>NW_026575049.1:39602500-44602500 GCF_905146905.1 Nyctereutes procyonoides | reverse complement strand
TATGGGTTTAAAAACTCTGACAGACTCCTACTATCTGCTGTTTAAAATCAGATTATGGCCTGGAAATTATGTCAGGTTGGTTCCAAAATGGAATATTGGGTCCCAGGCCAGTATTGGTAAACTGTGCCTATTTTGGCACAACTTCTCCAGCAATGAAAGCATAAATCACAAAGAAAAAATTTAACCAACCAATTATTTGAGATATCAAGAAAGGAAAGGAAATCAGTTTTGTAAAAACACTTTTCCCTCTTTTTATAAGCTTCTTTATTTACTCGGGATAGTTAACATAACAGTGTTCAATAGTGAAGTAAGCAGATTTTACACTCACTATTACTGCATGGATAGAAAGAGCCATATGCATTTTGTTTCTATAAGTCATCTCAGATCACTGCGATATGGCACATGAGAACAGAGATTCAGAGGCACAAAGTTAATAAATACATTTAACATTGTCAAGCATTCAAAAGATAAATGCAATCATATAGCAAAAAAAAAATCAGTTTGTAACTTTGACCTTTCCCAAGGATGTGAAGAATCTTTTCATGTGTCAGAAATCTCTATAGCAAAGATTCCTATGAGAGAGAAAAAAACTGCAGATTAATATATTTAATGCAAAGATTTCACCAATATTAAAAAATGTATTTTGACATTACTTTGGCAATACTTAAAATTTTTTTCCCAGCCTCTGTGAAGGAAAATATATACAATATATCTTTTTCATTCAGCTTTCGGAAAATTTGATACACCCATAACATGAAATAATATTCAACAATAAAAATAAATGAATTATTTTTTTCTTTAAAAATTTTTTATTTAAATTCAATTTAGTTAACATATAGTGTAGTATTAGTTTCAGGGGTGCAATTTAATGATTGATCAGCTGCATATAACACCCAGTGCTCATTCTATCAAGTGCCCTTCTTAATGCCCATTACCCAGTGACCCCATTCCCCCATGCACTGCCCCTCCAGCAACCCTCAGTTTGTTTCCTATAGTTAAGAGTCCCTTATGATTGATGCATACAACAACTTGGATGGATCTCATGGGCATTGTGCTAAATTTAAAAAGCCAGTCTCAAAATGTTACATGCTATGTGTGATTCCATTTTTATAACATTCTAAAATGACAGAATTAAAGATATGGAGAACAAATTAGTGTTTGCTAGGGAGAAGGAGGGAAGGGAGGGCTGTAACTATAAAAAGGTATCATATGAGGGGAGAAGTTCCTTGGTGCTGATGAACAATATAGTATAGCATCTTGCTTGTAATTGTGGCATATGTGTGTTGTGTAGAAAACTGCACACACATACATATGAGTGCATATAAAAATGAATGAAATCTGAATAAGGCCTATGGCCTAGTTAATCATATTGTAGTGATATCAATTTCCTGGTTTGTAAGATATTGCCATTGGGAAGTTGGGGTAAGGATATCTGGGATTGTCTGTACTATTTTTGCAACCACCTATGAGACTGTAGTAATCCCAAAATAAAAAGTATAACAAAGCAAACAAAACCGTGGTACAGACATACAAGGAAATACTGCTCAGCAGTTAAAAGGAACATGCAACATCTGATCCATACAACATCCTGGATATATCTCAAATATATTGTGCTGAGTGAGAGTCAGCCACTAGAGACTATATGCATGATTCCATTTATATAGCAACCTTGAAAAGGTAAAACTATAGGGGCAGTGAACAGATCAGTAGTTGGGGAAAGTAAATTAAAGTACATTGATTATTGTCTAGATAATAGGTGGCAGTCAAAATATACCATTTAAAACTAACAGCAAAAGGTTAAGTAAGAAAAAGGGAATTAATGGCACTATTAAAATTATTAATAGAAATGTGACTAGTATAATAAATGCAGACCTTCCTGAATATCAAAAGAAATGACCAAAAGCAAATAGCCAAACTGAGAGATACAATGTCCCATGATAAACACAGTTAACATAACAGAGTTGAGACCAAATTTCACAGTCATATCAATAATGTGAAAAAATTTAACTCATTCATTATTTCAAAATGGCTCATAAAGCAAAACTTAAATCCATACTATAAATGAGAAAGATACTTAAAATGCAGTGACTCAGAAAAGCTAAAAATAAAGAGATTGACAAAGATTTGCAAGGCAGATGAAGACAATAAGTACATGCAACTCTAATACTAAACAAAGTAGACATAGACACCCAGCCCTTTCCACCTTCAAAAAATTAAATGCATCAGTAAAGCACACTTCATAAAATCCACATCCCACAATGAAGATACAACAGTTCAGAATATCCATGCAACAAATAAGACACTAAACCACCTACATAAAACAAAATTTATAGGAGATATAAAAAGAAATAAAAAAATAATAATAGGAGATTTTTAAGCATCATTCTTAGTAAAACAGGTCAAGTGAACAAAACTTAAGCAACGACAAGGACCCCTGGATGGCTCAGTGGTTGAGCTTCTGCCTTTGGCTCAGGGCGTGATCCTGCAGTTCCTGTATTGAGTCCCACATAGGGCTCCCTAGAGGGAGCCTACTCCTCCCTCTTCCTATGTCTCTGCCTCTCTCTGTGTATCTCTCATGAATAAATAAATAAAAATTTTTTTAAAAAATTAAGCAATGACATAAAAAACTAAATGAAAGCAAAAAGGTAAATCTTTTAGAAATCTATACATATATTTCTTTTTTTATACATATATTTCTGATAAGAGAGAATATATCTTCTCTGATGCACATAAACTATCCACAAAAACTGAACATGTGTTGAAGTACAAAGAAAACTTAGGTATTTTCCACAAAAAATATTATAAACAATACTCTCTAAACACAATGCAATAACACTATAAATTTAAAAATAAAATGGAAACACAAAAAGTTCTTCTTACTGAAAATTATGACTTTTATATCAAATAACTCTTAGGTAAAAGTGAAAACATAAATAGAAATTACAGAATTTCTAAAAAATCATGATAATGAAAACACTATATATCAGAATCTGTGGGATACATTTAAAGCAATGATCACTGGAAAATTCATAGAAATAAATACTTACATCAATAAAAATTAAAGAATGGCAATAAATGAGTTAAATTCCTAACTTAATATACTAAGGGGAAAAATAACAAAGTAAATAAAGCATAGGAAGGAAATAATATAAACAAAACCAGAAATTAATAAGATAAAGAAAAATAAATCAATAAGTCAAAATGCTTGTTCTTTGTAGCAATGAACAAAGTAAACAATTCACTGGCTAAGGTAACCAAGAAACAGAAGAGGAAAGCACATATACACAATTTAAAAATGACTATGGGATATGACTATTGATGCAGAGGAAATTTAAAAATTCATAAGATACAGCGTTGGTTACTTCTGTGCAAAGAAATTTAAAAACTTAGAAAGAGGCAGTTAAGTGTCTTGTGGCTCAGTTGGTTAAGTGTCTGCCTTCGGCTCAGGTCAAGATTCCAGGGTCCTGGGATAGAGCCCCACACTGGGCTCCCTGCTCAACAGAGAGTCTGCTTCTCCCTCTTCCTCTCCCCTGCTAGTACATGCTTTCCCTCTCTCTCAAATAAATAAATAAAATCTTTAAAAAAAAACTCTAAAAGAAATAATTTTTAGACAAATAGAGATAGAAAGCCTAAAACAATTTTTAAAAAACCAGAAAAATTTAACAAGGAAGTATACCTCACAAAAAAGAAGAACCAAGGCTGTGTGGTTTCACAGGTGAACCCAACCAAACCCTTAGAGATTAGATAATCACAAACTACATAAATTGTTTCAAAGCATAGTATATTAAAAACTCTCAAATTCCTTTTTTTGCAGCATATATAACATTGATATCTAAACTTGCTAAGAGAGTACAAAGAAAAAAATTATAGGCCAATATCACTTGTGAATATTGATACACAAATCTAAAATAAAATATAAGTGAACATTAAGAATAGAATACACTAAGACCAAGGTTTATACCATAAATTCAAAGATGGTTCAATATCTGAAAACCTTTTCATATAATTCACATATTAATAGTTTTTTTTTAGATTAATAGTTCTAAAGGGAAAAACCTTATCTCTATAGATGCTGAAAAAGCCCTTGAAAAAATTAAACACTCATTCCTAATAAAATAAATCTTGATAGTATAAAAATGGATAGATATAATAAAATATTTATATCTCAGTCCTAAAGCCAGCATCTTACTTTTATTTGACAAACCCTAGAGGCATTCCACTTAAGGTCAGAATCAAAACAAGGATGCCTATTTTCTCCACTACTATTTATCATTATTCTGAAGATATCAGCTATTGCAATTAACTAGACAATGCAATTCGAGAGATAAAAAAAAGGAGAAGAAGAAATAAAATGATCTCTTTTTTGCAGGTGACATGATAATATATCTGGACTCCCCTAAAGAATCTATGCCAAAACTTAATGAAAGAATAAAAAAATTTTAGCAAGGGCAGCCCTGGTGGCTCAGCGGTTTAGCACCACCTTCAGTCCAGGGCGTGATCCTGGAGACCGGGATGGAGTCCCACATCGGGCTCCCTGCATGGAGCCTACTTCTCCCTCTGCCTATGTCTCTGCCTCTCTCTCTCTCTCTCTCTCTCTGTCTCTCATGAATAAATAAATAAAATCTTTTAAAAAATTTAGCAAGATAACATGATAAATTAACATGCAAAAAGAGTATTTTTTTAAGATAAAATGGGGAGAATAACCTGAAGATAAAATATTTAGGAATAAACTTAAGAATGTTCAAAACTGATAAAAAGAAAACTACAACTCATTCTTGAATGACACAAAGTGACTGAAAAAATGGAAAGACATCTCTCTTTTTTGGGTTAGGACAGCTCAACATTACTAAGATGTCAGTTATCCCCAAGTTAATTTATAAATTGAATGTGATGCTAATAAAAATTCCAACAGGCTTTTTAAGATGGAGCTAGACAAGCTGACCCTAAATTTTATGTGGAAAATAAACTCACATGAAATTAAGCAAATACTTAAAAGTAAGAGCTCTTATAGGCACTAGCCTATTGGTATGCTGGAACTGGCTCACAGCTGATTGTAAACATTCAGGAATTTTGTGACCCGGTGGTTAAACCAGCATGGTACTTTGAAACTGTGCAATGTATGTATAGACTCGTGTAATCACTGTATTATATACCTGAGACTAGGATAACAATGTATGTCAACTACACTTCAATAAAGAAGAAAGAAACAAGTAAACTAACTGGCCAGGAAACTGGCCACAGTGGGCAGTTTACACCAATGAAATTGATAAATGCTACAAATAAGGGCTTTTCCCTCCCCTTCTTTGAAGAGCCAGTTTACCAGCCATCAGAATAGTCCTAAAAAATAAAAAAACATGGAGCCTTTGTAATGTAAAGGAATATGGGGGACATGAGATGGAAGGCATTCAGGAGAAAGTAACAATTGTATATTACTTTTTGCAGAGTTTTGACTTTAAAAGTATATGAATCTACATATTCAAAAATACAACTAAATCAAGGAAAAAACGAGGAAGGGGGAAATAAAAATGAAAGCAAATTGAAGTAAAGGAATCTAATGTTATTTTAAATGCATATCATAATCACAGCAAAAAGGGAAAAAAGAAATTAATCCAAGTAATTTATAAACTTAGTATTTGACTATATACCCTCAAGATTTGGGCAAAGTAGTGCACAGGAATTACAAATGGACCATGAACTTTTAAGTGGTCTGTTTAATGTAGTGACATAGGTGGAGAAATTTTGAAGCTATTTTAAATGTATTCTGGGTAACTATGTGCATACTGTTGATAAACATGTTGATGTTGAACCAGGGTTCTCAACTGTAGAAGAAAGAACACACAAATACAAAATGGAAAAAGGGAAGGAGCAAATCTGGGAGGATAGTTAGGAACTGGAGATACTGGTTATGTTTTTAAAATGTGTATATGCGTGCGTGTGCATGCACCTGTGTGCAAGGAGAGAGAGGGAACATATGCAAAAATGTGAGTACATAAGACAGCAGTTGTCTCTAACACAGAGAAAACAAATGGGGTAAAACTTTAACAACAGTGAGTATGGGTAAAAGGTATACAGTCGTTTTCTGCATTAGTTTATTTTTATAACTTCTTTTAAGTTTGAATTTATTTCCAAATATAAATGCTTTTACAAAATTTGTGACATATAGGACTACATCTAAAATATTTTCCTCTGAAAAATAAACTATGTCCCTAAAGCATATTATGGTACTATAATAATTAATCAATATTTTACTAATGAAAGCATATGGAAAATTTAAGTTTTAGAATAAAGTCAGATTTTAAAAATATAATTTATGTAAATATTAGATAGAATAAAGATCTTTCATTTTAGAAAATTTATATAAAACCAATGATTAAAATATTTTTATGTCTACATACCTTACCATGTAATTGTGTTTAAATAGCACTATTAATGATAAATTAATTTGAACTTACTCCCTCAAATATTCACTGTACGTTGCTATATGGTCCCCAGAGAATGGATCTTTGAACTACTTACTCTTCTAATGATCGATCTAGGCCTCGGTCAGGAGATCGATGGTGAGTACGTTCTGGTGAATGACATTTTGTATTTGGCTTTATTGTAGAACTCATATGATAAGCAGTACTTGAGTAATTCTGGCGGCGAAGTTCTTGTACAGCCCTCTCTCTGAAGCAAAATAGTGAGGCTTTTAAACTTTATATCCAGTGATATTATTAATACTGTCATAAAACTGTAGTTCGGTTCATACTTTAAAAGCTAAGCATCATGAAATTACCAGAATCTGTTGTTATCTAAAAAACAATGCCTTCCAGATTTTCAAACATTGCATAAAGACAAACTTACCTTTCAAAGCGTTCCGTCCCTAGTTGTCGTTTGGTAATGTCTAAATCGGCTTCCAATTGTGTTACAACATTTCTGAACTGGGCCACGTCTCTACTCTGGATGGCCCTGTATAAAAAAGTGTGACAGTTGATTAAATTTAAAGTACAGCTAGGACTTCTAGAGTACATTAAACCATGTTGGCCATGGTTCCTTAGCTGGAACAAAGCCAAACTGTGATTTTTATGGTTGTATTAGTACATCTAAAATATGCCAATTTTAGATGTAGTAAATATGAAAGTAGTCTGCTTGAAAAGACTAAGCTGTCCCAGTCCCATTCAATTAGTTAAACCTTATCTGTTTCCCTATGTTTAGATGGGATAATATTACCTATTATCTATCTATATTATCTATTTTTAAAGTACTCTAAGGTATTATATGCAAAGTAGTATTATAACCAAATAATCAACATTGTGATTAGTCCTATTATATATATTTATGAAATCAACCAAGTATGTGTGTTGTTTTTTTTTTAATTCATGAGAGACACAGAGAGAGAGAGAGGTAGAGACATAGGCAGACAGAAGGAGAAGCAGGCTCTATGAGGGAGCCTGACACGGGACTCGATCCCGGGACTCCAGGATCATGCGCTGGGCTGAAGGCAAACCACTCAATCGCTGAGCCACCCAGGCGTCCCAAACCAAGTGTTTTGTATATACTTATAATGAAATTTGATTCATGCAATTCATAATGAAATTTGATATACAAACTGTTAAAAATGTAATATGTCTTCAATTTAACAGGATCCTCCTTAGGGACAATCAATGCCTCAAAAACCCTCTGATAAGGCACATTATCATAAGAAGGATGATGAAAGCAATGAATGCTGCTTGCACAGAACATTCTATCCTCTTTGCTTGCCTTCAGGACAGTACTGTTGACTGCTGAAATATAAACTTTATAGAGATTAAGAACACAAAAGTTTATTATGCTTACCAGTTCTAAATGATTGTACTTACCAACCAGTCTAAAACACAATGTACCCCTAAAGGTGGGGGGCGGGGAGGTTGGGCATATCTCATTAGGGTAGATTTCCACCTAACAGCTTGAGCAAGTGATTGAAAACCAGTTGAAAATATTACAAAACCAGTTGAAAATATTACAAAATCCCAGCTACAGTGACTAAAAAGAATGACTCACAGCTGCCATAACCTGAAAACAGTTTCTCAAGGAAACTGGCCTTGGCTTTGTAGCCTTTGCTCAGTCAGGTGCTCCCAGGAATGACTAATTCCTGAGACCATGATTCCTATCCTTCCCCAGGTCCCATGATCAGATGGGAGGGCAGAGTTGAAGCTGATGTTATAGATGGGACACATAACAACAGAGGCTAATAGTCCCCATCAGTTTTTGTGAGAAGTCACCAAATTTAATAATAAAACATTCACTATCCAGGCAGGCATTTCTGCCCAACCTTCTAGCCAATGGTCTTATAGTAAGATGCTAATGGTGCTAGGGATGCTTAAAAAAAAAAAAAAAACAAAAAAAACAAAATCAAAATCAGTGTCCTAAAGGTCTTTAGTATTCTATGGGAGTTCTTCCAGGTACCCAATATATACTTACAGGTATATAAGGAAATACTCTGAGACAAGTCTAAAGTCTAGGCAGCAATACCAGGTGGGTCCATAAACAGAAAAATTATTCTGGTTTCGGAAGTGCTTAATTTTTTTCCAAAAACTTGCTGTAATATTTCTAAAAGGTAATATTTTAGGTCAGATATTCTATTATATCCAAAGCTCTGATGGTTAAATTTAACCATCAACAAAGATGGTTAACTTAAAAAAAAATTTTTTTTGGTTAACTTAAATTTAACTATCATCTTTGTTGATGGTTAAATTTAAGTTTAGGTAAATTCAGATAAACATATAATAGAAATGAGTACTATATCTTGGGCAAATCCCAATATTTCTGGTCCTCAGTTTAATGAATGGCACTAAATTGTCTAAATTCCAGCTTTAAAATTCTACTAACCTATAGAATTCTACTAACCTATCAACAATTTTAAAAATATGACTTTATGCTATTATATTGCTAATCAACTCACATTTTATTTTCTGCCAAACAAAGGTGTTCTTTAAGAAGCTGAATTTCGGATTCTTTTTCTTGAAGCGCTATCTGAGACTGATATTCTTTGTCTCGATTGGCCACCAGCAAAGCTTCTAGATTCTGCATGGAGATTCTCTCATTTGTCATCTGACTCCTGAGGAGTTCTATTTCAGAGCGAGCAGAATCTAACTCATTCTCCATCTGTATGATAATAGGAAGATATCTATATTTATTCCCATTCATTTAACTGATCTATTATCAGAGACTCATGAATTTCTGTATTATGTTATAAACCAACAACCTCTTTTAATTTCTTAATTAGAAATTATGTCCTTCTTACCAAACACACATATACACACAGTATCACTTTCTCCAACTCTCTAATCATATCAAAAATTCATTAATTTAAGACTTATTAATAATTCCAAACTGCAAACAACTTCCATTTCTATCATTAATATTTCTTTATATATTTCTGCAAGACTGACATGATTTCTGCTTTGTCCTGAGTTAGGTGAGTTACAAACACCTAACTACCTTATAGAATATTTTGTACTTCATAGTTAAGGAAGATAAGGAATAAAATCATATTCCCTCTCTTGCATAAACCTGTGGTAAGCTTAATTTTTTGAAAGTTATCTTAGCCTCAAAAATGCTCTCTAAGCCAAATGTTTTTTCAAAAGGAGGATATTGCTATTTAGGAAAAAAAAGTATTCTTTATATCATAATTACTCATTATAATAAGTTCTACATGTATGTAAAAAGTTAGACATGAAAAAAATAAAATTCTAAGAAAGAATTTAATAAAAATGAAATTACTGGGGTAGGAGTGAGCACATAGGGGAAGAACTGTCTAGACTAGATACAGTTAAAAATGATATATAACCAAATAAACTTATCAATAGTCAATGTAAGCCTAAATTTACAAGGAAACAACTGAAAGAATATAAACTCAGTTTGTATGATGACAAGTAGTAATTACACTTGTGGTGAGCACAGCCTCATGTAGAACCTTGTTGAATCAATACATTGTACACTTGAAACTAATGCAACATTGTGTGTAAACTATACTCAAGTTTTTAAAAATTATTTATTCTTAAAGATTTTATTTATTTATTCATGAGAGACACACAGAGAGAGAATGGCAGAGACAAAGGCAGAGGGAGAAGCAGGCTTTATGCAGGGAGCCCAACATCGATCCCGGATCTTCAGGATCACACCTTGGGATGAAGACGGTGCTAAACTGCTCAGCCACCCATGCTGCCCTAAAAATAAATTTTTAAAGAAACTCAATAAATACAATGGTTAAATCTTACTATCAAAAGGAACTCATATGAATTGATGAGAAATATGAACTAATGGTATAAACAGAAGATTTACAAAATACAACTCATTAGTAAACATACAGGGAAAAAAATTACCCCTACTAATACCTAAATGAATACAAATGAAACAAGATGTTCTTTTAGTCCAGGATTTCTTTATCTTGACACTACTGACCTTTTGGGTTGGATAATTATTTGGTCGAGGAACGTGTCTTATGCATTATAGGATATATGCTCTACTCATTAGAGATCAATAGCATCCTCCTACCCCATATGGGACAATCAAAAATGTCTCCAGGGTGCCTTGGTGGCTCAGTCTTAAGTGTCTGATTTCATCTCAGGTCACCATTTTAGGGTTCTGGGATCAGAGCCCTGTGTCATGCTCCGTGCTCAGCAGGAAGTCAGCTTCTCTCTCTCTCTCTCTCTTCTGCCCCTCCCCCCACTTGTGCATGCTCTCTCTCTCTCAAATAAATAAATAAATAATCTTTTAAAAAACAAGTCTCTAGACATTGCTAAATGGCCACATGGAAGCAAAATCTCTTTCACCTGAACCATGGTTATAATTTATCAGATTGGCAAATTTCTTAGGGCATATTAACATTAAAATAAGCAAAGTAATTTCATACACTCTGCCAGCAGGAATACAAAATGGAGCATCACTTTTTTTGGCAATAGCTTTATTGGATTATAATTTACATACCACACAACTCACCCACTTAAAGGTACAATTCAACTGGTTTTTTTTGTTTCTTTTTATTTAAATTCCAGTTAGTTAACACATAGTGAATATTAGTTTCAAGAGTAGAATTTAGTGATACATCACTTACATACAACACCCAGTACTCATCACAAGTGCCTTCCTTAATACCCATCACTCATTTATACCATCTCCTGTCCACCTGCTCTCCAGCAACCCTTAGTTTGTTCTCTGTAGTTAAGAGTCTCTTCTATGGTTTACTCCCTCTCTTCTTTTTCTTTTCCCTTGTTCATCTGTTTTGTTTCTTAAATTCCACATAGGAGTAAAATCATATCATATTTGTCCTTTTCAAATTGACTTATATTTAGCTTAGCATAATACACTCTAGCTCCATCCACATAATTACAAATGGCAAGATTTTGTTCTCTTTTATGGCTGAGAAATAATGATGCCGAAAAAGTATTTGACAAAACACAACATCCTTTCTTGATAAACACTCTCCACAAAGCAGGGATAGAGGAAACATACCTCAACACCATAAAGGCCATATATGAAAGACCCACAGCTAATATCATCCTCCATGGGGAAAAACAGAGCTTTCCCCCTAAGATCAGGAACATGACAGGGATGTCCACGCTCACCACTGTTGTTCAACATAGTACTGGAAATCCTTGCCTCAGCAATCAGACAACAAAGAAATAAAAGGCATCCAAATCAGCAAAGAGGAAGTCAAACTTTTGAGCTTTGCAGAAGACATGATATCTATATAGAAAACCCAAAAGACTCCACCAAAAAATTGCTAGAACTAATAAGGAATTCACTAAAGTCATAGGGATATAAAAATCTGTTGCATTTCTATACATCAACAACAAAGCAGAAGGAAGAGAAATCAAGGAAGCAATCCCATTTACCACTGCACCCAAAGCCATAAGATACCTAGGAATAAACCTAACCAAAAGTAAAAGACCTGTACTCTGAAAACTACAGAAAACTTATGAAAGAAATTGAAGATGACACGAAGAAATAGAAGAACATCCCAGGCTCATAGATTGGAAGAGCAAATTTTGTTAAAATGTCTAACTATCCAAAACAATCTACACATTTCATGCAATCTCTATCAAAATACCACCAGCATTTTTCACAGAGCTAGAGCTAACAATCCTAAAATTTGCATGAAACCACAAAATATCCCGAAGAGCAAAGCAATCTTGAAAAAGAAAAGTAAAGCTAGAGCCATCACAGTTCTAAACTTTAAGCTATATTACAAAGCTGTAGTCATCAAGACAGAATGGTACTGGCACAAAGATCCATAGATCAATGGAACAGGATAGGAAACCCAGAAATGGATCCACAACTACATGGTTAACTAATCTTTGACAAAGCAGGAAAGACTACCCAATGGAAAAAAGTCTTTTCCACAAATGGTGTTGGAAAAATTGAGGAAATCTTCTTAATCTATTTTTTCTTCTGTGGCTTATGCTTTTGATGTAGATCTAAGAAAGCATTACCTGGGCAGCCTGGGTGGCTCAGTGGTTTAGCGCTGCCTTCAGCCCAGGGCATGATCCTGGAGACCCAGGATCGAGTCCCACATCAGGCTCCCTGCATGGAGCCTGCTTCTCCCTCTGCCTGTGTCTCTGCCTCTCTCTCTCTCATGAATAAATAAATAAAATCTTAAAAAAAAAAAGCATTATCGAACCCAAGGTCACAAAGATTTACTTCCATGTTTTCTCATTAAGAGTTTTGTAATTTTAGCTCTTATATACAGGCCTATAACCCACTTTAATTACTGCATATGGTATGTGATAAGAATCCAACTTCATTCTTTTCCATGTAGATGTATTGTATTGGCATCGATTTTTTGAAAACCATTTGACTACAAATTTAAGAGTTTATTTCTGGATTCTCAATTATGTTCCACTGGCTTGTATGTCTTTTTTTCATGCTGATATTACACTATATGGATTACTGTACTTCTATAGCCAGTTTTGAAATTGGGAAGTATTGTTAGTTCTGATTTTGTTCTTTTTCAAGATTGTTTTGGCTACTCTGGGTCACTTGAGCTTGCATATTAATCTTACATCATCTTGGCAATTTCTACAAAGAAACCAACTTCTTCTGATAGGCATTGTATTGGATCTATAGATCAATTTGGGGTTGTGTTGCCCTTTAACAATGTTCAGTCTTCTAATCCATGAATACAGGATGTCTATTTACTTAGGTCTTTTAAAAAAAATTTTAACAATGTTTTCTTAGAATTTTTTTTTATGATAGTCACAGAGAGAGAGAGAGAGAGGCAGAGACACAGACAGAGGAAGAAGCAGGCTCCATGCACCGGGAGCCCGACGCGGGATTCGATCCCGGGTCTCCAGGATCGCGCCCTGGGCCAAAGGCAGGTGCCAAACCGCTGCGCCACCCAGGGATCCCTTAACGATGTTTTCTAGTTTTGTAAAGCACAAGTTTTGCACTTCCTTTTTATTTATTTAATTTTTCCTTATTTCATATTTATTATTCTTATTATTGTTGTTATTATTACATCCATACAGGGAAAGGAGAGAAAATGAGTAGGAAATATCAGAAAGGGTGACAGAACATGAGAGACTCCTAACTCTGGGAAATGAACAAGGGGTAGTGGAAGGAGAGGTGGGTGGGGGGATGGGGTGACTTGGTGACGGGCACTGAGGGGGGCACTTGATGGGATGAGCACTGGGTGTTATACACTATATTGGCAAATTTGAACTCCAATAAAAAAATATACAAAAAATAAAAATAGATAAAAATAAAAATTAGAGCTACCCTATGACCCAGCAATTGCACTGCTGGGGAGTTACCCCAAAGATACAGATGCTTGAAAGACCACGACACCTGCACCCCCCATGTTTATAGCAGCAATGTCCACAGTGGCCAAACTGTGGAAGGAGCTTTGGTGTCCATTGAAAGATGAATGGATAAAAAAGATGTGAGATATATATATAAAAAAGAATATTACTCAAGCATTAGAAACAATGAATATTTTTTATTTATTTAATTTAAATTCAATTTGCCAACATATAGTATAACACCGAGTGTACTTCTTTTGTTAAATTTATACCTAAGTATTTTATCTCCTCTTGGTGCAATCCCTTTGGATGCAATCCCATTTGATGGAATTGTTTTATTTTCATCTTTGGATTGTTCATTGCTAGTAATAGAGATATAACTGATTACTGTATATTGATCTTGTGCTGTAACCTTAATGAACTTATGTATTAATTTAGGGTTTTTTTTTAGCATATCCCTTAGGATTTTCCATATCCAAGATAATGTCATCTATGAATAAAGATAGTTTTTCTTCTTTATCGATCTGAATGTCTTTTATTTCTTTTTTACTTTAAATTGCTCAGGCGAGAAACTCTAGTAAAAATGTTGAACAGAATAGACAAGGAGGGCATTTTTATCTTGTTACTGATAAGAAAGGGGGAAAACATTCAATCAGTATTTCAACATTAAGTATGATGTTAACTCAGGGATTTTCATAGATGGTAAAGTTCCCATCTTTTTTTTTTTTTAAGACTTTATTTATTTATCCATGAGAGACACACAGAGAGAGGCAGAGGGAGAGCAGGCTCCCTACAGAATGCCCGATGTGGTACTCAATCCCTGGACCTGGGATCACACTCCCTGAGCTGAAGGTAAACGCTCAACCACTGAGCCACCCAGGAGTCCCAGTAAAGTTCCCATCTACTCCAAGTTTATATTGTTTTTATCACAAAATGGTGCTGGATTTTGTCAAATGCTTTTTCTGCATCTATTGAGGTGATCATTGGTTTTTATTCCTTATTCTAATGATACGATATATTTCATAATTGGATTTCAGGCATTAGAACAGCCTTGCATTCTGGGGATACATCCACTTGATCATGGTAAAAATTCATTTTATATTGTTAGATTCAGTTTTCTAATATTTCCTTGAGGATTTTTCATCTAAATACATAAGAGATATTGATCTACAGTTTTCTTATGCTATCTTTGGTTTGGGCATCAGGGTAATACTGGCTTCACTGGGGAACATTCTCTTTCATTTTTGAAAGAGCTTGTGAAAATGTGTATCAATCAATTTATCTTTAAACATTGGAAATATTTACAACTAAAGCCACCTGGGCCTCAACTTATCTGTATGAGAGTTTTAAAATCACTAACTCAATCTCTTTACTCATTAAAGATATATTTTCTATTTTTCCTTGTTAGTTTCACTATTTTCTTTCTGGGAATTTATTGACTTTACCCAAGTTATAAAATTTTTGGCATTTAGTTTCTCATAATATTCCTTCAGAATCATCTTTTATTTTTTTGTAAGATTGGTAGTAGCATCCCCCCTTTAATTCCTGTTTTTAGTAATTTGACTTCTCTCTCTCTCTCTCTGACTAGCTAAAGTTTTACCGATTTTGTTGATATTGTGGAAGACCAACCTTTTGGGGTTTTTTTTGATGTTCTCTATTGTTTTCCCATTTTGTTTTTATTAATTCCTGTACTAAGCTTTGTAATTTCTTTCTTTCCTCTTACTTTAGGTCTAGTTTGCTTCTATTTTTCCAGTGTCATAAGTGAAAGATTAGGTTAGTGATTTAAGATCTTTTTAAAAAAAATATATAGACATTTACAGCTATTATTTCCATGTAACTACTGATTGAACTGGCATCTTATAAATTTTGGCACATTGTGTTTTCATTTTCCTTAACCTCAGAGTATTTTCTTCTTTGATGCACTGGTATTGGGGAGTGTGTTGTTCAATTTCCATATACTTGTGAATTTCCCAAATTTTCGTCTTTTATTGATTCCTAACAATTGCATTCTGGTGGGAGAATATACTCTGTGAAACTTGAATCCTTTTAAATGTATTAAGACTTGTTTTATGGCCTAACATATGGTCTATCCTAGAGGATAATTCATGTACAATTGAGAAAACTATGTATTCTACTGTTGTTTGGTAGAGTGCTTTATAGATGCCTATTAACCTTAGTTTGATTTTTGTTTTGTTGGAGTTTTCTATTTCTTTGTTGATGTTCTATTTGCTTTCTTCCTTATTGAGAGTGATGTATCAAAGTTTCCAACTACTATTGTTGAACTGCTTATTTCCAGATAAATACAGAAATATTATTCCTATATAGTTCTATTTCCTTCTCTCTTTAGTGCTATAAGCATTTTACATGTTACATCTATACGTCACAGGTACAATTATATATTGTTATAATTATCACCTTATAATTATCTTTTACATAATATGATAGGAAAAAACCCAGCAAGTATATATAGACCAACATAGCAGGTAAAGGAATTAAAGCAGCTATTCTAAACATTTTAGTTCAAGTATTTATGGTACGTATTTTAAAAATATAAGTACATATTTTAGTTCAAAGAAGTACAGAAATCCATTTTTGGGGGGTTTAGTTTGGTTCCCATCAAATTTTTACTTAAATTCTGTAAAGTTAATGTTTCTGGTGAAAATTCTCTGTTCCTTTCTAGTCTTTGTTGCTTTGGCTTTCTTTTCCACTCAAAGAGGCCCCTTTAATATTTCTTGCAGGGCTGGTTTAATGGTCACAAACTCCTTTACCTTTTATTTGTCTGGGAAACTCTTTATCTCCCCTTCTGTTCTGAATGATAGCTTGCTGGATAAAATATTTTTGGCTACATATTTTTCCCATTAGCATGTTGAATATATATCATGCACTCTCTTCTGGTGCGCCAAGTTTCTGTGGTCAGATCTGCTACAAAGCTAATCTGTCTTCCCTTGTAAATTAAGAACTTCCCCCCGCCCCACCTTGCTGCCTCCAAGATTCTTTCCTTGTTTGTGTATTTTGTGAATTTGACTATGACATGTGGGCCAGCTTTTGTTGAATTTGATGCGAGTTCTCCGTGCCTCCTGGATTTTGATGTCTGTTTACTTCCCCAGATTAGGGAAGTTTTCAGCTATAATTTACTCACAAACTTTCTGCCCCCTTTTCCCTTTCTTCTTTTTCTGAGATTCCTAAGACACAAATATTATGCTTTAAGGAGTCACTGAGTTCTCTAAGTCTACATTCACGATTCTTTCCCTCTTCTTTTCAGCTTTATTATTTTCTGTAATTTTATCTTCTATATCACTGATTCATTCCTCTGCTTTAATCCTCATTGTCACTGTATCCAGTTGGTTTTGTATCCCAGTTATAGAATTTTTAAAAACTTTGGCTTGAATAGTTTTTAATTCTTTTATCTCCACAGTAGGGGATTCTCTAGGGTCTTCTATGCTTTTCTCAAGCCCAGCTAATACCCTTATGATTGTTGTTTTAAATCCTGGTTCAGGCATCTTATATCTGTTTTGATTAAATCCCCGGACATTACTTCTTGTTCTTTCTTTTGGGGTGAATTCCTCCATCCTGTCATTTTGTCTAGATCACTGTTTTTTTTTTTTTTTGCGTGTGTGTTTGTTAGGAAAGACTGCTATATTCCTGCTCCTGAGAGTATGGCTATATTAAGAAGAGGTCCTATATGTCTTAGGCCTGGTGCATGTTGGCTATTCTTTCTCTCAGGTAAGTCCTCTGCAGTTTTTTCTTGCCTGCAGTGGAGGGTGTTTGGACCTTGTCCATTATGTGGCAAGTTTTAACTGGGTGTGTTTTGGTCTTTTTGTTAAAAGACTCTAGATCCTATTTTCCCTAGGACTGATGCTTTTCAGCACTCTATCATCAGTAGACTTGGTATGTGCAAGGAGTTTGTGCTGGTCTTTTGGAGGAGAGGCCTGCTGTGCTGATTCCCCTAGTGGAGATGCACCTGCAGGGCACAGAGGGGTGGGGCTTGGTGTAAGCATCTCCAGCCTCCACTGGGGAGTACTGTGTTGCTCACTGAAGCTGGTCAGTGCTGATGGGGGGCAGGGGGGCAAAGTGGCATGGCTCCCTCACTCTTCTCCCTGGAGGGGGTAGTTTGCACCTATCACTCTTTCAGGAAGCTCTTACAGAAGAGCAAACAATCTCCCCTCTTGTGTCCCCAGCTTTCATCAGATCACTGCCTTCAGCCTGAGTCCAATGTATCTGCCTTCCAAGCAACACAGTACTCCTGTGTTTTATCTCAGAAGAACAGCTGGGTATCAAAACTCCAAATTTTAGGGACCCCTGTGGCATGGCCCCTCACTGATCCTCTGGGGGAGGGTCTTGTCATGCTGTGGCTGGTGCTGGTTTGCCACAGAAAAGATTCACATGACTACACAGTAGCATGACCATGCAGTGGTTTGGAGTTTATGGTAAATCAGAGCAAAAAGCTAGCACCAGGGCACCGGGGTGGCTCAGTGGTTGAGCATCTGCCTTTGGCTCAGGTCATGATCCCGAGGTCCTGGGATCTCCCTCTGCCTATGTCTCTGCCTCTCTCTCTCTCTCTCTCTCTCTCTCTCTCTGTGTGTGTGTGTGTGTCTCTCTCATGAATAAATAAAATCTTAAAAAAAAAAAAAGCTAGCACCAACGTTTGCTGTCCTAAGCCAGTTTCTTTGTTCCTATGCTAGTAAACAGGGCAGCACGTTGGTGCCTGCCAGCCCTTTTGTTCCTGGAGAGGCCATGCCACCACTCCCAAATGCATTCCAAGAAGAGGAACTGTTTCTCCCTGTGGGATCCAGGGGATCCTCAGACCACAGTGCCTGCTCCTAGGCCTCTGCCCTCCTTCCTCACTGGGCACCACTAAGCCCACCAGTCATGACTGTAGCAATGGCATGGACTTCTAAAACTTCAGACTTTGAGCTCCACTGCTTGACAAAAACTTGTGGTAGGCAGCCCCTCTCCTTTTCCTAGTCAATAATTTTGAGGAATAGTTTTTCTTGTGCAATCCCCTGTGTGCTGCTTTCACTCTTTCTCTCTTACTCCTCTCTCCATGATTAGGGCTCCCACCCTTCTGCAGCACCTGCAGTTTTTTCTCCCCCAAATCAATTCTCTGCAACTCCTACCTGCCACAATGTGGCCATTTTTCTACCTCTAGATATGCAGTTTGTTCTCCCAGTCCTCAGATCAATTTCTTGGGTGATCAGAATGATTTGATATTTAGCTAGCTGTGTTCAAGAGATGAGGCAAGCATAAGGTCCCTCTACTCCTCCACCATCTTAACTCTAAAGGAAACTATGTCTAAAGAAGTGAAGGAATGTATAATGACAATGTCTCATCAATAGAGATTAATAATAAGAATAGAGAAATTATAAACTGTTCTTAAAGGTGGCTTCTTTTGCTTGCTATATTTACCTACAGATGAGTCACACTTTCTTATTTCTTTGAGAGTCAAATTCTTGTTGTTGAAAACTGGACATTTAAGATACTATAACAACTCATAATACTGATCCTCCCCACATAGGGCTTATTGTGGTCTTCCTTTCCTTTTCCTTCCCCTTCCCTTCCCTTCTCTTCTCTTTCTCTCTTTTTCATTCTTCCTTCCTTGTCTTC
The DNA here is from genome assembly GCF_905146905.1 of Nyctereutes procyonoides. NCBI lineage: Eukaryota > Metazoa > Chordata > Mammalia > Carnivora > Canidae > Nyctereutes > Nyctereutes procyonoides. Next base: position 44,583,136 of record NW_026575049.1, on the reverse strand, counting down.
TTCCATCTTTCCTTCCTCCCTTCCTTCCTCTGGACAGTTTCCATGAAATCTATTTCCCTTGCAGTGTATAGCCTCTGATATTATTCCTCAGGGTATATGCATGATTACACTGACTCATTTACCATAAGCATGTTCATAATCTCTCTAAATCATTCTCTTGGGATGACAATGGATTTAGCCAGGCTATCTTTAACTGTCTCTGTCCCTGATCTTCTTGTTAAGTTTCTAGTTGGTCTGTCTCCGTTGGTATCATTTACATGTTAGCCTCCATTATTTGCTAACTCCTCTATTGATTTGACAATGGCCTAGGGTTATAAATTTTATTACAATCTGATCGAATTAAATTTGGACTCCTTTGCAAGGCATTTGGGATGTCTTTAAGGCTTGCTCTGACTCCAGAAGGGGCCTCTTAACTATCACTTTCCATGGTTCTTTATTAAACTTCTAAGTAGCCTATTGTTTTGCTTCTTGTTATCATGAAGTTACTAGTTTCCTTTTAAAAAAAATGTATTGCATAACTAATTGTTGAAATATTTAGGATAAATTGGATAATACAACAGCCATCCTCTTGCTCCTTCATGGAATCCATGTGAATCTGTGCTACACAACTTTTATATGCCTCATTGGACTGATCCCAGTGGAATTTTATCTTTTAGCCTTTGCACTCCAGTAATATTTTCTCTTCTATTTGGCAGGACAACATTTGCCATATCAACTTCTAAAAGTGGTAGGCCTTGGAGCCACAGCAGTAGCACATGTGTATCTTCTTGCCATGCTTTCCAAGTGATTATATTCCCTTTATCATTTCAGTTCTGTGGCTGAGATCAAAGAGAAGCCTTTTCTGCTACATCATGCTCAGAAGCTTCTGCCCAGCAGAGTACCACTGATTTCTTAATTGTGTATCATACCTTTCTGAAAGCTCTCTGGCTATATATGCCCAAATTCCCACTTCTGGGAACATCTTAAGAATATAATGCAAAATGTGATAAAAGTTTTATATAATAAAATGATTACCATATTGTTTTATATACAAATTAAAAATCTGAAAATGTTACTGTTCAGCAATAGGGAAGTAGTGAAAAGTAGAATAATCAATTTAATATGCTACTATTAGCATATTAAATAATCAATTTAATATACTATTGCAAATATGTAAAAAAACACAAAAATCTGGCTAGGAAAAGAGAAGAGCTAGAAGGAAATATAACAAAATATTTATAGCAGGAGAATAGCTCTCATTCCAGTTTTAGGTTCTAAAATCCACTGTAGTCTAAGATGATGATTACACTTTTAAAACTCTATTGTTTCATTAAAAATTATATGAGATTCTTCAAAGCACTTTTCATATTATCTTAAGGAAATCATCCATAACACAAGTATTAATTAAAGAATAAAGAAAGAATATTTGGAATTCATATTATTAATATTCCTCTTGAGAAGAGTAATATAAGAGACAGATATACTATATTTATTTGAAAAATAGAAAACTGAGACCTGGGTGAATGGGTATAGTATAAATGTCCAGAGTTGGGGAACATCCTCAAAAAGATGTGACTACCAATTGATCTATGAGCTGGACCTAGACACTCAAAGACTCTTCACCCCCTCTTCTGTCTTGAAATGTGGGTCCCACTTGCCTCTCAATACTCTCAGAGGCTGCTCCAAGTACATAGCCTTGATATACTGATATATTGTTGAAACACCTACACAGTATACATGACTGAACCCAGTGAGGGCCTCTTTATAAACATTTAAGATTTGATAAGTGAGTGTAAGAATCCATTCATCTTGCTGCTGTCCAAGACAAGTCTCATATGTAAGTTCCCTTTGCCTAATAAAACCTCCACTTACCAACTTGGAGTGGCTTTCTTTTTTGTCTCTTCTTGCCCTCTGAGTACAAGGACTATTTTCAAATTATACCTAGGTAGTTCCCAGGAGGATTGTGAACCAACATTCAGTAAGTAAAATTTTTTTAATGAAGAAAACTAAGGCTGTAAAAGATTCTAAAATTCCTTATTGTAGTGCTTTAAATAATTTCACTGGAGAATGAAAATGGAAATATAGGTCTTTCCCCCTTAACCTCTACTTTCTCATTTAAAATTATCTGAGTGATTCCAGGAATGCAAGGCTGGGTCATATTAAAAAATCAATCAGTATAATCAATCATAATAACATGCTAAAGGAAAAAGAACCTTTACATTAATTGATGCAGAAAAAGCATTTGACAAAAATTTAATTTTCATCCATCATAAAAACTCTCAGGAATATAAGAGAAACTTCCCCAACTTGATAAAAAGCATCCAAAAAATTCTACAGATAACAGTATGCTAAATGGTGGTAGATTGACTGCTTTTCCCCTAAGATTGGAATAAAGAAAGAACTTTCACCATTCTTATTCAACATAACACTGAAGTACTAACTGGTGTAATAAGGCAAGAAATGGTATACAGATCGATCATGAAGAAATAAAATCCTTATCTTCAAATAACATGCTTGTCTACATAGAAAATTTCACGGAATCTGCAGAAAAACTTCTAGAACTGGTAAGTGAGTTCGGCAAGGTCACAGATATGATAAACATTCAAAAATCAATAATTCTATATACTTGCAATGAACATATTTATGGCAAAATTAAAACAACAAAAGTATTTACAGTAACTAAAAAAAAGAAGGGGAAATATTTTGTATTTTGCAGTTGTAAATCTGATAAAACAGGTACAGAACTTACATGCTGAAAACTACACAATGCTGATAAAGAAATCAAAGAAGATCTAAATAAGACATACCATATTCATGGATTGGAAGCCTCAATATAGTAAGGATGTCAATTCTTCCCAGGTTTAATGTCATTCCTATCAAAACCCCAGCAAGATTTTTTGTGAAAATAAGTAGACTATTCTAAAATGTATATGGAAAGGCACGGAGACTAAATAGGTAAGACAATTTTGAAAAGGCAGGCTAAAGTGAATAAAATCAGTCTGAGTTAAAGACTTATTATATGGCTATGGTAATAAAAACTGTGTGGTATGAGGGCAAAGATAGACATATAAACAAATGTAAAAGAATATAAAACCAAGAAACGGACCCTCTCATATATGTCCAAATGATTTTTCACAAATGTAAAGAATCAATTTGAAGGAGATGGGAGCACTTTTTCAACAAATGGTACTGAAACAATTGGAGACCCATAGGCAAAAAAATGAAGCTTGATGTAAACTTCATACCTTATGTAGCAACTGATTCAAAATGGATCATGGCATTAAATGTGAAACATAAAACTAAGGTTTTATTCTAAAAATATTAAAGAAAAATCTTTGGGACTGAGAGTTATGCAAAGAATTTTTAGACTTAAAGCCAAAAACACAAGCCATAAGAGAAACTGAGAAACTGCAAATCATCTAATCTTAAACTTTTGCTCTGAGAAAGATCCTGATAAGAAGATGAAAACACAAATTACATAATGGGAGAAAATACCTGCAAACCACATATCTGATAAAGGACCAGTATCTAAGATACATAAAGAATGCATAATACTCAAGATTAAAAAAGAAAACAATTCAATGAGAACATGGGCAAAAGATACAAGGACATGTTTCACCAAAGAAATATATATGGCAAATAATCATATAAAAATATGTTCTATTTCATTAATTTAGGGAAATGCAACTAGAAACTGATATCACATTATACACATATCAGAATGGTTAAAATAAAAAATAGTGACACCACTAAGTGTGGACAAAGAGGTGGAAAAACTGATCACTCACACATTGTTGGTGGGAATGCACTATGGTATTGACTCTTGGGAAAATAGTTTGGCACTCTCTTAAAAAATAATTATGCAACTACCATTTGATCCAAAAGCTGCATTCCTGGGCATTTATAGAAACGAAGACTTAGTTTCACACAAAAACATATAATTTACAATAGTTTTATATTTAAGATCTTAAAACTGGAAATAACCTAGGTGTTCTTCAATCCATGAATGGTTAAACAAACTGCGTTACACCCAAAGCATAGAATACTGCTTAACAATGAAAAGGAATGAACTATTAATATGTGCAACAATATAGATGACTCTCCAGAGAATTATGCTGAGTCAAAAAATCCAATCTCCAGAAGTTACATACCATATGATTCCATTTATATAATTTTTTGAAGTAATAATATTACAGAAATGGAGACTAGATTAGTGGTTGCTATGGGTTAAACAGCAGGTGGAGATAGGAGGGAAGTAAACAGGGCTATAGAAGGGCAACATGATGGATCCTGTGATGGAAATGTTTCATACCTTGCCTGATTAAATGTCAACATCCTGGCTGTGATATTAAACAATAGTCTTGCAGGAGGTTACCACTGGGGGAACACAGGTAAATGATACTTTGTATTATTTCTTACAATTGCATGTGAATCTACAATTATCTCAAAATCAAAATTTAATTTAGACAAAATTATTTGAGTGTACCCTATATGCACAGTATAGCTGAAGAAATACAAATGTAAATAAGACAGCCCTTGCACTTGAAATTGCAGTTTATTATGGGGATAAACATAAATTAATTAAAATATATATATATATATATATATATATAGAGAGAGAGAGAGAGAGAGACAAAAAAATATGTCAGGAGTATTTTAAAATACATTTATACTTAGCCTGGACCACTTCACTATCACTAGAATCACTATTATCAAGAAGAGAAAAAAACAAAGCTGAAACACATCAACCCTCTGACAAGGGTGTAGAGAAACTGGAACCTGTGTGCATTGTTGCTGGGAATGAAAAATAGTACAGTCATTGTAGAAAACAGTACAAAATTCCCTCAAAAAATCAAAAGTAGAATTGTCACATGATCCAGAAATTCAGCTTCTGGGTATAAATCCAAAAGAATTGAAAGAAAAGTCTTGAAGAGATAGGTGTACACTTACATTCATAGCAACATTATTCACAATAACTAAAATATGGAAGCAACCCAAACATCTAATGAATGATGGATAAGCAAAATGCAGTATATTCATATGATGGAATATTATTTAGCCTTAAAAATGATAGAAATTCTCTAATATGCTACAACACCCATGAACCTTGCAGGCATTATGCTAAGTGAAATAAGCCAGCCACAAAAAGACAAATACTATATGAATCCACTTACATGAGGTACTTACAGTAGTAAAAATCATAAAGAGAGAAAGTATAATGATGGGTGCCATGGGGCTGGAGAAAGGGGATAATAAGGAGTTACTGTTAATAGGTATAAAGTTTCAGATTTACAAGATGAAGAGTTATGGGCACGGGTGGTGGTGATGGCTGCACAGCAATGTGAATGTATTTATTACTACTGAACCATACACTTAGAAGTGGTTAAGATAGAAAAGGTTATATTATGTGTATTTTAACATAAAAGAAAAAATAGAAAAAATACTATGAGAATAGTGAAGAAGCTACAAAACTTGAAGTAAACATCCTTAAAATGTTTAAAAATTAATATAAATCACTTTTAACTTTTTATATTGTACTTTTAAGGGTAATGATTTTAAAGCTTAAAAAAATTTACTGGAATATACCCAACTTGATCATGGTGTATTATTATGTTAATAAGCTTTGGGATAATATTTTCTAGCATTTCCTTTTAATAATATTTCATTTACAATGACATTTATTACTTTTCCAATTTTATTACTTTTCCAATTTGAAAAAACATAAAAATATTTTTATAAATTTATTTTTTATTGGTGTTCAATTTGCCAACATATAGAATAACACCCAGTGCTCATCCCATCAAGTGCATGTGCTCATCCCATAAAAAACATTTTTAAAGAAAAATTGAAGGGGTTGACTGGGTGGCTCAGTCAGTTAAGTATCTGCCTTCAGCTCAGGTCATGGTCTCTGGGTCCTGAGATGGAGCCCTGCATCATGATCCCTGCTCAGTGGGGAGTCTGCTTCTCTCTCTTTCTCCCTCTGCCCCTCCTCCCTACTCATTCTCTCTCTCAAATAAAGTCTTATTTAAAAATAAAGGAAAAAATTAAGGTCTTTAAAGAAAAATTTCTACAGTGAGGATCTATTCATGGGTTACTTCCATCATTAAAAAGTTCCTGCTGAAATAAAATAATTTTAAGGAAGAGTCAGAAAATTCTTGCATATAACACTTCATTAATAAAGTATTAACAGTGGATTCTTACAGAAACCAATAGACACATGATTCTCAAATGCATCATATCTTCCTAAAAAACAACAAACAAAATAAAAAAAACTGTAACTGTAGAGATGACCAAAATTTATTGATTTTTTAAACAGTTTTTATTTAAATTCCAGTTAGTTAACATATAGTGTAATATTAGTTTCCAGTGTGTGATATAGTGATTCAACATTTCCATATAACACCTGGTGCTCATCACAATAAATGCACTCCTTAATCCCCATTACTTATTTAATCCATCCCCCTACCCACCTTCCTTTGGGTAGCCATCAGTTTGTTTTCTATACAAGTCTGTTTCTTAGTTTGCCTTTCTCTCTCTTTTTTTTCTCCTTTTTCTCAACTGTTTTGTTTCTTAAATTTCACATATGAGTGAAATCATATTGTATTTGTCTTTTTCTAATTTATTTCATTTAGTATAACACTCTCTAGCTCCATCCATGTCATTGCAATGGCAAGATTTCATTCCTTTTTAATGGCTGAGTAATATTCCATTGCATATTTATTCTACATCTTCTTCCATTCATCCATCAATAGACACTTGAGATGTTTTCATAATTTGGCTACTGTAGGTAATTCTGCTACAAACATGGGGGTGTTATATATCCCTTTGAATTAATATTTGTGTATTCTTTGGGTAAATTCAATTATACTGTGTGTGTGTGTGTGTGTGTACACACACACACACACACACACACACACATCCCTTTAGGATCCAGGCTCCAATTATCTCTCCAAATATCTCCAGCCACTTTCACTTGTGCATGCTACAACGGCCATTGCAAATCACTTACTATTCACTCGAGAATTCATTTATAATTCCATATCATTGTCTACTTGTTCTCTCTGAATAGGATGCCTTCTCCCTTTTGAGCTCAGTACCATATCATTGTGGACCCCTCCCTGACACCCACAGGCCAATTAGGAATTCCCTCTCTAAAGCCTTGACTATTTTTTATTAGTATAACACTCATCTCAATACAATGAGGTCCTTAAGGGCAAGGACCTATCTCTCTCTTTCTTCTCTTCCTATGTTTTTTCTTCTTTCTTTTCTTCTTTTCTTCTTTTCTTCTTCTTTTCTTCTTTTCTTCTTTCTTCTTTCTTCTTCTTCTTCTTCTTCTTCTTCTTCTTCTTCTTCTTCTTCTTCTTCTTCTTCTCCTCCTCCTCCTCCTCCTCCTCCTCCTCCTTCTTCTCCTTCTTCTTCTTCTCCCCCCCCTCCTCCTTCTTCTTCTTTCCTCCTCCTCCTCCTCCTCCTCCTCCTCCTCCTCCTTCTTCTTTTTTTGAGTATAAATGGTGCATGATGTTCCATTAGTTTCAGGTGTACAACATAATGGTTCAACAAATCCGTATGTTAGGCTATGCTTACCACAAGTGTAGTTACCATCTGTCATCATGCAATGCTATTACAATAACATTAGCTATGTTCCCTACACTATACCTTTAATAGTATGAGTAATGACTTATTCATTCCATAACTGGAAACCTGTATCTCCCACTCTCCTTCACCCATTTTGCCCACCTGTGTAAACATCATTTTGTTCTCTATACTTATGGGCTGTATTATTCATTTGTTTTATAGATTCTACATATAAGTGAAATCATGTGGTATTTGTCTTTCTCTGATGTATTTCACTTAGCATAATATCCTCTAGGTCCATTCATGTTTTGAAACTCATTTCATGGTGGCAAGTGCAATGTCAGCAGGTACAATCAAATGAATTACAGCTTAAAAGAACCCAACCATTAAATAAATATAGCTTAAAAGAATATCATTAAAGTTATAATTTAGCTGAGTAAACCCCAACTTCATGGTTCTTTGCTGATTGCTATGTGTTTTATAATTCTTCTGGCTAAAAGTAAATGCAAATTACATACTCAAAAGGAAAGTTTTTGTTACCTTCTTGAATTGTTGGGATACAGGTGTCATAAATTTATCTCTTGGACTTTAGTTTTTTTAATATCTCTTGGACTTTAGAAATCTAAAGGTGATAGATATGGCTTGACGTAATATCTTATAAAAAAGAATTTGTTCTAAAATTGTAGTAATTTTATAGTAACAATAATATTAAAATAACCATTTAAAAATGATCACATACCATTTCTATTTCTTGATCTTTGGCAATCAGCTGTCGATTAAGAAGTTCTTTGCTTGAGTCAAGTTTAATACAAAGTTCCCTTGTGGAAGATAAATCTGCAAGGGCAGACACTTTTTCAAACTGAACCTTCTGAAGTTCTTCTTCCATCTTTACAACTGACTTGTGTAAGGTAGAAATCTGGGACTTGTAAGACCTTTCTGCATTTAAGTGCTGCAAGGACAAAATTATTATTATATATACACATGTTTTTTAATTTGAAAAAACTACAACATGGACAACAAAGTGGGAAAAATCTTTTGACAGTATACTTAGACTATAAAGAATTTTTACAATAAAAGTGGTAAAAATATGTACAAAACACCCTGGGGAATATAGATTCAGCCTTTAAATGGCTATACATAAAATCCACGAGTAAGGTGATCAACTGGTTATTATTTTTAATGTGTTTAGAAAACAACTTTTCCGACTTAAAAGTATCAAACCCAAAGCTAGTTAAGATACATATATGTTTGGTCTATACTTCTATTTTTGCCAGTTTCAATTATTCTAGAAGATAAATATTATTCTTGTAAAGGCAAAACAATAGCTACCACTGTTTCACTCACAATACCCATTTTCCAATTCTTAAGTGGCATGCTGATTTACATAACCGTATCATAAAATGAGGACTGATAGTTCTCTAGCACTTACTAGTAAGTCTGAGGGGAAAAGACTCTAAGCAAGTATAAATTCAGGATAAATCCACATTTATAAGAAATAAGAGCATGTTTTAAAAACTGCAAGATGAGACTCAAGTTATATAAATGCTTTTAAAAGTTCAAGATAATGCCACCCCCTTTTTTTTGTTTCAGAGAAATATCTTATGTAAGTGCACTGCCACCTACAGAGAAGTTTTTGGTATTATGTGAAGCTGACAGAACTGAGAGACAAATAAAGAAATTTTTCTGCTTTTAGAAGTACAAAGCACAAAAAAATTGCTCCTAGAATAAGTTATTTGGCCACAATTTTCCTTCCCTTCCTTCCTCAGTTTCTCACTCATTCTTCAAACAACTTTCTACTCATCCGTCTACCCATCCACTATCCATCCATTCCATATTTTTTTAGTATATTCAGTCAATGTGCCTAGATGTCTATCCCATGACAAGCAAAATAGTCTGTGTTCTCACGACACTTCCAGACTATGGGAGAGCCATACATCAATCAAATAATAACACAAATAACTATATAAATACATATTAAGCAAATATTTCTAGAGAAAAAAAACATATAACAAAGTAAAGTGATCTAGACTAAGAGGGTCAGAGAAGTCAGGAAAGATTTCCCTGAGTAAAAATGACACATGACCTGAGATCTGAATTGTATGTAGATAAACAGTGTTTGTTGTAGAAGGTGGCTTTTCATGTTGAAGGAATGTTAAGTGCAAAGGCCCCAAAGGAAGTGTGTTGAGGGAGGGAAAATGACATGCTCCAACAACAGAGAGAAGACTAGTATAGTTGGAGTTCAGAGACCACAGGGAAGAGTGATAGGACATGCATTTGAAAAGGTATTTAAAAAAACCTCACAAGATGAAGCCTGATAAGCTGGGTTACAATTTAGCTCTATACCCACTGAAAAAAGAGGGAGGTAATATAATTTTTTTATAATTTTAATCTGCACATAGACAGGTGAAACTGTGTAGCTAGGCAAAGAACTTTCTAGGAAATAACAATCACCAGGAAAACTGAGTCAGGCAATTCCCACATCTGATATAGGACCACTGAGCATTCAAAATCTCATTATCCAGGAATGCCTGGGTAGCTCAATGGTTGAGCGTCTGCCTTTGGCTCAGGGCATGAACCCGGGGTCCTAGATAGAGTCCCACATCAGCCTCCCCGCAAGGAAGCCTGCTTCTCCCTCTGCCCATGTCTCTGCCTCTCTCTGTGTGTCTCTAATGAATATATAAATAAAATATTTAATAACAAAAACAAAAAAAATCTCATCATCCAGACAGGAGACATTGATACATCACTGACTATACAAGGTATTCAACAGAAACTAGAAACTCAATAGAAAACGCAAGAAGGTCACACCTTAGTAGTGGGGATAAGTTACACCTAGAATAAAGTCTATTCTAGAGCTATTCTGAAGAACATATAAATAATCCTTGAAAAAATACAGGTAAATGTCAAATAACTTAGTTTGGCAAGATAAATCTAACAATTTTAAAATCTAGTTCTCAACAATGTAAAATTAACAATATCCAGAATACAATCAGAATTTACTAAATGGGGCCAGAAGTAGGAAGATGAGATCCATAATCAAGAGAAAAGTCAGTTAATCAATACAGAAGCAAATGTGGCAGACATAATGAAATTAGCAAATAAGGACATTGAAACAGCTCTTATAAATGCACCCAATAGGCTCAAGGATTTAAAGGGAAAAAATAATGAGGAAAAAAGTAAAATACATTCAAAAGAACCAAATGGACTTCTTGAAGATGAAAATATAATTTCCGAAATAAAATTTTCATTGAATGGAATTAACACATTAGACATGTAAGAAGAAAAGATCACTAAATTTGAAGACAAAAGAATAACAACAATATAAAATGAAGCAAAAAGAGAAAAAATCAGGAAAAAATGTAGAGTGTTAATGATCTGTGGAACAATATCAAATATCTAATGTACTCTGAATTGGAGTTTCAGGAAAATGTGTATGTGTGTGTGTGTGTGTGTGTGTGTTGAGAGAGAGAGAGAGAAACAAAAAATATTTGAAGAAATAATGAAAAAAAATAATGGCCAAATATTTTCTGAATTTGATGAAACTTATAATGGAGTGTTACAAACACAAGGAAAACAACATAATTCCAACTGTGGAAAGTTGTATTCTGAAAATCAGTGATAAAGAGAAAAAAAATTAATATAGCCCAAGTAACTCAGGTCATGATGTCTGGGTCATGAGATTGAGCCCTGCATAGAGCTTCACACTCAGTGTGGAGTCTGCTTGAGGTTCTTTCCCCCTTCTTCTTCCTCTCTGCTCTGCTTCTCTCCCTTGCTTGTATGCTCTCTAACAAATAAATAAAATCTTAAAAAAATAAAAACAGCCAGAGTAAAAAAAAAAAAAACAAATAAAACAAAACATGTGTAGAGAAATAAAGATAAACTTGACTTCAGCTTTCTCTCCAGAGACTACATAAGGCAGATAACACAGAATAAAAGGGAAGGAAAAAGAGAGGGGCAAACCAAAAAAGAGAGGAATCTACCTATAGAAAACTAAAGGTTACCAGAAGAGAGGTGGGGGAGATGGGTTAAATGAGGATTAAGGAGTGTACTTATGATGAGCACCAGGTGTATAGAACTGAATCACTATACCATACACCTGAAACTAACATTGCACAGTATGTTAACTAACTGGAATTTAATGAAAACCTTAAGAAGAAAGAACAATGCTAAAAAAAAATGCCTACCAACTTAGAATTTTCTATCCAGCAAATATGTTCTGCAAGAATGAAGGTAAAATAAACATATTTTAACACAAATAAAACCTGAGTTTGATGCCAACAGACTGCAAGAAATATTTAAAGGAAATTCTTCTAGCAAAAAGAAAATGACAGTAGATTAAAACTTGGATCCAACCAAAGGAATGAAGAGCATAAGAAATAGTAATTATGTGGGTGAATAAAAAAAAGCCTTTCATTTACCACATTATTTTAATTTCTTTAAAGTGAAAATAATAATAATGCACTATGAGGTACACAATACATGAAGAAGTAAAATGTAAGAACAGTAGGATAAATGGTGAGAAGGAAGAAATTAAAGTGTACTATGTAGTAATATATTATTTGAAGGTAGACTATGACAATTAAAAGTGCAAAGTATATACTCTTAGAGTGAAAAGTAAATCCAAAATGGTGTACAGCTTATATGACCATAATAGAGATAGAATGGAATATTTAAAGCTCTCTATAAAAGGCAGGCAAGGTGATTCAGGCACAAAGCATGCTAGAACACTCCAGGGCCACACCTATATTGGTTCCATTAACATTGCCAAAGTACCCCACCTGTGGAGTGCCCAAGAATGCTCCAACTTGCACCATTTCAGGTTGATCCATCATATCACACTGCCTCTTATGCAGAGAGCTCTGAGCCTCCCTCAGACTTGAAGCCACTTCAGCTTCAGTTGTCCTGCTAGAGTATCCTCTGTGCAAGGAGTCCCAGGACAGCTCAACCTTCAACCCAAGGGAAAGTTGGGTCCAACCAAGATGCCTTCTGTGCACAGAATCCCAGGACAACCCAATCCATGGCCACTTTAGCTCCAGCATCCCACCAAGACAGCCTCAGCACTGAATGTCCCAGATCCCCGAGCCCATTCAGCCACATTTTCAGCCAGCTAGCAAAATTTACCAGGCACAGTCTAATACAGAGAATGATAACATACAGGGATATTCCTTCAAGTTTATGAAAATTAGCTCTTCTTCCTAACTCATAGAAACAAACACAGAAAGGCAAGAAAAATTAAGACAGAGGAATATGCTCCAAATAAAATAAAAAGACAAAACTTTAGAAAAAGAATGAAGTGAAATGGGAGGTAACTAATCTCTCTGATAAAAAGGATCAAAGTAAGACCACAAACATGCTCACTGGAATGGAGAGAAGATTGGATGAACTCAGTGAGAACTTCAGCAAAGAAACAGAAAATACAAAACAAGACAAAACAAAACAATCAGAGTTGAAAAATACAGTAACCAATACAAAAAAATATTATTTAGTTGTTAGTTGATTCCTTCTAATGGGAATCAACAATAGATTGGAGGACACAGAAGAATGAATCAGCAACGTGGAAGACAGAGTAATGGACAGCACCCAAGCAAAACAGCAAAAAATAAAATAAAAACAAAAATGAGGATAGGTCAAAGGATCTCTTAGACAACATCAAGTGAACAAATATTCCTATTATAGGGATTCCAGTGGGAAAGAGAAAAAGAAAAGCATAGAAAATGGCAATAAGTACATACCTATCAATAATTACTTTAAACATAAATGGTCTGAATGCTCCAATCACAGAGAGTTCCAAATGAGATGAACCCAAAGAGTTTAAAGATAGAGAATTTTAAAAGCAACAAGAAAGAAGCAACTAGTTATATAAAAGGCAAACTCCATAAGGTTATCAGTTGATTTTTCAGCAGAAACTTTTCAGGGCAGAAGAGAGTGGCATGATATAAAGTGCCAAAAAGAAAAACCTACAATCAAAAATTCTCTACCCAGCAAGGTTATTATTCAGAATTGAAGGAGGGATAAAGAATTTCTGAGACATACAAAAGGTAAGGTAGTTCATCACCACTAAACTAGCCTTGTGAGAAATGTTAAAGGGACTTTTCTAAGTAGAAAAGTCCATAATTATGAGAAAATTATGAAAGGGAAAAATGTCATGCAGAAAAGCAAATATACAGTAAAGTTAATAGAGTAGCCACTTATAAAACTAGTAAGAAAGTTAAAAGGCAAAGAAATAAAATCAATTATATCTAAGAAAGTTAGATATATAAACTAGCTTTTAGTTTATATCTAGTTATTTATTTAGTTATAGTTAGATATAACTAAAAAGTTAGAGGGAAATTCACAAAATAAAAATATGTAAAACATGACAACTTATTCATAAAATATGACTATGGAGGGAAGGAGTGACTAGAATGCATTAGAGCTTAAGTGACCATCAACTTAATATAAACTGCTAAATTCTTCTGATGTTATATATGAACCTTAACCCAAAACCAAAAACCCATAATAGATACAAAAAAAATAAAGAAAAGGAAAGACAAGAATAACACCAGTTACAAGGAAAGAGAACAAGAGGAGAAACAGACAGGAACTATAAAACAACAAGAAAACAATCCACTAAATGGCAATAAGTACATACCTACCAATAATTACTCTAAAGATAAATGGTCTGAATGCTCCAATCAAGACATAGGGTGATAGATTGGAAAAAATAAATAAGACCCACCTATATGCTGCCTATAAGAGACTCAATTCAAACATAAACACACATACAGACTGAAAGTGAAGGGCTAGAAAAATATGTTCCATGAAAATGGAAGTGGAAAAAAAAAGCTGGAGTAGCAATACTTATATCAGACAAAATAGACTTTTATTTTTTTTATTTTGTTTATTTATTCATGAGAGATACATAGAGAGAAGAGCAGAGACACAGGCAGAGGGAGAAGCAGGCTCCATGCAGGGAGACCAATGTGGGACTTGATCCCAGGTCTCCAGGATCAGGCCCTGGGCCGAAGGCAGTGTTAAACCGCTGAGCCATGCGGGCTGCCCCAAAATAGACTTTTAAACAAAGACTGTGATGCGAAACAAAGAGGTGCATTACATAACTATAAAGGGATCAATCCAACAAGAGGATATAACAATTATAAATATCTATGCACCCAATATTGAATTGGGTGCATAATTCAATATTGAATTGGGTGCAAATTTTTTTTAAATTTTTATTTATTTTATGATAGTCACACACAGAGAGAGAGAGAAAGAGGCAGAGACATAGGCAGAGGGAGAAGCAGGCTGCACGCACTGGGAGCCCGACGTGGGATTCGATCCCGGATCTCCAGGATCGCGCCCTGGGCCAAAGGCAGGAGCCAAACCACTGCGCCACCCAGGGATCCCCACCTAGCAAATTTTAACATATAAAGGTAGTGACTGACAATAATTGGAAGGGACTTGAACACTTCACTTAGAACAATGGGTAGATCATCTAGACAGAAAATCATTAAGGAAACAGTGTCTTTGAACGACATATTAGACTAGATGGACTCAACATACATAGAGAATATTCCATCCAAAAACGATAGAATACACATTCAAGTGTACATGGAACATTCTTGAGGACAGATCATATGTTAGGCTACAAAACACATGAAATTGAGAAGATTGAAAACATATCTTTTCTGATGACAGTGGTAAGAAACTAGAACTACAAGAAGAAAACAACAAAATCCCTAAAAATACAAAACAAAGAAACAAAACAAAAAACCACAAACATACGAATCCTAACCAACATCCTATTAAACAACAAATGAGTCAACAACAACAAAAAAAACAACAAAAAAAATCAAAGAGGAAATTTTAAAACACCCCAAGACAAAAAATAACACTTCAAAATCTTTGGGACACAGGAAAATCAGCTCTAAGAGGAAAATTTATAGCAATTCAGGCCTACCTCAAGAAACAGAAAAATCTACATAAACAACCTAATCTTTTATCCACAGGAACTAGAAAAAGAACAAAGCCAAAGTTACTAGAAGGAAGGAAATAATAAAGATCAAAGCAAAAATGAATTAAATAAAAACTAAAAAACAATAAAAAGATCAATAAAACTAAGAGCTGATATTTTGAAAAGGTAAAAATTGATAAGCCTTTAGTCAGATTCATCAAGAAATAAAGAAGAAGACCCAAGTAAATATGATGAGAAATGAAAGGGAAAAGTAATAACTGACACCACATAAATACATTTTAAGATTAAAAAGGCTCATTCACAATGATCAATTATGATTTACTCTGAGGATGTCAGAATGGTTCAATATTCAGCAATCAATCAATGTAACATACAATGTTAACAAAATGAAGGATAAAAACCACATGATCATCTCAATAGGTACAGAAAAAGCATTTGACAAATTCAACATCTGTTCATGATAAAAACTCCCAACAGGGATCCCTGGGTGGCGCAGCGGTTTGGCGCCTGCCTTTGGCCCAGGGAGTGATCCTGGAGACCCAGGATCGAATCCCACGTCGGGCTCCCGGTGCATGGAGCCTGCTTCTCCCTCTGCCTATGTCTCTGCTTCTCTCTCTCTCTCTCTCTCTATCATAAATAAATAAAAATAAAAAAAAAACTCCCAACAAAGTGGATCAAGAGGGAACATATCTCAACATAATAAAGCCATTTATGACAAACCCCAGCTATTATCGTATTCAATGGCAAATGGTTGAGAGCTTTTCCTCTAAGATCAGTAACAAGAAAAGGATTTCACTCTCACCACGTTATTGAACATAGTACTGGAAACAGTAATCAGACAAGGAGAGGAAATAAAAGCAAGCAAACCGGTAAGGAAGAAGAAAAACTTTCACTATTTGCAGATAGCATGACACTATACATAGAAAACCAAAAGAAGCCTTAGAAGTAATAGATGAATTCAGTAAAGGTGAAAGACACAAAATTAATATATGGAAATCTGCTGTATTTCTGTACACTGATAATGAAGCGACAAAAAGAGAAATTAAAAAACAATTCCATTTACAACTGCACCAAAAAGAATAAAATACCTACTTTTCACCAGGAGGTGAAAGACCTGTACTCTGAAAACTATGAAACACAGATGAAAGAAATTGAAGAGGACAAAAACATGAAAAGATATACCATGCTCACTGGAAGAACTGAAGAATTAATATTGTTAAAATGTCCATCCTACCCAGAGCTATCTCAGATTCAATGCAATTACTATCAAAATACTAACAGCATTTTTCACAGAACTAGAGCACATAATCCTAAAGTTTGTATAGAATAACAAAAGACCCAAGTAGACAAAGTAATCTTGAGAAAGAAGAACGATAATGCAATTAATAATAATTAATATATTAATAATATAATTAATTGAAAAGGGGCCAGAAAATACAATGGGGAAAAGACAACATCTTCAGTAAATGGTATAAGGAAAACCTAAAAAACTACATGCAAAAGAATGAAGCTGGACCACTTTCTTACACCATATAGACACACACAAACCTAGAATGGATTAAAAAGCCAAATGAGAGACCTGAAACCATAAAACTGCAAGAAGAAAACAGGCAGTGATTTCTTTGATATTGGCCTTAGCAATATTTTCTATATTTGTTTCCCTAGGCAAGAGAAACAAAAGCAATAATAAACTATTGAGGCTACAGTAAAATAAAAAAGTTTTGCACAGTGAAGGAATCATCAACAAACTAAAAAGCCAACCTAAGAAGATATTTAAAAATGATATATACAATAAGGGGTTAATGTCCAAAATATATAAAGAACCTATACAACTGAACAGTAACAACAACAAAACCCCCAAGTAATCCAATTTAAAAATGGGCAGATATTTCTCTAAAAAAGACATACAAATGGCCAACATACATATGAAAAAATGCTCAACATCACTTGTCATCAGGGAAATAAAAATCACAACCACAATGAGATACTACTTTACACCAATTAGAATGGGTAAAATTAACAAGATAGGAAACAACAAATGTTGATGAGGATGTAGAGAAAGGGGAACACTCTTAGACTGTTGGTAAGAATACAAGCTGGTACTGCCATGCTGGAAAACAGTATGGAGGTTCCTCAAGAAGTTAAAAATAGAGCTACCCTGTGACCTAGCAATTGCACTACTATTTACCCCAAAGATACAGATATAGTGAAACAAACGGGCACCTGCACCCGAATGTTCATAGCAGCAATGTCCACAATAGCCAAACTGTGGAAAGACCAAGAGTTCATTGACAGGTGAATGGATAAAGAAGATGTGATTTACACACACACACACACACACACACACACACACACACACACTCAGTCATCAGAAAAGATGAATACCTGCAATTTACATCAACGTGATGAAACTGGAGGGTATTATGCTAAATGAAATAAGTCTATCAGAAAAAGAGAATTATATGGTTGCACTCATATGTGGAATATAGGAAATAGTTTGGAGGACCATAAGGGAAGGGAGGGAAAACTAAATGGGAAGTCATCAGAAAGGGAGAAAAACCATAAGAGATTCTTAACTCTGGAAAACAAACTGAAGGTTGCTGAAGGGGACGTGGGTCAGGAGTTGGGGTAACTAAGTGATGGACATTAAGGAGAGCATGTGATGTGATGAGCACTGGGTGTTATATGCAACTGATGAATTATTGAAAACTACATCTGAAACTAATGATGTATTATATGTTAGCTAATTGAAATTAAATTTTTAAAAATATAAAAAAAGAAAAATAAATTGGCAGAGGATCTGAAGATATTTTTCCAAAGAAGACGTATCGATGGCCAACAAACACACAAAAATATGCACATCACTAATCATCAGGGAAATACAAACCAAAACCATAATGATATATCACCTCACACCAGTCAGAATGGGTAAAATCAAAAACTCATAAAACAACAAATGTTGCTGAGGATGAGAGGAAAAAGGAACTGCACTGCTAGTAGGAATGTAAACTGGTACAGCCACTAAGGAAAACAGTATGAAGTTTTCTCAAAAAAATTAAAAATAGAAATACCATATGATCCAGTAATTCCACTACTAGGTATTTACCCAAATAAAAGAAAAACACTAATTTGGAAAGATATATGCACTCCTATGTTTACTGCAGCATTACTCACAATAGACAAGATACAGATGCAATCCATAAATCCACCAAAAGATGAATGGATAAAGAAGATATAGTAGATAAATACAATGGAATATGATCTTGACATTTGCAACAACATGGATGGACCTAGAAGGTATTATGCTAAGTGGAATAAGTCAGACAGAAAAAGACAAACAGCATATGATTTTACTCATGTGGAATCTAGAAAAAACAAAACAAATGGAACAAAGCAGAAATAGTCCCATAAATATGTCATGGTGGGGGAGGAGATGGAGGGATGGGCAAATGGAAGAAGGAGACTGCAAGATACAAGTTTCCAGTTATGGAATGAACAAGTACAGCATAGGGAATATAGTCAATGGAATTGTAATAACCATTGGATGGTGACAGGGGGTAGCTACATTTGTGGTGAGCATAGCAAAACATAGAGAGTTGTCAAATCACTATGTTGTACACCTAAAACTAATGTAACATTGTGTGTCAACTATACTTCAATTTTTTAAATGGAGAATTAAAAATAAAACTACCATATGATCCAGAAATACCACTTCTGAAAATATATCCAAAGGAAATGAAAACACTAACTAAAAATGATATCTGTACCTCCATGTTTATAGTAGTATTTACTACACCTAACACATGTTCATTAGTGGATAAATGGAAAACAAGTTGTGATATACATATAGGGAACTCTTATGCACTGTTAGTAGGAATGAAAATTGGTGCAGCCACCATGGAAAACAATTGGAGGTTCTTCAAAAAAATCAGAACTACCATACAATGCAGCAATCCCACTTCTGGACATATATATGAAGGAAATGAAATCACTATCCTGAAGAGATGTCTATACTCCTATGTTGAAGGAACACACATAACTTCAAACTAAAGGCCTATTTACTTCAATGAATTTTACCCAACAAAACACATTCGGATTAAAAAAAAAAATTCAGTACATACCAAAAGGCAAAAAGTACAGTCTAATGAGGTAAAGAAAGCAAGAGAACCAGACTTGTATATACAGAGATTTGGACTTTATTAGACAATGATATGAGATAACTATTACTAGTATTCTATGGGCTCCAACAGAAAAACTGGACAACATACAAGAACAGATAGGTAAAGTAAGCAGAGAGTTGGAAATGCTAGTAATCAAAAGCATGTGACAGAAATAAAGAAGGCCTTTGATGGGATCATCATCAGATCAGACACAGCCTATGAATATATTGGTAAACTTGAAAATTCAATACAACTTCCCAAACTGAAATGCAAAGAGAAAATATAATGGAAAAATGGAAACAAAATATCCAAAAATTGTAAGACAATTTAAAAAGATGTAATATATGCATAATATAATTATCAGAAATATAAAAAGACAAAAATGAAGAAAAGAAATATTTGAAGTAATAATAATAAGAAATTGCCAAAATTAGTGAGACCAACCCAACAATTCAGGAAACACGGAGAACACCAAGTGACAGAAACTCTACATGTAAGCATATAGCATTCACATTGCTGAAAATAAAGTACAAAGATAAAATCCTGAAGAAGCCAAAGGGAAAAATTCACATCACCTATAGAGGAGTACAGATAAGGATTATATAAGACTTCTCTTCAGAAATCATGCACACAAGAAGAGAATAGAGTAAAATATTCAAAGTATAGAAGGAAAAAAACCCTCCAAACTAGAATTCTATATCTGGAGAAAATATGCTTCTAAAGTGAAGAAGAAAGAGACCTTTTCAGACAAACAAAAACTAAACAAATTTGTTGCCAGTAGATCTGCCTTAGAAGAAATGTCAAATTCTTCACAGAGAAAGAAAAGGATATATGTCAGAAACAGATCTATGTCAATAAAGGAAGATAGAAAAAAATAAGTGAAGGTAAAATAAAATCTTTTATCTTTCTTACTCTTAACTGACCCAGCAGAAACAGTTTGTTCAACATAATAGTAACAATATATTAGATGATTATACCTTATGGATAAATAAAATGATTGACAGCAATGTTATCAAGGATAAGAGGGAAGATTTTCAAACACTATTATAAGATATCTGCACCATTCCTGCTGTTGTATAGTGTTGTTTAAATGTGGACTTAGTTGAAAGTGTATATTGAAAATTCTATGGCAACCACTAAAAGTTTTTTTAAAGGAGTATACTGATATGCTAACATGAGATATAACAGAATCATATAAAATACTAAAACCAGAAAAAGCAATAAATGAGTGGAATACAAAAAAAAGAAACAAAGAAGAGGACAATGAATAGAAAATAGTTACAGATATGGTAAATAGTAATCCAACTATATTGATAATCACTTATTTATTTGAGAAAGAGGGAGAGAGAGAAAGTGCCTGTGCACGTGTGCAGGGGAGGGGGAGAGAGAGAGAATCCTAAGTAGGCTCCATGCTCAGCATAGAGCCCAACATGGGGTTTGATCTCATGACTTCGAGTTCATGACCTGAGCCAAAATCAAGAGTCAGCTATCCCACTGACTGAGCCACCCAGGTACCCCTATCAATAATCATTTTATTTAAAAATTTTTTTAATGTTTTATTTAAGTTCAAATAAATTAACATACAGTGTATTACCAATTTCAGGGATAGAATCAGTGATTCATCAGTTGCATATAATACCCAGTGCTCATTACATCAAGTGCCCTCCTTAATGCTATCACCCAGTTACCCCATCCCCCTCCATATATACCCCCCTTCCAACAACCCTCAGTTTATCCCCTATAGTTAAGAGTCTCTTATGGTTTTCCTTCCTCTCTGTTTTCATCTTTAAAAAAAAGATTTTATTTATTTATTCATAGACACAGAGAGAAAGGCAGAGACAGGCAGAGGGAGAGGGAGAGGGAGAAGCAGGCTCCATGCAGAGAGCCCAATGTGGGACTCGATCCCGGGTCTCCAGGATCATACCCCAGGCTGCAGGTGGCGCCAAACCGCTGCACCACTGGGGCTGCCCTGTTTTCATCTTATTTTATTTTTCCTTTCCTTTCCCTACATCTTTTGTTTCTTAAATTCCACCTATGAGTGAAATCATACAGTACTTGTCTTTCTTGGACTTATTTCACTTAGCATAATACCCTCTACATGTAAATGAACTTATATACAATTAAAATACAGAATATCAGAGCGAGAGGGGAAAAAAGGCTCAACTATATATATTTATAAGAAACTCACTTTAATATAAATATGAAACACAAATCAAAGGAAGGCTGGAAGAACTATATAAATTTCAAACAAAGACATTTCAGAGAAAGAAAATTTATCAGGGATAAAATGGAAACATTATAGAACTATAAAACTTAATTTACCAACGCATAACAATCTGTAACTTCCATGAAAGATAAAGGAGTAGGAGGACCCTAAGCACACCTTATCCCATGGATACAACTAGGTAACACATACATCAATGTAAAAAATCCAGAAAATGACCCGAAGATTGGCAGAACAGACTCTCCTCACAGCTAAAGGTAGAGAAAAGGCTGCAAGGAAGAAGGTAGGAAGGGCAGAGATGTGATTGGAAGCTAAACAGACCTGTGGGACTTTCTGTGGGAAGGAGGAATGCTATGGGTGCAGAGAGGAGAGAGAAACAGACTCTCAAACTGAGGAACCTATACAGAAGAGAGGAATCCCCATAACATTTGGCTTTGAAAACCAGAGGGGCTGAGTTTTGCAAGTTCTTACAATCAGTGGGGCTTAGCATCTGAAACTTTAAAAATCAACAGGCTTGGCTCTGGGAAAGCTGGGAAGGCAATTAAAAAACTGAGTTCCCACCCTTAAAGACATAGTGCAACAGCCCATTAGAGATACAGCATTGAAGCAGCAATCTGAAAAACACCTGGAGTATATGGAAGGGTGATTTGCTTAGAGTATGTGATGGAGGATTAGGGATCGGGATCCGTGGGAGACTTCTCTAGGAACAAAGAAGCTGGTAGGCATCCTATCCCTCCCCTGCCCTTCACCTAGACACACAGACATCTGTGGAAGCCAGTGCTGCACCAACACTCACTACCTAGTTTGCTAACAGTGCCCCTGCTCCCACAGTCTATGGACAAGCCCCCTCCAGCCAGGACTTGGCTCCAAGTCCTCACCCATAGCAGACCGGTGCAAACCCTCCTAATAACACCATACCATGCTCCCAACCCTCAGCACTTCTGAGTCCACCCCCTCAAATCTGAACCCAGCTAATACCACGTGCCCTGATTCTTGTCCTCCTATGGTCCTGACAACTCTGATATGCTTTGGGCTGGAGGCAATCCAAAGGAGTGCCACAAGCCTGGCAGTATGCAACCAGCCCTGATGGGTCAGCACCACTCCAAAGTGACTGCTGTCCAGGAGAGAGGGGAAGATAACCAAACACACCAGTCTGACTGTGGCCCCAGCAGTAGGCTAGAGACAGACTAGTCTGAATGCAGGCCCCACCCACCAACAAAAGTTTCTCAGGGAACAAGATAGGGAAAGCATCCTGCAGTTTGGTTCTACTACGTTTCTGTCAAATGCCTACTCTGACTCAATATAAATCTAAGGTGGCTCAACTGGCCCACTAACAACACAAGGGTTATCCTCCACCCACAGTACACAAAGTAGGCTATTGCAGATAACAGGACTGAAGGCAAAAATGGCTCAGCCACAATAGCAGACCAAATGCAACACACATTGTGGAGACAACCTTGGAGCATTAGGTTCTGGTGAACAGTGTACACTGTACTGTAAGGCACTACAGAACCTTTTCTTCATAAGGCCACTACTTTCAGGGGCAAGAGATATAGCTGATTTTACTAACACAAAGTAACAGACACAAAGAGTTAGCCACAGTGAGGAGACAGAGAAAAATGAAATAGGACAAAATCACAGCAAGATACCTAAGCAAAACAGAGATAAGTAATATGCCTGATTGAAAATTAAAATCAATGGTTATAAAGATACTCCCTAGACTTGAGAAAAGATTGGAGGAGCTCAGTGAGACCCTCAACAAAAAGAACCAAGTAGAGATTAATAATTCAATAACTAAAATTAAAAATACACCAGATGGGGATGCCTGGGAGGCTCAGTGGTTGAGTGTCTGCCCTCCACTCAGGGCATGATCCGGGATCCCAGGATAGGGTCTGGCATCGGGCTCACCACAAGGAGCCTGCTTTTCCCTCTCCCTATGTTTCTGCTTAGTTCACTCTGTGCCTCTCATAAATAAATTTTAAAAATCTTTAAACAAAAATACACTAGATGGAATCAGGGCACCTGGGCGATGCAGTTGGTTAAAGTGTTCAACTCTTGGTTTTGGCTCAGGTCTGATTTCAGGATTGAAATCAATGGGCTCAACCGGTTGCCCCACATTAGACTCTGTGCTCAGCATGGAGTATGCTTGAGTTTCTCATTCCATCTCCCTCTGTCCCTTCCCCCCACTTGCACTGTCTCTTGGAAGTAACTAAATAAATAAATCTCTAAAAAAATCCTGATAACATTTGGCTTTGAAGGTCAGTCAGGCTTAACTTTGCAAGTTTTTACAATCAAAAGGTCTTAACTCTGGGTACTTTAAAAATCCGTGGGACTGAAAGAGCCAGAGGGCAATAGGAAACAGAGTCCCCACCCTTAAAAAAAGAGCATAACAAACAATCCCACAGAAATACAATATTGAAGAAGCAGTTTGAAAAGCATCTAGAGTATACCTAAAAGAGGATTATTCCATGTGCTGGAGGGGAAGGGATCTCTTCAGACTTCTCTAAGAGCAAAAAAAACTGGTGGGTGCCACTCCTCGCCCCCAATCCCCCTCCCCCAGTTGTCTTGTGGATGGTCCTATCCAACCTACCTTGAACAGCAGGAGTCCTTTCCAAAACGGCTCCTGCTGCATATCATACAAGCAGCCCGTGCAGGGACTGGCACCACTCCAAAGGGACTCCTGCCTTGAGGAAAAGGGAAAATAACCACACACACCAGTTCCACTGCAGCCGCAGAAGATAGACTGGGGGTAAACATACAGTTTGAGTGTAGGCCACACCCACCAACTCTCAGGAGACAACACAGGAAGACCACTCTGCAGTCTGGTGCAACTGCAGCCCCAGTAAATGGGCTGAGGGCAGGCATCTGGTTTGACTGATAAACGTGACACACTGTCTAACTACAAGACCAAAGAGGTGCTAGACTGGCCCCCTGACAGCACAGAGACCAAACTCTGCCCACAAGAGACAAAGTAGGCCATTGCAATTGAATATACTGAAGATAAATGTGGTTCAGCCACAAGAGTAGAGCATACACAACCCATAAAGGAGACACCCTGAAGCACGTGGTTCTAGTGATCAGGGAACACTGTGCTACAAGGCACCATAGGACCTCTTCTTCATAAGGCCACTACTTTCAAGCGCTGGAGATGTAATTGACTTTCCCTTCCCACGGAAGCAAACAGGGAGTTAGATAAAATAAAAAGATAGAAAACATCTTTCAAATGAAAGAATAGGACAAAAACAAAGCAAAAGAACTAAATGAAACAGAGATTATCAATGTGCCTGGTAAAAACTTCAAAGTAATGTTTACAGAGTCACTGTACTTTAGAAAAGAGTGAAGGATCTTAGTGAGATTTTTTAAAAAGATAGAAAATATAGAAAAGGGTCAATCATAATAAAAGTAAATTGATCACTTATAAAACCCGTATGAAGGGAAAAGCACAAAAGCAGTAAAATCAAATATCTGTAAAAATTGGTCAAGGGAGTCACAAGATAAAAGGATGTAAAGTATGACAACATATACATAAAATATGGGAGGAGAGTAAAAATTTAGTGTTTCTGGAATCGGTTCAAACTTAAGCAACCATCAGTTTAATATAAACGGTTATATGCCTAAGATGTTACATATGAACCTAACGGTAACCATAAATGAAAACCTGTAAAGATATGCAAAAAATAAAAAGAGAGAAATCCAAGCATATCACTAAAGAAAGCCATCAAACCATAAGTGGATAGAGGAAAAGAAGGAAGAACAGAAAAGAAAAGAAAAGAAAAGAAAAGAAAAGAAAAGAAAAGAAAAGAAAAGAAAAGAAAAGAAAAGAAAAGAAAAAAGCGAAAAATAACTATAAAACAAGAAACATGGCAAGAAGTACATACTTATTCAATAATTACTTTCTTTTTTTTAATTTTTATTTATTTATGATAGTCACACACAGAGAGAGAGAGAGAGGCAGAGACATAGGCAGAGGGAGAAGCAGGCTCCATGCACCGGGAGCCCGACGTGGGATTCGATCCCAGGTCTCCAGGATCACGCCCTGGGCCAAAGGCAGGCGCTAAACCGCTGCGCCACCCAGGGATCCCCAATAATTACTTTCATTGCAAATGGACTAAATGCTTCAATCAAAAGATACAAGGTGATTGAATAGATTAAAAAAGCAAGACCCGCTTATATGATGCCTTCAAGAGACTCACTTCAGATGTAAAAACACATGCAGATTGGAAGCAAAAGGATGGGAAAACATTTCCATTCAAATGTAAGTGAAAAGAAAGCTGGTATAGCAATACTTATAACTTAAAAAAAAAAAAGAAAAAGAAAAAAAAAGACTTTTTCAAACAAAGACTGTAAAAAGGAGACAAAGAAGGACACTACATAATCATAAAGGGAACAATCCAACATGAAGATATAACAATTATAAATATTTATGCACCCAAAAAGGGACTTCAGTGCATACACAAAGCAACTGTTAACAGACACAAAAGGAAGAAATTGACAGTAACAGAATAGGAGACTTTAATATCCCACTTATATCAATGGATATATCAGCCAGAAAATCAACAAGGAAACGGTGGCTTTGAATGATACATTGGACCATATGGATCTAACAGATATATTCAGAACACTCCATCCGAAAACAGCAGAATACACTTTTCAAGTGCACATGGAATATTCTCCAGAATTGATCACATTAGGCCACAAAACAAATCTCAATAAATTTAAAAAGACTGAAATCATATCCTGTATCTTTTCCAACCACAATGGTATTAAATTAGAAATCAAACATGAGAAAAAACTGGAAAGAACACAAGTATAACACGATACAAAATAATGAACGGGTCAACCAAGAAATCAAAGAGGAAACTAAAAAACACATTCAGACATATGAAAATGAAAACACAACAGCCCCCCCCATTTTTGATTGCAGCAAACACTATAAGAGAGAAAATTACAGCAATACAGGCCTACCTCAAGAAGCAAGAAAAATCTCAAATATACAACTGAATCCTACACATAAAGGAGCTAGAAAAAGAAGAATAAACCCAACACCAGTAGATATAAGCAAATAATAAAGATTGGAGCAAAAATCAATGAAATAGAGACTAAATAAAAATAATAGAATATACCAATGAAACCAGGAGATGTTCTTTGAAAAGATCAACAAAACTGCTAACCCTTTCACCAACAAAATTGCTAACCCTGGGTTTCACCAGACCCATCAGAG
This sequence comes from Nyctereutes procyonoides, assembly GCF_905146905.1. Classification (NCBI taxonomy): domain Eukaryota; kingdom Metazoa; phylum Chordata; class Mammalia; order Carnivora; family Canidae; genus Nyctereutes; species Nyctereutes procyonoides. Next base: position 44,556,026 of record NW_026575049.1, on the reverse strand, counting down.
AAAATGAAAGAGAGAGATAGAGAACTCAAATAAATAAACCCAAAAATGAAAGAGGAGAAATAAGAACCACCACCACAAAAATAAGAACGGATTATGAGAAAATATTATGAAAAATTATATGACAAATTGGACCACCTAGAAGAAATAGGTACATTCCCAGAAACATACAAGCTGCCAAAACAGAATTCAAAAGAAAAAGAAAATTTGAACACACTAATTACTAGCCATGAAATTAAAACAGTAATCAAGAATGTCCCAACAAACAAAGGTCCAGGACCAGATGGCTTCACAGGTAAATTCTACCAAACATTTAAAGAAGGGTTATTACCTATTCTCCTCAAGCTATTCCATAAAACAGAAAAGAAAGAGACACTTCCAAATTCATTCTATGAGGCCAGCATTATTTTCATACCAAAAACAGACATATGAAAAAAGAAGTCTAGGCCAATATCTCTGATGAGCATACATGTAAAAGTCCTCAGCAAAATATTAACAAACCAACTCCATCCAATAGTACATTTTAAAAAATCACTCATCACAATCATGTGGGATTTATCCCAGTGATGCAAAGGTGGTTCAATATTCTTAAATCACTATGAAATAGTGTATTAATAAAGGAAAGGATAAAAACCATATGATCTTAAGAGATACAGAAAAGTTCATTCATCATAAAAAAAAAAACCCTCAACAAGGTAGGTTTAGAGGGAGCATACTTCAACATAATAAAGGCTATATATAAGAAATGCATAGTTAGCATCATAACCAATGGTGAAAAATTGAGCTTTTCCTCTACCGTCAGGAACAAGACAAGGATAGCCAGTTTCACCAATTTTACTCAACATAGTGTTAATTGTCCTAGCTATAGAGATCAGACAAGGAAAAAAAGAGGCAATCAAATTGGTAAGGAGGAAGTAAAACTTTTACTATTTGCAGATCACATAATAGTATACATAGAAAACTTAATTGTGAGACCTCAAACCATAAAAATTTCCAGAAGAAAACATAGGCAGTAATTTCTTTGACCTCAATCATAGAAACATTTTTTTAGATATGTCTCCTCTAGCAACGAAAACAAAAGCAAAATTAAAGTATTGGGACTACACCAAAGTGAAAAGTTTTTGCATGGCAAAGGAAATCATCAACAAAATGAAAAGGCAGCCTACTGAATAGAAGATATTTGCAAATAATATATCTGATAAGGGATTAATATCCAAAATATATAGAGAACTTACACAACTCAACACCAAAAAAACCAAATAATCCAATTAAAAGTGGGCAGAGGATCTGAATAGGTATTTTTCCAAAGAAGACATACCTCTGGCCAAGAGACACATGAAAGATGCTCAACATCACTAGTCAACAGGGAAATGCACATCAAAACCACAATGAGTTATCTCCTCACACCTGTCAGAATGGCTAAAATAAAAAACTCAGGAAACAAGGGTTGACAAGGATGTAGAGAAAAAGAAATCTTCATACACTGTTGGTGGGAATGCAAACTAGTATAGCCATGGTGGAAGACAGTATGGAGGTTCCTCATAAATTAACAATAGAACTACCCTATGATCCAGTAATCACACTACTGGATATTTACCCTAAGAATACAAAAACACTAATTCAAAGGGATATACACACCTCTGTATTTATTGCAGCATTACTGACAATAGCCAAATTATGGACACAATCCAAGTGTCCACTAATAGATAAATGGATAAAGATGTGGTGGTGTGTGTGTGTGTATATGGATGTGTGTATATACATACGTGTGTGTGTGTATGTGTGTATATATATATATATAAGCAATGGAATATTATTCAACAATAAAAAAGATTGAGATCTTGCTATTTGTAACAACATGGATAGACCTAGTGCCATATAATGTTAAGCAAAATCAGTCAGAGAAAGACAAATACCATATAATTCATTCATATGTGGAGTTTGTGAAACACAATAAACAAGCAAAAGAATAAAAAAAGAGACAAACCAAAAAAATAGACATAACTATAGAGAACAAAGTGATAGTTACCAGAGGGAAGGTGAGTGAGAGGACAGGTGAAATACACGAAGGGGATTAAGAGTACACTTATGATGAGTACTGAGTAATATATGGAATTGTCAAAGCACTATATTATATACCCGAAACTAATATTACTGTATGTTAATTACACTGCAATTAAAATAAAAAACACAGTGAGATATTACATCATATGTCAGAATGGCTAAAATCAAAACAATAAGAAAGAACAAGTGTTAGTGATGATGTGGAGGAAAAAGGAGCCCTCCTGCAACTGTTGGTGGGAATGAAATTGGTACAGCCACTGTGGAAAATAATATGTAGGCTCCTCAAAAAATAAAAAATAGAATTATCATACAATCCCATAATTCCACCACTGGGTATTTACCCAAAGAAAATGAAAATACTAATTCAAAAAGATACATGCACCACTATGTTTACTGTAGCATTATTTACAACAGCCAAATTATGGAAGCAACCCAAGTATCCATCCATAGATAAATGGATAAAGAAGATGTGGTGTGTATATGTATAAACACAATAGAATATTAGCCTTAAAAAAGAATGAAATCTTGCCATTTACAACAACATGGGCCTATAAAGTATAATGTAAGTGAAATAAGCCAGTCAGAGAAAGACAAATACTGTATAATTTCACTCATACGTGGAATTTAAGAAACAAAACAAATGAACAAAGAATAAAGAGACAACAAAAAAGACTCAAATAAAGAGAACAAACTGATGGTTGCCAGAAGAGAGGAAGGTAGGGAAATGGGTGAAACAGGTAAAAGGGATTAAGAGCACATTTTCCTTGATGAGCACTGAGTAATATATGGAATTGTTGAATCATCATATTGTACACTTGAAACTAAAAAAAAACCACTATGTTAATTATATTTGACTAAAAAGAAAAGCAAAATGCAAGATTGGACACATTGGAGAGAGTAAGAGGAAAAGTTTAACTTTATCTGCATCATCCTACCCCCAAAGCAACACAGCTCACAGTCAGGAGAACTATTCTTGGTTTTTTCTCCCACAGAAGAAATGTAAAAGTGTGTGAGCGAGCAACTGGCTTCCCTAACTGTATGGTATGCTGCCCAAAAAAACCCATTTCTCTCTCACCTCATCCAGTGTATTGAGGCTTGAGCTGCATTACTTGCATTAAGCAGCTGGGAAAGCAAAGTCCAGGGCCTGGAACTGAATGTATTAAGGAGATGTAAATCATACTAACTAACATTAGGTACTCCATTGGGAAACTGTCCAAAAGCCACTAGTGAACTTCTACTTGGGTCCCTCAGCTGGTCCAAGGGCACCCCCAGTATTCCATGTGTTACCCACATTCATCCCCTACTCCATAGTTGACTCCCCATACTGGCTCCCAACAATAGCAAGAGTGAACTTTCACAGATTGCTAGTAAGAAGTGCAGAAAGTCAGTCCAAATTTCCAGCTCTGGGAGAGAATGTCCTTGGGAAAGCAAAAGGGATATTGGTGGAACATAACCTGACTCTGCAAGATCAAGAGAAGGCTTATAAACTGAAGACTTCTGCCATAAGAGAGGTATGGAGTAGGTATATCTGTAGAAGGTCTGAGAAAGCCTCAGAATCCCTAGATAGAGGGCTGATAGAAGGCATTTCTCACCCAAAGTGGGTCAGTAAAGACTAAAGGAGGAAACTGCTACCTCACATGCAAAGAAAGCAGTGCAAGAGTTCAAAGGACACAAAAAATAAAGAAAACATGACATTACAGAATGATCACAATAATCCTCCAGTAACTGACAACAAGGACATGAAGATTCACCCCATAAAAAAATCAAAATAGTTGTTTTATGGAAGCTCAGTAATATACAAGCAAACAGAGAAATACAAATCAGGTAAATCACGAAAACAATACATAAACAAAATGAGGAGTGTAACAAAAAGAAAGAAATCATTAAAGGAAAAAGAAATTCTGGAGCTAAAGAATATGATGAATATAATGAAAGCTGCAATAGAGAGCATCAATAGCTGAATATATGAAACAGATGAGAGAATTTGTGTTTTAGAAGAAAAGACCTATGAAATGATCCAGAGGGAAAAAAGAATGAAAAAGCCTACATGATACAGAGATATCATCAAAAGGAACAATCTGCAAATTATGAGAGTCACGGAAAGGGAGGAGAGGGAGAAAGGGGCAGAAAGTTTATTTAAAAAAAATAAAGTCTATTGGGTGACCGGGTGACAGGCAGTGAGAGGGGCACTTGATGGGATGAGCACTGGGTGTTATGCTGCATGTTGGCAAATCGAACTCCAATAAAAAAAATATACAAAAAAACAAAAACAAAAACAAAAAAGTCTAAGAAATTCCCAATTAAGGGAGGGTTTGGACATTTAATTTCATGAAACTCATAGGTCTCCAAATAAACTCCAAGACTCATTAAAATAAAATGGCTAAAAATAAAAGAAAAATAAAATCTTAAAACTAAGTAAAAAAGAAGCTTGTAACATAAGGGACACTCATAAGGATATCAGCAGATTTCTCAGAAGAAGCCTTATAAGCCAGGAAAGAGTGGTATGGTTAATATTCAAAGTGCTGAAGAAAATGTCAACTAAAAATACGCTACCCAACAAAAGTTCTGCAGAAATGAAGGAGAGGTAAGACTTTCCCAAACAAAAGCTGAAGATTTCATCACCATTAGATCTGCCTTAAAAGAAACACTGAAAGGAGTTCTTCAAACTAAAATGAAAGGATACCAAGTAATGTAAAAATATATGAAAATATACAATACTGCGGTAAAGATAAATACATAATCAGATTCAGAATACTCTAACACTGCATTATAGTAATCTGTTAGCCACTTAACTCTAGTATAAAGATTAAAGGACAAGATTATTAAAACAACTAGCTGAAATAATTTGTTAAAGAATTGATAGACATAAAACAATGGAACAGGATTAAGAGCCCCCAAACCCTCACATATATAGCCAACTAATATTTGACATGGAAACCAGGAACACTCAATGAGGAAAGGAGAATCTCTTTAACAAATGGTGCTTGGAAAACTAGATAATCACATGCAAAGTGGTATCTTATACCACTCACAAAAATCTAAATGGGTTAAAGACTTAAATATAAACTTAAATCCATAAAATTCCCAGAAAAAAAACAACAGGAAAAATGCTCCTTGACATTGCTCTTGGTAGTTATTTAATTTAAATTCAATTAGCCATCATACAGTACATCATTAGTTTCAGATGTAGTGTTCAACAATTTATCAGTTGTGTATAATACCCAGCGCAAAATCAATGCACAAAAATCAGTTGCATTTCTATACACTAACAATGAGACTGAAGAAAGAGAAATTAAGGAATCAATCCCATCTACAATTGCACCAAACCCCATATGATATCTAGGAATAAACCTAACCAAAGAGGTAAAGGATCTGTACTCAAAAAACTACAGAATATTTACAAAAGAAATTGAGGAAGACACAAAGAAATGAAAAAACACTCCATGCTCATGATTGGAAAAAAATATTGTGAAAATGTCTATGCTACCCAGAGCAATCGACATACTCAATGCAATCCTATCGATATTTTTCACGGAGCTGGAACAAATAATCGTAAAATTTCTATGGAAACAGTAAAAACCCTGAATAGCCAAAGGAATGTTGAAAAAGAAAACCAAAGCTGGTGGAATCACAATGCCTGACTTCAAGCTCTATTACAAAGCTGTAATCATCAAGACAGTATGGTACTGACACAAAAACAGACATGTAGGTGAGTGGAACAGAATAAAGAACCCAGAAATGGACCCTTAACTCTATGGCCAATCTTTGACAAAGCAGGAAAGAATATCCAATGAAAAAGGCAGGTTTTTTTTTTATTTTAATATGACATCAAAAGCAGAAGGAATAAAAGCAAAAATAAGTAAGAGAGACTATATCAAACTAAAAAGCCTCTCTGCACAGCAAAAGCAGTATACGACAAAATGAAAGAAAATATTTGCAAACCATCTATCAGATAAGGAGTTAAAATCCAAAATATATAAGGAACTCATAAAATTCAATAGCAAGAAAAAAATCCAATTTTTAAAACTGGACAGAGGACGTGAATAGATTTTTTTTTTAAGAAGACATACAAATGGCCAATAGGTAAATGAAACAATGCTTAACATGACTAATCATCAGGGACATGCATATCAAAACAACAGTGAGATATCACCTCATACCTGTTAGACTGGTGTTATAAAAAAGACAAGAGATAAAAAGTGTTGCAAAGATGTAAAGAAAAGGTAACCCTTGTTCACTGTTGGTGGGAATATAAATTGGTACAGCCACCATGGAAAACAATATAAAGGCTTCTTCAACAATTAATAATTGAACTACCATATAATCAGGAAGTGTACATAGTTATAGCTTTTTGTTATATTAGCCCTATTTTCCCCCATTTCTAGGAGTCCTCTATTATTACCTGGCTTTTAGTTACCATCTGTACTCATTTCCTTAGCTCAATATAGTTTTGATTCCACCCAACTTCTTTGTGCTGTTATTGGTGAATATATCAGATATATATAATTATATAATGCTGTTTTATACAACTGACTTTTAAATCAGTTCAAAATGGAAAGTATGCATTTATAATGGTTTTCATAATTACATAATTACCTTTATAGTCATCCTTTCTGTGTGTGTTGATTTGAATTACCATCTGGTGTCAATTACTTTTAGACTGGAGAATTTCATTTAATGTTTTTGTGAAGTGGATCTGCTAACAATGTTTTATTTATCTGGTAATATCTCTATTGTCTTTTTTTTTTTTAAATACAATTTTGCTGGATATAAGACTCATGGCTGGCAGGCTGGTTTTTTTTTTTTTTTCCTTTAAGAACTGTGAATATGTAATTTCACTGCCTTCTGAATTCTAGTTTGTGCTAAGAAGTCAACTGTTAATCTTACTGGGGTTCGCTTGCAAGTAACAACTCATTTTTCTCTTGCTACTTCTAAGAGTTTCTCCTTGTCCACGGCCTTTAGCATTTTTAAAAAGATTTTATTTATTTAAAAGAGAGAGACAGGAGAAGAAGGAATAGTAGAGGAAGAGGGAGAGAAGGAATCTCAAGCAGACTCTGAGAGAGTATGGAACCCCACTTAGGGCTTGATCTCACAACCCTGATATCATGACCTGAGCTGAAATCAAGAGGAGTCAGATGCTTAACCAACTGAACCACCCAGGTGGCCCTGGCCTTTAGCAATTTTATTATAATATGTCTGGTTTTTGTTGAGCATCTTAAATGTTAAGATTAATTTTTTAAATTTGCAATGTCTTCAGCTATTATTTCTTCAAATATTTCCTCTGCTCCTTTCTCTCTTCTCCTTCTGTCACTCTCATTACATGTATGTTGGTGTGCTTAATGGTGTCCTACATTTCTCTGAGGCTCTGTTCATTTTTCTTCACTATCTTCTTTGTTCCTTGGATTGCATAATCTATTTCAATCTATCTCTAAACCACCAATTCCTGCCTCAGCCAGTTCAAATCTACTGCTGAGCCCCTCTCATTTTTCATTCCGGTTACTATAATTTTCACTCCCAGTCATTCCATTTTGTTCTTTTTTAAAAATAATTTCTCCATGTTTATTGATATTCTTTATTTAAAAAGATACTGTCATCATACCTTTCTTCACTTAATTAAACACGTCTCATTTAGTTCTTTAAACATATTTATAATGGATACTTTGAAATTTTGCCTGTTAAAATTTGGAATCTGGTGGCTCTCATTGCAATTTTTGTTTGCCTGTTACCTCCATCCTCCACTTCCCCTTCCAGTGTATTGGTAATACTCTCGTTTTCTTTATGTGTCTCATTTTTGTTGTTGTTGCTGCTATTACTGTCAGATAATATATTGCAGCAACTCTGGCTACAGTTTTCTCTGCCTTCTAGGGGTTATTATTTGCTTATTTATATGTTCTGGATATAAGAGCTTTATCAGATATGTATTTTATGAATATTTTCTGCAATTTTTGGCTTATCTTTTCATTCTTTTAACAATGTCTTTCACAGAGAAGTTTTTAAGTTTAATGAAATCCACATTATCAATTTTTTCTTTCATAGATAATGCCTTTGTTATTATATATAAAAAGTCACCATCAAACTCAAGGTCACCCAGATTTTTCCCCATGTTATCTTCTAGAAGTTCTATAGTTTTGCACTTTACATTTTGGTCTAAGGTCCATTTTGAGTTAATTTTTGTGAAAATAGTAAGATCTTGATCTACATGCTATTTTTTCCTTGCATATAGATATCCAGTTGTTCTAGAACCATTTGTTAAGAAAACTCTTTTCTCAACTGAATTTCCTTTGTTCTTCTGTCTTGACTTTGTGTGAGTTGATTTCTGGGCTCTCTGTTCTACTTCATTGATCTATTTGTCTATTCTTTCACCAATCCTGTGCTGTCTTGAATATTGTAGCATTACAGTCAATCTTCAAGTCAGCTGGTATTCTCCTTAATGAAATTGGTATTCCGAATCTTTTCCCTTTCCATATAAACTTTACAATCAGTTTGTTAATATCCACAAAACAACTTGCTAGAATTTTGGCTGAGACTGAATTGAATCTATACGTCTGTTTAGGAAAAACTAACATCTTGACAATAAGAAACCTTCCAATCCATGAACATGGGATATTTCTCCGTTTTGGTTTTTTTTTAAGATTTTATTTATTTACTCATGAGAGACACAGAGAGAGAGAGGCAGAGACATAGGCAGAGGGAGAAGCAGGCTCCAAGTAGGGCCGATATGGGACTTGATCCCAGAACTCCAGGATCATACTCTGAGCCAAAGGCAGACAGCCAACCGCTGAGCCACCGAGGCATCCCTAGTTCTTCATTTAGATCTTTGATTTCTTTCATCAAATATTTATAGTTTTCCATATATATATATATATATATATATAAATGTACAAGATCTATAGCTAGATTGATATTTAAGTATAAACACTTCCCAACTCATTCTATGATGCCAAAATTATTCTGATACCAAAACCAGACATCACAATAAAAGTATAGACCATTGTCTCCTAGAAATATAGACACAAAATCCTCAATAACATACCAGAAAACAAAATCCAGCAGCACAAAAAATAATTATATACCATGACCAAGCAGGATTTTACTTAGGAATGCAAAGTTGGTTTAACATCTGAAAATAAATGTAATACACTATTTGTAAAACAACAACAAAAAACCCACATGATCATCTCAACAGACATAGAAAAAGCATCTGAGAAAAAACTCTCAGCTAGCATCACACCTAATGGTGAAACACCAAATGTTTTCCTCCTAAGATCAGGAAAAACACAAGGATGTCCCTCTCCTCTTGCCACCTCTATTCAACATTGCATCAGAAGTTCTAGCTAGTGCAGTTAGGCAAAACAAAAAAAAAAGGCATTCAATTTGGAAAGAAAGTACAAACTATCTCTATTTGCAAATGACACGGTCTTGGATGCAGAAAATCCTAATGAATCCACTAAAAAATGATGAGAATTAATGAACAAATTCAGCCAGGTTGTAGGATAAAATATCAATACATAAAAATCAACTGCATTTTTGTTCATTTACAATGAATAATTCAAAAATGAAAATAACACCTCCATTTACAATAACACACAAAAGAATAAAATACTTAGGAATAAAAATTTAACAAAGGGAGGCATAACTTATACTCTGAAACAAAATATTATTGAAATAAATTAAAGAAGATTTAACAATGAAACTACAGCCAATGTTCACTGATCACAAGACTTAATATTATTAGGATGGCTGTATTTCCCACATTATTTACAGATTCAACATAATCCCTATCAGAATTCCAGGTGGCTTCTCTGTAGAAATTGCCAGGTTGATCCTAAAATTCATATGGATATTCAAAGGGCTCGAAATAGCCAAAACAATCTTGAATTTAAAAAACAAAAACAAAAACAGGAAGCCTCACACTTTCTCACTTCAAAACTTACTACAAAGCAACAGTAATTAAGACAGTGTGGTACTGGCATAAAGATAGATACACAGATCAATGGAATAGAACCAGAAATAAAGCCATGTGCCTATAGTCTATTGATTTGCAATAAGGGTGTTAAGAGCAGATGCTGATTAGACAACTAGATAGCCAGACGCAAAAGAATGAAGTTGGATCCTTACTTCACACCATGCACAAAAAATTAACTCAAAACGAATCAAAGACCTAAAATGGGGGACTAGGAGCCTATAGCTAAAAGGTTGCTTTTTGTAGTCATAAAAATCTAAAACTGTGGTGAAGGCTGCACAACTCTGTGAATATACTAAATACATTTGACCTGTATACTTTCAATGGATGAGTTTTATGGCATGCAAACTGTATCTGAGTAAAGCTGCTAAAAAGTAACAAAAATGTGTAGGATGCAGCTAAAACAATGTGTAGAGGAAAATGTAAAACTTTATTATATGAAAAAGAAAAATGGTCTAAAACTAATCATGTAAGTGTCCATCTTAAAATTTTAAAAATAAGAGTAAATTAAACACAAATTATGTAGAAGTAAAGGAATAATAAAGAGAAAAAAATCAATAAAAAACCAACAATGAATAAAAAATGAATGAAATTAACACTGCTACTTTGAAAAGATCAACATAAATGACAAATTTCCAACTAAACTGATGAAAATAGAGAAAAGTCATGAATTACCAATAACAAGAATGCATAAAGGATGCCACTAAAAATTATAAATAACCTTTTGACAACAAATTTGGCAACTTTGATGAAATGGACAAATCTTAGAAAAACACAGATTGTCAAAATTGATTTAAGGAGAAATAGAAATTCTGAATAGTTTCCAATCAATTAAAAAATTAAAATAATAATTTAAAATCTCCCTGTCCATAATTTCCAGGCCTATATGGTTTTACTTGTGAATTCTACCAACAGTTAAAGAGGAAATAATATCAATATACAAACTAGAATAGAGACAAGGGAATATATCCATATTCATTCTGTGAGACAGTATTAACCTGGTTAATATACCTCATTAGTTTATAAGGCAGATTAAGCAAAATCTGAAAATGACATCACAATTACAGGCAAATATCTTCATGAAACCAATGCAAAGATCCACAACAAAATATTATAATTTAACAATTTATTTAAAATATTAGCAATCTAACAATTTATCTAAAAAGATAATATATCATGATCAACTGGGATTTATTCCAGGAATATATTTTTAATTTTTTTTTTTTTTTAGATTTTATTTACTCATTCATGAGAAACACAGAGAGAGAGAGGCAGAAACACAGGCATGGGAGAAGCAGGCTCCAATGCAGGGAGCCTGATGCGGGACTCGATCCCAGGTCTCCAGGATCACGCCCTGGGTTGTAGGCAGTTCTAAGCCACTGAGCCACCCGGGCTGCCCCAGGAATACATGTTTAAATATCAATGTATTAACCATCTTAACAAGCCAAAAAAATAAAAATAAAAAGATATGACCATCTCAACAGCTGCGAAAAGGCATTTGATGAAATTCTATACCCATTCATGATAAAAACTCTATGTACACTTAGAAGGTCTTCAAACTAATCAAATGTTTCTACAAGAATATACAGCTAATATCATATTTAAAAAAGAAACACTGAATCCTTTTCCCTTAAGATGATGAATGACACAAAGATGTCCAGTCTCACCACTTTTATTCAATGCCAGACAGAAATAAAAAACTTTCAGATTGGAAAAGAAGAAGTAAAACTATCTTTATATGCAAAGGTCATGATTGCTGATGTAGAAAATCCTTTAAAATCTACCTAAAAAACCTACAAACTAAAAAATTAAATTTAAGCAATACTACAGAATAAAAGATAACAAAATTCTCTATTTCTATGCATAGGCAATCAAAAACTGCAATACAAAATTAAGGAATAAAATATAATTTACAATGATACTTTAAAGACTCACGAGATAATAAAGGATGATAACAAAATATACATAATATCTATAACTTAAAAGTATAAAGCATGTGGATACACTATATTTATGTACTGGAAGACTCAGTATTGTTAAGATCTCGACTCTCCCCATGTTGATTTGTACATTCAATACCATGCTAATTCAAGTCCAAAGTAAGTTTTTTTCTACAGAAAATAACTCATTCTAAAATTTACATGAAAATGAAGACTCATAACAACCAACATTCTGAAAAAGAACACATTTGGAGGACTCATACTAACTCATTTCAAGACTTAGTATAAAGCTACATTAAAGAAGATTCTATGATACTGGCTAAGAATGGATATGTATATCCATGAGACAGAAGAGTTCAGAAACAGATCCATTCATATAGAATCAATTTATTTTTGCTAAAAGTTCTTGGACTTTCAGACTCCAGAGCTAGGAGAATATAAATTTGCATTGTTTAAGCCACCCAATTTGTGGTATTTTGTTACAGCAGCCCTAGCAGACTAATGTACAAATTAAATGTCCACCAACAGATGAATAAACAAATTGTGATATAGCTATATTATGGAATATTACTCACCAATATGAACTAAAATCAACATACAACATACATGAACTTCAAAAATCATTATGCTGAATGAGAAAAGTCAAGATGCAAATGAATACTGTCTGATTCCATTTATATAAAATTCTAGAGACAGTAAATCAGTAATAGTGACAGAAAGCAAATCAGTAGTTGCCTAGGGGTTAGGATGGATTGACTGCAAAAGGGCTTGAAGGAACATTAGGGAGGTAATGAAATGTTCTATAACATGATTATTGTGATGATTGTGAAAATGTACTCATTTGTCAAAAATCATCAGATCACACTGAGTGCTCTTTATTGCATGTAAATTATACTTCAATTTTTAAAAATTTTATTTATCTGAGAGACAGCACAAATGGTAGGGAGGGGTGGAGGGAGAGAAAGGAAGCCCAATGTGGGATGAATCCCAGAACCCTGGGATCATGATCCAAACTAAAGGCAGACACTAAACCAACTGAGCCACTCAGGCACCCCAACTTCAACATAGCTGATTAAAAATTAGATATCCAGCAGTTTGTGAACAATAAACAAACTAGATAGTTACATTAATATATAAAACAGACTTTTAAGCAGAGTGTGTTATTCTGGTGACTCACAACACATTTACATTTTCATCATAAATATAAAAAATGCTGAACAAATAGCAGTCTTAAAAATAAAGCGAAAACTGAGAATATCATTCAAAGAAAGGCAGACAAATCCACAATTATAGAGGAGGATCTTAATACATTTCTTTCAGTAACTGGAAGATCAAGAATACAAATTTGGTAAGGATTTGTAAGAATCGAATGATACTATTAACAAGTCTAATCACATATGCATATAAATATACTATATACAAATTTATACAATATGCATCTCCCCAAAATAAGTTCATACACAAGCTTTTCAAGCTTATTTAGAATATTATCAAATATTAATTGTGTACTCTGGCACTAAGCAAGTCTTAACAGATACCAAAGAATGAATATCATATAAGCCATTTTATTTCATCATAAGGTACAACAAAACTAGAAATAAAATAAAATAACCTTAAGTTCCCTGTGCATTGGAAATTTTTAAAATAACTTCAGTGAACATAATTATTTTGAATGTAAATGGACTAAACAGGGGATCCCTGGGTGGCTCAGTGGTTTGGCGCCTGCCTTTGGCCCAGGGCGCAATCCTGGAGTCCCGGGATCGAGACCTACGTTGGGCTCCCGGCATGGAGCCTGCTTCTCCTTCCTCCTGTGTCTCTGCCTCTCTCTCTCTCTCTCTCAAAATAAATAAATAAATCTTTTTAAAAATTATAAATGAATGAATGAATGAATGAATAAATAAATAAATAAATAAATAAATAAATAAATAAATAAATGGACTAAACACCCCAATCAAAAGACAGGGTGTCAGAATGGAAAAAACATCAAGATCCATCAATGTGCTGCCTATAAGAGACTCATTTTAGACCTAAAGATACCTGCAGAATGAAAGTGAGGAAGTGGAGAAACATTTATCACAAAAATGATGTCAAAAGAAAGCTGGAGTAGCAATACTTATATTAGACAAACTAGACTTTAAAACAAAGACTATAAAAAGAGACACAGAAGAGCATTATGTTATCATAAAGGGGACAATCCAACATGGAGATATAACAATGTAAATATTTATACACTCAACATGAGAGCACCCAAATATGTAAAACAATTAATAACAAAAATAAAGGATCTAATTGATAATAACACAATAATAATAGGGTACTTTAACACCTCACTTACATCAATGGACAGATAATTTAAACAGAAAATAAATAAGAAAACAACAGCTTTGAAAAATACATTGGCAGATGGACTTAACAGAAATATTGAGAGCATTTCATCCTAAAGCAGCAGAATACACATTCTTTTCAAGTGCAAATGGAACATTCTCTAGAACCGATTACATATTAGTGCATAAAACAGGCCTCAACGACTATGAAATTGAAATCATACCATGCATCTTTTCTGACCACAGCACTATGAAACTAGAAGTCAACCACAAGAAACCATTTGGAAAACCCACAAATACATTAATGTTAAACAACATGCTACTAAACAATTAATGAGTCAACCATCAAAGCAAAGAAAATTTTAAAATACATGCAAACAAATGAAAATGAAAACACAAAAGTCCAAAACCTTTGGGACGCAGCAAAAGTGGTCCTAAGAGGGAAGTATATGGCAATACAGGCCTACCTCAAGAAGCAAGAAAAATCTCAAATATACAACCAAACCTTACACCTAAAGGACCTAGAAAAAGAACAAGTGAAGCAGAAGCAACAGAAGGAAATAATAAAGATTACAGCAGAAGTTAATGATGTAGAAACTAAAAACGGCAACAATAGAACAGATCAATGAAATCAGGAGCTTGTTCTTTGAAAAAATTAATAAAATTGATAAATCTTTGGCCAGACTTACCAAAAAATAAAAAAAGCGAAAAAACAAACAAACAAAAAAAGACAAAGGATCCAAATAAATAAAATCACAAGGAGAGAGGAGAAATAATAGCCAATATCACAGAAATACAATTATAAGAGAATATAAAAACTATATGCAAACAAACTGGACAACCTAGAAGAAATGGATAAATTCCTAGAAATATATAAACTAACAAAACTCAAACAGGAAGAAATAGAAAACTTGGACAAACCAAAATAAAAAAAAAAAAACACAAAAAAATTGGATCAGTAATCAAAAAACTTCCAACAAGGTCTAGGGCCAAATGGCTTCACAGAAATCTACCAAACATTTTTTTAAAGATTTTATTTATTTATTCATGAGAGACACACACAGAGAGAGACAGAGACACAGGCAGAGACACAGGCAGAGGGAGAAGCAAGCTCCATACAGGGAGCCCAATGTGGGACTCAATCCCAGGACTCCAGGATCACAACCTGAGCCAAAGGCAGACATCTAACTGCTGCACCACCCAGGCATCCCTCTACCAAACATTTAAAGAAGAGTTAATACCTATTCTCAAACTATTCCAAAACAAAAAAAGAAAGAAAGAAAAGGGAAAAAGCTTCCAAATTCATTCTATAAGGCCAGCATTACCCTGATACCAAAATCAGATAAAGACTAAAAAAAGAGAAATACAGGGGTATCTGGCTCGGTCAGGGGAGTGTGAGACTCTTGATCAGGGTCATGAATTCAAGTCCTGAATTGGGTATAGAGATTACTAAAAAATAAATTAAAAACTTAGAAAAAGAGAGACCTACAGGCCAATATCCCTGATGAACATGGATGCAAAAATTCTCAAAAAAAAAAACCAAAACAGCAAACTGAATCCAATAATATATTTTAAAAAATCATTCACCACAATCAAATGGGATTTATTCCTGGGTTGCCAAGGTGGTTCAATATTTGCAAATCTATCAATGTGCTATTTTTTTTTAATTTTTATTTATTTATGATAGTCACACAGAGAGAGAGAGAGGGAGAGAGAGGCAGAGACACAGGCAGAGGGAGAAGCAGGCTCCATGCACTGGGAGCCCAATGTGGGATTCAATCCCGGGTCTCCAGGATCGCGCCCTGGGCCAAAGGCAGGCGCTAAACCGCTGCGCCACCCAGGGATCCCTATCAATGTGCTATTATATACCACAATAATAAAAGAAGGCATAAGAACCGTATGATCATTTAGTAGATGCAGGAAAAAAACATTGACAAAGTACAGCATTCAATCATGATAAAAACCCTCAACAGGGGCACCTGGGTGGCTCAGTGGTTGAGCATCTGCCTTCGGTTCAGGTCATGATCCTGGGATCCTGGGATCGAGTCCCTCATCAGGCTCCTTGCAGAGAGCCTACTTTTTGCCTCTCTCTCTGTGTCTCTTATGAATAAATAAATAAAATCTTTAAAAAAAACTCAACAAAATAGGTTTAGACAGAACATATCTCAACATAATAAAAGCCATATACAAAAAACCCACAGCTAATATCCTCAATGGGGAAAAACTGAGAGCTTTTCCTCTATGGTCAGAGAAAAAGATAAGGATGTCCACTCACACCACTGTCATTTAACATAATAGAAGTCCTAACCACAGCAACAAAAAGAAATAAAAAGCATCCAAATTGGCAAGGAAGAAGTCAAACTTTCACTATTTGCAGATGACATGATACTCTATATAGGAGTGCCTGGGTGGGTCAGTCGGTTAAGCGTCAGCCTTCAGCTCCGGTCATGATCTCAGGGTCCTCAGACAGAGCACTGTGTGCTTCTCCCTCTCCCTCTGCCTGCTGCTTTCCCTGCTTGTACTCTCGCTCTGTCAAATAAATAAATACAATCGTAAAAAAAAAGAAAACTTGAAAAAGTCCAGCAAAAGACTGCTAGAACTGATACACAAATTCAGTAAGGTCACAGGACACAAAACCAACCTAGAGAACTCTGTTATATTTCTATATCCCAACAAAATGAAGCAGCAGAAAGAGAAATGAAGCAATCAATCCCGGTTATAATTGCACCAAAAACCATAAGATACCTAGGAAATGCACCTAACCAAAGAGGTGAAAGACCTGTACTCTGAAAAGTATAAAACACTAATGAAAAAAATTGAAGATGACACAAAGAAATAGAAAGATACTTCATGCTCATGGATTAGAAGAATAAATATTGTTAAAATATCTATACTACCCAAAGCAATCTACACATTTAATGCAATCCCTATCAAAATACCACCAGTATTTTTCACAGAACTAGAACAATCCTAAAATTTGTATGGAACCACAAAAGACCCTGAATAGCCAAAGTAACCTTGAAAAAGAAAAGCAAAGCTGGAGGCATCACAATTCCAGATTTCAAGTTATAATACAAAGGTCTAGTGAACAAAACAAGATGGCACTGGCACAAAAACAGAGACATAAATCAATAGAACAGAACACCTACAAATGAAGCATAGCTTTATGATCAATTAATACTCATCAAAGCAGGAAAGAATATCTGAAGGGGAAAAAAAAACAAAAAACAGTCTCTTCAACAAACGGTGTTGGGAAAAGTGGACAGCAGCATGCAAAAGAATGAAACTGGGGCACACTCTTACACCAAACACAAAAATAAATTAAAAATGGATTAAAGATCTAAATATGAGACCTAAAACCATAAAAATCCTAGAGAAGAACACAGGAATGGCCAGGAAACATGAAAAGATCCTCAATTTCACTGTAATTAAGGAAATAGAAAACAAAAAAGTATAGAAAAATGTAAAAGTCTGACCATATCAAGTATTGATTAGTATCTGAGAAAATAAAAATCCATAATTCCTGGTTAAAGGGTAAAACTGTAGAGAGCACTTTGACAATACTTCAAAGAGTTAAAACTGCCCAAATCTATCCAGTTATTCCACTTTTGGGCATAAAATCAGAGAAATACATACCCAAGGAGAATACTAAAAGAATGTTCATTGTAGCATGTTATTATAGAAAAAGTGAAGACAATTAAATTTCCTTTAATATGGGAATGAATTTTTAAAATATATTTATACAATGACTACAGATGCAACTGTTTGGATGTATACTGTATGTATCAAAATAGATGAATTTCAAAATTATGATATGGAGCAAAAAAGGCAAACTGCAAATGGATATCTAGAGTATCACTTAAAAAAGCCACAAAACAATACTATACATAATGTGTGGGTGATAGATATATAGAAAAAGTATAAACATATGCAAAATAGTTACATAACTGACATGAAAGTTATCCATGCCAACCATTAGGGAGGGAGGAGCGGGAAGGATGAAGAGTTGTATCTGTAATTTGTTTCTTTATAAAAAGAGAATCTTGACACAATATGAAAAATGTTAGCATCCTTCAACTGGGGAGATTGGCACATATGTGTTATTTATATTACTTTTTTTTTGGCACTTTTTTGGTATATATGAAACAATTCCTAATTTTTTAAAATGCTGAAGATTTAAAATGACCTGGTTGTAGGGCAGGTAATAGGTGAAAGCAGAACCAGATCAGATATAGGAGAACAATTAGGCTACAATTCACAATATATTTAAATAGTTTAAATGTTTATACATTTAATTTATGGAATGCCAAACAAAACTCTTTCAACGATGATGCAGGATGCCCTACAAGTATATTTTTCCAAACTTACCTGCTCAACCTCTCTGTTCAGAGAATCTACTTTTTCTTTCAATCTGTTACCCTCTGCCTCAGCAGTGATAAGTTCTAATTTGAGGGTATTGTTATCTGCCTCTGCTTGACGGGCCTTATTTTCCCAGTTTTCAGCATCTTCATTGGCTTTTCGGAGTTGGTCCATCATTTGCCGGTTCTCAGATTCCTAGAAAGCAAATCTTAGGTATTACTTTAAAAGATGTACAATGGTCAACATACAATGCAATGTAAACATTATTTGTCAGGTCATTGGAAATTTATTTGCTACAGGATCATTTGTAACTCGAGGAATCCCATCTACACTCAACTTAGAAAATTGGTCATTCTGTAATTAACAAAAGGGAGTGGGACCAGAATCTGCCCTGGCTCCTGAGTCACACTCACTGATCTAGTAAAGTTAAGCTGTTTACTCCTACCTTCAGAATCTGGATGAGTATGTTCTTTTATTGCTTTTGTTCAACCAAAATCCTTCATTGCCTTCTTTCCCTATGTATCTGTTTACTTACTACTTGCTGGTCTGGTTCTTGAGTTTCTGCCTTGGCCTAACCTTTTGTATCTGTGTATTCCCTTGTTCTTTTTTTTTTTTTTTAATTTTTTTTTTAATTTTTATTTATTTATGATAGTCACACAGAATGAGAGAGAGAGAGGCAGAGACACAGGCAGAGGGAGAAGCAGGCTCCATGCACCGGGAGCCCGACGTGGGATTCGATCCCGGGTCTCCAGGATCGTGCCCTGGGCCAAAGGCAGGCGCCAAACCACTGCGCCACCCAGGGATCCCTATTCCCTTGTTCTTGACCGCTTTTCTAGGTTGTACTAGCTACAGAACTTCTGACTGTTTGCATATCCCAAACATCAACTTCTGATAATTCTGTTGGTTTGGCACATTTCCTGGCTAGCTCCTGCCATTCATTCATAACCGCAACCTTCATTTTCTCCATCATGGACTATACTATGATTCACTTCTGCTCACTGTTCTAGTACCTTGCTTAATATTACTAAGAAGTAAAATATCAAATCTATGCCAACAAACAATATTCATAAATATACAGTCATAATGGGAATATGATATAGAACTAATTTTTAAAACCTTAAAGGGATCTTATTTCTTTTTTTTAATTTGTATTTATTAATTTGAGAGAGAGAGAGTGCACAAGTGAGGGCAGCAGCAGAGGGATAGGGAAAGAGAGAATCTTAAGCCTGATTCTGGGCTGTATCTCATGATCCTGAGATCATGACCTACCTGAGCAGAAACAGTCAGTCAGTCAGTCATTTAACTGATTGAGCCAACTAAGTGCCCCCAGGGGATCTTATTTCTGAAGGAAAACAATCAGCTCCACAAATGATATACTATATTAAGTAATCATTATGAGGCTATTTTTAAAAAGCATATTTTAATAATAATGGTTTGGTCAACTCATTCTTAAAATGTCATTTATAATTTTGGTAATTAATTAAAAGGCATTAGATCTCTTTCTCTCCTGTTAATATGCAGTGAATATCTCTCTCAGAACCATAAACTGACCAAATTGCAATAAGCAATGCCTCACTGTAATAAGGCTTTCAAATCAGATTTAAGTTCTCACCAGTATGATTAATTAGGAGACTGATGAACTGAAATTCAGTTAATATCGCCACCTTGTGGTTTGGTTATTTATGACTAACGTAAAAGATTTTTGCCAAGTCTGTTAGTTACTAATAAGTTAACATACTAAACTACTGCACTGGCTTTCAAGATTCAGATATTCAGAATATGCCACTAGAAATCTGATGTGTTTTCCACTATTACACTAAAAATAACAGTTGTGTACACAGTGTGTACCTGGGAGGTACATAGTAATAGTATCCATAAATTGAATTTTACCCCATCAATCTTCACCCTCTACCTTTCTATAGCACTCACTGTCTACACCATTCTCTTAACACTATTTTATAGCTTTACACTATTAGGTGTGGATGTCCAGTCTCCCCAATAATATTCTGAATTCCTTGTAGAAACCATTTTTTAAATATTAGCTTTCTGACTAAAATATGAACAATTTTTACATTAAATGTAGTTTCGTGACTCCCAGGTAACACACGATTCAAAGATTAAGCAGTAAAAATGCTATAGAACCTACTTTTTTCCCCCTTACACCTTTGCTCATTTTGTCTCCACTGCTTGGGGTGCCATTCTGTTTTCTGTTTTTCATCTCTGGCACCTCAGCAACTAGCATACTACAATGCTGAATGAATGAGCTAATGAATCAAGTATTCAACAATTTTTAATGGACCCATGGTTTATTCTCTCAAGGAACTGCCTAGATCCATCTAGCTTTGTTGTAAAATGAAATCTGTTAAAAACAAAACAAAAATCTCATACTAGGATGCTACCAGCTGAGAGAACCTTGATGTGTGATGTCTGAAAATACAATTCCACAATCTAAAAGCCCCAGTCACTAATAGTGGAATTTCAGGTAATGTGACAAGCTAGGGAGAAAAAGGAAAGTGTCTAACACTGAATGAAAGCTTAGTACATCAAATGTTCAGATACTCATTGATTTACATTCTACCTTATGCATACCTAATGGTTCACTGTCCTAGGTCTATCTTACTTGGGCCTTCTTCCCAGTTGCAAATGGGCCACTGGGACTCAGAGAGGTTGAACAGCCCACATAAGTCCATGTTAATAGTGAGAAGAGGGGTCAGACCTCTGACTTTGAAACTTCCATGTGTTTATGGTATTATGTTGCTGGCACCTTAAAATTGAGACATGTAGGAAACCATCTGCTTTGCCAACATAAGGCTGCTGCCTTACTGCCTTACTTGCTTAGGGAGTCCTCAGAATCTCTTCTCTCTCAAGGTCTTAAACAATCTTATATACACCAAAAATGCTCAAGAAATATTCGTAGACTAGTATTAAATGAGATGTTAAATAGAACAAGGAAAACAGTTTGGGGGTAGAAAGTTCCTATTAATGGTTTGAGTGGTATATAAGGAACACTATATCTATTATAGTAATCAATCCAGCTACAGTATTTAGATAATATTTTACCAAATGCACATACCTAACATCCTTGGTCAAGCTGTCTGTTTATTCCAGAGTTGGCACACCTATATCCAGATTTATTTGGTATTAGCTGTTGCTAATACAGGTACCTGGTCATATGGTTACTAACAGAGAAGTACAGAGCAGAGCCATCTACTCTCTGATCCTAAGAAACAGATGGCCCTACAACAAGGTGATCAATTCTGATCTACTACACAATCAGGTGGAGCCTCTTTTGTCAAAGGTCTGTAAACTTAAAATTATCATGTCTCAAATATAAGTGAGCCCAAGTTGATTCTGGTCCCCTGTCCTTCATTCAGTTAGGAGGAATCCACTTATCTAGAATGGCTAAATGGCATACTAAAAGTGACATATTCTTGAGTTACCTTTCTGGACATTGGTGATATTCTAAATATATACTAAATCCATCTTTGTCAATACAAAAATATTCAATATATTAAAGAAAGACTTGGTTCAGCTATCCCTATGATCAATAACTTCAGCAAAATCTCTTAGAAATCATGAGCAAAGAGGAAAAAACTATATACATACTTCAGACTTTAATATATTCTTCAGCTTGTTAACCTCCAAATTAGTATCTTGGACCTTCTGTTTTATGTCATTTAGTTCATTGTGCGTATCATTCAATTTTTTAGACAGGGCCTATAAGAAAAAGATAGCTAGATTTGACTACAAAAAAAGTAATAACGATTGCTTTACGTCAAAACCACCATAAATCTTAAATATTTATAATAATGATAAATAAAAATATCTCATATATAAAACTCATAAAAACCAAAAACACCTCAAATCTTCCTGCCTTTTAATACCACATTCCTTGCCTTAAAACCTTGCAAACTCCTTCCAGTGAGTCGAAGTTCATTTAACCAAACCTCTATCTAAACTTGCCTTCACAATTTGTTTGGCTAATGGGGCAATAAACAACAGGACACAAATATAGGCTTGAAAATTTTTTCTTTATTGGGACTTTCTGTTGCTGCTTTTGGGAATACTACAACCATTACCATGTGAATAAATCTGGATGAGGTTGTGGGATAATAGGAGATATGAGGCCTATCATCCCACTAGGGAAAAAACAAAATGGAAAATACAAGAATCAAAATAGTAAATGAGCAAATAACTCAAACACACAATTCACAAAAATGAAGCACAAGTAGGTAACACTTGAAAAAAGTTAATCAAAAATTTTTTAATTTTTTAAACTTTTAAATGTTTACATTTTAATTCTAAATTTAAATAATTTTTTAAATACTATTTTGCCCTCCAAATCAGCAAAGAATTAAACTTATTCCATTATAGCAAAGAATGAGCATTTCCATGTATCTTGGAGTTATCTTAAATTTGTAAAAAGTAAATCTGTGATCTACTATCTACTATCTATAATCTATTTCAGGAAACTTTTTTTTCAAGAAACATTTTTAAATGCTCATAAAAACAGGAAAGGCAAATATGCTGCTTGACTATCTTATCATGTAGAAAAAAGCATGATATAAAGTGGAATGAGGTTTTATACCAGTTACATGAAAAAGTTCATGTAAATAAAAGTACAAAAATTTTTTAAAGTACATTGAAAACAGTAAAAATATATGCTAACGGTGACTATTTCTGGGTGGTAAAAAGAGTGTTTAATCTAGTTTTTCATAAATATATTTACCTTTAGCCTATTTGCTCTAGCTATAAGTAGGTCCTATAAATTCATACCTTTGTTATTACTGCTATTCATTAATTTTTTAAAAATAAAAAGGAGTAAAAAAATAAATAAATAAATAAATAAATAAATAAATAAATAAATAAATAAATAAATAAAAGGAGTGCAGCAATTGCACTACTGGGTATTTACCCCAAAGATACAAATGCAGTGAAACGCCAGGACACCTGTACCCCAATGTTTATAGCAGCAATGTCCACGGTGGCCAAACTGTGGAAGGAGCCTCAGTGTCCATAGAAAGATGAATGGATAAAGTAGATATGAGATATACATATATATATATATATATATATATATATATATATATATATATAATGGAATATTACTCAGCCATTAGAAACAACGAATACCCACCATTTGCTTCAATGTGGATGGAACTGGGGGGTATTATGCTGAGTGAAGTAAATCAATCGGAGAAGGACAATCATTATATGGTTTCACTTATACGGGGAATATAAGAAATAGTGAAAGGGATTATAGGGGAAAGGAGAGAAAATGAGTGGGAAAAATCAGAGAGGGTGACAAAGCATGAGAGACACCCAACTCTGGAAAATGAATAGGGGGTAGTGGAAGGGGAGTTGGGACAGGGGGATGGGGGCATTGGGTGATGAGCACTGGGTGTTATATGTTGGCAAATCAAACTCCAATAAAAAATATACAAAAAAGGAAGTACTTCCTAAAGTTTAATATAAATCTATTATATCATCACTCCCTCTCTCTCCTTTAATACTTTATGTCTGAGAATTTCATTTAGAAATTATGTGGTATATTCTATGTAATAAAGGTTTAAAAAGTGGCTGATTCCAAAGCTGAACTTTTCTATGAAATGAAATGAGGACTGTGCCTCAGAACAAAACAAGATTCTAGGAAAAAGTGTACCTGGTTTTCTTGTTTAGCTTTAGAAAACTGTTCTTGGAGATTGTCATTCTCATGAGCCAAGATATCTCTTTCCCTGGCAATCTGAGCCAGCTCATCATTTGTTTCATCCAATTGCCGACGCATTCTGGAAATGTCTTGTTCACACATAATTAGGGCTTCAGTAGACTGTCTATTCCACAAATCAGATAGTACATAAGAAGAAACATTTTACCAAAAACAGAATAACTAATTCTCGTAAGAAAGAAGATGGACAGTTAGTATGAGACCATTTGACATTCTAAACACATTTAAAAAAAAATAAACACATTTAAAATTTAAATGTAGTTGATTGGAATTTCTCTATGTTACCCACATTTCACTATAAAAAGGGATGCTAGGGACGCTTGGGTGGCTCATTGGTTGTCTGCCGTCAGCTCAGAGCGTGATCCCAGAATCCTGGGAATGAGTCCTGCATCGGGCTCCCTGTGTGGAGCCTTCTTCTCCCTCTGCCTTTGTCTCTGCCTCTCATGAATAAATAAAATCTTTAAAAGAGGGCAGCCCGGGTGGCTCAGCGGTTTAGCGCCGCCTTCAGCCCAGGGCCTGATCCTGGAGACCTGGGATCGAGTCCCATGTCGGGTCCCACGTCGGGTCCCATGTCGGGCTCCATGTCGGGCTCCCTGCATGGAGCCTGCTTGTGTCTCTGCCTCTCTCTCTCTCTCTCTCTCTCTCTCTCTCTCTCTCTCTCTCAAGAATAAATAAAAATAAAAATAAATAAAAAATAAATCTTTAAAAAAAGGGGGGGGATGCTAAATATACATGTCAATGATTTGCTAAGTATTTAGAAAACTTCTGATGTTCAACTATAAGAAAGCCTTCACCCTACCTGTAGCTGCTATAGCTTAGTCTTCTTTGCAGTTTCCTTGTCCTCTCGCCTCTTAAAAATTAATGGTTCTCAGGGCTTAACTCTCAGCTTCCTAATTCTTCTCACTCTACCCCTTCTCTCAGAAAATCCTATTCATAGCCATGGCTCCCAGCCCCATCTTCAGATGACTCTGAAATCTTATCTCCAATCTCAGCCTCTTTCACTCCAAACTCATATTTAACTCATGTTTAACTGATTATTAGACATACAAGAAATTCTCAAAGGCTCTTCAAATTCAGAGGAAAATCATATGTTTCCACATACTTTCATAATGTTCAGTATTCATCCCCAGTCAAAAAATTGGCATTCTCCTAGATTCTCCCCCTCACAAGCACGTTACTCCTGTCTCCCAACTCATCCACCCCAATCTATCATCATCTCTTCCGCCTAGGTAATCTTTCTAACACAAAAATCTCCCCAATGTTCTTTAATGATTTCTTACTGTCCAAAAGATACAATCAAGACTCATTTGTCTATACCACTGGCCTCTGACATTTAGCCTTTCCTTCCCTCACTTATTTATACTTTGGGTTCTAACACACTCACCTACTTGTCATTCAAGAGGCTCTTAAACATGATCTGTGGTTCTTTTCTATTCTTTTTTTGTTGTTGTTAACACCATATTTTCTTTATTTCGCTAGACAGACTATGCCTCCTTTCAACATTAGAAAGTTATAACCTTATATGTATCACTAAGCCCCTTGTCTCCTACTATCTGTACCTAACATAGTACTTTGCCCCAAATAAGTGCTCAAATTTTTGTTGAGTGATGACTTACCTTGATGCCTGTTCCATCTCAGCAATGATATTCTTCATGCCTGAAATGGTCTTTTCCTTGAAAAGTAATATAAGTATTAAATAAAAAATTATTTTAAACTATTTCTTTTAAAATTGAATGAACAAAGAGAAATGCTCCTCTCCCTTTTTGATTCCCATTTGGTTTTAAACATTTACATTCTATTCTTCTTTTTTACACTTTAAAACTAAAGCCTGATGTACTGGTGTATTTGTAATGGATAAAAACAAGATTGTGCTTATTAAAGACTACATTTTGGTGCACTGATATGAGATCAATGTAGCAAATACTTGGTTAAAATGTTTTGTATAGTCACCCAGCAACACAAGGACCCCATAAGGACCCTGTTTTTGTTGGCAAACCAGTGGTTTGGCATCGGAGTGTTGTATACTGGGAACAAGACTGATTCACCTCCTCACTTCTCCAAGTTGTAAAACCAAGGGAAGTGAATCATATAACACTAATTTTAGTTCTGAGGAATAACTTTGATCAAGGAAGCTATTTATATTAGTCATCAACAACACCTTCAAAAAGCCATTCCAACTGAATTATTTATTAAAAAAATACTATTAATTTTAGGTGTAACTAATAAAAAGGTAAGCATTAGGCCTACAGCAAAGGTATAAAAAAATCAACTACTGACATTCTCCCTTTACAAGGGTGTGGTGAGGGAGTAGAATTAATGGAGTCATTTAAGATTGAAGTGGGTGTGAATATCTTAATGCCATCAATATCATCCCTATACCTGCCTTTAAAACTCTCAATAAGGGAATCCCTGGGTGGCTCAATAAGGGGATCCCTGGGTGGCTCAGGTTTAGCGCCTGCCTTTGGCCCAGGGTCCAATCCTGGAGTCCCAGGATCGAGTCCCATGTTGGGGTCCCAGTATAGAGCCTGCTTCTCCCTCCTCCTGTGTCCCTGCCTCCCCTCCTCTCTCTCTCTCTCTCTCTCTCGAATAAATAAATAAAATAAACCTTTTAAAAGAGTTTTTTTTTTTAAAAAAAAAAAGAACTCTCAATGATCCTGAACTACAGATAACTGTACATAGATACTTAGGGCTAACATTAGACCTAAAAAAAGTAGGAAAATTATTGTTTCACTAAATAACTACAATTCGTTTTGCCTTTTGAATTTTCAAATCCTTAGTAACCAAACAGCAAGATGAAAAACTAAACCTATATTTCCAACCAGCTCTGTTTCTCTTCTTTCGAGAGACAGTTAGTTGCATGTGTGTGAGTGTGTGTTATTTTCCTTTATTCGTGTATGTGTGTTATCTGCCTTTATTCATGTGCTCCTCTCCAGGGTATTTTTAGCTTCCAGTTGCTTTGTGTTAGAATGGTGCAGAGTCCACATTAGGCAGTAATGCACATGAGAGGATATCCATTAAAATACTATTAGCAAAGCAGTTAAACCCCTTTAAAAAGCACAAGCCAATAAAAAGAAAATACTGCTTAAAATGAAATTTATACAAGGTTTTGAAATATAACAATACATTCATAAATAAATTATAAAAACTAACTGGACTTCTAGTGTTTCTGAAAGCCATTACTTGGCTAAGCTTTAAATACGATTTATAAGTCTATACAGGACTTTACTGTATCAATAGAAATTTATATTGAAAGTAAAATTTTCTGAGAACATTGTAAAGCATCCAGGATAACAAAATTACTGGGTAAAATCTAATAACATATCCTCAGCCTATTTTTCTCTTAATATGACCCTAAAATCACCACTTCCCAAACTGCTGAAATCTATTCCATCATTATCAATTTAATATTCCTTGTACAACCTCAATAGGCTTGTCCAGAGACAGAGGCTCAAGTTAATTATTAAAAATTCAACGTGTATGGGATCCCTGGATGGCTCAGTGGTTTAATGCCTGCCTTTGGCCCAGGGCCTGATCCTAGAGTCCCCGGGATCGAGTCCCACATCAGGCTCCCTGCATGGAGCCTGCTTCTCTCTCTCTCTCTGCCTATGTCTCTGCCTCTCTCTCTGCATCTCTCATGAATAAATAAATAAAATATTTAAAAAAAATTCAATGTGTAAAGGATGGTCATAAATCTACTTAGAAAAAAGGAACTAAAATGTTATACAAATAGTTGTTTTATTATTCAAAAATATGTAAACTTGTTATCAAGTTTTCTAACTTTAATTGATAGCAAGTAGTAAAACTTCTTTTAAAACTAGGATTACAAAAAATAAAAAATAAAAAAATAAAACTAGGATTACAAAAAAAAAACTAGGATTACAAAAAAATAAAAAATAAAATAAAATAAAACTAGGATTACCAGAAAAAAAATTTCCCTTATTCACTAAAATGTACTTTTCCCACAGTAATTTATTTCTGTAATCACCAGATTAGACTCTAAAAGTACTGCTTTTTTAGTGAGGGGTATTTGTAAATTCAGCTCTGAAATATTGTGAGAACATTTCCTCTTTTGAATGTCTAACACTGTTTTAAAATGCTATTTCCCCTTCAGAGGATGGATGTATTTACATTCATGATCTTATATAAAGCTCTTGTTTTTGAAAATGGATTTACAACTCAATATTCCTTGTGAAGAAAAAATGTCAGTAAAGTTAGCAGAACTGAAGAAACTGAAATATTAGATATAGCAGAGGAAAATGATTCAGAATATTCTAAATATTTGTTTCTAAATATTAGTGTTTTTAAAGAAAATTGTGTTGAGTTATTCAAAAAGTGTTCTGAATAAAATGAGAGGCAAAACTCTACTCCCCACAAAACCCGTGTTAAGTAACCCATGTTAAGTAACTTAACCCATGTTAAGTAATGAGTGGGCTTTTTCAAAAAATAAGCCAAAATTTACTATCTCATGGACTTGGATAGCAAGATTTCAGTTGTGTTCATGATTCCCAAATTAACTTCACTTCAACTTTCTCTCCGAACTTAAAAATTCAAGAATATTTCAACTATGTGCCAAAGACATGTTAATAATCTTCCCAAGCCTATTCTATTTGTTTCCTAATTAATGGCATGGAAACCATTCATGTAGTTCCTTAGCCAGAAAACATATCTTGTCAATCTTCCTTAAAAGAACTATTTCTCTTGCAAATACTGTCACTACTCTAATACAATTCCTATCATTTTACTTGTAGCTGGTATTATGGTATTCTCATTTCCTTATAATCCATCCTTTACATGGACTAAGAAGTGCCAGAATATTTCTTTCAAAATAAAGATCTAATTGTGTCGCTTCATTTGCACTATTTCAATGATCCTCCATATCCACAATGATAAAGTCTAAACTCAATATCATACATATTTTCATGATTTGTTGCTTAACCCTCTCATCTCTTGTTCCCCAGCCCTGTTCCTATACTGATGTCTCCTGAAATTCTCTTATGAAAGCCTCTGGACTTTCATAGGAGCTGCTTTACCTGTCTGGATCACCCTTTCTCTCACTGCCCCCTTCCTCTAAGTCTTGCCCTGGCTATTCCTAGTGATCACAAGGCAGTCCAGGCATCATCACATCCTGGAAGTCTCTCTAGATCTTTCTCCTCCCCTAATCCAATCCCTAGGCTGAATTAGATGTGTTTCTGCCTAACTCCATTCGCACATTGTGCCACATTGCTAAGGCACTTAGCACATTCCATCATGATAGCATCTTATTTTATCTTCCTTCCAATTATACTATAGGCTCCTGGAAGATGTACTTACTCATTCTCAGTTTCTAACATTATATATGGTACATGTCAATAAATGTTGAATGAATGGATGGATGGAAAAAAATGAATGAATTAGATCCTTTGAGAGGAAAAAAACCTTATTCCAATGATGCTGCCTTTGCTTAAATTATTTGTGGAAAACAGTTTGGGAATTGTCTTTAGAATTGGCTTATGAAATAGAAAAGGGTATCAATATTTCCCTGCCTTTTTGGCAACACTTTTGTTATTACTGAACAATAAAAAATGTGAGATAGAGACTATCATCCAGCTTTATTTACCAGCTACATATGATTTACTCTCAAAGGCTGAGGATGATATAAAAATATGTTCCTAGTTTTGAGGACAAATGCAAAGGTAGTTTTAATGAACATATTGCTTCCTAAGGTGACTATCTGAAGATATAAGTTCTGGTGTTCTTTTAAAAAGAAATCAGTCTCACTGCTTTATAATTTTGATATTTGAATTAGTTATGGTCAGTGAATATTAATCACAACTTTGAGAAAATAAATTTTAAAATATTAGCTGGTGGAATTGAGCACACAGTTCCTAACATTATCTTGAAATATTTCAAAATCAGATTTTATAGTTTCAACTCTCTAGAAAAAAAAATGGAGATAATCCTATCATTTTATTCAGATTCAAGTTCAAACATTTCTTTTAAACCACAGTTCTCAGAACATACTTTCATTGCCAAACTCTCTCCAAGGGATGCAATATTCTCAGATTTTTTATCCAAACATGTTTGCAGGCATTCCTTTTCTTTAGCCATATCGTTGAGGGTTGCACCAAGAATGCTGATTTCTTCTCTCTGGGCAATACTTTGCCTGGTAAAATTATCTAAATATGTAATCATAAATGCATTATTTTAATCAAGATAATTTTTTTCCAATTCAAGCAGACTAAAATACTTTTCTTCTATATTGTGTCCAATGACTAAAAATAAGTACTGTATCCTAAATAAAAAATGGCTTTTGTTGTTAGTGATTAAAAACTAAGACGAATCACGAAGTTCTAAATGACTCGTAAACATAAAAGCACAATTAATACGTTTAAATTAGAACAGCAAAGGAAAACCCTGTATCACAAGTTCTCAAAGTAGATTTACATGTGTGGTAGGGGAGGAGAGGGTGAGTGGTCAAACTGAGTGGAATATTAAAACAACCTGTGATCTTTCTCCTTCTAATTTCCCCACCCTCTAGCCTAGAATCACCATTGCATTTAAGTTGGTAACTAAAGGATCTTAATAAAATATTGTTTAGGTCATTTTCAGAGTCAAATATCTCCTGATATTCTAATTTTGCTAAAGTAGGGTTATAAAAATTCCTAGGGGAAAAAAATTAAACATCCCAGGAAGTCTAATTTGTGATAACACTGGCAAGCCAATGTCAATGTTGAAGGTCTGACTGACTGATATAGAATAGTGGTTTTCAAATTGTGGTTTTTCATCCAGCACCATCAGCATCATCTGGGAACTTGTCAGAAATATAAATTTTTAGGTCCCATACCACACTACTAAATCAGAAATTCTGAGTAGGCACAGCAATTTAGGTTTTCACAAGCACCCCACCCACCCATGTGATTCTAATGCATGACAAAGTTTGAGAACCACCTGAGGAAATTAGTAAAGATACACAAAGCCTTAGCCATATCTTACCTCAAGGAGCCTAGCTCCAGTGATGTTTATTAGCTCTCCAAGTGATTCAGATACACACTAAAGTTTGAGAACCCCTGGTCTAAAACTCTACATGGGAAGCTCTGTTAGACCAGACCTCTAGGTATATCCTTGCCAACAGTCGTCCAGAGAAGTGCTAAGAAAGGTAACACCACATGCTAAGAGGATAATCTATACAGTACTTAAAAATACATCATGTCCCTTTTACAGAGAGTACTGTCTTTAAGGCAAACCACCCCTTTTAGGTATTCTGAATTTGAGTTCATTTCCATTGGCATAAAATAAATAAATTTTAAAACTCTACAACAGCTGTAGTATTTCCTAGCTTAAAAAAACATCCTCAACCTCATAGCTCACTCAAACTACCACACCATATTTCTGCTTCTGTTAATAACTAAGTTTAAGAAACTCCTATTCCTCCTGTCCCTACTTCCTCAATTCCCAATCACTCCTCAACCTCCTCCATCTTCCACATCCAACACTCCATTCACACTTTTTTGGTCAATGTTACCAAAACTTCCAGTATGCCAGATCCAATCAATATTTTTTCTCATGTTATTTTGCCTCTCAAAAGGATGTGACAATTGATCATACCCTCCTTTTAACGTATTTTGCTCTCTTGCCTCCCAAAATAACACTTACTTCTGGGTTTTCTTTCTACTTCTTTGGTTTCTTCTTACTCAGTCCTGGATCCTTTTCTCCTCATTGTCTATTATTTTCCCTAGGTAATTTCATGGTTTTAAAATACCATTTACACGCTAATATGTCTCAAATGTATATCTTTAGCTTAGATTTCTCTTCTGAGATAAGAACTTATCTATTTTACTGCTTGCCTTATATTTTTACTTAACTTAAAAAATCCAAAAATGAGTTAATATTCCCCTTCTATAGTACTCTTGCAGTATTTCCTATCTTAATAAAAAGCACCTCTACTCAGCTAATTGTTTATGCCAGAGATTTTGAATTACAAAATAGAAAATGTTAAAAAAAATTCCCCATTTTAAAATGGGCTTTTTAATAGTCCTGGCCAAAATTTTCTTTCTAGCTATAAAGATTAAGTTATGACCGCATTTTCAGAGATCACTGGTAAGAAACATAAATAGGACACAAAAACAATGTTCTCTATGAATCCAAGTGATAGCATGGATATAGTCAAATATATGTATACTTTCCATGAAAAGTAATATACAGATATGTACCATGTTTCATTACAACACTATGGACAAGCTACAATGTAGCATGAAAATGTAAATTTACAAGGGATCATGATAAATTCACGAAGTGTCACTGCTTTGTTAAGCTATTTCTTCACTGAAAAATAGGAAGCCATGTCTAAGTATTTATGGTCTAAGTATTTTATCTAAGTAAAAAATTTTACTTAAAACCATTTTTCCATGATTTGTGGTTGATAAACTTTTAATTTATGGACCTATTTCCAAGTTTATCTATATAACAACCGAAGAGAAGAAAACATATTTTTCTACCAGACTTTAAAATATATACATATATAGATATAGGTATTTCGGGGGAAAAAACTCACCAATTTTTTCATCCAAGCACATAATTTTCTCCTGAGTAAGCTGTAGCTCATACTTTTTCTTAGCAAGATGTCGCTGAGTATCAGAGAGATCTTTTTCTGTATTTTCATATAAAAGTCTGTAAACATTTTAATAATAATACTAATTCTGAAATTTTTATGCTTTATCAACTTTTTAGGGTATTTAAATCTAAAAACTGGTAATAACAGTAATATACACTTTTTCTAATATTTTCTTTATAAAAGTAAATTATAGAAAGTTTGGAGAATCAAGAGTAAAAAGGGATCCTTAATCCACCACTCCATAAAAAGCTACTATTAGCATTTTGGTGTTCACTATTAAGTATTTTTTTCACAATATGTATTTTAAAGTTACTATACTATAAATTCAAAATTGAATCCTTTATCATTTTTAATCAATTTTTTTATTTTTATTATTTTTTATCATTTATACTTAATCTTTAATATTTTTCAGTCCTATAATACAGCCCTCCAAATCACCATTTTCTGGCTGAGAAGTATTATATGAGCAATAGCTATTACTTTAAGTAAATACAATCATTTATTTAAGTACTCCCCTATTATTGGACATTTAAGTTCATTTTGTTTTTTTGCTATTATTAACAAATTTCTAATGAACAGAACTTCATTCCACAAACATTTGTTAGGTGCCTAGTATGTACAAGGCACTGGGTGCTGAGGAAGCTATGGTGAAGTAGGTAGGCATAGTCAATAATTTAACAGACTAATTTCTGGCAATATGGAAATAAGATAATCAGAAAGTCGTCTGCAAAAACGCTTAGACACACTAAATAAGATGTATGAAGCATCATTTTTTTAAAAGATTTTATTTATTCACGAGAGGGACAGAGAGGCAGAGACACAGGCAGAGGGAGAAGCATGCTCCCTGCAGGGAACCGATGCAGGACTCAATCCCAGGACCCCGCAATCATGACCTGAGCAGAAAGCAGACACTCAACCACTGAGCCACCTAGGCGCCCATGAAGCATCATTTTAAATGTATAGAAAACTTATCAGAATTTGTAAGAGAAATCAGAGCCATAAGACTATGAACTAGTATTATATGTGGCTGGGATTTCCCTGTCTCAGTAGCCTAAGGTCTTGCGTTTTAACTCAGAAACAGAAGATGAGGAAATAGAGATGTCTGCAATACAAGCATGAGACCTCGGGTGCCTGGGTGGCTCAGTTGGTTAAATATCTGCCTTCAGGTCAGGTCATGATCCTGGAGTCCTAGGATCAAGTCCCACATTGGGCTCACTGCTCAGTGAAGAGCCTGCTTCTCCCTCTCCTTCTGTCCCTCTCTCTGTCCTTCTCTCTCACTCTCCCACTATCTCCAATAAATAAATAAAATCTTTAAAAAAACCCCACAAGAATGAGAACTACGATCCTCCAATGAAAGCCAGTGAAACCTATACCATTAGTGGAAATAATGGAAAGCTATATCATTTCCACTAATAGAAATGTCAAACTAGAGAAAATCAGCTCATTAACCATTACTAGGCACAGGGTAACAATAACAACTAAAAGTCTTTCTTGAGAATTCTTTTTTTTTATTTTAAAAAAATTTTTTAAGATTTTATTTATTCATTCATTCATTCATTCGAGACACACAGAGAGGGAGAGACATAGGCAGAGGGAAAAGCAGGCTCCCCACAGTGGGCCCCATGCAGGACTCAATCCCCAGAGCCTGGGATCACAATCCGAGCCGAAGGCAGACACTTAACTACTGAGCCAAAAGAATTTGTAGCTAGACCATATAAAGGACTTTCATAAGTTAATGATAAAAAGATAAACAACCAATTAATATGGGCAAATATTTGAAGAGACATTTCACTAAAGAGGATAGAAGAATGGCAAATAAGTAAATGACCAGATGATCAACATCACTAATCATTAGGGAAAAGTAGTTAAAACCACAGTAAGATACTATACATCTACCCATATTACTAAAATTAAAAAGACAGAAAAAGTGTGGGCAAAGATATAAAGCAACTGGAAGATATAAAGCACCGCTACTGGGAATACAAAATGTTAAAACCATATTGGAAAACTGTTTGAAAATTTCTCCAGAGTTAAACATATCTATCATATGATTCAACCATCCTAATCCTTGGTATTTACTATATACATATATATAGTACATATATACACATATTACAATATATATATATACACATATTACAATTGTAATATATTACAATATAATATATACATATATTACAATTACAATATATTACATATATTGTACATATATGTCAAATAGATATTTGATTTGTTTCCACTTTTTGGCTCTAACAAGTACAGCTACAAATACAAGTCTGTGTGTGTGTGTATATAGTGGAAACAAATCAAATATCTATTTGACATATCAATATAACAGAATACTATTCAACAATAAAAACAAATTAACTTCAGATATAATATAAATCTCAAAGTAATTATGTCCAGTGAAAGCAGCTCAATGAAGAGTACATAGTATATTCCATTTAGATAAAATTCTAGAACACCTGAATTAATTTTTTTAAAGATTTTATTCATTTATTCATGAGAGAGAGACAGAGAGGGGTAGGGACATAGGCAGAGGGAGAAGCAGGTTCATGCAAGAAGCCTGATGTGGGACTCGATCCCGGGACTCTAGCATCACACCCCGGGCCAAAGGCAGGCGCCAATCTGCTGAGCCACCCAGGGATCCCCACACTTGAACTAATTGAATAATGACAGAAGGATCAATAGTTCCTTGAGGAGGGAATGGCAGGTGGGAAGAAGCATCAGGGAAGAAAAAGAAATACAAGGAAACTTTTGAGGATGAGAGATATATTCATTATATTGAGTATGAGGATAATTTAATACATGTATATATATGTCAAAGTTTATTAAATTGTAACTCTTAAGTATGTGCAGGTAACTCACATATTGTATGTCAATTATAGTATAATAAAATTGAAAAAAAAACAATAAAGCTAAAATGTAGAAGTGTGTGTATAAGTAGAAATGCTATTATCTCGATAATATGTATCCCCAAATAATGCAAAAATAGGGAGATTTTTTTTTCAAAAATAGGGAGATTGACATACTGAAAGATCGAATTTGAATTAAAAAAAGATTAAAGTACTCATACTGATGAAGTACACAGAAGATAAATCATAAAAAGCTCCAATTTAACACATAAAAGTGAATGTTAAGATTATTAAAATTAGAAGATTTGTTTCACTTAGTTTTTCTTTTTTGTATTTTTAAAATTTTATTTAAATTCAATTAACATATAATGTATTATTGGTTTCAGAGATAGAGGTCAGTGACTCATCAGTCTCATATAATACCCAGTGCTCATTACATCATGTGCCCTTCTTAATGTTCATCACCCAGTTACCCTGTCCCCCTACCCAATCCCCTCCAGTGACTCTCAGTTTGATTCCTATGCTTAAGAATCTTTTATGCTTTGTCTCCTTCTCTGTCTTGTTTTATGTTTTACTCTCCTCCCCTACTATTCCGTTTTTTTTTTTTTTAAGATTTTATTTACTTACTCATGAGAGACGCAGAAAGAGGCATAGACAGAGGCAGAGGGAGAAGCAGACTCCATGCAGGAAGCCTGATGTGGAACTCGATCCCAGGACTGTGGGATCACGCCCTGGGCTGAAGACAGACAGTCACTCAACTGCTGAGCCACCAAGGCATCCCCTCTGTTTTATTTCTTAAATTCCACATGAGTGAGATAATTGTCTATGATTGACTTATTTCACTTAGTGTAACATCCTCTAGTTCCATCCACCTCATTGCAAATGGCAAGATTTCATTTTTTTTGATAGATGACTAGTAGAGTCCACTGTATATACATATATAACACATCTTTTATCCACTCATCTGCTGACGGATATCTGGGCTCTTTCCATAGTCTATTATGGACACTGCTGCTATAAACATGGGGTGTGTAGGGACTCCTTCAGATCACTACATTTGTATCTTTGGGGTATATACCCAGTAGCGCAATTGCTGGGTCATTGGGTAACTCTATTTTCAACTTTTTGAGGAACCTCTATACTGTTTTCTAGAGTGGCTGCACCAGCTTGCATTCCCACCAACACTGTAAGAGGCTTCCCCTTTCTCCACATCCTCACCAACATCTGTCATTTCCTGACTTGTAATTTTAGTTATTTAGTATCTTATTGTGGTTTTGATTTGTATTTCCCTGATGCTAAGTGATAATGAGCATTTTTTCATGTGTCTGGTGGCCATCTGTATGCCTTTTTTGGAGAAATGTCTGTTCAGGTCTTCTGCCCATTTTTGATTGGATTACTCTCTGAGTTGTTGAGTTTGATAAGTTCTTTATAGATTTTGGATACTGGCCCTTTATCTGATGTACCATTTGCAAATATCTTCTCTCATTCTGTAGGTTACCTTTTGGTT
Source organism: Nyctereutes procyonoides (assembly GCF_905146905.1). Classification (NCBI taxonomy): domain Eukaryota; kingdom Metazoa; phylum Chordata; class Mammalia; order Carnivora; family Canidae; genus Nyctereutes; species Nyctereutes procyonoides. Next base: position 44,518,702 of record NW_026575049.1, on the reverse strand, counting down.
TCATTGACTGTTTACTGTGCAGAAGCTTTTTATCTTGATGAAGTCCCAATAGTTCATTTTTGCCTTTGTTTCCCTTGCTTTTGGAGACATGTTGAGCAAGAAGTTGCTTCTACCGAGGTCAAAGAGGTTGCTGCCTGTGTTCTCCTCTAGGATTTTGATGAATTCCTCTAGGATTCTGATGTGAGATGCCTCACATTTAGGTCTTTCATCCATTTTGAGTCTGTTTTTATATATGATGTGAGGAAGTGATCCAGTTTCATTCTTCTGCATGTAGCTGTCCAATTCTTCCAACAATATTTGTTGAAGAGACTATCTTCAACTCAAATACATGGAGGTTAAAAAGCATCCTACTGGGATCCCTGGGTGGCGCAGCGGTTTGGCGCCTGCCTTTGGCCCAGGGCGCGATCCTGGAGACCCGGGATTGAATCCCACGTCGGGCTCCCGGTGCATGGAGCCTGCTTCTCCCTCTGCCTATGTCTCTGCCTCTCTCTCTCTCTCTGTGACTATCATAAATAAATAAATAAATAAAATTTTTTTTTTAAAAAAAGCATCCTACTAAAAAATAAATGGGTCAACCAGGAAATAAAAGAAGAATTTTTAAAATTCATGGAAACAAATGAAAACGAAAGCACAACTGTTCAAAACCTTTGGGATGCAGCAAAGGCAGTCCTAAAAGGGAAGTATACAGCAACACAGGCCTTTCTCAAAAAAACAAGAAAAGTCTCAAACACTAGACCTAAACGTATACCTAATGGAGCTGGAGAAAGAACAGCAAATAAAACCTAAACTCAGCACAAGAAGAGTAGAGAAGAAATCAATGAAATAGAAACCAAATGAACAGTAGAATGGATCAACAAAACTAAGAGCTGGTTCTTTGAAAGAATTCCCCTGGCTAGACTTATCAAAAAGAAAAGAGATAGGACCTAAATAAATAATATCATGAATGAAAGGGGAGAGATCACAAAACAGAAATGGAAGGAAAACTTTCAAACTTTTTCTATGAGGTCAGCATCACCTTGATCCCAAAACTAGACAAAGGTCCCGCCAAAAAGGAGAATTACAGACCACTATCCCTGATGAACATGCACACCAAAATTCTCACCAAAATACTAGCTAATAAAACAGTACATCAAAAGAATTATTCGGGCAGCCCAGGTGGCTCAGAGGTTAAGCGCTGCCTTTGGCCCAGGGTGTGGTCCTGGAGACCTGGGATCGAGTCCCACATCAGGCTCCCTGCACAGAATGGAGCCTGTTTCTCCCTCTGCCTGTGTCTGTGCATCCCCCCTGTGTCTCTCATGAATAAATAAATTAAATATTTAAAAAATAATGATAAAAGGATTATTCACAGACATTTGAGTGGCTCAGTGGTTGAGCGCCTGCCTTTGGCTCAGGTCATGATCCTGGGGTCCTGGGATGGAGTCTTCCATCCGGCTCACTGCAGGGACTCTGCTTCTCCCTCTGCCTCCCTCTCTGTGTCTCTCATTAATAAATAAATAAAATCTTTTAAAAAAAAAAGGATTATTCACCATGACCAAGTGGGGTTTATTCCAGGGCTGCAAGAGTGGTTCAACATCTACAAATCAATCAATGTAATACACTACATTAATAAAAGAAAGAACAAGACTCAAATGATCCTCTCAATAGCTTCAGAAAAAGCATTTGACAAAGTACAGCAACCTTTCTTGATTAAAACTCTTCACCTTGCAGGGACAGAGGGAATATATGTCAATATCATAAAAGCCCACAGCAAATATCATTCTCAATGGGAAAAAACTGAGAGCTTTTCCCTAAGGTCAGGAACACAGCTGGGATATCCAGTCTCACCACTGTTGTTCAAAATAGTACTAGAAGTCCTAGCCTCAGCAATCAGACAACAAAAAGAAATAAAAGGCATCTGAATCAGCAAAGTAGTCGTCAAACTATCACTCTTTGCAGATGACATGGTAGTCTATATGGAAAACTGAAAAGACATGATTCCAAAATTGCTAGAACTCATACAGGAATTCAGCAAAGTGGCAGGATATAAAATCAATGCACAGAAATCAGTTGCATTTCTATACACTAACAATGAGACAGAAAAAAGAGAAATTAAGGAGTCAGCCCTATTTACAATTGCACCCAAAGACATAAGATACCTAGGAATAAACCTAACGAAAGAGGCAAAATATCTGTACTCAGAAAACTATAGAACACTCATGAAAGGAACTGAAAATAAATGGAAAAATGTTCCATGCTCATGCACTGGAAGAACAAATACTGTTAAAATGTCTGCTTCACTTAGTAACAGTTCAACTGTTCAGACCAATGCTTTCAATGAGAACAAACTAGAAAATCTGGGGAGCAGTGGCAGCATGGAGTTAAGTGGGCAGTGAAGAATTATATGATCAAGATTTGAGAAGAAAGAAAAATAGGTAGGTCTGGAATATGAAAGTTGTTTTCCAATCTTAAAGAAATCTTTGAGGCAACTAAAGGTAGAGACTGAAAAGCTGAGTAACAACTGTGACACTCTCAAGAAGTTAGGGTACAAAAACAGGAGTCCAGTCACGAAGGGTGGTACAAAAACAGGAGTCCTTTCACAAAGGGTGAAAGCTTGAGTAACCACCTTTCCCCCACACATACAAATTTGTTTGGGATGCTGAATAGTTAAACCAAAATATTTAAGGGTAGCTTCAATTTATCTCAGTTCAGACAAAAACAAATATATATCCTCTCTGGAGGAAAATAATATCCTAGGTTCAAATGATTTCTATACGTTTTCATATTCAGTATTCTACACTCAATCAAAAATAACCAGACACAGGATGCCTGGGTGGCTCGGTAGTTGTATGCCTGCCTTCGGCCCAGGACATGATCCTGGAGTCGCAGGATCGAGTCCCACATCGGGCTCCCTTTCTCTGCCTTTCTCTGTGTGTTTCTCATAAATAAATAAAATATTAAAAAAATAACCAGACACACAAAATACATATGAATGGGAAAAAGTTAAGAAAAACAAAAGATAACAAAAATAGACCCAATAAAAATAGAGCCATACAGAATCAAGATAATGGAGTTATCAAAAACAGAACTTAGGGCGGCCCTGGTGGCACAGTGGTTTAGTGCCGCCTGCAGCCCAGGGCGTGATCCTGACGACCCTGGATGGAGTCCCATGTCAGGCTGTCTGCATGATGCCTGCTTCTCCCTCTGCCTGTGTCTCTGCCTCTCTATGTGTCTCTATGAATGAATAAATAAAATCTTTAAAAAAAACCAGAACTTTAAAAAAAACTATACTTAATATATCTAGGGAGATAAAAGCCAAGATAGAAGGTTTTTTTTTTTTAAGATTTTATTTATTCATGAGAGACAGAGAGAAAAGCAGAGACACAGGCAGAGGGAGAAGCAGGCTCTATGCAGGCAGTCCGATGTGGGACTTGATCCCAGGACTCTGGGATTGCGCCCTGAGCTTAAGGCAGATCCTCAAACTCTGAGCTACCCAGGTGTCCCCAAGATAGAATATCTCTAGAGGGACTTGAAAAAAATATATTTTAAAAATGTCAGATGTAAATTCCAGAAATGAAAAATGCAAAAACCAAAATTAATTCCACCAATAGCTTTAACAGCAGGTTTAACACAATTGAAGAGGAAATGGGTGAACTAGAAGAAAGGTCAGGAAAAAAGATTAAAAGATGAAGGGGCAAAAGTACCATCTGAAATGAAAACAGTGGAGAGTTTTCTAAAACTACTGAAGGCTATCAAACAACAAAGTCAAAATATCTTAAAAACCTAAGGATAAAGAAAAAGAAAACCACACCTAGGAACATTTAGTAGATAAAAAGCAAACATAAAAAGAATATCTTACAAGTAGAGGGGAAAAGATAAATTGTACTCAACAGATCAAAAATAAACTGATACAGGTAGAGTTACTATGCTGTTCTTTCCCTGGGCACTCTGGCTGCCCAGGAAGACATCAGGGGAGCTACCACTGTATCCATGGCTCATGGAAGAAGGTAGCAAGGGGTTTCAGTGGTGCTATTACAAAAGCTTACTTAGCTTTTAGTGAAGAACTAATTACAATGGACAATGGAGACAAAACATTCTCTGCACAATTCCTATTATGAAATTCTACCTAATTACCTTTATTCAACATGCATCTGGGGGAAAAAAACAAAGCAAAAACACTGTCTACAGGATGGTATAGTAAATCAACAAAAAGAAAAACTTTGAAAATACAGTGAAATTCCACTGTAGTCCAAATGAAGAATCTTTTCAAATGCCTTGACAAATTATCTTCTAAGCTTTTTTCTTGTAAAGCAGCATTTAAAAATGCAAGCAAAGGGGTGCCTGGCTGGCTCAGTCGGTGGATCGTGCAACCCTTGATCGAGGTTGTGGGTTCAAGCCCCACATTGGGTATAGTGATTACTTTAAAAAAATCTTTAAAAAATGCATGTTAAAAATCAGAAGCATAAATGTAACAAGCCTATCAATTTATATAATGATGGCTCCTGAAAGACAAACGGACTGTGGCAAAACCTTCCTGTGTACACCACAGCTACTCTTCTGCTGTTAAATTACACTGCAGCCATATACTTTCCAAAATAGCCATTTCCCCTGTACAATACAGGGATCCATCTATTAAGAAAAACAGAAGGGAAAACTACAATGCATAATCAGAAGTTCTCAAATCAAACCTTTAAATCACTGACCAATAAACTCACACTTAAGATAGACATTTAAGCAATAGAAACTTCAGAAATAAAGCTGGTAACCTTTGGCAGACTCTTGTAATGCTAGTATCAGAAAAAAACTTTTACAGGGCAGCCTGGGTGGTTCAGTGGTTTAGCACCATCTTCAGCTCAGGGCGTGATCCTGGAGACCAGGGATCGAGTCACATGGCAGGCTCCTTGCATGCTTCTCCCTCTGCCTGTGTGTCTCTGCCTCTCTCCCTCTCTGTGTCTCTCATGAATAAATAAATAAAATCTTAAAAAAAAAAAAAAAGACTTTTACAACTCCAAGGTATATTTAGAACTTTAAGCAACCTACATTTTTTTTTTTTTTCCCAAATCCCCAGAGTCTCAGAATAGATTTTGGTTGCTTCCAAGCTTGGGCAATCATGATTAAAGCTGCTGTAATCTTGTGTAGGTTTTTGTGGCACACAAAGATTTCAACTACTTTGGGGCACCTGGGTGGCTCAGTGGTTGAGTGTCTGTCTTTGGCTCAGGTCATGATCCCGGGGTCCTGGGATTGTGTCCCACATCAGGCTTCTCATAGAGAGCCTGCTTCTCCCTCTGCCTAAGTCTCTGCCTCTGTGTGTGTCTCCTGAATAAAGAAAGAAAATATTAAAAAAAAAAAAAAAGATTTCAACTGCTTTGAGTAAATGCCACAGAGTGCTGTACGGTAGGTAAGAGTATGTTTAGCTTTGTAGAAATTGCCAAACTGTCTAATAAAGTGGCCGTACCATTTTGAATTCCCACCAGCAATGAGTAAGAGTTCCTGCTGACCCACATCCTCACCAGCATTTGTTGTCAGTGACCCAGATTTTGTCCATTCTAATAGGTATGTAATGGTATCTCACTATTGTTTTAATTTGCATTTCCCTGATGACCTATGATGTGGAGTATCTTTTCATATGCTTATTTACCATTTGTATATCTTCTTTGTGGAGGTCTGCTAAGGTCTTTGGCCCATTTTTTAATTGGATTGTTTGTTAGAGTTTTTAAAAGGTTATTTGTATGTTTTGGATAACAGTTATCAGCTGTGTCTTTGGCAAATATTTTCTCACGGTCTGTGGCTTGGCTTCTCATTTTCTTGACATTGTCTTTTGCAGAGCATAGGTCTTTAATTTATTTAAGTATAGTTAATCAATTATTTCTGGCGAGGATCATGTCTTTGCTGGTGTATCTAAAAAGTCATCAACATACTCAAGGTCACTTAAGTTTTCTCTGTCATCTTCTAGAAGTTTTACAGTTTTGCATTCTACATTTAGGAATATGACCCATTTTGAGTTAATTTGAAGGGTGTGATATCTGTGTTGCAATTTTTTTTTTTTTGGCATGTGGATATCTAGTAGCTCCAGTACTGTTTGTGGAAAAGACTATCTCTGCTCTACTATATTGCCTTTGCTCCTTTGTCAAAGATCAATTGACTATATTTATGCAGGTTTATTTCTGGGCTCTCTATTCTGTTCCATTGACCTATTTGTCTACTCTTTTACCAATACAACACTGTCTTCATCATTGTAGCTTTATATTAAGTCTTGAAATCAAGTACTATCAGTACTCCAACTTAGTCTTTCTTCAATATTCTGTTGCTTATTCTTTTGCCTCTCCATATAAAATGTTTGTTGATACCCACAAATAACTTGCTGTGATTTTGATTAGAACTTACTGAATCTATAGATCAAGCTGGGAAAAATGGACATCTTGAAAATATTAAGTTTTCCTATCCATGAACATAGAAATTTTTTTTTAAAGATAGATTTATTTGAGAGAGTGTGTGTGTATGAGTGGGGAGGAGGGGCAGAGGAGAGAGGGAATCCTAAAGAAGACTCCCTGCTGAATGCAGAGCTCAATGCAGGGCCCAATCTGTGACCCTAAGATCATAACCTGAGCCAGGACCTGAGACAAAAATCAAGAGTCAGATGCTTAACTGACTGAGCTAATAACCCTGGCACCCCTAGAATATTTTTCAGTTTATTTAGTTCCTCTTTGATTTCTTTCATCAATTTTGTACCTTTTCTCATATAGATCTTATACATAATTTGATAGATTTATACTTCAGTATTTCATTTGGTACTAATATAAATGGTATCATGTTTTCAATTTTAAATTCCGCTTCTTCATTGCTAGTATAAAAAAAAGCAATTGATTTTATATATTAACCTCATCTCCTACAACCTTGTTGTTACTGCTTACTCATTCTAGACTATTTTTATTGATACTCTTGGATTTTCTACATAGAATATCATGTCATCTACAATAGATTTATTTATTTATTTATTTATTTATTTATTTATTTATTTATTTTACAATAGATTTTAATACTGAAATCTTACTAGTCTCAAATACCCAGACCCAAATTGAACCAGTCTTGGAATCACTGGACACAAAGACCCAAAACTAACTTTTTATTAACAGCTCTATCAAACATTCAACTATATGGAAAAATCTTCTTGGGCCTAGAGATACCTGTTACACTGATGCAGACATACAGATTTAAAAAAAAAAAATCTACTTCTAGGAAATATTCTGAGAATACTCCAGCTCTTTACTATTATTGTCTGACATAGAAACTCAGAAGAACTTCTGCTACTAAAATATACCTGTTTAGAAAGAAAAGTTCATTTAAGCAGCATAGGTACATAGATAATGAATACTGGTTCTGAAACACTGGGGATTTTCTTCTTCACCGACAGTGAACCCCAAATAGAAATTAATTCATTTCTTTTTGGCTGATTTGGCTTGGAACACTATGGAACCCCAGTTTAGAGATACAGAAATCCAGACATATGCTCAACTATGCTCAGGACTCAATTTCTAGTGAGTGTTCACACACAGGACAAAACTTGTAATTTTCTCATCAACTGACAAAAGAGAAAACAGGAACAACAATATTTTAACTATATTGAATGTAGTTGGATTACATTGCTTCTGAGTAGATTGTGATTCCTTGCCTTTTGTACATGTAAACTTGAAACCTATAATGTGAATATATTACAAAAGTAGGATGATATTGATCTATAAAAATTAAACTGACAGCTGATGTCTCAGCAGAAATAAGTCATAAGAGAGTGCAAAGATACTATTAAGGTGTTAAAATAAAAATAATTCCCAATCTTTATAATTCTCTACCTAGTGAAAATATCCTTCAATATCACCAAGGTTACAACAGAGGTGGTGAGAAATGTTCTGCTTTTGGGTATATTTTAAAGACAAAACAAATTGGATTGGATATATGAAATCACAGATCACTCAAGGTTTCAGGGCAAGAATTACATGAAGAGACTTTCCATTTACTAAGATGGGAAGACTGAAAGAGCAGATTTATGAATGTCAGAGGGTGAAGGGTAGTGTAGAGCACAACTCAGGTTTGAAAATGTTAAGCTTGAGATGTCTATTACACATCCCAGTGAAAATAAAAAGGAGGTGGTTGGACATTGAAGTCTGGACTTCAAGAGAGAACACCATGCTACAGGTATATATTTGAGAATCCAAAGTAAATACATGAGACTGGATGAGTTCACTGGGGGATGAATATAAGAAGAGAAATAGTCTAAGGACTGAGCTCAGGGACACTCCCAACATTTGCAGGTCATGGAGATGAGAAGGAACTAGCAAAAGAAACTGAGAAAGGACAGTCAACGAGATGAAAAGAAAATCAAATGAGCATGGTACCTCAGAAGCCAAATGAAGAAAGCATTTAAAGGAGTAGAGCAAAGATGCAACTGATCATCTTTGTCAAATGTTGCTGATAGGTTAAATAAAATGAAGACTGGGGTCTGACACTGAATTGAGCAACATGAAAATAAAGATTACCTTGAAAAAAGTTTTCATAGGGGCAGCCCCGGTGGCGCAGCGGTTTAGCGCCGCCTGCAGCCCAGGGTGTGATCCTGGAGACCCTGGATCAAGTCCCATGTCAGGCTCTCTGCATGGTGCCTGCTTCTGTCTCTGCCTGTGTCTCTGCCTCTCTCTCTCTCTCTCTCTGTGTCTCTATGAATAAAGTCTTAAAAAAAAAGTTTTCATAGAATGATGAGAGAAAAAGGGAGATTATAGTAGGTTTAAAAGAACATCCAAAAAAAAAAATAAAAGAACAAATGCAAGACGCTGGAGCCAGAAATTTAGACAACTCTTTCAATAAAATCTCTGTAAATAAGACACAAAATTTAGTACAAATACATAATGTATCTGAATAACATGATTACAAATCTGAACTAAGGACAAATACAAAAACACTGCACCTAACTACTTCAGAATTAAGAAATTTCTCAAGTATACACAGAAAATTACCAAACATTGACCATTGTGTAGACGGCAACACATTTCAGAAATCTGAAATCTAGTATGTTCTGCAAAATTATTTAATTAGCAAAAAGTCAATAAAAAAATTAGTGAAAGTTCATTATGTTTTTGGTTACTTAAAATCACACTAAAAAATAACCAATAGGGGAGCCCAGGTGGCTCAGTGGTTCAGCATCGCCTTCAGCCCAGGGCGTGATCCTGGAGACCCGGGATCAAGTCCCACGTCAGGCTCCCTGCATGGAGCCTGCATCTCCCTCTGCCTGCGTCTCTGCCTCTCTCTCTCTCTCTCTCTCTCTCTCTCTCTCTTATGAATAAATAAATAAAAATCTTTAAAAAAAAAACCCAACAGATCAAGTAAGAAGTAATGATGAAAATCAGAAAACATTTTTTAAAGGTTTTATTTATTTATGTCTGAGAGAGAGAGAGAGAGAGAGAGAAAGATCCCCTCTGGCTCTGACAGGGGGAAAGTAATTATTACGAAATATGCCCAGAGCATTCTCTATAAATAAGAGCTTACTCTTCAAGTAAAAAGACTTAACCAAGCCTTATCCAAGCTATAAAAGGACATTTCTGCCACCTTACCCTCTCTAGCCTTCCTGTTTTACATAAGTGGATAAAAAAATAAAATAAAATAAAAGTTACAACAGTGGAAAAACACTTGTAAACATCATAGCCCAGAGACACAGGTCCACTAAAAGACTTAAATGTAAGTGTAAGACTAGAGAACATGTTGCCCTCTCTCACCTTAACACCACACTAACAGGGCTCCATGATAATAACAGTGAATTACAACCCCAGAGCTGCAAGATGCACACTGAGGAAGGGTACTCAAGGAAGCTTAAAGTCAAAAGGAGAAACAACAATCAGGACAAGAGAGGAATTTGAAGTCCCTGGCACCTACATCTACCACAAACATTGAACACAGCTCAATCGCCAGCCAAATTAACATAAACATTCACACTAAAGGCTTACTTACTTCAGTTAACACTCAATACAGTATGTGTGGCTTCAACAAAAAAATTAGGAGCCATGCCAAAAGTCAAAAACACAACCTGAAGGATAAAACCAGACTCAAATATAGTACAAACATGGGAATTATCAGACAGGAAACTTTAAATAACTATGACTAATTCTTAAGGACACTAATGGAAAAAGTAGACAATATGCAGTAACAGGTAGGTAACAATAAACAGAGATGGAAACTCTGAAAGAAAAGGAAATGCTAGAAAGCAAAAGACGTGACAAAAACGAAGAATGCTTTTGATGGTCTTGTCAGTAGTTTGGACACAGCCAAGCATAAATCATTGAGCTTAAAAACAGGTCAATAAAAACTTCCCAAACTGAAACGCAAAAAGAAAAACAAAAACAAAAACAGAACAGAACACCAAGAACTGTGAGTATTAACTGAAATACCAAAAGGAGAAAAAAGAAGAGAACAAGAGCCTAAGAAATATTTGAAGTAATTATAAAATAAATTCATGAGGATGAAAAGTACAATATAGGGAATATAGTCAATATTATAATAACTGTACAGTGATCTATGGTAACTACACTCATTGTGGTGAACATTTCATAAGGTATATAGTGTCAAATCACTATGTTTACACTTAAATATAAATCAACTATACTTCAATTTAAAAAAATGTTTTAAGTAATAATGGCCTAGAACTTCCCAAAATTAATGCACAGTATCTACAGGAAGGGAACTATAAAACAATGATGAAAGAAATTAAAGATCTGAATAAATGGAGAAATATTCCATGTTGATGGATTGAAACATTCCGTATTAAGATACTCGTTCTCCCCAACCTGATTCAGTGCAAATCCAGTTAAAATCTCAGAAAGCTATTTTATAGGTATTTATTTTAGAGAGGTATGGATTCTAAATTTTATATGGAAAGGCAAAAGACTGAAAATAGCCAATACACTTCCAATGAAGAGAAAGTTGGAGGATTCACACTACCTAGTTTCAAGACTTACTATATAGTATAGTAATCAAGACAGCATTGTTTGGCAAAAGAATGCTCAAAATAGATCAATGGAACAAAATAGAGATCCCACACAAATATAAGCAATTGATCTTTGATAAAGGAGCAAAGACAATACAGAAAGGCTAGTATTTCAACAAATGATGCTAGAACAATTTCAAGACACCCATATGCAAATTAAGTGAACTGAACTTACATCTCTCACAGAATTAACATAGATCATTGAACTTAAGCATAAGATGCAAAACTATACAACTTCTAGGAGAAAACATAGGAGAAAAATATGCACCCTTGGTTTTGATAATGAGTTTTTAAATACAACACCAAAAATACGATCCATGAAAGTATAAGGTAAAGTTGAACTTCATCAAAATTTAAAATTTCTGCTCTGCAAAAGGCACCATTAAAAGAATGAAAAGATAAGACATAGATAGGAAGTATGTATTTGCAAGCCACATATTTGATAACAACATGTATCCAAAATATTCAAAGAATTCTTAAAACTCAACAATAAGTAAACAAAAAATTGGAAAATGGGCAAAATATCTAAACAGATGCCTCACCAAAGAAAATATACAGATGGCAAGTAACAATATGAAAAGATACTCCACATAAATTGTCATTAGCAAATTAAAACAATGAGATATTGCTATACACCTATTATAATGGTTAAATACAAAAATGTGACAAACCAAATGCTAATAAGGATATGGAGCAACGGAAACTCTCACTCATTGCTGGTGGGAATGCAAAATGGTATAGTCACTTTGACAGAGTTGAACAGTTTCTTATAAAGCTTAATACAGTTTTACTCTATGATTCACCAATTGTGCCCCTAAGTATTTACTGAACTGATCTGAAAACCTCTGTCCACACAAAAGCCTGCATATGAAAGTTTGCAGCATGGGCCACCTGGGTGGCTCATTTGGTTAAGTGTCTGCTTTTGTCTCCGGTCATGATCCCAGGGTCCTGGGATGGAGCCCCACATTGGGCTCCCTGCTCAGCGGGAAGCCTGCTTCTTCCTCTCCCTCTGCCTACTGCTTCCCCTGCTTATGTTCTGTCTCTCTAACAAAGTGAATAAATAAAATCTTGAAAAAAAAAGAAAGAAAAAAAAAGAAAGCTTACAGCAGCTTTATTTATAATTGCCAAAAACTGGAAGCAACCAAGATGTCCTTTAATATGTGCATGGATAAACAGACTGTAGTACATACAGATGATAGATTATTATTCAATGATAAAAAGAAATAAGCTATCCAGGTATGAAAAAACATGAATGAACCTAAAATGCACATTACTAAGTGAAAGAAGCTAGTCTGAAAAGGTTGTACACTGTATGATCTCAATTATATGACGTTCTGGAAAAGGCAAACATTTCCTCAGCCAGGTGATCAAGGTCAAAATCAATGATAATAAATTTATGAACATTATGTACTCATAATACCATATATATATACACACACACACACACACACACACACACACACACATATCCTAAAATGGCATTTTACCTCTGTGACCACTCTCAAAAAGAAATTATCCAGTCTAATCATGACAAAAACAGCAGACAAACCCCAAATGAGAGACATTTTACATAATACCTGATCAGTATTCCTCAAAACTGTCAAGGTCATCAAAAACAAGGAAAGTATGAGGCTGTTATAGCCAAGAGAAGCCTAAGGAGACATGACAACTAAATGTAATTTTGTGTCCTGGATAGGATCCTGAACAGAAAAAGGACATTAGAGGAAAACTAAGGAAATCTGAATATAGTATGGACTTCAGTTAGTAATGTATCAAATAACTGATTCATTAATTGTAACAAATGTAATGTACTAGTGTAAGATGTTAATAGAGGAAATTGGTATGAGGTATGTAGGAACTCTACCATCTTCACAATTGCTCTGTTAATCTAAAACTTTTGAAAAATATTTATTATTATTTTTTAAAATTTATGATAGTCACAGAGAGAGAGAGAGAGAGAGAAAGAGAGAGAGAGAGAGAGAGACAGGCAGAAGGAGAAGCAGGCTCCATACACCGGGAGCCCGACGTGGGATTCGATCCTGGGTCTCCAGGATCGCGCCCTGGGCCAAAGGCAGGCGCCAAACCACTGCGCCACCCAGGGATCCCCTATTGTTTATTTTTAAAAACAATTGTATTTTCATATATAAGCAATAAGCAATCAGAAAGTGAAATTTAAAAATTCCACTTCCAACAGCATCAAAAAATAGGAAATAGAGATAAATTTGACAAAAGAAGTACAGGACCTATACACTAAAAACTACAAAACACTGCTGAGGAAAATTAAAGATCTAAACAATGGAGCAATATACTCTGCGAGTGGGATCTCTTCATATTCCTTAGATGTCACTTTTCCCAATTCCAATCAAATTCCCAAGCAGGTTTTTTTTTTTTTGTATACACTGTGAAACTGATTCTAAAATTAAAATAAAATACAACAGAATAGCCAAAACTACTTTGAGAAAGAACAAAGTTGGAGGACTAACATTACCTAATCTGAAGACCTTAAAAACACACACACACACACACAAAGTAATTGGCTGGGCTATATTGGGATCAAGATATATACATAGAACAATCAGACAAAATAGATCATCAAGAAAAGACCTATACATATATGGACAATTGACCTTCTACAAAATACAAAAACAATATAGCATAGAAAGGATAGTTTTTCAACAAATACTGGAACAACTGGATATCTTTATGCAAAAAAAAAAGTGAACTCTGATCTATATCTTGTACTATATACAAACTTTGAAATGGATAGCAGACTTAAACATTAAGAACTATAATGTAGGGCAGCCCGAGTGGCTCAGCAGTTTAGCACTGCCTTCAGCCCAGGGTGTGATCCTGGGGACCCAGGATCGAGTTCCATGTCAGGCTCCCTGCCTGGAGCCTGCTTCCCCCTCTGCCTGCGTCTCTGCCTCTCTCCCTCTCTCTCCTCTCTGTGTTTCTTGTGAATAAATAAATAAAATCTTAAAAAAAAAAGAACTATAACACTGCTAGAAGAAAACACAGAAGAAAAATTTAGTGACCTTATGCTTGACAACAATTTCTTTAAAAGAATACAAAAAGCTGAATATAATTTTTTTTAAAAATCAATAAATTTCACTTAATCAAAATGGAAAGCATTTGCTTTTTAAAACACACTTAATAAAAAGGTAAGCCACATAGTGGGGAAAACCTGCAAAATATACCTGACATAGGACTTAGAATATAGAAAGGACTTTTACAATTTGATAACAATATAAACAATTCAATAGAAGTGTGCAAAAGATTTGAATAGACACTACAGAAGATAAATGTATGGTACATAAGCACATGCACAGATGCTCAAAATCATTAGTCATTAGGGAAGGCAAATTAAAACCATAATACATACCTATTATAATGGTTAAGATTAAAAGATAATGCATACCGAGTGTTGAGATGAGGCTACAGAACACCTGCAACACTCATACACTATTGGTGTAAATGTAAAATAAAACAGTACAGACACCTTGGAAAATAGTTTAATATATTCTTCAAAAGTTAAACATTTATCCATCACATGATTCAGTTACTGTACTCTTATGTACTTCATCCAAGAAAAATAAAAGCTATGTCCAAACAAAGATTCACGTAAGAAGACACAAGAATGTTTTATTTGTTATAGCTCCAAACTGGAAACAACTGAAATGTCCATATATTCATAAAATGGAATACTTCAGCAACAGAAAAGAATAAACAGAAATAAATAAATAAATAAATAATAAATAAAAATAAAAGAATAAAGAATAAACAGAAAAGAATAATAAATAAAAATAAAAATAAAAAATAATAAATAAATAAATAAATAAATAAATAAATAAATAAATAAATAAAAATAAAAAAATAAAGAATAAACAGAAAAGAATAAATCAAACTATTGATGATAGTATATGGATAAATTTCAAAATAATTATGCTGAGGGAAAACAGTCCCTAAAAGAATATATACTATATGATTTCATTTATATAACATTTTAGAAAATCCAAACAAATCTCCAGGACAGAAGGCAAATCAGTGGTTGTTTAGGGATTGGCAGGATAGGTGAGAGGTTACAGAGAGAAATGAAGAAACTTTCAGGAATGATGGATAGGGCCACTATCTTAATTGTGCCAACAGTTTTACAGGTATATACACATACTTACCAAACTGAACACTTTAAACATGTGCAGTTTACTGAATGTATGTCAATTAGACTCTAATAATACTGTTAAAAGAAAACAAATGTATGCAAAAACCTTCCAAGTATCATATAACTATCTGATAGAATATTTTAATAAACTACTAAAATGCTTTCAAGGAACTTCTAATAATACTGGCAATGCTTATGATATACAATTAAGTGAGGCTGGCCAAATATGTAAGCTAATATAGAAAGACGTCAATTACATAGAAAGCTCATGTAACATGGACGGAAATATTCCTGGTTATAAAGAGATCTATATTAATAATAGTTTTCAGTGAGTTAGGGAATCATGGATGATTTAAATTATCTTCACTTTTTTTCTATTCTCCAGGGTTTTCTTTGTTATTGTTTTTGTGGCATTTTATTATTATTTTTATTTTACCTGAGCTTGCATTATCCTTTTAAATAGGAAATTTAAAACTAAATGAAGGAAAAATATGAGTGATTATCTGTCCTAACAAGTTATTCCAACATATGTATCACACACCCTTGAAAGATCAAAGAGAGGACTATCGGAGTTCATATGAAAATATGAACCAAGTATTACCTGTAGACTTAATAATATATTTCACACTCATATGAACTACTATTTTTCAAATGTTCAGATACACTGCAATTCAACATAACTGAATATGTAGAATGCTATCTTTCCCCTCAAAAGACACTAAAACTGCTAACATGGAGGTCTTCAAAAACTTATTCCCCTATACTTATTGCCTGTAGGTTGCTTTATTTGGAATTTCTCTGACTACCATACCAGTATGTAGGAAGGGTTAAGTACCAACTTGGCATTCAATTAACAGAGGTTCCATTATATGGTCCTACATGTTCAAACGCCAAAGTCAAATATGCTTGGTACCCAGACAGACTTTGTAAAAGCTATTTCAGTTAAACATTAGGCTTTCTGCAAATGTAAGATGGTTACCAGAAGTTTAATTCCTAGTTAACTATGGCACTACTAGGGACGCCTGGGTGGCTCAATGGATGAGCGTCTGCCTTTGGCTCAGAGCGTGATCCCAGAATGCCTGGTTAGAGTCCCACATCAGGCTCCCTGGATGGAGCCTGCTTCTCCCTCTGCTTATGTCTCTGCTTCTCTCTCTGTGTGTGTCTCTCATGAATAAATAAATAAAATCGTTAAAAAAAAGAAAAAGTATGACATTACCTGTCCATAAGGGAATTTGGGGAAATCATTTAATGTGTGCTGAGATTTCTACAAATGCTTCATAATAACCCTCTAAGAAATTAAAGTCAACAAATATTATCATTATAAAATACAAAAAGCAGATCTAGTAGTTATAGTAAACTAGTTGTTTAAAGGTAATTTAGTTTACCTCAAAGAATTATTCTCTGCCTTTTGTCTGCCAAGTTCACTTTCAGTGTCCATTGCCTTTCTTGCTAGTGATTTCATTTCTTTTTCCACAGTAGTTATGGTTTCCTTCATCAAAGTCATATTTGACATTTGCTCCATACGTTCATCATCAAGCTATACAAGTAGAATGACAAGGTTATTGCCACCACTAACAAAATCTTCCTGAGAGACATCCTTTCTTTGTGCAAACTGTGGCATATGACGAGATTTACACTAAGAGATGATTAGATTAGATTTGAATGTTGTGGAAGGCTGTATGGACAAAGTACTGTGGAAGACGAACAAGAACAAGCCACTGTACAACCTGTGCATAAAGCCTATCACAGTATATGCATCTACATTTTCAATCTGGTTCATTTTGACTGCAGCATATGTAACTTAACTTATTTGCAAAAGGATTTATTTGTTGTTAAACATTAACAAATTATACATATAAAAAGGAATTATGAAAAAAATGTTTCTCTCTCCTGAGTAATGTTTTCTCATTATAACGTAATACAGATGAATTTATAAATACATTCAATTAAATTTGGTAATAGAAAGTCAAATTCCCCTAATTTTGTTTATATAGTCATAACATCTCAAATACATATTCATAGCATCTAAAATTCTTGATTAGTAAAAAGTGATGCTTCACTTTTAAATTCAGCTTAAATACATTCTTCTCATTAATTTTAATTTCATAATACTTTCTTCTACTTTAGCTACCCTTTAGATAGAATAAAACAGTTTCTCTGTATCTGACAATGCTATCTTTAATAAAATAGGGAGATGAGAAAGTTGCTAAAATCTCACAGATGTATCCCTAATGGGTTTTTTAAAAGAACACACTTGCAACCCAACAGAAAAAAAGACTTTACTTGTATTTTTTTGGAAGGAAATAAATAATGAAAAAGTGATAATTTATACCATGCACACCATCTTAAATATTAAAGATTATTAACACTATCTTAGAAAAATAAAAGAGTTTCTCTGAATATGGAAAACAAGGGAAAGGGGGAAGCTACTGACAGTTTATAGCCGAAAGCACAAAAGTGATTTTTCTTTACGTTATGAACTGTACACTCCAGCTCCTCTATCCTTTGTTCCAAATGGGCCTTCTCATTAAATGCTGTCTCTTGGGCAATCTGTTTAAAAAAAAAAAAAATGTTTTCAATGTCACTCTACTGTGTTTCAGAAATGGTCATACAGATAAAATTTACCCAAACCTTTAGCCTTTCCCTCAGGCTATCTCGTTCTGTGGTCATTCTTCGTAAATCAGTGAAGGCTACATCTCTTTCAGTCTCCACCCGCCGGAGGATGGCATGTGCTGTTGTTGATTTAGGAGATTTACAGTTTTTCATCATTTCTCGTCGAAGTCGGGCAATTTCTTCTTGTGCCTATTATTTAAATATATAGACTTCTATTTAATAAACTTTAGAACAGACATAAATACAGCTATCTTATATCAAGCCAATTAAATACAACCCATATATATAAGTGCATGCAACATTTTTAAGTGAGCTTCTATAAATAAATGCAAATGATACCCAAAAATGCAAGTGAATGTGTAAAAAATAAAAGTTTGATTTATTATATCTTTGCTAAAAATTTTTTAAAATTTGGAGGCAATCAATGCCAAGAGAGAATGTCTTACTAAGAAATATGCATGTAATACACTCCATCCATTTTGTTATATAAATTTGGGTTCAACAAAATTCTATTTTAATAAATATTATACTGTTCCCATCCTTCTCTACATAAATATATATGCCATTTCCGTGTCCTGGCTACTTTTACTCTGACAGAAGGCCTATCAATCCTTACTGACAACCCAATATACTCTCTCATACTTGTTCAAACCACCCTCAAGTCCCAAACCTACTGGACACCTACAGGTGATTTCATATCCTACTGTGCTATTTAAAAGTCCCTAATCTTTCTTTCTCTTGATTTTGATCACTAACTATTCAGCTGGTCTCCAAGTCTCAGAGGAAGATATATTACCTCTCAATTTCCATAGCAAAGCCTTTACCAGAATCCTGGACCTCATCTCCTGAAATGTCTTCTAGGATACTCCTGACTCAATTACAACTGATCCTTGAACAACATGAGTTTGAACTTATATAAGGTCCACTTATACATAGATGTCTTCAATAAATACAATATATTACTATAAATGTATTTTCTCCTCCTTATGATTTTTTTACTAACATGTCCTCTAGATTATTTTATTGGAAGAGAAGTGTATAATACCTATATAAGAAACATGTTAATTGACTACATTATTGCTAAAGTTTCTGGTCAATGGACTAGTTACAATTAAATTCTGGGGAGTCGAAAGTTATACATAGATTTTCCAACTGAGCAAGAGGGTTGGCACCCATAGTCCCACTTTGTTCAAGACTCAACTGTATAATTATTTCCTCTCACTCTGAATAGCTCCCTCTCCACTGGCTCTTTCTTCCCTGCTTTCTACTAATACATGCCTCCTCTATCTTGAAAAATGTCATTTGACCTTGTTGCCCCATTTGCAATCCCATATCTCTTTTGCATTTGACATAATTTTTTCTTTAAGCACCATGGTTTGTACCCATTGCCTGCTCCTCGCACCTACCCTCCCACCCGAGTGTAAACTGCCTGATTCCTATACCTACATTTTTGCAGAATTTCAAAAAATGACCTCACTATATAGCCTTTTCTCAGTTCCCATTTTTGGTATTTGGTAACATTTGACATTGTCTCTAACACCAGGTTTTAGATTCTTTCCTCCCTTGGGCTTAATATTGTTCTACCTTAGTTTCTGATCCTCTTTATCTCTTTTAAAGGTTCCTCTGCCAATCGAAAAAAAAAAAAATCCCAACACTACATTTTGACTTCTCCATTCCTTTATAGCTTTCTCATTCTGAGACCTCATCTACTCTGAAGGCCATAAATTCACCTCTAAGAAGATAGGTTTCATTAAGAATATCTTAAGAATAAAGTAATTCCCAAATGTTATGTTAATTTGATTGGGAGATTTATTAATTTATTTTTAAAAAGATTTTATTTATTTATTCATGAGAGACAGAGCGAGAGAAGCGGAGACACAGGCAGAGGGAGAAGCAGGGTCCAAGCAGCGAGCCCAACGCAGGACTCAATCCTGGGACTCCAGGATCACAACCTGAGCCAAAGGTGGCGCTAAACCGCTGAGCCACCCAGGCTGCCCTGATTGGGAGATTTAAGCATTCTTAGAGAACTTAAAAAATTATTTGTCTCTGGAATTGATTATTATTAATTAGATATTTCATTTATAAATAAGTTTACCTGTTCATAAAGAAGAAAGGTCTTGTCTCTTTCAGATGTAAGAACCTTGACATTACCCTGAATTTCTGCCAAATGACGCTCATATTTTTCCAGCATGCATTTAAGTTCTTCACGGTCTCTTGTTGTCTTCAAAAGCTCGACATCACAGTTTGTACCCTACAGTTATTACATAAGAAATTTGAAATTCTTCTTTGACATGTGGTTCTAAAAATCAGTGCTACTAATAGCAGTACACAATCTCTACTCAAGCAAACATGACTATATAATGAAAGGAAATGATGAAAAAAAAAGTTAAAAAAATCACTCCTCTTTTAAAAAGTTTCATCCCAAATTGTTCCACATTTATCTGATTACCTCCCAACCATTACCAATACTAGTGATAAAGAATCAAATTCAATGAACCACTGTGCCATCAAAGAGATCTGTTTCCCCAATTCTTGGATATACCAATTCATGCCAAATCAAAATGAATTATTTACACATTACGTAAATCAAAGAACAAACGTTTGTGTTTGAGGAACAAACTCCAAAATATTTGTAAGTTTCCAAAACCTACCCGGGAAGATGGAGATGGGCGTCTTGGACTTTTAGATCTACTTCTGATCATCTTTCTCAAATTTTGAGCTTCACTCTTGTAGTAATCTCTGTCTGCTTCTAAAGTCTTGACAAAGGAATCAAGTCTGGAAGGAGATTTATTTTGTGCTTTTTCAGTCTCTAAAATTATCTTGCCAAGGAGGAAAAAATTGGGTCATTATTTCAAGTTAAACCATAGTATCATCTTCTAAATGAAAATTGAATAAACAGGGTCCTTAAAAAATAATAAATTTGGTATTATAAAAATAATTCATCTATACTCCTTAGAAAGCAGCTAGATGTCTTCTTTTTCTAGCATTTCTGAATGTACTATATTTTTATTTAACTGAAAGCACCTCAAATTTACTCAATAATTTTAAGAAAAAATGGTAAAGAAATTTCAGAGGCCAGAAATGTCCACAGATCTAGTTACAAGTCCTAGAAATTGAATACATTTACTTAGAAAACAAGAATGCTAATATTAAAACTTCTTTCATTGCATCTAAGTTTTATTCAATAATTGTTCAACAAATGAATAAATTAAATGAATGCTGGATATTCTATACTTGTATATACTTTCAAGTACATTCTCATTCACCTCAGAAGCATTTTTTCTTTTACAATCTTTATTTTACCAATACTTTATTGGGAGAAAATTACAGATATGCTTTCAGAGAGGGTGTTCCAAATATTTTAAATGATAGCATTAAATTATCTGAACAGAGCACTTTTTCATTTTTACATTGTTAGATAAAACAAAAACAAAAAACACATTACTCGGAATTAACATACAACATCTGACTTAATATTTATTACTAGGAGGAATAAAAGTTAATGTGTAAACAAATGCATCTTATATTTTGAGAATTAAATTATTCACAGTCATCATTCAATCAAGTAGTAGCTAAGGACACCAATAGAACCAACCAAAAGTTCTTTCCACCCCTAGGAAAGAAAGGTGTAACGATGAAATAGAGCAAGAACGGTAAGGCTCTTACAAATGGGAAGTGCCCTTGTACACCAGAGTGCTGATTTTAGAAAACATTTTTCATTGTTCACAAAATGCATGAGAGCTAAAACACATACATCATTTTTTTGTAGTCTAACAGAATAAAAATGATTCCTCAACCTACATTTATGAAAAACATACTTACAGATCTAAGCCTTTTAATTGTATCTTCCAATACTATTATATTATTTTGCTGGCAAATGAGTTCAATCTGAAAAATAAGTTTGAAAATTGTCATTTAGATTAAAAATACTTAAATTGTTATTTAGAAAATTGTTATTTAGATTAAAAATATTTAAACAAATTGAACTAAAAAGAGAACATCAAAGAAGGAAGCCACTCGAAACAACAGGTATTGGCAAGGATGTGGAGCAAAAGGAAACTTCATGCACCGTTGGGAATGCAAACTAGTGCAGAAACTGAAAACAATAAGAAGGTTCCCCCAAAATTAAAACTGTAACTACCTTGCGATCCAATAATTGCACTATTGGGTGTTTACCCAAAAAATACAAAAACACTAATTCAAAGGGATATATGCATCCCTATATCTATTGCAGTACTATTTACAATAGCCAAATTATGGAAACAGCCAAAGTAGTCATCGAAAAATGAATGGATATATATGTGGTTGTATACACACACACACACGCACACAAAATAGAATATTATGCAGTCATAAAAGGAATGAAATCTTGCCATTTGCAACATAGATGAAGCTAGAAAGCTAATGCTAAGGGAAATAAGTCAGAGAAAGACAAATACCATATGATTTCACTCATATGTGGAATTTGAGAAACAAAACAAACGAGCAAAGGAAAAAAAAGAGAGAGTGACAAACCAAGAAATAGTCTCTTAACCACAGAGAACAAACTGAGAGTTATCAGAGTGGGGTGTGGGTGGGATAGGTAAAAGATGGGATGGGGATTAAAGAGTACACCCAAGTGAGGAAAAAAAAATAAAATTAAAACTTAAAAAAGGAAGTCACTTAAAAATAAAAACATGTGGTGGATAATTTACAAAAGAAAAGATAATCTATTCTTTCTGTTCACCTACCTTTGGGTGGTAAAAGAACATAGGATGAAATACAGCATTTCCTTTCAATTAACCCATGTTTATTACCAAATAGTAATTGGTTATATTTTACCAAATTACTCCCTACAAACTGCAACAAAATGTTAATACTGATTATAATTCTATTTTTTTTTTTACTAATTATAATTCTAAAGATGATAATAGGGAAGACATAAAAGAATGGATAGGATAAAAGTTTTCCTCAATCACCAAAGTCAGAAGTGTTTGCTTTCTCCTCTGAACTCTAGATCAACCAAATTCATAAAATATTTTTTTGTATCAGTTTTAGGAAATCAAACATACCCAATCTTATAATATAGCTACCTGTAGTCATAATCATATATCTAGTATATGACTAGATTGCATATTTCTAGAGGACAGTAACTATATTTTTACACAAAGATCTATTTGATATAATCTATAAGTTGGCATATTAGTTTAATAAATTTATTTCTTAATTCATAAACCTTCCCCTCATTATTCTAAACTGTTTCCTGCTATATTTTAAATTTGACTTTTCTGGAATTATTGCTCCTCATTTGTTCTTTAGACCCAAGTTCTTTTTTAAGATTTCTCTGGCAGTCATATTTTTTTGTAGTTTATAAAATATTAAGGGTTAATGGTATGAAACAAAACTTATGTACAGTTTGGAAAAGCTAATGCAGTTTCCAACAGACAATTTTCAATGCTTTAATTTATACTATTATGTAGACATCAAAAAGAAATGGATCTATATTAAGTTATGTATAGAGATGCCCATATTAGTATAAAAACTCACACTGCCAAAAATTTTATCTGACACATTGCTATGAAAAAGAAATTTATACACACATATCCTAGATACAGATGGAACATAAGCAGTAATATGTAAACTGAGGAAGATAAGATTATGCCTAATTATAGCAAGATGTGATTACAATAAATGTTATTTTCTTCATTTCACGCTTCCACAAGGAAATTTTTATAATAAACATATATTACTTTTGCAGACATAAAAAACAATGCTAATTTCATTCCGAAAAACAAAATTACAACTGGTCCAAATAAAAAGATGCTAACTCAGTGTTTTCATTTATTTGACAAATGATTAATGAGAACCTACTGTGTGCCTGACATTGTGCTGGGGATAGCAGGGAATAAAACAGACAAAAAACCTATGCCCTCCATCTGCACCCCAATGTTTATAGCAGCAATGCCCACAATAGTCAAACTACGGGAAGAGCTCAGATGTCCAGATGAATGGATAAGGATGTAATGTGTGTGTGTGTATACATATATACACATACAATGGAGTACTACTAAGCCATCAAAAATGAAATCTTGCCATTTCCAACAACATGGATAGAACTAGAGGATATTATGCTAAGCGAAATAAGTCAATCAGAAAGACAACTGTCTTTTGATTTCACTCGTGTGGAATTTAAGAAACAAAACAGAGGAGCATAATGGAAGGGAGGGAAAAATAAAACAAGATGTAATCAGAGAAGGAGAAAAACTGTAAGAGACTCTTAACCCTCTTAACCATAGGAAACAAACTGAGGGTTGCTGGAGGGGAGGGGGGTAGGGGGATGGGATAACAGGGTGATGGGCATTAAGGAGGGCATGCGATGTAACAAGCACTGGGTGTTATATAAAACTGATGAATCACTGACCTCTACCTCTGAAACCAGTAATACATGTTAACTAAATGAATTTAAATTAAAAAAAAAAAGAAGAAAACCTCTGACCTCGTAGAACTTACATTCTAGTTGAAAAGAGAAAAATAAAATAGGTAAAATATATGACAGTTACTACCTTATTCAAAAAAATACATAATGAACATTCACATCTGTTCTAGGCAAATGAGATAAAAAAGTGAAAAAAAAAAACCACCAAAGATCTCTGCCTTTGGGGACCTTACATTCCAGCTGGGCAGACAGTAAAAAATAAATCTAAAAGGGATGCCTGGGTGGTTCAGTGGTTGAGCATCTTCCCTTCAGCTCAGGGCAAGATCTCGGAGTCCAGGATCAAGTCCCACATCGGGCTCCCTGCATGAAACCTCCTTCTCTTCCCACTGCCTGTGTCTCTGCTCTCTGTCTCTCATGAATCAATAAATAAAATCTTAAAAAAATAAAAACCTAACAAATTCTATAGTACATTGGGGGAAAAAAAGAACAGAGTTAAGATATTGGAAGTGTTTATGAAGGAACAGACTGGAATTTTAAATAGGGTTATCAGATAAGTCCTCGTTAAAAGGAGACCTGTGGGCACAGAGAAAGGGGTCAACCATATAAAAATCTGGAAGAACATTCCAGGCAGAAGATATAGCTATAGCAAATGTCCTAAAGCAAAGGAATGTCTGCTAAATTCCAAAAAATAGTAAGGAGGCAGTAGTTGGAAAGTGCTATAGAAAAAATAAAGCAAGAGGGATCCCTGGGTGGCGCAGCGGTTTGGTGCCTGCCTTTGGCTCAGGGTGCGATCCTGGAGACCCGGGATCGAATCCCATATCGGGCTCCTGGTGCATGGAGCCTGCTTCTCCCTCTGCCTATGTCTCTGCCTCTCTCTCTCTCTCTCTGTGTGACTATCATAAATAAATAAATTTAAAAAAATTTAAAAAAAAAAAGAAAAAATAAAGCAAGGGAGACAAAGGGATAAGCATGGGGTGGGAGAGGATGAAAAACTTAAATAGCCTTTACACTTCATCTTCCACATGCTAAATTTTGAAATATTTTTGATTGATGAATCATATGTAAATGTAACAGTAATGACAAGAATTACCAAAGATCCAGTCCAATAATAGCCCTTATATTACTCAAAATATAAATTGTATGAAGAAACTAGTAATGGCCAAATTGCAATTCTGTTTCGTTCAAAAAATTATGTTCAGTTAGCTGAGAAATACTGTATTAGTAAGATATACATGATAAAAAAAATTTACAATGAGCAGATAAAAGACGGTATATAGTTCTGGTGGTTATAAAATATGTCCATAAGATTTGATATTCCTTAATTCAAAAGATGGAGTTTAATTTCCTTCTCCTTAAGAGTGGTACAGACTTAGTGACTCACTTCTAGTGAACAGGATGTGATGGTCTGTAACTTTGTTAATAGGAAGGCTGTCCATATTCAGGGACAGGAGGCATATGGGAAATCTCTTTACCTACTGCTTAATTTTGCTAAAATGTTGCCAAAACTGCTCTAAAATTAAAGTCTATTCAGATTTTTTAAAAGGGGGAGAACCTCAAAGAAATAAAACTCAGAGGCAGTGGAGACTAACACATTTTAATACACAGAAACGTAAAACTTTGATTAAAAAACCTTTAAAAAAAAAAACAAAACCTTTTAAAGTGTGAAATAGGGATGCCTGGGTGGCTCAGTGGTTGAGCATCTGCCTTTGGCTCAGGGTATGATCCCAGGGTCCAAGGATGGAGTCCTGCATTGGGATCCCCGTAGGGAGTCTGCTTCTCCCTCTGCCTATGTCTCTGCCTCTCTCTCTCTCTCTCATGAATAAATACATAAAATCTAAAAAATTTTTTAAATAAAAAATATAATGTGAAATAAACTGTGTTTTGTGAAAATAGAAAAAAAGGATGGAAATGTATGTATTATCTATCTGTTGGTAGGTATCTATGCAAGAGAGAGAATTAGGAAGGGAGAGATATGTCCTATATACAGAACATTCCTGTTTTTCTTCCAAATTTTTATTAAATTCTAGTTAGCTAACTAATATATAGTGTATTATTGGTTTCAGGATTAGAATTTAGTGATTCATCACTCACATGTAACACCCAGGGCTCATCATAACAAGTGCCCTCCTTGACATCCATCACCCGTTTAGCCTATGCCCCACCCACATCTCTCAACAACCCTGTTTATTCTCTATTGTTAAGAATGTCTTATGGTTTACTTTCCCCTCTTTCCCCCCACCCTTCCCATATGTTCATTTGTTTTATTTCCTAAATTCCATGTATTAGTGAAATCATATGGTATATGTCTCTGACTTATTTTGCTTAGCATAATACACTTAGCATAATACATAATGCCACATTTCTGAGCCCCATCCACGTCCTTGTAAATGGCTAGATTTCATTCTGTTCGATGGTTGAGCAATCAAACATATTCCATTGTATACATATATACCACATCTACAGAACATTTCTATTGCCTGAAATTTTTACCATGACTACATCTTACTTAAGAAATTTTTTGAGCAAAAACTTTTAAAAGAAATAAAATGTGCAGTACAATATATTTTAATCCTTAGGTAGACATTTAAATGTAATGTCAAACCTCAAAAACTTTGAAATGATACGAGAATGTCACTTTTTCCATTGCACTTACATGATGTTTAAAGTAGAATTAAAATCCTGATCAGTAGTCCAATGCTAACTAGAATTACTGCAGTGATCATTTCACAATATATAGAAATAATCATGTTGTACACCTCGAGCTAATATAATGCTATATGTCAGTTACAACAATAAAAATTCCTATTAGTGGTAAATGTAATACCTTTGCTTCTTCAAGTTCTTTGTCAGCAGTATCCACCACAAAATTTTTCTCTTTTTCTAGTTGCTCTGCTAGTTGGTCAATTTTAATCAATTCTTTACAAAGATGCTCATTGTGGCTGGTTAAATCATCTACTTGACTGCTTACCACCTCCTTACTATCCAAGAGTTTCCTAACATATTCTTCCAAGTCATGATTTGTCTGTTTGAGATCTTCAATCTGTTGTAATTAGAAAAAAAAATCATATTAAAATATTTCCCTTGATTTCCTCTGAGGAGAACAATTAGATAACTGGAATCAGGAAGGGAGATTTATTTCCTTGGAAGGAAACCTAAGTATATACATTTTTTCACTTTCCAAAATTTGCACCATGTGAATGTAATACCTATCTGAAAAAATATATTAAAAGAAAATTTAAAGGTTTATAGCTACATCTTCTAAGACAATTTATAATAAACAATTACTATTAAGTTTTGATTTTCAAATAAAACTATTAGAAAAATAGCCAAATATTTATATCTTCACAAGATAAATCAGTCTTGAAATTACTAATTTTAATAATTTATATCAATTAGATGTTCTTTAGAATTAAATTTCTAATTGTTACCAAAATATGTTAACTCTTTAAAAAAAAGTTCTTTTGAACATATCAGTAACTTACTTGACTAAGCTAAATACCAAATCAATCAAGTATTTGCTGACTAAATTGGAGGACCACAGCTTTCCTTCCCAGCCCACTATCAAACCACAGCTTTCCTTCCCAGCCCACTATCAAACTTCATCAACGGATGAAGAAAGGGGCCTTTTCTATTATGGAGGTATCCAAATGCCTTTAAAGGAAAAAAATATATTAGACTCATTGAACATAATTATGTGTCAGGATTTATGATAAATTACTTTTTTTTTAAGATTTTGTTTATTCATTCATGAGAGACACAGACACAAACAGAGGGAGAAGCAGGTTCCATGCAGGGAGCCCAATGTGGGACTCGATCCGGGAACTCCAGCATCACGCCCTGAGCTGAAGGCAGTCACTTAACTGCTGAGCCACCCAGGCATCCCTGTGGTGAATTAACTAAAATTTCCTTTTTTGCCCTGGTCTCAGGGAATTTTAAAGCCTATCTGTAACCTACCTCTAGCAACTAGCACAGAACCTGTGTGCAATGATCTCCTGTCTGCTATTCTTGTCTCATGCTTTCACAAAGTTTATCTTCCCCTATTCTTATTACCTAAGTTATTTTTACTACTTGTATCTTTTTTAAACCTATAGGATGTGGGGGATCCCTGGGTGGTGCGGTGGTTTGGCGCCTGCCTTTGGCCCAGGGCGTGATCCTGGAGACCCGGGATCAAATCCCACGTTGGGCTCCCGGTGCATGGAGCCTGCTTCTCCCTCTGCCTGTGTCTCTGCCTCTCTCTCTCTCTCTCTCCCTATCATAAATAAATAAAAATTTAAAAAAAACTATAGGATGTGGGATAAACATAAACTTCAACTTATCTATCTATATGTCTTTTTATCTTTATTTATGGCTTCTATAGTGCCACATTTCTGAGCAATAAGAGCATACTAAAAATGTTTGCTAACCTTCCATTGTACCAGGAGAGGCTAAATGCTCCTCCACTTTGTAGTACCATTAAGCCTCTTACACAGTTTAATCTTGGTATTTTATAACATATATTATTTAACTCCCTGTCCCTTCCACTAAATTCTAAGCTTTAAAGGGATTGTCTCCAACTTCAGTATTAACACACCTCTAATTTCTTTTTTTTAATATTTTATTTATTTATTCATGAGAGACACAGACTGAGAGAGGCAAAGACACAGGCAGAGGCAGAAGCAGGCTCCCCACAGGGAGCCTGATACAGGACTTGATCCCCGACTCCGGGATTGCAACCTGAGCCGAAGGCAGGCGCCCAACCACTGAGCCACCCAGGCATCCCACACCTCTCATTTCTGTATCATTTACTATGTATCTAGCATATAACGCTCAAATTATTTTTAAATGAATAAATAAAACAAAGAAACAGTCTCCTCACTTCTAACATCAAGCAAGCCCTACTTCTACTGAACTCCAACAAGTACTTTAGAAGAGGCAGTTTCAAGTGGTAGAAAGGATGTAGGCTTTGGAATTAGGCAGATAGGTTCAAATTCTGTTGTAGTTCTTCGCCAATTACTTAACCCTGGACAATTTACCATATTTTCTTGATCCTAAGAGATGCATGCCTCTAACTTCAGAAAAAATAAATGGAAGCCTCTTGACCTTCATCTGTTAAGTAGACAGAATACCTACAACTTGCAGGGTTGTAGTCACATAAAAAAAGTTCAAGTAAAATTTCTGGCAGATGACAGGTCCTCAAAAATAGCTTTTAAAAAAACTTATTTTGAAATAACCAGAAGATTCACAGGAAGTTGCAAAGTATACAAAAAGGTCCCCTGGGCCCTTAACCCACTTTCCCCAATAGTTATATCTTAAATAATTATAGTACAATCTCAAACTCAGAGATTTGGCATTGTTACAATGTGATCCCATGTACAGACTGCTGTAGAACTAAGATACATTATTTTATCACCACAAAGATTGCACTCCTATTACCCTTTTATAGTCACATCCTCCCCCCTCCCCATCCTTAACTCTTAGCAACCACTAATCTCTTTAATTTTGTCTTCTCAGGAATGTTATATAAATAAGATCACGTGATAAAGATCAGGGTATGTGATCTTCTGACATTGGCTTTTTCACTCAGCATAATACCACGAGATCTATCCAAGTTACACAGATCTATAGTTCATTCTTTTGTTGTTGAGTAACATTCCATGGTACAGATTACCAGTTTGTCTAGTCACTCACCAATTAAGGGAAATTGTAGGTGTTTCCATTCTTTTTTTTTTTTTAAGATTTTATTTATTTATTCACAAGAGACACAGAGAGAGAAAGAGAGGCAGAGACACAGGCTGAGGGAGAAGCAGGCTCCAAGCAGGGAGCCCAACACGGGACTCGATCCCGGGTCTCCAGGATCAGGCCCTGGGCCAAAGGCAGGCCTAAACCGCTGGGCCACCGGGGCTGCCCTGTTTCCATTCTTTATGACAAATAAAGCTCCTATGAACAATCATATACAGGGTTTTGAGTGGACATAAGTTTTCATTTCTCTGGAATAAATACCTGGGAGTGCAATTGTTGGGTTGTATGGTATGTTTAGTTTATAAGAACTATTTTCTGGAGCGGTGCACCATTTCCCATTCCTACCATGAACGTATGAGTGATGTGGTTTCTCCTTATCCTTGCCAGCAATGGATATTGTCACTATTTTTAATCTTAACTGTTCTTATAGGTGTGTATTGTTATTTCATCTTGATCTTAATTTACATTTCCCTACGTTTAGAAAAAATGAACATCTTTTTATGTGCTTATCAACATATATCCTTCTATGAAATATTTCCTTATGTCTTTTGTTCATTTTCTAATTGGGTTGTTGATTTTTACTACTGAGTTTTAAGAATTCTTCATATATCCTACATATGATACACATAATTCTTCTGGCAAAAATAAGGTTTATAGCTTATTCTTTCATCCTGTTAATAGAGTCTTTCACAAAGCAAAAGATTTAAATTTTAATGAAGTCCAAATTATCAATTTTTCTTTTATGAATCATGCTTTCGGTGTCACATCTAACAACTCTTCACCAAGCCCAAAGTCCTGAAGATTGTCTGTTACCCTATAAAAGTTCCATAGTTCTCTGTTTTACATTTTAAACCTATGATCCATTTTGAATTAATTTTTGTAAATTTTGTATAAGGTGTGAGGTTTATTTTCTTTCCTTTTTTTTTTAAGATTTTATTTATTCATTCATGAGAGACAGAGACGAGAGAGAGAGAGAGAGAGAGAGAGAGAGAGAGAGAGAGAGAAGCAGTCTCTATGCAGGGAGCCCGACGTGGGACTCGATTCAGGGTCTCCAGGATCATGCCCCGGGCTGAAGGCGGCACCAAACCGCGGAGCCACCAGGGCTGCCCAAGGTGTGAGGTTTAGGTCTAGGTTCATTTTTCTTCCCTAAAAGATATCCAATTGTTTCAGTACCATTTGTTGAAAAGACTATCTTTTCTGCATCAAACTCATTTCCACTTCTGTCAATAACCTTTGGCTGTACTTGTAGAAGGCTATTTTTGGATTTTCTATTCTCTATCACCGACCTATATCTATCCCTCTAGTAATATCATACAGTCTTAACTACTGTAGTTATACATTAAGCTTTGAACTCAAAGAGAATGACTCTTCCCATTTTATTATACTTTTTCAGTTTACATTATTTCTATTTTCCTATTCTCATGTTAACCAATTCATTTCTCTCTTCTTTCCAACCTGTTGTTTGAGAACACTGAGTTTTTAATTTCAGTTATTGTAAAGTTTTTTTCATTGTGGTAAAACACAATTTATCATTCTAATAACCATTTTTAAGTACACGATTTGGTGGCATTAAGTACATCCACTACATCCACAATGTTGTACAACCATCCCACATCCATTTCCAGAACTTTATCATCTCAAAGTCTGTACCCATGAAACAATAACTCTCTATGAATTTGCCTAGTCCCTGTTCCTGGCCTATTTCACTTAGGATAATATTTCCAAGTCTCATCCATGTTGTAGTTTTGTATCAGAATTTTAGTCTTTTTTTTAAGGCTGAATAATATTCCATCATATGTACCCACCACATCTTATTAAGCACCTATTGATGGACATTTGGGTTGCTTCCACCTTTTTTGGCCATTAAAAATCATGCTGTTAGAACGTCAGTGTACAAGTATCTAAATTCCTATTTTTAATCTTTTGGAGATATACCTAGGAGTGGAATACCTGGATCATAGGGTAATTCTATATTTAACTTTTACAGGAACTGCCAAACTTTATTTCACCATGGCTACACCATTTTACACTCCCACTAGCAAGTCACAAAGGCTCCAGTTTCTAGACCACCTCACCTGGACTTGTTACTTTGTTTGATAACAGACATCCTAATAGGTACGAAGTGATACCTCATTGTGGTTTTGATTTGCATTTCCTCAATGGATGATGATGTTGACCATCTTTTCATGTGCTTATTTGCCATTTGTGTATCTTTGAAAAAATGCCTATTCAAGTCCTTTGTCCACTTTTGAATTGGGTTGTTTTGCTTTTTGATTGCTGAGTTGTAAAGTTCTTTATATATGTTCTCAATATTAATCCCTAATCAGATATATGATTTGGAAATATTTTCTCCAATACATTTTTAATAGATTTGACTTTTTTAAAAGGATTTTATTTGTTTGAGGCAGAGAGAGCATGCATGTGCACATGAGCAGGGAGAGGGAGAAGCAGACTCCCTGCTGAGCAGGGAGCCAGATGTGGGGCTCAATCCTAGGACCCTGGGATTATAGTCTGAACTGAAGGGAGATGCTTAACTGATTGAGCCACCAGGCACCCCTAGACTTTATTTTAGAGCAGTTTTAAGTTTACAAAAAAAATTGATCAGGAAGTACAGAGTTCCCAATACCCTTTTTCCCCACCCAACACACAGTTTCCCATCTTAAGTTATGAATGGTATTAGTTTAGTACATTCGCTACCATTAATGATCACTGACACATTAACTTAAGTCTGGAGTTTATATTAGGGTTTACTCTTTGGGTGGTAGATTCTGTGGGTTTTGACAAATGCATAGTAACATGTATCTACCATTACTGTAACATACACAATATAGAATAGTTTCATTGCCCTAAAACACCTGTGCTCCATTCACCCGGCTCACCCTTCCTTCCTCCAAATCCCTGGCAATAAGTGATCTTACTAATGTCTCTATGTTTTGCCTTTTCCAGGTCATATAGTTGGAATCACAGAGTATGTAACCTCAGATTTTTTTTTTCACCTAGCAATTTGCTTTCAAGTTTCCTTTATGTCTTTTTTGTGGCCTGATAGCTCATTTCTTTTTACCAACAAATAATATTCCATTGTACAGATATAACACAATTTGCTTATCTATTCATCTATTGAAGAACAACTTTGTTGCTTCCAAAATTTTCGCTTGGTTCTTCTTTATATCTTTTATTTATTTGATGAGATTTTCTAGTTTTGCGTTTGTTTCAAACACACTCAGAATTGCTTAAAGCATTTATATGGTAACTGATTTAAAATCCTTGTGAGACAATCTCTAATCCTGTGAGACATCTCTGTGTTGGCATCTCTTGGTTGTCTTTGCTCATCAAGGTGGAGATATTCCTGCTTCTTGAGATAAGAAGTGATTTTTTTCATTGAGATATGCTCTTGAGTTTTAGTAGGCTTCTTGTCACACTTCCTGTGACTTTAGTTCAAACTAAAAATGGGAGATGCTATCTTCTTATTGCTAGGTGTAGGTGGAAGTCCAATTTCTCTCTTAGGCCTCTGTTGATACCTGGGGAGGGCTGGTTTCGTCGTTACTGCTAGGCAGGGATGGGAGTTCAGGTCCCCACCAGGCCTCTGCTAATACTACCACAGGCAGATAGAATACAGATACCTTGTTTCTGCTCCCATGTATCTTTCACCACTACTGTGGGTGGGTGGACTTGTTATTGCTAGGAGATGGTAAAAGTCCTGACTCTGTATGAGGTCCCCTCTGACACCAGCTCAACAAAAAGGAAAGGGGACACCTCCTTATTCTGGGTGAGGGTGGTTATCTAGGATCCCCATGTGGTCTTTGCCAACACTATGGGGTTGGGGGATACTTATTGCCTGGTGAGCATTAAGGTCTTGACTTCCCACCCAGCATTTCTCTTTGATACAACCTTGATGGGATAGGGGGCTTAGAGGATGGGGCATGAGGTATGGTTGGGATTCTCTGTCACAGCCTGAAAAGGGTGGAAGTCTAGGCTTTTTACTCAGCCTTTGCCAGCAGGAGTGGGGCTATAGCTTTTTTCATGGTATCTGAACAGCCAGTTACTGTCCAAAAATCGTCTGCATTAGAAACAGACCCATAAATACAGAGAACAAAATGATGGTTGCCAGAGGGTAGGAGGATGGGAAAAAAGGGTGAGGAGGAGTGAGAGGTACAGCCTTCCAGTTACAGAATGAGTAAGTCATGAAGATGAAGGCTAAAAGATAGGGAATATACTCAATGATATCATATTAGCACTGTATGGTAACAGATGGCAGTTATACTTGTGGTGAGCACAGTGTAACATATAGACTTGTCAAATCACTATGCTGTACACCTGAAACTAATGTAACACTGTGCTGTGCGTCAACTATACTTCAATATAAAAAATTAAAAATAAAAAATAATTAAAAGAGAACAAGAGGAACTTCACCAGGGAAAAGCCCAGAAGTTAACACTTTAATCGAGGGATCCAAATAAAGATCATTTGTAATGGGACAAAATGAAATTGTGTGCTACTTGATAGGATGCAATGAAAAGAATCCATCATCACTTTTGTGATATTCCTGTCTGTATTCATTTTGTACCTTAAGCCAACACTTATTATGTCACAGTGTCCTGGGATTAGGGATCTGGGAGTGGCTTAATTTGGTGATTCTGGTTTAAGGTCTTTCACTAGGTGAAAGGAGTCAGTTAGGGTGACAGTCATTCTGGCAAGGTTTAAGTGGGGCTGGCAAATACACTTCCAAGCTCACCATCACAGTTGGCAGGCCTCAGTTTCTCACTGGTTACTGACTACTTGAGCTCCTTTTCACGTGGGCCTATTATCCACAGAGCTGCTCACAACATGGAAGCTTGTTTCTCACTTAATCACTTCTGCTCTATGCTCTTGGTCATAAAGATCAATTTTGGTACCATGTGCAGGGAGACTATATTAAAGTGGGAGTAAAGAGGGTGGCGCCAATTTGAAGGCTGGCTACCACATATGTTATGAGCCAAAGGTTCGTAACATAAAGATAATCATAGCAAACCCAAATCAGTGGTCATTCTACAAAATAATTGGCCTGTATTCTTCAAAGTGTCATGGTCATAAAAATCAAAGAAGAATGTTCCAGAATGAAGGAGATAAAGGGACACAATAACTAAACACAACGTGTGATGCTGGACTAGATCTTTTTGTGATTGAGGACATTATGGGACAACTGGCAAAAACTTGAATAGGGTCAGAGGACTAGCTGGCAGCAATGTACTAAAGTTCATTTCCTGATTTTACCAGATTGTATTGTGATCTTATAGGAGAGTGTACTTATTTACAGAAATAGCCACTCAAATGTTAGGGATATCAGGACATTAGGTCTATAACTTACTCTCAAATGGTAGGGTGAGGGGATATTCTTTCTTCCATAATTGCAACTTTTAGATAAATTTGAGATTGTTTCCAAATTAAAAATGTATATAAATTATAAAAACGTAAAGCATAAAAAAAAAAGTGGTCTACATTGCTAGGCTGCCCCCTTCCTAGTCCTTTAGCTGTAGGAATGCCTCCTCTGAGAACTTTTCTTGCATGCATCCATTGTTTCTAGATGTCAGTTTTTCCAGCACTGTCTGAGATACACGGAGCAAAAGGAAAACCCAGGAATTCACTAACAAGTCACTTACTATATACTGAGGTCCCTAGCCAGTCTTCCTTCTTCTGCCCACCTTTCAGAATGTCCTTATGTTTGTTTTATAACAAAACGTTCAGCATTTTTAGTTGTGCTTAGTGGGGTGCATAAAGGGAGTCTACTCTATCTTCCTAGAGAAGAGAAGTTCCTTTTAAGAGCCTTACCACAGGTCAGCCACTAGGAGAACAGACAATACTGAACTTGGAGTTCAGACAACTGGGTTCAAATTCTAGCTAACTTGGGAGTTCAGACAAATCCAACTTAGCTCCGTCACTTGTTAGTCAAATATTATAATTCTATAGCCTCTTGGAACTTCAGCTCCCATGTCTAAAAGATAAAATCACATCACTACTTCACGAGGTTGGAATCAAGAAAGATTATGTACTTAAAAGCACTGGATACAACACTTGCCATGCAGTTTGCACTCATATGTATCTGAATCTGCATGTATCAAAATGGGTAAGATAAAAATGGAATGATTTTAGACCCATAAGATTTCAGTGAGCACTGAATTAGTATTTATTATTCATCTTCTTTTTTAAAATAGGCCCATTCCAAAATAATTCAGGGAAATACAGAAATTAAATGTAACCTGTAATTTCAGTGCAGAGATGAATTTATCTTGATTTCTCACTTCTTGTTCTAGCTGGAGAGTATTCTGGTATTTTTCAGCTTCAGAAACTGGAGCCCCTAGACCAAAATCATGTTCTTTGGTGGTAACCTAGTAGAAAAAATGGGAATGATACCAAGACATTCAGTTTAAAACAGTTTTGTGATTCTTCACAACAATCAATGACATTTGAAAATTAACAATATTCTTAGATACATTTTCAATTATTTTTAACTTTGCCTCACCAGCTAAAAGAATTTTCATCAAGCTTTACTTTTTAAAAACCTCACTTTATGAAACTTTTTGTTTTCCAAACATAAAACTACAATATTAAACATGCTTTTCCAAAAAGACATAGCCCATCCTATCCCTTTGGTAATCATTGTTCTAAGAAAATATGGGTCATAGGCAAATTATGTAGACTACTTCTAGGCCTGTGTTGTCCAATATAATAGGTACTAGCTACCTATTTATTGCTTCTTTTGTATATTAACAAAAAAGTTTGCTACCCATATTACAAAGGGCTAACTTCCCTAATATTAGAATAATTTCTGTAAATAAAAAAGGAAAAGAAATACCCTAATAGAAAAACTAGCAAAGAATATGGATATTTCACAGAAATGGCTTTTAAACAGATTTAAAGACAGTCAATCTCACAAATTAAAATACCAAGATATCACTTTTAACCTCACATTGGCAAAGATCAGAAAGCTGTATATATAATTTACCATTCTTATACATCACTGGGGACAGTATAAATTGATACAATATTTCTGAAGAACAATTACACAAAATCTAACATTACAAATACATATAGCTTCTATATAAATAATTCCCCTTTTAGGAATTTTTGGTACATAATGTATTTGCACATGTGCAAAATGACATGTTAAAATATTTTTCACTTTAGCATACTATGCATACTACTCCACACTATGCTTTTTTACATGACAATGTAGCTCAGAAATTGTGTGATTTAGAGAAATAATTTGTAGGGTGCCTAGGTGGCTCAGTCATTTAAGCATCCAACTCTTAATTCTGGCTCAGGTCTCAGGGTTGTGTGATCATGCCCTGTGTGGGGCATGAAGCCTGCTTAAGATTCTTTCTTTCCCTCTCCTTCTGCACCACCCCTCCTTTAAAAAGGAAACCAAAAAAACAAGGAAAACAAATAAAAACCTACAACCTCATCCCTCAATGGGTCTAGGGAAGTCCTGAACAAACAAATCAGAATTTACAGTATAATAGGATTAATGCCATATCAGAGGAAAGCACATGTATGCTAAGGAAATTTAGAGAAAAAGACTACAAAAAAGTATTTTTGACTTGAACTTCCCCAAAAAAGATTTAGGACATATTTTCCATATTCCTCCAAAACCATGACTATACTCCTATTGGAGCACTTAACACATTGTACTGTATCTACTGAATGTCCAGAACCATCACAACTTTAACATGTCTAAAACAGACCTTTTTTTTTTTTTAAGATTTTATTTATTTATTCATGAGAGACAGAAAGAGAGGCAGAGACATAGGCAGAGAGAGAAGCAGGCTCCCTGTGGAAAAAACCTGATGCAGGACTCCGTCCTAGGACCCATGGATCATGGGATCACTCCCCGAGCCAAAGGCAGACACTCAACCACTGAGCCACCCAGGTGCCCATAAAAAAGACCTCTTAGGTCCCCCACTTGCACTCCTGCTCTCAACCCTGCCTCCACTATGTTCCTTCCCAGTTTTTCCCATGTCAAATGCACCACCATTTGTGTAATGCCCAAAGTCAAAAACCAAGGGATTGTCTTTGTTTCCTCTTTCCCTGACCCCCAACAACAAACTGTGTTAGTTCTACCTCTAAAATATTTCTCAAATCCATTCTCAACATGCTTATTACTACCTCCATATTCATCTCCCACATAATTACTGTAACAGTTCCCTAAATGGTCTTCGTGCTTCTATTGTTGCTCCCTACAACTTTTTTTCTGAACTGAAATCAAAACAATCACTTTAATTAAAATAATGAGATCCTGCTCAAAAACACTCCAATGGCTTCACACTGCAATTAGAATAAAATTCACACTTTTTAAGATGCTACATGATTTGGCCCCTGCCTTCACTTCCCTAAGTAGACCCAGTACTCTTTTTCACCCATCAGCTTTATTAGTTTTCTTTCTGTTCCTCCACTGTGCCCATCTCATTCCACTTCAAGGTCTCTGTTCTTGATTTCCCTCTCTTAAGAACACTCTCTCTCCCAGCCCTGTACACGGCTGATTCCTTCTCTGGCTCAGACGTTAGTAGGTCTTCCCTGCCTTCTTACCTACAGTAGCCTCTCTCCTAAACACTCTCTCTCTTTTTTTAAATTTTTATTTATTTATGATAGTCACACACACACACACAGAGAGAGAGAGAGAGAGAGAGAGAGAGAGGCAGAGACACAGGCAGAGGGAGAAGCAGGCTCCATGCACCGGGAGCCCGACGTGGGATTTGATCCTGGGTCTCCAGGATCGCGCCCTGGGCCAAAGGCAGGCGCCAAACCGCTGCGCCACCCAGGGATCCCCTAAATACTCTCTCATCAGGTTATTTGTACTTAATGATATTTGAAATTATATCATTTATTATTATATATATATATATCATATATATATCATATATCATACAATAACAATGTATTCCTTTGTGTAATTAGATGTCCGGTCCATAATCGCCGCAGTTATTCAACCTTAATCTCAAATATTTTTTTTCAAACAAAACCCAGTTTACTCTGCCTTTCCTGTGTATAATCTCTACCGAAAATTACGTGAGATTTTCATGCAAATACCTACGTAATCTCGGCCCTTCACCTCCCAAAGACTATAAAGAGGCTTAGAAGTGAGAGGCTGGGAGTCGGGAATAGCAGGTTGAACTCCCAAATCTCTGACTTCCAAATTCCTCACCTCCAGTCCAAGCGTTTCTAAACAGAACAGTGCCCCCAACAACCAGGCGGAGAGCTGCGGCAGGAAGCGAAGCGGTCACCATAGGAACTGGGCTCAACCCGAAGCGCCCAAGAAACGACAACAGGGGCAAAGTCGGCTCCTGGTGGGCTTCCCTGGCTGGGTTCGCAGCCAGTCCAGCAGCGAACTCCCGCCTCGGAGGTCACCCACGGCCTCCAATCCCCGTCACACGCGCCCGCATGCGGGGCCTTCCGACCCAGACGCGGCTTTACCCCAACCCGGCGCATCCCTGCTGCCTCTACCTGGAGCTCCGAGTCCCTCCCCGGACTCCTCCGCCCGACATCCTCCCCGGAGCTCATCGCGACGACTGGCAGGCCACCGCCGGCGCCAGGGATCCAGGTCCCTCCCCGTCTCCATCCTCCGCCCCTTTCCCCTCCCTTCCCACCCCT
The DNA here is from genome assembly GCF_905146905.1 of Nyctereutes procyonoides. Lineage (NCBI taxonomy): Eukaryota > Metazoa > Chordata > Mammalia > Carnivora > Canidae > Nyctereutes > Nyctereutes procyonoides. The sequence goes on along the minus strand of NW_026575049.1, from coordinate 44,479,177 downwards.
ATTGCGGCCTGGCCCCGCCCCGGCGGAGGCAGAGGAAGGCGGGACCCGGGGGGAAGGAGGCGGGGGCGGTTAGCGCCGGTCGGCGCCGCCGTCGGCCCCGCCCTCACGCTCTGTACCTGAGGGGGGCTCGTCCTCCACCTCCCCGGCGCCTTCGCTCCGCTTCCGTCCCGCGCGCCCCCAGTTCCCGTGCGCACGCGTACCTGGCTCGCCTCTCTCTCTCGCGGGGACTACAGCCGTGCGTGCGCAGCCACGCACGTAGCGACGCGTATGTCCACCTGCCCACCGTACAGGGCGCGGAGCAGACGCCTCTTCCTGGTCCATCCGCGCCGCGCAGGCGTACGACCACGCAGGGCCTAGACGTCCCACCCGAGCGTCCCGTCTCCTAGTAACAACGAGCCGCTGTCCGCTTCTCCACAGCTTAATTCTTACTCCCTGCCTGTGGCTGCCGCACCTGGATGGAACGCGCATGCGCAGGGCTGTATCTCCGCCTGCCTTCTTCCCTCCGCTCTTGGAACACCTGTTGCTTTGCTGTTGCAGTTTTGTGGCATTTTTTTTTCCCCTCGGGATACGGTGTCGTTCTGGACCCACATTCAGTGAACTCGTTACTCCCTTTTAGGCGCTGGAAGGTTGCTGAGCTCTCCTGCCGTAACCAGGAGCCGGCTTTCGGGGAGTCTCCTAGGTCGGGTCCTGCTGCTGCAGCCTCGCCGGAGAGAGCAGTTCTGTCCGGGTAAGCGCCTGCAGCCGGGGGAGCCAGCAGACCCACGACCCGGTCAGCCCTGCACCAGTCAGCCATGGCTGAATCGGGAGGTGGCACAACTCGTAGTGAAAAGGCGCAGATCCCTGACCGGTGTTCTTCTCCACGTGCCGGTTCCCCAAAGACCTCTTTCCAGAAAAACTGGTGATGGTTAACAAAAGGGGAAAGGGTATACTGTCTCACCTGATATTTAATATTGTATCGATTGTTTGCCTGTTTAACACCATCTGCATTTGTCTTCTCCCGAGCAGGAGCCTTCAGTTTTGGAACACTCTTTTAATTTAACCAAGTGTAACATTATCGGCCATCCAACTATGTTAAAATCCATCACCTTACCTAAAAGTAGAGGAATGAGCTTTTTAGTGAAAAAGAATGAGGATTGCGTTCATCTGCCAAATTTTGGGAGCCCGGCTTGAAAAGAAATCCTATTTTTAACATTTCTTAATATTAATCTATCCTAACCCAAAGGCTTCTAAATTCGAATGGCTTTATCGCCGTATCTTTTCCTACAGGTGAAATAGTTAACTAGATTTTTATAGCTGTTCTCTGATGATCTTGATAAACTTTGCAACTCTGTATTTCAAAAGTAATTTCACATTTGAAGAGATTAGCAATTCCCGTTTTTGCCAGGTGAGTACTCATTTCTCTCTCCCTCCACAGCATGTTATTGGCAGTCATAAATACATGTTAGAACAAATTTCTTCGTAAAAGTACGTTTAATTATGAGTGCCGTTATTTTTCCCCATCTCCGATTTCTTCATTATTTATGTCGTTACATCTTCTAGTTTGTAGCATTTATTTTCAGCTATCATATACTTTCAGCTAAGTATAGCTAGTCACTAAATAATTAATCTGAGTGTGTTCTTTTAAACAAGGAAGTCAGAGGTGCCGTAATTATATTTCCTCTGAAGTCAGAGGCGCCATAACTATATTTCCTCTGAAATATAATTATGCCTAATAAAATAAGTTACAAAGAAACATGAACTGGAGTGCCTGGCTAGTAGAGTGTGTGACTTGCTTTTGGGGTCGTGTGTTTAAGCCCCATGTTGTGTGCGTTTTTAATTTAAATTTTTAAAAATTTTAAAATTAGGGGCACCTAGGTGGCTCAGTTGTTTAAGCATTTGCCTTTGGCTCAGGTCATGATCTCAGGGTCCTGGGACCCTGCTCAGGAGGAGCCTGCTTCTCCCTCTCCTTCTGCCCTCCCCCACCCCATCCTCTCTTGCTCTCTCAAATAAATAAAATATTTTCACAAATTTTTTTTAATTGAAAAAAATGAAGCATGAACTCTCAAAGACCATCCTAAAAAATTATTTTAGGAAAAACATTATGAAATCTCATTTCGTCTCCAGATACTAAGATTGTGAATAAAAGATGTATGAACCTCAAAACTCTCAGAGTTAAAGATTTAGGAGAAAGAAGGAGATTACTAATATGGAAAGTAGGAAATTACTTCCCCTAGGGAAAAAATAAGAAAAGCTTAAGCATTTACGTGCACCTCTAGATGTTACTGAAGACTATTTGCAAACCCTGTAAGGAAAAGGACATTTTAAGGTCAAACCATGGCATGAAGATTTTCCTTTCTTTCCCTATCAAGGACTGTTGACTTCATCCCCCAACCCAAGAAATTGAACATTTTCTTCCCTCTATGGAAATCCAAAGAGTGGTAAGTGCTCCCTCCTGCCCCAACTAATCCTTTTATAGTACCTGTGCTCTCTTCCCTGTGACAGACACTGCTGTGTAATTCTAAGGTGTGTGTTTTCTATTCCCTTAGTTCCCCTTCATTTCACAAGCTTCACTATGAAAGCCCCTATTTTTTTTTTTTTAAGATCTTATTGATTTATTCATGAGAGACACAGAGAGAGAGGCAGAGACACAGGCAGAGGGAGAAGCAGGCCCCATGCAGGGAGCCCCACGTGGGACTTGATCCCCGGTCTCCAGGATCAGGCCCTGGGCTGAAGGCGGCGCTAAACCACTGAGCCACCCAGGCTGCCCGAAAGCCCCTATTTCATCTTCTTTTTTCCTATACCTCCTTTGTTCCCTAAGAAAACAATTGGGGCCCCAATTGAACATATGTTAAGTTGCTTGATGTTGTTCCACAGCTAATTGGTACTCTGTTCATTTTAATATATCTTTTGATACATCTTCAAATTCACTCTTCTTTCCTTTGGCGGCGCTAATCCCATCCCCAGTATTTTTTTTTTTTAAATGTCAGGATTGTTTTTTCATCTCTGGAAGTTTAAATCTCTTTAATATCTTCCATTTCTAATCTCATCATGCTCATGCTTTGCTCTACCTTCTTGAAAATCTGTAAGATATTTAAAATAGCTATTAAAGTCCTTGTTTGCTAATTATATCACCTGTGTTATTTCTGGGTTTGTTTCTATTAACTAATTTTCTTTTCCTTCTGCTTATGGGCCATATTTTTCTTCTTGTTTTCATGCCTGGTTAATTTTATTGGCTGCCAGACATTGCAGATTTTATATTGTTGGGTGCTGGAGGTTTTTGTTTTCTTTAAATATATTTAGGCTTTGTTTTGAGGTATAGTAATGTTACTTGGAAACAGTTGTATCCTTTAGAGCTGCCCTTTCAAAAGTAATAACCATTAACTACTTGTGGCATTTTTAAATTTATATTAATAAAATTAGATAAAACAAAATTTAGTTCATGTGCACTATGTACATTTCAAAATCTTAAGCCACATGTGGCTAGTGGCTAATAGAGTGGACAAAAGAGAATATTTTTATCATTGAGGAAAGTTCTGTTGGACAGCGCTGCTTTAGAACCTTGCTTTTAAGCTTTATTAGGTCCAAAATACTCTTTAGGGCTAATCTGGCCCTTTTCTGAGGCCAGTACCTTTCTGGAGACTCTGTTCAGTGTCCTGTGTTGGAGTTCTTTATACTCGGGCTGTGGGAACTCTATTCTTGGCTCTGGGGAAGCTCTACAAACTATTTGGCCTTTTCCTCTTTGGTGGGTTCTTTCCCAGGCCTCAGTAGTTTTCCTTAAGCATGTGTTTTCTGATTAGTATTCAGCCAAAGAATTGTGGGGAATCCTCTACAGATCTCTGGAGCTCTTTCCCTCACTGAATCTCTCTCTGCAAGTTCTAGTGACTTTGCTTCTGCAGGCTCTGAACGCCTGTCTTCTCCACTCACTGAAATAACCAGACATACTTTGAGTTCCCCATCCTCATGTGGCAGCCTGAAATTTCCAGGCAGTGCTTATAGGGCTCACCTTGTTTATTTCCATTCTCCTTCACTGCCTTTTGCCCATTACCTAAAAACCATGTGTTTTGTCTGTTTTTTTAATAGTGACTTGTAATTTAAAAATTGCTTCAGGCTGAGGGAACTGTAAATGCATGAGCCCTAAAGCAGAAAAGGGGTTGGCATAGCATATGCTTAGGAACAGCAATGAGGTCATGGGGTAGAATGAGTGAGAGAGATAGGAGCTTAGATGACACAATGTTAGCTGTTGTATTAGTCTCCTATTGCTGCTGTAACAATTTACCAGAAACTTGGTGGCTTTATGCAGCATAAATTTAATATAGTTCTAAGAGGTTAAAAGTCCAAGATGGATCTCACTGGAGTAAAATCAGGATGTCAGCTGGGGTGTATTCCTTCTGAAGGCTCTCAGGAAGAACCCATTTTCTTGTCTTTCCAGCTTCTGCAGGATGCCTGCTTTGTTTGGCTCATGGTGTCCTATCTTCAGAGCCAGCAATGGCCAGTCAGGTCCTTCCCACACTGCATCATTCTCTCTTTCACTTATGAAGACCTTTGTGATTACACTGATAATCAGTGATGAGTCCAGGATAATCTTCCCACCTCAAAATCAGTTGACTGGCAACCATTACTTATCTGCATCCTTGATTTCCCCTGCCATGTAACATATTCACAGGTTCTGGGAATTACGATGTGGACATCTTTGGATACCCTTATTCTGCCTACCATTGGAGACTCAATATGTAGAGAATTTGACTTTCACTCTGACATGGAAAGTACCTAGAGCAGAGTGGTGAGCAGAGGATTGATGAGATCTGACTTATGTTTAAAAGGCTCATGGCCAGATACAGTTTGAAGAACATGCAATGGGAAGGATTGGGCAAGAATAGAAACAGAAACAGAATTCATTGGAGGATGGGATATGGAATATGAAACAGGAGCTAAGAATTAGTCCACCAGCAATGCACAAGATTTCCCATCACCCTGTATTCTCCTTCATTTTTCATGTTTCCACCTTTCTAGTGTACCATTCTGATGGTAGTAAACTTGAATTTCTGTGATTCTTAGTAAGTTTGAACATCTCTTTATGTACTCACTATCTATTTGAGATTCTCCAATCTGTGAATTATATCTTTTGCCATTTTTCTATTGGATTTCCTTTTTTCTTGTTGATTTGTAATTATTTTTATATTCTAGTTGTAAATCCCTTGTCCGCTTTGTATCGCACATCCTCCATTCTCCATCATTTTAACTTTGTTTATAGTTTCTTTATTCAGTAAATTTCTTAATTGTGGGTACTCTGGTCCATCTGTTTTCTTCTTTTATTTTTTTTTAAATTGTATTTATTTATTCATGAGAGACACAGAGGGAGCGAGAGGCAGAGGGAAAAGCAGGCTCCACGCAGGGAGCCCGACGCAGGACTCGATCCTGGGACTCCAGAATCACATCCTGGGCCAAAGGCAGGCGCTAAACCGCTGAGCCACCCAGGGATCCCCATCTGTTTTCTTCAAGAAATCTTTTTCCACCCAAGTTGACAAATATATTGTCCTACATTTTAAAAATTGCGTTTATAGTTCTGTGACTCACATTTGGGTCTTTACTGCATTTGGAGCCCACTTTTGTGTGTAAGATAGGGATCCTGCTTTATTTTCATCCACATCATGAGCCAGCATTCACAGTACTATCCTACTTAAGTTCATCTGTTCTATCCCTTTTGTTGTATGGTGCTTTTACCATATGTAAACTTCTGGCACATAACTAGGTCCATATTAGAACTCTGTCATGTTCTCTTGGTCCTTTATTTATTCCTGCACCTGTGCTAAACTATTGTTTATTGTTTTTTGTTTTTACTTTGACTTTGTAGCATATCTTAATGGTAAGGCAAGTCTGTTGTGTATGTCCATATTTAATTAATTTCTAATGGAACTTTATTCTTCCTTATGCATTCAAGATTTCTTCTTGAATGGCAACCCAAATGCTAGGCCCAAAAGGCTCTAAGTACACTTGTTCTCCCTTCATGTCCTCAATATTCCAGACAAGGTGAGACTCAAAGGGCCAAATCTACCCTATTGTATTTGGTTCCTCTTCAGCTCGTCTATTAAACTGAAATTTAACTTGTTAGTTGAGAACTCTATATGTTACCATTATTTTACCACTATTGATTACAAATTCAGTACTTTGCTTTGCAGAGTTTTGTTACTATTGTTGAACCTTCAACAGTGCAGAGGCTAGGGGCACCAACTCCCTGCCCATGCAGTCAAAAATCTGCATATATCCATCAATTCCCCAAAAACTAAATTACTAATAGCCTACTGCTGACTGGAAGCCTTACCAATAATACAAAAAAACCTCATATTTTGTTTGTTATATATATATATATTCTCTCCTGTACTCTTATAAGTAAGCTAGAGAAAAAGTTATTAAGAAAATCTTAAGAAATACATTTACATTACTATGCCATATTTATTGAAAAAAAATTTGCATGCAGTTCAAACCTGTGTTGTTCAAGGGTTAATTGTATATTATTTTTAACTTTTTTCAACTTTGTATTTTGACACAGTTTTAAACTTACAGAAATTTAACAATTACTATTTTTTTATCCTTCGGATAAAACCTAGTAATGCAAGTGCTGGGTTGTAGGGTAGTTCTATTTTAATCTTTTTGAGGAACCTCCACACTGTTCCCAGATTGGCTGCTCCAGTTTGCATTCCTACCAACAGTGCACAAGGGTTCCCCTTTCATCACATTCTCACCAACATATGTTTCCTGAATTGTTCGTTTTAGCATTCTGACTGGTGTGAGGTGATATCTCATTATGGTTTTGATGTGTATTTCCCTGATAACCGAGTGATATGGAGCATTTGTGGTCTGAAAATATGCATGGTATAAGCTCAGTCTTTTTGTACTGTTTGAGTCCTGATTTGTGACCCAGTATATAATTTGTTCTGGAGAAAGTTCCGTGTGCACTCAAAATGAGTATGTATTCTGCTGCTTTAGGATGAAATGTTCTGGGTATATCTGTTAAGTCCATCTGGTCCAGTGTCATTAAAAGCCTTTGTTCCTTATTGATGTCCTCAGATGATCTGTCCATTGCTGTTAAGTGGGGTGTTAAAGTCCCCTACTACTATGTATTATTATCAATGTGTTTAATTTTGTGACTGATTTACACATTTGGGGTTGCTCCCTAGTTTGTGGCCTACATATTTACAATTGTTAGATCTCTTTGTGTCCCTCTTCATGTCTTATTACAGTCTTTGGTTTAAAATCTAGTTTGTCTGATGGCCACTCCAGCTTTCTTTTGATGTTCAGTAGCATGATAAATGGTTCTCTATCCCCTCACTTTCCAACTGGAGGTGTCTTTGGGTCTAAAATGAATCTTCTGGGGGCAGCATGTCAATGGGTCTTGTTCTTTTACTCATTCTGATGTTTATGTCTTTTGATTGGAGCAGTTCATTAGTATTCAGAGTGATTATTGAAAGATATGAATTTAGTGTCATGGTGTTACCTGTAAAGTTTCTATTCCTGCCGATTGCCTCTGTTCCTTTTGGTCTTTGTTACTTTTGGTCTCTCTCTCTGCTCAAAGGGTCCTCTTTAATATTTCTTGCAGAGCTGGTTTAGTGTTCACAAATTCCCTTAGTTGTTTGTTTTGTTTTTGTCTTGGAAACTCTTTATCCTCTATTCTGAATGACAGCCTTGCTGGATAAAGCATTCTTGGCTAGAAATGCAGCTGACTTTTGTGTGCTGACTGCATCCTACAACTTTGCCAAATTCATTTATTAGCTCCAACAGTTTTTTTTTTTTGTGGAGTCTTCAGAGTTTTCTATCATATAAAATCTTATCATCTGTGAATAGAAGTAATTTTACTTCTTCTTTTCCAATTTGTGTGCCTTTTATATCGTTTTGCTCTGGCTAGAACTTCTAGTACTATATTATATAGAAGTGGTGAAAGTGGGCATTCTTGCCTTATTCCTGATTTTAAAGGGAAAGCTTTCACTATTGAGTATGCTATTTGCTGTGGGTTTTTCATATTATGGCATGTATTATGTTGAGGTATTTTCCTTCTTTTCTGGTTTGTTGGTTTTATCATGAAAGTTTGTTGAATTTTTATCAAATATTTTTCTGCAATTGAAATGATTGTGTGATTCTTTTCCTTCATTCTGTAATGTGATACGTTGATCAATTTTCATATATTGAGCCTTTCTTGCATTGTAGGAATAAACCCACTTGGTCAGGGTTTGTTAGTATTTTGTTGAGACTTTTTGTGTTAATGCACACTAGGAATGTTGGTCTCTAGGTTTGTTTTTTTGTAGTGCCTTGCCTGGCTTTTATATCAGAGTAACACAGAATGAATTAGAAAGTATTCCCTCCTCTTCAATGTTTGGAAAAGGTTGAAAAATCTTGGTATTAATTCTTTAAATGTCTGGTAGAATTCGCCAGTGATGCCATCTGGTCCTGGGCTTTTCTTTGCCAGGAGTTTTTTGATTACCGATTCAATCTCCTTAGTAGTCGTAGGTCTTTTCAGATTTTCTGTTTCTTCATCACAGTCTTGGTAGGTTTTGTTTCTAGGAATTTGTCCATTTCAGCTAGAATATTCAATTTGTTGGCATACAACTTTTCAGAACACTCTCTTACAATTCTTTTTATTTCTGTAGAATCAGTAGTAATGCCCCACTTTTCATTTCTAATTTTAATAATTTTAATCTTCTCTCTTTTTTCCCTAGTCCATCTAGTTAAAGTTTTGCTAATTTTGTTGATCTTTTAAAGAACCACCTTTGGTTTCATTGTGTTTTGTTGTTTTCCTGTTTTTTATTCATCTGCTCTAATCTTTATTATTCCCTTCCTTTTGCTATGAGTATAGTTTTTTATTCTTTTTCTAGTTCCTTAAGTTACAAAGTTAGGTTGATGATTTAAGATCTGTCTTGTTTTCTTTAATGTGTTTATAAGCTATGAATTACCCCCTTAGCATCGATTTAGCTGCATCCCATAAGTTTTGATATGTTTTAATTTTGTTCAAATTCACCCCTAAGTATTTTCTAATTCCCCTTGTGATTTCTTCTGGTCCAGTGGTTGTTAAAGAGTGTGTTAATTTCCACAGATGTATAAATTTTCATGTTTTACTTCTGTTAGTGATTTCTACCTTCAATCTGTTGCAGAGAGGATACCTTGTATGATATCTATCTTTTAAAATCAGTTGAGACTTGGGGTGCCTGGGTGGCTCAGTTGATTAAGCAGCTGGCTCTTGATTTCAGCTTAGGGCATGATCTCAGGGTCCTGGGATCAAGCCCCACAGAGGGCTCCACATTCAATGGGGAGTCTGCTTGAGGACTCTCTCTCTCCCTCTCCTCCTGCCCCTCCCCTTGCACATTCTGTGTGTGTGTGCACGGGTGTGTGTCTCAAAAAAAAAATCTATAAAAGAAATTGAGACTTAATTTGTGTCCTAACATATAGTCTGTCCTGGAAAATATCCCAAGTGCACAGGAGAATGTGTATGCTATTGTTGAGTAGAGTGTTCTTATAAATGTTTGTTAAATCTGTTTGGTTTAATCTGTTAAGTCCTCTCTTTCCTTATCTTCTATCTAGTTCTATCCACTATTGAGAGTGGAGTATTGAAGTCTCCAACTATCATTATAGAACTAATTGCCTATTTCTCTCTTCAATTCTCTATCTGCTTTGTATATTTTGATGGTGTGTTAGTAGGTGGGCAAATGTTTACAATTGTTTGGGCATCTTTTATTTTTGGCAAACACCCAGCAGAGTGTTTGGCCTTCAATAATTATTTCTTTAATCCATTAATAATTTGTTAAAAGTTTTTGATAGCAAAAATGATATAACAGATTAGAGAAGTTCTGTTATTTTCTGAAAGGTGATAAAGCATAAAATCTGGTAAATTCCTTTTTAAAATGACTTTCAGAGAATCTGCAGAACCTGCACACCCTCCCACAAAGGAAATGTAAACATTGAGAGGTGGAAGGCAATTTTACTTTTGTTTTTGGCATCACCACCATGATATTTCATGAAAACAAGCACTGCCATGAGGTTAGTTGAAATTCCCACTGTATTCACTTGTTATCATTTCTTTTCCAAGCAATCAAGTTGAAGAAACGTTTCTGCTACTTATAAAGGTACCTGCAAACTATATTTATTCAACCATCCCAATGGGATTTTCCCTTGGTAAACCTGCTACTCAGGTATCTGCTATGTGTATGGATTCAAAAGTGGATGATCATTTGATGCGACGGACTGAGAAAAGCAAGTTGGAACCAGTGTTATTTCAAAACACCAAGAAAATAAGATTAGAAGACACAAACCAAGAAAACTTTACAAGAAACAAAGAGATTTCAGGATGTCTTTCAGAGAAAACCTTGGATTCTGTGGTATATGTTAAAGAAAGTGATGGAATAGAAATGACAGATGTGGAATGAAATATTTGTACCTACTGCCAAAGAAATGAGAATTTGCTTTTGACTAAGAGAACATGTTGAATGAGAACTTAACCTTATTAGGAAAACCTAACAACATGAAGAAAGACAATTGCATATTTTTCACTATTTATGAATCACCTTAGACTGGACTTTTTAAATACATACTCAAAAATGTTGTTTTGGGGGAAAAGCTTTCCAAAATTCAAAGCAAAATTCTCTGGTATTCTATCCTTGTCACAAAAATTAGAATTTTTGAAGAACAGTATTTAAATGGTACCAAAATATTTTAATTATGTATTTCTTTAATAAGTGATCAAAAAACAGTGCCCAAACAATTTGACATCTGTATTTCACACTATGTGTGATGTACTGATTTTGTAATATTTCCAATTTGGGATTTTGCTTTAGGGTACTTTTTCTTCCAGCATTTTTGCATTTCTGTTCTGTAAAAGATCACTTCAGGTAAACTCTGCAAAAGGCCAGTAAATTACATACCTGGAAAAGCATTTCATATTTTAAATCATCCTTTTAAAACTGTTTTCCCCCCACATTGAATCTGTTTCAGGATTACTAAATAGTTATTTCCAAATATAGTAGTTTATCTTATAGATACTACCATTTTATTTTATTTTATTTTTAATTTTTTTTAAAGATTTATTTATTTTATTCAGAGAGAGACAGAGGCAGAGACACAGGCAGAGGGAGAAGCAGGCTCCATGCAGGGGCCCCGACATGGGACTCTATCCCGGGTCCCCAGGATCACACCCCAGGCTGCAGGCGGCGCCAAACCGCTGTGCCACCAGGGCTGCCCTAGATACTACCATTTTATACTACCAATATTTAATATAAGAAAACAGCCTAGTATTAAAAAAAGTTCTTGTTTTATATATATTAGTTTGCCAATCTTACCATTGGAGACAACAGTATTTTGGCCCAGGATTGTGAGATAAAATTAAAACCATTTTGTGTCTGGACCTATAGTAACCTGTAATTATATTTATGTTTTGAACATTTTCTTGTACTTTAATATTGGTTATCTCTAATGCCCAATTGTGAGTAGTTTGCATAATATTCATAAAAACGGAGGAAAATGCATCTTCTTTTAGGAGAAGCAATATTTTATAAATAAGAAAAATATAAATATATCTGTAGGGAATATTGAGCTTAGAGCTAAATAAAATTGTGGAATGGGACATAAGCCAATAAGAGGATGGTTTTTATCATTTACAGAACATAATTCTTTGTGAGAGAAAAAACCTCAAATGTTTCATTTGTTCACCTAACCTGGCACTGTGCTTGTTGCTGGGGATACAGTGGTGAATAAAGTAGCCACTGCCATCATAGTGCTTACTGTCTGTCTACCAGGGAAGATAGAATATCAGACAGTAGAGAAGAATTATATAAGATACAAATTATGGGTCTCGCACTCGGCCTGCACAGGCGCAAGCCCGGAAGATGGTGTCAGCTGGAGCTGGCGGTCTGAGGCCGGCAGCGTCGGCCTTGCTGCTCCGGAGCCCGCACCTGCCTGCCCGAGAACTGTCGGCTCCGGCTCGGCTCTATCACAAGAAGGTTGTTGATCATTATGAAAATCCTAGAAACATGGGGGTCCCGGAACAAGACATCAAAAAATGTTGGAACTGGATTGGTGGGGGCTCCAGCATGTGGTGACTAATGAAATCGCAGATTCAAGTGGATGAAAAGGAGAAGATTGTGGATGCCAGGTTTAAAACATTTGTCTGTGGGTCTGCAATTGCCTCCAGCTCCTTAGCCACTGACTGGGTAAAAGGCAAGGCGGTGGAGGAAGCCTTGACCATCAAGAACACCGACATCGCCAAGGAGCTCTGCCCTCCCTCTGTGAGAAACTGCACTGCCCTATGCTGGCCGAAGATGCAATCAAGGCTGCCCTCGCTGATTACAAACTGAAACAAGAACCTAAGAGAGAAGAGGCAGAGAAGAAATGAGCCCTCAATGAAGTGTCCAGCAGTGTCTGTCCACCCGCCACGCGATCACTGTAGGCGTTCAGAAGCCCTTCACACTACAGTAAAACAGCTCTGAGACACACAAAGCATTTGCTGGTCACATGGTGGCTCTAATGCAAGCAAAATACACAGTTTATTCGATCCAAGTCCTGTGCTTTCTTTCAGCCCACTTTATTGCCTTAATTCAGTTTGTGTATATTTTGAATTGTGTGCATGGCCTCAAAACTGCAATCAATCACGAAGTCTCAAGTGTATTTAGTCCACAAAGTGCGCAAATACCTAATCTCACCTGAATCTATCTTGAGGAAGATTACCAGTAGAAGGCCTTGGTATGATTATTTGATAGAACTAATTATTGTACATAAAACATTTACATATATATATATATATATATATATATATATAATAAAGGAATGTAAGATCATGTTAAAAAAAAAGATACAAATTATGATGTGCCATGGAGAAAAAGTGTTCAGAGGGACAGGAGATGTAACACATAAACTTAATTTTTAATTGGAACTAGGAAGGTTTCTCTAAGGTCATGTCATTTATAGCTTTTGCAGTGACAAAGTTGTCTAAGTAAGATGATGGTAATGATCAGGGTCTTGAGAAGGGGATAGAGTTCAGGTGAAGGTTAGCAGGACAGAATGATGGTTTGAAAGTGAGAAGTGATGAAAAGAAAGGATTTCTTCCTAAAGAGACTATGCATGGAAGTTCCCTGGGGAAAAAAACTGAGCTCATGAGTACAGTTTTGGCACCTAACCCAGTTTCCAAGGCGAGTAGACAGTTTTATGTATGGAACTAAAAATAGAAATTTTGAAGTTGTATGCAGAAGTGGTATTTAAAGCCTTGGGAATGAGTGAGATTGCTCAAGGTGAATGTATAGTGTGAGCTAAGTCCTGATGAACTCTTAACATTTAGGAGCTGGTCAGCATGGGGGGAACTGGCTAGGGGAACTGAGGAGTTCTTAGTAAGATGATAGAAAACTAATACAAGGTAATGTAAAGATTGCCCACAGTAGTTGTTAAGGTAGAAGTGTTAATTGAAAGTATGGAAAGGTCCATTGGATTTAGCAATATGAGATGTCATAGTAAGCTTATCAACCCACTGCCCTTCTTAACAGGGGCTTGGCTCAGATATTTACAGCCTTGTTTTTCATCTTCATGAATGTCAAACAGGACTTTTGATAGTCATGTTGGATACTGAATTTGGGATGATCTTTGATTGTGCATGATGCCTCCTGCACTGCAGGCTGTCAAATATGGTAGCACACTCTAGTCATTGAGACAATAAAAAATGCAAACATTAATTATCCTCATTGAGAACCATTGCTGCTAAGGCAACAGAAAATTGTAATCCCCAAATCCAATCTAAGCCATAGTTTTAGCAGCACACTTCAGAAGGGAAATCCACAAAGAGCTTCCTGGAAGAGTTGCAATGGAACAAGCTTAATAAGGACAACTCAATTAGATGTTTTGGGAGAATTCTATGAGTGGTATCTTAAAGTGAGCACTTTTCAGAGTTCTGTTCTTTTTTTTTTTTTTTCTGTTGTTTCTAATAAATTCTCCATATTAAAAAAAGTATACAGTTCAACAGAAATAAGGATGTTAGGAGATTTTAAATCCAACAGATCCGTAAAATAAGTTATGTAAACCTATTATACATGCATTGGATTTACATCAATGGTGTTGTCATGGATGCTAATAATAAAAGCTTTCATTTTATTAAGCTAATATGTGACTATCTTAATTAGGACTTCCTAGAAGCTGCCTGAGAGGGATTCAGGTGCACATGACTTTTGAGAGTGTGCTCTTTAGGAAAAACTTGTAAGAGAGTGAAAGAAGCAAGATAAGGAAATAAGAGGAGTCAGCTAAGGATGAGAGCTCAGATAAATTTTCGGCCTGATCCACAGGGTGCTCTGGAAGGATCATACAGCTTAGTTGTCCTATTATTCACATTGAGGCAAAGGGTACACCTACTATACCCCATACCAGTCAGGCCTTAGTTGCCACCACAAGCCAAAGAGGGAGGCTAGAGGAGCAGAGAGGTGGCATGACTCACTCAGGTGTCTCTGGGCACGACAGCTCCTACACTCACAGCAGCTAGAGAATGGATGCATGGACTAAGATAAAGGGGACTTGTCCGGCTGGAGCACTAGCAGTCTTCATTACAGTGTCATTACATATTACTATTTTCCTTTTATTTTGAAACAATCTCAAATTTACAGAAAAGTTGCTAGAACAAAGGCCTTCCCCTCTCCCCACAACCATTTGAGAATAAGTAGCTGATCTCATTCTTCATCAGCTCTGAATACTTTAATGATTTAAAGAATTTTATTTATTCTTTATTTCTATTTTTAATGGAAACATAATTGACATGACATTGTATTAGGTTCAGGTGTACAACATAATTCTTTTTAAAGATTTTATTTATTTATTCATGAGAGAGAGAGAGAGAGGCAGAGACACAGGCAGAGGGAGAAGCAGGCTCCATGCAGGGAGTCCGACAGGGGACTCGATCCCGGGTCTCCAGGATCATGCCCCGGGCTGAAGGCCGTGCTAAACTGTTGAGCCACCCGGGCTGCCCACCATAATGATTTTATATATGGATACATTGCAAAATAACACAAGTTAACATCCATCACCACACAGTTACAAATTTTTTCTGTGATGAGAACTTTTAAGATCTACTCTCAGCACCTTCTAAATATATAATTAAATATTCAATATATTTAAATAAGTTAAATATATAATACAACATTGTTGGGTATATATACCATACTGTACATTAGGTCCCCAGGATTTATGTCCCAGGACTTTTTTTTTAATTTTTATTTACTTATTCATAGACACTCAGAGAGGCAGAGACACAGGCAGAGGTCCATGCAGGGAGCCCAATGTGGGACTCGATCCCG
Source organism: Nyctereutes procyonoides (assembly GCF_905146905.1). Taxonomy (NCBI): domain Eukaryota; kingdom Metazoa; phylum Chordata; class Mammalia; order Carnivora; family Canidae; genus Nyctereutes; species Nyctereutes procyonoides. Next base: position 44,463,896 of record NW_026575049.1, on the reverse strand, counting down.
GGTCTCCAGGATCACACCCCAGGCTGTAGGCGGCGCCAAACCGCTGCACCACCGGGGCCGCCCTCCCAGGACTGTCTTAAAACTGGTAGTTTAGGGAACCCTGGGCGGCGCAGCGGTTTGGCGCCTGCCTTTGGCCCAGGGCGCGATCCTGGAGACACGGGATCAAATCCCACGTCGGGCTCCCGGTGCATGGAGCCTGCTTCTCCCTCTGCCTGTGTCTCTGCCTCTCTCTCTCTCTCTCTCTCTCTGTGTGTGTGTGTGACTATCATAAATAAATTTAAAAAAAAAAGGAAGTTTATTCCATTGACCACCTTGACCAATTTTGTCACCAGCCCACCAAAAAGCACAACTGGTGGAATGGAATGTTGGAGTAGGCGGATTATGAATGGGAAGTAAGGAAGTACATACTGGATGTGTAGCAAGTCCTCAAAGAAGCTCTGTTTCAGAGGGAAGTAGACGGTATGAAAGGTGGAAAAAGTGAGGTCACTGGATGGTTGTTAGGATGAGGCAGAGTTCACGTCTGAGTGTCAGTGGTGAAGGTGAAGTAAGAGAGAGAGTTGAATAACCAGAGGACAGAAGTCTCAGAGCAGGAAGGAAGGAGTGGGATTCTTGAAAACCACCTCAGTAGGGGCGCCTGGATGGTTTAGTGGTTGAGTGCCTTTGGCTCAGGTCGTGATCCAGGGGTCCCAGGATCGAGTCCTGCATCGGGCTCCCTGCAGGGGACCTGCTTCTCCCTCTGCTTATGTCTCTGCCTCTCTCTGTGTGTGTCTCTCATGAATAAATAAATAATTTTTTAAAAACCTCAGTAGAAAATGAGAGGGAAGAAACTACCATCTCAGATTTCAGAGAAATGAAATTTAGGAAGATGGAATATAAACAAAGGGAAACAGATTTGTGTGGCTATTTTTAATAACTAGGAAAATTCCTACTGGGGGTAACCCTATACAGAATTAATTCTATCTGCATAATACAAGAAAGGAACTCAGGTGATGTCAGTCAAAAGAGTAATGATACATGAGCCATTGTGTCTTTATTGTAACTTTTTTTTTTTTTTTTAAGATTTTACTTATTGGAGAAACAGAGAGGTAGAGGGAGAAGCAGGCTCCATGCAGAAAGCCCGAGGTGGGACTCGATTCCGGGTCTTCAGGATCATGCCTTGGGCTGAAGGCGGCGCTAAACCGCTGAGCCACCCGGGCTGCCCTACTGTAGCTTTTTAATTGTAACTTTGGAGCCCTGCTCAGCGTCACCAAGTTGTGAACACTGGCTGCTTCTTATTCCAAGCATTTCACCAGTTTCTATTCTAACTGAAAAGTTTCATTTCTGAAACCGAAACTTAATTTCAATTCAAATTATTTGGGCTCCTCTCATCAAGAGGTGGGGGCCCATTGCTCCTTTTATCTCTTGCCTGCCTTTGCTGCTGCTTTGGCCAATAGAATGTGGCTGCAGTGCCTCTTCCAAGGCTAGACCTAAACCGAGGTGCCCCAGCGGCCCCTAAGCACCAATTGTCAAGGGTGTGAATAAGACCATCCTGGACCCTCCAGCTTAGCCAACCCTGGTTGATGAAAGCCCAGGCGAAACCATTTTATAAATGTTAGAAATAAATCATTTGAAGCCGCTGATATTTGAGGCAGTCTATTACGCAGCAGTAGTTAACTGAAACTTTGACTTGCCTGAGGAATTGCCCCCTTCTGGCTGAGCCACAAGGATTTTCTTGCCAGGGCCAGTGAAGGACATCACAGATGGGTGTTGGCCTACGAGTGTATTTTCTGACCCTCTCCTTCCTACCAGTTACCATCTCTCTACGAGGAATACCAGCTTATTCCTTTAAATGCAATTTGTCTTCTAACACTGATTCTAGTTTTCTCAGCTTCCAAGTGGACTTGGGTGCCCTCTGGACTGTGAGGAGCTACATAAAGACCTGGCGCCGTGTCTCAAGTTCAGCAGGTGCTTGCTGGCGCTCCGGCCTGGCCTGGCTGCTCGCTGCTCGCTGCTCTGGCTTCCGGGCGCCCTCCCGCTAGCCTCGCTCCGTGCCTGCTCCGTCCAACCTGACACAGCCGCCCCGGGTGACCGCTAGCTCTGCGCTGGCGCGCGGGGACCTCCGTCCGAACCGAGGGCGCTAGGACTGTCCCCGCCTCCACTCCGGCTGGGCGCGGGGCGGGCGGCTCCCAAAGGCCCTCGGGAGGTCCGCGGGCAGGGCCAGACCCAGCGCGGGCCCGCGGCTGCGCAGAGAGAGGCCGACGCGCCGCCCCCCCCCCCCCGCCCCGGCACGGCCCCGCCCCGCCTCCTCTGGTGCTTCCGGCCGGCCGAGGCGGCGCGGGGCGGGGCTGTGCGCGCGCATAGCCGCAGGCCTTGAGGCCCCGCGCGGCCTTCCCCGGCCCGAGCCCGCGCACGGCCCTGGACGCGACTGGAGGCGGCAGGTGGGCGAAGCTGGAGGTGGGGCTCGGGGCGGGGGTGCGGGGGGGACGCTGAGGCGGGCGGCCCCGCGAGACGGGCGGGGGGAGCTGGGACCCCGAAGCCGGGCCCCGCGCGCGCTGCGCCTCAGGCCGCCGCAGCCGGTGTTTGCTCAGCACGTGGGCGGTCGTCTCCACGGTTAGGGGACGGCTTAGCCCCACCCAACACGGGAGGGTGACAGACTAACAGGTGTTGCGTGCCAGCTGGTGCGTTCCCAACAGGGAGCCGAGAAGGCGAAATAAAACGTGCGCGTGACCGTCGTGGGACTCGGGGTAAGTCACTGTCAGGAGTTGTGGCCGAATAATTTAGGTGCTTTTAAGCTGCGGGGCCTAGGAGGATAGGTAGGATGGTTATTATTATTTTCTTTTTGCTTTCTTTTCTGTGTTGAAGAAACACGCTTGGCATTGCAGGATGGTGGTAGCAGAGTGTCCCGTCCCCCCCCCCCCCCCCCCAGAACGCGGATTGTTCTCTGGGGAAGAACTATAAAATCAGTCATCAAAAGGTGAGAGTAGTTACATGCAGAGTTGATTTAGAGACACAGCATTTCACCAGGCCGTCAAGGCTGGCCTATATCCTGACAATTAAGGAAAGACTGTCTGTCATTCAGCTGGAGGTCTCATCTGGTACTGAAGCATTGAATAAAAGAGAGATGCGCCTGCCCCTTGGATCCAAGCCTCCTCCAGGAGAGAGAGGGTATCCTGGCTTTAACAGGATCTTTCCAGAGCCCAGAAGTTGAGTAGGTGGTTTCTTCAAGGCTCATCCCATCAGATATTGAAATCCTACAACTCAGTCCTTTTGTTCGGGTTCTCTATTCAAGCAAACTTATGATGCTGGCTTATCAGTATCCTCCACAGGGTTTGGACAGGCTGCTGTGAACGTGCAGTTGATAGCCTGCCGTTCTCTTTGTAAAATTAATAAATTGGCACTTTTTGCGATTCTTCTTCATTCTTCAGGGCTCAGCTGAAATGTTACATCCTCACAGGGACTTTTTTGTTTATGTGTCTAGAACAATTTCTAGCACATAGTAGGTGCTTAGCGTAACTCACTGAGCTCTCTTGGTTTTTACTCAAATGTCACCTTTTAAATGAAGCCTACCCTGACAAACCTATTTAGAATCACAGCGTAGTTCCTTTCACACTTAAATTTCCAATTCCCTCTTACCTAGCTTTACTTTTTCACATAGTCCTTATTGATAAATCAATCCTAAGTGCCTAGAATAATGCCTGTCATGCAATAGATGCAAGATTTGTTGAATTTATACTTTTGCTGTATTACATTCATACTGCATACACAATGTCTGGATGAATGAAGATGTTTATATTTTGTGCACTAATAGACAAACTCCCATCAATTCTGGAAGTCTAATAATTGGCGTTTTTGATCAAAGCCAGTATCTTTCATTGTTAATTTATCGAGATAAATGGCGCTTTGATGTGTCTTGGTTGGGTATATTTGTACATTTTCCTATATAAGCTCCTGTTGGGAATACATGTCATATGACAAATATGAGAAGAATAAAGAGGGAAAGATAGGAACTCTATAACAGTTAACAATGTAGAACATTTCAGTTTGCCAGGCATGAGTGCTTTATGAATGTTAACTTATTTAATTCTCTCAACCATTCTGTGAGGAAGGAACATTTTATAAATGAGGCAGTTGAAGCAGCTGCCTTAGGTTATTCAGTTAGTAAGTGGCAGAGCCAGGATTAATAGTTAAGTTCTGTAAGTGACTGCAATTAAAAATACTGTATTGCATATTTGAAAATTGCTAAGAAAGTAGATCTTAAAAATTCTCATCACAAGGGAAAAAATGTAACTGTGAGGTGATGGATAGTTTTTGTTTGTTTTTGGATTTATTTTTTTAAAGAATTAAATATTTGAGAGGGAGAGAGCACAAGCAGGCAGACTGGGAGAGGCAGAGAGAGAAGCAGCCTCCCGGCTTAGCTCCATCCCAGAACCCTGGGATCATGACCTGAGCCCCCAGACAGCCCAAAGTGATGGATGTTAATTAAAGTTACTGTGATAATCATTTTTCAGCATATACATAGATCATTGTGTTGTATACTTTAATACAATGTTAAGTGTCAATTATTTCTCAGTAAAATGAGGGGGGGGAAACTTTAAGATCTTAATCACTTTGTATCCTGCCATACTCTGCATGTGCAGATGGGTCAGAGCCCTAACCTTAGGGAAGAATAGATCACAAGGTCTTTGAGAATCTCCAGATCCACAGACATCACATATCAGGATCCCACCACCCCTATTCCTTATTGTTTCTCCCTTGAACCACAATGGGAGAGGTTCCCATTTGCTGTCAAGGCTGCTTCCCTACCTGAATTGGATCCCAGCACCAGGATTTTATCAGAGACCTCCTTTCACTGGTGTTGCCCTCCCCGCCCCACTACTAGCAGGATCTGAATATGCTTAGTTCTCTTGCATTAATGTCTGCTACCCTAGTTCAGGCCCTCATGTCTCCAGCTTGGACAACTGCATTAGTCTGTTAACCAGTCTCCCTGACCCTAGTCTATCTTTTCTTTAATTCATGCTGAACACTGCCCACAGAAGCAGTTCTGTATAATGGATGACTTAACTCTTGTCTGCTTAAACTCTTCAGTAGATCCCAGTTGCTTTTAGAAAAAGTGCAAATGTCTTAGAATTATATGAATTTGCCTCCTTCCCCTTATCTATTCCCTGGCTATCTTGTGCACAGTAGGCAGTCCATAAATATTTGTCCAATGAATAAAGAACTACATCAAAGTCAGTCAAACAGAACCAAGAACAGAGTATAAAGAAAGAAATCCAGGCAGGCTGCAGAGGCTTCCTAGAACAGCATAGCCATAGGTTTCAGTGGAGCTAGAAAACCAATAATATAACTACATCCTTGAGGAGGGAGTCTCCAAAACAGGCTTTCCTATTAGATGACTGCCTTCTGGAATATGCTACTCCCATCAATTTGGTAAACACCATCATTATTTCAAGACTCAATATAAGTATCCTCTATTAAACCTCTCCTGACCTTTCTAGACAGAGAAACATAAATTGGCTTAACTTTTCTATACTGTAATTTATCAAAATGTATCAAGAGTGATGAAAACATGAAGCCTCTTTATTTGTGCTTGTTGGACATTACTTCACTACAAAAGATTCTGTCCTAGTTTTGGCCTTTAATAGCCATTTTATCCCAGTTCTTTTAACCTAAAGGAAAACTATGAGCATCCTAAGAAATAGAATTGGAACAGAATGGTTTCTTTACAAACATAACTAATCAAAATAGTTGATTATTATAGCTAGTATTTTCAGCCTGTTGCCATCAGCACTGCTAACAAAAATGTGTAAAGTGTCCAAACATAATGAAATTGTTCATAGCCTTTCCATTTAACCCCACTACTCTGATTATACCTCTTCCCCTAACTTCAGGGGGTCTATCCTAATTAAATATTGATCTAAATAAAATAATTATATTGATAATAAATGAAGTTTCAAAGTCAAATAGGAATCATTTTTAACGTATAGTAAGGGCATAATTAAAGCTTTACACAGAGATGTTCACGAATACATTGTTGATAATACTGAAAAACTAGAAACAACCTAAAGTTACAAACTAAGAGACTGATTAGGTAGTAAATGGTAGTGTATCAGACAATGGAATATTACACATTAAAGCTGATGTAAAGATAGATTTAACATTGAATGAAATGACAGTGTGGTTCCAGTTTGGAGGTGGAGAGGGATGTGTGTAGTTACATATGCACAGAAAAAAAAAATGGGTAAACACCAAAATTTTAATTGTGGTTATCTCCAGGGGGTAGTATTATGGATTCTTTTATTTTGCTCATTTTACTTATATGTATTTTCTCATTTTTCTCAATGAACATGTATTACCTGTAATTCAAGATAATCTATTTGGCTTTGAGACATTAAATATGAATTTGGAGATTTATTGCTTGAAAATTCTGTGCCCTTGTTCCGTTTCAACTGAAATTATCTGAGGTTCGTCTTCATTTATTTCCATTGAGTACTCTGTTACAGAGTTGCTAAAGACTAAGGATAAAGCTAAAAGACAAGAAAAACAACTGGATACTTAAAAAATTTTAGATTAAATAACCAAGAATCAGTAGCTAGAAAATACAATTTGATTTTCTTTTTCCCAATTAATTTGTTTGTCTTCCATTTTTCAAAGCATGCTGATCCCGTTTTCAATGAAGAACTGCTTCCAGTTACTTTGTAACCTCAAGGTCCCAACATCTGGCTTTAAAAACCAAGTAAAAAGTGGGTTTATTTTACAATCAATTTCCAGTGATGTTTATCAAAATCTGGCTGTAGAAGACTGGATCCATGACCATATGAATCTAGAAGGCAAGCCAGTTCTTTTCTTGTGGAGAAATTCTCCCTCTGTTGTAATAGGTCGGCATCAGAATCCTTGGCAGGAATGCAACCTGAATCTTATGAGAGAAGAAGGTATAAAACTAGCTCGGAGAAGAAGTGGAGGGGGAGCTGTCTACCATGATATGGGTAATATCAATTTGACTTTTTTTACAACCAAAAAAAAGTATGATAGAATGCAGAATCTAAAATTAGTTGTGAGGGCTCTGAATGCTGTCCAACCCCAGCTGGATGTACAGGCCACCAAAAGATGTGACATTTTACTTGACGGGCAATTTAAAATCTCAGGAACAGCTTCCAAGATTGGCCGGACTACTGCTTATCACCACTGCACTTTATTATGTAGTACCAATAGGACTTTCTTGTCATCTTCGCTGAAGAGCCCTTACCAAGGAATCAGGAGCAATGCCACTACTAGCATACCTTCCATAGTAAAAAATCTTTTGGAAAAAGATCCCACTCTGACCTGTGAAGTACTCATGAATGCTGTTGCTGCAGAGTATGCTGCTTATCATCAAATTGATAATCATATTAACCTAATAAACCCAACAGATGAGACCCTGTTTCCTGGAATAAATAACAAAGCCAAAGAACTACAGACCTGGGAGTGGATATATGGCAAAACTCCAAAGTTTAGTATAAACACTTCATTTAATGTATTATATGAACAGTCACATTTGGAAATTAAAATATTCATAGACATAAAGAATGGAAGGATTGAAACCTGTAATATTGAAGCACCTGATCATTGGTTGCCACTGGAAATATGTGACAAATTAAATTCAAGTTTTATTGGCAGTAAGTTTTGCCCAATTGAAACTACTATGCTCACAAATCTGTTACTTAGAACATGTCCAGGAGATAATGAACTACACAGTAAATGGAATATCCTCTGTGAAAAAATTAAGGGAATAATGTGATTTCAAATAAATTTCTTAATATTAACAAATTTTATAATGTTTAATATACATTGTATGTCTTTTCTTTTTTCTTTAATAATCTATATACCCAACATGGGGCTTGAACTCACAACCCTGAGATCAAGAGTCACATGCTCTACCAACTGAGCCAGCTAGGCACCCTCATTGTATGTCTCTTAAAAAAGACCTAGTCTCTTTCAGTGACTATTCCCTATTAGAAATTGTCAAATTGTCACCTAGTCCATATTTTCTACTGGCCTGCAGGATACTCTACCTCTTTCTTCATTGATTTTTTTTTTTTTTAATCTAGCACACATATATCTGCTCCTTTCTCTGTTACCATTGTGGGTATGTATACCATATTCAACACTGATCTCTTGAGTTTTGTTTCTGCTTTTGTTTTTTTACTTCTAAGGAATATAACCCAGGCTTCTTGTCACCCCTGATACCTTAAACTCTAAAGTTCTTCCTTTTAATTATACAGTAGACCCTTGAATAGTGGGTTTGAACTGCATTGTTTCAATTATATGTAGATGTTTTATAGTGCTATAAATGTATTTTCTCTTAAAATTTTTAAATAACATTTTTTCTAGCTTTATTGTAAGAATACAGTAATACATATGAAATATGTCTTGACGGTTATTAGTAAGGGTTCTGGTCAGTAGGCTACCAATTAAGTTTTTGGGAAGTCAAAAGTTATATGTAGATTTTCAACTGTGCCATGGCTAGCATCTCTGACCCCATTATTCAGGTGTCAGCTGTACTTCCATCCTCTCCCGTTAAATTAAGCCCATGGCACTTTTCTAAGCCCTTAACTCTCCAGATCTCTTGCTGCACCTCTCTTCCTACCCAACCCTGAATTATTTCAAGTATTCTTTCTTACCACATTCTCATTTGCTTTTCTCTCTTGACCTACAATGGCCAATATTTTATTGTTATGATTCCATCAATTGATTTTTCATTCCTATCATACCCAGATGACAGGCAATGCTGGAAGAAAATTCACATAATCATGCAGATGAACCCAATTTCATATTTATAGTTTTCAATTTACATTTATTCTCTATTGATGTTAGATTCAACCCCTCTCCATTGACTCCCTCATCCTTCAGGGGCCTTGTTCATAAATGTTTCCACTTTTCTTAAACTTGGAACTCCACTTCTTTTGTCACAAACCTTGACTCAATTTGACAGTGTAGGCTTTCATAGATGAGCTCCTTCAGCACCCTATTTCCTCTCAACAGATCTCATTCTCTAACACTTTTTCCTTAAGGTTAACTCTTGTTGTACCTGTATCTGTGTCCTTTCCAACCTGTTTGGGCCTTGTGCTATTAAATATCTTTTTGGGGCACCCAGGTGGCTCAGTGGTTGAGCGTCTGCCTTAGGCTCAGGTCATGATCCTGGGGTCGTGGGATCGAGTACTGCATCAGTCTCCCCACAGGGAGCCTGCTTCTCCCTCTGCCTATGTCTCTGCCTCTGTGTCTCATGAATATATAAAATCTTAAAAAAATAAATATCTTTTTTATCTTACATTTTTCTCTCTCCACTCGATCCTTATGCATAGTGTGAACAAACCTGCTCATGTCTCTTCTTTCCCCAAAACCCCTGCTGAAGGTTTTGCTGTGTCTCTACATCTCTTATAGAAGAAATTGCCAAACTTCTTCAAAGAGTAACATCACAGGAACCAGTTTGTGTCTCCACAGTTCATTCATATACTCCTCTGATTTCTACAGTATTTACTGTGTGTTTTATGAGTGCCTACTATGTGCCAGGTACTTTGCAATTGTTGGATGTTCATGGTGAGTGAGACATGATTACTGACCTCAGGAACTGACAGTTTGGTCTACTGGCTTTTAAACTCCTTAAAAACTAGAGTAAAATATATATATATATATTGTGTACTAGCATAGATATCATCTATACCTAAAAGGAATACTTACCATATACTATTCACTTACTTGACATACTTGATTTTTACTTCATCTTTTAAAAGTTATCACTCACTAATAGGTTAAGACTGGAGTTGCCTAATAGGAAATGTAGACAAATTAGTATGTAATTATAAAGCAAGGAAAGCCTAGGTAGTTCTAACAGACAATAATACGGGCTACCTAGCTAGAGCTATCAGACAATACTGAAATGGAGACCTGAAGAACGAGAAGAAAGCAGCCAAGCAGAGCGAAGTGGGGAGTATTTCCAGTTTTATTAGTTATCTATTGCCACTTAACAAACCACTCCAAAACTTAGTGGCTTAAAACAACATTTATTCACAAATCTGCAATTTGAGCTTTGATGGGGATAGCGCAAATGATCCAGTGGCATTAGTGAGGGCAGCTTAAAGGGCTGGAAATAACTTGCTACAGGATGGCTCACATGGCTGGCAAACGTGCTGGCAGTTGGCTGGAAGCTCAGCTGGAGCTAGGGGTTGAGGGCTTCAATTCCTTTCCACTTGGGCCTAATCAAGGCTGCCTGAACTTTCTCACAGTATGGTAGCTGGATTCCCAGAAAAAGTGACTCAAGAAAGCCCAACAGAAACCATGTCCTCTTAAAACCTTATCTTGGAAGCAACTTGTATAGTCACACATGCATCCAAATCCAAGAGGAGAGAACATCGATAGCACCTCTCTCCATGGGAAGTATGTCAAAGTCATTATAAAAATTACTACTGGGTCTGGGGGATCTTATTGAAGCCATTTTTGTAAAGTATAATCTACCACACAACAGCATACAGGAAGCTCTCAAGTGGGTAAAAGCTAGGTTATTGATGGTGTCAAAGGAAGTATAGGCAAACTGAAGTGTGGGAACAAGGGGAGAATGGAGCAAGATGAGGATGAAGAGACCAGATCAGGTAGGGACAGATAGCCCAAGATCTTATTTTAAGTGCAGTGATACTGCAGCTTTCATTTTTTGTCTTTTAAAGATTTTATTTATTCATGAGAGAGAGGCAGAGACATAGGCAGAGGGAGAAACAGGCTCCTCGCAAGAAACCCGATATGGGACTAAATCCCAGGACCCCAGGATCATGACCTGAGTGAAAGACAGACGCTCAACCACTGAGCCACCCAGGTGCCCCACTGCAGTTGTTATAAAGACTATTGTCTGCTCTGTGGAGAATGGATTGGAGTGAGAGAAGACAGGAAGCAGAAAGCCATTTGGGAGATAACTGCAGGAACCCCAGCAGAGGTGATGCTGGCAGTAGCCATGGAAAGATGCTGACATTATGTTAAGCACTTGTCAAAAATTAAGGACGACTTCCATTTTCAGGGCAACGTTTAACTCATTTATTGGAACAAAGCAGTATATATTAATTTACTAGAGCTGTCATAACAAAATACCACAGGTTAGGTGGCTTAAATAATAAAAATATATTTTCTCAGTCCTGGAGGCCAGGGAGTCCAAGATCAAACCCAAGCCTGGTGTGTTTAGTGTCTCCTGGGGCCTCTCACCTTGGCATGCAGATAGCTGCCTTCTACCTGTGTCCTCACATGGTCTTTTTGTTATTGGGAAGAGGACTAGTTCCAAACTCGCCACTCGAAAGCCAATATTCAAGAGACAAGTGTTGGTTGCAAATGAAATGTTGCTTTATTCAGGAAGTTAGCAACTTGGGAAAATGGCAATTAATGTCTCAAAGACCATCTTCCCTGTCCAGGGGAAGCAGATTTTTAAAAGGGAAGGTGCAGGGAATGGTGAGGGGTCTATGTGCGGAACTTGGTGCTCAGAAATTAATCATCTGTTCTCGAAAAATCTTCCAGAATCCTCTGCTCTACCAACAATCAAGGCTCCTAGGTGTCTCTCAGTAAAGCATGGCCCTGCAGCCCAACAAGCCATGTCCTGGCAAAGCAGTGCCCCTGTACCAGGAATCAAGGCTCCCAGATGTCTCTTATCAAGGATGCCATGACCAGTGGTGGCTGTTTGAGTGTGATCAGGCCTTATCTTCTGGAAAGTCCGGTTCTTTGTTCAAGGCCAGCACTTCACAGAATCTCAAGGGAAGTAGGTTAGTACTGTTATAAACTGAGATTTAGGTCAGCAAGCAAGGAGTGCATAAGCTGGAAGCACGTTAACCCTTAAGACCAATTAGGGTACTGTTACATTTCCTCTGAGTGTGCATATGTGTCAAAATGTCCACTTTTTTAAAAAATATTTTATTTATTTATTCATGAGAAACAGAGAGGCAGAGACACAGGTGAGAGAGAAGCAGGCTCCATGCAGGAACCTGACGTGGGACTCGATCCTGGGTCTTGAGGATCACGCCCTGGGCTGAAGGCAGCACTAAATGGCTGAGCCACCCAGGCTGCTCAAAATGTCCACTTCTTATAAGGACATCAATCTTACTGGATTAGGGTCCACTCTAAAGACATCATTTTAACTTTATAACTCTTTGAAAACCTTGTCTCCAAATACAGTTACATTCTGAGGTACTATAGGTTAGGATTTTAACATGTGGATTTAGCTCTTATGAGTTCTTTTCTTGTACCTGAGTAGATCCAGATCTCATCCCCCCCCTTTTTTTTTGTGAAGAAGGGGGTGGGCAGGAGTGGACAAACAGGGTTTCACCTGCAACTGGTTTTCTCAAAGCAGAAGTGGAGTAAGTGGAGGGGATTTTACTTTTTATTTAAGATTTTATTTCTTTATTCATGAGAGACACAGAGAGAGAGAGAGGCAGAGACATAGGCAGAGGGAGAAGCAGGTTCCCTCTGGGGAGCCTGATAAAGGACTGGATCCCAGGACCCCGGATCATGCCCTGAGCCAAAGGCAGATGCTCAATCACTGAGCCACCCAAGCACCCTGGGATTTTGCTTTTCAAGTGACCCCTGAGACAAACACAAATGACAGTCTAACTGTTCTTCATTTGAGGCAGGATTCACAGGCAGGTCCTTCTGTTCTTCTACAGCAATATTAAACGGCAAATAAACAATTTGAAGAGATTTATCATGGACATATTTTTTAAGCATTACATTTGCTGCGTGAAAGTTACTTTCCAAGAAAGGTATCCTGATAGGGTATGCTTTGGGGCAATAAAGCACTCCTGATTTTCTGATACCATTTGTTTCTCAAGAGCGAGGATACCATCAGGTGAAAGGTGTTAAGAGCTTCAGGTTCCAAAAGGGCAATTTAGGGATCCCTGGGTGGCGCAGCGGTTTAGCGCCTGCCTTTGGCCCAGGGCACGATCCTGGAGACCCGGGATCGAATCCCACGTCGGGCTCCCGGTGCATGGAGCCTGCTTCTCCCTCTGCCTGTGTCTCTGCCTCTCTCTCTCTCTGTGTGTGTGTGTGTGTGACTATCATAAATAAATAAAAATTAAAAAAAAAAAAAACAAAAGGGCAATTTAACAAGCATCACCTGAATAGAAAAGGTATGTTTTGCAGCTGGAGCCCGCAGAATTTTCTGTTTCCATATGGGGTTCAAGGAGAATGAGGAATCAAAAATGAATCCTAGATTTCTTATTTGAGCAACTGGATGGATGGGAGTAAGTACAAGGAGTGGGGGAGTGTGTTTCCAAAGTTCAGTTGCAGCATCCTATATTTGAAATGCCTGTGTGCTTCTGAGTTGCCACAGGAAATGCCAAATAGGCAGCTGAATATATGAGATCACAGCTCCAAGGAAAAGTTTTGGCTTATTTTATATATTTAGGAGTTGACAGCATATACATAGAATTTTAAGTCATGAAAATGGGTAACTGTGAACTTTTATAATTCATTTAAAGCTTAAAGTGTTTAGCACCTGAGTCACCTCCACCTTATAAACTTTGCTGCGAGGTCAAACCTGGTTTGTTGGAGAGGTCATCAAGAGGATGTGATGCCAGTTGACCCCTGAACTGAATATGGGCAATCGGAGGCTCTTTACACCCTCCCCTGCCCTTGAAATGTGTACCCACTGCTCCAACATTAGGAGCCACTTCAAAGATTCAGCCTTGAGACACTAATATGTTCCTGAGACTATCTGGATTGTACATGTGACTTGAATTCCATCAAAGCCTCTATGAACTCTTGAGATTCTGCAAGCATGTGCAGAATCTTGTAGCCACCCAAGAAAAGCCTTATATGTAAGTTCCCTTGGTTATTAAACCCCACCCTCCAATCTGGAATGGTCTGCCTCTTTTTTCATTCTTTCCTTGCACTGAGTTTATGAAGGCCAGTTTTGAATTTCACCTGGGGAACTCCAGAGGTTGCAAACCAACAACACTCTCCTCTGTGGAAATTGAAATTTCCACTGTATTCTTTTCTTAGCCTCTCTTGAATCTAGGGTAAGGGCATATGTCTTAGGTTCTGCCAATCAGATGTACTTGCTTCAGAATCTGAATGCATCATGACAGAGAACATGGGATGGTGAAAACCTTCTCTGGCAGTAGTACCAGGAGCCTGAATTTCTGGGAGTAGCAAGGCACTGAGAGTGGCAGTGTACTTTCTGATAATTTAAGTGACAGAAGTGGTAATAAGACTACTGAGTCCAGGTCTTGCCTTGGGATCAGCAGTGGTACCATCTGATTAGTTTTGTGTTGTGATCTAGATGTGTTTTTTTTTTTTGCTGCATAACTTCCAAGGCCAAATCTGTACCTCGGTGGTGATGGCCTGAACTACCCACTATCTTTATAATCTCTTTTTTGCTTATATCAAGAGCAGTTCCTGTTGCTTTTCACTAAGAAATTACTAATCACTTGGGGGAGAGTGCAAATTAAAAAAAAAAAGTTACTACTTAGTATATGACTTAACACCAATATTTAAGAGACAGGATGGAGGAGAAGGAATGTTTCATGGTATTTGAGAATTTCAAGAAGGGAGTGGCTCTCTTGGTCAAATACTTCTGAAAGGTTAGGTAATATGAAGGTTAAGAAGCACTCACTGATGGAAGTCATTGTTGACTTTGATAAGAGCAATTTCAGTGGAGTGACTGGGTAGCCTGATTGAAGTGAGTTGAAATATGAATAGGGAGATGAGGTAATTGGAAAAAATCGTATAAAGAACTTCAAGAAGTTTGTTCATGAAAAACAAAGAAATAGGGTGGGTTGTATCTGGCTAGGAATGTCTATACTGGCAGAAACAATGCAGCAAAGGGAGTCATGGCTAAAAGGACAAATTCCTTGGTGAGGCAGTGAGGCTAACAGAGGTAAGATTGAGTTCACTTCCTAAAAGTTTGGCTATCTTCCTTATATATTAGTACTATTAACCCTTTCTCTATATACTATAAATTTGATCTCGTGTTAACTTTTTATCATTTTTAATCAAATTTTCAATACATGATCAGATCTTTTGCCTTTTCCTTGATAGTTCCTGGGTTTTGTGTTATACTTCGTACATTTAGTGGAGTTAAAATTTTTTTTTTCATTTAATTAGCTCTTTAACAGAATAACTATGTGGGGTAGAAATCTAATGTTTTTTTCCAAACATTTATTGAATAATCTACTCTTTCCCCACCAATATGAACCACACCTTTGTAGTGCATTAAGGACCCATACACACATTCACTTATTCTCTCAGATGTTTTCAGACCCCTTATTCTATCCCACTGATTTGTCCATTCTTATGCCCATATGTTTAAAAAATGTGTATATATAAAGTTACTATATATGCTATATATATATACACTATATATAGTAACTTTATATATAAAAGTACTTTATACTATATATAGTATATATTTATATACTATATATTTATATAAATTTTATATATACTGTATATATTTATATAAATATAACTATATATAAATATAACTATATTTATTTATACTATATATTTGTATATAAAGTACTATAGTATATAGTATATATATGTGTGTGTGTATATATATATGTATATATGTGTGTGTGTGTATATATATATATATATATATATATCGTAACTTTATGTCTTTATAGCTGGTCAGGCAAGTTTCCTAGCATTAGTCTCTGTCAATTAATTTATAAAATTAACTTAGGGAGAAATGATATTTTATTAATCTTTCCCATCCAAGAATATAATTTGTTTTTCCCTACTTTCCTTTTACAATCCTCCATAAAGTTTAGTTTACTCACAGAGTTCTTGCACATTTCTTGATGTATTTAATGAGTAACTTACATCTAGTAGTCTTCTGATGTTCTAATTGGATCTGGGGATAGATTTCAAATATATAGAATAATGGAGAGCATTATTGCTTTATCCATTATTATAAATAATGGATAGGCACTCTTCCTTAAATACCAATATCTCTTAGGCAGGATTCCTATATGGGTTGGATAAAAGTTAATTTCACAGGGTTGTGGACTGCTGAATCTCTACAGTGATAGATACATATGCTCTAGCAGAAATCAGAGTGGTTATTTTACAATGAAAATAAGAAAGTCTAATACATGTTCTCACCTGAATGAAAAGCCACTCTACTTCCACATGCTGATAGGTACCTGGCAAAATAAGCTACAATACTTTGCAGAAAATTAACTTCTGATTAGGTCCAATACTTGCTCTCCTGAGACCCTGAATTTCCATATAATAAAGCTTGGCACACTGGTTTGAGTCTTTTCAGGTTCAGCATTACCAGCACCTGAACCTGAAAACATTAAAGAAAAACATTAGGAACTTTTCTGGAATCCCTTCTTGGTCTTTTATGCCAATTCAGTCAGGTGACTGCTGGCTCCCAGAGGTAGAACATAAAGCTGGTGTTCAAGTCACCCAGGACCACTCTGCCCAATCTTATTCCCATGGCTTCTACCTGGCTTTGGTCCTTTCATACTATTTAATCTTGAATGTAATCTTCAGTCTTCTCCAGATGTGATGTTTTATGTGTACTCCCTAACACTAACACTTCTCTTTCCCTCCACAGACTGACTTAGCTTATTCTTTAAGCTTTCAGACTGCTCGTTACCTCTACCTTTATCCCCAACCCCAACCTATCTCCATGGAACCTAGTCTTTGTCCGCAACCACTCAAGTGGCATCTGGATGGATGCCAAAACAGTTAATTTTAAACTGCACAGCTTTACAAATGTGCCAACCAAGACTGAATAACCTGTAAAATGTACCTGTGCAACTAAGCAGGTTGGTTTACCTTTATGGAGTTAGGTAATATTGGATAAATGAATGTTGGTAAATTTCTACCAGGGACACTTGTTATAAAATTAACTTTTTTTTTTCCTCCTGGTTATTAGAAGCACAAGCCCATCTGTCTCTTAAAAGAATATTCTAATCCATGATTTTTCTTCCTGGACTCTAAATTCCCAGGGGCAAAATTAACATTGAATTCCTCTTCATAATAGGTGCTTATTATTTATTGATCCATTCTCCAACAGTCAAATAAGAGAAAAGCTAGTAAAATGTTTAAATTAACCTTGTGACTAGAAACACTAAATCTACTAAATAATGTATTTATAAAAATATTTAGGTTTGATTACATAACTGAACAATGGATCCATAAGTTAGAAATATAAAAATTTATTGTTAAATTCATAATTATAGGAATGATCTGTCCAAAGTAAAAACAACAACAAAGCAATATTAACTTAAAATAGAAATATATAATACAAATTAGGTGACTACCCATCATATTTTTTTTGTGTGCTTATTATGAAAAATGTCCACTGTGGTTTCATGACATGGTCTTAAGTCAAAATCACAATATCCAAGGGAAAATCGACTCTAAGAAGAGAAGAAAAGAGGTTTTTTTTTTTAACAACAAAAAAACCCAAAGCCAGTTTATTAAAATGATACAAAAAGAGTGCAACATACTCACTCGTAAGACTATATCCTACCTGTGGTTTCTTAAAATAATCGAGTCCCCTTCCAATCTTAATCATCCATCCATTGTTAAACCTATTGAAATAGTATACAGTATTATATTCTAGACAGTTGAGTCAGACAATTATCAAAGATATAGTGCAAGTATCAGCAACATTTCCTCATAACAAAGAAAATCACTTTCTGCAGCACCATGAGTTGAACCAAACCGAGGGTTACTCATGGGCTATGTTTCCAATGAAATGAAACATCCAAAGAAACCACTAGTTGATTTGATTAGCTGGTAACAAGTTTAACAATTAAATTCTATCTTATTCTTGAATTTCAGATTTCTGATAAAACTTTCCTGTTCTACAAAGTGTATTCAGGCAGACTACGGAGTATTGCAGCAGTTCCCCTACCTAGAGATGGAGGACATAAGGAAGAAGAGCTCTGGATCCCAACCTCTGCTTCAACTATAGCACTGCATTTAGGTTATGCTTAAGTTTTCATTAAAACTAAGGGTGCAGTACTCTAAACATATAAAGGCCACAAACCTATTACTAAGATACCTGCATATACTGTTTCCTTGTAGACACTATAGCATATTGTCACACCTATGTGATTATTTAATAAACAAGAAAAACTAAAATCATCAAACTATTAAATATTATTACCAGAAAAAATTATCCCAATACCATAACACTATATGTATAATTGAACAGAAAAGCAACAGAACACTTAAACTCTAATCCATAAGGAAACATGAAACTCAGACATAATAAGCCAGATTTTTTTTCTCGAAAGTGAAAAGATACTAAAATTAATCTTTATTTAAAATTTTAATAAATTGAATATTTATATGTAATTATGTAAAACTTATTAAAAGAAAAATATTTTCAACTGCATAAAAATTAAAATATTGCTATACACTAACCTAATT
Source organism: Nyctereutes procyonoides (assembly GCF_905146905.1). Lineage (NCBI taxonomy): Eukaryota > Metazoa > Chordata > Mammalia > Carnivora > Canidae > Nyctereutes > Nyctereutes procyonoides. The sequence continues at coordinate 44,445,515 of NW_026575049.1, read as the reverse complement.
TCTCGGTCATGTACTGAAGAAGAATATTCTAATTCCAACAGCACTCCATGATCTTGGAGTGACTCTTTTATTTCTTGCAGGCCACTACTTTGCTGCTGTTTCCGACTACCCTGTAAATAGGAAAGATACAATTTTCTGTTCAGTTACTAATATTTTAAATTATCATTAAGCTATGCAATGCATATCATAGAATGAATTAAAATGGAAAAGATTCTATACTAGTTTCAAAGTCTATTATCTCAAAGAAGCAACCAGAGCATAAAGCAGTTTAACAGCAATTTTTACCAAAATTTTTTTCTAACGTGTACATAACACGACTCTATCCCATCTCCTAAAATGTATTTCAGTAATGCTATTTATTTTTAAGATTTTTTTTTTAATTTTTTTTTTATTTATTTATGATAGTCACACAGGGAGAGAGAGAGAGAGAGGCAGAGACATAGGCATAGGCAGAGGGAGAAGCAGGCTCCATGCACTGGGAGCTCGACATGGGATTCGATCCCGGGTCTCCAGGATCGCGCCCTGGGCCAAAGGCAGGCGCCAAACCGCTGCGCCACCCAGGGATCCCTATTTTTAAGATTTTATTTATTTATTCATGAGAGACACACAGAAAGAGGCAGAGACATAGGCAGAGGGAGAAGCAGGCTCCCTATGGGGAGCCTGATGCGGGACTCCATCCCAGAACCCCGGATCACAACCCGAGCAGAAGGCAGATGCTCAATGACCAAGCCACCCAGGTACCCCTAGTAATGCTACTTAGTTATTCAGATGGAACTGCTTTCTTTTCAAGTTAATCCTAGAAATCTGGTTTATTTAGGAGCATTCCTATTTAAGTCAAAATCAAGATAGAGATGCTATTATGCTATGATCCACCAGAAGGCCAATACTATATAATCATTGGTAAAGAAGAGACAAAACTGTCAATAGTGCAAACATGTGATCATATCCTGGAACATCCAAGAGACTAAACTAACAAACTATTTGAATCAAAGAGCTTAGCAAAGTGGCCCAATGCAAGGTACAACAAAATCAGGAAAAAAATCAACAGCATTTTTTGGAAGGAAGGTATTTTAGGCCTGTAGTTAGATAATCCTGAAGAAACAGTTCTAGCTGAAGCAGTGTCCACATTTTCCTTGCTCAAACTACATCTTGTATCTGAATAAAGTGAATGACGAAAGAGTAAATGCAGAAACAGTAAATGCTTCCAGATACCTACTTCATCCAGAGATGTGAGAAGATGAATAGTTTTTACTTTACATGGTTTCTTAATAAGCATCTCACAAAATCGAAGAAAGTTATATAGCTGAAAGACATCAGGATAGGTTATTACTAACTCATACATTTTAAATAAAATTTCATCATATTTTTGTACATTTCACCTACCTGATGAATCTGTCTAATGTAAGGATCTTGTATCCAAACTTCTGTAACTGTTTCATTAAGGTATTGTTGAAAAAGTGACTCATAACTGAAACCAGTTGCATTCTCTTCTATTTTAATCTGCTTATGATATTTTCCATCTACAAAACACAATTTCAATAATATAACCAATGACCATTTATATTCCTTTTACACATATTTACATACAGTGATTAATCAGGATCTGATACAAGTTAATTTTTTTTAATTCCTCCACTCAGCAAATATTTCTGAATACCTACTACATATATATGAGGCACAAAGCAAGATGCTACACATACAGAGATAAATAAGGCAAACAATCCCATAAGTGATTTTTATCTTCATGGAGGCCAAGTGGGAAAGTCCAGAGATTTCTTGGAACAGGTTCTTGGGTCAAATCCTACAGACCAGGGATCCCTGGGTGGCGCAGCGGTTTAGCGCCTACCCTTTGGCCCAGGGCGCGATCCTGAAGACGACCCGGGATCGAATCCCACGTCAGGCTCCCAGTGCATGGAGCCTGCTTCTCCCTCTGCCTATGTCTCTGCCTCTCTCTCTCTCTCTCTCTCTCTCTCTCTCTCTCTCTGTGACTATCATAAATAAAAAAATTTAAAAAAAAATTTTAAAAAATCCTACAGACCAGGCAGTTTATCTAAGAGAAGCCCATATGTATAATGATAGCTGATACTGTCACCGTGAGTAGAATAAGCTAGAACTCCAGGGCTTCCTTGTCCTTCCCTTCAGATTTTAGTCTTTTTTATGTTCCTGCAATTTAATAGCTAAAGTATTAAACATATAAATGCAATACTATGTGGAATTTTGAAGTCTCTAGGGAAGAACTTATAGAATATTTTAAGCAGAAATTTATAGCACTTCTTAACAACCCAAGCCAAAGACTAGGATCCCACAGGATCAGTAAGATAGTTCCATTGCTTTTGTTCATTCGAAATGAATAATTATTGAATTAGTTATCAAAGACCTTTAAGATTTTTAAAAATATGACCTCTAATGGTAGTTCCTAACGTGATGGTTATATATTTAAAGTTTGTTTAAAGACCAGTAGTTTGGGGATCCCTGGGTGGCGCAGCGGTTTGGCGCCTGCCTTTGGCCCAGGGCGCGATCCTGGAGACCCAGGATTGAATCCCACGTCGGGCTCCCGGTGCATGGAGCCTGCTTCTCCCTCTGCCTGTGTCTCTGCCTCTCTCTCTCTCTCTCTGTGACTATCATAAATAAATAAATTAATTAATTAATTAAAAAAAAATAAAAAGACCAGTAGTTTGATTCTGTTCCTAATATTTCCCCAAATATGTCAGCAACTATGTATCAGTTTTCAAGCCAAGCTAGCTACATAGGTTAATTTAACCCAATGTATTCAAGCCACAATGTTGATGGTACTATATTTTATCAAGGTTTTTTTTTTTCAAGGTTTTAAAAGGAAATTTCATTGTACATTTCAATTTAGGGTAAAGTAAATACTTTTTATTCCCACCCAACAGAGGAGCTCTGGCAGGGGAGTACCCAGGGTATGGGCTCATACAGAATACTAGGAAGAGGTGGGGGAGGGCCATATAAGAACAGTGAGGAAGAGCAGCTGAGGGCTGGAAGCACTGGTGGGATGTATATATATATATATATATATAATTTAAAGATTTTATTTATTTACTTATTTATTTATTTATTTATTTATAGAAAGAGAGTAGGGGGTGGAGAGGGGCAGAGGAAGAGAGACAATCTTTTTTTTTTTTTTTTTTTTTTTGAAGAGAGACAATCTTAAGCAGACTGTGCTGCCTGCGAGCAGAACCCAACACAGGTTCGATCTCATGATCTATGAGATCATGGCCTGAGCTGAAACCAAGAGTCAGACACTTACCTGACTGAGCCACCCAGGCGCCCCTGGAGGCACTGGCTTTTTGAGGGCAGTAGTAACTTTGGCTAACAAAAGCAGGTATGCCGGGCAAAAGTGGTGATGATCATTTATAGATATATGTTTGTAAACTGCATACTCATGAGTAGAAAACTAATAATAAGTAGGGAAGGACACCTATGGCATCTCCAGTCATTAGGAATACTTAACTCCTGGAATGTTTTGATTCACAGCAAAATCCTAAAGAAGTCCCAGGAGTTTCTTTAGCTACTTCAACATTTTGTTCATTTTCTAAAGGAAAATAGAAATAAAATACAAGATTTACATTCCCTATTTCTGTGCAGTATTATTTCAACTTTAGTTCACACATTACCTTCATGGTGATCTGTGAACTTAAAACACCATGCAGAGTTCTGCAGTATGTATAGCTTTCATCAGATTCTCAAGAAGATATATGAAAACCACCTCCCCACTGCAGGGTCCCCCCCAAAAAGGTTAAGAATAATTTACATATAGGGAAGTGGAAATGCAGAATAAACCAGTAGGCTCCCAGGGATAAATGGTCCAGACCACAGAGTTCCAAAAGGCAGAGCCAGAAACATTGGATGAAATGAGTTTTGTCACAATAGCTTACGGACACATTCTGTAAATTAGCCTCTTTACCTTCTTTTTCTTGATCCAAATATTTCTTTACTATTTCTGCTTTATCCATGTAGCCAGAAATTTGTTTTCGGAGATTACGTTTCTTTGTATCATCTTTGGTACCTACAAATTAAAAAATACATTCTCAAATTTCCAAATAGTTTTTCTATTTAGTACAGGCATTATTTCCAGTTTCTCAAGTTTTCCACAAATTTCCTATCCTTAAGCATGGTTTGCCTCAGTCCTAAAATACACTAATGTGCTCATATTTGGCTTGATCATGCAAGACCTTCATTTTTACACTAAGCATCTGGAACAGCTTTATTGAGTGGAGACCCTGCCACTGTGTCTCACAGCTGGGGACATCAAATTTGGTGAGGTGACAAAGGTGGCTTATTACATGTCAAACCTGAGTCTAAGAATTGTTTTGTCGTAATCAACCACAAGTCTGAAATCTTAGCATAATCAAAACATAGCAAACAACACTTACCTTTTTCTCTTTTTTTAAGATTTTATTTATTTATTCATGAGACACACACACACACAGAGGCAGAGACACAGGCAGAGGGAGAAGCAGGCTCCATGCAAAGAGCCGGACGTGGGACTCAATCCCGGGTCTCCAGGATCAGGCCCTGGGCCGAAGGCAGTGCTAAACTACTGAGCCACCCAGGCTGTCCCAACAGTTATCTTTCTTACACAAAACCAGTTTCTCTTCTAGACTTCCTGGTTATAGTTTATGTTCAATTATTTTCCCAGCCATCCCAAAAATGTAAGGTATTTTTTTTAATATACATTATCAGTAAAATCTTACCTAAGCCCTAATCCCCAAACCCAATCGGTCACCAAATCACTTCTGGTTTCTTCATTCCTCCCTTTTGATATTGCTTATTTTTTCATAATAATTTCATTTTTAACCCATTAAAATATATTTTATTTAGAATCAATTTTGTATTTATAGAAAAACTGCAATAATGGTACAGCATCCTTTCACCCAGACTCCCCTAATACTAATATATAAATATAGTACAATTATCAGAGTTAGGAACTTAACACTGATACAACACTACGAACTCATCTCCAAACCTTGTATTCCACCAATTGTCCCACTAAAGAAAGTTTGTTTTCTGGTCCAGGATCTTACACAGCATATACTTATCATGTCTTCTTAGTGTCCTCTCCTCCAATCTGTATAGGTTCTTGGCCTCTCTCCACCTTTTATGATTTTGACATTTGAGGAAAACAGTGCTCAGTTATTTTGTAGGATGTCTCTCATTTGGAGCTATTGATGTTTTCTCATGCTTAGATTGAGGTTACACATTTTTAGCACAAAAATCATGATCAAAGCAGGCCCTTCTCAGTGGGTACATGATGTCAATATGTGTTACTACTGGTGACATTAACTTTGATCATGTGGTAATCGAAGATTTCTCCACTGTAAAATCACTATTTTGTCCCTTCTAAATGATAAGTATCTTGTGGGAAGATACCCTGTTTCTCATCACTTTTATCCACTAATTTTAGCACCCATTGATGGTCCTTGCCTGCAACAACTATCACTAGAGTGTCTGTCAAACAGAGATTTCCTATTCTATCATTTAATTTATAAATTTGGAATGCGGGATAAGTGAGTGGCTCAGCAGTTGAGTGTCTACCTTTGGTTCAGGGCGTGATCCCGGAGATCCAGGATCAAGTCTCGCATTGGGCTCTCTGCATGGAGCCTGCTTCTCCCTCTACCTATGTCTCTGCCTTCTCTCTGTGTCTCTCATGAATAAATAAAATCTTAAAAATAAATAAATAAATAAACAAACAAACAAACAAACTTGGAATGCTACTGTGAAGAAGAGCTATCCCTCCTCCCATCTACTTATTTATTCGATGATCAATTTATATCAATATGGGACTCATGCATATTTATTTTAGTCTGTGGGTTGTAATCCAATACTATTGTTTTTTTTATTTAAATTCCAGTTAGTTAACATACATTGTAATATTACTTTCTGGTTATAACATAGTAATTCAACACTTCCATACATCACCCACTACTCATCACAAGTGCGCTTCTTAATCCCCATCACCTATTTCACCCATCCCTCCACCACCTCCCCTCTGGTAACCATCAGTTTGTTCTCTATAGTTATGAATCTATTTCTTGGTTTGCCTCTCTTTTTCTCTTTGCTCATTTGCCTCTTAAATTCCACATATGAGTGAAATCATATGGTATTTCTCTGACTTATTTCACTTAGCATAATACTCTCTAGCACCATCCATGTCATTGCAAATGGCAATACTATTATTTTCTTGTTCTAATTTTATCAGCTTTGGCTTTGACAGCTCCTTCATGTTGGCCCCTGTCCTTTCGACAGACTCCTCAAATTTTGATCACTTCCTTGCTTTCTGGTGCAAAATGTTTTCAACTCATCTTGTGTTTTCCCTGCCCCAGCCCTGGAATCAACCATTTTTCCAAGAACCCCTGGTTCCTTTGTTGGAGAATGGTATAAAGAAATCCAATTCTGGGTGCCAAGTGTACTTGTTGCCACTAGGAAAGTCCTGTCACTACTTCTAGACTCTTTCAATCAACATGGCTAGAAAATATACGTAGGGTTACTAACATATATATACATCTGCATTTACTTCTGTCTATTCAACTGTGTGTGTGTGTGTGTGTGTGTGTATTTTTTTTAAACCACGAGTTCATGATGGTAACTTTGATCCCATAGGGTTCATTCTAGCCCTCCTGCTCTCCTTATGTGTAACTTCTTTTATTAATCACAGTATATGTACTGGCTTGTTCAGGCCTAGTACAGACACAATTGCCCTCTCATTCAAGTTGGAGGAAAGACAACAAGAAAAGTAAATCGGGTAAGTATGTATGTTAGATTGTGGTAAGTGTTATTAAATAAAATAAAACAAGGAAGAAGGATAAGGAAGTCCTAGGATGAGGCTGCAATTTTACATAGGAGGTCAGGGAAGGCTTCACAGAGAAAGTAATAATTGTATAAAGAGGAGTATGCTATACAAATACAAATACCTGAGAGGAGAAGAGCATATTCCTTATAGAGACAAGCCCTGACATGCAACTTTAATTACACCAATCTTTTGTAAAAACTTTAAATGGTTTCTCCTCATCTCTGGAATGAGTTAAAATCTGATGGTCAAGGCCATCCACTCTGTGTTCCAAGACTCACTCTATCTTTAACTTTTATTTTATTTTATTTTTTTTATGATAGTCACACAGAGAGAGAGAGAGAGGCAGAGACACAGGCAGAGAGAGAAGCAGGCTCCATGCACCGGGAGCCCGATGTGGGATTCGATCCCGGGTCTCCAGGATCGCGCCCTGGGCCAAAGGCAGGCGCCAAACCGCTGTGCCACCCAGGGATCCCTCACTCTATCTTTAAACTTAACTTCTCACTCTTTCTCTATAGACACATGCTGGAACCAAACTGAACCACTTATTTAATAAAACAGCACAGACAGAATTTAAACACTTAGCTGAATTTCATTGCTGAAATTCTACTTACTCCTCCAAAGCCCCTGTCAAATGCCACCTCCACTTTTCCTCCCCCAAATGACCTTTAACTGTCTAAATCTTCATTGCACTTGTCTATAACCCTCTCCTGGCACTTATTCCCTATGTGGGTTATTTGCATTTGTACCTTAATCTGTAAGATTATCTCACTGTCTCTATAACCTCTGTGGAATCAGGGAGCACACTGGAGCAAAACTGGATTCTCCTGCTTCAGATTCCCAGAGTGCCAGAACTTGAGCAGTGCTCCACTTGACAACCCTAGAGCACCAGAATTTTAGCAATGCTCCATCTGACCAACACTGTACACTATCTCATTTTGGCAGTCAGTATACCAGAGTCTTTAAAACCTTGGGTTCCATTGTGACTCTACTAATTGTAGTGAGACTTATTTTTTTAAAAGATTGTATTTATTTATTCATGAGCCACGCAGAGAGAGACATAGGCAGAGGGAGAAGCAGACTCCCTGTGGGGAGCCCAACGTGGGACTCGATGCCAGAACCCCAGGATCATGCCCTGAGCCAAAGAGAGAGGCTCACCCCTGAACCACCCAGGTACCCCAAGATTATGATTTTGATGTACTCTGCACAGTGCCAGCACTCAGCACTCATAAATAATTACTCCTATCACCATCATCACTATCATCATCAAACGGGCTCTTCCAAGATAGTTTTATAGTTCTTTTTTTTTTTTAAGATTTTATTTAAGAGAGTGGGCGCTGGAGCCTGAGTGGGGGTGGGGAGGGAGACGCAGACTCCCCGCAAGCGTGAAACCCAATTCATGGCTCTATCCGTGAACCCCAAGATCAGGACCTGAGCCACCCAGGCAGGCACCCCGGTAGTTCTTATAGTTCTGACGAAAGCACTCACCCTTGAAGAGCGCCCTCTGCTGTCCTTTCAAGGCTTCTGTGTGCTCTTAGGCCAGACTGGGAGCTCCAGGGTTTGGGGAACAGGGGCTGGTCTTAAACCAGCTTTATATAATACATATGTAACATATATATTTAACATATAATATATAATTACACATAATATATAATTACTGAGTGTCTACTATGTGCCAAGGATTGTACTATTGGTTAGTGGTTATTTGGGTACTTCTCAACATTGAATAATTACACAACAGATAAAGTCTGGCTGCCCCATTCACAATGCTATGCATTTCTCACACCGAATTTCAGTACACACTGAAATTTCTCCCAATTTTTATTTTACCGCTACGTGCTTTTATTGTTTACTTCTAACGAAAACGCCTATACAGAGAAGTAAAGATAATTGTGTAACGAACACCCTTATTACTCATTGATTTAAGAATTGTTAGCATTCTGCCACATTTGCTCCAATTGTTTCTCTTCCTTAAAATTAAACTCAGATATCGTGACAAACTCTTTCCAAGACGCTCAAGTCTACATCTCGAAAAATCAAAGGCAGTTTTCGAAAAAAAAAAACATACCGCTTAACAAAGTCAATAATTTGAGTGTTACCCCATCTCTATTCAAACGTTCCAAACCGATCCAGAAATGTCTTTTACATTTACGTTCAAAACTAGTCCTATCAAGGCTTATATGTCACATTTTATTCTGTCTCTTAAAAATCTAGAGTGCAGTTCCTCTTTTTTGATGACATCAACCTATCCAAGGTATAAACGGAACCAGTCCACTTGTTCTGTAGAATATCCGCCTTCTGCATTCGTATTTGCTTTCCCGTTGTGCACAAGGATTCTTAACTTTCACTCCGCCCCAGGCACAGCGAGATCCAGTTCCTTTCATCTAGTCCTCTCTCCACTGCTCCCTGCTCACCTCTCAGGACCTGCATGAGCAGGTCAATCCCCTCCTGGTAACACACCAGGGCCTGCTGGTACCGGGAATCCGAGTCCAGTTCCATCGCCCGCTTTAACACCGTGAATGCAGCCACGCTCTGGGCATCCTGCTCCTTCCCGTACTTCGCCATAGTTCCGAAATCCCAGCGGCGGGGAGCCCGCCCAGAACCCAGCCAGCCGGCGGCGCTTCCGGGAGCGATCACGTGACACCAGTGCGCCTGCGCTCTCTTTCGGCGCCTCTTGAGTGGGCGGGACGTGGCGGGAACGGAAGTGCACGGTCTCGCTGTCGGCGCGCAGTGGGACGGACGGCTGGGTTCGCGGTAGCCCCAGGTGGTCCTTCCTCTGTTCTCCTCTCCCTCGGTGAGTCAAGTTCAGGCTGAGCCACACTTAGCCGTAGCTGGTGAGGGGGGAACGAATGGTGGCAAGTATTGCATTTTTGCCAGGAGTATGTCCCTGGGAACGCTGTGGTCTCAGATCCGGGCTCATTTTCCCATTGGATTCTGAGTTTGCGGGTCGCAGTCTCCTAGGTGGGCCTGCGCCCGGGTACCGTCCCGGGGTCGAGCATCCTACTTCCCAGCTCCGGAGCCACGCGGCTGGTGGGCCCCGACTCTGGGAGCCCGAGGGCCGAGCCGCCCAGGCAGGACCCCCCAGTGGGAGAGGGAAGTCGCGTTCGTCTTAGTTTCTGTGCTTCTGTTTTACTATTTTCGTTTTTCCGCTGCGGATCGGCGTAAGCTGAATTTTTTGTTAATGAAGATAAAAGCTTTCCTAATTGCATTTTAGAAGGCAAAAATCTTCCGAGGTTGGCAGTTAAAATATTTACCGTTTCACCAAAAGCTGTAATTTTGCAACCAGGTTTTTTTTTTTTTAAGTTACTAGGATTATTTTTTTTATTTTTATTTACTTATGATAGTCACACACACAGAGAGAGAGAGAGGCAGAGACACAAGCAGGCTCCATGCACCGGGAGCCCGACGTGGGATTCGATCCCGGGTCTCCAGGATCGCGCCCTGGGCCAAAGGCAGGCGCCAAACCGCTGCACCACCCAGGGATCCCCTGCAACCATGTTTCTTGATCGCCACCTACCCAAAGCTGCCTGTTCTGCTTTGTATTTTTCCCAAGAGGTGCTGATGAGGATGAGGGCTGCCTATGGCTTGTTAGAAATTAGGAATTAAAAGAAGAGATACTTACTGCCTTCAGAGATACCGGTTTATTGAAAGAGAAATTCTGTGTTGTGCATTTCCAGTAATGTTTTCCCTCCTTTTGTCATTAAATAGATACATAAAACTGTTCAGACAACTGGGAACCAAAAGCGGAAAATCACTTGATAGCCTTACCCCCCAGGGGTACGTTAGCATTTTACTGATAGCCTTCCAGAGTTTGTGTTTACACACACATTCCTCTCCCTCTAGGGGGGGTCCTGCCTGGGCGGCTCGGCTCTCGGGCTCCCAGAGTCGGGCTCCATCAGCCGCGTGGCTCCGGAGCTGGGAAGTAGGATCCGCTCGACCCCGGGACGGTACCCGGGCGCAGGCCCACTTAGGAGACTGCGACCCGCAAACTCAGAATCCAGTAGGAAAATCAGACCACGTCTGAGACCACAGCGTTCCCAGCGACAAACTTCTGGCAAAAATGGAATATTTGCCACCATTCATTCACAGACTTTTTTTTTTTTTAATTTCAACTTTCTTTTTTTTTTTTTAAGATTTTATTTATTTATTCATGAGAGACACAGAGCGAGAGAGAGAGGCAGAGACATAGGCAGAGGGAGAAGCAGGCTCCATGCAGGGAGCCCGATGTGGGACTCCATCCTCGATCCAGGGATTCCAGAATCACACCCTGGGCTGAAGGCGGTGCTAAACCGCTTAGCCACAGGGGCTGCCCCCACAGACATTTTTTTAATGGAAAAGAGATCATACTTCTCATGATGCATTTTCCTTCTTTTGCACCTGTACAAGAAAAGTTATTGTACAGTAGGAGACAGTATAGTTATTTCAAGATCCAAGAGTTTTGTGCCTTATTAACGATAACCTTTACTTTTTATTAAAACTTAGAATTTTTGACTGTCACCTCTTTTTTTTTTTTAAGATTTTATTTATTTATTCATGAGAGAGAGGCAGAGACATAGACAGAAGCAGGCTTCTTGTGGGGAGCCTGATGCAGGACTCTATCCCAGGACCCTGGATCATGACCTGAGCCAAAGGCAGACGCTCAACCACTGAGCCACCCAGGCATGGCGAGTGTTACACCTTCTCAAGTCTGTAAATTAAACTAAATTCAATGAAAACTGATTGAGTGCCTAGTACATGACAGGTATATGCTTTAGGTATATGCTTGGGATACATCTGAATAGATGGGGCAAACCAAAAACAATTTAAAAATCATTGTCCTTGCAGAATGAACATGTTACTGGGTGGAGACAGTAAACAAAAACCTAACAAATTGTTAAGTGCTATGGAAAGAAAATCAGGTGGTGTAAGGAGTCTTGACAATTTTGGGGTGGGTCAAACTGTTAAGTAATGGAATAAGGATAGACCCTACTGAGAAAAGATTTGAGCCAAAAATTGAAAGAGGTAAGAGAAATTAACTTTGTGAATATCAAGAGCGTTCCAGGAGAAAGAACTGCCAGTCCAAAAGAGTGCCTGGCAACTTCTAGGGCCTGGAAGGGGACCAGTATGTGTATTAAGAGTGATTGGAGGTGAGGTCCTAGAAGTGGAGGCTGAGGACTGGCTGTCGCTCCAATGCATTAGAGCTTTTTGTTATTTTAATCAATAAACTTTTTTGCACCGGGGCTGCCCAGAATAATATAGATTTTATAGAAATGTGAAGATAGTACAGAGTTCCTATATATACCCCACACCTGACTTCCCCTTTTATTAACATCTTACATTAGTATGGTACATATGTTATAATTGATGAACCAATATTGATACATTGTTAACTAACATACTTCATTTGAATTTCTTAGTATTTACTAAATGTCCTTTTACTCTTTCAGAATCCCATTTAGCCATCATTTCTCCTTAGGCTTCTCTTGACTATGGCAGTTTCTCACTTTCCCTGTTTTTGGTGACCTTGACAGTTTAAAGGCACTCAATTATTTGAAGAGATACTGGTCAGATATTTTCCACAATGTCCATCAAATGGAGTTTGATGTTTTTCTCTCAGCCTGGTGTTCAGGGTTATGGGGAAGAACACAGACACGAAGTGCCATTTTCATTCCATCATATCAAGGGTGCATGCTATCAACTTGACTTTTATCTCAGTTGATATAAACCATAATCATCTGGCTGACACAGTGTGAGGTTTCTCTAGTACACAGTTATTTTTTTCTCCTTTCTGTGCTGTTCTCTGGGAGCAAGTTATTAAGCATAGCCCATACTTAAGAGATGAATGGTTTTAGGGACACCTAGGTGGCTCAGCTATTGAGCGTCTGCCTTTGGCCAAGGGCGTGATCCCCGAGTCCCCACATGGAGTCCCACATCGGGCTCCTTGCATAGAGCCTGCTTCTCCCTCTGCCTATGTCTCTGCCTTTCTCTCTCTCTCTCTCTCTCTCTCTCTCTCTCTCAGCTTCTCATGAATAAATAAAATCTTAGAGAGAGAGAGAGAGAGAGATGAATGGTTTTGCTCCACCTCTTTGAAAGGGAAGTATCTGCCTAAGTTATTTGGAATTCTTGTGTAAGAGAGATTTGTTTCTTCTCTACCATTAATTTACTTCTTCATTTATTTGTATGACTATGGAATCATGTATTTTATGGTTTGGACTATAAGCCAGTACTTTATTACTTACTTTGTTGCTTATATTGGTCTAGCCTTAGCTATTAGGAGCTCTTTGACATGGTCCTATGTCCCTTTGACATTCTCCCATCATTTTGACTTTTGAGTAGTTCCTTTCAAGTGTTACAAGATGCTCCAAGCTCATCTCTGTATATTCCCTGCTGTAGCCCTACAATCAGCCATTTCTCCACAGAGGCCTGGTTTCTTTTATTAGAGAATACTAAGATCAGGTGTTGGGTATGCTCATTGCTATTAGGATGCCATTGCTTTTTGCTCTTGTTAGCTAACAGAGCTAACCGACGTATACATGCGTGTCTGTGATTATTTTCTACATCCATCAGTCTCTCTATTTAGCTAACCATGAACTTGAACTCGAATCCTGTGCCATTGGATCACATGGGTTATTCTTGCTTTCTCCTTTTGACTTGTATGTTACTTCTCACTCCAGCAGTTGGAGGTTTTGAGAAGAGTTGACATGATCAGATTTAGGATTTTATTTTGTTTTATTTTTTTTAATTTTTACTTATTTATGATAGTCACAGAGAGAAAGAGAGGCAGAGACACAGGCAGAGGGAGAAGCAGGCTCCATGCACCGGGAGCCCGATAAGGGATTCGATCCCGGGTCTCCAGGATCACACCCTGGGCCAAAGGCAGGCGCCAAACCACTGCGCCACCCAGGGATCCCCAGATTTAGGATTTTAATGAGATGATTGCTGTCACGGAAAAGAGACTCTAGGGAAGTTGGAATGGAAGCCAGAAGGCCATGAGGAGGCTTTTGTTGAAATTTAAGTGGTAAGAAAAAGACTAACAAAGTGTGAAGCCAAATGAGTTGTGTTAGTCTATTATGTTTAATTTGGAGGAAGAAATATGGTAAAGAAAATACTTTATCATTACCTATTTGATTGGAGGCCAGAGGATTAAATAAACGTCTCTTCTAAGGAAGCCTTAATACAAAATGTATTTAAACAACCAGCCAAGCAATGGCTGATGATTTGACTAAATATTGATTTGAACTAGAAGTTGTTAAATTGTATGGTAATGTTTGAAGTCTGAAGTCTGAATGAGAGTCGTGAAATTTTGATGTACTTCTGAATTCTGAGTTGAGCAGACCATAGATCTAATCCATTAATTAATTCAGACATTCATAAACAAACACTGGTTGCCTGCTATTCATCAGATACTGTGCTAGATGCGGAGAGTAAAAAATGAACAAGACAAAATTCTGGCTTTCATGGCACTAAGGATTTAGTAGTTAACTCTTCTAAAACTGATACATAGTTAATTTTGAGAGAGTGGTTCAGTTGCTGAAAATTTTTCTAAAGTCTGGCTCTTTTAATGAAACATCTTCCTTTGATTCCGACAACTTCATCACTTTGTCCATATCACAGAAAAGGCTTGAAGAGCTTGAGTGAGCCAGAATCTGGTGGATTCACTGAAATACAGCATTATATCCTATTTTGGTGCATTAGGATATTCTTATTACAGCTTTGTAATAATTTAATAATTTTATCATAGTATAAGTACCATTTATTGAGGGCTTCCTATGTGCTAAATACTGTCTTAGGTGTTTTCAGAATAACTCATTTGCAAGATAGATATTATTTTCATTCTTTTGGGGAAAAAAACTGAAGCACACAAATTAAGTGACCTACCCAAAATAAACATGTAGCTCATAAACCTAATCTTTCTGTTTTCAGTATACATCAGTATAGTAGGTTGTAGTTGTGCGACTCAAAAAACATTTTTTTACATCCTAGAAGCAATGCATATTTGTTAAGAATAGTTTAAAAATACAAACATGCAAAAAAAGAAAGTTACAGCTTACTTTTTAAGACAAAGGTGTTATGATTTAGTGAGAATATGCTGGATTGGGAATTAGGAGAATTGGGTTCCAGACTATATTCCTTGGATGCCCTTGGGTAAATGATTGAATTTTTATTCCCCACATACCTGAGATAAGAAGGTTGTTAAATCTAGTTCGAGGGGTCTGGATTTCTTCAGTCCTTCTAGCCCTTTCATTTTTTGTGATTCTATAACAAAGCATTCTTTGTGCTCATTGTTGAAGAAAAAATTTTAAACAATAGTAGCCTCCTTTGCCCATTTTTGTCGAGTCAACCTAGCTTCTAACTCATTTGGCAAAAATGAGTTGTGGTTAATATATGATTACTACCTATGGTTTTGCTGAACTCCAAATAAGACATTTATTATAACTTAATTCTTACCTTTATTGTATTAAAATAATAAGATTTTACTGTTAAACTATAAGTTTTATAATTAACTTGTTGTTTAGTTTTTTAATAATACAGAAGTGAGCACCTGTCCATTTCCAAGACACATTTGACCCACAGATCTATTTCTGCTTGTCATAGCCCCTGAAGAGAAAGGTCAGCACAATCATGGCAGGGTTTTTGTGCTCAATAATTCGGAGGCCCCCAGGCCGACTCCAAGTAAGTGTTTCTTTTCAAATATTATCTTATTTTAATTCCTTAATAACTATTTTTTTCTCTTGTGATTAACAAAACAAACAGGCAAGTTAAACTGCATAAGTTCTTTTTTGTGTGTGTATTAAGTTTTTATTTAATGTTAAGAGCCAACTTTTTTTATGATTTATCTGCTCTTTTATCACTAAAGATTTGAAATCACAAAAGATCTTTTCCCAGAGAACATGCTAGTAAAAATGGCCAGTGTTGATTCCCCTTAATTTTTTAAAGTTTTAAGGTTTTTTTGTCTTTAATTCTGAAAAAAAGTATATTTTCGATTATAGAAAAATAGAACACTATGAAAGAGCAGAAAGAAGAAAAGCATTCTCCCAGAGACCATTAATGCTTGTATTTTCATATATTTCCTTCTAGTCTCTCTTACACAAATTGCAGCAGCTCAGGCTAATCTGTTCAGAGGGGCAGAGTCTAGATACAGACCTCCTGCTGGCTATGAATGCTTTACATGCATTACCTTAACCTTAGATTAATTCTGTTGATCAGTATTATTTCCTTTTTCTGTAGCAGACTGAGAGCAAGGGGACTGGAAGATTATAGAAAGGGAACAAGAGATAGGAACAAGGAGTGATGGCATTGTAGGGACTAGAAAGAAAACCAGAAACTCATTTCCTTTTACATTGTATTGTTGAAGGTGATTTATTGCACATTGTGTAGAGCAGGGGTTGGCAAACATCTGCAGGTCAGATTCAGTCTGCCACCTGTTTTCTTGTAAATCAAGTTTCATCGGAATGTAGCCACCCCCATCCTTGTTGTTCGGGGGCCCCTTTTGCCCTACCAAGGCAGAGTTGAAAGTCAGCAATGGAAACTGGACAGCCCAAAGCTGGAAATATTTCCCATCTGGCCCTATACAGAAAAATATTCCAAACTCCTGTTCAAGAAGTCTGTATTTCATTCATATGTAGAGTTTAAGAAACAAGACAGATGAACATAGGGGCAAAAAGAAAAAAGAGAGGGCAAACCAGAAAACAGACTCTATAGAGAACAAACTATGGGTTGCTGCCAGGGGAAAAACATGGGTTGAATGGGTGATGGGGATTGAGGAGGGCACTTGTGATGAGCACCAACTGTTGTGTGTTAAGTGGTGAATTCACTAAATTCCACATCTGAAACTAATATTGCAATGTATGTAAAGAAACTGGAATTTAAATAAAAACATGGAAAAGTATGTATTTACGTGCTTTTTGCTTTCTAATGTGACTTTTGTCACCTACAAATTGATGGGTATGGATTTCTGCATTAACCAGAGTTCTTAAAAAATTGTTTTATTTCATGCTTTAGACCGTGACAAAAGGTGTGGAGCCTCTTATTTGTACAGACTGGATTCGTCACAAATTTACAAAGTCAAGAATTCCGGATAAAGTAAGAAGGGTTTGGGGTGGTTTTTTTAGTATTACTATCTTTTTAAGCATGCGATGGTTTAAAAGGTACCTACTTTTGTAATATTGAAAACTTTTATGTTAAATTATTTCTGGATGTTGGCAGTAGAATTTATCTAAATAATGACTTTAAAAAAAAAGTGCCAATAAGACTTTAAAAAAAAAAAAATGTGCCACTGGCCTTTGTAGTAGTAGGTTTTTATCATCTTAGAATTTGTTTATTCCTGCTTGGGTTTTTTTGCCTTAATACTTTGTGTTTTCAATCACCATTGTCCTCAGAAAACAATGAGCCTTCTTCCTGCTCAGACACTGTCATTGTAGCTCTGTGTTCACTTTCTGTATTGACTACTGCAACTTGGGATCTTTGATTTTTCCTGCTAGATTTATGTGTACATGTCATTCTTTCAGAAAACACTAGCTAAGCATTCTATTGATTTTTATTTTGTTTCATTTTTTTAAATGACTTTATTTCTTAGAGTAGTTTCTTAGAGCAGCTTTTATTTCTTAGAAAAACTGAACAGAAAGTACAGAGAGTTCCTGTTTACTTCCTCCCCCAACATATATAGTTTACCCTATAACTAATGTTTTAATTGTTAACATAATTAACATTCTAATACATTTATTAGAATTTATGGACCAGTATTAACAGATTATTTTTTTAACAGATTATTATTAACCAAAGTTCTTAGATTGTGCCAGAGTTTACTGTCAGTGCTATACATTTTATGACTTTTGACAAATACACAGTATCCTGTGTCATTAGGGTATCATACAAATAGTTTCACTGCCCTAAAAATCCTCTGCGCTTCACCTGTTCATCCCTCCCTCTCATCTCTCAACTTCTAGCAACTACTGATATTTTTAATGACTGTCGTTATAGTTTTGCCTTTCCCAGAATATCATATAGTTGGAATCCTACAGTATGTAGTTCTTTCACATTGGCTATGTTCACATAGCAGTATGCCATGTGATGTCTTAATGTCTTACCACCATGATTGATAGCTTTTTATGTATTTGTTAACTATATTTAATCAAAAGAATGATAAATCATGAGTTAACTAAAAAAAGCTGGATAGAATTAAGGAAAAACATGAATTAGATCAAGTTATTTTCCATTAAAGTGACTGGAGACTCAGAAATCAAACAAGGTTATAGAAATAATGAAAACTATATTTTTATAACCTGAGTTTTATGCCTGTGCAGCTCATTTCTTTTTACTACAAATAACATTTGGTTGTATTGATATACCATAGTTTGTTTAGCCATTCACCTACTGAAAGACATCTTAATTGCTTCCAATTTTTGGCAGTGAATAAAGCTGCTGTAAACATTTGCATGTGGGTTTTTGTGTGGGCATAAGTTTTTAACTCATTTGAGGTAAATACCTAAGAATGTAATTATGCAGTTGATGGTATATATGGAAAAGACATTTAGTTTTTAAAGCTTGGGTTTTTTTGTGTTTTTCCCCCTAATTTTTTGTGCTGCAGCAAAATATATATAAAATGTACTTTCTTAACCATTGTAAGTATATGTTTCAGTGGTATTAAATACATTCATATTGTCTTGCAGAGCCATCACCACCATCCATCTCCAGAATTCATCATCTTACAATACTGACACGCTGTTCTCATGAAATAATAGCTACCCACTCCCTCCTTCCCCCAGCCCCTGGCAACCACCATTCTCCATTGATTTAACTTTTCTTTTTTAAGATTTTATTTATTTACTTGAGAGAGAGTACAAGCTAGAGAGAGAACATGAGTCAGGGGAAGAGGCAGAGGGAGAAGCAAGCTCCCCACTGAGCAGGGAGCCAGACTCAGGACTCAAACCCAGGACCCCGGGATCATGTCCTGAGCCAAAGGCAGATGCTTAACCAACTGAGGCACCCAGGTGCCCCCATCTTTTTCTTAAAGATCAAATAATATTGATCTGTTGACTGTTACTTTGACGGTTTCGACACCCTTAATATGCTTGATGTTCTCTTATCAGAAACCTCTTTGTTTTTCAGGTATGGCCTTTCAGCTGCTATCCTTCCCATAACTGTATTGTCTTAAATCTTTTCCTGTTTCTTAGTCTGTAAAGTTCTGGAATAAAAGCATAGATACAAATATTACCATTCCTTTAAAATGTGCAAAGCAGTGATTTTGCTTGCCATCTGTAGCAAATGTGAAAACTCAAACTTCATGGAAATGACTCTTGAGATGTGTACCTCTAGTACTTGCCTGTATTCTGAATCTATTCCTATATTCTCAAATGATCCCTAGACCCAGTTCTTTGATAACTCAGGTATTTCAGGTTAAACCTATCTAAAATGAAACTTATCTTTTTACTTTATCTCTAAACAACCAAACAAAAGAGGATACTTGGCCTTAGTTATACCAATTAATGCTACCATCCTCTGCCTGATTTCCCAGACCAGAGACCCCTGAGTCCATCTTAGCCCCTCCTATTCCTTCATCTAGTACAAACCCATCTATAATTTTATTGCTCAGAGTCCCCAGATGAGTCCCTTTTCTGTTGGAGCTTCTGTAGTTCAGGCTCTTAAACCACCGCTACAAGTGCTTCCTAGTACCAGACTCCCACTCCCACCCCATTTTATCCTCTTTTGAGTATATTCTTTCTGAGTCTCTCAAAACTTTAGTCATGTTTTCTTCAAATCTGTAATGGCTTAAGTAGCTTCTGAAAATCTCTGCCAGGCTCAGCACAATTGAATAGTTTAACCTCATCCCCTACATTGCTTTTCATGGTTTTTTCCTACTCCAGCTACACAGAATCACTTAGTTTTCCCAAATATTTGATGCTTTTTATACTGTTTCTTGATCACTGGTTCTTTGTATCTTCTTTTCTTTGGTGTGCCTGCCCCGTTCTCTGTCTGTCACCATTCTTCTCATCCTGCATCTCTTCAAAACCCCTAGAAAATACAAAGGAACAAAAAGAACTGAAATGCACCCTTAATCTTACCTACCTGGAGACTGTCAACACCCTACCCTCCACATCCTATTTTGTTGTAGGTTCCTAAAGATGTGAATCATCTCATGTATAATGCTTCTCTAGTTGTTTTCTTCATTTAGCAATATAATGGGACTCTCTCAGTGGATAAGTTTCTACAATATTATTTTTTATGATTAAATTATATCCTTTTTGACTAAAGTACCATATTTTGTATGTGTTTCCTTGTTGTGATTCCCCAGAGGTATGACTATTGATTTAATGTCTTTGAGATGTTTATACATACATACGTGTGTGTGTATATAACATGATTTCTTAGAATTGGTATTTATGTAATGTATCACATACACACCCATGTATTTTGGTACAGATAAAACAAATACAAGATCCTACTACACATGGTTGTGTGGAATTCTTTTCTCCTCAAGAATGTATTATGACAATCCTTCAACATTAGTAGCTGCTAAAATAGTATACCTTTTTGTTTTAATGGCAGCATTGTATCCCGTGGGATACATCATAATTTATTTAGTTGTATCATATTTTATTTGGATTTGTTATCATTAGTTTGTTCGTTTTGTTTAGAATGTATGCATTGTAATTCTTTTAGTTATTCCATGAGGAACATGGATGTGGCCTTTAGTTTTTTCAGTATTACAAATAGTGTTACCATGTACATTCTTATTCAGTACATTTTATGTTCTGAGGGAAGTTTTTCTTGGGATAGCTAACTAGAACATTTTGATTCTTAGAGAATCAGTTCAAATGGCAGCTCTGTGGAGCTGCTTCTAATCCTTCATAGGCAGTCATTTGTACTCTTCAAGTACTCTGTACTTATTTTCTTATGATACTCGTGTTATTTTCATTTTACGCTAGTTTTTGTTCCCCTGCTTGAATGGAGGGGAGGGATACAGCCACACCCAGCTTATATAGTGCTAATACATTGTCCTGGCATTTGAAGTCTTTAGTGTCCTCTGGTTGCTCCTGCTTCACTCTTAAATAAAACAATTTGTTGCCTATGTGATATTTTTTTCAGAGTACAGAATTTTTCAGAGTAAGAATTTTCTAAATTCTTAGAGTTTGTCTAAGTAATCAGACTGGTATAAATGTTCAATTTGAGGATGAGGATCACAGAAAGATTTGAGATGAGATCATTATGTAGTTTGGGTTTTTGTTTGGTTGGGTTTTTTGGTTTTGTTTTTTTTTTTAAGAAAAAAGATGCAGAAACTGTGTAAGTTGAAAATTTACTGTTTATAATTTTTCTTTCTTAGGTATTTCAACCTTCACCTGCAGATCATGAAAAATATGGTGGGGATCCACAGCACCCTCATAAACTGCATATTGTTACCAGAATAAAAAGTACAAAGAGACGTCCATATTGGGAAAAAGATATAATAAAGATGCTTGGGTTAGAAAAAGTATGCAACTATTTAAGTCCTCTTAAGTGTTGCCTAAATTTGCTTTAAACTTTATAATTTTTAAACTTAAAGGTATATTTTATTATTTCTTTTGTTTAAATGTATTATTTAAGTGTAATTTATTTGAAACTTTGATTTAGACAGAATAAGTCTTCATCTTAACATTTTGTAGGCAACATGGGATCATCTGCTTTGTAACTGATCCATTACATTTTTTCCTTTCTTTATAGGCACATACTCCTCAAGTTCACAAGAATATCCCTTCAGTGAATGCAAAACTGAAAGTGGTTAAGCATTTGATAAGGTTTGTTGTTCATTACTTCAGCTATTTTTAACAGTTTGTTGCCTAGTATGATTCTAAAAGCATATTCTTATGTCACAGGATCAAGCCCCTGAAGCTGCCACAGGGACTTCCAACAGAGGAGGACATGTCTAACACGTGCCTCAAGAGCACTGGGGAATTAATAGTGCGGTGGCATCTAAACCCTGTAGATCAGGAAGCTGTTAAGTCCTAATTGCAGAGCAATTTCATATTTAAAAATATAAATCATTTAAAGGTAGTGAGAAAGTGTTCTCATTAAAATATATTTTAAATAGTAGTCATTTTCACTGTCTAAACATGGTGTGATTCTTCCTTAAATAGCCTTGGAGGTTTCATTGCTATTATTTGGTCTTTCTCTTTTTTCCCTCTGATTTCATTGCAGAATGGGCAAGAATGGTGTTATTTGAATATCTGGGTTCAGATGTCACCTAGCAATAACTATTGACTTTTTAAAAATACTGTTTTCTCTTTTAATTGAATTCAACAAATTCTGTGACTGTCTTTTTGAGTGAGCAGCCTGTTATGTGTAGAGAAATGCACAGCTGAGGCTCTCTGGGTGGCTCAGTGGTTTAGTACTTGCCTTTGGCCCAGGGAGTGATTCTGGAGTCCCAGGGATTGAGTCCCACATCAGGCTCTCTGTCGGGACCCCGACATGGGACTTGATCCCGGGACTCCAGGATCGCGCCCTGGGCCAAAGGCAGGCGCCAAACCGCTGAGCCACCCAGGGATCCCCAAGTATGGGCTTTTTGATTAGATAGCTTGATAAAATTTTAAAGCCTCCAAGTTACTGTCTAAATCATCTGTCCTTCTTTATAAGTGTATACATGTCAAAATTTGTTAACTGCATTAAATTTTTCTCTCAATTAACTTGATCTTATGTAAATAAGTTAATAAAGAATCTTTGGAAATCTAGACAGTTTCTAAATAATGCCTAAATAGATAAGGCGTTAGTCACTAAAATTTTTACTTTTATTTCTTAAAATGTCAATCAATTAACAAACACTACCTTTGGATAATATCTGTTTATTTTTGCCTCAAAATTAGAGAAATGATATGAAATAAGTGTTCATGGAGAAAAAACAGCTAAACATTTCATTTTCTGTTCTCTAATTTTCTTTATTGTGTGGAGAAAAGAAAATTCCTTTGATCACTAAAGTTAAAGCTAATATAAACAGTGTTAACAATGTTACATAATGGAGGAGCTAAGATGGCAGAGTAGTAGGAGGACTGTAGGCTTGCCTCATCCGTTGAACACAGCTAGATAGATACCACATCATTTTGAATACCCAGGAAATCAGTATAAGGACTGACAGAACAAACTGCACAACTAGGAGAGAGGTGGCCACATTGTGGAAGGTAGGTGATGCAGAGATGTGGTTTGGGGAAAAAGGATTGTGGATGCTTTGAAGGGGAGGAGTCAAGATGGCAAAAGGAAAATACTTTCCCCAAAGCCACTGGCTGAGAAAACTCAAGGGACAGCCAGCAGGACTGAAGTTTTAGATGTCTGCAGCATGGCAGCTGTGGAGGGTACTTCAGTGTTCCTATTGAGAAGGAGGGCAAAGGCCTGGGGTAGATGGGCCAATCTGAGGATTTTCCTGGGACACACTGGGAAAGACAGGAGTGGATCTGAGACCAGCAGCATTGCCTCTCTGGGGACAAAGGAGCTGATGGGCACCATTATCTTCCCCCACCCCTCAGCACTGGGTACAGATACCTGCTGAGGACAGCTAACCTGGACACTGGCTCTTTAGTGCTTTTTGCTCCAGACCCCACCCTCCTGCACTCTAGTAAAACTGCCATACAGAGTCAAACCTGTATCCATCCCAGTGCAGGGAGACCCTTCCCCAGAGGATCAGCGTGGGTCCCCACCATGCCAGGTCCCTAAAATTAGGAGTTTTAAAGCACTCAGCCAGCCTGGCTGGGATAGAGCCCAAAGTGCACTGTCCTGCTCCAGGTGGGCAAGCAACTCAGACACAGTGAAAACAGCAATCTGAAAAACACCTGTGGCACATAAGGATAAATTATTTGCTCAGTGATGGCTTCCCTGACAGTAGCAAGCATGAACTCCCCTCTCCAGGGACAAAAGAGCTGGCCAGTACCATCTTTCTTCCATGCTCCTAAGTAAACAACACAGCACCAACATTGGCTGTTTAAATTGCTTACACCAACACCTGCTGTGCTGTGCTCTGCTGGCACAGCTTTCCTTGAGCAAGTGTGCCTGAGAACCAACACAGTGGACCCCTCCCTCTGAAGACCAGCACAAACCTCCACATACACCAAGTCTACCGGCCACAGAGTGCTGCAGAGCTTCAGCTCTAGTGGAAATTGCTTCAAGTCTATTCTAACAAGCAGACCAGAGCATACCTAATTAAAACTTGCCACACTCTGGCCAAAGTCTAAACTCTCCCACTGCAGGCAAGGAGAAACCCTGCAGAGGACCAACCTGAGGAAGAGAGGAACCATAACACAGCAGCAGAGTGCACACAGCATATACCAGAGACATTTCTTGAAGCACCACATCCTGGACAATGTATGACCTCCTTGATAAAACCATTACTTTCAGGAGCAGGAAACAAGAGGTTTCCTAACACAGAAGACAGAGACCTAGACAAAATGCCAAGATGGAGGAATTCATCCCAAAAGAAAGAACAAGAATAGGTCATGGCCAGAGATCTAATGGAAACATAAAAGTAATATGCCTGATCCAGAACCTAAAACAATCATAAGGATACTAGCTTAGCTTGAGAAAAGCATAGAAGACATCAAAAGATCAAGGTGTCCCTTACAAATATTTAAAAAAAAAAAAAAACAACTGAAGACCAATCAGACCAAAATTAAAAATGCAGTATCTTAGATTCAAAACTGACTGGATGCAATCATCACAAGGATGGAAGAAGCAGAAGAATGAATAAATGATATAGAAGATATTATTATGGAAAATAATGAAGCTGATCAAAAGAGGGTAAGAAAAATCTCAAATCAGAAAGTAGAATTAGGAAACTCCATGATTCCATGAAACATAACATTCCTATCATAGGAGACCCAGAAAAAGAAATTGAGAAAAGGGAACAGAATGTTTATTTGAGGAAATTATAGCTGAAAACTTCCCCTAATGTGTGTGTGTGAGGGAGGGGGAGGCAGGGAGAAGGGAGACAGACTTCCAAATCCGGGAAGCACTGAGAACTCCCATCAAAATCAACAAAAGTAAGCCAATGCCAAGGCATATTATAGTTCAATTTGCAAAATGTAGAGATAAAAAATCCTAAAAGATGCAAGACAAAACAAATCCCTAACTACAAGGGAAGACAAAGGTAGCAGCAGGGCATCCCTGGTGGCCCAGTGGTTTAGCACCACCTTCAGCCCGGGGTGTGATTCTGGAGCCTCAGGCTCGAGTCCCATGTTGGGCTCCCTGCATGGAGCCTGCTTCTCCCTCTGCCTGTGTCTCTGCCTCTCTCTCTGTCTCTTTCTCTCTATGAACAAATAAAGTTTTTTTTAAAAAAAAGAAAAATAAAAAAATAAAGGTAGCAGCAGATTTCTCCACAGAAACTTGGCAGGCCAGAGAGGAGTGGCATGATATGTTCGACATGCTGAATAGGAAAAATCTACAGCCAAGAATACTCTATCCAGGAAGCTATCATTCACGATTGAGGGAGAGATAAAGAGTTTCTCAAACTAAAACTAAAGGAGTTTTTGTGCACTAAATAAGCCCTGCAGGAAATATTAAGGGGAAAAAAGACTAGAAAGAAACAAAATCTACAGGGAAAAAATGACAAAATAAGCAATAAAATGGTAGTAAATTCATGTCTATTAATAATTACCCTGAATGTAAATGGCCTAATACTCTGATCAAAAAACTTATGGAGTCAAATGGATTAAAAAACAAGAGCCATCTATATGCTGCCTATAACAGACTCATCTTAGACCTAAAGACACCTCTAGATTGGAAGTGAGGAGAAGGAGAAATATTTTTCATGGTGATGGATGTCAAAAGAAATCCAGATAGGAATACTTGTTATCAGACAAACAAGATTTTAAACCAAAGACTAACAAGAGGCATTACTTAGTTCAGGGCCTTGCAGCAACTCGGGTTTTTCCTTCTGCATGGAAGACCTCTGCCGCAACCATGTTATGCCAGATCATCAGTCAGGCCAAGAAGCATCCAAGCTTGATCCCCCTCTTCATATTTATTGGGGCAGGAGGTACTGGAGCAGTGCTGTATGTGTTGCACTTGGCATTGTTCAATCCAGATGTTAACTGGGATAGGAAGAATAACCCAGAACCTTGGAACAAACTGGGTCCCAATGATCAAGTTCTACTCAGTTAATGTAGATTACAGCAAACTGAAGAAAGAAGGTCCAGACTTCTAAATGAAATGTTTCACTATAAAGCTGCTTAGAATGAAGGTCTTCCAGAAGCCATCTGCACAATTTTCCACTTATCCAGGAAATATTTACCCTCTAAATGCACGAAATCATGTTGGTGTATGTGTTGGGTTTTACACTGAATAATAAATATCTGAAATTTTAGGGGGAAAAAAAAGACTGTAACAGATGAAGAAGGGCACTATATCATAATAAAGGGGTCTATCCAACAAGATCTAATAATTGTAAATATGCCCCAACTTGGGAGCAGCCAAGTATATAAAACAAGAACAAACATAAGGAATTCATTGATAATGATTCAGTAATAGGGGATGTTAACACCCTATTTACATCAATGAACACTAAGCAGAAAATCAACAAGGAAACAATGGCTTTGAATGACACACTAGACCAGATGGACTTAATAGATTTATTCAGATCATTTCATCCTAAAGCAGTAGGATAAACATTCTTTTCAAGTGCACATGGGACATTCTCCAGAATAGATCACATATTAGGTCACAAATCAGGTCTCAACAAGTACAAAAATATTAAGATCATACCATGCATATTTTCCAAACCACAACACTATGAATCTTGAAGTTAACTGCAAGAAAAAGAAAAAGTTTGGAAAGACCACAAATACATGAAGGCTAAAGAACATCCTACTAAAAATAATGAGTCAATCAGGAAATTAAAGAAGAAATTAAAAAAAAATACATGGAATCAAATGAATGAGACACAATAATCCAAAACCTTTGGGATGCAGCAAACACAGTCCTAAGAGGGAGTATATAGCAATACAGGCCTAGCTCCAGAAACAAGAAAAATCTCATATACGTAATCAATCTTACACCTAAAGGAGCTAGAAAAAGAACAACAAATGAAGCCTAAAGCCAGCAAAGAAAGGAAAAGCAAAGCTGCAAGCATCACAATTCTGGACTTCAAGTTATATTACAAAGCTATAGTTATCAAGACAGAATGGTATCAGCACAAAAAACAGACACATAGATCAAAGGAACAGAATAGAAAACACAGAAGTAGACACACAACTATACAATCAGCCAATCTTAAAAAAAAAAAAACAATCAGCTAATCTTTGACAAAGTAGGAAAGAATATCCAATGGAAAAAAAGACAGTCTCCTCAACAAATGGTATTGGGAAAACTGGACAACTGCAAAAAAAAAAAAAATGAAACTGGACCATTTTTTATACCATATACAAAAATAAATTCAAAATGAATGAAAGACCTAAATATAACATAAAAAACCATTAAAATCCTAGAAGAGAACAGCAGTAATCTCTTTGACATCAGCCATAGCAACTTCTTACTAAGTCCCCTGAGGCAAGGGAAACAAAAGCAAAAATGAAGATAAAGGTCAAAAGCTTCTGCACAGTGAAGGAAACAATCAACAAAACTGAAAGGCAACACTCAGAATAGGAGAAGATATTTGCAAGTGACATATCTGGTAGAGGATGGGTATCCAAAATGTATAAAGAACTTAACCAAATTCAACACTCCCAAAAAATAAATAATCCAGTTAAAAAATGGGCAGAAGACACGAGTAGGCATTTTTCTGAAGATGACATCCAGATGGTTAATAGACACATGAAGAGATACTCAACATCACTCATCATCAGGGGAATACAAATCAAAACTACAATGAGATATCACCTCACACCAGTCAGAAAGGCTAAAATTAACAAGACAGTAAACAGATGTTGGCAAAGATGCAGAGAATGGGGAACGCTCATGCCCTGTTGATGGGAATGCAAACTGGAACAGTCACTCTGAAAAAGTGTTGAGGTTCCTCAAAAAAATTAAAAATAGAACTACCATCTGATCTAGCAATTGCACTACTAGATTTACCTGGAGGATACAAAAATATTGATTCAAAGGGATATGTGGACCCCAATGTTTATAGGAACATCATCAACAAAAGCCAAATTATGGGAAGAACCCAAATACCCATTGGGAGATGAAAGGAAAAGAAGAAGTATATATATTCAAAGGAGTATTACTCAGCCATAAAGAAGTATGACATCTTCCCATTTGCAATGACATGGATGGAGCTAGAGAGTATTGTGCAAAACAAAATAAGTCAATCAGAGGAAGACAAATACTATGGTGTTTCACTCATATGTGGTATTTAAGGAACAAAATAGGTGAACATGGGAGCGGGGGCAAGGAGAGACAGGCAAACCAGAAAATAGACTCTATGGAAAACAAACTGAAGGTTGCTGAAGGGGAGGTGAGCAGGGGAATGGGATAAATGGGTGATGGGTATTAAGGAGGGCATTTGTGATGAGCACCGGGTGTGGTATGTATGCAATAAATCACTAAATTCTACACTGTACTAATATTACACTATATATTAACTAACTGTGATTTAAGCAAAAACTTGAAACTAAAACAAAAAACAAACCCAGGGACGCCTGAGTGGCTCAGCAGTTGAGCATCTGCCTTTGGCTCAGAGCATGATCCCGGAGTCCTGGGATCGAGTACTGCATCAGGCTCTCTGCATGGAGCCTGCTTCTCCCTCTTCCTATGTCTCTGCCTCTCTCTGTGTGTCTCTCATGAATAAATAAATAAATTCTTTAACTCCCCCCACAATGTTATATACTGTTCTACTAACTGTTAACACTATTTATATATTATTAACAATTTAAACCAGATATCATAATTACAGAGAAACAAAAATGTATACAGCATAATGAATATGATTTTTGATTATTGAGATGGTAAATTTAGTACGATATATATACATCTTCTAATATACTGATAAATTCTATTTTAGTGCTATAGATATAAGCTTTAAGTTCATTAAGTATAGATCATGCCTAAATACATACAAAGGCATATTAATAAATTACCACAATCTGTGCATCAGTAATGTAAAATAAAGGTAAAAATAGAATTTGAATAGACCAAGGTATTCTTGCCTAGAGACTCATCATTTCCTATTTTAGATACTTATCACATATCTTGTCTTCTCTAAAAACTATTTTTAACTGCCTTTCTCAAGATCATACCCAAATTTGAAAGAGTAAAATTATATTTTATTCTTAATCTATGGGTTTTCTAAAATGACTATCAGATAACAAAGATTTGCTATTCACCACATAAAAGCATAGGAATGGGAATGATTGATGTCTAAAAATTCTCCAAACATTAATTCAAAATAATTATAAACATTTTTGTCTACCAAACTTAATCAGACAACCCCAAAAGAAGAATGTTTTAAATTATGCTGGGAATTTCCAAGGTAGCAGAATGAAGTTGGAGGACAAGGTTTTTGGAGGTATAAAAACTAGTTTTTTAAGTTTTAATTTTTATTATAGTTAGTTAACATACAGTGTTATATTAGTTTCAGATGTACCATATAGTGATTCAATTATTCCATACATCACCTGGTTAAGCTGTTGTATTTTGCATTTCAAAATTAGCTACAACATTGTACATGTGTGAAAATGAGTAGGGGTTTTTGTTTGTTTTAACATACAAAGTATGGGGCATATAAGGGAGGGAAACTTCAGAGAAGGAGATAATTTCCAATTAACATTTGATTGATACCTTGCCTTGCTGCAGACCCTTTAATCAACTATATACCTTATGAGGTCAACTAGAAATTCCAAGGGAAAAGGTAGGAAGTGGCAAATTCAAGATGCAGACAGAATGTTACTATTGCACACACAGGGTATTATAGAGATTAGGGGCACATGCTCTAAATCCTAGCCCTGTTACTAGGTATGGGACTTTGGCAAATAATTTAACCTCTCTGGGTTTCAGTTTTCTCATCCATACAATGAAGATGATAAGTAGCACCTTTATCATAGGAATTGAATAAGAAAATAATTATAAAGTAACTGATCTAGTGCCTAGAACACAGTAACTATCATTGCTTTTATTAGTAGTATAGTAGTAGTATGTTTCCTTCAGAAAGAAGCATGATCATTATCCTTTTTATATCATTTCACCTCTGCCCTCCAACATACTAAGTCCTAAGACTATCAAGAACACCAGCCTACCAGAGAAAATCGTAGGCCCCTACTTTGGCCAAAGTTTTGAAGGAAGGAGGTAAATTTTGAAGTTCCTTGAAGTTCTAGCTTAGGATGTCAGCCTTTTCATTCTCCAGATAATTAGAACCTGCTAGCACTGCACTTGTCTCCAGAGTAGGGGTCATTTCCTAAGTGTTTATGTGATTGAGTTCCATAACCCTGCCATGTCCATAAGAATTTGAGTTCATAGGACAGAATTGGTTTGAAATTTTTGAAAAGTAGATTCATATTTATGTGCTGATGTGAGGATGTCCAGTGCCTAAAATGTGTATGCCCTTTTTAGACATGGTAGTTACTATGCTTACCTAGGACCATCAGTGCCTCTGGGAGGTTATCAGTAAAGCTTAGTCTTGAATGTAGGTAGATCAACAAAACACCCATGCAGTTTCCTCCTTCTTAAAACACGATCTGAAAATGAGGTTTGTATGAGGGCAGAGAAATGAGAATGTTGGCCAGGACAGAGTTGCTATTATCAAGGGGCTGAACTTGCCTTTTGGAAATTCTGGCAAAGTGGTCATGTGGACATATCCACCCAGTTCCTCATTCCCACATTGTACCAGAGGGAATGAGCAAAATCTGCTGTTAAGGCCTGGCCTGGAAAAGGAAAAAGCAACATATGAAACAAAGAGCTTCTAAGGGAAATGGTCCATCTTGTATCTACAATGACTATGGATCAATTTTCTTCATTATCTTGAGTTCTAATAATTGAATATACTTTGACATTATGGAAATCTTCCATCATTCTCCCTTCAATAAACAGCTTTGTATGCAAAAGGATCTTATTAGTAAAGGTACTCAGATCTATTTATTGACTCTTCATCAATGGTGACAAATTAATCTTATTCTCTATAATGAACTCCATACTCTGATTCAATCCATGTCCTTCTGACCACCTTCCCCTCTAGTACGGTGCAACCTCCCATAGAGCACTCACTCTTAGATATACCTTCACCTTTTTTGTCTTCTTTTATATGAATACTTCTCTCAGACCATCCACCATATTCTGAAGATATCTGTGGCTCTCACAACCTGCCCCCCCCCACCTCCACTGTCACTATAGGTATGGGACCTGGCCTCAGGGACTTACAGAGGGTTTCACTGGTAAGGACAATGAAGACTCAGCTGAAAACCACCAAGACCCAGAAACATCAGAGAAGCCACAGCCTCAGGATGGTGAGAATATGAGACAAAATGAGAATAGGACCTATCTCTTAGCACCATTCTATAAGTATATAAGCACTGCACATAGAGCAAATGTTTGCAAGCATGGTATTGAACAGCTATGAGGAAAGTAGTATTTCTCCACCTTATAAACAACATAACATTCAAACTGTATTGAGTTTAAGTTGTATCTTCCCTTAAGGTACTCTGACCAACATTCTAGAATCCACAACAATCTCAAGTTCAGTTAATTATACTCTTACCAAAAAATCAAAGTAAAAATGTGTGTACATAAAATATAACTTTAATTTTTATGTTTTTAGGACTTTTAATAAAGGATAAAGTCACATATTGGAACAAATTTCTTATCTGATTGTTTTGAGCATGGGCACAAAGCTCAAAGGACAGCTGAGCATAGAACTCTTTATTTAAAAAAAACTCCAAAAAATCATCAGAGATATAAATGATATAGAATTAATGTGTTCTTTACTAAATGTGCTAATCCAGACTCTCTGGCTCCAATTACTTAAGTTTGAAATAACACGTGATAAAAATACCTCCACTGAGTTCACTTTGTAATACAAAGTCTTTGTTTTACAGTTCAGGGAAGAAGCAGGAAGTAGGGACAGAAGAGCTGGGAAATGGAGGAAAGGGGATGCCAAACCCATGACAGACCCTTAGCAAAGGGAGGAGGTTCATGCAGATCCAAGGATTCAGGAGGGGAAGATGATGTGGGAAACAGATGGTAGAGCATAGATCCTGGAGAGGGAAGGCCATGTGTGTGAGATATGGAATGAAGGACATGGTGGGAAAGAGATTTATGCAGGAGAGGAGAGGATGCGTATATATAGAGAACTGAGGAAGCCAAACACAGCTTTCATGGCATTGACTTGGGATGATCAAACAGCTAAAATGTGATGCTCACAGTCATGACTCTTAGAACATTCCATACATTTTTGCTAGTTTCAAATTACAGCAAATAGCCTACAGTGACTTATTTCATTCTTTAAAAATTAGAAAAGCTATTTGGAGTAGATTTGGCAAAGCTAAGCCCTAGTTGGGGTGATTATTCTTTGTGGATATTCGAGTTCATTCCCAGAAAACCAACAAAGAAAGAAAAACAAGTGGAAGAGAAATGAGGAGCAAATACATCATTATCCAGATTTCAATAACTCTGTGTGTGTGCAGCTCTTAGGACGCTGGAGCTTGCAGGTCCTTATAAAGTATTCAAACTCTCCACCATCAAAGGCACAATTAGTAACCACATCCTCTCTCATCCCTTTCTTCATTTCACTTTTTTCAAAGCTTCATTCATGTTTTAGTCTTTTATCTTCTTAAAAGTAAACAACTTAGCTTTTTTGAGGAACATATTAAATGAACCCAAACAACATGAATGTTCATGTGGCATGATAATTTAAGACTTTAATCTCTGTTTTGTCCCTTATTGACCAGGACTTTGTGTTCCTTTGATTGAGGTCACCCTCTATTCCAGGCATCTGTTTTTGAAAACATGAAGTTATTAAGGGGCATTAGACTAAAAGGAGGGGAGAGACATATTTTGGAGGGTTGAGAGAAATGAAATTCTGCATCCTGCGTCTAAGTAGGGACTCAGAGCGACAGAGCCCAGAGAGGAACATCTCCAAGGTACCTCAGACAAGTCTGACTCCAGGCACAGGACGTGTCAGACTTTTACAGAGAATCCTGTGTGCTAGCTGGACCCTGAAGCAGCTGAGCTGTTTGTTCTAGAGGGGCCTTGGAGATCTTAATTTATTTTGGCTAAGACCACTAGTAATTATTGGTATTTGAGTCTTGCTTTTAAAAATCCAATCTAATAATTCTGTCTTCTAATTATAGTGTTCTGTCCACTTACATTTAGTATAATTGCTAATGTGGTTGGATTTAGATCTGCTATTTTATGTATCTTTTATATTTTTCTTGTCTGTGTTTAATTTTTTAAAACTCTATTTTTTATGCCTTCTTTTTTGGTTAATTTTTTTTTAGCATTTTGTTTTTTATTTTTCTATTGACTGTATTTCTTACATTATTTTTAAATGGTTGTCTTAGGATTACAATGCACTTTAACTTATTCCAAACTGCTTGGAGTTAATACTTCATAATGAATATAGAAACATTGCAATAGTATAATTCCATTCACACCCCCACATTCATTCTGATATTATTGCCATGTATAATAAACATACCTGGTAAACTCCACAATACATTATTATAAATATTGCTTTGACCATTCATATATCTTTTAAAGAACTAAAAGAAAAAATATAGTCATATATTCACAATTTCTGATAATATTTTTTTTTCCTGTAAATTTGAGTACTGAGTGGTTACTCAGTGTCATTTCCCTTCAGCCTGAAGAAGTTCCTTTAGGATTTCTTGAGTACAGGTCAATTTTCTCAGGTTTTGTGTATCTTAAAATAATTTTTATTTAGTATTTTATTTTATCTTATTTTTTGGAAGTTAGTTTCCTGGACATAGCATCTTAAATTGTTTTTTGTGGTTTTTTAAATTTCAGCACTTTTTTAAAAAGATTTTATTTATTTATTTATTTACTTATTTATTTGAGAAAGAGAGCAATAGAGAGACAGAGCAAGCACAAGTTGGGGGCCAAAGGGGAAGGAGAAGCAGGGTGCCCACTGAACAAGGAGCCTGATGTGGGCTTCCAAGCCAAATGCAGATGCCCAGCCCACTGAGCCACCCAGGCACCTCTAAAGCACTTTAAAGGTATCATATAATTTGTCTTCTGGCCTCCAGAAGTGCAAAGTTCACAATCTTTAAGTAGTTCTCCTGTATCTGATGTTTCATTTTTCTCTTGTTGCTTTAATATCTGCTGCATCTCTGGATTTCAGCAGGTTGTTCTATGCCTGTTTTGGTTTTCTTTATATTTTTGCTATTTGGGGTCCATTGACCTTCTACAGTCTATAAGTCAATGTCTTTCAGTACCTTTGCTGAGTACATTACATCTATCATCTCATTGTGCTACTTATATAGCACTCAAAATCTCACTTAATTCTCATGACATTATGATTTAATATAAACTATTTTATCTATTTTTTTTATAGAAAAGCAAGCTAATGTTCAGAGTGAAGAAGAAACTTGCCCAAGACCAAAGATCTGTTTAATGATAAAGTAAGATTTTAACCTACATCAGTCTGACTCCACATTCAGAGGCCTTGTTTGGTGTTGGTGAAGTCCCGCATTAAAAATGACTAATTCTGCTTAAGAGGTCCATGAAGATTTCAAAGGTAGAGCAGCTCTTTTTTTTTTTTAGATTTTATTTATTTATTCATGAGAGACACAGAGGGAGAGAGGCAGAGACACAAGCAGAGGGAGAAGCAGGCTCCTCGCAGGGAGCCTGATGTGGGACTCTATCCCAGGGCTCCAAGATCATGCCCTGAGCCAAAGGCAGACGCCCAACTGCTGAGCCACCCAGGCATCCCCGTAGGGCAGCTCTTAATCTGAGTTTTGAAGTATGAGTAGAGAGAGGGGGGAGAAAAGAGCATGTTTTTTTTCTATTTTATCCCCTGTTTAATCTTTCTTTTCTTCCTTTCCTCAGTTCTTTTCCTTCTGATCCATCCCCGAACTTGGAGTTGCTTGTTTAGCAAAATAACCTGTTTGACCATTTCCTTTAGTCTTACTTCCTTTCTTCCTCAACCTCTTCTTCCTTTAGTATTACCTCTTTTTGGATGGCTCTCAAGCTTTATAAGAGCCACTTCTCTAGGAAGTAGGAGTTCCTTGAAGTTCTATAACTTGTCCATTTTTTAAAAATATTTTATTTATTCATTTATGAGAGACACAGAGAAAGGTAGAGACATAGGCAGAGGGAGAAGCAGGCTCCATGCAGGAAGCCCAATGTGGGACTAGATCCCAGAACTCCAGGATCATGCCTTGAGCCAAAAGCCAGGCCACCCAGGTGTCCTGCTTCTTGTCTATTTTGGATGGGAATTCCAGCAGAGGTAAGAAACACTCTTTGTCTCCACAGCATTCCAAAGCTATGTACTACTCTAAAAGCATACTTGCTATCTGTAATATGTTTACTCCCTAGTCTTTGGATAGTTGATACACTCTCATTGGTATAATAAGTTTTGCTGATTTTACCTGATGAGGGATTATTTTCTGAAGGAGAGCTTACATTAGTTGTAACATACCTTGTTTAATGACTTCCAGTGTTGGTTGAGGTGAGATCAATCAACAAATCATAATGGATCAATGTTCTCAATGGGAGTAAGATATAGGAAGTTTCCTAACTGGAAAAGGACTATCATGAGATTCCTCTCCTGATTGGGGCAAAAAAGTGGCAGCATTAGAGGGGTTGTAGTGCTAAATAGTAATGTGAGAGGGAGAAAGTAACAATCTCAATAGAAGTTGATCAACTGGCAGGAATGTGTTGTGTTTTCTCAGCCAGATGTAATTATACTGCAAGCAAACCATGAGCTTAAGCAAGCAATTTAGAATTAGTTCAGCAAAACATCAAGTTTTTCAGTGACAGCTATTGCCGTAAGATAAAGAAAATAAGCCTTTGAAACTAAGAGTGAGACTTTAGTAAGAGATGATGTGATAGTTCCCATGAAATTGAATTAAAACCTCATGGGGTTGTTCAGATAACTAACACACATATAAACAAAAGAACTTTTTGTAGTTGGGGATAGGTAGGGAAGAGGGAGAGAAGAGTCCTCTTATAAGAGAATTTTGGCAACCATTGTTGGCAATACCAAGTTAAAGCTAGAAATCCTTTCAACTGTCATTTTGTAAGTGGTCTAGGTACATTTAGATGGTCTTTAGTGAATCAGGAGAGAACTTTTTTGTCCCCTTAATAGGTCATGCCCCACACATACTGTGGTTTCACAAAATTGTAAATTACCTTTTGAAAATTTATGCCTCCTTCCTGTTAATTCTGAGAGGAAGTAAAGGGAATCTTTTTTGTAAGCTTCCTTGTTCTCTGAAGAAAGTGAAGGGGTTTCAGTGAACCCCTGGGACATGACTGTCCAGGTATATTGTTGATCTCTGCAAGTCAAGGCAAGAACATACTGGCTTTTCTGATCTAGAGGCACACTGAAAGAGGCAGAGTAAGATCCAGTATTGTAAAGGAAGTAGCTTCAGCCAGAAGTGATGACAGGATATTTGGATTAGGTACTACTGTGAAGTAAGGAATAAAATTTTTGTTGACTGTCTTGAGGTTTTTAAATATTTTTAAATTGAAGTATAGTTAACATATAACATTGTATAATTTTAAGGTGTATAATGTGTTGATTTGAGACATTTATATATTGTCATATGATTACCACTGTAGCCTTAGCTAACACCTATGTTATGTCACATAAGTATCATTTTTTTTAAGATTTTATCTATTTATTCATGAGAAACAGAGAGACAGAGAGGTAGAGACACAGGCAGAGGGAGAAGCTGACTCCATGCAGGGAGCCCGACATGGGATTCGATCCTAGGTCTCCAGGATCATGCCCAGGGCCAAACGCGGCACTAAACCACTGAGCCACTCAGGCTGCCCATTTTGTGTGTGTGGTGAGAACGATAAAGATCTAGAACTCTAAGCCACTTTGAAGTTTATAACACAATATTGTTGACTCTAATTCCCTAGGCTGTGCATTTGTTCTTCAGAATTTACTCATCTGTTTCCAGTTTGTATGCTTACATAATATATTCCCAACTCCTCCACCACCCCCAGTCTCTGGTAACCATCATGCTACACTCTGTTCTTTTGAGTTTGGCTTTTTTAGGTTTCACATATAAAAGATAGTATTTGTCTTTCCTGCCTGACTTATCTCACTTAGTATAATGCCCTCAGGGTCCATCCTTGTTGTTGTAAATGGCAGGATTTCCTTTTTTCCCCTCATGGCTGAATAATATTCCATCACTTATACACACCACAAATTCTTTATCCACTCATCTGTTGATAAACATTTAGGTTGTTT
The DNA here is from genome assembly GCF_905146905.1 of Nyctereutes procyonoides. Classification (NCBI taxonomy): domain Eukaryota; kingdom Metazoa; phylum Chordata; class Mammalia; order Carnivora; family Canidae; genus Nyctereutes; species Nyctereutes procyonoides. Next base: position 44,408,412 of record NW_026575049.1, on the reverse strand, counting down.
ACATATCTTGACTACTGTGATTCATGCTACACTAAACAGAAGAGTGCATATATCTTTGATATCCTGCTTCCAGTTCCTCTGGATACATATTCAGAAGTGGGATTTATGGTAGTTTTATTTTTAACTTTTTTAGGAACATCCGTATCATTTTCCATAGTAGCTGAACAATTTACATTCCCATTTCTTGAGTAATAAGGTGCGTTGTCAATGAGTAGTAATATTTTGTGGGATTTTTAAAAGATTTTATTTTTAAATAATCTCTACAGCCAATGTGGGGCTCAAACAACCCCAAGATAAAGAGTCGCATGCTCTACAGACTGAAGCAGGCAGGATCCCCAGTAGTTAGATTTTGAAAGGAATCTTTTTTTCCCAACCAGTAGGTCTCAATAGTGGGCTTAGTATATTCAGTAAACTGTATTATAAACAGATGCAGTGTCATTCAGGCTTTGTTGCTCCATTTATAGAGCATAGGAAGAGTAGATTTAGCATAATTCCTAAGGGCCCTTAAGAACTTCAGATTTTCAGAATGATAAGTATTATCAGGTAAATCCAACAATGTATAAAAAGAATTGTATACCATAACCAGGTAGGATTTATCCAGGTACACAAGGCTGGTTCAACATTTCAAAACTGATTGATGTAATTCATCACATCACAAGTTAAAGAAGAAAAACCACTCAATCATATTGATAGATGCAACAAAATCCAACAGCAACAACAACAACAACAAAAAAAAAACCATCCAATAAAATCTAACACTCATCATGATAAAGATTCTCAGCAAACTAGGAATAGAGGGAAACTTTCTCAATTTGATAAAGAACATCCACGAAAAAACCTACATGCTTAAAAAAAAAAGCCTACATGCTTAATGTTAAATCTAACAAAATATGTATAATATATTTATGAGAAAAACTACAAAAAGCTGGTTAAAACAGAGAGGAACTAAATTAGTGAAGAGATATTTCATGTCTATCAATGGGAAGAGTCAGTTTTTCAAGATGTCAGTTCTTCTCAATTTGATTTATAGATTCAAAGCAATCCCAATCAAAATCCCAGCAAATGATTTATTGGATATCAACAAATTGATTCTAAAGTTTAAATGAAGAGGCAAACAGACAGAATGGTCAACTGAACAAAGAACAAAGGCCAAACTACCAAGAACAAAGTTGGAGGGATTGGTATTACCTGGCTATGATACTCAAGACAGTGTGGTATTTGAGAAAGAATAGACAAATAGATCAATGGAACAGTATAAATAGCCCAGAAATGGACACATACAAAAATAGTCATTTGATCTTTGACAAAGAAATATAGACAATACAATGGAGCAAAGATCATGTCTTCATCTGGTGCTGAACAACTGGATATCCACAACCAAAAAAAATAAATAAATAATTTTAGACACAGACCTTATACTCTTCATAAAAATTAAGTCCAAATGAATCTATACCTAAATTCAAAATGCAAAACTAAACTCCCAGAAATAACATAGGAAAAGACTACATGACCTTAGGTATGTTGGTGACTTTTTAGATACAACATCAAAGACACAATCCATGAAATAAAAAAATGGTAAGAAAGATTTCATTAAAACTAAAAACTTCTGCTCTGTGAAATATAGTGTCAAGAGAATGAGAGGACAAAGTACAGTCTGGGAGAAAATATTTGCAAGATACACGTCAGATAAAGAACTATTATCCAAAATACACAAAGAATTCTTAAAACTCAACAACAGGAAAATAAACAACCTGATTAAAAGATAGATCAAAGGAGATATACGATGGCATGTAAACATCTGAAAAGATGTCCAACATTATATGTCATTATGGAATTGCAAGTTAAAATGACAGGGTCTCTGTATACATATTAGAATGGCTTAAATCCAGAACACTAACAATTTCAAATGCTGACAAAGAGCAACAACAACAACAAAATCTCATTTATTGCTAATGGGGAGAAAATGGTACAGCCACTTTAGAAGATAGTGTGGTGGTTTCTTACAAAACTTACATTTCTTTCTATGTGATCCATCAATCATGTTCCTGGTATTTACCCAGATAGATTGAAAACTACGTCCACACGAAAACCTGCACACAGATGTTTATAACAGCTCTATTCATAATTGCCAAAAATTGGGAGCCACCAAGATGTCTTCAGCAGTTGATTGAAAAATGAATTGTGGTGTTTTCAGATAATGCAGTATTATTCAGTGCTAAAAAGAAATGTGTTATAAAGCCTTGAAAAGGTATGGAGGAAACTTAAATGCATCCTAGTAAGTGAAAGAAGCCAATCTGAAAAGACTACACACTATATGATTCTAAGTATGTGACATTCAGGAAAATGCAAAGCTATTGAAAAAGTGAAATGATCAGTGGCTGGGGGAAGAGGGAAGGGATGAGTAGGCTGAGCTCAGAAGGTTTTTAGGATAGTGAAACTATCTTGTATGATACTCTAATGATGGATATATGTCATTATACATTTGTCAAAACCCATAAAATGTACAACACCAAGAATGAACCCTAATATAAACTATGGGCTTCAGATAAAAATGATGTGTCAATGTAGGTTCATTGATTATAACAAATATACCACTGTGGTATTGGATATCGATACTAGGGGAGGCTGTGAATATGTGGAGATAGGGAGTATATGGGAACTCTTGGTACTTTTTCTGCCCAATTTTTTTGTGAATCTAAAAGTTCTCTGAAAGCTGAAGTTTTTAAATTTTTTTTAAAGATTTTATTTATTTATTCATGAGAGACAGAGAGAGAGAGAGGCAGGCAGAGACACAGGCAGAGGGAGAAGCAGGCTCCATGCAGGGAGCCCGACATGGGACTCGATCCTGGGTCCCCAGGATCAGGCCCGGGCTGAAGGCGGCGCTAAACCACTGAGCCACCCGGGCTGCCCCTGAAGTTTTTTAATTAAAAAAAAAAATCCTAACTGCTATTTTTTGTGGAACTTGACAAGCTAATTGAAAGTTTATATAAAAAAATGCAAGGAGAAAAACAAGGTTGTAGGATTTGCTTTACCAGGAATCAAGACTCACAATAAAGCTATACTAAATCAGATAGTTTGGTTTGGTAGAAATAAGTAAACAATGAGCAGAAGAGAGATCAGAAATAGAGATGACACTGCAGGGCAGTGAGGGAAAGATGATCTTTACAATAAATGTTTTTGAGACAATTTTAGGTATCCATACAGAAAAACATTTAATTGGATCTCTATACCACGCCACACCAAAAATCCAGTGCTTCATCAACCCACATGTGAAATACAAAACAATAAGACATTTGGAAGTAATGTAGGAGAATATCTTCATAATCTGATGATGGAAAATATTCCTTATCTCATTTATTTGGGGAATATAAAAAGTAGTGAAAGGGAATAAAGGGAAAGGAGATAAAATGAGTGAATATATCAGTGAGGGTGACAGAACACGAGAGACACCTAACTCTGGGAAATGAACAAGGGGTAGTAGACATTAAAGGCATTCAAATTGGCAAAGAAGAAGTCAAACTCTCCCTCTTCGCCGATGACATGATACTCTACATAGAAAACCCAAAAAACCTCCACCCCAAGATTGCTAGAACTCATACAGCAATTTGGTAGCGTGGCAAGATACAAAATCAATGCCCAGAAATCAATGGCATTCCTATACACTAACAATGAGACTGAAGAAAGAGAAATTAAGGAGTCAATCCCATTTACAATTGCACCCAAAAGCATAAGATACCTAGGAATAAACCTAACCAAAGAGGTAAAGGATCTATACCCTAAAAACTATAGAACACTTCTGAAAGAAATTGAGGAAGACACAAAGAGATGGAAAAATATTCCATGCTCATGGATTGGCAGAATTAATATTGTGAAAATGTCAATGTTACCCAGGGCAATTTACACGTTTAATGCAATCCCTATCAAAATACCATGGACTTTCTTCAGAGACTTAGAACAAATTATTTTAAGATTTGTGTGGAATCAGAAAAGACCCCAAATAGCCAGGGGAATTTTAAAAAAGAAAACCATATCTGGGGGCATCACAATGCCAGATTTCAGGTTGTACTACAAAGCTGTGGTCTTCAAGACAGTGTGGTACTGGCACAAAAACAGACGCATAGACCAATGGAACAGAATAGAGAACCCAGAAGTGGACCCTCAACTTTATGGTCAACTAATATTCGACAAAGGAGGAAAGACGATCCACTGGAAGAAAGACAGTCTCTTCAATAAATGGTGCTGGGAAAATTGGACATCCAAATGCAGAAGAATGAAACTAGACCACTCTCTTGCACCATACACAAAGATAAACTTAAAATGGATGAAAGATCTAAATGTGAGACAAGAGTCCATCAAAATCCTAGAGGAAAACACAGGCAACACCCTTTTTGAACTTGGCCACAGTAACTTCTTGCAAGATACATCCACGAAAGCAAAAGAAACAAAAGCAAAAATGAACTATTGGGACTTCATCAAGATAAGAAGCTTTTGCACAGCAAAGGATACAGTCAACAAAACTCAAAGACAACCTACAGAATGGGAGAAGATATTTGCAAATAACATATCAGATAAAGGGCTAGTTTCCAAAATCTATAAAGAACTTATTAAACTCAACAGCAAAGAAACAAACAATCCAATCATGAAATGGGCAAAAGACATGAAGAGAAATCTCACAGAGGAAGACATAGAAATGGCCAACATGCACATGAGAAAATGCTCTGCATCACTTGCCATCAGGGAAATACAAATCAAAACCATAATGAGATACCACCTCACCCCAGTGAGAATGGGGAAAATTAACAAGGCAGGAAACAACAAATGTTGGAGAGGATGCGGAGAAAAGGGAACCCTCTTACACTGTTGGTGGGAATGTGAACTGGTGCAGCCACTCTGGAAAACTGTGTGGAGGTTCCTCAAAGAGTTAAAAATAGACCTGCCCTACGACCCAGCAATTGCACTGTTAGGGATTTACCCCAAAGATTCAGATGCAATGAAACGCCGGGACACCTGCACCCCGATGTTTCTAGCAGCCATGTCCACAATAGCCAAACTGTGGAAGGAGCCTCGGTGCCCATCAAAAGATGAATGGATAAAGAAGATGTGGTTTATGTATACAATGGAATATTACTCAGCCATTAGAAACGACAAATACCCACCATTTGCTTCAACGTGGATGGAACTGGAGGGTATTATGCTGAGTGAAGTAAGTCAATCGGAGAAGGACAAACAGTGTATGTTCTCATTCATTTGGGGAATATGAATAATACTGAAAGGGAATATAAGGGAAGGGAGAAGAAATGTGTGGGAAATATCAGAAAGGGAGACAGAACATAAAGACTTCTAACTCTGGGAAATGAACTAGGGGTGGTGGAGGGGGAGGAGGGCGGGGGGTGGGGGTGAATGGGTGACGGGCACTGAGGGGGACACTTGATGGAATGAGCACTGGGTGTTATTCTGTATGTTGGTAAATTGAACACCAATAAAAATTAATTTATTAAAAAAAAACAAGGGGTAGTGGAAGGGGAGGTGGGCACGGGGTTGGGGTGACTGGGTGATGGGCACTGAGGGGAGCACTTGGTGGGATGAGCACTGGGTGTTATGGTATATGTTGGCAAATTGAACTCCAATAAAAAAAATTTTTAAAAAAGGAAAATATTCCTTAAATGAGGCATGAGAAACATTAAGAATAAGGTAATATTTACAGAAGGTACTTAGATTAGTCAAAATTATAGAGACAGAAAACAGAATGGTAGTTGCCAGAGGCTGGGCAGGTCGGAGGGAGGAATAGGGTTATTACTTAATGAGTATAGATTTTATAAGATGAAATGAATTATGGAATTGGATGGTGGTAACGAATGCACAACATTATGAATGTTATTAATACCACTGAGCTGTACACTTAAAAATGGTTACGATGATAAATTTTGTGTTATGTATTTTACCAAAATTTAAAATTTAAATTTTTAAAAACTTAAAAATGGTTACAATGAAGAATTTTGTGTTATGTATTTTACCAAAATTTAAAAATTGAAGAAAAATTCAAGGAAAAAATTATGCAGCACAATAAATGCATAACTTAGCAATATAAATTGTAGGGGTTTTTTTCCTTCATAAGACTTGGAATAAAGTATTAATAAAACTTCATTAAAAACTTTATAAAAATTAATTAAAATACCACTTTAGGTCCCCAAGAAAGGGAATAGATCAAGGCATTAGACCACAATATTTACTTATTTGTTGAAATGTCTTTTCCTGTTCTGTGACTAGTCTTTTTTGACATTGTTAATAGTTTATTTTGCTAAACAGTTTTCTTACTACGTGTACTTTTCTGTATGTGTATTGTTTCACAATTTTAAAAAGCTTTTTTAAAGAGGGTATTTTAGGGGCACCTGGATAATACAGTTTAGTGTTTGACTCTTGGTTTTAGCTCAGGTCATGATCTCAGGTTTGTGAGATTGAGCCCAAGCGTTGGGCACTATGCCCAGCGTGGAGTCTGCTTGAGATTCTCTCCCTCTCCTTCTGCCCCTCCCACTTGTGTCTATGCTCGCTCTCTCTAAAATAAATAAATCTTTAAAAAATAAACAGTGCATTTTAAATTCAATGCAAATAAATATTGAGATGGCAACTAAAAAGAAGCTGAGTGATAACTCCACTCCCTTTTGTATTCACCAGGCAGACAAACTAAGAGTTGCTTCAAAGGCTACACCCAATGGGGTAGGCAAGGAGGTGTATTGCAGTCACTTTACCTTTAGAGTCTTTTAGCTTTCAGAGCTCTCACTCTCCCAGGAATCCTGTGTCCTTGTGCCCCCCCCCCCCCCCCAGATTTGCAGTCTCTCAGTCTGGAGATGCTGCCACCACACCACCACCAATGATTGCTTAGTAATTTCTCAAGTACTTTTTCCTTTAGTCTCTACAATACCCAAGATTGGTCTTCTCATTGTAGTTCTTTAGCATTATGCAGAGGAAGTAAGGGAATGAAGTGCTTCCATATCTGTGACCTCTAAGAATGTTCTCAGCACTGATGCTGAAAGTCCTGTGAGGTATTGATTGCCAAGAAAGAGAAAGGATGAGAATGTAACCATGAACAAGTCCAGCTGGGGAGATAGTTTTAGATTTTTTTATTGTTGTTGCTTTCAAAACTATTTATAAGACAAACTTTCTTCATTTTCCAAAGAGAGCTTAGTTTTTAGACAACAAAAAGGGTGACATTGTACACACTAGGGTGTAAACATGGAGCCATTCATTATCCCTGAAGAAGACACAGGCGAAAGAAAGAAAGAAAGAAAGAAAGAAAGAAAGAAAGAAAGAAAGAAAGAAAGAAAGAAAAGAAAGAAAGAAAGAAAGAAAGAAAGAAAGAAAGAAAAAAAAAAGAAGAAGAAGAAGAAGAAGAAGAAAGGAAAAGAAAGAAAGAAAGAAAAGAAAGAGAAAGAAAGAAAGAAAGAAAGAAAGAAAGAAAGAAAGAAAGAAAATTGAAGATTATTGAAAGAATAATGGAGTCACATTTGAGTCTAACATCTTTAATATTGTTCTCAATATCAACTGGAAAAATAGAGTAAGACAGTTCTATCATTTCTAATTAGTAATTCTAATAGATTATGGAAGAACTTGGCATGGAAATCATGAGGCATAATGAGGCTTGTATTTATTTCCATATTCTTATTGTGTTGTTGGGTCATGGAGGAAAGCAAACAGTATTGGAGAGATTTCCTCAACCTCCAGGTATATCTAACCTTTGTGAAGTGATGCTGTCAGTGCCCTTCCCATATCCCTAGACATTCCGGGATTCTCAAGTGATTTCCAGCTGCCAGTATCTGCATCTGTGCCTACAATCTCCTTTCCTTGGAACTGCAGAAAAGTGCGCTGCCTATTTGCATGGCAGAGCAGAGGAGCACAGAAGTAACAGGCCCTCCCCAGCCCCCAACAGGAAGATCCCTCAATTAATGGCTCTTAAAGTAGATGTATAAATGCCCCAGCTCCTTATCCCATGGGTAGATAATTCTGACCTGTGCATTTTGTACCATTCCTTAATGTTTGCTTGGGGGGTGGGGGTGAGCTCCAGTGCCCATCATGTTAGCTGGTTTAATGACACACATTTTGCTGGCTTTCTTCCTTTCCGGTATCACCAAGCCAGTTCATACCAGTGTTCCTTGTACCTCTCAAATAAGCTACCTAGACCCTACTCCTTGTCTCAGGGTCTGTTTCTATGGGAACCAAACTAAGACACCTTAAATATGGACTTTCCTATAGAACATCACCTTTGGTATCCCAGTCATAAAGAGACTACTGGGGGAATCAATTCAGAATCTAAGTCAGCAAACTATTTGTTGTTTTTCAAATTACTTGAAAATTATCTTACCTGATGTACTTTATTGCTTCAGGTAGTGACATTGAATGGGCTGGCAATTAAGTGGAGTACATGCTTGTGGGGGAAGGCCCGGAAGAAATCATTCTTAAGTAAACATCTAAAGAACATTCTGGATTGCCCACATGCAGGGATGATAATCAAAATATTTAACAACTGGTACAGTATGGTTTTCAACCAATTATAAAGGATGCTGGACTGTATGCTGCTGGGCTGCCATCATAGCTGACCATTGGCTCCACACAGTGAAACACAGGGTCCCAGTTCTGCCTGGGTCAAATCTTCAGGCTAGGGTAAGGGGTTGTTGGGCAGAGAAGGGTTTACCTGGCTTTCTCCAGGGGCACTCAGAGATAGATGTGTTTAATTTTGATTTCTTCTCATAAAGAGAAGTAATGGGTAGAAACTTTTATCAAATATTCCTCTCAAAAGCTAAAGGCCCAGCAGGAGCCATGTCAGTAGGGACTTTGAGGGCTTTATACTCTGACATTATTATTTGTGTTCTCTCCTGAGGATGACAGTAAAGCTACAAACTGTACCAGGTTTTTCATTCTAGGGATCTCTTTTCCATTATGGGTGGTCTGAACCAGACCAAAGAGCAAAGTAGCTAAGGAGTAAGAATGTATATAACCCAAGATAAGCTCATCAGAATCTCTCTTATGGAACTATGAAAGTGAAGCAGAATGATAAAAGGATGGATGAAAAATATCTGGAGTACATTTATGCAAGGAGAGTGCTAATTCATTCATGCAGTGGGGATGCTATCAAGAATGGTCAACTGGTTCCTGCTGCACAGAGCTGCCTGGTATCTCTTTATGTCCTTGACCTTGTTGTTTCTATGAGCCTTTTGACAGCCTTCTACTCATAGTTGCTTTTGTTCCTTAAATTTTCCAGAATTGGTTACTTTTGCTCGCAACTGAAGAACCATAACTCATTCAGGTCCTATATGCTTATCTTCTGCCATGTTTTGTGGAGAGTGGACTCTTTGAACATATATGTGGCAGGAATTACTGAAAGTAGAAGCCAGTCCCTGGATCTTCAGCAAACAAAAGGAAGAATACACAGAAGGTTGGTGTGAGCCAGGGACATAGTATATATCACTTTTAGAAGATCAGCTTCACCACAGTCAGCTCTCAGTTAATTGTGAAACTAGAATTCCATCTCTAGCTTCTCCATTGTCCCACAGGTTGACTGGCTTTTGAGTTAAGCATATCTCACAATCAAAGCCTTAGTGGCTTGGACAGATACTTGGAAAGAGAGAAAGGTTCAGATCAGGCTCTCTTGTTAACAATTCTGGTAAAACAGAGGGTCAGTGGGCTTTGAAATCATGGAATAAAATAAGGCCTCACTGAAATATGTAGATGTCACTTACCATGATAATCAAGTTTACTATGAAATAATTATGCATATATGTCTGTGAACATTTCATGGGAATTATATTATGAACTGGGTGGGTTTCCTTTTCTTTTTCTTTTGTAATGCTTATTTGCATTAAGAAAACTGAGAAATGAATTTTCTGTCATAATTGCAACCATTTCTTTGTGTTGAGTACAACACATCCATATCAAACTCTCTATGAGGGGCCATCTGAACACCTGCCAACCCAGCCCACCCACAGAGCTTTGCCTAGAAGCCATGTCTTTTATAGAATTTAGCTCGAGCAAGAAGATCATTGACCAAGTCATTGTCTATATCCACTGGGGTGACAATGGCATCGATTCCTGACTTATAGGCCGAGAGACCACCTGAAATGAAACAGAGGTTCAGATTGAAATATTAACTTTCAGCAGAAATAAGATATGAGCATTCCCAGGATGTAAGCCCTCTAGGCAAATGTTCCAAAGCAGGCAGTCCCAGATTCTCTTTCCCCCTTCCTCCCCTCCTGAAAGGAACAATTACCCTAAGAATCTCTGGAAAAATTCCAGATTGCTTTCCTTCTCTCTTCCTTCAAAAAACTTTGTTGTTGTTGTTGTTGTTGCAAAAGCCATATTTGCTTCTTATGTAGCCCAGGACTACATAGTCCAAAACTTGATCCCCAGCAAATCTTCAGTCTGGCAATATTTATAGCATTCTCCCAGTCACTAACTTATTCATTTTTTAAAAAGTTTACTTATTTATTCATTCCCTCATTCAGTCATTCAATAAATGTTTTTACACACCTACTATGTGCCAGGATGGGTGCCATACTGAATGCTGGATGCACAGTGATACCCAAGACATAATTATTTCTTTGTAGGGATATGTGTGTGTATGCATGTGTGTGTATGGTATTTTACCCAAGAATTTTAATCTTCAGGAGTTATTTGTGTGTTTAACATAACTGTGCTCTGCTCTGATATGTAGAGAAAAAGACCCCAGTCCTGATCCCTGACTTCAGGGACCCTGAAATAGAAAACAGAAATTGTTTATTCTAAAATAAGGACATTAAAATGTGGGAGGAGAAAGGTATATGCACACCATAGGTCTATAAAAGGTAGACTCAATAGGACTTGATGTGGTTGGATGTGAAAACAGAAGGGACCAGAGAACCTAAGAAAACAATCTGATGTTCTGGCTGGAATGACTAGACACATTATGGGGCCTTTCATGAAGACAGAAAAAAAGAGAAGAGATAGAAAAACAGAAGAAAGAGCAAATTTTTGGTGGGAGGCTAGTTATTTAATTCAGCCTAGAAGATGCTGAACTTAAGGAGATCTGGGATCAGCTAAGCAGAGATCTCCACTTAAATATAGTATCTAAGCCCTAATGTCACTGAGAATGCTCAGAGTAAACATTTGTTCAAACAAAGAAAACGGTTAAGTTTCTTGCATTAAGAAAAAGCCTATCAGAAGAAGGCAAACATATTCTCTTAAACTATTGCATTAATCCTTATGGCATCACTCAATGGCTCAGTTACCAATAAGACATGTAATATGAACACCAACATATGGCAGAAGAGGAAAAGGAAGTTGGGAAGAAAGACTATTCAAAGTAACTCAGTGGTTCAGAGAGCCCTAGTGAAACCTTTTGGCAGATCCTCCCAGGCCCACTGCTGACTCCAGGAGAATGCTCCCAGAGAGGCCCAGGGCACATATGGCCTTCAGAGGTCTCACTCACTGCTCTTTTAAACAAGCTCCACAAATATGGCCTACCTTTGAGGTGTTGAGCCACATTCCACGTGGGGAATTTTTTCTGGATTGCCTTAATTTTGTCTGTGAGAATCCCAACAGCCTGCAGAAGGTGTTCTTTGCTGTCCCAGGTACCAACAGGGTGATGAATTTTTTTATCAAGCTAGAAAAATCAGATAATCGTGTCAGCATCTGGATGAAGCAACACATTTTTCAGCTATTCCCAATATCTCTTCCTTGTGTTCAAGGACACAGCCGCTGCCATCAGCCCCCTTACTTTATCCCCACAGAATCCATTCTACCTTCTCTCACAGAAAAGAGAGTCAGAGAAATAAAGTATGATTTGAGAGATGTGGATGTGGCATAGTTTTAGTTAAGATCTCAAATATAAATAAACATATGAAAAAGTTGTTTCAAAATAAATAATTAGTACTCAATGTCTAGACATTTACAGTAAAAAAATTGTTTCTAACTGGGACAGTTTGGAGCTTGGATTTCTATAGAGAATTTAAAATAAAGATTGGATACAAACATTCAGATAATTTGGGTCCCCTTCCTCCAATTTGCTAAAGAACAATTTAGGTCAAGTAGAGCTTAATCCTAGTGTTTTGAACTACATGGATAAAATTCACTATTTTATGAATCCCAAATAGGTACCTCTAATAGTGCCCTTTATAAGATTTTCTCAATTGAAGTGCATTGCCCATTATTAATTACAAATTGTAGTTATAAAACTCATAAAATCCTTTTTCTAAAGATACCCCAAAACTGATAAATCTGGAATGAAATACCAAAGGTGTGTTACAGAAATACCTAAGTCCAAATTATGCTGAAATACCAAGGTGTGTTGAAGCCTGGAAGTACTGCAAATGGCCATCCAGTTTGGATCAAGCTTCCATAAAGAAAGATACAGTGAGGAAAACTTAAAGCATCTTGCCAAGTACCTGCATCAAGCCAAATTTAAGTCCCCTGTGGTCCCAACCATCTTTCAGGACGGCTCCACCATGGCTTTCTCTGGAGATGATGGCAGCAATGAGTGCAGGGTCTACACAATGCCTCAGCCCAACTTCTTTGATCAGAATCTGGTAAGTCTTTAAGGCTCTCAAATCCATCTCAGCAAACATTTCAGAACCACGGATCCCTATGTCAATAGAAAATAAACTGTTTACTTCAAAAGAGAACCCTTTTCCAAGTTTAATAAGTTAATCACAGCCCCTGACCACAACCTGCAGCCCAGGAATAACTATTCTAGGACTTTTGTTTTAAATCTCTAATTGCATAAACCCTGAAATGTCCACAAGTCCAGGCAGATACCACTTCTCCTGTCTTTCTTGGTCTTCTGTTACCTGCCACATTGGTGCAATGGGAAGACTCTTGGACTAGAAGTCAGCCAACCTAAATTTGAGTCTGGTTCTGCCACTACCTAGCTCTAGGCCCATGAGAAGTCTCTTCTTGCTGAGCCTCAGTTTTCAGATCTATAAATTGGGGGGGCAGGATTAGATTGACTTTGTAGTTGCATCCAGCACTGGTGTTCTAATACTGGGATAACATGAAGAAGGCTTTGGAACAGGATTACAAAAGAGAGGATGTACAAAGAGCAAGAGCCTTGCTTAAAATGCTCATGCTGTAATATAAAGTAAACACATAACAACAACAAAAGAAAAGATAGAATTTAATATTTTATGTAAGCAATCATTTCATTATGTAGAAAAAAACATGTGGATAAGGTTTGGAAAGAATAGGGGGAAAATGAAAAGAAGCAGTTTGTTAGGTTGGTTGGGATTCTGCTTTCTTCTAATTTTTAATTTTGATCTTATTGCTATAACATTGAATATGCTTTTTCAAAATTAAGCTACTTCCTAAAAAAGAATATGAAAATGCCAAAGGGGGAAAGCCAAATGTTTACCTTGCTTCTCACTTACCACAGTTCATCAACCTGGTTATATCACAGGCAGCACCAGAGGTCTCCATGGTCATGATGTCACCATAGCAGCCATGGTATAGGCGGGGATGCAGGTGGGGCTTCATTGAGTGAGTGAAAGGGTAGGAGCCGCTAGAAGTGCCTGGGGGACAGAATGATAATTCTCATGAAACCTGTGAGAAATATTGCTCAAGTTACTATAATGAGCATACTAAACCAAAGAGGAAGCCATAGACTTACTTTTTCCCAATTCTCTCCCCAAGACCCCTAGAATGGCTCATCAGACAAAACAGAAGATTCCCCCTTTCCACTTTACTCCAACCTTAAAAAAATTTTTGTCCATACCCAATGTGAGGCTTAAACTCACGACCTAGAGATCAAAAATCACATGTTCTACTAACTGCGCCAGCCAGGTGCTCCCTGCCACCCTACCAAATTTTAATGAAGTACTTAATTCTAAACATGTACAAAGTATTATGAAAATCAGTTTTTATAGGTCTCAAAAATATTTGCTACAAACTTGATCAGAATTAAAATTGCCACTAGAGTTTTAAGCAGGAACTTTGAGAGAAATTTTCAGATACTTCTGACACAGTTACTTCTGGGGATGTAAATATCTGGATTAGCAATTACCTCTGTTTAAGAAAACAAAGGTACCATTAACTTAAAATATTCATTTTCTATCATGTTTCTGTGGCATTTCTAAGTATAATTAGTAAAATTGGAAATAAAATTAAACTTTCCATAGAAAATTAAGTTATATCCTATTCCTATACTTTTTTATTTTGTCATTATGAAGTGACTTCCTGTCCAAGTCTATTTACTAAAGGAGATAAAGAGCTTTTCTCTAAGTTGAAAAGTTTGTTTTAATAGTTCCTAGGACTGTTGGCTTATATTTTAAGACTACAAATACTTGTTCTAAGAAATTATATTTGTTGTTTCACTTAGTGTTGTAAATGGTGTTTTTTAATAGAGACATGGATTTTACCCATTCACTATAGATCTAGTTCTGATTAACTTGATAATATAAAGAGACTCTTAGAATTAGGCACACTACCAATAGAACTATTCCTTATAAATATTTATTTTAAAAGGAAAACAAAGCAGCTCTAAATATTAACTTTTTAAAAAGCAATACTCATCAAAACAAATAAAATACAGGCATAATCTACTCTCTCCCAACTACAAACAGGCCAAAAAAAAAAGTATTATAAATGTACCAAAAAGTCAGACAGTGAAACTATCAAGTAAACTCAGAATACATAGAAAGCCTATTTAGATAATAAAAACCAATAGAAACCAGTAAAGCCATTAAGCTTCTCTAAGCAATGGTGCATTTTCATGTGATGCAAAGGGCATGGTATTGGCACTCTCCATGGCCCCCAGTGTAGAATTTTGTGCCTACAATATGTGTAGGAAATACACACAAGTGAATGAATGGATGAATTTTCATGACACAGATCATATGTGAGACAGGTGTAGAAGCAGTGACTGAGGGTGCAGACCAACAACATACACCATATCTGACCACTCTTCACCACCAGGTCCAAACCACCACTAGTGCTCATCTAGATTATTTTAAGAGCCTCCTAACTGACCTCTCTTCTCTGCCCTTGCAGTCTATTCCCCAGCAGCCAGAGTGGTTTGTGGAAACATGCATGGGATCATATCAGTCTTTTCTCTTAATCTTCCAGTGCCTTTCCAATCATTTGATTGTGACCTTCAAGCCCTACCTGATCTGGCCTTTGCTCACTTTCTGACTTCTCTTTCCCTTCCTTCCCTCTTCTATAGTCACATTCTTCTCCTCGCTTATCCTCCAACATGCCAGGCAGGTTCCTGCCTCAAGACCTTTATATTAAAAAAAAAAAAAAGACCTTTATATTTATAGATCCTTTTGCCTAGAATGCCTCTTCTCCAGGTATCTACATGATTTGCTGCTTCACTGCCTTCAAGACTGTTCAAATACCACCTTATCAGCAAAAGATATGAATAAATAGTTTATAAACAAAGAAAAGAAAAGAATACTTAAATGTATAAAAAAGTGCTCAAACACACTCAAAAGAGAGTGCCATACTAAAACATCACTGAGACACTATTTTTTACATATTTAATTGGCAAGAATCCAAAAGCTTGACAATGTATTCTGATGAGGCTGTGAGGGAATAAGCAGTTTTATACATTGCTGTGGAAGGAAATTTTGCAATAGGCTGTTGTTTAACAGCAAAGATCTGGGAACAATGCAAGTGTCATTCATACAGAGATTGAATAAGCTAAGTCACTTCCACACAACAGATTACTATGTAGCTGTAAAAAAGGAAAGAGGAAGAACTCTATATGATTCTATAACATTATCTCCAGTAAGAATAGTATTTATAGAATTGTATTCTTTGTTTGAAAAAGGGAGAAAATATGATTTTGTGTTTGTGTGTGTGTGATTTCCTTATATAATCATAAAAAACAATACAAGGATGAACCAAAAACTAATAAAAATTGTTAGTTATCAGGGAAGGTAAGGAGAGGTATAAGGGACAGGGATAGAGGCTAGACTTCTCTAAATGTACCTTTTTTATAGTTTTTATTTTGGAGCCATGTAAATGTTTCTACAATTAAAAATAAATAAATCAAATAGAAAAAAATCCTAAAAAGTGAAAGACAAATAAATCTAACTTTATGTCAAATTAAAAATTTAATTAACACATAGAAGAGAATTATTTCTAGTGACTTAAAAACAGGTCAATGTAAGTAAATACAACTAGTGAAATACACCCTATGAACATAAAGAATCATAAGAAAATCTTAATCTATATGCACAGGATTGTTGTTGTTTGGTAATACTGCCATAGTTATTTTGAAACTATTATATATAAATGAGTAATCATGTTAATGTTTTTAGGAACCAGGATTTTTAATAAATACTTTGTGTTCATAAATACTAATATGAAATATCAGTATGAATGCATAATTATTTTTCTCTTAAAAAATACTTTCTAAGTTCTCTCCACTGAAAAGCACTGGAAGGAATAATAGCCTAATAGCAATGGAGAACCCCTGGTACTCATCTTGTGATCTCCAAACACTATTTTCCACTCAGAGGAACCAGCGCTTCTCAGAAAAAGGGCTCATTCCTGGCCTGGGGCAGGAAATGTTTAAGGTGAGCTAGGAACATTTTGCCAGAGCTGGTCTTTATACATTTTAAATGCATACTAAGACATTTACAGGTAAAATGGTTTGATGTTTTGGGTTGCTTTACAATATTTTAGCCTCCCCCTCTACCCAAAAAAATGCAAAGATGAGGGATAGATAAAATAAGAATAGTAAAGTGTTGAAAACCATATAGATGCTTGATGAAGTGTACATGGGAGTTACTTACATTATTCCCTCCCCCATTTTATGTGTTTGGAACGTTCTACAACAAATTTTTTAAAATTACCTTATTAAAGAGTCTTTTTTTCCCTACTTATATTAAAAAGGCAACACAGTCATGCCTCATTCCTTATCATCCATTACCTTACATTATTTTATTTATATCAGTTATCACCACCTAACATGTCTTCCTTCTTTCTTTATTTTATTTCTTCCTCTCCTTTTTTCTGTCTATTCCTCTCATAGAACATTTTTTTTCCCTCTGCTATATCCTCCTCAGCACCTAGAACAATGCCTGGCACAAAGTGGACAGTCAGTAAATATTTGTGAATGGACACATGAATGCATGGGTGAATGGATGAATGAGTGAATAAATGAAAAGTAAAGGAATTATCTAAATTATCTGGATCAAGTGTCCATATGTCAAAAATTTCAATTTCTTCTGACTGGAGAGCCAGCCTTTGCTATGCTCAATGTGTGGCCCACAGACCACAGGTATCAAGGCGATCTGGATGCCTATTAAAAATGCATATTTAAAAAAAATGCATATTTCTGGGCAGTCCGGGTGGCTCAGCGGTTTAGCGTCACCTTCAGCCCAGGGCCTGATCCTGGAGTCCTGGGATGGAGTCCCACATCGGGCTCCCAGCATGGAGCCTGCTTCTCCCTCTACCTGTGTCTCTGCCTGTCTCTCTCTCTCTCTCTCTCTCTCTCTCTCTCTCTTTCTCTCTGTCTCTCATGAATAAATAATAAAATAAAATATTTTTTTAAAAAATGCTTATTTCTGGGCTTCTCATACTAGGTCTATTGAACCTAGTATGACTCTATTGAGTCTTTAGGTCTAAGGTCAAAGAATCTGCACTTTAACCAGGATTCCCAGCAGGCTCATGCATCCCTAAAATTGCTTTAAGAGGATTAGAATATGACCAAAACTTAACACTACTTGTGTTGACATCATAAACACACAGGTCCTTCTTAATTATAGTCACCTTTCAGTCAAACATAGCTAGTAGCGTAGCTCATAATTAGTCTACTGGCTATAGAACTCTGCTCCCACCTGGACATTAAAGAAGGAATAAAAATTTAAAACTATGTTCCCCTACCTTTGACCATATAAATAATTGGAAATTATCACTTTTCTGTAGCTTCACTTTTCACATGTAGAATTAAACATTTTAGAAACACTTTTTTTCTCAATTCTCAATCTTCACTCTATTCTTTTTTTTTTTAAGATTTTATTTATTTATTTATGAGAGAGAGGCAGAGGGAGAAGCAGGCTCCATGCAGGGAGCCCAATGTGGGACTCAATCCTGAGACTGTGGAATCACGCCCTGAACCAAGATTCAACCACTGAGCCACCCTGGCATCCCACTTCACTCTATTCTTAAAGACAACTCATGTAAACATTTACATGTAAGTAAATACAACTAGTGAAATACAACTCAAACATGGTTTACAAGGGCTTTACATTTTTCCTAAGCCAAATTTTATATCTTTTCTTATTCAAAGTCCCTCACCATCTCACCAGCCTACCTTTCTAGGCGTCCCCTCAGAAATCCTCACTTCTGTTCTGGTCACACTGATCTGTTTACTGTACCCCCAATACTTTCCATGCATTTCTGCCTTGCTATATATACTAAAGGCATTCAACCCATCCAGCATAGACTCTTCTTTTCTCTTATCAAAACACAAACATTCTTCAAGGATCACATCCTCCAAGAAAACCTTTCTGGTCTCAACATCCTGACTAGATGTGAACTCTATTCTAAACCTCTCCTAGACTAGTGTCTTTTTCTGACTATACTCCTTTAACTCTTATTTACTACCTGGTATTGATAATTTTATCTTTATATGTCTTGCCTCCCAAGGTACTGTTCCATAAATTCCCACTGATAGTGACTTCACATACTTGGCAAACAGAATACACTTAATTAGAGATGTAAGCAGTTGATTGACAGCCAAGCTGATTAAAAGAAGAGCCCACCCCTCCATTACATGTGATCATTGCTTTTTTTGATTCACAACTATGCTAAATGTTTTTGTGGACACCCTGCAAACAATGCTACATGTCAATCAATGACTTACCAATGAGGGCAATAAGTCCCCAAAGCAGGATAGAGGATAACATGGTGGTGAATCTTATCCTACAACACCTATTATGATTGAAAGAGAAACTGGTTAATTTTAAAACTTGAAAGTTTCCTTAAGGAAATTTGTTTCAATTAAAAGCAAGTTTAGAATCATTTCCAGTATAATACTTTTTTGCCACTTCCAAGATATTATTCTCATAGGCTTAGTATTATGGGTCATTGGATCACTCCCCTTCATGAGTATAACTTCCCAACTCATTTTTTTAAAATATTTTATTTATTTATTCATGAGAGACACAGAGAGAGAGACAGAGACATAGGCAGAGGAAGAAGCAGGCTCCATGCAAGGAGCCCGATGTGGGATTCGAACCCGGGAATCCAGGATCACGCTCTGAGCCAAAGGCAGGCGTTCAACCTCTGAGCCACTCAGGTCCCCCCAACTCATTTTAATCCAATTTCATTTTGACATGAGCCTACAAATATCTTAAATATGTTACGCCAACACACTCCCATTTCGTCTCCAAGTTTGCTCATATTATAATTTTGTTCCCATTCTTCTATTATAGTCTCCTTAGAAAACCAAAAGAAGCCACTGAGAGGAGCATTAGAGATCATGACTCAGAATAGGTTTGCTGTGCTCCCTACCTTCCTCCATCAACTCTATTTTTGGTTTCATTCAAAAGACAGCTTAAGTATTCTACAAGATACAAGAAGACAGGCACTAACCTGGTTTGTGACCTTGCAGAGAAAGTCTCTCCTCTTGGTTTGGGAGGGTCCCCCGTCCTCAGCACTACCCTGTATGCCAGGATTTAACAAAGCAGTGGCCCTTGTCCTAAAAGACAGGTTAAACAATTTTAGAATCCTTTAGTTGATAGATATATGATTACCTGGCTTCAATCCAAGTAGACTTCATTTTGACTCTGCCACTGTGGAGGAGGTCCTAAAGGCCAGCATGTAGACTCACCTGTCTCTTCTTACCTTCATCCTGTACCACTGATAGTTGGGGGAGCTTTATATATGGTTTAAAACCCTCTCTTTAATCACTGACCTCCTTAGACCTGATTATAATAATACTCTGGACTTAGGTGGCCCTTTTAATAAAAAGATTTCAAAGCATTTATTAACCACTATTAATTAATTAATCTAATGAACCCCCAAGTTATATTGGAGGCATATATTTGGTGGATAGTTTCTGGGTATCTAAAATTGAGCTAGGTCAACAGCTTCTAAATCTGAGAACAAGAAACAGATAATTAGCATTAAAAAGATAAATAAACAAGAGATACTAGCAGGTCTCATTCCTGGATTGGTCATTTGCCTGAAGGTTGAGCCTCCTGCTCTTTGTTCCTCATTCCATTGTCACATGATCTGCATACCAATATGTCACATGGCTCCTTGCTCCAATTCTACTCTGACCAAAAGAGCCAAGAATAGCTACCTGCTCTGAGATCAGTACAAAACCAGAGTAGCAACCTGGGTGTTCATTTTCCAAACTATATGAGGAAATAGGAAAAAAAAAAGATTTGGCCAGGAATGAAAATTTTTTTGAGGATAGAGTATCTTTCTTCACACTTATGTCCAAAGGAAGAGATAAAGCACTTTATGCAGCCCCGGGAATAGGAAATGTTAGGGACATTCTTGAAATGGGCAAAGCTCAATTTCCAAAGAGGAGCAAGTCTGACACAGGTCCTTCCACAAGTGTGAGAAGTTTCTAAGACTGTATACAATCCTTCCATAAAGCCACCAGGTGAACACAGGTGTGAGAGAGACTGAAAAGGAGATGGGGAAGGCTAATACCCTAAGTCAAACAACTTGTCAGGCTCCCTGGCAATGAATAAACTACAACTTTTAGGAGATCATGCCCTCACAAAGCTGATCTCTGCACTACCTCATTGCATTCACTTTTGCCCTGCCTTCCTGTTTGTAGAGACTTCCATTTAAGTGGCTTCCAGCCTCCCATTCCAGGGAAGAAGGGCGGGGATATTCTGAACCAATGATGATTCCTGCCTTGGCTATCATGAAAATGATTCATGGCAGGGACCAGCTTTACTAGCACCATCAATGCTTGCAGTCAGGGCTACTCTTTAATAAGGGGTTTTGCATGGGTCCAGCTTCTCTAGCATGGCCCTTATGGACATATGGGCTATCACCAATGCAGGGTAAGGTGGAAGAAAAGAAAAGAAGAAGAACGAGTGGAGGAAGAATTAAAAGTTAGGTAAAAGATTCTAGGTAGAGGCTAAGCTGTCTCTAGATGCCCCCAGAAAACAAAAGTAAAAACAAAACATTGAAAGTACAGTTAAATGTGAAGCCTATTTTATTCCTCTCCCTGTTTTCCTATTGTGGAGCTATAAGTCCTTCTAGGTATAAAACTCTCAATGTCTAGGCTCTTGGAAATTTAAGTAAATGCTTTCAAACTGAGGTGGATTATTAAGTTTTGCTCAAAGTGTGAAAATACAAATAAACATTTATCTGACTGCCATGATACGTTAGGTTCCTATGTGCATTATATCATCCAATCCTCCAAGGTTTGGATAATATACCTATAAGGTATGATAATACCTGTAAGATACGTATTATTCCTATTTTAGGGATGAGGAAACCGAGACTCCGAGAAGTTAAGCAACTTGCCAACACTGGCATAGTCAGGACATGGCAAAGCTGGAATTTGAGCCCGGATCTATCAGATTACAAAATCCATACTCTTCTACTATGTCTGAAGTACTAGTGCTGTAGAGCAATGACCCTGCAGAATAATTATTTTTTTTAATATAAATTAATTTTTATTGGTGTTCAATTTACCAACATACAGAATAACACCCAGTGCTCATCCCGTCAAGTGTCCCCCTCAGTGCCCGTCACCCATTCACCCCCACCCCCCGCCCTCCTCCCCCTCCACCACCCCTAGTTCATTTCCCAGAGTTAGAAGTCTTTATGTTTTGTCTCCCTTTCTGATATTTCTCACACATTTCTTCTCCCTTCCCTTATATTCCCTTTCACTATTATTCATATTCCCCAAATGAATGAGAACATACACTGTTTGTCCTTCTCCGGTTACTGTGGCCAAGTTCAAAAAGGGTGTTGCCTGAGTTCTCCTCTGGGATTTTGATGGAATCTTGTCTCACATTTAGATCTTTCATCTATTTTGAGTTTATCTTTGTGTATGGTGCAAGAGAGTGGTCCAGTTTCATTCTTCTGCATGTGGATGTCCAATTTTCCCAGCACCATTTATTGAAGAGACTGTCTTTCTTCCAGTGGATCGTCTTTCCTCCTTTATCGTATATTAGTTGACCATAAAGTTCAGGGTCCACTTCTGGGTTCTCTGTTCTGTTCCATTGATCTATGTGTCTGTTTTTGTGCCAGTACCACACTGTCTTGATGACCACAGCTTTGTAGTACAACCTGAAATCTGGCATTGTGATGCCCCCAGATATGGTTTTCTTTTTTAAAATTCCCCTGGCTGTTCGGGGTCTTTTCTGATTCCACACAAATCTTAAAATAACTTGTTCTAAGTCTCTGAAGAAAGTCCATGGTATTTTGATAGGGATTGCATTATACGTGTAAATTGCCCTGGGTAAAATTGACATTTTCACAATATTAATTCTGCCAATCCATGAGCGTGGAATATTTTTCCATCTCTTTGTGTCTTCCTCAATTTCTTTCAGAAGTGTTCTATAGTTTTTAGGGTATATTTTGAGAACCATTTGAATGGTAAATGGTTCTCCAACCTTTTATTTTCAGGTTGTAGGTGTCCTTTCTGTCTAAAATGAGTCTCTTGTAGACAGCAAATAGATGGGTCCTGTTTTTTTATCCAGTCTGAAACCCTGCGCCTTTTGATGGGGTCATTAAGCCCATTCACGTTCAGAGTTACTATTGACAGATATGAGTTTAGTGTCATCATGATATCTATTTAGTCCTTGTTTTTGTGGATTGTTCCACTGAACTTCTTCTTAAAGGGGAGTTTTAAGAGTCCCCCTTAAAATTTCTTGCAGAGCTGGTTTGGAGGTCACATATTCTTTCAGTTCCTGCCTGTCTTGGAAGCTCTTTATCTCTCCTTCCATTTTGAATGAGAGCCTTGCTGGATAAAGTATTCTTGGTTGCATGTTCTTCTCATTTAGGACCCTGAATATATCCTGCCAGCCCTTTCTGGCCTGCCAGGTCTCTGTGGAGAGGTCTGCTGTTACCCTAATATTCCTCCCCATGAAAGTCAGGGACTTCTTGTCTCTTGCTGCTTTAAGGATCTTCTCTTTATCTTTGGAATTTGCAAGCTTCACTATTAGATGTCGAGGTGTTGAACGGTTTTTATTGATTTTAGGGGGGGATCTCTCTATTTCCTGGATCTGAATGCCTGTTTCCCTTCCCAGATTGGGAAAGTTTTCAGCTAGGATTTGTTCAAATACATATTCTGGCCCTCTGTCCCTTTCGGCGCCCTCGGGAACCCCAATTAAACGTAGGTTTTTCTTCCTTAGAGTGTCATTTATTTCCCTTAATCTGTCTTCATGGTTCTTTAATTGTTTATCTCTTTTTTCCTCAGTTTCCCTCTTTGCCATTAACTTGTCTTCTATGTCACTCACTCGTTCTTCCACCTCGTTAACCCTCGTCGTTAGGACTTCTAGTTTGGATTGCATCTCATTCAATTGATTTTTAATTTCTGCCTGATTGGATCTAAATTCTGCAGTCATGAAGTCTCGTGAGGCCTTAATGCTTTTTTCTAGAGCCACCAGTAGCTGTATAATGGTGCTTCTGAATTGGCTTTCTGACATTGAAGTGTAATCCAGATTTTGTAACTCTGTGGGAAAGAGGGCTGTTTCTGATTCTTTCTTTTGAAGTGAGGTTTTCCTTCTAGTCATTTTGCTCAGTGCAGAGTGGCCAAAAACAAGTTGTATTGGAACACGGGGGAGTATCACTGGTCCCTCTAGCTGGTCTTCTGGGGGAGGGGCCTGTTGCGCTGATTTTCAGGTGTTAGCACTTGGGGGAGCTGCTCTGCCCCTGCCTGCTGCAGGGCTCAGCGGGGGTTGTTTACCCCGTCAGGCCCCAGGAGGAACAGTCGCAGTTGCTATGGCAACTCTGGAAGCCTGGATTCAGCCTCCGCAGGAACTACGGGGCTCGGGGCTCTCGGTTCTCCATCTGCAGGGCCTGGAGGCTCCGGGGCGGGGCCGCTGATCTGCTCAGCTCGGGGCAGGAGCGTCCTCGCTGTCCTGGGCCCTCCGGGCCTCTGCCTGTCCCAGGGGGAGGCCGGATCCTGGGCTGTGTCCCGGTGCCCTGTGCTCCGGGACCTGCGCTGTTGGATTCGCGCTCCCGCCCTGCAGCTCCCTCCCTGGAGCCGCTCCCGAGCCCCTCCGAGCTGCTCCGGTCGGTCCCGCCGTGCGCGCTGCAGCCCTTAGGGAGCTCGGAGCACTCTCCTGGCGCGCAGGTGTCTGTTAGTGTCCCAGGGAGCCCGAGGGCATCCCCGCCCTCCTGGGTCCTGCTCCAACTCCCTGCGGGCCCCTTTCCTCCCGCCCGGGAAGGTTGGTGCAGCTCCTGCTCCTCCGGGACGGGGCTCTCCTGTCCTGGGGACACTCGCCCCGGCCTCAGCCCGGCTCCTCGCGGGGCCCCTCCCCCTCGGAGGCCTTTTGTTCCTTTATTTCTTTTCCCCGTCTTCCTACCTCGATAGAAGCGCGAACTCTTCTCACTGTAGCATTCCAGCTGGTCTCTCTTTACATCTCAGGCCGAATTTGTAGATTTTCAGGATGGTTTGAAGGTTATCTAGGTAATTTGGTGGGGACAGGTGACTCGGGGACCCTGCTCTTCCGCCATCTTGCCCCTCCTCCCTGCAGAATAATTATTACAACAGTTTCAAATCAGTCAATTGGCACACAAAGCATTGTCTGTGGTCTGAATAAATCATTCCAGTTGCAGATATTTAGCAGTCATTTGTAGATGCTGTTGTAATTTTGGGTGTTTTGTTTTTGTTTTTGTTTTTGTTTTAAGAGAGAGAAGGGAGGGTGAGGAGGGCTGAGGGAGAGAGAAAGAGAGAGAGAATTTTAAGTAGGCTCCACCCTCAGAGCAGAACCCCAGGCAGGGCTTGATCTCTCAACCCTAAAGTCATGCTCTGAGCCAAAATCAAGAGCTGAATGCTTCACCAACTGAGCCACCCAGGTGCCCCTATGCTGTTGTAATTTTTAAATACAAATATGAGTCAACTGAATCCACAGTGACTTTTTGTCTCTTTGTATCTTCTCCACCAATAGCATGCATTGAGTCTCTATAGCAGGCCTGGCAGAGCAGTAGTAAGGGGCGTGGCCTAGGGCTGCACTCAGGTTTGTTGCCGCCTAAGGCCTAGATTTTAACTACTTTAATCTACAACCCAGTAGATGGTTAAGTATGGGTGCTATCCGAAAAAAATTTTGACATTAAAAAGTAATTTACTAAGTGATTCCCCATCTCTTCCCAAGGGTGCCAACAGTGACTATGCATGTTAGTTGTAGTAATGATGCCAGGAGGAGCTTGAGGGGACCAGTCACCTGCTATAATCTCCACCAGCCCCCTGGTTTCCCAAAGTAAAAATATGATCCATATACAAAAAATGTCCTTGCTGTCCTTGCTAGGGCCACCTGGGTGGCTTAGTCTGTTGAGTGTCTGACTCTTAATTTTTATTCTGGTCATGATCTCAGGTCATGGGACCAAGCCCAGCATCTGACTCTGCACTCCACATGAAGTCTGCTTGGGAGTCTCTCTCTCTCTTTTCCCCTCACCACCCCTCTCATAGTCTCTCTCTCTAAATTAATAAATAAAATCTTATTTTAAAATGTCCTTGGGGCACCTGGGTGGAGTCGGTTAAGCATCCGACTCTTGGTTTCAGCTCATGTCATGATCTCAGGGTAGAACGATCAAGACTCACATCAGGCTCTGCACTCAGCTGGGAGTCTGCTTGAGATTCTCTCTCCCACTCCCTTTGCCCCTCCTGCTCTTTCTTTCTTTCAAAATAAATAAATAAATAAATAAATAAATAAATAAATAAATAGGTTTTTTTTTTTTTAATGTGGAACCCTGTGACCAGTCCCCTGACCTCCTGCAACCTCCCAGTTGTCTACCTTTAAGACTTTTCAATATAGCAATTTTCTGGTAATATATTTGTGGTTCCTGGCCTTAGGGGTGAGGGCTCCAATCAACCCTAACATCGAAATGACCTCAGCAAGAGATCTTAAACCAAAATGTATGTAGTTTCCACAAAAACAACTGGTTTCCATCAAAGTACGTTGTGGCAGGAAGAGCTCTGGCCAGGAAGGATCCAGCTTGCAGTCTCAGATCTGCCTCCCAAAAGCTGAGAATCCTTTGGTAGGTCACCAACCTAGACATCATTTTCCCATTTATAGAGTAAAAAAACCTTGAAGACAGCAGATGATCTCCAAGCCCTTCTCTGGCTCCAACAATCTACTGGATCCAGAAGAGGGAATAAATGTGGGAGGTCAGGCAGAGTGGCTTAAATATGAATTAAGTCTATATTACACTTTTTACTGGTTTTCAAAGAAACTTAGAGACTGCATTTTAGTTCTTTTTTTAATTTAATTTAATTTATTTATTTATAGAGACACAGAGAGGGAGAGAGGCAGAGACACAGGTAGAGGGAGAAGCAGGCTCCCCGCGGGGAGCCCAGTGGGGTACTTGGTCCCCAGGTCCTTGGGATCACACCATGAACCCAAGGCAGATGCTCAACCTCTGAGCCATTCAGGCATCACATTAGGTCTCAAAATCACAAGTGCCATGCAAGTCATTCTGTTTCTTAGGGTGACTTTCAAAGTAAATTTCCTTCTCAATATTTTTTTTAAATTTTTTTTTTAAATTACGATAGTCACACAGAGAGAGAGAGAGGCAGAGACACAGGCAGAGGGAGAAGCAGGCTCCATGCACCGGGAGCCCAGCGTGGGATTCGATCCCGGGTCTCCAGGATCGCGCCCTGGGCCAAAGGCAGGCGCCAAACCTCTGCGCCACCCAGGGATCCCCTTCCTTCTCAATCTTGCAACTGACAAATAGTAGAACTTTATCATATGAAGGTCCAGAAATCAAGTTCAGGATCCTGATCATCAACCATATTCATATTAAGAGCAGTAAGAAAGGGATCCCTGGGTGGCGCAGCGGTTTGGCGCCTGCCTTTGGCCCAGGGCGCAATCCTGGAGACACGGGATCGAATCCCATGTCGGGCTCCCGGTGCATGGAGCCTGCTTCTCCCTCTGCCTGTGTCTCTGCCTCTCTCTCTCTCTGTGTGTGACTATCATAAATAAATAAAAAAATTTAAAAAAAATTATAAAAAAGAGCAGTAAGAAAGAGGTGTTGTTTGCTTGCTTGCTTGCTTGCTAGTCTCAGCCACAGTTACAGATTTCCCTGTCAGGCTGGGTGAGTTGCAGAAGATATGAGCAAGGCCAATGAAAGTTTTAACTTTACATATGTCAAGAGTAGCCTCAAAATTGCCCAAAATGATGTAATGATTGAAAAGTATAGTAAATTGAAAAATCAAGATTCTTTTTGTCATAATTGTCAAGAGACTCTTAGATCTAGGCTCTGATTGCTGTTGCTAGTAGTTTGAGCTAGGCAGGAATCACAGTCTGGGGAATCATTATTCCTGTCACAATGCCTATCACTGTGACATTGAGGCCCAAGACAAGAATCAAATCCTCCAACAATTCCACAGGATTTTAAACCTTTTTGCCGTCTCTCTACTTCCTAAGCCAATATCCTGCTCCCCCTTAGGTTAATCTGATAACAGAGTTTTATTAATTAATAACAGAAACTTAAAGGAATATCATTTTCAGGTGCAATCTAATTTTAAATTTTAACCAGGGTTTTAAATACTTGAAGTCTTGTTTTTTCAGAGTAAGAAATGAGTCAGTCTGCCAAGGGGATACAGAAACCAGAGGGCAGCTGTCACACACACACATGTCTCTCTTTGCAAAAGGATCATTATTTTCATAATAAAATACCTGCATTTTTAAGATACACACCTTTATTGTGAGGAAAAATGTGAAATCTGCATTAATTTTTAAGATAAAACACTAAATTCAGAAAGGTCTCTCTTTCAACTCCCACTTGGAACTCTGTTCCAAACCACCACCTACCCAGGGTAGCCTTTATGTGTCTCTGCCGTAGAGAGAGCTTCAGTGGAAAAGTTTAAGAAGTACTGTCCTAACAATAGAAGGAGAGGAATGATGTTGGAATCTGAAACACTGTGCATGCCCAAGGAAGTAGGTTTTTTTTTTAAGATTTTATTTATTTATTCACGAGAATACACACAGAGATTGAGATAGAAAGAGAGAGAGGCAGAGACAAAGGCAGAGGGAGAAGCAGGCTCCATGCAGGGAGCCCGACACGGGACTCCATCCTGGGTCTCCAGGATCACCCTTCTGCTGCAGGAGGCGCTAAACTGCTGAGCCACCGGGGCTGCCCAGGAAGTAGGTTTTGGTGACAGTTCCTTTGGGGACTCCTCAGAACACATCACAGAAAAAGCTGCACTTGTACCCTGAGCTAGCCTCAGACAGCACCTTTGGGGTGCTGTCAATATCTCGAGCTGACTTGGTCCCCTTTACTTCTTCATCCCCATCTACCTCCCTCCCAGCATTGGTCTGTGGTTTTAAAGAGTAGGTTGCCTCCACCATGTTGCCATTTGGAAATCCCAGTCACAGCTCTCCTTCCTCAAGAACAACCAAGGATGATTACCATGGGCAACTCATTTAACCTCTCTGAGCCTTAGTTTGCCTCATCTGTAAAATGGAGATGATAATGATGCCCCACAACTGTTTTGAAGATAAAAATAAATTACATATGTGAAAACATGTTATAACCTGCAATGCTTCATATACATCCCAATTATTACTATGATGGCATTGCACACAAATCCTGATGGTTTAGCTTCTTGTTGATTTATTCATTTGTTTGTTTATTTGTCTATGGGACACAAGGAAACATAATGAAGAGTTGAGTTGACTTATAGGACAGGAAGTAACTAGTGAAGCTTCACTTCAACCAGGAAGGACATATGGCAAGACAAGCAAAGGCTGTTGCTGGGACTCTACAGCCAGCCTGGTGGGACTGAAGGAATGACAATATCAGAAATAGTCATGTACAGCCTAAGCACCCACTGCACAGCTTAGAAACTGCAGAATGAAAGGGCTGCCCAAGAACACATGGCATTGGTACTTTGGAAACAATGGCTGGTGGGAAGGCAGAAGGAGAACCCTTATACAAAATTTCTCTAAAATGCCAAATTTAAGGGGATCCCTGGGTGGCCCAGCAGTTTAGCGCCTGCCTTTGGCCCAGGTCGTGATCCTGGAGTCCTGGGATCAAGTCCCACGTCGGGCTCCCTGCATGGAGTCTGCTTCTCCCTCTGCCTGTGTCTCTGCCTTTCTCTCTCTCTCTCTCTCTCTCTCTCTCTCTCCTCGTGTGTGTGTGTGTCTCTCATGAATAAATAAATAAAATCTTAAAAAAAAAAAAGCTCAATTTAACCTCAAGATATTTCAATGCCTGGCTTGAACTGCTGAGTGCTTTTCTTCCCCCCCCCTTTTTTTTTGCCTTGAGTTTATTCTACTCTATGGTAAATAAAATACCATACCCTGCTGAAGGTACAGGTCTTCCAGTGTCAAATATTTGACCAGTAGTTCAGAAAAGCTATAAAATTGGTCAAAGGGTCATGAAAAGGTGCTCAAGATCATTAGGCATCAGGAAAATATAATTAAGACCACAATGTGATAGCATTTCACACACTTAAAAAGGCTAACATAAGAGTGGTTATATCAAATATTGGTGGAAATATGAAGCAAATGGAACTCTTGTACACTCCTGGTTAGAATGTAAAATGGTAGGATTGCTTTGGGGAACTGTTTAGCAATTTTGTATAAAGCTAAACATATGTAAAGTCAGAACATTTTTTTCTCCATCCTTCAGAGTTCTTCTAGCTAGTCTAAGAATTATATTGACATAAAACAGATTAACAGAAGAAAAAATAAAGTTTAATTATGTGAACGAGGAGACCCCATAATGAAATTGAGACCTGAAGAACTGACTAAGGCAGGCAGTTTTTATATTTTTTAGACAAAGAGACAATAACTCTGTGAGGAATTGATAGGATAAAGATAATTTATGTTCAGGAGCTTTAGTTAGTAAGGAATTCTGAACAGAATTTGGGTTGGGGTAGTAAATTAGTAAAAAGTACAAGGTTTGTTGATACAGCCTTCTTAGCCTGAATTCCCAATCTCCGTTGATAAGGAGGTCTCTTGGAACAGAGAGGGTACCTTTCACATGGGAGATTTCTCTCCTGCTCTGAAGACAACAGGGAGCCAGAATGTTCTTCTTGCACTGGCTTCTTTTAACTACCTTTAATTTAAAATAATTAATAAGCCAAAGTGGCACACTTTGGGATGGCCTGCTTTTGGCTTCTATACGTACATCTAATATATGACCCAGCAATTCTATTCCTGGGTATTTATCTAAGAGAAATGGAAACAAATGTCTCCCAAAAGACTTGCACTAGAATGTTCATAGTAGCTTTATTTATAACAGCCCAAATACTGGAAACATTCCAAAAATTCAACAAGGGAATGAATTAACAATCATGGAATAGCCATATAATAGAATAATATCCAGATTAATAAAAAATTAGGGAAGAACTCCAATTAACCTAGATTGGGTGAAGTGCCCAACTCTGGACTATTCAACTACATCTAGGAGTAGATTTGTTTGAAAAAGAGAAAGCAGAAGTCTGATTTTTTTTAATGTGCCATAGTTGTTCACTATACCTGTGTTGGAGAGAAGAGCTATGGCAGTATGTGGAGGAAGGCTTGAATCAAGGCCACTTCACTATGGTTTATTCTGGGAATGACTTGAAATATTTGAGTGCTATAGAAAATATTGAGGATATGGAAATAGAAGCATAATTCTATTCCAGTAAGATTAATTCCAGTAAAATTAAAGGCATGAGTTCAAAAGCCTATGTAGGAATAGAGATTGGCCTGAGGCAGGAGTGGGAACACGTCTTCCCTTGAAACAGAAAGAAAAGAGAACAGAATCAGATAGTAATGCAGTTCAATTTATAGAGTCGATTGGAGAAAATCATTATCTCATGATTCCTAATTCCCCAGTGAAATAGAAGGTCAGATCATGTGTTGAGAGTAAAAATTATGTAGAATTACACACTTAAGGAAATGGAGAAAATGGAGAAAAGCTACTCTGGAGAATTAAAAGACCTGACAAGAGAGCCAAAAAGATTAGTAGGGTCCGGATATGGACTGGTTGATGTCAGATGTCATAAATATTTTAGAAGCACCAAAATGCTAGCCATCCCCAAAGTGCAGAGAGAAGAAGCATGGGTTAGTTGCCTTTGCTGGAGGCTTTTTAATAATAAGTTTTCTTGTTTAATGACAGAAAAATGTTCATGATATATCTTTAAGCTCTTAACCAGGTTATTAAATAGTATTAATGAATGGTTCCAATTTTATTTTAAGTGTATGTATATGCAGTCATGGAAAATAAGCTGAATTGCATCTTCACCTGTACCAGATGTTAAGGAATTTTCTTCAAAGAGACTACACCACACTTACCCTCTAAAGTAGGTTATGAATGTTCCTGATGTCCCACATCTCCACCAAACTTTACTATTATTGAACTTTTTAACTGGGTGGGAAAAGTCTCATTGCCCTGATTGATATTGGTTGTCTTTTCATCTATGCATATTCACCATTCCACTTACAGCTTCTCTAAACTATCTGCTTATATCTTTTATAATATTTTACTGGATTTTTTGCTTTTTTTCTTATTTTTAAAAGTAGGAATCCTTAGTACATTCTAGGCTAGGTCCAAAACTTTTGTTTTTGTTTTGGGGTGGGGTCTTTTTTCCTTTTATTAATTATATGAAATATAAAGAGAGGAATTACAGAACATAAAGCAAAATAATAATTTATGGGGTTGTAATCACAGTACCTTACAGTAACTTCCCAGTATTCTACAAAGAATATGTTTTAATTTAGTTATCAGAAAGAAGCAGTATTTTAAAATCTCTTAGAATTTTAAAGAACCCTATGTGTTCTCAAGGGTGTAGTTAAGTCTGATCCCACAGGTGAATATTGTGTAGGTATTTCCTTTAGATGGCCCTGGACCCCTGGGGTTTTATGAAAACTGCAAGGGCACCTTCCAGAATTCCAGCCCCTGGGGCCTTACCTCAGAAGGTGACTGGGGAGGTGGAATCATCAGAGGTCAATTACATTTGTCCACTGTTCTTAGTGTCAAATTAAGGGCTGTGGGAATAGAGCCCGAGTTTTAGTTCCAGATGTGTACAACAACAGAGAGGCCCAGGAGAACATTGACCTCCCTGAGGGTCCAGTACAGCAACAAGCAATGGCGAGATGTCTGAGGAGTCAAAGCTGTCAGCAGTCACCCTTCAGGTTGACCCAACCTCAGCCAGTATTCCTGAGGCTGGCACAGCAGTGAGAATGCCTCAGGTATCCCTGGTTTCTCCTGGCTCCTCTGTAGGAACTCTGACAAGCCTGGGGCTGGAGAACTGACTGTTCAAGAAAAATAAGGAAATGGCCCTAGCTGGTCATGCCACACTGTTAACAACAGAGCGCAGCATTGTGCTGCCTTTGCTTCTGAAAAGAGCCAACCCTGGAAGGGACCAGCTTGGGCAGAGCGAGTAACTCAACCCAAAACGTAATCCTACATCAACTTGTTCTATTCATTATCTCAGCCTGATTTACTTGATTTTGCCAGGTTCCAGAATTCTCATCCAAAATTCCTTAGGGATTTGTAACTATGATAGAAAAAAGAAGAAAAAAATGGGAGTCACTGGCTTTCTTCATCTTTGCTTCTTTTTGCTTCTCTGCATAGATATAAGCATGAACACACCAATATGTTCAGTGCCAAATTGTGTTTAAAGTAAATATCCACTTTGAAAATTATCTACAACTCTCTACAGCTGGACTGAGCCAGGATTCTAACATAGGCAATGTCTTTTTAATATCATATTTGCACAGTGCTTCAGAAATTTAAATGGACTTTTGAATAAGTTAAGATACCTGAATTAACCCTCTGAGAAAGGTCAAGCAGATTTATCTCCTTCATTATACGTACAAGAAAAGAGATTAAATGATTTTCCCAAGATCTCCTAGCTAATAAATGTTGGAGCTGAGACTGGAACCCAAACATTCAGACACTGAGTTCAAGGCATTTCCTTCCCATCATTTCCTGGACCAGATGACCCACAAGGCACTTATTTCTTGAATCATGAAATGTCAAGATTCCATGATTTATTTTGTCATTTCCCAAAACCAAGCATTAATGACTTCAATTACCACTAGCTGCACAAAGACCTCTGTTCAGAGCCATCTACATCCATCTTAATTCCAACACTGCCCAGCACCTGTCTACCGTCTCTGATATACTCACTCCCATTGGAAAATATGCCTCCCATTGGAAAAATATGGAGTTCTATAAGCAGAAATTTTCCAGACCAGCACTGTCCAATAGGAATGGGCCATGAATTTGATTTTAAATTTTCAATTAGCCACATTGAGAAAGGGAAAAAGAAAGTGATAGGATTAATTTTAATAGTATATTTTATTTAACATTTTAATACATCTAAAATATGATTTCAGTATAAATATTGAGATATTTTATGATCTTCTTTTTCATCCTAAGTCTGTGTATTTTAGAATCACAGCATAGACTTGTTCAACTAAACCACATTTGAAGTGCTCAGTAGTCACATACAGCTAGTGGTTACCATATCCGATGAGACAGTTCTAAATGATGACTGTTTATATGAGCTTGTGACGCCCTAAGACAAATAAGTCACCTGATACAGAATTTTTTACATCTATAGAGGAGATATTTTGAGGTATTTCAAGTTGCACTGTACAGGTCATGCCAGCCCCAGGCTTCCTTGAAGTATTTATAGTGATAAAGTCTTGGACCTTAGATCAAACCCTGATCTGCCCTTACTGGCCATTCCACCTTGAAAAACTAATTTAATCTCCCTGGTTAACTAACTTAACCAGAATATTACTATTTAATTATGGCGTTGTAAGAATTATATTTTATTCTATATAAAGCACCTATTATGATGCCTATCATACAGAGCAATCATTCAACCAATGGTAATTTTTTACCATTATTACCATTATTGCTTCTCCTATGCTGCTGCTCAGTTGTGTTGGACTTTCTATGATTAGATCAGGCCAGTAGATCAGAGAAAAGGGGAGTAAGTGTCCTTCTTGGAGCATTCTACTCCCCCAACCAATGTACTCTTTACCATCCATGCTTGAACAGGATCATCCATTATTGAATAGGATCACCTCAAAATTCACATCCACCAAGAACCAGTGAATGAATGTAATCTTATTTAGAAATAGGATCCTCACAGGGCACCTAGGTGGCTCAGTTGGTTAAATGTCTGCCTTCAGCACAGGTCATGATCCCAGGGTCTCAGAATTAAGCCCCACGTCAGGCTACCCACTCAGTGGGGAGTCTGCTTCTCCCTTTGACCCTCCCCCATCTGGTGCTCTCTCTGCCACTCTCCCTCTCAAATAAATAAATAAAATCTTAAAAAAAATAGAAATAGGATCTTTTCAGATGTGATCCTGTTAGATTAGGGTGCATCCTAAATCCAATGACTAGTGTCCCTAAAGGAAGGCCATGTGAAGACACAGAGGGATATGCAGGTAGTACACCATGTGAAATCTGAGGCAGAGATTGGAGTGATATGTCTACAAACCAAGTATTGCCAAGGATTGCAGGCAACCACCATAAGCTAGGGGGAGCATGGCCCCACTGACACCTTGATTTTAGACTTCTAGCCTCCAGAACTGTTAGAGATTAATTTCTGTTGTTTTAAGCCACCGATTTTGTGGCAATTTGTCACAGCAATCCCAGAAAACACATACATCACTGAATTTATTTTTCTTTTTTTTCAAGATTTTATTTATTTATTCATGAGAGACACACAGAGAGAGGCAGAGACATAGGCAGAGGGAGAAGCAGGCTCCCCGTGGGGAGCCGGATGCAGGACTCGATCCCAGGACCCCGGGATCACGATCTGAGCCAGAAGTAGATGCTTAACCCCTGAGCCACCCAGGTGCCACAACATCACTGAATTTCAATTGTCTCTTTTCTGGGTTGTCTCTCTCATAGTCTGTTAATTCATCTTCTATCATCTTGCTCTCCTCAATACTTGGCATAGTATTTGTCTTATCATAGGTACTCTATACATGTTTGTGGACCAGGAGTGAAGTAAGAACACACATGGGGAAAACCAAGTCTGATAAACAGGTGTCATTCTACTCCTGATAAATCTCTAAGAACTATTAACATGAGCCAGGGGAAAAGGCAAGTTTGGAAAAATCTGTGGGTAATTGTACTGGAGAGCAATCAATGAAACTCTGATTGGAGAGTTTTTGCTGTGAGGCACAGAGAGTAGGGTAGCAAGAAGCAGAAAAATCCACAGAAAAAAGGCATGAAGCAGAAGCCATGAGACAGGAGAAGCCTTAAGTGAGCAGATGGAGACCAGAGATTAATCAGAAAAATCACTTTGGTGTCAGAAGTAGTAGCTGTTGATACAGAGATGGAGGGTTCCTGAATCCCAAGAACAGACCACCAAGAGCGGCTACTGGGCAACTAGGAGGCTGTGGTCTTCTGGAGAACATTCTAGTTCTCCATGCCACCTACTCATCCTCTGCTGAACCAGCTTCCTCTGCTTTCTACTTTGTTACTTCCCTGTGAATTTCTGCAACAGAGCGCCATCACCTGAAGTAACCTGAGCATTTTCCTCAACTGCAGGCCTAAATACATATATATGTGTACATATATTTGTCCATATATATATTTAAAGATTTGTTTATTTATTAGAGAGAGAGAGTGTGGGAGCATGAGTGGGGGAAGGAATAGAGGGAGAGGGAGAGAATCTCCAGCAGACTTCTCGCTGAGCACAGAGTGAGACCCAGGACTCTGGGCTCAATCCCAGAACCCTGAGATCGTGATCTGAGCTGAAATTATAAGTCAGATGCTTAACCGACTGAGCACCCCAGGCCTAAATATATTCCAATTCAGTTTGACTGTTTCTGGTTTTATTTTTACTTGATACATGAGGAAATTGAAACTTATATGAACACATTGATGGGTTTAAATCTGCCTCCTTCTCTTTCTCCCTTCTCTCTCCTGCTATCTTTCCTACTCTCTTTAATTAGTTAGAAAGCAAAGAGCAAGAGATAGAGAAGATAGGCAATAGGAGAGGTACATTTTGATGAAACAAGGTAGGGGTTCATATGAGAAATTATTAGGGGGCTAACTGATTCTTGGGTGGAGGCAGCAGTGTAGCAGGTCACCCACAGGAAAGAAATGCCTGAGGATTCACTTCCAAGTTTTGCTTAGGAATAATTTTTTTAAAAATCATGGACTATAAATTATTTCCCACAGAAGTCAAGGAGAACATCAGAGTAACAAAGGCCTTTTAAAAAATATTTCAA
Source organism: Nyctereutes procyonoides (assembly GCF_905146905.1). NCBI lineage: Eukaryota > Metazoa > Chordata > Mammalia > Carnivora > Canidae > Nyctereutes > Nyctereutes procyonoides. The sequence goes on along the minus strand of NW_026575049.1, from coordinate 44,372,098 downwards.
TTTAAATGTTTAAATGTTTTATCACTGTATTTACACTCTACTGAGCTTCAAAGGTCATCTTATAGAAGCAACTCTGAGCAGAGTCCTGTTTACTTGCCATGCTCTAATCAGTGTTGCTACCTTAAGCTATAAGGAAGCTTTCTCTCTTGGGATGTTTCAAATAATGTCCCACTGCAGCTTCATCAGATAAGGCAGCAAGCAGACTCTGAGACCATGTAAACACTGTTTTTTGGAAGATTAGATTGCATAATTCCAGAGTCCTGGACATCTGTGGTCTCAGGGAGATGAAAGAACAAGAGATGAAGTTATATGGCAATGAGCAAAGAGGAGGCGGCGGGTGGTAGAGACAATCTTTCAGCTGAGGAACAAAGAAAGGGCTTGCCTTCAGGACTGACACATTGCGCACCCTGTTCCCCAAGAAATGGAAACCACAGCTGCAGCTCTGAGAGTAAGTTGGGCTGGGAGCGGAGCGATCTCCCTGATAAACAAGCTTCCCAAGGGCAGGGCAGGCATTTTACTCTTTATACAACTTTAGGGTTTTTATCTTCTCTCAGAACATAGAAATGAAATCACAGCAATGCTAGCAAGAACAATTGTCTTTATTTCCACCCTCCCCCAACCCCCTCAAACTCTTAGTAAATAATGCCATCCCAAGTCCTTCTTTCATTTTCTTCCAGGTAATGATTTCTGTATGACAGCATTCAACCCAAGAGGAAAACCTGTCTGGGGTTCCAGTGCCATAGTTGATCAGTGCAGACTTGGGCATTCATATTGATCTCATTAAAATGAGAGCCTAAGAATATCCTATTTCCCCCAAGAGCTCTGCTCTGACTTCCTCGGACAGGCTTCTATGTGAATGAATACATGTGAACTCCAACACGTTCAATCTTGACTTCTTGTTACCAGGGAGTTAATGCACACCTATCATATATAATAATACTTATTTTTGTCATTAATTGAGTCCTACCTGTGCCAGGAACTGTAATCAGCTTTTTACCACATTATTTCCTTTAATTCTCATTCCACAGATGGGGAAATTCAAGCACAGACATGGAGTGCCTTCCAAATGGTCTTATGTGAAAACACCTCTCTCTCTCTCTCTCTCTCTCTCTCTCTCTCTTAAAGATGTGTTTATTTATTTTAGAGAGACAGAGAGTATGGGAGTGGGGCAGAGGAAGAGAGAATCTCAAACAGACTCCTCACTGAGCATGGAGCCCAATACTGGGCTTCATCTCATAACTCTGTGATCATGACCTGAGCCAAAAATCAAGAGTCAGGGGCTTAACCAGCTGAGTCACCCAGGCACCCGACATCTCTGTTGCTGCTTAAGGGCCGCTGACTTTGTTAAACTGGCATCCAAAAGAATTTCCCAATATACATTAAGTTTAGCTGAAGTGGCTATGCCATATGAGCAAATATTTAGCATAACAGTCAGTGAAAACAATTACCTGGAAGCAGTATAATTATATTAAAAGTCATTCACACCTGGTGGGAAATATAGGGCATCAACCTGTCAAAGCTCCATAATTTATAAGTAAGGAAGCTGAGGCTCAGAAAGTTTAAATTACTATAAAAGTGTACACAATAAATAGAAGCAGAGTCTAGACTTCTGACCTAAGGTACATTGTGACCATCTACCTTCTTCCTTTAAGACAAAATACACCTCCCTCTTCCTGTCAGCTAATAGCTCAGGGCTGATAAGACGCAGGGAGCTTTGGTGCTAAGAATTCATCGCTGCTTTGCACATAAGCTGCACGACACCATGTCAGTCACTGAGCTTTCTGGGTTTCAGGTTTCTTTTTTGTAAGATGGGAATAGCATGATTCTACCTGTCTCACAGAGCTTCTATAGAATATGAAGGCATTTGAAAAAGGAAAATGCTGTATTGGATGTATGACACAATTACCATCAGTGATTCAACAAAGTAGAAGTTTATTTCTCTCTCACAAATCAGATCCTTCTCCTATGTTGCTGCTCCATCATCCATAAGTGTTTGCCTTTTCCTCATTGTTCAAGTTGGGTTATTTCCATGCTATCAGGAAGATGAAAAGACAACCCACAAAATGGGAGAAAATACTTATCAATCATAAACCTGATCAGGAGCTTGTACCTAGATTATGTAAAGAATCCTTACAACTTAAAAATGAGACAAGAAACTCAATGAAAAATAAGCAAGGTATTTGAATAGACATTTCATATCCAAAGAAGATACACAAAAGGCCAATAAGAGGATGCTCAATATTATTAGTCATCAGGAAAGGCAAATCAAAACCACAATGAGCTACCACTTCACTCTTATTAGATGGCTAAAATCACAAAGATGGACAATAATAAGGACTGATAGGGATGTGGAGACAGGAACTCTCACTCATTTTTGGTGGGAATATAAAATGGTATAGCCCATTTAGAAAACAGTTTGTCATCACCTCCAAAAGTTATCCATAAAGTAACCATATGACCCAGGACCACCACTCCTAGGTGTACACCAAGGAGAACTGAAAATATATATGTCCACGCAAAAAGCCCTTTACATAATTTTTCATAACACTATTATTCACAGTAGCCAAAAGTAGGAAACACTCAAAATGTCCCTCACCTGAGGAATAGATAAAATGTATATATCCATATAATGGACTATTATCAAGCTACAAAAAGAAATTAAGTGTTGATACACACTCAGCAGGAATATACCTGAAAACATTATGCTGGGTGAAAAAAAATGCAGACACAAAAACCACATATTATTTTTTTTAAGATTTTATTTTTATTTTTATTCATTTATTTTAGAGATACAGAGAGAGTGTGCATGCATGGCCTGAGGGGAGGCACAGGAGGGCAAGGAAAGGGAGACAGAATCTTGAGCAGACTCCAGGCTGGCAGGGAGTCCAACTCAGAGCTTATTCCCATGACCCCAAGACCATGACCTAAGCCTAAACCAAGAGTCAGATGCCCAACTGACTGACCCAGGAGCTCTACAAAAAACACATATTATTTAATTTCATTTATGTGAAATGCCCATTAGGCAAATCCATAAGGAAAAAAGTAGATTAGTGGCAGCTGGGGTGGGACATTTGGGGGAATGAGGAGTGACTGCTTAATAAATATAGAGTTTATTTGGAGAATAATGAAAATGTTCTGGAATTATTTTTTTAATTATTTATCTATTTATAAATAAATTTATACAGACTGAGAGAGAGAGGGAGAGGCAAAGGCAGAGGGAGAAGCAGGTTCCTCACAGGGAGCCTGATGCAGGACTCGATCCCGGATGCCGGGGATCACAACCTGATCTGAAGGCAGGCGCCCAACCGCTGAGCCACCCAGGTGTCCCAATGTTCTGGAATTAGATAGTGGTGATGGTCACACATGAATATGCTAAAAATCACTAATTCTATATTTTAAAAGAGTAAATTCTAAGATATGTGAATTATATCTCAATAAAGCTGCTATTAAAAAAATAAATAAAGCTGCTATTAAAAAAGACTAAGCAATACACATATTATACATTATGTATAAGACTAAGCATATACAGTATATTGATAAGAAAGGAATGATGAATATAAAATACAGGAAAATGGGGGAAAGCAGAGGATGGAATAGGAGAAGAACACATAGGTTGCTGTCAAGTTTTGGGGTTGATGCAGGTCCACAGTGTTCATCATATTTTTTACATAAACAAATAAAAGAAGGTCATGAAAGGACTAATGATAATGTGTCAGAGACCAAGATTTATGATTCATCTGATTTTATACATCTGATGTCAATGGAAAATATATACAAGTTAATTATATTTGCTAACTGCAGCAACAACAAAATGTAATTCTAAAATGCTATTTGGGTTTTGCTTCTTACTCAGACTGCATGAGTTCAATACAGCATATCTCATCCCCAGATTACCAGAAAAACTCTGAACAAATGCTGCCAGATAGCATTTCCTTAATAACTATTTTGTGTTGTTATGATGTAGGAGAATGTCCTTGTTTGTAAAAACAACACACAGAAGTATTCATAGGTAATGGGACATCATATTGGCAGCTTACTCTCAAGGGGAAAATTTATTTGTAGTATACAAGTAAACTTTTTTTAAGAATTTTTTTTAAGATTTATTTATTTTTTATTCAGGGAGAGAGAAAGACTGAAAGGCAGAGACACAAGCAAAGGGAGAAGTAGGCTCTATGCAGGGAGCCCGACATGGGACTCGATCCCGGGACTCCAGGATCAGGCCCTGGGCTGAAGGTGGTGCTAAACCGCTGAGCCACCGGGGCTGCCCTATACAAGTAAACTTTTCTGTAACAGAGATTTTTCTGTAACTTTGAGTTTGCCTCAAAACCAAAGGTTTTCACTAAAAAGAGTGAAAAAAAAGTAAGTTATAAGCCAAAGATATTTGCATGACACATAAATGATAGTATTCAGTATAGTTAAATAATTCCTATCAATAAAAAAGAGGTACATTGAAATAGGAAATGAGAGAGCCATAAAGAAAACACAGAAGAAAAAATATAAGTGAACGTATGACAAAATGTCAAATGACGTATTTATCCATTCCTAGAACAGATAAAGAAGATGTGGTACAGGGATCCCTGGGTGGCGCAGCAGTTTAGCGCCTGCCTTTGGCCCAGGGCGCGATCCTGGAGACCCGGGATCGAATCCCACGTCGGGCTCCCGGTGCATGGAGCCTGCTTCTCCCTCTGCCTATGTCTCTGCCTCTCTCTCTCTGTGTGACTATCATAAATAAATAAAAATTAAAAAAAAGGGATCCCTGGGTGGCGCAGCGGTTTGGCGCCTGCCTTTGGCCCAGGGCGCGATCCTGGAGACCCGGGATCGAATCCCACGTCGGGCTCCCGGTGCATGGAGCCTGCTTCTCCCTCTGCCTGTGTCTCTGCCTCTCTCTCTCTCTGTGACTATCATAAATAAAAAAAGAATTAAAAAAATTTATAATAAAAAAAAAATTAAAAAAAAGAAGATGTGGTACACACACACACACACACACACACACAAAGGAATATTACACAGCAATAAAAAAGGACAAGATCTTGCCACAGCAATAAAAAAGGACAAGATCCAGCAACATGGATGGGCCTAGAGGGTATTATGCTAGGCAAAATAAGTTAGACTGATAAAAACAAATATCATATGATTTCACTCATATGTGGAATCTAAGAAACAAAACAAATGAATAAACGACAAAAAGCAGAATCAAACCTTTAAAGACAGAAGACAAACTGATGGTTGCCAGAGGGGAGGTGGGTAGTGGGATGGGAAAAATGGATGAGGGGGGTGGGAGATGCAGGCTTCTGGTTACAGAATGAGTAAGTCACAGGGATGAAAGGCACAGCATAGGGAATATAGTCAGAGCTATTGTCATAGCAATGTATGGTGACAGATGGCAGCTACACTTGTGGTGAGCAGAGCATAATATATAGAAATGTTGAATCACTACGTTGTACACCCAAAACTAATGTAACATCATGTGTCAATTATACTTAAGTAAAAACCAACTTCTTTTTTTAATTTATGATAGTCGCACAGAGAGAGAGAAAGAGAGAGAGAGAGAGAGAGAGAGAGAGAGAGAGAGGCAGAGACACAGAGGGAGAAGCAGGCTCCATGCACTGGGAGCCCGACGTGGGATTCGATCCCGGGTCTCCAGGATCGCGCCCTGGGCCAAAGGCAGGCACTAAACTGCTGCGCCACCCAGGGATCCCAAAACCAACTTTTTAAATATTGTATTTATTTGTTTGAGAGAGAGAGCATGAGCAGAGAGAGAGGGAGAAGCAGACTCCCCACTGAGCAGATAACCTGACACAGAGCCAATATCCCAGGACCCTGGGATGGTGACCTGACCTGAAGGCAGATACTTAATTGACTGAGCCACCGAGGTATCATAAAAATAAATTTTTTAAAGATCTATTTATTTATTCATGAGAGACATAGGGAGAGAGGCAGAGACACAGACAGAGGGAGAAGCAAGGCTCCCTGCAGGAGCCCGATGCGGGACTCGATCTGGGAACTCCAGGATCACACCCTAAGCTGAAGGCAGATTCTCAACTGCTGAGCCACCCGGGCATCCCTAAGAACAATTTTTTAAAGTCACGTATGGCACTCAGCCTAGTGCCTGAAAAAAAAATTCTCAACATTTTTAGTAATGAGGTAAATGTACATTGCAAACCACAGTGCAGTAACATTCGACATCTACCAGATTGGCAAAAATTTTAAATCTGGGCAATGCTGATGGGTATGGCAAGAGGAGCATTCATATGTTGCTAGTAAAAGTGTAAAGGTTATAACCACTTTGCAAAACACTTAGGTGTTACCAAATATTAGACCCAATAATTCCACAATGAGATACTTTATTGAACAGCACTGTCTTATGGAAATAGAATGCAAGCTGTATATGTACTTTTAAATTTTCTAATACCTTATTTTAAAAAGTAAAAAGAATTAGTGAAATTAATTTTAATAATATTTTAACTTACACCAATGTATCTAAAGTTTTTCATTTCAATATATATTAAATATAAAAACATTGATAGTGAGATATTTTACATTTCTTTTTCATACTAAGTCTTCAAAATTCAGTCTATATTCTAGACTTGCTGCACTTGGACTGGCTATATTTTAGGTGCTCAATAGCCACATATGGCTAATGGCTACTGTATTGGACAGCATAGCTCCTGAAACTTGACATGGGTGACAGGAGGCTTGCACAACCAACTCTATAACAGCATTGTTTACAGTAGCAAAATCAGTGATAATTCAAAAGTCCATCAACAGTGGAATTGATAAATAAACTGTCACTGGGGTGCCTGTGTGGCTCAGTCAGTTGAGCGTCTGCCTTCAACTCGGGTCATGGTCCCAGGGTCCTGGAATCAAGCCCCACATTGGGCTCCCTACTTGGCCGGGAGCCTGCTTCTCCCTTTCCCTTTGCCTGCAGCTCCTCCTGCTTGTGCTTTCTCTCTGTCTGTATTTATAAACAAATACAATCTTAAAAAAAAAGAAACCTGTGTCACATACATACAAAATGGGGTATCAGACACCAGTGAAAATAAATGCATTACAATTATAGGCATCAACTGTTTGTTCCTCAAAAACAATATTGAGTAAAAGAAACAATTTACTAATTAACATATGCAAAATGACTCCATTGACATAAACTTCATAAATAGGCCCAGCTAAATGCTATATTATTTAAGAATATATGTATAGTTGGTAAACATGAAAAGCTAAGCAAAATATGGTTAAGGCAAAAATTCAGTCCAGGTTTCCCCTGGTGGTGATGGAGGAGAAGCACCTCGCCGATATCTTAGGGTAGCAGTGATGTTCTAGTTCTTAACCTGAGAGATGGGTGTATGGGTGTTCATTTTAGTGTTCTTTAAACTGTACATAAACATTTTATATATAAGTCATATTTAAATATAAATAATGTGCATAAAAATGTGTATAGTATGCCTCTGTGGGGGAAGTAGTAAAGCACAAGAATATTACACGCATATTTATTCATTTGTGGACCATATCTCTGGAAAAAAAACAAAACAAAAGGACTGGTGAAATTAGTTGCCCCTAGAGAAACAAGCTGACTGGCTAGAGGACATAAAAGGGAAGGAAAATGTCATGGCATACCCTTTTTTTAATATTTTATTTATTCATGGGAGACACAGAGAGAGGCAGAGACAGAGGCAGAGGGAGAAGCAGGCTCCCTGTGGGGAGCCCGATGCAGGACTCGATCTCAGGATCCCAGGATCACAACCTGAGCCAAAGGCAGACACTTAACCACTGAGTCACCCAGATGCCCCAACATGACATACCTTTTGTATCCTTTGGATCCTGAAGCTCATGAATATATTACCTAGTCAATTAATCAATCAATTTCTATAATTCTATTGCTTGGATCCCATCCCTGGAAATCTGATTTAATAGGTCAGGGTTGAGGGCCTGCAACTGCAGGGAGTCAGGGCATTGTGAGGCTGTAGATCAAAGGACTACACTTTATAAATCACCATGGTGGGCTTATTTATTCACAAATACTCATTGCATGCTTATTATGTGTTGGTCACTGTTCACCCATAAAGATAAAATTAACCTGGGCACAGTTGCCTATAGGAGCTTTTAGAGATTCTCTTCTGATTGCTTCTATTTTCTCATAGAAATGAGGAGTCAATTCAGACTGTTTTGAGGACTGAGAAATAACATATAACATGGATGCACCTTGAAAACACTGTTGGTAAATGAAAGAAGCCAGTCACAGAGGACCACATAGAGTATGATTCCATTTATATGGAATGTCTAGACTAGGCAGATAGAGGTAGAAAGTAGATCAATGGTTGCCAGGGGCTGAGATTAGTGAAGTAATGGGGGAGGGGGGGCAACTGCCAATGTTTATCGAGTTTCTTTTGGGGGTGTTGGAAATGTTCTGAAATTAGTTGGTAGTGGTTATACAACTCTATTGAGTATATCAGAAAACCACCAAATTGTGCACTTTAACTGGGTGATTTTTACGGTATTGAAAATAAATCTCAATAAAGCTATTTTGGAAGAAAGAACATAAAATTCCCAGTGCAGGTTGGAGCCTAATACCCACTGTTATTATTTTTGTCAATAGCAGTTGTGGGATCTCTAAGATATCAATATTATCATGTTGTGTAGTAACTACTTGTCAAGTTCACCCCTCTAGCAGGCTATTTTCCAAAGATGGACATACCATTGTATATCCCATCTCAAGGGCTCATCTTATTTTGTGACATTGACACTCCTGCACTGAGAGGTCAGGTCTATGCTTTCTGGGTCCACAGTGGACCCCCTGTAACTGCCTCAACCAACAGAATGCAGCATAAAGGATGCCATGTGGCTTCCAAGGCTAGTGCATGAATAGCAATATAGCTACCTCTTGGCTCATCTCTTGGGATGCTTGGCATTAGACCCCAGCCACCACGTTGTGAGGAAGCTCAGACCACACAGAGAAGCTACATGTGGGTATTTCAGTGGCAGCTAGCCCCTCAGCCTAGAGCAAACAGCCTAGATCAACCACCAGACATGTGAATGGACAAGACTTCAAATGTCTCAGCTGTTTCCAGGAAGAACAGGTATTAAAGGAAGGGCAAGTGTGTTTTTTTACAGTGCCTGAATGATGAGCTAGCTCATTGGTGCCCAGGGTGTTCCAGCCAGGACTCATTCTCTTCTACACGACCTGAAGACATGGTGATACTTGAAGTTTTGCTTGTTTATGATCTCACACACTAGAGCAAAACATTTGTAAGGCCTAGTTCTTACTGCTTTCTCAAAGAGCTTTTACTCAGAGTCTTAAGAATTCTCCTTTTTAATTCCCCACAAGAAATGTAAATATATTATTGGAAGTATAATGTGTCTATTATGCCTGTGCTAGAAAAATAGATTCGGGTCACATAGGGAAGTTGAACATAAGGGAAATTAAATTACTTTGATCTGACATTGCCTCTATATCTGTTTGGTAAAGAAACTCATGAGTCTGTGTTACCAGAAGACCAAGCAAGCCTCTGGGCCCAGGGGTCCCAAACAGACCAGGTTCGGCCACTCACCACTGATAAAGTCCAAAGGCAGAGAGACTTGTGGTGAAACAAGAAAGGAATTTATTCCAGTGAGGCCAACACTGGGAAGACAGCAGACTAGTGCCTCAAAGCCTGTCTCCAAAGTGCTGGAAATACCTTTAGGTTTATCTAAGGGAAAATGTGGGACAAAGGTCATTAGGTACATACAGGCAGGTGGGTAGTAAAGGTCAGGTCAATCATTCTCTTGGGGTCAATCACTCAGGGTCTTGCTGGCATTAGGAGGTCCCTATTGTTCCAAGGGGTAGTTTCCATTTCCATCACAGGATGCTTTGTCCACAGGATGCTTTTGCTTGAGTTAAAAGATAAGCTGGGGGATCCCTGGGTGGCACAGCAGTTTAGCGCCTGCCTTTGACCCAGGGCGCGATCCTGGAGACCCGGGATCGAATCCCATGTCGGGCTCCTGGTGCATGGAGCCTGCTTCTCCCTCTGCCTATGTCTCTGCCCCCCTCTCTCTCTCTCTGTGTGACTATCATAAATTAAAAAATAAAATAAATAAAAGATAAGCTGGAAAGAAGAACTTAATCAGAAAATACAGACTGAGGTCAAAACGAAGGCAATAAGTGGGTCATGTTTCAGTTGTGTAAGGCAGCATGGGGAAGAGATTGGAGAAGGATGCAGGAGAAGCTGACAGAGCAGGAGGTAACATGGACTCACAATGGCTGGATAGGCTATCTCAGCAAGTCAAAAAGTGCTTTGGCTCCATCTGCCAGCTAAGCCAGAAGCTTTGCACATATAGTTGAGGAATCTGAATTTTGAATAGTCCTGAAAAACAAGAAAAGGCTTTAGAGTGTGCAGATAGCCATATAAAACTACTCATCAACATTCTATTTATTCCGGGGGATGCTGAAGAATTTGAAAGGCAATAATTCTCAACTGTGGCTACATATCAGAATCACTTGGGAATGGAATCTGGAATTTTAAAAACACCCATACTCCAGCCACACCCCAAACCAATTACATCAGAAATCTCAGGGTGGGATGCCAGGAGTTTGAAAGCTTACCAAGGTGGTCCATTGTGTAGCCAGAGTGGAGAACTCTGGTGTAAGGGAAGACAATCTTTTTTTTTTTTTTAAGATTTTATCCATTTATTCATGAAAGACACAGGGAGAGAGACAGAGACATAAGCAGAGAGAGAAGCGGGCTCCCTGCAGGGAACCCAATGCAGCACTCAATCCCAGGGCCCTGGAATCACACCCTGAGCCAAAGGCAGATGCTCAACCACGAGCCACCCAGGTGCCCCAGTGGAGAAATTTTAATATGAAGAAGGAACAATGATAATTGGAGTCTCAAGGCCTCCTTCAGCTCAATCCCCATCTTCCACAAATCCTTCACCTCCTGCTCACACAGCTCTCACAGCTCACTCCCAGCCCTAAAGACCTGAGCCCTGGGGTCTTTACACAGGAGACTATGAGCACTGTTTAATAATTACTCCATAGGGACTCCTGGGTGGCTCAGTGGTTGAGCATCTGCCTTTGGCTCAGAGCATGATCCTGGGATCCTAGGACTGAGTCCCACATCAGGCTCCCTTTGGGGAGCCTGCTTCTCCCTTTGCCTTTGTCTCTGCCTCTCTGTGTCTCATGAATAAATAAAACCTTTAAAAAAGTCTTTTAAAAAATCATTACTCCATAAATTGATTTGAGATCACTGGCCTTATTTTTAATCATTAAGAACAGATTGAGTCCTTTCCAGTGGCCAGTGGCAGGAAACCTCTGAAAAGTAAGCGCAGTGAGGAAGAACCAGACTACAAGAAAATAAAATATAGTGTTAAAGAACAAAAACTCAACCAATTAAATTTGAAGACTTAATTGGCTTTATTATGTTATTCATGAATCAGCCAGCCCCCTCATCTGGCAGATAGAGAAGAGCTCCAAGGAATTGTATAAAATGGAAGGTTTTTATAGGAAGGAAGGTGGGGCAAGAAAGTTATTTACAGAAGAAAAGAAAGGATTGTTCCAGGCAAAGTCAAGTTCACTTTCCCTTCAGGAGAAGGACAGGGAGGTAGTCGTTTTAGGTAGATTACCCCATCTTCCCTTGTGGGATGAACAGGGCCCATGTGACAGTGACATCATTGGTATTTACCAGAAATTTTCTGATTGACAAGTTAAGGCTTTTATCTCTAGGGGAGTTTGAAACTACATTTAGGTTAGATATTAGCTAACTTGACCTGGCCTAAGTGATGCCATTTTAGGCCTATGGATTTCTTCTAAAAATTATATAAAGATTCAATAGTTAAAACAAGTTAGTATTGCCCCATGTGTAGCTAGACAGCTGATGGGAAATGACAGTCCAAAACCAGACCAAAAATATGGGAATTTAGATTATGATAATGTGACACTTCAAACCAATGGAAAAACTATGGACTATTTTATAAATGATGTTGGGACAACCAGGTAGCCAACTAGGAAAAATTAAGTTCGACCAATACCTTATACTGTAACTGGAACAAACTCTAAGTAAAAAAAAAATAAAATAAAATAAATAAATAAATAAATAAATGTAAGACATGAACTAAAAAAATAATTTTCTACATAGTGAAAAAAAATTAACATGAGACAAGTGAAACTCAAGATAAAATGGTCAAAATTCGTGTTCAGAGGGCTAACCTACAGATTTATAAAAAGCTTCTACAAATTACCTAGATAAGAAAAATGGACAAAAATATAAGCAATTTCCAGAAAATAAATGGAAATGGATTTTAGACATGAAAAGATGTTCAACCTCATTTATAATAAAAAAAATAAAAGTAAATTGGAGTACAACTTTCCACTAACATCGAATTAGTGAAAAAATTAGAAAATTGTCTGTGGGAAAATAAACTCATATATTGCTGGTAAGAATGAAATTCGCACAATCATTATAGAGAAAGTGCATTAATATCTTTCAAAATCATAAAATCATGAATCATACCATAAAGAATATCCATCAATAAAAAGTAATGAAGTACTGATGCATGCTATAATATGGATGAAACTTGAAGGCATTATGGTAGTGAAAGAAGCCAGTCTTGAAAACCACATTATGTGATTCCAATTATGTGAAATGTCCACAATAGGGAAATCTATAGAGACAGAAAGTAGATTACTGGTTGCCTATGGCTAGGGAATAGGAAGAAAATGAGAGAATGTTAGTAGGTATAGGGTTTCTTTTGGGGTGATGTAAATGCTCTGGATTTATTTATTTTTTTAAAATATTTTATTTATTTATTCATGAGAGAGAGAGAGAGAGAGGAGAGAGAGAGGCAGAAACACAGGCAGAAGGAGAAGCAGGCTCCATGCACCGGGAGCCCGACGTGGGATTCGATCTGGGGTCTCCAGGATCTCACCTGGGCCAAAGGCAGGTGGCTAAACCACTGCACCACCCAGGGATCCCAATGCTCTGGATTTAAATAGTGGTGATGGTTGCACAACTTTGGGAACATAGTGAGAGGATGAATATAAAAATGGACAATGGCCTGACTGTATATAAAAATAGAATTCTGGGGTGCCTTGGTAGCTCAGTGGTTGAGCATCTGCCTTTGGCTCAGGCCATGATCCCAGGCCATGATCCCAGGGATGAGTCCCAGGGACTGGGATTGAGTCCTGCCTCAGGTTTCTGCAGGGAGCCTGCTTCTCTCTCTATGTCTCTACCTCTCTCTGTGTCTGTCATGAATAAATAAATAAAATCTTAAAAAAAAAAAAAAAAGAATTCGGACCTGCTATTTGCAGCAATCAGCCCAGGAAACCAACCCATTATCTGCAGTAACCAGCCCAGGAAGCCAGCTTGCTATGTGTAAGTCAGACTTGTAAGAAGTCAGACCACTATCTCTCTAACAACTGGTTCAAGAAGCCAAACAAAAATACTTGTAAAAACTGGTCCCAAATAGCCAGCATTTGATTAATAACTGGCACCTTCTCTAGGTTTTGTCTCTGCTATCAGCTTAGGACCAACCAGAGAAAGACAAATGTGCATTCCTAACTTCTGGAGATGAAATTCCTCTGTGAGAAATGTTTTCCCTTGTCAAGATAACCCTTTTTTCTGCTGGCTATGGGAGCTGCCAGGAGTGGTGCTTGCAAGAGCTCCCCCTTTAGGGCTTCCTGGCTCCATTTTCAATGAGATTTCTTTTAATTTTACAAGGATCTCTTCTCATAGTAGTGAGGAAAGGAGAAATAACAGGATTAACATAGTTTTATTTATTTTTAAAGATTTTATTTATTTATTTATGAGAGACACAGAAAGAGAGAGGCAGAGACACAGGCAGAGGGAGAAGCAGGCTCCACGCAGCGAGCCTGTCATGGGACTTGATCCCAGGTCTCCAGGATCACAATCTGGGCTGAAGGCAGCGCTAAACTGCTGAGGCACCCGGGCTGCCCAACATAGTTTTAAAGTTACAGAGATATCATGGTATAATAGAAAATATATATATTGGTCTCTGCCCCCAGGTCCTGATGCAGAGTTCCTACAATTCTTGTAATTTCTAAGTGATGAGAACACTAGGAGGATCTTTTGTTCTAATGATGTGAGTCTGGGTGAGTTCCTGGACAGCTTCTGGATGGGGGGCCTGGTCACCATGAAGACCTGAGATCAAGCCATGATTAGAAACTTAGAATTTTCAGCTCCACCTCCTCCCCATACTCCTGAGAGGGCAGAGGCGCTAGAAATGTAGTTAACACTTGATCATGCCTCCATGAGGAAGCTTTCAAAAAAATCCTGATATAAAAGGGTGCAGAGAGCTTTCAGACAGATGAACACTTCCACACTGGGAGGGTGAGGCATGGCACCCCTACAGGGACAGAAACTCTCATACTTGGGACCCTCCCAGGATTTACCCTATGTAGTTCTTCATCTGGCTGTTCATCTTTCATCCTTTAAAAAACTGGTAAATATAAGTATTTCCCCGAGTTCTGTGAGCTGCTCTCACAAATTAACAGAACCCAACGAGAGGGTTGTTGGAATCTCTAATCTAGAGCTGGCTGGTCAGAAGCACAGAAGACAACCTGGACTTTCCATTGTTATCTGAGGTTTGTGGGTGCTGTCAGGGGTAGTGGGACAGTCTTGTGGGACTAACCTGCAGGATCTAACTCAGAATAGAGTTAAATTGTAGGATGCTCAGCTGGAATCAAGGAGAATTGCTTGGTGTGGGGGGAAAACCTCCACAAACATTTGGTGATCATTTGTATGGCACATGCAGATAGCTAGTTTGTGCAAACATGCCCCACATGGCCCTGTTGATCGCTATCTTAAAGAGGTAGAGATCCTATCCTCCCTCTATATTCCCATCAAGCGGAATGTGCAGCAGAATGTGTTGCTTAGAGTTCAAAGTTAGGGCTTCTAGGGATGGCCAACCCAGAGTGGCAGGACTTGATCTCCTTAGAAATGATGGCCTTGCAAGGAGAGGGAGGGCCACTGATAGTTACTACGTTAAGTTGCTATGATATAAAAACTTGCTGCACATACATGCCAGCAGCAGATGCTTTGACCAGTTGGCTGCCCCTGGAGTTCCTATACATATAAGTTCCCCTCAATAAACCCATGTCTCAGTTACTGTCTCAGGTCTTGTCTTCAGCCTCACTGGACCATTACCCACCCTAGGCTTAGGGTCTGCTGGGGTGCAGCTGCACACTAGAAGTAACATGTTCTGTGTGAGTAGTAAAGTTGACTCCCGGAGAGCAAACAGTAGGGAAGAGTTGGGTTCTCCCTAGTAGGAGGGAAAAGGAAAGAGTTCTTCTCTTACAGGATTCCTTCAGGAAAGCTATAAAAAGAAAGGATTAAAGTACTCCCAGGAAGTGTGACTGGGAAAGG
This sequence comes from Nyctereutes procyonoides, assembly GCF_905146905.1. NCBI lineage: Eukaryota > Metazoa > Chordata > Mammalia > Carnivora > Canidae > Nyctereutes > Nyctereutes procyonoides. The sequence continues at coordinate 44,356,745 of NW_026575049.1, read as the reverse complement.
GGTGGGGTAGAGCGGGAGGCCCTGCTTTTTATTATAAATTCTAGTCTCTCTCTTTTTTTAACCACATATGTGTAATTGATTCTTTAAGGAGTGGGGGATACAAAACATATATGACAGAGACACTCTCCAGAGTCCCCCTCCAGGGTCAAGTATGATCCCCCCAGGTGATGTGGGACTGTTTTTAATTGTTATGTGTTCAGGTGCGGCCTGTACTGGAGACAGCCACGCTGATTGGAGAGTAACATAGAAGGGAACTATTGGAGTTTTGATCTTGCTTCAGGCCCATTCTGTGTTACCGTGGAAAAAAACAGGGCCTGCTAACACGTGCAGCCTAGTTCAGGTGTCCCCAGGTATCAAATTAAGCCAGCACAGAATCCCTGGGCTTTGGAGGAAGAGAAGCAGGTAGCAGGTGGAAACCAACTAACTAACTTTCCCTTACCCTCTTCCTCCTGGAGCAAATGATTGGCTGGTGTCCAGGGCCCATTCCCACCTCTTGCCTTCCTTAGCCTCAGTGTCAATTGGGGCAAACTCTGTGCTTCTGCAGCTGCCTGCAGAGACAATACCCCAGGGCAAACGGATTCACAAGCTAGGATTACTAGACCTTTGAGGAAGCATTTCAAAAGGAAAATAAACACATAGATTCCATCAAAAGTAAAAATATTAACAGAGACCAACAAATAATTTTAAATTAGCCTAATTTTAGGGAAAAGTGAAAGATATGATGTATAGAAACAGAAGTATTACCCAGATATTAAATCTATATAGCAGGTATCCTAGGAAGAGAAAAAATTAAAATGAAGAAGAGGGGGCACCTGGCTTGCTCAGTTAACAATTCTTGCCTTAAAAGGCCAGGGAGGGGTAAAAATAAATCCATTATAACTCAAAACTGAAAATCTAGAAAATGTCAACTTGACAAGGTTGCAATGGGGAGAGACCAATGAATGTGAGGGCCTTCTAGTTTCTTGTGTCATTTAAGGAGAGATCTAAATATCAATTTTTTAATTTTTTTGAATTATAAGAGAATTATAAAGAAATGTAAAATGAGAAGGCAAATCAAAATAATAAGTTAAGATGGTAAAAGTAGATCCAAATTCATGATTAATTATACTAAGCATAAATAGAATAAACTTACTATTCATTGAATTTGTTGACAAATTAAGACTTTAAAAAAGGTCCAGATATATTGTTTACAAGAGCTATATCTAAAACTCTAAGGATATATGAAGATTGAAGTTAAAGGAATGAAAATGACAGTTATGGCAAATATTAGCTAAATAAAACTGGTTAGGTTAGATAGTTCATCTTGATTTACTGACTTGGGGCTTCAACCTATATGATGCCAATTTTGGCCTGTGGTTTTCTTTTAAACAATGATTTATAAGCCATCTATATATATCCTTCTTTGGAGCAATGTCTATACAAGTCCTTGGTCCATTTTTTAAATTGGATTGCTTGTTTGTTTTTTATTGTTGATTTTATAAGTCACTATAATGGGTATGAGGTAGTGCCTCATTGTGATTTTGCTTTGCATTTCTCTAATGACTAGTGAAGATGAACATCTTTTCATATGCTTAGTGGGGTTGTTTGGTTTTTTGTTGTTGAGTTTTGGGAGTTCTCTAAATATTCTGGATATTAATCTCTTACCAGATATGTGATTTGAAAATATTTTCTCCGATTCTGTGAATTGCATTTCTACTTTTTTGACTGTGTCTTTTGATGCACGATTTTAAAAAATTTTAAAGGATTTTTTAAAATTATTTATTTATTTATTTTGGAGGGAGAGAAAGAGAGTGAGCATGCACAGGTTTGTGAGCAGGAGGAGGGGCAGAAGCAGAGGGAGAAAGAGAATCTCAAGCAGCCTCCACTCTGAGCACAGAGCCCAAGTCGGGGTTCCATCTCATGACCTGAGTCATGACCTGAGCCAAAATGAAGAGTCAGATGCTCAACTGACTGAGCCACCTAGACATCCCATAATTTTCAAAATTTTGATGAAGTCCAATTTATCTATTTTTCTTTTGTTTCCTGGCATTTGACAAGAAAGCATTGCCAAATCCAATTATCAAGATTTCTTCCTATCTTCTGAGAGTTTTATGGTTTTATCTCTTGATCACAGAACCCCAGGATCATGACCTGAGCCGAAGGCAGACACTTAATGAGCCACTTAGATGCTCCCAATTTTCTTCTTTTTCAATATTATTTTGACTATCCAGGGTCCCTTGAGATTCCATTTGATTTTTTAAATGGGTTTTTCATTTCTGCAAGAAAAAAAAAGTCTTTGGGATTTTGATAAGGATTTCATTGAATCTGTAGATCACTTTGGATAGTATTGACATCCTAACAGTATTAAGTTTTCTAATCTATAAACATGGGATGTTGCTCCATTTATTTGTATTTTCTTTCATTTCAATGATGTTTTATAGTTTTCAGTGTATAGCTCTTTTTCCTACTTGGCTAAGTTCCTTAGCATTTTATTCCTTTTGATGCTGTTACAAATGGAATTGTTTTCTTAATTTCCTTTTTGGATTGTTTATATATTATTTGGATTGTTTATTGTTGGTGCATAGAAATAAAACTGATTCTTAGGTGTTGATTTTGTAACCTGCAACTTTACTGAATTCATTTATTAGTTCTAACAGGTTTTATGCATATGTGTGCATGTGAGTATATGTATAATCTTTAGGGTTTTCAACATATAAGATCATATCATCTGCAAACAGAGATAATTTTATTTCTTCCAAAAAAAATTTATTTCTTCCTTTACAATTTGAATGTCTTTCATTTCCTTTTCTTTTCTGATTGCTGCAACTAGGACTTCTAGTACTTTGTTGAACATATGTGGCAAAAGTAGGCACACTTATTTTGTTCCTGATCTTAGAGGGAAAGCTTTCAGGTTTTTATCGCTGAGTATATTGATAGCTGTGAGTTTTTCATATATGGCTTTAATTATGTTGAGCTTGGGGATCCTGGGTGGCTCAGTGGTTTAGCACCTGCGTTTGGTTCAGGGCGTGGTCCTGGAGTCCCAGGATCGAGTCCCACATCAGGCTCCCTGCATGGAGCCTGCTTCTCCCTCTGCCTGTGTCTCTGTGTGCCTCTCATGAATAAGTAAATAAAATCTTTAAAAAAAATTATGTTGAGCTAATTTTCTTTTGTTCCTAGTTTGTTGAGCGTTCTTATCATAAAAAGGTATTGAATTTTGTCAAACTGTTTTTCTGTATCAATTAAGAAGATCATGTGGCTTTTCCCCCCATCATATCCTTTTTATAATGCTAAAAACTAAAATAAGAATGAGAAACGATATATAAAGGAAAGCTAGGGGGATGCCTAGGTGGCTTAGTCTGTTAAGCATATGCCTTAGGCTCAGGTCATGATCTCAGGGTCCTGGGATAGAGCCCTGTGTTAGGCTCCCTGCTCAGCGAGGAGTCTGCTTCTCCCTCTCCCTCTGCACCTCCCCCTGCTCATGCTTTCTCTCTCAAATAAACAAATAAAATCTTAAAGAAAAAAGAAAAGGAAAGCAAGAGTATGATGAACACAGGATTCATGTTGATAGTTACCCTGGGTGAAGAGCTGCAAGGAGATACAATGGTGAAGGACAAGGAACAATATATTTAAATGTATCTTATTAGAATCCTAGGTTTTATTTGGGTGTCAGGGTGAGCCTGTGTGATTATTGAATTGCTAAAAACATCTAACTGTATAATCACCTATATCTAACTGTAATAATAAAATAAAGCCATATTTGGGCTATTTGATAAGAGAGTATCATTAACCAGTATTTATGAATTACTATAATTCTGATTCCTGAGGTCTGGGAAAAATTATAATTAAAAGTGATAGATAATGAGAAATGCATATTATTTAGCATTAAGAAGTTTACCACAAGGACTATAAAAGAAAGAATTAAAAGTGTTTGCTTTGACTAAAAAATTCTACTCGTGGGAGCACCTGGGTGGCTTAGTCAGTTAAGCATCCAATTTCTTGATTTCACTTCAGGTCATGATCTCAGGGTTGTGAGATTGAGCCCCATGTTGGGCTCCTCACTGGATGTGCAGCCTGCTTAAGATTCACTCTCTCCCCTTCTCCCTCAGCTCCTCCCCGAGGAGGATTTTTTTTTCTCAAAAAAAAATCCACTCTTAGGTATTTACTTAAGAAATGTGAAGAAGATATGCTCGCAAAAAGAGTTGTACAAGAATATTCATGGCAACTTTATTCCATAATAGCCCAAAACTAGAAACAACTCAGGTGCCCATCGACAGGAGCATGCATAAACATAGTGTGACAGTTATACAACAGAATACTAGTCAACAAGGAAAAGGTAAGAATTACTGGTAAATGCAATGATGTAGATGAACTTCAAAAACATTTTACTGAGTTAAAGAAACCTTATAGGAAAAGAATACGTGCTATTTGTTCCACTTAAGTGAAATTCTAAAGCAGGAAAAATTATGGTTGTGAAGACTGAGCAGTAGTTGCCTTTGTGGGAGGAAATTGGTAAAGATCATGAGAGGGTTTTTGGATTGATGGCAGTGTTCCATACTTGGATCAGGATATAGGTTGGATAGGAGTAAGCATTTGCTGTAACTCATCAAATGGTGCCCTTAAGATTTGTGTATGTAAATCTTACCTCAAAAGAATAACAGCAAAAAAGAATCATGGACAAATGGTGAACTCCTGTTAATTTTATACTGACTGAAGCATCTGGGAGGAAGTATAAATAATACCTCTAAATTAGTCTGAAATTCATCCAAAAAAATAGGTGGATTGATGGGTGGGTAGAAGATGGATAGTTGAAGAGATATGTAATAAAGCGAGTACAGAATTACATTCAGGCGTATAATCTAGGTAGTGGGAAGATGGGTGCCCACTATAAAAGTTTCCAACCTTCCTATTTGTTTGAAAATTTCTACAATAAAATTTAGGCATGGAGAAAGATGTCAATGATCCAAACTTCCATTAGGAAATTTATTAAGTAATGGTACATCCACATAATGGAATGAAATAAATAATAATAAAAATAATTTTGTTGCTTTAAGACTGTCTGAGGAGGGATGGAGTGGGGCTACTTCTGCTTTTTAGTATTTGCACAATTCTATATTTTTCTACATGTTTATATTGCACTGATAAAAATCAAAAGGGAGCAACATGGAAACTTTTCAAAATGAAAGATAATTGATTTTTTTTGTTTGGGAAGCAATCATATTTCCCAATATTTATCTAATTATGTAAGTTTCTTGATTCTGCACTGATTACCCTTCCAAAATATAACCAGGTCTTGTTTGGCGATAGGGCAGACCAGTCATTATTTTGATAGTGGTGGTTATAGTTGCTGCCTGACAGATGACCACAAACTTAGTGGCTTAAAAAATGCATTTATTGTCTCAGTTTCTGTGGAATCCAGGCACAGCTCAGCTAGATCCTTTGCTTCAGTATCTCTCATAAGGCTGTAATCAACCAGGGCTAGACTCTCATCTGAAAGCTCAACTATGGAAGGACCCACTGCAAAGCTCACTCATATGGTTGTTGATAGGATTCAGTTCCTTTGGGTTGTTGAAACAAGGTCCTTAGTACCTTGCTGACTATTAGCCAGAGGCCACCCTCAGTTCTATGCCACATTGGCTTCCCTAACATGGCAACTTGCTTCATCAAGGCTGGCTAAACAGAGAGTTTGCTAACAGATGGAAGTTACAATCTTATGTAATGTCATCACAGAAGTAACATCCCATCTTCTTTGCCATATTTTATTTGTTAGAAGCAAGTCCCAGGGATCCCTGGGTGGCGCAGCGGTTTAGCGCCTGCCTTTGGCCCAGGGCGCGATCCTGGAGACCCAGGATCGAATCCCACGTCGGGCTCCCGGTGCATGGAGCCTGCTTCTCCCTCTGCCTATGTTTCTGCCTCTCTCTCTCTCTCTCTCTCTCTGTGACTATCATAAATAAATAAAAATTAAAAAATATATATATTAAAAAAAAAGTTTAAAAAAAAAAAAAGAAGCAAGTCCCAGTTACCACTCAGAGTGAAGGGAAGAGAATTTCACAAGAGCATGAACACCAGGAGGAGGGGACCATAGGGGGCATCTTAGAGTCTGTGACACTGCCACAGTAATCTACTTGGATCTACCACAGCATAAATCCACAGCATGAGGAATCTATAAACTTTTTGCTCTAAGTGTGATATAGAGAAAGTGCAGAAATTCTGGTTGAAAACCCTAGTCTTTGAAGACATTCCTAGACTCTGATAGATAAAAGCATCAAAATTGTGAAAGCTGGAAAACACTTGGAAAAATGGTCACTGATAAAATAAGCGTAAGAAGTGAAATCCTAGCTTGGCAGTGGGAAGCAAAGAACCAACATGATTTATGTTGAAAATCCTCAGAAAACTCAGAAATTGATGGCATTGACCACTTCTGGAAGTGAGGGAAACTTGGGGTAAGAAAAGATGTTTATGTTTGAAAGATGATTAAGTAGCAGCTGAAACCCTGGATCTCTTCCCTGATCCCAGCAGAGATTTTTGTCTCTGGAAAGGGAAATACAGACTGTCTCTGGGTAGGATAATATCTGGCATACCTGGGAAGGGGTTCACATAGAATAGAGGAAAACTAAGTGAAATGCACATTTTAAAAAATATTTTTTAAAATTTATTTGACACAGAGAGAGAGTACAAGCAGGGGGAGTGGCAGGCAGAGGGAGAGGGACAAGCTGGCTCCCTGCTGAGCAGGGAGCCTGACTTAGGGCTTGATCCTAGGACCCCCGAGATCATGACCTGAGCTGAAGGCTGACTGAACCACCCAGACGCCCCTGAAATGCATATTGAATGCTGAGTTCCTCAGCTTGCTACCTCCACTTGGATTCCAGAACACTGGCAGCCAAGTCTTTACTGTAGAGAAGTCTAAAAACTATATGGTTTTTTCTTCCAGGCATAAGAACAGCCAAAAGAAAATATGTAAAGATATACGAATATAGAGGATTTCCCAACAAATAGCCCAGGAGGATCACTTTATGGAGTTGCTCACATAAGCCCCATCCATGTGCTCAGAGTTTCTGATAAACTTTCTAGTTCCTGCATTCTTAAGTATGTCCAGATAACAAATAATTCTTGATATTTGAAGAAAGCCTCCAACAGGAAATAGTGATGTCAGAGCAAATGAAAAAAAGGCACCCAGGAAGAAATAGAGATTGTGCAAGAAGAAGACTTGGGGGAGTGGGGAGGACTCACAATAATACACCCAAAGAAATAAGAGAAAACATTGCATTGATGAAACCACTATAAAGAGAAACACTTGGAGGACAGAAAGGAAACAAGCAAACAAAACAAAACAAAAGATAAAAACGTGATAGCAGAAATGAAAACCTTATTGGAAACTTTAGGAGAGAAAGAAAATTTCTAGAAAGCAAAAGGACAGAAGTTAAAATTAGGAGAGAAATACATCAGAAATTTAGAAGACCAGTCCGGGAGGTTCATGCTGAATAAAAGAAGAGAGGATGGAGAACAATTGAGGGAAGGAAATTATCAGCAAAATTTTTTAATTTTGAAATTAAATTTGAAAGGACTGACTGAATGCCTAGCACTCAGATTCTGGATAAAACCAGAATCTTACTAAAGCACATCATTGTGAAATATCAAACATGTGACAAGAAAAAATTCTCCAATCTTCTAGAAGGAAGGAGGGGATATATTATATTACAAAGGATTAAAATTGAAATGACCTCAGGCTTCTCAAGAGTAACCCCAGAAGCCAGAAGGCCAAGGGAGCCATGCTTTCAGAATTTTAAAGGAAAATTATCTCCAAACTATAATTCTTTACCAGGCCAAATCACCAATTCACATGACAGTAGAAAAAATGGTATTTTGGACATGAGAGAGCTCAAAAAATTTTACCTTCCACTCAGTTTTCTCAGGAAGCTGATAGAGAATGTGTTCCATCAAAACAAAGGAGTAAGCTAAGAAGGATGTAAAAAATAGAAGGGGAACATAGGACAGCTGCAAAGGGCTGATGGTGGAGGGGATCCCCAGATGCTCTCAGAGCTTTCTGACTTACCTCTGAGAGCAGTAGGTCAGAAGCCTTCAGGAAAGATTTCCTGAGAGATTTAGAATTCATGAATAAAAATAAACTGGAGCATGGACATGGTTGATCATCCGCAAAGAGATGATAAAGATAAAAATTCTATCCGATTTATGCAGCCAAGAAGTTATAATCCTTTCATGCTGCTCTATTTTTTGCCATTACATACATACAAGAAAACAGCACAATTTGCTGCATATTCTTTAGTAGTTTTCCCTAAATTCACCTTTATCAGAAGAAGTAATAAAATTTTTCTTATTTTTTTGACAAGCAAATGCCTAGAGGCTAAACTATCACAGTGACAGGAACAAAAAGGTAAGCTATCTTCCTGGATGTTTACATTTCCAAGAGATGGATCCCAGACTTCTTAAAAAAAATTCTGAGTTATGAAGTTGATAAAAGACTAACTCAGAAAGAAGTTTTAAAAAAATGTACACACACACACACACACACACACACATACGTATACACACCCCTTCATTTATATACATTCGTTACTGGATGGGACCATCCTACTCAGTGTGAACTGCAAAATGTTTAGCATCCTTTTGCATCACTATGAAACACCAGCAATGTCCAATCCCCCTTCCCTCTCCCCACCCTAAATACCATGGCAATAACAAAGCAAAGAGTATGAGGAGGAGGGAGGGAAAGAAGAAAACTGTTCTTACACATTTTCAAATACCTCCTGCAAGGGATAAGGCCACACCAAGGTGACCAACTCATCTGGATTTGCCTGGGACCTTTCCTCTTTAACCTTCCCTTTTTTTAGCACAGATGGTTGGCACCCAAAAACCCCACCACGCAGACAGACACACACACATCATACATATTAATAATCATCTAATTACAGGGGCTCCTGGGTGACTCAGTCAGTTAAGCGTCCAACTCATAGTTTTGGCTCAGGTCATGATCTCAGGGTCATGGGATCCAAGCTCAGAGTGGAGTCTGCTTGAGATTCTCTTTCTCAAATACATAAATAAATAGTCTTTAAAAATATAATCATCCGATTACGTGCATGTGTCACTTAGGGAAAAATAAAAAGGCCTTAAATGGAAGAAATCTGGGTTTGAATTCTGCTTTTGTAACTAAGACAAGTGCCTTAACAGTTCCAGTGGGTAGTTCTTTCTGTTCGGTTGAATAAAAATGGTGTATCCTGTCAGGGCCAGTGTGAGAATTCAGCATCTAATAAACAGCTTAACCACTTGTTTGAATTCAGGCCTCAGTTCTTCACCAAAGTTCCCACATCAATTTTTATTTATTTCTTTTTTAGAGAAATTTTTACTGTGTCTCAAGTGTTAGTATATCTGTATCCCAACTAGAACAGGAGCCTTTGTGAGCATGGATTTCACCTTTACAGTTTTTAAGACAGTGATTGGCAGATAGAAGTTTTTGTTCTACGAATAAGGATTCGTTAATGGCTATGTGATGAATACCCTATACTTTTACCAACCACTCCCACAGTGGCACCTTTTACAGAGCTCCTATTGTCACATGGTGCTCCTTGTTGGCTTTGTTGGGCTGGATATTTCCTTAGGAAAGACGCTATCATCAGCATGCACATGAGTTATCCCCACTTACTGGGCATATGTGTCTGTAGTGGGGGCTGCATGAGGCTGCGGGCTGCCCTGGTGGTATGACTTCAGGAAGATTTCATTCACCCAAATGTTTCCCCTGTGGGCCCATCACTACTGCCTCACAATCTATTTTCCTTGTGCCAGTGCAATGTGAATCCACAAAGAGGGTATGTTCAAGAGGTTTCCTTAGTCATTTTTCAGTGGTGGGAATCCCTTAAGTGCAGTCAGCCTTGACAGTAGGTCTGGGAAAGCTCAAGGGGTGGGAAGACTAAGAAGGAAGTGGCCTGGAGGAATTCAAGGAATTCATGACCAATGGTCATGAGCAGGTTCCACAGGCCCCCAATGCAGAAGATGAGCACCTCCTTCTGCTACCTGAAACCGGCCCTGAGTCTGTACCTTGTGCACAGGTACACAGCCCATGTGGTGGGCTGTTATCCCCAGCTAAATTTTATGACTGAACAGTTTCTGAGGCCACAGACTCTGATACATAGTGCTTCATGCAGTGCTGAGCACACAGCAGTTGCTTAAAAACACTTCTGCTTAAAATGATGATTGTTGTTCTAAAATGACACCCTGCAGAGTGTTGACAGCATACAGTTGATAGAATGGGACAGACATTCATTACATTTATAGAACATACAACCCCTCGAATTAAATAATTTACCAGTATAGTGCTGGTCGATGTCCTTGAGGGCAATTCGGATAGATGACTCACTATCCTACGCCCTGGCTCTGTTAGTCCTAAGTGGGCCAAACCAGGGGATAATTTAGCTGAGCTGGGGGGAGTACGGGTGCAGGAGAAGGTTCTGTGGCCAAGGGTCCAGGAAAGGAGGAGGTAAAATTAGAAAAAGGGAGACCGTCCGAGGGCTAAGCTAATGCTACAGAGTTAACAGGTGACTCTCTGGGATGCCTGGGTGGCTCAGGCAGTTAAGCAGTGGCCTCCAGCTCAGGTCATGATCTCAGGGTCCTGGGATGGAGCCTCACATTGGGCTCCCTGCCCAGTGGGGTATTTGCTTCTCCCTCTCCTTCTATTCCCCCCAACACACACACACACACACACACACACACACACACACTCGTGCTCTCTCTCACTCACTCACTCTCAAATAAATAAATAAAATATTTTTCAAACTTTTTAATTAAAATTTGAAAGTATGATTCTTATTTTAAAAAATCAGTGATGGAGTTTGCCAGATAAAATACCAGGTACTCAGATAAATTTGAATTTCAGATAAACTATGAATAATTTTTTAGGATAAATGTGTTCTAAATATTGCATGGGATTTACATTAAAAATTCATTCATCATTTACCTGGAATTCAAATTTAACTGGGCCTCCTGTATTTTTATTTGCCAAATCTGACAGTGCTAGTCAATGAGGTATAGGAAATCCACATTAGAGCTAACTTACATGGAAGTACCTTTAAGGGGACACAGTTTTTTCATTTACATACTCAACCACAAAATGCAGACAATTCCTCCTTTAATGTGATTCAATTATTTTGGTGACCTTCAGATCAAATTCAGATTCACAGTTACAAGCCCCATTGGCTAGTTTTTTCTGTGTTACAGTTGAGGTCTCCTGTGTTTGGTAATGACCTTGGGTTTGCTCTGATGTGTTAGAAGCCATGTCTCTTGAAGTATTTGGCTCGTGCAAGGACGTCATTGCAGAAGTCACAGCTCAGGTCCTGGCTGCTTCTGATGTAGCCAGGACCTCCAGCATAGGCACAGAGTCCACCTGGAATTTGTGAGATGGGTTAATGCTGACCTTACAGTCCCTCATTGCTTCAGGGTCTCCGCAGTTGACTTAGATTCTCTTTCCTGATGGCTCAACAGCAGGTTGAGTAATCTTGGGGAATCTTGTGCAATGTCTTATATTTGTTCTTATTAATCCCATGCCCTGAAACCCCAGCCCAGAGTTACACTTACCTCTCAGGTACTGGTCAGAGGTCCAGGTTGGAAACCTCCTTTGAATTTCTTTGATCCTAACAGTAAGGACCTCAGTTATCTGAGAAACCTGAGACTCGCTGATCCAGGATGTGGGAGCATAAAAACCAGGGTCCTAGAGGGAGAGAGGTGGAGGAAAAACTAGGTAAGCCATGTGGGAGGGTGACAGGACTTCATGGGACCAGTGCTGCTTTTTCATTTCCTTCCTTTTTCTCTCCTCCTCCTTTGGGCGAACTAATTAATGCCACCTTTGATCTCTCTGAGGATAAACAGTAAAGCTATAAGGTTTGGTCAAAGAAAGAATGAGCAGACATTTCACAGCTGCCTCGTTGTAATAGTGAAAAGCAGAGCTGGGTGCCCAAGGTGACAGAGGTAGTGGATGTACCTTCAGTGGTGCAAACACAAGCCTTCCAAACAGATCAAAAAGGGGTTTTTCTATCTGTACTTGTAATCCTCCTTCCAGATAATCTTCTCTCTCTTTTTTTTTTTTAAGATTTTATTTGTTTATTCATGAGAGACACGAAAGAGAGGCAAAGACACAGGCAGAGGGAGAAGCAGGCTCCCTGCAGGGAGCTCAGTGTGGGACTCATCCCAAGACCCCACGATCACACCCTGAGCCAAAGGTGGATGCTCAACCGCTGAGCCACCCAGGCATCCCTTCTTCCAGGTAATCTGAATGTCTAAAAGTACTTCTAATTTTTCTTATAGACCTTAGGTTACCGTTCCACATGATTTTCAACATGTTTAGGAGAAATGTCTGGATCTAGAGAATTCTTTCATCTTCAAAGCAGATGGACACATGCTTTTCCTAAGAGCAAGATTTTACAAAGGAGGCAGAGCAGAATATTAGAGTTGACGCTGACCCTAACATCACCCATGTTGTTCTTGGTCTCGGTTCTTCATTTTCCAACTGCCGTGTGACTTTGCAGCATTGACCCTCTCCTTGTAAAACCACTTCCTCACCTGGAAAGGATGTATTATATGCCTTCTCCTTCACCCCATCCTCATTAGATTACTGGATGGGTCCCCAGATCAAAATAAGATAAAGTATTTGAAAGTACTTTTAAATTGCAAAGTCTCGTTCCAAGTACTAATGGGAAGCCAGTTTCAAGATCACTGAGGAATACATTTTCCTAAAAGCTTCAAAAGTGACTGCACTGCGTAAAGGCTTCTCAACAACTATAACAACAACGTGAAATGCAATAGAAAAAAAAATTACAGCTCCATTGTCTCCTTGCCATCACCGATTCCCCCAGTGTGCAATTAATTCGATTGTGGAGTTAATGCCCAGTTCCCTGGGAGACTCTGAGACAAGTGAAACCAGGAAAAATTCGCGCAAAAATAAAACTGGATCTTCAGAACTAAGAATTGTGTAGAAAGAAGACAAAAGAGAAGGAGTCCAGTATTTGCTGAAAATCTGCCAGATGTTAAGCATATTTTCACATCATTGCATTGAGTCTTCATAATAATTCTGAGGCTGGTGTTTTATAGATGAGGAAACAGAGTCATAGGGAGATTGAATGAGGTCATGTGGCTACAAAATAACAGAGCAAAGATCCAGAATAGAGTACAATGGATGATATCCTGGAAACACAGCACAGTTGATTTTGAAAGGAAACCATGGCTCACAATGAAGCAGTGATGTTGCCACTTGTATCAGGCAGAGAGCTGTGGCTCTCACAGCTCCAGGGAGTACCTTTCACTCGGTGTCCCATGGAGCTGTGCTCCAGGGTGTCAACAACAACAAATGTGACGATGCCCCCTTAGTGTTGTGCCATGCAGCACAACGGCCATATGTCATAACTGACGAGGGTTACCTGCACAACCCCGATGCCGTTGCCCGTGTTGCCCACATTGACCATAGCGTTGCCGCCATGAGACTCCCTGGACAAGACACCAGCGATCACTGCAGGATCCACACAGTACTTCTGGCCAACAGTGTGAATCACCGGCTGGTATCTCAGGAGGTAGGGCATGTCTATTTCAGCCAGCCTTTCAGAAGCACGAACTCCTAATGCAAACACAGAAGGAAGGATGCGGTTTGTGTGACTTATGCTGATGTGGGGGCTCAAAAGGAGAGAAATCACACTCCAAGGACCTGGGCAGTGGTCTAGTACTGAGAAGCCCATGTCTCAGTCTGAACTCCCTAGCTGCCATTTCTAGACCTGAGAGTATGATTCTCCTCCTTTGAGCTTGAGTTGGCATACACTGAGGCAATGTCCTTTGTGGCTTCCAGCACCCCCTCGCTGGGCTCTCAGGGGCTGCTCTGGCCCACGGAGGATGATTCTCCGAGCATAGCACACTGGCTCCATCCTAAGCACCCCAAACAGAGGTACCCAGTAAAATGCACCTGTCCATCAGCTACAATGAGCACCAGATCTGAAAGAGTCTCCCAACCCCTTCAAGAAGTCCATGGAGAGTTTCCCTAACAGATTTGCCCACTCTTGCCCACCTTTCCACCCTAAAGTGACACCCAGAAATTGCTATAAGCTTAAACCTTTATAAAATAACAAGGATGCTGGGAAAAATGAAAACCAGTATTAATTTACCTGGCTAGCCCGCTTACTTTGTAAGGATTTTTAGTGATTTCAAATGCACTCTCATTCACATTCTATTGACCAGAGTTTACAGCAAAATTACAAAGTGAGTACTTTTAACCCCTTTCAGTGGAGGCAGAGGGGAACTAAGTGACTTGTTGAAGAATCAGAGCCCACATTCAGACAAGATCTTTGGACTCCATGTCCAGCACTCATCCTGCCACCTGGTAGTGTAGGACTATGGGAAATAGCGGGAACCAAACAGATATGTTGAGAGGATCAAAATTTGTGGGGAAGGACAAGGAGATGTGGGTGAGGGGTAACAAGGGAAATGACAAAATCCTGTTGAAGCCACCCCTGCCAAAAAGAGGCACTTTCTGAGATGAAGCAGAAGAGCGGAGGTGGACAATGAGCTCGTAACCTACCACAGTAGTTCAGGCCATGACGCTTGCCAATCCCACAGGACGCCCCAGGGGTCTCAATGTTTCGGATGTTTCCATAGCATCCCCAGTTGCTGCTTTCAGATGAATCTACAAATTTGAGAAATTTTCAGCTTTAGGCATTGAATTAGACTACTTTTGATCATCTTCTGTCCACGAATGAAACGCCATCAAAGCAATTTACCAAAATCCATAAGAACAAGAACTTCACTCTAACTTGAAACACTTAAAATTTATGGTACAGTGACTAGGAAATCATCATAGAAACCTCCTCCATACTAAGTTGTCACCTCCTATCCTGAAGATATGAGCACTTGTTGGAGCAGGAGTATACTCCTCACAGAGCCCTGGGCTGTCCAGTATCATTGAGTTGATGTCTTAGAATCAAACTAGATTATCTGTTCCATATAACTAGTCTTCATCCTCTATCTTAGGTGAACTCTTGATATTTCTCCCTCAAATATTTCTGCCTGGCTGGTCTGGTGAGATATTTATGGTTGTTCTGTAGAAACATGTATAAAGCTTGGGCCTCCATGGGGTCTCAACCCAGACTCAAAGTAAAGATACTTGGACTTAGAGGTGGCTTTATGTGGTCTTCTGGATGGTATGCTCTTCTAGGTGGGGGTCTCTATGACAACAAAGAGGGGAAGACATGTAGTGGGACACAGGACCAGGTCTCCATGTGCAGGCTCCCTCTTTCTACTTCTTCCCTTTTTATCTTTGCCTCTCTCTTTCTCTCTCTCTCTCTCTCTCTCTCTAATACTGCCTACCAGTGTGTCCTTTTTTATTTTTTAATCAGTACAGTTTTTTTTTCTTTATAAGTAATAACAAATACCCTTAATATTGTAATGGGTTATGTCATTCATTGCTCCCTGCCCTGTAGCCACTCCCTGAGTCACATTTAAATGCTCCTTAAAGTTCCTTGTATTCCCCCAAATATCTTTTAGAAATTTAAAAATACTTCTTAAATAAATGGATCAATCAGTGAATGAATGTAAGACCTCATCTGAGAAATTGTTAGAATTTAGAGCCAGGGGATCCCTGGGTGGCTCAGCGGTTTGGCGCCTGCCTTTGGCCCAGGACATGATCCCGGAGTCCCGGGATCGAGTCCCACGTCAGGCTCCCTGCATGGAGCCTGCTTCTGTCTCTGCTTCTGTCTCTGCTTCTCTCTCTCTGTGTCTCTCATGAATAAATAAATAAAAACTTAAAAAAAAAAAAAAAGGCGCCACCTGCAGCCCAGGGCGTGATCCTGGGGACCCTGGATCGAGTCCCACGTCAGGCTCTCTGCATGGAGCCTGCTTCTCCCTCTGCTTGTGTCTCTGCCTCTCTCTCTCTCTCTCTCTCTCTCTCTCTGTCTCTATGAATAAATAAATAAAATCTTAAAAAAAAAAGAATTTAGAGCCAGGAAAATGTTTTCTTCTTTTATTTATCAAAAAACATGTACTTTTCCCTTTTGGTCTGCAAGAAACCTTAAGACCAAATCTGAAATTCAAGCATAGCAACTATGTCAATCTCAGTGGCTGGCTTCATCACATATCCTTGATCCCCTCCATGCTAGTTTCCTATTTGAAATTACATTAGTCTTTTTTTTTTTTTACATAGTAAAACATCTCAATCCTCCTCCGGAAATACATGATCTATTAATAGCTTCAATAATTACTTTTGGTGAGATGGTTCTTATAGAGGTAAAATAAGTACTTATTGATGATGTATGTTTAAAGTCCAGCCTCCAGCAATGCTGGTATAAGGCCACTCCACATTCTGGAGAGCCCCCTCCTTTTGTGAGGCATCTGGAAAAAGGCCATTTATCAGTGGCTGTTACTAAATCCAGTATTTATTGGCCAACATAGAAGAAAAACAACATTTTTTTACTACAGTCTTAAGTACCAGAAATACCATTCTGTTCCTATGCTTATCCTTCCCATCTCCAAGGTCATGTGGAAAAAATTAAACACTCACCAGTAAGGGCCAGAAGCCCCAGAAGCAGCCACAACACAGACATACTGATGAGCTGGCTCTATGGGTCCTAAAATGATGTTACAATAAGTATTAGCTCAAAGATGTGAGAACACCAATTATCATCATAACAATATTCAATATTTCTATGGAAAGAGGTTTAAAAAAAGAAAGGAATAAGTTTTCCCATGGCTGAATGAAGAAAAGTTAGTGATTTGAATCATAAGGAAGAAAGCAAAAGTAAGCCTTGTGCTCCATCCATCCTTTCAATTAATTTTAAAATAACAAGACTTCTGCTTGGCCCACAGGGACTCACCATACCATCGAGTTACCGGATAGTAATTAGTTCAGGAAGCCAGGATACTTTGATTCTCAACACTGAGAAACATAGTGACCTGAGTCCAGATCCTGAAAAGCAAGTTTTTGATGCCTATGCCTTATCTCAGTAATAGCCTTTTCATTATCAAAAGATAATGTGGAAAAGGAGAATCTTGTGTTAGTGTTTCTCTTCATTTGGGTTCTTTTTCCTTCACTGTAGGGAAGTCCAAGCTCCTTGGGGCTGGTCATCTGCTCACAATCCAAATTCAGGAAACATAACATTTTTGCAGACCATCTAACTCTGCCGAAGAGTGAGTTCAGAAGGAGCCTTACATTTGAAGCTAAAAAGTGAGATCCTTCTCCAGAAAATATGATCACAGTGGCAGAAACATTTGGTATCTGTGACTGTCACTGCTACTATTTTAATTTAGGGCCTGTTGGTGCAGAGGCATTGGCAGGACAATGGGTGGGGTATTGCTGTGTGCAAGGAAAGAAGGAAGGGACAGGCAGCAAGAGGGTGGATGACTAAGACGAGATGCTGCTGGAAAGGCCTATCAGCCCCCAGGGAGCAAGCAGATGGAGAGACCGGTTATCTGTAAAAGCCCAGTGGCCAGACAGTGAGGAGTGAAGAGACCTGTCTAACTGCACGTGTAGAGCAGCCCTCAGTTTTCCAGGATCGAGTAGGAGGCCACGCTGGGGCAGGACACCTTCCTGGCTGGTTGACCACCCTGACCTCAGGGTGCTACTACAGCACATCTTCCAGGCTGGTTGGAGGGCCCCAAGGATGTGGAGTGGCTGTAGTTTAAGAGTTCTGGTGAAGACCTGGGAGAGCATTCCCAGGAAGGGAACAGGAGTTCTGTGGTGAGAGAACTGCAAAGACCAAAAAAGACCTTTATTTCCACTTTTTCCAGGAAAATGGTTTAAGGGATGAGTAAACACTCTATTATGCCTTATAAATCTAAACAATGCTTTGGGAATTACGAAGCACTCGGTGGAGAGAAGATGGGTAGAGACCACCAGGAACTTAAACTGGCCCCAAGGGATGCTCGGGTTGTCTATTTCCCTGTGCCCTGCCAGCAGGCTACTGCTCCAGCTTGTTGGCACCCCTGTGCTGCTTGTCACTGCTTTGCTCTCCAGGAAGGGAGAAGGGGGATGCCACCAAAGATACTGCGCTTGGCATTATGAGCACTGCACTGTCTAGGCCTTGACATTCCTTTTTTAAAAAATATTTATTTATTTATTTGTTTATTTATTTATTTATTTATTTATGAGAGACACACACACACAGAGAGAGGCAGAGACATGGGCAGAGGGAGAAGCAGGCTCTCGGGAGTCCCTCTCGGGAGCCTGACACGGGACTCGATCCCAGTACTCTGGGATCACGACCTGAGCCAAAGGCAGATGCTCAGCCACTCAGCCACCCAGGTGTCCCTTGGCCTTGACATTCTAATAGTGGTTTAGAGTGCAGTGCACAGAGCCACAGGGGCATTAAGATTAATCATAGGTAACCAATGGACGCTCCCTGACCACACTCCCGCAATGCCTCAGCGGTCCCTTCTAATCACAAATGTTTTGTGGCATCTATAAAGTTGGGTCACAGAGTTGGAGTTGCTTCAATATGCTGTGTCTATTTCCACTGTCACTTAATGCTTTTTTCCTGATGTAACTAAAACATGACAAAAAGTAACTCTGTGTTTCTAAGTAATTACAGACTCTTTTCAACCAAGCTTTTAGTTCCCTGGTTGGAACCATGAGGTAGCTTTCATGTTGCAATGAAAACAGAGTCCTTTTCCCCTGGAAGTTTCCAAGAGGAAGTATTTTTGTTCCCTAGAAAAGCAGGAGCAGAGTGAAAGACCCTCGGTTTAGCATCTGGATGCCAGTCGTGCTCTTTTCTGCAGGGCTCTTCCCCTAAAGCCAGTAAGAAGCCTCCATAAAGATAAACTTTCTTGAGACTATATGAGAGTTTCCTGTACCTACATGGCTCTTTCTCCAGTCTTTTTCCTGGGCCTGAGCATCCCAGTGGAGGGGGGTTGGGGGGGGGGTGGCGCTCAGTAGACGTTGAATAAATGATTCCTCTCCGGTGCCTGAACCTGAGAATTTCTGCAGACCCAGCTACAACTCCACGTTCCTGTATCTTTCAGGTGTTGGCACTGAGCCTGGCATTTTCTGCTCAACTAAGGGAAACCATCTCACGTTGTAGGGAAGGAAAACAAAAAACATCACCATATCCATGGAACATGTGACTGCTTGGTAGAAGACACAATTAAATGACATCCTTAACATCTCTCCTTTATCTTGAGACGTAATCTCTTCCTGGGTGTTTGAAAAGAAACACTCAAGATAACCCTGAAGCAAAAGAGATGAGAAAGTGTCAAATCTCGTATTTATATGCAAACTCCTACTAATAATGATAGTAATAATTTAAAGTGATAGGTAGCCAGGCTCATTGGACCCAGGGAAAGGATGGGAACACCCTGCAGAGGGAGGGTTGGGGGTGGAGGCTTTGGGGGCAGGAGACCAGATCCTCCAGCATTGCCTGGGGTCAACTGCGACCCCAGTGCTCATAATGCCAAGCGCAGTATCTTTGTGCATCCCCTTCTCCCTTCCTGGAGAGCAAAGCAGTGACAAGCAGCACAGGGGTGCCAACAAGCTGGAGCAGTAGCCTGCTGGCAGGGCACAGGGAAATAGACAACCCGAGCATCCCTTGGGGCCAGTTTAAGTTCCTGGTGGTCTCTACCCATCTTCTCTCCACCGAGTGCTTCGTAATTCCCAAAGCATTGTTTAGATTTATAAGGCATAATAGAGTGTTTACTCATCCCTTAAACCATTTTCCTGGAAAAAGTGGAAATAAAGGTCTTTTTTGGTCTTTGCAGTTCTCTCACCACAGAACTCCTGTTCCCTTCCTGGGAATGCTCTCCCAGGTCTTCACCAGAACTCTTAAACTACAGCCACTCCACATCCTTGGGGCCCTCCAACCAGCCTGGAAGATGTGCTGTAGTAGCACCCTGAGGTCAGGGTGGTCAACCAGCCAGGAAGGTGTCCTGCCCCAGCGTGGCCTCCTACTCGATCCTGGAAAACTGAGGGCTGCTCTACACGTGCAGTTAGACAGGTCTCTTCACTCCTCACTGTCTGGCCACTGGGCTTTTACAGATAACCGGTCTCTCCATCTGCTTGCTCCCTGGGGGCTGATAGGCCTTTCCAGCAGCATCTCGTCTTAGTCATCCACCCTCTTGCTGCCTGTCCCTTCCTTCTTTCCTTGCACACAGCAATACCCCACCCATTGTCCTGCCAATGCCTCTGCACCAACAGGCCCTAAATTAAAATAGTAGCAGTGACAGCCACAGATACCAAATGTTTCTGCCACTGTGATCATATTTTCTGGAGAAGAATCTCACTTTTTAGCTTCAAATGTAAGGCTCCTTCTGAACTCACTCTTCGGCAGAGTTAGATGGTCTGCAAAAATGTTATGTTTCCTGAATTTGGATTGTGAGCAGATGACCAGCCCCAAGGAGCTTGGAGGTGTGATGGCTTCTCTTGACTTTCTGCAGGTAAATCCTTTCCTTCTGTCCATAAGGTCTCTGTGCCCATCTGGGATTCCAGAGTTGAGAACTCCAGGAAGTCTCCTTTCCTAATGCTAGGACCTATCCTGGGAATATCTCGTTATAAACAAAGATCAAATCAAAGAGATCATGGCCTCTGTGTTCCAGCCAAGACTCCTGAAGCTCTCTATGCTTTTACTCTGTCAGGCTTCAGCTGTTAGACCATTGACCTTTGTCCTTTCACAGCTTCCAGAGAAAATAAGGCTCTGTTATACAGCCATCATGCAATGTATATGGGGTTAATGTAAGGCTGGCAGGAGGGTAAGGCTGGGGGACAGATTGCTATCTGACAAAATGTCAACATCTCAATCCTTTGGCTCTGGATTCACAGCAAAGACAACCCATTCAGCCTATCACAACTTCTGTTAAATGCACATATAGTTCTGTTCTTTTGCACTTGCTCACAAATCCAAAAGTAACTATACACTTGCATTACCAGAAATCTAGGTTTTTATAAGCATTACAATGAACAGGGGGGAAAAATCACCGCATCATCTACATAATCTTTTATAACTTGGGCTGTCCTTGCAAAGTCCTTAAGTTTTATCCTACTCCAAACTGTCTTGTTTACTTAGCAGCAAAGTGATGCAATCATTACCAATCCATCACCATAGACTGGATCTTTCCTTCTAAATAAGTCTGAATGTAAGGGCCTCTAGTCCGACATACACTCACCTGTCTTCTGTTACCTCTTGTCCTTAGAGGCGGGCAGTCCATGACGCTTTATATAGAGTCTCTGTCCTGCTTCTTCTTTTTAAAAGTGTTGACTTCATCCTCTTATGAAAATATTTATGGCTAAGTCTCACAAGTTATAGTAATAATCACAATAATTACAAATACTTTGAACTTATATAGGGCCTTTTATTCAAGAATGTCCTGCCATTTTGCAGACATTAACCAATTAGTTCCCTACCATACCTCAGAAGGCGGATCATAGTATGTGGATTTATATTGGTACTTTCAGGCCAACACTTGCTTTTATTTGCACCAGCTTCTAGGAATAAAGGCAAGTAAGAAAAGAAGAGGGAAAGAAGGGAAGGAGGGAGGGAAGGAAGGAAGGAGGGAAGGAGGGAAACAAGGGAAGAAGGAAAGAGAAAAAGAAAGAAAGAAGGAAGAAATTGAATTTGGAATGTCAAAAATTCATTCTTGATCTTTATTTCAGGCAAGCAGAATCACACCTTAGACAGGCTGAATGATGCCCTTTTATATACATCTAGTACATACAGTTTGTTCGCAAATGTCTACCTCAATAAATACTTTAAAAGGTTTTATATGAAGTTTCCAGGAAGGACTCTTTGGCCTAGATTGCCCAAGGGATGAGTTTCATAACTAAAAGAGGGAACCCTTTCTATCACCAAGCACACCCTTTGCCCCATCTCTACTGAATGACTTGATTTTCCTCCAACACAGCCCAGGATACTTGAGTTGGGAAATAGCAGACTGGGCATTTGCAGCTCAGATTTTGGGGATTAGGATTTTGTTGTTCTCTATCAATGGCTGAGATGATGATCCAGACCTGGACTCCCAGGGAGTTCCTGACATTTAAGTCTAGGGAGGAGAATATGAGGATGCTGGTCTCCTCTCTGTTGTTGGCAGAGTTGCAATAAAAAACAGAGCAATAATGAGCCCTGTTAAGAACCATATCCCTACCAACAACTGAAACCCTTTCTCTTTATTTTGTCTAGCACACACCAACAACTAAAATGTATTACAGCATGAGGAAATGTGGGAATGTCCTGACACCATGTGCAAAAGCACCAAGTCACCAAGGCTGATCTCACCCAGTGCCCATGTTCCTGTGATAAAAGGTTCTCCCTGGTGGGTAGCCAGCATGTTGCCAAGCCACAGCTCCTCAGACATGATGCCCACCTAAGCCTCAGGGTTGTTCAGTCCTCAGCCAGTCCCCATATGAACACTTCCTTCCAAAAGCCTTATCAAGAGAGAAGGCAGTGGGCTATCAGAAAAGCTTACTGCACTTAGACTTAAGTGAGACTAAATGGAAACAGCTCAAGATATTCCATGTCCTGGGATCCCTGGGTGGCGCAGCGGTTTGGCGCCTGCCTTTGGCCCAGGGCGCGATCCTGGAGACCCGGGATCGAATCCCACATCGGGCTCCCGGTGCATGGAGCCTGCTTCTCCCTCTGCCTGTGTCTCTGCCTCTCTCTCTCTCTCTCTCTGTGTGACTATCATAAATAAATAAAAATTAAAAAAAAAGAACTTAAAAAAAAAAAGATATTCCATGTCCTGCCCCCAGACCCAGGTGAGCAATGAGCGCCCTTACAGTTCTGATGCCAGCTATGACCTGCCTTTTTTCTTTCCCATACCAGGCAATTCTTTGACACCAGCTGGGTGTTCTGTGGTTCAACTCAATTCTGACACTACCTACCCAGAGACAACATCAGATCTCAGGTTAATGTCTCAGTCCTACAATACTGCCCCTACTCCACATCAGACACCAATAGCAAGACCAGGTTGTCACCTGTGTTTCTAATCAATAGGCTTTAAATCTGAGGATCTGAAGACCTCTCCTTGGGGTCAATTTGCTCACAGAACTCAGAGAAACATTTTATAGTGACTACGTTACTGGTTTGTTACAAAAAAAAGATATAACTCAGGAACAGCCAGATGGAAGAGATTCACAGGACAAGGTATGGTTACATGGTATAGACCTTCTATATTCTCTCCAGATGCACTACTATCTTTGAATCTCCATGTTCACCAACCTGGAAGCTCTCTCAACCCCCTCCTCTTGGGTTCTTACCGAAGCATTACTTAACCACAACTGATTAAATCACTGGCCATGTAGCTTGAACTCAAGCTCTAGTCTCTCTCTCCTCCCCAGAGGTTGAAAATTCCAACGCTTTAATCACAAATTAGTGTCTTCCACTCCCCAAGGCAGGCCCTATCCTCCATCCTCTGGAGCATCTAAAAGCCACTTCATTAACATAATAAAAGTCACCTTTATTGTCCTTATCCTTATGAAATTCCAAGGATTTTAGAAGCTCTGTACCAGGAATAGAGATAAAGACCAAATAGATAATTTGTTGTTGTTGTTGTTTTAATAATCCAATGATGTCTTTAAAAGAATTGGAAGAGATACCAAGATGCATCCACATAGAGAAAAGACCATTTGAGGACACAGCAAGAGGGTAGCCATCTGCAAGCCGGGAAGCAAGGGCTCCAGAGAATCCCAACCAGCCAACACCTCGATCTTAGACTTTCACCTTCCAAAATGTGACAAAATAAATGTATGTTCCAACAACATATGGAACCCAAATATATATTTCTTATTACATATCACAATAGCTGACTCCCTCACCTCACTTCTGCCCCAGCCTACTTCACAGACACAAGATCTTCCCAGCTTAAGTTTGTGTCTTAAATGAATTTAGCTTTCTTACTCTTACCTTAAGGCTGGGTTCTGCATAATATCCCTCCAAAGGAACACAAATCATTGACAAAATCCCCCAAAACAAATAGATAGCTTTACAGAAAATTATATTGAGAGGTACCAAAACAGGAATCATTCTGCACATCATCAAACTTCTTAAAAATCCTCTTTGCCCATCTATCTCTCCAAAGTTTCAGAAAGTATCTGCTCCCAACCACATTATTTCTTATCTAAAATGTCTCCTAAACAATATCTTTTCCCCCATCCTTCTCTCCTCCTGGTACCCCTTGGCATTTCCTAATACCTCCCTAAAGTAATAAGTATTACAAGATTCTGCTACATATAGGTTGAAAGCATTTATTGAGCATATTGTGGAGATGTCCTGATTAGGTGCAGGCCAGCAGCGTGGACAGTAAAAGAATTCACTCAAGGTAGAACAAAGGAGATACAAGTTTATTGAATACACTGTGAAGGGAGCTCAGGGAGGACAGCAAAGGAGAGACTGTCTGCCGGGAGGAGGTGGTTGGGGGCCACAGTTTAGGATGGGGTGAGGAGGTATGGGGGCATATGGAATTTCTCCTTTTTTGATAATCTTAGGAACTGTGCCTTGTTGTAATTGACCAGTTAGGGCCTCTGGCTATTCCGAGATTGGTTGCTCAATGAGTCTGTTTGCATCAGTTCCGTCACTGTGGGGCCTTTTGCCTTGATCAGGTTTCCATTGCTCAAGTCTTTTGCCTAAAAGTGGCCTCTAGGGATCCCTGGGTGGCGCAGCGGTTTGGCGCCTGCCTTTGGCCCAGGGTGTGATCCTGGAGACCCCGGATCGAGTCCCACGTCGGGCTCCCAGTGCATGGAGCCTGCTTCTCCCTCTGCCTGTGTCTCTGCCTCTCTCTCTCTGTGTGTGTCTCTCATGAATAAATAATAGAATCTTTAAAAAAAGAAAAAGCTTACCAACCCCTGTTCTAAAATCTCCATTTTGTCTGGGGAATTAAAACAAGAAAAGCAGCTAGAGTAAAAAATGAAGTAGCTAGCTGCATAGGAGAAATGAAGAAGGAATAATTGAAGAGAGTTCTGACAACATCCTAAACCACAGTTCCAAATGACCTGAGGTCTAACCACATTTCTGTTCTCAAGTTCAGTAGAGACACTTCAATTGAATTATATTAAGTTCCTCTTATTATTTAAAATAATTTGAGTTAAGATAATGATATCTGCAAATAACAGTACTATCATTTAATTTACCCACTTATTAATCTCTCATTCATTCATTCATTTACAAATTTTAAAAAAAGCTTATTCTGTGTCAGGCACAATGCTAGGAATGGGCCATACAGGGGTGAGCAGCACAGCTATGGCCCTAGCCCTTGTAGAGCTTATATTCTAATATAATGAGTTAGGTTTCAGGTGCCTGTGAGACATCCTAGCAGACATGTCACAGTGGCATGTGAAGCTCAGAAGAGAGGTCTGGATTGATGACTATAAATTTGGGAGTCAGTGCTATACAGAGGGAAGTAAAGGCGGGAAAATAGAAGGCATTACCTAGGAAGAAAGTGTCAGGTGAGAATTGAAGTATGCTCTTTAGCAGTCCCTGATATTTAGGGATTAAGTAGAGGAAAAACAGCTGGAAAAGAAGCCAAATAAGAGAGACCATAAAGGAGGGGAAAACCAGTAGAATACCATTAAAAAGAAACAACAGTTCCAAAATGAAGTCACTCATGTAAAGCTCCCCCAGCATTTACCACCTAACCTAACCACTCCATTCCCAGGAGTGGAGTTTTAAACCAAGCAGTCAGGAACTTCCCTGATCAGCACTAGCAAGGTCATCTGCATAAGATCCTCTGCTCTTTTCCATCAGGGAAAGTAACATGGCTCCCCCCCCCCCCCTTTGCTTATAATCTCCTTGTCCCATGCCTTTCTGCCTATAAAAGCCTTTCATTTTAGGCAACTCCTCAGAGCATCCTTCTGTTGTCAGAGGGAACATTGCCAGATTCATGAATGTTGAATAAAGCCAGTTAGATCTTTAAATTTACTCAGTTGAATTTTTGTTCAACAGTATGATATCACAGAAGCCAAGGAGTTAGTGTTATCTTTGTCAAATGCTGTTGAGAAGATGAGACTGAAAATAGATTAATTGCATTTAGCTACACAGAAGTCACTCAATACCAGGCAGGAGTAATCGTGATACAGGAGTATCAGGATTCATTCTATTGTAAGTAACTGATAATTTGACTCAATAAACATTTATTAATTTACATACGAGGACGCTCAGAGGTAGGCTAAGTTTCAGAGATGTTTTTTTTTTCAGAGATGGTTTGATTCAACAATTCAACAATGTCGTTGTGCACCTAGAATTCTTTTGCTCCTTCATTCTGCTTTCTTTCCTTTTTTTTTTATTGCAATAGAGTTGACAACAATGTTACATTAGTGTCAAGTGTACAACATAGTGATTCTCTACGTGATGCTCTGCTCACCACAAGTGCACCTACCATTGTCACCACACAACACTTTTACAATGTTAATGACTATATTCCCTATGCTGTGCTTTCAACCCTGTGACTCACTCATTCCATAGTTGGAAGCCTGTACCTCCCAATCTTCTTCACCCATTTTGCCCATCCCTCCACTCCCCTCCCTTCTGACAACCACCAGTTTGTTCTCTGTATTTATGGTTCTGTTTCTGCATTTTCGTTTGTTCATTTGTTTTGTTTTTTAGATTCCATATATAAGTGAAATCATACAGTATTTTTCTTTCTCTGTCTGACTTATTTCACTTAGCATAATACCCTCTAGATCCACCCATGTTGTCACAAATGGCAAGATCTCATTCTTGTTATGGCTCAGTAATACTCCATTGTGTGTGTATACACACACACAAATACACACACCACGTCTTCTTTTTCCATTCATTTATCAGTGAACACTTAGGTTGCTTTCATGTCTTGGCTATTGTAAATAATGCATATCTTTACAAATTAGTGTTTCATTTTCTTTGGGCAAATACCCAGTACTCCACTCTGCTTTAAGTATCAACCTTATCCTAATGCTTTCTGCCCCCTATTCATCACTTAAGATAGCTTCCAATAATTCCCAGGGTTTATACTTTCTTATTCAAATCTAGAGGAGAGAGAGAATCACTTTTGCAACTTTCTCAGGAAAGTGAGATGAGGTGCTAACTAGACTGAGAGGCAAGGAGGAGTATTTATTATTTACTTGTACAGCAGAGACTATGAAGACATCTCTGAACAGTAGTAGGAGGAACCCAGCAGAGGAAATGCTTGAAAATGCATCAAGGGAGTAAAAAATGGAGCAGTTGCCTCAAAGATGACAAAGGATCAGGTCCTGAGTTCATGCCTGGAGTTGGTTGGTTTTTGCTGGGAAAGGAAAGCAGAGTGGCTGAGAGCAAGGACTTTGAGATCCCAGGGATCTGGGTGACCTTTGGACAGTTGATCTCTTTGAGCCTGTATCCTTGGCTATAAAAATGGTGGTAACCTCACAGGGAAGTTTTAAGGATTAAATGAGAAAATGCTTGTAAATAACCATGGTATTTTTAGCATTCTTCAGACCTTCTCCTTTCCAGCTCCAATCAACACTATCAACTAATTTTAAGCTAGGGACAAACATTTAGACACAGCAACCCACTAAAGGAAAGGAGGAGGAAAGAGGAGGAAAGCCTGATATAAACTTATATTCGTAAAGCCTTTTCATCTAAGAGCCTCCAAATTACTTACCAAAGAATCTTCAACTAAGTCCTGTGGAACTTTTAAAGGTGGCAATTAAACAAGCCATACTCACAAGGAGATTGCTGCCAGCAATGCTGTCAGCAGCGTCCTCTTCCCAGATAAAGGAAGGGTGAAGATGCCATTATTCTTCAATCATTTTTGACAGCTTTACTAGACCACGGGCAGTTTTGGTCACAGATGCCAGGGAAGAAAGACGCCAGACAGAAGAAACAAAATCAGAAAAAAGGAACTGAAAAAGGGCCATTAGAGCTGGCTTTGGACACAGCTGACTTGCTATAGTTTATTGTGGAAATCACAGAACTTTTTGCATACTTAGGTTTCTTTTGGTAAAACAAGAAAAAAACCGACAAAACAAAACAAATGAACCAAAACCTTCCTCCTACTTAGCTCACTGAAATGAGATAAATTGTTTTTAAGTAGGAGTATATGGAAATATGGTGTGGTATTTTTTGAGTTATCTCAGGTCTAGGGTGTTTCTACTGGCATTCAGTGCCCCCTGAGAAATGCTGTTGACTTCATTCAGTAGGAGCTTCAGCTGTACCAGTCCTTTTGAGTTTTATGCTACTGTACATGTGCAAGTCCAGGAATGCTTCTGGTGACCTTTTATAATAAGTAGCTTGATGGGGCAGATGCTGCGGTGTGTTCTGCTGCTTCCTAGGGAAAAATTGGCAGCTCTTCTTGCCCTCCCCCGAGGCTGGTCCTAGACACAGGCTTGGGGTGCACTCTCACAGCATGTACTCAGTACGTACAATATGGCATACACTCACTTGGTAGGCAGGCTCATGAGGGCTTTTCTGTTTCCATATCCTGGAAATATTTGTAGTATTTTAATGAGAGCAAAGAACAAAACTCATCTGATTTGATATGTACCTATAGAACCTTTATATTCATTTGAAGAGACCTTAGGATCATGTGAACCTTACCATTGCTCCTGACCAGAGATTAGCTGAAACATCAGGAACAATAAAGCTATGCAATTTCTTTTCATACATTGAATACAGAATTTATGGATTTTTTTTCTATTTCTTTTCACATTGTATGATGCCACCCTTAGAAACCAAGGTCTATATGTCACTCCAAGCATTCTCATTGCCAAAGACCACATCTTCCAGTTTTCATTAAAGTCGGTGAAGGGGGGGCACATGGGTGGCTAAGTCAGTTAAGTATCTGCCTTTGGCTCAGGTCATGATCTCAGCGTCCTGGGATCAAGCCCCATGTAGGGCTCCTTGCTCAGTGGGGAGTCTGCTTCTCCCTCTCCCTTTGCCCTTCCCCCATTGCTCATGCTGTCTCTCTCTCTCTCTCTCTCGCAAATAAATAAAATCTTTAAAATAAATTAAGTCACATTTTTTTATTGGATTTCCCCTTATAACTAACAAAATCTCTAACAGAAATACTTTTCAGTTGTCACATGAGCCTGAAACTACTTTTGCCCAAAAGCATCGGGGAGATCATCTGTGAATGAAGGGTGGCTCTTTAATGTGTTTTTTGTTTCTTCTGGTTTATGAAGAAAAAGAATGGATATTTGAATTATGAACCTGATATGAGTTTTTGTGTATTTTCAGTTTATCTAATAAGTCTGAAATAAAATATTGATCCCATGTAACAACAACAAAATACAACACAAAATCATGGCAAAAGATAAATGCCTAGGCTAGCTTTGGAGATAGGCAATTCCAGGAAGCAAGTAACAACCTTATTCCTTCCAAAATAATTCTGTCCATGGATTAAATAAATGTTTACTTAGTGCTGACAATGTGCCAACCACTGGGCTACCTGCCAGGAATAAAAATAAGACAGCCCCTGCCCTCAAGTAGCTCACTGCTGGATAGTTAACATTCATTTTTCTGATTTCTATTGTGCAAAGGGACTAAATTGATGGCTCCTTCAGAAGCCACATTAAACCTTTCATGTACTGATCATAAAACTCCAGAGAATCCATCAACCAGCCGGCAACAAAATGATGAGGTAATGCTAAGTAAATTCTTTATTGTCCACAAGCATGGAAGAATGAGACAAATTGTCTTATCCAGGAACCAATAAAACTCTTAGATGCTGTGACTCATGCAATTTGTTTAAAATATCCCAAATAGGGGGAAATGCCCAAGGGATCATTCAGTCATACCTCACAGTTGTGGATTACTTCCCAGGGTATACAGTACTTTCACATGTGCAGGCATGACCATTACCCATATTTTACAGATGAGCAAACTATGAAATTCAGCAACTAAATGACTTACCCAAGTTACCATATTAGCAAGGGGTCAATGGTCTATTAAGATAGACTTGTTTACCTTCAGTCTTTTTGTCCTGTATCTCCCCAGAGAACATAGGGTTCCTCTCTTAAATTTAGTGCAATCTCCAGGGAGTGCCATGATTTGGGAACCAGCATCAGTCAAGGCCACAAAAGGTTGCCTTTTGGCAAAAAAGGCTCACCATGATATAGAGGTGATTGTCCTCAGGTGGTGACTAGGATCCCAGGATAGGATGCATCCCTAACAAGGCTGGAGAAATTGCCATTGCCTCAGGTCAGAAAATGTAGCTGTGTGTCCCATAACTTGGGGATTTGCATTCAGGACTGGAGCAGATTGGATGCTCTGTACAGCTTCTGTAGAAGAGTATGGTGCTTCTATAGTTATTAACCAAAATCAGATGATGAGAGAAGCCTAGATCATCAATTTCCAGGTCATGGATGACTCTGGAAATTCTGAATGGAGGCTTAACTCAGTAGATGCCTTGGGAAGCAAAAGCCTGAGTCTCAGGAGCTCAGTAGCAGCCAATAATTCCAAGCCATTTAGGGCCTCCTTAATAACGGCCACTTGACTAATCAAAAGGAATAAGGAAATCCAATAATTCAGATAGTCCTTTGAGAAAAAACTGCCTGGTGTCTATGTCAGAAGGAGCCTGTTCAAGGCTGGCTAGGGGTCCTATCCCACCGGCTCTGAATTAACTTTAATTTAGGATGAGACGTGCCAATTGGCCATTATGTCTTATGATCCTCAAATTAATAATTTATTATGGGATCCACTAGACTTGTGATAATGAGTGTAATTATGTTGCTTAATTCTATTTGGCTCCCCTTTATTTTATTTTTTTAAGATTTTTTTTAAGATTTTATTTATTTATTCATGACAGACACACACATAGAGAGAGAGAGGCAGAGACACAGGCAGAGAAGCAGGCTCCATGCAGTGAGCCCGACGTGGGACTGGATCCCGGGTCTCCAGGATCACACCCCAGGCCGAAGGTGGCACTAAACTGCTGAGCCACCGGGGCTGCCCTTGGCTCCCCTTTATATCTTTTTTTTCTTTTGCCGAGACTCTTCATTTTTTTTAAGTAGGTTCCATGCCCAGCATGGAGCTCAACATGGGACTTGAACTCACAACCCTGAGATCAAAACCTGAGCTGAGATCAAGAGTCAGATGCTTAACTGATTGAGCCACCCAGGTGCCCTAGACTCTGTATTTGTTTTAGATGTGTTTGTAATTGGTGAAGCATTTAGAAGTCTTTGTCAGAGAAGTCTAACAGCTCTTCTGTATATTGGCATCAGTTGATTGTCTTTTTGCATTCAGTTGGAGATATTACTGGTTCTTGGAATCATGAGTGGTTTTCAAATTAAACCTGGACATTTGAGGTACTATGGATGAGACTGGATTTTATTTAAACCTGTTTTAACTGGCTTCCTCTGACATTGCTCCAAAAGGCAAAGGGGGAGGTGCCATGTTATTACCAGTAGGTGGTGATAGATGTCTAGGCCCCCACTGTCAGCTTAAGGTTGTGAAGTCTTGTTAGCCAACTACGTTGCTCAGCGCTCACACCCATGTGCCCTCTAGAGATGATCCATGACCACACAGTACAATTCCCATTGGTGGTATTTGTGTGGTCACTCATTCCCCTCTACTCGCAAAGATGGAGATCCAGGGAACTTTAGGTGCCAAAAAATAAAGTTTGTAGTAAGTCACAAATGTGGTCATGGAGGTGTTTAGAAATCACTTAGAAGAGGTTGGGGCTTCCCTGTAAGGCTTAGAGAATCTTCCTAATTCCTTACAAGAAAACTGCCAAAAGCCAATGAGTGGTGCTTGACTGGGAATTATGCTATGTTTGGCTGACTTTATGATATGAATCCCTAGCAAAAATCAGGGATGTTCTGTTTAAAAACTAGATATATATATAGTTATATATATATAGCTATATATATATATAGTTTCATTTTAAATGCACAAAAAAATTAGTTAACCTCTATTTTGGCTTATAAATCATGAAATGTAGCCTGTGCCACACAAACTAAAGACCATTTTAAAGTTCCTGGTTATGATCTTATTACTACTACTCTAAACATTGACTCCCTGTACTGGAACTCCCCAAGCTACAGCTTCTAGCGCTCATCATAGCTTATATTCCTTCTGGAATTTAGACATTAAATATCTAATTAAGGGGCACCTGGGTGACTCAGCTAAGCGTCAGCTCAGGTCATGATCCTAGATTCCTGGGATCCAGCCTCACGTGGGGCTCCTTGCTCAGCGGGGAGTCTGCTTCTCTCTCTGCCTCTGCTCCTCCCCCTACCTGTGCTCTCATTCTCTGTCAAGTAAATAAACAAAATCTTTTAAAAATATATATCTAATTAACACCTTTTTTGCTTCTAAGTCTAAACTCTAAATGCTCTTGTAGCTCTACTATCAAGAATCAAAGAACCAGGATCTTTGTTTAACAGCTTACCACACATGATCTTGGGCAAATTTCTGACTCTCTTCCCTTTTCTGTAAAATAGGAATAAAAACAGCACCTATTGCACAGGATTGTTGTGGGAATTACTTGAGAGAAAATACTTGTAAAATGTCAGCACAATATTAGCACAGTTAACTTATCACAATGCCTGCCATATAAATGTTAGTTGTATTTGAAAAAAAAAAGAATCTAACAATCATAAGTTTTGCAAAGATCTAATTGGCTTTATTCAGCAATTCATGAATCAGGCAGCATGCAATCTAACAGATGGGAAGGGAAGGAGTGCCAGAGAGCTGTACCAGATGAGAGATTTTTATGGACCAAAGTGAGTAGAAACAAGGAAGTTATATTGGGTATTTGCTGACTGATTAAAGCAGGGTTATACCTTGCATGGAGGAAAGGGAAGTCTTGGATCTGGGTCCGGTAACTTGTGCCAAGCAGGCACTCCTTGGTTGATCAATACCTACCTTTCCTGTGTGAGCTGAGCATAGAAACTTAGTTAAGTTGGGGTTTTTTTTTCTTATTTATTTATTCATAAGAGACACACACAGAGAGAGGCAGAGACATAGGCAGAGACAGAATCAGGCTCCCTGAGGAGAACCTGATGCGGGACTTGATCCCAGGACCCCAGGACCCCAGGACCATGCCTGGAGTCAAAGGCAGATCCTCAACCACTGAGCCACCCCGGTGCCCCAAAAACTTAGTTTTGACTTGCTGATATTGGGCTTACTTAGCACGAGTGATTCCATCTTGGACCTAATCTAATTACTTTAACAATTGTTACGTAAAATACATTGTTGGAAAGGCTAAATGATATGTAGATAATAAAAGCAGAGCAGGCACGATATATATATATTCTATTTCTTTACAACAGTGGTTTTCAGCAGCTGCTCATTAGAATAGCCTGGAGAGCTTTAAAAACATCTGGATGCCCCTGCCACATTCTAGGTCAATGACATCAGAGTCTCTGGGGGTGGGCCCAGGCATCAGGACATTTTGAAGTTTCCCAGCTGTGGTAGGCAGAATAATGGCCTCCCAAAGAGGTCCACGTCCTCATCCCTGGAAACTGGAACCTGTTTCCCAGCTGTGGTAGGCAGAATAATGGCCTCCCAAAGAGGTCCACGTCCTCATCCCTGGAAACTGGAACCTGCTGTGTTACACAGCAGAAGGCATCAAGGTAGCAGATGGAATTAAGGTTGCTAATCAACTGACCTTAAAATAGGTAGATGATCCTGAATTATCCAGGTGGGCCCAATGTCATCACAAAGCCCTTTTAATGTGGAAGAGGGAGAGGGAAGGTGTCAGAGCACTGTGATATGAGGCTCCACAGGCCATGGATGCTTTAGAAGATGGAGGAAGGGTCCATGAATGAGTCAATCTTGAGATGCTGGAATAGGCAAGAAAATGGATTCTTTATAGGTCCCCCAGAAGGGTCATAGCCTGGTCGACACTCGGCTTGTAGCTCAGTGAGTGCCATCTCTAACTTCTGACCTCCAGAACAGGAAGGGAATAAACTTGTTGTTTTAGGTCACCGTGTCTGGGATAACGTTTACAGCAACAACAGAAGTAGATACGTGCCGTCAAGGGTAAGAGCCACAGCTGCAGGTTCTGTGGCTTTCTGCCATCATTGGCCAGAATCTTTCCTCCAATCTTTATAGATGTGGCTTTGAGCAAAAGGGACTTGTGTCAGCTGTTTCCAGTTCTCCTTTTCTTTCTTTGTTACTAAATTTTTTTTTATTTTTTATTTTATGATAGTCACAGAGAGAGAGAGGCAGAGACACAGGCAGAGGGAGAAGCAGGCTCCATACACCGGGAGCCCGATATGGGATTCGATCCCGGGTCTCCAGGATCGCGCCCTGGGCCAAAGGCAGGCGCCAAACCGCTGCGCCACCCAGGGATCCCTGTTACTAAATTTTTAAAATTGAGATCTAATTTACGCATGACATTGTCCAAGCTTGGGTATAGGTGTTGATAGGTGTATAGATAGCCGTATGGTTGCCACCAGAGTTTTAGTTAAAATTGCTGTGATGTCACATACTTATCACTTCTTTTTGTGGTGAGAATAATTAAGGTCTAGTCTTGGGCAGCCCCTGTGGCGCAGGGTGTAGTGCCGCCTGCAGCCTGTAGTGCCGCCTGCAGCCTGGGGTGTGATCCTGGAGACCCGGGATCGAGTCCCACGTCGGGCTCCCTGCATGGAGCCTGCTTCTCCCTCTGCTTGTGTCTCTGCCTCTCTCTCTCTCTCTCTCTCTCTCTCTCTCTCTCTCTGTGTGTGTGTGTGTGTGTGTGTCTATGAATAAATAAATAAAAATCTTAAAAAAAATTAAGGTCTAGTCTCTTAGCAATGTTGGAATATATAATATATTAGTGACTATAATTGCTATGCTGTGCATTGGATCTTCAAACGTACTCATCTTCTGATTGCAGGTTTGTGCCCACTAACGACATCTCTCAAATTCCCCTGCCCCCTAGTCCTGGTAACCACCATTCTATTCTCTGTTTCTAGGAGTTTAGGGTTTTTTTTTTTAGATTCCATGTATAAGTGATATCAGACAATATCTGATATGTCTTTGTCTGACTTATCTCAGTAAGCATAATGTATTCAAGATATTCACGTTGTCCAAATGGCAGGATTTCCTTCTTTCTAATGGCTAAATAGTATTTGTGTGTGTGTGTGATATCTAATTTATCTATTGACACAACTTAGGTTGTTTCTGTATCTTGGCTATTGTGAATAATTTTGCAATAAACATGGAAGTCTTTCTTTTATTTACTCTGCCTCCTTTTAAAATGGATTGTTTTTTGTTACTGAGTTGTATGAATTTTTAAAACCTATTTTGGATGTTAACCCCTTGTCCAATATATTTGCAAATATTTTCTCCCATTCCATAAGTTGCCTTTTCATCTTATTGATAATTGTCTTTGCTGTGTAGAAGCCTTTGAATTTGATGTGATCCCACTTGTTGACTTTTGCTTTTGTTGCTTCTGTTTTTGGTGTCCTATTCAAATACATCATTGTCAAGACCAATGTCAAGAAATTTTTTCCTATTTTCTTGGAATTTATAGTACCAGGTCTTACATTTAAGACTTTACTCTGTTTTGGGTGTGGGTTTTTTTTTTTTTTGTGGTTTTTTTGGTGTGTGATATAAGATAAGGGTGCAGTTTCCTTTTTCTGCATATGGTTGTCTAGTTTTCCCAATACCAATTGTTGAAGAGCTTGTTCTTTTCCCCACTGAGCATTCTTGGCTCTTATGTCCAATATTAGTTGATCACGCACGCAGGGTTTTACTTCTTGGCTTTCTATTCGGTTCTTTTCTATTTGGTTCTATTGGTCCAGTTGTTTATTTTTATGCCAGTACCATACTGATGTAATTACTAAAGATTTGTAGTATAGTTTGAAATAAGAAAATATGATGCATTTAGCTTTGTTCTTCTTTCTCAAGATTGCTTTGCCTATGTGGAATTGCATTAATTGCAATTAATTAATTATAATTAGATGGTATGAACATTTTTAAAAAATAATCTCTACACTCAATGTGGGGCTCAAACTCATGATCCTAAGATTAAGAATCAAAGTGCTTTACTAATTGAGTCTGCCAGGTGTCCTGGGTGGTATGACTATTTTAACAATTCTCCTAATTCATGAACATGGGATATCTTTTCATCTGTTCATATCTCCAGTTTTTCTCATCAAAGTCTTGTGGTTTTCATTGTATAGATTTTTCACTTCCCTGGTTAAATTTATTCCTAATGTATTTGTTTTGATGCTATTGTGATGGGATAATTTTGTTTTTCAGAAATTTCATTGTTACAGAAACATAACTAATGTCTCTGTTGATTTTTTTATATCCTGCTATGTTACTGAATTCATTGCATAGTTACAATAGTTTTTTGATTGACTTCAGGATTTTTTTTAAATAAGAGATAGTATCACCTATAAATGATAATAATTTTACTTATTCCTTTCTGAATAGATGTTTTTTATTTCTTTACCTTGCCTAGCTAGGACTTCCAATAAGTTAAATAAGAGTGGTGATAATGGGCGTCTTTGTCTTGTTCCTAATGTTAGAAGAAAAAGCTTAAATCTTTCACTGTTGAGTATGTTAGCCATAGGATTGTCCTATATGGCTTTTATTAAAATGTTGAGATACATTCCTTCTGTAGACAATTTGTTAAGAGTTCTTATCTTGAAAGGATGTTGTGTTCTATCCAATGTCTTTTCTCATCTATTGAGATGATCATATGATTTTTATTCATTCCATTAACGTAATGTGTCACATTTATTGATCTGCATATGTTGACCAATCCTTAGTTCCCTGGGATAAATTCCATTTGATCATGGTGTATGATCCTTTTAATGTGTTATTGAATTAGATTTGTTAATATTTTGTTGAGAATTTTTGCAGGTACATTCATCAGGGATGTTGGTCTATAGTTTTCTTATAATGCCCTAATTGGGCTTTGGTGTGAGTTTGGAAGTATTCTCTCTTAAATTTTTTGAAAGAGTTTGAGAAGGATTGGCTTTAATTAATTTTCAAATATTAGATAGAATTTACCAGTGAAGCTAGGCTTTTCCGGTTGGAATGTTTTTGATTACAGAGTCATTCTCTTTATTTGTTTATTGGTCTGTTCAGATCTTTTATTTCTCTTGATTGTCTTGCTAAGTTGTATGTTTCTAGGAATTTATCCATTTTTCTAAGTTACCCAATTTGTTATCATGTGTTCATAAGCCTTATGACCATATGTATTCCTATAGTAGTGTTTGTAATGCATCCTCTCATATCTGATTTTACTGATTTGACTATTTTTTTTAGTCTAGCTAAAAGTTTATCAGATTTACCTTTTGAAAAAAACAGCTCTTAGTTTTGTTGACCTCTTCTATTATTTTTCTGGTTTCTATTTCATTTATCTCCACTCTGATATTTCTTACTTCCTTTGTTCTGCTAACTTTGGGCTTCATTTGTTCTTCTTTTTCTAGTTCCTTGAAGTATAAAGTTAAGTTGTTTGAGATCTTCGTATTTTTTCTTTTTTTTAAGATTTTATTTATTTATTCATGAGAGACACAGAGAGAGGCAGAGACATAGGCAGAGAGAGAAACAGGCTCCTTGCAGGGAGCCTGATGTGGGACTCAATCCCAGGACCCTGGGATCATGCCCTAGCCAAAGGCAGATACTCAACCACTGAGCCACCCAGGCGTCCCAGAGATCTTTGTATTTTCTTAATACATCTTACTATAAGCTTCTTTTTATACCATTGTTGTTGGAAAAGATACTTGGTATGATTTTAATCTTCTTAAATTTCCTAAGATTTGTTTTGTGGCCTAATATATGATCTATCCTGGACAATATTCCTTGCGAATATGTATTCACAGAGAATACATATGAAAGGAATATGTATTCTTTTGCTGTTGGATGAGATGTTCCATAAATGTCTTATAGGTCCATTGGTCTAATATATGGCTAGAGTCCAATGTTTTCTTGTTGATTTTTCTGTGTGGATGATCTAGCTGTTGCTGAAAATGGGTTACTGAAGTTCTTTACTATCATTATATGGTTGCCTATTTCTCCCTGAAGATTTGTTAATATTTGCATAATATATTTCGGTGCTCCAGTGTTGGGTCCATATATACTTATGATCTTCTTTATGAGTTGATCCCCTTATTATATAACATTCTTTATCTCATGTTACCTTTATTGGCTTAAAATCTATTTTGTGTAATGCAAATACAACTATCCTTGTTTTCTTTTTGTTTCCACTTTAATGGAATATACTTTTCCATGTCTTTACTTCAAGTCTATGCATGTTCTTAAATCTGAAGTCTCTTATAGGCAGCATGTAGTTGGGTCTTGTTTTTTTTTTTTTTTTTTTTTTTTTTTTTACATATCCAGATTTTTGATCAGTGAATTCAATCCATTTACATCTGGAGTAATTACTGACATGTAAGGACTTTTGAATCCCATCTTATTAATTGATTTATATCTGTTTTGTAGTTTCATCGAATCTTTTTTTCCCCTCTTGTTTCTGCCTATCTTTGTAAACCGAAGATTCCAGGGTGGTATATTGTTTCCCCTTTCTTTATTTTTAATGAATCTACTCTAGGTTTTCTTTTTGTGGTTACCATTATTAATCTTAAAAATAAAACTTCCAGTTATTTTACTAGCAAAAAGGTTTATTGGGGAGTAGAAGAAAATTACAATCTAGGACAAGCAAACTATAGTAATCCGTAGGCAAGCCCACAGAACAAAGTAGAGAAAACGCTCTTTTGTAGACATAAGGGGGAAGCTTGGAGTGCTGTTATAAAAATAAAAAGTCCATTGGAGTAAACTGGGAACGTGAAGTATCGTGGTTTTTCAAAGGCTGAGTTGGGATTGGCTGGCATATTGCTGTGGGAGGAGAACTTTTCTTCCTCAGGCTGGAATATAGTAGTATCTGAAATAACAAATCTTTTTCTGGGAGGTCTACAATGAGTGGTAGGGTGTGAGAACTCCCCCTGCTGGCCTCCCTACTACTTTTTTTTTTAAAGATTTTTAAAATTTATTTATTCATTTTTCTTTTTTAATTTTTATTTATTTATGATAGTCAGAGAGAGAGAGAGAGAGAGAGAGAGAGAGAGAGAGAGAGAGAGAGAGAGAGGCAGAGACTTAGGCAGATGGAGAAGCAGGCTACATGTACCGGGAGCCCGACGTGGGATTCAATCCCAGGTCTCCAGGATCACGCCCTGGGCCAAAGGCAGGCGCTAAACCGCTGCGCCACCCAGGGATTCCTAAAGTTTATTTATTCATGAGAGACAGAGAGAAAGGGACAGGCAGAGGGAGAAGCAGGCTCCATGCCGAGAGCCTGATGTGGGACTCGATTCCGTGACCCCAGGATTACGCCCTGGGCCGAAGACAGGCACTAAACCACAGAGCCACCCAGGGATCCCCCTCCTTACTACATTTTAAACAAGGTATCTTAATTTTCACACTGTGAGGCTTACATAAAACATCCTACAAGTAACCATCTATTTTAAGCTGATAGTAACTTAACTTTAATTACATATGAAAGGTCCACCCTTTTATTTCCCCTCTATACATTTTTTATGTCACAATTTATCTCTTTTTGTATTGTGTATTTGTTTTTTTTTTTATTTGTTCATGATAGTCACAGAGAGAGAGAGAGAGAGAGGCAGAGACACAGGCAGAGGGAGAAGCAGGCTCCATGCACCGGGAGCCCGACGTGGGACTCGATCCCGGGTCTCCAGGATCGCGCCCTGGGCCAAAGGCAGGCTCCAAACCGCTGCGCCACCCAGGGTTCCCGGGAGAGAAAGTCTTAAGCAGAGTACTCGCTGAACCCTGAGCCTGATGCTGGGCGAGATCTCCCAACCCCAAGATCATAACCTAAGCAGAAACCGAGAGTCAGAGGCTTACCTGATTGCACCACCCAGGTGCCCCAATTATAGTCCTTTAATATTCTTTTGCTTTAACCTCGAAACTGTTGGAAACTTGTTATCACATGATTCTATCACAAAATTAGAGTTTTCTAAATATGACTGCATATTTACCTTTACCAGTGTGTTGTGTATATTCATGTTTTCATGTCACTAGTATCTTTTCATTTCAGCTTAAAGAACTTTCAGTATTTCTTGTAAAACAGGTCTAATAGTGATGAACTGCTTTAATTTTTGTTTGGGAAAGGCCATCATTTTTTCTTATTGAAGTAGCTGACCTGTGATGTTATATTAGTTTCAAGTATACAACATAGTGATTAAATAATTCTACATATTATTCAGTGCTCAATAAGTGTAGTCCCCACCATCTGTCACCATATAAAGTTATTACAATATTTTCAACTATATTCCTGGTGTGGCACTTTTTCATCCCTGTGACCTATTTTCTAACTGGAAGTTTGTATCTCTTACTTTCTTTCACCTATTTGGCCCATTTCCCCATTTGCTCCCCTCTGGCAACCACCAATTTGTTCTTCATATCTAGAAGTCTGTTTTTGTTGTTTGTTTGTTCATTTGTTTTGTTTTGTTTTTAGGTTCCATGTATAAATGAAATCATATATTTGTTCCTCTCTGAGTTTTTTTCAATTAGCATAATCCCTTTAGGTCCATTCATATTATCACAAATGTTGGCCAATGTCCAAGGGATTAGTGTCTGTTTTCTTCTAGAAGTTTTATGGTTTCAGACTTCACAGGTAGGTGTTTAATCCATTTTGAGTTTATTTTTGTGTATAGTATAAGAAAGTAGTCCAGTTTTTTTCTTCTGCATGTAGCTGTCCAGTTTTTCTATCACCACTTATTGAAAAGACTGTCTTTTCCTCATTGTATATTCTTTCCTCCTTTATCATAGATTAATTGACCATATAAGTGCAGGTTCATTTCTGGGCTCTCTATCCTGTTTCATTGTGTGTCTATTTTTGTGTTAGTGCCATATTTTTATTGCTATAGCTTTGTATTATAGCTTCCAATCAGGAATTTTGATACTTCAGGTTTGTTCTTTCTCAAGATTGCTTTGGCTATTTTAAGGGTCTTTTGTAGTTCCATACAAATTTTAGGATTATATGCTGTAGTTCTGCAAAAAATGTTATTGGTATTTTGATAGAAATTGCATTGAACCTGTAGATTGCTTTGAGTAGTATATCCATTTTAACAATATTCTTCCAATCCGTGAGTGTGGTCTCTTTTCATTTGTTTTTGTCATCTTCCATTTCTTTCATCAATGTCTTAGGGTTTTCAGGGTATAGGTTTTTCACCTTCTTGGTTAAATTTAGGTATAGGTTTTTCACCTTCTTGGTTAAATTTATTCCTAGGTATAGGAATAGGTTAAATAAATTCCTAGGTATTTTAGTCTTTCTGGTACAATTTTAAATGGGATAGTTTTAATTTCTCTTTCTGTTATTAATGTATAGAAGTGCAAGAGATTTCTGCATACAAATTTTGTATCCTCCAACTTTTCTGAATTCATTTGGTCTAATAATTTTTTGGTGGAGTCTTTAGGTTTTCTACATATAGTATCCTGTCATGCACAAATAGTGACAGTTTTACCTCTTCCTTACCAGTTTGGATGCTTTTTATTTCTTGTCTGATTGCTGTGGCCGGGACTTCCTGTGCTATGTTGAATAAAAGTAGGAAGAGTATACATTCTTTCCTTGTTCTTGATCTTAAAGGAAAAGCTCATGGTGTTTGAATAATGAGTATGATATTAACTGTGGGTTTGTCATATATGTTGTTACTATCTTGAGGTATGTTCTGTCTACACCTACACCTTGAGGGTTTGTGTGTGTGTGTGTGTGTGTGTGTGTGTGTGTGTGTGTTTGTTTTTAAGAGAGAGAAAGAGAGAGCTGGGGAGGGGATTTTAGGGAAGGTAGAGGGAGAGAGACAATCTTAAGCAGACTCCCTGCCCAATGTGGAGCCTGTCAAAGGGCTCAATCTCACAATTCTGAGATCATGACCTTAGCCAAAATCAAGAGTCAGATGCTTAACTGACTGAGCCACCCAGGCACCCCAAGAGAGTTTTTTTAAAATCATGAATGGATATTTAATTTTGTCAAATGCTTTTTCTGTATAAAATGAGTTTGGAAGATTTTTTTTTCTATTTTGTGGGGGAGGGGATAGTTTGAGAAGGATAGGTATTAATTTTTTAAAAAAATATTTCATTATTTGAGAGAGTCAAAGAATGGGAGAGCACAAAGGGAGAGGGAGAAGCAGACTTCTCACCAAGCAGGGAGCCTGATGTGGGGCTCGATCCCAGGGCCTTGAGATCATGACCTGAGCCAAAGACAGATGCTTAACCAACTGAGCCACCCAGGTGCCTCTTAACTCTTCTTTAATTATTGGGAGAATTCACCTGTGAAGACATATGGTTCTGAACTTTTGTTCATTGGAAATATATTACCAATTCAGTTTTGTTACCAGTAATCAATCTGTTTCGATTTTTTAAAGATTTTATGTATTTATTCATGAGAGACGCAGAGAGAGAGAGGGAGACAGAGACACAGGCAGAGGGAGAAGCAGGCTCCATGCAGGGAGCCCAATGCGGGACTCGATCCCGGGACTCCAGGATCACACCCTGGGCTAAAGGCAGGCTCCAAACAGCTGAACCACCCAGGGATCCCCTGTTTCGATTTTCTTTTTTTTTTAATTTTTATTTATTTACGATAGTCACAGAGAGACAGAGAGAGAGGCAGAGACACACAGGCAGATGGAGAAGCAGGCTCCATGCACCGGGAGCCCGACGTGGGATTCGATCCTGGGTCTCCAGGATCGCGCCCTGGGCCAAAGGCAGGCGCTAAACCGCTGCGCAACCCAGGGATCCCTGTTTCAATTTTCTATTTATTCCTAATTCTGTCTTGGAAGATTGTATGTTTCTAATTTATCTATTTCTTCTAGATTGTCCAACTTGTTAGCAAACAATTTTTTATGGTATTGGTTGTTCTCCTCTTTCATTTCTGACTTTGTTTGAATCTTCTCTTTGAGTGTTGCTAAGGGTTTATCATTTTGTTTATCTTGTTTATCTTTTGAAACCAGCTCTTGGTTTCCTTGATCTTTTCTATTGTTTTTAGTCTTTACTTCATTTATTTCTACTTTGGTTTCTATTTTCCCCCTTCTACTAATTTGAGGCTTTGTTTGTTCTTTTCCAGTTCCTTTAGGCAGAGAGTTAGATTGTTGAGGTTTCTCTTGTTTCCTTAGGAAGGCCTATATCATTATAAACTTCCCTATTAGCACTGCTTTTGCTGTGGTCCAAAGATTTTGGACTATTGTTTCCATTTTAATTAATCTCCAGATATTTTTTAATTTCCTCTTTTGATTTCTTTGACTTACTGGTTGTTTAGTAGCCTGTTTTTTGTTTTGTTTTTAGTAACCTGTTGTTTAGCCTTCATATGTTTGTGTTTTTTCAAGTTCTTTTTTCCTGTAATTGATTTCTAGTTTCATACCACTGTGGGCAGAAGAGCTGTTGGATATGATTTCAGTCTTATATTTGAGATTGGTTTTGTGGTCTGCCATGTGATCTGTCTTAGAAGTGTTCCATGTGCACTTGAAAAGAATGTGTTTTCTGTGTTTGGGTAAA
Organism: Nyctereutes procyonoides; assembly: GCF_905146905.1. Lineage (NCBI taxonomy): Eukaryota > Metazoa > Chordata > Mammalia > Carnivora > Canidae > Nyctereutes > Nyctereutes procyonoides. The sequence continues at coordinate 44,313,420 of NW_026575049.1, read as the reverse complement.
ATATTCTGTATGTATCTGTGAAATCCTTCTACTCTATGTGTTATTCAAAGGCACGGTTTCCTTTTTTTTTTTTCCTAAAGATTTTATTTATTCATGAGAGACACAGAGAAATTGGCAGAGACACAGGCAGAGGGGTCAGAAGCAGGCTTCATGCAGGGAGCCCGATGTGGGACTTGATCCCGGGGCTCCAGGATTGCACCCGGGGCCGAAGGCAGGTGCTAAATCGCTGAGCCACCCTGGAATCCCCAAAGGCACTGCTTCTTTACTGATTTTCTGTCCTGATGATTTATCCATTGATAGAAGTAGGGTGTAAAATTATCCTACTGTTACTGTCAAGTTCTCCTTTTATGTCTGTTAATATTTGTTTTGTATATCTAAGTACTTCTATGCTAGTCCATAAATACTTACAATTATTATACCCTCTTGTTGGATTAATCCCTATATCCTTATGTAATACACTTTTTGTCTCTTGTTGCAGCCTTTGTCTTAAAGTCTATTTTGTCTGATATAAGTATTACTATCCTGGCTTTTTTTTTTTTCATGTCCATTTGCATGGAATATTTTTCTCCATCCTTTCTCTTTTAATCTCTTTTGTGTCCTTAGGTCTGAAATGAGTCTTTTGTAGTCAGCATATAGATGGGACTTGGTTTTTTTGTTTGTTTGTTTTTGTTCAATCCATTCAGTTACTGTGTGTCTTTTGATGGGAGTGTTTAGTCTCTTTACACTTAAATTAATTATTGATAAGTATGTGATTATTGCCATTTTTAAATTGTTTTCTAATTTTTGGAGCTCTCTTCCTTATTTTGCTCTTTTCCTTTGCAACTGATGAATTCCTTTGGTATTTATACTTGGATTCCTTTCTCTTTATTTTCTGTGCATCTATTATAGGTTTTGGGTTTCGAGTTACCATGAGGCTCATCTATAACATCTTAAGTATAATATTTTAGGTATAACTGATTTTACTACATATGCCTTTTAATCCTCATACTAGCTTTATAAGTGATTGATCTACTACCTTTACTATATGTTTACTTTTACCCAAGAACCTTTTGTCTTTCACAGTTTTCTTCTAATAATGGCTTTTTCTACTTAAAGAAGTCCCTTTTTGAGTTTTTCTTGTTTGGGGCTCTCTTTGCTTTCTGCACCTGAGTATCTGTTTCCTTCCCAGGTTAGGGGAGTTTTCACCTATTGTTTCTTCAAATAGGTTTATTGTCCCTTTCTCTCTTCTTCTGCATCCCTTATAATGCAAATGTTACATTAGTATGCTTGAAGAAAAGCCTTTATTTCTCTATATTGAAAGATAACTTTGCTGGATACATTATTCTTGGTTGGCAATTTTCTTTCAATACTTTGAGTATGTTATTTCATTCTCTCTTGCTCTATAGAGTTTCTGCTGAAAAATCTGTTGATGGTCTAATTGGGGGTTCCTTTTTAGGTTACAATCTTTTCTCCCTACCCTTTCCCCTGGCTCTGGTTGCTTTTAGCATTTTCTGTTTATCTTTGATTTTTGACATGTTCATTATAATTAGAGTAGGTCTCCCTTTTAAGTTTTTACTTAAATTTGTTAGTTAATATATAGTGAATATTAGTTTCAGGTGTACAACATAGTGATTCAACGCTTCCATAGAATATACAGTGCTCATCACAACAAGAGTACTCTTTAATCTCCATCACCTATTTAACCCATTCCCCAACCCACTCTCCTTCTGGTAACTATCAGTTTAACTTAACAACCTCGTAAGAGCAAAAATGCCTTTATTAGCTGTCAAAATCCCTGCAGAGGTTTCAGTACTCCAAACAAGCACAAAGCAGAAAAGAACAACATTGAACTGGGTTAGAAGATCTGGTGAACTTTGCTCTTCTCTGCCTTTAACCCTAGCCAGCACCACTCAGTGCCAAGAATACACTAGTCTGTGAATTTTTTTTCCTTCAAGAAGAAAAAAATAGCATGGTATGCCTTCAATATTCTGAACTTTTTAGTATGCTTCCCTTTAGATTGTTTTTTTTTTCTTTTTTCAAGTTTTTCTTTAAATTCCAGTTAACATACAGTGTATTGGTCTCAGGTGTAGAATTTATTTATTTATTTATTTATTTATTTATTTATTTAAAAGATTTTATTTATTTATTCATGAAAGACACACACACACACACAGAGGCAGAGACACACACAGAGAGAAGCAGGCTCCTTGCAGGGAGGCCGATGTGGGACTCGATCCCAGGACTCCAGGATCATGCCCTGGGCCAAAGGCAGGTGGTAAACCACTGAGCCACCCAGGGATCTCCCTCAGGTGTAGAATTTAGCTATTCATCACTTACATAAAACACCTACTGCTTATCACAAATGTCTTCCTTATTACCTATTACCCATTTAACCCATCCCACTGCCCTCAGTTTGTTCTCTATAGTTGAAAGTCTGTTCTCTGGTTTGCCTCTCTTTCCCATCACCCCATATTCTATGTGTTTTGTTTCTTAGATTCCACATATGAGTGATATAATATGGTATTTATCTTTCTCTGACCTATTTCACTTAGCATAGTACTTCCTAGATCCAACCATGTCACTGCAAATAGGAAGATTTCAATCTTTTTTATGGCTAAGTAATATTTTATATATAAAATCACATCTTTATCCATACATCAGTTGATAGACATTTGGGCTCTTCCTATAATTTGGCTGTTTGTTGATAATGTGCTATAAACATCCAGATGCATGTATCCCTTTGAATCAGTATTTTTGTATCCTTTGGGTAAATATCTAGTTGTGTGATTCCTGGATTGTAGGATAGTTCTATTTTTAACTTTCTGAGGAACCTCCATACTGTTTTCCAGAGTGGCTGTACCAGTTTGCATTCCCACCAACAGTGCATGAAGGTTTCTTCTGCTCCACATCCTTGCCTGTTTCCTGTGTTGTTAATTTTAGCCATTCTGACAGGTGTGAGGTGATCTCTCATTGTAGTTTTGATTTGTATTTCCCTGATGGTAAGTTATGTTGAGCATCTTTTCATGTGTCTTTTAGCCATCTGGATGTCTTCTTTGGAAATAATGTTTTCTGCCCATTTTTAAACTGGATTATTTGTTTTTCAGGTGTTGAGTTTGAATAGTTCTTTTTTTTAATAATAAATTTATTTTTTATTGGTGTTCAATGTGCCAACATACAGAATAACACCCAGTGCTCATCCCGTCAAGTGCCCACCTCAGTGCCCGCCACCCAGTCACCCCTCCCCCCCGCCCTCCTCCCCTTCCACCACCCCTAGTTTGTTTCCCAGAGTTAGGAGTCTTCTCTAAGTTCTTTATAGATTTTTGAATACTAACCCTTTATCAGATATGTCATTTGCAAATATCTTCTCCCATTCCATAGGTTACCCATTAGTTTTGTTGACTGTTTTCTTTTCAGTGCAGAAACTTTGTATCTTTACGATATCCCAATAGTTTATTTTTATTTTTGTTTCCCTTTCCTCAGGAGATATATCTATAAGAAGTTGCTGCAGCCGCGGTTTGGCGCCTGCCTTTGGCCCAGGGCGCGATCCTGGAGACCCGGGATCGAATCCCACGTCGGGCTCCCGGTGCATGGAGCCTGCTTCTCCCTCTGCCTGTGTCTCTGCCTCTCTCTCTCATTCTGTGTGACTATCATAAATAATAATAATAATAAAAAAAAAGAAAACCTTATAAAAAAAAAAAAAGAAGTTGCTGCAGCCAATGTCAAAGAGGTTACTGCCTGTGTTCTCCTCTAGGATTTTGATGTTTCCTATCTCACATCTAGGTCTTTGATCCATTTTGAATTTATTTTTGTGTATGTTGTAAGAAAGAGGTCTAGTTTCATCCTTTTTGCATGCCCAGTTTTCCCAACACCATTTGTTGGAGAAATGGTCTTTTTTTTCCTTTGGATATTCCTTCCTGCTTTGTCAATGACTAGTTGACCCTATGGTTACAGAGTAGGTCTCTTTTTTCATTGAGAATATAGAGTGATCTATTAGCTTGGTAAACTTAGATGTCTAAGTCTTTCCCAGGTTTGGGAAATTTTTAACTATGTAAGTAAACTCCTGTACTTTTTCCCCTTTCTTCTCCCTCTCTAGTACTAATTACTCTAATGTCTGTGTGGTTGATGGATTCCCATAGATCACTTGGGCTTTCTTTGCTCTTTTTCACTCTTTTCTTTGCTTTCCTCTGATTTGGTTATTTGGAAGTTCCTATCCTCTTGCTCATTTATTCTGTTGTTATTTTGTTTTTGTTTTTGGTTTTTTTTGAAATTTTTTTCCATTTCATTCATTGAATTCTTCAACTCTACACTTTCTATTTGGTCCTTTTTTTGATTCCTCTTTATTAAATGCCTCATTCTGTTTATGTATTCCTGATTTCATTAGGTTATTTTTCTGAGTTTTCTTATAGCTCATAGAATATCTCAAAACAGCTATTTTGAATTATTTATGAGCTAGATTATGAAATTCTATGTCACTGAGTTCATTTATTAGAGGATTATTGTTATCTTTAGATGATGACTTGTTTCCCTCATTCTTCATGCCCTTCAGAGCTTTGCATTGATGTTTTTACAATTGAAGTAGCAGAAGTCCTCAAATCTTTACTAGTTAGCTTCAGAAGGGATATATTGTCTGTTGAACCTGTTATACCTGGAATTTTCTCTAACCTTGTTTGAATATACATGCTCTATACTTCTTAGTCCCACTTAATAGCAGAATTCTTAAGCTTTTTGGTCTTCTCTGGTTCTTAAAACTTACCAGGTTAGCTGTTAGAAACCTCCCCTGTGTTTGCCAGAAGGTGGCACTACCACTCAAGTTTGTGGTTTTTCCCTTGTCCACAAAATGGTCTTATTTTTCTGAGTCTCCGTTTACTGGACCTCACTCTGATGGCTGCACTCAGGAGTACACACAAAGAGCTGGCTGCAGAGTGAAGTTTAGCACTCTGGGTGTTGGGGGTTGCCTGTGGACTGAGTTGGAAATCCTCAAGTGAGATTCTTCCGGAGGGTTATTCTCTTTTTAGCCTCCTTTGATGTCCTTTTCAAAGAACATCTGGATACAGAGTCTCTTTCTTGATCTCTTGCTTTCCCCCAATTATGGAGGTTCCATCTCACTACTCTTGGTGCTGCTGGAGAGAAATGGTTTTTTTCCATCAGTGTGCTGCCCAGCTAGGGTACGTGGACACTTACCACTCTCCTTTACAGTTGATGGAGAAGTCACCACTAGCTAGTTTAGCCCCATGCTGTATTGCCTTGGGAGGCCTGCACTGGCAAAATTCTTATCTTCTTCAGCTCATCCAAATTTATAATTTAAAAAAAATCTAGTAGTAGGTTAGAATCTTCCCCTTAGGAAAGCTGGACTTCTACAGAGTCTCTTGCCTGAGGGCATCTGTCCTGCCAGCACTCTCCAAATTTTACCTGAGAGGAGTTGGGGGCAGTTTCTCCAGCTCCTGCTGGCACCACAGCCTATACTGATCCTGCGGGTTCCACAGCCTGTACAAAATAGCTTGTTTGTCTATTACCAGATGGAATGAGACTTCTCCCAGGTCCTTTGGCATTTGGTGCCAGATCCTACAACTTGCAAATGGCACTTTTGTTCACAGATGGATGCCTAATTAGTTCTTTTTAAAAGGACAAAGGTGAGGGACATCTTGGATGCCTAATTAGTTCTTTTTAAAAGGACAAAGGTGAGGGACATCTTATACCACTGCATTGCTGATGTCACTCCTGTTTCCAGTTTTGTGTGTGTGTGTGTGTGTGTGTGTGTGTGTGTGTGTGTGTGTTTTTAAAGATTTTATTATTCATGAGAGACACACAGAGAGAGGCAGAAACACAGGCAGAGGGAGAAGCAAGCTCCCTCCAGGGAGCCTGATGCAGGACTTGATCCCAAGGCCCTGGGATCAGGATCTGCGCCAAAGGCAGATGCACAACCATTGAGCCCCTCAGGTGCCCCCCTGTTTCTAGTTTTCTTTTTTTTTTTTAATTTTTATTTATTTATTTATTATAGTCACATGAGAGAGAGAGAGAGAGAGAGAGAGAGAGAGAGAGACAGAGGCAGAGACATAGCAGAGGGAGAAGCAGGCTCCATGCACCGGGAGCCCGACGTGGGATTCGATCCCGGGTCTCCAGGATCACGCCCTGGGCCAAAGGCAGGCGCCAAACCACTGCGCCACCCAGGGATCCCTGTTTCTAGTTTTCTTGATCAGGATTTTCCCCTTATGAGAGTCAGCCTGCTTTATTTTTAGTTTTGTTTTTATAAGAGATTAAATTTTTATTTTTATTGTGTAATTTAAAACATAGAAAACAGTCTTCTTTTTTTTTAAGATTAATTAATTTATTTATCATAGACAGAGAGAGAGAGAGAGGCAGAGACACAGGAGGAAGGAGAAGCAGGCTCTATGCCAGGAGCCCGACGTGGGACTCGATCCCGGGACTCGCGCCCTGGGCCAAAGGCAGGCGCTAAACTGCTGAGCCACCCAGGGATCCCAGAAAACAGTCTTAAAAGGAATTTCACAAGGAAGCTAAGAACTAGCACAAATTTAAGTCAGTTGGTTTAAACATACATGAAAAATAATTTATATTATGTATAAGAAAAAAGGGCAAAAGAACACTTTCCCCCAATACATTTAATGGAAGAAAAGTAGATAGTTTCATGAAAGAGGTATCTTAACTCATTTGCTTGGAGGGACCTGGGAGGAGGAGGCTAAGGAGTGTGGCGCCACTCTGAAGGAGTGAAAAGTAGTGAGGAAAGACCCTGTCAGTCGTCTCTGAGGGAAGGGAAGCCACCTGAAAGATCTGCACCACCAAAGAAATAGCAAAGGGAGCCATATGTCCTCTCTAGCCTAGCCAACTCCTTCCCACCAAGCAAAGTCATATCCTTTATTCTGTGGGATGGCTTCCCAATTAATCCTTATACTTGGAACATACTTTAAAACTGGAAGCACTGAAGAATCTTTATCCCTAGCCTCAGACATTTCAGTGGGAGTGATATATTCAGTGATACTTTTTTATCATACAATTAAATTTAAGATAGCTCTTCAAGCCATTTCCTAATGTATAATATATGCTTTACATTTTATGATCACACAAAATCTGGTACTTGTTCAAGATTTTTTTTTCTTTACCCAGAGATCTTTATTTAGAGACTTGGCCACCTCCTCTTTTGTGAAAGAGAAGAAAGGCATTGCCAAGCTTGCTAGCTCAGAGCAGTCCACATTTTACTTCTGTGGAGCCAAAGACACAGGACAAGTTCTTCATAAAATATTTGAGGTATGCTAAAAAGAAAAGTCCAGAGACTTTTCTCCTTCACACTTGCCTTATTAGGAAATATTTTTCATACATAGTAGCAGTACAATAAAATGCTTCACAGTCATTAGAGAGGTAGCTCTACAGATACTGATGTGGAAAAATGTGCAAGCTATATAGCTAAATGGGGTGAAATGCGAGTTGCAGAATAGAATGTACTGAAGTATCCCATTTTTATATAAACTTAGTTTATGTTTAGATAATAAAAACTGGGAGGAAATGCACCAAATCTTGAAAGAGGTAATCACTGAAAGATGAGATTACACAACATTCCTACTTGTCATGTTTCCTATTTCTATGATTGACTGATATTTACCTTTTTCTTAAAACCAGAAAAATAACAATAAAAATAGCCAATCAAGTCTTCCTCCCACTGTCTACTTTCCCCTAGCTCTTTAGGATATAGTAATCAGGTCATAGAAATTCAATCATTTCAATATTACCTTCAAATGTCTATTTTCAAAACCATATTCCCTCAGCAGATCAACCATCAAAATCATTGCTAGTCTGATGAAAAGTATGCAGTTTATTTATTAATAGCATATTCCATAAAAAAAAAATCCAGAGACTGTCCTAATCTCTGCAGGGTACCTCAGATCCTCCTCAGCAAGAGCAGTTCCAGCCTGCCTCTGACAACCTAAGCAGTGGTTTCTCCTGTCCCTTCTAAATTTCTCTGAAATTATTCATATCCCTTACCTATTCCCTTCTTATGCCTCAGTTCATTCCTATAACCACCCAATCTTTGGTTTCTCTCCCAAAGACAATCATGACAGTACATTATGGGTTTTCCGGAGCAGTTCCATTTTATTATATATTTTTATTCAATAATGGTGATTCAAAAAAATGGTGATTCATCAAACAGGTGATTTACTTTTGGACCATTAAAAGACTGCATATAAATAAATTCATAACTCAACCAAAATCCATCATATGATTGTGTTTTTCAATTACAGGTAATGAAAGTAAGGTTTTAGTACTGAGGGCACTATGGAATTGGTTCCCTTGATAATTGTTAATGACCTTTGCATTGTCTCTTCTTATCTTCATTCACCTTTAACTCTTTTACAGCATTTTGAACTGCTAATATTTTTTTCTTAATTCCTCTTGTATTCTCTTCTCTCCATCGCCCCCCACCCCCACTACCACTTCTTTCCTTGGATCTCCTAGATTGGTTAAGGAAAGGTACTCAGGCTAGTTATTTTCAACTACCCCTTCTACCCACCTCCAGCACCTGAGCACCACATCCAGTCAATCCTCAAACCCTACCCTTTCCCCAAATATCTCTAGCAACTTTCTTTGCTTTCTTCCATCTTATCTGGTACTGCCCTTGCTCAGACCCACATTCCTTGCCACTGTGCCTCCAGTCTTTCTTTGGTGAGTCCTAAAATTGTGTCATTCAATAAGTCAGAATAGTTATTTAACACTCAGAGAAAGTGGTACCTCTCATCTAGAGCTGAACAGAGTAAGTAGAAAGACAGTCAAGCAGACAGGTGAGTTATCCAATCTCAACAATTATATAAAGATTGAAGACTTGGGTCAATGGGCAGAACTGGTTTGAGCAGTAAGGAATATATGACAAGTTTCCCAGAGGCTGGTTCAAGAACCTCACAGCAACCAGCCTTTCTAGCGTGCTAATTGGACTGACCCATGAGGTACCCTTTTTTTTTTTCCAATGGATATGACTGAACAAGTTAAAGTTAAGTCATTATTAGAACTGTCCTGTGGCCTTTGTTTGGACTGAGAAGCAACTCTTATTTCCTAAGAATTGGGTTATACTCTTATGAAACATATTTAGAAAATAATATTTTAGATGGCAATACATACTGTCCCCACAATTGTAGCAAACATTGTCCAACTGTCTCTGTCAGTGTCATTCAGACAGGACACTTAACATAAACAAACTGGAGTAAGGGTTGAGGTGCAGGGGAACAATGTGCATTTCCTCATCTGGTCTGTGAAAGGTTCACTGGTCAGTTGTCTGCATTCTCAGTATGCTACTTTCTTTTATTTAGCCACACTGTTTATTGAGTTGGTCATGAGGGGAGTAGGGAATAACTTCTCTACCCTCTACCCTGCGTTCCACAATACACAGGACAGTCAACTCCTATATAACAAAGGATTATCTAATCCAAAATATAAATAGTGACAATGTTGAAAAACCCTGACTCAAGCGTTAATTAGTAATCCTATATCTAAAACTGTATGAACACTTCTCTAAGGTTGCTCTGGCATCGAGTAAATTTTGATCTGCATGGCTACTTTGAATATTGGAGTAGAATAACTAAACCCTAACATCTTAATTTTTTTAAACCTTAACATATTTAAAGGAAAGAAGCTTAAAGACCATAGAACTTCCACCCTGCCACCCACCTGCTTATAAATGAGCAACCTTACAGGGTAAAAAGATTTAATTTCTTGGCACTTCAATTTTCTCATTTGCAAAATGGGGGTGCTAACTTTTGCACTAATTACGCAACACTTTTTGAGGCCCAAACGGGAAAACTTAGGTGAAAGTATTTTGTAAAATGAAAAGATATCTAGATATCTATATCTATATATGTATGTAGAGCTTATTACTCTGACCACAAAGATGCATATCAAACCAAGATTAAATTCATTATTGGAATAGGTTTTCTGTTTTTGTTGTTGCTGTTGTTGTTTTACTCAAATTCCATACAAATCTTTTAAGCTCTTTTTTAACCTAAATACCAGGCTACACAGTAAGAAGGAAATCGAAAACATGAAGAAAACTTAGTCCCCACCCTCAAGGTGTTCACAGTCAAGTTGATACAATATAGAGTAATTAACTCATTCTATTCAAAATATATACTGAAGTAAAAAAAATTCTACAACCATAAAGATGGCAATTTTATCACAATAATCTTAAATATGAGGATAGCCTATATCTGCACAATCCAAAATAAACAATTAGCAAAATCATCTTTAATAATATGCAGAGATAATTAGTGTTCATAGTAATGACCAAAGGAGCAAAAATCCAAAACTCTTGGAATTATAAATGTAAACATTAGATGATCAGTATAATTTTGGTATAGTCTCTTCATTGATTTCTGGAATAGTTGAAAATGGGAATCTAAGAATTAAATAAATGGGTCAGTTCATTTTCAGAAGGAAATAGATGATCATCTCAAAAGGGTAGATGTTCTTTTTCTTAGCACAAGGCTAAATCCTTTCATAACTGCTTCCATTACAACTCATGGCATATAGTACAATTTCTTGGAAGCATTGTTGAAATTCAGAATGCCATCTCCTTGAAATTTGGATTCAGTAAGTCTATGGTGGGGCTTGAGTATTTGCATTTCTAACAAGCTCGCAAGTGATGCTGATGCTGCCTGTCTTGGCTCACACTGAGTAGCAGCATTGGCTTAAGTCACTTGACAAAACCAGAGAGCCAGGACAAAGGCAAATATTGTGTAAAAATAGTTCCAAACCCAAAATAGCATGCAATTACATCATGTTCTTAGAGTGCAGTTACCAGGGAACAGAATGGAAATATTTATCCTCGGAGAGCAGAAACCTATCACAAAAGCAAATGACTCCCTTTCTAAGCAAGAAAAATAGGAGGAAGTTTAAAAGTAGAACTGAGCTGTGGCAAACCTGAAGCATGGCCTTTAAATGTTACAATGAGACAGAAGATGTACTATAATTTCATTTTGTTACCTGTTAGATGTCTGAATTTTTAGATAGTTTCTGCATAGCTTTTTTCCTTTGAGTCCTATCACCCTTTTGAGGATGAAGTTTCTCTGAAAATGTCCCCCATAGGCCCTTTATCAAAGATTAAAAGGCTAGAACTTAAGCAATTGGTCTTTTTAAATCTTAGCTTACTTTTTATTGAGGAGGAAGTGGTTAGCTACATTATGAAATGACATGAATACAACTTTCAGGAACGCAGAGGACTCTGTTCATAGGAATTAATTAGAATCGAATTTGGGGCACCCCCGGTGGCCCAGCAGTTTAGCGCCGCCTTCAGCCCGGGGTGTGATCCTGGAGACCCGATCTAGTCTCACATTGGGCTCTCTGCATGGGGCCTGCTTCTCCCTCTGCCTGTGTCTCTGCCTCTCTCTCTGTCTCTCATTAATAAATAAATAAAATCTTAAAAAAAAAAAAGAATTGAGTTTGTGCCATAGGCATCAGAGGCTGCTTAGTTCAGAAAATCATGTTTTGACTTCATATTCTATAACTTACACACAAAATGACAAAGGAACACCCTGCTGGGGCTAATGAACTGGGGAAATGGAACACTGATGGAGATTTTCTGAGATCACCGAGAGTGACCAAAAGAGAAGCAAGCTCTTGCTCTGAGCAATGATTCTCACCAGATAGAGGTGGAGATGGGGAAGATAAGAATTGCCCTGTTGTTGAGTTTTTCAATCTCAATTTCTAAGTCTAAGGTGATGTCCTAGGCAATGGTTCTCAAACTTGAGCTTGAAGACCGAGGGCTTTTGTTAAAGGGATTGACTCCCTGGTTTCAACCCTACGGACTGATCCAGTACATTTGAGGGGAGGCCTTAAGTCTTTGAACAATTGAGTGCACTACTGTCCAAAGGCTTGTCTAAGATTCTACTGCATGTAAGCATCAGTAGAACACACCTTGAGAAACTGAGCTTGCGATTAAGAATCCCTGTAACAGCAAATGTGCTGACAGATGTGGTACATCGCTCAGATGTGTGGGAATTGAGAACTATAGCTGTTAAGAGAAAATAGAACTCGAAAATAAGAAAGGTGTTAGATTTAACATTTTTTTTTCAACTGAGATCAAGTAAAAGTCTGGACTACTAGTCTGTGTTAAATAGGCCTGTTCCTGGCTGTATTCCTCACTACACACTTCAGTGCTATGAAAGGCCTTCGACACTTGGTGTTAAGATTTATTCTGGACACCATTAGGTAGTGATATAGGAGACAGTGAAGAAGGGACTTTAGCTCTTGTGGAGGTATCAGTATTTAAATCAAGTCGGCTCATTGTTCCCCAGCTGAGTGTTACTGTAATCTACCTAGTATGATTATTATTTTTATTTTTAAAAATCTGAACTAAGCACAAAATCAACTTATCTTGGCTTCATTCATCTATAGTGCAATTAGAATGTTATAAATGGGTACGATAAAACACACATGATTCAAAATTTTAAAAATTTGGGACACCTGCGTGGACCAGTTAAGTGTTTGACACTTGACCTCAGCTCAGGTCTTGATCTCAGGGTAGTAAGTTCAGGCCTCATGTTTGGCTCCACAGTGGGTGTGCAGCCTACTAAAAAAATAATCTTAAATTCCTTAAAATTTTTTTTATAGAAATAAAGATTATGCAGTAGCATCTTTTGGGAATGACCTGCACACAGGGCCTCTGTATGTCATGTAGGAAAGTGCCTAGCATGGGTGGCAAAACATCTGGTGGGAAAACCCAACCACCCTGGCATCACCCTGACTTAGTCTGCTACCAGAAAGATGTGGAAGAGGCAAGGGTAAATGACACACTGAAGCTCTGTGTGCAGGAGGCAAAGCAACCTGGGCCAGAGACTCTGTATTGTCCCACCATGAGGGACACTAATCTCTTGTGGTTGGGAGAATGGAAAGTGAAAATATGTCCTTCATACATACCATCCTGTGTTGTAAGGGATTTCCTGCTAGCCTGAAACCCAGTACTAGCCTCTTCCAAAACTCCTGCAAAGGACAATTTCAAGAATAATTCTTCTCATTTAAAAGTAATTGTTGAAAATAAATAAATAAATAAATAAATAAATAAATATTAAAAATTAAAAATTAAAAAAAAGTAATTGTTGTTCAGAAAGGAATCAACAGTTTCAAAAAAAAAAGATAAAAGAATAAAAGCATGAACAACAAATCACAGATGAAGATCTCGCATCAGAAAAAAGTCACCCAAAACATAAAAATTTAGGACAATCCTATTCTCACATATTTTAAATATTTTAATAAGTTATTAGAACTTGGTTACAAGTTACTACTCACAAAACAAGTGGCCAAAACAGAGAAAGGCTCAAGAACATAAGTTCTGGTTTAAAAAAAATGAGATCTCTGTCAAAAGTGAGGTGACACACGGAAAAGCAAAATCAAAGAAGGGTGTTTCAACTGTCTGTTTCTGTAGGACAAAGCAACCCAAATCTCTGAGGCTTAGAACCACAACAAAATAGTGCTTTTGTGAATCTGCAGTTTTGGCTGGGCTCAAGAGAGATGGCTTCTCTCTTCTCAGTGAGGCATCAGCTCAGACACTCAAACTGGAGAATCCACCTCCAAGTGGGTCACTCACTCACGTGGCTGGCAAGCTGGTACTAGCTGGAGGTAGAAAACTAAGCCAGGGCTGCTGGCTGCATGGGTCTCTCCACAGGACTGCTCGGACCTACAGACTACAGGTGTCCACCTCTGGGTAGCCATGTTCTAAAGGCAAGTACTTGGACACCTGGGTGGCTCAGTGGTTGCGTGTCTGCCTTTGGGTCAGGTTGTGATCCCAGGGTCCTAGGATGGAGTCCTGCATTGGGCTCCCCACAGGGAGCCTGCTTCTCCCTCTGCTTATGTCTCTGCCTCTCTGTGTGTCTCATGAATAAATGAATGAAATTTAAAAAAATAAAATTTAAAAATAAAAGCAAGTAGTTGAGGGTCAGAAAGTGGAAGCTGTTGGTTTCTTAAGGCAGGGTCCTAAAACTTGCAGTGTTAATTCTTAATCTTTTATTGGTCAAAATACAGCTACCCCATGAACAGCAGGGGTTTGGACTACATGGGTCCATTTATATGTGGATTTTTTTGATACAGTATAGTATTGTAAATGCATTTTCTCCCACTCATGAGTTGCTTTTTTTTTTTTTTAAAGATTTTAAAGATTTTATTTATTTATTTACGAGAGACACAGGCAGAGGGAGAAGCAGGCTCCATGCAGGGAGCCTGAGGTGGGACTCTATCCTAGGTCTCCAGGATAACTCCCTGGGCTAAAGGCGCTAAACTGCTGAGCCACGTGGGCTACCCCACTTATGAGTTTTTAAATATTTTCTTTCCTCTAGCTTACTTTGTCATAAGAATACAGGATATAGTACAAATATGTTACTTGTAAGGAGCCTGATAAAGAGTAGGCTGTTAGTAGTTAAGTTTTGGGGGAGTCAAGAGTAACATGTGAATCTTCTACTGTGTGGGAAGTTGGTGTCAGAGCATGTAACGAATATAAACTATTCTGTAACCCTTATTTCCACAACTTGAATTTACATTTTTTAAAAATTCAAGTGAAATTCAGATAACAAGATGATTTTAAAGTGTATGAGTTAGTAACATTGAGTACATTCAAAATGTTGTACAACCAACTCCTCTATCTAGTTCTTTTTTATTTATTTTAAAGATTTTATTTATTTATTCATTAGAGACACACACAGAGAGGGAGGCAGAGATACAGGCAGAGGGAGAAGCAAGCTCCGTGCAGGGAGCCTGACGTGGGACTCCATCCCAGGTCTCCAGGATCACGCCCTGAGCTGAAGGTGGCGCTAAACCACTGAGCCACTTGGGCTGCCCTCTATCTAGTTCTAATATGTTTTCATCACCCCAAAAGGAAACCCTGTCCTCACGACACATACCGCCTTCCCCCAGCCCTCTGCAACCACCAGTCTGCTCTATGGATTTACCTATTCTGGATATTTCCTGTAAAAGGAATCCTGCAGTGTGTGACCTTTGTGTCTGCTTTCATGTGGAATAATGCTTTTGAGATTCATTCATGCTGTAGATTGTATTAGTACTTCATTATTTTCTGTTACTGAATAATATTGTACTGTATATGTATATCACAATGTTTATCCATTCACCCATTGATGGATTTTTGGTTGTTTCCATCTTTTGGCTATTATGAATAATGCTGCTGTGAACATGCATATACACACTTGTCTGAGTAGCTGTTTTCAGTTATTTGGGGGATATACCTAGAATTCAATTGCTAGGTCACATGGTCATTCTATGTTTAACTCTTTAAGGAACTACCCAATTATTTTCCACCACAGCTGTACCATTTTACGTTTCACCAATAACGTACAAGCAATGTAATGTAATCTACATTCATATTAACACTTGTTCTTTGCTTTTTAAAAAAAATGTATAGTCATTCTAGTGGAAATGAAGTGGTACCTCATTGTGATTTGGATTTGCATTTACCTATGACTAATGCTGTTAAGCGTCTTTCATATGCTTGTTGGCTATCACGTACCTTCTTTGAGAAAATAGCTATTCAAGTCATTTGCTCATTTTTGTTGTTGAGTTGTAATTCATATGGATTATATTGAGGATTAGTTTTTCCCATTTTTGCCAAAAAAGGGGCACTGGAATTTTGATAGGGATTGTATTGAGTCTGCAGAGTGTTTTACATAGTATTGCTATCCTAAAATATTATATCTGCCAATTCATGAATATAATTTCAATTTTTTGTCTTCATTTCAGTGATGTATAGTTTTCAGTGTACAAATATTTCATTTACTTGATTAAGTTTATTCTAGGTATTCTATTCTTTGGGTGCTATTGTACATTTAATTGTTTTCTTAATTTTCTTTTCTGATTGTTCTTTACTAGTGTATTGTCAGCACACAGCAGATTTTTTTGTGTTAATCTTATACACTGCAACTTTGCTAAATTTATTTATTAGTTCTAATACTAATTTTTTTTTCTGGCTGTTTGTGTATTCTTTGGGATTTTCCATTCATAGGATCATGTCATCTGCAAATAGAAATAAATTGATTCTTCCCAATTTGGATGCCTTTCCACTCTTTTTCTTGCCTAATTGTTCTTGGCAAGAACTACCAGTACAATGTTGAATAACAGTGGTGAAATCATGCATCCTTGTCTTGTTCCTGATCTTAGGGGGAAACTTCAGTCTTTGACCATTGAGTATGAATAGCTTTGATGTTTTACATAAATCATCATGAGGAAGTTCTTTCCCATCCCAGTTTTCTGAGTGTTATTATGCAAGTGCATTAGATATGTTCAAAAGCTTTTTCTGCACCAATTGAGATGATTGTGTTAGGTAATTTTTTTCTACTAAATTGATTTTTTTTTTTTTGTAATGTTGAACCATCTTTGCATCCTGGAATAAATCCTATTTGGTCATACTGCAAAACCCTTTTATTATGCTGTTGGATTACTGTGCAAGTACTTCGTGGAGAATTTGTGCATCTAACTTTATTATTTATTTATTTATTTATTTTAATTTTTTTAAAAGATTTTATTTATTTATTCATAGAGACACAGAGAGAGAGAGAGAGAGGCAGAGACACAGGCAGAGGGAGAAGCAGGTTCCATGCAGGGAGCCCGACGTGGGACTCAATCCCGGGTCTCCAGTATCACATCCTGGGCTGAAGGCGGCGCTAAACCTCTGAGCCCTGCATCTATACTTTAAAAGAAAAAGATTTTATTTATTTATTTATTTATTTATTTATTTATTTATTTATTTATTTATTTGATTGAGAGAGCACATGAGTGGGGACGGGGCAAAGGAAGAAGGAGAAGCAGGGTCCTCTTGGAGCAGGGGGTGGACTCAGGACCATGGGATCATGACCTGAGCCATAAGCAGATGCTTAACTGACTGAGCCACCCAGGTGCCCCAATATACCTATAAGTGACATTGGTTTCTTGTTCTTTACTGTGTCTGGCTTTGTACCTGGGTAATATGGCCTCATAGAATATATTAGAAGTTGTTTCCTTCTTTTCTATTTTTTGGAAGGGTTTGAGATTAGTTCTTTAAATGTTTGATAGAATTCACTGGTAAACCAGATGGTGCTGGATTTTTTTGTTGTTGTTGGAAGATTTTATTACTAATTCAATCTGTCTCTTTTTTAAAATGGACTAATTCAATCTCTTTACTCAATATAGGTCTGTTTAGATTTTCCAGACCTTCTTGAGTCAGTTTTGGTAAGTTGTATATTTTCTAGGAATTTGTCCATTTCATCTGTGTTACCTTGTTTGTTGGTGTATATTTCATAATGTTCTCTTATAATATTCCTTTTAATTTCAGTAATGTCCTCATGTTCATTTCTGATATTATTTATTCAAATCTTTTCTCTTTCTTTATTGGTCTATCAGTTCGCCAATTTTGTTGATCTTTTCAAAGAACCACTTTCGGTTTTATCAATTCTATTTATCAATTTCTATTTCATTTATCTCTGCTTTAATATTTAGTATCTCCTGCTAGATTTCAGTTTCATTTGCTCTTCCTTTATGACTTAACATGTAATGTTAGCTTATTAATTTGAGATACTCTCTTTTTAAAAAATATAAATTATTTTTTAAAGATTTACTTATTTATTTTAATAGAGAGAGACATGGAGAGGGGCAGAGGGACAGGGGGACAGTCTTAAGCGACTCCAAACTGAGCATGGAGCCAGATGTGGGGTTCGATCTCATGACCCTGAGATCACAACCTGAGCTGAAACTTAGAGTCAGACGTTTAATCAACTGTACCACCCAGGCACCCCCAAAATAGAAATTATTATTTTTAAAGATTTTATTTATTTATTTATTTATTTATTTATTTATTTATTTATTTATTTGAGAGAGAGTATATGTGTACAAGTAGGGGTAGGGGCAGAAGGAGGAGGAGAGGGATAAGCAGACTCCCTGCTGAGTGCAAAGCCCCATTCAGGGCTTGATCCCAGGACCTTGAGATGCTCAACTGACTGAACCACCCAGGCACCCCAGAAATTATTTTTAGAGTAGTTTTAAATATGTTACAGGAAAATTGAGTGGAAGGTACATATTCTATGTTCCCACTTATGCACAGCCTCCCCCATTATTAGCACTCTCTACCAGAGTAGTACATTTGTTACAACGATGACCTACATTGACACATCATTATTACCCAAAATCCAAAATTTATATTAGGGCTCATTCTTGGTGTTGACTTTTCTATGGGTTTGGACAAATGTATAATGACATGTATTCATTATTATAGTATCATACAGAGTAGTTTCACTGCCCTAAAAATCCTCTCTGCTGTACCTTTTCATACCTCCCTTTCCTTTAGCCCCTGGTAATCACTCTTCTTATTGTCTCCATCATACTGTCTTTTCCAGAATGTCCTGTAGTTGTAGCCTTTTCAGATTAGTTTCTTTCACTTTGTAATATGCACTTAAATTTACTTCATGTTTTTTCATTGCTCAATAGCTCATTTCTCCAATGTAAAAAAAAAAATCATTTCTTTCTGGGACTGAATACTACTTGTTGTCTGGATATACCACAGTTTTTATTCATTCACTTACTAAAGACATTCATGACAGCTCATAAGTTTTAGCAAGTATGAATAAAGCTGCTGTAAATATTCATGTGTTAGATTTTGTATGGAAATAAGTTTTCAGCTCCTTTTGGTAAATAGTGAGGAATGTAATTTCTGGGTTGTATGGCAAGAGCATGTTAAGTTTTCTAAAAAGTTGCTGGGCTGTCGCCTAAGCTGGCTGTACCAATTTGCATTCTTACCAGCAATGAATGCATGTTCCTGTTGCTCCACCTCCTCATCAGAGTTTGGTGTTGTGTTTTGGATTTTGGCCATTCTAATAAGGATGTAGTGGTTTATCACTGTTTGAATTTGCATTTCCCTGATGACACTTGAGGAGGAACATCTTTTCATGTGCTTATTTATCATATGTATATGTTTTTTGGTGAGGTGCCTGTTCAGCTCTTTGGCCCATCTTTTAATTGGGTTGTTTGTTTTCTTATTGCTGAGTTTTAAGAGTTTTTGTATATTTTGGATAATGGTCCTTTGTCAGATATGTATTTTTGAAAAATTTTCTCCCAGTTTATAATTTGTCTCCTCATTCTCTTGACATTTGTTTTCACGGGGCAGAAACTTTTAATTGTGGGGCACCTGGGTGGCTCAGTGGTTGAGTGTCTGCCTTCAACTCAAGTCGTGATCCCGGGGTCCTGGGATTGAGTCCTACATCGGGCTCTACGCAGGGAGCCTGCTTCTCCCTCTGCCTATGTCTCTGCCCCCCATCTTTGTGTCTCTCATGAATAAATTTTTTTAAAAAAATAAACTTTTAATTGTAATGAAGTCCAGCTTATTAATTCTTTCATTCATGGACTCTTTGATGGTATGTCTAAAAACTCATCACCATACCCAAGGTCATCCGATTTTCTCTTACATTATCTTTTAGGTGTTTTATAGTTTTGTGTTTTGCCTTTAGTTCTGTGATACATTTTGAGTTAATTTTTGTGAAGGGTGTAAAGTCTGGTCTAGATTTTTTTCTTTATTCTTTTCTTTTCTTTTTGTTTTTGCATGTAGATATCCAGTTTTTCCAGCATCATTTATTGAAGAGCCCTATCTTTGCTCCACTGTATTGCCTTTGCTCCTTTGTTGAGATCAGTGGACTAAACTTATGTGGGTTCATTTCTGGGCTTTTCATTCTGTTCCATTGATCTATTTGTCTATTCTTTAACCAACACTACACTATCTTGATTACTGTGGCTCTATCATAGGTCTTGAAGTTGGGTAGTGTCATTCTTCCAACTTAGTAATGAACAGCCTTAGACCTTTAAGAATGTGCTAAGATGTGGGAAGAGGTAAAGTGTTTTGTTCCTATGGTTATTTCTCTAAGTTCTAGTGAGACTGTACTTCTGGACTGTGAACATCACACATGCTTCCCCCCTCTCTGAGGTGGGACGAGATGGCAAGAGGGGGCTGGAGTTGAGGATATCCTTTTCCCAGGGCCATTAAGCCCTGATAAAAGCCCAGCAGGTTAGGCTTTGGTAATAGTTTTTCCTGAGGGCAAATCTTGTTAAGAATAGAATGCTCTAGGGCCCCCGGGTGGCTCAGGGGTTTAGCGCAGCCTTCAGCCCAGGGCATGATCCTGGAGCCCCCAATCCAGTCCCATGTCGGGCTCCCTGCATGGAGCCGGCTTCTCCCTCTGCCTGTGTCTCTGCCTCTCTCTCTCTCTCTCTCTCTCTCTCTCATGAATAAATAAATAAAATCTTAAAAAAATAAAAAAATAAAGTTATCCCAAATATAAACTTCCTTGTTGGTATTTTTTCTGTCATTACTTTAAAAATGTCACTCCACTTTGTCTCCATGGTTTTTTAGGAGAAATTTGTTAACATTATTGAGGATTCCTTGTACATGGTAGGTTGATTCTCTGACTGCTTTCAAGTTTCTCTCTTTGTCCTTGGTTTTCAACAATTTGATTGTAATGGGGATTTCTTTGTGTTTATCCTTCTTGAAGGTGTTAAGCTTCTTAAATATAGATTTGTGTCTTTTATCAAAATTGGGACCAGCCACTGGTTTTTTTTTCCCCCTCCCAGCCACTGTTTAAATTTTTTCTGTCCCTTGGAATTCTCATTATGCATATCATGGTGGGGTTGAACTAGGTGCCACGGGTCTTTTAGGCTCTGTTCATTTTTCTTCAATGTTTTTTCTGTTACTCAGACTTGATAATAGAAATTGACTCATCTTTACATGCACCAGTTCTTTCTTCTGCTTGCTAAAATCTGCAATGGAAACTCTCTGGTGAATTTTTCATTTTAGTTATTGTACTTTTCAGCTGCAGAATTTCCTTCATAGTTCCTTTTTATAATTTTTTATCATTTTAAAAAAATTTATTTATTCATGAGAGACACAGAGAGAGAGAGAGAGAGAGAGAGAGGCAGAGATACACACAGGCAGAGGGAGAAGCAGGCTCCATGCAGGAAGCCTGACATGAGACTCGATCCCAGGTCTCCAGGATCACGCCCTGAGCTGAAGGCAGTACTGAACTGCTGAGCCACCCAGGCTGCCCTATTTTTATCTTTTTATTGATATCCTGTTTATAATTTGTTCTTCTGGTTTCCTATAGCTTTTGTCCATGTTTTTCGTAAAAGTATTTTAATATATTTAGAACAGTTGACTTAAAGTTTGTCTATCTAGTCCAATGTGTGTGTTCCTCATAGAGAGTTTCTGTTAATTTCTGCTGTGAATGGGTCAGTCATATGTTGTTTACATGCTTCATTATTTTTTGTTGTTGTTGTAAACTGGATATTTTTATATTATAATGTGTTAACTCAGGAAACCAGGTTCTTTACCCTCCCTACAGCCTTTCATTTTTTTATTGCATGATGTTGGTATAACTGTTCAGTGACTTTTTTGAACAATTTTTGTAAAGTCTGTATTTTCTTGTCCTTCATGCTTTGAAGTGTCTGTACATTTAGCTTGTGTTCAGCTTTTAATAGAAATTTCCTTGAACACCAAAAGAGAGAGAGGGAGGAGGGAAATAGGCAGAATAAAAGCCCCTGTCACTCTGGACTAGGATACTTGGTCAGGGTATCTACACCTCTGCCTTCACCTTCATTTCTTGCTTTCACTGAACCTAGAGATCAGCTTGAAGTGAAAGCTTCGAGTCTTCTCTGGTCTTTTCAGACCATGCATCCTACCTTGGATATTCACGTAACTTTTGAAATTCCTCAGTGTAAAAGTGTCGCTTTGAATATAGCAAAGAAACTCTCTCCCCAGGTTATCCTCACAGGCTCTGGTGCTCTGTTGTATACTTTAACCATAATCTTTTGCCCCGAGTGGCTGCATGTTGCTTATTGACCTTAAAAAGTTTTTTTTTTAAGGAAAACTTTTAAGGAATGCCTGCTGCTTTTCTTCCTGGAGTTCTGAGTTAGGCAAAACAGAAATGAATTCCCTGTTTCAGTTCTTCAAGTAATGCCCAGACAGGTAAGAACAAACAGTTCTCTGCAAATAGAGTCTATTCTGCTCTCTCCAGTATCTGAGAGTAGGATTCCCCCACTGGGAAAGCAGGCTGCTGTTTTTAAGACTACCACACACTCAGGAAGGGGGCAGGACAAAGGCAAATAAAAATGGCAAAAAGATTTCCTACTGTTCTTAAATTCTTTTCTTGATTCAGTATTTCCTTGGTTGTTAACTTTTGACTTTTCCATAATTATGAAAAAGTTGACAGTTTATGCTTGATTTTTTTTTCCAATTGTGTGTGTAGGGGGTGGTGGGGGTTGCAGAATGTGCCCTTGGAACTGCCTATTCTATAATTTTTTTGCTGACCAGAATTGGATTTAGTTTTTTTTTAAAGATTTATTTTTATTTATGATAGAGAGAGAGAGAGAGAGAGCGAGAGAGAGAGACAGGCAGAGGGAGAAGCAGGCTCCACACCAGGAGCCCGATGTGGGACTCAATCCCGGGACTCCAGGATCGCGCCCTGGGCCAAAAGGCAGGTGTGAAACTGCTGAGCCACCCAGGGATCCCCTGGATTTAGTTTTAAGGGTAATATATTACATACTTCCAAAAGCCTCATATTGGAAATTCTCCAATCATTTCCTGGTGTATGAAGCTTGTTGTTCAATAGATTACTCATTACAATATTCTCTAATATTTTGCATAATCATAACTTTATATGTGGTCTTATTTCTGGAAGTTCAGTTGGCTGAATATAAAATCCTTGGTTCACATTTCCACTCTTTAATATATATTTAAATATATTAAATACGCCACTTCATTTCTTCTTCATTATCCACAAAGTGTAATGGATAAAATCCCAATGCTAACTCAATTTTCTTTCCCATACAGATGACCTGGAGTTTTTGCCTGAATGACCAAAACCTTACTTTCTTCTTCTCCTTTATTTTTTTTTTTTTTTTTTATTTATGATAGTCACAGATTGAGAGAGAGAGGCAGAGACACAGGCAGAGGGAGAAGCAGGCTCCATGCACCGGGAGCCCGATATGGGATTCGATCCCGGGTCTCCAGGATCGCGCCCTGGGCCAAAGGCAGGCGCCAAACCGCTGCGCCACCCAGGGATCCCTCTTCTTCTCCTTTAAAAGTCAGTAGTTTAAATAGAGTATTTCTCAGTAGTGGCTATTACGGGTCAATTGTACAAGTATTTGGGATGCCTCTCCAATATGTAAGTTCAAATCTTATTATTTCAGTAGTTGTATTGAATTATCACTTTAGGACCATCTTCCTATTCAATTCCTTTGGTTTTATTCCTCACAGATTCTTATTATAAATATACTGGATCTTCTTTGCCTAGCTTCCCATAGTTAACATTTTTTTTTCCCTAAAGAGTCCTTTTAACTCTTCCTGTTGTCTCTTTCCTCCTGTAATTTTTTTCTCCTTTAAGCTTCATTTGTGAAATGTTTCTATTATTTCTTTCCTGAGCTCTATTGGCTTTTTCATATTCTTATTGTCTTGTCATTTACTTTTATATTTGTTGTTCCTTTATAGATGATAGAAATATCTATAAAATGCTTTATTGAGATGTATACTTTAAATGGATAAATTGTATATTTTGTGAATTATAATTTAGTATATTCACTGAGTTCTGCAACCATCACCAAATCAAGTTTAGGACATTTTCACCATACCAAAAGAAACCCCGTACAAACATCTATCACTCCCAGTCCCTGGAAACGTCCTGTCTTATCCAACCACTAATTTACTTTCTGTTCCTATAGATATAAGTTTTCTGGACATTTCATATATAAATAGTATCATACATGCAGTCTTTTGTGACTGGCTTCTTTAACTTAGCATAATGTTTTTAAGGTTCATCCATATTATAGCACACATCAGTTACCTTATTCAGTACCATAGAGGTCTCTGATCCCTGTTAGTTACATTTTGTATATTGTGCGAGATAGAGGTTCAACTTCCTTTCAAACCATATTTAGTTGTTCCAGTGCCATTTGTTGAAGAGATTCTTTCCCATTTGAATTCTCTTCACACCTCTGCCAAACATTAATTGACCACAAGTTGTTATTTTTGGACCCAATCAATTACGTTGATTTATGTTTGTCTTTATGTCTGCTGCAGCACAGTCTAGATTATTGTAGCTTTAAAAAGTTTTACCTCCCCTGCTTGTTTCAGGTTTATGCTTTTCCCAAGATTTTAAGGTGAAGTTTGATTTCTTTGTATGTTTCACAGGGGTGTTTACTGCTATGATTTCCCTTTAAGTACTGCTTTAGTGGCATTCCATAAGCTTTGGTATGTTGCATTTTTATTTTCAAGTATCTCTACAGATTTCCTAATTTATCTTGTGATTTTCTCTTTGATCCATTGGTCAAATTTTGGAGTGCATTAATTTCTATACATTTTTGAATTTTCCAGATTTCTGTTACTTATTTGTAATTTCATTCCATTGTGACCAGAGAACAGATTTTTTATTTCAATAACTTTTGCATTTACTGAGGCTTGTTTTGTGTTCTGGCATATGATCTGTCTTGGAGAATGTTCCATGTGGTCTTGAGAATTGTGCTGTTGGTATATGAAAGCTCTATAGATATGTTAGGTGTAGTTGGTTTATAGAGCTGTTCATGTCTTCTATTTCCTTTTTGACTCTGCCTTTTTCTATTCATTGTTGAAAGTTGGGTCATTTCTCTATTATTGTTGAATTGTCTACTTTCCTGTCACTTCTGTCAAGTTTTGCTTCAGAATTCTGACAGCAAAATACAGAGTCGTTAAGAATTTATGGGCTGTGTTGTGAGGTGCAGAAATGTTTACAATTGTTAATAGCTTCTTGATGGATTCTCTTTTATCTCACTATAAAATGAGCCTCTTTCTGTAGGAAGTTTTTATTTTCATTATTTTTAAGTTTTTTTTTTGTTTTTATTTTCAAATCTTTGTTTAGCCACTTCAGCTCTCTGATGATTGCTGTTTGCATCGTAGTTTTTTCATTGCATTTTCATTTTTGAATCCAAAATGTGTCTCCCATGGACAGTATATATTTAAATCTTGTTTTGGTAATCCACTCTGATAATATTTGTTTAATCCGTTCACATGTAATGTTGTTTGTATGGTTGGATTTATGTGTTTTGCTTTGTTTCTTATATATGTCATACACCTTTTTTTTCCTTTGTTCAAGTTTTATTTTTAATTAAAAAAAATTTAAATGTAGGCTTTACACCCTGTTGGGGCCCAACATAGGGCTTGAACTCATGACCCTGAAATCAAGACCTGCGCTGAAATTAAGACACCTAACCAACTGAGTCACCCAGGTGCCCCACAACTGAATACTTTCTAGTGTAATATTTTGATTCCTTTTATTAATCATTTTTTTGTATTTTAAAAATTTTCTCAGTGGTTACTATAGGCCTTACAAGTATATAGCTTGTCAAAATCTACTTTAGCTTTATAGTAACTTAATTCCAGTGAAATGCAGAAATGTTACTCTTATAAAGCTTTTTTTTTGTTATACATGTTGTATCGCTATTAAAAATTTATCAATACATTGTTGTAATAATTTTAATTTTGTTATAAAGGTTGGAAGAATGGGTATATATAGTTTTTATATTAACCTTTTAATTTACCATTTTATGTTCTCATTTCTTCCTGTGGCTTCATTATTGAAATACAGCTTTATCGGCAGCCTGGGTGGCTCAGTGGTTTAGTGCCACCTTCAGCCCAGGGCCTGATCCTGGAGACCTGGGATCAAGTCCCACGTCTGGCTTCCTGCATGGAGCCTGCCTCTCCCTCAGCCTGTTTCTGCCTCTCTCTCTGTCTCTCATGGATAAATAAATAAAATCTTAAAAAAAAAATACAGCTTTGCTTCTACCACCTGCTTTATGGTGTCACAAATATACATTTCTATGCTATAGATAATGCCACAATTATATATTGTCTTATAGAATTAGTTTTTAAATCAGCTGAGGGAAGAATAGGATATTACAATGCCTTTTGTAATTTCCTACATAATTACCTTTATTGGAAGTTTTTTTCATTAGGATTTAAATTATTGTATTGTCTCATTTCCTTTCAGCCTGAAAAAACTTCAGTATTTCTTCTAAGATTGGTTTCCTAGGAATTCTTAATATGTGGGAATTTCATTTCCTCATCGCCTTCATTTCTGAAGGATAGTTTTTTTAGATAGAAAATTCTTGTTTGATAGTTTTTTCCTTTCCAGCACTCTACATGTTATCCTACTGCCTTCAAGTCTCCTGATAAATCAGTTGTTAATGGGGTTTTCTTGTATATGATGGTATTTTTTTTTTCAAGATCTTTCAACATTTGTAGTCTGACATGTGTGTGAATGTAGACCATTCTACTTTATGTAAGAACTTACTCTTTTCAGATTTTTTCCCCCCAAATTTGGTATTTTTAAGCATTATTTCTTCTAACAATTTTTCCGCTTCTCTTCTCCGCTAGGTACTTTCCTTACACGTATTTGAGGATTCATGTTTCTCTGAAGCTATTTTTCATTTCCTTTTCTCCTACTCTCCAGATTGTATTATTTGCATTATTTAGTTCTTCTAAAATACTTCCTTTGATCTTTTTCTTTTTTTTTTAAATAGATTTTATTTATTCATGAGAGAGAGAGAGAGAGAGAGAGAGAGAGAGAGAGAGAGAGAAGCAGAGATACAGAGGGAGCAGGCTCCATGCAGGGAACCTGACGTGGGACTCGATCCTGGGTCTCCAGGATCACACTCTGGGCTGAAGGTGGCGCTAAACCGCTGAGCCACCTGGGCTGCCCCTTTGTTCTCTATTTGATGAAATATTATACCTTTACTTCCAAGCATGGTTTCTTTCAGTTTTTTTTTTTTTTTTTTTAAATATGATAGCTGCTTTGAAGTTTTTTTTTCTGCTTCCAACATCCGGGTCCACTAAAAGTTTCTTTTTACTGTTTTCAAATCTCGTTTATGGGACACACTTTACTGTTTCTCCACAGATTTTTTTAAGTTTTTGTTGAAAAGTGGACAGTTTAGATAATATAGCAGCTCTGAAGACTCATCTTCCCAGCACTTGCTTGTTTAGTGACTTCGCTGGACTATTTAATTTACCCTGCACTGTATAGCCTCTGATGCTCTTCTGCAGATTTCCTCATGCTGCCATTCCAATTGTGATTATTATTATTATTATTTTTGAAAGAGTGCACATGAAGGGGGGGGGGCGGGCTGCAGAGGGAGAATCTTAAGTAGATCATCCACTGAGCACAGAGCCAGATGCAGGGCTCAATCCCAAGGGCCTGAGCTCCTGATCTGAGCTGAAATCAAGAGTCGGACATTTAACTGAGCCATCTGGCTGCCCCTTCCTATTTTTAAATGCATGTCTTAAAATACAAGCAACCAGAACCCTTTAAATAAGGCAATGTGCTCAAAACCCAAAAAAGCTTTCTGCTGCCATTAGTTGATTCATCATCAACACACAGCCTACAGAATAAATAAGCAGTTCTTTAATAGTTAAATATATTCCAGAAGAGTGTTTATAATTCATTTACAAGTGAGTCTGTTACACCAGTAAATGTTGTTTGACCTATTGTATAAAGTAAATAGTGCTGTGTTAAGAATTAGTCCTGGAATAGTCTGTTGAATTCCTATTTCCAATGTAGTAGATTAAAAACACAACTGTGAATGGTATAAAGACTTAAGAATCATATTGTGATAAAATCAATCTCAAAAATAGAGAATCCAGACTCTTGTTGGATAATTTAAGAACGCAGAAGTTGTCTTCAACTTAAACATGAGTGCCACACAGAAAATACTGAAGATGTCTTTCAATGTGATGAAAATGTACAAAACCCTAGAACATGACCATCAAATGACCAATGTATCAAAACCAACGGGATTTAGAAAACACATCAATTCTGAAGTAAGCAGAAATAAAAAGACAATTTACAAAGAATTACAACTAATTTCTAATCATCATCAGAGTCTGAATCATATTTCTTCCCTCGAATAGTTTTCTTTTCCAGCTTTGTGAAGTTTGTTCCGAATTTCTTCTGGCTCTGAAATGGTGGCTCCATTAAATTTCCACTAAAAATAAAACAAATTTGAAAAGCATTTATTCTTTATGATTTAGTACAGTTGGTATGCTAACCTACACAAAAATCTCTTTTCTTACTAACCTATTTTAAAGAAAATCCTGGTGTCAAGGAAGATATATATATATATATATTATTTATACTGCTGGTTAAGAGTTTTAAACCTTATTTTGTATTATTAAATGTTTTAGATCAATGTTTTCTTTTATCATTAATCACTGACTAATTATCTCATAGGATGTACCTACTGAATTTCGGCTGAAAAGCAGAGAAAGAAATGAAACAGTTTTTCCACCTGTTTTGGATGTGTTCAACTTGGATTAGATTCTTTTCACTGTAAGAATGACACAGGAAAATGATGCTCTATTTTTGACAGCTTATTATGGCTGGTATGATCCTGTTTCACATCTTTAAATGTTTAGACAAACATCAATAAAACTTATGGAACTCTTTATCATTAACCTGGAATTGGTATAAAAATTTTCAATGATGCTTAAGAAATAAATGAGACAACTTCTTCTTTAAAAATATCTAGGAAGATTCCTGGCACCTAGATTCTGGTTTTGAAATACCATTTGCTACGGAAAGGAACCTTGGTTCCTTGGAGAAATAGCCAATCCTAGGGAGAGTTGTCTAAGACCACTTATTTGCATCAGAAAGAGTGCTTGGGCAGCCCAGGTGGCTCAGCCTTTTAGCGCCGCCTTCAGCCCAGGGAGTGATCCTAGAGACCCGGATGGAGTCCCACTCGTCGGGCTCCCTGCATGGCGCCTGCTTCTCCCTGTGCCTGTGTCTCTGCCTCTCTCTCTCTCCTCTCTGTGTATTCTCATGAATAAATAAATAAAATCTTAAAAAAAAAAAGTGCTTAAAGAACTATGGGGCCATGTAAAAAGAACACTGAAGTCTGCATGAGAGGGCCTCTCACTGGCCAAATCTGGGGCAATTTAGGTTTCAAAATAAGTATTAGTAACTAACTACAACCCATTGGCTAAGATAAGCCGCTGCCCATTCTAATAGAAATAAATGAAAAAGTAAATTAATGTGGGATATGGAAAAGTTGTTCTTAAATCCCCATATGGCTTGGTAGATAACTTGTTAACCAGGGCTCAGTTATCAGCAGAAATAAAACACCCTATACCTCTTCCTGTGGTATACTGAGAAGAATACAACATCGCTTTTATTATGTACCCATGAGAACATGCATAGTCTGCATCTAATCTTGAAACATTAGACAAACCCAAATTGAAGGATACTCTACAAAATAACTAGCTCGTACTCTTCAGAAATGTCAAAGTACTGAAAAATAAGACAAGGTTAATGGAAACTAAAAATACATGGTAACTACATGCAACATTTTAGTATGTAGGACATTATTTGGGACAGTGGTAGAATTTGAAATATATAATATTACATAATATTATAATATAATATCTTAACAACTGTACTATGGTTACATAAGAAAAAGCCCTTATTGTTGGAAAATACACAAGGAGATATTTAGCAGTAAAGGGATAATACATCTCCACTTAAATGGTTTAAAAAAAATCGTGTATTCAGGAAAAGAATGATAAAGCAAATGTAAAATGTTTAGAACTGAGACATATGGGCAATAGGTATATGAGAATTCTTTGTGCTAGTTTCCAGCTTGTTTAAAGTTTGAAATTATTTCAAAATTCATTTAATAGATATTAATATTTTATTTGTTATTAAGTAAAACCTAAAACTCCGAAATCAAGTTCTACAACATAGGGGAGATTCAGAGAAAAAGGGACAGGGAAAAGAGGAGAGAACTTTCTACTTACTGAAAGGTGCTATGACAATAGAATAATTGTATAATTTTATCTGTTAATTCTATAAATCAAAAACAGGCACAGATGACAAGATGATATGCTCTGATTTGTAGGATCAGGTAAACTATCTGGCAAAGTGGACAAGGAGATGAATGAAAAATGGAAGTTGGATTTTAGATTGTTTTCAAATTGAGACTGTTTCCACAATAAGTAATTTAAGCTGATTACATGACTGAGATTATACATTTTACCAGATTCTACAAAACAGGAATAGCTACATTAAAAAAATCTGATGTTCAAAGAGAACTCATTATCAATTTGAGTAATCTGGTCTAAATCAGGGAAGAGTCAATTCTGAAGTGTCATTTTGGGTTTCCAGACTATTAGAAAATTAGATTCAATAGGATCTGTTAGGATGAAAGTTTTTATAATAGCTAGGTATACTCCAAAACTCAATTTTATCTGTAACTCTGATTTTGTTGTAAGATTATGCTTAATGTACACTTTAAGAAATATGCTTTTCATTTGTGAAACATTTTCTACATCTCAGCCAGACCTTACTTAGCTTCTTAAAATGAATGTTAACATAAAAAAATTCTCTACAAATATCAACTGAATATGGAATTAAAATCAAATTGTTTTGCTAAAAATTACCTGTAATTGAGAATATCGGAACAACCCAGCCTCCACTCTAAAGTTTCTGTGGTGAAGTCATCTGTATTTCCTAGGTCAGTAAATCCAACAACATAATCTTGTGTTTTTCCATCTTTTACCAGTGCTAGTGTGGGAATGACTTTGATACGTAGTCTCTCACAAAGGAAAGGTGCTTTTTCCACATTCAGCTTCAGAAATTTGGTCTCAAGATGTTTCTTAGACAGTATCACCAAATGTCGGTCTAATATTTTACACCTGTAAATAACAGCATATAGAGAATCAAAAGCTAAAACAACATATTTTTCATTTTAAAAATAAGTGTCCTAAAGATACATCTCATTTTCTGTGTGAGTCTCATAATTTGGCAGCCAACCCATGCTTGCATTGGATGACCTCAATTTCATTTCACAGGTTAGCTAAACTGATTAGAAGAGGCAGGAAAATAATCTAATATTCTAGAAAGTCAGTTGTGCCTCATGATACTTATACTCAATATATGCTTTCAGTCATAAGTAGTTCATGAAGTTGTCATGCTCATGGTAAGAACAAAAAAAACTGGGCAGCCCAGGTGGCTCACTGGTTTAGTGCCGCCTTCAGCCCAGGGTGTGATCCTGGAGACCTGGGATCGAGTCCCACGTCAGGCTCCCTGTGTGGAGCCTGCTTCTCCCTCTGCCTGTGTCTCTGCCTCTCTCTCTCTCTCTCTCTCTGGGTCTCATGAATAAATAAATAAAATCTTAAAAAAAAAAAAAAAGAAAATAACTATCATTTCTCTTATGTATGTTTCCTGGTATCTCATACACGGAGCTTGAAGGTGACCAATCTGACTTGATAGAACTCAGAAGTGACTTTTCAGAATTAGAAATGTATACACAATGCCATATTTGGAAGTCATTAAGACCAAAGGACGTCACGAAGAAGGAACTCTTCTAACTGTGCAACTATCATTAAGAAGCATAAAGGTAAGGATTATAAATATGCTCATATGGTTCTGAAAAAATGGAAATACCAGTAGTACATTAAGTCACTTTCTATTGAAAAGAAATATGGAAATGGCATTTTCTGTAAGTTAAAATGTACTTTAAACTGGTTGATCCTTTAGTGTTCCTGAAACCGACTACTGTAATAATCTTTTTGAGCAGTTCTTCATCACAGTGTTCATTAAAGTCAGCTTTTATTTATTTATTTTTTAAATTTTATTTATTTATTCATGAGAGACAGAGAGTGAGAGAGAGAGAGATAGAGAGAGAGAGGCAGAGACACATGCAGAGGGAGAAGCAGGCTCCCCGTAGGGAGCCAGATGTGGGACTTGATCCTGGGATTCCAGGATCACGCCCTGGGCTGAAGGCAGGCACTGAATCGCTGGTACAAGAGAAAATGAATGGTACAAGAGAACAAATTAACAAAAGGTTCCTGAATGAAGCTAAAACAAATGATAAATGAGCCATTATGAGAGAACTATGTTCTCAAAAACCAGTAGATAAATCAACTCCATGTTTCACTGGAGTTGCATGCAACCTATTTTAAGTGAATCTATGATTGTACCATTTGTTAATTAATCCACTTTTTTAAAACCCAGAAGCAGCAGTCGCGGTGTAGTTAAAACAGCTTAGGCTTAAATTCTGGTTTTGAATCCTCTTCTATCATTTACTAGATGAATGACATTAGGTGAGACACCTAATCTCTCCAAGTCCTGGTCGACCATCCATACATGAAGCACTGGAATTATACCTACCTCAAAGGGTCATTATGAATGTTCCAGGGTTTTTTGTTTTTTTTTTAAAGATTTTTTTAAAGGTTTTTTTTTTTTTAAATTGTCTATACTTTCATTTACCAAGAAATTATCAGAGTATAATAAAGTTTACTTACTTTGGATACTTTAAGGCTTATGAAGAAAAAATCATTAATAATAACATGTGCAAACAACCTTCAAGGCCAAAATATAGAGAGATGGAAATCAAGTAGGCAGGGGAGAGCAGGTTGTCAGTTCACTTTAGGCTGCAGGCTCATTGCTAGATAACTTCCTCCCTTTGCAATATACCTGTGACTTCAGGAGTTGATGGAAATGATCATCTATATCTGTGTTTTCTGTTGGAAGGTGTTTGATGGTTGGATTCTCAAGGGGGAGAAATTCCCCAGTTCCCAGGATCATCCTCTCCCCACCACAATAATTAAAAGATGTAATTATTTATTTATTCAGTCATGAGAGACACACACACACACAGAGGCAGAGACACAGGCAGAGGGAGAAGCAGGCTCCATGCAGGGAGCCCACCGTGGGCATTGATCCCAGGTCTCCAGGATCACACCCTGGGATGAAGGCGGCATTAAACCGCTGAGCCACCCGGGCTGCCCTGTTCCAGGGTTTTATACATGGAATATCCAGTCTACTATATGCCAAGAATTCTGAAATCTGTATTAGACTTGTATATGAAATTTTCTAATGATTTTTTTGTTTTCCTTTTTTCTATTTTTTAAGCAATCTCTATACCCAACAAGGGGCTCAAGAGTCAGATGTTCTACTGGCTGAGCCAGCCAGGTACCTCTTGAGTTTTCATTTTTGCTTGAAGGTAAGTATTCCTGCGGTTGCACTGTTTTGCACTGTTTATACATCCATCAAATATATTTACTGAGCACCTGCTATGTGTCAGCCATTGCTGCTCCTGGGAGCATGGTGAACCATGATACAGGCAAACTCTCTGCTGTCACAAAACAATCTAGTGGTCAAAAACATCTAATAAACATCAAATGGTATCAATCTTAGATACTAATATTAACATATCACCTCACCATGTATGTCAGAGGTTGGCAACTGGAGAAATGTGTGCCAATAGGAGAGGATAGAGTACCACAGTGACAGAGGGTTTCTCTGATACCCTTTTCTTCCCTTTTAAAGATTTATTTATTCGAGAGAGAGAGAGAGAGAGGAGAGAGAGGCAGAGGGATAAGCAGGCTCCATGCAGGGACCCTGACGTGGGACTCGATCCTAGGTCTCCAGGATCAGGCCCTGGACTGAAGACGGCGCTAAACTGCTGAGCCACCCAGGCTGCCCCTACCCTTTTCTTTCCTAATCCATTCCCATACCTTCCTTTACAGGGATTTCACCATCTCAACATTTTCTTTCATTAAAAAATTTTTTAATTGTTTTTTCTTCTTTCATTTATATTACCTTAATCAGTAAATCTCAGGCAGGCAATCTTAGAAAGATGTTAATTAGTAACCATGTTACTGGATGGTGAGTTAAAGACAAAGGCTGAGCAGGTTATGGAAATGGGAGGAGAGGGCAGGGTGGAGACAACAGTGAATGATGGAGACTCTACACTGGAGTATGTGTCTGTCTAGGGAGGCAGCTACTATTCAGTATCAGCAAACTGCTTTCCTACTGAATTCTAGGCCTATTAAGTTATTCGATTTTTAAAAAAATCTGAAATCTGGATTTTTTTAAAAAAAATTGTATCTCTCAATTTTTCAAAGTTGGCAACTAATCAAATTTGAGAGTTAAAAGAAAGAAAGGGTTAAGATATAACCCTTTCTAGGGGTATTTTCATTTTACAAGGACTCTGCCTCCATAGAGAGGCTTGTAGATCTGGGCTATCCAAAAGAAATCACTTTCCTCTCCTTCCAGCCAAGTCTGGCACTCCCAACGATGCTTCTAATGAAAGGCTTGGCCAAACTATTGTCTTCCCATGAGCTGCACGCTGAGGAAGAGTGTAATGGGTTTTAAGTTAATCTTCAACATAGCAACTGTTTAACAGACTTTTACAGAAGTACCAAGAAACAACTTAAAAAGTAGTTCCTCTAATTTCTGAAAATTTTCTATTATATTAGTGTATTTCTACTCAAAGATCTCATCATTTTAAACAACTCACTGGTGGAAACAAAGTTACCTGAATGTGGAGTCTCTGTAGAAATGGCAAACCACTTTTTTACTCTCCTTGACTTCTTGAAAAAAGTCTCTCTCACTAGGGATTTCTCTGTATTCCCCATGTCCTTTTGAAAGCCATTCCTAATTTGGAGAAAAGGGAAATATTACATACTTGACATATTTTTCAGTCCTTTACATTTTGTGTCTAAATCACTGTAATATCCTGTAATGAAGTTGATTTTATCTTGTAGAGAAATCAATTCCTCTTATTTACTCTCCTATGCCTCTACTGTCAAGTGCAAACAGTCTCTGAGTAGGTACTATCTCTCAGCATGGTTTGTGTTTAAGACAATCCATGGTAACTTCATACATGTTTTCTTAGAACTTTAAAAATTTAGATTCAGGAGACTTAAAATGTAAATATCCATTTAATTTCTCTGCACTCAACTAAAGTCAGAAGCATTAGGTCTAAGTTACTGCAAAGCTTTGGAAAATTATGCTCATCAGATAAAGCTACTTGGTCTTTGTAGGGGAGAAGGGGGGTTGGTTACTGCAGCTCTGCAGCTCAAAAGCCCTGTTTGCTCAGAGAAGTAGGAACCATTTCTATTCTGGCCACCAATGGGATAGTATCATAGGAAGAAAATATTGTCTTCTCACATGATGTCCAGAAACAATACAGATCCCATGAGTCATCTATAACTCAACTTCTCAACCCAATGTATCAACCATGCCTGACAGACCTTTGCTTCTCAAGCTTCCTGCTACTGGAAAGGTTCATCATCTCAATTGGAAGCTTGCTGCCTTTTTTTTAGGCAGCTGGTTTTAATAAAAAGAGCATTGGGCTTGCAGGTAGAAGGCATGGGTTTGAGTAATTATTCTACCACTCATTAGGCTAAGAATTTTAATAGTCTTTTGAGTGGAGATCACAAAGCAACTATCTCACTGAGTTGTGAAAGTAAGACTGTCTACATGAAAATATCTCTAACAGTGTCTGGCACAGGTGCTTCAAAACCAGTTGCATGTATACTCTCATTTTTTGAAGGGTCTTCTCACACTGAACTGCAATATATCTGTAACTTTGGTCTGTGGATCCAGCTTGGACCTAAGATTAGAGAGAAAAGTTCTAATGTCTTTCATATGTTAGCCCTTCAGACATCCTGTCTCACCTATGTCCTTTCTTTTCTACCTCTCCATTTTCTTTTGGCTGTTTCTCGTATGAAATGATTGCTACATCTCTTACTTTATTCTTTTTTTATTTTTTTTTTTACATCTCTTACTCTTATTGATTATCCTCCTCTGAACTAATTTCCCCCTTTCCCTTTAAAAGGTGGCAGAAGTCTATAGGCAGCCCTCCAGAAGTGGTCCACCGAGAAGGTGGCAGTAGTGCCATCTCCTTTCTTCCTCTGGACTTAAGCTAATACAGGCTGTATTAAGAATTTTGGAATCCATTTCACATTGACTTATGCTAAGCTGATGCTCACAGGAAGCCCTGGTGTTTTCTCCTTATGTGACATTTCTTTGGTCAAGCTTTTATAAACAATTTAAACTCTCAAATACAAT
The DNA here is from genome assembly GCF_905146905.1 of Nyctereutes procyonoides. Lineage (NCBI taxonomy): Eukaryota > Metazoa > Chordata > Mammalia > Carnivora > Canidae > Nyctereutes > Nyctereutes procyonoides. The sequence goes on along the minus strand of NW_026575049.1, from coordinate 44,277,565 downwards.
CCGTTAATGGCATGTAACATTTCATGACTTTTCTTGACTTACCAATAACATTGCCCTTAAAAAAAAGAGTGTTTCTTTGTTTTTTAAAAAGCTCTTTTTATTAATTCTCATATGTTTAACCAACAGGTGGAAAACTTGAACCTTTCGAAGTTCCCTCGGAGGCAAGCCAACTCTGAACCTCCAACACAGGGCATCTTTCCCAAGACACTCAGCACACCCCTGTACTCTTTTAAAGAGTTCATGCTCCACAGAGCATCTGCCGAATGGAATTTAGCAGAATGAGCAGAGATCACAGTGCAGGCTGAACCTACCCAAGGGCTGGCAGCTGAGCATCTAGTTCTCACTTAGTGGCTATAACCCAAGTTTTTGGATGGGCTCTTCCTGTATCTCACCTGTCCTTCTGCTCACTACCTAAGTCCTATGTCACAAGCTGCCATAACAGTAAGAGGGTGCTTGGTTGACTGAGGAATATTGATTGGCACAGGCCTATTAAGTAGTGTTACTTAACTGTGATCATGAAATAGGAGTTTGTAGCAGAATCTCATCATACATTACCTTAAGTAATTATTAGCATTATATTAAAAAAAGTCTCCTGGCTTCAAAACCATATATAGACACACACACAACCCCTATTCTAGAAAACTCAAGATATAAAAATAGAAACTCAGGCACACTATAGACGATTCTTTCCTTTTAGCAATTCTTATAAATACCAAGTATAAACATTATCAAACAGATGCTACAGGGAGCACAAACAAAACTCCCTGTTTCTTTAGAAAAGTTAGAAAGTTTTTTTTATTCACAGCCAACTGAAGAGGAATAAGAACTGATAATAATCTATTACAGTGTAACATAAAGCAATGCAAACATTTTTAAATCAAAAACAGAATTTAACCCAATGTTTTGATTAGAGTCTTTTCCACACTCATACTCTAAGAGACCAACAAGAATAGAGTTGTGGCCACCCTTCTTTGGTGACCCAGCATGCATTCTTTTGAACAAATAAGCCATGTAAATGTTACAATGGAAATGTCTGAAATAATTTCCACCATGTCAATGGCCTTACAGCTCTCGCCTCACTTACAATGAGTACAGCTAAATTATAACTGGCTTTACAATTAATCACCTAAAAGGAAAACCACTGACAGTGCTTCCTATGCTCTACCTAGGCCACTCTCTACTCAACCAAACAATCTGAGCTCAAAACACGATCTTGGGTGCATGTTTCTTTTACTCGACTGTAGATTAACATACTGAACAAACTAATTTTTAATGTGCTTTAAAACTAATTTTTTTCCCAGCAAATTTTTAACAGTGATAGTACTCTGAAGCAAAAAATGAAAACAACTCTAGAAATGAGGACTGAAATATAAAAGTACTTCAGCACATATATATATAAGTTGTTAGGAGCATACTGTTAAAGTAATTTCAGAAAGCAGGGCAGAGAGGTTACTTGTTTCTGCTGTTGAGCTTTCCTTAACGCCTCAAGTCTCTTTTCTTTGAGGCGTTCCAATTCATCCTCGTCCATCTGATCCAGTTTCTGAATTTCAGAATCCAAATGTTCTTCTACTAGTTTGGTGGTCTGAAGCAATTGATTTTCCAGGACTTTTGAAAACATGTCAACAGATGCATTAGCTTCCATTCTTCTAAATGGTACAGTTCAGCCTTGGTGCTAGGGAGAAAGTTTGCAAAGTTGGGGGGAAAAAAAAGGTAAAGTTTCTTCTCTCATTTTAAAAAATTCTAGCAAGTGTATAATTTGTACTCCACAAAGAGTTCTGACAACCAAACATTTTGTGTTACACTTAAGAATTTTTACTTAAGGCAGCCCTGGTGGCTTAGCTAGCGGTTTGGTGCCGCCTTCAGCCCACGCGTGATCCTAGAGACCGGGGATCGAGTCCCACATCGGGCTCCCTGCATGGAGCCTGCTTCTCCCTCTGCCTCTCTGTCTCTAATAAATAAATAAAATCTTAAAAAAAAAAAAGAATTTTTACTTAAATGTTTTTATTGATTGATTGATTGAGGGAGCGAGGGGAGGGGAGGGGATGGCAGAGAGAATATTAAGCAGGCTGTGTGTTCGGTGAGAGCCCGACTCAGGGCTCTGTTTCACAATCCTGGGATCATAAACCTGGGCTGAAATCAAGAGTTGGACGTTTTAACTGACTAAGCCACCAAGACATCCCTTATTGAAATCTTTTAAAATTGAATTTTCAATAGGTTATAGTCAACACCACTCAAATATTACTTAGAACAAAGTTTAGGTGCTTCTGATTTAGTTTGTGCTTCACTACAACAAAGCAAAAACAAGTCTTTAAGACCAGAGAGTAACGAGTAGTTGGAGTTCTACCTAGTGACATAAATTGATAGTGCTTCTTTGTTTAAACCAGAAGAGAAATAAAGCAGGAACGACTGAATAATGATGCGGTAAAGTTTAAGTGCAGTGAGGTTTTACATATACATCTACAAAACAAACTTTGCTTCAGTATAGAACAGAGTTGAGCCAACAACGTATTTTTCAAGGTCTCTACCTAAATGATTTTCATTTAACCTCTGAGAAACTGCATCACAATTTATGTACAAATTAGGTAAAGAACAATTTACGCCTGGTGTTCCCCAAACTTTAGTTTCACTGCTTTTCTCCTATGCCCTAACAAAAGATCAATACTGGTACGGATCTACTGACAGTGTTCTTAACTTTGATGTGAAACAGTATCACTCCAAGTGTTAAAAATACTGATTTTTCCAACACTCCTTTATGTAAGGTAGGAGTTTAAAAACAATCTAATTCAGATAGGAAAGGAAATTCTATCTTAATTACACATTCTATAAGATGTAATATTTTCTGTCATCAACAGATGGAAATTTTATGTGTACCCATGGGTTATTACTACAGAAATATAATTTATAACTTGCTATGAAAGCAGGAAGCTGTTGCATCTCAACTATGACACAACTGCAAATACTACTGAAGAAAATATTATTTTTAAAATTTATTTATTTATGATAGTCACAGAGAGAGAGAGAGGCAGAGACACAGGCAGAGGCAGAAGCAGGCTCCATGCACGGGGAGCCTGACGTGGGATTCGATCCCGGGGCCTCCAGGATTGCGCCCTGGGCCAAAGGCAGGCGCCAAACCGCTGCGCCACCCAGGGATCCCTGAAGAAAATCTTAATAAACCGTGAACTCACTGACCAAGTTACTGACATATAGCCTGGCCCACACAAACTCTCTACAACTGTTGAAATCAAAAGCAGTAGTCTTGCAAACTTCACTTCTGATTCTTTTTTCTTCGCAGGAAAAGCAGATGAAAAGCACAATTGATTTCATTTTTGTATCCCCAGAGCTAGCAATGCTTGGAACACAGCTGGTGCTCAAAAAATACTTTTGAATGAACATGTGCTTACTTTTTGTTCAAATTATCCTTAAGTTTCAAAAGTATCTGACTTAAAAAAAAAAAAACAAAACTGGGCAGCCTGCGTGGCTTAGCGGTTTAGCACCGCCTTCAGTCCAAGGCCTGATCCTGGAGACCCAGGATCGAGTCCCACGTCGGGCTCCCTGCATGGAGCCTGCTTCTCCCTCTGCCTGTGTCTCTGCCTCTCTGTCTATCTCTCTCTCTCTCTCTCGTGAATAAATAAAATTAAAAAAAAATAAACAAACTGTAAGCTCCTCATAAATGCTATGTATTTTTAAGGAATTGCATTTCAAATATGGTAAAAATAGTCTCACACTTCCTACCTCCAAAGAAAAACGTCAGTACGACTGTTTCCCTTAGGGCTGGGGCCGGATGAGGCAGAAAATTGGTTATCGAAACACTGAGTTATTATATGTCAGAACCTGTTCTTACTAAAGCTACAGCGGATGCTTATCCCTTAAGTTTTAGGGGACTGAACTCAGAATTTAATTCTGGGATAACTGGGGACAGAAGCCAGTAACACGAGCTGTTCTGGGGACAGGTGACGGTGGTCACCACATTCACAAAAGGGAAGGGAGATGGTGTAGCGATCCTGTTAACTTTTCATCCTTCAAACCACAAACCCGATTCCTTTTTACAGTTCATCGGGAACGGTCGGAAGGGGCTTGTCTTCAAATCACCTAACCGTTTCCTTGACTCCCTTACACGCACCCGTCCAAACAACCTTCACTGCCCGCGAGGAGCCCTCCCTGAGGCTTCCCCGCCACTCCCAGAGCCCCAGGCACAGCCGAAGGCTGAGGGCAGGTGGCCCCGACTTCAACACCTCCCGCGGCTCATGCGCCGAAGCCGCCTCCGCCTCACCGACACCGACGTCTGGGCCGCCCCCCTCCCCCGCCCGGGCCGCATGTTGAGTGGCGAAGTGTCCATCAATCAGCACGGGGAGGCGGTGGCCGGCTTTTTTTAACACCATCCTCTGCCTCACCTGAGCTCTCGGTGACACCGGAGAAGTGAGGAACCAGCCGCTCCAGGAAGGCAGTCCAGTCCGGCTTCACTCTCGCAGCAGCTGCCCGTGACTGCGAACCGGCCGTCACTTCCGCCTCCCCTTTGGCTGCGGCCCTCACGCGATACAACCTGAGACGCCCGAGGAAGTGGGGCGGGGGAGGAGGGCGTGCGTGCGGGGAGCGCCTCTGCGCGTGCGCAGCTCCCTTCCTCCCCCTCCCCCCCCCGGAGGTTTCCGATTTTTAGCCTGGCTCTAGGTAAACCGCCCACGCGCCGGGGAGCGAAGTATGCTGGAGGTTGTAGTTCGTCGGTGCTCAGCCTGGCCGCGTCGGACTTTCTTAGGCTCGGAGCCTCGGGACACGTCATGTTACATCAGAAACGGGATGGCTACGATCTTGCTCCGGAGCAGTGACATTCCAACTTCACTTCCTTTGTGTTTAATGAACTTTTTTTTTTTTTTTAAGTTGAGGTATAACTTACACAGCATGGTTAGTTTTTACATAGTTAACACCGTCCAGATCCAGACATTGAACGTGTTTACTATCCTAGTAGGTTCCCTTTTGACTTCCCTAACAAATTCTTAGATGTTGCTGTCGCTTTGAGCGTTAAGACTAAGATCTAGTTCGGGGAACTGATGGTGTGTCCTCGTTTCGTTCGCGGTCATTATTTTTCGGTGACCGAACGGACTTGCTAATTCATGGACGTTATCGAGAGGCCCAATGTGTCCTCGATAGATGACCTAGAGTGCCTATGCCTATCACCGGTTCATCGCGGTTCTTTAGTGACCCGCGTGCGGTTGAGAATACGAAGATAGGTGGAAGCAAAGCGCAAGGCTGACTTCCGAACAGAGCCCCAGACTCCAAGTCTGCGTTCCGCCGCTGAGCTGGAGCTAACAAGGGGAATTTTCAGCCTCATTGTCTCCGAGTTCTAGAACCAGGAGACGCAGCTGTTCCCCGCGCGCGGCCGACGCTGGCGGAAAGGGGGCGCTCGGGTCCCGCCTGGCGGCGGGTCGGCCGGAGACGCTCTACCCGAAGCGCAGCTCTCGATGAGCCGCGCCCTGCGTCCCCACGCCGAGGCGGCGGGGCGATGCGCTTGCGCACTGAGAGCTCACACCATATGTGCCCTGTCCCAGTGCGCGGGTCTGTGGAGAGCCGGGTGCGAGAGGCGGCAGCGCGAGGGGAGCCGAGCCGCGGAGAGACCAAAGTCGGCTGGGGGACAGCGGGCCTGTGAGAGACCGAATAGAGGGGCTGGGGCCGCGAGCGCCGCTGACACACGATGGGGAAGAAGCAGAAAAACAAGAGCGAAGACAGGTAGCCAGTGACTGGGTCCGCACGGCGGCGTCCGGCGCAGCGCAGGGGTTCGCGCGGGTTCCGCCGGCGCGGGGCGGCCCGGGGGCGAGGCTCGCGCCCGGCCCCGCGGGGCCCCGGGCCTGGGTCCCGAATGGGCGGCCCGGGGCCACGACCGCAGTTCCGGACGGGCGCGGAGGGAGGGCCTCGGCGGCGGGCGGGTTCTTCGGGCGAGACTCGGTCCGGTCGCTGCTCCTCGTCCGGCCTGGGAGGAGGGATCTGGTACCTCAGGGGCGGGGCGGTGGTCGGGGGGTCCCCTGCCCCGCGGGGAGGGGCTCCGGTGGCCTCGCTGGCCCGGGGACTGCCCGGCCAGCGTGGCCGCGGCCAGCCTCAGAGTTGTTTTTGCGGCGCTACTATTGGCGAGGGTCAGGAAGAGTTCTTTCCGTGCCTTTGTACCGGCGAATACTTGAGGAGAGGCGAGTTGGAGTGTGAGTGTGCCTTCAGCCAGGTTGGTAAAGTCTGAGCCGCTCAGGTGAGTTGGGGTTACAGGGAGGTGTTTAACAGGTAACTCCCTCGTAACTTCCTATCATTTGGTTATAGTTCTCAGTTACTCAACGTCTAGTTGTCCAGACTCCATGCTTTTCGCTTTCCTTCTTCCGGCCTGTCTTTTGGTGATTTCTTTGCTCTTTAGCACCTCCCCCTAAGAAAGGAGGAGGAGACAAAACCAACCAACCGGGGTCTCTCCTTTCTAACCAGTTAAAAGGCGTTTTTTTTTGGGGGGGGGGAGGGGGTGGAGGGAGTGTAAGGGTGTATGGAGAGTTACGTACCCCGAGACTTTTGCAACATTTCTGCGTGTCGCATTCGATTGAATTCTTTGACTCTTATCCAGAGTTTACTAGCTGGGTGGGGGTGGGGTGGGGTGGTGGTGGTGGTGGTGAACGTCTGTTATATTTCACCTTTTATACCACTGACCAAATTTAGTTCGGATACTAAGGGGAGAGTAAAGTTAAAAAAAGAAAAAAACAACCCGCCAAAAACAACAACTTCTGGTAGTTCATTTTGACTCAAAGTGGGTATCAGGTCTTGAGGTTAAAATACGATTACTAATGATAAATTCCTGTATTGTTTGCTCACCCGGCACTCACCTAGCTGATGAGTAGGATTAAAAGCAAGATGAATCTTGTATTTCAGCTACAGGTCTGTTGGAGGCAGTTAATTGGCTTGCAGACTAGAACTTGTTAATCAGACCAGGTAAATGAGAGAAAATAAGCAGAATTCTGGGTGATTTAGTGGGACGAAAATTTCTCTTTTGACTGACGTTTTGACGCATAGGTTACGTTTTTTTTCCCTTCAACTGTGTACAAAAAATATATCAATATAATGAAGCTTCGTATAGCAATTAGCCAGCTTCAGTCATAGTTCTCACATGATTATTCCTGTTCTATCTACTAGATATTTTTTTTTAAGATTATTTATTTATTTATTCATAGAGACACAGAGGAAGAGAGAGAGGCAGAGACACAGGCAGAGGGAGAAGCAGGCTCCATGCAGGGAGCCTGACGTGGGACTCTATCCCTGGTCTCCAGGATCACACCCCAGGCTGCAGGCGGCGCTAAACCGCTGCGGCACGGGGGCTGCCCTCTACTAGATGTTTTAAAGCCATCTCAATTTTCATGTGTTAATCCTTTAGGTGTATCTGAAAGATAAATACTTGAGGGAAGAAAGAACTGTAATGCTATCATCAAGCCTAAGGAATAGTAAGAAGGACTTCTTAAATATTATTGAGTATTCGCTCAGTTTAATTTCATTATTTAAAAAAAAAATTTTTGCGCTTCCATTTGTTTGGTTCAGAATTACAGAACTCCATTCTGTAGATTAAAAAAATACATATCTGTGTTATTTCTTTATTTACATCTTTTACTTTCTAAGCTCTTTCATAATGGAAAAAAAAACTGTTCAGAGGGTACTTTTTATTTTTAGGAAAAAGTGTTTCTTACTGATTAATAAAGTTTTTGATAAGTGATATGAAGTGCAGACGCTGGAGCCTGTTGTTGAATGATTGATTTGGTAGTGTAGAAATAATGCTACTACTGATTTTCCTCCCTCAGACTAATCTGTGGTCTTCTATTTTGGCTCATTTTTAAGGGAAAGTGGTGGCAATGTAATTGAAAAACTTATTTTCTCATATGCCAGTATCAAGTTTTGGTGGTTTTCAAATGCTAAATGGACTCCTTTGCTTGAATGCTTTTCAAATATCTAAGAAATCCCAGGTTTTGCAGAGGTCCTCCTTTGACTTGGAACTACTTGGCCTTTTTACTTTGGCATGCCTTGTAAGGTATTTTGGAGGGAAGGAGAACAGCGAAGATACGCGGCAGGGGTTGGACAGGGAAGTTCCACTACTTGTGAATTAGTTTGCTTTAACCTTCTGTTTGTTTAAATACAGTTTTCTTCAAGGATATTTTGCATATTTGTAAAAGAAACAAAGACCTAGTTTGGGAAGAAAGTCTAGGAGAGAGCTCTATTTTAGGATTAATATTTTTGTGTAAAATAAGATACTTATCTGGTTTTACTCTCTTGAATAAAGATCCCCACATTTATTTTTTAAAGATTTATTTATTTATTCATGAGAGAGAGACAGAGGCAGAGACATAGGCAGAGGGAGAAGCAGGCTATTCGCAGGAGCCGCATGCGGGTCTCGATCCTGGATCCCGGGATCATGACCTGAACCGAAGGCAGCCGACCAACCGCTGAGCCACCCAGGTGTCCCAAGATCCCCACTTTAAAGATTTTGCATTCATCCTACCACCCCTTCCCTTTCAAGCTGTGCTAAGTTGAGCATATTTCTGGGTAGAAATTAGGTGAGAAATGAGCAGCTGCTTATTAGTTACCAAGATAGGGCATCGAGGCACTTTTCGGATAGGAAAGAACAAAAAATACTTTGTTTTAATCCTTACATTTAATCCTTATTTTACCTTCTCAACCACTTGGTGTTCATTTAAAATTAGGCTTTATTTCATCTGATTATCTAATTTTATTTGAGGAACGTATGTTTTGTTGTATCAGTGACTTTTGTTTAAAAACTGAATTCTCGGGATCCCTGGGTGGCGCAGCGGTTTCGCGCCTGCCTTTGGCCCAGGGCTCGATCCTGGAGACCCGGGATCGAATCCCACGTCGGGCTCCCGGTGCATGGTGCCTGCTTCTCCCTCTGCCTCTGTCTCTGCCTCTCTCTCTCTCTCTGTGACTATCATAAATAAATAAATTAAAAAAAAATAAAAACTGAATTCTCGGGATGCCTGGATGGCTCAGTGGTTGAGCCTCTGCCTTTGGCTCAGGGCGTGATCCTGGAGTCCCAAGATTGAGTCCCACATCGGGCTTCCTGCATGGAACCCGTTTCTCCCTCTGCCTATGTCTCTGCCTCTCTCTTTCTGTGTGTCTCGTGAATAAATAAAAAAAAAAAATTCTCAAATTTTATTCCGGCTTGTGTAATTCTGAGAATGACATTTATTTATTTATTTATTTATTTATTTATTTATTTATTTATTTATTTATTTATTTTTAAAGGTTTTATTTATTCATGAGAGACACAGAGAAAGAGAGAGGCAGAGACACAAGCAGAGGGAGAAGCAGGCTCCATGCAGAGAGCCCGATGTGGGACTCGATCCCGCGACTCCAGGATCACGTCCTGGGCAGAAGGCAGGCGCTAAACGGCTGAGCCACCCAGGCATTCCCCACGAATGAGATTTTAATAAGATACTCAGCAAGTTTTCCTGACTTTTCAGTAGACTGGAGAAACTCTTGGTGAAATAAGGGCTAAGATTCAATATCTATAGATCATATAAAATATATGGCCAATATACGTTATGAGATCTTGTATGTTCTAGTGATGTTCTGCTCTTTCTGTTTGCACAGTATGACTGACGTTCTCTTATCAGGATCTAGGTTAGTTTTTCACAGCCTCCAGTTCTTTATTCTGGTCTCTTTTTTGTTTGATCCCCTAAGTGTGGTAGTTATATTTTTCAGACTATAAGGAAGTTGGTATGTCACCTTTATAGGATTAATACCCCCCAAAAGGATACAGGAGGAAAATAATTATTTCATCTGTCTCACCATCAGATATGAAGGTGGGAATGTTACTCAGGAACTACAAGGCCTTGAAGTATTTCATAGAGTTCTAGGGTATGTTCAGCATCTGGTTATTTCTTGCTGTGGTTCTGTACACCAGCAGTGAACCAATATAGTGACTCCTCTATTTGTTTTAACTTAGTGTTCTTATCATTACTGGCAAATTAAATTCCCTGCTTTCTTGAGTTCTAGCTATCTATGAAACAGTTGCCTAACCTTTATTTTTTTTATTTTTATTTTTTAAAGATTTGTATTTATCCATGAGAGAGACACAGAGAGAGGCAGAGACACAGGCAGAGGGAGAAGCAGGCTCCATGCAGAGAGCCCGACGCGGGACTTGATCCCGGGTCCCCAGGATCATGCCCTGGGCCAAAGGTGGCGGCGCTAAACCGCTGAGCCACCCAGGCTGCCCAGTTGCCTAACCTTTAGATGGTTGCCCTAATGTTAGACATTTATTCTAGTCAGGTATGATTGGGGTACCAGGGTCCCGCCCCTGTGATTAAAAAAAAAAAAAAAAAAGACATGGTGCTCTACTTAAAGAACCTCCCCAGAAGGATCTCTGAGTATAGCTGGTAGTCAAGAGCTTTCCAGAGAGGGAGTCGGCCAAGTGGCAAACAGTCCAAATGGTCTAGCTCAACAAAGAAATTTATTTCTCATTTGTATATACCTGAATTAATAATAAAAAAAAATCCCTCTACATATCAGATCAAAAAAGAAAAAAAGATCTATAATCCAAGAGTTTTCTTGGCTTAACTTGTACTGATACTTTAGGAAATTGCTATGTGGAAGGAGAAGTCCTACTTTGCCATAAATGAATAAGAAAGCAGATGACAGGGGATCCCTGGGTGGCTCAGCGGTTTAGCGCCTGCCTTTGGCCCAGGGCGCGATCCTGGGAGTCCCGGGATCCAGTCCCACGTTGGGCTCCTGGCGTGGAGCCTGCTTCTCCCTCCTCCTGTGTCTCTGCCTCTCTCTCTCTCTCTATGTCTATCTTAAATAAATAAATAAATAAATCTTAAAAAAAAAAAGCAGGTGACAAACTTTCATTGTTAGCTTATAGTAACTTTAGCCTTCTTTAATGGTGATCTCTGGGGAACTGATGCAGCTGTTTTTGATGTTGCTTGCCCACTAATTGTGCTTTATTTATCTAAGTTTCTTCCATTCTTGGATTTGATCTATAAGGTAAGCAAAACATTGTTTAACTGAAGAACTGAGTGTTAGTGGTTGGGTTAGAACAGCAGTTCTCAAACTTTTTGGTTCTTGCACCCCTCTAACCTTTTAAGTTACTAAGGACCTGAAAAGATTTTTGCTATGTAGGTAAGTTATATGGAATACTTACTATATTACAAGTTAAAAGGTCTTAGAATAGTTATACATTTATTATTTTTTAAAAATGTTTTATTTATTTATTCATGAGAGACACAGAGAGAAAGAGGCAGAGACCTAGGCAGAGGGAGAAGCAGGCTCCATGCAGGAAGCCTGATGTGGGACTCGATCCTGGGACTCTGGGATCACGCCCCGAGCCAAAGGCAGAGGCTCAATTGCTGAGCCACCCAGGCGTCCCAAATAGTTATAAATTTAAAAATAAAATGAGGTGGCGCCTGGCTGGTTAAGTTGTTAGAGTGTGCAACTCTTGATCTTGGGGTTGTAAGTTCAGGCCCCACCTTGGGCAAAGAGTTTACTAAAAAAAACCCCAAAAATGTAATAGACACATTACATATTAATGTAAGTAGCGTTGTTAAGTAATTGTTTTCAAAAAATAATGAGAAGACTGATATTGAACATTTTTGCAAACCACCTGTCTGGCTTAGTAGAAGAGAGCTTGGTTATCCATCTGCTCCTGCATTCAGTGTTGTAGCAATATTGCACATCATGTGACCTCTGGAAAACTCCACTGTACACTTGTGAGAAAATGAGAATGAAAAAGACTAATAGCCTCTTAGTATTATTTTGAAAATACTTTTGATCTCTTGAATTAGTTTAGACCCCCTGAACAGATCTTGGGGACTACTTTAAGGACAGCTGATTTGGGGATTCCTAAACTAGATTTGGGGCTTTGTGAGACATTTTCCAAGCTTTTTGACCATCATTAATGTTTGTCTAACAGAAAATAAAAATGCTTAAGAATTACTCAAGGGCAACTTAAGACATCTGTAGTCAAGTTCATACTCTTGAAAGTTCACCCATTTATGATTTTTCTTTTTTAATGTAATAGGTGAATTTATCAAGTTCTATTAAAAATCTGTTGGGATTGGTTTTAATTGAGAGTCCCATTATGTTTTTAGAATATTTAGTACACTTGACATCTTTTTGGTATTAAATCATCTCATTGAAGAAATTGTCTAATTAATCACTTAAGTGCCAAGTGTTGTTCTAGGTGCTCCAAATATAGTGGTAAACAAATTACTAGTAAGACATGCTTCTCTATTTGGTTAATTGTATACCAGTAAAATTTTTTTTTTTTAAATATGAGTCTTTAGACTATTTCTTGTTTGGCTTATTTCTAGATATCCTATGATTTGATGACTTTTAATGTAGTAATTTTTTTATTCTTAATAAGAAAACTTTTAAGATGGTTATCTTGTGTTTGACCAGCCTACTGGCCGGCCAATTAATTAGAATTAATTCTAATTCTATTAGAATTAGCTTTGTAAAGGGTGAGGACTACATTGTGATTAGGTTATTAGTTTGTGATAATAGGTAAATAGTAAAGAAGGGGAGGAGTAGAGAGAAAGTTAAAGACAGTACAGCAGCTTTCAAATGTTTTAGTCACACCCAAATGACTCCTTTTTCTCACCCTTTCTAATTTTTGCCCTGTGACAAATAAGAACTATTGAAAAGTTATAGTACAAAATACATGGGTATTTTGAACCTTATTAAACAGTATTAATCACAATAATGCAGCTTGTCCTAGCAGTAACCACAGTATTTATGTAATTTTAATGAAAGTATTTAATGTAGAACCAATAACCATGTTATAACTAGTTTGAGAATCTGGGAGGAATGGAGAAGTATAGAGATTTAAAAGCTATTATATGTAGATTTAAGAGCTATATAATATATAGAAGAGGAAAGTGAAATTTAATATAATAATGTGCTAGAGGTTTATAACCTCAGCTATTAAGCCAAATCTGACTCTAGAACCTGTAGCTTTTTACTCTGGTGTGGTAGCTGATTTAAGAAATCTTGATATTCCAAAATATAGACTCTCCAAAGAAAAATTAATATCTGCGTAGGATCTTTACTGGTGAAACAACTATTAAAGATTAAGAACTCAAAAAGAAGGGCAAATAGAAAAATGACAGCCATTGTCTGTAGGTCAATCAGTGCCAAAATCTCTTTAAAGAATTTCTTTCTCCTGTAACCAATTTAATTATGTAACTGCTTTTCTTGTTGTCTATATGTTTAAAGTGAAAGCAATGACAATTTAATGTTTTAGTTCTTCCCATTTCAGATATGTTCTTTCAGAGGAATCCCTATTTTTCACTGGGTAGCAGTTATTTTTTGGAATAATGGATTTTCAGTCCTCCTTTTGGTGATAGAAACATACTTGCTCCTGAGGTTTAAAATCTTGGTTTGGTTTTTCTATTTCTGAAGCTTTATTCAAACTGTTAACTTTATATAGTAGTCCTTAAAAATACAATTGAGTACTGTTTTAACTCAAATTTATATCATTAGGCTTCAGGTACTGAGCTTTGGTGAAGCTAATAGATATGACTGATGATAACTGTAGTTGGCATTTCTTCTGAGTCTAGAATCACATTCTAAGATTATATGAATAGACTGCATTTGATTTACCCATTCATCTGTTGATGGACATTGGGGTTCCACATTTGGGGCTATTATGAATCATACTGCTATAAAAATACCTATACAAGTTTTTGTGTGGACATATGTTTTCAGTTTGGGGGTTTATACCTAGGAGTGAAATTGTTGGGTGATAGGTAACTGTGTTTAACTTCTTCAGAAACTGCTAGGCAGTTAACTTTTTTCAGGAGCTGCCAAAGCTCCTGCTCAATTTTACATTCCAATCAACAGTGTATTAAAATTCCAATTTCTCTGCATCTTCATCAATACTTGTTATCAGCTGACTTTGTGATTTATAGCCATTCTAGTGGGTGTTAAGTAGTGTCTTACTGGGATTTTAGTTTGCATTCCATGATGGCTTAAGATGTTGAGTATGTCCTCATGCACTTATTGGACACTTGTAAACTTGTTTGGAGAATTGTCTATTCAGATTCTTTGCCTGTTTTTAAATTACCTTCTTTATTCGTGAAGAATATGAGTTCATATATTTTAGATACAGATCCTTTATCAGATATGGTTTGCAAATATTTTGTCCCATTCTGTGGAGTATTTTCTCCTTTAGGAGGTTGTCGTTCCCACCCCCCTTTTTAAAAAGATTTTAAATATTTACACACAGTGTGGGGCTCAGACTCAACCCTGAGATCAAGAGTTGCATGCTCTACTGACTCAATCAGCCAGGTGCCCCTGTCCTTTTACATTCTCTCTCTCTCTCTCTTTTTTTTTTTTTTTTTTAGATTTTATGTATTTATTCATGAGAGAGAGAGAGAGGCAGAGACATAGGCAGAGGGAGAAGCAGGCTCCATGCTGGAAGCCTGGGACCCTGGGATCACGCTCAAAGGCAGACAGACGCTCAGCCGCTGAGCCACCCAGGCGTCCCTGTCCTTTCACATTCTTGATGGTGTTCTTTGTAGCACAAAGGTTAATTTTGATGAAGTCTGATTTATCTACTTTTTCTTTGGTTGCATGTGCTTTTTGTGTTAGAGCTAAGAAACTATCACCAAATCCTAAGTCATGCAGACTATGTTTTCTTTCTAGTAGTAGCTTTATAGTTTTAGCTTTTAGTTTAGATGTTTGAGTATTCTAATTCCTTGTCGAAATCAACCATGTGTAGGGGTTTATTTCTGGACTCAATATTGTTCCATAGGTCTTTTGTCTTTATGGCAGTACCACACTGTCTTGATTGCTGTAGTTTTGTAGTAAGTTTACAAATTGGAAATTGCGATTTTTCTAACTTCTTTTTGAAATGGTTTTGGCTATTCTGTGTCCCTTACATTTCCATACAAATGTTAGGAATAACATTTCAACAAAATGTTGACTTCAGTTTCTGCAATAAAAAAGAAGGCATCTAGGATTTTGGATTGATTGCATATCCTTAGTAGATCAGTTTTGAGAGTATTGCCAATATTATGCCTTCTGATCCATGAACCAAGGATGTCTTTCCACCTATTTAGGTCTTCAGTTTCAGTGATTGATTTTTAGTTTTCAGAGTACAACATTTGCCGTTCTTTTAAAAAATTATTCCTAAGCATTTAGTTCATTTTTTACACTATTGCTAATGGAATTATTTTAAGTTCATTTTCAGATTGTTTATTACTAGTGCCTAACTTAAATACAATTAATTTTAGTATATTGATCTTCTATCCTCCAGTCATACTGAGCTCATTTATTAGCTCAAATGGTCTTGTGTGTGTGTGGATTCTATGTACGTGGTCCTGTCATCTGCAAGTTCAAATAGTTTCTACTTTTTCTAGTCTGTCTTTTGCTTCTCTGTCTTGCTTAATGCTTTGGCTAGATTCTGCAGTACAATGTCGACTAGAAGTGGGGAGAGTAGACATCCTTGTCTTGTTTCTGATCTTAAGGGGGAAAAGCTTTCAGTATTTACTCATTAGGATATGATGTTAACTGTGTTTTGCATGGATGCCCTTTTCCAGGTTGAGGAATTTCCATTCTATTCCTAGCTCGTAGGATGTTTTTACCATGAAAAAGTGTTGGATTTTGTTAAGTGCTGTTTCTTCATCTGAGATGATCATGTGCTTTTCTCTCTCTCTCTCTCTCTCTCTCTCTCTCTCTCTCTCTCTTTTTTAAACATGTTCTACCCATTCTTCTGTCCTTTCCCCTCTGGCAACCATCAGTTTGGTCTCCATATTTATAGATCTAATTCTGCTTTTTATTTATTCATGGTTATTTTTTTAGATTCCACATGGGTGAAATTATATGGTATTTGTCTTTATAAATCTCACTTTTTTCACTTACCATAATACCTCCTCAGTCTATTCATGTCATAAATGGTAAAATCTCATCCTTTTTTATGGCTGCATGATATTTCATTTTAAACACATACCACATTTTCCTAATTAATTTGTCTATCGATGGGACACTTGGATTACTTCCATATCTTGACTATTATAAAGTTGCAGTAAATATTGGGGTGCATATATCTTTTTGAATTCGTGTTTTCATTTGGCTTGAGTAAGTAGCTAGTGAAATTACTGGATCATATCATATTTCTATTTTTTTTTAAAGATTTATTTATTCATGATAGACACACACACACACACACACACACACACAGAGGCAGACACATAAGCAGAGGGAGAAGCAGGCTCCTCGCAGGGAGTCCAATGTGGGACTCGATCCTGCATCCTGGGATCAGACCTGAACCGAAGGCAGGCGCCCAACTGCTGAGCCACCCAGGTGTCCCGTCATATTTCTGTTTTTAAGTTTTTGAGGAACCTCCATAGTGTTTTCCACAGTGGCTACACCGATTTACTTTCCCACTAACAATGCACGAGGGTTCTTTTTTCCTCTACATCCTCACCAACACTTAATGTGTTTTTGATACTATCCATTTTGACAGTTGTAAGGTGATAACTCGTTGTGCTTTTGATTTGCATTTCCCTGATGATGAGTGATGTTGAGCATTTTTTCCTATGTCTGTTGGCCATCTAGATGTCTTTGGAAAAAAGTCTGTTCAGGTCCTCTGCCTATTTTTAATCAGATTATTATTATTATTTTTTTTGCGTTGGATTGTAGAAGTTCTGTATTCATTTTGAATATTAATTCTTTATTGGATATATCATTTGCAGATATTTTCTTCCATTCAATAGGTTTTCTTTAGGTTATGTTGATGGTTTCCTTCACTGCACAAAAGTTTATTTCAATATAGTCCAATATATTCTTGCCTTAGGAGACATCTAGAAAAATGTTGCTACAGCTGATGTCAGGGAAATTACTACCTGTGTTCTCTTCTAGGAATTTTATGGTTTCAGGTCTTACATTTAGGTCTTTAATCTGTTTTGAGTTTATTTTTGTGTGTGATGTTAGAAAGTGGTCCAGTTTTGTTCTTTACATGTCCAGGTTTCCCAGGACTATTGAATAGACTGTCTTTTCCCCATTTTATATCTTGCCTGCTTTGTCATAGATTAATTAATCATATAATTTAATTAATTTAGGGCTCTCTGTTCTGTATGTCTATTTTTGTGACAGTATCATACTGTTTTGATTACTACAGCTTTGTATGTCATGAAATCAGGGATTGTGAATACTATAGCTTTTTCCCCCCTTTCAAGCTTGCTTTGGCTAGTTGTAGTCTTTTGTGGTTCCATTTAAGTTTTAGTATTATTTGTTCTAGTTTTGTGAAAAATGTTTTTGGAAGAATCACTAGACTTCTTACAGTGGCAACACCATTTTACATTTCCAACAGCAATGTAAAAGGGATCTTATTTCTTCATACCTTTGCCCAGTGCATTTCTCCCCCTCCCTTTTTTTAATAGCCATCCTGGTAATTGTGAAGCGGTATTGATTTGCATTTCCCTGGTTACTAATGATGAACATTTTTTTAATGTATTCACTAACAATTTGTATGTCTTGTTTGGACAAATTCTGTGTAAGTTCTTTACTCATTTTTAAGTTGTATTTTTAAGGTTGAGTTTTAAGAATTCTTTGTATATTCTGGATACTTAACCCTTATTAGATGTGGGGCTGGATCCCAGGACCCTAGGATCATGACCTGAGCCTAAAGCAGATGCTTAACTGACTGAGCCACCCAGGATCCCCTGAACAATTATTTTAGAGCATAAATTATGTCCTTTTTTAAGATACTAATTCAGAGTGTTAGCCTAAATTATCAATAGCATCTATATATAACTACAGGCATAATGCTAAATATAAACTTGTATTTCTTATGCAAATGTGAGACCTCAAATACTCGTATCAAATAGTAAGAACTATAAGGTTTTTTTTAAGTTTAAATTTGCATCATTGACATGAAAGACGATTCCGTTATGTTGTTCTTTTTTTTAAGATTTTATTTATTTATTTATTTATTTGACAGAGCACAACCAGGGGGAGCAGCAGGCAGAGGGAGAGGGAGAAGCAGGCTCTCCACTGAGCAGAGTGTCTTATTTGGGGCTCTGATCCCAGGACGCTGGGATCATGGCCCTAGCTGATGGCAGATGTTTAACTTACTGAGACACCCAGGCGCCCTTGTGTTACTGCTTTAAATTAGTGCTTCGCAAACTTTAATGAGATTCACTTGTGGATCTCGTTAAAATGGATATTTTGATTCATTGAGTCTGGGGTGGGACCTGAGGTTTTGGATTTCTAATGAGATGATATTGATGCTGCTTATCATGGAGTAATTTTTTGAGTAGCAGGATCTAAATTAACCATTTTATTGTGAATATACTGCCTCCTGTAATGGACTTCTTTTGAGTTCAGCAAGCACTCAATTTTTCTAAGAACTTTTTCAATTTGAACTAATGATTTTAAGTTTTTATAACCTCTTTTGTTGGTAAAATGTTTACATATTAAGTTTGCTCCTGATCTCTTTCATCTTAAGTCAAGTGGAGGTTTGCAAACAGAAGCTTGGGTTGATATTCTGTGACAGTACAGTGTGATAAATTGGCATCTGTATGGTTTGTGGTATGTTTATCTTAAATCTTTAATAATCAAATTGAAATTAACAGATAAAACAAGAGAATTTTTAGACTTCTGAAATTACCCATAATCCTGCATCCCATTTCTCCCCTTGTACTCCCTCACTCGCATTGAGAGTACTCCAGTTTGAAAAAAAAAAAAAAGCCTTAGAGTGATTTTTATAGTTAGACATGTTAGAATCTATACTATGAATGAACTTAGGTTATGTGTATTTGAGGGTCTGCAGTATGATACTTGTGCTTGTTCTTGCACTGTCACTTTAACATAGGTATTTAGAAAGTGATGAATTAGGCTGAATTTTGTGGAAGGCAGTAAGATACATTCTGTTTGCATTGTACAATGAAAGTAGCAGTATGGTTTCCTATACCTTTTAAAGATGTCAGAACTTAGTTCATAAAAAAATTGTAAGCTGGGAGGGCTTTTTTCCCCCCCTTCCCAAGGTATGTATAGGTAGCTCTGAATTAATGGGTTGTATAAGACAGAACTCCATTGAGGGAGTAGGAAGTGAGCACTTTTGGGAGTTACTGGTTATGCCAGTGATGGGAGCTAGTGAGGAGCAATGATTATTGAGGCTTTTCCTTCTTTTGTCTTATTTTTCTTCTTTGCACATGTAACTGTTGATGATCAAGGAATGCTGGGTAAGAAGAGATGGAGATTGGAGAAATGCTAAAAGGCATATAGGCAGGTCTGTTTCTTTGCTTCCCTTATTGCTACTAATATTGGTAGGATAGAGTTAGGAGTAAAGAATGGGATTTCTCATTATGCTTTTCCTCTTGTTTGTTACTGTTGGTAAGAGTTGGGGAGATGAGGGGCACCCAGGTGGTTTAGTCAGTTAAGTATGTCAGACCCTTGATTTCAGCTCAGGTCATGATTTTAGGGTCCTGTAGTCAAGCCTGAGTTGGGCTCTGCCCTCAGCCAAAGTCTGTTTCAGATTTTCTCTCTCTCCCCCTTTCCCCTCTGCTCGCTCCTCCACCCCAAACCTGCTCATGTGTATGCACACGCACTGTCTTTTTCTCAAATAAAATCTTTTTTTTTTTTTTAAGATTGTATTTATTTATGAGAGAGAGGCAGAGACACAGGCAAAGGGAGAAGCAGGCTCCATGCAAGGAGCCCGATGTGGGACTCGATCCTGAGACTCCGGAATCATTCCCTGAGCCGAAGGCAGACGCTCAACCACTGAGCCACCCAGGCATCCCAAAATCTTAATAAAAGTTAGGGGGATGAGCAGAAACCGAAGAAAAGTGAAAAGAGGTAGTAACAGGGTTATCCATGACTGTTCTTTCTCTCAGTGCTTTGAGATTATGGTTAATTTATATTTTTCATCATCGGTGAGTAGAGAGGAAGGAGTGTTGTGTTTTGGATTTTATCTCTTTCTGTAGAAGTGCTTTCCATTTTTTATAGGCCTTGGTATTGATTAGGAATAGGAAGAAATATATAGGTGCTCCATTTATTTTTACATCAGAAGTCATTCTAAACTCAGTGGCTTAAAATAATAAAAATCATTATCTCTTGGTTCTGACTGGGCTCAGGTGCATCTCACTTGGGGTCTCTCATGTGATTGCAGATAAATGGTGGCTGTAAGGGAGTCATCTTAAAGACTACCTCATTTGGCACTTCACTTCCGGTGTATGATGATAGTAACTCTTGGTTGGGACTTCAGCTGGAACATCTTTGATCTCTCTATGGTCTGGACATCTTCATTAATTTGTCAGTGAATATCTCAAAAGTCGTGAAGTAGATGCTGCCAGGGAAAGGTGTGGGTCCAGGAACTAAAACATCATTTATGTCATAGTCTATAGATCATTTACACAGCCCCATGTTAAAGTGAAGGTGACAGACCCCCATTTCTCAGAGACCTTTTGAGCCAGATTATAAAAGATCCACAGGGGGTAGTGAGGCACTGGAGAAGGGGGTTGATAGGGGAAAGTCTTAGGAAGCTTGAAGACTTTTTATGGAATAGTTTGGCAAGAGTTGCATTTTCTATGTTCTTGTCTAACTTTATATTAAACTTTTTAGTGGAAAATGCCTGTCATTATTAAATTTGCCAAATTTGGAATTGAGAGGAGATTTGCACATAGGTTAATTTTTCTTTTATTTGTTTTCAGTGAACTTTTTTGGGTAAAGTTTTGTGTCTTCAAAAGGCTTTACTCTGTTGATCTGAAAATGAAGTATGTTTTTATCTGTGATTTTTATTTAATTCTGAGAAGCCCAAAACAAAGTTGAGTATATGCCTGAATACAGTTAATAAAGAAATAGCCTGTTTTTAAAGATTTATTTTAGAGAGAGAAAATGAGTGAGCATGAGCAAGAGGGACAAGGGAGAGAGAATCTCAGGCAGACTGTGCTGAGTGCAGAGTCCAGTGCCCGGCTTGATCTCACAACCTGAGATCATGACATGAGCCAAAACCAAGAGTCAGACACTTAACCGACTGAGCCACCCAGGAACCCCAAGAAATACCATGTAAAAGATTACTTCATAGTAAGATTATTTTAGTTATACATTATATCATGTTAATAGAAATTAAGGTGTTAGGAGATACAGGTTTATTTTTATTTTTCTTAACTTATAAAAATGGGATAAAAATGGGTAAATGATTTATATTTGGTTCTACATGCTTTTAACCATAAGTGTTTAAACTGATAAAAATGCACTCTGTAACTTCTCAGCTGTTTTTATAGTATTACTAGAAATTCAAATTAACACTTTTTTTTGAGGTGTAATTGACATAAAATTCACGAATTTTAAGGGTGCAGTTGATAAGTTTTGATAAATGTGTACAGTTCTGTATCCCTCACTGTAGTCATGATACAGGAATATTTCCATTAGCCCAAAAAGTTTCTTTATGACCCTTTGTAGGCAGTTATTTTTCCCCTACAACTGGCTTTTGGCCAGAAGTCACTGGAGTTTTTTGCTTTTGTATTGTTCTTGTTGTTGTTGTTCTCTTCTTATTTTTTGGGGGGGGGGGGTCACCATAGTTTTCCCTTTTCCAGAAATCCATAAAAGTAGAATTAGTATATAGCCTTTATTGGCTGGCAGAGTTTCACTTAATGTAATACTTCTGAGATTATCCATGTTGGTATATGTTACACTAATTCTTTTATTGTTAAATAGTAGTGCAGTATGTGGATAGATGACAATTTGTTTATAATTATCTGGTAGATATTTGCGTTGTTTGCAGCTTCTTGTGATTATGAATAAACCTGTGAATATTTAAGTACAAGTCTTTGTGTGGACATATGTTTTCATTTCTCTTAGGTAAATACCTAGGAGTGGGATTGCTGGGTCATATGGTAAGTGTGTATGTTTAACTTTAAAAAACTGCCAAACTGTCTCTTCCAAAGTGGCTGTGCCAATTTTGCATTCCCTCTAGGGATGTGTTCCAGTTGCTTCACATCCTCTCTCAATACTAGTATTATCAGTCTTTTTTTAGTCATCTTGTTGGCTGTGTAGTGGCATCTCATTGTGGCTTTAATTGACATTTTCTTACGTTGACCATCTTGTTATGTGCTTATTTGCCATTTTTGAATCTCATTTGGTTAACTGTTCAAATCATTCGTCCATTTAAAAAATTACATTGTTTCATATTGGCTTGTAGTTTTTTTTTTTTTTATGTGTTGCAGACAAATCCTATATCAGGTTTATGTATTGCAAAATTTTTTTCCTCAATTTGACTTGCCATTTTAATACTGTATTTTTTAAATGAAACTTTTAAGATAATTATAGATTCACACGTAGTTGTAAAAAGATAATACAGAGAGATCTTTATACCTTTTACCCAGTTTCCCCACCATGGTAACATCTTGCAAGACTATACAATACTGGAACTTGGATATTAACATTGATACAATTCACTGACCATATTCAAATTGCTCAGCTTCATTTGTGTTTAGTGCTATACAGTATTTTCACCTGTGTATTTGTGTATTCACTACCCTAGTCAAAATACAGAACCTCACTGTAGGAATCCCTCATGTTGTTCATGCGTGACTGTATTCATCTCCTTCCTATGTGCCTCCCCTTCCTTGCCCATCCCAACCTTTGGTAACCTCGAATCTGTTCTACATTTGTAAAATTTTTTCTTTTTAAAAGAAATTTTTAAAATGTTGTATAAATGGAATCTTGTATATACGTGACCTTTGGGGATTGGCTTCTTTCCAGTCAGCCTAATTCTTTTGTGATTTCATCCAAGTTGTTGCATGTACTGATAGTTTTTTACATTTTATTGCTTAATGGTATTCCATGGAATGGGGATGAGCCACAGTTTATTTAACCAGTCACTCATTAAAGGACATTTGAATTATTTTTTATTTTTGGCTATTGCAAATAAAACCACTACAAACATTTGTGTACAAGATTCTGCATGAGA
Source organism: Nyctereutes procyonoides (assembly GCF_905146905.1). Taxonomy (NCBI): domain Eukaryota; kingdom Metazoa; phylum Chordata; class Mammalia; order Carnivora; family Canidae; genus Nyctereutes; species Nyctereutes procyonoides. The sequence continues at coordinate 44,254,641 of NW_026575049.1, read as the reverse complement.
TAAGTTTTCATTGCTAAGGGATAAATGCACAAGAGTACAGTTGCTGGGTCATATGGTAAGTACATTTTTAGTTTTATAAGAACATTATAGACTATTTTTCAGAGTGGCTGTATACCAGTTTACATTTCCACCAGCAATGTGTGAATAATTCAGATCCTGTATATCCTCACCAACATTGGTTATTATCACTTTTTTGTCAAGAGGTGTGTAGTGATATCATTTTGTATTTCCCAAATGCCTGATGATGTGGAACATTTTTATTTGCCATATGTAAGTGCTCTTCAGTGAAATGTCTTTTCATGCCTTTGCCCATTTTCTAAATCACATTATTAGGTTTTTTACTGTTGAGTTTTATTTATGTATTCTAGATACCAGTCCTTTTCTAGAATGTGGCTCACAAATATTTTCTCCTTCTCTGTGGTTTGTTTTCTCATTCTCTTCAGATGGTCTCGTGCATAGCCAAAGTTTTATTTATTTTTATTTTTTATTTTTTTAAATATTTCATTTTTTAATTAGAGAGGAGCGAGCATGAGCAGGGGCGAGGAATAGAGGGAGAGGGAGAAGCAGATTCCTGCTCAGGAGAAAGCCTGATGTGGGGAACCCTGGGATCATCATGACCTGAGCTGAAGGCAGATGCTTAAGTGACTGAGCCACTGAGGCACCCTAAAGTTTTTGATTTTGATAAGGCCCCAAGTTTTTTTTTTTTTTTATGAGGTCCCAATTTATTTTGGATTGTACCTTTAATTTCAGGAAGTCTTAAAAACTGCTTAGTGCTGATCCCAAATGTTGTGTCGTCCCTGTCCCTATCTCACTTCCACCCCCACCCCCACCCTGCTAAATTATACTTTTTGTGTTTTACATTTAGGTCTGTTCTGTATCTTGAGTTCATTTTTGTATAAGTACTGAGATTAATTTTTTTTGTATGAATAGATGTCCATTTGCTCCAGCATCATTTGTTGAAAGGCTGTCATTCTCTCTTCATTTGCTTTCTGCACCTTTTTCAGTTGAGATTCCCTCTTCTGTTCTGTTGATACTTGTTTCTTTACGTCTGAAAAAGCACTGTCTTGGTTATTCTAGCTATAGATTTAGTCTCAAAATTTGCTAAAGTCATCTTTTATTTAGCCCTTTTCCAAAATGTTTTAGCAATTCTGGTTGTTTTAGTTTTCCATATAAATTTTATGGTAGTCTTGTGTATATTGGCAATGTCCCACAAATCTTGTTGAGATTTTTGTTGGAATTGCTAAAACTTGGATGTCATTTTTGGGCAGAACTGACATCTTGACATCTTTACTGTGTTGAGTCTCCTAGTTCATGAACTTGGTGTATCTCTTCATTTTAGTAAGATTGTCTTGAATTTCTTTTATTAACATTTTGTAGTTTTCAGCATACAAATTCTGTACATGCTTTCTTAGATTTACAGCAAAATATTTTCTGTGGAGTGTTTGTAAATGATTGTCATTTTTCCTTGGACCCTCTTATCTTTGAGAAGATGTCAACATATCACTATTCTGACCTTGATCGTTTGGCTGTATTTGTCAGGCTTTTCAGTTGTAAGTTACTCTTTTCTTCCTTTTTCCATACTGTACTCTTTGGAAGTAAACCACTGTATGTTGCTTATACTTAGGTGGGAAACTATCCATTTCCTTGATGATGGTATGACTTAGAATTCTTCTGCATCGGAGACTTGTCTCTCCACTTAATCATTTACCTCTTAATAGTATGGACTTGGGGATAATATTTTATACTTTGGCTTATAATCTAATACTATATTTGTTGCTCTAATTAAGAAATTAATTTTTTCCTCTTGTTGGCCATCTAGTGCTCTTTCACTTGGTTTCTACATTCCTTTGGTTACACACTCATTGTTTTTGGTAGGGTAGATAGGGAGGAGATGTTAATCACTTACCTTCTGGTATTACAAGATGCTCCATGCTCACCCAAAGCCTAGAATCAGCTATTTTGCATTGTCACCAGCAATTGATACTGCCAGTTTCTTGGATTTCAGTCATTCTGGTAGGTATGAAGTGCTCTTTGTTTTTTTTTTTTTATCTGTTTAATTTGCATTTCCTAATGACAAATGATGAGCATTTTATCTCTTTTTTTTTTTTTGCCACTTATGTATCTTTTTTGTCAAGTGACTATGAAGATCTTTATTCATATTTTAATTGGGTTCTTTTTTTTATTGTTTTAAGAATTTTTCCCCCCACATTTTGGATACAAGTACTTCAGCCAGTAGTGTTTTGCAAATACAGGCATACCTCAGATATTACAAATTCGATTCTAGACCACTGCAATAAACCAAGTCAAATCAGTTTTCTGGTTTCCTAGTGCATATGAAAATTATGTTTATAATATACTGTAGTCTAACTGTAGTCTATTGTGTGCAAAAAATAATTATGTCTAAAAGGATGTACATTAACATAAAAGTATTTTATTGCTAGAAAATGCTAAGCAGTTCATAATTGTTGGAGTAGGGTCTTGCCTCAGTGTTAATGACTGCTGATTGATCACACTGGTTGGTAGTTTCTGAAGTTGGGGTGGCTGTGGCAGTTTCTTAAAAGAGGACAGCAATAAACTTTATCAGTTGACTTTTTCATGAATATTTCTGTGGCGTGCGATGCTGTTTGATAGCATTTGTGTTTTTACTCACAGCAGAACTTCTTTGAAAATTGCAACAAATCCCATTGCTGCTTTATCAGTTAAGTTTATGTAATATTTTAAATCCATTGTCATTTCAACAGCCTTCACAGCATTTTCACCTAGAGTAAATTCCATCTCAAGAAATCATTTCTTTGCTCATCCATAAGCAGCAACTCCATCTGTTAAAATTTTACCATGAGATTGCATTTCAGTTATATCTTCAGGTTCCACTTCTAATTTTCTTGCTGTTTCCAACCACATCTACAGTTACTTCCTCCACTGAAGTCTTGAACCCCTCAAAATGACCCATGAGGGTTTGAATCAACTGACTTCCAAATTTTTGTTAATGTTGATATTTTTGATCCCTACACGTGAATCACGTGATACCTAGAATGGTGAATCCTTTCCAGAAGGTTTTCAATTTTCTGTGCTCAGATCCATCAGAGGAATCACTATCTATGGCAGCTATAGCCTAACAAAATATATTTCTTACATAATGAGACTTGGTAAACCAAAATTACTTTCATCCATGAGCTGCTATGAAAGTTGTATATGACATCTTCCATTGTGAGGCTGTTCTGTCAACACTTGAAAACCTGTTGTTCACTGTAGCCACTTTCAGTCATGGTTTGAGCTAGATCTCCTGGATGACTTGCCAGTTTCTACATCTTGCTTCTTCACCCTGTATCTCGATGTTATGGAAGATGGCTTCTTTCCTTCATCCTCATGAACCAAACCTCTCCTAGTTTCATACTTCTCTTTTGCAGTTTCCTCACTTCTCTGAGCCTTCATTGAATTGAAGAGAGTTAGGGCATTCTTGATTAGTCTTTGGCTTAAGGAAATGTGTGGCTGATGTGATCATCTATCTAGGCCACTAAAACTTTCTCCATAAGATAAGGTTGTTTCACTTTATTATTTGTGTGTTCACTGGAGAAGCACTTTTAATTTTCTTTAAGAGCTTATCCTTTGCATTCACAGTTAGGCTGGCTGGTTGGTAAAAGGGGCCTAATTTTCAGCCTGTCTCAGCTTTCAACATACTTTTTTCACTGAGCTTAATCATTTCCAGCTTTCGATTTAAAGTGAGAGGTGTATAACACTTCCTTGAACACCTAAGAGGCCAGTGTAGGGTTATCAGTTGGCTTAATTTCAATACTGATGCGTCTCAGAATAGGGAGTCCTGAGGAGAAGGAGATACATGGTGGAAATGGCTGGTTGATGGGACAGTCTGAACACACACAACATTTATTAAGTTTGCTGTCTTATGTGGGTGTGATTTGTGGTGTTTGAAAGCAATTACAATAGTGACATTAAAGATCACTGATCACAGATCACCATAACAAGTATAATAATGATGTAAATGTTTGTGACCTTTACCAAAATGTGACACAGAGGCACAATATGAGCAAGTGCTCTTGGAAAAATACCCCATGCAGGCTTGCCACAAATCTTTAGTTTGTAAACAGAGTCCATGAAGCACAATAAAGGAAGGTATGCCTGTGTTTTCTCTTTCTCTTACTGTGCAGTTTCTGTTTTCATTTTCTTATCAGTATTCTTCTCAGGAAAAGTTATCTTAAACCTCATTGCAAAACCCAAGGTCAACAGAATTTGCTTCTTTTTTTACTTCATTGTCTTGATAATAAGCTTTGTAGTAAGTCTTGAAATAGGGTAGAGTCCTCCAACTTTGTTTTGAAGTATTGTTTTGACTATTCAGAGTCTTTTGCTTTTCATTTAATGTGTCAAATCAGTTTGTTGATTTTTGCAAAGTGGTTGAATAGATCATGAGAGCAAGAATTGACAACTATATTATCTTCAGTTCATGATCATGGAATATCCTTCTGTTTAGGTCTTGATCTCTATTATTTGCTGAGTATTTTTATATGAATAGGTGTTGGTTTTATAAAATTTATAAAATTGGTTGGTTTTTATAAAATTTTGTGTGGCAGTATGATTATAGGTTTGTTTTTTTTCCCCCCCATAGCCTGTTGATGTGGTTGGTAGTACTGCTTTTATGTATATTAAATCCAACCTTACATTCCTGAATTCTGCTTCTTTGTGATATGTAGTCTTTTTTTTTTTATGTGGCTGGATTTGGTTTGATAGTATTTTGTTGAGAATATTTGTACATACCAATACTCATCTGTACCTTATGTCTTTGTCTAGTTTTGTTATCTGGATAATATTGACCTCAGTGTTCTCTTTTCCCTCCCACCTCCTCCCCCCTTCTCTTTTTCTCTGGGCAAAAAGAGTTTGTGAAGGATCGAAGTTAATTCTTTAATGTACCCTAGAATTCACCAGTGAAGCTATCTGGGCCTGGGCTTTTCTTAGTAGGAAACTTTTAGATTAATGATTCAGTTACTTGTTAAGGTTTATTCAGATTTTCTTTTTTCTTTTCTTTTCTTTTCTTTTTTTTACTTATTTATTCATGAGGCGCAGAGAGAGAGAGAGAGAGAGAGAGAGAGAGAGAGAGAGGCCGAGAGAGGCAGAGGGAGAAGCAGGCTCCATGCAGGAAGCCCAACGTGGGATTTGACCCCAGGTCCCTAGGATCACACCCCGGGCTGCAGGAGGTGCTAAACCGCTGTGCCACCGGGGCTGCCCTTATTCAGATTTTCTGCCCCCCCCCCTTTTTTTTAATTTATGATAGTCACAGAGAGAGAGAGAGAGAGAGAGAGAGAGAGAGAGAGGCAGAGACATAGACAGAGGGAGAAGCAGGCTCCATGCACTGGGAGCCCGACGTGGGACTTGATCCCGGGTCTCCAGGATCGCGCCCTGGGCCAAAGGCAGGCGCCAAACCGCTGTCCCACCCAGGGATCCCAGATTTTCTGCTTTTTTGAATCTATTTTAGTAGTTTGTCTAGGAATTGGTCCATTTAATCTTAAGTTATTGAATCTGTTGGCATATAGTAGTTCACAGTATTTCTTGTATTTAAATCTTGCATATCTGAAATAAATTCCAGTTGGTCGTAGTGTAAAATTCATTTTATACATTGTGGGTTTCAGTTTCCTAATTTTTTTGAGGGCTTTGACATCTTTGTTGTTCAGTGATATTTGTAGTTTTCCTTACCCTGTTTTTGGTTTTGGTATTGGGGTAAAGCCTTCCAGAATGAGTTAAGACTCTACTTTTATTTTTTTCAAGTGCTATAAATTCACCAGTAAAATTACTTGGGCCTAGAGCTTTCTTTTGGAAGGTTACAAATTAGTGACTCAACTTGTTTATTAGATACAGGCCTTTAAGGATGAAAAAGGGGATGGTATTATAGCCACACATCAAAAGGATTAAAAAAAGGTACTTTGAATAACTCTATACACATGACTTTGATAACTGATGAAATAGATTAACTTCTCAAACTATTGAAACTCACCAAAATGAAATAGACAATTTGTTGTTGTTGTTGTTGTTGTTTTAAACATTGTATTTATTCATGAGAGACAGAGAGAGGCAGAGAAACAGGCAGAGGGAGAAGCAGGCTCCATGAGGGAGCCTGATGTAGGACTCGATCCTGGACTCCAGGATCACGCCCTGGGTGGAAGGCAGGCGCTAAACTGAGCCACCCAGGTGTCCCGAAATAGACAATTTGAAGAGCCTTATGCATTTTAAGGAAGTTGAATACATAATTTAAAATGTTCTGAGAAACATATCTCCAGAGTGTGGCTGTTTTACTGAGATTTCTACCAAATGTTTAAAGAATTAATATCAATTCTATACAATCATTTCTGGAAAATGGGAGAAGAGACCCTTCCAAGATCTTTTTATGAAACTAGTATTACCCTGATATAAAAGCCAGTCAGAAGTGGTATGCACAAAAAGAAAACTACAAGCTGATATCCTTATACATCTAGATCGCAAAAGTTGCTAGTGATATTATATTAACAAATAGAATTGAGTATAAATATATCTTGGCATTATATAAAAAGAAATACCATGAACAAGTGAATTCAGGTGATGCAAGACTGGTTCATTATTCAGAAACCAATCAACGTAAACATGCCCCATTGACAGGTTAAAGAAAAAAAATTATTTATGATTATACTAATTGATCCAGAAAACTTTAAGAAATTCTTTTGTTTTTGATACAGAAAGTTTTAGCCAAAATATATCACCCATTCATAATAAACTCAGAAAACTAGAAATGGAGGGAAACCTTTTTTGTATTGAAAAAGAATATGAAAAACCTGTAGCTCACATATTTAGAGGTGAAAAACTTGTTTTTCTCTGAGATTGGGAACAAGGCAAGGATGTTTGCTTTCACCACTGTCAACATAGCACTAGTTCTAGTCAGTGCAATAAAGAAAGAAAAATAAAAAGTGCAGATCAGAAAGGATTAAAACTGTTCTTATATGCAAATGAATGATGTTTCTAGAAAAATCTCAATCCATTTTAAAACTCTTAGAACTAATATGTGAGTTCAGCAAGGTTGCAGTATACCAGATCAACATAAGGATCTAATCATATTTTTACACATTCGTAATGTGTACGTAGAAATTGAATTTTAAAATTTCCCGTTATTTAAAAAAATACTAGATTTGTGAAAATGTTAAAACACTGATGAAAGAAATCAGTGATCTAAATTAATGGAGAAACCTATTGTCTTCCACTGTATGAACTTAACTAATGAAGATGTTCTCTTCAGATCTCTGTATATAGTTAACACAGTTTCTATTAAAATTTTAGCAAGATTGTGTGTATATATATATACACACACACAAGATTATTCTAAAATATATTTGAAAAGTTAAAGTTGAAAATAGATAAAACACAATTCTTACAGTGAATAATAAAGGGAGGGAATCATTCCACCTGATTTCAAAACTTGCTGTGTAGTTCCATTAATCATGACTGTTAATGTCAGAGGGAGAGAGACACATAGATCAGTAGAGCAGAATAAAGAGCTCAGGAATAGCCCTGTACAAATACAGCTAAGCGATTTTTGACCAAAGTGCAAAAGCAGTTCAGTATAGGATGGATAATTTAAAATGTTGCTGGAATAACTTGAGTACCCATAGGTACTAGATTAAAATGGATCCTAGATTTAAATATAAAACATTAAGGTACACAACTTTTTGAAGATAACAGGTTTTATTTTTAAGACCTAGGGCATAGTGAAACATTCTTAGTTATGACACCAAAAGCATGATTCATAAAGGGAATTTTGTTAAAGGATGTCTCATGAAAATTAAAATTTTTTTGCTTTGATAAAAATTTTACCCTGTTGAAAGATGAGCTACATGGAAGAAAATATATATAAACCATATTTAACCAATGACTCAGAACGTAAAAAGAGTTCTCAAAACTCAACATTAAATCAGCCCAAGTCCAATTACAAAATAGGCAAAAGATATGAACAGACAATTCATTGACTAGTATGTATAAATGATAACACATGATGAGATGTTTAATTACCCTAGCCTTTAAGGAAATGCAACTGAAAACTATGAGGAAGTACACCATATAATCTATTAGAGTATCTTAAAGGAATAGTAGCCATAATATCAAATACTGATTGGGATGTTCAAAAAGAATGGAAATCTCCACACGGTGCTGATGTGAATATTAAATGATAAACCCACTTTAGAAAATACTTTGTTTCTTAAAAATCTACACATAACTTTTTAATAACTTTATTTTTTAAGGCCACTAAGTTGTAACATTTTTATCATCTTGGTGGAGGAATGTGGCCTGTGAAAGCATGAGTACAGTAGGAAATTGCCTTTTATTTCTGTGAAACAGTGGTAAATTTAGAGTGAAGAATTGAGGGCTGTCACAGGAAACAATAGAAATGTTACAGCTTTGTTAAGGGGGAAAATAAGTGGTTTGCAGAAAGACATACCTACAGAAAAATGCTTTTACAGAATTCTTAAAGGTTTTAAAGCTTTTATTATCAACATGACTGGATTTTAGATTTGACTAAGTTTATTGAAATCTTAAAGCTGTAGTTTGTAGTGGGTGGATATAGGAGTATCACTGAAAATGTAGGTATACAGTTTCAACTTACATCACTGATATGATACGTATGTCACTTTCATGTCCAGTCATTGTAGTATGGTTGACTTTTTAGGACCTCTTCCTGACTGGGGCAGAAAGTTCAGTACATATTGAAGGAACACTTTAGAAACCATCGTGGTTAAGACTTAAGTTGTGTTGTGTATCACTGATGTATTTTGTAGCTGTTTGAATTTTTCAAACAATTTCAGAAACTTGATATATCCCCCCTTTTTAAAATTATTTATTTATTTATTCATGAGAGAGAGGGGGGGTCAGAGACCTAGGGAGAGGGAGATTCTCCCTGTGGGGAACCCGATGCAGGACTCAATCCCAGGACCCCAAGATCACGACCTGAGCCGAAGGCAGACACTCAACCGCTGAGCCACCTAGGTGCCCTCATGATTTCCCATTTTTTTTTATAGTCCCCCCACCCCCAGGCCGGCTGGCCGGCCCCCCCTGATTTCCCATTTTTAAGGAAGGTAGTACAATTCTGGTGTCAGACTTGTGCTTGAGTTCTTGGTTTGCTATTTTCTAGCCTTGTGTAAGTTCTAGCATCTTTAAGCTTAACTTCATAAAGTTGGGAGTAAATGATATATAGTATATCTAGCAGTTGATCAGCACAATGCTTTAGTATACGATAAGCACTCAAAAACTGTCAGTCTTTCGTTACTAGGCAGAGGAAGCCTTTCAGACTCAACAGCATACAAAGGTAGTCCTATATACTGTTACTCTGGAGATGTTTGTTTCAGTAATATTTGTCATAAAGCTAAATTATACCAAGTAAATGCTCTGGAAATATAGCTTAGTCACAGGCTATTCTGATAAGATGAATGTAGTTCAGCTGAGATCCGGCAAATTTTTGGAGGTGAGGTGTCAAGTTTTAGTCATTAACCATCTTCCCATCTCACCCTATTTTTAGAAGGTTTTATGGTATGAAATACTGACAGAAATGCCTTTGAGATACTGCTGGTTGATGTTTGGCCAGGCTTAAGTTTCTGTTACTTAATGAGACCTAAGGATGGTTCTTGATTTTTTTTTTTCTTCTGTATACAGTCCATCCAGTTGGTCGCTTACATGCTGATTGATTCCCTCAATAGGTATCTTACATCATCTTGCCTGCTACTGCTGCAGGTCTGGTGTTCATTATTTCTCATTATAATTAACTATAAAAGCTCCCTAACTGGTCTTCCTGCTTCCTGTCTAGTTGGGATTCTACCTCATACTAGAAGTAGCTTTCTAAAATGCAAATTTGGTTATGTAAGCAGAGTTAAGAGCTCTTACTGTGGAATCAGAACTTCTGGGTTCAGATCTCATCTCTGCCTTGATCCTGGGTGAATTCTCTGTGCGTTGGTTTTTATATTTATTAAAAAAGAATAACTTTATATTGGGCCCATTATTATCTGGGAAGATTGCTAAATATAACTTGTCTAGTTCCCACCCTTTTACTGTATCTCTTGATCTTGGGTCAAGAAATATATAACTTATGAGAAACATTTCAGTTGGTTCAGATACTCTTTAATGAATCTTCTTAAGACCTCATGCACTTTGTCTTTAGGTTTTTGTACTTCTTGTGTCTGATACGCACATCTGCTTTGTCCAGCCAACTCTTGTTACTCTTTCAGTACTTGGTTCTAGGCCTGTCCTCTGCCAGGAAATGTCTGACTTTCTGATTGTGGATTTCATGCTTCAGGAAGATGACTTCCAATGCAGCAGTTCAGTGTTATGTAATCTTCCTCAAACACATTGTCTAAAATATAGGACAAAAGAGAATATATTTCAGTCTGGACAACTATTATGAAAGCATAAATTCCTTCACTTGGCATTTGGCATTTTGCAATTCCTGGTTTATTGATGTGCTATCTGTCTCTTCCAAGATCCTTGAAAGTAAATTTTATATCCTCAATGTCTTACTAATCTTAAATTATAATTATTAATAGAGCTAAAACTTATTCTTAAGAAATTTTCTTTGCTGAAATGAAGCACTTTTATAATAAGGTGTGCAAAAGTAGGGGGTCATGTTGCATGAAGTCTTTGTTTTCTTATTGTATCATTTATTTGGATTCAACTACCTTTCATATTTGTAGGTCTCAGGCTGACTGACCTCCTTAGTTTTTTGTAGTTTTTAATGGAAACTTAGTTTGATTTATTCCAATATTTGTAGGTGAGGACATTGTGGGACAGAACCAGAAATGAAACCAGGAATGTAAAAGATTGTGAGCAGATTTGGTTCTGGGTTTTTGGATGTTACATGTTTTATTTAGTAAACCATTCCTAATTCATTTAGATTAGATGTATGGTCACATTTTGCCCAAGGCATTCAGACTTTGTGCATCTTAGTTTTTTTGTTTGTAAAATGAGATAATAGACTAGATGGTCTCTAAAGTTCTTTCCAGCACTAAAATTTCTACTATTCCAAGTAAAAATGAATAGCTGTTCAAATAGTTAGGTGTTGCTATTGGTAAAGTAAAAAGACACATTTTATCTTTTAAGCTCTCTATTTTATAAATAATTCGTTTCAGGCACACATTAAAAAAATTTGGTATCAACCAAAGTTGATTTCCTTCTCTTGTTACCTAGATTTACTTGGAGCTATTTATTATAGTTCTGAGTGTAACCATATTGAAACAGATGCAGGGAGGCTTATTGATAAGTAGATACTACTCAAATGTTGCTTGAAAGAACTTGCTGAGTGATTTAAAAGTTCACTGTTAACGTGATAGATTATTTTGCTCTCGAGTAACATTTTGGTCTTTTTTGTTTTCATTTAAGTGCCAAGGATGACATTGATCTTGATGCCTTGGCTGCAGAAATAGAAGGAGCTGGTGCTGCCAAGGAACAGGAACCTCAAAAATCAAAGGGGAAAAAGAAAAAGGAGAAAAAAAGGCAAGACTTTGAGTAAGTATATATTTCAAAGTTTCAAGACTTTGATTTTTATTAGCTTTGGTACTAGATTGACTTATTAAACTAAGTCTGTGCCTCAAAATATATTTTAATCATTTTCTAGTGAAGATGATATCCTGAAAGAACTGGAAGAATTGTCTTGGGAAGCTCAAGGCATCAAAGCTGACAGAGAAAGTGCTGCAGTAAAGGTGAAAAACAGACCATTGTTACCTATTCTGTGTGCTAGTGCCAGTTTTAGGGAGCTGTTTTTGAGCTTTTGAGCAGTGTGAATATGTTAGTTAAAGGTTTCTATAAATTCTGATGCCAAAGAGGGAAAACAATTTTTAGGGAAGAAATAATGTGTTTTAAAACCTTTCACAGATACAATATTTGGAGATAGAACATTTCCCATATCCAGTAGTCTTTATTTTCATTCTTTGAATTTGGATAGCTTCAAAGTAAGGGGAAAGTGATAGGCATATTTTTTTTTCTTTTAATTTCCTCATAGGTTTTGTATGCCATTTGAAGAAGGTAGTAAATGCAGAGTCATGAGTCTTGCTTCATAGCACCTGGATTCTGAAATTTACAGTGAATATGAAATGTGCCTGAGGCCTAGGCTAGCTTCTGGTGCTTAGTCTGGGCAAGTTTTATATTCTTATAAAAAGGACCTTATTTTGAAGTTATTCTGAGGATATTTTCTATGTGTACTTAGTAAAGTACATGATTGAGGAGTCTCAGTTATCTTAAAAAAATAAAATATGACATAATTTTTAACAATGGAATTTTTTTAGCCAACAGAAAATAATGAAGAAGAGTCCACCTCAAAACAAGATAAAAAAAAGAAAGGACAAAAAGGCAAAAAACAAAGTTTTGATGATAATGATAGTGAAGAATGGGAAGATAAAGATTCAAAATCAAAAAAGACTGCAAAGTCAAAAGTGGAAATGTACTCTGGGAGTGATGATGATGATGATTTTAATAAACTTTCTAAAAAAGCTAAAGGGAAAGTGCAGAAATCAAATAAAAGGGGGGATGGGTCAGAAGAAGATGAGGATAACAGTAAAAGAGTTAAAGAGCGTTCCCGAGTAAATTCTTCAGGTGAAAGTGGTGATGAATCAGATGAATTTTTACAGTCCAGAAAAGGACAGAAAAAAAATCAAAAAAATAAACCAGGTCCTAATGTGGAGAGTGGGAATGAAGATGATGATTCCTCCTTCAAAATTAAGACGGTGGCCCAAAAGAAGGCAGAAAAGAAAGAGCGTGAAAGAAAAAAGAGAGATGAAGAAAAAGCAAAACTACGGAAGCTGAAAGAAAAAGAAGAGCTAGAGACTGGGAAAAAGGATCAGAGTAAACAATCTCAAAAGAAATCAGAAGAAGAAGCTGTAAAATCCAAAGTGACTCTTGATATCGGAGCAGTCCCTGCCTCTGAAGAGAAAGGAGAGACTCCCACAGCTGCTGAAGGTTGGTAATATTATCGAGGAAAGGGCTGAAGGCCTGAGTTTTACCCCAGACTATGAATCCAAGTCATGTTGGTTTCTTTCCTTGGCTGTAAAGAGATTTAAATTTTAAGAAGAGGACTTTTAAAAATTACATCTAAGTACTTTTGACTTTCATTGTTAAACATTTAAATAGCATAAAATATCTTCAAATGGTTTGTGTACATTAGGATTTTTATAGAATTTCACTGTGAAAACAATTTTGTTGATGATAAGGACTGGACGTTGCTTAATTATAAATTTATTCCTTTTGATATATCTGTCAAATAATTACTTTCCTATTAAAATTTTTTTCTTATTTTTGCAAATTCTTTCCTGATTTTAAATACCCATTTTGATTTAGGAAATAGAAGTGTTAAAATTAGTTAACATTTTTAAACCAACAGTGAGAAGTTTTCGTGCCAGAACCAATTAACAAAAAAAAGCTTTCTAGCTAAAATTCTCCTCCTGAGCCTCAGAAGGAGTATAAAGACCAAATGATTCACACGAAGTTTTCTTTCTTTTTTTTCTTTCTTTTCTTTTTTTTTTTTTAATTGACCTATCTTTTTTAACCAAATTTTTATTATCTGGACATCTTTGAGGAGTAACACCACAAAAGTAGCATAAAATTTAATGCTGTAGAGCTCTTAGAATATAATTATATATTTTATTTTGTCCTCCTAATATCCCCTTAAGGTAGTCATCATTCCTATCCCCATCCTAGAGAGGAAAAATTAGCTACAGAATTTGGGCAGGAATTCAGGTATACCATGGATTAAGAGATACATTACATATAGACTATATCTTCTTCCTGCTGTAAGGATCCTCCTGTTTTTTGGATCCCCCAGGACCATTTAAAGTAACACCAGCTTGTGGGCTTCTAAAGGAGGCAACTGCGCAGTTCTGAGCTATTCTGGGTACCCCTTGATACAGCTACCGATCTTACCTTGTTGCTGGCATCAGCCTTAGGCCAATATGGTCCTTGAATTCTGGGGTATGCTTATCACTGCTTCAGGAAACAACTTTTTAAAAAACACTTTGCCTCTGTTCTTTTTTGAAGATGACAATGAAGGAGACAAAAAGAAAAAAGATAAGAAGAAAAAGAAAGGAGAAAAGGAAGAAAAAGAGAAAGAGAAGAAAAAAGGACCTAGCAAAGCAACAGTAAAAGCTATGCAAGAAGCTCTGGCTAAGCTTAAAGAAGAAGAAGAACGGCAGAAGAGAGAAGAGGAGGAACGCATAAAACGACTTGAAGAGTTAGAAGCCAAGCGTAAAGAAGAGGTATGTTTTCATGAAGTTTAACTTAGAAGTGTTTAATTTAAAAGTCTGCTCTGTAAGATACCTTATTCTAATATCTAATACTATTTTGATATTCTGTATCTAATTCTAAAAATGTCATAGTTATATAGTAATTATGTTAGTATTCTGATATAAACAAAGTGAAGCAATACAAAAAAATCCTACCTTTATTTCCTCAGATGCAGAAATTGGTTATGTATCCTTGCCAATACCTAGTCTACTTTCATGTGATATTAATAATTATTATGTACAACTGTTAAAGTATTTTCTTTTGGGTATTCCAATGTAATACTTTGCGTGTATCTTCAGAGCTTTACATTTGAGTGTGCGTTCTTTACATTTAAATTTCATAATTTTGCCAATACAATTTTTATCTTATTTATGTACTCTAATGCAGGAAAGACTAGAACAAGAAAAGAGAGAAAGGAAAAAGCAAAAAGAGAAAGAAAGAAAAGAACGCTTAAAAAAAGAAGGGAAACTTTTAACTAAATCCCAGAGAGAAGCCAGAGCCAGAGCTGAAGCTACCCTTAAACTTCTACAAGCTCAGGGTAAGTAGTAAGTTAATTTTTAATTAACTGAACAGTATGGAAGCTTCTGTCATACAGTTAATAGACTGTAATGACTGAAAGGAGAACTGAATTAAGTCAGAAAATTCCTATGAAAGTGCTGTGGAAAAAGTAAAATACAAATGTAAAGAATAGGGTCACCTGGCTGACTCAGTTGGTAGTACATGTAACTCTTGGTTTCAGGGTCATGAGTTCAAGTCCCATGCTGGGTGTAGGGCTTACTTTAAAAAAAAAAATATGTAAGATAATTACATTATTCTGGGGAATGACTTCTATGTAATGATGGAAAATTTATGTGTAAATGATAGTATGTCTATATAAGTTTTTTTGTCCCCCAAAATAAAAATAGAGAATATGGTAAAATGAAACCCAAGTACCTGTCACTCAGTTTCAACAATTGCCAACATTTATGGGTTTTTTTTGTTTGTTTGTTTGTTTTCAAAGAATTTATTTATTTATTCATTCATTCATTCATTCATTCATTCATGAGAGACAGAGAGAGAGAGAGATGGGCAGAGACACAGGCAGAGAGAGAGAGAAGCAGGCTCCACGTAGGGAGCCTGACATGGGACTCTATCCCAGGTCTCCAGGATCAGGCCCTGGGCCGAAGGTGGCACTAAACCACTGAGCCACCAGGGCTGCCCCATTTATGGTTTTTGTTTGGTCTCTCTCAATTCACACCATTTTTTTTTTCCTGGAGTATTTTAAAGTGAATTCTAAACACCATAGTGTTTTTCTTGTATTTTCCTTTAGTATATATCTTTGACAAGGATTTTTTTTAACGTTAAGTAGAATTCATATTATTACATAGAACAAAATTAATTCCTTGACAGCATCTAATTTTCTATGTTTTGCCCCTTATCTCCAGAATGTTTTTAATAATTGATTTGTTCAAATCAGGATCCAGATTACATCCACCCCATTGCATTTGGTTGATACGTCTGTCTCTCACTGATACCACTACCCATCCTTGTTTTTAGCAGGCCATTTGTTAGTCGCAGATACTGGATTATTCTTTAGAATTTCTCGTATTTTGGATTTATCTAATGGCATTCTCCTGTTGTTGACTGATACACTTCTCTGTCCCTTATAATCTCTTAGGTCTAGCAACCTAGCCTTTTTCGAATGGTATTATGTACTTCTTTTGCCTCATGTCAGTAGGCATGCAATCTGTTTGTCTCACTTCTAGTGAGGTCAAGACTGATCATTGGGTTTAGGTATTGGCAGCTTTGTCCATTATATAAGTATTGCACTGACTTCTCTAATAATAATTTAGTATCTAGCCTAATAATTTAATATCCACCTGGTGATCATTGCCTATATCCAGTATTTCCCTGAGAATTGCAGAGTTGTGATAGTCATTCCTTCTGAATTTATTAGCTACAATCTTCCCTTTTTTTTTTAGATTTTATTTATTTATTCGAGAGAGAGAGAGAGAGGCAGAGACACAGGCAGAGGGAGAAGCAGGCTCCAAGCAGGGAGCTTGACACGGGACTTGTCCCGGGTCTCCAGGATCACGCCCTGGGCTGAAGGCGGTGCTAAAACGCTGAGCCACCCAGGCTGCCCTACAATCTTCCTTTTAAAGAAAAGCGTTCCCTGAAAGGTAGTTCATGCAGGAAAGCCAGAATAACTGCTTAACTCTTTTCCTTTATTAATTTTCAGAATAGTAAATTCGTGTCTTAGCAGCTTCCAAAGGTGATCAAGAGTGTAATTTTGTTTTTTAGATGTGTATCAGTTTCTTTTAGTGGGGTTTTAGATAATCTGTTTATATCTCATGAAGTTATGTTTTTTATATTCATATTGTCCCATCTTTGGCCAGCAGGGGACTAGTGGGCTCATTCAGGTTGGTCCCTGTGAGTTTTTCCACAAGACCACAGTATTCTTTGACCTCTTTCTCTCTTTCTTTCTTTTTATTTTTTTTTTAAATTTATTTATTTATTCATGACAGACACAGAGAGAGAGGCAAAGACACTGGAAGAGGGAGGAGAAGCAGGCTCCATGCAGAGAGCCCGATGTGGGACTTGATCCTGGTACCCCAGAATCACACCCTGAGCCAAAAGGCAGACACTCCACCATAGAGCCTATGCTATAATTACAGTAATAGGTCCTATATATTGTGTATTTATTATGTAACTGATGCTGTCATAAACCTTTAATGTTGTCTATTTCCTCATAAAAAAAATTTTTTTTAAAGATTTGATTTATTTATTCATGAGAGCCACAGAGAGAAAGAGAATGGGAGAGACATAGGCAGAGAGAGAAGCAGGCTCCCCAAAAGGAGTCTGATGCGGAACTTGAGCCTGGATCCCAGGGATCCACCCTGAGCCAAAGGCAGATGCTCAACCGCTGAGCCACCCAGGCATCCCTCCTCATAAAAATATTATAGATATTTTCATTCTCATGATATAAATGAAGAAATGAAAACTCCTCTGAGTTGTAACAGTTTGCCCAAAATTGTGGAGCTGTGATTTAAACTGATCTGTGTTATTACCTCTTAACTATACATTGTATGTTCAGCTGAGAGTAGTAAATATAGAGAAACACAGTACTTAGATTTCAGATAGTTTTATTCTTAATTGGGGATATAATATTAAGATGAAATTAGAGAACAATTATGATTATAACTAGCATCCAGTTATCAGATTTGACTGGTGACTATCTGGAAAGCTAAAAGCAGTCATGAAGAAATTGGCATGAGAGTAATTTGCCAGTCTTAGTAATGTTTTATGTAGTAGTTTGACTTGTACTTATGAAATTAGATGAAAATTATTTAAGTAAAAACTACCCCCCCAGTGAAGTGTTTGAACTCAGGACTCCAAGATCAGTAGATGGATGTTCCACCAACTGAGCCAGTCAGGTGCTGCCCTCCCCTATAATTTAAAATGATGATCATTAGGACAGGCTTGGAAGAGATAGTCTCTCTAGTGGCATCTCTGCTCTTAATCTCTTCTTGTTTTTCATAGTGTTGCTCAGTGTTTACTCTCTGATTCCCTATTGTCCATTGATAAGAAGTCCAAACTTCTTAGCTTTATATTAAAGACCCTCTACAGTCTGCTCATTGAATCATCTCATAAAATGAAGTTAGATTGTTCTGTTTCATTATATGTTTCAAAGCTACCTTGTTGGATAAAGATCAGGTGCCACATTCATTACCTAGGATAATATAAAACTTGTTTATTGAGCCCAGAATGTGTTCTTTGAGAGTGTAGGTTTCTGCAGATGTTTTCAGGTAATTACTGTGAATTGTATAGCAGATTACCTTTTCAGTCAGTTCTGTAACCTTTATTTAGCCTATAGCTACTCAGCGTATAGAAAGTACTTTACAAATAATTTGAAATCAACTCATTTCAGGCAAAGAGTTTCTATGAATTTTTTTTTCTATGAGAATTTGATTGTAATGTCTCAGTTGGCGAAGTGAATGGTGAATCAGAACACACAAGTCTTGGTATTGACTGTAAATACAAGAGTTTATTAAACATCCCTAACTAGAGCAATTTAAGTCTGCAGTGTTGTTGGGACCACCCTTCTCAGGTCATCTAGCCTATAGTTTCCCTCCAAGGTCCATACTTTGACTTAGTAGATAGAGGCTACTGGGCAGGGAAAACTCTGGTCAACTTGATTATCTCCACATTGTCAGCTGGCTTTATGTTTTTACTTTAGTTTGTCTTACCAGACTGATAGCTTTAGTTTTATAATTCTAACCAATCTCACTTCTCTCATATATATATACGTACATACATACGTTCATACTTTATTTTTATTATTTATTTCATTTTATTTTTTAAAAATATTTTATTTATTCATGAGAGACACAGAGAGAGAGAGAGGCAGGGACACAGGCAGAGGGAGAAGCAGGCTTCATGCAGGGAGCCCAACGTGGGACTCGATCCTGGATCTCCAGGATCAGGCCCTTGGTTGGAGGCGGCACTAAACCGCTGAGCCAGCCGGGCTGCCCACATTCATACTTTAAAGTTAAGAACATTTTAGGTAATTTCTCTCTAGTAACAATGTCATTCAAACCCCATAGTAAATAGTTTTTACTGTTGTCTTATAAAATTTCTGCCCTGTGAGAAACTGTCAGTAATTCAGCAGATGGTGGGGAACCTCTCTTAAGAGTTTGTTATAGGAATGGAGAGGAAGGATTGTAATAGGGAACCAATCTATTTCTGGGATTCACTACTAACTGTTGATAGATAAAGATGTATTCTCTTCAGACTCAGTAAGTTTATTTGCAAATCAGATTTGACATTGATTTTTACTACCATGTCTTAATTTGATAAAATTTGTTTGCTTTATTTAAGAGAAAATGTGAAATGTTCATAAACCGGATAGTAAGAACCATGGATTCAGACAAAAACAAATTAGTGATCTGATACTAACCTTTTCATTTTGGATAAGTCAGTTTGTAATTGAATCTTACTTTATTTGCTTTTAACCAGCTATGAAGCTGGCCTTAGTTGAAAAAAAGTAGACATTAACTTTGTTTTGTAGTGGTAATGGAAACTTATTACACTTAATATAAGTTTTCTATTTGTGCTGTAACAAATTACCACAAATTTAGTGGCTTAAAGAAAATTATTACTTTAGAATTCTCTGGATCAGAAGTCTGACATAGGTGTCATTGGGTTAAGTAAGGTTTTGGTAGGCCTGCATTCCTTTCTGGAGTTTATAGGATAGAATTCATTCCCTTGTCTTCTAGAAGCATTCACATTACTTGGCTCATGACCCCTTCTTTCATCTTTAGAGCTGTCAGTGTTGCCTAGGCTGTTTTTCCATAGGTACATCTTCCTCTGACCTCAGCCTGTACTTTAGTGAAAAGTTCTTCACTTTTAGGACTGTGATTAGGCTGGGTTCACCTGGGTAATCCAGAATAATCTCTCTCATCTCAGGATCCTTAGGCTTATTCACATCTGCAGTGTCTTTTTTGGCATGTTAGGTAACATATTCACATGTTTTGTAGATTAGGACATGGATGGCAGGGGGCTGGGGGAGGCATTATTTACTACATAATTTCATTTTAGAGTTCACTACAAAGATAACATTTTGTGAATGTCATGTTTTCATTTATCTTTCAAAGACTAAAACCTCTTGTTTAAATACAGATCAGGGCAGCCCCGGTGGCTCAGCCATTTAGCGCTGCCTTCGGCCCAGGGCGTGATCCTGGAGACCCGGGATCGAGTCCCACATCAGGCTCCCTGCATGGAGCCTGCTTCTCCCTCTGCCTGTGTCTCTGCCTCTCTCTCTCTCTCTCTCTCTGTCTCTCATAAATAAAAATCTTTAAAAAAAAAATATCAGTGACCATATTACTCTGAAATGTGCAGATTACCTGATGCTGTTTATTTGCTATGTCATGCCACTTTCATGTTTAAATTTGAGAGTTCAATTTAAACATGGCTGATAAATTATAATTATGATCAAAAGATATATAAATAGTGGCAAATTTTTCATTACTATTAAAGTATTAGGAAGAATAGGTGTTAAATTAAGATCTACTTTTAAATTTCTGCTGTTCCTGTCAGATTGCTAGAGGCATTTATTATAAAGTGAAAAGGATAGGTTAAAGGTAGAATTTACCTTTTTTCAACTGTGGCTTCTTTTTGGCTTTTCTACTTTTTTTGTTTTCTGTTTCGGTTCATAGCCCAATATGTATGGAATAAATAGAGATAGTGGAAGTTTTGTGGACCTTTTGGGGGATGTGGGAAAAAGAATTCCAAAATTTCTGCCCTTTCAAATGTAAATATAAAGTTCTTATTCTGTTTATTTTGAATTGAATACATTGTTCATTGATGTTTTAATAACAGAATGGCGCACTCATATGGTTACTTCTTTTTGACCAGAAGAATCAGGGAAGGGGGGCTGTGATGTCTGAGGAGTTTGAAGGGACTACCTATTATTTTTTCCCTTTTTTCTCTTGGGGCCAAATTGCAGCTCCACTTAAGTGGCATATGATGTCATATAAAGGATAAAATTCCTGAAGGAATTCCTCTTTTTGGCCCCCAGAGAAGGGGGCTCCTGGGAGTTGGAGAGCATAGAGGAAACTGGAGAGGTGAGAAGTGGTTGAAGAATCTTATATTCTTACTGATAAATAAATATAAATCCCAGGGTTTTATAATATAGCTCTGTGTGTTTAGAACAGACCCAAAAAAGGATAGTACTTTAAGGACTGAACCATGATATAAACCACTGCCCAAGACCCAGATATACTTCTGAATGGCTCCTGTACCACGTAAAATACTCATTCTAAGCATACTGTGGAAAGTAATAATATGTTGTAATTTCTGCAGCAGCCATTAAATAAAATTAAACCCCAAAATCAGTAGATGAGAGGAATTTTTTTTTTTAAGATTTTATTTACTTTTTTATTCATGAGAAACACAGTGAGAGAGTCAGAGACATAGGCAGAGGGAGAAGCAGACTCCTCGCAGGGAGCCTGATGTGGGATTTGATCCCAGGACCATGCCCTGAGCTGAAGGCAGACACTCAACGGCTGAGCCACCCAGGCATCCCTTAAAGAGGAACTCTAAAAAATAATATAATCCAGAAGAAAGCGGGAGAAGGTGAAAAGGGAAGTGGAAAATAGGGAACAAACCAATCAAATAATAAAATGATAGGGCTAAAACTAACCATAATAATTAAAATATAGTAATCTAAATATGTCAGTTAAAACAGATTGTCAGAAAATAAGAGCAAGCTTGCTATGTGTTATCTACAATGAATCCACTTTAAGTATACTGATTTTTTTTAATATTTTATTTATTTGAGAGAACATGTGTGTGTGTGTGTGAGAGAGAGAGAGAGAGAGAGAGAGAGAACATGAGTTGAGGGGAGAAGCAGGCTCCCTGCTGAACAGGGAGTCCGTGTGTGTGTGTGAGAGAGAGAGAGAGAGAGAGAGAGAGAGAGAACATGAGTTGAGGGGAGAAGCAGGCTCCCTGCTGAACAGGGAGTCCAATGTGGGGCTCAGTCCCAAGACTGGGATCATGTCTGGGCCGAAGGCAGATACTTAGGCAACTGAGCTCCCCAATTGCCCTTTAAGTATACTTTTTTTTTTAAAAGATTTTATTTATTTATTCATGACAGACAGAGAGAGAGGCAGAGACACACACAGAGGGAGAAGCAGGCTCCATGTAGGGAGCCTGATGTGGGACTTGATCCCAGGTCTCCAGGATCACAGCCCAGGCCGAAGGCGGCACTAAACTGCTGAGCCACTGGGGCTGCCCAACTATACTGATTTAGACAGAATGGTAAAAACAGATGTCAAATGAAAACTGGAGTTGTTACATTAGTCTGAAGTACTTCAGAACAAGTAAAATTACCAAAAATAGCTGTATTGCATAATAAAAAGTGAATTCATCAAAAAATAAAACAGTCCTGAGGCACCTGGGTGGCTTAGTCAGTTAAGCTTCTGAGTCTTGATTTTGGCTCAGGTCATGATCTCAGAATTGTAGGATCCGTGCTGAGCTTGGAGCCTGCTTAAGATTCTCTATGCCTGGGGATCCCTGGGTGGCTCAGCGGTTTCGCGCCTGCCTTTGGCCCAGGGTGCAGTCCTGAAGTCCCGGGATCGAGTACAGCGTCGGGCTTCTGGCATGGAGCCTGCTTCTCCCTCTGCCTGTCTATCATAAAATAAAAATAAATCTTAAAAAAAAAAAAAAGATTCTCTGTCTTTTCCTTTTCCGCTCCACCACTGCTCCTATTCTTCCTTTCTCTTGAAAGAAAGGAAGGGGGAGGAAGGGGGAGAGAGAGAAAGAAAACCTAAGCACAAGTTCACAAACATTCACCAAGATAGGCCATTTTGGGGGCCATAAAATAAACATTAAAATATTTAAAAGAATTGAAATCACACAGTACTTTTTTTTGGGGGGGGGGGACCAAAACAGAATTAAACTAGAAGTGAATAATAGAAATATATTTAAAAAATCAATAACCATTTGGAAATTAAATGACACTTCTTACTAAGCTATGAGTCCAGGAGGAAGGCTTAGTGAAAATTAGAAAGTATCTTGAATTTGGCGGGAAAAATACTACAGCATATCAAAGTTTGTGGGCTGTAGCTAAAGCAGTGCTTAGAGTGGAATTCATAGTAATTCTTGCTTTAGAAATAGTAATGCTTGCTTTAGAAAAAGTCAAATCGATAGTCTAAGCTTCCATCTTAAACTAAAAAAATAGAAGAGCATAGTAAGTGGAAAGAAAAAAAATGCAGAAAGCAACAGAATGTAAAACAAGACTAAGAGAATCATTGAAGCCAGAAGTTAGTACTTTGAAAATATCAATAAAATTGATAAACTTCTAGAATGCCTGGGAAAAAAAAGACACAAATTACTGATACCAGGAGAGAAGCATGGGGAGGGATATCGTTACAGATCTAAGGTATTAAAATGATAAGGCAATACTATGAACAACTCTATGCTAAGAGATTCAAAAGCTTAGGTAACGGGCAGCCCCAGTGGCTCAGCGGTTTAGCACCGCCTTCAGCGTGGGGTATGATCCTGGAGACCCAGGATCGAGTCCCACGTCAGGCTCCCTGCAAGGAGCCTGCCTCTCCCTCTGCCTGTGTCTCTGCCTCTCTGTGTCTCTCATGAATAAATAAACAAACAAAAATCTTAAAAAAAAAAAAAAAAAAGCTTACGTAAAAATAGGGGTATTCTTTAAAAGATAAAAAGTATCAAAACTCATATAATTTATCATGATGAGCTGGGTTTTACCCTGGGAATGAAGTCTGGTTCAGTTTTGAAAATCAGTAAATGTATTTAAAGAAGAAAAACTACATGATCATCTTATGAATGGAGAAAAATCATCTGACAATTCAATATCTATGTATTCTAGGAATTCACAAACTGGAAATAGAAAAGTTTCTTATTTTGCTAAAAGAGATCTACAAAAAAATATACAACCGTTGCACTTAATGATGAATTGTAGCTGCTAAACTCTAATACTGTAATTAAGGCAAGGATGTCAACTCTTAACCACAATCATGGGCAGCCCTGGTGGCTCAGCGGTTTAGCACCGTCCTTCAGCCCAGGGTGCGATCCTGGAGACCCGGGATCGAGTCCCACATCAGGCTCCCTGCATGGAGCCTGCTTCTCCCTCTGCCTGTGTTTCTGCCTCTCTCTCTCTCTCTCTCTCTCTCTCTCTCTCTCTCTCTGACTATCATAAATAAATAAATAAATAAAAGAAAAAAAAAAGAAAAAGTGAAGGAGTTAGAATGGCCAGAATATTTTTGAAAATAATATACATGGAGGGCTCAAAATACCTGATTTCAAGACTTACTATAAAGCTGGGGTAATCAGTGCAATGTGATAATGCCAAAAGCAGCAATAAAGCAGATCAGTAGAGTCATCAGAATATGGTCAGTTTGGGTATTTTGTTTTTAATTTTTCTGTCATAGGTAAAAGGCAATTTAGTAAGTAAAGTATGGTATTTGCAACAACTGATGCTGGAACCTTTGGGTATCTAGATGCAAAAACAAAAACTCAAACGCAAAAGCCTAGTCCTAAATATTACACATTGTATAAAAATTAACTCAAAGACTGTAAACCTAAATATGAAATATACAAGTATAAAACTAGAGGGGAAAACTTAGTAGAAAATCTTTGTGATCTTGTCTTGTGTCAGTGCTTAATTTAACTTCAAAGCATAATTCATAAAAGTAACAAATTTGGGAAAATCCAGTCAAAAATTTGCTCTGCAAAAGTCACCACTGAGAGAATTCAAAGACAATACCTGAAAATCGCTTATCTGACAAGGATTAATATGCAAAATATGTGAAGATAACTGAATCTTCAACAATAAGAAAAGTTAACAACTCCATTTAAAAATGGGCAAAAGATTTGAACAGACGCTTCAAGAAAATATAAGCAATGAAAACAATGTTTAACATTAGTCATTAGGGAAATTCAAATTAAGACCACAATGAGGGCAGCCCTGGTGGCTCAGTGGTTTAGCACCACTTTCGCTCCAGGGTGTGATCCTGGAGACACAGGATCGAGTCCCACGTCGGGCTCCCTGCATGGAGCCTGTTTCTCCCTCTGCCTGTGTCTCTGCCTCTCTCCCTCTCTCTCTCGCTCGCTCTCTCTGTCTCTCATGAATAAATAAATAAAATCTTAAAAAAAAAAAAGACCACAATGAGGTAGCACTACATATTTATTGAAATACATGAATTTAAATATGCTCTTTTTCTGGCAAGCGTGCAAAACAGTTGGAACTCACCTGTCTTACTGGTTGGAATGCAAAGCTGTAAAGTCAATTTGGAAAACAGTTGGCAGTTTCTTTTTTTTTTTTTTAAGATTTTTTATTTTATTTTTTTTTTAATTTATTCATGAGAGACAGAGAGAGGCAGAGACACACGCAGAGGGAGAAGCAGGCTCCATGCAGAGAGCCTGATGTGGGCCTTGATCCCGGGTCTCCAGGATCATGCCCTGGGCTGAAGGTGGCGCTAAACTGCTGAGCCACTGGGGCTGCCCCAGTTGACTGTTTCTTAAAAAACTAAATACATATTTATCTAATGTCCCATCATTCTCCAAAATATTTACTCCAGAGAAATGTTTACATAGAAACCTGCATATAAATGTTCATAGCAGCTTTATTCATAATTGTCAAAAACTGGAAATGATTCCGATGTCCTTCAGTTGTCTACAGAATAATGGAACTATAGTATATCCATACAATGGAATGCAATAAAAAGAAATGAAGTGGTAGTAAATACAATAATTAGTACATACAACCATGAGGATTACTCTAAAATCCATCATGGTGACAACAGCCCAGACTGTAAGGTTTTGTTTCTGTGACATTTGTAAAAAGCAAATCTTTGGAGCTAGAGAACAGGTAAGTGTTTGCCAGGGCCTAAGGATGTGAGTAGGGTTTGACTACATAGAACAGCACAGGGAACGGTTTTGCATCTTTGTTGTGTATAATAACTCGATACATTTGTCGAAAGTCCTAGAATTGGACATCAAGAAAGTAGAATTTAAGTTTGTGTAAATTTAAAAACTTTATATAGAAAAGAGATTTTTCTATCAATGTGCATTTATATTTCAGGGTATGTATCTCTGAGGTAAATGTTACCTTTTTAAGTATTTCTTAGATGATACACAAATAGCAAAAATCTAGAGTTTTTTGTTCTTATCCCTTAGGTGTTGAAGTGCCATCAAAAGACTCTTTGCCAAAGAAAAGGCCAATTTATGAAGATAAAAAGAAGAAAAAAACATTACAGCAGCTAGAAAATAAAGAAGGTTTGTATACAAAATGACCTGTGATTTAAAAACAGTTTTGTTTGCCTTTTTTCTACAACCTTCAAAACAATCTTTTAAAAAGAAAAATCACAAGTCAGAATTACATGTTAAAACTTATTTCTTGTACCTTATTTTCTTTTGTTAATCATTCTCAACTGATTTAAATGACAGGTTAAAGGAAAAGTGCTTTTGTTTGTAAAACCTAGATCCTACCCAGAAACAACTGTTCTTCCCTATCATTATTTTTCTTGTTTCCATTGAGCCTTTTGTAATTTTACATTGTTCCTTGAGCAGAAAGAAAAATTGCTATTTCCTGTGAAATATATGACTGGTATTTAAACAGTTTTTAAACTTGCTAAAGAACTTAGGTTTGTATTACTGGATTTTACTCATGACTTAACAAAGTATCCTAACAGAAATTATGCACTGAGAAAGTATTAACTTGGTTTCTGCCATTTTTTTCAGTATCTGAACCAATAGAATTAAGTGCTGCTGTAGAAGTTGTGGAACAAGGAGTTCCAGAAAAGGAAGAGACACCACCTCCTGTTGAACCAGGCCAGTAGCACTAATTGTTTCCTATTAAATAGCACTGATATGTCAGAAATTGTCTTAGTCCTCATTAATTTAAGGAAAGCAAATATCTAGCAGGATGGTATTCTTCATACTCTAAACCATTTCTTTCCATTTCCATTTTGAAAAAGTGTAGGGGCACCTGGGAGGCTCAGTTGGTTGAGTATTTGACTCTGGTCATGGCTCAGGGTATGATCTCATGATTGTGAGTTTGAGCGCCCGTGAGTTTCAGACTCCATGCTGGGCTCCACTTAAAAAGAAAAAGTGTAGGAGTGAGACTTGAGTTCGTTTTTAGTAGTGTCAGTAAAATGTAGAGAAGGATAGAAGTTTTTGAATTTTTTTCTGATGCTTTTATTTATGGGCCAGAAGTCTTAGGTGGTGCCAAGAAGACCTAAAGTTCTTCTTCTTCTTCTTTTTTTTTTTTTTTTTTTTTTTTTTTAAGATTTTATTTATTTGAGAGAGATCGAGCGCATGTGCTCAAGAGCAGGGCAGAGGGAGAGGGACAAGCCTGAGCAGGCCCAGTATGGGTCTTGATCCCAGGACTCCAGTATGGGTCTTGATCCCAGGACTCCAGTATGGGTCTTGATCCTATGACCTGAGCCAAAGGCAGACACTTGAGCCATCCAGACGCCCCCTGATGTTCTTTATTTAATCCTTTGGAAACTGGAAACGTTTTAATGAGAACTTTTTAAGAGTGCTGTAAAATTTGGCATTTTTAAACCTCCTTAGAGGTCAGCTTCTATTTACTAAATCAGCAAGAGGAGTCAGTTTATTCAGTCTGTGTGTATGTGTTTTGAAGTTGGAGAAAGTCTTTGGCTTTTTTTTTTTTTTTTTTTTTTAAAGATAAACATTGTTTTAACTCATTGGACTAGATATTGACAGGCGAGCCAGTGGCTAGCTACATTTTGGTAACAAAATCAAGAGAATATCCACTGTTTAAAGTTCGGAGTGAGAATAAATAGCAAGAGAATATCAAGACTGACCCACACTGGTGAAAGGTATCATTGATAGTTCCTTTCTTTCTTTCTCCCCTTCTATTCTTAGTATAAAGAGGATGGTTCACCTGGTACAACTCAGCTTAACATGATGACACTAGAGAAATTCAGGTTGATAGCTTGATGGCAGTCCATGATTTTAGAGGACATTTGTAGCAGTAAAAAGAATTGCTAATGTGGAAAGATATTTTGGGTACATGTACCTGCCTCATTTCCTCAAGATGACTTATCCAAATTTGTTGGCAAATAATAATTAGTACAGGGAAGTAAATACCACTTGTGGCACCTTCATCTTTAATTTGAGAATAGTTTTGCTTTATTGGATGTCAGTAAAATAAGTCATTAATGTTGAGTATTAAGTTTTAAATATTCAAAATTATACCTTTCTGGATATTTTTGGATTGTCAGCAAATACTCTTGTTCTTATTTTCAACTGGAGTAGAGGTGTAGCTTTGTACCTACAACTATGTGATTTAAGTAGTACTTGTATGCATCTGTAGAAGTTAAAGCAGTAAAATAAGTAGTGAATTCTTAGGTGTGAGGTATGAGTTTGAAAGATCAAAATGAAGATATGGTAAATAGTCCTCTCTTTCAGGCATCCAGTGGCTGCCTGAAACTGCATATAGTCCTAACTCTTTATACTGCTTTTTCCTATATATACATAATTATGATAGTTTAACTTACAAATTCACAGTAGGAGATGAACAGCAATAAATAATAATATGAACATTTAGAACAATATACTGTAAGAAGTTATGTGAATATAGTCTCTGTTAAAATACCTTATTTTACTATACTCTTCTTGTTATGATGTGAGATGATACATATCCCTATGACAAGATGAAGTAAGATGAATGATGTAGGCAATGTGATGTAATGTTAGACTACCATTGACCTGATGATATGTTGGAAGGAAAGGCTTCCAGACCATAGTTCATTTTGGGTAACAAACTGCAGAAAGCAAGACCATAGATGAGGTTAGGAGGACTATTGTGAAATTTCATTTCTCCTCAAGAACTGAGTGTAATCGTCTATCCTTTTCAAAATCTAACAGAACATTTCAGTGTCTGAGTTTCTAATACTTAAATTATGTCAAATATGAAATCTGGGTTGAGTTTTAATTTGGTATATTCCAAATTCTAAAAAACTATATAGCATTTGGTAATACTACATTATAACATGCTAGCTATATTGAGAAAATAGTTCCAAAGATGACAAAATAGTATATATTTTTGCATAATTAAAACATTTTTAATGTCAGCATAATTTTCTACTTTTATCTAAAAGTAAACCCAATTTCTGGATGATTTCTGTGTCTTTAACACAAACCTTTATTTACAGAAGAGGAAGAAGAAACTGAAGATACTGGATTGGATGATTGGGAAGCTATGGCCAGTGATGAAGAGAGAGAAAAAGGTGAATAGCTCATAAGTACACGTTGATATATCTAATAGTTAATTAGAGGTGTTTTTTTTTTAATTATTAAGATTTGATTTACTTGAGAGAGAGTGTGTGAGAAAGAGAGCATGAGACAGAGGTGGGAGGGCAGAGGGAAAGGGAGAAGCCAACTCCTAACTGAGCATATGCTTAACCGACTGAGCCACCCAGGTGCCTCTAGACATTTGTATAATTAAAGGAAGTGTCTTCTGATTATGAAAGCTCTGTGAACGTTTCTGGGAATAAAAATTAGTCTTGGATCTCTCCACTGCCATGCTTCCCAAATCCTCATGTGGATCCTCATTTTATGAATAAATGGTTTTTTAGGGACTCCTAGGATTTAAAATACATTTTTTGAAGCAGATGGCTTCAGCTGCAGTCATGATCCCAGGGGTCTGGGATCAAGCCCTGCGTCTGGCTTCCTGCTTAGTTCCTTCCTGCTTTTCTTTTCCCTCTGCCCTTTCCTTCAGCTTGTGCTCTCTGTTGTTATCTCTCTCAAATTAATAAAAAAAATCTTTTTAAAAAAATCCTTTTTTTTTTTTCAGAATGATGTTGTAGATGGGATTGGATTTTTAAAGCTAGCCTGTAAGAAGCACTTTAACTTAAAATATAATACAAAGGCAATACAAGTAAATAGTGCCTAATCTATATGAATAAGTAATTTTTGTCTTTTCTTTATGTCCTATATTAAATCTACTTTCTTTAGTTTTAACTTGCTTGGGGTTTTCCCTAGCCTCTTGAGGTAGATACTTTTTTTTTTTTTAAGGTTTTTTTCCTAATATATATTTTTTCTTCTAAGTTTTAATTGTTAGCATGCAATGTTATGTTAGTTTCTGGTGTATGATATAGTGATTCAACAATTCCATGTGCTCATCAGAACAAGTATACTCTTTAATTCCCATCACCCATTTAACCACCCCCCCCATTACCCCAGGCCCTACCTTGCCCCAGACTTCTATCCTGTGGTAACCATCAGTTTGTTCTCTGTAGTTAAGAGTCCATTTCTTAATATGTCTCTTTCTGGTTTTTTTTTTTTTTTTTTTTCCCTTTGCTCATTTGTTTTGTTTCTTAAATCCCATGAGTGGAAATCATGTATTTGTCTTTCTCTGACAGATGTATTTCGTTTAGCATTATACTCTCTAGCTTCATGCCTGTTATTGCAAGTGACTGGATTTTATTCTTTTTTATGGCTGCATAGTATTCCATTGCATACATACACCACATCTTGTCTATCCATTCATCTGTCACTGGACATTTGAGTTGCTTCCATATCTTGGTTATTATAAGTAATGCTACTATAAACATAGGGGTGCATGTATTAGTGTTTTTGTATTTTTTGAATAGATACCTGGTAATGTGTTTTGAATTAGTGTTTTTGTATTTTTTGAATAAATACCTAGTAATGTGACTACTAGGTCATAAGGTAGTTCTATTTTTAATTTTTTTTAAAAGATTTTCTTTATTTATGAGAGAGAGAGAGAAGAAAAGACATAGGCAGAGAGAGAAGCAGGCTCCATGGAGGGAGCCCGATGCAGGACCCAATCCCAGGACTCTGGGATCACTTCCTGGGCTGAAGGCAGGTGCTCAACTGCTGGGCCACACAGGTGTCCTCTATTTTTAATTTTTTGAAGAACCTCCATACTCTTTCCACAGTGGCTTGCACCAGGTTGCATTCCCACCACTAGCACAAGAGGGTTCCTTTTCTTCCATATCCTGGTCCCTAAAACATTTTTTAAAAACTAAATTTTTCTTTTTAGTATTGCTTTAGCAAAATTTCACAAATTCTGATGTTACTTTTTAATTTCCATTTTTTTTTTAAAGAATTCCAATGAAGAGTTCATTTTTATTTATTTATTTATTTATTTATTTATTTATTTATTTTAAAATTTTTTTTTTTTTTTAGTTTATTTATGATAGTCACAGAGAGAGAGGCAGAGGGAGAAGCAGGCTCCATGCACCGGGAGCCCGACGTGGGACTCGATCCCTGGTCTCCAGGATCGCGCCCTGGGCCAAAGGCAGGCGCCAAACCACTGCGCCACCCAGGGATCCCTAATTTCCATTTTAATATATATTACTTGATTAATGAAAGTGTAGTTCTTAATTTATAAAAATGGGATTTTCTAATTATTTTCTTGTTACTTCAATGAGATCAGAGAACCTACATGGTTCTATATTTTGAAATACGTTGAGACTTAATTTACAACCCAACACATGGTTAGTTATTGTGTTTAATATGTGCTTGGAAGGAATTTATATTCTGTAGTAGTAGTGTGCCTTGCTCTCTTTAGAGGTAACCCTTGAACAACATGGATTTCAAATGCAGGAGTCAAGCGTAGTGCTTGGGTAGCGTAGTGCTTGAATGTCTGCCTTTGGCTCAGGTTGTGATCCCTGGGTCCTGGGATTGAGTCCCACATCGGACTTCCCCAGAGAGCCTGTTTCTCCCTCTGCCTGTGTCTCTTCCTCTCTCTGTGTGTGTCTCATGGATAAACAAATAAAATCTTAAAAAAAAAAAAAAAAATAAACTGCAGGAGTCTATTTACATGTAGATTTTTTAAAAAATACAGTGCTATAAATTTTTAAGATTTTCTTTACAAAAAAATTTTTTTTCTTTACAACATTTTTATTTGCCTGGTTTCATTTATTGTAAGAATACAGTATGTAATACACATACAAAATATATATCAGTCAACTGTTTATGTTATTAAAAAGTATTATGGTCAGTAAAATAGGCTGTTAGTATTCGAGGAGTCAAAAATTATACATGGATTTCTGACTGCACAGGGGGGCATCAACATGCCTAATCCCCATATTGTTAAAGGGTAAACTGTATTTCATCCATGTTGCTCATCATTTTGTTCAACTCTTTTTTATTCTGAGATTTTTTTTTTATTCTGGGCTACCTTTTCTTTCTGTTACTGAGAGTAGTGGGTTAAAATATACGATAAAGTAGATTGTCCATTTCTCCCTGAGTTCTGTTAGTTTTGTTTGATACATTTTAGTCCTATATTATTGGGCGAATACATTCTCATATTTTTTTGATGAAGTGACTCATTGATTTGTTACTCTGTTGTTTTATTTATATTTTATTTTTAGCAGTGCTTTTTGCCTTAAAGCTTACTTCATCGATACTGATCTAGCGATACAGCTTTGTTTTACATGATCTTTTTTTTTTCTGTATTTATTACTTTCTCTGTCTCCTTAAATCACACATAGTTGAGAGTTTTAAATCTAGTTTATCAATCATATTTTACCTAGGCTACTTAGCCCATTACATTTAACTCTTGATGTGATTAATGAAAAATATTTATCTTTATTTTTTATTTTGTCCTTTATAACCATCTTTGAGGCTGTTGTTTTATAAATTCCATATTTTCCTCCTTTCATGAGCTTGGAAGTGGTATACTTTTCTGCTTACTTTTAGTTGTTACTCTAGAGACTTTTAACGTGGATCTTTATCACTTTTTTTTTAATTTTTTTATTTATTTATGATAGTCACACAGAGAGAGAGAGAGAGGCAGAGACATAGGCAGAGGGAGAAGCAGGCTCCATGCACCAGGAGCCAGATGTGGGATTCGATCCTGGGTCTCCAGGATCACGCCCTGGGCCAAAGGCAGGCGCTAAACCGCTGTGCCACCCAGGGATCCCTTTAACTATCACTGTTTAACGTTACCCTCTTTCTATACAATTCAAAGACCACAGAATACATGAATAAATTTATGCACTTCTCAGTTTATATATCATCATTCCCATATTTTAATTCTTTATTAAATCCAATCATAGGTTAAGTTTACTCATATTGTCTGTTCTTTGTTGTAATTCATTTCTTTTTGCATCTCTCATCTTCCATTTGAAATCATTTGTCCTTGTCTGAAGAATACCTTTTAGAGTTTCCTTTAGTATGAATCTGTTAGTGAGGCATTCCATTTTTGCTTTTCTAAAAAATACCTTTATCTCATCTTTATTCTTGAAGGGTGTATTTACTGAGTGAGGAATTTTTTGTTGAAATTCTGTTTAACATTTTGAAGGTACTATTCCTTTGTGTTAGCTTTCATTGTTTCTGTTGAGAAGTCAACCTAACGTTAGGTATCAACCTAAAGTTTTCATGTGTCTTTGGTTTTCAGCAGTTTTAGTATGAGGTGGCCTGGGTCAATTCTCTTTTACTAATTCTGCCTGTAGAGATTTATCAGTGTATGGTTTTATAATGTTATGAGCCATTATTTCTCCTCAGGAATTCTAGTTATTCCTATTATGTACCTTCTTGTATCAATGTATCATTTCTGTTTTATCCACTTAATTGAGTGTCCATGGTTCATTCTAGAGTGTTTCTTATCTGTCTTCTGGTTCACTAATTTTCTCTTTCACTGTTTACACTCCTGTTAAATCCATCTTTTGGGTTCTTACTTTTGTCCCCAGTACCTTCTAGTTTTAGATAATCCATTTAACTATTTTTTATAGTTTTTTTTCTTTCTATATTTTTTAATCTTTTGCTTCCTAGATGATAGAGTCATGAAAAAAATATTTTTTAAAGATTTTATTTATTTATTCATGACAGAGAGAGAGAGGGGCAGAGTCCCAGGGAGAGGGAGAGAAGCAGGGTCCATGCAGGGAGCCCGATGTGGGACTTGATCCCGGGTGTCCAGGATCACACCACGGGCTGAAGGCGCCAAACTGCTGGGCCACCGGGGCTACCTCATTTTTAAAATTTTTGAATAGGTTTATTCATTTATTTTAGAGAGCGAAAGCAGGGCAAGGGCAGAGAGAGCCTCTCAAGCAGCCCCACCATGAGGCTCAATCTCATGACCTGAGCCAAAACCAAGAGTTGGACGCTCAACCAACTGAGCCACCCAGGTGCCCCTCAATTTTGGTTTTATAACTTTGGCATATAGAAGTCCTCTGGGTTTGTGTATGCTAGCTTCTATTGTGTGAAATGTTTTTTTCACATGGCTTGTTATTTTCATATATTGTGTTGGACATTATACTTGTAAAGCTGTGGGAATAATTTGACATCAAGGACAGTATTTTTTTCCAGAGAAAATTTATGTGTACATTCACCAGGAGTCTAAATGAATTAGCAATATGGAATCATTTTATTCCAGATTTAGAATTGATAAGAATAGAATCTGAAGGTGATTGGTCAATAACAGGGAAGTCCTTTTTATTTCCTATTCATTCTGTTAGTGTTCAGTTCTCCGAGATTTCATTCCATAAAAAGAGTATTTACCCAATGTCTGTCCACCTTGTGTACCGCCCCTCATTAATAGGCTAAGCACTGTTTAGCTTTTAAGCTGCCTCCTCCAGAATCAACAAATGACCATTGCTTCTTTGCCTTTTGGCTAAGATCAAGGACAGAATCGGTAGATGACCCCAACAGAAAGAATAAGCGTTGTGTTCCCTTCCCTTCGTTTTTTTTTTTTTTAAGATATTATTTATTCATGAGAGACACAGAGAGGCAGAGATGTAGATAGATGGAGAAGCAGGCTTCCCTGTGGGGAACCTGATGCAGAACTCGATTCCAGGACCCTGGGATCATGCCCTGAGCCAAAGGTAGATGCTCAACCCCTGAGCCACCCAGGCACCCCTGCTCCCTTGATTCTTATTCTGCTTATAGTCTGGCTCAGTAACATTAAGTTTTTACTGTTAAATGGCAGTCTTCATTGTAGCAAATGTGTGATCAGTACTTTGAATTTATGATGCATAAAAACAAGTTAGCATTCATGATGTTTTATAATGTTACTGCCAGATTTAGTGCACCCTTACTAGTAGTATTTTCCCTTTAAGGTTTATAATGTTGATCTCCATTTTTAACTTTCATTTATTTTAAAATCTTTGTTTCCTGAAAGAAGAAAATACTGTGCATATAGAAGTAAAAGAAAACCCTGAGGAGGAAGAGGAAGAGGAGGAAGAAGAGAGTGAAGAAGAAGAGAGTGAAGAGGAAGAGGAAGAGGAAGGAGAAAGTGAAGGCAGTGAAGGTGATGAAGAAGATGAAAAGGTGTCCGATGAGAAGGATGCAGGGAAAATGTTAGATAAAAAACCAAGTAAAGAAATGAGTTCAGAATCTGAATACGACTCTGATGATGATCGAACTAAAGAAGAACGGGCTTATGACAAAGCCAAACGGAGGATTGAGGTATTTATTTTCCCCTTTCTCTTTTTTCCTTTCCTCGCTGTTCCTCATCTGGGATCATCAGAATTGTTCTCTGAACTAAAGAGAGCGTGGTACTAGCGTAAGAACAGAAAATACACATGAGTGAAACAGAACTGATAGTCCAGAAATAGATTCTCCTATTTCTGACCTGTTGATTTGTCAAAGATGCCAGATCAATTCAGTGGGAAGAGGATAGCTTTTTCAACCAATGGTGCTAGTTAAATTAATAAAAAATGAGTTTGTCTCTGACTCCAAATCATATATAAAAGTTATTAAAACAGGGAGAGCTAAAGATTTAACAAACTAAAGGTATATAATTAGAAAAAACAAGACAAAATATTCATGACTGTGGGTTAGACAGTGGGTCTCTGACAGTGATCTAACCCAAGAACCTTACTCCCTCACCTAATCCAGAATGGTATACTGTTTCATCGTGCTTTTTTTTTTTCTTGTTTTCTCCAAATTTTGATGTGCTCTTTAAATGATGGCTTAAAGGTGTACAGGGATACTCTGATCATATACCCTCTAGTCATAAACACTAGTTAGACTAGTATTTGCCTTGCCTATTTTAGGTTAGTCACTGTGGGGGCATCTGCTCATGTTAATTGTTGAAATTTGGTGAGTTAATGAGGCATCTATTTATTAAAGTGCACATTACCTAGCAGGCTTACTCTATTTTTCCACTTATACAATAGACTTGAGAGTTTTTGTTAATTATGTCAGCTTAGCATAAGCTTAGCATAAACAATATACTAAAAACTAGTTTGAGGATGCTAAAGAATTTTAAAGCTAAAAACAATTTTAACTTTTAAAAATTTTCATTTATAATTTTAATTTTCCAGTTTTTTAATTAGATTTTTAAAAAATAACTTGTATATCAGTATTTGCCTCATCCTTCTATAAAGTCTATTAAAGGGATACATTTTTTGAATTTTCTGAATTTCTGTTATTGTAAGTTGGGATTTCTCACCCCTGTCACTATTGACATCATTAGGCCATATAATTCTGTTGTGGGGGACAGACTTCTTAATTTAGAATGTTAAGCAGCATCCCTGCCCTCCATCCACTAGATACCAGTGGCGTTCCCCTCCCTTCGCACTTATAATTGCTGCTTCTCATAGCACCTACTCAAGCCAATTCCTTTGCTCTGTACCCATGTGTGAGAGACAGTTTGTAATGTGTTTGATGATTTAAAGACCATGGATATAAGCAGAGAAAAAAGGTTTCTCCATTATCTCACTTCCAGACTTGTTCATAGTTCTGTACTTGAGGTTCAAGTTTTTAAAAATGTTTAATTAAAGCTAAAATAATAAATTTTATAGATATATCTTTGTTTCACATATCAATATGCTATGGACCTCTTCACCCAACAATTTTTTAAGCACTCTTGTTGAGATATGATTTATATACCAAAGAATTGATCCATTCTAAGTGTACAGTTTAATGATATTTTGTAAATTTGTAGAATTGTGCATCTGTTATCATAAGTCAACTTCAGAATATTTTCATCACCCTAAAAAGATTTCATGTGCCAATTTGTAATCATTCCTTATTCCTCACTCCCACCCTTGGAGTCCCACCATCCAGTTTTGCTTTACATGGTTTCAGTTACCTGTGGTCAGCTGCACTCTGGAAGCAGATGATACTCCTTCTCATGTATTGTCAGAAAGTCAGTAGTAGCCTAACACTATGTCATTCACCTCACTTCATCTCATTATGTACGCATTTTATAATCTTATATCAGAAGGGTGAGTACAGTTACTTTGAGAGAGATCACATTCACATAACTTTTTTCCAGTATATTGTTCTGTTTTATTACTAGTTACTGGTAATCTCTTAGTGTGCCTAATTTATAAATTTAATTTATTTTTTGGGGGGGAGGGGAGCACAGAGGGGGAGATGGGGAGAGAGAATGTTAAGCAGGTTCCATGCCCACCACAGAGCCTGATGCACGGCTCCATCTCACAACCCTGAGATCATGACCAGATCTGAAATTAAGAGTCAGATGCTTAACCAACTGAGCCACCAGGCATCCCTAAATTTAACTTCATCATAGATATATAAATGAGAAAACATAGTATGTATGGGGTTTGGTACTATCCACAGTTTCAGGCATCCATTGGGGGTCTTGGAATGTATCACCCCCTGGATAAGGAGGGACTACTATAAATTCAATCATATAATATGTGATCTTTTGTTGTCTAGCTTATTTCACTTACCCTGTTTGTTTATGTGGCAGCTGTATCAGTTTTGTTAATTTTTATTGCCAAATAGTGCTCTATAAGTATACCATATTCTCTATTCACTAATTACAGAACATTTGAGTTTCCAGTTTTTTAGCTATTATAAATGGTATACATTTGCATGAAAGCCTTTATATAGAAATGTGTCTTTTCTTTTTTCCTTTCTTTCTTTGATATATTCCTAATAATAAAATTGCTAGATCATAAATTTGCATTTAACTTTTTCAGAAACTATTTTCTAGAGTGGCTGCACAATTACAGATTCCTACCAGTTGAAGGTTCTAGTAGTTTCTCTCCATCCTCATTAATACTTTTTAATATCTGTCTTTTCAATTATAGCCATTCTAGTGGATATGAAATAGTATATCTTATTGTGATTTTAATTTGTATTTCTATGATGTTTAACATTTCTCAATGTGCTTATTGACCATTACTGTATCTTCATTGGTGAAACATTATTCAAATTTTTGTTCATTTTTAAAAGTTTTGTAATTTGTCTTTTTATTATTGAGTTTTAAGTTTCTTTTGAGGTGAATAAGTTTTTAATTTTGTTAACATCTAGTTTATCAAAATTTCCTTCTAGTGTTGTTTTAGATAAATTATTGTCTGACTCAAGGTCATGAATATTTTGTCCTATTTTTTTCCTAAATTTATGCCTTTAGTTTCTTCTGTCTTTAGCTCTATCTCTGATCTGTTTTAAGATCAGTTTTATGTATGATGGGTCAGAGACTAAACTCATTTTTTTATTAATTTAACTAGCACTATTGGTTGAAAAAGCTATCCTTTTCCTATTGAATTGTTTTGGCATCTTTGACAAGTCAATGGGTCAGAAATATGAGGATTTATTTCTGGACTTTCAGTTCTGTTTCACTCGTGTATTATCTGTTCTTATGCCAGTACCACACTGTCTTGATTACTGTAGTTTTATAGTAAGTTTTGAGGTAGGGAAATGTAACTCTTCCAATATTATTATTCCTTTTTAAGATTGTTTTGGCTATTGTAACTTGCTTTTCAATACAAATTTTATGGTCACCTTGTCAATTCCTGCAGAAGGCTTGCTCAGATTTAGATGGAGATTGTGTTGAAATTATATATCGATTTTAGGGAGAATTATCATCTATTTTAACAATATTGAATCTTCCAGTCTATGTAAATAGGCTGATTCTCTATTCATTT
Source organism: Nyctereutes procyonoides (assembly GCF_905146905.1). Taxonomy (NCBI): domain Eukaryota; kingdom Metazoa; phylum Chordata; class Mammalia; order Carnivora; family Canidae; genus Nyctereutes; species Nyctereutes procyonoides. Next base: position 44,216,011 of record NW_026575049.1, on the reverse strand, counting down.
GGATCTTTTACAGTTTCTTCCAGTAGTGTCTTATACTTTGCACAGTTTAAGATTTGCGATTCTTTTATTAAATTTATTACTAGGTATTTTATTGTTTTCAATGCTATTGCAAATGGGTTCACAATTTAAAAAATATATTTAAATTCAAAAAAAATTTAAATTCAGTTTGCCAGCATATAGTATAACACCCAGTGCATGGCTCATCTTTTGCCTTCCTTAGTGCCTGTCACCAATTACCCCATCCCCCCACCCACCTCCCCTTCCACAACTCTTTGTTTCCCAGAGTTAGGAGTCTCTCATGGTTTGCCTTTCTCTCTAATTTTTTCCCCACTCAGTTTCTCTCCTTTCCTTATGGTCCCTTTCACTATGTCTTATGTTCCACGTATGAGTAAAACCATATGATAATTGTCTTTCTCTGATTGACTTATTTCACTCAGCATAATATCCTCCAGTTCCATCCACGTCGAAATAAATGGTATATATTCATCCTTTGTGATGGCTGAGAAATAGTCCATTGTGTGTGTGTGTGTGTGTGTGTGTGTTTATACACACACACCACATCTTCTTTATCCATTCATCTGTCTAAGGACATTGTGGCTTGTTCCACAGTTTGGCTATTGTGGACATTGCTGCTATGAACATTGGGGTGCAGGTGTCCTGTTGTTTCACTACATCTGTATCTTTGGGGTGAATACCCAGTAGTGCAGTTGCTGGGCCTTAGAGTAGCTCTATTTTTAATATCTTAAGGAACCTCTACCCTGCTTTCCAGAGTGGTTGCACCAGCTTGCATTCCCACCAACAGTGCAAGAGGGTTGCCCTTTCTCCACATGCTCGCCAACATTTGTTGTTTCCGGTCTTGTTAGCCACTCTCACTGGTGTAAAGGGGTATCTCATTGTGGTTTTGATTTATATTTCCCTGATGGCAAGTGATGTGAAGCATTTTTTCATGTGCTTGTTGGCCGTGTATAGGTCTTCTTCGGAGAAATGTCTGTTCATGTCTTATGCCCATTTCATGCCTGGATTGTTTGTTTCTTGGGTGTTAAGTTTGATACATTCTTTATAAATCTTGGATACTAGCCCTTTATCTGATATGTCATTTACAAATATCTTCTATTCTGTAGGTTACCTTTTAGTTTTTTTGACTGTTTCCTTTGTTGTGCTTTTTATCTTGAAGTCCCAATAGTTCATTTTTTATTTTGTTTCCCTTGCTTTCATAGATGTGTCTTGCAAGAAGTTGCTGTGGCCAAGTTCAGAGAGGTTGTTGCCGGTGTTCTCCTCTAGGATTTTGATGGATTGTTGTCTCACATTTAGATTTTTCAACCATTTTGAGTTTACCTTTGTGTATGGTGTAAGAGAATAAACCAGTTTCGGTCCGGATTCATTCTTCTGCATGTGGCTGTCCAATTGCCCAACACCATATATTGAAGAGACTGTCTTTTTTCTATTGGATATTCTTTCCTGCTGTGTTGAAGATGAGTTGATCATAGAGTTGAGGCTTCATTTCTAGGTTTTCTGTTCCATTGATCTTTGCATCTGTTTTTGTGCCAGTACCATACAGCTTTGTATGATCTTGATCACAGCTTTGTAATACAGTGTGAAGTCAGGTATAGTAATGCCCCCAGCTTTAGTTTTCTTTTTCAACATTCCTCTGTTTGGGGTCTTTTCTGGTTCCATATAAATCTTAGGCTTATTTGTTTCAACTCTGTGAAGAAAGTCCATGGTATTTTGATAGGGATTGCATTGAATATGTAAATTGCTCTGGTAGCATAGACATTTTCACAGTATGTATTCTTCCAGTCCATGAACATGGAATGTTTTTCCATCTCTTTGTGTCTTTTCGATTTCTTTCATAAATGTTCTGTAGATTTGGGAGAATAGATCCTTTACCTCTTTGGTTAGGTTTATTCCTAAGTATCTTATGGTTTTGAGTGCAATTGTAAATGGAATTGATTCCCTAATTTCTCTTTCTTTAGTCTCGTTGTTAGTGTATAAAAATGTAACTGATTTCTGTGCACTGATTTCTGTGATCTTGCCACCTTGCTAAATTGCTATATGAGTTGTAGCAATTTTGGGGTAGAGTCTTTTGTGTTTTCTATATACAGTATCATGTCATCTGCAAGAGGGAGAGTTTGAGGAGGACTTTGCCCATTTGAATGCCTTTTCTTTCTTTCTGCTCTCTGATTGCTGAGACTAGGACTTTTTTTTTTTAATTTATATTTATGATAGTCACAGAGAGAGAGAGAGAGAGAGAGAGGCAGAGACATAGGCAGAGGGAGAAGCAGGCTCCATGCACCGGGAGCCCGATGTGGGATTCGATCCCGGGTCTCCAGGATCGCGCCCTGGGCCAAAGGCAGGCGCCAAACCGCTGCGCCACCCAGGGATCCCGAGACTAGGACTTTTTAGTACTATGTTGAATAACAGTGGCAAGAGTGGGCATCCCTGTCATGTTCCTGACCTTAGGGGAAAAGCTCTGTTTTTCCCCATTGAGAATGATACTCACTGTGGGCTTTTCATAAATGGTTTTATGATCTTGAGATATGTTCCCTCTGTCTTTACACTTTGAAGAATTTTAATCAGGAATGCATACTGTATTTTGTCAGATGCTTTAGAGAAAGCATCTGTTGAGAGGATCATATGGTTCTTTTTTTTTATTGATGTGATCTACCACACTGATTGTTTTACAAATGTTGAACCCACCCTTGCATCCCAGGGATAAGTCCCGCTTGGTCTTGGTGAATAGTCATCTTTAATGTACTGTTGGATCCTATTGGTTGGTATCTTGGTGAGAATTTTTGCATCCATTTTCATCAGGGATACTGGTTTGTAATTCTCTTTTTTGGTGAGGTCTTTGGTTTTGGGATCAAGGTAATGGCTGCTTCAATAGAACGAGCTTGGAAGTATTCCTTTCATTTCTTATCCTTTGAAATAGCTTTAGTAGGATAGGTATTATTTCTTCTTTAAATGTTTGGTAGAATCCCCCTGGGAAGACATCTGGCCCTGGACTTTTGTTTCTTAGGAGGTTTTTGATGATTGCTTCAGTTTCCTCACTTTAGATTTTCTATTTCTTCCTGTTTCAGTTTTGATAATTTGTAGGTTTTGAGGAATGCATCCGTTTCTTCCAGATTGCCAAATTTGTTGGCATATAGTTGCTCATAATACATTTTTAAAATTGTTTGTATTTCTTTGGCATTGGTTGTGATCGCTCCTCTTTCATTCATGATTTTAATTTGAGTCTTTTTTCTTTTTTCTTTTTTTTAATATTTATTTATTCACGAGAGATACAGAGAGGCAGAGACATAGAGAGAGAAGCAGGCTCCTTGTAGGAAGCCTGATGGGGGACTCGATCCCAGGAACCCAGTATCACGACCTGAGCCGAAGGCAGACACTCTGTCACTGAGCCACCCAGGTGTTCCTCTCTTTTCTTTTTAATAAATCTGGCTAGAGGTTTATCTAATTAATTCATCCAGAGACCAGCTGATGCTTTCATTGATCTGTTCTACATTTCTCTTGGTCTCTAATTCATTGAGTTATGCTCTAATCTTTATTATTTCTCTTCTGTTTGGTTTAGAATTTGTTTGCTCTTCTTTGTACAGTTCCTTTAGGTATAAGGTTAGCTTGTATATTTGAAATTTTTCCTGTTTTTCAATGGAGGCTTGTATTGAGATATATTTCTCTCTTACATGACTGCCTTTGCTGTATCCCAAAGATTTTGAACAGTTGTGCTTTCATTTTCATTAGTTCCATGAATCTTTTTTAATTCTTCTCTAATTTCCTGGTTGATCTATTCATCTTTTAGTAGGATGCTCTTTAAACTCCAAGTAAGTGTTTGAATTCATTCCAGATTTCTTCTTGTGATTGAGTTCTAGTTTCAAAGCATTGTGGTCTGAAAATATGCGGGGAATAATCCCAGTCTTTTGGTATTGGTTGAGACCTGTTTTGTGACCCAGTATGTGGTGTATTCTGTAGAAAGTTCCCTGTGCACTTGAGAAGAATGTGTATTCAGTTGCATTAGGATGGAATGTTCTGTGAAATGCATTTGGTCCAGTGTGTCATTCAGAGCCCTTGTTTCTTTGGTGATGTTCTGCTTAGAAGCTCTGTCCTTTGCCTGGAGTATCATGTTGAAATTTCCTACTTAATGTATTATTATCTATGCATCTCTTAACTTTATTAGTTGGTTGATATACTTGGCTGCTCCCACATTAGGGGCATAAATATTCATCATTTTTAGGTCTTCTTGTTGGATAGACCCGTTTAGTATGATACAATGTCCCTCTTCATCTCTTATTACAGTATTTGGTTTACAATCTAATTTGTCTAATCTGAGGATTGCTACCCCAGCTTTCTTTTGAAAACCATTTGAATGGTAAATGGTTCTCTACCCCTTCATTTTCTGTCTGTATGTATCCTTAGGTCTAAAATTAGTCTCTTGTAGACAGCATTTGGATGGGTCTTACTTTTTTATCCAGTCTAATACCCTGTGTTTTTTGTTTGGATCATTTAGCCCATTTAAGTTCTGAGTAACTATTGAAAGATATGAATTTAGTGTCATAGTATTACTTATACAGCCCCTGTTTTTGCAGATTGTTTCCTTGGCCTCCTTCACTTATAGGGTCCCCCTTAATATTTCTTGCAGAGCTTGTTTGGTGATCACATATTCTTTCAGTTTCTGTCTATCCTGGAAGCTCCCTATCTCTCCTTTTATTCTGAATGACAGCCTTTCTGGATAAAGTATTCTTGGCTACATGTTTTTATTATTTAGTACCCTGAATATATCATGCTAGCCCTTTCTGGCCTGCCAGGTCTCTGTGGATAGGTCTGCTGTTAATCTGATATTTCTCCCCATATAAGTTAGGAATCTTGTCTTCGAGCTGCTTTTAGGATTTTCTCTTTATTTCTGATATTTTCAAGCTTCACTATTATATGTCATGGTGTTGATCAGTTTTTGTTGATTTTGTGTGTCGAGGGGGTCTTCTGTATCTCTTAGATATGAATGCCTCTTTTCTTCCTCAGATTAGGGAAGTTCTTAGCTGTGATTTGTTCAAATACACTTTGTGGACCCCCCCCCTCCCTCCACATACTCTGGAATCCAAGAAGACGAATATTATTCCTTCTCAAACTGTCACTTATTTTCCAGAATCTCCTCATGGGCTCTTAATTGTTTTTCCCTTTTTCCTCAGCATCCTTCCTTTCCATCAATTTGTCTTTTATGTCACTCACTGTCTCTTTTAGTTCATTAACTTTGGCTGTTAGAGCATCCAGGTTTTTTATTTTTATTAAAAAAAATTCTTTTTAAGATTTTATTTATTCATAAGAGACACACAGAGAGAGGCAGAGATATAGCCAGAGGGAGAAGCAGGCTCCCTGCAAGGAGCCCGATTTGGGACTTGATCCTGGACCCCGGAATCATGCCCTGAGCTGAAGGCAGATACTCAATCACTGAGATATGCAGGCATCCCTAGAGTATCCAGGTTAGACTGAATTTCAGTTAAAGTATTTTTAATTTTGGTCTGATTAGATCTCAATTCTGCAGTAAGAGAATCTCTAGAGTCATGCATTTTCCAAGAGCCACCAATAATTTTATAATTGTAATCCTGAATTGTATCTCTGACATTTTACTTAAATCCATATCCATTAGATCTGTGGCAGAGACTATTACTTCTGGTTCTTTCTTTTGTGGTGAATTCTTCCTTCTAGTCATTTTGTTCAGTACAGAATGGCTGTAGGAGTGGGCAGAGTCAAGAACATCAGCCACGACCTAAGTAAAATATACCGTAGACAATTCCAAAGAGGTCAAGGACCAGAAAACAAAAAGGCCATGAAAGTGAAAAACAAACAAAAAAAGTAAAAACTTAAAAAGGTGGGGAAGGAAGTGGTGGGGGAGAGAATATAGTCTCAAGTGGGCCAAGAAGGTGATCTACTTGGTTTTGAGTGTATTTTGTTCCATATTTTAGAAAGTACTAAATTCCGAAATTATAAAGCAAAACACAATTAAACCCCAAAACTTTTATATCTACAAAGATTAAATTGAATACGTTGAAAGGAAGCCAAAAATGAAGGATGTATCTATGACATGAATGTCAAAAAGGAAAAAACTTAAAAGGGAAGAATTGATAAAATATTATAGTTAAGACAGGAAAAAAGAAAATATTGGAAATTTTTAACCTGAAAGATAAGTGAATTATAAGGAAAAAACCTTGAAATCTGTATAATACTATTTTCCCTCAGTCCTGGAGTTTCCCAGTGCTGCTTGATCAGTAGACTTGCTATTCCCCTGTTCTTCCAGCTGTTCTTTTGGGGGATGGGCCTGCTATGCTAATTCTTAAATGTCTGTGCCTGGGCAGAGATGCCCCACCCCTTGCCAGGTAGCTGGGCTCCTCGTGAGCTGTTTATCCTATGAGACCTTTGTTCTCTAGAAGCCGTGCCTCTCCAGGGTGAAAGAAAAAAAGCTGGCAGCTGACAGATCTCCAGCCGTCAGTCTCTTAGTGCACACTGGCTCAGATCCTCCTTGGAAAGCTTGTGGGCACTGATTCCTACAATTTGGAGAGTTCTGGGAGAGGTATTGCCATCTTGTGCACTCCCCAGCTCTGCCTCTACCAGAGGGAACGTGGATAGCCTACTCCTGTCTGCTGCCAGACCCTGGGGCAGAGAGCGCTCACCCACTGGAGTGTGCATCTGCTCTGCCTATCTCAAGTGCCCGTGGAGGGTTGCTGCGTTCTAGTCCATTACTGGGACTTAGGACATCAGTCCCACCATCTGACCTCAGTTTATGGTTTATAGCACAAGTTGAGCTTTCTCCCTGGCACCTCCGTTCATTCTGTGTCTCTGGGAATATTGAGACTTCACTGCCCCTCCTGCGATTCTGCTCACTTTCACTACTGAGCATTTTTCAGGCAGGAAGACTTAGGAACAAATTTCTAAAGGTCCTGATTGTGCACTGTATGGCTGTCCTGCAGCTAGCTTATAAATGCTCCCCTTCCGCTTTTCTCCACACTCCTACCTTGTAAGAAGGAATCACTTTTTTTTTTTCTGTAGCATTCCAGCTGTTCTTTTTTTATATCTCAGGTTGAATTTATAGATGTTCAGGATGGTTTGAAGGTTATCTAGCTAAATTTGGTGGACCAGATGAAACTTAGATCCTTACTCTTCTGCCATCTTGCCTCCTCTCTAGGTTCACAGTTTTTAAATTTTTTTTATTTCTAGTATAAAGAAATACAGTTGAATTTTATAAATCCCATGTTCTGTAACTGTATTGAAATAGTTTTTCTAATAATTTTTTGTGAATTCCTTAGTATTTCCTATATCAGTGGCATGTTCTCTATCAAGGACAGTTTTAATTCTTCCAGTCTCATTGTACTTTTTCTTGCCTGATTTCACTAGCTAGAACAATACATTATTGAATAGAAGTGGTGAGAGCAATACTTGCCTTCTTTTTAGTCTTTGTGGGGAAAGCATTCAGATTTTCATCATTAACTATGATGTTAATGGTAGTGCCCTTTATCAGTTTGAGGATCTTCCTTTTTCCTAATTTGTTAAAAGTTCATATCATGAGTGGAGATGGGTACCTTTTCTATGTTTATTGAGATTCTTTTTTCTTTTTTGTATTAATATATGATATATTATATTGTTTTTCAAATTTAAGCCCAACCTTGCATTCCTAGAATAAATCCCACTTGATCCTGGTATATAATCCTCTTTAATATGTTACTGGATTTGGTTTGTAATATTTTGTTGACGTTTTTGTGATCTCTACCCATGAGGGATGTTAATTAGTAGGTTTCTTTTTGTACAATTTGTCTGGCTTTGGTGTCAGTTTAAAATTAGCTTCCTAGGATTAGTCAGGATGTTCTTCTTCCTCTTTTCTGCAAGAGTTTGTGAAAGATTGTTTTTCCTGTTTTAAGTGTTTGGCAAAATTTACTAACAAAAAGTTTTTCTTTGGGAAGACTTTTTTTTTTTTTAAGATTTTATTTATTCATGAGACACAGAGAGAGAGAGGCAGATACATGGGCAGAGGGTGAAGCAGACTCCCTGTGGGTAGTCTGATGCAGGACTGGATCCCAGGACCCAGTGATCACAACCTGAGCCAAAGGCAGATGCTCAACCCCTGAGCTACCCTGGTGCCCCACGACTAGATTTCTGATTCAGTTTTCTTTGCATGTTATGTTTTTACCTTTTTGTCATATTTTCTTTTTCATCTTGAGTCGTTCTCAGTAATTTTTGCCTTTTTTACTATTGTGTTTCATCTAAGTTGTGAGCGTAAAGTTGTTTATGTTATCCTTTTATAATCCTTTGTGTAAAGTTAGTAGTCGTGTCTTTTGACTCTGATTTTCGTGATTTGTGTCTCTTTTTTTTTCTTTGCTTCCTTCATCAAACTAGTGAAAGGTTTCTATCTTTTTGATCTTCTTGGACTAGGTGCCTTCAACAATAGAGATTTATTCTGAGCACTCTTGAGGCTAAAAATTCAAGATGAAAGGGTCAGCAGGGTTTTTTCCTGGTGAAAGCTCTCTTCTTGGTTTGTAGATGGATGCCTTCTCACTGAGTGATATGGTCTTTACTCTGAGCATGTGCAGAGAGAGATTTTTCTTGTTTCTTCTCTTGTAAGGATACCTGTTTTATTGGATTAGGACTCTACCCATTTAACTTTAATTACTCCTTAAAGGGCCTGTCTCTAAATGCAGTCACATTGGTAGTTAGGGATTGGATGTATGAATTTGGAAGAGATAAAATTAAGTCTATAATAAATTTCATGGTTCCAAAACATTTCTACATATAATTTTCTAAAATCTATACCAGATGTCCTAAGAATCTCCATTGTTGATAGGAATTTCTAAGGTTTTTTTTTTTTTTTTTTTGGATTTTATTTATTTATTCATGAGAAAGACAGACACAGGCAGAGGGAGAAGCAGGCTCCATGCAAGGAGCCTGATGTGGGACTCAAACCCGGGAATCCGGGATCACGCCCTCAGCCAAAGGCAGATGCTCAAGTGCTGAGCCACCCAGGCATCCCTGTAAGTGATTCTATGCAACCAGATAGGGTTCAGCCTGGGATTGAGGAAACACTCATTAAGAAATCCCCAGCTACAGATGATTAAGTGCTTATTAATTTTTGCTGTTACAGACAATGCTGCAGTGAACAAACACTGTTGTACACATGTATTTCTCTATGCTTATGTCATTGCTTCAGGACAAATACTTATAGATATAATTTTTGAGTTAAAGCCTATACTGCACTGTGCTCCAGAAAATTTTAATGCTATACCAAGTGTGGGAGAAAAAGGTAAACCATATCAAATTCTAACTAAAGTTATGATGTTTGCATTTGAGTCATAGAGAGTATAAAACTCTTGTGTAGTATTCCTTGTTAGTAAATGCATCTGATTTTTGACATTCCAAAATTTTTTTTCATTCTATTTTCTATAGAAATATCCAGTGTTAAGTGGTAGAAATGAAAATAAAGAACTTTTACAAAAATGGTTTTTAGATGGAAAATGTTTTGTAAATTACTTCATATTTTTTATACTTCATAATTTTGATGAAAGTCTTATCTCACTCATTTGAATGCCAGCTTTACTGTACATGAAAGTTGGCATTTCAAAGAGCTGCTGTCATATGTGTTTTTGTTTGGTTCTTTGAAAGCTGAAGTATCTAGGTAAATGCTACAAGAGAAATACATTGTGATGCAAGGACATGGTTCTCATGCCTAATGAGTGGTATCTTAGGAACGTAGGAAATACCATTGGACATCTTAGGCTGAAGATGAAATCAACCCTCTCAATTGAAAGGTTTTATCGGGTTTGTATACTGGATGGATAAAGTTTAAAAATAAATTGCTTTAAGATATTTTATAGTTTTGAAGTTCTAATGAAATTGTTTGAATGCAAAAATATATCACCTTTTATGTAAACCCCCCACGTAAGCTAGAGTGAGTACTGTATGTATATTGAATTGAATATAAGATCAATTTTGTGTATTCTATTAAATAAGCAATGTATAAAAGTGTTCAGAGTGTCAGAGCCAAAATTTTACATATTTGTCATATTTGACAGTGTTGCCCTGAAATTTATTTAAACAGGTTTTTCTTTGTCCAGAGGTACTGTGATGGGAATTAAATTGAAAAGTTTATGTTGTAAGTGAAATGCAATAATTATGTGTAGTTAAAGAAACGAAGAACTTGGATGGTTGTGGCATCCCCTTGCTAAGACCAACATAGTTTAAAGAACAGTAATGATAGGGTTTGAAATAATAATTTTGTGATTTTTTTTTTCATTCCTAGAAACGGCGACTTGAACATAGTAAAAATGTAAATACAGAAAAGCTAAGAGCTCCTGTTATTTGTGTACTTGGACATGTGGACACAGGGAAGACAAAAATTCTAGATAAAGTAAGAAAGTATTGTTATCCTCGATATAACTTTTTAAGTTAAGTGAATTATACCTTGTAAAAAACTAATAGAAACCAAAGCACATACAGGTAGTTCTTTTACATTAAATAGGTTGCTACTTTCTTAATGCTTTTGCTGCTTTTTATATTTTGAAATACAATTCTCAGTCTGCTGTCTTATCCTAGCTTCGTCACACACATGTACAAGATGGTGAAGCAGGTGGCATTACTCAACAAATTGGGGCCACCAATGTTCCCCTTGAAGCTATTAATGAACAGACTAAGATGATTAAAAATGTAAGTATAAAAAAAATGTAAGTATACTCTATTTGCTGTGTTTTAATCTCTAACAGAAATTAAGGAATAAATTATTCAGATGTAGAAAAGAAAGAATATTATAAAGATCCATATGTTTCCTATTCATAATTAACACTTGTTCCACTTTGTTGGATTTTCCTTTAGTTTTTTTTTTTTTTAAACAAAAAAACATTAGATGTTATAGGAGCCCTCACTTTTCATTTCCTTTCCTCTTGCTCCCAAAGGCAATTGCTATTTTGAAGTTAGAGTATATTGTACCCCTGCATGTTTTAACACTTTTACTGTAGATTTCCATGTTGAAAAACTTTTCTTCCTCCACCCTTTTTTCTTCTGTCAAATTGATTGTATTTTCTTTATCTCTCTAATGTTTTCTACTTTGAAGATACTCAGTTTAATTCTCCAAAATATAACACAATAAAGAAAACCCTATAAGCTTAAGGTAAAGCTTAATGAATCATAAAGCAAACACTTTTATGGTCACCTATGTTAGGAGATAGAACCTTGGCCTTTACCTCAGAAGACCTCTATTACATCCCTTTCCAATCAAAACACTCTTCTTCTACTTAGGAGGAGCTTTTAAAGTATCTCTACCTTTTAATGTGTTAGAGGTTGCAAGCCCATCATCCATATTTATTTATTGAATTATATCTACAGAGAAACTACTTAGTCTATTGTTTGGTTACTCAGGACAGTATGTATAGTGAAGGTAGAATAAATGCCTGATCCTCTACTTTTATTTACCAGCTTTAAAATAAAGAGTGGTTTCGTTTTGTCTTATAAGCTCCTGGGTTTAAACATACTTATTGTTTTAATTCACTTATTCATCTGGTGAGATAGTCTCCTCTTTGTCCAGGGATTGACTCCTGAGTCTTTTTTGATTCAGTTTTAGTAGTCTTTGGTTGCATCCATGCTGTTTGATGGAGCAGGATATTTTAGGCTCATCTTATACATTACCTTGCCTCTAGGCTTGGAACTGAGCCTTGTAAAACTTCCCTAGTTCCATTATCACAGAGCAGTTGAAATAAGCAAGTTCGGAACTGAGAAGTAACAAAAAGTTAACTGACACCCAGAGTATAAATTATTACATACTAATGCCTCCCTCTTCTTTCTTTGTTTTTAATTATTTTAAGAGAAAGGGTCTACAAGTTTGTCTCTAGTTTGTGGAGGGTTTTGTTTTTTTGTTTGAGATTATGTTTTATGAAGCTTGTTTTCTGTTAGATTCCCATGGAAAGAAGAAGAGGAATAATATTCTTTGAGTTTTTGAATATCCCATAGTTACTTTGTGGCTTTCTTCCTGGAAAGTCAGTTGGCTGCATAGAAAATCCTTATTCACGTTTTCTTTCCTTAAATGTCTTAACTGTTACTCTAGTTTCTTCTCACATAAAATATTGCCTTTCAAGTTTGATCATAAGTTGGTTTTCATCTTTTAGAAGTAGTGTGGTCTTTCTGCATCTTGGCTTTGATTGTTTTGGATTAATTTTCCAATTATATGGAAATTTTCCAGTTCCATTTCAGTATGTTTAAAAATCTTTATTTTAGGACAGTTTTCTTGAATTAGTTTTTCAAATTCATAATTTAAAATTTATCTTCTAAATTTATAATTTATCTGGTATTTCTATGAGTTAGTCATTGGGGATTTTATATCAGCTTTTTCTGCCGTTTGCCAGAATTTGAAATCTGGTGTTACTTTAGGTCTGTATTAAAGTTTTCAGGATAACTTTTATATGAGAATTATATTGTTTGTATTCCAGACCCTGGAAGTGGAAGTAATTACAGTGATCAGTTAATGTTGATTTAAGATCACCAGAATACAAATATGAGATGTTTTACATTTGAATCATTTTGACCTAGATCAGGAGATAAGATTTTGAAAAACCATTTGAAGACTGAGAAAAAGTATAGATAAGCAAGTAAAAAAAAATGTGTGTAAGAATTTTGTTGGTCAATACCACTCTATAGGTTAAAAGAGAAAGTCCTTATTGGGCATATTATAATTTTTTTTCCATTCATTAAAGAACTTTGTCCAGAAAATCAAATGCTTATGATGTTTTTTAAATAAAGCAGTCTTTCTTTAATATTTTAGGTTGATGTAGCAAATTTTCTTTAAAACATACTTTGAGATATTTTTTAAAGTTAGAATTGCTTTAAAGTTGGACCAGATATATTTTTCAGGTAGTCAGAATTTCTTCTTGCTTGTCACCTTTTTTTTTTTTTTTTTTTTAAGATTTTATTTATTTATTGGAGAGAGAGAGAGAGAGAGAAACACAGGCAGAAGGAGAAGCAGGCTCCTTGCAGGGAGCCTGACATTGTCTCCGGGATCACGCCCTGGGCTGAAGGTGGCGTGATCTAAACTGCTAAGCCACCGGGGCTGCCGGCCTGTCACCTTTTTATAGATAAGGACTCCTGCATGGCTGCTGTCATTTGTTACTTACTGATAATCTGCTCAAAATTGGGATACACCAAGGTTTTATGACCTTAACAAAGAGAATGTTTTCTCATTTCATATTTTCCCCCTGCAAACTCCTTTTGATTAATGAAAATATTGACTGTTGGGCTTTGCTGGTTGATTCACTGACTGTTGAAAACCATTTATTTAGAGAAGTAAGTGGTGATGTTTTTCAGTTTCCATGGCAGAATAATTGTTTTTATAAAGAAACTGCCATTGTTTTGACTTCCTTAATTAAGCTCTCCACTTTTCCCCATCTTTCCTAGTTTGATAGAGAGAACGTACGAATTCCAGGAATGCTCATTATTGATACTCCTGGGCATGAGTCTTTCAGGTAAGAGCAACTTGGGTTATTTGTCATCAAGCAGACTGCTAGAAACCATTAAGTCTTAAAGTTCAGTGAGTGAGAAAGTCTGATTAGTTAATTTTAGGGTAGTATTTTAAAATCTGTAGTCCCTAAACTACCAATCATTATATGTGCCTTACTGAATAAGTAGTAATTTATTTGGATACTTGTTTTTTATGGATATCTTTTCTCTTTTGAAAGACTAAGTCCTAATAAATACTTGGTCTGTCTTCTGTGAAACCCATTATATGTGGAACTTATTCTGTTGTCTCTTGGCTATATTCCTTAGCACAAAAAACTTGGCCAGTACAATTTGCAGAAATACTGGAGTAACTTCTGGAACTAACTTATTCCAGCTGATGTCAGTTCACTGTCTGATAAGCATTTGACAACTTAAGGACTAACAGCATTTAAATTTTAATGCATGCACTTCATTTTGCTTTTTTGATTCAGATTTTACAAAATATTAATTACTTGTTTCTTTAGGTAAAAGTAATTTCAAGATTTTCTATTTATGCATTTTTTTTCCTCTTTTCAACAGTAATCTGAGAAACAGAGGAAGCTCTCTTTGTGATATTGCTATTTTAGTTGTTGACATTATGCATGGTTTGGAGCCCCAGACAATTGAATCTATTAATCTTCTGAAATCTAAAAAATGTCCCTTCATTGTTGCACTCAATAAGGTAAGCCCCCCTGAAGAATTAAATGTGAATACATGCTTCTTAAATTTTTGTGATTAAACAAATGTGTCATAGTATAACTTTCATATAAGAATATGTACTCAGGCTAAGTTCAATGTATTTTAACCAATTTATACATACATATAACCACCACCATCAGAATATAGATCATCTCCATATTCCCAGAATGTTCATTCATGTTCCTTATTAGTAAGCCTACCCCCTTTTCAACTCCAAGAACTGATCTATTACTATAGACTAATTTTGTCTGTTTTATATTTTCATAATAATGAAATTATGTAGTGTGTACTCTTTTGGGTCTGGCATTTTCTTCTACTCTTGATATTTTATATTTATCCATGTTGCATATACCATTGGTGGTTCCTTTTCACTGATGAGTGATAGTTCATCATCTTGATTAATACTACACTTCATTTACACACTGAAGAATATTTGGGTTGATTCTACTTTAGGTTATTAACAAAGCAGCTATCAACATCCCTACACATCTTTGGGTTGAAATTTCTTACTTACTTTGAGTAAATATTTAAAAAGAAAGTTGGTGGTTCAAGTAAGTTGTATATGTTCCATTTAATGAGAAAATGACATTTTCTCAAAGAGTTTATACGATTTTATATTTTAAGATTTCAATTCTGCACATTCTTGGCAACATCTGTTTTACATACAGCAAGTATAATTGTGTAATACTAAATTTTATTGTGATTTAATTTGCATTTCTTTGATGCCTAATGGCCTCAAAAATCTTTTCATGCATTTACCACTCTTTGTGAAGTAACTATTTTAAAATGTTTGCTCATTTTTTTTTACTGGATTGTTGTCTTACTATTGAATTTAAGAGTTCTTTATTGCTGATATAAGTCCTTTGCCAGTGGTTTGTATTGTGGGTACATACTTATAGTCAAGGACTTGGTTTTTCATTTTCTTAGTGATGTGTTTTGAAAAGCACAGATTTCTAATTTTGGTGAAGTCCAGCGTATGAGAAATTTTTTTTATAATTTGTGTTTTTTAGATTCTCTGTAAGTAATCTTTAACCACCCCAATTTATGAAAAAATTTTCAGTGTTTCTAGATATTTAACAATTAAGTCTGTGGTATTTTCAGTTAATTTTTATTCATGGTAGAAATGTGATAACCACCACTTCGTTCTGTTTATGAACTGTTTCTACTTGTTTGCTTGTTTTAGTTTTGTTTTCTTTTTAATTCCACATTATTAGTGAAATCATATAGTATTTGTCTTTCTCTGTCAGGCTAATTTCACTTAGCATAATATCCTCTGGGTCTATCAATATTGTAAATGACAAGCTCTCATTCATTTTTATGGCTGAGTAATACTCCAGAGTGTGTGTGTGTGTGTGTGTGTGTGTGTGTACACATATGTACCACATCTTTATCCATTTAACTATCAGTGATCACTTAGGTTGCTTCCATATCTTGGCTATTGTAAATAATGATGCAATAAACATAGGGGTGCATCTTCTTTTTTAATTAATGTTTTCATTTTCTTTAGATAAATATCTAGTAGTGGGATTACTCGATCATGATGGTATTTCTATTTTTAATATTTTGAGGAGTCTCCATACTGTTTTTCACATTGATTGGTTGCACCAATTTACATTCCCACCAGTAGTGCACCAGAGTTCCCTTTTCTGCACATCCTCACCAACACTTGTTATTTATTGTCTTTTTTTAAACTAGCCACTGTGACTTTATAACAAGGTGACGTTTCATTGTGGTTTTATTTCCCTGATGATTAGTGACATTGAGCATCTTTTCATGTGTCCGTTAGCCATCTCTATGTCTTTGGAGAAATGTCTAGGTTCTCTGCCCATTGTTTTATTTGGATCATTTGTGTTTTGAGATGTTGCTGTGTATATGTTCTTTATATATGTCTGATATTAACTCTTTATTGGATATATCCTTTGCAGATATCTTCTGTCATTCAGTAGATTGTGTTTTTGTTTTGTTGATGGGTTTCCATCACTTTACAAAACGTTTTTATTTCGGTGTAGTCCCAGTGGTTTATTTCTGTTTACCTTGCCTTTGGAGACACTTGGGTGTCTGACTTTTGGTTTCAGCCTAGGTTGTGATTTCAGGGTTGTGAAATTGAGCCCCACATCAGGCTCTGTGCCCCTCTGCCCCTCCTGCTCATGCTCACTCTGTTTCAAATAAATAAATAAATAAATGAATCTTAAAAACAAAAAAAGGAAACGAAAAATATTGGCTATAGTCAATGTCAGATAAATTACTGTGTTCTTTTCTAGGAGTTTTATGGTTTCAGGTCTTACATTTAGGTCTTTATTACATTTTGAGTTTATTTTGTGTATGATGTTAGAAAGTGGTTCAGTTTTACTCTTTTACATGTAGTTGTCCAGATTTCCTAGCATCATTTATTTAAGAGACCGTCTTTTCCCCATCGTATATTCCTTTCTCCTTTGTAATAGATAGACCCTATAAGCATTGGTTTATTTCTGGGCTCTCCGTTCCGTTGAATTGAGTCTGTTTTTTGTGCCAGTATCACTGTTTTCGTTGCTGTAGTTTTGTAACATTGCTTGAAATCCAAGATTGTGCTAACTCCAGCTTTGTTTTTTTTTTTTTTTTTTTCCAAGAATGCTTTAGCTATTTGGAGCCTTTCTGATTCTGTACACATTTTTAGGATTATTGGTTGCAGTTCTGTGAAAATTGCTATTGGTACTTTGATAGGGATTGCATTGAATCTGTAAATTGCTTTGGGTAGAATGAACATTATAACAGTATTCTTCCATCCATGAGTGTGGTATATCTTTCCATTTGTTTGTGTCATTTTCCCTTTATAAGTGTCCTAGAGTTTTCAGAGTACCAGTTTTTCACCTTCTGGGTTAAATTTGTTCCTAGATACTTTATTCTTTCTGGTACAACTGTAAATGGGATGATTTTCTTGCCTTTCTCCTACTTAATTATTAGTGTATAGAAATGCAGGAGATTTTTGTATGTTAATTTTGTATTCCCCAACTTTACTGAATTCATGCATTCTAATCATTTTTTTTAGCAGAATCTCTATATTATCCTGTCGTGCACTAACAGTGATGGTTTTATCCCCTTCTTACCAATTTGGGTGCCTTTTATTTCTTGTGTGTCTGCTACTATTGGGACTTCCTGTGTTATATTGAATAAAAGTGGCAAGAATGGACATTCTTGCTCTGTTCCTGATCTTAGAAGAAAGGCTTTCAGTTTTTCACCGTTGAGTATGATGTTAGCTGTGGGTTTGTTATATATGGCCTTTATCATGTTGAGGTATGTTCCCTCTAAACCCACTTTGTTGAGTTTTTATCATGAACAGATGTTGGTGTCAGATGCATTTTCTGAACCTGTTGAGATGATTTTATAACTTTTATCCTTTATTTTGTTCATGTGGTGTATCACCTTGACTGATTTTGGATATTGAACCATCTTTGCATCCCCAGAATAAATCCCACTTGATTGTGGTGAATGATTATTTTCAATGTATTGTTGAATTTGGCTTGCTAATATTTTGTTGAGGACTTTTGCATCTGTGTTCATCAGAGGCATTAGCCTGCAGTTTTCTTTTCTTTTCTTTTCTTTTTTTTTTTTTTTTTTTTTTGGTAGTGTCTTTGTCTTGTTTTGGAATTGGGTTAATACTGGCATCATGGAATGTATTTGGAAATTATCCTTCCTTATCTGTTTTTGGAATAGTACAAGAGGAAAATTGGTATTAACTATTCTTTAAATGTTAGGTAGAGGGATCTCTGAGTAGATCCCTTAGCTTAGCGGTTTAGCACCTGTGTTTGGCCCAGGGCGTGATCCTGGAGACCCAGGATCGAGTCCCACATCGGGCTCCCTGCATGGAGCCTGCTTCTCTCTCTGCCTGTGTCTCTGCCTCTCTCTCTCTGTGTCTCTCATGAATGAATGAATGAATAAATAAATAAAGTCTTTAAAAAATAAAATAAATAAATGTTAGGTAGAATTCACCTGTGAAGCCATTTGGTTTCAGAAGTCCTGGACTTTTGTTTGTTGGGATCGTTTTGATTATTGGTTCAATTTTGTTACTGGTAACTGGTCTGTTTGGGTTTTGTTTTATTGATTTTCTGGTTTATTCATTTCTTCTAAGTTGTTAAAGTTGTTGGCATATAATTTTTTTTTTTTGAAGATTTGAGAGAGAGAGTGAGCACCAGCAGGGGGAGGGGCAGAGGGAGAAGTAGACTCTCCACTAAGCAGGGGCTTTGATCCCAGGATTCGGGGATCATGACCTGAGCTGAAGGCAGATGCTTAATGGACTAAGTCATGCAGTTGCCCCTGCATATCATTTTTATGTAACAGATTCATGGTCCTTTGTATTTCTGTGGTGTCAGTTACTTGTTTCTGATTTTGAGTCCTCTTTTTTTTCTCAAAGAGTCTAAAGGTTTATTAATTTTTGTTTCTTTGCAAAAAACTATCTCTTGGTTCCACTGATCTATTGTTTTTATAGTCTCTTTCATTTATTTCTTCTCTGATGTGTATTATTCTCTTCCTTTTACTAACTTTAGGCTTTTTTGTTGTTGTTGTTTTCCCCCAGTCCCTTTAAGTATAAGGTTAGATTGTTTATTTGAGATTTTTCTTTCTTGAGATAAGCCTGAATTGCTATGAGTTTTTTCTAATAACTTTTCACTGTATCACAAAGATTTTGGATTGTTGTATTTTCATTTTTATTTGTCTCAAGGTGTTTTTTTAAATTTCCTCTTTGAATACTTCATTGACCCACTGGTTGTTCAGTACCATGTTCTTTAGCCCTCACGTTTTTTCCGGTTTTTCTCTTGTTATTTATTTATTTTTTTATTCTGTTTTGGTTGGAAAGGATTGATGTGATTTCATTCTTAAGTTTATTGAAACTTGTTTTGTGACCTAATGATCCTCTTAGTTTTTACAGAAAGCCTTCTAGAATTTTGATTTGAATTGTAGATGAATTCTGTAAGAACTGACATTTTATCAAAATTGAGTCCTCTGATAAGTGAACATGATATTTCTACATTTACTTAATTATTTTCTTTTGGTGATATTTGGTGTCCATGTGTTAGACATATTTTTCTAAATTTATCTCATAGTATGCCATGGTTTTGGTGCTATTGTAAATACCATTTTAAAATTTTAGATTTCTAGTTTTAAATTTATATAGGAACATATTTGAGTTTTATGTATTCATTTTTAATTTTGTGATCTTATTAAATTCACTGATTAGGCCTACTAGCTTCTTTTGTACATCATGTGGAATTTTCCATCTATACAATTATATTATCTGCAAATAGCTATTTTATTTTTTCCCTTCATGTGTGTGCTCTGTAAATTTTCCCCTTCCTTACTGCTCTAACTTCTAGAACAATGTTGAAGAGAAATAATGACAGACACTTTGCTTTCTGCTCCATCTTGGGGGAAGTCCTTGGTCTTCCACCAATTATATATAATGTCAGCCGTAGGTTGTTTAAAGTGCTATTTGTGGTTTTTTTAAGTCATGAGTTTTGATTTTTGTCAGATGGCTCTTCTCCATCTCTTGAGATATTTATGTGGCTTTTCCTCTTCCATAAGATGAACTAATGTTGCTGTTTTGAGGGGACTTTACTTTTTATTATCAAGACTTTATTATCTTTAGAGCCATTTAACATTTACAGCAATTTTGAAGAGAGGGTACAGAGATTTCCCCCATACCTTTCCTCCCCCAGAAAGTCTCCCCCATTTTCCGTACACTCCCTCCCACACCAGGGTGTGATATGTTATAATTGATGAAAATTCATTGACTTATAATCAACCAAAGTCCATAGTTTACTTCTTGGTCTTGTACGTTCTATGGGTTTAGACAAATGTATAATGACCTGTATCCATCATTTTGGTGTCATAAAGTATTATCACGACCTTGAAAATCTTACTGCTCTGTTGTTCTCCCACCTCCCAGTCCCCCCCTAAAGATCCTTGATCTTTTTACTATCTGCATAGTTTTGCCTTTTCCAGAGTGTCGTATAGTTGGGATTGTACAGCGTTCTGGAATAAACTTTATCAGATCACCTTCTTTCACTTAAAAATAGGAATTAAACTTTCCTCTATGTATTTTCATGGCTTTTTTTTTTTTTTTTTTTTACTTTTAGCTCATTCATTTTGTTTAATAATTCCATTGTCTGGATGCACTACAGTTTTATTCATTTATCCATTGAAGGGCATCTTGGTTGCTTGCAAGTTTGGCAGTTAGTAATGAAGCTGCTGTAAACCTCTGTTTACAGAGGTGCGGATTTGTGCATGGACATGTTTTTTAGCTCCTTTGGGTAAATACCCAGGAGTGTGATGGTGGATTGTATGGTAAGCATGTTTAGTTTTGCAAGAAACTGCTGAACTCTTCTCAAGTGGTTGTAAGTGTAATTGCAAGCCTACCAGCAACGAATAAGAATTCCTGTTGCTCTACATCTTGACCAGCATTTGGTATTGTGTTTTGGACTACATCTAATAGGTATATAGTGGTATTCATTGTTGTTTTAATATGTTTCCTAAAGATGTTCTCTGAGATGTGGAATGTCTTTTCACGTGCTTATTTGCCATTTCTGAGGTGTCAAATTCATTGGTACATTTTTTAAAAAGATTTATTTATTTATTTATTCAGGAGAGACAGAGAGAGAGAGGCAGAGACACAGGCAGAAGGAGAAGCAGGCTCCATGGAGGGAGCCTTACATGGCACTCGATCCCGGGTCTCCAGGATCATGTCCTGGGCTGAAGGCAGGTGCCGAACTGCTGAGCCAACCAGGCATCCGTCCCATTGGCGCATTTTTAAATTGGATTCTTTGTTTTCTTACTTTTGAGTTTTAAGAGTTAATATATTTTGGAAACAGTTTCTTTATCAGCTGACTTTTGCACATGTTTTATCCCAGTCTGGCTTCTTATTTCACTTTCTAGACTCACTCTCTGTTTCACAGAAGTTTTTAATTTTAATAAAGTTTAGCTTATCTTTCTTTCATGGATCATGCCTTTAGTATCTAAAGAGTCAAGGGCATCACATTTTTTTCTGTGTTTTGTAGGAGTTTTAGAGTTTTGTATGTTACATTTAGGTCTGTGATTATTCTGAGTTAATTTTTGTTACATGGAAGAAAAGATTGTTTTTTTGCATGTGGATGATACTCAGTTGTTCCAGCACTATTTTTAAATGTTAAACCAACCTTACATCACTAGAATAAACCTACTTGGTCATGATGTAGTATCCCTTTCATATATTGCAAGGTTTGATTTGATAAGCTGTTGCTGATGATTTTTGTGTCCATATTCATGAATGATTTTGCTATATAATTTTCCTTTCCTGTAGTGTCTTTTGTCTGATTTTGATATCAGAGTAATGTTGCCTTGTAAGATGAATTGAGAAATATTTCCTCCTTCATTTTCTGAGAGAGTGTGTGTGTGTGTGTGTGTGTGTGTGTGTGTGTGTGTGTATAAATGATAAAATGTTTGGTAGAATTCACCAGGAACCAGATCTGCATAGAATCTCTTTAAACAAGTACAGGTTATTTTAGTTTTTATTTTTCTCTAATTAGTATAGAAATTTGTTTCCAAGAACCAGCTCATTGTTTTTTATCTCCTTGATTTCCAGTGTTAATTTAATTATTTTTCTTTCTTTCTGTTTAGTTGTCATGTCTTCTTCTAACTTCTTAAGGTAGAATCTTAGATTGTTGATTTCAGATATTTTTTCTTGTCTAATAGAAGTATTTAAGGGTATGTTTTACACACTGTTAAAAGCATTGCTGAGGGGTTCCTGGGTGACTCAGTCGGTTAAGCATCCAACTATTGATTTTGACTCAGGTTGTGCTCTCAGGGTCATGGGATTGAGCACCGTATTGGGTTCTTTGCTAAGGGCAGAGTTTATTTGTCCATTTCCCTTTGCTCCTCCCCTCACTTGTGCTTACTCGCTCTCTATCTCTAGGAATAAATAAAATCTTAAAAAAAACAACACTGCTTAGGTATATTGTACTTTTATTATCATTTGAATCAAATTATTTCCTGAATATTTTTACTTGATACAGACTTCTAGGCTTAAAATTTTTTTCCTTCTATAAAAAAATTTTTTGCCTTCATCATTGCTTTATGGTTTTTATGTCTTCGTGTCTTTGTTTCCCTGTATGTAATGTCTTCCTTTTTCCTTGATTGCTTTTAAGAACTTTTAAGGGTTCACAATTGAGATTATGTAATAATTTGTTTATCCTACTTTGATTTGTTTTTCTTAGATCTACGAACTTGTAGTCTTCATCAATTAAAAATTTTTTTTTGGTTATATATTTTTCATAAGTGAGGTTTTCTTTCATCTTTTTTCATATGCTTCAATTGGGATAGTATTTATTGCTACATCTTCAAGGCCTCCAGTCTTTTGTAACATGTAGTTTGCTATTAAGCTTATCCAGTGAATTTTTATTTCAAATTATATATATATTTTTAGGTCCACAACATATTTTATAATAACTATTTTAAGGACCTCATATGCTAATTACAACATCTTTGTCATTTCTGGGGCTATTTCTGCTTACTAATTTTTGTCCTCTGTAGCATTCAGATTTGGGCAGACTCTTGTGGTTCTAGACTGGGGAAACAGATTTTATTTGTTTTTACTACTAAATAGTTTTTCCTCTCTATACCCATTTATCACACTTGAAAAGTGAAGGAAAATACATGATTTTTTTAACAGCAAATATAATTTGAGCAATAAAAATTCAGATGGGCTGTTCTCTAAAATAGGATGTAATTATCTTTTATTTTCTATTTTTTTGGTGTATAATTTTCCTGATGATACTTGCTATTATTCTGACTACTAAACAAAGCCATTTTGGAATTCTAAAAAAAAAATACACTAATAAGTATATTATCCTAAGATAATTCTAGGATCTCATCTTTTGCAAATAAATTGGTTTGGAAGCTGATGGGCAGCATGTTAACTCAGAAGTTTCTAATTTAAGAGGGGATGCAGTTAAGCAGGTTATTATACAGGCTTCTTGGTATAATAAAATATTTGAGTAATTCACACTCTCCTGAATATATTTAATATACATTAGGAATTTTTAGAAGTTTTAGCCTTAATTAAATTCCTAAGTGTTTTGAATGTCTTAAAGATATTTCTCATGAAATATTTTTTTTCCAGATTGATAGGTTGTATGATTGGAAAAAGAGCCCTGACTCTGATGTGGCTGCTACTTTAAAGAAGCAGAAAAAGAATACAAAAGATGAATTTGAGGAGCGAGCAAAGGCTATTATTGTGGAATTTGCACAGCAGGTAAGAAAACTTTTCCTTCTTGATGAAGAGTCTATATCATAGAATATTTTTACTTTTGTCCTATTGTCCTTATACTAAAGCCAACATTTTCACTAATGTTGGTTCTGTTCCCTTATCAATGCCAAGGAGTGTTCTCCATTCTTTTCCCTATCCCTTTTTCTTTTTAAATTAGCTAATACTTCAAAGATCTGTTTTTATAATCTGAATGTTTATTTTTAAAAATAAAGTTGATTTGAAGGGGTGCCTGGATCACTCAGTCTGTTAAGTGTCTGTCTCTAGATTTCAGTTCAGGTCAATGATCTCAGGGTTGTGAGATCAAGCCCTGCATCTGGCTTTCTGCTTGAGATTCATTCTCTCTCTCTCTCTCCCTCCCCCCCACCCCTCTCCCTCCTTTCCCCCTCTCTTTCCCCTTCCCTCTCCCTCCCCTTCCCCTTCTGCCCCTCCCTCCCAATCGATCAAAAAAAAAAAAAAAGAAAACCTGAAAAGAAATTACATTTTTGTGAAAGAACTGCATAATATGCATGATCTCTTGAGTGTTTTTGAGGAATTTCAGAAAGACAAGCTACTTGCCTATCTGTCATCTAATCAGTCATACTGTTCTGGATGTTTCCTTCCACAGCTTGGCCTTTTGGAATGATTTTTGCTTTTTATGTTTCTAGGGTTTGAATGCAGCTTTGTTTTATGAGAATAAGGATCCCCGTACTTTTGTGTCCTTGGTACCTACCTCTGCGCATACTGGTGATGGTATGGGAAGTCTGATCTACCTTCTTGTCGAGTTAACTCAGACCATGTTAAGCAAGAGACTTGCACACTGTGAGGAGCTAAGAGCACAGGTTATGGAGGTACTGATGAGTTTTTCAGTTTATTTTCTTTTATTCCTTTAACAGTGAGTTCTTGGGTGGGGATGTCTTCTGCTTTTAGATTCAGTCAGCATAGTATATCATATATCTCATTCCCTTTACACTTATGTCTCTCAGGTTAAGGCTCTACCAGGAATGGGCACCACTATAGATGTGATACTGATCAATGGGCGTTTGAAGGAAGGAGATACAATTATTGTTCCTGGAGTAGAAGGGCCCATTGTAACTCAGATTCGAGGCCTCCTATTACCTCCTCCTATGAAGGAATTAAGGGTGAAGGTAAGCCTAGGTGGTAAATGTTGACACATGGGGACATATACAGTGTAAGTTCTGTTGAGGTCACTTCCTCACTTCAAGAGCTGCCTGGCCTAATATGCCCTCACTCTTTGTCCTATATTTGGTATCTTCATGCGGAAGGGATCATCCATCAGGATGGAGATGTATGCATGTTCTTATTTTTCATCCGAGCTTTCCATGAGAACTGAAGTATATTGTTTTGGTTCTACCCTGACTAGTTTTAAACATTTTTTATCATGAAATAAATACAGAAAACTACACAAAACATAGAAAAGTTCAACAGATTTTTAAAAAGCAGACAAACAGATGAAGAATAGATCATTGCTGACACCCTGGAAGCCTGTGTGCCTCTCATGGGTGTTAGCCACTCCCACACCTTCCTAAAAGTTAACCATGTTTCCATTTTTATGGTAGTAATTAATAGCCTTTAAAAATAGTTTTTTAATACCTGAGTGTGTGCCCCTAAAAATTGTGTATGGACTTCATATAAGTGGGATCATTCTCATTTCCATTGTATCTGGCTTCTTCTAGTCAAAGAACCAAAACAAAACACCTTTAAGATTTATCCATGTTTTTGCATATAGCTATAGGTCATTTTTTTGTGGTATATTCTGCATAAATATATCATGGTTGGGACGCCTGGGTGGCTTAGTGGTTAATCGTCTGCCTCTGGCTCAGGGCATGATCCTGGAGACCCGGAATCGAGTTCCGCATTGGGCTCCCTGCATGGAGCCTGCTTCTTCCTCTGCCTGTGTCTCTGCTCTCTCTGTGTCTCTCATGAATAAATAAATAAAATCTTAAAAAAAAATGTGTATGTGTATATATATATATATATATATATATATATATATATATATATATATAAAATCATGTTTTATTTATCTGTCCTCCTGTTGATGGCAACTGTAGGCTATCTCCAGGTTTTAAATTTTTGCTATTACAAGCAGTATTGTTGCTACAAACATAATTGTATTATCTGTTGGTGCAATTGTGCAAGATTCTGCAGGGTATATGCCTAGGAGTGAATTGCTGAGTTCTCACTTATGCTCAGCTCCAATTTTACTGGATAAGGCCACACTGTTGTCCACAGTGAGTCCAACAAGTTACACTTTCACCTGCAGTATATTAGAGTTTTCATTATTTCACTTCTGTCAGCTCTTTGATGCTGTCAGATTTTTAAATGTTCACATCTGGTAGCTTGTTGTTTCATTTGGTACTTGCCTGATTGAAATATGGTTGGGCATTTTGTATGTTTATTAACCATTGAAGTTCATTCCTTTGTGAAATGTCTCTGTGCTCCAGCATTGTCTGACTTGATTAATTAGGAATAGTCTGTATAGTCAGGAGACTAGTTTGTTAGTGGCTTGTATGCATCGCAGCATCTTCTCTTACTCTGTGACTTGTCTTTTCACCTTTTCTAAGGTATCTTTTTTTTTTTTTTTTTTAATGATAGTCACAGAGAGAGAGAGATAGAGAGAGAGGCAGAGACATAGGCAGAGAGAAGCAGGCTCCATGCATCGGGAGCCCGACGTGGGACTCGATCCCGGGTCTCCAGGATCGCGCCCTGGGCCAAAGGCAGGTGCCAAACCGCTGCGCCACCCAGGGATCCCCTTTTCTATGGTATCTTAAGAAACAGAAATCTTTCATTTTAGTGTGAATTTATCAATCTTTTGTGTTTATTGCTTTCTGTGTCTAAGAAAAATTTCCCTACCCCATGATCCTAAAAATATTATCTCTCACATCATCTCCTACTGCCAGCCACTTTGCAAATAAATGTGGTAACAAATGTTTTGATCTCTACAGAACCAGTATGAAAAGCATAAAGAAGTAGAAGCAGCTCAGGGGGTAAAGATTCTTGGAAAAGACCTAGAGAAGACATTGGCTGGTTTACCCCTCCTGGTGGCTTATAAAGAAGATGAAATCCCAGTTCTTAAAGTAAGTTACTTAAAAATTTTTTTCCCCTCTAGAGTTATTGGAGTCCTGCTGGTGTGTCCGCAGGACACATCCTAGTAATGATGGATGAAGTGGGCACCTTTGTCTTTGTGAAGCTTTACCTGGAGGCTCATAGCAGATAGTTGATGCTTTTAGATTACTTCAGTTTGTACAGTCCTGTGAATTAACATAAGTAATATTTATATACACTAGAATTCTAAAATATACACTTTATTTAAATAAAAAATGAATCTAAGACCAGAAGTAGTTGTTCGTGTTTTTAGATGTCAGAATACGCAGACAAAACTCAAAATATTACAAGGAAGTAGGAGTCGTTTTAAAGCTTGTGTATGTGTCTGTAGGAGTAGATGCCCACTGGAGTCTAGCATAGTTTCCCAAAAGCAAACTTTGAGTTGATATACTCACTTGCCAAAGAGAAGATGGCTCTCTGTTCCTAGCATATTGGCTTGTGTCCTGGCAGCATCAAGTCACCGCCATCAGGGAATCAGTCCACCTTAGGGTCAGTGAGAAGAGGGCCAGCCTTCCTCTGCGGCTAGTCCCAGCTGTGGCATGGACTGCTGCATCCTTCATGGCTTGGATGTGACTGTCCTTATTCCTGGGGAAAATCTCTTCGTCTCTAAAGGAGCAGTGACAGAGGAAGAGGATGCTGAGGCATTTCAGGAAAGACAGTCAAGCAGACTCTGTGGGCTTCCATAACACATTGTATTTATAAAGTGCTTTTAACTTTGAAAAGATTATTTTTGTTTCATTCTGCTCACCTAGTCTACCTTATTTGCGAAGCACAGCAGAAGCTCAATAGATCTCAGTACTAGGAAGTGTAAGACAAAGGTGAAGTGTGGGACACAGCTCAGATTTGGCCCCCGAATCGCTGCCTCTTTTCTAGCACAGGTTCTGCTACGTCTTACTTTTTCTTAGCTTTGGTTTCCTATTTTCAGGTGAATACTTAATTTAAAAAAACAGAAATGTGGGCAGCCTGAGTGGCTCAGCAGTTTAGTGCCACCTTGGGCCCAGGGCGTGATTCTGGAGACCCGGGATCGAGTCCCACGTCGGGCTCCCTGCATGGAGCCTGCTTCTCCCTCTGCCTGTGTCTCTGCCTCTCTCTCTCTCTCCAATGAATAAATAAATAAAATCTCAAAAAAGAAAAAAAAAAAGAAATGCAGCTTAATTCTAAGGCATTGCTGATAGAGATGCATTCACAACCTTGTCAAATTTAATTTCTTTTCAAGGATGAGTTGATCCATGAGTTAAAGCAGACGCTAAATGCTATCAAGTTGGAAGAAAAAGGAGTCTATGTTCAAGCATCTACACTGGGATCTTTGGAAGCTCTACTTGAATTTCTAAAAACATCAGAAGTGCCCGTAAGTAATCCTACCTGACTCTATAGGAGTCTGTGGTAGTTGTGGTTGGTTTTGTTTCTTTTACCAGACACAGGCATTTAAGCTCAGAAATTCCCTTTCTACAGTATGCAGGAATTAACATTGGTCCAGTCCATAAAAAAGATGTTATGAAGGCTTCAGTGATGCTAGAACATGATCCCCAGTAAGTAATTTCTCTTCTGCTGTGAAGGCTTTCATATTACTTGTTGTCTTCAAACGGTCCTTCGTGACATACTCTGTGTTTCACCAAATGATCTTTATTGTGTTTGAACCTTTCAGGTATGCAGTAATTTTGGCCTTTGATGTGAGAATTGAACGGGATGCACAAGAAATGGCTGATAGTTTAGGAGTTAGAATTTTTAGTGCAGAAATTATTTATCATTTATTTGATGCCTTTACGAAATATAGACAAGACTACAAGAAACAGAAACAAGAAGAATTTAAGTAAGTTGGTGATTTTACTTACTTTGGGTCTTTGGCAATGAAGTGGTTAGGAATTACCAAATGCAGGCTGCTTCCACTACCCTGAAAGAGCATTCCTGTGAAACCTTCCATAAGCCAAAATGGCATAAAGGGAAGAAGCA
Source organism: Nyctereutes procyonoides (assembly GCF_905146905.1). Taxonomy (NCBI): domain Eukaryota; kingdom Metazoa; phylum Chordata; class Mammalia; order Carnivora; family Canidae; genus Nyctereutes; species Nyctereutes procyonoides. The sequence goes on along the minus strand of NW_026575049.1, from coordinate 44,187,498 downwards.
ATTACCATTAATTCATATGGGAAATTTTTGAACACTCCTAGGCTCAAACTATAATCTCTCTCATGCTTTTCTGCTATCTTAGGACACATCTTGATAGCAGATTTAAAAAAAAAAAAATTGAGGTGAAGGCCAATTGCTCATAGACAGACACAGCTCCAGCAGCATGATAGTGAGATGCTGAGTGTGGTCCCTGGGAACAAGCTCAGCGGGGCCACTCTCTTTGGGGTGCCCGCTTGACCTTAATGGCTCACTGTAAAACAAATGCTAAATGTTTTTGCTTTTTGCCTTTTTTCATAAAAGCAAAATTCTCCTCAGAGGTTAGAGAAAGCAGGTACTAATGTAGGTCTTTTGTAAAAGCAAGGTGGCAATAGGCAAACTTTTCAGACCCGTGGGGGACATCTGTGCAAGAAAGGTACGTGGACAGTAGAAGCACATGGCATTTGCTCAAACAGAGAGGCTGCCATCCTGATGGAATGTATTAAAAACCATAAATTCTGCCCATCTGAGGCATTCCAGCAGTGTTAACAAAGCTCTGTAGTGTTTTAGTTTTTAATTTTCAAATTGGCAGACCTGGGTCTCATCAATTGGTGAGTAGTTGCTAAAATCCTCTTGTTTGGAGTTTCTTATCTGGTATTACACAGGAAGGAAGGAACAATATGAGAATGTGGAAGGTGAGGGACTGAAATGAAGGGAAGTATTCTATCAGAAGAGAGCTTGCTTCTCCAGCTGACCTCACAGCTTGCCCCATGTAACATGGTGGCTCACTGCAGGTGCTGGACGAGTCAGCAGTGACCCTGACCAGGTCCCCCCCTCCTCTTGCAGCTCAGGGGATACAAGTAGTGAACACATGAGAAGTAGGGTAAGTGCCAAAGAGCGGAGGAGGAAAACTGTAATTCAGGGAAGAGACGTGACCAGCAGTGTGGCAGGGGGCAGCAGCTCAGCTCTGTAGGTCTCCCCTTCAAATAGAGATCTGGAGGGAATGAAGTGAGCTATCCAGGCAGCAGGGCAGCCCTTGGGGGCAGCCACGTTGAGAATGATGGGGAGCAGTAGGAGATGGGGTCAGAGAAGTTGGTGGGACTCTGTATGGCCCTTAAGGAGGATCTCAGCGAGTCCATGAAGGCCCTTGTTGAGCTCCCAGTGTTCCAGGTAAGACAGAGGGTGGCTCAATTTGGGCTACATATTTAAAGTAGAATTGCCAGGTGAGTGTTAGGAGATTGAGATATGCTCAGTTGAAATCATGAAACTGGGACACCTGGGTGGCTCAGCGGTTGAGCGTTTGCCTTCGGCTCGGGGTATGATCCTAGAGTACCAGGATAGAGTCCCACATCGGGCTTCCTGCATGGGGCCTGCTTCTCCCTCTCTTTGGGTGTATCTCATGAATAAATAAAATCTTAAAAAACAGAAAATCATGAAACTGGAAACGAAAAGACTTGGTTAGAGAAGACTGCTAGACACTGAATGTATTCTGAGCACATGCTTGCTAATAAGCAGGAAAATAGTGGCCTTTTGGATCACCTGATTGGGGGACATGGTATGGAGAAAGTGGCTGTTGTTCGATGTCTGTGGTCCCCAGGAGACTGCCTGTGGGTTCCATCAAGGTTCTAAACTCCCATCTAAATTTAGGGGGCAGGGCTCAGTGCTCCAGGGAGGCAGCTTTTTTAAGACTTGGGAAGCAACAGCATGGAGGGAGGGAAGGGAAGAAGATGGTGAGGGGATGAAGCATTCCAGGCAGGTGGCCTGGACCAGAACAGACACCACTGACCACTGTCAGCAGCGTCTTTCTTGCTCCTCTGGCATCCCCTGGGGGGTATTGCTTTTATCCAACAGAAGCCTCATACTTACTTGTATTTGTTTTTAATGTTTAAGTGGTTTTGTCAGCTTCATAATTTTTGGGTTTTCTTTTTTCTTTTAGGCATATAGCAGTATTTCCCTGCAAGATGAAAATCCTCCCCCAGTATATTTTTAATTCTCGAGACCCAATAGTGATGGGAGTGACTGTGGAAGCAGGTCAGGTGAAACAGGGGACACCCATGTGCGTCCCTAGCAAAAATGTAAGTTCTGGTTGTACTTTGAAAACAAGTATGGTCTCTTAAAGGAGTAAAGTGGGGAGTCCAGGATTGGCGACAAGCACAGCTTGTCCCCGTCTGTTTTATACCTCAGTACAAGTGCCACTGTTGATTCCTAGCACCAAGTATTATTGCTTCAGCAGATGAAAGTTGCAAGGTACTTTGAATTATTGCCCTTGTAAAAAATGTTTTAAAGTTTCAAGCCTGGGGAAAAGTTTATAGAATAACCAACACTCATTCCTTCCCTTGAGATTAGCGTCATACCTAAGAAAAATTGAGTTAATGTCCTATAGTTTATAGTTTTCACATTTCCCCAGTTGTCCCAAATGTCTTTCCTAATGCCACCTGCCCATCTGGTCCCAGATCCCTTCAAGGGGCTTTGCTTTTGGTTATTACAGGGTTTAGTCCCAGTAGGAACAGCCCCTCCCATCCTTTCTGTAGAGTCCAGTTGTTTTGCAGATTATTTCTCAACTTGGATTTGTCTGATGGTTTCCTCCTCACTAGATAGAAGTTACAGTTGTTGGAACAGATACTGTATGCGCAGGTGTTCCCAAACACCTCCTGCCCTGTCACACAGGCTTTCTTACTGTGGTGGTGCCATCTTCCTTTCCTGGGGAAGGTGCTGTTGCCTCAGCACTGCCAATAGAAACACATCTGTCTCCCTTTGTAATTACTAAGTAATCTCTGGGGCACTTTGAGTACCTGTGAATATCCTGTTTCAACAGTCTGTATCCTGGTAGATTTAGTGATTGGTAATCCTTGCCTAAGGCAGTGATACGATGTTTGTAACATTGTGATCCCCACCCTCCACCCCCACCCCCAACTTTTCATTAGGTACCTTATACACAGTCACTTTTTAAAAATAAAATTTGAAAAAAATAAAATAAAATTTAATGTTACCATCCAATACCAGTATTTCTGAAACCCCAGTTCTCCATTCTGGTCAGCGGGAGCCCATTCAAGCTGGTTACTTCAGCACTTAACACACAGCACGTGGAGCATCTTCTTCCTTTATGGTGCAAGCTGTTCTGGGCTCATCTAGTACTTTCACTGCCCCACACTTGGTTCCTTTAGTGGGAAATGGCACTTAGAAGTCATCTGAGCACTAGGACTTACTTCCAGGAGCTGTTGCTTTTATACCGTTTCAGTGGACTAAGGACATTTGCTTGCAGCAATTATTTGTGGCTTTGGCCACATCAAAGCCCTTGGTTTCACTCTTACTCTCCTTTATCTCTTCACAAGGAGTGGTTTTCTCCTGCATATCACTAAGGTCAGACCACTCACAACTTTGATCCTCTAACCTCAGCCTATGGGACCCCATGTGATGTATCCCTGGCTGCCACCCTGACGTAATCCCCAGTCCCCTTGCTCACCATACTGCCCACTCCAAGCTCATTTCTAATTGAGAAGTGTTGTGCCTGCCATTCTCTTGCAATATGGCACCTGTAGTGTGAAAGGATAGGCAGTAGTAGTAAGCCACACTGGACTGACAGGGCACTTCCCAGGTTGTCTAAAGCACATGATCTTCACAGCCATCTTGTGAAGGCCAGGGGGGATGTGGTGGTGTCATTGCCTAGTTTCCCAGTGAGAAAACTGCAGTGATGAGTGCTAGAGAAGATCACAGAGCCAAGGCTTTTAAACTGGCTCTTTTGCTCCAGTTTTTATTTCAGCTGTCCAGTTGCAGTGCCTGTGACTGGCAGGATTCCTCTGCTTACATTGCAGTTCTTATTTTACAGTTTGTTGACATTGGAATAGTAACAAGTATTGAAATAAACCATAAACAAGTGGATGTCGCAAAAAAAGGACAAGAAGTCTGTGTCAAAATAGAACCTATCCCTGGTGAATCTCCCAAAATGTATGGAAGACATTTTGAAGCTACAGACATTCTTGTCAGTAAGGTAAGTGTCTCCCTCAAAGTGGCCCATTTTAGGAAAGGGGTGGGGAAGGGGGGGGTCAACTCTTCTCTGGCTACCTTTATGCACTAGCTCTGAGGGCTGGAAGTTTGGACCTGTGCACTCTGAGAGGATTAGCTGCTTCTCAGGGCAGGGGCGGGTCTGTGAGGGGGCCCTGGCTTTGTTGAGGAAGGGGCCTCCTCAGTCCACTACTCCAAATAGGCAGGCGAGCACTGCACTTATCTTAGCTAAGGTTTCTTTTCAATGGGCAGTATCTGGTGACAGGCCCTGTGCTTGTCCTCGGCATGTAACGGTTACCCTGTTCCTGACCCTGTCTGTGCCTCGGGCTTGCAGATCAGCCGGCAGTCCATCGATGCCCTCAAAGACTGGTTCAGAGATGAGATGCAGAAGAGTGACTGGCAGCTTATTGTGGAGCTGAAGAAAGTATTTGAAATCATCTAATTTTTCCACATGGGGCAGGAAATTGGAATAAATGCAATATTATGTTGTAAAATCACCAAGAAAAACAAGACGGATGTATCTGGACACTGACGAACTTAAGTATGGAAGGAAAAAAATAGGTGTATAAAATGTTTTCCATGAGAAACCAAGAAACTTACACTGGTTTGACAGTGGTCGATTACATGTCCCCACAGTTCCAACGTGCCTGTTCACCTGTCCCCTCCTTTCCCGACCCTTCTCTACTGGCTGCTGTTTTAAAGTTTGCCCTAACCCAAATTTGGATTTTTATTACAGATCTAAAGCTCTTTCGATTTTATACTGATTAAATCAGTACTGCAGTATTTGATTAACCAAGCTTCTGCAGATTTTGTGATTCATGGGACTTTTTTGATGTAAGAAATACTTCTTTATTTATGCATATCCCTTCCCACGGTGATTTTTTTTTCCAGCATTCTTCTGCCGTATGCCCTTAGGAATTTTTTAAAATAGAAAATTAGGCACTCTGATATCTCTTTATCTGCTTTGTGTGAAACCATGGTGTAAAGCGTAGCTGGCTGCTATTTACTGCTTGTATAGTCCTGAGAGTCCACTGTAATCAGCACAATTCTGAACTACCAATAAAGAAAACAGACATCCACCAGTGAGCTGTTAGGCTTCCATGCTAGCATAGCTTCTCTCCACGAGTCATCAGCTTTGGTGTAATACCTTGTGTGCCAGCACACGTCAGTGTTAGAATTTTTGTACATCAATCTTGGTCCAGTTTGTCCTAGAAAATCCTATCATGCGTACGTTCCCTGATGGGGCAGTCAGTAGGGAGCTGATGGACCGTTGGGACTTGCTTAGTGCTCCTAAGCTGTTGCGGAGACATCATGATTTGTTGATAGCAGTAATTGGATTTAGCTGGGCAAGTCCACATGAAATTTTCCCCACGGCAAGGAATCTGTTAGTGGGGGATGAATTTTGGTCACAGATCTCTCGTATTGGACTACCTATGTATAGCACAGTCCTAAGGGCAGTGTGGGGTGTTCTGAAGAAAATGTCCCCATGTATTCACTGGCACAGGATTATAAATTATATTTTTCAAGTATTATGGTATAGCATAGTCTAGAAAATCCGCACCATTCTTCACTACTACTGAAGCTTCTCCAGGGATGGTAGAAGCAGAGATGAGACCACTCAAACATCTTTGGGACATCATTTTCCCAGGAAAACCTTATTATTCAATTATGTGTGTGTTCTAATTTAAAATGTGTAAATCCCTCCACTTGGAAGAAGTAAAGAAGATTTTCTTAACATACTCCTGTGTTCATGCTTGGGGACAAGAGTGATAAGATTATTTTAGAGGCTTTACCCGGAACAAGCAGAATCCCAGTCTGGGACCTCAGGAATTTCAAAGCTTAGTACGGAGCCTGTAACAATGGTCTGCTTGTAGGTTTCCTCAGCCTTTAAATAGAATTAACAGTGCAGGATTTGCTTCCTAAAGGATTCACAAAAAGGAGCCTGTACAAAATATACATACAGTTCTTTATTAAACAACTGTAAACACTTCACTGTAAAAATCCATAAAACTTTATAAACAAACATTTTGTAAATAGAATCTATACTACAGTAAAAGAATTAACACAATTATTTACATGCAATACTGACAAATTTGGCACTTATTGAAAAGAAATGTACAAAACACTTGCTTAAAAACAAAATTTTAAAATTATAAAAACTCCAAGCATTACTATCATGCACTTTGCAAATACCTCACAAGCACTTATGGCACAGCTAGCAGAGAGCACCAGGCTCCCTGGTGATATTTATGTAACTTTTAATGTGCTTCCATAAGTTTGTTGTAAAACCACCTGAACGTTGTCAAGAATAAAGTCAAATGCCATGTTCCAAACCGATTCCACCGACTGCTGCATCAACCTAAAAGGTGGGTTAAGAAAAGACATCAATCAGGTAAGATGATGGACTCCTCCTCCCACAAGAATCAGCTGAACATAAATCATTAGGGTTTTAATGTTTTTATGTAAGAACCAATTTTGGCCAAACCCCTAGAATGCTCAAAAGTATACCTACTATGGTTTTAAGCCATATAAATCTCGAGGGGAACAATCTTTTGATTGTATTATGGCATTTCTTTGGGGTTCAAAACAGAGTATCCCCTTTTCACTAACTCTAAAGAGTACAGTTAGCAGCTTGCCCAGAAGTGTAAAAGCTACTCTGCTTCCCCTCCAGTAGCTGTGTGAGATGCCTGATTTTCTTGTTCTGATAAAAATATCGAATAATTACCTTTTCATGTATTTTATAACTAGGTCCAGTTTTTCCAAATCTTTTTCCTCTATTAGATCAGTACAATATTTCACAACTTGCAGAATGTCTTCTTCCATTGGATCTAGAGAGGGGGGAAAAACTTCAAATAAGGACCAGCCTCCTTTTAAAGACAGCCAGCTGCAGGCATAAAGGAGACTCGCATTTCTATAAGCTCTCCCACTGACTTAGAGCCGTCAAACAAATGGTCTATAGTTAAGGCACTTTTCAAAGTCAGCCCCAGAGTTTGAAAGGTTAGAGGGTGGCTGGTTTTAGCCTACCAGATTTAGAAAAATGAGTTCCATTTCTACAGTCGAGTCTGTTCATGCTCTAAAATCTAGAACTGTTGTTATATCTGTCTGCGGCTGTCCCACCGGCCAAGCCAACCTGAAATGGTAGTTATCCATTCTTTGAGCAAGGTCTTCACATCACTGAATTCAACAGCTCCTGCCAGGTTTGGTGCTGGGGGTCTCCCACAGCCAACCGGCTCAGGCTGCAAACCAGAGAGGCCTGGCACACCTGAAGTGGAAGCAGAGAGTTCTCCCTGTTAAAGAAAACAAACGATAAAAAGTGCTGTGTTTACGTAACAGCAAGTACAACATTAAAATCTGGTAAAAGAAGAGGTCAAAGTTTAAAGAGTATGAAAACTATTACCAGAGGTTTCTCAGAAGCAGGACCTTCATGTTTTAGAATCCCATCAATTAACTTTTGAGGACTCCCACAGGCCCCAGGCAGAGTTTTCACAGGACTATTAAGCAACTTGTTTTTCAAAGGACTCTGGATCTTTTTGGGGGACTGATGGGATTTTTCTTCTTGTTTCGTTTCTTTTCTTTCACTGCTGCTGGTTTTAGCTGACGTAACGGATTCTTTGGCACTGTAAGAATACGAACGTGAGATTGTCAACAAAGTATGTTCAGACAATACAAGTTCTTGTTCCTCCTTAAATATAGCCCCTATGCATGCACGCACACATCCCAACACAGGCCCCTTAGCAAGACTGTGGGATGCAGTACCTGGCGGTAAGCGCAGGCTCTAGGGCTCCCACTACCTGTGCTCATCACCTATTAAAATCTAGTCTATAAAGAGGGGCCCATCAGGATTAGGTGGAAATTCAACAGGTGAAGGATAACAGTTCAGGCCATACTATAATGCTTGTTCAGACACTTCCACATTTTTTGTTTTAAACCTACACTGTTGGGATCCCTGGGTGGCTCAGCGGTTTAGCGCCTGCCTTTGGCACAGGGCGTGATCCTGGAGTCCCGGGATCGAGTCCACGTTAGGCTCCCTGCATGGAGCCTGCTTCTCCCTCTGCCTATGTCTCTCTGCCTCTCTCTATGTCTATCATGAATAAATTAAAAAAAAAAATTTAAACCTACACTCTTTGATATATCAACCTATTTCTGGTAATAATTCAGACTTTCTCTGAAATGAAGGTGTTTCCAGTCAAGAAGTTACAGATACAAATCCAGCCAGGACTGTGACAACACTTGGCACATCATGTACTCGTTCCCTTCAATACAAAGAGCTCTTAGCTGGACCAGCAGCTCAGACGCCAGCTGTTACCTGCTGCAGTAACCACACCCTATGATCTCTTTTCTTGTCTTCGGTTGTTTCAGGTCCCTTCCCGGGCTTACCTGACGCGGTGGCCGGCTGCTGCTGAGCGGTGTTCTCCCCCTGCCTTTGTCTTTGATCATAAGCTGCCTTCAGCTCTTTCTGAAGCTCTGCAGGAAGTGCCGCAAACACCTCAGGGTCCACCTAGTGAGAAAGAGAAGGTTCAAAGTCAAACTGGAGTCGATGCTCTATTTTTCACAAAACAGATTTTGTTTTCAAATCATGTTTCTCTGATCTGTGTGAATTCTTGATAGGTCCTCAATATTGAAGCTCACTGTATCCTGGTTTTAGGGTGAGAATAAAAAAACTTACAGCTAAGAACTGACTTGAATAAAACCAAACCACAGCAGAACCATCTGAGTAAGCAGCATTACTAGAAAACGAAAGGCAAAACACAAGAAGACAGGCTCACGGGCAGTATCTTTTTAAACACCAAACTTAAGACTCTTAGTGTCTCTAGTCTACAATTACAGATCTCTACCCAGTTACTTCAAGTGTGGCCCAATGGTCACCACTGGGCAAGAAAGTAGAAACAATGTGTTGTACGTCTGGGTGGAAATTGTAAGCATCCACATACCACATGCTCCCTCTTCTCTGCCAGTCTGTCCTTCAGATGATGTAGCAGTGGATATGGTGTAAGCTACGGGGAGTGTAGGATCCAAAGGAAAAGCGGAAGTGAGACAGGTCCTGGGCTGCAGTAGGAAGGGTGAACATAGGGTAGAAGGTCTGTAGTTTGACTTACCTGTGAAAATGCTGGAAGGGCTATGACATTAATTCCCACATCACTGTTAGATTCTTGAGGTTCTGGTATTTGTAACAAAACCGTCCCAACTGGTTGTGGCAAAATTCCTGTATTGCAGCCGTTTACTGGCTCTTTCCTTTTGTCGCCATGCAGCTCTCCTTGCTGAACAGCACAGACCTGCTCTACTTGCTCCCGGAGATCAGGCGGAAGTGCTTCTAGAACAGACTGGTCGAGCTGTAAGATCCCACACGAGTCTGGAGTCATAGTATGCTCAGAGAGGAGGTTAGGACTGAATGCTAGCACATTCTGGATAATCAAGAGGCGCAGCGGAGCAGGCTAGGAAAGCAAACCCTCCAAAGCAGCACACTTTCGGAAGGTTGCTGGCCTCTTGCCATCGCAGCCTGAGTAGTAGCAAACACGTGAAGTCTGGGGAGGCAGCACCGCCAATCAGGCAAGTCCACACACAAGCCCAGACCCCACAAACCCGTGTCAACCTCGTATCTTGGACCCCACCCAGGGGGCAAGGGCCAACGCCTAGGAGTGGGATCGCGGAGCCCTGGGTGAGAAGTTTACCTCTCACACAGTAGACTATCTGCCCCCAAATACAAATAAATCTGTTTCTGACAATACCGTGTTAGACAAGAGAGATTATGGAAATCGCCCTTTCTCTAGCCTACATACCAGATTCCTCTGTGCACTTCCATTTAGAAACCTGGAATCCCATTAAGCTGGCTAGGCCAACGTTCTACTTTGCCAGGAACAACTACTTTTGGATGACTCACTAGCATCCGGGACCCAGTGCAAAAGTATCAAGTGTCCCTTTCTGGCCTTACAGCCACCAGCATGTGTGTTTCCTTCAGCCTCCTACTACGAAGTGGAGCAGGGAAATGGACTTTCCCAATATAGCTTAAAGTGCTATCTTACCTTGCAAGGAGCAAAATTTCCAACAGTTCCACACTTACAGCACACACCAACAGAATTACTAGCTTACGTTAGGAAAATCGTTCACCCTACAGACAGAACCATTTGCATATGCTGCAAGAAAAACCTTGGGCAGAGGCCCCTACAACTCACCACCAAAGCTGTATTGCTGAATAGAGTTAAATCCACATGATTACTGCCGCTTCAAAGAGGTAAAGTGGTTACTGACTGGCAGTCTGCAGAACTGGCTTGCAACCATGTTCTACAACTTCCAAGAGTCACAGATCTTTGCCAAAAGCACCACCTTTCTCCTACCTTGATATTTCTCATTTGGAATTTGGTAACACTGTGATCTGCCCTTGATCTATCCTAACAGGTAGCCCTCTCCCCTTCTTGCCTATACTAACTAAAAACGTATGCCTTTGCACTTAAATCATACGTAGAACTATAAAAATATACCTGGGAAGGTGACGGAACCTCTATACTCAGGTTAATTCTTGATTTTAAACTGATGGGAGAATGTAGACCATTCCATTTCCCTGAAGACTCGGCTTTGCTAGTAACTGGACTGACACTTGATGTCAGATGTGTAGAAAAAGATGGCAAGAAAGTGCAATTTCTAGAGGCGGAGGATATTTCCAGATCCATAGCAGCCAGAAATACTGAAAGTATAGAAAATACATAAAATAGCTTCCTCAGATACTTAGGTATGGGATAATATGGATTACTTTAATACACTAAGTAAAACGAACTTATACTATTGATTCATCATAATCTAGAATGTCAATGTGTTCTTTAAGAGTACATAGAGCCATGCCAGACAACTCTTGAATTAACTTATTAGCCCACCTAAGGATAAAAGCAGCACCAAAACAAGAACCACACTGATGACCACTGACCTTCTTTGTGCTCCTCTTCGGTGGATTTCTTAGCTTTCTGAACTTGGAAGAGATCCAGGACAGAGTGTGACCCACCAGGAAAGTGGCCTGACTGAACTGATGGGCGACTGGGGCATGCAGAAGGGTTTGGATTGGTGGGAACCAACTGATTGACATGAATCCCAACCTAGAACCAGAAGTGAAAATGTGTTCCAGGAAAAGTGAAGCTAGAATATGAATTCAAGCTTTTTAAAAAGATCTTCTAGATCCTATTTCTAGAATAAAAGATTAGTGGAAACATTCAAACAGCCTTCTGTATGATTTTTTACCAAAACTACTAGCTAGCTAGTGAGCAGTTATTCACCTCAATCTTGGGTATCCAATTCTATCCAAGTATATTGCCATCTCTCCAAAATAAAAAATCCAAAAAAGTTTAGTACTTTTATATCCCACTGAAGTTCTAATCAACTACATTTTTAACATTAAAAAACCCACAAAACCTCTATAAGAGGTGGTCTACTTGCAGTCTTCATTTATCATTTTTCTGTTTAAAATACTTTTCAAATAAATGGGTGTGTGTAGGGTGGGATGGGCAGTGCCCCAGGCATAGATAACTGCCCCCACACCACCAGAAAGCCTTATTATAACAGTATTTCAGGGAGAAGTTTTAATCGTGTCTGGCTTAGTAATTCTTTAATTCTTCCAAAAATGCCACATCAAGCCAGTGAGTTGATGAAATAACAAATGAAAGCCTTTCATTCACGTACATCTACACACACGGAACCTACTACAAAGGTTCATCCTTAAGAAAATTAAGGTTTTTACATTTTTGATACCCTCTCAACGTGTCCCAAAGGCATGTTTGTGTGCCTGTAGTAAACACTTCCTTCTGGAGCACCAAGAGACATAAGAATGAATTTGATTAAAAAAGACCTTAAAGGTAGAAGATTTATTTGCAGTTCTACACTCCTCAGTCCCATCTACTTCTAGGGGAGTGAGAACAGAAAGCAGATAATATATGTAAAATAAGCCCTTGGTTAATTAAAAGATCTGTAAAAGTCCAAGGTACAAAATTATTCTAGGCAGGAAACAAAACGAGCTTTCAGAACAAATTTGAAAAATATTAGGTCAAATGATAAAGTCAAGAATTTTTCAGTTTCTATCTTCCTGGTATTACTCTAAAGGAGCTGAAAATATGCACATAAACCGTCTGCCCACCCCCCCAAGCCATTCTTAGTTCAAGCCTTAAATGAGAAAAACATTATAGAAAGAAAGTCAGAATTTTAAAGTTATATACTTACCCCTCTCATATCCGATATATTTAGTTTCATTGTATGAAACATATTTAGTGTAGCTTTTCCAATTATCTTTGCACTATCTGTGGCCTGGTCAAGAGTTACGGTCCTGTAAATGATAGAATTCACTTTTTTAAAGGAACAAAATCTACCTCCTATATATTCACTGGTACCTCACAAGTACTGCGTGGTTTAAAGATGTATAGGAAAGTCAAAGAAAGTAACAAAGTTCAAATAATTAAGTACCAATATATAATCCTTAAAAATGAATGAGATGAGATAGTCTTCCTTCAAGGAAGCCAATAATCACAAATTAACTACACTGACAGCAAGGAGTAAAAGAAAAATCATATAGAACACTGGGACTTTGAGATAGAGACAAAGAAGACCTGGCCAACTAAAAACAAATTGGAAAAAAAGTTTTTAAAAAGATGTAGTTAATGCCTATATATACAAATAACAGTATTATGTTGCTACTAAAACATAAATGTAAATACAGTGTTTTGAGATTGCTATGAAAGAATGATGAATCCCCCTGTCTTTATTTCACACAAATAAATACAGAAGAACTTTACTGAAAGCAAGATTTTTAGTAGACCATGGTGGTTTAATGCATTTATCTTCATATCCTTTCAGAACACCACTAAACTATCTTAAAATGACTTTTAAATAGCATAAACTCTTAATAAAAATAAATAGCATAAACTCAAAAAATTGATTTAAAAATGGTCTTAAAATACAAGTAGGAGAGGAGACAAGATAGAGGAAAAATGTTAATCATAGTTTACATACTGAAAGCAAATCCGTAAATACTGTTACCAAATATGTCTGCTATGCCTAAAGCAAAGAGCCAACTTGAAATAAGCCCATTTATGCTACAGAACCTCAAAAACACTCCGTGATTAGAGCTATCAGGTACCAGTGGAGGGGTGGAGAATGTGCATGTGTGGCCAACCCACAGATAGCCCCTCCTTTGTAGGATGCACTATACACTGGATGTCGATGCTGAGAGCCAGGAGACCTCATGCGTGGCCAAGGGAGGTGGGAGGCACCTCACTCAAAAGATGTACACTCTTCCCACTCAGACGGCTCTTCCTATTAAGTAACCGGAATGCTAGCTGCCATCTTCACATCTGCTCACCAACTACAGGCAGCAAATGGGAAGATCCCACAAGGGGCCTATTGATAAGCCTAAACAGCAAAGACCACAGATACAGCTGGTTGTGGTAACCAAAGATCAAAGCCCTTCAACCACTCATCTATGATGACACCCATTGGTCCATGTGTCCCACTGTGAATCTAGAGGTTCCAAATAAAACTTGAGGAGTTCACATATGAACAGTCAGCCACGAACTATCAGACAGATGGTGGAAGAAAACGGCTAATATAAAAGCAGTCAAAAGAGAAGAATTGGGAGAAAAAATTAAATTACACAGGAAATAGAAGAGTATTTAAGAGATAAGAGAATGTGGCATCTGTGAAGTAACATATTTAAATGTCCAAAGAATTAAGAAAAAAGTTTAAAATGTTAGAAATAAACTAATATTGACGAAGTTACCTGGCACAGTAAGGCCAAATAAAATTTCAGAGTCCCTGAATTAGAGTTCTGAAAGTTCCAGAAAAAACAATCTGTAAAGAACAGGCAATCAAAAGAGCACTAAAAGGGCAGCCCGGGTGGCTCAGCGGTTTGGCACCGCCTTCAGCCCGGGGCCTGATCCTGGAGACCCGGGATCGAGGCCTCAGTTGGGCTCCTGCATGGAGCCTGCTTCTCCCTCTGCCTCTGTCTCTGCCTCTCTCTCCCTCATGAATAGATAAAAATCTTTAAAAAAAAAAAAAAAAAGCACTAAGCTTCTCAAGAGTAATCCTGAGAAAAAGGTGACAATGGAGTCTAAGCAAATGTAACTTCAGAACTACTGAGCATGCAGATAGGCAGATTCAAAACAATTCACACCCATGCATTCATTCTTTCTCACTAGGTACTAGCAGAATGACATCAGGAATCCAGGAAACAAGGATCCTGTGGCAATCACAGAAAAGGGATACCCTGTGCCCCCCACTCTGCAGTATGGTTTGCACTAATCTAGATCGCACTGGCATGCTGGGGGCCCCAAGAGAGCACTCCAAGAATAAAGATCAAGCCAGTTGATTAACTTGTGCTGAAACACAAGAGAAGGGAATGTGGGGACACACTCAGTGGGGAGTTCACAAAAAAGCCAACAAACCAAAACAAGGTGCTCAGTAAGTGCAGAACAAACAAGTTCCACAAAGAAGGGAATGTGGTTGTAGCAGACATGTGGTCAGCCCCAGGAGGCGTACAAACAGGAACAGGCAATGGAAGAGAAGCAGTGCAAGGGACTGTGTGTGTGTGTGTGTAAAAGAAAACTTTCCCTATGTAATAAGCCACAGATCTCAGTGTACCTATGGCTCTTTGATAAGCAATTAAAAATGTGTCCTTCCTCTACAGTATTAGAACATCAGAGTCTAGGCAGCACATGACTGCCACGTAGCTTTGACAAGAGGTCACAAAATCATGGAATGTGGAGTACCACTTCTTAATAGGGACTATAGCAGAGGCTTGGAACTTTTTCTGTTAAGGGCCAAGAGTAAACTGCCTATGCTTTTTTTTTTTTTTTCAATTTTTTTACAATTTTATTTATTTATGATAGGCACACAGTGAGAGAGAGAGAGAGAGGCAGAGACACAGGCAGAGGGAGAAGCAGGCTCCATGCACCGGGAGCCGACGTGGGATTCGATCCCGGGTCTCCAGGATCACGCCCTGGGCCAAAGACAGGCGCTAAACCGCTGCGCCACCCAGGGATCCCCCTGCCTATGCTTTATGGTCCCTCTCACAGTCTTCACTTTTCACAAACTACTATATAAATATCATTCTTGGCTCATGAAAACCACATGAAAAGAGGCCCAAGGCTGGATATGGCCCACAGGAAACAGTGTGTCAACCAAGGAAGTAGAGGAAATATATGGTCAGTGTTAGCATATTTCATAATCCCTCACCTAAAGCATTCCTCATACAGTTAAAACACCACTGAAATGTTAGGTTGAAGTTAATGGTTTAACAAATGGTCTGTATTTGGTAACATTTATAAAACTACACCTGTTTTGATTAATCATGTGCTCTTTTTTATCATTTTCTCTAAAGTAAGTATTTTAAGGGCACAGCAAAACGTACACTTGGCCACTAGCTATGCATTGTAGATGGTGAACTGTCCTGTGGTGACTAAACAATGAGTCCTCACCATATTACAGATGAATGCTGAAATATTTACGGAAGAAATAAGATGAGATCAGAGATCTGCTTCAAAATTATCGGGAAGAAGGGGAGGAAGGATGGTATCAGAGAAGCTGACAGCAACTACTGGAATCAAGTGATGGGTTCATTCAGTCTACTGTTCTTTCTATATTACATATGTTTTAAATTTTCCTAATAAAACTTTTTAAGTTTAGGACAAAAATGGAACTAATACCAACAACAGCAAGCAGATAATGTGCTTATAAAAAGGCTGAAAATTATCCTTCAACTGGGGGCAGGCAGGATAAAGTATAATTAATTTTAGTTTTTTTTAATGTAAAAATTACATTTTTAGAGTACCTGGATTCTCCAAAAAGGACCAAATGAAGGTTCATTATTTTATTAAGGGTAGAGAGAGAGTGAACCCCCAAAATACACAATGCTAAGTAACTATAAGATATTTAAAAACACATACACAACAAAAAAATAATAATAAAATAAAAATAAAAACACATACACAAAAAGAAGAAACTCTACTGCCAGTTCTCTTTCCAAAGAAAAGTCATTTAATTTTTGGATGATCTTTCCCATGTACCTTGAACAAATCAAGTTCCAGGTTACATTTCCAAAAAAGTATTAATAAAGTAGATCTGATTTTCCAATAGAAACCACATGTAAAGAGATCGATCATTCTATTCCAGAGTTAGGGCTAAAAACCAACTTATAGAAATGATCACTAACACAATTTACCACTTGAAATACAGGTATATTAAAATAGGAAAATAAACAGTTAAAGATTACCAACTACAGGGGCAGCCTGGGTGGCCCCGTGGTTTAGCGCTGCCTTCAGCCCAGGGCCTGATCCTGGAGTCCTGGGATCAAGTCCCACCATCAGACTTCCTGCATGGAGCCTGCTTCTCCCTCTGCCTGTGTCTGCCCCCGCCCCATGAATAAATAATAAAATCTTAAAAAAAAAATTACCAACTACATAAAAACATATTTTATAAATATGTTGTCTCAGGTATAATTTATGAACCTTGTTTTCATGGTGAATACATGCGTGAATGACAAAGCTGGACACTGCCTGTGAACAGTCCTCTTGTGACTGGCCAACAGCACCATACACACAAACATTATTTCCACAGTTGGCATAAGCTACACTTAACAAAACTGGTTTTTTGCTTTTTGGTTTCTGGGTTTTTTTTTTTATACAACTCCTTATGTGTAGCTTTCAGGGTCAGAAATTTCAAAGCTTTGGTGGATTTGACAGATAAAATACAGTGTACCGTTGGTATATAAAATGGCACGCAAAATTATTTTCATATTGGTCACAAGCTTTACATGAAGTTATTTTAAGATTTTATTTATTTGGGATGTCTGGGTGGCTCAGTGGTTGAGTGCCTGCCTTTGGCCTAGGGTGTGATCCTGGGATGCTGGATCGAGTCCCACATCAGGCTCCTTGTGGGAGCCTGCTTCTCCCTCTGCCTGTGTCTCTGTCTCTCTCTCTGTGTGTCTCTCATGAATAAATAAATAAAATCTTAAAAAAAAAAGGTTTTATTTATTTGAGAGAGAGTGTATGTGAGAGAACACAAGCAGAGGGCACAGAGCATAAGCAGGGGGAAAGGCAGAGGAAAAGAAAGAAGCAGACTCCCCACTGAGCAGGGAGGCTGACACAGGGCTTGATCCCAGGACCCTAGGATCATGACCTGAGCCTATAAGGCAGATGTCCACTGACTGAGCCACCCAGGTGCCCTAACATGAAGTTCTATATTAACAGTCCTCACATTAAAAAAAAAAAAAAAAAAAAAAAAAGCTTTTAAATGCTTTCTACCAGTTTGTAGAGACTATAATAATTATTCATTTCAGAAACAGAAACTATACCTCCCTAAGTAAAGTAAACGTCTCATTAAAATCATTTTCTGAATCACCATACTGACCTTTCCCTCCAGACCCTGGCGCCACTCACAACTATTGCCACCCCTTTCTTCTGTCTGTGCACAGAAGTTCACGGCCAAAAGACTCCCTCTGAAGGTCAGGCATACAGGTTCCTATGACTAACGGAACCTGAAGGCAGTGAACAATGGCAATGGCCTTGGGCTAAATATCTGGTAACAGATCTTTATTCAGACTCTTCCTTGCTTTTCTTCTTTTTCTATTAATTATAATAAACTAACCAAAATATCAATTAGCCAAACTCCTTTTATACATAGGCTTACCTGGTAATGTTGTCACAAATCCCATGGCCTCCAAATTTTGCAGTTTCTACTGGGGCCCCAGACTTTCGCACCATGATCTTGAGTGTCAGGCGTTTACCCTTTACATGGGCAGCCTCAAGTCGTCGCTGAATTTCTTCTGAAAGATTCAGAAGAAAAGCTTCCGCTTCTTTTGGCTATGGAAAGAAAAACAGAAAAACTTCCACGCTATTTTCCTACACACTGAACAATTCTCAAGTATTTTCACTTTCAAAATCAAACATGTATACTATTTAAATCCCACTAGGGGTCTACTAAAAACAAACATTCTGCAAGCTGCAGGAATAACAGAGTAAAGTCTTAACTTCAAGCATCCAGAGTCTATGGGCTAGTTGGAAAAATGGAACTATGTGAAAAGATAAATAACAGGAAATAAATAGATAAAACTTGTGAAGAGTTAAGTTTTACCTGGGTAAACCTTATTCCATAGTTGATCTCAGCTGAAATAGATTTTCTTTCCTTTTCCGTTCGAACTGGTCTATCATCCAAACCTCGGCAGAACCGATAAAGCATCTGACCTGTTTTGGGACCAAATTCTTTTTGGAGTTTTGCCATTGTCATATATTGCAAGTCTCCACAAGTTTTAATTCCCAAAGAGTTCAACTTAGATTCCATCGAACGTCCAACTCCTAGAAAAAGGGATACATATAGTTCTTTAATTCTGCACAAAAACCATTAAAAACAATTTAGCAATGTGAAATAATGATCATTCATAGACAAAACAACTAGTTTAAAATAATCTCCCTTAAAATTTTTAAGTGACATAGTGAAGCAGCTCACAGACTAAAGTATTTTTTAGTGCAAATGCTAGCAAAGTTATTTCTAGAATCTACTCAATTTGAGCTCCACATATAGGTGAACCTTCTCAAATATGTGTAACTGACTTAAGTTCATCAGTTACACTGACTATATACACTGACTATATAATAAAGAATGCCATCTTTATTACTGAGTAATATCAAGATTTCCATCTTATTTGGAAAATCAACTAATGAACTTACAGACTTCTTTAAACGGGCCTACAGTATGACCTACATGTGAGGGGACTCACAACTGTTAGGGATTCTACTACAATTTCGGTGATGGCCAAACTTTACAATAGTTTCAGCCTCATTTTCTATGAATGGAAACTACACAGAACTTATGACACAGATCCAAACCCAAAAACGTTACTGTCATACTGGACAAAGTGACCTGGGAATAAAGATTCCTAAGCAGAGGGTGGGTAGAGGGAGCAAGACAGATTCCTTTTATCAATGAAGTTTATCTCCTTGACGAGGTCTCAACCCTCCTACAGCTGGGCCAGCATGCAGCACAGTCCCTGTGATCTTCTCTTCCAGATGCCAGGTTTGAGCCTCACCTGGAGGGTACTGATGAGTTCTGTCACCCTCAATTTGCCCAAAATCTTAACAAAGGTACACATATCTAGAAGAGATACTGAAAAGTAACCCAGGGAAACTCAAATTCTTATCAAAATGGTCTGCACACTATCAAACCAGTAATTGCCACCAATGAGGAAGCGGGTTTCCAGTCTTCCACAGGATTGTGAGAAAGAGCTCAGAGTAAAGTCGGCTATATTCTGCTAATCACTCGATTATCATTCTTCTAATGGCTGTTCTCTGAATGGTCTTCAGTAGAAGGACACTAGTCCAGGTTCTTCCAGGACAACCTCTTGAAGCACTTACGTATGACATAAGGTTGGGAGACTATCAACTTTACACAGAAGATCTATGGCCCTAGAGGTGGGCAAGACAAGTTTAAACCAAGAAAAGCTATTCCCTCATGGATCTAGATGAATGGTATTAAGGGCACTGCCTCCCAAGTGTGCCATTTTAAAGTTCAAGTAAGAACAGAGAATAAGAAAGAATACCAGAGTCTGCTTTAACATCAAAATTGGTCAGAGGAATACCATTTACAAAAAGGTGAATTGAAATTCTAAGTGAAATCCATCTGAATATTTTTCAAGGCAGAGAAGAGAAACATAAGGTAAGAAGCAAATCATAGGCTGGCCAAAGTCAGACACTCTACACACTATTTATGTTCAGGAAAGGTGGGTTTTTTTTTGGGGGGGGGGAGGGGAGTCTCTGTTGCCCCACTCTCAAACTGTGATTACGATATCTCCTTTAGAGATCTGGAGAACTCATACATCTCATGGACTTGAAAAATCAGCAAGAGGCAACAATCCTGGATTGATTCTATGTGTGCTGGGGTGGGGCAGGAGAAAAACCTAATTGTTTTTAAGAGTATCTTCAACACAGTGGAAGAGAATTATTATTTGCTAGTAGGTACAAAAGGCTATCATACTAAATAACACCAAATGAACCTAATCAACCTAATCTAAGTAAACTGTCCCTCTAGGGAGGACAGAAAGACCCCATCCACTGCAAGCTCACCTAACAAAATGGAATGGGCCTGAAGTTGAGCAGCAGAGGGAGGCACGTGGGCGGAGGGGGGTCTACCTCTAATCCGTACTATGCTGAGGGGGGGAGGAAAAATTCATCAGCAGCAAAACAGGGGTCACTGGTTTAACTGACCGCATCATGTAAGCATTTATTAGAGACAGCGGCACCTCTAAAGACAAAGTAACAGGGTCTTTACCGTCAAATTGAGTGCATCGACAGAAAAAGGAAAAAGTGAAGGAAAATATGTTAGCTTAGGACCCAGTCTCTGAGAAGGAGAGGAGGAAATAAAAAAAAAAGATGTGGAAGCTCTGGTCAAGCCACTGGGACAGACTTGCTGTCCTTGAAGGGGAACTATTACACTAAATCAAAAATAGCCAGAAATGTCTCCCCTGGCAAGCAGACTTGACAGTACAGCGGACACAGAAGAATAAAATTTCAAAGAATCAGGTTTTCACCATCTAAATTAGCACCACACAGAACTTTCTGTGATGATAAAAATGTTCTCCATCTGTGCTGTCCAATCCAGTAGGCACTTGCTACGTGTGGCTGTTGAGCACCGAAATGGGGCTAGTGCAAATGAGGAACCAAATTTTAATTTTATTTGACTGTAATTAATTTAACTTTAAATTTTACTAGCTTCACTTAAAGATCAAGGCAGATCTTTATGTAGGGATACATGGCCGCGGTGTTTCTCTGAGATGGCTAAAGAGATGGCAACCACAAGCTAAGAGCCCAAACTCAGGGTTGGCTGAACCAGATGCAGAAGGGCCTCAAGGTAAGGGCATATGCAAGAGTTGAAAGGCCAGGCAAAGAACCAAAGAACTCCCAGGAACAGTTATTGTATTTAA
Organism: Nyctereutes procyonoides; assembly: GCF_905146905.1. Lineage (NCBI taxonomy): Eukaryota > Metazoa > Chordata > Mammalia > Carnivora > Canidae > Nyctereutes > Nyctereutes procyonoides. Next base: position 44,166,581 of record NW_026575049.1, on the reverse strand, counting down.
ATAGTAGGGAGGATCCTTTCTTTCATTAAACAGATCTCCTCACATAATTTGTTACAATATATAATCATCATTCTGTAGAGTCCCCTAAAACATAAACTTACTAATAATGCGTTTTCTACTTCTCATGTAGCTACAATAATTGTGAATATTGTCCTAGACACACTGTGTGCCAAGTAAAGATTTATGGGCACAGAGGGCCAGAGAGAGCTTGTAGAGGACAACAGGTCAGGTGTATTCATCCTGAGTTTCTTCTGGCTATTGGTTAGAGAGCAAAATTTCCCTAAAGCATGTTTTACAAGATGTTAACAGGCACTATATATTCATCTTCAAATATCTGGGAAATTGCTACTTTTTAACAAAGATAAATAGGTTACTTTATATTTTAAAAATTCTCAACTTTTACTTTGTGGGCCCTCCACCAGGGATGCTTCCCGTATGCACGTGAAATCTTTTTTTAATGGAACAGCCTGCATTCTATAAGAGCACACTTTGGAAAAAGATGGTTACAATGCCATCTTCAATACAGGCCTAACAACAGCAAAAGGTGACATTGTGTGTGCCTGAAAGGTTCGAAATCTGATTAAGAATTTGGGAATTTGATAAAAGTCAACAGACATCACATGAAGAATTTTGGGGTGATACAATCTGGTTTTGAAGGAGAGGGGAGGCCACACAGGAAGGTGGCTTGCCAGAGGGAACTAATCTGGCTGCGTTCCCACCATATTCCAGGCATCCCTTAGGGAATTCAAGGCTTAAGAATCTGACCAGGACACAGAATTTCACATTTGCCCTTCAAGAAATAAAGCCCCTCTAGCCAGCAAGCAAACTAAAGTGAAAGGTTAAGATTACTAGGTTCAGGAACTAAACACTGTGTGTAAAAACAACAAACACACCACCAAACCAAACAAAAATGATTCAGTTTAAAGACAGTGTTACAGACTGAATTGTGTCTTCTTAAAATTCGTATGTTGAAATTCTAATACTCGATACCTCAGAATGTGACAACTGTAACTAGAGATAGGGCCTTGAAAGAGGTAAGCAAGGTAATGAGGTCATATACAAGTGGGTCCTAATCCAGACTGACCCTTTAAGAAGAGGTTAGGTCATAGACACATAAAGAAAAAAGACTACGTGACAACACAGGGAGTAGACAAACAACCCTGCTGACAGGGCTGGACTTCCAGCTCTAGGAATCTTGAGAAAATAAATTTCTGTTACTTAAGACCCCAAGTCGGTGCCATTTTGTTACGGCAGCCTTAGAAAACTAACAGAGATGGCTAGAAGAGGAAGTCTAAATGTGGCTTTCACATGCGGCTTTAAATACACTTACTATACTAGTTCCTTCTTACATAAGCCTTCAGTAACATGTGTTATTAAAACAAACTGTACTGTCTAATGAGGCAATTTGCTAGCTTGATTTTATAAGGTTAATTATTCTTCCAATTCAATCTCTAACTATCAAAATGTACTATTTCAGATTTCCAACACTAATACATTTTTTTAAGTTATTTACTAGGGGGTCAGGAAGCTTTCAAAATAATCTACCATAAAGTGGCATTTTGGTCATTTAATATTTGATAGCCTGTAACAGAACCTTCTAGGTTGCTTCAGATATACTTTTATTAAGCTTAAGAATATACATCTAAAAATATCACTAACTCCACTTTTGCAAGCAAATGGATTTAAAAAACATCAAAAATGCATCGTCTTGCGCTCTCTCCACCATAAATACACAGGAGCTTTGTGAAACTAACAGTGTGTTTTTTAACAAATAGGATTATCTGAAACAGTATCAAGGATTACTGCATGGTTTAGAGAAATTTCCTAGAAAGAGCTATCTACCAGAGCAAATAAATCTAAATATTTAGTAACTGTGACAGGAACTGTCCTATAATTATTGTGAAATGAATTGTACTACACAAAAAAAACTGCATCTCTTCAAGGTCCCAAAAGGGCAACTGATTTTCAGTTATAATTAATTAAATTTGATGATTTCTCTATGGAAAGATTTTTACAAGCTAAGTTAGCCATGCAGTAACTACACACGATATAAAATAACAAAGCATCCTGGCCCTTAGCGGAGAAAGGTGAAGATGGACATTTTAATTTTACTTCTACCTCTGAGTTAGCAAAATGTAATTACTTCATCTTTAGGTTTTATTCTTCCTGATAGGATTCATATATTTTCTACTTTTAAAGCAATTTGTTTACTAAACTCAGAAACCTGTCACAAGTCCATTAATATAATTTTATAAACAGGGGAACCAATTCTCAAAACTTTCTATTTAACCTAGAAGTACAATTTCAATTATGATTTAAAGGATCAGAAGTCAATTTTATCATATTCTCCTTAAAATGATTTCTAGGAATTCCCTGATCTTGCCACGTGAGAAATATTTAAAGTAAAATACTTGAGAAATAGAAGTAAAAGATAACATTCAGGTCCTAATTAGTCAACTGAGGGGATTAATAATTGAGGAATTTCAAATTCTGTTTCTCTTGGCACTCAATCACGGATAAAAAAAAAATTGATTCCTGTTGTGGAAAAAAGAGTAATGTTATAAAACTATGAAAAGCATTAATAGATGTCTACAATAAACCAAAGTTAAAAAGCAAAGATCTGTATTTACCTGGTAGATTACTAACTAGCTGACCTCTGATAAAATCATCTACTTCTTCTGGTTTTAAGTGGTACTGGCCATCTGGTTTTGCTTTTCTAGTTGCCATTCTAGCAAGGAGAATATTAGAACCTATAAAGTAAAGAAAAAAAGTTTTAAAAAAATACTCACCATTATTTTTAAATTTCTTAACAAAGACATCTACAGATAGGTTACCTATCAAATTTCTTTCAAAAACAATGAAAAATAATTTTGCAATTCTGATCATTTCAAATACAGTAAAACTGGCAGAATTTTGTTAAATATGACAGATTATAGCCCACATGGTTACTGGATAGAGGTTTCCCTTGTTCCCAAATAAGTGTCATTTCAGTATCTTCTACTCTGGTAAAGGAATGGTAAAAGCAGTCCCTAACTTTATGATGGGAGATGCAGGCAACAAGGATAATGATTAGAAATTCAATCATCCTGCCAATCAGTGAGTCCAGGGCGAGCAGGAAAATAAAGCCAAAGGAATGCTACTGGATAGGGGGAAAAAGTGAGCCTGAAGAACCCAAAGTCTCACTATATAATCAGAACATGTGCAGTGGAATCTGCGGGTGTGAGAGTCTTAAAAACAGATAGTGACAGTATGGTGTGGACATGGAGAAGTAAAGCAGAGCAGAGGAAAAGGGTACAGGAGACAGAGATGGTGTCAGGGGTCTCAGAGAGGAGGATGTTGGAATTTATGGAAGACGTAAAATTGGACATGCCTCAGTTTTATGGGAGACTTATGTAACAGTGTTTTCCCAGGGTAAATATGTAAATATTCATGAAGAGAAAAAGTTCTGCAAAGTGACACCAAAATGGTAACAGTGGGGGATCCCTGGGTGGCGCAGCGGTTTGGCGCCTGCCTTCGGCCCAGGGAGCGATCCTGGAGACCCGGGATCGAATCCCACGTCGGGCTCCCGGTGCATGGAGCCTGCTTCTCTCTCTGCCTGTGTCTCTGCCTCTCTCTCTCTCTCTCTGTATGACTATCGTAAATAAATAAATAAATAAATAAATTAAAAAAAACAAAACAAAACAAAATGGTAACAGTGGTGAGTCGTGGAGAGGCAAAAGGGGGTGAGGAGTGGAAATATTGTATCACGTGGGATTTTCATTTTAATTGCTTGATTGAACCTAAAAGAATGTAGTACTCATATTGTCACACCTATAAATTAAAAAGTATAATTTAAACAACTACACCCATGCCAGATACTGGAAAACAGAAAATAAGCCCTAAATGAATGCTGGGAAGGATGTGAAGGCCAAAGAGGGGAGCAGAAAGGTTGCTAGGCTAGGAAATGGAGGAATGCTATGAATGTATTAATCATCTATTTTATTTTCTGTATGTTTTGATATCTTAAAACTCTTGCTGGCTGGGGAGAGATGACCCTCCCAGTGCTAGCTACTTTCTAAGAATAGCAAACAACTAACTCCTTTGGGAGCCCTCCTCGCATATGCAAGCCAGCCACCCTCAACCTTCTCCTTACCAAGGTCACACACAAAGACGGTATTTTCTTGCCCTAACTCATCCAGGCAGGGTACAAGGCAACTACAGATCCCTGCTTACAAAGGCCTAAGGGTAACACAGGATTATCCAAAACAGTGAATCCAAAGCTGTTTATTCCACTCAGCCCAACTTTTCCCACAGAAATCCCAATATAGGCTCTGGTCTAGGATTTCCCGTCACTCCTGCTTCTGCCTCCTGACCAAAACTGGGGGTTCCTCACGTGGCCCTGCATGGTGCAGCATGCCTTCTCCTCCCCCCTTGGGAAGTGTAAGTAATAAAAATCTTTCCACAGTATTGGCTTCTCTGTGTCATTACTCAGTTATCTCCAGAAATTAAAACACCAAGGGTACAAATGAGACCAAGAACTTCAGAGGAATAAGAATGGAAGAGGAGTGGTTGGAAATAACAATGACAAGCTAAAAGGAAATTCTATCTACCTCCCATGCCTGGAACTACAGAATACTGGAGAGAACACGAGTAAAGAGGCATCCTGGTAGGAGCTATTCAATAAAGTATGTTCTGAGAGAAGGAGGGGACTCAGGGAAGCTGAGGTGTCAGAGACGGCTCCACCAAACAAGGACAAATGGTGGAAGTGGCTGAGGAAACTAAGCACAAGGGTTAAAGACAAAACAAGGGGTGGGGAGAGACAGGACAATCATTGAGGGCCAACAGTTGATAAGGATGACTTCTGGAATTGAGAGTGAAGACAGGACTGGTGGAGTACTCCAGGAAGCTGAAGTTCATAAAGTAACTGAATTACAACAAGACTCACAGTAACACTTAACTCCCAATCACCCCCAACCACATTGCTTTAAAGGCTTTGGTTCATTTAAAAAGAGTATGTTTACAAATACTGAATTCACTTCTCCCCATTTTTGAAAAACTAGAAATATTCCAACTTGTTCAACCCAAAGACAGTATCATCATCATCCATTTACTTACCTTTCTAACACTTCTACCTCACGTATTGCACAAATGTGACCAATGCTAAGAATCGTCTTAGAAGTCAGAGGCCTATGCAGTACAGTAAAAAAACAACCTGAACAATTACTCCAAAAAATTAAATGATATTCAATGATCACAAAGCAATGCTTTGAGTACAATAAATAATACAAGATAAGCTAGATACTAACCAATTCCAACAGAGGCCGCACATTTGGTCTGGTCTTTGATTTCTGTGCGGACAGCATTTGCAAATTCATCAGGTGTAAGTCTGGTCTCTGCAAGGATTTCAGTGATATCTACCAGTGCTTCATCACAACTGACAGCTTCGATGTTATGTGTGTAGCTGTTGACACAAAGCAAAGGCAATGAATCACCTGGCAGCTTGCCCTCTAGTAGACACAAATGTGGCAGGGTCGAGTCTTCCCCTGGCATCTTTCTTCATATTTCCTTTTAAGACTTTTTAAAACGCTAAAAAAAAAAAAAAAGTATTAGCATTTTAATTAAAGTGGCCTAAGTGCCATTATTTAGTCACCTAATTTTTAACTGCAAAACCTATTGATTAGTATTTTCTCATTTTCCATATTAACTACCAAAAATGCAGCAGATATTACCATTCCTGTTTCTCTATGCTGAGGATACCTTTGTAAAGCTCTGAATAGTTGAAAAGTAGTGTGCAAATTAAAACTATCGTAACATTTAACCTAAGATGTGTTTAAACATGGTTTACCAGAATCCTAAACAGATAGAAAAATTGCATAAATCAAAGTAAGTGATGATCTCCTAAACAAAAACACCACAACTGAATATCTTTTACTGTAGCAGGCCTAGGATACAGGATATAAAGACCAATCACCCCCAAATACCTGTCTGAAAGGACACAAACTACATTCCCTTAATGTGGAAATACTTTGGGTTTTGGTCATGATCTACTGACACAAAAGACTTGTTTTAATTAGCTAGAGAGGAAGAAAAGAAAGAGCAGAGTTATCCTATGGCTCCAAAGGTAATTAAATATGCAGACCACAAATGGAAGGCAACCAGAAAGGCCTCAAGGTCAAAAACGTACCTTCAATAACTTACTGGTTAACATACACTATGCCTTATCTCACCACCTTACTGCAGGTTACAAATCAGAATTGGCTGTATTCATTTAAGAAATGAGTATTTGGTTTACACTTAAGGGTGAAATCTCTAAGAGCAGAAGGGTATACCTGATAGGAATTCTGCTTCCCAGTGAAAGCTGCCCTGAGGCAGAAATAATATGAAGCCGAGGTAGGATTTCCAAAGGGTGGCAGGAGAATGACACTGTACATCCCCCCCCCCCCCCAAGCATAGCCACGTGCCACTGACAATGTCTCCAAAGACTAAAATGATCTCAGAACCAGTATGTGTCACAGCTCTCTTTCAAATCTCCCTGATGTGAGACTCAGGCTGGTAGGTAGGTAGCTGCCTGAATGCCTCAATACTCATAACACAGAACAGAGAAGTACCACGCCCCAGCTCAGTCATCCGTTCCCAGCCCTCATCTGGATGCTTCTATCGACCTCAGCGCTGGAACAGGATTTTTTTTTTTAAAGATTTTATTTATTTATTCATGAGAGACAGAGAGACAGAGAAAGAGAGAGAGAGAGAGGCAGAGATACAGGCAGAGGGAGAAGCAGGCTCCATGCAGGGAGCCCGATGTGGGACTCGATCCTGGGACTCCAGGATCACGCCCTGGGCTGAAGGTGGCACTAAACCGCTGAGCCACCCGGGCTGCCCCATGGAACCAGATTTAAAAACACACTTTCCCCTGGTAACACCAACATTCCCATATGTGGGATCTTAAAGACAGCTGTGATTATAAATGGCTTATCATTCAGCACTCAGACCTACAAACTAATGCCAGAAAATTTCATCTGGTCCTTTTATTTTCTTTTTCCTGCTCAAGTAGACACTGGATTTCGTTTCTCTCTACAGGATCAGCAGTCATCAACAGTTATTTGTATTTAATAGATATTCAATAAATATTCAAAATAATGCAAAGGAGAGAGGAAGAAGTGAAGACAGAGGTGCAAGAATTATCTTTCAGAACATTAATACCCTCCAAAGGTTGATGAACCTTGGCCTACTGTCCAGATGCCTGTTTTGGTAAGTATTTAATGGAACACAGTCACACCCACTCACTACTATATGTGTCTGTGGCTTTCACTTTATACAGCAGAGTTGAGCAGTTGGAATACAGACCTTATCTAGTCCTTTACAGAAAAAATATGCCGACTCCTGCTTTGGAGCATACGTTGCCTGCCATATACTTATTTTAAATTTTGAGTTTTGAATCAATATTAAATATATCTATACTGAGGATACTTGGGTGGGTCAGAGGCTGAGTGTCTGCCTTCGACTCAGGTTGTGATCCTGGATCCCAGGATTGAGTCCTGTATTAGGCTCCTAACAGAGAGCCTGCTTCTCTCTCTGCCTAGGTCTCTGCCTCTTTGTCTTAAAATCAATCAATCAATCATCCTATACTGTACATAAAAGTTAATCTCCTTTTCTCAAGCCAACTATCAACCACCCTAAAACTATTACTAAAAACTTTTATAAAAACTAACTTTTGGCAAACATAATGATTATACAATATAAATGGTTTTAGAATCTCTACTTGTTAATCCATCAGTTCTGATTATAAACAAAACTATAATTCAAATGTAATAAAAGAAAATAACTAGATTAAAAAAATGCCAATCCTTCATCTGTCTGGTTCCAGAGGAAGAAAACGAGAGCCACTGAAGTTGAAGTTATATAGGCAGAGAATCAGTTTACACCGACATCAAGAATCATCTGAACAGTCTGAGCAGTGCAAACATGTATCTTAAGATTGAGCTACTGACTGCTGGAGTTGCTGACGATAGGGTTCCTGAAAGAAAGAAGAGTCCACCAAATGTGGCCCTGACAACCCTAAAGAACACCAGACTCTCTTCAGTATCAGATACAGAAGCAAAAGAACAGACACGGAAGTGACTGCAGTATACGATGTACCTTGCCAGTGTTTCATACATTGTTCGTGCAACTTCTTTATATGCATGAAAATCATATGGAACGGCCTGAAGATTAGGACAAAGTTGTTTAGCTTGCCCAAAAAACATTCCATTCTTGATGCCAACTTGTCTAGAGAAAGAATAAAACACAAGGGAGGTTATACTAGGAATAACTTTCAAATGCAAAACCAAATACCAAATGTTGACAGTATCTCCCCATGCCACTAATACATAATTTTCACTTAATTCTCATTAGGGATAAACAACAAGCATTAAAAAAAACTTACAAGTTTGTTTCCCCCCAAAGGAAAATTGCACAATTGCCTGATTAGTGTAAATGACATGTGTAGATGTGCCAAAATATGTTATTAAAAGACCAGGTTTGGCGCTTGTCTGTCTCTGAAGATTTCTCCTAAGACTCAGACCTCTGGCCCCTTTGCAGAGATGCCAGCATGCCATATGCTGGTGATATCACAACCACCACAGAGCAGGAATGTGCTGTCAAAAAGAGGTTTTCTTCCCCTAACACATGGCACAGTTTGGCCAGGGTTCATCCCCCAAAGACAAAGAATATAAACGAAAGAACTACACAAAACAGTGCTATGTGACAAACAGACAAAATGTACTCATCCTATTACCACCCAATTCCCAATTGACCAATTCCATGCTCCTGAAGTGGCTCCACAGTGGTTGAGATGCCAACAGCATTGTATATGGTAGGACATCACTCTGGGCAGGAGCCAGGGTTCCAGAACTTTGAGGGACCTAATTGAAAATGGTAAATTTTAAATCTTTTGCGTGTCTCAATGCCCCACATTACCTCTGATATTTGGAGCATTCAGCACAAAACTATAATTATGGAATTATACATAATTAAGTAAAATTCCATTTGACCACTCTGCAACGAATCAAGAAAAATACTTTAAAGTAAAAACAAGCAAAATAACAAGCACTAGTTTCACCAGATTACTTATTACTATGTAGATACATCAAATAGTTATTCTAGACATTCATTCAATAAATATTTACCAAGTGCTTACTTAGTATGGTGGTATAGCCACACTAAGTTTGGAGAATCAATATACAAATACTAGGCTTCAATTACTCAGAGGTCTCTGGCACCCTCCCCATCTCAGACCACCACTGAGAGCCAAGAAGGAAAAGAATCTTCCAAGTTACTCAGAAGTAAATGCAAAATCATATCCATTTCTTATGGACACGAAGACAGTAATAAATTATCTGACTGCAAAGTTCCCAGTAGACGAGAAACATCTAATAGGAAGGAAAAGTGACAGTAAAAGAAGCGATGAATAACAAACAGCATGGTAAAGATTTTTTCATTAATTCAACAAAAATTTATGTCTCAGGCATTTTGTGGGATAGTGGGCAAAAAGATGGTAAACAAAACAGATCGCATGATGTTCACAAGGATGATTCTGCACTCACCCAACAAAGGATAGATTATATATAGTCAATGGACCTTGTTCAGTAAGGCAGGGAAGTATAATAGTTCTGAAGTCTATACAGAAGTACATACAATTTAAGACATTTTTAATAATGCTGGTTATATAGCTTCGGCATGCAAAGGGCTAAGCTTACAAATTAAAGGTAATTCATTTTTTTAAAAAAATGTGTTATGTAATTGCTATAAATACCATATTCTTTTATTTACAATAATTTCATTTCATTTTTTATGTATTCAAAAATTCTCAGGGACGTATTACTTAGCAAAACATAATACATCTACTTAATGTATTCATGCACATACTTGTCTTGGAGAGAATTGTTTAGGTGCCACTAGACACCATAAGGAAGTTACAAACAAACAAGGAAGACTAAGAGGTTTCCTGTAATTAAAGGAAGCAAAATACTCTGAGTTGGTAGTTGGGAAACTGGATTTGGCTCATATAAAATAAATGAGTAAAGGCAAATACACAACAGTCTGAAGTGACTCTCTGCTACCGTGACTTATCTATTCCTGTCACTAGGTCCCACGCAGGATAAACTACCAATACTTCATCAGTGTGTGATGTAAAAACAGATTATTTACAGGTTCACACTGCACATGTACGCTGCTGTCCATTCAATATGTTAATAGGTATCCATATCACTAAGAACAGTAAAGCGTCCTTACAAAAACATTCAAAAATGATTTGATCTTAAAAAATACGTGATTCTATTACCCATTCATCCGTGTATCTACCTTCTCACATATGTATAAAGCTTACGCGTTCTGGTGAATAAAACTATTAACAATAATGCATATTCTAATGCATCCTACCTTTCCAGGATTTCTACCATCTCATGTGCACACACCATCCTTTGCAGACCCATTATTAGTCTGCGTCTACTGGAAACTCACCAATGTATAGAACTGGGATGACCATCCCCACAATCCAGTCCCCACTCCAACCCTAGAAACATTTCTCTGATACAATTGTGAATATATGTATTTTTTAAAAAATCTTTTCACCTAAGGAAAATACAATTATTGGACCACCACAAGAAAAGAATATCAAGAATTGTTTTCTAGACTTTCATTATCAACAGCTTTCTACAAAATGAAAATCACAAGTAAGAAACAAAACCGAATTGCTGTGGATCTTGTGGGCCAATTTCCCAACTTACACTCAAATTCATTTTCATCACTTTATGAATCTCCTTAAAATAACTGCCACCTAAGTGGCTTGCTGCATAGTATTTGGCCCATATATCGTCACCCCAATTATTTTCTAATACATTCAGCTTGAAATAGCTAATGCAATAGGACTGCAATATCCAAACACCAAAAAAAGCCTAGAGCCTAGACAGGAGTCCAAAGCCAGCAGGAACAGGAAAACACTTTTACCCCTGAAGTAGACTTGCTATCCCCCACTCCCCACATCCAGCCAGAACTCAGCTTGTAGGCAGTACAGAGAGGGTAGGGCTTTCATCTCATCACCAGTTGAGCAGAACTCAAATGCTGACAGAGCATGTCTGAGCTTCACCATACTCTCCACATATGAACACAAATTCAGCTCTAAACTGCTTGGGCTAATAAAAATACGGTAATCCAGAATACATCTGTATTTGACTTACTGTTTTTATTAAGTTTTTGACTCTTGGGCTACATCATCAACTAACAATTAAAAGATTAAAACATAATTCTGTTGGTAAGAAAGGCAAAGTTAGTCTAGGACTAAAAGTTTCACGTCGTAAATGAAAAATAATTTAAATATTTTATGATTATGCTTATTTGATTACAAAGTTTTCTTAAATATCTTTTAAATAAAATAATTGGCAAGATTTTAAACTATTTCAGTTAGATGATGTTGAGATATTTTATGTTCCTTTTAGACAATCCCAACTTTTAATCAGCACTGAAAAATGTTAAATATATCAAATCATGATGCTGTACAACTGAAAGTACTGTAATGTTGTATGTCGACTATACCTCAATAAAAAGAAAAGTATGCATGACAAAGCCGTAAGTAAAAAAGACCAAAAAACAGAATTGATAGAGGACTCTGTTTTTAATTAAATACTTGAATACTTGTCAACAATGTGTAAATACCTGCTGTGTTATAAAGGTAAAAATGTCTGCTCAGTTACCAGGAAAGAAAAAAATAGACTGTTCTTTTAAATTAATTCATTACCTCTAGTACAACTAAATTTGTACTAGATTTTGTACTAGATTATCTTACAACTAGTACAACTGATTATTTTTAAATGACTGATTCTTTAAGTATGATGAACTTGTATATATGCCTGTTTCTTCTTGTACTGAAACAGCCCACTGTGAAGAGAGTTTATGCTTACTGCAATATAAAGTTATACATACAAAGTTGGTACTAATGAGTTGACAACACTACAATTTTAAGTGTGGCGATTACTGCGTATGCCAATATGGAATTATTATAATTTAATAGGTGATCAGTTTTAACATTATTTTGAATAATCTTAGAGTTTTAAATTACAAGGGATTTTTCTTAGCTATAAAAAAGAATGATTAGATCAGAAGACCATGAAGTCCCTTTCCCATGACAAAACATCTAATTCTTTGGGGCGCCTGGGTGGCTCATTCATTTAAGCGTCTGACCCTTGGTTTCAGCTCAGGTCATGATCTTGGTGGGGGGATGGGGAGTGGGTCGTGGGATCAAGCCCCATGTAGGGCTCTGCCCTCAGTGTAGAGTTGGCTTGGGATTCTTTCCCTTTCTCTCCCTCCCACTCTACCTGCCTCTCTCCTCATGTGTGTACTCTCTCTAATAAATAAATAAAATCTTTTAAATTTTTTAAAAAATATTGAATTCTTTAATTACATGTTTCAAAAGACAATGGTTTAAAAATGACATTGTCTAATTTCTGTTGGTTTCCACTGTCAGACCTACTGATTCATCAGTAAACTGAGGTATTTATTTAAAGTTATCTAGCATTTGTGAAAGGAAAAAAGGAATGAAGGGGATTAAGCCTTGAAATATTTCTTCCCATAACATGTGTAAAATAGGCCTGACTGGCACATCTGATCCACTTCAAAAGAATCTCTAGGGGCGCCTGGGTGGCTCAGTTGGGTTAGGTGCCTGCCTTCGGCTTGGGTCATGATCAGGTCCTGTAATCAGGTCCCATGTTGGGCTCCCTGCTCAGCAGGGAGTCTGCTTCTCCCTCCCTCATAAATAAATAAACTTTAAAAAAAAAAAAACAAAAGAATCTCTAAAAATGATTAAGTTAACTATTCGTAAAGATTACAACACACTTAATTTCCACATACCTGGCTTCATAACTACAAGAGGCAATCTCAGCCTTTGACAAAACAGAATCAATCCCATTTGCTTGTGCAGAATCTTGGTTCTCCCACATTGATGAATCTGGTATCTCTGCTTTAAAAATAACAAAATTTAATGATTATACGTTAAAAATTCATTTTCCTTTTCACTCAAATATATTTTCCATTCCTCTCATACACAAATGTTTAATAAGTTCCGGATATAGTTGTATCCATTAGTACTGGTCTCCTAACTCAATAAAAGAAAAAAACTAGAGTTCTAAAATGGTTTGCTTCCATTCTATACTTCACCATTCTATACTTCATCATATAACACATATAATACATTCAAAGTGTTCCATTTTAGCAAAGATTTGTTTACAAAATGTACCAAAAGATAAATATAAACTATCCCTTTAACAGTCTCTTGAGATGAAAAAGGATGAAAAGTTATCAGGAAGATGAACCCCCTCCTATATTCTTGAAAAGATCACACAGCTCCCTGTAATGGGAAACAGTTAATGGAAAATACACATTTCTCTGAATGTTCTTTGCCGTTTCCTAAATAAACTACCTGCAAAACCGGAGGCTACTTAACAACACACTCAACAAACATCAATTTCCTACAAGTCATTCGATCAAACAATTCATTAGGTCACATATCATAAAGAGGTTTCATCCTTACACTTAAGATTTTTTTTCTGAACACACATCAGGAAAAAGAACTTCACAACACTGCCCCCCTTCCAGTAAATTCTACTTAATGGATTAACAATGCATGTTCAATTAAAAACATTAAGTGTGATCAGAATATCAACTGCTTTACAGAAAACAACTCTAGCCTAAACAGTACCACTAACTAGTATCTCTCAATATCCAAACCAAATGTACAGTTTCTCACAAGATTATAAAAGCACATATCTAGAGAGTACTGACTGCATGCCACTTTCCTTCCTTTACCATTAGCTTCACTAGCAATTGAGAAAGATTAAAACACAACTTCAGTTCTTGGTCTTTTGGGATACTACTATGTTCTAAGAATATGCTTTAAAAATATATATTCTTGAAACACAATCTCCTCAGCCATAGTTCTAATGCTATTAACAAAAATACCACTAATTAGTGAAACAAGCCAAGATAGACCATTTCAATTAAGTCAAGACAAACCTATTTTGAGTACATTGTAATAATATGTAACCAGCAAACCCAGTATTTCTTTTCTGCTTATTTCAGAGACCTAATGTTCCCTGAAAAATCAGTCAAGTTAAAGCACCATGGCAAGGTGTCTGGCTTTGTGGTCTAAAACAACTGTTCCAGGTCTGACTCCAGAAATTGTCAACATCTTTTACCCAACTATGCAACCAAAATAAGCATTTTTGGATTCCAGCACCCATACACACAAAGCATAAATGCAAATCAAGCCATAAGGTATCTTAATGGGCTCAAATCCCACTTGCCTCAAAAATTAGAACAGCAGAGAATATAATTTGAGCCATGACTCCTGATATATTATGATAAACATATGTTATACCATGAAAAATTAAAAACAGAATGAGGAGCAGATTTCCCTGTTTTACTGAAGCATCTTAGAAGGCTAAATATCAGCTTTCATAGTCCTTATTCTACGCTGAAAATCTGCAAGAATTTCAAGATTGTCAGCATCACAGTTCAAGAGAAGCTACTACTAAACCAAACAACAAAGAGAGTTGAAGCTTGAAGAGCCACAACCAGCTGCATTTCACAGGTATCACACTATGACCTTATTAAGCTTTAAAAGCTGTGGAGTTAGGGGACTTCTATTTGAAGGTGTAGTTAAATAATCTACGATACTTGTCTTGAAAATTACAGAAAAATCATGCTTGGGGTGAGAAAACTGTCTGTAGTCCTTGGGCTCCCAATGCCCTGCCTGAGAGGCACCACCTCATGGTTCTCTTCACTGGGCTGGCTGACCTTTTCCACAGTGCAGCAGAGAGCGTGGATCCCTCCACGAGCGCAGTGAGTTGCTTCAAGGGAGATTCAGGGAAATTCAGGGACACACTGTCCTCAGTGGAGGGCAAAGTAGAGAACTGCTCATCAAAACTTGACAAACTAGACGGGCACATGGAGAATGTGGAGGAACGGTTGGAGAAATCAGAGGCCAGGACCCAAGTCTGTGAAAAAGAAATCGCTGAGAATAAATCTATGACTAACACGATTTTAAAAACTGTTGTTCTTTAGAATGAACACTGAAGTTGTTGAAGGGATAAGAAAACATCTGCATCCTGGAATCCAAGAAGGGGTAAAAGGCCCCAACCACAAAATCTTGAGTATAAATGGATTCCAAATGAGGTCATCAATGAGAAGCATCACTGCTGAGTACAGCTGAGGAAGCAGCTTCCAAAGGAAGTCATGGATGGAGAGCCCCTGGTTATGCTGGTCCGTTTAGACAAAGAGTTCTTGAATGTGACGAACAAGAAACTCAAGTTTCTATCTATAAAGGGCTGAAGATGCTATTTGTTCTAATGCTTTGCCTAGACACACAAGCTGAAACATCTGAACTGAGTTTTTTTAAAAGTTAGTGTGCAGAAGCCAAAGACTCTAATTCCTAAATAGATCCTCGATATTTTAAAATTTTTGTGTCATGTCTGATAAGGACCCAGAGAAAGAAAGATCAGGGAATAATAAGGAAAGAAGAAAAAAGGCACTGAAAAAACAAGTTCTAAGTACAAGGTTAGCTGCAACCAAACTTTATAATAAAGGACAATCTGTTCATTTTATGTTACAAATATTTTGTTAAGTTCCTAATGGGTCAAAGGCTTAGGAAATAAAAGTGAATGACATCAAGTTAAAGAAAGAATATAAAATGCAAAGTATCAAATTCACCTTTTCTAGTGACAGAAAACTCTATTTTTGACAGTTTTCAGTGGCAAGTGAATTTTCAATATTTTTCCTAATATTTATCTTCTAATTTACCACCCACATTTAGAGTGGAGGGGATGTGAATTATAAAAGGTCATTACAATGTTATGAAAATCCAGTGGTTAAACTGGTGAAGATAACCAAGTAATCAACGACTGTATTCTGTTAATAAACTGCATATAGTCAGATCACTTGTGAAGGAAGGAAAGATATAAGAGGACTAGTTCTCTGCTACTCCTAAGGAACGTATGCTTGCCACAGCCAAACTTCTTGATGGAGACTACCAGACTACAGACGTGTGTAGCAAACACAAGATTCTACCCACTGTAGGAACTGAGCGCTGGGTAACTGACCGACGTTACTGAATGCTAAGTCCACGGTATTTTTCCTTCTTTCAATGTTCATTGATTTTTTTTTTTTTTTTTTTTACTGAGTGCCCAATAGGTGACAAGTATTATGCATTTCCTTAAGCTACTTATTTGTTTTCTAGAACTTAAGATTTCATCTTTTAAATGCCACACCGAAAATACAAAAAGAAAAACCAATCTACCACAAAACCATACTACCAATACTTAAGAAACTACCCATATTGTCATATACCTCAAACAACTAAATATGAACAAACTCAATACTGGCTACTCCAAGATCTTCTCATGACACACAAAATGTTAGAATCTCAAAAATCTCTTAAAAGATTTAAAAACCAAGAAAACCTTTAGGAAATTGGGAAAATATAGATACACATGAAACAAAAATTTATCTCCTATCATTACTGTCTTTTGCACTCACACTATGTAAACAGATAATCACAACCAACAAAAACACTGTAATCCCATAAAGGTCCTCAGAAAGGTCCAGTGGCTTTCCTTTTGCCTTAATTTCAGTGAGATCATTTCTAAAATAATCCCAAGTTTTCATAATTGAAAACTAGGAACCAGAAATAATCAGGATGAAATTTCACTGCTTGCCTTCCATTTCACTGTACCTAAATTTCTGGATACTCTCTGATTAATATTTTTCTGGAAAACTAATTTAAAAAATGTTTTGGCTCTGCAGACAACCATGAGAAAACTGATCAATGACAAAGAATTTAATTTCTAACCAAATATTTCTCAGAGAATTTACTCAGGGGGGAAAACAGATATAAAAATCTTAGTAGTATTGTAAATCATCTAAGTTATGATTTTTATTTAATTAATAGCAAAAATATAAAAGCCAGTGAGGCAAGAAAATATTGAAGCAGGTTCAGTAAAGACATGGGGAATGATTTCTGGTATTTATCTTTATTCCAATAAGTGAAATCCTATTGTTTTTTATTCCACTGCCGCATGCAAATCTTTAGCAATATGAACTTTCATGTCTTTACTGTGATCAGTGACCAAACAACTAGTAATTAACTCTCCAGTCTAGAGGCTTCCACAAAATGATGTTCATGATTTTATTTTCATCCCCAATCTAAATATATACAAAGCAAACTAATCAAACCTTATAACATTCTTCACTCTCTGTCCCAGGAAAATGTCATCATCCAACTCAACAAAGCAGGACTATAAACCAGTCATTTGCACTGCATATGGATTTTTGCCTTAAGATGTCACTGACACCTTTAAAACCCTTGAATGAAAAAGCTAATTATTTCAACTCTTTCATTTCTATAACAACAATACCAGCAGCAAAATCCAGACGTCTTCAACAGGAGCATTATGACTTCAAAGAGAGCTCATTTGTACCTGCTTTGCCTTTCAGGATTTTATTCTGATAATACTGCCACTCCAGCTGGGGGTTAGCACCGGGACGTAAAGGTGCCCTTCCTGTGCCTCTGTTACTTGTAACAGCCACTGGTTTTCCTGGTAGGAAAAGAAAAAAATTATTTCTAAATCTAAGTACAGGAATATTAACAACACTGATAACATGTAAGGAAAAATTTTTCACAAGATTTAATAAATACAGTTTTTCCTTAGGCATTCATCCATAAAGAAGCTTAACATCTCTAAACATTATTAATTACCATGCAAAGATCATCTAAATTTATCAATACCCCCCTAAAAGTAAGCTCTTTATGTCAATTTTGATACATGTATTCAACTTAAAAGCACCGCTATCACTTTGCTTCCCCTTATTTTTGTTTGGCTTTTTGCAGTAGAAAACAAGTCAACTCTGATTCCAGATTTGAATTGGAGAGGTGGGAAAGGAAAAGAAAAACCAACTCTTATCTCAAATTTTTATATTTCATATCAGAAAAGGTAACATTTAAACTAATCTTTCAATTTTACAAAGCAAAAGAAACAAATCAACCACAATCTGACCTACCATGTAACCCAATGTGAGAACACAGTCCCCCTTCAATTTTTGGTTTAGTTATAAAATCTTTCATTTATCATTTCTTTGTATGTGCATTCAATTACAAGAGATTCTTAAAGCAACAGCACGGATAATTAATATATATGTTACTGAATGCATGTGTTGTAAGAATAAAAAAAAAATAATGCATCAGAGTGACTCATCAGGCTAAGCTCAATTCTTCAACATTCTAAGCTCCTTTCAAAGCTGAAGCAGTAGCTGCTACTGACAAAAATAAAGCCCTGGTATTAACCGAGCAGCTTCTGTGCTTTCCTTAAAGGAAGAACAAACTAGACTCTCAAAAGAAAACACTAATAGTTACATCTTTAAGCACAGAAAGAACTACTGAAAAATCCAGAATAAATATTTTTAAAAGTACTGCCTAGCTCACAAATACATGAAATTATATTAAAACTAAGATGACAGCATATCTTAGCAATAAACAATAATGTAAAATTATTCTCTAACCAAAAGGTGGGAATGTGCAGTAGCATCAGGACAGTTAATCAAGTTTATTCAAGAGAGAAAGCACAGTGACCCAAGTAGCAGCCATATGCTACCACAAAATTTCCATTTAATAACAAAGTAATAGTATATATATAAAAATACAGAAAATGCCCAGTACCAATCTACATTAGTCTTAGAATGACAGATCCTTCAGCTGAAGAATATTATTCCCTAGACCTGAACTCTATAGGAAGAAAAAAATGTTTCTAATTTCCTATAATCTTTCTTGATAATTGAGTCCAGAAAAGTTGGAAGCAGAAATTTATTTTGCCAAGGAAAACGAGAATAAGTATTTCTTAAAGCAGATTTTTAGATCCTTTAGAACATATATTTATAATAATGTTAATTTTCTTAAAATATAAACAAGAATACAGACCTTTGAGATCTGGTCTATTTCGTATACCCACTGATACAAAGAAGCAATCCATATCAACATGCATTATACAGCTCTGATGCCTGGGTGAACTCAATACTGACATATTTCCTAGAAGGAAAAAGAGAATGTTCAAACCCCAAACTAATTTTTAGTATTCTAAAAAATCAGGTCTAGTTAATTTTAGAAACTGTATTTTTCAAGTGCCTATAATTAGAATGGTTTCAAAAAAAATATAGACTCTATTACAGATTATTTTCAAGAGAGGTCAAATTTGTTTCTTTGCTTCTAACAGTAATTCAGAGATAGACAGTTTCCAAACATAATTTGAAACCAATTATGAAGATACCATATCTTCCTAATCTGAATTCTAATAATTAAGTTTTTAATCGAAAGTATAGCTAAATACTTCTCTTAAAGTTATTTCTGTGTGCTCAATATTTTATTAAAGTGTATAAAGGTGTTTTCATGTATTTAGTTACACTTGGAGCTAAGTAACTTTAAATGACCAGTATTCCATGTAGTCTACAAACATTCCTTGATTAAAACCAAAACCAAAAACAAAACAGTATAATTTCCCACTGTTATTGTTTGGTAGGTATCATGCACTGTTTTAAGACGTGTATTTAAATTCCCACACCAATGCTGAGATAAGTAATCTTATTATGCCCATTTCACAGATTACTATTATGATTTGTTAATAATTATGTTATGCAGCCAGGAAGAGGCTGAGCTGGTAATCAACCCCAGGCAGTCTGATTTGAGCTCTCAAGCCATCACACTGATATCCTAGATGTATTTAGAAAAGTCTATAAAAACAAAAATCTACATATGAATTTGTATATATACATAATGTATATAAACTTTCCTCCTTAAGCCATTAAACATTATTAAAAGTCAGGTCTGAAGTATATATGCCACTTTCAAGAAGATAAAGGTGAGTGTCCTCTTCTAAGGACCCTACCTTCTAATCAATCACCCTGAGCTGCGTATTTTGATTTAGCAGGGTTATTTTAACCAATCCAGCCACAACTAGAGCTTTCCTCTTTATCAGTTTCATCCTTAGCCCTATTCACTGGCCCTCCGGGGTACACAAGTCTTGGAATTAGAACCCTGAGCTTATATAAAGTTCTAATCTCATAAAGGAATTTTTCGCTGATAAAGAATACTAGTACTGAAGGTAGATCTTCATAATAAGCTTCCAAAAACTTATCCTTACTCCCCAAAGGTCCAGACTATTCCATTTTGACTGTGAAAGCTTTTACCAAGTTCTCACTATGTGCAAGGCACCAAGCCTTTGTTCATGTTATCTTCCCTAAGCTTAGAAGCCCATGAGGTGAGCAGCAGGGACTACCTACCACTCTACCGTGAAGAGGAAACTGAGACCCAGAGAGGTGAACTAACTGGCCCATGGTCCTGCAGGATAAGAGCGGCAGAGCCAGGATTTAGATTCAGGCTATGTTATCAAACTCCAAAACCATGAACTTCCTTGCTACCCTCTACATTATCTCAAGAAATGATCTGTAAAATAAATCTTACAATTCTTCTGAAGTATTATATACACATAATGTAAACAACCCAAAATAACTGCTTTAAACATTCAAATAGTACAGAACATACATACCATATACCTACTGAATGCTTTCATTCAATATAAAATTAATCACTTTATTCCCACTCATGAAACTAATTTGTAATAGTTCTTTGAAGCTTTCAAAATTAAATGACCTTTACCATGTAAGGTCAAGGGATGATGTGTGGATAATCAAATACCTATAACATCATTCTAAAATATTTCATAAGTAACAAAGCATTTAGGAATACATCAAACACAACAAACATAACAGAAAAACACCACATGGAGAAGATCTATCACTTTCTAGGACAAAACCATGAGCTTCCCTCTGTACCTCAGTTTCCATGGCTGTTAAGTTAAAGGGTAGTATTAGATAATCTCTGAGATCTCTCTCTAAAAAACAAAACAAAACTGTATATTCTGTAAAAAAACATCTAAAACCTCAAAGCAGATACTCTTGATAATGACTGCACAGAAATATAGCCTGTCATTGGTTTTGTTCGCTTTTGAAAACAAGTATTTAAAAAAAAACAAAATACAATCAACCCATCTACTTTTATGTGAAAATACTTAATCTCACTACAAGTTTACCACTATAATTACAATAGCTATTATGTCAGTTATTTAATAATTTAAAAATCATTAAGATGCCAGCTTCTGGAATTAACAGTTACTCTTGCCAAACCAATATATTCTTACAGGAGTTTATGCACTGAATATAATACATGTAATACTTCAACACATTTCAAAACTTCCACAACTGAAAAGGTCTACATATGAATGCTCAGAATCTCAACCTTGTTACTGTTTAAATTACCTAAAAATATTCAGTTAGCCATATTTAAATCTAAATTTGTAAGAAAATACTTAAATAAATAAGAAAGCTTTCTATAATCTGCTATGCTTACTATAACTTACATAACCTGATATTCCTAAAGACTTATATGAGAGCTTAGTATTGATCAGAATACCAATGACAGCTCAAGAACAAAATGGTCAAGCATGATTGTTTCTTAAGAAAACAATTTTAGTAAGTATCTACCTGTGTCAGTTACAACAAGTGTAGACCTGCCTGTTTTCATTTTTTTTAACTTTTCCCTTCCTGGAAAGACACCACTACTTTGTCTTTGCAGGGTATTGACAAATTCAGTCAATTCACACTTCCACATTGATATGTGATGCAGTCTTGAGCGGGAATAGAAGTCTGAAATAAAATTGCAATCTGAAGGTTTGGATGGCACTAAAGGTGCTGCCTTGCTAAGAGTAGGTACTGAAGAAGTGCTTTTTGTGCTTGAAGGCCCCTGAACAGCAGAGTGGTGAGCACCGTTTATTTTAGTGTTACTGTGCAAAGGTGATAAGGAGAAGGAATTAGTTCTGTGTGGATTCCGCACGGTATCTGTGTTTCTAGTGCTTTGTGGGAACTGCTGCACGATGCAGTCTCTGAAGTCAGTGCTATTCTTCTCAGCCTGCTCCTCCTCCTGGGTGAAGTCTGAAGAAAGCCTGCTGGCAACACTGTTGCCCATGGACACCAAGCAATCCTGCGTCTTTAAGGCACCATTAGAGCTAGGAGTGTGTCCATTAAAAATGGCAGCGCTGTCTCTGTGATGCGGAATTCCATTTTGTTTCCTTCCTGGAAAGATCTGCTCTAGCTCTGTTAAACTAAAATCATTATTTGCATCTTCTTCATTCCAACTGTTCATTCCATTGACTTTGACTTCATTTTCTGTCTCAATCTTCTTTATTATGTGATTTCTACAGCAGGAAAGAAGATTTAATTTCAATTAATGTGTGACTTTCAGGCTAAAACAATTTTTAAACATGGTCTTAGTGATATGCACTTCAAGATTTCTCTGAAAAATTACAAAAAAAAAAAGATTTCTCTGAAAAATTAAGCCATGAATTTTATATTCTTTCTCTTCCAACACAAGATAATTCTTAGCTAAACCAAAGTAGCAAGGTAACTAGGAAAATTCTAGAATATAAACAGTCTTTTAAGGGTTTACTCCCAAAGAAGAAATACAATGGAATCTTAGACTGAAGAAAAATAAGAACTATTTTTAATTATTTTTCCCACTAAAAATTAAATGGAATCTGTAATCTCTAAATATCCAGTTGGAGGCACAGTGTCTGCCATTTACTAGGGAGTTAATAAATTATGGGACTCAGTATAAATAGCTCCCATAAAAATGGATTAAGAAACTTTATTTGAATTATTATTCCTAGTTTTAGTTTTATGTAAGGCACTGTTCAACACATTAAATCCAATACTGCTACAATCCTAGGGCCAGTTAAGTTTCATTCAGGAAGACTGACAGACTCTATGTACTAATCCATTAATGGGGCCAATTGTTGCATTAGTAAATAAAAAGTAAGGACCAGGTTAATGTGTATGGGTAATTCAGGAAAAAAAAATACCTAGAAAAATGAGGACACACTCACTTATTAACCAAGAAAATGGCATTTAATCTCTAAGAAAAGTGTATTCAGATGCTAAGGTGGTCCAAGGCAATCTGGACCAAGATCCCTGATGACAAATTTATAAATGCAGGGCCTATGACAAAATTTAGCTAAATTCACATTGTGACTCCTCTAGATGTTTGCTATAAAGACAAAATTCATTTGCATTCAAAAAAGTCATCTCACAAATACAAAAACCTGAATTACAGAACTGTAATTCAGTCCACTTAGAAAAATACCCACATCATTAATCCAGTTAGTAGTTCAGGCTCCAGAGAAGGTTGCCTGATACATGGTCCCCAGGCATTGGTGAGGTTACCACAGTATTAGCAGGTTTAATCTAAAGTCCAACATGATATATTAGTAATAGCAACCTGAACACACAGAGAAGTCACAAACATGAGTAGAATGCAAAACATTACCACCCATTTCTGGGTTGGCTCTGTCTGTTTGAACCATCTTATGGAATATGACAGCCAACTCTGATTAGGTTCAGTCCTCACAGATGATCATGCCAGTGAAAGGGAAAGAGACGACCAACAGGAAACGATTAAAAGAGGAAGGAAAGAAAACCTAATTTGTTATATGTCTGGCCCTTGAGATAAAGAGAAAACAAGGGAACAAGAAATCACATAAAAGAATTTCAAAGGAATTTATAAAATGTATTAAATATACCAAACAATAATGATCACAGAGAGCAACAAAAGTGAAGTAAATCAGAAAAGCCTGACATCTAGTTTTCTGTGTCACAAACAGTAAAGATTCTTTCAACAAAAGTGAAGTAAATCAAAAAAGCCTGACATCTAGTTTTCTGTGTCACAAACAGTAAAGATTCTTTCCAAGTATACTAGCAACATATGCAACAGAATTGCATATATTGGCAAGAAACACACTGCTAATATATATTCTTACTGTACTGTGGTTCGGTTTTTCAGCCTAGACAAATGGATATTCATAAAGTAGGTGTAGTGGAAATATATCACTGGTAGATACACATTAATTAGGCAACAGTGTATATAGATTAAAAGGTGAAATCTAGGGAAGCCTGGGTCGCTCATTTGGTTGGGCATCTGCCTTTGGCTCTGGTTGTGATTCTGGGATCCTGGGATTGAGCCCTGTATGAGGCTCCTCACTCAGTGGGAGTCTGCTTCTCCCTCTCCCCTTGCTTGTGCTCACTCTCACTCTCTCTCAAATAAATAACATCTCTAAAAAAAAAAAAAAAAAGTACAATCTATCAGGATAAATTCTTGCTAAAACTGGCACAAAGAATTAAAAAA
The DNA here is from genome assembly GCF_905146905.1 of Nyctereutes procyonoides. Taxonomy (NCBI): domain Eukaryota; kingdom Metazoa; phylum Chordata; class Mammalia; order Carnivora; family Canidae; genus Nyctereutes; species Nyctereutes procyonoides. Next base: position 44,142,301 of record NW_026575049.1, on the reverse strand, counting down.
AAAAAACACCTACTTTCTATTTTTATTAGTGCGGGTAAGAAAAAGATATCAAGTACGTTCAGAAACATTTTCTGATATTATTTGTTGTGCATCTTGATGTTTCTAAAAAAAATCAAAAGTATCATGTAATGTGAAAAATGTGAATATGCTTATAAGTGAACACAAGCTAAAAAACAAATAACAACAAAAACTATGGAAGGTGGTGACACTGGATCTCCACAGGTTAATTAGACTCCTGGCCTTTTAAAAAATATATATATATCCAACTCCCAAAGCAAGCAATTTAATAAATAAGGGGAAGGCTAATGATAATGAACCACCTGACATATATGTTAAGTCAACACACCAATTAATCATGAAACCACTTTACCCAAGATTATTGCAATTAAAGCTTAATATTTTTTAAAAACCTGTCACATGGACTCAAGTCTAGACTCAAGTCTAGAGTTACCTCTAACTGTAAATTTTTACCATTATAAAAATATTTACATATGTAAAATGGCTATGAATTTGGAATTTTTCAAAAACCACCTAGAAATGTTAACATTTTCCGTATGTATAGGCCACACAACAAAAGTATACCCGGCATAGTTAGTTCAGTTTTTTGAGAAAGCAACATTCCACAGCAAATTACTTCCGTGGAAATAATTACTTTCAGGAAAATCCATGGGAAATTTTACTTCTAATAACTTCAGATTCATTAGTTTATTTTTTAAAAAACTATTTTATTTATTCATAAATAAATAAGAGAGACACAGAGAGAGAAGCAGACACACATGCAGGGGGAGAAGCGAGCTCCTGGCAGGGAGCCCGATGTGAGACTTGATCCCCAGACCCATGATCACGACCTGAGCAGAAGGCAGACGCTCAACTGCTGAGCCACCCAGGCATCCCAAGATTCATTAGTTTACATGGGAATCTAAAACAACTGGAAAAGCCTTCTTTTTTCTTTTTTTTTTTTTTTAAAGATTTTATTTATTTATTCATGAGACACACAGAGGGAGAGGCAGAGACACAGGCAGAGGGAGAAGCAGCCTTCCTGTGGGGAACCTGATGCAGGACTCAATCCCGAGACCCCGGGATCACACCCTGAGCCAAAGGCAAATGATCAACCACTGAACCACCCAGGTGCCCCTGGAAAAGCTTTCTTTCTTTTTCTTTTTTTTTTTTTTTTAAGATTTTATTTATTCATGAGAGATACAGGGAGAGAGAGAAGCAGAGACACAGGCAGAGGGAGAAGCAGACTCCATGCAGGGAGCCTGATGTGGGACTCAATCCCAGGTCTCCAGGATCACGCCCTGGGCTGAAGGCAGCGCTAACCCACTGAGCCACCCAAGGATCCCTGGAAAAGCTTTCTTATTTACATTTTGTTTATGAAACTTTCACAGTAAAAATAATTTTTTGACAAGATACCTACACACATATTTTAAACATGTTTAATACACATGAATGGCCAGGTTTTTGTGTTTGTTTCTATCTCAGCAAAGCAGGGGCTATACCCACTGCTAAAACCCAGCTTTGCAACACTCTCCAATGTAGACAAACTTACACCCTGTTGTTGAGCTGTTTGGCTACACTGCTTGGACCTGGCACAGGTTCCTCAGCTTTGCATGCAGGATTAAAGTTGAGACCTTTCTGCATGTTGGACTGCTTGCTGTACAGCTGATAGGGAATGCAGGACAGCAGTCGTCCAGCCTTGATGCTGAAACAAAAAAGTAACACTAATTTAAGAGTTCAATACTTTGGGAAAATAAGCTTCACGAAAATAATTTTTGTTCTGAATAATAGGAGCTTTTCACCAAAAACGAGCCACCTATTTTCCTAGTTTAGTTCATCTCCCTCCGTGTTTGTGGCTCTAAGAATAAGACATTCTACTCATGCAGAGACATACATGTGAACTTCTAAAAGTTAGTGGCCAAAAATCTGAGGGGAAAATAAGTAACTACAGAGTAGGATGACAAAACTGCATGCATGGAGTCTTATGACTAGTCAATATTTTAACCATCATGCTTTTAATATTTACCACAGTTCCCAAACAATTCACATAGAATTATCAAGACTTTCTCAAAGCTCATCTTACATACTAAGTATTTCCAGAATAACTAAAATGGATGAGGATTTCCAATTTCTACACTATGAGCTCAGGAAAGGAAATAAACAAGTATGAAAAAATGTATACAACTTCTTGCCCTTTCTCCTACAGAGTATGGAGTTTGTTTACTACAGATACTGAGAATAAACTATTCATTCTTGAGAACCTGAAGACAGAGAATACACTTTCTGATACAGAATTACCTACAAGTAACCTGGGGGAAAGTCTGAAATGTGTCTGTTGGCTAGCTAGTCGAGTAAAAATAGTTTTAGAAGAACTCTATAGCACTGTGAGAGAGAAATGTAAATAACACCAATTTAAAAATAAAAGCCAAATCTATACTAGAAACTAGAATCAAACATATTTTCTATGAAGAATAAATTGAGGCAAGATATAAAAAACACAAGAGAAATGAAAAAAAAAAAACGAGATGAAATCACAACTTTTACTTGAGTTGAATAAGCACTGATATTAGTAGTAAATGTAATTAGAAACATTTTAGCCCATATGAAGTATGAGCTCTTTGTAGTATCATAAGTACCTAACAAACGTACTAACATATTATAGTTTGGGAGCTTAAAAAGAAAGGGCAGATCTGATTGGGAACCAGGCACCCCCACCAGGAGATCCCGATGAGCCGGCCATGGAACTGCAACAATCATCAACTCACGCTGCCAGTAGACCCATGTGGGAACCTAACCATAGTAGGCAGGGTCCCCTGCTACAAAACACTCAACACAAAACAAACAACAAAAACAAAATCAGCCTTTAATAACTGAGGACAGTGTTTTTAAACTGTGCTCCATGGCATTGCCAGGCTTGATGAGGCAGTGGTGTGAATCACAGCAGCTCCTCATTAACTATTCTATCGTTCAAATGTCATTAAATTATCTGAAGAAAAGGATTAGAACAAAAAATTTAAAATCCCTGACTTACAATATACCATATATAAGTGTGAGATACGCAAGGCAAAGTTTTTAGTAAAATAATCTCATACCTAAACCTAATGCACACAGGCTTCTCCCTTAAAGGACTTCCCCCCACATTAACTCTGGTCTAATGATACACAGACAGACATCAGGGAATTCTAATCAAAGCAAAGCTATCACCCTACACACTCAAAAGTGGTATAGCTGCTTTTTAAACTGCTCTAACCAAAAACAGGAAAAACAATTAAAGAATGTCATGTATCATCCATTAAATAACTAAAATAATGTTTAATTTTTTTTTTTAAGATTTTATTTATTCATAAGAGACACACAGAGAGAGGCAGAGACATAGGCAGAAGGAGAAGCAGGCTCCATGCAGGGAGCCCGATGTGGGACTCAGTCCTGGGACTCCAGGACCTTGCCCTGGGCCAAAGGCAGGTGCTAAACTGCTGACCCACCCAGGCGTCCCTAAAATTTTAAGTATAATAAAATCTCATCAAAACACGACTAAGACAAGATGAACAAGATTGGGATTAGAGTATGAAAGAAAACAGTACTGTGGTTTCCCAAAAGGACTCCATGCTAAGACGTGTAGACATTAGGCATTTGTTTTATATATTAAGATGTATGCCCAGGCTGATCCATTTCCACATAGGCCAATTCATCTATAATAAGCTTAATTAAATGGCAAAGAGCAGACCCAAACAGGAGTCAGGAAAATCTGGATTCTGAATCCTGATGTTTCTGGGCAAGTCAGCCTTAGTAGCTTTGCCTTCTCATATATAAAATGAAGCAAACAGGCCATATAATCAGGATGTCCAAAATCACGTCAGTTATTTAAAAATAAATGATTAAGCCTGACTTCAATATGAAATAAAATCCATTCAGGTAAACTTTAAAACTTGTAACTACCTTAAGTTGCTTTTTCAATTGTATTCTCTAATTGCATTCAGGGCAAGAAGGAAAAGCAAGTATTAAAACGAAAAACAAAACAAAACAAAAACAGCTATAATGAAAACTACATTTTCTAAGTAAATCAAGTTCTACCCACCAAGCACCCTTTTCAGTCCACTTTCCTACTGTCTTTGAATCTCCACCATTCCCTCCAAAGTCAGATTAATATTTTCAGATCCAATGCTAGCCCTAACATGATGATAGGATTGTCTGTACATGACAATACACAGCCCAACTCTGGAATGATACTAACTTCTTATACTGAAAACTGCACACTTCCCTTTTTAAGGAGATACATAGCTAAAAGTCATATTCATTGGTCCTACGTAATGAGAGGACAAATCACAAGAAAACAGCAAAAGGAAATCAGTAAGATGTTCCAGGGATGAACTGTCAACTTAATCCCCCAAGGTTTAAAAAACCCTTAATCTATAAGATACATTTGGTTTTCTGAAAGCCAAATGCACTTTTTAAAAATGCAGTTTTGTCATTTTGGAATTAATTTTCTAATACCTGATAATGTCCATAGAATAAAAATAAAATTAGAAAGGAACTTCTTATATATTATGTATCTAACAATGTGCCAGGCACTGTGCTGGATAGTTTGTACAAATTAACAGTTCTCACCTAATCACAGCATATCAATATTAAGCCTTCTTTTACAAATGAGAATTTTAATATCTTCACTTTGAACTTTCGTAAATCTAGCAATTACTTATATGTATTATGTGTCACTTAAAATATAAATCACTTAAGTTATGGCTCATCAGATGACAAATTAAATTTAGGTAGTTAGTATGAATCACCTCTGATTCATGACATCAGTTCTAAACCAACAACAAAGAACAGTAACATAACTGAAAAACAGATATTAATAATACTGCAAATTGCTCCTCCTCTCTGTCCCTTCTCCTCTAGTACACCAGGTCCAATACCCTGGCTCTTCTTTTTTTCCCTTAGCATGTATTAACTCTTAACATATAATTTACTTATATACGAAGAATATTACTTTCTGTTTTCTTCAGTAGTACATAAACTCCAAGAGGTAGGGAAAGGATCTTTATTTACTTCACTGATATTTCCCAAGTACAGAGCCCATCAGAGATGTATAAACATTTTCTGAACGAACACCATGTTTAGCCAACCCCTTCCCATCACTGCTTCCTGCTGCTTACCTGAGTCATTGCCCCTAACTCCTGGTAGCTGAGGATGCAAGAACACTAACATATTAGGTTACCTAAATTATCAATGTGAGGTTAAAGAGTACAACAGTTTAAGACATTATTTTTCAACCTTAAGAGGCGATGTAAGTGAGGTGTTTATAATATAAACAAAAAGCATTCCAATTTTAAAAACTTATTAAAATTTAATTAAAAAATTAAACTTACCTTTCCACAATCCATTCTGGCCGAATTACTTTCTCCCCCTTTAATTCTTTAATTTTGGCATTGGGAAGATTTGTGGCAATAATGTGTGTTGTTTTGGATCTAGAATAATACACATGGTATTGGCCTCCATGCAACATCATTAGCTTTCTCAATTCCTCAGCAGAAGGATCTGTAAAATTAATATTAAAATAATGTTAAGAGTTTTATATTTAAGTTAAGCCCTAACTGAATAACCCCTTATAAAGCCCAACTTAAAGAATCTATCACTGATCCACTTCCTCCTGGGCTGTGTTGCCAGTAAACAAAATTGGGAGGTAAATCACAAAGTGATAAATAAGGCTATGTCGCTTTAGCACATCCTCTTGCCTGCTAGAGACACTCCACCAACAAAAAAAAAACTACTGCTAAGAGATGCCCAGAGGAGACAGGGACCTCAAGTAATGAAACAAATATTAATAACAGAGCAGATGTTTTAAAACTTCTGACCATATTTAGCTACATGACCTTGACATTGGTATCTTATGTTCTAAAAAATTAATTACCATAAAATCATTTATAGATCAGTTTACAGAGATTCCAATTAATCCTACACCTCCTTCAGAATACAATAGTAGATAGATAAACCACTCATAACTTACTATGAACAAACAGACTTACTGTAGGGCTACTAAAAGACTTTACTCTTATGAAGCTTAATAATTTTTATTTTTATTTAAGAAAATATAAGAAGATAATCTTACTCAGTTTCTCAATATGAACTTGCACCAAAGCCAAAAAATAAAGTTCACCAATTAAAAAAAAAAAAATCACAGAAAAAGAAACATCTTTTTCGGTTTTGTTTCAAATTATTCCTGCCCCCCACCAAAAAAAAACAAAAAAAAATTATTTTTCCCTGCCCCCATCTCTGAAATTATTTTTTAATAAAACTATAGAAAAATATCTTAAACAACAATCAGTATGGTTTATGCTTTTGCATAAAAAGTCTAACTCACTGAAGTTATGACCAGTATTACTAACATCACATTAAACTAATTATTTTCAATAGTTTGTTTCTTCCAACCTAATTATTCTAATGAAAGCTCTAAATTACACCTTCCTCAAAACAGCTATACCCCGGGGGGGGGGGGGGGGTGGGTGGGGGGGGGGGACATCACAGGAGGATACTTTGTTATCCAACCAACAGATTTATCTTAAGTCTAAGCAATACAGGTCTAAGTATTTAAATAAACACTTTTATTATAGTAACTATGTAACTAGGGGAGTTTTAGTTTTTAGAATCAGAAAAAAACTAACAAGATAGATTTAGAACATTTAGACAATGTTGACAGGTTGGTCAAGTCTTGGTAAATTCTTATAGTATACAATTCATTTGATGTTACTGATTGCACTGGCACTGCTCAATACAAATATAATGTGAACCATAAATACAAGTCACTGTAATTTAAAATTTTCTAGTAAACTCACAAAACAGAATAAAAGGTAAAATTAATTTGAATAATATTTTTAATCTCACAGATCCAAATCATCACTTCAACATCTTCACCACGTAAGCAACACAAAAACCTGGGATATTTCACATTATTCTGTTTATACTCCAGCGTGTATTTTACATTTACAACATTTGTCAATTTAGACCAGCCACATTTCAAGTGCTTATTAACACATGCGGCTAGTGTTAACCAAACTCAACAGTGGACTAAAAAGGGAAATGAAAACAACTTTTAAATAAAATTAACTCAGAATTCATAAGGTTTCCAGGAGTTAGGAAATCACAAAAACTTGAGCATCACAATGATTTAATGTAAAACAGTGGAAATTAAGCAGCTAGCCAGTCGAAAATCTATAGTTTACTTATTTTCTTACCCTAAAGATTACAAAATTTGGCTGACACAATAGTATTAAGTACCAATTCAAAGGCTAGATACAACATAATATGAACAGACGCCAAATCCAATAAAAAGCAAGGAAATGCAAAAAAAGTATTTACAAGTTAATCCACAACTTTCCTCAACCAATTCTAATTGTATTCAATGATTTAAATAGGAAACAGGCTGACAGAAAACATTACCTTTGTTTACGCATACTTGTAAAAGCACTGTCCCCTCTACTACTTGCTCTCTGAAATTGAATTACTGCAGAAATTTGGAACTGGAAAACCTGGACAATTTACTGGCCTACTGGATGAAATTAAGGAGGCTCCTTGAAGTTCACTTTGCAAACTCTGTACATATTCTTCAGTGTGAAGTGGACCATAAAAACCAATCTAGTTAAAAGGTAAGATTACATGAAATCTGGTGTCAGACCAACCTGGATTTAATCTTGGCTTTAACATTCTTTGGATGTATTACTTTGAAAAAGGACTTAACTCCTTAAAGCTTTCTCCTCTTTACAAATAAATAAGCCTGGCACATAGAAAGTACTCAATGTAAAAACTGTTATTATAAATTATAATGACAGCAGAACTCCTTTAAAGCATTGTATGACTTGAGGATCCAGCCCTATACAAAAAACGGTAGAAGACAACACATATGCTGACATGGTAGTCCTAACTTTTCAAACACAGAACTGCCATTTAATGTGCCAAGGACAGCAGCCAGGAACCACTCCACCAGCCCCAACAGCCTGGCGTGCATGGTGGCTGGTGGCTGCCCTCACTTTTATAGCTTTTTGATATTTTTAAAACAGTATTTCTCTCTGGCTCTATTTCTTCAAGCAAAAGAACATACTTCCACATTACAAGTTCAAAAGAATATAAACAACAGCTCTGAAGATTTGCACAATAAATTCATTTTTGTGTTTAACACACTCCTTAAATTCAGCAGATGTGGGCTAAGTAGAGAAAAATGTTTGGGAGACACAGTATCCAACCCCATGAAACCTCTATGACACTAAGCTTTGTGTAACCCCATCCCTCCAATCTACTACACCAGGTAATTTTCTTCATACTACCAGGAACAATTTGAAATTACCCTATTTGTTTGTTGTTAGATTTCCCCCTTGAGCACGTGCTCCTTGAGGGCAGGAACCTTGTCTGTTTTATTCACTTCCATTATGTCTGCCACAAAGCAGGTGTTCAGTACACATTTACTGAATTTACTGGTATCTCCCATGCATCAAAGCCTCCTGCCTGGGGTTTTCACCCCTCTAGTAAAAGTGGAGTGTGAGTCGTATTACCATGTCTATTTTCAAAACATTTACTCAGTAACTCAACATATTAGGCCATATAGCACAGGGTCCAGAGCAAGATCGAGTGGGCACAAATCCTAGCTCAATCCCTTGCTAAATTGTGGACCTCAAGCAAGTTACTTAACTTTCCAGGGCCTCACTTTTCTCATATGTAAACTGATAATAATAGTGCCTCAGAGAGCTGTTATGGGATTAAGAACTAAAATTATAAATTGCTAAGAAAAGTGCCATGCTCAAAGTAAGAATTATGTGTCACCTATTACCAGCATTATTATGTTACCATCTCTTACCCCAAAAGCAGAAAGAAGGAAAAAACTCCATGTCTGAGGCTTTTCTCTACCTATAAATCATTACATTTTTTAATTCATAATCCCACCTTTAAATCATCTTATTGCCCACCCTCCAGTACCTTTTCCTTCAAGAAAGTCCTTAATGTATTAGCAAGAACAAAAGAAGAAAATGAAAAATCCAACAAAACAAAAAACTATTCAGAGACATTTTATCCCCCAAATCTTTACAACTGATGTTACCCTCTAGAGAATGTCAGAACTAAAAGAGCCTGTAGAGATTTAATAACCATTTCATTTTCCATATTGGTATAAATAAACTTAAACCAACTAGACCAATTCAAACAGTAAATAAATTATCTCTCAACCCTCATTATACATCCTCACTGAACATATTATTTTTAAATACATTAGAATATTTAAAAAGTAACTTAATCACCAACAAAAATCATCACCATACGTTACCAATGACATCTTGGGGAAGATCCTTTAAGTAAGAGTGTCTCAGAGCCTCAGCGGCTCCCAAAAACAACTTTACCAGAAGAAAAAACAAAACCAAAAACAGCAGTTCTAACAAAATATTTTTTTAAAGGTACATGTGCCAATCAAATTATTTCTCTGGAGATTTACTGAATTTTTCAACAAGTAAATTATTATTCATCAATGCACTTAAGGTTTCTTATAAATAACATCAACTTTAGGTAGATTAATTATTAGAAAAACTAAAAGATCAAAGAGAATAAGGTAACTTTCCAAAGTCACATACAGCTAGTGGGATAGCTACAATTCAGGTCCAGGTTTCTGTCTCCAAAAACTCTTGATCAGCCTTAACATGTTGCTAACCGGGATAGAAAAGCATGGTTTTGGGACACTTGGGTGGCTTCAGTGGTTGAGCATCTGCCTTCAGCTCAGGGCTGATCCCAGGGTCTGGGATCAAGTCCTGCATCAGGTTCCCCACAGGAAGGCTGCTTCTCTCTCTGCCTAGGTCTCTGCCTCTCTCTGTGTCTTAAGAATAAATAAAATCTTAAAAAAAGAAAAAGGCATGGTTTCCAGCTGAAAAGTTGTAATATCTTGGGCAACTGACCCATCCCATTTAGCCTGTTTCCTCTTTACAAAATGAGAGGCTAAACTAGATGATCCTTAAGATTCTTTACAAAGCTATTTATTATATAATTCTATCTATGTACTAAAACCATTATGTCCAGCAAACAAAACTTGAAGACTATTTTACAAGTTTGTGAGAGAAAAGCAAACCAGGTCACTCAATTTTATGGATGAAGGAACTAAAGCAGAAAAAAGTAAATGAGTTAAAAAATACATATATATGTTAGCAAGACATTGGAAAAGGTAGGTCAATAATTCACATATCTTGATTATCTAATAAACACCAATGTCTTTTACACACACGACAGGTATAAAATTCAGTAAGTTTAAGGTCGAGTAATACAAAGTACTTAAAAGCAAATACTGTCTTTACAAGATAAAATATGTAGTATAAGGGAAACACAGTGAACTGGAGACCAAAAGTCCTGAGTTCAGTCTAGCTCTGTCAAAATTAACAAGTATCTACTATCTTTATGCTTTAGTGTGACAGAGGTCAAATGGGATGACTAGAGCAAATGATTCCTAAGGTTCCTTTCAGACCTAAACTATTATGAATCTGTTTGGCTTCCAGATAAGTTTTCTATCCCTGCTTCATATTCAATTACCAACAGCTTCCATCACATTAAATACCATCACAGAAAAAAAAAAAAGTATTATACAACCAACTTGACTATCCATCAAAAAGTCGGTAATAGTGCTTTGATGACCTGGTTAAAATAAACTATCTTTTATGTGTATTTTACCAGATTCCCTGCTCAACTGAGTTTATCCTCTGTAACTGAAGTTCTATACCTGATCCTATCATATGCTAACAAAATCTTTAAACAGAAGGCAAAAATTTATGGGGTCTTCACTTCTAATCTCTCAACAAGCAATACTGTCAGTGCTTTCATTTACTCATATATCCTACAACGTCTATATCAACTCCCAAACTGTCCATTAAAATACAGGCACAGAAGATCCAAGACATTTGAAAAAAAAAAAAGTGAAACTAGTCTACTCTTTTCATCTACAGCTTTCCTACTGAGGAAACACAGCAGTGGTTTGAAACATGATACAGAATCAATATTCTCAGAAAATTTCCTCTGTGACAAAACAATCTGACAGCTATTTTTACTAGCAATAATCCTAAATATCCCATACAGAAATTTAAGATTAGATGTCAGTTTCCCTAAGCCATTATATTTAACAAAATATGTTTTTTAAGAGATGCATTAATACTTGGCATATCCTCTTTATAGAGTAAGTGCTCTTAATACATTTTTACTAAACAAAATAACAAGGGTAAATTTTTATACATGATAATAAAACTTGAAAATGTCATTTTTTTCCTTTCCCATGGTCAGTAGACACATGTCCATTCTAGTAGCACCAATATATATGTCAAATTTATTAAAAACATCCACCTCTATGCAGAGCAGAATAAAAGTGTCATTAGCTGGTTTATAAACAAAAGCAGGTAAAAAACTGAGGAAAGAAAATCAACATGAATTTAGGGCCTATTCTAGTCAGGTCCTTGACATACCTTATCTCACTCCTCACCACTAGTGATTCCAACACTGGAAACTGACAGTTAAGTCTTGGCATCACAAGTCCTGTGTGAGATTATTAATTTCATTTCAATACTATTCTTACCAGAAAACATACATCTGGGGAGGATTATTTGGATAATCATTTCCTAACTAAAGCACTGTCACAAGATGTTAATGCCCAGGTTTTGTTATGAAGGTACTAGTGCTGTTGTCATGGACAGCTTTAAATGTTACATACTAATATGGTACATACATACAATGATATATAATTCAGCCTTAAAAAGGAAGGTTCTAATACATGCTACAACCTGAACCTTGAACCTCTTATTACACTAAATAAAATAGTGACAAAAAAAAATTCTGAATGACTCTACTTCTTTGAGGTATCTCAAATAGTCAAATTCACAGCCAACAGAAAAGTAGAATGGTGGTTGCGGGTGGAGGGGGGGAATGGAGGGTCATTTAATGTGTATAGGGTTTCAGTTCTGTAACATAAAGAAGCTCTAGGGATCAGTTGTATAATAAGGTGGCTATACTTAAGACTACCAAACTATACACTTTAAGAATAAAGTGGTAAACTTTGTTATGTATAATATGCCATAATTCAAAAAAATTTTTAAAAAAGCAAACCACATTTTGACAGCCATGCTAAACACAAAGGAATATGCTACATACCAGTTAGTACCACATCTATATTGTAAACAGGAATTTAGTTTCAGCAAAACAACACCATTCATATAATAATATTAACTTGAATTTTATTATGTCTGTCATTTTATTCACATTTAATTTTCAATTCTGCAAAATCAATAATTGTAAGAGCTTGGGAGAACATTATTATTACTACTAACACTTTAAAGATGCTTGTGAAAATCTCACTGCTCTAAGAGACAGGATTAGCTAATAAGTGAAAAAAATCTAGAATTAAATTAAAATCCAAGCCTTGATTTGTTCCCATGCTCCTTTTCCAACTTATTGCCTCTCAATATATATTCTAAACCTCAGAAAAGTTGCAGAGAAAGATTCATGATAATGGGAGCCACCTGCAGATTAAAAATTTCCATATTAATCCTAGAGTCAGTGCACATGCAATCAACTTTCCGATACTTTTTTAAAAAGATTTATTTACTGGGGGTGAAGGGAGCAGAAGAAGAGCGAATCCTCAAGCTGACTGCCTGCTGAGCGCAAAGCCTGATGTGGAGTGCAGTCTCAGGACTCTGAGATCATGACCTGTGCTGAAACCAAGAGTTGGACACTGAACTGACTGAGCCACCCAGGAACCCTCAACTTTTCCAAACTTTTTAAAGCTTTGCCATTTTATTTGGAGAACTGGTACACAAAAACTAGAAATACTTCAACCAAAGCAAAACCATGAAGGTTTCCTATTACATACTTTAAAGCCAAAATTCAACATCTTGAAGGAGGCTCTTTTATAAAGCATACAAAATTCAAATAATATTTTCAAGTTTTAATAAATCTAAAAACAGGTTCTAAAACTTCTAGCTTAAAAAAATAAAATAAAAAATAAAACTTATAGCTTGAACATACACTTTCTTTTCTATGTGCATTTATTTATATGTCCTTTCTTGACAAAACACAAGATCCATCAAAGAGTAACTGATCAACAAGAGACTTCTTCACCTAAACTGTATTTCTCAGGAATAGGACTGTACAATTTAATAATTTTACAAATATCTTAGAAAGAAAGCTTTGCAAACATATAACAATGTATCTCCTAAGGACAATGTTGGGAACTCAGCAAACAGTACCAAGAGTAGTGATTGTAGAGGCAGTGTTTACCTACAGGAAGATTAATGAGTTCTCAGCTTTATACTGCACAGTATTTCAACTCAGGACGTGACTAAGAACACAGGTGGTGACACTTCTGCGTGACAGACAGTAGACAGTTAACTTAAGAGACAAAGTAATCTTGGCCAAAAAATATCTCAATGAGAAAAATTTGACAGTGAAAACTGAGGTTCCACATTTTATTTTAAAACAACAGCACCATTTAGTATGTAGGAGAACTGATACACAACACAGGACAAAGATGTCTCACATGACTAAACCAAGTCAAGTCTCTGCCTTTTTTTAATTAGCTTTACCTCCTCCTCTCCCTCAAAATAATGAACTCAAACAATGCAAACATACAGAGGGTAGACCACGAGTGGGATGGTTCTGCTCTACCTCACTTGGGTCAAACTACATGCCTAGAACACATTTGATTCTATTTATGATGCAATATATGCTAGACCCTGACCAACTTCATTAGAGAAGTACAGTAAAACTCATTCAGGAGGAGTCCTCTATAGATCTCAAAATCAAGTCATACTGGCTAATAAGCATTAAGTGATGTTTCAGTCATGTATAAAACACCAAAGGAAACAAATTAAAAAACTGCTTTGCCTTAATTAAGAAGATGGAGACATTTAAATTAGTGATTTTCAATTTTTTATAAATAGCAGAACCCTATTTCAAATGAACCATTACCAAAAAATCCCCCAATACCAAACAAAGTAGTATTATACAAAACTTTATTTTGAAAGTTCAATTTGTAACATAAACTATTACCATTTTGCCTTTTAGCATAGGAGTGAGAAAATCCGGAGTCACACACATTAGAACTATTAGCATTTTCAACTACTTAAAAGAAGTTCTATTCCAAAGCCTATGTAAAAACTACTTAACCTAACAACAAAAGGTAAAAAATATCCCAAGTAAATAACATATATGTTTCATTTATCTGTTCTTGGTGTACTTAAAAATACATATAATTTTAAGACTGCAAAACCTTTCAGGTATTTTGGAACTTAATAATTCAAAACAACCAGCAGCTTTAATCAGGCATCCAATAGCACTTATGGTATTACTTATAACTTAAGGAGGCAGGAACCTTACTTAATCATGAGTGTATCCTCAGTATCCATATTTTCAAGCATCTCACTTAGAATTTAGTAAGGATTCCACAAATGCTTTTTTAAACACAAGATATTCTATCAGAAAAAAAGTTCTGTGGGGACAGAGAGCCGATAAACATTTGATTGAGCTGAACCTGGAAACTAAATAGGATTTTGACATTCCAGGAAGCTGAGGAAAAGATGATGAGAAAAGCTGTTAAGGAACTGGAGAGAAGTGTGGCCACAGGGTTGAAAGCACACTTTTAAAGAACTAGGAATAATCGAGTTTGAGAGCTGTAGGGTGAATTAGTATGAAGAGCACACTGAGAGGACATGACAGGGTTTGAATTTATGCTCTGGAGTCCTAGAGAAAGAACTACAGGATCCACATTTTAGATGGAAGCTACAGGGATCCACATTTTAGCACACTAAAACAATCAGACCTACTGGAAAATGAACTTGCTTGCCTCCCAGGACAGTATACCATCACACTGGAGTCACTGCAAGAGGCTGAGTGGTGGTGGCCTGTCAGTAACTAAGCAAGATTGAAGAAGAATTCTCACATAGACAAGGACTAATTTGAAGATTTAAATTTCCCTCTAATCCCAAGATTCTGAGTCTGTGGTCTAAAAAAAAAAGGTCAGCAAATTAAGGCCCTTGGGCGCACCTGTTTTTGTAAATAAGTGTTTTTTTGGAACACAGCCACTCTCATTCATTTATATATTGTCTATGGCTCTCGGGCTACAACAGCAGAGCTGAATAGTTCCAAAAGAGAGCTGCATGGCCCACAAAGCTCTGGCCCTTTACAGAAAAAGTTTGCCAACCCCTGATCTAAAATCTAGCCAGGGGATCCCTGGGTGGCGCAGTGGTTTGGCGCCTGCCTTTGGCCCAGGGCGCGATCCTGGAGACCCGGGATCGAATCCCACATCGGGCTCCCGGTGCATGGAGCCTGCTTCTCCCTCTGCCTGTGTCTCTGCCTCTCTCTCTCTCTCTCTGTGACTATCATAAATAAATTTAAAAAAAAAAAATAAAAAATAAAATAAAATAAAATAAAATAAAATAAAATCTAGCCAGAGGAGCACCTGGGTGGCTCAGTTGGTTAAGCAGCCAACTCTTGATTTCAGTTCCAGTCATAATCCCAGGGTGGTGAGATCAAGCCAGTGTTGGGCTTTGTGCTCAGCAGGGAGTCTGCTCGAGATTCTCTCCCTCTCCTCTGCCCCCCCCCTGCTTGTGTGGGTGCTCTCTCTAAAATTAGTAAATAAATCTTTAAAAAATAAAATAAAATAAGCCAAAGATGACACTTTAGGAAACCTAAAACCTAAAATATAATATCGTTCTAGATATTTCTCCTATCCACTATTTTAGATACTGCTTAGAGAGGAGAGGGTAGATTATGCTGCATAATACACGACCTCAAAAATCACAGTGACTTAAAACAAAGGTTTATTTTTCACTCATGAAACATGTCTATCCCACGTTCCATTATGTCCATGGAGCTGTGGCTCCAGGTCATCTTTACTCTGAGATCCAGACTGATGGAGCAACCTCTATTTAGAATGCTGTCAGTCATTGTGGCAAAAGAAAAAGAGGATATAATGAAGCACAAACTAATTTTTAAAGCTTTATCCCCAAGCTGATATATACCATTTCTTCTCACATTTTGTGAACATGACCAAACCTGACTTCAACAAGTAGGGAAGTAAAATCCTCCCCTAGAGAGGGGAAGCAGATTTCAGTGAACAAATACAATCCACCATATAGTATATTTGGAAATATTTACATAAATCATTTGTTTTTTGTTTCTACAAACTATCTTATCAGTAACATATTCCTATACCTAAATGTTCAGCCTAAAAACCAAAAAAAAAAAAAAAAAAAACAAAGCAAAGGCACTATAGTAATTTCATGTTTCCCCAAATAAATAACATTAAAGTTCAGAATTAAAGATTATTCTCTAGTCTAATAAAATCATGCCTAGAATAAAAAATCTAGAAAAAAGAAGAAAATATACCACTCATAGTTCTATGCCCAAAGAAAGTTACCACTGTGATGATTTGCTTCTAAATTCTTTCCTCTGCTTTTCTAAGTTTGATCATCCCCTACTTCTCATTTTATATCCTACCCTTTTTCACTTACCAAAAATTATTCTGTATTATTACAAATTATCCAGTTTTTTAATGAAGTCATCTTATAGATAGTACAATTTATAACTAAATTTCTATTCTTATACAATGCTTTTTTGCTTTCAAGCAGAGCTTTTCTTTCAAATAAAAACAAGGTGATAAGATCATCTTTTCTATAAACCTATACTGGGAGGCCAAACAGGATCATGGGCTTAGAAGAGACTCTTATTTTAAGAATTACTAACCCAAAGGTTATAAGCATATTAAAGTCCCTTTACATGTTTCATTATGTCATTTTCCAAAACAAGTCTACCAACTCACACTCTTGCTCCAGCAATGAATGGAGCAGTTATTTTCTTTCATCCATACCTGCACTGCATATATTCATGTAATAATTTTTTTAATTAAATAAAACTTTGCAGAAACTTATTCTGCTTCATTATACATTTATCTAACAGTAAAGGTGAATATATTTCCATATTTGTGACCCGGGTCTATTTCCTGAAATAAACTGTTTTTGAAACCTGCCTTTAATCTATTGGGATGTTAGTGTTTTATTTCCTATTACTTTGATGTATAAGCTTATTCGCAGTCATCCGATTTGTTGCAACAAATTATACTGAATAATCCGACCCTCTCCTCCACTCATCTGTGAAACTTTCTAACTTAGAATATTTTAAATAGTGCTGAAGGACTAGGCTGTTCGGTTTAATAAACACAATGCATGTAACTTACAATAAATCATACATATATGTGTATAAAGATGATATCTAATTTACATAACATATAATTTCTTTTTCTTCTTTTTAAGTAGGCTCCATGCCCAGTGTGGAGCCCAATGTGGGGCCTGAGCTTACAACCCTGAAATCATAACCTGAGCTGAAATCAAGTGTTGGACACTTAATCAACTTAGCCACCCAGAAGCCCACACAAAATACATGTCTGAGCAACTCTAAACAACTTATCTGCCTGTTCTTATACCAGTTACACAAAGTTTTAAATGCTTACAGCCTTCTATAATAGTTTTTGAGATGTCAGAGCTAGTTCTTCTCTTCTCATTATTCTTTTTCATCATTATCTTAAGGTACACTATTGTGTGGTGGGGGTGGGGGAATAAAATGTAAGTCAGATAATTTGCTATAGCAGGTCGGCTGAAAGTTCATAGCATTAACAAGGATAAAAGCGTTGGGTTTGAAAAAGTATTGCTACTGCAATAAAAGGATTTCTGGCATTGTAAAAACTCAAACTATTTAGCAGAACTACTTATGTAAAATAATAATGGTTGTTCTTAGTAACAATGAAGGCACTCTAGGATCTTAAAGTATCTTCTCAAAGTTTAAAATTAAATTCCACAATACTCCTACAGTTAATACTCCTACAGTTAATTTTAAAGAATATTCTGAATGCAACTAAAGTTTAGAACTAAAACCAACCGTAGTAAGAAACAATCACACACAGTAAAGTAAAAGGCATGTATCACAGGACCACAATTTAGGCCTAAAGCTCTGCAAGTGAAATCCCATCACAGCAAATGTCATTACAGAACAGGAAAAGAGCCACATGAAGACCACTTTCATGTTTCTAAGCACAGTTTATAAGAACAGTTTTGATCATTACAAATTCTATAAACAAAAACTTAAAATCTTGTACAGAAGTTTTCCTTGATAAATCTCTAATGAGAAAATATTCATTATGCGCATCATTTCATTCTGTATATCCAAAGAACTTGATTAAATGTTGGTTGTGCTACATACATGGTAGAAAGAAGTAAACCAAATGGCTGCTTACACCTCCTTTGGTTCTACAGTAGTAATATCCTTCATTATTTCATTATTTCATTTGAGTCTCACAATCCTACAAATTAGAAAAGATAATTTAGCATAGTTACTGATGAGGAAATAGAAAAAAATTAGGTGATTTGTCCATAATCACACAGCCATTGTGCAGACCCTTTTGTCTTCTGACTCCCACCCACTACTCTTCCTCCAGTAGCCATGCTTATTACGCCCTTGACTCCTTTCCTCCCTAACTACCTTAGACTTATCACATTCAACTGAAAGCCACATACACTTAACCAAACAAAAACTGAAGAAGTTTCAAACAACTACAGAACAGTTTTGAGTTAACTACTAGGTGAAAACACCTATTAGACACTGGCAAAAATACAGTGGGTGGCATAAATTACAAGTCTCTCCCACGTTATAAGTGAAATGCCTACATCTCTGATTTACAAGATTAGAGTCTCACTGAAAAATGAAAGAAGATACAAATATACAGGAAGAAAATAATTTCTGGGAAGCATAAATTTCTGAAAAACTTGGTTTGTCACCATTAAATGGACTCTTCCTAAACCATGACATTGACATGTTCAGAAAACAACAAAGTAAGGTTGATAAAGTTTTCAAACAAATCCTTATCACTTGAATTCTAAATATGCCATACTTACATACTACCTTGTTCATTTTGCAATTAATGCCAAAGAATCTGCCTGTTCATCTGGTTTTTTTTTTTTTTTTTCCACAAACTTCAGCAGTACCAAAGCCATATTGGACCTGGTCTTTTATCCACATATTGAAAAAAGTTCAAAATAACCAAAACACCTCTTGCCATAGTAACTGTCCTAATCCTACTCCACAGAAGATAACAATTACACTTCACTAGATTTGAAGCACTAGCTCACCTGGGAGCTTTCACCAAAATAAACATGTTCAAGACCTATCTCCCAGAGATTATAATTCGGTAAAAGCCTAGGATGTAGCCTATTTCTTAATTAAAACCTAAAGATTTAAGAAGACAATCGAATTAGCATGAGTGCAAATATTTTAACATTCTGATGTACAAATACAAAATCCTGTTGTTCACTCATTTACTTAGCTAATATTTACTGAGCATTTTACAATGTGACAGGCAAGGTTCTAGCCCCTGGGATATGGCAATGATCAAGATTCCTGTCTGTGCTTCATGGTACTTCTATTTCACTGGGCACACAGAAGATTAATAAGATAAATGATACCAGTTCAGGTACAAATAAATTCTATGAAGAGAATAAAGCTGGACAAGGGGTTAGAAACGAAACTGGAGGGCAAGGTACACTTATCTTAGATAAGGATGGTCAGGGAAAAGTCTCAGAGGAGGTGACATTTGATCAGAGATGAGAACGGTTAAGACCCAAGGACATCAGATGGAATAGCAAATTTATGGCCCTACAGTGCTACCTCTGATCCACATTTGGCTAAGTGCTATGACATAAAATGAGCTTTCTGATTCCAAAAACATAATACACAAATAAGGCCTGACAACTTAAGACTTAGGTGTCAAATATTTCTAGCAATGATACTATGAAATTTAAATACTATGGACTGGTTTAGCAATGGAGACAAAATCTAATGTAATCTGAGTCTTAATGGATGAATATAATTTCAATTCACAGAAGTGACGAAAGAAGCTTATCATAAGAGGCAAAAGCACAAACAAGTTCAAAAACAAGAAAGAATAAAGAAAAAACCTAAAATATCAGAATAAGCCCAATGACCAAAATTAGAGAATATAAAGAGGAAAATGTACATCAGGATCCTATTTATCCAAGACCCAGCTTAAAGGGTTAATTCCTCTATGAATGACTCAGACTAACTCTCAAAGGCAATAACTTCTCTCCTGTGTTGCCACCTATCTTCCTCTCTACCAAACTCTGAGATTACTTACTCATCACAAAACCCACATTCTCCAGCAATCATCATCCCTGTTTATAGTTCCTAATACACAAGCAGCATAGAAAATACAATTGTTCAATCAACTAAAGTAGAGTAAAATGGGATGGAAGGTCCACAGATTGGAAAACTCAACACAGTAAACATGTCAATTCTCCTTAAATTGATCTACAGGCTTAATGTAATTCCTATCACAATCTCAGCAAGGTATTTATTTTATAAACACAGACAACCTTATTATAAAATTTATATGGAAAGGCACCGGCCTTAGAATAGTTTAAATAATCTTGGCAAAGAAGAAAATGGAAATAGTCATTCTGCCTGATATTAAGTCCTATAGGCACAGTAATCAAAACCATGTGGTTGGTATTGGTGAAGGAGACACATGTACTAATATAATAAAACAGAGAACCAAATAGGTCCAACTGATTTTTGACAAAAGTGCAAAAGTAATCCATTGGAAGAAAACAATTTTTTAAGAAGCAGAGCTAGAACAACTGGATATCCACAGGCCACCAAAAAAATAAATTTACTAAAAATTAACTGAAAATGCATCATGAACTTATTAAATGTAAAACATAAAACCATGAACATAAAATAAAATAAATAAATAAAATAATAAAATAAAATAAAATATCATGAAAATATTTTGGGAAAAAAATTGGTGAGATCTAGTATTAAACAAAGACTACTGAATTTAAAGCACAAAAAAGAAAAAGAAAAAAAAAAGAAAGCACAATTCATAAAGATAAAGATAGATAAACTAGATCTCAAGAAAATTAACTTTGTTCTGCAAAAGACCATGAGAAAACGATGAAAGATAAGCAACAGACTGACAAAAAATATCTGCAAACCACTTATCTGACAAAGGAGTAACATGTCGAATATATAAAGAACTCTCAAAACTCTAAAGTATATAAAACAATCCAACTAGAAAATGGGCAAAAGACATGTATAGACATTTCACTGAAGAGGACATACGGATGGCAAATAAACACAGCAAAAGATGTTCAGTATCATTAGACAGTGGGGAAATACAAAATAAAATCACAATGAGACACCACTACACATCTAGGAGAATATATAAATTAATTGAAAAGAAACAAAAACAAAAAAACAATTTGTCTTCATCAAATGCTGGTGAAGATGCAGAACAATTACAACACAAAAACCACAATGAGATATCAGAACACATACATTAAAATGTTTTAAAAAACGCTCAAAACAAGAATACAGAGAAACTGGGTCACTCACAAACTGCTAATGGGAATGTACAATAAAATAGTACAGTTATGAAGAAACAGTTTAGCAGTCTCTTAAAAAAAATTAAACAGGAAGGACACCTGGGTGGCTCAGCAGTTGAGCGTCTGCCTTCAGCTCAGGGCCTGATCCCAGGATCCGGGATCGAGTCCTGCATCCAGCTCCTTGTGGGGAGCCTGCTGCTTCTCCCTCTGCCTAGGGCTCTGCCTCTCTCTCTCTCTCTCTCATGAATAAATAAATAAAATCTTAAAAAAAAAAAAAAACTAAACAGGCAACTACCATATGCATGACCCAACAATAGCACACTTAGGTTCAAGCAAAACCTATACACAAATGTTCTGAGCCAAAATCGTATGTTTTGAAAATAACCCATATGTTCTTAAATAGGTAAAAGGTTAACAAATTGTGGAACACCGATACAATGGAATACAACTCAGGAATAAAAAGGAAAAAAACTACTGATATATACAACTTGGATGACTCTCCAGAATATTACACTGAACTTAAGCCAATCCTAAAATATTATATGCAGTTTATTCTATATATGTAACATTCTTGAAATGAAAAAAGTATAGAAGTGGAGACCAGGTTAGTAGTTAAAGGGATTAAAAAGGGGCTAAGAGCAAAAGGGAAGCAGGTGTGGCTATAAAAGTGTAGCATGAAGAATCTTTGTGGTGTGGAAACATTCTCTATCTTGACTGTTTCAAAGTCCATTTCCTGATTGGTATCTTACTATGGTTTATAAGATGTTAACAACAAGACAAACCAGGCAAATAGTTCATGGTATGTCTCAGTATTATTTCTTACTATGGCATATGAATTTACAATTATCTTAGGAAAAAAAGTTAAATTAAAAAACAGGATGGGGGGGCACCTGGATGGTTCAATAAGTTAAGCATCTGTCTTCAGCTCAGTTCATGACCCCCAGGTTCTGAGATTGAGCCCCATGTCGGACTCCCTGCTCCTTGTGAGGAGTCTGCTTATCCCTCACCCTCTGCTCCTACCCCGCTCATATGCTCTCTCTCTCTCTCTCTCAAATAAATTAAATCCTAAAACACACAAATAAACAAAAAACCAGGATGGGGAGCCTGGGTGGCCGAGTCAGTTAAGCATCCAACTCTTGATTTCAGCTCAGGTCATGATCGAGCCCCATGTCAAGCTCCACTCAGCAGAGAGCCTGCCTGAGATTTTCTCTCTGTCCACTTCCTAACATATGCACACACATGCTCTCTCTCAAATTAATAAATAAATCTTAAAACACACATACACGCACGCACACACACACACACACACACACACACACACACAAGGGGATGGAAGGCCAAGAGGTTAACCTTAGCAGGGAAAAGATCTTCTTTTGGGGGGAAAAAAATGGGTTGACAGACACACAATATCCAAAAGATGCAGAATCTTTTCTTAATCTCAAGTTCACTGCTACTTGGGTTGCAAAGGATGGGAGTCACCAAAGAGAAGTTCAGTTGGTAGAACTGGGAACTTTAAAGGAATCAAGAAAACTTGAAGTGTTAAAGTCTATGGGGAGCATGATTAAGAATCAACAATAATATAGCATTTCCACTAGTCTTACTGCATCTAAAGCACTAATTGACTACTGCTAATTCATTACACAGAGGTTGTCAATTCTTTTATCTACAAACTGACAGAATACTCATTAAAACTCAAAATTTTTCCAAAAAAAAAAAAAAACTGTATCATCAGAGTTTGCATGTCCCTATGAAATTCAACAAAATGGAACTTTACTTGTAGAATTATGATGTAATTCCTAAGAGCAAAAATTAGTATTATTATCCCTATCCTAAAGAAAAGGACAGGGAAAATAATGAAAAGGACAGGGTTAATAACGAAAAGGATGGGGATAAAATGGGTCTGAATAAAATGTGTCCACAGAGAAAATGTCTTATGGTCACACAAAAATTGGTGACAAAAGTAGAATTAGAATTTCAGATTCCCAATCATAGTAGTGATCGCTATTGTTTTTTTCCTCCCTCACACAAGGTTATCTCTCTTTCTTCTTATATGAATAAGTGCACCCCCATTAACTGGGGACTTCCATTACTGGCTAATATAACACACAATGTTTCCTTTCTTTCCTTTTTTTTTTTTTTAAACTCTTTTAATCTTTATAATGCATCTCAGGAAAGTCTGTGAAGCTTGAATATTCCAGGATACCTAAGTAGAAAAGTTGCATTTACCAACTTTCCCAAAGCTACACCAGCATTCATTTTGAGATAACATTCTTAGATGAAATTTGTCAATGATGCCTGAAAAAACTTAACCAGGAAAATGTATCTGTTAATTAAAACTTAACATTAATTCAACAAATATTTCCTGAGTAGTTAATGCCCAGTCACGGAAGAGACACCAAGGATACAACAGTAATGAAAATGAAAATGTATAGCTCTTCCTCTTATCTAGTACACAAGCAACTACAATAAGATCCAATAAATGCTAAGATACTAAAGAGCCATTAGCTCCACAGGAGCATTAGAAGTCACCTATACCTATATAGGAAGATAATCAGACAAGTGAGGGGAAGTGATGTAGAAAGAGACCTTAAAGATAAGCAAGTACAGCCAGCTGAGAAGCAGAGAGGGATAAATATAACAGAATGACACAAATACTTACAGCCATTCACTTAAAACAAAACAAAACAAAACAAAAACAAAAAAAAACCACTACAATGATTTCAAGAGGAAAGGAATTCTCAAGAGAATGAAAATTTTAGTAATAAAAGCTGAGAGCCAACAGACAAGTGATAACTGACTTCATAGATTAGAGAAAGGTAAAATCTAAGCTGGCTATGTGGAAACAAGAAGAGTCGGCTTGGTGCCAGTGAAAGCAAGAGAAACTCAGTGCCCAGAAAAAGCACTGGGCACCTTCAAAAGTGGCCATGTGAAAAGGTCATGAAACAAGGAATTTATGGCTGAAATGTCTAAGAGACAAATCAGAAATCCAGATCTCCACTCCGACTCACAAAGAAGACCATCCTGTCCCTTCCAGAGAATGGACTCAATGACAACAGGTATACAGGAGGGGAGAAGTGGATAGAGGGGATAAAAAATGAAGAGGAATATTAAAGGAAATTCTATTTTCTAAACTGTGAGGACTGTGCCACCATCTCTCCCCGTGACAACCAAAATGCTGGCAGCATTTACTTAGAGAAGGTAAGATTCTGGGAAACCTAACACACTCACCACCCTCTACCCCAATCAGCTCAAAAAGACCTATGGATAAGTTCACCAATGAAACGGCCCTAACAGATCCCACTATACTGAAGCTCACAGTGTACATGCCTCACACATGTGTGATGAGTTTCCAGTCAGATGATTATGAAAGACGACTACTGTTTTCCATTTTCAACCTCCTTTGGCTTTTTAAAACTATGGTAATTCAATAAAAATTAAAATGAAAAACACAATGACAGGTACAGGGGGTACAAAAAGGAAAAGTGAAAGATTTTAAGCAGAGGATTTTATCATTTTTATATAGAAGATAAATAAAAACAGAATTTAAAGCAAATCACTCTCAATCCTAATAACACTACATGCCAAAATAGGGTACCTAAAAAGTTAAAAGGACTCAACCTGTATATCCATTAACGTAAATGGCCACTCCACTAAAAATCGTAGATGAAGTTCCATCCTTCTGTATAGTAGCATCTGATCGAAATTGTTCTTCCAATTTCTGGACCTTGGCAGCCATATACCCACCCTAGAATTTAAAAAAAGGTAAACCAATCACAAAGGTTATATTTTCTTCAGCCCCTTTCCTTAAGGAAACTTACATTTAAACAAACAAATAAATAAATAAATAAACTGACCCTATTCTATGCTAGTGACCAAGATATGATGACAACATAAGGTATAATTATAAACATTAACCATAAGGCAAGGCAATAAAACAGGCAGGTCAAGGAAGACTTTCCCCTCTGTCAACTCAATTTTTTTTTCAGTTTTTAATTATTTTATCACATTCTTATAACAGTTACTTTAAAATCAGAGAAAGGTAGGTCAAAAATAATGTTTAACGCCATAAAATCTTGTTCTTATCTACAAAGCCCAGCAGAAGTTACACTGAAATTTAAACCAATTAAAAAGTTGACAAGTGATCAGTAAGAGTACTGGCTTCCACTATCTTCTGAATACAGGAAGCTTAAAATTAGTAACTTAAAGTAAAATTAAACCGTTCAACAAACCAGTACAGCCCTCCATACGTGTAGATACTAAAATAAATGATTCAGTGGCCAAATTCTGGAGCTAATCAATCTACTTGGAAAGCTTATTACTATGTCTCAGAATATAGAGGTTTTAGAACAACAGTCTCATATATAATAGTCCTTTTGTATCATACCTTTAGTCAAGGCCATCTTGCCATGTTTAAATATAAAGGTAAGGGGCACCTGGGTGGCTCAGTTGGTTAAGCACCCAACTCTTGCTTTCAGCTCAGGTCATGATCTCAGGGTTGTGAGATCAAACACACTGGGCTCCACACTAGGCATGGAGCCTGCTTAAGATCCTCTCCCTTTCCCTCTGCCCCTCTCCCCACTCTCTCAGGAAGGAAGGAAAGAAGAAAGGAAGGAAGGGAGGGGAGAGGGGAAGGGGGACGGGAAGGGGAGAGGAAGGGGGAGGAAAGAAAGAAAGAAAGAAAAAGCTAAATAATAGTTGAACAAAGGTAATTTATTTGACCAATCCCCTACCTACAATATATCTTATGTTTTCCTGTTTTTCAGTACTACTAGCAATGCTGCAATAAAATGATCAAAATTATTATCTGTGTACCAGAACATTTCCTTAAGATAAAATAAAGTTCAAGTGTTAAAAAGTTTAAACAAACTTTTAATACGTTGTGAAACCTCAGAGGAGTTGGTATCTAAAGTGATTTACACTTTTAGAAAATATAATATATAATCTACAAGAAGAATGAAAAATACCTAGACAATTAAATATAAGTATTTTTATTCTTTTAAAACACACCCATTTTTCCCAGCCATCATTTTCAGCTCGCCTCCTCCATCCACCTCGTCTCATGGTGGAGCTTCTGTATTAAGGGAAAAAAAACAAAACAAAACTGTAAATTTTATAATATAATGTCTAATTATTGACATTTTATTTCAAATCAAGAAAAATGAGAATTTAAAAGAAACTCAAATATTTCACAAATATTCAATTTGTGAAAGCTAAAACTTTTTCCAAAACATATATTCTCCTGCTTCATACATGAAAATGTTCCTAAAACACTCTAATAGATAAGTATCAGGTTTAAATTATAACTATTATAAATTTTATAGTAAAAACTTTTATGTATTCCTAAGCACCAAACCTAATATACATATGCATAAAGAATCACCAAATCAGACTAATGTGGCCATGCTTACTCATTAACATTAATTAGTATTAACAGAACCCAAGAAAACATTTTCCTTCAGGAATTGCCCTCTGAAACGGCTATTAAACTGCTTTTGCTATTACATACTAGACACTTAAGAATGCAGTCACATAATAGATGTAATTCATATATTATGCAAAAACTCTTAAAAGAAATCAATTAAAACAACACATCTAGGGGAAATAATGTAGAAAGATTATCACTTATAATAAACTATTAAGTCTGGCATTCTCCTTAAGGCTACACTTGACCCACTATCCTATTAAACCACCAAACTGACCAAATAATGGCTTATCTCAAGTGTCAGCTGGCTTAGTGGTTAGCAAGATATAAATTGTTCAGAAGTCAAAGCAGACACTTAATGACACTCCTTATAGAATTCTTCTAGCTATATGGCTACATCTTGAGACATGACTGCATTGCCCTTCACAAAATTAACATGCCCTCTATTTAGGTTATTTTTCTTCTACTAACAATGTAAAAGTTAGTACCAATTAATATGCTACTGGAGAAGCTCTGTTACTTTATCCAAGTCAAATCAGATTATAAGAATCTGTTACTGAGTGCACCTTAAAATACGACACTTTAGCCAAAAACAACAGCAGATATTTTCTTTCGAATATTTCTTTATTTGATATATTGCATGGTTTATAGTTTTCCCTTGCTGACATTCATATTAATTATGAATTTTTACTATCTACTCAAAGAGGCCTAAAAGTTATGTATAGAGAGTCTCTTAAAAATATAAGTCCAATAGAGAGAAAAGGCGCATGAGCAAGAGCTCTGCAAATAGGAGGCAAGGGGATTAACCCAGATTAGGGGTCGTGGATGCTTGTGGAGAGAAAGAGACGGTGTTGTTTTCAGTCTGACAAATGTAGGGGCATGGCTATACAATGTGTTCATTTGAGTCCCAGAACTACCATATTTGCTCTGCTAAATAGTTCTGTTTTTAAGAGACTCACTTTGTTTAGTCCCTCAAGACTTCTCTAAAAGGAGTCTGGGAAATATGTTAGCATAGAATAGTTCTTGATTCATATAAACTCAATCTAAACTTCTCTCCTTACAAGTAAAAAATTTGGGAGTTCTGGCCATTATATGTTAAGGATGCATACTCACAAAAATTAAAGGCAACAATTCACTGGCTAAATGAAGGTAAATTAAAGAATGAAATATATTTTAAAAGTTTAATTCAGTTGGCTAATCACTTATTTAAAAGTGTTATTCATTTAAGATCTACTGGGTAACTACTGCAAAAGGCCAATATGAAAAAAATCCTTAACAGTGGTTTAATGAGGGTAGAAAAGTATCAAACAAACTTGTAATAAATTTTTTTACAAAATAAATAAATTTTAAAGGTTCTTCCTCTATTCCAAAGTAATATAGCTATTCCAGACAAACGTTTAAGCTTTGAAAAGGAAAAGGAATGAGACACTGAAATTAGTAATTTCTTCATTTCCACTAACTTGACCAAGCACAGCAAACTCATATTGGTTCAGGATTCAAATAATAAGACCAAAAAAGGGGGGGAAAAAAACAAGAAACATATTTTATTTTATACATTCAAATTCTGCTTTTGAGAAATCCCATAACAAATAGTAAACTAGGTTATTTGGATCAACCTTCCTGCTGAGGAAGAGGAAATCTAGACAAAACATTATTTAAAAAAAAAAAAAAAAGGCATAGAAGGTGCAGAAAATAAAGAAAAATTACTGGGTCAAGATTTAGAAGATGAAAAAGAAAACCTGCCACCTCACCTGGCCTTCCCAGATCGGGACAACTTTTTCCTCTGAGGGCATGTGGCAATTATAAAAGTGTGGTTGAAAAGCTGGACCATGTTTTGGGGGAAAAAAACAAGGGAACAAAAATTGGAATTTAAGGATCCTCCAAGAATATAAATCTCCACACTTGGGAGTAGGATCCTAGGAGTAAGTAAACTGGAAGTACACCCAATTTTGCCAAAAAACATATCTTGCCTTGGATTATTTCAATCTCTGAAGGTAATTTAAGATGATCCTAAAGAACACAAATATATGGAAGTAACATGCTACTAAACAATGAATGACTCAACCAAGAAACCAAGAAGGAAATAAAAAAATACCTAAAGACAAATGAAAATGAAAACACAATGGCCCAAAATCTTTGGAAGGCACCAAAGCTGTTCTAAGAGGGAAGTTTATAGCAATACAGGCCTACCTCAAGAAGCAAGAAAAATCTCAAATGAAGAACCTAACCTTACACCTAAAGGATGTAGAAAAAAAAGAAAAAACAAAATCCTAAAGCACTAGAGAAAGAAGGAAATAATAACGATTATTTATTTAGAAATAAGCAAAACAGAAATTAAAAAAACAACAGAACAGATCAATGAAACCATGAGCTGGTTCTTTGAAACAAAAAAAAAAAAAAAATCAACAAAACTGATAAACTTTTAGCCAGACTCATTTAAAAAAAATTAAGAAAAAAGAGGATTCAAATCAATAAAATCAGAATGAAAGAGGAGAAATAACAACCACCACCACAGAACTATAAAAGATTATAAGAGAATATATTTTCCTTTTTAGATTTTATGAGAGTATACACATGCACAAGCGGGGGGAGGGGGGAGCAGAGGGAGATGCCAACTCCCCACTGAGCTGGAACTGGATGCAGGGCTCAATCCCAGGACCCTGGGATCATGACCTGAGCTGAAGGCAGCCACTTAACCAACTGAGCCACCAAGGTACCCCAGATTATAAAAGACTATGAAAAATTATATACCAACAAATTGGACAATCTAGAAGAAATAAATTCCTAGAAAGAATAATTTCCCAAAACTCAATCAGGAAGAAATAGAAAATCTGAACAAACCAATTAATAGCAATGAAACTGAATCAGTAATCAAAAAACTCCCAACAAACCAAAGTCCAGGAACAGATGGCCTCACAGGTGAATTTTAGAACACATTTAAATTAGAGATGACACCTATTCTTCTCAAACTATCCCAAAAACATGAAGAGGAAAGAAAGCTTTCAAACTCATTCTATGAGGCCAGCATTACCTGGATATCAAAACTCAGATAAAGACACTACTAAAAAAAGGGAACTACAGGCCATTATCTGATGAACATTAATTTAAAAATCCTCAAAAAAATATTAGCAAACTAAATCCAACAATATACTAAAAAAAATCATTCATTATGATCAAGTGGGATGCAGGTATGCAAGGTGGTTCAATATTCACATCAACAAAAAAAAAGGGAAAAATCCTATGATCATTTCAATAGATGGAGAAAATGCATTTGACAAAGTACAACAGCCACTCATGACAAAAAACCCTCAACAAAATAGGTTTAGAGAGAACATAACAAAGTCATATACAAAAACCCACAGGTAACACCATATTTAATGGTGAAAAAAAAACTTAGTGCTTTTTTCCTAAGATCAGGAACAAGACAAGGATGTCCATTCTCACAACTTTTATTTAATAGTACTGGAAGTTCTAGCCACAACAATTAGATAACAGAAAGAATAAAAGGCATCCAAATTGGTAAAGAAGAAAACTTTCATTATTTACAGATGACATGATACTATATGCAGAAAACCCTAGAGACTCCACCAAAAAACTACTGAAACTGATAAATGAATTTGTTAAGGTTGCAGGGTAGAAAATCAATATTCAGGAATCTGCTGCATTTCTATACACTAATAATAACAGAACAGAAAGATATTAATAAAACAATCCCATTTATAATTACACCAAATAAATAACTAAATAACCTAGGAATAAACTTAACCAAGGATGGGAAAAGCCTGTACTCTGAAAACTTTAAAACAGGGATGAAAGAAACTGAAGATGAAAACAAATGGAAAGATATTCCTCGCTTATGGATGGTAGAACCAATATTGTTAAAGCAATACTACCTGAAGCAATATACAGACTTGATACAATCTCTATTAAAATACCAACAGCGTATTTCACAGAATTAGAACAAATAACCCTAAAATCTGTATGGAACCACAAAAGATCCCAAAGAGCCAAAGCAATCTTGAAAAAACAAAACAAAACAAAACTGGAGGTATCACAATTTCAGGTTTCAAGATACACTACAAAGCTGTAGTAATCAAAACAGTACGGTACTGGCCCAAAAACAGACACAAACATCAATGGAACAGAAGAGAGCCCAGAAATAAGCCCAGCATTATATGGTTAATTAATTTTTGGCAAAGAAAGCAAGAATACACAATGGGAAAAAGACAATCTCTTTAACAAATAGTGTTGGGAAAAATAGACAGCTACATGCAAAAGAATGGAACTAGGTCAGTTTCTTAAACCATGTAACAAAAATAAACTGGATTAAGGAACTAAATGTGAGACCTGAAACCATAAAAATCCTAGAAGAGAGCATCAGCTCTGGCAAGATTTTTCTAGATATGTCTCCTGAGGCAAGAAAAAGTAAAGCAAAAATAAACTACTGAGACTACATCAAAATAAAAGGCTTCTGCAGAGCAAAGGAAACAATCAACAAAACAAATGACAACCTACTGAGTGGGAGAATATATCTGCAAATGACATATCCCATAAAGAGCTAGTATCCAAAATATATAAAGAACTTATAAAACTCAGTACCAAAAAAACAAATAATCCAATTAAAAATGGCCAGAAGACACAGACATTCTCCAAAGACATACAGATGGCCAAGAGACACATGAAAAGTTGCCTAACACCACTTGTCATCAGGGAAATGCAAATGAAAACTACAATGAGCTATCACTTCACACCTGCCAGAATGGCTAAAATCAAAAACACAAGAAACAAGTGTTGGTGAGGATATAGAGAAAAAGGAATCCTCTTGCACTGTTGGTGGGAATGCAAGCAGGTAGAGCTACTGTGGAAAACAGTATACAGGTCCTCAAAAAACTAAATGATTTTTTAAATAAATTAATTATTTCTAATAAGTAAATTATATGATCCAATAATTTCACTCCTGGGTATATACCCAAAGATATGAAAACACTAATTTGAAAAGATGTTTATTGTAGCATTATTTACAATAGCCAAATTATGGAAACAGCCTAAGTATTCACTGATAAATGAATGGATAAAGAGGTGGTGTGTGTGGGTGTGTACACACTACAATGGAATATTATTCAGCCATTACAAAAATAAAATTTTGCCATTTGCAACAACCTGGGTGCATCTAGAGAGTATAATGCTAAGTGAAATAAGCCAGTTAGAAAAAGAGAAATACCATATGATTTCACTCATAAGTGGAATATAAGGAACAAAACAGAGACAAGCCAAAAAACAGACTGAGAACAAACTGATAGATACTAGAAAGGTGATGAGAGGGGGGATGGATGAAATAGGTGAAGGGGATAAAAGAGTACAGTAACGATGAGCATTGAGTGATGTACAGAATTGCTGAATCACTATATTGTACATCTGAAACTAACACTGTATGTGAACTATACTAGAATTATAATGGAAAAAGAAAATCAAAAAGATGATCCCAGACTCCTCAGTGCTCCAAAGCATCTGGCTGAAGCAATGTATACCTTCTATGGAAGATGACAACATCCCAACTTTCCCATGTTTCTGAAAATCATTTTGAAAATATAAAGTCTGGCATACAAATATAACAAGCACACAAAGTAGTAAGATCACAAGAGTGAGAACCAACAGAAACAAAACAGACCTACACAGACTCCAGATACTGATTTTAACCCAGATTAAAAATTAAACTATGCTTACTATGTTCAATGAAATAAATAAGTAGCTGTCATGGGTGTGGAAGGCAGAGAATCCATTCAAAATATTCAAAGGAAAAAAAACCCAAAATATTCAAAGGAGCACCAATTAAACAACAGCTGTCTTTTCAGCAGAAACAATAGTGTCAAAAGACAGGAGTGCTGAAAGAAAAGAATTACTTAGAATTCTATACCCAGAGAAAAGCTGTCAAGAAAGATGAAATAAAAGTATTTTGGGCAAATAAAAACAGAAGCTAATGCCACAAGCACATTTGCAAAAGAAATCTGAAAATACATCCCTCAGGTAGAAGAAAAATTATCTTGGAAGGTCAAAATTACAGGAAAAAATGCAGCAAGGAAAACAATAAATATCTGGATTAACCATTGTTAAATACTGACTGAATAAAAGTACAGTAATGACAGTCAATTTGATTTTTTTTGGTACCATAATATAAAGCACAAGTCAATCAAAAGATTATAAATAAAAGAGTAAGGATATGAGGAACCATTTCTAATCCAGGCTCTGCCACTAACTGGTTTCGTTGATCTCTGGGACATTTCCATCTCTCTGAGTTTCAATTATTATATTGTCTGGGTCTTTTACCATAAGAGGTTTGGGTAGTTGACTACTAGATTTCTGTCAACCTAAATAAAGAGGAAAACTGAGGAAAGCTATTACCAGAAATTGAATTTATTTGACAAAAGCAGAGGAATTCTAATTTGGGAAATGTATGCTCTACCAAGCTATAGGCAAGTTTGGGATAAGACAAGTTGAGGATTTGGGATGGACTGTATTTATGGGCAAGGACTGCCAAGGGGGGAAGCTCAGCTAGAGTCCAAGCAGTAAGTTCAAAGGCATGAGGATGAGGAGAAATTCTTGGCAGCTCTTCACTGGTAAAGAGAGAAAACTCCATCTTCTGTACATCAGGCACGTACAGGAAATCAGTCCCTGAGTTTTTAAGTTTATTCCTCTGAGG
The DNA here is from genome assembly GCF_905146905.1 of Nyctereutes procyonoides. NCBI lineage: Eukaryota > Metazoa > Chordata > Mammalia > Carnivora > Canidae > Nyctereutes > Nyctereutes procyonoides. The sequence goes on along the minus strand of NW_026575049.1, from coordinate 44,108,739 downwards.
GCATATGCTTAAGATTCTTCATTTCATATCCTCTGGCTCCATTTTAGATTAAAATTATTTCACAATTCCTTTTGTATTCTATGCAAGACACACTAAAGAACTATTTTCAGAAATCAAATATAAAAAAATACTATATCCATATACTTTAGCAACAAATTTTAGAATCTGATTATGTAACAGTTGTGATGCTCTATGTTTATTTATGCACATCTCCTTTACTTACTCCAGAAAAGACTTAAGGTAATTTGTCCTATCAAATTCATTTAAATAATCTACGTATAGGGATCCCTGGGTGGCGCAGCGGTTTGGCGCCTGCCTTTGGCCCGGGGCGCGATCCTGGAGACCCAGGATCGAATCCCACGTCGGGCTCCCAGTGCATGGAGCCTGCTTCTCCCTCTGCCTGTGTCTCTGCCTCTCTCTCTCTCTCTCTGTGTATGTCTCTCATGAATAAATAAATAAAATCTTTAAAAAAAAAAAAATCTACGTATAGACTAAGATGGCCTATGACAGTGGATTGGGATAAAAACCTAACTACAGGGCAGCCCCAGTGACACAGCGGTTTAGCACTACCTGCAGCCCAAGGGTGGGATCCTGGAGACCCGGGATTGAGTCCCACGTCAGGCTTCCTGCATGGAGCCTGTTTCTCCCTCCCTCCCTCCTCCCTCCTCTCTCTCTCTCTCTCTGAATAAATAAATAAATCTTAAAAAAAAAAAAAACACCTAACTGCAAATCTGGCATATGCTGAATATTAGGAGTGGCAATTTATCACTGTCACTCTTGTATGACATCAGTTGTGTAACTCTCTTCTGTCAAACAATAGATGCTAGATAGTTCAGCAGACTATAGATTACTTCTCATAGCATACATAATTATAGCATCTAAGAAATAATTCAGATAATGTGTATAAGGGACATCACATTAGACTACCCATAGATCAAAGCTAATGGAATATTACTGTGTATAAAGCACCATATTATCATAGGCAATACTGAGATAAATAAAATTATAGACATTTTTGTTTGAGTTCAAATATTTTACAATCTAAAAAGAAATGAGCACCAATTAAGGAAATACTAACTAGCTCTACAAATGAACTGAAGGGAAAGATTTTAGGCAAGAAGGGTAGGGAGGAAAAAAAAAACTCTGGACGCAAAGAAAACTACATAACCCACATCTATGATGCTGGCAAAGAGCAGTAACAGACCAATCTGGCATGCAGCAAAGCTACCTGACAACCTAAACTGTAAGGTCAATAAAAGAGAAACCCAGATGACAGGAAGCAAGTAATAAGTAGGCTTATCACACTTCTGTTCATATGTACACAGCATCAAAGATTATTCATACTTCACTTACTTCAGTTAGACCCACACTCTTTTCCCTTCTCATACTTGAAACATTATAGAATAAAAATAGGAAGAACATACTATATATATAAAAGTCATTAATCTTGCATATGATAGAAAGTCAATAAATTCTTGCTGAATAAAGAAAATGAATGCATATGAAAGAAATAAAGGAAGGTAGCAAGAGTAATGTCTCAGTATGGTGTACTCCAGTGTATCTGTATTTGAAACTGTACCTTGTATATTTAATCTTACCTATTTTTTTAATTTCTCTATTTTCTTTTTTACATCCAATGTGGGCCTCAAACTCACAACCCTGGGCAGCCCTGGTGGCTCAGCGGTTTAGTGCCACCTTCTGCCCAGGGCGTGATCCTGGAGTCCCGGGATTGAGTCTCATGTTAGGCTCCTTGCATGGAGCCTGCTTCTCCCTCTGCCTCTCTCTTTGCGTCTCTCATGAATAAATAAATAAAATCTTAAAAAAAATAAAATAAAAAATAAAAAACACCTCACAACCCCAAGATCAAGAAGGACATGCTCTCCTGGCTGAGCCAGCAGGGTGCCCCTATTTCTCTTATTTTAAAACACCTTTCCAAAGATTGACACATTCTGTGCTGTTTAATAAACAGAAGTAAGATACACTTCCTCCTCCCAAAATGGTACACAGACAAGATTAGTCAATGATACATGTTTTTGATGCTATCAAGAACCACACAACAGGTGGGATTAAGTATAAATCATTTAGGGGGTTCTGAAGACTACAGTGCTTCCTTTGTAGTGTGAAATCAGGAAACAGCTAACATAAAAACCTATTATTCTTACAAAGTGGTAAGTCAAGGTTTATGTTTCTGCAACCCAGTAAGGAGCTTCAAAAAAGAGGCTCCCAAGCCATATTCAAGACAAGAGTTCTTCACTCTAGATGACTGGTTTACTTTTTCAAATCGGACTTACCATAGAAGGGAAAAGAGCAGTTAAGTCAGGATACCAAAGCTTGATAGAAATAATCATCAAAAATAACTCACGCAGTTCTCATCTTCTCTGTTCTAAGCAACCTCTGAGTTACGTGTCCTCTTGACTAACTCTGCTAACCCTTTATCAACAAGCCATCCAATTATCAGACTTGTAAATAAAAACTGTCTTCTTGATAAAATTTTTGCAGACTGGATTCCCAGTCTAGTCCCACAGTGCTTGATGACCTTGAGGAAAGTGATAAATGTTTCTGAAACTGTAATAAACAACCTAGAATAACCTATGGACATCTTATGCAGCATCGACAGAAGTCAACTGCTAAGGTTTTAAAAAACTAGTTAAAAAACAGATAAAAAATGACTCACATATGCAAAAGTACCTTTATCCCTAGCATTTAGGTTACACCTTCAATAAACATTAGCTGTTATTATACTAATCTACCCCACCAAGTCAGAGTGAAAATCAAATGAGACCACACGTGTGGTAACCCTTTGAAGATTATAAAGCACACACAACATTATTTTAAATGCATTATCCATGGTGTACAACATAATGGAAAGAGTAATAGATTTACTGACACAAGATCTGGGCTTTAATCAGTTTTACCATTGCCTAGCTCTATGACTTGGGATGAATCCAAGAGCACTGAGCTTCATATCTCTTCACCTACAAAGCAAAGTCTGACTGACTAGTGCTCAGTAGAATCCCTATGGAACCATGAACTCAATATATAGGATGAATGTGGCACAGAGGAAACAGAATTTGGGTAAAGAGCAAGCAGGTAAGAGTCCACTCTATAAATCCACTTCAATTTTAACAACCTGCTCTGTAAAGTTTTAAATGATCTGAGGTCTGAGTAAGAAAAAGCTCAAATGGGGGACACCTGGGTAGCTCAGCAGTTAAGCATCTGCCTTCGGCTCAGGGCAAGATCCCGGAGCATCTGCCTTCGGCTCAGGGCATGATCCCGGAGTCCCAGGATTGAGTCCCATATCGGGCTCCCTGCATGGAGCCTGCTTCTCCCTCTGCCTATGTCTCTGCCCCTCTCTCTCTCTCATATAAATAAATAAAATCTAAAAAAAAAAAAAAAAAAAAAAGAAAAAGAAAAAGCTCAATGGAAAAAGACCAAAACCAAAATGAATGAACTAAAAACTTGGCTGTGTTCTGTGTTCCCATACATGACTACAAAAGGTGCTGAAAATGGAATAGTTCCACCCCTTAAAAGACTCACCTATTAACCAGTCCTCAAGTAATGAAATTATTAAGACCAACAAAATGAGAAGCTGTCAGTGCAGTCATGCCCAGCCCCCAGTGTCAACAAAGAATAACAGCTAACCAGCTGAGCCTGAACAGGACAGCAGCTGTATTTATGAGCCCAGGGACCCTAAATTCCTTGCAATGCTAAAGTCTGCCTGACTCTTTCATTCTCTTAACAGGGATATTCAAAACCCTATGAAGAGTCTTATGAAGGATCTGCTTATTTAAAAGTGTATCAAAATTACTTATTCATACTTTTCCCCTAACTTTATTTCATCTTTTGCTGGAGCACAGTTATCAGTTCCCTCTGGACTTCCAATGTGCTGCTTCTTAAAAGCAGCTACTCAAATCCTACTAAAAAACAAAACAAAACCCACAAAACTTCTGTCTGCTTTATTATGATTAATGGTGGCTTTTAATACCTACCCACAGACTGATGTTAATCACCAGGAGGAATAATTTTCACGCAAAAGTGGTATTCCATCTATTTCCTGAAGAATTATTAATATAGGGTTCTAAACAGTTTATACACCAGCAAAACTCCCACTACATACCCAGAAACTGCCCAAATACATATTCATTGGTGTTAATCTGTTAGTTACAGATCTGTAACTCAAAAATATATAGGCTAGGGGTGCCTGGATGGTTCAGTCAGTTAAGTCTGCCTATGGCTCAGGTCATCATCTCAGGGCCCTGGAATTGAGCTCTGTGTTGGGCTTCCCTGCTCAGTGGGGAGTCTGTTTCTCCCTCTCCCTCTGCCCCTCCTCCCTGATCATTCTCTCTCACTCAAATAAATAAATTATTTAAAATAAAATAAAAAAACAAAACAAAATATACTTTCTTTGAATGGCTTTTATGCAGTTTTATTAGTCTAGTTGTGTACATGTACGGGTTTATCTTATCTTCATTTAATAGTTAAGAAACAGCTGCAGAATGAATTGGAATATACAAATGAATATGCAATGGATGAATGAATGTGCATATATTATAGTATACTAATTCATGCATATGACACAAATGCAAAGAAAGCAGCCTGTGGCCACCCAGATCATCACTAGGCAAGTCTGAAGTAAAGTAAGTTTACCTTTGGTTCTCTACTATATTGATAGTCAACATCTTTCTTTTCTTCTTCAAGGTCTCTTTCTTTACCTTAGCTTGTCAATTCTCCGCTAACATTTAAGGACCTAGTTATTAATAACTGGTTTATGGTATGATACACCCCAGAGACATGTATTTAAGAAGACTTCCCCATGACATTGACTGGAGAAAAGCAGTCTTTTTGCCAAAGGAAATGGGAAATAAATACAATCTTAAAAAAAAAAAAAAAAGCAGAAAATAAGTGTTGGCAAGGATGTGGAGAAATTGGAACCCTTGTACACTGTTGGTAAGAATGTAAAATGATGTAGCTATTACAGAAAACAGTATGGTGGTTCCTCAAAAAATTAAAAATAGAATTCCCTAGGATCCAGCAATTACACTTCTGAGTATATACCCCAAACAACTGAAAGCACAGTCTCAAAGAGATATTTGTACACCCATGTTCACAGTATTATTCACAATAGGCAAAAGGTAGGAGTGAGAAGATATTTGCAAATGAGGTATCTGATAAAGTGTTAGTATCCAAAATCTACAAAGAATGTTTCAAACTTAACACCCAGAAACAAATAATCCAGTTAAAAAATGGGCAGAAAACATGAATAGACTTTTTTCCAAAGAAGACGTACAGAAGACTAACAGACACATGAAAAGATGCTCAACATCACTCACCATCAAGGAAATACAAATCAAAACAACAGTGAGATACCATCTCACACCTGTCAGAGCAGCTAAAATTAACAACAGAGCAAACAACAGATGTTGGTGAGGATGAGGAGAAAAGGGAACTCACTTATACTGTTGGTGGGAGTGCAAGCTGGTACACCTACTCTGGAAAACAATATGTAGGTTCCTGAAAAAGTTAAAAATAGAACTACACTATGACCCAGCAACTGCCCTACTGGATATTTAAACAAAAGAGAGAAAAAAATACAGATTTGAAGGGGCACATGCACCCCAATGTTTACAGCAACATTATCAACAATACCCAAACTAAAGATCCCAAATGTCCATTGACTTATGAATGGATAAAGATACACACATACACACACACAGGAATACTTACTACTCAGCCATCAAAAAGAATGAAATCCTGCCATTTGCAACACTGTGGGGTAGAACTAGAGTATATTACGCTAAGTGAAATAGGTCAAAGACAAATACCGTATGATTTCACTCCTGGAATTTAAGAAACAAAACATGAACATATGGGAAGAAAAAAAAAAAAGGAGAGACGTAAACCATAAGAGACTCTTAACTATAGAGAAAAAAACTGAGGGTTGATGGAGGGAGGTGGGTAAATGAGTGATAAGTATTAAGGAGGGCACTTGTGATGAGCACTGGGTGTTATATGTAAGTGATGAATCACTAAACTCTACCCCTGTAACCAATATTATTACACTATATGTTAAGTAACTAGAATTCAAATAAAAATTTGAAACCAAAAAAAAAAAAAAAGGCAACTTAGGTGTCCACTGATGGATAAATGGATAAAGAAAATGTGACATATACATACAATGGAATATAATTCAGCCTTAAAAAGGAAGAAAATTCTGACAAACACTGCAACATGGATGAACCTTGAAGACACTATGCCAGTCATAAAAAGAGAAACACTGCTATGATTCCATTTTTATGAGGTACCTAAAGTAGACAGAAAGTAAAACAAGAGTTGCCAGGGGCTTTGAGGGGAATGGGAATGGAGAGCTACAGTTTAATGGGTAGAGTTTTAGCTATTGAATGAAAAGCATTCTGGAGATAGATGGTAGTGACAGTTATATAACACAGTGTGAATGTACTAATGCCACTGACAGTCCACCTAAAGATGGTTAAAAATGGGGTGCCTGGGTGGCTCAGTCGGTTAAGTGTCTGCCTCCGGCTCAGATCATGATCTTGGGGAACCTGGGATGGATCCCATCTCAGCAGGGAGACGCATCTCCCTCTCCCTCTGCCCCTTCCCCTTTACTTGTGCTCTACCTCAAATAAACCTTTAAAAAAAATTTTTTTTTTAGGATTTATTTGACCGAGGAAACTAGAGAGCACAAGTGAGAACAGAAGAGGGCATGGGAGAAGCAGGCTCCCCGCTGAGCAGGGAGCCTGATGTGGGGCTCGATCGCAGCACCCTGGGATCTTGACCCGAGCCAAAGGCAGACACCCAATGACTGAGCCACCCGGGCGCCCCTAAAAAGATTTTTTTAATGGTTAAAATGGTAACTTTTATATGTGACTTTCCCTCAATTAAAAATTTAAAAATAAAATTTTAAAAATAAGCAAAGAAAAAAAGGACTTCTGACCCTAGAAACATTCCATAGGCAGCTGGGATCACAGAGACCGGCAAGCCACAGAGAAGAGGGTAACTGTAATGTTCATTTGGAGTACAACACTGGGAAAGAGGCTATTCCTCCAAGAACCTATATAGCAATATGTAGGATTTTTTTTTTCTTGGAGAAGACAGTGGGAAGCCATTTGCAGAACTAATTTATGAGGATCAAGTACTGCCCATAGAAGTGACTAAGTAAACGAAGTGCTAGCACATAGTCACTAACATGATTGGACAATGACTGCTCCAACATGCTCTTATTTGTCCTTACATGGTAAAGGCTTTAAAATCAGATAAACAATTTTTTATGTAATATTTAAATAGAAAAATACAGCTGTTCTGAGGTTTTAGGTTGATTCAACCATAGAAACCATCATGATCTATATAGTTCCCACACTGCTGAAATTACAAGGGCACGGAGATTCTTGAATTTCATAACCCAGAGAAGTAGAATCATCTAGACATATCCACACACTAGTCAGGCTTTAACTTTGAAGACTCTCATCAATCTATTAAAAACAAAAATCAGACACCTAGGTGATGGACATTAGGCCCTTGTAACTTTTTTTTTTAAGATTTTATTTATTCATGAGAGACAGAGAGAGAGTATTTATTTATTCATGAGAGACAGAGAGAGGGAGAGAGAGAGGCAGAGACACACAGGCAGAGGGAGAAGCAGGCTCCATGTAGGGAGCCTGATGTGGGACTTGATCCTGGGACTCCAGGATCACACCTTGGGCCAAAGGCAGGCGCTAAACCGCTGAGCCACTCAGGCATCCCCAGGCCCTTGTAACTATTACCAAGAAGCACAACAAGCAGCTCTAGACTTTACCATGTATTTGCTTTTAGAGATTCAAAACCAAACTGACAGTTTACATCCTAAGAATACTGTATGTATTTAAAATATCTTCGAAAAATATATAAAATTTCTAAAGATTTCAACCAAGTATTCTTCCTAACCTAACAGGACTCGTAAAGTTTTTAACCTGGTTCCCTCACCTTCAGTATACTGAGACATTTTCCTATGACCAACTGTTTCTGCTGCAATGAAAGAATCCCTGAACTATAGGAGATAACTTCTTGATCAACACCAAATACACACAGAAATCAGAGAACTTTAAACCACCAAATAAAAGTGGCTATAACATACACAGCACTGTCTAAACAACAGCTGATAGACTTGGGTACATAAACCTTTCTAGAAGTGAGTCTGATCTTTCCAACTTTTCTTGAGAAATTTTCTATTATCCACCGATTCATGATTTATCATACAAAGATACACTGCTTTGTCATATTGCCAGTATTTGGTCTTGATAGGGGTACTTTTTTAAAGTTTGCTTCACTCTATTTATAAAAGAACTGCATGTTTACTGCAGAAAATGGAGAAAATACAAGAGAGAAAAAAATGAAAGAGAAAATTACCATATTTCCACCATCTTTTAAAAATTTCACCTTTTGGGACGGCTGGGTGGCTCAGTCAGTTGAACATCTGCCTTTGGCTCAGGTCATGATCTCAGAGTCCACTTCTCCTTCTGCCCACCCCCCTACCGTAGGCTCACTTCTGCTCACTCACTCTCTTTCAAATAAATAAAATCTTTAAAAAAATTCACCTTTTGACTGACAGTTTATATTTCCTTCAAGTATGAAATTTTTAACATTTAAGTTCTTTAAATTTAAACATACTAGTAGTATTTTAAACTTCTCTAGTACTTTTATTTTTTCAAAGAGGTCTTTACATTTACTATTTATATTCACAAATATCTGTGGAGTATGTAGGCCAAATACTAGTTATTTTGTACCTGGCTGCCTGCTAGAGTAGAAAGACTAAAGGCTTTCAATAAGGCTGCATTGCTGGTTTGTGGTACAAAATTGCACTTAACTTATAACAGTCCCCAATCTTCAGTGGAAAAACTAACAATATTACCAACATAATAAACTTCTGAAAAGAATATTCATCTTGAATTGAACCAGTCTCATACAATTTAACAAAACAGATGCTTTGAATCTAGCATCTGTGTGCGTCAGATACAGTAGTTCACAGACATGCATGGACAAAGGAAGAAAATAGGTCCTACAGATAAGGTTCCATCTAGACTCCAAATGTAAGAAGTCCATACTCATAAGAAGTTGAGATCCAAATACAGTATCAACTTTGTTAAATGGGTTCTCTGAACTTAAGCAAATCACACAGTTAGATTCAGTTCTTTTTGTGGATAGAGTTGAACCTGACAAAACCCAGTCTCTTTCAGTTTTTAAAATGTAGATAATTCTATATATCTATTCACTTAAGAATAAAAAGCTTTTAGAATGAAAGCATATATACTATGTAATGCTGTCTATGCTTCTGGAAAACAAGATGTGCCTATCTGCAGAAGAAGCTATCTAGTAAAAAATTAACCTTACTCAAAAAGAGGACTAGCCATTGCCCTTGGTTTCTGGAAGGTGATCTCTAAGCCCCTGGAATGTCCTGCTTCATAAATGTCTTTCTTTACCTAGGGACTATGAGCCACTGCAAACAGTCAAACAATGTGATTTATGGTGGAAGTTTTGGGTCATGCATCATCAACCTCCTGAAAGACTAGAGACTAAAGGTCAGGCACATAGGTAGCCAACCATAACCACATGACCAAACTCCAATAAAAACTCTGGACAATAAGGCTTGGGTAAGCTTCCCTGGTTGGCAATACTTTGTGTGTACTGTCACTCGCTGCCAGAAGTTAGTGCTGTCCCAGACTCCAGTGAGAGAGGACAAGTGGAAGTTCCACCTGTGCCTTATGTGCCTTTTCCCTTGGCTGGTTTTAATCTATGCCTTTCACTGAATTAATCATAATCATGAGCACAACAGCTTTCAAGAGTTCTGAGTCCTTCTAATGAATTATTGAACCTGGGCACCTGGGTGGCTCAGTGGTTGAGCATCTGCCTTTGGCTCAGGTTGTGATCCTGGGATGAAGTCCCACATCGGGCTCTGCATGGAGGCTGCTTCTCCCTCTGCCTATGTCTCTGCCTCTCTGTGACTCTCATGAATAAATAAATAATTTAAAATAAAAAAAAAAAGAATTATTGAACCTGAGTACCTGAGTGAGGGTGGTCTTGAGGATCCCCAAACTTGCACTTGGTACCAGATACGAGAGTGGTCTTGGTACTCTCAAACTCTGGAGTGGGAGAATGACAACTGTCCTCCAGTATTCATTCTCCTTTTCTTTCTTTTAGTAATAAAACATTTCTCCCCCTCCCTACCCCCAGTGGGAAACAGAGTTACCAACTAGAGACTACACTTCCTAAGCTCCTTTAAAATCAGGAGCAACCATGTGACTAAGTTCTGGATAGTGAGATATCAACAGAATAATACTGTTAAAAAAAAAAAATCTGTGCCATCTTCTTAAAGGAAGGGATTTATTTCTCTTTCTGGTATGTAGCTATGAGGTAACTTGGCTTCAACCTGAAAATTAGAACAATACCACTGGGGATGGCTAAGCAAACAGAAGGAACCCAAGACCATGAATAACCTTAAAAATAAAATGCAGTCCCTCATCCACTGTTGACTGCCTACCTACTACTACATGAAAAAGAAAAATTAGGGATCCCTGGGTGGCGCAGCAGTTTAGCGCCTGCCTTTGGCCCAGGGCGCGATCCTGGAGACCCGGGATCGAATCCCATGTCGGGCTCCCGGTGCATGGAGCCTGCTTCTCCCTCTGCCTGTGTCTCTGCCTCTCTCGCTCTCTCGCTCTCTATATGACTATCATGAATAAATAAATAAAAAAAAAAAGAAAAATTACATTATTGTTTGCATCATTGTGTTTGTAAGTTTCTGTTATAGCAGGTTACCTTGTACTCTAATGAAAAGAAGTACATTTCAGCATTTTAATATTATGTCAGTATTTAATATAATATAGTGACATTAACACAATGTCAGTATTTAAATAAACTACAGAGAAAAATGAGATGTGTAAGAAAAATATTTGGATATATTATAAATGAAAACATGTAACAAATATTTGTAATGTCCCAGTCTGAGGCTGATCTTATTAAAAGAAAAGTTTTTATCCCAAATGATTCAATACAACAAAAAATTTTCTCTCATCTTCTTTGTTGTAACAACAAAAATAAAAAATATGATTGATTTCATAAAATCAGTCATCTGAATACAAGTTGAAAGAGGCATTCTAAAAGAATTACTAAAATTTTCTTCTGTGTAATTACAGACTTCCATAGAAGGGAAAAAAAATGAAGACCGCTATTTTAATAAAGTACAAAGAACCGCCTTCTCTGATTCTCCAGGGTACAGCGAAATCAACTAATTTCTAAACACCTTCCCTCAATTTTCCTGACTTTCTGAAAAAACTCCAAACCATGAGGCCCAATTGCTTATTAAACATCTCTACGAGGGGCACCTGGGTGGCTCAGTCAGTTAAGCATCTGCCTTCAGCTCATGTCATGATGCCAGAGTCCTAGGATTAAGCCCCACATCTGACTCCTTGCTCAGCAGGGACTCCGGTTTCTCCCTCTCCCTCTGCCTGCTGCCCCCCCCCCCCCGCCCCGCTAGTGCTTGCTCTGGGTGTCAAATAAGTACATTAAAAAAAAAAAAAAAGAAATCTCCACCAGGATGTCCCACATGCATCTCAAAGTAAGCATGGCCAAAAGCAGGCTCAAGCTACAAAGTAAAGAAAACTAAGGTATGTTCTTCTGCAGAAGACATGATTCAAAATTGAGTCTAGAAGAAGGAATAAAAAGCCAGTGATCTTCACTAAGAAGTGGTATAGGAACGACTGGGTGGCTCACTGGTTGAGCATCTGCCTTTGGCTCAGGGCTTTATCCCAGATTCTTGGGATTGAGTCCCATGTCAGGCTCCTTGCATGGAGCCTGCTTCTCCCTCTGCCTGTGTCTCTGCCTCTTTCCGTGTCTCTTGTGAATAAATAAATAAAATCTTAAAAAAAAAAAAAAAGAAGAAGAAGTGGTATATTCTCACAGGAAAGCCAAATAATTATCCATAGGAAAGTTCAAGGCTGCAGTAAATCAAGGATTTCAAAGGCCACAGAAGTTTAGTAACAAGGACAGAGCATATCTGGAGAATAAAGGAGATAATATCAAAGAAGAGAGGACTGCATCTTCAGTAGTTCTCACACTTGAGCATGCACCACAATATTTTGGAAGCACGGTTAACAAAGATTGCTGAGCCCCAACTCCAAAATTTCTCATTCAGTAGGTCTGGAGTGGAACCAGGAATCTCCATTTCTAAAAAGTAAATGCTGATGTGGCGGGTCTGGGGCACACAATGAGAGAACCACTGATTTTGCCTGCAGTGTATCTAGAGTGGTAATTGCAAACAGAGACAAGTAAAGGAGGAGTTCAGAGGAGATCAAGTATACATCAAATAGAAAGAAGGCTGCAATAATGTACATCAAAGAGAAATAATTTCAAAATAACAGGAGTAAATGCAACTCACCAGATCAAAATGCTGATTAGATTATAGGTAAGATCTCTTCCATCCAGTGCCTTGCACTCCCTCTCCCCAAATTCCAGGTCTGATCTAACCGTTTACTCCATATTCACAGAACATTCACTATAATTTATTTTCAAGGTGAGTGAAGTAAGTATAAACCAAAATCCAACGTTATCTATTAGAGCAAAAAGATCTGTGTAAAACTACACTACAGAAGTCTACACCAAAGGCAGTGACAAGAAGGAATAAAACACACAGAGAAAACAGCAACAAATTTCATGTTGGAGAAGCCATCCAAGAGGACTTCACTCAAGAGGCAGATATGCGCCAAGAACAAGGAGTAGGATTTTAATGGGCACAAGAGGGTGAGGCAGGATTTCAGGAAGAAGGAAATTCATGACCATTCAAGGCAACATTCTGGATTGACACATGGACAGAGGTAGTTGAGGAAATAAAACACAAGGCTCTGAATGTCATACTAAGGAGTTTGAACCTTTGAAAAGGTTGGAAATGAAGAATAAATTTGCGTATGTAAATGCTGGAGGGTGGGGGTGGCTTGCACATGGACCAGGAGAAGTTCTGTCTCCTGAGCCTAATCTACAAACCTGTCTATAAACCCGTCTTAGCAGAGGTCCTCATCCTGTGTCTTCTATCCCTAAATAAATTAGAACTCCAAACTCAGAAGATAAGGCTGGCACACATAATGACATACAACTAAAAACAAATTCCTCTGAATAACTGAAATTCAAAAATATGGTCAAACTCACTATTTCGTAGATACGCTATCAGTTCCACCTGCTACAAATCTCTTTTCTTGCAACTCCTTATACTAAATGTACCTGCATCTGAAAATAAAGGAAGTAGAATGTTTAAGAAATCGCCTTTAACTTTCTAGCCTCTTTTCCCTTTGTTTTTTGACAAGAACTCCCTATCAGGTATTCAAAACACCAACAACAGAACTCACTAATTTTTAAGATGATATGACATTCCAAATAGGATACTGCATTCCTCAAAAAACATTAGGGGTCTTACTCAATGAAACAGTTTGTTTAGCTAACAGATAGAAGCATTCAGTGAGTTCCAACAGAATGTAATACAACCTTTAAACATAACAATCAGAAATAAGATTTCCTATTAGGCATACACAATAAGCAAAAGAACATTATCAACCTTCAATACTGTAAACCTGAACAGCTACTAACTCGAGAGCTCAAATTCAAAATGGCAATTAAGTTACTAAAAACACTTTACAACACTAACAACCAATCAATAAATTATCAACACCTCTACCTCACTAACAAAATCTCACCTCATAGATTTATTCTCACTTAACACTAATAACCTAAGTCTAAAATTACAAATTCAAAAATGCCAAAAACGAAACTTTCACAGCCAACATTACTGAGCTTTTGAAACACTAAAAAGTATGTAGTTTATAAACTCACCTACAACACAATTTATATAAGTATATAACTCAAATGAACATGGACCCAGGTTTTAAACACAATTTTAGCAATAAAAGAAAATGTTACAATTTTCACCAGAAAGCAATCTTTCTACTTACATAAATATATTCAAATGCAACCTGTTATAATTTTTAGTAATGGAGATCACTGGGCTACTACTACAGAAATATGTTCTAGTTTCAACTGTCACAAATTGGGCAAATGTCTGTTCACACTTCTTCAGCTATTACTGTACAATATAAAATTTGGCTGGCCTTTGTCCCTGATTCCTGGGATGGTGACTCTAAATCTTTTGAATTTCACAACTGATAGAAGTGTTTTTGTCATCCTTGGTGGGCCCCTAAGATATCTTTTTATATTAACATACAACTCTTAGTGGGCCCTTAGTTTCAAGACGGGGCTAGCCACACTTGAAAGGCCGTCAAGCAAAGGGCACACGGATGGCTCAGAAACAAACTCTTGGTTTTGGCTCATATCATGAGATCATGATATTGCAGTTGTGTGATCAAGCCCGGAGTGTGGCTCTGTGCTCAGCGCGGAGTTGGCTTCAGATACGCTCTCCCTCGCTCTTAAATGAATAAATAAAAAATCTTATGAAAGAAAAAAAAGACCAGTCAAGTGATTAGAGGGCTGAGCCTTTGAGCCACATGGTATCAACCTGACCTCCTGGAAGAGGAAAAGGCTGGAGACTGATTCACCACATGGCCAATAATTCAATTAATCATGCCTAAGTAACAAAACTCCAATAAAAACTCTGGACACCAAGGCTTAGGTGAGTTTCCCTGGTTGATAATCACTTTTCAATGTAGCGGAGGATAACACATCCTGATGACATGGAAGCTTAATATTTGGGACCTTTCTGGACCTCTTTCTAGGGATCTCTTCATTTGGCTTGCCCTGATTTGTATCATTTATAATAAAAATATTATTTCAAGTACAGTTCATGCAAGCACTTTCCTGAGTTTCAAGCCACTCTAGCAAATTATCAAATCTGAAGGAGTAGTGGGAACTCCCAAATTTGTAGCCAGTTGGTCACAAGTACAGGTGGCCTGGAAACCCTTGAGCTTAGAGTGGGTAATCTAATGTCTGCCCTAACCGTGGGTAATTAATGCCAGAATTATATGGCAGCTGTACAACAGGATACATAGTTTCATCTCTCTCCTATACGGACTGAATGACAAAAAGCCAAGGGAAAGCACTTTTTAAGGCATAAACCATTACAAAGAGTAAAGGACTTTTTTGGTTATGCTCTCAAAAATATTAAGAGGGACACCTGGGTAGCTGAGCCTTCAGCTCAGGTAGTGATCCCAAGGTCCCAGGATCGAGTCCCACACTGGGAGCCTGCTACTCCCTCTGCCTGTGTCTCTGCCTGTGTGTCTGTCATGAATAAATAAAATAAAATCTTTTTAAAAATTAAAAAATAAAAAAATATTAAGGAAGAAACTTAAAATATTTTTTAAATTCAGGATTGTCCGATTTAATTTTTTGGAAAAATGCTTAAATAGAACTTATTTTAAGATAAAATTCAGAAGTCTGATGAAAAACATTTAAAAGGGAAAGGAATCTAATAAGACGAATGCCTAAATGATAAAAATATATCAAGTTCATTCTTAGGAATCTCAAGTGTAGAAATGATGGAGTTTAGAAAGATATAAGATTCAACTATTTTCTGACTAAATCTTCAAAAAGTTCATTTTAGCCTTGGTTATAATCAGGAATAACTGAAGCCACTAAGAAACATTTTGGTTACTCAGACACTGGATTCAAATAATCATTCACATGACAATCAACTTTCCCCCACCCTACCTAATCTTTAATTCAACCATAAAGCCACAACACCAGAATGGACTTTTAAAAAGTTACTCAAGGGGATCCCTGGGTGGCTCAGTGGTTTGGCGCCTGCCTTTGGCCCAGGGCCTGATTCTGGAGACCCCGGATCAAGTCCCACATTGGGCTCCCTGCACGGAGCCTGCTTCTCCCTCTGCCTGTGTCTCTGCCTCTCTCTGTGTGTCTTTCATGAATAAATAAATAAAATTTTTTAAAAAATAAAATTAAAATTAAAAAGTTACTCAGCTAGGGGTGCCTGGGCGGCTCAGTAAAGTGTTTGCCATGGGCTGAGGTCATGATCCTAGGGTCTTGGGATCAAGCCCGTTCCCCCACCTCAGCAGGGAGTCTGCTTCCTCCTCTGGTTCTTCTCCTCCTCCTGCTCAGCGCCCTAAAACACAGACACTCACTCTTGGTCTCTCAAAATAAGGAAATAAAATATTTTTTAGAAGTTACTCTAACTAGGAGCATCTGTGTGGCTCAGTTAAGCGCATGACTCTTGGTTTCAGCTCACATCATGATCTCAGGGGCCTGAGAGAGAGTTCACTTGGGGAATCTGCGCTTAGCTAGAGGTCTGCTGAAGTTCCTCTCTGCCCCTTCCCCTGCTTGTGTGTATGCAAGCTTTCTCTCTCTTAAAACAAACTTAAAAAAATTACTCAAACTATCCTGTGTGCATAGGCAGCTACCTGACTACATGACAAAACATATTTTGACTGAATAATATCCTCCTTATTTTTTAAAAACAAAGATGATAAAGATCTACTTCATAATCATTAACTTTTACTAAGTGTTTACTTGCCATCTGAAATTTTAGCCTTAAGCAAATTGAAAAATATCCATGTTTTCTCAAATCACATTATATGCAAAACTTTTTCAAACTATTTATAAAGCTGACCTTCCACAACACAGATACTTTGACTTGTTTCAGTAACTCTGTAATGAAAAAGAAAATGATTTTGCCTATCAAAACATTCTTCACTTATAATAAAATATATAGGTATTTAAGTATGGGTTAATTTCAAAAACAAAAAAACTTAGCCACAAACAATGAAACTACTTGTAGTTAGAGCAACACCACACACAAACTAACATGATAAAACATAATAGCAAGTTTCCAAACAGAAACTTTGTTTTAAAATGTGCTTCAGAGCAAACTGGTTATGACCCTGGGTTACAGAATGAGGTAGGAATAGATTGATATCCTAGCTCCTTTCTTACCTGTGTGTCTGGCTCCAAGGAACGTTATCTGTTTCTTTGTAACTGTGCCTACCTTAGAGTGGTTATGGATATTAAATGAGACACTGGCTTAGCAAAGGGCCTGACACAATGTTTAGTAACTTAGCAATTATTAAATTTTCGAACAAATGTTACACAGAGAAGCAACATTTTGATTTTTTCCCATAAGTTTAGGGCCCACAGATAGGATCCTACTGGTTAAAGTTCAGACTAAGAAATAAAACATGTTTCTATAAAGAGGCACTTTACTAAAGATATGTGGCCTAAGTAGAAATAACTGGAAGCAAGCAAGTGTGGTTACTACAGGGAGACTTAGTTTCTAAGAATTCAAGTTGCATTAGCTCAAAGTATCAATTGTTACATCTAGTGTCTGTCCCCATTAATTCTTTCTTCTCAATTTCTATAAAACATTAAGGAAAAAACTAAATCACATTATGAAAAGATGAAGAGAAAAGGGGGAAAAAAAAAGATGCGATGTCAGAGCACCTGGGTGGTGCAATTGGTTGAGGTGCCCCTTTTTTGGTTTTGGCTTCAGTCATGACCTCAGGGTTGTGATCTCAGAATCATGAGATTGAGCCCATGTCAGTCTGCTTGGGATTCTCTCTCTCCCTCTCCCCCACTTGCACACACTTGCTTTCTCTCAAAATAAATCTTAAATATATATATATATATATATATATATATATATATATATATATAGTTGGATCACTATAAGCTCTAATTAAGAACCAAATGCAATTTTGGGGGGAAAACCCATAAAGAAAAATAACAGAAACTGAACACAAAAGATAAAACACTTCCCCTTTCCCAAATACTCCGGGACTCATCCTTCAACCGGATCTTCAAGGGTTTTCCATCTTCAGCCTCCAGCAAGTCCTTTCATCGCCACAGTCCTATCTCCAGCAGAACTTCAAAGGGAAATATGTAAAAGCTACTCTGGTGGGCAGCTGCTAAGATAATCTCTCCTAGCATCTTCCACAGATCTGAGAATGAAAAAACTGAGTTCCACATTAAGACCAATACTAGTTGCCATCCTCAACAGTTAATTTTTTTTAAGATTTATTTATTTATTCATGAGAGACACACAGAGAGAGAGGCAGAGACACAGCCAGAGGGAGGAGCAGGCTCCTCGCAGGGAGCCCAATGTGGGACTCAATCCCAGATCCTGGGATCACACCCTGAGCCAAAGGCAGGCGCTCAACCACTGAGCCACCCAGGCGTCCCAACAGTTTATTTTTTAATCCATTCTAGGCATCCACAAAATGTTTTTAAATAGGTCCATACATATGACTTTGGTGGCGAAAAATAACACCAAAATACAAATTTCAATGATTATGCCTTTGTCTCCTGCAAAAACACAAAATCCTAAGTGATTCCAAGCTAATTCCAAATACTGTTTCTAAAAACTACAAAATAACCCTGTTCTAAGCACCAAACGTATATTAACTCAATTATTACTCACCACAATCCTAAAAGGTACATATGGTCCCCATCTCACAGAGAAGCAAACCGAAGCACCAAAAGATATTAACTTGCCCAAGACTACAGAATGAGTAAATAGTAGGAGATAGGATGCTGACCCAGCCTGTCTGATTCCATAACAGAGTTTAAACTCTGCATACCATTCTTTCATGTAACAAGCTTTGCTGAGCACCTACTGTGTGCCAGGAAGAATTCTGAGCTTTGGGGACACAACGGTGAGTACAAGTCATACAAGGCCCCCGCCCTCTAGTGGGAGAGAGGCCTTGGAGCAAACAAGTCTATGGGGAAAACTGGTAAATAAGTAAACAGTGTATCTTCACCTAGCAATAAGTGCTATGAACAAAAATAAAAATGAAAGCATCAAAAGTGGCAGACGAAAGGGATCAGGGAAGGCCTGAGGTGATGACATCTGACCAGAAAACAGAAGATATAAAGGCAAGATAA
Source organism: Nyctereutes procyonoides (assembly GCF_905146905.1). Classification (NCBI taxonomy): domain Eukaryota; kingdom Metazoa; phylum Chordata; class Mammalia; order Carnivora; family Canidae; genus Nyctereutes; species Nyctereutes procyonoides. The sequence goes on along the minus strand of NW_026575049.1, from coordinate 44,089,869 downwards.
CCACGAGGAGGAAGGGGTAGCTCAACTAAGAGAACAGCCAAGTTTTACACCCCTAATGTAGGAACAGCTTGGTTAGTTCAAAAAATGGCAAAAGGATCAGGGGGCTGGGGCAGGGTGATTAAAAGTCACACAGTAAGAGGTCCACTTAGGATTGGTAGCTGCCAAATCACGTAATGTCCCGAGAGGCTGCAGCAAAGAGTTCTGATTCAATACTTAGGGTACAGGAAGCTTTCAGAGGCTTTTGAGCACAAGAATGACAGTATGATTTATGTCTCTAAAAAAAATAGCTGTGGGGGCGCCTGGGTGGCTCCGTCAGTTAAGCAGCTGCTTTGGGCTCAGGTTAGGACTTCAGGGTCCTAGGACCCAGCCCTCCCTTTTTCCTTTTCGTGCTCAGCAGGAAGTCTGCGTGTCCCTCTCCTTCTCTCTGCCCCTTACCGTGGTCATCCTTGAGGGCACACGTGAGTGCTCTGTCAAATAAAATAAAAAAATAAAAAACAAATAAATAAAAAGATCACTCTTTTATGTGGGGATCAGTCAGGAAGAAAAGCAAGAGAAACGGGGATATCAGGGAGGCACTGTTACAACAGCCTAAGGAAGAAGTACTGGAACTCAGACTAGGATTCATGGTTTTTAAGCAGATGAGACACTAAAAGAAGACCATGGACTCAATTGTTTCTAAAAGAGAGTTTTTAAAATATGCTTCCTCCCGTCATCTTCATCCCCTCTTCCTGACTTGACTTGGAAAAAATCAGATTCTTTTTTAATATCCAAGTTAATGGTTCAGTTGGTGCTTATATATAGGGGGAAAAAGATTAGAACATATTCTCTTCAGGAGGGACTTGGGCGGCTCAGTTAAGTGTCCCACTCTTAATTTCAGCTCAGGTCACGATCTCAGGGTAGTGAGATCAAACCCTGAGTGGAGCCTGCTTAATATTCTCTCTCTCCCTCTCCCTCTGCTACCCTACCCAGCCCTGCTCACTCTCTCTCCCTAAAAAAAAAAAAACAACAAAAAACAACCAACCAGACTTCCTTCATTTATGTGTTCTGTTCAATATTCTATAATGTATAACATGCCACCTACATGCCTACATTCTTGAGAAGCAAGAGCTTTACTACTGTTTAGCTTAGAGCTCACTCATTTACCTGGAGACAAGAAGTACCTAGCACCTCTTCTAATCAACTCTCTTCTCATGTTTTGTTTCCAGCATATCCTGGCTCATTCTAGATTGTGAATTGCAATAAAAAAAAAGTATACCAAAGGGAATATGTATTTATCGAGCATCACTGTGTACCAAGTACTCATTGGATGCCTTACATTTTTTAAAGACTCGTTTAATCCTTAGCTACTCAAGGTAGAAAATAATGTCTTCATACTACACCTAAGGAAAAAAAAAATCAAATATTAATAACCTAAATTGTCCAAGGTCACACAGCCAATAAACCAGAATTTAAGTCTACGTGTATCTCTAAAGTGATCTTTCCACTACAGCAACTGTCAAAGAACTATCAAATATATGAAGTATTCCCAACTTATTAATGACGAACTTGTTGCTCATGAGGACGGGGTTTCTTTTTCTTCTGCAAAACGGAGTTTGCATGGAGTGATCCTACCAACTCAAACACATTAATTTGGAAAAATTATTTTCCACTTGGGGCATCATAAGCATTAATCCTAAAAGAGTGATTCCTGTCTTTTTAGGGAAAAAAAAAAAAAGAAATCTTAACCATATTGTTTACTATAAAATGAAAGTCCTATGACAAAAGACGAGTTTGGAATGGATGGAGAGAAAAAGAGGACACCGACAAAAAGATAATCATCATGACGCACGTAGAATCGGAGTGGCAAATAAATAAGAGCTGAGTGGAGGTCCTCCTAGGGACTTGGGGTCCTTGCGAGGTGAACCTCCAAGAGTCCAGCCTAGGACACCTAAGGGGGGAACCGCTGCTAGCAGCACCTGCACCGGCTAAGACAAGGCAGGTGGGGAAGCAGAGATGGGAAATCTGGAGAGCAGGTGGCCCGGACCGTCGCAGGATGGACCTCTGCGTACTCCCAGCAAGAACCAGCGTTACGGCGTGCCCAATCCTAAAGAAGAAACGGCCAATTCCCCAAGACTGAAGTGGGGAGGCCAGAGAGACCAGACACACAGAATTAAGAACCGTTACATAAAAGTCCTTAAAAGTTAGTTACAGGCCCTTTTACAGGGGGTGCCCGTCTGAACGATACCATTTCCACTCTGTACGTGCCCTGCGAAGGTGTAACCGACAGAAATCATGAACTTACACCATCTGTAATTATTTTATTTTAAGCAAGGGGCGGAGGGGGGGGGGCTCAACTTAGGTGTGATATATTCAGGTATTTTCTTTCCTCACAGACCGGGTTTGGGTAGTAAGAGCAGCGAAATATACAGGGAAAGGCCCCCTTGGGTCCACACAGGGGCTCGCTGGGTCATCTTAATGCCGAGGGGAAGTGTGGAAAGGGCACTTGTAAGGGCAGCGGGGGAAGGCTGCCTGCACGCTAAGGGAACAGGGAAAACTAAGTGAATAAAAACCGCCGTCGGAGAGTGCAACACCGAGGTCGGGACCCCCGGGGGGGGGGGGCGGGGAGGCTCGGCGCGGCGGGAGGCGGGAGGCGGGAGGCGGGAGGCGGGCGGGGGACCCCGGCGACGCTCGACGAACCCGCGGCCGAACGCGCGCACGAATGAATGGCGCGGCGCTGAATGGCCGGCCCAGGCGCCGCCGCAGGGGAAGGAGTTTGCGGCGCGGTGTGAGCGGGGCCGGGGGGGCGTCCGCCGGCGGGGCCCCGGGAGCAGCGGGGAAGGGCCGCCGGGCAGCTCTCGGGCGCGGGGCGGCCGCGGGCGGGCGGCGGGCGGCGGGCGGCGGGGTCGGCGGCGCCCGGCCGGCCGCGCCATGGCGGAGGGGGAAGGGGAGGTCACGCGTTACATAACCCGGCGGCTGCCGCGCTCGGGGACGCCGCGGGCCGCCCAGGCCGCGAGAGGACGGCCTGCGGCGCCCGGGCCGGCGCGCCCTCCCCAGCCCCGCCTCGGGCCGTCCGCGCTCGGGCCGCCGCCGGGCGGGTCTGCGGCGCCTCCGGGCGACGCGTGTCCGGTCCCACCCCTCCCCCACCCGCCGCCGGCCCGGGGGTCGCTCACCTTCCGCGTTGCCCCGGGCCACCATGCCCGGGCACGGCCGCCCGTTGGGCCTCGCGGGCTCCGGCGCCGCTGCGGCCGCCGCACCGCGCCCCCGCCGGGGGCCGAGAAGAGGGTCGCGGGAAGGAGTCACCCAGCCGCGCCGCGGCCCACGCTCGCCCCACGCTCACCGCGGCCGGCCCTGCGCGCGCTGCGCCGCGGCTCCCGCCCCTCCCTGCCTCGGGCGGGCGCGCGCGCCGCAGCTCCGCCCCGCCCCTCCCCCTCCGCGCCCGCGCGCCCCTGGCTCCGCCCCCTGCCCCCGCCCCGTGCGCGCCGGCCGGCCCGAGGCGCGCGGCTGGCGGCCGGCTGTCCCCGCCCCGGCTCGCGCTCACCCCGCGCCGCGCCCCGGGCCGCCCTGCCCCGCGGCCGCCGCGCCTCGGAGCTCCGCGGCAGCCGGCCCCGCCCCCCCGCCCTCCCTCCGCCGCCGCCGCCCGCTGGGGGCAGCGCCTCCGCGGCACGTGACCGTCTCGCTCGCGGAGGCGGAGAGGAGCGCGGCGCGGAGGGCGGCCCTGCAACCGCGCAGCCTGCCGGCCTCCCGCTCGGGCCGCCGCGCCTCGGTCGCCTCGGGCCGCCGAGGGGGCGCTGCCTGCGCTTCCGAGGGTCGCCCCCGCCCCCGCCCCCGCCCCGCCCCGCGAGGCACTCCCCAGCCTGGGAGGAGGCCGACCATGCGGGGACCGACCATGCTTTGCTTGAAACCCTCGTAGTGTCTCAAGACAACCCGAAACCCGGTGCCCCTCTCCGCTAGCGACTGATTCACAGTGACATCTAGCGGAGAAGGGGACGCACGCGAGCCGACACTTTGCTGCGTCAGGGAGCGACCGAGAACCACGGCCCACGTAGGTTAGCGGGAAGGGACACTGCGCCACGCAGTTGAGGCGGCTTGTCGCCGGCTCCCGCAGGGACGCCAGCGCTGTTTGCTGCGCTGTGAGTTTCCGCCCGGGACTGCACCTGGATGTTTGCAGAGCGACGGCGGGTGGCCCAGCCCGCGTGCAGCGCGGGGGTAACACTCGAAAGCAATTTTCAACTATCGTTAAAAAAAAAAAAAAAAAAAAAAAAAAGATCGTATACTGTGTATGCTTAAATACAATTTTGATTGAAGGCCTTCCGGCAAAAGACAATTGTTCCATAAGGACCATTTCCCCCCCCTTTTTGGCAGTGTCGCTTTGCCAAGAGATCCCACGTTACTATTGTAATAGTCTTTATTGTTGTAATGAGCAAAATGAAGCGACCCTCGGTGCAAAGCCCCAACACTTTCTCTCCCTTAGTCCCTTACCTAGGATACTTGAAGAGTTTGAACGTACTTAGGAAACGGTACTCTTTGGAAAACTGATTTTGCGGAGCTGAGACTGATTTATTGGTAATTCAGAGAATATTCGAATGACTTGTTTCTTTTATCCCAGCCTTTTCTGTTTTTGCCGTTTTGTAGACTTACAGATGCACTGTAACTTCGGTATTGTCTCTAACCCGGCAAAATCAAGTGGTATGTTTTTCTGAGACGTCATAATTTAGTACAAATCGCGTATTTTCAGCAGGCTCACAATCAATTGCCCACCGCAACTAAGGGTGATCTTCATCTGCTGAGATCTCACAGGAGAACAGTAGTAACCTCTTACTATTTTTTAATGAGTGTCTCTAAATGGCAGCATTGTTAACAAAAAATGGCAAAACTTGATTTTCAAATTGAAAAGAAAAAAAACTTGAGAAATCTACAGGAAATGTACTATTGTATTACAACTGCAATTTCCTTTCCCATTCTCTCCTATTAGAGAATTTTTTTTTTTTTCTCAAGAAAGAAACACATCGCGCTAACTGACCTTGGCAACACCTTTATGAAATACGGTAGGATGGTGTGACTGCATTTCAGTGCTAACTAGTAGAAAGCCTCTGCTAAGAAAGAAAAAAAATCACATTGCTCCTTACATGAAAATAGAATAAAAAGAGAGCCGAAAACTACATTTTAAAAAAATGTATACAAACTCTAGAATCCTTCATATGATTTTGTCAGTTTTATTTTTGCTCATTCTGGAATATTCTGTCACATGCTATCCCATAATATATTAAACAATGTCTGAAGAGCCTTTTATTTCAATTCTGTCCAGTCATCTACATTCATCCTTCATTTACTGCCATGTATTCTCATGAGGACCATCTTTCCCAGTCTGAGGGGAACTGGCCTGACCTTTGGGTAATGCAACTGAGAGAGCCACTCTGGACTCCCACACTTGGGAGATGTTTTGGGGCACTCTACCTTATTCCTCTTTTTTGAGCTTCATTAAAATTTATTTTTGAGATTTCTATCATTACTGACATCTCAAGGGGCCTATGAAAGTGCAGACACTTGCAAGGATAGCCCTGGGAAAGGACATGGCTCTTATCCTTTAACCTCTGTATCTGGCGCAGTAAACTTTCCTTGAAAACATCCACATCTAGTCTCTCAAATACCAAAAACAGAAAATAAGAACATGAAACCATTCAAACAGAGATTTGTACTCAAGTCCCTTGGGTGATATACACACAATAACTCCTGTGATTTACTCATGGGAAAGAACCATCATGCTGATGGTTGTAAGGCATTCAGCACATTATGCTGAAAGATGAAATAATAACAAGGAAGAATGAGCACAAACACACAGAAACTTAGAAAGGAATTTGGAACCAGAATTGGTTTACCAAGACCTAATTCGTCTAAACACATTATCTGTTTTTACAGAGTAAAAAGAGACCATGGACAGGTATATATATCTATATTTAAATAACATAGTTCACAAAATTCAGGATGATTCAACAATTAGTAATGATGAGCCTTCTGAATGCCACTCAGTCTTTGGTTAATAAAGAACAAAATGCACTTCCTGCTTGTGAAAAGTTTCCAGGGTAGAAAGGGAGGCAAATCTTTAAACAGGCACCAGCAGTACAGGTTCAGGACTGCCACTGGAAAGTGTTCTATGGGAACATAGAACGGGTGTCAGGGAGGCTTCCTAGAGGGAGGGACATCTCAGTAAAGACCGAGATACTAGTAGAGTTGGCTCATAAATATTTATTTATTGTAATCTTGCAATTAATTATACTCATCCTTTTAGGTGTGTAAATTGTTCCAGATTTGGCCAGTTATAGCCCATTCAAGTTGATGCCTATTCCCCTAACACACTCCAGTAGTTATTTTTTGTTAAGATTTTATGTATGTATGTATGTATGTATGCATTCATTTAGAGTGCCAGCAGGAGGAGGGGCAGAGGGAGAGGGAAAGAATCTCCAGCAAACTCCCCACTGAGCACAAGGCCCCAATGTGGGGCTCAATCCCACAACCCAGAGATCATGACTTAAGCTAAAATCAAGAGTTGATCAATTAACTGACTGAACCACCCAGGTGCCCCCACCCCATTATTTGTTTAAACTTTTGTTTTGTAATCTAATAAGGCTACCACTATTACTCTTCTCTTTTGGGGCTTTCTTAGCTATTGATGCTTACTAATTTTTTCATTTTGGGATCAACTTATATAGTTCTCTGGGGAGGGAGAACTTGATATCTTTACTGGGATCTCATTAAACTTATATGTAAACTTGGGGATAATTTCTGACGGGGAGTCATCTTATCTAAGGACCTGGGACATCATTCCATTTATTCATTGTCACATTGGAATCTTTCAGAAGTTTCCCAAAATTTGACTGTATAAGTTTATGCACATTTCTATTTTTATGTATTTTATTTATGTGTTTTTGTTCCAATAGTAAATAGTCTCCTTATTTATTATCTTTTTATACTGGTTATTGTTTATATGAAATTTATTGATTTTTATGTTAATTGTATATTCTTCTACTGTACTAAGATGCCTATTGTTTGAATTGGTATTTTTTCATTGGTTTTCTTGGGTTTTTCAAATAATTTGCATACAGATATCATTTTAACTCTTTATTTGTAATTTTTATTCCTCCAATCATTTTTCTCTTATTTAATTGCTTTGGTTAATATCTCCAATATATCATAGTTAAAATAGTGGGAAATGGCTTTGTTCCTAATTTTAATGGGAATGGGTTCAATGTTTCACATTAAATAAGATAGTAATTTTGAGATTAAGATATATATTAAGGAGGATCCTGAATATAAAAAAGGAATTTGGACTTCCAGTTTCACTTTTGATCTCTAGAGACCTTGGAAGTCATCACTCCCATCCTTATAAGAATCAGTAACTTCTTTTTTTTTTAGATGTATTAGAGAACTGAGATTACATGACAAACCACCACCCAAAAAATCTAGAGATAAGCATATCCAGAGTATATAGCATAGGATCTGGTTCCCCAGAGCAGAAACCTTTGGATGCCATAAGAAAGTAAGAACACTTACATGGAAATTTTGATAAATTGCTAGAAGCTATTTGGACTAGTGTAAGAGTGAGAAATATGGGAGCAGCAGTCATAGACTTTAATTCCAGTATAGTAAGAATCACTTTAGCGACGCCTGGGTGGCTCACTGGTTGAGTGTCTGCCTTCACACCCAGGGCATGATCCTGGAGTTCCGGGATCGAGTCCCACATCCGGCTTCCTGCATAGAGCCTGCCTCTCCCTCTGCCTATGTCTCTGCCTCTCTCTGTGTCTCTCATGAATAAATAAATAAAATCTTAAAAAAAAAAAAACACTTTAAATGTGAATGGTCTAAACATACCAGTTAAACAACAGATGTTTTCAGGTTGGTTTTTTTTTTTTTTTAAGATTTTGTTTATCCCTGAGAGACACACAGAGAGGCAGAGACACAGGCAGAAGGAGAAACAGGCTTCCTGCAGCAAGCCTAATGCAAGACAGATCCCAGGACCCTGGGATCACACCAACTAAGCCACCTAGGTGCCCCTGAAGTTGGATTTAAAACAAAACAAGACTAGATACTATGTACAACAAAACCCACTTCAAATATAAAGACTCAGTTAAAAGTAGTGGGGTAGAAAAAGGTATACCTTGCTAGCACTAACTCAAAGAAAGTTGGAATGGCTATAATAATTTTAATCCAAGAGAGTTCTAAACAAGGAATATTATCAGGGATAAAGAGCAATTACATATTGATAAAAGGGTTAATTTTCTTCCCTTTTTTTAAGATTTATTTATTTATTCATGAGAGACACAGACTGAGAGAGAGGCAGAGACATAGAGGGAGAAGCAGGCTCCTCACAGGAAGTCTGATGTGGGACTCGATCCTGGATCCCAGGATCATGACCTGAGCCAAAGGCAGGCATAGGGTTAATTTTCCAAGAAGATATAACAATCTGTACTTTATATGTACCTAACAACAGAGTGTCCAACTACATGAAACAAAAGCTGATGGGACTGAAAAGAGAAATAGACAAATCTGCTATTATAGTTGAAGGCTTTTACACCCTCTGTCAGTAATTCATAAATCGAGCAGGCACAAAAAAATCATAAGGATATGAATGACCTGAACAGCACTATCAATCAACTTGATCTAATTGACATTTATAGGATACTCATCCAACAAGAGCAGAATATACATTCTTCTCAATTGCACATGAAACATTCACCAAGATAGACTGCATTCTGGGCCATGAAATACACCTTAACAAATTTAAAAGAATAGAAATCATACAAAGTATGTTCTGAGACCATGAAATTAAACTAGAAATGAATAACAGAAAGATAGCTGGGAAAATCTCCAAATGTTTGGAGATTAAAACAACACATTTCTAAATAACACAAGGATCAAAAAAGTCTCAAGAAACATTTAAAAATATTTTGAACTAAACTGAAAATGAAAATACAATTTATCAAAATGTGTGGGGTGTAGTGAAAGCAGTACTTAGAAATTTTTAATATCAAATACATATATTAGGAAAGAGAAAAGATCTAAAATCAATGATTTTCTACCTTAGGAAAGTTGAGAAATAAGAACAAGTTAAATCAGCATAAAAAGATATAATTAGAGCCAATATCAGTGAAATTGAAAACAGGGAAACAAGAAAATCAACAAAAACAAAATTTGGTTCTTTTGAAAAGATTAATAACATTGATAAGCCTCTAGGCAGGCTAACCCAGAAAAAAGAAGACATAAATGACCAATATCAGGAATGATATTGGTAATGGCTTAATTCTCCATGGGCGTTAAAAATAGAATAAGGTAATATTATAAACAATTTTGATAGCCTAGATGAATTCTTTGAAAGATACAACCTACCAAAACTCACCTAAGGATATAGTCTTTTCAAGATCCAAATCTATATCTACTAAAGAAATTGAATCAAGTCTTCCCAACAAAGAAAAATGCCAGGCCAACACGGTTTCACTGGTGAATTATACCAAATACTCAAAGATAAAAACATTGATTCTACCCAGGATCTTTCAGAAAATGAAAAAAGAAATACTTCCCACCTTTTTCTATTATCAAAACCACTTGAAGATGGGACAGCTAAGGAAAAATACAGTCTCTCATTAACTGAGACACAGAAATCCTTAAAATATTAGCAAATTGAATTCAACAATATATAAAATCTATAATCATTACAACCAAATGGATTTTACTCTAAGAATGCAAAACTGGTTCAATATTCATAAATCATTCAATGTAATTAATCATATTAAAGGATTATTAAAACACATGACTATGTCAATAGTTGCTGAAAAAATATTAAAAATTTTTAAGCTAGAAATAGTTTTTTAGCTAATGAAGGGTATAAAAAACCTACAGTTTATATTATACTTAATGGTGAGAGACTGAATTCTTTCTCCTAAGAATAGGAACAAAGCAAGTATATTCTTTCTCATAATATTCATAATATTACTCAGTATCATACTGGAAGTCCTAGCCAATGCAATATGACAAGAAAAGGAAATAAAATTATGCAGACTGGACAGGAGGAAATGCAACTGTCTTTATTTAAAGATGACATAATTGTTTATGTAGAAAACCTGAAAGAGAATCTATAAAAAATCTCCTATGACAAGTAAGTGAGTATAGCAAGGTCACAGAATACAAGATCAATATACAAAAGGCATTTGCTTTTATATATACCAGCAAAGCATAATTGGAATTTGAAATGAAAATAAGAAATCAATAGTCATCAATGGGGGCACCTGGCTAGGTCAGTTGATGGAATGTGCAACTCTTGATCTTGGAGTTATGAGTCCAAACCTCATTTTGGCCTTAGAGATTACTTAAAAGAATAGTCATCAATGGCATTTTAAATGGAAAGATAATAGCTAATTATTATTAATGTAGCATGTATGTTGAAATCATCCTGTCTTATTTCAAATGGACAGCTTAATTCATGCTGTTTTTAATTTAGCAACAGAAGACAGGAATTTCCTTGTCAAACAAATGAGCTATACATTTACAACTCATAGTTTATATTTATATTCTCTTGTATTTTTATATTCTTCAATTTTTAGTGGCATAAAAATACAGTTTCCTAACTTCCTTATTTTTAAACTTAATATTATTTTTGTTGAAAACTTATAACTTCTCTCTGCCCCTTAATTTCTGATTTCCAAGTCAACATTGTCGATTTTTTGTAACAATTTATGCTGGCACTTACCTTCATGTTTCTAATAGCATGTATATGTTGCTAATACTTGCTTTTTCAATTTTAGATATTGCCTACTGATTTCTTACTATGAAATATATGTATCTGGCTGCCTTAAGTAAGAATTTATGTGCAAACAGACATACACACAAACATACATTTTCCACTTCATATATTTTCTATTTAGGTATGTCATAAAAGTTGGTTATGTCAGTGCTTATTGTTTACATTATCATGACTATTTAAATTAGCATTCAGGGTGACTCATATATTTATATGACCATAATTTTTTTTTTGTAATCATATAATCTATCATTTCACTTTTTTTCTTGGAGTCAGTAATCAAAAACTTCCCAAGGGGGGAAAAAAAAACCCTAAGACCTACTGGTTTACTGATGAATTCTATGAAACAATTAAAGAAGAATTAATACCAATCCTCCTCAAACTCAAACTCCTCAAAGAATTGAAGAGAAGGGAACACTTCCAAACTCATTTTATGAAGCTACCATTACCTGATACCAAAGTCAGACGAGGACAGTATAAGAAAAGAAAACTACAGGCCAGTATCCCTGACGAATATAGATCTAAGTGAGTAGATCTTAATTGTTTCACCACACACACACACACACACACACACACACACACACACACAATGGAAACTATGTAAGGTGATGGAAGTGTAAATTAAGTTGATTGTAATAATGATTTCACAAAGCATATATATATATATCAAATCATCTATTGTATACTTTAAATACATACAATTTTACTTGCTGATTAACCTCAGTAAAGCTGGAAAAAAATGGTCTCTGTTTTCTGTCCATTTGTTCTACTTTCTGGGAGTTCCCTCAATTTTATCTTCTAAATCTTTTTTTTTTTTTTAAGATTTATTTATTTATTCATGAGAGACACAGAGAGAGAGGTAGAGACATAGGCAGAGGGAGAAGCAGGCTCCTCACAGGGAGCCTGATGTGGTACTTTACCCCGGATTCCAGGATCACGACCTGAGCCGAAGGCTGGTGCCCAACCGCTGAGCCACCCAGGGATCCCTATCTTCTAAATCTTAACTAACTGTAAAACTTCATACTATCAGGGAACCACGGTGGGCTGAAAAAAACTCCATACTATCGTAGTTTACATTTCTTTTTGTTACATTTCTTTTTGTTTTTTTAAAAGATTTTACTTATTCATGAGAGACACAGAGAGAGAGACAAAGGGAGAAGCAGGCTCCATGCAGGGAGCCTGATGTGGGACTCGATTCCAGGACTCCAGCATCATGCTCTGGGCCAAAGGTAGGCACTAAACTGCTGAGCCACCCAGGGATCCCCCATATTTTACACTTCTAAGAGCTCCTTTTTGTACTACTAGGTTTCCTCATTTGCTTAACAATACCATTTTTGTTCTTATTAAAGAGATCTTCTCTTATCTCTCTATAAATATTAATGAAAGTAACTACTTCAAAATTTTTCCTCTTTCCTTGATTATCTTCCTATGTCCTTTTATGTCATCTCTTTTTTTGTGTCATTTTTTGGTTTGGTTATCTTTCACATTAGACACTATGTTAGTTTGCTCAGGCTGCCATAACAAAATACCACAGACTGGGTGGCTCTCAACAGAAATTTATTTTCTCACAGTTCTGAAAGCTAGAAGCCCAAGATTCAGGTGTCAGAAAGTTAGATTCTGGTAAGGCCTCTCTCTTTGGCTTGCAAATGGCCACCTTCTTACTATATCCTCACACAACCTTTTTCCTGTGTATGTGAATTCCTGGTGTTTCTTCCTCTTCTTATAAGGATGCCAATTCTATTGGATCATGGCCCCACCTCTGTGGCTTCATTTGACCTTAATTACTCCTATCTTCAAATAAAGTCACATTGGGGGGGTGGGGATTTAACATATGAATTTGAGGGGAGACAAAATTTAGCCCATTACAGACACCTTCCCCAAATTTGCTAACCTTGATTATCTTCTCATGTTTAAGCATGAGACCTTAAAAGAACTGTGTATCCTAGAAGGGTCTGTTGAATGATGAGTCTCCTTACCAGATAATCAGAGGGTCAGCTACCTGCTTGACTGGGGACCCAGAAATATCAGTGACTATTGGTCTTTTAGGAGGGATGATTTATTTTGTCTATAGGGAGATCCTCGGTCCAGTTAAGGGAGATTAGGCCTGACTGAAGATCTCTGTACTACAGAGACTACAAGAGTAGTCTTAAAAAAAAAAAAAAAAAAGTAGTCTCGTAAGGCAAGATTGGGGTGGGCAGGAACCTGGGACTCTCAACCTCTAATGCATACACTTTCATTTAATCCCGTTTTCATCAAGATATCCCTCCTTCTACGTGCTTTGCATCCTTGAATCCAGAGCTTCTCAGATCAGCATTTCCAGGAACAAGCTTCTTCTCTTATGCTGTGGTTGGGAAATAGATGTCATCTGGGTACACAGGCTCGGAGGCCAACTAAAGGGTTTAACTGCTTTTTTATAGATTCATTCCAAGTTTGTTCCAGGTGCTGAGTACTTGGAGCAGTCAGCAACCTGGGCGAATTTCCGGTGCTTGTGGCACTTACTTCCCAGTGGGTAAAAGTAATCAATAAATGAAGAAAAAGCTCTGTCAGTAAGACACAGGAAGTGGGGAGTGCTATGGAGGAAAGTAAAACAGGAAAGAAGGGCAGACTGGGGAAGGGCGGGTGTATTTAGAAGTGTGGTAAGGAAAGCCCACTTTGACAAGAAGTCTTGAGCAGAGACCAGAAGAAGTGAGGAAAGAAGCCAAGAAGGGAGAAGGGAATTCTAGGTTCAGAGGACAGTGAAGAAACCTCCCCCCTTGTAAGTAGGGCCAGCCCTAACCCAGAGGCAGCCCATCCAGGCGCCTTCCTGAAATTTTAGCAACTAAAAGCATTCTGTTCACAATAAAACCATTTCCCCCCACACCCTGATTGGAATGTCCCTGAATAGGTTCATGTTGACCCTCTGTGAAATCAACCTGGATGCTATGCGACTCCCACGGTTCTTTTGCCTTTAGGCGGTTTCTTTCCTTTTGCCTTTAAAAGATCCTTGTAATTGCTAATCGGGGCTCTTTTCCTCCTCGGAGGCGAGGGAGAGCCCGTTTGCGCAGACGTTCAATAAACCCTCTTGCTGATTGCATCTGCCTGTCTGGGGTCTGAGTCTCTGGGGCGTCCACCTGGCCACGTTGGCACCCGTGAGCCAGGGTCCAACAGACAGCAAGGTCAAAGGTTCTGAGTGGGGAATATGCTTCAGTATTTAAGGACAGTGAAGCTGGAGCAGAGTGACAAAGGAGGGACCGGCTGGAGATGAAGTCAGGGGTGTGGCAGAAAGCCAGTTAGGTCAGGCCCTGGAGCTACATACCGAGTGTGATGGAGCCACTAAAAGGTTTTGACTGGAAGAGTAAGGTGTGATCTGACTTACTTTTAAGGGTAATTCCTGTGGCCTCTGTTGGGCTGGTGGGATCAACTGGGATCAAAATGGCCGTGGACCCTCCACCTTGTTGCCCCACCTCAGAACTTTCCCATCACCAGCAGACCACCTTGAGGACACGTCATGGGGGGGAGACTGGACCTATGCAGGAAACCTGAACTGTACTTACCCAGACCCCATAAAAGGGCACGGGCAGTTATTGCCCCAGGCCGATGCCACCAGTAATATGCCTAATACCTATCCCCCCAGACAGACACAACCCCTTCCCCCTCCCCCCTTGAAAAGCCCGCTTGCCCCCCTCCGCCCCCCCCACTGCGCGCCACTTCCCCGGCCGACCCCCCCACCCCCAATGCTCTCTCCCTCCCCTGGGGGCCATGGAACCTCACCCGCCCAGAGCACGTCCCATTAAAACCCTGTTTCCACCAACTTTTGCCTGGCCTCTCTATTCCATTTCACTACCGATCAGATTAAACCTGACACCTCCATGTGAGGAAGGTTAGAGCAAAAGCAGAGAGGTTTTAGCAGGGGGTGGAGAGCGGGGGTGGGGGGTGCGAATCAGGAATTCTGTTTTAGTCCTGTTAGGTCCAAGATGTCCATCAGATACACAAATGGGGATGTTAAAAGGGCAGTTAGATTCAACTGCAGAGTTTGGGAAAATGTCAGGATTGACGGATCTACATTTTGGAGTTGTTGGTTTATGGATGATGTTTCAATCCATGCAGCTGGATACAATCAGGGAATGAGTATGTAGAGATGTTTGGTGACTGAGATTTAGAACACAGGTATTAGGATGTTGTCAGGGCGATAGGGATCCATTAAAGGAAACTGAAAACAATGAGCTGTCAGGGCGGTAAGAGAAGGAAAAGAGAAGAGTGTCCTGAAAGACAAAACAAAAACAAACAAAAACGGAGTAAGGTTGTATTTCAAGGATGAAAGAAAGATTGACTGAGTCACATACTGCTGATAATTCAAGTAAAATGACCAAAAATGAACACTGGACTTGGCATATGGAGGTCACTAGTGACTTGGAAAAATCCTGTGGAGAGTTGTAGACAAAGTCTTGGCTGACACAATAGAAAATGAGAGGGGAGGAAGAAGATGGATTCAGGCGAGGGATGATGGCAGCCTGATCTAGGCTGGTTGTGGTGGAGGTGGTGAGAGGGCCAGACTCTGAAGATGGTTTTAAGACTGAGCCAAGGGCAGCCTGGGTGGCTGAGGGGTTTAGCACCACCTTCTGCCCAGGGACAGATCCTAGAGACCTGGGATCGAGTCCCACGTTGGGCTCCCCCATGGAGCCTGCTTCTCCCTCTGCCTGTGTCCCTCATGAATAAATAAATAAAATCTTAAAAAAAAAAAAAAAGATCGAGCCAATAGGATTTGTTGATGAATTGCCTACAGGGAATAGGGTGTGAAAGGTGAAAGATGATGTAGGTTTTCAGCCTGAACACCAGAAGAAGGGGGAAGAAGGAGAGAATCAGACTTTCAACCAATCTTCCTGTTTCCACTCTCTCACCTTCGGCCCTATTTTCCCGTGAACACCTGAGATTTCTCAGATTGCTTTTCCTGCTGCCTCACCAATAGCTCTCCACGTTCAGCTTCTCCTGGGTGGCCAGATGAATTGCTATGCATCCTTCCGATTTCCATCTTCCAAATTTGTTGCTGTCTCTCCTTTCCCATTCTCCTCTTCCTTGTGTGTTTGAGTCCCTTTTATAAAAACAAACAAACAACAACAACAAAAAAAAAAAAAAACCCCTGTATAGTCATTTTTGTGAGATTTGAAAAGGGGTAGAGAAAATATTGTGTGTTTAACCCAAAATTTTAACAGAAAGTCTCCTTGTTTATTTTTATTATTTTTTAAAGATTTTATCTATTTGAAATAATGTCATCTGGGTACACAGGCTGTTTGGGAGAGAGAGAACATGTGGGCAGGCAGAGGGAGAGGGCGAAGCAGGCTCCCTGCTGAGCAGGGAGCCCAACTCTACTTGGGTTCCATCTCAGGACCACGGGACCACAACCTGAGAAGGCAGATGCTTAACCGACTGAACTACCCAGGCACCCTTGTTTGTTTTTTTAAATTAACAAATGGTTATTTCTCTAGTTTGGTCAGGTCAGTTGGTCCTTATATTAGATGTTTCAGAGCCTGTGTTTTCTGACTGAGATAGATTAATTATCTGAGTGATAGATTTTCTTTCTGCCTTCTCCCCGTCCCCCAATTCTTCTCTTGCATGAAGCAATGTATGTTATTCAAAGTTGCCTGGGAACACCACCACCGGGCACCAGCCTGGAAAAAAGCATGCCATACCATTTAAGAATATGAGCTCCAAGTGAACTTATAGGCTGAGGTCAGGAAGCTTATTCTCGCAGATTCTGGCAGTAGATTCCCAGAGCAAAGCAGCTACAGGTGGAGAGAAATACTTAGGTGTGTGTCCTTGGAATGGATTTCTTTTCAGCTTGAGCTGACTTAAATTGGTGTTAGTAACTTGCAGCTAAGGGGCGCCTACTAAGATTAAAGATCTGTGCTTTGGGACGTTTGGGTGGCTCAGTGGTTGAGCATCTGCCTTTGCCTCAGGTCATGATCCCGGGGTCCTGGGATTGAGTCCCACATCAGGTTCCCTGCCTCTCCCTCTGCCTATGTCTCTGCCTCTCTCTCTGTATCTCTCATGAATAAATTAATAAGATCTGAAAAAAAAATCTGTGTTTTGCCAGTCTGGAAGGTTGATCAAACTTACCATGGAGAGTTAGAACAGTCCACCTCTGTCTACTGACATCACAAAGAACGAGCCCAGAACTTAGGACAACACAGCTCTCAACTCAACTTTCCTAGAGGTGAGTCAATTCCCACGACCTCAGGCCATTTGTGGGGCTTTAGCAACACTTGATCCTAGGGGCTGATTCCACCAAATGGAGAAAGCTGCCAAAGGACATAGGCCTAACTTCTCAGTGCCTTCCTTTCCCCTTTCACTGGTACAATAAGCAAACCCAAAGAACACTCTAAATTGCCCTGAATCTTGGGCTTGATGGGAGAGGATTAGAAATGCACTTTGAGGGGTTGAGGGGATCCCTGGGCGGCTCAGCGGTTTAGCGCCGCCTTTGGCCCAGGGTGTGGTCCTGGAGACCCGGGATCCAGTCCTGCATCAGGCTCCCTGCATGGAGCCTGCTTCTCCCTCTGCCTGTGTCTCTGCCTCTCTCTTTCTCTCTCTCTCTCTGTCTCTCTCTGTCTCTCTCTCTCTCTCTCTGTCTCTCATGAATAAATAAATAAAATCTTAAAAAAAAAAAAAAGAAATGCACTTTGAACTAGATGAGAGACATGAGGATCACATTTCTGGGCTAAAAGTAAGTATACTTCCCTGAATTTAATACCCTAAATGACGCTGTATGTCTTGTTTTGCAATTGTCTTAGACAAGGTCTTTCAAAGGATCTGTCTATAACTAGAATCCAACACATTAGGAAAGCCCACGGGGGAAATATGCCCAAAGTTATACACCAAATCAGTGGGAGAACTGAAAATAAACCCGGGGACTTTTACTACTCACTCTATCATTAACGACTCCAGGGACCCACAGAGACCTTGAAGGATGGAATCTGTTTCTGGATTTTATTGGAAGATTTCCCTTTTGTGGGTGTTCCAAATACAAATACTGAAGGGAAAGAAAGATTAATACATATGCTCTGAGAATGATGACTTATACTGATGCTATTCAAACATAAACAGCACTTTAAATGGAGATGCAGTTCTGTTGCAGAAACAGCATTGGTTTCTGGATCTGACTCTGCCACTAATGAGCTGCTTCATTTGGGACTAGTAGTTTAACTTCTCTGGACCTCAAAGTCCTGGTTTGTAAAATGAAAGGGTTGCAGCAAACAACGTCTCCCCTATTTCTAAAATACTAAGATACCTTAATTTTAAAGGCTTAGAAACTGGATAAAATAAATTGGAATGATGGTTGTAGTATGCAGTACTGACGTACTCAAAATAATACAATGTGTTTAATACAATTTTAAAAAGCTGCAAAAGTCACAGAAATATATTCAATTAAAGGCAGAACAATGGAGAGGCCTTTTGCTTCTGGTCTGTTGTTTTTTCTTTTCTTTTTTCTTTCTTTTCTTTTCTTTCTTTTCTTTTCTTTCTTTTTTTTAGATATGAGGAAGCCAGAATAAAAATAAGGGAATTATAAAAGACAAGTAGAATTAATCATTATATGAGTTTAATCAGGGAGAGATTAAAACAATCAAGAGGCTCAATACTGCAAGCAGCATTCATAATCATAGGCTTTTAAACCACATACACAAGACATCAAATATTTTCACATGGGGGGAAGAGGGGTTCAGAGAACAAAAGGCATAAGGAAGACTAGGTTTTGAACACACCATTTTATTACTGACAGAGGGAGAGAGTGGCAAATTGCCAAAACGAAGAGCCTTATATCCAGGAACCATGGTTGATATTCAGGAGATTGAGTGAAAGGGTGGTGATGGTAGAAATGATTATTAGTAGGCAGAGTGCGTTTCAGCTAAGCAAAGCACCAACCTCAGATATTATTTTCTCAGAGGTGTTCAGCAAATAGGCAGAGATACAGAATGATACTTTAAAAAAAAAAAATACAGAGGGGCACCCGGGAGGCTCAGTGGTTGAGCTTCTGCCTTTGGCTCAGGACGTGATCCCGGGGTTCTGGGATCGAGCCCCACATCAGGCTCCTTGCGGAGAGCCTGCTTCTCCCTCTGCCTGCGTCTCTGCCTCTCTCTCTCTTATGAATAAATAAAATCCTAAAAACCAACAACAAAAAACCCAAGAAAGCTGTGGGAAAGTCACTGGGATTTTTAAAAGCACAATTTGGCCTTGTTTTTAGGCGCAAGCTAGTCACACTTAACCAAATGGAGGGCATTTCTGCAAGTTGCTACTGTAATTATGAAGGAAAGCTGATGTCTAGGCTGTTCAGCACACAGTTTTAGTAAGGATTATTTGTAAATTCCTGCATGGGAAATGCTGAGTCAGAAGTTAGGAAGTTGCCCCCCTTAAGAACCAGGAAAAGGGAGGAAGGTGGCCTATCAGTGGCCCTGGGACGAGGATACTACTGCTCAGAAAGCCCAGAAAGCAAGAGGGAATTTGGGAAGGACAGCAGGAAAGGAGAGAATGGTGATGACAGGGGCTTTGGAAGTGAGCAGGGTCTGTGCAGTTTGGCTCCCCGTCCTTAGCAAAATTCTTAGCCTGGCATCCAAGACCCTGTGGTATCTGGTCTTGCTTCCTCACGGGGTGTCCATCTGCTGTGGGCCTCCCACTCTGCAGCCAAATTTAGCTCCTCTCCTTGACTTGGCCTCTGGGTCCTCATGCTTCCCTTGGCCTGAAATGCTCTCTGTTTGGCCAGCTCCTGCTGCCCAATCCCACCTCAGTCACGGCTCAACACTTCAGAGTGACCTTCCTTGAACAGCCTCTGTACAGTTGCCATCACCGTCTTTTTGGTTCATTTTCCACCACCACCCCATCTCTACTGTCTGTTTCCTGTCTTCTTGCCTGCCCACATGGTCTCCATCGGGAGAGGGAGTCTTAGGGACTAAGATCTAAGGATGTGTAGGGTTTAGAAGAGTCAATTTCTATTTTGATGGGTTTACTCATAGAATTATTTGGGACAACTGTTGTTCCAGAGCAAATCAGAGACTTCAAATCATTGCTAAAACTGAGACCGAGTTAAATTTTCAGGGACAGGCAAAATGCCATCTAGTCACACTATTAAGGACTTATGCATGAGAGAGTCTTCAGGTGTTTCTAGAAAAAGTTCGTTTGAGGAACATTTGAGTTGTCAGTTCAATTTACATAAAAGATCTCTCCCAATAAAATTTAACAGCATGGTGTTACAGAGAAGAAATGCAAATGTTTATTGACTGAGAGAGCCAAGGGGTTACGGGTTGGGTCAGACTCTTCATGGGAAGAGTCTGAGCACTGTTTGAAATTCTTGAATTAGGAATTGTTCTGAGGAAGATGGGTAGAGATGATGGTAGAGCTGATAACTGACAGGGTAGTATGCGTATCTAGCAGAAAGGTTTGCCTTTGTCTTTCTATTATTATAATCCTCCTTATTGAATTAAAAGAATCATTGGAAATTGGGCACCACACTATCCCTCAGAGTCCCTTCATTATTCCTCTGTGGATAACAAGGAGGCTGCATAATTCTGTTTCATTTTAGTTCAGATGGGGCAGTTATTTTTTCAGTGCCTAAGTACCCCCTTCCCCACCTTTTTTTCTTTTCTTTTTCTTTTTTTTATTGTATTGGCAAGTGTCTTTGTCAAAGGGAAAGTTTTTATTGTCTCTTGAGGGAGAGGAGGAGAGATTTAATTGCTTTAATTATAACATGATGTGCTTTGTTTATTCATTTGTTTTCCTTTGGGGTATCTAAAGCTTCTTCAAAATGTTTAGCCAAAGTTCATAGAATGGGGTATTTGCAAACCAACTTTTTATGTATCATATCTGCAGTTGCTGCCTCTGAAACACTAACAAAGGAAGGTACAAAAGGCATTAGAAATCAGAACATCAGGAGCTAAACCAGAATATTGTCTAAATGTGATTAGTCTGTTGACAAAGCCTTTTTGGATTCATTCCCTTGCTTTTTGCAAGATTGAATCAAGATCCAGGTTTTTGTTGTTGTCTGCTTGTTTGTTTGTTCCTAAGAAAGTCTTGTGTTACAGTTTCCAAAAAGTTCTCACCCATTTCCTGTACTTTAAGGTGTCCTGATTGATTGAAATGCATCTCATTATTTTGTATTAACTTTTTCCTGAGAAAAGTGTACATTCACGTGCACTTGTAAGAAATAATTCAGAGAGATCCGGTGTATCCTTTACCCAGTTTCTCCCAATGGTAACACCACTACAGTTTCACAAGGATTTGACATTGATGCAATCCGCCAATTTTGTTCAGACAGATGTATTTGTACTGATTTGTGTGGGTATGTGTATGTAGTTCTGTATGATTCTACACTATGTGTAGGTTTGTGCATTTACCACCCCAGTCAAGATATAGGACAGTTCCATCTTTGCAATGACCCCTCCTGCTACCCCTTGATAACCACATCCACCTCCCTCCCATTCTTTTCCTAACCCCTAGCAGTCAGTAGTAATCCATTATCCATTTCTAAAATTGTGTCACTTCAAAATGTTACATAAATGTTATATAAATATCATACAACTTTTTTATTCTTTTTTTTTTACTCAGTATAATTGTCTGCAGATTCGTTAAATTTTAGTGTGTATCACTAGTTAATTCATTTTTCTTGCTGAATAGCATTCCATTTTCATCCATTTGCCCATTGAAAGACATGCAGGCTGTTTCCAGGTTTTGGCTATTATGTATAAAGCTGATAAGAGCATTTATGTATAGGTTTTTGCATAAACAAGCTTTCATTTATCTGAAATAAATGCTCAAGAGAGCAATTGTTGTGTTGAGTCATATGGTAGTTGCATGTTTAGTTTCATAAGGAACTGCCAAACTATTTTCCAGAGTGGCCATTCCAGCGACATTCCCACGAACAATACATGAGTGATCCAGTTTCTCTATATTCTTGCCCGCACGTGTCATTATTTAGGTGCTCCTATGTTGGGTGCTGTTCCGATAGGTGTGTAGTGGTATATCACTGTGATTTTAATTTGCAAATCCTTGATGGCTAATGTTGAAACTTTTTTTAAATTTCACTTCAGTGAAATGTATGTCTTTAGCCCATTTTTAAAAATTTTAACTTTATTTTATTGTCTGTTTTATTCACAAGTTTTGAGGACTTTATATATTCTAGGTACCAGTCCATTGTCAGATGCATAGTTTGCAAATATTTGCTCCCAGCTTGTAGCTTATCTTTTTTTTTAAAAGATTTTATTTATTTATTTGAGAGAGGGAGAGAGAAAGAGAGAGCATAAGCAGGAGAGAGAGAGAGAGAGGAAGAAGTAGGTTCCCCACTGAGCAGGGAGTTGAACACAGGGCTTGATCCCAGGACCCTGAGATCATGACCTGACCTGAAGGCAGGCGTTTAACCAGCTGAGCCACCCAGGCACCCCTGTAGCTTATCTTTTTATCTTAACAGCATCCTTACAGAGCAAAGATTTTTAATTTCGATAATATCCAATTTGTCCTCTTAAAACTTATATTTTTTTCTCCAAAGTTTGATTATGAAAGATTTCTAGTTTTTCATTTTACATATAAGTCATAACCCACTTTGTGTTAATTTTTGTATGAAGAGTGAAGTTTAGGTTCAATTTTTGGTTGTGCCTGTGGGTGTTTTTTTTTTTTTTTAGATTTTATTTTAGAGAGAGAAAGAGAATGACAGAGTGCATGTGAGTGGGAAAGAGTGGCAGAGGGAGAGAGAGAATCTCAAGTAGATTCCCTAATGAGCTCAGAGCCCTATGGGCTGGATGCAGGGCTCCACCCGGGGCTTGATCTCACAACCCTGGGATCACGGCCTGAGCCAAAATCAAGAGTCAGGTGCTTAACTTAACTGAGCAGCCCAGGTGCCCCTGCCTGTGGATACCTAATTGTTACAGTACTGTTTGCCATAAAAACTATCCTTCTGGGGTGCCTGGGTGGCTCACTTGGTTAGGCATCAGATTCTTGATCTCAGTCTGTGCCTTTTTTTTTTTTTTTAAGATTTTTAAAATCTTGAGAGACAGAGAGAGAGAGGCAGAGACACAGGCAGAGGGAGAAGCAGGTTCCATGCAGGAAGCCCAACGTGGGACTCAATCCTGGGTCTCCAGGACCACGCCCTGGGCTGAACGTGGCGCTAAACTGCTGAGTCACCGGGGCTGCCCAGCCTGTACCTTTTGAACTCAACGTTGTGAGTTCAAATCCCACCTTGGGCTCCATGGTGGGCATGGCTATTCTTCCTTTACTGAATTGCTTTTGTACTTTTGTCAAAAATCAGTTGAATATATTTGTATGGATCTAATTCAGGGTTCTCAATTTTGTTCCATTAATCTATATAATAACTCTTCTTTGTTAGTACCACACTGTGTACTGTAACTACATAGTAAACCTTAATATTAGATAGAGTTAATATCTAACTCTAGATATTAGAGTTAGATATTCCTTTCTGTTAAGATTGTTTTAGGGATGCCTGGGTGGCTTAGCAGTTGAGTGTCTGCCTTTGGCTCAGGGTGTGATCCCAGTCCCGGGATTGAGTCCTGCATCGGGCTCCCTGCAAGGAGCCTGCTTCTCTCTCTGCCTCTCACTCTGTGTCTCTCAGGAATAAATAAATAAAATCTTAAAAAAAAATTGTTTTAGCTCATCCTCTTTCCATCTCTCAGACCTCTCCTTTGTTTGACTCTTGCATTGTTTCCAGGGATTACAGTTGCACTTGGCTGGGGGAGTGAAGATAGATGAGTCTGTTGCATCTTGTCCGTACTGGAAAACTCTATTCTAACTTAAGAGAATTAGAGTTAAAACAGAGGATCCACAATATACATATTATATTAGAAGAAAATGCAACTTTCAGTCAGAAGACCGGAAATAAGTTATTTCCATTAAGAATTATTGTCAAATAACTAGATATGTTCAAACTCTCATCATCTAACATTTTATCCATTTACGCTGCTCCCAAATGCATTAAATAAAACCTTAAATGTATCATATAAATAATACGGAAGTAGTAAAAGACTTTGTGTGATCATTCATAAGTCAAGAATGCTGGTTCTGAGCTTATGAGAAGAATCCTCGAGATGTGCAGATGGCAGACATCGCCATTGTCCTCGTCTTTATCCTTTTCTCTCAGATAGCACTGCCCAGTGGAATATAACACAAGCCACATATATAATATAAAGTTTCCTAGGAGCCGCATTAAAAAAAGCAAAAAGAGCAGATGAAATTATTTTAAATAATATTTTAACCCAATAAATCACAAATCTTATCATTTCAACATACAATCAATTAAAATTTTAAATGGAGGGATCCCTGGGTGGCGCAGAGGTTTGGCGCCTGCCTTTGGCCCAGGGCGCGATCCTGGAGACCCGGGATCGAATCCCACATCGGGCTCCCGGTGCATGGAGCCTGCTTCTCCCTCTGCCTGTGTCTCTGCCTCTCTCTCTCTCTCTGTGACTATCCTAAGTAAATAAAAATTAAAAAAAATTTTTTTAAATGAAATAATTAACTTATTTTTTAATACTGTCTTCGGAATCTACAGGGCATGTTTTACTTAGCACATTTCAACTGAGTCTAGCCCCAGCTCAAGTGCTCCGTGCCCTGGCTCCCCTTTCAGACAGCCACATCCTTCCCTTGAAGACACTGAGCACAGAATAGCCTGGAGTGCTTGAACACAGAGGTGTGGCAGGTGATAGGTTGAAAAAAAAGTGGAAACAGGTGGCAAATGCCTGGAAAAATATTATCCCAGTAGAAAAGGAAATGTTTCATTCATTGTAGGTCCTCTGCATGTTCTTCACCTGATTCTTTCTTTCTTTTGGCTTATTCATGACGACTTTCTCATCCCGAGTTCAGGGCCTGAATTTATTTTCATATTGCTTTGTGCTGCTTCACTTCCAGTAGGAAGATGACCCCAGCTTCAGGGAAGCCAGGGGATTGAGTGCCTATTTTCTGCTCAGAAATGCATCAGTTCAGTTGCTTCTAGGAGCCTCCTCAGCAGTTTCTACTTCAGGATCTGGTGAGAGTAAGAGAGAGAGAGAAGAGGAACTCCTTTACAGCATTCAAAGGGAATTCGATCACTTACTTGGTGGAGGAAGCAGATGACCCTTGCAGCTCAGAAATGACTGAATAAACAGAATGGTCCTCGAGCAGAGGGAGAACCTGGGGGTGCGGCATGCTCACCTTAGGAAGCAAGTCTGAAGGGCCTTGGGGGAGTGGCTGGGCACTAGTGGGTTCTACCCCTCCTTCAGAGGCAGCCACTGCCTCTGGGAGCAGCAGGGAAGGAGGGACCACAGAGAAAGGCCAGTGTTTGAACAAGAACCATCTGAAATAAGCAGTAATAATCAGAGGAAGGGTAAAGTACTTTGCCTGGGATTTAAGAAAAAAACCACAACCCAGCAACCAATCCTAAAGGCCTGTTTGTTGCCATATATCTTTTTTATGAGGGACCAGCATTTATTTTTATGGCCAAGTTAATGGACTTCTAAAAGTAGAAACTGAATATAGAGAGCGACATTTACTACTCATGTAACATTAGGAAAATCCCTAACAGCCTTTCTCCTCCTGTCTTCCCCATCTCCCGCTTCTCTGCTTGCCTTCACCTCTCTCCCACCCTCCTTCCCACACCCATTTATTCAGCATCTACTATGTGCTAGACACTTACTGTAGGTACTGTAGGTAAGAGTCCCACCCTGGCCTCACAGTTTAGCTCACCAGGTGGTGCCATCAAAGTCTGCACGCAGGTGATTACCAGGTAGTGAGGAAGGGGTGGGTGGGAGCTGAGCAAGCTGCTTTGGGAGCCCAAAGGTGGGCCCTTCACCCATAAGGTGAGAGGGAAAAAAGTAAAGGGAGGTTGGATTTGGGCATGAGTGGGCTGGACGATGCCTGTGTGAGTGAAGTAGGAGAATGGTAGTCTAGGAAGTGGCAAGAAGGTGTACACAGGCATGGAGGCATGAGTGTGGCTTAGTTCAAGAACCTCGTGTAGGCTCAGCATGGCCGGAGCCCTGGATGAGAAGTGAGTAGGCTCACAGAAGAGAGGTAAAGGCTGGATCACTGAGGGTCTCATGTATCAAAGCAGCTGGAATTTCTTCAAATGCAGTGGCTCTCAACATGGGGAGATTTTGTCCCTCAGGAGACACTTGGCAAGGTCTGGAGACAACTGTCATTGTCACAATCTGGAGAGGAGCTCTACTGACATCTAGTGGGTAGAGGTCAAGGATCCCATTAACCATCCTACAATGCACAGGACAGTTCCCCAGCGCAGGCCACTTAAATTTGCAAGGTCCAGATGAGAAGATGGCTTTTGACCTAACAGGCACAGATCAGGGTTTCCTTTGGCTATGAACATATCAATTTCCAATTCTTTGTGTCTTTGTTTGCTTTATGTAAATTTCCCCCTTTCAATGTTTGGAGCAAATACAGGCTGTTCGAAAGTTTTGTTTCTTTTTGAATGAATCAAGAAACCTAGAACCGTTCATCATGGTAAGAAAAATGCACTATTTTTCTAGATATTGAGAATCTGGAGGGTAGGAATTATCGACGAATTTATCCACTCATTCATTCAACAATGAAAGCCAGACTCTACACCCTCTGCAGACCACCTGCCCCGCTCCCCACAGCCTTCCACATTGATTTTGGAGGTCAGGCTAGTTCATGGGATTTCTCAAAGTCTGGGAATTCTTAGCTTCACTGGAATTCTTAGTGCCTCGCAAACCCTCAGAGTGAATAAATCAAAACCACCAAACACCCTGTATTCATATCTTGCACATGTTCTTTGGCATGTGTATTGGCCATTGCTGAACTCAGGGTTTGGAGCTTTCATTTTCTTATCCAAACAAAACAGAATAAAACCAAACAACCCATTCAAGATGATTTACAACTTGAAGGCACCCAATAATAATACCTCACATTTCTGGAGAGCTTTTTATCTGCAGAGCACTTCCTAGATGATAACTAATGGATTTTCCAACTCCCCTTAGGAATAGAGACACACGCATTCCCACATGTACCGGCAACTTAATTTACATGAAATTTATAAGAAAAAGACATTCCAAAGTGGCATTCCACTAAATCATAATTACAACCTCAAGCTCAAGATAAACATGTTGAGTTCTCCCAGGAAGGCAGCGATGCTCATCCACTGGGGAGTTTCCACTTAAGTTCCAGCACTGGACTCTAATGCACGGGGAGGACAGGTCAGGAATGTTCCTAGAGTCATCTGTCTCTGGGATGGAGGGCCCATCTCAGAGGCAAACGACCTCAGGTAAAGGTCCTGCTGGGAACAGTGCTACAGCAGTGGTTGGATGTGACTATGGGCCTTCTTGCCCTGCTAGGCCTGTCTCCCTTTCTCTGCTTCCAACTTCCTGGCCACCCCCTCCCGGCACCTTTGCCTCCTCATGGTCTCCTCCTGCTGATCAGTGGCAACAGTGTGATAAGATGCCATGGATGTGGGAGGGACTTCCTGTGGGACACCTTATGGGAATGTGGGCTTTTTACAAGAGAAGTCTGGAAGTGGTCTTCTGAGAGTTTTCTGAGGGAGGTCGAATGTTCTTCCCAGTGCTCCAAGAATCCTACTACCTGGCTGTCACCTGCCTCTACCTCCCCAAGGGGTAGGTCCTGTGGTCCTGTGGCAAGGCTCATGTGTCCATCTATATACTCAACACCCTGGATGCTTCATGGATCACACCCTACTTACCTTGCCTACTTACTTGCTTTGACATGACATCAAGCACCAACTGAGATCTCCACACCCCGCATTAGAAATGTCTTCAGCTAAGTGGCTGAAAGTAGAACCGTTCTCTGGGTCAGCAAGTTAGAGCTGGTGTCGTGAAAAGTATTGACTCCCTTTATTTTCTCTCTACCTCTGAGCCTTTCCCTCCCCACCACTGAGGCCACAGAACCTCCACCTGCAAGCCACCCACCCTGGGGCTCTGGACTCTAAACTATCCCAAGTCAGGGCTCACATCACAGTGTTCAGGCAACTCACGGGCAAGTTTCCTTATTGTTGGTCCAGATCTTCTGTCCCAGCACTAATCACTGATTTCTGCCGCTGTTCTTGGGATCAGTCCCTGGCTTAGACTCAGGGCATGATGCGCTGTGTTGACCAGCAATGGACTTGGAATCATCTGACTTGGCTTCTGCATGTGGTGCTTTCAAGGCCAGAAGAGAAATGGTCTCAACCTGGCCTGTGATGGAGAAGAACTTTCTGCCTCCAGGGGGCATTTTTTAAGGTTAATTCAGGGATGGATGCCAAAAATCCACTTTATATTAGACTCATGGGTGTGGCAGAGGCAACGAAACAGGCAGCAGGGAGAGACCTCTCAGGCGCACCACTGGATATACTGGAGGCATGGTACAGCAGCAGCAGGAATGAGCAGCAAAGTGGTTTTCAAAGGGCTGAGCAGCAACTGCACCAGAAGGGCCAGGATACCTGCGAGTGAGGCTCCTGGCAATGTGGAGTCTAGAAGTCTAAGGCCAGCTTGGAATGCAAGTTAGATGGAATAAGAAGTGATGCAAACCAGCAACATGCAGATCATCCCATAAAGAAGCCTCAGTTGCATCAAGACTGATTACTATAGGGCAAATCTCCTGCCACTGGCCAGCATTAGGACCTGACTTTATGAAGTTATATCTCTTTGCTGTGACAACAGCAACAACAAATCCGCAAGTGAACTAAAATACAAGAAGGGGTGTCTTCAAAGGCCCAGGAACTTTGAGGCACCTCTGAAGGATGGAAAAAGCCTAGGATCATCAAAAAGAAGAAAAGCATATTCCTGAGGTTGTGCAGAACTAAAAATATACAGGGCCAATCCAGGATTTGTTGAGCTTGGAGATCAAGAATATTGGGAGGTACCCTGGAGGGGGTACCTCTTGGGAGAGGGTATCACTTGGCATACCATCTAGGAGCAGCCTCCTCTCCACCTTCAAGCCAAGAAGCAGGCAACAGGGGTGTTAGCCCCTCAGCGTGGACCAGTGGGTTCAGATGTTGTGATGGGGAGGCCAAATGGGGCCCTGGAAAACACCAGGAGGGACAGGCTGCCCTCTTTGTTCAGGAGACTAGATGCAGCAAAAAGAAAGAACACTGGCAGAAAGGCTGATGTGAAGTGTAGCACACAGCCAATAACCCCTAAACATTTGGAAAAGGCCATAAAAGAGAGGTACCAACCCCAACGAATGGAAAAGTTTACATCCAAAGAAGCAGAGTTAATAGAGCAAACAGAACAAGAAAATGGCACATATATAATTAGAATCCTCAGAGAGAAATAAAATGATATTGCACCCATAAAAAGGAATGCTTTAGAAATGTTGGAAATGAAAAAATTGACTATTGAAGTGAAATTCTCAGTAAGTGGGCAGAAGCACTGAAGCTGACAAGAGAATATGTTGAAAGGCTGAGCCAAGGAATTCTCTCAGAATCACAAAAATGGACGAGGACAGAAAGTATTTAAAAACGAGAATCAGAGGAACCTGGAAGTTCCCAACATGCATCGCAGAGATCTGAAGATAAGGACAGAGGGCACGGAGTTCAGAGTACACTGGCAGTAACGGGAGACAGCGTCCTAGAGTGAGGACGGGTGTGGACCCAGAGGACAGGTGTGGAACTCATGGATGGATGAGTGGAATCAAGGACAGACACAACGAAAGGAGACACACTCCTACCAAGCAATGTCATGGTGACATTTCAGACACCAAGGATAAAGGGACTACCCTAAATGATTCCTGGGAGAAGGGAGATGGGGAGAGGAGGGACTCTGTTACTACAAAGATAACAAGAGATGCAAGAAGAAACTGGAACAGTATCTTCAACCTTGCAAGGAAAATCCTTTGGAATTAGAATTCCATAATAGGCGAAATCAGGACACAAGGATGAGGGCACAAAGTGAGATACTCTCAGATGTGCAAAGATTCAAAATGTTACAACTCAGATCTGATCTGAAAGGAGAATTGACTCAAGAAGTAGGATTCAAGAAGCAACAAAACAACTGGGAAGCCTTCATGCTAAGTCTAAATAAATATGACTACTTTTGAAATTGAGATGTAATTCACATACCACAAAATTCATCCTTTTAAAGTGTATAATTCAGTGGATTTCAGCATATTCACAATGTTGTGCAACCATAACTTCTATCTAGTTCCAGAACATTTTCATTACTCAAAAAAGAAATCCTGCACTC
Organism: Nyctereutes procyonoides; assembly: GCF_905146905.1. Lineage (NCBI taxonomy): Eukaryota > Metazoa > Chordata > Mammalia > Carnivora > Canidae > Nyctereutes > Nyctereutes procyonoides. The sequence continues at coordinate 44,059,959 of NW_026575049.1, read as the reverse complement.
ATCAGCACCCCTCCCCAGGCTCCCCTCAAAAAATGAAACATGGAGAGTTACCCCATGACCCAGCAGTTCTCCAAGGTACATACCCAAGAGAACTGGAAACATACATAAAACTTGTGCTATGATTATTTACAGTATCATTATTCATAATAGCCAAAAAGTGAGAACAAGCCAACACCTATTGACTGGTGAATAAGATGTGGTTATGTCCATACAATGGAATCTTGTTCAGCCATAAAAAAGAATAAAGTGCTGACAGTTGCTGTAATAAGGATGGACCTTGAAAACATTATGCTAAGTGAAAGAAGCCCAACAAAAAAAGGCCACCTGTTGGATGATTTCATTTATATACAATGTCCAGAATGGGCAAATCCATAGAGATAGCCAGGGGCTGGGGGAAGCAGATATGAGGAGTGAGTATGGGGTTTCTTTCTGGGGTAGTGAAAATGTTCTGTGATTAGATAATGGTGGTGTTTGCACAGCCTTGTGAGCATACTAAAAACAACACACTCTACATTTTAAAAGGGTGAACTACTGTTGAGCAATGCTTGCCTATTTGGATCACAAACTTTTAAAATTTATTTTTTAGTTTTAATTTTTAAAATATTTTATTTATTTGAGAGAGAGTGCACGTGCTCTCTCTCTCTCTCTCACACACACACATACACACACACACACACACACACACACACACACACAGGCGGGGCAGGAGGGTGGGGAGGAGCAGAGGGAGAGGGAGAAGCAGACTCCCGCCGAGCAGGGAGCTCCACACGGGCTCGATCCCAGGACTCTGAGATCATGACGTGACCTGAAGGCAGACACTTAACCAACTGAGCCACCCAGGTGCCCCCACATTCTTCTTCTTCTTCTTCTTTTTTTTTTTTTAAAGCAAGGCCATATTCTCATATTACTTGTTTGTGGATAAATTTTATAAAAGAAACGGTAAAAGAAATGAACTGCAAATGGCAGGAGTGGGTCTCAGCATGGAACATTTTTGTTCCTCAGCTGTGTTCGAACTATGTCACAATGTAACAGCCTCCACTTGGGCATTGCTCTATAGTAAACAAAGCCTGACATGTAATAAATCAAAGAAACAAAAATCAAAACCTTGCTTAGCAAGAATATTCCAGGCTCTCTTGGAGGTTGTTTTTTCACTCTAAAGTGACACTTAACATTTCCTGCCAAGAGCATTCTCAGAGTGGTGTTCCTTTTTGTAAAATGCACTGTCCAGTTTAGTAGTTCAGGTAGGTTCGTATTTTTATAGAGGAAAAGATAAGTTTGTGACTAGTTGATTGCATTTAAAACAAAATCCTGTAACACATGGGAAAGGACATTTTACTCAGAAGTTCTAGAAAGAGACAGTAGGATGTTTCTGAGACAGAGTGATGTTGATTTCAAGGTTTATTAAGACATTAAAAAAGTAACTTCACTGATGCATTAATATTTACCTCCAAATATAAAAGAGCTTATTCTTACAAATCCTTAAGGCTCATTCTGTTACAGTATAGTAAGATGTTTCTCCATTCCAGAAACTGTTCCGCATGAGTTTTATGTGACTTATAGACACAGCAAAATCTTCAAACAGTAAAATAATGGTCAATGATTCCATCATCTTTGTACACATAAGTTTAAACTCAGACAAAACATAAGATCTCCCTAGACAACTCCTTAATATTAGATGTACACTCTACTCCTAACACCTTGCCAAAACAATTCATTATTGAATTGTTCATGGCTTGAATGTGGAGTTTTATTTGCAATATGATAAATACTGCTATGCGGGAGAAACTTTTCCTTATGAGAGAGAGAGAGAGAGAGAGAGAGGATTTAGTTATTTGCCCTCCCTTATGCAGACATGAACCAACACCAAAGTGAAGTACTTTAGGTTTCATGCATGCAGACATCTTAGAAGCAGCCTGGGAGATGAGACCCCTCTATAGGAGTAAGAGATCTGGGAAGACTTTATAAGGATGCACTGAATTTCCTTGGAAAAAGTGTTAATGAATTTTGAGAAGAAAAGCCTGAGGAAGTGAACCTTACTAAAGCCACTGGTCTTTATTAATTGCTTGGGTTAAGATTTTTATCACACACTTAAAGACACAGACAAGAGCACATGGTTTCATCAGTAATAGTGTTCATAATGTTGATGCTTAATAGACCATTACAACTACTTGGATTAAAATAGTGACACAGATTCTGGACTTTCTCCATAACCATATTTCAAATGCCCTAACAAGAAATCCCAAAGAAATATCATGTAACAAAAATGAACTTAAGCTATTTTAATATTGAATGACTAGACACAAATGAAAATAGTATTTGACCTTATAAATACAGCACTTTAATCAATGCTACAATGGGTACATGAATACAGCATAAATTACTGTACAGAACTGTCCTGCTTAGCATCCTCTTCAATCCCGGAAACAATTGTCAGACCAGTTCCTGGAAGAGGAGATGACAGTCCTCTAATTTGGTGTTGTGGCTGCTCAAAATAGATCAGTGGGAGAGTCTTGTGGGACATCAGCAGGTTCCTAAGTTGCTGACAGCTTTCCCGAGACTGAGATGCAGAACTTGAAATGGTGTTTCATGTGACATGCTACGCAGGAATATTGAATTAGAGTTGCCAGCTCCATGAATAAACATACTAGATGATACACTACAAAATGGTGGAATTTTAAATTCCTGCTCCAATTGAGGCAAACTTACATGGGAGTGACTTTCAACTTGATTCCACAGAACCATACATAGGGTAGGCAGCTATTTATTATGTTGTAGTAGGAGTGTGTGTTCCATTGTACCTTGGCCAAGAAAATGTAACATCCAAGTGTCTAGCTAGCGTAGCGACACCTCCTCATGCCAATAAAAGTCATATTGCCATTCTAGAATTTTTTTTTTTTTTACCTAAAAACTCAGAATTCACACAGGATAAGGTGTGGTGCTCTGGGGATAGGGTGTTAGTATCAATTTGGGCCTAAATGAGGATGGATCTTGCAAGATTTTCAGCCACTGCTCTTTTGTATTGGAAAAAGGCTAGGGATTTTCCAGGAAGTATGAAAAGAAAGGGCCTTGTAGGATGAGTATTTCACGATTATTTTGATTGCATCAAAGCACTGATTTAGGGACACAAGGAAGCCCTGTGTCTAAATAATACAAATTTTAGATAAAAGCTAAAAATTTTCAGTCCAACACTGAAGGCCTTGATCTCGGTTGTATGAAACATTCAGATTGGTCAGATTTCCAGTTTTTGTTTTGATGTTTAGGGCTAGAACATGAAGTGTCTAGGTGGGCATCACAAAAATCACCAAGTTCTTATGTTGATTTTTCTCTCTCCTGGTACACTGATTAAGGTGCAGCCTGCAATTAAGTGATCATGTTGAGGCAACCTAACCCACAAGAGGAAACATCTAACTATTCTCTCAAGAGAGGTCTCATCTTTCCTGAAATTCATGACATACCCATGTCCCTTATGACAGATCTCCTTTCTCAGGGACAAACCTTTCAGAGCAGCTGTCCACCTCCTGGCCCCAAACAAACAAACAAACAAACAAACAAAAATACCATCGGAGGCACATGATCCATATCTTGGAACTCAGCCTCCTGGCACTCAAACAAAAACCAAGACAGAAAATGAGACTGTGCTATGTTCTCTGGCTCTATGAAGATATTTGAAACATGGTGTTCAATAGGCACATTATTTTCTCATGGAAGATGGCACATACTGGAAGCTTGGGCCCAATGTTCCTTCTTCCCCTTTCCATCTGGACACCCTGATTTCCTAAGGTCAGTACTGGATGAGAAAGAGGAGGATGGGACTGTACTACCAACTGGGGTACTTGGCAGCCTTGCTGCTCTTGGCGAGGACAGACTCCCTCACCCCCTCATTGGTCTTAGAGCTCTGCCTACAGGCAGGAGGACTCAAAGTGGTAACAATAAAGGGTGAAGAATCTTATGGAGAAAGGGGGCTATGGCTACTCACTGTCATCCTCTTAGTCCTCTAAAAACTTGGCAGGGTTGGGACAGAGTAGCGTGCCCCGTTATCACACTTTTGTGTACTGGTGTGTGTAGATACGGTATATTTCTGCTGCCTCTGTTCTGACAATCATGGGTTACTCCTGCCAAGTGTGACAATTGGGATCTCAAAATGCTTGCCCTAAATCTGTTGATCCTCACACTACCTGAGGTCATGGGTATTCTGAGTTACATTTCACATACAGGAGACTGAAGGATGCAGAGGAGCTTTATTCAAGGATCAGGCACAGCAGGCGAAGGAGGGAGACGTTTGGGCACTCCAGTTATTTTCCTGACTTTTCATCCCAACATCGATGAGTTCTCTTATTTAATCCTTGTTTCCTCAAAGCTCCCACTGTCTCCAATAACTGTTCTCCTAAAAAGTCAAGATACTAAACCTGACTTATAGAACTTAGAAGGGAAAAATACCCCAAAGGAACGACAACAACAAAAAATCAACCCAGCTCACGGAGAGGGATATTTTGGGGTGAGCTGGTAATCCTAGAACTTCAGGGGATTAATAATCAGAATGCAGATTACTCAAAGAAAAGAGTTTATATTATTTCACCACACAGGCCCCACGGATAGCTGACGATGCTATAAAAGTGTCTATCACTAAAGATTAGTATGTTATATGCTTAGAATTTTTGACATCTCAACTACCTGGCCATACTTGAAGCTTTGTGATCTCTCATTTTGTAGGATGAAGGTAACACAGGAGACTCAAAGAATGTTCTTTAAGAAGTCATATATCTTTGGCTAATGTGGGTACAACGCTGTTCAGTCATGTAGAGTATGTATTTTTCAGCATTAAGTATTTTCTCTTTGCTCATGTGGACATCTAGAAATCAAGAGATGATAAACACTGGGGAAAAAGTCAGTTTTGTTTTAGGGAAAACTGAAGAAGGGCTGAAGAACATGATAGAAAGCACAATATTGTAATTGTTTTTATCACCAAACAGCACTGTTTGAAAATCCTAAACACTAGTACTATTTTACATCATCTTTGGATATAAATATTTTCTGATAAGCTTTTTCTATGTCAGAAACGAATAGTAAACAAATCCTTGATTCAGCTCTCCAGGCCCCATCGTTTCTTCCTGATGCTTAGAGACAAAGGCTGATCCTTGTGCCGACTTGCAATTAGTACTTTGAATTCATCCCTCAGATCAGTGTGTTTAAAACTGCCTCTAAGAGGTGGATTTTCCAAGTAACGCGCATAGGGATTTAATCCCCTGATCCCCATTACCGTAAGAGCTGTGAATCTAAGTGCCCTTGGAGCCAGCCCAAAATTAACCCCTGGTGCCTCAGAATGCCAATTAAATCATAAAAACCAAAACTGTGGTCAGATGTAATTAGTTTGAGAATAGAGTTTTGTGATTTTCCTCATGCAAACAAATTGACCCCTCTGATGACATTATAGAATAATTCAGTTTGGACAAAAAGAACACAAATCTCAACTCTGAACATTTCTTGTGCTGTTTGCTAGGAAGCTGTATTATTGAAAACTGTGCTTGGAAAATTGTTGGAGATGCAGTTTATGTTGTTAAATTTTCTTTCTTTCATTAAAAAAGTGTCTTTCAAGACTCCAGTTGATCCATATTTCATTGAAAATGCGTTACTTCTTAAAAAAATAATTCTGATTAGAACAGATTTTAGTAGCAGGCAAACCATATAAGACAAAGACAGTTCTTGAAAGACTATTGAGTGTTTCTTAGCCCAAACCACTTCTGAAAAAAGTATCAAGGTCCCTGGAGCAAGCAAAGCTTGTCCCCCGTCCTGGACATCTGTGGGATGAGACGGTCTCTGTGGTGGCCTGGAGCTAGGGTCCTGCTGCGTGACAAGGCAATTTGAATCTAAGGGTATAGGCTGGGTAAGGTAGAATGATCGTTCTGTTTCTGTTGCTTCTTTGGGATGGAATGGACTGAAAAAGTTGTGAGAGAAGAGGAAAAATAAGGTTAACAAAAAACTCTCCCACACAGGGGGATATATATGGCAAGCTGCTGTTCTAACCTTTCCATCTTCATTAGTTCATCAAAATTCTCAACCAAATATTACTCAGCCAAATATTGCAAGCATTGTTCCATCACGTTGGTCTGAGTTGAAAAAACCTGACACATAGAACTTAAGGAATTAACTTGTGTCATTAAGGAATGTTGAGTAAAACAGTGTCCCAGTGTCCCAGGACTACTGGTTGGACAGGCATCAATGCAGTCATCAATATGAACTCCTTCAAGCTTCCTAGTTAGCATTTTCTGGGCCACTGGGGTGTGTTATTCTGCACGTGTGTACGTGCATATGTGTGCTGGGAAATGGGAAAGACAGATAGTAAACTGTAGTTATAATGAAGAAAAACATGCTTCTGTCTTGCCGGTGGAAAATAGCAGATCTAGTAACGATAATCCATGGGAGCTACATTTAAAAAATTTGTGAAACGACAACGTTGCTTCTGAAGAGATTATGAACTGGGGACCAGAATACTTATTTGAACGTATTTACGTATTTTGATTTGGAAGTTTCCTTGTAAAAATATTCACAGCAATTGGTGGACATTTTTTTTTTACATACAACTCGGTTTCTCTCATTTACAACATAAATCATTTAATGTAACATTTGCAACCTTAGAAAGGCAGACATATTTAATCCAAGTCAGTTTATAAATTCCAATTTCACATGGATTAAAAACTGCAGATAAATTAAGTCACAATAATATCCTGTACATGCATTAAGGCTGGTGACTGCTAAAGTCTCTTGGGTATCTACAAACAGGAAATCACACACAGATTACTGGGTCTGAAGAGTGTCTACATCATTAAAAAAATCTTGCTTTTTTTTTTTTTGGTGATACAGATTTCAACAGTAACTCTGGAAAACTGTGAAAAATGTTATTTAAAAATATATATGTATATACTACTGCACAGTTTCAAAGATGTGATTCATAAATAATGTTGGCTGCACTGATTAATTTTGTAACAATTACTGCACTTCCAAGGTGATGCGAACACGCAGTGACTTATACTCAATGTTAGGCACTAGTAATATCCTTCAGGCATACTACAGTTTTATGTTAGCTGTATTGTACATATATATTTTTAAATGTATGCATTTTTATACAAACTGTGTATATTATGTATGAGATGTCAGAAATGTACACATCACTGTTATATAATACACACATCATTGTTTTACATACTAGGGTAAGTTTTAGTGCAGAAAATCTCATTGCATTCCATTCTGGGTGTTCGATCTAGTACACAATTTGTCAACTCTTCAGATTATTTTTCCAGTACATTCTTCTTTAGATAGTGGGTCCAAGTTTCCATTTGCAATTTGAAAGTTTCCAGAAATATCTGTTTTAACCAAACCTCTCTTTCCGGGCACAATCCTGCACATAAGTCTGATCTGTGTAGAGAGTAGTAACAAATCCCAAATTTTGATCAGGAATATATTGGGGTTACTTTCTTTCAAAGATAACTCTAACATTGTGATAAAGGAAGGCATCCACTCAGGTCATGGAAGGATAAGGTCAGTTGAACTCAGTGTTTAACTTCTGAGGAAATAATAAGTCTTCAAATAGAAAAAAAATGATCATAGACATTATACGTTTAAATGGGAGAATCTTTAGAAGAATACACATGAAACTGTGAGCAGTGGTTGTCTTCGGGGGTATGGGACTTACTACTTTCTACTTTATACATTTGCTGTATTGTTTGAATCTTTACAATGAGCATGTATTACTTTTATAATCCAAAAACACAAGAAAGGTATTTCTACTTTGAACAAAGCTAAATAAAAGGAACAAGTTATGAATGACTTTCACGGACAACAATCAGAAGATGGTTCCTTACCAAAATCATCTATGCCAAAGTGAACGAAAACTGCTGCCCTCACATGGTCTATGATGAGATCAAAGACAGGGAGAGGACCTGCATGCTCTGACCATCCCCAAAATGACCAGTTCCAAGTTTTGTTGGGAAACATGAGCCTCCTAAGTGCTAATAAAAATGCTGGGGCATAATCAGCCAGGGGCCACCTGTGTGTTTACATGGGATTTTGTGGGTGCTTACCCATGTAGCTCCCACAAGACCTGTGACTTTAAGGATGGGCAGGGCCAGAAAGTGACCCAGGGATGCACAATGGACTCTCAGGTTCATCATCCCTTTACATGAGAGTTTCAACATTTCGTCAGAATTCAGCAAGAGGAAGTAGAATAAGCCTCAGTCCTCAAAAAAAAAAAAAATCAAAAATTTCCTAAATTATGCTCAAATTTCTAACATACTGTGGGATCACGAACTCTGCCAATGACTAGTGAAAGTGATGTGAGGAGCACTGCAGCTGGATAAATGGAAAGTAGAAATACTGGTAATATTTCCAGATGGTCCAAGGCCAAAGCCAAATGCAAATTTCACAAATCTTTCAGTGGCTTCATTTCCCTTTGAACCCTTCATTTTAAACTCATCTCAAGTCACTGAAGTTGTTCAATCATTTTGAATCAGTGCTTAGAAGTACAACAATCTTATTTCCCACCTACAGGTCAGGTGACCAAATGGTAACATGACAACCAAACCAGTAAGAGCATCAGGGAAAGCATATCACTATCTATTATAAATGTTTTGTGCCACTGTCACCTTGGAAAACAGTGTTCCACATCCCGCATCACCTATCTTTCTCAGACCATCCTGGTGCAATTCTGTTGAGTGAGAGGCTTCAAGGACATTATTTTTGTTTTTAAGGATATGGCAAGGCATAATATCTTCCTTTCTAAGAATTTTGATTTTTACCAGTATTTTTATAACTGAGTTTATTTAACAAGAAGACTAAATCTAGGGCACAATAAGAGACTATAAAAAGAAGTAAGTTTCAGACAAAAACTGTAAACAAGACGTCAAAAAACTAAAATGTAAACTTCATTTAAAAAAAAAAGAAAGCAGAATCAAGGGCAAGATGTAAACATACCAGGTACTGGGGATGTAGGCTTGATGTTCTGGTTGTTGCTACCCCAAACAGATTTGCGGTCCTTGCAAAGATAACTTACCCTGCGCAGTAAGCAGCTTGCTAACCAAAGCCTGAAATGTATCCCCCAGATCGAAATGCAACAAAGGCCTGCGTTCTGCACGAAGAGTGAGAGGATCGGACAGTCTTGTGTTAGCAAATAGTTCTCGGCTTGATAAGCAGCAGATACAGACTCCTAGTGAAGAGACATTCTAGGTAATGTCCTAATTTGGCCAAGAAAATTTGTAAGAAAGCTATCGTGGAGAGAAAAAGACTTGAAAAATATTGGCTGACAAATGCCATGTGGCTCTATGGCCACCGTGTCACAGTGGCAGGAAGAAACAACACATGTGCTGGGTGGGCTGGTTGTTGCACGTGCAGAAGGTTGCAGTTCTTGACTGTGCTCTGAGCACAGCTGTCTTTTAATGTCAGTTAGCTTTCAAAGACACTGACTTTTTACCAAATTCCAGTGCCATTTTCATATTCTTTGGGGGGAAGGGCAGGGAAGGCCTGTGGGATTTGATCCGTTTGCTTATGACGCATTTAGTTGAGAATAAAGTTGGATGGGAGAGGTGGGCATTAGACAAAAGGCAAGGTATTTGGTAACATGCAATCTAGTAAACGTCCAGCACAAAAATAACTGACTTCTTTTCATTATTCAATTACCCATTAATACACACAATCAAAAATTAATTGGGGAATAGTATATTAATACTGAAAGTAATCAATAATATAAGAACTAAGGTTCATCTTAACTGGCAGTCAAGCTTTTGGTGTGCTGTATTGCACCTGGTTAACTAACCCATGAGATTTTGGTTGAATGTTCTAAGAAGTCATGGTTTAGCTTTGAAATAGAAAGTGTGTGTGTGTGTGATTTTGTGTGCGTGTGTGTGTGTAAGTGTATATTCTCTTAAGTAGAAACCTCTGATCACTTTGTCTAGCTTGGGTTTGTGGAAACTAGACAAAGAAAATGCCTATGGTTCTAAAGAGCCATATATCTTACACACATACAGGCAACTTCTTTTACACCCACACGTACAAACACACATGCCCTGGGAAAAGACCATTGTTCGATGCTGAGGAAATATTCACCGCGGTTTGAGAAATGCTGTGGCTGGGAACTTTAGTGGCGCAGTGTCCAGAGACATCGAGCCATCCACGGAGATGAAAGCACAGTCCGGCTCACGGCCAAGGTCCCTATGACAGGTGGGTGCTGTTCCGCAGCCAGTGCAGACCCTGCTGGGAGTACTGGACCAGGTGCTCCATGCTGCTGTGCAGGGTGACAGGCCCCATGAGCAAATCCAGGTCATTGAAGAATTCTAGGGGACAGAGAGAGTCATTAGAGTGATGCGCATGCTAAGCATGCCACCCTGAGAGACCTGAGTGACTTAAGAAAAATATCCCATTCATTGCCTTTATATACATCAAGCATTCTCTAGTCCATTGTGCATCTTTAGCATTCAACTGAACAGAACTCCCAGGTGGAGAACTCATCCTATATCCAAATAATTCTATTGGCCATTTCTCATTTAAATGGATAACATTTACTGAGCCAAAAAGCAAAGAACATTTACTTCCTCAGACTGCATTGTTGTACATTAATGCTTCCTACCCTGGGTGTGGGTTGTGGCTCTGTTGCCCTAACTGTACTCAGCAAGTGCTGAACCCCTGGAGTGAGAGCAAGGGAGGAGGCTCCAGGTCCCTGGGGGCAAATCAGGGACAGGTTCTGAAAAATCCTACCGAGGTCACCTTCTAGTTCTGGGACATTCTTTCATTAAATATTGATCTCGTGCCAGGGCACTGTGCTGGGTGCAGGGAGGTAGAGGTTGGGGAGTATACCAAGGAGAATAATGTATAGGCTCTGCTCTCTAGAGATCACAGTATAGTGGCTGATAGAGACAAATTCATATGGCTCTTATGCTGTCATAACTGGATCACTGAATAACACTCCTTGAAAGTAAGTCTCTGGGAGAAGTTTTTCAGAGGTGCTCGTGTACATGCTGATCCTGCTGGAGAAGGCAAGGGAGAGGTTAGAGAAGACTCCCAGTTGACCGGGAGGATATCCAAGGCAGGAAATCTAGGAGCAGAAGAGGGGAGGAGGAGCAGGTCCAGGAAACAATGCCGACTTTGCACTGGACATGCAGCACTGAGCCCCTGGGTACGAGATATCCAGTAGCCAGCTGGCAGTGCCATCTGGAGTGTGTCCTGCTCAGGGTCTCCCAAACTGGCCACGTCAATTTTTATATGTCCTGTCCCTTCTGTTTTGTCCACCTGTGATGCCTACCCTACTCCGTCTTTACCATGCAACTACTATTTGCTTTTCAAATCTCTGTCCCATGCCAGTTCCTCTCTCAAGCCTCTCCTGGTGGCCTCAATCCCCTGACATTGACCTCCCTGGCATTCTCATTAGATTTTCATGCGCCACCTCTGGGATGCATGTTATGTGCTGTCTGGTTTTATTATCAATTTCATGTATGCAGGCCCCATCTGCTTATCTATGCCATTAATTCCTCATCTCACTGTGGACATTCTGTTCTTGTCCTCAGAAGCCAATGCTATCATGGGAACAAAATTCACATTTAAAGGCTTGAAAGTGAGCTCAGATTTGCATTCTCACTGATATTGGAGGGAGAGTAGTAAATTGGCATAGTCTTTTGGGAGAAAGTTAATGATATGTGTCAAGATATGTAACAATACATACCTTAAAAGAATCTATACCTTTGACCCCCAAATTCTCCCTCCTCTGAAAATAATTAGAATATGAACAATGACTTATATGAAGATATTTTCATAACATTATTTGCAATAATAGAAAAAAATTTGAAGTGACATGTCCAACAAGAAGGGAATGGTTTTGAGAAATCATGATACTTTATGACTGCATAAGCACTATTATGACAGTCTTCTAGAACCATCATAAAAGATGTTTCTGAACAAGTTCATGACATGGGAAAATGCCTGATACAATGTTAAATGGAAGCAGACAGGATATAAGACTGCATATGGATTGCAATCTTATTTTGGTAAGAATCTTGCATATTTGGAGAAGACTAGAAGAAACTTCGGTAGAATGTTAACGGTAATTACTTCTTGGTGATAAGATTACTGATAATTAAAAAATGTTTTTCTTCGTAGTTTTCCATGTATTGCAAATTTAGCCACAGTAGACATGTGTCTGTCTTATAATCTGTGAAAACAAACCTTATTTAAACCTTATTTAAACAAACCTTATCTTCTCTTATTTAAAGAGAAAGAGAGCTCACTGCTACCTAGAAGACACTCTCTTTTCAGTCAGAAGTAGCTACCACTTACATAGCTAGGGACATTCATCCTCATTAATTAATCAATCAATTCATTCATTCAATGTTTCTGCTCCCCAGCTGTGTTCTAGGCCCTGTAGGTTTTGGGAACAGCAAGCTGAATAGAACGTGACCCCTACCTTCAAGGAGCTCACTGTCTCAAGGGAAAAGCATACATGTATATATCTGTATTGACATCATCTTTATGTATCTGTATTTTTTGTAAAGATTTTATTTATTTATTCGTGACACACACACACACACACACAGAGAGAGAGAGAGAGAGAGAGAGGCAGAGACACAGGGAGAGGGAGAAGCAGGCTCCTCACTGGGAGCCTGATGCAGGACTCGATCCCTGGATCCAGGCTCATGCCTTGAGCCAAAGGCAGATGCTCAACCACTGAGCCACCCAGACATCTCCTATGTATCTGTATTATATCTATTTCCATATCTACCTCCATCTCTAATCTCCCACAGTTAAGATTAAGGTCAGTCAAGGCACAGGAGGCCCTGAGTGAGGGGGAGAGGTCAGGAAAATTTTCTCACAGTAGGTGACAATTCCTACTATGTCTTCTCTGGTAAATGATGAAAACTTGCTCGGTGATGCCCAGGGTCAGGCCGGCCCCCTGAGCTGTGGTAGAACCCTGCACACACCCCCTAGAGGCACACACACCTCTGTTTTCCTTGGCCAGGTTGTCTGCCATCTCCCAGTAGTCATAGCTGTGGAGAATGCTGTTGGTGATGCTGACGTGATTGGCTGCCATCTGGTGGATGCGCTGTGGGATGCTGACGATGGTTGAAGGGGACAGGGCGCTGGCGTTGGAGAGGCTCCCCTGAGATCCCACGGAGCTGGTTGGGGAGGGGTTGGGAGACATAGGGGATGGGGTTCCAGTGCTCCTGTTAGGGGAGAGAGTAGGAAAAAAACAAGAGTGGGGAGGTTGGTACCAGGGGAGGTAGAACAGGCCCCCAGGGTAAGCAAAGCAGCACATGGCCCAGCATCATGCAGTGTCTCATTTATCACCTTTCCTTTGGAGAAATGAACTTACTTTCCACTGGCTCCCCATGGAGATGGGGCTTGGGCAGCTTTAGATGAATTCTGCAGGAAAATAAAAACGTTGTCAGTGACTACCATCTGTCTGAGTTTAAACAGCTGACAGTTACATGTTCTCAGGTGACCATTGGGAGAAGTAATGGCAGAGACTGCAGATAAAGTGAAGACTCACAGAAACCGGATCTGGGAAGCTGAAATCACTAGGCGACTGGTCTTTTTTCTGGAAGCTGGGGGCGGGGGGCAGTTGCATGGCCTGTTGGGTTCCACGGCGGGCTAAAATGGACAACTCGCCCCACAGCCTGGGTTCTTATCCACTGAATTCTATGTACCAAATTAAATCATAATCCTGAGGGTCTGTTGAATCCTGAACCAGCCTAAATTTTTTCAACTAGCTTAGTTTTCTTGAAAAGGAAAAAAGAGTGGGAGTCCCCCCCACTACACTTACTGAGACCATCTTATATTTAAATATAGGGCATATCTGCAGAAACCACTGACATACATTTAATGCCTGAAAAGACATGAGACACCAAATCCTATTGTTTTGACTTACAAGGCTTAAAAATTTCTCTTAAAAGAAATTGCTGTTGAAATTTTCTAAAAGAACAGATTAAAATATATGTCCTTACTGGAGCATTCAAAAACTGGTTTATCTGAATATTTTGATTTAGGAAGCTATATAATACATGAGCCAGTTGTTTGCATCAGGCATTGAAAAGAAGTTTTGCCTATGGCAAGGAAAGTTGCTAAATGTACAGACAGATTTCTACTCTGAAAGCCTGATCATGTGTTCTTGCACATAAGTTTAGGGTGTTTTTAAATTATTAATAGTCTTTATGATACTGATGTGTATTTGCCCGTCCAGAGACAAGAAAACAGCCTGAGCCTGGTTCCCCAGAGACAAGGTGTTTCTTTTGGTTAAAAAGGACTTTATGAAGTGGTGAATGGTTTTTAGTTTTTAGTGGAGGTGTTACCAAAATGGTAAGAAATGGCCTAGCAGGTGGCAATTCTGCAATTGCCTTCAGGCCTCTTCTACTACCAGGAAGCCCTGTGACTGTGAAAACACACATGGGGAGCAGGTCTTTTTTTTTTTTTTTTTTTTCCAAAAGTAGCTCTATATTGGTAAAACACATTCTTTGTGGACAAATTCTCATTGTTACCTGAAGGTTTCATAATCCCTGAACTTTTTTTTTTTTTTAAAGATTTAATTAATTAACTTAGAGATCGAGAGGAGAGGGAGCAGGAGAGGGAGAAGGGAGGGAGAGAATCCTAAGCCGACTCCATGCTCAGTGCAGAGTCTGAGGTGGGCCCCAATTCCATGACCCTGAGATCATGACCTTGAGCCCAAATCAAGATTTGGACACTCAACTGAGCCACCCAGATGCCCCCATAATCTCTAAACTTGAAATACCATTTAAATGGCTTTTCTTAAATGGTTTTTTTAAATAAAGATTTTATTTATTTATTCACGAGAGACACAGATTGAGAGGCAGAGACATAGGCAGAGGGAGAAACAGGCTTCCTGCAGGAAGCCTGATGTCCAGGATCACGCCCTGGGCCAAAGGCAGATGCTCAACCCCTGAGTCACCCAGGCATCCCCTTAAATAGCTTTTAATTAAGGATAACAACCAGTGATCCCTGGAGGGGAAACTGATGTTTGTGTTCTCTGTCTATTCGGTACATATTCATGGATGGCACACATACACGCTAAGAACTTCTTGTATGCCTTAAAAGTTCTGTTATAACCTCCATGGCTTACAGAGTTCAGAGTCCTTTTTATTCAAGCTTTTAAATGTTTTTTTTTGTACTGTAATAATGCTCTTCAGCATTAGCTCTTAGAGTCTGATGTTTTAGAAACTACTTCTCTTGACCTTGGGCCTCCAAAGTAAAGGAATAGGCTTAGTATCTGTTCTTGTCATTATGACACAGAATGGTCAATATGTTAAAAACAGTCATCTCCTTGCCTTAGAACCTGGTTATTCCATATGCATGACCAGGAAGGAGGTCGCACAGAGCCCCTGGAACCTCCAACATTGCCTGGTCATCAGAAATGATCTCTAAGGTATGGAGGTTGGGGGTTAAAGGATCTAAAATGATGGTGTGTATCTGACAAAGGGTTGGTAGAGGTGAAAATGGTAGAATTTCTTGTTTCTATAGACAGATGGACAGCAAAGAGGCCTAGAAATCTCAAATGCATTATAACTTCATGTCTGCTTCACAAGTACAGCAGGGAAGGCTTTCTTTTTTCTCATTCTCTCAGTGAAAATGATTTCACTTCCTGAGATAGGGAGAAGAGCCTGGTTTCCAATTCTACCCTTATCTTTACCCACTGCTGTTGTCCTAGTGCCTCTGAGTTCCAATGAGCCATTTCTTATCACTTCAAACAACACGCTTATTAAAAACTAAATTAGCTATTGAAGGGAGCTACCCGGAAGTCCTAAGTTGTTACTTCAGAGAGGAAGAAGCTCTAAGCGAACATGAGGAATTTGTTAGCTATAAAGAATATCCTAGGACACTCGAGTGGGTAATTGGATCTTTTTTCTCTTGAAGCCATGGACATACGAAGACACAAGGCAGGAGGACGAATCAGGCAGGCTCTCAAGGCCATTCTCTGAGCCTTGAACACCACGAGAATATCATAAAGGGGGTTACTATTGACATCAGAGGGTTCCTGTATTCCTCCCAAAGCCATTGAGTCTGCCAGGCTCCTAGAAAATGTCCTTGACCACTGGATACAAGCAGCAATGTCACCCATTAACCAGACAATACCTTGAAATAGTCAATAAGTGCTTTTGAATACTTCACAGCATGGTCCCTTTTGAGTCGAAACATCCGCCAGTACAGGAGAGCCAGGCAGCGGTAACTGTGGCAGAAAGAGAGAAATGGGCCCCGGGGAGTGTAAGTGTGTCCTCTGCCAACAAAACTTACACAAAACTCTTTTTGTTCTAAGGCACTCCATATTTATATCAGGATTACGTATATGAAATATTGTTATGCTTATGTTTACGTCTGTCGAGTATCTGACTTGCCATGTGTTCAAAAGATCTAATTCTAAAGTTCAAGGAGTTACCCCACAAGTGTATGTACCACTAGATGGTGGCTTTAGCACTTCTTTCTTGGGGCCAAGGGAGGCCATTTTCTTCTTCCACCACTAGAGGACAGTCTCTCTCCATGGGAGGAGTGAGGGAGAACTAGCTCACAGCTTTCACGGAGACGGGGAGTCTCCAGGCAGAGCCACCTTCCTTACTCTGATTTCCCACTGGCGCCCCAGACTTCTGCAGTGTTGGCTTTGCTGAAAGAATAGCTCCTCCACCTGTTTGTATTCTCTTCACTTTTAAACTACTGGATTCTGAGTAGTTCAAATAAAGAAACAGATATGAACATCTTATAAACAAGAGGAACTCAGTGCTGAGAGTAGTTATTATTTTATTGTTTTGTATTATTTATAATATATCGGTATTCTATCTTACATAATATTAAGTATTAATCATCATTAATTTGTTAATCCTAATACGGAATTTTCAGTTTGAAAAGAGTACAGAAGGTACTTCCTGAGACATACTCTCTTTGCGTTGATGCTCTTCGGTCATAATTATTTGCTAATAACTCAGATCTGGTGCTGACATGCTGGAATGCCAACATGCCAAGTACAACTTAATAGTCTCTTTTGAGGACATAAAACTGCAGATGATGTAAAAGTACCTGAGGACCCTCTCTTTTGTGTATGTTGCTGCTATATCCTTTGAGACTTGATTCTCTGACTTGCAGATCAGGTTCTAGAGTAGGGGATGAACCACTAGAGAGCTGAAAATGTTGGATTTCTATAGATAGGTGTCCTGTCATTTGGGAGAATGGGGTGAAGTGTCCCAAGGAGATGTAACAAGGAAGATTATTATACTCACATAATCTGTACAATTGTAATCATTACAGATATAGAAAACATCTATTACATGATGGTGAACAGTTTAAAAGAAATGCTTCTATTATCACAGTGTAATGAACTGTTCCTTAGTTTGATATGTTGAGAACTTTTGCACATCATCTTGATTCAGTCATACTAATCCCACATATAAGGAGGCAAATGCATTATTTTGATCGTGTCTAACGTGTTAAACACAAGAGAAATGACATTTGGCACAACTCATATTCAAATGATTAAAACACAGGCCTACCTGATTTTAAAATTGTGCATGCATGCAGGTGCACACATGTTTGCATGCACACATGCACATGCACACACACAAAGAGAAACTACTATCCTTGTGTAATGGACCTGTTGATTCTCAATCGCTGTGAATTCACATCATACATGAAATAGTATGGGCTCTCCCTGGCCACCATTAGAACTGCATATGGTTTTGCACATCAGAAGTCACTAGAAAAATGTATGCGTTTCAGTACCTTGTTTGCCAATGAACATATAGCAAGGCTGAGGCAGCTATTTTAAGCTTTCTCATTATCATTCACTCACCATAATGCAGCCAGTTGTTTGTCCTCTGGTGTGGCATTGGGGCCTGAATGAGTTTTTAGTCTCATAGCATACCTAGGGGTAAAAAAGGAAAATCAAAGAAATTTTTTAAAAAAGCTTTCTTATTGTGCTCGCTTCGGCAGCACATATACTAAAAAAAAAAGCTTTCTTATTAACAATAGAACATCTTCGGTGATCGAAGTTTTCTTTGCTTAATACTTAGTTTTTCATAGCACTTGCTATTCTTTTTTTTTTTTTTTTTGACTTCCTTTCTTTCTATTTAGGGGGGGGTGTGGAGAGGGAGAATCTCAAGCTGACTCCACGCTGAGCATGGAGCCTAATGTGATATCACAACCCTGAGATCATGACCTGAGCTGAAATCAAGACTTGGGATGCACAATCAACTGAGCCACCCAAGGTGCCCCCCTGTTAATTCTTTCTTAAAAGCTAGCTGATGCTGCCCCATTTCCCCTAAGCACTATATTACTATGACAGCTAGAACAAAATGACTTTTATGGCCCTCTAGGTACTTACTGCTCCAAGTTCAAATGCTACAGATCGTTGAGAGTGATACCAGTTCAAGCATTATCTAGGTGTATGGTGACACATCCATTTTTCTAATTTGGGCTTATGGCTGAATGACTAACAAGATGGAGTGAAGTTAAATCCTTCTAAACTAATGTCCAGAAAAATATTCACTTCCTGTATTCAGATGAATGCTTGGATTTTACCCTTTTCACTGTTCAGGAACTCTTACTTTGATGGCTGTGTAAATGTCCTAGGTGCATAACTAGTGGCTCTTATGAACTTTACTCAATCCCACTTATTTCTCTAAAGCAAGGGGACTATGGTCATTCCATTCTCTCAGTAATATACTAAGTTACTTGTAGACTCTGGGAGAGAGCTCAGACAGAGGTGAAATGATCAGAAAGTCCTGGGTTCAAATCCAAGTTCAGCCTCAATTTCTTTACCGATAAAATAAGACTAATACTGCTGATCATATAGCATTGTTGTATGGAGAGTATTGGTCAAGGTCATTGTAAGTTGCTAAAAAAATGATACTGTTATTATACTAGCTCCACAGCATGCAGATTTGTAGTGTCTTTGAATATATCTCCACGCATAGTTTTTCTAGTGGTTGCTCTGAGTATTTACAATATACATGTATGTGCCTTACCATAATTCACTGGTGTTAACACGTTTCACTTTGAGTGAAGCATGGAGACTTTATTTCCCTTTAAGTCCCTTTACTTTATTCACTTTTCAAAAACATTGTCTTGAGTATCAGCTGGTGATATGATTCTTGTTTTGATCATTGAGTATGATTTGTGAAACTCATGAGGAGGATAGTTTATTGCATGTTTTTGTACTCTGTTCTTCCGTTGTTCTTCCTTCCTTTCTGATGCTCCAAGATTCCTTCATTTGTCATCTCCTTTCAGTTTGAGGAACTTCTTCTAGCTAATCTTCATAGTTTAAAAACAAAGAACTTTGTTTTTCTTAGTCTGAGAATATTTTTATTTCCTTTTCTTTCCTGTATAATGATGTTTCACTGAATCTACAATTCAATTTGATGGGTTTTTCTTTCAACACTTGAAAAATGTCATGCCACTCTCTTCCATCCTCCATGGTTTCAGATGAGAAGTCTGCTGTCATATGAACTGGTGCTCCTTTATAAGTAATGCATCATTTCTCTCCAGCTGTCTTCAGGATTCATGTTTGTTTGTTTTTAGTTTTCAGAAACATAGTGCTGATGTGTCTTGTCATGCATTTCTTTGGGTTTATTGTACTTGGGTTTTTCTCAGCTTCTTGTACCTGCATATTTATGTTTTTGCCAAATTTGGCAGATTTCAGCCATTACTTCTTCAAATATTCTTTTAATTCCATTCACTTCCATTCCTGAGACTCCAATGATACACACGTTGGATCTTTTGTCAGTGTGCTTGAGGCTCGTGGGGCTCCACCCATTTTTTTTTCAGTTTATTTTCTCTTTGTTAATCAGATTGGATACATTCCATTTTCTGTTCTCAAGTTCACTAATTCTATCCTCTGTCATTCTGTTGGAGAAGATCTTCAAAAAGCGGTGACTGCCAATTGACCTGTGAGCTGGACCTGGGTGAACAGAGGCTCCTCACCTTCCTTGTTTTTGAAATGTGGGTTCTGGGCAGCCCGGGTGGCTCAGCAGTGTAGTGCCGCCTTCAGCCCAGAGCCTGATCCTGGAGACCTGGGATCGAGTTCCACATCAGGCTCCCTGCATGGAGCCTGCTTCTCCCTCTGCCTGTGTCTCTCTGCCTCTCTCTCTCTCTCTGTGTCTCTCATGAGTAAATAAATGAAAAAAACTTAAAAAAAAAAAAAAGAAATGTGGGTTCTACTTGCCTCTTCTGCTCCCAGAGGCTACTCCAAGGACAGAGCCTTGAGACAGTAAATACAGTGTTGAGAATATCTGCCCAGTAGAATTGGCTAAACCCAGTTAAGGCCCCTATGTAAACTTTAAGATTTGGTGTGTACATGAGTGGATCCATTCACCTTGTGGCCACCCAAGTAAGTTCTCTTTGCTTATTAAACCTGCCACCTGGGATCCCTGGGTGGCGCAGGGGTTTGGCGCCTGCCTTTGGCCCAGGGCCTGATCCTGGAGACCCGGGATCGAATCCCGCATTGGGCTCCCGGTGCATGGAGCCTGCTTCTCCCTCTGCCTGTGTCTCTGCCTCTCTCTCTCTCTCTCTGTGACTATCATTAAAAAAAAAAAAAATTTAAACCTGCCACCTAGGAACATGGAGTGGTCTGCCCTTTTCCCCTCATGTCTCCTTGCCCCCTTTATCTACAAGGGAGCAGTTTCAGATTACATTTGGGAAGCTCCTGATGCAGTGTTATGAACTTACACATCTCCACTCTGCTATTGAGCCTATCCAGTGAGATTTTTGTTACTGTTATATTTTTCATTTCTGTAATTTACATTCAATTCTTTAAAAAAATAACATTTCTTTGCTGAAATTTTTTATTTTTTGTTTCTTTCAAGAGAATTTATCAATTTGTTGAAGCATTTTTATGATGGCTGCTTCAAAATACTATCAGATAATTCCAACCTTTGATTCATCTTGGCGATTGGTGTCAAATGGTTGTCTTTTCTCATTTCTTACTGCCATTTTCTTATTCAGTTGTGATTTCTTGTTTCTTGGTATGATAAGTGAGTTTCTACTGTAACTTGAATATTTGGCTATTATGTTAGGAGACTCTGGGTCCTATCTAAATCTTTTATTTTAAAAGGAAGCTGCCTTGTTCAGGTTTAGCAGGCAAGTCCTGGCCTACTTCTGGGTTGTAGTTCCAATTACAATTTAATTTTTAGAGTGCTTATGGTACCATTTTGATTTGTGATGCTTGGTATCCTTTGAGGAGAAAGGAATTCTCCTGCCTATGATGACAAAGGGGGCATCCTGAGCTGGACAGTCATGGTGAGATCCCCCTTGCCAGTGCTCTCAGCCCCCATTGTCTCTCAGTGGGGGAGGAGAGTCTTAAGTCTGGCAGGCAACATGCCTAGATTTATGTGGTGAATTAATGCTATTTTCTAATTCAGATAAAAATAATTTCTTTTGTCTTAGTTTTCTTAGTAGTTTAAGGGATTCTATTCAGTCTGAATTATCTAGAAGATAGATTGTGTTCTCCATCATGCAATGATACTTGCATTAGTGAATACATTTGAGTCCTAACTCTGGTGCAGAGCAGGTGTAGCACATCAGCACCTCCAGGTGTATTTGACTGGCATCAGGCTTTTTCATTGTTGTTTGCTTATTTGTCTTTTAAAATTTGAATGCCTTAAAGGGGGCCAGGCCCACTCCAGTTTGCCATAAGACCTCTGACTTATTTGTTCATTCAAATATTTATTGAGCACATATCATGTTCCAGGAACTATCCTAGGGATTAAGGATACATCAATAAACAAATCAGAACCCCTCCCCTCAACTTCTCTGTGTTGGAGAATTCTAGGACACATCACTTCTTTTGTGTGCCTATCGAGGGTCACAACTTTCTTACCCGTCTGTGGGTCCCTCAGTCTGTGCCTTACTCTGAGGAAGGAATGGGAGAATCTAGGATCTCTTAGAGTAATTTTAAGTATTTTACTATGGTGATTTCTTTTGTTCGCTGACAAAAATAGCATACAATGTAAGAAAACAGTATGAAGGAATCCAATAATACACCGATATAGTAGGGATATTTTAGTAAAAAAAATTACTGGGCAGTGTTGAATTTCAAAACATTCTTAAGAGGTACATTTTAAAGATGATGTATTCTCTGATGCTGGGGTGACAGTTTCAAAGGCTAGAAATTACTTACTGAAGGAGAGTGGTATAAACTACCTCATTGTACCTTTGGGCCAATAAAGATCAAAAAGGTTATAACCGAAGATGACTAGAAATCTTCCATCTGGACTGATGGGGCATGCTAAAACATTTAATCTTAGGTTGCAAAGAATTCCAGAATTAGGAAAGTCTCTTAAAGTTAGTTTTGGGGAAGAATAATTTCACATATGGGTATTATACATTATCTCAAGCAGTTGAACTAACTAGAGACATAAACTATATGACAAGGTTCTCAGTATGGTTCATGGATGAGATTCCCTTAATGGTTCATTAAAAAGACATTAAAGATGTGCCTTTCTGGGTCTCCATGATGGAAGACAAGAGTCTCCCATCCAACTCCTTGATGTGGGCATGTCAGAAACTCTACTTCTACTCACATTACATGTCTCAACCCAGGTGGGGGATGGTGCTCCCAGTCAGGTCTAAGAATAAAACATCAGTACCTGTTGAGACAGCATCTCATAGGAGAGAATTTCCTTTCCTAAAATCCCCCCAAATGTTCTTTCCTCTCATCAAATACTCCTGAATCATTTACTGATGGAGTTAGGATTTTTATTATGCTAAACTGAATCATATTTTTAAAAAAACAGCATAAAGGTGAAATTAGTTCAAAATCTGCCACTTCCCAGCTGGGTGATGTAGGCATGTCACATTTCACTTGGACTCAGCTTCCTTTCTCCAGCAATCAGGGGTGAGAGGAGCTCTCCTGCTCAGTCATAAAGAGAGCAAAGGAGGCAGGGTGTGTGAAAGTGCCTTGCAAAACCTTACATTCTTCCTTGTGGGAATGAACAGGAGATCTTGGTAGCTGACATACATCCCTCATCCCCTCCACTTCCCCAACAAGACACAGTGCTTACCTGATGAGCTCTACTGTTTCCGAATACATTGTATAAGGAGATTTGGATTCCATTGGGCCTTGTTCCATTGCATTTCCACACTCAATAAATGATAAAGCTGCTTCAGCATAGTTCAAAGCCTTTCCAAACTTTTCCACCTGATCAACAGAGTTAATACAGTGTCTTTCTTAAGTATAGTTCTTTAAATGGCATTGTTACATAGTTTATATGCTTTATTTGAGAAACCCAACATTTGAGTCCCCAAATCCTGTGACTGGAGCTGAGAGAAGAAAGAAACAGGATGCTTCCTTCTCTAGTTATTTTCGCAAATTGCTACTGGTTCAGAGTAAGTGAGTGAACAGTTACATACAGAAATGTACCAAAGCTATACAATAGCTGCCAATCAGAATTGGTCAGAACTACATGGTTGCTCTAATTTCTTTTTCTTTCTAACCCCTAATTGCTTGGCAGCTTCCCTTCTTTTTCCTCCATGCTATGCTAAATAAAAAATGATTTGGGAGGATTATCTCAAGTTGTCTAAATTTATGTTAATTTCCCCCCATGTCAGTGAGGATAACTGAGAATTGGCTTCATATTTTTAGACTCTCATAAATCTGAACTCACACATCAAGGCAACCATATATTGTTACTCTCTGTGATAATTACATATTCTAAATTTGGATCGTATCATCTTCCCGGTTTTCACATATTCATTCATCAACCAAAAGAGAATTACACAAAGACTACTGATCTAGGTCCTGCCTCTGAAAACAATTTTCATTCATAATGGATACCTTAGAAAACGTCAATGTAGAGCAAAACTCTCTCTCTTTGGCAAATCAAGTTTTAAAATTTTTAAAAAAAGATTTTATTTGTTTATTTGACAGAGAGAGAGAAAGAGAGCACAAGCAGGAGGAGTGGCAGAGGGAGAGGAAGAAGTAGGCTCCCCACTGAGCAGGGAGCCCAATGCAGGGCTCAATCCCAGGACCTGAGATCATGACCTGAGCCAAAGGCAGACACTTAACTGACTGAGCCACCCAGGTGCCCTAGCAAATCAAGTTTTTAAACAGTTTATAACCCTAATAGGCTATAGAGAGATATTTCTTGACAGCGCTTTCAGACCAAGGAGGTCACTTCATTCAAGAAGTATTTTCTACAGCACCTAGTTCTGTGCAGTACGCATTTGAGACATGAAACTCCTTCCAGGAACACAGAATGCACCTGGAGAGAGAAAAAGTGCACCCACAAGATAGTTCAAAGTGCAAGGCAGTCTGTGATTAACAGAATACAAAGCCAAGAGTCCAATGCTAAGAGATGGTAGGAAGGGAGTAAGTCATGGGGCTGCAGATTGGCTGGGGAGGCCTCAGGGAGGAGACCTGAAAATGAGAATGGGAAGGAATGGTATAATTTGGCTGGATTTGGGGAGGAAGCTGAAGGTGTGAGTAGCTGTGAGTGTGTGTGCACGAGGCTCTGCTGCGGCACAGGCCCACTGGCTAGCACGAGTGATGTGTGCTGGGAGACCAGGAAAGCACCAGCCTGGCTGCCGCAGCATGTTGATAGGAAAGGTCAGCTTCTGGTAACCTGATACTGAAGGAACAATCCTTGGAAAGCCTTGGATGATCCAGGCAGAAATTTTCATTCTGCTTTAAAATATGGTGTTCTTTTCCAATAGTG
Organism: Nyctereutes procyonoides; assembly: GCF_905146905.1. Taxonomy (NCBI): domain Eukaryota; kingdom Metazoa; phylum Chordata; class Mammalia; order Carnivora; family Canidae; genus Nyctereutes; species Nyctereutes procyonoides. Next base: position 44,035,282 of record NW_026575049.1, on the reverse strand, counting down.
ACTATGGCATCAGCTTTTTTGGGTGACCAGAGCTTTCCATCAGACTGTGGGGTGGTAAGGACAAGAACCATACCTTCCATTTCCCTTGTCTATTTTCTGATAACTCTGTTTATTTCCCCCTGCACACTGGTGTACTGAGGCAGAGATCTTCATACAAATAAATGTCTGATGGGCAACACTGGTAGCACTGGGAGAGGGGTATGCTATGATCTGAGTACCTTCAGCCCTAGAATACTACCCTGAAGGTCATTTGAAATGCCTTATTCATCTCTGGCACCCTCAGTTCAGGAATGCTGGAGAGGAACAGAACAGGAATTACTAGGTAGGAAGAGTCTCTTTGGATGAGATCTTAAGATGGAACAATCATGTTATCTCCTTTAGAAAAAAACAGAAGTTTTCTATTTCTTGCTTGGAAGAGTCAAGCTTCCCAAAACAGGAGATTTTCCAAGTAAGAAAAGTTATTATTATTATTTTTCAAAACATCAAATCATGGTGACTTTTGGGTCTTATGAGCTGCATAATAGTTTCTGTGTTGTACAGTTTCAGAGGAAGTATTAATTTTGGCAGATACACAGGCAGAACATGAGTCTTTTTGAAAAAGGACTTGATCCTGGGACCAAGCCAAGGGTTGGCCAGGCTAACAAGAAAGAAAAATGCAAACCTAGATTTTTTTTTTTTAAAGGAACAAAATACTACCACCCACTGACTCCATTGCCTCTAGTTACTATTCAGACCTTAGAACTAAATTGAAATATTCATTTATCCGGGACTTTCTCCCAGTCAGACATTATTGGTTGAAGTCATAATTTATTGGGCTATGAGCACTTGATTATATAAACATTTCTCCATTTAACAGACCCAGCCATCCTTGTAATAGATTTTATAATTACCCCAGCTATATTGCCCCAGTGATGAAGCTGCAGTACAAACATAATTTGGAGGAACATATCTGGAAAGAAAAGGGTCTTACCATTGCATCTGCTTTATGCTTCATCCGTTTAGCTTCTTGCATAAAATAGTCTGCACTGCGTGGCCTACAGGAGAGAATATTAAATGTCATTATTGTGTAAGTGCAGGATCTTTGGAAAATATTCTTCCCTTTTGCTCAAACTTGAATCACAGTTTCCAAAGTCGGTTTAATATGGAATCAAGCATTTTTGCATTCCCAAATTACTGCCTATCTGTAAAATATCATAATTCCTTTTCTCTTACATTAGCTATTCAAAACACGCTCAATATCTGCAGATAGTGTACATCTACAATGATTTTAATTGGGTTCCCCAGTGGTTAATTTGTGAATTAGATTTCTTATTGCATGGCTGAGGAAACAAAAAAAACCTTATTTTACATGAAATTTGTATACAGTAATTCCTTTTTACTGTAAAGATCATAAATATACCTCATAATAACTGTATAGATATGTATGGGTGAGTACACTTATGTATTCTTAGGAAAGTACGTGTCGCTTATATGCATAAATGGCACCTACAGTTGTATCTATCTATATATAATTATTTTAAGGCTTCACGGTGAAACATGAAAAGAGGTAATACTGTATCATTATATTCCAATTATAATGAAGTTAATTGTAAAGTGATGTCTACCTTGTAACAATTCAAAGTAGCATGTATTCTCCAGAGTTCTGATTAGCTGGCTGGTAAACATTAACAGCAGACATGTGCATTATTGAAACAATAGCCCCTGCCAGCACTAACTCTGCTGGGAGATGAAAGTAATTCATACAGAGACCAATCTGAGTGTGTGTAATGACCCCAAGTTACGCAAAGCTACTCAGCAGACAGCACCTTTAAATGCTTAGTCTGATAGATTTTTAAAAATCTACATACCGTAGAGATCATTAGCCCAAGCTTTTTATATTATGGGTCTTTATGTAATCAATAAACTTGATCTATTCATGAATATCCAATATAAGCCAGGACTCCTCCAATGAGTTAAGATGTAAGAAGTGATGTTAATCACGGACTGACTCACCTATTGTTACATGCTTATTCTGAACTCTCTTCTTTCAGATTCTAATGGGTCTTTTTCCTTACTTCAATATTAGGGGTCAGAGCATCCTTTTATCTAACGAGGTCAAAATGCTTGGAAAAACCATGTGTACCATGATAATGACATTGCAATCCCAAACTTCTATCTTCATTTTAATGGTTTTAATCAATCAAGCAAATAAACAAACCAGCAGCATAACAAATAATTAGTTTCGAGTATAAATCATGGAGGCAAGAAAAAGACCTTGGTTTTCTGTCTTTGAATTTCCCCGTAAAATATTGTATTCCTGTGGTAATGTGCTGAGAATATTTTACTTTTCCAACAAGGAGATAAGGAACATAGCTGCAGAATTTCCTTAATGCGTAATATTAAACTCCCCATCTTTGGTTCATCATCCCTCTATCATTCTTACTGCCACTCCGGCCTGAAACCTTCCATTCGTCTCGGTAGGTCTTTGTGGCAGGTGGGACCAGAGGTTTCCTTTAGAGGAAGGCCTTCTCCTACTGGCTCTGCTTCCTCTAGGTCATTTCCTAGATGTTCACACATCTTCCATTTGAATGGGTTTTGGGTGCCTTTGCATATGTTATTTCCTTCTTTGTCCACACATTGACCTTTGAACACCTTTTGGATATTGGTCTTGGATTCCAAGTCTGATGATTTACATTTTTATTGTTACTGTCTTTGTTTTTTAATGGATTTTATTTTTCAGAGCAGTCTTAGGTTCACAACAAAATTGAATGGCAAGTATAGAGAGTTTAGAGAGTTGTCATATACCTCCTGCCCCTCTCTCCCCAGCCTCCCTTACATACCTTAACATCCCTCACCAGAGTGGCACATTTGTTACAACTGATGAACCTACACTGACACATCATTATCACCCCAAATCCAGAGTTACATTAGGGTTCACTTCTGGTGTTGTATATTCTGTAAGGTTTAACAAATGTATATTGACATTTATCTACTACCATTATAGTATCATAGAGCAGAGTTTCATTGCCCTAAAAATCCTTTAGATTATTTTTTGTTCATCTTTTTGCTGAATGTCCCAGCATAGAATACCAGATTCTACCTCTAGTCCAGACCCAGACCTGACTCCTGACCTTCAGAGGAGTTCCCAGAGCCTATCTACTCAGGAGAGGAGTTCCAGTATCTTCATCCATTCCTCTTCCCTGTTATCAGATGCTGTGAGTGCATCCTCCTTGTAAACATCCTTTCTTTTCTTGGTTAGCACATCCACTACCCAAACCTAGGCTTTCATCACCTTTCTTGGCTTCTCGTTTTGCTCTGCTCCAACCTGTCCTGAGCTTTAACCCTTGACCAGTGTTCGTAAAACATGGCTTTCATTATGTCACCATCCTACTTACAGGCCTAAAATCAATCTCCAGATCCCACAGGATCAAATCTCAGTTCAGGCCCCCAGTGATCTTGCCTAGCCTCCTTAATGGTATCAGTTAGTCACCAAGGCTCTGAACCACAGCCTGGGGTGGCTTCCTCACTGTGTTGTTCACATGCCATCTCTGTCTTAGAACCTCTCTGCTCCTCCCTTTCCTCTCACCTGGAACACCCTGCTCACTGACTGCACATACAGTGAATGCCTTCTATGAGCCAAATGTTACCTCTCCCTCAAATTCTTATGCTGTGGGGCCTTGCTTGTGAACTCTGGTCCACACTTACCCCTGTCCTTCCTCGATGCACCTTCTTCTTTACACTATACTTCTAGGCATTTAATTATCTTCTGATCTCTAGGGCTACCATCCTTGCACGTGGACAGCTCTGTAGCTGGTACATTTTTAGTAGGGAATATGCCATGGACATCTTTGATCATCCCCACCCTATGGTTTTAGGCACATGGTAGAAGGTACATGAACCCCCCCTTGAATAGCACTGAATTCATTTTGAGCTTAGAAGAGAGTGGTGGCTTCAGATGGGGTGCAGCATCACAGCCAATAAGCCAGAGAACGTCTCCATGGCAACTTGAAATTCTCCACATCATTATCCACTCCACACTCTAGTATATGAGTTTGGTCAATTTTTTCTTGCCTGGTTCTGTAGACCCTGTCACTAACAGATCATCATTTCAAATGCATTCGTTTTCATGAAAGGATTCTCTGGCAATCAGCTATGGCATCTGAGTTTTAACTAGCCTTCTAAGTTACCTTTAGGGATGGCAGTGTCTAATTCCTCATATATGTTTCTTGATCAACATTGTTTTCTTTTTAAACAATTTTTATTTAATTTCTGATTAATATTTTTAATTTTTAATTTTTTTGTTTAAATTCAATTTGCCAGCTTATAGTATAACACCCTCAACATTGTTTTCATCTACAGCATGTAAATGTATTTTTAAAATTTGATATGGAGGTTGAGTTACAAACTCTCACAATACTGTACGGAGGTAAGTAACACATCTAATTTTCTGACTGTATCATAGCAGCTGACACTAACCTGAGATGATAGGAAAAAATGTACCATCCGGAGGCCATTTACAAACACATTAGTTAGAATTCTCATATTCGCATGTAATGGAGGGCTCACTATACTGAGTCACTGCAGATTGCCTGATGATTGGCTCATTTTCTCCTTTCAGGTGATTTCTAGTGCCACGCTCCTAGATCAGAACATCACTGAGGCAATGGGGCCAAGTGGATGCCACTGAAGACTAGCCAGCAGCACAGTGGATGCATGCTATCATGAAGGCATCACTCTGACAGCAATGTACAAGTCAGGAGGAATGCAGAACTGTTGTCGCTACTGTGGCAGTTACACACTATGACTTGGCCAAGGTACTACAATAAAATCTAATTATTTCGGTGTTCAAACAGATTTGTGATCTAATCTAATTTTTTTTTTACATGAAAAGCCTAAGGTCTTCATTTTTCATTTAGATAATAACCTTCCTCATATTTTTTTTTTCACAGTGATGGTAATTTTATGACAATACATGAATAAACCTAATACAAGTTCAATTAAACATCATACATGTAACTAACTGTGTATCTTGGGTGCTTCAGAAATGGGACTCGTGAGTGATCTTTTTAAAAGCCAAGGCTTAGCCATGTGTATCTTTGTTGTAAGAGCTCTCTGTAACAACAGCAAAGAAAAAACATCTGAACACTTGATCCAAATAGAATGTTTTCTTTCTTCTCCTCACCCTCCCACTGCCCCACCTAAACATGCAGCCTTAGTTCTGAGCAGCCACAGGGTTTGAGCTACCCCGATATTTCTTCTGGCAGAAGAGTATTAAAGCAACCTTGCTTTTTGTTCTGCTCCGTGGCTGGGATCTAGTTGAATGGTCTCCCATGGAGAGGCTGGCAGCCTTCTTTCTGTAATTCCTACCTCAGTGAAATGTGCCCCCCCCTTCCCCAGCAGAGCCGCCTGTTTTGTGAAAACTGGCAGCGATGGGAGCTCAGTGTGTTTGAACAAACAGGTTCCTTGGCACAGCAGAAATCTGGATAATTTTCTTAGGGAAGTTGAAGTCCAAATCAGACAAGTAGGCAACTGCATACCAAATGAACTCATCATCCCATATCCTGTCAGCTTGTCATCTGATAAGCCCCATGGGTGTTACTGTGTCCCTCAGCTTTGAGTTATTCTCTTCACAAAGAAGGAAGCATGATGAGTTAAATACAGGCATCCCTCTACTTTCTGAAAATTCGAGGTATGCCACTTTGCTTTTACGAAAGACCTAGAATGGTTTTTGCTAACCTGGAGAGGATTTTCACTCTTCTGAAAAAAGCCTTACTGTGCCGATGGAGGTCTTTCTTAAAAATGGAGTAGTGCAAAGCGATATGTTGGAAAGCCGGGATGCTCTTCGCTTTACACAATTTTGACTTACAAATGGTTTCATAGGAACGCTCTACCCTCAGACAGCGGGAGAACCTGTAATTCTTTTTAATCCACTTCAGAGTCAGGGTCGCTGGCGTGCTGGTGTTGGCCTTATGACTGCTTCTTGAAGGAGGTAGGCACACTGCATTTAAGCAGCTGTTTTTGTTTCCATTAGCTTGATGCTGGCGGGGACCCCAGAATCTCAAGAACCTGGCTTCTCAGAATCACAAGTGACCACTCATCGTGTCACATACAGGCCATGGGCCCTTGTGTGCAACTGCTTCTCTCCTGGTTGTGACAGAGAACAGCGTGTTTTCTAGGACACACAGGCTAAGTGTGGCAGGTTTTTGTCATTCAGTCACAAGCAATTTTCTGTTGAAATAGAAACTCATCAGTTTGATTGTTGTTCTTCTCTGGGTGTGATATTTCAAATAAAACATTTTACAAATGATCAGAAAAGTAAGATTTCCACTAGGGAGGTCTGAAAGACCTTGTTTTCCAGTACTCCCCATGGCCTCAAGCCTAGTCTGTCTGTCTGTCTCTCTGTTTCAGTTAGAACAAAATAACTTGGCTGAGGGACTGGGATCTCTTAAAAGGGAAAATCCTATGTAAAGAACATAAGTGCTTGTGGTTTACCAGGAAAGGTGGGGAAAGTGAGACCCTCAGGAGAAAAACCAATGGCCACAGCACGCTCTCCATGGGAGCACCTTGCGCCATGTACTATCACCTACTTGAGGATTTCAGTTGGTGTCCTTTGACTAAATCAACACAAGAGATCTGACCTTTAACGTACTAGACTCTTCCCGTTCTCTATAAGATTAAATCCTTTTAGCTATGACATTGTGGAGCATAATTACATCACAAATGCCAAATCCTTCTTCCTTCCCGGCCAGCCACATTACACAAACCATGGCCTTCAGTGCCGTGTAGCTGAGGGAGTCTTTTTTTTTTTTTTTTTAATAAAGATTTTATTTATGTATTCATGAGAGACATGGAGAGAGAGGCAGAGACATACGCAGAGGGAGAAGCAGGCTCCCCACAGGGAGCCTGATGCGGGACTGGATCCCAGGACCCCAGGATCACACCCTGAGCGGAAGGCAGACGCTCAACATTGAGCCACTCAGGTGCCCTGAGGGAGTCTTCTCAATGTTGGGAGGTTTAAAGTAGCTGGGCTCTGGTTACTAGTGCCACGGGGACAGATGGAACGTTTGGTGGTTTTGCTGAATGTGATGATCGTGACCAACTCTTCCTTGTGAAATATGGGCAGGAGACAGTGCATCCTTCTGGGAGCAGCAGGCAGTTCTGGCACTCAGGATTCGCTGGCTTCCCAAACCAGCAATATGGCTGGTGGGAAAGGAGACTTGATTTCTCAGCCAAGCATTTCACCACTTAGCTCGGCTCAGGACTTCTGTACTGAGGCCTTCATGACACAGTTGTTCTCTCTCAATTTTCCCAGGCCAAGAACTCCCGTCACTAATTATGACACAAAGTAATTTACAGCTCGTGGCTTCGCACTAATAAGATCAGTTTCTAGGCTTTGAGTTGAATCAAGTGCTGTCACTCATTGACATAAATTCTTACAGATTTTTTTTTAACAAAAGTTTGGCAATCACACCAGTGTCACCTTAAAACCGTGGCTGTCAAGTAGTGAGTGTCGAGCATGGCTAAATGTCGGGGAGGAGGTGCAGTCACACTGCTGCCAATCTGAGCCTACAAATTCTGCAGAACAAGTTGACCTGGATCACGTTTTTAAAAATAAGTGTTATTTCATTCAGTCCCATCTGCATCCTGGAGACACAAACTGGTGCCTGTTTAATTGGTAAGTAACATAGGAAAAGGGGCTTAGAAGTCCATGAATTTAAATCTACCTGCATGGAGATTCCTTATATTCGTGGGGGAATAAATTGTAGGCATTACTCTCCTGGGAATGTTATTCTAATTCAGCTGTGTTCATTCAGCACTTGTTATTAAGCGCCCACTGAATTCAGCTGTTGTCTGAATTGCATGTTTATTCAACCATTAACCAGTATTTATATACAAAAGGATGAGTTTACTTTTTTCCTAAAAGCTACATGATGCAGCTTTAAAAATTAAATGGCAGGGTGGCATCTGTTCCTTTTTGGATCACTGTAACTGGATTTCCATCAACTCTAAATTACTCCTGGGCTATTTTTCTAGCACTTTCTTTCTTTCTTTTCTACTGGTGCCCTCTCTGGTTGTTTCACAGCTTGTTGACAAGTGAGAAGTCAAGGAAAGTGACAGGAGCCAGGTCCTTGTCTGTCAACAGAGGCTGCTGGTGGGGAGGTTGGTGCAGAGCAGAGCAGAGCAGGAGGAGACTGAAGTTTTGTGGTCCCCAGGCACCTTCCTGGGGAAGCCACTCATGTGCCTCCCCAGGCCCCGCATTAATAACTGAGGATTAATTAATTGCATATCCTAGCTCCAGCCAGTGTGCCAGCACATACCAACTGGACCTGGGAGACATTCTGTATAAGTTTAGGTGGCTTTCCTCCTAGTGATCTCTTAAGGGACATGGATTTTTATTGTTTTAAGGAAGAAATAATGCCTGGTTTGGCTTTTCAAGCTTCAAAGATCTTCCCAAGACTTTCTTTCTTTTTTTTTTTTAACAAACTTTTTATTTTATTTTTCTAATTTGTATTTATTTATGATAGGCACACACAGAGAGAGAGAGAGAGGCAGAGACAAAGGCAGAGGGAGAAGCAGGCTCCATGCACCGGGAGCCCGATGTGGGACTCGATCCTGGGTCTCCAGGATCGCGCCCTGGGCCAAAGGCAGGCGCCAAACCACTGCGCCACCCAGGGATCCCTTCCCAAGACTTTCTTAGTTCAGTGGTTGAGTGGCTGTTTGAGTTGCATGTTTATTTTACTGTTATGGATTTCAAGTCAATTGGGACACATGGCAATTGGAACATGACATCTATCTCTCCATATGAGGTATATGTAAGAGTGCTTCTTTATTATATTATATCTATAATGGTAAAAAGAGAAACAGTTTTATTGTAGCTGTCAGCCAGAAAAATTATACATATTGTTAATGGGAAGAACGAATGATAACAGCTTTTTCGTTGACATAGATACTGAAAAAATTATATTAGCAATAGCCCTGGCAGATTGAGAAACATTTCCTCTTGTAAATGGTCCAAGAAACTGCAGATCGAAGTACGGCCATTTAGTTGTTGCTGTTTCTGACTTAGCTTTTTGGTCCATATATTGGAAAATTCCTTACATTTAAATGTTCTATATGTGTGCTTAATATCATTGTATCAATACATGTGGTACCATTGTATGTGTATTAAAATACCATGCCCTTAACAACAACACCCGCTGGAAATGTTGGATGTGTTAAGCACCTCAGAGTCTAATGCACGTTGTGTTTGATCATGTTGTTAGATTATGACTTCTGAATGTAAATTGCCATGTTGTCATCAGACACAATTCTAATCTCCGGTTTTTACAAATGGCTAGAGCTAGAGCTCACACGAACAATTTATACTACCAAACCTAATTATATATGTAGTTGACTGAGGGACTGTCCTCCCACTACATGCACCCACTCCGGGGATTAATGACCACTTCCCTTGCTGCATGCTTAGGGCAGTGGAGAAACCGAGGAGAGGGGAGGTGGTGAGGGCCAGGAGGAGACTGTGATGGGGCTGAGTGCAGCTGCAGCCGCCATGGGAAGAAGAGAAAAATACATGCCCTCTTGGGCCACCCTTAAACTTTCATAAATCCAATTATCTTGGAATATGTTCAGTAAGTGGAACAAACCAAAAGTGTGGATTTGGCTTTCAGCTCCCAAATTCTGTGCCTTTAATTAGCTCACTGAAGTCCAAGTGTAAATTAAGGACTACAACTTAGTCCTCTCATTTCTCAGAGAAGTCTATGGGGTGAATAAATAGAGCGCGTCTATACCCTGGGTGAAGTCAGGGCTGGAGAAGAGGATGTGTAGAAGATGAGGATGGAATAGTCATCACTTCTACACAGATGGTCTCCCTCATGAGATCTCAACTAACTGGGTCTTAGGAGAGCCTCTGGAAGAAAGGTGTCATGACTCATTTTTCCTGATAAGGGAGTTGGAACTCGAAGACATTTGGCACCTTTTATTTTTCCAATTTTGGGTGGGGTTAGTGATTTATAGTCTGTCCCCTCATATAAGCGAGTGGAGGACAGGATGCTCCGTGCTGGGCACTGTTTCACCCCATGCACTGGATGCTTGTTAAACAGTTATCATTGAAAACAGGATTCAAGCCAAACTCTTGAAACCATATCTTCTGTCTTCTAGGCTTGTCCTTGACATTTATTTTTTTCCCCTAGGAGCCTAAGTAATTTTCAGTATCATTTTATCACTTCTCCTAGAAGGATGATAGGATATTTTTTTCCTGTATAAGTACTGTTAATACTATTATAAAGAACATAGCATTTTAGAAGAAAACAAGCCAGGAGTGAGTCGCTATTATCCTTTGCCTGTTATAATTTACAAAACCAAGAATGTTTCTCTTTCTGGTTGCATACAACTGCCAACAGTCCAAAATGCAGGTGCTCAGAAAAGTTAAGACTCACAGATGCCACTTGCCTTAGCTTCCTGACATCCTGGACGCAACCGCAGTAGCTCTGGCTGTTGTAGCCATTCAAAAAGCCCACTAGGACTCAGGGGTGCATTCAAAGTTAAGCTCCAGTTCCCTTTGAGAAGGCAACACTTACCCTAACCAAGTCATGCATATAAAAACCTTCTACTCAAGGAGTTTCTGTTTTACCATGCCCCTCACCATATCAACAAAGAGTCCACACTCACATATCATCGAAGACAAGTTTCTGCCTCTTGCAATCCCTGTGGCCGTTGGAACCTGGAGACCATGGCTCTGTTTGTGGCCGTGACTTGTGGAGAACGTTTTCGGAATTGTTGTGAGCAGCTTTCTAAACAAAATAACATACCATTCTTTTAAAAACGGGCCACCTGGCTGAAAGAGCAACCCATTGTTCTGTTAGGACTGATGATTTCTTTTGTCTACATAATGAACAAGGAAATACATGCGTTCCAGTTCTTGTGCTGAGGGCTTTTACACGTGTTGTCAAATGTCATTCTTATAACAGTACTGAAAGGGAAGTTCTCAGTTGCCCACTATCATGGGTCCAGAAACTGAAGTTAGCTGAGTTTAAGTAACTTGCCCAAGTTCAAATAGCTATTGTGGGTGACGCCTCGGGCCTAAGACTCAAGCTCCTACTTTTTCCCAGTTGGTCAGACCTATGGCTCTCCAAGGTGAATTCTGCATCAGAATCATTGCAGGGTTGGTAGTGGTGGTGGTGGTGGTGGTGGTGGTGGTCTGTCAACACATAGATGGCTGGACCCCCACCCCTCCAGAGTTGAATTTAGTAGGTGTGGAGTGCGGCCTGAGAACATCACATTTCTAGCAAGTTCCAGGTGATGCTGATCCAGAAACCAAGCTTTCAGAACTGCTGAGTTATACTCCCTTGCAAAAGAAAAGTCATTCAGGTCACAAATGGACTGATTCTCATTAGCTGTCTGTTAAGAATAGGAAAAGGCAAAGGGAATAAATAGAAATTATTTAAAATGTGTTTTTAAAAGGAACACTATTGATCTGTGAAAAATTAAAAAAATCTTATTCCCTGCAGATTCAGATATTTATAGAACACCTATTGTGTGCTAGACCCATGAATCATAAAGCAACTGTCTTTGGTTATGAGATTCAAATAGATCCCTCTGAAGTAAATAAAATGTGTTGAGTGTGTATAAATGCTTCTTTAAATATGGAATGATTTTTTTTGTGCAGGTCAAGCCTCTTTGTTGTTAAGAGCTCCTAGGACTCTGCATTTCCTTTTTGGCACTCAGGGCAGTCATTATGGATGTGTGTGGTCTCCTGTCTATGTCATTCTCTTCAGCTAGACTGTGAGCTTCACACAGGCACAGACTGAATCTGTTAGATCATCGCTAGACCTCCATTGCTTGGCAGTGCCTGGCACATGGTAAGTACTTGCTCAATAAACATCTGTTTGGTGAAAGAATGACTGAATAAAGACTGTAATTATTTTACGATTCTCTAGACATCATGGTTGCTTTTATATTAGGATCGGGAGGTGAAGAAATGTTTTGTGTTTTAATTTGAATCAGCAGTTTTTTATTCCAGGTTTTTCTTTCTTTTTTTTTTTTTTAAGATTTTACTTATTTATTCATGAGACACACACACACACACACACACACACACACACATACACACAGAGGCAGAGACACAGGCAGAGGGAGAAGCAGGCTCCATGCAGGGAGCCTGACGTGGGACTCGATCCTGGGACTCTAGGATCACGCCCTGGGCCGAAGGCAGGCACTAAACCGCTGAGCCACCCAGGGATCCCCTAGGATTTTCTAGTGGGGTCTTCTAGATTCTGTGAGTCTAGAATTAAAGATAATTGATCCCAAATAAGGGTGCATCAGTGGGTTATTAATTTCCTGATGTAACAAGATGTCAGCTCTTGCCAGACCTTCTACCAATTATTTTACCTCTAGAACATTAAATACTGCCTCCCTCATCTTTCCTTGCAGGGCCCTCTTCTCATGTCTCATTTCTCTCCCTGCCTCACAAAGCCCTGCTGGTACTGATAGCACGGTGGTGACCTGAGAGAATTTGGAAGGAGAGTTTGGAATTAAAGAATGTGTCCCAGAGGATGCATGATCCAGGACCACCAGTGGCCGTAAAGAGGAACCAACATGAAGTATTAGTTGTATAGGTATCCAGGGGCTGTCAGTTCTTCAGATAATAGTAGGTCATTAAAATCTTTTCGCCACTATTTTGCAAATGAAACCAGCTCAGAGAGATGAAGCAACTGGCTTGAAGTCACATTTTGACTAAGATATGAGGCTAGACAGACTGTGGACCCCAGTCTCCTGCCCTTCCTGAGGGCAGTGCCGGCAGCTGGAATCATCCCTGGGAAGGGTGGTGGAGAAAGGGTGATAGCAGGGTCCCACAATTCAGTCACTATAAGCTGGTCACCAAGAGTGGAGTGGGAGTCCCAGATTTAACTCTGCCCTGGGGCAAGGAATATTTCCAAATGAAAAGGTTGGTTGTTGGTCCCAAACTCCCAATTTACAATGCCTTGGGATAGTACTCCTTTGGGGCCATTTCTCTTCAGAGTGGGAAATGCAATCCTGCCAAGAAGTGTGCTAAGCAGAAGAGGCTTGCAATGCTTCCTCTGCTGTCTTCTGGAGCTCTCTGTGGGAGGAGGTAATGGGGCATGCTCGTTCACCAGGTCTTCCCAGGGCAGCATTTAGGGATTCTTGCAGGACCTCAAGCATGTGTTTAGGCTGTGCTGGGCTAGAGACAGAAGAGGACAGGGGTGTGTTCAATTTCATTTTTATTTTAACTGGGAAAGGAAGGGAATCAACATACCGTGAGGTCTCCAGCATGAGACTGCAGCTGGCTCTCAGCCTTATGCTTTTTGTTGGAGGAAGCAGAAGTGAAGTTGCCATTTGATCTGCTAGAAGAAGTTAAGTCCTCACTGGAGTATTTGTGTTTAGATGCATCAGAGAGGGGTGAGATGGGTGACCGGAGCACTTTTTCATTTTTATTTATTGGTATTGCCAAGCTGAAAAAGGAAATCACAGTAATGGAATGTCACACAGTCAGCACAGGGAAAGGTAAATGTTTTATATATGACCCAAACCTCCTATTTAAAACCTATTGGTAGGAAGGTGTTTTTTGAGAATTATTATACCAGGAAACAATTTTGTGGCCTTAGGACCATAGCAAACAATAAGTAAATTTTACTCATTGTTTCCTTCCTTGTCTTATCAGGATGAATAATAATTCTGGTGTTAAATGACTAAGACTAATAAGACTTTCATCTTTCTGAGTTTTTCATCCAAGGATCTCAAAATACACAACACTTACTGCTCTCCTAACAAGTCTAAGCAGCAAGTAATGGGAAAGTCAATCACATGGTACATGAGTTCTCTACTTCTAAAAGGACTTTTGCTAACACCTGAGCTTGTACTAATTATTATATAGAGAATAATGGAATCACAGAATAATTTGCAAAGTATGAGGCCAACTTTCATTTGTTAGGTTTCTGGGCTAACCAGATAGTGGTCAGAACAAACACAGAATAGAAAACTCTAATTAAAAGTTATATTTTCTGAGGGTGCCAGGGTAGCTCAGTGGGTTAAGTGTCCGACTCTTGATTTCAGCTTAGGTCTTCATTTCAGCTCAAGAGATGAAGCCCCACATTGGCCTCTGGGCTGGGTGTGGAGCCTGCTTAAGATTCTCTTTCTCCCTTTGCCCCTTCCCCTTCCCTCTCTAAAAAAAAAGTTATATTTTCTGATTTCTAGTTCCTTATTTCACCTCCCAAATTAATTGTTTATGCCAGAGGAAGACAAATACTGTAAAATTTCACTTATATGTACAACCTAAAAAGCAAAACAAATGAACAATCACAAATGTTGAATCACTATGTTATATAACTGAAACTAACATAATATTGTATGTCAACTATACATCAATTAAAACAAAAAACCCCCAAACTAATGAGTAAAACTTTTGGTTATGCGTGAACATAACTCCCCCCAAAATTAACCATCAAAGAAGGGAGTCACATGTATTTGAATCTTTGCAGTGTATGTTATATTGATAGGCCTCTCTCTGTTACTTTACCCTGAAAAAAAAATTGAAGGAAGACACGCAATAACCTGAAATAAACTCCAACATTGCTAATTTGGGATGCTCATAGAAGTCACTTAACAGAGTTAGTTAAAAAAGGGTAAATCCATTTAACAAAAACTTAGTCACTATTCCTGCAGTTATTACTTCTTAATTGCACATGTTGGTTATCACTGCAAACAAGCCGTTAAAAGTCACTTCAAAAAGCAATTTCCTTACGTTGGTGGTCACAGTGTAGAAATTACAAACACAGCCCTTTAGAACAGATAATAAAGCCAAGGTTCTTAATGTTAAAGTAACAAGGTTCTTAGTGTCATGCAAATTGATCTGTGTAGGGATAGAGTATCTGGTGATTGATTTCTGGTTCAAAAAGTACTGTGCATCTAACAACCTAGAAGTGAGAAGATGTGTTCTGGAAAACTCCATGAAGCAAATAAAAAATGGCTTAGTTAGTGATGATGAAGAGACTGATGTTGAAGATAGATGTGAACAGTCTGTATATAATTGTGTCTTGACATGTGAGTGAACAAAGTCATACTTCTAAACCTCTATTATGTTTTTTTAATTTTTAATTTTTTAAAGATTTTATTTATTTATTCATGAGAAATACAGAGACGCAGAGACATAGGCAGAGGGGGAAGTAGGCTCCCCACAGGGAGTCCGATGTGGGACTTGATCCCAGGACCCCAGGATCATGACCTGAGCCAAAGGCGGACGCTTAACCACTTAGCCACCAACGCGCCCCATCTTATGCGGTTTTAAATGTTCATAGAAAACTAAATTATTGTATTAAATATTGTTATGGACATAGGACTATTTCTTCATCATTATAAGTTTCCATACTCAAGTTGACCAAAAGAACTTGCTCTGGATCTCATCTTTGGGAGAGGTGTTCCCCTTGCATATGTTCCTGAGGTACATGGACCACCTTTCATAGAAGGAATTCAAAACACTCTTACATGCAAGTGTCACTATGTAACATAAATAAAGCTACTGGAGTTAGACGCTCTGCCAGGCAAAGGCTCTAGAGCAAGAGCTTTTATCCTGCCTGGGGTCTGTGAACTTGGGTGGGAAAAAGTTACAACTTCTCATTGAAATGGAGCATTCCCAGAGTAGTGGTTGGGCAGGAGTAGTGTTAGCAATGCTTGATTGTGTCATCAGTAGGAAACCACAGGTATCCTTGTGTCATGTCATAGTTGTTGCAGACATCTCAAAATATTGTTTATATCTATTCATCACTACTTAGAGATTACAGCAGTTACTAGGACCTGCTAGAAAGGCTTTCAATGCACTAACAAAGAAGCACATTTACAACTATATCACACATTTAAAAAAGACACCTTGGAACCACATTTTCCTCATCATGTTTCCCCAGTATTTTGGGAGACCACCTACTAGGCCCAGAGCACTGTGGGCTGGGCCAGCTTGCACACACACTCTCTCGCTCAACCTTCAAGAGCTCTCGCCTTCTTTCCCAAGGTGACTCTCACACTGCAGTGCGCCTGTGCTCGTGTATCCTCACTCTCCAATTTCCTCTTTGAGTTTTAGTACTGCTCTACATCTTCTCCTAACCTTTCAGTTTACATTTTTATGTGTTGTGCTGAAACATTAATCTCCCCTTAAAAATTCTATGTACACAGTCAGGGAGAGTGAGGAGTGTCTTAGCAGAGGAAAAGTGGTTTCTGAGCTGTGGTATTTCTAAATGGAAAGAGCTTCTATGACTGATGATAAGCTACTCACTTCTAATAAATATTGGGGACCTTGCCTTGCTAGAAAGCCATTTGTCACAGGGGATTTGGTGCAATGTGGGTCTGTCTGGAAACCCTTTAGAGGAGTAACTGGGTGCCATTTAACCTTGGAGACACAGATCCTGCCTAATGCTACAATTTTAGTCTATAAGCGATTCCCCTCAAAGTTTATATTTCTTCAACCATGTAATAAGCTTAGTGTTCTTACGGGTTTAGTGGCTATTAAAATAAGGGTTTGAAAATTCAGTTACTAAGTTTTCAGAGGGAAGGTGTTGTCTTTGAGAGCACAAGTCTTTGAGAGTAACCCGTCTTTTGTTAGAAAGAAGTACTGACGCTGTATCTGGGGTTGTGACACGCGGACACCTCTGGGCATAATTATTAGCTTTAGGTTAGATCAAAGGAAACAAGTCTAGGGACCCAGACCAGAGCAGGCATTAAAAGTTCTGACTCTCCTCCAACATGGTACCTGCCTTTCAGACCCAGAGATCCGTCCGGCTCACCTCTTACCTTCAATGGAACACGCATACCTGTTGATGTTCATGCTGCAATGGTTTGCAGATAAAGTATTATTGGCAGAGGTGGTCAGTCGCAAAGAGCTCTCTTTCTCTCCCTGGGCCTTCTTGACCTCCCTGTAATCGTCTTCATTGTCACACTGCATGGAAATAAGCAAAAGCCAATCAGCTTTGGATTTCAAGGGATCATAATGAGCTCCCATCACAACCTTCCACAGAACAGGGCCTCCTGAGAGACCAGCTCACTCAGTTTCTCTGGCAAGGGTCTGGAGCAGCAGTATGTTTGCTGTGTTCTTGCCCCTGTTCTAGGCTCCCGGACAGCTCCTCAACCATGAAATCTGTCATTTTTACTACTGACAGTTTATTGAGAGGAAAAGCATGACCCTGCGATCACTGTTAGAGAGAGCACACTGTGAATGATGAAAATTGGTCTACCATCAACACATCTGATTTAGCTCTCCAAAGGCAACCTGTTCTGAATTCACACTATATGTTCAGTGTCTCTCATTTTGGCATTTCTTCATATCTGAATAAAGTACAACCACCATATCCTGAGCTTAATGCCATAAAGGCAATGACAAGCCTAGACCTTTCTTTTGAAATTTATGGCTTTTATGAATTTCAAGCAAAGGTTGTTACCTCTTGGTGTCTTAATTCTAGTTAACAATAACTATCCTTTGACATCTTAGAATCCTTAATGTACCTTTTTATAGAAGAGTATTTCAATGGAATTCTTGTTTCCATGATTGTGGTTACCTTTTACATGTGTATTAGGGTGCAGTGTAAACACACTCAACAAAGTTCTATTGTTGGTGAGAAAGCTGTTACTATAGTAACAGTATATTCACGGCTCTTAGCAGTGTTTTCCAGGAGACAAGTGCTGGCTTCAAAGATAAAAAAACTTTGACCTTCTCTGTCTAGCTGGGATTGTCACACAGCCTCTGTCACAGGATCCCAGATGCTCACACTGAATAGTGACCCCAAGAAGGTTGCAAACCAAAGCTCCGAATCCCTAGTCTTCTGCTCCGGGGTTCTAGCAGGTTCTAGATTCTGAACCTTTGGCAGCCATGTCTATGGTGTCCCAGTACTGAGTCTTAACACCTCAGATGCTGAGTGAAGACTGGTATGAAAATGTCCTTTCACTTCTCTGTGTATGTATTTAATGATGATTAATCAGATTTCAGGAGGAGGGGTAGGTGTCAGGCTTAGTATAAATGAAGTTTCATAAGTTGAAAAATTTTTTAAAAGGCCATCATAAATTACTTAAATATAGAATATTATGGAATTTATATGTATGTCTTTCTGCACATCTCTGTATGTATGTTTAGATAGCTACATGTATTTCTAAACAATATTTATAAATTTCTAGTTATGCATATTTTTTATAACTGTTTTTCTCTGTCTCTCTTTCTTTCCAGTAGTCTATCCATTCCCATAAATCCAATAAGTAATGAGGAGGGCAGGGTAGCTAGAGGGAAACAGAAAGGAAGAGGGGTAGAGAAGTAGTAAGCTACGCTGTATCACTGTACTATATGGTCTGAACCTGACAATACCTCTGCAAGGATATCACCATTTTACAAAGGAAGAAACTGAAGTACAGAGAAGTAAGGTCCCCTGATTAAGGTTATCCAGGAGGGGCCAACTACATAATTTGCAGGGTTCAGTGTAGAATGAAAACACTGAGCCCCTTTGTCAAAACGCAGGAATATATCCTCGATTTTGGCTTGGTGAAAGTTTTTGAATTTGACACCAAAACCAAAGATAACAAAAGCAAAAATAAACACGTAGGACTATATCAAATCGAAAAGCTTCTGCCCAGCAAAGAAAACCATCAACAAAATGAAAAGGCAACCTACTGAATGGGAGACAACATTTGCAAGTATACAATAAGAGGTTAATATCCAAAATATATAAAGAACTCATACAACTCAATAGCAAAAACACAACCCCATTAAACAATGGGGGGCAGAGAATCTGAACAGATATTTAGATGCCATACAGATAGTCAACAAATAAATGAGAAGATACTCAACATCACTAATCATCAGGCAAATGCAAATCAAAACCACAATAAGATCACTTCACAACTGTTAGAACTGCTAAAATAAAAAAAAATGCAAGAAATAACAAGTGTTGGCGAGGATGAGAAAGTGGACCCTTGTGAACTGATGGTGGGAATGTAAACTGATGCAGCTGCTCTGGAGAACAGTATGGAGGGCCCCCCCCCATTAAAACTATAATTATCATATGATCTAGCAATTCCAATTTGGGGTATTTAACTGAGGAAAAAGAAAACACTAACTCAAAAAGATATTATGTAGCCCCATACTCATTGCAACATTCATCACAATAGCCAACACATGAAACAACCTAAATGTCTGTCAATGGATGAATGGATAAAGAAGATGAGGTGTGTGTGTGCATGTGTGTATAATAGAATATTATTTAGTCATAAAAAATGAAATCCTGCCATTTGCAACAGCGTGGATAGAACTTGAGGACATTTTATTAAGTGAAGTGAGTCAGACAGAAAAAGATAAATACCATGTGACCTCACTTCCACGTGGAATCTAAAAACAAAATCCGTAAAATGAAAAAAAGCCCAAGCTTGTATATAGTCACTATATTGGTGGTTGCCTGAAGTTGAGGGTGAGGGGTGGGCAAAATGGGTGAAGGGGGTCAAAATGTACAAATTTCCAGTTATAAAATGAGTAAGTCATGGAGCTGTAATGTTACAGCATGGTGACTATAGTTAATACTACCCCGTATTTGAAGGTAGCTAGGAGAATGGATCTTGAATGTTCCCATGAGAAAAAAAAATTATAACTACGTATAGTGATGGATATTAACTGGATTTATTGCTCTGATAATTTTGCAATATTTATAAAAACTGAATCATTATATTGTATACCTGAAACTAATTAATGTCAATTATACCTCAAAAAATAAATTGAAAGAAAAAAAGCAGGCAAAGAGTAGTGTTATAAAGTTCTAAAGTAGAAAAAATTTTCCTGCCTGTCAAAGTCTCTCTCTTGACTTGTCATGGTGGTGTTTAATTACTATTTCATATTGTGTTCCTTGAGGCATGTGGATATGTGGGGGGCGCAGGCTGACGGAAGTGCTGGGGCCAATCCTGTGACTATGCACATGCACATGGCCCAACAGGGGAGGTTTTCCCCCTGCCTGCCAGTTGTATAGAGGCAGGGAAGTCCAGCCAGGTATTTCCCCTTTCCATGGCCCACCCCTCAACCC
The DNA here is from genome assembly GCF_905146905.1 of Nyctereutes procyonoides. Lineage (NCBI taxonomy): Eukaryota > Metazoa > Chordata > Mammalia > Carnivora > Canidae > Nyctereutes > Nyctereutes procyonoides. The sequence goes on along the minus strand of NW_026575049.1, from coordinate 44,015,255 downwards.
CCAGGCAAATCTGCAACCCCTAGGAGATTGCAGTCCCCTCTCTGAGACCTCTCAGGTCCTGGGTTAGGGTTGGGTGAGATGCCTATGTTAACCTGCCTTGGCCCCTGGCTTTGGGGAGCAGTGCAGGTGCCTGGAGGGAGATGGGGACCGGAAGGCTGCACAGGGCCTGCTTCTACAATGTGTTGCCATAAGTGTTTCAGTATGGGAGTGATGATGGAAACTTCTTCTGGAAGCCGTTTTGCTAACTTTGGAGTGCTGAGGGGCCAAAGGGCCAGCAGAACCTGTCCTGGGGGAACCAGGCAGGAGGTAGGACCACGTGTATGTCAGAGTTCCACAGGTCCCCTCCATCATGCCACACTGAAAAACACAAGTTCAGAGAGAAAATGACTTTCAAGATGGCAACCACAAGCATTAAATTCCAAGCACAGAGTCCTTCTGGGCAGGGGCCCTGTGGGGAAAGTACTACACAACCTTCAGACTGACTTTTTATTGGAAAGCCTGGAGCCAGACAGGCCGGGTTCACCCCTAGCCCTTGTGTGAACCTGGTGCAAGATGCTTTAGGCTCCCTGGGCTTCAGTTCTCTCATCTGTAAAACCACTGTGACAAAAATACTTGCCTCATAAAGTCATAAAGATTGAATGAATGAATATGTACAAAGTGCTGAAACAGCATCACTCATGGGCTCATAATATGTACGTCAAGTGTTGTTAAAGATTTTCTTCTAAATTTGGAACCATCCACAATACTGCAATCTTTGGTTTATCACCCCTGATATTTTTTGCTGTGGTAACAACTTACTTTTGAAGGTAACCATAACAGGAGGGGCTCAAACTCCTCAAAATTGGCTTTAATTTATGGTGAAGTTATTCCTGCCCTCAAGCGTCTGCAAACACTGCTGGATATCTGGGTCTGCTTCCAGATGGGTGGCCAGCTCTCTCTGCATTTGGGCCATCTTTCTTACTCCGCGCCTTCCCGGTTCGCTCTGGGTTCTCTTTTTTGGTGCCACATCATCCCCGGTTCCCTGATGACTCAATGTTTCTCTTCCTTCTCCTCAGGTCCCTGTTCCCAGGCCCTCTCAACCACTGGGTTCTCCTTGGTCAAGGTTACCGGGAGTAGCAGGCTGGTGCTCCCCCTCCTAGGCCCGTCCACCCACCACCAGGCGGCCGGCACTTATTTCATGCTTCACCCTAGTCACAGCCTTAAACTCTACGAGGCTCTTGGCTTCTTAGGTCCATGACTGGTCAAGGTCCCCTGTCCCTTCCAGCAAAGAGTGAGGTGCACCACGTGATCAGCCTTTCTACTGGTCCAGCAGCCAGCCTGCCTGTGCACACACTTGGTAAGGATTTCTCGTATGCCTATCCACCTGCTGTGGGACTGGGCTTAATGATCTCTACCGATAAAATGGGACTACGAGTGGTGTTTCGTCATCAAGCAGTTCTGAGGATTTAATGGAGTTAATCTACGTCAAGTACTTATGTGTGTGGCATATACCTGGTGCTACAGGAATGTTTGCTGAGCAAGGACACACGTAACACTCCCGCTGCCTGTCCACTGCGGACCAGCAGCCCCCGTGGGCTTCCCCACTTCCCCACGACTTAAGGGAAAGCCAGCCCTCCCTCCCCGCCCACCTTCAGCCCCAGGCCCACCTTGCGTTTCCTCTTGGATTTTGGCAAAGCCTTTTCGGCAGGAGCGTCAGACGGATGGCTTGGCTGCGTGCTCTCGGCGTCCTTGGCTGCAGGGGCATTCAAGACCCCGGGCTCCTGGGGCAGGTGTTCTGGGATCCTGGACAGCAGGGTCAGGTCAATTTTGACCCAGAGAGACCTGACCTCATCGCTGTCCTTCAAGGGGGAGAGAAGTTCGTTGCGGCCGAAAGGGACGAGCGTGTAGAACTGCTCCTCCAGCTCCTTGGCAATGTCGCTGGTGGTCCTGGCATTGATGGAGCCTACGGGGGCCCGGGGGCCACCGCCACTGCTGATGGGGCCCGCAGCCTCCTTCAGCCTCTGGTCACTCGCCGAGGAGGCGGCGGCGGCCACGGCCTGCGCTTTGGACAGAGGGTACTCCTCTTGCTCAGACTCCAGGTCCGAGTCCGAGGAGGAGGAGGAAGAGGAGGATTCTGTGTCTATGAACTCCTTGGATTTGGGGACGATCCTGCTCAGCCCCCGCGTGCGGCGCTTCTCGCAGGTCACCGAGGAGCGCAGCTCCTTGCGGTGGCTCGTTCTGCTGTTGCCGCAGGGCCTGGTCTTGGCGGGCTCCGGGGGGCCCACCACGCTCGCCCCCAGCGCATCGGCAGCCGCGGGCTCCTCGGGCCGGTGGCAGTTGGTGGCGTCGCCGGCGGCGGTCCTGTCGGTGCGCCGGGTGGGCTTCTTGCCCGCGGCCCTCCGGGCGGGCGCAGGTGTGCTCTCGGCGGGCGCACCGGGCACGGCGGGCGGCTGGGCGGCTGCGCTCACGGCCACGGCCACGGCGGCGGGCGGGGACTTCTGCTTCACTCCCTTGCTCCCCGGGGCCTTGTTCGCAGTCCTTGGCCTCTGCTCCTCCTTGCAGGCGCTCTTGATGTCCTTGTCTCGCAGGCTGGCTTGGCACACGTCGGCCAGCTTCGCACAGTCCTGCACTTCCTCTTTCGCAGGAGCGTAGTATTGATTGCTCTCTGGCCCGTGGCTCTCATTTTGGATCAGAATAGGTGGCTTGTGGGGATTAACTTTGTTTAGCCATTTGTCCAGCTGCCACTTGTTAGAGGACGCTGGTTCAGCCTAAAAGCAGAAAACCGGCAACAAACATCTTTTATTAGACTCACTTAAAAGATGCTCGGCTGCTCTGAATCTTCACTTACTCCCCTAAGTATCTGAACAGAAAACCAAGGGGCTGCAAGCAACAGCAAAATGGAAGCAGTAGGTGTGTGTGGCCACGGCTGGACTGGCCCACGGGACGCAGGGATGGTGTCCCTTTTCTGTCCCGAGGCACTTATGTATCAGCGCAGTAGTATGAAACCTATTTGGAAAAAATCAGAGGCCATCCCTGTGCTTCATGAGAACTGGTTTCCAGCCCTTTTGAGTGTTATACGATGTATATTTTTTATAATCATACATACATAAACTTGAGATTCCAGGATTAACTGGGGGATAGTATGGAGGCGCTGAACGTTAAAGCACACATTTTTTTGTAAGACTGAAAAATTCAGAGGAAATTAAAAGGGGGGACTAAATAGAACCTGTAATCCCAAGCAATTAACATATAATTTCCGTGGTGAAGGCAAGTAGGGTATGGTAATTTAACAGTAGAAGCAGTAACTTTTTTTTGGGGGGGGGTGGCTTGTTTAGTGGCAGAGAACTCCTATTTCAAAGGGAACTCGTGTGCCCCATATGCTTTGCCAGCTGGATTTGGTTAGTTCATCCTCAACCTGCTTCCATTCTGCTTTGCTGGAAATGTTTCAGAAGCGGAAATGATGATGGGAACGGAACTTTTTCTGCACGCGGTTTTGTTAACTTAGAGCAAATCATGGCTGTATAGGTTTTAAACTCTGCCCCACGGATTGGTTCCAGGGAGTCTGTGAACACCCTGACACAGGGTGCTGTGTAGATGCCTTTTTTCTGAGAGAGGTCCAGAGTTTTCATTCAAGTCTCTAGAGATCTATGGCTCATAAAAAGGCTAAGAATTGATGATTTTACAGAGTGTAAATACTTTTGAATTCTAATACAAGTCCATTTTTTTCCAGCATCTATGATTATTAATAGAAAAAAGGGTGTACTGGTAAGTGTAAAAACATTAGAGTGTTTTCCTATTTGTGACTGCACATGACATGGGGGAAATATTTTTGACTTTTTAAAGTGATGTATTTTTCCTTCCCTGTGGCCTCCCACCCTCTGAATTTGTGGCATCCATTGTTTCAGGAGATTAGTTTCCAGTCAATAAAGGAGGCACTGCTTACCTTTTGCATTTAAACTTGATTGGTTCAAGTCTAGAGCAAGTCATGCTCCCTTGGAGGAGAAAATCTTTTTCATACTTTTTCATACAGAATACTTTCCTAAATCTTGTCTGTATGTGTCAAAATTTGTTTTTCAACAATGAGGTCCAGGTTCAGTGCAGACCTTGGGGGCACAGGCACATGCAGCAAGGATTTGAGGGGAGTGGTGCAGGCAACGTCATGGAGTCAGCTGGGGCTGGACACAGCTTAAGACATGGGAAGCCTCTGATGGGCTAGAGATGCCTGGGGCCAAGATGAAGAGGCCACAGAGTATGGGCACCAGGCACTGGGGCTGTGGCAGGGACCATGGACATCCTGCTGGTTCCCCCAAAAGAGATGAGGTCAACTGTACTTCAGGGAACACCACATAAAGTGTCCAGTGACTGGGAAGGACAAATGACATTTCAGGGGAGGCCAGCACAAGGATCTGGGGCCCTTCTCCCATGGCAGTGAGGATGGAGAGGCTTTACCCTGGGACATAGGGATGAGGGGAGACCCTCATGGACTCGATGGGGAATGTGGCCTTTGATTGGACTTTGTTTGTTTGTTTTCATATACCAAAAGGACCAGGGCAAGATGCAAAAGAACAAAAAGTTATCATTTTGCATGTCTAAGTTGTTCTATTTAAGTTCTGACCTCACTTTATTTTGGTTTCTCCAGAGAAAGGGAGCACAGGAATCCTAACAGCACGCCCAGCCCATACTGCAATGGGAGATGCATGCAATAGAGAGAGCAGGACAACAGGGCACAAAATAGCTCTGTGGCCAAGGGGAAGCTCTCACCTTTCCTGGGATTAGCTGAGTGTGAATGAAAGCTAATTTGGTGGCAAACAATGTATGGCTTCAGATAGCATCTCCTCCTTGTCCCACTTCTCTCTCTACATGACCATTGGCAACTTGATGACTTGTGTGCCTCAGCTTCCCTAGTGTAATGGGACATGGCCAATCTGAATGGATGCTGAAGGGGCCTCTTGCAGAAAGGGGACACGTTTGGGGGGAGGGTGCAAACATTTATGGCAGAGCATGCACTCACACTGGCCCTGCCACCATGTTTAACACTAGCTCACCCTCACTCCCACCACACTGAGCTTTCTGTAGCTTACACCTTACGTGAGAGAACACAGCCCAAAACACGGCTGCACACAGGGAGATTTGCACTAAAATTTCCTGATGGGAGCATTAACAGTGAAGGGGAGAATTTAATAAATTTAGTATGAGCCCATTGCCTGATGTGCTTTAGGGTCATTTTTTCCTGCACTTCACAGCTGAAAAAATCAGTCTCAAGTACCATTTTCAACACATCACTAAATCACACTCCCTTTCTTAAGGATCTACGATGACCTCTGATTGCCTCTCAGAAGAAATCCAAATGCCTTGGGCTGGTTTTCAAGGGCATCTTTCATCTTACAGCCATCTCTCATGGCTGAACACCTACAGTATGCTCCCCACTTTACACATATCATCTAATTTAATCTATACAGATCAGAAATATTATGATCCCTAGTTTGAAGATGAGGCTAAGAGAGGTTAAGTGACATGTCCAAAGCTGCAGAGCTACCAAGACTAAACCCGTATCTGTCTGTAATAGGTTAGGGAGGTCAAGTGCTGTGACTTTGCTCCTAGTAAGAACAAAATGCGAATGTCATTGGGCTTTTGCTCAAATTATATCACTTATTCCTTAGAACAGCTTTATAGATGAGGCAGGACAGGAATATTCACCATTGTGGGGAGGAGGCAATTGTGGCCAAGGAAGTTTAAATGGTGAAGAGAAAAAAAAAATGGTGAAGAGCTAAAAGATGAATTAAACTGACTTTATCCTGACACTCCTCAAAATCATGTGACCAGGCTCTCTTTGTCCCACACAGCACCTATGACTTGTGGAACACTGCTCTAGGGAGCTCTGTGTGCTCGTGTGCAGTGCTAGCTGAGGGGGAAGGTGCATCCCCCCGTGAATGCTCTGACATGAAAGGATGCACCATGCCAGGAAAGATGATGAGACTCAAGTCAAGAAAACTGGGCTGAGACAAGGAAGCAAATATCAGGCTGTAGAGAGGGGATCTGTAGTGATGGAAACAGTTTACAGTGGCTCCGCCGTGCTAGCTGCAGATATATTACCCACGGTGATTCAGGTAAAATGCAGTGGATTGCTACAACCAGAGCCATGAAAAACAGTTCAGATGAAACTCAGCCCAGCCCAGTGGGTTTCCAGTGCTGGCACGTTGAAGGGGAGTAAGCAGGTGCCTTGGAACCTCAGGAGCGCCTGCGCCTCCTTCTATTCCCACATCAGGATGGTACTGGGAGGAAAGGGAGGGCCAGGAGCATTTTGCTTTAAAGCAGCAGCATGAACTGTCTGTGCTGTGGAATGCGAGGTGTGTGGATATACAGAGTCTGATTGTCTTTTGAGGGTCAGGGGCACGAGTCTCACCAGTCACCTTAAGGTGACCTGGGCCAGCTCAGCCCCAGTAAAACAGACGCTGGGGAGAGTGAGCCATGAAAAGCTACGTCCTGTCTTTGCAATCTTCATTCTGCAAACTCATTTTTGTTCTAAAGGGTGAGTGTCTGTATTAATCTTGGGAAAAACATTAAAAGAAACCTTACTTTTTACTCCAACGGATACATTCCATTCCAGTGGAAGGAAGCAATGTGCAGCATGGGTATTACATCATATATTGCTTGTCACTTCTGCATTCCCTCTGCACAGTGAAGCAAGAATGAAAAACTCTGTGGCCTCAGGCAACTTAAACTTTTAGGACGGCTTCACTAGACCTGCATTCCTCTCCTCGGAGAGGTGAGGCTAGAAGCTCCCTGGTGAGAGCTTCCTTTCATCACCAAGGAGTTCAAATCTTTGTAATTATCTCAATGACATTTAGAAAGAATGTGCTGCAAGCACTTTTTAACTGTACTTCTCTTAGACTACGTTTAGCCAGTAGCTCCAGGATTCCCATTGCAGCATGAAAATAAGACTCCACATTCATGAATTTCACCTTCAAAGCAGGGTTATTCACGGACATGAATACCTCTTACACCTCTCCACTGGCCCCCTTGGCTCTTGTGATGTCTCTGTTGCCATTATTTCTTATAACGAAATATTCTGGAGTTTCTCAACAAATTCTAGCTTTACAAAGCTGGCTTTAAAGAAGCCCATTTAATGCCTGTATTTTTTTGTTTGTTTCAAATTCTTCCTATTAGAACGTCAGTTCTCTGAAGACGGAGACCTTTCCTGTCAGATAATTACTGTACTCCAGAGCCAAGCACCAAGTCCATGGCCGATGCTTGGTAAATATTTGTCAAATGCACACTAAATGGGTGAATGAATGACTGCAAGTATGAAGAAGGAATAAGAATTTAGTTTCTGGGACGATCAGGGTTATAGCAACTTATGGCATTTACAGGTTAATGCTGCTAAGGGCCTTCCCCTTCTATGTATAGATACAGAAATAGAGAGAGAGGGAGTGGGGAGGAGGTGAGCGTCATGGAAAGGAGAGAAAAATGGAGGAGATATGGAGAGATGGATGATTTTGGGATGAATGGAGAGCTCTCAGTGCAGAGTAGAAAGGTTGCCGAAGAAGGAATATGCAGCGTGGGGACATTCTTGATGCTTCTGCAAAAAGCCTCAGCCTCTTGGGAAGAGACTGGAAGGGGAAAAATCTGAGGGAATTTAAGAGTAGTCTATGAACTGCAGATAAAAAGACAATTGCTTTGGGTGTGATGATGTCCTGAGGCACAGACCCAAAGCTGGGAATGTGGGTTGTGTAGGCCCTTAATGGTGCTTCCCTCTCACTGCCAGGGTTTGTAAAAGTGGCTTTGGTTTTCAGAGCCTATTTAGAAATTTTCGCCCCAGAGTGGTACAGAGGGACTGTGGGCAAAAAATGGAAATCCTATAATCTGTGGTAATGTCAAATGTTTATATACCCAAGAAGAAACTGTTTTATGCTTTCTTTAGCAATCAAAGTCTACCTTTACAGATTCAGGGACTTGAGAAGTTTGCTTTCAACTCTCTCCCAAGAATCTCTATGCACTGAATTACTATTTAATTTCCCCCTTTCCCCTTTAAAGTAGAAATAGCAATGGTTTTTATTGGTACCTTATAATGCTTTTATATGAGGCACCTAAATCTTCCACATAGATACTCATCATAGCCATAAAAGGTTTCATTATTATTTGTAGGTCGATGCTAATTTTTCTTTTTATATTTTCACAAAGAAAACACAGTTACGAAGGTTTTATTAATATTTATAGCCCTTGTTCTTCTAAACCATGACAAACTGCAAAAAGGTAGGATTCTAACCATGTCTAATCCATAAAACTCCTTTCCCCCTGATTTATGGGTGGGCCACACTTCCCAGGCAGTGAACTGCCCCGTCTAGTTATTGCCTCCACTAACCCTTAGGGAGACCTGATCCAGAGGTTATTTCCAGGCAGTGATGTATATGGCATACTTGGAAATTTCTAGAAGTCAACATAGAGATTTTTGGACAATGAAAGATGAAGTTTCTATACTTCAAAGGGAGCTCTGTAGTTAGGAGAGCTGCAAGCAGGGGGCAGAGTGGGGAAAATGATGAGCCCAGACAGACCCTGACCCGCTGCCATGGGTGGTGGCCTCCCAGCCAGTGGGGCCAGTCGCTGTCTGCTGCCCGAGCCCAGGGAGGGGGTAGGTGTGAGAACCAGACTCCAGGGATTTACTGCGCTCACCTTAGAGAGAGAAGCACAGCCGGCTGCCCCGGGGGGCTCAGGCTAGGAGGCTCTCAGGCTCTTACCTCGGGGCTGGAGTAGTGGGGAGGCTTGCTGCCCTCACTCTCGCTGGAACTGCTCTCGGTCTCCGAGTCAGATCCAGAGCTGCTCTCCGAGTCACTGGAGGAGCTGCTGCCGCTGCTGCTACTGCCACTGCTGCTGCCCTTGCTGGAAGGCACAGAGGCTCTGCAGTTGGCCTGCTGGACCACGGTGCTGCCAGCCCACGAGGCCCCCCGGGAAGAAGAGGGAAGGAAAGCCAAGTGAGCAAACACAAAACGCCGCCACCGAGCAAGCAAGCTGTCATTCGACCAAAGGAGAGAAGCAGCACACTGGCTGCGTGTCTGTCAACCACCACCTGGAGCCTGAAGAGCAATCATCAGGTCAAAGGCATCCTCATGGTTTAAAAAAAAAAAAAAAATGTATATAAATAAAATTGGGAATGAGAGTTGGTGTCCCTTGCTAGTCGGGCCCTCACTATCTGGTGGTGCTTTAAGAAGGGGGGCTGGTGGTGTCATTTCAGAATGACTGTTTCTGGGAATGGCTTTGCAAATGCACCCCTGATCCAATCAGCTACAAAAAATGCAGGGAAATCCAAAATGCTTGAAATATTTTGTAGAGACTGAAAATACCTGTTTGCTTTCTTTTAGGAAGTGGGCTGCAAGGAAGGGCACAGCATTGTGCTTTCATGGCCTGTTGAAAGGTTCTAGAGACTGGAGCATCAACAAAGTTATATAGTCCTACTTCCTACCTCTTCCTGCCCATGGAGTTGAGTGCTGGAGTGTTTGTAGGAGCTGGCTTGCTGTATAAACAGTAACTTTCATTTTGAGCCCTTCATTAAAGAACTGAGGCTTCATCCTTTACCCATTTTCATATATTCCAGACTTTAAAATTTAACCCCAGTGTGGTGGCTTATAGTAACGGCATTTCAAATGTTCAAATGTTTTAAACGTTCAAATGCTTGATGTTCATATCCATGCTGAAATTTGCCAGAAGTCATCATTATATACTCAAAGACAACAGGAAAAGTGGGCAGTTTGTAATGGTAATTAATTAATCACAAAAATGCAAATAGGACACACCAACCCAGAGAGTGTTTGAGCCAAAAAGGAAGTTTCGGTACTCACATACTATACAACATCTTTAGAGTCCTTTATTAACTGCATTGCAACATGCCTGAATCTGTTCTTTTGAGGTCAAATTCTGAACCCAGAAAATGCAGTGGTCATTTTTTAATGTTGAGTCAGCAAATATCTGCTTGCCACTTCCAACTGTGACTACTGTTTCATCAGGACTGGACTTCAGGGAAAGCCAGGGGTGAGCGGAGCTTGTCAGGGTTTATGGCTCTAAGTGCGAAGCAGCCTAGACAAGGTGAACCATCCTTTCACCTACCCCTTAAATCTCTGACAAGTGTCTTTGCCCAAGGACAGATTCTCATAAATCCTCAGTGTGGGGGCAGGGAGGGAGGTTAATATTCATTGAGCCTTACTTCTTCTAGAAGAATGACCAGCCAAGAAGCTATCTTGTAGGATACATCTGAAAATGGAAGCATCGTTTTGAACTACAGGGTTAGATAGAGAAAAGTGGAGCCAGAACATAACCTTCCCTAGTGGGGGAACATTGTTTGGTGGGAACATTTCTCCCACCAAAGTCATGGTCCATTCCTACTGTCTGACAAAATTCTTCAACATTAGACAACACCAGCACATTTATGCCTTGCCTGAGCTGTAGTGGTTTCTTTACCAGGCTACTGTTTGTGTCTGGTGTTGAGTGAGGAATCCCGGATCTTTAGACAGAGGTGGGAAAGGGAATGTTAGTGATCAAAGGGCTGTAATATTTCTTTCTTCCTTTATGAACTAAAATCCATTTTTCCTGTTGGCTGAGTAGAGATGGCTACTATCAGTGGAGTCATAAAAAAAAAAAACAAAAAAAAAACCAACTATTAGATTCTGACCCAGGGATCCCTGGGTGGCGCAGCGGTTTAGCGCCTGCCTTTGGCCCAGGGCGTGATCCTGGAGACCCGGGATCGAATCCCACGTCAGGCTCCCAGTGCATGGAGTCTGCTTCTCCCTCTGCCTGTGTCTCTGCCTCTCTCTATCTGTGTGACTGTCATAAATAAATAAAAATTAAAAAAAAAAGATTCTGACCCAACATGAACATCTGAGATCGATAATAGTTTGTCAGGAGACCCCCAAAACACTGGGGAAAAACTCCAAACACCCTCTCCTCCAAAACCCCCAAACAGCAAAGCAACACATGGTGGAGGAAAGAGATATGTGTCCCTGCCAAGCTTTGGAATGACATTGCTGAAGACAGGGAAATTATTATGAATAAAGAGTATTTTGATGGATTTCATGTGATGGTCAAAGGCTTTGATCACTGGGCAGGACATTCTACTTACTTTAATTCAAACCACAAAGGAACATGTGATGCTGGTGCTGTGTGTACCTGGGCATTGTGTGTGCAGCAGAAACAGCAATGTGTGTGCAATTCCCTGGGGCTTGCACCACAAAGTGATTGACTGTCTTTTGAAAAGCGGCACTTTAATTTCTGAGAAAATGTCCATTAAACAGTTACCATGCTGCCTTCCTTTTATGACTGCTGTCCTATAGTAATGAGACATACTAGTCCAAGGAGAGAGAATCTCTGATCTGAATTAGATTGGCAGGAAAGTCTTATACTTTTATGTTTTCCTCCCTTAAATTAAGGGAGGAAATTCACCTAAAATGACAGTTCTACTAGTGTAACTATTATTTGTTTTTAAGACAATTGAGAGAGCCAAGAATTTTAGGTTTTTCTTTAGGCTTTGGTTGTAAGGGCTGTGAGGCTTACCATGCTTCTGTGGGCGGGATTGAATATATTTGTGTTTCAATGGTCTGGGTAGAGAATATGTTGCCAGAAACAATTCATGTTAAGGATGGGAGCCTGGAAAGACTGTCAAGCCTCCAGTTGTGGGATCAAGATAACTATCTCAACCTCCATGGAGGCTGTTCCAGTAATTAGTCTTGATGCAGAGGTCCTTGAGGGACAACTAGTCATTCTGGCTTCGACTCAACAAATGTTGTTGCCATGAGTGCAGGCAGTTGCTGTGCCTCCATGGGCCTCTGCAGCAGGGAGGGGAGGGTAGCAGAAGAGATGAGGAAGCCAAGGATGGTCATCACTATAGACTAATACCAACAGAAGGATGAGATCAGTTAAATCAGGAGGGCTCTTGGGAGTCATGGAATCAAGAAGATGGAAAAAGATGTATCAGAAAGACCTTCTGGAAAGAAGACTTTAGACTCAATTTATTTCAAATTGCAGACTGAGCATGTTAGTGTGCCAAGAAGTTGTTATGTTTCCATACCGAAGATATTAAAAAATATTAATTTAATTAAAAATTAACTTTTTCCTAAAATGATAAAACTAATTAATTGACATGATGACACAGTCTTAGCCAACTTTTAAGAGAGTTTCTGGACCCTATGCCATTTCAGGAACATGGTGCCATGGAGACTACAGATGTGACAACATTAATGAGATAATGGAATGAAAGTCTTCCTGTCATCAAACTTAGCACCATGGCTGGGACATAACGAGCATTTACATGTGACTACTGAATGAAAAAATCAATAGAGAAAATCTATCACTGGGTTAATGAGTTTTTTTAAAAAATGGATTTAACCTTTAAAAGTGGTACAACCTCTCTTCTCCAATAAAGAAAGTATTTAAGGGGATTTCAGCACCTCCTGTGATCTTCCAATTTTAATACTTTTTCCTTTCAGAGAATATTTCTTTAAATGTGTTCTAAATTTCATCTCCTATAATTTAAGCACAGTTCTCTCCCAGATGATTTATTTACTTTTTGTATTTTGATTTCATGTAATGTTTTGCTGGTTTTGTGAGTGGTCAGGATCAAACACACCTTTGGGAGGGTCTTGGGTTTATTCTAAATGATCTGCTTACTGTGTCTCTTCCTTTGGCTGCAGTGACACATTTCTTTCAGAATCTGGGCTGCGCAAAGTCTGAATACAGACAGATCTGGAACCTAATTAACAAATCCTGGACCTCACAGTCAAGGGTGCTGGTGTTTGCTAAGTGTATCGTGGAGTCTGGATAAATACCCAAAGCTGTCCACAAGCTTTCAGCTCACAAGTAACTTAGAGGCAGGCTCTCGGCCTGGTTGGCACTGTGTGGACAGCTGAGATGCCCAGCAGGAGCCTCACTTCCTGTGGCCACTCCACCCGTACTGGTCTGATGACGATGTTTTAGAAGGGGCGACAGCACCTTCTCACTGAACACTCTGTATTAATTTCCAAACACTTGATTTCTAAAGTGCGATTAGTGCTCCAGCAACAGTATTTTTTTTGATAGTATCTTTATTGATATTAATTGATCTAAAACTATATCTACATTATGAGAAGTGAAAGTGGTAAAAGATGGCACAAGGAGGTTCACTGCTGCCGAACTTATCTTCCAAAACACAAAACTGGTAGGATTGTTGGTTCTATATAAAATATTTTGGTTTGCTCTGCTATAGCACCAGGAACAAGTCTTCTGTTAAACATGGCTTTTTGAAGCTCTTCATGGTCTGTCCTCAATCAGATCTCCATCCTAACCTTACTGGGTCTATCCCTAAACCTCAGCCATAATAAATTTCTCATAATTTTGACTATCTCTAATATGCTTTAGAATTATATATATCTAAAATTATATATTATATATGTGTATACGTAGATAAGTGCATATATATTTACATATATTTAAACTCACTCTATTTAAACTAAAAAACCAAAACCAGTTCACCCATTTCTCCCACCCTCCCATCCCCTACTTCTGGCAACCACAAAAATAGAATAGAATTATAATAAATAAAAATGGAATTATATTTTGCTTTACTTATAGTGCTTTTGAATTCCTCTCTTCGTACAGATTTTAAATTGTTTTTTTCCAGATGCTACATTATATATAACTTATCACAATCTACTGCTGTTGTCATTTTACCAGTTTGAGTGAAGTGTAGAAACCTTACCTCCTTCACTATCTTAAATACATCTTTTTTAAAAAAAGATTTTATTTATTTATCCGTGAGAGACAGAGAGAGAGAGAGAGAGAGAGAGAGAGAGAGAGAGAGAGAGAGAGGCAGAGAGACACAGGCAGAGGGAGAAGCAGGCCCCATGCAGGAGCCTGATGTGGGACTTGATCCCGGGACTTCAGGATCACTCCCTAGGCTGAGCCACCCAGGGATTCCCTTAAATATATCTTTTATAGGGCAGCCCCGGTGACCCAGTGTTTTAGCGCCACCTTCAGCCTGGGGTGTGATCCTTCCTGGAGACCCTGGATTGAGTCCCATGTGGGGCTTCCTGCATGGAGCCTGCTTCTTCCTCTGCCTGTGTTTCTGCCTCTCTCTCTGTGTATCTGTCATGAATAAATAAATAAAGTTTAAAAAAATATATCTTTTATATACATTGGAGGATCACACCAAACAATGTTTCAAATTTTGCTTCATTTGCCAAATACAATTTAGAAACCCCATGAAGAGAAAAAAAAATTCTCATATTTTCCCTACTTTTACTGTTTCCACTGTTTTTCTTTCTTGATAGCATTTATTGTATGGAGTTTCCTTCTCTCTTTCTGGGCCTCTAATGATACAAATGATAGGTCTTTTTTATAGTTCCATAGATTTTTGAGGCTCTCTCTTTTTTTCCCCTTTAGTTTATGCTTCTCTGTTATTCATTTTGGCAATACCTATTATTCTATCTTCAGGTTCACAGATTCTTTCTTATGTTTTCCTCATTCTACTTTTGAACGCATTCATTGGATTTTTAAATTTCAGTTATTGTATTTTTCAGTTTTGCAATTGACATTTAGTTCCTCTTTATATCTTTTATTTCTTTGCTGAGACTATATTTTCATTTGTTTCAAGTATGCTCTTAATTGCATATTGAAGCATTTTATAATGGTTCCTTTATTTATTTTAAAAAAGAGTTTATTTATTTATTCATGAGAGTCACAGAGAGAGAGAAGAGAGAGGCAGAGACACAGGCAAAGGGAGAAGCAGGCTCCATGCAGGGAGCCCGAAGTGGGACCTGATCCCAGGACCCTGGGATCACACCCCGAACGAAAGGCAGATGCTCAACCACTGAGCCACCCAGGCATCCCAATATAATGGTTCCTTTAAAATCCTTGTCATGTAATTCTAATATTTGTGTCATCCACTATTGGCATCTGTCGTTTGTCTTCTCTCATTCAAGTTGAGATTTTTCCAGGTTCTTGATATGATGAATGATATTCTATTGTATCCTGAACATTTTCATATTATAAGACTTTGGATTTCAGAAAAAAAAACACTTATTTTAGTAGCCCTCCACTAACACAAAATCAGTAAGGGGACAGAAGAGTACCTCTTTATAGTTGGGCAAGGGGAGAAGGAACTCAAGGCTTCTAACTTTGCCTTTCCTAACAAAGGTGGAAATGTGGCTACTTCCACCCCCCCCCCCCACCCATGGTGTTTGGCTGGAACACCATGAAAGTCACTTTTTGTCTAAAAGTTTTCTTCTTGCTAGGATACTCACTTCCTGGCTCTTTGACTAGAGAGAATTAGCTTTCCTGAGGCTTTTATTTTTATTTTTTAAAATCTGTGCCTGTTGGCATTTCCAGGTTGCTGGCTTTTGCAGCATTCGCTCTGAGCTATATGAGGAAAAATGAAAACCCAGTGAACCACCTGCCATGCCTTTCTTGGAACTTATTTGCCTAGCTGATCTGCCTTCTATCTTATAGTCCTATGTTTGTTTTATATATACTATCTAAGCATTTAGTTGTATTTAGCATAAAGGATTTGGAAAAGTACATTAGTATTTTGTCCCAGAATGAGAATGACCTACTTGATATTTATCAAGTAGAAAGGAAATTTCACTCCTTAGTACTTCTAACTTCTGCTCTGGTTAATTGTATCAAGAGTTTATGAATGAAACAACCATGCAGGTGTCTGCTACAGTCTTTGCCTACTTTTATCACTTAGCCATATTAGGCATTAATTCACTTATTTAAAAACCATTTATTGGGGATCCCTGGGTGGCTCAGCCGTTTAGCGCCTGCCTTTGGCCCAGGGCGTGATCCTGGAGTCCTGGGATCGAGTCCCACATCAGGTTCCCTGCATGGAGCCTGCTTCTCCCTCTTCCTGTGTCTCTGCCTCTCTCTCTCTCTCTCTCTCTCTCTCTGTGTGTGTGTCTATCATAAATAAATAAATAAATAAATCTTAAAAAACAAAAACAAAAACCATTTATTGTGGAAATTAAGCTCAGATTTTAAAAGTCTATGTCTAGGCAGATCATGTTATAAAGAATGCATTTATCATTATGAGAAAAAGGACCCAAACAAAAGGAGGTTGAAAAATGTTAAGGATAAAAAGGTGAGTACTCTAAAAGTTATGTTTAGAGTAAATGGCATGAGAGTTAGGAATGATATTTGTGTGACATTTGTTAAGAATCCACTTTTGGAGAGGGTGGCCCAAGATGGCAGTGTAGGAAAACTCTGAACTCACCTCCTCCTGTGGACACACTCAATCTATACCTACATATAGAATAATTTTTCCTAAAGAAGAACCGAGGGCTGCTTGAGTTTCCTCACAGCAAACAGTAGAAAGAATACAGAGAAGAGTAGGAGAGACAGAGACCTGGTAATGATGGAAATCCCATCCCCAACATGGTGACCTGCAGTAGGGAGGGTTACCACTGAGGGGCCCATGGGCAGATTCACCCAGCTGGGACAGCAAAAAAACAGTGGTTTAAAGGGAAACTAGATTAAAGTGAAGGAAATCCATTTACTAACTGTAGAGCATTTGCCAGTGGGCAGAAACTGCTGGAACTCTCTCCAGGGCTGGGGGTGATGGCAAGTGCCATTTTTTATGTTCCTCTTCCATCTTGATAGTGTAGGTGGTACAGGGTTGAGGCACTCTAGCCAAATTGCTAGTGCTGCCCACTATGCCCCATACCTCTGGCTTACACTAGCTCTAGCAGTCCTCCCAAGAAGGCACCAGCATGGCATGCCTTGGGACCCCCAGGTTCATGCCCGTTCCAGCGCCAGCCCTCCTGCTTGGGCAGCCCCACACAGCATGCCCTGGGATCCTACAAGCTCATGCTTGATTCAGCTTGAGCTACCCACTAAAGCAGCCTTGGCATGGTACATCCAGGGACCTCCTGGTACACATCTGCTCTGCTCCATCCATTCCACCAGGGCAGCCCTGCTAATGCCTACTCCAGCTGTCCTGCCAGGGAGTCCCTGGTGTAGTGCCTCAGGACCTCCTGGCCTGTACTGGCTCCTAGAATGGCATGTCTTGGGACTCCTTGGTCTGTGTTCACTCTAACTCTAGCCATCCCAGCAGAACAACTTTGATACAGCATGCCTTGGGAACCCCTGGCCTACACCTGCTCCAGCTCCAGCTCCAGCTCCAGCTCCAGCTGGCCTGCCAAAGCCACCAGACACATGCAGTCAACACAGGAAATGCTCCTATACAAGGCCACTTCTTCAAGGCTGGGAGAGGTAGCTACTCTGCCTAATTGATAGAAACAAACAGAAGGTAAGACAAAATGAAGAGACAGAGAAACATGCTCCAAAAAGAAGAACAAGATAAAATCACAGAAAAACCCTAGTGAAATAGAGATAAGTAATTTACCCGATAAAGAGTTCAAAGTAATGGTCATAAAGACACTCATCAAACTTGGGAGAAGAATGTGGAGGAACATAGAGAGAACTTCAACAAAGAGTCAGAAAATATAAGAAAGAACCAATCAGAACTGAAGAATATAATAATTGAAGTGAAAAATACACTAGAGGGAATTAACAGCAGATTAGATGATACAGAAGAATGAATTAGTGACCTGGAAGACACAATAGTGGAAGCCACCCCATCAGAACCGCTCTCCCCTGTCCCCCGAAAAGGAAGTTAGTTTAAGGGACCTTCAAGACAACATTAGGCATAATGTATTTCACATTTCTGGGTCCCAGAAGGAGAAGAGAGAGAAAGGAACAGAAAACTTATCTGAAGAAATAATGGTGGAAAACTTCCCTATCCTGTGGAAGGAAACAGACATCCTGGTCCAGGTAGCACACAGAATCCCACACAAGATGAACCCAAAGAGAGCCACACTAAGACATATTATAATTAACACGACAAAAGTTAAAGATAAAGAGAGATTTTAAAGGCATCAAGAGAAAAATGGTCACATAAAAGGGAAACTCCTTAAGTCTATCAGTTGATTTTCAGCAGAAACTTTGTAGGCCAGAAGGGAGTGTCAGGATATATTTAAAGTGCTGGAAAAGGGGAAAAAATGACAACTGAAACCATTGCCTGTCAAGATTATCACTCAGAATTAAAGGAGAGAAAGAGTTTCCCAGATAAGCAAATACTAAAGGAGTTCATCACCACTAATCTTGCCTTACAAGAAATGTTAAAGGGTCTTCTTTGAGTAGAATAGAAAAGGCTACAAGTAGAAAAAAGAAAACATTGAAAGAAAAAACCCACTGGTTAAAAAATAAACTCACTGATAGTACAAGGCAAATATACAGTAAAGGCAGTGATCAGCTACTTAGAAAGCTAATATGAAGGTTAAAAGCAAAAATAGTGAATCAACTATAACTACAATAAATGTTAAGGGATATACAAAATAAAAGATGTAAAATATAATGTCAAAAACATAAAACGTGGTGGAAGACAGTAAAAAGGTAGTGACTTTAGAATGCATTTAAACTTAAGCAATTATCAGTTTAAAATATACTGCTATTTATATAGAAGAGCATAGGCCAATCTATATAAACCTCATGGTAACTAGAAACCAAAAACCTACACTAGATACCCACACAAAACAGAGAAAGGAGCCCAAACATAAAGCTAATGAAAGTTATTAAATCACAGAGGAAGAGAGCAAGAAAAGGAATGAGAACTACCAAAAAACCCCAGAAAACAATGAACAAAATGGCAATGAATACCTATCATTAATTACTTTAGATGTAAATGACCTAAATGCTCCAATCAAAAGACAATGAATGGCACAATGGGTAAAAACAAAAACAAGACCCATGTATATGCTGTTTACAAGAGACTCACAGCAGAACTAAGACATACATAGACTGAAAGTGAAGGGATGGAGAAAGATATTTCACAGAAATAAAAATGAAAAGAAAGCTGAAATAGCTATATTCATATCAGACTAAATAGACTTTAAAACAAAGACTAACAAAAGATAAAGACGAGCATTACACAGTGATAATCATGTCAATACAAGAAAAGGATATACCATTCATAAACATTTATTTATTTGGGTGCACCCAACATAAGAGCACCTAAGTACATAAAGAAAATATTAATGGAAATAAAGGAAGAAATTCACAGTAATACAATGGTATTAGGGGACTTTATTACCCTAGTTACATGAATGCATAGATCACCCAGGCAGAAAATCAATGAGGAAACACTGGCTTTAAACAACACATTAGATGAGATGGACTCACATATGGAATTTTTTATCCCCAAACTGCAGAATACATATTCATCTCCAGTGCACATGGGACATTCTCCAGGATAGGTCACATGCTAAGCCACAAAACAAGCCTAAATAAATTCTAGAAGACTGAAATCATATCAAGCATCTTTTGGGACCAGAATGGTGTGAAACTAGAATTATAAGAAGAAAACTGGAAAGAACACAAACACTTGAGACTAAACAGAATGTTACTAAAGAACCAATGTATCAATGAAGAAGTCAAGAGAAAATAAAAAAACACCTTACACAAATGAGATGGAAACACAACTTGCTGAAATCTATGGGCTATAGCAAAAGCAGTTTGAGAGTCTAAGAACAACAGAAGCCTACCTCAAGAAAGAAGAAAAATCTCAAGTAAACAATCCAACCTTACACCTAAAGAAAGTAGAAAAAGAAGCCTAAAGATAGTACAAGGAAATAATAAAGATTGGAGTGAGAATAAATAAAATAGAGACTAAAAAAATTGAAAAAAATCAATGAAACTAAAAGCAGTTTTTTTTGAAAGATAAACAAAATCAATAAACCTCTAGCCAGACTCATCAAGTAAAAAAGTGGACCCAAATAAATAAAATCAGAAATGAAAGATGGCAAGTTACAACTGACACCCCAGAAATTAAAAAAAAAAAATCATGAGACTACTATGAGACAGTAAACTGAAACACCTGCAAGAAGTGGATACACTTCTGGAAGTACACAATCTTCTAAGATTCAATCATGAAGAATTTAAAATCTGAACAGACCAATTACAAATAAAGAAATTGAATCAGTAATCTAAAAATTCCCAAAAAACGGGGGCATATGGGTTGCTCAGTTGGTTAAGCATCTGACTTCAGCTCAGGTCATGATCTCAGGGGTCCTGGGATTGAAGCCCAAGTCAGGCTCTCAGAGGAGAGTCTGCTCATCCCTCTGCCCTTCTCCCATCCATGCACACATGTGTGCATTTGTGTGCGTGCTCTCTAATAAATAAATAACATCTTAAAAAAATTCCCCAAAAACAAAAGTCTAGAACCAGATGGCTTCACAGGTAAATTCTACCAAACATTTACTTTATTTTTTTTAAGATTTTATTTATTTATTCATGAAAGAGAGAGAGAGAGAGAGAGAAAGAGAGAGAAAGAGAGAGAGAGAGGCAGAGACACAGGCAGAGGGAGAAACAGGCTCCATGCCGGCAGCCCAACGTGGGACTCGATCCTGGGTTTCCAGGATCACACCCTGGGCTGAAGGTGGCGCTAAACTGCGGAGCCACCAGGGCTGCTCTCTACCAAACATTTAAAGAAGAGTTAGTATCTCTTCTAAAATTACTGGAAAATAAACAACAACAACAACAACAACAACAACAACAAAAAGCACTGCAGAGGAAGGAACACTTCCAAACTCATTTTATGAAGCCAGCATTACCCTGACACTAAAAACAGACATAGACACTACAAAAAGAAAATTATACCCAATATCCCTGATGAACAAGAAACTCTCAACAAAATATTAGCAAACAGAATTTAACAACATATTAGAAAAATCACACACCATAGTCAAGTAGGATTTATACTAGGGATGCAAGGGTGGTGGCTTGGCATCTGCAAATTAATCAACATGGTACACACTACATTAACAAAATGAAGGATAAAAATCCTACAATCACTTCAATAATGCAGAGAAAGCATATGACAAAATTCAACATCCACTAAAGATAAAAATCCTCAACAAAGTGGGCATAGGAAGAACATACCTCAACATGATAAAGGCCATATATGATAGACCCACAGCTAACATCACACTCAATGGGGAAAAGCTGAAAACTTTTCCTCTAAGATCAGAAAGAAAATGAGGATGCCCACTTTTGCCACTTTTATTCAACATAGTACTGTAAGTCCTATCACAACAATCAGGCAAGAAAAAAAAACCAAAGACATCCAGATCAGAAGGAAATAAAACTGTCATTATTTGCAGATGATATGATACCATTTATAGAAAACCTGAAGATTCCACGAAAAAGCTATTAGAACTAATAAGTGAATTCAGTGAAGTTGCAAAATATAAAATTAGCATACAGAAATTGGTCGCATTTCTACATGCTAATAACAAGCTATCAGAGAGAAAAATTAAGGAAACAATCCTATTTATAATAGCATCAAAAGGAATAAAATATCTAGGGATAAATTTAACCAAGTTGGTGGGAGACTGGTACTCTGAGAACTCTGAGAACAAGACATTAGTGAAAGAAATTGAAGGTGAGACAAATAAATGGAAAGATACACGGTGCTCACAGATGGAAGAATTATTATTGCTAAAAATTTCTATACTATCCAAGCAATCTACAGATTCAATGTGATCTCCACCAAAACACCAATTGCATCTTTTACAAAATTAGAACAAAGAATTCTAAAATTTGGATGGAACCAGAAAAGACCGCGAATATACAAAGCAATCTTGAGAAAGAAGAACAAAGCTGGAAGATCATGTCTCTTTTTATTAAAAAAAATATTTTATTTATATATTCATGAGAGACACCGAGAGAGAGAGGCAGAGACATGGGCAGAGAGAGAAGCAGGCTCCAACCAGGAAGCCAGATGTGGGACTCAATCCCGGGACTCCAGGATCACGCCCTGGGCTGAAGGCGGCGCTAAACCGCTGAGCCACCCAGGCGTCCCGAAGATCATGTCTATGACTTCAAACTATACTACAAAGACATAGAAATCAAAACACTATGGTATTGGCATGAAAATGAACTCATAGATTAATGGTCTAGAACAGAGAGTCCAGAAATAAACCTGCACATGTATGGTCAATTAATCTACAACAAAGGAGGCAAGAATATGCAATGGGGGAAAGGACAGTCTCTTCAAATGGTGTTGGGAGAACTGGACAGTTACATGCCAAAGAATGAAACTGGACCACTTTCTTACTCCATATACAAAAAATAAACTCAAAGGGACTGAAGACTTGAATGTAAGACCTGAAACCATAAAACTCCTAGAAGAAAATATAGGCAATAAGCTCCTTGACATTAGTCTTAGAAATATTTTTTTTTGGACCAGTATCCTCAGGCAAGGGCAACAAAAGCTAAGATAAACAAATGAAACTACATCAAACTAAAAAGTTTTTGCACAGTGAAGGGAATCATCAACAAAATGAAAAGGCTGAATAGGAGAAGATATTTGCAAATTATGGATTCTATAAGTGGTTAATTTCCAAAATATATAAACAATGTACATGACTTAGTATCAAAAAACCCACGAAGTACCTGATTAAAAAATGCACAGAGAATATGAATAGACACTTTTCCAAAGGAGACATACGGATGGCAACAGGTGCATGAAAAAATGTTCAACATCACTAATCATCGGGGAAATGCAAATCAAAACCACAAGGAGACAGCACCTCACACTGGTCAGACTGTCTGTTATCAAAAGGACTATGGAAGCAGCCTGTGTCCGTCAATAGATAAAAGGATAAAAAAGATGTGAGATACACACACACACACACACACACACACACAGGACTATTACTTAACCATAAAAAAAGAATGAAATCGTACCATCTGTGACAACATGAATGGACCCAGAGGGTATAATGCTAAGTGAAACAAGTCAGAGAAAGACAAATATCATATGATTTCACTTACATGTGAAATCTGAAGCAGACACACAGGCAGAGGGAGAAGCAGGCTCCCTGTGGGGCCCAGTGTGGGACTCGATCCCAGGACCCCGGGATCACGGCCTGAGCTGAAGCCAGATGCTCAATCACTGAGCCACCCAGGCGCCCCATATACTACTTTTTGACAATGCAAAAACTGCATTTTCATCAGTTTAGAAAAATCAAAGAAAAGCTCTAAAATAAGTCATAAAGGATTAGCCAGTGTCCAAGTGGAGGGAAGTAGTTACCTACATCAACACGAAACAGTGACTCAGGACAGTTGGACAATATTTCCCTCAGGATCCTAGACCCCTGGAGGTTTTGTTTGTTTTGTTACTTTATACCATTGTTGCCTCCTTATAGGTATTATTCTTCTCTTCATAGATGAGGACAAGAAGACCCCTAATAAGAGACAGAGCTGAGATTCTCTTTCCAGAAATTTGCCCTATGAAAATAATCAAGAGTGTTTAAAAACATTTATCTAAAGGATATATGCTTTTACATTATTTGCAATAGGAAAGGACTTATAAACAGCCAAATGCCTGACAATAGGGGATTGTTAAATAAATAATGATACACCTTTATGAGGGAATATTTTTTAGTATTATACAGTCATTATAAACATATGAGAATACTTCATGAAAAATTCTCACAGTATATTTGTGCAGAAATGGGCTTTCCAGTATGCCTGTCATCTGAGGGCAGAGAAACTGACCAGGAACACACAGGTGTTGATTCTGCTTTTTTTTTCCCCCTGGGGGAGGATGGAGTTTTGCCGACCCTGAGTTTTACTTCAGCTTATCAGATGGTCCCATTGCCTATAAACAGGCTCTTCAATGGGATTATTAAGCGTACAGTTTGTGGAAATCTCCTTGACTAGTTATGTGAGGCCCAAGCATAAAGGGACTGAGGTGTGAGAATCCTGTTAGAAGCTCTAGGGAGGGCAGCCCGGGTGGCTCAGTGGTTTAACGCCGCCTTCAGCCCAGGGCATGATCCTGGAGATCTGGGATCGAGTCCCACATCGGGCTCCCTGCATGGAGCCTGCTTCTCTTTCTGCCTGTGTCTCTGCCTCTCTCTGTGTCTCTCATGAATAAATAAATAAATAAAATCTTAAAAAAAAAAAAAGCTCTAGGGATACCTGGGGATCTGTGCCAGTGTGCCTATCCCAGCTCTGTGGGGCACTTGTGTCTCAGTGGTGTTTCTGTATCCTTTGGCAAATAAAATGAGGACCTAATCTAACCTCCCAGGGTATTTGTATGTGGTTTTTCTCAGACAGTCTATTAGCTACAAAGCAGCATGAATATATAGAGAAAATATATATAAGAGAAAAAACACTGGAAGGATATATACTCAAATGTTAACTGTGGATAAATTTGGATGGTGGTATCATGAGGTTTAAATATTTTTTGAACTTTTCTGTATTTTCCAATTTTTAACCAACAGAACATATGCTAGCCTTTTCAAGTCTATTTAATTGATGATTCTCTTAATATATCATTAAAATTAGCCTGCTAGTATTTTATTTAGAATTCTGGGAGGATCTATCTTTATTGGTGAACCTGACATATATTTATATTCATCTATTTTATATTTTGGGAGCAGTTTTGACAGGTTTGGCATCATGCGGAGTTTAGCTTGGAAGAATAAACTGGAAGGTGCTCTAAAAAAGTTTCAATAATATGAGAATTATCTGTTCCTTGAAAGTTTAGTACTTACAGCAGCAAACTATCTAGTCAACAGAGCTTTTTCAGAATGGTGATCCTTTGATACCTTTTATAATTTATTCCTTGATTACTACTCATTTCTTCTTTTGTTGATTCTATTAATTTATATTTTGTTTCCAAAAAATTTTGTTTAATTTCTATTTTCAAGCTTATTTATTTCACAAAATTTATAGAATATTCTCTTTAGAACCATGGTATCTAGTATATCACTTCTGCTAAATTCTGCTTTCCCATCCCTTTTTCTTCCTTATATTTGTCAAAAATTTGTCTATTTTCTTTTCAAAGGAACAGCTCAATCTGTATTTTCTGGCTTTGCTTCCTTTTATATTTTTCAGGTTTATTTTAATAACAGCTTTACACGCTTCTTGAGTTGAAGGCTTATTTCAGCTATTTTAATTCTTTCTTAATAATGGAAGCATTTGGGTTATCACTTTGCTTCTGAATATATCTATGGTTGCAGGTGATCCTTCTCATTATGCTGTGTTTTTATTTACTCTCTAAATAGATGGTTGTAGTAGTTTAATTCTCCTTTGATCAAACAGTTATTTAGAAAACGGCTTCCCAATACAAAATGATATTTAAGAAGGCTAAACATTGGGGTGCCTGGGTGGCTCAGCAGTTGAGCATCTGCCTTCAGCCCAGGGTTTGAACCTGGAGACCCTGGATCGAATCCCATGTCGAGCGCTCTGCATGGAGCCTGCTTCTCCCTCTGCCTATGTCTCTGCCTCTCTCTCTCTTTCTCTGTGTCTCATGAATAAATAAATAAAATCTTAAAAAAAAGAAGGATAAACATTACATTTGGGTCCCCAATATAAAAATGGTGGATGTAGCTTAGCATATATCAAAACTTTGAGTGGGATAGTGGCTTCTTAAGGTTCAGGTAAGACAATCTAGTAAAGGAGAGAAGGAAGGGGCCCATTTCCTGTGAACTAGAGTGGGATGGTGGCAGGGAATCGCCTGGGGAAACAATTAAGGTCATAAAGGAAATTTATTCAGCACTAGGTCTATCCCAAAGGTCTTTGAAATCTTCCATTGGCCATAGGGAAGGATAAAAGTAAACAGAACTTGCTACATTTAGCAAGAGAGAAATTCAGTGATACAGAAGGTCAGTCAACTTGGACATAAATTATACCTCATATTTGACTGCTGATGCTATTGTAGCATATGGAATTCTTCTGTTACAAACCAAAGAATCCAGAGATCCTCCTTATCAGCCAATTGGGCCATTTACGTTGTCCTAGAGGAAATGAGGAACTAACGCCCAAATTTCAATTTTATGAAAAGCTTTGGGACACGAGGCTTGATCCTCACTTTCAGACACCAGAGAGCACAGATGTCACCTCATGGGGCCTGTGTCATTTCCTGAATTTCCATCTTTTATGATATCAAATGTCCTAGATGACAATAAGCCATTAATTCTTAACCAGCTGTCTGATGCTCTGCTTCCCTTAGATGTGTGCCCTGGCTTGGAGAATCTGCTTGAATAGCACTAAAACATTCTTGAGCTTAGGATTATTGAGTTTACATAATTACTAGCTGACTAATAATATTTGCTAAGGAATATAAATTCTTTTGTTCTGACGTCAGAATATTCAGTGAAGAATATTCTAGATACACCAAGACAAAAAAAAAAAAAAAGCTATGGCTTAGAATGCTGGATCATATTTAGAACAAACTTTTACTTCCAGTTGAACTAAGACCCACATGTGACCGAATCAAACAAATAGGTATTTCACAAAAAGGAAAAAATACAATAACACACAAATATACTTTGGCTCCTAAATATTCCTGGGTTTGTTGATAGCGTTTGTCTGTTTCTAAAATAATATTTACTTATTTGTAAATAAAGGCCCATCAGAGAACATTTTCCAGCCAGCCACTTTCTCTGGGCTGACGGCTTTGAATAGAGTAGAGCCCTCTGGTCCCTTCTCAGATGCAAGCATTCTTGGTGGGGGTAGAATGTGTGTGTGTAATATCACTGGGAAGCAGAGAAACATCTGCACATTTTGTTTGTGTAACAGACAAGCATTTAAGCTGGGCATCCTGATGTGTGAGCATCCTAGAGGATGTTGGGCTAGTCCCCGCAGGGACTGCTTCTCAGAAATGCCCACACTGCCCTGGCTGGGCTACCTCTGCACCGCACCGCTAAGGCTTCAAAGCCAGTTTGCAGGTGCATTTCCATCCTGTCTTTAGCACTGTGTGAGACACTGTGCCAGGAAGCAGTTGGCTTCTGGCCACATGACCGTGCTTCCTTTATAGTCAGGTTAGTGGTACCACTTGCAACACTGAGTTGAAAAGCCTTTTGGTCCAGAGAACACCTCAAAGCAGGGAATTCAACATCCTTCTCTGCAAATAGGGCTGGGGGCTGCAATGTGGCAGCAGCTCTGGAGGGCCTGTACCCAAAGGCCAGAGGGCGAGAAAGACTATTGGCACAACTACTCCCCTCACGGAAGGAGCTGAAACACGGATTAGGTGAAGGCCATCTGGGTGGGATTATGGGGGACAAGGTGGAAAGGGAAGGGCACCGGCCTCCAGAAGCTGAGCTAACTGACTGATGGGTGCGGCGGGCGCTGCCAGGTGTGGATGTTTGTGCTCCTGCTGCTAAAAGCAGGCCGGCCACGCAGATGAATGACCCCCCAGCGGCGTTTCATTTGATCTGCTCACAAGACAAATGCAGCTCTTCTGACTTCCTCGGTGTTTTCCCTTGAGCCATGGCTGCTGGATTGTGGGCAGGGAGCCTCCCCACGCAATTGTTTTTCAGCCACTGGATCTACGATGAAATGCTGAGAGATTCTTGGCGATCCTAATTTAATGTTACCCTGAGCTGCTGCTGCTGCTTGTTTTTGTTTTTTTGTTTTTTTGTTTTTTTTTTTTAGAGATTTTATTTATTTATTCATGAGAGACACACACACATACACACACACACACAGAGAGAGAGAGAGAGAGAGAGAGAGAGAGAGAGAGAGGCAGAGACACAGGCAGAGGAAGAAGCAGGCTCCATGCAGGGAGCCCGACGTGGGACTCGGACTCGATCCCAGGTCTCCAGGATCAGGCCCTGGGCTGAAGGCGGCACCAAAGTTGAGCCACCCCGGGGTGCCCTACCCTGAGCTTCTTTCTCACCCTGCCCTCAGGGTTAGGTTGTGCAGGGACTGCTTCTAGAGGTGAAATCCTGTCATGGGGACAGGCAGGACGAAGTGCCCCCTACTGAGTCCCATGCTTCAATACGAAAGACCCAGAAGAAAGAAATTCTACTGTGAAGGGTACCTCTTGTACCTTGCAGCACTTAGGAGTATTTTGAAGCAATATAGCGCATAAGAAATCCTGCCATTTGTGTACTTGCTCATGTAGTTCTTATGTTTTCTTATATATATATTTTTTTTCAAAGGCCTCAAGGAAGGCTTTAGACAGAGTGCAGCCCCATACTGCTGCCCTCAAGGGAACACTATAATCTATGTGGCAATAAAAATTTACCCGAGCTCCTGGACTACTTAAGGGAACACATCAAAAACAGCTTTCCTGAGATATAATTTACATACCACCGAGTTCATTGGTTTAAGTAGTATAATTCAATGTATTTTAGTATTATGTTTACAGGGTTGTGCAACTATCACCACAATCTCATTTTTTGTTCCCTTTAAAGAAATCCTGTACTCATTAGCAGTCAATTGTCATTTCCCTCGTCCCTAGTTCCCCTTGTTCCAGCCCTAAGCAAGCACTGATCTGCTTTCTATTGCTACAGATTTGCCTATTCCAGGACATCTGATATCAATGGAAGCATGGAGTGTTTGATCTTTGGTGATCTTTCTTCCACTTGGTATAACCTTTTCAAGGATCATCCATATTGTAGCATGTATGAGTACAATATGGTCATTCATTGGTCAACGAACATTGGTTTGTTTCTACTTTTCGGTTATTACGAGCAAAGTTATGAACATTTTTGTTCAAGTTTTGTGTGGACACATGTTTTCATTTCTCTTGGGTTTATACCTAGGAGTGGAATTGCTCGGTCTTCTGGTAACTGTACGTTTGATCTTTTGAGGAACTGTCAGTCTGTTTTCCAAAGCAGGTGTCACATTTTGCATCCCTATGAAGAGTGTATGAGATGTCTGTCCAATTTCTCCACATGCTTGTCAACACTTGTTATTGTTCATCTTTTTGATTGTAGCCATAGTGGTATGTGTGAAGTGGGAGCTCACTGTGGTTTCAGTTTGCATTGCCCTGATGACTAATGATATTGAGCATCTTTTCATATGCTTATTGGCCATGTGTGTTATCTTTCTTTTGAGAATGTCTCCTCCAATCCTTTGCCTTTAAAAAAAACTTCATTACTGAGTTGTAATAGCTCTTTATATATTCTGGATACAAATGCCTCATCAGATATGCAATTTGCAAATATTTTCTCCCAGTCTCGATGGTATTCTTGCAGTAAAATAATTTTTTTCATATAATCATTTATTCAACCATGCAACCAATATCTATTGAACACAAATGCACTAGGCACAGTTCTATAGCAGCAAAATAATTTTTAATTAATTAATTAATTAATTCTATTTTTCTATTTATATTACTTAATTAATAGAATTAATCATAGTTTTCTTTGGTCACTTCTTCCTTGACTACTTTTAACTGTAATAGATGTTTAGGTTTATACAATTCTTTAGGAGTTTTCAAAGCATTTTCCTTTCAAGCCTCTCATGTAAGCCTCAGTAAATTTATGAAGTAGGAAATTCAAGTATCATTACATCCACTCTATAGAAGGTAAAACAGAGAGGCCAAGTTGCTTACTCAAGATTGCACAAGAGAGGCTGGGATCCAGGTCTTAAGCTCCTAATGCTAACCAGTGCTCTCTGAGGAGCCAAACTTTCCCAGCAAGAGGGTAAATTGTCAGTCAGCCTTTTTTGGCCTCCGCCAGGCACATTTAGAAAATTTTGCCACATGAAGCAGGATGGTGTGTAGGCTTTAGAATCAGACAGGCCCAATGGACATTTTACCTTCTCTGCTTGCTGGCTGTGTGACCTTGGGGAGGTTGTTTAACCTCTCTGAGCTTCAGCTGCCTCACTGGCATTAAGGGGTCAATAATAGTGCCAGCCTCAGAGGGTTGCTAGGTGGACTAAATGAGAAAATGCAGCTGATATTCTCAATTAGCACAATGCCAAGCATAGAGCAAGTGCTTAATAGATACAGGTTAATGTTATTCATTAATTTTTGATAACTATGACTTCTTCCAACACAGTAGCCTAAACAGGTAAGAATTCCTCCAGTTTACTTGCATTCTTAACTCACATTGCCTATCTGGTCATTTCTTTCTTTTTTCTTTTTTTAAAAATTGAAAAATGGTTTACTGCTATTTACTATGACAACTGTCTTTTTACACGTGAAGGAGGAGGTATATAAGGGTGTTTTTTTTTCTTTTTAATTTTTAAAATTATATTTAAATTCAATTTGCATATTGTATACATACATATAGTACATACATATATGTCATACATATAGTATGACACCCAGGGCTCAGCACATCAGGTCCATCTGATCATTTCATGGGATTGTAAAATGTTCATCCAGGAAAGAACCTGGGAGATCAGCTAGTCGGGTCTCTAGGAAGCAGCATAGTGCAGTGTGTCCAAGATCACATGGCCAATGAGCTTTCCAACACTACTTCTTAGACATCTCCTCTTTAATTTTCCATAAACCTGGTTGTTTTTAGTGCAAAGTTCCAGGCAGCTCTGATCTTGAACAAGGTCAAAGCTGAAAAAGCACCCACGGCAGGCTGGAGGGGCTCAGAGAGATGGCAGCGCCCTAGTCTTAGTCTGGGATAATGTTTGGCTCCTGAAAACCATCCTCCTAACCCAATCTCCGTCTGAATAAACCAATTCCAATTCTCTCCTGTGTTTAAAGCAAATAAAGCGAGCTTCTGAATGTCAGCAGCATGTGGTGTTTAATTTGCATCTCACCGAGGAATACAAGACTTAAGGATGATGAGCAAAAGGGATTTTTATGGAAACCAAATTACAGCATTTGAGACACAGACTCGTGGCCGTATCAGCTCAAGCTGTGATCTTGTTAGCTGTCGTTAACCGAGCCGGATTTGTTTCTTGGGTAAGGACTCTCAGGGCAAATGTGTAAAATATTATTCCGGTGTTTCTGTGGGAAGTGCTGTTCATAAGAGGCCTTTTCAAAGGCTATGTAACAGCGGAGCTGATAGACTGTGTCTGGTGACGGGAAGCTGGGACCTCAACTCAAGGAAATGAAAATACAGTAAGGACGTGCACATATCCTAGTAAGAAGCCCCGGGGAAGGGCATTTCCAGGACTGGCTAATTCAGAGGTCTGGGGGCCTCATCAAGGACCCAGGCTCTTTGCATCTTTTCTCACTGCTGCCATTGGCTCGTCTGCAGACTAACTGTCCTCACTACCCTAAGGTGGCTGTTATAGTCATGTGCAGACAACGATGTCCGGACAAATGGACATTCCTCTCCAGATTCTCTTGCTAAGTAGACCCCTCCTCGCTGGTATCACATGCCCAGGACTAAACCAGTTCCACAGCAAGCCTAATAAGGCCATTAAGACCATTAAGTTTGGCTTAGACTAATCAATAGTCACCCCTTAGGGCTGGAGACTGACCAACCTCCCCTGAAGAACATGCTGTTCAGTGTAGGGTGAACCCACCCTGTAAGGACGTGGAGAGCGGCTGCTATACAGGCAATCAATGGTGTCTTCTGCATACGAGAAGCCTGCTCCATTAGTGGGGCATATGCCATAAATGGAAACAAATCCAAACAGCCAGATCTAAAGTTGGCTTGATTGGTCATCCCAGCTAAAATTCAAGCAGAATGCTGTGTAGCCTCAACACCTGCACATGTGCATTCTAGTCACACCTGTGGGCCTCTGCTTTCTCATCTGTTAAGAGACAGGCATGGAGAAGAGGGTGTCTGAGGTTCCTCTGACTTCCAATATTCATAGTTAATTACAAAGAAAACACTAATGACCTTCATTTTAATTACCTGTCCTTAGAAATGCCTTATATCAGAATTTCTAACTAGAAGCTATGTTAATTTCTATGTGAATTCTTTTCCTTTTCTCCGTTCAGGATGACGAACAGTGGGGAGGAAAAGAAAACAACCCGAGGACATTAGTGCCAGAAGTCAGAGATGATTCTCTACTGGTAGTTAGTCCTGAGTTGACAATAATACGCTGTCTTATGTTTTCTTCCTGAATGTGCGCGTAGGATTCCTGTGTAACGGTTGAGCGTGTGCCAACCTAGCTTTGTTACTGCTAGAAGTGTAGGCAATCACAAACATTCCCCTGACAACTATGTACTGAGCCTCTGATATGCCAGGTGCTGTGCTGGGGGCTGGAGATTTCTTATCTTGCTGTGTGTAAAGGGACCTCAAGGATGAGCCAAAGGCATTATCTGCCTGAAGCCAGTTACATCCAGAGCACTTTCCATTTTAGTTTTAGGTCAATGAGGATTTTTCTGCCATTAAGAATTTGTAAGTGCTTCTTGCCCTGAGCTGTTGCTTTGTACACCCTCCCTGCCTGGCACTGTTCTGAGTTTGGTGGGGGCAAGCACCATCATGTTAATCTGTATCCTCAAAGTTGGAGGGCCTAGATTAATGTTCAAAAGAAGACAGTATATTTCAAGTGCTAATATCTGTGATTAAGTTCTTACTTGTAGGAGTTTAGAGACCAGGAGAATCACTCCAGAAAAAATCCAGGAGGGCTGGAATTTGCAGGTAGGTGTCCCTGGAGGAGGTGGTACCTGAGTAGGGCTCGAAGCATAAGGTAGGATTTAACTAGGAGAATAGAGAAAGCGACAAGCTCTAGGCAAGGCAGGCGGGTTACAGGTGGGAATCCAGAATTTAGCAGGAAACAGAGATTCACAGAGGGTGATTGTGCAAGGTGAAGTCAAAACAGGCTCAGATCGGGGTGGAACTATTTATCCTTCCTTCGAATTTATGGAGTCTGGCACCAAGTAGCCCTTCTATGTAGACACACAGGTGGTGAAGAAAAGAGCTGAAGAAATAGATTGGGATTGACTGATTTTCTGTATTGGGTGAAGCAGAAATTCTGTAAGCATATTGGCGTGACTTAAACTATCAAGACCAGGGGATCCCTGGGTGGCTCAGCGGTTTAGCGCCTGCCTTCAGCCCAGAGCGTGATCCTGGAGTCCCGGGATCGAGTCCGACGTTAGGTTCCCAGCATGGAGCCTGTTTCTCCCTCTGCCTGTGTCTCTGCTCTCTCCTCTCTCTCTCTCTCTCTCTCTCTCTCTCATGAATAAATAAATAAGTCTTTAAAAATAAATAAACTAGTAAGACCATTCTGAATGGGAGGCTTGTGGGATCGGGGGTCTCCAACCCCACTTTGGTGTGGCCACTGCTGGAGCATAGAGGACACAAACGATTCAGGGAAGTGGTATCTCCTTCAACCACTGATTATGCTTTGTGGAGGCTGTGCACCTGGGAGATGCCCACGACTGTAAGTGACACCCACGTGCAGAAGCTGAGAATGAGCTGATTCTGAGAGGGAAATTACAAGGATGACATTTTATTTGAGGAAAGGAACATTCAAGTCAGGCCTTTGTTTCTTTAAGGTTTGCTGAAAATAGAGAGGTTGTTTTACGGGCAGGCTGAGCAAAGAGGGAGAAAGGAAGGGCGGGGGTGGGTAAGAAACAGAAGGGGCAAGGAAATAAACTGAAATGTGGTCAATATAATTTTATTTGCTTTATTATTCCTGAGGATGGTGCCAATAAATCTGAGTTCTGTGACTCCCCAGCTCCACCATCACAGAAAATGTGAGTAATCTTGCTTCCAGAAATGAACTTCCCACTAAAAGAAGCATCACCAAGCATCGTACAACAGATCAATAAAACTCCCAGCCCAGGGCCGGCCTGACTGGATGGTGTTCTACCGGCAGGGTCTGAATGACTCCAGGCATTGGGCCTGGTGACAAGCCAGGGCTGTAGGGCTGTAGCCTATTCTTTCACTGAACACACACCACAGAGTTGGGGAAGGCGGTCAGGCCCCAAGTGAGTTCTGGGTAAAAGGCAAGAGCACTGAGATGGGTGCTAGAGACAGTCCTTGCCTTCAGGGAGCTTCCAACTGGCTTGTTTTTGTGATCAGGATATGCTTCAAAGCTAGTCTCACTTTTTTTCTAATGAAGGAAAACTGAGAGAGTTCACAGGAGGAAGAGAGGATGGGAGGAAGGCATACAGGCGGCTATCAGAGCACACCTGGCAGTGTGTGCCTCAGTTAATTCCAAGGAGCAACATGCATGTGGGGCCTCAGAATGCCACAGGAGAGAAAACACTCCATCAGGATCTTAAAACCTGAAAAGACAGGCTTTTCCTGATGCTAAACATGAACAGTGGCGGCCCAGCTTCCCAAAGCCCTGGGAGCCAGGTCCTGCAACACAGTCTGTAGTGCCCATTGCATAATAAGTATGTAAGTCCTTTGTTCAAAAGCAGGGAAAAAAGGCATCATGGCAAGTACTAAAATAGAAAACTCTCCCCTTTCTCCATGGTCTCTCAAATGGTCATGGCATTTTTTAAATTTGCTATTTCATGTTGTACTTTCTGGGTACCAGGGTACTTATGGGGTGGGTACAGACCTTCTCAGGCATCTGGGGAACTTGTCTTCTGGTGTCCTGGGTGGGGGGGTAGGCAAGTTGAGTCAGGCATCTTCCCCTTCCACAGCCTGCTGCCCCAACTATGATGGGCAAAGGGTGACACCCAAGGGTATGGTGACCTCTGCATTGGAACACTGGAGGCACCTGCATCAGGGCAGGGGAGAGGCCCGCTCTGGAAGCGTTGCCCTTTGAATGAGCCTGGAGCTGGGGCAGATAGGGCCACCATGGTGCCCTAGGCATGTGTGCTCTACCCCCGCCCCCCAGTGCACCCACGTTCCCCCTGCGGTGCAGGATGGCAGCAACTGCTGCACAGTGAGGAGAGGGAATGCAGAGTGGGGCCAGGGAACCAGGCAGGGTGGGGGAGCAGGAAGCTCCCTGGGAAGCATGTGACCCAACACTCCAAGCTGCTGCTGTACGCTTCATGGTTTCAATGGACTTTGCTTATGAAACACAGATTCAAAGACTAAGCCATTAAGGCTTTCAGCAGAGCAACTGCAGAGCATTAAACTAAGTGCGGATCATCTGATCATAGGGGCCCTTTGAGACCTCACAGTTCACTGGCCCATGAAGCTGGTCCCACCTGGGGCTGTAGGTCCCTTCTACTTTAGTCCTTCTCTAAAACAAAATGCCACAACATACAGAGCATCATCTAGACTCCTGGGACTGTGATCTTCGGCGAGCACTCTGTTCCTGCCTGTAATCCACCCTGCCACCTGCTTGCATTCCCCGAATTGCTCACTAGTGTAAAGGTGGAAGAAAACTTCACAGACTATCTCCAGGTAACCAAGGTGGTGACAGTTTCGGAAGCTCAAAGGAATTTCTGTGGAGATACGGTTTTAAATAAGTTGGAGTCCCATGTAATTAAAATAATGAATTAAAACTGCCACTTCAGTAACTGCTTTTGTATTTTAATATTTACTACCATTGCCATTGTGTAACTTAACTCATTAATTACATTTGGAAAAAAGTTAAGCAATGAATAATTAATATGATGTGATAACCAAGGGAGTCATAGTGGTTAAGAAACAGAGCTTAAAAGAAAGTGTCACCCACACGCAGTCTTGTTAATGAGAGTCTCACAGCCTGACAGCCACATGCTCAGAGGTGATGCTCTCAGCCCATCACCTGCTGTTCTTAGAGGTCAACAGGAAACTCTCTTCGGCCTCACTGCATATGTGGAAACAGGTCAGTGGCAGCAAGAAAGTCTCCACTTTATCAAAACAGACAGTCTTTGGCACAAATAACTCAGCAAAATACAAATTAGAAAGGGCACCAAGAGGTCAGCACAGTGCTGGGGCAGCAGCCCATGCCTCACAGAAAGTGGAAGTCTGATGTTTTCCATCAGGACACATATGGTGGGAGGTGGGGGACAGGAGTTCAGCCAGATGCCTCTGACCTGCAAATGCTCCTACCCTTACATGGATTTCCAAATAGGCTCAGCACTTGCAGCAAGTACAGCACCCACTCCACACACATACGAATATACAGACTCGTATGGAAAATCAAGAGGAGACACAGCACACCACTTCTGGCAGGGAGATGCTTATTCTACTGAAAAGAGAAAATTAATTTTCAAGGAAGCTCTCTTGAAGAGCAAGATAGAATTGCATCCATGGTTTGTATACAGATGGCCTTCCAAGATCTTCACATTTTCTTACATAATTTCTAACAAAGATCAAATACTTTATAAGACATTTCTTTTCATAATGGTCTCTTGACCAAAATATGGTTTCTGTAGGGCTGCCAGATCAAATAGAGGGAACGCAATGGAGTCTGAATTTCAGAGAACCAATGCGTAATATGTAATCTGAGGGGCATACTTAAGCTAAAGAATTATTCATTGTTCTTGTATTTTTTTAAAGATTTTATTTCTTTATTCATGAGACACACACACACACACACACACACAGAGAGAGAGAGAGAGAGAGAGAGAGAGAGAGGCAGAGACACAGGCAGAGGGAGAAGCAGGTTCCATGTAGGGAGCCCAATGTGGGAACCGATCCCGGGTCTCCAGGATCACACCCTGAGCTGAAGGCAGGAGCCAAATCGCTGAGCCACCCAGGGATTCCCTGTTCCTGTATTTTTATTTGCTAACCCTGGCAATCTAAGGTTTGTGATCTTTTTCATCTATCCAACATGAAAACGTCTGGCACCAAGCACTAAGGAGACACTCCTGGAACGTTTGTGGATGACTTACTTAAGAAATTTGCATGACACTTGGCAAACAGCACCACCATTAAATAGTGTGCAGGGATTTCCTGCTTGAAAGTTTGCAAAATCTCTTCTGGGTTCTTGATAAGATGCTAGATGGAATGATGCATGAGAGGATTAATTGCAACTAAATCACACAGCTGAAAGTTTGGTGCCTGGGACTTCATCTTTCAGGTTGTCAAAGCTGTATTCTAAGAGTGGTGTCACACAAAAGACATTGTGATGGAGGAACTGTTAGATAATATAACAAAGGGGTAATAAAATATCATGAGTCTATTTCAAAGTCACAAAACTCAGGGTTAAATATTGCCTTTTATGCTTCTGAATGAGTTGAGAGGATGAAAAGTGAGGCTCATGTAACCATTTTCTTACTGTAACAAACTTGTTTATATCTCCATGACTGCAACACCTGCCAGCTAGTTGAGAATCCTAAAGTGGCCATCTGAAGAGAGATTAGTTTTTGGGAAAAGAAATATACTGAATTGCCTTCCAGGGCAGGTGTAGAAAATGTCAACGCTGAAGGATCTTTAGTGCATCCGAACTAGCCACACTCCACCCATCCTAAGCTGTGTGTTGTTTGTTGCATTTAGACAACAGAATATTGGAAGAATGCTTTATTCAACAGAGTAGGCTTGGGCATAATGTTGGGAGTTAATAAGATATGCCCTCGTTGGGGTGTTTCACTGAAAGAAAGTGGCATCTGTAAACCTAGAGCCATGTCTCGGGCTCATGTTTATTCTTATTGCCAGTTTTATTTTCATAATACACAAAAGATAGAAAATTCCTCTGGAAAGCAATTCTCCTTTAGATTCTGTTATTTAGACCTTCCTACTGCACTAGATGCAGCTTACCCTATTTAGAACAGGTGGTAGGATGGAGAGAGAGATGAGGTTGACTACAGGCACTCTAGTCTAGGTTTCACTCTAGACTCCTCTTTAGGGCAAGCTGCTCATGGGGGCAAGTGACCCAACCCCTCAGAAATGTGATTGTCACAAAGGAAAGAGCTCATGAAGACTTTTAGGAGCTCTTGCCTCTACCAGGGTTTTTAGCATTAAGACTTCTAAAAATAAAAAGAGAAGAAAAGAAAAAAAGACTTCCAACAGATGATCTTCATCAAAAGTTTGGAGAAAAAAATAACACTGGAAGCATGATGGGGATACACTGTGTGAAGCCTGGAAAGGAGGATGGGTAAGACAGCAAAGTTAAATACAAACTATAGTCATAGCAATCATGTTAGAAAACAAAAAAATGAACATTCTACAATAGCTCCTGAACACCTGTCAAAGAAATAAGGAGAAGACTTTATGGCTCCATGTTCACACTGCCCACAGGAAGTTTCTCAGCTGCAGAAGGGGATGAAGCCGGTGGGGGAAGTATCACCCTCCTGGGGGAGAATCACTTTTACACAGGTGTGAGGTAGCTAAGGGACCGCACCTTGGGAAAAGAGAAATGCCTGGCAGGTCCTGGGCTCATCTTTGTGAAGAGTTGGACTCTGAGAGAATACGGGCCTCTGAGTGCAGAGGGCAAAGGAGGCAGTTACTAGCTGAGTCTGTTAGACCCAAGTGTTGTGAGCTGTTTCAGGAAAGCTGGCCTGAGCAGAACATGGAAGGGGGCGCAGTCCAGTTGGGAAAGCTAGTGAGGGTTCTAGCTCTTGGGAGTGGCCCATCTCAGCCCTAGGACAAGCACTCTAGAAACTTCAGGAGCCTTTCTTTCACAGAGAACCCTAGCTCCATGTCAATGAAAGGAAGAAGCTGGATTTAGCTGGACTTACCCACACTGGTGGCCTGATGCTTGTGTGAACTGCCACCTACCATGCCACCCAAACCAAACCAATGTCCTTCAAACTGCTCCTCATCTGCCTGCTGAGAGGTTAGATTCCTTCATTAGAGTTTTCTATAGTCAAAAAGAAAAGGCTAACACTGAAAATGTTTCCTTGAGTAATACTGACTGATATAAATTTAAAATTAGTTATAATTAGGGTGACCATATAATTTTGGTCTAAGCCATGATACTTTTTTAAAAAAGTGTTTTAGAATGCACATAACAGGGATGCCTGGGTGGCTCAGTGGTTGAGCGTCTGCCTTTGGCTCAGGTCATGATCCTGGGGTCCAGGATCGAGTCCCACATGGGGCTCCTTGTGGGGAGTCTGCTTCTCCCTCTGCCTGTGTCTCTGCCTCTCTGTGTGTGTCTCTAATGAATAAATAAAATCTTTTTAAAAAAGATTTTGTTTATTCATTCATGAGCGACAGAGAGAGAGAGAGAGAAGCAGAGACACAGGCAGAGGGAGAAGCAGGCTCCATGCAGGGAGCCTGACATGGGACTCAATCCCGGGTCTCCAGGATCACACCCTGGGCTGCAGGCAGTGCTAAACCGCTGCGCCACTGGGGCTGCCCATAAATAAATAAAATATTAAAAAAAATAAAATGCACATAACATAAATCTTAACCATTTTTTTGAAAGAGAAAGAGACTGCATGTGTGCACAGGAGAGGCAGAGGGAGAAGGAGAGAGAATCTTAAGCAGACACCCCCTGCCAAATTGCTGAGCGTGAAGCTGACATGTGGCTCCATCTCATGACCCTGAGATCAGGAGCTGAGCTGAAATCAAGAATTGGACGCTTAACTGCCTGAGACACTCAGTCGCCCTGTTTTAAGTGTACAGTTTAGTAGCTTTAACTATATCACATTGTTTCACTACCATTACCACCATCCATCTCTGAAACTTTTCGTCTTACAGTAAAAACTGAAACTCTATACCCTTTAAACACTAATATCCCATTCTGCCCTCTCCACAGCTTCTGGCAACCACCCTTTGACTTTCTTTCTGAATTTGACTACTCCAGAGAACCCATATAGTGGAATTACATAGTTTATCTTTTTGGAAGCGGGCTTATTTAACTTAGCATAGTGTCCTCAAAATATATTATGCGGCTCACATCAGCATTTCCTTCCTTTCCAAATCTAAATATATCCCAGGGCAGGTATATACCTCCTTTTGTTTATCTATTCATCCATCTATGGGTTGTTTCTGTCTCTTAGCCATTATGAATAAGGATGCTCTGAACATGGGTGTGCAAGTATCTCTTTGGGATCATGCTTTCATTCCTTGGGGGTAATATCCAAAAGTGGAATTGCTGGATCATACAGTAATTCTATCTTTAATTTTCTGAAGAATTATATATTTTTTCTATAGTGTCTATACCATTTTAGAATTTCCACCAACAGTGTATGAGGGTTCCAATTTCTCTACACTTGTTATTTTCTGTTTTTTCATTTTTTGATTTTTACAATAGAAGCCATTTTAATGGGTGTCTCATTGTGGTTTAAATCAGGACACTTTTTTTTCTTTAAAGATTTTATTTATTTATTTGAAAGAGAGAGGGAGAGAATGAGTGGGGGGGGAGGGGCAGAGGGTGCCTGCGCGGCAGGGAGCCTGATGCGGAATTTGATCCCAGGACCCTGGGATCATGATCTTGAGCCGGAGGCAGATGCTTAACTGACTGAGCTACTACCCAGGTGCCCTAAACCCGGACATGTCTAAGAGTGAAGGAGGCATTATCTGTGATTATAATGGGGCATGGGCAATCATTGGGTTGTAAGGTCATTGCAGCTATAATCAGCCTAGGGAATCACATAGGGAATGTTGCTTCTGTGGCCATAGATCTACTGGCCCAGAAGCCCAGAATGCAAGGTTTTGTTGTAGCGTAGCATAACAGCCTTCTGAGGGGGCTCTGTTCCTGCCTGTAACCTACCCAGTTACCTGTCTGCTTGCATTCCCCAAGTTTCTCACTAATGTCAAGGTGGAATAAAATTTTGCAGTCTGTCTCTGGCTAGCCAAGGTGGTGATGATTTTGGAAACTCAAGGAGGCTCTATGGAGCCAGAATTTTAAATAAGTTGCAGTCTCATGTTAATAAAATAATTTTGAATTAAAACTGCCTCTTCAGTAATTGCTTTTATATTATAGTATTTACTACCATTGCCACTGTACAACTTATTTCATTATTTACTGTTGGAGAAAAGTTGCCTGCCATCCTTAGGTTAAGGGTAAAGGGTTAAGTGTCATGGATGGAATGTGGCATTTTTACTTTACCTTCCATTACTCACCAAGGGTGGTAGAAGCCATTCAAGTTTCTCCCTCTCTCCCTTCCTTAGTCCTTCTTAGCAGCTATTTTACTAAAAATGTATACTATTTGTAATAAGTTGTTTTACACAGCTCTTTTGCAAAATATAATCCCATAAGGTCTAACAAATGCTTCGAGGTAGATAGAGCAAGCATCACTCTCTCCACTTAACAGATAAGAAAAAAGACTCAGAGAAATAAAGTCGGTCAGCTAGTGTTAAGGTCATGCATTAGGGACTACACTAGATACCAAGATCTGACAGGGATAAGATGGAGCCTGTCTTCAGTGGGAAGGCAGGAAATCAAGAAGTCCATTACAACAGTGGTGACTGTCACCAAGAGGCAAGAGGCAGGTGCTGGGGGAACAGATGGCAAAGGGGGGAAGGCCTAACAGGGTAACATCCTGTTACAGGATGTTTAAGCTGCGACCTGGTATTAGAGTAGGAGTAGGCTGGGCAACATGAAAGGGGGGAGGGGAGAGGGAGGGAAAGACTGTTCCAGGGAGAAGAAGCAGCATGTGTGCAGGTGTGGGAGAAGTACAATTTCTGTGCTTGGAGATCCAGAGTGAGTCTGTGATAGAGCTAGAGCTTGACTGGGCCAGGAGGAGTCATGTTGGTTGGATCTGTACTGTTCCAGACCATCTCATATCTACGGAGTCTATGTGGTATCCACTGTCTGGAGCTTCACTTCCCCTGACTGAGGCAAGGAATCTGGATAACTGATGACTAGTGCCGCCCACAGAAACACTCTAGGGGTAGGGTTCACATTTAAAGACTCATGAGGTACAGAACTGCTGTAGAGCAGTGAGCAAAATCTGGCCTTCATTCTGAAGTGTTAGTGAATAACCAGTATTTCTCCAGCCAGCTGGAAGGAAAAAAAAATCTTCAGGAAATATAAGTCTTAGGAAATAATGTTGGCTTGACTCTCCTTTCCTCATCATATAAATCTAAGCACAACCGGAGCACTTTTCAAGTTTTTAGTCATCTTCTGTTTTAAGTGCAGGACACAGAAGGAGGGCTAAAATCCCTAGAACTACTTTCCTGAAGAGAACAGGAGCAGATGAGGTGTGTTCCACCAAGTCAGCTCCCAGCAGAAACCTCCGAGGATGCATGTTCATTCCTGTTTTATGCTCAAATGTTGCGGGAACAGACAGCTTCTTTTGCAAATGGGACTATGTTCTGATGCTCTGACCTCTGGTCAAGAGCAGCCCTCGGTCCGGTGTGTAGTGCTCAAGCCTGTGCTGTGAATGCAGGCTTCCAGCAGGTGGGATTTCATCCTTTTTATAAGGGGATGTGAGGTGGTTGGTGGTGGTGGTGGAGCAAGGATGAGGCCCTTGGGCAACAAGGACAATGTGCCTTTGTCACCAACTCAGTGTGCAAAAACATCCCCACACAAGGCCCCACTGCCACCCAAAAACCTGGGCTCCCCGCCAGCTCTCCTCCTTCTTCAACCTTGGGCAATGGACTCATCACTTTAGGTATCAGTTTCCCCATGTGTAAAGTGGGGACAAGGGCACCTACCCCATAGCGCTATCATGGAGATGGAATGGGGTAACAACATCAAGTCCTAGCACAGGGCTCACTGCAGCAGGCGAGCCACTTCAAGAGCAAAGAGGGTAACATGATGTCCTGATGAGAATATGCCTTTGTCAAGGAGAGGTGGGTTATCATTCAACTTTGTGTTCACCTTCCAACAATAGCAAAGGTCCAAGCCTACTGTCCTTTTAGAATTACACTAAATAGCTTAGTGGCTGGAGTGAGGACTCAAAACAAATAGGGACTTCCTTTCACATATTCCCTCAGCAAACTAATAAATACCTTACTTCTCTGTGCTTCGGTAGCATTCATGCCTGCACACACATCATTTGTCTTCTTCTCTCCCAGCAGCAGGACTGGCTGGCTGAATAGGGGTTACTGTCTCCATTGTAAGATGAGGAACTGTGGCCTAACGTGGCCCTGTGACTCAATGGCTGTGAACAGGGCAAACAGGGCCACAGGGAAGCCCCTGGGGAGATGCTGGGCCTACAAACTCTAGGGCTGGGCTAGGCTTCATGGAGGTCCTGTGCAATTAGTTGGACCAGGGCCAGTAGACAGGCAGAACTGGTCTGTGAAATGGAAAAGGGGCCGTGGACTGACACCTAACTGACATACTGAAGACTGTCTCTCTAGCTGGGAGGAGCAATGGGGAGAGGGCAGCCTGAAAACTCCAACCCGAGGCCACGGAGAATTACAGAGGGAGGAGGCGCGGCTGGGGAACCTACTCAGAATCCAGCAGCTCTGACGGCTGTTAAGAATAACGGGTGCAGATGGCCAGGCTCTGATGCTGGCTGGCGAGGGCAGAGTGGGTGCTGCACTCTTTGGGCTGTTGGGAGGATACGGTGTGGCAGCTGGCCTGCCAGTCACTTGCATGGAAGCCAGCACAGGGAAAGGAATTGGATGAAGTCAGGAAAGGTCAGGCTGCTCCAGTTGACGCGGAGCACATTAACCTTTCAACAGCAGCAGGGGAGCTCACCAGCCTCCAAAACATAGTCATTAAAGGCCAGCCAGGCAGCTCGGCCAATACTGGCCCAAGTCCGCCTCTGGGAGGGCAGTTGGAGGAGTGGGTCACGGGGAGGCCACTGGGGAGTGGG
This sequence comes from Nyctereutes procyonoides, assembly GCF_905146905.1. Classification (NCBI taxonomy): domain Eukaryota; kingdom Metazoa; phylum Chordata; class Mammalia; order Carnivora; family Canidae; genus Nyctereutes; species Nyctereutes procyonoides. Next base: position 43,972,111 of record NW_026575049.1, on the reverse strand, counting down.
GGAGAGGAGAGGAGGGGCAGGCCTCGTGCCCAGAGTTAGCAGCTGGAGGGGCAGCTCGTTCCAGCTGGCTTGGGGAGTCCAAAGTGAAATGACCAGGGTGGGACTGTCTGGGAGGGAATTTATTGGGGGCCTGGACCGGTGAGAGGTGTTAGCCTGAAAGGCTCTTAAAGCAGAGAAGGAAGGCTCCCGGCTTTGGCTAGTTTTCTCTACTAAAAGGAGATTTAACAAACAAAACAAACAAAAAACAAACAAAACAAAACAAAACAAACAACTCCTCAATCTATCTCTTGGCTTTAAAACTATCTACCTGCCACCAATATTTCTCCAGCTGGCCCCCCACTCCTTAAAGGCACATACGTGAGGGAAATATTTCAAGACAGTGGCATCAGTGTGTTAAGAAATATACATGTAACTAAAATGTACTTCATGTTTTAGAATCTTCTTTTTTTCCCCCCTGTAAGATATATTACTTGTTGCTCTTGGGTTTCTATTATATTCAGTTCCGTTTCCCAGATCTGGGTCAGTGAGAATGGTAAAAGCATGGGGAAGGGGATGGCTACCAGTTGTATCTTCCTGTGTAATCAGTTTAAACATTTTAAAAGAACTGACCACTAATTAACTAATCATCAACATATTCAGTGTAGGATAGTAAATGCTTAATTAAAACTAAGTATTATTCAAGAAGGTACAGGTGTAATTCTACCTTAGAAATAGATAGTTTCAAAAAGGAGTAGACAGAAAGCAAAAATAAACTATCGGGACTATACAAAAAGAAAAAGCTTTTGCACAGCAAACTATCATCAAAACAAAAGGCAACCTACTGAATAGGAGAAGATTTTTGCAAATGACAGATCTGATAATGGGTTAATATTCAACATATATAAAGAATTTATACAACTCAACATCAAAACCCCCCAATAATCTGGTTAAAAAGTAGACAGAGGGCCTGAATAGACATTTTCCAAAGAAGACCCACAAAGGGTCAGTAGACATGAAAAGATGCTCAACATCACTCATGATCAGGGAAATGCAAGTCAAAAGCACAATGAAGTATTGCTTCATATCTGTCAGAATGGCTAGAATCAAAAAGACAAAAAATAATAAGTGTTGGCAAGGATGTGGAGAAAAAGCAACCCTCATGCACTGTTGGTGGAAATGTAAATTGGTGTAGTCACTGTGGAAAACAGCATGAAAGTTCCTAAAAAAGATAAAAAATTGAAATAACATATGATTCAATAATCCTATTACTGGGTATTTACCCAAAGAAAAAACCCCACTATTTTGAAAAGATATATGCACCCCTATGTTTACTGAAGCTTTATTTATTTGTTTGTTTTTTAAAGATTTTATTTATTCATGAGAGACAAAGACAGAGAGAGATGCAGAGACCCAGGCAGAGGGAGAAGCAGGCTCCATGCAGGGAGCCCGATGCGGCACTCAATCCCGGGACTCCAGGATCGTGCCCTGGACTGAAGGTGGTGCTGAACTGCTGAGCCACCCAGGCGGCCCTGAAGCATTATTTATAAGAGCTAAGATATAGAAGCAATCTAAGTGCCCATCAATAGATGGATAAAGAAGATATGGCATATATATATATGTATATATTATACATATACACATATACACATATATACATATACACATATATACATATACACACGAAGAACTATTATTCAGCCATAAAAATGAATGAGATCTTGCCTTTTGCAACAACATGGAGTTAGAGAGTATTATGCTAGATAAAATAAGTTAGACAGAGAAAAGACATATACTATATGATTTCACTTACATGTAGGATCTAAAAAATAAAACAAATAAACAAAAAGCAGAATCAGACCTATAAATGCAGAGAACCAACTGATGGTTACCAGAGAGAAGGGGGAGATGGGGAGAATGGGTGAAGGGGAGTGGGAGATACAGGCTTCCAGTTATGGAACAAATAGGTCATAGGAATGAAAGGTATAGCATCGGGAAGAGTCAGTGGTATTGTAGTAGTGTTATATGGCAACATATGGTAGCTACCCTTGTGGTGAGTGCTGCACAACAAATGGACTTGCTGAATTGCTATGCTGTACATCTGAAACTAATGTAACAGTGTGTGCTACACTGTACTGTACAATACACTGTAACTGCACTTCAGCTAAAAAAGAAAAAGAGTGGACAGCAGTGACAAATATTGAAAACTCTGCTAGTTACACAAGAGCTTTATTCCTCTTAATGCCAACTTTGTGTATTGAATATACAAGTAACTTTTCTTGATGTCAAAAATTGGATTACAATCATACACCATTGTCCTTGGTATAGAACTAAAAGTGATATGGCTTTCAAAGGAGTATGACATAGTGACAAAGACTTAAGTAAAAATAACCTATAGTTCTGTGATTTAAATATTTCGCCTTCACTAACCTTATCAATTTAGTCTGAGAATGAGTCCAGAAGAGGGGAATACAGTGTGGATGGTAATGGGTCAAAGTTGGTCATTTAAAGTATGGTAATAATAGTTATGTCATGCCTTTTATGGGGTGTCTGGTTCCTTCTGACCGACTTTTTCAAGGCTCATTAAGTCAGGTGGTGTGGACAATCAGCTCTGCTCTTGGGTGATCACAGATCTCCCACTGGTTGCTGGGGCAGGGATGGGTTGACAGGTCTCTTCACCACAGGGAGACCAGGTGTGCCCGTGAGAGCCTTCTCCTCTATCAGAGAAGGAAGGAAGGAATCTCAGGACTAGAACTCCAGCCCCTCAAACCCGGGACAGAAAGAACTACTTCCCACCAGAGACATGTGAGAAAGGAGACCATCCTGAAGAGCTTGGAATATTAGTATGTACACTCATTTTTTTCTTTTTAAAATTATGGTAAAATATATATAACATCACATTAATCATTGTAACCACATGTAAGTATACAGTTCAGTGGCATTCCATACATTCACATTGTTGTGTGGCTTTTTTAAAGAGGCCACACACTCCTAAGAAGGCCGCATGCTTTCCTGCAGGCTTACAGGAATTGTGAGCAACGACAGACAGGGGTAAAACTCACTTTCACCCCGAGGCCTATGGTGGCATCCCTTTGCCCAGACATCAGGCAGCAAGTCCCCACTAATCCGCAGGTGTCCCCAAACCCACTAGACCATTTTAAAGGGCAATTAGTGGCTTCACACAATTCATTGTTTATTTACTCAAAAGACTGTTTCTTCTAGGCTGCTCTGTTCTATTGTGTAAAATACATGTTTGGGACCTTTTAAAATGTGTGTTATTTACCTGATAGAACTCAATGGCTTCTCTGGAGCCATTCAGTTTTATTGTGGAAATTAGTAGTAGGGGGGCTTTTTAAAAGCCGAATTTTAGACTTGACAGCCTGCGTTTGCTCACATTGTTAACGCAGTCAATTGAGCTAACAGCTACCAAAGGGAGGTTGGGGACACTTACATGGCCTCTCCAGAAGAAGCAGTAAGGCCAAGGGGGTCCACTTTTGTGAGTATATATGGGTACCATCAGGCCTTGTTAGAGAGGAGAAGGCTGGCTCGGAGACTTAGCAATTTTTCTCCTTCCACAAGGTCCCCCTGAACAGATCTCTACCCGGATCCCCATAGTATCTAAGAATCACTGTTTGCTTTCAAAATAAAGATTATTTGCTTTAAAATAATAAATGAGACCAATTCTTTGGAGATCTGCCAAAAAAGGTGTCAGGAATTGCTCCAGACTAACTTTTCTATGTGACTGAAGGAGGAAGATGATGCGGTAGAGACAGGCTAGAGCCTCCTCAAAGGCGTATGTGAGCCTCATCTAGGACCCACAGATCCACAAGTTTGCTTTTAGTGGAGAATAGGCTAGATTAGAATACATATATTACAAAATAGGGGTGGTAGGAGCAATAGTAAGGCACGGTTTTCGGGATTTGTTGTTTTATTTTTCTATAAGGTCAATTTAAGAACATGACCTACACTATTAGCTCTCCAGGGTTTCATACATTAAATTCAAACTGTAATACTTCCCTCCCCTGGCTTTTAAGCCTCTTGGTAAGACTTAAATCAAGAGTATCTCATGGTATCTTGATGAGTGACTCTTCTTAGGCATACAACAGAGTAATTACTATCATATGGATAGATTACCAAAGCACTCTTCCCATTTATCACCTCATTTAATCTGGACATAAGGCATTACTATCATCCTGTTTACGCAACTGAGGAAGTTCAAACTCAGATGGGTGAATATTTTAGCCAAAGTAAATTCTAGCTCAAGTTCAAGCATTCAAAATCTCGTCCTTCCTGCATGATGAGGAGAGGTGAGGGAGAGCTGGGCCAGAGGTTTGGTATTTTTCCCCAGAGAGTAGAGATAAGAAGGCATAATTGGAATTCTTGGTCTTTATTGTTTGAAAGCCAGTCCTTTGGTATCAATGAAGTACTACCGAATATTTCAGATGGGGTTCCTAGGCTCCAGTCAGCTGTTGAGAGCAGACACAAATACATAAGGTGTGCAGAGGACGGAAGCAGACCTAGGTCCACAATTATATGAGGTGCTGATGGAATAGGTGTGTTGGAGCCAGGTAAGCTGGTTATTTAGGGTTTCTGTGGAAGATGAAGCTTGATTCCACATTTGAAGGAAGCACTGTGTTGCAAAAAGTAACCCCTACCCCTTGTACCAGTGCCTGTCTAGAGCTGGCTTTCAGACCCCTTTCTCTTTAGACACCTACATCCTGGTGGAATGAGGGGCCTGTGGCTCCCTGTTTACCTCCATGGCCTTGCATGCTCAGACCAAGGCCATTTGTTCTGCAGAGAAGGCTGGTGCTTCCCTTCTCCCTCCCAGTGTCTTCTGATGTGACCCATCCTTTATATGCTACTTCAAACACCTCCCCGCTCCCCACAGCTATTCTCTTTCTTTGTTCTGAGGGTACTTCAAGGTTTTAACTGCATCCCTCCAGTGGCTTTTATTCATAAATTGATGGGGGGCAAGGGTGATTACTAAAGCAGCTAAGAGCATCATCAACCAGAGTCAGAGCCCTCTGAGGCTTTATGTCCATAAGACTTTGGGAAAGTTACGTTATCTCCGGTCACCCAACTCACTAGGATTTTAGGGAGAGTATTTGTGAAATGAAATGAAATAAAACGTCATTGAAAATATCATCTCCTCAGGGACCTTATATTAATTAAATCCCTCCTTCCTAGTCGAGAATATTGCTGTGAGGAGTAAATGAAGTTATGCATGTGAAGCGCAGAGCCTAGCACCTCCACATGACTGCTGTGCTAATAAGACCCATGGCCAGGTGGGCACATGTCGACGGTTAATGTACACTGTAGTTATACATATGTCTAAGTTTCTTCTACCACCTTGTAAATGCCTGGAGACTGGGATCCACGGGTAATGAATTTCTGTGTCTTCCACAGAGACCAGCACAATGCCTTACGCATAGCAGGGGTTCAGTAGTATAAACATGCTTCAAATGAATGAAGGTGAAAATGGAGCTTGAATCACTGGCGGAGAGAATATGGGAGAGTACTGTAAGTGGTGGCAGGAGTATGAATCACAGAAATGAGGAGTGAGGTGGGGAGACTGTGAGGGGTCAGAGGTCATCTAGTCTTGCCCCCCTCCATGCGGGAAATCTCTCCATGGCATCGTAGAGTTCTCCATTGGTACTGATTTCTAGTTTAATTCCACTTTAATTTAATTGCACTGGATGGTTTTAATCCTTTTAAGTTTTTTCCCCAAGTTTTTAATTCCAGTATAATTAACATACAGTGTAGTATTAGTTTCAGTGTACAATATAGCAATTTAACACTTCCATACACCACACTGTGTTCATCATGGCAACTGCATCCTTAATCTCCGTCTACTTCATCCATCCCTCCTCCCTCCTCCCTCTGGTAACCATTGGTTTCTTTTCTATAATTAAGAGTCTTTCTTGCTTTCTCTCTCTCTCTCTCTCTCTCTGTCTTTCCTTTTGTTTCTTTTGTTTCTTAAATTCACCTATGAGTCAAATCATATGGTATTTGTCTTTTTCTGATGGACTTATTTCACTTAGCATCATACTCTCCTGCTCCATCCACGTTGTTGAAAATGGCAAGATTTCATTCTTTTCTATGGCTGAGTAATATTCCATTGTAATATCTGTCTCTCTCACATCTTCTTTACCGATTCATCAATTTCTTGTCTACTTTTGGACTAATTTTTTTTAAATTTATTTATGATAGTCACACAGAGAGAGAGAGAGAGAGAGAGGCAGAGACACAGGCAGAGGGAGAAGCAGGCTCCATGCACTGGGAGCCCGATGTGGGATTCGATCCCGGGTCCCCAGGATCGCGCCCTGGGCCAAAGGCAGGCGCCAAACCGCTGCGCCACCCAGGGATCCCTGGACTATTTTTTTAAAAGACTTATTTATTTATTTATTTATTTATTTATTTATTTATTTATTTGAGAGATAAAGAGAGAGAGAGAGAGAGAGAAAGAGCAGATGAGAATGAGTGGAGGAGGGGCAGAGGGGCAGAGGGAGAGGAAAAAGTCTCAAGCAGACTTCCCATTGATGTGGGGCTCAATCCTACAACCCTTTCCAAGCTGAAACCAAGAGTTAGATGCTTAACCAATTGAGCCACCAGCATGCTCTGGACTGATTTTTTTTTTTTAATAATTCCATTTTCCCCACTCTTTATCTCTGTGGCAATTAATGGTGTTTTTCAATTCTATAGCATCTTACAGGCGTGGACACCTGCTTTAACTCCTCAGTGGTGAGTCCTGACCGTCAATGTCTGTCTCCTTGGTGGTCTGCTGTAGTGGCACACAGTTAGTTTCAGAAAGTATTTTCTATTTTCAGCCCAAAGTTGCCATCTTTCAACTACAAAACTACAAAACATTGTACTTAGTTCATTCATTTATTTGCTCACTGTTTTCTTTCATTCATCAAGTGACTTACTGTGTCTTCTAATTGTTAGAAATTGTGCTATGTGGTAGGGATAAAAAGATAACCAAACCAGAAATGTTAAGATTATTATAATTATTAGTAGACAAAGTATTAGTACAGACTGAGTTAACTATTTGTTAATGTAAAATGTGGTTAGAGCCACCAGTCTCTGACCCCATCCACACCTGCTTTGTTGCTGTGTGGTGGAGGATGAATCATAATCATTGGGAGTCAGAGGAATTTAGTCCCAGCTCTGCCACGTGCTAACTTGGGACCTTGGATGCACCACATCACCTATCTTAGGCTCAGTTTTCTTATTTGTAAAATGAGTCTTTTCTAGTTCATGGGGTTGCTGTGAGGATCACAAAATGAGACGGTCAATGTGATAGTGCCTGTAAACTTTAAAGCTCTTTAAAAAAGTTTTTCATTTACACGATATACCAAAAAGACTTCATTATAAGTAAGGAATCCCTTGCATTGGAGAGACTGCTGTGGGTTTCAAGGACAGGGTTGACAGATACCCTCTAGCATGCCATGTTATTATCTTTAAAGTTGGAAATTTAAAGCTTTCTTAAAAAGTTCTGCATTCCCCACTCCACCCCCCACCCCCCACTCCTTTTTTGGGTCCTTTGAGAAGAGACTGACTGTTAGTAGTGCATGGCAGCTGTGACTTTCCTCTCAGGACATTGTGTAAAATGTCACCCAGAAAGTTACACTTCTGTGCTGGTGGCCACCCCCAGCATGCTCCCTTTGCTCAGTTGGCAAGAGATCAGGAAGATGAAGTGGAATGCAAACCCCCGACCCTGCAGTGTGATGCCCCCCAACCCTTCTCACCTTGCACTGGGGTCGTTTCCAGTCCTGCCTTTGGAGGAACAACAGCCCCACGTGGAAAGAAAATCCCTTCCTTTTAGTCTATTTCTCATTTGCTTAATTCCATTACATTCTCCCAAATGGGAAGAGGAGAGTTGATGGGAGAGATTTATTTGAATGAGCCTAAAGAAGCCCTTCTTTTCTGCAAAGCCAGCATCCCTGTACACGGTAAAGTCCTGAGCATAGGTGCATGGCCATGTCTGCTCACCACTGTACCCCTGGCCAGCTCTGCGCCTGGCTGAGCACGTGGGATGCGCTCAATAAATGCTTGTGGCATAAGTGAATCAATCAATGGCAGTTGTTTGGATTTCAATATAAATGGATTTTGGACCTGAGATATTGCCAGATGGGCAGACAGGTTACAGTCTGGTGATGCATCTCCAAGGCTATAAAAATGTAGCCATTTCTGGAGTCACATGCTGACATTTCAGAAGATGATTATATGCACAATTTAACCACACGGCCACTTGTGCCCTCCAAGTGCCATCACTTCAACAACTGTTTGCATGTTAGCTTTCTTGCTCATCACCCCCCCCTCTTTTTTTTAAAGTCAGGCATAGTTTTTTCCCAGTTCCTATTTCCAGCTGAATGTGATTTATTCATATGAAATTATGCCCCATTTTTATAAAACCCAAGTTACTGCAAATGATGCTTGAGGTTTCACAGAAAATATTAATTCCTGATCTGCTGCTATAAAGCATCCCCGCTCGCTCTGCAGCAGCTCTGTCGCTCTGAGACAGATGGAAGCAGTCCAAGGGTATGATTAACTTCTTAGTCCTGGCAATTTCCTAGTGCTCCTCTTGCCCTAGATTTCAAGATTGACCTCCAGCTTCTCTGCAAATGCACAGTTGCTCAGCTTGATAAATCACACGAATCCCTTTTTTGATCACAGTTATCTACTATTTACTACTTATGAGGTGAAGTTAATCATATTCAGAGGCACTTCATATGCTGCACACATACCCTTCCTTCTCTGAACAGCACTTTGCATATTTTCCACATTACCGGCAATGTGGCAGCTTTCACAGTACAGATAGTCTACACCAAAGACACACCTTTATAAATGGGCCTCATGCCCATTTATCCTTATTCTCCTCTGCCTCTCTCTACTTTGTCCAGTACAATAACCCATAAGGAGAAAAAACCACTTGGGAGGCACGTTATAAGGAGTGATAAGTAAGAAGGAGAGTGTCCCTTTGTAGATTGAGGTTTTCTTATAATTGGCTTGCTTTGCCTTGTTCAGAATTTTGCCATCTCTTCCTGCCTTGGTCTCCTGCTGTTTTTCTCGACTTGGGGAATCAGTGGGCCTCTGGTAGGCCAGCTGACTCTCAAAGGGATAAAACAGATGATAAATTCCACAGTCAGCAATAGGAAAGAACAACAACAAAAAAGTGCCATTCTACCCTCATGCAACCCTTCTTGTCACTGCAGGGTGGCACAGGTGAGCTGGCCAAAGCCCAAATTTGTCTTGCTAGTGTGATCCATCCAGTTTTCGGCACTTTAGCTACTTTGAATGAACCATAAATTAAGCCCATTGCTCGGGCAAAACTGAACAAGGCTACGGGTTTTCTTTGGAGGTGACCACAGAAGACTTTTTACATTTAGGTAATGGAAATATCATAGTTTTAATTTATCAAGGGTGTGTATTGATTGCTTAGGACTCACTGAACTTTAAAGTACCATCTTAACTGTCAGATATTGGATTTCTGCTAGAACGTCTATTTAAACCAGGAAATAGGAGAAATGAAAAGATAGGATTGGCCTTCAAAAGACATCTGGATATTCTCTCATCTGAGAGAAGAAACAAGATTTCTATCTGCCGTTAGAAAGAAAAGGGAAATGTCAACTCTTTTCCTTATAATTAGTCTCATCGGGTCGGGTCTCAAAGACCCGGATGCAGGTTTTCTCACGGGGAAGCAGAGAACAGTCACTGGCATCCTTCAGTGTGCACTCATACCCACCAACGACCCAAGTCAAGTAAACTCTAGGTCATTGTCAAGTTTACATCTTGAAACAAAATGGCTCTACTCCTGTATCAAATGTCCTTGTGTCCACCATGTACTCAAGGTGGCTATAAGGCTAACCAGAAGTTAGACCCACATGTGAACAAACTAACAGGACATGAGTGGCATAGGCTGGGCCAACTCAGCTGCTCTGTCCAACTGTAGAACTGCAGAACTCATGAAAGCACCTTTTCAGGTCTGAAAAGTGCCTCTATTTTCTAGGAGAAAATGAAAGTGCTGCCTTATCAATGGAATTTTATATCAAGAAGTGCTAATACACTGAAAACAATATTTTAGGAAAACAGACTAGATTATGTGAAGGCATGCAGAATAGATTCATACCAGGTTCCAAGTAGCCAGAGATACTGGCATTAGATCTCCACCTCGCGAAGGTCACAACTTGGGGGGAATCTTTACTCAATTCCATTTCGACCCTGAGGTGGTTCCTCCAACAGACAGAATATTGGGCAAGAAGACATGCAGTAGTTTGACCCAGAGTCACATTCATCATTTTCTAGAAAATACTGGTTTAGGGGATCCCTGGGTGGCTCAGCAGTTTAGCGCCTGCCTTCGGCCTAGGGCGTGATCCTGGAGACCCGGGATGGAGTCCTGCGTCGGGTTCCCTGCGTGAAGCCTGCTTCTCCCTCTGCCTGTGTCTCTGCCTCTCTCTCTCTCTCTGTGTCTCTCATGAATAAATAAATAAATAAAAAATCTTAAAAAAAATACTGGTTTATTTAACAGAATAAGTAATGTGCTAGAAAATGACATCTATTACTTGATAAATTAGTATTCCTTAATTTAAGAAAATAGAAAATATTCATCCAATGAACTTAGTAGGGGTTTTAAGTCCTTATTTGTATTTTTAATTTAATTTTATATTTTTAAAAGTTTTTATTTATTTATTCATAAAGAGAAAGAGGCAGGAACATAGGCAGGGGGAGAAGCAGGCTCCCTGTAGGGAGTCTGATATTGGACTCGATCCCAGGACCCTGGGATCACAACCTGAGCCAAAGGCAGATGCTCAACCACTGAGCCACCCAGTAAGTCCTTATTTTTAAAAAGGATTTAAAATCATATCTCCAAATGATTACAGATACTTCTCACTTCTGGAAATTCCTCATGTGGCCCTGAATTCATAGAAAACAGAATAGAGAAAGCTCAGAGAAGGTAGCTTTACACAACTGCATTGTTAGAATAGCAAAGTCAACTCATTACTTTAAAATGAGTCAAATTCCTCCAATTTTGAACAGAAAAACCTTTAGACTTAAGGGACATTTAAAGACAGAAATTAATAAGAAGAGAAACTACAATGGGAACCTCTACTTCCTGGGGCTTCTTTTCTCACAGTATTCTGCTGTGAGTAATTATATAATCAATAGAGGCTAAGATGCTAACTTACTAGTTAGTTAACTATTGGTTTTGTTAAGGGGTTTTAGAGAGAATATCAGAAAAAAGTCAAGGGGAATAGTGTTGCTCATCATTAAAATCCACGCACACTTTCTATCCAGAACAGAGTCATGTATCTTTTGGGAAGCAGCCTTAGAATGTATCAGTTCTAGTTTCTGATGACTTGTCTTCGTATTTGCAACCATGTTTTCAAAGGAATTCCATATTTTCCTAAAATTGGTTTTGATTCATTCTACCAAAGGTAATAATGATGTTTTGGGTTTGTACATGTGGCTTTATTGAAATATAATTTATGTACCATAAAGCTCACCCCTTCAAAACATGCAATTTGATGGTTTTTGGTACAGGGTTATGAGATCAGCACCATAATCTAATTTTACAACATTTTCAATACCCCCCAAAGACATCTTCCAACCATTGGCAATAACATAATATTGTAAACTGAGGGGCTTCACTTGCTTTCCAATGCATTTTGTTGAAGGAAACTTACTTAAGTCAAAGGGAAAAAAGAAATACATAGAGGAAAGGAATTAATGTGTCAGATTTTAAATGTTTCCATCCAGAGTCTCCTACCAACAGACTCAGAAGCAGTACAGTTATCAGCTTTTGTGAAAATCCCAGACGTAATACCAGAAGATCATGTGGCGGACCCTCTTAGAGCACACAAGCTTGTGTGGTTGTCATGGGGAAGGCTTTTCAACTGAAATAAAAATACTCATGCTCAACCTGCCACCATAGAGAAAATGCTTTTCACCCATGTGCACAGATAATTTGCCTAAGTGACAGGTTTTTACCTTGGAGAAGCACTGAACTGAGCTAGTTGACACAGTCAATTATTGTTCATTCAAAAAAAAAAAAGGAAAAAAAAAAGAACTGAGAAGAAAAGGAAGGTGGTGACAGTTAGCTAGATAATGCTGAGGTGCCCACCAGCCAGCCAGGGGAACATCTCCTCCAGTGGGTTCTAACTCAGCAAGAGCCTCCCTTGGGGGCAGAAGCTGGAGTTCCTCTTCTCCTGACAGTTCTTTAAGAAACACACACAGGGCAGCCCAGGTGGCTCAGCGGTTTAGCGCCGCCTTCAGCTCAGGGCGTGATCCTGGAGACCCCGTATCAAGGCCCACGTCGGGCTCCCTGCATGGAGCCTGCTTCTCCCTCTGCCTGTGTCTCTGCCTCTCTCTCTCTCCTCTCTCAATCTCTCTCTGTGTCTCTCATTAATAAATAAATAAATGGTAAAATCTTTAAAAAAAAAGAGAGAGAAACACACACACACCCCAACCTTAGTAAATGAAAACTCACAAACCAACCAAACAGAAAGGGTCTGGTCTGTTCCCGAAAGTAACTTGGTATGTCTCTGTTCAGCTCTTTACACACAGCCTTTTAAAGCAGGGCAGGCTGTGAAATACAGCTTGAGTATTTACTGATTAGTTTTCTCTATCTCCTTCAATAACAAAAGTCTGAAAACACAAGCCAAAGCCAGGAGTAAAAAGTCAGGCACTTGGGACCATGAACTGGGTTATGTGCACGAAGTATTTCAAGAGAGAATTTCATCAAGAGACAGACAGATCCTGGTGAAATGCTATGGAAAAAGTCTGAAGAAAACATCTCAGAATAAATGAAGCACTTATGGCTGAAAAATGAGCTTAGATCTCAACCAATTCCAAAGTTCAGAATTTACTGCCCTATTCAGGTCTTTCCCTCTAAGTTTCCCATCTCCTGTTTCATTGCACAACAAGGGATTCTTCATACTTTCTATGAAATACAACAAGGCGATTTTTGCAGTAATAAACTCCACACATGCATGACAAATCCAAGCATGCAAAATGTTTAACATCCCAGTTCACAGATACTTTAGGGACAAAATCCGATTATGAATTATATGCCACAATAAATAGGGCTCAATGTTTCATAAAGCAATTTATAGTTCATAAAAATGACAAAATGTACCTGTCAGACAGAGCGTGGAGAGCAGTTCTCTGGGCTGCCTGCTGGAAGGAAGGACAGAGATGTTTATTTAATATTCTGACTTTAAATTATGTACTCAATCAACACTTTTAAAAAACCAGTATCACACACATTTTTGCCATGTGGGCAAATATTAAACTACCAGCAACATGGTAGAGAGCCCCACCATGTTAAGAAATGGTTTCCAGAACAGTTGACAGAAGCCCTGCAGTGCACACCTGCCACCAGGGGGCGGGAGGCATGGTGTGCTCGGCAGGGGAGATTATAGATGAATGCCCACTGCTGATCTACCAGGAGAGGATCAGAGCTGTTTCATTTTTGCTCGCTGAAATCACTTTTCCCATGGTTTTATTCTACGTTCCTCTAAGAAAAAAAGCTGTTTTGGCTCCTTTGTAGCATCTTTCTCAATCAAAGTGTAACTTCGACTCAGTTTTCATCAGATTTATTGAAAAAGTCACTACCATTGGAAATTGGAAGGCCGACTGGAAATGTGATGATATTATGAGACTATTGATTTGTTTTAGGCAAAGTAATGACATTGGGGCGATTTTTAAAAGTCTTGTAGAGAAACCATATTGAAATATTTATGGATACAATTATATGATGTCAAGATTTGCTTTGAAACAATACAGTCGGAGGGAAGGGAGAGTGGGTGGGCGTTTATAAATGAAACAAGATGGCCTTGGGTTGATAACTGTTGAAGCTAGGGGATGAGCACATTGGGATACTATTATATTATTCTTGGCATTTAAAAAAAAGATTTTATTTATTTATTCATGAGAGACACACAGAGAGAGGCAGAGACATAAGAGGGAGAAGCAGACTCCCTGCAGGGACTCTAATGCGGGACTTGATCCCAGGACCCTAGGATCATGACCTGAGCCAAAGGCAGATAGATGTTCAACCCCTGAGCCACCCAAGTGCCGTTGTTCTGGGCATGTTTGTATGTTTTCGAAACTTTCCCTAATACCAAAACTAAGAGAAAAAAAAAAAGAAGGCGGCCACCATTTCTCCATCAGATTTTCTCAGGTTTGTAATCACCTTCCTTTTTTTGTCTGCCTTTTCTATATTTTTGTACATTGGCTTTCTATTGCTAAGCACTGTGAAACTTCAGAAGGCCAAGGTCCTACTCCATTCTGTGTCTCAGAAGTTGTAATTGGGAGGGGATCAAAGCATGGCCTCTAAGACCGGGGTTTACTCAGGGTGCAGCAGGAAATAAAGAGTGCACACAGTTTGTTTTCACTGTGTACACTACACATGTCAAGTGTACTGCTTACCAGGGACACGAAACTGTTTCCCAGGCTATTCCTCATTCCATTTAGACAGCAGACAAAATAGAATCTTCAGAATAGAAAAAAAAAAATGACACATCGGCGTCATCAGCCCTATTGCAGAAATGAAATATATCCTGGATGGGAGCTGCATGTCTTTGTATCAGTCAGTCCAACACTACCGAATTACTACTGTGTAGAGACTATTGTGCTGGGCTCCAGGAGGGACAAAAACAAAAGCAGAATTAATCATCGTCTTGGAGAAGCTCCATCCCTAGGTAGGAAGTCACACCGGAGGCACAGGGATGACTTGAGGACATTTAGGAAATCACACACAGATGAAAAGGTTAAGGTAGGACAGCGTTAGGAGGGGGCAGGTCTGAGTGACTGCTAAAGGTTGGTGGACCAGTAGCTCCTCAAACAGTGCCTAGAACTGTCAGCAGGTGCTCGGTAAATATCCACTGAGTAAACATTACATGAATGAATCAATGAGGGAATCCTTCCCAACTAAAGTTGGAGCAGAACTTGAAAGACAAGGAGTGTCTGGCTGTGAGTAGGGGTGTTTCTTCCCATTACATGCATGAAGGGGATCACTGCTGGTGTTAGGTGCCTGGGGTTGGGGGTGCAGAAAACTTTCAAGATCAGGAGGGTCCCTCATACAGTGAGGAAATGTCCCCTTAAAACGACAAGGGTGGCTCTATGGAGAAACACCAGAGCAAAGTAGGAATGCAAGTCAGAATTGAAAGAAGTCAGATTTGCCTCCGGGCCTGGCAAAAGGAATTGAAAATAAACAAATAAGAGGAACTTAGGTAATTCCCACAAATGATATAACCACATTGATTTAAGAAAAAGCACAAAGTTGTAAAACTGGGAATTGAAAGTCTTATGTTCTGGGAGAGGTTTTGTCATTTATTTATATGGCAGCCTAGAGTCTGGCCCCTCAACCTATGTCTGTTTCCAAATTGCTCTTTCCTTCCTTGAAGGGGATGACAAGGGAGCCAGTCAGTCAATACCCAGGCTATTGCAGACAATCTAAAGGGTTACTACCTCCCCTTTTCTCCTGGTTTTTGCTAAATTAAGGCCCAAATGTCCTGGCATTCTAGCATCACAGAATTAGTCCAAGAGAGGAAAGAAGAACATCACAGAGCTTCTCTTTGTGAGGACACCCAAGGGAGTAGGAAAAGGCATAGGGGAAGAGGTGAGAAGCCTGAGAAAGACCTGGAGCCCAGGAGCCCCCTCGGATACCTCAGAGGATGGGTACTTCCTTCTCTTGCGCTCCTTTCTCTGTGTGCTCCTGGAGGGCCAGCCTAGGAGCATGCCCACGAAAAGTACCCAGCAAGTGACGAGCAGCCATTTCTATTCTCAGGTTTGTCTCCCAAAGGGTTCTCTTCTCACTCATCAAGATGGCTTTCACTTTTGGCAGCTATCCTCAAAAAGAACTTAACTCTCTACCCTTGAGTCTGCCTAAATATACAAAAATAATTTGGAACTCTCCAAAGGAAAGATGGCATGCATTATTAGTACAGCCTCTTAACATTATCTCAGCAGGAGGCAGTGGAGACAGACTCTTCCCAGAAAAACAGAAATCATAAGGGATGTGACTAAAAGTTCATCAGAAACCTCTAACATGGCCTCTGAAGTTTTCCCTTGCCATGGGCATCCATGTTTAAAAAGTCTATGGACTCTTTTCTCTCCTGCCTCCAAATACTTCCTGCTGACTTTTGTGATAAGGAAACAGTGCTTTTTTTTTTTTTTGATGTGCAGCCGATAAGAAAATTATTTAGACAGCAAAAGCAACAAAACCCAAATAGCTCAGTTGCTCAAGCACCACTGGAGTGATGTGTCCCAGGTGGTGGCACCTGTGGAGAATAACTGTAGGCCTGATGCAAGCTCTCACATAAGCTTAACTGGAAGCTTGGAGCAGGGGCTGCTTTCTCTTAGCAGATGGATGGGATGCTAGGGCTGAAAGGCTCTGACATAGGTCATAGACATACGAAGGTTTAGACATCGGTCATCCCACCAGTCATTAAGCTGTGTCTTTCTGTGACAGTCACTCTTCAATCTGTCCACACGATGCATGTCACTATCCACTTCCCACCGTGGTATTTAGCACCTCTGATTGCCTGCACCACTATTTTCAATGCCTGGTTTTGATTGTGCTATTTAATTTGCAGTTATTCTACACCATTAAAAACTTTACAGAGGGTGACTCATCATCCATCAAGCAAAGAGATGAGAGTATTTTAAACATTTTAAATAATTCCTTGAGAAAATAAAAGCTTTATGGCATTAGATTAAAACTGTATGTCATATACGGAGGCAAAGACCACATTTTTTTTTTTACTGCCTTGTCTCTTAAAAGTACTTTGATTTTTGCATACTATTTCACTTAATGGTTGGAAAATAATAAAATAAATAAACATTGGAATTAAAGAGCAGAGAAAAAATTACTTAGGTGACTCATGATTGAAGCCTGAAAAACTACTCATAGTAAACTAGATGAATTGCCCAATTTCCTTCTTTCAAGAGTTGTACATTACAGCAACCATATTTTTCTCTTCCTAAATTATCAACTCCTCTAGTAACTTTCCTCTTATTCGGTTCTCAGCAAAATAGGTTGAGAAGGTTAAGGGAATGCTTCATTGATCTCTCCAGAGTTCATTACTCATTCATGAATGACTCTGAAGCATAAGTCTACAAAACAAGTTTTCTACCAGAAATAATCATTTTCCAGGTTCTCTCCAAGAGATGACATCTTTTCTCTGTCTTCATTACAGTGAGCTCGGTGTTTTGGAACATAATCAGTAGACATTCAGGTTTCAATGTATGCTAAATGAATTACCAGTCACAATCTGTTATTGAAGGGAACTCAAAGAGGAAATTAAGTGCCCTTCTTGTAATTGGGTTGTGCACAGAACAAGTTTATGGATGCTGGAGTGGGAAGGAGAATGAAAGGAAGAGGCTGAAATTCAGAGGGGTCTCAGGATAATCCAATTTCTCTTTTACTTGCTAGAAACAGACGAATGTGTGGACAGATCTGTAATTTAATCTGAAGTATCTCCGACGTACAGGTACTAGGCTCAGCTTGGGTGACAGGCAAAAGTGGACAAAACTCTCCTCACATTGTACTTAGGATCTAGAGCAAGTCAGGCATGAAAAGCTAAACATACACAAACATTCTAGATTATAAGGTCTACGGCTGAACAGCACAGGGCGAACAGAATACTAAGGAGATCTCGGTTGGTCAGGGAAGGCTCGCTAAGTAAAGCACAAAAAAGCTCATGCCTGCAGGATAAAGATGTTACTGAACCAGAGAAATGGGAGTGAGTGGGGAAGGAAGGGATCCGGGCAGGGAAGACAGTTTGGGAGCAAAGGCCTAAGGTAGGCCTAGATCTTTGTTCAGTCGAAGAACTACATGAAGGATAATACGACTGACATTTTTCAGGTATCACTCTGGCTTCTGTGTGGTGAATGGATTTGAGCAGGAAGGGACCATGTTTGAGGTTGTTGCAACAAAGTAGGCAAGAGAAGTGCTTGGTAGCACCAGACAGGAGAGAGTCTGTGTTACATTCTGGAGGCAGAACCCAGGGAAATGGTGATTGTTAAGATGTGGCACAGACATCTGAGGCATCAGGAATGAGTCCCAGGTTTCTGGCTTGAGGCGCTGGTAAGCATGAAGAGCCACCGATGCATAGAGATACATGGCTGAACTTTCTGGATCTACAGTTTGCTATTCTCAGAGAAGCAGATTCAGGATTCAAGTAGTTAGAACACTTCCTTTATTTTTTCATCTGCATGTGAATAAACTCTATCTTTTTAGGCTTATTATATGACAGTAAAGCAGGTATCTCTGCGGCAGTGATTTTAATCATTTGGCTTCACCTGTGTTAGGATGTTGTATCCATATTCAACGACTTGAATAAATACTATCACAGCTAACCTTAGTTCTTCTGTTTTGGCACTACTGAAGCACTCTGGGAGATTTAGACTGGATTCACCTACCTTTACAGGACTTCTGTCTGGTGAGGCCTTAGTTTTCTTGCCATTTTTCTGCAAGTTGAGGCTTGTACTTATTAATTAATTTCACGGCTTAATTTCCTTCTACATCTCTTTAACACATCTTATGTTTCATTAACTTAACTTTTATGCTGTTGCTTTTCACTTCAGTCCTAGCTCATGGGTCTCTTAACTTTTTATGCTGGGAGCTTCTGTTTCTTGTTTTCAACCTGGTTAGCAATATTTGTCAGACAAAGGAAGAGTCTTATGCTCTTCAGTATTTCCTCTGTAAAAATAAGTCTTGTGCATTTTCAGATTTCTAGAAATGTTGTCTAGGAAGGATTTTTTTTCAGTAGCCTTTGACCTATCCTGTCCTCTGTCAGGGGTTGGGCAGAGTCACTGGGCAGAGTCAGAGATGACAATGTAATTTGTATTCCAAATGAGAACATTTTGGAGAATGAAAGGGGATGCTACCCAGATGGGTGTTGGGGGCAACAAAGAAAATCTGCTTTTCTGGGCACGCTGAGCTGTATTGTATGGCTGCTCTAATAAAGACAACGCTGCACAAATATAAATAAGATCAGGATGAGAAGATAGAGTTTCAGGGGCTTAGGAGCTTGTCAATAAAGACAGCAAACAGCGGAATGGGGTCAGCAGCAGACAAATTACCTGCATTCTTGTTTAAGTCAAGCCAATGTTTCTGTCATTTTCCTGTTCTCTTTCCAGCTGCTCTTCCCTTTATTTACATTCTGCCTATCATCTGAGGTCTAGCTCACCCTTTTTATAAGTGCTCCTTGACCAAGGCTTTTGTTGATCTTCCTCTCTCTGAACTCCTAGCCCAGAACACATGTTAGCACCAGGTTCTTTTCTTTCTTGAGGACTTTGCCATCTGCTTCGCGAGAATTCTAACCTTGGCTCCACCAGTTCCTTGAGGATCACTAAAGGTGGAAACCCTAGTCCTTCTCCCCTCACCAGAAAGGGCTTCCTGGAGACTGACAACGGTGGGTGGGATTCACAGGCAGGATGTGAGTAGGTAACATATGGGGATGATAATATGGATGCTATTTGCCACAGCTCCAATCTAAGTGTTGGAATACATTTCTTTTTCTTAGCTATATATTTTTTTCTTCTATTTTGCTTTCTTTAAAAAACTAGGGTACACTTTCCTCTTTGAAGAAAGTTTGTCTCGTTTCCACCCCCCCACCCCCACCAGATTGCTTAGATTTGTTTATGTCTACCAGGAATTCTGTAAAGACAATAATAAATGTTTATTGAGCACCTGTTATATCCCCTGGAAAATGCTGACTACAGTTGATATTATACAGGCAGATGAAGACTGCCTTTATAATGGTATCTCATAATTTGGCTCCTGTTACCAGCTGACTGATTTGGGGGACTTGTTTGAGGTCAGATTAGAAGTGACAGTCTAATTGGGCCTTTCAAATCTTCGGAGAGGGGTTAAGGGAGACACGCTTGTTTTCACTGAGCATTTTCTGGACATTTTACTCATTGGAGATAAACTATGAAAAATTTGTGACCTCCGCTATGCAAGATGACAAGTTCCTGCCTCTAGGTTCTGGAGGCTTTGGCCTTCACAAATGAAAATTTAAGGGCAGCCACTAGAAGTCAGGGGAAAGAAAGGAAAGATGTGAGGACTATGTGAGCACATGCCACGGGGGCTGTCCCCTGTCCATGGTGATGACATCAGACTCCTCCTAGAGGGCTGGGGCTCCACTGAGGGCCTAGAACATAAAGGGCACTCTAGATAGTAGGCCATACTGAGGCCCAAGACAAAGGCAGATTATGGGACAGAGGGTCCCAGTGGCTTCCTGGAAGCCTGTGGGGTGGGGAGCTGGTGTGGGAGTGTAAGAGGTCAGTGTCAAATGCAAGAATAATGGTAGGAAGACCTATGGTGGGGCATGAAGCTGTCAGGATTCACCACAGTGTCGGGGGTGGTGGTCTGCAGAAGTAAGCTAAGCAATAGCCAGCCCCAAGCCAGGTCAGAGGAATGTGGCATTGCTGTCCATGGCAAGTAGCTGCATCTAGCTGGCCAGCTGGACACTGACCCCATAAAGGGTCAGGCTCAGGGAGGCTAGATACCAGCTCTTTGAGGACAGGGAGTGAACCAAGCAGGTACTTTGTTGAACAGCCCTCAGTACAAGGTTTAACCAATGGCACAGAGCACATAAACGGTGATAAGTATACTGCTGCCAGAAGACCAAGTCATACTGGGACCTGTCCTGAATGCTGCGGGGATGATGGGTTAGCTTTTATCTCATTCATTCCATTCACTCTCATTCCACAAATATTTTATGCAGAGGATGAGAACTCAAAATTGGCAACTGGGCTTTAGGTTTTAACATGGATTCTAAAGTTTAAAAAAAAAATAAAAATAAAGTTTTTCAAGATTCCATTAGGGATGCCTGGGTGGCTCAGGGGTTAAGTGTCTGCCTTCGGCTCAGGGTGTGATCCTGGGGACCCAGGATTGAGTCCTACATCGGGCTCCCTGTGTGGAGCCTGCTTCTCCCTCTGCCTGTCTCTCTCTCTCTCTCTCTCTCTCTTTAAGATTTTATTTATTTATTCATGAGACAGAGAGAGGCAGATTCCGTCAGTATAATTACCAACTTCGTGTTCCTTTTTGTTTTTGTTTTAAGGAATGAACAAGGCAGTATTTTGCTCTTAAACAGCTACCATCATTCAATTGTCAATTGCCCTCTTGTGTAAAAGAATCTAGCACATCTTTGCTGAACTATTATTTTGTTCAAAACCAATATGACACTCTCTATGAAAATACTTTCCCTGTAAGAAATTAATTTTTTTTTCCTTGTGGTGTTTTCCAGTAAAACCTTTAGCACTTTCTTTCAAGGTACTAAATTAGGGACTATTTGTGGCCCCTGCTGAACAGGTGGTAAGTTATCAGTCTCTCCCCTTCTGTTCCAAACATAACTACTTTATTGTCCTAAAGAACATGTTCACTAAACTCAATCCCCACTAATTAGGGGCTGGGTTGTCTTGTTATCTATGTCCTCAGAATGTTTCAGTTGTGTTAGGAGAGAGATGATAAGAGTCAGATAAATAAAAACTTGTAACATCTAGGCCTACATCTTCAGATTTCACATTTCACCTTCATTGTATGCGTGGCATACATACCCGGGGACTAAGTTTCAACTCTAGGCTTCCAGTTTTTATCATAATTTTCAATTATTAAGTGGTATATGTGCATTATAGGAAAAATGACATGCATACAACAAACACACAACAACAAAACAAAAAACCACCTCCATTTTGCCACTGGGGTGATAGCTACCATTAGCAGCTTGGTGTGAATCTATCCCTATTCTCCATGTAAATGGAGAGTAAAGTAAATCAGGGCTGTCTTGCGACCAGTCTGAACATGGCATTGCACGAAGACTATGAAAGTCTTGAAAAGTAAGGGAAGTATCAAAGCCTCTTGACAAGAGAGGGTTGGGGAGATAGACTGTAACACACTATAAACCCCATTCTTCTTTATTCAGACATATTTTCAAAGTTCCATGCTGTGTGGCAGTGGCCCTGTCTCTCTTCTCCTTCCCTCCTCCTCTTTCTCTCCCCTAAAGCTCCAGAACTTCTCTCCTCTTCCTCCTATCTTCCAGATCTATTCTTCTATGATTAACTCCTTGCCTTTTCTGATATAAATCAATTTTCCTGGCGTCTTCCTCTACTCCTCTCCTTTTATTACTAAATAGCCATTAAAAAAGGTTCCAGAAACACAAATAAAGAACACTCTTGGGGAGAAGGAAGAGAAGTAGAAGGGAGAGGGGAGGATGTTAAAATGTGTACTTTAACAGCTTTACAATAATACATATTTTATATTAATATAAAACATTTTCTATTAATCTACTTTAGTATTTTTGTCCAGTTACATTAAAATATTGAAACAGGGGTTCGGTAAGGTTGACTTGTTCATAGTCACAGAGTCGGTAAGTAATGGAACCTCAGGCCACTGAGGTACCACAGAGCACCCCAGTCCTGTCTCTACCTCACTGTGACTATTCTTGTCAGAAGGTGAATTAGGAATTCTTTCAATCTCAGTGCCAAAAGGACTAGGGGGATCCTGTGTGGATACTAACACACACACAGGGCAAGCTTCCTGTGGGGATGCTAATGAAGAGGAAGCATAAGAGTCACCTTTTAGACAGGTGTTTGCAAAGGAGATGGGAGGGTTTTAGGTTTCTGAGACTAAAATCTTTTCCTCAAGAGGTTTACAGGTAGAAACATATAGTTTATCTCAGAGCTTGACAGAAACTCCTAAGGAGGAAGATTTTATTTTATTATTTTATTTATTATTTTATTTTATTTTATTTATTTTATTTTTTTACCTCTAGAGCTCACCAGGACAGAATTGCATATATAAAGGAAGTGCTTGCTGCCTGGGTCAAGTCTAGGTAGGTCCAGAGATCACTGAGGATTCACCAGAAAAATGAGGCAAACCCACCAGTATTGCTGGATGATGATGAAAAATCCAAGTTCAGCTGTAAATTCTCACAATGGTGATAGTGGTGGAAACATCTGGATTCTGGGACAGAACGCTGGCAAGGTAATAGCCTTCCATGTGAGTGTTTATGTGTGTGTGTCTGTGTGTGCAAGTGGTTATCTAGCATCTGCAATTTCAAACAAGCAAACAAGCAAGAATGATCAACATATCTAAGGATGGCTGAGTAGCTTGGAGATAGTCTACAGGTAGTATGTTGATTTAAATAATTCCTGGTTGTTGAATGGAATGGAAGGTTAAATTTGGAGTATGGAGGGGATGCAACCTAAGCCCTGCAGTTCTACTGTGGCTTTGTGGCCTGCTTGTTAGGGTTGGTCATCCACACACTCTTAGAACTCATCTCACAGAGCAGTTTCACTGCGGGCCAGATCTTGAGCATGGCCAAGATGGTGATGGCCTGTTAACAACTCTCATTTTTGGCATTGCAGGTAGATACTGGGTTCAGTCACTTCCTACTTTGTTGGGTTTGCCAAATGCCTTTTAAATCTTTCAACAAAATCCTTATGCTACCTCAAAATAATTCTTTGGTGGGGACCCATTCACTTTCCACTGACCTTGGTTTGTGTTCAATTATTATGAATGCAACTGGAGCCTAAGTTGTGTGGAATATAAACGTTACTTTGTTATTGTATAAAGATGAGAGTCACATAGATGTTTTGATAGTTTTGTTGTAAACGCAACCAAAATCTTAAGTCTGGCTTTACGTTTCACTTAAACATCTTTTTCACTTAGATGACATAGCAATATTTGAAGGTAAAAATAGTTTTCTAATAGTTAAGAGTCTTATGGTTGCACTTTGCAAACCAATTTTTTAACATAAAAGAAAGTTAAATCGATTCTGATTGTGTTCCTATTAGTATTAGCATTTTCACTTCTCAGGAGGCCACTGCCTTAGGGTTTATATGTGAAAATAGTCTCACATATAAGATGTTGTAATCATATATTCTTCTCTGAACTGCTTTGGACTTTTAAGAATGAATCCCAGTTTGAAAGAAGTGGCACCCAGAGACATGTTGTTGAACTGACCTCCCCAGAGAGATAGTCCGGCTAACTTGCACTTTTTGAGCATGAAGACGACCTTTAGGTGGCCTGATGTTTTGGGAACTGTCTGGTCAGCTTCTTAAAGATGGTGTTCTATCACTCAGCACAACCTGTTGGCTGCAAATATGGTCAGGATGGAACTGGCAAGTGCCAAGGGGCGTTGAATTACCACAAGTGATTATGCTCCATGTAGAAACAACAGGCTAAGAGAGTCTCCTGAGAAAAGCTGTGCTAGGAGATAACCAGCCCCACTTGGAGAAGATTGGGAAAAACACAAACAAAAATAAAACTTTCCAAGTGTATATCTGGACCAAACACCTGAGTGACTGTAGGTAAATCCCTCACTAAATGAAACCACTCAAGCCTGGATCTGAGTGATAGCATATACTCCGAGGAACATCCATTCTTGAATGGTTACACTTCTGAAAAAACTATTGAAGATTAAAAACCATTAAACTCACAGGACAAAGGACTATTCCTCTAAGTTAAATAGCTACATCCTCTGGAGGGGGATTTCCACTTCCTCTGCCAACCTGGGGCTCTCCTGGCAGCTGTATTGAGAAGAGGAGCATGCCTATCAACTCTTGATGCATGCATGGCCTTTCTTCTGTTCTGCAAATGGAGAGTCTATATTTTGTTGGTACTGATATTCACCATTAACAAACACTTGGCTTAGTTTCAAAAATGAAGGTCCTCTATGAATTCTTGAACTTAAAGCAATGATTCTCTGTTTCTTTTTTTTTTGTATGTGTTAATTATATGTTTACCCAAGTTTCATGGATCATCTTTTAATTTTCATATAATTTTCTCATTTCCTGGATTTCTGTTCAGGGTCTTCCAGCTGAAGCTAGTCACATCCTATGGTCCAGGCTGGCTGGGCATAACTAAACTGACATAAATCTCATTTGGGTCCTCGGAAGAGGTCTGAGAAAATATTTTAGGAAATAGGGTTCTGGGCCTTTGTGTATCTGTGCTCAGTGACATTTAAGTCAGCTGATAATTTCAGTTTTGGAAATTACTGTTCATTAACTTGAAACAAAGGCCATTACATTTTTGGGTGTCTACCCAAGCTCGTGTTTTTCACAAATGTTTTTGAAGAGTGGCGTGAGTTAATAAAATTGGCCATATTAAGAGAATTTTGCATTTGCTTCTGGTGACAATAAAATTTTATTTATATAATCTGATTACTTAACTAAGTTTTAGGACTGTTATACAAATAAAAACCTCCTGCTTCACATTTGAGTTTTTACTGACTTCGACAGAAGCTTCGAGTATATGCTTACTTCATACACATGACAAAAACCTGACAGGCAGCAGTTTTCAAATTGACTTACTGCTCTATTCCTATATTAAAAAGAAACCAATTCATCAATATGATTAAATTGGATATTTAGCTTAGGTATAACATTAATTCAAGACTAAACATAAAACCAAACATAAACAACTCTTTTTTTTCCTGTTCTATTAATATATGCTTTTTTTTTTGTACATTGAGGGCAGAGCTTTTCCTGGCATTTAAAATTTACTTTAAATTTTTAAGGCTAAATTATCATAATGAATATCACTAACGTGTCTTGTTTGATGTTCGGCACTTAGTGGGCATTTAAGATTATTCTCAGAATGACTCTAATGTAAAAATTTTTAGCTCTTGTTTGACTACAAATAACATCTACAATACAGTTCATTTCTAATGTAGGAGAAACTTGATTTTGGAATCTTGCCCCTCAAACCTGGTCCTGATTACTGCTTCAACTCCTGTTTATATAATTCTACACAAGTTTGGCAGGATTCAAGAGCACATACCAGGGTGTTGGCTTTTATGAATCTCCTGGGATGTGAATGTCAAGCTGACTGGATGAACTCTGGCCACAAATCCCAGACAAGCACAATGACTCTATTTATTCAGACTTGGCCGCCTGAATGCAGATTGACTCTGTGGGTAATAAATTTTCACAGGCCAAGAACTCCGGCATCAACCAAGCTGATCTTGAGAAGAAAAATGTACCCAGGGAAGTGGAGCTGGGCTGCACAAACCTCCTATGTTTTTATTCCACGTCTGCATATCATTTAGCTAATTCATTTGGTCACTGATAGACATGCACTGCCAATGGCTTCAGAGGTTCTTTTCGAAAGCTCTGCTTTCTCTTATGCAATTGTCATATTAAAAAGGAACAAGAGAAAAAATGAACAGCGCCTATTACAATTGGCAATCTGCTTTCAATATTACACCCCAAACTGATGTTAGTTATCCAATGGCCTCTATGGTAAAAAGGAGAGAACTGAGTGGGAATGCTTCTGTGTCTTCCCATAAGAAACCAAAGGCAACAAAAAGCAATGAGAACTGCAATTCAGTGCTCAGAGCAATTGCACCTATAATCTTGACATCTTGATGTAGCGAGGCTCTAGATTCATTCCAAGAGGGCTGAGATTCTTTTTGAGAGATACAATTAACACTCTATGCATTAAAAATAAGAAAAGAACTGGCTCTTTAACTTGAAGATTTATGTTAACTACCTAGATATCTATTAAATTAATTGTGTGCTCTCCAAATATTGATTGGGGATTAAAGGTAACTTTTCTTCATTGTAAGAAGTAAATTATGCCAGAAGGAGAATTTCCCTCTACAGATTATATCCAATGATTAGTGCCTGTAAAATTAAAATTGTCAGTTTGAGTGGATAAACTATGCTCATTTAAAGAGAAAAATTCAGTTATACAATTAAAATGAAAAGACTGCTTGATACTGTGTGGATAATGTAATTACTGGAAGCTACAGGCACATACGTAGCCATTCAATGTGGATTCCTGCTTCTTTACTCTCCCTAAGCTTATATATTTGTCATCTCTGAAACACTGTCTGCAGTTGACACTCTCTCAGCTACTCCTTGCTGAAAGTTTAATCATCTGTTCCTCTCCTTAAGCCTTAGCTGTAATAATTTCATCTAGATATTTGCCTTGTCCGACTTCCCCAAGCTTTTCCTGACTTGAGAGGCAGAGCTCCTCTTTTTACCAAATTGGAAGACATGAAATATAATCAATCGCTTCAAGTCCATTAAAAAAAATTCCTCTAGTACTTGGTGACTTTAAGAATAATTTCGTCTTAAATCTTCTAATTTCTTTGCATTCTTACATGAGGATATTGGCCTTTGGAATGTTAAAGTCAAGAGTTACAGAAAAGGAGATCTAAGCAAATTACTACATGTATCAGCATCTTTCATTTACCCAAACTAGAAAATGGATTCTCATATTATTTGTCCTAGTCCCAGTCTGAACCTTATCAAGTGTGAAAATTATAAGAGCAAACATTGGAATATGCTTCCATTTTAATTACATCCCCTAACTTTCCAGGTAAATTTTGTCATAATCTTAGCTCTAGAGGTCACAGTAAAAATTCTGCTATCATTGAAAGGGAAGGCTATCGAGAAACCCATTCTTTTGGTTTTGGAGGCTTCTGTTTGAGATAAGTTCTGAACATCTGTAACTTCAACATGGCTTCACGGTAACCATATTAAGAAGTGATTATAGGCATTTCCATGGGGATTGGATAGAACTTTCCTCCTAAATAGGTAGATTATTTGTACATTAATCTACGGCCACCTTATGATTTTGGATCTTATGTTTTTGCCTTCTCTGTCAACACCTTTGATCTTTGGATAGGATTAACTTGAAAAATTGTAGTGCTCAGTAAAAGAAATAAAGCTAGAGCAAAAGTTATCTTTGATACTGTGTATGTATTCATGTATCCATCCATTCAGCAAGTATTTAGAGCCTGCTGCTATGCCACACCCAGTCCCTGCCCTCAGGAAACTTCCAATCTCATTGGTAGAGACATATTTTAAAAAGTAAACATAACACATCACTAAAGTTATGATGAGACTTAAGAAGAAAGGTTAAGATGGCTGGGAAAAGGACTAACTGGGGGTCCAATTTAGATAATGGGGAGGCCCCTGAGAAACTGAAAGTTATGTTATGCTTCCAGCATGAGTAGGTGTTGGTCAGACAAAAAAAAAAAAAAAATGATGGAGAAGCCTCTGGAGGTCCTGAGGCAGCTGACCATGGCCTGTTGGAGGAGCTGAAAGAAGGCCCATGTGGCTAATGTGTCATGAATGAGCTTAATGTGATGTGAAGGAAAAGATGTGAGTGAAGCTGGACTGTGTAGGGTAGTGTTAGTCATGCTATGGGTTCTGGATTTTATCTCAAGTGAAACGGGAAATTATTTAAGATTTTGGACCAAGGAATGAGTTGATCTGATATATATATATATATTATATATATATATATATATAATATATATATAATATATATATATATATATATATAATATATATATATATATATATATATATATAATATATATATATTTTAAGATTTTATTTATTTATTCACGAGAGACAGAGAGAGGCAGAGACACAGGCAGAGGGAGAAGCAGGCTCCATGCAGGAAGCCTGATACGGGACTCGATCCCAGGACTCCAGGATCACACCCTGAGTCAAAGGCAGACGCTCAACTGCTGAGCCACCCAGGCGCCCCTGATTTATATTTTTAAAAGATCATTGTGAAGAGGCTGCATTATGGAGAGAAAGAATAGAAATATGCTAGTGTTTCCTAGAATAGTTTATTATTTATTTATTTAAAGATTTATTTATTTATTTATGATAGACACACACAGAGAGAGAATGAGAGGCAGAGACACAGGCAGAGGGAGAAGTAGGCTCCATGCCGGGAGCCCGATGCAGGATTCGATCCCAGGACTCCAGGATCGTGCCCTGGGCCAAAGGCAGGCGCCAAACCGCTGAGCCACCCAGGGATCCCTATTTATTTATTTTTAAAAAGATTTTATTTATTTATTCATAAGAGAGACAGAGAGAAAAAGGCAGAGGGATAAGCAGGCTTCCTATGGGGAGCCCGACACGGAACTTGATCCCAGGACTCTGGAATCATGACCTGAGCCAAAGGTAGACGCTCAACCACTGAACCACCCAGGTGCCCCTGGTTTAGACTAGCCAGGATGGAAAGAAATGGAAAGGCTAGTATTTAATTTTGGAGGTTGAATTTATAGGCCTTAGAAATGAAATTAACATTCAAGTGGGAAGTGAGAGTTGTCAAGGATAACCCTGGTGTTTTCTAGGCTTAAACATCTGGGTGTCTGGCAGGGCCACTTTCAGAAATGGAAACAATCACAAGAAGAATATATCTGTGTGTGAGTGGGTAAGGGGTGGCAAAGACCAGAAGTCCAGTCCGGCACAAATTGAATGTGAAATGCTTGTGATACATCCAAGTGGAAAAGTCAAGTAGGTCTGCAGTTCAGAAAAGAGTTCTGAGCTGAGGATGTAACTTTAGAAACTGTAAGCATATAAAAAATGAAGGTCATGGGAATGGATGAGATCACCTAGAGAGAGAGAGAAAGAAAAAGGAAGTGGAGAACAGAAATCATGAATAAATGCTGAAAGACTCCAATATGTAAAACTGGGCAGGGGAGGAGCAGCCAGCAAAGGAGCCTAAGAAGAAATAGTCAAAATGGTAGGAAACAAACCAGGAGTTTAGTATTAGACACCTCAAGAAAAGTGGGGTGATCAATAGTTTTTTTTTTTAAGATTTTATTTATTTATTCATGAGAGACACACAGAGAGAGGCAGAGACACAGACAGAGGGAGAAGCAGGCTCCATGCAGGGAGCCTGATATGGGACTCAATCCCGGGACTCCAGGATCATGCCCTGGGCCAAAGGCAGGCACTAAACCGCTGAGCCACCCAGGGATCCTAATCAATAGTTTTCAATGCAGTAAGTCTTCTGGTAAGACAAGAGACTAAAAAAAGCCCAGTACGTTTGACTCTGTGAAGGTCACTGGTGACCCAATGCATAATTCTGGGGGACACGGGACAGAAAGGAGTCAAAAGAACAAAGTCCCAAGTGACAGAGAGGAAATGGGACAGACTTTTGATAAGAGGAAAGCAGTGTTCTCATATAATAGGAGTAAAGGAGGGGATGAGTGAAGATGAAGGTACTTTTGTGGATCTGGTTATGGAAAGATGAGGCTTTCCTGTTGGAAGCTGGTCAGCCAAGGTATGCACTAGGATGAATAAGAGAACACAAGTCAGCTGCTCACTCAAAAAGTCAGGAAAATAGAAAAGGAAATTCCCTGTTATTCATGTATTATCAGTTCTGTGATGGAGGACACTAAGGGAGAAAACCTGTAAAATGCTATCACCAATGAACTGTTAATAAGTTATGTATGTATAATGTAGTTCTTGGAACAGCCACTAGAAAAGCTATACAAAGAGGTACACTAAAAACACTAGAGGTAAATAAAACCTCTATTATCTAGAGGTAAATAAAACCATCCAGAATTCTGCAGGATGTTCAAGAAACCTACAGAAGTCAGGAGAAAGAAAAATGAAAACAGAAAGAAAAGGAAAGTGACGGAAGAGCAAAAATAAAGTGACAGACTTAAGTCTTAATATACCAATAATTACATTAAATGCAAATGTTCTAAATACGTCAATCAAAAGACAGAGATTGGTTGGGATGTCCGGGTGGCTCAGTGGTTCAGCATCTGCCTTTGGCCCAGGGCCTGATCCTGGAGACCCAGGATCGAGTCCCACATTGGGCTCCCTGCATGGAGCCTGCTGCTCTCTCTGCCTGTGTCTCTGCCTCTATCTCTCTCTGTGTCTCTCATGAATAAATAAATAAAATCTTAAAAAAGGACAGAGATTGGCAAAATAGATAAAAATATGACAACATACTGTAAGAAACTCACTTCAAGCACAACAATATAGGTGGGTGGAAAGTTAAAGAATGGAAAAAGTTACATTGTGTAAACATTAGTCAGGAGTGCAGTAGTGGCTAAGTCAGTATCAGATACAGTACACTTCAGAGCAAAGAAAATTACCAGAGATGGAGTGGAACATTACATAATGATAAAAAGTCATTATACTAAGAAGACATAGCAATCCTAAATGTTATGCACCAAATAACAGAGCTGTAAAATATGTGAGGCAAAAACTGACAGGACAGAAAGGAGCAGTAGACGAATCCAGTTATAGTTGGAGACTGCAGCACTCCTCTCCCAACGATTAATAAAACAACTAGAGAGAAAGTCAGCGAGGATCTAGAAGAACTCAACACCAACATCAACCAACAGGATCTAATTGACATTTATAGAACACTCCATCCAACCACAGAATATACATTCGTTCAAGTGCCTGTAAG
This sequence comes from Nyctereutes procyonoides, assembly GCF_905146905.1. NCBI lineage: Eukaryota > Metazoa > Chordata > Mammalia > Carnivora > Canidae > Nyctereutes > Nyctereutes procyonoides. The sequence continues at coordinate 43,940,934 of NW_026575049.1, read as the reverse complement.
TCATTTACCAATACAGACTATATCTTGGGCCATAAAAAATATTCAGTCAATTTACAAGAACTGACGTCCTACAAATGTGTTCTTTGACCACAATAGAATCAAACCAGAAATCAATAAAAGATTACAGGAAATCGCCAAACATATGGAAACAAAACACCCATTTCTAAATAATCCATGTGTCAGGGGGGACGTCTTACTGAACTGAAGGACAATGAAAATACAAAATACCAAAATTTGTGGGATGTGGCTACAGCTTGCTGAGAGGGAAATGTATAGCACTATGTGCTTATATTATAAAAGAGGACAAGTCTCAAATCAGTAATCTTTTTTTAAAAAAAGATTTTATTTATTTATTCGTGAGAGTCACGAGAGAGGCAGAGACACAGGCAGAGGGAGAAGCAGGCTCCCTTTGGGGAACCTCATGTAGGACTTGATCTCAGGACCCCAGGATCATGACCTGAGCCAAAGGCAGATGCTCAACCACTGAGCACCCAGGTGCCCCTCATATCAGTAATCTAAGGTCCCTCAAGAATCCAGAAAAAGAAGATAAAAATGCATGGAAAGCAACGGAAAGAGGGAAATAATAAAGTTAAGAAGTAGATAAGATCGAAAACAGAAAACTTAATAGAGACTATCAATGAAACAAAAACTTGTTTTTTGAAAAGCTCAATGAAATTGAAAAGCCTCTAGCAAGATGACAAAGACAGAAATAAGATCAATATCAAGATGAAATGGGATATCACTGTATCCCAGACATTAAAGGGATAATAAAAGAACAGAACATTCTGCACATAAATATGATAACTTAAAAAGACATGATAAACCAATTACTTAAAGAGCATATACTGCCATAACCTACCCAAGTGAAATACTCTTAACAGCCCTTGAACTATTCAGAAAGTAGAATTTGTAAGTGTTAAAAATCTTCAGGTTTATGTGGTTTCACTGGAGAAGTCTGACAAGTGTTTAAAGAAAAATTAACTTTATATAAACTCTGCAAGAAAAAACAAGTGCAGGGAACACTTCTCAATTTATTTCATAAGCCAGTAAAGTAATGCCCTTCTTTCTTTCTTTTCGTTTTTTTTTTTTAATGCCCTTATTTCAAAACCAGACAAAGACAATACAAAAAAGACAAACATGGTGAGGATGCGAAGCAACTGCAATTCTCTTACACTCCTGATGAGAGTGTCAGTTGGTGAAACTGCTTTGGAAAATGATTGAAAGTGATCTATCCAACTTGAACATGCACATACCTCCCGGGCCTGATTTCTACTCCTGGGCACAGACGAATGTCAATGACAGTACTACCCTGATACCCCAAATACCCTTGTGCCCATCAGGAGTAGAAAGGGTAAGTAAATTAGGGCATATGCACATGATGAGATATGACTGGGCAATGAAAATGAGTACTTTTCAATTGCTTGCAACATGGGTAAGTCTCACAAATATAACACTGAGTGAAAGAAGCTACAAATGAGAGTACACACTGTATGATTCCATTGATATAAAGTTCAAAAACAAGCAAAATTACCCTATGGTGTTAGAAAAACAGGAGAGTGGTTATTCTTGTGGAGGATGGTGACTGGATGGGGATTTGGGAGACCTGAGAGGCTGGTTGTGTCTGTGTGGTGATGACAGGTGTGTGTGGTTTTTGAATGTTCATTACATTGCATTCTTAGGTTCTGTGTACTTTTTTCTTCGTATGGATGTTCATTTATAAGTTGACTAAAAAGCAAAAAACTAAAGGCCTATTGGATCTGATAACATGAAGATAACAGATGAGCACATGTTCTGAGTAGGCTCTGGGGATCTGACATTAATTTCCCACTACTTTATAAATGGTGACCCTGGAGCAGAGAATAGCTTGTGGACTGGGCCAAGGCTGAAAGCTACTAAGTGCAGTGTGAGTGTGTGTGTCTACACGCATGCAAGTACAGAGAAATGCAGTGTGAGTGTGTGTGTCTACACGCATGCGTGTGCATAGGCTCTACTCTTCAGGGTCACAATCACATTTTGGTTTTGGAGGGGAAAAATACCATATCATTAGCCTTTTTTTAAAGTATGGAAATTATGATTTTGTGATTAGGCCAGGCTATAATTATAGGCCAAAGGAGGATAACTTAATATAATTAGTGTTAGAGCAATCACTTAAACCACCTCATACAATGTCTAGAGTCTTAATTATACTACTGTATAAAAATCACTCATTCCGTCAGCCACTTTCATTGTAAACAATGGAAAGGTGTACACACATAGGGACCACACGTAAGAAAAAAGGATCTAACCTGTATATTCACAATATATTATCAATGATCACAGATTAGAAAGGAGTGGCTAATAGAGCAAAGTGATTCAACTAAAAGTTCTTACTGCCTTAGAGAATGTGTCTAGTATATCCATGATAACTAATTTTTTTAATAAATTGAGTTTTCAGTGGAAATATTTCCCAGAAATAACTCTGGAAAAAATTTTCCAAATTAAGAAAGTTTGCTGAATACAGTACTCTGTGAATTCCTTTTCTAATATAAAGGAGACATAATCTACACATCTGATATGACTTAATCCACAATGTACCTATCTGAACCTTTCACTAGGAAAAAAACATGAAGAGATGAAATCATTAGCTAATAGTCACATAGGTGAGGAATCAAAATCAGGAGTGAGGTCACTCTCAGTTCTCAGTATTGCTGTGTTATGGATAGCTGACTGTCCTGGTGTGCACACCTAGAAACAAAGTCGTCAGTCTCTACAAAACCCAAAGCCTGAGCAGCTCACCTTGCTCAGTTAGCTCTCCTTCACTTTGGGTTTTCCCGGCTTGCCCCCTAGTTTCAATTCAAGTTCTATTTCACAGCCAGGCTCTGGTTTGCTAATTTACTTTCTTCCTCAAGGTGAACAGGCTCTTTCTCTGTGACCTTATAGCCACATTCTGCTTAGATGCTCTTCCTGGAAATGTTCCTTTGACTTTTATCTCACCTCTGTACACTTTGCGCATTATTTGCATTTGCATGGCTAGACAGCTGAATCGCTCCATGACACCTTCGTATAAAATTCATGATTCCAAGATCAATTGCATACTACCTTATAGGGCATGTAAAAATAACTTCTGGAGAAACCTATCTGGATTGTCTTTATACCTACCACATTTGTCCAAACTTGACAAAATACCACACGGATAATAAGAAAAACGGAACAGAGGTGTAGGAAAATCTATCTTTTTATGTTTTCAAACTTGCTTTAGAATACAAACATTTCCTGAAATGCAGACGTTGAAAGTGATGAATGTAGCGTGGCTATTTTTTCACCTTAACTGACTGATCGGAAGAGTATTTATAAACCCCTGACTGATGTCTTGAGCTGGTAAATCAACACCAGAGGAGAACACGTTAAGCACATTTATCATCTAAGACAAACAGCCTATTCAGAGCATGATTATTTTTTATTCATCGTTTAAGTTTCACCTCTGCGTTTGCTTCTTCTCAATGTTAATAATATCTGTATAAGACTTCTCAATATTTAATGTTACAGCTTGCCCACTGCATGCTGATGAGGTTAGGTCACACACTTGGTCTCTAGAAGACTAGTAGTGAGCTTTGCCAGAAAAAAGAAAAAAAGAAAAAGAAGAAAAGCAAAAATAGGGTCTATTTTGTATTGAAGTCCAGTGGGTGCTAGTGGCTTCCTTGTAAGTGCCCATTGTTGGTTTCAAAGACACAGAAATCACACATCACAGTTACAAGGAAAATTAAGGCTAAGATATTTTAATGGACTGGCCCCACAGCATGAAAGCTCATAATTACCAGAGGGCATCCAGCAGCCCAGAGCACCACAATTTCGAATGTGTATGATTCAGTCAATACCCAGGACAGCCTGGGGGGTGAGCGGTGCTGTCACATTCAAAGGACAACAACACGAAAGAAAATCTTACCTGTTCATTCTCCTCTTCATCACTACTTAGCTTAAGGTCATCTTCTAACATTCTGAAAAAAAAAAAAAAAAAAGGAACAAAGAGGTACAGATACTTAGCAAATTCAAAATAATTCAGCACGAAAATATCTTTTCTTTTTATTTTTTTTAAGATTTTATTTATTTACTCATGAGACACACACACACACACACACACACACACACAGAGAGAGAGAGAGAGAGAGAGAGAGAGAGAGAGGCAGAAGGAGAAGCAGGCTCCATCCTGGGAGCCCGATGTGGGACTCGATCCCGGGTCTCCAGGATCATACCCTGGGCTGAAGGTGGCGCTAAACCACTGATTCATCTGGGCTGCCCGAAAATATCTTTATTGGAGCAATGTTTCAATAATAAGTATATTTTATTTCCTAATTAATTAAAAAAAGAAACCTTTTCTTTTAAGCCTTTTTCTTCTGATGTACTTAGGAAATAACAAACTGCCCCATTATGAAGATTAACCCTCACAACAGTCCTTAATAGGGTAAGATGACTAACAGAATCAAATAGGGGCTTTTGCATGCGAAGTTTGAACTCTATAGTTATTTGCTCATTTGCCATGTGACAGGTGCTCTGCTATGTCTTCATTACTATTTATGGTCAACAACGAGAAGGCAGGTAGCACTGTGCTGACAGCAGTAGCACAATAAACTGGAGCTGTGAGGGGAAGCTGCTCAGGTCTCCACCAGTCAAAGGTCTGGAGAAGACATCTGCTCAAAAACCCTGCTGGATGAGGAAGACCACATGGGGGAGAAGATTTTGAAAAGACTCTGAAGGCAACTCTCAAGTGCCCCCTGCCTCTGTCGGATTTGCCTTGGCAGAAGCAATGGGAAAGGATGCTTTCGGGTCTGTAGGAGTTCAAAGCAAAAGCATACAAACAAAAAATCAAACCCTCTTATTTCTGCTGGTGATAAAATTGGATTCTTGGTGGTACTGCTGAATTGTTTATAGGAAAATATTTTTCAGATTAATTCATTTCAAAAGAAATCTCACTCAGAGGGATACTCTGTAACACAAATGAATGCAGGCAGAGCTGCTCTGTGGGGGTGAGGGTGGGGAAGCATCCATTTCTGATGGGCTCCAGGAATCAGTCTGAAGGCCACTGAGCCCATGTGCTTGGAGGACTTCATTGTCCTCCTTGAAGTCACCTTCAAAAGACTGTTCCCTAAAATGTGCCTAGTTTCTTTAAAAGCCAATTACAGGCCCATCCATCATCATGATATTCCTCTGAATATTTTTAAAAGTAATTTCAGTGACTTTTGGGGTGAACTTGGGGGAAAGATTTGCCAGGGCAGCACGCAGACCCAGTTTTGCCCCAATTGGCCATTTGTTTGGAGAAAATCACTTAACGCCTTCAATCTCTGGTCCCATTTCCTTATTTGTAAAGTGACAGGTTATGCTGGGCAATCTCTAACATCCAGTCCTTCAGATTCCATGAGTCTAGGGAATAAAGTCACCCCCTCTTCCGTAAAGTAGAAAAACTCTTGTATTTGTTGTAGAGAGTGCAGCTGAGATATTTCTAAGCAATTGCTGCTGTACCACTTAAGCCATAACCATGAGGACACCAGATCTGTTTCCTCACAGGCTATGGCCATTCTACCGGTATGGAGAGTATCACTCTTATTAGTTCAACCACAGGCAAACCAAGAAAGCATCAGCAAAGACTGCCCTTCACATCTTTCAGGCGTGCGGTCCATTCCCTTTGACCTCACAAACTCCTACCCTTAGCTTCAAAGAGAAGAGACATGGTGGTGATTCATTACAGCATTGTTTAGGAAGAACCTAGGAAAGGGACTGTGTTTTCTTTGTCCTCGAGTCCTCAGTGACTAGCACAGTGACAGCACAGAGTACAACACCAGTTTGTTGGCTGGGCTGGGGCAATTTCCCCAAGACTATTTTCCTACTAAAAGGCACAAATGCCTTTCTGATGAAAAAACCCAGAGAAGCAGGACAGCTTCTTGCCTCCATACTTCACTCTCTAAGGGTAAACTGCCAACTGCGATTTGGTTTGATCTCAAGGATTGCCCTGGAAGCATTGGGTGTTCTAAGTGTGGGTGGTCCTGTCAGTGGGTGGCAAGAAGGAGGGGGAAGGATACACATAATCATCACTAACAACCCTTTTGTTGTTGGATAGAGGTCATGTCAAGGGTGACTGAGAAGTTTCATCTTTATATGGGCAATAGCACACACAGACTTGAAGGCCACTGTCAACCAGAACAAGAAACCCCAACGTGCCCCAAAGCAAGGGATCTTAGCTTGGCTGCAAACAAGCCATGTGACTCGGTCACCACACGAGGCTGGCAATGCTGAAAGTAACCATAACAGTAAGAACAGTGTGCAAGGTTCTCTTTTAAGGTAGGGAATACAGCTTACTGTTGTTTATTCTGAGCATGTGCTAAATGTGTAAACACATCACTGGGTGTTGGTTTGAATTTCATACTGTCTCTCACATCCCCTGATCCTGGGTAAGTCACACCTCTGGGCCTCGGCTTCATCATTTCTGTTTTTGCCATAATTTCTAGAAGAAAAGCAGTCAGAAATCCACCTTGCTTTGTGAACTTTTTATATCTTAAAAAAATGAATTTATTGTGTTTCTGACTGAGATCTAAAAACAAAGGATCAAATGTAAAAATACTTTGTATTCAAGAAAAATCTCCAGAGAAGTTAGAAGCCAGTTAAATTTCTGAATCCTGAAATATGAGGAAAGGGCACTGAAACACTAAGTCCCTCTGACATGTCCCACAGCAGCCCTGGGACACCGCTGTCCCCAACCCCTGCAGCCACAGGCCCGGAGCAGACAGTCACCACCACTCTGCCCAATTGTCAGTAGTCACACACTGAGGTGACGGACGCTCAAGCCCATCAAGGAACACAGTCCAGCCTTCCTACTTTATTCTCATGGTCACAGCAAAGCCTCCATGACTCAGCTTCCAAAGCACAGTGCATGTCCCCATTCCCTGTGTTCTTCCAGCCTGGCTGACCAGACTTAAGGAAGAGGAGCCAAAGGAGATGTCTGAGGTGACAGCTGAACAACAAAGCATAGCTGGAGAAGAAAAATGCTGTAACCCACAAGATCCTAAGAGATGTCAGTGTTTGGCATGTGGCAGGCAGACAGGAGGCCGGGATTAGCTCCGTTTAAACACACAAATGGCACTACTGTGCCCCAGCTCCAATCCTGCCCATTTGAGAACATTTTTATCATCTATTTCTGAAAGGAATAGATTGGCATGGATTAAACATATTAAACACGAACAAACAACAAACAAAGGTTTAAACCAAATGTAAAAGAAAATCCAAACTAAGTGTTGGTGAGGCCAAAGGGCAGAGGTGGAGGTTCTCCAACTCTATTTTCGAAAAAGGAAGGCAAAGCCCCCAATGCTCTGAAGGGCCAAAGGTAGAGTTTCAGATGGGTCATCTGCACATCAGTGCAGGGCCCGTGTTTTGGCATCATGCTGGCTCATATGGGCACCCTGCTGTACCTGCACCCCTACATCTGAGCACCACCAGTCCTCCCTCCAGCCAGTGATGTCTACCCAGCCAGAGCCATTCCCTTAGCCCTCCCCTTTCTAAGGCTCTCCAAGCCCTCCCAGGGGCCTGAACTGTTGATTAGTAGGAGCACTCAATGTTGAATGGAGGTTCAAGCCAGGCTAGCTAAAAGCACTATCTACACATTACCTTATTCGACCCCACGCACCTCCTCCAAGGTGGGCACTGCTGGGGCAGCACGCTGCGCTGGTCAGAGCACGGACTCTGGAGTCAGGCTGCCCAGGATGAATCCTAACTCTACCACTCAACTAGCTGAGTGACCCGATACCTGTCTCAACGGGTTTTCCAGAGAAATCATTACACAATCATTGGAAAGTGCTTAGCACAGAACCTGGCACAGAACAAGCATTCAATAGATGTTCGTTTTTTTATTAATATTCCTCATTTATCTCTGAGGGTAATGCCTTAGAGCATTTAAGGAATTTGCATGGATAAACAGTTTGGGAGAAAAGATGTTTCTATAATAATACCTTAAATCTAAGCCCTTTGCTCTACTTTCTGGACATTCTGAAAACAAAAGAGATTTTCTAGAGGTTGTGGAGGGGTGATTTATTTTAGTTATAACTGCTGCCGTGGTTGATTGATTGGACGTGGCTTCAGAGGTAGAGTGGACACAAAACATGCTCATCAGCTTCAGTATATCAGGAGATCTGCCCCGAGGGCCAGGGGTCAGCCACATGGCCAGGAGGCCCCAGCAGGACCCACCGAGTTATGACAACAGGGGTGCCGAAATAAAACAGAGAATAAAATTGAACTTCTGGAAGTAAGGCCAGAGAGCAGAGTTGCAGCCAGAGGTGCAGAGAAACCTCGACCCTGTGCCCAGAACACCTGATGGGCTGTCACAAGCCCTCCAAGGTCGTGCCTGACTGTGACTGGCCCGCGAGTCTGAACCAAATAACTAAAAACTGAGACATTAAAGGATGCAGGCAGGATTTTTAAACATGCAATTAGGTGATTAAGATTCTACCTATTTACCACCGGGGAACTGCGTTAGACCAAGGTTTCTTAAAATGATCGTCCTAGGCTTGTTATCACACGCCGCACGAACACCTGGCGCAAAGGGTCAGAAGGTTCTGAGCCATGGGCTGAAGGTCCCATGCTCTCACGCAGGGAGGGGGCCTCGTGTGGAGGGTCCCCCAGGAAGGCGTGACAGAGTGGCTTAAGAGCTCTGACAAGGGAGGCAGGCACACACAGTTCCCTTTGGGGTTTGCAGGGTTCTCCCTCAGGGGGAGCCCTCTTTCTGCAAGTGAAGGCTGTATGGCACCAGCAGCAGGACTGGCATCCACGATCTCAGCCACGGATGCTTTCCTGTGGTCAGGTGCTAACGGGGAGGGGGAGCACACTGCCTCCCAGGGCCGGCTCCCTCACATATTACATTCACATCAGTGCTGCCACCTTGGCCATTTAAAAAAAAGACCACCAAATTGCAAAGCTCTGCACACACAACTTAACAGAACCCAACTGCCTCATCTGTTGGGAACCTCGGTGGCGCTCAGGAAAGGGAGAAATGAAATAAAACCCTTACGACTTTAATATTTGATTATGGGGACCTTCCCATGTGTGGTATTTTTTATTTGGGCATACAAACACATTTATGTTGTTGCCAGTCCTTACATTTCTGAAGTACACTGCATCTCAGGGAGCAGGGAGCAGGGAGTAGCCTACCCTAAGCAGATGGCCAACTGCTTCTCATGCGCCCCTATTTCTTCACAGGTATCATGAAAAGCACATTAACTACCTTCAAATGTAATGGCAGTCATTTCACAGAGCAGTGGTTTTTAATTAATAGTATTTCCCCAGAATTACTTGCCATTTGGGGCCCTTAACAGATATGAATCCTTTAGCCCTTTAAAGTTCATTTCATTTTGCTTGATCTTAATGGCTTTTAAGAAATCTGAGTTTTAATTGGGCTGTTTGATTTTCAGATTTGCTTCTGTAGCTGGTGCTACTACTGTCTCCACCTATTTGAGATTTAAAGCCAAAGACAAATGTTTATGACTCCCTATTAAACATATTCATATATGCAAATATCTATTCTAGCAATTAGCTGTGCACCATAGCCTACTCGTTATGCAAGTGCACCCCTCTGCAGGTACTCCCCAAGCCATCGTCTCTACTGCTAGGAACATGGGAAGAAGTTATAAAACACCTTTTATTCTGTCTGAAGTCCACTGTACTGTCAGGGTCAGTGCTACCATCTGCCTGGGTTTATTTTCATAAACAGGTAACCACTTGCCTCTTTTTATAAAAAGATTTTTATTTATTTATTCCTGAGAGTCACAGACTGAGAGAGAAAAGAGAGAGAGAGAGGCAGAGACTCAGGCAGAGGGAGAAGCAGGCTCCATGCAGGGAGCCCAACATGGGACTTGATCCCGGGTCTCCAGGATCACGCTCTGGGCTGAAGGCAGCACTAAACCACTGGGCCACCGAGGCTGCCCCATTTTTTCAGAAGAATTTGGCTCATGCCATTCCAGTCAATCAGAAGCCAGGAAGGCTCAGATAGGCTCACACTGGGGGGTAGTGATTTAGTGCATCCAAGGCACAAATGAAGTAACTTAGTCTGGAAGCAAATAGAGAAATCAGGAGTTAGACAAAGGGGTGGTTTAGAAGACCTAAGAGTTTTCAACTCTGATGTTTTCCTATCCAGGGTTTCATATCTACATCTTTTGAAGAATGGGGGTTCATAGGGAGATGGTGTTTGCTCACTTGTATCTCCTTCCTGGACTTCCTCTTCCTCAAGTAACCTTCTGATTCTGCACATTCATCCTGTGGTGGAGGATGGAGGTGCACCGTAGCTCTTCTGTTTATAAACTCACTTTTTCTTAGGGACAGTATGTTCTATTGGTCCTTTTCTCCCACTTACGAGCTGAGTACACCTGCTACCTTCTACACAGGCCTGTCTTTCCTGGGGGCCAGCATCTCATTTCCTACCATTTAAGACTCTCGCAAAACAAACAAACAAACAAACAAACAAACAAACAAAATCCCCATTTAGAAGACCTGCTAAACCCTGGTGAGATACAAGTGAATGAGTGCCTTCGAAATCTCAATTGAGCAACTGCCTTTCCCAATAGTACCTGTACCTAGTACATTAATATAGAATAAACAATAAAAGAAACTGGAAACCAACACTAATAAGAAAAACAGTCAATGGTACTAGCGTGTGGGTGGTGAGATGAGTTCTGGAGGCCACGGGGCTCAGGGAAAGCTGCAAGGAGGAGGGAGTACCTGAAGGGCTTCGAGGTCCTACAGGAGGCAGATGAAATCAGGGACCTCTATCCTGAGAGGGAACTCTATCCATAGAGCAGGGTTGATAGCCAAGCACAGAGTGTCTGGGAATGGAGCCAGTTTATTTTCTTTACTCTCATGGTATTTTTTAAGTAATACATACACATAGTTCAGAACTCCCCCGAATAGCATAAGGTATACAGTGAAATGTCTCCATCCTCATCTTGTTTATAATCTCTTACTTGCTACTCTCATCCTCCAAAGTCACCCCTGTTTATAGGTTCTTATATATTATTTCAGAATTTCTTTATGCATTAACAAGTAAACATGAATGCAGCACATTAGATCCGTCAGGGTAAGTACCTGACATTAAAGAACAACTATGTGGTGGACAAATAACAATGTTAACTAGACCCTAATTACCTGGCTGCGGCAGGCAGCTTCTAAGATGCTTCCATAGATCCTGCCTCCTGGTATTCATGTCCTTTTATACTCCCCTCCCTGGAGTATGGCTGTACATAGTGACTGGCTTTTAGTAAACAGAGTAGGGCAAAATGATAGGATGTCACTTGTGAGTTTAGGTGACCTCTGCTTACTGGCATGCATACTCTTTTACTCTTCTTGCCAGCTTGCTTGGATGGGAAAAAGCTGCCATGTTGTGAGCTGCTGTATGGAGAAATTCCCGTGGCAGGGAAATGAGGGGGACTTCTGGCCAACGGCCAAGGAGGAACTAAGGTCCTCAGTCTAGCGACCCAGGAGGAACTGAATCTTGCCAACAATCACATGAGCAAGCTTGGAATTGGGTCTGTCCCCAGGAAAGCCTTGAGATGACTACAACCCACCCACCCCTTGCTGCCCTGTGAGAGACCCACAGCCAGAGACCCCAGGTGAGCCATGCTCAGATTCCTGAAACAGAAACGGTATAGTAATAAATGCTGTTTGAAGCCACTAAGTTTTGGGGTAATTTGTTAGGCATCAATAAGTAATTCTTACGCTGGCAGATGGCATTAAATATTTAGTGTGTCCCTTTTCAAGATCACCCTCAGCTTCAACTAAAAAGCATTAACAGACATTATTCAAGCCGTCCAACAGAAGTATAATGTAAGATCACCCTCAGCTTCAACTAAAAGCATTAACAGACATTATTCAAGCCGTCTAACAGAAGTATAATGTGGACCTAAAGGTAATTAAAAAGTTCTAAAAGTCATGTTAAAAAAGGTAAAAAGAAACAAGTAAAACCAGCTTTAAGGGTATAGTTTATTTACCCCAACATATCATATACGTATCACAACAATATACACATTTCAGGTGGCTAGTGGCTCCTGTGTTGGACAACCCAGGCTCATACTTTTTGTAGAAAGTGAGGGGTGTTCAAATCTCCAGGGGATTTTTTGTTTTTCCCACCCCCGCTCAGGCCTCAGCCCCCCTTTGCTTCTTTCAGATGTCAATTTCCTCTAACACTTCCTGCTTAACAGGGTAGTTGTACAAGCCTGTGAAAGAAAGATCCTGGTAACTTAGTATGTGCAAGAGCTGAGGGAAGAGAAAGGGAAGGCTTTGGTCAGAATCACTGCAAATGTGTACCCTCACTGACTATTCTTCATGGAGACTGGGATCCCAAAGGCCCATTATGTTAAATGTTTCAATGCCCATCTTGCTTCTAATTCTGATGATGGTAACTACATATGGCATGACACTCCACAATGAACATGGGAGCTTCTGGTTTCATGGAAGAGCTGGAAAGCAGAAACCTGCACAGAGCTGCAGGTGGCCCACCGGAGGGGTGTGCTCAGGGCAATGTGTTTAGGAGCCATGGCTTACAAGAGCAGAACAATGGACTGACTTACAAATACACCTTGTCAAAGGCTCTCCGTACAGGGCAAGTCTGTACACTTGTTGCTCCAACTTATCTCATACCCACTTCTCTTGCATGTAGTAAAGACATATTTGACAAAAGTTATGTCAAATACTCTGTTTTTTTAAAAAAGTTGCGTATTTTTAAAAGTGTGCTGGTTGTTTTTTTCCACTTGGAATTGCAATTCTCCCTAGGGGTACTGAGAGGCCCAAGCGAACTCTCTGTCTAGGAGAAATGGAATACCGGGCCCATTTTCCTTGAATATCCCATGGATGGAAAGCACCCAGAAGGATATAAGTGCCACACACAGTTCGTGTGACTATGAAAATATGAAAATGCTCCATATTTCCCATTTAGGGCAGTGTAGTCCACAGTTATAAAGGAGCATTCTCTGAGCACATTAAACTTTAAAATTGCTTCCTCCTGAAAGCATTACAGGAGAAGAGGGCTGTAGGTACTCTATCATTTCTATCAAAAAACAATGGAGGCTTTAGAAATAGCACTTTAATAGGGAATGCTTTCTCTTAAAAAATAGTTTAAAAATTCCTATCCTTGTTTGTTACAAGGACTTCTAGAAAATTAGTTTCTGAACTTGATGTTCTTGGTATTAGAGGCTTCAGTTCTGAGTAAATTCAAGTACAGCGTGTGAAAGAATAAGATCCTTTTCCAAGCAGACACCAGAAGAGGGGTCCGAGGACCCTGCCTGGAAATATAAAGTTTTCTTGGCTGCACAGATTCAATGATGGGCATTTCTTTACTAAACCCTCTTTGAAGGGGAATTTATACCTAACCAGAGGGGAAATGAAATATGTACGTATACAGCTGTTTGTGATGTTGAATATTAATTGGTTGTCACTAAATTAGTAAGCTGGTTGCCTATTCTGTTTGTTAACTAATGGTTAATTGATAACTTTTGATACTAAGAATGCATTGAACCTATAAGGGTCATACATCCATTAGGTTAAGATTTGTTCTTTGGTTCATGATGCCAGTTTTTGCATTCTTGTGGCTATTGTTATTAATAAGTTAATTTACAAGAGAGTCCCTAATTGAGATATTTATTTGAACCAATTTATTGTTAGACTGTTAGAAGACTTTGTTAGAATCAGAATCTGACTGTTAGAAGACTTTGTTAGAATCAGAAAAGAGAACCAAGCATAATCTCTTAACTGGCAAATGCATGCACTTTAAGCTATACCAACCTTACAGGTTGCCTGAGATTGGCATAATGCAGTGGTTTCTAAACTTTACTGCACGTCAGAATCACCTGGAATCTTTGAAAAATGTTGATGCCTGGCTCCCGCCCTATCCCCATATTCTGATGTAATAGGAGTATGATCTGGGGATCCATGTTTTTTAAAAGCCCCTTAGGTGATTTTGATTTACAGCAAAGTTTGCAAACCACTATATATATATATATATATATATATATATATATATATATATATAACATAGAACAGAGTCAGAAGAGCTGTATGCCTTCAACAGTTCTGGACCTAAACTCTGAAGTTTTATTTTACCCATTAATAAAATAGGATGATAGTTGACTCAAAAGATTCAAGTGTAACCCTCATGCACTGTTGGTGGGAAGCAAATTGGTGCAGCCACTGTGGCAAACAGTATGGAGGTTCCTCAAAATTAAAAACAGAATTAGCATATGATCTAGTAACTTCACTACTGGCTATTTACTCAAGGAATATTAAAACACTAATTCAAAAAGATACAGCACCCCTATGTTTATTGCAGCATTATTTACAATAGCCAAGATATTGAAACAACCTGGTCCATCAATAGATGAATGGATAAAGAAGGTGTGTGTATATATATATATATACATATATATATACACACACAGTGGAAGACTCTCTCTCTCTCTCTCTCTATATATATATATATATATATATATACACACACACACATATACACACACACATACACACAGTGGAAGACTTCTCAGCCATAAAAAGAATATCTTGCTATTTGTGACAACAGGGATGGATCTAAAGGGTATAATGCAAATAAATCGGACAGAGAAGGCAAATACCACATGATTTCACTCATGAAATTTAAGAAACAAAACAAATGAAAAAAAGAGACAAAAGGACAGACTTCTATACGGAGAATAAACCAATGATGGCTGGGGGTAGGTTGGTGAGGAAGATGAGTGAAATAGATAAAGGGGAAAGAAATAAATACTGATTCATGGGCCTTATCCCCAGAGAATCTGATTTAATTGGTCTTGGGTTGGGCACGGGCATCCGGAGCCCAGCCCGGATGAATTTACTGCTCAGCCAGGGTTAAAAACCACTGCCTCAATTCCAAGTGAATGATCATCTTCTCATTAAAGCCATCTTCAATCCACAGGTCAGAATTCTTCACATCTTATCTAATTTTGCACAGAATTAATTAAAGGACTACAGAGGGCAGTTTGTCAACTCATCTGGCTCCACTTTATCTCTCACCTTCCATTTGAATAAGAATGGTTTCCAAGGGAGAGGTGTATTTCTTCAATACCTAGGTAAGGCCCAAACTCATCATCACTAATGAGTTAAGAAGATATTGTTAGTGTTCTAGAATTCTTCAATGGTTGTTTTTCAGAAACCATGGAAAATGCTGGGGCACCTGAGATTGTTTTCTGGCTTGTTCTTCAGCCCCCAGGCAGAAATACTGAAGATTATAGGTTATCTTGACTTTTAAGTTCTCTAAGGAAGCCCCCAAGTTTTCTTCAAGACCAAATAGCACAGCTGACATCTCAGCTCCCCTTTAAAGCACTACCCTGTACCATAGTGTCTAGAGGCCTGGGAACTGCATTCCTTGCATGCAGGGTTTTTGGCTAGATGTCACCAGTGAGAAGCACTCAATAGGGTTTAGAAGGTCAAAGAGTAATGGAAGCCATTAATGCTTCCAGGGCAGTGAAAGCAGGGGTATAAGCTTCAGCAGATGTGCTGTCTGCCAATGGCCTCCAGGCATCCTTCTGTAACACCTGTAGGTGCTGCTGACATCTGAGATGACTGTTAGCAGTTCTCTGTAATTCTAGTTTTACTGATTTCCTAGTGGCTCCATCCTTGTAGCTTCCCTACCCCTCTTGATGGGTTATGTCCTATGGTAAGTGCTTTTCTACTTAAAATACCAGAGTGGTTTCTCTTTTCCAGATCAAACTCTGACTTACATGTAGAGTAATTAAGAGCATGAGCTCTGGAGTCAGAAAGCCTTATTTATTAATATGTACATCTAGGCCCTGCCACCTATTAGCTGTGTCCTTGTGAAAGAACTCAGAATTGCTCTCAGTTTCCTCATCATTAAAACAGAATAATAAGAACGTTTACCTCCCAGGAATATTGTGGAAATTATATGGGGAAAATGCATAAAACATTTTGTACTGGGCCTGATACGCAGTACTCACCCAATAAATATTTAATATTATTATCAGTATTTTATGACCCATTCCATATTGTAACAATCAGCATGTTATAATTTAAGACCATTTCACTTTTTCTAACAGAGAACACAAACTTCTGAATTTACTGACCATCTCCAAAGAGCCAGGGATGTTCTAGTTGCTGGTGATAGAAAGTCGAAAAAGTCTTTGTCTTCAAGTGTCTCACTGACTTTTAGAGGGTAAGGCAAATAAGTAAAGCTAGCAGAGTGATAAAAAAGTGAGAGTGCAAATAATCTCCTTCTCTCTTGGTTGGACAATCCTGGCCCCTTTTATTTTTCTTCATAAGGTTTTATTATCTAGGCTTTAAAACAGCTCTGTAGTTCTCTTCTGGGTCAACCCTAAGTTCTTTGACTCTTCCCAACATACAGAGTCATGTGAGGGACACAGTCCACTATCTAGGCTCTATCAGTATTAGCTGGAGTGGGAGAAACACCGTCCTACATTGGAAGTCAAGAGTTCCAATAGTTCTCCACCTTACTCATTTAGTTGCTCCCTCCCTGTCCATCTGCCTTGTTGTTCAGGATACCATAAGTTATGTGAGATTCATCAACAAATTTTAACAATCTTGCCCTGTTTTAAGTGGACCGAAATGATCATTCTGGCTTCTGCGACTGTGGAAGGGACCAAGCCAGAACTGGATACTGTAGAGATCCAGCCAAATACCCCATCCCAAGTTGTTTAGTCCCTGGAATATATGCCTCAGGACTTCTGGATACCTGTGACTAGTTGTAGGCTTTTGTGCTAAATCCACTAACCCTCTTTGCCACAAACACAATAAACTGACCATTTAAATGTGAAGAGGAGAAGAGGATAGCCCATGTTCCATATTAGAAAAAAACTATCCTGTTAGCTATTCATGAAACTGGGAGATTGGTATATGATCCTCAAACTAAGGCATTTCCATAAATTCAGCTAATGCTACCACTTTTGTAGTACTTTGCATATTATCTCTGGTACTTCCAGAATTTTTCATTATAAAACTAATCCAGGTGGTCTGAATATATAAATCAGATAACCCCAATTTTTTTTAAAGATATCACATATACCAGGACTAATTCACTACTTTTCTTTTAAGTGAATGGGTGCAAAATTAGGGCAAATATATTAAATGTTCCATATTCATTTTCAGGTATGCACAACTGGTTTTTGCAATGGGAAACAATTATCCATTCAACATGCATCTCTATCCACCAATTACATCCTTTTGGGGGTTGTTCTGCTCACAGTGATACAGAATGTATCAAACAACCCATGCACATTAAATCCTACCATACTATTGCAGAGGAGGATTCCATTCACTGGATTGACACGGGGTCACAAACATCAGTCAAAGTCACTCCACAAAAAAAGTTTCAGCATTTCCTCCTGGTTTTTAGATCAGGTGTATTTTGGGGTTAAGTCAAGATGAGTAAAACTGCAGAGTCAAGTTGTTTGTTGCCTAACCAGCTTTTTACATATTCATCTATTTGACTTTCAGGTGGCAGGAAGAAATCTCAAGTGCAAAGAAAATAATGCATGTGAAAAATTTTAAGTGGTAGTGCCTATTTTTGAAACAGAATGTGACTGCAGAGTAGCGTTTGTTCTACTTCTTAAGAAAATAACCAGTAATAATCATGATAAATGTAGTTATTATCCTAGAGGTCATGGTATAAATCCTGCCTATGTGGGTCTGTTCATTGACAGAAGACATGAGTAGAGATGAAGAGAGACAGAACCCCAGTCCAGTGCAGGCTTCCTGACTTTCCAATTTTAGATGGGTCAAGAGTCCTGGTCCACAATTTTTCTTTAAAACCATAGGAAATCAATTGAGCTCCAGACCAACATTAGAAACATTGCAAAGAAAGTGCACTTTGTCTTTTGAAACCTCTACCATTTTAGGTGCACCATCTCCCTATTCCAATGTTCATACCTCCTTTCTCATGTAGCATGTTCTTTTTCTGTCCCAGGATCTCATCTGGGATAGATAGATGTGGCATTCAGTTGTAATGTCTTCTTACAGTGCTTCTTGGCTGTGACAATTTCTCAGCCTTGCCTTGTTTTTGATGACTGACCATTTGAGGAGTACTGGCCATGTACTTTGTAGAATGTCCCACAATTTGGGTTGTTTGATGTTTTCCTCATGAGATTGGGGTTATGGGTTCTGAGGAGGAAGACCCCAGAGGTAGAGTGCTATTCTTACTCCATCTTATCAAGGGAGCATGTTATCAATATGACTTATGACTTATGATGCTAAGCTTAATCACTTGGCTGACACTGTGTTTGTTAGGTTTATTTACTGTAAAGTTATTCTTTCCCCATCCTTTCCAGACTGCATATGGAAATCACTAAGTACTTAAGGGGTAGGGATTTATATTCCATGTCCTTGATGGACAGTATCCACAGAAATTATTTGATATTATTTTGTATAAGAAATTCATCTATTCACCCCTGTTTATTTATTTATTCAATCACTTATTTATATCTGTATGGATTCTTGCATATACTTTCTATATTGGGTTATAATCCAAGACTAATCAGCTATTTCTTTTTTTCCAAAAGATTTTATTTATTTATTAATGAGAGACACACACAAGAGAGGCAGAGACATGGGCAGAGGAGAAGCAGATTCCATGCAGGGGGCTCGATATGGACTCCACCCCGGAACTCCAGGATCATGCCCTGAGCCAAAGGCAGACACTCAAGCGCTGAGCCACCCAGGCATCCCTATTTCTTTCTTTCTTTTTTTTCTATTTCTTCTTTTTTAATTTATTAATTCTTTTTAGAGAGACAGAGAGCACAAGAGAACATGACGGGGCGGGGGGGAGGGGAGAGCAAATCTTAAGCAGACTCTGCACTAAGTTTGGAGCCTAACGTGGGGTTCCAACTCATGACCCTGAGATCATGACCTGAGCCAAAACCAAGAGTCGGGTGCTCAACCGACTGCGCCACCCAGGCACCCCTCAACTATTTCTTAACCACATAAAAAGTACTAGACTGAGTAGTCCTTCTGACACTCTATAGATAGAGCCAAGGGGCAGAGTCACAATGTGTTGCCCATGGTAGCTGTAGGCATAAATCAAAGGCTTGTCATTACCTGTGAAAAGTGATTAAAATCTGGCCAAAGAGACATTTTAAGTCTCAACAAAGCATTCATATTCTTGATCAGCAAGAACGGAATTCTTTCCAAATGACAGATGTCTGCATATTCATATGTATACACTAAGGCTATCAGAGATATTCAGTTGCCAAATGAGACAGACACCTTTGATTCTTTGTCTGGTTTGCTCATACTGATTTATGTAACATTCATGTAATACTCCTTCCTTAAAATGTTCCTTGCACAGCTTCTCTGGTCCCTAAGGTTCTCTTTATCTTTGACATCCCATTTCCTTTGATGAATCTATCCCTTTTGCCACTCTTCAGAGGTTGATGTTACCCTAGGATCCTGTACTCAGTTCTCTTCTCTTCTTCCCCTTCTCACCTCCTCACTATTCCTGAAGATGACATCTATGACTTCATCCTCCCAGAGCCAGTTCTGTAGGCCCAAGTGCACCCTGGCATTTCTGTACTATGGCCGTTTGGAGGCCAGAGACTGTATTTTATCCTACTGGGCATCTTTAGTGTCTAGCAAAATGCCTGGCATAGAATAACCCTACAACAAATGTTTGCGGAGAAAATGAATCTCCACTTAGATGTGCCTCCACTTTGATTTGTCTAAAACCAGAACCCCCCCAAAAACCCCACCTAATATCCAACAGGCACTCCTGAATTCTGTGCCCAGGTCTGTGGCATTGCCATCCACCCGGCCATCTGCATATGGCTGTTGACCTCCTCCCTTTCCTCTTTACAGACACTAAACCTCCTAGAGGTATATGTTCAATTTCCTCAGTTTTCTTTTTAGTCCATCTTCCTCCATCCCTCATGATACTGCTTTAATTCACAATTCTGGTTCTCCTGTAACAACTTACCATCTCCCTCCCTCCAGGTTCTTCTACTGCCCATTACACTGCAGTCCTCCTAAAATCTAAATTCATACTACCTGCTGCTTATCAAGGCCCACAAGGCTCTACATGGCCTGGCCCCAGTTCTTTGCAGTTAGTTGCTCCCCTGACCTGGCCCTTGGATTCGGTACTGGAACAATGCAAACTATATATAGTTCTACTTGTCTGATTCTCAGCCCTGACCTCTCCTCCTGCCTGAAACGCTCTTCTTTCTGTTTCCCGTTTTCATCAATTACTCACCCTTCAAATGCCAGCCCAAAGGGCACATCGTCTTCATGCTCAGTGACCTTAATTAATTACCCTCTTCTGTACATTTGTCGATTTGCACATTTGCCACCCAAGAGTGTAATTATCTGTCTTCAGAGTCTGTCATCTACCTGACTCATGGTCTCCTTGAAGGAAGTGCCAGCCTCACTCCTTTCTGTGTCCCCGGTGCCAGGGGCACACAAGTATTTACTTAATGAACGGGCATAAGCACACACCCTTCCTTAATAAGAGATAAGACCTGTCACACTACAGAGGAGAGCTTGCTTGATCCATGACTACAAATGGAATGGAATTAAAATACGTCTTTAGAGGGCTGAAAAATAATGAGCTCAAAATAAGTTATATAAAAGTTGAAGAAGCAATTGAATTTATAATAACCACACTTTTTAATCGCCTATTAACTTCAAAAACAAAAAGTGGCTAGGCAGATTTGTCTACTACAGAACCAAAGCAACGGGAAGGGCTCAGGCAGCAGCCGGAGAATCCCAGGGCCCCAAGTGACTGTGTAGCTGTTTGTGAAATAAAAGGTTCAAGGCTGGGATCCCTGGGTGGTGCAGCGGTTTGGCGCCTGCCTTTGGCCCAGGGCGCGATCCTGGAGACCCGGGATCGAACCCCACGTCGGGCTACCGGTGCATGGAGCCTGCTTCTCCCTCTGCCTATGTCTCTGCCTCTCTCTCTGTGTGTGACTATCATAAATAAATAAAAAAAATTAAAAAAAAATTAAAAGGTGCAAGGCTAATGGCCATGTGCTGCTGCTAGAATTCCTGTAGGACATGACTGGCTATTGTATGCTTTTTATCCAGATCTTTTCCCAGTAACAATCTGGCTTTTGACAAATATATTTTGGTTAAAGGTATCCTGATACAAGGTAATATTTAAAAAAAGATTAGGGGAGCCTGGGTAGCTCAGTAGGTTAAGCAGCTGACTCTTGATTTTGGCTCAGGTCATGATCTCAGGGTGGCAGGATGAAGCCTGTGTTAGGCTCCCCGCCCCGCAGGAGTCAGTCTGCTTATCTCTCTCTGCTCCTCCCTCTATTCCTACCCCTGCTCCTGCTCTCTCTAAAGTAAGTACATCTTAAGAATCTTAAAAAAAAAAAAAAAAAAAAAAAAGATTAAATCTGTGTTTTGAAGAATTTCTGTGCAGGCATTTTTTTTTTTAAGATTTTATTTATTTATTGGATACAGAGAAAGAGAGAGAGCAAACACGCACACACATGAGCGAGGGTGGTGGGGGAAAGGCAGGGGCAGAGGGAGGAGAAGCAGACTCCTGGTGGGTTGCGGCGCTCGACCCCAGGACCCTGAGATCCTGATCTGAGCCGAAGTCAGACACTTAACTGGGTCACCCAGATGCCCCTGGAGTTTCTTTCTTTTAGTTTCCCTAATGGAGAAGGCAGGATGGGGAGGACCGGGAGGAGCCATATGGGGAAGGACGAAGATGCCAGCATCGATGCAGTGTCAGGCAAACTGGGCACATTCTGTCTGAATGTCTTGGTGCTGGGGACAAAAGGCAGTGATGATGGTATGAAAGGAATATGTGTCAAAGGGACTCACCCTAACTTTGCCTCAACGCTGTTTGGGGCCCAGAGGTCCCTTAGGAAGCTGAGGGCAAGCAGGTAGTTTAAGCCTTATCAGGGGCTCCCTCACTGCCTTTTCTTTTTCTTTATCAAACCAGCCTTGACCAGGATTTCCTCACCTCCCACCTGCAACACACTCCCTGCTCCAGAAAATTCTCAGGTTGCCTGATTACCAAGGCTTGTCTCCACACCAGCTGTGCCCAGTCACTGTGTATTCCTCCCATGCTGACTCGGATGCTCTGGGGAAAATTTGGTCTCATTTGTGCACTAAGAGCTCCGTATATGATTTTTCAGTGCATCTATGGCCAAATTATTTTCATAAAAAATATAGACACCATAATAAAGCTCTGCCCAAAATGTGTGTGGTGTACCTGCTGAACTTCTGTGGCCTGCAGTTTGGGAGAGTCTTATTTTGGGGCACCCAGTGTAGCTGATGCTCCTGTGCTCCTGTCCCCAGCTGGTGTCCAAGCTGGGGCATTTCCCTGTTTTCTCTGAGCTGCCTTCCCCAAAGGAATCCCTCACTGGAGACCACAGAGGACTCCAACCATAAACGAGCTTGTGTACCAGGAAAATCCTCTTAAAAGGGATTCTGGAGGTGAAGAGGCTTTTGTGATAATCGGGACCCATGGTTTATAAACTGTTGGTATCAATGGTGGCACCCCAACTCTTTCAGAGGAAAATATGTGCAAGAAAGCAGAGGCCTCGGATAAGTGTTATCAGCCACTTTTCCCTCCTGCAAGGAAATAGCAGTGACAAAGCAAATGGTCACCCTGCCATCAGTGAGAGGCCATGGGATATGGGACAAGCCCAGCAGAGCCTGTGGGAGGGCTGTTGGATAGAAGGTGGAAATTCATTCTGAGGGAGGTCTTGTTTCAGGAGGATATTTAATTAGTGATTAGGGCCTAGGGAAGAACTAAGTTCATGTAACTAACTAATAGGATCTAAAACATGGAAGGTGTTGAGGACCCTTTCGAATAGCCTTCTCGCCCTTCTTGGTAGAGCTTCTGGAGGCTGGTGACCAGTCCCTCCAGGGCTGGCAGCTGACCTTGCCACAGTGGCAAGGTCAGGGCTTTGCTGGATCACTGGGAGGGTGTGGCCTTCTGGCCTGGCCTCCACCTCCTCCCCTGGGCTGAGCCCTCCTCCTGCCAAATCTGACTGTTAACTCTTTCCCCTGCAGGACTGAGTCTGAAGGCAGAGAACAACCCTAGCTGCTAAATCCAGTTCTGGCCTTTGCTGACATCTCTCATCTGCCAGGTGGCCCCTGCAGCCAGGGAGACAGGACAGAAATTCTGCTTGTCCCTTGCTCCTGGCCCCTTCTGAAGCAGCACTGTTCTTTATTCTTACTCTTTGATCTTACCCAAGCAGTAACAGTGGGAAAGAGGTTACCAGGCTATGGAGGTTGGAGGTAGGGCCTGTGCCTGGGATATGTGGTGGCAGGAGGAAGACTGGTTGACAAAGGTCTTGAAAGAGTTTTCTGGGGGAGAAGAGGGAGCATGATCAAATCCCACAGTGCTGTGTGCTGTGTCCTCACCTGCAATGATGGGCCACATTCTTCTGCAATTTGAATCCCATGCATCTATGAGGGTCCATCCCAAGAACAGCTCCTCTAAGAAGTCCACCAGATGATCCTCCTTCCTTGGTGTCCTCTCTTCTCTCTGAACCTCATCAAGAATCTGCTGTCTTGGCTGGGGGCCAGTAGTCCTTTCCCTTTCCCTAGACTTCTGGGACTGAGACAACCCTTGAAACTCTTGTGTCCTCTGGAGAGTCAGGTTGTCAGGTACCAGGTTAAATGCAGCAGGGGGAGACTCAGAGTGAAAGCTTCCAGCCATCTCAGCTTCTTGGGGCTGGAACTGTTCTGGTGGCTGCCAGGGACCTAGCCGTCTGGATGTATGCCTCTATCAGAGCTGCTGTCACCCATGGAAATGCCTTCCTTATGTTTCAGCCTCACTCGTGCAGGGTGAACTTCTTTTGAGCAGAGGCCATGCCATATTCCCATGTTTATTTTGTTATTTGCAGTGTTGGACCCAGAACAGATCAGGAACTTAAATTAACAGATTCCCGAGTGCCTGTGTAGCTTAGTTCGTTAAGCATTTTGACTCTTGGTTTCAGCTCAGGTCATGACCTCGAGGTTGTGGGATCCAGCCCTGCATCAGGCTCTCTGCTCAGCACAGAGTCTGCTTCAGATTCTCTCTCTGCCCTGCTCCCTCCTGCTTGTGTTCTCTTCCTCTCAAAGAAATAAAATCTTAAAAAAAAAAAACAAAGCTCACACAAATGAACAGATTCCCCAACTGAATCAAATGAAAATGAACAGACCACTATGAGGTTACAGAGAAAAGAAGTAGGTAATGGAGTAAGAGGAAACAGGAATTCCATTACTGACTGCAACTCAAGTCAGTACTGACTAGTAGTAATGTTAACATTATTACTCAGAATGGGAACTTTAAGTGGGATTCTGCAAGACAAATCTTATTTTTCTCTGTGTATGTTTCAGTTGGATTCTCAGAGAGAAACAACCGTTCTTTCTATCCCTCAGACACTGCAAACACTGGATATGCCCAAACCGAATTTTCATATGGAGACAGTTTACATGCCACTAGGATTTCTTTTCTAGTATCATCATTTGGGATGGTACATGGTAGCCCAGTGCTTTGAGTGGGAGTGGAAGAGGTCCTGGCTTTGTTTCTCAGGGTTCTTTACTTGCTTGGTGGCCTGATGGTAATATTATCAATTTCCTTCTCTATAAAGGGAAAATGAAAATTCTGTCTTAGAACCATGGTACTTATCTTAGAAACGATATGGGTACAAAAGCTTTTGCGTTGCCAGGAATAAAAACATCATTAAAAGCTGTCATTTGGTTATATGATATACTGTGATCTCTTAACTGTGGAATTTATCGAGTAAAGCCTTGCATCTCCCTTTCATTCACCCATAAGAGTGCAGCTCTTTTACCTGATCCAGCACCCTGGGCCGTTTTCGCTACCAACACTCATAAATTGTTTGCTTCCTTTTCACACGGCTGCGTCAACATTTCCTTCACAAATCTAGGGTATTTAGTGTGGCTGTTAAGATTTATTCTGGGAAGTGGCACTGAATGTTGCCAGTGTTGCTCCGGGAACTGGTAAGACGAGTTCCATGTTTGGGCCAGCAGTGGGCATGCATCCATACCTACTCAATGACCTTCAAAGGTGCAACACATCAATTAAAATAAACTTTTTTTTTTTTTAAAGATTTCATTTATTTATTTGAAAGAGAGAGAAGGGACTCCTGGGTGGCTCGGCGGTTGAGCATCTGCCTTTGACTGAGGGTGTGATCCCGGAGTCTCCGGATTGAGTCCCACATCGGGCTCCCGGCGGAGAACCTGCTTCTCCCTCTGTCTGTGTCTTCTCCTCTCTCTCTCTCTGTCTGTCATGAATATATAAAATCTTAAAAAAAAAGAAAAGAGCGAGAGAGAGCGCGCGCACAGAGAGGGAGAGGGAGAAGCAGATTCTCTACTGAGTAGGGAGCCAGATATGGGGCTCGATCACAGGACCCTCAGATCATGACCTGAGCCGAAGACAGACGCTTGCTTAACCTACTGAGAGACCCAGGTGCTCCTAAAATAAAGCTTTTTACCCCTCAAGTTAGTAAGATATAGGAAATAGGTGACTTCTGTATTGGTAAATGTGCTGGATTTGGAGTTAATTTTTGACTTCTAGCTCTGTCACTTACTAGCTTGCTGGCTCTGAGTAAATTCGTGGGTGTTTTTAGGCCTCCATTTCTGATTGTAAACTGAGAATGAATAATACGCATCTCATCAACTTTAAAGGATTATTGGGGAACTGAAAAAGATCATGTAGACAAAAACATTTGCAAATACTGAAGCACAGAATAAGTATTCTAAGGGACTGAGGGCTCCGGGATTCCAGCGTAGGCTCAGAGCCCTGCGAACAGCAGGACCTCAACAAATGAGAACTGCAGGGAAAGGCTACCCAGCAACCACCCCTAATTCCTCTGGCAACTTTACGTGTAGTCCAGAGGTGAGGGAGTGTGGTGAAGAGAGTTGGCAGGTTAATCTGGGCTCAGCATGACGCAGGGATGAAAACAATGAACGTCCACATCTGGTTCTGTGTTTGAGGAATCACTTCGAATGATGAAATGCAGGGAACGCGTTTGATTCTGGAAGGCAGGATCCTTCGGGTGTCCCGTGGGCTCACTGGAAAGGCAGGCAATAGGCCAATCCTCATTAACTATCTGGATAAGACAGACATCCAGGTGGGGGAGCAGGAAACGGCACTCCCCTTCCACTTCTGCCGTCCAGCCCACCTGGGACTGGAGATCCCATGCTGCTCTGCTCTCCTGATTCTCTCATTCAGCCTGCACTTGCAGCTGTTCTCTTGCACTTTTGCATTTAATCTTTCCATTGTTCACTGTGGTTCCTGGTGTTTCATCTCCCCTCTTTCAGTCAGAGGCTGTATTTCAAGTGTCTTGAGGCTCCTCAGGCCCTGTGCCTACCGGTAGCAGGTGATCAATACCTGCAGATGAGGAGCTGGAACAGCTGTTAAGGAGCTGACACGGGGCCCTGGGGGCCACAGGACTCCTTACAAGGATGGAAGGGAGGACAGAGACCTGGTTAAGCCTGTCTTGCAGGAAGATGATCTTTAAGGCAACCTAGATGGGTGAGGGAAGCCAGCTTTTAAGGGAGGGAAAAACTGCCGGTCCATCATGCCTTATCTGAAAGCTCTCAGGTCTGGATGTGTTTGGGGATTCAAAACTTCTTTTTAGAAAGGCAAACTGATCCCTCCATCACATGGTCTACAGCACCTGGGCAGGGTCTGGGGCGGCTGAATGACCAAGTCACAGGAAGTGAGATCAAAGCTATAAAATAAATAGCTTGCAGCCAGTTCTGCCAAATGAGGTGGGGTTTTGTTTTGTTTTGTTTTTAATTTCAGACCTTTAGAGCTTTTAAAACATCTGAGCTGAGGGAGAGATTGTGGGTTGATACTTTGAAGGAAAGCCTTCTAAGGAGGGTGGGTCTTGTTAACAAAAGACTCTCGTTTTGCCGCTGAGCACCTCAAGGGGAGTGAGTGAGAAGTCGGAGAGAGGAAATGCTCAGGCCAACAGAACCCTGAGCTGTCTGGAGTGTGGGGCCGTGCTGGAGGGAGGGAGAGGCTCAGGAGGGCAGCAGGCAAGGCGAGGAGAGGGCAGCTGGTCACAGGCTGTCTGGGTGTGTGCTGAAGCTGTCAAAGGCAGCCAAGGAGAAGACCCTGAGTAGGGCAGCTGAGGGCTGTTAGGACAGGAATGCCTAGTTATCAGTTTGAAATTGTTTGCATTGCTTTCCATAAGGCCTCTCCTTGCCCACACCACATGCCAGTGGATTCTCTAGAACAGTGGTAACAGAAATTGAATGTGAGCCTCCTATGTAATTTTAAAAATTTCTAGAAGCTATGTTAAAAGAGTAAAATGGCAAGCTTAATTTTAATACATTTATTTAACCCAATATACCCCAAATATTGTCATTTCAACATAGAATCAATAAAAATTGAGATCTTCTACATTTTTTTTTTTTTTTGTACCAAGTGTGTCCTGTACACTAAGAACCTATCTCAGCCTGGACTCTCCACATTTCCAGTGCTCCAGAGTCACTGGTGCCTGGGGGATCCTGGACTGGGTAAACTCTAGATGCCACAGCTGGGCCAGTTTCATACCTCAGGTGGCTCACGCTTCCCCATAGGTGAGTCTCCCAGGTGGGACCGTAGTACGCTCCATACTCCTACCTGAATACATACAGCTTGACTCATTTAATTCACCAGTTTACCAACAACCAGGGGATTAATTCTAGGTACCTATATTTATGAACATAATTATACTCCTTTTAGTGAGAGCTCTTGAGATATGTTGGAAATGTGTCTTTAAATTGCAAAGAAAAAAAATCTGGAAAAGGTACTTTTCTGTAAAAACTCTGAGTTTATATGCATATCCAGAGCTACACAGGATGCAGGAGGCAGGGTTATCCCTGCCTCCACTTTTTTCATTATAAATGACCATGGTTAGTTTCAACAACTTAATAAACACAATATTTCTCAAAGAGAATAGCACTCTATCTTCACTGGAGATCAATAGAATTAAATTTGTAATGTATAATTCTGAGAATTTGTGGGCACATATAAGCACCTGCATGCTATAAAATAGGAGAACTGATGAAGAAGCTGAAATAAAGCGTTTGTAAAAATAAAGATGATCAATCACGTCGTTTTCCCTAGCCAAAGAATTCTCCAGAATCTGCGAAAAGATTGCCTGTGCACCCCAAACCACTCCAACAGGACACTTACTGCACATCAGTCACCACCTTCCAGGGGCATACTCACTCTTCTCAGCCTGGCGGCCTCATATAACAGTTAGCTGTCCAAACCCATTCAAACAAAATCGATTATTATTATTAGTTTTGGTGAGTTTGCAGATAAAATTCACAAATGAATTGCCCAGGAAATCAATTTGACAGATTATCACATCAAATCTTGGCTGCTTAGAAGAACTGTAAAAAGTTTCATTAATACAGTTTCATTCTCCATCTTCTCATACCAACATCACTGTCTGCTACAGCAGCAAGACTCAAGTGGTTTATGCCCAAGAAACTAAAATCACTGCATTGCAGCCAAAGAGTATTTAATTTTGAGCCAGTTTATCCTATGCTTCTATTATTTAAACTCTCCATTATATTTAATGTAAAAGGTCTAATCCAGGGCATGCATCCCCACTCTACACAGTTACATCTGCACCCATATGAACATTAATAAGATAGTTAAAAAATATCTGACTTTGTGTATTTATTTGCATGCTGCCAATATATCTACTGCCTGTGTCATGAGGTCTCATCTATGATGTTCTATGATGCCTATGTCTGCTTTTTCCTTCTCTAAAACTACTCTATATATTCCCAGGCTGTTCAAAATAGAATTCCAAGGGTGTATCGTCTGTAGGATTGGGCAGTAGCACAGTGCTATCTTGATCCTGGAGCTAACCCAAAGTTCCAGGAATCAGAACATCTTTAAACTTCCCAGTTTGAAAACTCTGTTCTACGGAACAACATTCTCTAACGAGGCATGCCTAATCTTTGCTTTTGGACTACTGTTACCACTTATTTGTGTTTTCTTAAAGCTTATTTCCTGGCCCCGGGGGCAGCTACGTGTCTTCCGGTACCGTTAACAATGGAGTTGTGGGGCCAATCTGGGCATCTCTTCAGCACTCTCTGACTGTTCAAAAGTCTGCCTGTGACTCATGCCTTGGACTTCCCAGCATTGGGGTGCTGGATGGCTGTCACTAAACATTTGAAAATTTGAAAATTCCATCTCAAGCTCAACTCCGAGGCTGTTGACCCTGGCTAACTACATTCATGCTAAACAATCCAAGCACTGACTACTGACTGACTTTGGGAATCTGGGCATTCTTGGGCTTTTGATATTGAGAAAATGGAAAACATATCTTTATAGATGATACCAATAATTTTTATCCATTTAAGCACTTGATCTTTTACATATTTACCCAGAAATGTCCAAGGCTCACCACAGATCAGAGTTAATACTCTTTTGCAAGGAGAGACTGAGCACAGTGCTGACAGACACACGGTTGTAGACACCAAGTGAGAACATTCTAGGCATTTAGGCATCAGTATTCTGTAATTTTCATCACAGAGACCCCATATACATGTTGTTAGATTTATATGTATTTTATTTTCTTTGAGGCATTGTAAATGGTACTGTATTTTTATTTTGGTTCTTACATGTCAGTACACAGAAATGCAATTGATTCTTGTGTGTGGATCCTGTGTCCTATAATCTTCCAGAACTCTTTTGTTAGTTCTATTTGATAGGCCCATAAAGACAAGCATGTTGTCTCCATATACAGACATGTGGGTTTCTTCTTTTCCAAAAAGTATGCCTTCTGTTTCTTGCCATACTGTAGTGGCTTGAACTTTGTTACATTGAATATGAGTGGTGTCAATTTTTTAAAAATGCTTTTTTTGGGGCATCAATTCATGTGATTATATGCATTTTACTTTTTAGTTTGCTGATGGGTTGATTTTCATATATTGAACCAGCCTTGATTACCTGGAATAAATCCAACTTGGTCATGGTATATTATTATTCTTATACACTGTTAGATCCAACTTGCTAAAATTTTTTTGAAATTTTTTTTTTTAAATTTCTAAGTTTATGAGAGATATTGGTCTATAATATTCTTGTTTGTTTCCGTCTGGTTTTGGTGTCAGGGTAATACTGGACTCATAATTTGGTAATCTTCTCTGGCAATGACTGTACAAAATTAATGTTAATGTTTCTTTCTATATACGATAAAATTCTCCAGTGAAAACATCTGTGCCCAGAGATTTCTTTTTGAGGGGAGCTTTTAAATTACAAAGTAAATTTCTTTCATAGTTATATGGGTATTCAGGTTAGCTATTTCAGCTTGGCTGAGTTCTGATATTTTGTGGATTTTCAAGGATTTGATCCATTTCATGTAAATTGCCAGATTTATGTGCATAGTTATGTTCATAGGCTTACCTTATCCTGACACCTGCACAGTCCTACAGTGATATCCTTTGTTTCATTCCTGATATTGGTTATTTGTATTTCTTTTTATCTTCAATCTTGCTGGAATTTTATTAATTTCTTCAAAGAACTAGATTTCTGTTAACTAATTTCTTCTATTGTTTTCCTGTTTTCAGTTTCATCGATTTTAGCTCTTATCCTCATTATTTCCTCTCTTCTGCTTGTCTTGGGTGTATTTTGCTCTTCCTTTTCTAGTTTCTTAAGTCAGGACTTAGATAATTGATTTGAGATCTTTTCTCATTTCTAATGTAAGAATTTAGTACCATAAACTTTCATCTTGACATTGTTTTAGATGTATCTCATAGCACTTTGATAAATCCTGTTTTCATTTTCAATCATTTCTATGTATATTACAAATTTCCTTTGAAATTTCCTCTTTGACCTGTGGGTTATTTAGAAGTAAGCTGTTTAATTTCCAAGTGTTTGGAGATTTGCCTTTTGTCTTTGTTATTTTAGTTTGAGTCTGTTATGGTCAGAGATTATACTGTATATGATTTCAATTCTTCAAAATCTGTTAAGGTTTTACGACCCAGAATAAGGCTTATTTTGGTGAATGTTTCCATGGGTTCTGGAAAATATATGTTCTAACTGTTGTTGGGTAAAGTGCTCTATTAATATCAGTTAGATACTCTTGCTGCTTGATGGTATTGTTCCATTCCTCTGTATTATTGTTGATTTCCTGTCTAGTAGTCTATTAATTGCTGAGGGTGGGGTTTTGAAATCCCTGATTATAACTGCAGATTTGTCTATTTACTTTTTCAGCCCTCTCAGTTTGTGCTTCATGTATTTTGAAGTGGTTTTGTTTCTAAATATACATTTCAGGTTGGTATATCATTTTAGTGGATTGATTCTTTTATCATTATGTATTTTCCCTGCTCTGAAAACTACTTTTAAAATATTAATATAGCCATTCCTAATCTTTAAAATTAACTTTTACATGACATATCTTTCTGATAGCTTTGCTTTTAACCTGGGTGTGCCATTGTGTTTGAAATGAGTTTTTTTTATAGACAATAAGTAGTTGGATCATTTTTTAAAAATCCACTCCACTTGGGATGCCTGGCTGGCTCAGTGGCTGAGTGTCTGCCTTCAGTTCAGGGCATGATCCCACGATCCGGGATTGAGCCCCACGTTGGGCTCCCTCTGGGAAGCCTGCTTCTCCCTCTGCTGGTGTCTCTGCCTCTCTCTCTTTGTGTCTCTCATGAATAAATAAATAAACCTTTAAAAAAAAAATCCACTCTACCAACCTCTGTATTTTAACTGATATATTTAGACCATTTACATTGAATGTAATTATTGATATGTTAGCGTTTAAGTGTGCCATATTATCAGTTATTTACTATTTTTATCTTTTGTTTCTCATTCTTCTTTTTTCTTGTCTTCATGTGGGTTACTTGAGCATTTTTTAGATTCCACTCTGATTTATTTATAATGTCTTTGAGTATATTGCTTGTATAGTTTTCTTAGGGGTTGTTCTCAGTATTGCCACACACATAGATAACATCACAGCCTACTAGTATCCACTTTGAGTGAAATGTAGAACCTTTAATTCCATTTAAGTTCCTTTATCCTCTCTCCTATGAAAACTATCTTTACAATTCACTTGGGATTGGAATAATTTTAGAAGTCTGACATCTTCAAGCCCCATGGCCTTGAACTTCCAATGTGACCCTGAGGTCTCAGCCATTACCACATCCAGTAATACCAGTGGGGTCTTGGCCATTAGTGCAACAATACCTTATTAATTATCTGTTTTTAAATGTTAATTTATTTATAAATATAAATTTCATTTTTATTTATTTATAAATTATTACCTTCAGTAATACCTTATCAACATAGGCACCAGGCCTGCAGGCATCTTATAAAACACACCCTCCTTTATGCCCAGAGATGTTAAAAAAAAAACATAAGAATATAACCCTTGACTCTGGCCCGGACCTCAGATGTAACACAAAAGCCCTAGGCAGAAAGTCAGCATCAACACATAGTGTCATGTCTTTGGTTGCAATTAGGTAAAACGAAGTACTGAGTGTTGGAGGTAAGGATTTCACCATGGAGAGCCATTCGACTTTCAGAATTTGGTTCCTATACTATCTCTGAATTCTGGAAATTAAAACCAACAAAGCAACCAATCATGTTTTGTGTCCTTTATTTGCTTTTCTAGCCCTTGGGTTTATCTACTCAGTGGATTGATGCATACAGTTCTAGATCATGGCCTGTATTACATTCCTGGGTTACTGTGCTAATGCCTGACTAACCCACATTTCAAAATGTTCAGGCAATAACTAAGGTAAAATTTCATTTTGTAGTGGTTTTACATGCTTATCATATATTTATCACTAGTATATTCATTATATTATGAGAAAATATATTAGGGGCAAAATCAGGTACCCAATACATTTGGTGTAATGGTAGAGAAACAGAGCTAAAATTTGAAACTCATGTAGCATCATCATAGAATTAGGAGAGGATCTCATGTGAGAACCAGAGAGACTCTCAGGAGAATTAGCAAAATGCACTCTCAGCAGAGAGAATGGCATGAAGAAAGGCAGGTAGAAGAAAGATCTTAGAGCATGACAGAGGAATAGGAAGTACTAGTTTGGATCATGCTTTGGGTGTGTGGGGACTGAGGATAGGTAGTGGAAGATGAAGTTAGAAAAAAAAAATAGGGGAAGATCACAAAAGATTCTAAAATCCAGGTTTGGAATCTGAATTTAATATTTGGTAGTACATAGAATATTTTAGAGCAGAGAAGTAGCATGATCAGAACTTGTTTTTTAGATTTATTTATTTGGGGGGGAGGGGCAGAGAGAGAGGGAGAGAGAATCTCAAGTATACCCCCCACTGAGCTCAGAGCCCAACACAGGGCTCGATTCCATGACCCTGAGATCACGAGCTGAGCCAAAACCAAGAGTGAGACGCTTAGCCTAACTGACTGTGCCACCTAGGCACAGAACTGTATTTTAGATAAATTAAACTGGCAGCTTCTTAGAGATGGTATGAAGAAATGAGAAGCAAGGAGATCAGGATTCTATAGAGGACAGGGAAGAGAGAAGAGAAGGCCTTGACTCGGGTGGCCACAGAGACTTACAGAAAAAGAACTATGTAGGAGAAGCTGTGGGCATAGAACTTAATAGGATATAGCAAGTAACCAACGCTTGGGGCCAAGGAAGGGGAGAGAGGGACCATGGTTTTGAGTCGGGGGGGGGGGTCATTGTTATCAAAAGAGTAGGTGATATAAAAAAAAGAGCTGGGAAGGAATGAATAAGAGTATTAGATTCTGAATATATAGGATTTGGGGGTCTCAGAAGATGGCAGGAAAGACTGGTTAGAAGCTCAAGGAAGACATCAGAGTTAGGGATCTTGATTTGAGAAGCATCTGGACAGAGATTAAGAGTTACAGCTATGGGAATGGACAAGATCACCATGAGAAGGATGTAGAGAAAAAGAAACAGACCAAAGACTGAACCCTGGTAGACAAGGAACAGATGGCTCAAGGAGGGTGTGATCAATGAACAGAGTCATAGGCTGCAAAGACATCAAGGGAATTAAAGACTCAGAAAGGGCCACTGTTTGCCCAGTGACAAATAGATCATGGTGGGCCACAAGACTAGATAGATGCCAGAAGGAGGTAAAAGCAGACAGGTAGCGGACAGGTAATCAGGAAGAGGACCCTTGAGCACAAAGTAGCTACAATGGTTGATGGCTGTGACTGTTTTTATTTTGTTTGGGAAAATATAAACAGGTAGGTAGAGTAGCTAAGAAAAGGACAAGATAGGAGGGAGGAGATGAGGTCAGCGGCACCAGAGGAGAAAAGCATCAGACATTTCTTCTGCTGAGATGGGAGAGAAGCAGGCAGGGATAAAGCTAGGAAAATATTTAAGGTGAAAAAATGGATACATAGGGTATTGCTCCAAAGGTACTATACACACAACCAGGTTATTTTTCTTCTAATTCAAAACCCCACTTTTTTTTTTTGTTGTTGTTGCTGAAATTAATGTGACTCAGGACAAAGGTGGTTTTCTAAATCTGACTAATCATCAAAATTAATTGTGAAACTTTTCAAGAATATGTATTTCTAGGCCCAAACCCAGCCATACCAAATTGGAATCTCTGAGGAGGTGGCCTGGGAATTTTCATTTTAAAGCCTTTTCAGTGATTCTGAAGGTTTCCTGGGTCTGGGACCTCCTGAGTACAGTTTTCAACTAAGGACATGTATCAGAATCTCAGAGGCCAGCATTGATTAAATGCGACTGTGCAGAGCACAGGTATTCATATTTCGAAAAGCTTCCCAGATGATCTGATGTGCACCCTGGATAAGAACCATAGTAAAGAGATTCGAATGAAAAAAAAAAAAACACCAACTGGGTTGGATAGAATACTGAAATTCACTGTGCTGACTGGTTCCCTGTTACTTATGTCACCTGACAATTTCCTTTGGACATTTCTCCTGTGGAAACGGCATCTGCTCCTAACCTGGCTGTCACAGGTGGACTGATGTGTTTCTCTGTGGCTCCGCAGCACCTTTCCACAGGCGGCCAGGCCTGTGGGGATGCCATCTGTGGCACTTTGGAGAGAGTCTGGCTTTAAAATTTTTTGAAGTCTCTTTAAGGGAAAACATACAGAATAACATTGTCCACTCTCTGAACTAATGACACAATGTATCTTATAAAAGAAACAAAGATGCAGAATGGAGGAAAGTGGATAGGAAAAGCAATGATGGTTCTTATTTCACTAATCAGGAAGAAAAGACTGTCAGGCAGATTCATAATTTGGCCAGAAAATGCCTTGCACTGTTTGGGTTGATTTTTTTTTTTTTAAAGCAACAGTAACAGTACAACAATTATAGAAATGAAAGCCTGGCACATACTTGCTTGGCTCTGAGGGAGGCCATAAGCCCAGCCCTTTTAATGCCTCTTAAAGAAATAGAAAATTTTCTTTTATCCCACATGATGGTGTGATCCAATTCCTGCTCCAGCAGCCCCAACGTATCATCTGTTGGAGTCTTTAAGTTTACGGCACAGAAGGAAACTGTCAGCTCCTCTCCCTTTCTACAGGACATTCACATTTGCATACTCAACAGACGGTACAAGCCTCAAAGGCCATATTCCCCCAAATGCAATAATCCTACTCTCAAAATACAAAAGATATAATAGTAGCATGAAAATATTCTTACCCCGATGAAGGTTGGCTCCAGCTGTGGCTTAGTAAGTCAAAAACTAGTAAACTTGCTTGTAATAACATCCTAAAAATTCCAAAGGTTATTTTCCCCCATCCACAGTTAAAAAGCCATCTCCTACAGAACAATGTCACATCTGTGAAGTGTCCAGATTAAGGCAAGAGGTTTCTTGCTTCTAGTAATTTGTCTGGTTAGAGATTAAAGAAAAAAATCTGTCTTGAAGCTGTCAGTTAATATTTTGTAACTCAAAAAAAAAAAAAAAAAGCAAAGCCATCTTCACGCTTCACAGCAGAACTGTGTGATTTTTAAACAGAGGTAAATTCTTCTCCATATCAGGTATCTGATAGTTTTTTTTTTTTTTTGCATTTTAGCGCGAGGCAAGCAAACAAAAGGTTATCCACGAAGTTTCAAATGCATATTAGTAACATAAAGTGAAGTTAGCTTTCTTTGATATCAAATTACCTACATATCTCACTGAAAATACAAAATCCTTCTTGCAATTAATAAAGAATTGTGGTATTCTAACAAAGCTGGAAGCGTAGGATCTTCAAATTCCAAATCTTTCCATTCCTGGATGAGTTTTGGTATTCAGATGTTAATAGGATGCCTGCTTTTTTTTGGCCAGTGTTCAGGCTAAAGAGTCTGTGAAACAGACTTTTTCCATCCTATGACCTCAGTTTTAGGATTTCTTTCTTGCAAAATGTTAGTTATTTTACTTGGCAGGTTGCCAGAACACATTCTTACTTTCTCCTCTTTATCTCTTTTCACTTCTCTTTTCTCTCCCTTCTTCACCTTGTCTATCTTTTATTCTTTGATAAAGTATGGATTTAAATTAAAGTCCAGTCCAAACACCATGAAAGGG
This sequence comes from Nyctereutes procyonoides, assembly GCF_905146905.1. Taxonomy (NCBI): domain Eukaryota; kingdom Metazoa; phylum Chordata; class Mammalia; order Carnivora; family Canidae; genus Nyctereutes; species Nyctereutes procyonoides. The sequence continues at coordinate 43,904,469 of NW_026575049.1, read as the reverse complement.
TAGGTGTTTGGTAGGGTCACTAGAATTAGCAAATAAAAATACAGGATGTCCAGTTAAATTTGAAGTTCAGGTAAAAAATGAATAATTTTTAAAATATAAATATGTTCCCAAAATTGCACAGGACATATGTATGCTAAAAAAATTATTCCCAAATACTGCATGGGATATACTAATACAAAAAATTATTCCTTGTTACTCTGAAATTCAAATTCAACTGTGTGTCTTATATTTTATCTGGCAATACTAGTTTGGAGGTTAGACAGAAGGGATAAAAAAACAACAAAGACATCTATTTACAACTGGAAGATGAGAAATTTCCATTCCTATCCTTCTGAATGCTTTTTGTCCAGGTATAACTCTCTATGGCACTGGTTTATTTTTGGCTCATCCAGTTATACTAACAGCTCCACTGAGACACCACATCCTGATACTGACTGCAGAAGTCCATAGGGTTTGAGCTCTGGATAACCTGAGTCCAGAACTCACAAAATGAGTCCTGAAGCAGCATGAGACTGTAGTTCAGCCACAAATTCATACAAATACTCAAGTTTTAATCGATCATTCTCTTTTGAAATTTGTACATCAAATTTAATATTTTCAAAGGCACTGAGTTTTCTCTCTGTAGTACCCACTTGGAAGCAATTTAGCATGACTAGTAATAGTCATTACTAGGAAAAACAACAGAATTCAATTGTATTTGGAAATGTAGTAAAATGATTGCCTCTTGGACATTTTGAAAGGGAAGATGAAAATACTGATATCCTCCAGACATTTAAAGATAAGATGAAGATCTTAATTACATTAATGATTAATTCAAGAATATTTTCCAACATCTAAGTACACCCAGGGGTGATACGTAATTCAGAAATGCAAAGGCATATCGATAGTCAGTATTTTGAAAATATGTTGAAGTCTGACATCCAGAATGGAGACTATATAGAAGTGTGGTTAGAAGCACGGGTTCAGGAATCAAACTGAGTTCAAATCCCAGCTTTGTCACACACTAGCTGTGTGACGCCGGGCAAGTTACTTACCCTCTCTGTGCAACATTTCCCTTATCTGTAAATGGGGATAACCATTCCAGAGAGCTGTGAGGATGATATGAGTAAAGTGCATAGAACAGTACCCAGCACATAGTAAAGTGCTCAGTAAATTTTGGGGGTGAGGATAGTAGTGCAAACTGTCAATAAGAAAAAAAAAACTCACAAAATCAGAGATTGGCTCCATTTTTACAATTGGCCCAGGAGAAAATGATTTTTTTTCCTACAGCCACATGGATAATATATTCATATTTTTAAAATTACAAATGACAGTATTCTATGTATTTATCCATTAAAAAATCTTCTCTTTGTTTTCAGAGTATACAACTTCTCAGGTTGTGTGAAATTAGCATCAGATTATTTCAAGAAGTGAAGTTATATGGTTAACAGTTCTACCCAACTATTGGTTGTTTTTCTTTCTCACCCTGCTTATTATTCTCTTTACTCTCCCAAACTCCAAAAGCAAATGAATAACATTCTTTCCCCCATTGCTACAAGCCAATTAATCTAACTCAATCCCTAGCTATAGTGTTAAACAGACTTTCAAATGAAATAGTCCCCAGTCACTGGGTTTCCTGCCATCTGGTCACTTTGAACTTCATTTGTTTGTGTTTTGAACCCAGAATGGAGTCCAGCAGTGCTAGGTCTACTCTACAACACAGCTCAGGTGTCTGCAGTCTGAGGCAGTGTCAAAGAAAGAGTGCTTTCAAGTCAGATACCTCTAGGGTAATATCCTGGCTTGGCCATACTACCTGTGGGAGCTCTCTGAGACTCACTTTCTTTATCTATAAAAGGAGAGATTCTAATACTATCTACTTTTTTGGGTTGCTATGAAGATTCAAAGAGTTGATTCATCTACAGGGTGAGCCTATGTTCCAGTTTACACCTGTCATTCCTCCATCACTGTTATATTATATAGTTAGTCCATTTTTATAAGGCATTTAGCATACAGACCAGCTAGTTACTATTCAGTATTTGTTACCTCTTAATCATGATAGACTGACACCTTTACTATTCTAAAAAAATACTTTAAATCCCACCAAGTCCTCATTTTTAAGGCAGGAATGGCCTTTTTAACATCGAAAGATGAGTGTATGTGTGTGAAAGTTTGGTCACCTGCCCATTATCCCTACATTCCCTGTCCCTTTTTGTATTTTTCAGCTGTTTAAGAAGCTAAAAGTGGGGGTGGCATTCTCTGTGGTAGAACCTTGAGGGCAGAGGCTTAAATATTTTACATGCTTTGGGGGATCATGTGAGTACTGCTTTAGCAAAATATACTCTGCCAACAGCAGAAGGCCCTCTGAGGTGAGCAGGTGGGCCAGGGCTGGGAAGCTGTCCTTTTACTTCTGCCAGCTATTTGGATTGTCAGATGAATTCCAGGCTCCAGCCCCTGCTCTTTCCAAGATCTCCATCACTGTGCAGTAACGCCATGCTTCCTCATTGTCTATAATCAGGCTTCCTCCAGCCTCCCCCCATCCCCCTCCTCACCCCAAGCTCTTTGGGATACAATCTTCTTGACGATATGAAGGGAGGGCAGGTATTAAAGGGCTTTTCGGTAAATACCAGGCTTTGTGTAGAAACCGATTTCTCCCTTAAAATCACTTCTGCTTCATGTGCCCTCTGCACCAGTTCCCAGATTGAAAGTGGTTCCTGCAAGTGGTTCTGGAGCCAGCCGACTTAGCTAAAATCTAGGTCATTGACAACTGTGAAATCTCTTTGAGCCAACTTGCAGCTCTGAGAATTCGATTTTCTGTTCTATAATATGGGATGTAATAATGTAATAATACACCTCATTGGATTATTGTTAAGAATTAAGTAAGATAACATGTCTAGTACAGCGTCTGGCACAAAATAGGCATTTAATGCCTGGAAAGTATCATAATAGTACCAGGCTGCCTGGGAAGGGATCAGCATTAGAGGCAAAGAGAATCTGTGATCTGGGGGTGAGAGGAGGAGGGTTGGGAAAATTCAGTTTGTAAATATAAAAGTTCTGCATTTTGGAGGTTTACATCTTAATTAAAATCTGTACAAGAGAAAGGACAAATCTCGGTAGTGGTATTTCTGAAAGAAGATACAGAAAGTGCTCAGCAAATGTATTCCAACCATCCTTTGTGTTATTTCAAATTCATTCATTGATTCGTACCAACAATATCTTATTATGTAGGTATTATGTTCTAAATAGCTGGGCAAAGCTTCAGCACAAGAGCATGAAGAAGCTTTATAAAAGAAAACATTTGGAAGAAGCATAATCAGTCTGTTAATGCCAGGCAATATTTATTGATTACCGACTGCAATCAATAAATATGGTAATATTTATTGATTTCCATGTTCTCGCATGGCCCAAGTGACTCGTCAGAAAAACGCTGCCATCTGCTAAAGCCACTGCGGATACAGAATAGCTGAAGTTTATTAATTAATGTCTCTGTGGACTGGAATTGCTCATTGCAGAGGTGCCATCTAGAAACTGTGTCCACTTTAATCGTTAAATGAAGGAAGCAGATGCTTATGTGATCTAATTAGGGGTCGCTGAAAAACCTCCTTCTCGTATAACTTACACTCCAACTATCTATCTTCTTAAGCCTCTGAAGGAGTCCTAAAATCTGAGTTGTCAGGCCTTTGAGCTCAAGCTTTCCTCGGCCCTGTGAGAATGCTTATAGGTTCTCTGAGGGCAGTATTGCAGGGTATAAACGAGTCACATTCCAACAGTGTGAGCCTGTGGCAATGCTGAGTGGGATACAGACTCACTGGATACAAATCTCTGGACAAGCTTCTCATACTCTTTCAGTCTCAGGAAGAACTCCCTTTCTGAGGAAGTCATTTACACAGGTGACTGAGTGAGGGTTGGAAGCATGGCGGGGTCAGTACACATTTTCTTCTCCTGCCTCCACCTTCGGCACAGACTATCTCATTAGTTGGTCAGTAGCCTATAGTGTGGTATGGATATTGGCTGACAAAGGTGGATTGGTGTGGCTTGACCTGTATTTTAAAATATTAAATAAGGATAGAAAATGTCAAGAGTAGTTATAGGTAATGTTTTGTGATTCTGTTCTTTCAGTACACACACTTTCATAGGATATGATGTAAAATGTACTTCTGATTGTGCAGGGTATGTTCAAAAAGGATGAAATGAGTATATATCCAAAATAACTAAAGGCAGGAATTCGATGAGGTATTCGCATACTCATCTTGTAAGCAGCATTATTTGCAACAGGTAAAAAGTAGAAGCAGCCCAGGTGTTCACTGATGGATGAATGGAAACACAAAATGTATAAACACACCATGGAATATTATTCCATTATGTATATATGCACCACAGAATATTATTCAGTGCATAACATTCATTTTATGTTTTCCATAAAAACAAAGGAAATTCCTTTTAGAAAGGAAAGAACTTCTGACACACACTACAACATGGATGAAACTTTGAAGACATTATGCTAAGTGAAATAAATCAGACACAAAAGGATAAATACTATGATTCCACCTATGCGAGGTCCCTAGTGTAGTCAAATTCATAGAGACAGGAAGTAGAGTGGTGGTTGCCAGGGACCAGGGGAGGGGGAAATGGGAGTTAATGGCTTTGGCCATTCTTTAATTCAGCATATTAGCAGAGTTTCCATTTGGGAAGATCAAAGGAGTTCTGTGGATGGATGGTAGTAATGATTACACAACAATGTGACTGTGCTTAATGCTACTAACCTGTACACTTAAAAATGGTTAAGATGGTAGATTTTATGTTACATGTATTTTATCACAGTTCAAATTTTAAAAAGACATTAAGTTACAAAAAAAAAAAAATACTGAGAAACCCTAACCTAGATAACACCCTGGGAGGAGCCTGGATATAAAGGAAAGAGAAAATGTGAGTCTCTGGGGAACCAAATGGGTCAGGGAATACACTCTCCAGTTTTTCTGAAGAATTCTCTTTTGTGACTTCTGGGACCATGGGCCTTCCAGTCTGGCGTAAGAGCACAAAAGAGAAGGTTTGCAATCTTGTTCTGTGATGGCATAATTTCCAGTCTACATTTTTGGGTTCATTTCGTATTTTAATCTGAGAGTACAAGCAATATGACAGCCACGTCTAGTTTCCCCCTCAGGTAAAACTGATACACACACCTCTTCTCTTTCAACAAGCCTGTCCAGCCTTGGACTCATTGGTATCTGAGGGCTGGGTCAAGGTCTTCCTTCCTCACTGAATAAACCATATGTCTCAAAAGGCCTTCAGCCTAAGTTTGTTCATCTACACAATAAGGGGGTCCAAGGAGCCCTAAAGTCCCTTCCTATCATATTTTTTAATTTTTGGTATCTGAGAGTTGAAGAAACAGAATCTGGCCAATCTTTTCTAGGTAAAGGCTGTACACCAGGTTTCTCATTTTCTTAGCAGACAGAATCCTGGCAAATTACTTAAACAGATACGGAAAGGAAGTCTCTGGGGGCAGACACCTCACAGACTAAAAGAACAGCCACAGTTCATTATTTTAGATATGGAATACTGTGGCCAAAATAAATATCAGGAAGGTTTCAAACTTCTCTGAAAACACACACACACAGACACGCACACACACACACACACACAAACTATAAAACCATCTTTCGGTAACAGTTCTCAAATCAACTTTGATCTCTCAACTTCCAGAACCTATTATACAATCAGTTTGTGTAACCTTATTATTAAATTCACATGTATAAATGACAGATTTCTTTGTGTTTCAGATACAATTGTTTCTCTGTGTATTTTTCCCTTCATATTTAACATTTTCTAAGACAATGCTCTACAATGAGCATAAGACATTTTTTAATAAATATGATCATGGACTATTTATGTCCCTCCAAAATTTATACGCTGAAATTCTAACCACCAAGTCATAGTATTAGGAGGCCCTCTGGGAAGTAATTAGAATTAATGCTCTTATAAGAAGGAATATAAGAAAGCTTGCTTCCTCTCTCTCTCTCTGCTCTGTGCCATGTGAGGACACAGCAAGATGGCCATCTGCAAACCAGGAAGCGGGCCCTCATCAGATGTTGGATCTGCCAAGCACCTTGATCCTAGACTTCTTGGCCTCCAGAACTGTGAGAAGTAAATTTCTATTGCTTGTAAAGCATACAGACTATAGTAGTTTGTTAGAGCAACCTGAACTGACAAAGACAAATATTTTTTCATTGATATGAATACTTTTCATCTTTAAACTTTTTATCTTTAAAAATGACTCATACACCTGGAATGGATCTTTGGGTATCATCTAGACCCACTCTGTTCTACCAATCAATGGCAGCCACACCTTCCAAGACATTTAAAAACATTAGTCAGTGGTAAATTTTTTAGCCTTCTCCAGGCCATGCATCCTTCAAAGGGATATGTAAAGCCATGTGCTCCTTGCCTAAGATCCCATTGTCTGAAATTAGAGAAAACGCATACTGGTTAACATCTCTGAAGCAGTCTGACCACTAGCTTTTCTTCTTCACTGCCTCAGCTCTACTAGAAGACCTTTTGAAATCTTTTTTTAAAAAAATTATTCATTTATGAGAGAGAGAGAGAGAGAGAGAGAGAGAGAGAGAAAGAGAGAGAGAGAGAGAGAGGCAGAGACACAGGCAGAGAGAGAAGCAAGCTCCATGCAGGGAGCCCAATGTGGGACTCGATCCCAAGACCATGCGATCATGCCCTGAGCTGAAGGCAAACGCTCAACTGCTGAGCCAGCCAGGCATCCCCCTTTTGAAATCTTTATTTTTATCACTCTTCACCTTTTCTCAGTTTACTTTTTTTTAAAGGAAAGATTAAAATTCTAACTGAACTCTGATCATTACCAACTGCTAAAATAGGGTTGTTTTCTACCTTTTATAAGTCATGAATCCTGTTATGATTGCAGTAGTAATGTTTATTGGGTGCCTCCCAGGTAACTGGCACTTTCCATATATTAATTTCAACTACTGTATTAACTTTGGAGAAAGAACACTGCATGAGTCATTCTAATCCAGTTTGAGTTTATAATAATTTCTAAGTCTTTTATTGTACCATGTGCACCTGACAGACCATTTTTTTCTGCTTCATTTGTTTATTTATTTTTTTCTCCTAGGAAATGAATATTTGGTGTTTGATTCCACTTCATTTATTTTTTTTAAGATTTTATTTATTCATGAGACACACACACACACACACACAGAGAGAGAGAGAGAGAGAGAGAGGCAGGCAGAGACACAGGCAGAGGAAGAAGCAGGCTCCATGCAGGGAGCCTGATGTGGGACTCGATCTCGGGTCTCCAGGATCACACACTGGGCCGAAGGCAGGCACTAAATTGCTGAGCCACCCAGGGATCCCCACTTCTTTCATTTATGAAGGTGCTATCAAATCTTCATGTAGTCTTTAACATCACAGGTGCTTTGTTCAATGAAGGGTCATATACAAATGTAGAAGGGTCCTGCCTCAGGATTCTTCTACAAGTGAATGCCATTGATCTTGTCAAAATATGGCCTTCACAGTATCTTGGGAATCTCCACTTGCTCGTTATTTCTAGAACTTTTCTAGTACAGATGACAACCTGGCAGGATCTGAATCTACTCTTCCTCTGCAGGCACCACCTTACTTGCTTGTTCTTCCTGCCCTGGTTATTGTCTCCAGAGAAACTTCAGAAGAGTTCAAAGATAGGAGTAGAGTGGGACAGAGGTTAAGAGCTTGGTTGCAGGTTCTGAATCTTGGGTTTAAATCCTGGCTTTGCCACTTAAAAGCTATATAGAGCAGAAACCTTATTCTCTTCTTTTTGCCTGTAAGATAAGGTGCTATTGGATTTTTGCTAAAAATTAGAAGTGATAAAACGTCAAGTGTTAAGACTAGTATTTGGTCAAGGTAAAACCTCAAAACAGGTCAGTTATTATTATCACCAGGTAGAAAAGCTGCCACATAAATTTATCCTTTCTGTAAATTAATTGTTATTTAATTGAGGTATAATTTGTAGACAGTGAAATGCAGAGAACTTAAGTGTAAAATTCAGTGGAGTTTTGTTAAATGTATATTCTTCTCACATAGCCCAAATTAAGATATAGAACTTTTCTATCACTTTAGAAATTTCATCATGACCCCTTCCAGTCAAACTCCAGCCCTTCACAGCAACCACTGGCAATGAATGAGAGTTCTTGTTGCTCCATATCCTTGTCAGCATTTGGTGTTGTCAATGTTCTGGATTTGGGCCATTCTAATGGCCATTCTAGTAGCAGTATTTCATTGTTTAAATTTCCTTTTTCCTGATGACATATGGAGTAAGATCATCTATTCACATGAAGGTCTTTGGCTCATTTTAAAATCGGATTGTTTTCTTATTGTTGAGTTTTAAGAATTCTTTGTATATTTTGGATACCTGTCCTTTATCAGATGTGTCTTTCACATGGATTTTCTCCCAGTTTTATTCTCTTGACATTCTTTTGTCTCCTTATTCTCATCTTTTCAATCTTTTTCACATTGTTTTTCATGGAGCATATGTTCGTAATTTCAATGAAATCCAGTTTACCAATTATTTATTTCATGGATTATTCCTTTGGTGGTGTATCTAAAAAGTCATCACTATACCCAAGGTCATCTAGGTTTTTTCCTATAATATCTTCTAGGAGTTTTATAGTTTTGTATTTTATATATTTAAGTCTGTAATTCATTTTGAGTTAACTTTTGTGAGGGGCAGAAGGTCTGTCTAGATTCAATTTTTTTCTATGTGGATATCCAGCTGTTCCAGCACCATTTGTTGAAAATATTTTGGTACAGTGTACTGTCTTTGCTCCTTTGTCAAAGATCAGTCGACTATATTTATGTGGGTCTATTCTGTTCCACTGATCTATTTCTCTATTCTTTTGCCAAAACCACACTGTCTTGATTACTATTGTTTTATAGTAAGTCTTGGGAGTGGGATAGCTTTAGTCCTCCAATGTTGCTTTTCTCTTTCAATATCGTGTTGGTTCTTCTGGGTCTTCTGCCTCTCCATATAAACTTTAGGATCAGCTTGTTGATATTCACAAAATAAATTGCTGGAATTTTCATTGTGATTGCTTTGAATCTACAGATCAAGTCGAGAAGTTTGTGGACTTTTGATTACAAGTATTCCATAGTGTGAATATACCATAGTTATTTATCCATTTACCAGTCGATGGATATTGGGGTTGCTTCCAGTTTTTGTTATGAATAAAGCCATTACAAATACTCTTGTACAAATCTCTTTTTTCCCATTTTTTTCTGCACGAATGCCCACAAAGGGAATTGCTGGGTCATGTAATAAATGTGTGTCTAGGAAACAGTCAAATGGTTTTCAGAAACAGTTACACCATTTTATTTTTCTATCAGCAATGCATGAGATTTCCAACTGCTCCAGATCCTTGCCACTATTTGGTGTTGTCAGTCCTTTCAATTTTAGCCATTCTAGCGGGTATTGTAGTATATCATTATGGCTTTCATTTGTATTTCCCTGAAGATGTATGTTATTGAAATAACATCTTTTAAGTCATTAAAGTGAAATGTATCTTTTAAGCTGCTTGCTAGCCATTTGTGTATATTCTTTTGTCTGTTTGAGGAGGTTGCCCATTTGAAACATTTGTTTATCATTTTGTTATTGAATTTTCAGAGTTCCCTAGGTATTCTGTATACAAATTATTTGTCAGATATATGTATTGCAAATATATTCTCCCAGTTTGTGTCTTGCCCTGTCATTTTCATGAGAAGATATTTTTAATTTTGAGGAAGTCCAATTCAACAGGATTTTCTTTTTTCCTTTTTTTTTTAGGATTTTCTTTTATATTGTATATTTTTGTGACTTCTGTAAGACATCTTTGCCTATCTCAGGTTTTGAAGATATTCTCCTATGTTTTCCTCTAGAAGCTTTATAGTTTTAGCCTTTATATTGAAGTCTATGATTTATCTCAATTGTGTGTGGTGTGAGATTCCTATTTTTACCCCCAGCAGTTGCTCCAACACTATTTGTTGAAAGCATTTGGCTTTTGCCACTGAACTGCTTGGTGGTTCTGTGAAAGATCAACTGACCATATAGGTATGGTTCTATTTCTAGACTCTATTTTGCTCCATTGATTTATTTGTCTGTTCTTATGTTAATGCCACACTATATTACTTCGGTTTTATAAGTCTTGAAATTAGGAACCAAAGGCCTTCAACCTTGTTCTTCAAGACTGTTTTGACTAATAGGTCCTTCACTTTTCTATAAAAATTTTCTATAAAAATTTCAACTTGTCATTTTCTATAAAAGTGTCCTGCTAGCCATCTGATCAAGATGGTGTTGAATCTACAGAACAATATGAAAAGAAGTGGCATGTTAACATAATTAATTCCTCCAATTTGTGAACATCTGTCTATTTATTTAGGTCTCAAATTTCTCTCATCAATGTTTTAGTTTTCAGAGTACAGGTCTTATGTCTTTTGCTAGATTCATTAAGTATTTTGTCATTGTAAATAAAATTCCATTTAAAATTTCATTTTCTGGGATGCCTGGATGGTTCAGTGGTTAGGTGTCTGCCTTTGGCTCAGGGTGTGATCCCAGGCTCCTGGGATCGAATCCTGCATGGGCTCCTCACAGGGAGCCTTCTTCTTCCTCTGCCTATGTCTCTGCCTCTATCTCTCTCTGTGTCTTTCATGAATAAATAAAATCTTAAAAAATTTTCATTTTCCAATTCCTTATTGCTAACAAATAAAAATACAACTGAGTTTTGTAGGGTGACCTTGCTTAATTCATTTACTGATTCTATTAGTTGCTTATTAGATTTCTGAGGATTTTCTCTATAAACAATCATTCTTGTCAATCTTTATGTTTTTCAGTTCCTTTTCTTGCCTTATTGCACTGACTAGAAATAGTACAATGTTGAATACAGGTGATAAACGCAAACATCACTGCTATGTTTCCAATCTTAGGAGGAAAGTGTTTGGTGTTTCATTATTAAATATGATGTTAGCAATAGGTTTTTTATTCTATTTTTAAAGATTTTATTTATCCATGAGAGACACAGAGAGAGAGGCAGAGACATAGAGGGAGAAGCAGGCTCCTTGTGGGGAGACTAATGTGGGACTTGATCCCAGAACCCTGGGATCACCACCTGAGCCACCCAGGCAACCCACTAGTAGGGTTTTTTTTTTTTTTTTAAATTGTAGATGCCCTTTACCAGGTTGACTTAGTTTCTTTTTTGTCTTGGCTTGCTGAGATTTTCTAAAAATTATGAGTGTTAATTATGACAAATGCCTTCTCTTGATCCATTTAAAAGATCAAGGTTTTTCTCCTTTATTCTATTAATATGGTGGATTACAATTAATTTTTCTGTTAAACCAACCATGCCTCCCTGTGATAAACCCCACTGAGTCATAGTTAATCATATATTTTTTACATATGTCTCTGAGTATACATGATAATATTTTTTAAAGAAATTTCACAATGTTTACAAAGGATACTGGATTATTTTCTTTTAAGGTTTATGTCAGATTTTGGTATCAGGATTTTACTAGCCTGATACAATCAACTGGGTAGTTTTTCTTCCTCTAACTTCTGAAAGAATTTGTGTAAGATTGGTAGCTTATTTGTTGGTATTTCATTGGCATAAACATTTTTTATTTGAAGTTTTGATAGAATTTACCTGTGAAGCTATCTAACCCTGGAAGAATCTTCTTTGTGTAAAAGTTTTTATTAGATATTTAGTTTTTTAAAATAGTAATGGGGCCTTCATATTTTCTAATATTCTTGTGAAAGTTACAGTAAATTGCGTATTTTCAAGGAAAGTGACTATTTCATCTAAATTGTCAAATCAATTGGCTAAAGTAGCCATAATATCCAGTTATTATTGTTAAAACTTCTGTAGGCTATGTGTTCATGTCCTGTCTTCTCATTGCTAATGTTGGTAGTTTGTGTTCTCATTCTTTTTTTCTTAATTGCTTTCATCAGTGTTTGTTAATTTTATTAATCTTCTAAAAGAACTAAATTTTTGCTTCATTGATTTTCTATATTATTTGTTAAGCTCTATTCCTAATTTTTATTATGTTCTTTCTAATTATCTTGGGTTTAATTTATTCTTCTTTTGGTGGCTTCTTAGAGTGGGAACGTAAGTTACTGATGTTCAACCTTGTTCTTTTAACACAAGCATATGAATCTACAAATTTCTTTTTTTGCTTTGTTTATTGTTTTAGTGAATCCTATAATTTTCATAAATTGTGCTTTCATTTTCTCCCAGTTAAACTCACTTTCTAATTTCCCTTGTGATTTATTCTTTAACTCAAAGACTATTTAGATGTTATTTATCAAGTATCTAGATTATTTCTTTGCCATTGACATAATTTAATCATGCTGTGATCACAGAATACACTCTGTAAAGATTTTAATACTATGAAATTTATTGTTATTTCTTTTCTTGCTCCCAACAAGATCTGTCTTGGGTGAATGCTTCATGTATACTTGATGAGATTCTGTAATCTGCACTTGTTGGGGGCAGTGTTTTATAAATGTCAATTAGGCCAAAGTAGTTAATAATGTCCAAATATCTACATACTTGCTAATATTTTAAGTTTCCTACTGATTACTGAAGAAAGAGATGTTAAAAACCTGTAACTATTATTAAAGATCTGTTAATAAATACATAATTATGATTGCTTTTTTAATAACTAACCTTTTTATCATCAGTTAAAGGTCTTTATCTAAAGGTCTATTTGGCAATATTAATAGTGTCACATTGGTTTTCTTATACTTACTGTTAACACAGTCTATCTTTTCCACCACCTGGCTTCAAACTACTTGTGTTTTTATATTTAAATTGTGTATCTTGTTGACAGCAGAAAGTCTTGATTTATGCCAATTTGATACCCTTTGCCTTTTAACTGGAGTTTTTGGTCCATTTATACTTAATGCAAGTATCGATTGGGCTGGGATAAGATTTACTATTTTTTTATTTCTTTAATATCCATAACTTCTGCTTTTTATTTCTGTTCTTTCTTTCCTCTCATGTATTGTATTAACCTAAATTTTTTTATTTTAATTCCTCCAATGACTTTACTCTAGCTATTTTTTTTTTGGGGGGGGTGTTTGCTTTTAGTGGTTTTTCTACGTATTCTACTATGCATACTTATCACCAAACTTAGATTTGATATTATACTAATTCACATAAAATGTAAGAACCTTGTAGTCATGCAATTCCATTAGCTCTTTCTTATTTTTTGTGCTATTTTTGTCATATTTTCCATCCATATACCATTGACCCTTGAACAAGAAAGGTTTGAACTGTGTGGTTCCACTTATATGAGATTTTTTTTTTCAATAAATACAGTACTATAAGTGTATTTTTTCTTCCTTCTTTTTCTAATCATATTTTACTCTTACTTTATTGTAAGAATACAGTATATAGCAGATAAATATGTGTCAATTGACTATGTCACCTTTAGAGGCTTACAGTTAACAGCAGGTATTAGTACTTAAGTTTCTGGGGAGTTAAAGGTTATATATGGGTTTTTCATTGCGTTGTGGAGGGGCAGAGTCAGGGCCCCAAGCCCTGCATTGTTCATTGGTCAACTGGACCCTGCAAATCCCAGAAAACAATATTTTATTTTTTACATTAAACAATCTTTCATGTTTATACATATATTTATTTTTTCCTATATATACTTCCTTCCTATATGGCTAAGTTTCCATCTGATAATATTGCCCTTCAACCTGATTAATTTCCTCTATCATTTGTTGTGGTGTAGGCCTACTGAAATGAATTCTTTCTGATTCTTTTGTATCCAAAAGTCTTTATTTCACCTTCCATTTTGAAGGATATTTTTGCTAGAGTTAAAATTATGGCTTGACAGTTCTCTCTTTAGCTTTGGTTTTGTTTTTTGTTTTTCAGCACTTTAAAGATGTTTTAGCCTCTGAAGTTTCTAATGGAAATCCTAGTTATATCACTGCTCCTCTGCACATATCATATTTTCTTTGTGTTTCTCTTTATCTTTAGTTTTTAGCAACTTCACAATGTTTTGAGATGTGGTTTTATGTATTTTTTTTAATCTTTCTTTGAGTTAGCTGAGTTTCTTGTATTTATAAGTTAATGTTTTTACCCAGTTTAGTAAGCTTTCAGCTATTACTTTTTCAAAAATTTTTTCTGATCTCTTTTTTCTGCCCTATCCTTCTGGGACAATTACATGTATATTAGACAATCTGATATTGTCCCATAATGCACTGAGGCTCCATTCATTGTTTTTAAATCTTTATTCTTACTGATCCTCATACTGAATAATTCTTATTGGCTATCTAGTGAAATTTTCATTTCAAATATTGTTCTTTTTATAGTTCCAGAATTTTCATTTAGTCCTTCTTTATAGTTTCCATTTCCCTGCTAAGATTTCACTTTTTTCAGTCATTATGATAATTTTTTCCCTTTAACTCCATGACTATATTATAACAGATGCTTGAAAGTTCTTGTCTGAAAATTCCAACATCTAGGTCATCTCAAAGTCTATTATAGTAACCACTTTTTCTCTTAATTATGGATCACATTTTCCTATTTCTTCACATATCCTTTAATTTTTTATTAGATAATGAATGTTAGTCAATGATATGCTATAGAGACTTTAGAGTCTGTTTTCTTCCTTTAAGCAATGTTGATATTTTTGTTCTATCACACAAATTATTACCTGATTGCCTGAAACTTATGCATACTTAGTGTTCCACTTTGTCATATTTCATTTTGGTTTAGTCTTTAGTTTTTAGGATGAGTCCTTTATTCGTAAGGTAGAGCCTCTCTGAGGTTTTGAAAAAACACAAAAAACAAAAAACAAAAAAACCTCAAGGTGTTTACCAAGCTGTTATAACTGGATGGGAATCAAAATCCAAACTCTATGGGCAATAGTTGTAGGCATTAGGCAGCAGCTGAAAGCTCTGCTCAGCTTTACAGCTTTCTAAGCTATTGTTTTCCATGGGGCTCAATGGCATCTCTCCCACACTTATGCAGTTTAGTGGTCATCCAAGGATTGAGAGAAATTTATATAAAGAAGTGGAGCTCTACTATATATGGTTCCTTGCTTTCTGGAATTTCCTCCCTTAAAGCTCATCTACTCTGGCAGCCCTGAACTCCACTTTCTAACACTTCAAGCAAATATGAATGTGGCTTTCTCCTTGAATTCCAGTTGCTCTTGGTGGATTGAAGTGCCCTCAGGGGATAAGCTGTATAAATGTAGATCTCAACCGGTCCTTTTCCTTCTTTCAAGGAACAGATATCCAACATTATCTGCCTTCTTTTAGTCAGCCTCTAATGCCTTCAAAAAAACATTTTGTCCAGCATTTATAATAGTTATCTGCAGAAGAGTTAATCTAATATAAGCTCTTCTATTATTGACATAACTGGAACTCTGTCACAGAAATTTTGATTTATGAGTTTGTGTGTGTGTGTGTTAAGCATAAATTATACCTTCCATCTTTATGAATACTCATAGGATATTATTAAATAAGATATCCTGAGGAGATCAAGTATTATCCAGACTACTCTGTCCTGCCAGGCAACAACTATCTTAAACTTGTCATGATTAATCTCCTGTTTTTATTTATTCATTTATTAGTTTCAGGTCCACAGCATAATGATTTGACATACAGTTGACCCTTGAACAATGTGGTCAATGCCCCAATGCCCTTATAGTAAAAAATCCATGTATAACTTTGACTCCCCTCAAAACTTAACTACTAATAGCCTACTGTGACTGGAAACCTAACTGATAACATAAACAACTCAATTAACACATATTTTGTATATTATGTATTATATACTGTATTCATACAATAAAGTAAGGTAGAAAAAAATCAAAAGTTATTAGGAAAATCATAAGGAAGAAAAAATACACTTCCAGTACTATACATATTTGATGGAAAAAGCCCCCGTATGTAAGCAGATCCATGTGTTACAAATCTGTGTTGTTCAGGGGCCAACTACACATAGCTACAGTTTTTTTTTTTGTTTGTTTGTTTTTGAGACCTTTTAGATCTATTCTCTTGGCAACTTTCAAATATACAACAGATTACTATCAACTATAGTCATGATGTTGTTCATTACATCCCCAGGACTTATTTATTTTTACAACTGGAGATTTGTACCTTTTGACAACTTTCCCTCATTTTGCCCATCTCTTACCCCACTCCCCTACCCCTGCCTCTGTAAACCATCAGTCTGTTTGTTTGTTTGCTTGTTAGGATTCTACATCTGTGTGAGATTATATGGCATTTGTCTTTCTCTGTCTGATTTATTTCACTTAGCATAATGCCTTCAAGTTCCAACCTTGTTGAAAATGGCAGGATTTCCTTCTTTTTTATGGTCAAATAATATTCTTCTCTCTGTGTGTGTGTGTGTGTGTGTGTCTGCATGTGTGCATGCCTCACATTTTCTTTATCTGTTTATCCATTAGTAATCACTTAGTTTGTTTCCATGTCTTGGCCATTTTAAATAATGCTAATGTCTTGCTTTTAAAAGAGGCCAGGGAGGAAAGATGCTTCTTCAGTAAATGAGTTCCCTGTCTGGAGACTCCCTATTATATACTATAATTTAAATCCATATAATGGCTTTGAATGACTCACAGGGTCATTGAATTATACAGATAGATGCATGAGTAAGCATTACTGAAGCGGATTTTTCTCCCACTAAACCACGAGCAAGAAAAAGATAGCTTTCCTCATGTTTTGTGTGTATGTTATCTTTTCTTTGTGTGTATGTACACTTTTCTTTGCTCTGCTTCTTCACCCCTTCAGCTCCCATGGAGCTTATCATTTTTGGTCCATTTTACTTAGGTTCTTTCACCTTGTTTCATCTTCTGGCATCTATACACTCTCTCTTCTCCCATCTTGGCTTCTGAATCATTCTGGTTGCATCCGAACTTTTTTTTTTCTGAACCTTAATATTATGAGTTGAATAATTTCCCCTCAGAATTCATATATTGAAATTCTGGCTTCCAGGACCTCAGAATGTAACCTTATTTGGAGACAGGGTCTTTATAGGGGTAATAAGGTAAGAATGAAGACATGAGGGTGGGCCCTAATTCAATATAACTGGTATTTTCATAAAAGGGGGAAATTTGGACACAGACCCACACAGAAGGAAGATTATGTGGAAAAACATAGGGAGAATATGGCCATCTGTAAAACAAAGAACAAAGCCTGGAACAACAGATCCTTCCTTCACAGAAGAAACCAACCCTACTGACTGCTCTGAGACTTCTAGCCTGCAGAACTGTTAGACAATAAATTTCTCTTATTTAAGGCACACAGTCTGTGGTACTTTGTTATGGCAGCCCTAGCAAACTAATGTACTTACCACTTAGCAAATAATCTGACCACAGTTTTTCCACTTGATTCTAACTTAAGGCTTGCTTTGTCTCCTAATATCTACTCACCCCTCAGCTTGGTAAATGGGCAGAAAAGCAAAATAAATATGTGATCTGTGTCCTAATTTTTTCACTTAAGTCGAATGACTTTTCTGATTCTTAGGTTCCTTGTATATAAAATAAGGATATTCCCTACCTTAACTGTGTACCTAAATAAAGCTCAAATAAAATACCGCAAAGAAAAAAAAAATACTGCAAAGAGCATATAAAATGCTACACAAAACTCAGGCTTCCCGAGTCCTTGCTCTTTGTTCATAATATGCTCCTTCTCTTGCCTAATTACAAGATTGTTAGAGGGCTCAAGTTCAGAATTCTCCACTTAAAAAAAAAGATTTATCTATTTATTTGAGAGAGAGAGAGAAAGGAAGAGCAGGGAGGAAGGGCAGAGAAAGAGGGGGAGAATGTCCCAAGCTAGATTGTGCTGAGCATGGAGCCTGATGTGGGGCTTGATTCCATCACCCCAAGATCACAACCCGACCTGAAACCAAGAGTCAGATGCTTAACTGACTGTGCCACCCCAGTGCCCCTAGAATTCTCTGCTTTTTAAAGAGAAATTCTTTCAAGCTAAGACTTTATCTAGTGCAAAAGGCAGGATATGATGAATGTGAGGTGATGCTTCAAGCTTTTAACATTCTGACATTTCCAGAGGGTTTAAAAGTAATTCCTCAAACTATTTATTTTTATAAGAAACTAACATATGGAAACAAATTCTTTCAGAGAATAGACTTTTTATAAATGCTTAAGAAAAGAAGAACTAGGGATGCCTGGGTGGCTCAGCAGTTGAACATCTGCCTTCGGCACAGGGTGTGATTCTGTCGTCCAGGGATTGAGGCCTGCATCGGGCTCCCTGCAAGGAGCCTGCTTCTCCCTTTGTCTGTGTCTCTGCCTTTCTTTCTCTGTGTATCTCATGAATAAATAAATAAAATCTTTAAAAAAAAAAAAAGAAAAGAAGAACTAATGGCACATCAAACTGCATTAACAAAATTGGAGTATGTATTGAATGTAATTTTAAAATTTGTAAAGTTAAGTGTGGAATGCTAGGAGTGTTTCAACATATTTTATACATTCTTTTGTCTGTTTTAAAAATGATTTTGTTAATGAGAATTTGAAAAATTGTTTCTATAATAATTAGCACTTTTATAAAATTATTCATAAACATATAATTTACTCCCAAATAGCTTACATTCTAGTTGTATTGATTCTTATCCAGTTTCAAATGTTACTCAAAAGAACCAAATTTTTAAATGATTCTACCCTTTTCAATTCTCTAGAATGCCTCCAGATGGCATTAAAACCCTTCTTCCATTATATTTTGCAGCACAAAAATTTAAAAATTAATACTATTTTAACCATTTAAGACTAGTCACATTCATTATATCATCAGAAATCATGACAGTGGGACTATTGAGAACTTTTAGGGCAATATCTTAATAAAGGCAAACATATAATTATATCCTTTATGAAATACATAGCCTCCTATGCAAGCCAAAGGATCTTTCTAGACTGAGAAACAGATCTTGGACAAAATAAGACATTCAATAATATATCACAAAGTGTGATTTCTAACAAACAGCATTGCAGATACTTAGTAATATAAGCACTGGCCGGCACATAGATAAATTCACATAGCTGTCTTATAATACAAAAACATATCTCACCCCTTAGAGGATAAACATAAAGATTCTTAAGGAGCCAACCTGTTACTGATTCCTGTGAAGCTAAAGTAATTTGTTAACTTGTGAATTACTTAATTTAAACTTTGGTAGAAAAATCTGGTATCAAATTAATCATTAAAAACACATTCGGATTCTTTGAATACTGAGAGGAAAAAGACAAAATCTAGAGTGAGGAACACATGCTTCCTAAGTTCTTTCTATTATGTTTTTAAAGCTGCATTCGTTAATTCAAAAACATAACAAATTCTTGGGATTCCAGAGATATTTATAATCATACTTTTTGCATAATTCAGAGGTGAGGTTGTAGATGGCAGGCTTTTAAAATCACATTGGTACTTCACAGTTATGTAGGACAGAGTATCTCAGGATGTGTGAAAAGTCCTGCAATTATCTATGACAGTGTCGAAAGTCTCCAACAAAATTCTAAAGGTTTGCCTCCTTTCTCCCTGACAACATACACCCTGAAATCTTACTACATTTCTATTTCATAAGGAGGAGTATTTGCATTTTGAAGATTACTCTTACTATGATAAAGCATAAGAAAGACCTCAAATTGCATCTGCACCCAAAAGCATTTAAAAAGACATCATTATGAGAAAGAGAACCACAGGCTTCCTTCCATTATTATGATTCCTCTTACAAGATACTTGCACTGCTTCATATTACAGGCATATTATCTGGATAGAGACAGGAAAGAGACTTACGATATATTCGATGTGCCATTGTCTGGACTCTCTGGCTCAGCATCACCTTTCTCTTAAAAAGGAAGCAGAAAAAAAAAAAAACCCCAACATGTGAGTGTTACAGTCTTTAAGATTTAAGAGAGATTAAATATATTTCCATGCTTCTATTAAAAATCTTTCAAAATGTGCAGCAGGAGGCTTTTAAAACATCTTTTTTATTGTCTGAGAACCAGATTTGCAAGTCATTTCTGCTATATATTACAATTGCCCAGGCACAGATCTATGAGTAGGTACTAAGGAAGCTGTTTGCAAACAACCAGAGGTTCAGAGTGGAGACCTTGCCAAAAGATGAATATCTTACAGATGGAACCTGTTTCCTTCCACTTCATTTTACAGAAAATTTAAGGAAATAAACTCCATTAGCATTCTACGTGCAAGGTATTTTGAACTTTGATCCTTTCTGCTAACACAAGCCAAACCAGGGCAGGCTGTATCAGAACTTGGAAGAGAGAATTTGACAGAACACTAAGGCTGCATCACAGCTTACAAGATCCCCAAGATTTATACCCTATTGAGAGCCCTGCCAGCATCTTTTGGGGACCCTGATGTAATGCAGAATAAGATGTAAGCCAGAAATCCTTCCAGACCATCTGAAAGCTTAGCTAAGAAATGTTTCTGCGGTCTGTGGTCACTGAAGACTTAATAGGTTTTAATTAAGGGAGCCTGGAACCAGTTCACTTTTTGTAGTTTTAAAGGGCAAATTCTTCCAACAATACACATAATGTAATTCTCAGAACCTTAACCACTAAGGGTTTGAACCATGCATCCTCATTTTGTAAGGGGCTTCTTTTTATTTCCCTGAGCCAGGTAGGGGATAGAAGAAGGGTCAAGACTGCACATGTGAGTTAGCTATGGTTCTGATGGTTGTGTGGTGCTAATAGTTGAGTAAACCCTAGGGAAGGTGGTGGGTTGTAAGAAATGGGCCTGATGGTGGCAACTTGCTTTGCTTTGTTTTTTCAAGTCAGGCCTGAATGTCTCATAGAACCTCAGGCCTATGGCACTGTACGAGCTCCCCTTGTCAGCTGCTGACATTAGCTTGAGATCACCTAGTGTAATCATCAAATTATATGATGAACATATCCCAAAGATATCCAAACTGAACTCCAGAGTAACCTTTATAATTTCTTCTCTTTTTCTTAAAGGAAATTAAATAGTTGTGAG
Organism: Nyctereutes procyonoides; assembly: GCF_905146905.1. Classification (NCBI taxonomy): domain Eukaryota; kingdom Metazoa; phylum Chordata; class Mammalia; order Carnivora; family Canidae; genus Nyctereutes; species Nyctereutes procyonoides. The sequence goes on along the minus strand of NW_026575049.1, from coordinate 43,883,495 downwards.
GCAAAGAAGGCACAGTTATATATACAGTTCACACATCTATCTCAGATATAACTCTGGTTAGTATGTCTACACAGTGCCAGAAAAACCACAAGGGATAGTCACTTTGTTAAAAAGCCACAAAACTGATTTAAGTGCCTTGATCACAAACACTGATGAGACGAAGCCCCAGTACAGATAAAACCGTATTGAAATGAAAGCAGAGGCAGCAAATTAACAGACTTGCTTTAAAGCTCATACTTTTATACTATATTTTTGTCTTCTAGGTCAGCCCATGGTGCACTTATTATGTAGGAGACATGTTAGGCCTCATCAACTGGCTTTAGTGCTGGAAAATAACCTAATTTAGTACTTTCCCTAATCATTTTTTCTGCTAAGTAACCACTATTTGTGCCAGAATCCCAAAATAAGAGCTGCAACACCTGCATTACAAAAGACAAAACTAAATGGAGGCTTAATTTCCCAAACATATTGATATACTTTTTTCTTTTAATTTGGAACAATTGGTTATTTTCCCAATGCTAGAGCCACCAGTAATAACCCCACATACAATCATAATCAAGAATGTAGAACAGCAGGTTTAGTAGCAGCAGGCAATAGTAAACATTTCTAAACAAATTCTGTCAAAAAAACAGGAAATCAATAATATAAACAGAGACAATTGTTTGGATGTCTGAATAAGTATGTTTTACCTTGACCAACAATGCTGCCAAGCAACCTGCAGGTTGAGAGGGCCCAGGCCTTATTGCACATGGGATCTGGGGGCTGCAGGAACTGTGGGCTGGATCAGTGTAGGGATAAGGCTGCAGCTGATTACCTCTGCTCTAAGCAGCAGTTATGTTGTGGCAACAGGGAAAACAGAATAGGAAGGATACAATGAGGCCAAACAGGGCATTTATGGATGGTCCGAGAGGGAGTGTCCTCAGCAGATTCAATGCTGGTAATGAATTAACTTTCTGGGGTAAAAGTAAGCTCAGAGTGGAGAGAGGGATTAAGCTGTGTTCATTGTTCAGAAAAAATAAAATGCAAAAATTTCCCCCAACATCTTGAAATTTTAGGTGATGCAATTTCTGAAGTTAACTTGAAATGTTCAAGTGGGGCAGCCCCGGTGGCACAGCGGTTTGGCGCCGCCTGCAGCCTGGGGTGTGATCCTGGAGACCCGGGATCGAGTCTCACGTCGGGCTTCCTATAGGGAGCCTGCTTCTCCCTCTGCCTGTGTCTCTGCCTCTCTCTGTGTGTGTCTCTATGAACAAATAAACAAAATCTTTTTTTTAATAAATTAATTTTTATTGGTGTTCAATTTACCAACATACTAGGGGTGGTGGAGGGGGAGGAGGGCGGGGGGTGGGGGTGAATGGGTGACGGGCACTGGGGGGGACACTTGACGGGATGAGCACTGGGTGTTATTCTGTATGTTGGTAAATAAACAAAATCTTAAAAAAATTAAGATTCATATAAAAAAATGAAATGTTCAAGTGCACAAGCCACTAAGAATCATGGTCTCTTTATCAGGATCCAAGGGAAAACAATAAATGTAGACTAGAAAATTCTCTACAAAAAATTCTCAGTTGGGTGCTCAGGAGAGGTTTCCCTGCAGCCACCAAAGAAGACTGTTTGGGGTCACCCTGGTTATTTCAGCTGTTTTCATGATAGATACCATACTGATCCCTTTGAGGAAACCTGTACTGATCATTAAGAAACGGGACATAAAAGAATGGCTCAGGAGCAGTGCAGTCATTTTGCATGTGGAAATATAGTTACAAAGAGGAAGAGAGAGAAAAAAAATGAGCCATAGGATATATGTATCTACACACACACGTAAATGCACAGGTGTGTGTATATATATATATATATATATATTATGTATAATATGTATAAACAGTCTCACTTCTGAAAAAAGACTAGATATTTAATAATATGTATATTATTAATATATATTATATATATTATATGCGTACTATCAATTTGATGCTCCGTATTCATCTACTTGAGCCTTCCATAGTACCTAACATATACTACATGCTCAGTACACGTCTTCTGTCTCATGACCTGTCATGAATAGAGATTCCCTGCTACCGTGAGAGAAGAGGAGAAAGAGGCACTCACCACTGAGATGAATATATGGTTTGAGGTATAAAACAGCTTGATGGCCCCAACATGCCACTTAAAAAAATTACAGTAGTGACATTTTTAATCCAATAAATGCACTGAGGACTTACACATTGGGCACTCTGGTAAGCATAAAGATAAACAATACCTAATTCATGCTCTTTAAACACGTAACATGACTGCGCTGTTGGAGTTGCCATTCTCCATCAGCAGAGCTACGAGGTGAACTAAGGACTGTTGGAAAAGGAATCAAAACCCACCTATGTATACTATGACTTTCCTTTATAACAATAGTAATCCATGTTCATGGTAATGACTTGGCTTGCTTTTTAGTTCTGTTAGCCCTTTAACCACTATGCTAAGTGATATCGTTTCTAGATGTATAATGTAATGATTGCTGATATGAAAGGCGAGAGAGAAGGTACTAAAGATACTACCACCTCTGATTACGATTCTTACTAGTTCTATTATTACTTTTAGTGCCTCTAGCGGGTATTTATAACTTTAAATTTAACCTTCTATTTCTTGATTAATCAACTGCTGACAGTATCTTTTACTTTATGTGGTATGAGGAAATTCACTTATCTATTTTTCCCTTCCTCCACTGCACACAACTCTGCCTGGCTATACCTTTCCTTCTACATAGCCAAGATTTAAAATATTTATATTCTGTTCAGTAATTATTAATGAGTCACCCTCATTAATATTAATCCAATTAATAATTTAAATTTTGGAATTGCCTGTAGGCCCATTAGAAAAATTACAAACCAATAATAGGATTTACAGTATTGTAACGATTAAATACTAGTCACTAAAGAACAAAATAGTAAGACTGGATGTGTGCAGAAGGGAATGCCACTAATGCTGAATGAAGGCAAGTGTTACTGGCATTTAGGTCAACTGTATTCCCATTCTTATACTTCATCACACCACATGTTAACCTGTCTCAATGAAAGACTATGCTTTTCCTAAAAAAATGTTAAACAGAGGGATGCCTGTGTGGCTACCACCAGCATCAGGCTCCTGCTCAGCAGGGAGTCTGCTTCTCCTTCTCCCTCTGCCCCTCGCCCTGCTCTCTCTTGCGTGCTCTCTCAAATAAATAAAATCTTAAAAAAATGTTAAAGAGAGCATGCATTTAAGGCATATAAAATGTATTCATATATGAAAGTGTACATACACAGTTTTAAAAAGTTAAAATGAGTTAACTGTGTGACCTTCCAGGCCAGGAAATGGGTATTGCCATGAAGGAACCCAGAAGCCTCCTGGGCTTACATCCTCTTTCTGCCATCCCCATGGCTATCAAGAAATGGAATTTTGTGTTAATCATTCCCTTTCTTTTCTTGATGGTTTCTACTACCCATTTATTTGTTAGTAGATAAAATATTCTTTAGTTTTCCCTGATTTTAAAATTTATATAAATGGAATCACATTGTATGGATTCTTCTTTTTTGAAAAATCTATTTATTTATTTGAGAGAAAGTGAAAGATAGTACACGAGCAGGAGGAAGGGGCAGAGGGAGAGGGAGAGGGAGAAGCAGACTTCTGGCTGAGCAGGGAGACCAGCTCAGGGCTTGATCCCAGAACCCTGAGATCACCACCTGTGCCGAAGGCAGACCCTTAACCGAATGAGCCATCCGCACACCCCTAAATGCATTCTTCTGAGACTTACTTCTGTCACTCAGTGTTAAGGGTTTTAGATTCAGCCATCATGAAGTGCTATAGCATTGGTTCACTCATTCTCATTGTCATGCAGCATCTCCTTATAAAAATCCACCATGATTTTGTTATTCATTTGATTCTTGATGGACATTCATAGTTTTTTTTTCCCATTATGAATGATGTCATTACAAACATTCATGAACATCCTTCCTTGTGTATATCTTGGAGGAGTTCTGGGACATGGGGCTTACATATTCTCAATGTTGCTAGAGAATCCTAAACTGATTTCCAAATTAGCTTTTGGTTAAACTTTAAACATTTTTTTCCAACTTAATAACATAGAGCACAGTTTCATTATGGTGTTTGCATTTCTGAGTACCAGTGAAGTGGATATTTTATGCTTGCCCTTTGTGACACTCCCTGTCAATTCTTTAAAAAAATTGTAGTATTATTTCTTTTTTTTTTAACTCATAGAAGCATTTTGTGTTATTGATACAAGTCTTCTGTCCTTTTTTATACATGTACACATACTCCAGGGAATAACTGTTTCCAGTGTGAATGAGTCTTTCTACTTTTTTTTCTGGAATCTTTGGATGACTATCAGTTCTCAAAATTAATGTACATGGATTGATCAATATTTTCCCTTACTTTTTGTTTTAAGAAATACACCAAAAAGATGTTCTATATTATCTTTTGAAAGTACACAATTTTTGTATCAACATTTAGGTCTCTTAAAAATACAAGGAAGAGGGGCACCTGAGTGGCTCAGTCAGTGGAGCATCTGACTCTTGATTTTGGCTCAGATCATGATCTCAGGGTCATGAGATTGAGCCCTGTGTCAGGCTCCACGCTCAGTCGGGAACCTGCTTGAGATTCTCTCCCTCTCCCTCTCCTTCTGCCCCTCCTCTCTCTCTCAAATAAATAAATAAATCTTAAAAAAATAAAAATATGAGGAATAGTTTTTGAATATGCTGTAGGGTAGGAATTAATTTCATTTTTCTCCCTATTGATAACCAATTATTCTGGTACTATTTATTAAGAAGCCCATTCTTTTTCCATTGGTCTACATTATCAGCTCTGTAATAAATCTAGTTTTCATACATCTGTGGGTCTGTTCCTGGGTCTTCTGTTTCATTGCTCAATTTGTCTATTACTATCTTCAATACTTAGCTACAAATATGTATTTATTTTAAGTACTGGAAAGGCAAGGTTCCAACCTTTTTCTTCTCCAGGAGTGTCTGAGCTACTCTTGGCCCTTTGTTCTATCAAATAAATTTGAGAATCAGCCTGTCAATTTCCACATATACAAAAGTGAAGTTATAAATTTGCCATCTGCTGGATCCCACTGCTGCTGTTGAGAATTCAACTGGAATTCTAATTGTTGCTTCTCTGAAGGTATTAAAGGTTATTTTAAGAACTTTTATCTTTGTGACTTGCAGTTTAACTATAATGTGTCTAGTGTGGGGGACCTCTTTTTTATTTATCTGCTTAGTATTCATTGAGTTCCTTCAGTCTGTGGGGTAGTGTCTTTCAATCCTGGAAAATTCTCAGCCTCTTTCTACTTTAATTTTTTCTCTGTTCCCTATTTCCTTCTGCAACTGTTAGACCTTCTCACTTTATCCCCTATACATTTTTTAAAGATTTTATTTATTTATTCATGAGAGACAAAAAGAGAGGCAGAGACATAGGCAGAATGAGAAGCAGGCTCCCCATAGGGAGACTGTGTGGGACCCAATCCCAGGACCCCGGCGTCGTGACCTGAACCAAAGGCAGATATTCAACCACTGAGCCACCCAGGTGTCCCTCTCCAGGCTATACTCTTAAGTCCAGTTTCCCAATTCATTATTTTCTTCTTCAGTAATGTCCAGTCATCTGCTGTTAAACCTGACCAAAGAAATCTTATTTCCTACTATTATTTTTTCATTTCTAGAGGTTCTGATTAGTACTTCTTCAAGGCTTCTTGTTCTTTACCACATTTTCAATCCTTTCTTTTATTTCAGGGAATTAAGCAGTCTTATTTTATATTTGCTTGGTAATTCCACTTGATCTTAGCCAAAAGCCCACAAGGCGATGGGCTTGGTAATTACAATCTCTGGAGTCCTTGCAAATCTAACCAATTCTCTGCTGTTTTTCATTGCTTTTGTTGATGATCTCTCCTTTTCTTGTATGTGACTGGTTTTCTCTTTAAGTTTATTTACTTAAACAATCTTATACCCAATGTGGGGCCTGAACTCATGACCCCAAGATCAAGAGCCATAAGCTCCACTGACTGAGCCAGCCAGGCACCCCTATTTTTTTTTAAATTTAGTATATGAGTGGTTTTGAGAGTGAGTTGCTCATTTCCCTTAGAATTCTATTTTTATTCTCTTCCATTTATTTTCTTTTTCTGGTATTCCTATTAGCTGGATTTTGACCTTTCCATGCTGATTGATTTTCCAAGTATCTTACCTTCCTGTCATATTTTCCATCTGTCTTTTGCTTTATACCCAGAAAAAAATGTTTTCAACCTTATATTTCAGATTCCAGACTTCAGCTATTGCTCATCATTTCTATTAAATTTTTAAATTTTATTGACCATATTTTAAATTCTCAAGTGCTCATTTATTCTGCTACTACTTCTTTTTCATGCCAATCTGTTCTCTTTATATTTAATACAAACAATTTCAAATTTCTCTGAAGACTGATGACACTTGAAATATTTTCTTCTGTTCTTTGAATTAATGGATTGATTCCCTCAGGGCCATTCCTTCTCTTTGGTACTCTGTTATGCATTCACATTTTTGAATGATAATGGGTTGATTAATGAAGGTAATTGGTGTGAATTTCCTGTATCAGTAATATTGATCTCTTTTCCTAACACACCTCTGCCTTGTAAGAAAGGGCTGATTTAGCACTCTCTGTAAGTGCACAGGGTATGGTGACTGGAAGGCTTCACTGAGGGTTCAGAAGAGAGGCCTCAAGGTAAGCTGGGAGCCCTGACCCCAACACAAGTAGGAACTATTTTACTCTGAGTGTGTAGTATTTTTATTTTCTTCTTGAGAAAATGTGACTCTTCTTCTACTACCCATATATGTCTATTTTTAAGGTCTGGTATTATCTCAGAATTTGCTCTGCTTCTCTCTTAGTTATTAGCCTCCTAGCTGGGACTTCTAGTAAGCTGTTCATTTTCTTAGTAAATATTACCTTTTTGTTTGTTTGGGGACAAAAACAAGACAGAATGCTCTCTATAAGAACCACTTAGGATCGGGGTGGAGGTAATCAGGGAAAAATGGTCCAGGTGTACCTATCATTGTCCACAATCCATTCCTATATACTCTTTCTTGGGATTGAGTGGAAATATGAAGTATCTCTTGGAGCACCCTAGGATAGTTCCCACCATTACTAGAACTTATTCCTATTTGTTTCATTCTTTTCCTTTTTTTCTTTTTCTGGGCCATGATCTTTCCTGCCAGGATTATCAAACAGTATGGTCCTTTCTGCTTCTGTTTTCTAGAAACTCAACTTGAATTTCTGATTTGCTGTTGACATCCTTTCTTATTCTCAGTGCTATTATAGATTTATTTCCATTAATATAGCTTTTGGTTATTTAAATGGGGATCCTAAAGAAACGGGAAAAAGTGCTTATGAGAGTGTCCTCTTGAACAGGACACTCTCATAGCTTTCAAAAAACATAGACATACGCCCTCTATTTTAATATTTAAGTTTCACATGTTTAGTAAGTTTCTATTTTGTGATATTAAATTAACCAGCAATTCAACAAATTGACTAAAGCATCCATCTTTTAAAGACTTGGATTGTAGGGCACCTGGGTTGCTCAGTCGGTTAAGCATCTGCCTCCAGCTCAGGTCATGATACCAGGGTCCTGGTATCAAGCTCCATGTTGTAGGGCTCCCTGCTCAGTGACGAGCCTGCTTCTCTCTCTCTCCTTCTGCCACTCCCCCTACCCGTTCATGCTCTCTCTCTTTCAAATAAATAAATAAATAAAATCTTAAAAAAAAAAGACTTGGATTGTAAAGAATTTCTGTTTAATTCACACACTCTTTTCCCTTATTATCTACATGACAGACTTTTTCTGATTTCAAAAAGAAAAAAGCACTGACCAAAAGTGACAGTCCATCAATCCACACATACACATTTTGTGTTTGGTGTCTCTGCATTTCAGTTTTTTCTATTTTCTACATATTTATTGGAATCAGACTTTCAAACACATTCCAAACTGTAATTATTCGAAACCAAATACAAGAAATAGCACTGGAAATGCTGGTGGCTTCAGCTCTCCTAAAGTTTCAAATGTGCTATAATCTATAGAAAAAGCTCAGATTTTTAAATAGCAATATTACCTTTTTATAGATGTGCTCAGCTTTTGGGGGAAATTTTATTTGAAAAAAAAAAAAAAACAACCTCTCTATCCCTAGAAAAGAGGAAGCCAATCACAAATTTCCATAGACAATAAAATGCTAGGAAGTATGCCACAGAAGGCAGTTGCTACCTCCCGTTCCATAGAAGATGGGGTCTGCTTTATATAATCTAAATTGCAGTATAAGCATGACGCGCCATAAAAATACACTAGATATGTACAAAAATCACTGTATACAGTTTTCGGACAAGAATTCAAACTCACGTGAAATGACAGAAGCTACCTTCTAGGGGTCAAGGTAGTGGGATACAATCTGTTGTCTTAGGGGTAGATTCATTTTTTGTTTTACCATGTGACCTTGGGTTAGTCATTAAGCTCAAAAATCTCATTTTTATCATGTGTAAAATGGGGATGGTACTGCCTACCTTAATTGCCTATGGTTAGGATTAAGTGAAATCACATATCAAGGCACTGGAACAAAGAAGAGACTCCTTTGTTCTTTATGTCAAAAACTCAAAGCTCAAGCAAGTACAATGGATGTACATTGATTATATTCTCCCTTTACCCTGAACTGTTTAAATTCAAATGGAAAGAAATAGGAAAGGAATGGCAACTCTTCAGTATGTTCTAGTTTTTTAGTATGTTCTTTAGTATGATCATAAAGCATATGATGCTAATACTGCACACCTCATGGATTTAATCAGGCATTTCTTTTAAGTCCTTTTCTTACCATTGAATTTATCATTTTCTTTAGATTTCAAGTCCCTTGGTCTTTCACTTCTTCACTGTGCCAATGCTCACAGCAAATCCCCAAAGAGGGTGGAATAATTAAGTGATATTGCCTATGCATCATGATGTTACCATCCCCCTACCCTGACTTTTCTCTAGCTGTGCATTAAAAGTCTGGGGCTTTTTAACACATTTGTCTGAATGTCTTTTCTCCTCAAGCCTTCTGCCTCACAGATGCTCAGTGGGTGAGCCTCAGTTCCCAAAGACACATTTACTAGCTCAGAGTGATTTTCATGTTCAAACGTGGCTTTGTAATTGGCAAGGGGTGCTCTCAGCTGACTGGCTGGGCATGAGACTAACAATGCCCAGTCTTTGTGAGTGTGCTTTCATGACATGAATGGGGTAGCATATGCATTTTTAATGCTCAAGATGATATTAACAGCAATCACTAGTGCCAAAGAAGAGAATTAAAACACTACTTCATGGAATGACAACATTCAATCTTTGACAATGAAGCCCACGTGTTTCATTAGTTACTCGTTTCAATAAGAAAATTCCTTCCCAGACACTGTAGCCTGTCTATCTCTGGAAGAGGGCATGGTTTCTTCGTGGATTCTAAGGTCATTTATCTTGAAGTCTTCTAATTGGTTCTCTTGGCCCACTCATTTTCTTTCAAATTAAATAACTCACTGATTGCCTTTAAAGATTTTTTTCCTGTCCATGTATACCAGAGACCAATTGTAATAAAGTATAATGTTCCTTCCTCATAGGATTGCTTTGAAATTCACCATTTTATATTTTGGTTCTCCCTCCCTTTGAATAAAGCTAGAGGAGGACTCTGGATCACCAGGAATCTTATCCATTTGGGCAGTACTTGAACAAATGGGCCTCTTTTTCACCACCTGATTTTGTTTCTTAGTGAAATTCTTCTCAACCTACAGTCTATTGCATGCATTGTCCCCTCCTCACTCCCTCTATCTCCCACCCTCCGCATACAAAGCTATAGAGAGAAGTCTTTCTTACTTGGATTATTGTGTCCGGAGGAAACAAGCTGAGAGTCCTAAAAGAACAAGAAATATCAATTAATTTTCTTATTTTGACTTTCAAAATCTAAGTTGAATATGAGACATACTATCAGTCATTCAGATCCTATTCACTAATTGTGGTCTCTACCAGATACTGTAATGAGAAATGTGCTTACTAAGCAGTTCTGAAATGTAGCTAGCTCACAATCACTTCACTTTTGTACTGTAGACTTTTTATTTATTGAGGTGAAATTCACATAACATAAAATTAACCACTTTAAAGTGAACAATTCAGGGGTGCTTGGGTGACTCAGTCGGTTAGGGCGTCCAACTCTTGGTTTCAGTTCAGGTGGTGATCTCAGGATTGTGAGATCGAGTCCTGCATCAGGCTCCATGTTCAGCTTGGCATTCTTTCTCCCTCTGCCTCTGTCCTTCCCCACCCCTGTACTCTCTCTCTTTCTAAAATAAAAATGAATAAATAAATCTTAAAAAATGTTTTAACAACTCAATGGCACTTAGTACACTCTTAATGTATAACCACTATCTCTATCTGGTTGCAAATATTTCCAACATTCCAAAGTAAAACTTCTTACCCTTTAGGCAGTGTGTCCTCATTACCCACTCCTCTCAATCCCTGATAAGCAACACTCTGCATCCTGTTTTATGAATTTATTTATTCTGGATATTTAGGGGGTGGAATCATAATACATGTGACATTTTGTGTTTGGCTTCTTTCACTTAGCATAATGTTTCAAAGGTTCACCCATGTCATAGCATGTATCAGTATGTCAGTCCTCTTTAAGGCCAAATAATATTTCATTGTGTATATATACAACATAATGGAATATCCATTAATGGATATTTCAGCTGTTTTCTACCTTTTGGTTATTGTGAATAGTGCTATTATGAACCCACACATATATGTATTTGTTTCAGTCTCTATTTTCAAACTTTTTTGGGGTATATACCCACAAATGGGATCGTGGAGTCATAAGGTAATTCTATATGGAACTTTTTGAGGAACTGTCAAACTATTTTTTTTAACATTTTATTTATTTATTCATGAGAGACACACAGAGAGAGGCAGAGACATAGGCAGAGGGAGAAGAAGGCTCCACGCAGAGAGCCTGTTGTGGGGCTTGATCCTGGAACTCTGGGATCATGCTCTGAACCCAAGGCAGACGCTCAACCACTGAGCTACCCAGGCATCTCTGTCAAACTATTTTTCATAGTGACTGCATCACTTTGCATTTTTACCAGCCATGTATGCAGGTTTCAATTTCTCCACATCCTTACCAACACCTGTTATTTTCTTTTAATTTTGAGAAATTTTATGATAGCCATCTTAGTGTGTATATGGTTTCGATTTGTATTTCCCTAACAGCTAATGATGATGAGTATGCTTTTGTTGGGCACTTGTATAGGTTCCTTGGGGAAATATCTATTTAAGAACTTGGCCCATTTTAAAGTAGGTTGTTGGCCTTTTTGTTGTTGAAATAGTTCTTCATATATTCTGGATCTTAGACTCTTATCAGACATGATTTGTAAATATTTCCTCCCATTCTGTCAGCTGTCTTTTCACTTTATTGATAATATCCATTGATCAACAAAATTTTTTTTTAATTTTAATGAAGTCCAACTTATTTTTCTTCTATGGCTCATGCTTTTGGCATCATATCTGAGAATCTACTGCCAAATCCAAATCATACATTTAATTCTATGTTTTCTCCATGAGGTTTATGATGTTAGTTCATATATTGAGATTTTATTATATGACTGACTTTTAATCTAACCTACTTCCCTTTGTGTGTATCTTTACTCTCATCACCTTTCTATAGATGATGCTGGCAACCATCCTACCATGGAAAACTCTCCTGAACAACTGTTGTCAGTCTCACATTGGTAGATGGAAAGATTACTACAGATTCCCACTTAACCTGCAATGGTGGAAAGCCAGTACTACATAGTATTTTGAATTTAGTTACTGTTTAGGTAAATAGCAATTGATCATGATTTTATTTGCACTAAAGTGAAATGTTAAATTTTGTTTTGGGAATTCACATCCTTCTTACTTGCAAAATTCTCTTTTAGCATGAAATATAAGGGAGAGTTACAAAAGAATGAATTGGAGATGGTAGGAATGTAAAAGAATAGGTAGCAGCAAATAAAATCCAGTGAAACTCCTTTATAATTTTAGTGCATGGGACAAAAATCTAGTGAAATGGAATTAAATTCTATTATATAGTTTAATGTATTTTACTAGAGTTTTGCTCCATGAATATATTTGTCATGGGACAGGAGATGTCCTTTATGACTTGTAGCATATTCAAATCCATGTGATGTTTTCAAAAGGAATTCCACTGAAACATGATAAAACCAGCCAGACTGCTGGGTAGGGAATGGTTGGGAAAATAGGGAAGGAAAGGGATTCCTGCTCTATTAAGCAGACCGAGTCACATACAGATGCTTTTCATGCTAATGCAGGTAATGATGAGCTATTCATATGAAGAAAAAGAACAAGCTCAACTCTGAACCTGAGAGTCAGGTTTTGGAAACAGTGTATTAAGATGAAATATTGTTCCTGAAATGATGGGCTAAAGTATAATCCTCATAAATAAATAATTTGGATAGTTGTTATTAAGAAGATAACCACAGTTAAATCCTCCAAATGGATTGGTATGTTTTCCATCTTTTCTAATTAATTTAGAGTTTATATTTGAACATAAATTAGTGTTAGCTTTATACATGAAAAGTACTTTGAATCCATGTAGCTGACTTCTCTAAGCTGCCTGCAGATTTTGACATTTTGTAGGTGTCCTGTACTAGAGAGGTAAACACTCACTCATGATCAAATAGGCAAGAATAGTAATTGAGATAGTTTTTAGCATTAAGTTCATTCTTTTTAATTTTTTTATAGTAGGCTCCACAATCAGCATGAAGACCAACACAGGCCTTGAACTCATGACCTTGATATCAAGATCTGAGCTGGAATTAAGAGTTGGACACTTAAACCACTGAGCTACCACAGGTACCCTGCACTAAGTTCATTCTTAAAAGAAAAAGTAGGTATTTCTGTGAGTCAGCTGATAGAAACTCTTGGAAAATAGCTCATTTTATTACTTGATGCATACCAGGCATCCTCAAGCTCAGACGATGACTATGGACTGTGACTCTTGAGCAGAGAACAAATAGTAAGGTCATATATAACCTGAATTATAATTACATACTGCAAGATCATGTATTTCAGAGATTTGCAGACTTTGAATTTTACCAAAACATTTGCATAATTAATGATGATGATTATTTCTATTTTGTGTGGGCAGTGAAGAGAGGCAGAAAATGGCTCAAGTAATTGGTTAAAAAAAATCACCATAAAAATCTGCCCTTCCAGAAAGAAGGAGACTTTTGGAGGGGCAAAACACTTTGTCTTAATATGTAATGTCATGTTTGTAACCAATGTCTTCTGGATGGTGCACTGAACCAACAAATATTAGCTTGAAAATAAGGACTCTAACCCCAGTTTCTAGACCATTCCATTCTGGGGGTACGAATGTTATCCCATCATCATTGTCACTGATGTCTGGCCAGCACATAGCCAGTGGGCCGGTGGAGGGCGTGAGTTACCTTATGAGGCTCCTCTCAAGACTACATCCATAGGGCGTTGTCTTTATACTGACTAGGTCTCTGCTGGCCAACAATAGGGCCAGTGGCTGCTGCTTCTTCAAAGAGTCCTGCCCTGCCCAGGCAGCTGCAAAACACTGGGGCCACCAGAGAGTGAGTGTACAGATCCTTTATCCTTCACTGAGAGGAGCCAGGCTGGATTCAGAGCAAAGGGAAACAAAGCCCCCTCCCTCCAAGGGCCCAGGCACTTAAGGTCTTCCCATTTTGTATTTCCTGTCATCCTACCCAGACACTCTTACCACCTATAGCTTGTCTCAAAGGTCTTCTCTCTCTCTCTCTTCTCTTCTTTCTCTCAAAGGCCCTTGCTAAGTTTTCTGTAAGTAGATGCTTGGGGAGTTGCTAACCTCATCTGCGTATTCTTATTATAGCCCCCTCTGGGAGCACTCTATGAAGGCTGCAAAGTTCTGTCAGACATTTTAAGAGTTACAGAGTGAGGGAACAAACTCCTTGTCTACAGGGCCCCGGGGCCTGGCAAGTTAGCAGTGTAGATGATATGTATACAAAATATCATAACCTAGGGCTGAAAGGGATGTCATGGCCACTCTGCAAGAGTACTTCAAGTCTTTGCAACCTTTCCTTGGCCTTGGGATGTATGCCCTGTCATTTTCTGTTTTCTGCTTGGCAAACTTCATTCTTTCTTCAAGGCTCAGAACAGAAAAGCTCAAGGGTTACCTGCTCTTTGAAATCTTCCTGATCCAGAAAGGGCTCATCTGCTTTATGTTTTCACTGCACTGTGTCACACTGCCACTACAGACATTACCTTTTCAACTATGATTCTTTAAAAGAAGGACAAACCCAGATTTATTAAGGTACAAATTCAATGATATAAGCTGCACATATTTCAAGTATACAATTTGATAGATAGGATAAAAAGATGCTACTATTATTCCTGCCTTGACCCAAAGGTAGCTGTATCTTATTGAGGAGCATTTATTATTTAAAGAAACAAGCAACAGTAATATCTATTCATTAAAGAAAATTCAGAAAAGCAGTAAAAGTAAAGTATATACATTTTTAAAAAGTTGCCTGTCATCCTGTAACAGGACACTGCTAAGGTTAATTGACTGCTTTTGGTTTGCCAGTGTCATTCATCAAGTGAGCATCATTCTGACGTGTGCACAAAGGCGAGAGCCACTTCCGGTTATTTACAAGAATATCTACAGATGAGAATTTATGCTTATCCACCTCCAAGTCCTGAATTCCCAACACCTATTTTTTGGTACACAGGAATCCTAAACCTTCTTTAAATGTAGTGTTTAGTTGGGAAGCAGAGTTTGTACAAATCATTTTGCTGAAGTGTGCTGGTATCTAGAAAGCCCTTCAGTGAAGCACTGTAATAAAGACTGTATTTCGTCATATGTACCCTGCCAGCAAAACTGTCTGAAGCTACACTCCCTCCCGTACTATTATGAAAGAAAACTACTGCCAATTAATTTTAAGATGCCGTCAATTATAAAACAAATCCTGATTTTTAGGGAACATAAGATGTAAAAAAACCCCCACATAACTACTTTACATCAGTAAAATGCAGTTTTTCTTAAGCCATATAGCTTAAGGAGGGTAATACTTATACTATGAGGGTATTACTTTTTTTTTTTGAGGGTATTACTTAAAAATGGCTCTTTGGAATCATCTGAGGACTACTCACTCAGATCTCTCGTTGTGTTTCTATCAATCCGGTGTTAGAATTATGATAGGCAAGAAATGGAAATATATCTCATATTTTCAGACCCACGTACAAAGCTAGTTACTACAGGAACAAGGCACACATGATTTGCAGTCTCCCTTCACACCTATTATTTCTCCTCCTTCTTTTCTATAAAGTTTAAAAGAATTGAAATAAGGTAATTTATAATTAATTTAAATGTTTGTTTCCAGATAGTGCTAATCATGGAGTTTTCGTCCAAAAATTTTGTGGTGCAACTTAAAGCATGTTAGGAACACCAAGAACAAGATAGAAAATAAACTTCCCAACTGTAAAGCACTTTCCTTCACACTTGCTGCCTTCCTTCTCCTTCTAGTGGACAAAAAGGCAATAATAG
Organism: Nyctereutes procyonoides; assembly: GCF_905146905.1. Taxonomy (NCBI): domain Eukaryota; kingdom Metazoa; phylum Chordata; class Mammalia; order Carnivora; family Canidae; genus Nyctereutes; species Nyctereutes procyonoides. The sequence goes on along the minus strand of NW_026575049.1, from coordinate 43,867,896 downwards.
GATTACCATTTCTAAAATGATGCTAGAATTCTTCTGTATAATGCTTTAAACACTGATCAGTAAGTATAGTTCCAGACCAGGTTTGATCCCACCAGAGCCAGCATCCATTGCCACACAAAATGTTTGTGAAATGTCATTAGGTTTGCACATATGCCTTCTGAGGATGGAAAAGGTTCAAGCACTTGGAGTCCTTTATTTGCATTTCAAAATTTATGAGACTGTTCCAGAAACGAAGAGAAAGGGCAAATCAAATTCAATTTTTTTTTTCTTGGTTGAAATACCTGATAATGGTATATAGGTTTTTTGTTGTTGTTTTTTTTTTTTTTTGTTTTTTTTTTTAAAAAGCAAATTCAATTACTTTTGAGATTTAGAGAATGAGGTGGACATGTCTGGTAGTTTTTATCTAGGGAATTGTGACTCCCAATTAAGATTTTAGGGAACAGAAAAAAAATATCCAAGTTCATTATCAGTGAACTTTACTATACATAATGTCCTTTAACAGTGAGACAAATTGGGGAAATTCTCGGAAGTATTCAGCTAATTAATTTAGTGGTAACTCAGAATGCTCAGTTAAAAAGACTTTTCCTTGTGAGGTCAAATTGCTCCTTCAATCTTAATGAGGGCTTAATTTTGTTATTTATGAGTCATTTTGGAGATTTTTCCCCCTCATATTCCATAAATAATTCTAACTCCTCTACACTAGCAATAGTGACAATCTCAAACATTAATCAATTAATGAACTGCACACCTCCAATTGTCAGAATACTAATTAGTTGAGATACAGGTTAAAAGAGATGCACTGTGTGTGAAAATTAGCAATAGTCTTTGTAGTAGGCAGAGTAAGGGCTCCCCCAAAGATGTCTGTTTCCTAATTACTGGACCCCATGAATATGCTGCTGCTCAGGGCAAAAGGGATTTGCAGATGTGATTAAATAATTTTGAGATGGGAGATTATCCTGGATTATCAGGTAGGCCCACTATAATCACAAAGACCCTTAGGACAGAGATGAGGAGGAAGGAGTCTCAGAGAAGGAGATGTGACAAGGAAGTCTGAGGTCAGAATGATGAGAGCCATGAGCTAAGTAACAAGGGTAGCTTGTAGAAGCTGAGAGCAACAAGAAAACAAATTCTTCCCTAGAGCATTTAGGAGGAATGCAGCCCACTAACACCTTGATTTTAGCTCAGACTTCTGAGTTCCAGAATTGTAAGACAATAAATTTATGTTGTCTTAAGTTACTAAGTTTTTGGTAATTTGTTATAGCAGACATAGTACACTAACCCAGTCTTATTTCTTCTGTACAAGATAAATTAATAGTACTTACAAGCTTTTTGAAAGAAAAACATTATTGAAATCATGCAATGTTCTTACACTTTGTAAAATGACTTATCCTTTCTTTCTTGGGCAAGGCAAAAAGATCTAGGAGTGACATAACTCCACACAAATCCTATAAAAATCCTAAATAACATACATTTTAAAATTTAAATTTGAAATTCTGTGCCCTATCTGATATTTGATAATGTATCTTTTTGGATGGAAGATAAGATTCTTGTAACTTAATTTCTGCCTTGAAAAATATATTTTTTATACTAGTGACATGAGGTCTCAATTTTACTGTAAAGATAAGTAAAGATAAGTTATTACTTCAACTTAACCATATACATTCAACAAAACAAATTTGTACAGTCCTTTTGGTAAAGTCACAACCAAATGGGCCTTGGGATGTGTGCTATTTGGGGATACCTCTACATTGCCTGGTTGGGGTGGCCAGTGGGGCTTATACTTTTGGGTCCCACAGAACTATAAACAACAGAGAAGAGTTCTTAAGCCACTACTATCCCTGGGTCACAACAAGAAGCAATAGACCTAGAAGCCCAGTCTTTCTGTGAGGGAGGCCTAGGCCTAGTAACTAATCATCATAGCTATGGCCTAAGGGGCAGGCTACTACTTAAACATGCATCTAGGAGCTGACTATATTTCTTTCCAGCGATCTTGGAGGGTAAGTGCTATCTTTGCATTCATCCCAGCTGGGTTCCAGAATGCCACATCTCCTGGAGGGGAGCATTATGTGTACCTGGTGCCTGGTGTTTGCAACAGATGTCCAGGGGATGCCTCTTGATCACCTGGTTCTGATGGCCTGAAGGGCCTTCTGTTCCTGGGTGCCACAGGACTGTGGCAATTACAGGGAAGCCTATCTTCATAGCCTTCTTGGCAGGCTATCACGTCCAGGGGACTGCACAGACAGTAGACTGAGCCATATTCTTTCCCCCAATCTGTGAAGGAGGCCACTTTGATTGTCCTAGAGCTTTAGACTGAGAGGTAGTCTTCGGGACTGGCACATACATTAGTGGCCAATGGAGCTGCTCTCAGGGAAGATATGCTGTAGACACTATCTTTTCATTCTCCCTCTGCCTAGCTCTAGCTTGTTGGTATCTCCCAGAAAGGAGCTTATACACTCCTCTGGAACCCAATTTTTTTTGCAATTGCTATGCAGGGAACACTTCCAGATCCCTTGGCTCTGGTGGTCAGCAGTGCTTATGCCTGTGGTCCCTCAGGACTACATATATTTGCATACTTTTAAAAGCTGCTGTGTGCAGGTCTGGTTTTCAGCTTGAATCTACATGCTGAGATTCTTCCCTTTGGGACACTGACATGTCTTGGCACATTCTGAACTATTAGGGGCTGTTAGAAACATAGCAGATTGCTTGGACAAATACATAGGTTTGAGAAATGACTGAGACGTGAGGAAAGGCTGAATAAAAGGGTTCATTTCCAACATGAGGCTACTCCTTCAAGACTGTGAGAGGTATTCAGCTAATTAATTTACTATATATCTACTATATAGAAACCAACACAGAGAATCAAGCAAAATGAAGATACAGAGGAATATGTTCCAAATGAAGGCAAAACTTCAGAAAAAAAATCCTTAATGAAACAGAGGTAAGTAATTTATCTAATAAAGAGTTCGAAGCAATAGTCATAAAAATGCTTACTGAAAGGGTGAGAAGAATGGAGGAACACAGTAAGAACTTCCACAAAGAGATGTAAAATATAAGAAAGTATCAAACAGAAGTCACAGAGGTGAAGAATGCAATGACTGAGGTGAAACATACACCACAGGGGTTCAACAACAGAATAAATGAAGCAGGAGAAAGGATCAGTCTACTCAAAGACAAGGTAGTGGAACTCACCAATCAGAGCAGGGAAAAAAAAAAAAAGAATGAAGTAAGTGAAGACAACTTCAGGACCATACAGGACAACAGACTAACTAACATCTGCAGTACACAGGGCTCCCAGGAGGAAAAGACAAAGAGAAAGGGACAGAAATCTTATCAGAAGAAATAATGACTGAAAATATCTCTACCTTGAGGAAGGAAATCAGAATCCAAATCCAGGAATCCCAAAGAATTCCAAAGAATATGAATCCAAAGAGACCCATACCAAGACACATTATGATTAAAACATCAAAAGTTAAAGAAAACAAGAGAATATTAAAAACAGCCAGAGAAAAACAGCTTTTTAAGTATAAGGGAACCCCTATAAGAGTTTCAGAACAAACTTTACAGGTCAGAAGCGAGTGGTAGGATATATGCAAAGTGCTGAAAGAAAAATCTAGCCAAGAAAATTCATTAAGAATTGAAGGAGAGATCAAGAGTTTTTGAGACAGGCAAAAGCTAAAGGATTTCATCACATAATGATGAAGGTACCTCATGAAGCTGAAAAGAAGTGGCCTAATTAGTAACAAGAAAGCATGTGAAAGAGTAAATATCATTGGAAAAGTAAATCTTTAGTAAAGGTAGTGGATTAATTATTATAGAGGTAACATGATGGCTAAAAGACAAAAGTGGTAAAAATAACCATGACTACAATAATTACTTAGAGGATACACAAGATAAAAAGATGTAAAATGTGACACCAAAATCAAAATGTGGCAGGAGAGTAAAAATGTTCAGCTTTAGAATGGGATCAAAGTTGTTACCAATTTAAAATAGACTGTTATGATATAAATTGTTACATGTAAGCCTCATGGTAACCACAAAGCAAAAAGCTATAGTTAATACTTAGAAAAGAGAAAGAGAAAGGAATATAAGCATACCACTAAAGAAAGTCATCAAATCACAAAGGAAGAGAGCAAGAGAAGGATAGGAACAGAAAGGAACTACAAAAACAACTAGAAATCAACTAACAAGATAACAATAAACACATACTTACCAATAGTTGCTTCAAGTGTAAATGGACTAAATTCTCCAATCAAAAGACACAGAGTGGCTGAATGGATTAAAAAACAAATTCAAAAAAATATTGTTAAGGCTACTCTGTGGAGAATAGATTGTGTATTAGGGTGAATGGCTGGAGAACTGTAGTCCAAACTAGATGTGACGATGGCCTGGAATAGAGTGGTAGATAGAGCAAGTGTAGAAACAGGATGACTAGTTAGGGAGCTACTGCAATAATTAATGCAAGAGGTGATAGTGTAGACCAAGGAGGTAGCTATAATGGTGGGGTTAGCATTTAGATTCGGGATATATTTTAAAAGTGGGGTAGACATGATTTAATGATGAATTGGATGAATGGTATGAGAGAAAGAGGAATCAAAGATGGTGTACTGAGTTGAATAGCATCTTCTAAAACTCATGACTACTCAGATGAGGTCAAGATCACACTAGATTAGGGTGGGCCCTAAATCTAAAGACTGTTGTCTTTATAGAGACACAGAGACACACAGAGGGAAGACAGCCATGTAAATGTAGAGGCAAAAGTGAAAGTGGTGCAGCTACAAGCCAAGGAATGTGATTAGACCTGACAGTCATTAGAAGCTAGGAAGAGGCAAGAAGGATTCTTCTCTAGAGCCGTCAGAAGGAGCATGGCACTGCTGACACCCTGATTTCAGACTTCAGCCTCCAGGACTAAGAGAGAATAAATTCATTTATTTTAAGCTGCCCACTAGTTGTGTATTTTGTTAAAGGTATCTTAGAAAACAAATACAGATGATTCCAAGGTTTTTGGCTTGAAACAGCTGCAAAAATGGAGAAATCACTTACTGAGAAAAACTGAGATAAGGTTTGTTGGAGGGGGGTGAAAAATTCAGTTTTTGCTATGCTAAGCTTAAGATGTTTGTTAGGTATCCAAGTGGAGATATTGATTAAGTAAGTAGAAATACAAGTCTGGAGTTTGGGGGATGGAGAAGGGGCTGGAGACACAAACTTAGACGTCATAAGCTTGGCATAGAGAGTTATTTAAAGCAACAGACCAGATGAAATCACTAAAGGAGTGAACAAACAGAGAGGAGAAGTGGAAGGATTAAAAGTAAGTGCAAAAAAGGATGGTGGGCAACTTTAATTCAAGTCTGGACTAAAAACCTGCTTAAAAATACACTCTTAGTGAAAACAATAAACACATCTTAAAAAGCAGAAGATTTGATGCACAGGAAACAATCAATGACTAATTAAGAAACTCACAAATAATTGTTACGGTGTAATGCTAAAAAAAAGTTATAATAATGACAATTTGAAATACTATAATCTCAAACTGAGAGACGGTGGTGAGAGAGACCAAACTAAACCTAATTGTTTTATAGCTGGGCGTAGAATATGGTTATGAGTTAATTGTAGGTATTGATAAAAATAAGTTTAAATAGGCTAATGTATTAAAAATTTAAAGGCAATTACTACAAAAACAGATTATGTATACATTTGAAAATCTGAAAGGGGAAAAAAAAGAACAAAGAAAGTTTAGTTACTTCAAGAGAGGTAGAAAATTTCAAAAACCTAATAGGCATAGAAGAAAATGAAAATACAATTAAAGATCTACTCTTAAAAGAAAACTATGGACAGTATCTTTTATGGTTGAGTTACTCCATGCCTCTAAGAAGGGGGAAATTGGCATATTATATAAACTATATAAACCAGAATACAGAAAAAAGTAGAAAGCTAAAGAATTCATTATAGAAGGCTATTATATTCTTGATGTCATTCCTGATGATGAACACAGGAACAAAATTATGAAATTAAGTATTGGCATATTGAATCCAAAAGTGTATCAAATGAACAGAACACCATACTCAAGGAAACTAATCACAGGAATATACAAGTGATTAAAAAATCAGAGAACATATTAATATAATTTTCTACATTAGCAGATTAAAGAAAAAAGCTATGAATATATCAATAAATACTGAATACATTTCAACCAAATTCAAATTTGTTCTATTCATGTATACTCTGGAAAACAGATCAGTAATTGCCAATGACTGGGGGTGCAGGAGGCACTGACTACAAGGTACCAAGGGGGAGTTTTGGGTGGTGATGGAATGCTTCTATATCTTGAGTGTGGTGGTCTCAGGAGTATATGTATTTTTAAAGACTTGCAGGATACTAAAAAGAGTACATTTTGCTATTTGAAAATTATACCTTGAGTTTTAAAAATGAAAAAAAGAAACTGTGAAAGTGTTAAAAAACCTAGAAATAGAAGGAAGCTACCTGGGCTGGACATATAATACACAATTCTTATACCTATTGATAACAACTACATTCAATGATTAGAATCATCCTTGTTAATGTTACGAATATGGCAAAGATGTATAGATTCCAGTAGACACAAGACGAGTAAAATGGAACATTTTACATTTGTTATTTGCAAAATTCTTTAACAGCTTCTCAATTCACTTAGAGTAAAGCCCAAGTCCTTTCAAAGTCCAAATCCTACTGTCCCAGTATAATGTGACTGCATTTACCTCACTGTGCCACTTACTGTTTCTTTGCCTGGTTTCACTCTGCCTTGACCCCACTGAGTTCTTGGTGTTCCTCTAGCGTCCAGGCAATTTCACTTCCATCTGCCAGAACTCTCTTCCTCCTCTTGCCTATGTGACTTGCTCCTTCTCTTCCTTCAGCTCAAGTGTCACCTCCTCAGGATGGCCTTTCTTAAACTCTCTATTTAAAATTCATCCATCCCTATTCACCATCAGCATTCATTATTTTCTTCTCCTAATTTATCTTCCTTCACTACATATCATAATCTAACATGTTACACAATTTACTGCTACATATTCTGTTTTCCCCCACTTGGAAAATATAAATCCACCAAAAAAAACCTCCCAGAACCAAAAGGAGTTCAAAGTAAACACAACCCCCAGTGGCATTCCTTTTCAGTTCTCTTGGGTATATACCTAGGAGTGGAATTGCTGGGTTATATAATAACCTGATGTTTAACCTTTTGAGGAACTGTTAAAAGTGTCTTTCAAAGAGGCTGCACCATTTAACCTTAAAATGAGTTATCTTTTTATTGTTGGGTTGTAAGAGTTCTTTATATATTGTGCCACTCATTACCTGTTTCTTTTTTTTTTTCACTACTTGTTTCAGTAAATAAAATTTTATTTGAAAATAGCCACATTCATTCATTTAGATATTCTCTGCAAAGCTTAAACTATTTACAATCTGATCCTTTACAAAAAATGCTTGTTGACCTTTTATTTAAAAATGAGTAATTGAGAAAGAATTAGATAAATATACTAAAAAAAGAGGCTGGACAATCCTGAAACAAATTCATGTATTTATGAGAAGTTCAACTGTTGATATAGGTGATATTTCAAACCACTGGGCGGAATATGAGCTAATCAGTTGATGGTGTTACAATAATTTACTAACCACTGAAATGAATAAATCTAGAATCCTATGTTACACCATCCACAAAGTTTTTTTAAAACCTAAAAACGAAACTATAAAAAATGATAATAAAATAGAGAGCATTGTAAGAATGTGGGAGAGCAGGAAAAATCATTTTTCCCTGACATAAAATTAAACACTTTGCTAGTATAAAAGGTACATAAATAAGGTTGTAAGAAAATAGTTGCATCATATATAACAGACAAATGAATAAGATATAAGGAGTTCCTACAAATCATTTTTTTTAAAGTGGTAATGGATATGAATGGGCAATTTATAACGGAAAAATAGTCAATGCTCAAACTCAGAAGTAATTGGAGAAATGCAAATTAAAACAATGGGATATCAATTTTTCACCTGCACTGCAGACACAATGATATAGCACCTAATAATGTTAAACACTGGCAAAGATGCATAAAAAAGTACTGTTGAAACACAGTCAAGGCTAAACTTGGCTTCTCATGCCTCCAGCACCCAATTCCTGTTCTAGGTATTTGTACTAGAAACTTTCAAGAAGCATACAAAGAGGCAGTTATAAAAATGTTGGTTGTAATAGTGTTTGTGATAACAACAAGCCAGAAACAATATCAGTGTCCATCAAAAGAAGCTTGACCAAATAAACTACAACATATTCAGACTACAAAGTATTTTGTGGCTATTAAGGAGAATGAAGAACATCTCCATATATTTACTTACAAAGATCTCCAAATACACTTGGTTAAAGGAAATAAAAATCAGCTCTTAGAATGAAATTTACCACTGTGATAATAATTATAACAAACTGTTATTTTAACAATTCACTTTAAAAAGTTGTGATGTTAATATTTAGCAATAATACGTATTCACGGTATCTGAAAAAAATCAACTTTTATAGAAGAAATGCTTTTAGAACCATACCATTTAAGGGCTTTAAAAAACTGCATATGCACATATATGTATATCATGCACAGGGAAGATGAGTGGAATAGTATTCACCGAACTCTTGAGAGTAAACTCTGGGTAGGGAAATAAAAATCTGGATGGAGGGTACTGTACATTTTCATATTTTGCTCCTGCTATATGCATAATTTCATCTTTATGAATATGTAGCTATATGTTAGTTGTATGGTTAAAAAACATAAAACCTATTAGACTCATGTATAATTTAAATATATTGTGATGAATTTTTTGAGTGTGTGCTTGTCCTAAGAAAATATGGAAATTTGTTTTTTAAAGTCCTAGAAAACATTTTAAGGTTTATAAAACATACCCAGGAGGAATTACATACTACATGTCCTCAATTCTAAGACATTGATTTTAAGATACATCATTAATTTAATAACAGCTTTTTAGGAAAAAAAGACACACAATCACACTAAATGTATAAAATGATTGTATGATGCATTTCAACTTTACAAATGTTTTAGATAAAATGACAAGTATAACATGTGTCACATTTTGCAGGAAGTATGGAAATGGAAGCGAATTTTCTCCCTTTGATGAATAAATACATGTTTGCAAATTGTTGAAAATCAGAACCCTATGCCTCTGGTAAGACTATTTACAGATGGAAAACAATCAAGGGAAAACCCACTATCCACTAAAAATCTCTATGTGAGTAAAGCATATCGTTCCTGAGTGTTTCAAGATCTCACCTTATTTGGAAATGGAAATTTGCTTGGTTCCACTTTCCCAGGTGCTGGAATAGCAGAAAGTGGTGGGAGCCAGGTCATCTCCTAAGTGGTGGGAAAAAACAAACAGCACTGTAATATGTAGAGTATTTAAAGTCTGTAGCATATAAAATAGCTATACGAGCCTGCCTTAGTAACACTGGGAAGTAACAGGAGTAAAGAATGAAAGGGATTTTTTTAAAAAAGGATTTGAGACCAGCTTTCATGATCTCTTTTCCTAATTTTACCAATTTTTGGTTCCATGGCTATCCCCATTCTCTCTTTAATCTTAAAAAGAGCTGCAAGGCTGTCCTATTTTTACTTCATTTAAGCTCCTGCATAAAGGGACAACCCAGTAGTAAAAGTTCTATGGAAAATGCCGTACAAAGGGGGCTGCTTCTCTTGGACTTAATCCCACAAAATTTCATAGGGTGTTTCTGAAGGAATGGACAAAGTACTTTTGACTTTAGGGTCATTATTAGAGGACTTCTTTATTTTATTAGAAACTAATATTAGGGTGAGTTTCCAGTAAGCCCCCACACACTGCTTTGGCCTTCATAAAAATTTCCTTCATGGAGAAGTGAAAAAACAAATCATATGTATAAAATAGAGAGAGAGAGAGAGAGAGAGAGAAGTGTCTTATTTTTCTTTTTTAATTTTTTAAAAAATTTTTCTTTATTTATTCATGAGATACGCAGAGAGAGAGAGAGGGAGAGGCAGAGACACAGGCAGAGGGAGAAGCAGGCTCCACGCAGGGAGCCTGATGTGGGACTCGATCCTGGGACCCCAGGACCACGCCCTGGGCTGAAGGCAGGCTCTAAACTGCTGAGCCACCCAGGGATCCCCGTGTCTTATTTTTCTAACACAGTATTAAGAACACAACTTTACCTCAATACACAATCACCTGTCATGTGCTTTTTGACACACACTTTCACTAAACTGTGAGAGGGAGCAGTGTTTATCCACTTGCAGTTTCCTTCCTCAGTTCTATCTCCTGGAAGGTACCTGCATTCACCGAATGACTGTACAATTCAATGGAGTCAATCAACTTCTGATTACCAGGATACTTACTTTGAGTTTATAGATAGGTTTTGAGCCCTATTTTTTTTTAATTTCCTTCCACTTTCAAACATAAGCAAACACAGAAGCAGTAGTTGATCCATTTTAAGAAAAGTGAGAAATTCTTTTTAGTTGAAGACATTTTTCTCATCTCTCTTGGGGAAGAGGGATTCTGACAGGTTTTTCAAGTCCAGTAGATTCCTGAGGGGGTCTTGTGCCCTTTTGGGGGGTAACTTTCCTCTTTCAGCACCTCGGATAGTGCAGACCCATTCAGGCAGGGAGCAGAGGAGTCAAACCCACCCTGGAAGGATTTACTGACCCTACCGTCATCTCTTGCCCTCCATGACACCTGTGCCGTAGGTGGGTTAGGCTCACAGGCATTTGAGATGTCCCTTCTCCATTCCACTGTTCCTGAGGTCTCTCCAATGGGAGCAAAAGAAGATCCAGTGACCTTCTATGCCCCTCTCCTCTTACCTCTGCTCCCCAAGTATTTGCCCGCCCATTCTATCCTGTATCTTTCCCTGCTGTCTCTTTTGAAGAGGCTTGTTAAGCAGGACTCCTGAGTTTGTGTCCAGGAACTGAGTGGGTGGTCAGCATATTTTTGAGTGAATGCCAAACTAAACAGTATTTCTGCAATGTCTCTACCATCCTAATCATACCTTAATTACTTTTAACCTGGATTGCTTTAATAATTCCTGATTGGTTCTCTCTCTTCTGTTATTATTTTTTAAAAAGATTTTATTTATTTGTTTGACACAATTTCACAGAGCGAGCACAAGTAGGGGGAGCAGCAGAGGGAGAGGGAGAAGCAGGCTCTCTGCTGAGCAGGAAGCTGGATGTGGGGTTTGATCCTAGGACCACAAGATTGTGACCTGAGTTAAAGGCAGACACTTAACTGACTGAACCACGCAGGCGCCCCTCTTTTGTTATTAATCCACCCACTACACTCTTGCCAACTCAATTTTCCTAAATTGTAGATGCAGATGAAAAGCTTCACTGCTCCAAAATCTTCCCATGCCATTGTATACATAACAATATGATGATGACCACAGCAATGATGCCTCCTGTTGTGCTTTACAATTTTCAGAGTACTTCCATACACATTTTAAAATTTATACTCAACCTTTAATTACTGTTACATCCATACTTCAGGTGAGGAAGTCAAAGTTCAAAGAGATAATTGATTTGCTCAAGCTCACTCAATTCATAAATGTCATGCTGAAATTTGTATATATGTCTCATACCTCCAGCCCAGTATTTGTCTTTCACTCCACTGCATTTGCTCTCAAAGACTTCAGCCCAGTATTCAAGACCTTTACAACAAAGTCCTGGTATTCAGCCTTGGGCCTTTTTGTTAATCTACATACATACACTAATATAAGAAAAGCTACGCCTCTGTGTTCAGTTACACGAGACCCTTTGTGTGTGAATGCCCTATTCTCATATGCTTTTTGGATTTCTATCCATTCACTAAGGTGCATCTTAAACATATCTACGTCTTGAGGCCTTTGCTAATTCCCCTTCTATTCCAATGTGATATGACAGTTTCCTTCTGATGCTTCTCCAAAGCATTTACTCATTTTCCTCTCTCATCATAACTGTTAGATTCTTCTTTGTGTTACAGTTTTATGATAGTTGAGTGTACTTCACTCTGCACTCAACCATTTCTCCTTCTTCTGATAGTCTTCCCCGCCCCAAGTAGAATAGAAATCATACTTCAGAATCTCAAGAATCTCTTTCAATAACATTCAGATATTTTAACATAATCCTGTAAAGAAGCACTGAAAACTTCTTCAGAGAGGGATACTGCTTACTTATCTTTGTGTAGATTGAAGCACATTATATACTAAGCACTCAAAATCAACTTGCTGAATTGAACTGAATGCCCATATTTCAATGCAAAATTGCTCACTAACTTTATTTTAATTCTAGCTAAGTATTTCCATGTGATTTTTCCACTCAATACATTTTGCTAAATATATGAAGGAATGGTAAATACAGACAACGGGGTTTCTTAAAACATTCCAGAATTTCTAAAAACATAAGAATTCTTTACACAAACTATTTAAATGTATACTTTAAAAATCAATGTGCAAGAATTTTTTTTAAGATTGATTACCTAGTATATAAAAATTCTTCACTATGGTTAGATGGGAAAATTAAGAGCAAATAGATTCTTTCTACTTCCTCTTCTGTTACTAGTTTAGTGAGCTTAGGTAAGTCACACCTTCAGTAAACTGTACTGATTTCAAACCACAGTTAGGAATTAATTAAATCTAAGCTTGTGGTATCCTAGAACCAGAGGAAATAGAGATGTTAACGATCTCACAGTTTAGTCACAGAGACTAAATGAGATAATACATATAAAGGGCATAGAATGGTTCCCTTATGTTTAATCATCCAATAAAAGACAGTACTGATTTATATCAAACTGAGTTTCAGAATTCTTGTCTCTAAAATGAGAAACAGAATTTCTCTCTGAGCTTTAGATATTGGGAAACTGAGAGAATATATGGGGAAGTGTTTTTATTTAAAAAAATGAGGCATTATGCAAATGTAACCTGTAATTAAGCTAGTAATTATCAATACAAACTATTCAGTATTAAAACAGAAAGTTATTTAAGGTGATTATTATGATCCCTAACTATGATTTGTACGTTACACTGGAGAAAATGTCCCTAAGCTTTTTCATGGGAACACAGCCTTGACATAATAATAGTGAGATAAGATTTGGTTTACAAAATAAAGGGGTGTTTAATTTATATCTTACTTCTAGTAATTTAAAATGTAAAAAAAATTTCATAACTGTTAAAATTTCACTTAGTTTATCTCACAGCATTTTCTTCACAGGGAAAGATTCCTATCCATTGCCAGGTCATCAATCCCATGCCACTGTGTCCACTGCTGTCCCCTAACCCCTTCATGCTCCCAACCTCCTTTGCCTCAACTTTCCCTTCATAACTGCCTTGCTCCCTCTTCCCCCAATTGGCTGTCATGTAGCCACTTTCTGGATCATGGTAAGACAGGAAGATAATACAACGTAAGGTCAATTACTCCAGAGTTTATTAGGAAGCTATCTTCTGATCTTCTAAAGTCCCTTGGACTTCTTTAATCTGTCTGCCTTCCTTCCTTTTTGATTTTCTTGTCACTTAGGAACGAAGTTACATCCTATTCCTCAGCACTGAGAGGGCCTCAGTTTTGAGCTTACATTGCTTAGCCTACTGGTAGGATTAAGAATAAGACGTATCTGTCTTAACACAGCCTCACCAGTCCCATCTCTTTAAGCAGATGTCTAGTTACCCAAGGGACATATTTCAGGGTGTCTTCTTATTTCTTAGATAGGCTTAAAATGCCAAATCTCTTTATAGTAAATACACTCACTTTTCTGCTAAATGAAGGAACAGATGGTTAAATGATAACAGTATAGAATACTGCATTTCATTAACTGTCCAACTTTTTTCTATCCTCCATATAGCGGTTTTCAAAAGGCCATAGGGACATGGGCCAGTGTCCATTTTCATGTCTATTGTCCAGCAAGATTGGCCCTGAGTCCCAGGAATCCAGAACCTCAAGGTGAGCAAATGCCCATGTACTCATTTTGCATAATCCTCTCCCTCCACTTTTACTCTGGTGTCACCTGGCTCAGCCTGACCTAGCACAAATGGTCAAAGGCACAGGGTATCCATTCATTATGCAGTGTAACTCTTTGTTATTCGAGGTGAGAAGAAACAAAAATTGAATTTTAGCCCAAAATCTCAAGAGTTCAAAATGTACAGTATAAAGAGCTGTGAAGTATACTTAGTTTGCAAAGTAAATTAGAAAAATTTTGAACATTTAAATTTTCCTATTAAAATCAGCAAATAGAGAAATACTTTCTCTGGTTTCTCTCCCTGTCTACTGTCTCTCCACTACAATCTATCTTGATCACTGTCAACGAAGTGTTTTATTTAAAATAGTTACTATGCTGCACTTGCTCAAAAGCTTCCAGGGACTCTGGTCCAAGCATTCAAGATGCTCTGTCATATGGTGCCATCAAGAAACGCTGCGGTGTTACTGCTTGTTACTTTTCTATACGGTCCTCCCCCTTCCCTGCCAGATGGGCTTACTTCTTGTCCTACCCCTACGTTTTCCTGTCCCAACATTTTTTGCTTTTCCCTTCATGTTTTTTTTTTTTTTGCTTTTCCCTTCATGCTTTCCCTTCATTACTTCATTTACCTCTTCCTTCTTCTTCTTCTTTAAAGACTTATTTATTTTAGAGAAAGATGGGGAAAGGAGCAGAGGGAGAAGAAGAGTGAGGATCTCAAGCAAATGCCCAGCTTAGTGGGGAGCCCAACTCAGAGCTCTGTCTCAGGACCCTGAGATCATGACCTGGGCCAAAATCAAGAGTCGGATGCTTAATGACTGAGCCACCCACTCACCCTTACCTCTTCCTTCTTTCTCATCTCATTATGAAAGTCACTGCCCAGTGCAATCCTTAGCAAGCATCATGCCCTCCACTCTCCATTTCACATGACCTGTGTCCCTTACTTAACATTTCCACGTTACCTGGGGCTATGAGTTTACCTTTCATGTGTCATCAGATTACACATTTTTTAAAACCCCTATTAGGTTATAACCTCTTTGAGAGAAGGGATTGTGCTCTTTGAACTCCCAGATTATATAGATTATACATTTTTAAAACCCGTATTAGGCTATAACCTCTTTGAGGGAAGGACTGTGTCTTTTAAACTCTCGTAACTCTCTGGAGGCCTACCACAATGAAGAAAAGAATAGGAATTCATTTAATTTCTTTGAGATTCTCTTTTCTCGCCTTTTAAAATGATGGCACCAATAAGCTATACTTGTCCTACCAAATACATATGATGGTTGCCAGAATTGGGAGAGACTGAATTTTCTTTTCTCTTTCAGCAATGTTTCAACATCTGCTGCCAACTCAGAGGTTTGCTAAAAAGGGGTGTCTATCTCCGCAGGCCTGGCAAATGACCACAGCTAACTCCAGAATTCTTTGTGCTCAGAAACTCCCTCTTTTCAAAATAAAACACTGGATTAATTCTGTCACTTGGGAATAAAAATATAAAATGCCAAAGTTGGTTTTTATATGTGGCAAGTAGCTCCTGCAGACCAGAGCGTTGTTTTGTTTTCAGTTTCCATATCAGGATAATCCCTCAGCTTTTCAGTTTTCTCACACATATTATTCATGTTATGATACTCCTATCCGATAAGTGTTGCCAACAACAGGACAGCGTAATTTTTATTACGATGCATACCCTTTAAGTGTGGGGAGCTAACGAGAGCTGTATCCAGCAAAGGGAAACACTCCTGCAGGCCCATATCTGGGAGTCAGAGCACCAGCCCTGGAGGAAGAAAAACCAGGAGAACTCTACTTCTCTAATGGTGCTGAGAGTACATTCTAATTGTCAGTCCATCCCTGGACTTTCCATAGACTCCAACACCAGACTTGAAGGGTGGGCAGATCCTGGCTTTGAACAAGTAGGTTGAAGGTACCCCCTAAATCAACAAAAATTCAAGAGCATTCTCATTTTGTTGCTATAGTAAGAGGACCTACAGTTTGCAAAATAATAGTAGATATAGTGTATTCATGTCCATGAAGAATAACAACAATCATGATTTTGATGGAAACACTGCTCACGGAAAGCTTTTAGAAAAACAGTAGCTGCTGGAAAAGAAAAGTACCTTCTGTTTTTTTTTTTATATATATATAGTCCAGTTAGGCTGCTAAAATTATAAGTAAGTAAATAACCAATAAAAATGTGTCACTGCAGCATTACTAAAAATCATCGTGAGATCTTGTTTCTTTATATTGAAAACCGAGGAATACATCCAATTTGAACAAAAATTGGCTTGAGGAGGGAGGGGATTCCCTGGAGCCATGGATGTATTTTCTGGTCTCGTGCATGTCCCCTGGGAGGGAGATTCGCAGATTGGAACACTAACTAATCTATGCCAGTGCTTTTTAACTCCAGGCTATACCCTCCTCCCCCCTCCGCCATCAGTGAGCTTCTTCAACAAGGGACAGAATGGTGGGTGTACCATGTAGGTAAAGATTAATGGAATCAATTCGAGAAATGGTTTTCAATTCAGCTTTCACTGACTGAGAAAGACAAGGAGAACACATGTGTTAGATAACAATAGGACCCCATGGGCTTACGGTGGGAAAGCAAGCACTGGGGACGGGAAAGTACAAAAGCCAGCCTTGAAACAAGAGATTCCAAGGGTGCCCTCGGCCTGTGCATCACACTTCCTCCCTGGGCCATAGGATTTTCAGTCCTCTGAGGCACATTATTTCCTTCACATGTAAAGAGTGAGTCCTTGTAAGGAAATCCATCCCGTGCACTACAGACTCAACTCTTATCTCCCTGATTTCAGCCTCCCTGCAAATTCTGGACTCTCCAATAACAGGATAAGAGCACAGACTGAAGTCAAGATACAAGTGCCAGTCCAAAAAATTATTTCCCGCTAGATGCCTTCATTCCAGACTTTTCTGAAGATTTCTCGTTCTAGATGCAGCTTGGCTTATTTTCCAGTTTTCTTCTGGGGCAGGAAGATGGATGTGATCTTATTCTCTTGCCTCTTTGTGTTAAGTGCATTCTGTTTTATCTGTTTAATTGGGACCTTCTGGAACAGTAAGAACCATATATTTTTATAATTCATTTTTAGATTTACCTGGCTTTCAATTTCATTCCCCCCCCGGCCTTAAAAATATTATAATTCCTATTCCTTAATTGTGCATTGTTTCTGGAACTAAATGTTGGATTGAAATGTTAAAAGTAGCAAAATCTGGGGTGCCTGGGTGGCTCAGTCAGTTAAGTGTTTGTCTTCAGCTCAGTTCATGATCCCGGGATCCTGGGATCAGCCCTATGTGGGGTTCCTGCTCAGCAAAGAGTCTGCTTCTCCCTCTGCCCCTCACCCCTGCTTGTGCTCTCTCTCTCTCTCTCAAATAAATAAAAATCTTCAAAAAAAGTAGTAAAATCTACGTTGGGTTCTCAGAATTTAAAGACGAGGGTTTTGATGTTGAGTGTACAGCTGCGGGAACTTAATGACTCTTGTTAAGCTCAGGTGACAACTTCACTCCTTAAAAACCTTATGCCCCTGTTGAGAAACACTAGTTAGTCTAATTTTAAAAGATGCTTTTGAAAAAAATAAAGCATTTGGGGGCAGTAAGAGGATTTCCCAAATTCTGAATGTGGGGCTGGTATTTTCCTCTATCATTTCTAAGAATAAGTCTTAGTAAGTCTAGGTTTATAAGAAGTGAGCCAAGTTCCTGACTGGCTTGTGAGAAAGGTCATGTTATTAATGATGCCACTGTCACCTTACTTTTGATCTACCTAACACCTTCCTAATAGATGTATGGATTGTAATTAATCTTGGAACTAGCTGTGGTTTGCAACAATCAAACAGCTCTTTCATGTGTATCTAAGGGTAAAGAAGATATTATTTGGGGCAGAGAGGAAGACTCGTAAGCCAGAAGGGGAAGAGGGTGATAATTACATTCTTGGCCATGTTTTCCTCTTACCATGTTCCCGAACCCTCTTCCACAGACAATATTCATCTCTCAATTACAGAGAAGTGGAATGTGGAACAGAGAAGTTTGAAGTCAGCATCTGAGAAACCACGTGTCATTTTGGTCCTGCTGTGAACCGTAGAATGACCCTGGGCAAGTTCGCTTTTCTGATTATTGATGACCTAATCTGTAACTTGGTGTTAATAACCCTATCTTACAGCATTACTAAAAGGGTTATCGACAAACACACAAAGTACCTAGCATAATGTCTGGCACCAAGTAGGTGCTCCACAGAAGGTGATTACTACTGTGTCACTACCTTTATCATTACTGTTGGCAGCTTTTGGCTTGAGCTTTGTGAAGAAATGGGGATGACTATAGGAGAAGACATTTATGAGTTTGTTTTTTAATCTATTTCACTCTGTTAATTATTTAATATTTACCTGGTTAATTATTCATAGTCAAATAGAAGGCATAATGAAAGTGTGCTTATCAAACAATAATTTGCTTCCCTTACTCCCTTTGCCACTAGAGTGCCATTTGTACAATGGGGAGAGTGTGCTGTCACATGGTCTGACAGTTTTCTTAAATGGGACCATTACTAGTAAGCAGAATGCATTCTCTTTCCAAAAGCTGGTTTGGGGTTCAAAAGAGTTTAGAAGCTTTGTCTTTATGCCTCCAGACCACCTCTGGGGCAACGGTTAGGGCACTTAAGCTGGTACACTGGCTTGAGAGCTCTTCTAAGATGACCTGAAGGAGGCAATGGGGAGATGTGAATATGGAGGTGGAAAGCTACTGTGTCATGGCGGTAGAAGTCAGCCTGGAGGCAGGCAGGACACAGAGCAAGGCAGGCAGCCTGGACAAGAGGGGACTCCGTCTTCCCCACTGTGGGGCTGAGATAAATGTCCCTGGTACAGCAGGACGTCTGGTTCCCCAGAGGAAAGGCAAGTCTCAGCAGCTGTGCTGCCCTTAGTGCAACCTTGCAGTTGGGGCACATCTTTCTCCCTTTCAAGCCCTTTCTCAGCTAAGTTCCCTTTGGCCATGCAGGTTTCTGCCTATTAACTTCACCCAAGTATTTCTTCTCAGTTTGAGGGGTGATTTATAGATCACTGAGTGGCACTGCCCGAGTCTCAAGGGGGATGTTTCTTCATCTTAGGGATGAATGTAAAAGACAGGAAATGTCTACTGAAGTACTCCAGATACAGACAGCCAAATCCAGAGAAAGAAGGAAAGCTGGTTAGTCTTGGAGAAACGACCTTTTTTTTTTTTTTTAATTTTTAAGCCATGAAGTTAAAATATCTTTAAAATGGAGAAGCAAAAGATCAAAGTATTTCCCCTCAGGAGTTTATAGGTCTATGAGAAAAGAGATGTTAAGGCCAAAATGAAAACAGGACCATAACTACTTTTATTTGAAGAAAAGCAACAAAAAGGACCGAGTTAGTACAGCCTGGCAAAGAGCTTACCCCTCGGGAAAAGGTATTCCTTCAGAACTCATAAATGAAGATAAAAGAGGAAGGCACCAAGTGAATGATGTCTAAGGAAGATAAGACCTGAACCCAGATGGTGTGTCTTTAAATGGGGGAAAGAAAAGAACTTAAAGAAACGAGGAAGCAAAGATGATCTTGCAGATGTCTCTATGGGGAGAAAGTGAGAAGGTTCAGAATGTGCAAAAGCAAATGGACAATCTACAAATTTGAGACAGATGTTTCTACTCCTTGATCCTTGCTGACAATATCAGACATAGCTTCCTGTCTTGAGAAGGGGTCTGAAATCATGCTGAAGAGTTTATGACTTAGTTAGACTAATCAATTCAGTTTCTACTAGTGCACCCAGATGGACATCCAACTGGACTAATTTTTGAGCATCTACTATGTACCAGGTGTAACAATATGTCCTGGGGATACAACACAGAATATAACAGACACGGCATTGTGAGTGCCAGTGGGACAGATAAGCAATAAACAATGAATGATGTAAATACAACGAACACATCCATATTCTTTGTGGTTGCCACATTTTTGTTTCTGGTTTATTTCTCATGGGGCACCCCTGCCACCAGTGCCCATCCTGGCCTTCATGGATGCTGGCTGAGGAATCATTCCTCATGGTTGCTCCCCTGGTCTGATGTGTCTAAGCAGTCTGGCAAAAAAGAAGCACAAGTTGTTGTGTCGGACATACAAGGGCCTACCTTGTGGCTTATGGAGACAAGCAGCCACAGTTACAGTCCGTTGGTTAAAGTTATCAGGAAGAGTTTGGTTTTTATAAACTTTCTGACAATTTCTGACAATATTCCACAGGTGCTTTGTGCTAAGTCCTGTTTTAGGTGCTGGAGACACAGCTGCAAATATGGTCCCTGTCTTCATGGAAACTACATTCTGGCCAAAGTGAGATAGACAGCAAACATGTGTATGACTTTATACAGCATCTATAACTACACAATGCAGCTTGAGTTAGCATAATATGATATGACGTAAGAACCATTAAAACTACTGAGGGGTAGGGGCACCTGGGTGGCTCAGTGGTTAAGTAAGCATCTGCTTTTGGTTCAGGTAGTGATCCCAGGGTCCTGGGATTGAGTCCCACATCAGTCTCTGCACAGGGAGCTTGCTTCTCCCTCTACCTGTGTCTCTACCTCTCTTTGTGCCTCTCATGAATAAATAAATAAAATCTTAAAAAAAAAAAGCAAAACTTCTCAGGGGTAAACTGGCCATTTCTTAAAATATTGAGCTGCCTATCTTGGAAGCATCTGCAATCATAACAGCAAGAGGCTTCTGTGCATCCCAAGTCTGGAATATCTACTTCCTTCTGACTTTGGTGGGAACACATGGGGGATGTGAGACCACCCCTGCCCTCTCTGTGTGTCTCTATGTATGACTCAGTGAAGTTCTTAACTGCACATGTAATCTCTGTTAGGCTAAGGACACATGATTTCACTTTAATTTTAATTTAATTGAAAAATTATCTTCGTTGAATCTTTCTGTTTACATAAATAATATATGCTTCTTGTTAAAAAGTTAAACATTGCAAAAATACAAAATGCAGGAAAGCAAAGGCCACCCAGGATCTTAACACCTATGGATAATGCCCCCAGTGAACAGTTTTAAGCACTGGGTACTTATCCAGTTTATATATATATATATATATATATATATATATATATATATACACACACACACACACACACACACACACACACTATATACACTATACACTAACATGGGGATTTTATATATATATATATATATATATATATATATTTAATGAGGTCATACTGTTTTTCTTTTTCTTTTTTTAAAGATTTTATTTATTTATTCATGAGAGACACACACAGAGAGAGGCAGAGACATAGGCAGAGGGAGAAGCAGGCTCCATGCAGGGAGCCTGATGTGGGATTCGATTCCAGGACTCCAGGATCATGCCCTGGGCCAAAGGCAGATGCTCAACCACTAAGCCACCCAGGTGTCCCAAGATACTGTTTGATAAGTTAATCTTTTTCATTTTTCATTTCTTCCTTCCCAACACAACATACAAATGTATCTTCTTTTGAAAGACTACACAGACAATCCACTGCCTGGAAGTATCATAGTTTATTTAATCTGCCTGGAAGTATTATAGGTTACTTAATCAAGTAATGGAGAGTTGATTTGTTGCCTTTTTTCATGACTATAAACCATGCTTTGGCAAAAATCCTTGACCATCGATCTTTTCACGGTTGTGTATTTCTCCCAGAGTATAAATTCCTTGTATAAAATTTCTAGATCAAATGGCATAAATTATTTTAAATGTTAATATATTGTCAAATTGTTCTCCAAAAATGGTCTATTAATTTACATATCCTGTAACAGTATATGGAAGTCCCTGTTTCTAACTATCTTTATTAATACTCTTTCAAAGTCATATTTTCCATGGCTTTTAGACCAAGATGGAGATATAGGAGGCTATTGAATTTCCCTCCTTTCATGGACACACTGAATATATGTCTACACATAGAATATCCTCTCAGAGAAATCCAGGAATTAGATGAGTGAATCCTATATACCAGGTGACAGAGAAAATATCCACATTGAAACAGGGAATAGGCTGAGACTTATGCCATAAATCCCATCCCTGGCATAGTATATAACTTGGAGGGAATCTGCCAAGTTCCAGCTTCTCTCTGAGAAGCAAAAGTTCTAGATCACAAATCTAGAACCACAGATTTGAAGGCTGACACCTTGAGGAATGGGCCTCCAAATCACCTAGCTCCAATAGAACAACAGGGCTTTGCATCCATGAGTCCCACAGGATTATAGAAAACAAAGAAGGAGTCATTAAGGGATGAAGGGGCATTTGTGTCTATATACCTGGGCACAGTGCAAAGGTAGCAGGCAAAAATGCCCATCTTCCAGTTTCTCCCTGGAAGGAGTAAGAGGGGACTGCTAGAGGGACTGGCTTCTGGTCAACATGCATGTACATGCTAACTACAATCCTCTCTTTTGGGATACTGACAAGTCTTGGCATACTCTCAACTACTAAGAGATATTAAGAGCAAAAATGGTAGCTTGGACAATCACAAATGTTTGAGAAATAATCAGGAGCTTGAGCTGGGCAGGTTGATGGGTCTCATCTCTGATATAAGACCAGTCTGTCAAGCCAGAGAGTTGGCTCTTTTAAATAATGTGCAGAAAGAAACACAGAACATCTCAGAAATGAATGAAGAAACAAGGAAATATGTTCCAAAAAAAGAGAACAAGATAAATCTCCAAGAACCAATAGTAATGAAATAGAAATAAGTAATTTACCCAAAAGAAAGTTCAGAGTAATGTTCATAAAGATGCTCAATGAAGTCAGGAAATCTATGAACAAAGTGAGAATTTCAACAAAGAGACAGGAAATATTAAAAAGTATAAAAAAACTAAGAGCTGAATAATTTAATAACTGAATTGGAAGTTTTAATAGAGGGATTCAATAGCAGACTAAATCAAGAGGAATAAAAAAATCAGGGAACTAGACGACAGGGCAGTGGAATTCATCTACTAAGAGGCAAAAAGGATAAAAAAGGGTAAGTTAGCTTAAGGGACTTCTAGGACACCATTATGTGTACTAATATACATCATGGGGGTCCCAGAAGGAGAAAAAAGAGAGAAATGGGCAGAAAATATATTCAAATAAATAATGACTGTAAACTTCCCTAAACTGAAAAAGGGAACAGATACCCAGATCTAGGAATCCCAGAAGGTACCAAAGGAGATGAATCCAAAGCAAATCATGCTGTTACACATTATAATTAAATTGTTAAAGGCTAAAGACAAAGAAGGAACCTTAAAAGCAGCAAGAAAACTTGTTACATACACGGGGAACACCATAAAATTTTAACAGATTTTTCAGCAGAAACCTTGTGGGTCAGATGGAAGTGGGATGACATATTTCAAAGTTCTCACAGTGAAAAAAACTTGCCACCTGAGAATACTCTACCTGACAAAGTCCTTCTATCATCACTAGACCAGCCTTTCAAGAAATGTTAAAGGGAGTTAGTTCTTTAAGCTGAAGTGATGCTAATTAGTAACATAAAAATATATGAAAGTATAAAACTCACTGGCTAAGGTAAATATTATTAAATTCAGAAAACCCTACATTATAGTGGTGTTACATAAATTACTTGTAACTCTTGTATAAAGGTTAACAGACAAAAGTATTAAAATAACTACAATTTGTTAATAAATGCACAATTTAAAAAGATGTAAACTGTGAAACAGAATGGGAGACCTAATATTATAAAACTCCTAGAAGGGATCCCTGGGTGGCGCAGCGGTTTAGCGCCTGCCTTTGGCCCAGGGCGTGATCCTGGAGACCCGGGATTGAATCCCACGTCGGGCTCCTGGTGCATGGAGCCTGCTTCTCCCTCTGCCTATGTCTCTGCCTCTCTTTCTCTCTCACTGTGTGCCTATCATAAATAAATAAAATAAAATAAAAAAATTTAAAAAAAATAAAACTCCTAGAAGAAAACACAGGGAGTAAGCTCCTTGACATTGGTTTTGGCAGTGATCACTCAGTTTTGACACAAAAAGCAAAGGCAATAAAAGCAAAAATAAACAAGTCAGACTCCATCAATGAAAGCTTGGATCCCTGGGTGGCGCAGTGGTTTGGCGCCTGCCTTTGGCCCAGGGCACGATCCTGGAGACCCGGGATCGAATCCCACGTCAGGCTCCCAGTGCATGGAGCCTGCTTCTCCCTCTGCCTGTGTCTCTGCCTCTCCCTCTCTCTCTCTCTCTCTGACTATCATAAATAAATAAAGAAAAAAATATTTTAAAAAAAAAAAAAAAGAAAGCTTGTACACTGCAAAGGAAACATCAACAAAATGAAAAGATAACTTCTAGCATAGGAGATTTGCAAACCACATATCTGATTAATACCCAAAATATACTAGAAACTCATAGAACCCCAATGGAAAAAACCCGAATAACCCGATGATCTGAACAGACATTTCCCAAAGAAGACATAGAGACAGAAATGAAAGTCAAAACCACAATGAACATCATCTCACATGTTAGGATATCTATTTTAAAAAAGATAAGAGATGACAAATACTGGTAAGGATGAAGAGAAGAGGGAAGCCTTGTACACTACTGGTGGGAATGTAAACTGGGACAGCTACTATGGGAAACGCCATGGAGGTTCCTCAAGAAATTAAAATAAAGCTATTTCATGATCCAATAATCTCACATCTGGGATATATCTAAAGGAGACAAAATCATCTCAAAGAAATATTTGTATTCCCATGTTCATTGCAGCATTATTCATAATAGCCAAAGAATGTAAACAACCTAAGTATCCACTGATGGAAGAATGGAAAAAGAAATTGTGTTTTGTATTTACATTGGAATATTACTCAGCCTTAAAAAGAGAGAAAATCTTGCCTTTTGTGACAACATGTATGGACTTGAGGAAATTAGGCTAAGTAAAATATTGCAAATAGAGAAAGAAAAATACTGTACAGCATTAATATAGGTGGAATCTAAAAAAAAAAAAAACAACCCAAATTGAATTCACAGAAACAAAGAGTAGACTGGTAGTTGCCTGGGGCTGTGACGTGGGGGAAATAAGGAGAGGTTGGTAAAAGGGTATCAACTTTCACTTATAAGATAAATGAAGTCTTAGATCCAAAAGTATAGTTGCTAATAATGTATTATAAATGCTGTATCATATAACTGAAATTTGTTGAGAATAGAAATTTTTAAAAAAGTAAATGTGTGAAATGATGGAAGTGTTACCTTCATGGTGGAAATCTTTTCATAATGTATATATATATCTCATCATCATGTTGGACTCTAAATATATTACAATTTTATTTGTCAATTATACCTCAACAAACAATCATTTTTTACCTCACTGCCAATTTTACAGCAAAAAAAAAATATCCTTTGGGTATTTTGGAGATCAGCTCTGTCTCTGTCAGGTTGTCACATGAATATATTTTCCAATCACATCTTTGTGGAAAGAATTCTTGAAGTAAATATGCATAACAAAAATTGGAAGGAAAAGCAACTCTTGGGAAGAAAAGGGGAAGAGTAAAATTTTATCTTTGAAAGTATTCAATGTAATCATCAAAGTATGTGGCAATTTTATTGTATAGTGGCAAACTTGTCTAAGTATTGAAACCTGGTTGCAAAAAAATATTTGTTGTAGTAAAAGCCTAAAAGGAAGAGGATAGTAATATTCTAGTTGATCCAATGGATGTTTGAGTGAGTATATACATGTGAGGGTGTGTGTGAGTCAGCAGGTGTGTGTGTGTGTGTATGTTCGTGTGTGAATGTTGGCTATAAAATGGGTATGAAGGATCTCACCAGGGTGATGAAATCAAACTATATAATGGTGATCATTGCACAACTCTAGATTTACTATGAACCACTGAATCGTACACTGGAAATGGGTTAGTTTCTTGATATGTAAACTATGCCTCAACAACGTCATAAAAGGGAGAATTAGAGTGCTCAATTATGCCCTGAAGATTATGGTAGAATAGCAGTACAGAGAAGATAAGGACCCTTGTGACTTAGGGAAGGAGCCACAGAGGAGTAGGTTTTTGATGGAAGGTCAGAACCCATGTCAGTGATGGTATTGGGAGTGAAGAACCTGGCTTGATGAGGGCAGCATGGAAGGTGGTGCTGCGTGGTAGTGAGTGCTCTGGCAGAGACAGAGATGAACCTGGAATAGGGAACAAGCACCCAGATCATGGTAGCCTGTAATGGAGCAATTCAGTCAGCTAAGAGGTCTAAGCCCAAGCGTCATGGCAGGAGTGGTTCTGACAAAAAAGGAGGTTGGCACAAGTGGGATACATCAAGAAATTGCTAGAGGTGCAGAATTCCAACTAAACATTTTAAAAATGTTTCCTCGTTTAAAGCATATTTATATTTTTAAACTGTGCTTTGGAGCCCCAGAGATGAAGAGAACAGCACTGGGTAAAGAGGTATAGAAAAAGCACTGGACTCAGAATGAGGAGACACTGAGGCTGGTCCCAGAGCCATAGGGAGCCATGGAACCAAGGGGTTGGAAGACGAGAGCACTTGACCCAGAGAAGTTATCTGCTCAAGGCCACCAAGCCATTCTGTGACTCACCTAAAATGTGACACTATGGCTTCTACATCCTTCAATTTTCCTTCAGTTTGTAAAGTAAAGATCATTTAACCAGGGTTCAGTGAGAATAAGATACTGTATTTGATATTATTTCATAAATATGCTACTTGATGTAGAATAAGGAGCATCGGCAGTATTTCTTTTTTTTTTTTTTTAAGATTTCACTTATTTGAGAGAGAGAGAGGGAGAGAGAGAACAAACAGTGGGGAGGGGCAGAGGGAGAGGGAGAAGCAGACTCCCCGCTGAGGGAGGAGCCTGACTCAGGGCTTGATCCGAGAACCCTGAGATCATGACCTGAGCTGAAGGCAGACACTTCCCCGACTGAGTCACCCAGATGCCCCATCATCAGCGGTATTTCTTAAGTGTAAATGTGATCTATACACTATTCTAGCATTATTGGTTCTCTTAATGTTTTTTACTCAATCCTGGTCCCCTATTTTCCTACCTCTGCTCCCACCAAAAATAAACAAGAAGTGGGACAAAAGAGAAAAAAGGGAAGGGGAAGAAAAAAACAGAGACCAGAACTAGGCAAAGTGGGCAGGTGAAGGCAAGTAGACTAGGAACCAGGACACCTTACTCTGTCCTTGACCAGGATGTGTGCTTGACTTTGCTGGGCCTTTGGTTTCTTACCTGTGCATACTGTCAGAAGAAACAATAATCACAGACTTTTCGAAAGTAAGTTGTTAGATGGATCCTACCCCACTCTTACCTCCAGAGCAACTGTGTACACACATAGCAAGATTCTTGCCGAAGTTTACACAGAAATTGCCTGGCTCCATTCAGCTCTATTGAGTGATAGAAATGGAAAGTATTTACTCTGGAAACCTGGTTTCAATACACAGCCAGGGTCTTAATGTTCTCAGATTCTCTGGCATTTGCCTCTTCCCTTTTCTTGTTATTTCTTTTGTATCTCCTCAGGACGATGTGGTGACAGTTTTTTAAAAACAATTTATTTTGATCGGCGTCAAGTCATGTGCTTAAGCAAAGCACCATTTTTACTCCAGAGTTAAACAGTCATGCTCTAATTTTCAAATTGCTTCCCCACCCTGGGGAACTTCATGTCCCAATCTCTGACATGTAATTCTAGAACCATCTATCATGGAATGTAGTTGAGCACAAGCAAGTTAGGACAACTGCAGCTAAGGGAAAGGTTATTAATCCTGGCGCCAGATTAATCTTCCCTTAACCCCCTTTCTATCATGCCACCTGCCTCCCTAAGAGTCTGCTCCATCGAGAGGGTCCTGGACTTCATCTTAGATGAAGTCCCACTTCTCAGTCTTGTCTCAGGCCCTGCCTGACTGTGACATGTTCGACACACTCCTCCTCGAGTGTTCATCTAGGCAAGCCGGGATCCCCTGCGCTCACAGTAAGGAGGCTCTGTCCCTCTCACCTGCAGGGCTTTGCTAGGTGCTGGCACATCTGCCTTGACTTCCCTGTTCACATCCCTAACCTTCCATCACATATCAGTTCACTACTAACTAAGGAGAGCTATTTTGGATCAGAGCCCAAGTGAGGATGCTGGTTCCTCCCTGCTCATCTTCCTTGCTCTCAAGAAGAAAGTAGTTCTAGGAATGCCTGAGAGATGACATCATTAGAATGAGTATTTAACTTCTCAAAATGACTTTTTGAAGGACAGTGAGTAATGCCTTTGAATGCATTAAAAATATCCCACATGAGTATTTCTTTTAAAGGTGAACCTAGCAAAAAAAATAAAAAATTAAAAAATAAAATAAAGGTGAACCTAGCAACTAAGAACATTAGTATGAACTAAATCAACACCCATTGATCTAATCTTATTAATGGTTGTAGTTTGGTTCTGAGCAAATATGAACTTCAAAATAAATTTGATGCTTTAAAAATACCAAGTTTCTATAGTAGAACAATAAAACAACACAACAGTAAGAAACACACAAAGATGCATGGCTACCTTTTGGGAGGAAGGAAAGTGTGGGGAACTTTTTTTAAAATTATAATTCTCAGAGGGGTTTCAAATTACAGGGAGAAGAAAGGAATGTACTAGATGTTTCTGGGGTTCTTTATAATTTATCTTTTTGGCTCCAAACAAAGAACCAGCAGCAGAGTCAGGATTATTTTGGACAAATTCCAAGAAATTAAAACAAAGGTTAAAAAAAAAGAAGAAGAACAGAGGTCAGTCTGTTTACCTAGTACAGACAGATGGTTGTATTTATGTAGTTAGACTAGTAATGCAGAAAGACTTCCAAAGTTCCATGAAGCACATTTGCCAAGAGAATGCTTCAGGTTGGCAGAAGGTAAAAAACCCTGTATTGGGTAAATATTTAGCAACATTGGCGAATTTTTAACACTAATATCTCATTTGCAGTGGAATATGCTTTATGGTCTGAAATCTCTTTCCCCATTCTGTTTTATAAGTGATGATAAAAATCAAAACATAATCACCTGTCGAGGATGAATCCTGCACCTGTGAAACTATATTTCAAACAAGCCAGCTTCCTAATTACAATGGAGAGGGAACTGGCATGAGGAAGTACACTTTTTCCACCATTCCTGCAGTGGGCTGCAGGCTCCCAGATGAAGGGCTGCTGGTACAATTGCCAAAATCATTTTTTATTATTCCTGTCTACACAAAAAATAGCTTTGTCTGGGGCCCAATGGTAGACTCCAGCCAAAACGAGAGGGCTCAGCTCTGAGACACCTAATAGCAGCCCTAAGTAAGGTAGAAACCAGAGGACCAGGAGTGTCATGATCATGATCTACAGAAGTCAGTGGAGAGCTGGCTGGTGCAGGGCACTGGGCTGAGCATGTCCAAGGGCATGGTAAATGGGAACCACGGGCTCTCCTGTAAAGGAGCTTACAGTGCAGTTGGGAAGGTGGCAATACAGTCCCTCGGGTACTGGGACTGTGTGGCAAGTTCCAAATGTAGGATGGGCAGTGATGCTTGGAACTGAGCAAGGGAGCAATGCTCTGTGAGCTGGTGTGTTCAGGGGTCTATGAAGGAGGTGAGCAGTGAGCAAGCCAATGACAGAAGGGGAGATTCCTGGGTAATCCCAGGAATAGGCTGGTGGGGTATTTAAGCAGGGGTGAAGGGATGAGTAGAAGCTGAGGGGAGTAATAAGCATGGTCTCCAAAGGGCTTTGAATACCAGATTGTGCCATGGAGGGTGAGTTGGTGGTGGCAGGTTATGAGGGTTTAAATGTGGAGGGTCAGACATGCCAGGTGCTGCTTTGGGCAGAGCAACGTGGCGATCCTGAGCCAGACTGCTTGGATGAGGGACAGTGGGAGAGAAGGAAGTCTTCTGGGAAGAAAAATCTTATTAAAACAGAAGAGAAACAGAATTACAATAGGAATGAGGAGGTGATGGGTTCAGGAAAAATCAGATGTTTTAGCAACAGAATAAGGAACTACTTTTAGAGGATACAAAGTCTGCAGGGCTAACTTCTGACCTTAGAGCAGATTTCTTCAAAGGCAGTTTTAAGAGCACACCACACCCAGGCTCAGACGGACAACCATGAGGGGGACATGCAATCATGTCCCACCTCAGCTTCTAGATCCCTGCCCAGCCCAGCCCTGCCCTAAGCCCTGCCAGGGCAGGACGAGCTCCCCTCTGCTCTCCTGAGTTCTCAAGTTATTACTGCAGATAGGAATGGACCTGGTCAGTTTGTACTTGAGTTAAACAAACAAGAAGTATACCAGCCTGCCTGATTTATTCAACTGCATTTAGAGGCTTAATAATGGTCTTTGTCTGCCTTCTGGCCATACAGAAGGTTTGTAAACTGCAGACCTTCCCCTAAGAAGACTCACATTAAAATTTGGAGGCCCAGTGAACACACGTCAGATACTGGGCATCACAAAATGGCATGTAATTTATGACAACCTTATGTATTTTAGATCAGAGCGTAAATGGGACTTTGGAGACATTTAGAATCTATGGAATCTATGACCAAATAATTTTAAAAAGCATAAAGAGCCCCCAAAGGAGCAGAGCAGGCTTGCTTAAAGAACTCTGGCTCCTACTGAAGATAAGACTTTAAAACAGAGGAAGGGTTGGGCTTTGA
This sequence comes from Nyctereutes procyonoides, assembly GCF_905146905.1. NCBI lineage: Eukaryota > Metazoa > Chordata > Mammalia > Carnivora > Canidae > Nyctereutes > Nyctereutes procyonoides. The sequence continues at coordinate 43,837,360 of NW_026575049.1, read as the reverse complement.
GGAAGAAGGAAAGTATGAATTGACAAACTCAGAATGAACGCAGTATGAGGAATGGCGAGTGCAATCACCAAGTCATCTCTAACACAACTGTGGTCACAGCGAAAAATCCCAAGTCAAGGGTGAGGTTAGCAAGTTCAGCTCCTTGCGCCATCACTGAGCAGAGCACAGGTATCTAATATATTCTCAAAGGCACTGTGTACTGAGTGGTCACTGTGTGCCAAGAGCCACACCAAACACTTGCTCTACACTTATCTCATGTAATCCTCAGAACTGTGAGGTAAGCAGGATGTGAAAGATGAGGAAACTGAGAATTTGAGAGGTTAAAGAACTTGCCCAGGGTCGCGAAGCCAGGAAGTGAAGGAGCAATGCCTCCGTAGGCCTGTGAGCCTCCTGCCAGTGGGGCTGGGACCGTGGCTGCTGACAGTGCTCCCACCACCCTCAAATGTGCCTTCTGTGACTCACCGAGCCCTAGACACAGCTACAGAGCAGGGGGTGGGGCAGGGGGCAGGGTGTGTGTCTCTGGGGCTCCACAGTAGCTGCTTCCAGAGGGGACACAGGCTCCATGTTGTCACTCACTCTCTGAAACATGGAGAATTTGACTTTTCAGGGGAAATCTACTTTCCACTATTACAATTTTATAAGCATAGAAAGCTCCAGGGAACTTGATACTTTCAGATGGAGACTGTGGTGAGGTGAGGGGGTGTGTGGGGGTAAGGAGAAGTCTGGGCATAAAGTCACCTTGGCCTAGAGAAAGGGACCTGCGATTTTCTGCCAAAATCAGGCTTTTCAGGAAGCTGTAGTACCTTTGGTGCTTCTATTTTTACACTAACATTTGTCAAGAGCCTCACGTGTATGAAGCCCCATGCTAAGTTCCTACACAGGCCAGAGGGCCTCTCATTTACCTGCTTCCTTCCTAGGACTGCTTAGGGAGGTGCCCCAAGAGACTTCAGTTCTTTCTGCACAGAGAAATACCTGACTTCATGTCTGACACCTAGGCCTCTTCTCTATGGGCCTTAACGCAGCTGATGACAGACAGTGGTTCGTGCCACCCTGAGCACTGGCCATTTAGTGTAGCATGCCCTCAGACTGAGTGTCCACAGACTGACCACACCGTGTCCTGGGCTTGAGTGCTGAGTTACAGAAGAGTGGCTGCCAGCTTTTCCTTGAGGTGGGCAGACATATCACTGGACACCTGTGCCTTCACTCTGCCAGGCTGGGTTGAGTGTTCCCACTGTGTGGCCTTGTGAGCTTCTCCTTTCAGGTACAAGGCTCCTCATTCGTAACTCTTAAATCACCTCAGATAAGGATTGCTCTGCTTGACCCCTCTAGCATCTGGCAGGCTTTCTACTCTGTTCCTTTCTTTTCTGCAGCCTGAAAAAGCCTTGTCAACTGCCAACAGGTCTCCATGGCTGCACAGTGGAGACACAATTGTAGGTGGAGCCTGGACCCATGTGGGCCCCAAGAGTACAGACTCGACCTGCATGACAGGAACAAAGCTGGCCCTGGGGTTCTTTCAAAACCAAACCCAAAACCTGGAAAAATGAGTCCCAGCACTGCCAGTTCAAATGGGCAGCTTGCATGTCCATATGGCCCAGCCTCTGCAAGTCTGACTGTGTAATAAAGACAGGTTTTAAGTGGTTGGTTGGAGAGCTGAGAGCCAAATGCAGAGCAGCTTCTGGAGCACCACAGCCAGAGTGATCACTGGACTTGCCACAGCCCCTGTTGGGCTTTCTTGTGTCTCCACTGCCTGGGCCTGTTCCCCTTCCTTCCCCTTCATCTAGTCTCCTTGTGTCCCCTCTCCTTCTCGGCGCATACCTCTTACAGCTCCATGGCTTTTTTCCTGCATCTTACACAGTACCTGGCACTGAGTGAAGCTTCACAAATGTTTGCTTAATGAATGAAGGAATGTCCCAATGATACAAGAAAAGGATCAAACAGTGGGTGTCCCAGATAGGCTGTGGCTGGGATGGAAGAAGGGAACAGGGCAGGGGGAGGTTCACAGCAGATGTATAAAGCAACAGAAATATTCACATACATATACCCAATGTGATTCTCCCTATCTCTCAACAATAGCTAGCAGGGATAGGGCTGGCACCGCCATCTTTTCTTTTATGTGAGTATCAGCATGATCCGTATGGCGGCCCATCTGCCTGTGTATCTGTGTGTCTATCTATATACCTATGTATCTGTCAAGAGTGTTTTGTGAGAGCATCTCTGTGAGTACTAAGCGTGTGTGTGTACATGTGTGTCACATACAAAGAGCTTAGAAAAGCCATCTCCATTTTAGCAGTTCCCCCACAAACATTTCATGCATGGATTGTTGCAAGCATGTAGTTTTTAGGATTTCTTGACAAGGAAATGGCTAAAAAAATTTTTTTATTACACTCACTATCACCTTTACATGAACATACCACATATAACCATTATGAAAAAATGACATTTAAAACCGTAGAGCCCCTCCTTAGGGACCATTCTGAATTTAGCAATTCCCTCTGGACTCTAATGAAACGGTGGGATGAATTAGGGCCTCTTCTGGTGGCTTACTTCGCATGGCCAGGAGTGATGGTGTTAGGGGTCTTAAATCATTTCCAGTTCTAATTGCTACAGAAAAACATGTTGATTCCTGACTCCTAGAACTTGGAATTTAAATAGGTTTTAGGGGAAAGAAAAAGATGATAGTGAGGCTCTAAGACATAATTGACCACATATGGTTAGGGCACTAGGCACTTACCACAGAACTTAACTGGATTTCCTATGTGAAAGCTATTTTTTGGTCTCAACTGTCTACCTTCATGATCAAAAGGAAGAAAATAGTAGGAAAGAAAAGACGGTTACGGTTTGTATGTAGGCATGTGTGTATGTGTTTAAGAGAGGCCCATCCTGGAGAACTTGGCCACTTTCCAATAAAAGATATACTGCAGTTGTATTTTTCTGTCATCTCAGTGTCTGAAATTCCTATTATGTTTCTTTTACTGGGAACTATAAAGTAACTTTTTAGAAATTGAGATAAAAATTCACTATTTTAGCCATTTAAAAATGCACAATTCACTGGATTTATGTTATTCACAATTTTGTGCAACCACCATCCACATCTAAATCCTAGAATATTTCTGTCATCTCACAAAGAAACCCTGTACCTTCCAATTCCACTCTCCTCCCCGCTGGCAACCACTATCTAGCTACTTGCTGTCTTGGTGGATTTGCCTATTCTGGACATTTCCTATAAATGGAATCATACAATATGTGGACTTTTGTGTGTCTTCTCTCACTTAGCATCATGTTTTCAAGGTTCATCCGTGTTGGAGCATGTGTCAGGTTTTATGACCAAATAATGCTTCACTACAGCACAATTTTTTTATCTACTCATCAGCTGATAGAAATATTCAGGATGTCTCAGCTTTTTGGCTATTAGGGATAATGCCAGTACTAGTATTCACGTACAAATTTTGGTGTGAATATGTTTTTTTTTTAAAAAAGATTTATTTATTCATGAGAGACACACAAAGAGAGAGGCAGAGACACAGGCAGAGGGAGAAGCAGGTTCCATGAAGGGAGTCCGATGTGGTACTCGATCCGGGGTCTCCAGGATCACATCCTGGGCCGAAGGTGGCGCCAAGCCACTGAGCCACTGGGGCTGCCCCTGAACATATGTTTTTAATTCTCTTGGATATGTATTTCCAAATGGAACTGCTCGGTCATACGGTAACTCTATGTTTAAGTTTTTGAGGAACTGTCAACTGTTTTCCCTAATCCCTGCAACATTTACATTCATACCAGCAACATATGAGGGTTTGAATTTCTACACATCATTGTCAATTATTGTTCATTTTAGCCATCCTAGTGGTAGGAAGTAGTAGCTCATTTTGATCTATTTTCCTAATGACTAATGACAAACTTATTTTCATGTCCTTATTGGCCACCTTATATGTATCTTCTTTAGAGAACTGTCTATTCAAATCCTTTGCCCCGTTTTGGGTTGAGTTTTCTCTTTATTGTTGAGTTTTAAGAAGTTTTTAAAAACATATTCTGGATAATAAACCCTTACTAGATATATAATTTGCAAATATTTTTTTCCACTCTGTAGGTTATTTTTCTAATCCTTTGATAGTATAACAGTTCTAAGTTTTGATGAGATCTAACTAAGCTATTTTCCCTTTTGTTGCTTGTGCGTTTCATGTCATATTTTTGAAAAAACTGCCTAATCTAAATCCACAAAAATCAAAATGATTTCTTCTAAGATTTTTATAGTTTTGGCTCTAAAATTTAGGTCTTTAATCCATCTTGAGTTAATTTTTGTATATGGTGTGAGGTAAGGGTCTGACTTCATTCTTTTGCATGTGGATATCTGCTTGTCCCTGCAACAGACTCCTCTTTCCCCTTTGAATGGACCGATACCCTTGTCAAGGATCACTTGGCCATAAAATTATGGTTTAATTTTGGACTTTCAATTCTATCCTATTGATTATATGTCTATGTCTATCCTTATGCCAGTACTATACTTTGTTGCTTTGTAGTAAATTTTGAAATCAGAAAGTGTGAATACTTCAATTTTTTCTTTTCAAGATTTTTCTTGGGCTTTGAAGGTCTCTTGAATTTCCAAATAAATTTTAAGATCAGCTTTTTCTTTTTTGCAAAAACAGTAATTGGAATTTTGATAAAGATCGAACCAAATTTTTAGACTAATTTGGGGAGTATTGCCATCTTGACAATACTAGCTCTTCCAATCTATGAACTCCAAATGTCTTTACAGTTTTTTAGGCCTTGAACTTCTTTCAACACAGTTTGGGGTGTATAAGTATTGCACTTGTTTAATTTTATTTCTAAGTATTTTATTCTTTTGTTGGTATTGTAATTGGATTTTTAAAAATTTCATTTTCAGATTGTTCATTGTTAGTGTATAGAAGTACTTATTTTAGTATATTAATCTTGTATCCTGCAACTTTGTTGACTTGTTTGTTAGTTGTAATAGTTTTGTGTATGAGTTGGAGACGGGGGTTCTTCAGGGCTTTATAAGTGGAAAATGATGTTATCAGTGAGTAGAGATATGTTTTCTTCTTTATTTCCATCCAATCTGGATGCATTTTTTTTCTTGCCTAACTGCCCTATATAGTACTTCCAATACACGTTGAACAGGAACCATGACAACAGACATCCTTGACTAGTTCTTGACCTTGGCTGGGGGGAAGCTTTCAGTTTTTTACCATTAAATGTGATGTTAGCGGTGGGTTTTCCACAGATATCCTTTTATAGGTTGAAGGATATAAACTCTATTGCTAGTTTGTTGAGCATTTTTATAATGAAAGAGTGCTGGATTTTATCAAATGCTTTTTCTGTATCTATTGAGATAATCTGTGGTTTTTATAATTTAATTATTATATATTATTTGATTCTCATATGTTGAATCAACTTTGAATTACTTAGAATAAATCCCTAAAAAATAATTCTTAAAACAGCAGGAAGATAACCAATATGCATTTAGCATCACATACCAGTGTGGTGATTCACAGTTTTCATGGAATTTACACAAACAAAAAACTCTGGGAAAGTGACCACATAGTCATTATTGTTATTAATCTTCATTTTACGAGTGAAGAAACTGAAGCTCAGAAATTTTCCCAAGGATAGCATTGGCAAATGGTGAAGCCAGGTCCAGGCTCCAGGTCTTTCATTTCCAGTCTGTATATTGCCATACATACATAGAAAGTTTCCTCTAATTATACTGAAAAGATAGCCACAGCATCATGATATGAAAATGTAGGGACATCTCATTCAAAACTAGAATCTCAACATCTTAAGTATCACTGAAACATTTGGTGGTCATCTGTTCATAATCCTTTTCTATGAGTCATTCCTATCGCTACAGAAACAACAAAAAGTATGTCCCAGCTCCACTCTTCCTTAATCTCAGTATATTAGCAGCTGTTCCATCTTTCTGTTCCCCTTTACAGCAAAACTCCATGGAAGAGCTATCAGTACTCTCTGTCTCCACTTCCCCTCCTCAACCTGCCAATTCCAGTCACACTGAGCTGGCGCTGGGCTCTGGCATTCTCAATGCCGATTCTCAGTCTCCATCTCACTGGACCTCTCAGCACGCTGTTTCAGTTGAGAATTCTCTCCTCCATGAATCTCTCTGCACCTAGTCATTGAATCGCCTGCCGTTAGTTCTTCCTCAGCAGCTTCCCTTAGTTCTCCTCCTTCCTTACTTCCTTTGCAAGAGGATTGTGTGAACCAGGGTTCATTCAGCCCTATAATCACTTTTCTTTTCCAAGTATACTTACGTTCAAGGTGATCTCATCCTGGCGGCATTTATCCTGCTAACATATACCCTTCTCCTAATTCCAAACTTGTATATTGAACTGCTTCCCATTGACCACCACTTGGATATCAGAATAGCATCCCAATTTAATACATTTAAAACTGAGCTCTTGGGCAGCCTGGGTGGCTCAGCAGTTTAGCGCTCCCTTCAGTCAGGGGTGTAATCCTGGAGACCCAGGATCGGGTCCTACGTCGGGCTCCCTGAATGGAGTCGGCTTCTCCCTCTGCCTGTGTCTCTGCCCCCACCCCCTCATTCTCTCTCTGTGTGTGTGTCTCATGAGTAAATAAATAAAATCTTGAAAATAAATAAATAAATAAATCAAACTGAGCTCTTGATTTCCACCACAGCTCTTCTTTTCCCAAAGCCTTCCCAATCTGAGTTAATGGGAACCTCATTTCTCCAGTTGCTCAGATCAAAACCTTAGAGTCATTTTGATTTTTCTTTTCTCACACTGACCATTTAAGTCTATTAGCAAATCCTGTCAACTCAACCTTCAAATTGTACCCACGATGCAATCACTTGTTACTGTCCACTACTATGTCCTGGTATATGCTACTTTTGTTTCTTATCGGTTCTTTTGCTTCCATCTTTGTCCCCTGACAAGTCTCTTCTCCATATATTAACCAGAGGGATGTTTTAAGTGAATGTGGCAAAATTACTACAGAAACAGATCAGAATGATCTTTAAAAAGCACAAAACCAATCTTGTCCCTCTTCTGATGAAAAACTTCCAATGGTTGCCTATCTTACAGAGAATAAAACCCAAGGTTCTTACAATAACATATCATGTCCTATATGATCTGGCATCTGGTTCTCTCTATGACTTAATTTCCATTATTGTCTCCCAGCTTATTCTATTTTAGCTACAATGGCCTCCTTGCCGTTCCTCTCAACAAGCCAAACAAGTTCCTACCTCAGGGCCTTTGTACTTACTGTAATTGTAGCCTGCCCACTTGACTGCATGATAGCAACACCATTCTCTCATTTGTTACATCTCTGCTCCACTGTCACTTCCACAGAGAGGGCTCCTTGCCTGTCCTATCTTAAATAACACTTGCTGCACTGCTCCCTGTCCTCTTAACCTGCTTCCTTCTTAGCACTTATGGCCTACCTGACATTTATATATATACATTGGTTTATTTCTTGCCCCCATCTAGTAATATGTAAATTTCATAAGAACAAAGAATCTTCTCTTCATTGCTCTAACATGGAGCAGATGTCAGTAAACGATGACCTCCAGATGAAAGTGACCTGTCACCTGTTTTTGTAAATGAGTTTTACCGGGACAGAGCTAAATCCATGCATTCACTATGGCTTGTATGGCTGCTTTAGTGCTCTAGAAGCACAACTGAGTAGCTGCAATGGAGCCTGTATGACCCACAAAGCCTAAAAATATTTACTACCCAGCCCTTTATGGAAAAAGTTTGCTAACTCCTGTTTTGAGGCCTAGAATTCTATGCTAGTATATAGTAGAAGGCAATCAACACACTTGTTCAATGAATGAATGAATGAAAGAAAAAAGAAACAAAGAAGTGGGGTTAAGTAGTATCATAACAAAAGGACATTTGCATTTGTTACTAGATTAACCAAATATAGCAAATTATAAAGTGATTTGAACTTAAAATCCAAATATATATGAAAAATATTTTATAATTTTGTTTTCTGTACATTGGGAATAATCTCAGTATTTCTGAGAGAAAAATAATCAAAGTATTTTCTCTGATGTGATGTAGGAGAAGTACTGAGATGAATACTGCTAGCTTGCATGACATTTAAGGCCATGTAGGGCTTTATCATCTGGGTGATTTAAGTCCAAACAAGCAAACATCCACACACCAAAAACTATGGCTTCTGAAACCTGGAGGAATGGTTTTTTTCCCTTTTCTTCTTTAAATTATTCTGGCCAATGTTTTGATTTTCCATTTCCCTTTGGGCATGAAGGCAGTCTTCTTTTGGATTTAGCGTCCTTACATCGTAATACTTATAAACAGAGTGTACTTGAAAGGCTTAACATAGATGTTACCAAAAGTCCAGTAGCCCAAACATCTGTAAATGCTAGTGAACATTATAAAATAAAGAAACAGGATTCCAGGTTTATGATGTTATTTTTTTTAAGGCACTAATTCTGCCAGCATGAGAAAGAGGAAGAAAAAGAACCCAAAAAGGAAAGGTCAGCATTAGAATTTATAAGACAGTACAAAGTCCCAACTGAATACTTAGGGGACATACTGCCTAAGCTCTGACCTTTGTTGTCACTGTAGGACAAGGGCCCTACAATGACCCTGCAGAGGTTTTCTGTGGTAATCCATTTGAAAATACTTCTGAAACTTTTTAAACCTTGACCTGCAACACTAGTTCTCAAAAGATCTAGCTTGAAAAGCATTTGCTTATTTCCTTCTGTGTTCTGCTTCTTGTGTAACATCAGGGTTCAGACCTCTACCAGTATTTGACCATTTAAACTGGTAATTAGATTAATGGACTAATACTCCTGGTCCTACACACACACAGACACACATAGCACTCATAGTAAATTCAAGAGATAAGACTTCTGAAGATAAAATTAGCACTATACAGCCTCATAAAAAGACTCAAAATACTTTAATGACATTTAGATATCCAGAAGCCAAAAAAAAAAAAAAAAAAAGAAAGAAAAGAAAAGAAAAGAAAAGAAAAAGAAGCCAGAAATGCTTATTTTGGCTTGTGAATACATAGAGAATCTGTTTTCTTAAGTTTGAATATTTTCTAGACGAACCATTTTCAACATCCAAAAGCCTGTTTTACCTTGTTGTTTTAGACATGCTTCTAGGGTATTTAAGGGGTTAAATAGGGTATAAAGACAGTGAATGGATGCTTGGAACCGAGAGCCCAGGTTGGCCACCTTTTCTCTTGATATCTTTTTTTGCAGAAGACAGTGGAAGATAAAATCCATCACTCACAGAAGGAAAAGAGACAGTGAACAGAGATTTAAGTGACAAAATACTAATAATTACTCAATTTCACAATGGCAATAAAACCTTTGCTCTGGGAGTCTGGTAACTGCCATGCATTCCCAACTCTCACCTCCCAAATATTCTTTAATATCCTCCTCCAAACTTGAAGGATAGAAATTCCCTCTGCCGTTGGACCTAACTGTGGAGATTCTAAAGAGTGGTCACAGACTGGGGGTTTTGTGTGCTGTCAGTGTCCAGGGACTCTGGGTAGACAATGTACAAGGGGAGAGTACAGACATAAATGCTGCAGTTCTGTGACAGCAGAACTCACCCTATCTCAGGATGTGTAACTTAGGCCTCTCTCTCAAGGGCACTTGACATATTCTGGCCAATGACACCATGTGACAGCAAGGAATTGAGCAGCCTAAGAGGGTTCACTTCAAGCTTATGCTGTCCTAAGGACTAAGTCAAGCCTGGTCACTGACAAAATATATGTTCTTTTCTCCACCAAACATCTCTATAATAAATCATTTAGCCTGGCTGTCCTTCTAGAATCCAGGCATGCTTTGTGTTGTGGAGACTGCCATTTTCAGAAATTTCCAGAAAAGCAATGAATGGTTAAAGACCATTCTGAGGATATAAAACCAGCATCTTTTCTAAGATAGTTTATTCTTGCTCAGATATGTCAAGACAGGGCCCTTATAGAAAAAGTTATTCAAGAGTCTTCAGAGCAGCAAATCAACACTCTCTTGAGCACTTAAAATGTGCTAAGTACAGATACTGCGCCTCATCAATCACATGTCATCCATGGCAAATACTTTGGGGAGTTACATAGACTTGGATTGAAAGTCTACTTTTTAGGTGTACCCCAGCACTTTCCATTAGTCCTCAAAGAAAACACTCAAGGTAGCCTCCACAGATGCCTTACTGAGAAGCATGGATTTAGCTCACCAGCTTCTCTGGCCTGAATGATTTAGCAAGGGGTTTATTTAAGCCCCAGGCCCCCCAGAGAAACTGAGGCAGTCCTGAGCATCCATTGGCAGTACCTGTTGATAACAACCAGGCCCACACAGCCTAGACTTCCCAGGACTTTGTCCAAGCATCCTCTTGGGTGCTTCCCTGCCTAGAAGAGAGGCTTGGGTGAGCTGCAATTTCCAGCACCCTGTGGAGGGTCTGAGTTCTGTGTGTGTGTGTGTGGTATATGTGTGTGTGTGTGTGTGTGTGTGTGTGTGTAGTCATATCTGTCAAACCTCTGTAAGTTCCAAATCTGATAGAATGCAGAGGGTCACACCAAGGACCCACAGAATAGAGATGATAGGCACAAGGCCTGGGACTTACATCTCTACAGGCACAAGGCACAGACTCTAAGCAAAGGAAGAATGGAAGGCAAATGTGCTGGCAAACAAAACTGTGTGTGCTAACACATTCTATATATCAGTATATGAGAAAAATATAATGCTTTGTGCAATATGAAGATATTCTGCTTCTCCACTTTAAAATCCTAGGCTGTTGGCTTGAAGGGAACAAATTCTATATGCATGGCACTAAATATAAGAGCAATTTTCTTTTAGTGAATTGGAGGACTTCAATTTTCTGAGCCGCTTTTTATTTCAGGATCTGAAGAATACACCAAATGTAATTGTACTGCCCTAAAATTTAGTCCATACCTTTTCAACTACCTTCAGAAGCTGTTTCTGTCATGAGTTCACCTGGAGTTATTAGAGTTGAAAAATTCATAATGACCCGATAAGCCAGTCATGTTCATCTTCCTCATTGTGGATGTGTTCTCAACGTGCTCGTGTGCTCCCTCGCTCCTCTGAAATGATCTACTAAGGAAATTCTGACTGTAGAATTCTGACCGTTTGGATCTTGTTTATGCACAGGGTGATGTTGGAACCCTCCGAGGTTTTATTCACCTTAGGCCCATCTGCCTCCCTGCTTGTGTCCCGGGAGCCACAGGCAGAAGAATGAATTAGTTACCGCAGGTCGGCCTGAACTGGCCTGTCTGTTCCTAGTCAAACCCTGGCTAAGTCATTCCAAGTTCTAATCTACGTGGACCTGTGTAATAGGAAGAGAGTAAAATAGAGAACAGAGAATTACAGTCAGGGAGTCTCTGAGTAATGAAATGATCTATCACTACCCTAGTGCCACACTCACATTAAGCGGCCATTTCTAAATCTAAAATAATAGCGCAGAGGTGGATTCTCCCTGCCTTTAAAAGGACAGCACTAGTTCGAAAATTACATCCCAATCTCTAACAATTACCTGTAAAGGTTACGACTACTAAAGATAGGAAGACTAGCTTAAAAAGAATAAAACTTTACTCTCTCCTCATTCCTTTTCTCTCTTTACAGCAGAACCTTATCAGAAGTTCTATAAGGGCAATAAAAGAGGGACATTTTATTTCATTTCAGGGTCCTAGTAGAGACTTAAATAAAAGTTCTAAAAAGTATCATAGATGAAAGGTTTCTCTGCTAGATCTTCTTCCAATCTTTAGAAAACTTCTCTTTCTAACTCCAGGAATTCTGGGAGTTGGGAGACAGTATAAACTTTTAAGGAGTTATTTAAGAACTTGAGTTCACCTAGTGCAATCCGCCCCATGCACATGTATTCTCTGCGCTCCACTCCACACATCCGTTGAGGATCTATTCTGAGCCTGCTCTGAAACTTTATACTCACCCAGCACAATGTCTAGTGTGTGAGGCAGAGAAACAGCGTGGAGGTGAAGGGGGCATGGGTCCTATAATCTGACTGGTGGGGTTTGAATCCCAGTTCTGCCGACCTCTGCTCTGTGCCCTTTGGAAAGTTATTTCAACTCCAGGTCCTGTTTCTGCATCTCTAAGTTGGGAATGATAACAGTACTTGACTCACAGGGTCAATGGGAGGTTCAAATGAGATGTTAGCACCAAAGCCAGCACCAGCACACTAGTTCCTTTTTGACCTTAGATATTAGTTGTGGCTACAAAGATCAAAGTACTCAAAGTGGAAGATATAATATTGGATATTCAGGTAAAAAATACTGTTTCATCTTCAGAATGACAAATGTTTAAAAATCAAAATCAAGACCTCCCACATTCGGTCTTACATGATAAAAATGTGTCACCCAGCAATGTGATAAGGAATCAGGCAGGTAAGTGTCTTTGACTGCCCAAGAGGCATGGGTGCGGGAGTCAGTAAATAGAACCAACCCTGGAAAGCATTTGTGATTTTTTTATGTCATAGTGCTATAAAGTAAGATAGTAAAAATATAAATGATAACTTCAAACTTCAAATTAATCCTTTTATGCCAAGTTGCTGTAAAATATTTAGAGGATTCGGGCCAGTTTTAGTGATAGATTCAGTGTGCCATGGAGCTTTGTCCTTTACTGTACTTTTAGCACCAATGGCTGAATTCCCACCACACCATCTGTTCCTGACACTTGGTCTCATTAGCACGACTATTTTTATTGATACACATAGCAATGCTTCTCATACCATCTTAGCTAAGCATTATTTATTGTATCTATATATACAACAATATTAACACAGTCAAGCATCAGGATCGGGACTGGAGGGCATCATTAAAATCAGCCAGTGTTCAGCGAGAGATTTAATGATGGATTTAATAGTATTAAATGGGAAAAAATGCCCTTGGCCTTTACATTCTCATTTAAAAACATATAAAAGAGCAGTAATTCAGGCAGTTATACTTCTCTCAAAGATTTTGCTCTAAATCACAGATGGCAATGGGAGGCCATGGCTGTGTGCTGGCTCACACCCACTCACTCTGACCAAAGCCAGAAGTGCCTCGTTGGGTCATAATTAGCAAACTGCCTGCAAACTCAACTCTCTAAATCAGAGGCCAGTGAGTGCCAGGCTAAAACACAGAAGGCAGAAAACACAAAAATGATGATCTAGGTATTCTCTAGATACTAAATTCTCTGGATGGCTGCAACTCCCATCTCATTACTGGATACCACCCCTCGCTCATGTACTGTGAAGCGGTATACTTTGCTTTCTAAGAAAGCCTAATAGTTTGGCTTTCAGTTTATAGGACTTCAAGGCAATATACTTCCCCCCAACCATCTCCTGCCCACTCTTTGCTCCTTGCCACAGACAGGTCATAAATTTCTGTCTTGGGAACACAACATATAACCAACAAATTATCAATTCCCTATGATGTATATCCTGAAGAGCTCTGATCAGGGCTGCTGGCCTGAAAGGCTAAACATTTTTGGTCAGAGACCATTAGGCTGGGTTTCAAAATTTGATGGAGATAGTTTTGGCAGGGTGCATAAAACCAAAACCAAACCCTTAGTTTTACTCAGAGGCTTGGCTTTGAGTCTGCTGTTATGTAGCAGCCCTGTGATCCAAGTTAGCCATGCTCTGAATCTGTTCTCTCATCTGTAAAATGCCTCTTAGAGTTGGTATGATACTTCTCATTCCTGAGGACTCGGGCCACTGGTACTTTCTTTTCTAGGGACCCTAGTGATCACGTATTTGTGACCGGAATGGCAATGTGGCTCTCAAAACTTCCATCAGGCCTCTCTGGATACCAGGGAGATGACATGCAATAGATAGCAGCCATGCCTCTTCTTGCCTCCAGCGTTAGGAGAGACTTTCAATTGGAAATGTTGAAAATCAGCACTGAGAATGGGTCACAGAGAAGGTAGTGGAGGGAGAGCCCAAGGACTCAGGCTGCTTCCATGGCTAAGTTACAGTGCTGAGTCCTTCCCGTACTTTTTAAAGTCTTGTCAGGAAAAATAAACATCAGTGGCAGAAGCACAAGCTCTGCAAATTAAAATATAGCTACAAAATTATCTTCTTTGCATTTTAAAGCAAATTACAGAATCATTCAACTAATTTCAACAATGAAAGGAATGTAGATCCAGTCAAAATTACACATGCATGGACGCTGGTGATGATACCTAAAATTAGATTCTTGGTGGCAGTTCCTGCAAAAATAAATGCGAAGTGATTGCTCATCAGAAAATACATACGTTTCTGTGTGAAACTCTCTTGCCTGTGATAAATTCTTCCAGCAAAGTGACTACTCAAGCATTTACCAACCTGCTTTGGAAAATACTGCAAGCTAATGCTTCTTGTCCAAAAATGTGTATACAGCACAGATAAGGGAAGAAATGGGATCACACCATTAGAATCTTGAACCATCTGAAAAGCCTATACAGTCAATGAAGTGCCACAAGAACTGCCTGAAACACAACTAAGGACCATGTAACTGAGGTAACTACGGTGTCTGCCAATTAGCAAGCATAGCGAAACTACCGAAAATCTAATAAAAGCACCATGTGCTTTTCAATATCTAAACACAATGGAACTAATGCTTTAGAATTTTTGAATGAAGTGCACTAAACAGAACTTCTGTCAATGAATGAGAGATCTAAGATTTGCTTCTCCCCAGTAAAGGGACTGTGAGATATATTCATGCATCTGAAGATAAAATATTTCCTTCACTGAGCACTGATTGCTTTTACAGTTTTATTATAAATCCCCACTAAGTGGCCGCCAAATTCTATAGTGGTTTTCAACCAAGGAACCAGGGGCAATGTCTGGAGACATTTTTGGGTGTTACTGGCACCTAGTGGGTAGAGGACAGGGATGCTGCTAAACATCCTCTGTACAATCCCCTCTCCACAATTCCCCAAAGAATTATCTGGTGCAAATTATCAATAGTGCCAAGTCTGAAAAACCATGATCAACCTACAATCCAGCAACTCTACTCCTAGGTACTTACCCAAGATAAGTGAAAACATATATCCATGAATGAAGAGCCAGATGAAGAAATACAGAGGGTGGTGAGGTCCATCAGATTCTGAGCACAGGAACTCCTGTCCCGGTGGAGTTTGGGGTGTGCTACTCTCCCAAGCACATGAATAGGTTCTTATTCACCAACTCGGAAGCTCTCCAAACCCTGCCCTTTTGGATTTTTATGGAGGCTTCATTATATAGGCATGATTGATTAAATCACTGGCCACTGGTGATCACTTCAATCTTTAACCCCTCTCCCCTCCCTGGTAGTCAGGAGGTAAGGCTGAAAGTTCCAACCCTCTAATCACAAGGGTGATTCTCCTGGCAACTAGCCTTCATCTTTAGGTAATCTAGGGACTTTCCAAAAATCACCTCATTAACAAACTCAGATGTGGCTGAAAGAGATTTATTATAAATAACAAAAGGAACCTTTATCTTGCTGATCACTTAGGAAATTCCAAGAATTTTTGGAGCTTTGTGCCAGAAAGTGGGATGAAGACCAAACATATATATATTCCTTACTATAAATCACAACACCATAGGACTTGCCCATGAATGTTCAATGCTCACGTTCCCAAGTGAGGTCCAATAAAGGTGATGCTTTGCCTTCTTTCAGCTCTTACACTATAAAGAAACATCCTTTTTGTGGTTTATTTAGCCCCATATTTTTTTCATTTTTGTGCTTTTTGTTGATGGTTTCACCATTTAAAATAGCCCCAAGTGTAGAGCTGAAGTGCCATCTAAAGTTCTTAGGTGCAAGAAAGCTGTGATGTGCCTTCCAGAGAAGACATATGTGTTAGATAAGCTTCATTCAGTCCTGAGTTAGAGTACTGGCCATGAATTCAATGCTAATGAACCAACAATACCTATTGAATAAGGTGTCTTTAAACAAAAACACACATAAAACAAGGTTATGCACTAATGGGTTGATGAAAGTGTTGTGACCCAAGAGGCTCGCAGGAACTTAACACTGTATTTCTCCAGGTTCAATATTTGCAAATTTCATATTCATGGCAACTTTATAGAACATAACTACCATGAATAATGAGAACTGACAGTATACATGGGTCTTTCACTAGACTCTATTACACTTGCCTTTCTTTTTTTTTAAAGATTATTTATTTATTCATGAGAGACACACACACACACAGAGGCAGAGACACAGGCAGAGGGAGAAGCAGGCTCCCTGTAGGGAGCCTGACATGGGACTCTACCCCTGGTCTCCAGGATCAGGCCCTGGGCCGAAGGTGGCGCTAAACCGCTGAGCCACCCGGACTGCCCTACACTTGCATTTCTATGTCTATTTCAGTGTCTGCTTCCCTAAGTGCTACAGTTTAGCTCTCCATTTACTTAGGTTTTCTTTAATTTCCCTTAGTAATTTTTTATAGCTTTCAGAGTATAATTTTTGGATGTATTTTGCTAAATTTATCAATTACTTTATGATTTTGATGCTACTATGAATGGCATACATATACAAGACTGTTATGTACTTCTGATAACTTGCTAAACGCTTTTTTTTCATCCTTTTACTTTACCTATCTCTTTAAATATAAAGAATGTAGACAGCAAATGGTTCCTTTCTGCTTTTATTATATCCATTCTAACAATCTCAGTCTTTTAATTAAGAGTGTGTAGGCCATTTCATTTAATGTAATTATAAAATTATATCAATTTAGTATTAAGTGTACTTTAGGCTTTGGTTTAAGTCTATCGTCTCAATGGTTGTTTTCTTGTCCATTCTTTGTTCCTTTTTTTCTCTTGTCCTGCCTTCTTTTGTATTAATTCAATCTTTCTTGTATTTTTTTCTCCATTATTGCCTTATTTGCTATACATCCATTTAATTTTTAAATAGCTGTTCTTTAGTTTACAATATAGATTATTATTATGGTCTGTCATAAAGTAACCTATCATTCTACTTCTGATGTAAGAGCTTTAAAGCAGTAAGCTCTATTCAGTCTGTTGTACTACTGTTGCGACTTATTTTACATATTGTAAACACTGATAAATTGCTGTATTTTTGCTTTATTTTTAAAAAGATGTTATTTATTTATTTGAGAGAGAGAGAATGTCTGCACACACATGCCAGTGCACAAGCCAAGGGAGAGGCAGAGAGAGAGAGAGGAAGAAGCAGACTCCAGGATGAACAGGGAGGCCAACTGGGGGCTTGATCCTAGGACTCCAGGATCATGACCTGAGCCAAAGGCAGATGCTTATTCTACTGAGCCACCCAGGTGCCTCTGTCTTTTTGCTTTAGATTGCCAGTTATCTTTAAAATCAGATTAAACTAGAAAAATATTTTATATTTACTAGTATATCTACCATTCCTGGAGGTTTTCATTCTTTTATGTAGTTCCCAGTTTCCATGTGGCATTATTTTTTTAAGCCTGAAAAACTTTAATATTTGTCCAATTTGTTGGAAATGAATTATCTCACTTTTTATCTGAAAAGCTCTACCATGGTGAAAAAAAAAAGCTCTACCATGCATTCATTTTTGAGATATTTTCATTGGACATTAATTTCTAGGTTAACATGCTTTTTCTTTCAATACTTTAAAAATGCTGCTCCATTGTGATGGTGTTTGTACTGTTACTGGCAGTAAGTTTGCACTGATGTTTTTATGTTTGCTCCCTTGTGTATAATGTTCCTTTTTTTCCCTCTAGTTACCTTAAAATTTTCATTGTTATTCATTTTTAGCAGTTTGAGTATAACCTGCTTTGATATGATGTTTTTTATGTTTATCCTATTTGGGATTTGTTGAACTTCTTGGATCTGTAGGTTTATACTTTTCATCAAATATAAAGACTTTCATGGGATGCCTGGGTGGCTCAGTTGGTTGAGTGTCTAACTCAGGATTTTGACTCAGGTCATGCTCTCAGGGTTGTGAGACTGAGTCCTGCATTGGGCTCCACATTCAGCGGGGAGTCTGTTTATCTCTCTGTCTCCTTCTGCCCCTCCCCCTGTTCACACACACTCTCTCAAATAAATAAATAAATCTTAAAAAAAATATGAAAGACTTTCAGCCATTATTTCTTCAAAATATTTTTTCTGCCCCTTTCTTTCTCCTCTCCTTTTTAATTGCAAGTATACACATGATAAACACCTAGATACTGTGACACAGACCAGTATAATTCTGGTTCTTTTTCTCTCTAGACCTCATTTTGGGTAGTTTCTCTATCGTAATGTTTCAGCTTCATTGATTTTTATTTTCTAAAGTGCCAATTAATTGTTAAATCTGTCCAGTGAATTTTAAATTCAAAAAGTGTACTTTTAGCTCTAGAAGTTACATTGCTATATCTTTGGTTTCTTTAATATATTAATCATTTCCTTTAAATCTTCAAGACCATTTGGATTAGTTATTATAAAGCTCTTGTCTGATAATTCTATTATGTCTTTCATTTCTGGGAATGTTTTCATTAACCTTTTTATTTTCCTTTTGTCACAAGTCACATTTTGCTGTTTCTTTATATGTTTCATGTTTCTTTGTATTGGATGCTTAACTATGTGAGTGTTATATTGGTAATTGTTTTCAATTTTTTATGGAGGTATAATAACATACATTATATTAGTTTCACATGTTCAGCATAATGCTTTGATATTTGTATATATTGCAAAATGATCACCACAAGTCCAGTAAACATCTGTCACTATACATAAAGAATTTTTTTGTGATCAGAACTTTTAAAAGTTGTAAAGAAAAAGTTGTGAATTTAATCCTAAGTGTGTAATGCAGTACTATTAACTACAGTCACCAGGCTATACATTACAACCACCTGAATTACTTATTACTTATTTTATAACTGAAAGTTTGTACCTTTTGATTCCTTTCACCCATTTCACCCACTCCCATCTCATCTCTGGCAACCACCAACCTGTTCTCTATATCTATGAGCTTGTTTTTTGGTTTTGTTTTTAAAATTCCACATGTAAGTGAGGTCATACAATATTTGTCTTTCTCTGACTTATTTCACTTAACATAATGCCCTCAAGGTCCATCCAGGTTGTTGCAAATGGCAAGATTTAATCCTTCATTTATGGGTAATATTCATGTGTGTGTGTGTGTGTGTATAAAACTTCTTCTTTATCCATACATCTGTCAAAGGAGATTTAAGTTGTTTTCACAGCTTGTCTCTTATAAATAATACTGCAGTGAACTTGGAGGGTGCATGTATCTTTTTGCATTAGGGTTTTCTTTTGAATAAATACTCAGAAGTGGAATTGCTGGATGATATGGTAGTTTTATTTTAATTTTTTAGGAATCTCCATACTGTTTTCCATGGTGGCTACACCAATTTACGTTCCCACAAACAGTGTACAAGAGTTTCTTTTTCTCTACATTTTTGTCAACACTTGTTATTTCTTGTCTTTTTGATGACAACAGATGTGTATTGGTAATTGTTTTAACGTTTTTCTTTCTTCAAAGATGAAATTTGTTACTTGTGGATCAGGTTTATCCTTAAAGGCTTAATTTTAAAGTTTGTTAGGTTGGGTCCAAAGTAGCCTTTACTCTGGGGATATTTTAGCCTTATTACTAAGGCATGACTTTTCTGGTGACTCTACTTAATGTTCTGGTTTTTTAATGAGATTTCTCCATTATGGCTTGTGAGAATTCAAATGTACCTCTGCCCTATGAGAGCTCTGGGAATTGTTCAGTTTATAGCTCCATGGAAATTTTTATTTGCATGGCCTTGTGGAGTTTCACATTATGTATGCAAGGATTAGTATTCATCCAAAGACTCAAGGGGCTCCCTATGCAGATTTCTGGAACTCTTTCTCTGAATGCCTCCACTTTTGTATTCTGCCTTGCAAATTCGAGCTCCCTAGGCCTCTCCAAACACTGTTTCTCTTTCCCCTCATCTCAGTGAGACTTCTAGGTTCTGCCTGAAGCTACCTCTCTGCACCACAGTCTGGAAAGCACCTCTGAATATAAATCTGAAGTGAATATGCAGTAGTCACCTAATTTATTTTCCTTCTTATAAATTCGCAATTCTGAACGGACTATTTTCCAATGTCTGAAAATAGTGATTTTTACCTATTTTGTGCAGTCTTCTATTTGTTTATGGCAGAAGAACAAATTCTTTGCCATTCATTACTTTATTAGAGGAACCAGGTTAATCATTCAAAAATACAAACCTGATGAAGTCACTCTTTAGCTTAAA
The DNA here is from genome assembly GCF_905146905.1 of Nyctereutes procyonoides. Taxonomy (NCBI): domain Eukaryota; kingdom Metazoa; phylum Chordata; class Mammalia; order Carnivora; family Canidae; genus Nyctereutes; species Nyctereutes procyonoides. Next base: position 43,817,211 of record NW_026575049.1, on the reverse strand, counting down.
ATCTTTCAAAGCTGACTACATATTTTATTGTCTATATGGTGTATTTTTGAAGTGCTAAAATGTTCATCTGAAGGAGGTATTATAGGGACCTCTGTCATTTTCATACATCTTGGCATAGCTTCTAGGGTCTCACTATGCAGCCCCTTCCCCCATCTTCCACCAAGCTTTAATATTTTGACAGTTTGCTTTCCTTTGTTTGTAGTACCTCTCCTATCTTGTCCATTTAGTAAATTCCTCTTCTTCCCTTCAGGTAGTTAAAACATTATCTTGTCTCTATGTCTATGTAGTGCTTTGTACCTCATTTGGCATGTCCCTCATGGAAGTGTGTTAATTTGTTTACATTTTGGCTCTTCTTATAAACTAGCTTTTTGAAAAAGTGCAAAATCAAGAAGTATGTTTTAGAAAATTAACCAGAAGCAGTATTTGTTAAAAATTGGATAAAAGGTATGTGATAAAGGTAATTCAGAGGAGTGTTCAATATCTCTTATTTTATTTAACCTCATCCTTCAACACTAAGGAAGCCCAATGTCCTTTTAACACCAAATCATCCTACTTTTTCTTGTTACATTCTCAACTACAGTCAAAACCTATTCAGAGGGCAGCCCACGTGGCTCAGCCTTTTAGCACCACCTTCAGCCCAGGGTGTGATCCTGGAGACCCGGGATCGAGTCCCACATCAGGCTCCTAGCATGGAGTCTGCTTCTCCCTCTGCCTGTGTCTCTGCCTCTCTCTCACTCTCTGTGTCCCTCAGGAATAAATAAAATCTTTAAAAAAAAACCTATTCAGAAAACCAGAATTTTTAAATGTGATAACCTCAGTATGGAGGTTCTCTGTATTTTATGATCTAAGCAAACCTGCCAAAATTTGGTGAATTTTAATGTTGGGAAAATACCTTTCCTACTTAACTATATTGAATATCCTACTGCAGTACCCATTGCAACTGTCATATGTGAACACACCATGCTCACAATCACATTATTTGACTCAAAGCTCTGAAGTTTAATATTATGTCATAATTTCTTTCTCCTTTTTAGGGAGATGCAGGCTTCTAGTTATGGAATGAATGTCATGGGGATAAAAGGTACAGCATAAGGAATACAGTCAATGGTATTGTAATAGTATCATATGGTGACAGATGGTAGCTATGCATATAAGCATAGTAGAATTTAGAGACTGTCGAGTCACTATGTGGTACACTGAAGCTAGTGTAACACTGTGCATCAACTACACTTCACTTTAAAACAGAAGGAAAAAAACCAAAAAGATAAAATTTAAATAAAAAAGTTTCCAATTTGGGATCCCTGGGTGGCGCAGTGGTTTGGCGCCTGCCTTTGGCCCAGGGCGCCATCTTGGGGACCCGGGATCGGGTCCCACGTCGGGCTCCCGGTGCATGGAGCCTGCTTCTCCCTCTGCCTGTGTCTCTGCCTCTCTCTCTCTCTGTGTGTGACTAACATAAATAAATAAAAATTTTAAAAAAAGTTTCCAATTTGGGATAAATACATGAAACAAAGGCTTTCAAGATAAATACATGTTAGGCAATCAATGACACTGATTCTCAGGAGACGGAAAACTAATGAGGTAAACTATACTAACACTGCAGCTTATTAAGAGTTGCTAGGCTATGGTACAGAAAAGGGAATCCAGGTAGAGCCCAGTGGACACTCTGAGCTGAGTCTGGAAGAACAACTTGACTAGAGTTTGCAAGACAAAAGACCAGAGAGATTGCTGCACAGAGAGAATCATAGAGATCTGTAGATGGCCCCCCTTGAGGGCCTTCAACAGAGTTCTGAGTAGCACAAGTGTGAGGAGGAAACAGATCGAATCCAGGGAAAGAATCATCTAAAAGGATTAGAAAGAAGACATCGGGTGCTCACCCAAGGCCTGAAACAGTAATTATTTTCAGTAGAGTAGAAAACCTCATAAATGTTGAGGCATTGGGTAGAGACTAAAGAGAACCTTGCATCAGTAGTGGGCAACAGACTAAATGCTGCTCTTTTCTCACCTAACAGATTGTTAAAATAACAGATTGACTCCAAATGATCAAGTTGTTTCCAAGCAACTTAAATGCACCCCAAAACAAGGCTCAAGATTTATCAAAATATAAAAAGGGCAGAATTATCACTGTCTAACAATCAACCAAATATTACCAGACCTACAAAAAAGCAATAAAATAGTGAAGAGAACAATCAATCAAAACAAACTCAGAATTGACACAGATGTTAAAGTAAGTATATAAGGATAAATTAAATGGTTATTATAATTGTAATTTATATGTCCAAAAAGATGAGAGACATAGAAGATACACAGATGAACTAAATCAAACTTCTAGAGATGAAAACTACAAGGTATGAGATGAAAATGTACACTGAATGTAATTAATGGCAGAATAGAGATTACAGAAGGAAAGACTAATGAACTTGAAGACACAGCAACAGAAAACACACAAAATAAAACGGAAAAAATAATAAAATAAAAAAAGAATATCATTGAACTATAGGATAACATGTGTCCTAATGTACATGAAATCGGAGTCAGTACAGGAGAAAGGAGGGGGGGATATGTTTGAAGAAATAATAAGAGAAAAAAAAGTCAAACTGAATGAAAATGACAAACCTGTAGGTTCAGGAAACTCAATGAACTCTAAGCATGGGAACCATGGAGAAAGCCTTGTATAATGAAAATGGTCAAAATTAGCAATAAAGAAAAAAAATCGGCCAGAGTAAAATGGAATGAAGATAAAGATTACAAGAAATTTCTTATTGGAAACAACATAAGAGAGAAGACAGTGAAACAACATCTTTAAAATATGGAAAAAAAATACCAGCCCAGTGATACATAACCAGCAAAAATATCTGTAAGAAGCTAGGGTAAAATAATGACATTTTCAAATATGCAAATGCTAAAAAATTCATAATCAGCAGATCTGCACTACAAGAAATGTTAAAGGAAGTCCTTCATGCAGAAGGAAAATGCTAGCAGATGGAAATGTAGATATATTCAAAGGACTAAAGAGAATGGGAAATGATAACCACAGAGGTAAATATAGAAAAATATATTTTATTATTTAAATGCATTTAAAACATAAATGGCTACTTAACAATATTAATTTATGAGAAGTTTATAACATAAAGAAGTAAATATATATGCCAACAGCAGCATACAGGTGGCTAGGAAGGGAAAATGAAACATCCTGTTGCAAAGTTCTCAGACTGTATGGGAAGAGGGATAGTGTCGCTGGAAAGTGGACTGTGATACGTTAAAGGTGTCTACTGTAAACCTGAAAATAACCACTGAGAGAACAAAACAAAGAGTTAGTTGCTAAGCCAACAAGTAAATAAATTAGAATAATGAAACAACTCAATACAAAAGAAGGCAGAGAAGGAGGTTAGAGAAACAAAGACAAGATAGGATAGATAGAATATAGCAGGAAAAGAGACCTAATCTCAACCATATCAATAATTATATTAAATGTAAACACTTTCAAATCCTAATTAAAAAAACAAAAATGATGAGACTGCATAAAAAATCAAGACCTGACTATATGCTACTTATAAAAACCACACTTAAAATATAAAAAATCAAATAGATTAAAATAAAATGATAGAAATAGAAATTACATACTAGCATGAATTCAAAAATGGGTAGAATGGCTATATTAATATTGAAGTACATCTCAGTGTAACCAGGAATTAAGAGATTATACTATGTTCAAGGAATCAATCCGTCAATAGGACATTACAATCTAAATACTTACACCTCTCATAACAGAGTTTCAAAATCCATGGGATGCGTGGGTGGCTCAGTGGTTTGAGTGTCTGCCTTCAGCTCAGGGCGTGATCCTGGGGTCCTGGGATTGAGTCCCACATTGGGCTCCCCGCATAGAGCCTGCTTCTCCCTCTGCCTATGTCTCTGCCTCTCTCTCTCTCTCTGTCTCTCATGAATAAATAAGTAAAATCTTTAAAAAAAAAAAAAACCCCAAAATCCACAAAATCCATGAAGCAAAAACTGACACAAGAGTAAGGAGAAATAGACAAACCCATAATTATCATCAGATTTCAATACCCTTCCTTTAGTAACTGACAGAATAAGTAGGAAGAAAACCAGTTACAACACAGGCTTGAACAGCAACATTATGACATGATATTTATGTAGAAAATATAATTGAATCCATAAAAAAGCTACTAAAATTAATAAGTTACTTTCACAATACTTTAGGATGTTAAGATCAACAGAGATCAACTGTATACCTCTATGCTTGCAACTAATAAATATAAATTAAAATTAAAAAATAAGTGCCATGTACAGTAGTATAAAAATATAAAATACTTAGTGGTAAATCTGACAAAAGATGTTCATGCCTTGTACACTAAAAATTCTAAACATTGAAGGGAGAAATTAAATAAGATTTAAATGAATGGAGATATATACTGTATTCATGGCTTGGAAGAATCAATACCGTTAAGATATCAGTTCTTTCCAGATTGATCTGTAGATTCAATATAATCCCAATAAAAATCCCAGTAGGTATTTCATTTTTTTTTTGGTAGAAATTGATGTGCTGATTCTAAAATTCACACGGAAATGCAAAGGTGTAAAAATAACCAAAACAACTTAGGAAAACAAGAACAAAATTGGAGAACTAACACTAGCTGCTAGAAAATCTTATTATAGAGCCATAGTGACCAAGAAAGTGTGATATTGGTGAAAAGACTGATATATAGGGACAAAATAAAGAATCCAGAGATATATCACACATACACAGACAACTGATTTTCAGCAAAAGTGCAAAGGTAAATCAATGGAGAAAGGACAGTGTTTTCAACCATTGGTGATGGAACAATTAGATATTCATGTGCAAAACTGAACTCCATCTATACTTCAAAGTGGATCTTAAACTCAAATATAAAACCTCAAACTGCAAATGTTTAAAAAAAAGTGGAAAAAAAATCTTTGTGATCATAGATTAGGGAAAGATTTTGTAGTACGACACTAAAAATATGATCCATAAAGAAAAACAATTAATAAACTGAACTTCACCAAAATTAATTAATAAAAACTAACAGTGTCATCTTTGAATGACACTGTTAAAGAGAATGTAAAGACAAACCCCATGTGAACAGACATATTTGCAAAGGAAGTATCTGCAAAGTATATACAAGATTTGTATATAAAATATATATAAAGAAATTTCGAACTCAATAATAAAATTAAAAAGGACAAACGTTTTGGATACTTTACCAAAGATGTATGGATGGAAAATAAGTGAGTGAAGAGAAGTTTAAGGTAATTAGCCACTGAGTCAACACAGATATAAACCATAGGATACCATTGCACACATTGGAATGTTTAGAATTAAAAAGACCAGGTATTTGCAAGGATGTAGAGAAGCTACAATTCTCACATACCGCTGGTAGAGATGAAAATGGTATAAGCACTTTGGAATGCTTATACTGTCTGGAGAACAGTTTGGCAGGTTTTTTTTTTTTTTTAATTAAACACACTTCTTTGATTCAAACATTCCACTGCTAGGTATTTACTTCAGAGAAAAGAAAGCATAACTCCATACAAAGACTTTTTGTACATTCTAAAAATGTGCACAAATATTTATAATAGACTTACTTGTACTAGCCAAGAAATGGAAACAAATCAAATGTCCTTTGAAAGTGAATGGATAAACAAGTTGTGGTATATCCATACAATGGAATACTGCTTACCCATAAAAAGGAATGAGAATGAAATATGGATGAATCTCAAAATAATTAGGCAGACTGAAAGAAGACAAGAAAGAGTATATATTATTATATGATTACATTCATATAAGTGTAAAAAAGGCAAACTCTTCTATACTGACAGAGGCAGATGAGTGGTGGCCTGGGGATAGGTGGGGCATTCAAGGGTAAGGGATGAACGACAAAGGAATCTAAGAAAAATTTGAGGAGTGATGGATATGTTCATAATCTTGATTATGATGATGTTTTCACAGGTATCTTGAGCGTCATGCACTGTGAAAACTTACCAAACTGCCATTCTAAATATGTGCAATTCATTGTATATCAATTTTACCTCAATGAAGAAAGGCACAACTAACACTTCCTATTTCCTTTCAATTCTATGCAGTTATAGACTTCATAGATCCTCTCTGTAAGCAGAGTCTCTCTCTTTCAGCAAAACCAGCTAAATAATTTTGGGAAACTTTTCAGAAATTTCAAAGGCTGTCCACTTCAATTACTTCTTATAATTGTATAGATTAACCTTCTTTTCCAACCTTCATCCATGGATGCTACAAGGTATTGTCCCATGTTTTCATTAACTTGGTCTTCCATGTCAAAGATTTTACTGACTGTGGATACTTACAGTCAAGAAGGTGAAGCCACTGTTAAATGGAAAGGGAGAAATGGATCCTTAAGTAAGGCAGCTACTGATCCAGTAGCAGACTCATGTGCAGGGAGCAGAAAGTTCCTGTCACCAAAACACAGGGCCTATATTTCTTTCCTACAGGAAAATCTAGATGGAGGAGCCATCCATAGCCTACTCTGTTAAAAAGTTTTCACCAACTATGCTCCTATCCTAACATCTAGTTATAAGATCTCTCATTTTCACTCATCCCCTGAGTTCCACCTTTTCAGTTCATGTGTTTGCCTGTGACCGAAAAAGTAGAAATTGTGAACACAGATGCTACAGCATGAGAACTTCTTCAAAATTGTAGGAGGGGGTCTCTCTATTATTTCAAGTCATTAATTAGCCAAGTTCTGTAAGTCAATCCTTTTGCAACTCTTCCCATAATTATCTCGCTCAGAACTATTTCCTTTGTTAAATACATGCTTATACAGGTTTTTACATGTGTATTATGTATCAATTATCATATAATTACATAATTACTGTAATCGGATTTAACTGCATAATTAGAATGTGTAATTACATAATTAAAACATGTAATTACCAAGTTTAAAAAGTTATGGAAATTATTTTTTTTCAATGAATAATGTATGTATGAGTAGGCAACTATTGAAGTTCACAACTTAGGACTTCTAAAAATCATTTTAACAGAAAACACGATTTAAAATTCAGTCACCAGTTATTTCACTTGATATGCTGGATATTTTAAATTTTTAAATGGATTTTTATTTTGTTAAAATATTAAAAACCTTCAATAGCTCAGCATTTGAGTGTAGGATAAAGAGACAAAAAAAAAAAAAAAGGCAGCTCTCATTAAGTATACCTGAGGTCTGGCTGCATTATTAACCTATTCCCACACATGTAAGTTTACTTCATATAACTGACCGTAAATAATAAGCAGTGGTAACTCATATGAAAATCACTACCCTGCTGGTGTTTTGGTGAATCCAGGAAACCATGTATTCCAATTTGCACCCTCGCCCCCAAAATCTATGCTTGGTCTCAAAGGTGTAATGTGACTTTTACAATAAATGTCAAGTATATATCTGCTTCAAAATAAGAAAAATCCACCTCTATTTATACCACTTTCACTTGAAGAATAAAAAAATTTTAAAAGAAGTATATTACATCAGTGGTATTATGATAATAATTCAACTATGCCAGAGATGGAAAGAGGAATCAGAAGCGTTCTCTGGCTTTATGTTATTCAGACAGACGCACAAGCCAATAAGTGAAACACAGAGAATGCGGGCCATAAAAGCTTTTGAAAACATTTTTTTAATCTACTAAGTCATAATTTGGTGCCTGAGGAAACAATCTTCATTCTCTAAGCCAGCAACTGATTTTAGATTTTTCTGATCCATATCAATACAACAGTTGATTATTTTCTGTGCAGGAAATTTCTATTCCTCTTTAGGCCCATAACATTCTGTACATACTTCATAATAAAGTACTTATCCTATAATCTCATAATTATGTATACATCTGCTTTTTCTTTAGAATGTAAGGTCCAGGAGGGAAATTGCTCAGTGCAGGAAACATTCACATGTGTTAATGCCTGCAGAGAGTATCTTCTGAACACACACATGCGCGTGCACACAGACACATGGGTGTACACACAACAAAGTAACATTTGCCTGCCCTTTTCACAGAAGCAGAATGTGTCTTTTAACACACATAACCAGCATATCTTTCAAAACCCAACAGTTTAACTTGAAAATATTCATAAAGATCACTGTCAAATGATACTTATTCTTGGACAAAAAAAGGAAACACGTGCACTAAATAAAGAACATGCCTCTCAGAGATGGCAGGAAAAAAATCAGAATAGTTAGAGTCAACCACAGCCTCATTTTAAGAGGTGCCCAGTTTCCACAGACTGCTCTGTCACTGACCATCTTATGAGTTCATGTGCTTCAGGTTAATGTTCCATTCTTTAATTAATTACTCCCATCAACATTTATGGAGCTTCTGTCGACTGTATGCAAAGTGGTGTGCTGGTTACAGAAGATGCAATAAAGGGCGAAAAATAACCTCATGGAGTTCGCGTTCCAGGGATGGGGCAGACACATGAACAAACATAATGGTGCGTGTGCTCAGCCCTATGATGACAGTGTGGGGACTCAAGGTGTGTGGAGGAGGGCACTCCTTGACAGATTCAAAGCACTGCACCAGGACTCTAGCTCCCTATATTGTTTCTTCTAGAGAGCCACTGCAGATTTAATAAGGGTAATCCAAGCTGAACTCAAATGATAGCGCAAGTAACTCAGGATGACCCTGATGTCCCAGAACTTGGAGTGGATCCACTAGTCTCAGAGGAGTCCCATTCCCTCCAGATTCACCTGTCTCTACCCACCCCACCCTTGTTCCAGATAAAAATTCACAAGCATTATTCTTAATGTATCTTTGCTGGGAAATAAACTGGTAGGCTGGGGTCCAGCACAATTCCAGGTTGAATGTTGAATCCACAAGTTACATGGGTACCACTTATAATCCATGGTATAATACATGTGAGTGGTTTTTTCCAATAATTTTTTTGTTTATCATTTTGGGAGGAAGAGACATACCAATGAGATATAGTAGTACATGGAACCTTTTGATTTATCATGGATCATGAACTTGATCATGACCTCCAGTGTTTAATCAAAGCCATGTTTAAGATCTCAAAGCTCCAATGAGGTTTGGAAAAGGCTTGGGAAGGGGGAAATAAGTGTTAGCCTAATTCCAAAATGTTCCTTGCTTTGTGTGGTATTACTGGCATCATTAGGCCTACTCCTTGCATCTGTCAGCAAATTTTGATAGAAGGCCACTATTAACATGTGTATGAACTGAAACTCATCACCCATGAATGTAAATTTGGTTCATCAGATTAGTGGGTATCATCTCAGAAATGAAGAATTAGTATTCTAGGTGGAAGGGGGTAGAGCATTGTATAGGCTTCGTTTTTGGATTGCTACATGATTGGCTGGTTCTTGAAGTCCTTTAAGATCACAGAATTCCCAGTCTCAGGACTCTGGGCCAGCCATGACCCTAATGTATGAATCCTTACCAAACACCCAGTTTCTGTTCTTCCTAGGATGAGAAACTGTTGTGTTCCCAAATAGACACTTAGTTTTCTGATATCTCAGCTGATAGAAAGGGCTTCCTGATAAGCTGCAAACTGCAAATTCTACTTGTTGGTCCTGTTTTTTTCACCCTGAAGTCAGAAGAACCAACCTACTGACTTGGTTCTAATCATCTACTGTTATGGTGTAAGGCCTAACATTAAGATTCAGTATTATGTGTTGCCTTGACATCTGGTGAAACCAGGGAGCCTCACATGGTTTAGCCACAAATCTGCCACCATTCTATGCCCTGTGGATAAGATCCCCTAGCCAAACAACCCTCCTTATTGAGAGGGACAAGCACACTTTCAGCTCATCCCTGACTGGTGGATATAGCTCCCTGCTAGCCTGCAGAATTATTCAAACAAGCCAATCTCACCCCTGTGGGGACTGGGGGACACCTCACTCTCTTATTACTATGAAGCCTGCTTCTCATGGCCCCTGCTGGTTCACTTTGTTCCAGGGTTCAGCCCCGTGTAGCCCTGCATCCTCATCTGCCAGGCTGTGAACATATGTGACTAATAAACTGCTGCCAAGCTCATCTGTCCAGTGTCAGGTGTCATGCATTTGGCTGTCCCCACTTCTCCGGAGGTGGGGGTGGAAATCCCTCCCTCAGCAATGGGGTGAAGTAGAGACAATCAGAGCAGCTGCATGTGAGTAGGAGGGCTTATGTACCTGGGAAGAGTGGGCGAAACAGAGGCCAGAAGAACTTGATTTCATGCAAATTTAAAAATCACATTTCCTCACACTTTCCATCTTCTCTAAATACCACTCCTGAGTTTTCTTAAGTGACTGTGGGGTATGGCTGCTGACGTAGCACGAGCTTAGGAAACAAGCTGAGTGAAGAGAGGTGGAAACAAGAGTCACAATTGAGGAAAAAGAAAATAAGGAAATATTCTGGGGTCTCAAAACCATCGGTGACTTGAAGTATATTCTAGAAAATGTGTAATTATTCATTCAATTCACCAGCAGATTCCACCAACATCTTAACTCTAGTTCACTGGATATCGCATTTCAGGACACCAAAACTCTACCTGTCTCTGTGTGAAAACAAAGAGTGACGAACAAGAGAATTAGTGATTAGTACTAATGTATGTGTTCGAGTTACAGACGCAAATCTGTCTCCCCTCCCCCATCCCACCCCAAGCTAATGGATGAACCTCAATCAATACACTCAGGAAAGACCACAGAATCAATAACAGGGCTAATTTAACAGAATTAAGAAGTGGCTTTTTTTTTTTTTTACAAAAAAGCAGACACATTGGCAATAACCACATTCTTAATGTTGCCTAGCAACAAGATATAAAAATGATGTACAATGTCAGTAACTTATTTTCACGTACAAAAACAGCCCCCTGCCTTGGCAATGCTATAATGCACTTTTCCCCAACTAGAACTCCACCGAGACTATTAACGTTACCATTTTCCATAATATACTCTGTTAAACAATCATGTGTTTTAGTGCATTAAAACACTGAATTTACTTAATGACTACCCAGTGAAGCAGCAGCTACAAAAGGGAAGGAGTTTTTCTGTTTCCATTTTAAGCTTATAGGTTCATTCCCTGGCCAGGGGAGTTCAATAGATAGCAAACGTAATGAATCTAAACACCAGAATTCACACATAAAACTGAACACCAGAATTCATACATAAAAGGGGAGAGAACAGGGCAAGGAGTGGGTTTTTTTTTTAAGCTTTTATTTATTTATTCATGAGAGACAGAGACACAGGCAGAGGGAGAAGCAGACCCCATGCAGGGAGCCCCGACATGGAACTCGATCCGGGGTCTCCAGATCATGTCCTGCACTGACGGCGGCACTAAACCGCTAGGCCACCCAGGGTGCACAAGGAATGGTTTTATATGTGTTTTAAAGGGAAAGTAGGCAAATGAAACTAAAGTGCAGTATTAGTACTTCTTGGTGATTTTTAATTTTTTTTTTTTAAGATAGTCACACACAGAGAGAGAGGCAGAGACACAGGCAGAGGGAGAAGCAGGCTCCATGCACCGGGAGCCCGACGTGGGACTCTATCCTGGGCCTCCAGGATCGCGCCCTGGGCCAAAGGCAGGCGCCAAACCGCTGCGCCACCCAGGGATCCCTTCTTGGTGATTTTTAAGTTTCTTCTTTGGATGTGAAAGAAGTTTCTGGAAGGCAGAAAGCCTTGGAGGTTCCAAGGTATGCCTTTGGATATGGGAGTGAAGGTGCAACAGGAAGGGAAAGTGACAGCAGAGAGCTTTATCGGAGGGGCTGGTAGAGAAGACCAGGCAGGGGCTAGAGGGGCTGAGCTCTCAGTGGCCACATGGGCAAGCCCTCAATCAGGGGACCCTCATTCCTAACACAGCTGCTGCTCTGGCAGGTGGGAAGGGGAGCAGATCTGCCCAAGCTGGGCTTTACATATATTATCTCATTTCATCCTCCTATGAGTTCATTTAATAGAAGCAGAAAATAGGCTCAATGAGATTAAGTGATTTATCCAGAATCACTCAGCTAGTAAGTGGTAAAGCTGGGATTCAAAACCAGATCTGGCCTCAAAGCCACAGTTCATCTTTGCCCCACGTGGCTGTTCCTGAGGTCCTGCTATAGGGGATGCTCTGGGATCATGTACCAAGGTGTGAAGGAGGAAACCTATTTCCCCTGAAGAAACAAAGAGACAAAAACCAAACTTGCCTGATGAGCCTCAGATCATACTGCACTATATTCATGTGGACATGTGTTAACTTACATGCTCCCAGGATTTTTTTTTTTGCGAGTTTCTTATCACTGTTATGTGGGATCATTAACTCCTTACTTTGGGGCCATATAATATGTTAGAAGAAAGCCCAACAAACTATTTTCTGCTGAATAGAGCATCTTATTTAGGAGACCTTTGGTAAGTACTGCTGGATAACTTGTGCAACAAAGGACACTCAGTTTTATGAGATCTTTGCAGAAATGGATCTGTCATATTCATCACTTGTGCTGGAATATAGTAAGTGCTCATAGCTATGTATAAGGTCAACTCTATGCCCTCATGAATTTCAAGGTTTCCCCAGTTAGCTGATTGACCAGTGATTTTTACTCAGGATCTTCTGGAGCTTGAATCAATACTGGCACCTGTAAAACAGCCTGAGATGAGCAAAACGATCCATCATCACTGGATGCTAATCTGAAGTGGACGTATTGTTTACTGGGAAGGCCAGGCGATTATAGGTGAAGACTACTTGAAAGCAGCTGAGCATCCTCCTGGTTGCTATGCAACCCCAGACAAGTTCCTGGTCTTGTCTGGCCTCTCTAACCTCCCCTGTTTCCTGACCTAGGAAATACTTAGAACACACTGTCAGGCAGTCAACAAGCATTTACGGAATACCCACAGGGCACAAAGCAATAAACTTACTGCTTATTTAAGCCAGGAAATAAGGCTAAAGCAAAGCAGAGGATTAGTCCAAATACCTGGGCAAACGAGGCACCAGTAAAAGTATTAGGCTCTGAAATCCTCCAGGTGATTGCGGCCTTATGCAGTTGAGGCTTTGGGGGCATTTTAAAATTAGTATCTGAATAATCTTGTCTACTAACTTTAGTAAGAATGTGTGTGTGTGTATGTGTGTGTGTGTGTTTTCCTATTGCTGCTGTAAACAAATCATCCCAAATTTGGTGACTTAAAACAACACAAATTTATGATCTTACAGTTCAGAATCTTAGTAGTCCAGAATGGGCTAAAATCAAGGTGTGAGTGGGGCTGTGTTCTATTCTGGAAGCTCTGGTGGAGAATCTATTCCTTGCCCTCTCCAGTTTTAAGAGACTACCCATGTTCCTTAGCTTGTGGCTCCTTCTTCCATCTTCCAAGTCAGGCACCTTTTTCATACTCCCATCTCTTCTGCTTCTCTCCTCTACTCAGGAAGGGCCTTAGTGATTACATTGGAGCCACCCAGATAATATAGGATAATTTCCCCATTTCAAGATCAGCTGGTTGGTAACCTTAATTTTCTTTTTTTAAAATTTTTTTTAAATTTTTTTATTTATTTATGATAGTCACAGAGAGAGAAAGAGAGAGAGGCAGAGACACAGGCAGAGGGAGAAGCAGGCTCCATGCACTGGGAGCCCGATGTGGGATTCGATCCCGGGTCTCTAGGATCGCGCCCTGGGCCAAAGGCAGGCGCCATACCGCTGCACCACCCAGGGATCCCGGTAACCTTAATTTTCTTTGTAACCTTAATTCAGTTCCCCTTTGCCATATAGCCTAGCACAGTCCCATGTTCTGGGGGTTAGAATATGGACATCTTTGGCGGGGGGGGGAGGGTGCATTATTCTGCCTACCACAGTGTATGTTTATGAGTAATTATCTATCAAAAGCAATGGTGGGTTATAAATTTTATGGTTACAGCTCTGGGACCTGTATAAGACTATCTATTGCCTTCAGAACTTTATGTTCTAAGGAAGGTAATATATACATAAAATATTTACCCTATAATCAAAAACAACCCTGACATTTATAACATGATTTATAGTTTGCAAAGCACTTTAACACACACATTTTCTATAAGACCCTCATAACGACTTTGCAAGGTAGATAAGGGAAGCACTGTTATCTCTGATTTACAGATGCATAAACTGAGGCACAGAGGGATTTCCTTAAGGCCACAAAATCAGATTCAAACCCAGATATGCAGAGTTCAGGTCCACTGTTCTTTCTATTACCCATACTGCAAGACCCTCATGGCATGTGTCATATCAACATATATTGCCCAGAGAATTGTTGTAAGAGACCTTGCTTCTATTCTATGAAAGGAGAAACAGGTGTGAGGTTATTCAGAAATTTAACGAAGAACGCGAAGCATGCCTCTCATGGAGCTGAGGTGATTCTCTCTGCAACAACTCAGAGCTTATCTCTGATCGATGCCATGGGTAGTGACACAGTAATGGGCTGAGACGACAAGAGTAGCTGCTTGTATAGGCAGAGTTACTATAGCACTGAGGCACAGCAGAGCAATGTGTGTGCCTGACATCCATAGTAAAAGGACTTGCTCACTTTATGGTTCAGAGTTGTGGGTTGTATTTTTGGTGGGCTTTTTTTTTTTATAGCAATAAAAGAATGCACCTGCAGGACAGCTAAGAGCCTGTGTTCACAATGGCAACTAGGAATATAAACTTGATAGCCAGAGAGGTTGAGGGGTTTTGTTAAAATCTTGCACTCCTGTTTGCCCCTATGAGCGATTTTATTCTCCAAAAAGGTACATCATTTTAATGGAAAATCCAAAATCAGAAACTTGTCCATTTTGACCATGATCTCACAGATTTGTTCTGTTTCATACTTTAAAAACAATAAGAGGAATGAATTTCATGTCCCTCTAAAGGGATGTGCTGATGATTAGTGAAATGTGACCACTCCTGATGACTGCCTTAATGCATGGCTAGGGCCAGTCGACAGTGACGGCATGGGGTTGTTATCTTCCACTTTCCACTTTTGATTTAGAGGCTGCCCACAGTAGCCTTTCCAAGTCAGATATTACTCTTTCCTTCCTAGTAACCTCTGAAGAAACCTCTCAAGGTGAAACACAAACAGAAGCTGAAAAGTCACAGTCGCCAGCTGGCAGTGCTGGACAAAAGCACATGGTACACCCTGGCCGAGTGGTATCCTGAGGGAAGACCTTCCAAGCCCCAGAACCCCCAAATGCTCACTGTGCACTACCTCAAGACTCTAATGGTTAAGCCAGTGAAAGATAAGAAAGATAGTCCCTGGTATAATGCAGGAAAATACATAAATGTAAATGCATAAAGGGAACTCAAGTGTGACTCCCTACCTTAATTGCCTAACACAATTCCCACTAGATGCATAAATTATAGTTCCTATTAACAGCACTATGAATAATAATCAGTTTACTTTCTGACTTGTATCTAAATATACTTTCTATATGATTTCATCTTTTATTCAGCTGTTTAAAAGCAGAACATCTAATTACAGTTCCTATTAGTCAACATTAATTTTTTTTTTATTTTTGCTATGGAGCATGTGTGATGACTGATTTTCTAAAAACAGAATTCTTCAGCATATGGAACAAATCGTGTTATTATTAATGCATTCCCAAATGACTCTGCATTTCAATTCCCTTAATTATTTAGTCATTGCTGATTATGTCTTTTTACAATTCATTATCTCATTTCTTGCCATGTGGGCATTTTATTCATTAAGTGTCAAAATGAAGGGTTTGACCTAAAAAAAAAAGATAATCAGGAAGTACTGACATATTTTTAAAAGTCCGTGTTTCCCTTCTTCAACATTTTCATGCCATGTGATAACACACTTTAAACAACAAGTATTTCAAGGACATCTCTAGGTAGCAATGCTAATCTGTGTATTGTGACAGCCACTGTTGGCTCAGGTTGGAGGGGCATCAAGGAGGGGAGGCTATGGAGTTGCTTACAGGAGACATCTCTCAAGATTAGAATGTACCAGTTCCAACTATAGCTCAATCACACTGTGATGTTCTCATTTTAAACAAAGATACTATTTGTGTTAAGTGGATTGTTGTACTAGTTTTCTTCCAAAGCTAAAATGATCTTTTAAAAATAGCTCTTTAAGCAGTGCTGGGAAACACAGGATAAGAAACGTTTACTAAGTTGAAAGAGAACTAGCTCTTAATGGGAATTAATTTCGTCCTCTGGCTGGTCCTACCAAAGTTCCAAAACCAGATTCTGACTTGGGTATTTACTAAGACCTGGGCACTGGGATCTTCATGCAGATGTTGGCTTGTGATTTCAGTGAGGTCAATGAACCTTGTCTGAGACCAAACTCCTTGTCGAAACAAACAAACAAACAAACAACAACAAACAAAAAAAGGCAAGGGGAAACTATGGAAGGATAAAGAAGGCTGAGGATGTGAGAAAATTAGAAGAGAACATACTTCTTTCTACCTGGCTAAAGCCTGTGTCTGAGATGTCAGGTTTTCTCAACAAAACAGGTTTTCTCAACTGCTTTATTTGTAACCTAGATGGTAGATACTACATGCAGTAGCATAGGACAAAACGGTAATCCTCTCAGTCCGTGTATCTTCCAGCTAACCATGTACCTCCTGATCATGCTAAAGTTAAGTACTACTAAACAGGATGTGAAAAAGGAACTGATTTTTGTTTTATAATTCAGAACAACAAATGCTATATAATCAAAGGAAGGTGCATCTAGGCAAGACAAAACTTGCAGTAGATGGGCTCTTAGGAGAGTATTATGACTTTTTGCTTAATACTCATCTAAGGCCTAGGAAGAGAATTTCTTTGGAGAAAGATACCTTAAGGTTGGGATGTTTCTCTCCCCCATCTGAAGTGGGGGAGGGGAAGGGAGTTGGTTCCTCATCACCTCAAGCCTAAATGCAAGGGCTTTCTGACACACACCCACGCACACATCAACAACCCTCAGAAGACTTTGTATTTGCTCTGGGTGCTTGGGGTTACCTAACTTAAGTCTGAAAAAAATCAACAGGGGAGCAGCCACTGAATGGCTGACAGGGCGGCACAGAAGGCTATGTCATGTGTGGACTGCACGTTGACCTACAGAGAGACAAGATATACCCTGGATGCAGAAGTTGGGTTGCACAAGAACATGGAGAGAAGAGGGGGTCATATGGAAGATGGAAAGAGGCACTACCCTCATCAAAAGAGCTATAGGTGAATGTTCACAATGGGGACAAATCTTTTTTAGAATCATTAAAACATCCCACAAAGAACCAGTGCTCTTTCCCAAAGAGAAAGACCCACCAACTCCACAGAACACCAGTGCCAGTTCACAGGGATAACCAAGTATGATTTCCTGGGCCCTTAGTACTTTATTATCACCCTGGTTCTAGCCGCGGGGGGACCAGAAACCCCAGCTGAAAAAAGGAATTATGCAAACCAGTGAAATATAGAAGGAACACCTATGTCTCTCCTCCCCTTCTAGGATTCCAGCCTGAAGGAAGTCAAGTTGGGGGTAAGAGAATCTTTAAACGAAGTTCAGAGCTTTGATGATGCCCTATAACTGGGCATTTTAGTTACTGAAGTGAGATTTTATTTTTTTTGTCATTAAGAGTGACTAGAGGACTTTTGAATCATCTAACAGTGTCTGGGAAAGCCATGGAAACTAGTGAGATTTCATTTAAGGGCAGGAGAAGTTGCCCACAAAAAGTATTTCAAGAGATCATGTGATCAAAAACATCGGGCTTTGCAACCTATTGAGTCTTTGGATGTAACAGTTGCATTTCTTTTTTTCTTTTTCTTTTTTTTTTCCTGTGGCAAAATATATGTAACGCAAAATGTACCATTTTAACCCATTTTTAAGTATACTGTTCAGTGGCATTAAGTACATTTGTATTGTTGTGTAACCACCATCCGTCCACAAAACCTTTTCATCTTTCCAAACTGAAGCTCTGTTTCCTTTAAATAATATATAATAGTTGCATTTTAAAGTGCAAATAAAAGAACTCAGCATAAGGTCTAGCTCTTGGCCTTGGAATTTACTACAATGCTTTTGTTGCTATTTTATTTACTTATTCCATTTCTGATGCTCTTATTTTTGTGTGTGAGATCGGAGTTTCAGACTGTATAATAGTCTAATTTCCTCTAACATTTCTTGTAAAGTAGGTCTGCTGGTAATGAATTCCCCAAATTTTGGTTTGTCTATGGAACTCTTAATTTAACTTTTAAGGAATATTTTTTGCTGAGAATTCTGGGCTGACACTGACAGCTTTTTCTTCTTTAACTACTTCAAAGATGTCACTCTATTTATTATCTTATTGCTTGCCTGGCTACTGATGAGAAGTCTTCTGTCATTCTCATCTCAATTCCTCTGTTGGTAATGTGCCTTTTTTCTCTGGCTGGCTGACTTCAAGATTTTCTCTTTGTCTTTGGTCTTCAGCAGTTTTAATATGATACACCTTGGGGCAATGTGTTGGTATTTACACTGCTCAGCATTCTTTGAGCCTGAGCTTCTGGGATATGTGCATTGGGATCTATCACTAATTCTGAAAATTCTTGGCTATTATTTGTTTTGCCTTATTCTCTTTTATTTTCTTCCCCCTCTTCAAATTCCAGTTACGTGAATATTTCACCATTTACTATTATCCTACAGATCTTAGATGTTCTGTGTTTTCTTTTTCTTATAGTTTTGTCTCTTTGTTTTCATTTTGAGCAATTCCTATTGACTTATCCTCATGCTCCTGGACTCTACCTCAATTGTGTCCAGGCCACTGATGAACTCATTAAAGGCATTTTATGTCCCACTGTGTTTTCCATTTTTCCAATTTTTTCATGTGGCTCTCTCTTATAGCTCCCCAATGAAATTACCTATGATTCTGCATGCATTATTTTGGGTTCCTATCTGAGGTAAAAACTAATTTCACAATTTTAGATGTCTTTTCCGTCAGAGACACTAATGTATCGATTACAGACATTTAAGTTCTAATGTCTGTGTCACGTTGGATTCCAGTTCTGATTGACTGCTTTGTCCCTTCAGTCTATGCTTTTCTGAAGCCTTTTTATTGGTCCTCTAAGTTGGTGCTGAAAGTCATACATGTCATAATGGGCAGCAAACTCTGAGGTAAGTATGTCCTGTGCTTGCAGATGAGAACACCTTTCTCTCTGTTAGGTCTTTAGTGTGCAGGTTTGTGTTAATCTAGTCAGAAGTTGGTCTGGATATGAAGTTTTGCTCTCTGCTCGGCTTGAGTTCTCCCCACTTGACTTTGGATCTTCCCTATGCATGGCTCTTCCGATTGTATCCCACTGTTATTTTTACTCAATGCTTGCTAGTATGGTGGTTGGAGAATTGGGGAGGGAAAATGGACTCTGATGTTCTGATTAAGACTTGGTGTCAGGTAGGCAGTATGAACATGAGTCTTGGTGGTGTGGCCGTCCTCCAGAAGTAATGTTAGGTAGCACATATTCCTGTGCTTTCCCCACAGGTAGTGCTGTTTGTTTTCTCTTCCCCAGTACAGTGGATCTCCCCCCTAGGGGCCTCAGGATGCATTTTGGTTGTCCTTCCTTCTAGAGATTAAGGCTTTTGTTTCTTAGGAATGAGAGGGAGAGGGGTCTGAGCTCAGTTTTGGAAGTGGTTGCCATTCCTCTGCCCCACCAGGGGGATCCACCAGTGCTCTCAGGCTGTAGTTTCATGCCCTTTTTCCTACAGATGAAGGCTTCCAAGCAGTCGGAGGGATAGAGGAGTTGGGTCAGGATGGAGGTTGAGCTGTGACTGCTATTCCCCTCCCTAGCCAACACCACAAGAGAGCCTTCTCAGTATGCTCCCTAGTCTTTCCTATGAGTGCCTGGTGGAGGTAACCACCTCTATGTTTGTGGCACTCTCCTGTGAGCCCACATCTGACTTCAGCAATTCATTACAAATTTCTAACTGAATCTTCTTACTGGTTTACATGGCCTTGGGTGGTGTCCCACATCAGCAAATGTTCAGGTCCTGTTTCTTCCTGAAGGTGCCTGTCTCTCATCACATTTCAGGTTAATTGTTTGACCTATGATGTCAGTTCTTTCATGGGCTAAATAGTTAATTCGCTGTTTCTCTAGCTCTTTTTTCTCATTGTGAGAGTGGAAGCAGTACATCGTCCAGCTCTCTTGTCTTCTTTCTGTAGCTCTGAGCTGAAGCACTTCTGTTTTTAATAGCACTTTACCATGTTGTGTACAATCCTTTATCATCTTTGAGCTACACAACAAACCTGGGTCAAGCACATATTACTGCTGCCAAGGCAGACAAGACAACCAGCTAGAAAACTTACTGTTAACAATTCTGAATATGTATGGCCAAGTATTGACAGGTATCATTATAAACTCTTAATTCACTCAAGAGTAGATTCTTATCAGAGGTAACACTAAGTTTATAATTTTAGATGCTTCTGAGTTCCCGTGAAGACATGAATTTTCTATGTAAAATTATAGCTCTTAGGTAAAATTCTAGCTGTTATTCATTTTGGACCCTAGAATTCTCTGGCTTTCATAATAGTAATAGTTCAAGGCACTGAATACAATTTAGCAAGTAATATGTCCCATGCTTGAAAGTATATAAGATGTCTTTAAATACTGAATAACTCTATTTTTTCATGAAGTTAGATTTTCAATAAACGATTCCAGTACTTATCGGAATGACTGCTGGGTGCTACAAAGTCAAACACAAATGTAGGCAATCTCATTATAATTGAAATTAAGTCTGTACATCTCTGAAAAATATTGAAAAGAAATAATCCTTCATACATGGTATAAAAAATGCCAACCCACTTCCCTTCTCATATCTTCTTTTAAGAGTCTCTATAAAAGCTTAAGATTTTCTGAACCTACCCCTTTGAAGACCTCCACTATTTTAATTCATTGTCCTTTTAAGTCCAAGTATTTCTGAGTTTTACATTGCTCCACATTTACATTGTGGAAAGGATTTATATTTAAGTAGGAGGGTTCTATGTCATTTGCCAGCTGTTCCAAGCAATGTACCAAGTGTATTTCAATGTGAAAATACTGTTCTAAGTTAGAAGTTTTGCATGATTTTTAATCCTTTGTGAGCTCTCAAAAGGGAATCTTTAGGAACATAGTAGACTACAACACATATAAAAATTACTTTGCCCCAGTAATCTGATTTATAATTAGGCATAGTTAGTATAACCATATACTTGTAAAAGCAACTTATAGGCATAAGTTGACATAGTTTTATAATCAACTAAAAAGGCAAAGAAATTGGGGATCCCTGGGTGGCGCAGCGGTTTGGCGCCTGCCTTTGGCCCAGGGCATGATCCTGGAGACCCGGGATCGAATCCCACATCGGGCTCCCGGTGCATGGAGCCTGCTTGTGTCTCTGTCTCTGTCTCTCTCTCTTCTCTCTCTCTCTCTCTCTGTAACTATCATAAATAAAAAAATTTAAAAAAAACTTAAAAAAAAAGGCAAAGAAATTTAAATAAGTACTTTAACTGTACTTAACGAGATAAAAAGCTATCAACCACCTATCAAACAAATGTTCCACCAGGGGGTGTAGTCTGCATTTATTCCCTTTGCAGCCACTTTGTACTTGGTACATGCACCTGAACAGTTGTATAAAAAATTCTATTTTTGTAAAGTGATTTATAATGTCCCACTGGCTTTTGATTTTATTCCACATTTTATTGTTTGTCAAACTCAATGATTTCCTACACTTTTGTTTTCCTATTAACGCTAAGTTTTAAAGAAACCGTAAACAGACATCTAGGTTCTTTAGGGGGAGTTTGCTGTTGATCCTAGGTCGATCTTTTCCTATAGCTAGGAATCCTTTAGCAAAGATAATCTCACAAATACCCTACAGCTAGATAGTCTAGATTGCCATTTCTTTAAGTGAACCTCATCTCTAATTAATTTGAAAATACTCGATTATCCTAACAAGAATACCAGCAGCTAACAGTCATCAGCTCCAAAATAAAATGTTTATTTCAATCACAGATTTACAAAATTGGTTTACCTCCAAAACTGCATTTGATGAATGAAAATATTTTGTTAGACGCTGACTCACTAAGATGTGTGTATTCACAAATTTACCCAGCAATAGATGTCACAACCATATCAAATAGTGAGAACAATAGCCTTTTTTTTTTTCCTGGGCAAAATGTGCACTGTCTTGAAATCTGTATTAGCTCAGTGTTACCCAGCCAGTTGGTGGTGGAGCTGTGGCTGAACACAGGAGTATATCTGATGCAAAAGCTCGAGCTCCAGGGCAACTCACACCTGTGCAGTCAGGGGTGCCTGGATTTGTCACCTGGAATTCTTGATTTCTCTTGACTTTCCATCTTTACCCATCCCTCTCCTCGGGAGGAGCAGAGCACTGATTGCTGCTGCTCTTACCAAGAGTAATATGGGCAGGAGGTGTCAGTAACGTACAGCTCCATACAAGGCAGCACATAACATAGGCTGATGCAAAGGAACCCACGGTTTCAAAACATATTACTCAGTAACTAGCTTACGCATGAATATGCACTGGAGATCAATTTGTACGGAACTGTCGGCAGTATTTCTAATGCTCACTGTGCATCCCTCATGCCACACAGCACATACCAATCCTCAATCTAACTCCTTCCAGACGCTTTGCAGTTTCTTACCACTGGGAAACAACTGTGGCCATCATACATCCCTTTGTTTCCTCAAGGCCATAAGAAAGAGGTTGGTACAAATGCAAGTCTTGATATGCCCCCACAAGAAGGATGTGCTCAGTCTTATATTTTGAAAATATTCAGAGTTTAAAGGATTGCATCATATTGTGTTTATGAGCTTGGGCTCTGGAGACCTGAGTTTGAACTCAAACTATGTCTCTTAATTGCTCTCTACATTTCCGTTGTCTTTTCTGTAAAATAGGGATGACATCATATAGAGTTACTTCGAGGATTAAAAGAGGTAATAGACGTGAAGGGCACAGCCATCAATACATGTAAAGCAATGGCAATATGATGCTTTCTGATGCTTTAAGTCACATAGTTTGCTCTGGTCCAAGAAGCCTATTCAAATTCCCATACCTTAAAGACAGGGAGGATAGGAGGCAATATTGATTTGATTAGCTCTTCATCATTTTCAGTGAGAAAGGTCCAGCACCCACCCTGCAAGCTTTCCCAGTGCTTCTAAGATACTGGGGTAGGAGGGAGGAGCAGGGAGGGGAGGGGAATGCATTTTTAAAATGTTCAAATCAAAATTACCGTTCAGCTGATTTCCTAAACATTTGTTCTAATTCGCCAAATATTTTGCTCACTGCCTTGTCTTTCTATCTTCCTCCATTTGCATGTGCTTTGCTTTTGATGTGGCACACACTTTAAAAATACATTATTAAGCAGACAAGCACGTCACCCCTGGAGCTAGCACTCAGTCCCCTGCTTATTCTTAACAAATCTCCTTTTGTGTTCTATTGTGCTGAAGCGATTAATCATTTCAACTATTCAAGGGCTGCTGCTGATCTTTCTAGATGATGCCAGCTACGATGACCCCTCCTCCCCCACCATCCACACCATTTTAAACATGTTAGGAATCTGTTAGGAGTCTTTATTCATATCACAGTGGGCTTCTCATTTCATACAACAATAACTGGTGAACCTCCAAAAGAACTCTGTGTTCATTTCTCATCTTTTTCCTGAGTCTAGGGTTGAGATGTGTGTGGAGAGGCTGGTAAGAGGCATTGGTGAAACAAAACAAGGAAACAGAAAGTTAAGAAGTCAGAACGGCAAATGCTTATTTTGCGGATTAGTAGAGAGGTTTTAATCTCACTGTCTGGAGAGAACCTGTTGCACCTCATTGTGCAATATCATCTTCTTCATTGCACGTGGCTGTATTTTCTTATCCCTCTTGCCTCTTTCTCACTAGTTATTTGCAATGGAATTTTCTTTTCTTTTCTTTTCTCTTTTCTTTTCTTTTTTCTTTTCTTTTGCAATGGAATTTTCAAATGGCTTTTGTAGTCCAATTTGAGTCTCAGATTTACCAGGTTCTCAATCTGTAATCTGGTTACAGAGAAGCAGCCTGGGTAGGTTTTCAGGGATGGTCATTTTTTAGAAGCTGTAACTCCTAACATTTTTAGCTAACTTTTAAAGGTTCTGCTTTGAAAAACCTACTCTTCAACCCCACTCTATCCCCAGATATACACCATTAAGGTGAATGCAAAAACATGTTTAAAAATTGGCCAAAAATACTGTTAAGTCACAAGTTATTGCTAGGGAAGGGAAGACTAAAATGATTCATTAAGGAAATATGCAGATGCAAGTATTTCAATAATGTTAAATGAATTAATATAGAATCCCTGGGTAATTTAAAAAGAAATAGGCACTTTACATATAGAAATAAATCTATATTTGAGAATATTAAAAAGATATTAACAAGTAGCTGAGGATAGAGTTTTAAATAACTGCATAATATGTCAATAATAAGCATGCCGACCTTAAGATTTTTAATCAAATTTCAGAAGCCTAATCAATGTTCATAGATACTTTGTTTAAAAAAAATAACATAAAATCTTTAATATTTTTAATTCTGCAGAGCTGCAGATGTCTAATTATTTAGGATTACAATGCAAAAATAAAGCACTAAAAACATTATGTTGAAAAATCTGTAATAATAAACAGTGAACTGCCCATAGGTCACAACATCTTTAATGTCCTAGGAAAGTCAGGGAAGAAAGATGCCCTAGCCGATGCTAGGTTACCTATTCTGAAATTATGGGCTGTGTGGATAGTTTTCAAAATCAGAACAAAATAAGATGCCCATAGGTATGGGATCACGTTCTAAAAGTTATGCAAAATGTCTGAATTCCAACCCCTACATTTAAAATATACTCACACTGCACTGCATCCAATCAACATAAAAACAAAAGAATTGCACATCTACAAATCACATTTCTTCGGACTTATAACATATAAATGAAATGGAAAGGGAAAATTAGGTTTCTAGGTTTTTTTCAGATTATGTTGATTTAAATAATTATGAATATAAGAACTATAGGGACGCCTGGGTGGCTCAGCAGTTGAGTGTCTGCCTTTGGCTTAGGGCCTGATCCCAGGATCCAGGATCAAGTCCCACATCAGGCTCCCTGTGAGGAGCCTACTTCTCCCTCTGCCTATGTCTCTGCCCCTCTCTCTTTCTCTGTGTCTCTCATGAATAAATAAATAAAATCTTAAAAAAAAAGACTACAGAAAATGCAGATTAAACTCTTTTTTTAAAAAATTTTTATTTATTTATGATAGTCACACAGAATGAGAGAGGGAGGCAGAGACATAGGCAGAGGGAGAAGCAGGCTTCATGCACTGGGAGCCCGACGTGGGATTTGATCCCGGGTCTCCAGGATCGCGCCCTGGGCCAAAGGCAGGCGTCAAACTGCTGCGCCACCCAGGGAGCCCGAAAATGCAGATTAATATCCATATGGATGGTCTAATTTTTCAAGGCCATTATCTCTTTAATCTGTAAATTATCATCTTCCATTTAAGAAATTATTTTCAGGACACCTGGGTGGCTCAGTGGTTGAGCATCTGCCTTTGGCTCAGGGCGTGATAGGGGTCCTGGGATCGAGTCCCACATCGGGCTCCCCACAGGCAGCATGCTTCTCCCTCTGCCTATGCCTCTGCCTCTTTCTGTGTTTCTCATGAATAAATAAAATCTTAAAAAAATTATTTTCAACTTTCCTATGTGGGTACAAATTTGTAATTTCACACCCCTGAATTTGAAAAAGTAACAGAGAACACTGTGTGTGGTTTTCATGATAATAAAGATAATTTTAAAATGTATGTCTTGAGCTGATCGCTTTTGGGTAGATGTGTTTTAATTGTTCTAAGAACTGCTTTCCACAGAGCATATTAGCAGTGGAAAGAGCTCTGACTTCTAGCCCTTGATTCTCTGAGCAGCAAAATGGTAATTAACCAAATTATCTCTGCAAATTTATTATCTTGATTTCTTCAACTTGTACATTACACTCATTATCTATCAAAATGAAAAACTCCATCTCCTGAAAGATAATCAGAACACAAATAGCGGATAGAAAGGTCTGAGCTCTCCTGATGTGTACACCAGCCAGAGCTGCTGGACTCCTTTTCATTTCCAATCCTCAGGAGTTAGGAGGTGAATTTTCATCTCTCTTGCATTTGTGCTAATTGTAGGATGTGTCCTATGCTCCCAGGTCACATGACAGTCTTGGCTATCCTTATAGAGGTATGTTCTAGGGGGATGGCACTTCAATGTTTTTCTTTTTTCTTTTTCTTTTTATTTTTTGCAGGATAAGGTAGAGAGCAAGAACAGACATTGAGCAAAAGGTCAAAGTCATTCATTAATTATTCTCCATCCATTTATTCAATATTTATTAAACATTCATTATGTGACAGTCATTTTGATAGTCCCTGGGGATAGATGGTAACAGCTTAATGCGTACTAAGAAAGACCATTATGACTCAATGGAATAAGTGGTCTTATAAGAATAAAGGGTACCTTTTCTGCAGAATACAGAAAAGGAGCATCTAACTCAGACTCCGGAATCAGGAAGGCTTCCTGGAGGGAGTGACCTTTCAAGGAAGGCTTGGAAACAGCTGAATTTGGGATAAGGAGTAGACAGAGCATGTTCTGGGGGTAGAGAAGATAGTGAGGTAAGTCCAGAGGTGAGGGAAAGGTGCTTGAAAGCACTCTTGCAGAATAGAGTATAGAGTGTGAGGAGGGCAGTAGGGAAAGATAAGGCTGGGATGCAATGCAGGGCTAGGACCTGTGTGGCTCTATGGGACCACACCCACTCTGCCTCTGTCCTGAACCCAGACAGGAGCCATGGAAATGTTTTTAGAGCAAACATGCTTTGGAAAGCTGATTCTGCCTACACTGGGAGAGCTGGCTAGAGGCAGCCAGTAGGCAGGTGGCCAAGAGGAGGTCTCTGGAATAATCTATGTGAGAAAGGATGGTGGACTGAACAAGGAGGGTAGCAGAGAGATAGAAAGAAGCACACCCATTTGAGGGAGATTCAGGAGACAGAATAACAGACTTGGTTTGGAACCGAATGTGGCAAGTGTGAGGAGCGCAGCTAGGTGAATGAGGACAATCCATGCTGGAGAAAGAGCCAGCAGAGGTGTGAAATGGCACTAGGGTGGAGGTGTCCAAGGCACATATAAGTGGAGCAGTTGGGGCCCTGGATGGCTCAGTCAGTTAAGCATCTGACTTCAGTTTAGGTCATGATTTGAGGGTCTTGGGATTGAGCCCCGTGTTGGGCTCTACACTCAGCAGAGTCTGCTTCTCCCACCTCCGCCACCCCTTCCCCTGCTAGTACTCTCTCTCAAATACATAAATAAAATCTTTTTAAAAAGTAGAGCAATTAGAGGGCGGCTGGATAGACGAGCATGAAACTCAGCAAACAGCTGGGCTCAAGAAACCCCCTCACAGCAAAAATGCCAGCAGAAGCTGGAGAAACTATAGTGAGAAGAAAATAGGACAGAAATCCAAGGAATCCCAGCACATAAGGGGTAGTTACCAGGAAGAGAGGTGCATGGAAGGGAACAAGAAGAAATGACCACCAATTAGGAATAAACCCAGGGCCAGCCCTGGTGGCACAGCGGTTTGGCGCTGACTGCAGCCCAGGGCGTGATCCTGGAAACCCTGGATCGAGTCCCATGTCGGGCTCTCTGCGTGGAGCCTGCTTCTCTCTCTGCCTCTCTCTCTCTCTCTCTGTGTCTCTATGAATAAATAAATAAAAATCTTAAAAAAAAAAGGAATAAACCCAGGAGGGTGTGGTGAGAGATGCTAAGGCTCGAGCATTTTAAAGTGGGAAGTGGAGTCAGCACATCGAATGCCCTCCAAGAGATCACACTGGGAATGGTCTCTGCTTAGTGAGAAGCCAGCTTGGAGCGGTGACCATGGTGAAAGTGGTTTTAGGGGAGCAGAGGAGGAGAAATCGAACAGCAGTGGTTGATGAGAAAGTAGAAGTGAGGGTACACAGGGACTTTGGCCAGGGAAGTCAACCGAGGAAGGGGAAAGAGCCATGAGGAGTGCAGCATTGAAGAAGCACTTTTCCAAAGATGGAAAGCATGTGTACATGTTTACCCTGAGGAGGAGACATTACAGGAGATCCAGGCTGGAGGAGACCTGGAAGAGAGGGCACATGTCAACTCCTGAGTTGGCGTGGGGCCAGCAAGACAGAATCTAGGCCTATTTGGTTCACTGCTGTACCCCCAGTACCTAGGACAGAGCCTAGCACACTGGCCAATGAAGTGAGCAGGCCAAAGTGCTCATAACTAATCAGCTATCTCCTCAATATCTAGAAAGGTGAAGCTCCTGCTGAGGCAGGAGGGAGGTGCAGGCACCAGAGGTGTGAACCCTGCAACAGACCTGACTTGGCTAAGCCAGATGAATCTGGTTCTTAGGGATGAAAAAGTCTTACTCTCTGTGTATAAATCACAGATGCATATACCATACACAGATGTACAGTATATTTGTGGTATCAGAATTTTGTGGGGTAGCAATTAGAAGAGTGTCAAAAGATTCCCTAGAAGGGGATAATGGAAAAGATTGAGAAACACTGACTGGGCAAAGGCAGAAAGCCTACAGGACACCTATAGTAGCAATGCCTGGTGAACACCACGTCAACAGTGAACTCCAGTGGAAGTAAGTCATTGTTTAAGGGGACCAGCACAGGCCAGCTACCGTGATCCTGCCCTGAAAGCAGGATTCTGCATAAACAAGAGCTGACAATTGGCTGGATGCTTGGAGGGGTCCATGATCCTGCTCTCAGAGCTGGCTGCTCGAGAAAAAGTTTCACTGCTCCATCCTAGAAGTCCTGGAAGGACTGAGAGGTGTTGTGGACTCTGAAGGTGGATCAGAGACCAAGCACAATGGTGCTAATGTGGGGTGGGGAGAGCATCAACAGAGGACCCACCTCAGAGGAAGGTAATGCCTCACACATGGCCATTCCAGCCACAGGATGAAACTGGAAAGCTTTTTTGGGGAAAAGATGGCCATGCCCTTAGGGAGTTTGACGGGGCAGAAACATAGTAAGAAGTCTTCAGTGACTTGTATGCAAGGACCTGTTTACAAGGACGAGCTGCCCAAGAGAATTTCTAGGTTACAGAGAGAAGCAAATAACGTAGGGTAGAGGTGAAGAAGGTTGTGTTATGAGCCTTTTGCGGTAGAAGTTTTCTGACACAAAGGTTATATACATGCAGACACACATTCACAGTCTGAAAATACTTTTGCAAACAAAGAGAAACTTATTTGTCTGTACATGTTAAATACTAATATCACTGTAGCAAATATTCTACTGTTTTTGTGCTTCTTAATTAGCACTCCCAAATGTTCTTCATTAAATGACTTAACATAATAATTCCATAAATAATTACCAGTTTTGATCTTTGATAAGGTTTCAAAGTCCAAGGAGCACATATGCTTATATTATAACTTAGGTTTAGAAACAGGAAAGAAAAAACAAAATTGCATTTGTTCTGTTAGGTAAATTTAGCAAAGGACATGAAACAAGTTGAGTGCCCAGCACTAAACATTAGCATTTCACTGCTGAAGAATAGCACTCAAGAGGACCCAAGATTAAAAATAAGTATGTTTTTTGGGGATTTATACATTTGAAAGTATTAGCAGATATTATAATCTCATGTGTATTGACATTTTCTATAAGTAAAATAGAAACCACACTGCAATGATAAACTTTGGTCATAGATAAAGATAAGAATTTGCATGCTTTGGTCTCGGCAATCCAAGGTTAAGTCTTTATTTTTCTGCAAATGAAGACTCACCAAAATACAAAAAAGCAAAATGCCATGAGGGTGCTATGAAAACCTGAGAGGCATGCATGGGTGACAAGTAGAGTCCTATGGACCACATATGCTCTGACAGTCAATGACTGTCTCTGCTTCTGTCCCACCCTCCTACACTCTTGTGTTGTTAGGGCAGACTCTGCAAGGCACCTTTCAGAGGAGCACGATCATAAAAGGAATGCATCCCTACTTGTGTTCTTCCCCACATCTCTCTCTTACTCATTCCATAAGGATCTGTCCCTTTTACATGTCTGGCAGGTGTCTTAAGTCCTGGTGTAAATCTACTACTTTTTGAGTTACATTCAATTTCACGCCCCTCATGGCACAAAGATGCCCTACCCAAGCAGAAACGGAGTCCTTTAAGTAGGACTTCTGGTTTCAGCCAAAAGGACTAACATAATAACATCTCTTAAAAATGCATCTATAGTTGTAAAATAAGATACAAATTGTGGTATTTCTGTCTCTATTCATTCAGATGACCAAACTCAGAAAGAGAAATTAAAACAAAACACTATGAGATAATAATTTGTTTTGCACAAGACTTGTAGGTTTTGTCTGGTGAATTTCTCTAGGCCTACATCAGGTTTATTTCTGCTTTGATTTTATTTCACTACGACAAGTAATGGGATGTATTAATGGAACCCCTCTGCAGCTGTACCTGGATTGATTTTGCCATTTTCGGGCTTCATTTTGTCACTAATAAAACCTTTACTGTTTGAAATAAATGAAGTAATTGGTAAAGGAAAGAGCATGAACTAGAAAAAGCCCATCTTGGCTGAAACAGGGGAGATATGACCAAGGTCCATCTCTGCAAATGATCCAAACAGGTCACTTAAAACAAGTTGTCTCTTTGTTCTCTATTTTCTCTGTAGACTGGCTAGCATATATTCATTTGGGTTAAAGGAGCATGTAGACATTTAAGCACAAGGTTTACCTTGGCCCATCATGATGGTTTGAATGTGTGTGTGTGGGGCCATGATAATATGCGCTTCATACGATGGTGTGCTGAAACCTCTCCTCACTTATTATAGATCTTCCAGAATCACAACCGAAAATCTTGTCCAGCAGTCTCTTTAGTTTCTAGAAAAGGAGTTTCCCTTATTTGCTGGAAGTCTGTTCAATTATAGTTTCAGGAAACTGATTTGGGTCTCCGGAATTTAAATGAGTACCAGTTACCCCCTTCTATATCAACAGAAATGCAACTCTATGTAAATATTCACTATAAATATTTCATAGCAAACTGAAATTAAATTAGTGACTAAAGATGAAAACCAAGAAGATACTCTGCTCAGATGTTACCCTGAAATTGTCTCTAAATTCATCCTTTGAGTCCAAACCAGGATCTCAAACACTGGTCTCTTATTAGGAAGGCTCACTACACTGTGAGTGGTGCCCCTCAACAACTGCCACCTAAAACTGTCTTGCATAAAATTTGTGCATCCTAGATTCTAGCCCTGCACAACCCCATTAAGTTGTAAACGCATTTTATTTGCTGAACAAATGTTAATGCCATTCTACGTTAATGGATAATGCTACAAAAAGCACCTAAGTATTACAGCACTGGAACCTTTAAGAATGAAATATAGTATAACTTACAAAACTGTCTGTTACAAGCATATGTCAGCCAGGAGGGCTTCTAGCTCTTATCGCCCATCTTCATAGAACCCAGTTATAATTTCTCCCTTGGTTAACTGAATTTTGCAATAATACACAGATTTATTAGGTCCCAGGATTAAAATTCTTTGAGTAAGAGTAAAAAATAATTACACTTTAGGATATAATGTAATATTCAAATGACTTGAAAACAGTCACCTCAGCAAAAATAAGAGAAGGGAGAGGAAAAAGAAGTTTAAAGATGAAGTTGATAACATTGGTCGTAAAGCCTCTGTGAGTTCAAGTGCACAAATGCATGATCTGGTATTTCTGAATCATAAACATGTGGAAATGGGAAGCCTCCCTTTCACGACAAAATGCCTGAGTGGTTTCATTATTGAGACAGGGGGACTTCTTCATTTAATAAGAAAGCTTAGTAGAGAAGGTGCTGGTGCCAGACGGTGCTCATTAAAACCCCAGTTCTACCACTTTCTAGTTCTGTGACCTTGGGCAAACCCTATTTAACTTTCTTCATCTGTAAAATGGGGGTGTTAACAGCGCCTGCCTCATGGGGCATCTGTGATGGTTAAATGAGCTAATGTAGGCAAGAAACAGAATAGTTCCTCATCCAGAATCCTAACATTCCATAAATGTTCGCTCTCCATCATTTGGTACTTGTTCGTATCTATAGGACTGAATGCAAATAAATGAAAAGGCCCTGGATGGAAACTACAGCCCCTCCCCACTAAAGCTCTCTTGACTCACTGGCTTCATATTCTCAATTTTCTCTTGTTTGGATACTGCCCCCTCTACAGCACCCAATAGAGTCACTAATGAGCTTTTTGTTGTCCAATCCACGGAGTGGTTTTCAATCTTTGTCTCTCTTGTCCTCTCAGAGGCCCTGTGCACTGTTGAGCTTGAAACTCTTTTCCTGGGTTCTAGAACCTTCCATGGCCACCATTCGCCCTCAACTTCCTGGGTCACACCCTCCCTCTTTCATTTGCCAATGGATCCTACTCTCCCTGGCCCTTAAATTTTGGAGTCTGCCTCTCATTGTTTCTCAATCTCTTGCCTCTCTCCAGGCAAATCTACCCATTTCTATGATTTTATTTATTACCAACATGCTAATTAGGCCAAAATGTTGGCCTGCTGCTTAGACCTCAGTTCTGAGCCCCAGACCAACATATGCTCATCTACAGTCTCCATGTTTACTGGATTGTCTCAAAGGTACTTCAAAGTCAACATGTCAAAAAAGTACTGTATGATTTCATCCCTCCCCCACAAACTAGCATCTCCCTCAATGTTCCCATGCCTACAAATGCCCCACCTTGCATCTCATTTCTGGGCAGCTGCGACACACTCTCACTCCTCTTTTCTTCCTCTCCTCCCCTCCATCCATTCTGCGTAGCAGTCAGAGTAGAGTATCTAAACAGCCAATTCGATCACATCACCCTGGCTCAAATCTTTTGCTGGCCCCCCATCTTGGACGTGGCTGAGAAGGCACAGCCCTACCTGGCTTGTCCTGTCTAGCTTTTGTACCTACTCTCTAGCCACTCTGGCCTCACTTCCTTTCTGGGTCCCTAACTAGCCAAACTCCCCTGTTCCTCTGCCTGTAGCTTCAATATTTTTCTCCTTAGGACAGTTTCCTATTTATCCTCCAGCTATAAGTCCAAATGTTCCTTCTTCAGGGAAGCTGCTCTTGACCTAAAATGAGGTCGTGTGCCTTATAGTGGGCTCTCATAGAATGGTATTTATTACAATTAACATTAGATATTTATTTATAAGATTAAAAATAAAACTTAGTATCTATATCTTCCAGCACACGGTTGGTTTCTAGAAGGTTATGCCCATTCGGCCCACTATTATTCTCCCGGTACCTCCCACATGGAAAGGGCACACTAACGCTTGTTAAGGGAATAACTCAATTTTCATTATTATAAGGCATTTTCATGACTTGCTCATTCTCCACAATAAGAGAGAGCCATCGCTTAAGCGTGATGGTTATAAGTAATGAGTGCCTTAGTGACTGGTGACCCTGACCACATTAGGTCTACCTGAGCTGATCACAAGGGAGGAGACAGTGATAAGGAAGACTGGACTCCATAAAGACTATCCATGGGAACCCAGTGCTAAAAAGGCCAGTACGTCACGTCCACAGTTTAGAGCAAATGGAATCTGTTTGTGAGCCATCACAAGGATATTCTTCATTCTCCCTTAGAGGATTCCTTCCTTCCTTCCTTCCCTCACTCACTCGTTTATTTATTCATTCTACAAAACCATGAATTTGCAGTTCCAGACATCAGGGCCACAGGGTGGGAGGAAAACCGATATGTGGCAGACACATAATAAATCCCACTGGCTGAACAGAGAAGGAGCCCCATGCTTGTGTTTGGAGGAGAGGACTTGCTTAGGACAAGAGAGGAAGACAACCCTGAAGAATGACTGGTATGAGTGAGTCAGGGGACAACCAGGAAAACCCTGCAGGCAAAAATGAGAACACGATGTGATCCTCTAGGAGCTCCCTACTACTACTACTAAGTACTACTAACTACTGCTACTACTATTAACTACTATTACTAATACTGCTGCTGCTACTACTACTACCTACTACTACTACTACTACCAAGTACGCAATGACTACTACTACTAACTACCACTATACTATCGCCTCAGGCTGACAGGTAAGGACAGAGAAAAGGCCCACTTGGACACCACCATCCCCAGTTTCCTCTTAGTCTATCCCATTTCCCATTCTGGACCACTCCTCATAGGCTCTAGGAAGACCAGGACTTAGACAAAGCTCAGCTGCCACCTGATGAAATCATTATCTCCATTGCCCTGAACCTTGCAATATGCTTATGAATCAATGATCTGCTTGGTCTAGGCTTTCCCTTTTGTTCCATGCCTAATTCAAAGTGGGCCACGGCAGAGGCAGGACCAGTGGAATATTAGGGCCAATATTAGGAAGCAGAGCAGGGCCAGGGGGTTCCATCAGCCCTCTAAAAAAAAAATGCCTTAAACTCTTGGTGTTCAGTTTTATTTTAGGTGAATTTTATATCACTTTAACTATATCCTTTTGGTGTGTGAATTGCTCCAGCCTTTATTCAAACTTTAGGCTCTGCTTGGAATATGGATAAGGAAGGTTAAATGACAGATTTCTACCATATCATCAGAAAAGAGGAGAAAGGATAAGAATGGGTAGGATTTTATAAACAGGGAAACCAAAGAGGGATTGCTGGGTTCTGGTATCACTACTTTGCTGACATAAACACCATAACTAATCAAGGGAAGAAGGCTTAAACACTGAATATTTAGACTCCAGACATGCAAGTATGTCAAAAGAGAAATAGGAAAGGTATATTAGCACTTTACACTATTTGTTGTTTAATCTGAAACAAGCCCCAGGTTAAAGATAATACACAATATGTATTTTATTTGACACATATTAAACGCCAGAAATGAAGCTCCCCATTTTGACAATTGTTTTCTATACAAATCTCTGCCAGGAAAACAAAAATCATTATGAACTCAACAGATCAAGCTTCAATTACTTATATTGGTCAATTTGAGAGTTAAAAGATTTATTTATGAAAGAATGCTTTCCAGGAAGAAAAAAAAAACTCTGCCTTCCGAAAACAATTTGATGATTAATGCAAATTTTTAAACCAAATAATTATATTACTGTCATTCACTAGCAATTCGAGATAAAGTGTGTAGGATGTCCAAAAGTTAGAAATACATTAAAATAAAGGTTTTTTCTTTATAGGGAATTGCCATCCCATCTGGTCTAATTTGTCTTGGTGTTTTGCCCAGCGTAATATCAGCTCTCTGAGAATGTAAATTATTAGGTTACTCCCCTGAAAAAAATATGAGTGAAGAAAAAATATGGGTTGAAGATGACATCCTGATTATAAGTTTGAATACTCGGGAAAACACTAATGTGGCAGAAGAGCCAACCTGAGTAAATCTGGGTGTGAAACTGGTTCACAGAGGGCACCAGCTAGAGATGATGAGGAGGAAAGGACAGTCTTACAGACAGTAATAAGCAAGACAATATGGAAGTACATTTTCAGACACTGAGCACTGCCTGTTTGTCAGGGTGCTTGTGCTCCTAATTAAGTTTAGGAGAAAAATAACAACGCAACCCTTGCCTGGCTGGAGAGGATAGACTATGTAAGGGTGCTTCTAAAGAGGAGGGTGATAAATGGAGCATCCAAATGTGACCACAAGCATATTTTTCATCTCAACTCTGTTCTTCTGTCTCCCAGCTGATCACTTTAATACACTTCACCTCAGCCTATACAAACGCATCAGGTTGATGTGTAGCTCCTAGATTTCAAAAAGAGGTACTGTTTTTGTAAAGTGGCATGTAGGCAACTTACATGATTGCCCTCAGAAAAGGTACATGTCAAACAAGAAACAGACAAGAGGCTCCTTTGTCAATGTGGCCACATGCCTTCTACTCGGCATCTACGTCCAACCAGTGGATGAGATTTGTAAAAAAAAAAAAAAAAAAAAAAAGTCCTTACCCGAATTATTTCTTCAACACAGCTGTTTGTGTCTCCAGATCTACTCTCCTGAAAGCAAAGGGAAAAAAAAATTAGGCCTGATAACATAGATTTATGGTTAAAAGGAAGAGATGACACATAAGCTTCTAAACTTGAGTCTGGCCCGGGGATGCCTTCCTGAGAAGCTCCTTTCCTTAACAGGGTAGCCTGAGTCACGGGTATGACTGTTCCCCTCCCCTCGGCAGCGCAGCAGATGGGCCACCCAGGAGCACCACACACTCCTGCATTTCAGCTCTGCGTCCTCCAATTGCATCCACGCTAAGAAAGGGCAGGTTCCTAGGAGCACAGGAGCCAACTGGCAGGTGTGAGCTCTGTTCACCCTGGGCTCCACCAACGTGTAAAAACGTGACCTCCACCACAAAAGTGGAACCAGATCACCCACCAAACACGTGCAATGGCTTTGCCGAGCACAATGGTCACAGAGACTTAAGTAGAAGTCTGTCCCCACTTTTTAAGTAAAAGTCTGGTAGTTCCACCATCCTCAAAGCCCAGATTTACTGGTTTGATGAGCCGAAAACTGAAAGACCAAAAGGAGAAACATCCTCTCAACATTCGCACAGCATGCTGGGTGTCATACTCCAGAGCCACTTGTTCTGTGACCCACGCTGCCCTGTGCTGTGGAGATGTTAAGGGCTCTGAGGAATGGTGGCTTCAGGTCACAGTCGACACTGGGGAGCATTTTAAGTTCCAGAGATTCTGTGTGGTTACTGCTGGTTCCATAGCTTGGAGCGCAGGAAGTGGTATGGTGGGGACATGAAAGCAGCGTCTGCTGGTAGAAGTGCCCACTGTGGTCTCAGGGAGAAACTTCCTCTGGCCTTTATTTCAATGATGTTGGCCACCACTCAGCATGAGGTTCCAGAATGAGGCTGTCTTCACAGTCTTCTCCAAGCCCTCGCTTTCATTCTCTTCACGGTTCTCTCTCCACCAGGGAAGCAAATGGGCCTGTTCCAGGTTTCCTGGTTAATGCCAAGTCACCCTGCAGATCACAGGTCAGTCATGCCTTTCTCAGAGCAGCTGTCCCTAAGCCTGGACTCCTCATCCTCAGCAGCATCTACGTCTTCTTCAGAGTACTCGCCACGCTCAACAGTTAACTCTTACACAGTATCTCCTCCCTCTAGAATATACATTCCACAAATTCAGGAGCTCTGTGCTTTCAGCTGTGCCTCACACAGTCCTGAGTATGTGCGGTAGATGTTTGCTCGTGGACACGATATGAAGAAATGAGTAAACCTACTTCCTACAGTCTCAGGAATATGAGCACTGTCACAATTGGCTCCACAATTGGGACTTTGGAATATTGCCAAGGCTCTACCAAAGGGCACATCTTTGCACCCTCCCCACTCCCTTGTTCTGGTAGAAGAGTCTGTTTGAAATATCCTACCCTTCACACTGGGTAAGAGGCGAGGGTGTATAAAGGTATGCGAAGTTTCTCAATCCCACACAGATTGAGAAAATTTGTCCAAGTACCCTAACTGAGGCCCAGAAATCTTACATGACTTGCCCCCACACCACGTAACAGGAGCACCTGGACCAAAACACAGGACTCCTGACTTTGGATCATGCACATTTCCACTTCCAGAAGCTTTCCCCAGGCCTAAATCTATGCTTGAATTATATCTAATTCCTTAGCATATCTGAGATCGTTTGTCAAAGGTATTTCAACACCAGGGTTTCTACAAGGTTTATATAGTTTAGGAACTTCTCATGCGTGTGGTAAAATATACATAACACGAAATTTTCCATCTTAACCATTTTAAATTGTATAATTTACTGGCATTAAATATAGTCACAATGCCACCGTAATCTAGTTCTAGAAGTTTTTCATCACCCTGAATGAAGTTCTCATGCCCCTTGAACAGGAACTTCCCATTCTCTCTCTCTCAAGCCCCTAATAACCACAAATCTACTTTCTGTCTCTCTGGATCTTTTTATTCTGGACATTTCATGTAAATGGAATCATATAAAATGTGGTCTTTTATCTCTGGTGGGCAGGTTTCACTTAGGATAATGTTTTCAAGGTTCCTCCATGTTATAGCATGTATCATATTTCATTCCGTTTTTATGGCCAAATAATATTCCATTGTGTAGATATACCACATTTTGTTTATCCATTCATTAATTGATGGACATTTTGATATTTCCACTTTGGCCTTTGTGATAGTATTTCTATAAACATTCATATACAAGTTTTTGTTTGAACGTCTTTCAGTTCTTTTGGGTATATAATTAGGAGGTGAATTAGTGGGTCACGTGGCAATTCTATGCTTAGCTTTGTTGAGGAACTGCCAAACTGTTTTTCACACTGGCTGTACTATTTTACATTCCCATCAGCAATTTATGAAGGTTCTAATTTCTCCATATCCTCACAAGTATTGTTATTTTTGGTTTTGCATTGTTTTGTTTTTGATAGTAGCCATCCTACTAGGTGTAAAAATGATATCTTGTTATGGTTTTGATATTCATTTTCCTAATGACTATCAATGCTGAGCATCTTTACATGTATGTTGGTTATTCGCATATCTTTTTTGGAAAAATGTCCTCTGCCCACTTTTTTTCCCCACTTTTTATCTTTTTATTGTTTGTTTTAAGAGTTCTTTATATATTCTGAATCCTAGACCCTTATCAGATAAATAATTTACACATATTTTCTTGCATTCTGTGAGCTGTATATTCACTTTCTTGGTAGTTCATGGATGAACAAAATTTTTCATTTTGATTAAGTCCATTTTATCTACTTTCTTTCTCTCTTCCTTTGCTTTTGGTGTTATATTTAAGAAACCATTGCTAAATCCAAGGTTCTGGAAGATGTGCCCATGTTCTCTTTTAAGAGCTTTATAGTTTTAGTTTTTATATTTAGGTCTTCAATCCATTAGTTTGAGAACTTTTAGGTAAAGTTTATTTCCTTATTGGTTATTTGGTAACTTTTAGTTAAAATAGAATATTATCTTTGTATAAATCACTCCATGCTGGTCTCATCACGAAAGATTAGTAACAAAATGTTTAAGGCACAGCCACTATTGCTAATGGTGCCTGAATACAACATACATGTCTATCCTTATAAATCAAGAAAAATAGTGTTAAATGGTATGACAGGATTAGGAGACACAAATGCTTTTACTAAAATCTCATTAACCTTTCTTACATCCATCCCTCCTATTTCCCCCAAAAGTTCCAGGTTGGTGACACACAACTAATAAGCCCTTCCTCCCATCCCCAATGCCTTATCCCAGGATCGCTCTAGAAACTTCACAATTCTTTTTATTTTTTTAAGAAAGTGAGAGAGGTAGGGGGAGGGACAAAGGGAGAAAGAATCTGAAGTAAGCTCCTCGCCCAGCATGATCTCACAACCCTGAGATCATGACCTGAGCTGAAATCAAGAGCCTGATGATTAACCGACTGACCCACTCAGGCGCTCTAGGAAACTTCAGTATTCTGACACTCTAATCAAATTGGATCAGAGAGCTCTTTTTGGAACTTGCCCCAAACCTACTGCCTTTCCAGAGCCTGAGACAATCATCACAAAGGCTATATGTTGAAGTCTCGGTCAGGGCACGGCTCAATGATGTTTAGAATCATCTTCTTTGGAGTTCAGTGGTGGGGATGAATGGTCTCAATCGGAAAACATGTCTTCAAACTCATAACCACTTCTCTTACCTTACTTCCAAGTCCCAATTCTTTCCTACTGTATAACATACTGGCAGAGCAAATGCTAAGTTCTCATGTACTTTCTATTTTCCACCTTAAAACAGTCAATCAATAAAAACTTGACTTCATGTTTGTCTGGTAGTCTCACTCAAGTACACAACAAACTAAAAAGATACTTCAGATTGAACTTTGGGTTTGATTCCTTAAAACTATATTTCCCCCAAATACAATAATTTCATTTGAAGTGATTTATATAAATAACAGGTTGCTTTTATGAATATCTCTCCCTAAAATCCTATACATTTCCACTATTCTACTCTGAAAAGAGAATTCAGAGAGAGGCATATGGTATAGATCCTATTAAAATACTTCCCTTTTCACTGTAGATGGAGGATGTAAGATTATTACATTGGGTCATATTGATGACTGCTCCAACTATGAGTTTTGATGGTCTGGACAGACATCAGGTCATTCCCTACTGGGAGAGACCCTTATAAAGGTGAGAAAGTGTCAGAAGTGAGGCCAAGGACAAAGATTTTCAATAATAGTCTCAGGAAGATCTGGCCTTACATTACAGTATGGAGAGTACTTGACAACGGAAAATCTTGGGCCTTCTCTGGAACATTTCTTACTCCTGGGGACACCTAAGAACCTAAGAAGGGTACTATGTTGAATCTGAATCCCCAGGATCCCATTTGGATTGAAGTCAGTCCATGAAGCACAGTATTGTAGAAAATTTGAATTGGAAGAAACCGTAGAGCTCATTTTAGGCCAATTCAATGACTTTAACAGATGGAGAAACTGTGGCCTAGAGAAGTGAGACTTTTCCAAAATCATTCTGGCAGCAAATCAAGATAGAACCCATACTCATTTATTCAATACCAGTTCAGTGAATTTTCTGCTATATCATGCTGTCTCTCTAAGATCAACCCTTAGAACTGGCTCAATTTAAGGTCACTGTCATGCCTGAAGTACAGAAATAAAAGAATCCAGAGGGTATTTAGGTAAATTTCCATGCTGCAGATCATCCAACATTTAGTCACCCCGTGTCTTACTAACCTTTAACATCACATGCATAGACTAAAGGGGGAAGAGACAGGAGAGGAAGTGGAAAGGGTTAAACCCACCTTCCCTCCTTGTGACATTTACAGATTAGAGACAAGCATCTGTGCCCCCTGAAGTTGGAAGACAGAATCCCACTTCTTCTTTTCCAAATATGCAAAAGAGGGTAGGCAAGTAGGACTGGCATGGGCAGGGGATGAGGGTTGGGGGAGACTGAGGGGCATTCCACCTTGTTGAGGTCTTTCTCAAATCTGGTTTTAGCTACACTTGTGTGCTTTGATTATATTTAGATTTTTAAAACTTTTAGTGTTTACGAACAAGATTAAAACATGCATGTAATTTACATCTCTAAATTTGTGTTTATATTTTTCACAATAAAGTTATTGCTTTCCCTGGAAAGGTACCCACTGAGAAGGAGGACTGCACAATGCAAATTTTAATTACTCTATTTTTTTGAGGGTTTGTAGCTGTTGTTTCATGCTGAGTTACTGAGTCGTTGCTCCGTATTTACTCTGACTTTGATGAACCCACCCCATTTCCTATCATTACATTTTGAAATCTGTCATAACAGTCTCACCTCATTGAACCTCCAACTAAACTTCAATTAAAAGCTAGCAACCCCAGCTGATTCTCCTGCTCTACAGCCTTGTCTATCACGTTCCTTTTTTCACAGAACTGCTTTCCTCAAATCCTACCACTTAAAAATACACACCACACACTCTGCCAGGGAAATGTGAGGAGCTAAGCTGTGGGAAAGTAGAACTGGAGAAATAGCCAGGAGCGTCCTATCACTGAGAGCAGAAGTCCTTAATTACCATGCCAAGCACAGAGCCCTGGAAGAAGCAAGCAAGGCTTAAGGAGAAAAGGCTCGATCAAATCAGTGGGAAATGGCATTTCACTGCATACATGAAGCTATACACATCCTATTTTCAAAAATAGTTTAACTCTTCATCAGACACACTTAAGGCAGAACTTTCATTCTAAAATAATGCTACTCAGGCACTTGGGTGGCTCAGTCAGTTAAGCATCTGCCTTTGGCTCAGGTCATGATCCCAGGGTCCTGGAATAGAGCCCTGCATGAGGCTCCCTGCTCCATGAGGAGCCTGTCTCTCCCACTCCCTCTGCCTGCTTGCTCCCCCTGCTTGTGTGTACGTGTGCAGTCTCTCTTTTGCTCTGTCAAATAAAATAAAATCTTTAAAAAAATAAAATAATGCTACTTTAAAGTCAGAATACCTTTGTTTGTCTGCAAGCACTCAAAAGGCCCTCAAGCATTTAGCAATTCTTTATCACATGAACACTCTTCAATACTTCTACAGGAATATTTTTAAATAAGTCTTACTATTCTTGATTCACAGAAAAACTGAGTTTCAAAGAAATCAGGTGTGCCATCAATGCCAGCAAAGCAGTGGGTGAGGACTAAGCTTGAATTCAGGGATTACTGAATTCTATGTTCAACCCATCCACTGGCTGTATCCCCACCCCAGTCTCATCTGAGGCCAGTCACCTATGGACAGGGAGGTAGCCAGCCAGTTCTCCCTCAAATTCAGCCTGTCTTACACCCAACCTAACACCTCCCCTTTTGAAGGCTACACTCTGCT
Source organism: Nyctereutes procyonoides (assembly GCF_905146905.1). Classification (NCBI taxonomy): domain Eukaryota; kingdom Metazoa; phylum Chordata; class Mammalia; order Carnivora; family Canidae; genus Nyctereutes; species Nyctereutes procyonoides. The sequence continues at coordinate 43,775,033 of NW_026575049.1, read as the reverse complement.
CTCAGTCACCCAAGCTGAAAACCTGCTTCATCCCTCATTAGTCCCCTCTTATCTCTGAATCCCTGATGGAGCTCAGCAAATCAGTGCTCTTTTCCTCTGCTACTCACACCCGCGCCTTCCTCTCTGGTTCCACTGTTACACTATCATCGATACATTTACACACTGAGAGGAAAAATAAGCAAAAAGAGTAGTAAGAAAAGAAAGATGTTCAAAGATAATATAAAAATGCAAACAGAATTATGACAGGTAGTAGCAATATTAATATCAACTAAAGGATAGTTCATAGCAAAAAAAAAAGAATTGGAGAGCAAAAATGAGGAAAAAATAGTTCAGGCATTAATAGAGCATCAAAATAAGTAGGTTAGGAGAAAAGCAGAGACATAGAATTATTATGGTTGGAAACAATTAATTCACCCATATTGTCCCTAAGAAAAGAATGATGCTGCACCCTCCCCCATATAAGGGGTTAGAAAATTTGAAAAATTACGAGATGCCTGGGTGGCTCAGTGTTTAAGCATCTGCCTTCAGCTCAGGGCGTGATCCTGGGGTCTCAAGATCAAGTCTGGCATCAGGCTCCCTGCATGGAGCCTGCTTCTCCCTCTGACTATGTCTTTGCCTCTCTCTCTGTGTGTCTCTCATGAATAAATAAAAACTTAAAAAAAAAAGAAAATTTGAAAAATTAAATAAAATGAAGAAGGCTAACTTGTTAGCTATTATGAACTTAGGGAGGAACCTCAGCTTTTCAAGCATACACGAGACAGTTACCATAGTGGCAGTCACTGTAGTAGTCATATACTAAGGTATAAGAGGGCTCAAAAAAATCCAAAAAAGTAGTTGTTTTATAGCCTAGACTCTTTAACCACAAGTTATCAAAACGATGGAGCTATAAATTAAACACTGTACAGACATAAAAATCTCCTAGAATTCTTGGAATAAAACAAATATCACACACTTATAAATAACTCTTTATAGACACAGAAAAGTAAAATTAAAATACTGCAAAAGAAAACTATGGGATACCCCAAAATATTCTTAGAGAAAAATTCACACACTAAAAAACTTCACTATGCTTTAAAAGAAAGTTTAGGTGCTAGGCAATCAATTAAAAATTTAAAATCAAAGGAGATACAAAAGGGAGGAAATAAGACATAGGGAAAAGCCAATGAAATATAAACTTATAACATGAAAAATCAGTAGAGTTTAGAAAGTCAAAATGTAATTTCTTAAAAACAAAACACACCACCCAAAACAACAATAGAAAGTCACTTAAAAATCTGTTCAAATAAAAAGAAAGCCCAAATAAACATACTTCAACATAATAAGGAGATAAAATATATGGAAGGAATTATAACTATAAGAGGATATTGATATTAATATTTAAAAAAGAATATAATACTAAGAAATGAAAAACTGATGAAATTGGCAACTTTCTGCAAAACAAAACAATGGACTTAAATAAAGGAAAGACTGTATCCATCATCCTGAGAGAGTAGATTACATTAAATTTAAAATTATCTACAAATACGGCTTCAAATCAGATAGTTTTAGAGTGAAGCATTTCAAACTTTCAAGGTAAACTAATTCCATATATTTTTTTTCTTCCAGAGTAGACAGTAATGGAAAGCTATGAGTGATTTTATTAAATTAGTATAAAAATCTAACATAAGAGAATAATCAATATCCCTTATGAAGATAAATGGAAAATCCCCAGCAGATTATTAGTAAATATAATTCAATAAAATATCACAATAATTAGTGGGGTGCATCCTAGGGACTACAAAATGGTTTAATATTTAATATTAGGGCACTTCAGATGTACTGTATCACTAAGGAAAATATGTAAAATTGGGATCATCTCAGCTTATAGATGTCTGATCACATACCCAGAAAAATCCAAAAGACTCTACTGTGAGTCTTATTAAAAAGGAAGATTAAAAGGTGCTAGATATAAACCAGAGTCAAAGCTCCATCGCTCTTCTGTGTGGCAGCACTAAAGAATTTTAAAATATAAAAAAAAAATCCCACCCACAATATCAAGAAAAATAAGTGAGGAAGAATCTTCAGAAGAAATGTTTAAGACCTGTAAGAAATATCTTCAGAATTCTATTGAAAACCAAAGGAAAAAAAAAAAGCCTAAAGGGACCAAGCTAGACTTCTCAACTCTAATGTATAATACAAAGCCAAATAAATATATTAAGAGAAACAAACCACAGACTGCATTAACTTAAAAAAAAAACTGAGATGAAAGTCACATAACAGAAAATCAATTACATTAAATAAGTGAACAATTTAGTGGCATTTATTACATACATTTAGTGCACAATGTTGTAAATCACAATCACCTCTAATTCCAAAACATCTCTACCAATTCAAAGTAAAATGCAGTACCTACTAAGCAGTTTCATTCCCATTCACATTAGCTTTTTAAATATGATTTTATTGATTTAATACTTTAGTGAACTAAAAAGAACAGAATGAGAAAACCATTGATAAGTATCATTTACTTATATGAATAGATTTTACAGTGGAAATGGTATCTCTCATTTATGTGTTTATGACCAGTCCCTAGCAGAATATTTGGCACAATGTCATAGGCGCCTGTTGATATTTGTTGAATGAATGAATAAATAAGAGTCTGATATTTTTAAAAAGAGATTCTTTTAAAAATTAAAAGTTGCACTTTATTCATAATACGGCTGGTCATCAACATGACAAAGGGATGTCTTTGCTTTGCCACTCCCATCCCTCCCAAATAAATCACCAGAGTTATCTTAAAGACAAATCCTTAGAATATCAACATGTGTTTGCTTCATTAAAATTAAGCTTATATACCTTAGGCAAAATCCATTAGCATGTTATGTGACTTCCCTAATCTCCATATTGGCATCTATAAATCAGAGGACAAGTATTAGCCTGCTATCAACAGACAGTATTATTAAAGAGTTAATAATCGATTTTCTATCAGATTCTTAGTCATAGGACAAGGTCTTTCAATTATGTTATTATTTTTATAATGAAAATTAGTGACCTCAGTCAGAACGTGTAGTTAAAAGTGCATTTGGTTTTCAGAAAGTTAAGTGGGCAGTGCACTGACCTTGTCAAAAATCTATTGATGGCACAAAGAGATTAGAACCAGAGACAGTGGTTTTACATCCTGATCACTGATTGATATTGAGTGCTTTTCCACAGGGTCATGTCTCAATAAAGTGCCTGAGTAGTGCATATTGGAGCCGTCTTCCACTGTCCTGTCAAAGCTCGGTAAAGAAACCACATTAACAGTAATAGTGAACACGTGCCTTCCACCTGTAATCTGACATTGACAAGAATGCTGCAAGACCTCTATGTTCTTTCATCTAAAACTGCACAGTCATTACTTTGAGTGAGAGGAAGACCACACAGGCTCAGGCAAGTGACAATGCTGACGTTATTAACCCTCACGTGACAGGCAGACTTTGGAAATGTACTACTTCCTTTTTAATGCTTTCCTGAATTTTGTCCTGCACCTCATCTACAGTAACAAATTATGTGTTTTTTTATTTTGTAGGTAGCAGAAGGCTTGCTGATAGGGCATCCCTATAATATATCATCTTTTTTTTTTCTTAAATGATGGAGGAAAAAACACATCTGAGTTATCATTTACAGTTGGGAGTATGGTTTTCTTTTCCATTCGTGAAATTCTGGACACAAAAGCCTGCAAGATGGAGAGTGTAATTTGATGTGGCTAAAGAATTTAGCCAATTAAAGATACTTAGGGCTGCTCTACCCTGTGTCCCACAGAAAGATAGATGATCAATGTTCTCTCAACCATGAATTGAAATGACTATTGTAAATGGCAGAAGTGGCATGACGTATTTAACAATATTCTGTTTGGCACATTCTATTACTTTTACTTATGTACTTAGATAAAAGAAATAAAGGACAGATTCACAAGTAACTCTTAATATGTCATGTTTCTTCATGAATCTTTCTCCATTATCATCTCACCTTTTCACAAAGGTCTCAGGTCTGGCTGCCCCCTAGAAGAGAGTTCATTCTGTCTGTGCCTGACATCAACTGTTTCTATGTATGCTCTCTGAGGAGACAGGCTATAAATAAAAGCTGAATGAAGAAATCCAGCTGAAAATGAGGCTGACCTGAGATGCTGGAAGCAAGCAGCACTGAAAAGCATGAGTGAGAAATTGGTATGCATTTCTATTGGCTGGTGAGGGTTTTTTAATACTCAGAGTTTTAATATATTTTTAGAAAAAAGCCACCTACAATGCCACACTTAAAGATTTTCTTCTTTTTTGAATGCACATTTACAGCATTTTCATTCTGGACTCTGTTGATGTAGCTTTCTTTAACTGTTAGTCTTGGAAAACACTTGGAGTCTATTGAGAGGGGACCTGTCATAATGCAATGGATTTTACATTTTGCTTTCACTCCTAGAAAATACTCAGTTCCTTTCTGTATGTTTGCCACAGTGTAAGAGAGAGTGAGTTTGTTCACTTGTGGAACTTCGTACACCCAGAGCTGAACCTGGGACGTTAGTCCATACATCTGCCCTTTCCACTATTAAGGCAGGGCCCAGAAGGTCCCTTGGAAGTGCCTGTTAGCATTTGGATTTCTATGTAAAACATCACCAGATAAACTATCCTCTGATGGTCCTTGCTGGGCAATTAAGGAAGAGGAAGGGAAGAGACATATCAGCTCCTGTGACCCTACCATAAAGATGGCAGAGCTGTTTTCTATGCCTATTCCAAAGCTTCTGTGTGAAGCCCAATGAGAAGACAACCTCTCTGTATCTTCACATCCTCACTGGTATCACAAAACCCCTTGGAGTTGTAATCCAGAGAGAGAAAAACAAAAGATTGCCAAAACAAAAATTTCAATAAGAAATAAATACCACATTCTAAATATGCTGCGATCATGATGGCAAGATTCTGTTTGGCAGAATGCAGACATTCCCTCTTCAACATAAGTTAACACCATGAGAAATCCTTTATAGCATGAGATACTGGGAAACTATGGGAAGAAGACTTCGTGCTTAGGTCACTTTTTCATTTCACAGGCTTTGGCTCCTTTGGTTTTCTTAGTAGATTGTTAGAGTATGGAATTGATCCATAAGGCAAATTTCTACATCAACAATGTCTCTCGTTTCAACAGAGAAAATTTGAACTGTATGTGTGTGTGTATAATAAAAGGCTTGAAATCCAATTAAAACACACCCAAGATTATGTTGGAACAACTTAACCAAAAATGATCATTTTGTCACAAATACCAAAAGCAGTCAAATTAAGTCCAAGTATGAATGGAATTTAGTCACAGTTACTTTCTATTTAACACTAGGGCATAGAGGCCTACATAAAAAGCAAAAAGAAGAAAATCATTCAGTTAAGCCCTCCTCTCTAACATAATACCAATAAATAATGTGCCATGTTTGATTACAGACTTGATCTCTAGCACCAGGAAAGTAGATATATTTAGAAATCACTTCCTTTGGGCTACAGAAAAAGGACACCTAGAAACTTAGCAGTTGTAAAGGAATAAAAGATACAGACTGTTTAATGTAACACGCAACCAGAGAGGGACTTGAGAAACCTGTAAGGTAGTGTAAGGAGTCAGAACAGGTGGTGACAGATGGTGACTACACTTATCATGGTGAGTTCTCAGTCATGTATAGAGCTGTTGAATCAATATGTTCTACTCCTGAAACTAACACCGTTCATCAATTATACCTCAATAATTTTTTTAGAAAAAGGATGGTCACCGGTTAGGTAGATGGTGTTATGTGAAATAGCACAACATCAACAGATGCCAGCAAAAACATAATTCAGCTTCTGTCTTGCTTCTGCTTTCATACCAAGAACAATCTTCAAGGTGATAAGAAGTAGAACAAAGAGGGAATTTAAGTGCTGGTGAAGAGGTAATACTAGGAGAATGTTTTTAACCACTTCATACTTGTTCCCCCAGAAGTTACCTAACTTCTCCAGACCACGTTCATCTCATTTGTAAAACAGGGATAACAGGACCTCCTAAATAGGGCTAAATGAGGCAAGGACTAAATGAGCCAATACATTTGTACAGCTCACTGAGCAGGGTTCCTTCGACAGGAGAGCTGAATAGTACATATGAATAATTATTTTAGGTTATAATTACAAAGAGAGTATTTCCATACTTAGAAAAGAAAGCAATGATTACCAGGAGCCAACATGATTCACAAAGACCAGATGATGTTATCTCTACAATTTCCCCTGGTCTTAAATATAATGTATTAGGATTTCTACAAGGCATCTGTCAAGTCTTACAAAAGCTCCCAGTGGGTAAGATGGAAACATATGAATTGGTTGTAAGTTTAGTTAGATGGACTGGTAGCTAATTGAACAGCCACACCTAAGCAATAAATACTGTTCAATAAATATTTGTTGAGTGCCTGCTCTGTGTCTAGCTTGTTCTAGATGGTAGGGATTCATAACTGAATATAGCAGAAAAAACTCCTACCTTCATGGAGTTTAGATTCTACCGAAAGGAGGCAGTAAAATAATAAATAAATTATGTAATATACTGGAAGATGCAGTGTCATGGAGGAAAACTAGAACAGGGTAAAAGGACTGGGAATGTGGGATGGGGCATTTTGTTTGTAATCTGTTCATCTGGTGTGCATGTTATCTCTATTGACCCAGAGAGGTTTTGAGACTGGGCTAGAAGGTTAGTCCCTTTCCCTACCTCCTTTCGCAGCTACAAATCTGTAGTATTTTTTTCTTCCACTATGAGAATCTCATTACTCTTAGTGTTGTGTGTTTAATTTTTCCTTTCATTGTTGAGTTGAAGGCTCTGTGAGTCTGGAAAAGGACAGCAAGATTGATGGAGGGTCTGAGCATCTGAGGAATAGCTGAAGAAAGTAGAAATAATCTATCACAGAAAGAGAAGAGTTAAATGAAGATGTCACACTAGACATCTTACATATCTAAAGGGCATTGTTGTGGAAAAGAGTTTAAACATATTCTGGGCCATTCCAGACAGGGGAGTATGGACCAATGGGGTACAGTACAGTGGTGAGTTTAGCTCCATCAGAGTTCTTTTCACAATCAGGGCTGTCCAAAGAGAATGGGTAGGATTCCTCAACTGATTACATGTTCAACCAGAAGTTAAATGACTCTCTGAATGGAAGTTAGTTGCTACCTCACATCTCTAAATGTGAGATTCTTTCCAACTTTAAGACTATAATTACGGTCATTTCTAACCAATTTCTGGTTAATAAAATCTTGAATGGTAAATTTCTATATCTTCTAGTTTAGCATAGCACTCTAGGTCCGTATGACTTAGTGATTTATGAAGAAATCCTCTTAAGAGAATAAAAAGAATATTCTATAAGTACAATCTACAAGTACAGAATCAGAGTTACTACAGCATCTAATAAATTAAATGGATTAATTGGGTAGAGATTTGAGAAATTTTAATTAACAATTAATCAATAAAAGCATTCAACATGAAAATCTATTACAACCCTGTTTACATTATTTAACTTTAAGCGCTTCAGTTCTGTGTGCTTATAATTAGCAAGCTATAAAAGATGCCATCCATTGGAACATAATGAGAAGAACTGTTTATAATGATAATTAGTATTCATTTTCACAGACAGGAAGGTCACATGGCCACAGGGCGCAGCAAACAAAGAGTTAAACTCGTTATTGAGGAAAATACTACACTTAGGCAGTATTTATTATACACTTAACCCCGTAGTGCAGAGCCTTGCCTTAGGAAATACACCATAAATAAAGCTTCATGTTAAGACAGGTAAGATCTTCCAAGGTGAGGTGGTGAGTACAGGGAGTCCAGGAAATACTACACCTCCACTGGACTTCACTAATCCTACCGTATGGGGAAAGGCTAAACTGCAGCTGCTTTTATGTTCTCTCCTTGCTTCCTCAAATCTTACCTGTATATATGTTTTATATATATGTCAAACCATTTGGTGTATTGTGAAGGCCAGAAAAAAGTATTAAAAAAAATTTTTTTTCATTCCTGCATTGGGGCTGGAGTTTGTTCTCTATGGCACTTTATCTCCTACTCTGAGCACAGTTGGAGGCTTCTCGTGGGCTTGCCTGCGGCAAAAATCTAGGCTCAGAAGTGGGAAATATAAACCCACAGTACAAATACCCTCACTTTTAAAATCCTTTTGTAATTCTGGCTTTAGAAAAATCAAAGTTTTCATTCAGCAGAGATGAAACTCCTGTCCCTTTTCACAGAATCTCTAATATCTATAAAGACCTACTTGATGAAGCCTAAAATGCTTTCTAGACACATGGTTGTACCAATAAAAGTGGTTCTTCACCTCCCACTGTACCTCTGAGCTGATAGACAGGATTTGTTACTCTACTGACAAATAACATGCCAACACTTAGCAACAATCAGAGCAAATGATTCTCTTCTAGATACAGTGTAGTACAACATTTCATATTAAAGTTTTCTCTATTTGTTCTATGTGCAAGGCTAAGACTGAACAAATCTTAGACTAGTTCCTAGCCTGAAGTCTCGGAGATATTAAATGCAGGTCTCGGGCTGAGAATAACAATAGCCAAGGGCAAAACCAGAAAAATATGAACCATGAAGCCAACAGTCAGACACGGTATGGCCTGTTGCATTAACCACCCTCTGAGCCAAAGAGGCACCCTCACAGTCCTCATTTAAAAAAAGAAAAATCAAAGAGCCTTAACAGAGATATTAGTGGGCTTATTTTTCATCATCACATGCCTTTAAAAGGAAAGGTGTATAGTCAGCTCTGATCAATACAGTTCCTCCTGCTTCCTGTGTCTTTTCAATCTGTTAGGCAAGAAAATGCCTTTATGCTGGCACTAATCCTGCTGTGCCCCCAAAGTAAAAAAAAAAAAAAAAAAAAAAAAAACCAAAAAAACCCAAAAAAACAAAAAACAAAAAAACAAAAAAATCCCCCACAAACCTCCTATGGGACTACCTGCTTATATGCACATAATCATTAAAAAAAAAAAAAACAAGCAGCAACCATAAAAAACAAGGAAATAAAGACTATCAAGAGAACACTCCTGGAAAAGCCTTCTTAAAAATATAGCTAAATAACATAAAAGTAAACAGATTAGAGAAAGCAATTATGTTCATGGAACTCATATTCTGCTTGTGAAAGAATTTCAACATCTAGAAAATTACTTATTAATGACCTCATTAACTCATTCATTCATTCACAGATGATTACTGGGCACCAGCGCTGTGCCAATACTAGGGATGAGGTAGTAAACAAAACAGACAGGGACGTAGCTCTCATGGAGCTTACATTCTATAGGTGAGATGGACAACAAATAAATAGAATAAACAGGACAACTTCACATAGTGACAAGCAATTGCTAGAATAGTAAACAGGGTGGCGTGAAAGGGCTGGTATATAATCTTCAGGATTCCTCTTAGTTCTAACATCACCTCACTTTTACTCCTATCACAAAGGTATGATGAGGACATTCAGTCATTTGGAAGAAAGGGGCTGTTTAGGATGAGAGAGTATACTAATAATGGTAGGTATAAAACCCAAAAATACAACAACATAAAATTGAAAAGAAGAAGCAATATGCGATCCCAATTTCTACTACATCCCCAAGACTCTGGGAAGAACCTATTTACAGTTTCATTGCAGCCATTCTGAAAAGGTAGAGAAAGAATAACAGGTTTTTGATAAGAAATTTTGCAAATAACATGGCAGTATTGCAAAATGCAAATGTAAATGCTGCTGAGCCATCTGTTCAATATTACAGCAACATTGGGAAAAGGCTCTGAAAGAAATGATGTTTGAAATCATTAAAAAAATAACATGTCAAGTTTAAAATACTCAAGAATCTTAAAACCAGCATCAACACATTCAGCAACCATATGGCCCTACAGCAGGTTAAAAAAAAAAATCACCCTGCTTGCATTTTCTACTTCAACCCAATGATTTCCAAAACATGTTTCTTTTTCCTATTTGAATACTTTTTTTTCCCTGTTAAATTCCTCGGTGTTTACAGCTTCTTGAATTATGCCTAAAACCATAATATTCATTTCACCCTTCCTGAAGCTAGAGATAATGTAGGGAGGAAGACTGAGTCATCTGTTCCAGGAAAGGACATGTAGGTGACTATATATAACTTGTTGAACACATCTCGTTTTAGGTTTATTGATTTACTGATCTCACAGTCTCAGTACTGATAAGCTAACTTCATTGAGTATCGCAGTTTTCCAGGCACGGTGCTAAGTGCTTTACATTCATCGTATCATTCAATTATCACAATTTTACAAAACGGATATTGTTATTATCCACATTTTGTAGAAGAGGAACTTCTTCCAGGTCATACTACGAGCCTGTGGTAGGGCCATAGCCCAAACCCAATTTTGTGGGCCAAGCCCATATTCTCAACTGCTCTTACATGCAATACTTTATTGTTCAGATGTCTGTATGGGAACAACAGTGTCGACTTTTCAAGGTTCAGGGTAGAAGCAGCTCCCTTGTCTCATCAAGAAGAGACTCTTGGAGAAGTGCCTTAAACTGTAAAGAATAGAGGAAGGGGTCTAAACACAAACTCTTCCAGAAGCACAAGACATAATGACAGTCATAGAGTTGGGAAAATCATGAACAAATGGAGGACAGTGAGTGAGTTAGTAATTCAAGTGTGGTTTTTGAGAAGGCAGTTAAAAACAAATTAAGATCAACAAAACTTAGCCTGCCCCACAATAAGTCAGAGATCTAAAATTTCAGGCTAACTTTTAAAATGATATTTACAAAGCCATCGTTTACATTGTTAGCAACAGATGATATGCCCCACTGTATAACCCAAAGCACCCACCACCAGAGGAATTAGGTTATTCAATCACAAAAGCAGAGTTTATGTTAGAGTACATTTTCTAGCATTTGTCCAAGGACAGGTCAATTGCACCTAATACAGTGGCTGACTAGCACTGCAGATCTGTGTCTGGCAAGTCAAGAGCTTGTAATTATTATTTCAATCTGTGAGATGGAAAAGCAACCTGAAGCCCATTGGTTGTATTATAGTTCATAATTCATCTCATAAACCAATTCCAATGTTTGGTCAAATTTACATAATATACCAAGACTTAGAAAATTACATATTTATAATGGAAATCCCTGGGGCTTCAAATGAATTAAAAACTAACTCCATTCAACTTAACAGCTTCATATAGTGTCTCATGGATACAGTGAGACTCTAAATACAAGATTATTGGATTAGCAGTATTAGACGTAAAAATCAGTATTACCTCAAATGATCAGTATCTGGCAGATAAATTTTAAAGGCAGATAAATTGTTTTTGTATCTGAAACATAGAAGACTTTTTAAAGTAACAAGGCATATTTAAACAACTTGATGAATAGTTCAGGAAGAACCCAAAGGAAGTCAAGCAGTAAGAACATTTGCCAAACACTTAAGCTCTCTAAATGCAGTGATATAAATTATAAATATAACCCTAACAAATGCAAAAACCATAGTAGGAATAGATTTGCCTGTATTCAGTGATTTCCAATTATCCACAGACCTACATTGCTTTTTAGTTGTGTCTACCAATTGGCCAACAAATGAGTTGCTGATGCATGTGGCCATGGGCATTAGTGTCAGTGGAGAAAAGTATGTGGTTTTATAAAATTCTTTCATATCATCTATTGCTTTCAATTTTTTTATAGCTTTCAATTAATGATTTTATCTCTTGACTGACTAGCAATCTTGACTGTCTTTAGCAACCCTTTAAATCCTACTTAGCCAGAATAATAAACAGAATAAAAAGAATAAAATACAAAAAGAACAAATTACATAAGACAAGTCAGCATGATAAACAGTTGTGGAGTTACAAACTTATTATAGAAAAATCCACACAACCAAATCCACATAAATACATAAACACTAGGTACACCTCAAAACCTCCTATCACTTCTGCCTTTTGTGCCCTAAATTCAGGACACCAGGTAAATCTCTGGTCTGGAGTGGCACTTTATTTTTGCAAAGTGGAATATATATAACCAGAATATAGTTGCCTGTAGATAGAACTTGTCCCCTTTCTTCTCCACTAACTAGGAAGTCCCTACAATAAAAATGGTAAGTTTTGGGGTGCCAGAATTGGAAATATAATTATTTTTCTTTCCTAATTGCTCTGGCTAGCACTTCCAATACCATATTGAATAGAATGGCAAGGGTAGACAACCTTGTCCTATTGTTAATCTTAGAGGAAAAGCTTTCAGCTTTTCTTCACCATTGAGTATACTGTCATCTGTGGGGCTGTCATATATGGCCTTCATTATGTCAAGATACGTTTTGTCTATCCTTAATTTGTTGAGAGTTTTTATCCTAAAGATGTTGAATTTTGTCAAATGTTTTTTCTGCATCTACTGGGATTACTATATGATCTTTATTCTTCATTGTACTCACGATGTGTGTATGTTGAACTATCCTTGTATTCCAGGGATAAAATCATACTTGATCATGGTGAATGATCACGGTGAATGAATCGTACTTGATTTAGGTTTGCTAATACTTTGTTGAGGATTTTTGCACTATACTCATCAGAGATAATGACTTGTAATTTTCTTCTCTTATAGTGTCCTTGTAATCTGGCTTTGGTATCAGGGCAATGTGGGCTTTGTAAAATGAGTTTGGAACTGTACCTTTCTTTTCTTTCTTTTTTTGGGGGCAGGGGGAGAGTCTGAGAATGACTGGTATTAATTCTTATTTAAATGCTTGGTAAAATCTACCAATGATGCCATTTTTGCTTAGCAAGAGGTTTTTGATTACTGATTGACCCTCCTTACTTATTGGTCTGTTCAGATTTTCTATTTCCTCACAATTCAGTCTTGGAAGGGTGTACATTTTCAGGCATTTTATAATATTAACAAAAATTTTAATGATGTTAAGAAATAGATGGCATATAAATGGTCAAGTTATGTTTTAAGAAAGTAAGGTAATTTGTTAAAAGGTAATTCAATGAGGAAAAGAATCTTTCCAAAAATGGTACTAGGATAATTGCATATCCATATACAAATAGATGAGCCTCAAGCCTTGCCACACACCTCACAAATTGTCTCAAAATGGATCTTAGACCTAAATATAAGTGCTAAGATACAAAATTTCTAGAACATAAGTGAAAATCTAAATGACCTTGAATGAGGCAAATTATTTCTTAACTAAGACACAAAAAGAATAAACTTCAAGAGAAAAAATAGTTAAACTTTGTTAAAATTAAAAACTATCCTTCTTCAAAAGACATTGTAAAAATGAAAAGATAAAGGGTACAGGGTTTCTTTTGGGGGTGATGAAAATGTTCAAAAATTGACGGTAGTTACAGAATTCAAAATATACTAAAAATTGTACATGTTTAATGAATGAATTGTATGGTATATGAGTTATAGCTCGATAAAGCTGTCAAAATAAAAAAGAAGAAGAGGAAAAGGAGAATCCACAGTCTGGGAGAAAATATTTGTAAAACATTTATCAAATAGAAGATTTATAAGCAAAATAAAGAACTCTTACAGTTCAATAATGAGAAAACAATTCAATAAAACATGGGTAAAATCACAATGATGGAGCTATGTCAAAGGGACAAAGGAGCCAACTGGAAGAGTTCCTAATGGCCAGAGCTGAAACTAGATTGCTGGATTATAACTCAAAGTATGACATAAATACCCATGGTTCCATACTGATTATAAAAAAAGTCTGAAAAAATAAATTCATAGGAAAGAACAAGTAAGTCTCCTGTGCACCAGAATTAAAATAAGTTATGTAGCTAATATGCACCCACAGATAGAGCATAACCTAGCACTTCTTCAAGTGTGGGCTGTACACAGGGACTTCTCTCCCAAAGGCTGGGATGGAAGAGGGAGAGGAGAGGTAACTTTACAGGGGGGAAATCTGGCAAACACCACTCCAGCAAAATGATCAAGGTCAACATCAACACTGTTAAGTCATGTTGACAGTATGTATCCTATATATCACATGATGAAACTGGCACTTTACCTCTGAGGTCTTCCTCCCCTAAATCATAACCTCAGTTTAATCATGAGAAAAAGATCAGACAAACTGAAACTGAAGGTTTCCTACAAATGCTGGACTAGTATTTCTCAGAACTGTCGAGGTTATAAAAAACGAGGGAAGTCTAGAAACTCACAGTTTAGAGAAGCCTAAGAAAATATGACAACTAAATGTGTGGTATCCTATATGAGATTCTAGAATAGAAAGGGGATATTAGGTAAAAAACTAAGTAAATGTGAATAAAGTATTATTTAGTTAATAATAATGGGTTAATATTGGCTCATAAGTTGTGATGAATGTTCTATACTAATGTAAGATATTAACAATAGCTGAAACTGGATGTCAGGCACAGGGGATGTCAGTACTATCTGCAACATTTTGTAAATATTAACTATACTGAAAGAAAAAGTTAATTTTCTAAAAAAAATGGGCAAAGATTTGGAAAAACACTTTGCCAAAGAAGATACAGGAGTTGCAAATAAGCACATGAAAAGATGCTCAATATCATTGGCTAAAAGGGAATGCCACAATGAGCTAACATTATACATCCACTAGAAATTCTAGACTGAAGTTAAATAGCCTGACATGTTCATTTCTAGTTCCGGGTGAGATGGAATACGCCGACTTTTATCCTCTCTCTACACTGAAGCTAAAGAACCTGGACAAATGTATGGAGTAAAAATTAAACAGCAGCAGCTGGCTGGCAAAGAAGACCAGAATCTGAAGTACCAGTGAACCATTTTCTTTTCTCTCTGGTATCTCCCAGTCTGTACTCCAGAAAGCGTGAAACCCACAAGTGAGCATTATTGTGGAGAGAGGGAGACAGGGAGAAAGTACTAGGAGAAGCCTGCTGATATGGCCCAAAGGGAAGTACAAGATGCTACCAATATTCAGAGAATGTGCAGAGAATCCTCCATTTCTCTACTTTTTCACACCCTGGGCTCCAAAAATATCCCTTGGTGATGATAACTTTTACAGTGGCAGCAAATAGGTGCCAGCAGGAGCCTAGGAATGCCATGGAGAAGAACCTTCTTCTTGGGTTAGAAGAACGCCCAGTCAATCTGAGCTAGGTGAACATATAACAATGGAGCACATACAAACACAAATCATAGCTCATATCAGACAGACCTTCCTATGAAGGCGGGGCAAACCCCTGGGCAAGGTTGCAGGAAGCGTGTGAGAGAGTGCTATAAAGTCCCATACTCCTGGTGGAATGTCTAAAAAGACAGTCCCAGTGAACCAGAAAGTTCCAGAGAGATTAATTACCAAGAGAAAAAAGACTAGAAAATGAATCCCATAAGGTTAATAATGATCTCCTGGGTTCACCTCTGAACAGAACATGCTTGGATCTAATTCTAAACAGCAAACCACTGACTTTCAGATCTGAACTCTTGGATTGGCTGGCACATGTGCAGAAATGGCCCAAACAGCAAGCCAATGATTTGAAAACAGAACTGGCACTGAAACTAAAACTCACAGAAGGATTCAACCTAAAGCCTGAATCCAACCAGGCTGGCTGACTGCCTGCTATAAAACAAAAATACCAACCTTCTCCGTATGATTTAAACAAGAACCAGTCTTAACTGGATCATATTCAAAATGTCCAAGATACAATCCAAAGTTGCTGAGCATATGAAGAACCAAGAAAATCTCAGTTCACACAGGAAAAGACAATAGATGCCAATGGTGAGATGACACAGATGTTGAAATTATCAAAGTTCATTGAGTTGTTAATCTTTCATAATTGGTAGATTATATGTAAATTATACCTCGAAAAATGAACAAAACCAGAGTATGTTTTATTTATTTATTTATTTATTTATTTATTTATTTATTTATTTTAAGATTTTATTTATTCATGAGAGACAGAGAGAGAGAGAGAGAGAGAGAGAAGCAGAGACACAGGCAGTGGGAGAAGCAGGCTCCATATAGGGAGCCCGATGTGGGACTCGATCCCGGGACTCCAGGATCACACCCTGGGCTGAAGGCGGCGCCAAACTACTGGGCCACTGGGGCTGCCCCAGGGTAGTTTTAAAGGAGGACTGATGCAGTTGAAATCTTATGTTAGTACTCTTTTAGTTACAGTGTGAGATGTATTGTTTCCTACAGACTATTCTGGAACTCAACCACTATTCATAACAGTATTTCTTTGATAAATTACGTTCTAAGTTTCAAATAATCAGATGGCAAAACATCTTTTGGCACATGGTCCTTTCTTAGATTGGTGACCAAACATTTTAGAAAATGTGGTACAGATCCCATCTTCAGTTCAGGAATGTGAGACTCGTGATTACTTGGGTATCAAATTATACATAAGCATATTAACATCTCTCAAAGGATTTTGGAGATAGCACATTTGGAGCAAGGGTAGTCTTTCAGAAAATTCTCAAATGATGACTCAGTTGTTATCCTGATAGGGGACCCCTTTCCCTCTTCTGGCACTGAAATTTGTTAGAAATTAGTGAGTTCTGGGAAGCCTGGGTGGCTCAGTGGTTGAGCACCTGCCTTTGGCCCAGGGCATGATCCTGGAGTCCCGGGATTGAGTCCCACATTGGGCTCCCTACAGGGAGTCTGCTTCTCCCTCTGCCTATGTCTCAGCCGTTCTCTCTCTGTGTGTCTCTCATGAATAAATAAATAAAATCTTAAAAAAAAGAAATTAGTGAGTTCTGTTTTTATAGAATATCTCTCATTAAATCCTTCAGCTTTTCCTAGAAAGAACCATGGAGACAAATAGTGTTCTCATTTTTATCCTTACTTATCACTAAAGGGGCATAGATACATAGGAGTCAAAAGACTGTCCTAAAGAATTTTTTTTTCTCAAAAGGAAAACATCTGTAAAACTGATCTTCTTTTATTCTAAATAAATGAATAATCATAATTGGTATCTATGTTTGGGAGCTTATTTACAAACTGTTCCTATAATTGTGCCACTCATTTAGGGGCACAATTGAGTGAATCAGAACATAATACTGCACCCTACTTATTAGTATTAATTGTGATCAATTGTCACAGTTTGTTTATAAGACTGAATAATTTTTAATCCGAAAATAATTATGCTGATTATCAAATGGTTCTGTATTATTTGTTTTTTTAACATTTAGAAAATGTTTAATATAATCATTGCATTTTTGGATGTTGAAATATAGGGCTTTTATTTCATTGTATTTGCTTTATTCCCAAGAACTTAAAGGGTTTTCCAAGTCATTCTGTCAATAGCTCATTAGAATAATAAGGTAAGGTGAATATATGTTAGGATTTTTCAGGTGCAATGAACAGTAAGGTAGAAAATGTAACACTGGAACACAGACACATGCAAATCCCAGCTTGGATCAGGTCAACTTCCTGTTTCTGATGGTGAAAGAGCCCATCCATCCTACAAACCTCAGTCAATTCAATCTTCCTGGATGATCCTAAAAATAGTTAATGATTCTCTTCTACCTGGGCCTCCACTGTCACATTTCCCCTAAGCCTACAGTTAACTTGGGTAAGTTTTCCTCCACACCTTGACCTTGAACCTATGGCTATCTCCTTAGTTTTTTCTCCTGACATAAATTAAAGAAAAATTCTCTACTGTGCTATGTTAGGTTATTTTCCAGAAAATATCCACTCCCCTTTCTCTCCACTGTGGGTGGAATATGTTTCCCTACCCCTTAATTTTGTTGGCTGAATAACTTGCTTTGGCACATGGGATATAGCGGACATGACACAAACTTCAAATATGCTTGCTCAGCAGGGCTTGCCCTTCTGAACTCCTGATATCACCAGGGAAAGGACATGCCCCAGATAGTATATGGTTGAAAGAAAATTAACTCATAGAAGAGATCTGAACCCAAGTTTCTTTCTTTCTTTAAAGATTTTATTTATTCCTGAGAGACATAGAGAGGGAGGCAGAGACATAGGCAGAGGGAGAAGTAGGCTCCCTGCAGGGAGCCTGATGTGGGACTTGCTCCTGGAACCCTGGGATCATGACCTGAGCCAAAGGCAGACGCTCAACAGCTGAGCCACCCAGGCGTCCCTGAACCCAACTTTCAACATGGAGCTGGTGCTAGCCAGTTTCAGCCTAGGCTGGATAAAGGAGCAAGAATAAGTGATTTTTGTTTTAAGCCACTGAATTTTGGGATGGTTTGCTCCTCAGTAATAACTGACTGATATATTTATTAATGTGGGTTTTTTATCCTCTATGAATATGTTTATGATCTACAAAATAAACTAGCTCTGCTTCTCCTATGTCCTAAGGACAGTGCTAAATTGAGTTTGGATTGCTCTCCACTAATGCCATTTTCTTATACTTTCTTACATTAAAGCTGCTGTTTTTCTTTTCTGCCCAGTCATTCAAGATCATTTTGTGATTTAGCCTTTACACTTTGGTAAACTGTTCTTCAGAAAAGTTGAGGTCATCTGCAAACATGTCACTCGGCACCCTGTCTTCTAGATTCACATCATTTGTGGTATGGATTTTAGTTTTCTTGAGAGGGGTCAGGAACCATCTGCAGCACAATCACCTAGAACTCTCGTTAAAATTACCAATTTCTGGGCCAGCTCCAAGTCCACTGAGTCAGAACCTTTGGGGTGGGATCCAGGAATTTACATTTTTAACAAACTCCCTAGGAAATTCTTATATTACAACAAAGTTTGCAAAATATTTCAATACTGTGAATATATTAACTAATCAGACCTCAAGCCAATACTGAGTCCTAAAGGATTTTTTAAAGATTTTATTTATTTATTCATGAGAGACACAGAGAGAGGCAGAGACACAGGCAGAGGGAGAAGCAGGCTCCCTCCCCACAGGAAGCCTGATGCAGACTAAATCCCAGGACTGTGGGATCACACCCTGAGCTGAAGGAAGACACTCAACCACTAAGCCACTCAGGCATCCTGATTTAAATGATTATCTATCATTACCCAGAAATGTACCTCTCTATCTCTATCCTTTATTTGTTTTCTATATGTTCATTTTATATCTACTTCAAAATGTTATTTTTTTCTTCACTTCACTTTTAATCACATGAAAGCTCAAGTTTTTTTTTTTTACTAACCTTTGTACCTAGTATTTTCAAAGACCTTTTGATAAGTTAAATATACTATTTCAATGGCTTCTATTAACAAATTTACATTTTCTTTAAAAAATGTAGTACTTGGGTTAGTCAAGTATTTTCCCCAAAGAAATCACATGCTCCAGCCCTCAAAGCTTAGTCCTTGCATTTTGCTTTTAATGGAGTTCACTGGCTGGCCTCATAAAGTGGTGACTCAAAAATCTTAATTCATTGAGTTCCTTATGGAAAGAAGTCAAATTGGTAGCCAACCAGGTCTTCAGCAATTTGCCAGTTACATGAGGGTTTCAATCAATAGCTCCAAAATTGGTGCAGCCACTGGTTTCATTTCATCTGTGGCTTCCAACCTTTCACACTCAAAAGACAAATTAATCTTTTCTGTATAAGAACTGATACAAAATTTTATTTAGTCTCCTTAATACTATATGGGTGTGTAGAAAAGTTGCTAACAGCATGGGCTTCAGAGCCAAAGTATCTGGATTTGATCCTGGTCACACTCTGTGTCTCAGTAACGCCGCTATGTAAATGTGGATGACAATGGCATACTACACAAGCCTGTGCACTACATAAATTATTGCATTTACAAGTGCATGAACAGTACTTGCTTCATTAGAAGTCAAGTTGTGCAAATTGTTATCGTTACTACACTAAGAACATTGAGTATATTCTTAGCACCATTATAAATCTTTAGCTGGACTCTTGTGCAGTTAACCACTTCTTTCTATTTTCTTAAAGTTTTTTTTTTTAAGATTTTATTTTTAAATAATCTCTACACCCAGTGTAGGGCTAGAACTCACACCCCGAGATCAAGAGTCATGTGCTCTAATGACTGAGCCAGCCAGGCATCCCTTAAAGGTTTTATTTCAAAATATATCATTACACACAGGGGCTCCTGGGAGACTCAGTCAGTTAAGCATCTAACTCCTGATTTTGGCTCAGGTCATGATCTTAGGGTCATGAGATCAAGCCCCGCGTCTGGCTCCCCATGTTGGGCATGGAGCCTGCTTACAATTCTCTCTCTCCTTTTCCCTCTTCTCTTCTCCCCAAGCTCACATATTCTCTCTCTCTCTCTAAAAAATTATATATACATATACACACATATATTTAGGTAATCTCATACATACAAAAGTGTCCATAATGTATATGCATAAAGAATAACAGTAAAATACATATTTGTGTACCTAAACAGCTTAAAATACAGAATCATAAAAACCAAGTTTTGGAATCATTGTGCTCCTTACTTACCAACTTCTCTTCACTATTACTAAATGTTGTCATTTCTTCTTTTCTTTATACGTTTACTACCTATTTGTTTATTACTATTTTTAAAGAAAGTTTGCAAGTTCATAAATTCTTTTATGATCTATTTTCTTGTTAACACTCTCCACCTGCCACCTTTTTAAGACTCTTCTGTTCTCTACAATTGGGAGACTGTCACAGATTTTGAAAAAATGTCTTGTTCACCACGATTGTCAATTTTTTTTTCCATTGCTTAGTTTTTGAAGGCTTCCTCTACCTTCCTCAAAACTCCCTCCCCTAATTGTCCAGTGACTATGGTCATGTTTATGGATAATGCCAAGCATCATCCATCTGGTCCGATGCTCCATAGTGTGGTCCTGACACTGGCCTGAATGACTGAGGTAGGAAATTTCCACAGTCTCATCTCATTCCTTATGCTCTTTACTCTGTGGAAGAGCTGAGTAAAAAACAATTAATATTTTACAAACATAAAAGGGATCTTTGAAACCTATTTGATGTGTCAGTATGCCAAAGGCTAAGGCTTTGCAAGAGGAACTGAATGAGGTTGTCATTAAACTTACTTAGTTTCTTCTTCTAAATTAAAATCTAGTGCCATACACCAAAAGGTTTCCTTTCTCTGTCCTTCTGCAATTAAAAAGACCCCTTTGGTTGCGCTAGGCTATTCTCTATTCCACCCACTTCCTATCATCTAACGATGCCATTTTGGCAAACTAATATTACAAGGATTTTTTTTTATTAAAATAAATATTTAAATGGAAACATGCAATAAAATATCTCAACAGATGTTTTTCCTGCAAAGGAAATGGAACCACAGAAATTCAAAACTAATCTATCCACCTTGCTCAATAAAGACTCTACTGTTTGTGTGCTATGACCATCGATTTCTGTAAGTAATAACAGAGAAGCTTGAGAAGAAGTAAGCTTTTTTAAAGGTGAATGTTTTTGTCATTCACAAAGAAGCTTCTGCATTGCCCGTTTCAGACAAAAAAGTAAAAATTTATCTTGTGCAAAAAGGATAACTATTTCAGAGTAAAAGAACACTTCTGTGCTCTGAAGATAACTATTTCGGTATAAATATACCACTTTCTCATGGGGTATGCAGCCAGATGATGATTGATTTAAACCATACAAACATTAGAGTCAGACTGCTCTATTTATTTTGTCTCCTCTTTTAAGAAAAATTTCAGAAAGGAGTTCACATAACCCCAACCCTAATCCTTTAGCCATCAAATAAAGTATCTTAGATAAATATAAGTATGACTTACAGACACTGGAAAATATTTGGATTCTTCTATTGATTTATGTTTTTTATGTGCAATGTTGTAGAGAACATTTTTAAAAATTAACTATTAATGTATATATTATGCTTTGGTTCCAAGATACAAAAATATTATGTAATGAGGCTAATTCATCCACAAAGCAGACACTTAATTTTAACAAGGTTACCCAGAAGTTTTTGGGATGAATGTGGTATGAGCATATAAGTCAGATGACAGCATCTTAACTGAGCAGCTTGGAGGCAAATTAGGATAGAAGCATCAAATGAAAGAATATGACAGGTTCATGATCAATTTCTATTTGAAATCCACCTGCCACAAAGATGTTGCTTCTTTCACACTGGTGGAGCAAACTCCATGTTAGAAATGAAAAAAAAAAGAGAGAAAGAGAGAGAGACAAAAGAAAGCTATTTTGAGGCCTTGTAAGCCATCAGAGTGTCAGGGAAGTAGGATAGACATCAATTATCTACTTGATACTTCAATACCACAGAATCGCCTTCTCAAGGGAAGCAACGGAAGTTAGTTGTTGCCATGGCCCTGACAGACAGTTCACTACTGCTGGCAACATCTGAATAGATGAGCTGTTTCCTAATATGACCTGTTGTGGTCTTGGAGAATTCATTTATATAGTTTTCCTTGCTTTATGATACAAGGAACCCAATGATGGCTGCATAATAGACTGAAAACAGCAGATAAGATAAAGGGCATCTGATATCAGTACTGGACTTGGATTCTGGGAGCTTGGTAAGTTTGCCTACTGATAAAAGTCTACATATGTCTTTAAAAGTTTGTCTAGTCTTTTCCATGGCGATAAGCCCAGGAGTAGCAAAAATGTCCACAGATATTGTCCCCACTATGCCTGTAGTAGAGCAGAGTTCCACAATAGCTCCCATTTTGTTCAATCTATTTTATGTAGTTCTATTTAAAAGCATAAACAGAGGCCTGTAAACTGGTATATCTATGCATCTAGTCCCCTGTGGAATTTCTCGATTTAATAGGTTACACATGTCATGAAAAGTCCTTACGACCAGCCATACCAGTTATTCAAAGGCTGCCTATTCATGACTATTCTGAATGAGCCCACTCTGCATCTACTCTATTGCAAATGTGCCTACAATGAGCAGTGAGAAGCCTGAGGTTAACGCATCACCCTGCAAGTGACCAAAGAACTTCATCAAGGGAAGAACTGAAAGCTTTGCTTGAATTCTGCTTCACAATCCAATGTGTTCACTGAACATGAAATATTAAGTGAGGGCCGATTTGTTTTTTGGGGGAGTGTGATAGGGTTCAGCAACATCAAGGCCCCACCAAACTCCAAATCAAACAAAAGGGCGAAGAGTCATGCCTTCTTTGCAGCTAGAGACCGAGGTGATACTGACGCCACATGTTGCTTCTTAGGCATTTTAATTAGTATCCTCTGTGAACTTTCTTTAGCATTAAATAGAAAGAAAAGAGATTCTTAAACAGAGTCAATCTGACAAGACTACAATAATTTTTGCTGAGCTCACACTGCTGAGAACACGGTGGAGGGAAATCAGACAGTTAAGCAACATTTATGTTAGATGGTGAATGGAACTGAACATAAGCTGTGTGGGTAGATAAAATGCTCTGTGGGCACAATGGCACAGCTTGAGTTGCAGTGGCCCCACCATCAAGTGCTGGGGGAGACAGCAACAGGGGACCATCCTGGGCAGTGGAAGTGGGCCAGCTTTTCTGAGTAGAGTCTTTGGAACCCTTCAAGGAAAAATGTGGGCAGCTTTGGCCTATGAGCAATAGACTCTGGAAACAGAGAGTAGTTAAAGAGTAAACCAAATAATTATTTACAAGAGCATGGAAGGTCTTGGCTGTCAAACTGCTTATTTTAGCCACACATACTTCATATGTTTGATGACAGAATTAAATTCAGAATGATCTCAACTAAGCTAGGATGGGTCATTCCAACAAAATGGAATTTAATAGAGATACGTGAGAATGAATTATATCTAGACCCAAAGATAAAACTCCAAGAATATATGCATTGCAGCTTAGCAGCCGCATGTAGATAAGACTTGGAAGAGTTGTATTTGGGAGTCAATAGTGAAGCAGAATTAATCAAGTTAATTTGATTAATTATGCACAAAAAAGGAGCATAACCCTATTTATGGACCAGATGTAGTGCACTGTGTTTCAGATGCATCCATGAGGAAGGTGCCCAAAGAGGAACACATGAAATCATTGAAAATGCTCACTTAAAGGGTATGAGAACTTAAAAATATCAGAAAGCCCTCACATTTTTTAAGGGTTATGATACAGATAAGAGATGGGAGTTATTCTATGAGGGTATTATGAGCAAAATTAGAGCCAGTGATGGACATTACACTTTAATCACTCATTCAACAAAGATCTGTTGAGCTCCAATCATGCATCAGGCATCATGCTAGGCAGCAGAATTGCAAGGTAGGAGAAATTCCCCCCAATACTCAGAGCTTTCCAGAAACAAAATGGACTGCCTTCTGAAGACAGTACATGTTTGCTGAAGATATTAAGGTAAAGTCTGAAGCTACATGTCTGTGTTAGACCACTTGGAAATAGAAGAGATGAATTTTAAGCTTCCTACCTTTAGTGACTTATGATCATCCATTTGCTATACCATGTGTTTCTCTTTTTTCAGTTCTTTCACATGGTAAGAAAGAGGCCAACTCACTTGACATGGATTTCAGCAGAAAGCAACCAAAACAACACTGGTGAATTTAAGCAGAAATGGCATTTATTGAAGAGGATACTGGGTGTCTCAATGGCTCTCCAGGGGACCTACAGAGCTGGTCTGGGGCATACCTCTGCCATGATTGATGAGCTCATGTTACTATCAATGGGCACTGGATGGTGCTACAAGAAAACAGCAGCCTGAAAACTGGACCAAACTGCCACTGCTGCCTCCCCTCCCGCCCTCAGTGGAACAGATTCCATGCATTCCCTAAACCCTCACATCACCTGCCTCTAATTTAACGTCTGGAGGGGATGAATTGGACAGGCAGAGCTAGGATCATGGGCCTAAGTCGCAGCTTGAAGAGAGGCTAGAGTATCTGGCAAGTACTCCAAGTATCTGGAATTTTCAAGTATCTGGCATTTTCAGCTTCGATAGGTGGGCCCCGCCTCATAAGACAGGGGAGTCTATGAGAGTGTTCAGGTGCTGAGAGTCCCTAAAATCTAATAATGTTGTAAAAACATTCAAAAGAAATTATAGCAATTCTTCTCAAAATGATACTTTAAGCCAAAAACTGAAACAGAAGGCCAAAAGATGAGAAAATTAAAGTTGGCAAATTAACTCCCCCCCCCTTTTTTAAAGATTATTTATTTATTTATTCATGAGACAGAGAGATCGAAAGAGGCAGAGACCCAGGCAGAGGGAGAAGCAGGCTCCATGCAGGGAGCTCGACGTGGGACTCGATCAGATCCCGGGTCTCCAGGATCAGGCCCTGGGCTGAAGGTGGCACTAACCCGCTGAGCCACTGGGCGGCCCTAACTTCCCTAATATTACAGGGAGTATTTGCTTCTCTGAACTCCTTTTTTAGGAAGAATTCTGATAGTCATGGTCCCTCACAAACATGGTTACCAATGATTAAAAATTGCCATAGTGGATTCGAATGGAATTGATAACGGAAGCAAAACCCAAGAGAAACTCGGGAGTTTCAGGTTGTATTATGGCAGATGAGTTTTCAAGTCAGCCTGTTGGAAAACTAATTACCGTAGCAGTGACCAAGAATAACTTACTAGTATCACAGGACTGGAAGAAACCTCCAGCAGTCAAGAAATCCATCACACAGTGTCCCCAGGGCCTGCATTTCCAAAAAGATGGCTGGCAGTTCCCTTTCTCTAAAAGCCTCTAGGGAAGGTCATTTGATAACCTCCCTAGATAAATGAGAACTGCAGATGTCATATATCTCATGGTCAGAATGTTCTTTGATGATGTTCTTTCCATCCATACCCTCCCACCTCAGTAAGGAAAACAGAGAGGAGGGGCTCACCATCTCTTCCAGCAATTTCATTGCGGTTTCCATAGGACAGTGCTGGGGGACAGAGCCAGAGCAACCTCCCACCACCGGGGTGCATCCACTGGGGCATTCCAGACTCTGGGTGACACTTCAGAACACCAGACTTCCTCCAAGAAGTGTGAGCACGCTAATCGTGCCCCTGGGACAGGTGGGCACATGGAGAGAGAGATTAGCTTTCCCTACAGCTGTCAAGCTGGGGCCTCTCATTAACACCCACGTTTCTCTGTCTTTCTTTTTTCTTTCTTTCTTTCTTTCTTTTTTTTTTTTTAAGGTCCTTTGAATGTAGCTTATGTACTTGAAGTATGTCATTGAAAACTGCACAGATGGGAGCTACCAGATCATGAGAACGCTTTCACAGCTTTTGAAAGTGTGCTGGGTTTCTTTCCTTAAGAAGAAAAAAAACCCTGTATTCTAATTTCTACCCATTCCCCACTCTCTTCCTGCTTCAGAAATAGGCTATCACAGAAGACTATGTTCCAAGTAGTAATAACCAATAGGGCGATAATTAAAATCTAGTTCTTTTTGATTTGTTTTTTAATCCTAAAGCAGCTAATTGTCTCTGCTAATCTTGTCTTCATAGTTCACAGAGAGGGCACAGCATTTGAAATATATTCAACATTAGCCACAACCTACTGAAATTCAATGTCAGGCCAGAAGGGGAGACAGCAGGGCAAGCAAGAGGGGCGTCTGACAGGTGGTACCCTGAGGGGAGATGCGTCCTGAAGCAGGAGGGACTTGGGGGAGGGGTCTTTTATCTTGTTACGAAAGTTCCAGTGAAGGGGTTGGGAGTTTTTGTATGGAAACAGCAAGATAATGAGGAATGGAGGGAGAGTACTGAGAACCATGAGTCTGTCTTGGATGACCTGTGGCTTCCTGAACATTTTAATCAGTTTCATACACGATCCCCTGAACAAAATCAAAGAGGCAAAGAGAATAAAGTCACTATTCTCTGGATGGACACTGTGTTCTCTTTGTATGAGGCTGTCTCTGTATAAAGAAGAAAGGAAGCTATGCGAAGATCCAACAGTCCCATTTTAATTGAAGCTCCTAGTTCTGGACTTCTCGGTGGTCTCCTGCCACACCCACCTGGCCTCAGCCCGCTCAGGGTCTCACTACACTGACCCCAAGCAGAGTGGGCCCCCTGGTAGCACGTACAGAGAAGGCTGTAGTCTATTCAACACATGCCCAGGATTTGGAACAGGTGATATTAGCAATCTTCCCAGAAAATACCCAATTTATTTGTAATTGCTTGGTTGATAGACTGATAGTACTTTTTATTTTTTATTTTTTTTAAATTTTTATTTATTTATGATAGTCACAGAGAGAGAAAGAGAGAGAGGCAGAGACATAGGCAGAGGGAGAAGCAGGCTCCATGCACCGGGAGCCCGATGTGGGATTCGATCCCGGGTCTCCAGGATCGCGCCCTGGGCCAAAGGCAGGCGCCAAACCGCTGCGCCACCCAGGGATCCCTGATAGTACTTTTTAAATCTCAGAAAAGATCTTCCATAAAAAGAAGGCATTCCCTCAATAAACATTTACCCGGCACCTACTATGGCTCATGTGTCAGGTGTAGGGCTGAAGCAGGAGGTGGGTTGGGGAGAATAAAATATGACCTAAAGAGATCTCCTACTGCATAAAATTCCAGTAATATAACCTTGAAAATCATGACATATGTCCTGAGGAAGTGTAGTGACTGACACAGGACTTCATCAACTAATAAGAAACGTTGAACAAGAGGTATTCAAACGTGTTCCTCTCTGGCCAGAAGGACCACCACTGCGCCTTTTCAAGAAACATCAGGGTAACAGCTCATCCTTGGTTACCCCAAGTAGCACCCTAAGTGATGTGCCAGACTGCAATCAGAGCCAAAGAATAATGACAGAGGGTCTCTTTTATGGAAAGATATGAGGGTGGAATTATATATTCTTTAAAAGTTGTTACTACAGAATGCACTCAAAATTCTGCTCTTCTATGTGAGCTAATTTCATCCCTTTCCTGAAAGCTCATAAAGAATAGGAATCTTTATGTTTAGTGAGAGATTGGTGGGATAAAGAAAAACCCACATTATGGAGTTTACCACAGCAGAGTGAGTAGGGCACAAAGGCTCAAGAGTGTGGCATCAGCCAGGGCTGTGAACTTGCAATTTCCCAGCATATCTTCAGGGATTCCATTAGTAGGTTCTACAGAAAAAGAATTTAGAATCTAGAAATGTAAGCCTGGTGGTCTTATGGGTCTACATCTTATCTTCAACACCAGGGCTTAGACCAAACAGCGCTGACCAGCCTCACCCTAGGGACCATCTTCTCAGCTCTCCTCTGCCTCTGGGAATAGCAAATACTGACATCTGTGGTTGGCATTGTGCTGCTGACCAGCCACGAGCTCCCAGATTCAAAAGAATTACTCCTTTAGGATAAGATCATAGCCAGCTGTCTGGTCAAACAGCATCAGCCTCCAACTCATATATTCCCTCTGGACCTAAACTTCCACCCCAAGGATGTGGCCTTGGAAAAAATGGGCCCTTTACCCCTAGCTGGTGAAGGACACTCCTGATCTCTCCTCAGGAAGCTGGCCAGGAAGAATGGACACCCCACCCTGGACATTCTGGCCCTGCAAAGAACCTGCACCAGCCCTCTTAGATGGGCTCACACAGACCCCATCCCTGTGAGTTCCCAGAAAACCACTACGTAGATGAACTGGGTAACTGCCTGACCCTCTTCTACAGACCGGAAGGTCCCCACGTGGGCTGTGCAAGGGACCCTGGGAAAGACTAGCCCTCAAAGACTAGGGTCCTCCTGGGTCTCTGAGGGAGTTTTTAACCACTGGGAGCCTTCCAGCGAAGCTATGGGATGAGGAAAACAATAAAGCTTTTGCCGAAGAAAAATGAATTAGCAACCATAAGAAGGAGTGTTTGAAAAATTATTACACAAAGAAACCCCTCTGTCCCTCAAATTGGTTTAAATTCCATAAACTGTATCAAGAATTTGGACTTGGGAAGTAGACTGCTGAGTTTAAACGCTGGCTCTGTCACTTAGCAGTCATCCAACCTCTCTCTATTTCAGTTTCTTCACCTATAAAAATGAGGAAAAGAAGATGATCTGCCTCAATGGGATTCTACAAGTAATAGGGGCATAGCAAAGCACCAGGCCCATAGGAGGCGCTCCCTCTCAAGACATATTAGCCATTGTTATTATTATTTAAATACATATTTACATTACAGCACAGTGCATTGTTCTATTTCTCACCTCAGTGAATTCTCTGTGACCCATTAGAAAACAGATTAAAAACCTGGATAAACTGAATAAAATTCCTGATTGCCTTAAGGATAAGGAAATGCTCATAAAATTGTCTTACAGATGTTTCTTCAAAACTGACTTTCAATCAACAATTACGTAAAATGCTGTTGTGAATATTTTGATTACACATGACAAAAATGTTCTGGGAAACAAGTAACAGTAAGTTGCAACGTGGACTCTGAAATCACAGCAATGGACTTTCCAAATTTTAGTTACACTAAAATCCAATGATCTGGCACTATGAATGAACCTTTTGCACATGCACAATTTTGTGACATTACGCACTGGTCATTTGGAAATTACCAACTCACTGCATTATACAGATATTCCATATGTTAACACATTTCAATACAGAACATCAAAAAAAATCATGTTTGTTTTTATTACCAACAGTCTCACCAAAAAAGTCTTTCAGTGTTTAAGTACTTATCAAGCCCCTGGTGGCAGCCACATTTTCTGAAATTTTAAGTTTTGCTTGCAAGCTCAAGTTTCGCCATTAGCAACAAACAGTTTTCCTTGAAGTGACAATTTCACTTCATTCACTTTTGAGAAAATGTCTGCCAAATACCCGAGTTTGAGAACCACAGTCTGACTGTCGGCTGTTCTTTAAGGTAAAACACTGTTCCATCTCACTTGAGTGCTTTAGTGTCTTTTCTCCAGACGACCACTCTACTTGGGTAGGCAGGCAGTAGAAGTATCTTCCATATATTTCCCACTTACAGAGCGTTAGAGAGACATGTACTCAGCTATTGAGATCAAATTCATAATTCTGTGCTTCTTAATCAAGGGCATTCTTAAATGAAATGGACAGTTTATGTTCTGGTTTTTAACTGGGGGTACATGACAATGAAGAATACAATGACTACTAATAAAGTTTGGTGGCCCTGCTATGATTTATACTAAGGCATTTGAACTTTATCCTCCATTGTTTCCTAGTTGAACGTCAAAATGGTGGGGAAAAGAAAAGACAATATAGCATTTTTGTATTACTGTAAAGATAGTTTTGGTGTTGTGTACCCATCCTAAGGGTCTGGGGCCATCAGAGACTACATATGGAGAACTGCTGCCTTAGGGAGATTCCTTCATCTCTCTAGGCCTCAGTTTTCCCATCTGTAAAATGGAGATCATTCACAGCATGTATCCCACAGGGTTGCTGTGATGACCAAACAGAACAAGTCTGGTACAGACCAAAGAACAAAGCTGGCCTGTGGTAAGTGCCATATAAAGATTGGCTAAAAGGGGCCTGGGGATCACTTGAGACCCTTGGTTCATTCAGATATGATAAAAAAAATAACCACTTCAGTGGTTAAAGCAAAAAAGAACATCTATTGGTCATCTCCACTGAAAAAGTTCTTGTGGGGTATTTCCCAGAGACTGTTAAAAAGATCAACTGGTCAGAGACTCCTTTCAATGCCGCAAGAACTACACCACTCTTTAAAAAACTCTAATCGCTGTAATGGCTCTTGATGTAGCCTGAGAATGTTACCTACTCCACCTCTGTGCAGCTTTCTGAGCATCTCTTCTTAGGGGTTGCCAGGGAGTCACGGGAAATACTGGAGGAGAAAAGCTGACATTTATTTATATTTATGCTTTTATATGTGGCTGGGTTCTCAAAATATTGTGACACGAGAGAGAGATGAGAGATTGCCTGGACCCCTGACCCTGCTGTGCAATGTCAGCTCTCTGCAGTTTAGCATGGTTTGTAAATCGAGCAGACTCAGGACAAAAACATCTGTCCCTTTCGCCAACAAGATAGGAAGCTGATATGGGTTTGTTTATTCCTGATGGTACTAATGTGGTGTTTTATTTTTATTTTTTGAAGATTTTATTTATTCATGAAACACACAGAGAGAGACACAGACAGAGGGAGAAGCAGGCTCCCTTCGGGGAACTTGATGTGGGATTCGATCCCAGGACCTCAAGATCATGACTGGAGTCAAAGGCAGATGCTCAACCACTGAGCCACCCAGGTGCCCCTAATGTGGCATTTTAAAAGGAAAGCAGACACGGATGTATATTGTAAAATACAAACTTGTATGAATTTTTAGGAGACATATTTTTGCTTTTGTTGGCAGCGCTTATTAATGATGGTGCTCACAGGCAATCTTCTCCATGCCACACATATCTCTCTCGGCCCCCTCCTATCCTGCTCAGGGCACTGCAGGCCCAGGACTTCCCCTGTGAGCTTCCCACAGTCCCTGATCTGTCAAGCCTGAGGCCTGTTGCTCAGGACATCCTCCTTCACCGCCTCTCATCTCCCTGCTTCCAGGGCATCGGCGACTTCTGGTTTCTCTCAGACTCTAGCTCTCCTTTACCAGCTCTTCCCAAATCATTTACTACTTCTGGAGGTTCCAAAGGACTCAGTCCTGAGCCTCCTTCACTTCCCATGCCACAGTCAGTCCCTGTACTGTGCCATGCACTCCTGTGGCTCCAAATACCATTTGTGTGTTCACTCCCAAACATTCATGTCCAGTCCCGATCTATCATTGAATCCCAAGCTCATTTATCCAACTGTCTAGTTGGTACATTCACTTGAATATCTCAAAGAAATCCCAAAATGTCTATAACTGAATTTGGGTCTTTTCTACTAAACTTCTTCTGTCCTGGTCACTTCAGGGACTGTCCACCTTGTAAACCTACAGTTACTGTCACATCCACTTTATCAATGTTATGTCGATTCTACCTCCAGGAGATATTTTATATCCATGTACTCTGACCCATCTCCAATGCCATCACCTTAGCTGGAAGTCTTATCACCTCTCACCTCTCTCTTAACCCGTCTCCTAACTTTCCTCCTTGCCCACCTCCATACTTTACGCAGCAACCAGGGTATGCTTTGTAAAAGAGGAATCACATCACATCATTTTTATGCTTAAAACCACCCAGTGGCTTTTTATGGCCTTCAGGATAGAAACCAAATCCTTAATGAGCCTACCTGAGGAGTTTGGGACATGCATTTGGCATGTCAATGAGACATCAGGCAGAAATGTCCATCACCTGCTGTGATGGCGGCTTTGGAGGGTACTAGCAGGCTGGAACTGCCACTGTGAGAAATGAGAAACGGAGTGGACTAGAAAGGTGAAGGAGATGCTGGGGGCCCGTGGGTGGTGAGAGCTGTTATAGTTGTTGGCACCACTGAGAGGGAGCCTCCTTTAAATGGAAATTGTCATTGCACTTTATTAAAGACCATTATTCTGTAGCCATACATTCATTGTATGTTCACAGAACACATGAAGCCAGCATGACTATTTTTGGAATGCAATGAAAATGTCAAGTGAAACATAAAACTATTTTACAAGCATAATATACTAGTTTATTTAGAAGCAAACTAGAACTTTTGTTTGCTCCTAGTAGAGATGTTGCTAAACAGAGACTAGATACTATCACCTAGATACTAGGTGTTAATTTCCTTCCATTCAAAAACAGTGTAATTCTCAAAAAAGTGCATTCCTCATTCATTGAACAAGCCGTTCACAGAGTCCTACTATGTGAGAGACATTATCCAGGTGCTGGAGATGAGCTGGTAAGAAAGATACATATTTATACAACGTGTGATTAATGAATGTGCTGAATCAAATCATATCATAATATCTCATCTCTAACACATCTTCTCAATGCCACAGACATGATGCTAGGGGTAAACCTAGCTTGATAAGTTATCATTAAATATTGCAAAAGCACCCAACACTTAAGTTCTACATTAAAATAGACATCCAATAAAATGTAACTCTGTACTAATATGTAGGAGAAAACAGCAGGACGAGAAAGTTCATACAACCTCTTATGGCAATATTCCAGTCAACATGAGTTTGCTTGAGTTGTGAAGAAAAATCAAGGCAGGGTAATTTGACTTCAGAATAAAACTCTGATTGGATTATAAGTGGCTAAAACACAATTTCTGGGGAGAAATAGTTCTTGTCATGGAACGCCCTTCCCTGTGTGATTAGACTCAGGCTCTTAAGTCAGAATGAAGGGAAATTCCATTCAATAATCATCTCTTTACTGGGAGGTTAAGAGGTTTTTTTTTTGTTTGTTTGTTTTTACCCATTCATAGCAGATTTTTAAACATACAGAGCTTTCCAAACTAATCCAAAGTCTCATGATCTCTCCCTTTACTATGTTACTCTATAATAAGTAAATTTTAGTAAAAACAAAGGAAATAAAATTCTGTTCTGTCAGTACGCACTGACATATTACTTCTAATTCCCATCATGTTCTCTGGAGCTGTACTTTTATGAAAATTGATACAATCTAAAAATAATCAATGATAAGAGTAAATTTAAGACCATGTTAGACATCCAGTCAATTACTTAAGAAAGCTGTCACTAAATTCTTGATTTGGCAATATTAAATCTCTCAAGTGAAAGAGTAGGTGGATGGGTGATTCCTGTTGCCTGCCAACATATCTTGTTTTTGCACTCCTATTCAACAACACCCTGGTCAGTACAATTCATACAGATTGAAGCAGCAATCCTTTTTACAGCCTTTGATTCTGTAAGCCTATGGAATATCTTTCAAATATTTGAATTAAATGTGGACAGAGGTTAAGAAAACTGGACAACCAAAGGCCACAAAATTAGGTCACTTCAGAGATGTTAGATTTTCTTTTTGTGCATGAAGTCAACACTCAGGGCAGCCCAGGAATCTGTTGGATAGAAGCAATGAAGTAATAATTCATAGGGGTTGAAAAAAGTCCCAGAGCTGGTCATGGGGATGGAAACACAGACCGTGTAGTTCTAAAACTGTTTTCCAGATTGTATTCTTTAACAAAAATACCTATTATTTATGCTTTTAAAAAAAGTCAGTGACTTCCCCATGCAGTCCATAATGAGTTCTGCAGATTCATGGAATTCCTTTCTTGAAATCATTTCCTTTACCTGAATTTTTATGTTTATACTATCCATCTCCAAGCTTATTTAAATTCAGATTGTGAACAGGGGCTATGTTTATATCTTCTGAGCCATGCTCATCAACTTCCTACTAGCTCCATAAATGTCTATATAGCAACATTATTAATAACTGTAATGAAGCATTACATAAAAACTATACAGAATGTGCATCAGTTTTTCTTCTATTTCCTTGAGGTGCACTAAGCCACTTTTATAAAATTTCTCTATCAATTCGAGGTAGGGGAATGGTCAGAAGTTCCCTGTGAAGGTAATTCTGAGATTCTGGATAGTTTATTCAGAGTCAACTGGGCATAAATAACTGGTGTTTATAATCTCTTATATTTTGCAAAAGGTCGAAATTGGTCATCATTTCACATGTGGCCAGGTTTGCAAGCACTCAGGTCTTGCCAATGTGCCCAAGGGCCACATCTGTGTTCTTGTGCAAATACGGAAAACTTGATCTTCGTGTCTTCACCTCTTCTTGAGTTTTTAATGCCCTTTTCAATTATTATTAATGTCCATGGGAGCTGCTAAAGTAACTAGTCTTTTAGGTATGGACTATCATCAATTATCACTGTAACTTTCATTAAAATATTAAGGTAGTTAAGGACCAAATAGAAATAGTTTCCTTTATTAATATCATTTAAAATAACAATGAAAGTGGTAAGATGGTTAGATGTTCATTAAATTGCTAATGAAGCCAGACCCATAATTCAAAGCTGGGTTCCCTGCAGAATATCGATTTGAAGTAGCATCAGCCAGGATCTTCTGATAAGAGAGATATAAAATTAGTACCAGGATTTTACTTTCCAAGAAAGAACTCATCTTTGAAATTTTGTGGCTAGTGGTTTCATTTCTAGCCCTCTAAGACACAAATGTAAGGTCCCCTGAAGTGAGCAGGCATGAGTCTAGTTGGAGGAATGGAATTATGATGAAACATTTGTACATCATATTAAAGTGGAGAGGAGCACACCTCACGCTGTCTGGCTGTATGTCACGCGCCCTGGGAGAGCCCCACTGTGGCTCTGGCGAGGAGGCATCTCCCAGGACACAGCTCATCCTGAGGCTCTGACTCACAATGCCGGGGCTGTTTTCCTCTTGGGAAAGACCAGACACTTGCCCTTTATAAAAACCTCTAGGATGAGTCACCAGTAAAATTAGTTAGCATTCTGAGGTGGCGGGTGGAGATCAGGGTTTGCGAGGGGGGCCCTATGATGAGCTGGATGATCCTGCTGGCTGCTTCCCAAGCAATGTGGGCTGGGTTTTTATGGCTGCACCACATGGAGAATCCCTCACTCTAGGATTCCTGGTGTGGATCTCATCATGCAGCTAGGACTCCTACTCAATTTCAAAAGGGTGCTACCCACCCTGGAAAAAAAAAAAAAAACCCTAGCCCACTGAGGAGATGTGAAAATGCACCGCCAGGGAAACAGATGGCTTAGGAAGAAGCAATCTGGAATAATAGTGAGGGTGTGGGAGTCGAAGTGCAGGCTGGGTGAGGAGATCAGAGAGGAGAGAACGGGCATCAGTATGTGGCGACAGATGACAGCGTGTTGTTTGGGAGGAGCAGTTGGTGGAGGCCAGGGAAATGGAAGTAATGCATAAGGGCTGCAGCATAATTAGGAAAATTGCCCCTTCTGTCGACTCCCGTAAGCCTCTCTTGGTTCAGACGGAGAGAGCACTTGCTTCGCCCAGGAAGCTGAGGTT
The DNA here is from genome assembly GCF_905146905.1 of Nyctereutes procyonoides. Lineage (NCBI taxonomy): Eukaryota > Metazoa > Chordata > Mammalia > Carnivora > Canidae > Nyctereutes > Nyctereutes procyonoides. The sequence goes on along the minus strand of NW_026575049.1, from coordinate 43,739,513 downwards.
ACATGCTATTCCAACAGGCTTTCTGTTTCTGATCGAAACAAATCCAAACTGAGCTAATTTGTGTACAGCTGCAGGCAATATAAACATGGCTGTTTAGAATTCTTTATAGAGTATGGGCCTTTGTACTCCATACTTCACCGAAGTTAATAAGTAGGTGTCAAACTCTGAATTAAAATTCCCAGAAGAGGACACAGCACAAAGGACAATAAAAATGATTTTTAAATAATCATAGGGATAAATAGCATCCACTTCTGACAAATGTAAGTGCTGGCATAAAATGTTATTAGGCTACAGAGATCGTCTTTTGTTCAGGAAGTATGTTTTATTCTCCAGTCGTGTCATTCATCATCCTAATGAGCCCTCAAAATGTAAATTAAATAGCAAAGACGGATTCCTTTGAAAAGCATCTTTGTGCTAGGTGTTAAACCATTTTTCTACTTTTATGCTATATATTGGTTCATGTTTTCATTGGGAAAAAAAAATAGGCCCTCAATAATGAACACTTTATGGGGTAAGTTCATGCAATTCATATTTTTAGGAAACAGTTCATTCATTCTCCAGTACTTTGGGTTCTGTGATTTCAAAAAGAAGAAATCCCATTTTAAAATGCTGTGCCCTGTAAATTACGTTTGATCCGGAAAATCTTAGAAACCTGTGCATGCATTTGCTTTGTTGTTTTATTCAGAAGTGATTTGGTCCAGGGAAGCCCTCAATGGGAAGGGATTAGTGAAAATTTCAAACAGCTTTAGTTTACTGAACCGAATGCATTAATGGCTAGGCAAACACCATTTCAACCATTAATGATAAAAGAATAAGGTCATGAGCCAAATTAGTTGCAATTTCTTGTTATGTATTGATAAGAACATTACCTGTTCCAATGATGAATAGAGAAATCAGGGTTTTGTACTTGACCTGAATTTATGCACGAGCACACACACAACACAAGTGACTGAACAGCAATGCCAGGGAGGCATTCAGGAAAAATACACTGAAAAAGTAAAATAGCAGCAAATCATGTCTCATTTCGGCATGATTGGTCCTCATTTGCCTCTCTCTGTCTCTCTCTCTCTCTATATATATATATCTCCCCTCCCCAACCCATCCTCTCTTATTGCAACATATAAATCATTCTTTGCATTCTTTGGCTGTCCCTGCTTATGTGAGAGCTCAGTGGACCTATGTGTCTCTCCAGCTTTAGTTCTGTGTGAGTGAATGTATATAAAATGAAGATACAAATAATTACACTGTTGAGGTTTACCTGATGTCTAGGGAACAGCCATTATCTGTGCAAGGGGGTTTCTACAGCCCCATTCTGCAGGATAAACTATAATTAGCCAATCTTGGTATTCTAGAGACGTTATATTTTATGAGGTCAAAATGCTGGAGAAATATCCCAGAGCAGAGACTGAAACCACCCAGCTAGGAAAAAGTGAGCCAAATGAACAGCATTACAAGGAAGCCTGGGTTCTTCAATGACTAGTGACCCACTGCTGGCCTGGCTTGGGGTATACCCCAAAGCCTGTCTGGTTCATTGGGATTGTTGTCTCTGGGAAGCAGGGTCCAATGACAGCCCATCTCTACATGAGTGGCATCTCTCTTTGAAGCTTTGGCTAACAAAAGAACACATGGTGACAAGTGGTAAAGTCAACATATTCTACTGAATATCTTGTTTTAATTTATTTATTTGGTTGTTTCCAATGGAGAATTTTCTTTATAACATGACTGCACAAATTCAGTACAAGGCTCAAGACTGTCAAAATGATAGTTGACCTCATAAAGAAACTCTATAGTCCGAACCCAAATCATGGCCACTTTATTTCTGCCTATCCATGTCCTACTAATGCACATTTTGATGGGCACATTGATTCATTTATGATCTAAGAACAACACTAATCAGGGAGGGAGAAGCTAATGCCATGTGTCAAAGAGGCCTTGAGAAGTACTGGGGCAAAGGGGATACAAAGCCAGTGAAGGGGTACAATCTGAGAGAGAACTAAAGATTACTTCTGACAAAGAAAAAAATGTATTTTTCCATGTAATTTTCAACTCTGAAAAAGCGTTGTCCATTCAGAGACGTATTTTTAAATGAAATTTAAGCCTCACCTGGAGTCTGGGAAGATAAATGGCTAGGATATCAATAAATTGTTTTGTTTTTGACCCCAGGCAGGGAAAACAATGAACAATCCAGGGACTGGAAGGTGCCCTACTGTGAAGAATGTGCCTTTTAACCTTTGCAATATGTTAATAATATAAATTCATACCAATATGGCGCCTTCACAGAAACACAGAACTCACACATAAAACCTTTCAAGTATAGAAGAAATAAGCTGCCCTCTAAACGTTTTCTGAGAAACTTCCCAATGAAGAAGGATCTCACCATCTGAATGCCTAGACTTTCAACCAGATCTGAAATTCCTGCAAATAGGCCCCATGTTAGTGACTGACGGTATACCACTAGGAGCTCCACAGAATAAAATACATGCTTCATTAGTCCCCCAGCTGAACTCAGAATCCTCCGGCTCAGAATAAATCTCAGCCTTTACAAATAAATTCTCTTCTGAATTAACATCTCAGAATCATTAATCTTTGGAGTGACCCTTCAGTTTCATATGGAAGAGAACCACTGCATTTCACAAAGGTCTTTTTTCTTTTGGCAAATCATGATTTCATGGAGAGAAGAGAAATAACATACATTTTCTTTTATCATTTCTCCAGTCTCGCCCTCAAGGTGGCTTCTTTGTCCTCCACTGAAACATCCTAAATCTAAAATCAACAGATAGCCATCTACTGAATTGGGAAAGGACAAACATTTAGTTTTATGTATATGCAAAAATTAAAATTAAAACAAGGCTAGGTGGAATTACTATAAATTTCAGGAAGAAAAAAGCATCGTAGGTAATAAAAACTTGTTAAATTCAAAATGGTTTGGATTTTGTTCTTCACCGCAAAAGGCCTTATGTGTCAGTAGACACAATTCAGCTTGATCATTCCACAAAGCAACCACCAAACATTAATACTGTTGATTTATTTAATAGGACAAATGAAGAGATGAAGTCTGTGTATAGTAAAGATAAATGTTGCCTTATTTCACCCAATGTGTGTGATACTAAAGATACAGACATCATGGTTTAAATACTTTAGAGTTTGGTCTGTAAAGCAATGGCACCATAATTCCTTTTTCAGCAAAGAACCATTTTGAAAAGCAAATAATTATTCCTTTATTTGCTTATTGATTAATCCAGATATTAAAAGTTAGATATTTAGTTAAAGCAAGATGAGTCTATATTATCTACCAACTTTCAGTGTGAAGACCACACAAGGCAGGTAGCAGAGGAGACACACGGTTGTTTAGGGATTGCTGGCTTCACTGTATTTGCTTCTCCTACCATCCTGGAACCTGTCCTCCCCTCAATCAAGGATATTCACTGGAACAATCCATGTTCTTCATTTTTGGTGTTCTTCAGCCTGAAACAACTCCCTAAAAGCTTGCCTGCCACCCACCCTTTCCAAACAACACCATCCTCTGCTACCAGGTTAATCTTAAAATACAGCTCTCACCATTCAGTTCTCCATGCTCCATGTTCCGAGCTTTAATGGCTCCCGTTACCTAGAGGATAAATCCGCAGTCCACAGAGCCAAGTGCAGCCCCTTACTAAGCCTTTCTGTTCCTGTCTGGCTCATTTGGGCATTTCCTTCTAAACAATCTTTGTGTTCCTGCTGAGAGCCCCTCCTTTCTCCTCCTCCTCCTCAAATTCTTCCTCTGAAGGTCTGCTCAAACCATACCTCACAATATAAAGACTTTCTCTCATCCTTCTGGTTTTTTAAAAAGATCTTATTAAGTAACCTCTACACCCAACATGAGGCTCGAACTCACAACCCCAAGATCAAGAGTTGCACACTCCACTGAGCCAGGCAGGTGTTCCTCATCTTTCTGCTTAAAACCAATGTCTACAACCCTTATGCTTGATATTTATTCCCTTCTGTCTTACTGAGCTTTTTCTTTCTTTTTTAGAGAGGGGTGGGTAGAAGGGCAGAGGGGAAGGGAGAGACAGAATCTTAAGCGGGCTCTATGCCCAGTGGGAAGCCTGATCCTGGGCTCAATCTCACAACCCTGCGATCATGACCTGAGCTGAGATCAGGTGTTGGACAGTTAACTGACTGAGCCAGACAGACACCCCACTCTCTTACTGAGGTATTTTAATGTTTCACTTACGTTTACAATATGTCTTTGATCTCTGATAGCAGGAATTGTGTCTGGACTGCCAGGCACAAAATCTACATACAACATAATGCCTTACCCACAGTAAAGACCAAATAAAAATGTAATCATAAGATTATTTTCCTACTCCCATCTTCAATTTGAGAAAATAGGAGTTTCAGAGAGAAACTCCAGGCCTCCAAATAAGTGTTCATGCCCAATGGTTGCTGGTTCCAGGGATGAAGGTACATGGGCCTTTTAAGACCCGAAAATTTCCCCCAACCCTTTGTAAGTTTTGGAGGTAGTAGAAGATACAGAACGCTTCTCCTGTTCAATGACTACTAACTTGTCTGTAGCTAATCTGCTCTTTCGCCATGTCTCAACTTCTGGTTGGGAGAGAAATTCAACCACTCTCTTGGGTCATCTGAACAAGCTCATTTGGAGGGTAGACCATACACAGGGCCAGCTTTGGAGTCTATTATGTGGTAAGGCTTCTCCATCTACCCTCTCTGGCTATTACAGGCAAGGAAGGGCTTCTCTGTTGTCAGTCTTATTTCATCCCCTACTGTCTAAAGATGGAACAGGGAACATAGTAGATAGTGAAAGTTTATTGATCCAGTTTACTCTTAGCAATTGATCTGGAGAAGACAGAACATGGCACGAACCATGTGTACAGCTCTTTCCTAAATCCTCAAAATACATTTAAAAATATCCTCTAAACATACCTCTTACATGCCCTCTGTGTGACATCCAAACCTGTTCACATCTTGTTCACTTACATTGTACCTTTTAGATTTATTGTCTCTCCCCAATTTAAAAAGGTTTCCATGACTCTAAAGATAGGTGCTCAGCTTCACACTAGCTAGGTCTTATTACTTTCCACCCACATCACCAAACTGGGAGAGCATTCATCTTATCCCTGGCCAGCTCTTGCTGGGGAACTCTTTTCAGACTGGCCTTAGACTACTCCAACACATGGATACTCCAATATGCCCACCACTAAATTAAAACTAATGCACTAGAGTCTCTAAGCAATTTTTTTTTCAGGAATGAAGGTGGGACATGCAAGGTCAGACAGCCTCCTTAATACAGGATGGCCGCACTCCCATGACGTCAGGTCTGGAGGCAGAGCTAAAAGCATCTGTAGCCCCTTGCTGTCTCTCCTCCCTGCTGGAGACATGCAAAGGATGCAAGTTTGCCATTAGAAAAAATCTCTAATTGCTTTTGGACTATTTTAACTTCAAGTCCATTGGATTAGAGTCCTTTAAAGAAAGGTCTGACCAGACTCTATGGGAGAAATTTTATTACCCAAAGTGAAAAAAAAAAATTGATCACAATAAGGCAGACTGTGGAAGAAATTCCATTCTAACATATGATTTGTAGATTTCTTGAATAGCAAAAGAGCAACAGTAATCATGAAAGCATTTTACTATGTTAATTTGGGATTCTACCTAAAAGTTTTCTTTTTAAGATCTCAATTGAGAAAAACCATCTTTAAAGTATCAACTTCAACTTGTACCCAATGCTATAGGCAATAGCAAAGTTTAATTTCCTTACTTCAATTTCCAGTGACACCTAGGTTTTAGAATTTCATCACTTATCATCTCTCAATGACCCTTAACGGGATGCCTGGACTACCCTCATACCCAAATCCCTATCAGCAGTCAGTGTTTGAAAAGAAATGGTGGAAATCCTGGTTGGCCCTCACGGGTCACAGCTGCCTTCCTGCTCTGGTGGAGAAGGGACCCTAAAAGCAGCAGGTGTGCTGATGGAAGACAGCTGAGCTAATCTGTTCACCTGAACCTCCCTGTCATGTTCGATTTAGCTACACTCTCTAGAATGGAGGGGGGTTTCAGGCAAAGAGCAACTACACCTGCAGCCCTAAACCAGAGAACCAGTCTCTGAGTCCAGAAAAGGTAAAAATTCTTTTTTATTTTTTGAAACACAAAACAAAAGGGAGAAAAACCCCAAACTATTGTTACTAGAATCATTTTTTAGGATAAAAAAGACTATGAATTCTTCCATGACTCTGAGCCTTTCTTATAACTGATTATTCGGGGCAGGGTTGGCACTATGCTTGTTCATTCAGCATCTGCCTAGTTTATGAAGTTGACTATTTTTTCTGAGCAACACATCCCTGTTTGCAAAACATCATAGAGTATATTCAGAGTAATGTGGTTATCACATTACATTATAATTATCACTTAAATATCTGTGCTTTTACCAGAAAATATAAACTCTTTAATGTTGAGGGTTATTTTGTTATTCTTTTTTTTTTTTAAATCCAAGTTCATAATACAGTATCTGGAACACAATTAGCATTTAATAAATAGATATCTTTATTATTGTTGCACTTGATGACATGTACTGAGTACTTATTGTAAATGGCCCTGTGCCAAACCCTTTCTATGCTTTATCTGCTTGATCCTGCATTATATCCCTGTGAAACAGCCTTACTTCTCCTCATTCACAGATGAGTTAACCAGGCTTAGTAAGGTAGGTATAACTTGTTCCAGATGACCCTGCCATCAGGTCGAGAGACACACTTCTGTCTGGGTCTGTCCAACTCCAAACAGGCACATTACTCCTTGCTGCCCAAATATCCATGAACACACATGATTCTAAGAGCAGCTACCTCTCTGCACTTATTATCTGTAACCCAACTCAGCAAGCGTTATTATTATTATTTTAATTTTATTTATTTATTCATGAGAGACACAGAGAGAGATAGAGAGGCAGAGACACAGGCAGAGGGAGAAGCAGGGTCCATGCAGGGAGCCCGACGTGGGACTCGATCCCAGGTCTCCAGGATCAGGCCCCGGGCTGAAGGTGGCGCTAAACTGCTGAGCCACCCGAGCTGCCCAGCAAGTGTTATTATTAATAACAAACACTGTCATACACAGTCAAGACTTTGCATCAAATGTTTTAGTAATGAACCTATTATAAATACTTTGGATAATTCCAAAGCAAGGGGTGGGAAAGGTATATTCTCAATAAACTACTGGGATGGGAAGACTTAACTCTGACAATAAAATACAATAAAACTTCACTGTAATTTGAGAATAAATGAAGACAGTAGATGATGAAAGTACTGGTATAAATTAAACAGATCTTACCTATAAAGCATAGACATTGAGGACATCATATGTAATTTCAAGTGAATAAAAACTGTCAATTAAGTAGAAGCTTCAGCATGTGTATAATAGTTGAGAGTTGCCATTTTAAGATAGCATGTCATTTTCTGTATTGTATTAAAAACTACACTCAGGATTTCATAGCCACAAGACTAGAAATGTTTATTTAAATTAAATGTTATCATTACTCCAGTGCTTGTAGATAAGTATATTATCTTTTCCTTGATTTCTTCCCACTTCATCAATTTCTTTCTAAAAATTGTATGAGTAGTGTGGTTTTTGCAAATCACCATCTTACAATGACTCTCATTCTTAAGTATTTCAGATAAACATTTAACCCAACGTAACTTTTAGAAGTCTCTCTCTTTATGCATCGTAATCAATCACTCGTACTTCTGGAAAGACTAAAGCATGTATATCAAAACTGTATCTTTTTAAAGCATGCAGCTGTCTTTGTCAAAGCATTGCATCTTTTCAAGGAAATGTCAGCAATGTTATTCTTGGGCCTCCCTCTGCCCAAGAGGCCAATGAGGGCTGAACAATGAAGCCAACAAGACAGTTAATCAATAGCAGTCACAGCACCATTTTTTATCCTCCAGAATCTTCATTTTCAATGAGGTTTACATCATTAAAGTAAGAAAACAGGACCGTCAATATCCATTGGTTTCAAGTGGTAGGTGAAAGAATTAATTTGATGGTCATAAAAATAACGATGCAACTATATACTTTAAGTCTTTAAAAATTCATTTTTAGGTTTAAAACCCAGAGGGACAGACATATTGCTGAGAAATAAAGGCGCTGATTTGTCAATTCTTTCTTTCTCTTGTAGTCCAAATAGATTTTTAATAGATCTAAACATTGTAAGGAAAAGCAAATGGCTTCAATATAAGTCTGTTAAGATGCAATGAACAGTGTATTTGAAATACATTTATTATCATAATACCCATGTCATTGTTTTTGAATGATGTTGACACATGTCGTCTCAACATGTGCTTTCATCATGACAGATTTATATGAAAAGGAGTAAAAGCATCACATAACACCCACATAACCACACAACCACATAACCCCTTCCCAGGAACAGACACAAGTTTTGAGGGCCCTAAAGCCTCTGGAGTTCTCCTTAAAAAAAAAAAAAAAGAGAGAGAGAGAGAGAGAATGCAAAATCATGAATGTGAAATAGGTACAGCCTTATAAGAGGACCACACAACTCAGGAGCTCTGAAATTAAAGCTTGGTTAATTTAGTGGTAAATCCACCCCTGCTTCATCTACTGAATACATGAGTATTATCTTGCTTGTACACTGGCAAGTTCTAAATGAGATAGGTATTTCATCTAGTTTTTTTCCACAGCAGCCTGCGCTGACCTCCCTCAGACATTCTGTGTTACTGTGGCAGAGTATGCCTTGAGAGAGAAGGCATGGGGCATCAGCTCAGCCCACAGGGTTCTGTGAACATTCTGGAAAACTGCAGGTGGCCACTCCCAGCCAATAAGGCAGTGGTGAGGGAAATGCCACAGTGGGTAAAGGAGTGCTTTTTGATTTTTAAACAATTTAGAGGACCGACAAGATTATCATTAAGTAAGTTTCAGAGTTTTCAGAATTGGCTTAAGACACTTCCATGTTTTGCTTCTAATCACTTATTTCTAGTATTAATTTTCAGTATATGTGCTGCAGAAGTGAGCACTCTAGCATTAATTTTCAACAGAAAACTCATCAGAAAGAACAAAGAATGGAGAGGAAGCAGAAGTCAGAAAAAATACAGAAACAGAATGTTCCTGGGTCAGAGTGGGGAGAAGACCTGGAACAGGAGGAGGCATGTGACTTCTAAGAATTCGGCACTTTCTCACAATCCACTTGTTCTCCCTAGGGCACCCTACCTGCCCCTCCCTGCTGTTCTCGTCCTTCAAACAACAGGAGTGTCAGAGATAGGCTTTGGGGCTCAGTTCTGTCTGGATAGAAGTAAATGTCTGCATGCCCCTGGCCTACCAGATGCAGGATCAAGGCCTGTCAGCTGTATCTTCCTCACCATCATGGGGACCCACGCCAACTGAGTTAGTTTCCTTGCTCAGTGGGATTTGCCATTCCCCACTCCCACCCCTGGCCTCTTCAGAGCTGGTATCTTTTAAACATAAGTTTATTATTATTCAGGAATGATAACAGAAGGTGATTGATCAGAAGACACCTGATGTTGAAAAGATAACTTGTTATTCACAGGTCCCAAGTGGAGAGGGCACAACACACCATGGGTGCCAACAGGGAAGCACTGAGGTTGGCCAGAGGCAGAGGGAGCAAGGGGAAAATGTGGGCAAGAGCCTTTACTGTGCTTTACAAGGGAAGGAACAGGAAAGGCAAGGAAAGTGGGGTTATGATTACTAGTTCGAATAATTTTAGTGGGCTCTACGGTACAGAGACTGGCCCTAGTTGTCTGGTACCTGGGGTGATCAGGGCCTAGGGATAGCAGCCTGATAAAGGAGGTGGTTGGGGGTGTAGACTCTGGATTGGTTGATTTTGTTTTGTTTTTTAAAGATTTTATTTATTTATTCATGAGAGACACACAGAGAGAGGCAGAAACATAGGCAGAGGGAGAAGCAGGCTCCATGCAGGGAGCCTGATGCGGAGCTAGATCCCAGGATCTGGGATCACGCCCTGAGCTGAAGGTAGACGCTCAACTGCTGAGCCACCCAGGCCTCCCAGGATTGGCTGGTTTTGTATATAAAAGGTGCACTGTCCCCGCTGAAACAAGCGAGAGTCATTTACATCTCTAAGAATCAGCCAGCCCTGGGGAAAGGAAGTCCCTCCAGGGTCAGCCAGGCCCCAAGATGTTAAAGCATCAAAATTACAGAATAAAAAGACAAGATTGATACAGGAGGGAAGGAAGGCAGGCAGGTAAGAGTGTCCCCGCCTATAGCAAAGGCAGCCAGAGCCCCATTTAGCTTTCAGGATTCTGAGGCTGGGGAAGAAAGACTGCCCTTGACCCTGTTTCAAGTGCATGCTATGAGGGTTACCAAGCCTTCCACCTGGTCCTTCTGACAAATGAAAGACAGCTGCTGGTAGACATTGCACGCAATGCCAAGAGACCAGACATGACTTCCCTGAGGTAGGCAATATCACCCCCATTTTACAAATGAAGACACTGGGGTTCAAAGTTTGAAAGCGCCTTTCTCAATGTCACACAGCTAGGAGGTGGTAGAGACAGGACTGTATCCAGGACAAATATTTGACATCTGAGAAGTAAATATCGGGGCTCCAAAATAAAAAGAGAAAACTATAATGTCAAAATTAATAAATGTTTAAATAATGTCCAAAAACATTATAACTCATTTTTAATAATTATGTTTAGTATTCATTTTAAAAATACATTACACTTGAAAATAATGTGTAGCTTAGATTTTTTTTCATTTTCCAAGAATTTCTGAGTTTGATTATTACAGAGAAGCCAAATGTAAATTAAATGAATTATAGTCAAATAATTTCAAAAGGAAACCCTTCAAAAATTTTAAGTGGGGTGCCTGAGTGGCTGAGTCGGTTAGGTACCTGACTCTTGATCTCAGCTCAGGTCTTGATCTCAAGGCTGTGAGTTCACACCCTGCATTGAGCCCCATGCTTGGCACTAAAATAAAAACAAAAAAAAAACAAAAAAAACCCACTTTTTTTTTAGTGTTTTAAAGCATTAAAATAAAACATGTTGAAGTTGTTCAACAGGAAAAGGGTATGGCCTCTGAAAGGATGCAAGCCTAATGACTTGGAAGTCTCTCAAAAGGGACCTGCCTGATTCAGCCTTGCTCCTTAATCCAGGCTCCTTCTACTTACATTCCTGCCTTGACCACAGGGGTTGTGGAACGTGGCTTCAGAGGTCCCTGTGGGAATGCGCTTACTATAGAGACTAGTTCAAGGGCTCTGCCCACTGCTCGTTGCAGCATTTGATACCTTAAACTCTGTAGGATGTGATCCCAACTATAACAAAGAAGGTAGAATATTCAAATACGGGGCAGATTCCCGATGGAGTTTGTGGAATGTCTGTCAAGAACATCAAAGTCTGGGAGTTGTCCTTTCAGTGCTACAGCTCCTTGCAACCTGGGCAATTTAATAAATTTAGTCCATCAGTCTAGGCAGCTAGGAACTAGGATACTATTAATAAATACACTTGCAAATTACATTGTTTTGGAATAAAAGAAGGGAAGTTCTGTATTATTTTAGGTTATCTATGTAAGTCTTTTTGAAAAGACCCCTGTACTCACGGGAAGTAATCAACCGTTATCTGGCTGTCATAATGATGAGATGACAGAGCACAGGTGCTATTGTCTGTCCCTCATTAGCTCAGTCAACAAGCATTTGTTGTGACCCCTCTCCCTCCCCCGATTCTTCCTAAAGGCTGTGTCTTACATCCATATCAACATCTTGAGCGTAAAAGAGAATCCTGTGAGATCAACACGATGGGGGATAACCGCAGGATTGCCTCCAATCTCTGCTGTGGGGCTCTCGGCACTCAGCACTATGTTCTCCCATCCCAGGGGAGCACAGAGGGAAGTCGTGGGCTTGTGGGGTGGCAGATGGGAGTGACAGAGGAGAAGCGGCTCCATCATGGGCACCTAATTCTCCTTATCCTGATGCTAACACAGATGGCTCTGTGACTCAGGAAGAAGACAAATGGCACTCTCACTACCTCCATAGACATAGGATGAACCAGTTTTGCACCTCCTCCAAATTTTTTTCTTTTTTTTTTTTTTCCAGTTTTAAAAAAATCCAAATAAACGATCTTTGCTACCCACGGCTGGGCCTGCCTGCCCCCTGGTACTGGTCAAACTTTCTGCTCAGGATGACAATGGGTCCAACATTCCCAACACACCTCCACACTGGAAATGTTTTCTTAGAATTATATCTGAAGTACTTCATAGTATGCTACACAAAGCAAATATTTAATAAATGTTACTACTGGAAGTTTGACAAACTCTTTTTTAATTTAAATTCAATTAGCCAACATATAGTACACCATTAGTTTCAGATGTAGTTTTCAATAATTCATGTGTTGCGTGTAACACCCAGTGCTCATCCCATCCCATGCCAAGCCCTTTAGCGACAATGTTATGATCTGAACGTTTGTGTCCCACCCCCATCCCCTGCCCAGGTTCACATGTTGAATCCCTAACCTACCATGTGATGGTATTTGGAGGTGGGGTTTCAGGGAGGTATTGAGGTTAGATGGGACCCTCATCACAGCATTAGCGCTCTTCTATGAAGAGACAGTGAAGAGCTTGCTTGCATTCTCTCCACCGCATGAGGACACAACAAGAAGGCATCTCTCTGTAAGCCAGGAAAAGGGTTTCACCAAAACCCAGCCCTGACCTTGGTCTTCCAGCCTCCGGAAACTTGAGAACATAAATTGTGAAGGGAAGAAAAAGGAAGGACAGTGTCTGGTACTTAGTAAACATTTTGATTGTCTGAAGTTTTTTTTTCTGATGTCAGGAAAATAGTTTTTAAAAACTTAATTACATAATACATAAGTCTGTGCTCTGAAACACTTTATGCGGTGCAAAAGTGCATAGATTTTAAAATGTAAACCCTTCCTTTACTTCTGCACCCATCTATATCTCTCTTCAAAAATAACCAACTATTAAGTTCTGTGTGTCATTATTTAGAAATATGTCATTTATTTAGAAATAAAATAATATTACATATTGGTTTTACAACTGCTTTCGATCTAACATTTCTTGATGCTCACCACATAGAGATCTGTTTTCATTTTGTGTATCTGACATATGATAATCTACAAAATATTTACACCACAATTTAACTTCTTCCCTATAGGAAGGCGTTTGGGCAGTTGATACTTCTCCATTACAAGTTCATTGCGCACATATGTGGGTATTCCTGTTGGAAATGTTCTTAGAAATGAAACTGCCAGCCTGAAGGGCTCATACTTTCAAACGTTCACAGATATTGCCAAGTTGCACTTTGAAAAGACAATGCTAGTTTACAATCCCACCAACAGAACATTTCCCCATACTTCAACAGAAAATTAATATAAGAGCCAATTTGAAGATATAAATGTGTTTTTGAAGTTGAACTGCAATAAATAAATCAATAAAATGGGATAGAAACATGCCTTTGATTTTAAACAGATGACATGCTGAAATTCAGATATGCTAAGGGCACAGGATATTCTTGGAGCACAAGAATCCTAGCCTTCACTTACATATTATTTAATTACATCTATTCACATAACCTTCTGAAGTTGGTTTTATAAAGAGGCCACCATGCTCACTCCAGAGTGGATCGTTACCCCCCGTAAAGCATGACCTCTGACAGTGGCACGTGGAACCCCTCACCTTGGCTGAGTACCAACTGCAGTAAAGGCCTGTGTTGTGCCCTCTCTATATGCTGATGAAAGGATTTAAGGTGACCTGAGTAAAGTAATAAACCATATTTATACACCCTTAGCAGCTGCTTCTACCATAGAAAAAGGCTGTCTTTTTTTCTTTCTTCTCTTACACTAACCCTTCTACCTCTATCTCTCTGTCTTCTTTTTCTTCTTCCTCCCCTCCTCCCCATTTCTAAAGTAAATCTCAACTGAGAAATCACCTGGCTACAGAAAATTCTGTTCACCTTCAGTTTCTGGATAAACAACTAGGGAGGGAGTTGGTTGTCTGACAAACACAGAACATATGACATTATGAGTTGATATAAAATGTACAGTAGGATGAACCAAACACCCAGGGTCAAGGAGTTTCCCATCAACACCATCCAATGCACGCCTCTATCAACCCAAATTCCAGAAACACAAGAAAGTCTATCCTGACTACTTCCATGCTGCAGCCACCTATCAGCAGTGTCGCCCGGGCCACTCTGCAGGCTTCCCAGGTGCTAGAAGTATTTTCCTCGGTTAATACCTGATGCTTTTTACACAGAGCTTCACCCAAGAACCTGTTACACCCAAGAACCTGTCAGAAGTTTCCTTCCGAAGTGAAGCAGAGTTAAGTCAAAGTACTTAAAATTGCTAGTCAAGATGTTTTCATTTGTTCCTTTTTTTACCCCCCTGTCAAAAATGCATTCTTCTTCAGTATTTCTCTATCCCAGGAGTAAATAAACTGTTTTGCAAGTACACCCTATAAATTTTAAAGGAATGATTTATTTTAAAATATTTTTGTATTTTTTCTTATTTTTTTCAATTGTATTGTGAATATTTATTCAGAAACTGAGTTACATGGGATCCCTGGGTGGCGCAGCGGTTTGGTGCCTGCCTTTGGCCCAGGGCGCCATCCTGGAGATCCGGGATCGAATCCCACATCGGGCTCCCGGTGCATGGAGCCTGCTTCTCCCTCTGCCTGTGTCTCTGCCTCTCTCTCTCTCTGTGACTATCAAAAATAAATAAAAATTTAAAAAAAAAAGAAACTGAGTTACAGATTGTTACTTTATCTTGCAAAGTTAAGTGAAACATTTATTATAAAATAATTAGAAGAATAAATTCACCTCATTTACCATAGGTATGATTTCCATTTTAGGACAATAAAGACTAACATTTTAAAAGCTGCATTTCAGAAGTTTTTATCCAGTGCTGAATATGAGACAAATTGCATTGTAATCATATAGTTAATTTAATTTTTCGTCATGTGCAATTAACTTATTTTGATTTAAAAAGCACCCCTACCCCTCCACTACTCCACCAAATCCAACAGATTCTCATGAGAAACTTAGGAATGAAAGAGTGCCAGGAGACCATGGAAATAGGGCCCCTTGAATGGATCCAAAGGATGTATTTAGCCAGGTGAGTGGCTCATCATTCTGTGAAGACTCAGGTCACATGCAAGCCCTCTTCCAACATTCGTCTCTCCTCACACTTACTTCCCAGGGCTCACACTTCATTGCCTCCTTGGAGCTCAGCTCATTTTCCTTCGTGAAGCCTTTTCCGACTGTTTCGGCTCATAATTCTAACTTCTCTCCATTTCTGGGGTGCTTACTGTCTATACCATTCTTTTTAGTCCTTATTCATTTACTTTTTTTTTATCATCATTTTATAATCTTGTCTTTCTGAAGAGACACCCTTTAGGAGTAAAGTACAAATCTTACATCTTTTAATTTGCCCAGGATAGTGATAAGTATTTGGTTGGGAAATTCAGTAAATGCTGAATTGAAATGTCTAGCAAGAAAAAATGATAGAGGCAGAGCAAATGAATATTACGTATAAACCACAAAGTACAATGATGATCTGCCAATTTAATAAAAACACACTAACTGTGGCTTGATAAGAAAAAACAAAGCCCTTCAAATGACTAACTGCTGGAAAATACTGGAGAACTTAACTGATAAGCTGGGTCAATAAGTCTTAAGACTTTTCTATTTCCTATCCTCTCTGCAATTTCCACTGAGTCCATTACAAAGTTATATGCAGAATACAGACAAAAGTGGATTCTTTTCTCCCTTCCTGTTAATTCAGAAACATGTTTGCAGAGTAAGAAAATCTATCTTGTCATCTCCCTAGCTTTTGTTTTGGTTTTCCTGAGAGTTAACATTTCCTCTATATGATCTTCTGAATAGTAACAACTCACATATCGAGTACCTGCCCTGTGCCAAGCACGGTGCCCAACGCTTCTCTCATATTCCCTCACTGAAGCATTCTTCCAGCCCCAAGAGACAAGCATCTGATGAGGCTACTGAGGCACAGGGAGGGCGGCTCACAGCCTGCGTGCTCAAACCAGTCTCAGATTCCCAAACTTGAGCTCTTGACACTGACTGTAGCACTTCATAACTCGCCTGCAGGAGAAACCATCATCTCAAACCTCAAGCACAAACTCACAATCAGAAGGGGCACCCTCACAAGCAAGCAAATCTTGTGTGTCTTCTCTTGTGCCATGGTTTTTTCTTCCCCAGGTATCATATCACTTTTCTTTTTCTCAGTTTGGCCACTTGCTCGTGCTAATGGTTTGGTCCCCACTCATGCTGTCTCCAGCCAGGGTGGCTCTACCTGGCTCCTGCTGTAGCCCTGTTCTCTCATGAAAGCCTCTTTCAACCATCCCTTCTGCACACCTCCTATGACTAGACTGGGTTTTCAAGAATACATTTTCATCTCAGTTTAAAAAAAATTTTAAAATTTATTTACTCAAAAGAGACACAGAGAGGGGCAGAGACACAGGCAGAGGGAGAAGCAGGCTCTCTGTGGGGAGCCCAATGAGGGACTTGATCCCAGGATCTGGGATTACACCCTGAGCCAAAGGCAGACACTCAACCACTGAGCCACCCAGGTGCCTCTGTATCAGATTTTTAAACTGATTTTAAATTTTATTTAAATATTTAAAAATAAATAAATAAAAATAAAATAAAATAAAATTCCAAAACAGCCCCCACCCCCTCCCGGCCTCTAGGCCTAAAGTCCAAGGCCCCATTGACTGGCACCCTCATGCCAGCCAACTGCATCTCCAATGACCACCCCTGCTCCAACAGGGGTGCATCTCTCCCTCATCCTCCCTTACTTCTCCTTCCACACCAGAATCCCAGCCTCCATCCTGCTTCCTGTTCCCACTGCCTTCTCTTCTCTCTACCCTTTGGTTTTGCTAACCTCATCTTCAGAACCCAGACCGGTTTGAATGACATTTTCTCCAGAACCCTCCTCCCAGGGCTAGGCACAAGGATGTGGGCTCTGAACGTCTGGATTTGACAACACAAAAAAATGAGTGCAAAATGTCGACTGTGGAAGAAAACAAAATAGCCCACTGCTAAAGAAAAAAAAAACCTCTCCAAGGTTTCTTTTCTTCCTTTCGCCCCACATTCACAAATATACACAAATATACAGAAGTCCTTCCAACTCCCCTCATCTTGGCAAGTTTAAACTGCAGTTTTCTGAAACAAAGGTCACTTGCTCAGCTACGGATAAATAAAAATTCACAAGCATCTCCAGGAAAATCAATACAGGTACTAAAAAATCTAAGTTGATAATAAATTTTAGTTCCCCTTGCACATAGCTCAGGAATGTCACTATTTACTGGAACTGCTGTAATATCAGATATTTCAGAAGGGTATTGATTTTGCCACTGAAGTGTGACTAAGGGGATAAATAAACTGCTCCTGGGGTCAATCGATCCATTTATCTTCACTGGTATTTTATAAAAAGTCAAAGTAGCATAAACTTTGATAAATAAATGTTATCATGAAAGAAATATTGCTGACATAAGGATCTGAAGAGAGAACAGACAGTTTTGCTATTTGAGACACACAATTGGCTTAAGATTTTAGCACTTTTAATAATAGCTGTCCACAAAGAAACGTCCCTTTTCACTTGCTCTACATAATCCGTGTGGGACCAAGTAAAATTCTGAGCCACATGGCCGAGAAAAACAGGGGACACACGTCAAGTCCTCATGAAATAGAAATGCAAGGAAAACAAAGATTTTTTTTCCCCCTCTTTATCAGAAAGTAACTGCTAGAGTCCCTAACATTCACAAGTGTCTTTAGATATTTTGAAGGTATGTTTGGAAGTGGCAGACTTATTGAAACTTTGTCAGAATGGGGTATACTCTGAAGTGGCTTTTTAGGGCTTTATTGTTAAACCTCACTGCACCAAAACCACTTAATTGCACCGCAACGATCTCATAAAGGTTTTGATGCAAGGCCACGGAGAACCCGTAACATCAAGGCTCTGTAGGATGGTAAGTCTCCTAAAGAATTTTAATTGAAGTGTAGGAGCAGTGGGAACCCTGTGAAGAGGCGATAACTTACCCTGAGAAATTACACTGGCAAGAAGATTTTACTGCAGTTGTGTGAAGGCAGCATGACCATTTTCATCTTGTGATGGGACTGATGATGGAGGTTCCCACGCTGATACTATAATTTCAGCCCAATAGTGACTTCAGAAATGACCATACCCCAGGGAGACACATGGCCGTCAGGATGCACGGACTGCTAAAGATTATAAACTTGGTTCAGGCAACTTCTCAAAGGGCTCTCAAACTTAAAAAAAAAAATTCCAATCCAAATATGTAGCGCTTAGATCCAAGCCCGCCCTGGTTTTCTTTTCGTTAACTACCAGGAGCCCATTCAAGAGTTCCTTATTTTTCTTCTTTTCCTTCACACAGACCACTGCTGCCTTCAAAGACCCCTGCCCAGAGAGATGCTTTCCAGGGTCCTGTTGGAGGAAAGCCTGCTCGGCATTTGGTGAGGCAGCTAAAAGGAGTGTATCTCCTAGGGGCTGGGGTGATGCCCAGCGGGACACAGTGGGCACTGGATACAATGGCATTTTCTGACTGAAAGTGTCTGGGTGGCCAGACCAGGCCTGGGATTCTCTGGGGGTCACAGGATGTTGGCAATGTGGTTCTAACAGCTGCTAAAGCTACTCTGGGCAGGAACAGAGCGGTAGCCATGGGTACAGTCAAAGGGGGAAATGCCCATGACGAAAGGCTGTCTGACAGGCTTGGACAATCTCCATGAAATAGGTCTGGCACATTCCCGTAAAGGCAGGTCACAGGAAACAGTCCAGAGTGTACAATGATACTCATTTTGCTCCTCCTGAGGAGTTGAAAGTGCAGGCTTAGCCACAGATTTGTAGAAATGCATGTCCCCTCTAATGGCAGCATCCCTCCTTGTCACTTGAAGGAACAGAATGTGCATGCATGCATATGTGTATCCATGCATGCATATGTCTGTGCACACATGTCATCAGCTCTGAATTTATTTCAGAAGATCTCTCAGGTATTGAGACACTAAGGAAATAAGGCAACACTTTGCTTAATGTGGGTTTTCTTCTCTCTTTTCTTCCTGCCAGTTATTCTGAGGAACCTGGACTTGTCTTCACAATGCGTTACATCAGATGGAGGCTTCTATCTCTCTATCAGGATGTCATCTACATGTGGGTTATGTAGCATAGCTGGAGAAAACTCTCATCATAACTTGGTAGACAGGGCCTTCACCCTGGTGCTTGGGGTGTGCAGCAATCTGTTTCTCCAGTGAGAAGTCTCCCACTTTCCAACAGATTTTGCCAAACCTTGCGGGGTCTACTAAACCCTTACTCTTCCCTCTCACTCCATGGCCAATAGGACATCTCCACTTGGACTGAACTCATCATCTTGACTCCCTGCTCGCAATCTGCTTTTCTTCATGTGTTCACTCTCAGAGAGTGGCACCACCATCCTTCCAGCTGCCTGAAATGGGGCTCTGGTCAGCCACAGCTCTGCCCATGTTTTACCCCGCATCCAGGGCATTACCAACTCTTCCTGAAGAGCTCTGTTCTGGGTGCCCCTTCCTTCCTTACAGTCTCTAGCTCATGTTCCATTCTTTCTTCTCAAATTGCTTCTCAAATTGCTGCTTCTCAAATTCTCAAATTGCTTAAGCCATCTCCCTAGAAGTCCCCTGGCATCCAGTACAGCTCTAGTGGGTTCTCTCCCTGTGGCCACAGGGATCTACTAAGGCTCATCATGTCGCTTCCCTGCTTGAGACACTCTGATGGCTGTGCCCTTAGAAGAGAAGGTCAACTGCTTGTCACAGTTAAGAAGGCATTTTTGGATCTGGCTTGGCTTAACAGTCTTTTACTTCCCTTCACAACTCCCTGTTCACCTACTTTCTGTTCTCACCTACACTGCTAGGTTTTGCAAATATTTCTCCCACTGCCCCAGTGCATCATGGAAGTCTCTGCTTGAATGTAATTTACTCCTCAAATCTGGAAGAGAGGAACCTCCTCGGTGCTCCTACAGAAGAACCCCGTGTGTGGTGGTCATTAACACTGCTCATGAAATATAGATTTTAGATGTATTTGGAAGTATATTTGCTCATGACTGTTTAAACTGTAAGCTCATGCACTAAAGTCTAAACTTTAATAAACAGTATACATAATTTATAGCCCTATAAATTCTTAAAATCTGGAAGTCACATGGTACAATTAGTACTGACTTGTTATACATGTACAATGGAGGAAATATTTCTTTTTTATGATCAGAGAAATTGAACATTTGTTTAAAATCAATGAGTGATAAATTCTAATTCCCAGTGGGTGACTCTTCTGAATAATGTTTAAATATATATTTAGTATGCTATGTATTTGAGTCTCTTCTACTGAATTCAATTCTTGATTCAGCTCAACAATGCAGGTATATACCACATCAGTGCAGGTGTACCTCATTTTACCTGACAGGCATGCTTTTAAAACTACACACAAACTGAATTTCTGTGAATCAAAGTTGATTTTAAATGTCCCATTTGAGCGAATTCTATAGTAATTCCATGTTCAAAGGGAAGAATCACCTCCTAATTCAACTTTCCTGAATAATCCAGATCTTCATAATTGGATTTACTTATAGCAGTATTATAAAGCAATTAAGTGATTTTAGTCATAGAATAAAATAGAAAGAAAAAACAGAAATATAAGATACGTACACGCACACTGCCAACATCCTAGATAATACAAACACTGAGATGATTAAGCTGTTCTAAAGAACTCTCATACATAATGAGAGAAGAAATATAGGAAAATTTAGTATTTATATTTTTCTGAATCCCATTTTATCTATAATTTAAAATATTTTTACTCTCAGTTCACAACTACCGAGGACAATAGAGCTATTTTTTTCCTAAGGCCCAACAACGAAATAATCTTGGAAGAATACTCTCAATTTTCATAATAAGTAAATATGAAGTAGTCGTTTAGGTTCACCAATATGTATAATTGTAATTATATCATTAAACTCTACTTCAACAATTCTAAGACGCTGTCAATTGAGAGATGCACAATAATGTTGTGTACCATTTAGGAAGAAAAACTGTCAACCAAATAATGACACATAATAGATTGTGAGACACATTCCAATTTTGGAGATGTTAAAATATGAGAAAATGTGAATCCTATAATCAATGATATAAAGTAACAGATTCTTTCCTGCTTTATTTTCTGTATTTGAAATGGTGTTTGGCAGTAGTAGACTATAGATATTTGCTGAGTGGTTGAAAAAATAATAACTGAATATTTAAAATATAGTGAAATAAATACCTATATAGAAAAATGAGAAAAGTGGTGGGCATTGATCACAATTTTTTTTGAAGATTTTATTTATTTATTCATGAGAGACCCAGAGAGAGAGAGCGGCAGCGACACAGGCAGAGGGAGAAGCAGGCTCCAATCAGGGAGCCCGACGTGGGACTTGATCCCAGGTCTCCAGGATCAGGCTCTGGGCTGAAGGCGGCGCTAAACCACTGAGCCATCCAGGCTGTCCTGATGACAAGTTTTTAAAAGTAGCAGTTGTTTTATTACCAGATTGTCTCTTCTTTGAAATTGCAGCTGAGGAAATTAGAATACAAATAATAACCTCTTTACAAATTTCCATTAAATAGATAACAATCAGGCTTAAGATACACAAAATCATATATAAATTTGATGAGATTATTTTTAATTAGATTTTAAAATGAATGCCCTGCTATGCCTTTCTGGTATGGTTTATAATAGATTTTCCTCTGAGTTTTACTTTACAATCATTACTTATATCAGGCTTATCTCAAAAGTCGGGGGGGGGGGATCTTACTGGGACTGAACAAACACACCTTAGGCTTGTCTGCAATCATGGTAATATGAATGGGAAATGTCCTATTTTACAATTGCCAGCCACCTGCTGATGCTGCCAATTACAAGCTTTCTTCCTAAATAAATCTCATGAATACTCTTCCTTTATTATATTTCTCTTCTTCTATTGACATCATTTTAAGATACTTCCAGCAGAGAGCAGTTTTAAAAACAAAGAGGAATTCAACAACTTCTTACTTGTTGCTTAAATTTGCTGGATTTTAGTCATTTGCTTTACACATCTTTGTGAATTTTATCCTTTATCTGAAAACTTCCCTTTTCTTCCTCATTTGTTCTGCCTTCATGGGCTCATGAGTATGAAACCAGAAACTGGTTAGGTCATTTCTGATAGTTCTGACACCTGACACTCCACTGAGAATGGAAGCTACAGCTTCCCTCAGCTTTGATCTTCATGTAGAAAAGCCAGGTCTGCCAGGGCTGAGATAAATCAGTGTCTCCTCTGTGCTCTCGATGCACAGTGCAAAACAGGGACCTCTGGAGAATAACTATGCAAGGACATCATGTTCTATCTGTACAATAAAATGCACATCTCCCATTAAATGGCAAATCCTTCATTTCTAAAGGTTGAAGAGGATAGTACTTATAAATGAATTCACTTGGTTAAAATTAGAGTGTAGAAAAAGTCCTATCCAAAAATACGCTCTGGCTTGGGGCCCTTTCCATTTGATTTTGAATTAATTTATCTCACACCCTTTCCTCTCAGTATCCGATGAGGCAAACACGAGTTGATCTAGCAATATCAGGCCCAGATATCTGAAATGCTTCAGTACTCTGAGTTGCCTCATAGAGTTTTCAATTAAATGAAGGCTTTCTCTTTATCAATACATTTGGTGTAAGCAATATCAGTGACAACGTTTCCCTAGTTTATTCATTGTTTTGTTCTGTTCCATTTCTTCAATAACTGACTTTGCCTTTGCCTTGTTCTCCAGACTCCCCAGGCATCCTTCTTTCCCTTTGGAGAGGAAAAGGTCTCCAATGAGCATGGCCAGTTCTCTAAGCCCATCTGTTTTAAGATTATCCAGAACACCAACATAATCTGGTCCTCTTTCCCAGGTGCCTCTTAGGGTCTAGAGTAATAGACCCTCCCACACTTCTAGTGCCTTTAACTCTCCTTGTGGCCATGGAGGCCAGCTGCTCAGGGATGATGCGCCGATGCCTAGTGCCTCACCATCCTGCCCTCTCTTTCCTCCATCCCCCACCCCCCTTGGCTGCTGCAGCTCCTGCCTTCTTCTGTTCCCCTACACCTCCTGGCTTCCTCTTCTGGTTGGTCACACTCCTGAACTCTCCCTCCCATGCTGGCCCCTGTGCTGTGGTGGCCCACAAACCTGGCTACTCCAAGGCCAATATTCAAGGGATGGAATTGTGTTGACTAAACTTTGCGGGGCATCTGATGATGGTGTGCCATCCAGAAATCTCTGCTGCTCTTTCTCGCTGCTGCCACCCAAGTCTTCATGGGGTTGCTCTGAAGATGCTTGTTCAAAGTTCCTGCCAGCTTACCTCTGCTAGTTATGGAAAAAGCTTCTGCTGAAAACTTAATAGCCCCCTTGGTCTCAGTGACTTCCCCAAATAAAGGCAAGGACAGTGATCTGCCTCACATTCTTGGTCCAAATGCTTCTTGCCTGTCTCCCCATCCTACCTCCCCTTCTCTCAGAAACAGAGATCATATCATTAGTTACAGTTTCTTCTCTTATCATTTTTTTTCTCTTATCATTTTAGACACTGATTATTGTAAACGACAAGGAGAAAGCACTCCAATTAATTGTCCCCCTTTGCTCTCCTGATTCCTGGCCTCAGACCCGCAAAGAGAAAGGTGCTTCGTGCAGTTCAGTGCATTCGTACAAACAGCAATATAAGGCTTTTGTTTCAATTTTATATTTTATATTTTAAAAACTATAACAGATATTCATGAGTTTAATTTAACTGTCTACTTACTAGCAGCCACGCTTGTTAAGGGCTGCAATAAACCAACAGAAAAATTAAGCGCTCCACTTCCTCACATCCTAAGTAATACATTATTTTAAGAGTCCCGTCATTATGAATTCAGTTGGTACTCATACCAGCAGCATAGATCCTAATGACTGCATTTGGAATTCATACAGACGTTATCATTTATCATGCCCTCCACTGCCATCAGAGAATCATTCCCATTCACTGGGTTTTTTTTTTATTCCTTATGTTTGATAAATAAGCTGATAATCTCTGCTCTACACAATAAAAGAATATTAAAACCAGGCCTGACTAATGTGTGACTGTAGACATGAGAAGAAACTTTTATAAATCCCAACACTAAAATACTCCAACTTCTTCCATGCCACTCCATCCAGATGATTTTTAGGCATTTTTACATTTCTGGATGCCATTCCAAATAATATGAAGATAAAATTCTCTAAATTGCATCTTAAACCTTAAAACATTACAAACCACAATAGCTACTGTTAACTGTGTACTTTCATCATATCAGAAATTCACCTGATTGTCCTAAGAACCCTTGAAAGTCGGCATTACTACCCCATTTTATATATGAGGGAGCTGAAACAAAGAATGTCAGGAAACATGTTTGGCAGGCTCAAACCAGGATGTGACCGGAGCTGGGCTTCAGACCTACACTTTCCAACTACCAAGTGCGTGTGTTAGGACCAGCATGTTAGCCTGAAACATAACTGTACCCTTATCTATCTGCAACGGTCAGCTGTACGTATCAACTTGGCTAGGCTCAATCACTAAAATAGGTGTTGCTGTGATGTGGTTAACGTCCACAATTAGCTGCCTTTATGTAGAAAAGAGTATTATGGATGACCTCACTGGGCTTGATCCAATCAGTTGAAAGACCTTAAGAGCCCAACTGAGGTCTCCCTAAAGAAGTTGTTCCCCTAGTAGACTATAGACAGCATCAGCTCCTGGCCAAGAGCTTCCAGTCTGTTCTTCCTGTTGTCCTGGCCTATGGATTTTGTACTTGCCTAGCCATTTCCCACAACCCATAAGCCAATTCCTTGCTATCTATCTGTCTATCTATATATCTATCACTTATTTACATATATCCATAGATCTGTTTCTGGTTATCTCCTGAACCATGGCTGAGACACCATCTAAGAACTGTGTTGATGCTTAAGGAGCTATCATGTACCAATACTGGGCTAAGCACTGTCACCTGTTACTATCCAGCAAGTCTAGACATACTACATGCCGGGAAAATAGTGAATGCACCACATTCTTGAAGATCACCGCCCCCCCAAGTCCCTTAATGGTGTAAACAAATGAATTCTAACAATAAGCACAGCTATTCCTCCTTTTGTAATTTAGGGCTCCTTTTATCCTAAATGGAGGTGGAAAACCTTTCCTACTCATCTGTTTGAAGTTACTCATATTTCATTGATATGAAAAATATTAAAATTATGTAATATCTGCATAAGCTAACACTAGCCCAATTCTGTTGCACTGTGTACAATTTTTACCATTTTACATAATTAACAAGTTCATGCAAAACTCAGTCATTCTATGTGCAAGATTAAAGTGAAATATTTCAAGTATTACCAAAATATTATTCCTCAGACACTAGTTTAGGAAAGCCCATTCTTTTCTTCAGGTTAAATAACCCACTCTCCCTTAATGCTTCACCGTGAATCACACACTCAGTCTTGCAATTATTGCAAGTCTTGCTTGCCTGTGGAATTTTTACTATTTATTTTTTCTCATCCTAAGAAGCTAACACTAGATTCAGTTTCCTAATAAGAGAGTCTGAGTTGTTGAGGAATGCTGTTCTTACCATGAAAAAAACATTCACCAACCATATTCAGCTTTGGGTTTACTATACCCATCCCCACACCACTGCAGACCATCCCCTCATTCTCTTCCTGCCAAGCAGAAGGCATCTTGATGCTTTACCCTCCTCCTTCCTCACTGAAATGAAGGAGTCCTGGCCTTCTGACCATGTGATTCTCACAGCTAGCTTTTGTCTTTAATAAAAGTGTCTACCAGGGTGGCCCAGCGGTTTGGTGCTGCCTTCGGCCCGGGTGTGATCCTAGAGATCCGGGATGGAGTCCTGCGTCGGGCTCCCTGTATGGAGCCTGCTTCTCTCCCCCTGCCTGTGTCTCTGCCTCTCTCTCTGTCATGACTAAATAAATAAAATCTTTAAAAAAAAAGTGTCTACCCGATACTTATTTCTAATTCAGGTGGCTTACACTTGCCCATCTTCTCTCATCTTAATAATTTTGAATCTTCATTGGCTATTTTACCTTCTGCTTCTTGGTCTAAAGGCAGTAATAGGTCATTTATATGCCACTGAACATAGTTTTCAATCTTTCACTCACGTTTCTTATCAAAAGATGTTTAAAATTTATCATTTCATGTATAGCAGCATATGCTCAATTTGAGATGAACTCCAAAATATAAAACGTGCTGATCTGGACTAAAAAAAGCATAACCACAATACTATGCTCTGTCACAGAGAATTCCATTAAATATTAATTGCATTAAAATGACCATTCAAGGGGTGCCTGGGTGGCTCAGTAGGTTAAGCATCTGCCTCCAGCTTAGGTCATGATCCCATGATGCTGGGAAGGAGCCCTGCATCAGACTCCACGCTCAGTGGGGAGCCTGCTTCTCCCTTTCCCTCTGTAGCTCCCTGCTGCTTATGCTCTCTCTGTCAAATAAATAAAATAAAATAAAAATGACCACTCAAGAGAAAGGCACTCATAATACTTGATTTGGGAATAAATATACTTTTGTTTAGGCAGTGATAGAAAACTATCCTCCCATTATTTATTCACTAAGTACTGTTGGTTAACATTTTTATTGTTCATTTGTTTTCATCCCCAAGCATATTTTTAAAAACTAGACTTGATTAATAATTTAAAATACTGTATTATGCAGTAGCATTTGGATACCGTATTAAAGCATTAAGGAAAAACCTAGATAGGGGAGAGGTAAAATAGCAGTGTATTCATTCTCTATCACCACTGTACTATACTGTAGCATTCTGATCACTATCTGCACAAAGGAATGCAACAAAAACAGCTGGATGAAAATTTCTAGATATTGCAAGAATGTTATAAACAGTCTTTTCTTCTATATCACTACCCTTGAGCTATATAAGGAGAAATGTCTCTTAGACCACAAAATGAGCAAAGTGTCTGCTTGTCCTAAGTGGCTAAGTTTATATTAAAGGACGATGTGATTCCTGAAGCCCTTCAAGTTTCCTTTTTCACTTTGGCCACTCGGGAACTCAGAGACAATTTATAGGCTACTTTCACTTACTATATGATAATTGTACGAGCTCTGGTAAGTTACCTTAGATCCTTTTCTGAATAAGAGACATACGAGTAATGTTGTGGTTTGATGGAGTAAGTTAAATATGATCACTGAAGGAGCTCTCACTGGCTTTGCTGTTTGGCTACACAAATCACATAATTGCTCCAAATACTGAATTAGGGACTCTACAATTCCTTCCTCCATATCCAAGGCTACTCTGAGGATTGGTGAAGTTTACTGAAGAATCTTGAAAGAAGGCTTTTACATAAATGTTAAGGAAGGCATAAAAAATGCTTTTGATTTGTGCGTACAGTATAATAACCCAGCGCGATGTCTGAGTCAGAGCTGCTGGGGTATGGGCTTCCTGGAGAGAAGCATATTAGTCCATTTATTCTTCCAGCTGTCTGATGCTCTGTCTTTGACGGTGGATTGGCCTGTATTGCAGGAGGTATGGCATCAAGGGTCTATGTGGTTTTGTGTGTGACTATCACATCCGAAGAACTTTCAATCATTGTTTGATCTTTTATTTCTATGTTAGTTTTTATAAGACTAAGCATGTACCAAGAGTTAGTACAAAAAGATTTTTTTTATAAGAAAAGGATTCCTCTCAAAAACTCAGTAGAAACTGGAAATTATAAACTAGCTGCCCCAGTAGATCTAACTGGTTTTGTCAAACTTTTGTGCTCATTTAAAGATTTGCACTTTTTATATTCACTCAGACAGGGCAAAGGATGTGAGTCTGGCTATTATGGTGAGCACTGACCCCTCTGATAGAGCAAAATTCTAAGTACGAAGGTTGAGTGGTCATTAGAGGTTTCCTATGTCCCTGGATTCATACTGCAATTTACTGATCAACACTTGAACTGCATTATGAAAACAGGTTGTAAATGCAGGTGTTATGTATTATTGCAAATGTTCCTTTAAAAAACAACCTGCCGTACTCAGCAACAGCTGCTTGAAAGGATGCCTTGTGGTAACTGAAGGGGGTATACGGGTTATGGCAGCCAAGAGGCTAGAAGGGAAGATCTGCACCACAGCAACAAAAACCTATACCTGTGCTAGGTGGTGAAGAACCCCATGTTGTTACTTACAGCTGGGATGTGAAATTCTAAGAAGAACTGGGTATTTGAAAGCAATTTAACATTTTAAAAGCTCTAGATGGTAAAGGTTAACTTCCCTGATGATTCATCAGGTCTGTCTTGTTGAAAGTGGCAGAAATTTACAAGCACAAAATAATAGCTGGCAGGAGAAAGTGCCCAAATGAAAGAGAGAAGCAGAATCCATCTACAGCCAGGATACCAAGGCTCAGACACAGTATTCCTTGGCATGTGGAAGTAATTCAGAGGTCAATGGGAGTAATATATTGCTCTTTAGCCCAAAGGAGAATAAGGCTACATTCATGGTACTGAGAAATGGTGAGTCTTGATTTCTCCAAGTGATTAGTCTATAAAAGGAAGACTGCTCTATTTATTAATCTAAGAACCTAGCACTGTTAGAGACCTAGGGCAAAAATCCACTGTGACTCATGGGAAAAAAAAATCTTCCTAGGACACTAAGGATCAATAGTTCTATATTTACCTAAAGTTTTATGCTTGATGACAAACACAGTCCATAAACGTCATTTGGTAATTTGCATTGGTAAAAATTAATAGCCAAAAGTCACACTTGGGGCGCACATGCTTCCAAATACCACATAACTTGCTATAACACGTCCTCATATTTATAACTATGCTATATGTCTCCATTAAAACCCAATAAATTGCTTCCCTGCACCACTGATTATGAAGATTTCTCTCCATTAGAGTACCTTCCAATCATACAAAGGTTTCCAAAGGTCATATTTTTAACCCTAATAAATATAGTTGTATTTCTCACTGAATAGTCTCAAGATCAGAAATCACTAGGGTATGAAAGAGACATGAGGCTACATATTAACTCAGAAAACTTTAAATTTAATGAGGGACAAAATCTCACAGGGTCATACATTCCCAAATGATAACACAGGGTAACAAATTCTTAGCTTACTGTTTCTGTATCAAAGGACTGATCTTTGCTCTGCCAAAATTGCATATCCATGAGCAAGATAAATTATTATGGTTGTTTTAAGCCACTATCTTTTAAGGTGGTTTGTTTTATAGCAAGAGCTAATCCAAACACTCCCTATGGAGCAGCAGTAACATGCATGTGAAGGGCCATCCTTTTGGCAGATACTACATAGTACCCAAACAGGGAAGAGCAAGGGTAACCTCCATCTGCACCCCCACTAATCCCAACCCCATCATAGCCTGGACTCTGTAGCACTTAACTATGTTCTGAAAAACACTGGGGCAAAACCAATTCTATCTGGCTCCTTTCCTTCAGAGAGGAGAAGAAAGAGGAAGAGTTGAAGTAGTTCAGTGACAAGGATAGTCTCTTACTTGGCTATACCTACTATTGTGCCCAATACAATAGGAACCTTATATAAGGAATTATATTAAATAGTAAATTCTTTTTTTATTTTTTAGCATCAGAAACTAGAGGTTTATTTATTTATTTTTGTATATTTTTTTATTGGAGTTTGATTTGCCAACATATAACACCCAGTGCTCACCTCGTCAAGTGCCCCCCTCAGTAGCCGTCACCCAGTCACCCCATCCCCCACCCGCCTCCCCTTCCACTACTCCTTGTTCGTTTCCCAGAGTTAGTAGTCTCTCATGTTATATCACCTTCTGTCTCTGATTTTTCCCACTCATTTTCTCTTTCCCCTATAATCCCTTTCACTATTTTTTATATTCCTCTGAGTGAAAACATATAACGTTTGTCCTTCTCCGATTGGCTTACTTCACTCAGCATAATACCCTCCAGTTCCATCCACGTCAAAGCAAATGGTGGGTATTTGGCGTTTCTAATGGCTGAGTAATATTCCATTTTATATATAGACCACATCTTCTTTATCCATTCATCTTTTGATGGACACTGAGGGTCCTTCCACAGTTTGGCCACTGTGGACATTGCTGCTATAACATTGGGGTGCAGGGGTCTTGGCTTTTCACTGCATCTATATCTTTGGGGTAAATCCTCAGTAATGCAATTGCTGGGTCACAGGGTAGCTCTAAAATAGTGAATTTTTGATAGTATGTTTGTTTTGCACAATTGTATATGTTAGCAATTTTGAATCAATTTTTTTGGTGTATTCTAATATTGAACAAATAAGTAAGGGGAGGTAGGTGGGGGCATTGGGTGATGGGAATTAAGGAGGGCACATGAGGAGATGAACACTGGGTGTTATACAATATTTTGGCAAATTGAGTTGAAATAAAAAAGTAAATATATTATGATAATAGGAATAAGACTTTTCAATAGAAGAAAAGGGAATTATAAATGCAGAAAGAGAGAACTCTAGAATGAATCCTGTGGAACTGGATTAGAATTAAAGATGTCAATATGATCTCTGATTTTTGTTGGAGAGAAGGGTAGATATGTGGAAGATAAACATTAGATAGATACCTAGGTATCTAATATTGATAGTATATGTGTTTGTAATGTATATATGTATGTAACATATATACTAGCATAGGCACATATGATTTTTTTCTGAATCATTTGAGAAGAAGTAGCAGGCATATATACAGAGAGAGAGAAAATGTATATGTGTTTACTACCTTTTTCCAATTAAAAAGCCTAGAAGCAACAACATCCAAGTAGCAATGAGCACACATAGTACCCAGATCTTGGTTTCTAAATACCATGACTTCAATAAAAGGAGCCAGGGCTCCCTCCTTAGAGAAATGGCTGATTCCAGAACTAAGGTTGAGGAATTACAAAATTATTTTAGGACATCTTGCTGTACCAGAGAAAAGGAATAATGGGGGAAAAGGGGAATATGCCAAGTGTAAACAAGCCAGCTTCTTGGGATTCTGACTGACCATATCTGGGATAATTTGAGCATTAAAATAATGTGAATAGGGGATCTCTGGGTGGCACAGCGGTTTGGCACCTGCCTTTGGCCCAGGGCGCAATCCTGGAGACCCGGGATCGAATCCCACGTCAGGTTCCCAGTGGCTTCTCCCTCTGCCTGTGTCTCTGCCTCTCTCTCTCTCTCTGTGTGACTATCATAAATAAAATTTTTTTTTAAATCTTAAAATAATGTGAATAATCCATTATAACCTACTGAATAAAATAAAAATCCATGAGCCCACACTGATTGGATTAATAAATAAGGTAGAAGGGAAAGCTCTTCCTTACATAGGAATGTCAACTAATAAATATAGGAGTAATTACACAATTAGCAAAACCACTGTTTGGCAAACACCACTAAAATAAAGGACTCAGGCAAGAATCATCAATGGATGCTAAAACTAGTGAGTGAAAGCTTCATAAGAAATAAAATGTCTACAGAGTCTCAAAGATATTTATTGATAATACTTATTAAAAACTTTAATGGAGAAAACTGACAGGTACTACCTTAACCAAGTGAGCATGTTTACATCATCAGTAACGAGACAAGTCAATATCATGAGCCCCTGAACATGATGTTTTGAGATGAATCAGCATTTCTCTTGTGGCATTCCTGCCAAAAAAAATGCAAAACTTGAATCTAATCATTGGAAGACATTAAACAAACCTAAATTGAGAAATAGTTTATAAACTAGACTCTGGCCCTCAAAAATGTCAAGACTGTAAGAGCAAAAACACAAACAAACAAAAAAGAGCCTAAGAAATAATGCATATTGAAGGAGTCTAAAGAGGCATATCAACGAAATACAGTGGATGATCTTGAATTGGACCCTGGATCAGGGAAAGAAAAGAGACAGTAACACAATTTGAGAAAGTAAAATAAGGTCTACAGATTATAGTACAGCATTAATGTTAATCTCCTAATTTTGATTAATGTACTATGAGTAGGTAAGAGAATGCTCTTGTTTTTTAAGAAAATACACACTAAATTATTTAGAAAAAAAAATGAGCTTTGTGTCCACACTGTTTCCTCAAGTGGTTCAGAAAAATTATAGGTATATATGCGAAAGCCATATATTTTATATTATACACACGTACAAGGAGCAAGGAGAAAAGGAAAAGAGAAAAATAATGTGATCAAGTATTAGCATTTGAGAAATCCAAATAAAAGGTACAGGGAATACTTTGACTCTCCTCGCAACTTTTCAGCATAAAATTACTTCAAAATAAGTGTATTAAAATTATATAGGTATGAAATGATGAAAAGTATTGGCTTAATGGAACAGATTAATTAAAATATTATATATTAACTTCTAACAGCAATTACACAAAAAAAATAGAGCCACATGTATCAGTAGGGATGTATTAAGTGAAAAAGGCAAGTTCACATGTCATGAACAGTAAGTACAGTATCATTTATGTAATTTAAAATATATAGGTGAAACATTACTATGTTATTTGAAATTCTTAATTTTTAAACATGGGTACCCACATTTTCATTTTGCACTGAGCCTCATAAGCTATGCAGCCCCGCAAGTTGTTATAACTTTCTTTCATAAAAAATAACTAAAATAAATTAGCTATTTCTGGACAGCATATACCCAGGTGTTTACTGGGTTATTCTATGTGCTTCACAGTATTTCAATATTTTTTTCAAGTTAAAAAGAACCTTTTCACAAGTTCATCTTATGACACTAATATAGCTTGTGGTAAAAAAAACACAACAATAACAACCCTATATTCAGCACTGCAAAGTTGGGTTGCCCTAAAGCTCAGTTTAAAAGAGAAGCTGTCTACAAGAACACTCTTCCCTTGCCCAAATCCTTTGCATTTACTTCTCTGCTTAAACGTTACCTCTTCAAAAGTTTTCTTTCACTACTTCATCTATAACTCCCCCTTTCCTTCTTAGTCCATCACTCCATCACCTCACTCTGTTTTATCATAGTACTTACTCTGAAATCCCATAATTTATTTATGTGTCATGCTATATTATATTCTCCTTCATTAGAATATAAATCCTAGGAGCTCTGTATTCCTTGTTGCTTCCATATTTCTGACACCTGAAAAAGGACTTGGCACATAGCAAGTGTCTAATGTCCATTAAAAAAGAAACTTAAAATGAGGGACAGAGACAACGAGAAAGATTTGCAGACATAGAGAAAGATCTAAAAGTATCCATGCTTTTGTAACCAGCCCAGAGTAAGATTTTCTAGAGCTTGCAGGATGCACTAAGTGTGCAAACACAGACTTGAAGGAAGCTGGGGACACCCTAATCCTTGGAAATCACATTCTCCAATTATGCCCTTAGAAAACATATCCTGGCAACAGTCCTAAACAGAATTATGAACTACCTCTTTAGGGACAGCATTGTCTCTGGGTCGTCAATTCTGGTCACTTCAAATCTTCATTTCAAGGTGGCCTTGCAAGTCTACAAGGCCAAGGCAAAGACTGCAAAGGCAAGGGCCTGACACCTAATGCCACCTCTGCAAGACTAGAAATCTCTAGAACATGTGCACTTCTGTGTGTCTCTGCTCTTGTTCATGCTACATCTAGTTTTTTAGATGCCTGATCTCCAAAGCTTGACTTGAGTTCCCTTCAGAAAACCTGCCCTAAGGACTGCAGCCCACTGTGTAATCAGGGTTCTGGAAGATTGGGTAAGCAAGGACCTGGAAGATGAGAGTTTAACACAGGGATTATTTACACACTCCATTGCAGGGGGCTGAACTGTAGGCTAGTGCAGCACTCTGCCTAAGGTTAGGCACAAAAGGGGTAATGACTGCTCCTTGGCCTGAAAGGTCAGAGCCCAGAGGGTGATAACAGGGGCCACAGCAGGGAGAGGAGATAGGACCTGACTGTCCTTCCTCCCTCTGATCTCCTCACTGGCTGAGCTCAACCAGAGGCCAGAGGGTAGGAAAGTCTGATGCACTACTTACAGGCACTTCTCTAGCACGAAACGGCTGGGAGAAGAGGTGAGAGTAGATCTGGGACAGGCATATAGAAGAAACTGAATACTGACAATTATTTCTGTGTTCTAGACACTTACAACAAAGAATGTACAATTATATCCTCTCTTGTTAGAGTTCAACCCTTGTTTCCTGTGTGCCAGCCTTGTCTTTTTCAGCTAGACTCTAAGCTCTTCAGGGGAAGGGATCATATATTATTCTTCCTGCATTCCCTAAAGAGATTATCATATAATCATATATCATACCAAATAATCACAATTTAGTGATCCTATGAGAGATTACTAAACAGGCTGTCAGATTTTCTGATATTAAAAATGACCTAAAAGCATCACAATTTATGATACTCTGATTATATGTGATAGCAGTATCTATCTCATTAACAGAAGCCAGAATTCTGGAGCAACTCATACACATTTCTGCATAAGATACAACATAACCTAGTAAGAAAAGTAAATGATGAAGGTAGTTCACTAACAAGAAAACTGTATTATCTGCCTTACAAAAAGCATGAAAAAAAATTCTGTTGGTTATTTATTACTTGGTCATTATATGAAAATATTACAGAAATAAAAACCTTAGGAAGAGGAAAAAATCCTAACAAATTCTTATAGGACTGAATAGTAATATGCTAGTGCACAATCAATTCTGATGCAAAAAAAAGGGGAAAGAAAAAACCCCAGCTATTCTCTTTCAGTGTCGTTTTCTAAAGGGAATAAATAATTTACTGTTCCTTCAACCAAGCAATTGTCTCCTATTATCTGAAAAATATATTCTGGTTGCAGTTACAAAAAATAGAGAGTGTTTTTTTCCCCCGGCTTGCCCGTTACATTGCTGTATATCTTTTGATTATGAGCATGATAACTCAGAAGTCATAAAGAAAAGTTTTTTGAAACACCAACATCTTGCTTTGGTGACAACAAGGAAAAGGCAATCAACCCAAAGCTTGAAACATCCTGGAAATATCTTGGGCATTTAAGATAATTTAGAATAATTTAAAGTAGATTAGTTATACATTGCATTTCACGTCCTTAAAAATCTACTAATGAACATCACCCTGACCCCCATTCCTCATGCTTTAGACACTCTGGGGGTCAGAATTACTGACCATACATACTCAACGTTCCACTTGTGCCTTTTACAAAAAATGGTACCACTATCCAGGTTTGGAAAGCCAGAGGTATTTTTAATCCTACTCATTATTGTTATTGCTGTATGATATTCATTAGGTTATTGTCGGTTTTTATGAATATAGACAACAATCATTAATTCCCAGTAGCAGTATAAAACCATTTCACTGTACTGTAATGTTTTCCCCCATTAAGGACATGGATGAAAAACATTTGGGGCACCTAATTCTTTTATGGAAGATCCAAGAGATAACACTATTAATGTTTATCTCTTAAGTATAATTACCATATTTCCCATATCAATGCCCACAGTTGAACGCAGCAATTAAAATGAGATGTATAATTTTCATGTTTTGAATGAATTTAATTGTGTGAAGATCTGTTCTTGCCCTCCTATACATACCTTTCAGGAGGCATTCCTTTGCCACTTCTAGAATGGGTTGTAGAATATGGGATGGTTCCTTCTACAAAATTAGCCAATCCCCTGGGCAGCTGCTACCAAGACCAGACAGCTATTCCTGTTCAAATCATTTTAGATCTAACAGGTAAACTTTACTCATTTTTGAAAACTAGGATCAAGTTCAATTTACCCACAATATATTATAAAACAATTATTCTTTATTTAAAAAGATTTCATACTAATTAATCTCTTTTTTCCCCTTACTAATTGTAATTCCTTTAAGGCAAAGGTTAAAAGTAATAGCATTCCCCAAATTAAACCCAAAGAAAGTAGAACACAGAAAATAATACAAATTAATAAGACAGAAAACTGACAAAAAAATTAGCAAAGCCAGAATTGGATTCTTTAAAAAGATTGATAAAATTGATAACCACTTACAAATACCAATCAAGATTTGGAAAAAAGAAAAGATAGAAAACAGAAATGATCAATCTTAAGAATAAAAGAGTGGGGATCCCTGGGTGGTGCAGCGGTTTAGCGCCTGCCTTTGGCCCAGGGTGCGATCCTGGAGACCCGGGATCGAATCCCACGTCGGGCTCCCGGTGCATGGAGCCTGCTTCTCCCTCTGCCTATGTCTCTGCCTCTCTCTCTCTCTCTCTGACTATCATAAATAAATAAAAATTTAAAAAAAAATAAAAAAGAATAAAAGAGTGGACATAATACAGATTGTATAAAAATTAAAAGCATAATGAAAAGATATAAACAATTTTATGCCAACAAATTTGACTATATATGAAATAGACAAGTTTCTAAAACACAACTTACCAAAATTGACACAAGAAGAGATAGAAAATCTAAAGAACTCTATATCCATTAAAGAAATTGAATTTGTAATTAAACAATTTTCTAAAAGAAAACTCCAGGACTAAATCTATCCACTGTTGAATTCTTCCAAGAATTAATAAAAGAGATAATATCAATCATATACAATCTTTTAGATTTAGACAAAGGAAAGAATACTTCCCAATGTATCCTGTGAAGTCATTATGATCCTGGTATCAAAACCAATCTGAAACTAATGATGTCCTATATATTGGCTAATTGAATTTAAATTTTGAAAAAAAACCAAACACATTATAAGAAAAGAAAGTTACAGAGCAAAATCCCTCATGAACATCAATGTAAAGGAAAAAAAAAACTTTAACAAAATGTTATTACATCACCTAGAAACATAAAGAGGAAAATATACCATAATCAAGTAGAGCTTATTCTAGGAATTAATGGTTGGAAATTAATTAATGTAGCTTCTTATACTAACACATTAAGGGGGGATTTATATGGTCATTTCAGCAGATACAGAGAAAGCAGCTGACACATCCATTTACGTTAAATACATACCCTACTTATGCAACATGCATTTATGTAAAAATATTTCAGCAAACTAGGAATAGAAAAGAACTTCCTCAGCCTGTAATGGACATCAAAAAAAGGAAAAAAAGGAAAGTCTATAGCTAACCACACTTAACAGTGAAATATTAAATGTTTCTCCCTAAGGTTGGGAACAAGAAAAAAAAATGTATAATGTATACTCTTACCACTTCTATTCAACATTTACTGAAGGTTCTAGCCATAGCAATCAGACAAGCAAGAGAAATAAAAGGTATATAGACCAAAAAGACAGCAGCAAAACTACCTTTATTCAGCGCTGACATATTATGTATACATAAAAATCAGGATAAACCTACAAGAGAACTACTAGATCTGATAAACGAATTTAGCTAAACGAATTCTGCTAAACGAAGTTAGCAATGTTGTAAGATATGAAGTCAAGTATTTACAATAAAAATGCTAAAAACACTATTTACACAAGTATAAAAAATATCAAGTACTTGGGGATAAATTTAATAAAAGTCACGTAAGATCTTTATACTAAAAAGTCTAAAACACTGCTGAAAGAAGCTAAAGAAGACCTAAATAAGTAAAAATATATACGACAAATGCAGACATTGAAAAACTCAATATTGTGAAGAGGTCAATTCTCCTCATATTGATCAAGAAATTCAATACAATTACAGTCAAAGTCCCAGCAGTCTTTTGTTAAAAGAAAAGGCACAAAATTAAAATTTAAATTAAAAAAAAAATAAAAGAAAAGGCACAGAATCATGGACCCAACATTAAAGCTACAACAAACAAGTTACTAGAGACTCTGAAAAGAATACACCACCTCTGTTACGGCTCATTCTTCCCAATAATCCATAATCTCAGTCGAATTATGATGAAAATGTCAGATACACCAAATTGAGGGCTACTCTACAAAACCTCTCCAGTAGTCTTCAAAAGTGTCAAGGTCATAAAAGATGAGAAGAGGCTGAGGAATTATCAGAGACCAGAGAACACTAAGGAATCACAACAACTAAGGGCAATGTGGTGTCCTGGACTGGATCCTGAACAAAGACAATAAGGGAAAAACTGGTGAGATCTGAACAGAGTCAGTACATCATATATCGTACTGACATTAATTTCTTAATTTTGACAATTGTACAATGGTTGTGAAAGATGTTAACGTCAGGGATAGCTGGGTAAGGGGTACACAGGCACTCAATGCACCATCTTTGCAACTTTCCTGTAAATTTAAAATTACTTCAAAATAAAAAGGTTTTAAAATGTTATTAGAACAAAGTATAAATATATTCATGAAGGTGAAGTAGACAAAGATTGTTCAGAATAGGAATTTTTCTTAGCAGTAAACGTAAAAAGAACAAAAATGATAACTGATAACTTGGATTTCATCACAATTAAAAATGTGATGAAAAAAGCATGACAAGAGAATAAACAAGAAAGCCACAGAATGGAAGGAAAAATCTGCAATGCAATCTGAAAAGTGACTTCTATCTAGTACATAAGAAGCACTCTGGTACCTAATAAACAATAATAACAGCATAAGAAAAGGCAAAAGACATGAAGAGAGTCATTTGGCGAATGATGTTTAAACAAATTGTCAATAAGCACGTGGAAGAGTGCTCAACATCATTTCCATTTGGGGAATGCAGATTAAAGCCATAATGAAATACCAAAAGTCATCCACTAAAATGATTAAATGAAAAAGACAACCACTGCCAAATGTTGAGGAGGATTGTGCAATACCAAAATTCTTCAGTGTTCTTGGTCAAATATAAGATGGTAAAATCACTTTGGAAATCTCTTGCAGCTTCTTTTTTTTTTTTAAGATTTTATTTATTGATTGATGAGAGACACACAGAGAGAGAAAGAGGCAGAGACACAGGCAGAGGGAGAAGCAGGTTCCATGCAGGGAGCCAGATGTGGGACTTGATCCCGAGTCTCCAGGATCACGCCCCTGGCTGAAGGTGGCGCTAAACCTCTGAGCCACTGGGGCTGCCCTCTCTTGCAGCTTCTTAAAGTTAAACATAATCTACTCTACAATTTATCAATTCCACTCTTAGGTGTTTATACAAAAGAAATCAAACCATAGGTCTGTAAAAGTTCTGTACTACAATGTCCATAGCTGTTTTATTCATAATGACCCAAACCTATAAATAGCCTAGATTTCTATTAAAGTATCAACCTACTGTGATATATTCATATAGTGGATTACTACACAATAAATTGGGGGGGGGGGAGGAACACTGATGCAGGCAACAAAATCAATGAATCTCAAAAATACTATGTTGAGGGGGAGAAAGCCAGAAATTAAAAGTACATACTGTATGATCCCATTTCTACAAAATTCTAGAGTGGGTAAAATAATAAGATCAAGGCTTGCTTCTGGGGGCCATGGGAACTGACTGGAAGGGAGGCCTGGAGATGATGCCTTTAGCCTTTGCATTTATCAAAACTGAAAGGTAACTGATCATTCCACTGCATGCGAATTGTACCTCAATTAAAGAAAAAGGTAACACAGTTCCTAAGAATTAAGAACCATTATAGGTTCTTGAGTTAACATGTTTTTTCCTTTATGCCTAGAGTCTTTCCTACCTCTGGGGATGAAAGAAGCCTTATTCGTAGTTCCAGTCCTTTGGCCACTTCTCATGGAATGGTGGTAAATATTTTAGCCCAGACTGTTGGAGTTTTCTGCTAGGGCAAGTTACTGCTCTACCAGGTGTCCTTGAAACACTTCCCAAATGTAATATAGTATATTCATGCACGTGCTATTCACTCCCAATACACCCATCCAGAGCATCAACCTCATAAATGTTTCATATTTTATAAACTAAAAAAAAAAAAAAAAAAAAAAAAAAAAACAGGGTTGCCCTGGTGGCCCAGCAGTTTGGCGCCGCCTTCAGCCTGGGGTGTGATCCTGGAGACCCAGGATCGAGTCCCACATCAGGCTCCCTGCATAGAGCCTGCTTCTCTCCCTTTCTCTCTGCCTCTCTCTCTTTCTGTCATGAATAAATAAATAAAATCTTAAAAAAAAAAGTTTCACCATCACCCCTCCCTTGGAAGGGGGGAAATACCATGCCAATACAGTATGTTTAAGCAAACTTTTCTTGCTTAAAACAGTATGTTTTACACCGTGCCAAATGCAGTATGGGTTTTTTTTAGTTTTTTTCTGAGTTTTTTTTTTTTTAAGATTTTATTTATTTATTCTTGAGACATAGGCAGAGAGAGAGCAGACTTTCCACAGGGAGCCTGATACGGGATTTGATCCCAACACCCCGGGATCACAATCTGAGCTGAAGACAGATGCTCCACACTGAGCCACCCTGGTGCCCTCAAATACAGTATGTTTAAGCAAACTTTTCTTCATCCCACAGGAAGCATGACAGTAACCTAGCTCCATTTTAGATAGGATAATATAGGGGAAATCTGAAGATAAGATAAAACTGTAGCTGAGTAACCTCGATCTACCAGGATCTTCTCACAGTTGCCATCTCTTCCAAATGCCAAATTGCTCAAAGTTAAATGGCTCCTTAGGGAGTTATAGGATTTTGCATACAAAGGACTCTGGTCTGTACATTTGTGATGCTTACCAGAGTACAGATTGTCAATTTCTAGATATAAGCTTTCAATGCTAAAAAGCATATGAAATATCTGGAAAGAAATATGCTTTGGGCTTAACAATCAGCAAGTACTTTATTTCACATTCTACCCAAGTATTCTCAAGAGCCACAGCTACGAGTTCTATAAATTTAGAAGTTAACTTGTATTGTTGCAAAAGGAACATTTATTTTTATTTTTTTTAATATTTATTTATTTATTCACGTAGACATGGAGAGAGAGAGAGAGGCAGAGATAGAAGCGCTCTCCATGCAAGGAGCCCAACGTGGGACTCAATCCCGGGACTCCAGGATTGCGCCCTGGGCCAAAGGCAGGCGCCAAACCGCTGAGCCACCCAGGGATCCCCAAAAGGAACATTTAAAGATGACTAGGATCTTCTGAATTCTAGTTGGTGGAAAAGTGAGGTCTGATGAATTCATTCAAAAGAGAGAAAGCACATAGTGACAACAGTTGTTGTATGGCATTTGAGCATATCTACTATGCTGACTGTAAATAATTTGAATCAGATATTTTAAAGGACTTGTTCCATAGTTCTTTTGCAATAAAAACTCAATCTTGCTTTGGGAAAAACATTCCCAAAATAGGAAATTTCTCATCCTTAGTTTCTGAGATTTGTGTGGCCTAAAAAAAAAGGCGGGGATGCTATGATCCACCCCAGTATGCGTGTTCTAAGCATATTAAATGTGTTTTTTGCCTCTATAAAATCACACCATAGAATTCACTTTTAATGTTGTACTTCTTAGAGTTACAATTAAACCAAGGTAAAGAATAAAATCAATAACGGCTGCATAGGAAGAGTAAGCAAGTCCTGCTTTAAGAAACATCTCTGCTTTTGGACTATAGAATGGGCAAGAGAGAATTCCAGCAGTCAGCTTCATGTAGGGAGTGTGCTTATCTATGAATCACCTTGCTGGATATGACCCTCATAAGAAAATCAGAATCTTACCCAATTCAGGCTATTCTCTGTAGGTTTGTTATAACATTCTTCCCTTAAGCTTTCCTATCCTGTCCTTCCTCTTACGAGTACCAATGAACAAACCTTTGTGCTCTACATTGGGCTGGGGATTGAGGAAATTTCTTTCTCCTCATAAGACATGCCTCAGATCTTGACTCTTGACTTCAAGATTTTTGGAAAGAAAACGCACAGGCATACACAACACACACAGACAATAATGCAATTCCTCCCCCTTCAGCTAGCACAAATCTTACATATTATTCAAGGTTCTACTTGGGCATCGTTTCCTTTGAGTTGCTTTCTTAGAGGTTCCAAAGAAATCAACCTTCCTACTCACATCACAACTTGTGTCTCTCTTACAGCTCTTACTTGATCCTGCTATGATCTATAATATACTGTCCATCTCTATTCCTCTTTGAATTCTTCCCACAGTGCTTACTACAGCACCATGTATGCAGGCAGTGTCACTAAATAAGAGTTGAATTCCTGGCCTTTTCATTTAAGTTGGGAATATGGAAGAAGATGGTCATTACCAGGAAGGTGAAGAGGTGAATATCCTTCTTGCATTACTATCACTGTTGCTCAGTCTGCCATATCATGTAACCCAAACTTCACTTTACTTTAGCTTATTGCTATAAATTCAACATTAATCTGGCAAAAATAGCAACATCAGGAGGTCATTCTATCACATGCTATGTTTCAGATTTAGAAACTATTAAACTGACACATAAAACCCAAAATGCTACTTTATCAACTTAATTTTCCCATGTCCACACACTACAAAAGGGAATTTCTATTTTAGAACTACACCATCAAATGCAAAGGCTAAGGTTTTTATTGTTAATATTATTGTTATTACAGATTTTCTTTCCTTTTGTGCTAATACCGATTCAGTCAAATTTACTTCAGGCTTGGCACAGATGATCAAACTCTGTTTTCTTCAAGCTCAATAATATTTTCCTACAAAATACGT
Organism: Nyctereutes procyonoides; assembly: GCF_905146905.1. Classification (NCBI taxonomy): domain Eukaryota; kingdom Metazoa; phylum Chordata; class Mammalia; order Carnivora; family Canidae; genus Nyctereutes; species Nyctereutes procyonoides. The sequence goes on along the minus strand of NW_026575049.1, from coordinate 43,697,012 downwards.
TTTATTAATATAGAGAAATGTAAGCCATCCGAAGGAGTGATTCTCACTACCCCAGAGCATGATCTAGGAATTTATGTCTGTTGCTTTTGATCTTCTTGAGGTCAAGGACCACATATTAATATCTTGTGTTTTCGGCAGATAGCACTGCACCTGGTACCTAGTCAGTACTCAATCCAAGTTTACAGAATGGATGCCCTACATTTTCTCTTGGGCAGATGAAAAGACAATTGAAAAATGAAGAAAGTGTGTTGGAATCTCAGCCTTCCTTTCTGTGACTCTCCAGGGGCCCAGTCCCTGCCATCTCCAAGGCTGTGCTGATAGACTGAGCAGTTCGTAAGTCAAGCACAGATGGAGGAGGGGAGGGTGCAGGACATGCATAGAAGAGGACTGGAAACCCCAGACCCTGGCATCAGCTTAGCAACAGAAGACACACAGTAAACAGCATATATTATTCCAAGGCCACAAGCTGAGCTTCCATTCCCAGGAAGCTGCTTTATTATCACCCAATAAACCAAGGTCTCACAACTATGGATCAGGAGCTGATAATGTCCCTTTTATGCTACAGGCAACCATGGAGTCATTTAATTAATATCTGCCAAGGCTAGATGATGGTTGGAAATGAATCACTATATTGTACACCTGAAACTAATATCATACTGCAATGTTAAAAACACGAGAATTAAACTAAACTAAGCCAAACTAAACCAAAATAAACATAAAGACAACCTGAAAAAAATATATCTGCAAAGGTTGCTCATAGGAAAATGAAGTCATCATTTATACATTTGGTAAACATTTATTGGGCCCCAATTCAACTGTGTGAGGAGTTGAGGATACAAAAATCAATAATTCGCAGTCCTCAGTCCTCATGGAGTAATCTGCCATGGGGACACAGTCATAACTTAAATCAATAAGTAGGAGACCAGACCCCAAATACATAAGCCTGGAGAAGAAACACAGCCAGTGATAGCAAGACAGCAAAGCTCCAACACATTGGTACCAAGCACAAAAGGAATTTAAACAGCACTACTGAGTCCACCTGCCACTCTTTGCAATAAACACACATGCCCAGAGTGCACACATGCCCAGAGTGCATGTATAGCCAGAGCCAGAGACCTGCTGCTCCACGTTCAGGTGCAAGTTCTTTATGCTTCTCATTTTCCCACTCTGAGCTCATTCTATTATTTAAAGATACATAAGTTTTCATATAGCAAAATCTCTAAAGCCATACCACCCACTTCACACATTATTAATTTACACATACACTGAGGACTAGATACATTAGAACAGGTCTCAACTGTTCTTTGTGGGAGAATTAGGGTTCTCAAGGACAGTTTTTATCTCATACTCCAACTTTGAATCTAGTGGCTCCCCACTGTATGTACAAAGTGCTTCAGACACACAGGACCTGGATGAAGGAGCAAGTGTGATGTGCCTGCAGGGCTGAAGTGGATCAAAAATGATCTACACTTTTATTATGCAACAACTTGCTTCGAAAACACCATGTACACTTGACAATGCTTCCAATGATCTTTTCCTAGGAACCTGATTTTATTCCTTTGCATATATTAATACATCAACAATTAAAAATGAAATTTTGCCTACAAATGTAAATCTCCAAGTAACCCAAAGAAAAGCGCCACAGCCCATATGCTAATCCTGCTTAATTTTTACTAAGTTTCCTAGCTGCTCCTGTGGTCTCATACAGGTTCAGGGCATAAGCTGATATGCAAGGTGATATTGGAATTCTTTTGAGAGTAGATCCCTGTCTCCTTGAAGGGAAGGTGAAAGCTGTGTCTCTCATCTCTCAACTTCTCATCATGCCCCTACTTGTGCAAAGCAGTGCCTGCTTAGAGGTCAAAAGCTAGAAGGAGATGAGTAATTAAACAATTTTCCAAGGGTCTGCAAATGAGCCAGAAGCAATCTGGTACCTCTCCAGAGCTCTAAACCTTAAAAATACTAACGTGTCCTAATCAGAGAACCATGAATGTATATTGAGAAACCACAGAGCATGTGGGAGGCTATTTCATGCTTCAGAGCCCACAAAGCTATTGTGGGACAGATGTACTAATATGGGAAAGAAAATTAAAGTTTAAGGCTAAATAACTTCATGAAAACCTCAGAATGGTAGCTAAATAGCATTATGTAAGTCCTTTTAATATGCACGACATGAAGCCAGGGATCCTTCTTTGAATATAAGTTTCCGAAGTCTCTTTGTCCTATAAATATTTGCAAGTGGAGGCTGATATTTATAGGTCATCTTCACAGAACATACTTACCTAATTATATTTATATAACAAGAACAAGCTGGACTTTGTTTGCCAGTATGGGCTGGAACTTGAAAGCCACCACCGATAAAAGAATCTTCCTTCAAAAGCTGAGTAATGTATCTGCATAAGCTGAGTCACTCTTTTTTTTTTTTTTTTTTTTTTTTACCATATCACTTCAGGTAAATAAGGCCAGTCCTACTCATTCTTCAATAGGAAACCCAGAAAGAAGCCAGAAAATGAGTTAGAGTTTCACAGGCAGGTCTTGGCGATTTGCTGGGTAAGGTGATATCACCGCTGTGGTTTGTGATGGCTCCAACCTCAATTCATTTGAACAAGGAACTGCATCATCCCAGTTCTAAGAGACCTGTCAAATTAGTGTGCAGTCCGTTCAGATCAACCCTCTTGGAGTTGCCACAGCCTTTAACTAGAAGAACTTTCATCACAAAACACCTTGCACAGTAGTGCCTATGTATAAATCATATATACGCCGCAGAAACCAAACTTTCAGGACTTGGATTAAATGCTGTATATTAAAGCCAGTTTTTAGAAAAGCACAAAAAATAACTTAGACCAAGTTTAATACGTTTCAGGCCATGATTTACGAAATGAGGGGATCCCTGGGTAGCTTTGTGGTTTGGCGCCTGCCTTCAGCTCAGGGCGTGATCCTGGGGTCCCGAGATCGAATCCCACATCTGCTTCTCCCTCTGCCCGTGTCTCTGCCTCTCTCTCTCTCTCTCTCTCTCTCTCTCTCTCATGAATAAATAAATAAAATCTTAAAAAAAAAAAAAGAGGGACAACTGGGTGGCTCAGTAGTTCAGTGTCTGCCTTTGGCCCAGGGCGTGATCCTGGAGACCCGGGATCAAGTCCCACGTCGGGCTCCCTGCATGGAGCCTGCTTCTCCCTCTGCCTGTGTCTCTGCCTCTCTCTCTGTGTCTCTCATGAATAAATAAAATCTTTATATAAAAAAAAAAGAAATGGCATGGGTAAATGTCAGTAAAAAGTTTACTAAGGATCACAAAACTCACAACCAACACAGATTACATAATAAAAATTGTCTGTGCATCAACTCCATTTGAGAAGAAAAAAGGACACATTGCTCCATCTCATCATGAAGTATGACCAACTACCTCCTTCAGTATAACTTCATGTTACTTTTGTTGACCTCGGTTATTTTTTTTTAAGATTTTATTTATTTACTCATGAGAGACACAGAGAAAGAGAGTCAGAGACACAGGCAGAGGGAGAAGCAAGCTCCATGCAGGGAGCCCGATGTGGGACTCAATCCCAGGACTTCAGGATCACACCCTAAGCCAAAGGCAGACACTTAACTGCTGAGCCACCCAGGCGTCCCAGACCTCGGTTATTTTTTTAAAAATAAATTTGGTTTCTTTTTCCCCAGGACTTGTCATATGAATCATCTGAAAAAGCCACCTTACTTAAAGCATATCTTTTTGCAGAAAAATGTCCTCTTGGAATAAAGCATTTTCTGATATCACATTGCATTGCCCTTACTTGATTTAAACTCATACTATAATAAAGTAAAAAGAAATTCAAAAATGTTAAAATAAATATGTTTTGAGTATAACATTTTTCAACCAAAATAGCTTGAAAATAGCATTTCCAAACAAATGAAAAGGCTGCGATGCCAACAAATATCTGAGAATGAGCATCATTTTAAAATACAGTTTGACATGTTTAGTGAAGGAGAACCAAGGGTAAATTCATTATCATGCATTTAGAATTTTTATTTTATTTAAATGAACATCTGACTTCTTTTTATGTTTCAAATTCAGGAAAGCAGAAAATCCCAAGATATTAAAATAAAGTATTTTCCGGATTATACAGAGATTGCCATAGACCTGCACACTAGCATCTCTCTAAACTTTAAGAAACTCTTGACTCTAGGTTAAGAGAAAGGCAGAGACATAGGCAGAGGGAGAAGCAGGTTCCATGCAGGGAGCCCGATGTGGGACTCGATCCCGGGACACCAGGATCACGACCTGGGCCAAAGGTAGGCACTAAACCACTGAGCCACCAGGCGTCCCTCAAAGTGTTGATTAATGCTCATACTTGCTATGCAAATCCATGAGACGGGGGTGAGGGGGGTGAGGGGGTGGTGTGTGTGACCAGCCTAAGGGCTTTTATATTTCTTTAAAGCATTTAGCCATTGACAGGTTAAGTTTACCACTGGGACCCAGGAAGTTAGCCCCAAAACACAAGTTCAAATATATGTACTTTCTAATGTATGGTTCTCAAGGACATGTTCCATTTATACATGGCTTTAATGAGACCTGAGAGCTGTCCTTTATAATGGCTCCCACAGCACATCTGGGGGTGATTTAGTAACTTGCCTAAGCTTTTACAATACTACGGTTCCAACAACCAACAGTTTAAGATTTAGAACTGGAATTCATATGGAAGAGGGTTTAAAGTCACAGTATGACTCTTTGCTTTTTAAGATTTTACAACATCACAGAAGGTTCATGATTTTAAGACAGGGAATAAGCATAGATTATCATGACCTTAGGATCAGTTTCTTTATCACAAAATCAACAACATGGTAAAATAAAAAATAATGGCATACTGCCCATATCATTATTTTTCGTTGGTTTATGTCTGGGTATGATGAGTCAGGACCTAAGAGAAATATTCACTAACTAGTTGATGACCTTCCAGCACTTGCTGAGATGTTAAGAATAGCAAACCACAGGCTGGCCTCATGGGACTCTTGGTCTCTGTCCACAAGAGAAGCCAAGTGTATATATCCTTTTTCACGGACCTGTATGGCCAAGAAACAGAGTGGACCTTTCTGGGTACAAACGAAGAAGGACTTCAGCTTTGTGGACAAGTTGAAGTCTTAGAAGAGCACTGGTGGGTTCTTTTCTTTTTCCATTTCAGTGAGTACTTAAAGCCACAGTTAGTCATAGAGTACTATTTAAAGATTACTATGATAATTTTGTTGTTGTCCTATTTATATAAACATAAGTATAAATAATTTATATTGCAAGGTTTGCTATGTACTGTCTTCAGTCCATGGGGACCCCAAAGAACAAGATGCTAAATAGCACAGTTTTGGCGACTACAGAGATGACATCCATTTATCTTCCCTAATTTAGCACTACAATCAGTGTACAGATGAAACAGCTCACTCTGCTTATTTTTCTCATTGAGAATAAGCATTTCTGAAGATATTCCTCTTCATTCCAGATTTTATGCTGATCAAAAAAAAAAAACCCACAAGATTTTGGAAGTTGAGCATTCTCCAGTTATTTCGGGTAAATAAGAGCTACCACCAGGAGAACTGTTCTACTCCACAGGTGTCCCATGTCAGTGGCCTCTCTCAACACATCTACCACAGCCCCACTGGCAAACTCTGCAAGGGCCCAGTCAGACTGTGCTGACTTTCCTTGCTTAGGGACAGTACTATACCTGGAACTCTGTGTCACCTTACAAACTAACTGCCTATCTGCCCAACTAAACTGCAGAAACTAGGTGGGCAGAGACTGCATCTCGCATTAATCTGTGTCTGGCAGGCACAAAATGCTCTTCAGTGTTAGTTCCACACTCTTAGGATCAGAGGATGTATTTCCTTGAGTTTACAAGGCTACACAGAGAGGCAACAAGGCCAGCAGTTTCCATAGGGTCCTTTGGCCTTCTCAGTTAATCATATTTTCCAATTAACTTTTCCACAGTGCTCCATAGATCTTCTTGTTCTATTCCTGATCAAAATGTACAGTTTCAATAATGTGGGGCTTTTTAATTGATATTAAATAAGCTCTGAGAAGCTGCACTGCAATGAAGTAATTCCACAAAAAGCCAAACTAGATTTGCTTGTCAGATAACAAATATATGTATGTTCATAATTAAAAGAGATTTATCTTTCCAGAAAGAAACATAAATGGAATGAAGGTAGTGCAGAAATTCCAAGCTCTACACAACTAGTGATGCATTTCCCCTGAGGTCTTTTTCAGAAAAATGCAACATTCTGAATAGTAAAGGCTTGAGATGAGTTGGTTCTCTTGAGGACCTATCAAGAAAGTAGCAAGCTTAAACTAGGGGTGGAAGTACTTAGGTTAAACATTTGGAAGACTCTCAAACACAAGACCTGAGAGCTGGTGGAGCAGGTAACTAAAGATGGCTGGAGGTATTTAAGAATCGGGCAAGGGCAGTACCAGGAGGAAGCAGGCTTCAACTGTAGTATCAACCCCAACTGAGCAGTACAGCCTTCTCCGGTCCTGTGACCTCCTCGGCACAAACAGCCACTGTGCACTCCCAGCCTGAGGAGAGAGTGTCAGCATCTCTATGGCAGCCAGAAATCCCTGTAGATGGGCCTAAAACAACAGCACAAGGAACTGAAAGGGGCCCTGTGGGGAAGAGAGTGAGTGAAGAACAGAACCCTTGCCCAATGTCTCCCCATTCCTCCTGAAGCTTCTAGCCACCACAGCCCCCACGTACCCTCAACAGTGATTGAGATAGTGCTGTCTAGGTCAAGTGCGTGGTGTCTTAGTTCCACGGTTTGACAATTGACACTAACCTATCAACTGGGCTTTTTCAGGTCTAAAAGGTGAATATTTTATGTGAGTTTTCATAAAGTTCGGAATGTCCAAAATTTCTGAGAAGACACCTCTGCATATAGATGTGTCCTTAAGTGCCTCACAGGCAGCTCGTGACAAAGCTAATCCGCTCTCAGGGAGTAGAGGCGCAGGACAAGGAGAGAGAAGGATGTCTTGCAGACATCCCCCTGGGGATGGGGCACAGGGACAGTGTGGGGCTTAATCCAACAGTGAGGGCTGCTGTGAACCTAGACAGAACAAAAAGTCAGATCCAGGTGGGCTTTCTGAACAACCTGTATTAGAATAGATGTTTACGTCTAGCTGGTTACTGTGATACTATTCCCTCTTCTCATCTACCCCAGGAGGGAAGGAACTTGCATTCCCTTCCCAAGTTGGGAAGAAGGACTTCCAACCTCACTTGGCCTGCTCCCTCACGACTGCCTTCCTGGGCAGGAGTCCCTTTTCCTATCTCTGCCTAAGGAAGAATGATCCACGTACCTTGGTCACTCTGGTGTTTTGGATCTTTCTGTGACAACGGTGCATTTTTTTTTAATTACTGAAGTACAGCTCACATACTGTACTTGGAATGTTATATTAGTTTCAGGTGTACAACATATGGATTTGACAATTCTATACATTAGGCTATGCTCACTGCCATTAAGTGCAGTTATCATTCTGTCACCATACAGTGGCATTACATTTTTTCTGCTTTCCTGCCATGCAGAAAGCTTAGCAAGGTAGGACCTGCCTCTCAGGAGAAGCTGCAGGTGTCCAGGATTTCCCAAGACTACTGGGATAGGAATGTTTAATTCTGGGGAGAAGAAACACAGATCAAAGGCCACCTTCTGTAATCCACTTTAGCAGCTGAGATTTTGACATACATTTGACTGTCACTGGTGTCTTATTTCCCAATTAGTTCTAGATTCGGAAGGGGACAAAAGGAGTGTGTTTACCTGCCACTTAATACTCTGACACCTTTATGTTTGAAAAGAGGAGGTTACCTAATACTTAGCATTAGCAAGGAGATGGCATATGTCCACTGTCACCTTTGGTACAAGTGACATTCTTTTGTTTTCAGCCATGGAGACACCTTAGAAGCCCTCTCGACATGACGATCATGTTGACAGTCACCACCAATAAACTGCCACTGCAACGTGAAATTATCTATTATCCCAGACCATTGCATATTAGACACTGGTTCTAGTCCTTTCTGAAGAACTTCTTTCTATACTTAGCCAGACAGGTTATCTTTGGTCATCATTCATTCACTCACTGTACAAATATTTAATGAGCAATTTAGAACCCAAATTGGGGAGCAGAGGAACAGCTGTCTCTATACAACTTCTTTAAAATAATAAAAGTACTGAGGATAATAAAGTACCATGAACCTTAACGAGAAGACATATTCTCACTACACTAGAGGGTACAATTTAGAAAGAAAGAGACTGAAAAAGTTCAAACATTCCCAGAGATGGCAGGCCATCCCGCAGGAATGAGTGTGACCATCTTATATTCCATTTAACAGCAGAGAACTTCCTGACACCTCAGCCTCGTCGTGGGTATTTCTGGGACTCTCTAAATAGTCCCATATCAAAAGGCCTATGGCATGTCCTAAAATTCTAACATCACTTGTCTATTCTGAACACACCACAATTTGAATATACTTCAACATTTTCCATTCCACTTAAGAATGTTAGGGGAGAACTGATCAACATGCAAGTAGGAGCTGTGAACATCTACTTGAAGCAGTGTACCTGCAAATAAACATGCTCCCTGGTAAGTAACCCCACCATTCGTCCCCAGTCATAGGAGCTGCATGATAATCATTCAACAAAAGCAAACGGAAGAAATGGAAGAAAGGGGGAAGAACATGAATTCAAACAAAGCCAAAACCTAAAGCCCTCCATTATTTATACTTCAAAATCAGAAGAGGAAAAACACCTATACTAGTTGGTTGATCTTGGAGCCTAGATAGGTAGGTGGGTAGGTAAGTAGGTAGATATCCATGGCAAAAGCTAGAGAGAGAGAATTTTCCAAGATGGCTTGAAAGGAAAAGTAAATATAACCAACGCGCTCGTGTTTTTCATTTTCGTTCCCCCCCGCCCCTGCTTCTTCCTTCTATCCCTCAAAGACTCTAGCCTTGGGAGAAACGGAATTGGGTATTAGCTGGCTATTAATTAGAGGATCTAAGTTTGCTGGTACGGAAGGATTAGTGAGAGCTAGCCACACGATGCTCTGCTAATCCCTCACCTGAGGCACCAGGGGCCATCAGGGCCTGGTGGTGCTGTGTGGGCAGGAGTTCCCAGGAAATTGAGAGGATCATTTCCTGACAGCTTCATATGCTGAGTGTCAGCACCTGGCCTGCTTTGATGATGGGTTTTACCCTAATCAGACCACCCAGGAACTGCAGTGACAAGAAAGCCAGCTGAGTTTCAGGGACACATCCACAAAGCTACAGGAGGATTACAAAAAAAAAAAAAAAAAAAAAAAAAAAAAAAAGGCATTCTTGTTATCTGTCAATTCCATATATATTCCTATATAGAGGAAATGCCATTTGGGGCTGTGTGGTTATGCAGTTAATAGCTCCTAACTTCATCTTCTAAATTGTTTTAGAACAGTAAGGACAAGTTACACAATATTGAGGAAAAAAGTCCAACTTCAAACTCAGAAGTCCTTAGGAAGGAAGAAGGAATTAGGGTATATTCATTTGGCATAAAGATGTTGGCCCCAGTGAGAAATTACTGGACTAGTGAAGTGTGAACACACTTGTTGGAAAGGTGAACACTCTTTAAAGTACTAATGACCTTAGTCAAGAAGTTGTTTCCTCTTTCAGTAACTACTGCATGCATTCTCTAACCTCGGTCCAGACATTAGCCAGAGCTGGATTTATCTGTGGCATCATCTTGTGCCACTGGGATGCAGTCCTCCGACACTCAGCTTTAATCCAGGGCATCTGTAACTATTTGATGAGTTCCCAAACAGAAAAAGTAACATTCTGGAATGATTATTCATATTTAGGAAGAAAAGAAGAGAAAAGTGCAATGTATTTCATAAGGGACAGGCAAAAGAATCAGTGATATCCAGGTTGGAAAAGCTGGGAGTGAAAAGAAAAAAGAATAGTACCAGCCACATCTTCAAGGAAATTTTATAGGCAAAGTAGACATGTATACAATGAAATTAAATGAGCTATAGAACTGGGGGCATGTTACTTGACCTCACTGCAACTCTATCATTTATAAAATGGGTAGAGAAAGAGTATGTATCTGATGTGGCTATGATGAGGATCTAGTGAGTTAATACGTGTTAAGTACTTAAAATAGTACCTGGCACAGAATAAATGATGATGGTGGTGATGATGTTGCTGCTGTGATAGTTGATTTTTTTTTACCTTTTTTATTTTATTTATTTATTTTCTTAAAGATTTATGTATTTATTCATGAGAGACACACAGAGAAAGGCAGGGACATAGGCAGAGGGAGAAGCAGGCTCCTTGCAGGGAACCCGATGTAGGACCTGATCCCAGGACCCGGGGATCATGCCCTGAACCAAAGGTAGACGCTCAACCGCTGAGCCACCCAGGCATCTCAGCCTTTTTTAAATTGAAGTATGGCTGATCTATGTTATATTATGTAATGGTCAACTGGATGTGTCAACTTGGCTAGACCACAATACCCAGATATTTGATGAAAGGCCATTCTAGGGATCCCTGGATGGCGCAGCGGTTTGGCGTCTGCCTTTGGCCCAGGGCGCGATCCTGGAGACCCGGGACCGAATCCCACGTCGGGCTCCCGGTGCATGGAGCCTGCTTCTCCCTCTGCCTGTGTCTCTGCCTCTCTCTCTATCTCTCTGTGTGTGTGACTATCATAAATAAATAAAAATTAAAAAAAAAAGAAAGGCCATTCTAGATGTTGCTATTTTTGGGTATTTTAGATATTTTTTAGAAGAAATTAATACTTAGGTCAAGAGATTTTGAGTACAGCAGATTATCCTCTATAAGGTGGGTGGGCCTCATCTCATCAGTTGAAGGCTTTAGGAGAAAACAACTGAGGTCCCTGAGGAAGAGGGAATTCTGCCTCCAGACTGCCTGTAAAGTCAGACAGATTGCACCATCAAGTCTACTCTTTGTCTCCAGCCTACTGGCCTGCCCTGCAGATTTTAGACTGGTCCACCCTCATAATCATGGATTCAATTTTTAATCTCCATCTCCATCTCAATTTCTCTCTCTCCATTCATATATATGTATTTTATACATATACTTTTGCATGGTGTATGTGTATATACTCCTACCATATACTATACTCTTACTATATGTATGGATGCATACACATATGTAGGTAAATGTATATGCACATGCACACATATACTCCATTGGCTCTGTTTCTCTGGAGCACCCGAACACAAATATTATTTATTATTATTATTATTATTTTTTTATGGCCAAAAACGATGAAAGAAATGCTGGGATCAATATCACAAACAAGATTTCAACCTGATGAACTTTCTGTAAGGACCATCCTATTTGATCTTGTTTCCCTGAAAATGCTGGCTGAATGTCAAGAGGACAATTTACTTAATGCATACCTAGTTGTTTCCTTTCTATTAGAAAATAAAAACAAATGTTTAATTAAAATAAAATAAAGTAACATTTAACCTTCCTGATCACACCCAGAGGCAAAGGGCTTCACTCTCAACTCAATCATGTAAACACAACAACTCAGTTCTTGGATTTAGAAGGGAAAAAGGCCTTTCTCAATTCCCCTCTACATTAAAGAACACCTAAGCCCTTTCCTACAGAATATATTGTTCCTATCAGTTTAGACTGACACTGTATCTAAGGAACATTTAAATATTTGTAACAAATGCAGATGAATTGCCCAAGAAGAAAAATACAATTCCATGCAGCTTTAGAAAAGCTATAATATATTAAGAGACTAACAGTTTTAATATCTCTTCATTCCAGAGAGGGACAAATAGAGCTATTTGTTAAAACTAAGCCTCCTGAAACATCTGATATTCTGACTACTTCTGCTAGATTAATGAAACACTTGAAATATAAAAAGTGAAATCTGTATTTCTTTCATTATCTGTTTATGGCATTAATAAGAACTGCTTTGCTAATTACTCTATTGTCAGTTTTCTTTTGGGACAAATCTAAGGTATTAAGAGTACATAAGAGCTTTATATTTAAGTCTTGTTCCAAATGATGAAGATATTGTTCTGATGGGGCCCATAGCATTGCAATTATAGTTAGATGCTTTATGCTATATTGAGCTAAAAGCGAACTTACAGAGAAAATCAGCCTTCCACAATCACTGAGATCTTAGATTTTTCACTGAAGCCTATCCCTAAATTTAAATGTCTGATGTGGCAGGAAACCTGTGCTATAATCTTAAACCAGGAGACCCTGATACCCCAGAGTTTCTGTGTATATTTGCATGTAAGTGTGCATGGGGTTTTCCTGTATTGTTACATTTAATCTGCTAGACATCCTGGGGTGCCAGGTGGCTCAGTTGATTAAGTATCTGCCTAAGGCTCAGGTCATGATCCCGGGACCCTGGGACGGAGCCCCGCATCAGGCTCCCTGTTCAGGAGCTAACAGTCTACTGGCGGAAACATTCAGGTAAGTAGCGGAGTACGTGTTGTATTATAGTAAGGCGTGCATTATCAACCCATTCAAAAGATGCCTATTAAGTCCCTATTAAGTTCTAGCACTACTCCCAGGGATATGATAAAGAGTTTATACTCTAAATGGCATGGAGAAGAGCAAGTTGGAGAAATAAAAACAATAATAAGATTAGTGAACAAGACAATATCAGAAAATATGGGTGTTATGATCATGAGTGACTGCTGGTAGCCTGCAAAGGCCTCTCTGTAAAGGTAATATTTAAAATGAGATCCTAAACAAAGAGGAAAAAGAAAACCACCCTGTGGAGAGCTGGGGGAGGAATGTTTCTGGCAGAAGGCACAGCTAATGCATAGGTCCTGGGCAGGTATAAGTTTAGCATGTTCGAGAGTCGTACTAATCCAGAGAGAATTAGCCCTGACTTAGGGGGATCGGAGGAAAGTTTTCCGAGTATCCCAAGTTGACCTTGGCTGCAGCCAAGTCTTTCTCCTCTCTAGACCACAGGAGTTCCCAGCAGAGAAAGAATACAGCGAGCGAATCCCCTCTCCCAACCTTACCTGGCGCCCTACTCAGTGATGCCACTGTCTGTGCCTCACTCCCAACAGATTTTCCTTCCCTGAGAAATAATCATGTGAGACTCAGAGGAAAAAACAAACAAACAAACAAACAAACAAGCAGAAGAAATCCATCCTTCCCCTTATGTATTAGAGGAAAATAATTTTTGGCAGCCCTGCCATTTCAGAAGCAGTTGTCATGATTAAGGTCCAGCCTGTACCCAGATCAATTGCCACATAAAAGTTCATTAACACACAATTCCTGTTCAAAGTTTGCCAGCTACCTGAATTCCAAGATGTCAACTGCATCTTCACTGACCATATGCCAAGCCAGTGTGGACAGAAGCAGCCCATGCCCTCAAAGCCACAGGAGCAACCGATGCAAACTCATGTCCCTTACTCCAAAACCCCAACCTAGTTCTGTATGAGGCCCCAGGAACATGAGCTTGCTGGTAACTGCCTATCCTGAATACCCTTCAGTGGCTTCACTGCCAAGATGATGAGGATATCCCCAGTCTTTTGGTTTAGTCAGCATTATTTAAAAAGTGGGAAGTAGGGGCAGCCCAAGGGGCTCAGCAGTTGAGTGTCTGCCTTTGGCTCAGGGCCTGATCCTGGGGACCTGGGATCAAGTCCCGCGTCAGGCTCCCTGCATGGAGCCTGCTTCTCCCTCTGCTTGTGTCTCTGCCTCTCTCTCTGTGTCACTCATGAATAAATAAATAAAATCTTAAAAAAAAAAAAGGTGGGAAGTATAGAAACACACCAGTCCACTGACTTTAGCAGATTCTGAGGTGACATATCCAATTTTCAATAAATGATGATATTATCACATGGACAATGATTCTTTGATCATTAAGAGAAAATGTGGCACTGTCCTCTCCTCAAACCAAAACAAGTTCTTTTCCTCTAGAAAAAAAAATGAGTTTATCAAGTGAAAAGGTTTTTCTTCATTTTAATGAATATTCTTCCTCTCTTTTCACAGATATACTGCACTCAATAATTGTCAAGTTATTACCTGGTGATCTATTTCTAATGAAGTCTACTTGGTTAAAAAAGAAGCTGAATGTGGAAAAATAATTTCTCTTTGGTTTCCCATTACCTTCCTGCTGATTGTTCAGTCTCCCATCTAAAAGTGGAACTGATGACATTTTGTGGAGTCTTCTGGTGTCTTCCCTCCTTTATGTTTCTCTCAGATTAGTACTTTATGTAAAACTGGGACTAGCAGATCATTCTTCCCACTGGTGCCTCTATTTGCAATCTTTGTCTGGATGATCATCTAGATTAGTTTGAATGTTGGCTTTCAACCTAACCCACGTTGTCTTCTATGAGTTCTTTGTGCTTAAAATAAGCCTACTTATGTTGACTTTTTGTTCTAAGGGCCCAAATTTGGATTGGAGTTGATGATCTTGGGTTGGAGTTGATTATATTTTTTCCATGTTGTCATAGTGTAGATGTTTCTCACTATCAAATTAAAGCTGTTTAAACATATTATCTGTTCCCCTATTAGTAATAACATCCACATATAGGAATGTCCTAATAAGTCAAGTGGGATTAATTAGACAAAAACCCAATTTAATGGGATGCCTGGGTGGCTCAGCAGTTAAGCGTCTGCCTTCGGCTCAGGGCTTGATCCTGGAGTCTTGGGACTGAGTCCCACATCGGGCTCCCTGCATGGAGCCTGCTTCTCCCTCTGCCTATGTCTCTGCCTCTCTCTCTCTCTCTCTCTCTCTCTCTCTCTCTCATTCTCTCATGAATAAATAAATTCTTTAAAAAAAAAACTTAAGGCAAAGCAGACTGTGAAAGGCTGGTATTGGAAAACCTAAACTCCTACTTCTTCAAAGTGCAGAGGTTGGTCAAAGCATTCCATCTTCACCAGATTACACCACCTTCCAGGGGCTCTAGCATGGAAAGAAACATAGCAGGAGCCAGCTCTTCTTTCATTGGCAGTCAAGGAGTTTACAGTCTAAAGATGAATCAACATGCTATACAACTCTTTGCTTTTAAATTTTTTAACACTTAAATGCAGAGAACCATGTTTGACCCTAGAGATACAAAGAAGGAAAAGACAAGGCAGTGAATGACAGAGTTGCCAAGTAGGTTCCTTATATCCAGGACACATAGCCAGTAGCCCATAAGACCCAAGTCCAGAAAGAGCTTTCTTTTTCAAGCTAAAATGTAATCATCAGAACCTAAAATATACATTTACATTTAATTAAGAAAGGAAATGGACCTCCAGAAGTTATCTGTTTGGACTTTTAAAACAGAAAAAATGGAGTCAACAGGGAGTTTGCATGACTCTCTGACATAAACTCAGTGACGTGATTCATCCATTTAAGTATTTCGCAGTTAATGGACACCCACTATGTACAAGCTGGAGTTACACAGGCAAGACATGATCCCTACTCTTGAGATGACTTGTCCCCAAACATAAGTGAATATATAGAGAGATAGCTTAGAATGTGGGACTTACTGTCTGCTGGCTAATGCAGACACAGGAACCAGGCATGAAAGAACCAGTGACCAAAGAATGGTCTTTAGCTGGTTCTCAAAAGATAAATGTGATTTCTAAGACCTGGTGGAGTTTTATTGGAAATTACTTTGGAATTTCTTCTCTTCCATAATAAAGGGAGAAGTGGCTACTTCTCCCTTTGATCAGACACTATCAGGATTATTTGAATATTTGTATGCAGAAGATACAAATAAATGAGTCTCGACTATATAGCTAGCAAAACACACAGCAAGAAAACAGTTCTTTGACTAGGTAAAACACTAGTCTAATGGAGCTCTAAAGTAAACTTCCAACACTTTCCTTGAAGACTCATGGCAAAGAGGATCTCCTCTCCATTTCCCCAGATGGGTGAAGAGCTGGTATTGACGAGCACACTGAGCCTCCTCGGTTCCTACCACACCTCCTCATCAGAAGTCAGACTGCCCCCCGAGGCACCTCAGTGGACCCTGCCACAGGGCAGTCAGTTCTGGACCTTTCTTCTCTTCACGAAGGCAACTGGGAATGGTGAGTTTCCATTTGTCCAATTTCTGTCCCCCAATGTCTAGCCAGGAGAAATGAGAAACTCACCATCCATCTCACCCTCACTAGGGAAACCATATGGGATTCAGGTTATTCAACAATGATTCCTTCAAACAGCTTCTCATTTACTCCCAAACCTAGTCTATGGGTATTTTTAGAGACAGCTCAGCTCTGCATTCTAGAATAAATAATCACTGAGAGTAAACCACACATGGGGAAGATGCTTTTGGGATTAGAAAGCAGAGACTGCTGACAAAAATCTTACTGGCCACTGAGGAAAACTGTGAGGCATGTGACGGGGGTGGGGGTGGGGGATCTATCACACCCCAGCACAGCCTAGATGGCATTCAAAACACACTTGTTGAACAATTAGTACAAATGACAATGTATGTGCAAAGATAGTCAAATTTTTAATAGAAATTCCCCCATTACCTATTTCAGTGATTTTCTAAATGTTTCACAGAAAATTAACTTCAAGAACCAGGTTCCCCATAAAGTCCTCCTTGGGGCTCTAATAGGCACAGCCCCCACCACAAAGACACACTTACATTCTGGGAGATGCCACATGTGGCAAATGTCCCTAAACGATGGTTGATGGTCTACAGAGAGGCTCTGACTGACATCCTGCTGGGGCTTCAGTATGCACCACTGTCTTCAGAATTTCTTCATAACATGCCCCAAGCTCAGACATGGAACTTCCCTTGCAGACTGACCATTATCAAGAATAAAGGAAAGAAGAATTCACTTGGGCCACCCTAATTAGAAGCCAGTAGGGGTGAATAGGAATTAGGCTAACGTTCACATTGTTTGATGCTTAGGTAAAATGATTTGTTTATGGAGCTAACAATACCAAGAGTTGGTGTGTGGGTGGATCATTGGTAATTTATTTAGGAGACTACAGTATCTCAGGCACCTTTAATCCTCAATTATACACAAATAGCTAACAAACTAACCTCAAATCTTTAGGGTAGTGACTGATATCTTTTCATTTGTGTATCACTCAGAGAACACTGCATTCACTACATCCTGGATAAAATGATCCTTATTAAAATATGTCACCTTAGGGCCTTCTATTTAGCAACATTTTGTTCTCATGCAAGAGAATGTATTATTTGCTTTAGTCAGTCATTACATAAACATTTATTCAGTACTTATATGTGCAAAGCCCTGTGTAAAGTATTGTAACAGGATATAAAGATAAACAACACATCTCAGCAAGTGCATGGATATAAAATCAAAACGTGGATTTATATAGACAAACTGCCCAAAGCTTTCATAGGAAATGGGAGTTGCAGGTGAACAAGGAGGGCAAGAGACAGGCACTTAGGACCAGCTTGGGGGACAAGCATTAAGTAGGCATGTAGAGAAGGGAGGGCTGGAAATCAGCTCAGTAGTGGCATGGGAGTGCACAGGAAATACTAAGACATTCGGTTTTTTCAATGCACAGAATAAATGAAGGGACTGGTGGGGGAGAAAGATGGGGAGAAAGAATGGGGACTTAGCATGGATTTTCCTGCAGCCAAGATCAGGCATCTGGTTTGGCCATTAGAAGTGAGTGGCAAAACTCTTTTAAGCAAAGGAAGTCATGGCAGTTGTACAGAAGAGCTATAAAACCACACTTTTTTTTTCTAGTCCTCTATACCTTGGGGTATATGCAGGTTGGCTGACTTCTCTCCCTAACAGTAGTCTGCATTAATAGAACGCTGCTGTACAGGTCACCAGTTGGGGTACTCAGAGCTCCACGGTTACCTGGGGCCCACTCCTTCCGGGAGGAAGGCCTGGCTGTCTTCCGCCTGCAGGGCTCAGTTCCGACAGAACTCACCCCTTTATAAAACTGCAGGTGTAGGAGAATCTTACACTAAATGAATCCTGAGACAACTCCCCATGTTGCCCTGCATTCTATCTACCTGTTCCTTTACACGTTTCAGCTTCTGCAGCACACTCTGAGAGTCTTACTTGGCTTTGAATGCAGACAGCAGGAATTTTTCTTTGCTGCTATAGTCTATTGTATTTCATTTGGAATCGAAAAACTCAAAGGAAGAAGGATGATGAATGAGAACGGTGGATAGCAAGGGCCTTGTTGATAGGACACCTTCACCCCCTGCCCCAAGTCAGCTTCTCCTGCTATCCACAGATGGACCTCCCTGCCTAATTCGGAGAAAGAACCGACATCCTAAAGACACAGCTCCAGAAAGTCCAGGGCAGAGCTAGTAGCATGCATAGCCTATTCTCATCTTCAACCTGTGATTGATGGAGGAAAACAGCTGAGAATTAAAACCACTGTGTCGGGATCCCTGGGTGGCGCAGCGGTTTGGCGCCTGCCTTTGGCCCAGGGCGCAATCCTGGAGACCCGGGATCAAATCCCACGTCGGGCTCCTGGTGCTTGGAGCCCTCTGCCTGTGTCTGCCTGTGTCTCTCTGTGTGTGTGTGTGTGACTATCATAAATAAATTTAAAAAAATTTAAAAATTAAAATAAATAAATACATAAATAAATAAATAAAACCACTGTGTCCAAAAATAAATAATGAAAATAAAAATTGCTAAGTGAAGTAAGCCAGTCAGAGAAAGACAAATATACCATATGATTTCACTCATATGTGGAATTTAAGAAACAAAGCAAACATAGAGAAAAAAAGAGACAAAACCAGAAAAACAGACACTTAAGTATAGGGAACCAACAGATGGCTGGGGGGGGGGGGGAGGGAGCAGCAGGGGCTGGGAATAGGTGATGGGGATTAGGACTACACTTGTCTTGATGAGTACTGAGTAAGATATGGGACTGCAGGATCACTACATTGTACACTGAAAACTAATATAGCACTGTATATGTTAATTCCACTGGGATTAAAATTTGAAATTCATTATGACAGAGCATTCGATATTTAATATGCTCTTTTGTCTAATTTAAAAAATGTTAAATGCAGTATCATATGGACTAAATAAGGAACACATAAGCTAAAGGGGAAAAAAAAGCTGTGTCTTCCCTACCACTAGCTCACAACCACATATAATCCTCCCAACTAGAGCAATATGAATCCTGGCAAAGAAATGGGAGGCAAACCTCTGGATGTATCCTCAATTTAACTCCTCCAAAAAATTTTTTAGTTGGAAAAAAACTAAAGGTCACTTTCAAGTTGACTTTGGCATGTTACTCAGGTTTCAGAGTCCTCATCTGTAAAATGGGAAAATAATAGTACCAACCTACTGGGGTAGTCAAGAATTCAATGAAGTAATGCATATAAAAGTATTTAATCCATTCATTTAGGATATCTCATTGCTACTAACATTCATGTATCCAAACTGGTTTATTTATTTCACTGTTTCCATCTCAAGTGAAACATTTGTTTCCTTTTAGTTTCCCTAAAGGCAGGAGAAAAGATGAACTTTGGGGCAAGTATGTGAACTCCATCTGGTGCATGAATACTCTAAAACACTCACAGGCATCGATATGCATCTTCTACAGCTACTGAAATCATGTTTCAAGTATCAAAAAAATGGAATGGAATAAAACGTCTTTTCACACAATAATCATGAAATGGTATTTTTCACTCTTTCCAAGTACTTAAAAGGAAACCACCTTATTTCTTACACTTTTCCTAGCCATTACAAAGAAATTTTTAAAAACCAACTCTCTACTAGCAATTTGACTTATAAAAGATGAGAAAGCATTACTAACAAAGTGATTTTATTGCTAAGCCTTAATTATATGTGCAGCTGTATCAGTTCAGTTTGGACAAATAATTATATGATTAATCGTGCAGTAACATTAAATGTAATGTAACAGTAAGATTAAATGGATTATCCCTATATTCTCCTTCTTTAGCCAAGTATTTCTGCATTTGTGGTTAGCTTTCTAGGTTTTGTTTTCTTTTTTAACCCATAAAAAAAACAAGGGGAAACCAAGTTAAGGAGAGCTGGTGTGTGGGTGAATATGTGACAGATTCCAGGAAAGGAAGAATGGAAATAATTTGCTGAATGTGAATATTCTCTTTGGTAAAAAGAGACATAAAGTTACCGTATTCTGTACCCCGGTGCCTGGGACATGAGAGGCAATTCAGTGTTTGTCCTTTGAATGAATGATCACAGCAATTCATTATTGCTACTACTAGTGAAAATAATATGGCCAAGTAAAAATTTAGTGAGTTTTTCGTTGTGTGTGCTCAATCAACTTCCATATCCATGAAATCTTTTATTTTACAAAAAAAAGATTTAAAAACTAGGCTTAACTATTCCAAAATCATAGATGGAGAATTTATCCATCCATTTAGCAAATGTTTCTGAAGCACCTATTATGCACAATTACAACAGGAGATTCAGACTCGTACATCAATCTGCTACTTAAAACTGTGTATTATGTATATTCTCCATGCTCTAGTGGTACTGTGACAAATTTTTAAGAACTTTGAGACATACTTCATGTTGGGACAGCAAATAAAATCTAGTTTGTAGAAAGAAAACTACTGATCAAGAAATTTGATAATAATGAAAAAATACATGCCTATACCCAAACATGTGCACAGATGTCCCTTATATTCTGACTTAGTGCCCAAAGGGGGTAGGTAAAATAAATCCACCAAAACCAGAGGCTAAGATTCTATACAAAATACTTAAATGAACTTTTATGATGTTGCCTAAAAAAACTAATGGAGAAAAAAAGAAAAAAAATTGAAAAAAAAAACTAAAAGAGAAAATGTATTTATTTTATAGCTTAACAATTTTTTTAGCTTAACAATTTTTATGTTCTAATTGTAACTACCCACTCAGTCTTAAGCAAAGAATGAATTGAGTCATAATTATTCTTCGAAATAATTTTTCTGAAAAAATTTGTATGACTTGCCCTCAAGAACACCTTTCTGATTTTTGAACCTGATTTTTTTTTCAAAAAATAATCAAGTCTGTAATTCTTACTATGCTTTCTCTTAAAAAACTTAATAAAATAGGGGATCCCTGGGTGGCTCAGCAGTTTAGTGCCTGCCTTCGGCCCAGGGCGTGATCCTGGAGTCTCGGGATCAAGTCCCATGTCGGGCTCCCTGCATGGAGCCTGCTTCTCCCTCTGCCTGTGTCCTTGCCTCTCTCTCTCTATGTCTCTCATGAATAAATAAAATCTTTAATATATATATATATAATAAAATAAAAACAATTAATAAATAACTACCATGCCATCATCTTGGTTGATCTTCTTTTTAATTACTGACTTGTCTGACTCTGCCAAATGTTGATTTGCCAGTGGTTCTGCCTATGATCTGACTAGTTCTCCAACACCAATTTCATAGGCATCATTGAAATCTCATATTTTGGTAAGGCATGGACATCACAATTCCAAATTGCATTGGATTTGGAATTTATTGTCAGATGTTTATAATAACTCCTTAGGAGGAACAAATAGACTGATGCAAGGTTAGGAAAGAGGAGTAGAAATTCATGCTCATTTGTAAATAGCATCATATTACAATGGCTTGATTTTCTTTTTTTTTTTTAGATTTATTTATTTATTTTAGAGAGAGGGAGGGAAGGACAGAGGGCGAAGGAGAGAGAGAGAATCTTAAGTAGACTGCACAAAGTTCGACGTAGGGTTCAATCTCACGACCCTGAGATCATGACCTGAGCTGAAATCAAGAGTCGGACACTTAACCCACTGAGCCACTCAGGTGCCCTACAATGACTTGATACTTTCTGAAACTCTGAAACTCAGTTAATTCTCTGGGCATGACTACCTGGAAGATGTTAAGTGAGGTGCCAAAGCCTTATTTAGAGAACAAGAGGCACCAATTGACTTCAGCTTCTCTTCCACTGCTTCAGAAAGGTCCTTTGCTTTTCAAACACCCAAGTCCTCACACTGTCCCACTGCTCTCACCCTGAAAATGCTCACCTTGACCTGCCCTCCAGCACCTTGCTTTCCCTCCTTCCGTGATTTTCCAATCCTCTGTATTATTGTTTCAAAACTTCATTAGGAAGGTAACTTCCTAATATAAGAAATGTACCTGAATTGTATACTATTTATGATTGAGAAGAACAAACGTGCAGAGGCCCTCTCATTCTACACACTTACTTTGCCAGGGTCCTTCTGTTCTTTATTCAGAAGACTTACTAATGCAAGGTAGATGCACTCCAGTGGTTAGGAGGATGGGTGCTGAGAACAGGCAGTTGGGTGCAAAACCTGGCTCTAACTTACTATGTGACCTGAAGCAAGTCATTTAACCTTTCTGTACTGTAGTTTCCTTCCCTGTAAAATGGAGGTAGAAGAGTGCTGTACTCCACACAGTCAGTAAGATTAAATAAGCTAATATATGTGCAATGCTTAAAACAGGATCTGGTACTCCGTAAGCGCTAAGTGTGAGTCCTTATTGGGATCTTCAAGTACCCTTCAGTCCTCAATTAACACCAGGCCCCCCACTAGAGCCTTGGGATACAGAGATAATATGCATTCCCTTGGCCCTGAAATCTGAAAAGAGATCTCTATTGCATGGACTTCAAAGGCATCTTCACATTCACAGGCTGTGTGACTTGGGATGGGGAAGCAGGGACAGACTTTCGAGGCCACCTGCACCCCTTAGCAGCTGTCTGACTCTTGATGGAGTATCTAATGTCTTTAGACTTCTTTCTTCCACTATAAGACATGGAGACAATGCTCCCTAACTCACCCAGGTTTTGGAATGATTATACACAAGACATATGTGACAAAGCATCTAAAACAGACTCACAGAGATACTCCAGAAATGTTCATTTCCCTTCCCTTCTTTAGAAAAACGAGCATAAATTCAATTTGCAAATACCTAGAAGAAAATGAGCCATTTCAATAAAGTGCACTCTGGTTAATTTTAAATCCTTCTATGTCCAAACTACAAGTCTTCGAAGATTGAGGATCTGTAATAGCTGTAATTTCTTAAATTCATCAAAATGTATTATTTCATCCTGTACGGAGTGGCTAACCAATGAACTGGGAAAGTTGTTTTATAATATCCTTTCTTGGACTGTTTTATTCAGAAGAGGAGGAAAAATGCCAGTTGTTAAAAATAGGCAGGAAAATTATGGGAAAATGAGAAACAAAGTGATGGATGGCAATAATTGTACAGCCAACACAGTCAGCTGCAAATGTGGAGACAGAGGGATCACGGTGCAGGAAGGACCGACCCAAGTGAGGAGTTGGGCTTCCCTCACCCGCTGCAGCTCCTGCTCCCATGATCCTCCCCTCCCTCTCCACAGTAGAAGAGATACAGCTCTGGCCAGTACAACCGAGACACTGGAACATGTTAAAAAACGATTAATAAGAACACAGAGGGCCTTGTGGGCTTGACAGATTGACCAAGGTTATGGCTTAAGACTTGCCTTGTATACAAAAATGTGTGTGTGTGAGTGGAGTGATGGAGTGCTACAGATAGTACACCACTGCTGTGCACAAACCAACCAAAATCCTCAAAGAATAAGTTCTATGACAGAATCAGCAGACAGTTCTACTGTCAGTGATGTCTTTTCATATACACTTAGCATCATATAAATGTAGGGAGATTAAAATCCTGTGGTACCAAAAAAAAAAAAAAACAACCCATTTAATTATCAATCTGCCATGCTGATAAATATACATAGAAGGCAATGCTTAGGTACTGTTTTTCTTTTCTTTTTTTTTTTTAAGATTTTATTTATTTTTTCATGAGAGACACACACAGAGAGAGGCAAAAACACAGGCAGAGGGAGAAAAACAGGCTCCACGCAGGGAGCCCGATGTGGGACTCGATCCTGGGTCTCCAGGATCACACCCCAGGCTGCAGGCAGCACCAAACCGCTGTGCCACGTGGGCTGCCCAGGTGCTGTTTTTCTATCTTTATTCACATTTAAGGGCTACTTTGCCAAATATAGAGAAAATTGGTATCATATTTTTTTCCAGTAAATATATCCATATATATTTGTATACATATACACACACATACACATACACCCACATACATCCTGAAACTTTGTGGAAATGTTAACGAGGTGATAGTATATACACATACAAAACACTCTGAGGAAGTAGAGTATTTAGAAATGCTTCAATTATCACCAAGGTGATGTAGTAAAATGAGGATAATAAAATATAATTAAACATTAATTACAGAAACTATCAAAAATAATTGACTTGTACAAAGCACAGCACTCCTATTAAAAAAGAAACTGATGGATAATAAAATATATACAGTATTCTGTTCTCTAGACATAATTACTTCAAGGCAGCAATAAAATTTATAGAAAACTGTTAAGTTTCTTCTGTGACGCTTTACTACTGTGAACTCAAGACATTTTCACTGAGAATTGCCTCCAAAAAATTCTTACAATTGTTTAACATCTTAATGGGAAACACTGCCATAAACTCAAAGATGTGAGTTATAAACAAATAAGAAATGAATTTTAAAGCAGTTAGGACTCTGGTGTACTTGTCCCATTTCTGGTGCACACAGAACAGACTTTTGCTCCCATTAGAAATGTCTAATGTTCTTATAGCCAAGGCAGAGGACAGTTTAAACTAAAGGAAGAATTTAATTTCATTTCATTTAATTTTTATTTTTTTAAGAATTTAATTTTAATGCAAAAATAATATTCTGCAGAAATGCTGGCAGAATATATTTTAACTAAAAATTATCCTGCCAAAGTTTTTACACCAGTTTGTTTCTGTATCATTTAAGGAACTAGGACACCATTCCGTAAAACCATTCCAATGCCCTTACGGGAAGCATTAGGTTTTTAAAAGGGCATAAATATCTCTCCTTTTGGCCTTTGTACAGCATATTCAAAGAGCCCAGAGAATTCTAGGTAGGTAGCTGTAAACATAAACTCCTCTATACTGTTGCAGGGGGCCTGTGGCGGGAGCTAGGATTTCACATGTTTTTACACTGACAAAATTTGTAACCACTCAATAATGAAGATGGTTCTAGTCAAAATATGTGTGTAGAGCTGTAGGCAAAAAGAAAATCTGAGAATTCTGTATGTATATGTGTGTGTGGAACAGCCTTCAAAAATCCAATCAGTTTTAATTTTTTCCTTGCCATATACTTCTTTGTCCACAAATGATGTTTTTAATAAAATGTTGTTTTAGTCCAGTAACAGTACATGGACATCAGGTTAAAGGAAGGAGGAAGACATGGCCAGCAGGAATAGGGGCCCTCCCTTTCTGATGTGAGAAAAAAGCCTGAGTCTCCAAAGAATACTTCCTGAAGCAGAACTAAATGGAACTGATAGATATTTATGTGAACCATGACACTCAAAGCCACTAGATCAGGGGCTGTTTGTTACAACAGCATCAGTAAGGTTAAGCTGATTGACACAAAACTGACATCTAGTTTTTATAAGCAGGTTATGGTTTGAGGACCTGATTTTAAATGAATATGAAAGTTATCCCTCACCTACCATGTCTTGATTTAGCATTAAAAGAAACTGGAATGATTTGGCAGTATTCGTTTAATTTGCCTGATTTTGACTAAAATTATGCCATTAAGAGCCACATATGTTCATTACCTATCACTATCCATGACAATACATTTCAGCATCACTAAGCAATAGGCAATAGATTATACCTGGAGTACAGTGGTAAGCAATTGTGGCAAGGAGTTTCTGGGAGGAACAGGAAATAAGGAACTTATCGATGTCATATGCTAATTCACCCTGTTGCCTTTGACTGAAGATGAAATATGAACTCTGTGCCGTAAGAACCACAGCATAAAAGTAGTAGGTTAAGTATAAAAATAATATAAGCACCTACCCACAGAAATTGCAATTTATGGAAGCTTCAGCAGAAACAGGTGAGAGTGGTGCCCAATAAACACCAGGCCCCACATTAGAGCCTTGGGATGAAGAGACAATATGCATTCTATTCTAGTGCCCACAAAATCTGAAAAGGGCCCCGTTGCACAAGAACCACAAAGGCCCCGTCACATTCACAAGCTGCGTGTGTGCGTGTGTGTATATATGTGTGTGTCCCTGCATCATTAGTTACAGACACCTTACTTAATTAAATGTCAACCCCTAGAAATTTGGGAGGTCATTCAGAGTTATTTTTTAAATTTATCACTCCTTTACAGGAAAGGCAGTAACATTTAACACCTTAGGGTTGCAAACAGAAATAGATTAAAATCAAGTGATAGTAATCCACTGTGATATCTCACTTAAATTTATCTCTCCAGACAGCCTGTCAAATAAGAAAATTCATTTATGTATGTGTGTGGGATGTGGAAAGAGGGAGAAAGGAGAAAACAGAAGTGAGCTGGTATATTTCTTTACAGAGAGAAAAAGATACAGCATGGAGTCACAAAACACCAGCACACTTTCCAATTGTTGGCCTCAACCGGGTGTTCAAAGGCAACACTGTCTCCAAAAGACAGTATGAAGTGTTAACAGGACCAACTGGATCATCAGGTTGGAGAGATCTTTCAGATAAAGCAGTATGTAATGGGTAATGAAAAGCAAACTCTCAAGATCCGTGGAAGATAAAGTGTGCATATTAAAGCTTTTTGGGGGGGAAGTCTGCTCAGTATGTGGAAACAAAGGGTTGTATCTGTTCTGTTTAATCTTTTCTCAATGTCTACGGCAAGGGAGGCAGGTGAGTCTTTGACAGTAGAAATGTAGTAACAGCTTCGAAGCAGGCATAAGGGGGCTGAATGGCCACAAGGCCTGACAGCATGGCTTACATTCATTATGTGTTCAAAGTATTTTTGGTCCATTTGGACTTTCCCACAATAATTAAAAGAAGATGACTCAGGACTCCTGGGTGGCTCAGCGGTTGAGTGTCTGCCTTTGGCTCAGGGTGTGATCCCAAGGTCCTGGGATTGAGTCCTGCATCAGGCTCCCACAGGGAGTCTGTTTCTCTCTTGGCCTAGGTCTCTTTCTCTCTCTCTCTCTCTCTGTCTCTCTCTCTCTCTCTCCCTCTCTCATGAATAAATAAAATCTTTAAAAAAGAAGAAGGAAGAAGGAAGAGAAGGAAGAAGGAAGAAGGAAGAAGGAAGAAGGAGAAGAAGACTCTCAGAACGGTGGGTAGCTACCCACCAACCCTCTTCTGAGGAAATTGGTGGTTGTGCTACATTGGGCCCCAATAAGAATACTGTTTTCAGTCCCTCTGACTGTGTCTAGAAAAGAGCAAGTGGAAAGACAAAGGCTTTGGAAATACTGAATCTCAAGAACTGAAGGAGTTAATATAGCCTGGAAAAACTCGTGGAACAGAATAGTTATACTCAAAAATATGAAGGCTCACTATACAATATAATTCAATAAATATTTACTGAGTAACTTCCATGCAGATCCCTGGAGGGGTATGCAGAGACTGGTAAGAAACAGTCACTGTCCTTAGGGAGTTTGCAATCTAACTTGGGCAGAGGAAAATTGTAAATAAACACATAACCAACCCAAGGCAGGCCCGAGGAAGCATAAAATGTTGTATGGACCTATGGGAGGAAAAGATCATTTTTCACTAAAAGACATTTTGGAGAGATAGATAAAGTTTTGATTGCCAGAGGTTTTTTTTGAGGAGTGGGTAAGAAATAAGGACACTTTCAGGAATAGGATGAACAAAGACGTACAAGTAGAACATAAAACATATGAGGTTGGGAAAAGAAGTCTAGTTTTGCCTGGAAAATACAATACAATAAAGAAAACAATGTAAGATTGGTATGTGAATTATGTATTTGCAAGGAATATTTGTATTTCATGAAAATTTTTAACATAGTACTACAATATATACCATTTGTAGTTAGGGAAGTGAAGCACAAGAATTCTTCCTCACAAACCCTTGATTCTAAGTCATACTTTTGAGGCCTGTACCTTTTAAATGCTCAATCATGGATTGCTGAACCAAATGAAAACATAAATTGATATTTTTAAAGATAATTTATAGCACATATACATATGAGATTATTAGCAATTTTCCTCCTAAGATCAGTCCTATATTTTTCCCCTTTCTTTCTGTTTGTAAACTCAGACCACTCTTGCTAAATGCATGCTTTTAACTCCCATGCATGGTGTAGGCCCCATTTCAAACTCCATATTAGCTCTTCCTGGTCACCAACACAGTTTATGGCTTCTCCCTACCACACCCAATTACACCTACACCCAAGCAAAGACCACGGATATTTGAATGGTGTCCCGGACAGAACAAACAAGGACAGGGACTTTGTGTGTTTTGTTCACGTTTATATTCCCAGTGCTTAGAACAGGGACGCGGTCTGTGGTCAATAAATATTTCGGTGTTGGATAACGCAAACAGATGTTTAACTTACACAGAACATAAAATTATGTGTGGTGTTATTTGCTTGCTTACTTCCTTCTTAAAAATATCTATCATACTAACGGAGTGGCACGATCAAGATGTTACACTCAATGAAATGGGGAAGTTCATGCTTAAAAAGGGTAAACTCTTCCTTCTTTGGTGGGCACTAGCGTTGGTAACATCTGAGTCATCACTCTGCCAGCACTCTTCTTTAAATTTTGAACTGTATTTAAATAACGACAGTATTACAGGTTTCTCTGCTGAGATCTTTAGACTCAACCAGAAATTGCTGGCCATATATAATTTCACACTTTCTTAGCTATTACAGGGAAAGCAGTCATTCTGATGTTTCATTTAATATCACTATTTACAATTAGTTTTTACGTATACTGAAAAAAAAAAAAACCAACAAGCACCATACGGACTAACTCCAAGATGTCCTTCTGGGATGTTGCATTTTATAAACAATACGCTAAATGCTATTATCCTTATAATAACCCCCAACATTTTTCCTTCCTTCAAGTGCTGTGTTTCATACAACAGACCTCTTATTAAAAAAATCAGGCTTGCCATCTCTGTCATATTTTTTTTATCCTCTGCCTCCCTGCCCCCTGCCCTTTGTGCCTGCAAACCACCTTGTACGGGGACCCTCCAAAGAGGACCAGGTGCTTAGAACACCTGGGGAAGGGGCACTGGCAGGTTCTAGAATGGAGTGGGTATCAAGAGCAGCACACACCAGAGAGGTGGGCCTTCCAGGTCCCCCTCTGAGCACTCTGATATGCTAATTAAGGATCTAGCCTCCACCTCTCGCCAGCCACCAGAAAGCTGTGCTGTTTCCTTTGGAGCTGTCTTGACAGAGCTGCCAAACCTGTGACCTACTTTCACATAGTCCTGTGATTCTCGCGTCCCCACAGTCACATGCCCTTCCACATGGTGGGCTGGCTATCTGTTTTCTCAAAACTGGAAATCACATAGAGCCAGCCATTCAACCTTTTTAGCATTTTAGTCACCGCCTTCAGGGTTTTAGTCACCACGTGTAGGCATTTTGAAAGACATTCTTCCAAAGTCTTCCCCAACACCTGTCTCCCACTGATAGCTCACCACCCAGCTTCCCTTTCCCCCAGTACCTGGTAAAGGAAGGACGAGATGACTTGGGGGAAGACGTTTCGTTTAAAAATGTGGCTTTCTAGCTGGCGGTTCTATATTACCAGCTAGGAAACCTCATTAACCTGACGATCATATCCTATGGGTGTCACGACCACTGAAAAACTGTGGTTATTAATTGCTCAGGTCAGGCCAGGAGATATATTGATCTCTCCTCCCTCTGAGTCCCCAGTGTTTCTTGCACATATCACTCACTTGGCAATCAATTACATTTTGCTTTGAGACACCTGCGGTTTCCCTGTTACCATTTTCTTTACACTCTTTGTTTCCAACTAGCCAGTCCACTTGGTGCACAAAGATTATGTAGATTATATGTTTCTGCATTTTCCACAGACTATACAAATGATGTCTCAGAAATATAACAGGACTGACCTGTGGGCATCAAGTGTGCAACTGTGCCCACCTGTGGGCAAAACAATGAACCCTGGAAATAACACAAAGGGCAGCCAAAGGAAATATCTAAAGGTGTCAAGAGGAAGGCATATTGGCTAGGGACCCAAGATCCAAGGGTCTACAGAGTAGCAGGGAACCTTAGGACCTTCCCACCCAACAGAAGAGGGAGTCTCAGACTTGGGGTTTCCCAACCCAAACCTATAGGAACAGAAGGCAGCCCAGGTAGTCTCATTCCTTCTGCGAATTGAATAAGACTCTCACCAACAGTGCCAGGTGAGGTGGAACTGGTAGGGGGATAGACCAGGTGCCCCACTGACAAAAGTCAGCCAGAAGTGCTCTCCTACCCTGCCAGGCCTAAGATTGCCTTTCCTCACCCAGACAGAGCAAGCAAGGGGGATCCCATCACAAACATTTTTCATCTATGGCCTCCCCATGAGCCAAATACTCTCCTCCCTGGACTAAAGGCAGGCAAATAATCCTTCCTTTTCCTCAAGCAACATGAAGGCCCAGATAAACCAAACAGATCAAAATAGCACTACAAAAGCTCTGAACAGTAAATGTCATTGTAACCACAGTCTACAAAAGTAGCCTGGGTGCTAAACCTAAAAAAGAAAGACTCTTAATATAATAGCCAGAATGTCCAAGATAAAATGGTAAAATCAATCATAACAAGAGCCAGGAAAACCACAAGTTGAAATGAGAGAAGATAGTCAACTAATGCTAGCACCAAGATGATCAGATGTTAGCATTGTCTGACAAGGACTTGAAAGCAGTTATCATGAAAATGCTTCAACAATCAAATAAACAAATGAAAGAACAGAAAATCTCAGCAAAAAAAAATAAAAGTTATAAAAAATGAACAAAATTTAAATCGTATAATAAAAATATTATAATGAATATAAATTCACTAAATAGGTTCAGTAGTAAAGTAGGGATGACAGAAGATGCAATCAATAAAATTTGAAGATGTAGCAAAAGAATTTACTCAATCTGAGCAAAAGTGATAAAATGGACAAAAACAAAAACAAAACAAAACAAAACCAGAGTCTTAGAGACCTGTGGCACAGTAACAAAAGATCTATTATCTTTTATCATCACAGCATCAGAAGGGGAAAAGAGAATGTGGATGAAAGATTATTAACAAAACAATGACTAAAAACTTCTTAAATTTGGTGAAAGACATGTAACTCACAGATTCAAAAAACTGAGTGAGTTCTACATAAGAGAATCAAAGAAATGCACACCAAGATGCATTACCATTAAATTTCTGAAAAACTAAAGACAAAGAAAAAATCTTGAAAGTGGCCAGAGGGAAAAGTTGTATTATTTATAAGGGAATAACAATCCATACGAAAACAGATTTCTCATCTGAAACCATGGTGGTCAGGAGGAAATGGCACAAGTCTTCAAATATTTTTCAAAGAAAAGAACTGTCAACTTTGAATTCTCTATCTGGTAACAATATCCTTCAGAAATGAAAGAGGAAATAAAAACATTCTCAGATGAAGAAAAACTAAGGGGATTAGTATGAGAAATTGTACCCACCCTTAAAAAATGGCTAGAAAAGCAAATACAGAAGAAAGTCTTGGAGCTTTGGAGAAAAAGAATATCAGAATAGGTAAAACTGATGTTTGAAGCAAAAAAATTTTTTTTTGATGAAGCAAAAATTTTTACACCATCTGATGTGGCGCACATGTAAAGAGGAAACACTTAAAACGATTACATTTAGAGAGGGAAGATAAAGATACCTAAATGACCATAAGTTTTCTATATTTCAATCAAAATGGTACAACTTTGATACCAGTAGATTACGATGTTTCTTTCATAGGCACATTGTTAATAACTACAGCTATCACTAAGAAAACTATACAAAGTGATATGCTTAAAAAACTATAAATAAATCAAAACAGAATCATCAAAAAAGTGTTCACACAACCTACGGAAATGTAAGAGAAACAGAGAAATGAGAAACAGTGAAAACAAATCAGAGAACAAATAATAAAATGGAAGACTTACACCCAAACATGTCAAAAATTACCTTAAATGTAAATGGTCTCAATAAACCAACTAAAGCAGATGGTTAGAGTGGATAGAACAACATGAGCCAACAAAGTTGACAGACAGATGTACTGTCTACATGAAACTTTCTTCCTGTACAGCACTACAACTAGGTCAAGATAAAAGGAGGGAAGAGGACCATGCAAACATCAATCAAAAAAATAAAGGGCAGAAGCAGCTGTATTAATATTATTAGACTGATAAAGAAAAATACCAGAGATGAAGAGGATTATTACATGATTATAAAGCAATCAGTTCACTGGGAAGGCAAAATAGTCCTAAAAGTACATGCATGCACCAAACTACATAAAAACACTTCAAAATGCATGAAACAAAAACTGATAGAGCTGAAAGGCAAAACAGAGAAATATACAATTATAGCTGGGGACTTAAACACCCCACTTTTAGCAACAGTCAGAACTACTAGGCAGAAAATCAAAAAGGATATAGAATAATTGAACAACACATTCAACCAACAAAATCTACTTGACATATACAGAAAACTACACACAATGACAGCAGAATAAACATTTCTTTCAAGTGCTCATGAACCATTCATCAAGAGAGGGAATTTCCTGTGTCATAAACTTCAACAAATGTAAAAGAATTAAAATCATACACAGACCAAAATGGAATCATACTAGAAAACAATAACAGAAAGACAAGAGGAAAATCTCCAAGCCCTTGAAAATTATCAAGACACTTTTTTTTTAATTTTATAAATTAATTTTTATTGGTGTTCAATTTACCAACATACAGAATAACACCCAGTGCTCATCCAGTCAAGTGTACCCCTCAGTGCCCGTCACCCATTCACCCCCACCCCCGCCCTCCTCCCCCTCCACCACCCCTAGTTCATTTCCCAGAGTTAGAAGTCTTTATGTTCTGTCTCCCTTTCTGATATTTCTCACACATTTCTTCTCCCTTCCCTTATATTCCCTTTCACTATTATTCATATTCCCCAAATGAATGAGAACATACACTGTTTGTCCTTCTCCGGTTACTGTGGCATTCCACGGGTCAAAAACAAAATCCCAAAGGAAATGAAAAATTGACAGAATGAAAGAATATGAAAATACAACATATCAAAATATGTGGCACCCAGCTAAAGCAGTGCTGAAAGAGAAATTTATAGTACTAAAGAGAAATTTATATACTAAATGCCTGCAAGTAGAAAAGAGAAAAGATCTCAAGTATTAAATGCAAAAATCCTCAATAAAATATTAGCAAACCAAATCTAGCAATGTATGAAAAGCATTATGTACCATGACCAAGTAGAACCAATTTGGGGGGATGCAAGGGCAACACAAAGGATCTCTGTGGTGGTAGAGTTCTTCTGTATCTTGACTCTGCCCACGTCAATATCCTGATTGTGATACTATACCATAGATTGCAAGGTGTTACCACTGGGGAGGAATGGGTAGAGAGTACATGGGATCTTTCTGTATTATTTCTTATAACTGCGTGTGAATCTACAATGATCTCAAAATAAGAAGTATGATTAAAACAATCTTTAAGTGATCTTATATTATGGAAGACTGAGGGTACTGTGGTTCTTGGTTCCTAGGGGTTAGACTCCCCCCCCCACCAAAACTAGAATTTGAGATTGTTCTCTGAGGTTTCAACTTATGAATAACACAAAATGAATGAAAGATGAAATATAAAAATAAATTTTCAAAAAATTACTATGAATGCTAGACCAGTAAGACTATACTGTGATCTGACTGAAGCTATCTATCTAAAATAAGGCCATATGGTTCAGAAGGGCGATTGAAGCAACCATGCCAAGCACTAAAGAAAAAAGCCAAGAGTGTAGCATCCATGCCAGGCCTTTACAGGAAGGAACCAGCCTTAACCAAATCTATTACTGATACCCGGTTTGTAGGCAGGTATTCACACCATTGAGATGGAAGCACAGAATTATACTTACCGGACTTCAAATATTCCAGCCCCTTGAATATTCCCCTCCTGGGGTGCGCAGTAAAAAAATCAAAATACTTAGAAATCAATAGTAAAACCTGCATCTGATGACAACTAGCTGAAAGTTTTCATTGTATACTCATTTAGCTTTTCCTTCTTTTCCAAGCCAGCCACATATCAATTCTATATTCTTTCCTAAATTTATAGTTCTCTTCCTACTTGAATGAATAAACTGACATTCTAGATTTGCACATCAATCTCATTAGGTTAATAAAGGGAGTCCAGTCTTAAAAGTTTGGTGGAAAAAATCAGCAAATTCACTACTGAAATGGCACCAAACCATAGGTGGCCTTTTAGGAACTGGGCTCTCATGGTGATGATCATTCCCTCTATATGTCTTGAGGTTCAATGTGACCTTTCTGAACCCACTTTTGGGTTCTTCATTCTTCTGCCAGCAATCTCAAATTGGATACGATGTTTTTTTTTCTTTGACTGTACTAACACAATTGCCATGTGGTAAGTGGAAATATACATGAGATTTTTATTATATTTTGACTAGCAAATGAAATAATTTTATGTTTTTTAGAGCATTATGAAAACCCAAGATTTTGAAATTATTCTAACAGAAGCAATGAAGTTACTTTCTCCCAGACTTTAAAGTTTTTATTAAAAAAAATAAAGTTTTTATTAATTAAGTCTGTTGAATCTAGGATATGGAAGACTAGAGAAAGAGCTTCTCAAACCATGTCATCTTTCTCTGTTAGGGTTCCCATGTAGACTTTTAATTGCCCTGTGCTTAAGTGAGCTGTCAGGAAAAAGCAACTAACCAGCTAAAACTTAATAGGTTTATGTTTAAAGACAAAATAAAACTTACATGGCTAATAACGACCACAGACTAAAATTTAAGGATATGAAATATTGCCTAAAGGATCATCTGTTCACTGTTAATAGTTAAAAAACAAAAAAGGACCTAGGGAAACTGGCCACAAAAGAAAATGAATACCAGACGATATAATCAGTAAAACCCAATAGAGACTTTAAAAAATTATTGATAAATCCAATCTTTACCATGATATTTATGAAGAAAATAACCAATCCTGATTTAAATAATTTTATTAAGATAAATATGAAAACAGAAAAAAATGGAAACAGATTAACAGCACTCTATGGAAAATTGATTATGGGAAGGAATTAAATTGGCTTAATGATGTTCCCTCAGGAACTTCATGAAAATTAATTCATGCTGGGCCAATTCTGATTAAAATGTTATGTTCATAAACCGGGAGTCTAAACATCCCGTCTTCCTGATGACATCATGCTGTTGCTTGAACTCTTTGCTATCTTAGGTGCTGCCATCCTGCCTTCTCCTGATTCTCACCAACCCCCAACCCTCCAAACCCCACTTTCCTTTCCTCAGGCCTTCACATCTGGGTGGTTTTCCTTTCACATTTTACCCCTTATACATAGGCATTCCCCAAGGTTCCATCCTAAGCCCATTTGTATAAATTCTCTCTCTCCCTCACGCTCCCTTCTTCCAGCCACTTTCCCTCTCCTGCCTCCACCTTCTCCTCACCCCCCCACTTTAATGCTGATGATGTCAATCTACGAATCTCACCCTGCCCTTTCTCTTGAGCACCAGTTATGTTTCAGTGGATGTTCCACAGATATATTCAATTCAAACCATTCAAAACTGGACCTCACATAGTTCTATACAATCTATAGGACACAATGCTTCTGGGGCCAGCTCCATCTAGCTTGTATATTGAGTGTGTGCACCTCTTCTCAAACCCACAGTCAGAAGGTGGGAATTGACTTTGGTGGGTGTATCTACATTAGGGACACTGGGAAACAGGGTCTCTCTGTATTATTCTTCAGCATGCTACTCAATGACACTGCTTTATTCAAGCCACCAGCAGTGTGTGCCTAGACTATTGCAGTAGCTTCCTAACTGGTCTCCTTGGCTTGTCTTTGATTACACAATCAATCTCACATGGCCACAAGATTCCATCCTTTAAAATACAGCCTGGTACATTCAATTCTGCTTCAGTATCTCACCATTTTCTAAGGAATGATGTTCAAAACACAGTACCTCATCCTATGTTCCCTGATACAATATATGCCTACACATTCCCATCTGTGGCTTCTTCTGTATTCCCTTAACCTTAAGTGTCCATACGCTCATCCTCCTCTCAAGGCCCACTCAGCTGAGAAGCCCCTTTCCTGATCCCCCAGTAAGAATGAACTCTTCCTTCCTTTATGCCTACGCAACCTTTGTTTGCATCACTACTTGTTCTTCTAACTCTGTGCTTCAGGGTCTCACGTGTACCCAACTTGGCAGGCGATCAACTTCATTTCCATCAGTTTTTAAAACCTCCTTTTGCCTTTAACTGATGGGAGATTCTATTTTCCTTTCAACCACGTATTTCCTTCATTTTGCTTCCCTAACCCAATTTAATTATTCCCAAACCATAAGCATTTACAGAGTTAAGAATGCCTACTCTGTCTGTCACAATCATGCAAGATGAAAGGATATTTAACCTCAGGCTGGGTATTCCAAGGGCCTGCAATTAAAGCAAGTCTTTCTTTTTTTTCCCTTTGGTTGACTCTATGATTAAAAAAGAAAATGATTTCATTAAAGATAATTCAGTTGACATTTCTGCTTTGGTACAACTTGGATTTGAGACTGCCCTGGAATAATTTAGCATGAAGTAACATCAAGAAACAAGGAACAGGAATGCCCTCAACAAATAGTAATGGGTAAAACATGAAGTGAGCAGCAAGGAGGGAAGTGGCCTAGAGGATGCTTGGTTTGTCATAAAATACCTATGGGAAGCCAACAGCTCTGGCCAGTGACAGGTTTGTAAAATTTCTTTATCCCTTTTTTCAGCCTTTACTTCCCTCTACTCTTTGTTCCCCACTTCTAAGGCAGCTAAAGCAATATCCTCCTAACTATGTATCAAAATTTAGCAATGTTCCATTGCCAAAGAAGAGATTTGGATGCTTCAGGGTCATAAGTGAAATGAGATGGAAATGAAGCAAAGAGAGAGGAGCAGAAGAAAGAACACAGGCCCTGGAGTTAGGGTGAACTGCTTCCTGCCCTACAGCCGTCACTGTCTTCCTAAGATCCAGAGCAAGAACCGAGCGTGGGAGCAGATTTCTGACTTATGGTTCTCTCTTATCCTAGGATACAAAGGTGAATGGATGGCCACCAGGCAATCTTCAGGTGTGCATGCCACATCTCTTATTCAAGTCCCCGTGGATGTCAGTCCACAGGATCACTCCACTCCCTTTACCACCCTCAGAGACAACGCAGACATGCATTTTCTCTCTTGGTGAGCAGTGACCTCACCAATCTGCCTTGAACAAATGTACTAATTGGTGGAATGACCCATGTTTGGACAACTCCATCTGTAAATTCCCTTGTCTATGAAGACAGATTATGTTTTATTAATAGAAAGCTAGCAAGCTAAAAATTTTCTACCAAATATAGATCCATATTTAAAAATGAATAAACACCTACCAAATCAAATAATTTTAGTATTTCTAAACCTGAATATCTATTTATCATTTTTTAAATAATTAGGATCTTTGAAATTATACACAGAATTATCACAATAGTACCATCCATTTCTATATTTTCCACTCAGGAATCACTCAACACTTATCGGTATCATCTACCTCAGTCCCAGTTTTTATACTTCTCATTGGATTGAGAAATAAACAGTGCATAAAAGTCTACAAATGGTACATCTCTGCAAGAAGTGACAAAATTTTCTGAATGGGATGAAAAGGAAGAAAATGGCAAAAGGCACAGACATGAACAGATGTGCTCCACATGTTTCCTTTGGGGCACTTACTGTACAGCTGACAATAAACCAGAGTCACACCCTTCCAGTCCCAAAGGAAGAAGTGTTCCTTCCCACCTTCTGAAAAGCAACCTTGCCCCTGTGACCCAGAGACCATCCCTTCTCTTTCTTGCTCATCATCTTGACTCTTTCTTCTGCCAACACTTCCTTCCCTTTCTCTTCTACTTCTTTCCCATCCTTCTAATGATGCACGGTCTTCAACATAGAATTCTTGGCCTCCTACTCTTCTTCCTCTAAATCTCCTTCCCAAAGAGATTCAATTACTGCTTCATTGATTTAATTATCATATTGAGAACTTTAGTCCCAAGCACCTACACTGTATCTCCAAATGCTTCCTCAGCATTCCACTTAAATTTTCCAGCTCAAACTCAACATATCCAGATGAGAATTTACCACATTCTTGACCAGGTCCCAGAGTATTTAGGCTCCGTGCCAGCTTCTCCACTTTATTAACCATGTACCTTGTTTTTTCTGAGCTCTCTGAGCATCTACCTCTATAATATGAGAGTCAAAAGATCTCCCCTCCCTAGTCCAGAGGGTGGTCATAACAATCAAATGGTCTTCACATCCACAGAGTGCTGTGAATACCTAACATGCTGTCACAGCAATTTTACCACTCTCATTCATCTGAACAGCTCTTTCTTTACTAAGTTACCAGATAAACATCTTCTCCAATTTGTTGTCCCTTCCCTCAACAGAAGAGCATCTCCAGGCCCTATTACTTCCTTCAAGACATCCTTTATGTTGTCCTTGTCCACTCCACCCTCAGCCATGTCCTTCATCCACCACTACTTGCTTCTTGCAATAGTTCCTTAATTCAGACACTTCCCATTTCTCCCTCTTCACTCCATTATGCTACCCCCAGACTAATCTTCCTAAGATTTAACTTCCACAACATCTTTTCCCATTTCCTAAACTGATTACAGTTCCCACTCTGCCCAGGAAAATATCCAGACTCTAACTTCTGGCTGACTTTCCAACCCTCTATAATCTAACTTTTTCTCTCCAATCAAAATTATCTCCAAGTAATCCAAAACCACAACCCACTACTAAATGTAAATGTCATGTCTCCTCTTGAGGCCAAAAGCTCCTTGATATATATATATATATTAAAAAAACATGACTTAAATTTATTTTGTGTAATCCACATGGTGTAGACTACTCTTGACTGAACATGTAATGTTTGGTCCATCTTGTACTGAAAACTTTAAGGAGGGTAATATGATCATAAAATATAATTTGAAGGCCATTTTGGTTTAAATAATAACTCATCATCTAGCCCTACACTGGGGAGTCAGGCCGAGGGCCAAACCAAAAAATGAGCAACAAAAATATATTAGTTGGAGGTTTCAACTCAGTATGATTGATCTGGAAACATATCTTGAGGCTCTGTTAACAAAACTTTATGGTAGAAAAAAAATGATTTGGATTGATTTCTCCCATCTAAATCATAAGCAGGAAACTAAAAGAATTCAACATGTCTGTGCATTGTAAAGACAGAAGATTACTAAATCTATTAACAGGTGAAACAACTCAAATGAGATCCACATCAAACCAGTGTCACAAAGTGTCCCACCTTAAAGCCAGCTGACCACTTGCTGGACGCACTGATAAATCTACTGGGCACTAAGCACGTGAGGCCATAATACTGGTATCAACCCAGAATATACCTCAAGCCCCGGGGCTGGAGTCAATGAGGGTCTACTGCAGAGGCTACAAGGATTGTGCCAGGCTCAGAAGATACAGGCTGGCTCCTTGGTCATCCACACATCTATCGTGCTTAGCCAGAAGAGCTGAGCAGGGGCAAGTCCAAAATAATTACTTATCTCTGCAGGTGCTACAGTTGGTTAGCTCTTGATTCAGGTAAGCCTCAAACAGCATCCTTTCCTATAATTTTATAGAAATCATGGTGGGCAGTGGGGAGGAGGTGTCAGATAAAGACAAACAATGACATCATGTAGAGTTTCATATAGAATATCTATATTACCCTGCTTTTCGTTCTGGATGGTATTTCCATCCATTCAACAAAAGTTACTGGCCTTTTACTACATGCCTGGCACTGCTGTAGGTACCCAGGATACAACAGTAAACAAGACAGATAAGGTCCTTAATATATCAAGGAGCAGGCAATAAACCAGAAAATGAGTAAGATAAGTGATAAACTGTAACAAGTTAAAAAGGATTATGAATGATTGTAGACTTTATGCACAGTCAATAAAAAACCAGAAAGAGGCAAAGATGTTCCAAACCTCTTCTCACCACTCCCCACCCAACTCCTAGAGGTCAGAGCTACTCTTTCTAGCTCTGGTGCCAATTAGGCTCAACAGAAATACCGCACTGCTCTTGTATTCCTTTGTTAGGCCTGGCCTCGTCATAACAAAACTAAACCTCAACACCTACAAATGGTTAAGTGTAAATAAACATGCAAGCTTTTCTCCTTTGGTGATTTTATTTAGTGCAATATTTGTCATACTTGATCTGATCAGAAATGGACCCTAAAACAACACATGATACTTGTAATTTTTCTCCTGATATGCCTTGTATAATTTCCAACTTAAATTCACAGGACCTTTTAGCTCAATATTGAGTGTTCACTATAGAATTGTTCTTAGCATTCACTAGGAGCACTTAGCTCTCACTCACTGAGGCCCTGTGTTTTGTTATCATGGCACAGATGCAGCTAAAAAGCAGTCCACCCGCTCACTAGAAAAATACTTCTTTGTTAAAATGAGATATGAGGAGGGAAAACATAGCTCCTCAGGACTTCTCATCTGCTGAAATTCTGTTAAGTATAAGGTAGACAATTGAAGCAGATAAGCAAGTTGTTCTACTGGCTCCATTTTCTCACCATTTACATGAGTGCAGAATACTTCCTGACTCTTTTTTGCCCATAGATTCAGACTGACACCTAGACAGATGGCTATACTTTATTCTACTCTATG
This sequence comes from Nyctereutes procyonoides, assembly GCF_905146905.1. Lineage (NCBI taxonomy): Eukaryota > Metazoa > Chordata > Mammalia > Carnivora > Canidae > Nyctereutes > Nyctereutes procyonoides. Next base: position 43,656,418 of record NW_026575049.1, on the reverse strand, counting down.
CATGGGGCGGTTGAGGGGGCAATCACTTAAAATGGACCTAAATTTCTCCTAAGTTTGATACCCCCAAATCTGTGCTGCCTAGAATTGTAATCACAAATTCAGGTCTATCGAAATAATTCTATTTCGACTTGGGTATTCAAAATTGTACTGTATAAGCCCTAATTGCCTAATTCTAATTCTCAATGTTTTCCCCTTTGTAGGTAGTCTTCATTTTTTAAAGAAATGAGACCTTTAATGAAAAATTATTGCTACAGGTACAGGTCTCCAATTTCTATTCTGTCTCTGCAGCTATTGTTTTAATTAGTTTGCCTGCTTGTATGCCGGCCCTTTGTTGTGGCCTGCTCTGGAGCAGGGGTGCCTGCAGAGGGTTCTTCTTCTGGAATGCAAGCAGTAATGAGCCATTTTAATAATAAGAGCCCTGTATTGAGCCAGGAGCCAGAGCACCCGATATACCCCAAGGAGCAAAAATGCTCCTGCATTTCTGAAGCTGCCTTTTAATTTGCATTTAAACCTAACTCCTGAAGAACAATTTCACCTGTGATTTTTCTGAGCCGGGGAGTAGGTGCATTTCGATGTTGAATATGTACAAATTATGTTAATACAATGGAGGTAAATGAAAGTCAAAGGCATTGTCATGCAAAATGTATAAGTTTTATCTAAATGCCTATTTTCTACCACAGGTTGTTTGTATTTTTTTCCCTTAGGTGAAATGTGATGGGATTTTTTAAATTAAGTGACTCTTTATAATTCCTATTTGATTAAAACTATCTGATCATTCTTCATTTTCCTGTAACCTAGACTTCAGAAACCCTAGCAAGAGGAGGATTAGTTGGTGTCTGGCCACTTCATACAATGGATTGAAAACAATCTAATTTAACACCTGTGTGCTCATCAATAAGTGTACTCAAGCACAAAAGTGAGCACAGTGTTGAGTGATTTTGACACTGACTGCATGACAACCACAGATTCTGTATCCAAACACTCCCAGACAAGAAGCTAATTGCAGGGATGAAAGGCACACCGCTAAAAGCATGAGTAATCGCTGCCATGATCCAAAGATAACCTGCTCTCTTTACTAGCAAGGCACTTCAGCATTTATGTCAAACCTGTCTCTACCCAGTCTGACCACCTTTTGTCTCTCTGACCAGTGAAAAATGGAAATGATCTTTCACTGCTGCGCCTGCAACTGCGAAGGATCTCTTCCAAGTGTGGAGATTTCATTCAACAACTGAGTATAAAATAAATGCAAAAGCTGACAGTTGTCATCACGCTGCAGAAATAAAAGATGAATTAATGCGATTTATTGGAACACCTTCTCCCCAATCCACCCGTTGGTACCAACGGAGACTATAGACACGTGGCCTTTCCAAGTTGTGACACCCCAAACAAACTACCAGGGCCAATGGTGGTGTCTATGAGGATGCAGCCCTGCCGTGCTGTGGTGACACAAAGGAATCGAATCATCAGATTGCAGTTCACGATAGTGATAATTAATAACATACTTCCTGAAATACATAACTTCAAATACTAAGAGAATATTAAAATTTTCCACTTGGCTTCACCAAGAGTATGTGAGCCCAACCAAAAAGCCTGCTGAACTGGAAGGCATCTTTAACCTGGGAATCACAGCTGCCTACTCTTATTCCAAGGTAAACTTGGGTTTGTTTCACCAAGTTCTTTGGGTGTTTTCTCTTGACAGCCACTTAGGCTAGTGAGCAATACACATCTGACTTAAAGCTGGAATCCATCCAGGCCTGCCAAATCACTGATGTCTCATTTTAACCAATCAATTGGGATAGAATTGGATATTCTTAAGTATCACACAAAGCAGGAAACATGAAACAATCTATTGAAGTTGTCCAGCTATCTGGACTAAACAATTTCACCTACATAGGGTATCCCTGACCATGAAATACTAGCAATGGCAGCAGGGAGATCTTCCCATTTCGAATCTATAGATGTCAATATTGATCATGGGAATATATGTATAATGTAGTTCTCTTTAAATCAAGTCACTTACTATGGCATTTTGCTAGTTTCATGGGACTGAAATTGAGACAGGGAAAATGAAAGGAGTCCATTTTTAGAAAGGCTCCATCTCTGCTGTTTTTCTGCTAGGCCTCATTTATCCACATTCTATATTTTGCATCTGAGTAAAACAAAGAAGCTATGTTCCCAGTTCAAGGGGAAAACAGTAAAGTTCATTATTCTCTGAGTTCTATCCTAAGCCCCCCAAACACCTGATAACATTTAAGAAGAGCCAGATCCCAAACATGTTCCAGGAAATTAGCTGCAACAAAATACCTCGGCTGATGCTGGTATCAATACCCCCCTACCCTGGATGACCAGTTATTCACCTGCCACTTGCCTCTGATCAGACCCTACCCTGGATCACTCAAAGAACAAGTACCCTGAACCCCTTTCCAATATAAACTTCTAAACTCCAAGTGACAGAGAGACTCATTCTCTTTTCCCGAGTCTCCCAGACACTCCATCTGCTATACTCTATCCCTTACACTATTCAATAAACTCTGCTCTCACTTCCTCTTGTCTCCAGATGGATTTCCATCCTGTGTGAAGCCAAGGATCCTCTTGGCCGGTCCTGCAGGACCTGCTCTGGGTCCTTGGACACAGCCTGCATATGTCAAAACGAAGGAAATTGTTCAGGAAATCTGAATTCTCATACATTGTGTATCCTTAAAGTATGTATGTGGGCTAGGAGTGATGAGACTTTGGAGCTTCCATCTTATTCCACAATGTGTGGAGCCCAGGTGGCTGAGACAAGATGAGTGACACATGAGCTCTGGTGAGCAATTATGGTGGCCGCCCATTGTGCCAAGACCTTATTACACTATTTCCTCGGCTCATTTTTGCCAAGCCGCCCTAACTAAATTATAAAAGTGGTGCATCAAGGAACATCTCACTAAACTCTGGAAAAGCATACCTATGAAGATGTAAGACAAATACAGAAAAATAAAACTAAGTAATAGATTCTGAAAGCAGCATTTTACTGAGAAAGCCCAAGAAGGTGACAGATGTACCCAGGTCCATATAACCAGCCAGTGACAGACGCAAGAGAAGAATCCATCATCCTGGTGCCTGTCCAGGGTTTCTTTACACAGTTCACTGCACTGTGAGGAGGAGGTTAACACCAACTCTTATTCAAACTTAAATTCTACTAGATATTATAGATTTCTGGTGGGAATACTTCAGAAATGAAAAAGTATTTTCAATTTAAATTAAATTAAATATCCAATTATGTCACAGAACTATACTTCAAAAGAAATGCTTTACCTTACTCTTTTTTAAAAAGAAAAAAATCACTTTTTCCTTTCTTTTTATAAATTAAGAGTTTTATGCAAAATGATTCATTTTTACCTCTGACTAAAATACAACCTATTTTAGGTTTGGGGATTAGAATCCGAGGTCCACGGACTCGACATAATTTTATGGCATAGTTCCTGTATATACGTATGTTGTTTTTTTCTAGGAAAGGATTTTTAGCTTTTATCAGATATTCAAATGGGTCTATGGCTCTCCCCAAAGATTAATAACTTTGGTTCCAAAGAGGGCTGAGGTTTTGGCAAAAGTAAGGAATCCTTACTCCACAATCTCATTTCTCGCAACAGTTTCTAAATCTCTTCAATTCACACAACTACTTTTAAATTCACAAAGGAAATCCGTAAGACTTACAAAGAAAAGTAAACTCCAGCTCCCACCGCAAGGGCAATGGACAGCAACTGATTAATTCTGCAGTGATGCAAACTTAATATAAAACTTCATTTCAAGTAGCCTGAACTTTAGATGGACATTATCAGCTTAAAAACCATTTCTTTCTCTTTCCGCCCCCCTCTCCTTCTCTCTTATTTTTCCCCCCTAAAAAGAGCTTATATTTACTTGATTTAAATTTGCCTAGCAAGCTTTTCTTCTGAATTCAAGTGACTGGAACTGAAATTATTCTACCTAGGGAGAAGAGAAAGCTGAAAGCCAATTTAATATTGGTTTCAAATACAAGAAGGGTACTCAGAAGATGATAGCCAAAGGAAATGGTCAAGAAGAAACTGAGTTTGCTCTAAAGCTAAATTTCCTAACATAAAGATGTCATAACATTAAACTGAAAGAATGAGGGACTGTTTTTGGACAGTATATGACCAGATAGATTCTTAAATGCCTGAGATGGCTTCAATGTGGCAAGGTGAAATTTACCACCAGTGGTCTCCTCCTGGCCTATGACTCTAAGGGCATGACAGGCCTATCGGAAGTTCCACACTAACCTAGGAAGCCCACAGTTGTCCCTCTAACAGGGGAAGGGGTTGGCAGCTAACTAATAAATCTCACAGACTCACCACCTTGTGGCTAGCCACCACTGCTATGGTGTAACTGGAGACCTGTTCCTGCCTGAGGCTGGAAAGGGGGTTTCCGAAAAGGAGGAGAGAACTGCTCCTGTAATTCTAGCCCCAGATCCCCCCAATGCCACCGAGATCCTAAATTTCCAAGAAAAAAAAATTGATCTCAGGTGCTGTTTAGCAGAAATTACATGAATGTCAGATTTTTTTAAAATCCCTATTAGCCTTGCAAGACACTTTTTTTCTTCTTTTGATGAACAGGTAATAGCCCAGCTCTTCTTTCAAAACAACCATCTATCAGATTGGGCTGGTCTTTGCCTTCCTTTTTGCTGGACAATCCTGCCCCAACTTAGAGTGGAGGATATGTCTATAGCCTTATCCCTTCAGATTGGCCTCAAAAGTTTCTGTGTGGGTTCTCAAAGGGAACCCCAGGGGACACTTAAGGAGCTGGAAGGTTCAGCTTCTCCCACCACCTGCCAGTCCTGTCCTCATAGATTCAAGGATGCTGAGTTATTTGGGGATCCCGGAAAACATGTGATCAATCCTTATCAGCAATACATGCCCCTCCATTCCAGCTCCCAACTGATCACCCTATTCCTGCCAGCGCTCCCTCCAGGGGGAAGAACTCATTATCTGCAATCGGCTCATCCCAAAGCTATCCTACTCTAAATGAGAGAAAGAGCTCAGCTGAAACCTGCCTTCCCTCTTGTCTATACATGTCCACTTTACACTAGTTTGTGAAACTTCGTCCAAAGATCCAAAAGCAGTACATTCACCTGGGCGATAAAGGTTCAAAGACAGCTGCAGTGTACATTCCTTCAGAGGTTTGGGAACAGAATTCCTGGAAATATTAACAATCTGAAAAGTATGCCTGAATATACTTTACAAATGAAGACTGTTCACAGAACTCAGATCCACAGGAAAATATCAATAGGGTAATAAACATGTGTATTTGTGGGGGTGCCTACTGTAAAGCTACAAACCCAGCAGAAACTAGAAGAGGCTAATAAGCACAACATGGGAAAAAGATTTAGAAAACACTTGCATTGTAATTTTATTAATACTGCCAATGTCAAAATTACTTATTGGTTTATAAAAAAAACCCTCAGAGCATCAATGAGAATAATATGAAAGTGGAAGTCATTATTGATTTCTTTCTCTCTGAGAGCACAAGGGCCTATAGCCCACATGACAAATAGAAATGCTGGACATCATAGGAGAATGAAGGCATTCTCTTCCTCCTGGGTGAAGCCACAGTGCCATGTGTATGCATGACAGGGGAAGGAAGAGGTGAACAACTAACATGATCAACGTGGTAAGAGGACTAACTAAATAGGGCTCTTCAACTGGAAGAGACGAATGTACAAAAGGAATGAACATCATTCAAGTCTATTCAAAATCTGAAAAGCTATAATAAAGGGGAATATTTTCTTAATAAATACTTTTCCCTATGAGTCTCTTCAAAGACAAGGACCGGGACTAAGTTATCCCTGTGTCACCCAGAGACTCTGAAGGGCCTTGTACACATGAGGTGCTTAACACACATTTAAACTGAATCAGACTGCATTTTCTTAAGGTAAAAGTCGGTGCCTGAGAACTAGCTCATTTTAGTAAGAGGTATTCTGTTAGAGACGTCTTTGTAGAAAAAGAGTGAAATGGCTGATAAGCTCAGAACAGCTATGAATCTAAGATTGAGTGGGAATATTTAGATTCAGGGAACAGTCTCCTAAGCCATGAAAAAGGGCCAGAGTCCACACAGAGAAAAAAAACCAAAAACCAACTTTTTTTTAATGTTCTTTTTTTCCTTTATTATATTCTATACCTTTAAAAAAATCACTCCCTAGTTCTATGATCTCTATATTAAACATTTTTTTCCTGCTGACAATCCACTATTTGAACTCTGAATATCAATAAGAACTTGAATTCCATAAAGTACAAGCAACGTAGATAAGCAAACACTGCTCCGAATATCTTACTGCCTATTTTGCTCACTATCTCTGGTTTTCAAGTACACTTCTTGCCATAATCATGCGTCCTTAATTAAATATAAGTTTCTGGCCAATTTTTTTATAATGTAAAAACTCATGACAACGTCCTTGGGTTTATGGCCCATTACGGTTATAGCATGCTATTCACCCTCAGCTATTGCTTGACTGAAGTTAATAGAGGATTCTGAGTCTCATATTCATTGCTGTAATGTCACTTATGGAAATAAATACCGTGCTGTTTGCCTTTCCCTGCTGTTCCGCCGTCTCATTTCAGCCTCGAGGGCTGTCTAGCACATTTGTCCCTTGTGCCAGGACAGAAGACACAAGATGAGCCCTAACAGACACGATGTCAATGTTTTATTTTCCTCTCACTGCAGATATAATGACACCAGCACAACTGTGCATGGAGTGGCAATGAGAGATAGGGCACATCACAGAACAAGTGTTCCAGAAGAAAACGAAGAAAGGCGATGATTTCTCTTGCCCAATATGTGGCAACTTGTAGGTTTCAGAGGCATAATGGATAGACACATTCTATGAAAGGATTTGATTTATAGCAATTGCCTTTCTTTTCCTGATTCCATTAAGGCCAGGCATGCTGACCTTAAGCATGGGGCCAGGTATTTTCTTCTTATTTAGTACTCCCTGGGCAGCTATTACGTGTATCAGTTTTCTTTTATCCAGATCAATGCTATAAAAAAATGTGTCTTTCAGTCACTGTATTTTATTTAAACAAAATATATCTTGGCATAACATGTTTTTATCCTCAACCTAAGGGAACTTTAAGTCACAGAGTTACTTTTTAACTACATGAGTTGTTTCTGATGATAAAATTCATGCTCACTGTAAGTAAAAAGAGTAAAAATGTTTTAATGATCTCTAACGCCACCAATCAAAACGGGCTCTGGTAAGAAACTATGTATTTATAAAATTGGGATCATCCTCTGAGTACTGTTTTATAGATTTATTTTTTGGTTAACATATCATAAAAACTTTCCCATGACATTAAGTTCTTTCCAAAATCGTATTTTAACGTCACACAGGGCAGAGGGATTTTTTTTTTCCAGTTCCTTGATGTGTTACATGAAACTGTGATACACATCCCTGTAGATAATATTTTAAATTTCTTCATTCACACTCCAAATTGCAATTCAGAAAGTTAACAATGTAGACTTTTATAAGGATACTGCAAGCATGACTGCTCCCAATCCTTCACAGCTTTTAAATCTTTGTCAATTAGATGGGTTAAGACACTGATATTTTCATGTGTCTTTATGTTTATTTTCCCACATGATTTTTTTGATGGCTGGATATCTTCTTTTTGTGAGCTATCTACTCAGGACCTTTGCCTATTTTTTTTTAGAGCAAAGATTTGTGGTTTGTTGTTGTTGTTTTAAATAACACTTAATAATTCTTTATGTTTCTTAGGATATTAACAGACTGTAAATTTTCCTCAGTTTGTCATTTTCCTTTAAATCTGAGATGATCATGTCTTAAAAACTCTAATGTATAGGAACTTATATCTGTGTTGTTTGTCATCTGAACTTCAAAGTGTTATTGAAAATCATACCATTTATAATAATCAGATGTATTTAATGTTCTGAACTTGTCCACTATTTACCACTTAAAATATAAAACCACTAAAACCTTTTGAAAAAGAGAGCCTTTAGCTAACAATTATCAGAAAACCAAAAAAACCAGTAATTTCCATTGCTCTTTTGCTGTTCACAATGTCAGGATCCAGCAACGCCTCAAAGATACTAGCCCTACAATGCTCTTGCTCAAGCCACATGAGCCACATACAAGCAAGCAAAGGCAGCCTAGTAACAAACCACCATCCTTTGGGATTCAGTTTGGAGTTCTAATGTGACCTAACCAGAGAAGCATAAACATAACAGAAAAATGCAGTCCAGCCTATGCAACCACACTCACTGAGTTACTTGAATTTCTGAGTCTCATTCTGGCATGTCAACTATTGGCAGTATTCTTCATGACTCTCCAGGTCTGATGTTCCAAATTCCCTCACACTGTGGGCCCAGGATATTAAATTTACTAGAAATTTGCAGAAAGTATTAAATATGGAGCATTTAACTCAAAATGAAACTGAAAAAACCAAGCAACCAAGTTAAAGATAAAAAATAATACAGAAAATCAAAAAGGACAGAGAAGTATTTCCTAATTAAAGAGAGGGGGGGAATCCCTGGGTGGCTCAGCAGTTTAGCGTCTGCCTTTGGCCCAGGGTGCAGTCCTGGAGTCCCGGGATTGAGTCCCGCGTCAGGCTCCCGGCATGGGGCCTGCTTCTCCCTCTGCCTGTGTCTCTCCTCTCTCTCTCTCTCTCTCTCTCTCTCTCTCTCTCTCTCTCTCTCTCATAAATAAATAAAATCTTTAAAAAAAAAATAAAGAGAAGGGGAGGGGCGCCTGGGTGGCTCAGTCGGTGAAGCATCTGCCTTCAGCTCAGGTCATGATCCCAGGGTTTGGTATTGAGCCCTACATCTGGCTCTCTGCTCAGCAGGGAATCAGCTATTCCCTCTCCCTCTGCCCCTCCCCCAGCTCATGCTCTCTCTTGCTCGCTCACTCTCTCAAATAAATAAAATCTTTAAAAAAGAAAAAGAGAGAAAGAAGGGGAGTCTTTAACCATGGAGGAAAAACATTCCAGGCTTTATGAGCTGTGCTCACTCACTGACAAGTGTTATTGCCACATACATGTAGTTTCCCTGAGGGACAGAGCATAATCTTTGTCAGAATATGTATATATAATTCATGCAGGGACATAACCAGGGATACATGGGATAATCCACAAATCTTTAATAAAGACAAGAGTCTCAGTCCCTTTAAGAATTACTCACGTGTCTCTGGCTGACTAGAACGCAACCATAAGGCATTTAAAATATATTAGATGAAATCTAAGTTCTGCTTAATCAGAAGAGCCTCATACAAGTGTGAGATTAATCCAGTTTTCCTCGAACAGAACGGTCTCATCAAGTCAACAGTCACCATGCATCCCAATGGCAAAGGAACAAAGTCGAATGGGGCCTACTCTTCATCTGACCCATTTCTTCCTCTCTCCAAAATGGTTTACAAATTTTCAAAATTCATATAAAGGATGATCTCCATATATCTTGATTACCTTTCTGTTTTTTCCTTAATCCAAGATGATATAATTCATTTTTTGGTGGACCACTTGTGAATTATTTTTAAATGTAATTGTTATTACTATTACCATTCCTGTTTTTAATATATCCTGAAATGATATCAAGTACTTAAAGTATCTGCTAAGGAGGCAGAGACCTGACCTCAAGGTCTGGAGTTGTTTGCCATCTTGAGGGAAGTGAGGAGGCAGAAAGAGCAATAGGGCCAGTGTCTTTTTATCTATTGACTTCAGAAGGCAAAAACAATTATCTGGAGAATTCAGGTGAGAAAAACTCACCTTTCCCTGAATTATTTGTGTAAAAGCAGCATTAATGGACTGAATTACTCGGGTAATAGTAATGTGTTGGTCTGTGTTTAATTAAAATAAGAAAGGAAATAATGCTGCCAGGCAAGCACTTTTCGGAAGGTTTAGAGTAGTGTGCACTCCAAAGGTTTTGCAATAGGAATATATGGCTTCAGAAAGTGCCAGCAGAGCAGAAAAATTCATCTAAACAACATTAGTTTTAATTTCACTAATTCCGGGAGAAATCCACTTCGCAAAGCTTATAAAAACACTGGTTTTCAAGCATGAGAGAGAAATTCTCTTTCCCCTTTTACATAAAATAAAATGTAAAAGTGTTTTCCTCCCAGCTTGTCAAGAGTGAGCTTTGTTTTCACATTTTTGTTTTTGTCCTTTATTTTTTAATTTTACAATGTAATACAAACTGCTTCTAATATTTCAGATGTCAGGCTTGAGGTGTTAAGGTGATTATGACAAGATTTGAAATAATGTGGAGAGGGAACGAATGTTCAATGCACCTAAGACTGACAGAGGTATCAATCACTTCAACTAAACAATTCACTGATTTCTGTATATGAAAGGAATCTACGAAGCTTTTAAATTCAGACCTGAGTAGAAAATTTTAATAATGAAAGATCCTCTTCACTCAGCTTCCATATTCAGTTTCATCCAAAGTCCTTATTTTAGTATGCTATGAATATCAACAGAAATTAAATAGGCCCCTTCTGTGAAGGCCTGGGTTTAGCATGAAGATTGCTTATGAAATAATGTGAAAGCTAATCTAAATGTGTTTTTGCTTTGTTTGGGTCACCTAGATGGTCATAAATATCCTATAGCCCTATGGATGGAAAAGTAACTGGATGGAAATGGAAAGAGGTATGTTAATAAATCTACAAAACTAAAAACAAAATAGTATGTTAATACCATCTGTTCCAGTTCTGTACCGTCCAACTTTGCCACCCCCCGCCCCATCAGAAGGACCTAGTTAATTCACATGAACTGCTTGCTGCCTGAGATTCTTGCCAGAACACTTAACAGCCCCCTCATTTGTTGGGTGGTTTTATAGGTCTCTGGTGCTGAGCAGAGGTAGGACAGCTTGCAGTGCACGAGGAGGACAGATAAAACCACCCTGCTGTGCAGATTTAGTCCATTTGCACTGGCTCTCATACAGAAAACAAATTGCAACCTCTCACAAAGGGGCCCTTTTCTGCACTAGCAACCCTGAAAAATGCAGGCAAAAATGAGTAAATCAGGCAACTTCACATCAGGAGGAAAAAAAAATGGCTACCACTCCAACAGCTGCTCTCATAATTAAGAACAGATTTCATCACTAAACTCTTGCTGGTTATGTCTGCAGCAAAACAAATACACAGATGTAAGGCATTTACATACTGGATATTTTGTACTGGGTAACCAAACCAAATTTACCTATCTTGCTTTAGGATACTCTCTTAAAAATATCATCTAGCCAATGATGAAGTATAAGGGAACGTCCAAACCTGAAGTACAACTATATTTCTGTCATCATCTTGCAACTAAATTTATTTTGGCATTCTACCAGATTCACTTTCTTTTTACATATTCAAAATTGCAATGCGCTGCCATGGACATGACCTCTTTCAAATAATGAAAATGCGCTACCAGTTTCTTTTACTCGTAAAATTTGCTAAATTTATTGCTGCCTCATTTATCCATGTTTTAAAAGATTGCACGGCACATGCAGTAAAAGGAATCACATTTGACCTTTTTAAAGGTAAATTGGTGTGCCATTAAATCAGAGAAATAAAATTAATGAAATGATAAAATTATGATAAAAACAGATAGGTAAGGACAAATTAATGGAATGTCACTCCACTACAATGAGAAAGCAGTCTACAGTTCACACATTGATGAAACTCACATACATTAAAAAAAAAACATAAAAAAAGAAAAAAGAACAAAAGAAGCCCATAATATAAAGTACAAAAACAGGAAAAATCCTTTTGCTGTTAGAAGTCAGGATAGTGGTCCCTCCTGGGTAGATAGGGTAGTTGCTGGGAAGGGGCAAAAGAGGGCTTCTGGGGTCTGGTAATGCTCCATTTCTTTCTTTCTTTTTTTTTTTTTAATGCTCCATTTCTTAATGTGGGTGCCAGTTATACTACATGCGTTCAATTTGTAAAAATTCCTCAAGCTATATTCTCAGGATCATTTTTCTACATATAAATTGTACTTCCACAAAAAATAAAATAAAATGAAGTAAAGTAAAATGAATAAAAGATAGGCAAGGCATGCACTGAACTTCATGATTTTCAATGTCAACAATAAGTACCTATTCACCGATGTTACTCCCAACCTCTTCACATAACTCAATCCATGCAGTGTTCATAAGCTTCCGATACTGTTGTCACAGTGTCTTTATTAACAGTACTTATCAAGTTATAAGTTTTACTTTTGAATGACTAAATTGGACATTTGAATATTTAAGCTTAACTTAATAGCTCAATGTTTTAGGATAGTCTCTTGTCTAATATGCTCAACAGATTATCCTCCCAAAAGGTATGAATGTTAAATAAATTTTTGTGTGTTTCATTACCAGTGTATAATTTAAAGTAAAGAAGCAGTTCCAAACATGTAATTTTAAGTAAAAAGTGGTTCTAAGAGCATCTTTCAAATGATGTACTATTACACTGCTTTACCTAAGGAACAATAATCCTTACAGAAACCCATAGATTTAAGTAAACCAATTCAAAGTAGAACGTGCAAGATAAGCCTACTCAAGCTGACATATTTTCTAAGAGCCTGAATATTTAAAATTATTAGGAATATATAACTGGTGGATTAAATAGTGGTGTAATCTTCATTTAGAATTTCAAATTTCAGCATTTACAGATGCAATGAAGCTGGAAACAAGCATTAAGGCATCAGAGTATCTGGAGAAGTAAACTTACTAAACAAGTTGTGGTGGCTGACGACAAGGGTGGTGTTTTCTACACTTTTGTCCCAGCTAGGGCTTTGAACAAAACAGCGGCTGAGTTACAAACATAATTCTGTGCCCTTTACTCTAAGTGGCTTCACAGCTGCACTTCTCAAACAGTGACCATCCATGCATGAACCAGGGGTCAAAGGCATAAAGACACTTTCTTAGCCTAAGAGGAGGGTCTCTCTGACCTCTTTCTGCATGTTTGCTCATCTAGTTCAACACTGTTGCAAAGGCTGAATTCTCTCCTGATCGCTTGATCCCACACGATAATTATCATTAAACTATACCTAAAAGACAGGGATATGGAAAACATTATCCACAGTCTTCGTGTTAATCTATTTGGGGTTCACGTTTGTAAGTGAAAGCCATAGAGAACTTGTACATAGCACAATGGAACTCTCCACAAACAGGTTGTCTGTTAAATAGCTGAAATAACTTTAGGCTTCACTTTCCCGTGCAATGCTTCCACAAATAGGAGACTTGGAACTGGCGTGTTCAGCTAGTGTTCATTTAGATCCATCTATACAACCTCTCAGACTGTCATCCTGAGATCTAGCTTGTGACCCAGGACCATTCAGAGCTCACTGAATTTTGATTTATGGAGTACTTGATGTTACTTGAACTTTAGCTTATGCCAAACTATGAGTATTTGCTTGTTTTAAAGAACTCCTTTGCAATCATAATTTAAAGGAACTAAATCTGTATCCTTAACGAAATTATGATTTCAAATTCCTACTCACTCTGAGTATGGACACTTCTCTCCTGATCATCGACTATCCCAAATGAAGCTTTTATCCATGAGCTTACTCCTGCACTACCCACACCTTTTAAAAACGTATTCTCTGTCCTTTAAGAATTACACGTCCAGGGATCCCTGGGTGGCGCAGCAGTTTGGCACCTGCCTTTGGCCCGGGGCACGATCCTGGAGACCCAGGATCGAATCCCACGTCGGGCTCCCGGTGCATGGAGCCTGCTTCTCCCTCTGCCTGTGTCTCTGCCTCTTTCTCTCTGTGTGACTATCATAAATAAAAAATTAAAAAAAAAAAAGAATTACATGTCCAGCCAGAATCCTGACAGGATGTAAGATGTAAAGTATATTATTTTCTTAATCTCTAGGCTGGGATAATGCTTGTTTATAAAACACTATGAATCCTTTTTTTAAAAAAAGAACAGCTATGTACTTGATGCCAAGGATGTAAAGACAAAGAAAACAGGGCACTAGCCTGACTAGGAGCTCACAGACTAGTGAAAGAGAACTATGTGAACCTAATGAAAACATTATGGGATGGATGGATGGATGGATGGATGGATGGATAATATAGATGGCGGGGAACAGGTAGAGACAAGAAGTTCTGTGAAGACACACAGAAAGCAAGTCATCCCACAAGGAGTAGAGGTTTCACAGAGAAGATGATAAAGAGCTTTAGTGACAGTTGCCTTGATGGGGTGGGGTGAATGGATGCAGAAGGTGTCTGGTATGGAAAAACTGATGGCAAAGCATCAAGGCATGAAAGCGCATGGTGTGCTGGGAGGTTGGGAGGAGGCTGGGAACACAGCCATCAAGTTCAGAGTCAGTAAAGCATAGTATACCTGGCTCAGTGTTGTGAGGTTAAAGCTAGAGGAGTGAGTTGATATAAGGTTGTGAAGGCTGTATGCTAGGTCTAAGTATTAGATTTTTTACCTCTAGGTTAGTATTTTCTAGAATATGTTTCTGAATTGCTTTGCCAAAAAAACCCTCGAAAAACCAAAATGCTTTTTGATCAAGTAAGTTAGAAAATGCTGCATCCTATAGTCTCCTTTCAGAGATTCATAATACACATTTGGTGTAACAGGGTTGAGAAAGACAGCAGTAAAAACCATCTTAATTGCACAGCATCTTCACATAACTATTGACATCTCTCAAACTAATGTTCTACAGAATACACATGGAAGATATTAAATGTTGCTTCAGGAAAGTAGGGGAACAAAAAAACTTTTGGAGCAGGAATAGAACATGATCAGATTTATTTGTTCCTTTCCATTTCCCTTCATTAGAAAATTATTTTTTTAGCAGTTCATGTCTGGTAATGAAGTAGATATTGCACTAAATTTGAAAGAGATTACTGGCAAAAAGCCAAGAGGTGACAAAACACAGGGAGGAGGGACTTTACACAAGACACTATCTCAGATTGAAATTACAAAAGTAATTCATAATAGGATAAAAGTGGAATGATGGAAACACAGCAAATGACAGTGACTTCAAAGATTCTAGCCTAAAGACCCAGTGGAAGGTGCTCCTTTAGCCAAGATAGAATTTCAAAGAAGTCTGCTCTGCAAAAAAAGCAGTATGATCAGTGCTGGTCATTTTACATATGAGGTACCTACAAAAACATCCATAGGGGCATACTGAGAAAGCAGTTAGACAGTGAGCATAACATACATCTAGAGAAGTTGAATAGCAATTATGCTATACACCTGAAACTAAGGTAACACTGTGTGTCAACTATACTCCTATTTAAAAAAATTAGTTAGAAATATGGCTTTCAGTTTAGAAGGAAGGTCAGGACCATCTGTAGTCATACAGATGGTATATGAAGTCATTGGAATAGATAAAGTGCTCCCCTCCCAACTGTGGGGAAAATTTAGGGCAAAAAGAGTATAGAATCCAGAATACCAACATTTCAGTGTTAAAATACAAAGTTAATTAATATCTTATGTGACATTTTTTATACTGTAATCTTAAGAGTTTTTGTAATCTTAAGGTTTTCTTATAATGTAAAAGGTTCTGTTTTACATTATCCAGAAAGAGAATACAGTGTTGAGCCTGACACTGTTTTATATTGTTACTTTGGTCACTGGTACATCACGTAAAGAAATCAAAATATGTTTGGAACAGAACAGAGGCTAATTAAATACACCTGAAGTCCAGAGCGATTCAGAGAATTGACCGAAGTCTTGCAGCAAATTGGTCCTGTTTGCAATTAGCCCAATATCTAAAAGTTAATTCAAAATCTGATGTTCTCTTTCCTTTTATTTGTTTCTAAGGCATGTGAGAATATAAATAAAATCATATAATTCACTCAAATAAGATCATTAACAGATATTAGAAAATCATTTTGCAATTTTCACATGTACTCTTTAATTTTAATAGCTATAAAGTGTTAACAATATTAGCTAATTTTTTCTTATGTAATTGAATTGTTCTTCATTGGAAGGAATATCACGGAATTATGTTCCTGTATTCTTGGAAGGGTGGTCTATATGCATTCTATATTAACAATGGTCTTAATATCCCACATAGCCAATCAACAAAAGTTACTAAGTGACTAACATAAGCGAAGCACATCCTTACTCATGTGAGAAACACCAGAGAAAGGAAGAGTTGAGTAGTACAACCACAAATGAAGTAAAAAAATTGAATACCAATAAGAAATAAATTTATATTTTTAAAAAAAGAGATAAAGAATATGAAAAAAAAATAACTGAAGTCAAGGAAGACTCCCAACAGCCTCCACTTAATTGCACATAATGATTTCAATTGACTGGCATGAAGTTCTTAAACACTCAAGTATAGAATCCTTTAAAATCTGTGTTAGATATAACAGAATTTACATTTTTCCTCAGTGAGAGGGGAATAAAACCTTTGAGAGTTATAAAATATTGTTGCACAACATGAATATATTTCACATTCCTGAACCAGTTACTTAAAAAATGATTAAGATGATAAATTTTATGCTACATGTTTTTTATCACAATTAAAAATTTTTAAAGGAATCATGAAATTAAATCACTTTAACATACTTTTGTCCAGAACATGTTTTATATCCTACAAGGAATAGGGGGCCGGCCACCATTTTCAGATGGTGAGAAAGAGGTGGAACTGGATCTTTAGGTTAATTAATCAGACAATGTTACTCAGGGCTTGTTAAAGAGATGTGACAAGATGAACATTCAAAAGCTAGAAAAGCTAGTTAACAAAGTGAAACAGTTAAATAGGAAAGTAGCACTAAGGTTTGGAAGATTATGAAAGACTTATGAAAAGAGTAATCAACAAGATATGGTATGACTAAAGAAAGAGAATCTAAGATCAAGTTCCAGTAATAACATGGTACATGCTACTAATGGTCAACCTGAGCTTTAACCATTAAAACGAAAATACCCAGAAAGCATTTGGTAAAACAGGGGCAGCCTGGGTGGCTCAGCAGTTTAGGGCCGCCTTCGGCCCAGGGCCTGATCCTGGAGACCCGGGATGGAGTTCCACATTGGGCTCCCTGCATGGAGCCTGCTCCTCCCTCTGCCTGTGTCTCTATCTCTCTCTCTCTGTGTCTCTCATGAATAAATAAATACAATCTTAAAAAGAAAAAAAAAAGCATTTGGTAAAACAAAAACAAAAACACTGTAGCCTGGATGCTCTTTAACCTTTACCACCAAGGTTCAAAGACACCGAATCTGAGATACATGCCAGTAAATTTGAACCAGGAATTTAGATGAAGTCCATCAACCAGTTCAGCCATCAGGTTTTGTCCCAGCAAGGTTACACTACTCACCTGTCCCTGTGCCTTCTTCACTTGAAGTTTACCTGGGAAGGTGAAGGGACTAACAAAGAAAAGTAAAAATCATTTCACTTCCAATTTGATGGAACTAAAAAAACTTCTGGAGAGTGAAACAGTCTCTTTTAAAAATTTGCTGTGCTCTAGGAAACAGAATAGAGCTGAGAAAAATTAAACCCTTGATAGACTTTATGCCTTTAGGCAATCTGACAACCACTGTCCAAAAGGACAAATCCTCTCCTTTTGGATCTCAGTACTGCAGGCAACTCAGAAACTCTCCCGCTCTGATCTGTACAAAAGGTCATCTGGTGTTTCCAGATCAATCTCTGTGGTGTTCGAGTCACTAAAACAGCAGATTAAATTAGCATCCACAAGAACTGCAAGTCCCTCCTCTCCACACAAACACTTGGAGGAAAAACCAGGTAAATCAGAATGCCATTAGTATATTGGGATTAGAGAATCTTACTGTAATGTATAGGAATAAAAAAAGAAGAAGAAGAAAAGAAAATTCAACTTTTTAATTAAAACCTTCAGAATCTTATCACAAAATGTTTCAGCCTTTGCAGATTAAATGGAGTTTTTTTCACTTAAAAAAATACATAGCCAACTTCTAGGGGAAAATAGTACTTAGAAAAACAAAATGAGTTTATTTTCACTAGAATGTATATAGTTAGACTATCTTACTATTTCTGTTCTTTAAATCTAATCTTGAATATTCATTTTTCATTTAAAAAGTGGGCATGTTTTAATTTCTAATCTAAGGATGATATAGCTACAAAAATTTATTTTATTTTTTTACTACTGTTAGCTACTTAATCTGTGAAATACAGCTCAGGAAAAAAAAATGCTGTCATAAAACCTGTTGGTATAAAGATAAGCAGTTTATTTAATATCTAATTAAATGTGGTCACCAGAGAAATCACAGCTTATGAAACTTTATCAGAAAAAGATTAATCCATTTCAGGCTTAACCCAAATGTCATAAGAGAACTCATGAATTTAGATAGGAATCCACTTATTATCCAAAGACATTTTCATATTGAGTAAGAAGAGCTGATATTACTGGTTATATTTATAGTCACTTCAATCAAATTCATATACTTTGTAGCTATCATTGATTTCAGGGACAATTATCAAACTAGAATAATATAACAGGAAGTCCCATCCTCTTTGTCAAACATTTCTATAATGTTCTAAAAGCACTTTGAGTTTACAGACCTCATTCATTGAGAAATTCAAAAAATTATACGGATTGTGTCATTTTAATTAAAAAACAACTAACAAAAAACTACTGAACAACCTATTATATGTTGGAATCAGGCACTGGGGAAATGAGGATGGAGAACAGGATTCCATTTCTGAAGGGCTCACACAAATCATGAGACAAACCCCGAAAGAACCACTGATATAAAGTAATAACTACTACAGGGCAAAGGCTGCTGTTCCCCCCCATATCTATTCATGCCTTTGTCTATAGCAAAATAAATTTATCTGGACACGTGGTGACCCAACATAAAGTCTGGATGCATTTCTCAGCCCTCTTTAAAGCTAAGACAGCCAGGTGACTAATTGGGGTCAATGGGATCTGAAAGAAAGTAGTCTGTGCTCCTTCCAGGTTGAAGCTTTAAAGGGGAGGATATGCCCTCCCCATTCCTATTCCTCTTCCTGAGGGCTCAAAAGGAATCTGGGCCACCTTGGATCAGGTGGACAAGTTGTAGCACTCATTATAGGTGGTAGAGCTATAGAATAAAAGAAGACTGAGTCCATGATAGAATGTCAGAGAACAAAGCCACCATTCCACCTCAGATTTATAATGTAAGAAAAGCAACCTTTGGCTTGTTTTTAAGTTGCTTCTTTGGTAATCCATCACATAAAACAGCATCATGTTCTTTTCTTTTTTTTAAGATTTTTTATTTATTTATTCAGAGAGAGAGAGAGAGAGGCAGAGACGCAGGCAGGGGGAGAAGCAGGCTCCATGCAGGGAGCCCGACGTGGGACTTGATCCCAGGTCTCCAGGATCACACCCCGGGCTGCAGGAGGCGCTAAACCGCTGCACCACTGGGGCTGCCCGAAAACAGCACCATGTTCTAATTAAGATTTAATAGACATGTTTCTTTCTCTGAGAATTTTGGTACCAGAAAGTGTCCATTAAAAGGAAGAACCAAAATTTTATAGTAAAAGCAAAGGAAAGCTTGAATTCTAATTTTTTCATGAAAAATAAAACCCTGAATCATAAAAATAAACTAATCTTACAATACTAAAATAGAAATGAGAATTAAAACTTTATAAATTCCTAGAAGAGAATGACTTAAGTCATTTGGGATAGGGGGCCTAAGTTTTTGTTAACAAAACTGTATAATCATGAGATAGAGGTAATGAAAAAAAAATCAACCTAGTAAGTAACAGAATAGGTCTCAAAACCTGATCATCAACATGTAAGAAAGGCTTAGGAAAATAGTAGTGAATACAGATAAAAAACAAAAAAGTACAGGTCAAAGCAATTAGAATGGAACTAATAGATGAGAAAAACAAAGATGACTCAACACAAGAGTAATACGTTTACTTCAATTTGCCTCTTAAAGGCAAATCAAAAAGCGTGTGTGCACACAATGTGTGTAAACAATACAAAAAAAAACCTCTGATCTGGAATAATGTATTAATCTGACAAGACTGAAAGACCAATCCATGTTTCAGGAAATGCTCAATACTGAGACACATTTTGATTAAGCTGCAGAAGTTTGAAGAAATAAATACTTAGGATATTCAAGCAAAATGAGCAAATCATTTTCAAGATTTAACAGGATAGGCATATTTGAGGAATATACATATTAAAGCTCAAGAGAGTCTTCAAATTTGGTGAAACTAAAAAGAAGTAGAAAAAGAGAGAGGTGAAGGAAGAGAGACAATGTTGTCTTGAATGAAATTCATTTTATGTTTGTGGAATTTTTTCTGGATGGCAGGATTTGAGTTGATTTTTAAATTTCATTTTTCTTCATTTTTAGATAATTTGAAGGAGCATGTAACATGTTAACAAAAACGATGAGTAAGTAAGCAGAAAATATCAAGATGGAAAGCAAATATGACAATATATTAACAACAATCAATTCTGGGTGGTGACTCTCTAATTTCCAAATATTATTATCATTTTTTTATAAGAGGAACCAGATTTGAAGGAGGAATTGGGCAGGCAAACTAGGAAAAAATAATACTCCAGGCATAAGCAAAGCCAGAAAATTATGAAAGAAAATGGTGTGCTTAGGAAACAGCAAGAGGTCTGGTAAGTAGATAAGGATGAAGTCTGGGTCAGATTATATACAATGATTGAACTTCATTCTAGACTTTATTTTTGTCACTGATATTAACTAACATCATTCAAGCCAGTTACAGTATGTTTGTCTCTATTTTTCAGGTGTAAAAACTCAAAGTCCAGACCTCAGGGACAAGATAATTCAGTACTAGTTCTAAGAGATGGCACAAAGACAGATGAGAAGTAGAGAGTAAGCTCAAGGTGCTTACGATACATTGGTGACACCAGACAGACAACAAAGCAGTAAATAATAATATATGGTAATATAACACACACAGACTCTATAGGAATTTAGAAGAAAGGAAATTCTTTGATGGTTGGAGCAGATTGTGGAAGTGGCATGACTTATGCCATGGGCTTGAAGAAAGCCTGGAGCATTTTGAATTAAGATTTTCAGTCTCACAAGAAATTACATTGTAGGATCCCTACCCACAGCTACATCACAATTCCATAAAGATGGAGTATTTATCTTTCTTTCATACTGAACTATAAAGAAAAGATGGACTGAGTCATCGCTTAGGCTGGAATATGACTGTAGGGAAAAATAAACAAGTAAGTAAAGGCTTACCTTATATTAAAATAAATTCCAGATGGCTAACTTTTCATCTAGTTTCCTTTATGGTTTTACACATCAGATTTAACTCTTTAACATATCTATGGAAATAGCCTTTTTAGCCATAATTACAAAAGAAGAGATCAAAAAGATACAAAATTTAATTTCTACATTATAAACAAAGGTTAATCAAGAAGCTGGGAGAATTGCTTATAATTTATTTAGAAAAGGTTCATTTCCTTAATTTTAAAAACCCATAACTCAGTAAGAAAGAATACAAAGACTCCAACAGAAAAATGGGTAAAGAGCATGAAAAGAAAATCACAAAAAATTATACTTAATCACCTTTGTTCATTTTGAAATTATAAATTAGATGTCTATGCATTTTTCCTTGGAAAATATGATATCTACACAAATTTACTTATAAGGCTATTCATTGCAGAATAATTTACAATGGTGAAAAAAATTGAAAACAGTTTAAATGTCCAACAAAAGGATTATGTAACAAATTATGGTATCTGCATAGGATAAAACTACTGAAATTCTCAACTAAATGTGATGCAAAGATCATACACTGAACATTGCCAAAGACTGTTCAGTAACATAGCAAAGCGGTTATGGTATGCAAGGAGAATAATTGGGAAAATAACCATATATGATAGCTTCATCCTGATCCAACAAAGAAGGTCTAAGTATAGAAAAAGACCAGAAGAATCTATACCAAAATGTAAACTGTGACTATTTCCAGACTGCAGCATTACATGTGGGTTTTTTTCTCCTTTATGTTCTTAATGTTACCCAAATTTTTATAATGAAGACATATCACTCTAAAAATCTTTGCTGCCCTTTGCAGCAGAAATTCCAGAAAGAGTGGTCTATATGTAACGTCTCTAATTCCTCCTCCTGATTTTCTCTTAAACTTAGACTTTGGCCCCCAAAACACTCTTTGAGGTAACTGATGACTTTCATGTTACTAAATCCATCATCAGCAGAAATGAAACTGACAATTCCCTTCTCTTCTTGATACCTTCTCTCCTCACGTTTGCTAGATACTACACTGATTTCTTCCCACCTCCTGATTCTCTCTCGCTGGCACCTTCTCTTCTCATTAATCCCTTGATGTACGAATACATAAGGGCTTAGCCTTCTTCTTTAGCCACACTCACACCCTAAGTGACCTCATCCAGCCTCAAGGCATTATCAAGGTATGCAGACTACTTCCAAATCTCTATCTTCTAGCCCAGATATGTATTTCTTTCTCTACCAAATTCCACGCTTATGGCTCCAATGTGTGTGTCTACTTAAGGTATCCACGTGGATGTCTAACAGACACCCCAAATTCAGTCGGCTCAAATGAATTCCTGCTCTTCTCCTCAAAAATCGGCTTCATATATAACTTCCCATTTCAGTTGAAAGCAACTTTCAGCTACTCAAGTCAAAAATCTGTCTTCAATTCCTCTCCATCTGTCATCCAATCAGTCGATTCTTACCTGACTCTCCTCCAAAATATATCCAGAATCCAACCTTCTCATCATGTTTGCTACCACCTAGCTCCTACAACGGCTGTCATCTCTCCCCCAGATTAGGGAAATAATCTGCCAACTAATCTCCTGCTTCCACGTCTATCCCATTACAGTTTATTCTCAACACAACAGCCAGACAGATTCTTGTAATACTTAAGTCAGACCATGATGCTCTGTGCTCAGAACCCCTCCAGGGTTCCCCATTCTCACTCGCAGTAACACCCCGATCCTTGTGGTAGCCTAAAGGCCTTACGTGATGTGGGTTCCTCTACTATTTCCCTTCACCTCATGCATTCTCCTCCAGCACACTGTCCCATTTATGTTACAGGGTGAGGAGGTATGCTCCCACTCGGGCCTTTGCCCTAGCTATCCACTCTGCTCTAATTCCTCCTTTCTCCAGATACCTTCCTCCTAACTTCCTGCTCAAGTC
Source organism: Nyctereutes procyonoides (assembly GCF_905146905.1). NCBI lineage: Eukaryota > Metazoa > Chordata > Mammalia > Carnivora > Canidae > Nyctereutes > Nyctereutes procyonoides. The sequence goes on along the minus strand of NW_026575049.1, from coordinate 43,633,354 downwards.
TCTCTTTCTTAATGAGGATTACTTTATCCTACTTAATAGAGCAATCTGCTCCCCCTCCTCCCAACCTCTCTGCACTCCTTTACAGGTGTGAAGCCAGTCACTTTGACTCTTTTCTGTAATACTTATCACAAATTATAAAAGGGTAAAATTCAAAATGGTAAAGGAGTTGCTGAGATAGGCTGTGCTGAAGCAAGAAAGGCTCCTCTGAAAGCTCATGTTTAAATTACTATGATGCCAACTGGAAAAGGGTGGCATGACCCTGAGGGAGGGACTGGCCAGAGAACCTAACCTACAGGAATTCATACTAACACACAAACATGAATGAAATAGCCAGTAATGTGAAAGCCCAGTGGGCACATCTACAGCTAAGAAGCGCAAGTTGCCGGAAGGTTGGTTTGTAGGCCAACATAAGGCAGGGTGAGGGCTGTCCAAAGATGGGGAGGCTACATCAGGAGGTAGGAAGTTCCCTCTTAGCCATGGGGGCTGAACACAGGAAGAGCCTCAGTGGGGATGTCACAGAGAGGAGTCAAGCATCCTGCAGGAGGTCTGGAGGAGACCTTCCATCACCCATGCTCTGTCTGTAAGATTTTCAAGACATCCAAGAATGAGGGAGAGGGTAGGAGAGCAGCTGATCTATATTTGTTTTCAGGGCTTATGTAGATCACAAACTGAATGTATACATCTTTTTATTTTCTAGTTTAGCCTTCTGTCACACAGATAAGGAGTCAAACATTTACTGTGTATTAAAGGCATGCCACTGGCTATGTGGACCCAAATGCTCTGTAACCAGCAATATTTCTGAAGGATATGTCTCCAAGACAACAAATAAACAGAGATCTGGATAAATATGTGGATTGTGTTTGCATAAATTATGAAATAATGCATTACTATGAAGGAGTGAAATAGGAATCGTGACAGAAACAAGACCCATGAAGCACAAAATGACATAGAAAAGGGCAATTCTGGGACTCGGTACCCACTGGAATCAAGGAGTACCTCTAAGAACTCCATGTGTTCCAGGCTATTTTAAATCCATTAAAACTTAATTCACATGGCAGAAAGTTTGGAAATGGGGTCTCTTCCCCACTGTCCCTTGTCCCCTTCACCACCCTTCTCATCCCCACATCCTTTTGCTACAGCTCACATCATGTGGCCAGGGAACAGAAGCATCTGCCTGCAGCACATACACAAAACACCGTCCACACTGCCCCCAGGCCAGGGCTTCTGCTCACACAAACCAAACGAAGAAGAACATGAAAAAAGAGACAGAGCACATATCCCTGGCAGAGCCACTGCCTGCTTTGGCTTTTGTTTCTGAGGCCAACATATAGCTCTATGGTTTATTTTACATGGGTTGTGTTTACATACATCAGTAAATATGGTTCCCATTTCTCTTTGTAACAGCAGCTATAAATTATATGTTGGAAGTGTTTGGCTTTTCTCTTCCCATAAAAGGTTTGGCAGGAATTACTGAGGCCCCAAGAAGAGGAGGTCAGTGGTTGGAAGGGAGTGACTTCCTTCACCTATATCCTTAAATGAATTAACTAATTCAACAAACCCCTATTGAGCACAAACTATGTGTCAGGCACAGTTAGGAAAGCTCCAGGAAGCAACGCAGCAAAAAGCAAAACAAAAATCCTTGTTCTTTTTTTTTTTAATTTTTTTAAATTTATTTATGATAGCTACAGAGAGAGAGAGAGAGGCAGAGACACAGGCAGAGGGAGAAGCAGGCTCCATGCACCGGGAGCCCGACGTGGGATGTGGGACTCGATCCCGGGTCCCCAGGATCACGCCCCGGGCCAAAGGCAGGCGCCAAACCGCTGCGCCACCCAGGGATCCCAAAAAATCCTTGTTCTTATGGCATTCATATTCTAGTAAAATTCATCACCTCACCTCAGTTTCTAGGTTCAAAGCTCTCAAACCGTCTAGGGCTGAGCACAGTAGAAGGTAAATGTGAAGTAAAGAGTTACTATAAATAATTATAATAGTAATTCGGAGTTATTATTATTATTGTGGCTTATTAAGTGCTTACTTTGTGCCAGGCACACTATTCTAAGCACTGTACCAGTATTAACTTACTAAGTAGTCATAAAAAGACTATCAGATGCTATCAAGTACTGTTATATTGAATTGTGTCCCTCACAATTTTAAATTTGAGATAGAGATAGGGACTTTACAGAGGTAATCAAGTTAACAACAAGGTCATTAGGGTGGCCCTAATCCAATATGACTGATGTCCTTACAAAAAAGGAGAAATTTAGATAGACATACATGTAGAGGGAAAACAATGTAAAGACACAAAGAGAAGACAGCTATCTTTGAGCCAGGGAAGAAGGAGGGCTAGAGCAGATTCTCTCTCGCAGCCCTCAAAAGAAATCAACCCTATCAACTCCATGATTTTAGCGTTCCGGCCTCCAGAACTGTGAGACAATTTCTTTGTTCTAAGCCAACCGATTTGTGGTCCTTTGTTATGGCAGCCCTGGCATACTAATAAAGGTACAGTCATGATTCCATGTTGCAGATAAAGCCACTGAGACACAAGGTCATCTGGCTAGCCAACAGACTGGGAGTTGAAGTCAGACAATCTAGCTCAAGAAACCGCACTTCTCATTCGGTTCTAAAACCAGGCCAATTACTGCAGAGATGGGTCCCAGTCAGTATTGCTCCTGAAAGTGTCTTTTGATCCTAAAGCCTGACCTTTGGCCAAAATAGAAAACTGCTATGTCCGGGGGTGACCACAGGCTGCCTGTCACACATGCAGCTACAGAATGGAACGTGTGACTAGCAGCAGGGAAACTGAATCTCCTCTACTATAAGGGCATTGCTAATGCTGGTTAATCATGTGGGTAAGTGATTCTCCTGATCAGCCCAATTAAACATGCTATTTAATACTTTGTAGCTTTAAAAAGATCGATTTCAATGAGTCATTCTAAATACTACCTGAAAATTTTAACCCTTTTCTTCAGCCCATACCTTGTTGATTTTATATTTCATTTAACTGGAAATAAAGCTGAAGTGTGATAAGTTCTACTACAGGTAATAGCTCAGGAAAGCCAAATACACAGAAGGAGAGAGAAAATTCGATCCCTGGCTTGGCAATAAAATCTCAGGAGGGGGCTAAGCATTAAATTAGGGAGAGTCATGTCACTCAGGCTTTGCTATATTAATCCAGGATAATCTCAGTCTTCAAGATTTCCATTATTTCCAACAAATAAACACAAAAGAACTTTCAGAATTTCATTTTCCTTTTTCTTCCCACCTCATATCTCTGCCATTCTCTCTCTCTAGTTCACTCACATGCACACACACAACCACTTCCAATAATACCCTCACTTCTAGATCTTGTTTGCTTTTGTCATTTCAGTGGTATTTCTAATAAGAGTAACACAGCCAATATTTACTGAATGCTTACTATATTGTCACTGCGTTAAGCACATGACATTCTTCAACTCATCGATCAACTCCTCTTTCCAGTAACTCTGCAATGTAGATATTATCATTTTCTGCACTCATAAGAAACCTGAGGCTCGGAGACATTAAACTACTTGCTCTTGGCCACATGGCTAAGTGGCAGAGCCAGGATTTGAACCTATGCCTGGCAGAGCCATCATCATTCCACTGTGTATCCCTGTACATCTGAAAGCTTGCATGGGATTTCCAACCAAGAATGAATGAAATACAAGAGAAGAGGCTTTTGTCATTGGGCTGTACACTGAGACATTTTCCAGGGTGGAAGAGGTTGTTGGATCACACACCCATCTCTTCAAGGGACTCCAAATACAGAGAGCTCAGGCTCTTGATTAGTCCCAGGTTTGGAGTCAACACATATAAGGTTGCGGTTTAAGGGCAAACAGCCCCGTAATCTGTCCAGATGCTGTCTGGGAGAGGAAACTTTATGAGAACTGAGAAAATATATGGGGAAAGTAAAGTGGGGCTTTCTAATAGCCTCCCCTGGGTCTCACTCTCAACGTCTCCATCACTGGGAGTAGTCTCCTATCTTATGGCTAGAAAATGTGGTTTTATAATATGAACCTAAAGGAGCCCAGAGAGGAAAGGGGACGACGGCAAAGGACATCAGCACCTTTACACGAGGCACATTTTAATATGCTTTCTTCAAAGTTTTCAATAAAGAGTTATAGAAGCTGAAGTTATTTTAAACTGGCTAAGTGCTTTACCTTTTAGGGCCTCGCTAGCTGAACATAAAAATACCAAAAAGTATGGAAACATTTCCACTTGCCAGCCTTCATTATGACCTTCAGAGTGACCCATCTTTAAGATGAGAAATGAGCGCTTTCATCTAGTATCTAAGATCAAAGTTGTGGCTCTTCACTCTTCTAAGTCTAAGTGCTACAAGTTGTCTATGTTCCCACTGAGAGAACACACTGCGTGTAATCAGCTATGCTGTTACTAAGCCCCACTGTCCCACAGGATACAACCTTATGCTGCAGTGGGTGACGGAGGATGGAGGTTATGGTGATGGGGAGGATAAAACCACAACAGACAGGGAAACTGAGTCTCCAGCCTGGCCATGCACCCTCATTTCATCAATGAGCAATCAGATAGCATACTGTCATTTGAAAACATTATACATCTCAAATGTAATTAAGAAATTTAGACTGGCATGAATATGTAATGTACACATTGCTCTGCAGATGCCTTTCTCGTCCGACAGGCTGGTGCTGACTTTAATTTGGAAGAAATCCATTTTCATACAAAGGTAACCAACAGTGACAGGAAATAGGAAGCCTACATCATTTATCTTCTATGAACTTAGAAAAAAAAATCAGTTAATTGCTTTTCTAGGATGCTATTTTGTGGAATCATGGTGCTTTATCTTTCTGCTCTTATTTATATATAAATGGTGATTTTAAAATGCCCATTGTGAAAATGCTAATTAATCAATACATCTTAAACTATTTTTAAAAAATATTTTATTTATTTATTCATGAGAGACACACACAGAGAGAGAGAGAGAGAGAGGCAGAGACATGGGCAGAGGGAGAAGCAGGCTCCATGCAGGGAGCCCGATGTGGGACTTGATCCTGGGACACTGGGATCATGCCCTGATCTGAAGGCAGACGCTCAACCACTGAGCCACCCAGGCATCCCCATCTTAAACTACTTAATTGCTTATTTTAACAAATAAAATTCTGACCAACCAAAAATGGTCTCTCTGTTCTTAGAGATGAATTATCAACCACTACAAAAACTCCTAGTATACATACTACAGTCTATTAATTGATATTCAAATTTAAGTGTCTCTTCCCTTATCACTGACTAAGCTGAGAGCAGCAGGCTCTGCTTTCCTTCCTTCCTTCCCTGGCTTTTCAGATATGTTCTATTCTCGGCCATCAGAGCCCCTCTGTAAGTGCGGTCTTAAATCACTGCTACTTATTAAATTAATAACAGAAACTAAAATGTATATGTTTTGGAATACCACTGAAGCTGAAACTTGCCAAACAAACTGATTTCATGGCCCATGAGACCCATATTCCCATATTTTGTCTCAACAGCACTGCATATTAAGCTTTTTTATAGGATTGTCCCATTTCTGCTTTTCTATATCACCTAGCACATACATGTGTATTTTTAAATTCTATAAAGTTTGAGGCCATATAAAGCACTCTCTTCAAATCTAAAATTATCATTTTAATAATTTCTTATTATTCCATGAGCCAAAGATAGGTACAGCATGAAGCTAATGATGCATAATCTTCAAGACCTCTTAAGCAAAGATTCCTCCAAGGCCCCAGGAGGGGCTCTAGCAATGAGTTAATACATTTTTTGTAAGAATTTCAAATATAATTTTCTAGTCCTTTTTTCCTGAAGAAAATCCTCAAGATGGTATATACTTTAGGTCCCACAAAACTTGTATCTGCCCCACTAGGTTAACAGCCCCCCGTGTCTGGATCTTGAATTACATGTGAAGGGCAAAACATTTATTTTGTGTGTGTATGTGAAACAAAAAATAATTTGCTTCAACTGGAAATAAGATTTACTGTGCCCTACTCTAGAATGTTCTAGAATGCATGCTGCAGTCCTTCTTATGTCCCTGTCTCTCATCTAACACTAGTCATCTTTCCCAGTGGCACTCCAGGGAAGGCTCACTTAATGAGGGATGGCATCAAGAATAAAAAACTCAGCTATAACAACAAAAATATGTTTTTCATTAAACACAAAACTGAGCAGGGAAAAACCAGCCAAGAGACAGGTGTATCAGTTAAAGAACTCCCTTGAGGTCTTTAACTTCCACATCAAATTGTACTGAATTTTTCCACACTAATTACCTATTATTGAAGACTAAAGAATTATAACAAATAATTTGCCAGGGCAGCTGATAGAGTGCAGATGTTGTAAGAAAAAAAAAAAGGAAGAATTTCTGAAGTATAAAATCAGGCGAAAGAGATCCACAAATTCTCAATTTTTTAAAACAACAGAATATTTTTCTACTACAAGGATTATGAAGGTGAGGAAATTTTCTAGGACTAAAAGGCAAATTTTAAATTTAGTTTGGACTGTATGTGAAAGAAACTGCAAATTAAAAGCTAAGGGCTAGAGTCTAATTTATTCAATTCATGTAAATTTCTTGCAGGCAGAGATCATATCGTAGATTTTTTTAAATTTTGCATATTACATTACACCTAATCATTGATTTGATTTCTTATGAGGACTATAGCTACACAATGCCATATGGCTATATTTGTATCTCCTTTGTCTTTACGTCATTTTTACCTAACACTTCCTTTACGCCCCCAAATCCCTCACATTGGCGTTAAGTTTTGCTGTACAGCTAACATCCTAGGAAACTAGAGTCAAGTCATGCAAAAGTTCCCATCAGGTCATTGCCTCTGTAGATTTCCCTAAAAAAATTCATTCCCTACCTCACTGGGAATTAATATTAGTACTAATCAAGAGGACATTTTCACCTAGGTACTGTGTAAAAAAAATAGGCATTAATATTTCTCGTTTGCCATGTTTGTTTTAGTCTCTCTGAAAAATAAAAGCAAATATTCCCTCAAAAATAACATTTAATTAGCCAATAAAATTTAGTTGCTATGCTATGATTGTGGATTTTATAGGGATGCCCTATAAATACTGAATGATATACCTGCAAAAAGGTATTTTTTAATCTCTTGGGAGTACTGTAAAACAAACAAGCAAGCAAAAAAAACTCTTTGAAAAGTCTGAAGGATGGGAAATATAACTGATAGATACTACCCTGCTGCTAACTGGGAAAGAATCTATTATAATGAACTTATTATAACACAGTGTGTGTTGCAAGATTCAAATTATCATATTTTCCATAATATGGAGTTTTTTGCTAATGTAAAGACTGTACTATCTTCCCTACCAAAAACAAAAAACCCAAAACAAAAACAAAAAAACAAATCCACCAATTAAAATTTTGTTCTGCAAACAACACTTCTTCCCTCTTTTCTATCAATGCATGATTGGCCTCTTTAAACTATTCAGTATAAAATGTTAGGAAGGGAGCAAGCTCACAGGCTCAATGTCATTACATGGGGGAAATGAAACACTTCCTGTATAAAAGCTCTAATTTTTCTCGGTATGACTTTCTATCTCAGGCATTTCCCTCTTTCTGTGATTACTGAACCGTAGTACAATGTGTCATTCCCAATCTGGGGTCTTGGAAGGGCGTCCTGAAAGTGTCCACGTTATTAATGGCATACCCAAAAGCCTAATGAAAACTGTACAGTTATCTACATAAGGCTGTACTGGCTATGAAAAACTGGCTTTTAACCAGGCTTTATCAGCTCATTGGGTTACAAAATAAATAAATAAATTACTAATAAATTTGAAGTTTCTTTGGCACATAAAAATCATTTTAACAAGGAATCAATTGGGATTAAAATTATAAAGGATTCCTGGGGATTACAGTCACCTCTGTTCAAGGATAAGCCATGTTTTATTTGCCAGGTCACTGGATGATGATAACACAAATCAAAGGACTTGATAAATTCAGTTTTATAAGGTGATATTAATACGTGTTTCCTGCAAATTTTTAAAAACATGAATGCTTGCGGAAGTTATATGTTGCTCCAATTAATTCCTGAGAATACTTTATGGGATCCATCATAAATGAATAATCAAAAGTGAATGTCACTTAATTTCCTCATTAGAACCTGCGTAAACATCTTGGATGTATCTTCTCTAAGGGCAATATGTTGATCTCCCAATTGGTGCACTGTGCTTTCTGAGGTAAGAGCTCAGCTCAGAAATTAAGTTCAGCCTTGTCAGACTCCCCACAAGAAATATCAAATCATTTGTTTTAGTTGGTCAGTAAATCAAATTAAGATACAAAGAATATGCTAGCTACAGTGTTACTCCATCTTTAAAAACAAATGTCAAAAAGAAAAAAAAAAACCTGAATATTTCCTAAGTCCAACGTTCTAGAATTCACATTTCATGTTACTTAATATACCACATCACAACAAAACAAAAAAAAATGTGCATGCATACTTTTTCCTATGCTTTTGACAACTGTCATCAATTTGGAATATAGTATGAAATGTGCTTCTCTAAACCAAGACTTCATTTTCCATCCAGATTTACTGTTCAAGTAGACTAGACTCTTTGCTACCTCTGTGATTATGAGATTTGCTTTATGAATTCTAATATTCCATACATCTAGCCTACACATTTTGTAATACAATAAATAAATACCTCAGATTAAATTCAAGAGGCAAATCAGAAGAATCTGAACTGAAAGATTTCACACACTTCATATAACCGAAGATCATTTTTACAGGGCAAGAAAAGTTCTTACTTGATTAACATCAATTAATCTGGATTTTAAGTTTATAATATAGATGGGACATACAATACACTCGAATATTCACCATATTCAATATTGAGTCATTTAATAATTACTTTAAAAATCATTGAGGTTTACTTTGTAAAGTTTGTCCTGGAATATTTCAAAACTGACAAAAATATTGAACTTCTGAACTCTTTCACATAAAAATTAACCTCTTTATATATGGCCTTTACAATACTTTTATTTCTACTATTTCATGTCAACACCAACTCATTCACACACACACACACAAAAAACCCTTGACCTATACTGAAGGAAATATTCTCTCCGGAACGAACATAGACATGTAACTGCATTATGTTAGAACTTAAAAAAAAAAAGGGTGATAACCAATCTGAGATTTTAAGAAATCATTGTTTATCTGTACATTCTGCTTTAGCAATTGCTACAAATCCTACCACATGAATCATTCACACACTGAAAATAAACATGGTAAGTAAATTTGTATCAAGTTATCACTGAGAATGACTCAGATGGTAGGTGGCATTGAATAGAGACTCACCTCTCCTTGTTTGGGGATGCTTAACTTGGAAAGTTTGGCCTTGGCTCTGGCAGACTCTGGCTTGGTGGCCGGGACTCCCCTGTATGAGGTGCAGTGCACACCCGTTTCTGTGGACGACTTAAGCTTTGGAGACTCGTCGGGAGCTTGATCTTGGCCATCCATCGGCCGCACATATGCAGTTGGTTTCTGCTGGACCAGGCTGGGTTTTGAAGCCAGGGATGGAGGAAAGTTCTGAACACAGTGTCCGCTGCTGCTATGCTTGGCTGCCATAGCAGGTGGCCTTTCCTGGGTCTGAAGACCCACCTCTACATTGCACACTTGTTTGGCTCGTGGCTGCTGTCTGCCAACACCATCTCCAAGCAAGGTCCTGAGAGAGCCTTGTTGTGCTGAGTTGGAAGAAGAAGAAGAAGAAGAGGAAGATGAGGATGAGGGGCTCAACACAGACTGGTTAGGTTTTTTATTATGGTTCTTTGGGTTAGCAGAGCGGTTCAAATCAAGCAACCTGTGTCCGTGCTTACTTGCTCTCTGTTGGCCATCTGATGGCGGATGCCCGGCCTTCTGCCAGCCCATGGTGCCTCTCTTACTCTGCTGCACGGGGACAGCTGCTGGTGTGGAAGAAGCAGTGGTACAGACAGATGAGGGCTGGGCCTGGGCTCTTGAATCTGCAGCAAAATGTTCATCGATCTTGTTCACGGGAGCCTGAGGAACCCCAGGTTTGGGAACGCCGACAAGATGACTCTGATTAGATCGATCAGTTAAAAAGTCTTTCATTTCATCGTAATTGCCTAAAGTATTCTGGATCCGGTTGGAGAGCTCATCCCCCTTGTTAGTCTGGAGAAAGAAAAACACAGTAAGCACCTTGTTGTTAGAGACAAGGGAAATACAGGAAACAATGGAGAGGTGCCTTGATGGCTCATAGAGTCAGGGCTGTCACATTCAGAATGAGAGCTGGGAGGTGAAATCAAAATCGTCTCAGAAATCCATCTACGCTGCATGGCACCAGAACCAGGAAGCCACTAAGAGCCTTAGACTACACCAAAAGGGAATCTATCCTTGGTGGTATGATGCAGCAATGGAAATCAGGATTAAGGCTTTCCAGGATTGGGTTTTCTTTGCTTTTTTAGAGTCCCTTAGAAACTTTTCTTGAAAATTCAAATTGGGCTCAAATTGTTCTGCTGCCAATTTCTAAATATATCATATTCTTGTCAGAAACCCAGAGTGACAGGCAAAAGAAGTCAGCATAAAGCTTAAAAATGAACACGGGCTAAATGTGCAAGAGGCCAACTATCCACAGTTCCGTGCAGGCCTCAGATATTAGTGAAATCTTGGAAGACCTTGCATTTTGGCAGAGTTTGTATCTCTGGCCTTTGGTGTAAATAAGAAACAATCCAGCCATTTTTTTTTTCTCATTATCTTATCAGGTAGCCTGATCACAGCATAACCTATGTGTGGCAAATATGTTACCCAACCTCTTTTTATTTCCTATAGCTTAGAAGGAAAAACATTACAAGTGGCATTAACTTTGAAAATCAATGCAGAAATGAAATCCATACTATTGATAAAATTCACAGCAAGCAGCTCTCACCATTACATTTTACTGAGGAAACAGGCAGTCAAGTCATGTGAACTAGACACCAAGATTTGTGGGAAAAGACCTCATTCTGAGAGGCAGAGCTGTCTTCTTGGGCTGAACAGGCAGAGAACAAGCGGGAGTTTGGTTGGTCAACTCTTCGAGGAGAGACTGCCATCACAGGGGTAGAGGTACAAGTCGGGGAGAAGATGAATTGAAAATCATCTACCTTATAAGGTTCACTGAAGAGGGAGTAACTCGAATTAAATGTGCCATCATCCTGCTGTGTTTCCTGATTTCTTCTCTCTCGTTCCTTCCTTCGTAACACATTTCTATCTGGTTCATAGACGCTGCATCAGGAGAAAGAAAAGAGAACAACCACACAGGAAAAAGTTAAAGGCTAAAACCCTGTGGAACATTCCCCTGAGTGCAAAAGTCTGGTTCATGGATAGACAGCCGTGACAAGGAGAACAAGGATCAGATTAGACACCCAGCAGTAGGAGCTTGGGTGTCTGATAATTACATTCTTCAGGGGTAAAAAAAAAAAATCCTTAGGGCAAGTTCCAACCAGTACTAGTCCTCTCTGCCTGATATCTAAGACAGGAAATATCTAAGCAGCTTTGACAGGAGAAGACTAAAAGTAATCTTAAGGCAGACAGTAATTACAGTGATGTGTAAATAGAAATTACGAGCATATTTCCTCTTATGACATAGCCTCTGAATGTTCTATGGGAATGCTCCTGTTCTTGTCTTTCTTTTCCTTTTTTTTTTTTTTTTGTATGGCTGTGTTTCTGTAGTGATTCTTTCATTAACTAGCTCCCTAAAGAGCTGTTAAAACTCCATGCTGCAATGGTTTTCACAGTTATGAGCCTTCTTCTGATCTCTGTTAATCAGTCAAGTCGTCAAACTACTACTGAATCAATTCTTCCTTCTGATATATTTGACACTATCACTCCTCCTAACTATGAAAAATGTGCCAGGAGTAAGGGGTGCAGGCAACGCAGGGAGAGAACGGAAATTGAATTATGGTGTGTCATCAAGGATCTCAGCCTTTTTTGTTAAAGAAAATTAATATCTATTCTCCCAAAATACAATTATGAAGTGACCAGACACCAGATAACTGGGAGGACTAAGGGAGAAATAGTGTTCCTTCCCCCTCATAAGGAGAAAATAGAGAGGCTAATTCAACTAATAATAAGGAAGTGACCCATTTACTGAAGGAAGGAAATACACTTGTTTTTTTTTTTTTTTTCAGCTCAGTATATAAAGAAATCTGGCCTCAGTGGAGAACTGACATGTCCCTCAGAATGTGCCCTGTCTTCATTTCCTAGCTGAAGCATTTGGTTTAACTGACCTTGTTTTCCTTTGAGCTCCCACTTGGTCTAAGACTCAGATGCCTGAGCTGGGAGCCAGGACAACTACCTACTAACCGGTTCTCCCATAACCAGCGACTTGATGATGGAAGAGCCACACAAACTCTCTCACTCCAGTGTCTTCATTATAAAACAGGGATTCTTCATGGCGTTGTAAGGTTTCAATGTGAAGATAATGCACAAAATGGCTTTAGAATAGCTTTAGGTGCCCAAACTCCAATGTATTGCTTTTAAATGTTGTTAATAATGAAAGAATCCATGAGTTTACAGAAACATATGAAAAGAGAGAGATTCTTTTTTGTCTTGTTTTGTTTTAGCCAAATTGCTATCTTGAGTATAAGAGAGAATATTGTGTCATGTGGCTGTAGAGGACACAAATAAAATGATCATAAAATAAATACTGCTTATCCTTCTAGCTATAACCAGGTGAACAGAATATACTTTAAATTGCTAAGGGGCAATGCTTCCAGCAAGGCTGTGAGAACACCTAAGGCATTCCATTTAAATTTAAGATTAGGGAATGTTAAAATACCCAGAACGTGTCACCTATTAGCATTTTAATTCATCTTTAGCACGTTACCCAAAGTTATTAGATTGGGGAGTCTAACCAGTGACCTTCACATTAACGGAGGCTGCAGCCACAGCCTTACCAACTGAGAGGCTCACTGCTCCAACATAGCCATCACTAAGAACACTCTGGGCAGCTATGGTCATAGTGACTAGTGTAAGATGAAAACGACACTCTTATTCACAGAACCAAACTTCCAGTTCAAATAAGAGGCTGTGATTGTCCTGCCCTGCTTGTGGATGTTTGCAATATGAAACCCCAGCTTTCACGAACATTCCATGGATTTCAAATGGAGACTGACCCATGCTGTGGATGGAGATGAAGTAAGCTTTAACCACGAAGTGAATCCGAGTTTTACTATGAACTTGCTAACTTTGGGACCAATACCAGCATCTGCAGTCAGAAATACAAGCTTGCATTGCATGCACTGCACTTCTTCCCCTCTCCAGCATGTCCACACATCTGTGAAGCACCAACTGTGCAGAACTCCATGCACAGAGACTTCCACAAACATGCTCACTGCCCTCAGGGCAAGTCAAACCAACCACACGCACGAGACTGGTGTGATGCATGAAGTGGCCTTATGTGACATGGGGCAGGCAGGTGGTCATTTAGAATGATTTCAGGGCTCCTAAGAGGCCCCCATGCCCAAAATAATACCTCCTGCATCTGCTGGCGGAAGACTGAAATTCCACAACTAGAGAGTCATTCCTCTGGTTTAAGATGTCTTCACCCCTGTAAAAAATGTAGACACCACAAGAAGAGGAAACACTTTAACCAATCAGCCCTTGGTATCTGGGTGTGCATGAGTTTCCAAGGGGAAAGGGCAGAGGACATAGGGGCCCAAAGGGGGTCCAAATAGGAGGTATAACAAAAAAGGGAGGGACAGCATAGAGTATAGCAATGAAAACAAATTTATAAACTATCTACTTTGCAACCTGGTTTAGATGTTTAGCATTAGGCTAAAAGCCATAGTCAATCAGGCAGCTATCAGACTTGCTGCATTCAGGGTCAGGGAGTAAGAATCACTTCAAAATATGGAGAAGCTGGAGGTGAGAGGCAAGCTGCTCCTCTTTAACTAAATCTGCCTATTCCATAATCCATTTAAAGATAACCAAAAGCACTTCAAGATGCACATCTGGGCTGGCTAACGTTCCCTAATGAGGTTCGGCTTGCACACCCAGCCTATGCCTTCTCATACTAAGAAGGACTGAACACCCTCAGGATCACCTACACACAGCCTGCTAATAGAAATGCACTTGCCATCTTTTATGGCACTGCCATGATGCTTGTGACATGCAGTAACCTCCATGCCACTAAGATGAAACCAGAATGACCAAAAAATTACAATCATCCCCACCTTCTCCAGAAGAGCACAAAAAAAAACCCAAAAGGAAAGCCAATACTTCTTCAGTGCCTTCCTTTTGGTTTTTCTTCTTCTTTGGAAGGCAGCTCTGTTGCTTCTACTGAGCATTCAACACTTCCTAAAGGTGACCCATCTGACTCCACCTCCTTCACTAGAACCACAACCCCCACCTGTCTTGTCAGGCCTTGGAAGCTAAAATGTCACCTGCTTAAAGCAAATGTCATTGTAGAGAAAGTCTGGACTTGCCACCCCCCATCTTTCTCTAAACGTCTGAACTCTTATCTCTTCTACCAACGCTAAATGTTTTAACTCATAAAGACAGTATCTTCTCAACAGTGAGTCCACCACTCCACTAATTACCAGTGAAATCTGTGCAGGTACTTACAACTCCAGAGAGTGCCTTTCTCTTGATCTCTCACCATTAAAACTCAGTTCTCTTCCCTCCTCTGTCATTCAAGCAATGTAAAGATCATGCCATTTGCTTTAGAAGCAAAGGAACCTTTCCCTTGACATGCTGAAAAGTCAGGTCAGCTTCCCTGGGGAATGTCTGACTAAAGTTATAGAGAATTCTGATTCCTGGCATGCTGATACATACATTAGACTCAGTAAAAGCCTCATGTTATGAGCTGTGTTGGTTTGTTTTGGAGTTTTTTTGTTGTTTTGTTTTTTGTTTTTTGTTTTTTTGGTGACTAGCAGATGGTGAAATCTCTGTAAAGTTATTCCTTATTTCCATGAAAATTATAAGAATCACACTCCTCAAATGTATGTCACCAAATGTATTTATTTATTTTGTATGAAAGTGGAGGCAGCCAACTGCTACAATATTATTTATTATTTATTGCAGATGCATAACATTCCCAGAAAATGAGCCTTTTTAATCAACTCCTTTTAAAAGACCTATTTATTTTTAGAATTAAAAAACAGCCAATGAAAACTATAGTAAAAACATTTCTGATAATTTCCCTTTATTTGCTTTTAATCTATAAAATGAGGTAAGTAAGTGTAAGGTTCAGGCCAAAGCCAATTATGCTGAGTAGATAGGAATAGAAATTCAAACATGAAATTATCGCCATTTCCAAAATTAATGTATTCTGGATCATATGGTAACAGTATGAAACCAAATAATAGTAATACCTTTGAATCTAATGGCTTCTCCCTTCTACTAAGCTCAAAACATCCCACACACAGGTCCCTTACTTATCCTTACAATGTCCCTTGAAGAAAGAAAACGATGGTGGCTATCACTGCTGGGATAACTTTTCTAAAGATCAAAGACTTTGATCTTTAAGACTTTGATAATCAAAACAATGTCATAAAGAAGACATCATGTAGAAGGAACAGCAGTGTCAATCCATGGATGAGGAGCTACCTGGGAGCAAGAGGTGGACATGCTTCCTAAACCCTGATGTCTACAAGCCAAGTATTAATAAATAGTGAATGTGAACCTCACAAAAGCAAAACAGGGCAAATGAAACATAGGGAAGCTACTTTCCATTCAGAAAGAACTAAAAGGAGAATTCTGGAATTAAGGCTAAGTTGTTAAATTTTTTTATAGTCCACAAAAGACAAAAATCAGTTTCTTTCCACAGTACACGCGATAAAAGGATATCCATGTAATACAGAATAGTGAACTAGAGCACAGATGAGCCAATTTAGAAATTACAGACTCTGAAGTAATAAGGCAGCTTGGGCTGCTGGTATCACTAGTTGCATCAAATCCTACCCATCCCTTAGCCTGCTCTTGTCTCTGCCTAAGCAGCCCTCCTGGAGGGAGAGGTGGTGGAGCTGGTGGAGCCACCCACTCAGCTGAGCCCAGGTTTGACCCAGAAGGCCCAGCTGGCCAGGAGGGACTGCTCTCCTCCCTCTGGCACTGATTCATATGCAGCCTGTTTATATCTGAACATTTGCTGCAGACAAACTGCATTTCCCATGGAGAACGCTATCAGCCAAGGGCATACATAGCTAATCCCACTCCTCGATGAGAGTCATCAAACTGTTTTGTTCTTTAAAAAACAAAACAAAACAAAACAAAAAAACATTATCTTATCTACTGGTATGTCACCAGAGTTGAGGGCTGGAAAACAAGTAAATTCAAGGAGAAGAGAGAGAACGACCTCTCACCAATCTTTTGAAGAAAGTTCTCATGTTCTCTATGGTTAAAATCTACTGTCCTCTTACACAGCAGAAACACAACTCACTTTAGTCCAAAAGTATTTTTCTGAAAGCCATGGTGCTAGGTCCAAGGGAGACAACTAGGGCTGTGACTGGCCTTTCCTTGTTACTGTGAAGCCAATGGTTCAGGAGATGGGGAGAAGAGGGAAGTGGCCCATTTAAAGCAGAGCATGTTGACATCATGTGTTTGGGGCATCAGAGAAGGAAGCACAGGGAATCTGGAGTGCTTCCTGCAAAAGACTGCCTTTGAGCCGGGTCTTAAGAAAAGGGTGGGTAATACATGTGAAGAATCTGCCTGGACTCATTCTCTCAGAGGAAAGCAGGATCAAGAGATGGTGAGAGACCTATTCGTGATGATGTTATTCAAACACCCAGGTTCAAATGTGCTTCTAAATTGTATTTTATTTTTGAAGCACTGTGGTAAAGATGCAGATGGGCAAAATGTGGCATCTAGAAGGGTGGAAAGTCGTCTCTTTGTAAACATTGGAAGTCAAGGCAGTCTAATGTGGTAAAGTAGTAGCACCAAATGAATCCTCTTCTGTCTTTGATTACGGTGGATTTGAAAGGTACTGTTATATATATATAGTACTGTTATATATATATATATATATATATATATATATATATATATATATATATAGTGCCCTGTTAATGCACTATAAAGCATCTTAATTAGGGATGCCTGGGTGGCTCAGCGGTTGAGCATCTGCCTACAGCTCAGAGCGTGGTCCTGGAGTCCTGGGATCGAGTCCCACATCGGGGTCCCTGCATGGAGCCTGCTTCTCCTTCTGCCTATGTTAGTCTCTCTCTCTCTTTCTCTGTGTCTCTCATGAATAAATAAAATCTTTTTTTTAAAGCATCTTAAAAAAAAAAAAAAAAAAAAAAAGAAAAGGGTGGGTAGAGGAGAATGAAGGGAAGAAGGGCTTAAAAGTACATGATACACAAATTACTACTAGGCAACCTTTGAGAGGATGTGGAGGAGGTGACCTCTGCCCTGCCCACACCATCCTAGTTCTTTAACCTGCTGGAATTCCACATTTAAAGCTTCATTTGTTTGGTGAGCTCCACCGCCACCCTGTTGTTGCTACCTTACCCTAAATGAGTTTAATCTGATCCCTTCCTGGAGCAGGTCTGGTTTGGAGTAAATAAATGAAGGGTGGACACAAGGAAAAATAAAAGACACACTGTCTCTTTCTTTACGGTTTGCATCAGGACTGGCCTTGAACACCTTGACCACAGAGAAGATAACCTTTTCAGTCATGGGACCCTCAAAGCCCTTGCACAACACACTAACCTTCCCCTAGAGTGCACTGGCAGCCACAGGGGCAAACACAAGAGAAGACACCAAGTAGAGAGAATGTTTTGCAGAAACTCTCCTGTTCTTTGGAGTAGCAATGTCAACAACTTTGTATAATTAAAGAAACTTAATCAAACACTGCAAAATTATAACAATTGCTTTAAACTTTATGAGTCAAACTATCATCTCTTGTTATTTATAAAGCAAATGATAAAATATCAGTAATCCCTTAAGTCAAAGAAAAGCAAGACTGTTAAAGTATACTTGCAAATTCCTTCCTTAATCTACAGACAGAGCTGGGAGACTGAGAGGCAGGAAGGTGGTCAGAGAATGAGCAGGTGTGAGAAGTGAGTCAGATAGAGAGAAGGTGGGTTGGAATCAGAGCTGGGTAAAGAGGCAAAGATTCCCCAACCGGAGTCCTTCAAGGTCCTGAACTGTTGTAGCCATGGTACTGGTGCTGGGGGTGTGGGGTAGGGATGGGGAGGGTAATAGTGGTAGGGATGGTGATGATGGAGGTGGGGGTGGGGATGAGGAGACAGGGCATGGGGGTGATGGAGGTAATGGTGGGGATGATGGAGGTAAGGGTGGGGATGAGGAGGCAGGGGGTAGGGGTGATGGAGGTAATGGTGGGGATGATGAGTGTGGGGTGGGGATGAGGAGGTAGGGGATGGAGGTGATGGAGGTAATGGTGGTGATGATGGAGGTGAGGGTGGGGATGAGGATGTAGGGGGTGGGGGTGATGGTAGTAATGATGGGGGTAGGGTGGGGATGAGGAGGTAGGGAGCAGGTGTGATGGAGGTAATGGCAGTGACGATGGGGATGGGGGTGGGGATGAGGACATAGGGGATGGAGGTAATGGTGGTGATGATGGGGCTGAGGATAAAGGGGGTGGGGGTGGCATTAAGAGGAGTTGGGGGAAGTGGGAAGGGGTGGGGTGTTGGCAGGGTTGATAATGTTTGGGGGGTAATGGAAATGACAGGAGTGATGGTGGTGGTAAGAGTGGTAGTGGTGAAGTGGTGGGAAGAGGGGTTGGAGAGTGGTGGGAAGGGGTGATGGTGATGAGAAGAGTGGTGAGGTTGGTAGTTAAAGATCTGCTGAGGAGTGAGGACTGGTCAACGGCCCATATAACCCTTAAATCCTGAAGAACAGCACTCTGTCTTGCTCACTTATACTAGGCTTTTCTTGGAGAGCCAAGTAATTCCCTTCTCACATCTCTTGATTCCATTTTCCCCCCAAGAGCATTACACTACTGGCTTTGCCATCAGCTTTATAAGTATGATCCCCAAAATTATTTCGACAACAAGTACCTTGGAAAGGTCAGTCCAACCTTACTTGTTTGTCTCGGATCACAAAGGTGATCTCAATCTTAATTCAATCTTGAAACCCTCTAAGAGCATTCACAGATCTCTGCCTCAGCACTGCCGATCTATTCTACAAGAATGGGAAAAAAAATTGAGAGTGGTTTGGGCCATAATCACTTGTCCCGTACCACAGCTTTGGTGAAACTAGGAAAACAGAAGGGAGTCACAAAATAATGAACACTCATAGACAAATTGAGCCCATAAATATTCCAAAGAAAAATGGCCTTTTGGGATAATCTGTAACATCTTCCCAAGCCCATCAGGCCCATATTAAATTTTGCTAATAACAGCAACCCTTTACTATTACTGAAGCACTTTACATGCATTATTTCACTGAGTGGTTTTGAAAACCCTAAGAGACATTATCCCCATCTACCAGTGAAGAAACAAGAGGCTCTGAGGTTAACTAACTCGTACAAGTCTCATAGCCGGTGAGCGACAATGCTGGGGTCTGAAGCCAGGCAGTCTGGCACCAGAAACCGAATTCTTAGACTCTGCTCTGCTGGCTCCCTGGGGAATCTGCTCACTGACAGGCTTTGACAAATGGCATCCCCATCTTTTGCTAGTAAATGCCAGGCAGAAGGGTATTAATTTTCAGATCATGACAATTTCAGTTCATTCTTCTAAGATCTGCTAAGTCTCTTTAGTTGGAAAGTGTTAACTTCAAGAATTCTTCTAAAACTTATATAAGTGGGATAAGCAATTCAACTGAGTCAGCACTAGCAATTAATACTCCAGTATTAAAAAAATACTCCAGTATTAGTTCTGTACAGTGAGTTCCTTAAAAATTATGGAATACCATAATTACACTTACAAAGACAAGACACTTCTGCAATATGGTGCTGGACATTTGTCAGTTCTATACTGATCATTTAGTTAGTCCTAACTCCATTTCTCAGTGGAAATGATGACTGTTTCAACTCTCTCTTGTAAATAGCCCCCAGTGAGTTCTTAGAGAGATGACAGATAAATGACAGCTTTGCATTTCCAAGGGTTAAACGCTTTTCCTGAGGGATCTTAAAGTCTTCGTGGCATGAGAACAAGTGTCAGGTTCTAATGGAATTGTTCCATTATAAATAAACCACCAGGTTGTATGACAAGCAGCTTTCCAAGAGGCTTTCCACATAGCATAGTATAAACAGAGAAGTTAATTTGAGTTTCTTAACAGGACCTTTTTTCCTTTACAATATAAAAGTGCCTTAGGATGAAGCAATTACTCTGATTTACCATCTTCTCCTTGTTAGAATATAAAGATGCAGTGGAGCTTCACAAAAGCAGTAGTAACTTAACCAAACAAGACCCACCTATATAGTCCCTACTATGCTATTTCAAAGAGCTCACTTCTAGCCAGCAGCAGCACAGAGCTGCCATCAATCACGGTGTCCGTTATTAGAAGGACACTCACTCCCAAGACTTTCAATAAAGTACTTTCCTCCACCACATATTCAGTTAAATTTCATTTTCACTTTGCAGCATCAGTTTCTAAACTTATATTCCTAGGAATTTTAAAACCATATGCAAGAAGTCATATTTAATAGCGTGCTTATGTTTTAACTATGATGTCCTTCCATACCCTCCCTTTGTGGCCACTCAGGGTCATGGATGTGATACTCTGCACTAAACTAGAGGACAGAACGGTGGCCGTGTCCTCTCATATAACTTCCTGATATTGGCTGGGTCCACTTTCTGGACACAGAAAAGACCCTGAACATCAGCCATTAAAGAATGGCTCCTGTTCTCCCTGAATCCAACTGTTCAACTTCTTTTCCTCCCAGAACCATTAATGACCCACACTATCTGGTTGAAATAGGATTTCTGAAAAGGAGTTAAGAGTTAACTTGAGCTACTTTCATCTGTTGAACTGAATTAATTTACCTGTGAGGTACAGAACTAACCCCAGGCTAGAATGCAAGCAAATACAGCTAACTTTAAGGAAAGAAAGAATTAAAGGAATAGGCATGTCCTCAAATACCTTCTGGTGTGGAAGCAATCTGACAGACCAACCATTAGAGTCTTCCACGTAGGAAATACAAATGGCAAAGACTATCATAGACCCAATAATTTATCTGAAAGGGAGAGAGATCCTATTTTGAAGATGAGAATGGCCTATTTTAGTACAGGGCAGTTTATCGGCTGAGCTAGAAGTCTTAGTGGGTAAAGGGAAGAGGGAAGAGGAAAATACGATGGAAATCCTCAGTGTCAGAATAAGAACAGAGAACCACTGAGAGGATGCAGCCTCTATGTCATCAGGATTGCAGGTCTGGGGTATGAGACATGGGCTCTGTTCCTCGGTCACAGGGAAACAGAAGGTAATGGGCAGATGCTCTCTCAACTTCTCATCCTCCAATCTTTCTCACCTCACCTGCCACCTCAGGCCTCACATCCTTTTCTGGATTCCCCTACTCCTCACTCCTCTTTCCTCCTTCCCAGGCTAATTCTCCCATTTGAACACTGAAGCCTACTGCCCCCAACCTGCCTTCTACAGATGCCACTTTCTCGTACTTAGTCGCCATCTTGGTCTCCCCTGGGATTTTTTCCATCAGCTAATGAACTCATTCAAGTCCCTCCTATCTTCTAAAAAAGAAAATGACAAGTCCTCCCTGACCCTCTGCCCCCTTCTGGCTGTTGCTCTCCATCAGCCACTGTTTTCTGCAGAGCCATCCACACTTGCTCTCTCTCCAATTTTTGGTTTTCCTAAACCCATGTGATTTGGTTCTGTTCTTCACAGCAAGGTCACAACTTCCTCACTAGGCAATCAATGGATACTTTTCACTCTACAACCTCCCACACAGCTACTATTGCCTTTTGAGAAGCTTTCTTCCCTACACTCTATGGAAATATATACTCGTAATTCACCTCCTGCCTTTAGGGCTACTCTTGAATGTGCTATGCTTGTCTCTACTCTTTTGTCACTCCTTTAGAATTTGTTGCCACTTAAGATCTGGGCAAGACCTTTTGTCTAGACTCGGTCTCTTCTTTCCCAATACTTACCCAAGTCTCTCTTCTTGGCTCCAGACCCAATTATGCAACTATCCACCTCATCTTCTCAAGTCATATTTCCCACAGTTACACAGAGTGCAGCAAGTCTACACATACCTCATTGCCACTCCCTGACCCAGCCTCTGCCTCCACTCTGTTGCCTATGCTGGTGGATGGCATCACTACCCACACAGTTGGTTGGTCAGAAACAAGAGCATCCAGTCAATCCCCCAGGCCTGTCAGTATCACTCCAATTTGTCCAACTGTCTGTCTCATTCTCCACTGCTATGTCTTCAGTCCAAGCCACCAGAAGCTCTCTCCTAGTCCTTCACAGTGCTTCCTATTGTTCTTCCTGCAATTTGCTCTTCCACAGTGAAGTGGTGTTTCCTAAAATAGCAGTTTGATCACGTCACTGTGATGCTCCACCCTCTCTTGGACAGAATCCAAATCTGGTATCCATGACCCTGCAGGGCCTGGTCCCTGCTTATCTCTCCAATGTCAGCTCAAATCTCCCCCAATCTCTATACTATAGCCTCTCTTTGAGCCGAGTGTATGCTCTCCACTTGCCTACCTATTCCTGATCCTGAAGGTCTCAATTTAGTGATGCTTCCTTCACAAAAATATTCCCTGATGCTCTCAACAGACCCAAGTCTTGACGAGGGTGCCCTTCATATGTCCTATATAGAATCCTACACTCTCCCTCTAGTCACATTTCTTACATGAATCATCTAAGTCCTCCATGAAATGGTTAGCCCCACAGAAGAGGATCTATATCTATTTTCTGTAAAACTATATTCCCAGCACCTACAATGCTACCTGGCACAGAATGGGTACTAAAAATAATACTCAAAGTACTTTAAAATACATGATAAATTATTTTTAAATTTTTTTCTCATTCCTTTTCAAAATTTAGCCTATATACATACCACAATTTGAACAAACAGAATAAAAATCCATTCAAATCCTAGGTGGCTCAGTGGTTGAGCATCTGCCTTTGGCTCTGATCATGATCCCAGGGTCTTGGGATCGAGTCCCACATTTGGTGCCCCACAGGGAGCCTGCTTCTCCCTCCACCTATGTCTCTGCCTCTCTCTGTGTCTCTCATGAATTAAAAAAAAAAATCCTGGGTCTTAAAATGTTCTTTGTGGTTGTAGAGTATAACAATGGGAATCATATTAACAGTAATACTGAGCAACTGTTTGGTGTCGGACAATTTGTAAAGAAAGTTTTGTTACTTTATTATCCCTCTCAGCAAACTGTTATGTAGCCCTTATTTATGAAAAACACAGATTTTAATAAATGAACATGCAAATATAAAAATGAAAATCTGTGTGCCATAAACATTCTTCTGTTCATTTTACAGATAAAAGCCTGTCTTCAATGGAGAAATGAGGCTTAGAAAATTTAAATGAAAAAAAAAAAGAAAATTTAAATGAGTTGCCTAAACAGTAACAGAATTAAAATTCTAAATTCCACAGAAGTTCTGGATATTAAAAACAATTGAAGTGTTTAAAATATATATATTTTTATTCAAAAAATTTAATTAGCACTATATACCAAAATGCCAGGTAGATATGAAAAAATACCCATTCTTGGGGACTTCTCTAACTTACCATGGTGAAAGCTCTATAGTCGATTAAGCTTGAGTTAGAGGATGATGTTAAAAATTATGAATTATTTGAACTCTATAGTTCTATAATTCATTAGGTGCTAGTGAAGTAAAGATGATTAATTCTAAATATCCGTATAACATAGTGTCAGAAAACCAAGGGGTCTTCCTATGGCTGATGTATCATTCACAAGTTCCCAATTTTAAATAGACATCTAATTTATCATAAAAATATTTTATTAGATTCCTAGAACATTAGGAATATTATACATTATGGGGCTGCCTGCACATGATGATAATTTTCACAATTCTTTTAAGAAATGCTGTAAAGAGGACACTCATACATATTCTGCCAATATATTTGCTTCATGTTAACTTAAAATACCCCTCCTTCCCCTTCTCTTTTCCTCTCTTCCCTCGCTCCTTACTCTTTTTGTTTCTTTCAATGTGTTCAACATACAACCATTCACAACAAAGTAAATTCAACATCACAGGAAACATAGGCGACTCTGTGGCATTAAAATACATTTATTATGAAGAAAGTCTAGGAAAAAGGTTCTTCTTTCTCAAAATGCTATGTCCAGAACAAGGTTGGGCAGTTAGTGGCACATACTAGAGGGAGAGACAAGAGAAGAAACATTTGACTTCTCACCTTTGATCTCTGGCAATTCAACATTAGCTTTCTGCTGAGTTAGAAGGAGGATTCCATTCTGTGGGCTTCCATCTTGACTGCCCAGCTTTTGGAGTGCCTAAGGTCTCCCTCCATAAGATTTTAGTGTCCACACCTCTCAGAATTAGCTAAGGATAATACCTGGCTTACATTAGGCACTCTGTCACCATTTGTTGAATGAATGGATGGATGGCTGCCAACATAATTCTCACTCAACCCCTCCTTTCACTGAATAATCAGTAAGGATAAACAATACTATGAGTAGATTTATCTGGTCTTCTCAGGACAGTAAAACATATGCTATGATACATAAAGGCCTTTCAGATGCATTCTGAAGGCAGCAGTCTCAAGGAGTTGATAAAGCAAGGTTTTATCAAATAATTCTTTAAATGACTGGCACAAAAGAAACATGAAAGTGTCATATTGTCCATTTAGAATTAAAAGTTATATGCATTAACAGAAGATATTGTAATATCTCAATGGGAAACCTACATGAAAATCTCTAAACTTAAAGCTTTCTTGAATAAAAAGCTAATGATTCAGAGTCAGGTTGAAATGACATAAAAAGGAAAACCTAGCAAAGCCTCCCCACTGGACAAGAAGAACATTCCCTAACACTGGCCCTATACCTTTCAAGGACACTCCACTATCTTCAAAGATATTAATATCAGACCAAGAATGAGGAGACCCAGGTAAGGTCCAGCCATAGACAAGTTAGGAACCATTCCATGCTTTAGCAAGATTAATAAAACCAATCCATACACTGATCACTTGTAAGAAGCAAATGAAGTCATGAATGTAGAATTCTTTGAAAACGTTAAAGTGCTCTGCCAAGGTAAAATACTGTTAATGCCTGGACAGAGGTGATTAAAATACCCACTATGCAGAAAAATATGCTACTTCTTATCCATCTTGTCCTTAAATACTGACTTTGACTCAAAGGTTTCATATTTAATAATACACCATCCATATTTAGGATGTCACTGTAGCATTATTTAAACTGCAAAACAAATTTAAAGTCAATTAAATATCATTCTGAAGAGCCTGCTTAATAAATTATGATCTTTCATACAATAGAAGACTATGAAGCCATTGGATGGAGGGGATCTAAATGTACAGACATGGAAAAATACCAAAGACATACATATTAAAGGAAAAAGAATAAGCTATAGAAGAGCATGGATGATATAATCTCTTTTACATAAAATAACATGTGTGTTTTTACAAACATATGAAAATCTTAAAATACTCCTCTCTGAAGTAAACAATGAAGTGGCAGGGGGTGGGAAGGGATTTATATTCTTCTGCCTAGGTTGGACATTTTACAAGCACATTACTTTTTTAATAGAAAGCATTATATTTTTAAAATATTGACCGTGTTAAGTTTCAATTTGTTTCTCCTTTCTGAATTAGCTATAAACATGTAAAATGTAAAATTAAAGCAATGATTAGTAAATATAGCACAGGTTTATATGCGACACTCTACGGGATCCTGACTCTCCCTACCAGGCCAGGCTCCACGCCCCCTACCCACTCACTCTTCCTCCCCAAGGAAGAACTAAACAGATGTCTCCACAAATGTAACCTGTAGACTTTAATCCAATTAAACTTCATGTTGATCAAAGACTTTCTGAATCTGTCAGTAATTCCCCTGTACTTAAGCATACCAAACAAACATAAAATCACCATGTTCATCCTGTTAGTATCTAATTGCATCTACACTGATATAATCTGGGCTTCAGACAAATAATCTGCATAAACCCTAGGGATAACTCAGAAGACACCAGGTCACATGATACCAAGTCTGGGAAAGTCTCTTTATGAACTCAACTTGCTACTTCTCCAGAGAGAAACATAACCCCAATATGACAAACCTGGGTACAGAGGCATCTGAGACTTTCAATTTATAGGAGGATAACAATTTACCTCAAAAAGGGTTTACTGAATTGCCAAAGCCCTCCAGGAACTCTGAATTCTGCTCTCCTGGCTACAAATTGGTTAATTGTCCATCCTACTCCCTTGTCTGCACCATTCCCCTCCAAATCTCTCTCCCCTTATAATTTTATCAGTAGTCCTGAGTTTTTGTGTCAGATTGTCTGTCTCCTTATCTCTCATCTAATCTAATTTTGTTTGCTGTTTGAGTAATAGTATTTACTGTATTAATTATTTATTTTCAGGTTAGTAAGTAATAATGTTGGAATTTTAGATAAAAATGAACTCTTCTTCAAATTATAACATGCATTTCCTCTGTTACAAATACTTATATTTTAAGCAGTTGTCTAGTATTTATATATCATAAAACAAGGAAAGTAGCATTAATAAATGCAACATCTCTTCATATTAGGCATATTATATATTCTTAAACATTAAAGGCTATGACTAATAACATCTTCTTATACTATTCTTACACTAGAAAAATATTGGTAATTCTGCAAATTCAATGTGCCATTTTTCTATCCATGTCAACTGTTTTATCAGGCACATAAAATTCACAAGAGAAAGAATAATAAATATGTAACAACTGCACATCCTCACTAATAATTAAAGAAATGCAAGGCAAATCAAAGTGAAACCATTTTTACCTACCCAATTAGAAAAAAAATGTTTAAGTGAGTTGGAAAAATTAATATTCAAGTCTGGTAAGTGTTGGTTGACAGTGGTGTCTTCCATGTAGCTGGAGGGAGTCTAGATCAGAACCAAGTTCCTGACAACAGTTCTGTGTTTTGTAATCCATATTCAGAACCTTTAAAAAGGATCTTTTATCTTGCTCCTCTCCTCCTAGGAATCTGTTCAAAGGAAATTGTCAGAAATGCAGAGATTTATATAGATAAATTTTCATCAGAGAATTGTATACAAGGGAAACTAGAAGCAACCTGATGTGCAATAATCAGAAAATAATTAAATCGTAATTTACTGTGGCCATTAAAACTCATGTATTTCAATACTACTTAAGTTCACAGGAAATACTCATAATGTTAAATGAAAAAAAAAACCAGGATAAAAATTATGTAAGCAAATGATAAAAGTTTTGTTAAAATTATACAAAAGTAAAAAAAAATCATACAAAAGTGTATGTGTGTATACATATTTCTGTGTATTCCTGCATACACAGGAAAAAAAATCTAAAAGAATACCAAGATGTTAATGCTGGCTATTTCTGAGAAACATTAGATATAAAACTTTCTTTTTCATTTGTTTGTATTTGGTATGTTTGAGTCTTCAGACTCTTCCTATACATTAGGATCACTGCTCTAAGACACAGACAACACCAAGTGTTGGCAAGCATGTATAGAAACTGGAACCCTGTGTGCACAGTTGCTGGGAATGTAAATTGGTGCAGGTGCATTAGAAAACAGTATGGCAGTTCCTCAAAAAGCTAAGAATAGAATTACTGTATGATTTAACAATCTTACTTCTGGCATATTCCCAGAAGACTTGAAAGCAAGGTCTCAAATATATATATCCATGTTCATCTGTACATCCATGTTCAGAGCAGCATTATTCATAACACCCCAGAGGTGGAAGCAACCCAAACAACCAATGAATGGATAAATAAAATGTGCTCTTCACACACGATGGAATGTATTCAGCCTGAAAAGGAAGGAGATTCTGACACAGGACATTTACTACAATGTTACCAGCTAAACTGTGTCCCTCCTAAAGTCAAATATCGAAGCTCTAACCCCCAGTATCTAGAATGTGACTGTATGTGGAGGCAGGGCCTTGGAAGAGGTGATTCAGTTAAAATGAGTCATGAGGGTGGGTCCTAATTCAATCCAACTGGTGTCCTTCTGAGAAAAGGAAATTTGGCCTCACCAGGGGGACACCAGAGATGTCTATGCACAGAGAAAAGACCATGTGAAGAGGAGGGATGACAGAAGCCATCTGCAAGCTAAGGAGAGAGGCTTCAAAACAAACCAAACCTTCTAACACTTTGATCTGGGAATTCCAGCCATCAGGACGGTGAAGAAAGAAATCTCTGCTGTTTAAGCCACCCCATCTGTGGCATTCTGTTAAATAATCCTAGCAACCTAATACATACAACATGGATGGACCTTAAGGATATAATGCTAAGTAAATGAGCCGATCATAAAGAGTTTTGGTTTTGTGAGATGAAAACAGTTCTGGAGATTTGCTGCATTTAACACTACTGAACTGTATGCTTAAAAATGGTTAAAATGGCAAATTCCAAATTGCATGTATTTTACTGTAATTTAAGAAAGAAAGTGACAATCTGAGTTAAAAGGATTTCTTCACAATTATAAATGTTATACATATTTTATTAACATTTAAAATAAAATATTATCTATTTAATTCACATCATTCAACAATAGGATAACAGTATTCCAGATGTTCACCCCAATTTTGCTCCCATGCAGTCTTCTCCTCTCAATAAATAGCAAATCCATTCTTCTAATTGGCCAAAAACCTTTGGAATTTTCTTCACATAAGACGGTGAGGGGAACCTGGCAGGATCTACGCAATCCATGTAATAGTGAGTTAGAGCTCTAGACATCAGCCTGAACTTATGTTCAGCTTAATATATATGCAGATGGATACATATGTAAATATTTATAGTATATATATGTATATATATGTATATATGCACAGGTTAGTATATACACATATATGTCCTTGCTCTGTCAGCTAAGTGGGCCTAGAAACATCAACACCTCAGTGACAATGAACATGGCTAGCATTCAGATCTTGGTTTCCAACAGCATTCTCCAATGAAAGGAACCAGGGCTTCTTGAAGAAATGGCTTAC
Organism: Nyctereutes procyonoides; assembly: GCF_905146905.1. NCBI lineage: Eukaryota > Metazoa > Chordata > Mammalia > Carnivora > Canidae > Nyctereutes > Nyctereutes procyonoides. The sequence continues at coordinate 43,604,281 of NW_026575049.1, read as the reverse complement.
TTTTAGACTGCCACAGAAAATGTACAAGATAGATCTGACCAACTTGTAGCACCAAAAAGCAATACCACCACCACCAATGATGAGCCTATTGGTGATATAAAAGGCAACTGAAAGAGTTTCTGCTGGCCAAAGCTGGAGCAACCTGAACAAGAAAATGACTAAAATAGTACTGGAATATAATCCAAAGTATCAAAGAAATATCCATGAGTCCGTACTAAGTAAACAAATCCAAACAATTTATATAGATACTCCACCTCCATTTAGGGAGGAGAAGCATAACTCCACACTTCTTAAGAACTACAGCTATAACCAGCAACATAAATTAATCTCACAAACACAATACTGAGCAAAAGAAGCAAAACAGAGAAGGGTATCTACTATATAATTCCATTTGTATGATGTACAAAAATAAGTAAGCATTAACTTTAGCATCAGAATTCAAGATAATGGTTATCTCTGGAAAAAAAAAAAGGGAAAGAAACAGTGATTGGAAGGATGCCCAGGAGAGATTTCTGAGATGCTGGCAATATTCTATTAAACTTGTTAATGGATATGTTCTATCCATGATCTAATCAAACTCAACGAATTACACTTGACCACTACCTCATACTATGCATGAAACCAACGTCAGTTTGGGGGGAGGGAGGAGGAGGAACCACCTGAAATTGATTTTGATGTAATATGATGATCCGTTTCATTTTTTTCCACACGGCAAGCCAAATGACCCAGCTCTATTAGTTGAAAAGACTATTATTTTCACATTGCTATACAGTGCCAACTTTCACCATAAATCAGGTCTTCATATAGGTGTGGTTCTGTTGCTGGAGTCCTTTTTCAATTCCATTTGTCTATTTGCTTATCCCTGTGCCAACACTATATGTCTTAATTACTACAGCTTTGTAATAAAGTCTTGATATCCAGTAGAGTAAGCCCTACAACCTTATTCTTTTTCCAGACTGTCTTGGTATAGTGACCCCTTTGTATCTGTCATACATATTCTGGAATCAGCTTGCCAATTCCACACACAATTGCTAGGAGCTTGTTTAGGAACAGGTACACACATCCTCTCATATGTCACATCCACATCTCCTCCCTTGCCAAATATAGAAGCATAAAGATATAGTTTTCCTATACTTGGGTGCCTAAGTAGGGTTGCTGTCACAAAAAGCCCCTACTCCCATTGACACATTATGAACATGTAGCATAATCAAGAAACAGACCTACATTATCAAAAACAATTCTATGGCCTTCGAGAAGGAAGAGGGCTTGTAAGAAAAAGATCCAATATTAATTCTGGATTTATTTTAAATATCTGAGCTACAACAAGCTTATTGCATATAGACTCATACACACATATATGGGATGCATGAATTGTTAATTCTGTATGAAACATCTGAGTTATTTGCAACTCTCTGAAATTAACTCAAACCATTTACCAGATGGTAAATTCTGGAAATAAATTTAAAATATGCAAAAAAATACTATCTGACTTTTATATGAAACACAGAGTACCTAATTATAACCTCATATTTTAATTCTGAAAAAGAGGAAACAACATAGAATTTTTATTTCTAATATCAGCTTTGAATGATAATTCAGATTTGTAAAAAAATCTATGTTTTGTAAGCAAATCAGTGTTTCCCATTTGGGATTTTTATTGGACAATAAAAAAGCCTTATGGGCTAAAAATTCATCAGGATTAATAAAAAAAAAGATGCAAATTCTTATAATACGATATGCCCCTCAACTTTTTAAAAATCCCTGCAACTGGGGATCCCCGGGGGGGTGGGGCTCAGTGGTTTGGTGCCTGCCTTCGGCCCAAGGCATGATCCTGGAGTCCCAGGATCGAGTCCCACATCGGGGGACTGCATGGAACCTGCTTCTCCCTCTACCTGTGTCTCTGCCTCTCTCTCTCTGTGTCTCTCATGAATAAGTAAATAAAATCTTTTAAAAATAAATAAATAAGCAAACAAATAAATAAAAATAAAAACCCCTGCAACAGCTTTTTGTGTATATCAAATTAAGATTTATTATATAATAAAATTATGTAATAATATACAACCTTTATCTAAAGTCATATGATTCTTCAACATTTATCCCTGCTACACTGCAACACATAAATCTTGCAAGAGAACTCTCAAGATACATATTATATAGGCCTAGAATTATTTTGATTTAATTCTTGATAAGAAGTGAAGCGTTAACTTGTTACTTTAGACTGGCAAATCAATATCAAATGCTTGTTCTAAGATCGGTTATCACTCCAGTCATGCAAGTAGCTTGAAAAACTGAAATATTAGCATTGACAAAAGGATTGCTCTATTTGTTTTCCAAAGGCTTTCCTGTGTGACTCAATACTTAGTTTTACTCCAAAGAAAATCAATTTCTTTATTCAACTTGTCAATCAGAAAACACATAGAAACAATGACTTTATTGGAGCACATAAAAGAACAATGAATAATAATCTAAGATGAAATGGAAACATAAAGTGGTATTACATACAAAATATACATATGTAACAACAGAATTAATAACTTATATAGACATATAAAAAAAGAATTAAATACGGAAGTAAAAACTAAACTTGACAAAAATAAGTTGCACAAACTCATTCCCATCTTTAGGTTTCAAATATAGCAATCTCTTTTCAATTCATTATTCAAAAAATTAGGGGCACCTGGGTATCTCAGTGGTTGAGCGTCTGTCTTTAGCTCAGGACATGATCCCGGAGTCCTAGGATCAAGTCCCACAATAGGCTCCCCACAGGGAGCCTGCTTCTCCCTCTGCCTATGTCTCTGCCTCTCTCTGTGTGTCTCTCATGAATAAATAAATAAAATCTTTTTAAAAAAAGAATTCAAAAAAATAAAATCATTGGAATAACTTTTTCTCTTACACACAGAAATCCAATTTTTTCTTTTTTTTTTTATCTGCAAATACTAAACTTTCTAGAGGAATGATAGTGGGACATTTATATCAGAATATCAACAAAGAAAACATTTCTCTTTAAACGAAGAGCCTGAGTGAGTCTAAGTTACACTTTACATAATAAAGAATAAAGAAATTATCCAGCTTTTGCTCTAGTACCAATAAAAAGAGTTTTAAAAAGGTATACATTGGATACCGAGGTAGAAAGCAACATAATACATTGATCTAATTACCACTCAAGGCCCTCCATTCCTTTAAGACCACTCAAGTTCACCGTGTATGAAGTATTCAGTGTCACCCACATTAATTGCCTCATGTGAGTTTTATTTTATTTTAATGATTGGGTAGAGCCAAACATCAAATCCTGGCTTTAAAAAGTGAAGTCTGAGCAAGGAAAAGAGACTGCTTCTTCCTTATTTTGATTCAGAACAAAAACCTTCCTTTTTATTCATCCTCAGTACCTAACAATGCTCCGCAAACCATGGGCCCTTGATGAGTATTTTTTCAATGAGAGAACAGGAAAACATATATTCTTTGTGTGACGTTAGGCACCAAATGTCTTTTGGTATAAATTTCCAAATCTTTAAAAACAAGGACATAATAATAATGCATGCATGTCTTCTACACTGGGTTGTTGTGAGAACCAATTGAACGAATAGATATGAAAGTTATCTGTTCCTCATAAAGTATGTTACAGAGATAAGTTTTGAGTAAAGAAGCATTCCTGGAATGGGGGTGGTGGTAGCAATGAGGGAACTTCAAGGAACATAGTTTTCAAAAGTCCTTATTTCTTCTGTCCCTTGAACCACTTTACCTACATTTTGGCTCACAAAGATGTTCTATCCACTGAAAGAGATCAATGATATGGTTCTAATCAAAACTGAATATGTGTGCCAGGGCTCTGAAAAATAAAGTGCTGAAGAAAATGTATCAATTTTTTTCCTGCCAATGATCTCCCCCACCATGAATTCCCCATTAAGATAGATGGTGCCACCATCTTCACAATGCCTTAAGTTTGAAGTGTCTGCCACCCACCTGCTGCTACATTCAATTCTTTCTATTTAATAACTCCAGGGCTGCACCCACATGTTGCTCTAAGCCATTATTATCTTACCAGGGTTTTTTTTTTGTTTTTTTTTGTGTGTGTTTTGTTTTTTTAAGATTGATTGATTGATTGATTGATTGATTGATTTATGATAGAGAGAGAGAGAGGCAGAGGCACAGGAGGAGGGAGAAGCAGGCTCCATGCCGGGAGCCTGACGTGGGACTCAATCCCGGGACTCCAGGATGGCACCCTGGGACAAAGGCAGGCGCTATAACCGCTAAGCCACCCAGGGATCCCCTCTTACCAGTTTATTAAAAATCTAACATATCATTACAGATCCACTTTTGGGTTTTAAGATAATAAGTACACTATTTGGGAAAGACACTGTTTTACCCTACTCATACCATGTTCAAAAATAAATCCTAACAGTTTGAAGAATAACTGTTTTAAAATGAAACAACAATAGGGGTGCCTGGGTGGCTCAGTTGGTTAGGTGTCTGGCTCTTGAATTCATGGTCATGGTCTCAGGGTCATGAGATCAAGTCCCATGTCAGACTCCATGCTCAGCACAGAGTCTGCTTGTCCTTCTCCCTCTGTTCCTTCTCCAGTTCTCTCTTTCTCTCTCTAATAAAATCTTTAAAAAAAAACAAACAAAAACAAAATGAAGCAACAATAAAACAACCAAAAGAAAATATAGGTAAATATTTATGTGATCTTAGAAGAGGCTGGCATTCCTAGTCATTAAAGCAATGAAAGAAAATGCAAAAAAAAATGGACAGATTTGATCATGTAGAAATTTTACACTTCTACACATCATTAAATTCCCACAAATTTATCTTCAAAAGATTAAGGATAAACTGAGAAAGGATGTAAAACGTATAAGAAAAGGGGTAATAGTTTTATTCTATATATAAAGATTTCTTATAAATATAGGAAATGGTTTTAAAAAATCAGATAAAAGTGAGTGAGGTCATGAACACTAAGTGACAAGAAAAAAAATAAAAGAGAAGAAGAAACAAAAAATAACCAAAAATGTAAAAAAAAAAAAAATAGCAAACCACCATAATCTTTAAAAAAGAAAAAATAAATAATAAATACCATTTTTCCCTACCAAACAGGCATAGAACTAAGAAGTATAATCCTCGGATCCCTGGGTGGCGCAGCGGTTTGGCGCCTGCCTTTGGCCCAGGGCGCGATCCTGGAGACCCGGGATCGAATCCCACATCGGGCTCCCGGTGCATGGAGCCTGCTTCTCCATCTGCCTGTGTCTCTGCCTCTCTCTCCTTCTCTCTCTGTGACTGTCATAAATAAATAAATAAAAAATTTAAAAAAAAAAAAAAAAAAGAAGTATAATCCTCAATACAGACAACTGTACAGGGCAGCAGGAGGTCTCATATGCTCCTGCTGGTACCAAAACAGGTCAAATCTTTCTAAAGGGAAATTTGGCAATATATCAAAAACTATATAAAAGCTCACATCCTCCAATCAGGAATTATTGGAAATATGGGCAATGACTTCTATACAAGGATGTTTATCATTGTATGTGTTCATGTAACAGCTAAAGTATTAAGATAAAAAACCTCAATGTCCAATAGGAGGATGGTTAAGCAAGTACGGTAAATCCATATTATTGAGTATTTGGAATCTGTTTTCAAGGAAAATGTAATGATATATAACGATAAATACCCACAATATTAATGAAAATGGAACATTCAAAACTATATTGGCTATGATCCAAATGGGGGAAAGGTGCAAATATGAATACACACATTTTATGAATATAAAAGTCAAGAATAGCACCCACAACTTCAACTTGGAGTGTCTTTGGTTTTTTGCTTTGTTTTGTAATTCTTTGATTTGGGTCTCTGTAGACTATGAAATGGTTTGAGTAGAAGAAATACTTTCAAAGTCAGTATTTCAAACGATCAAACTCTAGGCTACATTTCTTCTCAGCCCAAAAAAAATCCTCAAGTCATTAAGGGAAGACAGAGAGAGAAAGAGAACAGGGAGGGTGTGTGCAAATACAATACAGGAGTAATTCTAAGAAGAAGAGAACGATCACCAGTCCCCCGTATGGTCCTCCAGAGGACATAGGACACAACCAGAGGCACCCATGGACATCTCAGCTGAGCGAGTATGCCTATGCCTGTGGTGCTTTCCCACCATACTAAGTGTGTCATGCGGTCTTACTCTCAAAGATTTCAGCAGAGACCATGTGGCCCCTTATTTCATTCCTCCCAGGATTCCAGCCTTCCAGCATCAGTCAAATTAAGTTTTCCTCATATCAATAACCCCCTCCAAACAATGTAAAAGTATGTACATATCAAAGAGAGAGGAGCTGCAAAAAGCAAAGAGTGTCTTACAGAAAGACACAGAAAAAAGTAAACAAACTCAACCATTTTGTAGATTAATAATACAAAGAGAGCTTTGATGTTGTTTCTCATGTATTTTATAAACCTTGGAGAGAGCAAGTAAAAGACATCACACGGCTTGTGGTTGGGGGGGAAAGGAGGCTGGGTACCCATCCAAAATCTTCCCATGATTTTACCAGTGCCACATCTATGCATAGAAAAGACCACAATATAACAAAGCATTCAAATGGCTTAATTTTTATAAATGGGTCACGGGATTATGCAACATATCTATTTTATTCTTTTAGTTTTTCATTTTGAATTTTCCTGAAATTAATCTCTTACTTTTATAAGAGAAAACTATTATAACAATGTTCACATTTTAAATTAGTTAAATAAAATACCACCTTCATTATGTCACTTTCCTGCTCAAAAGTCTACAGTGGTTTCCTAGTAACCAGGGGCTATCCTATTAAATTCACATGCCTTCAAATATTTTCTATCAGACCTGAGCATGTCCAGAAGCCTCAGCATGATATAAAAGACTCTCCCCACCAGTCCTGACCTACCTGCCTCCCTCCCTAGCTCTGCATAACTTACCTTCCTGCACACGTCCATATAGGAGACACACAGGACCTCTCCCCAACACATCGAAGTCCTTTTCACATACACATCTTTGCTAACCTTCTTACTTAACTTGAAATTCCTCTTCTTTCTCTCCCCACCTCTCATTCACTGTCAGCTCTGCTGGAAGGTCCCTCTGCTCTAGGAAGCAGTCCATAACATAACCAACTGCTGCATCTTCCTTAATCCAGGTGCCTTGGGCTCACATCCAGCACAGATTAGTTTCCATTTTCTCTCTTCCCTGGGAGACTGTGACTTCTGGGGCACATACTCATCTCTGTTCTCCCCAGAACCTAGCTCATTACCTAGCTCAAAGGGGCACTGAATAAATGCTTGTTAAGTTTTCATCTCAACTGTTCTATTTCACAGAAATCTCAAATACAGAGATTTCTAATACTCCAGCCTAGCAAACACCTGCCTCAATGCTACCTCCCATTTCAAACCCACTTACTATATCTGCCATGCTTTCTAAGTGGGATTCCATCTACAGCATGACTCATCACATTCCACCTTCCTCACAACTCTTGTCATTTCCTTCACAGAGTGCTTCCCCTCCCTAACCACATTCCCCTGACCTTCCCCCACGTGCTCCTCTGTCTTTATATTCTCTACCAGACCTCTCTAAAGCTGTTGTCACTCGGACCCTGGGTGCGCAATATTATTAAGCACTCCGCTATTGTTGCTTGCAACCTCCCCCATTTGACTATAATCTCCTTAACGAAAGATAATGTGACAAATTACTTGGAGTCCCTGAGTCCCTGATACAGTACTCAACACAAAGAGCTCCACCCCAATGATCACAGCATTCCTTTGCTCTGAGAAAAGAGTTCAATTTAGCTGAGATGCAACCATTTTACTAATATGACCAATGTACATCACTGAGTTGCAAAAGGCCAAATGCTCCTGGAGACTTCCCTCTCGCCAGTAAAGGAAACCAATATATAACCAGACCCCTTTTGTAGTCACTAGCAGTAGGAGAAAATGTCCTAGTTTTACATTTATCAGTTACACCAAAAGACCACCATGAACCCCTGAGGAGAGCAGGATATTGAGGCAATGCTTAAAATCAGTGTCAGTATCTCCAGGTCTGACACACCTGCCTGGCAAGAGCACTGCAGGGCTCGGGTGCTGAAGCATCTTCATTCACCTGATACTTACAAGGCCTGCCTTTTCTTCAAATGATTTTCTCATGGACAATCACAATCAAGAGCAGTGTTAGAAAACAGTTTCAGGGCTTGAGAAGTGTCATTTTGCTGGGCCAGCTGGGAAGTCACCCTGAGCAATGATGGGACAAACTCCCCCTGAAAGGAGAGAGCCTCACCTAGATAAGATAAACCCTTGAAGGAGGACAAGAAGGGTGAAAACCTCAATTAGTTGGGGAATGTGCTTTATGATAGAATCAGGCCTGTGTTCCAACTGTAGTCTTTTCATACTGTGGCAAGTTTCTTAACTGTGTCTCCCCCACCACATACACTTTAGTAGGATTTGTAAAGTAAACAGAAAAGTGGAGAGTTCTCAGTAAGAAATAAAAAATGAAGATGTATAAGAAAAAAGCATTCAATTTCTCTCTACCCTTTCCCTCTACTACCATCCAATGCTATACAACCATCTATGTGTCCTCAATTCAACAGATTATAGCAAGAACCAAATTGGACCAAATTCTAGTCTATGAATTCTAAAAAAAAGATAAACTTCAATCTCAACACAAATAGTTGTAATCCTGAAGAGGGCTGTATCCTCTTGATCACCATGAACTTCCACCTAAAAAAGCAATGCAAAAGAAATCTTAAAACACTATAGATTAACATTTACTATCCTATGCTTATTTAAACCGGAAAGAGTTAAACTTTGTTGACTTTGGCATTTAGTAATTTCTTCCTGCAAACTGAAATTCAGTGTGGAATGGTGGTGAAAGCACAATGCTTGATGGCTGCACATCTGGGATGGCACACAGTTCTACAACTTGCTGGATGGATAGCTCCCTCAGAAAACACTATCAGTGTCTTTTATCTATAAAGTGGGCATAATAATGCTGATACTCTATATGCTTTGTGTATTTTTGAAAAGACAAAATTAGAAATTGCTCCTGCACTGTAAAACATTATTCAAATAAAAGTGCAGAATATAGTCAAGCAAGGAAAGAAAAACTGGTATTAATAACAAAACATTAAAATCTGTAGGATAGGTCCTGTCAAGGGCTATGAATATTTGTCTCAACAATTACCAAATTTTATTTTTGAGCCTCTTAAAAAGGCACCAACTTTCATGGGTGCACCTGGCTAGCTCAGTTGCTAGATCATACAAATCTCAATCTTGAGGTTGCGAGAGTTCGAGCCCCATGCTGGGGGTATAGTTTATTTAAAAGAAAGTCACCAACTTTCTTTTAAAAACATATGAATTAAATCTGAATGTGTGAGTAGTGTCTTAATGGTGGATCTTTCTAATGATGGTTAAAGGGTCTGGATTACCAAATGGGTAAGTCTCAGAGTCCTTATTTCTTTTAATCCCTGGGGGTGAGGAATGGCCAGACTCAACACCAGCTCTTCAGGCCAAGGGCCATGTCATCCTAGGTCAGAATAGCGCTCAGGATCACATCAGCTCGGTCAGGGTCTCATCAGGGTCTGGCCTCCCTCTTCATCACCTTGAAAGTTAAGCCAATCGAGGTCTCTGGGTCTTCCAAAATAACGCCAACACTGAGCTAAACCTATGTGCAAATGCACAATTTCTTGAGGATAAAAGTGTGTGTGGGATGCCTGGGTGGCTCAGTGGTTGAGGATCTGACTTCAGCTCAGGTCGTGGTCCCAGGGTCCTGGGATAGAGTCCGCATGAGGCTGCCCACAGGAGGCCTGCATCTCCCTCTGCCTATGTCTCTGCCTCTCTCCTTCTCTGTGTCTCTCAGGAATAAATAAATAAAATCTTTAAAGAAAAAAAAAAGTCGTGTTTGTGATTGATGGCTCTACCAGCAAGATGTCAGCAAGGAATTGTTAAGGAAGTGCCTCCTGAGCACATGGCATTCTCCAGTTCCACAAAAGCAGCCCACAGGTTCAACGAGAAACTATGAACCAGGCCTCATCTCAAAGATAGGTCTTTGTCTACCCTTGAATTTCAGGGAGCAGAGTATTTTTGAAATATACCTTGGAAAATACCTCACTTGTAAGTAAAAATTATATATTCAGAGTACTGTCAGTGCTTATCCAAAAGACAGTGTAAAGCTAAGCAAAATATTCTGTTAACAGTAAAGGAAGTATCATGATTTTAATTCTGGAGTGCTAAGTCAACTAATCTTCAATGTCTTGTGTTCAGATGACAGGCAGGCAGCAGAACCTAGAGTTTATGCTTGTCCAATTAATCAAATAACCTCCATGCCACTTATCCTTGGAATTGGCATTAGAAAAGCACCCATGTGCCCCCAAATCATATAAATTCCATGGTTTCCTATTCATTAAATCCAGGTTGGCTTATGCTGATATGTCATATTTTGACACGTAGCCACAAGGGATATACAATCAAAATTAAGAGGAGACCCTAGCTAAAATTGGCATGCCCTACTCAAATGAACAATTTATGCCTACACATGGATAAAAATGTATATATCTTCTCCAAATGATGAATATTAAACTGTTAGAAAGACAAAAAGATATAATTTACTTACTCATTTCTTTCTGTTTTCAACCAAACATACTTAGGGAATGTTCACATCATAGCAAGTACACATGCTATTATTACATGTAATTATATACCCACTATCAATACTACTAACATCATGGTATTTACTGAATAAAACCTACAGCATTAATAAAATCCTATTTTTCTCCTGCTTTCAACCTGCTTATTACAGCTTCCCTCTGCATTTGGAATAAATGTCCAACTCCTCACTATCGCCTCCAAACCTCCAGCCAGTGCTCACTCTGAGCCCACCTCATGCCACCCCCACCCCATTCCACAACCTCGCAAACCCCCTGGCCCTGTCCCACCATCACTCATCCTACCCCTGGCACACAGGCCTTTTTTGTTCTTTGTCCCAGAGTGAGCTAGGAGGAATCCCTGGCCCCCCCCAACCCCGCCCTGACCCTGCAGTTTCCTTTGTTTGAAAAGCTTTTCCCCAAGACCTCTGTGTGGTAAACTTCTCAGATCTCAGGTCAAATGTCATCTCACCAGTAGGGTTTCCCTGGCCATCTTAATTACTGATGTCCTCCACCTGCAAGCACCTCTACCATGTCCCTTATTGCCCATTTTTTCTCTATAGCACAAATATATTTTGTTCTGAAAGCTATTTTTTGGCCCACTAAAATGTGAGTTCCAGTAGGTAAGCTGGTTCTTTTTAGTGCAGTGTCCGGAAGCTGTGCCTGGCACACAATAGGTCCACAATACATGTTTGTTACATAATTGAATGCTGGGCTAGAAGCCGGACAAAACAAGTTATGGATGTGGCAATCCACATGCCTGAAACTATCTAATGACTGAGAAATAAATGGAAACAGAAAAATATTTAGCAGTTGGACACTAAATTATGATTAAGTAATCAAGTTTAACTGAAGGTATCCAACACAAACAAATTTAACACTATTATACAACATGAATAAATTGTTTAATAAAATAAAGAAGGGTCACGGGGCTTAGTTGGTTAATTGTCTGCCTTTGGCTCAGGTCATGATCCTGGGATCCTGGGATCAAGTCCCACCCCCCACCCCATGTTGGGCTCCCTCCTCATTGGGGAGTCTGTATCTCCCCTGCCCCTCTCTCTGCTTGTGCTCTCTTGCTCTCTCTCAAATAAATAAATAAGATCTTTTAAAAAATAAAGAAAGAAAGAAGGGTCACATGGAAATGTGAGTGACCTAGACTGGGAAGGCTTTCTGAAATTTGATAATGAAGAACCTCATGAAATTTCTAATATGATTTTATGGACTGAATATATCTTCCCCAAATTCATATGTTGAAGACCTAACCTCCAATGTGATGGTATTTGTAGGTGGGGCCTTTTGGAAGTAATTAGATTTAAAGAGGTCAAGAGAGTAAAGTCCCTGTGATGGGAACAGTGTCCTTATAAAAAACAAAAGAGAGAACAAACATATCTCCCCCCTCCTCCTCCCCTTTCTTCCCAGCTCTCCATGTAAGGACAGCCAGAAGGAAGCCTTCTGTAAGCCAAGACGAGGGACCTCATCAGACACGAAACCTGCTGATAACCTGATCTTGGACTCCAACCTCTAGAACTGTGAGATGTAAATGTCTGTTATTGAAATCCCCCCATCTATGGAATATTTGTTACAGTAGTCCAAGCTGACTGATACACATAGTGTCTGCTATGGTACATACTGCCTGGAATATCATAGCTGTTCAATAAATATCACGGAACTTTAAAATATTCAAACTAAGAAAAACTTAAAATGTTATTTTCGTTTTCTCAGTGAATATTTTTAAGGACCACTTCACTATAATCCCTACTGATGTTCTACTCCAGCATAAATACCAGATTTGTGGATATTAAAATCAGGCAGTAGAAAAACTATCCATGAATCTAGGTAAGATATAACTTGGAAGAAAAAAAATTTTTTAAGTAGGGAGGATTTTTTTTTTTTTTTAGCCCTACAAATTTCAAAGAGCCTTTGCAAGTGCAAACAGACTTCAGCTTTTTCACGTTTCTCATGCCCAGAAATTGGGACATTATAAAATGCCAGGAATCCTTTCAATATCTAAAATATGTGATAAATGCAGAAGAAACTCTCAAATGACCAAGATAACTTCTGTGGAGCTGCCAAGAAGCCAGATGCTTCTTTCAAAAGAATATCAATTTGGCTTTGAAAGAATCTGTGGCCTTAGCCCCAAACAGGAAGGGCAGGTGGGATGACATGGTGTGCAATGCACATTCCCGTCCCCTCAGCAAGCATCTTCTGACAGCAACACTGTGTTACTACCAGGCTTGGCGTCATGTGCAAAACACATGGCTCTGCTGTAGATGAGGACAGGAATTGGAGGGATTTGGTCTGGGGCCATGCAAAATGAATTCTGTACAATCACATGGGGAGAATGTTATATTGAAAAAGATGCAAAATAGCTTCACCACACTTGAGATTTTTATTTCCAGAGAAACTAAACATGGTTGAAAAAAAAATAGCTGCATTCAAAAAAAGTTTCATGATGCAGGATACTAGAAAATACAACTTTTCTTTTTAACCAACACATACCACAAAGAGCAATTGTTTTTACTCTTGCCATCTACCAAACTATCAACTGTGTGATCTTTTGCCTAATTATGAACATTCTAAAGGCCCTATTCATGTGCATTTGTTTTTCTACACACACTTGTGAAACTAACATGATGATTTGGCTTGAAATAATGAATCCAAGGGTTTTTTTGTAGTTGTTGCCGAGGTCTTTTCGTGTTTTTAAGAAAGCCTAGACTCCATTCCTACATTTGCCACTCCTAGTGGAGTTCATCTGAGTTTAAATTTGCTGCCAAAATTATTTTTTCAGTATCTTTAACACTGGCTGGTCTCATGAGAGTTTGTGTGCCCTGGGCTTTCATAATTAGGCAGCTCACACCTGAGCATCTCTGCCTCTGGTAATTAGATCTCATGGTGGTACTTTCCTCCCCATCCAGCCACTGGACCAGGACTGAACATATTCAGGAGCTGTGACTGGGAGCAGCACTGCTCTTACCCTTTCTCCGCACCCTCCTCTGCCTCGAGGTAGCCAGGTTCTCAATTACATGGTCAGTGCCTGGAGGGCAGGAATGCATCCTCCACTTCTGCTCTCTCTGGGCACCTAGCAGAATCCTCGCTCATGGAAGACAGCTTATAAACATTCCCTTCCCAGCAGTAATAATATCTACATATTCATAAACGGTTACATGTTTTAAGCAAAATAGTTCTTTCTGTATTTATCTGCCCCTGTGCTCTAAATATTGGGGATGGTACAAAGAGAAAATCTCTGGATGAGGCTATTGAATTTAATCAGAATTACTCCTTGTCAATCTCTCCCTTTAGATCTGTCTATATGAGTTAGGGAGTGCAACAAACTTCAACACCGTTTTTCAAGATTTTTTTCATTCTCAACACCCAACCTAAGTTCACTTTGCTGGCCCAATGCAGTAGCCAATAGTGAAAGGGAATTCTCTAAGCAATAAATAGAAATGCATACTGTCTCATTTTTTTTCTCTGTAGGTTGGCCTGCTCTCTGCCGGTTCATGGGCTGATGGCATTCGGTTTTGGTTGATCTCTGAGATTCAGTCTGGGGGACGTTTATATTCCTTCAAAAATAACCTAGAGATGTGCCAAAGAGGAAAAAAGAAAACGGTAATGTCCTTTCAGGGGCCTGCCAAACCCTTCTGTCCCATGGCTGTCTTGCTGTCCTTCAGGTCAGACCACATCAAGCAATGAGACAGACCTGACCAGATGGACTGGAAAAAGGTTGGTTGGAGGATCTAACAAGTACAGGGTGGTAATGTGCTTTGGGAGAAAGAGCCTCAGCCCAAGGGCTCCTAAGCACCTCCCCAGCCATCCTCATCAAATTCAGAGCCATCATATCATCATTGGACTGAAAGGAGAGGAGAGGGAAGGGAAGGAATACACCGTGGCCATGGGGGCAATGGAGGGGCAAGAATGGGAAGGGGTAGGAAATTGGCGATTTTCTTTCATCAAGTGGCCAGTGGTAGCTATTGAAGACTGTGATATAACCTCAGGAAAGCAAGCAATTGATGAGTTATGGAGCAGCTACTATGTAGCAGCAGCAATCATATTTTTATCAGCGTTCTTGCTCTGCCTCTAAGAAGCAGAGAAAATGGCCAAGCAACTACAGACAAATCTACTTCTTAATAAGAAAAACAGCCACCATTATTGAGTGCTCACTGTATGTCAGCTATTCTGCTAAGAATTGCCTTAAATCTTCCCTTTAAGGGTACCAATAAATATTTATTATTCATATATATATATATATATATATATATATATATATATATATATATAAAATTTCTAACCTACTTTACAATCCTGTTATGTTGGTTATTAGTCAGGTTTCTCCAGAGAAACAGAATCAACAAGGGGCATGTGAGTGTGTGTGTGTGTGTGTGTGTGTGTGTGTGTGTATAAACAGATTTATTATAAGGACTTGACTCATGCAATTATGAAGGCTGACAAGGCCCAAGATCTGCAGGGTGAGCTGCAAGCTGGAGATCCAGTCTGAGTCTGAAGACCCGAGGACCAGGAGAGCCCAATGATGTAAAAACACTCACTGTTTTACTTTTCCGTTTCCTCCACAGAACAGGTTTCAGAACTTGTACATACTAAGTCTTAGAATTCTCCAAGTATTATTGAGTACCTGCTGTGGGCCAGGCCTAATGACATAACACAGATTCTGTCCTTACAAACCTTTCTATCCTCTACCTCTAAAATAAATCCCGAAGCAACCTAAATAAAATAAATCGAAAATTAAAAAAAAAAAACCTCAAAACCAATCCAGAATATATGTCCTTGACAATTTTTTAAAAGATTTTATTTATTTATTCATGAGAGACACACAGAGAGAGAGAGAGGCAGACACACAGGCAGAGGGAGAAGCAGGCTCCATGCAAGGGACCCCGACGTGGGACTCGATCCTGGGTCTCCATGATCACGCCCTGGGCTGAAGGTGATGCTAAACTGCTGAGCCACCCGGGCTGCCCCTCCTTGACAATTTTTTAAATTCAGTTACAGTAATTAAAATCTTGAGTTTTTAAAAAGTAAACTATAAAAAATAAAAACAAACAAAAGTCAACTATAAGATCTAAGCCAATGTAATGCAATAACGCTTAATTCTTCGTTCAATCATTACTGTACTGATGAAATTCTCTGTAAGGAGTAAAACATCATGTCCTTTGTGACAAATTAAGCTACAAAGCTGTTTCCTCTGTTCTCTGGTTTCTAGCTTATATTAACGAGTGCCATAAAAGAAAGCCTTTAAGATAATATTTATTTGCAGAAACAAACATCGATTCAAAGCACTTAGAAGCACATATGTGCACTGAGGGGAAACACTCGAGGGAATCCTAATATTTTATCATGTCGTGTATATTATTACCGTTGTACCTGCATATCTCCATACTCAAGCCACTCTCAATATTTCATGTCTATCTCTATCCTCGACCAAAGCTGTTCTGGTGGCATACCTGCATATTACCCACAGTAATGACACCAGTAAATATCACATTTTACCCTTTGTCAGAACTGTCTAAGATTACATAAACATGATATATTTTTAAGGAGGAATGCATCTCTCTTGTTTACAATTTAACAAAGATAAAGCTATGACAAATATTATAAGCTATAAATAAAGACATCTACCATTGTACTGTACTTATTCATCTCCGGGTTGAACAAATGTTAATTATACAGAATTTGAAAATGAGACTTGTTAATGTCATTTTTAATTTAGCATGTTACAGTGTAAATGTTTTCCATTGTGTTAATTTACACCTGTTATCACAAGCTTCATTATTAGGTTTATAGTGGAGCAGCTCTCTGTGACTCTGAAATTTGCTTAAAATGGCAGAAACAATTACTAATTAGAAGGGCATGTTTACTTTAATTATATTTATTTCCTAGTCTAGTTTTATATGTAATGTACTATGGAAGTGTATGATTTAATTAGTGAAACCCATTTATCACAAGCAATTTCTCAAATGAGTGCTGCTTAAAAAATACAACAGATTCATTCAGAGTTTCGTAAATTCCTTAGATGATATTTCTACAGTAATAGAGTATGAAGATCTTTCACTCATGCAAACAGAATACTTTCCCACTTTTGGTTCAAATACTGCAATAACAAGAATTCAACCCTAAAATTTTTGATGCAAATTTTAAGAGATGGTGTACAAAATTTAGAAATTTATAAGCTCACGATTTTATTATCTGCACCCAAAATTAACAAAGGCTTTTATTTACTGATATTCACATTCACAAATTTCATTTAAAAGTTTTAAATATGGAAAAAGCAAATTATCTTTATTTTTAGAAAAGGATATGCAATTTTTTTCTCCCTAGAATCATTCCTCTGGTACCCAAAGTACAGTTGACGTTTTCTGTCTCAAAATTGGGGTATGGTAACCATCAATTCAAGAACTGATACTCACATGGTCTCAAAATCACCCCACAAGCTACTAAATCACAAGAGGAAGAAAATACCTTCACTGGGGAGAAATCTAGTGGACACCACTTTAACCACATGACCAAAGCCAACACTACCACCAAGGGACAGACTGACTCTCTGTGCTTCCTGAGGTATCGCCCTGAGAAGATAACCCTCCTGAAGTAGCATTCTTCAATCTTTAAGAGGAAACAACTGAACAGACACAGATTGTGGGATATTTCACAAGAACTGGCCTGGACTATTCAATGACACCATAGACTTTGAAAAAACTGAGAGACTATTTAAAAGAGACTAAGGAGGGGTGTCTGGGTGGCTCAGTTGGTTAAGTGGCCAACTCTTCATTTCGGCTCAGGTCATGAGATAGAGCCCTGAGTAGTGTTCCACACCTACTTAAGATTCTCTCTCTCCATCTCCTTCTGCTCCTCTCCACTTCCCCACCCCATGTGCATGTGCTGTCTCATAAATAAATAAATAAATAAATAAATAAATAAATAAATAAATAAATAAATAAATAAGGCTAAGGAGATGGGACAACTAAATACAGTATGTGGTCCTTGGTTGGATCCTGGGTTGTTTTTGTTTTTGTTTTTGTTTTTAAATAGCTATAAGGAAAATAACTGACACAACTGGGAAATTTAAATCTGAATTAATACTAGATGATATTATTATGTCAAAGTTGTATTTTCCCGTTTTTTTTTTTTTTTTAAGATTTTAGTTATTTATTCATGAGAGACGCAGAGAGAAAGAGACACAGGCAGGGGAAGAAGCAGGCTCCATCCATGCAGGGAGCCCGACATGGGACTCGATTCCAGGTCTCCAGGATCATGCCCCAGGCTGAAGGCGGTGCTAAACTGCTGAGCCACCCAGGCTCCCATTTTCCTGGTGTTTTAATGGTAACAGATTTTGTAAAGGAAAAACTGATTCTTAGGAACCTGAAGTGGGTAGGGATGAAGTGTCATGGTCTGCAACATTCTTTCAAATTTTCAGAGAACAGAGTGGGAGCTATGCAGCAAGTGCAGCAAAATGCCTGGTACACAGGGTTGGGGGGGCGGGGTGGGGGTAAAGAGTTCATCATGTTCATTACACCCTTGTTCCAATTATTCTGTAACTTTGAAATCAAAAGTTTGGAAATAGGAGTCCTCCAACAGGCAGAATGGGAGACCAAACTAGGAATACTCTATACAACTTCTTAGATACAGACTTGCAAGAAACATTATTGCACTACTCTGAATTTAAACTTTTTAGCATGAATATTAAACCCATTAAAATGGGCAGAGTTACATTTGGAACTCCATATAGACTCAAAAATTCCCGTGAAGCACATTCTAGTCACCTTATGTTTTTAGACCCCAGAAAGAATCCAATAGCCGAGACACTTCTCACTAAAGACATGCACCCCACCAGCCTGGGTGAGAAGTATAGTGCTTAGATTTATCAGAAAAGATGTATTTTGGGCAGCCCCGGTGGCGCAGCGGTTTGGCACCGCCTGCAGCCTGGGGTGTGATCCTGGGGACCTGGGATCGAGTTCTGCATCGGGCTCCCTGCATGGAGCCTGCTTCTCCCTCTGTCTGTGTCTCTGCCCCTCTTTCTCTGAGTTTATGAATAAATAAATAAAATCTTTTAAAAAAGATGCATTTTTAGAGTTTTATTTGAGGTTTTATTTTTAGAGTTTAAAATGTATTTTTATACATTTTATTTAATTGTAAGACAGTTACTGTAAGTTCCCTAACACAGTTTCTACATTCGTAGAAACATACTCTCTTAAGAAAGGAAAACAAACATCAGCATACCCAGGATTTGCCTGGCTAAGAGAAATCCCCCAGAACCCTAAAGTTCAGAGCTTTCCCTGCTCATCCCCAACCAGGCCAGGCTAGTATTTCCTACAAGTGCAGATATACTGGACCATGCCCACTAATTCCCTCCTGGCAGGTGAACTAAGGATCTTTTATAGGAAGATGCCTGCTGCAGTCTGATTAATATGGATTAACAACCAGTAAGGGGACGTCCCACTGAAGGAGGACTGGCAAGAAGGGCACTACATTCCAGGATCCCTGTCCACAATCCTCCCCTATCCAAAGAACTATATGACACACACTCTGTTACTCCTTGAGCCTGCCATGAAGCTTTCCAGTTACCTATGGCATTTTTAGGCAGTACTAGCGAAGTTATCTTTTAATTGAATTTCTGATTTCTCCCCATGGCAGGGCCTTTTGCTTCCAACTCAGTCATTCTGGCAGTCTTCATTAAATGTAGTTATCCTGCTGGTTAGGGAAGATAACAAGCTTCTTGGCCAAGGGTCGGTCCACTCCCAGGCCAGCCCTGGATTTTAACCTGTGGGGGTAGACCAGGCCTAGCTAAAGAAGTAAAAAGACCTGGAAAATCCAAGCTGAGCCACTAACACCTCTCAGGAGGGTACAGAGGGCTGCTAGTGAAGAACAAGTTAAGGCCAGGGTAGCCAATCCATGGATAAATTGGCAGCTCAGCAGCTTTTAACAGTCTTCAAACACACTGCATTTACAGATTCTGAAACTGAAAACACATCTTCTATCTCCAGAAACAGAAGTATTGGGATGAGGCAAAGCTCCCTTGGAGAAACAAGAGAGGCTAGTAGTGACCCAGATTAGGCAGTAGCGTCTTCCAACTGCCCTTAGCAAGCTGTAAAAAGTCCAAAGGTAAAAGGAAAAAAACTGAAACGGCTTACATTTCTAACCTACCATTTACATAGAGAGTTGAAAGTAAAAGCCAGGGAGCTTTACAGGCATAGGTTATTTGTGTGTGTCTGTACCTCTGAGTTTATAGATGTACAACATGCACTGCATGTGTGTTTCAAGAAGGGGAGAGGCCGCTGAAGCGGCTAAATTTCAGCAAAATGTAACCTTCGCCTTAGAAACCAGGAACTGGAGTAATTAGATTACAATCTTTCCAACACTGTGGGAGAGATTTGATCAATTAGAGCCAAGATCAGTTACATTATTTGGTTTACCTAAGTAATGGACCCTTAAATGCAATCAATACTTCTCCAGGCTATGAGTCCTCAAGACCTAAGATGCATTCAGAAAAAAAAAAAAAAAAAAAAAAAAAAATGGATTTTCAAAGGGCTTTAGGATGTTCAATCACAGACTGAGGAAGGGGACTGGAGAGGGTGGGAAGAAGGAAGGAAACCCAGTTCTAAGCTTGCTATATGGAGTCTTCCTTTCCTTCCCTCCTTTGTGTGCTATGTTCACATTTGTTTGTCTTGTAGTTCACGTGATTTAAATGTTTTACCATAACGCCTTGATCCAGGGATGAGTAGCCATGTGATTCAGTTTGTTTAAAATTTCAGTATTCAATCTAATTTGATAGGGGAAACAGTAAGATTTCTAATTATGGTTTAAGAAATTGACAAAACTTACATTGTGAAGTTGTTGTTTTTTTAATATTTTTTAAATTTATTTGAGAGAGAGTGAGCATGAGTTGGGGGAAGGGGGGGCAGGGAGAAGCAGACGCCTCACTAAGCAGGGAACCCCATATGGGGCTTGATCCCAGAACCCAAGATCATGACCTGAGCTGAACCTTAGCCGACTGAGCCACCCAGGTGCCCCTAAATTGTGAAGTTTTAAAGTAAAATGGCAGAAACAACTCTAGATCTTCTATCTTCCCCACACACACACCATCTCCCCTGCAGGAATGAATTTGGGAAAGGGCAATGGGGATGCCATGCTCATTTTGTCTGGGGACTACCTAGAGCTACCTTCTAGAACTATTCTTGCTGAAAATGATCCAGAAGAGCCCCAAACTTTCCAACTACCTACTCAAGCCCAAGAGCTGGGTTTAGACTGCCCTTCAGAGTGGTGAGTCCACTTACCAACTTAGAGGGTTTAGAGCCTAAAGATAATGTACTTGTACATGTAGACAGAATACTCCTCAAAGCATCCTAAGTCCATCTACTATCATCCTAAATTCGAGCAGGACAGGGGCAGCAGCACCCGCCAGCATTTTCCCCCAGCAGCCCTCTTTGAGTATCTGCTCGGGCATGGGGCACCTGCAACACACAAGCCTCTTACCAGTGATTTGTTTAACACACTTGTAATAATTAGAAAGTTAAGCAACTAATTCCTGACTTCCCCAGGAGTAGGGCTTCTATTAAAAGATGTGGGGAAATGTGACAAGAGAGGAAGTGGAAGGGGGTAAATTTATACTAAGAGGCTTTTTTGCATAGCTTTTAAGTCTCTGTAGCAATGATGAAGAGAAGCCGGGATAATCTAAAACAACAGGTAATCAAAAAGTCATTTATATTTGCCTTTTATCATCAATTATCTTCCTCTTGGCAGCAGTTGAAAAATTATGTTTTACTCAAAAGTCAGCCTGTTGACTTTATTTATACAACACCTGAACTGTGTTGGGTGTCAGCACGTTAGCCACCACGGAATTTCAAATTCTGCTGTTTGACAGTAACTGGAAGCTGACTCTGAGAGCAATCTTCTGAATAACTGCATTATTATTGTTCCCTAAAATCAGATGGGCTCAGTGCCAGCAGTGTGGAAACATGCAGGGGCATGACATTAGAAGCTTGAATCTAGGCTGTCAATTCAAATAACCTTCTTCCAAAATGAAGAAAATGCATCTGGAGCTCAGTCTTCTTATCTGTGGGATGGGGATAATAATGTGTGACTTGAAGAGCTAATTTGAACTAGAAAAAAAACAATGCATGTGAAGTGCCTAGAATAGTATTTGACACCAGGTAGGTGCTAAGCCTGTTTTGATGGCTGTCAGGAACAATGTCCTGACATTGGCAGAGCTCCCCCTTTGAGTGTCCTGCATCTTTCTGGCCAATTATCTGCTGGTTTTCCACAAGGAGGTCAGATGCTGAGAACACAAGGGAGCTGCTACCACCCCCAGCCCATGGACTGCCACTCACCTAATTATGCATGCCAGCACAGTATCCTACCTGGAGATCCCTCTTCCTCCTCCTCTTCAGAGCATTAAAAGATTAACTAGCATTTCAGGCTCCTTGAGAGGCCTGAAGGGGGTTTATGTATAAAATGGAAGTAATTGAGCCTAAGGCTGTCACCTGTTGGTACACTGACCACCTCTGTATCTAGTTGACAGGTGTGCTCCCAAAAATTGCTCACTACTTTCCAGTGGCTACAGTGCTTGTCCTGGTTATGGTTTCTCATCCCGAGGCATTACTTTTTCATTTCTTCTAACAGAGTCAGTTTAATTCTGTGCAATGGAAAGATCCTGGAGGTCACACACACACCACCCACATCTACTGAACAGTCTGGCTAGAGAAGCAAAGGACTGTGGATTGAGGAGACCCAAATCCTAAAGCTGTTTTGGCCACAGGAGCACCTTTGGCAAGTCACATCCTGAGACTGTTTTCTTTTCCACGAAATGAACACACTGCATTAGAAGGTCACTGTGAGGGCAGCCCCCGTGGCTCAGCAGTTTAGCACCGCCTTTGGCCCAAGGCCTGATCCTGGACACCTGGGATCAAGTTCCACATCAGGCTCCCTGCATGGAGCCTGCTTCTCCCTCTGCCTGTGTCTCTGCCTCTCTCTCATATTAATAAATAAAATCTTTTAAAAAAAGAAAAAAAGGGTCACTGTGATAGTAGCTGATTTGATGTGTTGATCTGACTAGGCTATGGATGCCCAGACATTTGGTCAAACATTATTCTGAGTGTGTCTGTGAATGTGTTTCTAGATTGGATTAACAGCTGAGTCAGTAGTCTGAGTAAAGCAGATTGCTCTCCACAGTGTGGGTGAGCTTCATACAATCCAATGAAGGCTTGACTAGAACAAAAAGGCAGTTTCTTCTGAGGAAGAGAGAATTCTTTCTGCCCAACTACCTTCAAAGTGGGACAAGGGCTTCTTCCTGCCCTCAGATTTGAACTGAAACATTAACTCTTCTTGGGTTTTGAACCTGCACGCCTTCTGACTGGAACTGACACCATCGGCTTTTCTGGTTCACAGGCCTTAAGGACTCAGACTAGAACTTACATTATTGGTTCTGCTGGGTCTCCAGTTTGCTGATTGACCCTGCAGATCTTGGGACTTGCTGGCTTCCATAATCACATGAGCAATATATCTTTTTATAAATATATAAATACACAAACATACGCACATATATCCTATTGGGTCTGTTTCTCTGAAGAACCCTAATACAATCATCAAGAATATTTTCAACTCTAACCCATACCAAATAGTCATGTAATCTTCCCTTGAACACATCCTAGAGAGGGGACTTCCTTGCTTCCCATGGCAGCTCATCCTACCCCTGGGCGAGAATCCAAAGCAGAATCAGCCATATCCTCAGCTATAAGGAGCTTAGATCTAACAGATGTAATCTGACCTAAACAGGGTATAGGATCTTTGCTTTTCATTATAATTAGGTTAACGCAGGCTGAGGCTGCCTTGGTTGTTATTGTTGATTTGGTTTCATTTTGGTTTTCCTGATTATATCATAATGTTGGCAGTTAACCCTCAGCTCATTTTCACATGAATTACAATGAGGCTAAGTCATCACCCAATACTTGTACGGGGACATTTAGTACATAAATGCAGGACTTTGCATTTATTACTATAACCAACATCATTTTCTTACCCTAAGGGCAGAAATTTTGTAATTCTTACCCTGTCATCTAGAGAACTATCTCTTCCTTTCCCTTCTGCATCATCCAGAGATTAATTATATATCCTTAGCTCTAATAGAAAACATGAGATGGCTCCTGGCCCCCTACAGCACTCCTCATTAGTACCCTACCTCTGGGTCAGAGGTCTCCAGCCCTGACTGACTACACATTACATTACATGGGAAAATAAATAAATAAATAAATAAATAAATAAGCAAGCAAGCAAGCCAGTTCCAGCCTCAGTGTTTCTTATTCAGCTGGGGAGAGTGGGGAGCACAAGCTAGGTATCAGTAAGAACCTAGGTGATTCTAATATATAGTTGGTCTGAAAACTCATGTTTTGTCCAGGCCAGGAGTCAGCAAACTTATTCCATAAAGAGCCAGACAGCAAATATTTTAGGCTATGTGGGCCACATGGTCTCTGTCACACTGCTCACTGTTCCCTTTAGCAGAAAAGTAGCCATAGGAATGAATGGCTTGACTGTGTTCCAATAAAACTTTATTTATAAAAACAACCAGTGGGCTATACTGGCTCATGGGCCATGTTTGTCAATTCATCCATTCACCACAAGTTTTTAAATGGCTGTTGCTCTCTCTTGCAGCAAAAAGGAAAGTCATCGAACTGTATTATCACCCACCTCACATCTCTCTATCTTGCCACGTCACAAGAGACTCTCAAATGTCTTGTTAAACTCAATATTCACTATCTGGCATCCTCTTCCTGTGTCACACTAATGATCCCATCCAAACAGGAACAAACTTGTTCTTAGAGAATCCTTTGTGTCTCCCAGTAATCACTGCTGCTGCCTTTTTATATGTTCACAAACATCTGTTTAATATCGCTTCTAGAATTTCATCAGACACTGACTTAAGCTCACCCATCTGTAGTTTCTAAACTATGCTTTCCCCCCTTGAAAACTGGTACATGTTCACTGAAATCATTTACAATCTTTTGGCATCCTATTTGCCTTGATTCACAAAATATTATCTAAAGTGGTTCCACAATCACATCTGCAAGTTCTTTCAGTGCACAGGAGACCTAAATGCATTTTTAGCAGCATTTATTATCTCTTCTATCTTGGGCTTTAATTTCTTGTAACCATCTTCATTCCTCCCATACCAATTTCAAGATCATTTTTCCTGATAAATATGATAACATCAAAATAGGAGTAAAGCAGTTCTGCTTTCTCCATGTCATCTGTTTATACTATACCATCATCTGTTCTAAATAAGGCTATGTCTCTCTTTTCTTTTCTTTTTTGCTTCAAATATAATTATTTTAAAACCCCTCCACACAGGTGACCATATGCGTGGGACAGTCTGATATATATCTTTTGCACTGAGGTAAATGTTAAGAAAGCCCTCTTTACTCCAAAAAGCATCCAGTTTGTACAGCTGGCTCCATAGGAAAGCTAAGGAAATGGAAGTAGACAGCACTTCACAGGCTTGATGAGTTCTCAGGTCCCTCACACTCTCAAGAAAAAGAGAAAAACATCTCTGCCGTCTCTAGCCACACTGGATTCATTTCCTGGATCTGCCATTTACTAGCTGTGTGATCTGTGAATAAGTTCTTTACTCTATTTTAACTCCTGACTGGATTCAGTACAATCTTAATATCTATTAGATGAACAAATATGTGATCAGAGTCCTTTGCACACATGTATCACAGAGCAAATACCCAATAAATGTTACCTACTATTACTACTAGTATAATTACCAATATTATTAATTCCTTCAACTCCCTCCATGGGTCACAGTATGTGAAACCCTCTCTTGGTGGCTTGTCCTTCCTCTTCAATTAGTCACGAATTCTTTCTTCTCATTAATCTCTTGCTATTCATTCAAACTCTACCTTGCCACAGTCTTGTAAAGTCATTCCTATCTTGTTGAAGGAATCTTTGTCTCCACTAGACACAAAGAGAGCTACGATGTGCAGAGGAAGTTTCTCCTCTGGCAAAAAAGCAACCTGCATCTCTAACCTGCATGATTCGAGAGCTGCTCTAGTGGGAATGCACAAACATATTTCATGAATCCCTCAGCATCTATATTTCTTGGAACAAGATAAACTGCTATCCTTCGTGTTTCCCTTGGGAACACATCCTGAAAACTTGGGAGATTTCAATTTTCAAATAGCTAGAGTAAATCACACCAGCTAGCTGATATGACTATGTAAACTTTCTAGGAAAAAGTCTGACCTAAGCCATATTCAAGTAAGGGCATTAGAAAAAGGACCACACAGAAAAAAGTTAGTGATAGTTGGTGTTTCCGGGTCAAAAATAGCAGCCGTTTATTGAGTGACTACTATATGCCAAGACATGACATCCTAGGCATTTTAGAAATGTTATATTACGTATTCCTCTCAGAAATTCTGCAGGAAAATGAGGCTCAGGACTCACTCAACCAAGGCGCATAATTGATAAACGGCAGGAATAGCATTCACGCCAGATCTTCTGAACCCAAGTCTAAGCTCTTTCAGATATACCAGGCTTTTTTTATAAAGACAATCCAAGCTTGTTTTTAGACACAGTTGAAAAATAAAAAGCCACCATGAAAAAAGCAAAACTAGTAAGGTTTATATACATTTTAGAGAAATGTATACACCTTGATCGTTGAATAGGGTGGTTGACTTTAATCAACAATTTTGGATGATGAAAGGCTAGTATCCCAAAGGTGCTTTTTACATAAGACTTACATAATATATACAAGGCCCACAGTTCAAAGCAGAGAACTACAATGAAGTAAAATTCCAAGAGACTCAAGAAAGGTATCACTTTGATTCATCCTGTGTCCCAAAGAGAAAGTGGGACCAAAGAGAAAGTGTCCCAAAGAGAAATTTGAAGAAATCTTTGTCTCCACTAGACACAAAGAGAGCTATGATGTACAGAGGAAGTTTCTCCTCTGGCAAAAAAGCAACCTGTATCTCTAACCTGCATGATTCGAGAGCTGCTCTAGTGGGAATGCACAAACATATTTCATGAATCCCTCAGCATCTATATTTCATGTAGTGACCCAGAGTTGGTTTTAAATTTGGAAGATGGGGTTCTGTTATGAACTGAATGTTTATGTATTCCCAAAATTCCTATGTGGAAGTCCTACTCCCCAATATTATGGCATTTGGAGATAGGGCTTTTAAGAAGTAATAAAGTTTAGAAGAGGTCATGTGATAGGACCCTCCATGATAAAATTAATGCTCATATAAAAAGTAGAAAAGTCCATAATTCCTCCCTCTCTCCACCGTGGGAGGATACAGCAAGAAGGCATATGTCCACAAAAAAGAAAGAGAGGCCCTCCTTGGTAATGCAATCAGCTGCCTGTCACCTTATCTTGGACTTTCCAGACCTTAAACTATGAGGAACAGATGTCTATCGTTTAAGCTACCCAATCTACAGACACTTTTGTATAGCAGCCTGAACTAAGATAGGCTCCTATCTTAGTCCATATACTTGCTACATGTTTGACCTTGTATAACACATGTGCTGTTCCTGAGCTTTCAGGATTTGAATTTCTCTTTGAAAATATATGTCCTCTTTCAGTAAATAATGCTAGGACAACTAGATATCCAAATGCAAAAGAATGAAGTTGGACGCTGTATTATGGAGCCCTACAACCACCACCATGTTCAGATATTTGCTAGAAAGACTGAGACTCAGTACATAGTTATACTCATTACCAAGATTTGTTACAGTTATGTAGTAAAGATACAAAGCTAGATCACACAGAGAAAAGACACAAGGGAATCTGGAGAAACCCATGTGTAGACTTCCTAGGCTCTCTCCCTCCTATGAGGGGTCACACACAGCACTTTTCTTCCAACAATAAAGATGCAGCAACATGTGTATGATGTTTCTACCTAGGGAACCCTATTAGAGACCACACACCCTAGACTTTTACCAAAAGCTGGTCACGTAGGCACCTTCTTCCTAGCCCATACTATAATTACAGACCCTCCAGGATTAAAAAAAAAAAAAAAAACACACAAGAGATCCCTTCCTCATACCATATATAAAAATTAGGTTGAAATAGATCAGAAACCTCAGTGTAAGATCTAAAATTATAAAAATCCCCAAAAATATAGGAGTAAATCTTCTTGAACTTGATTAGCAAAACTTTCTTAGATAGGACACCAAAGTATAAGCAACAACAACAAAAAATAAAGTAGATTTCAAGGATGCCTGGGTGACTCAGCAATTGAGCATCTGCCTTCAGCTCAGGGCGTGATTCTGGAGTCCTGGGATGGAGTCCCACATCGGGCTCCCTGCATGGAGTCTACTTCTCTCTCTGCCTGTGTCTCTGCTGCTCTCTCTATGTCTCTCATGAATAAATAAATAAAATCTTTAAAAAAAATAAAGTGGATTTCATTAACAGCAAACCTTTTCTGTTTCAAAGACTATCATCAAAAACATAAAGACACACTGAATGGTAGAAAATATTTGCAAATCACATTTCTGATAAGGGAGTTACAATATACAAAGAACTCTCATAACTCAAAAATAAAGAGAAAATAACTTACTTAAAAATCAGGAAAAATATGAATAGACATTTCTCCAAAGACGGTATATAAATGGCCAATAAGCACATGAAAAGATGGTCATCATCCTTAGTCATTACTGAAATGTCTAACAACCACAATGAGATGCCACTGCATAAGCAATCGGATGTCTATAATCAAAAAAAGAGAAACAAGCATTGACAAGAATATAAAAAATTAGAACACAAATAAGCTACTATTTAAAATATAAAATGATGTAGCCACTTTAGAAAACAGTCTGGTGGTTCCTCAACCACTTAAACATATGAACCAGCAATTCTGAAAATATTCATCCACAACAACAGCATTACTGTAGTAATCAAAAAGTATAAAAAACTCACATGTTCATCAACTGATGAGCAAATACATAAAATGTGGTCTATGTATTCAATGGAATACTATTCAGCAATAAAAAGGAACGAATTACTGATATGTGCTACAATATGGATAAAACCTAAAAATGTTATGCTAATAAGCAAAATAAGCCAGATACAGAGGCCACATATTATATGATTTTACTCATATGAAAGGTCCAGAACAGGAAAATCCACAGAGATAGAAAGCAGATTAGTGGCTTTCTAAGGCTGGAAATAGTGGGGAATTGGGGGATGATAGCTAAAGGGTGTGGGATTTCTCTGGGG
The DNA here is from genome assembly GCF_905146905.1 of Nyctereutes procyonoides. Taxonomy (NCBI): domain Eukaryota; kingdom Metazoa; phylum Chordata; class Mammalia; order Carnivora; family Canidae; genus Nyctereutes; species Nyctereutes procyonoides. Next base: position 43,575,436 of record NW_026575049.1, on the reverse strand, counting down.
GTCATGAAGGTGCTCCAAAATTGCGTGTTATGAGGGTTGTACAACTCTGTGAATGCACTGAAGTCACTGAATTGTACATTCATGGATGAGTGGTACGGTATATGAATTTTATCTCAATAAAGTTATTTTTTAAAGAAAATTATATGTTCTCATTGCTTCTAATCCAATGCAAGTTAACAAAAGGACAATGAGAAAAAGAGTGCTAATTTTGATCCAGAGGCCACTTCAATGCTCCCATCTGGCTAAAGAGTCAGCCAAGAAACCAGATGTCAGGACGAGAAGACGACAACCCAGGATCTGGCACTGATGCCTTTGAAAGAGGACAATGAAAGCTTATCTGTCATGAAACACAGCAGTGTCCAGAGAATAAGCTTTATGATCCCAGCCATATGATGTGTTTCCTCAAAATCATAAATAAAGTTCTGCAAAACCAAAAACACAAAACGCATATGACTAGATGTATTAATCTGATACATTCATTAACATTTAGAGAGTACCCAAAGGATCCAGGATACGCAAGTGATGATATTATTACTAAACAATGTGGGAAACACACCCTCCCCATCCTTGCCCAGTTCAACACTGGCCTCTGAGAACAGATATTTTCACACTAATCTGCCTGGCATCAGGTTATCTACTAACTTGTCTGTGAGTCATTTGAATAGGTAGTAAAGATATTGGAAAAATAGGGTGAAAGTCCTGGCACTACAGCAGGGATGTAGATTATGACACAGAGCTTTATGTGTGTTATCTCATTAGTCCTCAACCATCCAACGTAGGATAATGATACTGCATGTGGAAATACTAAGGCACAGAAATGTTAACTTGCCTAAGGTCACCCAGCTAGGAGGAATGAAATTGCATTTCAAACCCCATCAGTCTAGCTCCAGTGATGCCCTTCATCACCACGCTAACTGCTATCTGCTCAACTAGGCTATGTGCCTGACCACCACAATTTATCTCTTCTAGAAAATGACCAAAGGTTCTACTGAAGTACCAGTAACACCACATATAGATATTTCTCAGTGCTATTATGAAAAGTATGTAAATACCTATTTTTACTTAAGGATATCTACTTAAAATTTTGAGTAACATTTTTACTTTATGATAGTTTTAGGCATACAGAAAAGTTGCCAAGATAGTGCAAAGAATCCCTCTATACTCCATCACCAGTTCACCCTACTATTAATATCTCACATTACTCTGTATCTCTTTTATAACTAAGTAACCAACTAATATTAGTACACTACCATTAACTAAGTGCCACACTTTCTTTGGATTTCACCACTTTTTTTTCCTGATGTCCTTCTCCTGTTCCCAGATCTCATCACATTACAGTTTGCAGTAGTGGCTCTTTTGCCTTCTCTCATCCGTGACAGTTTCTCAGACTTTCCCTATTTTTGATGATCTTGACAGTTTGAGGAGTGCTAGTCAGACATTGTGTAGAATGTCCCTCACTTTAGGTTTTACTGGTGTTTTCTCTCATCATTAGACTGAGATTATAGGTTTTTAGCTAAGGCTTCCAGAAGTATAGCAGACCAACTATTCTGGGATCTACGAGTAAAACAATCAGATCCTAAATAAAAATGCAATCATTATTGTTTTCCTAAGTTCAGAGGAAGCGAGAAAAATCACCAACAAGTACAAAGGAAAAAGCAAACGAAAACTGTAGCCAATGAACACAAAAAGGAGAGGGTCGGTCCTACAAGGGACAGCGCTATTTTCAAAGTGGCTTTTGGGAGGGACTTACATGTGCCGTTGGACAGGAGCAATCAACTAAAGCTCTGGGACACCTGGGAGGTGGTGAAATGGTCGCAGGACAGCAGCGCCCCAAGACAACTTGCAGAAGAAAATGCAAATACTCTCCCAGAAAAGCATCCTTGATGTAGGTCCCAAGGCTTTGTCTACAGATTAGCATCAATCAGATCAAATATGAACTAGCAATCAAGGCTTACTAAGTACACATGGAAACAAAGCACCATGCATGAGAGTCAGAACAGATAACAAACAACAGATTTAGGCTACCATGGGCTTCAGAAGTTTCACTTACCAGAGAAAGCCTATAAAATTATTATAGAAACATTTTTTAAAAAACAAAAAGAATCACAAAAATAAACATGCAATAAGTGACTATCAAAAGTGACCAGTTTTAGTTTTGCAACATGAAAAGAGTGCTGGAGGGGCTCCTGGGTGGCTCAGCTGGTTAAGAGTTTGTCTTCCACTCAGGTCATGATCCCAGGGTCCTGGGATCAAGCATATGTCAATCAGGGAGCCTGCTTCATCCTCTCCTTGTGCCCCTCCTCTCTCCTGCTTGTGTTCTCTCTCTCTCAAATAAGTAAACAAAATCTATTTTTTTTTAAAGTTGAGTGATAAGCTTAATTAAGGAGGGCATGTGATGTGATGAGCACTGGATGTGATACTATATGTTAGCAAACTGAATTTTTAAAAAATTTTTTAAAAGTGTTGGAGACTGGTTGCACAACAATGTGAATGTACTTAATACTAACTGAATTTAATGGAATTGTACAATGTAACAATGCTTAAGATGGTAAATCTTATGTGTGTATGACCATAGCTTCTTTAAATGATCAGCAGATTTAAGAACCAAAGAAAACATTTAAAAATAAAAATTATAATTATTGGGAGCACCTAGCAGGCACAGTCAGTTAAGTGACACTTAATCTCAGCTCAGGTCTTGGTCTCAGGGTCGTGAGTTCAAGCTCCACATCAGACCCCACGCTAGTAGGCCTGGAGCCTACTTTTTAAAAAATTATAACTATTGAAAAAAATGCACTAGAAAGATTATACAGTGTATTAGTCAAAGCTGAAAAGGGAATTAATGAGCTGGAAGGAAGAGTTGAAGAAATTGCCTAAAAGGCCATTCAGGGAGGCAAGGAGATAAAAAATATAGAAGAGATGTTAACCTACATGAAGAATATAATGAGAAGGTCTAAAATAAGTCTAATCACAGTCTTGGAAGAGAAAGGATGGAGGACAGGGAATGTTTAAGGTTGTAATAACAGAGACCTTCCTGAAGGTGGTAGGACATGAATCCAATAAATAAAAAGGAATCCAATCTAGACATATTGTAGAGAAATGGAAAAGCCCCAAAGACAAAGGATGTTAAATAGCAACTAAGCCCAGAAAACATAGCTTATGACCAGACCAGTCAAGTAAGAAATCCCATCCATTTCTTAAAATTACCTTCCTTCCCTCAACTTCTTTTCTTCCCCAACACAAACCCAATGAGTAAGACCAGTTAAAATGCAGGGGAAAATGAAAAAGACACCAAATTTTCCCATAATCAGGATGGATGGATGCGTATGACCCGGCCTCAGCTGGGCAGGAAAAGTCTCACCTTTGAACAAATGAAGTTTCTGAGGCTTTCACTAACATAATACTGTAGTTTACTGAGTTTTCTAACTGATACTACAGGGAGACAGTGTGTTTTCAACTTAACACAACTGTCCAGTGTAAAGAGGATAAAAAGAGAACTGTGAGTTAACCTTCCTCAACAGAAGGGAGGTGATAAATTCCTGTTACTTCTATATTGCAAGCTGCCAGCAACCAGGAATATCTCTCACCATTTGTTTTCCCAGGGCCAGACACCACAGTTGGCCTGATAAACATGGTCTGTGTAAATACAAAAATATGTCATTATGCAGCGATAATTTCAGTGCCCGCACTTACCTCCACTCCCAGCTCCAATGTGCAAAGTATTAATCTGCCAATTGTTGTGAAAAGCATCTATGCTGTGCTCTCTTTTATAAATTCTATAGATGCATTATGATTAGATGCTTTCCTTACACACCAGCTAGCCAGAAAAGGGGATGAGATAATGAATAATACCCAAGGGAAGGAAATCCCTTTTTCAGCTGGTTTAAGTCGCACCGACAATGTGCATACAGCATTTTGCATTTACCATAAAGCTCTTCAATTAGTTCATAGGCAAGTTAACCTTCTAACTCCCAGAAAATATAATTCATGCACATTTTATGCCATGCAGCATCCTGCTAGCTATTATCCATCATTTACAAGTGTTATTTGTCTATAAAAATGACACTAAATTCTTGAAAAATGACACTGCTCTGCTTGCTCCTGGCTGTGTTTTAACAAATGGTACCATTGCAAAAGGCTTCAAGTCGTGTAAGAAGCAATTAGTCAAAGAAGCTATAAATATTTTTTAAAAGGATATAAGTGATTGCTTGTCCAGATAGCCAAATGTCTAAAGGCTGATACACAATAAAACAAGGGTTAACATCAAAGAGTACACTTCATTATTTATGGTTAATAAAGTTAATCAAATTCAGTGCTTCTTACTCATGCATGCATTTAAACAGAAACAGGAGTATGATATGCATATTTATGGAAAACAGCCCAAAAGATCATTATCTCCAAAAGAAAATCCAACAAAGAAAGAGATGCATAAAATGTTGCCATTATCCTATTACAACATAAACTGTTTTGCTTAAAACACAAATATTTATTTTAATTTAAACTATTAAAGCTAAATAATATTTTCCACCACTGACAACCATGACTAAAACATACATTCCAAGATTAATATTAAAATCACTTTTGGTCAGAGAAAAACATAGTCAGAGCCCTTCCGTGTTCCTTCTTCCGGTATCTTATCCACCTATCGTAGAGTATTTTTGTTCCTCCATTCAAAAATCTAGTCTTGGGATGCCTGGTGGCTCAGGGGTTGAGCGTCTGCCTTTGGCTCAGGGCGTGATACTGGGTCTGGGGATGGAGTCCTGCATTGGGCTCCCTGTGGGGAGCCTGCTTCTCCCTCTGCCTACATCTCTGCCTCTTTCTGTGTGTTTCTCATGAATAAATAACATCTTTAAAAAAAATCTATTCTCAAAAGATATATTAGGATCTTTTTAAAACAAAATTAGATAAGCATAAGCTCATCAATCAGCAATTTCTAAATGCATTATCTTCAAGTGGCTTGGTCTTTTATGTCACTTATCTGCTCAAAATTAAGTGTAAAAGAATTTCCAAGAAAAGAAGATAGAAAATTAACTTCATTTCATAATACGTTCTCCAATCATGCCAGCAGACAGCTGACATTATTATAGCTCACACTTATAAATCAGTGATTATATACACTAGTTAAGCCAGAAAAGAAATGAAGAAGGCAATTAGGTAGTGGCGAAATTCCCAAGAAGCACAGTTCTAGTCAATGTTGCTAAACAGCAGTTCACTTGTCGTTAAAATAATAATAAAAAAAAAAACTACCTCCAGGTATTTTGGGGGGTCCTTACATAGTGACTTTTGAAAGGAATAAAGTACAAAATCTATGCAGTCTTATTATATAAGCAGAAAAGCCAACAAAGAAATCAATGGACTCTAATTGTAATTAGTTTTACTATTTTGAGTTTAAATTCTAAAATTTCCATGTTGCTAAACAATAAAATAGCACTGAATCAAGCCGAGAGCAGAATATTTGGGACGAGGGGGTGATATCTAAATATCTCAGCATCCATAAGCCGGTGGAGAATATAAAGACAAGAAGGGAACTGAGCATGGTTTCCACAGCCTCTTCTGCTCTGTGCCACTTGAATAAAGGCCAAAACACCACTTCTAATCTTATTTTCCATTTCTTAGATGTGTTTTATTAACTCCTCTTTTACTGCACAGTTAAGTATTCTAATTGGCACATTGTAGACCTACAGTACTAGATGTCAAACATACCTGAAATGTGTTTGTAATGGCCTGCAGTAGAAGGGTTCCAGCAGACCCAGTGAGGTCCCATTTATTTCTTAACTTAGAGGGCCTGCGCATAATACAACCTAAGTAGTGCACTGAAACAAAGTAGTTCGTGGGCAGCCCGGGTGGCTCAGTGGTTTAGCACCGCCTTCAGCCCAGGGCATGATCCTGGAGACCTAGGATTGAGTCCCACATTAGGCTCCCTGCATGGAGCCTGCTTCTCCCTCTGCCTGTGTCTCTGCCTCTCTCTCTATCTCTCTGTGTCTCTCATAAATAAATAAATAAAATCTTTTTTTTTTTTAAAAAAAAAAGTAGTTCATATCACCACGAGGAGAGGAACATTATTCTCTCTTCTATCTTCTTTAAATTACTTTAAAGAAAGGAGATATCTTTTCTGCTCACTCCAATAAGCACCAAACGATGTTTATCATTTCTGAAGTACCTTTTGATTTTCAAAGCATTTGCTAGTTTTCTATTTAATTAACCCCCACAGCATCTCTGCAAGGACAGCTACAGGAAATACTTTCCAAAACTGACATTTGATAGAGTGGAAAACTGGAGACATATATTCAGAAAATTTGACAAGAGTCTGAGGGCTTCTACAAAAGAGGATACCACTTTTATTCATATCTTCAGCGCCAGTGTTCTGCCGTGAAGGAAATACTACTTGTGATCCTGGGCAACTGCAATTCACTCACTTGCATCATCATCCAAACCATCATACTCATAATTATTTCCCTCTCAACTAGCACACTTGAAGATCTGTTCATACTCTTACACTTGCTAAAAAAAGGTGTTGCTCAAAAAGCCAGACAGATAACCTTAAACCCACTGCCCCTGGGGAGATATAAAAAGTTTACTTCTTCCAGTCCAATCTACAGCTAAGGAAAGAGCTGGATAACATGCAGGGGGAAGCGCCTCTTATCTGTTTCCTTCCTGAGAACAAATGGAGCAAGCACACAAATCTAAGGGTGTATGCGTGCACATACGCACGCCCCACTCCAAGCTCATCTGAGATCAATTAAGGGAGTTGTTTCTGAGTGATCAGTCTGTTCCCTGAAAAGTCAGAATTTTCTGGTAAATATTTTTGATAACTCCACCCTGTCTAAATTAACAGCAACGGCAAAACTAAAAAAAAAAAAAAAAAAAAAAAACAGCATGCTAGGAAGAGTCTAAAATCCACTGATAAGCCAATACTTTCATTTATAGTAATGGCAAATAAATACTCACAATAGCATCACATCATTTTATGTAAACTCATTTCTCTAGACATCTCAGGCCTCTAGGTAGCCAATACATTTAACACCTCTTTCCACTAGACAGGGCAAAGATACTTATTTACCCTATTTCACAAAAGAACTTTGGCCCAGAAAATTAAAAGATTCGTCTAAGCTAGGAACTGGTGACAAGGCAGAGACATGAATTCAGGTCTCCAAACTCTCTGCTAACTAAATAAAGGCCCAGAAGAGTCATAGGAAAGTCAACACAAACAGTGTCAGCTGTTATTTACACTGCCTACAATAAATATTTGTTCCAGAAAAAATAGTTCAAACAAGATGGGAAATAGTTTAAACACAAAGGGCTGAAGGGTTCAGTATAGGAGAAAGATATGTTTGCTTTTACTACAGTGGAGGAGCTGTTCAGGAACAGCCTGTCCTCCTGCAAAGGCTGGCCTGTGCTGCAGAAGGCCACAAGCTCACGGGAAGGAAACATGGCATTGAAATACCTGCTGCTTCAGCACAACTAACTCCTCTCTTAATGTCCCAAGTTCCCATGCTCTTAATTCCACCACATCTTTGATTTGGAATGCAAGCAATCTTTCTCGACAAGCAAAATGTAGATTTGTGTTATAAACAATGACCCAAGTCTCCTAATTTTGACAGAGCTAAGTAATAAAAAAGAAAATTAACTGGGGATTTAGGGAGGCTACAAAATGGTATGATACTAGGGCAAACAGCATAATACATGCCTTCTGAAGATCGGGGGAGATTCCATGGTTGATATCATGGTTGTATGTGGGGGCTGTGGTGGTTTCTTTTTGGAGGGGAGTTGAATTTGGCACCCGATGCAAGTAACCTAGAGTAGGAAAACCACAGAACGAAGGAGCCATGTTTCTTTGAATAGCACAAAGGCTGTCATGCAAAAGAAGGGCTGGATTTATTCTGGATAGCTCCAGAGGGCAAACGCAGTAAGTGACAGGCAAGAATATACGTGCCCAGAGCAGAACTTGTGAATAATCTGAACTGCTCAGCAATAGCAGGGCCTGCCCGGAAAAAACTAGAGCCTCATCTCTCAACTGCCTGCATCAGAGGCTCAGAAACCCACCGCCAAGGATGTCGGGAGGAGAATCCCATGCTGGGAAAGATGTCAGACAAAATAAAAGCTAGGATTCATTCTTTCTTTCTTTCTTTTCTTTCTTTCTTTCTTTCTTTCTTTTTCTTTCTTTTCTTTCTTGACTTTATTTATTCATGAGAGACAGAGAGACAGAGAGAAAGGCAGATACACAGGCAGAGGGAGAAGCAGGCTCCATGCAGGGAGCCCGACGTGGGACTCGATCCCAGGTCTCCAGGATCACAACCTGAGCCAACGGCAGACCCTCAAGCACTGAGACACCCAGGTGCCCCACTAGGATTCTTTCAAATATTTAGGACTCTATGGTGGTTTTCAAATGTCTCTGGCTCAGGCACCCCATGACATTACTTCCAGATCACATGAACTCTGGAGGCACACAGATCTGAGTTCCAATCTTAACACTATCATTTCACAACCGTGTGACATGAGATGGCTCTTCCAACCAAGTGTGGCCTCCAAACCTGGGTGGTGTTCATTAGAATCAACTGGGGAAACTACTTAGCCATAAAGACACTCAGACCTATACTCCAGAACTTCTAAATCCTATCCACCAGAAGGTGGTCCAAGAATCTCTTTTTTTAAAAAGCTCCCACAGGACTTGCTAGCAGACCAATCTGGGGACCACTGATAAACTTTTTTACCCTACATCTTCATTTGTAAAATGACTTAATGCTGCATTTTGCCTGAGTTATAGAGATAGTTATGATAACATGCAAAATACATAGGTTGGTGTCTATTTCTAATAAACACTGGAATGCCTTAAAAGATGTGTTTCCCACCATACACGATCAAGCTTTACTTAAGAGCATTCACTAATTAAAAATAAGTACGATGCAGTTCATGCAGAGTTAATGTTTGGCCATCTATTTTCTTGTCTGTTTTCTCATCCTGTGTTCTTATGGCAAAAAGAACAAAACCTGATGCAACTAATTTGAATTAGTTGACTAAAATGTCTTATCTGGGTGAATGTTGCCTTAAAATCATTTAACATAAACTTGCATTTAAAAACAGAAAGCAGTAGTATGTAAAGCCTATAAATGTTTGCTCTTTTACAACAATCAGAAGCTCAAGATACACATTCTCTACACAGATGAGTTTAAAACTCATATTTATTCCAGCATACTCAGGTAAAGATAGAAGACCCCATTTCTCATCTTCCCTATATCAAACAGCCACAGTCACTCATAAAATCCTGCAGGGCATTGAAATGGAAGAATTATCCTGTTCTGACATTTATATCAGCACAAATGACTTCAATTCTTTAATTGTAAAGTTGCTTCTAGACACTAGGGTGAGTGTTAAAAATACCCCCAGACAGAAGGGAAGAAAGGAGGTAACTGAAGCAATTTATATCAAATGGAAAAATGTCTCCTGGATTTCTGCATTCCTAGTTGCAAGTTATTAGACTGTTTCTGTTTGGATGGTTTTGTACAAAAAAAATTGTAAAGCGTGGTTGCTTAAGCACATCTAAAGGTTAAACTCCAAGCAGCTCATCTGTATGTGAGAACAAGGAACTGTCAAACACTTCACCTTTTGCAGATTAAAACCCTCTGACTAACAGATGTGAAATCATTGTTGCTGTAATTGTTATAAGTAGAAATCTGAGCATTTTTAGAAGATACATCACTCTCTGGAGCAGTCGTTTGATGCCTCAGGTCAACTTTCCTGTTCATGACTGAGATAGAATCACTGCCTTTCATTTATGTTCATACTCTGGTTCCCCTGAATCACTATACAGTGTTCATCATTATTCTACAGATGTGTTCTTGAAAAGTTATAAATTGAATTTTAATCATCAGTTATATTTTCACATTGTTCCACACATCATGATTTTAGAAATGCATTATCTTCATTTCTGACTGCTCCTAATTGGCCACAGCAACTAGGATTCTCTGCTCCCTTCCACTTCTGTGCCTACTTCTAACACATAATTACAAGTGTCTGGCTCACAGTACATGTTGATCAAGATTTGGTGAATGAAGTAATTACCTGTAACACCTCAAAGATCTACTCCTTAAAGACAGTTTTTGGTAAATTCTTTCTGTTATTGTAAACTTGCTTGATAGTTTTTAATTTTAATAAATGAGGTTTTTTTTCTTAAAATGGAATATATTGTTTCTGGTTTTCAGTTTTCAAGTTACTGGTAAGAATGAACATTTTATAACCTATGAAAGTACATAATAGAATAAATTATAGTTATATTGTTGTCCAGCACAACATAGGAGTTCAAATATTTGTTTAAAAGGGTTGTGCATGTTAGAAGTAATTGCATTAAAACACTTGACTTGAAACATGCTACAATTTAATAACATAAACTTCTTCTTATCAACAATGGTCTAGAGGAAATGACCTGTTTCCAAAAGAAAAAAAAAAAGCAAGTGTGCAAAAGCTTTTAATTCTGGAACTGTCATATAAAATAGAGAACCTTATTAAAAACAAAAATGGCTGACAGGAGAAAAGCCTGAAGTATAAAGCCTGAAGTATCTTTTAAAGTTGACCCTTGAACAACACAGGACTTCAGGGCACCAGTCCCCTGCACAGTCGAAAATCCACATACAATGTTTGACTTCACCAAAACTTAATTAGTAGCCTACCACTGACCGGAAGCATCACCAATAACCTCAACAACACGTATCTTGTAGGTTATATGTACTATATGCTGTATTCTTACCCAAAAAGTAAGCTAGAGAAAAGAAAACGCTACTCAGAAATCACAAGACAAAATATATTTACAGTACTATATGGTATTTATTGGAAAAAAATCCATCTATCAGTGGACCTGTGCAGTTCAAGGGTCAACTGTAAGGAAAGTATAGAAGATATAGGAGGGTTTCAAAGTTTCAAGTTCCAGGGTTTTATGCAAACAGTTTACAAAACACAAATTGTGAAATATACGCTGAGCCACCTGCGACTGAGGTGACTCCATACTCTACACATGTGGACTCGTGTTTGAAGGAAGAGTTAAAGTGCACAAAAGCATGCATACACAGCTAGAGGGAGGAGATGTGATTCCTGTGAGGCCCCTGGAAGAAAGAAACCCCCCACAAATGAGGTGACTCAATGTCAGGGTCTGCCTTTAAAGGGGCTGGTATTTGACATGGGTGTTAAAAGGAACTGAAAAGAAAGAGAACCCCGAAAAATGCTTTGAGCAGAGCTGTCCATACATACCAAATGATGAAGTGAATGGCTGGTGCTTTCTTTAAGAAACCGTAATTGTGTCTTATTTCTCCTTTTTCTGCCTGTGAATCAAGCTGCCTTTTTCCTGTGAAGACATTCTCCATTTCAGAGTCTCAGTGAGTGTATATTCAAGGCACATACTGCACAGCAGATGTGGTTATCTGCAGGTAGTACAGTCTGTAAATCCAGCTTGCTCAACTAAACAGCATTTATCATGTATTTTTATGCCTTCTGACGTCTGTTACTAAATATAAACAAGGGAAGAGTCACTGACAACTGGAGATTTCTAATCTATGAGATACGGTGGCTAGAAAAATCACCTCTGCTTTAACCGCAAAATGAGATATTTTGGCCTCTTTGTGTCCATGTGCTCAGGCTGTCCTCTAAATGACCCCTTAGCCTTTAAGGGAATATGTGTGGCCCTTGAAGAGCAGGATCCAATGGTAGGTGACTCGCTGGAGCTGGCTTCCTGGTTGGGCCACACCAGGAGGAATCCACCCTATGGGTAAAGGCTGGGACACCCTCCCACTTCCATCCCCACTCCAGGAAAATGCTACTTTCCTCGGAAAAGACTCAGAAGGGGGGTATTAATGAACTGAAACATCTCCAAAATAATGCTGATAAGTACATTTTTGCTTTTCTTGTTTATTACACGTAGGATTAAAATCACAAATGCTAAGAACCCATAATATCACAAACACTGACAATTAAGTGTGTTTAAAATACTTCACAGATTTTCTGCACCCAGAAAATTCCATCTGAAATATGCTCTGAACATAACCACTATTGCTGTTTCTTATTTGTATTCTTTATTTTTTTATTAAAGTATGATTAACATACAGTGTTATATTAGTTCCAGGTGTACAACATAATGATTCAACAATTCTACACATTTCTCAGAGCTCATTCAGACAAGTATACGTTATTTCCTTTATTTCTGCCATTTTATCTTCATTTCTGTTTCCTGCCATCCCTTTTACTCTAACAGAGTCCTTTTGTTCTCTAGTTCCGTTCTCATATTAACTGATTTGGCTAATTAATCCACAGACTTAAATATGAAGAAATTATTGTCGAACTTTCCTAAATGTCATTTTTCAATGAAGTGTAAGATCAAGTCCTACGCCTGAAGGCCAATGTTGAGGACAGATTCCCTAACCTCAGTCTCAGAGAAATCTTACTTCCTGTAGTCTGTCATGGGTTGAACTTTGTCCCCCAAAATTCGTATGTTGAATTCCTACTACTTCAGAATGTGACTTATTTGGAAACACAGTCACTGCAGATGTATTAGTTAAAATGAGACCATCCTGGAGTAGGGCGGGCCCCTGATCCACTATGAGTGATGTCCTTATAAAAGGGGGAAATTGCCAAGTGGGCATGAAAGTAGAGATCAGTGTGATGTTTTCCACATGCCCAGGAACACCAAGTATTGCCAGAAAGCCACTAAAAGCTAGGACGCAGTCAGGAAGAAATTCTCCTTCACAGTCTTTAAAAATTGCTGACTGTCAACATCTTAATCTAGAGTTCTAGCCTCCAGAACAGTGAGACAATAGACTTCTGTTGTTAACGCCTTCCGGCCTGTGGTGCTTTGTTATAACAGCTCTCACAAACTAATACACATGCCACGCATTTTCTGTTCGCCCAAGCAGCTCAACAAAATGTGTTATTTGGTCTAATAAAATACAACACAGAGCCACATAAATAAGACACCAAGCTCCTTCTCAAATAAAGGCAAGTTCATACATCATGGTCAGAAGTTAAAAATTAAAAGAAAAATTGTTGCCACCTACAATTCAAAGGTTGCCTGACAGAGCTTCTAGATGGCTACCTCATGGAAATCAGATCTTTCTTTTTTTTTTTACTTTACATTTAAAGTGTTACATCTATCTAAGTTTAAAATTGTTAACAGGTGGCTTACTATACAAAAAGCAGCATATTACTCAATCTATAATATATATCTAATGAGACTTATGAAATGAGAAATTCTTAAATTATGAAAAATGAGAACATGTGGCCTCTATGATGGAGCACTTTGTAAACAAGTCATATCAGAAGAGCCAGTCCCATAAATATGAAGGAGACTGAGTAGAAAGTTCCAGAAGGAAGACTCCTACCAGGCCCTGTCATGGCTCAGCCATGGATCAGACACTTACTCATTCTGAGCACTGGTTTCCTCAGTCAAAAGTCACAGGTATGGTTACTTTCCAGATCTGACTGGGCTGCTAACTCTGTGGCATTTTATTCTGTTGACCCTGACCCTTGAAATTTCCTTACTGGGCTTCTGGACTTTGTTACCTCCTGGCTCTCCTCCTGCCTCGGTGTCTGTTCCTCTACCTGCCAAGGGCACCTCTCACTCTCTTTCATTCTTGTCACTCTCCCTCCTATATCCTGTATGCCATTCTTGCCATTCTCCCTCCTGTACCTTATATGCCATGACAAGCCTATCCTCTCAGTCCCAACCTCTCACAGTGCCTAAGCAGTCATCTCTGGGGAACAGTTATGCTAATGATCACTGCATGTTACCAACATGCTTGGTACCTACACATACTTAGATTTGCACTTGCTAAACACTGTGTTTTTACAGCTGATCCACCACAGGATCAACACAACATAAAGTGATAAGGTTACTTGGAAAATGGCCTGTGGATAGATTAGTCCCTCAAAGAAGGTTAACACATCCCAGCACCTTGTTTACATTATTCTTTCATTTAGCAGATGTCTTTATCTCACTTTACCTGGTGGAAAGTTAAAGCCCAATTTGCCTCCAAATTCTGAATCAGAGGGGTACAACATAGGCAATATGCATCTAATAGCATCCAACGCTGAGGATCTGCAGGTCCTCCCTAAGACTGAACAACTAAGAAGAATGAAAGGACAGAGACCCAACAGAGTGTTAGCCTTGTTTACCCTGAGAACACAAAATCTGACCTTGGAGAATTACAGAATATTTTGGAGAGAGTTCCTGCTATTTGGAAGCAAATTAAAGCCCACCTTCGAGCACTGATAGAAAAGAAGGTAAAGAGAGGCAGCAGGAAGCCTAGATAGGTTAAAAAAAATTCTAATTTAAATGTTCAAAAGGACCATTATTGGATCTTAATTCCTGCCAGTAAATAGAGCATTTAATTATATGACAATGAGCTATAAATATAACCCCTCTAGAAAGGAAACATAGAATAGAGTTCTCTGCTCCAGGGAGTATCCTTTGCTTTCTAAAGAATAACCTGAGCTAACTGCTCACATTTCTTGGTGGGTGATCAGATAAGTTTAGAGCAGACCCATTTAGGGGAACAGCAGGCACACAGAAGCTGGCCATGGGCTAAGTTAAATGTCAAGGCTCCCAGGTAAAATATGGCAAATGTCCCTGTCCCCTCAATCAACCTCTTCTAAAACCCTCTTAAGAAACACCATGATCAATGCCTTCCTTCTTCAGTGAATGGAGTCCATAAGAAGCACAACAAAGATTAGGGCAATAGTTATGCCCATCTAGTGAGCGGGTATTCCTTCTTTCTACTAGAGCTCTGAGAACTGGAGAAAAACAACAGAGTCAGAGCAACAAAACATGGCCAAGGCTGTCTGCCTCTCTAGGAATACCCATTTCAAGATTCTTCAGGGAAAATACTCTTCCTCAGAGCACAACGAAGAGAGATTAAAGAATAAGCACGTATGTTTCCCAGATATTGTCAGCCGAGAACAATCCTATTTCTAAACACAGCAACAACAGTGGCAAAAAAGTGTTAATTAGGGTAGGTGGGGGATCGGTAAAATAAAGGGGATTAACAGGACACTTGTCTCAATGTGAACTGAGAAAGTTACAGAATTGTTGAAGTCACTATATTATACACCTGAAACTAATATAACATGGTGTTGATTATACTTCAATAAGAGAAAGTAAATAAAAAAACAAGCCAAAAAATAAAATAAAGACCTTTTGGCTTGTGGTTTCAATAATTACACTGACTTCTACAATGAAAAAAAAAAAACCTGTTAATTAGGGAAATAACTAACGAAATTTCACTATAATTAGGGAAAATCTAAAACTGGTATTTTATAAATGTTTCCAGCTTTCACTTTTCCCTAGAGGTTCTGGCCAAATTCCCAGCATACATTTATCTGATGATGTCTGGTATGATTGCAAAAACAGAATAACATACTCCAGTTGTTCCTGCTGCTGGTACCTCTGTGGGTCCCTCCTCTATAAGATGTTTTATGCCTTGAAGGCATTGTGCTGTCAGGACACCTGGGGGCTCAGGTTATAGAGCCCATACCACCAGGCTGACTGGACACGCCCACACCTGAACGCAGCCCACATCCTTCTTTAATATACCAGTCAGCGCTTCTACACCAATTACCAGGTAGTGTTCCGAGGCAGGTTAGCATGCTTCTATTTAAGCAAATCCAAAAGTCAAGATGGACTGGAGAAATACAAAATTCCTCAGGAACCAAATGAGTTTCTGCCAATGACACGAATGTCTCTGTCAAATCAGAGTATGAATGCAAAGTGGCTGGAGTTTATGGGGGGAAAGATGTGGCTTCAGTGTCACTCATTTGCTCTCCACGCTCTAACTTGTCCTCAGTCAATTACGTCTGTAACTATAAACCAAGATAACTCCTTATCTAATGCAGTGACAATTAAAATGTCACCCTTGAGACACTAAGAACACAGATTCATCGTGGCTTCTGCTGTAGAGAACTATAAACACTGCTGATGTCACATTCAGACTCTATGCAGGAGCTTCTTTCCCACCAAAGATTTGACGCCTTTCCAGGCAAAAAGACTTCCCAGAAAAAGCCTCACCTCCAGAAAGTAAACACATGTTATGTCCACCTTGAATGCAAGGTGCACACTGCAGCTGAACTCTCAGAGAACCTACAACCAAATATCTCACCAAATTTCCTAAGAGACAAGTCATAAAATACCTGTGGTTCTGACCCCTGGAACCTGTTTGCCTTTTTTTTCTGCACAACTGAATCAGAGCATATCGTACACTCTCCTTCCAAAGGGCCTTGATGTTGACTCCATTTGAGTTGATAAAACTGCCTCCCAGCTGTGTAGTTCTTTTCCCATTTTCTCCCCTTTTTCCTTTTAATAAACTTCCTGCTGAGGCACAAGAGGCTGGAGCAGTGCAGCTGAAGGTCCCTCATGAATGCTAAAAATGATTTAATCTGCTAGCAATATTTCTTTCAAGAGAGAGAAGCATGGTCTCCTGGGCCACTGCAATGCTATCAACATTATGTATGTGTGGTAGGTAGAATAATGGCACCCCAAAGATGTCCACCTCCTAATCCCCAGAACCTGTGAATATGTTCCCCTTACACGGCAAAAAGGGTTTTGCAGTTGTGATTAAGTTAAGGATCTTGAGCTGAGATTATCCTGGATTATCCTAGAGGGCCCAAAGGTCCTTCACAAAGGTCCTTATAAAAGGGAGGCAGGAGAGTTAGAGAAGCAGAGGTCAGCGTGAGATGACTGTTGGCTTTGAAGATGGAGGAAGGGGCCACAAGTCAAGGACTGTGGAAAGCCTCCAAAAGTTGGAAAACTCAAGGAAACAGATTCTCCCCTAGATCTTCTAGAAAGACACCTTGATTTTAGCCCCACGAAGCCTGTGTCAGACTTCTGACCTTCAGAACTATAAAATAATAAATATGTGCTGCCTTAGACCAGTAAGGCGGTGCTACTCTATTTCAGCAGCAGAAGAAACTAATACAGGATGTTACTTCCTCCCTCTTAACTAATTCGACCTAGGAGTTTTGAGGAAGCAAGTGGGGGAAACACCTAGCTAGTCCCCAAACTCTTTCTCTACTACTCCAACTCTCGATTTTCTGTTCCATCAGTAGAAGCCAACCAGGTACAGTCTCCTTTATTAGGAGAACTGCAGAATTCTTAAGGCTAGAGAAGCCATTTAATAAGCCAAACCTGTAATCTTATCCAAGAGGAAAATAAGAACTCAGAGAGGTTCAAGGAACTCCCATGGACGCCCAGTCAACTGCTGCCTTCTTCTGACTTTCTGATCCAGTTGTCTAAATTTCCTGTATCCTGCTTGTATTGTGAACAATTCCACCCTTAGAAATAACTTCTTCCCTCCCTCTGATTCCCTTTACAAATTTTTCCTCTGACATAAATATTTCAATCAGCAAAATATACCTATATTGCATATGCCAGTGAGGAGGCCATACACACAAGCCAGCAAATCCATGACAAACCAGCCTGACAGAAGGAACCGTCAGTTACACCCTGAGGGGCATTACCAGATTGCCAGAGACCGACACCTTGAAGCCAGGTGAACTGAGCTTCTGCCAAAATGCAGAAGGTGCTGCAAGTCAATGTGCAGGTTTGTCAAAGCCGTAGGTGTTACAAATGCCATCTAAAATACTGAAGAGAGTTTTTACCACTTCAAACTTGCAGCTTTTTACAAGGCTTGTTTGTTTTATTTTGAATCAAAATCAAAATCTTTAGAGCTGGAAGAGAACTAGAGACTGTTAGCTCAAGCTTTCATCTAGTCAAAGAATCCTCTCTACACGAGAATGTACATATGACTCGGTCCTGACCCAGAAGCACAAATCAATGTCTCAGAGGGCTCCGCTCCCAGGTTCAGCCTCAAGTCTTGCTTTGCAGTGGGGGTGTAAATGACGACAGAGAGAACAGGCTCACTTGGCTACCACTGAACTGAGTCACATGGACTTCTGAACATCTCCCAATGAAAGAATAAAAAATTAAATTAATAATATGATGTCAGATAGAATTAAGTGTTGTGTGTAGGAGAGTATGCATAACCTAAAAAAATAAAAAGTCCACTAGAAACAAGCAAACTAGCAGATTTCAAGTGTTTCAGTTAACCTGTCAACTACTCAGGGCAGCCACTCTGTGGACACGCTTCTCCTTCTTGCCTGCCACCCTTGCTTTACGACAGGCACACAATCAGTGCATGTTGAATTCACCTGGAAATGACCCATCCCTGCTTTGTTCTTAGAGATGGAGAGATCCCCACAGTGTGAATTGCACCTTTTTCCACTGCCCCCCCCAATAGAAATTGAAGTTCCCCAGCTTCATGAACACTTGCAGATGCTATCTAAACTTTCTGGTGGTGGTCCATGTTCCCGTACCAGTGTTTGCTCCTTGATTTGAAGTTCATTTTCATCTGGGTGCAAGGTGAGTCTGATGGATACATATGCTGCTTCAGAGCACTGGGTGAATGGGGTGCCACCAGACTCACTGTAAGAATAAGAAGTCAGTCTCCCTTGAGTAGGGTGCTCTTGAGCTCCCGGCCAGGTAGACAGAACATCTTGATCTTATTTTTCCCTGCTCTAACCACACACTTTACTGTTACTCTTGTCATTATCACTCAAGTAGTGTATAACCTGTGCTGGTCCTTTAGCATTCAGACACAGCAAATTGACCAAGAACCACAATATACAAAAAAGGGTTAGAAGAGCTGCAATACCCTTTATTTTTTTATTTTTTAAAAGATTTTATTTATTTACTCATGAGAGACAGAGACACAGGAAGAGGGAGAAGCCAGCTCCATGCAGGAAGCCCGACATGGGACTCGATCCCAGGTCTCCAGGATCAAGGTCTGGACTAAAGGCAGTGCTAAACCGCTGAGCCACCCGGGCTGCCCTGCAATACCCTTTAAAACAACAAGACAGGGCACCTGCTTTGCTTTAAAACCAGGATGGCATAGTCCAATGACATTATGTCCAGTGTCACAACTGGGCGTAAACCCAACTGTGCCTTTGTTTCCTCACCTGTTCTCCCTGCTGCGGTTAAGTTATTATGGTGACTAGAGAGAATGTAGATAGGATTATATTAATTATTAGCTCTTAACCATTATTGTTACTTGTATAAATTTAATGGATGTTTACTGCAATTTTGCTTAGCTTTATCAAAGAATATATTACTTCTAATTAAAACATTCATATAGTCCATCTGAAGGTTTTCTCTTCCCTTACATGTTTTATCCAAGGCTGTGGCTGAAGCTAAAAAAAAAAAAAAAAGAAAGAAAAAGGTCATATGCATATTTGTCGATAAATTATTGTCCTGAAACCTGCAGACTAGAGGCAAAAGTAAAGCCTATCATCTTGACTACATAAAGAAAGGAAGAGAGAAAAGAAAGGGGGGGGGGAGGAAAGCACATAAATAAATAAATAAATAAATAAATAAATAAATAAATAAATAAATGTAAAACTGATTTAAAAAAGAAAAAGCATAGACATACACTAAGCTCTAACCAGTTTGCCTCAGATGTTCTCCTTGAAGGAAATAATTTGTACTGTTTGGGCTCAATGACCGATTTATACATAAAGATGAAGAATCAGTGCATTTGGGAGGCTTCTCAGGCAAATGTCTACTTCAGAACAGGAGGGCACTGTCCTCTTTTAGGGACAAAGAGAAGAAAAGTCCTCTGCCCTCAGATGGAACAAGGATATAACCCTAACTCCACTATTCATTGGCCACAACACTTAGACATGTATTTAATCCCTCAGAGTTCCATTGGCCCCATTTGTCAAATGGGACAGAGTGCCTCCATATAGAGCTGTCTGTGATAAGCATTCAGGTTAACCTGTATCCTATCTGCTGGGCCACTCACCTCTGCCTCTAGGAAAACACATAAATGCTGCTCCCTGCCCCCAGGGGGCTGCCAAAGGATCTGGACAGAGAAGACTGCACTTCTCCAAAAGGCAATGGCTCTAAAGAAATGTACAGTGATGATCAAGACAAGGCTGGGAACCAAAGGTGGGGCTTTTTTTGGGCTAGGAGCAGATTAAGGGGTATCCAGAAGCTAGTAACAAGGATTGAGCAGGCAGCTAAAAAGTCAGATAACAGTAGACATCTACAGAAACCAGCAAGCAGCCTGAAAGGCAGTCCAAAGGCCATAGAAAGAACAAGTCCATATACTCCTTTTTTTTTATTTTTTTTTAATTTTTTATTTATGATATCACACAGAGAGAGAGAGAGAGGCAGAGACATAGGCAGAGGGAGAAGCAGGCTCCATGCACCAGGAGCCCAACGTGGGATTCGATCCCGGGTCTCCAGGATCGTGCCCTGGGCCAAAGGCAGGCGCCAAACCGCTGCGCCACCCAGAGATCCCAAGTCCATATACTTCTAAGTCTACTACAGGGAGCGGAGCCAACCACAGAGTAAATCAAGCCCACCATCTCCAAGGGCAATCAGGTAAACTTCCCTAGGAAGGGGGATAATTAGGTTTTGCTAGAAGAAAAGATCCTGATAATTAGGCCTGTTACCTCTCTAAGCCAGGAAGTGATCTCCACACTACAGCCAAGTGGATTCTGCCTCAGAGCAATTTTCTCCCATTCACTCAGATCTAGAGACAGGAAAGTCCCTGGATGGCCACATCAAACAGAGCTAGAAGAACAAAAAAATCCCCACAACTTCAGTGACCACCTGTTCACCTAGTGAGTTCCTACAACAGATAGGTTCTGTTGAGTCCACACTTTGTTCTACCTTCCCAAATTTCCACTGCCCTGCCCTGCCTCCCTCTCACCTGGCTTAGGAAGGGTTTGACCTATATCCCACCCAAGTTCTAAATTCACAGATAAAAGGAGAGGAGACACAACTTTGATTAAGGTAACAGGACCTCCACAGTTGACTCTGATTTGCCTTTTGATTCACAGACTCTTTGGGGGAAAAACAGTTACAATTTATCAGGTGCTGACAGTAAGGCACTGCTCATTCATTTAATAGCCACACAAGCTCACAAACACACACAGTATCATCATCCCAACTTTATAGATACAGAAATAAAAAATCAGATTGTAGGGAATGGCATGGCCAAGAGTTAAGCCCACATTTGACCTTTCATTGATCAGCAGCTCTCCCATAACAATCAACAGGCAACATACAGAACAAAAATAGAACAAAAATATATATAGAACAAAAATATCTCTATTGGAGGGAAAAATGAACATATAGAACATATAGAACATATAGAACAAAAATATCTCTATTGGGGGGAAAAAATGAGATGTAACCTAACAGAAAGATCTTGTATTTGTGAGGGGTTTTTTTTTAAGAATTCTTTTTTTTTTTAAGAATTCATTTAAAGAAAGAAATTCCTATTGACATTTCTTTCTTTTATTTAGTAATTTTTAATATCTGTTTCCTTGGAAAGCTTTTTAAGAGGGTTTGTGCAAGTACATAAGTCCTCTAATGTTTTCCTAATTTTAATTTTTCATCATAAGTTTCTCTCAACAAAAATTATTCAGATCCTTGTAAAAAAATGTCCAAAAAGTAAACCTAATGTCAGAAAACACAGACATATTGAAATACGAACTAATAAATGAATGAACAAATTAAAAAACAAACTCTAGAACAAACAATGCACCACTGTCCTATATGCCTAAAGTACCTAACTTCAACAAGAACTGTGACTAGAAACTCCTAACCAATGACAGCCCAATAGTGATTTCTGAATGCTAAATATAGACCAGGCCCAAATGCCCAAAGCCTACCCTGGCTTTATCACACATACTTGGCAAAAGAATGTCAGCCTGATAAAGCCCTCCTGTCTGGCCATGCTTAACTAAATGCCCCCAACATGTCCTGTTTTCCACCTAACTGCCAGGGAAGAAATGGATCACTTCTATACTCCTGATGTCTAGCCAGACTAGATTAAAAAGCCCTTGATCCTACCACTGCAACAAAAAATGCACTGCCATGGGTTATATTAAAGTTGCTATGTGATAAATCTGAATATTGCATAATGAAGGAAAAAAATCTTGAGCTACCTGATAGCTACAAAAGGTGCACATAAATCTCTTTGGTCACAATTTTATCATTGAGTAGTAAGGTACAGGATAACCCAAACAACAATTAACTTGAAAAGCCCTTGGGATACATGATATGCATTCTTGTAAAATGGTTCTTATAACATCATAACGCATTTGAATTCCTAAGTCCTTACACACAACATTGGTCCATTAATTGTATTTGAGACACAAAACAGAATTTTTCCTTTAGCAGTTATGCATCACTGTGAGAAAGCTCAGATCAATCAGCTCATTTGCAAGGAAGGCAAATTTAAGCCACTTGACTCCCACCTTGCCATAACAAAGTAACAGAAGAAGAGAGGGACCTGCTGGCTCTTAGTTCTTCTGGGGCTTAGTTTCCAAGCCATGGCCTGCATTGTCTTCATGTTCTGGCTGTAAAATTCCAAGCCTCCCACGTGTTCACACAGTCAAGAAGAGATTCGGCAGTGTCTTCATGATAAAATCACTTGTGCCTGGCACAATGGCTCTGCCCAGCAGCCCTATTAGTGCCCACTCCTTCCTCTGCAGCTGAAAACACTAACAAAGGAATACGGTTCTTACACTTCTCCAGCACCACCTCAGCTTCTGCTCCTAATGGACTCTGCTACTAGAGATGCTTCCACTCTGGTCACAGTTGCTTCAGGAGTCTAATGAAAGTTGTAGGCTCTCTTCTCAGAAAAGACAAAGAGAAAAAGAAAAATGTGCATATGATGTTTGGAGCTTCCCAAACCTCCAGGTTTAGAATCGGGATTTATAAGGCCAAAGAGGAAGAATGGGATAGAAAAGAGAAATGAAGAGCTGGGGGGAGGGGGGGAAGGAGGGCAGGAATAGGGCCAGAGGGACTCAGTGAAAGGCCAGACCAAAACACTGAAGTGCTTCAGAGAGAAGCAACTTTCTTCCCTTCTCACCTAGCCTGGGAATCAGGTGGTTTGGGTCCTGGTCCAGGTTCTCATTTCTTAATGATCTTGAGTGAGTCCTTAGAATAAGTCCTTGATTCCTCAATGTATAAAATGAAGGGCATTAACTAGATAACTTTAAAGCACTTTACAGAGATTAACTCATTTAATCCTGACACCAATCCTTTGTGATAGGTATTTGTTTCCAGAGTTCACAGTTGACAAAATAGTTATCCATAGCTAGCAAGCAACAAAAAGGGAAAAGGGGGGCGGGGTGGAATAAGAACTGAGATCATCTGGTTCAGAGTCCATGGTTTTAATCATTACTATGCCATTACCCCCTTCAACCAATTCATAGGCTAGAGAGAATGGTTATTGTACAAAAACTGTTGAACATTTTGACAGCAAAATGAATGTAACTTTAAAATACATACAGAGGGATCCCTGGGTGGCGCAGCGGTTTGGCGCCTGCCTTTGGCCCAGGGCGCGATCCTGGAGACTCAGGATCGAATCCCACATCGGGCTCCCGGTGCATGGAGCCTGCTTCTCCCTCTGCCTATGTCTCTGTCTCTCTGTCTCTCTCTCTGTCTCTCTCTCTCTCTCTCTGTGACTATCATAAATAAATAAAAATTTAAAAAAATAAAATAAAATAAAATGCATACAGAATGCATAACTATAAAATTATATATGTAAATACAAAGTGGACAGACATTCTACAAAAAGGAAATTGTGTGGTGTCAACACTGGTTGAGAACACTTATTTATTTATCATGAAGACTGTATACAGCTTCATGTACCTTAATAATATTTAAAATACCATAAAAATAATTCACTTTCTTGAGATAATAAAATTATTTTCAACCAAGAATAATTTATAAGTGTTCATGTTTCTGCTGGTTGTCTCTAGTACACTTCTTTATCTGGACATATTTAGTAGCATACTGTATATCAATTACTTTATTACCAAGAAAAACAGGAAATGAGCATACAAATTTATCAATGTCTATCTCAAAACAATTTGGGGAAGCCAGAGAAGATACTATGATGATATTAATAATAAACTAGAAAAAAAAATGCTTAGCCAGATACAATGAATTTAGAATTGTAGAATTACCTGTAATGCAATCAAATACTTTCTCGAAACCTTCTCGAAAAAAGTCCAAGTGACTATCAAGATGTCTTGAGCATGTCACAGCTCATTTTCAAAGTGAATGTACAAAATCCCCTAAGCACTTTGCTATCCAAGAGAAACTCATGACATAAAACACCATACTCGTCACCTTGGCCATGCCAATCCCCAACTCCATGCCCTCACCCAAGGTCTCAGTCATCTCAATCTTACCCACCCATTACTGCAACATTAAAGTTCTCCATTGGGCCCTTTCTTGGCCTTTCAATGAACTCCTTAAACTCTAAATTCCAAAAACACTAACAACCTGACTGGTACCATTCCTAAATCCATTAAGCATTTGGGTCTGCCGGAATCCTTCAGAACTGTCAATCTTTTGTACTTCAGTATGAACTCTTGGTTCCCCATCCTAGAGACTATATCCCCATGTGATTCTGGGAAGCAGCTAGACTTGAGGATTTGAGAAGACTTGGACTACCTGGTAGAAATTAACATTTAGTAACAGGTATCAGTTTTCTCTGCTGTAAAATGAGGGAAATGGCTGGATAGATGACTTCCAGGGCTCCTTCAAGACAAGCTAATAATCTATGAGTCCAGATTCTAGAGCTATTTCATGGAAACTGCTCGCTCTCCAACCAGACTTCATGCTTTTTCAAAGGGCCACATTACTTTTCTGTGCTCTCAAGCTAGCATAGCGCCTCAGACTTAGTGGGAATTCAATAAACTTAGGATCATGAGTTTCTACGACTATGTCCTACTGACTGAGGAGAAATGGTTAGCTGAGCCACAGATACCACTGAATGGCTATTTGGCAAATTTTATGCAGATGCTGGTTTACATCTTGCTCCAAAAGAACCTCTTACAGAGGCTTCAAGATAACAGCACTTGATTGGCTGCAGTCAGAAAATTGCAAAATTAACTTTTTCTAATCTCAGGGTACCGAGACTTTGTCAAGGAAACCACAGATAGTCCTTATAACTAATATAACTGGTTTTTAAGAATTATGAAGCCTATAGTACTGTCATAATACTTCACATTTCTAATAGCAAGTAATGGGGAGAAAAACAAGACAATGGTTCTTTTTGCCATAATGATAATGGTATGATTCAGGTAACAATTCAAGTCAGGAAAATACATTAAACGGGCTTTCATTTATTACCAGGTTCATTCTATCGAAAGGGGGCTTTTCTAGCTAGCCTTTTGGAGTTTCCCAATGTCTGGCTACGAAACCTTCTTAACAAGGAAAGTGTCATCTTTGGAGAACTAAGATTTGCAAAAACTAAGAAACAACAATATTTCTTACATGGATACAGGCTTGAATAGTTTTCGAGTCATTTTCACATATTATTCCCCTTCAGCCTCTCACAATAGCCCCTGGAGACAGGCAAGGCATATCATCAGCATTTTATGACTGAGAAGAAGAGGACTAGGAGAGATTAAGAATTTCTTCAATGGTGGAACTGGAATGAGACCGTGGTCTATACATTCTGTCACTGAATCAGGGTGTCACACCGGGGAGGCAGAAATGTGATGTCTGGCCAGAACAATGGGGATTTAAGTTTGCTTTGTTCATTTTATTTTGTTTGTTTTCCTTTGAATTTGAATGTACTGAAGCAAGGTTGCAAGGTTTCCAACTGGCCACAGGCCCCATCATATCCAATTATGTAACTGCTTCAGACATTTACTTGGTCTCTTTGGTTCTTGAACTTATTTTAACTTATGCCCCTGTGCTAAGCAATTATATTTACCTGCCTATATAAACAATTGTATTTTACCATATTATGTAATATGAGCACATTTAAACACCATATTTTATTCACTCCTCATAATTCTATTTATTGATTAGGAAACTAAGCTAAGAAGAAAAATTAAGTGATTTCCACAGGGTCAGGATCTAAAATCTGAACGTGTCACATAAGAAATAACATTATGTGGGAATTTTTCAGCATACGCCAAGGTAAAATTCTTTAAATAACTATTACATAAGTTTCTGAACTTGAGTACTCGGGTAGGCATATTTTGAAGTCTGATTATCACTTAAAGGACAGTCATTCAGAGCATGTACAGAAATGAAGTTTCCATATTTCCATGGGGCCAAGTCCTGGGAAAGTCATGTTTACTTTTCTCTCCAGTGTTCCTGAGTTTCTATTTTCAAAGAATAAATTGACAGTCTTTTCAAAAAAGGAAGCTATTCATCAAAATACTGGTAAAATGAATCCAGCAACATATGAAAGGATTATATACCATGACCAAGTGAAATATTTCAGGCATGCAAGGTTGATACAACATACAAGGATCAGTCAACATAACACATTACATAAATAGAATAAAGAACAAAACACACAATTGCCTCCATAGATGTCTAAAGCCTTCGACAAAATCAAACATTCTTTTATGATAAAAACACTTAACAAACTAGAAAAAGAAAGAGGAACTTCTTCAACCTGATAAAAGGCATCTATGAAAACCCACAAACAATATCATACTTAATACTGAATGACTGAATGCTTTCCCCCTAAGACAGGAATAAGCCGAGAAAAAATGTCTGCTCTCACCATTGCTGGTCAACATAGTACTGGACATTCTAACGTACCCACTAGGCAAGAAAATGGAATAAAAGATACCCACATTAGAAAAAAACGAAGTAAAACTATCTCTATTCACAGATAACATGATCTTGCACATATAAAATCCTAAGAAATACACACACATACACATTCATTCCCACACGCACATACACACTTACTAGGACTAATGAATACATTCATCAAGGTTGCAGGATACAAGATCAATATACAAAAAAGACAGTAAAAATAACAGGGACTCACGATCCCATCACTAAATACTAACAACTAAAAAGTCTGGTCTTCTAATTTCATATAATCTCAACCTGAGATGCAGAATATAAAATTCAGAATTTATTTTGGCTTTCAATACTATCTATGATATTTGGTTAAGAGACGTGTTTCCTGGTATACACACAGTTCTGGAAAACGTGGAGGGAAAGATACTTTTGTTTATAGAGCCAAGAAATTTAAGTGATAAGAAAAAATTTGAAGCAACAAAAGAAATTCTGCCTGGCTCACTAAAGAACACTAATCTGTTCAGGTTTTACTTTTTCTCTAATGGGTTTTCTTCTAAGTACTTTATAGCAGTTGCAATTAGTTCAAAATATTGCATCCTAGTGCTCATACAAACTAGAAAGTAATGACTACATTTTCAGTTATTTCATTTATATTCTTACTTTGGCCTAGTCTCCCAGAGATTTTAAACTCCATTAAGCACTTCACAATATTGGGTTTCCTTCTTCAATTTCATTAGAATTAACATAGAAGTGGTATCTTATTCCAATAATATTGAATACACTTCTTAGGTAACACAAACTGAACATACAGAGGAAGGAAAGTTGTTCATTATTTCAGAAAAGCATTACATTTGAGTACAGACCCAGCCTATCCTAAAATCCACAAAGTGTAAAGTGAACCAAGAGTAAGCCTGACTCTGAAAGGTCCTGCCAGAGTCCAAGAAAATCCTTTCATAGCCCTTACCCTCAAGACTTCAATAAACATGCATGCATTCATTCACTCACATCAACAGTTAATTATCATTCCCTCTATATTTATAGGTTACCACATCTTTTGTCTAAACGTCTAAATTTGTTCTAAACAAAAATCAAAATGAGGCTCAAGTCATAAGCAAAGCTTCAGTTAAAGAAAACATTAATGTAGCTTTTTCCCAGATAGTTTATTGCCTGATTCCCTTACAATTTATATATGGATTTTACTCCTCATTCACAATTTGATTCCAATTAGTGACTGGCAAGCAAAGTCTGATTATTAATTTAAGAACCTGGACATTATAATTGAATAATAGTATTCTACTATATATGATAAAGGCACATTGCTTAAAAATGAAATATTAAATAAACATATAGTTTCAAAAATAACTTCCCTAATATTGTAAAACCGACAACATGGAAACTTTGGCTCTATGGATGAACGCATTTCACCAACTTTTTTCATCAGCTACCCTTTCTGCCATGAAAATTCAAAAAAGGGTGATAAATTCCAGTAAAAAGAAAACCATGGGCCAAAAGACAGAAAAATTCTATAATATAAAAGAACACACTACTAGACATTCTGGAAGCTCTTTTTCAAAGCTTACTAGTTTCCTTTCATTTAAAAACACTGATTAACAATAACAATAAAATACTGATGAATTGCTTAGTAGACTATATGTATCATTGTTTTCAGTTTTTCATTGCCTTCCTTTAGGAGGATATGCGTCCCTGCTGACCACCATGTGACTGGCACTACTGCTTCATAAAAGGAGGATATTTGTCCTTCCTACTGATGTCAGGTTTGGGCTTATGACTAATTAGGCCAATGAAATGGGAGCCATGTGATAGTATGCCATATACAGCAAAAGCTCTTTCATTCTCTCCACCAAGAGGATGGCATGTTCCAAAAAAGGTATATACTGTCAGCCTTAGTCACACAAGGGTACAGCTGACCTTCAACTGCCACATAATGTGGGTAAGAGTTACACTTTGAGATTGTAAACCACTGAGATCTAGGGGTTATTACCACAGCATTGCCTGACAAAAGCTGACTAATGCAAACTACAATTCTAGCATTTAACCCACTTTGTCATTTTAATTTATCTGTTAGTAGACAAACCTGATGGATGTCATAAACAACCTTTAGGGAATGTTGATTTCACAATTCAGTATGAAAGAAATGTGTAATGACTCATCTTCTTGGTTTGCCAGAATAAAGCAATTTGATATAAAGCTATCCTATGTTCTTCAGCAGCAATTAATGCAGTGACAAGAGAAGGGAATCAAGAGAATAGAAAGCACCCAAATCTGAAGTCTATGGAAACAACGAATACATCACTTGGGTTCACTCTATAGACTACAATAGGCTGTCATCCAGCTGGAGAATCTGAGGTCATTCTAAGTCTGAAAATGGGGAGCAATCATATGGATAAGGATCAAAGTAGAGATATGAGGTAAAGGTACAATCATCCATCTGAAATAGTGGAAAGACCTCAGTTTGGTACTGATGAAAAATTACTAGAAATTTTGTCATTGGGGCTATCCAAAGTCATTGCTCTGAAGTCCACCAAAACAATTCCAGAATATAATTATATTATATATCATAATTATAACAATTATAATTGTTCAAGTTCTTAGTTTTTATTGTAATTGAAATGTATATAGTTTTTTTTTAAATAGGCACATACAATGCATAGGGATCTTTATACCAACACCGAAGAGGATTGTGAAGTCACAAGAAAATATTTCTGCTCCCTATAGAAGAAAGTATTAGATTATCTTCTATTCTTATCTGCTGTAGTTATTAAATAAACACAGCCCAGAGTTGAAAAAAAATACCAATTTTTTAAAAAGATACAAACCAAAAGAGTGACTCACATAAATGCTTCTAAATATGTTTTAATCAACAGAATGGATACAGCAATTAAATACAATTGCTAATAAAAATAGTAAGTAACCAAGAGAAGTGAATAAAGAATAATAAAGTTACCATTCTAAGGATCTACTATGTGCCAGGTTATCTGTGTATATTATCTCACTTAATCTTCATGATACATCAGCGGCACAGGCATTATCTCCATTTGATACATAAGGAAACAGGCACAGGAAGATTAAGTTATTTGCTCAACTAGAGAATGGCACAGTCATAATTTGAACCCACTGCATGCTGGCTCCAAACCCCTTGCCCTTCCCATTATCAGACACAAAATTCTTTCTGGAATTTTGTCACCATGTGGATTTTTAACCTACCTTAAAGCTAATTTGTCTTATACTCAAAGATTTTTACATATTTAAAATCACTTTTGTCATCTGTTCCAGTATGTCACAATTCCTTATGCCAAGAATCTATTAATTTTACTTCCCCTGAAGTGCTAGTGACATAAATTAATCCCATTTATTCTTTCCACGTCATCAAAGCAACACTTTTTATAGAATCAATTGTATAGCTAGAAGAGATAGTATTTCTGTAGAAACTAAAAAGAAATAAGATAATCTACACAGAAAAGAATCACTTCACACACAATTTCAGATTACCTTTCTAAGGTGTTTGTATTCATTTTATTTCTGCACCAT
Organism: Nyctereutes procyonoides; assembly: GCF_905146905.1. NCBI lineage: Eukaryota > Metazoa > Chordata > Mammalia > Carnivora > Canidae > Nyctereutes > Nyctereutes procyonoides. The sequence continues at coordinate 43,545,276 of NW_026575049.1, read as the reverse complement.
CATTATTATTAATAAAGTTACATTTAGGTGTTATGATAGATTTGACCAGCTGTGGTGAACAGTTGTTATCATTTTCTTCATCCATTAAACTTGTCAAATCAGTGGTTTTATGAGTATACAAATAATTAAGAGAGAAAACAGATATAGACAACGTATTTTTATGTTTTAAACACTGACAAAAAAAAACTGGTAGCTAAAATGGCAATGAATTATGATCTTTGCATAGTAAAACCTGTTTAATTGGAATTCTAGTCCAAAATACACAGTAACTTGGACACAATATATTATTCCTTCTGAGTTAAAAAGTTCAAACAGAATCTTAAGATGTTTTTCCGTATGTATTTCACTGTACCTGTTGGAGACTATAAAGATACACATATGAAATCACAAATATTTTAAAGTTGGAAAGGACCTTGGAATTCATGCCCTATGATTCTGTCACTGAGATACTTTTTGTATGCTGGTGGCTACCTGTGAGGACTGGAGCCAGACTGTCTGGACTGAAGCTCCAGCTCTGTACGCACTAGTTGTGGGGGCTTTGGATTAAGTTACTTTGCACCTTTGTTTCCCACTCTTGATATAAAATAAAGAATAAAAGAACCTCCTCACAGGTGATGAAGATTAAATGAGATACGATGCACATAACGCGCTCACTACACTTCCTTACATGTAAGAAAAACTAAGAATCCCTGACGCCAGATGGGCTAAGTGCCCTTCCAAGGAGATTATGGCCATTAAATGTCGGAACACCATTCTGGGGCACCTCATTCTGTCAGTCTTGTGTGTTTGAAAACACTTTTTAAAAATCCATTTTAAACAGTCCTCAATTAGAAAAGTCTACAAATTTTTTCCTGGCTACAGAGCTTCATCCAATTACTTCCAAATCAAAATTACTTTTAAAAAACACTCTAATTAAATTACAGATGGTGTGACATAAATTTATGCTCAAGTGGTGTATGCAGACTTTTCATTCATTAGTCACTTATTCAAAACTATCTATGAAACATTTATTATTTACATTTTAGAGTCTAATATTTGATACTACCTTCTTCTCTATGGTTCCATGTCCCAAAACTTCCATTTCTCAGATTTTTTTTTAAAGTCTCCACCACCCTCAACACATCTACATCCATAACCACCCACTTGCTCTTCCTCTTATTCTGGGCCTGACCTAGCCCATCCACTTCCTCCTCTGAGACATGCCACCATCCATTTGCTCCATCTTTCCCCTCAAGTGGAGACCATTCATAATCTCCACTTCCCCACCTCCCATTCATTCTTGCACCCCCACTGCCAATTCCATCAACCACTTCAACCTTCTCGTGTTAAGCGACTACTCTAAAACAGTTGACCTGGGACCCCACTTTCTCATGGTTCCTTACCTCTCTAACCATTTGTTTTCAACCCTCTTCAAGGGCTGCTTTCCAAACCAATGTCCCTCTGTGCCCTCAGCTTAATTCTCATCCTCTCCTTTCTTCCTGGATAATCTTGTCCAATTTCACAGGTCTCATCAGTACCTGTATGCAGATAACTCCCAAATCTTTATTTCTGTTCTAACCTTAACTGTCATTATCATACAATAAACTTTCTATGGGCAATTCTACCTGGAGGGCCTAAGGCACTTCAAATGCAATATATTTATATCCAACCACTTCATCTCTCCCCATTCAATTTGCTCTTCCTCTTATATTCCCTACCTCATCACACAAGCTAAATGTTCTAAAGGCATCTCTGGTCCCAGTCACCAAGTTCTTCCTGTATAATCGCTGAACACCTCTCCACTGCCTCCTCTCCTCTCCATCCGCATTGGCCTCATCTTGGCAGCCATCACTCCCTGAACTGACCTTCCCATCCTCACAGCCACCAGACTCATCCATTGACAATGTCTTTTAGAAATAATGATAAAATGCAAATGTGCCCATTTTGTTCCTCACCTCAAAGCCCTCAATAGCAGGCTATTACCTACAAGAAAACATTCGAGCTCCTTGGAACGCCAAGCAAGGCCCTTGGAAGTCTGGCTTCTGGGGCTCTTTTCCCCCCCACTCCTCTCCTGCTACTCCTTATCTTGAATGCTTCAGACCTGCAACTTACCTGCATTCATCATTGTTCACAACACACTCTTTTTCATCTTTTTGTCTTTGCTTATCTATTGTAACTATTGCATTATTTTGCACCTTTGTACCTACCCACATTTCCCGTATTCCCAGCCTCACTAACTCCTATTCATCCTGTAAAACTCAAATTAGGTCTCATTTTCTCCAAGAATCTTCCCTAAAACTCCACACTGAGAAGAGTACCTTTTTATGTACTCCCCAGGATTCCCTATTACAGCATATAAAAACTCTACTGAGATTATTTGAAATAATCTGCTCCAGGCTAAAGTATAAACACATCAAGGGCTGGAAAAGTGGTCTATTCACTTCTGTGTCTGGTTCAATAAATGGTTGTTCATCTCAACCCAGAAACCTATAAATCCAGAGGAAGAAAGTTACAAAGAGCAGTTTAAAGCATCCATACTGTGTTACATTATTGTATACGATATTTTAGGACTTTAAAATATTACTTTTGTCCTGCTGAGGGATAAGAGTAAGAAAAAAAGAAAAGAAACTAATTTATGTAACTAATTATCTACCTAAATATTAGAAACTGAAATACCATACTTCCTTTCTAGAGTATAAATATTTAATTTCCATACTGAGAACTTGTTAACTCAGCCTTGGAGTATTCATTTGATTTGAGGAGAGGGAGGGGGAGGGTGGCTGGGTAGCAGGTAAAAATATACCAGCTTTCCCACAAAATATCTTTCTCAGGTATTCTGCTCATACTAAAAGAATAAACTCTACTTATTAAAAACAAACCAAAACAAAAAGCACTCTAAAGGAAAGTCATCTAAAAGATTTAGTTCTCAGGAGAAGTCATGCCATATTCTGGAGAAAGACCTATCTTCAATGAAAGGAACAGAAATAGGAGAGTCCGTGTGGTACCAGCTGAGCAGCCCTGTCCTACACTTCTGAGGACTCAGCAGGCTTTGCACACAACATCTGTCCTGAGCTCTGAATATCCTACCACAGCAGATGTGTCTGGTGCTCAGACACAGCATGGACTTTATCTGCATCACCCTAACCTGAGCCCAGACAATATAGGCCAGGTCAAAGGCTTCATCCTACAGATTTACACAGCCAGAGGTACAACTGGTATACCACAGTAAAATATTAAACCATTTGATTTTATATCAAAAAGAGGCTATTAGATATGGATGTCAGTTGGGATAGCATGGTTTTCCCGTTACTGCTGATGCTACTATTTCCTCTGGACAACAGACGACTCATATATTTTGCTCAAAGGGTCACACACTCCATTCCACTCCCACTGCAGACCATGAGGAGAGCTGGCAGGACATCGGAGTAAGTGGAAGGACCAAAACACTCCCCATCCCGACCCTCTATTTCAGTGAGCTGCAGTGTCCACGGCCTGTGAAGATACATGTCTCTTAGCCTGAGGTAAAGTCCACAAACTCCAACAGCATTTTCCTGCTCAGCAATTCTGAAAATTGACACCAGTGGGCTCCCTGTCATGGAATATGGTTGGTATAAAAGGGAGCAATGAGGGAGGGTCGTGCTGATGGCCTGTCTTCTCAGTCAAAACTCTGAATAATGTAACCTAAGTTCAGAATTTAGTTGACCGTGATCAGTTGCTTCTTTGTTCTTAAGCAACTCTTGGGTGTTTCTTCTTAGGAGCAACCCCTGACTCTGAGAGTCCTGTTTTTTTTTTTTTTTTTTTTTACCCCTGAGAGTTGTCTAAATCGCCTGACTATTCTGCTGTTTGTACTGTATGTTGATGGCCTATAAATAGTGTTTTCTGTCTTGTAAAAGAAAATATATTAATTTGATAATACTAGGACAAAACAAAGCCATACTCACAAACACCCACCTTCCTTATTATGGACCTGACCTATCTTCTTGAGGGAAATATTTTCCCTCCCCTCCTCCCAATCTGAAAGAAAAGTTAAATTGGTGGAATAATTACAAGAAATTATTAAACACTATTAGACAGCAAAATGAATTATGATGTATAAGGCAGCATCACAACTAGAAGTATAAATGAGGAGTCTTGCCACAAACAGTGGGCTGAAAGCTATTGCAAGCACTTCCTCTGTGGGTTCACATGTGTCCCAAGACTGCAAGATTTGAACTGGTCGCTACTATTCCTGCAAAGTCAGCTTTCTTTTTCAAATCTGAAATGGTCACAATTGTTTAACCCAATGTGGCTTGCTCTTACCAGCAACAGTCTTCTATGCCATTTCAGAAAATGGAAATGTGCATGTGTGCATGCACACACACAAATCCTCATTAAGAAGATAAAGTAAATAAATTTCCTGTCCGTCTCAACAGCACAAAGTCAACTGCACTATATTTGCTTATATAATCATTCCTATCTGCACTTATTTTTCTAATGAAATAGGACTGGAAATTCAACCCAGAAACTGCAGCTATGTGTGAGCACCTGATGGATTCAGGGCACTCTGTGGTCAGAGCTGAGGGATAGGGCAGCTGGCAGTGCTGGGTTAGAAGTCTCCCCACCTGAGGTGTCTGAGACTTGCCCTTGGCTCCACTTGGAGCTTGAGTTTTGATTTCTCTCAGGACTTGAGGAAAGTTGCAATTTGCAGCTATGGCCACAGGGTAGTGCAGTCAATCTGCAAATAGCTACCCCTCTCCCCCACCACTGCCTCCTCCCTTCCCCTCAGCACCCTACCTCCCCAATTCCCTCCCAGAGAGGGAATGGCTAGGAGAGAATGCAGACATTTGGTCTGAGCCCTGGGCAGCTCCAGGAAGGACTGTGAGATTCCCCAACAAATCCAGGAGTGTCTCTAAGACTTGGCACCCAGTTACTCTGAGCATTCACTGCTGACACAGGAAAACCTGGCCTTTGAAGGACTGACAAGAACTGTAAAGCTGTAAAAAGTGATTAGCCTATTTATTACAAACTTCATTTACTTCAGCTTTTATGTTTATTCGCCACTGTGTCCCCACTAGGATACAATTAACCACCCCCTCACTCATCAAAATTGTATTCGAGGGATGCCCGGGTGGCTCAATGGTTGAGTGTCTGCCTTTGGCTCAGGGCCTGATCCAGGGTCCTGGGATTGAGTCCCGCATCAGAGGAGCCTGCTTCTCCCTCTGCCTAGGTCTCTGCCTCTCTCTCTGGGTCTCCCATGAATAAATAAATAAAGTCTTTTAAAAAACTGTATTAGAAAAAAAAACTGTATTAGAAAGACCCACAAAAATAAAATAAATGCTGCTCTAAACGTACCTTCCTGGCATCATGGAATTATAATGTTATTATGCAACCCCTTCTTCCCCCAAAATCAGGAGAAGAAAGTGCAGTATTTTAAAAGAACCTCTTTTTAAAGTAATTTTCATCCTTTTAGTTCTCCCTACTCAAAGTTTGGTCTGTGGACCAGCAGTTTACCAGGAAGCTAGTTAGATATGCAGAATCATAGCCTCACCCTGAACCTATTAAATCATAATGTATATTTTATCAAGTTCCCTAAGTTACCTGAAGGCAAGTTAATGTCTGAGAAGCACCTCCTGGATGACAGTTAAGTATACTGACTTATGTTCTCAAAATAGTTTTATAAGCCCTGGATCTTTTCTTTCTCAAGATACAGTTTATAGAAAAACAAACATACCTTGAAATTGGAAAATAAAAACAGGTTATTTCCTAGAACTGGTGATGATCCACTGAAGTCAAAGCTTTTTTCTATCTAAACTACCAGACAACTAATTAACATTTCAATGAACACTGACAGAAAAAGTGTGGTCACTTCATAACTTAGGTACAGTACAGGTATGACAACCAAAATGGAACCAAGACCAACAGACTCATATTACAGCACTCCAGAGGGTTTCTGACAACTAATTTCCTGTTCATAAAAAGGAAAATTAAAATTATTTTCAGCATCAAGTTAACACATAACTCTAAACAGAGTTGTTATGTTAGTGGTCTTCAAATTACAGTTCTTTTTGTTTACCTCAGCTAACAATGAGCCCCCTGGGAAGAAATTATGTGAAGAAGTTTAAGTACCCTCTATGCCATCCTCCACATGTGAGTGGGGAAATTACAAAGGGGAAAAATACACAAGAGAAAATTAATGACTTCTGCACTCTTTGATCCCTGCTCTCCTACGATAGGAATGATCATAGATTTTGAAGTTGGAAGAACTCAGATAACTTACTGCTGCTGGCCCACTTCCCCAGGAATCTTTTGTAAGAAGTAGCTGGCAGGGCATCTGCAGCCTCCTACAGACAGGTAATTGTTACCCTCCAACATAGCAGGGTCACATCCCCTTTAGATACTCTCACACCCCCTGATCTCACCAGTGCCCTTAAATAACCCAAAACAGCTCCAGGCCCCCTTCCCAGTGAAACTGCTTCAACCCCTTCAGGGCCTCTATCATGTCTCCAGGGGTTAGTTTCTGTAGACTAAACCCATTTAGTTTCTTGGATGGTGTGGTGTCCTCTTACCCTGGTAATAACTGTGTATTTTGTTTCTATTGAAACTAAATTATGATTAGCCTGACATAATTTAATGAGACCCACAGTGCCAAATGAAGTCATTTGATGTAATGGGTGGTAATTCAATACATTCTCAGTGAAACATCAAAGATTATGTAATGGTTAATATATCTACATACGTTAGTAGCACAACCACAAGTAAGGGTGTATTTGTCTGCTAGAGTATGATATACAACTAAGAAAAACTACCAGCCTCCACTCTAAAATGTCCCTGGATCCCACTGCCAGGGACAGAACTCTGTACCAGATGGATGACCTGACCCAACGTGGCCTTTCTGCATCCTTCCTTGTTTATGATAAAGAGACTTTTTAAGGAAGCGAAGGGTATTAAAAGAACTACATTTGGCATTCACAAAGCAATTGACACTTTTATTACTTAACATCACAACCTTATGAGGTAGGCCACTATAAGTGCTGTCATTTTATAAGTGATTAAACCAAGACTGAGAATAGGAAATGAGAAAAATCGTGAGCTGCCCAGGGCCAAACAGAAAGCAAGGCTGGAGCCAACTGAATTCAGAAACCTCAATTAAATTCCCAGACAAAAGAGAATGGGCAACATTTAAAGTAAGTTTTATGGATTTCACTTTGAAATAAAACAAGGAAACATTATGTTACCAGTAAATGATATTAAAATTGTCTTTTATGGCCTTGATTTTGCTACCAAGGCTTTATTTTCAAAATAAAGAAAATTTAAACAGGCAAACTTATACCAGGTTAAAAATCCCATTTATACAGAAAAAAATCTTGCATTCCTTTCGAGATTTTTTTCCTTCAATTCGACTGCTATGCTAACCAATATTATGCCAAAGGGCCTCATACCAGTTGCTACATCTAAAGTGTCATTGATTAGACCCATTCTAGTTCACAGGGACATTCTCCCAAAATAGATCCCTAGCATTTTATAACCCTCCTACATTTTCACAAAAGAGAATCTGGAACACAGGAAGGAATCACTTCCCCACACACAATACTCATCTTCATCGTCATCAGAAGGCATGTGGTTAAAATTCATCTGCACACCCAGTGCTCAACGTCTCTGTAACACTGTGGCCCCCAGCCAAGCCTGAGTCCTCAACTTTAACACGGTGCATTACCCAGTCTTCCCACCTGGTTTTCTCCAAGACACACCTACCCACAGCCAGGCTCATGCTCTTCACACAGATGGGAGCGGCACTCAGATCCTTGCCCCCAGCATTCCATAGCTTCCCATGGATATCTCCTTGCCTCTTGCACCCAGGCAACCAGCCCCCTTCAAGCCTGCAGCCCACAGGTCCTAGCCCTGCAATCCACTTGTAGAAATATTGTCATCCCCACACATGCTAAGGCCTTTCCTAAGCTCTGGATATGCTCTAGGGCTCTCAACCAAAGAGAACCACTGTTGCCAATCATACAGCCACCTTGGGCCAGTCACCTGCAGTAACCCTGCAGAAAGCATGTGGAGGGTCCTTGTGTGCACCTCTCCTTCTGCCTTCTGTGTTCTACTGAACTACTTTGACCCCAAGAGCCAACAAGAGGCATAGTGGTAAGCCTTAAAATGTTTGCTTTGCCGGGGCTGCAGGAAAGGGTCAAGGCACCTGAGGGTCAAGGTCAGGAATCTGGAGCAGTTTTCTGACACTATATGGGGCCTGGGAAGCCAAACTAACAAGGAATGAAAGAAGCCATGGTCTGGCCATGTCCATTGGTAGTTGACTTGAAGAGAACCAAATGTGTCAGTAGGTACTACTGGGAAGCACTCCAGTACTGTCAGTGGCTCTTCTTCACTGTTTTCAACCTATGGGTAGATGGAAAATTTGAAAAAAAAATAGAGTGGAAATAGAATAGAAAATATCAAAGTGCATCACACATAGTAAGGATAAGCATTACCTTGTGACAGTTGTTTCAGTTATGTGTATGGGCACTCACAAGGGGTCGAAATGTTAAATGATTTACTGTGAGTCAGGGTCTAAAGTGCTTGAAAGCCACTGGTTCTATAGTACCTATCACAGAATAATGCTTAATACTCTATGAATACTTGCTAAATGAACAAATTGATAAGTATGAAACAATCCATTTATCACACTTCAAAGGTTCTAATTTGAAAGAATATAAAGTATAATGCCTATTTGAACAAAAGAAAATGGATTCTGGCCTATGCGAAACTATGGGGTGGGGGGAGTGTGGTGAGGGAAATAGTAGAGAGAAATCTGAATATTTCTATTGTATTTCGATAGTCTTTCTCTCCAATAACTGAAAAGTTTTATATTTAAGACAATTTTGACTAAGTTCATTTGGAAAACTTTTCCCACTCCCTGAAACTGCCTCCTGATTACAAAAGTTCTGCATCTTTAAAATACTTGGTATAGGTAATTCCACCATGATTCATAAAAGGATCTTTCAGAAACACCATGAAAGCCTTTGTTCAAGTTCTTTCTTTGCCCAAGATGCCTCTATGTCCTCTCAATACCCCGACCCCCACCATCTGTAAAAATCCCATTCATCTTCCAAGGCTTAGTTCAAAGGCCACCTTTTCCATGGAAGCGTTTTGGTTTTTTTTAACTCAATTTTTCCTCTTTCCTTCCTTTACCACCCACCCCAGTCCCAAATATGGTCTTTTTCTCTTCTGAATCACCAGTGTTGAAAACTTCCTTTTTTATTTGTATACTCATCTCATTCCCCTACTAGATAATCACATGCACAACCCACAGTTTACTCATCTTAGTACTCCTTATAGCAATCAGCACAAGATCTTAGACTAAAGAAATGATCAATTAATATTTAAATGAATAAATGAAAGTAATGTTAGATTGTTAAAAGGGAGGGTCATTATTTTAAAGGCCATGAGGAATGGCTATGTCCAGCAGCTGATCAAAAGGTGATAGAGAACAGGAAGGAGCAGATGGGAAGAGGGTGGGAGGCTGGTAAGAGTGCTGTTCCTCAGGATACCTGCCTCTGCAAACTTACTGAATCCCCAACTCTCCAGGGATCCAACTCTACCCAGTGAAGCTATGGAGCTGGGGGCAGGATGAGTGCCTTCACCCTGTTCCAAGCTCTCTATTCTCTTTAAACCAGAAATGGGAAGTGAAATTAGAAAAAAAAAAAAATTTAAAAAAAAAGTAGAAATTAGGGCTACCCTTTTCAACTTTAAGTAAGGCTGAAAGGAAAAGTTTAAACAGCTATCTGGACCATTTAGACTCAAAAGGCCTCCTTTGAAAAATAAGAATGAGGGTTTTGGCAGAACGTGAGGGAGGTACAAGGAGGTGGAGGAGATGGCTCTTGAATTTCTTGATTTCTTTCAATAATACTGAGCTTTCCTCTTCATATTGTCTATACGGTCATTTGGGGACATTTTCTGTGACCGGCAGACTAAGCTAGCTCAGGTTCAAAGCCACAGTCACAATTAATAAATTTGTTTTATTGGAAAACAATGCCCACCAATTAGAAAGAACTATTAGGGATTAAAATACCATTCTCCTTTGTCATTAACCTGTACCTTCCCCCACCATCTCCAAAGAAACATGTTTTTCTAAGATGAATGAAAAGAATAAGTTTTTAGTGGTGTTTATTTTAAATGTATAGATATTTATAAGTTAATTCATGTAAGGCAGGCATAATTTCCTAAATCCTGGTATTTATTTTTCAGATTTTTAATTTTAGATCAGTATCTTCTAGGGTTCTGACCTTCTCTTTCTTTGGTATTTTAACAGAACCTTAACGTCCAGTCCATCATGGTTTTGTTTTATAATTAACTTTAGAGCCACCCTCATACACTGGGAGACATCTGCAATATTGTAGAAAACCCACGGGATTTAGAGTCAGAAACCTGAGTGTTGAGAAGTTAATGGCTGGTTCAAATACAGCTCCTCCACTTCTAGATGTGTGACCTTGGGCAGGTTACCTGGCCTTCCCCACCCTCAATTTCTCAATCTGTAAAATGGGAACAGTAACAGATAATGCTTCCTGAGGCAGTTGTGAGAGCTAACTGGGCTAAAACATATAACGTACTTAGAACTGTGCCTGGTAAATGGTGAGTGTTCAGTCAATGTTAGTGTGAAAATTCTGCTCTCATTTGTTTTACCGGCTCAGTTGAGTCCTTTTACAATCCAAAGCCTCCGTTTCCTTATCTATAAAATAAGACTCCTACTGCTTGCCACCAAGATTGTTGTCAGATTCAAATAAGCAAACAATGGATAAGAAAACATTTGACACACAAAGTACTCAAATGTTATTTTGGATCACTTATAAATTTAAAAATAAACCGTAAAACTGAGTGAGAAAATACCATGCAAAAATTCGTCCATAAACTGAGAAAATGCCTATGTTATAAATGCATATTCAAGAAGTATGATTTATCTTTAACTTATCAGAAATACACAAGCTTTTGTAAAACGTAAGTTTTACGTCTGCAAACTAGAAACACCCCCTCGGTCAAGCCAAACTGTCCCACTATACTACAAGCAAGAAACCCTCCACATTTTTATAAGCCAAAGATAAACCGATGCACTGATTCAATGCTGACTGCGTATACAGCAACTTTTCAAAAATGCTTATTTTTTTTTCATTTTTGAAAGGAATAAATGTACTCTAGATAACGTAAATTTCAAGTCAATACAACAGACATTGTATAACCGTGCTCCATCCAGGTAACCCAGCTGGAAACTAAGGATGAAGAGAGAAATAAAGCTTAGATCCTGTGCTGGAAAAGCCCACAGATTATAGCTGGTAATTTCAAACTATTACTTGTAAAAGTCATGAGGGGGCTTCGGTTTGAGTCAGCAAGCTGATGAGCACCATAAAAACATGCCAAAACAGTAAGTTCTTCCCTTTGATTGAAAAACTGTCTTTTAAAAGCAAAAGGCATTTTTAAAGCACAGTCTCTATCTAGCAAACTACTGAATTTGTGCCAGAAACCAACATTTCTAAATGTAAACCTGTAAAATAACAGGTATCTGTAAATGAAAGGCTGAAATAACCCCAGGAGCAACAAGACAGTAATTAGCAACTTTTATAGAGTAATAACATGTTTCATATTCTTTCTACACTGGCTCTTTGAAGTTTCCAGGGTAATATATAAAAGTTTTATTACATTAGGGCCCATCCTTGTGTATTTTATAAGCACCAGCATTATGCAGAGCAAGCTGCAGTTACTCATCATCAGATCTTTTATAAGAAACTGCTCAATAATGCGCTAGCTCTGCGTCCAGTTTAGTTTGTTACACCTGGCTTTAGAAAGATAAAAGTGACTAGAAGCCTAAATCACTGAAAATAATCCACATTATCATCTATATAATCTATAAATCTCAAAGCAGTTTAGCTTTAAAATCGTACACTGCATATTCATGTGCACACCACTTGCAGTTCTAGACACATGCGAACTCTTTACTGAATTAAGGCAGAAAAAAAAAAATTTACCAGAGGCAGAACAGAGTGCAGTTAATATGCTTGTTCCAGCAGATGTTCATTCCCGTAAATATTAAACATAACACAAGTTCCTCCAGGAATATGCGGGCAGTAATTTTACCACCTGAATAGGGCTGGTTGGAAACATTTAGGAGATAGGGGTGGAAGGGAGGGTAGGAAATCAGAGGGATGCCGAAGCAGCCAATGGGATTTTTAAGAAACCCGCAACGAGAATTAAACTGCTTCTAGCGGCGATTCGCCTACAGCAGCTCCTCAACGAGAGGACACGGAGCAACAGATCCCGGGGAGCTCCCGCGGCCGCCCGCCGCCCCGGCTGGGAGCCGGGAGCGCGGAATAAAGGGGCACGCGGGGCGCCCGGGGGGGGGGAGGGGGCGGAGGGCAACTGCAGCGAGGTGTGCAGAAAGGGCCCAGAGGAACCGTGAACCTCGAGGAAACGAGCCTCCCCGGGCCAGGGCCCCTGGAATCCCGCACGGAGAAATCCTCGCCCCCTGCCCCCGGCGTTCACTTTCCCTCTCGGGTGGGAGCGGGCAGGAGGCAGCAGGGATGCCGCCGCGCAGCCCGGCGCCCCGGGCGGGAGGCTGGAGCATCCTCTAAGGGCACTTCCAGCAGCACCAACTCCGGGGGTCGCTGGGGTGAACGCAGGGCGCAGACCAGGCGCAGGGAGCCGGGAGGCGCTGCGGGCCGGGGCCGGGCGGGGCCGGGCCGGGGCCGGGGCCGAGGGGTGGATCCCCAGGCACTAGGGACACGTTCTGGAAATCGGGGCTTTTTCTCTCCGTGGCTGCGCTCTGCCCCCTGGCTCCCCCGCTCCCCGGCCCCTGGGCTGGGGCGGGCAGCACCGAGGGGAGAGGACGGGAAAGGGGGGCGAGAAGACGGGGAGGCAGGGGGGCCGGCGGGGCGGGCGCCCCCGACCCACCCCACCCCACGGCGGCCGGCCGCCCCGAGCCCCCCGCGCAGGTGAGCGCGCGGCCGCCCCCGCCCGCGCCCGCGCCCCCGCCCGCGCCCCGCGCCCGGCACCGGCACTCACCACAGCGACTCGAGGTCCCATTCCTGGAGCAGGGCTAAGTCGAAGCTGTCCATGGTGGGAGGTGTCAGCGCGCCGCGCCGCCGCCGCCGCCGCCGCCGCCGCCGCCGAGGCTCGGGCCGCCCGCGCGCTGCAACGAAAGGCGCCGCTCAAGGTGCATCCCGGCCGCGCCGGAGCCGCCGCCCGCCCGCCGCCCGCCGCCCGCCCCCGGCTCGGGCTTCCTCGCGCCCCCCGCCCCCGACGCCCGGCCCGCGCGGCGGGAGGCAGCGGCCGGCGACTCACCCGCTCCCCGGCTCGCGCGCAGGCACACTCAGCAGAGAGCGGCGAGCTCGCCGCGCCGCCGCCGCCGCCGCCGCCGCCGCCGCCTCGCCCCCCTCCCGCCCCGCGCCCGCCCCTCCTCCCCTCCCTCCCCGCGGCCCGGCCCGCTGCAGCCGCCGCCGCCGCCGCCGCCGCCGCCGCCGCCGCCGCCGCGGTGCTCTGCGCCCGCCCGCCCGCCTCTTTCTCCTCGGGGAGGCGCGTGTGCGCGGGCGAGGCCGAGGCGCGCGCGCGCCGTGAGCCCCGCGCCGCGCCCGCCCCGCGCGCCCCTGCGCTCCCCGCGCCGCTCCCCGGGGCCCCGCCGCCCCCGCGCCCCGCGCCCCCGCCCCCGCCCCCGCTGCCCGCCTGCCCCGGGGCCGCCCCGAGAGCGGGGGCGGGGGCCGGCGGGCGGCCGTGCGGAGCGCCGGGGGATGCTGAGCCGGGCCCGGCCTGCCGCATCTCCTGCCTCTCGCCCTCGCCCTCGCCCTCGCCCTCGCCCTCGCCCTCGCCCTCGCCCTCGCCCTCGCCCTCGCCCGCCGCCTCGCCCGGCCTGCCCGGGCCGCACGCACTTCTCCTGCGGCCCAGAATTGCCCCGACCGTGCCGGGCGCTCCGGGGCGCTGTGCCGCCTGCAGCCCGGGGGGGGGGGGGGGGGGTTGGGGGGCTGGGAAATTCCCAGGCCCCCAGGCACCGGGAGAGTGAACGGAGCAGCCTGCAGTCGCGCTGTAAACAAATCGTTTAAAATATCTGGAGTCAGTAAGTTAAGTGAAAGGGAGGAAACCTCTACTGACAGGACCCGCAGTTTGGCCTACAGTGGGGGTCCCACCGTCCTCCAGCTGGCCGTCCCTGGAAACTAACCTCCTTTCTTTTTATTCCTTACAGGGAGGGGGACAGGCCCCCGGGTGTAGACTGCTAACTTCTCGCCCCATCTGTCTGGCAAGTGACATACTGTCAGCTGGAGGATGATAGAGTATCATTGTGGCTCCTAAAAAAAAGCAGGTCCTTTTTACCATTACTTCCTAGATCGTAGAGAACATCCCCCACCCCCCTCCTTACTTCTGCAGACATGCCAAGAAGTCCATGCCTAGATCAGGGCCGTGGCTCTGTTTCCCCACAGCTGGCCAAAATCAGAACCCCTCCTCAGTTCCCTGACTCCCCTGTCCTCTTGGCCACAGCTCTGGGGATCCAGAGCTCAGGATCCCAGAGAACTCCTAGAGAGTGGTACAGAGCGATGTGGTTATATCCCTCCCATCATTTGCACCAAACCCCCAATTTCCTGCAGGCCGAGAGGCCTTTTCCATGCTCTCCCCTTTGTTCATTCTCACAGAAGGACCACTGACCGGAACCAGCAGAAATCTAGACCCTTGCGTAAAAGTCACAGGATCCCTCCATCAAGCCTCCTCACCTCTCTGATCTCTGAATGAGGATTAACAAACTAAGTCTGGAGAACATGCAGAAGAAGAAAAGACTGATGAGAATTCTTACTTATTTGGGATCCGATTACAAAACACTCAGCCCCCCACCCCCTTTTCCCCCCAGCTCTGAAGTAGTCCTTCCTTTATTAGCATCCATAACTGGTTGCAAAATGCAAAACACTAAACTAAGACAGAGTATCAACATAGTTTGAGAAAATGGAATTGTTATTTTACAAGCTGACAACTCCCAGCCCCTAAAAATCTCCCTCATTAGTTGAAGGTAGTAAAGAGGCTGCAAAAGAACAAAGAGAATGTGAATAGAGGAGAAAGTACAGGTGTGAAGGGCTGTCTTCCCAAATCCCAGTCTACAGGACATCTGGAGAGTAAAGGGGGGAAAAATCTGTCTTCCTAATATCTCCTTAGCATAAGCCTTGTTGGAAATGTTTGCTCTGGCAAAAGTGAGATGCCGGAGACATCCAGACAGTATTCCCAGGAACAAAGGATGGGGGTGGAGGGTGGAGGAGAGTGAGAAGAACAGCCCCTCTCTGGAAGAACTGCAAGTTCCCCTCCCTGAACAAGAAATGCATCCTGTCCCTGTGCTAATGGCTGCAGCCTGAAGCTTCTCCAGAAAGAAGACCTCCCACCCCTCACAGAGATCTGGCTTTCCTTCCCTTCCCACCACATCTGTTTATACAAAGGAGGGCTGCTGGAGAACAAACAGAACCATGTTTACTGGGAGTCCCATCCTAAGCTTGAAGCTTAAGATACAGATTTGCCCTCACCACAGAGGCTGAAGATAAATAGATGGCCCCGGAAAAGGAAAGCGAGAAAGCAGTGGGGGGTATAGAGCCAGTGGAGTGGTTTACTCATAAAAGGTCTCTCTCCCCAAAAGCCACGTAGTAGTGGGTAGATTTCTATTTGAATTTAAACACAGTGCCTCATGTTACTACATGAAGGTACTTGAGCCTAAAGCAATTTCAGTGTGGGTATCCGAATATTTTTCTTCAGGAATCATCATTATTTTCTGTTTGGGGCCTCCGAACATAGGGGAAGTTGCATTAACACTTTTATTTCCAATTATATTTTTGTGTTTAGTGTCCAGTTGGAGAATATGGTCTTTTGAAGAAACCCGAATCATACTTGTAGATACCGTATTTACTAAGTTGTCATGGAAATAAATCTAAATTAATAGTATTTACAAGTAAAACGTAGAAGAGTTAATGAGAACCTTTATAAGGTCACCTTTTTATTATTTTTATTTATCTGGTATATTAAGATGTTGCCATAATACGCCAGCCCCTAGATACACGTACCAAAACAAGCGCTTCATCCAGTTGTCAAAATTTTAAATCTTGAATAAAAAGAAAAAAAAAAAAAGATTTGGACTTTCTGGGATTTAGAATGCCAGAAGTAAAAGGGAGGTTTGGGTTTTTGGTATGGTTTGGTTTGGTTTGGTTTGGTTTGTAAAGGAATAAGAGACTACCTAAATTAAAAATAAAAATAAAAACTGGTGTTTCTTCTGAAGCAGATGTAGTTTCTGTGCATACTAACGACCTGGAGACTTGAGGGACTCTTTTCCTGGGGTAGATGCAGATAATACTCCAGAGAGCTGGTTGAAACCACCCAGCTCTGGAGAGCCACTGTGAGGAGTTAGCTAAGGCCTCCCTGGGTCAGGGATGTTTTTTTTTTTTTTTTTTTTTTTTTGAGTTAAATCTGTGAATGGAAGGAACTGAGAAATGAATCCTACTCAGTCTGGGGCAGGCTGACAAGCACACTCAGCAAGAGCCCCACTCACATTCCACCAGCCTGGAATTGAAAGCCTCTAAAACAGACCCAGAAGCAGATCTGTAACATCCAACTAAGATCTCCTGGATCCAAGCTGAGAGAAGAGAAAGCTTGCCTGGTTTTATTAATCCATGCCTTATTCTGAAGATGTGGCTGCAACTCAGGTCACAATTGTGACCGGGTAGGTATTTTCCTTTTATATTCCCACCATTCCCCTAGAAAATATGCCTGGCTAAAAGCCAGCTGTGCAGGCGATCTTGCTGGAAGGTCAGGGGAGCCCCCACCCCACATCCTGCAGCACTGTTTGTCACTGCACCTTCTCTCATGTTCCAGCAAGGCTGCAGTCACATCACAGTCTGCTTCTCCTTCCAGAGGCTTCTTGAGTGTTCGTAACTATATCTAGGGATTGCAGGATAAGCCCTCTAGGCTTTCTGCTTGCAAATGACATGCTAATATGTCGAGCCCCAGGACAGCTTGGATTTTAATCCACCCAGGAGTGTAGTGTCTTCAGGCCTTTCCCTCTGCCTTGGTATCTCAGAGTGGTTCTAGCCTGGGATCTGAGGTGCCTCTCTTTTTCTATTTTTTTTCATCATTCACCAGGTCCCGAGCAGATGGTGTGGCTGTGCTGGCTGTCATCACTCCTCCTATGTTTCCATGGAAACATGGGGCATAGGGACCATCTCTGCCTTGGGCTCTCTGACAGTATCCTCTGGCAGAGAACTTCAACACTCTGGCCCCCTCCCCCTTGCTTGCCCACATCCTGGAGAGTTTGAGAAAGACTTGTGGCCCTGGTAGCCAGGTCATTTCAGAGATCATCTAAGGACATGCTCCCCACAAGTGGTTGTGAACTGGCTGCAAAAAGAAGGGGGAGAGGGAAGAGTGCTGATAACCTAGTTGTGCGGCAGTTGTGTTGCACTAGTGGCATATCTGGATTACCTGTCCCCTCAACCAGATTCTGTAATGGCTGATTATTGCCCAGATGTCAAAAGAGATGCTCCTAAGGTTGCATCTGCTCATCAGGCAGGAGATACTTAATGAGCTTAAGCATGTTACTGATGTTTTTACCCTTTACTGACGTTCCACCTCCTCCAAGTGCATTCCTTTTTTTTTTTTTTCCTTTGTACAAAACCAGGTTTTCCCCCAAGGAATGTATGTACCTTCCTCAAACTTTCCAACATCCTCCTGCCTACATAATTCACTTATATAGCCACTGAGACGTTAATTAGATTCAGAAGTCCATGGAAACAGCAGAGTTTGGCAGGGTCAGAGGCCAGGCAGGGCAGAGAAAAGAGCGGGGAAAATGACCCCTTAGGAGAGGGGTAAGGAAGCAGAGGGAAATTTTTCATGCCATTCAAGTACCAAACAAGACAAAGATAATTTCAAAAGGTGGTCAACTACCATAACATTGTTTAGAGAATTAAAGTATTGTCCAATTAAAGAGTTCTTTTAAAAAAAAACTGATTTGGTATAAGAATCCCATGCATGTCTTTGGTGTTAGTTGCTCCTTATATAGCTGGTACAAAAGACTAGTGTGTGAAGCTCACCACATTTTAAAAAAGAAAAGAAACAAAGCAGGCATATCTACTGAAAATGAAAATACTGGCAGAAAATGCATAGGCTAGTCATAAAAGTAGATCAGAAAAGTATTCCTTATCATAGATCATGTATTTCATGCCATGCTGACCTACTTGGGGGATAATCCCATTATTTGTGATTTGAGATTCCCTTGGTGTTGGTAACAAGAACCAACCGTCCTGACTTAAAAGTTAATATTCCCACTGGCTCTTTGTCGTGCTTCTTTAAGATGTGCACTGGCCATCGTGCAAGATTCAAAGACTATTAATCTGCTGAGAATAGGAGACAACTAATCATAATGAAAGCAAACATTTCTATATTATAATATCTTCATATTATAACTGGGTACTGTTCAAAGTGGCAACTCCGTTTTATTCCTCCTAAAACCACACGGGGTACGTTACCATTGTTTTTACAGGTGAGCAAACTTAAGGAACAGATAAGCATCACAAACCAAAGCATGGAGAAAGGGGATTAGATTTAGCAGCCACAATATCACACCACATCCCATAACTTTTGCCTTGATTGTCTATAGCTTTGGAGCATTCCTATGCCTGCAGGTGCTTAAATAATGAATGCAACACAAACCTACTCAGAAAGTGAAAGAGAGCCCTCTACCTCTCTCCCTGTAGTCTTCCTTCCCCTAGGTTTTGACCTCTGAGTTGTGCCATGCCACACCTGGAGTAAAGACCCGCACTCTCTCAAGTCTCAGTGTCTTCTTTTGCAACATGAGAGGGCTGAGTTGGCCATCCTTTGTCAGTTTTTGTCTCTGACAGTTACAAAATGTTACGATTCTGCTTTCAGTTGTCCCTCCTGAGCACTGCCAGACAGGAATCCCTGGAGTATGTCAAGAGAGCCATAAATCTTTTTTGTTGTTGTTTAAAGGTAGGACCTCCTTCTTGGCTTAAACAAATCTCAAGGTGTTGATCTGTTCTAAACAGGAGAGCTTGCTGTTCTGTTAAGTGTTAACAGACAGCAAGACCAGCATGTCCAAGAGGAAGAGACTTGGTTTAGGTCTGGGGAGAAGTGTGAGAAAGAAGTCAGAACATGACTATAGGTGTCAGACTCTTTTCTCTATGGCACCAGAAAATATTCAAGTATGGAGCTGACGGTCCCCCCAAGCTCCTAGAGGACACTGGAGCTGCAAATGGATGGACTAAGGCTCATAGCCAGAAGACAGAGAAATTTCAAAATTATGTGTGGATGGGTTAAATATTGGTGTGGGCAAAGGGCATCGGTATAAGAGCCTCACAAGGTCTTTCAGATAGTGGCACCTCCTATAGCTCAAAGTCTATATGGAAAGTCCTCCATCCAGAAAAAAAGAAATGGAGAGCAGAGTCTACCTCATCAGGAGACAGACAAGTTATGACACTCACTGCTGTTTGCCTACTCAGTATGCCTCCTCCTCTTATTTACTAACTAAACCTAAGTTTTGTTTGGGGAGCTAATAAAACCAACTGAAAGAACTATATTTTCCAGGCTCTGTTACAGCAAGAACATATAACAGCATATAACACAGCTTGGGTCAATGACGCCTAAGTTCAAGTTGGCTGGAATTTCTTGGAAATTTTCGCTTTCCTGAAATAGGTTACCATCTCTTCCTCTAAGTCACTTCCTTCTTCATGTCCAAAATGTATTTAAAGGCCTGAGGGGGAACAGCCATCATAGACCTCGAGGGCAAAAAAACTACAGACTAGAGTTTGTAGATCTGAAGTTAAAAGGAAGCTACATCCTTGGTGGTTTCCTCACACAACTATACCATCTTTGAACCATCTACCTGTCTCTGGACTTTTGGGGACAAAGTAAGACTCTATTTGGCTAAGTCATTAGAGTCCTGTCTTGATTATTACAGCTAACTAATAGAGAAAGTCATGGTCCCTCCAGGGTACCTGACACACTGCCACATACAGTCAGGTCTTCCAGATGTCCCAGCCTATGTGCCCCAGCAGGGGCAGCTCTATGAGAGGACCAACTGTGCTTTGGAGAAGCCTACATTTGCTGTCTCTCTCTCTCTCTCTCTCTCTCTCTCTCTCTCTCTCTCTTTTTAAGATTTTACTTATTTATTCATGAGAGACACACACAGAGAAAGAGGCAGAAACATAGGCAGAGGGAGAAGCAGGCTCCCTGTGAGGAGCCTGATACAGGTTGTGATCCCAGGGCTCCAGGATTACACCCTGAGCCAAAGGCAGATGCTCAACCACTGAGCCACCCAGGTGCCCCCTGTGTTTGCTTTCTTAAGTATAATTTTACCAGAATATTCTGGGTTCATTCCTGTTATAAAAAACTATGTTCAATTGTCTGAAAACTGATTCATCTGGCTTCAGCACTTTTTAAATATTCCATATTAATAGTTGTTTCTTTATTTTCATGTTATTTATTAACTTGGTTAAGTTACTATTACATCTTCACAAGGATGCTAGAAAATCTCATTTCTGGAAAATAGTGCAGGAATAATAATAGTCAGCCTTTCTTGTGTCCTTGCCACATACATAAAAATATGCATGCTTCAGACTCAGTCATTGTTTCTACCAATAAACTAATTACCACTGTATGAAGCTGATTTACTTCAGAAGGAGTTTAGAAAAACAACTAATTAAGTACAGTATTTTGAAATACAAACTACATTATAGGGTTAGAACCCTATAATAAAATTGCAGAAGCTTGAAATTTGGAAGAAACCATAGAGGCTCTCTCTAGCTAACCTTCTACCCATACAGGAATTACTTCCAGATCAGCCCTGGTATGTTCAGCCTGTGCATGAGCATTTTTTTAAAGATTTTATTTATTTATTCATGAGAGACACACAGAGAGAGGCAGAGACATAGGCAGAGGGAGAAGCAGGCTCCCTGTGGCGAGCCCGATGCAGGACTCAATCCCAGGAGCCACCCAGGCACCCTGCATTTCTATTTTTTTTAAGATTTTATTCATTTGTTTATCTGACACAGAGAGAGAGCAAGCACAAGCAAGGGGAGGCAACAGAGGGAAGGGGAGAAGCAGACTCCCTGTTAAGTAGGGAGCCCAAGGTGATGTGCAAGGCTCTATCACAAGACTCCCAGGACTCTAGGATCATGACCTGAGGTGAGGGCAGATGCTCAACCGACAGAGCCCCACGCAGGCTCCCTGAGCATTTCTAATGATAGGTAGCTCACTCTGTTGAAAGGCTTCCTATTCCATTTTAAAAGAGCTCAGCTCTAACTGCAACAACATTCCTCCTTATATTTATGAATCCCAAATTGATTTCCTGTAACTGTCTAGCACATTACTAACCTGCAGTAAGTACTCAAATAGAGCTCAGATTCACTAAATTCCTTCTCTTGATGCTCCATAAATTGAGACTGGGGGGCTCAAGTAATTTCGTTGGCACCTTTGGAAGAGAGACTTCCCTGTCCAGTTGGGAATGCTGTGCAGAGGAGAGCCAGACTCTTAAAAGGAGCACTTGGACAGAGGAATGAGAGAAATCCCACCTCCTTCCAACTGATAGGTGGTTTCTTAGAAGAGGGGAGCTTCAAAAAGAACTTGAGCTGGCCAGGGCACCTGGGTCGCTCAGTGGTTGAGTGTCTACCTTCGGCTCAGGTCATGATCCCGGGGTCCTGGGATCGAGTCCCACGTCAGGCTTCCCACAGGGAGCCTGTTTCTCCCTCTGCCTATGTCTCTGCCTCTTTCTGTGTGTCTCATGAATAAATAAATAAAATCTTCTAGAAAAAAAAAAAAAGAACTTGAGCTGGTCACAACAATGAAAATGCATGCTACAAGATACAGGGGTTGGGGGTGGGGGCAGGAAACTCCTCAAAAGAAAGATACCTCTCTCCGGGATCTCAAGGAAGAAGTTACACATTGGGAGGTAGAAAATGGGAGCCCAAGATCATAGGAGGAGGAGGACAATGAGGACAGGAAGGAGCCCTGATGAAAGCTATTAGTCTAAGGGTCAGGCCCACCCTTGAATAAAGACAGCAGCTCTTTCGGCAGTTGGTTCCCAGTGTTTTTCCAAAGCCCCAACTCTCCTGTGATGCTTATTATAATTCTATATACTTAGCGCAGTTACATTTTTACGAATTTAGCATTACTTCTGTCACTCTCTAGACAACAATATGAGGTTTATTACAACATAAAAGGAGATTCTTCCTCTTGGTCCTCAGTGAGTATCACCAGATCCCGTGCTGTCATCCCTGCCATCCTCCTCTAAAGAATACAACCTCAAGTCAAGGATGAAGTCATTGTGGATACTTACCCACACCCAGGCCTTGGTGTCAGGCTCCATGATCACCTAAGTCCTTCAGACATTTGTTTACCTAACAAACACATTGAATAGCTAATACATGCCAATCAGTGGGTTAAGAAATAAGGAGAGAGAGGGAGAAGTTTAAGAAAAAAGTTATAAAACCCACAGTCTAGATGATAATGTACATATATCTTCCTTTACTTACTCATTCTCAAATTGAACAAGTATTTATCGAGCCAGTTACGTGCCCAAAACTATGCTAGGCACTCTGGTTACCACCCTAAGTGAAACAGACCTGGTTTCACTGAGGAGGGGTACCAATTATGTTACAATGTGATTAGTGCTATAATGAGGTACTCAGGAAGAACTTTCTAGAAAGAATGACTGACTTGTATTCCAAGTCATGAATGGACTTCTCCAGAATAAGGTGGGTGGGAGAGGATGAAAGAGAAGAACCACCTCTGTATGCCATTCTGTTTTACCTGCTATGACAGAGGTGTGTCTTCAAAGCTTTGGGAGCAAGAGCAAGTGGGTAACACCTTCTGCCTGAGGCATTCAGGTGGGGTCTAAAAAATGAGAGCCAAAGTGGGGTAGGTGGTAGCAATGGAAGAGCATTCCAAGCAGAAGGAAAAGCACATGGCAGAATGCAGAGGTGAGAAGCATGTCATGTTCCACTGACAGAGAAGGTTCTGTGTGGTCAAAGCCCTGCCTTGGGCTGGAGAGGAGGGGGCGTTATAGTAGTCAGTGGGTCATGCTCAGGTGGGAGCAGAAGCAGAATGAAGGGAGAAGGGAAAAGGAGCCGAGACTGGGGCCAGGTGGTGAAAACCCTATTTTGCCATTGTGAAAATATTTTAAGGGAGCAGGAAACGAACATCAGAGATTCAGTAAAGCAGCAAGTGAACAGCAGCTGCCAAACCCAGGGGGACAACTGAGAGCTGAAAAGAGGAAATGGTTTCTGAGAAACCAGAGAAAGTATTTCACAAAGCACTCAGCCCAGAGGTTTTTCTTTTTTTGTTGTAAAATCAAGCAAAACTATAAACCCCTTCCCTCAGCACAGGGCTGACCACATCATTTGCAGAGCCCAGAGCAAAATGAGAGTGAGGAGCCCCTTGTGCATAAATTAGTAAGAATTTCAAATAACAACAAGCACAGCACCCTTCTAAGTGTGGGGCCCCGTGTGATTGCCTGTGTCACATGTTCACAAAGCTGGGGCTGCCGAGGTACTTTTGTGCCATGGGGCACCTTTTCACTAACAGGGTGAGTGGCTGCTGGCTCCTTGGGGCCTGTCACCAGGCCGGGCTGAGCAGCACATCTAGAGCACAGTGCTGTCACCCATTCAGTCTGCACCATGCAAGTCCCCTGCACTTGAGTTCACTCCAAAATGAAAAGCTTCTTTTTTTCCTGAGAGTATTGAAAATATACACAAAGGAAGACAATGCAAGCCCTGCCCAGCTGTACGTGGCAGGGGGAAACATTAAATTAGAAGTACTTTCAATCTTTCTCTCCCTTTTATTAGATCAAGTCCTCAAAAAGACTTTTGTTTGCTAAGCAAGGTGATGATAGAGATGGGGGAGAGGGAAACTGAGGGAAGGCAGAAATTGTTCTGCGAAATAAACCAAAAAATAACAGGAGGAATGCAGGAAGAAATGAAGAACTTGGCTAGAAGAGAAAGGGAAAGGAGCGGGCAGCAACTGAAGGGAGTAGAAATTTGGGAAAAGACAAATATCTAAATGGGATTTCAGAAAGTTTTGGAATATGATGTAATTGCATTCTCCAGCCTCCTAATGAGCCTCAAATAAAAAACTGCATCGCTCATCAAAGTTTAGAAGACAGAGGTGCGTTGTGTGTGTGTGTGTGTGTGTGTGAGTGTGTTGGGGGGATGTGGTTTTCAAACACCTGCAGATTAGAATTATCTAGGGGAACATTCCAGTGGTCCAATGGCCCGACCTGCCCCAAGACAGTGTGAAGATTAACTGGTGTGAAGCAGCTTGGAGAGGCCCTGACTCGGGGGAAGCTATCACACCACTGGCCAGGAGAAGGTGGCTCTCTTGATCCTAGTCCAGGTCCTTTTCTTTGGCGATCCTGTCATTTCCATTGGTCTATTTGTCTCTCTTTTGCTCAGTTCCACACTTCAACTACTGTTGCTTTAGAAAAGACTCGGATGGATGGTAGAGTCTGTTACTCCCACCTTGTTCCTCTTCTTTTTTTTTTTTATTTTATCGAAATTCAATTAATTAACATATCAGGTATTATTGGTTTTAGAGGTAGAGTTCGGTGATTCATCAGTCTTAGTTAACATCTACTGCTCGTTATATCATGTGCCCTCCTTAACGTCCATCATCCAGTTACCCACCTCCCTGAGCCCCTTCCCTTCCAGCCCCTCTCCTTCCCATGTTTCCTATGATTAAGAGTCTCTTATAGTTTGTCTCCCTCTCTGATTTCACTGTTTTATTTTTTTCCTCTCTTCCCCTATGATCCTCTGATTTGTTTCTTAAATTCCACATATGAATGAGATCATATGATAATTGTCTTTCTCTGATTTACTGCACTTAATGTAATACCCTCTATCTAGTTCCATCCATGTCATTGCAAATGGCAAGACTTCTTTTTTTTTTTCTTTTTCTGATGGCTGACCACCTTGTTCTTCTATAAGATAATCTTTGGGGTGCCTGGCTGGCTCAGTTGGAAGAGCATGCAACTCTTGATCTTGGGGTCCTGAGTTGGGTTTGGAGATTATGTAAATAAAAACTTCTTTCAAAAAAGAAAATCTTCTATTCCTAGCCCTCCGTTTTTCAATAATATTTTGGAATCAGCTTGTCATTTTACACACACACATACATGCACAGAAAAGAAAACATATTAGCATTTTGACAGGAATAGCTTTGGATACATAGATCTATTTGGGGAGAACTAATATTTCAACAATATTGAATCTTCTATACCTGAACATGCTAGTTCCTCTGTTTATTTAGATTTCCTTTCACTTATATTAATTTTTCACATCTTTCTGTGTAGAGATCTTGCATATTATTTGTTAGACTTTTTTCTCCAGATGTCTGATTAAACTGGTCTATTCATTCTAATTATTTTTCTGTAGTTTTATTATTTCCTATGTACACAATAATTCAACAATATCATCATATGAATGATGGCTGTTTTTCCCCCTCTCTGCAATCCTGAGGCCTTAACTTACCAGCTGGAACTTCAAATGCAATGTTGAGTAGAAGCAGTAATGATGGGCACCATTGTCTTATTCCTGGTTTCAAAACTAAGGATTCTTTGTAGACCTTTTTATCAGATTAAGAAATTTCCTTTCTGCTCCTGGTTTGTCAGCTTTATAGCTATTATTGTATATTGAAATCATGAATTGATGCTGCATTAAAAAAATATATTTTCTGTGGCCTGTTGAAATGATTCCACTATTTGACTCCTTTTTTTTTCTAGTAATGGTTAATGCAATTAATTACGTTTATTAATTTTCAAAAGTTAAACCAGCCTTGTGTTCTGGAATAAATACAACTCAGTGGTGAAGCATTGCTTGTTATATATTTATTGTTAGAATTAATGTGCTATCTGGCCAGGGTGGGGAAATTTCTACATCAATGGTCATGAATAAGTGAACAAATTTTCCTATTTTGAAGTGACCTTGTTAGCTTTTGCCAAGAAAGTACTTGAAAATGAATTGGATTTACCTTTTTTTCTTTGTATTGTCTGGGAGAGTTTGGGTACTATATTGCCTTAATTACTTCTTTAAGAACTTGGTGGCTTTCACCAGTAAAGTCATCTGACTCCTGAGTTTTCTTTAAAGGAAATTTTTAAATTACAGACTCAGTTTTTAATCATTTTAGGTCTATTTCCTGTCCATTTTGGCAAGTTGTATTCTTCTAGAAAGATGTCTAAATCATGAAAATTTTCAAGTTGACTCCATAAGATATGATATTTACTTAATGGCTCTTTAATATCCATCAGATCACTGGTTAGCCCCTTTTCACTTCTTCATCACATTTTATGGCTTCTCTCCCTCTATCTCTAAACTGACCTCCCTAGCAATTTATCAATTTTATCAGTATTTTCAAAGAATTACCTTTTTGTCTTTGATCCCTACTATCATATGTTTGTTTTTTATTTCACTCATTTCTGTGACCATCTTTATCGTTTCCTTCATTTGAATTTATTTGCTTGTGATTTGCTCTTCTTTTTCTAATTTCCAGAGTGGATGCTTGGTTCTTTGATATCTGGCCTTTCTTCTTTTCTAATATATGCATTTAGTGCTATACATTTTTTAGTCTAAACACAACTTTAGCTGCATTTTTTTTAAAGATTTTATTTATTTATTCATGAGAGACACAGAGAGAGAGGCAGAGACACAGCCAGAGGGAGAAGCAGGCTCCATGCAGGGAGCCCAATGTGGGACTCCATCCTGAGACTCCAGGATCATGCCCTGGGCCAAAAGCAGGCACTAAACCACTGAGCCACCCAAGGATCCCCTAGCTGCATTCTATAAGTTTTGATATGCAGAATTTTCATTATCTTTTTAAAATTTGCATGCCTTTTCTTTCATTTTCTTGCCTAATTGCTCTAGCTAGGAACACCAGTACTATGTTGAAGAAAAGTGGTAAGAGTGGACATCCTTGTCTTCTTCTTGATGTTAGAGGAAACACTTTCAGCTTTTCAACATTGAGTGTGATGTTAGCTGTGGGCTTCTCATATATGGCCTTATTATATTGAGGTACATTCCCATTATAACCAGTTTGTTGAGAGTTTTTATCATGAGAAGATGTTAAATTTTGTCAAATGATTTTTCTACATATATTGAGATAATCATATGTTTTTTATCCTTCATTTTGTTAATGTGGTTATCACATTGATTTGCGAATGTTCAACTACCTTTGCATCCTGATAATAAATTTTCACTTGACCATGGTGTATGATCTGTCTAATGTGCTCCTGCACTTTGTTTGCTAATATTTTGTTGAGAATTTTTTAATCTGTTCTCACCAGAGATATTGGTCTATAATTTTCTTAGAGTATCCTTATCTGGCTTTGGTATCAGCATGATGCTGGCCCAAAAAAAATGAGTTTGAAAGTGTTCCTTCCTCTTCTATTTTTTGGAAGAACTTGAGAAGGATTGGTATTAAATCTTTAAAGTGTTGATAGAATTCACCAATGAAGACTGAGGTTTTCTTCATTGAGAGGTTTTTGATTACTGATTCAATCTCCTTATTAGAAATTGGTCTATTCAAATTTTCTATTTATTCATGATTCAATCTTATTAGGTTGTAGGTTTCTAGGAATTTGTCTATATCTTCTACATTATTTGTTGGCATATAATAGTACATAGTGGTCTCTTATAATCAATTGTATTTATATGGCATTCATTGTAAAAGCTCCTTTTTCATTTATAGTTTTATTTGAGTCCTCTTTTTTTCTTGGTATGTCTAACTAAATGTTTGCCTGTTTTGTTTATCTTTTAAAAAAACAGTTCTTACTTTCATCATTCTTTTCTCTTTTTAGTCTCCATCATTTTTTGCCATTCCTTGGTTTTCTGTCATTCTAATTTTGGGCTTGGTTTGTTTTTCTTTTACTAGTTCCTTGAGGTATAAAGTTAGGTTGTGTATTTGAGATCTTTCTTTTTTCTCAATGTATTTTTTCTCAATTTTTGCATCTCATCAGCTTTGGTGTATTGTGTTTTCAATTTTATTTGTCTCAAGATTTTTTTAAATTTCCCTTTTGATTTCTTCTTTGATCCACTGATTGTTCAGTAGCATGTGTTTATAGCCAAATATATGCGAATTTCCCAGTTTTCTTTTTGTAACTGACTTCTAGTTTTATACCACTGCGGTTGGAAAAGACACTTGATACAATTTCAATCTTCTTAAATTTATTAAGACTTATTTTGTGGCCTCACAATTGACCTATCCTGGGGAATGTTCCAAGTGAACTTGAAAAAAATATATATTCTTTTGCTGTTGGATGAAATGTTCTATAAATGTCTATTAGGTCCATTTGATCCCATGTGTAGTTTCAATCAGATTTTTCCATATTGATTTTCTGTCTAGATGATTTATCCATTATTGAAAGAGGAGTATTGAAGTCCTCTCCTATTATTGTATTGCTATTTCTCCTTTCAAATGTATTAATATTTACTTTATATATTTAGGTGTTCCTATGTTGGGTACATAAGTATCTACTGTTATAACACCTTGATAAATTGACCCCTCTATCATTATATAGTGGCTTTCTTTGTCTCTTGTTACTTTTTGGCTTAATATCTATTATGTCTGACAAAAGTATAGCTATTCCTGTTTTCTTTTGGTTTCCATTTGCATGGAATACCTTTTCCCATCCCTTTACTTTTAGTACATTTAGTCCTTAAAGCAAAAGTAAGTCCCTTGCAGGAGATAGCATGTAGCTCGGCCTTGTTTGGTAAATCCATTTAGCCACTCTACATCTCCCCCCCACCACCACATATTTTGATTGAAAAAATTATTCCATTTACATTTGAAGTAATTACTGATAAGTATGGTCTTATTCCTGCCATTTTATTAATTACTTTCTGGTTGCTTTGTGATATCTTTTTTCCTTTATTCCTTGCTCACTCTCAGTCTTTGTGATTCAATGATTTTCTATAGTGGTATGCTTTGATCTCTTTCTCTTTATGTTTTGTGTATATACTACAGGCTCTTCCTTTAAGGTTACCATGAGCCTTCCTTTAAGGCTACTAGGTCACATAAAACATCTTATATTATGGCAGTCTACTTTAAGCTGATAAGAGCTTCACTCTGAATGCAAACAAAAGCTCTACATTTTCACTGTCCCCTCATCTTATGTTGATACCACAATTTACATCTTTTTACATTGTGTAGCCATTAACTGATTACTGTAAATATAGGTATTTTAATACTTTTATGTTTTAATCTTCATTGTAGAGTTATAAGTGATTTACTCACCACCATTACAACATTAGAGTACTCTTAATTCAACTATATATTTTCTTTTGCCAGTGAGTTTTATACTTTCTTAAGTTTTCCTGTTACTATTTAGTGCCCTTCTATTTCAGCTTCAAAAACTCTAACGAACAGCTTGTAGAGCCTATCTAGTGGTGATGAACTCCTTCTGCTTCTGTTTGCCTAGAAAACTCTTTATTTCTCTTTTAATTCTGAAGAACAGCTCTGCTGGGTAGAGTATTCTTGGTTGACAGTGTTTTTCTTGCAGCACGTTGAATATATTATTCCACTTCTTTCTGGCCAACAGGATTTATGCTGAAAAATCTGCTTATAGTCTTATGTGGGTTCTCTTATATGTAACAGGTTGCCTTTCTCTTGCTGTTTTTAAGATGTTCTCCTTGTCTTTTTTTGACCCTTTATTTATAATGTGCTGGTGAAAAAAAGTTTTTTGTTTTTGTTTTTTTAATTCATCTTATTTGGTACTGTTTTGGCTTCCTTCATCTGGATCTCTGTTTCTTTCCCCAGGTCAGGGAATTTTTCAGTCACTATTTCTTTGAACAATCTGTCCTCCTTCTGGGACCCCCTATAGTGTGTATATTGGGTTTTTTTTTTTTTAATGGTTTTCCCTACTCCTGTAAGCTGTCTTCAATGTTTTTCATTCTTTTTCTTTTTGGTCTTTTGATTGAATGTTATTGTCTGTTTTCATGCTCTCTTATCCTTTCTTCCACATGATCTAGTTTATTGTTTAACTCCTTTAATGATTTTTTTCAATTCTTCAGCAATGTGACTTCTGTTTGGTAATTGTTTATATTTTCTATCTCTTTATTGAAATTTTCACTTTGTTCATATGCTGTTCTTCTGACGTCTGAGAGCATCTTTGACTGTTATTTTGAACTCTCTGTCAGATAAATCACTTATTTCCACTTCACTAAGATGTGTTTCTGAAGATTTATCTTAAACTTTTGTTTGAAGAATTTTCCTCTATTAATTTTTCTTGACTTTTCGTGTTGGTTTTTGTACATTAGATAAAACAATCACTCTCCTAGTCTTGACAGAGTAGTCTTGCTAGAAGATGAAACTTGTCAATCAGCCTTGCCTGAGCTCCTGGTTGCCTCTCAAACCTCTGTGATTGTCCAACCTGCTTGTTTTATTCTAAGTGTCTTTCAAATAGTATTTGAGGGTGTGCCAAGACCTGTCAGTGTCCCTAAAGAAGAACTGCATTCAGCAGCTAGATACAGTATAATTGGAAGCTAGACCTTCAAACAGCTTTGGGAAAGTAGGTATATAAGCCTCTTCCAGGGAGAAACTGGTAGATAATGTTTTTGCCTACTCCCTTTGCACTGGGCCCAGGTATATAGCTGCAGTGGTGTTTTTGTGGGACTTGTGAATGGAAGCCCGGTTGGCTTTCAGAGCTGGGTGATCTGGGGACACATCCCTCAGGCAGTAGAGCAAAAACTGGATGCACATGTGTGTGCAAACTCTTTCCAAGGAGATGCTGGTGATTTTTAGTATGCCAAAGGGAGAGAAAGGGAGTTGTCTTTTTTTTTTAATTTTTATTTATTTATGATAGTCACACAGAGAGAGAGAGAGAGAGGCAGAGACATAGGCAGAGGGAGAAGCAGGCTCCATGCACCGGTAGCCCGACATGGGATTTGATCCCGGGTCTCCAGGATCACGCCCTGAGCCAAAGGCAGGCGCCAAACCGCTGTGCCACCCAGGGATCCCAGAAAGGGAGTTGTCTGCTGGTTTTTCTAGTTTCAAGAACAGATCCCAGCTAGCCTCAAGATGTATGCTAAATTAGAAGTCTGATCCTAAGGTGACAGCTTTCAAAATTTGCAGATTGTCTTATTTAGGAAGACCTAAAGATGGGTGATTTTCCCTGTTCCCTCTATGCTGAGCCCTAGGGAGACAGCCACAGCAAGTGCCTTCGTGCCCATTAATGATTGCTTCTTTGCTATTCTCTTACTGGTCTCATGAACACAAGGCACATTGGTTTTCAGAGCTAGGTGTTTGTGGGACTGTCCTTCAGGTGGGAGTCTTAAAAATTGGGTACTAAATGTGGGGTTCAAACCATTCGCTCCTTGGGAATAATATGGGAATTTGGAGTTCCCTCCCAAATGATGGTTCTGCATCAGTGGTGGGGTTTATGTATCACATTTCCTACCCATTCCAATATGAGTATTTTCCCATTTGTCCAATGTATAGAAGTATCTCAGATACTTTCTGTATTTCCTTCAGAGGTAATTTCTGTGTTTATCTGTACATTTGGTGTTCCCATGGGAAGAGGAAAGAAGCCTTCACTCTCTCCATTGTGATTGACTTCTCTATTTTACTTTTATTATTGAAGGATATTTTTGCTAGGCTTAAAATTCTGGCTTGACAGGGTTTTTTTTTTCTCTAGCAATTTAAGGATATTATATCACTGCCTTCTGGTTTCTATTATATCCATTAAAAAGTCAGCTATCAATTATATATTTGTTCCGGTGTAGGTAAAGCCTCTTTTTCCCTCTGCCTGATTTTAAGATTATCTGTTTTATTTTTGGCTTTCAGAGGTTTTACTATGATGTGCCTAGATGTAGTTTATTTTTTCTTTATCCTACTTGAGATCCATAAGGCTTCTTATCTGAGTTTGATACCTTTCAGCAATTTTGGTAAGTTCTTAGCTATTATCTCTTTAGTTACTGAGTTTGACTCATTCTCTCTTTCCTCTCCTGAGACTTCAATTTTATGCATGTTAGAATTTCTGTCTTCTCTGTTACTCTGTCTTTTTAAATTTTAATCCTCTTGCCTTTCTAAATCTTCTTTCTAATTATTTTCTTTGAATATGTCTTCCAGTTAACTGTTTCTTGAGCTATATGTAATCTGCTGTTAAGCCCATTGCTGAGTTCTTAATTTGTAGTATCATGTTTTTTTATAATACAATTCCCATTTGATTCCTTTTGTAGTTTCTCTTTTTCTGCTAAGATTCTCTATCTTACCTTTTTTCAATTTAGACTTTATAAACATAGTTATTTTAAAGTTTATGTCTCATGGCTCCTTTATCTGGAGCTCCATGAGTATATTTCCATGGTCTATTTTTCTACTGAGAACATGTCATTCATATCGTCTTACTTCCTTATTTCCAGTTATTCCTTTAAATTATATGGTGGGGACTGCATTTGCAAAATGATTTTTGGAAATAGTTTGAGGGTTATAGTAATGTTATCTTTCTCCAAAGAAGTATGTCCATTTCTGCCAGATTCTTAGAAGTATTAGCAATCAATGATTATCTTTATATAGTTTCACAATTTGGGGGGAATTTATAATGAATTTATACTCTAGGGGCATGTCTGCTTTCAAGTCTCCATTTCTTAGGGTTCATTCTTCAGGATTCCAGTCCAAAAAATAGGAATTCACTATTGTTTTTCCTTTGTGAACTCTGACTTCATTGTAATCACTTGAGCCCCAGAAAACTGTCAACAGTTTGTGTCAAGCTCCCAATCAGTGCCTCCAAAATCGGGTTTGGCCTCCAGGGAAAACACCAGCCTCACTTTCTTTGATCTCTTTCTCCTTCTGGAGCTTGACTCTGTAATTCTTCACTCAATTTTTATATCTCTAATGCCTTTATATCCTAATTATTCAAAAACTTTTTAGATTAATTGAGTAGATGCATATGGGCTATGAAAAATAAAATTTTATTTGGATTTGGGTAACTTGCTCTGACAATGACATTCACAGGATGGATGTAAGCTATCCTCCATATTGGTTAAGAGCACAGGATTTGGAGCTAGCAAATCTGGTTCAAATCTTTGTTTTGCTTCTAGTAGCAGTGTGATTTTAGGTAGCTTACTTAAACTTTCTGATTCCCACTTCCCTTGCTGGTAAAATGTAAATGATGATTATGGATTCTTTGTTGACAAATAAATAGAATATTGCAAAAATATAATACAGAGTTGGCATCTAGTGTAAGCACAATCAAATGGCAGCTATTGTTATTCAATATGAACTATTTAAATATTTAATAACATCTGCCAAAGATAACTATTTCAGATTTAAAATGATTATAGTTATGAGTTTTTTTTTTCTGGTGTTGTATTTTAGAAAGGAACTCTTAGGTCATGGCTTTCGGGTCCTGGCAGTACCTGCTTTGTAATTTTTCCATACCCAAATCTTAGCATTGTTTATGCTATAGAAGTCAGGGACCCAGTGGAATACTTCCTTGCATTCTGGGGTCAATTAAAAACTCCAATTAAGGAAAATTCTGGCTCTGCCCACATGTAGCCTTAAAGCATGCTTCTGTGCAAAGATGTGTAAGACTTCATGTGTTTGAATTTCTACAATTACCCTAATTGTTTTAATGCCTTTATTACCTCCCTCTTTACACACAGGTAAAGCCAAAGGTGCACTAGCAAAAAGTCCCTGTGATTACCCTTAGGACTCCCATTGTTCTAGCCCTAGTTTAAACCACTTGGCCTTGTTTTTACACATCTAGAGATTATCCTCTTCAGGAGACTATTCCTGCCAATTTTGCCTGTTGGGCACTTGAAAGCAGGTTCATTTAAACATCAATAACTAGGAGTCTTCATTGACCTCATGCTGCTTAAGTCCTAACCTAGTCTTGACCCTAGAGTCAAAACTTTGTGAAAAGTCAATAAAAGTAGTAAACAATGTTATATTATTCTTGGCAGACTTGGCACAACAATGAGAGGGTTTAACAATAGTTAATTATGGTTCAATAGTTGCTTGTTAGCAAGTATTGAGTGTTTACAATGTAGCAGGCAATACGCACACATGCTCTAGTCTGATTCATATAACAACCAAATGAGGTAGGCACTGTCATTACCCCTGCTTTAAAGGGGAGGAACTGTAGTTTACAGGGGCAAAGTACTTAACCTGAAGCCACAAACGAGCAACAGGGTTCATGTCAGCCAATCCTGGAATCTGTGTTCTCTCCACATAAAATATTAGGTAGAGAAATTTTAGACTCAATTTATTATGGAGAAGGCTGTTATGAAGCTTTGAAAGAACATCCAGCAAATTAATAGGCCTGTAGTTATTCCACAGAATTGCTCTGTTAAAATGAGGTAGATTATGCTTTCAAAGACTATCCTGGTAAGAATAAAGACTAAAGATCTAATTAAAACAATTAGGTTAGCAAGCATCAAAACCAACCCGTCGGAACAGGAGCAGAAGAGTCTGGCAGCAAAGGGATAGCACCTGGTCGTGTCAGTGATGATGTTCAATAAATCATCCAGAAAAGGAGGCACTACAAGGTCTTTAGAACTTCTTATAGAAGCTTATAATTGAGAAAATGAAAGGTAACACTCCTGCAAGTATAAGACTGTGAGAAGTTAACCTTCTAGGCCCAAATAGAATATGTGTTTCCACAAAATCTCTGACTAGACACACTTAGTGGGTAACCATGTTACAGAATTGACCCTCATTAAAGATTCTAACAACCCAACCAAGGCCTTCCACACAAATCATTACACTTGAGGCTCTTTTATGGAGTAGAAATGAAATTAAATAAGAATAAAATTTATTAAGTTACTTAATGGTCCTGCTGCCTAGACTACTAAGACAAGGTTTTGATTTTGATTTTGGTTTTTCCCTGTGAATACTTAACCAAGGAGAAACCCAAAGTCTGAGGGGTTGGGCCCACATTTACCCAAGTAGTTCTGGTTACCCTCACTTACCTGAGGGATGGAAATAAATCCCCTGTTAAATTTCTTGAAACAATTAAAATGTAGCTTCAGAAGATATTATGAGATTAAACAATCCTTCACTTCATTTACTTTAGCCTTTTAATGTAATCTGACCAGTCTGTGTAGAAATCGATGCAAGGACTGCTAATACCAATGTTTAAGTGTGAAGGTAGAGTGGTGTAAAATACCCATTCCAAAGATGATGGTGATGAAGGAGGGGGGATCATATCATCTATAGCAGTGCTTTCCCATAGTGAAGGTATATAAATGAAGTTCTTATATATTTGCTCTGCAAGCCTGGATAATGCCTGGCATATGAAATTCTCAAATGCTTGTTGGGTGAATATATTTGTTTAGAAAGTGAGCTGGTAAAGGCTTTGAACTCAATATTAAAGGATGAAATTAGCAAGTTGAGGAAGAGATCCGCTCAAATCAGAAAGGTAAGCAAAGGGATGAGGATGGCTTTGAAGTTCCCACTATGGCAGATTAATGGGCAGTGGTGCCATAAACTGAACAAGGTGATGGATGGAAGAGGAGACATCAGTCAAATTACTAACAAACACATGATATTTTGTCACAAATTGGGGAAATTCATTTTCAAGAGATTGGTGCATCTTGTTACTGTCTCAAATTACCTTCTCAGTATTTACACAACTGGAATCCTCTTGTAAACTTTTCTGTTGGACATTCTGTGACTATCTTAGATCTTGAGTCTTTGTATAGTTTTGATTTTGTTGTCTACCAAAATGGGGTATTATTTACTAAAGGCTAAGGTGGCCATGAGAGAACTCTCTAAAAGCAGAAACTTTATTTCAGTGATTTTATTGTCACCTTCATGTAATAGGTAGGCTGTCATTTTTCTTTTTCATTTCTCACTAAAGCCTAATGTGTTTGTGTGTTGATATTTTCCAGATGAGGGAATTGTATTAAAATACAACATCATTCAAGGAAGGGTGTTTGGGAGGGAGGCTGGCTGCAAATTAAAGATGGTCATAGCACAAAAGCAGAGAATGAAGATGAATATAGTAGTGAGGTTACCCAATCCAAAGTAGTGAAAACTGAATATTATTCTGGAATGAAATGCCACATGGCTGGGAGACATGGCCCAAACACGTGTAATTGAGAATATGTCTCTGGAGAGGAGAGGAAAGCAAAATGGCTCTTTAATAAATTAAGTTAATGTCTCTCAAAATGTGTGTTTTCTAAATTAAGCATTTCCCAAATTGTGAATCTCCAAGAGATTCACAATGCTAAATATTAGCAATGAAAGACTCTGAGAAGACCAGCAGCAAAAGAAAACTAACTTTATTTAATCCAAATTTGATCAAACTTATTTGATCTTGAAATGCATTTGTCATGGAACATCTAGTACCACCTCCCAGAAAGGTGTGGGAAATATTGAATTAAGAAATCATGTCTAATTTCATAGTGTCTAGTACATACTAAGTGATAAATACTTACTTTTGATCTTTTATAAGTAATTTTCTAATAACAAAATCATTATTTGTTGTCAACAGTTTTTTCAAAAAATGGATTTTTAAAAAAGTGAAGTAGCCATGACCTTCAGAATCAGGGCAGAATCTTAGAAAGAATGTGGCTTTCTTAACATCTAGTAAAAATAATTAAAGAAATTTCTACCATCTCGGGGCCTGCCCAATTCAGGGATAAATTATTCCCTCCAGTTCCATAGCACATAGTTCCTCTGAAACTGTTAATTCTGCTTAGATGCCTTCTGAGTGTGAGTGAAATTTAATTATCTCATTTTCTTTAATAGCAGAGAGTAGATTGATTGTTTAAGAGAAAAAGAAGGTTTGTTACATGGGTGGAAAGGTGCAGAGTCCCTGGTATGCCATTGTAGATATGACCATCAAGGCAGAAGTTTGAAGTAGATAGCACATGAAAGTGTATATTCACACAGAAGATAGAACTAATTATTCATTTCATACTAATTTTCAATTTACACTGAAATTTATTTGGTTTTGTCAAATGATAATAAATGTGTTCATCAGGCAAACTGCAGTTCAGATTTTGACTTAATCACTTTCTAGCTATTTAAGCACAGGCAAGCCTCTGAGCTTCAGTTTCCTCTTTGTAAAGTTGCATTAATATTTGGAGTACTAGGATAAAGCCTTGCTCATTTCAGCATTTGGAAGTCTTCAGGATGATTCTTGCTCACTGTCATGCCACCCTAAAGCAAATCTTCCTAGCAGACACACCCTACTCCATCCTACTTACAGTTCTAAAGTAGAGAGATCTAGCCAGAAAACAGACCTACAAAAGATAAATACCAGAAATATACAAGTCACTTAATTCTTCTCCCTTAAATGGAAATGCAAAACTAAGCATTACCAGGCATACAAGGAGAACTGTCATGAAAAAGACAAAAAACAAAAACCAAAAAATCAAGAACACACACACACACGCACCAATAAAAAAGACAAAAACTAACCCAGAAAGGGGGAGAAAGACAAATAGGAAATAGAAAACAATACTAAAAACACTCTAATTAACATGCCAGGGGAATTTTGGAGAAAATATGATATCCTTAAAATTGGGACAAAATGCTAAGAAAAAGAAACAATTAGAGAATGAAAGAGAATGCTTGCAGATTTAAAAAAACAATACTCCTTGAGAAAAAAAAATTAATTACAGAAGACTAAAAAAACCCAAAGACTCTTTCTACTCTCTTGAAATATAGGGAGAAAAAGACAAAGAATTGAAAACTATGAAACAAAAGATCAGTCTAGAAACCAGAAGTTCAACCTAGGAGGTCTCACATGCAATGTTGGAGATTAAAAAAAAATTATCACAAAAAAATACTTGAAGAAAAAAGTTCCAAAGCTGAAGGACAAAATTCTTCAGAATTAAAAAAGCTTCTGAATACCCAGAACAATTAAAGAAAAGAGAGCCATACCTAGAAACATTTTTGATGTGTCAGAACACCAAGGATAAAAAGAAACTTCTAAGGCTTCTATACCCAGCCAGATACCAATAAAGTATAAGGGCAGAATAATATTTTCAAACAAAAAGATCCCAGAAAGTTTATCTACCATACATTCTCTCCTTGAAAAGTATTTGAAGATATGCCAAGAGAAATGAAAGAGTAGAATAAGAAGGTTTTGGGGTCCAGGAACCTGTAGTTAAAATCCAGACTCCTGAGAGCAGTGGGGAAAATGTGCACCATGACAATTGAATAAAAGGCTCAGAGGGCAACCAGTACAGATTGGAACAGAAGGAAGGTGGGGAGATGGGGGGATGGAGGTTTCCAGGAGTAAAGGGGGACCTGACAGAAAAGACAGGCTTGAGGAAAACTAATCACAAAGACAAATAATGCAAAAGAACCCCAATTGCTCCCATTGGGAACTCCAGGGATCACTGGTAGGATAAGGAATGTATAATAAAATGAATGTTTAATAAAATCATAATTAACACACGAAGCAAACTAAAATGTGGCAATATTGGAAGATAAAAACAAAGAGAGAGAAGTTCCACTGAACCATGATGGTAACATCCTCTCTCAATTGGCCCCTACAATGTTAGGCTTCTCAAAAAGAATATACTCCTAACACATGACATGATCAATCTATGGATGAATCATGGAGATGTGGTTGCAACTTTAGGACAAAATGTAAGGTATATGTTTATCTGACAGAAGGAGATTTGGAAGGTCAATAAAAGGGCAGAGGCAGGGCAGCCTGGGAGGCTCGGCGGTTTGGCACTGACTTTGGCCCAGGGTGTGATCCTGGGGGCCAAGGATCGAGTCCCACATCGGGCTCCCTGCATGGAGCCTGCTTCTCCCTTTGCCTGTGTCTCTGCCTCTCGCTCCCTCTCTCTGTGTGTATCTCTCATGAATAAATAAATAAAATATTTTAAAAAAGGGCAGAGGCATCAATAATTTTACTTTTCAAAGTGAGAAATCAAGAGATACAACATTATCAAAAGTTAACAAAATAAGAAATAGATTAAGTATAATACTTTATATTACAAGTATAAACATGGGAAGAACAATAGATAATAAATATAACAAAAAATTGCAATACAAATGTCAGACACAGAGAACAGCCAGGATTGGGAAGGTAGGGGGGGTGGTAGGACTGGACTTCAGCTTTCATGCTGAAGAGTGTGCAAATAATATCCTTTATTGATACATTTTTAAAAAGAGAGAGTTGATGGCATATTGTTTATAGGGAGGAAAGAATAGAAGAAATGAAAATGGAAACAACCTCTTAGAATGGGACCTTGTCTATCTCCTTTGTCCAACATTGTATCCCTTGTGCCTCGAATGGTACTGGCACACCTGCTGTTGGTAAGTGAAAAGAAGGTGACTCTGAGAAATAACACACGAGTGCAGAGCAGAAGGGCCAGAGGCTGTCTCTTCCAACATTGAATGATTACCAGATAAAGGTACTACTTTGATGAAAAAAATTATAATATTGAAAGGACATAGGAGAATGGAGCATGTCATGAACGGGGGTGCTCCTTGGAGAAGTAAAAGAGAAGATGAGACCTGGAAGAGGCATCAGCCAGGTGTGGAAAGAGAGTTCCAGACTGAAGGAACACATGTGCAGACTTCAGGTGGAGAAACGATCCGGGTGGCTGGGGCGGACTGCCAAGCCGAGGTAGGCTCTGTGCGAGCCTGTGGAAGTAGGCAGGGGCCAAGTCTAACAGGGTTTAGCAGGCCACGTAAGGATGCTGATGAATTGCTCGGGAAACACAAAATGAGGACTCTGACTTCTCTGTGTTTCCATATCACCAGTGAGGCTGGGTTCTATGCCTTGGGCTCTATGCCCTCACACTTGAGATCGCAGCTTGCATATAACTCTGTTGTTGGCCTTT
Source organism: Nyctereutes procyonoides (assembly GCF_905146905.1). Lineage (NCBI taxonomy): Eukaryota > Metazoa > Chordata > Mammalia > Carnivora > Canidae > Nyctereutes > Nyctereutes procyonoides. The sequence continues at coordinate 43,505,527 of NW_026575049.1, read as the reverse complement.
CGGGAATGGACTGGGCTTCTGGATTGGATTTTCAGTATCTAATAACTCTGAACCCCCAAAGAAGAAGAGGATACTACATATTAAGTGACTGAGTAGACTATGGTCAACTTACTGCACACTTTGTGTATTCATTGCATAAGTGAAGGGGATATGCAGAGAATGCTGGAGGAAAAAGCTGGATTTTCTCGTCAAAGTATTGGTGCCTGTCAGGAAATTGTGATACTCTTTTAGCAGGGAGGCAGAGAAACATTATCAGGGCAATTTAGGCATTGATCAGTGGCAAGGCACATTCTTCTCAAGAAGCCAGAGGAGTGTGTACTGGGCTCTCAGGAGCATGGGGCCGGGCCAGACACCAATTATAATTGTAAAGATATGGGCTCTACCCTGAAGGAGTGCCTATTCTTAGAAGATAGAAATAGATGTGGATGAACACAGATCCAGATTCTCTCAGAGCACAAATGCTGCACGGGGATTAGGCTTGGTGCTCTGGGAAGTTGAATGAACTCTTCCAATCCACTAGGGTCCTTGTTAGTGCATCGAAGCAGTAATTTACTCAATGACAAGAGTTCACGTCGCTTCCTAAGGCACTTAACTTACTCCCGGGATGTTGGTTGCACACCAGGGGAATCTGGCACACTAATCTTTAACACTTGTCATAATTATTTTTCCTTCAATAATACTATTTTCCCCCTGAGAAACTCAAAATTATTACATAAGAAATGTAGAAATATAAGTGTGTGATATTTTTTAATAAAATGTAGTCAGTGGCCCTGGGGAATTTTTGTAGCAAAAACCTCTCAAATCAATTATATTTTCTCATTTCTAGTTCCAATAATTGAATATTTTATTTCTGTATTTATTTAAGTTCTTTCAAAATGAAAAGGTGGAGTTGTGTTGACACTCTGGGAAAGGAGGGTATTATTAATTAAAGTTGCTTAAAGTATAAGATGAAAACAGTGCTGATGCATATAAATTTGCTTCAATGAGCTGCCAGCTGCTTGCGAGGTTATAGGAATACTGTCGGAAATGCTGGGTGGTGGCACAGCAGTGCATCATTCCGTCATCTCTAGGAGGTAAGTCTGCAATTACAATTCATCTAGAGGAAAAGTAAATGATGCAGCCAGGTGTTTGATGCCCATGATTCGGCTGTTTAGAAAATCCAGGATTACTGACCTGCATTTCTCACATTTCAATCAGAATGTTCAGTTCTGATCCCTCTGTCACCTCAGCTGGGCACTCATTGTCATTTACTTCTGTTGTCTTGTCTGATTCTCAGATCATTGCTATGGTGTAGGTGAGATGGTGGTGGTGGTGGTTATTTATTTGCCTTTAGTACATAAGAAACATCTCAACACAAAAACGTTGAGGATGCTTGCCCAAGGTCACATAGCTGCTGGGTGGTAAAGCCGGAACCAGACTGGAAGTCTTTTGATTCCTTGCAGGTACTTCTTGCTGGCTCACAGACCTCAGGTGACTCTAAGCCCTATTTTGCCTGACCTCTGAGCTTCAACCACTGCATCCCACCCCTGCCATACGAGTGCTTTGAATGTCTGAATAAACAAGACTTGGGAAGAGCAGCCCCGAGACAGTTTCTGCTCCCAGCTAGATGCTGATAAGTTACGTAGAGGCATGGGAACTCTTGGGATGGCATACATCCCACGGAGGAGTTGGCATTAGAGACAATCGTGAACCAGGTAGATCTTTGACCCTCTCTGCTAGTTGCTTTAGTACGAACAATACTGCCTCTCTCTCTCTCTCTCTCCCTTTCTCTCTCCCTTCCCCCACCTCCCCACACTCTTCCTGCCTTGCCCATTCTCATAGGAAAAACTCTCAAGGGGCTTCTGATGTTTTTCGTGATGGGTTAAGGATGACTAGAGTGACCCACTCGAGGCAGGTTAATTTCAGAGTTCAAGCAATGAGTTTTCCAGAGCCTACTTCTTCTAGCCCATGCCACTAGAGATTAATAAATGTTGGTTATTGTTATTTGGCTCAGAGGATGCTTGGAATACAGAGAATTATGATCTGTTTGCCTAAGTCAGTCTCGTATTCTTGTATTTATTCACTGTGACACCAGAAGGCAAAATGAGAAACAAGAGTCAAAATGACGAAGAGACTGATCTCACTTTGAAATGAAGGACTTTCAAGTAATTGGAACTCTTTGAAAAAAAAAAAATGGCCATGCCAAGGGGCCGTGAGGTTTTTGTTGCCAGAGGTAGTTAAATTGAATCGATGACCACTTACTGAAATGTGTTGGAAAGAGTATGGTTAGAATAGATGACCTCTAAGGTTCAATACTGAGATATTTAATCTGTTTATCTTTCCCATAGACACATTTCTGGAGTACAGACAGAGGGAATTGGGTCAGAGGTCAGGGTCAACGGTCAGGCATCTTCAGTCCATCTGTCCCCTTTGCTAACCCAAGCTACTCATCCACTAAGTCCAGCAAGGAATGTGGTACCAGGAGAGCAGCTGGGCAAAATACCAGTCTATAGCTAATAGGTCAGAGGCTCCCCCGTTTCAGCTACATTCCCACCATCGACAAACTTCGCAGCAGCAACCACTTAACTAAACCAAAGGATCTATTTTGATGAGATTCTGAAACAAGAATCCCTAATGATTTTCTCCCCAGAATCATAGGAAAATGTAGCAGAGATATCATCATATCATTTGAATGTGTACCCACTTGCCAATTACTCTGGATTGATGCTTCCTGATGTAAATAATCAGCTGAACATAAAATCTAAATCATATACAGTTATTTGACACTTTATTCAAGACAAAAAAAGATTGGCTATTTAGGCAAAAACATCCGCCTAGTAGTTTTCCTGGCAAATGTGCTATAACTAAGTATATATATAAAACAGTCCACATTATGAGCAAGTAATGGTCAGGCCATTCCAATGGGCAATTTACTCTCCAGGAAACCAACAGGGCCTGTGCTACATGCATGCTCTTTCCCAAGTTGCTCAGAGCCATTTAGAAAATTACTATTGTTATTCACAAAATGCTCCACCAATCTCAGGAATTAACCCTCCTCCCAACATGTCTAATTTACTTGTTCTTCAAGTAATAGGCACGTTAACGTTGATACGGGTCCAGTGTCTAAATAAGAAAAAATAGCTACTTTTTACTGAAGACTCCGTGTGTTCCAGGTACTCTGAATGCATTGCATACAGCCTCATTAAATCCTCACAGCAACCCACGTGTATTATTACCCCTATTTGAACTGAAGAGTAAACCAAGACTCAGAGAAGGAAGCAATTTGCCCACAGTTACACAGCTCGTAGTGCCTGGTGCACAGGAAGTGCTGAGTGAGTGATCCTTAATGTTAGTTTATACTCTAGGAGGCACAGCTGGGATTTGAGTTGAGATCTAACACTCATCAAAGCCTTTCAATGGCCTCTATGTGGTTCCGCCCCATACAAATTGCACTGTCCATGAGAAGGAGGTGTGTCATGGCCGAGTGTCACCGACATGAATCTTTGTCCTAAGGGAGCCATGTTGTGTTTGTCACACTTTCAGTAGCTCCCTCTTAGTTAAGGCACGTGGCATGTAAAACATAACAATTAACACAGAAGGTCTCCAAACTTGGGTAGGGTACGCAACGAATTTTCTAGAAGTTTCTAGAAGCTGCATGATACAGTCAGAAGCTGCATGATACCACTTCTTTTTGTGGATATCATCCTTCCTAAAGCTGATTTGCTCAAGACTGCTCTGTGGGCAAGGCTCCATGCCAGCTCCCCATTCCTGCCTTTCCTATACCACAGATTTCTGCCACACAGGACACTTCTCTCACCCAGGCCTGTCCTATGTACATACATAAGAGACACTCACTCTCAAGAGTGCAGCCCTGTGGGCCCAGAGCTTATTAAGACGCTAGTGCCTTTGTGACAATAGAGAAAAAGCATCCCTTCCTCTGGGCAAATGGAGTGTGGGCTGGACCTCAGGGTAGGGACCTCAGTCCCTACTCACACAGTGGGCAGTGTGCCCCTGTGCAACTCATTGCCTGCACCAATCTTACTACAGCCCTCAGAATTATTCATTGTCCTGAAATAAAAGCCCTGTGGCTCTTTGTTTAAGAGGCAGTTTCAACTTGATCATATTAAAAAAAAAAAAAAAAGAGGCAGTTTCAAAAGCTGATTTCCAGGAAGCCTTGAAGTACTCAGTTTTCTGGGCTCCTTTCAGAAGGTTCATGAGTGAAATCATTTCATGTAGTTTGAAAAGACGAGATCACTGTGCTGCCTCACGGGATAACCCAACTGAGGCATCGTCAATACTCAAAGATCTCAGTTGAGTCAGCAGAAGGGCATTTACCAGTCAGGAAGGTTAACTGCTCATTCTTTATTTCTAAACAAAGACTGTGGAGCATCTCCTAAAGCACAAAAATATAATTGCAGGCCAGACGACAATGAAGATTGAATAACAGACTCATAAAATTAATGGCCAGAAATTCCACAGGAACATTTTCAGCCCAGAGCTTCTCTGACCTCAGACTGTAAATATTCTATTTGAAAAACAAAAAGATGGACTCAACAATCCAGTTCCCCAATATCTCCAACATCTTTAAGAGCAGGGCAGCACATTACTCCTGTGAAATTCAGACCCCAAAGACACACTTAATTATGATTATTATTATTTTTTAACCAAACAGAGGAGAGGAAGTGTCAGTTCAATGTATGACACGGTGCTTTCTCGGCCCTTAACTACTCAAATGAGTGTGATTTTCATGGTCAGTATTATTGATATGATATAAATGCAGTTTTCTTGGGGGAACCTGCCTTTTAAAATAGAGTTCTCAAGAACTAAAGGGCTTCTACCTCACCTTCTTTTCATTATATTTTTGAGTCAATGGGGGAAGAAAGCAGAGTGCTGCCTCTGAAGTGATCTAACAGGTACACCCCAAGGAATGAAAGAATGAAATAATTAATAAACACTTAGAGGTTCCATCTATGCGTCATGCGTGGCATTAGGAGATAACAATAATATTAAAGGCCAGTGGTTATTAAGCCCCCACTATATGCCAAGTGTTATTCTAAGAAAGGTACAGGTATTTGCTCACTGAAGCCACATGGCATCCACTTTTATAGAACTGAGTGGCTTGCCCGCCGCCACACAGCTGGTAGAATTTCTCTTCCCAAATGCTTATTAGGCATTTATATATATTTTTCTCTTTTGAGTTTATTTGACAGAGCTTTTTATGTATTAATGATAGCATCACACATTATATATCAAAGTATTCCAAGTTTGCTGTTCATTTTTTGTGAGTGGTGTCTTTGACAGAGACAAATCTATCCTTATTTTTGTTTATATTTCATTTATTTAGTATAGACTTACAAAAACCTTGCTCACCGCAAGATTACTTAGTCTGTGCCTAAATTTTCTCTAGTAATTTTCAAGCTTTATTATAATACATTGAAATCTTTCTAGAACTTATTTTAGCTTAGTATGCATCTAATTTTACTCTACTTCCAACCACTCCCAACAATTATGCAGTGTCCTAATATTGTTTACTGGAAAGTTACTTTTCTAATCATACATTTATTCAGCAAATCCTTATCTGGAGCCTATGATGAGCAGACATTTTTCTAGGTCCTGGAGATATGTTACATTATAATGAGGAGAGGCAATTAGGACAACTAAACATGTAGTATGTTAGGTGGTGCTTAATGCAGTGGATGAGGAGAGGCTGGAATGGCCATTTTACCCAGAGTGGTCAAGGTCAAGTTCTCTTTGAAATGGTGGTATTAGGGTAGAGAGCTGAAGGAAGTGAGAGGCAATCTGTGTACCCAAGGAAGGGCATTCCAGGCAGAGGGAACAGTAGGTGCTAGGCCATGAGGTCAGATTATAGTTGATGTGTTTGAAGAATGGCAGAGAGACCATCTCTCTGAATGAAGTAGCATCACAAATTAGGGGAAATGGGACCAGGAGTCAGAGGGGTGGCAGGAGTCAGATCATGGAGGACCTAATGGGTTATGATAAGCATTTGGGATTTTGGCACTGGATGAGCATAGCAGATTACATTCCCCAAAGATGGCCACAGCCACATCCCATGTGCTTGTTTGCAGTAAGGGATTGCCATACCATCAACCTCTTTGAATCTCAGCAGGCCTAGCAACTGCTTTGTTTTTTTTAATTTTTTGAAAAAATATTTTATTTATTTATTCATGAGACACAGAAAGAGAAAGGCAGAGATGTAGGCAGAGGGAGAAGCAGGCTCCATGCAGGGAGCCCAATTCAAGACTCGATCCCGGGACCGTGGGATCACACCCTGAGCCAAAGGCAGACACTTAACTGCTGAGCCACCCAGGCGTTCCTAGTAACTGCTTTGGCCAAGAAAATATGGTAGAATAGATGCTATAATGGTATTGGGGGTAGCCCCTAACTGGTGTGGCAGCTTCTTCTTCCTGACTCTTAGAAGACAATCACAATGGAAAAAATGCAACCACTCCAAAGCCACCACTCTGTGAGAAGCCCAAGCCACATAGAGAGCACTGGAAGAAGGGATGCCACCTGAAGAGACAGAAGGTACAAAGATCCACAAGGCACCAGGCTCCAGGTAAAGAAGCAGAAGGAGATCCCCCAGACCGTTCAACACCTAAATGTCCCAATTCCTGATCCATAGTATCTTGAGAAAAATTGAAATGCTGTCTTAAGCCACCATGTTTTGGGATAGTTGGTTATGCAGCAACAGATAACTGGAACAGTGAGGAAGGAGGCTTTTAGAGGGGTTTGAGCAATCACATGATTTGACCTGTTCTATGAGAATTCCTCTGGGTCTGTGCTGAGAACAGAGTATGGAACGGAGAGTGTAGACAGGAAAGCAGCATGCAGAGCAGCTAAGACACCAGAGCGGTAGAGGCTGAACAGGTGAGAAGTGATTCAGTTCTAGATGTATTTCAAAGGACACATGGATGGGATTTGCTGATGGATTACATGTGTGTGGTGAAAGCAAGACATGAAGGATGGCGTTGGCCTGACACTGGAAGAACAGAAGGGGCTGTTAGTGACAAGAAAGGAAACTACAGGAGGAGAAGCTTGGAGGCAGGGAAATCAGGAATTCTGTTTTGGATATGTTAAGATTAGGAGGCTAAATATACATTCAAATAGAGACATTGAGTGTTGCTGGGCAGCCTTGTTTCTAGTCAGAAAAGAGATCAGGGCTGGGAGAAGTAAGTCTGGGCATTGTTGGTGTTTCCAAGGTCATATCAGACCAGATGTCCCAGGGAATGAGCACAAATGGAGGAGAGAAGTTGGAGGACTGAGCCCCGGGCACTCTACCATCTAGAGATATAGAAGAGTTGGAGAAGGAACACAAAAAGGAGGTGGTGACAGAGTGCCCAGTGAGATAGGAAGAGAAGTAAGAAAATGATGCTCTGGAGGCAGAGATGGAAGTTGCTTTGGTAAAGAAAGAGCAAAAAACTATGTCAGATCTGCCAAAGAATCAAGTCAAATGAGGACTGACCATTCCCGATATTATTGTCCTCATTCTTGGTATTACCAATTCAATACATTTATCATTTACTAAATTTGCATGTGTGAGTGTACATGTGTGTGAACTTTCTCTTCTCTCCTATTGATCTGTTTATCCACCTGGAACCATGTGACCACTGAAACTTTCATACCCCCCCAAGGCAAGCACTATGCCTGCCCACCCCCACACCTTTTCTTCTTTTTTCTCCCCAAGAATATCCTGGTTATTCTAATCTAAAATTCAACAGAATTTTAGATTGGAATTTTATCAGGTTCCCTTCTTCCCCAACTGTACTGGAAATTTTATTTTATATATTTTTGGCATACAAATTAGTTTGGTGAGAGTTAATACTGAGTCTGCTTATCTAGTCTCCAGACATTATGCATTTTCATTTATATGTTTCACAAACCTAAGTAGATTTTTTTTCATATAGTCCCATGTGTTTTCTCTTAGGTTCTTTTCTAGGTATTTAAATTGCAGTGGTTTTTGTGAATTATATCCCCTTTTTCTCATTATATTTTCTGACTGGTTATTTTTGCCATAAGAAATCTATTTATTTTTGTATAAAGAATTCTCTTATTATTTCTAATGATTTTACAGGTGATGTAAACAGATTTCACACCTTTGTTATTTTCATGAGCAAGAAGTTTCACAGCTATGGAACCAAATAGCCAATATATCCAACAGTCCTCATTTTAGCTGATAAAATTATTCCTAGTTTGGAGAATGGGATTTAATATGCCACTATTTCAAAGTGTTTCAAAAAGAACTCCATGATTTCCAGGTGCTCTGAGAATGATTGTAGCCACACATCTCAAATTGTGCCAGATATTTCCAATTTCAAATATTTTTCCCTTTGTCAACCCATGAGTCAGACCATATGTCCTTTGATCTTTGCTTCAAAAAATATTGTCACGGTATTTAGAAACAGGGACAGCCCAGGCAAAGTTATAACATATGGGATGTTTTTTCTCTGAGCCCCTAACTTTCCTCTCAGCATTTTTCCTGGTTATGTGTGCCCGTAGCACATACATGCATGCACATGTACACACACACACAACACACAGTGTGGTGTCCTGGAGGAAAAGGGGTTTTATTCAAATACTGCCATGTGTACTGCTGCTGCACAGCCTAGACTCAGGACCATCTTAAGGCTGGCTGGGATGGAGGCCTTGGTTTGAACCTCCCTCTAACTGTATGCACTTGGGCAGGTCACTTAACCTTAGAACCTCTCTTCTCTACATGTGAATATCTACTTTGTAGGGCTGTTATGAGGACTCAGAAAAGGACTTGGCATAGGTAAGAGCTGAGGAAACAGTACTTATTATTGTGATTTAGAAGGAAGTTCCATATTATTGCTCAGATCTTCAAGAAAATTCCTGGGTCTCATGCTATCGAAGCCAAGTAAAGCTTGTAATGCAAAGTGGCCAGAATGAGAATGTGGGAAGCAGTGGGGTCTGTCTCCTAGTTCCCCCTTTTGTGCACCTATCTATGGAAACAAACCACCAATGGCTGATCTCTCTCATTTATAACTAACCAGCCTCCACTCAGAGGCTGCAGTGCAGTAACTATGGGGTGGACATTTGCCATTTTTTTGCTGTCACCTTCCAACTATCCACCCCTTCCTGTTGTCACTGCATTCTTCCTTTTGAAGATGCCTTCCTGTACATAGCCCTGGGAAGTAGAACCTAAAGTCAAATGGACAGACCTGACCCTTCTCTGGGAACAGGCATGTGACCTAGAAGCAGCTCATCACACTCTCCCTTCTCTGAGATTCTGTATTTTACCTAAGTAATGCCCCAAAGTGGGGACAACTGAGGTCATATCTGTCACAATGGTGGCCACATTACATGTGTTCAAGTTCCTATTACTGTTGTTCTTAATGGTGTTCATACTGGTTCTGGGTGCTTGGCCTTCAGACCCCTTCACTTGCTACTCTACTTTATACCTACCTGGTCAGCGCCACCCCTCCCCCCCCCGCCCCCATTGTTCCAAAAGATTGCCCTTTTGTTTAGCACAACGCAATTCGGTTTCTATCTCTTGCAACAGTGCACTGACAGGCTACAGCCTGATTCCAAGACAAAAATAAGAAAAGAAGTTCATCCCACTTACCAAGAATTCTTTTACCGCTGTCAACAGCTGGTGCTTGGGAGAAAGGTGAACTCATAAAACACGTGACTAAATGGGACATCAAGACTGAGTTGAAGTTCTACATTATCACATTAGAGAGCACTTGGGAATAGAATGCCTCTCAGTTTGTAAATTTATCATCAAAGGAAGCAAGAGCATGGAGGGTTGGAAGAGGGATAGGGAGTATCAGCAGATGCAACTACCAACTCAAACCCAACTCTTCGTACACTTTCGGGAGAACCTGAAACAACTTCTTTTTTCAGAATGGGGAGAAGTAAATGCTAGACTTGCCCTTACTCTCTTCATTTTACATTGCTTCAGCACTGCACCCTGGGCCTGAGAAAGCTGCCGCAAAGCATTTTACTAGTTATCTGATTGTCATCCTACTTAACATGTTCCGTGGTCTGCTGGCTGATGGTAGTTTAAGCAGGATCTAATTGGTAACATATTGTCGATTGAATTAAGTGCCATATGATAGAGATTTAAACCATGGTAATTTTTCCATAAAGAAAAATCTGTCAACAGACTACAGTGGAGCACCATTAATAAATCAAATTGTCATGTTTATTAGTTATTGCAGGAGTCTCGTTGTCTCGTCTTCATGATAACCGCCCCCCCCCCCCATTCTTTGCACTGATAATAGGTATAAGGAGAAATCTCTGGCAAGGTGCTTTTCAGTGGGTTCACATTTGTACACAAATACCTGTTTGTATTTCAATCATGAGAAAAATGGTGCTACTTCACTTTAAAAGGAACATGGATTTGGGCTGTTTTTTGGATGAGGGATAATGTTTTTATTTTCTTGCAGTTATGTTTTAAAACACCGGGAATCAACACATTGATAATCAGAGAAGAGCCAATGAAAACAAAAATGAGAACACCATTTGCTGATCAGATTTGCAAAAAATAAAAGAACTTGTAGAATGTGCTACAGGATTTGTGGAAGAACAGTCGCTGCCATTTGATTTGTAATATCATAAAAATTGGCAATAAATTAATTTTCCATGTATGGGAATGACTCAACAGATTTATGGAACATCAGTACCAGAGAGCAAAACAGCTATTTGAAAAAATGAGCTAAATCCTACCTAATGATGCATCATTAAGAACCAATATCATTTATATTTTCCCTTTCACTTTTCCTATAACTGCCTGTACTGAAAGTCGCTTTCTCACATTTTTCTCGTACATGAATAAGAAAGAATAGTAATTTGCAAATGTACCCTCACTGGAATCTCCTAAAACTCTGTGATCTATGTAGGACAGGTTATTATACCCATTTTACAGATAAAGAAGCTGAAGCATGGAAGAGAAAGTGAGTTATTGAGGGAGTCCCATAGCTGTCAATGTCAGGAGGCAGGCAAATTCTTTCTCTGAACTGATGTGTAGAATAAAGAGTCTAGAAATCAGACACCAGCATCCAGCTCCTCCCCAGACTGTTAAATCTCAGTGAGACTTTCAACTTGTTTCTGAATTCTCTGGGACCTGGCTTTCTCATCACTCACATTTCAATACCACTCAGTACTGGAAAGGCAACACTGGCAGCTTAGGTGCACAGAGTCCGGAGATGGTCAGACCCTCAGACCCCAACACTGCCCGGTCCCACCCAGCTCTGCACCCTTGGGCCAGCTACCAGCTATCTTCTAAAATAGGCACAATCACAAGCAATCTGATGCAACAGCATGAGAATGCATGTGACATGTACATGCAAGTGACAGACACTGGGCCCATGCCATGTACTGTCATTTGGATGCTGGTTACGGGTATCTGCTGCCCAGGTTGCTGTGTACATGGACACACGGATGTGTTTGAACTCGTGTCATCAAATCCACCAAGCTCTGGAGCAGGACTCACCAGCAGGACTGGTGGGACTCCATCACCAGCAGGACTCATAGGAAGCTCTGCCCTGGGCTCCTTTCCCAGCACCCCCTCTCTACTACATCTTGCAGGGTTTGCACTGCATGTGTTGGGTATCCTTGCTTTGACCTCCTCCGTATCCCCTCATACGCTCATTTACCTACTCTACCTCCCATCTTCAATCTTTCCCACTCTCCTACCATTTCCCTTAAAGTCTGACAGCTTTTTTTTTTTTTAAGATTTTATTTATTTGAGAGAGAGAGAGAGAGAGAGAGAGTGAGTGAAAAAGAGCATGAATGGAGAGGAGAGGAAGAAGCAGACTCCCTGTGAGCAGGGAGCTCAACCTGCAGCTCAATCCCAGGACCCTGGGATCGTGACCTGAGCTGAAGGCAGACACTAAAGTGACCACCCAGCAGCCCCAAGTCTAACAGCTTAATTGCAGAGAAGGGGGTGATGACGATTAATAATAATAATAATAAATTATGATGTTCACTAATACTTATTGAGCTATTTCAATGTGCCAGGAACTCTCCTAAGCACTTTACATGTATTAGCTCTGCTAAACCTTATATAAGAGGTAGGGACTATTGTACCCACTTTACAGATGGCAGGACCCTGATGCAGAGAGCTATAATGAATGACTTGCCTGAAGTCACAGCAAGTGTTAGAGTTAAGATTTGAGCCCAGAAATCCAGTGAACGAGCAATGTATTTTTTTTCATTTTCTAAATGCAAATAAATAAAAATATGGATGACAACTAAACACTAAATGCAGGTGATACTTGGAGAAAGAGAACCACAGTAGACAGAAGCAAAACCAAAACCTTAGCATGTTGAGTGTTTGTGTTACTTTCACTGTAGTAATCTCACATCAGCAGTGAGATGAGAAACCCCAACAGACCTACGTAAAGGAAGAAACTCTCCCTCACTTTGCACTAAGGGGCAAATACTTCTGAGAAAAGCAGACACCATAATTTTTTTAATGGATTATTTAGTTGTACAATCAAGACTCGAACGACTTTACTGCCACTTCTCTGCTCTTGTGGGTACTGGTTAACAGTTGGCTTATGTTATCTTTGTTGCAATAACAGGTCGCAGAATTCCTGAATGCTCTACCTCATGAATATTCAACCCTTTGGAAAAAAAAGGGACTATGAACTGCATATCTAAACATGATTTTACTTTTACATTTGTAAGAGCTTCAATTGCAAGGAATTCACATATTAGGAAACAAAATCCTTTGTCACACCATCAGATCTCTGGCTTCAAAAATATTGTCACTATTGTTATTTTGTATTAGATGTGTGTCTATGTGTATATTGTGTGTGTGTGTGTGGATAGTGCTATACATATATATGTATGATATCTGCACACCCAAGCATATGTGCATGCATAGTATATAATGTGCTATCCAAAGAATATGGGCTAGAGCTGTCAGACCCTGTTGTTGAGGTCATTTGTTCTGAGTTATTTATGCAGAAGCAGTGGTGGCCTTCGGGTAAAATACACATATTCTCTCTTTCCTGTGACCAGGCCTCTGGGACGTTATTCTCTATGACCATTCACTGAGGTCTAGTCTGTGTCATAACCTCTTTTTTAGGGGTACACCTAATGGTCTAAATAAGGTACAGACATACTGTTCATAAGGCCCATAGGCCCAGCTACCCTCGGTATCAGCACGTCCACATGAAGGCTGTATATATTCTTCACATGCTGCATCCATATGAATTCTGTGTCCTTTTCTGATAATGTTCCAAATCTGCCTTCTTAGTCTGCCCAGCCATTTACCCAAAGCTGAATTATCTCTATGGGGTGCAATGGGGGTGCTCTGTGCTGCCTGGTCCTGAAGAGGAGGGCCAGGCTACCCTGATGCACCCCTGAACAAGGGTACCAAGGCAAGGGTTATTTTTTCCCACCCATGGCAGCCCAGAAGACCGACATTCTACAGCTTGATCTTACCTCTCAACTCAGAGGCTCCTTTTCTTTTTCTCTCAAATAAGTCGTTCAGCTTATTTCTTCTGAGGCTGTGTGTGGAGCTCCCGTCTCCCTGGCAAGCTTTCTGAATGGCACTTTCTATATAAACAGGAAGAGTGTGTGTGGTCACGACTGAAGTGTGCAGGTGCTGATAGAGGATGTGAAAGTGTGGAGGCGAGTGACTAAACCAGCCAATGGCATTTCCCCACCAGATACCCAACTGCCCTCCTGTTACTCACTGCAGGGCAAGGTCTACCAGAAGGCTGAAAGCAAGAGCCTGGGCCCCACTCTTGGGGACCACCTGACATGAACCAAAGGAATGTAATTGGTTATGGAGGCCAAGGAAGTTCTCTATTGCTCTGCCTCTCCCAGACTCTATGTAGACTCCTTAGAAGAACCCCAGGAACTTTTTTGGAACCCTTTAAATACATCCTTATCCTCAAGTAAACGGATTTAAATGGCCTACTACTTGTCTGAAATTCTGCTGGCTTCCCAAACTGCCCATATATAGGAGACTGGAACCAAAAGCCTTATCCTGCCCATGGTCTGTAATCAGTCTTCTAGAACTTTCTAGAATAAGATGCAGCAGGAGAGAAGGTGCTCTAGATCACTAATCAGATGACCCAGAGCTGCCTTATTTGTAGGATTTCTACCAACTCATCTCCATTCACTACTCAACCCACAACAGTAGGACTTCTTGCTCCACATCCTTCCATTCTATCCCATTCATCTCTGGAATTACTTTCTGTCACCAGGGAGCTTACTGAGGGACACTTCTTCAGTTCCTGTCTTACCTGTCTCTCTGCAGTTTTTGACACCCGGGACCATGTCTTTCATTCTGAAACTTCCCTCTTGGCCTCCATGACTCCACATTCTCCTGGTTTGGGTCAGGCAATCTCTTTCATGTCATGCTTCCATTCCTCTGCCAACATCTTAATTTTTGTCCCTCCATAGGGCTCCATTCTTAGTCTAGTGGTTCATGTTCTCCATGGGTGGCCTCTTTCCAAGTCCATATCCATATATTCACAAGTCTTTGCTGATCTCCCAACATGTCCCCCAGACACTCTGGCTCAACTGGCCAAGATGAAACCCTGGTCTCTCACTCCCCTGCCTTCCCATAAAACCTGTGAAATCCTTCCTGCTTTGTTCCCAATTTGCTCCTGCTTCCCACTCCTGAGCTTGCCTACTTCTGGATTCACTTCTGAACATACCTAGAAACTGCCCCACTCAAGCCTATGCCAACCACAGGGCATTATCCAAGTATTGGCAACTTTAGGTCCTGGGCACAGGGAAAACCTTTCTTTCTTTTATAGTCCAATATTCAAATCAGAAACGGGGTATCTGGGGGATCCCTGGGTGGTGAAGCGGTTTAGTGCCTGCCTTTGGCCCAGGGCCTGATCCTGGAGACCCAGGATTAAATCCCACGTCGGGCTTCCGGTGCATGGAGCCTGCTTCTCCCTCTGCCTGTGTCTCTGCCTCTCTCTCTCTCTGTGTGACTATCATAAATAAATAAAAATTAAAAAAAAAAAAGAAACGGGGTATCTTCCTGCCTTCTTTCCTTTCTCACATACTCCTCCACCTTTAAATACCAAGCCCTGTCAGTTCTACCTCTTAAATCACACCTCAAATTCTTTCTTTCTTCTCTTTTCCTATAGCCAGGCCCTTACATCAGGCTTCATCATCAATGCCCCATGCCCCAAAAGGGCATGTGTGCCCAAGGTATGCAAGAAAATTCAGAGTTGGGGGAGAAAAGTTTTGAATATTGCTCATGCTTGCTTGTTTTTTATTTGTGTTGAGGTTAGATTCACATCACACAATATAAAATTAACCATTGACCATTTTAAAATGCATAATCCAGTGACATTGAATATATTCATAATATTGTGCTGGTGGTTACCAGCTCCATCTAGTCCCAAACCTCACATTTATTTTTATGTCACATCTTTAGTGTCTACTTTTTTGTGTACATTTTAATGCACGCAATGTTTGAATACAGTTGTGTTATGATCATTTGTGAATAAACATACATCTACCGGAAGTCTGTTGAAGACTTTTTTACCGAGAAGGATACATGATCAGAAATGTGGACACATAGTCTCTAAACTCATCTCCCAGGTGACGGCTCTAGTGTTTTCCAAACTGCCTCTAAATTTTCTTTGGAAATGCCTGCAAAAAATGTTAATGTTACAAGCCCCTACCCCAAACCCTGTCCTTAAACTCTTCAATGCCTCCTTGCATAACCACCACCACCCCATCACCTATGAGAAAATCCCAAAGTCCTGACCCTGCCCTCTCCAAAATGATCTCTTGTCATGCTCACTACCACCCTCCTTCCTCACCACCCAACAATACCATGCCCCTGGGGATTTCCTGAACATCTAGGCTACTTTAGGTTGATGTTTTTCCCATGCTATTCCTCTGTGAAGGATGCCTTTACACCCACTGGCTAACTGGAAAATCCCCACAGACACTAAAATTCCTTCCTCATTGTTCCTCTCTGAGGCATAATTCATGACACCTGCCAGCCACCACCGCAGCCATGGGTCTCCATGTTGGAAGATACCATGGGCGATTTGGTAGTTAGGAGGGTGAGTGCTGATGTCAGAAAGACTTGGGTTCGAATCCTGCCTCTACCATTTACTGGCTGTGGAAACTCAGATACATTTCTTAAGTTCAACCTCCTCGTCTCTTACAATACCCACGTCAGAGCGATTGCCTAAATTAAACAACATCACGGTGCCCAGGGTAAGTATTCAGCAAGTTGTGGGGAATATCCTATTTCTTTGTTTCCCTTACTATTCTGAAAACTCCTTGAAATTTTTATGAATTTGATGTGAAATTTGTAAATTTCATACCAAGGAGAGCTACTCCCAGTGAAGCAGAATGCCTTTATTAAAAAAAAAAAAAAAAAAAAAAAAAAAAAAGATTCTTTGGTGTGCGTTTGTAACAGAAATTCAGAGAAGGCATTTTCCGCCAGCTGTCCTACCTACGTGCTGACCTCTGCGGACTCCCAGGCCACACCTCCTCCACCTTTCCCCTCCAGGCTCCTCTCACCACCCACACAGCAATAACCCACCACTAGCAGATCGCTCAACACTCGGGGCTGCTCTTGCCACTGTGCTTCTTCGTGAGGTTGCTGACCTTGGCAGGGAGCCTGTGTTCCTCTCAGAGATCAGCCCTGGGTACCCCCTACAGAGGGCCCTGCCCTGGGTGAACAGCTGGACTGATGAGAAGGCAGACATGGGATGTGAGCAGCAACAGGTCCCTGGAGGTAGGGCTGGTTGCAGATGCATTCATGGAAACTTCTTTGCAGTCTCTGGCAAGATCTCCCGCACAATGTTCAATAAGTGTCCTTCCTCTGCCACAACACCCAACACACTTAGTTACAATCAGTTACTGACTCGTGCATTTTCTCCAGGAGACCAGAGGCTTTGCCAGGTACAGTTGGCACTGGCCCTGCCTACACCTGTCTCTGTCACGCATAGTAGGCCCTCGATAAATTTCGTTGAGTGAGTACGTAAATGAAAATAAACTGCAGTTGAGAAAATCCAATGTCGACCTCAAACTCTGTCATGTATAACCTTGTCATGCTGTGCAGCCCTGAGCAAATTGTAATGTCTCAGAGCTCAGTTTCCTTATAAAATGGGAAGCACAAAACACCGTCTCCCATAGGAACAGGGCAGTTACCAAAGCAGGTCATAAACGGCCAAGCCTGACCTTTACAAGACAGACACCACAGGCTGTATTTGGAGTTGAGGGGAGAGAAGTGATGAGAAAGGGTGGCAGGAAAGATGGGGATGAATGTGCTCAAGCAGGTTTAGAGGCAGAATGTCCCACTCTAAATACATCCTGCTTCTCCAGCTTGAGAAAGTCCGGGTTTCACCTCTGAGCCCAGGAAGGGCTATGTTTATGGGGCTGCTGTTCCCCTGAGCCCCTCTCAGTTTGCTGTGCAAAATTCTGAGGCCTCCCTGGAGGGAAGTGACATGTACCGTGTGATAGGGAACAAGAGCACAGGAAACACGGCTTGTCCTGTCTGCCAGGACCTGGAAAGCAGCCCACGCTGGCTGCACTCACTGGACACTGAGGGGCCTCGTGGGTGAGTCTCTCCATGAAACTGGGATGGAGAAGAGTGTTTGAGAATCTTACAATTCCTTTTTGGTCAAATGCAACAGCTAGAAGAGTGGTGGGCGAGGAAGGCCTGGTTAGTGCTGCCTGGGGCCTTTATCATACTTCCCACCCAGAATAGGTGCGGACAGCCTAGGTATCGAGGACAGACTGAGGGAGGAGGCCCATGAGGGTCCACGTTGGGGAGGACTGGGGAAGATCATGGATGTACATCCAAGAGCAGAGACTCTCCATCCTTGCACCTCCGAGCATTCTTGCATGGTGTCTGGCACTCTGGTGCTGTAAATTTTGGCTGAGTGAGTATGGAGGATCCAATCTCATCAATGTCTGTATGTGTATGTCTATATTATTTATCCTGTGTGATAAAGAAACAGCTGACAGGATTGTTGAAATGCTTATAATGTACCAAGAAGAACTCTATATGTATTAATTAATTTATTTCTCACAAAATGCTATTAGATAGATATTATCCCTATCCTTATTTTACCAATGAGGAAAATGAAGTCCAGAAGTTTAAGAAATTGCCCAAGGTCACACCAATAATTAATGATTGATGTAAGGTTCAAACATAGGTCTTACTGTTTTAGAACACAATCTCTCTCCCTACACACACACACACACACACACACACACACACACACACACTTCATTCGCATACACTTACATGCATATGTAGAAGCAGGTATACATATTATGTATTAGATACGTAAATCTATCCGCATAGTGTTTATTCCTGGTATGGCTGTCCCATGTGGAATTTTCATTAGATTTCTCGGCCCTAGTGAGGAACCCAAAAATACACGTGTATATAAAATAATTTCGCCTCATATTTCAGTATCACACAAATCAAACCAAGGGAGGGGGAGGAAAGGGGCTATATTAGTAAGTTGAACAAATTATCTCTCTTAGAACCAAAAGGCTTCTAGTTAGAAAATAAATAAGAAACAGAAGGAGACAACCAGAAGGAAGACAGAACAAGCCTCGCACATTTGGTCTTGAAAGTAAGGGTAAGCGGGTAACGCCTTAAGGAAAAGGAATTAGAGCGGCCCATCACCCATAAGAAAAATGACTGTTGGAGCCACTCAGTAATTCATGACTGGAACACGAAGCAGGGACTGCCACAGTGATATAATAAGAAACAAATAGGGTAGACAAGGATGGAACATAATTATGGAGACACTCAATCCGCTGGTTGCATTTACCAGAGAGTAAGTTGCATGCAAGAGAATTTGCATACAAATGAGATGCTGAAAGCGCAGGAACAGGACAGTGATAAGACCTCATACATGTTATTAAAGCATGTCAGTGGGAAAAAAATCATTAAATTGATACCATGCAGGTTTAACTACATTACATTACCAAAATAAATTTCAAATGGCCTCCTGAGCTTTAAAACAGGTATGTGGCTCTCAATTCAGAAAGTTAACTGATATTTTGTGTGTGTCTGTCTCGTTATTTGTGTTCCTTGGCCTTATTATTTTAGAAACTAATATTTTAAAATAAATACTAAATTATTAGTTCTCCTATAGGTTAAAGGTAATCATTCTTTTTTTTTAACTTTCACAAACACTGTTTTTTATTCTCTTGTTATATGCTGTGTGCAGTTCTTAGACAAGACTCTTAAAGAATAACGTCTTCAAAATACTTCATCATTACCATGGATGCAAAATTCATTTTCATGAATAGGTAAGAAAAACTCGAACTTTTATAAATAATCATTCAAAACTTCTACAACAGTTAAAATGGTATTTAAGGAGTCCAACAGTCTTCTTTTGCTTTTTCTTGGAAGTTGCTTTGTTGGAATAAATTGTGAAGAGGGAATGAATTTTGTATCAAATGAAACTTCATATCAATCTTTTAAAATAGTGATGAAGCTCTCATTTTCTATTTGTGTATATATTGTTAGAGGAGTCACTCTGCTGCAAGCCCTGAAAGGCAAATGTAGGGGCACCTGGATGGCTCCTTGGTTAAACGTCTGCCTTAAGCTCAGGTCATGATCCCTGGGGTCCTGGGATCAAGCCCCATGTTGGGCTCCCTGCTCAGCCAGGAGCCTACTTCTACCTCTTTCTCTGCCTGCCGCTCCCCTTGTTTGTGCTCTTTCTCTCTCTTAAGTAAGTAAATAAATAAATAATATTTTTTAAAAAATCTACCAAAAGGGACAGAAGTATCCAAGAGACTTAGGGCCGAGGCCTGGATATGTTCCTGCTCATCTTCCCTAATTACCAGTCACGTCCTTGTTGGACAGCTTGCTCCTTGCTACTTGGGCATCCCACCTGAACTTACTTGCTCCACAACAGGCAACTGCAGGTGCCTGTGGAATCACATGCCCGGGTGGTGGACACTTCCTTGCCCATGCACAGTGTATTTCTGCGCACTGGAGAGAGCCAGATGTAACTCCTTGTATTCTTTCTCTGGTCTCAGGTGCTGAGACCCCATTCAACTCCCATCTACTCAAGTAGTTCTCCTCAGAGTCCTAGGAAAAGCTGCTCAAGACTGAAGTTTTCAGCTCTCTAATCTCTGTAGATGACTTAAAGTCTCAGAAGGTCCTATGGCACAAGAGAGCTTATTGGTTGGGAAACTCTGTTCTAAAACTTGGGAGTTAAGAGTTGGCTATTACTTTTGTACTCAACATGCCATTGGCTGATACACGCTGTGAAAATTAATAAAGGGACATCTCATTAACGTGAAGTTGGAGGCTAAACAGGGGAACCTTAATATTCAACATCAATTACAGGAAGAATTGTCAATTACAGACCCTAACGAAAGAATAATCAACAGGAAAGAATCAGTTACAGGCCCCACCAAGGAAAGCTGTACACTGCATCTCCTACAAGAAACTTCAGTCAGGGATCCCTGGGTGGTGCAGTGGTTTGGCGCCTGCCTTTGGCCCAGGGCGTGATCCTGGAGACCCGGGATCGAATCCCATGTCGGGCTCCCGGTGCATGGAGCCTGCTTCTCCCTCTGCCTATGTCTCTGCCTTTCTCTCTCTCTCTCTGTATGACTATCATAAATACATTTTAAAAAATTAAATAAAAGAAACTTCAGTCAATGAGAATTGTGTGTGTGTGTGTTCACACATACCACATCTTCTTTATCCATTCATCTATTGATGAACACTTAGGTGTTGCTTTCTATATTTTATGCTCTGTTTTGGGCACATAGATATTCCTACAAAATATTTAATTTTGTTATTGATTATACCTTATACCAATTTATAAGATGATTCCATTTTTCATTATAATTATGCACATTTTGCTGAATTTGACTTTGTTTGAATAGAAATATCATACTCCTTATATTTAGCTTTTTCCTGAGAGTCTTCATTTATTCTTTTAATTTTAATATTTATTTGTCATTTTCATTTACATATTAAGAGTCTGGTAATTTGTTAGAGTTTACATTGTTAGGTTTTTTTGAGAGACAGTGTGAGCAAGTGGGAGTTGGGGGAGAGGCAGAGGGAGAGGGATATTAAGAATCCCAATCAGGCTCTATACTCAGTGCAGAGCCCAACAAGGGACTTAATCTCATGACCCTGGGATCATGACTTGAGACAAATCAAGAGTGTGATGCTTCCTAACCAACTGAACCACCCAGGCACCCCAGAGTCTGTTTTACCTGATATTTGTTTACCTGGCTTACCTCATTTACTTTTACTGTCTTTACTAATTTATCTTTTTTTCCATTACGTTTCAGGTTTCTCCTTTTTTATATTTCTTTCTACTTCTCTTGTTTTGATTTTCCTACATAAATTAGGTATTACTCTCTTTGGGGCACTTGACAGGATGAGCACTGGGTGTTATGCTCTATGTTGGCAAATCAAACTCCAATAAAAAATATACAAAAAAAATTATGTATTACTCTCTTTGAAAGGTGGAAATCCTGCTTTAATTTTATTGGTCTTTTATTCTTTGAGTCTAGTCATTTTGAAATTGGTAAAAACATAAGCATTATTTACTGTTTTAATTTTAGTAAGATGGATAAAATGCTTAATAGAACTACTAATGGGCATGATAATTCTGGGAGGAACTGATATTAACCAAGTGCTTACCATGAGCCAAAACCGATGTTGTCTTTCAAGGGTGCAGCTTGGTGGTAGGGCTCCCAAGGCTGAGGGCCTAGCCAATGCCAAGGGGTTAGCAGTAGATGAAGCTAGAATCTAAACCCTTGGCTGTGTGACTACAGAGGCCAATCCCAAATCCAAAGGGATGCCTTAGAAATCTTTTCAAGGAACCGATGTCCTCCCCACCCCCCTGAGTGACCTGCTACAACTCCTCTGCAGATGTTCAAAGAGCCTCTTAGCCAAAGATAATTGGTCCTGGAAAAAAGCCACTTAGAGTGACTCCATTTAAAGTGGAGGCCAAAATTTGATTCTCAGTAGAGAAGAAGTTCCACTGTAACTTCATCTTTAAAAATTAAAGTGAAAAACTGTGAAAGTAAGTTTATTTTACATGTAGTAAAATGTAGGTTATAAGGGTCCCTGGGTGGCTTAGTTGGTTAAGCATCTGCCTTTGGCTTGGGTCATGATGGGATGGAGTCCCACATCTGGCTCCCTGCTCAGCAGGAAGTCGGCTTTTCCCTCTGACCCTTCCCCTGATCATGCTCTCTCTCACAAAATAAATAACAATCTTTTTAAAAAATAAAATGTAGGTTATAATTGTAATTATATGCTAATTCTTAAGACAAAGAAAAAGTAAACTGAGTATTATTTGATGGCTTTTTCTATTTGGGTACAACACTCCTGACAAAAGAGTAGGGTAATATCTAAGGACACCCTTTACTTCATATAGTTTTATGGTACAAATATAAAGAAAACATCTCTTTTATTGAAAGAAGAAGAAGAAGAAGAATCAAATAATTCATATATTTGCCGAATGCTTCTTTTAATTCTTTGACATTAAAATCATTCTCTTTTGAAATGGCTAAGTGCTAATTTTCTCCTCCATTTTCCAATGGAGAAACTTTGCTAACCTGCATTAGATAAATAGTTTTATATGTAATTCAAACAGTTCTCCAACACTACTTTCATCTGCTCCGTAAAATTTTACCATCTTTTGCAAAATGTATAATTTCACTCTGCAATGGACTTACATCATATATCCATTGTATTGCATTGTGTTGCCCTGCTTACTTGTGATAGGGAGGGTCAAACTGTACCAGTTTTGGTCCCTATAGGAAGCAGATGGCATACTCAGTCAGACTGTGTAATTGAGGAGAGTTTACTAAAGAAACCTTAAAATACGTTGTTGGGCCGAATTGGAGAAACCAGGAAAGGATATTGAAGGATGTGTGGATAGGGAGAAGGCCATTGCCAACCACCTCTAAACCCCAAACTCCCACCTGTGACCCAAAGCACATAGCTATAGCCAGAGCAGAGGGCTGTAACAAAGGAGTTGTGATTTAGGTAGAGGGATTCAGGCCATTCATAGTAATCCAGTTGAGAAGGAGCTGGGAGAGTAATTATCCTGATATTATTCTTCTATTGTTTTCTGGTCTCCTGCCAATGACATCCACTGGCTAAAGCCAAATGGAATCCAGAGAGGAAGGGAGCCCATTTAATACATTTTTGGAATTCAGCCTCTCAGCAGAAAGGGAGGTGGAAAGGGAGAAATTGATCTAGGGAGACAAAAATCTCTATCATACTGACCAGAAACATGTTAATTTGTTGACTCAGTAGATTCTGATATTAAGTAGAGAGTGATATTTGAATGAGGACAAACCCTACAGGTGCTCAATTCATTATGGATCTTCTAGTTTTATAACTTGTCTCTACCATATTGCATCACAACTGGAGCAATCTGCCTGACAAATACTGGGTTAATGTGATCTCCTGAAGTTTCCTTTCTAAAGGAATATAGAAGAAAGTTTCCTTTTTACTTTGAAGAGGGAAGAAATTGAACAAGGGGTAAACTGAACACGTGTTTTGGGGACATATTTGTACATATGTACACATGACACAGAAAAATGTTCCCATATTGCATGGATGAATTTATTGAGTCAGCTAACAATAATGGATATTTCAATCACTAAAAAATGCTTCCTGGTATTTTGAATCCAAGAGGCCATATTTCAACTTTCAAGCCTTTACTTAACTACCAGTTTCATGATTTCACCTGATTTATAAAGTTTAATGAACAAAATGAAAGTTTCAGAGAGAAATGAAGTTGGATTCTTAATTGGTACAATACAAAAAGGCTAGGAAACCACTGAAAAAACAGCAGGAAAACAGCAGAAGTTTTTACTGGTCACATATATGTGGAGAAATGAGAATTAGAGCCCACTATTCTCTAAGTTCTAGCAAACACTCAAGCTCTCAGTGAGAGAGTCTGGAGTATATACTGAAGGTAGGTTTGAATCATAGATCGACTCAATCTTACAAAGGCTGTAACATAACTTTGAACCAAATAAGGTCAGCTGCCCATATTTGAGCTGTCTGGTGGAGGGTAGCATTAATCCTCTCTGAAGATGAAAAAATTACTCTCAACCTTTTCATTTTTCTTATATAATGTTTGACATTCAGTTAAACATATCCATGTATATAGGAAACAGGGTCAAGAGAAAAATAGGCAATAAAAAGACAAAAAGTTGATCTAGATATTTCAGTTATATGCGTTCATGCATCTGATTGATATGTTTATGAAACTAGATGTGAAGATAATAATTTCAACAGAGCACTGTCATACATTAAAGGGAAATTCTAGAAATTTAAAATATAGCTGAAATTAAAAAAGAGCTCAATAAATAGGTATGGCAGCAGATTGAAAACAATACAGTACCTGGGATTTCAGAAGAAGATACAGAGATTGGGGCAAAAGCAATATTTAAAAGAGAATATCTGACAGCTTTCCAAGACATACAGAAGATACATAAAAGACATCATGCTACAGATACAGGATCACTCTGACCCTCAAATAAGTATAAAGAAACTAAGAGAAAAAAAAAACTTATACCTACTACATCATAGGAAAAATGAAGAAACTTAAAAGCAAAGGGGAAATATTAAAAGCAGCCAAAGAAAAAAGATAGAGCACTTTCAAATAGTCAATGAACAATAAGGCTAATATCTGACTTCTCAATAAAAACTTCAAAAGCCAGAAAACAATGGAAAGATACCTTCAGGTATTAAAAGGAAGTAATCTCCAAACTAGAATTTTAACTAAAAAATATATTCTTTAAAAATTAAAGAAAATAAAGATACTTTTGGATAAATACAGAGAACTTATTGCCAGGGGTTCCCATAGAAGAACATGAAATTGGGCTTTTCAGGCAGAGGGAAAATTATACCAGATTGAAATATAGAAAGGAATAAATAAAAGAGATACACACAAATGAATAAGATGTCAACAACAACAATTCATGTGATTTAAAGTGTATGCACAATTAAAGTTCATGACCATCATACCAAAAAAAAGTTAAAAATGGAGTTAAAAAATTCTGGCATGAGAAGTAGTGAAAGAACTAATTTATATTGAACCTTAAGAAGTAAAAAGCACAGATAGTAGTCTCTAGGGTAGCCATTTGAAGAATAGTATAGGAACGCATAACTAAAAGCAAGATGAAAATTATAGAATAAGGAAATATTTTTTATTATCTAAAAAAGGTTAAAAAAGATAAATAGAAGGTCTACAAAACAGGCAGGTGGCAGCTACTCAAGCAAATTAGTATGGACTGGATTTCAAAAAAACAAAAAAAAACAAACACCAACTATGTGGCTAACAAGACACGCATTTTAATATAACAAAACAAAAGGGATGACAATTAGAAGATACAGAAAAGTGTACCACGCAAACGCAAAGCAGAAGCAAGCTGACTGATGTAGCTGTGCTAATCTAGTGAGTTTTAGTCAAATGACAAGGTAGACTTTAAGGTAAGAAACAGCACTAGAAATGAGAAACTTTCATAATAACAAAAGATTGAAGCTTCAAGAAATGTATAAAAAGTATAAATTTGTATGCACTTAATTACGTAGTTAAAAATACTTAAAACAAAACTTGACAGATCTGAAAGTGGAAATAACCAAATCTGGGACATTTAAACATCCATTTCTCAGTAACTGACAGAACAAGTCAACAAGAAATTCATAAGGGTATAAAAGACTTGAACGACATGATTAATAAACTTGACCTGATTATTCTATACAGAGCACTGCATCCAAAAATGACAGGACAGCTATCCTTTTCAAATGCACATTGAATATTCACCAAAATTTAACATAGTCTGGTCCATAAAACTAGGAATAAGGTCACTCAAAGTTATCTGTTAGTGAAATTAAGCCGTATATCAGTAACAAAAGATAACTTGAAAATTCTCAAATATTTGGAAATTTTAAGAATTTCTAAATAACTTACGGGACAAAGAATTATAATGGAAAGTGAATGATAAGAGGTTCTATTTCCAGTAATGGTGGAGAATCTTATATTGGATTAACTAACTCTCCGACGGATAAAAATGATAAACTCTGGGCAAAATACTAGCAACCCCTGGACAACAACAACAACAAACACCTAAACAAATGACTATTTGTTAATTAGTCACATCACAATCAAATTGCTTAAAATAATTGCATGTACTCACTGCATTTGTGTGTGTGTGTGTGTGTGTGTGTGTTCTGTGCAATTTCATTACATGGGTGGCTCTCTGACTACCACCACAATCAAGATGAACAGTTCACTTGCAAAAAGCCCTCAAGCTACCCTTGTATAACCATAGTCACTTCTCTCTTACTACTATCCCCCTGCTCCAATATAACCCTTAGCAGCAACTATTCTATACTCTATAATCTTGTTGTTTCAACAAAATCTTATAAAGGGGATCAGGCAGCGATTGAATTTTTTTTCACTCAGTACAATTCCCTGGAGACCTACCCAAGTTGTTGCACATATTAATAGTTCACTACTATTTATTGTTATGTAGTATTTATGAAATGGGTGTATCACAGTTTGCTAAAATACCTGTTGAAAGAAATCTGGGCTCTTACCAGTTTTTGTTCTGTTTTTTTTTTTTAAGATTTTATTTATTTATTCATGAGAGAGAGAGAGCAGAGACAGAGACAGAGACAGAGACAGAGAGAGGCAGAGGCACAGGCAGAGGGAGAAGCAGGCTCCATGCAGGGAGCCCGAATGGGACTCGGTCTCAGGTCTCCAGGATCACGCCCTGGGCTGAAGGCAGCGCTAAACCTCTGGGCCACCGGGGCTACCCTCTTACCAGTTTTTGGCTGTTGTGGATAAAGCTGCTCTAAACATTTATATACAGATTTTTGTACGGACGGAAGTTTTCATTTCTCTGGGATAAAAGTCCAACAGTGCAAATCATGGACCATATGGTAGTGGCACGTTTACTTCTATAAGAAGCTGCCGAACTGCCAAAAAAAACCCCAAAAAACCCCAAAACAAAAAAATCACAAAATGGATCATACACCTAAATGTAAAACCTAAAACTATAAATTTATAGAGGGAAACATAGAGAAGGTGTTTGTGACCTTAGGTTAGGCAATAATTTTTTTAGTACAACATCAAAAGCAAGCTGAGTTAAAAGAAAATATTGAGAAATTATACATTATCAAAATTGAAAAGTTTTACTTTTCAAAATATACTTTAAGAGAAAGAAAAGGTAAACCACAGACTGGGAGAAAATATTTGCAAACCCTGTATTTGATTAAGATCTAGAATAAAGAACTCTTCAAATTCAGTAATAAGACAATAAACAACCCAATATAAAATAGGCAAAATACTTTAACAGACACTTTAGCAAAGATGATATACAAATGGTGCACATGATTAAGTAATCAGGGCAATGAATTAAAATCACAATGAGATACCACTACCTATATATTAGAATTTTTTAAATTAAAATGTCTGATCATACCAAGTATTGGAGATGATGGAGAGGAACTGAAATTCTTGCACACTGCTGGTAAGAATGTAAAATGGCACAACTATTTTGTTAAACAGTTTGGCAGACTCTTTTAAAGGTAAACTTACACCTGCCATGACCTAGCCATTCTGCTCCTAGGTAGAAAAGAAAGCATATGTCCATGCAGAGACTTGTCCACAAATATTTATAGCCACTTTAATTGTGATAGCCCCAGATTGGAAACACCTAAATATACATCAGTGGGTAGTTGGTTAACTGAACTGTAATATGTACATACAATGGAATACTGCTCATCTTTCAAGAAAAAATGAGTTAAAACACGGTACAACTTGGATAAACCTCAAAATAATTATGCTGAGCATAAGAAGAGAGACAAGAAAAAGAAACCCCATAATTTACGTCTATAAAATTTGAGAACAGGTAAATAATCTAAAGTGACATAAAGCTGATCATTAGTTGCTGGAGGATGAGGATGGGGAGTGACAAAAAGGAAGCAATACAAAGGACTTCAAGGAGTCTTTTGGAAATAATGGATATTTCCATTATCTTGATTGTGGTGACTGTGTGACAGTTTCAAGTATGGGAACCTATATTCAAATGTATCAAATAATTCACTTTAAGTACATACAGTTTCTTGCCTGTCAATTATATCTCCAAAAAAACCTGTTTCAAATTTAATTAAAAAGCTTTCCTACAAAGAAATGTTTAAGCCCAGATGTATTTGCTCGCAGATACTTCTAAACATTAAGGAAGAAATAGCACCAATCCTATGCAAACTCTTTCAGAGAGCAGATAAAAAAGGAAATACTTTCTAATTTGTTCTATGACGCCAACACATCCTTAATACCAAAATCATGCAAAAGACGGCAATACGAAAAAATTAATTTCCAGCCAAATTCTTATAATGCAGAATCCTAAAAAAATTTTAGCAAACCATAACCCGCAATTTATATTATATATTTATATTTATATTTATAAAAAGTGTAACATGTCACAAAGTTAGGCTTATTCCAGTAATGATTTAGAAAAATCATTCAGTGTAATTCACCAATTATCAAAATAAATGTGAAAAATCTGATTATTATCTGAACAGATCTATAAAAAATATTTGACCAAGTTCAACATCTATGTATTTATTAAAAAGAAAAAAACACTTAGCAAACTAGAAGTAAAGGGGAACTTCTTAACACAATAGAGATTTACAAAAATTCCATAGTAAACATGCTTAATGGTGAAATAGTGAAAGCCTTTCCTCTGTGATCGGGAATAAAATAAGGATGTTTAGTATCACTATTTCTATTCAATATTGTACAGTATAATATAGTCAGCACAACAAGGTAAGAAAGATAAGTTTTAAGAAATGGAAAGTAAATAATAAAACTGTTATTATTAACAGCAACATGGTTAAAACAAAAACATGAAAGACAAAACGTTCTACAAACTCTTAGAATTAATAATTTTAGCAAGATCACTGAATACAGGACCAATGTACAGCAACCAGTTATGTTTCTATACATGAGGAAACATTACAAAATAAAACTTTAAGAAGAAAACCATTTATAATAGCATCAACAAACATCATATAACTAAAAATAAAGTAATAAGTTACATAATTCATTTGTATTGAAAATTACAAAATAGCACATAGAAAAATTAAAGAAACCTAAATAAATGGAAGGATATATCATCTTCATTTTCATACTATAAAATTGCATTTTCCTCTTCAATTCAATGAATTTAAATGGGAATGTAGAGGGCCAAGAAGAGACAAGATAATCTTGAAGAAGAAAACTTAAGTTCTTACTGAACCTTAGATGAGTTCATATAGAAGACATTACTGAACCCAGAACCAGACCTTCACATATACTGTATCTGATTTATGATGAAGGTGACACTCCAGTTATAAAGGAAAAATGATAATTTTTTCCAAAAGTAGTGCTGGACCAACTGGATCCCACAAGGGACAACAATCCATCTTGATATCCTACCTCACACCATGCAAAGAAACTTAGGTAAATTTTAGATATGAATGTAAAAGGTAAACAATAACATTTGTAGAAGAGAATACTGGAGAATATTTTGATGACACAATGGTAGGCAAAGATTTCTTTTTTTTTATCTCATTGTGGTTTTGATTTGTATTTCCCTGATGGCAAGTGATGTGGAGCATTTTCTCATGTGCTTGTTGGCCATGTGTATGTCTTCCTCTGTGAGATTTCTGTTCATGTCTTTTGCCCACTTCATGATTGGATTGTTTCTTTGTTGTTGGGTTTAATAAGTTCTTTATAGATCTTGGATACTAGCCCTTAATCTGATATTTCATTTGCAAATATCTTCTCCTATTTTGTAGGTTGTCTTTTAGTTTTGTAGACTGTTTCTTTTGCTGTGCAGGAGATTTTTATCTTAAGTCTCAGTAGTTCATTTTTGCTTTTGTTTCCCTTGTCTTCATAGATGTACCTTACGAGAAGTTGCTGTGGCCAAGTTCAAAAAGGGTGTTGATAGGCAAAGTTTTCTTAAATAGGACTCGAAAAGCACTGACCACAATGAAAACCAGCAAAATTAGACCATGTTAAACTTAAAGATTTCTGTCTATCAAGGGATACCCTTAGGAAAGTTAAATACAAATCACCGAATAGAACATGGTATTTGCAACTCATTGCTAACAAAGAATTTGATACTCTAATCCATCAAAAAGGGAAATACAGACGCACCATGGAAAAAACATGTGAGCCGTTATATCACAAAAAGAATAAGCAAATGTTCAATAAACACATGAAAAAGTACTTACATCATGAGGCGTCAGGTGAGTAAAAACCCAAAGCACAAGGGGATACTATTATAGATACACCAAAATGATTAAAATTAAAAAGAAAAATAATACCAAGTTTGGCAAGGATGTGGAACAACTGGAATTCTCAATCACTGCTGCTCAAATGTGTTGATTTGTACGACTGTTTGGCAGTATTTACTAACACTGAATATCTTCATACCTTACGCCCCAATACTTCCACCTCTAGGTTTATCCTGAGCAGACATGTGTATACATGTCCACCGAAAGGCATGTGTAAGAATGTTTATGGCAGCACTCTTCATGACGGCGAAAAACTGAAAATAACACAAATATCCCCTGGCAGTGGAATTAAGCCATAATAAGTTGTAGTATATTCACACAACACAGTACTCTATAGCGAGTAAATATTGTAGGTTTTACAAGCCACATATTGTCTTTGTTGCATATTCATGTCATTTGTTCACAACTCTTTTTTTTATTAAAGATTTTATTTATTTAATCATAGAGAGAGAGAGAGAGAGAGTGAGAGAGAGGCACAGAGACACAAGCAGAGGGAGAAGCAGGCTCCAGGCAGAGAGCCTGACGTGGGACTTGATCCAGGGTCTCCAGGATCACACCCTGGGCTGCAGGCGGTGCTGCCCTGTTCACAACTCTTGAGAAATGTTAAAGCCATTCTTAGCTGGTGGGCTGTACAAGAGCAGTTATAGTATGCTGCAGTTGGCCATCATTGCTCTAGACCAGGAACAAGTATGTTACTGCTAAATGCAATAACATTAATGAATTTCACCAATGCAATTTTACACGAGGGAACCCATTCACCCAAGAGTGCATACTCACAATCTCGGCAAAACCCAAAAAAACTAAGAAGTTTTGATAGTGGGGTTTTTGCAGGTAATAGCAGTAATAAAAGGGGCACAAATAGGGTTTCGAAGGGGCCAGCAATATTATTTCTTGATCTGGATGGTGGTTACACATGATTCATTCAGTGAAAATTCATTGTATTACATACTTATGATTTGTGTCATTTCCTGTATATTATAATTCAAACATAATTTTACTTTAAAATCTTGAAAGTCCAGTTTTCCCCTCAACAATTTTTTTTTATTTATGATAGTCACAGAGAGAGAAAGAGAGAGAGGCAGAGACATAGGCAGAGGGAGAAGCAGGCTCCATGCGCTGGGAGCCCGATGTGGGATTCGATCCCGGGTCTCCAGGATCGCACCCTGGGCCAAAGGCAGGCGCTAAACCGCTGCGCCACCCAGGGATCCCCTCCCCTCAACAATTTAATTATTTTCTTCTCACTGCTGTTTTACACCAGCCTCTTTACAGCTATCCTAATTAGTAAAAACTTAGCCCACGCCTAGAAGATTGTGTTGTGACTTATATCACTATAGTTATTAAATAAGAATAACAAAACAGTGATTTTCTCTGTCATGAGTGAGAGGGAAGGGGGAGATAGAGGGCAGGGGGAGGGAGGGGACGGGGGGAGAGAAAGTGAGACAGTTAGAAACAGAGAGCATAACACCTAGAGGAGAAGTCACCCCAAGTACAGCAGGACAATGGTTTCACCATCTGGTCTGCGGTCTTGGTCCTGCTCATAACACTGATATTTCAGCAGAAGAGAATTAAGAACACAGTTAGCTAAAATACAAGAGCCTAGTTGAACATGGTTTTCTCATTTGTGCTTTATCCTAAACATGTGTAAAGATTTAGCAGCTCACCCCAGCAAGCATTTTTAATCCACATTCCAGTAATAGAGATTTCATAAATGCTTCTCAAGGATATTTTTATTTCCAGGCTTCAACAGATCCAAGTTATTTCATTCATAGGTGGCTTGGTGAAACCTTGAGATGATGACCAACACGACAGAGCAAAAGTGATTCCTCTTTAAAGGTCAGAGATAAGGGCACTTGGGTGGCTCAGTGGCTGAGCATCTACCTTTGGCTCAGATCATGATCCTGGGGTCTTAGGATCAAGTCCCGCATCAGGCTCCCCGCATGGAGCCTGCTTCTCCATCTGCCTGTGTCTCTGCCTCTCTCTCTCTTTCTGTCTCTCATGAATAAATAACTTAAATATTAAAAAAATAAAAGTCAGAGATATTGGTAGGTGTGGCAGCTTATTGGGTTTTCTGATCTCAATGAGAACTTGAAGATTTAGAAGCCAAATAGTGTTTAACTTTCACAACAAGACAGGTGCAATGATTACAACAAACAACAGAGCTAGAACTGTTATCAGAATGTTTTCACCTGCATATGTAAGAGGTAGGTCCCTTGGGTCCCTGGAAATGAAATAGACGGACAATTTCCTAGGATACTACTTGACATATATAGGTGAAAAAATTCTAGGTCTGATGAGTAGAAACCTAACGTAAGTTGCTATAGTAGAGATTCAAGGTCTCATACACAGGTCTCAGACATAGATCAGTTCACAGACTAAGAACTTCTCAATTCAAGGAGGTGACTGGGTCTCTTTGAAGAAGGATCTAGCAATATGTACACAGAAGTACAGCATACTGTGAATATTCTTCCAAGCCTTTCCCAGAGAGCTCTGAGGTCATTTTCCAGGACTATGCCCCAAGATAACCAGACTCTTCTAGGAATTTTTTAGATAGTGGTTCTGAAGTGGTGCTAATCCCTGGAGAACCAAAAAGCCACAGTGGTGACATTGTGAAGTAAGTGATAGATAAAATTTTTAATCTGTCTCACTGTGGGTCCACTCTTCTTGTGGTTAATTTCCCCACCATCAGAAGTAGAGCAAGACTAGATATACTCAGTAACTAACCAAATTTTGACATTGGTTCCCTGACCTATAAAGTGAAGATAATTATGATAGGAAGAGCCAAGCAGAAGTCCCTGAAAATGCCCCCAACCCCATCATTAAGAAAGTAAACTAAGGAATTGCTACGTCTCTGGGAACTGCAGAGATTAATGCTGCTATCAAAGATCTGACACACGCGGGGGTGGAGACTCCAGCCATATCTCTATTTAAATCACCTGGTGAAACAGCCTGATAGCTCCTGGAGAATAACCGAGATGATCACAAACCTAACCAGATGGCGATGATGATCACAGCTGTGGTTAGGGTTGTGGTATAATTACTAAAACAAATCAACATGGTCCCTAATATCTGGTATGTAGCTATAGTCCAGAAAATCCTTTTCTCATTCACATCAACAGGATAATCAGAAGCAGTTGCATATACAGAATAGTCCATTACTGTTCCACCTGAGTTATGTCAGGTCTCCCAATTCCCATCAAAATATAATCCCTGAGAGGACTGTTGCAGATATCAATTATTTCCCACAAAATAAAAGATAGCAAAGAAGCTAAGAGGCAAAGAGGGTAAAGTCTTTTAGATATTTCCCATTGTCCCTTCAGATCCACTCTCCATCCTTCTCCTCCCTACTCTTGTGCCTATATGGAGTATACAAACAGATATACTTGCCTTCTGCCTTTTGGTTGATTTGGCCAATGGCAGGCACCAGCAAAGGATCAGAGGATGGGAGAAAAATAAGGTGGAGGTATTTTTCTGCCATTCTGGATGTCTTGGGTTGGTTGCATCCCTCCATGGAAGGCCACAGTTTATCAGGCAGCCATCTCCTTATACCGCTACTCTCTGAGTTCTACTCTCTCTGAGTTCTACTCTCTCTGAGTTCTACTCAGGCTTAACGGGTGGTAATCACTGTTTTTAGTGATGAGGACTACTCTCTTGTTGCTTTCTCTACACTCTGCCTATACTTTTATAAGTAGCTTTTCTTAAACTGTTTTTTTTTTGGTATAGTTAACACACGATGTTACATTAGCTTCAGGTGCACCACTCAGTGATTTGACAAGTTCATACATTATGCCATATTCACCACAAGTATAACCACTATCTGTTCCCATTACATTGCTATCACAATATCACTGACTGCACTCCTCGTGTTCTGCTCTTCATTCCTATGACCTACTCTTTTCATAACTGGAGGTCTGCACACCCCTTCAGCTATCCTTCCCAATCCTCTAATCATCCCCCTGGCAACCATCAGTTTGTTTTCTGTATTTATAGTTCTGGTTCTGCTTTCCGTTTATTCATTTTTTTCAGATTTAATTTATGAGTGAAATCATACAGGATTTGTCTTTCTCAATCTTATTTCACTTAGCATAATACCCTCTAGGTCCATCCATGTTATCCCAAATGGCACAATTTCATCTTTTTTATGGCTATGTAATATTCCATTGTGTGAATATTTGTGTGTGTGTGTGTGTGTGTGTGTGTGTACCATGTTTGCCTTATCCATTCATCTATTGTCGGACATTTAGGTTGCTTCCATGCCTTAGCTATTGTAAATAATGCTGCAATAAATATAGGAGTGCATATATTTTTTTGAGCTACTATTTTTGTTTTTCCTGGGTAAATACCCAGTAGTGGAATTACTGGATCATATGGTATTTCTATTTTTAATTTCTTGAGGAGCTTCTATACTATTTTCCATAGTGGCTGTACCAATTTACATTCTCACCAATAGTGCTTGAAGGTTCCTTTCATTCCACATTCTCGCCAACACTTGTTTCTTATCTTCTTGATTTTGGCCATTCTTTTTTTTTTAATTTTATTTATTTATTTGATAGAGGGAGAGAGCATGAGTGGGTAGAGGGGCAGAGGAAGAGGGAGAAGGACAAGTAGACTTCCCACTGAGCACACAGCATGATGCATGACTTGATCCCAGGATTGTGAGATCATGACCTGAGCTAGAGTCAGATGCTCAACCAACTGACCCACCCAGGCACCCCTTAATTTTAGCCATTCTAACAGGTGTAAGGTGATATTTCACCATGGTTTTGATTTGCATTTCTCTGATGATGCGTAATGTTAACCATCTTTTCATGTATCTCTTGGCCATATGCATGCCTTCTTTGGAACAATGTCTATTCAGGTCCTCTTCCCCTTTTTAAAATCAGATTGTTTGGGGTTTCTTGGTGTTAGTTGTAGAAGTTCTTTCTATATTTTAGCTACTAATCCTTTATTAGATATATCATTTGCAAATATCTTCTCCCATGCAGTAGGTTGTCTTTTCATTTTCTTGATCATTTCCTTTGCTGTGCTGTACAAAAGCTTTTTATTTTGATGCATTCCCAATAGTTTATTGTTGCTTTTGTTTCCCTTGCCTTAAAAGACCTATCTAGAAAAATGTTGCTAAGGCTGATGTCAGAGGAAATTACTGCCTGTATTCTTTTCTAGGATTTTTATAGTTTCAGGTCTCATGTTTTGGTCCTTAATCCACCTTGAGTTTATTTTTGTGTATGTTATTAGAAAGTCCAGTTTCATTCTTTTGCATGTAGCTGTCCAGGTTTTCCCAGCACCATGTATGAAAAGACTGTCTTTTCCACTGTATGTTGTTCCCTTCTTTGTCATAGATTAATGGACTGTATAAATGTGGGGTTTTTTTTCTGGGGTCTGTATTCTGGCCCATTGATTTTTGTGTCTGTTTTTGTGCCTAGTACCATACAACTTTAATTGCTACAGCTTTAGTATATCTTGAAATCTTGAGCTGTGATATCTCCAGTTCTGTTCCCCTTTCTCAGGATTGCTTTTGCTATATGGGGTCTTCTGTGGTTCCATAAAAATGTTAGCATCACTGTCCTAGTTTTATGAAAAATGCTGTTGGTATTTTGATAGGGACTGAATTGAATCTGTAGATTGTTTTGGGTAATAAGGACATTTTGACAATATTAGTTGAGCATGGACTATCTTTCCATTTGCTTGTGTCATCTTCAATCTCTTTCATCACTGTTTTATAGTTTTCTGAGTATAGGTCTTTCACTTTCTTGGTTAAGTTTATTCCTAGGTATTCTATTCTCTTTGGCGCAGTTACAAATGTGGGGTTTTTAAAAAATTCCTCTCTCTGTAACTTTGTTGTTAGTGTATGGGAATGCTACCGATTTCTCAGTATTAATTTTGTACCCTGCCACTTTACTGAACTCATTTGTTACTTCCAGTAGTTTTTTGGTAGAATATTTAGGATTTTCTATATATAACAAACATCAATGTCATTGGCAAATAGTGACAGTTTAACTTTTCTTTGCCAACATGGATGGCTCATTTCTTTTTCTTGTCTGATTGTCATAGGTAAGACTTCCAGGACTATGCTGAACAAAAGTGGCAAGCATGGACATTCTTGTTCCTGAACTTAGAGGGAAAGCTCTCAGTTTTTCACTACAAGTGTTTTTTTTTTTTTTTATTAAACTGCCTATCATGTGCTGTGTCCTGACTAATATTTAGATTGATAGTTTCCAGCCCTCACCTGGGGATGTTTGGGCCTGAGATAAAGTAGATGGGGGCTGCAGCCATAAATGCCATTGCCATTCTATATGTCCCCCTCCTTTCTTTCCAATCAGATAAGGATTTGGAGAACCAGAAATATCTACCCAATCTGTATATCCCCTACCTCCCATCTGGTCTAGAGCTTCTTTTTGTGGCTCTCTCCTTCCTGATTTCCCTCTATAGTTGGTGTCTTGCCCTGAAATAGCCTACCTAGCTATTAGACCCTGGCTACCTTTCACCATGTTCATCCCCATGGCTTAAGGTCCTCAAATCTCCTTCTCTAGATGCCATGGCAGGTCTATAGGAGCCAGGACTCAGTTTTCCTCTGCTTTCCCTCAGCTGCCTGATTGGCCACTTAGAACTAATCATTTCTAAAATCAGAGTCAGTGTACCCAGGCCTACATGATGCCTGACTGCCAACTGTACTTTCTGAACTACATCAGCTTTCATTCCTTCTACTTCCAGTACATATTACTTGGCCTCTACCTAGCCATAAATATTTCCCATTTGAGCTGCCCCAGAGCACACATCCTCACTCCAAGGCCAGGCAATTTGACAGCATTACATGAAATTCCTTGCCTGTAGAAGTTCCTCATTAAATGAAATGACATGTCAGAAAGCATTTTGTAAACAATAAAGTGCTACAGACAATGAAATTGTGATTACCTGTTGACCAAAGTCAATGACCAGCATGTATACAAAAGTTTGGATATTTGCAATAGTCTTTTACATAATTGATATTTATAAAGTGACAGTGAAGAAAAGCACATATAATTTCCTTTTGTGTCAGGTTTTTTTCCTTCCTAAGATTCATTAGGAAAAGATCTGCCTTTACATACATATGGAAATGGTAAAAATATTCTGCTATGCTCTCTGAGAATGAGCTGGAGTCCGCAGCACACTAGGAATGCAGTATACAATGTTGTGTGTGGATGTATGTATGCATGTGTGTGTGTGTGTATATATGTATATATATGCATGTGATGTGTGTATGTGCATGTGATATGTGTATGTGTGCACATAGAGTGTGTGTGTGTGTGTGTGTGAAAGAAGAGGCAGCTAGAGCCCTAGAACAGAGATGTAAGACAGCAGGTTAAGGAATAAGCTTTGGCAGAAAGGCTGTTAGGAACCTAATTGATGCTTTTCTCCAAGCAGGATGAAACAAATGCAGCCAAACAGTATGGAAAGTTTCCAGGCCAGCGTAGAGTCAAGAAGAAAAAACATCACATTCTTAGGTCTCAAAGAAGACAATGTTGAATGACATACAGACTATAATAGTTAAGGAATTACATGAAGGCTTAATGAGTACTTAGGAGTTGTTTATTTTAACACTTGCTATATTTGGTGGTAATTCAGGGCTTATGAAAAGAGACATAAGAATAATAATGATAATGATAATCAATATGTATTAACCACTGACTATGTACCAGGTGCTGTTCTAAGCCTCCTACATGTATTAGTTCACTTAATTCAGATAGCAACCCTCTGAAATATGCTCTATTATCCCCACTTTGCAGATAAAGAAACTGGGGCACAAAGGGTTTGAATGGTAACTAGCCAGTATTCATACAGCCAGTAAGTGTTAGAGCCAAGATTCAAGTCCCTGTTGCCTGACTTTAGAGTCACTGGGGTTTCCATGCTAAGTTGACTCACAGAGGGTTTTCTCAATACATTTATTTCTGGAAATAAAGGTAAAGGAATGAACTGTTAGATTTTTGTTATCCAGGTCTGAATAAACTTAATTGTTTGTATTACACTATCCTAAACCAGCTACTCTGATATTAAATAAAATTAGAGTGACCAACTACCTCAGTTTGACCAGGAGCAGATACTGGGAACATCCCAGGATGTTTTTCACTGGGAAAACTAGGATGGAAAAAAAAAAGAAAGAAAGAAGAAAAGAAAGAAAGAAAGAAAGAAAGAAAGAAAGAAAGAAAGAAAGAAAGAAAGAAAGAAAGAAAGAAAGAAAAAGAAAAAAGAAAACCAGGATGGCTGGTCATCCTAAAAGGAATCCTATTTAAAATGAATAAATTTACCTCTATGGACTTCTTCCAGTTTGTTTTGGCAACAAAATCATCACCAGAGTAATTTCTACATTTTGTCTCTGGCATTAATTAATAACTATCATATAGTAAAATGGCCCTCATTGATTTTTCATTAAGCAGTGGCTCCCATCCTGAGATGGTTTTGTTTTAATGTTGAGTGGAGAGTGTAGGCAAGCAGATCCCCAAGGTCTCTAACCCATGCAGGCACAGCTGGGCAGATGGAGAGTTCTCCCATGGAAGAGAAAGGTCTTTAGGAATGGCAGACATTGTCCAGAAGGTCCAACCTCTCTGGCCCCACAGGAGCTTCCCCTGTGGCTCTCTCAATACAGGCCTGGCAGAGGACAGATGAGTCAAGGCCCAGAGGATGCCCACATGCACCACCTGTATCTGTCAGACAATGCACACTGGGCTAGCCTTTCCGTTCTGCAAGCCACTCAAAAATTCAGTGCCAGGTACACAGCGCCTTTCATTTCTTTTTAGTAATTGGTCCATTGTCAATGTCTTTCTCACCTCTTCACAGTCTGGCTTCAGAGGGTATTTCCCATTGTGCCTTTAGCTTTCTTTGTCACTTGGCTTCCTGCCATCCGCTAGAATCTTTTCCTTGAGTGACTGGGGACAGGCACATTTATGCCAGCCTCTCTAGTGAGATCTTACTGCCTTAGCCCAGCACACTGTCTCATGTTCAATGTCTCAGCTGGAAGAAAAGTCCCACTTGCTGGCTTGTTCCATTTTATCAGACCAGGCAACAGTCAAAGTGAAGTGACAAGTGCTGGAGGGTGCTCATTTCCTAAACCTCAATTTACACCCACTAATGATCTGCAATATCTGGGCTGAGGCATGTAGATTTGCAGAGATAAACCCTAATGGCTGCTAATTTCAAGCGGCATCAACAAAGTCACTCAGGCAGAAAGAGCGTATGCAGGTGGCATGAATTGTATGTACAGTCTATAACTAGGATGCTTTTGAACTCAATTGCTTAAAAGTGAAAAATAAACAATTGAGAAATGAATAACCTGGGATTTGGGATCATTTGTGTAAAATTCTATTTGCATAAAAAGAACCTATGTACCAGAACCAGAAACTCTGGTCATTATGGCTGACTAAATCATCCCAAGTGGTGATCACTAAAATGGAACTCTGCATAATTTCCTGACATTTCCATGTCTCTTCTGCATAAGAAATCGGTTCTGAAATCCAAACAACTCAGAAAAAAGGTTATAAATATGAAACTAAGTATTATTTTCTCCCTATCCCTGAAGATAAAGTGGCGCCTCTTCAAGAGAGACACAAATCATTTAAAACTCCAATCTTAATCTAGCATAAAACCATAATAGTATAATTCTTCCTGGGGGTAAACTAAAGTCTGCTTCAAGGTCCCTGCTTATAATTATTTTACCATTAGAAGCATAACCATATTTCTAAAACTCAGTGTTTACTGTTCTGATCTATTTGCTTCACTCCCAACCATCAGCTGGTTCCCAGTTATAAAGATGAGCCTAGAAGGAAATTAAGGCCTTTCTAAGAACTAATAAAAGACCATCTCTTCTGCAAGTGGTGTTTGTATTATGTTTGTCATCGTTTGGCTGGTAGAGACTGTAGGAAATGGGAAGGAGATTATTACACAAGAATGCATATTGTAGAGAGAAATGAAGATGTGCCCATCGATTCTGTGTCCTATCCCAGAAATTGGGTGATGCAGTTCCAAGATGCTCGGCGATGTTCATTAATTTGCTTTGGCGAGAAAGAGACAGACAGAGACAGAGAGACATAGATAGAAGGCCTCTCAGCCCTGAGAAGCCAGCACTATTATACTGAATCCTGGCATGACTGTGAGGACAATGATTTTAGAGCTCACAATTAATTTATCATTAAAAATACGATGAAAAAGAATCCTGGCATTGGTGGTTTTGGCAGACTCCCCAATCCAAAAAGGAGAGGGAGATTTCCTTTCTGTCAAGTTTTGCTTAATGGACTAAGAGAAATCACGCTACTGGTCCAAATTTAAGAAGTATTTAAAGAATATTATCTAATAATGTATTCACCTGTGGGTTTATTTATTCCCTACTTACTCTTCTTTCATGAACTCTTCATAGCTTTGCTTTGAACGGCAAAGTTCTGGGATAGCTTTGGCTGATGTGAGGATGCCGTGGTGGCCAGGGGTGGAAGTTGATGGAGTAGTCCCTCCTTGTCTCAATTCTCCCCCCCAAAACCAGGGCAAGATCTCAGATAAGCCCTGCTCCCAGTGCAGCCTCTGAACATTCTGTCTATAGAGGGTTTTGTCACCCCAGAACTGTCTTATTTCCCACTGCAGCTTCCCAGTCCCATGTTAATTCCCCCTGTTCTGTCCTGGCCTGTGTACTTTGTTAGCTGAAATCTCTTCCCCTGCCATATTTCGTTGACACTTCTCCCACTCAAAAACCCAGAATGTTGACTTACTGGCTAGCACGTTAGGAAAGTCCAAATTCAATACCATTTTTAATCCTAATATCAGACTGCAGTGTTGGAAACCTACCCTCTGGCTCCGCCTCCCCATAGCTGGGCAAAATATCAATTGTTGATTACC
The DNA here is from genome assembly GCF_905146905.1 of Nyctereutes procyonoides. NCBI lineage: Eukaryota > Metazoa > Chordata > Mammalia > Carnivora > Canidae > Nyctereutes > Nyctereutes procyonoides. Next base: position 43,464,399 of record NW_026575049.1, on the reverse strand, counting down.
ATTCTCTGATGTTCCAGATCTTCCTCAACACAGCCCTCCAAATGGTCACTAATTACTGATGTGAGTTAGCAAGCAAGATAGCTCAGCAAGAAAGAATTTGTTGAACCCTGTTACGTTCCAGCCACCTCTTCTAGGCCCTGGAGACACAGCAGAAAACACAACAAAGGCCATGCACAGACAGAAGACAGATAAATAAATAAAGGATTTAATGCCAGATAGGGGAAAAAAATGTCATGAAAGAAAAATTAATCAGAGTGAGGAAATGGCCTAATTGGTCAGAGAGTAAAGAGAGAAATGAGGGAGTCAGCCATGCAAATACCAATGGGGAAGATTCTTCCAGACAAAGGGAATAGCAAGTGCAAAGGCCTGCAGCTGTAAGGCTGCTAGGGATCTGTTTGCCATCTCCCCCATCCAGCCTGATCCCCATCTACCACCCCATCCTATTTTCCATTCTTGGTCAAAGCCAATCATTGCACAATCATTGCACAATCATGACTCACCTGTGCAAGTACTGCCAATTCTCATTATCATCTCTGGGCTGAGGTTATAATCAAGTGTTCAGATGGCTGAAATCCCTCCTAGAAACTGCCAGAATTTAGAAGCTTCTGAATAGATGAAGAGAAACTAACTTTGTTGCCTTCTGTCTAGATGTTGACTCTTCTTACTAATATAAGGAGATCATCTGATCATGGAGAAGGAGCCGAAAAACCTTTTGGCCATTTTCTCTTGAACCATGTAGGAAGGGTCTTCTCCTTATTTAAGACTCTTAACAAGCTTTCTCCTACCAAGTCAAGTCAATTCTTCTTTACTAACTTCCCCCCTCCATTCCTTTCCTTCTTCTTCCCACTCCTTCTCTCCCTCTCTCCCTCCCTCCTCCCTTCCCTCCTCCTCTATTTTGCCACCCACTCTCTACCTGGTGCCCTGGGATGAAACCAGTGACCTTGCTTTGGGGTGCTGGGTCCTCAAGGCAAGGCTTGGTGGATGTGATTTCTCTTCCTCGGTGCCAACATTACCTATTAACTACACAGTGGAGGTCATAGAGATCCTTCTCAACTCCTTCATGGGAAGACCCCTAGCAAGATGCACCTTTGGCATTTCATCTACTCCAACTAGTCCCTGTTTGGCTTACTCTTCTCAGTCTGGGATTGCTGGCTTATACTATTGAAAATTGATCTCAAATGAGCCATATCAGCATCTGCACAGTTAATACACCAGGTTGTACATTGCCTTGGCTTCTTTACAGTGATTCATATTTTGTTTCTACATTTCAGGATCCATTCAGAGTCATTTGCATACTTTTTGATGATACTATTGGATGATGGAGATCTTTGAATGTGTGTGTATGGTAGAGGAAGGGACGTGGAGGGAGGTAGATTAGTACATCAACCATTCATCTCTAGCTCTCAGAACAAACCACATCCAAATCCCCAGATTTTGAATCCTGTTTCTGCCAAGGCTAGAACATCTCCTTTTCCTTTTTTGACTGTGCCTTCAGGGCTGGTGTCAATGTCACTTCTCTGATCTTTCCTAAATTGTAAGAATTCTTATTGAACTCCTAGGTCACTTTTTGTTTTATTCAAAGTGGGTTAACTTTTCAAATAAATAAAACAAAACAAAATCTGAGTAGCTAAAATTATGATGATGTAATTCCGGCTTGCAGTACAGTCCATGTGGGTTAGGTAGCACCTCTCCAAATAATGACCCAGAATGAAGTGCCTTCCATCACAGCAGAGCCATCTTCAATCCATGGCATTTGAGGGCACCACAGCAAAACATAGAGAGTGGAGGTCTCAATGTGAAGTTTCATATGCCAGACCAGAGAGGGGCATATGTAATAGCTGACTATGCTCCCTTGGCCATAAATGAGTCACGTGGCCCTACTTATCTGCTGCGACACTGGGAGATGTCATTGTGCTACCTGCCCAGGAGGAGCCATTCAGGAGGCACATAAAGCATGGTCTCTGCTACATTCTTTGCTGCTTCACTTTGATTATATTTTGTCTAATTATTCCCACAGATGCAGAAAAGTAATAAGGAAGCTCAGAGGTTTAATACGAACACTGCCTTTTACAGTTGAGGCCCAGAGAAGCAAAGTGACTTGCCCAGTGCAGAGTTTAGACTAGAACTCTTCTCTTCCAATACCTGCTCCAGAGCTTACAATTCTGCCTAAGTGTTTTATATTTTTTTTTACCTGACAAGTCCATACACTCATCGGAGTCAAGAATAGGTCTCTAGTCCCAGCTCCTACCAAGGGACTGAACATAGAGAAAATCTTAACAATTGAACAGAGGTGAAGTCGCAGGGCACAACTTTTCCTTTTCAGGGATGACCCTCTCACATGGGTCTTTTTTATATGGAGAGAGGAGGTGAAGGAAAGCACATGGCCATATTTCACAAATCTAGGACGCCAATGATGAAAGATGTATCATTATTTTATTTACTACTAAAAAAGAAAAAAAATGCTGTTAATTACCTTGGGCAAAACACTTTATCACTTAAAATTATTATTTTATACTTAATAGAATGTGTATACATTTCTTAAGACATAGTTTTTTTTTAATTTTTATTTATTTATGATAGTCATACAGAGAGAGAGAGAGAGAGAGAGAGGCAGAGACACAGGCAGAGGGAGAAGCAGGCTCCATGCACCGGGAGCCCGACGTGGGATTTGATCCCGGGTCTCCAGGATCGCGCCCTGGGCCAAAGGCAGGCGCCAAACTGCTGCGCCACCCAGGGATCCCTAGACATAGATTTTTTTATCATACTAAATATATGTAACAAAAGTTACCATTTTAACCATTTTTAAGTGTATTGTTCTATGGCATCAAAAACATTCACATTGTTGTGTAACCAACCCAAAACTTTTTCATCTTCCCAGTCTGAAACTATGTACTATTAAGCAGAAATCCCCATTCCCCTCCCCTTAATAGAGCCCCCTGATAACTACTATTCCACTTCCTTTCTCTTTGAATTTGGTTACTGGGGACCTCATTGACCTCATGTATGTGGATTCATATAATATTTGTCCTTTTGTGACTGACTTATTTCACTGAGCATAATGTCCTTAAGGGTCATCCCTATTGGAAGATGTGTCCTAATTTCATTACTATTTACAGATGAATTATAGTCCATTGTCTATACATATACCACATTTTGTTTATCTACCTATTCATCAAAGGACACTTGGTTTGCTTCCACCTGTTGACTGTTGTGAATGATATTGCTACATACCTGGGTGTGCAAATATCTGTTTGAGTCTCTGCTTTGAATAATTTGGGGCATGTGCCCACAGTGTAATTGTTGGATCATATGGTAATTCTGTATTTAATTTTTCTGAGGACCCACTATACTCTTATCCAGAGAGGCTGCACCATTTTACATTCCCACCAGCCATGTACAAGGGTTGTAATTTCTCTACATCCTAGTCATGCTTATTATTTTTGGTTTGCTTTTCTTTTTATGACAACCATCCTAATTAGACATAGACATTTAAAAAAATCATATATCACTCTTGTGCATCCATAAAAAGGGAAATACAAGCAAAGTCAATAGTTTCAGACTTTCTTAGAACTTTTTCATATTGTCTGACTTTCCTGAGTCACTTAGTGACTCAGAGATGATGATGTTTTCCCATGCAATGTCACAGTCTATGCTGTAGGATCATCAAGCTCATTGGTGATGCAGCATTTTTTTTAACAGGCCCAAAAAACAACTGGTACTGGACTCCTCAGCTAATGTTGCTTTTCTGTGGAGTCAGCCTATTTGTGACTCCTGCTTTGAGAATGTTGCTAACTAGTCTGGTTTACCTCCTCCCCCACCGTGTCCTGGTAGCCACTTGGCTCATAGGAATGCAGTGCTCCACTGTGATCTGGGGATTTTCTTCCAAGCCACTGATCCTCATTTTGCAAGTTCTGATGCTGGTGTTTTCAATCAATGCCTGTCCAGGCAATGGCAACTATGTCATGACCACTGCCAAATAATGTAAGATGTCACTGATTGCAAGGCTTAATTTCCGAAAAGTTAAAATAAAAATAAAAAAGAATGTGTGTTGTCAAAATGATAACAAATATTAAGTGTGACAGGTAAGTATGTTTGTACATGAATCACTTGATATGAAGACTCTAAGTCCAGCCCCCTTGAAATTATCATTTAATAACTCAGGAGGGCAATGAGCACACAACCTCACCCTTTCCCCCATCATATAAGACTAGAGTCCTTTTATCCTGAACCCATAGGACAAAAATAATAGTGTCCCCCACAAACGGAGGAGGTCCATTTACACCAGTTGAAGTAGAGGGTGGGGATGTACAACCTTCTGTTGGATGACCCTGATCCTGTTACTCTAAGACAGGGAGGTCATTCTAGGCTTTCACTGAAAAACAAGGTCTATATGGAAGAAACGCTGAAGGTCTCTTTTGGCCATGAGGGGGCAGAATGGACATTGTGCACTAAAGAGATTTGGTTGAGCTCTCTGGTGTGTGATACAGTTCTTCCTTGGTCTGGCAATGCTTCTGGAAAAGGTTAACCCCTTAATCCCTCCCTGTACTCCCTTCTGGATTTACTTATTGTAGTGCAGGATCATAAAGAAATGTGCAACCTGGGACTTATCAGTCCAAATTACTCCTGAGAAGCTGGAAGGGAATGAATGAGAAGGTAGAAAGACCCAAAACGATCACGGAAACAAAGAGAAAGACCCCAGGAGAGGGAAATTCAGAAAATTCATTAGACTCATAATGAATTTATCTTTGTCATTCATTTTAAATTTTTATAATTGGAAAATACAATACATATAAATAGAAGTGCATAAAAATAAATTTGCAGTAAACTGTAATTATAAAGCCACTTACATCACTAACAAGAAGGTAGTTGGCACCCTAGAGACCCACCTCTGTGTGCCTTCTCCATTACCTACCCCCCTTATCTCACAGTGTACCTCACAGCTGAGGCAGCACTGGCTTCATGGGGGCAAGAGCTGAGCCATCTACAGTGCCCCACGCTCAAATGGGTCTCAGGTTGGGGATCTAATGCTCTGCTTTCACCATCTTTAAATTCTCAGTAATTTTCTGAACTTGTGTTTTATAAGTGGAGTCAAATGGCAAGTATGCAGGAGCAGAGGAGATACATATAAAAAAGGAAAAGCTTATACATTGTAGTACTTTGAATGATACTTTTCCTTCCTTTTTGACAAAAGGCCTGATAATATTCAGTTTGCATTGGGCTCCATAAATTATGTAGTTGCTTTAGGCTATAAGAATATTACATACTGGGCGGGGGTGAGGGGTTGGGGTGACTGGGTGATGGGCACTGAGGGGGGCAGTTGGCGGGATGAGCACTGGGTGTTATGCTATATGTTGGCAAATTGAACTCCAATAAAAAAATAATAAAAAAGAATATTGCATACCTTAAAAGGAAAAAGAGAGAACTATATTCAAATAAAAATAATTTAAATAATTAAATTTAATTTAAAAATAAAGAAATACCAAAAGAAAAAAGAAAGAAAGAAAGAAAGAAAGAAAGAAAGAAAGAAAGAAGAAAGAAGAAAAAAGAGAGGAAAAGAAAGAACGAACAAATTTAAAAAGTTAACTGGCAACTCTTGACAAGAAACCTGTAGGTATTTTCTATGTGACCCAGCTAGGGGTCAGCCTCCAGCTGTTCTCACAGTAAAGGAAGGGATACACACACACCATTCAGTAACTGACCTCCTTCACTGAACAAACACTGAGAGCCAACCATATGAAAAGCACTTTGACAGACTAATGAAACCCAATTCCTACCCTCAAGGAATCTAGAGTTTCCTGGGCCAAATGAAACATGCATGTTCCTCCTGGAATCTAGTATTGCCTGTCTCCAATCATTTATCTTCACTGCTGCAAGGGTGATCCTTCTAAAACTTAGATTTGAATATAACTACTTGTCTCCTAAAGACCCTTCAGTGGCTTCCTACTGCCCTCAGAATAAAGTTCAAACTCACTGACTTGGTGATTCACTTCATACACTTCCTGCAGTAATTATTAAACAACTCGAAAGAGTCAACAATAAGAAAATGTACTACCTCACATAACCAGAAGTCCCAGGCAGAGAAGCTTCAGACCTGGTTAATTCATCAGCCCAATGACTTCATCATGAATGTGGGTTCCCTCTATCTGGCTACTCTTGTCTTTCCAGCATACTGATTTGTCTTCTGGGGTTAGTTTTCTTTTTGAACTAGGATATATCCACAGAGGAAAAGGGGAATGGTATGTTTGCCTCTATGTGACTCTCTGAATGAGCATTCTTCCCATGCTATCTCATTGGCAAGAACTGCAGTCTTGCCAATGCTAAACCAATTCTTAGGAAGGAACAGAATTACCATGACCAGCTTAGACCCTGGTCTATGGAGGGGCTTTCACGCCTCTCAATCACATGCTGCTTAGTAGCTAAACAACATAGAGATTCCCAAGGCAAAGAAGGATGGCTAGTAGTAAGGCAATCAGCAGTGCCCACCCACCAGGCGCATGAGGCTCTGCATCATCTGGCCCTGCTTATGTATCTGGCCTTCTCTATTGCCACATCTCTCCCACATTCTATTCTTCAGCTACAGTAAATTTCTCAACCTACGAGACTGACTCTGTTTTGGGTATCCACTCATGCTGTTCTTCTTACCTGAACTCTCTTTCTACTGAAGGATCTGCCCCCTGCCCCACAACACACACATACACATACACATACACACACACACACACACACACACGCACACAACATATTTTTACCTGGTTAACTCTTGATCATTCTTTTGACCAGTGGTTTAAGCCAGAGTGGAAAGCTGGCAGCACCTGATCTATTAATGTATTTTATTTGTTTCCCTTAGTATTTTTATTTTTTTTTTTATATTTTTATATTTTTTAATTCGGTTGGGACATTTAAAAATAAATGTCTAGGGATCCCTGGGTGGCGCAGCGGTTTAGTGCCTGCCTTTGGCCCAGGGCGCGATCCTGGAAACCCGGGATCAAATCCCACGTCGGTCTCCCGGTGCATGGAGCCTGCTTCTCCCTCTGCCTGTGTCTCTGCCTCTCTCTCTCTCTCTCTCTCTCTCTCTCTCTCTCTCTGTGTGTGTGTGTGTGTGGCTATCATAAATAAATAAAAATTAAAAAAATTTAAAAAAAAATAAATGTCCAGCTTTTGACTTCCCTTAAAAATTGGGAAGAGATATTAACGGCACATAGCCACAAGACTCCACTCACTCAAGCTGAGGGCCATGGCAACTGTAAACAGGGAATGCTCTCTCCAGTTCATTCAGCTCCCACCTGACTGGATTAACTCATTTATATAGACTGCCTGGCCCTGTAGGCATTGGAAGTTGCCAACCCTAGTTTAGACTGTCCCTGAAGACCTGTTTCCAATTTAGATTGTTTTTTTTTTTTTCTTGGCTGTTTACAAAGACTTCCCTCCCGTAGTCAAAACACTTATCACATTATTGTAACCACCCATTTTCTGGTCAGCTCCCTCAATACTCAGATTATAAAGTCCTTGAGGGTCATAAGTGTTTCTGTCTTGTTCGTGGTTCTGTCCCAATCACCCAGGCCAGGGCCTGGCATGTAGCAGGTACTTAGTGCATGTACAGATGAAAGTGAAAAGTAAAATGTATGTTGTTTGTCTCAGAAGAGCATTTAGGCCCTATTTGTTTAACCTACAATTACATGTTCATTGAAGCAATATCAATTAACTGCCCATTATAGGCCTGATAGTGTGCTAGATGTTGAGGGTAAAAGGCAAATAAGTCAGCCTTAGCTCTCAGTGAGGCCATAGTCTAATGGGGAGACCAACAGAAACACAATGATTGCAGTGGAGGTGATAAATGGGATCAGAGAAGAATGTGGAGGGGCACTGGAGGGTAGTTGACGGATTTACCTTGAGTGGTAAAGAGAATCTATGTCTGAGTCCCAGCAGAATACAAAATTCATGCCAGATAGCTCATGCAAAGAGTCTGGTGAAGGCACCAGACACAGAACTGTGGGGAAGTTAAGGAACTAAGAAGGGCTGTTGTCATGATACTGGGAAGCCATTACTTCTCCTGGGGCTAGAGGGCTAGAAGAGGAAACGGTGCTGTTGGACCTAATAAGAGCTAGAATTGGGAGACCCGGCCAAAATCAGAGACCTCGTACCCATATATGGGGTAAACAAGGAGGAAATACCCCAATCTCTCTCCCTCTCTTCCTGCTTTCCCATTTCCTGCCAGTCTCTCCCACTGGCTCAAGACAACCAGAAAGCCACCAGGTAGGGTGTCAGAGTGATTTACTCTACAGAGGTCAGCCTCCTGGGGCACAAAAGGATAGAAGTGAGAGAGAAGGGATCTGGTGGTGGTGGTGGTGGCAGGTAAAGAGAAGGCAGCTAATGGAAGAGTCTTTCCAAGAAGAGGTCACCCTGGAGCTGAGGCTGAAGAAGGGAGGAAAAACACTGTTTTCAAGATTTTTTGTTTCACTTAGTTTATTATTTGGATTATCTATATCTATCCGTTATTTTATGTGTGTCTCTGTGTGTTTCTGCTTTGCTTGCAGCTATTACCACATGTAAATGCATTTGCTGAGGCAGCTACCTTTTGCAGACCACAGTTAACGTGTTCATTCACTAAGGCAGAAGATCTCCACTTAAACAATTGGTCTTGGGAATAAAAAACTAAATAAAAGTACTCAGTAATTTTCGAGTTTTGTTTCTTTGGGTACCAGGTACATTAGCTAGAGGGCAGACATCAGCAATGGCATATGTATGTAACATGTGTTTTTTTAATACTATAGGAAAGGTTGGAAACTACTTTCATGATCAATCTAGATTTCTCTGTAGCTCTGAACAGAAAACGTGCCTAAATGTCCTCATCTCAAAATTTAATTCCATAAAAAGTGATATTTGGATTGATTAGGTTCTTCTATTTGCTCATATAAAAGAAGGAACATTTGTGAAGGATATGGTTCTTCCATCCTCATAGGAGGAACAGAAGGTCGATTTATGCCCTTAAGGGAATGAAGATGGCAGTAGATTGGGAGGGATTCAGGTGCTTGTAATTATTCAAATTGTGCAAGTTTAGATGTAAAATTCGGAGCATATTCCTTACTGTGATTCAGTTTGAAAAATCTCAAAGCCTATATCTACTCTACATGAACAAAAATATCTGGCTGATAATGAGACCAGACAACAGTTGTGCACTGTGTTGCCTCCTCAATAAAAATTCAAGGGTGTTGTGTGGGTTCCCAGCTATGGCTAGACCAGCAGACACACCTGGTGACCACATCAAAAGGGCTCAGGGTGGTGCTTTTTACACTTAAGGTGCAGTGAGAAGACAAAGGTATTTAAAGATCTTGAAGATAGTAGCAAAGGTCCTTTTTAAAGGGTTTTAATGGGAGCTTATGCTAAAGTGTTTTGACCTGGTAAATTGATTGATTTCCAATTCCCTGTTGGCTTGTGTTGTCACTACCAGGCAGTCTCAGGGAGGATAGTCTCTGTATTTTATAATCTTTACATTTATGGAGATTTTTAAAAAATTAATTTCTTATCCTTGCTAGGTACATTTCAAAAGGATATTCTTAAAGTCACTCCAACAGGATACCTCTGTCCCAGGGGTCAGGGTGGGGCCATGGAAAATCCATCAGAGAGATGCCTGGGTGGCTCAGTGGTTGAGCGTCTGCCTTCCAGCTCAGGGCGTGATCCCAGAGTTGCGGAATTGAGTCCCACATCGGGCTCCCTGAGAGGAGCCTGCTTCTCCCTCTGCCTGTGTCTCTCATGAATAAATAAATAAATAAAAATCTTTTTAAAAAGAAAAAAAATTCCATCAGAAAGGGAGAGAACACCCTAAGCTCATCTGAAAGGTTTTTGCTCCTGGACAAGTGGTTGAGCCTCTTTGTGGCTTGACTGCTCAGTAAATAAACTAAGATGAATATCTCTGCCTCATTTGCCTCATCTAGAGCCAATAGGGACAGAATGAGAACAGAGCATCACAAGATGGCACAGCTCGTCTGTTTGCCAGGCATAGAGTAGTAGAACATGATTTGGTTCCTGGGGGTGGAAGGGAGTGGGATGGGGCTGTTTTTGCAAGGAGCGTTTGCTGCATGTATCACACAGCCTGTTAGACTGGATGTTGGGGAGGTGAGCTGCTGGCATACTCTCCAGCTAGTGATGTCAACATCTTCTGGGTCTGAGACACTCTGGACTCTGCTTATCACTAAATCCAGCACACATGAGGAGACCTCTGGACTACAGACAACCTGAGCTGCAATGCTTTTCTTCCATTCCAATTTTGGTGCCCTGATGCAGAAATATACGGGTGGAGCTCTCAAACCACAGTAACCTGAGGGTATCGTCAAGGGGATGTGGGTCTACTGAACCCTCAGTCTATTTCCTCTTCTTTCCCCCAACACATATGCAAAGTCCTTCTAGATTCTTGGCTGGGTTCTGTGGTTCCTCATAATGTGTGTCCTTTGGAAACTTTCACCTCTGAAGTCAGGAGCTTTCCTCTTCCCTGGTCACTTTCTCCTGCCCCATGCCTCTGCCCACTGGGGGGCCAGTGACATGGTGTGGCCCTTGTGCAACTTTAGATTTTACCATGACTTGACCTCCCTTGTTAGTGAAGTCTACGTAGTCACACCTCTGACTGCCAATGTTGGGCGCACCTCCTTTACTCTACCTGATCCCGGCCATACCACTTGGTAAGGCAAGGGCTCTCCATCTAATTGACTGATTAAAAAAAATTAATCCTTAAATAGGAAGACTTAGAGCTTTACAGTGACTGACTCTTGTGCTACAGCTCTCCTTTATCTTCCATATCAGTATTGTTATCTCCCTTCCCCGCCACTTGGGCCTTCTTTAAATTCTTAATGGGCTGAGTTCAAGATGATCTCCTCTCATCTGTGCTGACTGGGTATCAAAATTGGCCTTTTCAGGCCCTCAATGGGCACTTTGCTGCCATCCTGTCTCTCCCAGGAAAGCTGGGGGGAAGCCCTTTCCTTCCCATCTGTGTTGGAGGACCTCAGTTCTAGGGTTGCCATGACACCCAGGCTCCTATAAACCTCTTTCCACTTGGGGAACCTCGATACATTGTGTTGGACAAATATGCTGTCCTTTAAACTTATCCTGTAGATTTAACTTCAGACCAAGAAAAATATGGAGTTTTGAGCTCAAATGTATTAAAGGGATTTATGCGTGACTAAAAATAGAGAAAAATTCATTACATTCTTTTCTTGTAAGAAGCTGGATTTACTTTGCCAAATGTGTCTCAGAAAGTGCATGGTTTTTTTTTTTTTTTCTGTCAATAGTTATATTTGCTGCCATTCCCAGCAGGGCAGACTGTCCATTAAATAATCACAATATAAGGGAATCCTCAATAAAATACAATTTTAGCTCAGGGGGACATAGGTATGCCTTGCTTTAAAGAATAGAGATGTTCTTCGAAGTGACTTTTCGGTAAAGCAACTAAGAAATACCAGAAATGCACCAGAAGGGAAATAAAAAATGTGGCTCAGACTCCAGACAGGGAGGGGGGTTGCTGGCGGGAGGCAGGAGCAGGAGCCTGGGGGATGGGCACAGCTTGGCCTCAGCCGGGCTGGGGAAGGAAGTCTGCTACTCCTTGGCTGGAACTGCCTGTGGCCCCAGGAAGCCGAGGCCACGCCTGCCCAAGGGGGCCACTGCCAGCAAAGCCAGGAGCTCTCAGCTCCTTCCCCCTCCTCCGCCTGCCTGCCTTGCACCATTATCAGCCCCAGGCAGAAACAGTGAGATGGGAGTCCGCCCTGCAGATGATCCTGGAGCCAATAGGAAAACAGCCTTTGCTTCATGGACAATTTACGGCAGCTGTCTGAAGCACGGTTGCTTCTGTGATGCAAGGTACAATGGGTACAGCTCCGAGGAAGGCATTTTATGTACTCGAGATGTTCTGTGCCTAGTTTGAAAAGCGCACAAATTGCTTATATAACCCAGATGTCAGCTGGGATCTCACTAACCTTGGAGTTGAGGTCACCTTAGCTCCCAAATCCTCCGCGGCCTGCCTCTGACTCCTGACCACCCCCAGATTTTCTCTCGGTCTGGGTCCTAAATGCCTCATCTGCATGTTCTCAGTCTTCGAGTGGGGTCAGGTGGAAGCTCCTGGTGGGTCCCCCAGTGGAATCCACTTACGCAGAAGCAACATGAGCTGCCAAGAGGGACTGACTGGAGGTAGGGGTTGGAACACAGTTGGGGGGTTATATCATACACTTCATTGCTCACAATTTCAAAACCTCCCCTTACAAGATGTCCTTCGAGGGTAATGAAAATGTTCTGGAACTAGATACAGGCAATGGTTTCACAACATTGTGTACTAAATGCTACTTTAAAGCAGTTCGTGGTCTGTTCTGTGTATTTCACCCTACTAGAAAACAAAAACTCGACACCTCCCGTCCAGACCTCTCCTCCAGCAGAGCCCAGGCTCCCTCCGCTCAGTCCTCTGCCCCTCTCCCAGGCTGGCTAGCCCTCCCCTCTGTCTGGGGTGCCCACACTTGCCTGCACAAATGCCTCAAGGGCTTCAGCTTTATGGGCCTGGCCATAAACTGATCCACCTTCTGTAAAGGTCAGAGGAAAAGTGATATTTCTGTCTGTTCCATGGACTCAAGTGAGGAGGGGTGAGGAGCAGGTGACGTGCACAGGAAGACTTCTATTTTATTTTTTTTTCCTTTTTAAAAATTTATTCACTCATGAGAGACACACACACAGAGAGAGAGAGAGAGGCACAGACACAGGCAGAGGGAGAAGCAGGCTCATGCAGGAAGCCTGACGTGGGACTTGATCCTGGGTCTCCAGGATCACGCCCTGGGCTGAAGGTGGTGCTAAATCACTGAGCCCCCCAGGCTGCCCAAGACTTCTATTTTAATGAGACAGTAGCAACTGTGGCATCCCATCCCCTATATAACTGGGTCCCCATGAATAGGATATACAGGTCCCCCTGCCCTACATAATTCCTCAAGCTTTCAGAGAGTAGACATAGGTCAGTGGTCAGGTGCAGGGACTCTGGAACTAGACTATACTGATCAGGAGACTGCCTTTGCCTCTTCCTTGCTCCATGGCCTTGGCTGACTGCTCAGCCTCTGTGCACTTTAGTCCCTTCACCTCAAATGGGGATCATAACAGTATTTGCCTCGTCAGGCCATTGAAAGTGCTAGGTCATGAGAAGTGGCCAGCATGCAGTGAGTGACAGTAACAGTGAATGTTAGAGATCACAGTTCATGCCACCTCAGAGTATGGCCAGTAGACTTAATCGTGTGGCCTGTTGGCTTGGCATTCCTGTAGTATTCGAAGCATATCGACCTTCATTCTTAGCATTCCCAGGGAACCTGCCTAATGGGGGCTCAGAAATCAGGGTTCCTGGGACTGCAAAGAGTAGATGGAGAGTAGGTGGCTTGAGGTCCCTGTGCCTAGGCAAAAGTGTGTTACAATTCAACTGGAATTTGCATGCTTATATTTATATTAATTACAGTTTACAAAACACTTCCACAATAATTTTCTCACTTGTTTTCACAACCACCACAGGAAGCAGATTTCATCCCCATCTTTAGAGATGAGAAAGCTGAGATTTGAAAAGGTTAGGTGACTTGTCTATTGTCACACAGAAAAGAGTGGAGCCAAGAGTCAAAAGCAAGGGTTCTGATTCCTGTGTGATCTCCCAGGCAGGAGCTCTGTCCACAAAACCAAGGTCTTCCCCAGCTGAGCACTGCCTCATGGCCAGCACTGGGCTGATGGTTGGTGGGAATAATAAAAGGAAGAGAGACACATATCCTGCCCCAGGGAGCTTAGTTTACTTGGGGACAGTCAAAGTGCTGCAGTTCCCTATCCAAATGGCCACCAACATGTCTTTCTTAAAGCTCCATGGCATTTTGGAATGAATTAGTTTATTTTCTTCAAAACAAAATAATTCACAAATTATTGAACAAATTATTTTGTTTTCTTCAAGGGCATGTTGTGATGTTGAGCTGTGCCCTCTGGTGAGCAGCATATGTCTGCAGTGAGAAAAAGGCTATGGCCGACTCTCAGCGTGATGAGGGAGGGAGCCCAGTAGAGAGGAGCCTTGTCCTTGGTAGAGTCAGGGGACCGGTCTCTGAACCACAGCTCAGTTTCCTCATCTGTCAAATGGGAATTGCCAGGGTACCTACCTCATGGGGTTCTTTTGAAAATTAAAAGAGAAGATGACAGATATTTAGCACAGTGACCATCATTTTCATCCCCTCGAACAAGCTCTGTGCTACACATTGACCATCTTCAGTAATAGGCAAATTCAACATTAGCTGATCCTATGTTTTGTGCGATGATTGTGTCCCATGGGATTAACTGCAATTCACTCCCCAGAGCTGGATGTCCTTTATTCTTTTGTATGCATCTTTACACGGACTAGAAATCTACAGAGCACTAAAAACCCCACCATAATGAATGGCAGATATAAAAATTATACTCTGAGAGTGTTTTTCAACCTCAGCCACAGAAGAAATTCGGGCGAGAAAAATTCAATCACAAGACTTGTTTTTTTTAACATCTACTATTTCAGGTAAATGTCAGATTGGGGAATAGACTTTAATTATAGTTTTTAATAAGTTTGCCTGACCTCTGTTTCATATACATGTATAGGAAGTTTTTATAAAAGCTACTAGAATACAATAAAATAGATGAAGAATGACATATTTCTTTTAAGAAAGGTTTTGAAGATTATATAAGGAGTGACAATCTCCTCGCATCATTTTATTTATTATCCATATGTTTTCCAAAACAAAAACAAAAACAACTGAAATAAGAAGATACCCATTAGTGGGTGCTCCTCAAACAAACACTGCAGGTAAACCACTTTTATGTGCAACGGCAAGTTAGATCAGTCACCGTTTTCAATAAAACTGATTAACGACTAAGTGTGAGCAAAATAGGGAAGTGAGTAATCAGGTGGAATTTATGTTATTCTAAAGCTGGAATAAAAGTCTATGGCATGGAAAGAAAGCCTTTGGGGGCTTGGCCGAGTCCTTAAATAATCGGAAGGCTGAGCAGAGTGGCTGCTCTCAGGCATCAGCGTCCAGTTGCACAGACAGACGCTATTAAAAATTAACAAAATAGTTTGAGATTACTATTTTAAGCGTTATGATTCGGCAAACGGCAAATACCTAGCTGAACAGATGACTGGTTTTGGTTCTTAATAGCCAGTTGTAAAGGAAATGGACCACAACAGGCTCTCAGACATAGACGCAGCAGTCAGTGCAGGGACCGAGGCTGGAGATCCATGTACAAGGAAGGATCAGCTATTCCCTGGGAGCAAGTGGGAAAAGCCAAGTCTTATTCCCCATCAATTGTTGAGCATTTTCTAGCAAATTAAGGATAAGTCTGGATGGAACTGGGTGGGTTGGAGTGGGTGCGAATGGGGATGGTCTCCATTGGAGTGGGTCTTTAGGCATGCAGGAAGCTCACTAATAGGAGACTATTTAAGGCATTATTCAATAGTTTGAGGATGTGGGGGCAGGGCTTAAGACCATTGTATTAATCATGCTTTTGTTTTTGGGTTTTTTTTTTAAACATTTTATTTATTTATTCATGAGAGACACATAGAGAGAAGCAGAGACACAGGCAGAGGGAGAAGCAGGCTCCATGCAGGGAGCCCAATGCAGTACTCGATCCCAGGACCCCAGGATCACGACCTGAGCCAAAGGCAGATGCTCAACCACTAAGCCACCCAGATACCCCTAATCATGTTTTTTCTGTATTTCAGATGCTTTGATACCCTGGGACCTGGATGAGTCTGGAGAGAATGCCCTTCCTCAGGGTGAGACAATTCCTGGGCCTGTGAGCAAGCCTTTTATATGAAAACTAACCTATCCAGAGCCTTTACCTCCAACCACCTCCTCTTACAGGCTCTTACACTTAGGACCACTAACCCCTTGCCCAAACAATAATTCCAGGGCCAACTCCCAGACAACTAGAATATAGCCCCGGTGGCCAAGAGCCTCTTGAAATTATTCAAACAACCAATCCAAAACTTGCTTATTCTGTTTACCTTACCTCACCTGTTCCTTCTTATAGGAACCACAATAAAGGCTCTTGCCCACCTACATTTTCCCCCTCACTCCCTCCTCCTCTGACCCACTCAGGCTTCCTCATGTGGTCCTGCATAGCATGGCATGCCCCCTCCTCTCACGAACAGTAATGAACTACCTTTTCAAGGGGTCTCCTGACATGTTAGCCTCACCATACCTGAATAATAATAAAATCTTCATTTTAGAACAGTCCTGTCAAAAATCTCTGACATCAGAGTAGCCCCACAAAATGTCACATACCCAGAAAAGGCAAGGGCTGAGAAAGTGAGTTTGAGCTTCATAATGCAGAGCCTCACATGCCTGTGTGAGTAATGATTCCATCAGTCCATTGGCAGTGGGGAACCTCAGCAAACCCCTGAGCAAAAGGGAATGATCGTAGCTATACCTGAGACAGATCAATCTGGCCTCAGACTGCCAGACTCACTGTGGAGGCAGGGAGACTGGTGAGGATCCCGGAGCAGCTGCCTAGACAAAAGGGCTGGGCCCAGGGAGGGAGTAAAAAGGAGACCATAGATCAGAAAGGGCAAGATTTGCCAGCTAATGGAACATGGTGAGTAGAAGAAGAAAATGACCCAGAGCTTCCAAATGTTGGCCACTCAACACAGAGGTTAACAAAAGCAGAGGAGGAGTGATGAAAAGATGTGAAGTTTGGAAGTAGGAGATCACTGACTTTTCAAAAAGATTTTTAGGGCAGCCCAGGGGGCTCAGCGGTTTAGCGCCGCCTTCAGTCCAGGGCCTGATCCTGGAGACCTGAGATTGAGTCCCATGTCAGGCTCCCGGCATGGAGCCTGCTTCTCCCTCTGCCTGTGTCTCTGCCTCTCTCTCTCTCTCTCTCTGTGTGTGTGGTGTGTGTGTCTCTCATGAATAAATAAATAAAATCTTTAAAAAAAATAAAAATATTTTAAAAATTTATTTTAGAGAGAGAGAGAGAGAAAGAGAGAGAGAGAACATGAGCAAGGCGGGGAAGAAAGGGGGGGCGGGAAGAATGTAAAGTAGCATCTTGCTGAGCATAGAGCCCGACATGGGGTTCTTGGAGGGCCTCAATCTCACAATCCTGAGATCATGACCTGGGCCAAAATCAAGAGTCAGATGCTTAACCAACTGAGTCAGCCAGGTGCCCAGATAACTGGCTTCTTCATTCCTTCTTCATTCAGGGCGCTAGTAATCATCACGGGTGCCTTCACCCAAGAAGTACTTATTTGCTGAGTGCCTCCCACACCCTGTCCTAAGTGCTGAGAGGGAAGGTGCAAACACACAGGACCTGCACAGAGCTTGTATCCCAGTGGGGAAGATGTTTCAAAGCACCTTGTTTTTTCTTTAAAGGGCCTTATAACTCAGGACTTGCAGGCCAAAGACTCACCCACGAGCCCTTTCCAGGCACTTGCTGTTCATTTCACCCCTGAACACACGCTCATCTTCCTCATCCATGTCATTCACATGGACATGAAGATGGCATCAGGGCTTTTATCGGACAACCCGGAGTCAGTTACAACTAACTGGAAAATCCACATTTATTTATTTTTCTCTTCAGCTAATCCAATAAGTGTTAAGAAAAAGAGATGGAGTCACGTGGGTACCAGATGTGTGTGAGTGAGTGGCCTGGCACAGGGAGAGCAAGTCCTCAGTGGTCCCCCCCTTTCCTGGCCCAGGGCCATCTCACCTAACCGGAGGACCCCTCCCCTCATTCACATGGTGCATGCTCTTGCTTTTGTTTCCCTTCTGCCTATGGAATCATCATTTTGTTTCTGATTCCTTCTCTGACCCAGAACCTGGTGGTACAGACCAATCACAGCAAAACCGCAGGTTAGGAACAGAGAATTGCACTAAGGCAAAACCACGCAAAGCAGGCGGACGATAGCATGAGAGCTCTTCCAACTGTCCATCTCACCTCTGCTTTCTGATGTCTTCCACCAGCTGTGGATAAAAACTGCAGTATTTGTCTGTCTTACTCAGCCTGGGCTGCTATAACTAATAGCAGTTTAAACAACAGACATTTATTTCTCAGTTTGGGAAGCTGACTGACAAGTCCAAGATCAAGACGCCTAGCCGGCCAGTTTGTTTCCTGGCGACAACCTATTTCCTCCTGGCTTGCAGATGGCTGCCTTCTTGTTGTGTTGGATCCTCACGGGACAGAGATGGAGATTGTCTCCCTCCTTTGTCTTATAAAGCGCTAATCCCATCACGATGGCTCCTCCCTGGTGACCTACTCACCTCCTAAAGGCCCCACCTCCTAATACCATCACACTGGGTATTAGGGCTTTGACATAGGAATTTTGGAAAGACATGAACATAGAGTCCATACTACCTTCATTGGCCAAAGTGACATAAATGGGTCTTCCAGATTCTCTCATTAGAAATGAATTTGGGTAGATTAAAGATTAAAAAAAAAAAAAGCCAAGGAGAACATAAAAGGTTTTCATCACTTAATAATGCCAATTTTATCATCACTTAGCATAACTCCTTTCTGACAATTTTATCATCACTTACAATAACTTCCATTAGGGTAATAAGGCATTAAGTAGATGTTGATTGCAAGTAATCTGGTTACATTCACTAATTATATGGAGACTGATTTTTTTTCCTGTTTAAAATGTAATTTTATAACATCACTATTTCCTAAAAACAAGACATATCAAAGTAAGGAGACACACAGGCTGTAGAGATAGAAAATGAGATTTTTGTGTATTTGGCAAGTGCCTGATGATAAGATGAACATAAATGAAGGGTTCCTCTTCAGAAATAAAGAACGTAAATGGCTTGCTCTAGTTGATTTACTCTCACCTTCTTTCCCTTGGGGTCAAATTAATTTGTTTACTGTGGATAAGCCATTTTCTACAGCTGAATATGTTGATGCTCAAATGCCATCTCATGGAATGCGGATCTCCCCTGAACACAGAATCTTTATAGAGATTAAGTATAAATTGCCAGGCTCTGAATTTTATGAGTCTTCCATAGCAGGAGTGCTAGTTTAAGTAAGGGGTAGAGAGGCTTTGGATATATTGTATTATTATTTAGGGCTGCTATAAAGTTTTGTAAGGCTGTCCATGATAACTCTGGCTTTCAGGGGCCTGTTGTAACTCAATAGAAATACTGATACTACCATTCTACTGCTACCCCTACTCCAACAACTTCTAGCAAATTTTTACTTCAATCCTGGCATGTATGAACTAGATTAAATTGTTTGTTTCCAATTGATAAAGCATTCTTTGGTTATTTTCAGATTTATAACATTATAAATGTCTATAAATGTCCTGAGCATCCAAACAAGAGCTGAATTGTCAGAGCTGTGCATTTTGGTTCTTCTGGAACTGAACATGATTTTCTTTACTTCACAGACATTTTTTGAACTTATTTCTCATTAATATGTTTAGGTCTTTTTAGCTTAGAAAGAGTAAGAAACAACTCAGATTTCAATTTAAAAAATGACAATGACAGTTTGTTCTGTGCAGTGTTTTCAACTACTTAAAAACAATTTTATTTTCTTATTCTCTCTTTAAGAGATTGGGAGACCATGTGTTGTTACACTTTGTAGATTAGGCAGCTATTTGCCCCATTTTACAGATAAGGAAGTGAGGTTTAGAGAGACCACATGGCTTGTTCAAGGTCATGTGTCTACAATAAGATTAGAAGGATCCAGGTGTCCTAAACAACAACCTTTGAACCAGAAGCATGAAATGACTATAATGGAAAGTATATATTATTCTAGTCACGAATTAAAAAAAAAAAAAACCCAACACTTTCATCACAATCTCTCTGAGAACTAGTCTTACATAGCCCACAATGATTAGTGCTAGATCTGGCCAGCTTGGGCCAAAGCAAAGGGCTTAGCTCATTGTACGGTGTCTATTTTTTTGCGTAGTTACCATCTGATGAATGTGAAGAGATGACTGAGACAGGCAAACTGTGCTGCCCCAATGCTTGGTGCATGGGACACCAGCTCTACCCCCGCCCTCCAATGTTTTGAAGGCGATCTACTCACTGAATCTGAGCCAAGAGGTACCTTTCAAAAAGTTTAGTCACTCTGGTTTTCTTTTCTAAAAGCAGTTAAAGGTGGGCATAAGTTCTGTCTCACAGAATGCTTCCAAAAAGCAAGTAAATAGTCTAGAACAATTGAAAACCTAAAGTCCACTAAGATCTGAGCTCATATATATCTTTTTCAGATTTTATTTATTTATTTTGAAAGAGAGTGAGAGATAGCATGAGAGTGGGGTGAGGGGCAAAGGGAGAAACAGACTACCCACTGAGCAGGGAGCCCGTTGCAGGGTTTGATCCTGGGACTCTAAGATCATGACCTGAGCCACAGGCAGACACCTAACGGACTGAGCCACCAAGGCACCCCGATCTCATATATTCTGATTACAAACTGCTACCCCAAGGACATATTAATTTCCCATCAACATGCTGCTCCTACACTTGATATTTTATTTGGGGAAGAAAAGGTAAGAAAATTTAGGTCCAAAAGTTTCTAGTCCAAGAAGGTCAAGAAACGAAATAGGGTTTTTCTTTAACTGCAGTCTCTTCCATCTATATGTACACCTTACAATTAGAATCCTAGAAACCTAAGTCCCCAGGCAGATCCAGAGCCTAAAGAAGCAAAATTTCTTTATATATTGCTAGGAAGAATGCTCTTGGTCTGAATTTTAAGATGCTTTCTGCCTAATATTCTCCTCCTTTAGAATGCAATTCTCATTTCTTAAACTATATAGATAGGAACCGCTTGGCTTCCTTAAGGGTAAAATCACTCAGGTGAGTTCTTTTTTCTTGCTACATGTTGTCTTTGGTAGTTTAAAGGTTGTGGCAACACCCCCACCATCGTATTTATTGGGTGTCCTTTGCAAGGGTTCATATGAACCAATATGAACCCTGCAGTCCCAACACTGATGACAATCTTTATCTTAACCAGAACATGGGTCTAATTATTCTAAATTCTGCTAAAATAAAGCCCAAATGTTCAATTTTCCATGTGTTCCTCTTAATTAAAAATGAAATGAAAGAGAAAAAGAAACCATCAAAATTATATAAATAAAAGCAGATGGAATGCAGCATTGGAAGCTCTCTTCTATAATAACATTCCTTTTAATAAAATTCATTGGTTAATTTGGTTGATAAAAGCAGCGTTAAAATTAAATAAGAATTAACATACACTCGGGTAAATATTTGTAGTTTCCTTCGTGTGCTACCATGATAAAGGTAATTTAGCTTAAAAGCAGTCATCATCTTTCTTCATAACTGATAAAGCATTACTAATTGTGTGTGTTAATATGGTACAATATGGGATTGAATAGAGATTTTATCTTAATAACATCTCCATTAAATTAAAGACAGTGTTGTATGACAGGAAAGATAAGCCTGTTTATTCTGAACTAGCACATCAAAAGAACAACTGTGGGAGCTGGTGCAGTAGCTCACATTTTCTATACAATTCAAAGTGGCAATGTTACATTTATAGTCACTGTTGTAAACATCGTGTTTTCTTTTTTTTTTTTTTGAGGAATAATCTACAGATAATGTTTCATTGAGAAAAGTAATATGTTAATTATGGTGCAAAAGATATCTATCTTTTCCTTCCTGTGTCTGATAGGATATTTCTATAAACAAAATGCTAGGTAGAAAATGACCCAATTCTGTTGCAGTGAAATAATCTTCCTTTTCAGATATTTCACCAATCCTGAGCCCCTGTTAGCATGACATGAGTGGCCAGGGTTTGTTACAAAGAGAA
The DNA here is from genome assembly GCF_905146905.1 of Nyctereutes procyonoides. Taxonomy (NCBI): domain Eukaryota; kingdom Metazoa; phylum Chordata; class Mammalia; order Carnivora; family Canidae; genus Nyctereutes; species Nyctereutes procyonoides. Next base: position 43,442,628 of record NW_026575049.1, on the reverse strand, counting down.
CTCTCAAGCTTGTAAGGAGTGAATAGTAGTGATTTAATTGTAAGAATGCTAGTGTCATGGTTCTAGTTCTTTCCTCCAGACCCCTAGAGGGCTGTCACTGATGTGGTTAGAATGTGCAAGACTGCACTTTTGTTCCGTGGTACTCTTAGCTGTGTCCCTGCCAGGTTGGAAGGGCAGGATGCCCTGGAGACTGCAAGCCAGCTCAAAGCCCCAGGCCTGAGAAGGCCAGCATCCTTTTCCACCTGGGCCTGAGCAGCTTCACCCTGATAAACACATCATTGCCACATCACTGCCTGCCCTGGAGGACCAGTAGACATTTTGAATCTCGGCTATTTTGTCTGTTAATGTGTTTGTTTTCAAAAGCACATGCCACAAACTGTCGACTCAGAGGCTATGGATTTGCTATGGAAGGTGAGACCTTGTACTCTGCTATGTGGACATGCTCCCATGTCACCTAGTTGCTTCTGGGGCCAGATAACCTAGCCTCCAACATCTGTGCAGAGCCTTGGAAGACATATCTTTTTACTGCTGAATTTGAGGACACACATCACACAGACGAGTCTCATGCGAGATGGCATGAGTGTGAACAGCCAGAGTAGATATCAAGTACTGGCTAAGGAAGTAAGCAGTTTGGGAATAATTACAAACCTCTTCCAAAATATGCTGTTCAAAAAATCAGTCTGCAAAGTAGATGCCAACCCTATTTTTATACCAACCCGGCTGAATTCTTAAAGCCCAGCAAAAAAGAAAATCATAGTTTAACATAAAGTGGGAGATGTAATAAATAATGAACTGCACTAACAGCTTAGCATCATAAGGAGACAGATGGAAAACTTCTCTCCTGAGATCGCTGCTTCCAGAATTAGAGAAAAGGGCTTCTGGACGTGTTCAGGGTGGATAGTTCAAGCCGGAATTTCAATGAAGTGAGAATACTTTTTAGTATAAACGCAAGATTTTCATATCTCCCTTTCAGAAAACACAGAAATTATGGCATTCATCTGCTTCACCCAGGACATGAAAGGCAAAACAGTGAATCTCAGGCTTTTCTAGAATGTTGGATTCAATTAAACACAGGAAGATGCTGCTGGGCTTTGTTTCCTACAGAAGTGTTACGATGCCATCATCTGTCCAGGAAAAGAAAGGAACACCCATCCATATGTAAAAGTTATCAGAAAACTGGTGCATTGGGAATAAAAGAATTATTTCCATGAGAAAAGCACAGCCAGCCATTGGCTTATAATGGGCTAAAAGGCCAATGACCCTTTCTCAGAGACTCCCAAGCCCTGGTGTCCAAGACCCACAGCTGCAGCTGAGTCAGCACAGTGCAGATCAAAGAGCAGGGGTGAGGCTGGGCAATGTTGACCAGCTATTTCTGCTCTGGATCACCTGCGAGTGCCACAGATTCAGTTCATTTTCATCGCCTTCCTAGGAAACAGGCCCATGCACATATGGACACACCAATGCACAAGTAATCTTGGGGAAGCTCATTTACCACAAATCCTGGTCTATCCAGCTCTCTAGAATCCCTCCTTCCCTAGACACCATCTTCACTGAGGTTATTTGACTATACTTATTTTTGAAAGGCGCACAAGGTATGCCTGGGTGGCTCAGCAGTTGGGCTTCTGCCTTTGGCTCAGGGCGTGATCCTGGGATGACTGGATTGAGTCCCACATTGGGCTCTCTGCATGGAGCCTGCTTCACCCTCTGCCTGTGTCTCTCTGCCTCTCTCTGTGTCTCTCATGAATAAATAAATAAAATCTTAAAAAAAAAAAAAAAAGGAAGGGTGCACAAGTGCCTATGGCATCCTGTCTACTGGTCAGGAAACTCTATGTCTGGGCTCAGCTCCCTTTGCCTCAATTCCAATGACAAAAGGGATTCTCCTTAGATTTTCACTTCTCATTTGTTTCAAATGACCTCTGCTGGTATCATCATCATCTTGCCAATAAGGCTTTCCTATTAGAATGGCTCTAAGAAGTCTTCAAGAGCAAAATTTGCATAATAGTGTATCAAAAAATACTCTGATTGGTGTTTGGGGACCATCCAGAGCATGTCTGGCAGAGGATGGCTTCCCCTGGGAGACCTGAGCCAGTAGGTGGCCTGAACCTTCCCCATAATTATAGGCCATTGCATTAAATAGCCCAATTCTGCAAAACCCAACTGACTCTTTATAAAAACCATGCATTTAAAAACAATGAATGAATACTCTTTTCTCTTTGAAACATTGAAAATAATGGGGTGTTCCAGCCTCAGATGAACTTTTCAACCCATGACCCTTAAACACAAATGAATAGTAGCATGGACAGTCAAGGAAAACTCAAGTTCAAAATGTCAGAAAATAGGAAATCAGAATAAGATTAATTTACCTCTTAATTGCAGGAAAGGATAGGAAATGATGAGATCAAAGGCATGTTTTTCAAAACCATGGCAGCTTGCTTCTTCAAAACGGCAAGGGAGTGCAAGACTCCAGCAAGATGGGGGTACAGTCCTATGTAATGCAACTGTGTGATCATGGGCCTGTAATCATGGACCTCCAGTCACCTTTATTATATGGTGGTGGTTAGAAATAGGTCATAGGTCCTGCTCAATCTCAAGGGGAGACTATCATAAAAAGCAAGAACATAAGAAGTAAGAATCATGGGGACCATCTTATGTGTCTGTCTGCCTTAAGATACCATTACCAAATTCAGGAAGTTTAGTATTGCTACTGTCCTGCTCAGTGTCAGTTTATCCCATTGGTGGTGATATGAACTCTGATCATTTGGTGGAGAAAGCATCTTCTAGATTTCTCATCTGTAGTAAATTTACCAATGTTCCCTCTGTAATTATTAAGTCATAGCCTGTTATTCATCAGATTTTCACCCAATAATTTTAACAAAATTGGTGATTCTTTGCCTGCATCAATAATTACCGTGATTTTTGCAAGATGGTGGCTTTGTAAATTCCATCATTCTTTCCACTTTTATTAGTTGGCATTATTCTGCTGTAAGAAAGAACTTTCCCTCTTCCCTATATGTATGTGGGTAGGTATGTAGGTTTGTATGTGGTTATGTATTTATATAGGTACAGACTCATGGATTCCAATTATTTTAAGGGTTTAAAATTTATTACCGTCCTTACTTATTCTGATGCTCAGACTATCCAAGATTTAGTCAGCCTTTGAACACTTTCAAGGTGGCTCCTGTTTCCTGAGTCCTTTTAACATGTCCCCTTACTTTTTGGCATAACAAGATGATGGTTCATTGTGTACTTTCCTGCCTCAGCCCTGGAATCAGTCATTTTTCCAAGGAGTCTTGGTTCCTTGTGTCAGAGAATGGCATTTAGAAACTGAGACCAGTGTGCATGAGAGTTTTTAAACAAAGATGTGGGCAACAGAACTTAGGCCACTGCAGTGGATGGGACAATGTATGGCAGCTGTATTGTAGGTTCTTTAGAGGCTGAGAGGCCAACTGTAGGCAGAGTTTCTCCTAAATGCCTGGTGTTTAAAACGATCCTAGACCCTTAATGTTCCTCTATAAATACCTAGTTGGTTGATTCATTCACTCATTGACATATTTATTGTTCAATAATAAAGCCAAAGTTAGCTTATTAGATGCCTTTTCACGGACTTTTCTAATAGGTAAAATAAGTGCAAGCACAGCTTGGAGATCATACAGGCCATTTGGTTAATGAGGTCTCTTCGACTTCAGCGAGGGGCCTGCCATCTCGGGTTCACACACTTGGCCAGCAGCAGAGCCAGGCCTGGACTCCAGCCCTCACAGCTCAGACCCCACTACATCATATAGCTTTCACCAGGACCATTTGTAATAAGATGCCAAAAAGAATCCTTACCTCTTAACAGAAGAGGCTTTCCAAAGCTTTACTCATGACTTCCCTAGTGTGGCTTGGCCTGGGAACCATGCATTCCGCCCAAGCCCACACTGGCATGCTTTCCCAGGACCACGACTCACAGGTTTTACTACAAGCCTTTCAGCTCCATGTTGCCAGATGGTGGCTCTGGGTTAGCAGTCACACCCTGCTACAGGCTCTGTAAGTTCTGAGCATGCACACTACTGACTCCAGGCCAATTTGTAAGCTTCTTGACCATTAAGACTATCAGCAGGACACTATGTTCTAGAGGCTGCAGTGATGCAGGGAGGGGCAAGGTCCCCATCCTCTAGGTCCCCTGAAGTCCTCAGTGTCTATTTCACAGTAAGGTAAGCAGCCTTACTCCTTGCTCATTAAAAAAATAATAAATACAATTTCCTAAAGAGCTCATTGCAAGTGTAGCTGACGGGGTTACTGAAACCTTGCTCAATGCCCAATCTCTTGCACACTTCCTCTATAATCATCACAACCACCTTGCAAAGAAGCTATAGTTATCTTCCATTTTTCAGTGGGAAATCATGGCACAAAAGAGATAAGCAGCGTTACCTCAAATCTCACTCAGGGTGTGGAAGTGAGAGAGCTAGAGCTGCACCCTGACCCACTGACTCTGAAGAATTTCTCCTCTGCTGGGACGCCAAGGATATTGACGGACCAAAAGGCTGAGGGGAAGGGGGTTGTGCACTCCTTCTGCTCCCATCATCCCATTGTTTTCCTGCTCCCATCACCTGGGTTGGCGTGTGTTCTTAGGGTAGGGGCATTCTCCTGGCCCTGCCCCCCTGGGCCCTTCACAGACTTCCTTCCTCCCCCAGCAGCCAGCCCTGGACGGCTCCTCAGGCAGGGCCTTGGGCTCCCCGCTGGCCAGCAGAGGCATCTTCACTGGCTTCTTGCCTCCCTAAAAGGACTTAGTTCCAGTTCTCAGCTTTTAAATCCCAGAAAATCTTCTGGCAGGGCTAGCTCATAAGTGTCCCTAGCTTGGCTGGAGGCAACAGTAAGCCACACCAGAGGTTTCCCTCTGCACGCTTTGCTTTGGAGTTTTGCCTGGGGCTGCTTTCTAAAGGAAGGCTTTAGAGTGTAGACATGAGCTTTGCGCTGTAGCAGATGTTTTTTGGCGTCTTTCCTGGGAAACACCTCTGGGACTATACCTAGGGTGGAAATAGAAATTACAACTCGGGACTTAACTCAGAAACGTTCATCTGAAACTCTGTGAACAGGCAATAATTTCCACTTGTGGGACCAACAGTCATATAAGAACATTTCAATGATTCAAAATAGGGCAGACACCAGTGTTTCCAATTGTGATTACAAGGTTATGAAGTTAGATCTGGAATCCCACACCAGTTCTACTCATTAGTAGACCTAGGACCTCGGGCAGTTACTTAGCCTGATGAGAAACTAAATGTTATCCCCTCCCAAGGGCTAGTCTTTCCTGTATTAGTGAAGCTTAAGGTTTTACAAGTTTTGTGTATCATTTATTTGCAAAGGCACCCTCAAATTGCATGAGGTCCAAAGATGTGGATTCTTTTCTGCTCCTTTTTATGGGCCAGTTACTTGTTTGAAGGGACAGTCCCTTCTTCCTCCCTGAAGATGAAGTGCTAGCAGTGGAATTGAAAGCACTCTGGAACCTGAAGCCCAAGGCAGAGGCCCAGACTCTTTGGAATGGAAACACCACTGACAGACTGGCCTTCAGGCCTTTGTTCCAGCTCCTGCCTCTCTGTCTATCTGTCTGGGGCTCTTGAAACCATGTAGGTGAAAGTGCTTGGAATAGAAAAGGCCTATTCAAATGTCAGAGGTAAATAGGCCCTGCCTTTTCCAGACCCTGAGCCTTAGCATTGCAGATCCCCACCTCGTACACATTGGGATCAGGGGAGAGCTTTGGAGAAATACAAATAAATATCTGGGCTCTACCCCAAGCCAGTTAAGTCAGAGTCCCTAGGGGTGAGGCTAAGGTATTGGCACTCTTTTTAGGTTTCTCAGATGATGCTACTGTGGGAACCACTGCCTTAGGAAGCCATCCTGGGCCTCCCAGGTCTTGTGCTTCTACAATATTAATCCTGGAATACTAATCTTTGCCATTCATTCAATGCTAAGCATTTGCTTTCTTGTAATGTCATTTGCTGTTTTATTTCTCCTTCCCAGGGTAGGTGGTGAGTACCTTCACACCCTCTCTATCTACCCCCAAAGAGCACTCCTCTGGCTCTGGACATTTAAGCAAATTGTGGGCAGGAGCCAGTGGCTAACTGCCTACTGTACACGCAGGTACAGCTAATCTCACTGGAAGATAGGAGAATAGTAACCACTTGTTCAGCCTTTTGTGTGCTAGGAGCTTCCATGCTAGGAGCCCCACAAGAAATCTGCCAAGGAAAGAGCTTTTAAGCCCCATTTTTACAGGCAAGCAGGGGTGAGAATCAGAGAGGGACAACACCTGGCCTGGGGTCACAGGGCTACCCAGTGCTGGACCTGGATGCCTGCACTGGTCTGTGTGCTTTTCTCTGAGCATGTACCCTGACTATGGTCTCACTGAAGTAAGGACAGATCAGAGAGATGTTTGGGTGCAAGCCTGCAGGGCAGCTCAAGAGGTGACTAAGAGAACTGTAAAACTGACATTTGAATTTTTCACTGTTCGAGTTCCTGATATGATTCATACTCATTTTGTGTGGCCAGGCTTAGAACTGAATGACTAGCTCAGCTATAAAATTTGGGTGCTTTCCTGAGTTCCTGCTGAAATAAATTAATAATAAGGTGACCTATAAATATTTAATAGTCGATTAGAGGTTTTTCCTTTTTTGGATCGGAATCAACATCCTTTGATAATTGCATTTGAATGTTGCAAATAATCTCTGACCCTCATGCTTTTCAATATAGCCTGTGTAAATTACCTCTTCAAAAAAAAAATCTATTTGGAGTAAAAGGCCTGGCAGGAAATATGAACAGCAAAACCATTCAAACCTGGAGGTCATTTCATTCTGATGATGTGAGGACAGCCTGCTGGGCCAAAAAAGAGGTAAGCTGTGGGTGCTGACATTCTTTTAAACAAGGGTTGAGTTTGTGAAAGGTTTATGTCCAAGCTGGTCCCTGTCATTTTTCTTTATGCCCAGAAAGGCAACCACCAAATTCCACACTGGCCTCAGACAACTCAGCACTTTCTGTCTTTTCATACATGTTGCTGGAGCCAGGAATATAAGGTCCATCTTCTAAGGCAGTTGTTCTCCCTCATGGTTGGAAGGATAATCCTGGAGCTTGTTAAAACCGCAGTCCGGTGGGTCTGATTCAGTGGGTTTGAGCAGGGGCCAAGGCAGGGCTCAGGAGCCTGCCATATTAGTGAGCATCCCACACTACTCAGGGCTGGGAATCATGTTTTGTGAACTGCAGACTCGCCATCACAGATTTAGGACACCTCAAAAGTCATTCAGTCCAGCCTCCTCCTTTTTGTCTGATCCCCCATCCCAGCCCCCTATCAAGGATCTTCTGGGCTCTTCTCTGGGCTCCTAGGATCAATACTTGTGTGGAAGAGCAGGGCAGAGCAGGGCAGGGCAGGAAAAAGGACTGAGTAGGGTGGGAAGCTGGGCTCCGAGGCAGTCTCAGTGAAGGCCTTAGCTAGCCCCACAGGGAGCCCTGGAGCAGGGATGGCCCTTTTGAGGTGTCCCGGGTCTGGCGAGTGAACAGACCTGAGCCTTTGTAGTGCTGCACTAATTAGTTGTTATTCCTAAAGAGGACTGACAGCCCAGGGCCGTCTTCCAGCAGTGCTCTGGCACTTTGTTCCTGAAGGGGATCTGCGTGGCCCCTCACAGTACCCACCAAAGTTCTCAAGACAACCAGCTCTTATCCCCGTCCACAACTCTTCACAACTAAATACTAGAACCTCTTCTGTGTGCAAGGGACCATTCAGCTGAGGAAACCCATAGCCCTTCCCCCGGTGTCATATTCTGCACTGAAGGCATACAGGTGTCTAGGCCAGGCCCTGTCATTTTCCTTTATGCCCACAAAAGCAAGCTCCAAATCCCACACTGGCCTCAGATGACTCAGCACTTTCCACCATGTTGTACCTGTTGCTGGAGCCAAGAGCATAAAGGCCACCGTTAAGGTTCTCCCACGTAATGGTCACCCAAATGTTTGAAGGCAGTGACCTTCGTACGAGGCCAAAGCTACAGTGTGCCACATGTAGTCCTGTGGGCTTCTCCAAGGTCGTTGTTATGACTATCATCCACTGAAAAAATTTCCGTATGTCAGGCCCTCTGCTTAAAAAGTTTCCAGGTACTTAACCCTCACTGCAAACCCATGAAGTAGAATCTACAAAATCTTTATTCCTGTTTTACAGACAAAGAGATTTTGAGTTGCTCAGAGAAACGAAGTAAGTTGCCTGATGGCCCCATGCAGTGGATGGTGGAGCCTGAAGGCAAACTTGGGCCCATCTGACCTGCTGCTCATCAGCGTTAGAAGTATTCACTTGGAAAGCTGGGTCTTGGGTCCCATCTGTGTAAGGGAGACCAGGTACAGAGAAGCAAGCACTCCTTCTGGAACTGGCCTTAGAGGAACCCTGTCTCAGCCATCCCGATGTCAGAGAGTCTGCTAACATGCAGAGTCCTCTCCATAATCTTACGTACATCTTCATTGTAAGGGCTTGGCCATTCCCCTCCTGACATCCACACACACCAGGCTTTCCTAAGCAGAAGAGGGTTTTCAGGGAATCTGCCAGATACCACATCAACCAGCCTAAATCTTCCTCATTTTACTGATGAAGAAATTGAGGAAATGAAGTCACAAAGCCAAGATTACATGATTTGTTCTTTTCCACCCCTTGGAAGTCTGACTCTTTTCAGGTATATATTTTAAAAAAACCCAGATGCTTCAATAAAAACAATGCCATACATATCTCTTTGTTTTCCAGAAAAGCTTTCCTCTAACTTGAAAATTTTAATAAAGGCAGACTGGAAACCCCAAGATCACAGAAAGCCTAATTAGCAGGCATGGAGGGGACATCCTTCCCCTCCATCTGGTATCCTCATCACCAGAGTCCTAACTGGGACTAACCTGAGTCCATCCAGGTTTCACCTCGGGGCTCCAATGTACAGAGGTGTAGGGATTCTAAATTGCATTGCTAAATGACCACAGTGCCAAGTTCATCCCTTAGTGGCACGCCTCAAACTCAATGCACTCCTCTCTAGGTTCAGAGGCCTCCTGGAGGCCACCCTGCCCCCTTGCCAGCCAAAGGAAAAGGATGGAGGTGACCAGGGACTCCTGAGATGAGGGTGTGGTTTGTATTTGCTCATGAAGGCTTGGGAGGTTCTGTTTCATCCAAGTGCCTGTGCTGGGGACCCTGTGTGTCTCAAGGCTGCTGCTTATCAGGAGGAGGACCTGGACAGGCATGCACTCCCTTCTTTTATTTCTCCCATCCTATGCCACTGCATGCCACCCACTACAACAAATGCAGTTGCTTGCTCAGCCACCAAACCCCTGTGTAACAGAAGCACACACAATTCTGATTCTTGCAGCTTCAATATCAACTGAGCCCTTAGGTAGGCAATGACCTACATAGTGTTTAATATGGAAATATAAGAAAGTTTATCTTAAAAAAAATCCCTGACCCACTTTCAGGCCACCGACACAGGTACTCCTGGGTAAGCCAGATTCCTGTTGACTCTGAATAGCACAAATGCTAATATCATTAGCGTTTCTCCTAGGACTGATAGTAATTCAATCAAAGCCCCTCCCAGCAAGGGCCAGTTCTGAAACATGCCTTAATTCACTTGTCAGAACATGGCTCTGCTGCATCTAGGGCCTGAATTAAACAGCAAATTCTCGAAAACAGGCTCATGGCATAACGATTTTATACATCCTTCACAGGATGTGGTCTTTTGGGGCAAAAAGTGGCTGAAGCATTCTAGTGATGAATTTATAAAAGGAATACTGTCGTTTTTCTTTCCCTTCATTTTCCAGTCGATCTAAGAAACTCCTTTAAAAGTATTTTTTTTAAAGAACTATTAAGTTGTATTAAGGAGTACTAGCTATAATTTAAAATCTTTGGAGAACAGTAGAGTAGGCTCTTTCCACATCACTGTAGTTGAAAGAGCACATGATCTCGAGTTCAGAGACCGGGGTTTAAGTCCTGACTCTGCCCTTAATGGCAGGGTGGCCTTGGGTGGCCATTACATTTTATGTTCTACTTTCGTCCCCTGAAAATGGGAATCACATTCATGCTTCTTTACTGACTTATTTATAAAGACCAAATGAGATCAAGCACATACTTTATCAACTATAAAACTTTATCCAAGGATAAGGGATCTTCCTTTATTTTTTATTCATTAGTAGAAAGGTCAAAGTGAACACTGAGTATCAAGTTTGTTTTTATCATACTTTGCTTCCCAGTTTATTTTTTTGGTCCTCGGAGACAGCCAATCTCTTTCCATTTTCATCTCTGCATTTAAGCATAAAATGAATCATAAATTCATTCATACTAAGGTATAAATGTCTTTAAAAAAAACATTTTTCGGGGATCCCTGGGTGGCTCAGCAGTTTAGCGCCTGCCTTTGGCCCAGGGTACGATCCTGGAGTCCCGGGATCGAGTCCTGTGTCATGCTCCCTGCGCTCCCTTCTCCCTCTGCCTGTGTCTCTGCCTCTCTCTCTCTCTCATGAATAAATAAATAAAATCTTTAAAAATAAATAAATAAAATAAAATAAAATAAAAAATAAATATTTTTCTTAGTCACAGGAATCAAGACTTTATACTGGTAAAATAATTTGGGGTAGTGAGGCATACTGGATTCCCCAAATTCTACTGATAGGTAATTGCATGCTTGTGAATATTTAAGGACATACCTATGGGTGACAAGATTATGATCTGAAAGTTTTCACAAGAACACAGAGTAACTCTCACAATCTTTGAACCTATTCCACCTCACACCCGCTGAAAATACCACCTTCCTGGGGCCACTTGCAGCTGTGGTCTTGATTGAGGCTCCTGACCCTAATGTTAACATTCAAACTCTTGAAAAAACATTTGGAAGCTTTTCTTTTTGATGCTACTACAAATGGAATTATTTTCAGAATTTTAGTTTTAGGTTGTTTATTGCAAGTGTCTACAAATAACAACTGATTTTTACAGATTGATCTTTTATCTTGCAACCTTGCTGAACTCATTAGCTTTCATGACCTTTTAGTGGACTCCTTAGGGTTTCCTATATACAACATCATGTCATCTACAAATAGACATGTTTAACTTCTTCCTTTCCAATCTGATGCCTTTTTTCTTTTTCTTGCCCAATTGTCTTGACTAGAACCTCTAATACAACGTTGAATAGAAGTGGTATAAGCGAGCATCCTTGTCTTTCTCCCTGATCTCAGGGGGAGATCATTCAGTCTTTTACCAACTAAGTATGATGTTTGTGGGGGTTTCTTATAGATGCCCTTCATCAGGTTGAAGAAGTTCTCCTCTTATTCTAGTTTGCCAAATGTTTTTATAGTAAAAGGGTGTTGAATTTTGTCAGATGTATTCCTCACCTCCACTGATATGTCATGTGGTTTTGTCCTTTATTCTATTAATACGATATATGACATCAATCAAATTTTGGATGATAAATCAACCTTGCATTCCTATGATAAACCATAGTATAGAATCCTTTTTATATGTTGCTGGATTTGATCAGCTAGTATTTTGTTGAAGACTTTGCATCTGTATTCTGAAGATGTATTGATCTATAACTTTCTTTTCTTGTGATATCTCAGTCTGGTTTTGATATTAGGATTATACAGGCCTCATAGAATGAGTTGGGAAGTGTTCCTTCCTTTTCTGCTTTTTGGAAGAGCTTATTAAGAATTGGCATTAATTCTTCTTCAAATGTTTGGTAGAATTTATTTTACCAGGGAAGCCATTTGGGCATGGGTAGTTTTCTCTTTACTAATCCAATCCTTCTGCGTGTCATAGGTCTGAATATTCAGGTTTCCTTGTTCCCTTTTTCTCAATTTGGGAGCTCTTAAAAAAAAATCAAGTCATCCCTCAGAGACCTCACAGAGTTGATACTTGCAACTGAGTCCTTTTCTTTCTTCAAAGTAGCTAGATTGTAGTCTCAGCATCTAGAAACTTTTCAACTTAAAATAGTTCTTTTTTTTTCTTCAGCAAGTTTAACTCCTTGAACCATTTGATCCAAAATATAGGCTTGTGAATGAGCATGTGCATATCTTTTCCAATTCGTTTACAATGAGCATATATTTCTTCTGTCTCAACTAAATAAACACATAAAGAAAAGCACCACCGGTTCTCTGAGGCTTCATTTGCATACATTTGCATGCCATTCCATCAATGCCATCCACCTTTTCTTTTAAAAAGTATGATGAAATTAATTCCCATTATTTTGTAGCCCAATATGAAATGTAGCAGGTATTAACTGAAACACCCTTATAGCTCTCCTTTAAATCTGGAAAGGCTGGGTGACATTACATGGCTCAGCCCTTGTGAAAAGTATATAGAAATGCTCTTATTTTCTATTCCTCTTGGATAGCTCAGCAGTCTCTGGAGAGTTATCATCAACAAAAAGAACCCCTCTTAACCCATAGCCCCAGAGCCCTTCAGAGTCATCACTATGGACCCAGTCCCTTGCAATTTTTTTTCCAGTCCAGCTTGGCTGCAAGGAAGTTACAGTTTCCTTGACTTCTTCATTTTTTTTTTTTTTGCCCTGAGAGGCATTTTAATTTTTATTACTAATCATCACCTGGAAATGGAATGAAGGCATAAAGCCAATACATATGGAGAAGTTGCAAGATTCAAGAAATCCAACCAAGTTGGATTGACTTCCTTTCTTCCCGGGGCCCAGGGGCTCTTAGTTTTTATTTGTTTTCCATCTTTATTCCCGAGAGAAGAGTTGTCAAACTGTCCCAAAAAATTAGATTCCCCTTGTCTTTCAGGCATAATGGCCTCTTCCTTCGTGCAGTCTGCAAAGGTAGAAAGAGAACTGCACAAGAGGAGTAAACAGCTGTCATGGCTTCCTCCCTGGGCAGAGCCACCATCACCTCCAGTCTGGGGGTCTCCAGGAGCTTTCTTGCTGCTTAACCTGCTTCTGCCCTCACCCCCTACACCTATCTTCATCACAGGAGCCAGTGCTCTTGTTAAAATATAAGTCAGATCCTGTTGTTGCTCTGCTAAGATTAGCCCAACTGCTTCCTGTCTCAGAATAAAAGCCAGCCTTTACTGTGTTCTATGAGGCTCTCCCTGATGTGGCTTCCCACCTGTCTTTCTGCTCTCACATCTTTCCACTCTCTAACCTCTCCACCTGCTTCAATTTCTCCCTAAACATATCACACCATTTGCTATTCTCTCTGCCTGGAACAGTCTTCCTCCAGATAGTCACAGGTTCACCTTGTCTTCAAGTTTTTAGATAAACATTACATTCAAAGCGAGTCTGTTCTCAACCACTCTATTTAAAATTTAACTTTCACTCTTACCCCTAAAACTTCTGTCCTCTTAATTTCTTTACATTTTACTTATCAATTCTGTTATTGTTTTTTCCCCCTGTAGACTGTGAGCTACATGAGGTCAAAAGTTTTGCTATTTGTTCACTGAAGGGGTCAGGCGTTGAGTGACATCTTTTACCACTGCCTGATATGCTGCCACTCAGTCATACCTAAAGACCTGGTTAACCCTGTAACAGGGTTTCTCCTGGGTTTATTTAACTAGCTGCGTGAGGCCAGGGCCACCATATTGACCGGACAACTTCAAGGGAAATTTTTTCTCTTTATTTCCAATAACAAAATTCCCTGCCCAGACTATTACCACCTTTCCTTTTAAAAAGCATGATTCCCGAAAGATGCTTTAGCAAAGTTCAGGCTTTCCTGAACCAAGTTAATAAATTACTTTGGAGTTAACCGTAAGGTCATTCATTTTCCAAATTATCTTCCTTCTTAAAATTTCCTAGGGTTTAAGCTTCTTTAAAGGGATTGCTCTGATTCACCTAAAAATGGGAATATGGAAGAAGCAACGTTCATGAAGATCACAATAGATCCTTTATATTTTTGCCTCTTTCTTGACCAGGCTTAGATTCTTATGGGATCTATCATTTCCTTTGCCTACATCACTCCACTGACAGCTCTAGTTAAGGTCCCTACTGACATCCCCAACCAAACCTAACTCTCAGTACCCAGCCCTCATCTTATTCACCATCTCTTCCTTGAAACATTTTATTTACCTAGTTTCCAGGACACCAACCTCTCTCCTCTCTCCTTTTACTTCAATGTGCCTTCTTGGACTCTTTGTTGATTTTTTTTTTTTTTACCAATCCGACCTGGAATGCCCAAAGCTTGGTTCTCAGGTCTCTGCTCCCCTCTTTCTACACCCACTCCCTATTAGGAATCATTACTTCTAATTGTTCATGACCACTGAATTTATACTTCCTGCCCAGGACTCTTCCAGGAGTGGCAGACTCATGGCCAACTGCCTACTTGATATCTGCCTCTAGATGACACACCTTCTCAGTCTTACCCATCCAAATACAACTCTGACAGTTTTTTGAATCATCCTTGACTTCTCTCTTTCTCTCACATGTCACAATCAACCATCAGTCAATGCTCCAGATTGTCTAAAATCCAACTAGTTTTTTCACCATCACATCATAGCCTAACCCAGAATATTGCAATGGCCTGACTTGTCCCTTCTTGCTTCCTCTTCGCCTATCTATAATTTATTCTCTATTCAGTAGCCAGAGTGGACCTTTACAAAATATAAAAGGTATATCATCTACATCATTCACTTCTATGCTCCAGGTCCTACAATGGCTTTCCATATTATTTATAGTAAAATCTGGTTGCTGGCACTCTGTATGACTTCATCTCTCCTCATCCTCTCCTAACATGCTACATACCAGCCATGTTTGCCTCCTTGACCTTTTTCTAATACCTGCCTCAGGTCCTTTGCATTTGCTATACCCTCTAACTGGTATACTTTCTGCCAGACATCTGCCGGGCTGCTCCCCTACTTCTTCCTGTCTCATTAGTCAGAACTTCTCTAAAACACAATAAAATAGCATAATTCCACCTACCTAACCCCCCTCTATTCCTCTTACCCTGTTTACTTTTCTTCATAGTACTTTGGTCCTGCTGACATATCATATGCTTATCTGTTTAGAGTCTCTCTTATGTACCTGTAGGGGAATGTAAGCTCCTTGAAAGTAATCCCTTTGTCTGACTGGTGCACTGCTATATGAACAGTGACTAACAACATAGAAGCCACCCTTTTAATATCTTCTTTATGAATAAAATAATTAATTTATAATAGACATAAATAACTTGTGTCCAACAGCAGAAAAATGATTACGTAAATTACAGTTTCACTTCTCAATGGAATTTTACATAGTCAATAAAATTGATGGAATCACTCACAGGTATTACCCAAAGGACATGAACAATTTTCAGAAAGACTCCAAATTGTTAACAGACACACAGGGGAAAAGTATTATCCACCTAGCAAGCAAGGAAAAGCAATTTAAAAGAACTACAGGATACCATTTTCCCGTTACTAAATTAACACATGTTTCTCTTTAAATGAATACCGCCAGATTTTGGAAAGGCTTTCCGGTGCTCTTCTAGGGAATATAAATTTAAAGAACACCTTTGGAAAAAAAAATTGTACAAAAATGCATAATATTACATCAAGATGTTCATTCTTTTCATCTGGTAATTCTGTTGGGAGTATTGCATAAGAACATAATAAATACTATGGAAATATATGTATTTATCAAATAATATATATCAGATAACATGTCAGATAATATATCAGATACATGTATCAGATAGTCTGCATGTCTCATGGTTAAGAAAATGATGTATCTACTCTATTGAACATTCTAAAGCTGCTAAAATGATATTTAATAAGGGCTTTTATTGACTTGGAAAAATTTTTACAATATAATATGATACTAAATTTTAAAACATCAGCCCTGGAGAAGACATTAGGTTATCTAGATAAGGAGTGAAATCATCCACAGAGCCTCTATAGGAAACTGGAGAATTTTTACTTTTGCTCAAAATTACTGATTTGATATTTTCTATTTGTGTTTCCAAAAGCTAAATTAGGGATGCCTGAGTGGCTCAATGGTTGAGCATCTGCCTTCAGCTCAGGGCGCGATCCTGGGTTCCCGGGATTGAGTCCCGGGATTGAGTCCCACATCGTGCTTCCTGCATGGAGCCTATGTCTCTGCCTCTCTCTCTGTATCTCTCATGAGTAAATAAATAAAATCCTTTAAAAAAAAGTTAAGTGTATATTCACATAATGTTTTGGCTGAGCTCTTTTTAGTTACAAATAAAAGATAAAGATTCCACTATGCACTCCCTACTGCTATGCTTCTCCATTAGTACTACATATAAATATTTGTTAATCATGTCAGAGGTTTCATGCTTAATTTTTAAATTGTAAAGAATTATTAGCACTTTAGTAAGTAATAATATTTCACATCTATAAATGAACATTGAAATATATAAACTTTGATTTTTTTATAATATACCTATTTAAAGTAACACCTCCAGGAAAAGCCTCATCTAGAACAAGTTCTCTCTTTTTAGGATTGATAACTGATTGTTGTGTGTATGGGCTGTTGGAATCAGTGGTATTTGGAAGGCAGCTATGCTTACCACTCTACCACCAATGCTGGAATCAATCGTATTTGGAAGGGGAGGAGTGACAAAGACATGTTTTATCATATGTTCTTATTTCCTACCACTTAGAATCCAGCAGGAATTGAAGGGACAACAGAGTTGCCGGGTAGCCAGAAGGAATCCCAAAATTATAGATACTAAACTTTGTTTAGTTTGTTCTCTGTTGTTTGTTCTTTGTTCTCTATTGCACACATATACCCCTGTACACCGAGCCCGGCTTCAGTTCATCCAAAAAAGTGAATGGATCACTGACTTTTAAAAAAACAATTTTAAAATTTTGACATAATTTTAGATTCACTTCAAAGTCACACAGAGAGATGCCTTCATTGAGTTTCCTCCAGTGGTAAATTCTGCAATACTATAGTACAATGCCACAGTCAAGGTATTGATGTTGATACACTCCAATCTTATTCAGATTGCCCAGTTTTACATGTACTTGTGTGTTTTGTGTGTGTGTTGAGTTCTACGCAATTTTATCAAACATGTAGGTTCATGTTTCCACTACCAAAGTCAAGACACAGAACAGCTCCCTCACCACAAGGATCCCATTATTGATCTTTTATAGACACACCCACTTCCTTCCCCTGATTCAACTGTCCCTAACCTCTAGCAACCACTAGTCTGTTTTCCATTTCTAATTTTTTTCTTTTCAACAAAATTCTATAAATGGAATTATATAATGTGTAACATTTTGAGATTTGCTTTTTTTTTTCACTCAGATCTAAGGGATTCATCTGAGTTCCTGTATTTATCAATATTTGGGTACTATTTATGTAGTGGTATTTTATGGCATGGATGCACCATGGTTTATTTAACCACTCACCCACTGAAGGGCTTTGGGTTATTTTTAGTACTTGGCTGTTACAAAGAAAGCTGCTACAAACATCCATGAGAAGGTTCCTCTTTGAGCATAAATTTTCATTTTGCTGGGGTAAATGTCTGAGTGCAATTGCTAGATCATATAGTAACTGCATGTTTAGTTGTATAAGAAACTGACAAACTATTTTCTAGCATGACTGGACCATTTTATATTCCCACCAGCAATGTATGAATGATCCAGTTTCTCCACATTCTTACTGGCATTTGG
The DNA here is from genome assembly GCF_905146905.1 of Nyctereutes procyonoides. Classification (NCBI taxonomy): domain Eukaryota; kingdom Metazoa; phylum Chordata; class Mammalia; order Carnivora; family Canidae; genus Nyctereutes; species Nyctereutes procyonoides. Next base: position 43,425,044 of record NW_026575049.1, on the reverse strand, counting down.
CGGTGTTAGTGTTACTATCTTTAATTTTAGCCATTTGGATAGGTTTGTAGTAGTGTTAATTTGCATTTTCCTGAAAGTCAATGATGTTGAACATCTTTTCATGTTTTTTTTCATCTGTATATCTTTTGGTGAAATATCTTTTCAGGTCTTTTACTCACTTTCTGATTGAATTTACTTATTTATTGCTATTGAAGGTTTTGGTGTTTTTTGTTTGTTTTAGCAGACCTAATTTTTTCAGAGCAGTTTTAGGTTCATAGAAGTTTGAGCAGAAAGTACATAGTTCCCATATACCTCTGTCCCTACAGACTCAAAGACTCCCTCACTATCACCCTGCACTGCAGTGGTACATTTGTTACAATCCATGAGCCTACATTGACACATCATCATCCAAAATCCATGGCTTACATTAGGGATCACTCTTGGTGTTGTACATTCTATGGATTTGAATAAATTTATACTGACCTGTATCTACCACTGTAGTATCATACAGAAAAATTTCACTGCCCTAAAAATCTTCTTCAGCTCTGCCTATCAATCCTTCGTCTACCTTAACTTCTGGCAACTACTGATCTTTCTACTATCTCCACAGTTGTACCTTTTTAGAATGCCATATAGTTGGAATCATACACTATGTAGCCTTTCCAAATTGGTTCCTTTCACTTAGTAATATGCATCTAGAGGTTCCTCCATGTCTTTTCATGATTTGATAGTTCATTGCTTTTAATTTTATTTTTTTAAATATTTTATTTATTTATTCATGAGAGCCAGAGAGAGAGAGAGAGAGAGAGAGAGAGAGAGGCAGAGACACAGGCAGAGGAAGAAGCAGGCTCCATCCAGGGAGCCCGACGGCGGACTGGATCCTGGGACTCCAGGATCACGCACTGGACCAAAGGCAGGCACTAAACCGCTGAGCCACCCAGGGATCCCCAGTTCATTGCTTTTTAGTGCTGAATACTATTCCATTGTCTGGTTGCGCCATAATGTATTTATCTTTTAACCTACTAAAGAACTATTTGGTTGTTTCCAAGTTTTGGCAATTATCAATGAAGCTCCTATAAACATCTGTATGCAAGTTTTTGCATGGATGTAAGTTTCCAATTCAATTGGGTAAATACCAAGGAGTAGGGTTGCTGGAACATATGGTAAGAGTATGTTTAACTTTCTAAGAAGTTGCCAAGCTGTCTTCTAAGGTGGCTGTACCAGTTTGCATTCCCATCAACAATGAATGATAGTTCTGTCATTCTACTTCCTCACCAGCATTTGGTATAGTCAATGATTTGGATTTTGACCATTCTATAGGTACGTGATAATATCTCACTGTTGTTTTAATTTGCAATTCTCTGATGACATATTATGTAGAGCATCTTTTCATATGCTTACTTGCCATCTGTGTATTTTCTTTGGTGAGGTGTCTGTTCAGGTCTTTGCCCATTTTTTATTCAGTTGCTTATTTTCTTATCATTAGGTTTTAAGAGTTCTTTGTATGTTTTGGATAATGGTCTTTTATCAAATGTGAATTTCACAAATATTCTCTCCCAGTCTGTGGCTTGTCTTCTAACTCTCTTGACACTATTGAATTTTGAGATACTACTGTTTCACTGGATGTGTGGCTTGGAAATAATTTCTCCCAGTCTGTAGTTTTTTTTTTTTTTTCATCCTCTTCACTGGGTCTTTCATAGAACAAAAGTTTTTAATTTTGATGACTCACCTTATCAATTGGACTATACTTTTGGTGTCAAGTCTAAAGAACCCTGCTTGGCCTAGGTCCCAAATATTTTCTCTTCAATGTCAGAGGCAACCAAAGAAGAGCATGGAATAAAAGAAAGGTAAACTGAAAGGTAGAAAGAGAAAGATGAACTTATTAGAGACTGAGAACTGAGAGAGCAACGGGCTATGTATTTTCTTTTGTTTTTTTTCCACATCCCTCCACCCACTAGGAAAAAATGACTCAAGTCCCATGTTTCAGATCCCAACTCTACAAGAGAACCCAGGTAGCTCATTCTTCCTTTGGACTGAAGAAAAGACCCGTCTAACTGTGCTGAGAGGGAGGGTCAGGAGCCCCAGTGACAAAACATGGCCAGAAGAAGTGCTTTTTCCCCTACAGACTTGAGAAGCAACTCCTCTATTGAAAGACACTGGGAAGCTTAACCGTACTGGCAAGAGGGATCTTGCTATAGGAAGGCTTGAGTCCAGGAAGTCTCTCTATCTTCAGGGTTTGAGATTCCTTTCTCCCACCCAGAATCACCAGGTGGCAGCGTAGCATCAGTGAGGGGGATCCTGCCCAGAAAGCATGCTTTATTTCTAGGGTTTGGGGGTTCCTTCTGTAATCTAGAGGCATTTAGTGAAATATTCCCTCTGGCAGCACCACGAGGGACCACTGAGAGCCTCAACAGCATCAGAGAAACCAAATAGATCAAAATAGCACCATGAAAACTGCAAAAATTAAATGGTCTTTGTAATTACAGACCACAAAAAGTAGCCTGGATGCTAAACATAAAATGATAGTCTGCAAATAATATCTAAAAATTCCAAGATACAATAAAAAATGTTACCAGGTACACCACAAGCCAGGAAAATCACAACCTGAGTAAAAAGAGACAATCAACTGATGCCAATACTAAGAATCAGATGTTGGAATTATTTAACAAGGATTTCAAAGCAGTCATTATAAAAACGCTTCAGCAATCAATTACAAATTCTGTTGACACAAATGAAAAAATAAAAATATCTCAGCAAAGAAACAGAAGCTATGAAAAAGAACCAGTGGGAAATTACAGAACTGAAAAATCCAATATTTAACCCAAATGCATATAAATAAATATAAATCCAAAAGAATTTTTTAAAGTAGTAGAGCTTAATAGTAGAGTGAAGATGCAACAAGATATAATCAGTAAACTTGAGGAAATATAGATTTTTTTTCAACAGAGAGAAAATTAATCGAAAAAGAAGGAACAAGTGAAGCTACAAAGACCTGTATGACAATAACAAAAGATCCAAAATTTGTAACATCAGAGTCCCAGAGAAGAGGAGAAATATCATGGCTGAAAGATAATTCAAAGAAACAATGGAGGAAAACTCCCCAAATTTGGCAAAGGACATCAACCTACAAATTCAAAAAGCTGAGTGAATTTCCAAACAGGACATATCCAAAAAGATCCATGCTAAGACATACTATAATTAAGCTTTTGAAAAATAAAGACAAAAAAAATCTTGAAAACAGCCAGAGATGACATATTACCTACAGGGGAACACGTTTGTATGATATATTGTGGATTTGTTTTCATCTGAAACCACAGAAGAAAGTGGCAAATTTTTCAAGTGCTGAAAAAAAAAAAAAAAAAGAATTGCCAACCACAAATTCTCTATCTGGCAAAGTATACTTCAGGAATAAAGAGAAAATAAACATAAAATCTGACACTAGAATACAAAAAGTATTTGCAGTTAGCTTACCTACCCTTAAAGAATGGTTGAAGCAAGGTACCTGGGTGGCTCAGTCAGTTAAGTGACCAACTCTTGATTTTGGCTCAGGTCATGATCTCAGGGTAGTGAGATTAAGTCCCATGTTAGGCTCCACACTCAGTGTGGAGCCTCCCCAGGATTCTACCCTTCTTTCCCCTCCTCCCCCAGCTTGCAGGTGTTCTCTCTCACTCTAAAATAAATAAATAAATCTTTTAAAAAGATGGTTGAAGCAATTTCTTCAAACAGAAAGGTAAAAATAAAAGAAAGAACTTAGAATATCAGGAAGGCAGAAAAAGCAATGGAAAGAGAACTTACAAGGGTATATAAGATAGACTACCCTTCTCTATATGAGTTTCATAAATCATAGTTGATTATGGAAATAAAAATGACACCATCTGATACTTAAGTCAATATGGGGAAGATAGGGACCTCAATGGAAGTAGGGTTTCCACATTGCACTTTGAATAGTAAAATGTTGATAATAGTACACTACGATAAGTCACATACGCTTCACCAGAAGCAAAGAGGCACATTACACTACAATAAAAGGATCAGTCTACTGGGAAAAAAAATAATGATTCTAAAGAGTACACACACACCAAATAACAGAGATCCACGAAGCAAGTGCTGAAGGGAAAAACAGACAAATCCACAGCCATAGTTGGAGACTTCAACACTTTCCTCTCAGTAACTGATAGAATTTCTAGAATGCAAATCAGCAAGAATAGAGAAGATCTAAACTATGCAGTCAGCCCATGTAACCTAATTGACACATATAGAAAATTCCATTTCATGACAGCAAACTTTTTTTTTTCACGTGCTCATGGAACATATACCAAGACCTACCATATCCTGGGCCAAAAACAAACCTCAAAAAAATTAAAGGCATTAAAATTTTACAGGTTAAATTCTCTGACTGTAATGGAATCAAATTAGAACTCAATAAGATAAAGAAAACAGGAAAAATATCTGAACAGTTGTAAATTAAACAACACACTTTTAAACAATTTATTGGTCAAAAAAGAAGCCTCACAGAAAAATTTAAGATATACATAGATCTGCATGAAAGCACCTCTTGTGTTGGTAAATTGGACACCAATAAAAAATAAATTTATTATAAAATAAATAAATAAAAAAATAAAAGCATCTCTTGAAAATAGTTTTTATTATGTAGTTATAAAATAAGTTCAATATATTTTATTATGTAATTTAAACACTAGATTGTCAGTACATACCCCATTATCTTTTTAAATCAAAATTGTAGAATACTGCTTTGACTCCCACACTTTTAGGAGGATCTAGGTTGGTTTTGCAATGTATTTCTTCAAAAAAAATATAGGATAACTGATAAGAGAACCAATCTCCTATTTCACATATCCCTCAGACTGTCAGTATGGGCCAGGGAGCATGTGGTTGGAGAAAGAAGCAAGAAGCTCCTCTTCTTCTGCTCAATTTCTAAAAGTTAAGGTAACTTCTTGCAGGGCCTTTCTCTTCTCCATGTCATACTCTCTCCTCAAGTGATATCATCCAGTTCCACAACTATAAATATTGTCCCTGTGACAATAATTCTCAATTAGGCAACTCTGGCTCTAGACTCCAGACTCATTCATCAAACTGCAAACCTGCCATGCCCACCTGGATGTCTAGTTGTCACCTTGCCCATCTCTAACAGGACTCTTGACTTTACTTCAAATCTGCTTTCCTCAAGTCTTCTCCCGAAATCAGCACCCTCATCCACCCATTCAAGTCAGAACCCCAGCAGCCAATCTGGGCTCCTCCTTTTGCCTCATACCCCTAATATACATCCATGGCACACATCAGCAAGCTCCACAGACCCAACTGCCTGAACATTCCTCTCCTCTCCATCTTTGCCACCATCTTGCTCATCTAGATGACTGCAACAACTTCCTACCTGCTCTCTTTGTTTCTGGTCTTCTCTCACTATGATTCATTCTCCACGTGGAAGGAAATCATTTTTAAAAATATAAATCAGATTGTGCTATCCCCTGCTCACAAATTTCTAGTGACTTCCCATCACCCTTAACATTTGTTTGCTTATCTACAGCATCTCCTCCAAATAGAATATGTATTTTATGGGAGACAAAAATCTCTCTGTCTTATTCACTGCAGTATTTTCAAGACCTAACAAGGGACTCCATAAATATCTGTTGAATGAACAAATAAACGAACAGAGTTTGAAGACAGCAACAGCAGCCATAATCATGAAACAAATTGTCTTGGGAATCTAGATCAGAGTACACAGATATGACTCTGTTATAAATGCATATTATCTGATCACAACAATGCAAAAAGCATGTGTGTACAGAAGACTAGTTGAAACAAAGAAAAATGTTAAAATGTCATCTTTAGGTGGTGGTTCATGGATACTTTTCTTCCTCCTTCAAATTTTCTTCTCTAACATTAGCATGAATAATTATATACTGGGGAGAACTTAAATGAGCGTTATTTGCTTAAGTCACCCATTGGGGCCTTTCTTCCTCAAGTTTAATTATTCAGTGTCTCACCATTTTATCTTCTTACCCCTCAATCATCTTTTAGGCCCTTTGCAACACACTCTCTCCTCACCAATCACAACCCTCAGTAGTTCTCATTCATATTATAGTTCACAATATTTTTCTGTAGGCATGAAAATTTAAGGAAAGGAATTTTTCCTTTCCTAGAAGGTGTCAGAGAGCCAGTGTGCTCAAAAATGTTAATAAAGTCCTCATTTTAGGAATGGCTTCTAAAGAGAGCTGCAACGGTTCTAATGGGGTATAAAATCTGGCAATTAATTCCTGAAAGAATGCCTGAGAAACTCTAATGAGCTTTGCATATGTTTCCTCTTTTTATAAGTGGGATTGAATGAGTTATGTTATTCACACTTTTCAAGTGTGAATCTTAGCTAAAGTAGGTTTAATTATGTTTAGCCCAAGTACTATGAAAGCAACATGGAACTTAAAAACTAATCTTCACAAATTAAAGAAATACACGTGGTGCAATAAATGTGAACATTTTTCTTTTTTTAAAAAAAAGTCAGATATAGTTGCAAGTACATGAGTATATCCAGTTTTGTCTTCCATCAGGCAGTGACCCTAACGAGGGTGGTGACATGCTAATTTCAGGAATATGTGTCTGAGATAAGAAACATAGAACATGTTTCATAAAAAGTTTCACTTGTGGGCAGAGGTCTAAGCTGGCTTTGGGGGTGGTCTTATGGCCACCTGGACAAGTCAGGTTTCTTGCCATTTCTGGAACTGGCTCATTTCCAGGCCTCATTAGATGAGGTTAAATTAGAGCCAGTGAGAGGGAGGGCAGATCAAACTGTTTGGGGAATCTGGACAGAGTGGGCCCCCAAGCACACCAGAGCCCTCAGATCCAAAATAGAGTTAGAACTCATCCACCCCACAGCTTCTTTGTCATCACCACCGGTATCCACCACAGGTGAAGTTTGCTGGGATTGGCTAGCTACTGACTGAAGGTAAGATCTGGTCTCTGCTCTAAGAATTTTAGTCTTCTTGTGGAGGTAGGACCCACAGCTGACAAAGGAAACAACGAGTCAGCACATGCTGAATGCTGAGATGACAAGTCATTCAATAGGTTGGAGGTGGGGAACAAACTGTACAGGACACTTGGCAGTGGTCTAGCAGGGCTGACTCTCCATGCCCATGCTCCTTCCCACTAGTTTGACCTGATATGGGACATCATGCTTTGAATGCTTGTTGGAATGGCTGCCTGACAGGCTGGAGAAAAGACACCTTTATATGAAACAGAACCACCCTTAGTGCTCCCATCCCCTCTACTGTCATTCCCATTTGTGTCAAAGCACCAGAAAGCATCTCAGTGATGAGCTATAAAGCTGGTTTAGTGTCTTGTAGCTGGGCTAACAGAAGCAGGAGGTAGTACGTCTAGCCTGAGAGTCATTTAATCTCTGTTTTGGACTGTAGGGTATTAATTTGAATCAGATTTGCCTTTCTGATGAGGCTTTGCTGAACTTTCTATTAAAAATTCACAGGCAGTTCCCATATATGTTCCCAACATTCACATATATATGTTAAGGGATGAGAAAAGAGGTACTCTTTTTCCCTCAAGAAGCAGGTACTGGCCAGGAGGAAGAAACCAGGCTTGCCTGGGAAGCCCCTGCCACAGCTTTCCTGAGGAGATAATCCAGATATGCATATTAAGCTACAATGACATTGTTTCATTTATCAGATTGGCTCTGCTAAATATGGGCTGATGGGGCAGCTCAGCAGGTGGCTCAGCAGGTGGCTCAGCAGTTTAGCGCCGCCTTCAGCCCAGGGTGTGATCCTGGAGACCTGGGATCAAGTCCCACGTCGGGCTCCCTGCATGGAGCCTGCTTCTCCCTCTGCCTGTCTCTCTCTCTCTCTCTCTCTCTGTGTGTGTGTGTGTGTGTGTGTGTGTCTCATGAATAAATAAATGAATAAAATCCTTAAGAAAAAAAATAAATAAAATAAATATGGGCTGATGAAGTTCAGCATTGGTGAGGGTGTAGGAAATAAATGGGTGCTTTGGGTACTTTGGTGGTACAAGTGTAAATCCGTATATCTTTTTGTCTTGCAACTTAGCAGTATCTACTGAAATGTTTAAAGTTGATGCTTTTTTTTTTAAAGATTTATTAGTGTAAAAAAGAAGATGGAGAATTTTGTACCAATTTTTGACAGCATGTCTCTAGAAGTGAGATTATGTACCTTCTGTTACAGTTTGGAATTTTACATAAATATGCCCATTTATACAGAAAAGAAAGAAGTGAAGCCCATCTTAGGGTAGTTCTGAAACTTAGTTCCATTCAATGAATATTTGCAGGAATTATTCATAACATTTGTAAATATGTGGGCATATGACGTGATACTTCATAGAGGCTTTAGGACACTAATTTCCAGTGTGAATAAACAAGGAGAGATATGGGCAAGTCTATGTAGCAAGGTTTATTTAGATCCCCACATCAAGAATTGCACTTGTTGTGGGTCTTTGAACAAGTAATTTTTAAGTCTCTTGAAGTCTTAGTTTCCTTATCGGTAACTTGCAGATGGGTAAAGTGTCCTTTAAAGGTCTAGTTGAGAAGGACTCAGCAGACAGGTAGGTGGAGGGTGGGCAAATGATTCCTCCTAGCAATGGCAGCTACGTGCTGTTCATGTTAGCTCAGACCAGTGAGAGCTGAGAGACCTCCTCTAAGTTAGCTAAACACAGAGCTTTCTAGCATAACCTCAGTGGCCTTTCCCACTCCAATACTTTCTTATTCATCCCAGGCCTTCTGATTCCCCATCTACTCTGACTAAAGAAAATTCAAGAGACAGAAATACACACACACACACACACACAGAGAGAGAGAGAGAGAGAGAGAGAGAGAGAAATGTGTTAGGAAGAAAAAATATAAAGGAGAAAGGAACTGAGTCATTAGGAAGGAGGGCAGTTAAGATGAGTTACTAGAGGCGTAAATCACACAAACAAAAGTTTGTAAAACAAACCAAGGCCCAACGAGGTGATGACTGACACACAGCTCCAGAGCCCCACGTTCCAGGCCACCCTGGAGGGCCTACTCCACAACGTGGCCATTGATGCAGCCCAGGTGTGCACAGCCTTGGCCACTCTCATTTCCTCTTCCTGCCCATGCCCCCCCCCTGTTGTTCAGGAAGCTGTGCGGTCCTGGTTGTGCATGCAGAACTCCACAGCAGCTCAGGAGCCGTGGGAGCCAGGGGCTCCAGGCCCATTCTCACTGTAAGAACAGCATTTGTAGCAGAGACAAGTTCACAGCCACTGAGTGAACCTGGAACAGTCTTGCAGAGCTTACACTTTTACTGCCAGCCAGGGCTGGACACAGAGAGTGTAATGGATGTTGTAGGCATTCTGTGCCAGCCTGACCCTCATCACAACTCCATGAGGCAGGCATTACAATGTGCATTGAATGGATGAGGAGGTCATGGCTGGTCAGAGAGATCAGATGTCCAAAGTCATCCAGCCAGAAAGAAACTGGGTCAGGGCTCAAACTCAGATCCACCTGGCTCCTCTTGCTCTCATATTGCAGCCTTTGATTTTTGGCTCTTTCCAGGCATGTCTCCCATCCCTTCCTGTGTCCCACATCATTCTCTTATACTTATGAGTCAACCACTAAGAATGCTGGACCTGCCTAAAGCAGGCTTTCTCCATCTATCTCTGTTTGTGATGTCCTTTTGCATACGTTAGAAGGTTAATCTTAATTAGTATTCAAAAATCAATTAGAAACCTAAGTGATAATTATAAAGCAATCACACTACAATGTCACACTGTTTCCCAAAACCTAAAAGAGCATCTCTGATCATGTCAGATTCAGCCCCACATCCCTGTGTGAGTGGGACCATCCACACTCCAAGCTCCCTCAGTCTACACTGAGGAAGTAGAGCCTGCCTAACCTTACCTCCTACATCTCAGCCCTTACTCACTGCAGATGATGCTGACTCTCAGCACAGCTCATGGTCCCACCAACCCGACCCCTTTTGAGACACAGCAGGGTGATAGAATGAACGCATAGCTTTGTAAAAATCCACATGCTGGGGGTACATGAGTGGCTCAATCAGTTAAGTGTTTGCTTTTGGCTCAGGTTATGATCCCAGGGAGTCCGCTTCTCCCTCTCTGCCTCTCCTCCCACTTTCACTCACTCTCTTTCTCAAATAAATTTTTTAAAAATCTTTTTAATTTTTTTAAAAAAAATTTATTTATTTATTCATGAGAGACATGGAGAGAGAGGCAGAGATGTAGGCCGAAGGAGAAGCAGGCTCCCTGTGGGGAGCCCGATATAGAACTTGATTCCAGGACCCCGGGATCACACCCTAAGTCAAAGGAAGACACTCAACCACTGAACCTCTGGCCCACCCCCCCACCAAAATCTTTTTTAAAAATCCACATGCTGGTCAGAATTTGGCAATGAAGGTTTCAGCCACACAATTTGAGAGCCAATGTGCTAAAGAGTTAAATGAGAGCAATTTTTTCTACCTCTCTTGGGCATAACTACCTCTGGGTGAGATCCCTGAAGATGAAGTCATCTTCAAGACGTAAATGAACAAGACTCTAAGACTGTTTCAGACACCCATGGGGAAAGGCTTGGGATCAAGCAAGGAGAGGCCATGGAGAAGAGGGGGTGGGTGGAGGGGGCTTCTCAGTCACTTAAATCATGTGGCATAGGCAGACCTCTTCATAACCCTTATGAGTTGAAGTGTGCCACCCCCATTTATGGTAAAGCCCCCAGTTCCTAAGAATGTTAATTTATTTGGAAATAGATTCCTTGCTAACATAATTACTTTAGATGAAGACATACTGGAGTACAATGGGCCTTAGTCCAATATGACTGGTGTTCCTATAAAATAGGGGAAATTGGAAACAGACACAGATACAAGGAGAACGTCATGTGAACATGAAGATGGTCACCTACAAGCCAAGGAGAGGCCTGGAGCAGATTCTTCCCTCAGAGTCTCAGAAAGTATCAACCCTGCAGTCACCTAGATTTCAGACTTCCAGCCTCCACAGTTGTGAGAGAACATATTTCTCTGGTTTGAGCAGCCCAGTTTGGGGTAATTTGTTCTGGCAGTCCTACAAACTAAAATACAACAGCTCAATTTCAAAGCTCTGCTAAGAAAACCTACACAGTAGACCACAGTTCTCAGGTATAAAGCTACACACTAAAATACACCAAAGGCAGGGGCACCTGGGTGGCTCAGTTGGTTAAGTGTCTGATTCTTGATTTTGCCTGAGGTCAGGATCCCAGATTTGTGAGACCAATCCCCAAGTTGGGATCCATGCTCAGTGGGGAGTCTGCTTGATATTCTCTCTCTCCCTCTCCCTCTGCTCATGCTTTCTCTCTCTCTCTCTCTCTCTCTCTCTCTCTCTCAAATAAATAAATCTTTAAAATACAATAAAGGCAGAGTTATGTGCTTTCAACCCAAAATAGGACCTTGGGCCTTCCATGACATTTCCCTCACTTCTTAGGAAGGCTTCCAAGAACCATCTATACATCAAGAGTAGCATTATGTCACCTACAGGAGAGGTCTGAGTCTTAAGTGACATATTTTAAATAAAAACAAAAAGGTTGCTGATACCTGAAGCATAAAGTCTCAAATATTAGATGATAATTAGATTGAGTGTATATTGGTCATAGTTAGCCATGTTTCAGTCCTCCATATAAATGCCAATTAAAAATCTATACATCTGGCAAAATGATCTAATTTTTCCACTTACCATTCTTACGTTTTTATACCATACTGAAAACAATAATTCTTTAGAAAATGGGCTTCAAAACAAACGGAATCAAACCAAGATGTTCTTTGTTTAAGGAATGCATCCTGAATTAGGGCCATGAGAACATTCACAATTTTGTGGCCATTTTGTACAATAGGATTTACCTTGATGACTTCATAAAACTTTGTGCTATAATTTTACCCAGAGACATTTTAATTCTTCTGCAATCTGATATGCATGTTGCTGGCTGAAAGGATAAACATGAATTCCTTTTTTGTATTTTTTCCATCACTGGTACATGTTATCCAACACCTGACAGGCTGTCAGGACACGAGCTCACTAAAAGTTGAGGCTAGTGTTTAATTTGCTTCATGAAGCACAAGCATGGCACAGAGCCACACACATGGACACCGCATATTTCATTCATTCATTCAACAAACAAGCTCTCTGTTACTGGGCTGGGCACTCTGTATGATGAAGAATCCTGCAGGACCGAATAAACAAATCCAAGAAGTAGAGCTATTTTTCTATCTATGCAGATGTAGTCTACATATGTATAGATTCACCACCTCATTTAAGATTATTTGGGACACACCCCACAGGCCAGTTTTCTTTTTGTTCTTTGAGAGCCCTGCAAGGTCTGGTACGATGGCCATGGTACACAATCAGGGCTTGTCGGCTCTTTCATCAGGCTCCTGACCCTAGGACAGAAAGAACTGTAATACGGAACGTCTTTCCTAGTTTACTGCTTTTGACTAAAATAATAATATTCACTCTGACATAATGACTGTACCAATTAGACTTAGGCAAAGAAAAAATTCTGATGGAATAAATTTAGACGTGGGAATGGAAACCTCTCCAGAGGTCCCCACAGTAATCATCTGTATTCTTCTGGGGGCTGGGAGACAGGCATAGGGCAGGCCTGAAGTCCATGGGGAGGCCCCAGCTTCACTGAGGAGAGGGCCTCCAAACTCCTCGCTGGGCAATCCACCTCCCTTCCTGTTTGCACCCCCAGCACAACCTGCTGGGGAGGGGAGGTTCACAAGGGTTACTGAACACCAGGACCTGGGCAGCAAGAAGCACCTGAGTGATCTTCAGGCTGAAGCTTCCAGACTCTTGCCTTGAATCGGAAGCCCTGAGGGCAGGGTCTCAATCCATCCAGGTGTGCACACAGCAAATATATACTGAATGAAAGAATGGCTAGATCTAATTTCACGGGCATCAAAATAAAACCATCCTTATAACAGCTCAGGTCCTTTCTCCAGGTGTTTGCACACGCTGGAGTTTCCTCCAGTGCAATGCCCTTTGTCTATTAGACCTAGAGTGGGATACAAGGCTGTTGTCACAGTCTCTTAGGGCACTGAGTTACAAATCAATAGAGGTCAGGCATTTTCTGGAGTGACTTCAAAAGCAAACAAAATAAAAATGGAGACTCCATAGAAAGTAATCTTGAGTAATTGCTTAAAAAAATACAAACGTCATTCCACTATGTCCAACAGAAACAAGTGCTTATTCTGTTTTGTTTTTCCAAATGAAACTCCCAGCCCCACTGAAAAATCCTTTTTATCCCAGCTGCTGCCTATGAGGATGAGCAAGGCAAGCTGTGCATCCGTGGCGGACACTTGGAAAACTGTAGCCCCTCCCTGGGGATGTTATTAGTGTCTGGGGTTCTTGTAAAGACAGGGAGACATGAGAATCTGATTACTATTCAGATCAGCAGCGAGGCCCAGGCTGTCTGGAACTGACATCTCCAGGTAAATAAAAGGGCATTTACTGTAGACTATGCATGTTCTTGTGTCCCGCCTTAGAAAAAGTGCATGCCTGCACCCACAGCATTCATAGCCATCTTGTGGAAAATGTCTCTAGCCCCCCAGATGCAGGGGTACACTTTGTGCACAATGCAATTTATTATTTTATGTCATTTAGCACTTCTACCCCCAACACCAAACACCTGGCCCATTTGGACTCTAGCACTAGGTGGGGATTGGTACCTGCCTGGGGTCTCTTTCTTGGTTCCTCTCTTCATATCCAAGTACGTGACACTGTCCACTTGTCAAAACTGACTCGTATCAAACAACAACAGTAAAGCCATTGGCCTTGTGGCTTGAATGAGTTGACGACTTCATTGTAATTGCTAACAGTCATTGACATCTTCCTCTGTGCCAAGGACTGTGCTTAATATCTACTATGTTACAACGACCCCATGACATTATTATCCTCATCTTCGGGGTTAAGGAAACCTGAGCACAGGAAGGGTAAGTCACCTACCCCAGGTCACACAGCCAGTAACTGAGGTAGCCAGGACTCCAGTCTGGTTTGTTTCTGACTCCAAGGCCAAGCTTGTCACTGCTCTAGCATTGGGGAGGACAAAGCATCTGAAACTGCAGGCTGCAGGTTGGGTTCTTTCATCCCTCCTCCACCCCCACCCCCCCATAAGGGTTCGATCAATCCATCAAGCTGTATAAAGTGGTTTCTCAATCACACACAAATTTGATTTTCCCTAAGTATCAACCCAACTTTATCTAAAAACCCATCTTAAAGTTAACTTGCAGCCGAGGGGCTGGGGTGACGCGGGTGTTCAGGGCCTCTCGGGAACGTCTGTGGTAAGTCTACACCCGCCATATAAATCTTGTCCAGGAAAAGAAAAGAAGCTGGGTTGTGCAGGGTAGAGTTACTCCAGCTGCCTGGACCCCCTGCTCCCAGACTGGGGAGATCAGAAGGGAGCCAGGCCAATTTGATTGCAGGCCCAGAAAGCCGTGTTTGAAGCGAACCCTCTCAAGTTTCCAAGGAAGAAAGGTTTGCTGGGGAGCTGGGAGCGTGGACTGAGGAAGGAATTCCAGGCTCTGTGGCTCCTTGGAGAAGCCGAGGACGGCACACTGGATAAGGAACCAGTTTCCTTTCTACCTCAGATCAGATCGACGCCTCTGTCTCTGAAGGTGGTATGATTACTCTGCCCGGTTCTAAAGGAGCTAGTGCTGTTCTTTTCCTACAGGGAGAGTCAGAAGAGACAGGGACTCCCCCAAGGCAGGATGACCCCAAGGTTATAAACCCAAGGAGGGAGGTCCCACGGGGGCCTCTGGGGAGATGGGTTGGGCTCCAGCTCTGCAGCAAGGCTGCTAGAGCAGCTCTCTTACTCACTATGTAATCACATTTAATAAAAAAATGACTATTGTACAATAAAGACTGCATTTTCATAAATCTGTTTGTGAGATCAAGCGGTATGCCTGAAAATATGAAATATGCATCAAAATCTATTACAGCCTCCTCTGGGCACTTTATATAAATCTTTACCTGTGAGAACATTTCAGAGATAGAATCTAGACTCTACGGAACACCCAAAGCTTTTCTTCTGCTGCAGTGAGATATCAGCATAACGTTTTTAAAAATTCAAGTTAACCTTTGGGATTCACATGCCCTGCCCCGTCCCCCTAAGAAACAGGTTTCCGTTCACATGACCAATGACTGCACTTGCCCTGCCTCATCTGGCAGGCACCAGCCAAGCTTTGTGCACCCACAGCGCCCCCTAGCACCAGTGACAACAGCTGGCTCCTCACTGCTTCCCTGCTTCCTTGGGGTGGGGGTGGGGGGTCCATATACACCACACACCTCTCTCCACTGTGGTCCTTGGGTCTTTAAGCATACAGTAAATAATTATCTAGAACTAGTTAACTTCTCATGGACATTCTCCATCTCACATGCCCATCCATCTTCTCTAGAACCTCTTCCTCCTCATTCTCTTGCAACTCTGAGTTTCTGTATTAGAAAATCTCTATCCACTTTCTAATCCTCTCTCCCTTCTATTTGGGAACCAAATAGTAACCAAAATTAGGGGCGAACGACATAAAAGTAGCGTTGATAATCCGAGTGCATCCAGGAAAGGGACACGTCTACATTTGCCATGGAGGTAAATGTAATGACGCACTAGTGCTGTTTCTAAAGCTCTGAAAAGTACCCAGAAGCACCTGTCAATCTCCATGAGTCTCTAACTACCTCATTCTATCTCACCAAGGAAACCTGCTTTCCTCAAGCACTAACATGCCAGACAACTTTAAAAATACTATTTTACTCACTATGATTATTTTTCTGTTGTCTTCCATAGTAAAAGCCTTGATGTTACATTTCCCTGTGCAGTGAGTTCATCCAGATTGCAGTTTGTTTGTGAGCTGGCCCACAGGGTCAGGCCACCACTTATTTGTAATGCTTTCAGTGGAGAAGTGTGGTCAGAATGCCACCGATCACCCTATACTGATCAGGCCCGTGGCTATGAGGGGGCCACCTTTTGTGCATCACCTCTCCTCCCGTCAGCCTCACCTCTTACAGCCACTGCTGTAGAAACAAGGACCCCGCAGGTTGCAACCAGTTTCCCACAGGTCTGAACTGCCAGCTTCTTCCCTTACCACACATTACATTACATGGAGAACCAGGTAGGAATGTGGCTTCTTAGAGCGACATTTTATAAGCATGACTGGTGGCTCCTCTGGATGCTCGAACCAAAGACATATTTGTGACAAATCCCATAAGAGCTTCAATGAACATGGGTTCCATAAGGACTCTAAGGGACCAGCTGCTCTTTGCTCTAGAATGTGCATTAGTTTCTTACACAGTTAACTTAAACATAGTCACATAAAACTATCTGTAGGTAATATAAAAAGATTCTGATATTAATTTTCAATTCCTCATGCATGAGAACCTCTTTAGCCTCATGTGGAGAAAATACTGTATCTGCTCTGGGCTTGTCCAGATTTCTTGGCTTTTTTCATTGGCCAATCCTGTATTTTCTCTTCTCTGGATTTTGCTTGTCCTACAAAGTTTGTGTTAGGATGTCATTTCTAGGATCCGGTACAAAGCTGAGGCACAGTGGTTTTATTGGCAGGACTGTTAAAAAAAAGTCTTCATTCTATGCAGTACTCTGCAAAGTGCCTTCCTCTGTTTGGAGTGTCCATGCTGGTACCCTCTCTACACCCTGTAGAGCCCTGGGCTTGCCCAGAGTCTGATGATCTCTGGTCCCTGCTCTGTAAGCTGACCTGTTGCTGAGACTAGAGGGGAGAGACATCCTTTGTCTCTGCAGAAAAGAGGCACTTCCTGACGGGTATGAGCTGAAAGGGGGATCACAGGGCAGAAAGAGTGTCCTCTCACTTCCTGAACTCAAAAAACACCCTTCCCTGAGCAGCACTGTGGGCTCACTAACTACTTCCTGTCTGAAGCAGTGTGAGCTACAGGAAGGTGGAGCACCCCAGTCAGCTGTGTGTGGTTGGGTGCTCAGACCTCTGGGAAGCAGGTGAATGTGACCTGTTGGAAAGGATGTGAGGTGCCGACAGAAGGGAATAAAATAGGGAGGAAGCTGGCAATCCTTTCTGGCTCTGGAAAGAGCCTTTTGCCCAGGTGTTAGAAAATGTGACAGGGTGGGAAAAGGAAAGCAAATGCTGGACAGGCTTGGCCCTGTTATAAATGTTCTAGTTCCTCTGGCTAGAAAAGAGTAGAAGATGTGAATTATTTTACTTCAGGAAGAGAAAACCCCAAAGGCAAAACTTCAGTCAGAGATCTTGCCTGGAGGAGGCAGGATGCTTTCCTACCCTCTTCTCTCCTCACTTCTGGAAAGCACAGCTTGGAGTTTCCTAATAGCCACAGGACTGGCTTAGCCCCCAGGTTCTCTGGGAGACCCTGTCTGAGGCCTGACGGGGATCACCAGGCCATTTCCCATGTAGAGGCAGGATGGTGGCTGCAGAGTGCCACCTAGAGGCAGCAGTGGCTAAATATTCAGAGGGACTTGGGCCACAGCAAGCACCAAGCCAAATGCGGTCCACTCTCCCCACCTTCATTCCCCAGCCTTGAGCCCCCAGCCCTCAATCCCCAGCCCTGGACAGGCTCAGGCACAGCCGGGGCCTCTCGCTCCCAAGGCCCCAAGGGCAATCTGGACCCAGGGAGAGGCCAGAAGATGCCAGAGCTCTGTCAGCTTCCCTTGGATTTGAGGGTTTTGTTCTTTTCTTCACATTTAGTCTCACCAAATGTATTCTAACCCTACAGACTCAAAGAACTCAGAGGGAATGTTTATTTTTATGAACTAAGTCAGCTCAGAAGACGTGTAAAGCACATACTTCCTGGCCCAAACGCTGTTCCTTCCCTTGATTCTTCTTTTAAAGAATCTACTTTGTACCCAGCTAGGAGTGTGTCTTATTAGTTCCCACCGTAACCGGGGCTGGCTTAGAAAACACTGTTTTTAAAATCTGAAACACCACCCCTACTTCTTAGAGTTCCCAGAGTCCTTTTAAATCTGGTGGGCCCTCTGCCCAGAAGACATTTAATGCACCCGTACCCAAGCTAATTTAGCCATAGTCTCTAGGGGTGTGTGAATCACTCCTCTCCCCAGTCCATCCATGGATGGATTAAAAATCCCTCTGTATCTGTCCTATGCCTGGGGACAAATCTCATACTGCAACTGGTCCTGCAGGGATGGTTCTAAGATTTTTTAAAATGCCTTATTCTCCTCTGAAAGTCTAAGGCCACAGAGTCTTGGCCTTTTCACATGCTATTCCTCTGCCCAGAACTCCCCACCACCCCTAGTATCCAGCTATCCATAGCTGCATAACAAATCACCCCAAAACTCAATGGGCTAAGTCAATAGCTTGTTAGTATTTTTCACAATTCTATGGGTGACCGAACTCTTATGGGCAATTCTTACTCCGTTACAGTCAGATAATGGCGGAGGCTAGAATCATCAAAAGGCTCCTTTACTCACGTGCCTAGGACTGCTGGGATGGCTGGAAAAGCCAGGGGCTGACTGGGTATCTCCTTCCATGCTGCTCTTCTATGAGGCTAGCTGGTCTTCCTCACAGCATGGTGGTCTCAGTAATTGTACTTTTTTTTTAAAAGATTTTATTTATTTATATATTTATGGTAGAGAGAGAGAGAGAGAGAGGCAGAGACACAGGAGGAGGGAGAAGCAGGCTCCATGCCGGGAGCCCGATGTGGGACTCGATCCCAGGACTCTAGGATCGCGCGCTGGGCCAAAGGCAGGCGCTAAACCGCTGAGCCACCCAGGGATCCCCCTCAGTAATTGTACTTCTTACGTGGCACCTGCCTTTCCCCCGGACAAATGTTCTAAAAGATCTAGGTAGAAGCTGAAGGCTTCTTACGACCTAGCTCAGAAGATCCAGAACATCACTTCTGCCACATTTTATAGGTCAAGCTAAGGCCAGTTCAGATTCAAGGAGAGAAGAATTAGACCCCACATATCAGGGCGAGGAGGAATAAAGAATTTGTGACCATTTAAACCACATACCCTGTTTGTCTGGCCAAATACTACTGGATGCTTTCAGCTTCATATTAATGCCATGCTCTTTGGGAAGTCTTTTCTAACCCCCTAGACTAGGTTAATCATTTTTTTGTACATGCTCCTATAGTGCACTCTCTCTCTCACACACACACACACCTTTTTCATATTTTCACAATATTTATCTTCCCCATAGACTAAATTCCTCAAGGGTACAGGCCATGTCTTTTATTCTCTACTGGTCGCAGGCACTTAAACAATGTCTGGCATCATGTTCCACTTCAGAATTGAACTAAATTGATGTTAGGTTTTCAGTTGATTAAGGAAAGGAACACAGAGAGATTTGCAGGAAGGTTGAAACTAACTTAGGTGTGTCTTCATGCAGCTCCCTCTCCCTGTAGCCTTACTTGTCGTCAGTTTGATCGTGCCCATCCTTGAACTCTCTAAAAGAAAGGCCTTCATGTTTCAGGACCCTGACAGTCATGTAGTTTGAGCCCTGGAATGTGGGGGGCGGACTTAGAACTTTGGATGGGGCAGATCATAGGGGTGTATCTACACCTAGAAGGAATCTGGCCTCCCAGGCAGCATGTGGCAGTTGCTGTGTGGGCACAGACAAGAGGTGGTCAGTCATTGAGCCCAGCTGTCAGGTCAGCAGGCTCTGCGCAGTCACAGGTGTCCTGACAGCTGGGCAGAGCCCCCAAACGGGTAATTTAGAGCAGATCCTCATCAGAAATTGCATCTTAAAAAAAAAAAAAAAGAAAGAAATTGCATCTTGAGGGGCCTTAGGGTCAGCAGATGGTGAGACCTCATCTATCAGTTGCTCAGCCAGGGGGTGGCTCTTTGGGACTCCAGGCTCTGGGAGTCCCTACTCTTAGAGAGACTGGAGCTCTAAATGGGGCACTGAAACAGAGCCGGGGCACAGGATACAAGCCAGGCAGCCATTTTCCACCAAGAAGGTATGAGGGAGGGCTTGGGTATGAGGCAGATCCAGGCCCCCAGTCAATACCACACGTCAGGAAGAACAACTTTTTTGTTTAAATACCTCCTGCTAAGCCCTGGTGGCACATTTGTGGTAGCTACTGTAGCCTTTGCCAAACATTTTTGCTTTCCACCTTCTGAGGACACGGTAGGGCTGTATTTCCGGTCCCCCTTGTGGTTGGATGGAGTCATGTGACCAGTCTAAGGAGTCATGAGAGCCAGTGACATGTGTTCCTTCTGCCAGAGCCTGGAATTACTTGGTGTAAGACCCTGAGAGATCTCCTTCACCAACACTGGAGACGGCTGCCCCAACTGGGCTGGGTCTCTGAGTCACTTAGGATGAACAGCAAGTTCTTGCCTCCCATAATACCTGTGTAGCTGGAAGGGCATAAAAATCTGTCTTAAGTACCTGAGACTTTACAGCTATTTGTTGCTGTAGCACAAACTGGCCTGAAGTTTCTCACTTTGTCTGTAAATCAAAATCATCAAGGGTTTTTAAAAAGACCTAATGCCCACTCCCATGCCAGAAATTCTGATTTCACTGGTACTAGTATGCTGGGAATCAGGACTTTTTTTTTTTAAACTGAACTTTTTGTTTTGGAAAATTTTACATTTATAGGAAATTTGAGAAAGTAATAGAGTTCCTATATGCTCCTCACAGAAGATACCCATTCAAATGAAGGTTTCTGCTTTTTGTTGTTTGTGCAACAATTTGTAAGTACTATTTACACCAATGTTTCCCAGAGTTAAAGAATCTTAGCAGAATTTACATCTGGTACTGCTGCTAGAATTTTCTCTGCCTATCCCCAACCCCCTATACTGCCACTCTGGAGCTCAGTCCTTCTCTCAACATCCAGAAAATATGAAAGGTGGAGAAAGTATATTCTCAAGGCACTGTCAGCTCAGGATCTACCCCCGAGGCAGGGGTGAACCCAAGACACTGAGGTGACTATTTTCTTTCTAGGACCAGGAAGAAAACTCTAATCTGATTTGAGGTGTGTGTGTGTGTGTGTGTGTGTGTGTGTGTGTGTGAGAGAGAGAGAGAGAGAGAGAGAATACATGAGCACCTGTGAGCATGTGAAAGTATGTGTGAGTGTGTGCAAACTGTGAGTGTATATAAATCCAGGTGAATGTGTGTGGTTGAGAGTAAGTGTGCAAGTGTGTGTGAATGTGGTATATAAATTTGAGATTGTGTGTATGAATGAATGTGAGTGTGCATGAATGGGAATGTGCATGAAACGCTGTGAGCAGGGGGGCGGGCACAGGTCCCAGTGACATGAGCCCCCCAGCCATCCTCATTCCTCATACCATCTCAAACTCCCAGCTGACTGTGTCTGCTCCAAACTCACAGGAAGGGGGGACCAGGGTGCCGTGTGTGGCACATTGCCAAGCCTCGTCTCTCGCCCCCTCCTGAGAACCGGGGTGCAGCACAAAACAGTCAAATATTTTCCTCTTCTGTCATCACTAACTATAGCTCCACAAGTTCTCAGATCGCTGTGCTAGCTCATTGCCATAATTAGCAATTTTCTGATATCATACTAACACTAGTTAATTATTCCCCCAGAGACAAAGCAAATTCATGGGATGCCGAGGGTAAGTGGATAAATTCTGCTCCAGAGAGAAGCACAAGCACTTGTAGGTTAGTCATACTGCAGTGTGGTCTCAGAAAGGGCTCAGTGACCTGGAGCGGGGCCATGGATGAGGACCTGCAGGAAGCCTGGGTGGTCGTTACACTGGTGTCCACTGGCCCTGCTCCCCCTCCACCTCACAAACACTGGAAAATTTGGGAGCCTTCACTGATGTTGTGACTAGCCCACCACAGCCTGGCCTGGGGCCCTGGTGTGAAGAAGGAAGTTTGTCATCACCACCCTCCTCAAGCTGCCTATGCACCCCAGTGTCACTCACCCTGTGTTCCAGCAAAATTAACCTATCCTCCTCTTATCCTTAGGGCCCTGCTTTGTGTCTGCTTCTCCCCTCGGGGACACAGATCCTTAACAACAAGGCAGCTTGTGATCCCCTTCTGCAGGCAGGGCTTCCTGGAGGGGTCTTAGATGCTGAGGAGGGGCAAGAAGAGAGGGGTGTAGGCACAGCTGTGGCTCCTGGGGCACGGGAGCAGTGCCACTTCTCCTCCCCAGGGACACTGAAAAAGAGAACTGAGAGTTCTCGAGGGCACATCATTACGTGGGACATACCACAAGCCCTTCAAAGGCCCGTTTAGTGAAAAGAAGTAAAGCCACCCACAAGGCTATTTTTGCCTGTTATTCTATTGACTGAGGCAGACATTGGGTTTTCTTGCCTATATTACTCAAATAACAACCCCAGTGGTGTCTTCCTTTCATAAGTGAGAAAGTCCCTTCTTGGTGGAAAATTTAGGCTTGAGATCTTTTACCTGGGGCTTCTTCTCAATTCCCAAAACACAGTGAGGGCTGCAGGGTGCCGTTACAGTGTGTCCAGGGCAGTCCCTGGCTGCCCCTAGCAAAGGGCTTTGTGAGATCCTCACAAATCTCACAAGGTGAGAGAGGCCTTGTTGGACTATAGTTCTATATGTTCTATGGGCCTAGGCACCTGGCTGCCCAGGGACAGTCTCCGATGACACTTCTTGTCCTGGACCAGTAGCTTTCCCTAGACAGTCTCCATCTAGATAATAACTATGATCACCCTACTTTGTAAATAAGATTAGGCCCAGCACCATCTCCTTGGCCTCAGTCTGAAGCATCTCCATCCCTGTTGGTGAGGGGTAAGCTTGCTTCCCGAAGCTCTGGAAAAACCAGAGGAAGGGGAGGTAGAGTGAAGAGGTACTGCTAGAGGGAACCAGCTGCCCTGTCCACGTGCAGAGACTTAAAAGGCTTGTGCTGCACACCCAGGTCTGTTAAAATCCAGCCCAACTCTTTAAGTGCCTCCAGTGTCCTGAAGCCTTTCTGCATGTCTTCCACCAGAGGTATCCTCTCTCTTTGAACCCTTAGATCCACCCCGAGCATCTTTTACCTCCTTTAGCACATTCCTTCTGACATGTTGGAGAGCAGCATTGAGCAAGGCTCATGAGTATATTAGCCTCAGCTCAAGTCCCAGCTCTAACACAGAGTAGCTCTGTGACCTTGGGCAAGTCACTTCATTGCCATAGGCCTCAGTTTCCCCATCTGTAAAATGAGAGTAAGAGAGACAGCCTCATAGAGAGGAGTAAATGGGTGAATACATGTGATACACTTGGAGCAGAGTCTAACACCTCTAAGCATTAGCTATTAAGTACTACATCTTACCTTCCTTTCTAGATTGTGAGCATTCTTCCTTTAGGTAGCAAAATTCAAAGTGATTTGTTGAGTAATGATTACATGCCAGGTACTTTCACAATCACTGTGTCACCAATCCTGGAGCCAACTCTGGTTGCTGGGGGTTACTGGTCACTGGTCACTCTCCTTTTATAGGTGGAGAAGAAGAGGTTCAGAGAGGTTAATTAATTAGCCCCGGGCACAGAGCTTAGTAATGAAAAGATCAGAGATAATTTAGAACACAGGTCCTTCCTCCAGCTTGTCAAACAATAACCCTCCATCTCCCTCCACAAAAATCTCACAATAACAAATAAGTCTTTGTTCCAACATACACTGCGGTTTAGCTACAGAGGTTTACAGAATATGACATTTAAAATCAGTTGTGCTCTTCAAGAAAAGTCAAATGGGTTCCAGGCATCAATTTAAGAGAAGGACAATCATTTACATGGGCCAGGAAGCATTAAGAGCTTCAGCCAAAATCAATATGTTCCTGCTCCCTATACTCTTTCCTGAATATGTGCCAGGGTCTGCTCACAGACTTGACTTCTGGATTGAAGAAAAGATGCTCAAACAAGGTTTGTCATTTGCAGACAGAGCAAGTGAATGTTGTTTCCAGGTATAAGATTTATTTCTGAAAAGAGGAAGTATCACCAGCCTCTCCTGGCCTCTGTCACTTCCCCTCTTGGGGCCTCAACATCCTCCTTTGCACAATGGGACTGTATTGGGGCTTCTCTAGGACCCCAGCCGTTCTGTGACTCAGTTCTGAGGGGTCTCTGCGTCACATATCTTAGATGCTTCAGGTTACATCTGCTTTCTAGAAGGTTTGCCTGAGCAAGTGGTATAGTAGGTTGAGTGGTGGCTCCTCCAGGATATGTCCACATCCTTATCCCCAGGACCTGTGAATGTGACTTAAAAAAAAAAAAAAAAAAGTCTTTGCAGAGGAACTTAATTTAAGGATTTTGAGGTGAGATCATTCTGGATTACCTGAGTGAGTCCTAAATCTAATGACAAGTATGTCTTTTAGGAGACACACAGCAGAGAATCCCATGTGAAGACAGAGGCAGAGACTGGGGTGAGATGTGGCCACAAGTCAAGGAAGGCCAACCACCGCCAGAAGCTGAAAGAGGCCGAGAACACATTCTCTCCTATTGCCTCCAAAAGGAGCCCAGCCCCACAACCCCTAGAATTTGCCCTCCTGGCATCCAGAACTGTGAAAGAATAAATTCCTGTTGTTTTAAGCCACTCATTTTGTGGTAATTTGTTCTGGTAGCCATTCAGGAAACAAATATAAATAGTTTTATATGAACACAAAGTGGCGATACACATGTTCACTTTTAAAGCACAAGTTGGCTTCATCTGTAAATGTTTCTAAAAGAAACTATTCAGTGGAATTACTGTGACTGAAATCAAGATTAGCCCCCGTCTGTTAGAACACCTGAAAATTATTTCCAGTGAAAGGAAGAGGTGCCTGGGAAACTGGCTGGACAAACCCCTCCGGCTGGTGCGGTACTTCACACCTTTACCAAATGTTTCCTTTTCTGGGGCCATTCTGCTGATAGGACATTCTCATCACTGAATATCTCTTTATCATGTCAGAGACAGATAGGCACCACGGAGCCTGAAAGCCACCCATCCCATGTCCTATTTGGTAAAGGGGGTCTCCTTGGCAGCTGCATCTGGAGTCTGGATGTTGCTCTGTAAAGACCTTCAATCAATTTTTTTTTTGGAGACAAACAAAATCACAGTTATTTGCTGTAGGAAGAGCTGACAGCACTGTTATAACAACAATCTCTCCCCCCACGGCGGACAGTACATGATCCAGGAGTGCACAGTGGCTTTAAAATGTTGCTCCAAACCAGTCAATAGGCCCATCTTATCCTTCTCTTATACAGTCTGGTTCATTTTTCTCACTGTGCTCCCCGGAGGGTCCATCTCCAGTCCCACCGCCTGCCTTGCATCCAGCCACAACCACTCAAATGGAGAGAACAGAGGCCCAGGGTGAGTGTCCTCAATTTCCTCGGCTCCCTCCACCTGGCAAACAGTCCTTCCTTCCTCCCTTCCTGGCAGAGGAATGTTCCTCTCCCCAAAGTCTAATCTCCCTCCCAGGTTCTGGGTCCCATCTGCTCCTCCTCAGGATCTCTGTTTCACCCTTAGCCAGTAATCGCTCCCTCTCTACAGTGCCTTCCCCTGGGACAGAAACACAATGGATAGACACTCTCTTACATGAAGAAACTATCTGTACCAAGGGCATACAGTCAGCTCAGAGAAGAAAGTAGTATGATCAATAGCACATGAAGTGATCCTCAACCTCACCAGAAGCAGGGGAATGCAAATTAAAACCACAGCAAGGCACCATTTCAATCATGTCAGATCACCTGAAATTAAAAGCAATGCCCAGTGCTGGTAAATAATGTTAATCATAGCTTTGTTTAGTACAGAAATGGAAAAAACCTAAATGTACACCAGAGGGGGATGGATCTGTATATTGAGGCACAGTCACACATATGAATTCTCCACAAAGCTGAGCATGGCAGCGTGTTGCCGAGGGAAATGTACAGGACAATGGGGAAGGTGGTCTAGGTTTGAGGACACGTGCTTGGTACAGGCTACTTTCTTTTGTTTTACTGAAGAACAGCAAACAGTGCAAAGGATGTGCCCAAGTTTAAGGACAAAGTGAACGGTCAAAGGAGCCCCACCTTCAATGGTCTCAGTACCCTGCACAGAATACAGAGTTGACCAGGCTAGAGAAGGAGAAGGTCAGATCCTAGCACTCACTTCTGGAGTGTGTGAGTGTGTGTGTGTGTGTGTGTGTGTGCGCATGCAAGTGCATGCGAGGGAAGCAAGCTAGAGCTGAAACAGTAGAAACTCCTCAGCTGCTGGATCATTCGGTGACAAGACAAGCCGTGGCCCGTCTCTTCTCTCTGGCTAGCCTCCCGAGACTATCTGTTCCTCCTGGCCAACTCTTCACCCCGGTCAGGCTTCACTCCAGCCCAGTCAGGCTCTGCCCACCGCCTCATGAGGGCTGCTCTAATCCAAGCCTTCGGTGACCTTCTGTGTCAAGAGTCCACAGACCCTGTCCAGTCCTGCCTGACTGGAGTTCTCTTGATACAATTGATCCCTCCTCTTTCCTAAAACCTTCCCGAGGTCTGGAGGGTGCAAACCTCCTCAGGCTCCCTGCTTACCTTTCTTCAATATTCTTCCTAGTTTCCCCCTCTCTTTTCTTCTCCCGGTGCGGTCCTCTGCCCAGCCTCAGACTCACCTGGCGTAATATGATGAGGATTTTTGTAGGTTAACGTGACTAGGACACAGGGTGTCCAGACATTTGGTCAAACATTATTCTCAGTGCATGTGTGAGGGTGTTTCTGGATCCAATTAGCATTTGAATCGGTAGACTTGAGTAAAGCAGATTGCCATCCCCAGTGTAGGTGGGCATCGTCCAAACATTTGAAGGCCTGTATCAAACAGAAAGCAGAGGCAGGGAGAATTTGTCCCTATACTAAGTGACTGCTTAAGCTGAGACATCAGTCTTCTTCTGCTCTTGGACTCAGACTTATACCATCAACTCCCCTAGTTCTCAGGTCTTTGGACTTGGGTTGCATCATACCACTCAGCCATCTTGATCCTCCAGCTTTCAGACAGCAGATTAGGAGATTTTTCAGCCTCTATAATTGCATAAGCCAATTATATATATATTTTTTTTTTCCTGGAGAACACTAATACAAGTAGTCAGTAAAATATGGATTGTTCAGCCCTGTCCCAGACCTAATGAATCAGAATTTTGGAGGACCCCAGGAATCTGCACCTTATAGGCACCATGGGGGGCGGGGAGTGAGGGGAAAGTTCTTGTTCTTCTGTGAATGAGAACACCTGCTCTTCTCTGAGATTTGTGGCCAGCAGAGAGCTTTCATGGCCTTTTTTGGCCAGCAGGATCATAGGCCCCTCATTCCTTCTTCCTCCTTCCCCGCAAATACAGTAGAATGAGAGCCTTCAGAAAAACAGCCTCTGGGTTTGGACTGGGCAGGCCAGCCCCCAGTGGGGGTCTGCAGAGCAGGCTCTACATTCAAGTGGGTTCTCTCCAGTGGAAAGGAAACAAATGGCTTATCTCCGAAAATAAAGTACTGCAGCAACTCCCAGAAAGACTGCTTTCTTATGGTTTAATAGAATCTGTTGTAATTAAAATCAACCTTCCAGGAATGCTCAACCCAGTAGTAACTATCAAAATGTGAGGCATATCCTTCCATGTTGGTTCTTAGTGTTTGGTTTACCAAGGGTAATGTTGTCACTTCTCCTGAATGATTTCACATGCTCACAGGTGAGACCACCACCCACAGGCTTATGATACCCACATCCAAACCGACAGGCCAGGTTTTCCTCCTAATGTCCAGGCCGTATTTCTGATGCTTCCTAGATACCCTCCACCTGGATGCCTTTCACTCAGCACATCCAGAACCACTTCATCATCTCCCTCCGTACTTCCTCTATTCCTTCCTCTTCCCTAGTCCTTACCTTGGTTAATGGCAACAGTGCTCATCTAGCTGTTCAAGTTAAAAATTCTGCTGTTATACTCCCTCCTCCTCTCTCTTACTTCATAACAGCCAGCTGGTTATGGCTCTTCTCTGAGGCTATTTCCTCATTACTGCTTCCCTCCTCCCTATCCCCTTATCATGGCCTCTCTTGGTTTGGGCCCCATCACTTTCTGCCTGGACTTCTATAAGAAAGGAGAGGGCTTTCAGAGGTTATAGGGAAATTCAGAGTTCTAGAGTCAGAGTAACGTAGGTTCAAATCCCTGCTTTGCTATCTACTAGCTGAGTGACTTTAGGTAAGTCATTCATCTGCTCTAAATCACAAGTTACCTTGTGTGTAATAAGGAGTAACGATGTCTATCTCATAGGGTTCTAATGAGGATCAAATGAGGTCATGCTTAGCACAGTGTACTTATTCAGTGAATATTAGCTCTCAATTAGTATCAATTTTGGTGGATAGACAAGGCCTTCCATGACCTTTCAGGCTCTGTCTGTGCCCCACACATTTTCCTCATGCTTTTTTTTTTTCTTTAAGATTTTATTTATTTATTCATGATAGACACAGAGAGAGAGAGAGGCAGAGACGCAGGCAGAGGGAGAAGCAGGCTCCACAAAGGGAGCCCGACGCAGACTCAATCCCGGGACTCCAGGATCACGCCCTGGGCCAAAGGCAGGCGCTAAACTGCTGAGCCACCCAGGGATCCCCTTCTCATGCTTTTCTCTCTGCCTGGAATGTTCCTTCTTTTGTCCATCAAGTTAAGCCATGCTTATACTTCAAAAGTGAGCTTGGGTGTCACTTCTTTGTGACAAGTCAGTAACTTGAAGTCACCCATAGTGGGAGTACTTAACACTCAGGAAATTGGCAAATACTGTGAACCAAGGATTGGTTTATTATTCTGATGATTGTCTAGACTTGACAAAGTGATGAAGAAAAAGTTAACAGTGAAGATTAAACTTAAAAGTGTGTTGTGCCTTTTGCTATTACAACTGCAAAATTGTTCCTCTAGTATTTGAAAACTATTATCTAATTTAGCAAAGAAGTTGCTCACATTGACAAGTGAACTTCCAATATACATCCTTGTTGTTTCACCTTCTCATTAATATAAACAAATATAGGGGCACCTGGGTGGCATAACAGGTGAAGCGTCTGATTTGATTTCAGCTCAGTGTTATGAGATCAAGCCCCGAGTCACGCTCTGCATTCAGTATGGCATCTACCTGAGATTCTCTCTCTCCCTCTGCCCCTTTTCCCCACTTTGACATGCCCCTCTTGTGCTCTTTATTTTTTTTCGTTCTCTGACAGAGACAGAGACACAGGCAGAGGGAGAAGCAGGCTCCGTGCAGGGAGCCCGAGGTGGGACTCGATCCGCGGTCTCCAGGATCACACCCTGGGCTGAAGGCAGGCACTAAGCCGCTGAGCCACCCGGGCTGCCCAGCTATATAGAATTTACAATAAAGAATATTATATGTTTTACCATTGTAAGTTCTGTGCTACATATCCTTTATATCAGTAAATTCTATAACCAACTTATTTATGTGCCCTTAGGGGGCCAGCAGTTGATCCCTGAGCCGCGCACGGCTGCTGCGGACGCGCCCCCTGCCCTGTCGCAGCTCGCAGCGCAGAATGGAGGAGGCGCGGAGGTAACGCTGTCACCAGGTGAGGCCAGTAGGTCACGAGACAGGTCGGAAAGGTCTGCTGCAGGAAGCCGAGGGATGAGCCCTCAGTGTAGCCTGCAGGCCTTGTTCCTGGCCGCACGCGTTCCTCCCGCGCCTTTTTGAACTCTGAATTGAGGGGAAACGCAGGGCCAGCGGGGATCCTGGAGTCCGCGCATCTTGGGCTCACCCTCGTCCAGGTCCAGGTGCCCGTCCGCTCGCTCCGCGGCGTGTTCTGCGGCCCCGGGACGGCCCGGAGCCAGGTCCGAGGCCCAGGGAGGAATCTCCCAGACCGGTCGCAGCGAGCGGCGGGAACATCCTCTGCCTCTGTCAAGGGTTCTCCCCAAAGGAGGGCGTAGGGCCTTCTCCCCGGGGTAGGGGGGAGGCAAGGGACAGGGACAGGGGTGGGGGGGAGGCATGGGACAGGGACAGGGGTGGGGGTGGGGGGAAGCACGGGACAGGGACAGGGGTGGGGGGTTGGGGGGGAGGCATGGGACAGAGACAGGTGGGGGTAGGGGAGGCGCGGGACAGGGACAGGGGTGGGGGGGAGCCACGGGGAGGGCCGGGCGGGGCTCCCCTCCCGCAGCTCGGGCGTGGGCCTCCTGGGCTCCGGCCCCGCCCCCGCCCGTCCACGTTGCGGGAGCAGGCGGCCAGGCCAGGCTTCGTGGGTGCACAAGGGCCGGGACGAGGGCCCCGGGAGCCGCTGGGGTGCGTCCAGCACGGCTGGTCGGGGCGGGAGGCGGGGCGCCTGCAGGGGCGAGGGCGGCGAGGCACGACCCGGACTGTCCGTGGGGGCCAGCAGGCCTGGGTCGGTGGTCCCGCCGGCTCCGCGAGCCCTCGCCGCGCAGGTCGCCAGGCTCGGCCTCGCTTTCCTCCTCCTCCTCCCCCTCCTCCCCCTCCTCCTGCCACGAAGGGGGGCTGAGGCCAGGCGCGGCCGCAGGGCCCTTTACCAGAACCAAGTAGCGTCGGCCTGGAAGGGAGCGGGCCCCGCCGACGCGGGACAGCAGGGTCAGCAGGGACAGCAGGGACAGCAGGGACAGCAGGGTCAGCAGGCAGGCCGCGGTGGGCAGAGGTGCGGGGAGCCGCCGGGGACCCGCTTCCCGAAGGCCCTTCTGGGCCCTTGGCTGCCCACAGAATCAGCCTGTGACTGATGGGTGGGGAGGTGACAGGGGGGAAGCACCTCTTCCCTCAGCAGCTCCTCCTCTGCCTTCCAAAGGCCGCATTCCCCTCCTGCTGCAGACATGGGCAGAATTGCCCCCCCCCCCCAGGTGGCTGCACGCAGGTGGTACGAGACCTAAGTGACACGTGCCTGCTGACTGGGGGATGATCCTATTAAAAAAATAAAAAGCAGACAAAACACTGCCAAGCGACTAACGTGTTCTGAGTGGACAGGTCTCTAGAGTCATTTTCTCACCGGGGCAGGGCTGCCAGGTGTGCCCTCTGGTGGGGGAGCCCCTCCACACCCGTGGCTGTTGAGCGGGAAGGGTGGCCCCCAAACTGAGAAGGGGGCTGCCTTTAAACCCCACCCTGGATTTCCAAGAGAATAAAAAAGGCAAATAGCCCATTAATCATTTCATATGGAATTAACATTAGATAATTAATCATTACGTATTGAATTAACATGCTGGTTTAAATAAAATATTGTTAACATTTATATCTCAGCTGTTTCTTTTTTTTAAGATTTATTTATTTATTTATGAGAGAGAGAGAGAGAGAGAGAGAGAGAGAGAGAGAGAGAGAGAGAGAGGCAGACACACAGGAGGAGGGAGAAGCAGGCCCCATGCCGGGAGCCCGACGTGGGACTCCATCCCGGGACTCCAGGATGGCGCCCTGGGCCAAAGGTAGGCACTAAACCGCTGAGCCACCCAGGGATCCCCAGCTGTTTCATTTCATTGTTGAAAATAGGACCACTAGATCACCTGTGTGACTCGCATATGTGGCTAACATTATACTTCAATTGTTTTGAGGGAATACCTACCTATATATTTCCAAGGGAATCCAGGCTTTTAAAAAAACAACCAAAACCACAAACACTTGGCTTCCATGACTCAGTTATTCCAAGGGTTTCCTACCAAGGGTGGTGGGAGTGGCTGCTCCGGTGTGGGCAAAAAGGGATGGGGATGTCTGTAGAGAATTTAAAAACAATAAAACTCAACCAAAAGTCAGTCTGCTTTTTATTATCACCATGGAGTTGCTACTATAAACAACTTCAGGACTGAATAGCACCTTCCTGCCCCGGGGGGAATGGCTCTTACAGCCCCCCACCCTTCAGATGCACACTGACTTCCGCACCTTAGTTTCTCATTAACTCCTGCCTCACCCCAGGTGCCCACCGACCACCGCACCCCAGGTGCACGCTGACTTCCCCTGACCCCAGGTGTCCACCAATCCCCCCCCCAAATGCCTTCATTGCCCCCACCATGGGCTTGGTGCTACACTAAGCACCCTGGGCTGCAAAAAGCATAGAATTTAGGAAAGGCTCCTGTATTAGGGTTCTCCAGAGAAACAGAATCAATAAGGTGTGTAGAAATAGAAAAGGATTCATTATAAGGAATTGGCTCATGCGATCATGGAGGTTGGCAGCTCCCAGATCTGCAGACCCAATGCCCCTGTTCCAAGTCCAAAGGCCAGCAGCTGTGTAGAACCAGGAAGATGCCCCATTTCAAAGGCTAGCAGGTTGGAGGAATTCTCTTTTACTTGGAGGGTCCATCTTCTCTTCTCTTCAGGTCTGCAACTGACTGGTGGAGGCCCACTCACATTATGGAGGTAGTCTCAAAGGCTACCAGTTCAAAAACTAATCTCACCCAAAATACTCTCAACTCACCCAAAATAATGTTTGGCCAAATATCTGGGCACCATGGCCCAGCCGAGTTGACATATAAAATTAACCTTCACGGCTCCTCACAGGCTAGCCCAGGGAAGAGGTGGGAAAAGGAAGAGTCTACTGTATCTGGGCTCCAGCGCTTAGCTGCCCCACTGCATGCTGCACAATCCTGAGCAGCTCATTTGGCCTCTCTGTGCCCATGTCCCCTTCGATGCACTGGGGACAGTGATCCTATCCATCCGGAGGCAACACATGTGTAAAGTGCTCAGGACCATGCCTGGCATCCTCGGTGCCACCATTGTTAGTCTTCTAGTGTGGCTGGGACCATGACCAGAGGAGCTGGGAGCAAAGAAAGAGGTAACCAGGGAGGCCCCTCAGGGGAGGGGGAGATTCTGATTAAGCTCATGATCACTTCCTGTGGCTTTGCAGCTCCTTTCATTGCATTTTAGCTTTTGGATCCAGGGCCCTTTGAAGGTAGATTTTCATCAGCTTGCAAAAATGTGTCCAAAACCTGCTTTTCCTGGCTTAAGTGCACACATGTGTGTCAGATACCCAGGAGGCCTGGAACCACTTCCTCTGCAAGGCACAGGCATTCCTTATGCTCCTGCACCTCCTGGGTCCTAGGTTCTTCGAAACCCTGTATTTAGATGCTGAGCCTGGCTCATCCCCCTACTCCCCCCAACCCCCACCCCCTGCCCCATCCTTTAATCTGAACTCCTAGCTGAGTGTCTGAAGTGAATCAATAGTGCTGCTGTGTGGGAGAACTGAGGCTAAAAATAGGCACCTTTTCATGGCAGGAGAAAGCAGAGTCCTTAGTAACAAGGACCTAAGGAAAAACAGAGGGAGTGACCCAGACCCTGGGGGCCTCAGGTAGATGAGCAATCATGGGTCCATTGTGTACTTACTGAACACCTACTGCACATAGGGTATGGGGTGGGGGCTTTTCTCATGGCTCAGAGAGGAGGGAATCTCCCATACTATCTCACACCAGGGGTGGGGGCGGGGCTCATCTGACTGGTGAGAACTTGACATCTACTGGGTCCCATCCTCTGGGTCCCATCCACTGGGGAGCACTGCGCTCCCTTCCCATCTCCTACTCTTGGATCCATGCTCATTGTGCCCTTAGGGGCCCAGGGCCAGTTCTCCCTGCAGAGGAGAGGAGCTGGGACTTCTTTCTCAGCTGTCCTTCCACCCACATGGCAGTGTGTTAAGGAAACAGAGTAGGCAAATGGGATGGCTTTAGTGCAGGTTCAGAACCATCTTCCTCTTTCTTGCTGCCTGCCACGGCCTTTCTCTGGCACTGGAGTCCTTCCAGTTGTAGGCACCCCACATTATCATGCTGAAACACTACTCTGGGGTTTGGAGCTGAAAAAGACAGATTCAGAGGGGCCCAGGAGAGGCCAATGTCCTCCACTCCAGCGTGGGTGACTACAACAATATCAGTGCTTTGTTCCCAGAGTGGCTGGTAAGACTTTGGTATTTATGTCCTCCAGTCGAAGCTCTGGAGGTCTGTCGGAGTTGATTGTAATCTAAGCCCCTGTATTAAGCACTCCCAGGGAGCAAAGAGTGACCTGGACAGGAGTCCATCTCAGCGATGTATGGGCCTGGCTTGGGACCCTCACCCAGGAGCTTGCATTCATTTTTTTTTTTTTAAGATTTTATTTATTGGGATCGCTGGGTGGCGCAGCGGTTTGGCACCTGCCTTTGGCCCAGGGTGCGATCCTGGAGACCCGGGATCGAATCTCACATTGGGCTCCCGGTGCATGGAGCCTGCTTCTCCCTCTGCCTGTGTCTCTGCCTCTCTCTCTCTCTCTCTCTCTCTCTCTATCATAAATAAATATTTAAAAAATTTAAAAAAAAGATTTTATTTATTAATGACAGACACAGAGAGAGAGGTAGAGACACAGGCAGAGGGAGAGGCAGGCTCCCTGCAGGGAGCCCAATGTGGGACTCGATCCCAGGACCTGGGGATCACGCCCTGAGTCCAAGGCAGACGTTCAACCAGTGAGCCACCCCGGTGCCCGAGCTTGCACTCAATTTAAGGAAGACGTGGTAATGAGGCACCACTGTCTCATTCACATGAGCAGGTGTGAAATGTGTGCTTGGAGCTGAATTTTATGCAGAGGATACCGAGAACGATCTCCCCATACGCTGAGCTCTTTGAGGAGAAGGATGGACAGAGTGACAGGGCCGACATGTTCAGGTGGGTCCACACAGGTTCCTTAGCACCCAGATGAAGGCAAGTATGTCTCTGGGGTCTGGCCAACCCCTTGCCCCAGGCAGTGGGCATGGGGGCTGTGGGAGGAAATTCGGAAGGAGGAAGGGGGCCACTGGGTTAGGCACCCAGATTTAGATTTCACGGACTAGTCACTTTCCATAAATATCTGGGGAGGTAGACCTAGGGTGCTTTTTCATTTCACCAAATAAGGAGGTTAAAAAAGAAAACTACCATCGATTGTCAGCAATGCTTCATGAGAGAAAGGGCATTTTCAACACCAAAATGTAGTAACAATTTTCTAAAATAGAATAAAGGGCTATGTTTCCTTTGAAAAGTGTGTGTAGGGGGGTGCCTGAGTGGCACAGTCAGTTGGGCATCCAACTCCTGAATTCAGCTCAGGTCATGATCTCAGGGTACTTGAGTTTGATCCCTGCACTGGGCTCCATGCTCAGCAAGGAGTCTGCTTGGGATTCTCTCCCTCTCCCTCTGTTCTCCACCTTCCCCCCCAGCTCATGCTCTTTCTAAGAAAAAAAGAAAAGTGTGTGTGTGTATTAGCATATAATTATATATACCTAGTATAATTGTATATAACATATAATTATACATAATTATATTATACATTTATTATGTTTTATTTATAATATTTTTATCCCTCTTTTCCTCTTTTGCATGCATTTATAATGGTATCTATTTTTTTCTTATTTACTTATTCTGCAACAAACACCCTCCTGGCACTTGGAAAACTCACAAGAACACTCAGTAGTGCTGGGACATATTTTCACTTCATTTATAGAGTCATGGTTTGCAAGATCTGCTGTATCATCTATTCTGAGTAGACGTACTTTTGGCTCTGTTTAGGAACATTCCACTTGTAAACTCCATCAGATTGTGCTCAACTTGTATTTATTTAGAACACCTGAGATGGTCACCAGCACCTGCACCTGGTCAGAACCACCTGTCCCTGTGGCCATGTCTGTCTAGACTCCCTCGATCCAGCCAGTGGAGAGTGAGGCTCCAGCTTCACATGGCCACACCCCAGCAGGTATGTTCATAGTGATCACCGCCATGAAAAAAACAGAGCCTCAGCTAGCTTCCTGAGTGGATGATGCATTGCTCCACAAGCTACCTTGGTATATTGAAAAGTGATCCACCTAAGTCAGTGACCGGTACTAAATCCCAGCACTGTACCCAACCCAGAAAAGCATATGATGAGATGAGGAATTTGGAATCAGATTTTGCAAAAGGGCAAGGGAAGATGCCCAAGAGCAGTTGGACATCTCCTGCAGTGTTACCAGGTCGCAGCTGTGGCTGGGGAGGCAGGGTTCCACACTAGAGGCTGCAAAGCTTAGGGGCTCAGCTTCCAGGGCATGGTTTTTTGTTTTTATTCCCCCAGACATCACTGATCTTCATGAACTCTCTTCCTGGATTGCTTGGTGAATACAATAAAGCTGTAAATGGAAGACACTTGCAGTTGGAGGAGCAAATGAGTGAATAAAGAGAAGTAATTGGCACCAAGAAAGTGCCCACAAAGTATCTCCCCAAGGCCTGGGGTAAATCCAGGGGAGTCAGGGCCTGCCCTGCACAGAGCAAGTACACTCAACCCACCTCTACCTGTGATTCTTCGTGCCAGCCCACCACTGCCCTCTCCCTAGGCTTCCCTGTCCTGAGCCCCCAAGATATGAAGCCAGAATGAAGGTTGTCACCAAACAAGAGTAGGGGCTCCTGGAAGGGCTTTGCTCTCAGGACTTCTGGTGGCTAGAACCTCTGATGCAG
This sequence comes from Nyctereutes procyonoides, assembly GCF_905146905.1. Classification (NCBI taxonomy): domain Eukaryota; kingdom Metazoa; phylum Chordata; class Mammalia; order Carnivora; family Canidae; genus Nyctereutes; species Nyctereutes procyonoides. The sequence continues at coordinate 43,388,857 of NW_026575049.1, read as the reverse complement.
GATGACTGGCTCAGGGAGATGGAGGAGGATTGACTGTCTGGTTTGCTGCTTGTGCATAGTCACAGCTAGACGCCTTGTTCCGTGCTGAATGCTTCACGTATGTTCCTTTTTTTTAAAATTTTTTTAAATGTTTATTTATTTATGATAGTCGAGAGAGAGAGAGAGAGAGAGAGAGAGAGAGGCGCAGAGACACAGGCAGAGGGAGAAGCAGGCTCCATGCACCGGGAGCCCGATGTGGGATTCGATCCCGGGTCTCCAGGATCGCGCCCTGGGCCAAAGGCAGGCGCCAAACCGCTGCGCCCCCCAGGGATCCCTTCACGTATGTTCCTGCATCAGATCCTCACAGCAACACCAGAAAGCAGGCACTATTCTCATCCCGAGTTTACAGGGGAAAACTCAGGTACGAGGAGGTTAAGAAGCTGTCCTGAGTGTGCTTCCCAAGTGCAACAGTCATGCCTGTGCTTTGATTCATCATAGTCACTGCCTCCCAAAATGACATGGAAATTCTGAACCCCCAGCGTCTCAGATCTCCTTGATCTGATAATGTGAGGAGGTTGTTCAGTTGACAGGAGTACCTGGATAATTTGAGAGGTGTAGACATGCTCAGTCACAATAAGTTGTCCTATAATTACTGTCTCCTCAGATCTTCATGCAGCCCAGTGGGCAGAGAGCTGGGGTGAGGAGTCCATGGGGGGCTGGGGTCACCCTAGCTGGGCTGCAAAGGCTGCTCCCCCACTCAACCAGGTGTGTGAATGCAGGCCAGGTCACTTCTCTGAGCCTCTCTTCTCTCCTGGGTAAAGTGGGATAGCGTTTCTGAGAACCTCGTGGTTTGTTAGGAGAAGCCAGTAAGTTGGTGTAGAACAGTGGCTGGCATCCAGAAAGTGCCCGCAAATGTCAGCCGCTGGGGCTGTTTTTGTTGGCTTATCATTACTGCTATTATTCCTTGTGCAACCAACAGTGACCATTACCATTAGCCATTTAAATGGTGTCAGAAGGCCACAAAATATCCCAGCATCCACATCTAGCCCTGCGGTTACTATTTTCTCTTTTTTAGGATTCTTAAAGAAGCACACATTGTTGCAGGTGGAAATCGGGGAGGGAACTTCATTACTCACTTTTTGGGACCAGGAGAAATGAGTGTACCTGGTTAGCCCTTCGCTATTCCCTGCTAGGTGCCAGGCCAGGGGGCTGAGAGATGCAGGAGCAATGCCTGGAGTCTGATGAGGGGCAGGGGAAAGGGCGGGGGCTGGGATGCCAAACAGGAAAGAGCCACTTAGGAGAATGACACCAGAAGCACGTCTGCCAGCACAAGGATGGCGGGAGCATGGGCACTGTGCCCACACTTCCTTTGTATCAGTGCTTCTCAGACTTTATTTACATTGATGTCACCTGCAGGGCTTGTTAAGGTCACCGCTTGCTGGTTTCCACCTGTTTCTGATACTTAGGTCTGGGTAGGGCCCAAGATTTCGCCTGTCTGGCAAATTCCCAGGCGGTGCTGGTGTTGCCGATCTGGGAATGTACCTGGAGAACTACTGCTTCAAACCAATGATCTTCAAATGTTTTAAAGCCAGGGAACCCTTTGATCAAATGAAATCTCTTAGGTGCAAAAATAAGGAGCAAGGTGATGGCATGGGGTCAGGGGTGCCCTGCTAGACACTTTCTAAGGCACGATTCAAACCGACTAGAAATACTCAAATTCACGTTTGGCTTTAGACCAGCCACCAGAGAAGGACCAGTCCAGGCCTCGCGTTGTGAACCCTGAAAATAGCTGGTTACAAATTGCATGGTGCTTGGGGTTGGCTGTCCCAACAACCCTGTGTTTTAACAGCCTTCCAGATGCTTCTGAACTTGTGGAAGTTTGAGAACCACTGGCCCACACCACTTGTGGTGACGTTAGTTACTTGGGGATGGCTCTACCTCTGCGTCATTCTAGAGAAGAGACGCAGCTGTCCTGAGCTCCCTGTCTGCTGCTCCTCCACTTGCCCCTCCCAGAATACTGAAAACACATCCAAACGTATGTCCGAACCCACCACCCTCTCCCCCAGCCTGTCTGCTTCCTGCGCTCCCTACTTTGGGAGCAACATGGTCATATTGATTGCTCACCATGTGCCCAGCTCAGACAGGAGCTCTATGCACATTAACTCCAAACCAAGGTAGATATTAGATTTCTCACTTTATAAGTAAGAAAATAAAGATTCCAGGAAGTGAAGCATCTCACCCAAGGTCACCCAGCCAGCATGAGATTCAAACCTATGTCTGGAGCTGGCATAGCAATCGTTTTACACCACCACACCACCTGTTCTTTTCTGCCAAAACCAATCACCCAGCAGACAAAACTAGACACTCACATCAGGACGCTTTACAAAGGTTTTGGCCTTGATTTATTTTAGTGGGCATTTGACCTCTTTAGAGAAAAGACTTACAGCTTTTATCAGCTGTGAGACAAAAAAAGATCACAAAGGAATTCCAAAATCCCATAACAATGAACATAAAAAAAGAGTAATATTCCACAAGCCTATTTTCTAAACTAAGACTTTAGGAGAGGCTCAAATGTGTCTTGGTCAGCTCAGCTTTGCAGAAAGGGAGCATCTTCATCCCTTCCAAGGGCAGCTCCTTTCTTAAATTCAGCTGTGCCTGACAGGCCCCTCACTGCTGTCCCTTCATTCCTGAGTGTGCAGTGACCCCACGTGGCCATTTCCCAGTGCAACCACTTGCTGATAGTTCATGATTTTAAAAAATCATCAGATTGATGTCTTTTGTTGGAGAAGGCAGGCAAAACAAGCAGCTCTGAGTGATAGGCTGAACTTGTGGGAAAAAATGTCCTTCCAGCCAGCTGACCACAAGATCCTTAGAGCTCAGGAAGTGGGCTCGAGCGTCCCCTTAAGGCAGTATTTGAGGGACAGCAACACAGTGATACAGTGATCAGGACAGCTAACCTCAAGGTCCATTTCCAACCTCTCTGAACCCGCCCCTGGCTCCTTCCTCCACAGCACCACCAGCCCTCTCCTGCTCCCCAGGCCAACCTGCTGCATCCTAGAGGAAGATGAAAGCAGGCAGGCACAACCAGGAAACTGCTCTGGCGTAACCTCCTGACTTAGGAAGTGGAGATGGGGGCCTATGATGTGAGAGTTGGGAAGGCCCGTGGGGGGGATCTAAGCTCCCCTTTATTTAATAAATAAAAGTAAGGGCCAGAAGTCTTAGAAAGTCTCTCCTTAAAGGCACCCAGCAAGGATTTGCATATTGCTGCTACTAACACAGATCAAGTCATGGTGATTTAAAGAAGGTAGGGGTTGTTTTCTCTCATATTGAGGCAGGGAAACAGAAAGGGACTCCATTTTTAGAAAGGCTCAATCTCTGCTGTTTTTCTGCTGGGCCCTATTTACTCATGTTCTATGTTTTGTATCTGAATAAACCAAAGAAGCCATGTTCCCATTTCAAGGGGGAAGCAAGCAAGTTAATCACTTTCTGAGTTTTGTCCTAGGCCCTTCAACATTTGATAACATCTAAGAAGAGCTGGATCCCAAACATTTTCCAGGATACCAGTTTCAAACAAAACTTGGCTGATACTGGCACCCATACCCCCTGCCTTCGATGATTTGTGAAATAACACCTATCATTCACCTGTCACTTGCCTTTGATGGGACCCTACCCTGGATTCCTGAAGGAACACATATCCTGGACCGCTTTCCAAAGTAAACCCCTAACCAGTGACCAGGAGACTCATTCTTCTGAGTCTCCTAGACATTATGTCTGATATATCTTATCACCAAACAATAAATTCTGTTTTCACTTTCTCCAACTTACATCTCATTTCTATCCTGTGCAAAGCCAAGACCCTCTTGGCTGGTCCTTCAGGAACCCCCTCTGGGTCTTCAGACTCAGCCTAAGTCAATATTAACTAAAGTCCCTCTGAGGTAGGTGGCCCAGATGCTATATCATCTGAGACCACAGCTCTTCTACCCTCTGCTTCATCAGCCCTGAAGAATAAATTCCATCCACAAGGTTACATCATGATCACAATATGGTTGCTAGAGACTCACCTGTTGATTCTGAGTTCCATGCAGAAAAAAGAAAAGAGCAAGAGCAAAATCTCTCTTGCCAGAGTTAAAAAGCTCCTTTTAAATAGCTTTTCCCATTTTCCAATAACTTCCCTTATTTCTTATTTGGCCATCCCTCTCTGTAAAAAGAGGTTTGGAATTGTAGTTTTGTAAGCTGGGCACATTGCTAAGAAAGAAAGGGCAGAGGTGCCTGGTGGCTCAGTCAGTTAAGCACCTGACTCTTGATTTCTGTCATGATCCCCGGGTCCTGGGATCCAGTTCTGTGTTGGGCTCCACACTCAGCATGGAGTCGCTTAAGGATTATCCCTCTCCCTCTGCTCCTCCACCTGGTCACTCTCTCTCTTTTTCTATAATAAATAAATAAATCTTTAAGAAAAAAAAAAGGACAGGGAGAATGAAGACACAGACAACTAGAAGCTTCCTCTGTAACTAGTGGTGATTATAATGCCTACTATTTCTTTAGTGTCTACTGCGTTTACACGCACTGTCTCATTTACCCGCAGAATAACCTGCCAGAATCTGTTATTCTACTTCACAGGGGAGAAAATCGAAGCTGAGCGAGGTTGTCACCTGCACTACAGCCAGTGAGAGATGGGACAAAATCTGAACCTGGATCTTACTCCAAATTTCACACTGTTGAAACTGTGCGTCATAGGGTTGATGAGATTGAAACCAGCACAAAGTTTAAAGCTTGTTTTTCAGAGAATTGTTCCCCCTGATCAGCTACATTGTCTTTCCAGACCCCACTAACAAGTCCGCCAGCTGTCTCTGCAGAATCCTAGACTCAAGGTCAGCTGATAATGGTTCCAGCCTGGCAACAGGCAAGGCCCCCGTGTTCCTTACCCAAGATAACAAGCCCAGGATCCCATCGAGGCTATACTGGTCCTTGGAGAATGCCCATGACCTCTGTGCTTGTTCTAAGAGAACCTCTTGATGTCAGCAGTTGAATTCCACCTTATTCTGACTCAAGTCTCCACCCCAAAGTGAACATGGGATGTATGTTGACTATATGTTTGCTCAATGCGCATGCTCCATCCTTCCTCGTGATTAATCATAAGCTTTCCCGTTCTTCTCATCAATACCTATTCAATCTCCTACCCTGAATTTCCCCTTTAAAAAAGCCCACTCCTTAACCCAGAACCCAAGAGATGGTCTTTGGACATCAGTCCGCCATCTCCCCAGTTTGCTGGGCTCCTGAATAAAGCAATTTTCCTCTCAACCAACACTTGTCTCTGGAGTATTGGTTTTAGAGCAGTGAGCAGCTGAACTCGGGTTTCGGTAACAGTCCTAACATTACAGCACCAGGCACAGGGGAAGAACCGCAAGCCTCCCCCAGGTATTTTCCCATAAGGGCTCCATTCCAAAGCTGCTCCCTGAGCATTTATCACTGATCTATGCTTGGGAGTTATCATTGGTCCCTCATGGTAAGTGGTGAGAAACTACACTAAAACATTCTTTTTCAGGAGTAGGACCTTTCTGCGCCACCACCCCTGTTGTAAAGGGCAGAGCATTCAATGCAACAGTCTGGTCTAAATAAACAAGTTTGCCCACATGCATTACTCCCAGACCCTTCCTCTGTTTTCTGCCTGCCTGCTGACCTTGTAATCGCAGTGAAATCTTCCACAGGTCTCTTGGCTATTTCGGTTTGAAGTCTGTCATCTTTTACTATTTGCGTACTTGAGTCCAGAATTGTAAAAAAATCATTTAAATGTAGAAAATAGACCAATCCTTTTGGTTGTAAAAAAAGGCTCTTGGCTTCAGAACAGAACTCCTTCCAGGGTTCCTTTAACTGGAGGTCTCCCGTATTTTTGAGTATACAATATTTTTAGGTATTAACTAGCTGGCAAAATCGCCTACAGAGAAACTTAAAACGAGATTGTGTGACACACTGCCAAGTAACGATCATACGGGAATCACGAGACAGCACAGTATAGATCAGTGGGAAAATGGAGTTGCATTTATAACCAGAATTTTCCCACTAGTCTCTCCTATAAAGCAAAGTCCAACTCTGCCTAGGATTTCTGATAATGAAGAGAAATGTTGACAGTCGGGCCTCTGGAAGCACTCTGCTCCACGATCAATTGCCTGGGCAATGGTGTTTGTGCTTTGTTCTCCTAAAGCCATTTGTCATGGGATCCCACTTTAGACTTTTATTATTTGGGTGAAGTTCTTTGGAAAACCATTAGACACAGGCAGCAGGCCCGTTGGGAATCCCTGCGGGCAGCACACTCAAGCCTTGGCAGGACCGCAGCACGTCCAGCAGATGGCGCAAAACATCTCTTGTCCTTCCGAGGGGATGGTTCCTGAACCTGGCTGCTTCCTCCCTCCTTCCCTCCCTCCTGTTTTCTCCCTCCCTTCTCTGTCCCTCCCTTTCTCCTTTTATTCATTGAGTCATCAAATATCTATGAAAGCTTAAAGCTGGGCTCTGTGCAAGATAGTGGGGAAATGAATTAGGACAAGGTCCTTGTCTTTGAGGAGCCCAGGGCATATGAAGAAAAATACAACAGACAATTGAGGCTGACAGGTTGCTAAGGGAGTAGCGTCATCCTTGAGATTAGCTTATAGGTTTTGCAGTTAGACCTGCCTTGTCTGTCTTCAAGTCCCAACTGCATGCTTACTGTGACTTTGTGCAAGTGCCTTAATCTCTCAAAGCCTCAGTCTCCTTCTCCACAGAATGGGGACACAGTAGATCACCCCATGAGGTTTCCATACCGTTGAAGTACATGAGTTGATATGAAACACTTAACACATAAAAATCCTCAAAATGTTATTTAACACATGTAACTCATTCTTTCATGCACGCATTTATTCCATAGGCATTTGTCATACGTAGCCACATTAAAAAGACCATCCTTGTTTTGAGAGGCACGTTATAGATTGAAGGAACCCTTCGTGCCCTGGGGAGTTGTGCTTATGTGGATACTTGTTCAACATATTTCTGAATTCCTTCCCCAGTGAAAGAGTAAAAATCTGCCAAAACTAAAATTGTAAAATCAGCTTACTGTAAAGAGAAAAAAGCAGCCCCGATGTTAGCTAGGCTGGGAGGACAGACTCAGAGCCAGTGGCAGGGTTCCAGGAAACAGCACTTCTCCCAAAGGTCAGGCTGCAGCAGGAAAATACCACCATGACCGCCTCTTTGAGTGACCAGTGCCTTCTAACCCCTGATGTCACAGACCCATTTTGCTCCTTTTCTCCTTTACTAGGGACACCAAAACACAGAACCACTGTCGCTTGGGAGGGCACCGTACATTGAGCTAACCTAGTCCATATCTCCTCCTCCCGCCCCAGAAGCAGCAGCCAGCGCACCACTGACCCATTTCCAGGAGTATCCTTGGGCTAGTAATTGTGTTTGCTCACAGATGGTGGCACAGATCCCTCAGGCCAGCCCCCATTCCCCCTTCCCTTAGGTTGATGACTATTCCCTCTAGGCCCAGAGACGGTAGGGCAATCCACCAGGGGAATGGGCTCTGGGGCAGATGATACCTGTGCAGTCTTAAACATGGGTTTGAGGGCATGCCAATGTTCCATTTTTGGGACCTGGGCCAACTAGTGAGTCTGGCCCTTTGCAGCCTGTGGGACTGCTAATTCTGGCTCAGTGGCTGGTGGCTCAGTTGTTTGGCCAGGCAGTGCTAACTGCCCTTCTGAGCCACAGAGTGTGTCCCAGTGCCATATTAGGGCATAATGGTCTATGGGATACCAGGGCGCTCAGTCTCCTTGAGTCCACACGGGTGAGAGATGCGGCCCCTTCCTGGCCAGGCAGAACATTGGGGCCTCTGTCTCATCCTCTAGAAGTGAAGCACAGCATGCATGGTGCTGGGGTGAGAGCCCCTACTTCAAGACTAGGAGAAGAAGAAAAGTGGGTCCCAAGAAAGGAAATCTGGCATGAGTATCCAGGAGGACAAGTTGTGAGTGTGATGAAATGTGTGGGCCCCCCACGTGCACAGCCCTGCCCCTCTCCTCCTCCTCCAGGCCTGGCACCGTGTAGACTCCTGAGTGACATCCCTCCCCTGCTGTCCACCCCATTTATTGAGTGCCAACCATATGCCAGGCGCTCATTCCACAGATTCTGTTCTTAGTCTCCTAGATCCTGCCCTGCATGGCATAGCTGGTGCTCCAGCCTTTGGAGACCATGCTTTCTGGCTCTGTGTTAAGAGCAGGGGCTGATGTCAAGTTAATCAGATGAAGTGATCTTGCTGAAACTGAGGTCAGGCCAGAGGCAAGGATCTGGGAGGACTGAATTAGCCTGTGGCCATAGCATTTCACTGTACTACTCTGGGTTGAAGTGTGAGGTTGGGCTCCAGCAAGGAGTTCCAAATATTGAGTTGTAGCTCTCCCCTAGCCATTCAGAACTACCTTTCACATGACAACCTATGCCATGCTGAGAACTATAGCCGAACGTGTTCTTACTGTGTGCAGTGAGTTCTGCAGTTTTCTATTTTATTTCGTTGCTTCGAAATGATGTTCACAACCCACTAAATTGACATCACAACACACTAACGACCCTGGGCTACCTGTCGGTGATGCTCCACAGTGAACTGATGCCTGCCTTGTGCCAATGGCTCCACGTTTCCATTAGCTAAAGTGCCCCAGATCCAATGGAGCTCTAGGAGGGGCATTTTTGGTTACACAGGGGCTTAGGATCCCTTTCTTCCCACTAATCTGGGTGTGGTAATTTCCAGGGAAAAATCAGAATCCTCAAGTGGTTTCAAGAGAGCACTGAGCTGGGGGGCTTTCTGCCCAGCCTAAGGCCTTCTTCCCACCCGCAGGAAATGGGGACCTAGACACTACTGGACCTGGGTTAGTCACTTAGCTGGGGTGAACACCTAAGAGTGACTTGTCCCTGAGCTCCTTTTCCTCTTGGCTTTACTGATGCATCTTGCCCTGACTGGGGTTGAGGCATCACAGTGCGCTTTGCTAGCTCATCTCCTGTGGGCTCTGCAGCTCTCCCCTCACTAATATGCACAGAAATGGCTCAATATGGCACACGTTAAGGAATAGTCCAGTAACATAATTTATTTGGGTGCTATATTTTGCTTTTATGTAACTTGATTCATGTGTTGACTTCAATTGCAGCAGCTACCTAGGGCCTGGGGGCCTCTCAGGGCCTGTTCTCCTGTAAACAGTGGCTAGGGATGGGCAGGGGTCCTACTTTGTCTGGAGGTGGGCTGCAGGAAGAGAGCACCATAGAGCCAGCTCTGGGTACAAACCAGGTATCCCCAATCTAAGTCCCCCCTCCCTTCCTGTAGCTCCAAGGCCTTGACTCCAGTCACATTGGTTGTACTCTTCTGGAAAACAAAACACACACACACACACACACACACACACACACACACAATTACATTCCCCAGCAGCAATCTAATGGCCCTGGGTTGTGAGCTGAGCTTTTAAGGGTCTGCTGTTTCTTTCCAGGGCTTGTTTATGCTAATTGCTAGGCTCTGCTCCTCAGGCTCGTACTGGAAATAAGAACTTTTCACAAAAATGCATTTCTGAAAGTCCTGAAGTGGTGAAGAAGCAAAGGAAGAGTGATCTGGAAACAGAGCCTGGACCTGCTCTCCTGTGCTGCCACTCCTGTGTTGGTTCCATCCCTGGGAAGCCCAAGCATTTAGCATCTACCCATAGCTTTATCATCTGTCTGAGAGGAGTTGCGGACACTGTTGCTGCAAGGGGAAGAAATCTGCTGCCTGTTTCTGTTTCCTGCTCAAGCCTCTCCATTTCTTTTTTTCCCCTTCTTTCTGAAACAATGAACTGTTTGTTTTTTCCAAAGTCAGCTTCTAAGGTTTCATAAGGAATACAGAGCTCCGACAATGCCAGGCAGTGCATCTCTGGGGCAGTCCTAGGTTTGAAGAGCCAAGGAAGTATGAAGTCTCTTTTTCTTTGACAGAGCTGTCTCACCCTTCCTGCAAAAAGGATTGGCAAAGGGGGTGGGCCAGGCACTGGAAAGAGCCATTCTGGAGTATATGGGTTTCCTGCTGCTGGTGGCACAAATGACCACAAGTTAGTTATCTTTTGGTTCTGGAGGTCAAAATCTGACACAGGTCTCACTGGGCCCATATCGAGGTGTCCTCAGGGTTGCCTTCATTCTGGAGCATCTGGGGGGGAAAATCCATTTTTCCAACTTCAGGTTTGCCCTTGCCAGGCTGCCCACATTCTGTGCCTCGATTCTCTTTCATTTTCAACGCCCACAACTTCATCACTCTGACTTCTGCTTCTGTCATCCCATCTCCTCCTGACTTTCCTGCCTCCCTCTCTCACACTTTCAAGGACCCTTATGATTATATTGGGCCCGCTCAGATAAGCCAGATAGTCTCCTATCAGAATCCTTAATTCATTCAAGTCTGCAAAGTCCCTTAGGTATGTAAGTTAACATATGCACGGGTCTTGAAATGAGGACCTGGACATCTACAGGGGCTCATTATTTTGCCTACCTCATGGGGTCTCAACAGCCTGTGGGTACTTAGCCAGGCACTGCCTCTCAGGGTGCCACCAATGAGGAGCATGGGAACCTGAGTAAGGCTTTCTTGCATGGCTCAGTCTGGGTTTGGAGGAATTGTTGTTACCAAGAGAAGTCAATCCAGTCCTTGCCTTGTGCCCTTATTCAGTCCCTCTCTGCTGACAGCCCCATACTTCTGATTTGGTCACAGACACAGGCTTTTGTCCTTAACACATTCTGCAGCCAGTGTGTTTCCCTGTTGGGAGTAATGCTGCAGGCTGGGTTCTGGGAAACAGACTCCAGATGGGCTGTGGTGTGCAGAACGTTTATTAAGGAATGCACCTGGAGTCAACACCTGTGGAAGCAAAGGAAAGCAGACCGAAGTGGGCAGAGAAAAAAGCTGAACCACAGCACAAACCCAATGACAGCCTGGGCTGACTCCCCAAGGAGCCGGAATGATCCTTGAGAGATGTCTAAGTCTAGCAGAGAGGGCCAGGCCTTTGCACCTCCATATTGGTCAGTCATGGGATGTAGGCTCCTTGGGAAGTCTCTGCACCTGAGACAATTCTGGAAGGGTCAGAGGGCTGTAGGCCACATGCTGCCAATGTGCTCAGCCACTACAGTGACTAGTCTCCACAGAAAGGGGTCTGGGCAGCACATCACAGTGCTCACTACAGCCCACACCTAGTGCCTCTCAGACATATTGTGTATGGGAAGCAGATCCTTCAGGATTCTGGTGGGCCTCTTTTCCTGGAGGAAACTTCAAACAAGATCAGTAGGATGCTCTCCAGCTCCTGCCTCTGTTGCTGGTCTCAGGCCTCAGCTGATGAGCACCATCTCCCCACTGCACCATTCATTCCATTCTCCCTCATCTCAGTGAGCACCTCTGCTGGTCTCAGTGTCTTAACCAGACCCTCATCTCTGAGAAGTATGCGCCCCTGCTCTACACACCCTTCTTAGGCTTGGGTTGCTGCACTTTTTCCATCTTCAATTGAAACTGAGCAAAGGAGTGCCAAGGGGCACCTACATGGATCACCCAGGTTTCACACACAGTCCTCCCTTCCCCAGTGTGCAACAGACTTGGCTCCTCCTTCCGAGGTCAACTACCCCCAACAGGATGGGGACTCTCTTCCTACTTGCTAGTCACTTTGACGTGTCTAGATGCAACTGCAGCTTGTAATCCAGCGAGTCTGATCATGTTCCCAGGCAGAAATCTGCCTTTGGGAACCAATATATCTGAACCTACAGAGCTCACAACGAGGCTATGGGAAGTACAGATGCTCCAGGTGGCTCACTGGGAGTCACGGTAAGCAGCCCTTGGTTCCCAGACCTCTGTATTCTTCCTACTGGGAACACAGTCCTGCATAAGGGGGCTGGATCCAATGTGTATCCTGCATCCTGGGGGATGGCATCCCGTTCTTGTAAAGCAGGGCCTCTGAGGTGGCACTATTCCTGTAACAGGCCATAGCAAGTCACCATCAGGGGCTCAGTATGTGATAGGAAACCATGGCCACAGGCCACTCCTGCCTTTTTGCCATGAAGAGGATCTCTTGAGCTTCCATGATATGTGACTACCTATGCTGTGAATCAAACACTCCCTACACACGTTAATAGTGGTTCTGTTAGTGGGAAAGGTAAATTGATACCCAGAGTGTCTATTTCTGTCAGAGAAAATTACTGACCCTTTCAGGGTAAAAGGGGTCTGATGTAGTCAGCGTGCTGCCAAGTCTCCTGGAGGGATGAGGACATGTCACAGACTCGGCTTGTGTCTTGGCTTGTGTCTCTGTAGATGGCAGATTGGACATTTGGTAGCAGCAGTAGCTACATCAGCTTTGATAAGTGGAAGCCCATGCTGCCAGGCCTGTCCACAGCCTCCATCCCTGCCACCGTGTCAGCACTAGGATGATCAGTGTCAGAGCCTGGCTGCATCACTTTGTCCCCCCTGGAAGCTCAGAGCTTCTACTGGGTGAATGCTCTGCAGTTAACAGGTGACATGAGTCTCCTCACCCTCTGCCCACCTTCCCCATATGCCCACCCACATGCCTCTAGCAGACCCTGTCCCACACCTTCCAATCGTCTTCCTTCCAGGATCTTGAAGCGAGACAAGCCACTTGTCACTGCCTGTTGAGTCCATATATATTCCAATTTTGGCCCACTTTTCTTTTCACCCAAAATGGACAACCAGGTGCCCTGCCCCAAATTCTGCCCATTGAGAGGGTTTCCCCTCCCTATGCTTTTTTTTTTCTTAAAGATTTTATTTATTTAATTCATAATGGACAGAGAGAGAGAGAGAGAGAGAGAGAGAGAGAGAGAGAGAGGCAGAGACACAGGCAGAGAGAGAAGAAGGCTCCATGCCAGGAACCCAACATGGGACTCGATCCTGGGACTCCAGGATCGTGCCCTGGGCCAAAGGCAGGCACTAAACCACTGAGCCACCCAGGGATCCCCTCCTCCCTATGCTTTTGAGACCACCCTTGGTTGAGGCTGTAGACAGCTGCCACCTCTCTTCTGCTTATACACCCATATCAAGCCTACCTGACCATGAACTAAGGTTGGACTTTTTCTTTCTCCTTCATCCAGCCAAACCGAATCCCCAAGGCAGATGTAGGTAGGAGCTGTGAAGGTGCACTGATGCAAGACTGGTGGATGGGGAAGAGATCTCAGCTACTGGCTGTCATCTGCTGTGCCCTCTGCTCTTGCTTGTGACTGTAGGTATACCACTTCCATCTTAAAATGGATTCTTGCCAGTGGGCACCTGGATGGCTGAAATGGTTAAGTGTTTGCCTTTGGCTCAGGTCATGATCCCAGGATCCTGGGATAGAGCCCTGCATCAGGCTCCCTACTCAGTGGGGAGCCTACTTCTCCCTCTCCTGCTACCCTTGCTTGTGCTTTCTAATGAATAAATAAAATCTTTTTAAAAAATGGATTCTTGCCAGCCCACCCAACCTTATGATGTGGGTCTGTCAGAACCCAGCTCATTGTGGGCACTTGTGGCTGCATGGTCACCTTATACCCCATGGTAAAGAGTTCTGTCTCTGCCAGGGCCCACTAGCATACCAGGAATGTCTTTTAAAGATACATAAACTGGAAATGGCACAGTCTTGCTCTCCAGAGGCCAAAGGGGTGAATGTGCTACAATTCTCCTACTGTAGTCTGCCATAAATTCTGCTCAACATCTTGCCCACCAATGGTCTATCTGCTGGTTATATGGTCTCAATGTTAGGGATCCTTGCAGGAGCCTTCCCTGTCCCCTTGGGCCCCATCCAAAGCTAGCAGCTCTTGACTCACCTTGCATGTGGGTTAGATATGCAACATGGTGCCTCTAAAATCTAAAGAGGCTTTCAAGATGCCATGCTTTTTTCTTCACTGTGGGAGGTGCAATGATTTGTCCTTTACTTTGGATAGGATATCCTGTATGCTTCTCATTACTGAACTCCCTCCAAATTCCACTGATGTGGCAAGCCCTGAGTCTTTGTAGAGCTTCTTTCTCATGTTTTGGAGTGCATGTGTTTTACCTGGGCCTTCCATGGGCTAGCCACTTCTTGCTCATCCAGTTTGACTGGCATCAGCTCAGTAGTTCAGTGGACTGTTCTGCAGAACTGGATGGTCCAGATCTCCTCAGACTATTATGACAAAGAGCAGAAGGTCAACACTGGTCCAGAGGAAAGACTGTAAATGTATACATGTGAATGCAAAGTGCCTCTTTTCTGATAGGAAACGCATTTGCCGAATCAGTATCTATATACCATTTGCCTCAGCACAAGTCAATATGTCCTAGCAAAGACAGACATCTGGCATCGCAAGCTGCAGTCAGGGCTAATCCTAAATTGAGTTTAGAGGAGTCTGCTCTCATTTGCCAGGCTCCACCAGGATTTTTCAAGGGCTAGACTAGTAAGTTAAATGGAGAAATGATGGAACCACTATCTCTGTATCCTTTTGATATTTAATAGTGGCACAAATTTCTGCCATCCTGCTGGGACTGGATATTGTTTTCATTTGCTATCTTGGCTGAGGGAGTGGGGGAATAGTTTCAGAGGCTTTCGCTTGCCCCTCCTTACTAGGATAGCTCTCACCTCATAGGACAAGGACACTAAAGTGTGTCTATTCTGTTTATACACTCAGCCACCAGAGAAATGGCCACTGGCGGAGGGTGGGGGTGTCTGTGAAGCAACCGACCCACAGTGACTTGGATCCTGACCCACACTGCATTTACTCCTGCTGGTCTTCATATGCTTCACTCCAGAAGGGGTACCACAATGGTGCCTTGTGGACTTGGATAACAATATGGACTTGCATCCTCTGTCCAAGAGTCCTTGATATGTGAACTATTTCTCTTCCCCTGGTGCGTTGTGGGCTGAACGAATGTCCAAAGGTGTCTTTGGAGAAAGGCCAGGAGAGATTTACCAAGGTGTTATAGTCCCCTTCCAATGTGGAGAGCTGGTTATCTTCTTCAATCAATAGATTCCGGGTCTGAAACGGACTCAGATACGGAAGTTGGGCAAAGGACTGTGAATTTGTATTGGGGCAACTCTCCTTCACCTCTGGACTTCTTAATATATATTCTCAGCAGTAGACTGAATAGCTCCCTCATTGGCTATTCATCTATTTTGCCCCGGGATACCTTGTTTTAATATCCATCCTTGTGTGTATGGTCAACAGCATCTCTCCCTTTACAGCTGGGGCATTGCTACACAGTACAATAACTATTCACCTGGCTTCTGGCAGTTCTATGCTGCCATGTTGCTGCTATTGCTTTGGAAGTCCAAAATCCGAAAAACCATCAGTGGACTGGGTTCTGTAACACCCTTCCCCTATCATCAGCTCTGGCTGGATTTTAGGGCTGCTGGGACTCCTTTCACTGGGGGCATTCTCCCATCTCTTGGGGTCCTTGTTAGCATGTTAAAGAAATCCTGAGTCCTAGGAGGCTGCTTCCAAATTGATCAGTTCTCTTTTAAGCAGGTTATATTCCAATCGTGTTGAGAACATCCCAAAATCCTACCCCACAAAGTCTCCTGCCTTCTGCTGGTACAAATGGGGTAGGTCTATTCCTTTGGGATACAATACTCTCCCCAACCCCTTTATCAGGCTCAGAATATCCCCAGGAGAATTTCACTGTGATTTAACCCTATTATAGGCTTAGTAACCAGGAGGATAGGTGGGGTAGATCCTGAGGGGTACAAAGTGTTAGCCCCTATAGGAAAGAGCCTTTGCATTATCTCTATGCTACTTCTGTGGATAGGTCATGTAATTAAAAAATAAATCTTTGCCATTTGAAGACCATGAGATAGAGAGGATGCTTGTTACTGTAGCATCATATAGCCTATCCTGACTGATACATCTGATTGCATTCTGAAAGAAGGGAAAGACATCTTTCAAGTCTCAAGGACATAAAAAGGAACGTTTTTCCCAGAATAGTATGCCTTTTCTTTTTAAAAACATGTTGATTCAATAATCATTCTGAGCACTTGTAAGTAGATGAGACAGACAATTTTTTTCGTATCTCCATGTCCTTGGTTAGTTTCACCAAATTCACTGGCTTGGGCCCTGATTTGCTAACATGGTCACTGGGCCTGGAGGGAATCCCAGAAGAGGGTACTGAGGTGGGCCACAGGGCTGGGAGTGAGCAGATTTCTGGGCAAAAAGCCAAATTTAAAACTGAGTTAAATAAAAAAATTAGCTTCTCAGCCACATCAAGACACAGCTTAAGTGCTTAACAGCCACCTATGGGTACTGGTGACCATACTGGACTGCACAAACAGACATTCCCATCATTTCAGATAATTCTGTGATGTAGGGCTAAAGGATTTAAGGTTAGGCACTCCATAAAATACCTTGAAAATGCTCATGTATAAAAGAATACCAGTTTAGGTTTTCCCAAATTTAGCAACAATCCTCATAAATGGTAAAACCAACAACTTGTGGAAACTAAAAGAAACTTCTAAATCATAAAGTTCTTTCAACAACCACAAAAGAGAAGTAGAATTTAAATATCATTCTCTCTTGAGAAACTAATACAAAATTATCATAGGAAGAGGCGATCAAAGTGAATGCAACCAAAAAAAAAAAAAAAAAAGAGGAGGAAATGTATCATAAAGGTGTCAGGCTATTAATAAAAATAGTTTTTAGTATCTTGCAATGAGTGTGGTATATCCATTTTCAAAATTTTTAACTTATTCCTTTTAAAATTCTAAATATACATTTTTATAACCTAACTCTGTATTTACAATTTTATATTCCTTTTCTCATGAAGTCCTACTCCACTCACTTATTCCCCAAAAACTGCGTAAGCCTCAGTTCTTATAAAATCTTATATGCCTTGGATAAAACTATTCTTAAAAAGTAATTTTTGTTTTTAAGGCAAAGCCACTGACAGCCTCTTCCCTTATTTTTCTAATACTGAATTAAGCTGGAATAGTTCTACATCTGTACTGGGTTAAATGGTGTTCCTCCAAAATTCATATCCAACTAGAACTGTGAATATGACTTTCTTTGGGGATAGTTTTTGCAGAGGTAATCACGATCATGCTGGATTAGGGTGGGCTCTAAATCCAATGACTGGTGTTCTTACACAGGAGGAGGGAGACATGGACACACACAGGGAAGAAGGCCACGTGATGACAGAGACAGATTTGCTGTTAAGTTGCCACAAGCCAAGGACTGCTGGCAACCACCATGAGGTAGAAGAGCCAGGGAAGAATTCTTCTTAGGGCCTTTGGAGGAAGTGTAGCCATGCTGATGCCGTGATTTGGGGCTTCTAATCTCCAGAGCTGTGAAAGAATAGATGTCTGTTGCTTTAAGCCACTAAGTTCGTGGTAATTGGTTGGAGCAGCCATAGGAAATGAACACAATATTCTATGCATTAAACTGATCTAAATTCCAGTCGTTGTACCCTATTATTTGGGTGCAATTATTTATTAAAGAGCATTTACAACACTGTATGTTTTATTTACTCCAAATATCACATCTTAGATATAGAATTCCAATGAATGAAAATGAACAGTACAAGAATACATGAAGTAAATACTGCAACGTTTAAGACTGGCCTCACTTAAGCAACAGGAAATGCCAAATACTTATTACATCTTTAACCCTGACTTGATCTTAAAAAATAGAAGGCCAGAATAATCTACATTAATGAATGTGATAACACATTGCCTATCTCTAAACAGATAAAAGCATAATTTTTAAGTTTATCTACTTTGACTTAATAGTTCAAACCTGCTCTTCTAATTAAGAAAAAAATACACGTTAAATTTTTAACTGGTAAAATCATTTCACAGCTATAAAAGATGCTAATGACACCATCCTCTACTAGCAAAGAACAATATACAAATAGAGCTTTCCGACCTATTAACAATTTTTTTCCAGAGTTCAGTGGAAAACTGTGTGTATGGGTTGGGGGGATAGAGGGTGAGTAGTATGAGAGGTAAGATAAGCCAGTCACTGATCAAACTGTTAGCTTACAAAACTTGACCAAACCATTCAAGCTAAAAGACAAATAAATGACAAAGGTCCCAATGCAACGTTTCAAATGATCTCAAGAGTAAAAGGTTAGAGATAATCCATGTTGCAAATGCTGTTTTTGTCCTCAAGAGCGACACAGACCAACTCAGCTTTATGACTTGGGCAGACTCCCTCAATGGATTCTGTTGTTACCTGGGCTCACGCTCTTTCCCCGGGGACTGTCTTACGCTGAGAGGCCTCCCTGCTCTGCAGAGCTACCCCTCTGCCGCACAACTACAACAGTGGTTCTGCTGCTGAGCTCTGCACACACGAAGGCCTGTACCCATGGGCCCAGGCCCCACTTCTGTAGAGAAATGCCTACTCGTCGGAGAATACATCTACCTCTCTTTTACGGGGACTGTAGTCAGAAATGCTAGTAGAGCTTCTTTAACCATTTTTTAAAAGATTTTGTGACATTTCAGCAATGTGGGGGCCTCCCTGATTATGAAGAAACTGCTCTTCCTGGTCTGGCCAATTCTTAGAGACAACAAAAGACCCACCACTGAGCACACCCTTCCTATGAAAACCAGCCAATCCACAGCCCACACTCTCAGCTGCTTTCTCTATCTGGCTCTTATGCTTTGGAAGGCAATATTCCTCTGCCCTAATCACCCAGAGTCAGCACCATACAAATAGAGGTCAATCTGGCTTATAGCCCAGAGCCCTCTGACATTATCCAAGCTAGCCAATCCTAAGATGTTCCTCTGCCCTGCCTGGCCTTTCCTGCAAAAACACTCCATTCTTTCCCAGCCCTCCTGCTTCTTCGTCCTCAGTGGCTCTGGTGTGTTTTCCTGTGGCTTTTGGCATGGCATTAGCTTTTCCATGTTGTCACTCAGTTGCCTCCATAAATAAAATCCTCTGGGTATATTTTAACACAACTGATGCAGCAAGAAGGCTGACAGTTTTGTCAGAGGGGCAAGCCTCTTCACTGCTCCTGACTTGCTATATAGATTCACTAAGTAGCCTGCACTGCCTATGAAAGCACAGCCAGCTGTTGGCATGCTTGTACTCTGGCAGCTACACTTATGCTGCACCTGCCATATGGTGACATAGTGTTCCAGCCTAACTTGTAGGAAGACCTCAAAGGCGTGTGTGTCTATGGTCCTCATTTACTCTTAAGTGCTGTAGCCTAGGCTGATGGGAATCCAAGTTCCCTACCGGGATAAATAACTGGACTCATGGCTCCCACATGATTGCTTACCCTGATATGCCTAATTTCTGGACTAATGACCCTCATGGACTAGGATAACTGGAAAACACACAAGGCACACGTGGACTTGCTGTAGCTGTGACACCTATGTCTGAGCTACTGGCATTTGCAGAGCTCCCATAGGCAAGAGGCTTTTCCCGACCAGGACCGAGAGTGGCTTCCTCTAACAGACTGTTGAGATGTAAGCCTGACTGACTAAGCCAGCAATGCCAAAGCCAGTCAGGCCTGCTCAACTGAGTTAGCTCTCTCCTCATTCTGTGACCAACTTATCCCATCACACTGATGCCAACTTCCTCCAGAATACATTCCTTTTAGAAAGTGTCTCTGGCAGAAGTCCAAGTGTTAGTCCCCAGGACACTACAGGGATCCATCAGTAACATGATGTGAGAGCCCTCCTCATGGAAATCACGGATCCCAAAAGGCTTAACATGTTGCTTCAAGGGGTGCCTGGGTGGCTCAGTTGGTTAAGGCTTTGACTCTTGGCTTTAGGTCAGGTCATGATCTCTGGGTCATGACATCAAGCCCCGCTTTGTGCTTTGCCTGGGTCCTCTGTAGCAAAGGCTGTAAATGTCCATTGCTGGGGGGCCCTGCTCTCCTTTCTCTGTGGGATACAATCCCTCTGAGGGGATCCCTCTTGGTACTGAGCTCCCCTGGCCTGAGGGTTGGGGCTAATGTGCCTCAGGACCCAGGATGATGGCAGTTCTGCATGCAACCCATCCCTGGAGCACAGCTCCACTGAGGATCAGTGTACAGACTTGGTGCCAGCAGGGATGCTCTCAGCTAGAACTTCCTCCCATGGACAACAAAGGAGAACAAGAACACCTCAGCACCTTCACCACCAAGGACTGCAGTAGCCCTAGTCAATTACTGCCACCAGCAAGCCCTCCATCGTTTGGGCCACCAAAGATCTCCACAGACTTTACTGACACTGAGCTCATCTAACAGGCCTGCGTGGAAACTGTGTCACTGTACTCTCCCCACAAGAAATGTACCCTACTCAGACAGTGCCCTCACAGCCCACCTTGAGATAAAAGTCTTTCTCCATTAAAGCCAGTCTGAAAAGGCTGGAGGTGGTAAATTCTCCCTCAAATGCTCAGACATCAATATAAACCCACTAGAAACACACAAAAAAGCAAGGACACATGACATGACAAAAGGGAACACAATAACTTCCAGCAACTGACCCCAAAGAATTGGAACTCTGTTTGAGTTACCCGAAAAAGAATTCAAAATAATTATTTCAAGGAAGCTCAGTGAAATTTAAGAAAACACAAGTCAGTGAATTCAGGAAAATAATGCATGAATAAAACAAAAAATTCAGCAAAAAAAATTAGAAATCATAAAAAGAACCACACAGAGGGATCCCTGGGTGGCGCAGTGGTTTGGTGCCTGCCTTTGGCCCAGGGCGCGATCCTGGAGCCCCGGGATCGAATCCCACGTCGGGCTCCCGGTGCATGGAGCCTGCTTCTCCCTCTGCCTATGTCTCTCTCTCTCTCTCTCTCTCTCTCTCTGTGTGTGACTATCATAAATAAATAAAAATTTTAAAAAAAAAGAACCACACAGAAATGCTAGAGGTGAAAAATACAATAAATTAGATGAAAAATGCAACAAAAAGTTTCAGTGAAGCTGGCTCAACAAGCTGAAGAAAGAATCTTCATGGGGTAGGTGAACGTAAAGACAGAGAACTGGTATTATCTAATCAGAGGCCAAAAAAGAAAAAGAGTGGAGAAAACCTATGTGAGTTACTGGACACCAGCAAGCAAAAAAATATTCATATCATGAATGTCATAGAAGGAGAAGAGAGAGAGAGAGATAGAAAACCAATTAAAGAAATAATGGAAGAAAATCCCCAAACTGGGGAGAGATATGGATCATCCAGGCATATGAAGCTCAAAGTTTCCCAAACAGATTCATCTTGGACAGATCTTCACCAAGACACAGTATAGGGAAACTCTCAAAACTCAAAGACAAAGATGGGATCCTGGGTAGCTCTGTCAGTTAAGCATCTGACTCCTGATTTCGGCTCAGGTCATGATCTCAGGGTTGTAAGACTGAGCCCCATGTCACAATCCATGCTCAGCAGGGAGTTCCCTTAAGATTCTCTCTCCTGGGGTGCCAGGGTGGCTCAGCTGGTTATACCTCCAACTCATGATTTCAGCTCAGGTCATGATCTCATGGGTCCTAAAATGAAGCTCCATGTGGGGCTCCACATTCAGTGGGGAGTTTTCTTGAGATTCTCTCTCTCTGCTCCTCCCCAACACCCGTGCATGTGTACATGCTCTAAAATAAATAAATCTTAACAAAAAAAATATTTTCTCTCCCTTTCCTCCATACCTCTTGCTCTCTTTCCCTCTCTAAAACAACCAATCAATCAATCAAAACGAGAAGTTTGAAAACAGCCAAAGAGAAAAAAGACATCACATACAAGGAAACCTCAGAAGCCTATCAGCACATTTCTCTGCAGAAACCCTGCAGACCAGGAGAAAATGGGATGAAGAAAAAAAACTGCCAACCAAAAATGTTTTGCCCAGCAAAGTTGTCCTTCCGAAGGAAATAAGAAATAAAGACTTTCCCAGATACACAAAAGCTGAGGGAATTAATCACCACTAGACATGCCTTACAAGAAATGCTAAAAGAAGTTCAAACTAAAACTAAAGGATGCTAATTAGTAAATTAAAGCATAGAATATAAAATTCACTGGTAAAGATAAATATATAGTCAAATTCAAAATACTCTAATCAAATAGCTTTGAACTCTAGCATCTAGGTTAAAAGACAAAAGTGTTAAAAAGAACTATAGCTACAATATTTTGTTAATGGACACACAATATAAAAACAGGGAAACTGACAGCAGCAACATAAAATGTATGGGACAAGTAAATGTGTAGAACTTTTAATGCAAATTAAAGTTAACTTGTTATTAGCTTAAATAGACTATTAAAACTGTAAGATAGGGATCCCTGGGTGGCGCAGCAGTTTAGCACCTGCCTTTGGCCCAGGGTGCGATCCTGGAGACCTGGGATCGAATCCCATGTCAGGCTCCCGGTGCATGGAGCCTGCTTCTCCCTCTGCCTGTGTCTCTGCCTCTCTCTCTCTCTGTGTGACTATCATAAAGAAATAAAAATTTAAAAAACAAAACAAAAAAAAACTGTAAGATATGTTATGAAAGACTCATGGAAATCATACAGCAAAAACCTATTAACAGATATATCTATGATAAAGAGAAAAAAATTCAAAGCATACCACTATAAAAACTCACTAATTCAGAAAGACAGACAGTAATAGAAAAAAAAAAGGAACACATTAACTATAAAATAATAATAATTCACAAAATGGTGATAGTTACTGCCTATTAATAATTACTCTAAGGTAAATGGTTTAAATTCTTCAATTAAATGACATAAAGTGGCTAAGGATAAAAAAAATTAAGACTCAACTATATGCTGCCCACGGGGACTCAATTAAGCTTTAATGACATTCGCGGGCTAAAAGTAAAGACACAGAACAAGATATTCCATGCAAATGAAAACCAAAAGAAAGCAGAGGTAGCTATACTTAATGTCAGATAAAACAGACTTTTAGTCAAAAGCTGTAACAAGAGGGCACCCAGTTGGCTCAGTGGTTTAGCGCCGCCTTCAGCCCAGGATGTAATCCTGGAGACCCAGGATTGACTCCCATGTTGGGCTCCCTGCATGGAGCCTGCTTCTCCCTCTGCCTCTTTCTCTCTCTCTCTCTCTCCCCCCCTTCTCTATCTCTGTCATGAATAAATAAATAAACAAATAAATAATCTTAAAAAAAAAGCTGTAACAAGAGACAAGGTCATTATACAAAGACAAAGGGATCATCAATTCATCAAGAGGATATAACAACTGTATATATAGATACCACATATCAGGTACCACATACCTGAATATTTAAAAAAATTATTACCAGATCTGAAACTAGAAACAGACAGCAATGCAAGAGGGGACTCTAATCCCATTTTCAGCAAAGATTTCATCTAGAGGAAAATCAACTAGAAAATAATGGGCTTGAACTATACTTTATACCAAATGGGTCTAACAGACATACTGAATATTCTACCCAACATCAGCATAACATACTTTCTTCTCAAGTGTATATGAAATATTTTCCAGGACAGATCATGTATAGGTCACAAAACCAGTCTTAAGAAACTTAAAAGATGAAATGTTATGAATTATCTTTTCCTAACACAATGATAGGAAGCTAGAAATCAATAACAGGAAGAAAGTTACAATATTCACAAATATGGAGAAATTAACATACTTTTGAACAATCAATGTATCAAAAAAGAAATCAAAAAGGTTTATCTTGAGACAAATGAAATGGAAACATAGCATATTAAAACTTACAGAATGTAGCAAAAGCAGTTCTAAAATGGAAGTTTATAGCAATAAATGCCTACATTAAGAATAAAGAAAGATATCAAATAAACCTAATCTTAAACTTTAAAGAACTAGGAAAAGAAGAAACTATGTCCAAAGTTTTCAGAAGGAAGGAAATAATAAAAATAAGAGAAGTAAATGAAATAGACACTAGAAAGACAATGGAAAGGATCAATTAATAGTTGTTTTTTTTTTAAAGATAAAACTGACAATTCATTAACCAGATTAAGAAAAAAGTGAGAAGATTCAAGTAGGTGATAAACGAAAGAGGAAACACCATATATAATACTACAGACATACAAAGGACCGTAGGGGAGACTACTGTGCTGTGAGCATTTATGTCAAATGACAGGACTTAGAAGAAATGGATAAATTCAAAGAAATATACAAATTACCAATACCAAATCATGAAGTAATAGAAAATCTGAGTATGTCAATAACAAACAAGGAGATTAAACATGTAATCAAAAATTTCCTAAAAGGAAAAGCCTAGAATCAGATGGCTTCACTTGCAAATTATATCAATTATTTAAATAATACCAATCCTTCTCAAACCATCTCAAAGAAATGGAAAAGTGCATATTTCCAAACTTACTTTACAAGGTCATTATTGCCCTGATACAAAACCAGGTAATGGACACTACAAGAAAAGAAAATTACAGACCAATATCCCTGATGAAGATAGACTTACAAAATCCTCAACTAAATACCAGTCAGCCAAATTCAAGAGCATATAGAAAAGATTTACCCATTATTTACATCATAATTTACATCATGATCAAGAGGGATTTACCCTTGGGATGCAAGGAAGGTTCAACATATGCAAATCAACCAATATAACATCCACATTATCAGAATGAGCTTTTCAATAATGAAGAAAAATATATGACAAAATTCAACAACTTTTCATGATAAAAACTCTCAATAAGTTAAGTGTAGAATGAATGTTAATGTCATAAAGGCTATGTATGATAAGCCCATAGCTAACATCATACTTAACAGTAATAAGTTAAAAGTCTTTCCTCTAAGGTCATGAGTAAGACAAAGATGTCCACATTCACCACTTTTATTAAAGATGGTACTGGAAATCCTAGCCACAGCAATGGAGCAATAAAAAGAAATAAAAAGCATTCAAACGGGACAAGAAGTCAAATTATCTCTTATAAATAGAAAACCCCAAAGGTCCCACCAAAAAACTGTTAGAACTAATCAATGAATTCAGTAATGATACATGATACAAAATCAATTGTATTTCTATACACTAACAACAAATTATCAGAAAGAGGAATTAAGAAAACAATCCCATTTACAATTGCATCAAAAAACAATAAAATACATAGAAATAAGTTTATTCCAGGAGATGAAAGACCTGTACATTGAAAACTATGAGACACGAATGAAAGAAAATGAAGACACAAATAAATGGAAAGATATCTTATGTTCTTAGATTGGAAGAATTGATATTGTTACAATGCCTGTATTACCCAAAGTAATCTACAGATTCAATGTGATCTCTATCAAGATTCCAATGGAATTTTTCACAGAAATAGAAAAAAGTCCTAAAATTCTTATGGAAGCACAAAAGACCCTAATAGCAAAAGCAATATTAAGAAAGATGAATAAAGTTGGTAGCATCACATTTCCTGATTTCAAACAAAATTATCAAGTTCCAGTAATTAAAACAGTGTCATGCTGGCATAAATAGACACACAGACCAGTAGAACAGAACAGACAGCACCAAAATAAACCCATGCAGATATGGTCAAGTAACCCTGACAAGGGAGCCAAGAAAACACAATGGGAAAAAGATAGTCTCTTCAATAAATGGTATTAGGAAAGCTGGGTATCCACATGCAAAAGAATGAAAATGGACATCTATCTTATACCTATAAAAATTAACTCAAAATTGGTTGAAGACTTAAATGTAAGACTTGAAACTGTAAAACTCCTAGAAGAAAATGAAGAAAGGAAACTCCTTGATACTGGTATTAGCAATGATTTCTTTTGGGGTAAGATGCCCAAAGCACGGGCAAGAAAAGCTAAAATAAACAAGGAGGACCACAAAGTACTAAAGTACTTTTGTACAACAAAGAAAATGATTAATAAATTGAAAAGGCAATCTATAGAATGGGAAAAAATATTTGAACCATACAGGAAATGAAATGAACTCATATAAGGAATGAAATTAGGATTTCGAAATCTCTGCACCCTCTGTTCACTGCAGCTTCTTCACAATAGTCAAGATAGGGAAATCTTAAGGTGTTTCAATGGATGACTGGATAAAGAAAATCTCTCTCTCTCTCTCTCTCTCTCTCTCTCTCACAGTGGAATATTATTCTGTCTTAAAAAGAAGGAAATCTTATCATTTGTGACAACAGGGATAAATTATGCTAAGTGAAGTAAGCCAGACACAGAAAGACAAATACCATATGGTAACACTACATACGGAATCTTTAAAAAAAAAAAAAAGCTGATTTGATAGAAATAAGGAATAGAATGGTGGTTGCTAGGGGCTGGACAGAGGGGAAAATGGGAGATGTAGGTCAGAAGGTACAAACTTTCAGTTATAAGAAGAGTTGGTTCTGAGGATCTAATGCACAGCATAGGAACTAGAGTTAATTATAGAGTATCATGTTCTTAAAAGCTGCTGAGAATAGATTTTATACATTCTCATTACACATACACTGTAAAGTGACGGCTGCGTTATCTCAATGTACATGTACATCAAATCATCATGTTGTACACTTTGAATATACATAATTATATTCATTCATTTTTAATAAAGCTGGGGAGAAATTTCTGATTGCACTTTCCTCTATTTAAAGGGAGATATGTGTTCAGATGGCTAACAGATACATGAAAAGATGCTCAACATCACCCATCAGGGAAATACAAATCAAAATCATGATGAGATACCATCTCACACCTGTAAAGATGGCTAAAATTAACAACACAAGAAATAACAGGTGTTGGTGAAGATGTGGAGAAAGGGAATCCTCCTGTATTGTTGGTGGGAATGCAAACTGGTGCAGCTACTCCGAAGAACAGTACCGAGGTGCCTCAAAATGTTAAAAATAGAAACTACACTACAATCCAGCAATTACACTATTAGGATTTACCCAAAGGATATAAAAATACAGATTTGTAGGGGTACATGCACCCCAGTGTTTATAGCAGCATTATCTACAATAGCCAAACTATCTATGGAGAGAGTCTAAATGTCCATCAACTGATGAATGGATAAGAAAGATGTGATATACACACACACACATACAGGATGGATATTATTCAGCCATCAAAAAGAATGAAACCTGTCATTTGCAATGACATGGATGGAGCTAGAGTGTATTATGCCAAGTGAAATAAGTCACTCAGAGAAAGACAAATACCATATGATTTCACTGATGTGAAATTTAATAACTAAAACAGATGAATATATGGGAAGGGGGAAAAGAAAAAAGGAGAGAGGAAAACAAGCTATAAGAAACTCTTAATGATAGAATAAACTGAGGGTTGATGGAAGGAGGTGGGTAGAGGATGGGCTAGATGGGTGATAGGGTAACAAGGAGGTCACTTGTGGGGATGAGCACTGGGTATTGTATATAAGTGATGAATCACTGAATTCTATTCCAGAAACCAATATCACACTATATGTTAGGTACCTAAAATTTAAATAAAAAAATAAAGGGGGGTATGTTGCCCTCATGTACATTAAAAATTCATTACATGTTAGGCCCTTTAACAAGTTTTCCCCCTCCCTTTATAAATTTTTCTATCTTGCCCTCATCCCACAAGGGATATAGGCCAGATTGAGGGCACATACTTTCTTGGGACCCATTAATCACAGACATTCCCACAGGCCAGGCGGTGTAAGAGACCCAAGTGAACCTAAACCAAAAATCAAAAGCAAAAACTGCGCAGTGTAGCTGCCCACCGTTCCATTGACCGTTGGTCTTATTACTGCTGGTCTGGTTGCTTTCATTGGTTTGCAAACACCTCAAGTAAACCACTGTTTCAAGCAAACATATCAAACCCACACCAACCTGAGTGGGTACCCACTTAAAATGGATACTCCATGTCTCACACCCCAGACAACATTACTCTGGTCACTACTCAAATAACATCTCCCAGACCATAAGCTTGCCACTGGAGATAACTCTACCTTGGACACTAGAATTTATGCCCATGGACTACCTTTGCTAAGTCACAAATTAGACACAGGGCATTTTTAGTTCTCTTCCTTCTATATTAAGAATTCTATTATGTTTCTGAGCTTCCTGCCTGTTTAGTGCATTGCCCTGGTACATTCCTTGCTCTCTGCCAAAACACACACTCCTACACTCTCATGCCTAAAGTGAAATCTGATAGAAGTTACTATCTGTACAGTATTCCAAAAAATGAATGGTGATTATTACTTTCCCCAGGAACTCTCAGTCAACCCCTGAAGTCTCTGGGAGAGGACCACTCACTCACTGTCCACTGCCTTCTCCTACTGCCCTCTCCAGCTTTCCACCAGAACCTCCTGCCCCATGTCTCCAATCATAATACTCCTTTCCCTTGGTTACACATACTCACTGCTTAATCATTAATGTATTTACTAAATTATCACAGGTTCCAATAGCATAACTGCTGGACCTGCCATCTTGACTCAAGAAACATATCAAGATATTATTACCACACTCACACTTTTCATATAGTTTACAACTCCACCCAGATAGTGTTGAAGACCCCCCAAGATTCCAGACCCCCCAAGATTATAATGTGTATAAATGGGAACCTTAGTTATAGACCAGCCTCAAGGACTCCCTACACCCCTGCCTGTGCTTCTCCTTTATACTCTCATAATAAAATGCTTTCTGTTCTGTTTAAGCTAACATATGCCTTACTCTTTTATGTCTCCATTCTCATCACTCCAAAGATTCCTTAATATGATGTCACATCAGAGGGCCAATTGTATTAATCATGTGTTTAAGAAGTAGGATATTTTGACACCTTGGGGGCCTCACTGGCTGAGGAGACCAAGGGCTGGTCTTGGGCTGGTCTTGGTCTTGGGCTGGTCATTCAGAAGCAGCAAAGGGCCCACAAGGAAGCATACCTTTCATATGAGAATTAACCAGTCCAGAGCCTAAACTCTGAGCCACCTTCTTTGTCTGGCTCTTACAGTCTAGGAGAAAAGAGTCCTTGGCCTTAATCACCCAGGGCTCACTACCAGACAAGTAGATCCCACCCTTATAATCCAGAGTCCACCACCATCATCCAAACTAGACAGTCCTAAGCTGTTTCCGCTGCCCTGCCTGGTGTTTCCTACCAGAACACAGTAAGGGCTCTTCCCCTCGCTCCTGCTTCTGCCTTGTGGCTCTGGTGCTTCCCCATGCGGCCCTAAGTGCATGCCTGTCATTTCTAGGGGAAATAGGAGTAGCAATGAATTTTCCTTTCAATGCCATGGACCTCTCTGGCAACTTTAGAAGTTAAGTCTTGGGCACAAATCAGAGCTAATGTTCCCAACTAGTCCACCCACCATGGGGACACTTGAATTTCTTCAGTAGTTTATGCTACTGCAATATTCTAATTCAATATGCTAATGTTCACCCAAAAGCCGATACACTACTAAAAGCTGTTTGACTAAAAGCAGATTTGGGTACATTTTTTTAGCAGTTGAAAGGCCAAAGTTAAGGTGAAGTTAAGGCGAGGAGCTGCAAAGAGGAAAGATCTCCCACAAGTCAGAAGGCAATGCCTCAGAATGAAACATTAGTCCTAGTAGGGATGAGGTGATACTGGGCAACAATCAGGGTTCAATTTTTCCCACATGACTTGCATAGCTCACCCTACTCATTCAGATCTAGCCTCCCTGGTTTTTAGTTTTTATGAACTATAGAATCAGAACAGGGACTTTTAGTAGGGGCAGAGCTACAGACAAATAACTTTTTTCTGCAAGCTGCCACTGGCATCCATGCTGAGAATGAAGATGGGGACCTCTCTACCCTATTCCGTAGGGGTATTTAGAAAAAATAAAAACCCATGCCTTAAACAAACAAAAACCAATCACATTTATTTTCCCTCCTAATGCTTTTTCTTCCTCATATCTGTCACATTATTTGACAGATAGCATCTAAATTTTAAGGAGTGGTATCTACCAAAGTAGATACATAAAAGGAGAAAGGAAGAAGAAACAGATGAGTACTTTTAAAAAGCAATGTAAAAGCCATAATGACTTCTATGTAATACAGTCAGGTCAGGCAATGGAGTATTTTGATTATAACAACTGCCAGTTTTCAAATAATTTTAGGACAAAATGATAATATCACAGTTCATGGTAATTCTACCATCTATAATCTTGTTCCCTGATGATTCAAAAGTCCTGTAGTAAGACTTGATATGTGTTACTAGTTGAGATACAATTTACTAAACAATCTTGGTGTCTTTTGATATGGGAGGTAGGGGGGTGATGCTTAAGAGAAGAAAGGACACCATTAGGGTTATAAAATGGGATAACACTTCCAAAAGTTGGCACACGAACTGGTTATGAACCACTTATTGTGGTTGCATGGATAAATCTTAAAATTTAAAAAAAAATTAATTCAGAACTTTAAAAAGTATTCTAACATTCTGAAGATGAGCACACACAGAGAATGTGATACCCTAAAAATCTCATGAGCTTTCAGCATACTGCCCATCAGGATATCAGCTGTATTTCAGAGACGTAGGCAGGGATGGAATTATGAGTCAAGCCACTTAGGAGAGTGAAATGGAAAAATACCTAACAGAGTGTACAGAATGTACTTCAAGTACTATACTTAAAGAAGAAAAATTACTCCTCCACACTGTTATTATTACTCTAAGTAGATTCTGTTTTTATTCTGATGCAACTAGACCGTTAGTGTTGGAACATTTTCAGTAAAATTAAACTTGAATGTTCTGACTCTGAATGAGACCTTATTTTCTGAGAAATATTAGACATGACATCTCCATGATAGAAAAGAGGTGTGTGTGTGGAGGGGAGCTGTTCTACTGCTTTAGCTAAATTAGTAGCAAAATGAGCAAACTAGAGTTTAGGCTTCTTTAAATTTGTAAAAGGAAGCTTCTCTCATAATATGACTTGAGATATTATTTCCCTGGTCCAACTTCCCGAGAAAGAATGTCATCTGAGAGGTACCTGGGTGGCTCAGTCAGTTAAGTGTCTGCCTTAGGCTCAGGCCATAATCCCAGGGTCCTGGGATCGAGCCCTACAATGGGCTCCCTGTTCAGGGAGAGTCTGCTTCTCCCTCTCTCTCTCCTTATCTCCCTGCTCACGCTCTCGTGCACACATATTCTCTCTCAAAGAAATAAATAAAATATTTTTTAAAAAGAATGCCATCTAAGTGCTCACGAAGTGGCCATCTGCTCCTGCTCTGCTTTAGGTAGACACTAGATGCTCAACAGAGCATGAAGTAGTCACAGTCCATTCCCTTGGGTGTCAAAAGACAAAGACAACAGAAAGTTTTGCTGCTCTATTTACATCATTACTGACAAACAGGCTTTTATACCAGAATACTCAGAATGAGAAGACAACTCAGAAAGAGGCAGACATAATTAGGAAGAGATACGTTATAGCTCTGGTCAGAGATCTGTGCCAGTTATGACATTTCAGGAGTAAGACTGAGAAAGCAACAGCATCCAATGGGTACAGGAGAACCCCTGGTACTCTGAGCACAGAGACTTAACTTCAGGAAAGCTCCTGGAGAAACTATGATCACAATGTGGTTATTTTACACATTCCCAGATGGAAACAGCAATGATATGGTTTCAGGGTAGGAAAGATTCTCCAAAAGAAAAAGAAAGAGAATGGTCAGTACATACCTATTTTCATGAACCATTCCTAAGAAAGGTCCTCTCACATATTAGATACAGTTCTGCTTTCTTTTAGATGATCAGCTTAGGATACACAGCCTAAAACTGCTGGATATTGTCATTAACACATGAATCAATAAAATAGTTTAAAAATCACTTGGCCAAACAGCCTTTAAACCATGTTCAAGATGAAATTTGAGATTTGCAATAAGTGAGGCACTAGAAACATCTGACTGGAAATACTTTCACATTTTCTCTTTATGACTAAGTTACACAAGAATAGTATTTTCTCACTCCCATAATGGAACTGAGCTTTAGCTTGAAAACTCCAATGAAAACAAAATACAGTCATAGGGTCTTTCTAATAAAATGCTTGATGGATTGATAAACAACCAACTTTTGACATTATGAAATGTATTTGTTAAAATTCAAATATCATATACCTTGAATAGATAAAGCAAAACTTAAAACTGTGATTTATTCCCTGGTCTGGTTCTCATCATCTTTTAGTTAAGAACATCCACAGCATATACCAAGAAGCCAACTCAACACACCAGCTAGTTAGGCCAGTGAGGACAATTCAGTATCTCAGATTCAAGTGGTTATTTCAATTAATACTACCAACATCTGTTAGAGGTTGAAGTTGTCATTATATGGTTCTTTAACAGATAACACCAGGTCTTATCACTTCTACAACTTCTTTTCAAAAGACACAAAGCCAATTTTTAGGTTGAGGATGGAGGAAAAACTTGCCAAATATTTACATCCCATAACCATCTCCCTCTTCTTGCATATTGTCCTGATAGGTTTTCCTGGAATAGATAAATTCCCATTCCACAGGAGCTTTTTAATATCTTCATATATGAGTGGGTGGATGGTAAACTCAAATTACTGATGGGCCTAATTTCCAATGCAAATCCATTAGAAAGAGGGCTATTTTCTCAATGCTTTGTATCTACCAATTTAATGAGATAGGGTTATGCTTTCAAGGAGGTTTTTATATTTTCTTTGCACTAATTTGACTATGTTTGACATCCCAATGCATGTACAGTTTTAGCTAACTTTTGCTCACTCTTCATTGAGTGTGTATAAATATGTATCCTTAAGTCACCATACTGTTCTCAGGTTTTCTATATCCAAGGTACACCTTTGTGTATTCTGATATTCATTTGATTACAACATGCAATGTACAACACCTGAACTACTGCAGGACACAAAACACAGTTCTATCCAGCAGCTACTACTTCTTGGGTGAGGACTAATTTTGGCTCCGGCACTGGACAACAGTTTGATTCCTCAATTTCACAGACAACTTCACAGTGACACACAAAGCCTAAGTGCATTTTCAGTTAGCCTGTGCGCTGAGAAATCTGCTTCTAGATAAAAATGTGGTTTCCCCCTTACTGTCTAGCCACTAAAGCATGCTGTTTCCATCTGGTGTAGCAAAATACTTTACTGGGGAGGGAGTCCTTCTTTCTTGCAAAACCTAAACCACTCCTCAACCATCTGTGGTGTTCCCTGCTGTTAGCGAACTACAAAGTAGAGCATCTGCTTCAAAGAGATTCTCTTAGGTTCTTTTCCAACCATAGGCTCTGTTCAAACTTCACACTAACCTTGTACACAGTCAGGTTCCACCAGGCACAGACTTTTAACATTTCAGTAGGAGTCAATGTTTGCTAAATGTTCCATTTTGTAACCCTATCAACAAGCACATTACAAAGCATGATGAATGGGATGCTACTCGTCCATGGCTAGCACTCCTCAAAAATGTACAAGGGCTCCCAGAAAAAATCAATTATTTCTCTCCCTGCTATTAACCAGCTCCTGCCGACTATTCATCTTACGAGTGATGATGACCAATATTCGTCGAATGGCAAGCAGACGCTCTTTAAGTGAGATCATGCCAAGAATAGCCAGCTGAGCCTTGCGCTCCAATGGCAACACTGCCAGGATCCACCAGGACCATGCAGGACCACTAGGGTTACTCTGAAAAAGAAATGAAAGCAAAACAAAATTATCATCTAAAATACAAGTCTCTTCCCCGATACTGTCCTTGTGTTTCACCAACAAGTCATGAGGAAGAATTAAATGCCACCTTGACTTTTAGGTCTACTTTCCATCCATTCAGCCCTTGACATACAAAGTTTACATTCCTGTTACACATTTAAATATGGGAGAACTCAAAAAATAGAGCTTGCAATGAGAAGAATCTTCCACAGGGAAATTCCACAAATTATTTGCTTCTGTTCTCTCAAAGCTCTAGTTGTGAGTATATATCAGTCAGAAGAGGAGACCATACATTTTTACCTCTATTTCCAATGTTCTGTGTTATTGTTTCTTAAGTCTTAAATACACTTTAGAAAGTTCAATATTAGGAAGGCAAAAAATATGTGTCTAAGTCTGGGTATTATAATGCTTCTAATATCTATGTGATGAATGTACACATATAGATGCAACATCTATATATGAATTATTGTTAATCACCATGAATTAACTATATAAGAGTTATTAAGCTGACAGCCTTTATTTCACACACCAAAACACACAATTCTGGATTGAGCTCTAAACAAAGTTGGTCATAAAGTTGTTCTCAGTATTCCTGGCATTAAGAACCACAATATCCAGGCCTCCCTGTTTCCTGTCTTGGATTCTCCTCCAATTCCACCCCAAAGGTATACAGAATCCCACTGGGAACTACAGAGGGTGGACTCTGGAGTCACCTTAGCTTAAGAGAGAAAGATTCTACTGAAAGATTGGGAGTATCATATTTGGGACAATTTTTGGCTTCAAGGACAGGACAGTCATGAGTTTGGAAGATACATAATTCGGATGGGGGGGGGGGACAAGACAGAAGTCCTCAAGAGACAGAAAAAGAACCTAAAAATGGATGGGAGAAATATAAAGGACACATCACCTTCCCCCGATCTGCTGAAAGCTGGTCCTCCAGCTCTGCTTTCTCTATGAGACAGGTAAGCACGTACAGTAGAAGGAACTACATACTCTCAGCTATGAGCCTAAGCCATTCCTGCCTGGCGGTCATCCGGTCATCTGGAGGAGGAGGGGATTCATTTGCACTTAGAACCGCTTCACAGCCTGAAGCCACACTCTGCCTGAAGAGCCAGCTTCACTAAAAGCATCCTTGCAGAGCACCCAAGGTGGCCACATTGGACAGAGGGCAGGAAGGCTTCTCGTTTACCCAGAGCTAGATTTTTCTCTTCATTTATTCAACACCTGTTTCTTAGGCACAAGGCAATATTATGTGTAAAACGTGGAGCATTCATGCTAATGTACAAAGATTATTACTCTCTAAATCAGAAGATTTATTTTATTACGATTTTATTTATTTATTCATGAGAGACACAGAGAAAGAGACTGAGACACAGGGAGAAGCAGGGAGCCTGATGCAGGACTAGATCCCAGGACCTCCAGGATCACGACTGAGCCGAAGGCAGATGCTCAACCACTAAGCCACCCAGGCATCCCTAAATTATAAGATTTAAACAGCTGACTGAAATAGTTGGTGAGAGAAGTGAAAGTACTAAAGGTAACAGCCAATCAGAACAAATTCATTTCCAATAGAAAAGAAATTACTTTTATGCAGTATATTAATCAGAAAGCACTGACTGTTTTGCTCCAAAAGGCACATGCTACTCTGTTAGGTGCTTCTCTGGGCTCTCGATGAATGAATCGGTTCATAAGTGAGCATAATAGAGTATGCAGCATAGTACTGCCTAATTTTCCAGCAGAATAGTATGTCTTAACACATTACGGCAGCAAATAAGAGCATTATAAAAGAAATAAGGAGAATATACCTGAGGTTCAGATTCCCTGTCTGGCATTAACCCAAAATGGCTTAAAATTTGTTCTTTCATGTGATCCTGAAGTGAAGTAAACCAGGAAACTGACTGTTGGTAAACAGAATCGTGAAGACTGGTGAGTTCTTCATATGCTGGTCCTTCCACCTGATCAAGGAGAAAGGAATCCACTCTTACATGTGAACGTACTGATGTCTGCTGCATTTGCTATGTGAACTCGTGGCATTTAGATGATTCATTTGTGTTTTAGAACATACTATATGCCCAACCACACAAATCTCTACTTCTCTTACGTAGGGAAGATCTATCTACCCTGTCTATATCACCCTGATTTTTCTCTTAACCACGTATACATAAATCCCATGTTACTATGAATAATTTTCACTGGCTACATGCAAATCTATATTTGAGAATTTACTTCACCATTCAGATAAGATCTATTTAAAAATAACACAGCAATATAAGTATTTATGCAAAAGTGAGTGTTTTTTAAGAAATTTTGTTGGTGGTGGTAAGAGAAGGGGCTATCATTCCCTCAGGATAGTTTCCTAGAAGAAGAATTGCCAAATTAAAGAGTGAGACATTTAAAATATTGTATTCCATATCATCAAACTATATTCCAAAAAACGTTACCGTCACCACACATTCCCTGCATTAGCCTTATGTAGCAGGAAGCCCTGTCGCTTTAGATTTACCATGCTTTGCTTCTGGGTGCCAAGTCACTCAGTTTAAGTATGTTCCAGTCCTACTCAGGAACACCGAGTGGGAAAAGCACTGGGTTGGGGAAGCCAGGGATCCAGGTGTGTTCTGGCTTCACTGCTGATTCTCATAAGCCAGTCACACAGCCCCCTGAGGGTAGAGTTTTTTCATCTATAAAATGGGGATAAACCATTCTGGTCCTTTCTGGTTATAAAATTCCAGGATCTCTGAAAACTAGGGTAAACTGAGGAATTAGATGATAATGCATACAACCATTCTCAATTTGACTTATACAAATTAAATGCTCACAAGTAGTAGAGAATTTTCTGTTTTTAAAGAAACACAAAAATTATTTCATATTGTAGCCATGTAAGCTCTCATTTTAAACATATATACCACTAACAATCACCATCCACATCAAGAGTCAGTAAACCCTCTTATCAGCAGAGAGACCCTGAGAACAATCCCATTCTGTCACACTCTTTCCACTCCCCTCCCTGGTCCTGAGGATGACCAGGAGCCAGAACCAGCAGCCAGAAAAGAGACAGTGCTGGCGCTGCTGCGGGGTAGCTCTCCTCAGGGGCATCACGAATGGACATCACTGTCCCCACAGCGACTTCCGGTGTGATGTCAGACAGCTGAAGACTCACTTTCCATCTTTCTAAATATGAACCAAAGAATTCAAAAGAGGGATACAGTAATTCCAAGGATTTCCTCTTTCTAAATGGTGGTAATGTTTTTCTTGCAAGATAATTTACATACAGAAAA
This sequence comes from Nyctereutes procyonoides, assembly GCF_905146905.1. Classification (NCBI taxonomy): domain Eukaryota; kingdom Metazoa; phylum Chordata; class Mammalia; order Carnivora; family Canidae; genus Nyctereutes; species Nyctereutes procyonoides. The sequence goes on along the minus strand of NW_026575049.1, from coordinate 43,352,142 downwards.
TGCATAGATCTTAATGGTTGGCTTAAAGTATTGTCAGCCATACACACTAGTGGGATCACGATCCTAAACAGGATAGAGAATATTTCCATCACCCACAATAGCCCTCCCATCCCCTCTCTAGTCAGTTACAACATCCCCACTCCCAGCCAGTGTCTGCCCTCCAACACCATAGACAAGTGATGCCTGGTCCTGGAGTATATAAATGGAGCCACATATCATGTGAGGTTGTGAGTCTGGCTCCCTTGGCTTGGCATCACGCTAAGACAGGTGTTCACTGAGAGACCTAGAAGATTGTTCCACGGTGTTCTATGTCAGCAGTTCCTTCGTTTTTACTGCCAAGTAGTATTCCATTGTATAAATACACTACAGTTTGTTTATCCATTCCTCTGCTGATGAGCATCTGCACTATTTCTTGGTCTTGGCCACTAATGAATATGTCTGCTAGGGACATCTTTGTACACGTCTTTTCAAGAATCCCTTGAAAACATTTTGTTAATCTGCCAAAATATGGATTCTGATATTTCTATTAGGCATATCAATATTTCTTAAGGGGTAAGAGATCCAAACCTTTTATATTGGGCTTAAGAAGCTATTTTTTAAGCACCATTTTTTTGTACTATATCTCATTCTGCACTAATACGAGTATCTAGAACAGGGATGGACTACTACCCACAAGTCAAATCCTGTTCATTGTATGTTTATGTAAGTAGCATTTCACTGGAAACCAATTATGCCAACTAATTTACATAATGCCTATGGCTGCTTCAGTGCTACAATGGCAGGGCTGAGTAGTTGCAACAGGGGCTGTACGACCTGCAAAGTCTATAGTATTGACTGTATGGCCCTCTGCAGATAGTTTGCCAAGTCCTGAACTAGAACACCAAGACAACAAATCACAAAGGCATTTCAAATGTGCAGCAGTAAGGTAATTTTTTTTTAGGAGATGTTTCCACCAGCTCCAACTCAGGTGAAAAATCCACTGAGGTAATAAGTAACAAAAGGCTGAATTAGGGAGGATGTAAGTAATCCTGTCAATAAAAATCTGACCAAGTTTTTCCACTACGCAGAGGGAACCAAGGTGAGTTACCTCTAAACAATGCAACAGTAAAATAAACCTCACCTTTTCATCTTCAAGATATTCAATGTCGGCTGTGTTATAGCCATCTCTGTGACGGTGGCTTAGGACTCTGAATCGACTTATTCCGATGGCATCCACAACCGAACTCCCATCAGGAAATGTTCTGACATCTTTAATCTCCAGCATGCAGCCATACTCTGAAATTCTGACAGGACAGTTGGGAGAAAGGACTGATTTGAAAAATGCAGAAGATCCAAAAAAAAAAACAAATGGTTGTCTCCACATGAGACCAGCAAGCTTATTTTGTCTAAGAGACACTGGCAGAGATTCCTTCTGTTAATGTGAAACATAGGGTGTGCAAGGGCTGCAGAGGGAGGGCTGGACGGGAAAGGCCCTTGTGCCTTGGTTGCTCAAACAAGCTAGTGGTTTGGAAAGACTCAAGAGGTGGAGAAAGAATCATCGTGGTCTGGGCACCAGCAGGGGGTACACACAGCACAAGGTATGTCCAAGCCCCCATACCATTCACAGATTCTGCTCCCTCCTCCCCCATTTCCACTGCTGCTGGCCAACTCTGTTCTCCCTAGCAACCGCTATGGAAAGTCATCTACAGTCACTCCTTCATCTTCTGCTTCCCATCAGGGCTCTGACTCTACCACTGGAAGTCACAAATAACCCTGCCATGAGCCTGCTGATTGTCACTGAGCCAACCCCCACTGCTGCTCTCTGCCGTTCTCTCTGATCAGCTGTGACCAGCCCTTCACAGCTTGCCTCCCTCCTCCACATGTCCCTCACACACAGAGGTCACCCAGGGTGGCATCCTCACTCCCAAACTCTTCCACGTGATCTTACCCACTCTTGCTCTTTGAACTCTTGTCTGCTTCCTGAGGACACTGATCGTGCCTATTACATGTCAAGCACCACGTGGAGTTTATAGTATGTACTCAGTCAAGCTCCTCCAAAACAGGAAGGTTTAAAAAAAGTCAAATAACTTATGTAAGGCCACAGTAAGATTTCAAGCTGAGACCTGAGCCTAACCCTATCTAATTTTAAAGTGAATGAACAACTTCATTACATACCTTCAAGCTAACTTTAAGTGACAGTTCTCAAGTCACACACAGGCCTGTAAGGCTGGACACCTCTACCTGGATCTCTCCGAAAACTCTTTCTGCTTACTGAACGGGGCTATCTTATCCATAGCCAGGGCATGGGCGGAGGTACCCTGAAGATCTTCAAAGGAAGACTTACTGCCCCAGCTATCGGCAGACAAATGCCTTCAAATGGTTGCTCCTCCAAAGCCTGGCTCAGCTGTGGAAACTGTCTTTCCAATGAGCATACTGTCCTGTCTGTGGACAAGAACTTGTGAATGAATGCAAATTTCCTTTATAGCTATAACTCTCAGGACATCTGGACTCTCATGAGGCCATCAGAACATGGCCCCAAAAAACTTAGCTGAATTCTTCCTACACACTTGCATGTCTCCTTCTCCTGGCCTCTGCCACAGGTGAGCCACGCTTTTGTCTACTGTTCTCCATGGTAGGACTTGCCTTTCCTCACTTACTCTGAGCAACCTTTGCTCACCAACAAGTTGAAGAGACTTATGTTCTATAGTTTATCTGGATAATGCCCTTCTTAGTGTTCTGTATCCTTCATGGAAGCAGAATTTCTGGAACTTGGTTTTTCACTCTGCTTTTGATGAATCAAATTTTAATACATTAAAATTTATTGATCTCTTCCTCTATGTGAGGCACTCTCAGAATCTTGTATTTAAAAAAATCTTTTCCGGGCAGCCCTGGTGGCTCAGCAGTTTAGCGCCGCCTACAGCTCAGGGTGTGATCCTGGAGACCCGGGATTGAGTCCCACATCAGGCTCCCTGCATGGAGCCTGCTTCTCCCTCTGCCTGTGTCTCTGCCTCAATCTCTCTCTCCTCTCTGTGTATTCTCATGAATAAATAAATAAAATCTTAAAAAAAAAAAACTTTTCCTTTTCCTAATTATATTTTCCAGTGTTTTCTCATAAAAATTTTATAGGTTGTTTTTCACATAGAGAATGTAATTAACGTGTTAATTTGTGTATATGGTACAAGGCAGAGAAAATATTGTATCACTTGGGCTGCCCACAAATTTTCTAAGTACCTTTAAAGTGAGCAGCTTGCTTTTTCTCACAAACTTGTATGTAAATATGGATCCATATATGAGTGGTTCTGTTTTGTATCTCCCTATTCTGTTTCAGTGGTCTACTTATTAGGGCTTCTGAGTTTATTACAGCAGTGTTCTCCCATCTTACTGCTGATTTTTTTCAAAACTATCGTGACCTCGGTCTTTTGTTTTTCCGTAATTATAAAGTCAGCTTAAACAATTCCATGAAAAAACCCTCTTGTAATGTTGACTGAAAACTACTTTAGATTTGTAGATGTATTTGGGTAAAACTGACATTTCTGTGACATGGAAGTTAATGCATCCATCCATGGATATGGTATTTCTCTCCATTTATTTAGATCTTCCTGAATATTTTTCAATAAAGCTGTAGAATTTTTTCCATGAAGGTCCTGCACATATCTTTAAAAAGATGTGTTCCTAAGTATATATGGTAGAAACTAGTGGATGGTCCCACATGTCCATTCTCCCTTCCTTCCTGGGCACATCCGTGGGCTACAATTTCCAGCCTTCTTTGCAGTAGGTGTGAGCAATAGTGATGTGTATCTGTTTTTCCAGAATCCTTTTAGAGCATTTGTGCCTCTTCCACCAGCTAGAACTTGCATGTAGTGACCTCATCATAACCAAGCAGTAATGACAGCCCTAGAGGATAAGGAAGCCCACAGATGGGAAGGACCCAGAGTCCCCAGAGTCCCCAGAGCAGTCATGGAGGGGAGCCACCTGCCAATCTGATGTAAAATGAAAAGAGGTAAAAACTTAGGGCTGTGGTTTTTATAAGACTGAAATTTGGCTGTGTAGATGGAGGTTTTTTTATTTTTTTAGCAAATTTTTTAGACTTTAAAAGTTAGACTAGATTTGTTTGTATGATGATGAACTAGAAAGGAATTATAGGCAGAGAGAAGCATGGAAGTATGAATATGAATTGTATTTAGAGAAAGGCAAATAATATGGTATGGGCTAGCAAGTATAATGTCTGAAACAAAGGAACAGGAGGTGAGACTAGAAAGAAGTCTGGAGTCACATCAAGGATGGCCTCAGACTTATACCTTGTCATGTAATGGGAGCCACTGGAAGTTTTCAACATCATCTTAAATTATTTTTTGAGAAAAGTAACAAGTCGTGTATTTACTTAGGACCCTCTGAATGCTGACAATTCTTACCCTGTATGCTCAGCAGAGAGACACATGCCAAACCGTTTGGTGCCAGTTTCCATGCATCTTCTTATCATAAGCCGATAGCGGGGCTCAAAGACATGAAGTGGACACGGGACGGTAGGGAAGGCCATGGCACACACAAAGATGGGGACATCTCTGGTCAGACTGTTGGGTGAAGGAAAATGTAAACTTAGGAGGAGGAGCAGTTAGAAGCAGAGAGCAATATTAGTCCCTATAAAATAGCAAAAGCTAGCCAACCTCAATTCTGTCATTTACAAAATAAAACCCTCAGGCCTGTCTTGGTCTTTAGTGGGAAAAGGAAACCAAGGACCACCTTAAGAAAAAGTTCTCAGCTCACCAGGTTTCCTGCCAAGCCTGTCTTATTTAATTTGATGAAACAGAACTGCTGAATTGTATTCATGGACTTAGAAAAAGTGATAGTTTAGGACCATGCTAAGAAAAAATTCTGATGACCCTGAGGGCACTATGCTAAGTGAGATAAAAAGACTGTTGGTTGCCAGAGGCTGAGGTGGGGGTGGTGGTGGATGAATTGAGTGAAGGGGGTGGAAAGTACAAGCTTCCAGCTGCAAAATAAATATAAGTCCTGGGGATGTAACACACAGCATGGTGACAATAGTTAATAATACTGCATTGCATATTTGAAAGATGCTAAGAGAACAGATCTTAAAAGTTCTTTTTCTAACAAAAGAAAATAATTGTTAACTATGTATAGTAATGGATGTTAAGACTTATTGTGGTGATCATTTTGCAATATATAGAAATATCAAATATAATGTTATGCATCAATTTTACCTCAAAAAATATAAAAGGAAAAGGAGAAAAAGGTTCTGACAAAAGCAAAAATTACACAGTAATCAAAGGAAATGAGAGGAAAAGAGTGGAAGAATTATAAGACCTCAATAGTTAAAGGTTGCTACAACACACAACTTTGCTCATTTTAAAAGATAAAAGCAACTGTCAAGCCTACCTCCAGTGGTAAACCTGTTCTCCCTCCTGTTTCCATATACTGTGCCTTTTCAACTCTGAAAAATTTAGTACCACTTATTCAGATACAAAAAGCAACTACCTAATCTTCTGAAGACACATTTTTTTTAAAGTGGTCTCCATACTCAGCATGGGGCCCAACATGGGGATTGAACTCATGACCCCAAGATCTAGACCCAAGCTGAGATCAAGAGTCAGACACTTAACCAACCGAGCCACCCAAGGGCCCCATGAAGACACACTTTTGAAATATTTCTTATCACCCCTTTCAATTAAATTTCCATAAACTCCACAATTAATTTTTTTTCTTTTTTAAGTACTAATTTCTCTGCCAAGGGGGGAAAAACCTGAGATAAAGCTATGAATGCAAGGATTTCCTTCTTTAATCTGAACTTAAGACCAGGTACGTACCACATGAGGACTTACTTTGACAGTTCTGTCATTTCTTCATCATAAATTCTCTTCCTATCAGAGAGCTCATCAGACAAATATCGAAATATTAACTCTTCAGCCAGAATAGTTATATTAAAATTTCTGCTTGCCAACAACTGTAAACAAAGGGAAATGTTAAGTAATACCACGTGGTAATTAATTCTAGAGGACAAAATACTCTCTCCCCAGTAGAAAAGGCCAACAAGGAGGGTGAAGGGTGGGGATGGAAAGCTCAGAGGTCAGCCAGCCTGGCATAGGGACAAGATCAGGGCAGCTCCTTCCCTCTGAGAAAAGGCACGAGAAGGTGTTCACCTAGAGGAAGGATGAATGAATTCCAGCCTTTTCGGCCTCTGTATTTGCAATCAAGTGTCATAAGGTCAGGGAGATGAGAGGGAGTAGGATATGTTGCAAAAGAGAAATATGAAGTAATCATCCAGAAAAGTGGATAATGGAAGCTACTAAAGAAGCACAGTGAGAATGACTGTGCCTACTAGAGTTTCAAGTCTAAGATTTAAGACTATGAATTTAAACTGAAACCAATCTTCCCAATTTTGTGGCTTTTCTCTAGCTTTGCTTCATTACTTATACGGACATGTGCAAGAGGCAGCGTTGACTTTATCTGGATTGGGAAAGGGACTGAGGAACCAAGGAATTACAGTTGGATGTGAAGGGAAGGAAACAGGTGAAAACTGCATTAAAATGTGTTAGGATTAGTATGAGTGGAAGGGTCCTATGTAGCTGAAGATCCACTATTCTGTGTGTGTGCACTGCTTTTATCTTAGGCATGTGAATTTGCAAATAACAGTTGTTTTTCACTAATATCCTAACATGTATCAGGAACCAATTGCAGATGCTTCATGTAAATTAAGTTAGGTCTTAAAATAGCACTATCCCATAGTTATTCTCTACAATGCACTCATAAGGAAGATGGGACTCAGAAAGGTTAAAGGGTGAGTGTAGAGCCACCATGGCACAGCAAGGACCTCAGGGCTGGTAGGTTTCAATGGGCTGCTGCTTCTTTGTTAACTTGCTGCATTTCTGGGCTTAGGCTGCTTTACCTATTTCTAACAGTTACATCTGGGTGAGTCCTAGACATACAGCCAAGTTTCCCTTTAGCTTCTATGAAACAAGCTACATGTGTTGCTGTAATTGACTAAGAACTAGGAATTCAACCTCAAGGACATGACTGTGTTTGAGACCCTCAGTAACAGAATAACTAGCAGAAACAAGTTTAACTTAATTCACAATTAGCATTATTAATGACATCAGTATTTTATACTGCTATGGCACCATCTTGTTGAAGAGTAATACCATAAAATTTGCTTTACTTGGCATTACGTTAAAAAGACTTCTGTGCATACATAGATAATTGATGATTCATGTTTATACTAATGTATGTGACAAAGTCAAAGCTCATGAAGGGATTTCTGAATTAAAGAAAGATCAAATTGTGGTTTTTAAATTTTAATTGGTTTTGTTATAATTTCTAATTTCTGCAACACTGGCAGTCTATGCAGAGCTTACACTTTACCATTCACTCATTTAATCATTCATTCATTTAATCACTCATTCAACACGGATTTCCTGAACCTCTAGAGTATGTTCTGGCCTCTGGAGATAGAGTGAAAACAAGACAGAAGTCTTCTCTATCCCTATGGAGCTTATATTACTGTGCTAACCTCAGCATACTGCTTCATCACACAGCCCCCTACCAGACAGCACTGAACAAAAGTGAACAAACAGTGGTCACAAAGACATGCGTTTCACTGTCTTAGAATAAACAAGCTGCCTCCAGACCCACTGGCCCCAACAAGCATAGGCCCAACAGGGCAGCAGGCCAGATGCTGTGTCACTGTTAGCAAGCAAAGAAAGCAAACACAGTGCAGTAGACCCGCACAGGAACTGCCAAAGAGAAGTGCTACACAGACTCAAGAAGCATCCACTGTCATGACACATGGTGCACAGTACAATGAGCAGTATTCATGAGGAGAACCCTAAATAACCTAGATTCAGGATGTATGCAATTTAAAAAAGCAAGTATGAACATATAATGATATAGAAAAGTCTAATTATAATAACTTAGTTCAACAAGTTTTAGCAGTAAACTAAGTTATAATTATTCAAAAATTCATGTAAGTATAGTATCTCCTTTACCATATCAAATTCAAAAATAAATTTGAATTTTTAAAATTTTACCAGACATCTGTTTTAAAGAACCACTTTATCCTGGGATGCCTAGGTGGCTCAGTCAGTTACTTGTCTGACTCTGATTTCAGCTCAGGTCATGATCTCAGGGTCTTGAGATCAAGCCCAGCATCTGGCTCCACCCTCAGCAAAGAGTTTGCTTGAGATTCTCTCCCTCTCCCTCTCTCTCGCTCTGTCCTCCTCCCCCTGGCTCACACATGCCCACACACAAACACACACACACACACACACACATATATACACATGCCTTCTTTCTCTCTAAAAAACAGATAAATCTGGGCAGCCCAGGTGGCTCAGCGGTTTAGCGCAGCCTTCAGCCTAGGGCCTAATCCTGGAGACCCGGGATCGAGTCCCACATCGGGCTTCCTGCATGGAGCCTGCTTCTCCCTCTGCCTGTATCTCTGCCTCTCTCTCTCTCTCTCTCTCTCTCTCTCTCTCTCTCTGTGTGTGTGTCTCTCATGAATAAATAATAAATAAAATCTGAAAAAATAAAGAAATAAAAATAAAAAATAGATAAATCTTTAAAAAAAAACTTTATCCTACTTAAAATGCATTAAGTATGCTTAATCCCCAGAAGTAATTAAGGCAAATATTATTAGTATTATTTTAATGATTTAAAAAACCCCTCCTTTTCCTACCCCAGGAAGTTAAATAGTTTGCTTCATGGAAGGTTAGTGGCACCAGAGCCCAAGAGAATTGATACATATTCACAATTTGAAAAGTTCATCAGAAAGCCTTTAAAAGCTTTTAAGTGGTGTTTATTATATTTACCATACCCAATATATAGACTTAACGCTTTATTTTTGAGTTAGACATAATTAAATAGCTTCCCTTCATGAAGTTTTAAATATTACTGGCTTTGATTACAGACAGAAGACACAACTGACAGCACACCAAAGGGATTTCCAGTAGTCAAAAATGATCAAATCTTCAATCCTATGCAAAACTGAGTATTACAATGTGACTTCACCTTGAGATGGGGAAAAGGACAGAATTCTTGGCACATATTAAGTGCACCATAATGTTATCTCAACCCTTTATAATTAACATATGGTGAGGACTCAGTACTGTTATCTCAACTATTTATAATAAACACATAGTAAGAGCTCCAATTACATTACCTGTTTTCAGTATACCTCGACTATAATTTATGCCTAAAAATTTTCCTGAAGTTTGTTTCTGTATCTAAATTTCTCTTGTGTATTTTTTGAGAAATCATATAAGAAAAAGACCTACCTTTGACTAGAGAAATCCAACTTTCTTTAATAAATGGGTAGTAGAAGCAAAGCCAACCCAAGAAATGGGCGTCTACTGAGGGATGAGAAGAGGAGCTGAATAATCTTGTTTCAGAAGAGATACTTACTTCTGACAGTTTTTCTTTACACAGCGGACAATGAGGGGCATGGTCGAGGCAGCGCTCAAGGCATTTCAGGCAAAATGTATGTCCACATGGTGTAGTGACAGGCTCAAAGAGCAACCTGGAAAAAATATCTGAGCTTTTAGCCAAAAATATCCAGAAGAGATTTTCAAATAAACTATTTATTTTCTAAGAATTGCTTACAATTCCCTTACGGCTGCAGAAATCCCTGATATCCATTCCCATTGAGATCTTCTTTATCAAAGTTTTAGAAAATAAATCACTTATTACTAAGGTATACATAATTTCTCTGGTAATAAAAAGCCCATTATATTTAGGATATTAAATTCAGAAACGATGAGTTTTTCAGAGAGTTGCACAGATTCTCTGTCATCCTACCTCATGCAAAGGGCACACTCGAAGTCAGTTACATCTATGGAGAGCTCTGAACTTTCTCCTGTGTTGGAGGTCATGTTCCTTTGAGGTGAGGAATCCACCTCTGAAAAAAGGTTACAATGCTATAATTAAAATTGCTCATTTGGACAAAAGCATGCAGTAACTGCACTTATTCTGGCTAAAGTGTGTTTTGCCAATTTCACAAACCATGCTGGGCAGGAATAGTTCCTATCAGATTGACGATAGATAGCAATAATTTATCTGGACAGTGAGCACAAATGGGAGTTAAAGTTATAACAAAATCTTCCCTATTTCTGACAATGAAGTCTTCATAGGATTAACTACTTAAACTATTCTATAACAGTAAAGCTAATATATTCTTTTATTAATAATTTTTAAAAACCATGTAAAAAATTTTTTTAAAATATCTTGAATATAGCTAACTTCCTATCACTCTGGAGTCACATAGCTCCATGACAAAAGGGCTTACTGACCTTTCTTGGGAATTTTCCCAGGGCCATTCAGGTCATGCACATCCTCCAAATCATTTGGAAATTGTCTCTTTAAACCAGTGCTGGGTGCCACTGGAAGGATACTCTCTAACACTTCTTTATCCTCTTCAAAGTGCAGACCCAGTATAAAATACAAAACGGAAGAACTGGTATTTCTAAACACATCAGATTTCTCAGATGGATTCTGGTCAAGTAGGAAAAAAGAATCCTGAATATTAAAGAAATCATGGCATAAGAGAAAACAATATTCATGCAGTGGTCTTTCTTAGAAAACTCTGGAAAAAAGGACTTATACTCTTCCTTCACAACTGGTTTCATCTAACAACTTCTAGATGAACTTTATGCTTTCCATGGTAAAATACAGAATAATTATTTTTGAGACAGATCAATGGAACATCAACCTGCATATATTCAAATCATCCCTATCTTTCTTTTCTCCAAGCCAAAACCAATTCAAGTTTCCTGATACTTGGGATGTGATGTGTGAAGTTCTAAATGTTTCTATATGATGTCCTAAATGTTTCTATATGTTTTTTTTTTTTTTGATCATGTTCATTACTTCCACCAACTTCCTTTAAAAGGATCAACTTTCAGTTTGAGGAGCTGGAACCAGTCTTGAGAAGTATTTCCAACTAACATAATGCCACAGTCTGAATAACTTATGTTCAAATTTTAAAGAATTACATAAAGCTTAATCAAGATAACACTGACAAACACATGCACTTCATACCTTAGAACTCCCTGCACTGTCCCCTTCTTCCAGAGGCTCGGTGTTCACATGGCTAGCACATTGAGCCTTCAACCTGCTGTTTAATATCCTGCTTTGGTTGGAAGATGTCAAATTCTGATGCACATTTTCTGAAGCTGGAAAAAACACCTCACACATTACCTACAAAATTTCCGAGAAGAAAAAAAATTTTTTTAAACACTCTTGAAAAATAAATAATATGCCTGAAAGATCCAAAGGAAACTATAAGGCCAAATAGGCATAAAAGATTGAAAAGAATAATTATCGTATTTCAATTGCCACTATTTCGAAACTCAAGTTTCTGAAACCAAAATCAATGCTTTAGGCATTTTAGCTACCAGTCCCTTTCCAGCTTGGTCTCATCAATTACAAAATATGAGTATTACCATTTTTTTTCTGTCTGGTCCTTAGACATCTGTTACAAAAGATCACCCCTAAAAGTCTCATGATTAAGAGAGCAAAGTAGGGTGTAGAGGTTGCAGGGACCCTAAATTAAATCCAAGCTGTGATCACCCACAGGACTGAGATATTTCTAGAGGACTACTCAACATACAAGAGAACCAGAAAGAGCTGCCTTGTATGGAATTTTAAAGGAAAACCAAGGGAATGGCCATAATTCTATTTCAAAAGCCATGGACCAGCCTTTGTTGATGGTGGGAAGTGACTGGCAGTCACTCGATGGTCCTGCCAAACCTCATGGACTCAGCTGAATTCAAGGGCTTAAAGAGAGGTACAAAGGAGTGACCAAGACCCAATAAAGAACCCATCACTGTTCCTCATGTGACAGGTCAATGCACCAGAACCAATGACCCTTCTATCAAGAAGGAGCAGCACTTGGCAGGGACACTGGTATCCTCTGAGCTGGCTCTGAGAGGCTTCAGTAAAGCAGCAGAAGGCTGCCCAGTAGATTACTACATTTCACGGGCATTGACAGGCTGGCACTGTTTTGACCCTGAGACAGAAGACATCTACCTCTCATAGAATGCTACAGGGAAAAGCATCATAATTTAAATAGCACCTGACAGACATGAAGCACCACAAGTAACACAAGACCTAGATGCTGGTCCTTGGACCTTTGTAAATATGCTTAATTTTGAGCTCAGGCTAAATTTCTTACGATGCTGTTGTAAAGAGCAGTTGAGTTATGTTTTAAGGTTCTTGTGAAATTTGCAGGTGGGACAGAGCAGGCAGGGATAGTTAGAAGAGCCAATGTTAAGATTCACTATTATTTTGAGAAGTTGAAACAATGGCCAAAACCTGTAAGTGATATTTGACAGCATTAATGAAGACCAATCCACTGCACAATAAAAGGACGAAAAATATTGCTAGAAGGTTCTCACTAAAAAAAAAGATCTAGGTATTTGGGCTAACTATGGTTCTAATAGGAGCCAACAGTGTGATGGTATTAGGCTAAAAATAAACAAACATGCCTCATGATATGAACACAAGGGAAGGTCAAAGTTCCCCACCTGTAGCTGTCAGATATGGAGGTACACTAGAATGCATCCAGAGGAGGAAACCCTACAACCTTATTCCACGAGAAAAGGATGTTGTTGGGTCCAAAGACATAAGGCAAAGTTAACAGCCAATCTCAAATATCTAAGGTAGTTTAAAATGGAAGAGGAAGAATGGATTCATTTTCTCTTGCTCCAGAAAATAAAACTAGACTCTAAAGTCAAAATTACAAGGTAAATGTATGATAGAAGTCAGCAATGAATAGTGCTAAAATAGGGAAACACTGACATAAAAACAAGAACTGTGGTCACTGGAAGTGCTAAGATTGTAACAATTGCACAGGCTCTTATAGGGTGGATTCCCACAGTAACTGTGACTCAGTGACCTCTAAACAAGATTGGGCTAAGGACCCCATAAGAGAAAAGATCTTTCTGCATTGTGCCAGTAAAGCTTTTCTAAAAATTTTAAGTTAACACCAGCTGAACCTGTATATTTTATATATTATCACAATGTCTTTCATAGAATTCCTATACAAACTATAATGCTTGAAATTACAACTCTAAGAAAATTTGCTTTGCCTCCCCAGTCTCACACACCGACCCTGCCTCCCTAGCCCTTGTCACTATCCCAGCAGAACTGAGTCGCGCAAATGCCATCTCATGAAACATTGTGCTTTATCGTTGGATAAAAGGTGTCAAACATGTGAAACTAATTATTATTCCTGTATTTTTAACTATATTGTCATGAATACTCAGGATTATATTTCTTCTTTATGCTCCATGTAGGAGCTACTCAGCATGGACATAAAGGCTATAAATGAGACCTAAAAAAGAAAGTTGTTTAAAGAAAATCACACCTTCTGTACTTCTTTCTTCACTGAGTTACATTCCGGATTTAAAGCAAGGCAGTAGAGAAACTCCTTTAACACTTCCTTACTTCTTCCCAATGCAGAAAGAGCCTGAGCCTTCACATGATGCCCCTGGATTCATCAAAAGACAAGATATGCATTTTAAAAAGTGTGATCATATACTTGCATACAAAGAGCCTTGATAAAAAAAATCATTAGAACTACTTAATTTTCATATTAGCTAGAATAAACAAAACCCCACCTAGGATGACACTAGCTCTACTACCGGAACCTGAGCAAATCTGAATACCTCATAAACACAATCTACAATCAGAATACAGCAGTCACCAGACTAGGAATATGAACCCAAGGTGGGTTTCAAGGGACATGCTAAGTAAGAGAGAAGTGGTATCTACCAAGTTTAAATACATTCAGTCATCACAGATCATAACTATGTTCCTGTCTTTAAGGAGCATACAATCTTGGGAGAGAAGACAGATATGACCAGAAATACCTAGAACACAAAGCAAAACATACAAAATACTACAACAGAAATAAACAAAGTGCAATATGAATCAGTATTTTCACTAGCATTTTTTTTTTGTGCCTGTAGTATTTTCTCAAATCATAGTAAACACTGTAATTTGTTTTATCAGTTCACATATTATGTTTCCATTGGGGTCAGGTGTCCTGATCATTCATATTAGTCTTTTTCTTCTTTATTTCATTGAATTTTTTCTTGTTAATCCCTGTTTCTTCATTCATATTTTAAAACGATGTACTAGGGGTGTCTCGGTGGCTCAGTTAAGTGTTTGTCTTCACCTCAGGTCATGATTTCAGGGTCTTGGGATCCAGCCATGCCTTGGGCTCTCTGCTCAGCGGGGAGTCTGCTTCTCCCTTTCCCTCTGCCCCTCCCCCTGCATGCTCTTTCTCTGTCTCATAAATAAAAAATCTAAAAAAAAATAATAAAAATAAAAAAGATGTACTGTTTCAACTGATTTTCATCCATGTTGAGTCAGACTCCTGACTTCATAGACTTCACTGCTGAATGGAAGGCTCTTTGGGTCCTTCATCTACATGTGGGAGATCTATTTGAGATGTTTTATTTTCAGGTGTGTGTGGTAGAGAAGCCAGGCCTTAGGCTAGGAACCTCATGTACCAGGATTTAGAGGGGTTTACTCAGGGGTGGGGGGCCCTGTTGGCAGCCACAACTTTCCCCAAGCAGTCTGTCCAAATTCTTTGCAGGAGGTGGGGGTGGGGGGCTAGGATTTTTTCCCCTACCACTACTCTGCATGGTGGAGTGAACTGTACCATCAAACAAACCTTTCTTACTCCTTTCCTAAGAGCTTAAATTGAATCTTCTCTGGAGTTTGTATTATGACATGAGCTCAGCTCCCATTTGAACTATCATGATCTCTGCTTTTTCATCCATTCACCTGCATTTTAAAAATTTGCTGAGATTCCCTTCAGTGATGGACTTATACTTGTTTATGCTTTCTTGCTGCTACAGTTCTATGGAGGTATAACTTATACCTAGTAAAATTCATCAATTGTAAATGTATAATATAGGGCTTTTGACAAATGTATGCAGTGTGTAACTGCAACCACAATCGTGATGTAGCACATTTCCATGACCCCAGAGAGTTCTCTCATGCCCCTTCAAAGTCAATCCTCTCCTCTCTCCTAGTCCAGGAACCACTGATCTGCCACTAGTGTTTTGCCTCTTTGAGAATTTCATATAAATGAAATCACACATTTATTTGTGTGCCTTCCTTCACTTTAATGTGATGCTTCTGAGGTTCATCCACATTACTGAATGGATCAATTGACACTCCATTACTCCCTATCACCAGGTTGGGTTCATTCCACTGAGTGTTTAGTTATTTACATTTTTTAACTTTTAAAAAGAAATGTTATTAGTTTCACAGTATTTCATTTAGGCAAGTAAATCATACAATGACCCTGTGTCTGCCTGTGTCTCTCCCTCTCTTTCTCTCTGTCTCTCATGAATAAATAAAATATTTAAATATATATATATATATATATATATATGCCTTTTATTTGTTTCTTTCTTTTCTTTTTTTTTTTTTTTTTTTTTTTTTTTTTTTTTGCCTTACCAGACTGGCTAGGACCTCCAATACCATACTGGTAAGTGCTAAAAGCAAACACCTTTTATTTTTCTTGGTCTTAGCAGAAGGGCATTCCATTTCCCCCCAGTAAGTATGATAGTCATTATCAGATTGAGGAAATACCTTGCTATTCCTAGTTCATTCAAAGTTTTTAACACGAAGAGTGTTCAATTTTATCAAGTGCTTTATCTCCATTTATTGCATTTTTTTTCAGTCTGTCAATACAAATTAATTTTCAAATGAGATAGAGATACTAGTTTGAAGTTTGTTTTTTACTGTTTTTACCTAGTTTTGTTATCAATAATAATACTGTTCTCATAAAATAAGTATTCCCTCCTTTTCTGTTTTCCAAAAGAATCTTGAAGGATTGGCATTATTTCTTCCTTAAATTTATGATAGAATTCACCAGTAATTCTATCAGGTCCTGATAAATTGGGGGGAGGGGTTAACTATAATTCCAATTTCACTAAATAGAGATAGGGCTATTGAGGCTCTCTATTTTTCCTTGAATGAACATTGGTAGTTTGTGTTTTTTAAGGAGTTAACTTCTAGGTTGTTGAATATATTGGTATAACTTTGTTCATAAAATTGCTCTTTTTTTATCCTTTTTTTTTTTAAAAGATTTTCTTTATTCATGAGAGACACACACACACACACACACACACACACACACACAGAGGCACAGACACAGGCAGAGGGAGAAGCAGGCTCCACGCAGGGAGCCCAATGTGGGACTCAATCCTAGGTCCCCAGGATCACACCCTGGGCCGAAGGCAGGCGCCAAACCGCTGAGCCACCTGGGCTGCCCCTTTTTTATCCTTTCAATGTCTGTGGGATCTATAGTGGTATCAACTCTTTCATTCCTGCTATCAATAATCTGTACCTTTTCTCTTTTTTCCTGATTAGTCTGCTGAGGTATATCAATTTCATTCATCCTTGCAATACAACAAGTTTTGTTTCATCAACTTTTCTCTATTGTTTTTTTCTATTTTATTGACTCCCTGTTTCTTATAGTTCTTCTTTCTTTCTGCTTATCTTTGTTTTAATTTGCTCTTCTTGTCTTAGTATTTTAAGGAGGAAACATCACTCTTCTGAGACCTTATTTCTTTAATAATTTACTAATATTATAAATTTCCCTCAAAGAATAGCTTTAGTTGCATATGATGAATTAGATGTAATATGCTTTTATTATCAACGATTTAAAAATAGTTCCTAATTTCCTTTGTGATATCATCTTTGTTCCACGGACTGTTCAGAAGTAATATAATTAAATAAGAGATATTTAAGGATTTCCTGGATATTTTATTATCGTCGATTACTCTTTTCATTCTATTGTCAGAGAGCAGACTCTTCAAGATTTCAGCAATTTGAAATTTATTGAGATTTAATTTACCAGCATAGGAATCTATGAGCATTAAAAAGCACAAGTATGCTTACCCATTTCATAAGGTCAAACTTTCACATGCCTATTTATAGTTCTGTATATGGACAAATATTTTGTTTGCATTGGCTTATCTCCATTTGCACCAAAAATTGTGAATCAGCATCAGCCATGACAGATGGCTTGAAAGGATAGTTTTGCCTGGAAAAAACACACTGGTATAGTAGTCCCCAACTGAAAACTCGAAGTTGGTTCTAAAGTGCTTCCATCTCATCTCAGCCACAGTTGGACAACATCATCCTTCCCTCAGTCCTTTCAACTTTCCAATATTGCTTCTGCCCTAATCCTTTAGTTATAATATTAACCTGGAAATACATTTCTATCCTTCATTATCTTAAACTGATTTATCAGGGTATACTTCCACTAAAGCTGTTCTTCTCTAGTCATTTATCGAAAATTGAGGTCCACAGATTTGCAATAAACCCTAAAGATATAACCCAAATCCCAAAAGCTAATGATTCATTTGCTGGCTCTCTTACAGTTAAAATTATCTCCATAACTTTGTAGTAACTAAGTCTGTCCTTCTTCAAAGACACACTGCCAACTTACCAAGTTTTTAGCTCAAAAATCAATACTGTAGAGAAGAAACTAGCTTCACAGGACAACACAGGTCTACTGTCATTCAGAAATCCTAAACTTGGGATCCCTGGATGGCTCAGTGATTTGGCGCCTGCCTTCAGCCCAGGGCATGATCTTGGAGTCCTGGGATCGAGTCCCACATCGGGCTCCCTGAGTGGAGCCTGCTTCTCCCTCTGCCTGTGGCTCTGCCTCTGTCTCTCATGAATAAATAAAAATAAATAAAATCTTTAAAAAAAAAAAAGAAATCCTAAACTTATAATTCATAACAATCAAGGCTCAATCATTACTGACAGAAATTCCCTCAGAAGATTAAGAGATCTAGGGATAGGAGAAAAGTCATCAGAAAAAGGAGGAGAAAATGTTTTTAGTGAAGCAAGCAAGCAAAAAAATAGATTTCTGGGCTTAGTCCAACAAACATTTGTTTCCCACCCTTAACATTTTGTTTTAAAGAATGGAAGGTTGAATGGAAGAAAGGAAAGAAGGGCATCTTTTCTATTAACATGGGTTAATGCCTCTTCAATGCTTCTAAAACAAAAATGATAAAAAGTCATAT
Organism: Nyctereutes procyonoides; assembly: GCF_905146905.1. Classification (NCBI taxonomy): domain Eukaryota; kingdom Metazoa; phylum Chordata; class Mammalia; order Carnivora; family Canidae; genus Nyctereutes; species Nyctereutes procyonoides. Next base: position 43,334,098 of record NW_026575049.1, on the reverse strand, counting down.
AGAAGGACAAAAATATTTGCATTTACTAGCTATAGAGCATGTGATCCATGTTAATTTCATTACAAGTTCTTTAAAACTTTAAAATCTCTTTTGGGTTTTAAAATCCAGAGATTCATGAAAAAGCTACAACTTTTGTTGTCTGGCTTCTTAATCTTCAAGGATAACTTAAGCTATTATTTTTAATTAACAAAGCTTATTTTGTATCATCACAGGAAGAAATATTAGACCTTTACAACACAGACTAAAATTATTCCAAAATAAATAGAAAACATTCGTCCTTTCACTAACAAAGGCATATAACATTTATATGCTACACGCATATTAGGGTACAACTGTTAATCATGAATATTTTATAATCTTCCTATTTAAAGTGTGGTTTTAAACATTTTCCCTTTACTCACAAATTTATATAACTTTATCATTATGTTTATATATTTATTTAGTATATAAGGCATATTATATAAGGCAGCTGAATATCTCCTAAAAGTAATCTGAATTAGTGTTTCTTAACTAAATCCAGTTGGGAGACTTTTTGGTCTTTTAAACTGAGTTGGTTTATTATGAAGTGGATTGCTACATTTAGACTACTATCATGAGGAAAATGTATGCTGTGTTAGGCACCTAATCACAATCATCTTAGTTTATTCTTAAGGAAGTGAACTTAACATTTATTATCTCCAAAGACAACCAATACATTAGTCAAATACCTTAGTCAAGAGAGGTTCATTCTGACAAACTGCATTGGCATCCTGTAGAGCCTGCTCATAGTTCTTCAGAGTTAAATATAACTCTGCTCGCAGCAGCAATAACGAGTTATCTCTAGGAGCTGAAAGACATGGAGAATAGAAAAAAAAATTAAATGACTACATTTAAAAATCAATCTTCAAGTCACTAAAAACATTAAATTGGAAAATAAACATAAAGGCAAAATAAACACTTCCTCCCTCAAATCACATGTGGTTTGGTAGCTTGGTAAGTATATTTTAAAAGACCTCTCTCAGGAAAACAGAAAGAAAATTAACAAGACTTCAAAATCAAGAAAAACAGACTGCTGAATACACACTAGGTTTAACATAATCTGCAATAATAATGAGTAAATGCTGAATCATCTTAATGCTGTAACTAGGTATTAAAAATGAAAAGATTTAAAATAACTTTCTTGAAGTACACAAGGAGATTCATCCTCAAGGAACAAAAGAATGCATAACTTGTCCTCTAATACAACTGCATGGATGTGAACTTATCATCATAATTGTACCTACAATAGTATATTCTCTTAAGTGAGAAAAGAAGGGGGAAAAAATCTTTCTCAAACAGAAGAAAGGTTGAGAACTGCTCATATTAGACTATGGACATAAGCCTAGCTACGCAGAAGCCAAGATAGACTCTCTAATGTGTAGTATGTTTAGTCCTTGACCTGGCAAGGTACCATGGAAAAGTGACAGAACCATCACAGCCATTTTCATACTTCTGGACCTGGTTCACTCTACCTATACTCATTGCAGGATCTTTGAAAGAGAGCTACAGTATGCATTTTAATTGATAATAAATATTGTAAGTACCTAAAATGTGGTCTCATTTCTCTACCCAATACCCATTTAAGTTTGCTCCAAATCCTAGACTTTGACTCTCAAGCTAGCCACCTTTCCACCTTTTCTACATCTCCTCTTAGCTAATGTAGGTAACTGAGCAAGAGTGCATAATAGAACTCATGCAGAAAGACATCATATCAAGATGATGAGGCTACTTATAACTGTGTTACTGCTACATATGTTTAATGTAGAGAAGGTATGACAAGGAAAAAAAGTGTGGAAAAGAGGAAAGAAATGGCAGGAATGGAGAAATCTAACAATAAAAGCAGTAACAAAACAATGTCTTTTAAAATGACATTGACTGGTTAGATTAGGAATCAACAACTTTTTTCTGTAAAAAGCTGAAGAGTAAATATTTTAGGTTTTGCGGGCCAGGAAGAAATTTGAGAATATTGTACAGGTACTTAAATAACAAGAGAGAAAACAAACTTTCAGATTTTTTTTGATAAAATTTTAAAAAACTAATAATTTAGTACTTTTTTGTGACAAAGGTCTACTAATTCGAAGAATGGAATTCTTTGGGGGAAGGGATAACATTTTCCTTAAAGTTCAAAGTTAATGTTCCCTATCATCAAAATAAACTGAAAATGTTCGTGTTGGTTATGATCTGTAATGAAACTTTGTTTTTCATCTTGGAATATGAAATACAGTTGTCAATCCACTAGGGTAGGATTTTAAATTGAGCATTTTATTGCTTAGAAGTTCTTTATTGAATCCTATCAGATCCTCCTGTCTCCATAGTGTGTCATACAGGAAATATAATTACAGATTAATCATTTCCAACTGAAGATTAAGTGAAAATTCCTCAACTGCACAATTAAATACATTTTCAAATACAGAAATAACCTTTGGAGATTTTGGAAATCTCAAAAAGAAAATGCCACTGAAACTATAGCTGGAGCTTGAGAAATACACCTTTTGCAAATGTGGGTGAGAATGAAGATCTCCCACTTTGTTCCCACTTTGCCAGAGTTGATTCTCTTGAATCTTCTAAGCAGCCATATCATGTGCAATCAGCTTTGATTCTGGAAAGCTAGTTTTTATTCCTTGTGTTTCTTTTTACTCCACATTGCCGTAACAGTGGTGATAGCAGACATTTTCCTCTTATTTTTGAACTTAAAGAGGGATATATGGAATGCTTTAACATGAACTATTACTATAAGCTCCTGACAGAGAATATTTATCAAATTAGTCAAGCTTCTTTCTATTCCTCGTTTTCTATGAAGACATTATAAGAAGTGGGTGAATTTTATAATATGCTCTTTCAGCATGTGAAAGATTACATGGAGTATATCTCCTTAAATCTGTCCTTATAGTAACTACTTTGAACAATTTGTCTAATACTTAATTATCCTTATTTTCTTGGGATAATCTCATCTTGGCCTTGAGTCTTACTATATTGCTAGATTCAAATACTAAGAGATTTAACTAAGATTTTGGCAGCTATGTACATATATAAGCCTATAAACTTTTTCCTAAGCTTTACTTGATTGTAGTATCAACACTAATCTCCTAAAATTAAATGAAAAATTTCTCATATCGCTGCATGATCTGAAATAAGATGAAAGTTAATATTCCTTCAAAGTTTGTTAAAACTTGCTTGACCTTTGTGTCTTTTTCAAAAGAAAAGCCCTGAGTAGCACTTCTGTTTTATGATTATTGGTCAGTGTCAAGTTTTTACCTCTTCTTGGGTTAATTTTGATGATTTATAATTTCCTTAAAATTGTCCTTTTTATATAGGCTTTAAAATCTGTTATGTTCCTTTATATCTGCAATTATGCTGCCTTTTTCATTCCTGATCCTGTGTTTTGCTTTTTCTTCATCACATTTGCCGAACATTTGTTTCTTTTATTAGTCTCTGTAATGAACCTGCTTCTGACTTAACGAAATCAATTTTTTTTTCTGTTTCATTAATGTTTTCTTCATTATCTCTTTGCTTACACTTGTGTTAGTTTCATTATCTTGACAAAGTTTTTGGAGTTAAAAATACTCTCATTTACATTTATTTTTAATCATTCTTTTCTAATGAATGCATTTAAGCTTCTACTCCTCACAGTCTAAGAGCTTTTACTGCAGTCCAAAAAAGTCATTTCTTATCCAAGACACTGAGTGAATCAAACGGTTTTCTTTGTTGACTTCCACCATTTGTAATCCACTTATGAAGCCAGAACTTCAAAATTTAATCTTTTAAAACATTTCAAATAAATCTCTACACATTTCCTAAGTATTAAGCCTTAAGCTTAATAAAACTGAGAGAATTTATGGAGGAATCACTAAAAAAATCAAAGAGGAAAAGCAACTTAAAAATTCTTTGTGTGAAGACAGCTTATGGAAGAAAAAGACATGTGTGCACCTTCCAAGAAATTGACACAAATATGCAAACAGTTTATAAATTAACCCTTGTACGGGGAAATGAGCCAAAAAGAGTATAGTCTGAGAATCAGGCTTTGTGAGGAAGAGACAGTCTACTCTCTACATTTGCATTTAGGGTTAATCAAAGACTGTTCTTTTCCCCTGGAACCCAGAGTTGTCATTGTGCTGGGAGCTAGTGTTACCACCATAAGATCTGTCAAATGAGTGGGCAGTGGGGAGAAGTAGAGAACTGTACAAGTGTTATTTAGGAAGAGCTGAATGAATTGATACATAAAGCAATGACAGCCAAGTAGTGGTCCTGGTGAATATAAAGAATCAACAGCAATACTCCTCATGGGTTATTTGTTTGAAGTGATGTAAGGACTTATAAAGTGAAGTCTACAAATTTTAAGTGTGTATCTTGAACTTTTATATACTATACACCTAAGTCATCGTGACCCAGATCAGGACCTAAGAAGGCTCCTTTGTGCACTTTCTCAGGTAGTACACCTTTTCTAAAGGTAACCAGCATTCTGACTTCTATCACCATGGATTACTTTCACCTGTTTCTGAACTTATACATGGGGCTATATGAATAGAATGTACTCTTGTATCTGTCACAATCATTCTGTGAAATTCCTTCATACTGCTGTATGTCTGTTTCCTTAAGAGAATAAAAGACCTGCTGCATACTACACTGTATGATTTGATTTATATACTCATCCTACTGGTGGGTTGTTATCCAAATGTTCTTGGCACTTATTTATATAAATAAATAGAGCTGCTATGAACATTCTTGTATAGGTCTTTTGTTGGGCAAAAGCATTATTTTTTTTGTATATATTATTTTTATTGGAGTTTGATTTGCCAACATATAGCATAGCACCCAGTGCTCATCCCGTCAAGTAAAAGCATTAATTTCTATTTGGCATAGTCAAAAGTGTGAATACTGTGCCAGAAGTTATGTTACGTTTGGCTTTAGTAAGTACTCCTAAGTATATTTAACTTATACCAATTTCCACTTCAACTAGCAATGTAAGAGTTCCGATTGCTTCCAGTACTTGCCAAAACCAGGTACTGTTACTTGTTTTCATTTTCAGGTATGTTCTAATATCTTACTTTGATTTTAAATTTGCATTTGATCAGTAATTACATCGGGCACCCCTTCATATATTTATTTTCCATTCTGAGATCTAGTTTTACAAAGCATCTGTTCAACTCTGCCTATTATTTAGACAGACTTCCTTTTTGGTTCTTGAGCTATAAGCATTATTTTCAATAGTCTGAATTAGCATTCTCATTTAGATACATATTACCAATACACATCATCTTTTCAGTCTTTTGTGGAGGTCTCTGAGGAACAAAAGTTATTAATTTTAATTGAATTTATCTATCTTTTCCTGCATGGTTATGCTTTTTGTGCCTTAAAAAGGATCACCTCCCCTAAATTCATGAAAATATTCTATGATTTCTTTTAGATATCTGATTATAATTTCCATGTATGATGTATGATGGGCATCTAGGTTCATTTTTTTTTTCCAAATGGATAAGCAACAGACTTTGACTATTTAAAACAATCCCCCCTCCCCAACCATTTAACTCTATTGGCATCTTTGTAGCAAATCAAGTGACTATACGTGAGAGTCTGTTTCTATGTGTCTATATTTGGGCCAGTACAACTCTGTGCTAATTACTGCAGCTGTATTATAATAAGTCTTGGGTCTTGGTATCTTGCAAGTATCAGTTCTCCACTTTCATTATTTTTCTCCAGTATTGCTTTGGCCATTCATCAACTTCCACCAAAATCATTAGCTGAGATTTTGACTGAGAATGCACTGAATCTATAGTTCAATATGCACAGAACTGACATCAATACTGAGTTTTACAATCTGTGAAAATCACGTACCTTTCCACTTACTCAATTTCTCCCAGAAATGTTTCGTATTTCAGTGAAGAGGTCTTGAACTTTCAGGTATGTCAAGATTTACTCCAAAGAAGTTTTTTGTTACTTAAATGGGTTTTCTATTTTTTTTTTGTTTTTACTAAGTATATATAATCATCACTGATCTTGCTGTATTAATCTTATAGTCAACAATCTTGATAATTCACTTATAATTTCCAATAGTTCAAATATTCCTCTGGACTTCCTATGTACTCCACCATGCCATCTACAAATGTTTTATTTTTCCAATCTTAGTACTTTTTATTCTCTCCTCATTGCAGCACCTAGAATCTTAATATGATACAAAATGGCAGTAACGGCAGTGAACAGCCTTGTCACTTTTTCCCTCAATGGTAATACATTCAATATTTCATTATGATGATTGCTACAGATTTTTTTAAAATTTAAATTCAATGTAGTTAACATATAGTGTATTATTAGTTTCAGGGGTAGAATGTAGTGATTCATCAGTTGCAATATAACACCCAGTGCTCATTCCATCAAGTGTCCTCCTTAATGCCCATCACCCAGTTACCCCATCCCCCACTCACATCCCCTCCAGCAACTGTTTCCTAGAGTTAAATGAATCTCTTATGGTTTGCTTTACTGTTTTTATCTTACTTTTCCTTCTCTTCCCTACCTTTAACAGATAAACAGAACATAATTTCTTGAATTCCACATGAGTGAAATCCTATGGTACTTGTATTTCTCAGACTTATTTTGCTTAGCATAATACCCTCTATTGCCATCCAGGTCATTATAAATAGGGAGATTTCATTCTTTCTGATGCCTTAGTACTGCATTGTGTGTGTGTGTGTGTGTGTGTGTGTGTGTGTGTGTGTGTGTGTGTATACATGACCACATTTTTATCCATTCATCTGTCGATGGACGATGGATGTCTGGGCTCTTTCCAGAGTTTTGCTATTGTGGATATTGCTGCTATAAACATTGGGGTGCATGTGCCCTTTCGGATCACTATTTTTGTATCCTCTGGATACATACATAGTAGTGCAGTTGCTGGGTCATAAGGTGGTCCTATTTTTAACTTTTTGAGGAAGTTTTCCATGCTGTCTTCCAAAGTGGCTGCATCAATTTGCATTCCCACCCACAGTGCAACAGTGCTTCCTCGCCAATATCTATTGTTTCCTGTGTTAATTTTAGCCATTCTCACAGGTGAGAGATGGTTATCTTATTGTGGTTTTAATTTGTATTTCCCTGCTACAGATTTTTGTAGGTACTCTTTAACATATTAAGAAAGTTCTCTTGTACTCCTACTTCCCTGAAAGATTTTAACACAGCTTATATGATTTTTCTCTATTCTACAGATGTAGTGAATTACATTAGTTGATACACAATGATTAAATGAAATAACATTTTACTTGATTGTGACCCGTTTTAAGTGTATCACTGGATTCAATCTGCTAATATTTTGTTTCCCAAAGGTAACCACTGCCCTTACCTACAACATGCTATAGTGATTTTGTCTGTTTGGATTTATAGATAAATAGAATCATATGGTAAAAATGCTTTTGAGTCTGACTTCTTTCACCCAACATTATGTTTGTGATTTGTCCATGTTGTAGTGTGTAGTTGTAGCTGGTTTACTTTCTTTTTGTACAGTATTCCAAAAGGCATAATATATTTAGTCATTCATTCCATTTATTGGACATGTGTGTTGTCTCCACTTCAGGGGTATCTCTGCATAAGGATATAAGCTCTTGCACATTCTTGTACATTCTTTCAGTGCACATATATATGTACCTTATTGAAACTGCTTGGCCAATATTATATTTAACACTTCAGATACTACCAATTTTCCCGGTGTATGATCTGCAGACCCATCTGCAACATATGATGGTTCTCATTTCCTCCATCTTCTCCAACAGCTGGTATTGTGATCTTCTACACTTCCAGCAGCTGTTTTTATTTCTGATTTATTTATTTGAAAGAAAGCATAAGCAGGGAGAGGGAGGGTGTGACAGAGGGAGGGGGAAAGGGAGGGGGAGACTCCTGCTGAGCAGGGAGCCTGAAGCTGGGCTTGATCTCACAACCCCAGAGCTCATGACTTGAGTCAAAATCAAGAGTTAGATGCTTAATGGACTGGGCCACCCAGGCACCCCAGCAACTGTTTCTATATGTTCTATACTTACTGAGACAATAGCGACTAGGGCAAATGAAATGGGGTTGGAACGACAAAGGAACTGAGATTACGGACTTTTTAAATTTAACTAACTGAAAGTTAATTTTAAAAGCTGATATTCTATTGACTAGTGGAAAGCTTTTAAGTTAATTTGGAACAATTTCAACATGCCAATCTACTTTTTCAACACTAAGTTTTATGAAACTGAAATATAAAGGAGGGATTTCTGATGAAAATTTTGTATCCAAATTGAAGTTGGCAGTACATGTAAAAATCACAATGCATTTGGAAGATCTGTTTGAAAAAAAGTAAAATCTCCATATTTTACATTGAAGATATGTTGAATAGTATTTTCGATATATAGGTTTAAAAATATTAAGATAAATGTTACCTGCTTCTGTTCATCTTTTACACGTGGCTACCAGAAATTTAAAAATTACACATGTGGCTTACACAATTTTTCCTCTGGATAGTGTTGCTCAACACTACATATATAAAACATGACAGATGAAAATACGAAAATATACAGCCTGTTAAAATATGGATACAAGCTGCAAAAATGGTACAGGATATTTGTTATGTAATACAGTTTAACTGCTCTATCCAACAAAGAATCCCCCAAATTAAATACAAGTGTATCTTCTAAAAGGGAAAACCTTAACTCTAAATTTAAAATAAAATGCATAATGAATACAGCACACAAGATTCTTTTAGTAACAAAAAAAAAAAAATAAGCGAAATCTTCTTGGCTAGTGACTTAACTCACACATAACCTGTAGCAAAACCAGGGAATCCGAATCACCCTCCACATAGACTTCACCACCCCCCAAAAATTGTCAATGGAGTATATGCAGTGGGAATCAAGTACAATGACAGGAAGTTTGGTCTTTTTTTTTTTTTTTTAGATTTTATTTATTCATTTATGAGAGACAGAGAGAGGCAGAGGCAGAAGCAGGCTCCATGCAGGGAGCCTGATGTGGGCCTCGATCTCAGGTCCCCAGGATCACGCCCTGGGCTGACGCCAGCGCTAAACCGCTGAGCCACCAGGGGGTTCCCCAAGTTTGGTCTTTTTAAATGACATATTCTTAACAGGTGGGAAGAAAATCAGAGAGCCTGGTGCTGGCCACGAATTTCAGTAACCTCTTAAAAATTAAAGACACAACACTAGTTAATATAACCATCTAATAAACCCTAACAACATCTAATGCCCTTTGAGAGAGAATGTGCAAATAATTAAAAGCACAACGGAAAAGGATCCTTCCTGGATTCTTTACTTGAAACCCCCGGAGCAAGTCCTGCCGCAGCACAAGGCACTCCCCCGTTCGTGTGCCTCTGGGGTGTTGCATCTTCCTGCAGGTCAAGTAAAAACACCCGGTCATCCCGCCACTCCTGGACGGCTGAGACCGGGTGGAAGGCGGTGCTGGCCTCACGGCCCCTGAGGAAGGGGGCGGAGGTCCGGCAAAGGGCGGCCCGGTGGGCGCACCTGCCTCTGCCACTAGCCCCCTCGGGCGCCGGCCCGCCTTACCCGGTTCGGAAGGGGGTCGGTCACCGCGCGGGCCGGCGGGCAGCTCCGCAGGCCGCGACTTACCGAGCTCCAGCGCCTGCTCGCACCTGAGCAGCGCGGCGTCGGGCTGCTGCTGGCGCTGCAGGCTCCGCGCCTGGCCGGCCAGCCTGCGCGCGCGGACCTCGGCCGGGAAGCACTTCTCCAGCAGGCCGCTCAGCACCACGTTGACTCGCCGCGCCTGCGGCCGCGCCGGCCCCGGCTCCACGCAGCGCTTGCACACCGTCAGCCCGCACGGCAGGGTCACCGGCTTGTGCAGCAGCCGCCGGCAGCGCGGGCAGCCCAGCAGCTCCCGCGCCTCCCCACGCGCCTCCCCACGCGCCTCCCCACGCGCCTCCCCGGGGGCGCCGCCCGGCCTCCGCGCCGGCAGCCGCCCCTCGCCCCGGCCCAGGGCGCGCGCGAGGCCGCCCGCCAGCTCCCCCAGCTCCTCGGGCCGCAGCGCGCCCAGCCGCGCGGCGCCGCGGAAGGCGCCCAGGGCCTCGGGGAGACGGCCCGCGCGGGCCAGCGCGTCCCCCAGCCGCAGGCACAGGCCGCGCTCGGGCTGCGCCGGCCCCGCCGGCCCCGCCGGCCCCGCCAGCGCGGAGCGGAGGAGCTCCGCCGCCGCCCCGTACTCGCCGGCGCGGAAGGCCTCGTCGGCCCTCTCCAAGCGCTGGGCGAGCGGCTCCCCGCAGGCGCAGCCGGGGCGCGGGGGCGGCGGCGGCGGCGGCGGCGGGACCCGCTCGGGACTCATCGCCGCGGGCTGTGGCGCCGCAGGCCGGACGCGGGAGGAGGCTCCGCCGCCGGCCGCCTTCCCCGAGAGCCCCGCGCCTGGGGGCGGGGCGGGACGGGGCGGGGCCCCCCGCGGCGCGGGCGGCAGGTGCCGCGGGCCCACACCCCGGGCCGGGCGGGCGCACGCCGCAGGCCGCGGCCCGAGCCCCGAGCCCCGAGCCCCGCGCGCGAGGCGCCCCCGTCGCCGGCTCGCTCCCGTAGGCCAGGCGGCCCGCGAGAGCCCCGCGACCCTCCGCGGCCCGGCGCCTGCGTGCGTGCGCGTCCGCCTCCGCGTCCGCCTCCGCCTCCGCCTCCACGCGCCCCTCGCCGCGCGCTCCCTTCCCGCCGCCGCCGCCGCCGCCGCCGCAGCCCAGACCTGGCCGCCCCCACAGCCCGCGGCCGCGGTTACAAAGGGAACCGGGGCGGTAGCCCAGCTCGCCGCGAATCTGACTTAGGAAATTGTCTCAAGTGACGGGGGAGCCCGAAGTAGGCACTGAGCCATCTCCCGCCAGCCTCCTAATGGGCCTCTTAAATTTTAGAGCCAAACATCTTAGAACTCTAATTTAGAGCAGGAGTTTTAATAGAGAACGTAACGAGAGACCACGCTGGGTGCCGGGAGGAGGACGGATCTGAGAAATGGGCAGTTGTGCTGTGCTCTCGATTTAGAGAGCAGAAATCGAAGTTTTTTAAAATGTCTCCTAACGTGGGGTTCTGCAGACAGAAGTTGCTGGAAGGAGGGAGTTAAAAGCTACATTGGTGTATAAGCAAGGACTAAATGTTCCCTTCTGTGCTCATTAACCAGCTTTTAGGATTCTTCACTACATAAGGCCCATTGTCTCCCCGTTTATTTTATTCTGTGAATGCAATGAAATGCAATATTCCAGAATCTGCATGTTCATTGTGTCAAGTCCGAATGTCTCTATTCTAAATTGGTGAGGTTTAACGTTAAGACCGATGACTAAAGAAAATATAAAAGAATCATATCTGGCTTTGGGGAAGAGGAAATACCTCCTCATTAGGTAAGGAGAGAAAAATTAGACTAATTAGCAATAGAAAAAAAGAGACAACTTTGGCGAACCTTCTAGTCCTGTGATCAATGTAGGGCAATCCCACCACCTCCCATCCCACCACCAGCCCTTTCCATGAATGATTTCCACCCCAGCTCTCTATTTTGACTGATAACATTTGTAGTCGAAGTAGGTTTTGATCTGTTTCTCATTACTGAATTATTCCAAACTCTCTCTTTAATCACTTTTGAGGGTTTTTTTTAAAAATATTTTACTTATTTGTGTGTGTGTGTGTGTGTGTGTGTGTGAGAGAGAGAGAGAGAGAGAGAGAGAGAGCACAAGCCAAGGGAAGGAACAGAGAAAGAGGGAGAAGCAAACTCCCCTCTGAGCAGGGAGCCTGTCCCATGGCTCCATTCTAGATCCCTGGGATTATGACCCCAGCCGAGCAGACAAGCAGACGCAGACGCTTAACTGACTGAGCCACCTAGGTGCCCCTCCTTTTGAATTTTTATCTACTTTCTCTATACAGTAATAATTCACTTACCCAAAGATTGCTTATTCAACAAATTCACAACCAGAAAGCTAGGAGAAAAAAGCTGAGTAAATTAGAGCTACAAAGACGATACACTAAAGATTAACACGTGTCCCTCCATTTGTTTAGGTCTTCTCTGATTTCTCTCAACGCTGTGCTTTTTTTCACACTTATCCCTAAGTTTTTCATAATTTTTGACATAGTATAAATAGTATTGTCTTTAGATTTCAATTTTCACTTGTTGCTAGTATATAGAAATCTAATTATTCATTCCAATTATTCATTCTGTGGGTTACTTAGAGGTATGTTCTTCAGTTTCCAAATATTTGAGGATTTTCTAGATACTTTTCTATTACTGATTCCTATTCTCAATCCATTGTAGTCAAAGAACATACTTCGTATGACTTCTTGAATCTCTTAAAATTTATTGAGACTTGTTTGATGGTTCAAATATGTAGTATATTAGTAAATGTCCATGTGCACTTGAGAAGAATACGTATTCTGTTGACAGGTGAAATGTTCTACAATAAGGATATAGAAGACCTGACCAGTATTACCAATCAGCTTGATTGGTAATATTCTCTTTTCAGCATACATATTCTTTTGATTTTTGGGAGAAGGATATTGAAATCTCCAGCTATAATTATGAGTTTATTTCACCTTATGATTTTGTCAATTTTTGCTTCAAATATTTTGAAGGATCTCCCCCAAATTGATCTATAAACCCAAAACTATCTAAATCAAAATCCCAGCATGGCTTTTTGTAGAAATTAGCAAGCTACATCTGAAACTCACATGAAAATGCACAATACCTAAAATATCCAAAATTACTTTTAAAAAAATGAACAAAGCAGAGTCTTCAAGACTCTACAATAAAAAGCAACAATAACCAACAGAGTATGGTTTTGGTTTCAAAATAAACAAGTAGATCCATGGAATAAGTTAGAGATTCCAAAAACAGACCTCCATATATATATATTGGTAATTGATTCTTGGCAAAGCCTATACAGTGGAGAAGGGATAGTCTTTTCAACAAATACTGCTGGACTAATTGGTTATTTATAGGCAAAAAAAGAGGAAGAAAAGGAGGAGGAGAGGGAGAAATAGAAGAAGAAAAAACTTTGATCTATACCAAGCATCATATATGAAAATCAACTCAAAGATTATTGACCTGAGGGGATCCCTGGGTGGCTCAGCGATTTGGCGCCTGCCTTTGGCCCAGGGCGTGATCCTGGAGTCCCGGGATCAAGTTTCGCGTTGGGCTCCTGGCATGGAGCCTGCTTCTCCCTCCTCCTGTGTCTCTGCCTCTCTCTCTCTCTCTCTCTCTCTCTCTCTCTCATAAATAAATAAATCTTTTTTTTTTTAAAAAAAGATTATTGACCTGAAAGTAAAACTACAGAACTTATAGGGGGAAAAATGCATAGAAGAGAACCTTTGTGACTCTGGGCATTATATTTAACAGCAAAATCATGATCCATAAAAGAAAGGAGTTTCTTATATCTGGTCTGACAGTGAGGCCTCAGTATTATTACAAAGCTAGCCTGGTGCACACAACTAGTTAATGTTGCTCTCCTAATGGACATGAACAATCTCATAAAACACCAACATCAGACAAAGTCATCCTGAGACCATGATAAAGTGAAACAAAAACAAAGTCACTATTGGGTCACTATTGAATCATAGGGTGGCTCAGTTAGGCAGCCAGCTCTTGATTTCAGCTCAGGTCATTATCTCAGGGTCCTAGGATCAACCCCTGCGTCAAGCTCTGTGCTCAGTGGGGAGTGCTTGAGGATTGTCTATCCTTCTTCCTTTGCCCCTTCCCCACCCTGGTCACTTGCTCTAAAATAAGTAAATAAATCTTTAAAAAAAAAAAACCACAATAACAAGGTTACTATGTAACTCACAAAATATTGACCATTCCCCTCTCCCAGCTAAAATGAATGACAACTACTTCTTTAGCAAGTGCAGCTTCATCCTCATTCTGGTGTGCTCTCCTTTTAAATAAGATTTAGTAAAACACAAATTACAGAATTTCACCTGCCAAAGCTAATATTACCCAACCAAACCCCAAGTCCCATAACAGATTCTTTCTAACATTCTTTCACCAAGACTACCTATGATTCCCCACAGTAAGTGTTCTCCCTCACTGCGATGAATAATAAACCAAAATATAAATTATAAAAATATAAGACACAGTGTGCCTAGTGGTTTGGGGCATTGATGAATTGATAAATTGGATGTATGAAAATTGAGATCTTCTATTCTTTGAAAGAGACTGTTAAGGTATGCCCCCACACTTCCTGAAATCAATACTATACTATATGTTAACTAACTTGAATTAAAAAAAAATATGCCCCAGACTTGAAGAAAAATTTTAAATCATGTGTCTGATCAAGGACTTTAATCAAGTATATACAAAGAACACAGGAAACTCAATAATAGGAAAACATATAACTGACTTAAAAAGTAGACCAAAGATTTGAACAGTCAGCTACAGAAGATATATTGATAGCAAATAGATACATGAAAAGATGCTCAGATTATAGCTGCCTGACACAGGTTATAAAATTCAGACAACTCAAAATTATTACAGAAGTGCAGTGTCTTGGCAGCTGCTCAAGTCTGCTCAAGTAGAATGTGATTTTAAGGTATTTTGTTTCTATTTGTTTCTATTCTAAAATCATTTAGAAAATTAAGGCGATAAGCAGGAACCTCTGCTCCGACCTCAGTTCTAGGAGGGACTATTTGGCAAAAGGGGAGTGATGTGAACTTGAAAGAAATTGTTTGCTATGTTAGAGTGCATTATAGGTGAGGAATAAGAGGCTGGCATTACTTGGCATGTGCCCTAAATCTTAAAAAGTGTATTTCATAATTTCCAGAGAAAAGATAATCATGAATTATGATGAAACTTTATTAAAGAAAGAAGACTCACAAACATGAATTTCTGTCAATATATTATTAATTGTGGTCACAGTAGTAGTGGGCATTAGGAGTAATTTCTACCCAACTACACAGGATGTTGTAGACCTTAGTTTTCATTTTGAGTGAAGTGGGATGCTATTAGAGGGTTTTGAGCAGAGGGATGACATGATTTGATTTACATTTCAAAATGTTCACACTGGTTGTTATGTTAACCTATAGCAGATTATTATGTAATCTCAATAATAACTCAAGAAACTTACAACATACTTCTATTCTCCACCCCACCCTTGTGCTCTTCTGTCCTAGATATTTTATTCTGGAAAAAAAATCTTCAATTCTTTTTAATTTTGAAAATTACTGTTGGTGATCACAGAATTCTAAGTTGAAAGTTACTTTCTTTCTGCAATTTAAAGATGCCATTCCATTGCTCTGGTTTGCATAGTTTCTGATAAGAAGTCCATGATTATTCTTTGTTGCTCTTTAGGTTATATGTCTTTTTTCTTCTGATTGCTCTTAAGGTTTTCTGTTTAACACTTTTTTGACACTGAGGTGTCTTAATGGGTTTTGTTTTCACTTCTTGGGCTCATTGAGCTTCTTAGACTCAATGAATGTAAATAGTTTAGATCAAATTTGGGGATTTGGGGGCCATTATTCTTTCAAATATGTTTCTATCCCTCCTGTTATCCTTTGGGTAGTTCAATAACAGGTACACTAGTCTTCTTGATATTGTCCCATGGATCACTGAGGTCCTGGTCATTTATTTTCAATCTTGTGTATCTCTGTGCTTCAGTTTGGATAGTTTCTATTACTATCTATTGCTATGTCTTCACATTCACTAATCTGTTCTTTTGCAGGATCTAATCTATACATTTTTTCCTATACAGTGAATTTTTTAATTTTCAGAGATTTTTTTTTTACCCTTTAAAGGAATGTTATGCACTTATTAGAAATAAGAATTACAAAAGACTTTTTCGTGACATAGATAACTGCTTATGAGATGATACACAATGAAATCTATTCATTAAATGCATAAATTTAAAAAATAAAACCAAAATTATGGGGCATCTGGGTTGCTTAGTGGTTGAGTATCTGCCTTTGACTCAGATCATGATCCCAAGGTCCTGGGATCAAGTCCCACGCTGGCCTCCCCACAGGGAGCCTGCTTCTTCCTCTGCCTATGTCTGCCTCTCTGTCTCTCATGAATAAATAAATAAAATCTTTTAAAAATAAATAAAAAATAAAAACAAAATTACGCAGTATGACCTCAAAATTTAATATGCATAGAAAAATGACCAGGAGAAAATATTTCAAATATTAAGAATAGTGTTGCTCCCAGGGAACGAGATCATCTAAGTAACTTTAATTGGTTGTTTGTTTGTTTGTTTGTTTGTCTCCTTATACT
The DNA here is from genome assembly GCF_905146905.1 of Nyctereutes procyonoides. Taxonomy (NCBI): domain Eukaryota; kingdom Metazoa; phylum Chordata; class Mammalia; order Carnivora; family Canidae; genus Nyctereutes; species Nyctereutes procyonoides. Next base: position 43,317,901 of record NW_026575049.1, on the reverse strand, counting down.
GTTATTACTTCCAAAACTTCTATAGAGAGGATTATATTGGGCTCAAAGTAAAAGTGACAATCTCTTTCAAAAAGCAGGACAGGATTTCAAAGGAAGCTTTGAAATGAATGATTCTTATAAGATGTTCTTTTGTCATGTTTTGCTTAATGGATGAAAAGTTGATTTTGACAACCTAAATAGTCACCAAGAAAGCATTACTTTAATATATAACGGGAAGTCATGGATCAAGAAGTAGGCAGCCACTAAATGTCCCAAAGTACATGAAGTCCATTGACATGAGAAAGTTCTGTGAAATATTCTTAATGAAAGAAAGCGGCTTCAAAATGCTTATGTAAAATCAAACCCATTGTTTAAACACAAAATTAGAAATAATTTTAAGCACAGAAAGAAGTGCCAGGTCACCCAATAGTTAATTATGGCTATTTGGGAGTAATTTAAATTTATTTTTTTAAAAGATTTTATTTATTTATTCATGACAGACACACACACAGAGAAGCAGAGACATAGGCAGAAGGAGAAGCAGACTCCATGCAGGGAGCTGGATGTGAGACTCAATTCCGGATCTGGGGATCATGCCCTGAGTCAAAGGCAGATGTTCAACTGTTGAGCCACCCAGGCATCCTGGGAGTAATTTAAATTTAATAAAATTTAACTTACAGTTTTTTTTTTTTTAAATAAGATGGTTTTTTTTTTTTAAATTTTTTTTTTTTATTTATTTATGATAGTCACACACAGAGAGAGAGAGAGAGAGAGGCAGAGACACAGGCAGAGGGAGAAGCAGGCTCCATGCACCGGGAGCCCGACGTGGGATTCGATCCGGGGTCTCCAGGATCGCGCCCTGGGCCAAAGACAGGCGCCAAACCGCTGCGCCACCCAGGGATCCCTAACTTACAGTTTTAATGTAAATATTCTCAATTCTAATAATAGGGACTACAACTTTGAATGTTTTAAAATCCAATAACAATTATTTTTATTAAGTTTATAATTTTAATTCCAGTATAGTTAACATATAGTGTTATATTCATTTCAGGTGTACAATATAGTGATTCAACAGTTTTAAACATTATTCAGTGCTCATCATAATAATTATACTCTTTAATCCCACCACCTTTTTCACCCATCCCGCTACTCATCTCCCCTCTGGTAACCATCAATTTGTTCCCTATAATTAAGGGCCTATTTCTTGGTTTCTCTCTCTCTCTCCTTTTCCTTTGCTCATTTGTTTTGTTTCTTAAATTCCACATATACGTGAAGTCACATGGTCTTTGTCTTTCTCTGACTGACTTATTTTGTTTAGCATTATACTCTCTAGCTCCATCCAAGATTTTATTCTTTTTTATGGCTAAATAATATTCAATTGTATCTATATATCACATTTTCTTTATTTACCTAAGGATGGACACTTGGATGCTTCCATAGTTTGACTATTGTAAATAATGCAACAATGAACATAGCAGTTTAATTATCCCTTTGAATTAGTGTTTTTGTATTTGGGGGGTAAATACCTAGTAATGCAATTACTGGATTGCAGGATAGTTCTATTTTTAACCTTTTCAGGGACCTTCATACCGTTTTCCACAGTGGCTGCACCACTTTGCATTCCAACCAACAGTGCACAAGGGCTCCTTTTTCTCCACATCCTCACTAACATCTGTTGTTTCTTGTGTTATTGATTTTGGCCATTCTGACAGGTGTGATCACTGACAAGTGATAACTCATTATAGTTTTGATTTCCATTTCCCTGATGATGAATGATATTGAGCATTTTTCATGTGTCTGTTGAACATCTGGATGTCTTTTTTGGAGAAAATTCTGTTCATGTCTTCTACCCATTCTCTAATTGGATTATTTGGCTTTTGGGTGTTGAGTTGTATAAGTTCTTTTATATAATTGAATGCTAACCCTGTATCAAATATGTCATTGGCAAATGCGGTAGGTTGCCTTCTTTCATGCGGTAGGTTGTCTTTTGGTTTTGCTTCATTGTGCAGAAACATTTTATTTTGATGTAATCCAATAGTTTATTTTTGCTTTTATTTCCATTGCTTCAGGAGACATATCTTCAAAAAAAAGAAAAAAAACAACATTGCTTTTGTTTTGTTTTCTTTTCTCTGATGTTAGAAAAATTACTGCCTGTGCTCTTCTAGGATTTTTATGGTTTCAGGTCTCATATTTAGCTCTTTAATCAATTTTTAGTTTATTTTTTAAAAAAGATTTATTTAGGGATTCCTGGGTGGCGCAGCGGTTTGGCGCCTGCCTTTGGCCCAGGGCGCGATCCTGGAGACCCGGGATCGAATCCCACGTCGGGCTCCCGGTGCATGGAGCCTGCTTCTCCCTCTGCCTATGTCTCTGCCTCTCTCTCTCTCTCTCTCTGTGTGTGATGACTATCATAAATAAATAAAAATTAAAAAAAGATTTATTTATTTATTCATGAGAGACACAGACTGAGAGAGAGAGAGAGGCAGAGACACAGGCAGAGAAAGAAGCAAGCTCCTCGCAGGGAGCCTGATGCGGGACTTGATCCTGGATCCAGGGATAATGACCTGAGGTGATGGCAAGCACCCAACCGCTGAGCCAGCCAGGCGTCCCAATCAATTTTGAGTTTATTTTTGTGTGTGGTGTAAGAAAGTGGTCCAGCTTCATTCTTTTACATGTAGCTGTCCAGTTTTCCCAATACCATTTGTTGTGGAGGTTGTCTTTTTTCCACTGGATATTCTTTCCTGCTTTGTCAAAGAATAATTGACCATGTAATTGTGGGTATATTTCTAGGTTTACCATTCTATTCTATTGATATATGTGTATATATTTATGCCAGTATCATTATTGTTTTAATTACTACAGATTTGTAATATCATTTGAAGTCTAGAGTTTTGACACATTCAGTTTTCTCTTTTTCAAGATTATTTTGGCTATTTGAGGTCTTTGTGACTCTATACAAATTTCAGGATTGTTTGTTCTAGTTCTGTGAAAAATGATGTTGGTGTTTTAATAGGGATTGCATTAAATTTGTAGATTGCTTTGGGTAGTATAGACATTTTAACAATATTTGTTCTTCCAATCCATGAGCATTTCCATTTCTTTGTTTTGTCTTGAATTTCTTTTGCCCATGTTTTATAGTTTTCAAAGTACAGATCTGTCACCTCTTTGGTTGTTTATTCCTAGACATTTTATTCTTTTTGGTATCATTGTAAATGGGAATGTTTTCTTACTCTCCCTTTCTGTTGCTTTATTAGTGTAGGGGAATGCAATAGGTTTCTGTACATTGATTTTGTATGTTGTGACTTAACTGAATTCATTTATCAGTTCTCATAGATTTTTAGGTGGAGTCTTTAGGTTTTTTATATATAATATGTCATCTGAAAATAGTGACAGTTTAACTTCTTCTTTAGCAGTTTGGATGCCTTTTATTTCTTTTTGTTGTCCAGTTGCTGTGGCAAAGACTTCAAAGTACTATGTTGAATAAAAGTGGTGAGAGTGGACATCCTTGTCTTGTTCCTGACCTTAGGAAAAAAGCTCTAAAATTTTCCACATTGAGTATAATATTAGCTGTGGGTTTTTTCATATAAAGCCATTATTATGTTGAAGTATGTTCCCTCTAAGCCTACTTTCTTGAGATTTTTTTTAACATGAATGGGTATTATACTTTGTTAAATGCTTTTTCTGCATCTAAATGGTCATGTGGTTTTTATCCTTTCTTTTATTGATGTGATGTATCATGTTGATTGATTTGTGAATATTAAACCATACTTTCATCCTGGGAATAAATCCCACATGACCATGGTGAATGATTTTTTTTTAATGTATTGCTGGATTTGGTTTGCTAGTATTTTGTTGAGGATTTTTTGCATCTCTGTTCATCAGAGATATTGGCCAGTAGTTCTCTCTCTTTTTTGTAGTATGTTTATCTGGTTTTGGCATCAGGATGATGCTGGCCTCATATAATGAATTTGGAAGTTATTTTTCTTTTATTTTTTGGAATAGCTTGAGAAGAATAAGGATTAACTCTTCTTTAAATGTTTGGTAGAATTCTCCTGTAAAGGTATCTGGTCCTGGACTTTTATTTGTTGGGAGTTTTTTGATTACTGACTCAATTTCATTGCTGGTAATCAGTCTCTTCAGATGTTCTATTTCTCCCTACTTCAGTTTTGGTAGGTAGTATGTTTTGAGGAATTTACATATTCTTTCTATGTTGTCTGACTTGTTGGGATATAATTTTTCATAATATTCTCTTATAATACTTTGTATTTCTGTGGTGGCTATTGCTATTTCTCCTCTTTCATTTCTGATTTTGTTTATTTGGGTACCCCTCCCTCTCTTTTTGATGAGTCTGGCTTTGAACCTGAAACCTAGACTTACCAATTTTGTTGATCTTTTCAAGGAATCAGTTCAATCATTGATCTGTTCTACTCGTTTTTTGTTGTTGCTGTTGTTTTGTTTTTAGTTTCTGTATCATTTCTTTCTTTCTAATCTTTATTATTTCCTGCCTTATACGGTTTTGGGTTTCATTTGTTCTTTTATTTGTTCTTTTCCTAGCTCCTTCAGGCATGAAGTTACATTGTTTATTTGTGACTTTTCTTGCGTCTTAAGGTAGGCCTCTATTGCTATAAACATCCTTCTTAGAACTACTTTTGCTGCATCGCAAAGGTTGTGCATCATTGTGTTTTCATTTTCACATAATTTTTTATTTCTTCTTTGATTTCTTGGTTGACCCATTCATTGCTTGGCATGCTATTTGACTTCCATGTATTTATGTTCTCTCCAGATTTTTTTCTTGTAGTTGTTTTCTGGTTTCATAGTGTTGTGGTCAGAAAAGATGCATGGTATGACTTTGATCTTTTTTAATTTTTTAAGACTTGTGGCCTAATTGTGATCTATTCTGGAGAATTTTCCATGTGCACTTGAAAAGAATGTGTATTCTACTGGTTGAGGATGGACTATTCTGAATATATCTGTTAAATCCATCTGACATCCATCTGGTGTGTCATTCAAAGCTACTGTTGCCTTGTTGATTTTCTGTTTGGGTGATCTGTTCATCCAGGTTAAGTGGATAAAGTCCATTACTATTGTTTTATTACTATTAGTTCCTTTATATTTGTTTCTTAACTGTTTTATGTATTTGGGTGCTTCTGTGTTGGGTACATAAATATTTATAATTGTTACATCCTCTTGTTGGGTTTTCCTATTTATTATTATAGAGTATCCTTCTTTTTCTCTTGTTACAATCTGTGTTTTATAGTATATTTTGTATGATATAAGTATTACTACCCCAGTTTTCATTTGACATCATTTGCATGATAATAGTTTCTCCATCCCCTCACTTTCAATCTGCAGGTGCCTTAGGTCTGAAATGAGTTTCTTATAGGCAGAATATAGATAAGTCTTATTTTTTTAAAATCTACTCTGTTATCCTATGTCTCTTGATTGGAGCATTTAGTTCATTTACATTCAAAGTAATTATTGAGTAATTACTCAATTACTTATTGAGTGACTATTACTCAATAAGTAATACTTATTATTATCCTCAATAATTTATTCATTATATAAATTTACATATAATATATACCTCAGTGGTATTAATTGCCATTGTGTTACTTGTTTTGTGGTTGCTTTTGTAGTTTTTCTCTCATCCTTTCTTCTCTTGATCTCTTTCTTGGTTTATTGGCTTTCTTTAGTGTTATCCTTGGATTCCTTTCTCTTTATTCTTTGCATATCTATTACTGGTTTTTAATTTTTGGTGACCATAGGTTTGTATATAACATATTCTCCATATTACTGTCTATATTATGTTGATAGTTGCTCAAGCTTGAACCCAGTTTTTACTCTTCTCTCCCACCCTTGTTCTAGGTATATGAGTTTGGTATATGGTGCCATAGTTAACACCCTTTTATTTTATAAATCCCTTGACTGATTTTTACAGAAATACTTGTTTTTACTGCCTTTGTGTTTTTAACTTTTCATACTCTCACTTATGGTCTTTCCTTTCCATTTAAAAGTCCCCTTTAATATTTGATGTAGGGATGGTTAGCTTCTGTTTATCTAGGAACTTTTTATCTCTCCTTCTCTTCTGAATGATAGCCTTGCTGGATAGAGTATTCTTGGCTACAGAGTTTTCCCTTTTAGCACTCTGAATCTATCATGCTACTTTCTTCTGGCCTGCAAAGTTTCTGCTGAAAAATCTGCTGACAGCCTTTGGGGTTTCCCTTGTGTGTAATTGTTTTCTTTTCTCTTGCTGCCTTCAAATTTTTTTCTTTATCACTACTTTTAATTACAGTGTGTCTTGTGGACCTCCTTGGGTTGATCTTTTTTAGGGGAAAACTCTGTGCCTCCTGGACCTGGATATCTGTTTCTTTCCCCAGATTAGGGAATTTTTCAGCTATTATTTCTTAAAATAAATTTTCTACCCCCTTTTCTCTTCTTCTCCTGGGACTCCTATAATATGAATGTTATTATGTTTGTTGGAGTCATGATTTCCCTAAGACTATTCTCAATTTGCATATTTTTTCCCTCTGATTAGCTCAGCACTTTTACTCTCCATTACTCTGTCTTCCAGGTCATTAATTCTCTGCTTCATCTAGCCTTCCATCAAGTGTATTTTTAATTTCATTTATTATGTTCTTTATATTTGATGAGTTCTTTGTTATCTCTTTGTAAAGGGTCTCACTGATGTCCTCCACTCTTTTCTCAAGTCCAGTGAGTGTCTTTATGATCATTACTTTAAAATCTCTATCAGGTGGAGCACCTGGGTGGCTCAATTGGTTAAGCATCTGCCTTCAGCCCAGGTCATGATCCCAGGTCTTGGGATTGAGCCCTGCATCAGGCTCCCTGCTCAGTGGGGAGTCTGCTTCTACATCTCTCTCTGCCTGCCACTCCCCCTCCTTGTGTGCTCTCTCTCTGCAAATAAATAAATAAATAAAATCTTTTTAAAAAATAAAATCTATTAGTCATATTACTTATATCCTTTTTACTTTGGTATATTGCTGTGGTTTGGTTCCAGTCTTTCACTGGGGAGATACTCCTCAGTCTCCCAATTTTGTCTAACTCTGTGTCTGTGTATATTAGAAAAGTCAGCTACATATTTTGCTCTTGAAAGTAATGACCTTGGGAAGAAAAGGTCCTGTAATGCCCTGCAGTGTGGTGTCCCCTGTTCCCAAGACCTGGTGCTTCACAGAGTGACTCCTATGTGTGTTGCCTATGCCCTGCTATTTAGTCCTGGCCACTTTTCCTTTGAGTCCAGTTGTCTGCAGAGGCTGTCTTTGCCTGTGGTGAGCAAGCAATGCTTGGTCTCTGACCAAGTGGAGTACATTTTAACAAGGTCTGTGCTGTCTGCTTGCAAAATGAGATCTGCCACCACTGCCACTGGAAACTTGGCCATTTAAAAAGTTGCATGTGGGAAAACAGAGTGCTGGCAAGTTTTTGCTGTTCTTCTTGGGGTAGAGGCCCCGCGGCACCAGGACTAAGGCAAGCATGACTAGGGAGGGGGGATCTGCTGAAAAATTGTGGGGAGCTTTGGTGTAAGCAAGTTAGGTAGGGAGTGCTGGTGCCACACTGGTTCCCACAGGTGGTACTGTGTTTATGCTGGTCAGAGGAAGGAGATGGTACCTGCCAGTTCTTTTTTTCCTGGGGTTCTCCTCATGATTCTTGCCTCTCTGGGCCATGCTCTGAGATGAGTAAACACTCTCCCTCTCTTCTGCCCATGACAGTTTTTCAAACTGCTTCTTCCCTGCTATATCTCTGTTGTTTACCATGCTGTCTCCTGAAGGGTGGGGTCTCAGCTTCTTAATGTCCTTCAGGCTCTCCCAGAGCTAAGCCCTCCAATTTTTAAAATTCCAGGCTTTAAATCCTGCTGGTTCTAAGAACTCATGAGATTGGCCTCACTCAGTTTTCAAAACCAAATGTTATAGGGATTCATTTTCCCAGTACAGAAAATGAATCCCTAGTGTGATAGTCTGTTTTTTGCCCTTCTCCATGCCACCTGCCCCCATCCCACCATGGACAGCCATGTTCCATTTCAGTCCCAAACCATGTCTTCACCCTTCCTACCTTTCTTTTATGTGGCCTTCTCTATCTTTGTTGTGGAGTTCTTGGTCTGCCAGCCTTCAGATAATTTGGGAGGTTATTTTTGCTGATGTGAATGTTATCTAGTTATACCTGTGGAACAAGGTGAGTTTAGGGTCCTCCCATTCTACCATCTTTCCAGCCTCTCCCCCTCCCCCACCCAATAGTCTCAGAGATTGTTTTTTAATCTCAATAAAGTCCATTTGGGATAAAGAAGCTGTGGTCTATGTATACAATGGAATATTACTCAGCCATTAGAAACGACAAATACCCACCAGGAACTGGAGGGTATCATGCTGAGTGAACTAAGTCAATCGGAGAAGGACAAACATTATATGGTCTCATTCATTCGGGGAATATAAAAAATAGTGAAAGGGAATAAAGGGGAAGGGAGAGAAAATGAGTGGGAAATATCACAGAGGGTGATGGAACATGAGAGACTCCTAACTCTGGGAAACGAACAAGGGGTAGTGGAAGGGGAGATGGACAGGGGTTGGGGGTGACTGGGTGATGGGCACTGAGGGGGGCACTTGATGGGATGAGCACTGGGTGTTATACTATATGTTGGCAATCAAACTCCAATAAAAAATATACAAAAAAAAGTGTGTGTGTGTGTGTGTGTGTGTGTGTGTGTGAATGTTACACCAGAGGTTACCCAAACCTACATGCAGAAGAACAGATTTCTGGAAATAATTATGTAAATGGCATTTTAATACATAGCTTAAAATAGCTTAAAATTTTAACTTAAAATAGTTAAAAAATATACCAAATAAACAAATAAGTGAATTTGTGACAATAACAGAAAAAAAAGAAAGTCCATTTAGTTCTTTATGTTTTTCATTTCTATCTTTACTATATTAATATTTTCTTTTAAACAACATAAACAGAATTATAGTAGCCATTTTAATGTACTTCTCTGTCAATTCCATCATTTCTATCATTTCTGGATCTGTTTCTATTGTCTAATTTTTCTCCTAGTTATGGGTCACATTTTTCTGTTTCCTGGCTTCTCTGGTAATTCTTAATTAGATGCTGGAAATTATAATTTTTTTTTGGTAAGTATCTGGACTTAAAAATTTTTTTAATGATTTATTTATTCATGAGAGACACACAGACAGAGGCAGACAGAGACACAGGCAGGGGGAGAAGCAGGCTCGCTGAGGGGAGCCTGATGCGGGACTCAATCCCAGAACCTGGGATCACGATCTGAGCGAAAGGCAGATGCTCAACCACTGAGCCACCCAGGCAACCCTGGATTTTTGTTTGTTCTCAAATGTTGTAGGGCATTTTTCTGGTAGGTTATTTTCAGCTTCTTTTGATGTTTCTTTTAAGCTTTGTTATGATTCATCTGGAGTTGCCTTTATTTTAGGGATAGGGCAGCCCACTTCTAAGGTGTGGCTCTATTTGAAGTTTCTAATGAATTCCTTGAACAACAAAGGAGGACTCTTCGGCTAATGGTGAACTTGTATACTTTCTAGGATTATGTGAATTCTGGGAACCATTCAGCTCATTACTCTCTGACCTTTGCCCTATCTCATGTAGTTTCATCCTGTACACACTATCTTATAATTCAGGAAAGAAACAAGGAGACACTCATGCAAATTTCTGTGGCTCTTTGTATCTTTTATTTTGTTACCCTTTTCTCTCTTGTACTCTGCCCCACAACTTCCAGTGACCTGTACTCCTATCTGTCTCCTAAAGTCCATGAGCATTCTGTTCTGTTTGGGATTCCCTTCCCTGCTCCATGATTCAAACTGTGCCTCCAAATAAAGAGTTGGAGTAGATTGTTAGAGTATCATGGGGATAAATATATATAATTTTTGCATGCATAGAATAATAGAGAATAAACCGTCCCATATCCACAATATTTACTACTGAAACAGAAACGATCCCTCTGCTCTTTGAGGATCTAAGTTTATCTCAGCTTAAACTTAATCTGATAAATAAATGAAGTAAGTCCATGGAAGGAAACTACTTAAACAAACAGCTTTTCTCCCCCCCCCCCCCCCCCCGGCATCCCAGAAAAAGCCAAAAAAAAAAAAAAAAAAGAAAGAAAGAAAGAAACTGATATTTTAAAGTTTTCTTCAGGATCTTCACTAATATTAATCTAAAACTATTCTGGTGTACTGTATGAATGGTAAGAGAAATGATAATGCAGGCAACATGATGAAAAGATGACTAGCCTGGGAATAAAGAAACATGGATTCTAGTTTCAATTATAAACTGTTACTCTGTGATTTGGGGCTTCAATTCCCTTATCTATAAATGAGGTGATGACCAGTGCTCTGTTAAATCCCAAGTTGTTTTCAGGATCAAATAAGCTACTATCATGGAAATGCTTATAAAGCATAAAGGGTCAAGATAGAAGGATTATCAAAATTAGAATGATCAAGATTATATCATTTCCGAGTAATTTATGGCATCTATAGTGATGTTCCCATTTGGGAGAAGCGAGTCAGATTACATACACATCATGAACATGGCAGTGGTCAGTAGACTTGACTCCCAGGATCTTAGATACATATAGAGTCTGAGAAGGGTAGTGGGTGAGTACCCCAAGGCCAGATTGCAGGATCCCCTATTTTGTCACGATGGGACCCCTCAGAAGCCAACTTTCAGATATCATTCTATTGAATGTTATCACCTCTGTGCTGTTTTAGGGTCTCCTTTTGTGGATTCACTATTGTTGCAAGCTCTATCCTTCCCAGTTAATGCTCATGGTCAGTCCCAGTTCCCTCCCGTAACATCCTGGGCTATCTGGGCTTCAGGTTCTCTCAACTGTTGTTCTGTGCCATTCCTGGGCTGCCCACCCACCCAGTTGGCATTCTTTGGGACTGTGACAGTCAGAAATTCTAATTAACTGCTGCCTAATTATCAACCTGATTAAGGACACCTACTAGGGAGATTGGCCCCTTTGATCAGGTTTCTGCTGTAGATGTCACAGTTAATTTTTTCCTGGATAATCAAGGGCTGACTATGGCCTTGTTTTTACCATTATGTTTATCTGTAAATTGGCTTCCACTGGGTAATCTGGATAATTGGGAATAGCCTATGCTATAGGGTAGGGCAGGGTGCAGCTTCTCAAACTTTGCTGCTCAGAAGGGGGTCTGCCAACCAGCAGCACTGGCATCACCTGGAGCTATTTCATAATGAAAGATCTCAGGTCTTGCTTCGGATATATTGAATCAGAATGTACAGTTTTACCAGAGCTGTAAGTGCTTTGAGTTTGAGCTCTTTTCTAGACCAAGGCATACCCCTCAGAGAACAGTGGGGAGTTGCCAGAGGAACCAGCAAGCATACAAGGACAGCAACTCCCACAGCAGGAAAAGGAGACTAAATGGACAATGATCACACTGAAGGAATTAAGGGAGAGATAGCTATCACCCACATGGAGGGGAAGGCATTGGATCACTCCCGATGCCAGAACCAGAGGATTCTGACTACCTGCAGGGAATGTTCCCTTCATCAGCAGTGGGTTAGTGGCAATTTGAGTGGGGCAGCCCACCTACCCAAGTAAGCTCTAAGACATATTCATATGAATAAACCCTGATTTCTGAATAATTCCAATTTCAAAACAGCAACATTCATCTAACATACTTAAACAAGATCAAAATTGAACAAGACTGTAAAGAATGAAACAAGGATTTATACCAAAAAGCCAAAAAAAAAAAAAAAAAAGCCAAGATCTGGGGACAAGAATACATTAGAGTTAAATGGCAGTTATATACTCTATTGTTACGTGTTTGTCCTCTTGGTATCAGGGTTAATAGATAAGAAGATGCCATCATAAAGGAATGGTGGGAAGAGGTTGAGATAAGGAATTAGAAAAACCTGGATTTGAATTTTAGTTCCACCTTAATATTTAATAGTTATAAACCTTTAACTTTGCCAACAATCTTTGATAAAATAATAATGAGTCTCAGGGGGTGGGGAGTGTTGTGCCAATCAGCCAGGATGGCTGGAAAACACCAACCTCACCTGACACCTGTGTCAGTGCACAGTATGTTATTGATTCTCTCATTCCTTAACACAAAATGATGTTGCTCTTTGCAGGGCACGGGGTTGGTTGTACTCCTGGGCATGAGGAGGCTGCAGGACAAACTCCTCTCTTATAAAATCAAACATTCTCTTGTAGAAAGGATCCGTTTTCAGGTTTTGGGTAGAGTCCTGGTCAATGCTATCAAGAGTAGGAACCCATCCCAGCCCTTGTACTGGCCAGAAAGATCCAAGACAAAAATGAGAATCATCTCTCCTAGCCAATTTTGAAAAACATGAAACTCCCTTAGTCTTCTTCAGGTACTAATATATTTTCTGCAGTTTTGCTTAATATGGAGACTTTGTTTTTTTCATAGCCCAAAGAGAGCTAGGTACATTCCTCTCAATTCTATTTTACAGCTAACCTGATAATATAAAAGGGACTCAGAGTATCCTGATCATAGCAAGTCTCAGCAGAAAATCAGAAAAGAAAAGAAAAAATCTAGCATATGAGGCAGATAGAAAATTTATATGTACTATTTTTAGCCTTGAGTGAAATAGAGAGGAAAAAGAAAAAACTGGAAAAAAAAGAGGAATAAAATCACAGAGAGAAGTTCTAATTACAAAATAAGACTTAAGTAGCAGATTTTATAAACCTAAGGCTGAGCCAAATAAATATTCATTCATGCAGCACATAATGCAACAGTAGTGAGAGCAAGGAAGGTATAGGCCATAAATGAATGAGGCATTAATAAAACATTAAAAGCCTCTTCTCACTGGATAGTCAGTACAAGATGTGCTGAAGCATAAAGATGTGCAATTTAATAAATAGTATGGCTAAACACATGGGTGGAAAAAATGCTCAAATCCATGTAAATCATGCTGAAGATATTGTTAAAAGATTTTATGAAATGCCTTGGGGAAAAATATGCTGATCTATTCACAGATGTTGGTGGGCAATTTTGTACACATTTAGGGTTTGAAATTAGTTTTTTCTCGTCTAAATCTTTCACTTTGTTGTTTAAAAAAGGGCTGGGGGAAAAATGCTCAGCAAAAAAAGAAAGGTCCACAAAAGAAGGAGGAGGAAGGGGAGGAAGAGGAACTGTGAAAAATACAATTAGGAATTTCCTTCTGTTTGAGATAACAAAAGAAAAAGATCTAGAGATCATGACGAACCTCACACACACAAAAATAAGGCAACATTGTGGTGTACTTAGATGAAAGGTAAGTGTAGTTGTTGCCATGGTTAATAACAGGAATACAGGGATGCCTGGGTGGCTTAGTGGTTGAGCATCTGCCTTTGGCTCAGGTCATGATCTCAGGGTCCTGGGATCGAGTCTCTACTCCCATTTGGGTGCAAGAGCAGAGGGGCCACAGGGATCTGCTGAGTGGCAGTGGGAAGATGAGAGAGCGGCCCGCATCTTTAACAAACTCTCCCCTCCAGAAACACAATGAAACAACTGCTAGTAGTAGATCAGATGAGCATAGTAAGAACTAGGGTACCCATACTGAAAAATGAGAATCAGGGGAGCCAGATCTCAGGCCATTTGTTCTTACTTTCAACAATGGAAGAAGACTTTCACCAAGGAATCTAAAAAACTACTCTGGTCCATCCCCACCTGTACACTAGAATCTGTCCCTAAAAGTGCAGGAAAACCTCCTTATTTAAACATTATCAATAACAAAAAGGAATTGTGATTTAATTTTGTATCAAGACATGAATAAAAACAGAGCCTAAAATAATATGAAAGAACTGAAATAAAAAACATGTTGTGTAGTTTAAAATATATGTCTAACTGAAATATTTGGCAATAGTAATAAAAAAGGAGAGAGGGTAGTAAATAAAACTAAAGTAGTATAACACTATTGCCTTGTAAGGGGAAGGATAAAAGTTGTAACTGAATATAGACAATCTCCTTGCAGTCCAAATTAGGTGGTGGTGTAGACTGTTCTCACTCTGCTTCTACCCATTAGGCAACTGTAAACCCTGAAAATAACACAAGAGATAATCAAAAGAGATATCTCAAATGTGGTAAGAAGACCCACAGGACTAGAGGAACAGCACTGTGACAGAGTGCCTTACATTTCTGTAACCAATAGAATAAGGTGACCTGGACCTGGCATTTTTTGACTCCTGACCCAGCAGTATCAGGCAGTCCAGATGGGCTATTCTTTCCCCACATTTAATGGGAGTCTATCTAGCAACATCAAGTGAGCCAAACACTACCAGCAAAGGGATGGATTTGGAGCCCAGCCAACAATAAACAGCCATGGGAAATGTTCTACTTCTCTGCTGGGCTTGAGACTCCCTTCCCTGACCTGAGAGATAGCAAGAAGGCAGGCTGAAAGACCCCTTCTACCTTCTTAGACAGCTGCAGCACCAGATACTCAGGTAAAAATTACCAAGTTTCTGAAAATTCAAGAGTTTTCTGAAAATTAAATTGGCATTGAAACCACAGCCCACAAAAGTAGACCAGAACCTGTATTCTAATTAAACAGGGTGACTCCCTCAGAAATAATAGATTTAATAGGGCCCCGGATCTCCTAACATAACAGAGAAAATGCTGTGGATACAATAAAAGCCCCCCATAATAGAAAGAACAAAGAAAATCTTGGCTTGACTCTTAATCAACTGACACCAACTCTGACATGATTTATAAGGAGGAATTATATGACAAGGATTTTGAAGCAACCTTCATAAAAGTTTTTTAACAATCAATGACAAGTTCTTTTGAAACAAATGAAAAAATGGAAAATCTCAGCCCTGGAATAGAAGTCTTTGAAAAGAACATTTTGGATATTATAGATCTGAAAAATACAATGGAAAATTCTCAAACTTCTTGTATAGTGTATACTCTAATAGTGTAGATGACAGAAGATAGAATTGATGAATGTGAGGACAGATTAATAGAACTCTCAAAACAACAAAGAGAACAGAGAGAACAAACAAGACAACAGAGAGAAAAGTGACTCAGAAGAATGGACAGAGCCCTACAGAATTATTATAAATAGTAGAAGGTCTAGCATTATTATCATTGGAGTCCCAAAAACAGATAAGAAAGAAAGTGGAACTAAAAGAATACTCAAAGAAATAATCAGTGCACATTTGGTGAAAAATGCAAACTTGCAGATTCAAGAACCATAATGAACCTCAAACAAAATAAACTCAAAGATAATTAAATCAAGACATATTGTATTAGTTTTCTATAGCTGTCATAACAAATTACCACAAATTAAAAACATAACAAGTTTATTACCTTATAGTTCTGTAAGTCAGAGATCCATTATAAATTTCATCAGACTAATGTCAAGTTGCCAGCAATACTACATTCCTTGCTGGAGGCTCTGGGGGATAATATGTTTCCATGCCTTTTCCAGATTCTTCCCATGTTTCTTGGCTCCATCTTCAAAACCAGCAATATCACATTTCTCTGTGCCTTCTTCAGTTGTCACATTGCTCTCTGATTATAGCTGGGAAAATTTGGTTGTACTCACCCAGATAAACCAGGATAATCTTCCCATTTCAGAGACCCTAACCTAATACATGTACAAAGTCCCTTTTACCATGTAGGGTAATATATTCATGGGTAATAGGCCTTAGAGCCTGGATGTCTTTGGGGCTATTATTCTGCCTACTGCATGCATCATAATTAAGCTTCTGAAAACAAAAGCAAAGAAAAAAAATCTTGAAAGCAGGGACAAATGAGGCATTTCCTATGAAGGAACACCAATTAAAATGATACTGGGTCTCATGTGCCACCATGGAGCCAGCTGAAAGTAGTACATATTTTTCAAGTGATGAAAGAAAAAAGTCAGTTGCAAATTCAATATCCAGTGAGACTATTCCTGAGAAATAAAGGGGAAATAAAGACCTCAGACAAAGGACAACTAAAGGAATTTGTGACTAGCAGATCTACTATCCAAGAACAGAAAATGGCAGAATGTATGAAAAAAAAAAGAAAATCACTTCAAATTCAATGACATATGGCACTAAAAGGATATAAAAATATATACTATGGAAACATCAATTAAAAAATAAAAATGTAATAATTAAGATTATTAAAAATATTTATAGTGATATCTACTATTTAATTCTTGATGTTTTATTGAAATGATTAATATTTACTTATTTTTAATTTAGAATTTAAATTTTTAGACAATAGATTTTACTAATATGTCATAAAGTAGACTTGGAGCAAAGAAAATTTCTAGATACAAAGAGAGGCATTACATAATCATAAAATAATCAATTCACCAAAAGATATAATTATCCTAAGTGTGTATTAACCAAACAACAGAGCCTTATTGAGCTAAAAAAATAAAAAGAAAAAAACTGACAAATCCACAGTTATAGTTGGGAACTTCAACATCCTCCTTCAGCGACTGAAAGAACTACCAGACTCAAAACTTAGCTGAGATAAAGAAAATCTGAACAACACAATCAACCAATGAATCTAATTCATATATATTATGTACTCTACCCAATAACAGCAGAATATACATTTTACCCCCAGTAAAGCCCCAGAGCCTGGTCATAAAATAAATTTCAAAAAACTTAAAGTAAATTGAATCATAAATATATTTTCTGACCACAAGAGATTCAAGGTACAAATTAGTAACTGAAAGAATGGAAAAAGTTGTAAATATGAGGAAATTAAATAATACACTTCTAATTAATCCATAGGCCAAATAGAAAGTCTCAAAGAAAATTTAAAATGCATATCAAAATATGTGGGGTGCATTGAAAACAGTTCTGAAAAAACATTTCATAGTACTAAATGGATACCCTAGAAAAGAGTAAAGGTCTCAAATCAGTTATTTGAGTTCTTATCTCAAAAAAAAGAAAACAAAAAGACAAAAAAAGAAAGGAAAGAAAAATAACTCCAAGAAAATTATAAGGCAAAAATCATTTTTTGATTTTAGATCAGAATGGAAGGTGATGAAATTGAAAATAGAAAAACAGGAGCAAAATCAATGAGACAAAAATGTTTCTTTGAAAAAAGTCATTAACATTAATAAATCTCTAGCAAGACCAACAATAAAAAGGAAGACACATCAGAAATTAAATAGGGATTATCCCTATAGATCCTATAGCCATTAAACAGCTAATAAGAGGGTTACACGAAAGGAAATATTACAATAAGGACCTTCAAAAATTATATTCCCCATAAAAGCAAAGAAAAAACTGGCAAAAATTTATAGAATCAACTTTTTTTTTTTAGAACTTTGGTAAGGCTGCAGGGCAAGATGGCGGAGGAGTAGGGGTCCTCAACTCACCTGGCCCCACCAACTTACCTAGATAACTTTCAAATCATCCTGAACACCTATGAATTCAACCTAAGATTTAAAGAAAGAACAGCCAGAATGCCATAGAGATAAGGGTTTTCGCTTCTAGCAAGACATATTTTCCACTTCCAGATGCCCTTCAATATATTCAACTTAATTTTGGGAGATATACAAGATATGTTTTTTTGTTTTGTTTTGTGTTTTTTTGTTTTCTCTGCCTTATTTTGTTCTACAATGGCAGAATACCTTCTAAAACATGACCAGCATGCACCCAGAACCAAGTGGTATACCATGCTCGTCCATTCTGTGAGTTTATATTATCTCTTCATTCCCATTCTTCCCCCCTCTTTTATCTTGTTTATGTTTTGGAGGTCAATGTTGGGGCTCTCTACAAGTATTTCTGGTTTATATAAATTTGGGACTGAGCATCTTCTAACATACAGAATTTAATACATTCAGAACCAAGAGGATCACCCTCTAGGACCTCTCAGGTAGACTACACTCTCTCAGTCTCAGGTAGACTACAACTTCGTCACCACCACCATTTCCCAGTCCCCTCCTTTTTTTTTTTCCCCCTTACTTTTGCTTTTTCCTCTTCTTTTTTTTCTCTTTTTTTTCCATTCTTTGCAGTTCTTGGCCTTTTATTTTTTACTACTTTGTTTTAAAATTTTTCACTTTAGTGGTGCTTTTGTTTTATTTTGTTCTGATCTTTGTCTTAATTTTCTGGTCTCTGACCTCATCAGAATCATCTAGGGTGAAATTTACTTAGGTCATGGTTGACATTCTTGACTCAGCCCACTCATACAGCCTCTGCACTGAACAAAATGACTAGAAGGAAGAACTCACCATGAAAGAAAGAATCAGAAACAGTACTCTCTGCAACAGAGTTACAGAATTTGGATTACAATTCGATGTCAGAAAGCTAATTCAGAAGCACAATTATAAAGCTACTGGTGGCTCTGGAAAAAAGCACAAATGATTCAAGAGATTTTTATGACTGCAGAATTTAGATCTAATCAGGCCAAAATTAAAAATCAATTAAATGAGATGCAATCCAAACTGGAGGTCCTAATGACGAGGGTTAATGAGGTGGAAGAAAAAGTGAGCAACAAAGAAGACAAGTTGATAGCAAGGAAGGAAGCTGAGGAAGAAAGAGAAAAATAAAAGACCATAAGGAAAGGTTAAGGGAAATAAATGATAGCCTCAGAAGGAAGAATATAGCATATAATTTGGGTTCCAGAGAGCACCAAGAGGGCCAGAGGTCCAGAGGGCCAGAAAACATATTTAAACAAATCATAGCTGAGAACTTCCCTAATTTGGGGAGGGAAACAGATATTCAGATACAGGAGATAGAGAGGTCCCCCCCAAATCAATAAAAACCTTTCAACACCTCGACATTTAATAGTGAAACTTGCAAATTCCAAAGGTAAAAAGAAAATCCTTGAAGCAGTGAGAGACAAGAGATTCCTAACTTATATGGGGAGAAATATTAAATTAACAACAGACCTCTCCACAGAGACCTGGCAGGCCAGAAAGGGCTGGAAGGGATATATTTAGGGTCCTAAATGAGAAGAACATGCAGCCAAGAATACTTTATCCAGCAAGGCTCTCATTCAGAATAGAAGGAGAGATAAAGAGCTTCCAGGATAGGCAGAAACTGAAAGAATTTGTGACCACCAAACCAGCTCTGCAAGAAATATTAAGAAGGACCCTGTAAAAGAAAGAGGGAGCCCAAAGAAATAATCCACAAAACAGGGACTTAATAGGTATTATGATGACACTAAATTCATATCTTTCAATAGTTACTCTGAACGTGAATGAGCTAAATGCTCCCATCAAAAGACGTAAGATTTCAGACTGGATAAGAAAGCAAGACCCATCTATTTGCTGTCTACAAGAGACTCATTTTAGACTTATGGGCACCTCCATCCTGAAAATGAAAGGTTGGAGAACCATTTACCATTCAAATGGTCCTCAAAAGAAAGCTGGGGTAGCAATCCTCATATCAGATAAAGTTTATCTCAAAGGCTGTAGTAGAGATGAAGAGGGACATTATAGCATACTTAAAGGGTCTATCCAACAAGAAGACCCAAAAATCATGAATATTTATGCCCCGAATGTGGGAACTGCCAAGTATATCAATCAATTAGTAACCAAAGTAAAGACATACTTAGATAATACACTAATAGTAGGAAACTTCAACATGGCACTTTCTGCAAATGACAGATATTATAAGCACATCACCAAAGAATCAAGGGCTTTAAATGATACACTGGGCCAGATGGATTTCACAGATCTATACAGAACTTTCCATTTGAATGCAAGTGCATACACATTCTTTTTTTTTTAATTTTTATTTGTTTATGATAGACACACAGAGAGAGAGAGAGAGAGAGAGAGAGAGAGAGGGGCAGAGACATAGGCAGAGGAAGAAGCAGGCTCCATGCACCGGGAGCCCGACGTGGGATTCAATCCCGGGTCTCCAGGATTGCGCCCTGGGCCAAAGGCAGGCGCCAAACCGCTGTGCCACCCAGGGATCCCATACACATTCTTTTCAAGTACGTATGGAACTTTCTCCAGAATAGACCACATACTGGGTCACAAATTAGGTCTCAACCTATACCAAAAGATTGGGATTGTCCTCTATATATTTTCAGACCACAATGCTTTGAAACTAGAACTCAATTACAAGAAGAAATTTGGAAGAAATTCAAACACATGGAGATTAAAGAGCATCCTACTAAAAGATACATGGGTCAGCCAGGAAATTAGAGAAGAATTAAAAAGATTCATGGAAAGTAATGAAAATGAAGATACAACTGTTCAAAATCTTTGGGATACAGCAAAAGCGGTCCTAAGAGGGAATACAAGCATCCCTCAAAAAATTGGAAAAAAACCCTCAAATACACAAACTAACCTCGTACCTAAAGGAACTGGAGAAAGAACAGCAAATAAAACCTACACAAAACAGAAGAAGAGAGATAATAAAGATTCAAGCAGAACTCTATGAAATAGACACCATAAAAACTGTAGAACAGATCAACAAAACCAGGAGTTGGTTCTTTGAAAGAATTAATGAGATAGATAAACCATTAGCCAGCTTTATTACAAAGAAAAGAGAAAAGACTCAAATTAATAAAATCATGAATGAAAGAGGAGAGGTCATAACCAACACTAAGGAAATACAAAGGATTTTAAAAACATGAGCAGCTATATGCCAGTAAATTAGGCAATCTAAAAGAAATGGATGCATTTCTGGAAAACCACAAACTACCAAAACTGGAACAGGAAGAAATAGAAAACCTGAACAGGCCAATAACCAGGGAGGAAATTGCAGCAGTCATCAAAAACCTCTCAAGACATAAAAGTCCAGGGCCAGATGGCTTCCCAGGGGAATTCTATCAAACATTTAAAGAAGAAACAATACCTATTCTACTAAAGCTGTTGCGAAGGACAGAAAGGGACGGAATACTTTCAAACTCGTTTTATGAGGCCAGCATCACCTTAATTCCAAAACCAGACAAAGACCACACCAAAAGGAGAATTATAGACTAATATCCCTGGTGAACACATAAAAAATTCTCAACAAGATACTAACCAATAGGATCCAACAGTACATTAAGAAGATTATTCGCTATGACCAAGTGGGATTTATCCCCAGGATGCAAGGTTGGTTCAACACTTGTAAAACATTCAACGTGATAGATCACATCAACAAGAGAAAAAACAAGAACAATATGATCCTCTCAATAGATGCAGAGAAAGCATTTGACAAAATACAGCATCCATTCCTGATCAAAACTCTTCAGAGTGTAGGGATAGCGGAAACATTCCTCAGCATCTTAAAAGCCATCTATGAAAAGCCCACAGCAAATATCATTCTCAATGGGGAAACACTGGTAGCCTTTCCCCTAAGATCAGGAACACGACAGGGATATCCACTCTCACCACTGCTATTCAACATAGTACTAGAAGTCCTAGCCTCAGCAATCAGACAACAAAAAGAAATAAAAGGCTTTCAGATTGGCAAAGAAGAAGTCAAACTCTCCCTCTTCGCCGATGACATGATGCTGTACATAGAAAACCCAAAAGACTCCACCCCAAGGTTGCTAGAACTCATAGAGCAATTTGGTAGCGTGGCAGGATACAAAATCAGTGGCATTTCTATACACTAACAATGAGACTGAAGAAAGAGAAATTAAGGAGTCAATTCCATCTACAATTGCACCCAAAGCATAAGATACCTAGGAATAAACCTAGCCAAAGAGGTAAAGGATCTATACCATAAAAACTATAGAACACTTCTGAAAAAGATTGAGGAAGACACAAAGAGATGGAAAATTATTCCATGCTCATGGATTGGAAGAATTAATATTGTGAAAATGTCTATGTTACCCAGGGCAATTTACATGTTCAATGCAATCCCTATCAAAATACCATGGACTTTCTTCAGAGTTGGAACAAATTATCTTAAGATTTGTGTGGAATCAGAAAAGACCCCGAATACCCAGGGGAATATTGAAAAAGAAAATCAGAGCCAGGGCATCACAATGTAGGATTTCAAGTTATACTACAAAGCTGTGATCATCAAGACAGTGTAGTATTGGCACAAAAACAGACACATAGATCAATGGAACAGAATAGAGCCAGAAATGGGCCCTCAACTTTATGGTCAACTAATATTTGACAAAGCAGGAAAGACTAAGGCAGTTGTAGAAAACATTTAGAAGCAATTGTTCAACTTTACACCTGCCTGAGGAGGTGGGTGACATTTAGAGAAAACAACAGACTAACCATAAAGCCTAAAGGTAAAGGCTGGTGAATGAGATATCCATCCATAAGGCTTTTTAAAAGCCCATATATATTCCTGGGAATTGAAAAGGCTACCCATATGCATAAGGCTGTGCATGTGCCCAGGGCTGTGCACATACTCTGTTTTGTTCTGTTCAGGCTGCTATAATAAAACCCACTGACTGGGTAGCATAAAATGACAGAAATTTATTGGTTCCATTTCTGGGGGCTAGAAAAATCTAAGATCAAAGGGCCAATGTGGTTACCTTCCGGTGAGGGCCCTCTCCCTGGTGTATACTTGGCATCTTCTAGCCACATCCTTATACAGGGGAAGGGCAAGGGATCTGTCTGGAACCTGAAAAGCACTACTTCCATCCTTGATGGTTTTACCTTCATGACTCAAGTAACTCCTAAAGACCCCACCTACTGATACCATCACATTGGATATTGGAATCTCAACACATGAGTTTGGGTTGGGAGTGTAAACAAACATTTGGACTGTACCACTCAGAAAAGACCTGAGAAGGCCCTAAGTGTTCATGTTAACCGAACTTGGTGATTCTGTGAAAACAGGAAGGGCAAGCTAAGGCAGAGTTGTCAGGTGCCTATCTAAGTGCTGAAAGTGTACCCCAACACACAAAGAGCATCTCAGAGAAGACTGGAAGATTCACTGTTCTCACTGAAATTTCTGTCTAGTTAATCACTAAGCTAACCAAGCAGAGACTTCAGAAGCCACACGTAACAGAAAGTAGTCTTTAGAGAATTATTTCAGAAAAGTTACTGAAAAAACAAACGACAATAACAACAAAAATCCTGGGGAGAGAGGCGAATCTGGTTTCCAGAACTGCCACATTATGTTCTCTAAAATGTCCAATTGCCAACAAGAAATTGTAAGACATGCATAGAAATAAGAAAGTAAGGGCCACACCTGGGGGGAAATAAAGGAATCAACAGAAAATGTCCTTGAGGAATCCCGGATGCTGGATTACTAGACAAAGGTTAGCTGTTTCAGAAAACTCAAGGAAACCATGTCTAAAGAACCAAAGGAAAGCATGAGAACAATGTTTCACCAAATAGAGGATATCAAGAGCTAGAAAGTAAACAAACAAAAACAAAACTAAAAACAGAAATTCTGGCATAGGAAAGTACAATAACTTACATGAAAAATTTACTAAGCTGTCCCAACAGTGTACTTGAGTAGACAGAAGAATCAGCAAACTTGAAGATAGGTACCCAACTCATCCTACTCCTATTATTATTATCCTGATACTAAAGCCAGACAAAGACATCACAAGAAAATAGTAGATAACTATCTTGTATGACTATGGATGTAGATATCTACTAAATGAATGTACTAAATATATTGAATATACTAAATACCACCAAATTGGAAACTTTAAATGGGTTAATGTTATGGTATATGAAATACATCTTAATAAAGCTACTATAAAAAACAGTTCTTTTCACAAAAGCAAACACATGCTTTTCAAACATACGATGAATATTCACAAAAATTTGGCAATTTTCTGTCTATAGAGGAAACCTCAACAAAAATTTTGAAGTTGTTGTCCTACAGTCCAGATGCTGGACTGTGTGTGTATATATGGACATACTGTGATGACATTGGGAGTCATTGAAAGTACTCAACAAGCAAACAAAATATGAAATTCTGGTAATTACATGTGGTTATATTAAAGGGTAAATTAAAACTGTATCTATAATAATAAAAGACCTACAACTCAAAAACTGTGCTGAGAAAAAAAAAATTGGAACCTTAAAGGAAGATTGAACAATTAATAAATTTCACTCAAAACAGATAAGGAAAAACCCAAGAGGATAAGTTAAAGAAAGTAAACTGAAGTAATCATAAAAGGAAAGCAAAATATTGATATAACAGACAAAAAAATAAATGAGTGGAGTTGAACACAGACAAAAGATTATTTGAGAAGACCAATATATTTGACAAATATTTACAACTATAACCAAGAAAAATAAAGATAGTAATGAAAAACAAAATTAAAGGAGGCTTGAATACAGATATAGAAAAGATTTTTAAATTGAAATTGATATTACTTCATTAAATTTAAAAGTTAGATGAAATAGACATGATTATAGAAATTATCCAAGTTGGCTGAAAGTGGAAGATTTGTATAGGCTGATAACCATAGGAAAAAATGAATTAAAATTCAAAATGCTATTCTCCATACCAAGGGTTTAAGGTACATTTAAGGTACAGTTTAGGTGTAGTTTCTGAAATCTCTGGGGAACAAATATCTTATACAAACTGTTCCAGAGAACAGATAATAATGGGGAAAATGGAGCTGGTCAACTCACTTATGAACCCAACATCACTCTATGCTCAGATGAAACAAAGTAAGGCAAGAAAATTATCTCTCTTGGTTTCAATCATTGGTTTAAAAATCTTAGCAATCAGGGGCACCTGGGTGGCTCAGTCTCTTACATGCCCGATTCTTGAGTTTGGCTCAGGTCATGATCTTAGGGTAATGAGGTCAAGCTGCATGTTGGCCTCTGTGCTGGGTGTGGAGCCTGCTTAAGATTCTCTTTCCCTCTCTCCTTCCACCTCCCCTCCCCATGTGCATGCTCTCTCTCTTAAAAAAAATTAGATAGATAGATAGATAGATTGATTGATTGATAGATAGATACACACATATACAGCAGTGATACTTCTTGTTATTGTCATATTCTGTTTGCTGACTTCATTGAGAAAACATGCTAATGCCCACATGAGTAGAACTCTCTACACATAAGAGCTGAATGATGGATGAGGAATTCCTATAGGATAGTGATGTGAAAGCTGGTCAAAACGGTTAACATCACCCATCACTGCATTTATATACTGGCCCTTGGCAGATGGATTTTTTTTTTTTAATCAGGCATAGACCTTATAGGCTTCATAGACTATAAAAATAAACTATGGGAAACATTGCAACCATCTGTGACACAGATGCACAGTGAGCAAGAGAGGGCGTGGATTTCTGTACGAAGTGACCATCCATCATTCTTTAGCTTGGGACTTGTTGCCAAAAGTGGAAACCAGCTCTTAGTGTTAATGGAGTTATTGGCTGAGCAGTAATGAGGCTATTGATTGGACAAAAGCTCTGTGGCCTTTTTCTTCTTTGGAAACTCCCTGAGCCTGAGCATGCACAGCATTACAACAGACATTTCTCTCCACAAATCCTTTCCACAATGTCCTAGCAAATCTTCTTCACAAAGTAGTCCTTAAATATATAACTCAGTTTCATATACCACCTAGCAATTGGTTTCCGTTCTCCAGAGTCATCTGGTAAAAAAGCAAGCAAGTAGGCTAAGAATAAATTAAAGACATAAAACAATCATACCTATTCTGCATTGTCTTCATTCACAGCTCTTTCTGAAAGGGCCATGTACCCACTTCTCAGACTCACTCACTACATACCTCTCTGATCTTTACTTATGGCATTAAAGGATTGTATCCACCAGGCCTCTCCAGGGGACTGCATTCACACATGGGTTCCCACCTACATTTTTAAAGCCACCTTCTGTTAATACTGGGAAGGCAAAATCAACAGGATGCTGTGACTTCCTTGCCTGGGAGGTAATTACCTTAGGTGATATAGGTTGAAGGTCATCAATGAACCTGCTGTACATGATAACAGGGGAAGCAACACACCAGTCAATGTATGGAACACACAACTTTTAAAAAAGGAAAACCCCAGTGAGCACATGAAAGTAAAGCATACATTTCATACCTGTTTGCCAAGCCTAGAAGCTGTAGGTTTACTGAAACTACACATAGCTACAGATATGCGGATATGTGTATGTGCACAGATAGGCACATGCATATATATATATATATACACAAACACACACACAGAAAGCTTTTTACTGCATATCTTAATTTTATTGGTTGCTGGGCTCTTGTTAAGCAGGAAAGCAGCATTTCTGTAGAATAATAATTAATCTGCAAGTTTGAGCAGCTGTTGAATAGAAAAACTGCTCACAAATGCTACATGCCTAACCATTGTTTGGTTTTAGTTAGCTGGGTTTTGTAGATGTTAATGAGTGTGCAATTCTTGACAGGCATGGAAAAAGGTTTCTTTTTTTGAAACTCACACCAAAGCCTTGAGGAGCATCTGTTCAGGCAGAAGCAGGTTAAGCCCTCTTTGGTGGACTGTCAAGTTCTCCACTGCAGGTGAAGACTACCCTCCACAAACAGATCAGCTGCTCTGCGTCCACAGTAGGTCCCCATTCCTTTCAGAACAAGACAGAGAGTTAGCCTGATTGGCTCCAGCTATCACTGGGGCAAGCATGAGTAAAATCAGGGTGGAATTGTACGAAGACCAAAGCAAGGGGTTCCAGATTTAAAACTAACCACTACCAACACCACCCCCCCAACAACAACAAAAACTGCAAGCTTTAGAAGCTTTTACTAAGAATTACCTCCTGATGAGGAAGCTATACACTGTTTTTTCTACAGCTTACCAATTAAAGAAATAGAAAAGATTTCTATTTCCATGGCTCAGAGATTTTGAGGGATCCCTCTGTAGACTTGATCTCCTATTCTCTACCTGCTCTTTAGCAGAGAAAAATCTGTCCATGTACCCCCTGGGCCTAATTTCTGTACAGTAGTGTTTTGTACTGTCATCCCTGTAGTTACTGAAAATATCTTAGCAGACTTCCCCGCTTGCCTAAAGGGAACCTAGTGTTAGCAGGGGCTAGAATAGGAAACAGCACCCCCTGGAGGAAGATGGTGAAACTAAGTGGGCAGAGAAACTGCCGGTGAACAATGGTGTGGCCCTTAAAGCCTCGGTACCATTGCAGCTCCTGTTCTTTGATGTCTCCAACTGTGAAACAGGTATTCTCACATCAGTCTTCCTGTTCATCTTCTTATATTTGGTAGTGTATACAATACCATGCAGGTCAGAGGCCCTTGACATTTTCCTCCTAAAGAACCACTTTCGATTTATGCAACATTTTATGTGTTCCCATATTCGGCTATTTTTAAGATCAGTAAGAGATACCATCAATGGGAAAGCCAAAACTGCGAAACATCACGAAATTCATTAATCATGAGGTTATACACACACACACACACACACACACACACACACACACACACACACATTGGAGGAGGAGGAAACAGTTTGTCCCTTCTTTCTGCTGTTGTGGATTGGAGGTCCTGGGGTATCCCTGACTTCCTGACTTAGATGGGATGACCATGCCTTCTATGGGGTGGTCCTTGGCCTGGAAGTCCAGCTTTTGGTCACAATTGTCTTATATTTACTCACCCACTGGAGACTAGATACATCACTACTATTTTTTTTTATTATCCTAGTTTCCAGATAATTACTCAGAGCAATATGCTTATGGCTAATTTCTTAGTGTTATTCTCTCCATTTTATCTCTTCTATTAGAATATCAATCACAGGGACGCCTGGGTGGCTCAGCAGTTGAGCATCTATCTTCAGCTCAGGCATGATCCTCGGGTTCCTGTATCCGGTCCCATGTTGGGCTCCCTGCA
The DNA here is from genome assembly GCF_905146905.1 of Nyctereutes procyonoides. Taxonomy (NCBI): domain Eukaryota; kingdom Metazoa; phylum Chordata; class Mammalia; order Carnivora; family Canidae; genus Nyctereutes; species Nyctereutes procyonoides. Next base: position 43,290,276 of record NW_026575049.1, on the reverse strand, counting down.
TGGAGCCTGCTTCTCCTTCTGCCTATGTCTCTGCCTCTCTGTGTCTCTCATGAATAAATAAATAAAATTTATTATTTTTAAAATAACCTATTTTTTAAATAACCTTAAAAAATTAAAGGTTTTAAAAAATAGAATATCAATTATTTTCTTTTTGTACCATTTAGTAGTTGCCCTTGAGTTTGCATTTACATAAATAAATAATCTAAGTCCACCTTGAAACAGCACCATATACTGCTGCAGATGTAGTGTCCAGTCTACAGATGAGCCCTTCAAAGGGATTTTTAATTTGTCACATTGTTGTGAATTTCTAGCATTTTCTTTGGATTTTTCTTAGAGTTTCCATCTCTTGACTTACATTGCCCATCTGTTCATTCGTGGTGTCTACTTTTTTCCTTAGAGCCCTCAACATATTAATCAGTTATTTTAAATTCCTTGTTTGATAATTCCAACATTTGTGTCAATATCTGATTCTGGTTCTGATACTCTTCAGATTTTTTTCCTTGTCTTTTAGCAAGCTTTGCCGTTTTTTGTTAGACTCCAGCCATAATGTATCGGGTAACAGAAACTGAGGTAAAAGGCCTTTAGTGTGAGGATTTATGTTAATCTGCCAAGGACTTGGGCTGTGTTTAATGTTTATTGTTACTGTAGGTGCCAGAGGTTTTGGCTTCCTCTAGGGTTTCTGCTTCTGTGTCCTCTACTGTTTTGGCTTCCCTAAGAACTCCTCTTCAGAGTCTGCTCCTTGCTCTTTCCGTTCCTTTAACTGGAACTCAATTATATTTGATTCCTGTTGCTGTGGTGGCAAGGTGTAGGGGAGGGGAAGCATTCTATAATTTTAATGATAAAATCTGTCTTTTGGGCCTGTCCCCGGGGCTGCGACCTTCACAGGGGATTCTTGGCATTATTTTTTTTTACCCCTGGGGTAAAATAGGAAGGATTGAGGGGGCTGGAATTGGGTAAATGCCCTTCTTATGCAGGATAATGCTCTGGTAGTCTTTTCCCTTAGAAAGTAAGTCTTTCTAATGCAGAATGTTTTGGGCATATCTCAAAATGGTTATCTTTCTCTTCCACCTGCCAGAGCCAGCAGGAGGTATTTCTTGACTCTTCATCATAATAAACTGGTGGGGTTCTCTTGGAGTAAAACCTTTGAAAATCTGTAAAATTTCCTATGACTGTGGCCTCCAGGAGTTTTTCATTCTCAAGCTAGCCCACACTCAGCACTCAGTGATTTGTCAAAATTACCATCTGAGTGATTCCTACAGTTGATGGCTCCAGAGGTTTTTACTCTAGGTAAGCAGATCTCAGCTGTGAATCTCTGTCTTCACCCTTCTCTACAGATTTCAGGACAGCAGTTTGTCTTGCAACCTGAATTCTCTGGTGAGTACAAGAAAAGGCATTGATTTTCAGGGTTTTTCTTTTTCTTTCAATTTTGTTTTGTTGTTGTAAAGGAGTGATAACTTCTAAGCTCTTTACACATTGGATCTGAAACCAGAAGTCGAGTGGTATAATCTTGCACAGGTTAACATCTCTGAATCCATTTCTCCCTTTATGACATGGAGATAATAAACCTTTTAGGCTTACTTCATGTCATTATTTACATTAAAATGCTTTATAAATGGTAAAGCACTTTAGTTACACAGAGGCTATTACCAATTAGTTAACATCCCCCACAAATTTGTGGAGTTGTCACCAGGAAATATCTATTAATAATAGCCAGGGATAACATTTCCTAGCTCCCTTGAAATTGTTCTGTGCCAAAGGAATGAAGTTGTGTCCCAATTTCACAACTGGCCCAAAATAATGTCCCCAGTGCTGCTCCAGGCTCTTTACCCTTCTCTTAGAAGCAGAGGGATAAGGCACTGAAATGATGGAACCATATGATGGAAAAATCCCTGCCTACAAGGAACAGACTATTGGGTGTGCAAGAAAATCATTTTACTGTCTTAAGCCACTGAAATCCTGGTGTTTGTTGCAACAGCTAGTGTTTTCCTATCTAATAATAATAAAAAAAAAACCTGATACCTTGATATTGAGGCTACTTACATACATGAACTACTAGTAAGGTGCTGAGTGGCAAAAAAAAAAAATACTGTAGATAGAAGGATTGAGACTCAGGTCCTACTGTAATGCAATATTGAGTGAAACTGTTACCTGTGATAAAGATGACAAAGAGAAAACAGAGACTGTTTTGTTACGAAAATTGAGTGTTTAAGGATTCCAGACAATAGGAAATAAGACTGAAAAAGACCTGAAGGAAAGGCCCATTATGATTTGTTAGGTAAGCAGTGACTCAGCCTTGAGGAAAATGATTATGGACATGATATTCTCATCCAAGTCTTGTTTAAAATGGCTTTCTGATAACTAGTAATTGACAGAAAGATTGACTTGGGGGCAAGGAAGCTAAGACATAATTCCTGCTCCCTACACCTTCCCTGATCTTTCCCTTTACCTGCCACTTTCACCGGGGGAGTAAATTTGCCGCCTAGTTCAGCACTTGCCACGTCTCTCCTCTCTTGTGAGCCTGCTGTTCCTGGTTCAGGCCTGGAACCCCACAGCCCTGGTGCAAAGCTTGGAAAATGTACCTTGAACAACTTAAATTTCATCCCAAAGGTGGCAAGGCTTGCTTCCTCTCAAACAGCCACCATCCTTATTACTGCTTTCTCCTAATCCAGGTTTCTGCTGTTTCCTGCTTCTGGAGATTCCAGCTGAACAGGCCATGCTGGGACTTAGAAGGGGGGAGGCAGGGATTGGCGTCAGGATAGGGTGAGGGGTCCAGTGTGGGGGCTGGGACCCCTCCCTGGTTGGAGGCTTTTCCTCCCATGAACCTGAGCTGGAGCTGGAGAGCCTGCTTGTGGATCTGCAGCATCTCTGTGTACGCTCAGCCACTATGAAAATCAAATTTCATCTTGGCTCTAAACACTTCACTGTGATGGTTTTCAGGGCTTAGACCAATAAAACTAAAACATGTGAGGAGAGAAATCCAATAAGAGAAAGCAATTTAAGATACAAGCCTATTAAGCCAACCTACAATCATTAAACTTTTAAATTTAGGAATTGGCCTCCCTATCTTAAGACAACTTCTGGGAGGCAGAGTGACTACTTGTTCCTTTTAATCCAGGCTTAATGCTACTTCTGAGTTTCCACCTAGACATTTCATGGGGGTTGCCCATCTCTTCCTACCCGGAGGCAAAGGCTGTGCTCCCAGGTGGGTGGTGGCATCACTCTGGCCTGACCCCAGCCCACCCATCCCCACAGAAGCAGTGGGGTGAGAGGTGTGGAGGGGGGCAGTGGAGCAGGCTCTGGCTGATTGGGACTGTTCGGAGAGGGAGGTCCTGGGTCCTCAGTGCTGCCAGGAAGGACACCAAAAAGGAAGCGGCCAGGTTTGCTCCAGATTGCTTCTGTAAGGCTCTGCTGCAGCAGTGTGGGAGAAAACTGCTTCAGGACACAGAGGCATGGACACCTGCCCAGGCCCAGAAGGGAGGCAGTGGGTTCTGGAGGTGGAAGGAAGTCAGATGACCTCAGTGGGGGGTGAGGGGCTGCACAGTTCCAGGGGACTGGCCACGCAGGGTTAGGACCCTGGTCGGTAGGGATGGTTGTGGGAATGTAGGTTTTGGACACACGGTGGAGTGCTCAGGAGATGTGATGGCAGCCTCCGTTTGTTTGGCAAAATGCTAGGAAAATGAACCAAATGCTAGACAAAAATGACCTAAATCTAAATGCCAGAAGTGTGGTGGGGGGGCGGTGGTGCGTAAGGAGGGTAGGGGCTGGCACCCCGGGGCCCAGTGTTTTGTTTCCAAAAGAAAATACCTTTTTAAATTAGGACTAAATCGGGCAGCCCGGGTGGCTCAGCAGTTTAGCGCCACCTTCAGCCCAGGGCATGATCCTGGAGACCGGGGATCAAGTCCCACGTCGGGCTCCCTGCATGGAGCCTGCTTCTCCCTCTGCCTGTGTCTCTGCCTCTCTCTCCCCCCTCTCTGTGTTTCTCATGAATAAATAAATAAAATCTTAAAAAAAAAACAAAAACTAGGACTAACTCTAGGGCCTTAAATTCACATATGTTATTCACGCTATTATGTTTCAAATAGAAAGGAGGTAATCAGCTCAATAGGTATGTAATGATTTTAACAAGACTTTGCTAAAACTTCATAGAAAAATAATTCATATTACATCTTCTGTGTGTCAGCTGAGGATGAAAGGCGACATCGACTGCCCTTCCTCAATGCCAAGAGTCATACTTGAGTCTTGCTTCTCCTCCACAGTCTTGTCACCAGCAGCCATCTAAGCAGGCCTGAGCCACCCATCACTGTTGCCAGGCCTTAAGGACCAGGTGTGGCCACAGAGCACCTTCCCTAGAACTGCAGCACATGTCAGGTTTGGCACATATTTTTTATTTTCTTTTACTTTCACATTTACAAATTCAGGAAGCCATTTGGAGAAAGGGGAGGTTGAGGCTGCCTGGAAGAAAAGCTGGGCTCGTGGGTACTGCACAGAGTCGGGCACTTAGGACTTCTCACAGGGACACCTGGCCTATATCTCAAGAGCCCTCGCTGTCAGGCGACATCTGAAAGAGCAGCTGTGGCCTGCTCCTTCGTGCCTGGAAGATGCCTCGGCCCAGGGTTTTATTGCTGGTGAACTTGATTATCCAACATATAGTCCAGGATGATGGTGTTCTCAGAATCGGGTCCAGTGGTGAGCATGTGGCAGAGATGAATGGAAATTGCCATGTGAACATTGCATTGATTCTGCAGTGCCAGCATGTGGCCCATGGTTGCCTCTGCCGCAGGGGACGGCCCCAGAGACGGGTGTTGTCCCTCCGGATAGGACAAAGAGGTGAACAATAATCAGCGTGGACATGCTCAAACCCACCGCAGTGGGAGTGCGGGAACCCAACCAGCTCTCCCTTCCCCCACGCTACATATCCTGTAAGGCCCCCCACGATGTTCCTTTCCTCAGGTGGAAAGAATGTACACTCCCCTCTTTCCTAAGTTGCATCTCTTGGGCTGAGTGAGACAACTGTTCAGCACGCAGTTCAGAAATACAGACTAGAAGTACCAAGGCATGTATCCTGGAAAGATGGACTGCCAAAAAGTACCCTCAGGTCACCTCTGAGTTTCACAGGAACAAAAGAGTCTTAGAAAGAAAGAATGGTTTGCCTCTGTGATGATAGCAGCGCTAAGATGAAAGCCAGATTTGATCCTGTATTAGCCCCATGTGATTTTTGCAGACCATTAGCTTCTCTATCTCTCCTCAAAGTGCCAGGTGCCATTCTTGCAATCCGTTAGTGACGGGCAGGACCACCCACCCTCTAGGGGAGCTGCCAGTGTGTCTGCCTCTTTAACAACCGAGGGAAATGACTCCTACACCATATAATTTCTCCTCCCAGCCTGTCAGACTGCAGATGTTCAGTCCCTTTCACGTTCTGAAGAGAGTAGAATTCTAATGGCATCAACTTGGGAGGAGACCGAGGGGGGACCTGCCAGGGCCCTCAGTGCACCTGATGTCCAAACTAAGTTGTAACGGTCAGGATCCAGCTTCATTGGCCGAGGCATGCACAGGTCCATGGGAGGCTGCAGAGTCTCCAGAAGGAGTGGAATGGAGGACATGTCATTTCTGTGCTCACATCTCCCATCTGGTTAGCCTCTGGTCTAAAAGGTATTTGAATTCACATTAGTTCTACACATTAGTTTAGCAAAAAATCTGGCTTCTGATACCCAAAGAGCTTAAAGTCCCCTTCAAAACGTGCATACAGGCGCCGGATGTCTCGTTTGCTGATGCCCAGAAAGTAGCGCTCCACCTTGGTTTTATTATAGACGGTAATGCCTGGAGGGATGGTGGGGTAAGACACCAGGTGGTCTATGCCGGCTTCTTTTAAGATATATGGGGCATCGTCCTCCAGGGTCTCATGGTGACCAATTACACTGTACTTTATTTCGCAGGGTGCACACAGTTCAACATACGTCACCCAGTGAATGATGTGGTCCCCAAACTGAAGGTCCAGCCACCTGTGGTTTGGATCGCCCAGGTACCGTACAAAATCTTCAAATTGGATACCCCTGGTCTCTGTACGGTTCCTCCTGTATTTCCTAATGATGCCAGGGGCAATCTCGTGCCTGTACCAAGGCTCAAAGCGGGGATTATGAACAAACTTATCCTTAAACGCAGAAATCAGTCTTTCGAAGGGATCTCTTACGATAAAAAACTTGAAGTATGTTTTCAAGCTAAGGAAAAAAATGAAGATAAACAAGCAGTCAGGCTGATGCTCATTGGTGATAACCAGGGAGAGGTGGGACGACGGAAGAGCATCTGCTGGAGCAGCTGTGGCCACTATGGCTAGAACTCGCCCTCCCATGAGAAGCGAGCTTCGCACATTTCTGAGTCCACCCACCCACCTTCGGAAGAAGACTGTTACCCATTTTACAGTGAGGAAATAGAGACTCAGAACTGTAACTGTCCCAGGCCACGGGACTCTTCATCCTAGAGGGCCACTGTGAAGACATCTACTTATCTCAACAGATACTCAAGTATTTCCAAACTTCAAAGGGGTTTAAAAGTCTTGTTCTTGGGCAGAGAACTGATTTAAGGGCAGGACCCTGAGTGAGGCAGAACAGTGGAGGCCAAAGGAAGTTACTTTAGGAAACCTCTGTATAAGTTCAATTTACAATTGCCAGGGGAAGGCCACCTAGAGCACGGAGTAGGTAAGAGAAAGTGGGGAGCGAGGCTGCTAGCTCCAGGTGGCAGGAAGGTGGCCCGGGGTAGCTGCCAGTAGTGGCGGGGCTGGCGCAGTGGCAGCAGCGTGACGGCCTGGGATGGTGCTGACAGAACAGTGACATCACCACTGCCGTCATCACGGTGCCCACTCCCCGCCAGAGACCAGATCAGGGCCCTGCACACCTGGACTTGTCTTCTATCACAGAAGCCCCTATGAGGTCAGTGCTCAGGCGGGCAGCAGGACGGCCCTGACCCAGGAGGCTCTCTGATCCTGCATCTAACACCTGCGTTCTACAGGTTTTGCACAAACCAGGAAGACTAAATAACCAGCACCAGAAAAAATTAGAATCAAATGGCTAAAAAGCAAGGGAGTCAAAGTTCATTTGGTGCCCTTAACAACATTCTGATTTCTTTTAAGCCTTGTTCTGCAGGGTCATTTCATAGTTACTAAAAAGAAGTTTTCAATTTACTAGCTAAGTAATTTTTTAAATGCCGAGTCTCTGCCCTTGCTGTGATCAGTGAGGTCTGATTCTCTCGGCCTGTGTTAGGTTCAGTCCTCTGGGCAGCTACCATGAAAGTTGGGGTAAGGCCTCTGGAAGAAGGTAAAAAACTATGTGGGGTTCCTCTGTAATCCAAATCCCTTTCCTGTGATCTAAAGGTCATATTCAGTAAGGAGTCCATAAAGCTTAGCAGAACTAAAGGAGAACAAAAAAAATTACTCGTTTCTATTAAGAAAATTGTGTAACCTTTGTTTTAATGGACTGCATAAAGGTAAGGGTGGAGGAGATGTCTTGAAATTCTCATGAAGGAATTTTTTTTTCATGAAGGAATTTAAATGCACTGAACCCTGGGTGTATGCTTGGCTGCCTCTCACGGATGTAAACCAAAAGCCCCCAGTAGTCCTTGGAACAATCTGAAGTGCATGGCAAGGGCAGAACTAAGCCTCCGGTTTTACCAAAATCCCCCTCCCCTTAGGAACTACTCCTACCGCTTCTGAATTTCCGCATCGCTGAAGGAAGAGAGACGAGGGAGGCCATTCTTCTCATGGTCATGAACCACATTTTCGGGGATCTCTTCAATGGAAGGAAAAGCCCCTGGGAAGGAAACAAGGAAGGACAGGTTGGCTGCCTCAGTGCTACCCTTCAAGGAAGATGCCTGGTCTCTTAACCTGGGCCCCAAGTTCCCCACAAGCCCATCCACCGAAATCCCAGTTTAGGTATTTGAATTCCAGCTGCTTCTGCCAGCAGGATGAGAGAATGAAGAAAAGCTTCTGGTAATCCATAAGCCAACTAGAGGAAACAGACAAGTCGGGGTGGGTGGGGGAACAGGGGAAGAAACACTGCCAATCCCTACTCCTGGCAATGCACCTAAATTAGGTGAAATCTGACATTTAAAAAAGCTCCCTGCATGCAGAAAGAATTCCTAAAACGAGCCATGCTCCTTCTACTCTGAAATTGGGAGGAAATGCCAGGGGAGCAGGACTATGAAACATACTGCTGGCTGATGCCCCATCAGGGGCCCATCACTCCCAACAGGCTTGTCCCTCCCAGCTCCACATCCCTAAGCCTGCGGTGGTTCCTAGGTAACCTCACCACATCCCAGACTGGCGAGTGGCAAAGCTGATTGGTGCTGGGAAAACCTGGCCAATGCTGTGGGAGCAGGGTGATATATCTGAAGCAGGGGACAAGGAGGACAAATGTGTCTAAGAAGGCAGGGCAGGAGCAAAGCCACAGTGCCCAGGATGGGGTTGCTGAATGGAGGCTTGAGTGCACCCCACCCTCAGGTTGGTGGACTGGGCAGGTTTTTCCTTCTCTTCTCAACTTAAGACAAATAGAAACAAAGCATCATTACCCACAAAGGTTCTAGCCAGGCCTCTGCGAACCTTCCCATCCATCGTTATATTAATCCTGTCTTGTTGGAGTCTGGCAAAGGAGGATCTCTGTTGGGCCACCTTATACAAGGGCCACTGCCTTGTTTTTTTGTTTTTTGTTTTTTTTTTGCCTTGTTTGATTTATCCCTTCCCCAAGTATGTAAGCACCAGTCCAGAACTCTGTACTAAGTGCTATGGATGGCCATGAAATGAGCAAGATGAGCAACTGCTCTGAAGATAATGAAAGAACCAGCTCTGAAGATTTATACCTGGATGTGCTCAAGTACCTGTCCTGGTGCAGGTGTCTCTAGGGACGACTGGAGACAGCCACAAGGACCATCCTCTATTTATGGCCTGGCAAACCTACCCCCATTTTTATTCTGCACTTGCAAATTGGTGCTTGCTTATTTAAAGTGTGATGCTTTATATTGTGGCGGCAGACTTATAAAACTTTTGTGTATTTATTGTTTTAAATTTGATTTGTAACCTCATTCTTTGATGTCAAAAATCCAACGTACTGTCAGAGTTCTCAAGAAACACATTAATTATATACTATAAGATGAGGCAAGTGTCTCACTTTTCTCCCCCAAACAACCACAGAAAGGTCAAATGAAGCAACCATGAGAAGGCCGATTGACCACCAACTCTAAGAACAGCAGCAAGAGTGGTAGGCTGGAGGAGAGGCCACAGGGCCACCTCTCACGGCTGATTCCTGGTCCTGGAGTCATAGTGCTGTCAACTGGAATTACGCTCTTTTTGAAGCTGGATTTAACAGACAGAGCCCATAATTATCTTGGACCAATTCAGGGTAATTGGAGTTTAAACAAACAAACATGGTATCTGAAAAGAGCAGTGAGTAATCAAAACCTGTAGTGTATGAGGTCACTTTCCAATGACCTAATTTGTTCCTAAATAAACATGATTTCCTGAAGCAAGTGGATTCAATCCTCTGAACATGGAGGCTCTGTACAAAATGGGACGCCTTCTTTCTTAGCCAAGTGGCACAAAATACTTCATCTGTGGGTGAAGGGGCCCCCACACCCACCCACCTGACAGGGCTCTCCTCCCAGGCCTGGGTACAGGCCCTTCTACTGCAGAGGAGCAGCTGGGAGGGCACTGAGTGTGAGCCTTGACTTACCTCCATAGAGCTAGCAACTGCTAAGAGGCAAAGCAATGCCTCTGAAGAGAAGAAAAGAGATCAGCCCAGGGTGGTGGGGGACAGGCTGTCTGAGACAGGGATTCCGCTCTGGAAAGTGAGGAGAGATCCTGACCACTGGGGGCGGGGTGGGGTGGGGGCGGCAGCTTGAAAACCTCAATATTTAAAACTTTAAACCACCAGCTTTTAAAGTGCAACACCCAGGGTGACTGGGTGACAGGCACTAAGGAGGGCACTTGATGGGATGAGCACTGGGTGTTATACTGTATGTTGACTAACTGAATTTAAATAAAATATTAAATAATAATAATAATAATAAAGTATAATACCCACAGGGAAAACACAACGGAGAACCGTCTCTAAGGTTACCAGCCCTTCCAAGTCGACAGTCCCTGCCTGTGGCTCCTTTGTGCTGTCCCCCTCAGCTTCCCCTGCTCAGGCCACAGGGCGCCCCCAGGCTAACCCTGCGCCCGACCATAGACCACAGGTGGCCACCAGGCACTGCACGCACCATTTAACACGATCAACACTTTCTTCCACTGGGTGTTGCCCACTTTAGGAGTCTGGCAGAAAAGAATCCTGTGCTTGTCACACACAAATATCCGGTCCAGAACAAACTTGGAGATGGCGGTGTGTGAGAGGTTCTTCAGGGCTTCATCCTTGCAGACGTTTCTGATGAGCTCCAGGCGTTCCATATAGACCAGGGGCTGAACCAGCCCTTTCCCAGTCGGCTGCAAGTCACAAGGAGGCAAAAGGGGCATAAGAGCTTCTTGAACAGGAAACAGGGGAGCACACCCCCACCACAGGGCCCACCCAAGGTGCCCTAACCCCTGACCTCATGCAGCACATTAGCAGGTAGAGCGCAACAACCAGAGCCACCTTAGCAAGAGCAGGACTCTGCAGGCATGATTCACCTCCAGGGGCCTGGAATTCAGGCTGCATGGATGTGCTGGACCAAAGCTCGGTCAGAGACCTGAGGGTGTTTCTTCACCCTCAGCTTGAACAGATTTGGGAGGAGGCGGCGGGTGGGCTGTCTGCCTGTCACTCTGCTGATGGTGGGCACTATGGCCCACAACATCTCGGACATAGCAGGATACTCTGCATTTGAACATTTTAGTGCCTCCTTCCTTCTCCCTAGCATTTCCCTCCACCTAATTCTGTGTACGTAGATGGATGGTAGAGAAGGGCCAGTCATCTACACACGTGCGGATTGTTTCATAGATGCTCTGGTATTACTGGTATTATTGGTGTAATGGTTTACTAATTTAAAAAAACCTACTTTAGGTCATTCAGTATGGGTTTTAAAAATGCAAGAGCCATTACTCCATCTCCTCCATGACAAGCATGGGGCCAAGCTTCTCTGTAAGGCAGTTTAAGGAGAGGGGAATGGGGTCTGTATAGCAGTGGTGTCAGTCTTCCTGGAAGCGTGGCCACTGTGGGCAATGCTGGGGGCACTGGTCTGCTGAGTCCTCCCAACAAGTGAGAAAACCCATGTGAATGTGGGGCAAAGGCTCTGATCCAGAAACCCCCACCTGCCAGGAAAGTGGGTCTGGAAGCAAGCAGAAGTGGGCATGTGGGCTGCCCTGGATGACCCAGGATCACGGGAACCACTTGGGGCATGGCCTCCGGCTGGGTTTCTGAGGTTGGGGTGCAAGCTGCACAAGGGTATTGTTGCTGCTTTTATTCTGTGATGTCTCAAGCGTTTTTGATCACCTCTGAGTTATCTGGAATAGATCTCTCAATAGTTTTTCCTCTCAAAAGCAGTACAATTTCCAGTCTGTGTGTATCTAGGACACAGGACAGTTCCTCTGTAGACTTCACATATGGAATACTACTTCAGTGTGAATACTGAGTCATCATTCTCCCTACAAAGTCTCAGGCTGGCACTGAACACCGGAGAGAAGTCTGTGGCCCACCCTTCCCACCCCTGCCTCAACTGCCACTCTTTGTAAGCAACCCATTTTTAATACCCAGGTGCTTGTAGGATTTTTTTCTGTAATGTTCCACCACATGAAAAAAATTCATAAAGATAGATCAGTGTAGGTTTCTCCTCTGATTTGCCTCAAAGGCAGGGAGCCCTTTCTACCTGCATTCTTGGTTCAGAAAATGTCTTTTTTCCTCAGGATACTTAGGCAGGGGTGGAGCTCATGTGCGACAGTGGGTGAAAGTTATCTTAGATTAGGAGGCCTATGTGAGGAGGTGGGCAGGGTTTCTGGATCAGAGTCTTCACCCCCCAGCTCACATGGATTTTCCCACCAGGTGGGAGAGACTCCTTAGAACAGAAACCATTGCCACTGTGCTCCAGCATTTCTTCACAATGGCTACCATTGCTGTAAGACTGACACCCCTACCAAACAGAACCCATCCCCTCTGCTTACAGGTAGTTTAAGAGGCATAACTCTGTGCTTATCACTCAAGGGATGGAGTCTTATATCATTACACCTCAATGAATGTCTTTTAAAAAAGAAACATACAAAAGTGTTGACAGTGGTTAAAGAAAATTATGGATTGTGATGGCTATAGCTGAGGTCTTTTTCCTTCTAAGGCTGGATATTTTAAAAAAATATACAAAGAGTTTATCTCCTTCATAAAAAACTTGATTTAGAAATATTGGCTGGTGGCGGAGAGCACCTATAAACACTTCTAGAAAGTTCTAGAAAACTGTTCCAAGTTGTCTGTGAATGGCATCTGGGTACTTTCTATATTAAAAGGTGGCTCTGTAAAAACAGCACATTTTTGTCTCTCTTCCTTCAGCACAATCATCACTAACTAAAAGCCACAACTCTGCAGAGCCCCCTCTGAATTTCCTTCCAGGGCTCACCTGTCCCTTTCTTACCAGCCATGGGCCCCTTCTCATCTTTCCTTCCTCCCTTTTTCTACAGCAACAGCCAATATTTCCAGCCACTTCCTGAAGTGGCCTCAGGGCCCTTCCACTGCCCAATAAATCAGAGATGAGTCAGTATGGTTGGCAAGGAAAGTGGACACAAAATGGGTTCATTTGGCTTTTCCTCTCAAGAGAAAGTTGACTTAAAAAACAAAAAGAGATGAAAAAGCTCAAATTCCAAATTATGACACATACTCTTTGGGACAGCTTTAGAACCTAACAGGATATCTGTAACAGAAAAGGGCTTTTGTTAACACTTGATTCAAAATCTATTGCTCTGTTACTCGGCAGAGTGAACCATTTGGCAAATATTTATCAAGTCTTTACTCTGTGCTTGGATGCAGTTACAGGTGTTCTGTGGAGACACTGGGAAAACCTCAGCTGAGTAACAACGTGTGTGGCAGTTCAGTGACACCCTGTCCTCAGTGACTTATTAATCCCTCCCTGTTCACATCATGGTGGAATGTCTGCCCACAGAGACCTCCTGGCTTTCCAAGAAGCATCCCATAAGGCAGGTCTGAATAAAGAGTCTGTTCCTCTAACCCCACTCCTTTGGCTACCCCTACTTGTGGCCCTTTCCCTCAGCATTTTGAAATTTCTGTTGCTGTTTATTGTCTATTCATTCCCTTTAAGTTACCCAGAACTTCTTCCCAAAAGTTCAAACCAGATGGTCCCCTAAATTAACTTTACTGAATGGACCAAAATGCCCTTTTATCTGTTAAAATGCACCAAGATTTTCAGGCAATCCTTTTAATGGGCAGTTGTAAAACCAGTCCTCCCCTAAGGACTGTGTCAGTTACAAAATGGGGGAGAAGGACACAGCCTTCCAGAACACAAGAGAACAAGGACACTGGAAATATTGGGATGATAAATGTTTCCACCCCACCACTCCAGCTCCCTGCTCTTACCTCATGAATCTGCCATAACCAAACTCCCTGACATACCTTCTCAAGTGTTTGACTGAATTTCCTGGGTTTCCCTGGTGAAGGGAAGTGTTTTGGGAATTCCTAACAGCTACTTTCTCAGGTCAAGACATTCTGGAAATGAGAGTGGGTACTTGTAGCCTTACCCAGGTCTGATCCTTTGCAGAGATATCCCTTCCTCCCCAGAAAGCACGAGCATGAGTCTGCCACTCTGGCTCTTGCCTTCTTGCTTCCATAAATGGAGTCTAATTTAATCTCATTCCCTCACTCACCCCAACTCTTGCTCACTTATTGATATGGTCTTTCTCTCTTTTCTCTCACTCTATTCCAACCTGGATCACGGATGACACTCCAGAGCAGTGCATCACAGGGCAGAACCGACCCCCAAACAAGTTCCCTTGAGAAACTGCAGAAAAATCTCCTTCATTTTTAAATTTGCTTTTCCTCAAGCTTAAGCATTATATGTAAAGAAAAACAATTTCTCATTCAATTGTGCTTATGGACTGGCATGGTTTTCTGTTTTCTTCCTTTGCAAATATACTAAACCAATTTCAATGATTAACACTGTTTTCCATTCAAATGTTCAGCTATATTATGTACAAAATAAACTTTCTTTTGCAGTTTTTAAAAACTGAAGTGTAAATGAAATACATTATATTAGTTTCAGGTGTATGACATATTGATTCAACAGCTACACAAGATCAACTTTTAAAGATAAGCTACACAACCTGATCACTTTTATAAATCACCTTTCTTTTGGGAGGACAGACACTGAGTTTAATATCTAATGACTCCAGGTCTCAGAGAATCGTGTCTGACCAGCTGATTCCCACTCCCTTTACCTTGCATTTGAGTTTCATGAGCGTCAAGGGGACAGGGTAGCAAGAACGGGAAACAGGACATGTAGTTTGAAGTCCCAGCCCACTACTTGCTGCCTCTGACACACAGGCTCTGTTCCTGAAGGCTCACACTTTCCAAATGCAAAATGAGAATAAAAATACTTAAAGCTCAGAGGGCTGTTTTTGTAAGACTAAAACCCAGTAAGTCTTCTGTGGACTGCAAGGCATGTTCTGCTGCTGTATTTCCAACCACGATTACTCCCCCACAGGGCCTACAGTCTAGTCTGTGGGAAGGGTGCTCCTCCTTCCCTCAAGAGCACCTCCTGGGATGGTCACTTTTGTTCTTCATGAGCTACTGCATTGTAGCTGCACCCTTGTCTCAGAGCACTGTGTTCCTCTTGTGAAACTCTTACCCCAACTCTGTGTCATTACTGATCTCAACACCTAAACGTTTATTTCCCTTCCTCTTCCCACCCTCCTACTTCCTACAGATTTTTCTGGTTTCCTCTGTGGTCCATCCACTCTCTTCCCTTGTCCTGGAATGCCTCGACCCAAAAGCAACATTCCAGGCATGTTTCAGGGAGTTCTGCAGACTTAACCAATCAATCAGTGTTCTGCATCTTGTAACTTGATCCAACAGCACTTCCCTCTGACCAGGTGCACACTTTCTAGACTTTGTTGCGCTCTAATTTGTGCAGTGCAAATCAAGGACAAGAACATCTCCTTCTCTGCAGCTTAATGCTGGGCTGATAAATGTCTTAGAGTTTGGTCTACCAATTTCATTCCTTTAGACATACCTGCAACCCAAACTTTCCAGACCCAGAATAGAGGTTAGCTAGTGAGAGGGGAATCTCAAGAGTGTGCCCCCTCCTCATCTTGGCTGGGGATTAATTAGGAATTTTTGTATAAAAGGAGCCTGAGGAGAAACACTTGGAGTCAGAATATGCAGGAAGGCGAGCACCAGGTAAGTCAGCAGCCTTGGGCTGTCCCACCAACTCCCATAAGATTTGGGATGATTAGCCTTTTCTCTAAATTGTTCTCTCACCCATACCATTCAAAGGTGAGATTAGCTGCTCTTCTATCCAAGAACCCTTCTAAACTTAAAAATTCCATGATTCTAGGTCAGAGACTTTCCCCCACTCCCTTGGTTTTCTCCTGATCTAGCTCAACATCCTCCATTCCCCTGGCAAGGCTCCTTCTAAGCTGGTCAGGAACACAACACAATCAACATTTACAGAGGATCCATGATGTACAAAGCACTGTGAAGAACCTAAAAACAGATGTGACTGTGCCACCTCCAAAGAGAAACTAAAAGATGAGTGGAAATGTGCAGAAGTAACAAAAGCCACAACTCTAGAGCAGAATGTGATGAGACAGTGAGAGGAAGCCAGCTGATGTGAGTACAGATAGAGGGGAGGCTAGTCCCATGTGATGGGGATCCTCACGGAGGCCAGAGAGGGTGAGAACAAGACACCACAGCTAAATGAGGAAGAGGCAGCCCTGCCCCTCCGCTGAGGGCCTCAGAGGGGATAGTACCCTCCACCTTGCTGTGCTTACCTTCAGTTCCTCAGGAAAGTGTTTCTCTCCAGGCAGCTTCCCTGCATCTGGCACGGCTGTCAGCAACAGGAACTCCTGTTTGGCGCCATATGCTAGGAGACAAAGAGGTTAAGGTGTCTTCTCATGGAAGAACAGAACAGATACACAGATCAGCAGGACAGAACAGAGGCCCCAGAAATAGCCCCACAAAAATATGCCCAACTGACATTTGATAAAGGTGCAAAATCAGTTCAGTGGAAGAGAGTCCTTTCAAAAATGGTGGTCTGACAACTAGACCTCTACACACCAAAAAAAAAAAAAAAAAAAAAGGAAAAAAAGAAAGAAAGAGAACATTTACCTGAATCTCATACTTTATTCAAGAACAAACTCAAAATGGATCAGCACTTAAATGTAATAAAACTGAGCCACCACTGCGTGGCTCAGCGGTTGAGCATCTGCCTTTGGCTCAGGGCATGATCCTGGGGTCCTGGGATCGAGTCCCACACAGGGCTCCTTGCAGGGAGCCTGCGTCTCCCTCTGCCTATGTCTCTGCTTCTCTCTCTCTCTCTCTCTCTCTGTGTGTGTGTGTGTGTGTGTCTCATGAATAAGTAAATAAAATCTTAAAAAAAACTTTAAAAATATTGGAGAAAATCTTTGGAAAAATTGATAAGCTGACTCTCATCAAAATTTAAAGCTTTTACTCTGCAAAAGTCCCTATAAAGAGGATGGAAAGACAAGCCACTTGCTGGGGGAAATTATCTGCAAATCAATATCTGGCAAAGAACTAGTATCTAGAATATGTAAAGAAATTTCAAAACTCTACAGAAAAGAAAAAATCAATCCAATTAGAAAACAGGTAAGACACAAACTGACATTTTACCAAAGAGGATCTACAGATGGCAAATAATCACAAGAAAAGATACTCAACATCATTAGCAATCAGGCAAATAAATACAAATGAAAACCACAATGAGATACCACTACACATCTATCAAAATGGCTAAAAGGAAGTAAGGTGAAAACTCCCAAATGCTAAAGAGGGTGCAGAAAAACTGAAGAACCTACACGGCTGTGGGAATGTAAAACAGCTTGGAAGTTTCCTTAAAAACTAGGCATTTAACTACCATATGACCTATTAATTGCATTCCTGAGAATTTATCCCAGAGAAATGAAAATTTATATCCATACAAAAACCTAAACACAAATGTTTATAGCAACTTCATTGCTATATTGTAGTAGCCCCAAACTGGAAGAAAACCTAGATGTCCTTCAACAAGTGAATGGATAAACAACAGTGATACATCCATACTATGGAATACTACCCAGCAATAAAAAGGAACAAAGTATTGATACACAAAATAATAGCTGGATGACTATCCAGGAAATTATGTTGAATAAACAAAGCCAAGGCCAAAAGGTCATACACTGTCTATAACATTCTTTAAAAAAAATTACAGAGAGAGAAATAGATTAGTGGTTTCCAAGAAGGGGGTAGAGGCCAGGGGAGGGAGATAAGGAGAGGCAGTTAGGTATGGCTATAAAAGGGCAACCCAGGGTTCCCTGTGGTGATGGAGATGTTCTGCATCTTGACTATCAATGTCAATATTGTGATCGCAACTCTGCACTGTAGTTCTAGAACATGTTACTATTGGGGTAAACTGAGTAAATGGTACATAGAACTCTGCGTTCTTATAACTACATATGACTCTACAGCGATCTCAAAATTAATGGTGTAATTTAAAAAAACCCAAGTTAGGGTGCCTGGGTGGCTTAGTCAGTTAAGCGCCTGACTCTTGGTTTCAGCTCAGGTTATGATCTCAGACTCGTGAGATCTCAGAGCCATATCAGGCTCTGCACTCAGCATGGAGTCTGCTTGAGAGTCTCCTCTCCTGCTCCTCCCCCACTCTTCTCTTTCTCTGAAATAATAAAATCTAAAAAACAAAAATCCAAGTTAGCAGTCAAGTTAGTATTTATACATAAGTTTAAAAATTCATGGATAGTGAGATGACATGAGACAAATCTTACAAAATGCTAGACCAGAGTAATAATTAAAAAAAAAAAAAAACTGCTTTGGGAAAATCCTTTGGGTAGAATTTGAAGATAATTTTCAAATTGCTACAATCAAAGAAACATTTACTTTCAAAATTCTCCAAAGCCTAAAAACATAATTAGAAAAAAGGTAACAAAAAAACCATAAAATCAGCGTAACAAAGCATAAACAAAGGCACATTTTTTTCATTTAAAAAACAATCAAAACCTCATCTTGGGTCATTAATAGCCACACCACACACACCGGACTGGAGCCCCCTACCTGCCCCAAGGCTGGCTGTTACACCTCCCCCCAGGCCCTAGCCAGCCCTGCTATTAGTATGCACCATGGCCTGCTATCCACCCTACTCAGGGAGGGTAAAACATCTTACCGGTACCTGACAATAATAATAATCCCATCTCCCCATCTGTTACACATCTTTGAGTTCTCTGCCTCCAAAATAAACCTCTTTGTCACACACCTTTAGGAATGCCACTAAAGTCTTTTTCCTAGCCTACGTGGGATTTAAAATGCCATCCTAACCAAAGCTGTACACAGAAGCTCTTCTGTACTTGCAACAAGGTCAAAGAACCCAGGCATCCCTGGGTAGCTCGGTGGTTTGGC
This sequence comes from Nyctereutes procyonoides, assembly GCF_905146905.1. NCBI lineage: Eukaryota > Metazoa > Chordata > Mammalia > Carnivora > Canidae > Nyctereutes > Nyctereutes procyonoides. The sequence continues at coordinate 43,271,710 of NW_026575049.1, read as the reverse complement.
GCCTGCCTCCGGCCCAGGGCATGATCCTGAAGACCCGGGATCGAGTTCCGCATCGGGCTCCCTGCATGGAGCCTGTTTCTCCCTCTGCCTGTGTCTCTGCCTCTCTCTGTGTCTCTCATGAATGAATAAAATAAAATCTTTAAGGAAAAAAAAGGTCAAGAGCCCTTTCTATGGTATGAAATGGACAGAGTATCGGCGCCATTAGCCCCCAGAGTTCCTGAATGAACTCCGAGGACCCCAAAAGACCACCCTCTATTCATCCTCCTCCGCTGCAACCTTGTCATCATTGAGCACTCACATGCTAACAAGACAATTCACACTCGATGCCTGTCTGGTCACTTTGTGTTCTGATGGCATCTTCAAAGACTAGCATTGCAATGCTTAGCTCTGTCACAGGTTGAGTGGGTTTTGCAGAATCCTAAGTTTCCTTAATAACATTTTAGATGGGACAATGCATCCTGAATTCTAAACAGGTGACTTGTCAATGAATTTCTGAAGCAACCTGTTTCCCATACTCAGAAGCAGAGAGAACAGGCTTTGGCAGCTGTGGAACATCTCATCTCTCAGCCAGTCATTATATTTGGCTCAGATGGTCTCGTTCCCCATCCTGACCCTCAGGAGCAAGCTTCCAGCTCCAGGATCAAGCATTCTGAGCCTCTAGGTATGGCCAGGTGCCCCCAGTGTATCAGATAACTTTTGTTACAGGCATCACTATATTTGCAATGCTTTATAAGATGTCTACATTTGCCAAGCAATGTACCACCTTGTTCTTCTAGAAGTGATCACATCCACGAATCTCCCTCATCGTGCTGTCACCAGCCCCTCAGTGTCTGTCACCTGCCCCATCACATGCTAGGCAGTAGAAAGGCAAAGATACTCAAAGCATGGGCTCCGTCCTTAAGCAGCTGACAGCCAAGCTGAGAGGCTGAGTAGAGGCGAAAGATTGGAAGAGGAAGTCAAAGTGAGCTGAGAAGAAAAATCAGTGTCTACACATACACACCAGATTCACAAGGATGTCGTTTTTGATTTCAAGTGTCACCATACCATGCCATCAAATTTCCCAACACTGAATGGGCTTTATGTCCCTGTGACAGAGTCTACTTATAACATCTGAGCCTAGTTCCATATGACACTGAAGTTTGTTAACTAAGGATCAATCATTGCTACAAATATCTTTATGGCTTCACTGCTGAGCTGAAGACAGACCATAACACAACTTTTTAAACAGTACTTCAAGGTAAATCTGCTCTTCCTATCAGCTTAAGTGGCAGGGAAATCATTAAGAACAGGTAGGTCAGAAGAAAACACACATGCCCGGTGACAGATTGGAACAGAGCTCTGTGTCCCAGAGGTCACAGCCAGAAGGAGCAGCCACACAGACATTGAAGTTACATCAGGCCCCTTGAATGATGAGACCACGGATCTCCCATCTGCTTTACAGGAAATGGAACCTCATCATATAGGAGACCACTGTGTTGTCAATTATTTCTTTGTGATGATACTACACATTGGGCTTTTGGTTTAAAACCAAAACACTGTGAACATGAGTGAAACAAACTCCAGCATGAGAAAAATCTCTTCCAGTCACATGTTAACAAACCTCTTTCAGTTCCCTGTACAGAGCGCTAAGACTCAGCAGGGGGGCTTAAGTGCCTCCCCTAGACAAAGGGGGCCCCCTAAGGCTAAGTGACTAAGCCCACCAAACCACAGCTGTAAAGGGGGCAGGAGATACCCTCTCTGATGGCCTCCTCAGAAACTGCATGTTTACCTTCTCATGGGTGTCCATCCCTGCTCAATCACCCAGGCTAGCAAGACACCCTGCAGGCAAGCTCACTTCCTTCCTTTAGAACTCAGCCCATCTTCGTGATCCCAACCAGGTACTTAGGGACAATTAGAGAAGTTTCTGTGTGCTCAAAAAGGCTAGGTTGTGTTTTGGCCTTGACAACAAAGGGTTCTCACCCCAAGTTACCTGCATGCTGTGGGGCTTACCGGTGACCCACCCTGCTTCCCAGAGGTGGGAGAAGGGCAGTGGGGCCAAGCGTGCACCGGATCTAAGGTTCCAACCAGAAGTAGTCCACACCACTGCATTCCCATTCACTAAACACAGCAATCACACTGAACATCCACTAGTGTGAGAAACATTTGGTGAGCAGCACCTAAAGCTACCATAGATCTTTCCTCCAGGTTTAAAATCCTAAAGCTTCTCATCCTTCCTTGCGGGTTTCTCCTTCTATCCCTTTAACTGTTTGCTCCACACTTTACAAAGCCCTCTAGAGCTTCTACATTTTCCTGAAAAAACTCACCACATCCTAGCTTATCAGATACTACTGAGGAATGTAAAGTTCTTTAGAGGCTATTCTGCCAAAGAATATTATAACTCAAAGGCACACACCTCACTTAATTATTTTTGGTGGAAGTCTCATAAAATATATTCCCTATACTCCTAGTTTTTGAAACAAAATAAATAATAAACAATTTAACCTCATGACTTGCCATTGAAGTGCCTTCCTTACCATGAGGTGACATTTAAGGGAACCATTAAAATGTGTGGACTTGCTGTACCAACAAATTCATATTCTCAGCAGCTGCAGCTCTTTCTACATTTGCGGGTCTCCAGAGTTGCACTCCTAGAGATTCTAACTCATTTGGTCTCTGGTTGGGCTAACAGGGAAAGGTTTACAAAGTCCTGCAGATAGTTCTAAAGTACCATGGGGATGAGACCCAGTGCTCTCTTAATGAGGGATCTCCATCACAGGTAAGTGTAACTGTTCTGGGGCAGCTAGAGAAACATCTAAATGGTCAAGCTGAGATGACTGTCTCAGATTCCAAAGACTCCCTAAAGTTTCAATGTCTGCTGCTCTGACAGAGGCCCTGGTCCATGGTGTGAGCCCTGAGTATCTGTGATTATCCATCGTGCGCTGTGATGCTCCTGGCCACCCCATATACCTGCAGTTAACACAGCCTTCCTAAGGCTGTGAAAACCTCCCAGGTTCTCACAAGGGCTCCTGGAAGGTGGGGGTGGTACCTGAAATGACAATCTATCAGGCCTGAGCACAAAGGAGCTAGCTGAGTTACTGAGTGGAAAGCACGGAGCTGAGAATCACCTCTTGGGGCTAATTTCAGGGACTCCCTCTTTGGTCTACACATCTGCCTTCCAGCCTCACTGTTCCTCTATAGACAGGCTGAGAGACGGAGGGAAGAGGGAAAAGAGAGGATGAGTAGGAGCAGGAGGGTTGCCCGTTGAGAAGCCCTCAGCCCAGCAGGGGGCTCTCTGGGCTGGAGCAGAATGGTAGTCTGCTGGCCACTTAGAAGGCACATTTCCTGCAGCTGCAGTAAGTGGGGGAAACTGCTGGAATGAATGGATACTCTCCTGATCTCCCCCTTCCTAAGGGCCACCGACCTGCAGGCGCATGTGTGAAGGCTTGTACACAGTGAAGATGCCGTGCACACCCATGTTCACAAGCACCCTCTTTATTAAGCAGACATAGGCCAATCTGAAGCTGCTCATGAGCCTTTTCAGTATCTCCCGTTTGCCTTGTCTCACTTTGCCATGGAAGGAGTCGCCTTGGGGTTCCAGACCATCAGTGCACCTCCTTACGTACCCAGCATCCTCACAGATCAGAGAGCTTCACTGTACTCAGGTCAATCTTGGAGCTGTCAGACATGTCCATTTTGTAGAAAAAACCCACTAATGCCTCAGTAAGCAAAGGTCAAGGGCATAACTTAAAATAAGTTCTTCTGAATCTGGGTTTGGTGTTCTTTACATGTCTTCATCTGAACACCTACATCAAGTCAAGAAGAGCTAAAAAGTCCTCAAAGACTACTGGACAGAGTATTTAAATCACCTCCCCTCCAGTGAACTGAAGGTGACTTTCAAACGCATGGCCACCAGCACACAGTGCCAGCTAGAACACAGGGATGCTGGTCAATCACGGCAGCATCTCTGGATGACACAGAGTAGGAGACCTACCAAGCCTAGGGCCCAGAAGATAACCTGGCAATGGTATTGCTGGGAAGAGGCCACCAAAGGAGCCCCCATAGAACGTGAGCTCCACTTGCCCCCCAGGGGAGATGCAGAGAAGACACCTTTGTCCCTTTCCACCTCCTCTTGTGCACCTCTGTAACATGAAGGAATTGGACGCCATGACCTCCAAGGTCACTTCTGGCATTAATGTTCCTCTGATTCTGTGACAAAGGTCATCTATGTATGTACCCAGGAACAATACCACAGCATTATCTGGATTAACTGAAATCCATCCCATGAGGAAGCATACCTACCATCGGGGTCTTTAAAGGTCAATGTGATAAATTTGCTAGCCACCATGAACATGAAAATCACCCAAAAGCATGCGGCCAACAGAAGCCACTGGTGGTGCATGTTGTCAAATGTCAGCCATTCAGTAATTCTTCCTGGAAAACAAAAGGGAAATGCCCTTAAACAAAAGGTAATAAAAAGAACAGGTGATTTTAGTTAATAGCATCAATGCAAATATTTGAAAAAATTTTTCTATTGACACAGAATTTTGACTTAGTATTTAAATTTTATTAATAATATGAAGTTATCAATCTGATAATTCAAACAAATTTAAAACACTCTAATGGAAAGGAGCCATTTCTGTCTGTTTTTGGAATACATGGTAAGATTTGGCTTTTGCAGATTTGCCTTGTAACTCCCTTCTGGCCCAACCTAACATCAAAACCAGTTGCTGGTACCCAGCAATAGCCTGCATCTGGAAGCAGGTGGGCAGAAGGAAGTCTACCAAGGGTCAGACCTTTGCTGTGGTAATTTGTGGAGGGCAGAAGCCATACTGAGGCAATTACAAGCAGGCCTTGGGTAAAATCTTGACATGCTGACAAGATAGATGTAGCCACACCTACAGAATCTCTAAAATGGTAAAAATGAACACTGGAGCTTTTCTGTCTCCATTCACTTGCCTGTGAGAGTCTGTGCAGAACCTTGGGGGTGGGTGTTTTTCATGCTGTCACTGCCCGAGAGTAACACAGGGCATGTCAATCCTCAACAGGTCATGCTGCAAGGGACACATAAAAAGCGAGGAAGTCACAGTCAATTCTTGGCAAGAGAGAGAAAACAAAAAGTGTGTTTCATTTCACCTTTAACACAGTGCTTCTTCAAGCCAAACCAAACCACTTAAAGAGACCCTGCTGGGCTGGGTTGGTTTCCACTAGCTGACTGAGGCCATCCATCACTCCTGGGCAGCAGGGAGAAATGGTCCTCTCAACAAGGTGCTGATGACTTATGATTTCAGACAGCTTCTGAACACTGGATGGGACAGAGCTCAGCGGGGACCCAGGTAATCAACTCTCCACTTTGTCTCAACAACATTTACTTCCTAGAATCTCAATGGAACCAGACATCTGAAACCTGAATTCCCTCCACCAAGTGATTATCCAGCCTATACCTGAATACATCCTGCAATGGGGAGCTTACCACCTTACTTTACTGCCGGCTTGAGAGCCAAACTCGGTCTTTCTCACACATCAGACCCAGTGTGTTTCCTGGGGTCAAACAAGGTTGCCAGATTAAATAAAATAAAAATGTAGGACATGGGATCCCTGGGTGGCGCAGCGGTTTGGCGCCTGCCTTTGGCCCAGGGCGCGATCCTGGAGACCCGGGATCGAATCCCACATCGGGCTCCCGGTGCATGGAGCCTGCTTCTCCGCCTCTCCCTCTCTCTCTGTGACTATCATAAATAAATAAAAATTTAAAAAAAAGTAGGACACTCAGTTGTAACTGAATTTCAGATAAACAATACAGTAGTGTCCCCTAATCCACCAGGGATACTTTCTAAGACCTCCAGTGAATGCCCCAAACTGCAGAGAGTACTGAACCCTATATATTTTGGGGTTTTTGGTATACATACAACCCTATGAGAAAGTTTAATTTACAAATTAGGCACAGTAAGAGATTAACAATGATAACTAATAATAAAAGAGAAAAATTATAACAATATGCCGTAACAAAAGTTATGTGAATGTGCCCTCTCCCTCTCAAAAGATCTTACTGTGCTGTACTTACCCTCCCTGTGATGATATGAGATGGTAAGCTGCCTATGAGATGAGATACAGTGAGGGGAATGACACAGTCACAGAGACACAGTGTTAGGCAACTACTAACCTTCTGACCATTTGTCAGAAGGAGGATCATCTGCTTCTAGACCACGGTTGACCACAGGTAACTGAAACCACCGAAGAGGGGACTACCGTGAATAACGTTTTAGTAGAAGTATGTCCCAAATATTACATGGGACATACTTACACTATAAAGAGCTATTTGATGTCTCCTGAGTTTCAAATTTCACTGGGAGTCCTGTATTTTACCCGGCCGCACTGCCTAACATGGGGCATGCCCACCCCTCTCCAGCTGCCTGAAGCCAGCTGGCCTGCCTGAGTTGAGTCTCCATTTCTCCTTCAGTTCTGCTCGACTGAGGGAGAAAGCCTAGATGACTCCACCACTCACAGCTCTGTGACTCAGCAAGTCACTTAACCTCCCTAAGCCTTGATTCTCCACTCGTGAGACAAGTCTCTCCTCCTTCCAGGGTGGTCATGAGGATTAAAAGGCCTGTAGCTGTCCCCCTGTAAACATAAAGTGATCCTCTCTGATTTTCCAATTTGATCTGCAAACAGCCTTCTAAATAGCCAGAAATGAGTGAGACAGCTGCTAGTCTTCCCAAGAAGGGGGGAAAGAAAGCTAGGCTTATCCCAGGGGACTCAAGTTCCTAATTCTTCTCTTCCAGAGACAACCAAGGTATAGGCTGTGCCCAGAGGCATAGGTTACTGCAGTCCTGAGTCCACTGGCCTTGTCCCTCACAAGACAGTGATACTTAGAGGTGTCCATCCCCATGGGTTCCAGTGGGAGCACTCCACTGGGAAATCCCAACTGCAGGCCTTTTCTAACAGAAGGGCAGAGGGGCAGAAGAACCAGTGAGGGCTACGGAGGGGATAAAAAGAAAGGAGGTAGGAGATAAGTGACCAGAACAGAGAAACTTTGTTCCCTTATACCAGCTTTCAGGAAGCCTGAGAGGCCCAGGAACACTCTGGTTGCTGAGTGGCCTGGGGCTTGCAACCCCACTTTGCTAAGAGAAGTGCTAAAGACAAGTGAATACAGAGGGGAGGCACCTTGAGCTGCTTCCCTCACATGGGCTTTCACTGTAGAGCAGGAAAACCTCCCAGTACTGCTCACTCACAGTGTCCTGCCATGATCAGATGGAGGCTGAAGCTTCTGGCCCCTGGGCACCCTCCTGGGTATCAAGCCGGCACTTGGGAGGGTTTTAGGTTTTATGGCTTAAGAATCTCATCTTTCTAATGGGAGCCAGTTTTCTGAAGGGATCTAATTTGAGTCTGTGGACTGAGTTCACCTCTACATAAAAGTAGGAAGATAATGAATAATCAGCCTTACATGAAAATGAAGGGTCATATCATCTGCTTTTCAGGAAGGAGCTCAGGGATAGGATCTCTACATCTGGGCTAAGAGAAAAGTGAGACCTGCATTATCCTGAAGCCACGCCTGCCTTCCTAAATCTTGGATTTTAATTTCAAGCCAGGAATACTTTATTCTTTCACCCCAGGCCTGGGGTCAGGGATGGGCGGGGGGCGGTTAGTCTATTCTCTTCTGGAAAAACTCCCCAATTTTCTCATCTGTAAGATAAAACCACCACTGCACACCTACCAGTGTGTTGTGAGGCCCCCCGTGAGACAGAACCCACTGAAGCACCTTCTCTACAACTTACAACACATCAGCCAATGTCTTCTTCCCGATGGGCAATTTTACTTGAAACACGTTCAACTTCAAAAGGGACTTCAATTAAACCCCCTACTGAACTAGGACATCTAGAGTGCCCTCTCCTGCTGTGAGCCTGGCTGCTACCCTGAGTCAGAAGGGAGATCTGCAAGGCCTCCACATCCCTCTCGTCCCTATCACAGCCCACCTGGACTGGGCAGGGACAACCAAAGACACCTGGGGACCCTGATGAGGGCTGCAGACGTGGGAAGTTTTGTGTGATGCATAAACCATAAGCCCTGCCAAAAAATGTTCTCTTGAGAAGAGGAGTATACAGTCGCAGGCCCTAGGCAGCCTGGGTGGCTCAGCGGTTTGGCGCCTGCCTTCAGGCCAAGGCGTGATCCCAGAGACCCAAGATCAAGTCCCATGTCGGGTTCCCTGCATGGAGCCTGCCTCTCCCTCTGCCTGTGTCTCTCCCTCTTTCTCTGTGTCTCTCATGAATAAATGAATAAAATCTTAAAAAAAAAAAAAAAAAGATAAAGTTGCAGGCCCTCACCAGTGTCTTGGGTAGAGCTGCCCAGATGAGACTGAGGCCTGACAATGACCCTGTGCCCTGGTGCAGTTGCCCTCGCAGGCCATAGAGCCTGAGAGCGGTCCCTGTGAAAGGTGGCTCGGAGGGAGTGCTCGCTGCTGGCCAGCAGACTTCTGTAAATGGGCAGTAAGCAGGGCCTGCTCTCCTCCTGTGCACAACAGAGGAAAAGTCAGCTCACCTTGACACCCACTCAGTTGAAACCCCCCAAAGCCCCTCTCCAACACTCTGCCTTGTTTCATTTCCTGCACCATACCTACTACTCGTTCACCATCTGGCCCCCTACTAGAATATAAGTGCCTCTGAGTAGAACAAGGACTAGAATAGTACCCGGCACTCAGTCAGGCAACAACCATTATTTGCTGAAAGTCTACATCCACCTAGAAACTTACAGGGAAAACTCCGGAGAGCTGAAAGGCACTTCTGAAGGCACCTCACCCAACCTTCTACCTGAGAGTTTCCGAATTCTTTAAAGGATGAAGCCTCCAATTTCAACCCGAAAGTATTTCTCCAATATCCAGTGAGAGTGCTTATATATTTAATACCTATTACCTAAGAGTAGGAAACAATTAAAAACTACTATGACTTCAGTATTACTTGAAAATAAAATTATAAGTTACAGTACTTGACATGCATTTGAATAGATATACAACTTAAATATACTGACTGGGGTGGGGGTTAAGAGATCTCACTAGAGTTCCTGCTTAGTAAAGCGAAGGAAAAGGATGGTAAATACTTTTCCAGCCGGGAGAAAATGTGGTTAACTGACAAAGTCAACATGTATCTGGATATTCAGTAAATACATCTGTCTTCATTGGTTTTTATTTTAAAAATGATTTAATATTTAAAACATAAAGTACAGAGACTAATAGAACAAAAACAGGTTCTTGGCTCTAATAGTTTTGCTGTACTCACTTAAGTGTCTTTAAAGGAAAGAAGCCCCTGTATGCCCCCGCCTGGCTCTAATCACCCTGCACCCGAGAGCTATTGCTCCAACAGGGGGTTACACCTGTCAGATTCAACTCCTCTGACAGAAGGGGGTTAGGAAGGTAGTCTTCCCTGCACAGGGAAAGGTGGGGCTGGCTGCCGAAGGTGGGAAAGTGTGTTCACCCAAGGCTGACAGGAAAACACTGCATTACATGATGATGCTTTCTAGGGAGGCTCCTGCTGGGCTGAGAAACCCTGGGGTGGAGAGATGCACTATTTTAAGTGCTTACCTTTTTTTTTTTCATGGTCTATTGTGAAGAAATTCACAAATTACACACAGACTTAAGAAAAAAAAGCTGTCAAGGTGAAAATTTAGATAAACCAGCACTTGTTCTCCAAGTCATACACTTCATGCGCCAACCAGAACTGTAAGACTAAAGCCTGGTCCCTCTCAAATACCCCTCCCCTAGGCCCATTATCTCTACAGCTCATAACATATGACACACAAACATGAGTAGATGTTCATCTGCATATACTTTTAAGGACACAATAACCTAAAGATAATTATTTGCCAAATTCATCATGAAAAGGGATATTCATCCATCCAACAAACCAGAAGCCAGGATATGACACTGAGTCCCAAACCAAACACATCTGCACAGTTTATGTCCTTATAGAGTCTACAGTCTAACAGAGAGACACACATGCAACGAAGTCTATCCCACAAGTGGTGTGAGGTGGAGACATGGCTCTATGGGAGGAAAATACAAAACGATAGAACTTGGGTGGAGAGGTCAGGGACAGCACTTATGTAAGGACGTCCCCAGGGGACCAGCAGGGAATGGAGGCCTGAGGGTAGGCAGGAGCAAGTCAGGGGCCTTTGAGGAACCAAAGGAAACCCCAGTGGCCGGAGTTTCCAGATCAATGTTAGAGATGAGCAAATGCAGCTATGGTCAGAGAATACGGCATCTTAAAGAGCAGTTTGTGGAATTTAGTTTCACCTTGTGAGCAATGAAAAGCCACAGAAGAGAGTTTTCCACAAGAAGAGGGGCAGCAGGGTCATGACCTGATTTAAATTTTGAAACTATTTCTCCAGCAGCACAGTCAAAAATGTAAAGCACTATCCACTTGGTCATTCTCCAGGCTCAACATCATTTACATAAGTGGCGCAGAAGTGTTCTAACACAGCTGTGTTCTGCATCACCACCTAGACCTACCCTCCTAGATGACCACAATGACAACCAGGACCACCACCACCACTGCCATCACACTGCCATCATCATCATCGCCATCAAGGTTGCTAAAACCTAGCACATAAACTAGTAAAAATCCACAATATCTAACAGGTTGGGTTTTCACGGATCCTAATAAAGACTAGGGGTTCCAGTTAGCCATAGCATGCTTCTGCTTTGAGAGCTCACACATTCTGAATCTAGGTATCTACCTAATGATGTCTGACTTTATGTTTAGGGCAGTGGTTCGAGCCCTGTGTAACTTTAAAAAAAATATAGCAAGGCCCTGGGCCCCAAGAATGTTGAAGCCAAGACAACACATATTTCTGGCAATGGATCCAGGGCTTGTTTTAAAAGCTCTGCACAGGATTCTAATGAGCAGCCAGGGCTGAGAACTGCTTGTCCAAGTCCCCAGCCCTTCCTTTTAATGCCCACATAAATCCCAGGGTGCCTCCTGTTAAATGCAGATTCTAGGCATTTTGACATAATAGCCACTTTCCTACCACCACCTTCTATTATAAGAACAACAACTAGCAGCAAAAGAGTATCTGTCAACTAGCATCCATTGATGCTCTGTAAAAACAGCTTAAAGAGGTTTAATAAGAATCAAAGAACTCCATCACTGTTCCAATTTATTCTTCTTTCCAGCCCTCCTACCTATAGGTGACTAGATTCTGTTGAATTAGGATTTGGTCTGACTTTGGAAAAATTACAATAATTTTCCCCATTTGTTTAAATAAAACGAAAGGCATTCCAAATTCCCTTAGGGCCAGCTCCTTTAAGCCCATCCCACAATCTGGATTGTTTCCCTGAATATACCAATTCTCCATGAGGTTGCCTCCTGTACAACGATGACACCCTCAAGGCTCATTTTCTGTGAGCACAGAGACTAGAGCCTGAAACAAACAGCTCTTCCTCCATACCTCTGCCAAGGGCCACTGCTCTCCCAGTAGCTCGGTGACAAATGGCCTTTAAAAAGCCTGACATTTTCTGTAATTAACTCTCCTTTGTTCAAGGAGCCAAGACAACTCTCAAGTTGCCTCTTGCAGCTAATGGTGGCAAACCTGAGTGTTCCTCAGGCCCCCTGTGGTAACGGTGTGCTGCCCTGAACTGAGCCCCTGGGCCCCCTGGAGTCAGCATACCCGTCTTTAGAGCTTTCCTATTTCCACTCATTAAATGAGACTTTCACTCAGAGATGTCAGGTTCTGAAGCCAAGCCAGAGGGCTGGACTCAGAAAACCCACAAGTCAAACTGGTGGTTAAGGTGGTTTCCCCTCTTATGGGGAAAGCAGGGTTAGGGAAGCAAGAACATAGCTGAACCTACCAAGAGTCTCAGTCTTTTTTTTCCCCCTTCTAATCTAAAAGAAACACAGCACACATTTTATATGTTTGTAATGACTAACAATGGGTTTGGTATTATTACCATCATCTAGTGCAGATTTTCCCTCCCCTGCATTTTCAAAAAGATGCTTGTAAATCCATTTTGGTCAGCTGCCAGTGGCTTTTCCCCGTGTTGGAGCTATCATCCAAAAGCACAAAACCTTTCTGGGTTTCTGCTGAAGAGCTTGACTCCACCTGCCCTGTTCTACTTTTGCTATACATACTCACTTATTAAAGGTTCTGAAAAGTCCTATGGTAAATAAGTCCGTTTAACTCTGTTTAAATAGCTTCTTTTCCAGCTGTCATTCATTCAGCAATATTGATCAAGTGCCCACTCTGAGGCAGGAGTTGTCCTAGGCCCTGGGGATATGGCAACATAACACTCCCTGCTTTCACGGTGCTTCTATAGAGGTGGACAAGCCAATAAACAAATCTATGTGATCACACCAAGTGTGTAGGGCCATGGTTAATAACAAAGAAGGGTAAGGGGAATCCTGAGAAGAGACGGAACAGAGTAGGGAAATCCTGCAGCACCCGAGCCAACAGCTTGGTCAGTGTCCCAGTGTCTCAAAAGCAGCAAGGAGACAGCATCCCTCGTGGTGAGTGAGCTAGAGGTCTAGGGAGTGGCCCAGATAAAGAATCCTGTCCACAGTCCTTTACTGAGCTGGAAACTCCTAGATGCCCACCCTGATCACATACATACTCCAGGGAAAGGACATGCATCCAATGTTCAGTTTTTAAAACATTCATTCAAAACACAGCCAGGCACTAAAGGAAACTTCACCAAAAAAAGCCTGGTAATGCACAAGCAACTGGTAGCACTGGGGGGATTCACAGGAAGAAGGGAAATTACGTAGCTACAGGCTGGAGCAACCGGAGGCATTCTACAATCAGCGCTTCTGTATCTTTAGATTTTGAACGAAAATGTTATCATCTAATCAATAAAATTAATAAATTACTATGCAATAAAATACTGCATATAAATGTATTGTGTATATCTTTATATATCTTTTATGTATTATATATATATATGCATATTACATATAAAGTGCCATGACAATGACAGTCATGGGGATTTTTAAATTTATAGGGTTTCTCTCAATCTAAGTTCAGAAATTTCCTCTGTCTACTTGGCCATGATCATTACAATTTACTGTCTTAGAATGATTAATCATCCTTAGTTACCAGAAATGCAAACACACTCCTTACTCTGTCCAGCTGAAGAATGTATCTGAGGTAAAGACAGATTTTCATGAGTAATGATAACACACAGCAAACACCTGCCTGGGGTTATCTACATGTCAGGCACTGCTGTCAGTAAGGACCAAACTCACCTAATTCCCAGCCTGGGAAGGTGCTTCTATTATTATATTTAAGAAAACATTTCTAAGTATAAGTGTACATACTCCTATTTAAGAGTTTTAAATCTCCTAAAATCTCCATACAAGCAAGAAAAGAGGCAGTGAGAAGAACGGTAAATGACATGAATCTCAAATAGTGAGCTCACATTCTCCTTAATCTAACTTCTGAGGCCTGGCATCCACGTTTCCTTGCAGTATTTGCTTTGCCTGAGATTCTTGGTTCCTCCTGTCACTGTATAAGATAATTAAAAACAAAAACAAAAACAATAAGGACCATTAGAAATGATAAGATCAACTTATTTAATACAACTTGGTTTATATTTGGGAAATAGTTAACCACTTTGATTATTCCAGTACAGTTTGCACAACAGGTCTCTTATAGAGGTGGGCTATATTTGGCATTCCTGGCAAATGAATAAATGTTCTAACTGTGCCAAAACGGGTAGCTGTTTAAAAGACTGTTCCCTGTAACTTCTTATGAAAAATAAAATAAGTTTTGCAGCAAAAAAAAAAAAAATCAAATTCTGTTTTATCTATTTTATATGTTTGACATTGGGTAAAGGATTCCTGTAGAGGATGATGAAATCTTCCAAAGCAAGATGTTCCCTGGGTTTTGCATTTCTTTAGGCTTTAACACCCCGGCAAAATTCTAGCCAAATGACACATCATGAATGAATAACTGGAAACAAGCCGAACTTGTGGAATTAGAGAGATTACAGATTTAATAGAGTTGGCTGGCAAAATAAACATACAACTCATTTAACACATAATGTAGCCCAAACTGCTTGGGATTCATGTAGCACAGTCTAGCCGTGTTTCCTTTTACTCTGAAGAGCTCAATGTTAAAACTAAAAGCAATTTCACATTATGCAGATGGAAAGATTAAGCTTTATGTACTCACATCCAGATTCTTCCAGACCTGTATCGGAAGAAAACAGACTCTTCGTTTCTGCGATCTGAAAGGTCCTGAATTCACCTCTCTCCCGTTTCTATTTCCAGCTCTCTCCCACCTTTTTATCATCTAACCTCAAGCATTTGAACAATGATCTGAATATACCTGCAAACTGCCCGGGATACTTCCTGAGTCTTTCCTTGTTTTGTTTAGTTTTGCAAGCACTCCAGTTTTCATTCCAGCGAAGGAAAGAATTTTTCTCTCAGGTATTACTTTGAGATTCTATTCTTCAGGGTCAAGAGCAAAAAAAAGATGGAAAGATTTTTCTTTCCATCTGGAAATTCCAATTTTGGGCCAAGATGGACTCATTATTATAATGGTAGAAAAGGGAGAAGACTGTTTTCTTTGTGTCTTTTTCTTTTCACCCAGCCACTGAAAATTTCCGAGAGAATAAGTAAGGTCCTGGAGACCAGCAAGCCTGAGCTGCAGGACCGAACCTGAGCTGCCCAGCCTGAACTGAGCTACCTAATTTTCAGAATGTCTGAGGCATTTCTCACCCTGGCAGTCAAAAGTGACCATTACCCAACTCTTTAGGGCCCAAAGCCTCAGGCTCTGGGTGTTCCAGACCAAAAAAAAAAAAAAAAAAGCCCTTTATGACAGTCCTCGGGCTCAGCTAACCAGGCAGAGCCTGGCTGCACCGCTTTCTATTCATTGCCCGGCCCTTTCCTGCCTTCAGAGACTTGGAAAAACAAAAACGACAGCTTTTGGAAAACCTGGTTCAATCTTCCCAGCCAGAAAAGTGCAGAAATTCCTACTTCGTGCTCCAACTTCTGCCCGGCCCCTCGACCGTCCACATCAGGGCCGAGAGCACTCTGCGGCCCCTCCGGCAGGAGACCCCACGTCCAGCCACCCTTCCCGCTCTCACCCACCCGACACACCTCACCGTGCGCTTCGGGAGGGTGCGCACGTGCCTTCTCACCTGCCCTCTCCGCGGGCTCCGTGCGCCCAAGCGGAACGGCTCCTTTCGCTGCGCACCAACCGCAAACGCAGATCGTCAGCCAAAGATGAAAGAGGTAAATCACAGGTCAGATCGTCAGCCAAAGATGAAAGAGGTAAATCACAGGTCACCAAGCATCGATCGTCGCACCGGTCACACCATCCCGCGGCAAGGACGCCGCCGCCTTATTGCATACTTAGCGCGATGAGCGGTCTCCTCACTAACCCCACCAGCCAGCGAGGTCCTCAAGGCACCCAACACACCGGGATGGCGCTCGCAAAGAAACGCCAGCCGGCCCGGGGCTGCCGTCCACCGGGGCGCGGGGCGGGTCGGGGCCGCGGCGCCACGGAACCCACAGCCCGCCCGCCCCCGAGCTCACCCTCCGTGGAGCCGGAGCTCGCCGGGGTCCCCGGGCCCTTCCGCGCCGCCGCCCGCGAAGCTCAGCCCGGGCCTCGCGGGCCTGGCCGGGGGCGGAGCGCGCGGGGGCCCCGCGTCCCCGGAGCGCGGGAGGCCCGCCCCGCCCGGAGGCCTCGGCGCCGCCACCGGCGGCCTCCGCGCCGCGGCCCGCCCAGCCCGGGATGTGGCGGCGGCGCGCCGGAAGGAGGAAGCCGGGCGCGCGAGGCCCTCTCCCGGGGGCGAGCCCGCCGCGGCCCCCGCCCGGCCGCCCGGCGGCTGCGCGCGCCCCCGCCCGGCTGCGCGCGCCCCCGCCCGCCCGTGCGCGCCCCCGCCGCCGTCCCCACGGTGCGCGCGCCTGCCGGGGCCGCGCGGGCAGGCGCGGCGGAGGGGCCCCGGCACCCCGTAGGTCCTTTCGCCTCCCGAACAAACTCCGTCCTAGGCAATTGCACAGAGACGCGCGGCCGAACCTGATGCCGCCAGATCTCCATCCGGAAAAACAGGTATGATGTTTGAGGACCAAAAAAAAAAAAAAAAAGTCCAAACTTGGAAAAATGAAGAAGAAACAAATCCAGACTTGGAAAAAGGCCCAACCGGTTTTTACCCCCCAGCATTTTCTGACGAGCCGTCCCAGTAAAAGCTGGGCCTTCTGTTCTTTGCAGACCGCCCCTCTGCTGACAGTCCAGTCCGGGGCATGCAACTTTGTTGTCGAGGTGCAGGTGATTAATACACAACTGACAGAGGCCCGGACAGTTTACTTGCCCTATAGAGCTGTGACTTCTTAACCTGCACAAGTGGGTAAGACGCTGAGGTTGTAGAGCCTGGTAGAGAAGCCAATCCCAAAGCTGTTGGGGGGGTTATTGCCCTGGAAAAGGTAAACTAGCTTTGTTTTGATCTAACCGACAGACGCTGTATCTGTATCTATTTAGCTGTGTCTGTTGAGCAGACGAGGTGGTAGATGCTGTGCACACCCGCATTCACCTGCCCTGGTAAAACTTGTCAAGCTTTCAAAGAATCACGGTTTTATTGGCCTACCCTGTTGGTTCCCTTCTTAAGGAGTTAAACATAATATGGATGGGGCTTGCCGTTTCAGAATTTCACTTTTAACATGATTACTAACCATTGTGGCTTAAAGATAGCAAGGTGGTTTACTTGGTCTTTTGGTCACTCATCCTGATATTTATTAAACCCTTTCTTTGGGCACTACGGTTGACACGAGACTGTTGGCTTTCTCCATGAGGATCTGAATGGACACACAGATGTGGGAGACACACAATAAGTAAATTTGGAGCTCAAATGAGAAGTAGAATATAATGCAGGGCTTAAGGGTCCAAGCTCTGGGAATTAAGCGTTGTGGGTTCAAATCTTTACAGCACCACATACAGCTTGTGACACTGTCAAATTATGTTATTGTTCTGTGCCCCGTTTTCCTCATCTTTAAAATAAGGATATGGCTCTATAGAATATTGGAGACAATGCACTTAAAATAGCACAGGGCAGCCCGGTGGCTCAGCGGTTTAGCACCGCCTTCAGCCCAGGGCCTGATCCTGGGACCTGGGATCGAGTCCTGCGTCAGGCTCCCCGCATGGAGCCTGCTTCTCCCTCTGCCTGTGTCTCTGCCT
Source organism: Nyctereutes procyonoides (assembly GCF_905146905.1). Lineage (NCBI taxonomy): Eukaryota > Metazoa > Chordata > Mammalia > Carnivora > Canidae > Nyctereutes > Nyctereutes procyonoides. The sequence continues at coordinate 43,254,580 of NW_026575049.1, read as the reverse complement.
CTCTCTCTCTCTCTGTGTGTGTGTCTATCATGAATAAATAAATAAAATGCATAGCACAATTCTCTTCCAGTAGTAAATATTACAGTAAACATAAACGACTTTCATCATTACCATTTACTTACTGCATTCTCAAGGTGCTGTTCAAATATTTAAAAATATATTTCTTTCTAGGGCATACACATTGGTGACTAAAGTAACTGAGTCTTTTTCTTGGGGTATTTCCCAAATTATTCTAGTTCTTCTTTTTGTTTCTATGAATGAACTTCAGGAAAGTATTAATATTTAGTCTTTATAACAGGAGGATAGTTTCTAACGTAGTGGTTCTCAAAGTATGATCCTTGTACCCCTGGATCTGTAATGTCGAGACTTTTTTTTTTTTTTCCCAGCAATGCTAGGACATTGGTTGTCTTCACTATTTAGACATATGTTCTGATGGCACAAAAGTAGTGATGGGTAAAATTGATGACACTTAGCATGAATCTAGGCAGTGGAATAAAATGGGATTGGTGGGCATTGCATTTGTCACCATCAAGCATTTGCAATAAAAACAAAAAATGTCACTGAGGAATGTCCTTCATGAAGTAGGCATACCCTTTGGGATGGGATGGGAAGTGCACACAAGACCTCTTGCTGCATAGCCAAGTATGGTGGTTGTCTGGAGGCCAAGCTCTTGAGTGATGGTTTGTGATATTTCTTTTCATGGAACACCATTTTACTTCAAAGGAGAACTGACAGACACACTGTGGTTACACAAACTTGGGTATTTGGCAGACATTTTCTCCAAAATGAATGAAATGAGCCTGTCACTTCAGGGAAACAACTGATGGTATCTGTTGCCAGTGATAAAACGCAGGCTTTTAAGTGAAAATTCAAGCTTTTGGAAAACCTGTATCTGCCACTAGGAGTTTGACAGTATCCCAATATTTAAAGAGTTTTCTGATTCAGTCAGTGGTGATGTTAACCACCTTTCCTTTCATTCTTTCTTTTCTTTTTTTTTTCTTTCTTGGTATATTGTATACTGATAGATTATGGCCCAATAAGACACATATATTATATATTTGGCCTTTTCCATGGTTCCTGACACACCGCTCCAAAAACCTTTGTAATTTCCTGAATGAGAAGGGTGAAAGGAGCATCTTTTGTTCTAATTTAGCCTTTGTTTCTGGTTCCTGACACAAAGCTCCTAAATCCCTTAGAATTTCCTGGGTGATAGGAGCATCATTTGTTCTAATGAGGCAACTCCAGCTAGCTTCAGATGGGGACTGGTCACCACAAAGACCAAACCTTGATTAGAAGCCTAGGACTTTAAGCCCAACCTCCCCCAGCCTCTGAGGAGAGCAGAGGGGCTGAAGAGTGAATTAATAACCAATTCTGCTGATGTGATGAAACCTCCATAAAAACACTTAAATGACGGGGGTTGAAGAGCTTCTACATTGGTAAGCTCATTAAGGTGCTGGAAGGGTGGCCATGTAGAAAGGGCATGGAAGCTCTGTGCACACAGCCCCCCATAACTTGCCCTAGGAATATCTTCCATTTGGCTGTTCCTGAGTTGTGTCCTTTATAATAAACCTGTAGTAATAAATAGACTGTTTCTCTTAGTTTTGTGAGCTGTTCTAACATAATCAAAACTGAGGAGAGCGGGGCGGGGGCGGGGGGAGGCTCATGGAACCTATGATTTGTAGCCAAGCCAGACTCAGACAGAAGTATGGGTATCTTGGGGACCCAATATTTTTGAGTGGTGTCTGAAGTGGGAACATCCTTGTGGGACTGAGCCCTTAATCCTGTGGAGTTTGACGTTAACTTCAGGGAGTGTCAGAATGAAATTGAATTGTGAGACATTCAGTTAGTGTCTGGAGAATCAGAGAATTGGTTTTTGGTGTTGGAAAACACCCAGGCTGATGAATTTTAATGTCACAGAGTTTGAAAAGTTCATGACAGGGTTTTAGATTCCACGTTGTACTAAACTTCAAGAAACTACCACTTGCCGAGTTTAAGCTTAGTGTTAAAGAAAAACACCCAAAATTATCTGAAAAGATTATTAAAATACTTCTTCCTTTTCTACTTATCTGCATGAGAAGGATTTTCTTCATATTCTTTGACCAAAATAACATGGCAACAGATTGGATGCAGAAACAAGTATATGAATCCAATTATCTTCTATTAAATGAGACATTAAAAGGATTTGCAAAAAGATAAACAGTGCTAAAGTTTTGTTGTAGAAAATATAGTTATTTTTCCTTAAAATAGGTTACTTATGGTACCATATAATGGGAATGTTATTATTTTCAAGTGAATAAATAAATACAGGTTTTAAATTTCTCAGTTTTAATTACTGACTCTCTAAGTTTAGATATCTGAATATCTATCCAGATTAACAAAAGCTCTTTGCATTCCTTGATAATTTTTTTTAAGATTTTATTTATTTATTCATGAGAGATACAGAGAGAGGGAGAGAGAGAGAGAGAGAGAGAGAGAGAGAGAGAGAGAGAGGCAGAGACAAAGGCAGAGGGAGAAGCAGGCTCCAGGCAGAGAGCCCGATGCAGGACTTGATTCCGGGACTCCGGGATCACACCCCGGGCCGAAGGCAAGCACCAAACTACTGAGCCCCCCAGGGATCCCCCTTGATAATTTTTAAGAGAGTAAATGAATCCTTAGGCCAAAAGGCTTGGGAACTGCTGCTCTAAGAGAAACCCAAATTCTTAATGGTAAGAGAAAAATATACCAGATTCTTTCACCTTCCACAACTGCCAACTGTATATCTTTAAAGTCAAGACTGGAGATGATACTATGAAATAATGGAACTTAACCACTGACCCAAATTATTGCTGTCTATTTGAACCAAACCAGTGGAATAAGCAAATAAATACATCTAGAGAAACCCAGATGTTCTTATGGGGATATGGGTTATATGAAGAGCCATCTTTCTGTGAGAGTAAGAATTTGCTTGTTCCTCTGATCATCTTTTGGTAGTAGGATTTTACAAATTTCTCTACGGTACTTCATTTTGGCTTAAGCACAAATGGACTTAGGGTCCTTTGGTGTCAGATACTAGAAATTGACATTGTCTTCCTTGTTACCACTTCCCCATCTCCTCAATATGCCACATGCATTCTCCATGTCAGCCCAGGCAAGAGACAGTTCCCACAAGACTGGCTGTCCCCCTCTTGAGCTCTCATCTCAGTCTTGACAGTTGACACCAGCCACTCACAGGCTTCCTTGGGTTTTGTTTAAACAGCATGTGCTTGGAAATTATTTCTCAGCCACCCTGGACTGTAAAGGCAATGGAAAATTGCATACAGAGAGTGCACATCCAAGTTCCTTTTTCGGAGCCCACTGAAAAATTGCACTTGGCTCCCTTGATGGGTATACAAGGAGAGTCAAAATGAGATTTTTTAAAACAGAGTTGAAATGAGATTTTTCCCGGGTTGAGCCTTTGAGAAAGCTGTAGTGGCCACAACCAAGCATCTCTATGTAGTTCTAGAACTGTGAAATGTTCAGTTACTTAGAGTGTTCTTCTCAGTAGTTGTAGAAGTAGAGATTATCCAGACCCACACAAGTTGATGTCCCTTTCCAGTTTATAGATGGCCCTGTAATTCAAAGGGTTTTCATTCATTTATTTGTTTACCAGGAGGCAGTGAAGTGAAATAGGCTGATCCCATGCTCTGACCCTCAGAAAACCTCCAATGAGTTTATTATGGTCTTTATGGGGCTTTGTTTTGTCTTGTTAATAATTTCTCCTAAATTAGCTAAAATATGATAGGGCTTCACATTAGGAAAAATCCACCAATAGGATTTATTTCGTCTTTGAATTCTGAGGCATATTTCAGCCCTACATTTTGATTTGTTTAAAATACATTTTAAGTATTAAAATGAGGAAAGCCAAAGAGATTGAAGAATCAAATGCTGAACTCTTGAGATGAGAAGGCACACTTTACTGTCAGGTTAGACTACATTCTCAATGTAGTTGGCCAAAGGATAGAAAATTCTATTGGAAGTAAGGCAGCCACACAGAGTAGGTTTGGGCTATGTGACTAGGCCAATGAGCTGTACACAGAAGTGATCTAAGCCACCCATAGGGCTCACCATTAAGAACATGCCATGTGATTCTGAAGTTCTCTTCCCCTGACATATGCCCTGGAAGGCAGGCACACAAAATAGAAGCAGCTGTGATCCCTCTGTCACCATTCGGAGGAAAGTTGCAGTATCTGAATAGAATAAGATGAGCACAAAATCAGTATTCATTGTCGTAAGCCAAGAATAGCTCAGGGTGTATGCCTTATGTAGCACAGACTATCCTAACATAATATTCTGGTTAAGTGATGAGAATGCTGGACTGAAAGTTAGGAGATTTAGGTTGTGTGGGATTGAACTATAAGAAATTGTTGATAATCATTAATTTTTGATGTTCAAGAATGGCAGTTTCACATGATTCACCTTAATAATTCCACCTCTGTGACCAGGTAGGCATGCAACATTGGATAGTCCACTAATGCCTTCTGTATTTCATTTTTCTCATCTATAAACATCAGCCCTCATAGATATCTATGAAACATTCCACCCAATAACAGCAGAACACACATTTTTCTTAAGGATACACAGAGTAGGGCAGCCCTGGTAGCGCAGCGGGTTAGCGCCGCCTGCAGCCCAGGGCCTGATCCTGGAGACCCGAGATCGAGTCCCACGTTGGGTTCCCTGCATGGAGCCTGCTTCTCCCTCTGCCTGTGTCTCTGCCTCTCTCTCTCTCTCTCTCTCTCTCTCGCTCTCGCTCTGTATCTCTCATGAAGTAAATGAAGTAAAAATCTTTAAAAAAAAGGATACACAGAGCATTCTCCAGGATGTGTGTGCTAAGCTATAAAACAAGCCTCAATAAATGTAAAAGGGTTGAATTTATACAAAGAAAAATTCTCTAAACACAATGGAATTAAATTAGAAGTCAATAATGGGGGAAAATTTGAGAAATACATAAAATACATAAATTAGGTTAAACAGCCCAATGGGTCAAAGAAGAAATCAGAAAATACTTTCAAATTAATGAAAATAAAAGCACAGCATACCCAAACTTATGGAGTACACTGAAAGCAGTATTATAGCTATAAATGGGAACATTAAAATGAAGATCTCAAATTTAACCTAACCTTTCACCTTATGAAACTAGCAAAAGAACAGCAAACTAAAATGAAAGCAAGAAAAAAGGAAGGAAATAATGAATATTAAAATGGAAAGAAATGAAAAAGAAAATAGTAAAACAATGGGGAGAAAAACAAAACAAAAAAATTAGTTCTTTGAAAAGATCAACAAAATTGATACACATTTTTCTAGGCTGACCAAGAAAAAAAGAGGGAATAAATAAAGTTACTAAAATCAGGAATGAGAGGGGGAACATTATTACCAAACTTGAAGAAATAAAAAGTTTTATACGTGAATACTTGAACAATTTTGTATCAACAAATTGGATAACTTAACATAATGGACAGATTCGTAGGGAGACACAAACTACCTAAAATTGACTCAAGAAGAAAATCCGAGTGGACCTATGACAAGCAAGAGATTGAATTATTAGTTTTAAAACTTCCTACAGGGAAAAATCCAAGCCCCAGTAATTTTACTGTTGAATTCTACATTTAAAGAAGAATTAATATCAATCCTTCCTAACTTCTTCCAAAAAATTAAAGAGGATGGAATACATCTCAACTTATTTTGTTAGGATAGTATTACCTTGATACCAAAACTAGACATAGACATCACAAGAAAACTATAGACCAATATGTCTTATAACTACAGACACACAAATCCTCCACAAAATACAAGCAAACTGAATTCAGCAACATATACAAAGGATTATACACCATGAACAACTGAATTCAGCAACATATACAAAGGATTATACATATCTCACAATGCAAGATCACCTTAACATCTGAAAGTCAACTAATGTAATACACATGTCAGTAAAGACAAATCATATGACTAACTAGAAGCAGAAAAAAGCATTTGACAAAATTCAAATCCCATTTATTAGAAATGCATGCAATAAATTAGGAATAGGAGGGAATTTCCTTTACCTGATAAGTGGTATCTACAAAACCCCACAGATAGTATCATACTTAATGGTGAAAGACTAAAAGCTTTCCCCTGAGATCAGGAACAAGACAATATGTCCACTTTTATTGTTTCTACTCAACATTTTACTGAAGGTTTTAGGTAGGACAGTTAGGCAAGAACAAGACATAGAAGTATCCATATGGGAAAGCAATAAACAAAGCTATTTCTATTTTAGATGACATGGTCTTGCATACAGAAAATCCTAAGGATTCTATTAAACTATTAGAACCAATAAATGAGGTGAACAAAGTAACAGTGTACAAGACCAACCTATGAATAAGATGGCAATACTCTCTAAATTGACCTACGGATTCATTGCAATCCTCATCAAAATTCCAGCTGGCTTCTTTGGAGAAATTGCCAACGTGACCCTAAAATTTGATGGAAATTCAAGAAAGTCAGAGTAGCCAAAACAATCTTGAAAAATAAGATCAAAGTCAGAGGAATCATACTTCTCAATCTTAAAACTTACTACAAAGCTACAGTAATCAAGAGAGTGTCGAACTGGCATAAGAAGAGATAGAAAGATAATGGAGTAGAATTGAGTGTCCAGAAATAAACCTTCATATTTATGGCTAATAGGTTTGTGACAAGATTGCTAAGACAATTAATGAAATCAGGTGTCAGGATGACTGGATATCCACATACAAAATAATGGATTTAAACACCTCTGTCCAAAAAAAAAAAATAAACACCTCTGTCATATCATATTAAAAAATTAACTCAAAATGGACCATAGACCTAATTGCAAGAGCTAAAACTAAAAAACAAGCAGAAAAATAGGCATAAATTTTTGCAACCTCAAGACAATGGTTTCTTAGATATGTATGACACCACTGCACAAATTCAAAAAAATATATAAGTTGCATTTCATCAAAATTAAAAAATTTTGTGCTTCAAAGGACACTATCACAAAAATGAAAAGACAATCCATAGAATGGGACAAAACTTTTGCAAATCATGTTTCTGATAAGGGACTGGTATCTAGAATATATATAGAACTTCTACAATTCTAAAACAAAAAGACAAAAAAAACTCAATAAAAATGGGCAATGGATCTGAATAGACATTTCTCCGAAAGAGATATGCAAATAGCCAGTAAGCACATGTAAAGATGCTCCACATCATTAATCATTAGGGAAATAAAAATCAAAGTCACAAGGAGATACCACTTTATACCAACTAGAATGGCTAGGATCAAAAAAGACAAAAACAAGGAGTCGTGGAGAAATGCAACACTCATACATTGCTGGTAAGAATGTAAAATGGTGCTCTTGCTTTAGAAGACTCCCTGGCAGTTCCTTAAACGTTAAACATAGTGTTACCATATAACCTAGTAATTTCACTCTGAGGTGTGTACCTGAGAGAAATGAAGACATAAGTGTATCCAAAAACTTGTATGTAAATGTTCACATCACTATTTGTAGTGATGAACGAATAAACAAAATGTGGCATATCCATACAGTAGAATATGACTTGGGCGAAAAAAGGAATGACATCAATGAACTTTGAAAACATTATGCTAATTGAAAGAAGCCAGATACAAAGGGCCACATACCCTATGATTCCATTTATATGAAATGTTCAAAATAAGCAAATCTGTAGTGACAGAAAGTAAAATCATGATTGCCTGGGACTGGAGACGAGATCAGGAATTGGGAGTGACTATTCGTAGATATAGGTGATGGAAAATATTCTGAAATCAAATTGTGGTAATTGCTGCTGCACAACTCTGAACATACTAAAAGACATTGAACTTTAAACGGATGAGTTTTAGGGTATGTGAATTATATATCTATAAAATTTTTTGATTTAAAATGGGCAGATGTAGTGATTTAGAAAAATACCTTCACATATATTGTGGTTCACTTCATTATATGTATCTGTTGAATGGAAGGGAAGGTGGAAAAATGCTCTGCTAATAGGAGATGTGATTCCCAATCTGGCTTTTGTGTAGAATCTGGTAAATCACTTAACTTCTGAGCCCCAATTTTCTAATATGAAGTCAAATATGATATTTTGAATGACTACTGTGTTCCTCTCCAGCACTAATAGCCAATTTATTCTATGGGAACTAGATCTGAATCTGTGCAGAGTTGTTGTGGGGGATGTACATTTATATCTGCGTTTAAGTCCTGTAACGAAAATAGCGAAGTGTGGAAGGAAAAATGTCAGAAATGTTCATCTAAGAAGAAAATAATACGGAGAAATAAGGAGAGAGAAAGAAAAAAAGTAAGTAAATTTTGTGTGTGTGTGACATACAGTTACATAATTAACTACTTATCCAGTTGGTTGAAAATATAATTACTACTTTCTTTCCAATCATGGCAAGATGGGACCTACTTTTACATCTCTTACTTATGATAAGGAAACTGCCAATTAAAATAAAGTTACTATTATATTTTTTCATACAAGCAGTGCTGTTCAGAATGCAGCATGGTTGGGCAGCCTGGGTGGCTCAGCGGTTTAGTGCTGCCTTCAGCCCAGGGCCTGATCCTGCAGACCCGGGATCGAGTCCCATGTCAGGCTCCCTGCGTGGAGCCTGCTTTCCCTCTGCTTGTGTCTCTGCCTCTCTCACTCTCTCTCTGTCTCATGAATACATAAATAAAATCTTAAAAAAAAAAATGTTATCCAGAATGCAGCGTGGTAAGTAAGTTACGTAGTGCCAGGGTGGCACTTTGAAAAATTGGCCCTCACTTCTGACATTGAGTTCATAAAGCATGGGAAAAAGTATCCTTCCCGGATAAGATGTGTTAATAATAAAGCATGAGTAGACAACGAAGTAACAAACTCCTGAGGTCTTATTACTAAAGATTCTTTTTAGGATTGTTATCAGAAAAGCTCTACATCAGGTGGAATGTTGGAAATTCACCACACATATGCTTTATTTTTGTCACCACCCAAATAATTGTGCAGGTGCATTGATTCTTCAGACCATGAGAGTACTACTTGGTTCCCATCTACTATTGATTCTCAGACCTGGCTGATCATCAGGGAAATCTGTAAAGATAATGCAAATCAGTGGCTCTGTTCCCTAGAGATTCATACTCAATAGGTCCAGGTAAAGCCTGGAGACCCTAATTTTTAAAAGCTCTTCAGAGCCTTGATTAGACAAGTATTCTGGGAATACTTGTCTAATCAAGGCCCTGAATTACTATATATCCTTAGTACTCAGATGCCGCTGACTATAAAACACTCTTGAAAGAGGATTTCAGCTATCTCCATTTTGACCTCAGTCTGTATTTACCAATTGATTAAGTTCCTCTTTCCAGCTTATCTCTTAATTCTGGCAAAAGACCCTACAGGCAAAGCATCCTGTGTTGTGAAGACCCTGCAGGCAAAGAATCCTGTGATGCAAACGAAAACTACCCCTCTAGCAATAGGAACTGCCTCTTGCTAGCAAGACCCCCTGTATTTGACTCCAAGACAGTGATCGACCTGACTTTTACTGCAAACCTGCATGTACCACATTTTGCCCACCACTTTGTCCCACATTTTCCTTATGTGAACGTAGAAGTATTTTCAGCACTTTGGAAACAGTCTTTGAGATGTTAGTCCAATGTCTTCCCAGTGTTGGCCTTCCCAGTGTTGGAGATATATTCCTTTCTTGTTTTGCTGCCAGTCATCTCTCTGCCTTTGGATTTTGTCAGTGGTGAGTGGGCCCAACTTGGCCTGTTTGGGAGTCAGGTGCTACTGTGCCCTTATGCCCCAGCTGCACTGTGTTAATTTCTATTTAATTTGGGGACAGAACAGAAACACTACATTAATTGTACTAAAACTCTTTACAAAGTGAAAATAGTAATCATGCATCTATACAATTACATACCTTTCCTTTTTCAGCACCACATTCAAAGTTTTAGCCTACATCCTGTTTCCAGTTTTCAGAGGCCACTGATTCCCTGACGGTGATGCACAGCAGTGTGGAAACAAGCTGCCATTATTAACCTATGCTCATATTCTTAATTGCTTGAAAACTCTTAGGATTGAAAACTCTTAGGATTGAGTGCTTTGAAACACATTGAAGAATACTAGTGTTTTACTTGTATTTTACATTTGGTCAAAATCTTTTTTGTTTCCTCTCCCCTTAATTGAATCACACATGACTGGATGTTCAAAAGTTCTCTTCAAAGTTGGTCAGAGGCTTTTGAGTAGTTCAATGCATTGGAATAGACTATTCCAGTGTCTGTGTTGGTTACAATGACCTTATGTAGCTTTAGAAATTCTGTGATTTGAAAGGTTTAATATTTCCCTCTGCCTTGAATTGACTTGTTTTGTATATCTAAAGACCCAGTTTCGGGATCCCTGGGTGGTGCAGAGGTTTGGCGCCTGCCTTTGGCCCAGGGCGCGATCCTGGAGACCCGGGATCGAATCCCACGTCGGGCTCCCGGTGCATGGAGCCTGCTTCTCCCTCTGCCTGTGTCTCTGCCTTTCTCTCTCTCTCTCTGTGTGACTATCATAAAAAAAAAAAAAGACCCAGTTTCAATACTGCATCATGGTGGTAAGCCTTTTTTTGTTAATGAAAATTATTAATCCAAATTCAAGTTAAAATTCAGCCACATTTGGGGCCACCAAAGTAATTAAGATGAAAATGCAGTGAAGAGATGCCTTGCCTGTGTGAGAGAGTTTATACATGTACAGCTAATGACAACTATATGACCACCTCTTTTTCATTCTGGTGACTGGAAAATTTCTTTTGTTATTAGTTATAAGAGGTAGACATGGGTGTAGGTGATACCCTAGTTCCTAGTAAAAGTTAAGGAGAAGAATGTCTCAAGAGGGGAATACTACTCCCAACTCTCTACTGAGACCACTCTCTTAAAGGCCACAAATAATTCATTTATAGACATTTATCAGATGCTTACTGTGTGCCAGATATTGCAAAAGTGTTGGAGATCCTTAGATGAATAATAATAGTAATAATAGCAAACATTTATATAGTGACTACCCTATGGAAGCACTGTTCTTCAAACTGCACATAACAACCTATTATTAGTGGGTCACAAAATCAATTTAGTGTTTCACAACCATCATTTATTTTTTTTAATAGTTAAGAGATTTTATTCTAGTAGCTATAATTACAGTGCTTGTTTGTCGAAATGAAAACTGAAAACAAGTATACAAAACAGTTGATTACTAATCGTATATTGAAAGCAGTAAGAGGTTCCACGACACCAAATAAACCAGTTCTGAGAACTTCCCCAAGATAAAGTTGAACGGCTCCAGCTTCTTCAGTGTTTATCAAAATACAAAAGAAAACAATAGAGGTCGTCGTTTCAATGGCAAATCTGACCCTTGCAGGCTGAGGGAGTGAAAGCACATGTAGACAGGGGCTCCTGGGGCTTGGGGCTGAGGCGCTGGGATGACTGGCCTGCCCGCCCGCACTCCTGCTGGTGAGACCCCAGGCGGCCCAGAGGAAGCCAGAGTGCCCACACTGCCCCCAGGGAGGCCGGGGTCCCTCCGAGGGGTCCGTGAGCGGTGATGCAGCCCCCAGCCCGTCTCCTGGGTGGCCGTGTAAGCACAAGTACAAGCACAAACACTAGGGGATACAGGATGACCCGAGACAAGAGCGATCACAGGGATCCTATTGTGACCATGCAGAATGGGCCGTGGCTGGTTCTGCCCCATCTCACGTTCCCGGCTGGAAGTGGCCCACTGGTGGACTGGACTCTGGCCGCCCCTGTAGAACATACACTAGGCACATATCTCCCTTCTGTGTGTTCAAGTCTTCTCCTTTTCTTGTTATTTGTAACGATTTTAAAAATGCACTGAGTTTGGGTTAAAAACCAACCACCAAAATGGATCTCAACATAGACCTAATGCCCCGAGGAGGCGTACCAGGCTGGTCCCACACAGCGACTCCCAGAGGCCCCGTGTGCCTAAATCCCTTCTCAGTATTGAACAGTGGGTTGATTCTCTTTGTACAATAAAAAAAGCTGAGTAATATTGCATAGGAGTACCAGAAACTGCCTCGTTGGGAACACAAAACTATTTACATTAAATAAAAACCCGGCTGCAGGCTGCGTCTGCACATTTCCAGCGTGGTAAAGCACACTGTGACCCACCGTGGAGACAGCTTCTGGCACTCACACCACAGGAGAGCAAAGCAGGGTGGAAGGAGGGAGTGAGGGCAGGGAGGGGGCGGCTCACTTCTGGTTCCGGAGCTGATTGGACAACCAGGCCAGTCCCTCATAGAGCCCATCCCTGCTGGTGGCACAGGTGGCCTGAATGCACCAGTTCCTGTGGCGCAGGGAGCACAGCCCCAGCTTGTCCGTGATCTCAGCCGCATTTATGGTGTTTGGGAGGTCCTGCTTGTGGGCAAACACCAGCAGGACGGCATCCCTGAGCTCATCCTCCGCCAGCATCCTCATGAGCTCCTCACGGGCCTCGTTCACACGCTCCCGGTCATTGCTGTCAACCACAAAGATGAGACCTCGTGTATTCTGGAAGTAGTGGCGCCACAGAGGCCGGATCTTGCCCTGGCCACCCACATCCCACACGGTGAAGCTGGTGTTCTTGTACTCCACGGTCTCCACGTGGAAGCCTATGGTGGGAATGGTGGTCACGATCTCACCCAGCTTTAGTTTGTACAGGATGGTGGTCTTCCCTGCAGCATCCAGGCCCACCATGAGAATGCACATTTCTTTTTTGCCAAAAAGGCCCTTGAAGAGGTTTGTGAAGATAATTCCCATGCTGTAGACTGGTGGGAGCAACACTAGCCAGAGAAATCCTTGGCGGCCCGTGAGGCTACTGCTCTGAGCCAGGCGTTGGTTTTGCTCCCACCTCACAACCATCATTTAAAAGAACAGAGGAGAATTGAAATAATGGAGTAGTGCCCTCATATTAAGATTGTAGGGCTTAGGGCCAGCTGTCCCAAGATGGGCAATTTTGTCATGAACATTATTTTGAGTTAAAAGCAATCAAAACTCAGCAGATTCAGGAAAAGCTCTTTATCTCCCCATCTGCTGCCTGCTAGTACAAGGAAAAGAGCTTTTAACAGAGATTCTTCTTTACCTAAGAAACCTATCTGCATAATAGGGCGCCTATGTTTTCCAAACATCTCCTTACTCTTCCTGCTAATGGTGTTCTCCCCTTTGTGTCCTCAGACCCCTACCCCTTTATTCAGCTGATGTAAGTTTCCTATTGCCTCATTGTCTTTGGAATTTCCATGTCGCTGTTTGATTTCCTCATGTGTACACTATCAAATTTGATTTTTTCCCGTTAATCTGTGTCAAGTCAACTTGATTCTTAGTCCAGGTAGAAGGGTCTTGAAGGGCAGAGGAAATTCTTCCTCCCCAACAACAGTAAGAATTGCTTCATAAAACTTTTATTTCATATACATATGCATCCATACATCTATGCCCAGTGGGTCACAGTATAAAATGTATTTCCTATTGTTTTGCTCAAAACAGTTTTAAAGCCACTGATCTAGAACATTATTACTAGGAGCATTAATATGCATTAATTATGGATTCAATTTTTTAAACAGATATAAGGCTATTTAGAATTTTTATTTTCTTTTACGTAAGTTGGTTAGTTGTCTTTTGGTTAGTTGTGTTTTGGGCAGAAATTTTCCATTTCATCTAAGTTTTCAAATTTATTTGCATGAAGTTATTCATAGTATCTTATCTTGTTTTGATATCTGTGGAATCTACATTAATGTCTCCCTTTTCATTCCTGATACTGGTCATTTGTATTTTTCTCTTTTCTTGCCCAGTCTTACTAATGTTTACAATTTACTACTAATTTCTAAAAATGTATTGAAACTAATTTATTTGATCTTATTGATTTCCTCTGTTGCAGTCTACTTTCTATTTTATTGATTTCTGCTTTTATCTTTTTTCTTATCTTTTTATTTGTTTGCTGTTCCTTTTTTTTAAAAAAAAGATTTTATTTATTTATTCATGAGAGACACAGAGAGAGAGAGAGACAGAGAGAGGCAGAGGGAGAAGCAGGCTCCATGCAGGGAGCCTGATGTGGGACTTGATCCCGGGACTCCAGAATCACACCCCAGGCTGAAGGCAGGAGCTAAACCACTGAGCCACCCAGGGATCCCTGTTTGCTGTTCCTTTTAAGATAGAAGCTTAGATTATTTATTTTCAACCTTTCTCTTTTTTAAAAAAAAAAAATTTACACTTAAAGCTGTTAATATCTCTGTAAGTATGGCTTTGATTACATTCTATAAGGTTTGACATGTAAATATTCCAGGTCATAATGAGACGGGGAGATTGAAGAACTCCATAAAAACCTGCTTTTTACTGCTTCTATTCTTGCTGGGACCTGTATCCGCACTTTGCACATGCCTCATCGTGCAAATAGTGTATGTCTTCTTTGTAAGGGACAAAGAGTTAATGATTTCTATGGAAAAGATAACATTTAAGGAAGGATCAGGTGAGAATGAGTGGACAAGGCCATCATATGTGTATTCTAGATCACCAGGTTCTAGACATCTCAACGCCAAGGCCCCCTGTCTCCAAGAAGTAACACTTGGGCCACTGTATTTGTTCTAACAAGTTCCTGGATTCCTGAGAGGACATGTACACCAGACTACAATCCCCAATAAAAAGCCCCAGACCCCAAACAAAGATCAGACTCATGCTCTTTTCCTTTCTGAGTCTTCTGGATACTCCATCTATATCTGCCTTCTTTATATATGTTCAAAAAAACTCTGCTCTCACTTCCTGTTGGCTCAAGTTTGATTTCCACCCTTTGTGAAGCCAAGGACCCTCTTGGCTGGTCCTGCAGGACTCCATCTGGGTCCCTGGACCTGGCCTGTTGGCGTCAATAACCCAATGCTTGTTCAGTTCGATTTGTTCTGTTTAATTTCTTTCATCTTGGGGAGTGTGTCAGCATAATTCTGTGACCATCAGAACAATATTCACACAATTTCCCAAATCATTTTTTACTTAAAATATATCTAACAAAACATCTTTTGGTATTGAATCTTATGAAATGGCTTTGATCAGGAGAGTGGAGTAACCCAATCGGGTGGAGGCCACTAACACAGGTAGTGAAAGGATTCACCCAAGGCAGAACAAAGGAGATAAAAATTTATTGAATCCACTGCAAGGGAGCAGTGGACAGGATAGCCGAGACTGTCAGCCAGAAAGCAGTGGTGGAGGGCTGTAGTTGTGGGAGAGAGCGAGGACATATGGGAACCTATGGAACTTTCTGCTATCACTCAATAAACTTTGCATTACTGGCCAATGTCTGGTCTACCTCTTCATTCTCGAACAGTATGACCAAGAACCATGGGCACTAATGGAAATCCTGAAACATAGACGTACTTGACTCATGGCACCAATGGGATAAAAACTGGTCCAGTTAATTGCAGTACAAAGTTTTTAGGAAGGAACAGGACTTGGTCTTGGTTGTTGGAAGTCAGAAAATTTGCTTCGGAAGACAACATTTTGCAGTCCCTTGATTCAGCAATTCCATATCTAGGGATTTGGTCTAAGGAAATAACTATTTATATGTGTGAAGATTTAACTATAAGGATGTCCATCATAATGTTGCTTAGAATTCTATAAAAACTGCAAATAAGCCTAGATATTCTCAATTAGGTAATAGAAGTTTACTATATTGGAATATGATAAAGCTAAAAATTATGCTTCTGATTAAATATATCATGATATAGAAAACATTCATAGTATATTTTAAAAAGAAAAATATGATATATGATGTAATTCAATTTTTTAAAAAGGGCACATGGTATATTATATACTGTATGCATTGATAAAATACCAAAAGAGATAGATATATGATGTTGACAGTGGTTACCTCTTGGAGTGGGGATTATAGGTGATTATATTTTCTTTTGGCTTCTCTGCAGTTTAAAATAACTTCTAAAGAAAAGTCCATGCTTCATGTTTGTAATATAGAAAAATAGAAGCTGTTGCTTTAGAGCAATTGAGAAATGAATGAATATGGACTCTTGCTGTGAGAATTTCCAGATACCTGACATTGAGTGACATTTTAAAAAGTGTTTCTTTTTTCTTTTTTCTTTGAGAGAGAGAGAGAGAGCACAAGCAAGGGTGAGGAGCAGAGAGAGAAGGACAAGCAGACTCTGCACTGAGCATGGAGCCTGATACAGAGCTCAATCTAATGACCTGACATCATGACCTGAGCGGAAATCAAGACTCAGGCACTTAAGTGACTAAGCCACTTAGGCACCCCAAATGTTTAATTCTTTTTGAATTACCTTGTCCGTAGGCATAGATGGGAAGGTGTTTGATGGAATGTTAACCAAGACTATGGTTATGGAAGGTGGAAAAACCTGGATATTCCCATCAGAGTTCAATCAGAGAAGCACACCAGTAGGAGTGATAGAGAATATGGGTTTTACTACAGGGATTTGGCCTTACACAATTGTGGGAGCTAATTAAACAGCTTACACACAGAGGTTGCCTCTGTATCTGGAGCTGGGCCTGATGTCACTAGGGAAGGCAGTCAGGAAAGAAAGTGCATGAAATGAGAGCAAGGACAAGCTGGAACCTGCAAGGATGAATCAAAATCCATATCAGTCCCTTACTGCCTTCGTTCTTCTTCTTCTTTTTTTTTTTTTGCCTTCGTTCTTCTGACTTCACTGACGACCTGAAGAAGAATCTTGTGCCCATTGTCACAAAGCTAGTGTGCCCCTGGCAGGAGATAGAAAGCCCAGAAGCCTAGGGAGGAATGCAGCTGGGGTTGGAAGAGCTGTGGGTCTGGCTGCTGCCTCACACCAGTCAGGGGGAATCTGCAGTGTCAGTCATGGTCTGCAACCACACCAGACTCTTACAAACCAGATAGAGATACACAGTTGACCCTTGAACAACCTGAGTTGTTCCACCATCCTATATGGCTCTCCAAACCTCTCTAAGATAATAAAAGAAACAGCACTGGCCTCCTTTTTGCTTTGTATCTATAGGGGTAAAGATTAGAAAGACTAGACCTAAAATTATTGTGTGAATGTTAGGATTAATTTTGTATCATCATCTTAAGTTTTATGTTCATTGCTTTCTGACATAGACCTTCCTATAGATGTACCGCTTACTGTTAAGGCAACTATTAAAATACATAAAATATATAAAATATTTAGATTTGATAGAAAGAAGCTAATGTGTATAAGCCAAGAATAACTCATAAGAGTATGTCGATATTCCTAACAAGCAAATGAACACCTTGAAGTTTTATCCTCAATGGAACACCTTGAGGTTTTATCCTCATTGATAGGAAAACAATGATAGTATGTCTCTTATCTGCGTACTAAAACAATAATTTACAACTCTCTCTTCCACTGAGCTTTTGGTCAACAGCAGGTTATTAGTAGTTTTTTAAAAGAGATTTTATTTATTTATTCATGAAAGACAGAGAGGCAGAGACCCAGGCAGAGGGAGAAGCAGGCTCCATGCAGGGAGCCTGATGTGGGACTCAATCCCAGGACCATGGGATCACTCAACCACTGAAGCACCCAGGCATCCTGGCTATTAGTAGTTAAGTTTTGCCTTTTATAGTAATGCTGTCCACTAAGCCTAAAAACTACAGTGTCATGTGTTGAGTCACTACTGTGTATCATGCCCTGGCCAAATACCTTTAATACATAGTATTTAGTTTTCTCTCTAACTCTGCAAGATAAATATTCATATTTCTATTTTACAGATGAGATGATGAAGCCTCAAAGAAGTTAGGTGATTTCCCCAAGGCTACAAAACTCATAAGTTGTGTAGCTGGAATTTGGACAGTTCTGTATGATGCCCAAACTTTGCCTTTATCTTCAGGACTCAAGTGTGGTCCACACACTGGCAGCACCAGCATCTGCAAGCTATTGGAATCTTGGGTCCTACCCAGATCTACTGGATCAAAATCTACAGTTTAACAAGATCAGCAAGTAATCTGCCTTCGTGTTAAAGTTTGAGAAGCACTGTTATGCATACAGTACTATTCTCCACAAAATGGTGTTGGGAGGTCAGATAATTTTATATTCAGTGTTGAAACTCATTATTTGCTAGACTTGATAGGAAAGTGGCCTGGTTGATTTTCAGTGATTAACCTAAGCTTTCAGAGCAGCTTCTATTTCCCCTGTGTGCTCAGAGTAGCATCCCTATCACACAAATTTATGTTGAGGTTACATGATTGAAGGTTCCATGGACATAAGCAACATGGTGATTGAATTTCCTTTTAGGGAGGTGTCTGTGTTCTTCTTCTTATCTGTTAATATGATGGATTATCTAGGAACTTGCAAATGGAACAGACCACTATATAAAAAGAATTCATCAATGAAGATAAAGCACAACTCAAGAAATTATTTAACCCACCATCCCTCCAATCCCAAACTCCTGAGGGTGTTTGCATTTTAAAAGAGGAGCTTGGGAATCAAATGAATCTATAACAGTTGATAATTTGCTGCAGCATATATTTTTTGAGAAGATGGAAACATATTCTTTGTGTCCTTAGCTTTCCTCTTTTAGCTCCAGGCTCCACATTTTAGTGCCATTAGAGCAATAGGATCAGAGATTGGCACTTCTCTTCTCAAAGTTTAAGAGTAGCCTAAGAGTAGAAGGTCCATTTAGTTTGCTACTGTGGGATAGTCACCAAATGATGTTATTTTCACATATAACCAACATAGATCATGCCACCTTTAATACAAAGAGCACATTTCTAACTAGTATCTGTACAATCCTCCAGGCTCTGCCTCCATCCCCCCGTTCTAGCCTCACTTCCTTAGTTTAGCATTTCCTTTTCATCCTGGCTGTACCAGCCACGTGAACCCTCTACTTTGTATTAATTCCAAGGCTTGCTTCTGATTCTCTTTCCACCTGAAATTTCTTCTCTCTT
The DNA here is from genome assembly GCF_905146905.1 of Nyctereutes procyonoides. Lineage (NCBI taxonomy): Eukaryota > Metazoa > Chordata > Mammalia > Carnivora > Canidae > Nyctereutes > Nyctereutes procyonoides. The sequence continues at coordinate 43,235,668 of NW_026575049.1, read as the reverse complement.
ATGTTTCCTCTTGCCCAAAACCTACTCATTCTTCATGCCCAATGTCAGCCATGACACACATCTTTCTTGGTACATGTTAGCTAGAAACTCTAAACCTGGGGCACCTGGGTGGCTCAGTGGTTGAGCATCTGTCTTTGGGTCAGGTTGTGATCCTGGGGGTCTGGATTGAGTCCTGCATTGGGCTCCCTGCAGGGAGCTGCTTTTTCCCTCTGCCTGTGTCTCTGCCTCTCTGTCTCTCATGAATAAAATAATAATAATAAAGGAAAAGAAACTCTAAACCCTAAAGGGTTTATTTTCTCTCTAGTGGGACACTTACACTTTCCATCTCCACATAATATTTATCTGAGACTTTCCCTGCCCTGGTAGACTGTAAATACCCTGAAAGAAGGATCCTTGTCTTAAGATCTAAGCATCCCCACAAATGCCTCATACAATACCTGCGACATCAGCCCTCAATAAATACTTCCTTCCTTCCTTCCTTCCTTCCTTCCTTCCTTCCTTCCTTCCTTCCTTCCTTCCTTCCTTCCTGGCTGATGATGTTAAACGCCTTTCACCTGTGGGACACCTGGGTGGCTCAGTTGGTTAAGTATCTGCCTTCAGCTCAGGTCATAATCCTGGGATCCTGGGATGGAGCCCCATATCAGGCTCCCTGTTCAGCAGGGAGCCTGCATCTCCCTCTGCCTGTCGCTCTGCCTACTTTCTGCTTGTGCTCTCTCTCTGTCACATAAATAAAATCTTTTTTGAAAAACCCCAAACCTTTCATATGCTTAACTGGATCTGTATACTCTCTTCATTGAAATGACTCTTCAAATCTTGTGTCCATTTTCTAACTGGATATTTTTTATTGTTGAGTTTTGAGTGTTCTATATATATGTTAGATATTTTGTTAGAGTCTTATAGATCCCTGAGGCTCTGCTCTTTTTTTTTTTTTTAAGTCTATTTTCTTTCTGTTGTTCTGATTGGGTAATTTCTATCATTGTATTTTTTCAGTTCACTGATTCCTTTTTCCCCTGCATCCAGTGAGTTTTCAATTTTGGTTATCATGTTTTTCAGTTCTGAAATTTCTATTTGCTTTTTATATATATCCTTTATTTCTTTTTTGAGGCTTCCTATTTCTTTCTTGAGACTCTGTTTTGGTTTTATTTATTTATTTCAGATGTGTTTGTAACTGCTTGTTGAAGCATTTTTATGATCGCTGCTTTAAAATCTTTGTATGATCATCTTAACACCTTTGTCATCTTGGTATTAGGATCTGTTGCCTTTTCTTTTCATTCAGTTGAGGTCTTCCTGGTTCTTAGAATGATACATGTTTTTCAACTGAAACCCAGATATTTTGTATAGTATGTTACAAATCTCTGAATCTTTTAAACTTTTCATTTGATCTGGCTTTTTTTTTTTCCTACATTGCTTTGGTAGGAAAAGCAGGAGCACCACCTGGTTGCTACCAGATGGGAGGAGAAGTCCAGTTTTCTTCCTTGGACTTCATTGATGTACCAGTGGGGGTGGATCCTCATTTCTGCTGGACAGGTGTGGGAGTTACAGTCCTCTACTGGTCCTTCACTGATGCTTCCCTGGCTGGGTGAATTAGGAATATTTTGTTACTTCTCCACATGTTGCTTCACTGACACCACAAGATGGGGCAGTGCTGACTCTCTTTTAAGCCTCCTCTGACATCAGTCTAGTGGGGAATGGGAAGAAAGCTTATTCCTGCCAGGTGGAGTGGAAGTCCAAGTTCCTCACATAGTCTCCACTGACACCACAGTCTCCACTGACAGCATTGACACTGTTGTTACCACCCAATGGAAATGAGTGCTATAGCTCTCTACTCAGTCTTTTCTGACATCACTATGGCAGTAGTGTTGGACATCTTGTTACAGCCTGGCAAGGGTGAAACTCTAGACTCCCCATATAGACTTTGCTTGCAAGGGTGGAGATGGGGCAATAGTATTTTCCTGTGGTATTCTGCTGCAACAGAGTGGATATTTTCCAAAAGTTTTTAGTCTTGCTAGGCTGATGCCCTCTCATTTCTTGGATATAGAGAGCAGGTTTTGTTGGAGCATTTTTGGTCTGCACTTATTGGCTTTTCTGGGTTGCTGGCTTCTCCAGCACCCAGTCCAGAATATTTGAGGCAAAAAGAAAACCCAGACAACTCATTGCCATGTTGTCCTTTGGGTCCTGAGGTCCTCCCTCAGTCTGTCTTTTTCTCTCCAGCTTTTAAAATCTTATATATTTTGCATATAATGTTCATTGTTTTTAGTTGTACTAGTGGGAAGAATAGGAAAAAGTAACTCTGCTTCATCTCTCTCAAATAAGAATGTGTAACTTCCCTTTTTTTCCACTCAACATTGTGTTATTATCTATCTATCTATCTATCTATCTATTTATTTATTTATTTATGAGAGAAAGAGAGAGAGATCATGAGGAAGGAGATGCAGAGGGAGAGGGAGAAAGAGAATCTTAAGCAGGGTTCACGCCCAGCACAGAGACCCTCATGGGGCTCAATCTCAAAATCATGAGATCATGACCTGAGCCAAAATCAAGAGCCACCCAGGTACCCTGACATTGTGCTTTTTAGATTTACTTATAATAACACACTGAGAATGAATTCATTTACCTAATTAATTCCTGTATAGTATTCCACTATACAACTAAATTTCAGTTTATTTACCTATTCCCCCAATGATGGGCATTTATGTTGTTTCCAACATTTTGCTGTAACAGAGCTTCATTGAATATCCTTGCACAGGTCTTCTTGTGCACACTTGAGTTTCTCTGGAGTGTATACCTACATGTAGTATTACTGAGACATAGGTGTGTACATTTCAGCTTTACTAGATAGTCACAAATTGCTTGCAAAGCAGTACTAATTTACTCATTTGCCATTTCTTTGCCACACTTAGTTTCGTTATACTTTTTGGTTTTTGCCAATCTGACGTCTGTGAAATAGTATTTAATTGTTTTAACTTGTACTTTTCTAATACTGGTCTACTGATCATTAGCTTTCTTCTTTGAATTGCGTGTTCATATCCTTTGCCAAATCCTGGCTCAGGTCATTACCAGGTAGGTAATATTGAACAAATTATTTAAATTCTTTGCATCCGAGTTTGTAGAAAGAAAAATGTATAATAAGATTATAAATGTAGGGTATTAGGATAAAGTGCATTCATACATGTTAACTATTATTAATTCATAATATATATGTTAACTTGTATTTAGATATTAATTCCCATCTGTTCTGTTATAAATATGTTCTCTCTAATGTGGCTTGTCTTTAATTTATAATATATATTATCATATAGGAGTTTAACATTTTTATAACATAAATACTTTCTCTAATGATTTATGCTTTCTTATAAAGATTTATTCATTTATTTTAGAGAGAGAAAGAGAGAGAGTGTGCATGGCAGGAGGGGCAGAGGGAGAGGAGAAGCAGGCTTTCCACTGAGCAGAGAGCCCAAAGTGGGGCTCTATCTCCTGACCAGGAGATCCTGACCTGAGTCAAAACCAAAAGTCAGATGGTCAACTGAATGAGCCACCCAGACACTTCATCTGCTATTTTTATAAAGAAATCATCTTTCTCTTAAATAATAAAATATTATAACATACTTTCTTCTAGTTGTTTTAAAATTTTTAATTTCACATTTAGATATTTAATCTGGTGTTTATGTTTATATGGTGTCAGGAAGTATACATCTAATTTTTTTCCATGTAGAAAGCTGACTGAGGCCAGATCACAAGTGCTGGTATAAATAAGAGGACTGGTGAGAATGGTGACCTCACTTAGCTTGAGTTACTTTCTCTCTTATTTGCTACTGAGCCAGTCAATGACCGGGACAAAGGATCATAGGAGGTTAAGGGCATGCTTTTGAAGAAACAGCTCTCCAAAATCTCCTTTGTCTTGTGTCTGAATATTGGGGGGTCTCAGTAGCCTGTGGGGTGAGAAAAGTCCCAGAGGCTGCAGAATCAAGGTGGCCTGCCTTTTATATCATCTCGGAGGTTGAAAGGGCTTTGTTGGGAGGGAATGTCACATCAACACTTAAGGACGACCCTGTGATCTCATGAAGATATTGGTACAACTCATATCTTCTATTCTATTTCTAATTGGGCCTCCTTGAGATTTCAGTGCCATGAGACAACACACAACTCCATTTACTGACCATTCCTTCCCCATGATTGGTAACATCTCCCACATCAAATACCCCTAAAAGCCAGTGTCTCTCTGTAAATACAATAGCTAATATAATCATTTATGTAAAACAGACTACTTCAAATGTTAGCATCTTGATTTTGGTTTGTGGATTCTAAATGTCCAAAGTCTAAATGCTTCAGAGCTGAAGTGAAAGAAAACGAAATCCTCATTTTCCTTTGGATGACACGTTCCAGTTTTTAAAGATTCATAACACAATCCAGAGCCTTTTATACAGATGCCTAATGGTATGGCATGGGCTTGCGACTTGGAGTTGTGCCTTCTGATAAATACAGTGGTATCAGATATAGCTGGGTAATTATAATTGCAATAATCCACAGTAGGGAACTAAGTCAGCCCATGAATTGGTCAGCAAACTCTCCACAAAGAAAATTATTAGCATGAGAAGTGCAGGAATAAATGTGTGGGTATAGTCCAGTTTAATTTCCTGTGAACTGATTGCTTCCTTGGTAGCAGTCAGTATATGTGCCTCAGTGCCTTCTGGGAAGCATGCTGCTATGGTGTCATGATGGATATTAAAAACACAGAATCCTGAGGAAGAATATTGCTACATGGTATTAAAATATGGCTCTGGGATGAAAAAAAAATAAGCTTGTGACATCTGACTAATAGGGAGATGGAGCATAGTGAGAATCATTCATAGTGGGTCATAAAATGAAAAGGCCAGGATGCCCACTGAGCAGAGCAGCCAGCAATACTCGGGTGTTGTTTGCATACTGCTTCCCTAAATGACAAATTGCAGTCATCAAAGGCTTCTCAAAACTTTCCATTCACCAGGGCTGCTTAGGCAAGTGCACAAATGATATTTTTACATGTACAGATGGCCGTGCACAGATCATATGGGCGCCAGCAGCTGTGATGGGACCGGGCTGTGGCACGGATCACCCAAGACATTCCACATGGCTTCTGGGGAATTCTCTATTACTTATTTTGGGCATAAGATTTATTTTTGTAAGAGTTTTTCAAGAACCAATATACATATAACTTTGCATGTCCTGAGCATTTCTATGGTGTTGGAGAATGGAGAGTCCAGGATCATGCCGGCTAGAGATAGAAGGCAGAAAGAGCCCAAAATGGGCTGAGAAGGAGCACTTGAGCAAAAAAGAGAAAATGCCTAGTTCTGCTGAACTGAGATTCTCAACCTAGAGTCTGAACCCATAGCAATTGTTCTCAAACTCAGACTGGTGCAGAATCCTCTGGATTTGTTTAAAATCCAGTTTGTTTGCAATGCAGATTCCTATGCCCCACAACCAGCGATTCAGATTCAGAGTCTGGAATGGGACCCACAAACCTGTGCACCCCAGGTATTTCTGAAATGTGTGGTCTGGGGACTATATTCAGAGGAAACCCTTTACTGCTGGTGGGTAATTGTTTGTGGTGGGGGTTCATGAAAAAGGACTATGGAAAAGAGTCATGCTCCTGAACCCCCAAAACAGTATGAAAACTTGAGCATCCATATGTGCCTGGGCATTTTTCAAAGATGAAAATCCATACCTTTCCTCACATATTCAGAAGGATCCATGTCCCCTCAGAAGTTACAAACCACGACAGCATACAGTTTCCACGAAGCTAATGATCAGATCTCTATTTCTACAGAAGGTATTTAACTTCTCTCCACCTCCAACCTCAGATAACTCACCCAGACCCATCTAGCATCTCAGAATTATGAACATATGTGGCCTGACAGAGTTCTGGTCAGAGAGAATGGCCGGGTCTCTGTCACTCTGTTGTCACTATTGGGAAAGTGCTCAAAGAGACATCCTACTGAGATGGATAAGCAGCTTGTCTCTGCAAACAAAGATAGCAGTGCAATTCTGTGCACCAAACAGCCTTGCTAATGGCTCCCAAAGATAGCCTGAGGAGCATGGAGTTCTCCCAGGTGCTGGTTTTCCTCAGTCAAGGCCTGAGAAAGGACCCTTAGAGTCAAAGGTCTGATTAGAAGGTCTTTCTAGTCCTCTGGCTTTGGTTCCAGAGCCCCCTCCACAGCTCCTTGAGCTTCCAGAACCTTCCTCTCATGGTGGGCTGAAGAACAGTAACAGTAACACAGTAACAGTAACACAGGGCATCCATATTGACCATGCTAACCTTAACTCTGCCCTTGGATATTTTTTTCCATTTACCACATGACTTCTCAAGCATTTATTACTATTAATTTGCATGAATTATTCTTTCAAACTCTATTTAAACAAGATAAAAGATTCATAGAGTTTAATTTTATTATTATGTTCTTACTTTTGCATGAATGAGAGAAGTGTCCATAACCCTCTCCTGAATTAGGAGACTCACCAATATGTATGCCCTTTCAGGAAAACATGTCTCAAATGGAACATGACTAGAGCCACATGTTTTTATTTTTTATTTTTTTATTTTTTAAAGATTTTATTTATTTATTCATGAGAGACACAGATTGAGAGAAAGAGAGGCAGAGACACAGGCAGAGGAAGAAGTAGGCTCCATGCAGGGAGCCCGATGTGGGACTCGATCCCGGGTCTCCAGGATCACGCCCTGGGCCAAAGGCGGGCACCAAACCACTAAGCCACCCAGGGATTCTCGCCACATGTTTTTAAACAAGACCAATGAGCATTACCACCTTTATGGAAGCTATGGTTACATCCACAAGCCGTAGCCACAATCTCCAAAATTCAGATGTTTTATTACTCCTGAGTTAGAAATAACATTAACGAGCATAGGTAAAGACGTCAAAGAATATTTCTTTGTGTTTTTGTTTTGTTTCATGTAGAAGATCTATTTTCTTCTTGACTGGCTGAGATTTCTCTCACCTGCAGTTAGAAGGATCTGTTATTTCAAGACTTTGATTTTCTTTACTTAGCACTATGAAAAATAATGCAAACCTGCTTTGTTGATATATTTAAAAAACGATAGAGCAGGAAAAAGCAAAAAGAGAATTTAACAAGTGGAGTGTGAGGTCTAGCAGCTAGCTTACCCTTTCTAGCTCACTGCTTCTTCCCACCAGGCTCCAGCTAGGTAACGTGGCCTTGTCTTTACATAGAAAGCAGAGGTTCGGGATCCCTGGGTGGCGCAGCGGTTTGGCGCCTGCCTTTGGCCCAGGGCGCGATCCTGGAGACCCGGGATCGAATCCCACATCAGGCTTCCGGTGCATGGAGCCTGCTTCTCCCTCTGCCTGTGTCTCTGCCTCTCTTTCTCTCTGTGACTATCATAAATAAATAAAAATAAAAATAAAGAAAGCAGAGGTTCCCCATCATGTGACCTGGTCAAATTCCTTCCTACCACCTCCAGATCCCTCTGTGTCTTTGCCTTCCTCCCTCCTGTTTCAGGGGTAGAAGACGCATCTCTCCTCTTGGGTTATGATTATTTCCCTCTCGATTATTCCATGACTTTGACTCCTCAGTTTCCTTTCGCTTTCCGGTCTCCCCTACTTCCTCTCCTCTGCCTGTCTGCATGCTCACGTCTCCCTCACCCTTCATTTATTATAAAGCCTCCCTGGTTCCCAAGCCCTCCACCTCCTGTCCTTCATGAAAGGCTGGTCTGTATCTGCTTCCTCTGCACACCCTCAGCCCAGCCCCTATTGACACTGCTCACCAGTGACACCCTAACTGCTCCCCTCCTGCAGGGCGCTTTCCCTGATGATGGCTTCTTGGCTTCTGCTCAAGCCCTGATGTTTGCCAGGGTCTCATGTTCCTTCACTCCCTTCATACTCCCAGAGCGATCGCGTTTTCTCTGGTGACATCAGCCACCACACACGTGCTGCTGATGATTAAATCTACACACATGACTTCAGTTTCCTTCTTAAGCACGAGCCACTCATCTCCAGCTACGTCCTGGACACCTCCATTTGCGTCCTCCACAGGCGTATGTCCCACACATCAACCCACTGTTTTCTCTCCATTCCCAGTCTCTGTGAAAATGGCCACTCTCTGTTCTGGCGTCATAGGCCTAACCCCTTGGAGGCCTCTCCTGCTCCTTCCTTTCCTTTAGCCTCCAGATAATCATCCCCAATTCTTGTGGATTCTCCAGTTAAAATGTCTGAGTCCACCCCCTCCTTTCTGTTCCTGCTGACACTACCTTGGGACTGGTCCTCACTATTTTTCACTTGCAGATGCTTCCTGATAGAATTCCATTTTAGGTCTCACCTCTTGCCTAAGCTTCTCTCTATAGCCACAGCTGGGGGAGATCCCAACACCTCCTGCTTTTAATCTTTCATGACTTCCTGAAACACAATACATCCCACACCTGAAATGGCATATCGGGCTTTCCAGTACAGCATTTCCATGTCTAACCAGTGTGATCCTCTCCCTCTCGCTTCCCTTCCCTATCAGAAGTGAGGCCAACTTCTAACATCAGAGGTACCCAGTTGGTGGCAGGCACTCCGTTTGCAGATGGGGAGAGTGAGCTTATAAAAACGACACCATTCATTTCCTACACTCTCTCCAAGTCTGCAGCCTGACAACCTGTTTCCATTTCACTCATCTTTCTGTTTCCCTTAACACCTTCGTCGTTGTCAAAGGAACCTTCCAAAAGATGCCACAACTATCTCTCCTCCCATTCCAGCTATTAGCCACGCTTCTGTCGCAGCCTCTGGAAACACCAAACTTCACTTTTGCCTGATGTTTTCCCACCAGTGTATCTTTCATATGGCTAATCCCCCTCCACTGCCTGCCAAACTCACTTGGTCTTCAAAACCCCTGTTGAAGCCAGCTCCACTGTAGAGTCTTCCCTGCTTCCCCTGCAATGGATGCCCTTCTTTCATGCTCTCATAGAGAATTATTGATGCGTTTGCCTTTCCTGCTACACTGGGACCTCCTTGAGTTTCTTACTCATATTCCTATCCTTGGTGCCTGGCATCTAGTTGGAGTTCCCCAAATGTATAAAGAAATGAATGAGCGAATGAGTGAATGACTATCATTGTTCCAGGTGCCATGGGCAGACAGGGCAGTGGAATTAACTAATAAATGGTGAGGTTGGGAGGAGGAGACACTGTTTCCAGTTGCTCCATGTTCCAAGCTAGAGTCATCCTTTCTTTCCTGCTCTGGTCATCCTCCCCTCTCCTTCAGCTCCTGAATCATCAGGCTAGAAGGACTTGTGTGCCTGCCCACAGCAAATTGACTCATCGCACCCATCCACCCCAGTCACCTGTCCCGAAGGCACTAGAGTCAGTACCTAGTCGATATCAGATCTGGTCTGATCTCCTGAGGCTGTCCTGGGGTGGGTGAGCTGTTTGTTTATATTTTCTTATGTTCATGTATTTTAATTGGCTGCCATGAAACTCCTCCTTCTTTTTGAAATTTGTCCTTATATAGAACTCCACTGGACATAAGCCATTGTCTTTTCTATTGATTGCCATTCCTGTCTACTCTTTATTGCTTGCTCAATTTACTTTGCCCAAAATATGATTTTCATCTATACTCTTCCATTAGTCTCTATTTCCAAACACTGGACATTACCCAGAGATTAGCAACCGCATAAAGCCCCCGTCTACCCCTAGGATTAGAGGAACGTAAGGAAAAATGGTATTCCCAGAGCCCATGTTCCTTGGTCACTAAGACTGATGGGGTCTCTACTAAAACTGCTGTTTCAACTACCACCTCTACTTCTCTCCAGGAAGCCAGGAGCACACATTCTCTTTACACCTGGGGAGTGTGAAGTCATGTGTAAGTGCTGCTGCTTGTGGAGTGCCCGTGGAGCCCAGGAGAGCTGCCTCTGCTGGAGGCATCACCAAAAGCAGAAAAGAAAAAATGGCTCTCCCTTCCATCTTCCAAACTCTTCCCATCCTCCTCTCCCATTGACAGAAGCTAACAGGAAACTGGATGAGAAGAGTGTTGACTTTCTAGGTTTCTAGCTCTTCATGATCAGAAGGGGAATAAGGAAAGGCATTTATGGAGCTGAAGGCCAATGGACAAGTAACTGGCCCAACTGTCTAATATATCACTCTTGGCAAAGGAAAATACGTAGTAAGTAAAACCACAGTTCTTACTGTCATGGATTTTGTCTATTAGCATATGCTGGTTCCCCTGAGGTTACACGCTCTCCCATCCCCTGCCTCCACTAAGTAGCTCACCATAAGCGCAGATGTAAAGGCCAAGAGAAAAGTACAGGCTACAGGCACAGAAGGTGGGAAGAAAAGAGAGGGTGTATTCAGGTGAGTGGAGACAGTGCTAGCAGATGTGGGAGGATGGCTTTTTCTGTCACCAAACAGCTTTTTGGGGGTTTAACAACCAGCCTCTCAAATAAACCTGTCACTACTTTCTGTGATATCCTGCTAGGAATAGAAGCCCTCAAACATTAATCCTTGTACCTGCATCTTAATTTGCTGTAGACTCAGAGGGCTCTTGAAGGACCCTCTGGATGCCACTGAAGAACTCAGAAAGTTATGCTTTGAACACAGGAACATATATATCAATTTTGAAATTACATTTTTTATATCCTATAGATTAAAGTCCAGTTCCTTAAAAGCCTGCTGAGTTTTTTCATAATAACCATTTACAAAGTGGGAGCTAAGTTGATGTGGAAAGGGGGAGGAATTTTTAGTGTAATTCTCAGAATTCGCTTCTGCTTCATATGGTGTGGGAGCTCCACATGGTGAGTTCATATATTTTTTAAAAAGATATCTCATTAAATTGGCTTGGCACTGACAAATCCACTGGTCACAACCTCTTCAATAATGTCTAACAAAGGAAACACTTTGGAAAAACAAATGTAATGAAATAAAGAAAGAAGTTGCTTTTTCATATATGTAAGTTCAGATGTTTAAATATGAACCAATATACTCACAATAGTGTTTGGAGTTTGTTACATTTTTAAGATTTAATTTTACTTATACAGGTAATTTACAATCAGCCAATGTGATCATTAAAAAGTATAGATAACGTAAAAGGTTTTTATGACCCCCTCACAATCTTGTTTCTCTAGAACCACTGATATTTGTGTGTTTGTGTCATATCCCAACCCTTTTTCTTTGCATTACCTACATATGCACTCATAGAATTGCGTCTGCTCTTTTGAAAAAAAATTATCCCGAAGTGGAAATCTGTAGATTGCAAAATCGGCTGTATACTTTTCAGCTACTTTTATTGAAAGAGGGAGTTTATTTTCCCACCCCTTAATTCCAGCTTGCCTTGTGACTTGCTTTGACTGTTCTAATGCAGAAGGGATGTTGTGCCAGTCCCAAACCTAGAGGCCTCATCGCTTTTACTCTCACTGCCCTGGAACTTTGAAACCAGCATGGGAACAATTCTGGACTAGCCATCTGGAGACTGAGACCACATGGAAAGAGGTCCCAGGCACCCCAGTCTATTTACCAGATGAATGTAAATGTGTAAGTGATTAGTTGAGCCCAGCCCAAACCATAAGAATCACCCAGCTGAGTCCAGCCTGAATTACTGACCTGCATTTTAAGTTAAATAAATGGTTGTTTTTAAACAACTAAGTGTGAGGATGATTTTTATTATGAGCAGAAGCAAACTGATAATAGACCATATAGTATGTAGTTCTATAACTTTTTTCTTTACTACATTACAAAGAATTTGACTTGTCAATACATAAAAATCCATCTTCTTTTTAAGAGTTGTATACATTTCTATATTATGGATAATCTACAGTTTAATATTTTCTCAGTCAGACATTTAGGTTGTGCCTGCCTGCCTCCTTCCTTCTCTCTGTCCCCCCATTTTTTTCTATATTTTAAGCATCTCTATAGTTGTTTTATACTTACCTTACTCTGCCTTTTCTCTGCTAATATTGGTTATCTTTTTCATAGACATTTTTTAAAATATAATAACATGTATCAGTCTTTTTCTTAATGGCCTCCCTACTCTAAATTTTGCTCAAGAGCAATTTTCCAATCAAATATATACTCTATTTCTTTCTAATACAGAATTTTATGTGTCTATGTGTATATGTGGGTATGTTAGGCTTAATTCATGAATCTTCTGAAATTCATTTGAATTTATAGTGTGAAATAGGGAATTTTTTTGTCAACTGGATAGCCAATTGTTCTAAATGCCATTTAGAGTAGTTCATCATTTTGCACTGATTTGAAATACCACCTTTACTTTGTATGTAAATGATCTGCTTCAAGACTCTATTCCATTAATCTATTTATTTGCCTGTTACCAGATCAGTAGCAAAATTACTACTACAATGTAACAATTACTGCTGCCTTCTAGTAGTTTTGACATTGGCAAAATAGCTTTCTTTTTTTCAAAAATGTCTTGAATATTCTTCAATATTCTCTCAAAATAATTTCAGAATCAGCTTTAAAATTCCATGAAAAAAGTCATTTCAGAATTTTAATAAGGCTGACATTAACTTTATAATCTGCCATCCATTGAATTTTTAACAAACACTGACTCCTGTTGTCAGTGATCATGATATGCCTTTCCTGTTTTTTTTAAAGATTTAATTTATTTATTTGAGAGAGACAGACTGAGAGGGAGCACAAGCAGGAGGAGAGGCAGAGGGAGAAGGTGAAGCAGACTCCCTGCTGAGCAGGGAGCCCAACCCGGGGCTCAATCTCAGGATCTTGAGATCATGACCTGAGCTGAAAGCAGACCCTTAACTGACTGAGCCACCCAGGCACCCCATGATATGCCTTTTCCCTTATTCATATATTTCTTATGTCCTTCAGTAATGTTTTACAGTTTTCTTTTTTAATATATTGCATACTTATTCTTTGGTTTAGTCCTCAGAATGACATTTTTTAAAGCCATTTACATTTTAAAATACATTTTAAATTTTATTTTTGCTCATGTTTGAGAAAACTATTCCTGAAAATTTTCTTTAAATTTTAGCATTTTGGTAAGCTGAATTCTAATAATTTGTCATTTGATTCCTTTGGATTTTCTGGGTAGATAATCATATCATTTAAAACCATGAGAGTTTTGGGGCTCCTTGGTGGCTCAGTGGTTGAGCATCTGCCTTTGGCTCAGGTGGTAATCCTGGAGGTACCAGGGTTGAGTCCCACATCAGGCTCCGTACTCAGGGGGGAACCTATTTCTCCTTCTGTCTATGTCTCTGCCTCTCTCTCTGTGTCTCTCAAGAATAAATAAATAAAAACTTAAAAACAAAAAAACCCCATGAGACTTTCTAACTTTTATTTTACCTTTAATTTCATTATTTTACTTCTTCTTCTTCTTCTTCTTCTTCTTCTTCTTCTTCTTCTTCTTCTTCTTCTTCTTCTTCTTCTTCTTTTTTCTGGTACTGAATTGGCTAACACCCCCTGTGTGTTCGTATTCGTCAGCTCAGGCTATCATAACTGAAGACTACAGTCTGGGTGGCTTAAACAACAAAAAATGTATTTTCTCACAGTTTGGAGTCTGGAAGTCCAAGATGAAGGTGCCAAAAAGATAATTTCCAATGGGACCTCATTCGTCAACTTGCAGACAGTGACTTCTCACTGTGTCCTCTCCTGGCCCTTTCTTTGTGTGCACTAAGAGAGAGAGTTCTGGTGTCACTTCCTTTTCTTCTAAAGCTACTGGCCCTCAAAGATTAGGCCTCTATCCTTATGCTTCATTTAACCTTAATTATCTCCTTAAAGGCCAAATCTCCAAATATAGTTACACAGGGGATCAGGGCTTCAACATATTTCATTTCTGGGATATCAACATAATCGTATTTCTGCATTAGCATTAAAAACTATTATTTTAGGGGCAACTGGCTGGCTAAGTTGGTAAGGCATGTAACTTGATCTTGGGGTTGTGAGTTAAGCCCCACGTTGGATGTAAAGGTTGCTTAGAAATAAAATTGTTGAAAAAAATATTGGTTTCAAAAATGTTTTATTTTCTGTTCTGAATATCTGAGAAATAATGAGTGTACAATGTACAAAAGAAGCAAAATCAATTTGGTATAAATCAGAGTTATCACATAGGTTTACTTGAAAAATATGTTTGTACTTAGAGAACCTAGTTCATGGTAGAGAGAAACCAACTGTTTAAAAAATACCTATTGATTGACAGTAGAACTGCCACAAACCTTTGCTATTATATGTGTGTTGTGTTTAAAATGTCCATAAATAAGGATGTTTAATACCATATAGATAGATGGTTTATGTTCAAAAAGCAATCATTCATTTTTTCCTAGTTGTTCCATAAAGACTTGGAGTTGGACAATGGGTGCATATCAATAAAAAGGCATTATCTCTTCCTGCTGCCTGAAGACCCTGGATTATTCTTCTTGTACTAAAGTGGTAAATACTGTAACAAATAGAAATCTCTATTTCTTGCTATCTCACGGAAGTAGACAAAATATTATGGCTATACAGTAGCTTATAATTCCCACCGTCTTCTGACTTAGAATTTTTTAGCAAAATACCACATTTTAAGTCATAAATAGTCCATTCTGACCCACACCCATCCAAAATTATTCTTAAAACTTTTATTCATTGAAAACAATGATATAAGATGACTTAGATAAAGGATTAACCTGTTTTAAGCACATTGTAAACATTCAAAAATTGTTAGTTATCTGCTAACCCTTAAGAGCAAAAATTAAAGATATGCATAATGAAAAAAGATATTTATTTGCTATACGCTTTATATAGGTTACACTTTCTGCAAGACAGCAAACTTCATTCTTTCTCTTTCCTTCAATCCCATATCCAATCTCAAGTAGGCTCTTTAAAAATTTTTTATTATTGCAGTATAGTTGACATACTATTATATTAGTGTCAGGTGTATAACATAGTGATTTGACAACTTTATACCTTACACCATGTTCATCATGGTACCATCTGTCATCATATGACATTACAATATTATTCACTATATTCCTTATGCTATACTTTTCATCCTGTGACTTATTTATTTTATAATTGGAAGTTTGTATTGTAAGATTAATTCTCTTTACCTGTTTCTCCCATTCCTTCACCCTCCTCCCTTGTGGCAACCACCAGTTTGTTCTCTGTATTTATGAATCTGTTTCTGGGTTTTGTTGTGGCTGTTGTTGTTTGTTTGCTTTTTTGTTTTATAGATTTCACATATAAGTGAAATCATATGGTATTTGTCTTTGTATGACTTATTTCACTTAGCATGATACCTTATTGTTAAAATATCAATACTATGCAAAGTGATCTACAGATTGACTGACTTTCCTAACAAGGAGGATCTTTTTATTAGTGGGATGAGCACTGGTGTTATACTATATGTTGGCAAATGGAACTCCAATAAAAAAAATACCAAAAAAGGAGGATCTTTTTATTAAAAAAAATGAACACATTGACTAAAATTCCACACTTTTACAGACATGAATGGGCTCAGATACCCTTGAGTCTAAATCCCTGCTCTGTATTCTTTATGGCTTGGTGACCTTGGCAAGTCCCTTATTCTCTCTCATCCTTGATTTTCCCGTTCATTAAATTGGGATAATAATACATTCTTTATGGGTTTTCTATGAGAGCTGCATGAAATAATCTATGTGAAATTCTAAGTAGGATCTCAGTAGATGAAACATTATTATCATAATTATTATTATTAAACATTGTCATATTTTCTTGCATTCTGATTTAATTTGAAATACTTGTTCATAGAAATGAGTCTGGAGAAAACTTAAGGAGTCTAATTTCCAACCATGTTTTTAAAAAAATCTACTTGAACTTTTGAGTTTCTTGTAATATTATATTCAGGACTCCAAATTTTGTTCTTAGATGCACCAAAGACTATAAAACATCTTTTGTTGATGGTGGAAAATAAACAGCTTCTTAGGAAATAAAACTTCGTCATGCAAGAGCATATAGATTTATGTCCAGTTCTTTGATTAAAAAAAAAAGAGAAAAAGCCTTTCTAGAGTTAGAAACGTTTCTCAAACCACTATAGAATAACCATTATGACTCTCCACTTTTCATTTTTATTGCTGGATTGAAAAAGATGACTGTCTACAATGCCTGCACCAGGAGGATATTATTCTACAAATAAGGGCCCAGCGTGACATTTATGAGAAAGCCAGGGTCCTTCTGTGCAAAACTGATTGGTGCTCAGCCAATGGGCTCCAGGGCGTTGCAAATAAAACCACCTTCTCCACCGGGCCCGTTCAGATGCAGGATAGTGTGTTGCTTCTGCCTGTGGAACTTTAGGAAATGCTCAACTCCTGTCCTAGCAAAATACATCTGTGGCCAGCTAAGTGAAACCAGCTTTGAAGATGAAACACCTTCTTCCTCAATTCCCTTCCATCTTGGCCATCTATTGCTTCTGCATGCTACAGATTCCCTCTTCAGGTAAGGGGACCCCTTCATCAGATCCCAACTAGCCTGAGTTCTAAGGAAGACTGAGACAGACCTTGATCCTTCACGGTGGTTCTGGTTTCTGGAGGGAGTCAAACTATATCCCCTCACCTACCCCATTTACCCTTTTGAAATGGCTTCCCATTTGTCTCTAACCTTGAGAGGGTGGACAGAACCAGATGCCATAGCCTTTCACCAAAGGAGGCAACTTTCCCTTGTGGAACTCTCTTTAAACAGTTGCTGACTCAGGGCTGTCCTAAAGATGTGCTGCTAAAACTGTGAGGGATGAGTTGGGGACCCCAATGTCTTAGTAATCTGTACTCCAGGAATTCTGCAGAGAGGAGAACAGAGGTGGTAAAACTGGGTTTTACAGACCTAAAGACTGAGGATTGAGGGGCAGTTGGAGAGGGAGCACACAAAGGAAAAAAAGGAATATTTTCATAGCTTTTCTGTAGTCTCCCAGGAGGCAGGATCCCAGACAAACCTGTGGATGCCCCAATCTTTCTTGGGCTTGGTTGCTGTCCGAGGTGCTGACTGGATGGGGTTGTTGCTTTCCTAACTTCTGAGAACCAGTGCCTTTGCAGGGAACCAGGGGTGGGGTATGGGATCAGTAGTCAGAATGCATTACCCATTTCAAGGTAATTCACCAAATTATGCAAGGAAGCATGTGGTGGAAACTCTGATTGAAAACAGGGACTATTTCAAAATTTCAGATTTTTCCATTAGAATTTTGATTTAGGGAGTATAGAAAATCTTTGAAAGTATATTCAAACAGAAAATATATTTCAAACAGTATGTTTGTTTCGCTATGTTCCGTAGTGTAATCACAAAACCTAGGCATTGCAGGGAACCTTGGAAGTCACCTAATTTGATCTTCTATGGAGAGTAGGGAATCTATGATTTCTCTAATTACTTTTAGTGACACCCAACTCACTACCAGCCTAAGGGAGCCAGTAGCTGCCTCTTCTGGGCTCCAATAGAATATGTTTGTATTACATTTTGGGGAATGTATTATTATTTCCTATCCGTCTGTATATTTATATACACCTCCCTATTTCCTATTTGATTTTATGTTTCCTAAGGGTGGGTCCCTATGCTCTTTATTGTATTGTTTTGTTTTTTAAAGATTTTATTTATTTATTCATGACACACACACACACACACACACACACACACACAGGCAGAGACACAGGCAGAGGGAGAAGCGGGCTCCATGCAGGGAGCCCGAGGTGGGACTGGATCTAGGGTCCCCAGGATCACGCCCTGGGCTGAAGGTGGCGCTAAACCGCTGAGCCCCCAGGCTGCCCTGTCATTGTATTGTTAACACAGAATCTCTCGAGAAATCCTTATAGGATTAGTTTAAATTATTTTGCATCTTTGAGTGTCTCCAATCAGCAAAAATTTCTTTACACTAAATTAAAATCTGATCACATGTGCCTTCTAACCATTAGCCCTAGTTCTATCCTTTGGGAATACAGAATAAGATTAATATCTCTTATGATAGTTCCCAAAATAATTGAAGGCAGTTAGCATACACTTCTTAATTTTCCTTTTTGCCAAAGAAAACTATTCTGTTTCTCTAACTCTACCACATATTCTATCATTCTAGTAGGATTACTACTCAGGGCTTGGACACTATTATTTCTGTAAAGCACAAGATTGCCCTAGCTTTTCTCGGCTCGTACAGAGGTTACAGGAAGCAAAATATCACTCAATATTTTATATATATATATATTTTATATATATATATATATATATATATATATATATATATATATATATATATATTACTTTTGAGCCAGATATTCCCTGTCCCACATTTTAAAAATCTAAGTTCAGGGATGCCTGGGTGGCTCAGCAGTTGAGTGTCTACCTTTGGCTAGGGCGTGATCCTGGAGTCTGGGGATTGAGTCCCACATTGGGCTCCCTGGGAGGAGCTTGCTTCTCCCCCTGCCTATGTCTCTGTCTCTCTCTGTGTCTCTCATGAATACATAAATAAAATCTTAAAAATAAAATGAAATAAAATAAAAAATCTAAGTTCAGGGTTTTACATTAATCCCTTTAACTTCATCTATCCAATCGATTCCTTCAATTGCCATATTAGCTATCTTCCCAAGTGTTGTATCACACACAAATGAGATGCAGATTTCATTTAGACCAGATAAAGGTTGATTGGCATAGAGTGCAGCTGCGTGCTGGCAACAACCTTGCCCAGAACCTACTCCTATAGAGACGAGCATCTGTATTGCTCAAAAGTTCCAAGAGTGATTCTGATGTACATACTTTCTTGACAACATTTCCTGATATTCTATTTTCATAAGTTCCATCAAGATACACATTATGTCATCACCTAGATATCTTTTCCCTCTGTCTTAGTTACTCTTATAATGATCACTCCTGAATAAAGAAACACTGTTTTTAATTAATTTTGGTACAAATCTCACATTTACTGTTAGTAGGCAGAAGTGTGTTTTCTTTGTAAATCCTTTTTAAAAAACTGTATTTCTAGAATCTTTGTATGTTTTTCATGGTAAAGATTTAAAAGTCAATGCTATGACCTTTATTTCCCTCTAATTAATATTTTTATGATTTCTCACAATAGGATCTCCTCGACCTCTAGCTGATCCCCCAGATGGCTTGGATATCATGCAGCTTGAGGTACGCTGCTGTTCAGTAATGTGAGATTTTTATTTAGTCTTGGCCTTGAAAATATCATGTGGATAGTGTTCACTTGAAACTATTTTAAGATCAGATTCTTGGCTGCAGCAGAAACTCATGTTGCCATTTTCATGGCCTCATTTAAGGCATCACGAGAGTTGTGTTGAAATTCACTGCCACTGTGTGAGAAGATAATGCAAGGTTCATAAAAGGGACAATTTTAGTATTTTACATATGTTTTAATAGATTGCTATTGACTAATTTGTACTGATCTTTGATTCATTGTTCATATTTTTCTTTAGCGACTGGCATATTGGGCCAATCTTTCTAAGCAACCTAAGGTAAAAAAAATTATATACATATAATAATTCATTTATTTTTATTTTTTTTAAGATTTATTATTTATTTGAGAGAGAGAGAGTAAGCACAGCAGGGGGAGGGGCAGAGGGAGAAAATCTGGCTGAGCTCAGAGCCTGACATGCTGCTCAATATCACGTTTCTAGGATCATGACTTGAACTGAAATCAAGAGTGGGGCACTTGGTTGCAGAAGGGAAGGAGTGTGGGGACATGGGGTGACTGGGTGACTGGCACTAAGGAGGGCACTTGATGGGGATGAGCACTGAGTGTTATATGTTAGCAAATTGAATTTAAATTTAAAAAAGGGGAAAAAAAGAGTGGGGCACTTAACTGACTGAGCCACCCAGGCACCCCCATATAAGAATTCTTTTAATTATAACAATGCACATGCTTATACCATAATTGATATCTGTAACAAGCACACTTTTTTGCCACCTGCAGGAGAAATCTGTGTATATGGTTAAGCACATGGGTAAGAAGGTAGTTGTAGGAAATAACAAGTGAATCTCTCAAAATAAAATACCATGGAATATTGGTCATTCATGTATATTCTTACAATTATAATAATATATATGTATAATTACATTAATTATGTATGTTATGAGATATCATGACATATGTTACACATTGATATAGTATGATACGATAATTCTTCAAAACAATAGATCTCAGGTGAAGGACCTAACAGTGATAGTCACCACAACGGATATGTTTCAGTGGATACAAAGTAAATATTGATTCAATCAAAAGTGCAGGATGGTGGTGTTAGGGTGGAGCCCATGATTCTAAAGCATAAACTGAATGTTTTCACCTTGAACCATATCTTTTCTTCCTCCTTCCCCTCCCCCAAGCCACAGCATACCTCATCTTGGTGAACTTCTTATTATTCCCCTAATACCCCAGACTCTTATATCTGCACAGGTTTTTCCTCAGCCAAAAATGCCTTTGCAGCTCAGATTCTAAAACCTGGGTTCAAAACCTAATCTACTTAACTTTGGCAAAATTCTTAATCTATGTCTCAGTTTCCTCATCTGTAATATGGGAATAATAGTTATACTAGCCTCATAATGTTGTTGTGAAGATTGAGTGCTTGAATCTTTGAAGGGTTTTCAACAGTGTCTAGAACACAGTAAATGACAGCACCTAAGTGCCACCTGCTAGCATTGTCCCTGATGCAACTAATGGCCATTCTTGAAAACTCAAACATTACTTTCTCTCTTTTATTTTTTAAAATTTATTTGAGAGAGAGCAAGAGAGCACAAGCAGGGGAGTGGCAGAGGAAAAGGGAGAAGCACACTGCCTGCTGAGTGGGAAGCCCAATATGGGGTTCAATCTCAGGACCCTGGGATCATGACCTGAGTCAAAGGTAGACCCTTAACAGACTGAGCTGTACAGGTGCCACTGCTTTCTCTCTTAAACTTCATAAATATATCATGCCTATTTCTCCTTATTTTCAGTTTATCCTTATGCACATGTTTGAAGACAATTGCCATTTCTTATCTTTAGAACTAATCTTTACAGCCTTGCTATCCAGAGCAAAAATTCAGGGTGAAAATCCAAAGTTTTCCATTTCCTTGCCACTGTTTCTTCACTTCACACAGAGTGGGCTTCTCTGTCCCTCACATAAAGGCTGTAGGGATGTCCCCTACATAGGCAGAAGTGGAAGTGTGGCTGTCACATGTGCTACCTATAGCCTTAAATTGGGTTGTGGGCTTCCCCAAGTGCAAGGGCCCACCTGGAATGAATTTCCATCCACTTCCTCCATTTTCCCAAAGCTGATCCTGTTCATCATTTCCAGTCGTAGAACAGCAAGGGATTATTCAGTGAACAAAACTATCAATATCTTAAATCTATTAATAGAGACACTGTAGCTCTTCCTGGTCTTGCTGCTGCATTAATAAAGGACCTTTGGCATGTCACTCCCTCTCCTGGGGCTCTGGTTCCCTCAACTATCTCATGTCCAGATGATCTACCTGGGCTCTAAGTCCTCTTCCAGTTCTGGTCTCCAGAAAAGCCAGATCTGGGTCTCCGCGGGACTTTCGTCTTTAAGCATTTCAGAAAGCAGAGTTACATCCTACAAATGATGACACCTGCAGAAAGTCTTCTTGTATTGTGCTTCTGGTGGGATCAGAAGTTCAGACAGGAAAGGGACAATGAATTCTTGGGAACACAGTTCTACTATTCATCCCTTCAAACAAATATATCTACTGAGAGCACACCATGTGTTAGGTGCTAAATGTGCAATGGTGATCAAAACAGAGAAAACTACTTGCTCTCATAAAACTAAAGTTCTAGTTGGGGACATAAATAATAAATTAGATAGTCAAGAACATTTTGAAATACATTTTTTCTGTAAAAAGTTCTAGTTGGGGACATAAATAATAAATTAGACAGTTAAGTACATTTGGAAATACATTTTTTTTCTGTAAAAAGAAAAAATTGAAGCAAGGAAGGTGCAGATGAAATGTTGAGAGTGGTGTTTGAGCACCAGGAAAAGCATCTTCATATTTCTTGTTGTTTTTTGGCTTGAAACCTAACAGCATTAAGCTGATAAGTGTGGTACACAAAAACAATTATTTGACTAATTAGTGTCCAGAAAACACACATACACTCACACATACATAACGAGTGGGGTATGTGTGCATGTGTGTGTATGTAGAATACATAAGTATGGGTGGCTTCCCATGCAGAAACTCTTCACAGTTGGTAGGAAGATGTAATTGTGTCAACAGCAACAAATTATAAGTGTTATTAACAACTTTCATTTCTGTCTCGATTAAAGTTTGAGCCCATTCAAAGAGGTTTCAAGGTGATTGAGATGAGAATGATCAATCTTAGCCAGATCAGCATATTTAAAATATTCACAGTAATCATCTTAAGCAATACAAAATGCACACATAGAAACCTGATTTATTGTTTTGTAAGACATCTTCTTCACAGCAAGATATCAGAGTAGAATATGCTTAGTATACAACTAAGCCTGTCATTCATGCAAGGATTTAGAAATGAAAAGTTGGACTTTCTGCAAAAAGAGTGGAGATTTATGTAGAAAGCTTTTGGGGAAAACAAGTTTGGTCAATTTGAATCAACTCTAAAAAACTGAATTCTAGAGTATACTCAGCAACAAATTAAAAATTGCAATCATTAATTTTATTCCAAGTCTTAGATGGTTATCTCGGAATGGATTAGGGTATTGCTTCTATGTACTACAGAATATGTTTTTCTCCCTAAGATTGGAAAGGTGAAATGAGAGTCAACCTTAAAATAATTATGTATTACTGGGAACTTGTTTTTTTTTTTTTTTTTGTAAGACCCTTCATCCACTATAATTGCCTGCTCCAATTAAATTCCATGTATCTTACCCTCACAATTCTCTTTCTAGGATAATCAAGACATATACAAAAGGGTGAGTACTGCCTAGCGTGGTAACACAGGCATGCAACTTTCATGTTTATAGCAAGTGACACTTGTACTAAAATAAACTTTTTTATTATTCAGTTTTTATTTCACTACTCCAGAACTCAGGAGCCGACACATCCAGTTAAAAGTGGGGTCAGTACTTTACCATTCTCATCTTTCTGTAAAAGTGACTCTCCTCTGCTTGCCTTTTATCTTATCCAAATTAGTATGTGTAGATAAGTAGAAAAGCACCGGGCTTGCAGACATTGTCTGTGTAATAGCTTTCTAAGGGCTTTTTCCTGGAGCTTCAGAGATTCTTCTTTCCCTGTCTGGGCTACGGCTGGTGGGAGGCTGAGAGATCGAAAAGGTTAGATAGTATATTATAGAAAAGGAAAAAATAAGTGAGGAGAGTTTTTTATTATGCACTTTAACAGATGTTTGAAAAAGACCTGATAAAACTGAGCTCAATTTACATTTATTATACTACCTTTTTAAATTAAATTTAATTTTTAAAAGATTTTATTTATTCATGAGAGACACAGAGAGAGAGTCAGAGACACAGGCAGAGGGAGAAGCAGGCTCCTCCCCAGACCCAGGATCACACTCTGAGCTGAAGGCAGATGTTTAGCCACTGAGCCACCCAGGCATCCCTCCTTTTTTATTTTAAGAAGAGTTTTGTGAAGCATAAAGTGCTGTGTCCTTAGTAGTGATCCATAGAGGTGCACCTTCTATAACCATCACTATGGTTATATGGTTATATGGTGCTAAGGAGATAACATGCATCACCCCTAACTTTGTTATTTTAAACTTGAAATACCCTCAGAAGCAGGTTGTGTAAGTGAATTTCTGCAGGGTATGATTTGAGGAATATTAGGAAGGTCATAGTAGAAAATTTTTAATTCAGTGGCTCTGTTACAGTAACTGAAATTCTACCATTAGTAAGTCATTTATATAATCAAGGCTTTTCACGTCTTCAAGAACAGTCTTTTAAAGAAAAAATAGTGAAGTGTTTTTTTCCCTAAGAGGTAAAGACTCATCAGCATAGATTTAGGAATGAGGATCAGGTGAGGATGGGGATAGATAGTATCAGGAAGGCAAGGGGCTTTTAATTGTTTGTCTCTTTTTTCCTCAGTTTCCCTCTTTGCCATCAACTTGTCTTCTATGTCACTCACTCGTTCTTCCACCTCGTTAACCCTCGTCGTTAGGACTTCTAGTTTGGATTGCATCTCATTCAATTGATTTTTTTTTTCTTTTCATTCAATTGATTTTTAATTTCTGCCTGATTAGATCTAAATTCTGCAGTCATGAAGTCTCTTGAGTCCTTTATGCTTTTTTCTAGAGCCACCAGTAGCTGTATAATAGTGCTTCTGAATTGGCTTTCTGACATTGAATTGTAATCCAGATTTTGTAACTGTGGGAGAGAGGACTGTTTCTGATTCTTTCTTTTGAGGTGAGGTTTTCCTTCTAGTCATTTTGCTCAGTGCAGAGTGGCCAAAAACAAGTTGTACTGGGAAAAGGAGAAAAAGAGAGGAGAGAAAGAAGGAAAGAAAAGAGAAAAAGGAAAAAGAAAAAAAAGAAAAGAGAAAGAAAAAGAAAGAAAGGAAAAAAGGGGGTGGGGGAAGCAAACAGAAATCAAAAATAAAAAAAAAAAAACACGGGGGAGTATCTTCTGATTCTGTATACTTTAAGTCCCTTGACTTCCCCTGGAACTGGTCCGTCCAGCTGGTCTTCTGCGGGAGGGGCCTGTTGTGCTGATTTTCAGGTGTTAGCACTTGGGGGATTATCAAATTTTCAGGTGTTAGCACTTGCAGGAATATCAAATGTACTAGGAAGGGGGGATTAAGGTGCTGTCCTTCCACCCCCCCCAAGACTAGGAGAGCACACCTGGGGTGCAAAAGGATCTGCGTGGGCTTGCTTCTTTGGGACAGTGCACTCCTCCCCAGAAGGACAGAACGCTTGGGGATAAGGCACATAAAAGTCTGATTTACCCTAAGGGAATATTTGTAAGTGTTGTGTAGGAATTATAACCTGCTGTAAGGGCAAGCAGTTCTTTATTGAAAACACAAAATTTCAAGCCTAGGTGTGGATATGAATTTTATCCGGGGTACTAAACCCATCTGTAAGGGAGGGCGTGGAGAGGACAAGTAGCCTGGGCTGCGACCTGGCGAGGCCAGCCTCCGACCCCCGCCCCCCCCCAACTGTTGCAGTTCCCTCCTGTGCACCCCTTGATGCGCCTGGCCGCGCAGCTCGCCAACCGCAGGATGAGAAGATTTCTGCAACCTCCGGTAGGTGTTCTCACTTAACCACGGTGACTGCGGGTGGTCGCTGGGGGGCAGGGAGCAGGGGAGCAGGAAAGGGAGGGCTGACTTGCAGGCTCTCTTTGAATCAGCCTCCACCTTGGGAAGGAGAGCAGGCCTTACCTTATGCCACAGGCCCCTACCCTGAACCCCACAGAATGGCTGCAGGGCCCGGGGAGCCCCCTTAGGGCAGAGATGGCCTCTTCTCTTCCGCTCTCATCTTCCAGGTTTCCTGCCACTTTCCCTGACCCTTCCTTTTCCTGTGGACATTTGCCTTGGTGACCCCCTGGGCTTCCCCTTGTGGCTCCGCCTGGCCTTTTGTCCTATCTCAGAACTTTATTTCTTTAAAAATAGCTTTTTTTTTTTTGTTTGGTTTGGTTTGGTTTGAAGCTTTGAAATTACCAGCTTCAGTAATAGGTATAGTTGTTCAAAATCCTAATTGAAGTTTTATTACATGGTAGCCGAAATAAAAGAATAATGTTGTGCCCAAGATTGCGAATCCGAGAAACCACCAAGGAGGCGACACCAGTGCAAGCGCATGAGGGTTTATTTGCAAGCTCGAGCTTGGGTCCAAGTATACCTGACACAGAGGAGCAGGGACTTGGACCCTGAAGTGGGTTACAGCTGGGTTTTTTTATGGGCTGGTCTAGGGGATTTTCAGAAGAGGTGGAGGAATTTCTCAAGTTCTGTTTACTATTCTGATATGGGGCTTTCAAGGGCATTGAGCTCTGTTCTCATTCTAATATGGGACTTTCTACCATGGGCGTGGGCTCTGTTGTCTTTCTGATATAGGATTCCCCGCCGAGGACATTCTGCAGTTTTCCCTGTAAAGTTCAGCTTTTATTCACTGGGCCCTAGGATGGCTGTACTTGTGCTAATGCTAAACTTGAGGTGCAATGGCCTTAATTTTTCTCGGCCTCCACAATTACATGGTAGCCAAAATAAAAAAATAAAATAAAATAAAAAGAATATTCCTTTTGAATACTGAAACTCATCCCAGTTTGCCCCGAACTTTCCTGGTTTTAGCTCTGAAAAATCCCAAGACCCCTCAGGAAGCTGCTCAGTTCCTAGAAAGCAGGTGGGTCATTGTAAGTGTAGACAGCAGTTTGTCTTGTCTGATCCGCTGCACAGCCTTCCGGATTGAGTCCGATCTGTTGTATGCTGGACTCATAAGCAAAGACAAGCTGGAGAAGCTGCCATGGCTTATCCTTGGATGGGGGACAATTTCAAGGTGATACTGTTGGGAAGAACAAGCCGATTTAACCTTGTCTTGGACATAAATGGTACCTCAATCAAGAAAACACGGCTGCCTTCCTGAACAGGAGATTATAATCGGCTACGTGGTTAACCCTTCCCCTGAACTACTTTTTTGCTCCTGATTTCTGGCTACCTGAGGATGGAGCTGTGGAGGCTGAAAAAAGTAAGGCCATTCCACCTCAAGTTTAGCATTAGCACAAGTACAGCCATCTTAGGCCCCTGTGAATAAGAGCTGAACTTTATAGGAAAAACTGCAGAATGTCCTTGACAGGGAATCCCATATCAGAAAGACAACAGAGCTCAGAATGCCTTAGGCAGAGAAACCCCGTATCAGATCTTAAGAAACTCCCCCACCCTTTCCCCCATATTGGAATGAGAAAAAAAATTCCTCTACCTCTTCTGAAAATCCCCTAGACCAGCCCATAAAAAACAGAGCTGTAACCCACTTCGGGGTCCAAACCCCTGCTCTTCTGTGTGGAGTATACTTGGACCCAAGCTCAAGCTTGTAAATAACCCCTCGTGTACTTGCATCGGTGTCAACTCCTTTGTGGTTTCGCAATCTTGGGCACAACAGAGCCAAGGAGGTACAGGGTCACAGCCTGATGACTGCAACCCTGGGGGGTGTGGTTCCTGTTAAATAACCTGCACCTCATTCCCTCACAGGATTCGAGGACTGCTGCAGTGGATTTCACCAAGAAGGTGTGTAAGCCCTTTCGAGAACCCACACCTCCTAAAGATCTGCAGGAGAAGCCTAGGAAGTGCTTGGAGCTGGGCAATCTTGTAGCCCCTCTAGATCACTTCTGGAAAGAACTGGTCCCACAATATTGCCCCTGAAAATCTGAGGCCGAGAGTTTAATTTCAGGTTTTCCTGAGCTTGTTCCGAGGCAGAAAGGAATCATGGGGCAATGCTGCTGGCTGACTATATTTCATCTCCAGTGTTGTAGATGAGTCACCTGGAACCATCTGTTCCTGAGGATTTGCTTTATGTGGCTCAGGGGCCTGCATGCCAGTTGTACAAACTTGGGGAGAGGTAAACTGCAAGTGGCACAACCCCATCCATATACCAGTTCTTCTCCACGTTGACCATGAATCATAGATACCTGGGGACTTGGTTAAAATTCATATGGCTGGGCCCCAGCTCCAGATAGCTGGTAGAGACCTGAGGATTTCCATTTCTAACAAAGTCTCAGGTGTCTTTGATGCTTTTGGTCTGGGGACCACACTTTGAAAACTGTTGTCATAGACATTTTCAGAAGACCTTTGGCACAAAGTGGTTGCATAATGGTTTGTGTTTTTATGTTGCAGGATCACACTGCCACCTGGGGACGACCATTTTTCCTTTTCAGGGTATAGCATTTCTTTTTCTCTGTTTTTAACTCGGACTCCCTCCTGCCACCCAATTATGGATTCCTGCAGAATGAGCACAGCCCAGCACCCTATGGCAAGCTAGTGAATAATTATGGGGACTCTCTCACCCTTTCCTTAGGAGAGACCTTCAAAGTCTCCTCCTATAAACTTGATGTTTAGAAAAGAAAAAGTGCAGAAAGACATAGGCTGAGAGAACCAGGGCTCCGGGAGCATGGGTGGGAGGTGGGAGTGCTGCTGATGGACAGACATGGGAGCCAACCAGAACTGGGGTCTGTGTCCCTGTGTCCAGGTTCCATGCACCCAAATAGCATAGGCACTGTTCTCTCCTTCCCTGGGGTCCCAGAGCCCCTTGCGAAGGTCACAGAGTCAGAAACTGTCTTAGTTCGTGGTCTGCCACTCACTAGCTCTGCTTCTTCCCCTGATCCTCAAGTCTTTCCATCAAAAAAATCGGACTCTGAATCAGACAGATTCATGCCCCTCAAACTGTACTCTATGGGTCACTGGTGCCAAGAGGTTACTCTGCAAAGATCAGACAAGATGGGAAAACACTGCACCCAACACTCTCAAAAGTTTACAGCACACATCAGCATGTCCTGCAGGAAACAACCTGTTTTTCTCAGCTTTCTTATATAGTTCCCAACTTGTTTGATCATAGAGGCCCTGTATGACCTATTGGTGGTCATTCTCTAGAAGGTACTTTGAGGAACATTGGGTCTCCACAATGTCTTTAGGGTGAGAAGTCCTGTGATAAATGGTTTGAAGACCATTCTGCTACATAAATAGAGCCTGGGGGTGTGGGAGTGGTGGGGTAGAGGACAGTGTCAGGGCTGTAGGAGCAGCAAGGGTCCTGGAGCACTGGCCTGGTAGCCCTGGGCTAGGGCTGACCAGATGAACTCCCAGGGAGGCTGCTGACATTTCAGTTAGGAAAACGAAGTCTTAGGGTCAGTTGAGGAAGGATCCAAGGCCTGGAAACAGGTTCTAGGCAGTTTTGTCTCAGTATCTGTAAGCTGCTCCTTTTTTTTTTCTCCCCCAGCCAAGGAATGGAAGAAACACTGAAGATAACACCCTGTAGGGAAGTCCAAGGTCAGCCCCCTTCCTACTGTTCTCCTCCAAGTAAATGTTGTGTCTGACTTGGGGGGTGGTGAGAGGCAGCCAGAGGGGTGGCAGTTCAAAAAAGAGGGGGGCCACGTGGAACCTCTGAGGTCCTCCACCCCCTCCCTCCCTTCCCTACTCTCCACACCACAGAGACCCCACTGCAGCCTGGTAGAAACAGGCTGTCCCAAGCACACAAGGCAGCCTTCGCCTCCGTGCTGGCCCTTTGCAGGTATGTCGTCTCTAGCAGGACCTGCGAGGCAGTGAGGGCCACATGTGGCCCAGCTGATCCTCGGGACTTCTCACCTGACCCTTCAAAGGAAGCCGAAGCCTCCCTAGCAGGCTTGGCAGGGGAAGGGGGGTACCTTATAGTGGGAACATCTCTGAGTACAGCAGACGTAGCCGGGCAAGGCTACTCCCTCCATTCAACAGTGAGCTGAGACCCAGAGTTTAAATCTCAGGAGATTCCTTGGTCTTCGGGCCCATAGAAGTGAAGTCCATGTACGAGGCAGCTCTGGGCCTCCTCTGTCTCTCATGATGGTGTGGTCCTGGGGTCATTGAGGTGGCTGTCCTTTGGAGGTGTCCCAGCCTCCCTCCTGGAGCCTGATCTGACCTGCCAGGGCCTGGGCAGGCCAAGGGTGCCTGAGAAAGCTGTCCAGATGCTGCGAAACAGGACTCCCCAGGTGAAAGGAGAGGAAGAGGTTCCCTGAGGCCACAGCACTGACACAGACTGAATGGTCTAATTAGATGCTGCAAAAATGAATAAGTACCGATTTGCGGGCATTTGTGACTTATCAAATTGAGGAGTAATTTTTAAAATATGTTGTACAATAACATGCCCATAGGCCTCGTCTTGATTCTGGTAATGATTTGATCCAAGCAGTGCATTTTTCTCCTCTTTTTCAGAGTTCTGTGGCAAAGAGAAACTGGATCAGATAAAGAAATCGAGCAATTATCTTGAACAAATGTCAACTTTCTTTCTGTGAACAATAAAAGATAATTCTCTTGCTCTATACTCACTAGAATATGCAATTGTATAAAAAATAAAGGAGCATGGACACAATATTTTAATTTCTTATTGGGAAGTTTTAGGGGAGGGATTAGATGTATTTTAAAAATAATACTAAATATATATATATATATATATATATTTAATATTCTGTGTTTGGGATTGTTTAAGCATACCCCAAATATCTTGTTATTATCAAGAATTGAGAGCCTGGGGCTAGGGATAGACTGTCTTCCTGTTCTGGCTCATCTTTTAGCTGGGGCACTGTGGGCTGGTCACTTCCCATCCCTGTGCCTTATTCTCCTCCACAGTAAAATGGGATTGGTAATAATAATAGTACCTTCACACAATTTTTGTGAGGACTGCAGAGACCACCTACGTAAAGGCTTAGCATGGTGGTACCTAGAGAGCATGCAATAGGTGTTGGCTCTAATTACACTTCAAAGATGATTCTCATGACACAAATAGTACCAGAACGACTTGCCCTAGACAGCTTCTTCTATCTTGCTGACCAGGGACTTGAGGTTACAGCACTAAGTTAACATATAACAATTCCAGACTTCTTAGGAAACCATGAGGCTTCGGCATTTTACTTTCTCAGGCTCCTCCTCTGTAAACAGTATTTGACTTCTAGACCTCCCAAGATCATTCAAAGGAGTAGATGATGCAGAAGATGGGCAGTGACACAAGGAGGGACCCTAGTGATACATGCAACGAATCAAAGCTTCATTGAAACATTCTCCTTTTAAGCTTCTCATGAAATTTAAAAGTCCTCCTTTTAAAATATAATGTAGATGTCACATTTTAGGATTAGTTTTTATTTTTAGCATTTATAAGCTCTTGTAATAAGTCTCAAGCCTATTCTCAAATAAGATATTTTAAGACCCCTCAGTAGATCTTACCACACAGAGATGAGTCAAGCAACCCTGACTCCACACGACATTTTGCTGAGCACAGGCTGCAGGCAGAGGGATCAAGGCACTGGTCTGAGACCCTGCAGTAGGTAGGAAACAGGGCAGGTTTGGCCTCCTGGTGTATATCCCAGGTCCTGGGAGCACAGGGAGTGTGGACTTGACCTCACAGCTCCGTGACAGGGTGGGCAGAGCACAGTGTTCATGAACAATGTTCCAGTACAAGTCTGTAGGAACAGTCTCAACATTTTGAAGTGCCCAAGGATGACTGTTTCCACCCCAAAGTCCTGGAATCCTCTTCATTAAACCAGTGATTATCATTTCCACTCCAATGGAGGATCATACATTTGGCACGGACCTGCCGCAGGCCAGCCTGCAGGACAATGGTTATGAGAGTGAGGTGTGGGCAAAGAGGGCCACTGCTTCTAAGGAACACTATTTGAGCTAAAAGCTCTTCCTTTGCCAAGCCAGTCTCTGATGATGGGGAGGTAGAGACAGACTGAAATCTCAAGACATCACCTCACTCCTTTCCCCTACAGCAGTGACCAGTGATGCACCACCAGTGCCAATAAATTCAGAGAGGAAAGCAGACTATGATTTACAGCTTCAGCTTCCACACTGTGACACCTGGTTCTCCCTATGTACAGTGCTGGGCTACTTTTAGCCTGGTGTCTTATGAGAAGGAGCCTTACATTATCACTCTAATCAGGTGTTGCATCAAATAAGACCAAGTCCTAGGCCCAATGTTGGTCTCTAGAGGGAGGCTGCCTGCCTTCATAACCCTCGTGGTCACTTTATAGGAAGAGGCCATGCCTCAGGCCATTGCCCAGGCCGCTGGGGGCCTCAGGAAGGTCAGAGGTCTGAGGCTAGCAGAACAGAACTTGAAAGGAACTCTCAGAACCTTAAAGGGGGCAGAGGCCTTGCTGATCATTCACCCCCACCTTCTTGTGGGCTTCAGAGGAAAGCAGCCCACAGAAGCCAAGCGACTTTCTCATGGCCACAAGGCTACTGGCAAGTATGTCCAGAACAGAACTCACATCTTTCAATTAAAGCCTAATTGCTTTTTTCACCCTAACTTTATTATCCCATATCAGTTTTCTGGGACCTCCGTAACAAATTTTCTCAAGCTTATTGACTTCAAGCAACAGAAATGTATTCTTGGGGTGCCTGGGTGGCTCAGTAGGTTAAGCATCCACCTTCAGCTCAGGTCATGATCTTGGGTCCTGGAATCAAGCCCTACATCAGGCTCCCTGCTCACTGGGGAGCCTGCTTCTTCATCTCCCCTCTGCCCATCCCTCCTATTGGTGCTCTCTCTCTCATAAATAATAACTAAATAACTAAATAACTAACTAAATAAATAAATATCTTTAAAATAAATGTATTTTCTTATAGTTCTGGAGGCCAAAGTCCAGAATAATGGTATCATTAGGGCCATGCTCCCTCTGAAGACCTTAGTGGAGAATCCTTCCCCACCTCTTCTCTCCTCTGATTGACTCCAGATATTTCTTCTGGTTGTACAGCATCACTCAGTTCTCTACCTCTGTCCTCATGTGGCCTCTCCTCTCTGTCTAGTGCCTTTCTATTCTCTTTCAAAGATACTCTTTAAACACTGATATTGACACACACTTCCTTACTCTTTTTTCTCCAATCACATTTACATTAGTTCTTTCCATTGCAATCTATATATCTCCCATATTATTTTGTCTGTCTGGTATGCATTATGGATATTTTCTTCTGATCCACCACCTTCCAGTTTGCTAAATCTCTATTCAGCTGTGTCTCTTATGTTATTAAAATGACTATCTGAGTTCTTAATTTTGGTTATTATGTTTTCAACTCCAGAATTTCTATTTGCTAATTTCATTATTTTCTAGCTTTCTAATGAAATTCTCAATCTTACCATTTTTCTCCTTTAACATAGTAAGTATAGATATTTTTAGGGTCTTTCTGATGAGTAAATTACCTAGATTCCCTTGATGTCTATTTCACTGTTTGTTATTTATCTCAATTTTTGCTTGTTATTCACCCTACCTCTTAGTTCTTTGGGGCCCTAATGAAATAGCTGAGAGTTTTTCATGAGCTCCCCCATTGTACACTCAAGACTCCAGTTTTTGTCCCCTGGTCCTTAAAGGATGACAAAGACTGCTAGCCAGTTTTTCAGTTTCAAAGCTGCCCTTCTGAAACCTTCAGCAATTCATATAAGAAATACACTAGCCCCCAAGGCTTATTTTATCTTTCTGCGTTTACATCTTAATCAGATCTTGACCTTTTAATTCTTAACTGCCACATTATCTTTCCTGATACCCACTTACCAGAGAAAGTCTTCAAAGTCCGTGAGGACACAGATATGAGTGTTCACGTGGTTTCTTAAAGCAAAAGAGTTGGAAAGAACCCACATGTCCATTAACAGGAGAAAAAAATAAACATAATATTCATATAGATGACATTTATATAGCAACAAAAATGAATGAATCACTTGCATAAAGTTAGAAGAGTCTTAAAATCATGATGATGAGTGAAAGAAGCAAGATGCTTTTTATAACAAGACAACATTTATGTAAGTTGAATACTATGGTGAGAACAAATACCAAATTTAGAAGACCAGTGATTCCTGAGGGTAGGAAGACTGGCGCAAACCAGGAGGGCCACAGTGGGCTTCTACTGCATTGGTAATCTTTATGTTAGGTATTAATATTGTAAAAAGTAATAATCAGTAAATGAATTTATGTGGAAGCACAGAGAAGGAAGGGATTGTTTGGGTCCAGGAAAATCAAAGAGAGAGGTGTTTCTTGAATTGGTTCTTGAAGCATCTGTAGGATTTTTATAGATGGCAATGGAAAAGAGCATCCCTGATAGAAAGAATAACAAATAAAGATGGGAAAGTGAAAAGATTCAGGACATGTTCAAGGGACCACAAGTAGCAGGATGGTATCTTCCTGCTTTCGCATCCCAGCCCCCACACACATGTACGACCTTCCTGTTAAGCTAGATATCACTTGCTGAAACTAGGGTGAGGTGAGATTTCAAGCAACTGGGAGATCAGGCTATGGCTCATGTTGAGGTACTATGACAAGCCATAGTTGAGTTATATGGGTGGTGTGTATGGCCTGACAGGCAGACTGCCTGGGTTCAAATTCCACTTTTGCTTCTCACTTTTTGTGTAATGTTGGCCCATTATCTCACCATTCTGTGCCTGTTTCCTTACATTAATGTGATCACAATAATAGAACCTATCCTGTATGGTTGTTCTGAGTTTTTTGTTGTTGTTGTTGTTCTGAGTATTAAATGAGTTAATACTTGTAAAGAATTTAGAACAGTGCTTGATATCTTATAGGAATTCTATTGGTATTTGTTATTTTCATTGTTATTACAGCATGAGTAAAGGAGATTGTCTGAGGCCTGATGCCAGGGAAGTCACCCTGACTGGGCTCTAAAACCTCTCCCTCTCTCCTACATTAAATTAGTGATTAGCCTTTGCATATCCTATAGATTTCTCCTTTCTGAATTAAAAAAATATATATTATAACTGAGAACTGAGTTAAGGGCTCAGCTCTGTCATTGGCTATTCACTGTGTAATGTCTTCTTACAATCTTGGATAATTTATTTAACTTCTCAAAGCCTTAGTTTATTCATCTGTAAAGTGGGACAAATAATAGAATCTACTATATAATAGTGTTGTGATTAAACATAAGAATGAATGTAAGGTCTCAGTAAGTGTGGTGCACACACAATTTGCAAACACATATCTACATACCTATGTTATATAATAGGTACTGTGCAATGAGTTTCCATTTATGGAGACCTGAATTATTTACATTTCCTGAGTCTGTACTCTTTTGGGCATTATGGTGGATATTTTACATTAATCTTCACAGTCCTAAAAAGTAGTGTATTAGTGAAATGCTAGTTACTGCCTCAGAAAAATCTTATATTCTTGCTGGCTTAATCCAGTAGAATTTCATTTACAATTCTTAGATAGTGCACTGCAAATGTTCCTTATTATTGGACTCTTCAGGTTTCTCTCCCATGATAGGTGCTGTCGAGGATGAGCGGAAGGTCTCCAGGCCTATTCAGTGGGTGGATGGGGAAAGATAAGAGGCTCTCAGGAGGGAGGATTTTTATGGACCAGACCACTCCTTTTAGTAGAACTCTGTCATATGATCATGCCTGACTGGAAAGGAGACTGGAAATGTAACCCAGCTTAGTGGCCTAGAAGAAGGAGTGGCAGATTTGGTAAACAGCTGGTTAGTTTCTGCTATAGTAAAAGCATTATCTTTAAGGCATGAGAAAACTGATACTCAGATATTAAATACTTGCCCAAGATCTTTCATTAAATGGCAGAATCAGAATTCAAACCCAGGTGTAACTGGCTCCAATATCTATAGCTCATGACTCACCGTTGCCAGCTGACCCACCATTGCCTCTCTGTCCCCCAGCATTAGCCCTTGGCTGGGTGCAGGAGTGGATGGCTTTAGGTTAGAGTGTTGAGTTGTACATGAAGTTACAAGCTATAATCACTGCTACCTCAGCCCTTGACTTGCTAGGCAGAGATGATGTGCCTAGTGCAAGAATGGAGTGAAGCAGGAGTTCAGAGTTCACTGCAGCCAAGTAATTCCAGGGCCATGTCTGATTAGGGGCTGAGGGAGGGATCTGGATGAACTGGGTGAGGTTGAGCAGGGACCTCCCCACCTCTGCTTGGGCTCTCAAGTTCTTTCCTAATTCAAGATGTTTAGACACTCTGGCTTTTTAAAGTATTTTTCTTGGGCATCTCAGTCCCTGTAAGAAACAGATGTGCTTGGTCCAAACAAATCCCTTCAGAGAGTTGGAAAAATTCCACTTCTGGACAATTTTATTTTTTGTTCAATTCTCTGATCTCTTTGCTGACTCTTGGCATTTCAGTTTAATATTAAAGCCATCAATTTGCCTCAAGAGATTAAGTCACAATCAATAGAAACCTTGAAGGAGAAGGTAATAGGACTTACATTATTTATGTTCTTAGTCTTTGTCTTCCAGACTTTGGCAAAATGGAACTTATGAAATTGCTGTAATAAAGCAGAGCCCAGGAGAAGAGGCTTTCAGTGCAAAGCAGCTACAGGGATGCTGGAGCACCGGGCAGTGGGCAGCAGACTACATGGCTGCAGACCCAGAAAGAGAGGTGGTCAAAGGGAAGCATTACCACTTGTTACCAGTTCCCAGGGAAAACTCACCATTGACCTCAAGCAGTGGAAGAAGTGTGAGGAACGTTTGTGGGAAGAAAAGTCGCAGGAGAGTAGATTTGATGCTTGATTGGTGCTTAAGCAATGGATAGCCCTGTAAAATTTACTTTTTTTTTTTAATCAGGGGATAAGGACCACTCCCACTGAACTAGAAAACAAAGAGATCTTTGGGTATTGAGACTTATATTACTTAGAGTGAAAGACCCAACAATATTCTGATTTAAAGAACAAGTAAGGTTTTCTCCCAGCTTACAGTCCCAATGTGGATGACCCAGATCTGTGGAGCAGCTCTGTGCCATGAGCCATTCAGAGATACGGGGCCCAAAAATCACTGCCCCACTATACTGTGCATTGTCAGAGCTGAGTTGCCACCAGTCTGTGCTCCAGCTTGGTGAGGTGTTAAGGCCACTTTCCTCCCTTGGAGAGAAATCAACAACAGGGCCACACTTGGGGGATGTAATCTGTACCTGGGTGGCCATGTTCCACTACAGCCCTGCTGCCTTAGAAGAAGAGAAGAAAGGCGCCTGGTGGGCCACTACAGACTAACACAGGACTCAATGTTGAGGAATAAGAAGCGATTCTTTCAGCAAAGTACTAATGCTGTGATATGTGATGTGGAGGAGGATGTCAATAGTACAAAAGCCTGTCATGGGCTGGTAGAATATCTACCAGCAGGATCCAATGTGCTCTCTTCTCCACCTCATCTGAGTGGAATTTGATGAACTTGACAATTGTCTACCAAAATTGGAGGTCAAGGAGAATAGATGGGATTCTGCAGACCAGACCACCCAAAAGAGGAAAGAGAGAGGATGTAAAGGGGAAGGCTCAGTGACCCAGTGGCTACAAGAAGGGCTGGATGTATGTAGCTGCCCCAGAAGCAAAGTGAAGGCTGTGTTTGATGAAGAGATACCTGATGAGAGAAGGTAAGCTGGATGGTAAGGAGACTATTCCCCAACATTCCTATGAATATTCTCTCAAAGGATGAGAAGGCATGACTGGAACCTGAAGTGAAAAACTGTTTGAAATCC
The DNA here is from genome assembly GCF_905146905.1 of Nyctereutes procyonoides. Classification (NCBI taxonomy): domain Eukaryota; kingdom Metazoa; phylum Chordata; class Mammalia; order Carnivora; family Canidae; genus Nyctereutes; species Nyctereutes procyonoides. The sequence continues at coordinate 43,198,677 of NW_026575049.1, read as the reverse complement.
TTCTTGATCCTGGGATGCTTGAGTAGCTCAGCAGTTGAGCCTCTGCCTTTGGCTCAGGTCATGATCCCAGGGTCCTAGGGTTGAGTTTTACATTGGGCTCCCTGCAGGGAGCCTGCTTCTCCCTCTGCCTATGTCTCTGCCTCTCTCTATGTGTCTCTCATGAATAAATAAATAAAATCCTAAAAAAGAGAAATCCTTCTGGATCCTGAGTAGCTTGTTTAGGGATGGACCATTCTACTCTCTTCTACTGTGTTAGGGGTGGGAGGAACATTTGCAGAGCTATGCTTCTCCAGCTTAGTGAGAAGGTTCTCGACAGGGGTTCTGTTGGCCCACACAAGGCAGATTTTCCTTGACATTCTCCTCTAGTAAGTTGTGCTTCACCCTTGAACCACTCATTACTCATAATTCCTGACTCAATGTATCTTCTCACCCAGAGATTAAATCACCATGAAGGCAGGAGGGCCTGAGGGCACAGACCCCAACTCTCTAGGTCTATGCTATACCTAGAGTTCCTAATAAAAGCTCAACACACAGTAAGTGCTCAAGAATTGAAATTCTTCGAGGCCTTATGGTCTGTTACCAAACAGGGGAAAGGCTTGTAACAATACAAATGGAGGGACTGCAGTTTAATGCAGTTGAGATCACTCCCAGGGATTCAGAGCCACCTCTGGCATCTGCCTGCATCAACCTCAGGACCTTGGACAGGGTATCTGATCTACGGAGGCCTTGAGCACCTGCCCAGGCCAGTCACTGTTAGCTCCTCACGACTGCATCAGTCATTAGGGTCCCTCAAAACAGCCCAACCCAATAGACCCATTCATTACCCACACACATGGTCACTGCACATGCTGCCAGCAGCTACAGCTTCACAGAAGAGGAGACAAGCATCACACTGCCCTAGAATTTTCTCCCAGCCATCCTCACATTGCCGCTCTGTTCCCAGGGCCACTGCTCCCTCTGGGATCTTGGACCCTTGCACCAGGATAAAAAGCCCTCTTTATCCAATCTCTTCCCAGAATTCTGTACCTCCACTTCCTTTCTCTTCCCTGACGCTTCCTGGGCGGGGGGTGGGATGGGAGAGATTGCTCAGTGTCCAGCACCAGTTTTTCCAGGATGCCTCCAGGGGAGGTCCTCCTCACTACCTTAAGAATTCCAGAATAATAATAATAATAATAATAATAATATTAAATTAAATTAAATTAAATTAAATTAAATTAAATTAAAAAATAAAAAAGAATTCCAGACCAGTTGTCCTCCATCTTCCTCTAAAACTCAGGACTTGGCAGCTCATTTCTTCTCAGCTCAGTCAGCCCTCCCCTCCTCAATTTTGTGATCTACAGACATCTTGGCTGCATTTCTATCTTCCCTCAAGGAATACAGGAATTTGTTCATGGTCTCCTTCCCCACCTCTTGTCCTGTGTCATCCGGATTGGCCTCAAAGCCCCTGCAAACATCTGTCTGACACTCCAGACTTGGATTTCTTGATCCCCTTATCCACAGAGCTGATAATATTAGATCTTTGTGTGAGGCTATTACAAGAAAAATACCTAATGATAAAGGGAGATAGATGTAAGGTCTCCTCTGAAATGTGATGACAAGTCATCATTGACAATTTCAGTTCCCTGGCTTCCTTTCTGTAACCTGGGATCTAAAATTGGTAATAAAGTCAAATAAAACCAACCAACCAACAACAAACATCACCACCACCTCCTCCCCCAAATACAGGACCAAGGGACCATTTTCCTTCTATTAAAGCTTCATCATGAAGACCTCCAGGGACAAGCCAACAAAATTGGATTTATCGACATGAGGCAGTGAAGAAGGCACTTCAAAGGAGCTGTGAAATCTGCTCAATAGGAGGGATGAGCTTTGTAAGGTCAAGGCTCCTGCTGAAGGGTCTTAGGAGAGTCTAAAGGTAGTGGGGAGCATATCTGTGATGGTTGCAGCTTCTGAGGCAGAATTAGGAGAAAGTAGAATTAACCAGGGGTTGGATACCATGGTAAGGATGGCTCAGCATCTGGATATCCCTAGTAAAAGATGAGTGTGGTAAAGCAGATCTAGGGGAATTGCTGGTAAGAAAGCAGTGGCTATTCAAAGCAGGGATTGTTATGGCATTTTACAACCACAGCCAGAAGAAATGTGGTTTTCTGTGAACTTTGCATTTGGCTTTATCTGGGTCTGTTCTGCCAGCTTGGTAAACAGCAGGGCTGTTTTTATTTTTTTTCAGTCTGAGCTTATTTTCATTCTTTTAGGCCTGGATAAGTTTTAACTCTTTCAGTTAATTGGCTTTTGCCAATTTAAATATTCCTTTAAAAAATCATGCTAAAGCCAGATACCCACATTTCCTTCTGCCGTGATGACTACCAAGCACACTCAGGATCAAAGGCCCTGCCAAGCCGGATGTGGCCATGTGCAGGGTAACTGCAGGATGGTTCATTAAAACAATTGGAGTCAAATAAAACTCAGGCTCAAATCAGAGGTGATTTATTCCCAGCAAAAATGGAGTGAGCTATCTGCTTGCTGTTGCATGACCAACTTCCTGCGACTGGTGTCAGGGAACTGTTATCTCTAATAAGGCCCTAAAGCATTCATTAAGAAAAAGTGCTTATTAGCTTATTATCTCTCACTTCTTAAAAAAAAAGAATAAAGGAAAACCACTTAGAATCTGGACACATGAGGAGCCCAGCTATTGTGGCTGATAAAAAACAACTCACACTCCAGTGGTCCTCAGACTTTAACGTGATTCAGAAACACCTGTGGGCTTGCTGAAACCAAGATTGTGGATATTCTGATTCAGTAGAGCCCAAGAATTCACATAGTTAACAGGTTCCCAGATGATGCTGGTGCAGGGACCACAGTTGAGAACCACTCCTCTTACCTGGAGCTTCCTTAGTACTTTCTGTACTTCCTGCACTTTCTGTTCTTCCTGCTTGAAATGCCAACTGATTCCACCAACTGATTGCTGTCTTGATTTGTTATACCTCCTTCTTGGCCATTGTTGTTAGTTATTTATTACTGCATGACCAAAGACCCCAAGGAGGACCTCTTGGAATGGGAATGTGAGGTGTTCAGGCAACCTTCTCCAACAGAGCCCCTTAGGAAGCTGGTCAAAATTAATACAGACAATTGTTCAAAATCTCTGGAGATTGAAGGGTTTGCAACAAACGGAGAAACATTAATTGAACAAAATCTGTGGAAACTTAGCAGGAAGAGTAGAAATCCATGGTATTCAAGCCTATCTTCCCACAGCTCTGCCTTATGGAAGAACTGTTCCAATGAGCTCAGCAACCACATGGCAGTTCATGTCTCTCCCAGCTCTCTGGGCTGGAATAGGTATTCCTGATGCTTTCAGCAGACAGTCAACATGAGTAGGTTTCATTTTCTATATTTCTGTGCTGTAGAAGGCCTATAGCAAGTGAGTGGTGGCAGTTAGATGGCATTTATTTCCTTACTCACAACTTCCACTATGTAAAGAAGATCCTGGAAGGGAAGCTATTGAAGAGTAAAACCCACCTTTTCAACACAGCTCTATGTCTCAGAAGAGATACTTTCCTGGGCTCAGAAGATAAATGACAGCTCCCTTCTTCCTTAGCTCCCCAGCGCTGAAAATGTATTCTGGGTAGATTTGGCAACCAGTAATTTTCAGATCTTATCCTCTTTGGACCTGGGTTGCAGATGATCCATAGTGGGGATAAACTCGGGAGTGGCAGCAGCCTAGTATGGGACCACTTTCCAATCCCCTCTGTCAGTACACACAGCTCCTGCTCCATAAGGAAGATCCAGGTGGAGCAGGCAGTCAAGAGAGAGTTCCCCAATTGCAGGACTGGAAACACCTTTTTTAAGTGCCCAGAGAACATGCACAAAGACTGGCCATATCCTGGATCTTAAAATGAACCTTAACAAATTTCAAAAATTTGAAATTATACAGAGTCCATTCCATCCATAGTGGAATCAAGCTAAAGATATATAATAAAAAGCCACTTGAGGCTATATTATATATTCCCCACTTGAGGGAATCCCTGGGTGGCTCAGCAGTTTAGTGTTGGCCCAGGGCGTAATCCTGGAGTCCCGGGATCGAGTCCCATGTCAGGCTCCCTGCATGGAGCCTGTTTCTCCCTTTGCCTATGTCTCTGCCTCTCTCTCTCTCTCATTCTCTCTCTCTCTCTCTCTCTCTCTCTCTGTCTGTGTGTGTGTATTTCATGAATAAATAAAATCTTTAAAAAAAGGCACTTGAAAATCTCCAAACACTTGGAAAATTAACAGCACATATTTACCAAACTCAAACTTGTCTGTGCACCTGATGCATAGTAAGGCAATGTCTGAGGTACTGATTTTGAAGCAAAGAAAGATTTATTATCAGAAAAGCAGCCCCCCCCCAAAAAAAAAAAAAGAAAAGAAAAGCAGCCCTATGAAAAGGCAGGGAATCATTCCCAAGCTGCCTTGCCCTGTTGAGCCTATGGACAGCTTATATACATGAGAGAAAGGTAAGAGATTCCTTGAAATGGGGGGTAAGGGTGGACAGTTTAAAATAGTCTGGAGGTAAGCATTCTTTTGGAAAATGGGATACTATTTAGGACCTGGTATGATCAGATATGTCAAAACAAATGATACCATCCTGTTCCCATTAGGTTTCTGCAACCAGGTAAATGAATAGGAGTAATGATTGGTCAAGGATAAGGTTAAAAAGTGCACAGAACATAAGTAAGTAGGGAACAAAGCAGAATATGGAGCTAAGTTAATAATGCAACTAATACAACCATAGTTTTGCGTATGCTTTCAAAACAGTTCCAGAAACCAAGGGTCCCAACTCAACACTTCTTCTTACATCAGTGGGTGGGGTTTTTGGTTGGCTCGGTTGGTGCAGCATGCAATTATTGATTTCAGTGTCATGAATTCAGGTCGCATGTTGGGCATGGAGCCTACTTTAAAAAAAAATCATCAATGGGTCAAAGAGGAAGTCTCAAAAGAAACAAAAAAGTGAATAGAACTGAATGACAATGAAAACAACATATCAGAATTTCTTAAGATGCATTTAAGCAAAGCTAACAGAAAATTCATAGCACTAAGTACTTGGCTTAGAAGAGAAAAAAGGCCTCAAATCAATAATTTAGGTTTCTACTTCAAGAAACAAGAAAAATAGTGAAAAAAGAGAAAAATAAGCCCAAGTTAAGCAGAAAGAAGAAAATAATAAATGATAGGTATCATGGAACTAAGATAGGAAAATAGAGAAAATTAATGAAACAAAAAGCTGGCTCTTTTTAAAAAAAAATCATTGCCTTTGATGAACTTCTAGAGTTATTGAAAAAAATTCTACCTGGGAATTTGAATTTTTCAAAATTTCCCAGGGGAGTCAATGTGCACCCAGGGTTGAAAAACCACAGTAAAGGAGTTTAGTTCAGCTTCTGTTGACTCCTCAGGCTGATGAAAGAGTAGATGGGGCACAGAAAAAAACTCTGTATATCCAACAGCACCACCCTAACTAAAATACCAAGCCTTCTTCATGACCATGACACCAGTTAGATCTGAGATATGCTTATAACTCATTTTTCTGTGGGCCTCCATTTCCTTGCTGTAAAATGGAGATAATCATACTTATCTTGAAGGACTATTGTGAGGCTTAAATAATGTGTACAATGTATACCGTCTGGTGCTTGACAGATCAACAGTTTTGGCTGTCAAATAGCAGAAAACCCAAAACAAGGACCTTTGTTGTCTCAGAGAGGAGGAGTCCTAAAGGGGACAAGGACCCAGGATCTTTGGGTTCTTCCATCCTCAGTATGTTGAGACTTACCTTTTATAAGACAGCATCAAAAGCAGATAGAACAGTGTTGAGTTGTTGTCAACACCAAAATCCTACTCTGAATCACCCAGCTCTTTGTATCTCATGGAACAGAATGGAATCTTACCTGTGTCCAAATCAATGCCTGAGAATAAACAGCTTAGAAGGGGGGAGATTTAAAAACAGGAACAAAAAAAGGATGCCCAGGTCCCACTCCCGGAAGCTGAATAAATTGGTTGGGGATGAGCCTGAGCAAAGATGGATTTTCAATGCTCTGGGGTGCCTTCAATGTGCAGTCATTCTGAGAATCACTGGTTTTGACTCCCCTGTGATTAATGTCATCATTCATTTGGTGATACATTGCAGTGAATAGCCTACACTGGTTGCCATAGTCACTTTGTGTTAGATCCTCCACTCCTGAAGGAGTGGAGATTGGCTCTACAATCAGGACCCACATTTTAGTACGATCCCCAAGTGAGTCTCATGACCATTGTGTGAGAAGCGCTAACATAAAACACTTCTGCGTGATCTTCCTGTCTGAAACCTACAGCTACATCTCCAACTCTTTCCACAGTCTTGTCTCCAGCTCTTCCCCGGGTTCACATAAGCATGACTTCCAAAGGCTTGCTACCTGAGGACGACAGCCCCCATCCCGCTTTGCCAGAGAGACTGTCTGGATCTTTACGGCTTTTGGGCTGAGACTTGACCAGATGATAGACTTCAGGTGAGAATAATGCTGTTATTGTCTCAATAAACACGTGATACCTCCTTCCACAGGTCAACGCCCTCCTGGGGTGCTCTGAGGAGTCAGAGTTAAATAATATGTGGCCTTTCTCTCAAATCTTGCGGAGTAGGGCAGCCTGGGTGGCTCAGCGGTTTAGCACTGCCTTCAGTCCAGGGCCTGGTCCTGGAGGCCCAGGATCGAGTCCTGCGTTGGGCTCTCTGCATGGAGCCTGCTTCTCCGTCTACCTGTGTCTTTGCCTCTCTCTCATGAATAAATAAATTTTAAAAAATCTTGCAGAGTAGAAGGGCCAAATAAAGCACAATAACAAGTACATTTGCAGAACTTTAAACCTACAAGATGCCTTTATGTATATATGGTCCTTGCAAAAACAGGCTTAAAGAAGTTACCTGGTTATTCAAGTCTATACATCTAAGTGCGTGGTAAGTTTATTCTGAGAACCAGGATTTTTGACTCCAAACCAGATAAAATACAGGACACCTAATTAAAATTTAATTTTAATGAATAATTTTTAGTATATGTTACATGCAATATTTGAGACATACTCCAAAAAATATTTATTAGTTAGCTGAAAATCAAATTTAAGTCAGCATTCTATATTTTTATCTGGAAACCCTATTTCATAATCCTCTTTCCTCTATGTAGCAGAATGAGATGGATGCTAGTTACTTTCAACCACCAAATTCTTTTCCTTTCTCCATGATCCCAATACTCAGCAAAGTCATATAGTACATTATAGAAGTTGCTGAGGCAGTGATGTAGCTGCCATTACCAGCCTGAAGCCATGAAATGGAAGGTCTGTAGAGCCTTTCAATGTGACACCCCTCCTCTCTGCTCTGGGGGCATCGTCATAGGAAGGTTCCTAAGATTGGGGACCACAGTGGGCTTTTATTGATGGAGGCCAGACCTAGGCCTACAGAATTGTCAAGAGCATGATGTTCCCTGTTGAGGGAGCATGGGTCAACATGTATTTCTCCATTTCCCTCATAAGGTCTGAACCAAAAGAGAGAAAGACACAGAAGTTAAGAAGATGGAGGTCAAAATAATCATCTTAGCATTTGCAATTCTGTGTTCAGAGGGGGGATACTGATGGTGTGAATCTAAGGGACCGATTTCTGAAACAACCTACTGTGGATCTGAAATTTCAACTTTATAACCAAACCCTTCAGAAGTTATTTTGTGCCTCAGCCATCTCTCAGGATTATCATGCTCACTAGTTCATTAATGGTGGTTTTACTCTATTTTAGCCTGTAGTCTAGAGCCCGTGATCTCTCCTCTTCCTATCCACTCTGCACCCTGCTGTTAGCCTCATTTGCCTTAAATCTTGTTTCAATAATACTGCTCTCCCTCCTCAAACACCTTCAGTGGCTCCCTGTTTTCAGTTCTTCACATCTCAGTTTTGCCTGCCCATGCAAATCTCTCCATCATCTGTCTTTTTTTTTTTTAAATTTATGATAGTCACACACACACACACACAGAGAGAGAGAGAGAGAGGCAGAGACACAGGCAGAGGGAGAAGCAGGCTCCACGCACCGGGAGCCCGACGTGGGATTCGATCTTGGGTCTCCAGGATTGCGTCCAGGGCCAAAGGCAGGCGCCAAACCACTGCGCCACCCAGGGATCCCTCCATCATCTGTCTTAATCCTGCATCTGACTCCTGCCCCCCTCCAAGCCCCTCTGCTCTGCATTCTCACTCACTGAGCTCATCCTCACTTTGAACCCATTCAACTTACACTTCTCTTCCCTTGGACAGCCTCTTCTCTCAAATTTCCACACCTTCCCTGTCTCTGAAAACTCAGCTCCAGTTCATTGATTTCCTTCTACTTTAAACCCACATGGCAAGTTTTCACTCTGAGAACCATAACAGTCCCTTTGCGCCATTATTTATCACTCACTGTTTGATTTTTTCCTTCAGTAAAATCTCCCAGAGTCGGGACACACCTTCTGAAACTTCTGTATCCCCCATTGCACAAGCCCATTGTGGAGAGTGCTCCCTAACTTGCTTGTTGATTATCCAAAAACTTGTCTCTGGGAGCTCAGGATTAGGATGTGATGTGGATTTGATGAGCACACCTAGCTTCTCTCTATTCCTTTGATTTCTGATGTATAAATATGTCTTAACATCATGCAGTTTTAGTGAAAGCTGCTGTCATTTATTTGTATCAACTATGCACTAGAATCATGCCAGGCACTCTACATTTATTGACTCCTGAGGACACACTGCTATTAAGCAGCTGAATCTGACCTGAACCCAAATGTACTTGCCCCGAAGTCCATGATTTTAACTGTGAGGTGTAGTTGTAGTCATTATCACAGTGTGAAGAGATGAGTCTCTGTGATGCATCCTTTCTCCAAGCGTAGCTTTTGAGGTCCTAATAGATTTTTATGTGAAATCAAGTTTCCATGGCTAAATCAGTTTGGTATTCACTGCACAGAACAAGAGTGGTTTCTTTTATTAAAGAAGGGCTTGGCCCCTTTAAAGGACTGAAATACATTTTGAATAGTCAGAAAAGGAATTGGTCTACAGGGTTCTAAATGTATTTGACTTGGAATTTTTTTTTTAATACAGCACCTCAAGCGACCAGTGCATTCTGGAATATGCTTTGAAAATGTGGCTTGACAGTATGCTTATATTCTCAGCTTGTTTCCTGCTTCTGCATTCACTTCATTTCTATGATGTTTCTCTGAAGGGGAATATCAGCACCCCATTAAGAATTTCTATTATTAAAGTTTCGGATCAAGGTAGGATGGCAGTTAGCTCTGATTTTTAATATCATTCTGGATGATAGACATAGTGTCAATTATTGGCCTGTTGGGAAAAAATTCACAGTTGGGATCAAGGTCATTGAGCAACATGAATCTCCAGCTATTACTCCCAGTCATCCCTGGTGCCCTATACTTATTTGTTTCCTGAGTTCTATGTATTTAAGGGAGCTGGGGGCCAGGATGTGCAAGGGGACACAATGTCTGCTGCAGAGCAGCAGAAGACAACAGGTCAATCTGCCTGTGTTGCTTCCTTCCTGATTGACATTTTTGAATGAGCTTTGATGATTAGCTTTGGAATAGACTTACTCATGTATTTAGTCAATTATTCAAAATATTTACTGAACACCTATTCCATGCCAAGCTCTATGTTTTGTGTTTGAAGAATAAACAGAAGCCCAGTCTTGTCCCAAATTAATTCCCATTTCAGTGTGGGAGATAGATACATACTATATTACACTGATGCAGAAATGATGTGCACTCAAATTAAAGAGAACCACAATATCAATTTCAGTAGAAGCTTCTGGAAGAGTGGACCAGTTGGATAGGAATTGGTCAACCAAAGGTGGGGAAGGTGAGTAGCAGGGGGTATGGGAGCTGAGGAAGGGATTCCTGATAGAAGGGTCAAACTGAGCCCAGTGTGGAGATGAAAAATAGAACAGAGTGCATACAGAATCATTCAGTTCTGATAAATCATTTACAGCTCCCACACACATACACATTTTTAAGGAAAGACTGGAAGTAGAGAGATAGTGCCCCAGCATTGCATTATCTTTTATTGCCCCTATCTTTTTTCTGGGTCGTAACTATCAAGAAATAATCACAGGATCCCCGGTGATTTTGCAGTTTTCTTGGGTCCCATGATAGATTTTTCCCCTCCTCCACTCACAGATTAATGCAGCCTCAGAGCTGAGTTCAGACCACTTCTGTGGTTAACGCTGGGGAGAAGGTCTCATTTCAGCAGTTAGGAACAAGAGTATCATTTTTCAGGGCCATGTACTTGAGTTGAATCAAGGTGCCTCCATTAATAAAGTAAGTCCCAGCAGGATAAAAAGTGCTTCTACAACTTCAGGAAATGCTGAGCAATGAAATATGCCTGCTGGGGTAGTCAAGGCAGAGTTAATACATTTATTTCATCTTTTCTGATGTTAAATGGTAATCACTGGCCCTGTGTTTTTACCAGTCTTCTTAAGAAGGAGAAACTCTTCCACAGAAAGGCCAAGTCGCTTCTTGAAAAATCATATTCTTTCTGTGTGATGCTAATAGAATTACAGTTCTTACCATAATCTGAGAAGTTGCTAGACACAATGTAGATCTGAGTATATGTGCTGCAAAAACAGAAATAAAACATAGACAATCATGGCCCCAGATCCTGTAATCTATCATTTTAAATGTATTAGAGGTGATGAGAAGTCCTTTATGACAAATATGAATTAAATTAACATATTTCTGGACTCCTAGAATGTTTAGGTACTGAAGTAAAGGTAAGATGGTAGGATGTCAAGGGCCCATATTTTTTGTTTTATATTCCCAGCTTTATTGAGATATAATTGACATACAACACTGTGTAAGTTTAAGGTGTTCGATGTGATAATTTCATACACGTATATATTGTGAAATGTTTACCACAATAAGGTTAGGTAGTAACAACCTTCACCTGATAGGATTGCTATTTTGTTTTTATTATAGTGAGAACATTAAAACAACTTTAAAAGCAACTTTAAGACATACAACACCATATTGTTAACTATAGTCACCATGCAGTACATTAGGTTCCTGGAACATACTCATCTTAAAGCTAAAAGTTTATACCCTTTGACCAGCATCTCCCTTTTCTTCCCACCCCACAGCCCCCGGCAACCACCATTCTACTCTGCTTCTATCAGTATGCTTTTAGATTCCACATATAAGTGACATCATATAGTATTTGTCTTTCCTTGTCAGACTTATTACACTTAGCATAATGCCCTCAAAGTCCATCCATATTGTTGCCAATGGCAGGATTCTGAATAATATTCCATTATATGTATCACATTTCCTTTAGCTATTCATTTGTTGATGGGCACGTAGGTTGTTTCCATGTCTTGGCAATTGTGAATAATGCTGCAATGAATATGAGGGGATAGATATCTCTTTCAGATAGTGATTTCATTAAGTGGGATTAATGAAGTGGGAGAAATGAACCCCTGTTTTAGCCACAGAAAACATTGACTGGAACACAGATCTGCTCAGCCATGGTGTGACCTAGGGTGTTTTTTTGACCTCTCTGTGCCTCAGTTTCTTCATAGGCAAAGGAAGGATAAGATCATCTGTTTTTGTACAATAACTTTGATGGTTTAAAGATATTTGTAAAATGTATAGAATGATATTTGCAGATATTCATTCTTAAATAAGGAGCAGCTCCTTCCTAAATTAGGATTGCATCCCGAAGTATGTAACATATTTAATTCCTTGTGAAATAGCTCTGCCTCCTGCTCACTCCTGTGTTTTTAAGATATGAGCTCTGAATTTTTATTTTACCCGTAGCTGCATCTAATTCCCTATGGTGTCTTCAACAATAAATAAGTTGCTTTATATTAATTCCTAGAAGGTTTTTTACCCAGGTTCTCTGTACATTAAGACAAAATGAATCTTCATCCCTCATTCATTTTAGAGAATAAAATGACTCAATAAGTCTGTAGGATGGGAGGAAGATGAAAATAAGTGACATGTGAATTTGACCAGTCAATGAGCAACTTGCAGAAGCTGTCTCTCCAAGCATAATGCTGAGCAGCCCTTTCCAAGTTATGTCATGCTCTTTCGAGTTCATGAGTTTTATTTCTCTGGAGAAGGAGCAGAAGGAGCTCAACCATTGCTCCTTTAACATAATTTTCTAACTCCAGTTTATGTATCCCTGGGGCACCTCAGGCAGAGTTCTCCATGTGCCTCTTGGTGGATGGATATTTCTATGGTCTAATTTCTTCTAGAGATGGATGATATCTCAATCCCATTCCTAGACTTGCTGGGGGCAGAGGGGATCTTGGATTAAAGCTTTGCCCCTAAAAATGTAAATGCCTTTGGAAGATAATTAGTCTTATCCTCCACATATAACTTAGTAAGAGGGATTTTATTTGGGGCAGGCGTGCAAATATGAAAACATGAAGGCCCTGGGAGAAAGGTCATCATGAAGGGACTGAAAGGACATTCCAAAGTACCAGAATTAGAGGAAGTAAACTCATCCCACTGCAAATAATTACGTGGCTGGGGAAAACATAATTATGTCTGATTCCCTGGTCTTCCAGCCAGTCATTACCGTAAAGAAGATTCTGCGTTAACCAGCTTAAGGAGGGTCCTGCCTTGCTCAACTTATTCTCTTGGTTTTTGAGATACAGAATTAGAATGAAATCAGAATGAAAATGATAAAAAGCTTAAAAGTGAGGTTGGGTGGGGGTATTTCCCATGCTACTTTGAAAAAGTGTCTTGTATGGGCAGCTACAAAAGTATAGCAGTTCACGGAGTAGAAAATGGGGTTGTTATAAGTCTTCCTGTGGTCAACAAGTTCCTGTCTAGTATGTGAGAAATACAAGAAAGGGCAAAGTCATTTTGGATTTTCTTTTCGGTATATGGACTCTGTTTCTTGGATTTTGACACTCTTCCAACACTGGACCATTTGGGTGAGGACTTTATAAAAATTGCAATGAAATCATGTGACTAAGACCAAATGATTTTACTATTGAAGTAGTGGGATGCAGGACAGAAAGCTAGTCTTGACAGTGTCACTCTTAGTTACATGAAGGAGGAAAGAATCTTCTCTCTCCACTCAGTCACTTTTGCAGCAGTGGCAGCTACCTCCTCTCTTTGTTCTACTGTTGGCTGAGAAACCAGCTAATCAATCAGTTGCCTCCTAGTTCAAATTCAGAAAGTCTGGACTTTTGGTAAACATGGCAATGTGAACATGTGTGCTTAGTGCCACTTCCACTAAGTACTGTGCTGGCAAGGGACTAATAAATGGGAATAAACTACAAGGAAAGAGGAAAGATTGAGCATCATATGTAGAGAAATAGAGTGACCTAGAAGGGATAAGAAGACTGAAGTCAAATTTCTGGAGATGAAAACTACAATATCTAAGAAGAAAAATGCAATGAATGAGGTTAATAGTAGATCAGCATTGAAGAATAAAAGATTAGAAATCTAAAGACATAGGGAGGGAAACTATCCAAAATGAAACACGATTTTCCAAAAATTAATGACAGATCTCAGAAGCTCAGAGAACAGTATGCAGTTTACACACACACACACACACACACACACACACACACACACACAGGTCTGATTATGTTGCAGAAAGCTGTGGTTTTCTCTAGCACAGTGAATAGATTTGTCAAATCACTATGTTGTACTCCTGAAACTAATGTAATACTGTGTGTCAACTATACTTCAATTAAAAAATCTCTTGTGGTTTTCCTACAAAATGATCATCTCTACAAAGGGCATCATATGTCTGTCGTCATCAGCACCAAGAAAGTCAAGGATAAAGTCAGTACCTTACAAGATAGTAGTCAAGGTGTAACCTATTTGGGGGATTGGGCTCGCACAGTAACATGGGTAGTTTATTTTAGGGCTCAGAGCCCTTTCTCTGTGTGACGCAGTTGTGTGAGCTGATGATGGGGATAGGTGACAGCTGCTTCCTCACCTACCTGCAGACCCCTTGCCCAAAGACTCAGGCGCTTTCATGGCCAGGGTCAGCCCTCAAAGCAGACAAGAGAAAAAGCAGGGAACCATCCAAGAACTCTAGACATTGTTCTGCTGGTCCTCTCTCCTCACACCTATGACACTTGAACTAGTCCAGGGTAGACATCTGAGCCCTCTCTCAAGGGCACAGAGCAGTCTACAAAACCTTTCTTTCTTTTCCAAGTGCACGTATGAGGAGGTACCTTGAGAAAGGGGAGAAGGTGATCTGAGTCTGGGACACTACATCTTCCTCATTACTAGCACCTATTTCCGGCATTGGGGTTTGGGAATGATAATGGGGGAAGGGTAAACATCTTTTTACCTAACAACCAGCAGTTGGTGTCCTCTGCTGCTTTTCCTGCCAATTTCTCTGGCACCCACAAGAGCTCCTTAGAGGTCTATGGTGAGCAGCCTTTCTGAACAACTGGCTGAGAGCTGGTTCAAATTCTATCCCTACTGGACTCTTGACCCCAGCAGAAGCCTCAGCACCTCTTAAGTTCCAGAGATTCCTCACCATACACGCAGCCCTCTTTGACTGCATCAAGCACAGGGATTTAAGTACAGCTATTTCCATACTCCCAGAAACTTCTGTTTCCTTGGCAACAAGGGCTTCTCTAATTCCCTGCTTAGAATGGCACAGGGGCAAACATGCTTGTCCACAGTGTCAGGAGACATCTAGCTAGTTAATAAAATGCAAAGGCAGGTAACCAACACCTTAGAAAGTCCAAGGGAGGTATCTGGATCCAACTGATCAGCTCTTTAAACCAAGAGGAGTTTATTTCCCTCTGGCCTTTGCCTGGACTTCAAGCACCAATCTCTAGATACCAGGAAAAGTCCCACTCCACTTCTCCTTGCACTGAAACCATCACTTCCAGGGGAAAAGTCAGAATCTAGCATGGCTTATCCTTGCTCTGAGGAAGTCTTCTGGGGAGTCTAAGAAGTGGTTAACAAGGGATCAGTGCTGGGGATGAGTTCAATATGGTAAGATCTGAACTATATTTTAAGACTGACTTACAGTAATAATCTCTGATTCTCTGCCTTCCTTCCGTCTATCCTGCCATGACTCATCTTGTTATTTTAAGTTACAACAAAGCCTTTACACTCAATTCCCAGGGTTCAGTAATGGAATACTAAGCACTTGTGAGGCTTTGAGAATCATTTGACACAACAAAGAAGCTTGTGTTCATTATTATAAAATGGATTCTAGATTCTCAAAAAAAAAAACAAAAAACAAAACAAAAAAAAACAAAACAAAAAACAGACAAGCCCTGCCACTGTTCTCGTATAAATTTGAGCCAATAACAAGTTTCACAGGGAACTTTAGTGACAGAATCACATGGTGAGAATAGCCCTGGATTTAGTTTTGGAAGACCTTGATATTATGTGTCTCTCCCCTCTCCCTATCTTTTGTCCTCAGCTGAGAGACATTGACCAGTAACCCAATAAAATGACAATACCTACTATTTTACATGGTTCTATGATGATATTTCAGATCATATTTACAATTTTTTTCATATTTACAATTTATTGAAAAAGCTTTAAAAGCCAAATTCCATACAAAACTGAAAAATGGTCATACATCCTGTATCAGACAATTGTCAATGACCCAGGGATACCTGGCCTTCTGAGGCTTACAAAGTCCTTAAATTATCATATAATTTTTACTATGAAGTAGCTTGAATCCAGAAAGTGGGAAAGATCTCTTGTCTTCCAGTTCTGCCTGTTTTCCATCACACCACACATCCAGGTATGCACAAGCAATTGTTCGGTTCATCACAGTGACTACAATAACACACCAAAATGACATCTTCCTTGTTTTTATTTCACATAATAGTAATATATTTTCCTTTATGCTTTGCTACTCCATTGCTGATCTACCTGAAAGAAGGCCAGCATTCCAGAAATAGGTTCCTGTGCCTTTTGGCATGAGTCTTTTCAAGCAGCATGATTGCGGAAGAGAATCCTGTTATGCTATAGGAGGATGATGGGCTCTGAGACAGTGGCTCCCAACCCTGGCTGCATATTAATCCCTCCTGCCACCAAAGTTTTAAAAATAATGCCAGTCTCTGTCACTACCCCCTCCCTGTCCTTGTCTAAGCCAATTAAAAGAATCCTTTGGGGTCGATGCCAGCCATTGCATATGTTCAATCTTTCCAGGTGATTCTCACGGGCAGCCAATGTTGAGAAGTACTGACCTTGCCACTCAAAGTGTGATCTGGAGGCCAGAAGCATATCTCATCTGAGAGCTGGTTGGAAATGCAGTTTTAAGCTCCACCCCTGATCTGTTAATCAAAATCTGTCTCTGAACATGATCCCCAGTGGTTTACATGCACTTTAAAGCTTGGGAAGCCCTGCTAAAGAGAATAGAACTTGGCCTTAGAAGACAGAGGGTGAGGAAGAAGGGCAGTTTAACTCTGATGAGAAACTTGGAGATGTTTGGATTTAGAGGCATGTGCACCATGAGGCATGAGACCCTTACTTCCCTGTTCCTCCCATCTAGTCTCCCAGACCCCTCCTACATACCCTTCATTCCCAAACAGTCCCTTCCTGAAGTCAGAGGTGGATCTGAAGGATGTAATGGATGATCTGATTCAGTACCAAGAAACCACAGAAAGGTATTAAACAGGTGAAAACCTGAGGCCATAATTTTATTTTTATTTATTTTTATTTTGGTTTTATTTTATTTTTTACATTTATTTTTAAGTTAGATTTGCTGACATATAGTATAACACCCAGTGCTCATCCCATCAAGTGCCCTCCTCAGTGCCCATCACCCAGTTACCCCAACTCCCCAACCACCTCCCCTTCCACAACCCTTTGTTTGTTTCCCAGAGTTATCAGTCTCTCATGGTTTGTCTTCCTCTCTAATTTTTCCTACTCAATTCCCTTCCTTTCCCTTATAATCCCTTTCACTATTTCTTATATTCCACATATGAGCGAAACCATATGATGATTGCTCTTCTCGGATTGACTTACTTCACTCAGCATAATACCCTCCAGTTCCATCCACATCGAAGCAAATGGTGGGTATTTGTCCTTTCTGATGGCTGAGTAATATTCCATTGTTTATATAGACCACACCTTCTTTATCCATTCATCTGTCGAAGGACATTGTGGCTCATATTTTTATTCTAAATGTCAATGTGATCCCAAACTCTGAGCAGGTCTCAAGATTTAAGTGAATCAGATTTTGGTTTTTTAAAACCTGAACTAAAAACAAAAAACCCTGAACTAATAGTATTACATATTTACAAGTAGTGGTATTTTGATGTAACCTATACAACACCTGATTAAACTTATTCATGTACATGACTTGATATTGAGTACCTTGAAAGTAGGGGTTGTGTTTTATTCATCTTTGGATTTTTAGCATCTGCCACTGGTTGTAGCACATGGTAGGTAGAAGCTTGATAAATGCTGAGTTCAGTAAAATATTCATTATGTTCCTAAATGAAGGAACATATAAATATTCTAATCAATTAGCTATTGATGAGGGGATTTATTATACAAAGATGAAAGACAGCACTTACTGCTCACTTTCTTTCTCCTAAATTTCCAGGTTTTGATTTCTACAAAAGAACTCAGATTTGAAAGAGAATGGCCCCCAGTGAGTTTGGTTATATCTGTCTATTCTGTTCGGCCACCGTTGTTCCTTGTCATTGGCCAGGGACATCACAGAAAAATCTGCAGCAGTCATTGGTGCATTTGACTCAGGAAGAACATTCCTCCATTTCTTCCAGATCTCTGGATCTTTCCCTAGTATCAGCTTCCTTCAGTTCGCAAGTTCTTTGACCTTGGCTCAGACTCCACCATCCCATAGAGTGCTGCTGCAGTCCATTGTGCCACAGGGTAGATTTGATGCAACAATTTTCAATACCCGTTCAAGGCCCTGCCATGCCTCTATTAGGCCTTCTGCTGCTCAATCCAGTAGTCAGATAGGAAAATGAACATCTTGGTTCTGACTCCCCTGATTTCACTCAAATAAAGAGAAGTCAGAAGTGACAAACTCCTGTTTTGAAAATGAACAAAATTTATTTTGTTGGAATAACTTTATTTGAGTAGTATGGAAATTTGCTTTAAGAATATTGAGAAAAGGGGGGATCCTGGGTGGCGCAGCGGTTTGGCGCCTGCCTTTGGCCCAGGGCACGATCCTGGAGACCCAGGATCGAATCCCACATCGGGCTCCCGGTGCATGGAGCCTGCTTCTTCCTCTGCCTATGTCTCTGCCTCTCTCTCTCTATCTCTGTGACTATCATAAAAAAAAAAGAATATTGAGAAAAGCTTCAAATTTTGATGTGATTAGCTCAAGCAGTTTTATTCCTTCACAAAGGCAACTAAATACACTTCCTTATTGAGTTTGCACAAACGCTACAACAAATGAATAGGAAACATTTAAGTAATTTTCCCAGTAAAACGGAATTGCAAAGCAAAGCAGTGAACATGGCTTATTGTAAATTTTTGCAATAAGTATGAATTTCCATTGATTTAAAAGCCTTGTCTGAGACAACTGACACAACCTTCACTGATGCTGCTGGAGGTACTGCTGCCATCACTGAGTGGGAAACAGTGCCTCCAACACTGACAGAGAGGCACTACCAGAAGCAGAAGAGCTTCTCTATCCTTCCCATTTTAGATTGGGAGTATCTCCTCAGAACCTAGCTAGCAAGGGAGTTTGGGAATTGTGAAATGTCCCAGTGGTATAGGTAAGATCATAAAAGGATAGATGGACAATCTGAGTATGAATACATAATATATAGCACATCTGTGTTGTGTAATTTTACTACAGTATCTCTGTGTGTGGATTTATCTTCATTTTTCCTGCTCAGGACTCCCAGTGTTTCCGAAATCCAAGGATTCTTATCTTTAATTTGGACAAATTGCCAGTCTTACCTCTTGAACATTTCTTATCCCCTATAATAAAGAATCTGACTCCATTTCTTTATGTTTGACTGCTAAGAGACTTAAGCCACATCCATTCTTCTTCCACTTCTGCCTCTCACCTTTGCAAGTTGATGAGAAAACCTGAGTGTTCTCTTCTTAGGTACCAGCAGGCAGCTCAAACTACATAAGCCCTAGCCTGTTCACTGGAACCCTCACTCCATCCCCCAGCCACCACAAAAAAAAAAAAAAAAAAAAAGTCAACCAAATACACAGCCTTGATGTGAAAGGAAAGAAAGGATTTCATTGTTAAAACCAAGCTTGATAAAAAAACAAAACCAAAAAAACCAAGCTTGAAAGCCACTGTCACTTTGAATCCCCATCTACCAACAGAGTGTGATGTGCCAAGTATTGTTTTAGGCTGCAGAGACATAACAAGACAGACATGTGACACAGATAATCATTAGATCAATTACTCTAAATCATAGAGGCCAGTAAGTTCTATGAAGTTGAGTAAAAGAGAGTCAGGCATGATGGGGAGAGAGGAGGCTGCAATTGTAGAAAGACTCCTAGAGAAGTCTTCTCTACATTGATATCTAAGCAGAGAACCAAAAGAAATGAGGAAGTGACCCACACAGAGATCTGGAGCCAGGTTTTCAGGAAGAAGAAACGGCAAATACAAAAGTCCAGACAGAATCATGCTTGGCATGTACACAGACCAGTAAGAGGCCAATGTGGCTGGAGCGTAAAGATGGGAGGAGTGGCAGGGAAGTCAGGGAGGGCCAGAGGCCTGAGCATATTGAGGCTCTGGACTTTATTCTAATTATGATATAGAGAAGGTTGACAAAAGTGATATGATCTGACCTTATAAGAGGACAGGTCCTTTTCTTCTCCGGGGACAACTGGCCATGGACTAGGAAGTAGAGTGAAGAGAGGAGGAGGGAGATCCATTGGGACATTGCAGTGTCCAGTAGAGCATGAAAATGTCTTGGTAAGAGTGAGAGGTGTGATGGCAGAACTTAAGGCTGGATTACACGTGGGCTATGAGAGAAATTGAAGCACTGGGGCTGAGCCTAATGCTACCAGGATATGAACAGTGGAGGGAGAAAGTTGGGGGTTGGGTATCCCAAATTCTGGGGTTGACTTGTTAAATTTGAGACACCCAACAGACATCCAGGTAGGCCATGGGTCTATGAACCTGGGGTTCAGGGGAGAGACCAAGGGGAGAGTTCATTTCGGAAGCCTTCAGCATATAGATGGCTTTTATATTCATAACCATTAACCAGTTGAGATCCCCCATCTCTTTAGATAGAGAAGAGAGCTGAGGACAGAGTCCTTGTAAAAATCCCAGCTTAGAGTTTAGGAAGAAAAGAGGACCCAGCAAGCCGAATAGTCAGTGAGGTAGGACACTCAAGAGAGCAGAGAGTTGGAGTAGCCAAGCAAAGAATAGGATTCGTGAAGGAGAGAGTGAGCAACAGAGTCAAATCTACTGGACCTGAGGAAGAAGTGCACAGAGAATGAGCTATTGGATTTTCCAACGCGGAGGTCAAGGGTGACCTCAACAAAAGCCTATTTAATGGCTGAACAAAAGCCTGACAGAAGTGAGCTGAATAGAATTGGAGGGAGGGGATGGACACAAAGAACAGTAGTCTTTAAGGAGTTTTGCTGGGAGGCTCTGTAGCTGGAGGGGAATGTGGGGTCAAGGAAGGGTTTTTTGTTTTTAACATTAGAAATATTTCAGCATGTTCATGTGTTCATGTAATGAGCCACTAGAGAGGATAAAATCCACTGTAGGCACAGGAGTGGGAGGGGGAATACTTGCTTGAACAAAAAAATCTAGCTGTGGACAAAAGATGGCAGGGGCTCCACTGCCCAAAGGGGTAGGTGTGGGGGGCTTCCCCTTTTCAGTAGCACAGACAAGACAATCACAAGGAAGGATAGTAGAGTCCATGAATTCAAGTATTTGTAGATGGTAGAGCTGCATGGGAGATTTCTTTTTTGATCTAGGTGTAATAGATTCAAGATCATCTTTTGAGACTCAGGAAAGGAACAAGGCAATGGGGATTTTGAAAAAAGGGAAGGTATAAAATAGTTCTCTAGGACAGGGTCTTTATTTTATTTTTTATTTTTTATTTTTTTTTGGACAGGGCCTTTAAAAAACAAAATTCAGGGCAGCCCCAGTGGCTCGGCGGTTTAGTGCCACCTTCAGTCTGGGGCCTGATCCTGGAGTCCCGGGATAGAGTCCCATATGTCGGGCTCCCTGTGTGGCGCCTGCTTCTCCCTCTGCCTGTGTCTCTGCCTCTCTCTGTCTCTCATGAATAAATAAATACAATCTTTGAAAAACAAAACAGAAAAAAAACAAACAAAAACAAATTCTACCAAGTAAACTTGAAGATCTAATTGGCTTTATTAAATGATTTATAAATTGGGCGGCATCCCAACCAGCAAGTGGAGGGGAGTTCCTGAGTCCAATAAAAGAAAGATTTTTGAAGGCAGACAGAGGGCACAAAAAAAAGGAAGAAAGGAATTTCTTAGCAAGGAATGCATTATTTTGTCAAGGTTGTTCTCCAAAGGAGAGCAGAAGGGGTCCATCAGTAAATTTCCTAGTATTGATCAGGAAATTCCATCTTAACTGGCTAAAGGTTACATTTTTGGGAGGTGGAGACTGCTGTGTGGTTATAAATATAAAGCAAAGCAGGGGATCCCTGGGTGGCTCAGCAGTTTAGTGCCTGCCTTTGACCCAGGGCACGATCCTGGAGGCCCCGGGATCGAGTCCCATGTCAGGCTCCCTGCATGGAGCCTGCTTCTCCCTCTGCCTGTGTCTCTTCCTCTCTCTCTCTCTCTCTCTCTCTCTCTCTCTCTCTCTGTGTCTATCATGAATAAATAAATAAAATCTTTAAAAAAAATAAAGCAAAGCAAATTGGATTAGTGGTGTGTGTTTCTACAGCTATGTTTGGGCCCCAAGTGGACAAGAGGTGGGATGTAACTAGTGCTAAGAGATGATATGCAAGTTTGATAAAAGAGCAAGGGAGTCTAGAGTGACCAGAATGAAGGGTGATAAAACATGAATATTCACTTCCCTCCCTACAGCAAAAAGACCTGAGAAACAGCAAAAAGGTGACAAGTTAATGGACCCAAATGGCTGGAGTATAGATATCACAGTATTAAAAAGAAAACCACAGTCCCAAAATAGTGTCACTTAGGCTGAGTCCCCAAACTGGGGCTTAGTACATAATCTAATTGCAGTTTCAACCTCCCCACAAATGTAGTGTTAACAGCCCAATCAGGAATCTTTTGACAGGCCCTCTGCATCCTCCAAAGAAAGATAAGCTAATCAGCCTGATAAGATCTTCTATTCTTTCCCTTAAGAAAAGTGACTTTGCCAGGAATAATTCTTCTGCTAATAACTTTCTTGCTCCATCCTTCTTCTTTAAAGACCTTCTATTTTGTATGCCTCCTCAGAGCTCCCCTCTACTTGCTAGATGGGATGCTATTAATACACGAATTGGTTTTTGTTGTTGTTTTGTTTTTTTGTTTAGATTTTATTTATTTGAGAGAGAGAGACAGCGAGGATGAGTGGAGGTAAGGAGGGGCCGAGGGAGAGGGAGAAGCAACTCCTTGCTGAGCAGGGATCCCCAATGCGGGCTCAATCCCAGGACTCAGATCATGATCTGAGATCAGACACTTAACCAACTGAGTCATCCAGGTGCCCCACATGAATTGTTTAATAAAGCCAATTAGATTGTCAGATTTACTTGGTTGAATTTTATTATTTAACAAAGGGGAAAGAGAAGTATTGATATTCAAGGAATAGAGCTCTGTGGGCCAGCTTAGGTCCTGCCTGAGATTGGGGTGAGGTATGGGTGAAGGGGGCCATCTCACAAGGAGCAGGTGAAGCTCTAAATGTGTCCTTCAATCCTGTCAGGCAATATAAAGCCAAGAGCATTCCACGAGATATTCCACTTCATGTTTAAGAAGATTCAATCTATTTTATTTTAAGTCTTGTAGCAAGGCTACAACTGTTTTATTATAATCAGTTAACACTGAGCACCTACCACATGCTGGGCATTTGTGTGAACCTGTCTGATGCCATCTTGGACAGATGCCATGGTGACCACTCTGTGAACTGAAGTGTTCTTGAACATACATCCCTCCCAACATTCTTCCTTTTTGTTTAATCACACCCTCAAGTACACCCTGGGAAGATAATGTCCCTGATCTGCTCTGGAGATATGTCTATGATTTTTTCTTTTCTTTTTATCTTTCTTTCTTTCTTTCTTTCTTGATTTTATTTATTTATTCATGAGACACAGAGAGAGAGAGAGAGGCAGAGACACAGGCAGAGGGAGAAGCAGGCTCCATGCAGGGAGCCCGATGTGGGACTTGATCCCGGAACACCAGGATCACCCCCTGAGCCAAAGGCAAACACTCAAATGACCACCCAGGCACCCCATGTCTATGATTTTCGAACAATTCCTCCCGGTAGTCTTTCATGACTATTTCCCAGCTTCTAGGGCTATAAAAGCAGGTGTTACAGGTGGTGATGTTATAGAGATCTACTAGTCTTACAGCTGCCCAAGACATACTTCTCTTCATTGGTCCCCTTAAGAAACCTTTCTCATCAAACTGGGCATGTCTTTTTCCTTCAGTTTTATGGCTTTTTTGGCCTTTGGAGGTCATTTTGCACATCCTTTCCAAGCAACATCCTGTTCTCAGTATTTACATACTAAAACATTGAATCTTTACAACAACCCCATAAGGTTGTTGTCTTTATTTTGCCGCTGAGAAAACTGATAAAAGAGATTAACTGGCTTTTTCCATTTGTGAATTCTTACATACAGGCCATGATCATTGCTTCCTGGATGTAGTTTCATAGTGTTGAGACTACACAAAACTATTTCCTTGTGTATACTAGAAAGGGACTTACGGAAGGGGTAGGTTGTTCATTTTGGGGAAAATTATACCAATGAGATAAAGATCCTGAGGTCTGGAAAATACCATATCCTTCTTAGCATTTGGTTACATTTTAAGAAATTTAAGCCAGTACAAGGACATTCAGACCCTCCTCTGTCCCCGTGAAAGCAGGAAATAAAATTCCCATATGAAAAATACCCTCCCTATACTAAGAAGTAAAATGACATTTACATTTGGTTACTCTTTGTTGACCTTAGGATTAGTGAACTTGATTTGAAATATGTCAGCCTGACAAGTTTGGGTCTGGCAATGATTTTCAAGGAGGGCAGGGACAGCCCCTAAGGGACATCTCAGAAATTACTGAGAATTTTTTGGCCACCTCAATGACTGAATAGGGAGAAGAATGCTGCTGACATCTCTAGGGTTCAGGAAAGCTAGATGTTCTACGAGGCATGGGACTTTCACGTAGCTGTGAAACCTACTTAAATTTAAGCATATATTTTTGTCCAGTTTTAGCTGAATTTTTCTAGGAATACACCAAATTTACTAGGACAGCAAATCTTTTTTAAAATGAGGGAAGATTGTATTTTGTTTTCATTGGAATTTTACCAAGTTGTTCACTATTTTAGAAAATCCTCACTCTGCCTGTAGTATTTCAGTCACCAAGGCAACATACGGTATCAGTGTACATATGCACCAGTTGTATTCACAGTGACATCTCTTTGTCAGACAGTTTAGAGCAGTCACACATATTTTTGGAATCTGGCTAAGGAAAAGTTGAACAGGGGATATAGTTACTGATATACATTTATGTAGCTGCAGTTATTTCCACCCATAGTTACAGCTGTCCATCCAGGGGACAAATAACTTGGAAGACTACTGGCTTCTCAACCAGTAACGTGACATGAAGTTGCACGGCCAGTGAAAATAATGTGATATAAAAGTAATCCATGGAGTCTATCTTTGAATGAGGTATTTAGGTAGTTTTGGAAGAAACAGGGTCTTATATTCCAGGAGCCATGGGCAGGCTACCCCAAAATGTGCCCCCTTGGCATATTGAGTATTTTAAGTAAAAGTTACTTAGGAGACTATTCTAAGTAACAGTACAAGGACATTCAGACCCTCCTCTGTCCCCCTGAAAGCAGGAAATAAAATTCCCATATGAAAAATACCCTCCCTATGCTAAGAAGTAAAATGACATCCTTATCATCAGATATGGGGACCTTAAAGCTGAGAAAACTGTGGAAATAAATCTTGTTGCTTTTTAAAATAAGATTATTTATTCATTTATTTATTTGAGAAAGAGAGCTCACTCAAGCAGGTAGACAGGCAGAGGAGAGAATCTCAAGCAGACTCTGTGCTGAGTGCAGAGCCTGTTGCTGGACTCCATGTGGGGCTCAATCTTATGACCCTGAGATCATGACCTGAGCTGAAATTAAGAGTCAGACACTTAACTGACTGAGCCACCCCGGCACCCCAACCTTGCTACTTTTCATTTTAACTATCTCAGCCCAAATTCTGTTTAGAATTCCTTATGCTGTATTTTCTTTATCCTGTCAATTTCCTGCAAATTTATTTTTTGTTGGTCTAAAATATATAAAAACTGCCTGTTTGGGTCATCTCTTTAGGTCTCAATTTCAATATTGGGCCTCCAAGTACACTTAATACAACTTTGGTCTTTTTTCCTGTTGATCTGTCTCATGTCAATTTAATTCTTAAACCAGGGAGAATAACACTGGGAAATGGGGTACAGAGGAAATTTCTCCCTCTCTAACAATATGCACAAGTCAGAAGTTAATCTATGTATCATTTAGATGGGTAGAAATATTATGTTATTTCTCTGGATTTTGTGATGTTTATGGTATTCATCAGCTTTTAAAATTGGTAATTTGTTACTATTTCTCCATTCTAAATAAATTTCTACTTTCATGCCCACTTTTATATGCATAATTTTGTATTTTTTAAACTTTCTATTTTTATTTGGTCAAATGTCATAATATTTATATAGGCCAATCTCTACTCAACACAGAGTATACTTATTTTTTTTGTATGTTTATATTGTATCATTTAAATTATAAGGACAGGAAAGATAGCATAAAAAACTTACCGTTCTTGGGATGCCTGGGTGGCTCAGTCAGTTAAGCATCTGCCTTCAGCTCAGGTCATGATCCCAGGTTCCTGGAATGGAGCCCTACCTACATCGGGGGCAGGGGGGGGGTCGCCTGCTCATCAGGAAGTCTGCTTCTCCCTCTCCCTCTGACTACTTCCCCTGCTTGTGCTCTCTCTCTCTTTTCCTCTCTGTCAAATGAATAAATAAAATCCTTAGAAAAAAATAATAAACTTACTGTTCTTGCCATATCATAGTCAATGTCATTTTAAAAAATATTTGTTGAATGCCTATTCTGTGTAGGCATTATTCTAGGAGATATCTCATTTAATCACTAAACAAAAATTTTCAAAATCTCTCAAATAGGGTCTCTTTTCTTCCCTCTGTAATATTTTTGTAGTTTTATTGAAAAATAATTTACATACTTTTCTGTATAAGTTTAAGGCATACAACATGTACCACAATAGATTCAGCTAACACCCATCTTCTCATACAACAAAAAGAAAAAAGAAGAAAATACTTTTCTCCTTGTAAGAAAGATCATCTCTTTTGCTATGAATTTTAGTTTTTGTTTTTTTAGATTCCACTTATAAATGACAGATTCTTAAAGAGATCCTCCAAGACTGTGTTTCAGGCCCCACAAAACTTGCTTTCCCCTAAAATAAAGTTTACCAGAGGATTCTCATTCCTACTTTTCTGTTGCTACTACCTCATCTCCACCCCCACCCTGCCTCACTGCCACAGTTAACCATTTCATTAATTTCTGATTTCCTCTTTCTGTGATTCTTTTTGTAAAATAAGGCAAATATGAATATATACACATATGTATTCTTCTTTTTTTTCAAGAGAGAGCACGAGCAAGGGGCAAGGTCAGAGGGAGAGAGAATCAAGCAGACTCCATAGTCGGTGTGCAGCCCAACATGGGGCTCTATCTTACAACTCTGAGATGATGACTTGAGGCAAAATCAAGAGTCATATGCTTAACTGACTAAACCACTAAGGTGTCCCCATATGTATTTTTACTTAACCTTTTATTTTACACTGATGGTGGCATGCTGGTGTTCATTTTCTTATGCAGACATTTTTTTTAAGTTATCAAATCTATCACTATTTTCATCTGATTTTCTGGATTTTAGTAATAGTCATCAAAGACTTTTTCTATATTGGGGTTATAAAAAATTATTTTCTTCTAGCACTTTTAGTTTTCAAGTTTTAACCTGGTATACACCATGAGGTATATATCCACTTTCATCTGTTTTCAAATGGCTGTCCAGTTGCCCAAACACCACTTATTAAAAACTTCACCCTGTCCCCCAGCATATTGAGATGTTATCCTAAGCATACAGTAATGTTTGTATGTACTTGGCTCTATTTATAGATTAATTCTGAACATGCTGCTCCATGGATCTATTTGTCTGTTCATCTACCATTGCCACATTGTTTTAATATTTGGTAGAGGCTGGCTGCCCCTGTAGTCTGCAATTCTTACTGTTTATTTCATCATAAAAACTTGAGAATCAACCTGCCTAGCCTCAGGAAATACTTGGGTTTTAAAATTAAGATTGTGTTAAATTTTACACGTAAACTTGGAGAAAACTGACATCTCTGTGATATCGAGTCATCCTATCCAAAAAGGAAGGATTTCTTTGTATTTGTTCAAATCTACTTTTATATCTTCAGAAATGTCTTATAATTTTCCTCATGTAGGCTTTTGTACACTTTTTGAGTTTATTCCTAAGCGCTTTTTTCTTTTCTGTTATTGCAATTAACATCTGTATCTTCTAGTTTGTCATTGTAAATTCAAAGGCTATTTTTTGTATGTTAATTTTATATCTTGCTCCTATATAGAATTCTCATATTGCATGGATTTAAGACTTGATTCTTTGGGTTTTCCAAGTATGCTACTATGTCATATGACCTACAAACAAATTTATTTTCCAATTATTTTCTTTTACAATTCCTTTGGCTCGGGATCCCTGGGTGGCGCAGCGGTTTAGCGCTTGCCTTCGGCCCAGGGAGCGATCCTGGAGACCCTGGATCGAATCCCACGTCGGGCCCACGGTGCATGGAGCCTGCTTCTCCCTCTGCCTATGTCTCTGCCTCTCTCTCTCTCTCTCTCTCTCTGTGTGACTATCATAAATAAATAAAAAAATTTTAAAAAAATTCCTTTGGCTCTGATTTTTTTTTTCTCCTGAGCCCTAATTATTTTTTCCAGACCCAAGAGTGCTGAATGGAATGATGGACAGGGGTCTTTAGGGAGGTGGGAGAGACTGTGACTTAGAGCAAGGTAAGAGTCTTCGACAAAAGTGGGAGACACACATTTCCACAGAGGAGGCTGTGCAGTTTGAGCCTTTGGCTTGTCAATCTCTGGAGAGAGGAATCACCAGGTGGGGATGAGTCCTGGTCTGAGGAAATAGCTAGGGCTGGGAATGAAGAAAGGCTATAACAGCACCCACTTTATTGCTGTGGAAGGTTGCAAAGCTTAGCATAGGGCCAAACTCACCCCAAACTAGTCTGGTTCCTGATTTTGGTAGTAAGACAAGGGACAATTCATTCACAGTTTGCTGCAGATAAATGAATAAACAAATGTTTCAGGAGACCTGTAATTCTGCGGTAAGGAGTTAGGTAAATATTAAGAATCCTTCTAAATAAACCAAAGCTCCTTGCCTTCAAGGAATCATTTTATTTTCGCTCTGTATCCCTGGTTTTGCATGTTAGCAGCAAAGACCTGAGGATCTTCAAGAAAATACCAGTCCCAGTCAACTCTTTTGACTGGGGATGGTGCCCCAGCATAACTGCAGTGTTTGAAAGCTCCCAGGTGGTCGAAGTTGGGAGTCGTGTGCCCACTCCCAGATGTGCGGATGTGTATTTTCTGTGTTTGCTTCATTGCTGAGGCCGCAAGTCAGCCCAGCTGTCCCAGGAGTGATATTACTTTCTTAACTCAAATTCGGAGCGCAGCCCAGCACCTGCATTTTACAATTTAGATTCCGCTGGTTTACTCGGTGCCTCCTGTGTGCCTGGGCAGGGCCGAACACTTGCAAATATGGGCCGCCTGAGGCTTAACCAGGTGAAATGACTTTCACCTTTTTGTCTGTCGTAATCACCGCCGCATCCGCAGAGCCTAGACTAGTGCCTGGTACACATAGGCTCTTGGTAAGTATGTGTCTGAATTAACTGCCTTATCTGACGCCGAAACGGACGACCCTGCATCATTTTCAATGAACACTGGCGCACTGAAACGCCTTTCTACTTCTGACTTCTGGAGCCAAGCCCTCTTTACAACGGTAGGGTCTGAGGCAGGAGATGACACCTCGCAACGAGCACCTCCTCCACCTGGCCCCACCTTTCCAAGGACCGAGGCCTGCCCTAATAAGGTAGCAAAGAGAAGTGGCTCCGGGTCACGTGACGCCAGCGGACCGCCCCCCCGGCACTGACAGGACCCCCATGCGCATGCGCACAGCTTCCGCGCCGGTTTCTAGAGCAGCGGGCGCAGACGCAGACGTCTCGCTGACTCCCTGGCTCCGCCCTGCTCTCCGCTAGGGGGCGGGGCCAAGGCCGGGCTGGAAGAGCGGGGGGAGGTGGCGGCTGGGCGCATGCGCGGAGAGCTGAGGGGCGGGGACACGGCTTCCGCCTGGCGTGACCAACTTTGGGCACCATGCAGGTAAAGAACCTGGGGGGCCGAGGCCTGGGGGGCCGCAGCTCGTTTGCCCCCCCTGGGTCCGTGGCAGCGGCAGACCGTCTGGGCTGGGACCGTGGGGAGCGCCGGGCGCCACCGGCGCAAGAAAGGTCACGCGAGCCTAGGCGGAGCGCAGGCGCAGTGCGGGAGGGCGGGCGTGGTCCCGCCGGGCGCCGCGGGCTCGCTACCCGCACCCCCGTGAGCCTCGCCCCTAAATCTCAGTCTTTTGGGGCCGTCACGTGGCGTGTGTGAACAGCTCGCCGCATCCCACCTGACAGGGTTACTTCCTGTTTGTTAATTCTCTTCGCACCTGAGCAGGTGTGTCAGGGGCCCGTTGTGTGGATGTGGAAGCTGAGGCGGAAGAGGGAAGGGTCCCGCCTGGAGATCCCATGACGTAATCGGTGTCGCAGCCCGGGTCCCCGACTCCACCCGGAGCCGGGTGAGGGATCTGTTCCATCCTCTCCCTCCCTCGCGCTGGTGTTCGGGTTGAGGTGCGCTCCCTCTCCGATTCCCTGGTTCCCAGCTCAGCCCTACGGTCCTTCTCAGTTACTGTCCGAAAATAGATAAAACCAAACCCCCTAGTTTTGTCCTCTTTTTTTTTTTTTTTTTTTTTTTTGGTGTCAGAAATTTTCTGATGGAATTGGACAAACTTAAAGCGAAAGAAAATGAAGACATCATGGAAATTAGCAAAAGTTTCGGACTAAATTCTGCCCCTTGTCGAAGGACCCTTTGCCAAAGGTCATCCTGCTGCTTCCTAGACCTCACTGTAGTTAGGATTAGTTAGGATTCTGATGGAATCCTCGCTGGCTAAGTGGCACATGAGAATGGAGTTAGTGTGGGTTTGCTTGGGAGCTGGGCAGGATAAGCGTCTACAAATAGTGTGTCTACCAGAAGCCAGACACAAGTAAGTGGCGAAGAGAGAGCTCCAGGGCTGCCCTGGCCTCCTTGGCGTTCTCTGTCCTTTAGAACCCTGCGTTGAAATGTCATTTCTTCAGCGCCTTCCCTGACCACCCCGTTGAAAGGATTCTGTTCATTTTCTTTTTTTAATTTTTTTTTTTGTATTTATGATAGTCACAGAGAGAGAGAGAGAGAGAGAGGCAGAGACACAGGCAGAGGGAGAAGCAGGTTCCATGCACCGGGAGCCCGACGTGGGACTCGATCCCGGGCCTCCAGGATCGCGCCCTGGGCCAGAGGCAGGCGCCAAACCGCGGCGCCACCCAGGGATCCCTGTTCATTTTCTTTTGATAGATCTCAGCAAGACAGTGACGTGGAGTTGGGGCTGCAGCCTGGCTGTTTTAGTGCACTCTCCACAGTGCTCTTTGAGTTCCTATGCCAGACCAGGTCCCTTAGCGGTGTTCTAGCCAAGCCAGGCAAAACCAGTGTTTGACTCGCTAGTTTTGGGAGCTAGAGCCCACTTTGACATGTATCCTTCTGACATTTGATCCTGGTAAATTTGACTTGTCCCAGTATGACAGTGTCTTTCTAAATGTCACGTCTTTTCCTAGGCTTGTGAGGATTTACTAAGTAGGTCCAGGTAAAGGGCTTCAGAGAGTGCCCAGCACCTGGTACTCAGTAGGCGTTAGCCATTGTGAGCTATTCCAAGGGGGTCTCCACTCTTCCTCTCAGGTTGAGCTATTTGAGAATTTGTCAGCCTAGGATCAGGCTCTTCTCCTCCTCCTGACTCTACTGGAGCCACTTAGAACTTTACGATACTTCTATCTCCATTCTTGGGCCCTTTGCGCGTGCTGGTTCCTCTGCCTGGAAAGTAATTTCTTAAGTTCTCATTCCTCACGTCTGCTTCCTTCTCACTTTTCAGTGATGGTTAAATATCTACTTCTGAGACAATATCCCT
The DNA here is from genome assembly GCF_905146905.1 of Nyctereutes procyonoides. Classification (NCBI taxonomy): domain Eukaryota; kingdom Metazoa; phylum Chordata; class Mammalia; order Carnivora; family Canidae; genus Nyctereutes; species Nyctereutes procyonoides. Next base: position 43,167,256 of record NW_026575049.1, on the reverse strand, counting down.
ACCCATTCTGTGGAATGCAGACCTCTTATAACTCTCTGGATCGACAGCTTGTTGATCATTGCACTTGCCACAAGCATTTAGTATCTGTTGAATGAATCACTCTGAAGCATTAATAAAAATATCAAATAGAAGCCAGGTTAGAGCCCTGGTGTGAGAATTGATACTGATTTGCACATCATATCCTGATTTTTACCAAAGGCTATTTACTGGGTGTGTGTCTTGCATGGTGAGGGTGAAGTTGAGTGGACAGGAAAAGAACAGGGCTGTTGGATCTTTTGACACTTTCTCAGAAATAGGCCACAGAATAATTTGGTTTGAATTCCTCTTTCCGCCACCTTTCCCATTCAGCCCTTTCCCCAACATGGCACCCTTTGTAGTGGACTTTGCACTCATAGTGTTTTTGGTCCGCTTCCCCCAGGACCCTAATGCAGACACTGAGTGGAATGACATCTTACGCAAAAAGGGCATCTTGCCCTCAAAGGAAAGTTTGAAAGATTTGGAAAAGGAGGCAGAAGAAGAAGAACAGCGAGTCCTTCAGCAGTCAGTTGGTGAGATTGCTTATATTCTTTATTTGTTCTGTCTGTGGATTGAGAAACAACTTTCTAAGCCTCTAACTGCTTTGGTAGAAGGATGCTCTGAGCAGGGATTGGGAACCAGGGATTGGAGTGCTGGGATAGACACTATTTCTGGGACCTCAAGTGTGTCACAGGCTGTCCTCTAACCTTCAACTTCCTGAGCTGTAGAATTTCCACATTTCCACAGCTTCTTGTCTGTATCAGATGAGCACCTGATAATCCTGAAGAAAATATTTCTGAGTCTTGACTTAATGCCCCATTGATCACAGGGGCCAATACTTTTGTCTTCTTCCATGTTAGAGCTAATTTAGAGATGAATTCACTAGAAAGCATTTATCCAGTGAATGTTTATTGAATAATGATTGTCTACCAGGTGTTATTCTAAGCACTGGGGCTTTTGCTGTATACAGACCAGACAAAACATCCCTGTCCTTATGGGGCTTACATTCTAGTGAGAGAGACAGACAATAAACAAGACATAAGTAAATATGGGAAAATAAGGCAGGGAAAGGGCCTGGAAAGGGTTGGAAGAAGGGTGAGTATAATTCTAGGTAGGGTCAGAGAGAGCCTTACTGAGAGTGACATTTAAGTAGATGGGAGGGAGTTGAACTGAGCTACTTAAGTGAGTGAAGAGCATGTTGGAGAACCAGCCAGGAAGCCAGTATGACTAGGAAAGGGTTGTAAGTTCAGAGAGGCAAGTGGGGTCAAACCACTGAGGACCTTGTATCTTTTAACCAAGACTTTGGCTTTTATATCTAGTGGGGTGGAAGTTACTGGAGGTGTGAACAGAGGATTGACATGTTGACAGCACCCTCCTGTTGCTGCCCTTCCAAGTATGGAAGATGGGGAGGAAGTAGAGAGATGAGTCTGGAAACTACAGTAATTCAGGCAAGAGGCACCATTGGCTTAGACCAGTCCACTTGGTGTTGGTGGAAGTGGTGAGATGTGGTCAGATCTGGAAATAGTTTGAAGGTAGGGCCAATAGGATTTGCTGGTGGATCCTGTGAGGGCTGTGAGAAAAATGAAGTGAAGGATGCCTGTAAGGCTTTGGGCTTGAGCAGCCTGAAGGATGGCATATCCTCCAACCGAGATGAGGAAGGCTTGGTGAATAGCAGTTTGGAGCTAGGATCAGGCGCTCTGTTTGGAACATAGAAACACTGAGATTTTTATTAGTCAAATAGAGATGGCAAGTAGGCAGTTGGCTGTTTTTCTCCAAATCAGAGAAATAATGGGCTGGAGGCATAAAGCCATGAGATGCAATCACCAAGGGAGTGGGTATAGATGTAAAAGGAGTCAAATCAGCCAAGGTCCAAAGGATGGGCAGTCATAGAAGTAGGAGAGAAAGCATCCTGGAAGCCGAGGAGGACCAGCTTCAAAGAGGAAGTGGTGGTGGGTTGGATCAGTGCTACTACCCATCAGTCAGGAAGGTGAGGTCATTGTTGACCCTGGTAAGAACAGTGTGTAGTGATAGAATTGGAGTGGGGGAACAAAAATCTGATTTGATGTCAAGAAGCAAGAATGCTTATGGCAATAAAAATGAAATAAAGATTTTATAGCAGTTGGTTAAAAGAAAAGAGAGCTCCCTATCACTCTGGAGACCAAGACATCCTGTGATGACCCCTTTAACTCTAGAAAGGGTGTGTGGGGGACACCCACTGTATCGTTCCATGTCCTCAGAGATAGAATTGTTAATACACTGGTCCATGGGTGTATGTACTTGAAGAGCAGACCAGGTGAGTTCAGGCAAATACAACTCTCTTGTTTTATGAACTTGGGAAACTTCTCATTCATATACTTACTATTGTGTGGAGGTAGGAGAGTTAGTCCTGCTGCATTTGTCAACATGGTTATATCTTTTTAAAACAATCTCAGGTTCTGATTTACTAGTGTAATACCTTCAGTATTTTTTATTTTAGCTTTGGTGAATGAGTTTTATTTTCGCTTGATGTTGCATGCACATCTTTAGGAGAAAAATAAAGGAGGAAAAACAAAATGCAGGTTTGTTCATCTTTTACATTTTTTGGTTTTTGCTAACTTAACTACATTCAGTGAAAACGTATGAAGATATGACTTTGGAAGAGCTGGAGGATAATGAAGACGAATTTAATGAGGAAGATGAACGTGCTATTGAAATGTACAGGTTAGTGCCACCCAGAGGGACTGTTTGGTTTTTTGTGTGGCACTAAAATGTGTGTCTTTTGAAAAGTTAGATTTCTGCCTGAGATAGCTTTTGGGAAGGACTGTAATTAAGTAGTAATATTGTGGATCTCAGTGAACTGGTCTTAGACTTTTGCCACATGGCAAATAAAGGATCTTTATAAAGGATTTGGATCTTTATAAAGGTTACTGTCTGAAAGGTGTGTGTATATGTGTAAGATGTCGCTCTTTCTCCTTGTGCTGTGCAGGCAGCAAAGGCTGGCTGAGTGGAAAGCAACACAACTGAAGAATAAATTTGGAGAGGTTTTGGAGATCTCAGGAAAGGATTATGTTCAAGAAGTTACCAAAGCCGGTGAGGGCTTGTGGGTAATCTTGCACCTTTACAAACAAGGGTGAGCTGATCTTACACACTGTCCTTAATGTTAATTTGAATTTATGTCTTGAACATCTCAGGCTTAATCCACATTGGAGGTTTGTTGTTTTTGTCATTTTTTTTTACTAGTGTGTTTTGTTGCTGATTTGCCCACACCTAATGTCTAAGTCTTCAGACTTTATTTATTTATTTATTTTTTAAAGATTTTATTTATTTATTCATGAGAGACAGAGAGAGAGAGAGAGAGAGAGAGAGGCAGAGACACAGGCAGAGGGAGAAGCAGGCTCCATGCAGAGAGCCCAATGTAGGACTCGATCCCAGGTCTCCAGGATCACACCCTGGGCAGAAGGCAGACACTCAACCGCGGAGCCACCCAGGTGTCCGGTCTTCAGACTTTAAAATTAACATTTGTGACTAAAAAGAATGCTTTTGTTATATTGTAGCAATGAAGATTGCTTTTATTGAAAAAGAATTCCTATTTATTCTTCTAGAGAAACTCTGGCATTTCAGAATCCCATGTAGTGAATCATTCTCATAGATGTCAGAGGTGACCTTTATAATAATTGTTCCAGGCCAAGTGTTGCAGTGGCCCTCCACTATTTCTCACCTCCAGCCGTATTCTCCTACTGTGCACTTGTGTGGAAGTTTTTTTTTTTTAAAGCAGGAAATGCTTTCTGACCTTTTTCACACCTTCTAAATCTTGAATGTTCTCTCATACAGATGGGCAAAACAATTATCTTTAACATTGAAGCTGTTTTTCTCACTTATTATTGAGTCAAATTAAATTGGATTTTGGATTTTGAGTTCTTCATTTTCCCCGAACATACTAGAAAGTTTTTTAAAAAGATGTTAATTCATCTAGGCTGGAGTAGCAGAATCACTTATGAAGCTATGATGAGAGTTTACATAGGTAGAAGGGTAGTTGAACTTTGCCCTATAGAAATGCAGAATTACAATTGCTTCTATTTCTGTTTTATAGAGTTCCTCTCTCATCATTGTTTCCCATTTCTCTTTTACAGGATTCCCCTCTGTGCCCTCATAAATCAACACTTCAGTGGACTTGCCAGGAAGTTTCCTGATGTCAAATTTATCAAAGCCATTTCAACAACCTGCATACCCAATTATCCTGATAGGAATCTGCCTACAATATTTGTTTACCTTGAAGGTGATATCAAGGCTCAATTTATTGGACCTCTAGTGTTTGGTGGCATGAATCTGACAATAGATGGTAAGAGCCTCTTTGAGAGATGGTCCAGGGCATATGAGGGATGACCAGTGCATGTTATAAATGATGAGAGGATGTTTCTGTTGAAGAGACATGTGTTATGATGATTTGTCAAAGTTACCTTTGCCCCTGTGAGTGAGTGATAAACAGGAGGAAGCAGATTTACTCTCTCATTAGATAAGTCATTGAGGGGATGCCTGGGTGGCTTAGCGGTTGAGCATCTGCCTTTGGCTCAGGGCGTGATCCTCTGGTCCGGGGATCAAGTCCCGCACCAGGCTCCCTGTGAGGAGCCTGCTTCTCCTTCGCCTGTGTCTCTGCCTCTCTCTCTGTGTCTCTCATAAATAAATAAATAAAATCTTTGGGGGAAAAAAAAAGATGAGTCATTGGGGGCAGTTATAACAGCTCTCTAAGAATTCTGTTAAAAGAGCACACTGGGTTTTAAAGTATGTATGTTTAATATTAATGTCTAATATCTTTTGTTTGTCCGTATAGTTGCATATGTTTTAAGTTATAGATCAATATCTCAACATTCATTTTTTGTTTAATTCACATGAATATATTATTAACAGATGCTTAAATATGTATATACATAAGTTGTATACATATATTGGTTATGTACGTGTATAGGTTATATGTATATGTGTGTGTGATTACACACACATATACACACACACCCCATTCATATTTTCTCAGTTGAATATCTTAGTGATTATTAAGTTAAAATTTTATTGAGTTCTACCTCTTAACTCCTGAAGGATGTATCCTTTTATTCCTGAAGGATGTATCTTTTTTATCCCTTTCTACCTGTTATATGAGGTGTCAAAATATGTATACATTCAGGATGTCTGGGTGGCTCAGTGGTTGAGTGGCTTCCTTCGGCTCAGAGTGTGATCCTGGGGTCCTGGGATCAAGTCCTGCATCAGGCTCCCCTTAGGGAGCCTGCTTTTCCCTCTGCCTATGTCTCTGCCTCTCTCTCTCTCTCTCATGAATATATAAATAAAATCTTTAACCAAAAAAAAAAATGTATATACTCATAACATGAAAGATAGAACTTAAGGCCTGAGGGCTTTCTCCTAAGTCACTCATTATTGAAATAACATGTCTACCTGTGCTTTAAAAACATGTTACGGTATGACTTTATATACCATTTTATATAAATATGTAAGGTGCTCAACTGGGATAAGTTTTAACATCTGTGCACATGTATATACAATGCGTGTTACAACAATTATGCATTATTTTAATGTTCAAAGGCATACTGCATTTCAAACTAAGTATATGTTTGCATCTTAGTTTGGTCTTTTAATATACCATGAGGGGAAAAGAGATGGGAATATGATAGTAGGTCAGTCTATATTTCTAGAAAAAGTCTTACCTGAAGATTAGTGAACTTACACTGATTACTGTGTGTAAATGAACAGTAGTATTAATACATACACCGATATATATGTATGTTTAGGTGGATCTAAATATATTCTTGAGTCAAGAATTGGAATCAAGGTTTTTCTTTTTTCTTTTTTTTTTTTTTTTTTGTTCTAAAGAAATTTGCTGAATTTTCATAACATTCACCTCAGGTGCTGAGGACTTTAAATACTGGTATTATTGATCTCCATGGAGCATTTTAATTAATAGAACTTAAATAAAATTGTCACATTTTAATGGAGGTGTCTGATTAGCAGAGCATCACTGAAACCAGGCAGTTTGCTGTAGAGTGTCTCATGTAGTTCCTAACTTCTGTCTGGGGTCTTTTCTGCAGTGGAAAATATATCATTTGATTTCACTTCACAAGGTCTCATACCCATATGGAGTTTCATTGGATCCTAAGAGAGTGAAATATAGGAATTGAGGCTTTGGTTGCTGGTTCTTTATTTTCTTGGTATTGTTTTTATTACTTGGAGCAAATTATAAGTTCTAGGATGTCATCATACATTTATCCTTTGACTCTAATAGATTGAGATACTGGAATGAGGCCTAAGAATTTCCTTTTGTTAACTAAAATTAGATTTAATGATCAGATTGCCAGCAGGACTGTGAAAAGTATTTCCTTTAAATGCTTCTTGCTGACTTCTTTCCTGGAAAATTGTGTGAGTTGAGAAACTAGTCATTAGAAGACAGGTTTAGTCTTTTTTATTTTAATTACCGTAGATTCAAATATATATAGTATCTCATTTGATCTCCTTTTCTAAAAAAAGTACAACTATTTTGTTTTCCTTCTTAAAGGTCTGACTTTTTTCCTTTCTAGATGCCTTATAATTACAGCACTAAAATTATTGTCAAATATTGCTGCATAGTTCTGCTTAGATAAAAACTGGCTTGATGGGCTTGAGGGTGAGGGTCCTGTGCTTACTGTCTTAGGTAATTTGGTTTTTCTTTATCATGTAGAGTTGGAGTGGAAACTGTCAGAGTCTGGAGCCATCAAGACAGACTTGGAGGAAAACCCTAAGAAACCAATTGAAGACACTTTGCTATCCTCAGTGCGGTGCTCCATTCCCACAAGAAGGGACAGCGATTCTGAGGATGACTAAGACTGTGGCCTTGGTAATGTGCCAGACTCCTTGATGTGACAAATCATCTGGATTTTTTTAAAAAGGAAAAAATAGAAATTCTTTTCAGCTTTTAATTTTTTTACAATTATGTTTCAAATCTCATAGATCTCAAAAATCATTATTGCTGAGAATTGTGTTACATTTCTTAGAACTCTCTTTTTAAATGAATAACCTTTCCATAAATAAACAAAAATCCAGCTATTGGTATGACAGATGTCTAGGTTTTCCTTACTTATATTTTAAGCTATGAAACTGTTCACCATTTATCCACATATAGCTACATAAGAGTGAATGTGAAGTGTTTTTTAATAATGTGACTAAATTATACAGTGGAAAAATTGCAAACTAAGCTTTATAGTTACATTATCATTTATTTTTGCTTTATAAGGATAGCAACAAAATTACTAAAAAAAGTTTGATAGGAAAAATTTTAGTGTTTGTCTTATTTAGAAGAAATAGGCAATAATTTTTATAAAACATTGTCTTAAAAAAATAAAAAATAAAACATTGTCTTTTCTTTTTTTTTTTTTTTAACATTGTCTTTTCAAAAGAGTAACTGAAAGATTCCAGTTTCTTGCCATTTTTGGTTAAATGTTTTTTTCTAGTTAAAATAATTTTTGTCTCAGCCTGAGATGTCAGTTAATCCCAATTACTGTAAAAGACCACCTTAAATTTTTTTGTAGACAGATAATAGCACATAAAATGATAAACTATATCTCAATCAGTAAAAAGCATCAAAGTATTTTCTGAAGTAGAATCCTCTTAGCGTTTAACACTTCTTGCCAAATTAACATTAACAGAAAAATTAGAAGAAGTGTTTAATGTTTATGTTGAATGATGTAGTATTTAATCTGGGTTTGAATCTTAAAACTAAGAATTATGGAAGGCCTAGAGTTCCTTCAGATTACATTACAAAATTTATTTTTGCTGTAATTCAGAGTAACAAACAGCTGTGACCCATTTTTATCTGTCAGAAGTGTTTGTATTAGTGAATATTTGTTTTTCTACATATGAGAGCCAGTGCTGCTTTTAAAAATGAACTCATCTAACAAATTTACTTTGAAGGATCTTTCATGAAATTTTAATTGCAGGTTGATACAAGTGTGGTCAGTTCTTTCACTTGCATGATAGTTCCATGGGTTTTGTGGGAGAGCTGCCTCTCATTTTCTATTGTTAGCTGACATTAAAGTGAAATGTTGTGGGAAGAATAAAGGTGAAAATCTAGAGTGCTGCATTTGACTGAGAGCTGCAATGCATACAGCTCTTGAGAGAACACTGCTTGAGCGTGGTGGGGGGCAGTGTCCACCGTGATGGAAAACAGCAGGCTTTATTCCACTGTGGAGCTCATGCAGGATGTACTTCTAAATGTTCACTGTGCCAATTTGATCTCTGTAAGTTTGAGAACTGCCTCATCATCCTGCCTCTCTGCTAGGCTAAGGCTTATAGTGTGAGCTCAACACCAGCTCCGGGGTCTCTAGATGTGGCTGGTGAGCCCTTTCTGGCCACATGGCACCCAGGCCCCAGGCAGCTATTTAGTCATGCTGGCTGAACTTGATTTAAATAGAAACATCTCTCTTCTAAAAATCAGTATTGTGATTTAGAACCTGACCGGCAAATTTCTGTAAGTTAATTTTGGGAGACTTTGCTATTTACCACTAACTTTCTATTTCATGTGGAGCATTTGTGATGTGACAGGTGATACAATTTGATGCTTAAGCATTGGGTTTATCTAATTCCACAGCAGAAACACACAGTGATCAGGGAAGGCAAACAAAAAGGATACCTAGAGTCTGTCTTCCAGTGTTCGGAGGAAAGGTTTATAGGAAGTACCAGGTAGCCCCCCACTTTAAAAAAAAAAAAAAAAAGACTGTATTTACTTATTCGTGAGAGAGAGAGGCAGAGACACAGGCAGAGGGAGAATCAGGCTGCATGCAGGGAGCCCAATGTGGGACTTGATCCCTGGACTCCAGGATCACGCCCTGGGCTGAAGGCAGGTGCTAAACTGCTGAGCCACCCAGGGTTCCCCAGGTAGTCCTTTCTTAAATGATTGGTAAGAAATGGTTCAGGAAAATTGGGATAATAATTGGGAGAAGTGAAATAGAACAAGGCTAATCAAATAAAATTGATTCTTCCTTATTTTCCTTATTTGTAGAGGAAGGAAAGGCTGTAGATGAGTTGTATACTCCTATCTTATTGCAAACCTCAGTTTATATCCTCACTTCCCAAGGTGGCTGACCATGGCTTCAGCAGATATCTACCACAGAGCTTCCAAGGTGGGTGGCTCAGAAATACTTCAGAAGAGTTGTACTGCATATGAAAGGCACTTTAGGAGAGTTATGAAAAGAATGTTAAGGGTGTTCTTTATTACCGATGCCTAATTTTTTTTTTTTTTTTTTTTTTTTTTTGCCATTTGTTACCTCCAACTTTAGATTCAGTTTTCTTATGTAACGAGACCAGATTTTGACAAAGTGCTTTTCAAGTGTGACAGGCCAAATGTGTTGTGACGGTGTTGCCTACTTTAGAATCATGTTTCTATGAAATGATTTTCTCCTGCTTATGGAAACCAGTTTTTACTCATAAGTATAACCTTTTTGACAGGTGGCTTTCAACATGCATTTTTGGTACTGTTTACATTCACATTCACACAGCAGATGGTCTGTCTTCTGCATGCTGACCCCCCCCCCACAACTCTGTGACCTCCATAGCAGACCTTGTCATGTGCACCCTTTGAGGAAGCCCCTTGGCTTCCAGTCTTACCATCCCATACCGACAGAGTGGCCTGTCTTCTCCTTCTGTTCCATTTGGTCTCAAATGAGGATGTGTCTATTCTCCCAAGTTGAAACTCTCCTTCTGTGCTTTTGACCTCACTCTCTCCCACATTCTTCAGGACTTTGTTCCAGGAAATTATCCTCTTGATTTCAGTCTCTCCCTTGATGGGGAACCTCAGACAAGTGAGAATGTTTAGGTTCTGTGGCAGAGACTACTACTTGCCTATCGTGTATCCAGGATTCTCCAATTCTACCCCAAGAGCAATAGGAGCAGCTAAAAGATTAAACTTCCAGCCTTCCTGGAGCTATGGATTGCCAGATGGACGGAGGTGGGCAGAAGTTGGCTACAACAGATGCTTCTTCAGAGGGACAGACAAATGGCATGTGCCCTTTCTGGACTTAACCCCCTTCTGCTGACAGAAGTGTAGTTGTGGATGCAGCCTTCTTGGGCCAAGGGCTATCTTTATAGAGGCAAAGCTATAAGGATAATATTCCTGATGACACCGTGGAGCCACTGTAAGCCAGTTCTGGACAGCCTTCTCCAGATTTCTGTGACTGGGAAAGAAGTGACTTCCATCCTGGTCTCTCTTAGTAGCCACTGACACATTTCCTGATAGAGTCACTCACCTACCCATCACCAAAGGGAACCTCAGCCATTCTAGCTTTCTGCTTACCACTTCCACATGGCTTGAGAAAACTGAAGAGCAGTCTAGAGTACCTACCTCTACTTCATCAGCATTGTCTTTCAGTAATGTCAGGAATTAGACTTTAGAGCTTTGCATTTCCAGTGTGTGAAGGACTAGATATTCTGAACAACTCATGTGATAATAACTCAAAATATTGGATAAAAGTATTTTTTAGTGTTCTAAAATGTTGCTGACAAGAAAGGAAGGCATTCTCAGAGGTCAAAAGCAGTTTAAATTTTCATGGTACGTGTGGCTTCAAAACCTCTCCAACCAAGTTCTTAAAGTGGTCCTAAGATGGTAATGCCTCTGAGCTCATTGCTAAAGCAACTGCATGGAAGTTCTTGCTGGAAGAACACAACTTTAACTTAGTCTTAAACACACTACAGATAAACCTTCAAAGGAACGTGAGTTCATAGTCCTAAATCACAAATCCACAAATAAGGTATCCTGAATGAAAGCCAGCAGAACACAGATAATACAGTCAGACCTGCAAAGACTTAGGATAGTGGAATTTTCAGATATACAATATAAGATGAATACATTTAATATGTAATAAGTAAAGAATAAGAGTTTCTGGGGTGCTGGGATGGCTCAGTTAAGCCTCTGACTCTTCGTTTAGCTCAGGTCACAATCTCAGGGTTGTGCAATGAGCCCCCTTACATTGGGCTCTGCTAGTGGGGAGTCTCCTTCCCCCCCTCTTTCCCTTTACCCTTCTTTTAAAACACACACACACGCACACACACAACATTCTCAAATCTTAAATAGGAGTTGCTTATATAAAAATTAATCCCTTAAAAAAAATTAATCCCTTGTCAAATAACCAGTGGAAGAGAAAATGAACTGGAAAGTAGAGCCAAATAATTACCCAGTAGGTAACACACAGAGAAAATTGGTAGAAATGTAAAACTTAGGAAAGATGTGGAGGAGAGACAGAAGATCTAACATATGTCTTAGAGTTTTGGAAGGAGGGAATTGGAAATTGACAATATTTGAAAAGATAAAGACATTTTCTAGACAAATGAAAGATACCAACCTTCAGAAAGCTATACAAATCCCAAATGAGTTACATATATCTACACCTCTGTGTGTGTGTGTGTATAAAACTGCAGAATGTCAGATTTGTACAAGCAGTCATTGAGAACAGTCCTGTTACCCACAACAGAGTAGTAGTAGGACTTAACTGACTTAGCAGCAAGGACAGCCAGAAAGAAAAAACAGCACAAACTATTAACCAAGAATTAATACCCAGCAACGCTGTATTTTAGGAATGAATATGAAATTTCCTACAGAATGAGTTTGTCACCAATAGACCCATCACTAAAGGAAGTTTAGAAGATGTCCAGTGACAGATAATGATCTGATGAAAGTTCAGAGAGGTTTCACCAAGAAAGGATGGTGACCAAAATGTAGGTAAATCTGAACAAACACTTAATACAAATAATGCCTTATTTGTGATGTTAAGAGCAAGATGGAACTAAAAAACAGGACAAAATAGGGTACAAGTAGAAGGCTCAATTGTAGTTTTTTTTTTTATTTTTATTTTATTTATGATAGTCACACAGAGAGAGAGAGAGAGGCAGAGACATAGGCAGAGGGAGAAGCAGGCTCCATGCACCGGGAGCCCGACGTGGGATTCAATCCCGGGTCTCCAGGATCGCGCCCTGGGCCAAAGGCAGGCGCCAAGCCGCTGCACCACCCAGGGATCCCTCAATTGTAGTTTAAATGTTCTTAGGCCCCTAAAAAGTATTGGGGAGGTTGGTGAAGATATGCACACAAAAATATTTCAGGGTAATAGTAAAAGAAAATGAGGATGTAAATTTTAAAGTAGTGGGGGCTTGGGGTGGAGAGGGGCCTCGGTTAATTTAAAAGACCAAAATAAAGAATAAAAAGGAAAGGGCAGAACCATAGGAAGTCCAAAATGCTGGAAATAAATCTTAACACAGTAGTCACAATACATTTAAGTGGGTAATACTCTTACTAGTCTTAACCATCTGATCCACAAGTCATGCATGTAGCTGTTTAACCAACTGATGGGAAACATATACCCACACAAACATCTGCACACAAATGTTGCAGCAGCTTTATTTATAATCACCAAAACAACCAAAATGTCTGTGAATAGATGAATGGATAAACAAATTGTGATACATTAACAGAATGGAATATTGTACAACGATAAGAAGAAATGAGCTACCAAGCCGCAAAAAACATGGATGCTAGGTGAAATAAGCCAGTCTGAAAAAGCTGTATACTCTGCTATTCCCATTATATGGCATTCTGGAGGAAGTGAAATTATGGAAGGACTAAAAAGATCAGAGATTGCCAGAGGACTGGGGGAGGATGGGAGGGTTGAACATGGAATTTTTAGGACAGGAAAGCTATTCTGAATGATATGATAATCGTGGCGATATGACATGCATTTACCAAAGCCCATAAACCTTTATAGCACAAAGAGTGAGTCTTAATGTATGCATAAAAATTAATTCATTTAGAGAGGAGATGCCTGGATGGAATGCAGGATGTGACAAAACAATCTAACTGTATTACAAATGCGTGAAACCATCTAATGGAATGGTTTCTGGGGAAGGGTTCTGACCTAACCTTGGAAATGAGTCTGTAAGATGAAAGGCAAAAGTATCTGTGTATAAGCACCATGTTCCAGTTGATAGTTGTCATAGCAGTATGGGTTAACAATTCTGACACTGCTAGAATATGTAAAATTGAACAATTAAATACATGGATTGCAGATGGTGAGAGCCAGGTTTCACTGTTAGCCTGTGAGGTTATAAGTAGCAAGAAGAGGGCGTTAAAATGATCCATGGAGTAATGGAATAGAGTTGGAGACATCAGTATAAACTGTTTAGCTTAATATAGATACAGATGATTATATATTTAGGTAGTGAACATACACAGGCTAGTAAATACACTTTTTACATTGTTCATCAGTTGAAGAGGCATAAAAGCAATGGCATCCTAGTAGCAAAGACCACATATGACCCTCAGATTACTGGTTTCTAATACCTTTCTCCAAAAAGGAACTAGGGCTCTTCAGAGAATGGCTGATTCTAAAACTGTAGCAGAAAATATGTAAGATTATCCTGGAGCATCTTGTAGCACCAAAAAAGTAAAGTGTAAGTGTTAAAAAGGGGCATCTGGGTGGCTCAGTCAGTTAAGTAGCTTGGGTTTGGATCATGATCCCAGAGGGTCCTGGGATAGAGCCCTGAGTTGGGTTCCCTACTCAGTGGGAAGTCTGCTTCTCCCTCTCCCTCTGACCTTCCCCCCTGTTTGTGCTCTTACGCTATCTTTCTTTCTCAAATGAATAAATAAAAAAAATTTTTTGGTAAATTTATTTTTTATTGGTGTTCAATTTGCCAACATATAGAATATCACCCAGTGCTTAAAAAAATCTTAAAAAAAAAAACGCAAGCACTGCAATGAGAGGAATATGTCAAAAGAATGAAGGAGCCAATTAAAAGATCTGATGGCTAAAGCTGGAACCCTTTGAACAACAAAATAAACATTGGATTATAACCCAAAGTGTAAAGTAATCCATGAGTCCATGCTGATAAATGATTGAATACATAAATGGGGAAGAAGAGACCATTTCTCATACAGAATACTAAGTAATTTACATAGATACTCTGGACTTAAGATATTCTACCTTTAAGCATGGGTTGCACATAGCGATTTCCTTCCAAAGTTTATAATATGGAAAGGCAGGTGGGAAGAGCAACCTTATAGAGACAAACACTATCTCAGGCAGGTGATCATGGTCAAAGTGAACAGTGATAAGTCATTTATTATTATGGACTCTGGATAGGATACCATGAAAATAATACTTTACTTCTTTGGTCTTCTTTACAAATAATCTGGCAAATCCCAACTGAGGAACATTCTACAAAATAGCTGACCAGAATTCTTCAAAACTATTAAGGTCATTACAGACAAAAATCTGAAAAACTGACAGCCAAGAGGTGCCTGAGAAGACAGGACTCCTAGATGTAATGTGTCCCGGATTGGATTGTAGAACAGAAATAGAATAGTAGGTAAAAACAAAAGAATTCTGAATAAAATTCAGACTTTATGAATGATTGTAAGTGATTATCAGTATTGATTTGGTAATTGTAACAGGTGTACCATACACACATAATATGTGATGGGGAAACTGGGTATGGGTTATTTGGGAAATCTGTACTATATTCTTAATTTCTCTGTAAATCTAAAACTATACCCAAAAAATAAAGTTTATTTTAAAAATATGGTGGCAAATGAATTACAGCAAAATGGAAATTCAAACTACTGGAAGGAAGGTCGTGTTCAGTTCTTGACTGTCATATGTCTGTAATAAAAAGCACAAGTTTCTTAGTTTGGATCCACCCAAATGCAGAACCTGAGCCAAGGACTTGAGTGCAGAATTTGAGAGGAGATCCCAGGGTTCAGGAGGCAGGGACCTGAGAGAGAGAGAGAGAGGCAGGGAAGGGGAAAGACCAGTAAAAGACAGTATCAGTTCAGTGCTGCAGGTAGGCAGTAGAAACTCAATCCCTTTAGGACCTCAAAGAAGCATCCAGTTGTCCACCCACTGACAGGAGCCTGAGTTTATTTCCCAATCCTGCTTGCCCTTGAAGGCTGCTTCCAGAGGAGTTAACTCCCCTGCACTTCTTGAGTGTGCACACACAAGGACTGAGCAAGTGTCTGCCTGGGAGGCAAGCTGGGGCAGACAGACACAGTGGTGTGCCTTTTAGGAGGGATGTTGGTGGTCCAAGATGAATCAGATCCTGCATGGAAGTTGGTCCTATTTCATATATTTGAAAGAGCTTCCTTCAACATTCAGACATAGAGTCTTGTCACATAATAGTCTTGTACATAGATGAATAGGGAAATAGAAGCAAAACGCATTTAGGTGAAGGCATTCCTAAAATGGCCTGAGTCCAGCTCTGACATTCTGCCAGGTTTGAGTTGGCATTTCTTGATCCAGCCAGAAGGTGGCGAGCAATAATAGCGTGATCACTGAGGCCACTTGCCTGGCCAAGAGCACCTGCAAGATGCACCCTGACCCCAGGGATGTTAAAAATGAGGGGGAACATGTGCTTGGCATTGGTGAGATGAGGTCGTTATATCTCACAGTAGATTATTTTAACTTGACCTTTCTAGCTTTTAGGTTTGAGAGCAGATTATTAACTCACTTTCTTTATTGACATTTATCATTTTTCTCTTTTTAAAAATTTTATTTATTTGTTTGAGAGGAAGAGAGAGAGCATGAGCCAGGGGACAGAAGGAGAGGTAAGAGCAGGCTCCCCACTGAGCAGGGAGCCCAACACGGGGCTCGGTCACAGGACCCAGGGACCATGACCTGAGCTGAAAGCAGTTGCTTAAGCTCAGGTCACCCAGGTGCCTCTGACTTTTAAAATACTGAAAATATGAACTTCCTAATAGGAAAAATGCTGCTACTATTCCTTACACACTGATTAAAGCAAATACAGTTTTTCTTAATTAAAAGCTAGTACTGTTTTTGAGAGTATCTTTCTCTTAGAGAATTCTTTCTCTAAGAATTCCCTTAGATGAAAAATTTTTAAAGAAACATTTAAAAATACATAATATTTCATAAGGCTTCTGGGTGGCTCAGTCAGTTAAATGTCCAACTCTTGATTTTGACTCAGGTCATGATCCCAGTGTCATGAGATCGAGCCCCTGTGCACAGCACAGTCAGTCCCCCTTCCTTTGCCCCTCCCCCTGCTCATGCTTTCTCTCTCTCTCTCTCTCAAATAAAATCTTAAAAAATACATACGTATTTCATAAAAAGTTGTAGTTAGTTAACAAATCAATCCTTTACCTTTTAGAAGATGTTATATGAAAGAAAAAATAACTTGCGAGTTTTTGTTTGATCCTGGGATTAGAGTATCCAGGTGAAATAGTATAGTATGTGTGCGCATGCGCACACACACACACACACACACACACACTAACACAAGCTATACTGTTCTGGACTATACTGTAACTGCAGTAACCAAATCAAAGATTGGTCAACCCCAGGTCATCCTCCATATTGACTCTCGGTCCCAAAGGTTTTCTGATTCTGTGTTGGTTTCCCAATGCTACTGGGGAAAAAAATGTGAGAAGTACAGTACGCTTGGCAGTTATTTTTCATAGTGTAAATTAATGCAGTTCCCCAACTGCACTGAGGCGCCTGGTTTCCCACAGCAAGTTCACAGAAATGGGATATTCTGTTTTCAAGGGAAGCACAGCAGTGCTGCAATTTATTGAACATCGCAGGAAATACTAGCTCCAGGTAGTACACATGAAGCATTAGCTTGTACTGCATTTCTTTTGATGATGTCATATCTTTCCAAAGCAGGGTTTTAGCAGTTGCTGTGATAAAAGCAGGTACAGCTCAAAAACCAACATGGAGCAGGGGATGAGGGTGACAGCATCTGATCAAATTTCAAGGTTGGAGAAAGTGCAGAGCCCAACAGTCACTCACATCACATTAATAAGAAAGTAAGTATATTATTTTTCATTCAATGCTCATATTTTTCTAAACAGCTAAAGTGTTTAGAACATAAATTCTTATTAAGTTGTTTGGCCTTAAATACTGAATAAAAGAAATGATTAGATATTTCCTTTATTAGGGGTGCAGTGAAAAAATGACTGAACCATGAACCAATGGAAATTTAGGAATCTCAATTAATAAATTGGTACTCTGGTTTGTAATTAAGTCTGAAATCATGTTGGTTGATTCAGCTCCATCCTTGACACTTGATTACCTTTGGGTCAACTCAACAAAGGATATTCTTGACTGTATCAGGATGAGTACCATACCCTGAAACCTGGGGTGACTCCAAATTACCCCAGAAGATCTGATCTTCATAGAGCAGATAGCTTTTTCTTTACTATCACCTGCAGCAGAGCTGGTGGCTTGTCATGGTGCTTTGGGTTTTCTCGTGTGTAAAAAGGATCCAAGTAATATGGTTACCATCTTACCATTAAGCCAAGATTTGTAAAGTACCTAGAACAGTTTGCTGATGTTTTCTTGTTGTCGATGTAGCAATAATAGTAGCCATGATTGACATCATTATGGTCATCCTCACCAACATCCTGTTGGGTTTTTTTAAGCGTTGAGGGTTTGGCATCCTGACAAGTTTGCTCACTTGAGATTGGTTGCTGGGTCCTAATAACTTGCAATTATTTAAACGACCTAGAATCTCTTAAGGTAAAGCTCGTC
The DNA here is from genome assembly GCF_905146905.1 of Nyctereutes procyonoides. Classification (NCBI taxonomy): domain Eukaryota; kingdom Metazoa; phylum Chordata; class Mammalia; order Carnivora; family Canidae; genus Nyctereutes; species Nyctereutes procyonoides. The sequence goes on along the minus strand of NW_026575049.1, from coordinate 43,149,707 downwards.
AGTACAGTTTGGGAAGAATCTGAAATTATATCTTTTAACTTTCTTATTTGGGGAATTTTGGAAAATTTTCTTTCCTTTCATATTTCTACCATTGAATAATCTTCCTTCTATAATCTACTTCTTTTTTCCTTTTTTTCCTGTGCTCTTTTACATTTTCTTATCATGTTAGGAAATACCCATCTCTCTCTCTCTCTCTCTCTCTCTCTCTCTCTCTCTCTGTTATCCTTTATGTTTTTGGAGTCCTAGCGAGTAGGTCTTAGTATAAAGCATTGGAGAATTTTATATTCTTACTTACATTGTGGTATTTATCACTTTCCAAGACAGTCTCCTCCATGTGGATTAAATGCTGTGTCTTTGCATTGACCTTTGTCTCTCTTAAGTCTCTACTACATATTGGTCAATGGGGCTATCTCAGACAATTTCTCAGCCTTCTTAATGGATATACCCTCTAAATTACATGAATGGCATTAAAATGGAAAGAGGGAGTTTAAACCACATCAGGCCATGTATTGGGCTATGTAGCATTTGGGCCATTCCTCTTCTCTCTTAGGATTCTAAAATGTGAGTTCTTTTAGAATAATGTATAGCTTGTAGCAGCACGTGATCACCTTCAGAGACAGTAGGACGATTGCTGCTGGGGTTCAAGGCACATTTTCTGTTTTTCATTGTGTTAGAATGAGTATGAGAGAGAAAATAGAATCAAACAGGAGCAGGACATGAAGCAGAATGAAAGCTCTGTGAACTTGAGAACTCCCTCCCAGGCTTCTTGTTTAATCTCTCCAGGCTTGCCATGGCAGATCTTGCTGCTAATATTCCTGGCAGCCAGAGGTCTTGGGAGAATGAACTTACAGTGTTAGTGGACAGGTTTGTATGCTTGTCAGTGAATAGTGGAGGGGGAGGGGTGGGGTCTCCTCAAAATGAATTGTAAATTGTATAGGATCTGCCTCTAATGAGTTAGTAACATGTGGCTTATGTCACATAGGTGCTATTCCCACCTTTTCCCAGTGTCCATTTATATCTGTGATCTCCCATAGTTCTTACCTTAAACCCAGTAGGCATATAGTTTAAGGAAAGAAAAAAGGAAGAGAGAGGGTAAAGAGGGAGAGATTGAAGGAGGGAAGGAAAGATGGAAAAGGAGAAGGGTGGAATAGGAGGGAGGGGAGAGGAGGGAAGAGCCTGAGAAGTTGGTTGGCAATTACTTTTAAGTTTGCAAATAGGACAGTAGGTGGGTAAGGGAAGCTATGCCTCTTTTATCCAGGGCTTTTATTTGTTTGAAAAGGTTCAACCAAAGGGAATGTTTTGTTCATTTTTGATTTATACCTAGAGCAGAGGAGACATCTGCACAGAATTTTTGCATGAGTTAATGGCACCACAATCAGTTTGACCCCATGGTTTTAGGAAAAACTCTTAAATGGCAGAAGTAGAGTTTAGGAAAGAGTTTCTGTTAAAATACCACAAAGCATTATCCTTTATTGATCAGAATTTGCTAGCGGGTGGGTATAAATGTTTACAGAAGCAAAGAAATCCACTGCCTAAAAGCTCCAAAGGGCTCTTGAAGGCCATTGTCATGCAGTGTCCTCTTTTTGAGACAGCAGGCCTGCTGAGTAAGCACACAAGAATTCAAGGAACTCAATGTGTACCCAAATAAAATGACTGCTGAGCAAAGGCTTGCAGCCGGAGAAGTGATCTCTGGCTGCATGTGTGGCTGCAGCAATGTAAATTAGCCCCTGCCTGAGGCCTGAGAAAAATCAGGTCAGGACCAGGAGTCACCGTGAGGTCGGTCTGAAAGATGCATAATGAACTTCTCCTTTCCTCAAGACAAAGCATCTATTAGTGCTTTCTTGAGGTGTACAAAAGAGATGGGTTTCCCTGAAGCAAAATAAGTGGGTTTCCCTGGAGCATCTGATGGTATCTTAGCAAGGTAAGGCATAAAGGAAGAAAGGATACTCAGTGGATGCTGGGGCCTATAGTGTAGGTAGAGTTGATGCATCAAGTCTCCAAAGATTTGTGCAGAACCTAAGCACCTACTAGGTGGTTTAAGAATACACATTCTGAGCTAGATCACCTCAGTTTGAATGGTACGTGGTAGCTGTGCAACTTTGGGAAGGGTTACTTAACTTTTCTGAGCTTTAGTTTCCTTAACTGTAAAATACAGACAATAATAGCATAGGCCTCCCAGGGCTGCTATAAAGGTTAATATTATAATACAAATTAATATTTGTATCTCGCTTAGGACAGGGCCTCACATAGAATAGGCACTAGGTAAGTGTTTATTATATGAATTCATACCTCAGATAATGGAGTTCCAGTTGCTGCTGCTTCCCACCAACCTACCACAAATCTAGTGACATAAACAACCACCCTTTTATTATGCTCACAAATTCTGTGAATCAATACCACGGTGGTGGTCACAGCTTGCCTTTGCTCCACGATGTTGGTCAATGAGAAAGACTCAAGATGCTGGGAGGGACTCAGGTGGCTGGAGCTTCTTCGCTCACATGTCTGGGGCCTGACAGGGATAGCTTGAAGTTTGGGTTCAGCTGGAGCACCTACACATGTCCTGGTCATAGCCCAGCTTTGTACATCCTGATAGCTGGGTTCTGGTTCTGTGGGTTCCAGCATGTGAAGACAGCTAGAAGGAAGGGAGGTAGCTTTTTGTAACCTAACCCCAGACATCACAGGGATTCACTCTCATTACATTGTACTGGTTGAAACTAGCCAGCTAAGAATTAGGGGCAGGTGACATAGACTCTACCTTTTCATGGTACATAATGGGACCATGGATGGAGAGCCCCAACAGCCCCATTAGCTTTGGTAGACCCAAGTGCATTGCTCAAGTGGGCAGAACTGTCATCTGGGATTCTTCCAGAAGAGCGAAAGCCCCAGGTTGACTTTCATCACTCCCACTGGGTGGGCCTCACTGAACGGAATCTAAGAATCAGTGCCCCTTTCGGTAGGGATTGTGGTGCAGGACTTTCAAGTGACTTTCAAGGCCACAAAGACAGGATCAGAAACTTGTTCTCCATTTCCTACCTTCTAGCACAGTGGCTGGCATATCCCATCACCTGGATTCAGTGCTGAGTTGCGATTCTTATTTCACTGAGGTTGCCTCTGCTCCGTTGTTTTAATTACAGGCTGTTATTTCATTTAAAAAATCAGCGATAGGATTAAGGGTACTGTCATTTTAAAAGCCAGACTCCTGGCCTGAAAACTCGTCAGTGAATCAGAGGACAAATGTTCCCATTGTGCTGGTTAAAAATAGGAGCTATGGAAAAAGTGACAGAATGAGATGAATGCCATTAAAGTGTAATTACATTTACTGTAAATGTGAGCCTTGGGAAGAGTCTATTCTAGGCAGAGAAGCTGTACCAGATCCTGGAACGTGGAAAACCCAAGGCCTCTGCTGATAACTGCTTTTATGTTTTGAATTTTTATAGTGTGTATAGTTACAGATTGATCTTACTGTCCGTTAGCCTTGTTAGGGGTATTAGAAAGAACTACGTCACTTGAAAGGAAAGTAAGAACCATATAGTTCACCTTGAATCTCAGAATGTGGGTTTCCCATTGTTCTCACAAGGTGATGTTTCTATGTATCTATATTTCATATATCTATCAATCTGTATGCCTATGTGTTTCTGTATGTCTATCTCCTGCCTCAGCAGTCAAGTGTAGTAGCTGGATTGGACATATTTGAAATATAGGGTTTAATTGTTTGTTTGCTTATGAAGATAGTTTCTGTTTTTCTGATTTTAAAACAATGTATTCTTGCCATGTAAAAATATTAAAAATATACAAAAAAGTAAACTATTATAAACACGTAGGTAAGTTTTAATGAACATCCTTTCTAGTCACAGTGTTTGGATTTAGAGCTGGTTCTGACATTTTTGTTGCTGTTGTTAAAGCTTATTCGGGACATATTTTAGTGATAAGATAGCATTACATCTTGATGTCTGGTGGCTAACTGGTATTCCATAGGGTCAGTATACCATAGCTGATGTATTTAGTGATGACACTAGGTGTCATAATGAGCCAAGTATTATTTTGGTCCATAGCTAAAAATTATTCCCTCACGTAATTGAAAGACAAATGGTATCAAGTTTATATATATATATATATATATATATATATATATATATATATATATATATATATAAGCTTGATTGGAGAAGTAGAAGGAAAAAAAATGGCTGAAGGAAACAGAGACTAAAAAGCAGGACTGGGTTCTCTTTCTCAGTCTCCTTCCCTAGCATCCTTCCTCCAGTAGGAGGAGGCATAATGGAAGCCAGAGTGGCTTTAGGTAGTAACTTTCCAGGAATGTTGGCTGAAGCCAAAAATAATATTGGGACAATACTCTGAAACTTGGAACCCAAGTTAGCTTTATTTTTTTTTTAAATTTTTATTTATTTACGATAGTCACACAGAGAGAGAGAGAGAGGCAGAGACACAGGCAGAGGGAGAAGCAGGCTCCATGCACCGGGAGCCCGACGTGGGATTTGATCCCGGGTCTCCAGGATTGCGCCCTGGGCCAAAGGCAGGCGCCAAACCGCTGCGCCACCCAGGGATCCCCCAAGTTAGCTTTAAAGAGAATGATAAACAGGATGATGTTACAACGTAGCTCTGGTAATAGGGTTTCCATTTCTCTCAGAAGCTGCTCTTCTCCACACTGGGTCCATGGCCATTGGAGCTTCAGTGTCCTTCATTTCTCCCTAGGATGGTGTAACATTAATGACAATACTGACTCTCTGTGGTGGTGAGCAGCACTTGATGCCTCTGGCCTAAAACCCCTCAAGAGTAGGTACTGACCAGCTTCTAAATGTCCCCTGCACTCACATGGTCCCTGGCACATAGCTGGCACTCAGAAGGCCTTTGCTGGAACAAAAGGAAATGTATTTAGGGTAATTATGCAGATTCTTTTGGGTCTGCAATGGAGACTAGTCACCACTAGGTGTCATAATGAGTCAAGCAAAAATTTGGGCTCAAAGCTAAAAATTACGCTTTTCCTGTATTCATTCTTATGCATGCATGCATTTACTTTTTCAGCAACCATGTGTTGAGTGTTTACTGCATGCCATGCACTTTGCGGTATTGGAAATCATGCCATCACTGAGCTCCTGGACCTGGTTGGCAAGAAAACCACAGTAGGTGCTGAGACAGGGGTAGAAACCAAACCCTGTGAAGACACACAGCCTGATTTTGCTTGAGTAAGGTGAGTGGCTTCTGAGAAAGATGGCTTTGAAAATGAGTTTTGAAGGATAAGGACAGGTAAGAAGTTCAATTCATTATTTCAAAAATACTTTCTTTTGGGGAATTCAGGGCAGAAGGGTGACCTCAAAGCTGGTCCAGGTTTTATTCTTGTTGAGGACTGAGCTTTTGAGCTTATCAGAAATTTTTGGCAGAGGTATGCTTTTAGTTCCTTTTTTACTGTCTAGATGTATGTTGCAGTTCAAAGTTAAGATTTCTAAGTTTTCACACTATCAGTAAGACTACATGAAAGTTCTCCTCATTGGGCCCTAATCATTATCAGGAAACAGTGAAAGTTGGCTGGTTTGGAGAGAGTTGTGTGGTCAGCTGGCTCAGGCTGGGGCCTGGTGTCAGTACTGGGCTAGGCCAGGATCCCGGTCAGGGACCCGGTAACCTGCAGTGGGACTTATCTAGGGGCTTGGTCCTGCCAAAGATTGACACTGTGTTGGATGAAAACATAAGGTGCTTGGTAACACTGAGGGCCTGGGGCTTAGGCCTAAACCCCAAAGCAGTTAAGTTCATTCCTGGGGACCCTGTGTCAGTGAGAGAGAGAAGTCTCCTGACCATCCCACCTTCTTCCAGGTGTATCTCAAGCCTGAGTGTCTGTGACAGGATATAGCTCAGTCTGCTGGTGAGACCCATCTACCTTTACTAGATACAGGCTGACTCCTTTGTGATGGAGGGAGCCAGCTTATATTCCATTCCCAGCACCTGAACCCCACACTGGGTTCCTGCAAGCAGAGCTTTTGGCCAGAGCCATGAGAGCTCCCAATCTAGATTGTTCCCAACAAGATGGTTGCCCAGGCTGTGTGTGAACCTTTTTGGTAACAGGGAACTTGCCAAGACAGCCCATTCTATTCAGTACACATGGTTCTTTTTTTAAGTTGTGGTAAGATACACATAACATAACATTTACTATTTTTTAAGTATACAGATCCGTGGATTAAGTACATTCACATTGTTGTGTAATCATTACCACAGTCCATCTCCAGAACTTTTGTCTTCCCAAATTGGAATTCCATGTTCATTAAACACTGCCTCCCCATACCCCCTCCACCTAGCCCCTGGCAACCACCATTCTGCTTTGTGTCTTTATGGCGTGACTATTCTAGTATCTCAGGTGAGTAGAATCATACATGTTCTTTTGTGCCTGGCTTATTTCACCTAGCATAAGTTTCATCCATATTGTAGCACGGGTCAGAATTTCTTGCTTTCTAAGACTGGATAATATTCCATGGTATATATAGACCACATTTTCTTTATCCATTCCTTTGTCAGTAGATACTTGGGTTGCTTTCACTTTTGGCTACTGGGAATAATGCTGTTATGATATACAGATATCTGTTTGAGTCTCTGTTTTCAGTTATTTTTTTTAAAGATTTTATTCATTTATTCATGAGAGACACAGAGAGGCAGAGACACAGGCAGAGGGAGAAGCAGGCCCGTCGTGGGGAGCCCAACACAGGACTTGATCCAGGGACTCCAAGACCATGTTCTAAGCCTATGGCAGGTGCTCAACCACTGAGCCACCCAGGCATCCCTGTTTTCAGTTCTTTTGAATATATACCCCAAAGTGGAACTGCTGGGTTATATCATAATTATATATTTAATTTTAGGAGTAAATGCCATCCCATTTTCCACAGCAGCTGTACCATTTCACATTCCCCCCCAAAGCAAGAAGCAAGGATTACATTTTCTTCACATCCTCACAACACTTGTTATTTTTAGTTGTGCAAATCATTCTTTTAATTGAGCCCAGATCCAGTACCCTCCACCTTCTCCTACCATTGCTCCAGGTTGTGAGCTACCTAGGCTAAATCTGCTCTTCATGCTGTAAGAACGCCATTCGTGTGTTACTGGAAAGTGCTCCAGATGGTCTGTGTTCCTGGAAGGTCCCTCAGGACTGGGGACAGATAGCTCGATGTAATCTGATCCTCACAGAGTGATGGAGGAATATAGCTTCCTTTGTCTTGGGCGTTTTGCTTATGTTTTTGCAACGTTTGCATTTGTTTTGCCAATAGCCTGACACCTGCTGGCTCATATGGATTTGTATCAATTAAGATATCCAGGCCTTTTGAATAGGAGCAGTTGTTAGACCAGGTAACTCCCAAACCCACCTCATAAAATTTGATTCCTTGTACTTTATGAAGCAATTCTGACATGCACAGAGGTACATAGGTAACAAGTGTTACATTTGTGTAAACTTTGAGGCATGGTAATCAAATGAATGCTGGTGAAATTGCCCTCAGTAGGAGAACTATAATATTACCAATACATTTGAAACTACTGTGTGCTTCTTCCCTGTCCTATATCCATTTCACTCTTAGAAGTAGCCTGAGTATTTTTTTTCATTAATTTGCTCATTTAAAAGTAGCTGCTCTGTGTCTATATGTATCATTTAACAATATATCATACTGTTTTACTGGTTTTTAAGCTTTGTAAATATGTTGTCTATTGCAACTTCTTTTCCCACTCAAGTTTATGTTTCTGAGGTTCAGCCATGTAATTGTGTGTGGTTAGAATTCACTCATTTTTATTGCAGTGTCCTATTCATTTGTATGTTTCTACCACATTTTGCTTACTTATCCTATTTTATCAATGAGCATGTAGGTTATTTCCAGTTTGCAGCTGTTGCAAACAGTGCTGCAGATAGGTACCTATCTATTTCTTCGCAACTCCAAATCCACGCATCTCTGCCTTGCTTTGAGATGCTGGAGCTGGACCCTGTAAACATTTTCTTGTTGTTGTTAGATTTGTCAGTAGATGGTTCTGGAAATACATTGGAGAAGGAAGAGGCTCCTACTCTTGTTGCAGGTGCTTTCTCCTTTCTAGCCCCTATGGCATAGTTGCCAGTGGCATGTGTGACACCCTGGGGCTCTTACCTTCCACCAAGATATCCTCACACCCTGGGAGGCATCCTGCTTTCCAGCCTTGGCCCAGGCTGTGTACTAGAAGTGGCTCAGAAAACCCCATGAACACCATCTCTCTGAGGTCTGAGACCCAGCCAAGTTGGCTCCTTGCTTGGAGTTCTCGCTTAGCCCTACAGTATTCTTTAGAGCTCTTTTATCCCTTCTCAGTAGTAAATCTCTTGTTACTAGTTAATACACTTCTATGTTGCACTTTTCCTGTTCAAATTACTGATGTGCTTTCTGTCTCCTGTTTGTACTCTGAGTGATAGAATTCACACATGGATTCTTTGGTGCCTGAGGACTAAGGGAGGGAGACCGTAGCTGGTGATGGTGGATGTGGGGTCCCAGTGTACATGGTGTCAGACTGGCTCATCTCACTGCTTCTGTGTCCTTGGAGCTGGTAGCTGGTACCATCAGGCTGGCTTTGAGCTTCAGCCTCAAGAAATACAGGCTTATTGTTGGTTTTAAACCTCAGTCGCTACTATAAAATCATCCTCCAAAAATGATTGTTTTGAATTTCCAACTTTTAAAAATACCCTCATCTGTTGCTAATATATGAGATTCACAACTCACTGAATTGTTGTGGTCAGTCGGTGGAATTCTGGAAGCATTAGCCAGGGTGGCCCAGCCATGCTCAGTTTTCATCATCATTTGAACAATGCTCTACTCAGTCTCACTGCCTGCCACAGTCGAGAGAGGAGAGGATTTCCAAATAGTCTTTTCTTGTAGGAAACCCAGGGAAATGATCTCTTGGACAGAAATCTCCCCTTACTTTGCTTGGGGTTAGGAGCTCTGATGTCACCAGCTGTTCTTGAAACCTTTTTTCATCCAAATTTTTGTTCCTTGTCAGCATAAGTACCCAGACAGCTTACATATAGCCCAAAATCCTTTTAGAAATTAGCTCCAGCACCCAGGCTCTGATGTCTGACAGATCTGAATTTGTATCTTAGCTTTGCCCCTTCTACCTGAACTGGTTGCTTTGCTTTCTGAGTCCTCATTTCCCTAGAGCAGAGATAATAACAAGGCCAACTTTCTAGATAAGGATGAGGATACAAGACAATGAATGTAAAATGCTTGTGGGGCATTGTGTCTGGTTTGACTATGGAGGTGTGGGGTGGGTGGGTAGGTGTTGAGTGCCCAGTGTCCAGCATCCAGAAACAGAATTTGAAAACAGGCTGGGAAAACAGGCTTTTTTTTTTTTTTTCCAAATTATCTTTTATTTATACAAAAAGGGCATGTTTAGCAAAAGACACTGAAAAAAAAAGTCGCTATGGCCCAGGAGACAAGGCAGGGAGGTGACAGGCCTAGGGAGGCCTTGCTAGGGGAGGAGTCTGGGAAAGGTGGTGACAAGTCCTGGGTAAGTGCTGAGTGGTGGGGGCCACAGAAAGGAGCAAGCTCCAGTTGGATCAACACTGTTGGCAGGTCATGGGTGGGACTCACAGTGACCTTGCTGCTAACTCTTGAAAGAGTCCCAGTCAAGTGCTATTGCCTGGAGTGAGAGCTGCCCCCTGGTTCCTGGAGGGCACCCACCAAGGGACACAGGACAGGACGCCCAGGTTGGGAAGTGCAACTCGAGGTGAAGGCCAGGCAGAAGCAGGTGCTTGGAAAGGCGCCAGGTATAGTTCTGTCAGTGAATTCTTTTTTCATTAACATTTTCATTGAAAAAAAGAAAGAAAAACTTTTCAACCTAGGCACATGCCTAGATTTGTTCAAAGTGGACAGTAAGGGCATTTTATTGTTCATTCTGCTTTTCCATATGTTTGTAAGATTTTGCAATAATATAATACAAAGTTATCTGCCAAAACAAAAGAAAGATTCTTTTGAAATTTTGTTAGTCATTTTCATCTTTCATGATAAATTCAATGAAACTGAATTTGTTATTTTCATTTTTTCATGATAAATTCAGTGAAACTGAATTTAATGCTTTTGCTTTTTGAAAAGCTATGTATTAAAATACCATTTTACATGATTATTTCCAGAAATCTGTTCTTCTGCATGTAGGTTTGGTTAACCTCAGGTATAACATTCACACACACACACACACACACACACACACACACACACACTTTTTTTTGTATTTTTTTTATTGGAGTTTGATTGCCAACATATAGTATAACACCCAGTGCTCATCCCATCAAGTGCCCCCCTCAGTGCCTGTCACCCAGTCACCCCAACCCCCCACCCCCACCAACCTCCCCTTCTACCACCCCTTGTTCATTTCCCAGAGTTAGGAGTCTCTCTTGTTCTGTCATCCTCACTGATATTTTCACTCATTTTATCTCCTTTCTCCTTTATTCCCTTTCACTATTTTTTATATTCCCCAACTGAATGAGTCCATATAATGTTTGTCCTTCTCCAGTTGACTCATTTCACTCAGCATAATACCCTCTAGTTCCATCCACAGCGAAGCAAATGGGGGTATTTGCCATTTCTAATGGCTGAGTAATATTCCATTGTATACATAGACCACATTTTCTTTATCCATTCATCTTTCGATGGACACCGAGGCTCCTTCCACAGTTTGGCTATTGTGGACATTGCTGTAATAAGTTCTTTACAGATCTTGGATACTAGCCCTTTATCGGATATGTCATTTGCTAATATCTTCTCCCATTCTGTAGGTTGTCTTTTAGTTTTGTTGACTGTTTCTTTTGCTGTGCAGAAGCTTTTTGTCTTAAGTCCCAATAATTCATTTTTGCTTTTGTTTCCCTTCATAGATGTATCTTGCAAGGAGTTGCTGTAGACAAGTTCAAAAAGGGTGTCGCCCGTGTTGTCCTCTAGGATTTTGATGGATTCTTGTCTCACATTTAGATCTTTCATCCATTTTGAGTTTATCTTTGTGTATGGTGTAAGAGAATGGTCTAGTTTCATTCTTCTGCACGTGGCTGTCCAATTTTCCCAGCACCATTTATTGAAGAGACTGTCCTTTTTCCAGTGGATAGTCTTTCCTGCTTTGTCAAATATTAGTTGAACATAGAGTTGAGGGCCCATTTCTGGGTTCTCTATTCTGTTCCATTGATCTATGTGTCTGTTTTTGTGCCAGTACCACACTGTCTTGATGACCACAGCTTTGTAGTACAACCTGAAATCTGGCATTGTGATGCCCCCGATATGGTTTTCTTTTTTAAAATTTCCCTGGCTATTCGGGATCTTTTCTGATTCCACACAAATCTTAAAATAATTTGTTCTAACTCTCTGAAGAAAGTCCATGGTATTTTGATAGGGATTGCATTAAACGTGTAAATTGCCCTGGGTAACATTGACATTTTCACAATATTAATTCTGCCATTCCATGAGCATGGAATAGTTTTCCATCTCTTTGTGTCTTCCCCAATTTCTTTCAGAAGTGTTCTATAGTTTTTAGGGTATAGATCCTTTACCTCTTTGGTTAGGTTTATTCCTAGGTATCTTATGCTTTTGGGTGCAATTGTAAATGGGATTGACTCCTTAATTTCTCTTTCTTCAGTCTCATTGTTAGTGTATAGAAATGCCACTGATTTTTGGGCATTGATTTTGTATCTTGCCACACTGCCAAATTGCTCTATGAGTTCTAGCAATCGTGGGGTGGAGTCCTTTGGGTTTTCTATGTACAGCATCATGTCATTTGCAAAGAGGGAGAGTGTGACTTCTTTGCCAGTTTGAATGCCTTTTATTTCCTTTATTGTCTGATTGCTGAGGATAGGACTTCTTGGACTATGTTGAATAGCAGTGGTGAGAGTGGACATTCCTGTCGTGTTCCTGGTCTTAGGGGAAAGGCTCCCAGGGTTTCCCCATTGAGAATGATATTTTCTGTGGGCTTTTGTAGATGGCTTTTAAGATGTGGAGGAATGTTCCCTCTATCCCTACACTCTGAAGAGTTTTGATCAGGAATGGATGCTGTATTTTGTCAAATGCTTTCTCTGAATCTATTGAGAGGATCATATGGTTCTTGTTTTTTCTCTTGCTGATATGATCAATCACATTGATTGCTTTACAAGTGTTGAACCAACCTTGCATCCCGGGGATAAATCCCACTTGGTCATGGCGAATAATATTCTTAATGTATTGTTGGATCCTGTTGACTAGTATCTTGTTGAGAATTTTTGCATCTGTGATCATCAGGGATATTGATCTATAATTCTCCTTTTTGGTGGGGTCTTTGTCTGGTTTTGGAATTAAGGTGATGCTGGCCTCATAAAATGAGTTTGGAAGTATTCCATCCCTTTCTATCTTTTGGAACAGCTTTAGTAGAATAGGTATTGTTTTTCTTCTTTAAACGTTTGATAGAATTACCCTGGGAAGCCATCTGGCCCTGGACTTTTGAAACACACAGAATTTTTAAGTTTTTTTAGGTGGTGGACTGTGGGGTAATTGCACTTTTCTATTTTTTTTCCTATTTTTTGAATAGTTTTACAGAAATAAGGTGAAATTTAGTAAATACATAGAAGTAGAAGTAAAAAAAGCCTTTTCTTGTGGAGGCCAAGGCAGCTGGACTAGCAGAGTTTGAGAGACCTTAGAGTCCATGGACAGGGGATTTTTGGGTAGGTGATTTGGAGGTGGCCATGAGGAGCAGGCACATTAGGCAGTGGCTTTGAGGACGTCAGGATCACCCACCACGTGTTTCCCTGGACCAATTCTCAAGTGCATTTTCTGCACTTAAAGCCCAGATCCCACGTGGTGCTGTCACACAGGGAAGTGGCCAGTGAGGGTGTGATCTACCAGGGAACTATGCCGGCCCCCTCTATGGGCATGTTTCCTCTTATAGCCACTCACCCTGTAGAAGAGGGAGGCAGTGGAGAGCTTCAGAGAAGCTTGGGAAATGGCAAGAGCAGGGAGCAGCATCACAAGAGGCTTCTACTTGCCTCCTTTCCTAACAAATCTTGATATATATATATATATATATATATATATATATATATATATATATACTGTGTCTTTTTTCACACAGGTTGCTTGTGCTTAACTTGGTAGTCACCTGTAAACTTAATCATTTAACAACAGTGTCCTATACTTATATGGTGCCTTGACCATCTGAAAGCACCTTCATGGCTGACACTACATTTAACACAGCATCCGTACAACCCTGCAATATACCCCATCTTGCAAGAGAGGAATTAAATTTTAGAAAGATTAAGCATTCCACGGAGTTGAGCAGAAGCAAGTCTAGAGCATAAATTACTTGACTCAAACAAATGGCAAAATGTTTCTCATGTTGAATTTAATCCTTTAAATCTTTTCTTTGCTCTGTTTCCTTTGCTTGGAATATTCCTCTCCCAGTTGTCTGCTAAGTTCTGCTCAGAGCCCAACTCTTTTAGGCCAGTCTCTTCTCTCCCATCTCTCATGGGTTTAGGAATCTGATGAACCAGCTTGTGAATGCGGGTTCTGCCCCTTAACTGTGTAGGTTGCCTGATTTCTCCAAGCTTCCATCTCCCTTGATGGAAAAGGGGAGTGATAAGCTGACCTGGGGGTGGGTTATGTTCAACAGAGTAGGGTGGTCAGCTGGTGTGCTGTCTGGCCCCTATCAATCAGAACCTGCTGGGAGGTTTGGGAAGGCAACATCAGCTCAAACCTGTCCCTGCACAGAGAATTAAACCACAGGTGTGAGCACCAAGAGGGCCTGGGACTCTTCATCCCTCTCTGAACTGCTAGGTCTTCATCTGCCACTTGGTGTTGAAATCTCTTTGTCATTGTCTCTCAAGCAGGTAACAAATGCCTGGATGTAAGGGGCTCTGGCTTTTCCCTCTCTGCTTCCTTGGAGCTTGGGAAAGTGATTTCACATGGTAGAATGCGGTTGTCAAGCACTAGGTTTTGTTTGTTTCTTATTCTCTCTCCTAAGTTCACAAATAAGCAGTAAACTCTCTGAGTCCTTAGAACTGAACTTGGAGCCAAGGCCACAGTAAAACGTATTCAAGCGTCCAAGAGCCTTTCTTTCCTTATGTTGTTAAAGCAGAACAAAGCTTTGTCCTATGCGCTCTACCAACCTTAGTATCACATCTGTCTAAATGCTGAAGTTTTTTCCAGCACCAGCTGGTTTGCTGACTCCCCTTTCCATGGCAACCTCTCTGCCCATCGCTGGCATGGGGGGCTTTGTTACTCGTGCCTACCATCATGGACTGGTTACTCTGCATGTGGAATGAGGTGGGCAGCCCACCCCTGTGTGTGACACCTGCACCCCAAGGAAGAGAACCCAGGCTGAGGCTCACCAAGTCTTGGGGTCTTGCTTGGACAGGAATACAGGATCATGAATCTGGACAAAGGGTCTGGGGGATGCTCCTGTCAGCTTCATACAAGCTCCTGGAAGACGTAAACACTCAATGGGTTAGGAAAGGTGGCAAAGGGGAGGGCTTTGCCCACTCTCTAGGCATTTAGGAGTCCCTCTCTGGGCCAGCAAGGACTACAGGAAAGAGTGCTAGGGATGGGGGGAGCCAGGGCCACCCCACCAGGCAAAGGGAGGGTCTGGCTGAAGCTGAGAGCAGTTGAGACTGCTATCTCTGTTGGACTAGCTAGTTAGAAAAAGTGCAAGGGTGGTTACGGGAGGAACTTTTCACCCCAGCCAGGAAGCTCTGAGCACACCATGCCATGAATGGGAGGACTCAGATATAGGTGTGAGAGCCAGTGAGTGCCCATGGCCTAGGCTCTCTGGATCCATGAGTTCCTAGACTTGCCATATACTAACACTGCAGGCTGCTGAGGAAATCAGTAGAACAGTCTGACTTCTAACAGTTGAGGACAGAGTTTCAGAAAGGGACTTGCCCAAGGTCACACAAGGCTAGCCAGTAATCACATCTCCTTGCCTTCCCATCTGCTCCCTTTCTTGCCTCCCACCTCCCCCCACCCTGCCCCCTTTCCCCTTTCTCACCCACCCTCCTCATGTTCCATTGCTTCTGTGGGTACTGAGCTCAGAGCCCAGTACTTTAGCCTGGAAACAGATAGCTGCAGAGAGCAGGCAGTAGATGTGGGAGCTGAGGCCTGAGGTGCTGGGGCCAGGTATAGCCAGGTAGAGGGAGGGACTGCTGTCCTGTGGGCAGTAGCCTGCTGCTGTTTCCCAGTGGTCCTCAGAATCACAGACTTTGTCAAGGGGCTCCAGGAAGGCATTTTAGACAAAGTCTTCTCAACATGGTAAAAAGCCAGCAACTCCTAGAGCATCCATTAGAGTATCCATTCTGGTTGCCTCTGGCAATAACAGGAACAGGTAGGCTTATCTAAACCACAGCCTTCCTTCACTTGAGGAAACTGCTTATCTCTGGCTTAGACTGCCAGGTTTCCACATGCCCACCAAAGCCTATCTAGGTGCTTCTCAAAATCAACACACTCCAGACCCAGCCACCCAACCTCCTCTCTGTGCCATTCCCAGGAGATCCACATCTTCCTGATGACCCAGGGGGTTTGAGCCACCTCACTCATCTCTGAGTTTAGAGATCTCACTTCATTGTCTCACGTTTGCTCGGTTTCTCTCTATCCCAGTGCCTCCACATTCATTCAGATTCACATCCTTCTATCTTGGATTACTTCCATTTCCTTAAATGCCTCCTGCTTCCAGTTTTGTCTCCTTGCAATCGATCTCCGTAGCCAGAGGGTGAGTGTTTTGACACACAATCCCCATTATGTTGCTCTTACTCTCTGGCCTCCCCACACCTTTCCTCTCTGGGCTCCAGGGGTGCTTCTCTGGAAAACAGTCCTGCCTCTGCAGCTGGACCCATCTGACCATGGCATCACTCACTATGTGTGTCACACTGCTTTGTCATTGCCTGTTTGTTCCATGTCCCTTTCCATCAGGGAGGGCCTAGAAGGCAGAGGCAGGTCCTTGTCATCTTTGTGTCTGACTTGGAGTAGATGCTCAACAGTATCAACCAGAGGAGTGTTGGAGCTAGGATGAGGACCTGGAGGAAGGCCTGTTCTTGGGGGCTGGGGCAGTGTGTGAAGCCAGGCATCTTCCATTGGGTCCCATGGGCTTCTTTCTCACTTGTTATGGGTAGTGTGGCTCCCTCTGAACATCTTCCCTGACAGATACAGGCTCTCTGGCCCTGTTTCAGGCACACATTTTTTTTTTTTTTTCTCTCGGGTGCATGGAAGGAAGGAAGGAGAGAAGAAAAAAGGAAGAGAGAAAAAAGAAAGGATTGAATGATTGAAAGAAGGAAGGAAAAAGGCATTTCTGTGCTCTGGCTTTCTAGTTTCCTAGCCTTCTTGTAGTCAGAAGATGTCAGGTGTTTAGGCCACATAGGGCTTTCAGGTGCCCTGAGTACTTTTGCCTTTGTGGGCTCTCTCCTATATAGAAGAAATATTAAAAATTATATGTTATGACTGCATTATATGAAGGTAAATATAATCCAGGCTGGATTAATTATCTTATATTTGTTATCATTGTACTCACTTTTTTTCTGACTTTAAAATAAATTAAAATTAAAATATTTCTGTGAGCTCCTCATAGGACTGTAGGCCCTAGGCACCAAATTTCCTGTGCTGGTGGATGTGTCACCGCCCTGTTGGTTTTGGTATGGGGTAGTGTCTGAGCACCTTCAGAGTAACATGCCTCTTCACTGAGGGGTTCCCCCTCCCCGGGAAGTGGAGGGGCAGGCAGGAGCCCTCACACAGTTCTGAACATAGAGTCAGAGAAAGCAAGGTGGGATGTGTGCACCTAACTGCTGTATATCCAGAAGCATGGAAACAAGCAGATGCCATGAGACCAGCTAGTGACTTGCTCACCATGTGTACACACTCCTGACCTCTGCTGGGAGAGTGGTCACCCAGGTCTCTCTCTACTGTTCCCCAGGCAGGTCATCCACACCTGGACTGCAAACACTGTGCCTGCTCTCCTGCTCCTGCTCTCACATGCAGTTTGTGCCAAGCCACGGATCACTGCAGAGCTCAAACCATATAGATTTGAGTGTGAGACAGAAAGGAACTAATGGTGGAAGCTCCTTTAAATACCTTTTGAGGGGTACCTGGGTGGCTCAGTCAGTTAAGTGTCTGACTCTTGGATTCAGCTCAGGTCATGATTCAGTTCAGGGTCATTAGATCAAGCCCCACTTTGGGCTCCACACTTAACACAGAGTCTGCTAGAGATTCTCTTTCCATCTCCATGTCCCTCCATTTCTGTCTCTCCCATTCCCTGTGCATGTTCTCTCTCTCTCTCTCTTTCTTAAATAAATAAGTAAAATCTTTAAAAAGAAATTTTTAAAAATCAATATTTTCTGAAAATAAAGCGGGGGGGGGGAACAAGAGTATGACGAAGGGTGCACACACACTGGAATTGATTAGTTCTTATGATTCCCTCGACTAAAATTGTAGTTTCAAGCTAGTAAATTCTGGTAGGGTCTCCTGAGCAGAGCATTGGACTTGTTAAAAAGGCTTCATAGAGAAGGAATTCCTTTTGGAAAGGATGTTTTGGATGAATGGAGGGAGGATGTAATTCTGGAGCCACAGCCATAGTCATGCAGCATTCAGACTTTTCTCTCTGGAAAGGGGATAGTCCTGTCATCATCTATGTGCTCAAATCTCTGCTGAGTATATGTAGTGTGTTCAGGAGGTGGGGATGGCTCAGAAGTCAAAATTCCTGTGAGCTCTGCTTCTTTGCTTTGTTGATAATTAAGCAAAGTGACTTTGGCACCCTTATCCCCCATTTTCAATTTAGAGATGACTAACATTAGTATTAAAACAAATGCAAAAAAATAAAAAATAAAATAAAATAAAACAAATGCAGGAGTGATAAAAGAAGAAAAAATATGCTGGGACAAATCTCCAATTATGTTATCTTTTGGTTTTGATAAATAGTAATGAATCCCAAGTTTGCAATCTTTTACCTGGAAATGAAGTTTGGCGAATCCAAAGGACTGGTTCTCCGATGAGAAGGATAGAAACTTATTCTGCTTCCATATTCATTTTTTAAACATTTCCAAGGAATGAGGATGACTTTTATTATGTCTTCTGCTATCAGAAGCCCCTTTGTATGGAATCTTCTCTGTAGAGGCTCCACATTGGCAGACACTTTAGGGACCCTGTCCCTCCTGAGGTGCCCATAGCCTGAGACTGCACAACTGAGACATTGGATCTTGGCCCAGAGTCAGGCTGCTGCCCTTCTCAAAACAGTAGTTATGTGAAGAGCCCACGTG
Organism: Nyctereutes procyonoides; assembly: GCF_905146905.1. Lineage (NCBI taxonomy): Eukaryota > Metazoa > Chordata > Mammalia > Carnivora > Canidae > Nyctereutes > Nyctereutes procyonoides. The sequence continues at coordinate 43,131,469 of NW_026575049.1, read as the reverse complement.
ATCTTTGGGTTGGCCTCATGAATCACATAAGCCGTTGTTGAAACCAAGGGTTGTTTTAGAAGATGATCCCATTGCCCCCTCACTCAGCCTAGTGAAGGAGCTACTCAAATGCCACTTGCCCTGGAACAAAAGTGACATTTAATAGACCTAACTGAGGTTTGGTGTTTGGCTCACTGCCCAGGAGTGGCCAACGTTGGCAAGTCCCATAGACAATTGCAGATGATGTCACCACCTCGTGGTCATTGATTAGGCCCTTCCTGACAATGGAGCCAACAGAGACCATATCCAGTTGGGAGGGAACTGAATTGAACTATTGATAGCACCCCAACCAAAATCTTAGGACCTGGCCAGAAATGAAAAGATCACAGGTGATGAAATCACAGACTTTCGGAGACCCTCATTCCAAAGTCAACAAGTTGCCCAAGCTGTAGATAAGGCTGCTTTTCTTTGTTTTGCATTAATATATGTGTTTGAAGAATAAGATCTTCAAAATGCATTATAAATTCCACCCTGATTCCTGTACAAACTGAAACACATCTCTGTGTAGCCGAGCTGGCTCCAACAATCAGATCAAGGGGTGCTTGTTCCTCTTGAAGTTTTATCGACATGAGATGGAACCTAATTTGTTCCCACTTACTCATTTGTATAAATGTTCTCTGATGCCTGAGGACAAGGTAACCTGTATCACTGCTATAATCATCTCATATTTTCAAGGCGAGAGACCAGGGCCATTGAAAGCAGTTTATTGTGAATATTGCCATCTGGATTTACTTGGATAAAATCATTTTCTAATGTAGGAGTTTTTTGCCTCAAAAAATTGAAATAGTTTATAAGTCATTCACTTGATTCTGTGATTTTCTGGGTTAGGTCACATGGCCACTGGAACCTAGGGTAGTCATGTTCACCCAAATCAGATTAATTAAATCAAGAATGAAGAAGAGATGGTATATCACTAGAAAACCAGGATGCTGTTTCCTGAAGAAGGTAGAGAGGTTGCTGGTCAGGCCAAAACAATAGAAGTCCACTGAAGTTGGCAAGAAGCCGAGTGGGACTTGTTGCCTCAGCCTTGCTCCTAACCCCATCCTTCAATAGGCAGATACTGTTATGCCAGACTCTGAGGACACAAGCTTTGTTCCTTGCTCATTTATTCATTAACAACTGACTCTGGACAAGGTCCTGAGCTAAATACTGCTATAGATGCAAAATAAACCACATGTGGTCCTGGTTTTAAAGATCTGGGTTCTTTGCATGGCTCATACTCATAGTAGTATCATGAGCCATGAGCCAAGGATGAAATGATACCTTGCCCCTTGCTGGAATCCCCTCATTTCCTCTTTCAAGTAAAGAGGGATAAAGAAACCTGTCCATTATACAGGAGGCTTCAGATGTTCACTGAGATAATAAGTTGTTCTTGTGACTCATGCAGAAAGGCAGTTTTAGTGACCGTGTGCACTCTGATCATTGTAAGTGGGAAGGGGCAGATGGTGGCAGCACAAGAACATGCTGGATCATCCAGTCATAGTCTCTGTACCCAGGGCTTCACCTGTCCTACCTGTCCCTAGTGGGGCACATCCATGACCACAGAGTAGGGTCAAACACTGGGTGAGTATTTTCTAGGCCACAACTAGGGTTTTCCCCAACTTCTTCAGTTTTTAGTTCCCTTCATGCCTAACATGTTTTGGATTTAAAAAAAGTCAATGTTTTTTTCTACTAGTGAACTTATTCATGCTCTTTGAACTTCAAGATGGAAAAATCAAAGTCAGAATCCATAAGTTTCCCAGGAGCTCTTGACCTACTTTTGGGGAAACCAATTCTTGTTGGAAGTACAAACAAGGGAACTGCTTCCAAAGATTTAACACAGTATGCTGCCAGAAGCATACTGGAAGCTGGGCACTCTGGGGGCTCCTCTGAAAACTAATGCATGAGCAGTCATGTCCAGTCCTACTCTTTGCTGGGTTTTGCCTGCATGGTATCCAGACCAATATTGGAGATCTCATGTGGGACCTGCCAGGTCTCCCTTCTCCCAGCCCTGATCCCATGCCTCTCCATGACCTGTCCCTACAGCACAGCTGAGCTCTTCCAGCCTGAGTCTGGGGACACTGGAGGAGCTCCTCATATAGAAACAGGGGATTCTGTGTCTGATTCACCTTGCTCTTCTCTTGGAACTCAGTCCTAGCAACTGGGCTGCTCCTGCCTTTCTCCTGCTAAGTTCCTACCTTGCAGCCAAGTCGGTAACTGGGTCTTTGTACTTGAACTGCTACCTGGACAATCTCTGTTGCCCCAGACTTTCCTGGACCCAACGGCCAGGAGGCCGTTGCCTATGCCTCCTGCCCCAGGCCCCAGAAATTGGAGGCTCACTCCTGTACCTCTGTATTTGAGGCCTGCATTTGTCTTTCACCCCAGGAATACATTGAGGTTCTGACACAGTCTATTGGATGCCTATTGGGGCATATCTTTATTCTTACAGCTCCTTCCTATGTTCCAAGGCCAAAGCCAGCAATGTGACCCTTTTCCTGCATATTATACCTTTAATGTACTTTGTAATCCCTGATGTTTCCCTGCTAGAGAGAAAAATTAATTTTCACATTTTGTAATTTTCTTTGATAGAATTGAGTGTTTATCACACATACACACACATGCACACCACATACAATTTGAAATGGTGCCAGGAAACAACTGACCAGAAAGGTTCACGCTTGCTCAGGACACACCTGCCACCACCCATGGCCCATTGGCCTTTAGGTGGGAGTTCGTTCCACTTCATACTCAGAGGGAGTTAAAATTGTTGCCCTGAGTTAGAATTTCTGGGCTCTAATTTCCAGAAGCTTCTGGGCACTGAGTTTCTGCCTCTGAGATGGAGCTAGCCAGGACTGGGGGTGGGGGTGGGGTTTGTACACATTTTCAGATACACCCACCTCATAGGGTTCCTGTGACATTAAAATAAATAACTCAAGTGGGGCATCAAACCTAGAGGTTGGCATGTAATATGTGCTCAGGTAATGTTGAGTATTGCTACTATCCTTAAGGTAGATACCCACTGCCCAGAGGGGACTTGGGTGAGACTCAGATTGACACTCCCACAAAGCTCTACGTGTTATGTGTCGCTCTGTGGGTGGTTCTTTGAAAGCAGAACTTCCCTCCGTGGGGCATTCATGGGGCATTCCTGGTCTTTTCGTATCTGACTCTCTGGCTTATTCCATGGTAGTGGGGACTGTCGGGGGCAGCAGCCTGGGCTGCAGGAAGCCTTCTCATTCTGACTGTGCCATGGCACATAACTCTAGATGTCCCAGGAGCCGGTGAAGCCCAAGAGCTAGAGAGGCCCAGTTCAAATCCCAGTCCCACCCCTTCCAGTGGGAAGACCTTGGAGGAATGGCTTCATTCGCCAAGTTCCACCTCCCTGTCTTTAAATGGTGCTAACAGCACTAGCCTTACTGATGGTTGAGGTAAAGGAATTACTGGTGACGTGTACAGTGCTTAATTCCAGTTCTGCAACTGAAGCTGCTGCTTGTGGATTATTAAATGGCTTTGCCCTACACATGCTTGTCATTGTCATCACCTGTGACGTCTCTGCAAAGCTCCTTGCTGAGGAGAAAATGAAGGGAAATCTGTGAGAGAAACCAATATCAGGAAGAAAGTCGTGGAATTCTCTTCAGAAGGTTTTCCATAGCCCAGTCCCACCCTTAGCTCTAAAGGGTCTTTTCCTCATGTCTGTCTGTAGCACCCTCCCTTCCCTCCCAGGGACTCGCCGCACTGTTCCGCTCACTGTCCTGCTCACATATGCTCTTGGCTGCCTCACTTATTCCTCACAGTCCTTATGTAATAGGGCTGGAAGCTCCTTGAGGAGCTCCCTTTCAAACAGAACATCCCATACATAGTCTCTGATTTGATCTGCACTACATGTGATGACCTGCATCCCTTCGTTTATGCATGGTATGACTGAATGGTGCCAGGAGCGAAGGGGCCTTGGTTGTTGGCTCAAAGCCATGTAGCTCAAGCTTGTAGGCTAGGACCCCATCTGGTCTCTGACTAGCCTCCTGTCCCAATTAGTAGTTATCATCATCATCTGTTGATAGGACCTCTCATTTACCACTCAATCTGGGACATTTTAAAATGTGAAAGTGGGGGATCCCTGGGTGGCTCAGCAATTTGGCGCCTGCCTTTGGCCCAGGGCATGGTCCTGGGGTCCTGGGATCGAGTCCCACGTCGGGCTCCCGACGTGGAGCCTGCTTCTCCCTCCTCCTGTGTCTCTGCCTCTCTCTCTCTCTCTCTCTCTCTCTCTCTCATGAATAAATAAGTAAATAAATCTTAAAAAAAATAAAATGTGAAAGTGGGTGATGTTGATAATTACTCCAGGACAACAGATGCATCCAACTGAGGCTGTCACCTCGTTTATTGAGCAAATACTATTTGAAAGACTCTATGCTAAGCACTTTGCCTGCCTTATGTTGAATTTATTCAATGCTCTGTTAGGTAATTCTATCTATTCCCATTGTTTGGATCAAAATACTGAGGCTTGAGAGGGGAAAGGACTTAGGCCAAGCTTGTATCACCTGTGAGTGGCATAACCAAGATGTCTGTGCCCAGAGCCTGGGCCTGTGACCACAGGCTGACCTCCCTTGTGCTCACTTAGTCTTTCACTCAGACATATCAAACACGTGTAGAATAGTCACATTACACAAGCACTTAGCTAGGTATAGGGGCTTCACAGGTAGTGGAGAATTCTGGGATCCCTTGACAGGCTGGGCTCTTAGTCTGAGAACTTTTTTGTTTAGCTAGCTCTACCTGGACTTCCAGAGTGAATTCAAAATGCTAGTGCGATGCAAGGAGGACTCTGGTCTTAGGCTGTAGGATGTGCTAGTGGCATGGCAGCTTTCACACTGCCTTGGGTTCAGTCTGGGAGCTGTCCATCTCCAGTTAGTTCCAGGGCTAGAGCTGGGGAGGTCCTTGTCAGCACTGTCATCCAGGGGAGCTGGAAATAGTTCAGGCATTTCTCATTCTTGTCCAAAATAGGGATCAACACAGTTGACACTCTGGCCCCCTGTGGGTGCTGTGTGTGTGTTAACCTGGACTGACAGCAGGGGCAGCTCTCTCTGCCTGGGCCATCACACAATGAAGCTGCAGCAGCTCCATGCACTTACCAGAACAAAAGGCTCCTGGCAACCCCACAGTTCTGTAGTCTACCTGTTATTCCTCTGGACAAGCTTCTCCCAGCGCCTCTCTTATGCAGCTCTCTTCTCCTCCAGTAACCAGGCAACCAAGGGAGCATGCGTTGGGGCTGTGAGCTCTGCAGTGGTCATGAACACTGCATTTTCTTGAATGCACTCACCTAAAGTGTCAATGTAAGAGCAGGCAAGCAGGAAAGAAGACACAAAGAAGTACCTACCGCAGTCACATTTAGAAAAAGGGTGGTGTATCAGTTTTCTTCACATTTATATTTCTAAGTAGCTGAAAGTCATCATGATAATTATCACTCCATTCCTGTCTTCCTGGCACAAGTTTCTAATCACTCCTTGTAACTTTCTAAGAAGGGTATACTATTTTAGTTATCATAAAGAACTTTAGTAATCAAAGACACAATCCAAAATGTCATGTGCTTTAGTATTTTGTATTACCAGCCAGTTGTTGGTAGTCTGGGCAATGGTGCTGAGCTACGAGCTGGACAGTAGAAAACTCTGCATCAGGCATGCCTCATTGATACAGAGCATTGAAATACACCACATGAGTTTTACATATGTTTCCTCTTTCCTAACTACATGATGATGTGTTACTATGGTTTTCATCATCAGCACTATAGCCAACATATACATAGCACTGACTCTGTGCCAGGCACTGTCCTAATTCCTTTGTATTTATTAACATATTGAATACTTCCAACACCTTTGTGAAGTAGGGCTTTAATGAGGATAACAATAGCTGCTTTAAGAAAGAGAAACAAAAACGAAGCAGCTCTAACCAGATTGAAGATTATTTCTCTCTCTTGTGACCGTTTGTGTTCCAAGTTGGAAGGCAAGATGGTCAGGCTGATGGCTCCTCTACTCCTGTCTTCATGTGCCTTCTAAAGTTGCTCTGATCATGGCTACTTGAGCCATCATAGGCAGAGAATAAGAGTGTAGAGGCAGACACCTGCTCTTCCAAGGCCGAACCTAGAAACAACACGAGTCATTTCCACTTATTCAGTGGGAGATGAAGTCACATGGCCATGCTGCAGGGGAGGCTGGGAAATGTGGTAGAGCCACCAGCACCTGCCACTCCACAAATCCTGTCACAGAGAAGGGAGAGCAGCCGGGGACTTCTGCCACGGAGAGCTATCTTGTTGACATTTTACAGAAGAGGAAACTGAAGGATAGAACAATGAAGAAACTCCTCTGAGAGCATAGATGATCAGTGTGGAGCTGTGATTTATACTCAGGTTGTCTGGCTTTTAGTCCATGCTTTTAATCATTATACGGTATTAGATTTATAATAAAATATTCTTTCAAAAAATACAGATTTTCAAATCTGACCACTCACTATATTCTTCTACCCTAAAGCATCAGAGCCGCTCATTTGTCAGTAAAGTACATTGAGATATTTGACATTGGATCAGAGAACTACATATCATCCATACTCTTTAATCTGGAGTGAGAGTCAGGACTCAGCATTCAGAGGCCCAAGGAGCTTGTAGGGAGTGGACAGATAAGGGTCTCCTGAGAGACTGGCCAGTGGGCAGAGCTTGCTCCTCAAGGGCTGGAAGGGCACCTGCTGCTCAAGGCTTGGTACAGAACATCACCTTCTTCTCCCTCAACTCTGGCCAGCAGCACTCCCTCCTGAAGCTATAAGTGACTCGATTGCCACAGCAGGAACTGCTGAGGGGCACAGAAGAACAGACAGCAGCCCAAAGCTGCACAGTTAACACATCCTTGAACAAGGCAGGGGTCTGGGGGCATCTGTTCTCCTCGGCAGAATTTTCAGAGATTCTTTGCATCTTAAAGAGCTCACGGTGCTCTCATCAACTTCATCTCATCATGCTCTTGTTTGATATTTTTCTTTTTAACTTTTGTATGCCATCATCTGTATAGGACTAAGAGATGGAGAAACTTGGAAGTCAGAAAAGCAAAATAGCAATTTATAGATATAAAGGCATTTCCTACATGCTACCTGGAGTAGGAAGATCCCATTAGGCCCATGGTCAGAAGGAGAGGAGGCCAGAGGAGGTTTAAAGAGGCAGCCATAGATCATCAGGGAGCAGCAGCAGGTTTACCCTTCCCAATTTTGGTCCCTTCACCCAGAACATACTACCTCAAGGTCTCTGGACTAATGACAGTGTTCTTCTAAATTGGTTAGTTTTTCCTGCTAAGAGTTGTCAGGGCCAGCATAGTAGATGGCCTGGATTAGTTTAAGCAAACATACTAATCCAGTGATTTATAAGTTTTAGGAGGTTAAGAAACCAGTATTCCCACTGAGTCAAGGACTTACATATTCACACACCTAGGCACGTTGGAAGTTCCTAGACATGTTGAAACCCCATCCATAGGTTCCCTATGTAAGGACTGGGACGCTTCTCCTAAATCTCTCCACTTAGTTTATTTGTTAATTATAACTATGAAAATAGATCAACTCAAATTTTTATCAGTAAGAGAATAGTTAAGTAAGGGCAAATCCATGGGATGGAATATTATGTCATAATTCAGAATAAGAGATTGTTATTATATATAACAATATGAAAAAATCCCCAAGACAATAATGTTTGAAAAGGAAAATAAAAAATTAGTTCATTTAACTAAAATACATATATTGAGAATCTGTTATGTGCTGGGGCTGTAGTAAGGAATAAAACAGAAGTCCTTCTCCTTGGAGTCTGTGCCACTGGAGCCGTGTTTGGAAATGGGGCCAAGAGATGTGGTGGGTCAGCCACACAGGATCATTTGGTTCAGTTCTGAGGCCAGTAACTGGTGGGTAGACTGGGACAGGAACAGGTTCAGGAGGGGCAAAATCAAGATTTCTGCCTTGGACCAGTTTACAGGGCCTGTCAGAGTTCCTTACTGAAATGTCAGGTGAGCAGGGGGTGGTGGAGCTTCAGCCCAGAGGAACATATTGAGAGCCAAGATCTCCTAAGTGCTAAGCAGTGCCGTAGGACTGGGAAAGACCAAAGAGGTAGAGAAATGGTCCCAGACAGAGCCAAGGACTGTCCCTCATTCTGAGGTCACTCATGTTAAGGAGGACCCAGAATGAGAGGTGGCGAAGAACCAGATAGTAAGCAGCAAGATAGGAGGAGAGCCTAAAGAGGTCAAGTCCTGGAAACCAAGGGCAGAAAGAGTCTCAAGAGGGAGGGAGTGACCAACAGTAAAGAATTCTGCTGATGCCACTTACATAAGATTATATCCATATAACCATATCCATATTATACTATATATCCATATCCATATATAGACATGTAAATTCATGGAGAGTTCTAGTGAAATACACATTAAGGGTTAACGATTGGGATTGGAGGAGGTAAAGAGAATGCCTTCTTCATGCCCCTGTATCAGGTGTCTGTTGATCAGTCACATCATTCAAAAAGAACAATAAGTTTAAAAGGGGGGAATATCTCCCATGGAGTGGGTCTCTCCCTGCTTGGGCCTCCTGCCTTCTACATCTCCTTTATAAGGAGGGCTCACAGTGCCCAGCGCCACCTTTTCATCTCACTGTGGGCAACCTTGCCCTGCACCATCAGGCAGCCATCTCTCCTCCTCTCGGACCTGGGGCTGACTCCCTGTTCCAGTACTTTCAGCACATCCCCATTCTGCATTGCATTGGGCCTTACTCCCCTGGCAGCTGTCTTCTTCCAAACTAGTTCAGACAGGCAGGAAAAAGTAATTCCACAATTGGTTGCAGTTCTTTGTGAAGGTATAAATAATATGTGATGCTGTGACATTTGCAACAGACTGCCACATTGATTTGGTTTTGTCTGTGGTGGTGGTTTTATCAATGAGCTTTTTCCTGAGCAATTTCAGACTCTGTTTTGTGCAGATGATTGAAGACATTCTGGAAATTTCTTTCTTTTTGAATGATCTATTCCATCCAACCCTTTGAGGCAAAACAAATCACACACACACACACACACACACACACACTTTCAATCTCTGTCAAGCTGAGCATCTCAGAGTAAATGAGCCAATTTGTTTTCATTTAAATATGTAAGTAGGAGAAGCAAACCTAATGGCCATGCATGAGAGAATGCAGAGTTGTAAGCTGGAAAAAAATGCAGATGAATTTGTCACATGTCTCACGATAAATGATGTTTGTGCAATTAAACAGAGACAGCCTGGCGGCTGTGAACACCTCAGTGCATTACATTTTTATCTGTAGGGCCGTTACCCTCATGTTTCCTGTCGTAGAATCTAAACATCACAAATCCGTGGAGGAGGGGCACTTTGACTGCAAGGATGCTGAGTTATGCCAAGCAGGACAGAAAAGTAGGTCAGTGGGTCACCTGTGCAACTGAACAGAAGGAAAGTTTGCCTGACCCCTGTAAGGCCAGTGCTCCCAGAGCCCAGGCAGCAACTGGTGGAAACCCTGGATCAAGGGGTTTGGATGTAAAGACAGCTGCATCCTGGGGAGCAAGGAGACCCTTGGAAAAACCAGAGTGAAGCTAGTGTTTAGGTAGAGATGCAGAAAGAGCACAAGACAGGACTGACAGAAGCCAGACATCCATGGCACAGAAAGGAAAAGAGTGCCATATATGTTTGGTGCCCAGAAGGGTGGGGTGCCCAAATTTGGAGGGCTTGCTCCTGTACAGATCTAGACTACTAGATCTAGATTACTTGGAGCTTACTGAAAAACAAGTAGACAAATCATGGTTTAATGCAGCCTTGCAGAGCTATAAGGGTGATCGGGGGATTATTTAGCTCAACCCTGCCACCCAGAGCAGGAATTCATTCCCCAGAACCCCCAGCAGAAGGCCTGAACACCCAGCTCCACCAAACCCAAGGAATAATGGGTGCTCAGGGGTATGTGGGTTCTACTGCTGTCTATCATGCTGAAGATGAAGTGGGGTGGAGCCTGCAGGGTTTGCCCACCTGCAGAATGGCTGGGGCTTCAGGCAGAACTGAAGAATGTCCCCTTCCTTTCTCACATTCTGTGTTTGACCTTCCCATACAGACATCCCCTATGGAAACCAGCAACAGGGCTCAAGGCCCACTTAGGGACGAAGAATCTGTCCCCTACTCTCCAAATGGCCACCTGTTGGTCCTGCTTCTGCCCTCGGAGCTACAAGAACTAGTGTCCTTCCTCTCCCACCTGACAAACCCTGAGTCTGTCTGCCACATGCTCTTTGGTCTTCTCATTGCTCAACCACACTGGTGGCTTCTCCTATACATGGCTTCTGGCACCTTCATCATCCTGGTAACCTTCTGGTCTGGCTGTGCCTCTTTTCAGTTCCCCACGTGTGACTTGTATCCATCCAGAGAACCTAGAAGCATTGTCCTTATCTAATTAGTACTTCTCCAACCCTAGGAGCATGGATTTTATTTTACAAAACAAACTGGGAACATTTAAAGCTCCAGAATGGGGTTTGGATCAAAACAATGTAAGAAGTTTTGGTGATTCTTCAAGACAGGTTGAGGAAGTCTGGCAGAGTCCCAGGAGCTAGAGAGTTGTGGTTCAGAAGAGGAGGATGGTCTCCCAAGAGCCAAAACCAGTGGAGGGACACAGAAGGGCTGGAACTGCCCTGGACCTCAGAGGCTGTTCAGGGGCAGAGGGACCTTATGTCTGTGTAGGTTGTAGCCTTGACCTCTGCTTTGATGCATCTCAGGGCCACTTTTCGATCAGCACCAGAGTCTCTAGGGACTTTGGCTAAAGGGACAAAGGAAGCTGTTCTCTCTAAACCAGGAGTCGGCCTTCACACCTGGAGAAAATATCTGGGTCTTGAATCCTGGGACCTCAGGAGAAGATACTCTCCATGGGGAGAGATGGGGCAGGATGGGATGGACTCACCTCCTGCGTGCTCAGAGAAGAGAACCCCACAGTTCCTGCTCTACACCTACTTGACCCCACCATCACATGCTGTGAGGATGCAGGGGTGCCCCCACTCACTCACAGGACCATACACTCTGGGCTTCAGCTCCCACGGTGGTTACTCAGATTCTGATCTGAATGTTTATTTGGCAGGTTATCTCACAGATTCCTTTAATAAAGATCCTCTTCCTTATGCCTGCTTTCGGCTCTTTTCCTAGATTGAGCTCGCCAGTCTTAAGCTGCAAGTTCCCTACAACTATTTCACCTGCAGCTACTGCCCATTCCCCTGGGGGGGGGAGGTGGGCTGTGTGGAGGCCCCAGATCCCGCCATGCTCCCTATATGCTGATATTAGTCAAGAAGGCAAACAAATGGTACACCTTTCCACTCTGTTATTATTCATTCTAAAATATAACTCTTTATCACTATGTTTAGACAAAATTAACTAGAACTTCAAACTAACAGTTCTAAGAGTTCCCACCTCAGATTGTAAACTATGACTGATTATATAGTTCTCTGTGCAGAGGATGACAACTCAGTGTCTGGTGGACACTAAAAGTGAACACACCAAGCTCTGCCAAGCTCCAGGGTCCAAGATGGGGCTACTGGGCAGAGAGAGAATTTGTACCTTGGTTTGGACCACAGGACAGTGAGTCCATAGAAGGCACTTTCTGCATCACAGTACCCCACAAAGCTGACTCAGAGCAAGAAGGAAAAAGATGCTTTGAGCTGCAAGATGCAATCTCTCTGCCACCCTGACCTACCACCCCCCTCAGGAAATGGGGACCCTTCCTCGAGATAAGAAACAGTAACTGCATCAGTCTTGTTCTTACACCAAAAGTGGTGAGCTATAAGCAAGCTGGATGTGCCTGTGCTTGGAGGGGGTGTGGTAATGATGGGTCCTCAGCAGGTCTCTCTCTGAGGCCACATCTGTACTGGGGAACCCAGGAGACAAATATCTGTTGGGACAGCTCACATAAAACACTTCCCCTTGTGTAGCTTTGCAAACAGCCAAGTGCAATGGTGAGCCACAACAAGGAGATGAACACGGTAAGCAGGCAGTCAGTGTGCTCAGTCCACATTGTCTGTCCTTACTAAATGGTGAGCACAAAAGCTGGAGGCAGTGTAAATAAAACCTGCTTTAGGCAGCTGTGAATGGCACTGTGATGATCATGAGGCATCTGCTGGCCTTCTGAGTCAGGTCCACATCCATCTCTTCTGGTCTATAATAATATGGATCCCATTGCTCTGTAATCTCTCTGCATCCATGTCTAGCTCACCATTGGACAGAAGGCTACTCAAGAGGACTTCTGTCTTGTTCATCTTCTTCTTGCCCCTCCCCCCCCCCAGCTAAATAATAATAGCCAGCATTTAGGAAGCACCTACTGTATGCCAGGCTCTGTGCTAAGTAGATCACATGTATTATCTTTTATTTCTCACACCAACTCTGGGTGGTTGCTAATATTTTCCTGATTCTAAAGATGGGGAATGGGCCTCATAATACCCACTGTTAAGTGATGAAATGAGGATTCAGATTAGGCTGATTTGGCAAGCAGGCTCCTAACCATTATAGCCCACAGTTCTTTCAGTAAACCTGTGCCTCTCTCCAGGGCACCCATCACTGGCCAGGAAGTCATCACTTCCCAGGTCCCAGGGCCTCCTATCAGTGCTGATTGACAGCTTATAGCAAACCCAGTCTTCTCTGACAGCATTGGTAGAGACCCTCCATGTAACCTGTCAGCTGCCTACAAACAGGAACTATTGTTTATTCATTTGTGTTGCCCCTAGAGATCTCAGGTTAGTGCCTTGTATATAGAAAATGTTCAATTGTTTAACTTAATTGAATGTACTCACTCCTCATCTAAGGTTATAGATGGGACCCAATATGGAGCCCTTTGAGATAAAACAACATTGAGTATTAAATTTGTAACAATAATGTGCTTCATAATAAGCATAATAAAACATGAACCCGAGAAAGAAACATACTCCCAGCAGAAGCTGGATTGCAAGTCTGAGTCATGTCCAGTGATTTTATAAGTACACATGTGAAGTGGCTCTTTGCTGGTTGCTATGAGAACCATTGCTCAGAAGTCCTATCCAACCATAGTCTTTGCAGTTGTGCATGTCTGTGTAACAAATGCAGAGGAATGTACTAAAGGTATATGCCAGTGGCCTTCACGTGAGAGATTGTCCTTAGAAAATGTAAATACCCACAACTGAAACTTTTCCGAGGATCTGTTGTTAAATGTCCTGATGCCAATTTCATCAGATGATATAATCAATTATAAGGGAATTCTTAGGCTTCATTGAAAAGCTACTATGTGGTAGGCTTGGTGGTGAGTATTGTGTGAGAAATAAAAAGCCAGAGCACATATCCTTGACACTGAGAAAATTTTAGTCCTGTTGAGAACTCCTATCCAGGAAAAAGATCCTTTATATACTTTTCCCAGTTTCCCCAATAGTAACGTTTTGTAAAACTGTAATATAATAACACAACTGGGATATGGACACTGCTCCAATCCACTGGCATATTCAGATTTCCCAAATTTTCCTTGTATTTGTGTGTGTGTGTGTGTGTGTGTGTGTGTGTGTTAGGACCTATAGAGTTTTATCACCTGAGTGAGTTCATGTATCCACAACACAGTCAATAGTTGAAACTATTCAACATCTAAGGATCCCTCTTGTTCTTTTGTAATCATCCCCATCTCTATCTACCCACGATTCCATCTTAATCTTTGGCAGGCACTAGTCATTTCAAAAATGTTATATAAGTGAAACCACACAGCACATCACCTTTTGAGATTAGCTTCTTTTTACTCATAATAATTCACTGGAGATTCACCAAAAGTTATTGAGTGTACTAATAGTTCATTTCTTTATATTAATGAGTAGTAAGTATTCTGTGGTATGGATGTACCAGTCTGTTTAACCACTCACCAATGAAAGGATATGGGGGTGAATTTCAGTTTGGGCTACAACGAAGTTGCTGTGAACAGTTATACATAGGTTTTTGTGCAAGTATAAGTTTTCATTTCTCAGGGATAAAAGATGAGAGAGTAATTGTTGAGTCATATGGAAGCTGCATGTTTAATTTTATAAGAAACTTGTAAAACTTTTCCAGAATTGCTGTGCCATTTAATATTACCACAAGCAATGAATGAGAGATCCAGTTTTTCCTCATCCTTTCCTGTTTTTGGTATTGTCACTATTTTTTAAAAAGATTTTAAAAATTTAATGAGAGAGAGAGCAAAAGAGAAAGCACACATAGGGAGGCCAGGAGGGACAGAGGGAAAGAATCTCAACAGACTTCACACTGAGTGGGGAGCCCAACACAGAGCTCCATCTTACGACCCCGAGATCATGACCTGAGCTGAAATCCAGAGTCGGATGCTTAACCAACTGAGGCACCCAGGCTCCCTTTTTTACAATTTTTTATTTCAGTCATTATGATACATATGTAATAGTGTCTTATCATGTTTTTAATTGGCATTTTCCAAAGGCCAGGGATATTGCACATCTTTCCATGTGCCTGTTTACTATCTGTAAATCCTTTTTGGTGAAATGTCTGTATGTCTTTTGCCATTTTGTAATTGAGTTTTTTGGTATTTGCTTTTGAGTTTTGTGCCTTCTTTATATAGTCTAGATACTAGTCCTTTGTCAGATATGTGGTCTGTAAATATTTTCTTCCTGTCTATAATTTGGTTTTTAATCCTCTGAACATGAGCTCTCACAGAGCAAAGGTATTTAATTTTGATGAGGATCCACTTGCCAATTTTTCCTTTTATGCATCATGCTTTTGGTGTCAAGTCTAAGAACTCTTTGCAAAGGTTTGGTTCCTGAAGACATTTTCCTACAGTTTTTTTTTCTAAAAGTTTATAGTTTTGCATTTTACCTTCTAAATCCGTAACTCATTTTGAATTAATTCTGTATAAGGTGTGAGGTTTATCTCATGGTTCATTTTTTGGGCCTACAAATGTCCAGTCACTCCAACAACATTTATTGAAAAGGTTATCCTTCCTCTATTGAGTTGCCTTTGCATCTTGTCAAAAATTATTGATCATATTTGTCTATTTCTGAGTTTGCTATTTTCTTTTTTTAATTTTATTTTTTATTGGAGTTCAATTTGCCAACATATAGTGTAACACCCAGTGCTCATCCTGTCAAGTGCCCCCCCTCAGTGCCTGTCACCCAGTCACCCCAACCCTCTGCCCACCTCCCCTTCCACTCATTTCCCAGAGTTAGGAGTCTTTCTTGTTCTGTCACCCTCACTGATATTTCCCACTCATTTTCTCTCCTTTCCCCTTTATTCCCTTTCACTATTTTTTATATTCCCCAAATGAATGAGAACATATAATGTTTGTCCTTCTCCGATTGACTTACTTCACTCAGCATAATACCCTCCAGTTCCATCCACGTTGAAGCAAATGGTGGGTGTTCATCGTTTCTAATGGCTGAGTAATATTCCATTGTATATATAGACCACAGATTCTTTATCCATTCATCTTTCTTTTTTTTTTTTTTTTATCCATTCATCTTTCAATGGACACCGAGGCTCCTTCCACAGTTTGGCTATCGTGGACATTGCTGCCGCGAACACTGGGGTGCAGGTGTCCCGGCGTTTCACTGCATCTGTATCTTTGGGGTAATCCCCAGCAGTGCAATTGCTGGGTCGTAGGGTAGCTCTATGTTTAACTCTTTGAGGAACCTCAACACAGTTTTCCAGAATGGCTGCACCAGTTCACATTCCCACCACCAGTGCAAGAGGGTTTCCTTTCTCCACATCCTCTCCAACATTTGTTGTTTCCTGTCTTGTTAATTTTCACCATTCTCACTGGTATGAGTGGTATCATTGTGGTTTTGATTTGTTATTTCCTTGATGGCTAATGATGCAGAGCATTTTCTCATGTGCTTGTTGGCCATGTCTATGTCTTCCTCTCTGAAATTTCTGTTCATATCTTTTGCCCGTTTCATTATTGGATTGTTTGTTTCTTTGCTGTTGAGTTTAATAAGTTCTTTATAGAGTTTGCTATTTTCTCATTGATGTAAGTGTTTAGCCTTCTGTCACTACTACCATGCTATTTTGACTACTATAGTTATTGACAGGCCTTAATAGTAGATAGAATGATTCCTCTTGCTTTATTCTTTTTTGTCAGGGTTATTGTAGCTGTTCTTACCTTGTGCTTTACCATATAAATTTTAGAATAAGATTGTCTGTGTCTACAGAAAACCTTGCTTGGATTTTGTTAGCAATCGCATTAAACCTGTAGATCAATTCAGGAACAGTTGACATCTTTACTATGTTGAGTATTCCAATCCATGAACACAGTATGGCTTGTCATATATTTAGGTCTTTTTTTATTTCTTTCATCACATTTTATAATTTCCAGCATAGAGATCCTGTACATGTTTTGTTAGGTGTACGCCTATTTCATTTTCTTTGGAGTGATTATAAATGGTATTATATTTTTAAATTTTGGTTTCCACATGTTCATTGCTTGTATATAGAAATGCTATTCATTTTCTTTGTTGATTTTGTATCTTGTGAGCTTACTGAGCTCACTTAATAGTTCTAGAAGGTTTTTCATAGATTCCTAGGGAAAGCAGTCTTTCCTTAGTAAGTGCAATATTAATTGTAATTTTTTTGTAGAAGTTATGTCAAGTTGAGGTGATTCCCTTCAATTTGCTGAGATTTTTATTATGAATTGTGTTGGATTTTATCAAATACTTTTTATGCCAATTGATATGATTATATGATATTTCTACATTAGCTTATTGATATAAAGCCTACTATTGAATGATTTTTTTGGATGTTGAATCAAACTTGCATGACTGAAAGAAATCCATTTGTTTATGGTGTATAATTTTTTATACATTATTGGGTGAAGTTTGTGAATATTTTGTCTAGGGTTTTTTTTTAAGATTTTATTTATTTATTCATGGGAGACACACACACACACACACACACAGAGGCAGAGACACAGGCAGAGGGAGAAGCAGGCTCCATGCAGAGAGCCTGACATGGGACTTGATCCCTGGTCTCCAGGATCAGGCTCTGGGCTGAAGGTGGCGCTACCCGGGCTACCCCTTGTCAAGGGTTTTAACATCTAATTTCACAAGAGTTTTTGACCTGTTTTCTTTATACTTTTTTTTTTCCCTGGTTTTAGCATTAGGGTAATATTGGCTTCATAACAGTGAGTTGGGACATGTTCCTTTTTGTTCTTCTTACTGGAGGAGATGGTATAAGATTGGTGATAATTCTTTAAATGTTTGGAAGAATTCTGGTGGCCAGAGATTTCTTTTGTGGAAATTTTTCAGTTATTAACCTGATTTTATTTAATAGTTTAAGAGTCATTCTGGTTATCTACTTCATCTTGGTTGATGTGGTAGTTTGTGTTTTTTAAAGAATTAGTCCATTTCTTTGAAGTTGTCAAATACATGGGTTTAAGGTTATTCATAATATTCCCTTATTATCTTTTTAAAGGATGCAGGATTTGTAGTGATATACCCCATTTCACTTCTAATATTGATGATCTGTCTTTCATTTTATTTTTACCAGTCTTATTAGAGATTTATCAATTTTATTGATTATTTTTGAAAACTGGCTTTTATTTTCTTATCAGTTTTCTCTATTCTTTTCCCATGTTAAATTTCATTCATCTCTACTTTCTTTTGCTTGGTTTAGGGTTATTTGCTCTTCTTCTTTAGTTTTTTAAGGCAGGAACTTAGATTATTGATTTTAGAGCTTCCTCTTCTCCAATGTGAGCATTTAGGGCCATAAATTTCTTCATATTATTCCTTTAGCTGCATCCCATGAATTGTGATTTGCTGTATAAAATTGTTTTCAGGGATCCCTGGGTGGCGCAGCGGTTTGGCGCCTGCCTTTGGCCCAGGGCGCGATCCTGGAGACCCAGGATCGAATCCCACGTTGGGCTCCCGGTGCATGGAGCCTGCTTCTCCCTCCGCCTGTGTCTCTGCCTCTCTCTCTCTCTGTGACTATCATAAGTAAATAAAAATTAAAAAAAAATTAAAAATAAAATTGTTTTCATTCAGTTCTATGTATTTTTTAAAAAATTTCCCTTTAGATTCCTTTGTGTCATGAATTGTTTATAATTATGTTGTTCAATTTCCACTTGCTTAATTATTTTTCTGTTGTTGATTTCTTATTTGATTCCATTGTGGCCAGAGACCATACTATGATTTTAATTCTTTAACATTTGTTGAGGTTTGTTTTATGGCCCATAATAGAGTCTTGGTGAATGTTCCATGGGCAATGGAAAGAAAATGTTTAGTTTAGTGCTATTTGGTAGAGTATACTGTATATACAAAGTAGTTTTTATTATTTGTGTTATTTAGATCTTCTGTATCATTGTTGATTTTCCAACCAGCAGCTCTTTCAGTTGCTGAGAGAAGAGTGTTGAAGTCTTTAGCACTAATTGTGGATTTTTCTATTTTTCCTGTTAGCTCTATCATTTTTTACTTCATGTATTTTGAGACTAAGTTGTTTGATGCATTCACATTTAGGACTGTTATATCATCTTCATGAATTGATGCCTTTACCTTTATGTAATGTTCCTCTTTATTTCTAGTGATTTTCTTTGCTCTATTTAATATTAAAATAAAAAACAGTCCTGATTTTTAAAATTGTTTTAATGGCTATTTTTCCCAAATTTTGCTTTTAACCTACCTGTGTCACTGAATTTGAAATGAGTTTTTGTGTAAACATTTGGATTACTTTTTAAAATCCAATCTTCCATTTGGAGTATTTAGACCATTTATATTTAAGGTAATTATTTATATCTTAGTTGCTTAAGTCTGCCATTTTATTATTTGGTTCCTATTTGTTTCTTTTGCTTCTCATTCCTCTGTTTCACATTTCTTGACTTCTTGCAGGTTACTTGAGTAATTTTAAGATTCCATAGTGATTTATTTATAGTGGTTTTTTAGAAAGATGTATTTATTTGAGAGAGAGGCAGAGGGAGAAGGAGAGAGTAACCCAAGCAGATTCCCTGCTGAGAGTGGAGCCTGACACGGGACTCCATCTCATGACCCTGAGATCACCACCTATGCCGAAACAAAGAGTTGGACACACTGCACCACCCAGGCATCTCTATTTATAGTGTTTTTGAGACTATCTCTTTGTATACTTTTTGTAGTGGTTACTCTGGGTATCACAGTATATACATGTGACTTACAATCTACTGGTATCAATATATTACCTTCAATTGAGGTATGGAAATCTCAGTTCCATTTGGTCCTTTTACCTCCCTCACTTTTAAATATTTTCTTGAACATCAGATGGTGCTATAACTCTGATTTCAATAATCAAATATGATTTCTAAAGCTTATAAGGAAAACTATAGCCTATATTATCCTTATTTATGCTCTTTTCATTATTCTCTTTTCCTTCTTTTATCATTCCCTTTTTGTTTACAGAACTTCTTTTAGCCAATCTGCTAAAGGTCTGCTAGCAATAAACTCTTAGTTTTCTTTTGTTTGAGGATCTTTTTTTATTTCCTCTTCATTCCTGAAGGAGAATTTTGCCAGATACAGAATGTGCAGTTAGCAGTTATTCTCTCTCAGTACTTGAAAAGTGTGCCACTTTTTTCTGGCTCCCATGATTTCATATGAAGAATCAAATTCAAATTGTTTTCCCCCTATTGACAAGGTATTGCTTGTGTTTGACTGATTTCAAGACTTTTCTATGACTTTAGTTTTAGTTTAATTATGGTGTGTTTGATGTGGATTGCTTTGGGTTTATACTGTTTGGAGTTCGTTTAGTTTCTTGGATCTGTAGGTTTGTGTCTTTTGCCAAATTCAAGACATTTTTTAATCATTGTTTCTTCCAATACTCTTTCAAAGCCCTCTTTCTTCTCTCCTTCTGGGACTCTAAGGATATATATGTTGGGTCTTTTCTTATCATTTCCCAGTTCTCTGAATCTCTGATCATTTTTTTTTCAGTCTATTTTCTCTCTTTTTCAAATGGGATGACTATCTGCAAGTCCACTGATTCTATCCTCATTCATCTCCATGCATCTATTGAGCCCATCCAGTAAGGTTTTTCTAATTTCTGTCATTGTATTTTCAGGTCTGTAATTTTCATTTGGTTCTTTTTTATATAACTTCCATTTCTTTACTCAGATTTTTATTTATTTCAAGAGAATTTATTATTGACTATTGAAACATTTTTATAATGGCTACTTTAAAAATCTTATCAAAAATTCCAGTACCTGATTCATCTCAGTGTGAATACTAGTTCTTTTGTCTTTCCTCATTGAGTATGTGATTTTGTTTTGTTTTGTTTTTGGTCTGACAGGTGATTTTTAAAAATTCTATCTTGGAAACTTTGTCTATTATGTTAGGAGACTAAGTCCTATAATCTTTCATATTAGTAGTTGGATACCCTATTTGGGTTTGGTATGTGTGTCTTGCCTTACTTTTGTAGGCTCTAGTTCCAATAACAGTTTAATTTTTTAGTCTTCAGTCTGCCTGTCTTATCTGGTGTGTCGGGCTCCCCTTCAGGCAGCTATGGTTGCTGCCTGAAGGGGCAGGAAGTCTTTTGCCAGGTCTGGATGTTGGGTTTCTTTTAGTGGGGAGGGTTCTACCTACCACTACTTCCTAGATCCATGGTATTTCTAGCCAGGGCAGGCAATTCTCTTAGAGAGTAAGAGAATGGGAAAAGGGAAGATAACCCAGGACCAAGCCCTGAGGAACCCCAACATGTAAACATTGTGTAGTGGAAGAATGTTTGGCAATGCAGAAGGAGGGACAGAATAATAGAAATGCCAGGAGTACAATATCCCAGAAACAAGAGAGAAAAGTGTTTCAAGGAGAGAGTGGCCCAGCTATGCCAAAGGCTGTTGAAAAGTCATATGGAATGAACACTGAAAAGTTTTCATTGGATTGGTCTGTATAGTTATATGGTGATCATTGGCTAGGGCAATTTTGATGGATTGGTGAAGTGGAGGCTGGAATGAAGCAGTTTGAAGATTTTGATATTCTATCTAGTTAAGGCTGCCACAGTAGCAATGCAAGGCTTCCAGCATGGAAAGTGAGAAGAGAATGATGCCTAGACATCAAAGGTATCTCTTTGCATGAAGATAGAAAGAAGAGCTGATGAAACTGTAGCAGACAAAAGAGGAGTGATAAGAGACTGCAGTGATTTGCATTAAAATCAACATCCTTGTGCTCTCCAGTCCCCAGTGTCCTCTATAGTCATCTTTGAGGCCCTGTCCTGACTCCACCCTCCAGTTCTGAGTCGACCCCTCCTTCACATTTGTAGCATTCCCTCAGCCCTTAAATCCTCTGCCTATGGATTTACCACTTTATCATATATTATTCATGCCCTGGCTTGCCTTCCCTTGCTGAACTGTCAAGTTTCCGTTTTGCCAATCAGTTAATGCAGGGTTTAAAAGAATGTAATAGCTACTCTTAGAAAGGAATTCTCTCTAGAATGACTTTAAAGGTCACTGCCTATTACAGGAACTTTTTGAGAGGAAAAAAAATCACCAATTAGGTGTCCCCTAGATAGCAATTTTAAGAGATGTTGGCTATCCAAATTGTCTCCCCAAAGCCCAAGTAAACTCTAAGAAAGAACAGCAGTCTTTGTTCTTACAATTAGTTAGCAGATTTTACAGTGAGTGTATTAACTTTAGGGAAAACATGAATAAGGTAGACTTTTATTTTATGTAGTCAGAAAATGTTATAGCCATTACCACAAACTTGGAGACAGTGTAAGAATACCTCTTCTCAAGGATCTTCTTAAAGTGTGGTAAATGGAATGTGTTTATTTGGAAATGTAGGTTCTATTCTCAGATCTGCTCAATGAGATGGGTTGCAAGTACTATAAATATTTCACATAATTATCTGGATCTTGTTCTTCACTTGAAAAAATAGATTAAATCCTCCCTAATGGTACATTTTAGCTCTAATGTTATAAGGCTTCTCACACACTTTCACTATTTAAAATAATTAAAGATTTGGGGGTGTTTTTGCCTTTAACATCATGCTGTTGTTTTATCAGATGTTTATTTCTTGATCAGAGTCACAACCCACAATTGTTAAATGCCATAGAGAATACTATTGTATGGAAGTTTCTAGAAAAGCAGGAATGCTGCTTTCTTAGCCAACCAGTTCAGTGATGGCCTACTACAGTGATGTGTTCCCAGTGAAATCACCCTGTTATAGAATGAAGTATGTGCAGGACACCGTGGGCTTCTTCCCAGGGAAGCATAACTAAACAAGAACTATTTAGCAGAGCTAAACACTAGTCTAGCCTCTTGCTCCTTCCTTCCCTTCCTCTCTCCCTCCCTTACTTCCTTTATGAAAGAGAGAAAAATAAGATTGCATGAGATAATGCCTATAGCCCTCTGGACCCCATCATAATAACCCACCATGGAAAAGCAGCCCAACTTGGTTATGCCCTGGAAAGCAGGAGCAGCAAGCAGCCACAGCAGTCTGGGCATGGGAAGCACACACATCCCCCTTACCCAGGGCAGCCTAGGACCAAGTCTTATACTCGAGCCCAGATACCGTAGCTGTGCCACACTCCCTACTATATTCCTCCTCCATTAAGTTCTACGGCAAGGCCCTCTTCCTCCAGTGTATTAGTCAGGATTCTCCAGGAAAATGGAACCAATAGGATGTCTGTATGTCTGTTTCTTTCTCTCTCTCTGTCTCTCTCTCCCCCCAGAAATCTATATATTTTTATCTATCCACAGAGAGAGATTATTTATATCTACTATATTATATATGTGGTTATAGAGGATGGCAAGTCCAAAATCTGCAGGGTGGACTGGCAGGCTGGAGGACCAGGGAAGAGCCAGTGCTGCAGTTCAGGTCTGAAGGTCATCTGTAGAATTCCATTTTCCTCAGGGGAAGTTAGGTTTCTATTTCATTTAGGCCCTCCATTGATTGGATGAAGCCCCTCTACATTATGGAGGGCAATTTGCTCTATTCAGAGTCCACTGATCTCATTTAAAACCACACTCACAGAACCAACCAGAATGTTTTATTACATAGCTAAGCACCATGGTCCAGTCAAATTAACGATCAAATTAACAAAATTAACCATCATAGCCAGGAAGCCTTGATTATAGACATCTTACAACCTGTCACCTTGATCCTAATATGCCTTTTATTCCTCCTAAATATACTCATTTTAGCAGCAGAGCTTCCAGCATGGAGCGAGTGTATATTAGAGCAGAATGATATGGGATGTTTCCTTCCAAAGCTTCTGACTTTCTAAGGTTCCCCTTAGCACAGGGTGCCCAGTGGCCTTGCTCTAACCCTGGGAAGCATGTGTTTAGAAGGTCAGGCTCACATTTTTCTTTCTCATTCTTTGTGTCCATTTATGGGGAGTTCTCAGGATTCCCTTGTTCCTGTTCAGCTGGGGATCCTCAAGGTGGCCTGTATTGTATAGAACCTAGACATAGAAGTTGCTTATCCCACTGGGCAGAATTATCTTTTAAAACTGGAATTCTGAGATCACATGTTTAACATATAAAAAGCTCTGGATGGGCACTTACTCATAAGTCAGCTGTGACAGCAGCCACCCCGACACAAAGTATTTCCCCCTTTAAAAAAATCTCATGCAAGTTCAAAATAGCTTTACACAATATGAGTGCTTCTCCTGAAGGTGATTTTTTTCTTTTTTTTTTTTTTAATCCTTGACCTACTTTTTCTCTGTGTGCAATATACGTAATGAGTAATAACGACTTCAGAGAAGGTAGCACCAGAGGAAACAAAGTTGGAGAATGCCTAAAGAGAATGGCTCTGGAGCCCTCCAACTCGACAAGCTTTGTTGTCAGGGCAGAAATGAAGGTGTTCGTGTGAATGGCAGATTGGCTGCTACAGATTCCTATAGCTGTGCTGTGCCCCTGTTAAGTAGTCTGGATATAGCAGAGGTGGCTAATGGTGGAGCCAGGCAGAGGGGCTGACATACAAATGCATGAACTCACACAAATTTCACACACACTCCCACACATACCCAGTCACGACCCTCTCACCACCCTCACCCAAGCTATATGGTGCTATAAGGAGAATGCTTCAGGCTGTGAAGCATAAGCCATTGTCTAGAAATATTCTTCTGAAACAGATTCCATTCATAATGTGATCTATCCCTAGAGAATAGGGATACTTCTCCATCTCTGGAGCCATAAAGCAGAATCCCAGAAGGTTTTGAGTAAGAGAGAAGCCTCCACAGCATTCACTTGGCTCACACAGTGCCCTCCAGCCTGTGTGCAGTGAAAGTAGCCACTGCCTCTGGCCTTGACCATGTGCACTACCTTGACCAGATGTGCAAGGAGGTGTCCATTCAACAGGAGATGGCATTCTTGAAAATTATGTGAATAAGCTTCTCTTCTCCCCACAGCATTTATTCCTTCCTTAGCAGGGTTTGTAAGCTAAGCAGACCAAGGGAGGCACTGTGTGGGGCTGGTCCTGACTCCTGCCCTTCCCAGTGTTTTCTGCATGGAGGAGATGTATGGAGCTGCATCTGCTAAGCACCTTTCAGAAGCAGGCCTTGGGCTGGGCACTCAGAGGGGCAGAGCTACTCAGACATGGGTTCAAATCCATTCTGGCAACTCTCTGCCACGAAGTCTTTGGGATACCACCTGCCTGTGACTCAATGTCCCCATCTGTTAAAAGGTGATAATATAACATCTACTTTCAAATGCCATTAGGGTTCAAGATAAGTGATTAAAAAACAAAACAAAACAAAACAAAAACCACTGAGCACTTGGAATTCCCTGAGTAAACAACAGCTATCATAATGAGCAAGACATGGTCCCTACATAGAGGGGGATCCAATTCAGTGGCCTTGAGAGTAGCTGCAAGGCTGCTGTGCCTGACTTGGATCCTGAGGCTCTCTCAACTCAAGACCAGGGCCAGGAAGCAAAGCTGTGTGTAATGGGTATAGTGGGATGATTGTTTAAGTGTGTATTTGCATTTTGTCCCCACTTTCTTACCCACTACCCACCTGCACGCTACCTTCCAGCAGGCAGCCTGCTTGACTTTACCTTATCCTCGTGGCTTTTGTTTTTCTGAAGGAGATGGGGAGACAGAGAGAGAGAAAGAGAGAGAGAGAGAGAGAGAGAGAGAGAGAGAGAGAGGCGGGAGGGAGGGAACACAGAGTGAGTGAGGGAGAATGTATGTGAACTAACTTCCAAGTGTGAGAAGGAAAGAGTTCAAGGTTCTCATCAGTGGTGACCAGGTCCTGCTCCCTGGAAATGCTCTGGCAAGAGGTCAGGACTTCTAAGGGGAAAGACTGTGGTATCCTGCAGGGGCTTGACCACAGACCCCACAGCTCCCAGCATTAACTCATCCTATGTGACCATTAGGCAGCAGAGCCCCCTCAAAGGGACCATGCATGGGAAATGTGGACAGTGGGGCAGTCCTGGGGCCTGAGAGGATGAGGGCTCCCCTCTAATCCCTAGCACTCTGCCAGGTTCCTGGTTCTTATGTAATCTTGGGGGGATGGAGGTGGGGAGTTCCCCTGAAGGCAGATTTTATTCCTGCTCAGCAAGATGGGGCCTCTGAACCAGATTTTACTTGCTTGAGAAGCATTGAAATAGAGCCTCCCCACGTCCCTACACCTGTCCTGTAGGCCTGAGCCTCTGCGAAGTGCCATGGTCTCTACCTGACCCAGGGCTCCTGCCTTGTCCACAGCAGTGAGGCTTATGTGGTCCTCAGCTTGTCACAGCTGGTTCAAGGAAAATGCTTTCCAGGCTTCTACTATCAGAAAAGCCAATGAAGTTGTTGCCTCTCTTCTGGCACACCAAGCACAGCAGGTCTCATCCAAGCAGAGCAGGATATCATCATGGCCATGTGAATTCTGGGGGGACACAACTCAGCCCATAACAAGAACACTGATAGAAACCCCATGGGGCTCCATGATTTCATTGTCTACCTGGAGAAAGAATCCAGGCCTTCTAGAAAGCACTGCCTTTTTTCATTCCTTCTTCATCCTGTGGTATCATTAAGGCAAACACTAGAAAAAGAGGGAGTGAATCATATATGTATGTGTTTAATAGACTTCAAAGAAACCAAGAGCTCCAACCATGCTGTTTTCCAACCACAGATAAGGATCATGCTCTGCTAACCCACACTTCTAGAAGGATTTCTTTGACCCATAGATCAGTGTCACAACCCCTACCTGCCACCCCCCTCCCAGACACAGTTCCTATTTTTCACTCCTTTAACCTTAAAGCATCCCTGCTACTCCCACCATCTCCACCTTTTTTTGGACCGCCCCTTCCAGGGGAGGGTGCTCATCCCATTATGGGAATCAGCCCTTATAAGGACTTCTTGACCTCCCCATACCCAGCTGGGCTAGACCCTTTGCCTCCTTTTATCTCAGCATCAGAACAGTGATTTCATCAGAAGACATTCCTATTGTGTGCTCTACTTTGAAAATGCTCTCAAACCCATTTGATCTTTGTGTCTGGGGTGGGGGAAGGAAACTAACGTTTATTGAGTTTGCTCCATGCTTTAGCTTATTGTTAGTGGTTTTACATCTGTGGTTTCTTTAATCATCACATCAACCTATGGCATAGTTGTTTATCAGGAAAACAATGTTATTATGATGTGTAATCCTGCCAACCCACCTCACCCCACTAATGTGCTGCACAGAGAGGGTGGAGTGGAGACCCAGGAAGGCCTGAATATCAGGTTGCACAAATCTACAGACCAAAGGGCACAGCAATCTCAGGTAGAAGACAGTATTCTTGAAGGTAGGGGGAGGGTAGGTGGAGTGGAGAAGTGGGGAGTGGAGGGAAAGTGGGCACCATGAGGAGTACAACTTTGGGTGAGTTTTAGAAGTCTGTGCAGGATAGTGCTGGTGTATCCCACCCCACCGCACCGTTGCTATGCCAGAAAAGGCTCTCAGTGACATCTCTGATGAGTGTCAGCTGAGACTTGTTAAATTTGAATACAATTGCTACAAGCACCAATTACATTATTATAGGAAGCAGCAAAGCTAAGATTTGGACCTGAGGGGTTCAGGGCAAGAGCCCTCCTCGCTCAGCTATGTGGCTCCCAGGCATGTCAGGAAGACCAGCACTAGGGAGCTGAGGCCTCTTCAGAATGAGAGAGGATGGGCCTTTCTTCAAAGCTGTGAAAATCTGCTTCCAAACAGGTTATCCAGTGTCTCTCTGATACCCACCATATAAATATAATCCTTTAAAAACCATTTTCCCAGGATCCCTGGGTGGCGCAGCGGTTTAGCGCCTGCCTTTGGCCCAGGGCGCGATCCTGGAGACCCGGGATCGAGTCCCACGTTGGGCTCCCAGTGCATGGAGCCTGCTTCTCCCTCTGCCTGTCTCTCTGCCTCTTTCTCTCTATCTGTGTGACTGTCATAAATAAAAAAATATATATATATATTCCTAATGTGAAACATTCATGTCGTTCCTGAGCTTTCAGTATCATGGACAGGAACACGTCTGTGCTTAAGTCATGTTCTGCTGATCTCTCTCACTCCTCCGTAGTGGTTGATCACCCCCCTCCTTGATCATTCCTATGATGGAGGTGGCTTTCCCCTCCTAACTTTCTGTAGCCTTTCCAGGTCACCCCTGGGGGTAGGCCTACCACCTCTACATCCTCCTCCAAGTGGCCACCATCTGCATGCCACCAGAACACACTGTGGCCATTCAGTAGTGGCCTTTACCTCTCAGAGTTGCCAGGACACCCACTTAAATGTGAATTTCAGATAAACGAGCAACGATTTTTAGTATAAATGTATCCCAAATACTGCACAGGACATACATATACTAAAAAATTTCCTCATATATCTGAAATTCAAACTTAACTGGGTATCCTGTATTTTATTTGCTCAATCTGGCCACCCCTTCTCAGAGGGCTTCTCTCTGTTGTCTTAACCAGCAGAGCCCTTTATTTCATTTTTGTGAAAAGCAAGATGTGATTGGCTTTCCCTGTGCTGAAAGTAGGGCAATAGGGTGGTGAAGGGGGGTGGCTGATGCATTTCAAGAATTAAAAGGATTCATTGCTTGTGTCTTTCCCACACTGGTCTTCAGCCTCACAGTTACTACTATTCCCTTCCTCCCTCTCATGCTCAGCTCCAACTCTGGGCCTAGATTGGTGGTTCTCTATCCTTTAAAGGTGGGGAGCTAGTGTTTGCTTCCATCAGAGGTTTGTTTGTTGACCTCTCTGGGTACATCTACCTCTCAGATCAGTGAGGTGGACAAGGTGAGACACAGTAACTCTCTGCCCCTGTGTATTCCATCTGGTGGCTTAAGAGCCACAGGTCCTACTAGATGAAAGATCAGCCAGACTGGGACAGTCTTTTTGAAAATGGACTCTTTAGGGATCCCTGGGTGGCACAGCAGTTTAGCTCCTGCCTTTGGCCCAGGGCGCGATCCTGGAGACCCGGGATCGAATCCCACGTCAGGCTCCCGGTGCATGGAGCCTGCTTCTCCCTCTGCCTGTGTCTCTGCCTCTCTCTCTCTCTCTCTCTCTCTCTCTCTCTCTCTGTGACTATCATAAATAAATAAAAAATTAAAAAAAAAAAAGAAAATGGACTCTTTACCAATGGAGTGCCAAGCCTTAAAGAATGGAGGAGTTAGCATGAATGAGGGAGGGAGAAGAGAGGACAGTGAGACCCACTAGGTAGCCTGTCATGGTTCACCAGAAGTGCAAAAGTGTCCAGAGGCCTCCCAAACCAGGTCAGGATACATCTGCTCCAGAGAAAGAGGGTTCAGGGCCCTCTCATTTATCTGCTCCCCTCTCACAGAGGGGATACCTGTCCCAAGGATCACCTGGCTTAGTGTGTGAGCAGGGTCTATGTAATCACATGATGTCTGAATAGCCAACCCACATCAGATCCATTCAAAGCAACTTTATGGAGCATCTGCCACGTGCCAAGTATAATACCAGGCACATGTGACAAGACTGAGAAAGATACAGTTTCTGCCTTCAAAGAACCTATATTCTCTTGTGATACAGAGCCACATGAAGAAAACATCGCAAGCCCGTGTGTGGGTACTACCAGAGCAATCTGTGCAGGGCACTGTGGGAGCCCCAGCAGTGGGTGAGGGACACATACCTAGGCTTTCCTGACGGCCTCAGTGAGTGAGATCTCCCCTGACACAGACCCTAAGAAGCAGTTAGTACCTATCATTTTAAACCATGAGACTGAGGAAAAATACTTTTTTTCCAAAGCCCACATTTTCAGGAAATAACAGCCCAGCCTACCCAGTGGTACCCCTTACCCATAGAAATCCAACACAGGAAGCTATTTGTTCAAATGTTCATTACATACAAGCACCTACCTCCTCCCTAGGCACCCTCCCCATGCCCATCCCTTTTCTTCACCAGCAGACTCCATCTGCCTGGGCTAGTTTGGGCTAATTAATTAGCAGTAAGGATCTGATTTTTACATATCAACTCTGCTTGAATCTGCCAAGAACATTCAAAGTACGGCCAAGGTGGGAGAGGAAACATGTTTTCTCATTATTTTACCTACAAGATTCATTTGAATGGGAGAAAATAGGATTATTACCCTAACTAACTAGTTGAATGACAACAAATTCCTCATTTGTCTTAAATATGTCACCTGGAGAAGGTGATTAAAGTAAGGACCACTAACGAGTGGTGTTTCTGGAAATAGACAAAAGCACACACAGGAAATGGGATGGGTCCCTAGTAGGTCCTCTGCATAAACAGAGCCACCCTCTGCAAGGAAGGCAGGCTCTGGAGGGCAGTGGATCAGAGGCACCATGATTCTCCCTTGAATGACAGGGTTGGGTAATGCCTGGTCAGCTGCCGATTACTATACAGTGATTAGGACTTTGCTCTGATAAAGCAGGAACTGCAGATGAAATACTAGACTCTTGGCATCACCTAAATGGCCTTATGAGGCGTAGATAACAGTAAGGGGAGCATGAG
This sequence comes from Nyctereutes procyonoides, assembly GCF_905146905.1. Taxonomy (NCBI): domain Eukaryota; kingdom Metazoa; phylum Chordata; class Mammalia; order Carnivora; family Canidae; genus Nyctereutes; species Nyctereutes procyonoides. The sequence goes on along the minus strand of NW_026575049.1, from coordinate 43,101,597 downwards.
CCACTTAGTGATTACATACGGTCGTCTATAGGCAAGTTGCAAAGCTATTTGCCTTTATTAACTCATTTGTCTTCTCAGTATCCTTTAAAGCAGGCAAGGCTATGGTGTGTTTGGGAAAGGAATGCTAGTTGCCTTTCTAGGGCAGCTTAGAAGTTCAGTTTGTTGAAAAGGTTGCTGAATTGCCTTTGCATCTTGTCAAAATTTAGTACCATCCTCAGATTGCTGTGTGGCTTAGAGAGAGCCCTTTAGGCCCTATAAAAGTGGCAAGAAGGGTATGAGGAAGGAGTAGCAGCAGGAGAGGAGGCCAGTGTCCAAAGGACATTGTGCTACTGTTCTATGCCTCTTCATCCAGCCCCTCTGTAGGAAGACTTCCAATTCACCCAGGAGAGTAAAGACCTAAGACTAACTGTGCTGTGGAGTCTATTATGGCATGCTTTCTGTTTGCTCAGTTTCCTCTTTCTTTATTTGAACAGAACAGTCAGATGGAAGAGTCATGGTGCTCCTACTTGGAGGCCCTCTAGAACCTGGTTTCCTTGCAAAGCTAAAAAGGGCAGCTGTGTTTATAAGGAGCTGCTTGAGACCTATCCCATTTCCTGTGTGTGCTTTTGTCTGTTCCCAAGAACACCACACTCGTTAGTGGTTTTCACCTTAATTGCTTTCTCCAGGTGATGTATTTAAAATTAAATGGTTTTTTTCATGTGTTTATTTGCCATCTGTATATTCTCTTCAGTAAAATGTCTGTGCATGTCTTTTGCCCATTTTATAACAGGATTGGTGAGTTTTGAGAGTTGTTATATATTCCAGAGTCTCATCCTTAGTCAAATTTGATTTGCAAATATTTTATCCCAGTCTGTACAAGCTTTCATGGAGCAAAGGTTTTTAATTTTGATAAAATCCAACTTGTCAAATTTTCTTTCTATGCATCACTCTTTTGGTGTCAAGTCTAAGAACTCTTTGCATAGTTCTGGTTCATGAAGACTTTTCCTACAGTTTTTTAAAAAGTTCAGTTTTGCGTTTTATTTTTACATCCATGATCCATCTTGAATTAATTTTATATAAAGTGTGAAGTTTATCTCATGGTTTTTTTTTACTTACATTTGTCCAGTTGCTTCAATATAATTTGTTGAAAAGGTTATTGAATTGCCTTTGCATCATGTCAAAAATTAGTTGGCATATTAATTAGAGTCTATTTCTGAGTTTGCTGTTGTTCCATTAATCCATATGCCTAGCCCTCTATCACTAGCATGCTATCCTGACTGCTATAGTTAACACAGGCCTTAATAAGGGGTAGAATGACTCTTCCCACTTTATTCTTCTTTGTCAAGATTTTTTTTCGCTATTCTACGCCCTGTGCATTACTATATCAATTTTAGAATAAGATTGTTTCCATGATATCTCATCCACCTTGCTAGAAAACCTTGTTGGGATTTTTGTAACAATTGCATAAAGCCTAGAGATCAATTTAGGGAGAGTTGACATCTTTGCTATGTTGAGTGTTACAGCCCATGAACACAATGTTTCTCTCCAGGTATTTAGGTCTTCCTTGATTTCTTTCACCATCACTTTATAATTTTCAATATAGTGATCCTACACATATTTTATTAGATTTTTAACTATTCAGACTAAGAGTTGTGTTGCATTTTTTAATTTTTGTTTCCACGTGCTCATTATCAGTATATTGAAATGCAATCGTTGTTTTATGTTGATCTTATATCTTGTATCTTTACTGAACTCACTTATTCGTTCTAGAAGATCTTCTTTTTGTAGATTCCTTGGGATTTTCTCAGGAGACAATCATGTTTTCTGCAAATAAAGACACTTGTCTTTCTTTTTTTTCTACTTGCAATGTCTTTTATTTCCTTTTCTTGCCTTATTTCAATGGGTAGAACTCCTTGGGTAAGAGTGATAAGAGAAGACATCTTTGCTTTCTTATCAACCTTAGAGAGAAAGCATTCAGCCTTTCACCGAGTCTGATATAAGCTCTAGGTTTTTGGTAGATGCTTTTATGAGGTTGAAGAAATTCCTTTTATTCCTAATATACTGAGAGTTTTTTTCATGAATGGTTGTTGAAGTTTGTCAAATGTTTTCCTGTGTCAATTGATAATAATCGTATTTTTCTTCTTTGGACTGTTGATGTGATATATTACATTGATTGATTATCAGATACTGAATCATCCTTGCTGTGGAATAAATTTGGAATAAAGCCCATGTGGTCATGGGATTCATGTATATGTATATATTGCAATACATGATATACACACACATATCCTGTTGGTTTTGTTGCTCTGGAGAACTTTAACATATCTACCTACATCTGTTTAATCTCATAAGACTTTATGAACCACAGAAGTCTCTCTTCATCCCCAGACTCCAAAGCACCATGAGAAAGGGTTCCAGGATCAGAGTGGGTACTCTTGTTTTGAAACCCAGGCTTCCTCTGGCACAGCCTCATGTTTGTTCCCCTGAAAGAAAGCCTTCTCTCCTTCAGCAGCATTATCCACAGACCTCTTATTTTGCAGGCATTTTCTCCCTAGGAAATGAGGGAGTTTTCTTTTGTAAAGCAGAGACATTTGTCTTCAGTAAGGAAGAGATTGATATGGCCCTTAGGGTTTCCTCACTCTAAAAAGTACAAGACAAAACAAACAAACAAAAAATAAAAAATAAAAAAAAATAAAACTAAAAAGTACAAGACAGGGATCCCTGGGTGGCACAGTGGTTTGGCGCCTGCCTTTGGCCCAGGGCGCGATCCTGGAGACCCGGGATCGAATCCCACAACGGGCTCCCGGTGCATGGAGCCTGCTTCTCCCTCTGCCTGTGTCTCTGCCTCTCTCTCTCTCTCTCTCTCTCTCTCTCTGTGACTATCATAAATAAATAAATTAAAAAAATTAAAAAATACAAGACAAATAATACTCTGGAAACTTCTTTCTCTAAGTTGAGAATGTCAGAAAGACCAAAGATCATGGGAAACAGGGGGAGTGTTTTGGTCTGATTCCACAGAATATGATGAGGAGGTTACCTGGAGTGAGTGAGAATGTGGGTCTTGATGTCACTGGGCTAGATGTAGAGAGTAAAGGCCTATGGTTAACTGTGTTGAGTGTAAGACCCCTTTAACAGGCAATCTGGATGGAGATGTGGATTAGGTTTGATGAAATCTTGTCTGCAGAAATGTTTCCTTGGGAAATCCCAATAAGCCCTCACATATAACGTTTCCGGAGAAGTCAGACTTTAGTTTAAACTGAAAAACAAAGATCCTGGATTTTCATCATATTCTATTTTAGGAATAGAATGATCACCATCATGCTGGGAAGTGAAACCCATCGTTTCCAGCTCAGGTTGTCCACATAAGTGGCCTTTTTCAACCCCTGTAAAAAAAATTCTTAGTACCAGCTAACTCAAAGCTACTGAAGGAAACGACATATTGGTTGGTTGGGGTGGGGGGTGCTGTTCCCTTCCTGCCTAAAGGGAATTTCTTAGAATCATAGAATCTCAAATTTGGAAGTTACTTTAAAGACCAATCTAGTCTAGTGGTGCCACACTCCAGCTGCACATTAGAATCGTCTGGGGGAACTTGAGAAAAATATCAATGCCTGCTCCCCACCCCAGAGATTCTGATTTTAAATGACCACAATTGGGGCCTGGGCATCTGTATGTTTGAAAAGCTCCTCAGGTGATTTCAATGGACAGCCACAATCAAAAAGCACTAATGGAATCCAACCTCTCCCCAGTGCTACAATGAGCCTTAAAAGATTCAGGTTATAGCTTTTCTGAGTTTGTTGTCTAGCATATAGGAATACCTCCTGTCCCAGGAAACTCACTAGCCCCCAAGATAGCGCTGTTCTATTTTTTGTTGCCTTCTCTATGTTAAGATGTACTCTGTTCTGCTACCCTCTGACATCCTACAGAACAATCTCTGTTCTTCCTCAGGCCAGTTCCTCAAATATGAAAACTCTGTGTATCCAGAGCCTTCCCCTGCAGCAGTCCTCCAGCTGGCAGATGGATTCAGGGCCTGGTGGTCTTCAGTTTATCAATATCCTTCCCATAGGTCTCTCTTGGGAGTGATATATTTGGAGGCTTGAAGATTCCTGGCCAGAGTTTCACGGCTTGGCTCTGTGACCCACATGTTTCTTTGGGCAAAACAAATGCTCCCTCTGAACTTCCATTTCCTCATCTATAGAAGAAAGTGATTGGGATATAGATGAATCCCCAGTTAATGTCATGAGTTTCTAACTGGCTATCTGCTGTCTGTGTTCAGGACTATGAAGAGAAAAGCAAAGCCAATAAATAATAAATAATAATAGTATCATCTTATATGTATGCCATGCTTTGTATTTTTCACAAACATTTTCTCATTCTATACTCTCACCTTCCCTAAGAAGTGGTACCATGTGTTTCCAGTGCAGATCCAGGGAGCTCATGTGACCTGCTTTAAGTCACCCAGTTAATTGTAGGCACAAGAAAGGGCAACATTATCACTCTTTACTGTTAGTTCTTTGTTCTTTAATTGAACACCTAAATCACAAATTTCTTAAAAGGACTGGGAGTATCTTCTATGCCTCTAAGACCCAGGAGAATGCTGGCGCTGCATAAATGTAGTTGAATTAACCATTTTTTACCCTGCCCCCAACCCACCTTCCCTCTGGCAACCATCGGTTTGTTCTCTGTATTTAAGAGTGCTTTTTGTTTATCTCTTTTTTTATTCATTTGTTTTGTTTCTTAAATTCTACATATAACTGAAATAAAATGTCTTTACTCTGACTTATTTCACTTAATGTCATGCCCTCTAGGTTCATCCATGTTGTTGCACATGGCAAGGTGTCGTTCATTTTTATGGCTGAGTAATATTTCATTGTGTGTGTGTGTGTGTGTACCACATCTTCTTGATCTATTCACCTATGGACGGACACTTGGGCTGCTTCTGTATCTTGGCTATTATAAATAACACGGCAATAAACTTAGAAGTGCGTGTATCTTTTCAAATTGGTGTTTTTGTTTTTCTTGGTGTATACTCAGTAGTGGAATTACTGGATAATATTTTAATTCTATTTTTAACTTTTTGATAAACTTCCATACTGTCTTCCACAGTAGCTATACCAGTTTGCAGTCCCACCAACAGTCCACAAGGGTTCCTTTCCCCCCAACACTTTTACTTTTTGTTTTTTATTTTAGCCATTCTGACAGGTGTAATGTGATATATCATTGTGGTTTTGATTTGCATTTTCCTGATGATTAGCGATGTTGAGCATCTTCTCCTGTGTTGGCTGTGTGTCTTCTTTGGAAAAATATCTATTCATATCCTCTACCTATTTTTTTTTAATTTTTTAAATTTATTTATTTATGATAGTCACAGAGAGAGAGAGAGAGAGGCAGAGACATAGGCAGAGGGAGAAGCAGGCTTCATGCACCGGGAGCCCGATATGGGATTCGATCCCGGGTCTCCAGGATCGCGCCCTGGGCCAAAGACAGGTGCCAAACCACTGCGCCACCCAGGGATCCCCTCTACCTATTTTTAATTGGATTATTTGTGGGTTTTTTGGTGTTGAGTTGCATAAGTTCTTTTTATATTTTGGAGATTAACCCCTGATTGAATATATCTTTTGCAGATATCTTCTCTCATTCAGGAGGTTGCCTTTTTATTTTGTTGATCAGTGGACTGCCTTTTTGTTTTGTTGATAGTCTCCTTTGTTATGCAAAAGTTTTTTACTTTGGTCTAATCCTGATAGTTTAATTTTGCTTTTGTTTCTCTTGACTGGAAAGACATATTTAGAAAAATGTTTCTATGGTCAGTGTCAAAGAAATTACTGCCTATGTGGTCTTCTAGGAGTTTTATGGCTTCAGGTCTCACATTTAGGTCTTGAATCCATTTTTAACTTATTTTTGTGAATAGTATAAGGAAGTGGTCTAATTTTATTCTTTTGCCTGTAGCTGTCCAGTTTTCCCAGTACCATTTGTTGAAGAGAGTGTCTTTTCCCCATTGTATATTCTTTCTTCCTTTGTCACAGATTAACATTGTGATGGTGGGTTTATTTCTGAGCTTTCTGTTCTGTTGATCTATATGTCTATTTTTGTGCCAGGACCATACTGTTTTGATCACTGCAGCTTTGTAGTGTTTCTTGAAATCTGGAATTGTGATATCTCCAGCTTTGTTCTTCATTCTCAAGATTGCTTTGGCTATTTGGAGTCTTCCCCAAAAATAGTTCCATACAAATTTTAGGATTATTTATTCTAGTCTTGTGAAAAATATTGTTGGTGTTTTGATAAGAATTGCATTAAATCTGTAGTTTGGCTTGGGTAGTATGGACATTTTAATAATATTTGTTCATGCTTCTAATCTACGAGCATGGAGTATCTTTGCATTTGTTTGTGTCACTTCAATTTTTTTCATCATTTTATGTTTTCAGAGTACAGGTCTTTAACCTCCTTGGTTAAGTTTATTCTTAAGTATTTTATTGTTTTTGATGCAATTGTGAATAAGATTGTTTTATTAACTTTTCTTCCTGCTACATCATTATTGTATATTAGTGCAACAGATTTCTGAATATTAATTTTGTATCCCATGACTTTGCTGAATTCATTTATCAGTTCTAGTAATTTTTTGGTAGAGTCTTTAGGATTTTCTCTATATAGTATCATGTCATCTGAAAAGAGTAAAAGTTGTACTTCTTCCTTACATTTGAATGCCTCTTGGCTAGGACTTCTATGTTGAATAAAAGTGGCAAGGGTAGACAACCTTGTGTTGTTCTTCATTTTAGAGGAAACGTTCTCAGTTTTCACCACTGAATATGATGTTAGCTGTGGATTTTTCATATATGGCCTTTATCATGTTAAAGTATATTCCCTCTAACCCTACTTTGTTGAGAGTATTTATTGTGGATGTTGTATGTTGTCATATTTTTCTGCGTCTGTTAAAATGATTATGTGGCTTTTGTCCTTCCTCTTATTGATAGATGCATTGCATTGATTGATGTGTGAATATGGAACCATGCTTGCATCTCTGGAAAAAATCCTACTTGCTCATGGTGAATGATTTTTTTTAATGTATTGTTGGATTTGGTTTTCTAATATTGAGGATTTTTACATCTATGTTCATCAGAGATAGGTGGCCTCTAATTTTTTTGTGTGATGTCTTTGGCTTTGGTATCAGGGTAATGCTTGCCTTGTAGAATGAATTTGGAAGCTTCCCTTCCTCCTCTATTTTTTGGAATAGTTTTAGAAGAATAGATATTAACTCTTATTAAATATTGGTATATTTCACTTGTGAAGTTATCCAGTTCTAGACCTTTTTTGTTGGGAGTTTTTTGATTACTGATTCAGTTTCATTGCTGGTAATATGTTTCTTCAAATTTTCTATTTCTTCCTGATTCAATTTTGGAAGGTTATGTTTCCAGGAATTTATCCATGTCTTCTGTATTGTCCAATTGAGGGGCATATAATTTTTCATAATGTGAATTAAACAGTTCCTGATTAAAATTTGGATGTCTGTCATCATAAGGAATTTCAAATGATCACAGAGTGATCAACCTCCAGGGATGGAAACAAATCCATTTCTCCAGTAGGCAGTGGGACAGGTGGAGTGATCAGGCCCAACTGTCTATGAATCACTGAGAGAGCTTTCAGAAATACCAACGCCTGAGTCCTTTCACAGACCAACTAAATGGGAATCACTGCATTTGGGGGCAGGCAGTAGCATAATCTTAAAGTACATCAGATGATTCTAATGTGAAGTTAGTGTTAAGAAGATTGGGGCTGAAGCTGCGGTTTTCAGCTTACTTGGGTATCAGAATCATGTGGAAGGGCTTGTTAAAACCTAGATTGCTGGGTACCACCCCCAGAGTTTCTGGTTCATTAGGTCGGGATGGGGCCTGAGAATTTGCTTTTATAACAAGTTCTCAGGTGATACTGATACTGCTGTTCCAGAGCCTACCCTTTGAGAACTACCCCAGCTAAAGGATTATGTAAATGGTGAGGGTTTACTTGTCAGTTTAGAAGATGACAGCCACATCCTCCGCTTGGTATCCAGAGGTCACAGCAGTGAAGACAGTATGTGCCAGTCACAGAACAGTACATCTGACAAGCACCAGCTTACTTAATCTTGATGCCCCCACTCTGAGATGGTTTTAAGATTTCCATGTCATAGATAAGGAAACTGGGACAAAGAGAGGTTAAGTAAGCTGTATACCTCACTTAGTAGCTGGCCTAATTCATATTCAGACCTAAGGTTATATGACTCCCAAATTCACACACTCAACCATTTTCCAGAGAGGAGATCCAGATGCTCTGTGGTTACTTGGAGTCACCCAGCATGTAAAGATGGAGCTGGAACCCACATCCAGGTCTCCTAGCTCTTAAGCCAACTGTCCTTCCATTCTGCATCACTTCTCATCTCACATGACTAATTGGTTAGGATTCTAAGGTTAGGACTTGGGCTACTGGATGTACAAGATTAATTCAAGATGAGGGTAGCTAGTCTTTCAGAATTAAAAATAAATCAAAGCTCAAGGAATTTTGATATCCTCTCTCACCTACCCATCTGTTCCATCTTCCTATGGCCCCCAGCGGCAAACCTAGGGGATGCCTAGACCACAGCCATGAGGGCTGCCCAGAGCCAGGCGGCACCTACCAGCAAGGTGTGCTCACTGCTGGTTTCAGAAGTCTTCATTCCTATGCTGATTTGTTTGCAGATTCAGCAATGATTCATTGAGTGCTTACTCTCCAGGCCCCGTTCTAACCCTAGAGTAAACAGGTGGGGCAAGTTCTTTGCCTCAGAGAGAGAAAGAAATATCAAAATCATTTTAGATGGTGATTTTTTAAAAAGATTTTATTTATTTATTTGAGAAAGTGAGAGAGAGAGAGAGATCATGAGCAGGGGAAGGGGCAGAGGGAAAGGGAGAAACAGGCTCCCCGCTAAACAGGAAGCCCCATGCAGGGCTGGATCCTAGGACCCTGAGACCAGGGCATGAGCTGAAGGCAGCCGCTTAACCACCTGAGCCACCCAGGCACCCCAGGTGGTGATTTTTAAGACTTCATGAAGAAGACTTAAAATGGTGATTAACCTCAGAGTATAACTTAAATTGGGAGGTGAGGGAAAAACTCTGAAGAGGTAATAGTTGAATTGAAACCTGAGCAACAAGAGGAATCAGCTGTTTGAAGAGGTAGAGGAATGGAGATATGGACAGAAGGAACACCAGTACAGAGTCTTGAGGCAGGAACAAGCCTGAGGTTTCTCAGGCAGGTTAGAAGCCAGTGCAGTTAGTAAAAGTGGCAGGATAAGTGGAAGGAGAAGTGGACAGTGTGGTCATAAAATGCGAATTCATACTGTGTGTGACAGAAGGTAGTGAGCAGACAAAACAGGATGTGATGTGGCCAGGCGGCGGGTGAGGAGTGGACATGGAAGCCAAAGCAGAGGCTCCTGGAGCCATGGATAATTAAGGTGCTTGCAGACTTGGACTGGGACTTAAGCCCTTCTGCAGAAGTACCTGTCTCTTCGTGGGCCTGGTGCCAGGTCCCTCTCACTTTTCTCACAAACAGCATCTTTGCAGCCCTTGGGGAAGTGTCACTTCCTTTCTTGCAGTTCTGAAACCAGTTTGTTTGCCACTCAGCGATTCTCTGATTTATGAACTTTCTAGCTCTGCATCTTGGCAAGGTATGTGATTTTAGAGGAAGCTAAGGTGAAAAGGGAGGTGGGAGGACTCAACTATGGAGTCTGGCAACATGAGCTCTATCCTTATCCTCTCCAGAGGCCCTCACCTGACACAATGCCAGTTGTTATTGGTGGTGGGCAGGCACTGGCTTGTCCTTGGTGGCCTCAGGCCCTCCACTGCTGTCCAGACCCGGTTCTGCCTCCACAGTGAAGCCCAGAGGCTTATAGAGGCAGTTATGATCATTCTTCCACTCTTTCACACTGAGGTGTTTTAAGAAAATTACTTCATTTCTCTGAGTCTCAACTTTCTTTCACAGGATGGGATATTAAGAGGAATGATATCATGAATTCATGTAGGGGTGGCACAGAAGCAGCTCTAAGTAGAATTATTATCCTTTTGGTCAGTAACTCCACTCTGTATGGTCATATCCATGTTACAAACCACTTGTAGGATTATATCTCACAGTGCTGTGTGTCTCCTCCTTATCCAGCCGCCTCTCTCGGGAGCAGCTATAAGTTGTGTTAAAACAGCTAACAGTTATCAGGCAGTGGTGTCCCTGTTCATGCTGGAGGCACTCTACACACCTTGTATCATTTAATCTTCACCCTGTGTCATGGAATCTTCCTAACAGCCCTGTTAATCCCATTCTGTCAATGAGCAAACTGAGTCCTGGAGAAATCCAACTTGTCCAAGCTTACTAACCGAGCCAGTAAGTGCCTTGAGTCTGAGGTCATCAGTTCTATGACTTTGAGCAGGACTTTGAGCAGGTAAGTTCTCAGAGCCCCAGGCTCCTCCTGCAGACTTCACAACGTTGTCATATTCACTGAATAATTGAATGCATTCCACAGCTGCACAGAAGTAGACATCACTATTCCTGGCTCACTTCCAGGAACAGCTCAGCATTCATTCTTCAGTGCCCTGGGCCTTGATCAATTCATTAGACATGTGTTGCCAGGGCCTGTACTAAATGAGATGGAGGTCAGGACACTTAACATAAGTCATAAACCCAACAGTTTCTGTCAATGGGAGAGGCTATGTGAAGATCAAAGAACTTGCTAGAAAGGCTTCTATAGGCCCAGTGGGTTCAGGGCACAGTGGGCCCTCACTATTGCTCTGGCTTGCCTAAAACCCCTAATCCTGGATTTTCCACCCCAAGACTCTTTCAGGCTCTTCACCTGTTGGGGAATCTTGTGCCCCTATGCCCTGACTCCCCAGAACAGCACATCACCATGCACAATTTCAGGACTTTCAGTTGCCTCAGAGCCTCACCATAGCCCAGGGTGACGTGGGGCTTTAGAGGGAAGCACGGGAACTCTGACCCCTCACCAGGGCTTTAGGGGAAGGCTGCCCTATGCCTCCTGGACGTAATGGCCTGCCCTTGCAGAATGAGATTCACACTGGGCATGCATGTCTCCCAAGTCATCCTTCCCCTAATTTCACTTTCAGCACATCCTTCCAGAAGCATCCTCTATCCCTTCAAAACAAAACCTGGCACACTAGACAAGGCTTACACAAGCCCTCTAGACTGCATCCTCCGCCTCCTCCCTGACCCTGAGGCAATTCTCTCTAATACTCCACAGGACTGTGCTTCCCCGCATTTCCACCTAAGGGCCTGTAAGAGCAGTGGTCCCTGCAGGGTGTGGGGATATAGGCCAAAGCAGCCCATAACTTCAGAGTTCTGGGAAGTCTGTTTTGTATTTGGTTCAGTATTTTGCATCTCATTCCATGATATTTACAAGTTCACTTTAATGTGTTTTTTTGACGTTTTCTATTGTTTACCATCAAATAGAAACAGTGCTCTAGGATGTTGTGCCAGGTATTGCCTGTGGCTTTTTTGTGCTTCTGCCTGGCACCCTGACTCCCCCACAGCATCCAGTTAGTGGGAGCTTCGGGTTTGTGGGTCATCGTTCATTCATGTGTTTGCACATACTGCACACACATGTGGAGCATGGCATAGAAGTTAAGCCATTGAACTCTGAGTCAGGTGGACTTGAGTTCAAATCTCTCATCACTAGCTGTGTATGCCTTTGGGCAAGTGCCTCACCCTGAGTTTCATTGCATTTTCTGTGGCTGTACTCGCATCTATGGTATTCGACTTTTGTGAGAATTAATTGAAATGAAGCCTGTAAAGCTTTTAGTATCTTTAAGTACCATGTCCCATATAATAGTACAAGATGGCATCTTCTATAGAATTGGTCACTGAAGTGCTAATCAACAATGTTAAGTGGGAAATTGCAAGCAGTGATAAAGATATTAAAGCCTTTAATGTAAAGCACATCAGTGCATGCTGATTTGCCTGTGTTTTGATGTAGGGTCAAGGCACTGGCCTGGTGTCTTGTCCTTTTGATTGAACCTTCATATTCTTTCCCTTATATAAGTTACAAGTGTAATAAATGGCTGCACTCTCAGTTTGGGTTCTAAAAATGGAGCAAAGCTTTATATGCATATAAGAAGCAAACAAAGTGCAGAATCCTTTCAATACTTAAATTTTTCCCAATCATGTACTCTTGTCTTGCCTGCACTTATTTCAATACCATTGTTTTTTTTTTTAGAAATTTGCCTTTTTTTGTGCCAACAACAAAGCTCTTGATTTTCATACTCATGTTTCATTAATTTGTAAGTACTGAAAGAAATTATGTAAATGTGATAGCAAGTACATCCAGCCAGAGTAGAATTGGGAAGAATCCCTGTGGCTCTGGGTGAAGAGCACCCCCACTGGTGGGAACAGAAAGGAGTAGTCTAGGGACCCTCACCCCCACCGTTGCCTAAGTGATATTGAACCCCAGGGCATTAGCACAAATGGAGACCCCTGTTTAAAGTGTGCATAGCAAGCTAACTCTAACACAGAATATAGTCTTTCTGTCCTGACAAACCCAGGAGGACAAGTTTTAATATTGGATCCTGGAACACTGTATCCAGATGGGGCCAGTTGGAGGTCCCTACCCTCCACCTGCCAGTTTTATCTTCCCACGCCCACTTCTTGCACAACAAGGCATCTGGCACAGATGGTGCTAAGCTCCAATCTGTGCTCCCTGCAAAGTCACCCCTTGGCCACCCTGAGGAGGCCTGGTCCACCCTCAAGAAGAAAACCCAGAGAGGGCCCTAACCCCACTCCCTGCCCCTGTTTAGGGGGTTTAGGGCCTTGTGGGCAGGTAAGGTGGAGTCCCAGGTAAACTGAGGATGGTGTAGACCCAGGGTCTGAAAACTTTCTGTAAATGGGCATATCGTACACATTTTGGGCTTTGTGGATCATGTGGGTTTCTATCATAACTATTTAACTCTGCCCCTGTGGTTATGGACAGTCACACCACTGTGTAGATGAAAGAACATTCTGTATTCCAATAAACTTTACCTATGGACACTGAAATGTGAATCTTAGATGATTTTCATGTTATTCTTCTTTTGATTTTTCCAACCATTTAAAAATATGAAAACCATTCTTAACCTATGAGTTATGTGAAAACAAGTGACTTGGTCCACAGTTTTAGCTTGTAAACCATTGTTTTTAGTCTTTTAGAGAACACTGTTTTCTATAGAAGATGAGGTGGGGCCTTTGGGTTTACATGTCCTGTTGATCTCCAGGACTCTTACCTCCTGGGGTACAGAGTAGGGCCCTTGAGGACACAGAGCTAAGGGCAGGAGCCCTTCTTGCCCAGGCATCGGGGTGGTACCAGACAGCTGCCAGGCACAAGCAGTCATAGTGTTTTGAACAGGTTAATAAGGGGGTTGGTTCAGGGAAGCTTCCACAGTACACAAGGGCTGTTTTGATCACAATTCTGGACCAGACTCACACCATCACCCAGCTATTCCCTTTGCCCTCTCTGACCTGCTGTTTCCAATATTCCAGGCCTCTGCAGGGATATGAAATGTATGGGAAGTCTCTTTCTGATAAATATAGCCACATCTCATAAACTGCCTAATTTCTAGAAAACTCACTCAATGCCAACGTGGAAATGGACACTCACCCCAGCCCCCTAGCCCCTAGCCCTCCCAGGTGACAGCTCCAACTGGGAATTACCACCACAGCCAGAGCCAGTCTTGAGGGCATTACACACCATCCATATATTTCCTTCTTCCTGCTCAGGCGATGCAGCTGACAGGCCGTCTGAGGAAAGAGCATTACTTTTCATTTCACTTCAGTGGCTGGATTTAGGTTGTTGTCTCAAATGCTGGTTGATGTGGTTGCTGGATAATCTATTTTCCGTTTGCTCGCTTACAAGCGATTTCTAAGGCTCTTGTGGAAATCATTGTTAGTCATCCCTATATTTAGCCTTGAGCTGAATCAATTTGATGGCTTCAAAGCAGAGAGAAGAGAGAGCGAGGGAGAGAGGGAGGGAGAAACAGAGAGAATAGAAAGTGGGGGATATTTTCATAAGGATGCACTTTTCCACAGTTTTTCTCTTTAAAAAATAGCAATGTAAACTCCAGGGGTGGAAATGATTTTTGATAACAGATTCAGTCAAAGAAAGTTATCTAAAATCACATATTATGTCTAACTGACCATGCAGTGATGAGCTACTTCCCTTATGGTTTGACTCAAATTACCATGGGAACAGCCTGCGTCTTCAGAGAGGTGCTTCAGGAATAATACATCTGCAGCCTGTAGCTTCTGCCCAGCCCTGCCTTCCCCCAGGACTGAGCCCCTTTGTGTAGTTATTCGTCCAGGATCTCCCCTGGCTCTCAACACCAGCCTCCTATTTCTAAGGGTCAGGACACTCTGGGGATCCTTGGGTAGCTTATAGGGGAGAGTCATTTGGTGCAGGATCCTTAGATCTGCAACTCTAGCTGAGCTCACAATAGAAGGATATCATCTGATTCTAGTCCTTCTTTTCCTGTTTTATGTAAGAGTTCAGAGGAAATATGTTCAAAATGGACAAGGCCACAAAAATAAGAGCTCTTCCTCCTGCCCCACACTCAGTCCTTAGGTGTCCTTTCCTCCCCCCCCATAGCACTTAACACAGACCAGTGCCCGTCAGAAACCATCCCAGAAGCTAGAGGGGCTTGACCCTGTGCCCCTGGGTTTCTCCATAATAAGAACCCCTTCTTAGGTCACTTGCCACACCCAGTCCTTTCATTGTTCAGGTCCTATACTAAGGATTTGAGCAGTTGTGAGTTTGGCTGCATGCAAGATGCACCTGGAGGACTCACCCTCAGACCAAATAGAATTGACCCTTGAACAACCTAGGGGTAAGGGGTATTAACACTCACCCTCCCCCACTCGCCCACCCCACACAGGTGATCAAAAATCTATGTCTAACTTTTGACTTCCCTAAAATGTAACTACTAACAGCCTATTGTTGACTGGAAGCCTTACTGATAACATAAACAGTTAATGAACACATGATGCATGTTATGTGTATTATATACTGTATTCTTATGATAAAGCGAGCTAGAGAAAAGAAAATGTTATTCAGGAAATCATAAAGAAGGGAAAATACACTTATAGTGCTGGATTGTATTGAAAAAAATCTGCATGTAAGTGGACCCCCATGCAGTTCAAACCCCTGTTGTTCAAGGGTCAGCCATAAAGCAGCAAGTCTTGGGGCAGGGATTGGACTGCAGATATTTGTAAAGGCTCCCAGGGGTTTTGCGTGTGTAGCCAAGGATGACAGCTATTATGTTAGATGCAAAGATGAATGACTCTGTACTTCACATCTCCACCCCCAAACACACCCTGCTACAAACCTGTGATTTGGCTTTGCTCCCTGTCTCAGAAAACACCATTGACACCATGTAAACAAGGTACCTCTACAGGACCTTCTTGTTTCCATCTCCACATCCCCCTGTAGACTGTGAAGCCCACACATCAATGAGTGAAGGACATAGCTCTCACCAAAGGAAAACACATCTAGTAAACTTGAAGATTTTGATCTTGGCCAGGGTCAGACCTAGGGTTTCTTGATTCCCAAATAAGGCAGGCCAGCTGGTTGGAACAGTACCTTTTTCCTTCCCCTGGAACACTAATGTTTGCATGAACCCTCTGAGCAGGGCCCTGCTCTCAGGGTGCCGAGCCTTTGATTGGAGTTTGTGATCACCAACAGTTGCTTCTTGGCTTGACACCCACTGGAGGTCCTTGAGGGGACCATATTCAGGACTCTCAGAGTTTCTTGCACCCCATCAGTCTGAGAATCACCCGGCTAGAACTGAGAACCACTGCCTTTGAAGTTCACAGCTCTGGCCACCCATTAAAATCACCTGGGAAGCTGTGAAATGTCCCAATGCCAAGGAGACTGACTACAGACTGTTTACATCAGTCTCTGGGGCAGGGCTCAGACATCTGTAGCTACTAAAGCTCCTCCAGGTGGTTTCAGAGCAGGCAAGGCTGAGGCCTAATGGGCTTTCAGATCTCAAACATGAGTATTTTAAAAGCTTTCCAAATTTAACAGCCAGCTGAGGTTGTGAGACTGACCACAAAATAAGGGTCCCTGTGTCTTACTGTTCTTTAAGTAATGTAACAACAAACATCTATTAAGCATTTACTATGTGCCTATCACTGTTTATGTGTTTTAACCCATTTCATTTTTTACAACGCCAAATGAGGTAATAATTATAATAAGAGATAATGCTTAATTAGCACTGGGTATGCTCTAGGCACTGTGCTAAGCATTTTACCTACATTATTTATAGAAAAGGCAAACTGAGGCACAGAGAGATTAAATCTGTGAAGGGTCAAAGAACGTGAAGGATTTGCAACACTCATTTACGTAACCCTGCTCCAGAGCCTGAGGACTTTGCCTAGGTGAAATATGGGTGACCTAGAGTATGTGAGGGACTAGAAGAAAGGTCCTCAATGCCGTTGGTGAGATCTGACTGTGTACCACGTAATTCATTTCCTCAGAGGAGGAGCTTGACCTGAACTCAGAGCCTCTGGGTCAGCAGTTGGACAAGGGCTTCATCTCAGAGTAAAAAGGGGAGAACTTCTGGAGCTCTCCCCTAGGCATGGAGGAAAAACAAGTCTGCTTTCCATTTTTACTACCTGATAACTCAGAAAGCTTAAGGATTTAGGGCAAAGAAAAGTTGTTTGAAGAGCGCCATCTTTCTCACCTTCTGAATGGAGTGACTGCCCAAGCCAGGACCATGCATCCCCCTTCAGGGAGGCCCAGGGGCAGACAGCTGTGGATATTGGGCTGAGCACCATTACATGTGTTGCTGCCTTTCCAGCATCTATTCCCCTTGAATTGAAAATAGCTCCCCTAACTTTACTTTGAAAATACACTTCTCCTCTTCAGGCCATGTGGTCAGATATGTTTCCCACCTTCCTTCCTGAGCCCAGGAAAGTGCCACAGAATTTGTCGAGGGGTGAGCATAGCACCCAAGCCAGGCCAGTGAGATTCAGTTCTGGATCTTTGATGGATTAATTTAAAAACAGAAGTGTTAAAAAAACAAACAAACAGAACTGTTCTTCCTGCTGAGGTTGCTGAGAACATCAGGTGGAAAGGAAATGCTGACAGCCGTCTTGATTCTACAAGGTGAGGGCCAGATTGTTGGCTCCTGAATCAGAGCCAGGACAGTCCTAAGTACAGCATTTTGGGACCTAGCTGAATCTACCCTGTGTCACTCAGTGGTGGGAATCAGTAAGCCACTTCCTTGATAAGCCAGTCTGAATTGGGTTTCTGACACATAGAACTGAAAAGGTTCTAATACAGATATTCATCCCATTGTTGCTTTGTGTTAGCTATTTAATCTCTCTGGACCTTACTTTTCTCACCCATCCAATGAGAACAAAACCGTCAACCTCACACAGCCACTGAACTAATTAAATAAGATGACTTATGTGAAGTGTGGGCAAAGGGTAGGTCCATAAGAGTTGTTAGCTCCCTTCCCCTGGTTCCAAGTATAAAACTAAAATCTGGATCTAAGACCTGATAAGAATTAAGATATAAAAGTGTAACAGAGTGAATCTTGCCTCAGAAAATAGAATATACATTGGCCCAAAAAGATCAATAAGAATCAGAAAAATCAAATCCTAGTTAGAAAATTAGCAGATATATGAGCTATCTTAAAGAAATGCCAGCAACTTAAAATCAGAGGTAGAATGCATTGACCTGTCAGTGACCCCATCTTTTAAAAAGAAACACCAGAGAACTTGGCCTGCAGCCTGAGGAATTGAGGCTGAGGGGTGGAGGGACCAGGGGTGATTTCATGTCAGTCTTTTTCATGCAGGGTCTTTATTTACTAGTGTTGCTGTTGTTTTGTTGTTGTTGCTATTGTTCCTATTACAGAAATGTTTCTTTCATTCCAAAGTATTTACTTTTCAGTCTCTCTGGAAACTTACACAGATATCAAGAACAAAATTGGTCAACTCTAGTCTAAAAAATAGCAATTTTAAAGGCAGCATTTTGAGTTCATGGAAACTTTGAAGTGGGCCTCACTAGAGATTTTAAGTTTAGTCATTAATTGAATGAAGGCTCAAAATGTCATTTGACCTCAGAGTCACAGAGCTAATATATGGTGTGGGAGAATTTCAGTCCAGTTGTGTGGAGCCAGAATCATTCTGGTTGGGTCTTCTGAAGGATGCCCTGAGAAGGTGTTGGTCCTGTGTGGAAGACCCTGAGGCCCGAGAAGTTTAAGTAGCTGGCCTGAGACAGCTGGTAGCAGTTAGGTCCTGTGATGGCAGAGTGTGGTATTATTTATTTAAAAAGGCATTGTTGGGACACATGGGTGGCTTAGTGGTTAAGCATCTGTCATTGGCCGAGGGCGTGATCCCAGGGTTCTGGGATCGAGTCCCACATCGGGCTCCCTGCAAAGAGCCTGCTTCTCCCTCTGCCTATGTCTCTGCTTCTCTCTCTCTCATTCTGTGTTTCTCCTGAATAAATAAATAAAATCTTTTTTAAAAAATAATTAATTAATTAAAGGGTATTGTTGGGGCACCTGGGCGGCTCAGTCAATTAAGCATATGACTCTTGGTTTTGGCTCAGGTCATGATCTCATGGGTCATGGGATTTAAGGAAAGAATGGGTGAGAATGACCAGAGGAAGCCATCATATGTGTATTCCAGACCACAGGTGCTAGGCATGTCAAAGTCAGGGCCCTCTGGCTCCAAGGAATAATACCTGGACCCTTGTCTGTGTTCTAACTGGTTCCTGAATGCCTGAGGAGACACATACACCATCCTCAATAAAAACATCAGACCCTGAACAAAGACCAGACTCATGCTTCTATCTTTTTCGAGTCTCCCAGACTACTCTGCCTGTATCTGCTCTGTCTATATCTTCAATAAATGCTTATCTTACTTCCTGCTGGTTCGCATTTGATTTCCATCTTACATGAAGCCAAGAACCCCTTTGGCTAGTCCTGGGGGACTCCTTCTGGATCCTAGATCCTTCAGCATCAATACTCCCCACCTGTGACATGGGGATAGTATTTAGTAGTGTTTGGCATAAAGTATGTGCCCAATGAGAGTAAGCTCATCTGATTAGTTGAAGTCCATTTACCAATCATGTATGGTGCATCTACTATGTATCATGACCTGTATCAAGGCACAGGAGACTCAGAAAGGGTCAGGACAGACATGCTCTCTGCTCTCATGGAAAACAGCTAAAAAGGCACGTGAGGAACACTAACATTAGATAAGCTGGACACAAATATGCTGAGTGTTATGAGAGGGAAAAAGTTGGATGCTATGAAACCCTCTCCGAGGCTGGAGGCCAGAAGGAAGAGTGCACTGGATCGTTGGAGGACAGGATATGAGAAGCATACAGCACCACGCAGGTAGAACCAGGCACTGGTTGTGTATTCAGCAGAGGGCAGGGAAGACTGGGCCCAGCTGGGGTCTCTGGACAGACAGTCTCTCTCAATAGTCCCTCCCAGTGAGGTGTGCATTCCAGTCCTGGCAAAACTCTTAAGTGTCTGAGTTTTGTGTTTCCCACAAAGCAAAAGGTTTTATGATGTTCCACATGATGTAACAGGCCCAGCTAGCACTTTCCTGAGTGGGCTTTATAGGTTAGGACTTCCCTCATTTGTACATTTCTTGCAGGCAGGTTGTCTGCATTTTTATCTTTGAAAAGCATCTTCAGAGAGCTTATTGTCTAATAGGAGAGATGTGTGGGCATCCATTCAGGAGGCTCTCAGAGGGTATTCTAGTGTGTGTGTGTGTGTGTGTGTGAGAGAGAGAGAGAGAGAGAGAGAGAGAAGAGAGAGAGAGAGAGAAACCATAGCAGATGTTGTGGGTCACCCAGCTTGGTCATGGGCCTGACCTACTTTAACTATTGGAGGATCTATCACCAGAGGAGATACCAGTGGCAAACAGCTCTCAAATGGTTGTTGCAGCTGAACAGAAAAGAAGTGTTGGGATCTGGCAGGGCCGTGCCTCCTGTGGGCATTTACAAGACAGCCAATTGAATGCGGCCCATTCCCTCTCCTGGCCTGGCTCTGAGGTTGCCTAACGACTCAGGACTGGGGTCTGATGAAGAAGGAATCCCCAAAGACCAAGCCTCTGAGAGGAACCCCAGAATGAATGAGAGGACTCCTTTGGATTTTCCTCTGTGTGCTTTGGTTTCCTCATCTGTAGAAAAAGACATTATTAATACCTTTTGCAAAGAGTCACTTTGAAGATGAATTGACACACATGGAGTGCTTAGAAGAGGGCCAGGTACATAGTAAGGGCCTGATAAGTGCTATTGTTACTATTGCCACTGTTTTTCTTGTTATTATGGTTTTGCTGGAGTTGCTGCTGCCAACCTTCACTTTTCCCTGTCCTTGCCATTAACCCCCTCAAGCCCGAGCCTAGGGCAGGGGGTGGTCAGTGGATTTCACCTGAGAAGGTCCAAGCCTTGTAGCCTTGGATAGGAAAAGTCCTATAGATTGAGCCTTCTCTGAATCTGTAATGACAACACTATGTAGCCTCTATCTCCAAACCCAGAACAGAAGCCAGAACATGTGCACCTTTGAAACAACCTAGAGCTCAGAGCTCAGTGACCCCATCAGGTCTTGGCAGGGATGTCTGTAGCACCTCAGAGGCCATCCCCAGAGCAATAGGGCCATGAAAGACATGAGCTTTGATGTTGGAGGAAATAGGAAATTAACTGAATTTATACTTGTTTCTAAATTTCTGACAGCAAAGTTTGTTATGATTTACACACTGCTGCTCTTAGCATCAGATTTAGCTCTTGTACCTGACCCAGAACATTTGTGATTTACAAATTGGAAAATAAATGCATCCTGAGATAATCTTACAACCACTCCAATAAATTCTTCATCAGTGGCTCTCAGCTCTTAGCCACTTCCCTTGCATTTGGCTGTTCTGTGAGTTATAGGTGAGTAAATCCTATTTTATAGAGCTCTGTTCCAGCAGATACATTCAGCTCATTTGCCTCTCCTGAAGATATGAGCTTGTGCATTTTGTTAGAATTACTGGAGGAGTGTGTGGTCTATTTGGCAGGTCAGATTTTCTTGCTGGAATCCCTCCTTCCCCAGAATACCAAGTGCCTTCCTCCCTATCAGTCTGTATCTTGTACCCCGTGAGCCCCTTCCAGCCTGTCTTTTATCCTCTGGCAACTGATTACCGTTGTGCTTGCTGCTCCAGCAGAAGCCTACTTTGCAGCATTTCCTGGGCTAAATTCCAGCCTGAAGGGGCTTTGCCTCCGCCTTTGAGATTAGCAGGTTCAGTGCATGGCCACCTGAATGCACACAGAACTTCTTTTTCTAAGTAACTCCCAAGACCTGAGCTTTCCAACATTTGTAACTTTAAACCTCAATCCACCTAGGGGAGAGGGGGAGTCTCAGAAGAGACTTTGAAAAGCATACCTTGGTCCTGACCAGAGTCTCCATTAGCCCACTGTCACTGGTTGCATTCTCCAGGAGCTTAGCCTATTAGCCATGGACTCAGAATGGGAAAACAAAAATATTAGCTATACTGGATTGAATAATGTCCTTCAAGAATTCTTGTCCTTTCCAGAACCTCATTGTTGATGATGTCATCATTGATGTTATTAGTTAGGATAAGGTCATGCTGGAGTTGGAGGGTCCCTTAATGCAATATGACTGGTGTTCTTATAAGGAGAAGAGAGAGACATAGAGATAAACACACACACACACACACACACACACACAGAAGCTGATGTGAAGGCTTACAGGGAAAACGTCATGTGACGATAGAGGTAGGGATTGGAGCAATGAAGATGCAAACCAAGGAGCACGAGGGATTGCCTGCAACCACTGGACACAAGGAGAGAAGCATGGAACTGATTCTCCCCCTGGATCCCAAGAAGGAGCTGGCCAGTGGACACCTTTATTGTGGACTTCTGGCCACCTGAACTGTGAGAGAATAGATTTCTGTTGGCTTAAGTAACCAGATTTTGGTACTTTGTTATGGCAGCCCTAGGAAATTAATACATTGGCACTTTTAGATGAGTGAGAGATGAGCATCAGCCAGGGTGGCTGAGATTTTTTCATTGCAGATCTGAATGCAAAAACTCTGTTCTTTTTTTTTTTTTTATTTTTTTTATTTATGACAGTCACAGAGAGAGAGAGAGAGAGAGAGAGAGAGAGAGGCAGAGACACAGGCAGAGGGAGAAGCAGGCTCCATGCACCGGGAGCCCGACGTGGGATTCGATCCCTGGTCTCCAGGATCGCGCCCTGGGCCAAAGACAGGCGCCAAACCACTGCGCCACCTAGGGATCCCCAAAAACTCTGTTCTTCTTGTGCTCCTTGGTCTGGGAACCCCGGGGCTGCTGAACAAGCTGGGTGTTGACAAGGCTGGGGTTTCTCAAATGGTGGGTCTTAATTCACTGGTGGATTGCAAGATGAATATAGACCTTCATTTTACCAAACCAAACAAAATAAAATAGAATCATGTAGCAGAGAAAGAAAACAATCCCAGTGTACTACACATAGTACATTTACTTCAAATATATGTATTTATGATGCTTTCTATACATGTTTAAAAACATATGGGTTGTGGTCAAAAAAGCTTGAAAAAAACTTAGGCAGAGCTTTTGTCTTTCATCTTCACAACAAATTCTTTGAAATATGTTGTATTACCTCAAATTTTATGAATCAGAAGAATACAGCTCAGAGCTCACATAGCTTGTCTATATAGTAAGTGGTAAAGATGGGAAATGAATGCAGAACTGTCCCATATTTGCACTTTCCCCCAATCCCACACTGCTGCTACCCAGATCTAAGAGCTGAATTGGAACTAAACAGGACTTTGGCCTTGGACTAACATGGTAATGAAGGTGTTATGCTGTGCTATTTTCCCAGTTCCCCCAGGGTAGATGGAGATGCTAATGGCCAAGGTGGCTCAGCAAGCTGCTGCCCCTTGGCCCTAGAACCAGGAAATTGGACACTCGAGGCACAGCTGAATGGACTTAGCTTTACCCCAAGAGCTCAACTATGAAAGGGACTCAAAAGGAGTTTAATAGTTTGCTTTAGGTCCAGGGGAGTGGACTGCCTCTCCTGGGTAGCCTCTCTTGAGCCCTAGAGTTTGGGATTGGTTAATTTTTGCCCTGGGTCACAAAGAGTTGGCAAGGAACATTTGCATCTTAAAAGAGAATTCCACAAGAGAGCCTGCTTACTCCAAATACTAAATAACAAATGGTTGGCTTTCAGGAATGATGTCTCCTTGAAGATTAAGTTATTCCAGCTATCAACAACATTTGGTCAACCTAGACCCCCTCCCAAAAAAGAACTGAATTTTATTTAGTGCCCCATATATGTTGCCTGTGCGAGTGTGTCTAAGTGGAGTTTGGGTATAGAATGTTTGGAAGAGAGGAAGAGTGGGTCCATTTAGGAATGCATGTCCAAAAGTCTTTAATATTAACATCTGTTAGGCTCATCCTCACCCCAAGCATACCATTTTTGTGTTTCTGCTCATTCTGTTTCACTACTGCCTAGTGATAACGTACGAAGATAGAAGGGAACATGAGATTACTTCAATATACCTGTATTTATTGGAGAGGGTCTTAGAAAGAGGAGACCATTAAATATTTACTTTAAGCGATGCCCAAGGATTTGGGCCTCATGCACTGAGGAGAGCTCAAGCAGGATGTATAAGCTTTCTGATTGGAGGGCAAGAGCCACATAATCCAGGCACCTTCTAGTTCACTTCCTTTGCAAAGTCCCAATAAAATGATTTCCCATCTCCCCAGGCTTGGCAAATAAGATTGAATGGGGGTTGGGTGGTGATGTGGGGAGCCAGGGTCACCAACCTGGCAGGGTAAGATGAGGGTTGTTTCTAAAAGTGCCATCAAAATGGCCACCTCCACATGTAATCACTTTGAGACCTTAGTGCTCTTTTGCTGTTTCATCTTCTATCAGAATGATATGTTAAAGAGTCTCAGAAAGATCCAATAACTCTAAATGCTACATTGCTGTAAATAGCTCCAAGATCCTCTGAAAGCACTAACCTCTTCCTAGACACCAAAATTGCTTTGCAGGGAGATGCATTTATACCATACTTAATAACAACAAAATGTGTTCACATGTGTTCTCATGTGAGGTAGACAAAGATTACTATTTTTTTCTCTTATTTATTCAATTAGTGTTACTTTAATTTCACCTCCTGTGAAATGTACATATCTGAAGTGCCCAGTCAGATGATTTGAAGCATATAACTCATATATCTATTAAGTTAGGGAGCCATTATACCACCTAGAAAGCAACCTTGCATTTCTCTTTGTAGTCCAGCAAGCATTTCCCCACCTGCAAGGAGCTTCATTTATCATTCCAGATTGATGTTACCAGTTGTAGAACTTCATATAAGTGGAATCATACAAGATGTACTCTTTTGTGCCCGGCTTCTTTTGTTCAGGATAATGTTTTTGACTTTCATGCCTGTTGCTAACAACTAGTACGTTGTTCTTTTCATTCCTGAGTCATATTCTTTGTATGGATATTCTATACTTTGTTTCCCCATTAGATAGATATCCTAATTGTTTCTAGTGTTTAGCTATAATGAATAAAACTATTATGAACATTCTGTCCAGTTATTTTTTGTGGACATATGTTTTTTATTTCTCTTGCCATAATACTTAGGAATGAAATATGCTGGGTTATAAGAGAAATACATGTTTAATTTTTACAAGAAACTGCCAAAAAGTTTTCCAGAGTGGTTTTATCATTTACACTCCCACCAGTTATGAATGAATGTTCTGGTTATTCCACATATCATATTTGCTACACATACTCTCACTATATATATGTGTTACTATGTTAATGTGGTTAAGTATGTTCTTGATAATTCTAAATTAACCTTGAATTTCTAAGTTAAAACCCACTTGCTCATGATGTGTTATTTTACATGTCACTGAATTCTATTTGCTGGTATTTTCTTAGGGATTTTGTTTCTGTGTGTATAAATAATATTGTCTGAGATTTTTCTTTCATGTAGCATACTTGTCAGGCTTCAGTATCTACATAATTTGAGCCAGGAAGTATTTATTTCTTTATTTTCTGAAAAAAAATGTAAGATTGGTGTTATTGCATTCTCAGATGCTTGATATAGTTCACCAGTGTTTTCTTTAAGGAAATGTTTTTAGTTAAGTTCAATTTCTTTGGCAAATAAGAGAAAATTTAGATTTTCTATTTCTTCTAGGTTCAGTTTAATATATGTCTTTCAAGGAATTTATTCATCTTACACAAGATGTTGAATTTATTGATATAAAATTTTCATGATCTGGGAAACAAACTAAGGGTGGTGGAAGGGGAGGTGGGCAGGGGGTGGAGGAGCGTGGGTGATGGGCACTGAGGTGGGCACTTGATGGGATGAGCACTGGGTGTTATTCTATATGTTGACAAATTGAACACCAATAAAAAATAAATTTATAAAAAATAAAATTTTCATGACATTCCTGTATTATAATCTTTTACTGTCTGTAATGTTTGTAGGGATGGTTGTGGTGATGGTTCCACTTATATTTCTGAGATTTGCAATTCCCCCCTTCTTTAGTAGCATGGTAATGGAGTTATCAACTGTATTAATATTTTTAAAAAATAACTTTTGATTTCCTGATTTCCTCTATTGTTCGTTTTCTCTTTTATTATTTTCTTTCATCTTTCTTTCCTTCTTTTTTTCAACTTTGTCAATTTGCTCTTTTCCCTCATAACTCCTTAGGATGGTATTTATATCATTAATTTTAAATCTTTCTTCTTTTCTTATGTAATCAGTTAAATCTATATATTTCCCTCTAACCACTCCTTTGATTCCATTTAACAAATGTTAAAATATGTAGTATTTTTTATTGTCATTCACTTAAAATATTTATTTCTTTTGTGATTTCTTCTTTGGCTCCTAGCATATTTAGAAATATATAGTGCATTGCTAAATATTTAGAGATTTCTAAATATTACTATTGATTTCTAATTTAATTCCATTGTGGTCAAAGATGATACTCCTATGATTTCAGTACTTTATCATCTATCTTGGTAAATGTTCCATTTGTGCCTGAAATGAGTGTGCATTCGTGTTGGATATTGTGTTCTACAAGTGTCAGTTAAGTTGATTGATATTGTTCTGTCAATGCTAAAGGGAGTATTAACATATCTAATTATAATTATGGATTCATCTATTTCTGTCTTTAGTTCTGTCACTTTTTCTCTGAATGTATTTTGAAGCTCTTTAATTAAAAGCACACACATGGTTATATCTTCTTGATGAATTGACCCTTTAATCATTATGAAATGTTCCTCTTTGTGGTAATATTCCTTAAAAACTCAAGCTTTCTTATTGTTCCTGTTTGCATATCTTTCCCTTTCTTTTAGCTTCTCTGTGTCTTTTCTTTTTAAAGTATGCATCCTATAAATAGTGTATAGTTGAATCTTGTATTTTGTATCTAGTTTGACAAGCTCTACTTATTAACTGAAATGTTTAACCAACTTTGCTATTTGGTTTCTATTTGTCACATCCATTCCCTGGTCATTTTTTCTTTATTCTCTCCTTTTGAATTATTGAACAATTGTTAGTGTACCAATATATTTCCTTCATTGACTTTGGGTTTTGTGGAGGTTATTCTAGAGATTAAAATATGCATTCTTTATTTGTTGTAGTCTATCTTCTTAATATTATATGACTTCACATAAAAGGTAAAATCCTACAATAATATTCCCTTATTTCTGTTACATCCTTGTGCTATTTTTACTACATTTTAATTTTAAATATGTTATAGGCCCCCTAATATATTCTTAATATTTTTTGCCTTAAAAAGTCAATTGTCTTCAAAGAAATTTAAAAGACAAAAAAAAATTATATTTACCACTTCTTTTCATTCTTTTGCATAGATTTTGGATTCCCATCTGCTTTCATTTACCTTTAGTCAGATGAACTTCATTTAACATTTATGGTAGTGCATTGTGTTAATTCTTTCAGTCTCTGTTTACTTTGAAAATATTATAGTTTTACTTTTCTTAAAAGGATATATTTACTAGAAATAGGATTCTAGGTTGGTGGTTTTTCTTCAGCATTTTAAAGATGCCATTCCATCTGTAGTTATTCTTACTGTTCTATATCAATGAGTCTTTTTCATCTGCTTGGCTTTAATATTCTATCATTGATTTTTGGAAGTTTTACTAACTTATGGCAAGATGTAGGCTTTTTATTTATAAAACTCAGTATTTATTGAGCTTGTTGAATCTGAACTTTTTGGGTTGATATATTTCATCAAACTTGGGAAGTTTTCTACATTATGTTTTACATTTTGGGGGCACTAATATCTCTTGTCTCTCCTTCTCAGTCTATATTTATCATATTGGAAATATATGTCATTTCTCTGTTGAAAGCTCCATCTGTTTGCTTATTATAGCCAGATTTTCCTTATAAAACTTTGAACAAATATTTAACAGTTAAATTTCTTGTCTGCTAATTCCATTATCTGTGTCATCTCTTTGTCTGCTTCTAATGACTGTTATTCTCCTAGTGTTAGGACATATTTCTCTCTATTTTCCTAGTGAGTTTTGATCGTATGCTGTGCACTAAGTATATAAAATATGTTAAGGGCCCAAATTATATTTTCTTCTTTAAAGAGTGTTACATTTTTTTGACAGGCAGTTAATTTATTGACAACATGGCTCAGTTTTAGGCTTTAGTATGAAAAACTAAGAGTTGGTAGGATAAGAAAGAGTAGTTCTTAATTTAGGGCATGGCTTTTCTGGGGTCTTAGCTGAATGCCTAGAATATTCAGTGCAGTTGCTCCCCTTTGGCAACTTCCAGCATTTACCAACATTGCGCCATCTCTGATATTTCCACTAAGTTCCCAGCTTCCAGTAGTTGTTCTCTGCCAGACCTTGTGGAGTCTGACCTGTGCATATGTAGCATTTGTCCATGGGTTCATGGACAAATGGGTTCAAGAAGTCTGTTATGCATATTTCTGGGATTTTTGTTTTCCCTGCAGAGCTTCCTCTTCTTGGTAACCTGCCTGTCAAATTCCACCTTCCTCATCAATACCAAACTCTCATCTTCTTTCTCCATCTAATGAGAGCACCACTCTCTATTTCAGTTCCACATCCATACCATGACTTAAAAAATGTTCTTTGGCATACATATGAACTTATTCCATGTGTTCTTCTCTCAAGAGCCACAGCCTTGCAGTTTCTGTTGTCCAATGACTGAAAGCAGTTGTTTCAATTTTCTTCCGGTTTCATAGGACTTAGAGTAAGAAAATAAGTCTTATTCCCAATATTGCATCATGGTCTGAACTAGAAGCCTCTACTAGTCCCTGTTGTACAGATGGGAGCATAAAGACTTATAAACTCCATATGTTGCTACCCAGTAAAGGTCACTCAAGCTGCAAGTGTCATAATTCTGACCAGAGCCCTGATTCTACCTTAATTTTCAAATCTCTCTGTACCACATTTCACCTTATATCAGAGCATAGCAGTTCAGACAGTGGGAGCCTTCTGTTGTGCCTGGTATGTGCTGTACTAGTACTTCAATCTCTTGGAGACTGGATGGCCGTGTACCAGGCAGACTGAGGTCTTGTAGGCCTGGGTTGGAATCAGATCTTCCATGTACAAACTAATGCCAAGCATCTTCACATCCATCCCCTCATTTCCTTATCTATATAAAGAGGATAAAAACACTCACCTTTGTGAGGGATATACCATAATCAAATATTCAGAACTCAGGATTGTGTCTGGCATGGAGACATACTCCATAAATGTGAGCCAACCCCAATTAGATTCTTTAAATTGGGGGTTGGCAACTAACGACTGCTGTTCTATCTCTTTCTATGCACATGGCAAGCCTGAGTTGTTTTGTTTATGAAAGCATTTTGAGGCAACAGCCCTTGGTGAGTCCCAGGTGTTATTAATATCTCTGAATCACTATGCAGTTCTATAAATACCTTTTCTTCCTCTAGCTATGTTATTTTTTCCCCTTATCTCACTAAAATGTAAGTCAGCAATGAAGTTATGAATTACCAGCTCCCTTATTCTCCGTTCTGTAATTAAGGAAGTGCTAGGTAAGAGTGCTTACTGAGGAAAGGGGTGGGTGTGGGTTAGTGGTGAGGGTGGTGTGAATGCTAGAGGCTGCCTACTGATAGGCACTACCATGATGGAGTCCACTATGGAAGCAAGCAGCTTAGAGGAGCAGAGGTGGCTACCCAAGGACTGAAGGGTGTAACCTGTGTCAGCCCATGAGGATACTCTTTGTGAGACTTTCTGTCTTGTCAAAAGCCAGTTTCCCAACCTGGCTAGCACTTTGTTTTAAGCCTTAACATTTCATTAGCGTCTCTTTTTGCTTATACATGCCTACTAAAATCAACCAGCCATCTCTTTCATTTGTCCCCTGAGCTCATTACTTTAAGTTGGGGAGGGGAGATCTTCAGCAGAATTTGATCCTTTACAGATATCCAAGTGCTTAGGACAAAGGCAGGAAATCTTGTAAAACTAATTTGCCTCCAATCCCATTGATTCTTCAAAACCCTACATCGTGAAAAATGTTGTTAGGAAGTATAGTTAAAACATAAATATAGGAAAAAACATAGCTTCTGATTAAAAAAAAAACCCTCTTCATTTTTTTTCTTTGACCAACAATTACTCCTAGGTTCTTAGAAAGAGAGAATTGTATCCATTAAAGGAAATTGTGGAAAGAAGTTGTAAAATAATCTTCTATGGGGAGGTTTTTGAACATGGGGGATTTTAGAATTAAACAGACATGAGTTCCTATTCAAGTCTGCCCTCCTTACATGTTTATAGCAAGGACATGAAGACCTATAGAGCCTGTGGTAAACCCAGAGTTGGACCCTGTCAAACTGGCTTGAGTAGCTGCTCTTAACCACCTCACTATGCTGAGAATTTAAAAATAAATAAGAAACCTGTCTATAAAATCTGAGTTACACAGATCTTTCTTTTGTCTTATTAGCAAAGCAAGTGTAAGGAGACAGGACAATATGTGCCAGCTCTAGAATGTGACTTAATATGGCCCTTACAGAGGAGTTGCTTGATTTATCCCAGTCCTGACACTAGGGAGGACCCTTTACATGGGAACAAGATTATATTACAACTGGGAAGAAAGTGTGAATAAGAAAATAATGTAAAAATCATAAGCTGGGAGTTTCCAAAATGACAGAATGAGGAGCTCAGTGGGCCCTCTTCCCAACAAAACCATCACTCATCACTTAATTGGAGAAGTTTTTTTTTTTAAAGATTTTATTTATTTATTTATTTATTTATTTATTTATTTATTTATTTATTTATTTATTTATGGGGGGGGTGAGAGAGAGAGAGAGCGGCGAGACATAGGCAGAGAGAGAAGCAGGCTCCATGCAGGGACTCAATCTTAGGACTCCAGAATCACACCCTGAGCTGAAGGCAGACGTTTAACCACTGAGCCACCCAGGCATCCCAAGAGAAGATTTAAAAGCAGGAATTAAATTACCTAAAAGTCTCTGAAAACTGTCATAAGGACATACAGAAAATGAAAAAAAAACATTCATTCAAGAAATCTACTAAATCCCAAGAATTACTAAGAGCCAATGGCATTTGAGCCATGACCTGCTCATCCCTCAACCTCTTTCCAGTTACTTCTTAGATGCTCTATACAGGCAAGCCCAGCCAAGAATATGGAGGCTCCCTCTCTGCCCAGGTCCCCAATCCAGGGCTGCAATCTCACCCTGAGCAGGAAGGAGGGCAGGTCACTCTCATTTCTCATCTCCTCCAGTCTCATGTTTGCAATAGCTCTATTCCTGTTAGCTGTGGCCAAGAGACCAACCAGTGTGCAGAAGCATCACAAGGAACTTAATCACAGCCTCTGACTAAACACTGACTGAACAGCAAACTTCTGTGATCTAGGGGCAACTTTTATAAAGCCAGACATAACAAAATACCATATACACCCCTGGCAGTCTGGAAGACTTTATGCATGCCCAATGCTCTGCTCTTTCAGCTATGATTAGGAAGGCACCATTCAAGCTGCTACTCTTTGGCTGAACAAGGGGCAAAATCACAAACTCCTTGAACTGTGATAGCAGTCTTCCAAGCCACAAACATAATAAAGGATTAAAAAATATAACAAATAAAGAGAACTTAAGCACAACTTTTGATCGATAAATGTTTTGTAATGACCCAGAGCAACCCGTAGATAGGTAAGCTAAAAGATAAAAACAAGGCAAAAAATTAGAGCAGCAACATTAGAGGCTTCCCAGTGCATAGAAAATAGATGTCACAGAATTAATTCAGCCAAGCCCCTAAACAAATGAAGAAATGACCAAACAACAGTGACAGCATCAGTCCCAGAGAGGGGAAGGCTACACTAGTTGGTATTCCAAGTCAGTACAATACATTACCTACAATATCAAGTTTTTAAAAAGATTTTATTTATTTATTCATGAGAGACACAGAGAGAAGGCAGAGGGAGAAGCAGGCTCCTTACAGGGAGCCTGATGTGGGACTCGATCCCAGAATTCTGGAATCATGACCTGAGCCAAAAGCAGATGCTCAACCGCTGAGCCACCCAGGCATCCCATAAAATATCAAGTTTTTAACAAAAAATTATGAAGCTTGAAAAAAGTTATGTCAGTAAAACTGAGGGGACCCAGATTTGAACTTACTAGACAAAGATTTTTAATTAGCTATCATAAATATGTTCTAAGAAAGAAAGGAAATCATGTCTAAGATATCAAAGGAGAATTTGGCAACAATGTCTCACCAAAAAGAGATTATCATAAAGAGATGGAAATTATTTTTTAAGGAAATGCTGGGGTTGAGAAGTATAATAACTAAAATGAAAAAGTCAGTGTGGGGGCGCTCAGTAGTATTATGAGCTTGAAAGAAGATTCAGCAAATACAAAACAGATTAATAGAAATTATGCAATTTGAACAACAGATAGTAAAAACATCTCAAATTTAATTACGACTACTAATCTACACATGCACAAACTTCCACAAACCCCAAGTAGAATAAGCACAAATTTACACCCAGACACATGATAGTCAATATATTGAAAGCCAAAGATAAAGAATATTCAAAGTAGCAAGAGAAAAATGACTCATCATATACAAGGGATCTTCAGTAAGCTTAACATCTGACTTCTTATCAAAACCATTGAGGTCTGGAAGGTAGTATACAAAAAAGAAAAAGAAATGTGTCAACCAAGAGTTTTATAACCAGCAAAACTGTCTTTCAACAATGAAGGCAAATTAAAACATTTCCCAGATAAAAACAGAAAATTCATTTCTAGCAAATCTATGCTACAATAAATACTAAAGGAAGTTCCTTAGGTTGAAAGCAAGTGATGCCATACAGTAATTCAAATTCTCTCTCTCTCTCTCTCTCTCTTACACACACACACACACACACACACACACACACACACACACACACACTAAAGAATGCCAGTAAGGTGATTATGTGGTTAATGAAAAAATATAAAATGAGGTAATGATGGCCAGGTGTCTTGTAACCCCATTCAGGCAGTCTCTCCTCTGCTGTCTTTTCTTCAACTGCCTCTTCTTCAAACCAGCCCGATTTTGGCATCCAGTCCCTTCCCAGTTTCATTCTCATTACTGAACAATCTCTAAGCCACTGTGTCATATTCCTTAAGGTTTTGGGCCCCTGATTCCAAGGCTTCCTCCTTATACAGTTAATGTCCATACACATGGTCCCTCCAACACCCAAGTTGATTGTGCCTTGAGACATTCAACCCCAAGATTCATTCCCCTGACTTCAGCTCCCACAGGTATGGTCACACCCTGGACCTCTCATCACTGGGAGCTTCTCCTCTTCTGGCATTTCCTCTCTTATACCTTTGGCATTCTTCCTCCCAGTCCCACTGAACCTGTCTATCTCACCACCTTTAGTCCTCCTAGATATTGGTAAACCATCTTAGGAGAAGGAGCTTCAAGATGCTAAGGTCCATTTTACAAATCTGCATCCTACCCTCCTAGCCAGACATTATTTCTTATCCACCACTTCATCTTTTTTTTTTTAAATTTTTTTTCTTAGTTTATTTATGATAGTCACAGAGAGAGAGAGAGGCAGAGACACAGGCGGAGGGAGAAGCAGGCTCCACGCACCAGGAGCCCGACGTGGGATTTGATCCCAGGTCTCCAGGATCACACCCTGGGCCAAAGGCAGCCCTAAACCTCTGAGCCACCCAGGGATCCCCCACCACTTCATCTTAATGTCCACTTGATCCCCAACCTTAGTCTTGGCTGCCCCTTAACCTTGAATAAGACACATACATTCTCCTTTTTTGTCTTGATCTTGATCCCTTCCTTGCTCTGTGGGATTTTTTCATGCACCCTCAGGTTTTATTCATCCCCACATCTCACTCATTAGCCAGCCTTCCCATTTGGCCTAGCCCAGCCATGTTGGTCTTCATAGCAGGCCTCACCTGCAGGGTGGAGTCAAGCAAAATCTACTCTTCTGTGTCCCACAGACCCCAATCCCTTGACCTCCCATCTTTCAGCTCTCTTAACAGGTTTTCTTATTTTATTTCCCATACCATACTTAATTGTCTTACCTTCCCCTTCCTCACAGCTACTGTTTCAACCCTTGACACACCCCTCTCTCACAAGAGATAGCCTCCCTTACTATTTAACTCAGGGAAAGTGCATAGCTGTCTCATTTTATGTGAGAGTGGGAACCTGTGTATGTCTGTGGACAGAGACTTCTGAGCAGGTAAAAGGCATTACTGTGGAAAAGAATAGACCCTCTGACACTATAATTTCCAGCAGGGGTTTCCATTCCCAAGCAGCACTGGGGTGGGAGGGGGCTCCACTTTCATAGTCCCTGCTACAGGAAGAGGGAGCACAGAAGCCTTGAGCTTAAACTTGGCCTTAGGACTTTGGCCTAAGAATTTAAACCTTCATGAGAAGAACAAAACTGTAAAGCCTGGTAAGCAGATAAAAGGTGGGCTCAGAGGCCAGCAACAGGCATCACTGAAGACCACAGTTTCTCAGGAAGGAATTTGGATGTGACAGACAGGCTCCTGCTATCAGGAGGTAGAAATGTGTGCATTTTTTTCACAGCAAGTATCAGAATTATTTTCAAAGAGGTCCAAGCCAGCAGATAAAGTAAGGTATGCATTTGGAGAAATGGTCATTCTCCCTCCTTATTCCCTTATGCTGAGACCCAGGTCCTCCTGGCACCTGGATACAGGAGACTCTGGGAGCATCAGGAGATATTATTGTCATCTCTGACACTGCATTCTCATGCAGGCAATGGCAGGCTTGGTATTGGCAAGGCTCTCCCAAGCAGCTGGAGAGATGCAAACACACCCACAGAAACTAGAGTGCAAAAGGAAGACAGCTGCTGCCAGCATTGCAGAGGCTTCATCACTTCATTTCCACCCAGCTCACTTTGCTTTCACCCATGCTTAAGACATACACACACACACACACACATTTACCCACATACCAACATATATGTATACAAACCACACCTCACACATGCCCTGCACCCGTAGTTATTGAGCTCCTCTTGTACCTCCAGACTTTTCCACCCCATACTACATTGCCTCTCCTGCACACATAGTCCAGGCACTCCCATCCAGGGGCAATCACCTGTCAATATTTTCTTTCCAACAGACTATTCACCATCCTTCTCC
Source organism: Nyctereutes procyonoides (assembly GCF_905146905.1). NCBI lineage: Eukaryota > Metazoa > Chordata > Mammalia > Carnivora > Canidae > Nyctereutes > Nyctereutes procyonoides. The sequence continues at coordinate 43,066,976 of NW_026575049.1, read as the reverse complement.
TTCTCTTCAGCAGCACATGTCTTTTAAGAATTTTCTGCACTTCATCACTCCTCATCTTTAACCACAACAATCTGGATTTGACCTTAGACCACACCACACCCCCTGCAACACCCTGCAAAATCAGAGCAAGCTCCAACATTTTGGATACAGGGTTGTCTCCAGGATTCTTACTATAATCAAGCCACTGGCAACATCTGACCAACCATTCCTAGCAATTCTGCTCTCCTTTGTTCCCCCAAGGCACCTCATTCTGGTTCTCTTTCTTTAACTGCTTTTTGTTTTCTCTGACTGGTCTGCAAATAGCATGTAAAACTTAGCCCCTTTTTCTACAACCTCTACTTGAGAGTGTTTCCTCTTTATTATGGCTTGAAGTACAATCAGAATCTTCATTCTCAAATGCAGCTTACCTCTGGTCACCAGATTTCCAACTACCCATTGGACAAGTCTCTCTGGGGGCGGGGAATCTTTCAGGCACCTTTAAACTCAACCTGTTTGAAATAGAATGTCCTTATAGATCCCTCCAATAAAATATTGTGGTATAGAAGAAGGAACCTCACACCACCTAACCTGTCTCCAAAATGAGTGAGCAATCTGGGATTATGAGTACATTTAGTGAGAACCACAGATAAGTTGAACCACAATGCAGATTAGCCAAAACGAGATGAGAATCCTGACCATAACTTTTACGGAAAAAAATTTACCATGGCTAAAGGCTTTCAAACCATTCCATTCTTTTCTCTAGGTAATTACATGTTATATTACCACTAAATATCATCCCAATCATAAAACTGATGGCACCGATCAGGTGACATGTCTCTATTGCATGTCAACTCTGTGTTGTGCAACCCTCTTCTTCCATGTTCATCAACGACTTGCCCATCTAAACCCTTCGGACACATGGCCTCTCCCTGTCTGATACTGTTGATGGATAACACGCAGGAGAACTCAGTTACTCAATTTGGAGTTTACAAACCAGAGTGTCAGTCACAGCCACATTATGGGGAGCCTTCAGTATGGGTGACATTACTTTTCTGCATCCTTGTGAAGAAAGGAATGGTTGGGATTTGGCTCTTGTTTTCTTGTTGATGTCAGAGAGGGAAGGAAGGTAGAAATATATCTGTGTTACAAGTCACACTGCCTCCAGCAAGAACTGCTGTAACAACAAAGGAAATGCATTTTCTCACCCTACTTGTTGGTGCATGATTTGTTTATTCATGGAGAGACAAGCGCGCAGTAGAATATAAAAAGTGAAAGCCTGCAAAAGAATTTTAAAATGGTGTTTATACTCCTATTAAAGTTCATTCTTGATGTCACAGCAGGAAGACCAAATCATAAAAGTACATAATGTACTTTAGAAATAATAGAGCTGCTGCAGAGGGAAAGAAGGAGGGGTTAGGAGAGGGGGCAAGAAAGATGCTGGGACTGGCAAGGGGTCAGGGAGGGGAGAACTGAGAAAAGCAAGGATTGAGGCATAGAGGAACTCTCTCTAAATCTGCAGACCTTTGAATTTCTCACTTGATCTATTGCCTCTTTCCTTTTTGTGTGAAGTAGGGTTTGTAATGAAAAAAAATTGTTTTAAGCCCCCTATAACAGGCGGTCCCTGGGTGGCTCAGCAGTTGAACGCCTGCCTTCAGCCCACAGTGTGATCCTGGAGTCCCGGGATCGAGTCCCACATCGGGCTCCTGCTTTTCCCTCTGCCTGTGTCTCTGCCTCTCTCTCTCTCTGTGTCTCTCATGAATAAATAAATAAAATATTTTTTAAAAGCCTCCTATAACAATTTTCCCAGAGATACTTCATCTGTGAGTGGACATGGTAGTTCCTCCAGCCCTCCACAACCTTCAAGTCTATGAACAATCCAGTGCAGGGCCCTCAGGTGGCTAACAATGAGGATCTGCTAGAGAGGAGCCAAAGCACACTTCAGTGCAAGAACTGAAGTTGGTTTGTCAAATTCATAAACTGCTAGAAGGTGTCAGTAGCACAATAATTGCCCTTCAGAATGCTTCAAAATGAGGAAGAGGGCATCATTTAAGCCAAAAGAATAAGAAAGGGGTAATGATCAGCCACGTTCCCATAGGTGAGCCAGGGGAGGAGGGGAAGCCATGTGCTCATGCTGGTCCTGGAGGCTGAGAGCCGTTCTGGTTACTGCTTGATTCTGGCTTCAGACAGTCCTGAGTTGAATTTCAGTTTCTGCCAACAAACTTGGCAAGCCTGTGTAGGCACATAACCTCTCTAGGCCTCTGTCTTCTCCTCTAGGAAATGAGAATGACAAGGGACACCTCTTGTAAGATTTGTGATAAAATTTTAAAGCACAGAGTATGTAAAGTGCTTATCACAGTGTGCCTTATACACATGCATGATGCTCAGAAAAAAGTTGGTTATTAGCATGATCTTTCGGGGCTCCAGTAGATACTACCACTTCTCAGTCTCTGCTTCTTTTCCTTTGCAGATCTTTTCATTTGAGTAAATAACTGTTACCCATCTAGATCTGGTACCTGACCACCCTAGCCAATCAGCCCATTCCTTACCCTGTAGCACAGGCATGGGGGAGGTAGGCCAATGAGAGCCTTCTTTAGTGATGTCTATGTCTCTGGAATTATTCTCTGTAACATGATATTGAGAAGTCATCCCTGCCTCTTCCCAAAAACAGTTGGTCTGAGGATAAAGATAATAGGGAGAAACAAGAGCTTAAAGATAGAGAATATCTGGAACGCCCCTCTAGAACCCTGGGATCCAGTCACCAGCACCACCCATTGAAACATTCCAATTATGGCAGCTACTGGACCCTTCTTTTTGGCATAAGCTACTTTAAGTTGGTTTTCTGTCTCTTGCCACTAACCTGGATAAATGCATACCGTCCTCCTACTCAAGATGGAGAATGTGAGTAAGGGCACCTGACAATGCCATGACTGGGTGCCAATACTGATTATGCACCAGAATCAACTGTAGATCTTTTAAAACAATACAAAATCTAGATCCCATCATCCCCAGAGATTCTAACTCAATATAACTGGAGGGGGTCCACAGTCCTTTTTGGGTTTTTATAGAGGTTTTATCACACAGACATGATTGATTACATCATTAGCCATTGACGATTGAACTCAATCTCTGACCCCTCTCTCCTCCTGAGAGGTCCAGGGCTGGGACTGACAATTCTGACCCTCTAATCTCAGGTTTTGTTTCACTGGCAACCAGCCCCCAACCCTGAGATGCTTCTAAAAGTCCCCTTATATAACAAAAGGCATCTTTATGGCTCTTCTCAGGAAATTCCAAGTGTCTTAGGAGCCTGATTCAGAAATGGGGACAAAGACCAAATACATATTTCTTATTATAAATCACAATATCACAATGGTCTTGCCCATACCATCTCTCATTCCCATCTAATTCTAGAGTCAGTGTCCTCTTCTGCACATCTCAGACTCCTTTAAGTTCATGAACCTATGCGTACAAAGGGAGGTTTCTCAAAATGGGGTTCAGGACTGTCCACACTCAGTCCCCTGGAAACACTCAGGGGGACAGATTCTGTTTGCTAGTCTTCGCCCAGAGCCATGGAAGCAGACCCTACTGGAGCTGGGGCCAGGAATCTGCACTTCTGGCAGCCCCCAGCAATTCTGAGCACAGAATTGAAGAATCTCCATGGTGGGTGGGTCCCTGCTTCCTTTCTCCTCCTCCCTTGTTAAATAGTGGAAATCAGACAGCTGGGCCTGAACGGGACATAGGGAGGAAAAGAACGCTGCCTTGCCTCCCCCCGGAGCATCATCTATTAGGAGGCCTTGGATGAAAGGCAAGAAGGAAAAATGGTTCTTCTACCAAGGCTGGCATTTTAGAAAACCCTGTTTCAAATACCCTGAATTTTGAGGCCTGAAAATAGTTATTATTTTTGCCCTCATTACCTTCTTTCTCTATTTAAAATGTAATCATTGTCAGAAGAAAACTGCAGCTATGCACATCCCTGCCAAAGCCTCACACAATAGACACTAAAAATAGGGCTCTGCCTCCGAGCTCCGCAAAATTCTCCAAAATGAAATACACACACACACACACACACACACACACACACACCCTATTACTGGAGGTCTGTCCTGTCATCTAGTGACATCCATATTGCCTTTTATTTCCCCAAAATAGCCTTCCCTTCTTTTCTGAATGACCTCTTTTTCCTGATTTGCACTGGTCAGGGCAGTGCTGGCCTGGCCTGACCCCTTCAGCCACTCTTCTTGAGTTTTCTCTTTCAGTTCCTGATCCAGTCACCACTGGGGATAGAGCCGATCAATCTGGAACCTTCTTGGCAAACTTCAGATTTGCCTGCAGCTCTGATGATGCCACCCTAGTCCTGTCTACCCCTCACATTAGCCCATTAGGTAAAACCACTTGGAGATTTGAATGTAGCCTGGCCAGGCAGGAGGCTGCCCCTAGGTCAGAGCACAAGTCCCTGTGTTGAAATGAGAATTGTAAGGAGAAAGGCCACAGAGTGACTTCACAAAGGAGTGAGCTAGAACAATGTGAACGCCGGGACGAAGCTCAGTGTCTAAAGAGTGGGAATTTCACACAGGCAGACGTATTACTGCCTTGGCATTCTGGCAAATTATAATACCCAAAATAGCATGACTTCTTTTAAATTCCTCCTGGCATCTGCCCACAGCACCCACACCCAGGAAATGGTGGGTGGAGTCTGTTTTCATCCACTGCAGTGAGCTAGAACAATTTCACTCGCTTTGTAACAGTATATATATGGGAAGTGAATGCAATGCAGGCAAGGGCAAGGCCCTCACACAATGATTTCATTCTCTTTGGCTTTTCCTTCTGTTGCACAGGTCCATGGGTTAGGGGTTTGTGGCCTCCACTAATGTGAAGCATCCCATCAGCCCTTGGCTCAATTTCCTAACCTGGTGTCTAGAAGCCAGTGTGTTCCAGAGCTGCTGCAGGCTTGTTCCAGCACTAGGGGTTCCAACACCTCTGCAGCCTTTCTGGATGTGGGCCTGGTTTTCTTCTCTGCAGCATTGCCCCAAACAGCTCACTGCTCTGTGAAATGGACTGAGCAGAGCAAGGCTGACTCCACCATGGTGTTTTATTATGCCAAGGATCTGTGGTCAGTCACGTTAACTTGGGGTAATGCTCATTATCCACAGACCTTTCCAGCATCACCTTCTCTGGGTATGCTTTTACTTGGGCGGCTACCACCACCCAATAAGATATATTCCAGGAAAGGTATGTGTGAGAGGGATTTCCTAAATTTTATTTCGTGCTGAAAGCAAGTAATTATCTTAGTAGTTGTAGAAATTTTGTTTTCATTGCTAATTCTCTTAACCTGTGGCTCACTTGTGCAAATATTCACTGACTTTCCAGAAAAACACACAGAGTCATGTATATACTAATTCTTTCACTTATTTAGTGCTGTGTTAGAAACCATTCAGATTTGCTGGCCTAAAATAACCATTTTATTATTTCTCATGATTCATTGGTTTGACCGGACATCCAGGATGGCTTTTTGCTCGTATGACTGGTACCTGGCTGGAGTTGGCTGAAAGGCTGGGCCCTCTCATTCAATCCACATGATCTTTCCTTGTGGCTAGCTTGAGCTTCATGACAGCATGGCAGCTGCCTCCAGGAGAGAGCATTCCAAGAGGATAAGCCCTGCTTTGCAAGCATGGATCAAACCTCTGCTTGCACCCCTTTTGCTAATGACCATTTGCCCAAACCCATCATATGGCCAAGCCCAGAGACACTGTGCTGGAAGGCAGGGCTCCTTGGGAGCTACAAATTTAACAGTCTACCACACCAGTCATTCCACAAATGCAACCCACTTAGAGATAACTGACTCTGACACACATTAAACACCATAAGCAAGTTGTGCTGCCTGCTTTTCTCAGACAGGAAAGTGGAGCAGACGTAGAGTCATTCAGTATAAGAGGAAGAGTGGCCAGCTCTCCTTAACAAGCAAATTCTCATTAACACCAGAGGAAGCTGGAGCACTGTTTTAGTCTGTTTCCTTTTGCAATTTTCATTTTACTAACTTTTAAAGATAATGCTTTAATTGAAAAAATAATGTGTACACATCATGGTTCATTATTTACATTGTTCATATGGTAGACTGTTTACATCGTTTACGTGGTTCATTGTTTATATGATTTGATTGATAATAACTAATTACATCATCTCTGGCCCACAGTCTTCACTCATGCTTTCCTTCCCCTGAGAAACAAGACCACCATGTTTGCTGGCAAATTCCCCAGTTCTGCAAATGTGTCTTCCCTCAGAAAACTTGGCCATCTGATGCCGATCTCACCTGCTGTGTCTCTAAGACACAAAACATCTAGTGGGCTCCAATGTTCCCTCTCTTGGACATGAGTATTCATGAAGTCTAGCAACCAGCACTTTAAAAACTCAACTCAAGTGGAGGATTTGTTTCATTCTGTTGTTAAGTAGAATTGGTCCACTGTTCTAGAGTCCTGAAGATATAAAGTTTGGATTTTAAAACCTCAAAAGGTAAATTCAAGGACAGTTATTTCGAATAACAGTAATAGACAAGAATTTAAGATATGCAGTAACATTAAATAGCACAAGAATAGTAAGGTGGAGCAGAAGTAATATTTTTAAATTTTATTTTATTTAAATTCAATTAATTAACATATAGTGTATTATTAGTTTCAGAAGTTGAGTTCAGTCATTCACCAGTTGTATATAGCACCCAGTGCTCATTATATCACGTGCCCTCCTGTATGCTCATCACCTTGTTACCCCATCCCCCAGAAGTGATTTTTAAGAACTTTTTCTTATGGAAAATTTGAAACATTTATATAAGTAGCCAGAATAGTAAAATGAATTTTCTGGTTTAGCTTTAGTAATTAACATTTATTGCTGATAAATGATAACATTTATTGTTCATTTCACCTCTACCTGTTCCCCCTACCCACTGCCAGGTAGTTTTGAGGCATATCCCAAGACATCATATCATTACATGTAAATATTTCAATAAATCTAAAAATAATTATGCTGAATGAAAGGAGCTACGTAATACTTTATAATTTTATATTTTTGACTTCTAGAAGGTGCAAATGAATCTATATTTACAGAAATTAAATCAGTGATTGAGATGATGTGGGAGAGGCAAGGGAGGGGAATTACAAAAGAACGTCAGACATTTGGGGGGGTGGATATGCTCATGTGATGGTTTCACAGGTGGATATGTATGTCACAACTTGCCAAACTATAGGGTTTAAATATGTGTGCAGGTGATTGTACATCAATTATGCCTCTGTAAGTCTACTTTAATATAACACATTAAAGTTGATGATTGGGTTTAAAAAGAGTGAGGGTCTTAAAACTTGAATTAGATGTTTAAATAATTGTTTTATCCTTTCTATTTTTATTGACACAAACATTTAATGATGTGCACTGCTTCAGCTGTAAGTCACAGGTTGTGTTGTATCATTTTTTCAATTGTCATTTCCTAAAATCTCTGCAATTTGACATGCATTTTTCTCTTTTGACCTAAGAGATATTTAGGAGAGATTTGTTTATCTTTTTAAAAATTTCAGATAGAAGAATCTTCTTCTGTTAGTTTCTATTTAGTTATTAGTGTCTAGACTAACCATTTTATGATCAGAGTATTTTGCCTGTACTGTTTCTCCTTTTGAAAATTCATTAAGATGTTCCTTGTAGTCTATCATGTGGTCACTTTTCATGTGTGTTCCCTTGACCCTTGAAAAGAAGGTAGATCCTTCATTTTCAGCATGTAGATTTTGACATATATTAATCAGATCAACATTCTTAGTTTTGACTTCTTTTTGTTATTTGACATTAATTCTAACATGAATTAATAGGATGGAAAAGTTTCCTTATGACAAGTGTGTTTCTGTTTCTCCTTATATCTTCTGTAATTTCTGCCTTGGGAATATTGCTGTCCTGTGATTTTATCCATAGATATTCATTCATTATTCTGTCTTCATTGTGCAATGCATTCTCTAACATTATAATACCCCCTAATTTGTCTCATTTAATGGTTTTTGTCCTGAATTTACTCTTCTTTGAAGGTAAACTGACAGTACTTGCTTTCTTTCGGTTGTGCTTGTCTGGTACATGTTGGCCATCCTTTTCATTTTCAACCTTAATGATTTATTTACTACCTGAGACATGTTGCTTTTATTTTTTAATTTTTTTGAGATATGTTGCTTTTAAACAGCATAAGATTTGGCTATGCTTTATGATACAATGTGAAAATCATTTATTTTAATAATCCCATTTATGTTTCTTAGTATGAGTTTGATCTTAGATCTGGCACATTGCAGATGGTCTTTGACTTACAATGGTTACACTTTAATGATTTTTTGGCTTTAAGATGTTGCAAAAGTGATACACATTCAGTAGAAACCATGCTTCAGATTTTGAATTTGGACCTTGTCAGGGCTGGTGATTTGTGGCCTGATCCTCTCTCAGTGCTGGGCAGAGGCATGGAGCCACAGACCTGCCTTAGCCACATGATCACAAAGATCAACAACCAACATATTTACAACTGCTCTATCCCCATACAACCATTTTGCTTTTCACTTTCAGCATAGTATTCTCCAATCACTGGGATATTCAATACTTTCTCATAAAATGGGCTTTGTGAGAGATGATTTTGCCCAGCTGTAGGTTAATGTAAGTGTTCTGAGTATGTTTAAGGTAGGCTGGGCTATAATCTGTGATGTTCGGGAGGTTAGGGTGCATTGAATGCATTTTCAACTTACATTGTTTTCAATTTATGATAGGTTTATTGGGATGTAGCCCTATGTAAGTTGAAGAAGATCTGTATTTTTTAAAGTTATTTAAGTTCCAGTTAGTTAACATACAGTGTAATATTAGTTCCAGGTACACAATCTAGTGATTCAGCACTTCCATACATCACCAGGTGCTCATCACAAGTGCCCTCCTTAATCCCCATCATCTCTTTGACCCATCCCCCCACCCACCTCCCTTCTGGTAACCATCTGTTTGTTCTCTATGACAGTCTGTATCTTGGTCTGCCTCTCTCTTCCCCCCCTTTGCTTGTCTTGTTTCTTAAATTCCATAATGAGTGAAATCATACAGTATTTGTCTTTCTCTGACTGACTTACTCCACTTAGCATAATACTCTAGCTCTGTCCACGTTGTTGCAAATGGCAAGATTTCATTCTTTTTTATGGCTGAGTAATATTCCATTATATGTATCATACACACACACACACACACACATGCATGCACACACACCCCACCTATTCTTTATTCATTTATCAGCCAATGGACATGTGAGCTGTTTCCATAATCTGGCTATTATAGATAATGCTGCTATAAACAGAGTGCATATATCCCTTTGAATTAGTAGTTTTGTATTTTGGGGGCAAATACGTAGTAGTAGATTGCTGGATCATAGGGTAGTTCTATTTTTAACTTTTTGAAGAACCTCCATACTATTTTCCAGAAAGGCTGCATCAGTTTGCATTCCCACCAACAGTGGCAAGAGGGTTCCACTTTCTCCACATCCTGACCAATACCTGTTGTCGATTTTTGCCATTCTGACAAGTATGAGGTGATATCCCATTGTAATTTTGATTTGTGTTTCCCTGATGATCAGTGATGCTGAACATCGTTTCATGTGTCCATTGGCCATCTGTATGTCTTCTTGGGAAAAATGCCTTTTCATGTCTTTTGCCCACTTTTTAATCGGATTTTTCATTTTTGGGTTGTTGTGTTTTATAAGTTCTTTATATATTTTGGATATTAATCCTTTATCAGATAGGTCATTTGCAGATATCTTCTGTGGATTGCCTTTCAGTTTTGTTGATTGTGCCCTTCACTGTGCAGAAGATTTTATTTTGATGTAGTTCCAATAAGGTGTTTTTTAAATTTATTTTTTATATTTTACGTATTTTTTGGTTTCAAGAGATATACCAAGAAAGACATTGCTATTGCCAATGTCAAAGAAGTTACTACGTGTGTTCTTTTCTAGGATTTTTATAGTTTCAGGTCTCACATTTAGGTCTTTAATCCTTTAATCTATTTTTTATTTAATTTTATGCGTAGTGTAGGAAGTGGTCCAGTTTTATTCTTTTGCATGTTGCTGTCCAGTTTTCCCAACGCCATTGTTAAAGAGACATTATTTTTGCCATTGGAAATTCTTTTTTGCTTTATTGAAGATTAATTCACCGTATAATTGTGTGTTCATTTTTGGGTTTTCAATTCTGTCCCATTGATTTATGTGTCTAATTTTTTTAGATCTTATTTATTTTATTTGACAGAAAGAGAGAGTGAGAGAGTGAGCACACAAGCAGAGGGAGCAGCATGTAAAGGGAGAGGGAGAAGCAGGCTTCCCACTGAACAAGGAGCCCAACCCCAGGACTATGGGATCATGACCTGAGCTGAAGGCAGATGCTTAACCAACTGATCCACCCACGTGCCCTTATGTGTCTATTTTTGTGTCAGTATTGTACTGTTTTGATCACTACAATTCTGTAATAGAACTTGAAGTCTGAAATTGTGATGCCTCCAGCTTTGTTTTTCTTTTTTAAGATTGCTTTGGCTATTCGGTGTCTTTTGTAGTTCCATTCAAATTTTAGGATTGTTCTAGCTCTGTGAAAAATGCTGTTGGTATTTTGATAGGGGTTGCATTAAATGTGTGGGTTGCTTTGGATAATATAGACATTATAACAGTATTAATTGGAAAATCTGCATTTTGTTCTCTGAGTACAGTATTTTAAATCTTTCAATATAAGGTCTGTTTGTTTTCTTGGGTGGGGGTACAGGCTGAGAAATAGAGGAGAGAGAAAAGGAGGGAAGGGGAAGAGAAGAGAAAAGTTTTCGAGAGAAGAAACAAAGTTTTCTGATACTGAAGGGGAATTGTAATATTGTTTTAATGATTATAATTGTCAGACAAAATCCTCAATCATCTGCTTTTTAGACTGTTTTGAGCAATAATAAAATTCATATGTATTTTCTTCCTTTTCTTCTATCTCTCGTCCAGTTCCTACTTTAGTCAATAATATTATCTTTATTAGTTTTTACTTTGGACTCTTAAAAAGATATGTTCTGCTATTTGAGTCTTTAAATTCTTCCCCCTATGTCCCTGATTTTATAGATAAGTCCATCGCTGAGCTTCCTGACATCTTTACCCTTTCCCATCCCAGTGTTTGCTAGTTGTATTATTTCTACATTGTCAGAGCATACGACACTTATATTCTATTTTGTTACTCCAATCCCCACTTCACATTTACTTTTAGATCCAAACCTAAATATAATCAAGGCTTACAGTCACACTCTTGGCTAAAGTTTCTGCAGTTGAGTCTCAGTTGGATGAAGTTCATTTTCTGGTTGTTTCCTCAAGAAAGGTTCATGGAAACAATACTTTCTGACTTCCTACATATTTAAATGGTTTGCAATAGGCTTTATAATTGTCGAACAGCTTGGATGATAGAAAATTCTTGGTTTGCACTTTCCTTAAATATCTTCTAAGTGTTTCTCCATTCTCTCTTTTTTATATAGAGATTTTATTTATTTATTTTAGAGAGAGAGAGAGCTCACAAGCAAAGGGAGAATCAGAGGGAGATCATCTCCAGCAGACTTCTCACTGAGCACGGAGCCAGATGTGGGGCTCAGTCTCAGCACCCTGAGATCATGACCTGAGCCAAAACCAAGAGCCAGATGCTTAACTGACTGAGCCCCGCAGGCACCCCTCTCCATTTTCTTCTAATGTTAAACGCTGTTGGGTGAAATTTGAGTTCAATCTGATTTTTTTTTCTCTTTGTAAGTGACTTGATTTTTTTATGCTTTACTGCCCAAAGGATGCTCTCTTTACATCAATAATTAGACTAGACTATGTCTCATATGGTGACTGTCCTGGATCAGGTTTCTGTGGGAAGTGGTGTGAACATCCAACAAGTAGATTCAAGTCTTGTTTCATTTTGAGAAATGCTTTGTATTATATTTTAAAATATTTGTTACTTTGTATTATTTGGTTTCTTCAGGGACCCCAATTTTGCATATGCTGGCTTTCTTTTGACTTTCTGCTATCACTGTCATGTCCCCTTTGATTGTTTTAAACTCCCATCTCTAGTTCATGTAGTTTGCATTTCATATTTCTGCCCTTGGCTTCCTGCACAGCATTTGCTGCAGTGACTTCACTGCTTTTTAGCTCCATCCAATTTTGTCTTCGCTCGTGTGATGATGGCTTTATTTTTTCTATCTTTCCTGAGTCTTTTAGTCCTGTCTCATCACCTCTCATTGCCTTGTCATCTTGTATTTGAGTACTTGCATTTGTGCTTTGTGGTTTCCCTCTAGAGACCACATTATTTTGCTAAGGTTTTTTTTGGTTGTGCTTTGTCTCTAATTCGTGGAGGGATGTTTGATCATAATTTCATTTCTTCCAGGTCACATTTTTCTGGTGCATGTTCTTCTGTGACATGATTTGCTGTTCTTTGTGTCTTACAGTATGCTTGCTTGGGAGCTATTCTGTTTTCTTTTTCATTACTTATAGAGTATATGAGTTGGACTTTCCTAAATAAAGCTTTCTGCAGGAGGCTGTAAGTAGGGGTGAGGCAAAAGCAGCCTTCTAGAATCCTTGATCCCAAAGGACCTCTCATTCTCTATTTCCACAGGACAGACTGCTTCCTGAAAATACTATGTGATTCTTTATGGAACTCTGCCTCCTTGGCTTCTCTGAATCAAACTGTTCCACAAGAGCTTCTGTTTCCAGCCCTTAAACCTCTAGGTCCTTCACCAGCCAGTGCAACAGGGGGCAGGTAAGCAGCTCACCTGCAGGAAGTTTAATTTTGTTTGCACTTTCTAAGCCCTGCTGCTACTGGCTCCTAGACACTCCTGCACCTCTTCCTGCAAGGTTTCTCCTCCTGACAGCCCCTAAGCATGTTTTAGAGTCTATAGCAAATGGAACTCTTTGAAGCTGTGATTTCTATGAGGGGGAGGAAAGCACCACTACCATGCTCATTTCCAAGTCTGACCATTTGGAGAAATTAATACAAAGCTTCTGTGTTCGCCTTCGAAAGGCTTTCAGCAGAGTGCAATTTGAGGCATGATGGAGGTACATTCTTCCTGCATCAATTTGCATCCCCCTTTCTGGCCCCTCATGACTGTTCCAGCAGGTAATATGGTAATATACATTAGTGAAGCAAAGTAGAGAGCATATGTGTTATCTAAAAGCATACTATGTCAACTTGGGGGAAAACACATACACACATGTACTTGTGTGCACACACACACATGCAAAATGCACATGTACACACACACTTCGTGGATCAAGTAGAATATATCTGCAGGCTCCTAGTGCACCACCTTCAGTCTAGATCATCTCTAGGGTCCTTTTTTTTAAGATTTTATTTATTTATTCATAGAGACACAGAGAGAGAGAGAGTGAGAGGCAGAGACACAGACAGAGGGAGAAGCAGGCTCCACGCTGGGAGCCCGACATAGGACTCGATCCCGGGTCTCCAGGATCACACTCCAGGATCACACCCCAGGCTTCAGTGCAGGTGGCACTAAACCACTGTGCCACCAGGGCTGCCCTCTAGGGTCCTTTTTTTGATGCCTCATAATAAGGATCCCCACCACGACTGCCTATTATCTTGGTGGCCTTTCCACTCCTCCACGAATCCCTAAGGCTATTCTTGATGATGACTTCATCTGTGTCATGTGTTTATGAGGAAACCTTGTTTTTAGCCTGTATGCTACAACTCCACTGTTGGCCCTGTTCCAATCTTACCATCCACAGCTTAACCCAATGCAGCTCTGCACAGGCTGGAATTGTCCTGGGTTCTTGCAATACACCAGGGACTCTAGTTGGTTCCAGAATTAGATTTTGATCCCCACAATCTCCCAGTTCCCATGCTTGCACACAGAGTGTGGCAACAGCTGGGTGGGGCAACTCTATGTGGAGAGGTGGGCAGAACGGAGAAGACAGGAGAGCCATTGTGACTGAGCAGCTTGGGTGGGCCTAAAAGGAAGCTGAGGATAGGCCCGAGAGGGGAGACCTATGCCCCAGCATGTCACCTGGGGCTCTCTACAGAGATTTCTGGGCTGCTGTGAAACTCCAACTGCTCTGGAACAAAGTTGAAATGTTGTTGGAGAGCAGCCTTGGCAGGGGTAGGGGCCAAATGTTCTGGATACTTACCAGAAATAAACAGACTGCAATGAAATAGATCAAGAATCCTTTCCAATTAGGACAGTTGTGTGGGTTTTTTTTTTTTTAATTTCTGAAGTAAGAAAGGGAACAAAATGCAAAAATCTGTTCTTTTCTTCCAAAAGACTTTAAGTAGCAAATAAGCAAGGTGTCAGGACTGGGAAAGCCTTCTGTCTAGGCTCTGAGTAAATGAACTTGCTTTTTGGTAAAGAGCTTGAGTTAAAATTAAACAGATACATATGCATAGCTTGCAATAGAATGATCCTGCATGCATCGCCTTAAAAAGAAATCTGAACATTTTTCTGAGTAGGGCAAGCAAAGAGAATCAGGCAACAGTCCCTCCTCCAGAAATCCATAAACAGCCCCTCTCCTTCTACAGCAGAGGAAATTCGTCAGAGCAGCCCACCAAATGTCCTCGTGATCTGAAAATAGATGGCACAGGTCTTTCTCTGGGCACTTCAGGACAAGGGCACTTGGGGCATCCCCAGTGACAGAGGCAACATCCGTATTAAGGACTGCCACGCCCACCTCCACCTCCACTGCCACCGCCGGTGGGGTCTTCAAAGTCTGCAGAAGTATCTTCAGTCCCTACACCAATTATCTACGTTGGCCCGTTTTTATGTACATTTGAATCCAGTTTCAAATTCCAATTTAGATTCTGTAATCTCAAGACCTAGAATAGTGCTTGGCTCAAGTTGGTGCTCAATATATATCTGGAGGCTGGATGAATCTCATGCCTTGCTATTGCTTCCAGTCTTTAACTTCCTTCCGTCTCCTAATTTCAACTGTAATTGACTCTTTGAAAAGCTGACCCCAAAAGGTCATATTTTTTCCATATAGTTTCCATACACTTTTCCCCCCCATTTTTGCCACCCAGCAGAAGGCTCTCAGTGACCTTAGGGAGGGCTAATGGGAGCAACTAGATAACACTCGCAACTCTTCCCTCTGCTAGAAAAACAACTATACCAAGTTTACTCTAGGGACATAGGCAGATACTGAAACAGCCTGAACAATGTGGATTCAGGAAGATAAGTCACTTTTATAGTAAGTTCATCATAGAGGGAAACTGTCTAGAAGAGGGAGATTGTCTGCACCTGACCCCTGGCAAGACATTGAGAACAGACGACACCATGTGTTTTTTACTTTCACATGCTCACTTTTTTATGACCAAATTCTCATGCATAGCTTCTACAAATAGACCACTTGAACATCACTGTAGGCACTGTAGGGTGTGGTTTGATGGAGCCCAGGGAAAGGAGGTGCTGTGCACTGCCATGCACAGTGCTGAGGAAAAAGAGAGGGGCTCCAGGGTCATTGGCATGGAACATAGCTACTTTGTCCCTAGGCATTGCCACGGAATTGGATTTTTCCCCTGAATATATCAACACAGCCAGGCCCCAAGAACCCTGCTACCCTAAGATCATCTAATTGATGCAAGAACCCTTAGTGCCAAGTGTGTATCTTCTGTCCTTCAGCAGCCCCATCTCTGCCCCCGTCCCCTCCCCCATCTAGCAAAATGGCTGCGTCTTCAGGCATCTGGCATTTGGTGGAAACACCTGCCAGGAATTTTAGGGGAAGGATATTTACCCTCCCAGCTCTCACCCTCCGGGAGATCAGTTTGACTCCTTTACACTTCCTTCTGTGCTCAGGCAATTACTTTCCCCTCCCCTGATACCATCTTCATCACCTCCTTGCTGCTTGTTCAGAAGTGGTTCATGGGATGGATTTCAACTGAAACCTTTGGTAAATCATGTGAAACTCTGCAGGTATAGGGAGTTGCTTCCCAACTGGTTTTGGAAAACCAGAGATGAACTTTTTCCTGGCTGAACCACTGCAGTCACCAGTGCAACAAACTTGGGAAGCAGTGTTAACTCCTGTCACCAAAGCCGAGTGAGATGCTACTAGATAACAGAAAACATACATTTGTCCTGCCGCTCATTTCCAACACAGAGCTCCCAAAACCTTTGTAAATTCCTAAGTGATAGGAATGTTAGGAGTATCTTTTGATTTACTGAGATGACTCTGGGTGGCTCCTGGATGGGGGCTAGTCACCAGAAAGGTCGAGCCATGATTAGAAGCTAGGACTTTTCAGCCCCACCCCCAACCTTTCATATAGGGGGTGAGGGGCTAGAATGTAGTTAATATTGATCATGCCTATATGAAGAAGCCTCTATAAAATCCTAATAGTAGGAGGTTCGGAAAGCATCCAGGTGGATGAACGCATCCATACCAGGAGGATGACACACCCATATCCATGGGGACAGAAGCTCCTGCATTTGGGACACTTCCAGACCCGAACCTATATATCTCTTCATCTGGCTATACATCTATATCCTTTACTATATTCTTCGATAAACTGGTAAATACAAGTAAGTGTTTCCCTGAGCTCAGTGGGCTGCTCTGGCTAATTCATCGAACCTTAAGGAGAGGCCACAGGAACCCCCAACTTGTAGCCAAATAGAACGGAAGTTGTGGGTAACCTAGGGACATATTGCTTGCAGTTGGCATCTGAAGTGGGGTGGGAGCAGGCTTGTGGGACTGAGCTCTCAACCTATGGGATGTGATGCTATCTCCATGTAAATGGCATTAGAATTGTGCCAGTTACATTGTAGGACACCCAGCTGGTGTCACAGAGAATCGCTTGATGTGCAGGAAACCCCCCACACATCTGGTGTCAGAAGTATTATGAGTGTTTGAGTAGTAAAGGGGACACAGGAAAGAGAAATGCAGAAGGAGGTGGAAGACTGGATTTTTCCCTACTTAGGAGACTGAACTGAGTTTTTCCTTTAAAGATGCATTTGTCATTTCCATGATGCATTCATTTCAGAGAGATGTGCCAGTAATGTTCAGAGGACTTGATTAATTTTGACCAAGTTTGGTATATGCTTTAATTTTTTTAAATCATCCTGTCTGAAATAAATGTTCTTAGTTAGGAATCTCCAGAAGGGATTTTTAATGGATTTCAGTGATATTAATATGGCAAGAGCTGTGGTTCACAGAAACCACATGCTACATATGAAGCGGTTATTTCCATTATTAAGATCTCACTGAGCATCCTTACTGGAAGACCACTTAATCCTTACTATGAAAGCACTATTATAGTGCACTATTTAGTCTTCTAAAAGAGAGTTTCAAGTTTTATTACCCAGGCCCCTTCTTGTGAATGCATAAATCTCACATTGTTCCCACCTCACCCTCAAATCCGGAAATGTTCCCAGCTGAAAATCACTGTATCTTTTACATATTTCCTTTGCCCACAAAATTTCTGTTGAATTGTGTTTTGGGTGGTCTGTACTGCAAAAACACTAATAGCTTTTTTTCATTTTATAACACTAAATGTTTCTGTAATGTTAAATATGCTTTTTTGGGGGTACTGCATGTGGCTCCTTACATGTTCCTGATTAGGGGTGAAATATGTGGGTAGACTCCACCTTCTAGACAATCATAGGTCTAAAAAATAACTTCCTGAGAGCAAACTGCTTAGTGTTTTTATCATTGGTTTTGTAAACACTTAAGCCTAAACTAACTCCACTTTTTGCAGAGAGAAAAAGAGTATGGAGACAGGAGGACCCCACATGGGGAAGTAACCATGACAGCTCCAGGCTGAATTGACTGGAACAATCAAGTTGGGAAAATTATTAGTAAATTAGTTGTATTAGAACAGAAGCAAGTTGCCCATGGCCAGTGGCCACTGCAGCCTGCCCCAGTGCTTCCTGCTGCCTGAACTTCAATTTTGGAAAATATGCCCAAATATTAACATTTTAGTAGCCACCTTTTCATTGTCAGCGTTCCTCATTGGCATTTGTCGGAATCAGCTGTTGCTGCATCGCTAACTACTTCAAAACCCAATGGCTTAAAACAATATCTGTTTATATTACTCACAGTTGAACTAACCTTGCCTTTTCTTTTCTGATACTTGGATATCTTGGAGAGACTGCTCATCCCAAGGTTAGCTGTTTCTTAGAGAGAGTAAATGACTCAGCTAGGGTCACACCTTTCACATGGACTACTCCAGAGCCCATACCTTAACTGCCTTCTTCACCTCCCTGGCTTTCACACTTGAGCCACTTTTCACTTTTCAGCCCTAATCACTCCAGGCCTGGATCAGACACCTAAGGACAGCCCAGAGCCTGCTGAAATTACCAAATTTTAACCAACCCTTCTCTGAGCATGCTTACCCTGTGTCAGTCAAACGGAAACTACAATAAAAGCTCCTGTTCACTTTTCTCTCTTCTCCCTTTGTCTCCTGATTGACCCTGGTGCTTCCCCAAGAGGCCCTCTGTGTTGTGGTATGGTGTGCACCCTTCTCTCGGGATCTGTAAGAATAACAAACTATGTTTTCAATGGCAGTCATCTCCTGATCTCTTGGTTTTACCATACCTGAGCCATAATAAAACCTATATTTTAAAACTACAGTCTACAGGTCAGCTAGGCAGCTCTTTTTGATTTCAGGCATCTGTGGTCATCTGTGGGTTCAGCAGGCAGCTCTGTTGCTCTTCACTTAGCTGCCTTATTTGGGGGCTATTTGCTTTAGGGCTGTAAACATCTAGGATGTCCATGTCTAGGCACCAGGGCTCTCCCTCCCATGGTCTCTCACCTCCCTGCAGGAGAGCCTGAGCTTGTCACAGGGCAGTGGTAGGAATCCAGAAAAGTAGAAGCAGGTGGAACCTTTTCAGACTTCCAGTGGAAAGGACATGCATCACTTTCCCTGCATCCTATTAGCTGAAGCAAAACACAGAGCAGCCCAGATTCATGGGGGAAAGAAATAGACTCTACCTTTTGATGGAAGATATGGCAATGTCACATTATAAGTGATGTGGATACAAAGAATAGTGGAGAAATGGAGACTTTTCCTAGTCCCTCTACCACAACATTGTTCTGCTCAAAAGAGTAAATTATCTAAAACATGTTTTTCCCCAAGGATGTTATAAAAATACATATTTTTTTAATTTAAAAAGAAAAAGAGACGGTGGCCTGTGTGTGGACAGTTCATTATTCTAGTAAGACTAGAATTAGAATTCCATTCTCTCAGTGGAATAACATAAATGTGAATAATTGGGACAAAATATGACATTGGGAATTACCTGGTGCCCTTGTTAAAATGCAGATTCCTGGCCCCAGAAAATCTAATTCAGTAAAGACCAGGATAAGGTCCAGGAGTCTGCATGTTAGCAAGATCCTTGGGGACTTGGTGCAGGTGATTCTAACAATCTCAGTTTGAAAAATGCTGGTGCCCCAAGTTTGTGTGTGTATATATATATATATATATATATATATATATATATAGATAAAATGGAATATGGAATATTATTCAGCCATTAAAAAAACAAACAAGGAAATCCTACCATTTGGGACAACATGGATGGACCTAGAGGGCATTTTGCTAAGTGAAATAAGTCAGACACAGAGACAAACACTGTATGATCTCACTTTTATGTGAATCTTTAAAACAAAACAACAAACACAAAAAAATCAAACACCTGGAAAAAGAGATCAGACTTGTGGTTACTAGAGGTGAGGATCAGGGGGAGGGGGACTTGCAAGAAGGTGGTCACAAGGTACACACTTCCAGTTATAATATAAATAAATACTAGGGATACAGTGTACAACATGATGACTATAGTGAACACTGCTGTACGATATATAGGAAAGTTGTTAACAGAATAGATCCTAAGAGTTCTCATCACCATAGAAAAATATTTTCCTTTATTCTTCTCTTCTTTCTTTTCTTTTCATTGAATCTATGTGAGAAGGTAGGTGTTAGCTAAACCTATTATGATAATCATTTGACAATATACTTAACTCAAACCATCATGCCATAGACCCTAAATAAGTTTATATAGTGATATATGTCAATTATTTCTCAGTAAAACTGGAAAAGATTTTTTAATGCTGATATCAAAAGATTGTGTGTGTGTGTGTGTCTGTGTATGTGCACACAGAGCAGTAATATCATCTCTATTTTACAAAAAGGAAGCTAAGGCTCTAAGCCTTAGTTCTGTTCAGTGGCCTGTGCAAGTTCAAACAGAAGATTAATTGCAGATCTAGGGTTAGTACCCAAGTCTCTTGGCCTTTGACCTATGAGGTATGGTCTGAGAGGTATAGGGAGCCCCATTCCCCTTAGAACGACCCCCCACCTCAGGCTTGCTGTAGTGCCTGAGCCTCCTGTCAGCCATCCTGGGTCTCCTCTGCAGTATCAGCAAAATCACTCTGCTCCTTCCATACCCAGTAAAGGGGCTAGAATGGCTCAGGCATTGCAGAAGCTGGAGGTGAGGGGAATGGAGACAAACATCAAAACCTACTGACCTGAAAGCCTTACCTTTTAGCTTAGATTGATGTACTGTATTGGTTGCTAACTCCCAGCTTAGTTCTGGGGGAGCGTTATTCATCCCTTGAGAAGCAACCAATGAAAAGAGAGCAAGAAGGGATAAAGAATGAGGAGGAACGAGGACATTTCTATGATCATTTCTCTCTCCGTAGTAGTCCAGTGGGTGACAATGATGATGGTGATGATGGTGATGGCAGCCATCACTGTGCCCATTTTATAGATAGAGAAACAAGGACTTACACGTACCTCCTAGACCTGGATCCTGTCTCTTGGGCCTCCTCCTGCCATTTAACAAAGAGCAATCCCCAGAATGCATTGATTGGGTGTGATTCTTCAGAACCCCAGAACAGATATTGATGGTCTCCTCTGAAGAAAGAGTAAAGTAAGAAATTATCTCACTTTTAAGATAAATTAAGTATTTAAACTTGATGTGAAAAAATGACACCTAGGACATACACTCAGCTGGGAATTTATGAAAGTACAGTCCCACCCCTATATCCCTTAGATACAGCAAAAAGTTATTAGGACAACAGGGATGCACCTTGTGCCAGTCTGTCCAGAATTTTAACCACCAGTGTCCAGTCTCACCTCAGACAGATAAAGAGATCAATCCTCATTAGTTTGCCATTGGTGTTGT
Organism: Nyctereutes procyonoides; assembly: GCF_905146905.1. Classification (NCBI taxonomy): domain Eukaryota; kingdom Metazoa; phylum Chordata; class Mammalia; order Carnivora; family Canidae; genus Nyctereutes; species Nyctereutes procyonoides. Next base: position 43,045,871 of record NW_026575049.1, on the reverse strand, counting down.
CTCTGGGTTATTCCTCAGGATTCTGTGGTCACCTCAAATGGCATATCTGTCAAGTTCTCAAGACAAACAGAACCAACAGGTGTGTGTATATTATTATCTCTCTGTAGATAATGGATGGATGGATGGATGGATGGATGGATGGATGGATAGGTAGTAGAGGAGAGAGACAGACAGAGATTTCAGAAATTGGCTCACATGATTGTAGGAGCTGGCAAGTCCAAACTCTGCAGGGCAGGCTGGCTGGCTGGAGACCCAGGGAAGAGCTGGTATTGCCATTTAGATCTGAAAGAAGTCAGCTGACAGAGTTCCCTCTCCCTAGAGGACCTCCAGGACATCTAGGACTGGATGAGGTCCACACCCATTATGAAAGGTAATCTGCTTTACTCAAAGTCTACTGATGTGAATGTGTTAATCTCATCTAAAATCAGCATCTACTTTCATGTTTGTCCAGAAACTGAATACCATGGACTAGCCAAGTTGACACATAAAATTAATAATCACAGCTGGGCAGGGAAGTACCCAGAAATGGGGGTGGGAATCTGTGTTTACAAACAGGCTTGTTGCTGATCTGCACTTGATGAGAGAAAAACAAGACAGAGGTGTAGCCACAGTACCCCGGCTCTGGTCCCGGTCAGAATCAGGGTCAAGAGCTGATTCTTTCCAGTTGCATTTGAGCAAACTGGCTTCTGGCTACAGGTATGAAAGGAGGTGGCTCTGCTGACAGCTGTGTTACTCCATAAAGCACATCCTGCCCCAGACCCCACTTGTGTGTGCCATATACCCCATCCTGCCAATAGCACCACCAGCACACAGGGGTGAGCACACACACCAGCTCCCAAAGAGAACCACAAAGGGCCTTAGAGCGACCAGAGTTCTGGATTCATCTGTACCCATATACTCTGACAGTTGTGCCTTGAGCCAACTTGATCCCCCTGAGCCCTGGTCCTCCAAGTGTGAAGAAGAGCTGAGGCAAGTCCAACAGGCAAGTCAAGCACTTTGAAACTGTGGGAAATATTAGAGTACTGCATAAAATAGGAAGTCTCTCTAATAGGCTTCCATCACAAAGATTCAAAGGCAAGTGGGGAACTGTAGAGGAGGCAGGGGTTTGGGAGGAGACTTGTTGCCAGCAAGCCTGGGGAGAAGAAGAGAGAATGGGTGAGGAGGGAAGAAGAACTACAGAGGAAGAGGGGAGCTACTGACCCACAGCAGCAGTAAATTCTGGTTCTAGTCTCTAGAACAGGAGAAATAATGAGCTGGAGATGCGTCATCCAGAGCCCTGGTGATCAGGACAGCGTTGAAGGTGGCTGCTTAACTGGGGCCAACACAGAGGCACTAGGCATCATTAGCTGGATATTCCTGGCCAAAGTCATATATTTTTAGCCTTGGTTATCTGAATAACTTGCTTGAATAGCTCTAACCTGAGGTAAAATTTGATTGGAAAAGAAAGAGTAAAAACCTAGAGTGGGAATTCTGGACAGCAGGGCTGGCCTGGGACAACATCAGAAATTGGCAGCTGGTCTCAGCCCCTGTCTGCAGCTGACCTTTCCACTTGGTGTCCCTATACCCTACTCATTGAGGACCTACTGCAGGCAGGCCACTGAATCCTCACCATGGCCCTGCAAAGTGGGGATGCTGTCTCACAGTCATTGTGCTCTTACCATTGCCTAGCACTCTCCTGACAGTTTAACAGCTCTCGTCTCATTTAGGAATTAAGAGTCGCACTTTTCAGGTCTGGAGATGTCACTTGAAAGCTAGTGATTCAAAAAATAAATTAATTAAAATTAAAAAAAAAAAGAAAGCTAGTGATTCCAACCTCCCTCTACCTCAGAGGCCCATATTAATTCCCTTCTTCCTGTTTCCGACAAAATACTGAGCTATTAAATCCCAGAGGAACTTAGTGCCCACCTGGCCTACCCCCTTCATCGTACATGAGAGGAAACTGAGGCCCAAGGAAACTATACAAACTATATAAGGTTGCACAGCCGGTTGGTGGCAGGGTCAGGATTAGAACTCAGATGACCTCACCCCTAGGGTCTCTAAGATTTCTCCATGTGGAGAAGAGCTGATCCATTCCCACTGAGTGTAGGGACCGGTAGTGGCTTAATTATGCCATCCTGGAGCATCTCAAGTTTTAGTGAGAAAGGAAACTGTCAACCACTAGCCAAGTAGGGCATGAGAGGGTGAGTTAAAGGAGGTTAAAATTAGGAATTAAAGGAAACCATTCTTGGTTCTCTTCAGTTAATACTACATAGGCTGTCAGCTCTGCTCTTTACTTTACTTAATAGTCTTGAATTGCATAATAATTCAGCCACCATACCACCTTAGGGTCTGGCTGGAATGATACACTCTTATAATCCTTGACATGGAAGGGAACTTGGAGACCATCTTATTATGGAATGGCAAACACAGGGCACTCTGCCATGCATGTCCCTCCTGCACCTCTGCAAGGCAGACTAATTCCTCCCAGATCCTTTGCTCCTCTTTTCTCTACCCCCATCACTGCTGAGAAGGGACTGGTTCTGAATCCTTTTCAGCCAAGAACTGTACCAGTGGATTACAGTTGATTAAGGCATTGATAATCGAAGTGTGATTGGTGGACCTGCAGCAGTGGCATCACCTTGGAGCCACTTAGTGATGCAGAACATCAGCCTCACTCCACAGCTACCAAATCAGAGTTTGCCCTTTTATAAGTTTCTATGCAATCCACATGCAGACTGAACTCTGAGAAGCATAGGGTTTCTTCCCCTACTAAAACAGAGAGAATGTACTTAGAGTGATGGAACAGATACTCTTTAGAGGTAGAAGTGTAAGGGATGGAAAAGTTATGAGACTGAGGCCAGATCTTCTGGGTTAACCCTTGTCACTAACTACTGTGTGACTTGGAGTAAGTCACATGAACTAGGCCATTAGACTGGACCCTCTGTGGCCAAGTTCATCTCTAATTCACCTCAAAAACCCTGGTACCTAGAATGCTAAGGAAGAGAATTACCAGTGGGCTTTGGCTTCTTCCCTCACAACTGAAGGTGTACTAAAGAATGGCTTCCAGCCCCACAGCCATGTGTCCACAACACACTGACTCATGTCCTGGCTTAACTAACATGAAACAAGTGGGTTAGCAGAGAGCTAGCAGGGAGGGTGAGTTTCTGCCCATGAAAACTTCTTGTGAGTGCTGACTCTGGGTTGGGAAACTGTGGGTTAGGGACACTGGCCTTTCTACTGCTCAGCCCCAGAAACCTTGGTCAGGCCCAGCCAGCTTCCTGTGACCCTCTCCTTCTTGCTCCAGGACTCCATACCTTCTCTCAGCTTCTCCACCACACCCTGGGATCTCTGCCTCTCTCCAAGCCTAAATATGTGCAAGACATTTTCCCCAATACCTCACTTCCCTGACACCCATTCTGTCAGGCACAAGAAGACCTTTTGGGGGTTCATCACAGGCAAATTGAGACTGGGGGTTACACAAAGCCCATGGAATTCCCATAATGCCCCCAGGGGCCTATAATCTTCAACTCCCTCTTTGCACGCCTCACTTCCCAACCCTTTCCAGACTAAAGAGTCCATCCTGCTGGAATATCTTTCTTTTACGCAGATGATTTGTGGCACTTAGCTCACCAGCCCCCACCTAGAGCCTCAGTAGGCAGCCCCAGGTCTTTGAAAACTGCTTCTCAAGGGGAGCCAACAGAAGACAAAAGAAAAGGCCAGAAAGAAAGAAAAAGAAATGGCCAGAAAAGAGACAAAAGCACCCTTAGCTATTTGAGGGTCTTGATGTTAGCCTGGAGTAGTACCTGACATCTCTATAACACCTCCTACCCTCTTTGAGAGACCACCATTGGGTCTCCTCCATGGGCCTGGAACTCAGCAGCCTCACCATCCCACCAGGATAAATTCTGCCTAATGTTTTGGTAAAATAAGGCTGCTGGCTTCTTGGAATTCTCATGCAAACCAGTCACAGATTGACTTGATAGAAGGATATTTTACCTTATGCATGAGTTGGATGCTTAAACCAAAATTTGGGAAGTGTTGTAAGGTCACTGGAAAAAAATGAGATATATAAGAATAGGCATGCAAATACATGCCTGCAAAATTATTCCCCAAGTAACCTGTTAAACTCAAAACATTTAGCAAATAAAGCAACCCGATCAGAACAGTTTCCTGGCCATCAACTTGCAGGACTGGGAAGGCTGCCCTGAAGGCTGGGTTCCTATCAGCCCTGCTTATAACCCTTTGGTGTGATTTACATGCTAATTATCTTGACTGCCAGTTCTAAAAATCAGCATTTCCAAGGCCTCTGAATGTGAAGTGACCAAGAATTCTGAGCTGACAGAAGGCATGTGTAGTTACCAGGTTGAGCCAAAGACCTGTCTCCAGGACAATATTCTCTAGTTGGCAATCCAGGGAATTGGGCTGTTCCAATGTAGCTGGATGGTTTATTGAGATATTCATTCAGTTTTATTACTGTTAGTGCCAATTGAGTTAATTTTCTCCTTTGACTCCCTTTTTGGAAGAACAGCCAGGCCTTTGAATCCTGGAGGTCTTTGATGCTCTTGGCAAGGGAGAGAAGGATCCAGACTTTAATTTCTAAATCCTAGTCTCAGAGAGCTGTGAAGCTTGTTACCTGAAAAGGAAATATTTCCAGTGAATGAAGGACAGAGGGCAAAGGGAATGGTTCAACCTTGGAGGGTGGGATTAGGTAGGGAGTTAGTAAGGGGGGAGGGCAGGTGGCCTACATGTGCTGAAGACCAGAGCCACAGTTATTCAGAGTGCTCATGAGGAAGGGTAGCTTCTTGGAAGGCTGGACTCTGGGTTCCTGCTACTCAACGTGTTGTTCATGACCAGCAATGTCAGCATCACCTGGGAGCTCATCAGAAATACAGACCCACTGGATCTAAAGTTATATTTTAGCAGGATTGCCAAGTGATCTGTGTGCACACTGGAGTTTGAGAACTACTTCTCTAGGTTCTACTGCTTGAGAGCCTCAGCCGTGATGCCCAGAAAAACTCAGCACAAAGGAAGAGAATGGGGTTGCAACACTAGAACACTCCCCACTGGCCTTGGACAAGAGATTCAGGAACAGCAGTCATAAGCCTTTCCCCAATTTTCTGGATGTTGTAAATGCCAATGTTTCTAAGCAAGCCAAGAGAGGGCGAAGATCTCAAAATACAAGTGAGATGTAATTTCCCACCATCCGTAAAGGTGATGGCTTAAAGCAGAGTTGGTGAATTTACAAAATGTAAGGAACTCTGATGTGTCTTTCACCTGAGTGCTGTGGAGGAAATTTATAGCCTTTACTTGATTAAATGGATTTCCTGACAAGCTGTGTCTGAAATACCTACTCCCTATCGTCACCACACACAATAGATTTTAATTCTTATTGTTGAAAATTCACCAAAACATATGTAATTAGTCAGTTTTTGCTGCATAACAAACTCAAGATCTTAGTGGCTTGTAACAACAAATGCTGCTTTTCCTTGTTGACCTCAGGCTTTCTGCAGGAATCAGTTGGACTTGACCCCAAGCCCCAGTTTGAGCTTATGTCTGTTCCACGTGCCTTCTCATTGCAGGACCAGCAGCTCCCCAAGGCACATTCCTGTCATGGCAGATGGCAGATGGCAGAAGCAAAGCATCCAAGCCAAACTACACAGGCATTTAAAGCCTCTGCTTAGTATCACATTTGCTCACAATTTATTGGCTGAAGGAAGTCACATGGCCAAATCCAGGTAGGTGTGGAAGTATATTCCATCTACTCTATTGAGAAGCAATGCAAGGTCACATGGCAAAAGAAGTCAGAGGGGGAGAAATGGGAACAGAAATCCTATTTTGCACAAAACATTAGCCCATTTTCCTGTCTTGGTAAACCTAATGAACCTGTGTAAGGCCATCTGGGATGATGATGGCTCTCACCAGCCAGGGACTCTCCAGGACCAAGAATGTAAGAAGGCACAGAGGTGGTTGTTTTTCCATAGAATACTGAGTCTGTTATTTTAAATATACCCTGTTCATTTCTTATAAACCTGATCTGAGGGAAGAAAAAAAAAAAGTTAAGGAATAATTTGTGTGGTCTGGTTAGTCAAGATTTCCTTAATTGAGTACAAATTAACTTTATTTTTTCAATTTAATGCTTATAAATTTTAAAGAATATTTAGTACAAATTCAGTAAAAGTTTCAAAGAAAATAGTATATTCTATAGTAATAACACAAGGATAATGACAAAATTTACTGAATTCTTAGTATGTGCCAGACACATTTAATTCTCAACCAATCCTATGAATTAAGTAATATTATTATTACCATTTTACAGATCAAGAAACTGAGGCTTAATTACCAATTAAGTAATCTTTTCAGGGTCAGACAGCCAACCAGAAACATGAAACATTCTTGAACTGAACATCTCTTAGCTTTATTGTTCTTTTCTAAGAAATGAAAATAATAAACCCCACCCTGATATTATTACTGATAAAGATAATATCTATAACATCCAGGTATATTGTACAGTTTCTATAAAAGATACTTATTTTAAAGGAACATAGCTTCTTGATCTGTAACAGGAAGACAATCCCTCACTGTAAGAACAGTTCTGATAAACAACTCCAGAGAGGGAATAATAGCAGATAATGACCAAGTTATTAATTTATTCCAAGCTTCTTTCCAAATTACTAAATGAGGACTTGAAAACAATATTAAGGCAGGGTTGAAGATTTTCTAAGGAAGTATTGTGCTTTCATCTCTTTCCTGTCATAGAAGGGGGAGATTTAAAACAGAGGGTGGAGGAAGAACTAAAAATTGGTGATTGAGCTTGTATCCATCTTTTCCTAGGAGCTAGCTGATTGAAGGCTGAGGAATGGAGGCCTGACAGCAGCAAAAAGCCCACACACTAGATAAACCAATCATCACCTTATATTTTATATCTAAACTAAAGATGCCATTCCTGTTACAAATCCATTTTATAATCCCTAAAGATGTGCAGGATCCAAAGACCATAAAAGAATATTATTAGCAAATTGAGAAATTATACGAATTGATAGAATATGGTTCCTTGTGGAATGTGTTTTACAAAGAATCAACCACAGACCCCAAAGCCTTTGAACGGATAATAGAGAAATACTATGAAATTCCACGTACATAAATCCAACAAATTAGTTGAAATGGGCCAATTCCTTGAAATCCACAAAGAATCTAAACTCACCCACGATGAAATAGTTAACCTGAATAGTCCTGGAACTATAAAACCAGTTAAATGGTTTTAAATAATTAAAAACTTTCCACAAAAGAAATCTCCAAGGGCAGCCCAGGTGGCTCAGCGGTTTAGAAGGCGGTGCCGCCTTCCATCCAGGGCCTGATCCTGGAGACCCAGGATCAAGTCCCACATCGGGCTCCCTGCATGGAGCCCGCTTCACCCTCTGCCTGTGTCTCTGCCTCTCTCTCTTTCTGTGTCTCTCATGAATAAATAAATAAAATCTTTAAAAAAAAAAGAAATCTCCAAAACAAGATAGTTTCACTGAAAAATTCTACCAAACCTATAAGAAAAATATAGGTTTATATTATGCACTAATATGCACAAACTCTTCCAGGACATAGAAAGGGAAGGAAAATGTCCCAACTAGTTTTATGAGGTCAGTTTTACCCTGATATCAAAATCAGACAAAGAGTACAAAAAATTACAACTACAGGTGAATATCTCTCATGAATTTAGATGCAGAAATATTCAACAAAATATCACCAAATTGGATCTAGGAATATATAAAAGGAATCATACACCATGACCAAACAGGTATAAAAGCTAGGTATAAAAAGCTAGTTCATCATTCAAAAAAATATTTAAACTTAACTGCTATATCAATAAGCTAAGAAGAAATATATAATCATGCAATTTGAAATAGGAAAAGCATTTGATAAACTCCAAAGCCAACTCATGATAAAAACTCTCAACAGGTTAGGAATAGAAGGGAATCACTTCAACCTGATAAAGAGCATCAACAAAACCTTTCAACTAACATCATAGTTAATGGGGAAAGACTGAATGCCTTCCCCCTAAAACTGGGAACAGGTCAAGCCAATGATGTCTTCTTTCACCACACTTACTCAAAATACTACTACTGGCAGTTCTAGGCTCTGCAATAAGACAAGAAATAAAAGTAAAAACCACATATATTAGAAAGGAAGACATAAAGCTTTCCCTATTTGCAGATTACATGATTATCTACATAGAAAGTCCCAAGTAATCTATCAAAAACTCCTGTAAATAAGTGAGTGCTTATTTATAAGTCTACTAGTACTTTCATAAGAAAATATGACAGACTGGGTGACTTATACAACAGAATTTACTTTCTCAAAATTCTGGAGGCTAGAAGTCCAAAATCAAGATGTTGACAAGGTTGATTTCTGGCTTGCAGATTGTCGACCTTCTCACTATGTCCTCACATGGCCTTTCCTCTGTGTGCAGGTTCCTGTATGCATTTCTCTTCCTCTTCTTATAAGGACATCACTCTTACTGCCTTAGGGCTCCACTCTTATGATCTCATTTAACCTTAATTACCTCCTAAAAGGCCCTGTCTCCTAATACTCACACGAGGGATTAGGGCTTAAACATATGAATTTTGAAGGGAGAGAATTCAGTCCATAGCAATGAGTTTAGTCACATTCTAGGATACAAAGTCAAAACACAAAAATCTGTCATATTTCTAAATATTAGTATTGAATAATTTTTAAAAGGTACCATGTAAAAGAACTCCCCTTAGAAGGAAATATGTAGGTACAATTCTAACAAAATATACATAAAGCCTATGTGCTAAAACTCTGAAATACTGATGAAATAAACCAAAGAAGACCTAAATATATGTAGAACCAACCATGTTCATGGATTGGAAGATTCCACATAGGAAAAAAGCTGTTTTCCTCTGAAATGACCTATGGATTAAATGCAGTTTCAACCAAAATCCTAGCAGAATTGTTATAGATATTTGACAAGGTGGTTCTAAAGCCAATATGAAAGGCAAAGAAACTAGAATACTCAAAAGAATATTGGCTTTTGAAGAATCCCACTATTCAATTTTAAGATTTATTTTAAAATAATCAAACAATATGGTATTGACAGAGAGAGGGGGGGAGATACATATATCAGCAGAACACAATAGAGAGTACAGACATAGACACAAACAAATATGAATGGTTGATTTTTGTCAAACATACAAAGGCAATTCAGTGTAGATATGATAGTGTTTTCAACAAATGGTATTGGCATTCATACACACAAAAAAGTGAACTTCTATCTAAATCTCACACTTTATACAAAACTTAACTCGAAATGGATCATAGATCCTAAGGGAAAATATGCAACTCTAAAACTTTCCAAGGAAAATGTAGAGCATCTTTGTGACCTGAGGTTAGGCAAAGAGTTCTTAGACATTATAGCAAAAGTCCAATTCATAAAAGAAAAAAAAATTGATAATTTGGACTTAATCAAAACTGAAAGCTTTGGTTCTGTGAAAGATATTCTTGAAGAATCAAAACACAAGCTGAAAACTGGGAGGAAACACTTGCAAATCACATATCTAACAAAGGGCTTGTGTCCAAGATATGTTAAAAACTGTCTTATTCAACAAACAACCCAGTGAAAAAATTGGCAAAAGACTTAAACAGACCCTTCACCGAAGAGAGTATATGGATGGCAAATAAGCACATGAAAGATGTCCAACATCATTAGCCAGTAGAGATATATAAATTCAAACTATAATGAAATATCATTATATATGTATTAGAACGGCTAAAATAAAAAAAAATACTAACAGTGCTAGGACCTGGTGAGGATTCAGTAGTATGGAACTCCTATGTACATTGCTAGTTGAAATGTAAATTGGTGCAGTCACTCTAGAACAGTTTGGCAGTTTCTTATAAAAATAAATGTACACGTGTCATCTCATCCAGCAATCCTATTTTTAGGTATTTGCTCTGGAAAAATGAAAATTTATGTTCATTCAGAACCCTGTCCACAAATGTTTAAAGCTGTTCTATGAATAATTACCAAAAACTGGAAACAATCTAATGTCTTTCAGTGGGTAGATGGGTAAATAAAGTGGGATATCAATACATTAGCAAGAAACCATTATACACATAACAATGGGATAAATCTCAAAGGCATTATGCTGAGTGAAAGGAACCAGTCTGGAAAGGTTACATACTATATGATTCTGTTTATAGGAGATTCTCAAAAGAAGTATAGTGAGAGATAACAAATAAATGTTCACCAGTAGTCAAGAGTGAGGAAGAGGGTGTGTTTAGGGCACAGCAGTATAAGAGAGTTTTTTTGGGTGATGGAACTGTTCTGTATCTTTTTTTAAAGATTTTATTTATTAATTAGAGAGAGAGAGGCAGAGATAAAGACAGAGGGAGAAGCAGGCTCCCTCTGGGGAGCCTAATGTGGGACTCGATCCCAGGAACCCGGGCTCACGACCTGAGCCAAAGGCAGATGCTCAACCACTGAGCCACCCAGGTGCCCCGGAATTGTTCTGTATCTAGATTCTGGTGGAGGTTACCCTAATCCATTGGTGTGCTTAAACCCATGGACCTGTCCATATTTTTTAAAAAGTCAATCTTGATGTATATTAATTTTAAAAAGTCATTTCTTGGGGGGCAGATTTTTTAATCAGAAGTAATAAATACACATTATGGCAGAAACTATTATCCCCCTAATATCCATTCTTCCTTTCTATCTTTTAATAATGGAATTCTCTCTGTGTGTGAGTGTTGGGAGGACACATGGTTGCCCAGCCAGAGACTGGTTTCCTAGCCTCCCTTGCAGCTAGATGTAGCCATGTAACTGGATTTTGCCAAGATAGAAGTACCTCCTTGAAATAGAGGCATTTATGACCTCCGTTTACTTCTTCCTCTTGTCCTAGAGGTGGTGCTGATGAGCTACTCTCAACCACAAGGACAACTGAAACAGCAGACACCTTAGACCAGTGCAGGGCCAGCTGGGACCCTGGGTGATCTCAGACTGGTAGGTAAGAGAAAAAGAAACTTTGAATTTATGTAGGCTAATGCATTTTGCAGTCTCTTTGTTAGACCAGCTTAATCCTTACCGTAATTAATACACATATTCATTGTAGAAAAATGTAAAGGGTAAAATAAAAGTCATCCACAGTCTCACCATCAAAGAGAGACACACTTTGATCTCACCTTGGCCTTTTCAATATGCTGGTAGGGTAACAATAAAAAATGAAATATTCCAAAGAGTATGAGCATATCTGGTATTGTGTAGATTTCTTGAAGAATCCTGGATTTGGGAGGTGAGGTATAGGGATAGAACTCCCCCTTAGATTGCAATGCTGACTCTCCTTCCCAGGAAATATCATGGTCTGGACATTGTTCCACTAACACACTATTACTCTGGGTCAGAGTAAAACCAGTTTCATAAGTAAAACCAGTTTCATAAGCAGTTCTTGTGGAGGACATGTTCCTGTAGTATCTTGAGTGTGAGGAATTAGTACAAAATCCTTAAAAGCTTGGTCTTTGGAACTGGAAAGTCATGGATCCAAGGCCTCGTTCCACTTCTTATTTATGTGTGTAACTTTGAGCAGGTGTCTTAACTTCTCAGAATTTCAGTTTCCTCTGCTCTAAAATGGGAATGAATAATAACACCTCCCATATGGAGTTGTTGTGTGAACTAAATGTGATGATACACATAAAGGCATAACACTGGGTCTAGCACATAATAAGTTCTCAGAAATGGGAGGCCATTTGATTATTCATATACTACATGTTGAGGACCTATAATATGCCAGGCACATTTCTAGGCACTGGAGAAATAGCGGTGAGTAACAAAAAAGATCCTTGCTTGCTTGTATCTTACCTTCAGTGGAAGAGATAGATAATAAAATTCTAAAATAATAGTAGATCTGATGAAAGAGTGACTTATTGTTAATAAGGCTAATATTAGCTCAGGCATGTGTGAGGATATATGGCTTCAGTTTCCTCCCTCAATTCTGCAAGGTCTGTGCAGAGAGCTGTGCAGGGTGGGTATAGACAGTAAGGACATTAAAGGACTTACACAGGAGAGCTCGTGCAATGCATAATTTTGTGGGCCATGGCAGGTGCCATGCTCTCTGTGTGAAGTGTTCTCCATTGCTGAGAATGGCTGAAGCCTTCACCTGTCAGAGTCAGGCAGGAGGATCTAAGGACATGGGCAGGAAGTCTCTGGTAAGGTTTCAGATCTTCTGGCCCTCTCCTGGGGCCACTAGCAAATAGAGTTAATTTTTCCAATCTAATGGATGGCAGGTTGTTTCTGTTGAGAAAGAATTTCTCTATCCATGGATCAAAAGCTAAACAGCAGCTCTCAACTTGTTGTTCAGCAGAATTACTTATAGATTTTGTTTAAAAACAGCACCATCCAAGCCACTGTATTCCCAGAAAGTCTGCTTCAGTGCAACTCAGTGATGGAGATCAGGCATTCTTGTTCCATGCTGATTTAGAAGTGCCCCCAGTGGTCAGAGCCACTGGTTCCGGATACAACCTCCATCTTCAAATCAAATCAGAGACCACTTCTTGCCCCCAGGTAGGAATGGTCCAGATGCTGTGCCTTTGTAGAGCTAATTTGTCACTTCCATCCCTGGAGTTTAGATCACCCTGGATGGCTGTGATAGAGGAGGGACTAGAAACATTATTAGAGGAGAAGGAGGCTGCTTTCCAGTGGTGCAGAGTTCATCTCGGTCATGCTATCCCTCTAGCCTGGAACACTTGCTCTTCTATTCTTCATGGCTTCTGTAAGGTCTAACCGACCTTCAGACTTTCTACTTACAAACCTCCTGTCTGGTGACAGCAGCCCATAAGAGTCTCTGTTCTTTTTGAAATCTGGCCCATGAGTAGTGATAGGGTTTTACAACTTATAAAGTACCATTGCATATATTAATATTTTCAACACTTAGTGAGACAGATATTATTATAACCGTATTACAAAGGCAGAAGCCACAAATTTAGAATGTTAAATGATGTGCAAAGACCCCTCCCTGAACCTGTAACCAATAGGTCTGGAGCCCAGGTCTCCTTACTCCAGAGTGCTCTCAAGTCCCACCTTATATGGCAGATTCCCTTCAGCAGTGTCCTGCCACCTGTTCATCCATTTCTATAGATATCAGCATGATTGGTTTAATCTTCCCAAGTGCTTGATCATAAAAATTGCATTTTGTTTTCCTTTTCTGTTGTATTAAAATGGTTTATTCATGATAGTCCTAATTTGAATGAGTTTCTTAAACATATATTGTTCACCTAGCACCTAATTGAAAATTATACTATTTACAAAAACAAAATTGAAATTGTTACCATTTTTTAAGATTTTATTTATTCATGAGAAACATAGAGAGAGACAAAGACATAGGCAGAGGGAGAAGCAGGCTCCTTCCAAGGAACCTGATGTAGGACTCGATCCCAGGACCCCAGGGTCATACCCTGAGCCAAAGGCAGATGCTCAACTGAGCCACCCAGATGCCCTGAAATTTGTTTTCTGGAAAAGATTGGTTGCATAAAATAAACACACTTTTCTAGCTTTAGCTCTAAGTTCTAATTTAGGGAGCCCATGTGGATGTGGGCTGGGCTGAGTTGCTCTTTCCTTGTTGGTTTGCTGTGAGCACAGAAAATTCAGGAATCATGAGGTTTTGGGTACTGTTGCCTCTTTAACAACACTCTTCATGTTATCACATTTTTCCCACACAAGTCTGTACATAGGCATTCATTTAATATAGGTACTGAAAGGTCTCAGGGTAGCAGCATGGCACTTTTTCTGGAAAGTCATCAGCTCCATCAATTCCACATTTTCTTAGAGGAGAATTACAAATGATTAATTAAAGGTACAGAGTCATCTGAAGATACATTCAGATGATTTGCATATTGAATAAAAAAAACTGCCTTTTGCCTCATTCTAGATCCTATCATTTAAAGTGCATTGATCGAAATTACCAGAACTCAGTTAACTTCATTCAAATCCCAAAGACTTCAGCACAATAGTTTTGGCAAGGGACATTTCCGATTTTCCTCTCACATAGCTCAGATTTCTTCATCATTCACAGCAGTCAAGTTTAGCAGCTCTGCTGCATAGAGGGAACTGGTGGGCTGCCAGCTGCAGCATTGTGTGGATCTGGAGATATTTCCAATTAGACAAGAGTAGGAGGCACCTCCGAGAGAGATGGGAAGATGACTACTCCCTTTGCATTATGAAAGGGAGGAGAATTTGACCCTCTAGGGAGATATTTCACAGTTGGAAAATAGCTACATCCTTATTCAGTTTCCTGCAAAGGATCCATGCAGTGGACCAAAACATGGGCCTTCCTTTCTCCATAGGCTGAGCTTGAAGTGAGCATGGCAAGACCACACTGGACTCCTGCAGTTCCCAAAGCACCCCTGGCTGCCTTACATCTCTGGCCTTTGCTCAATCCCTCCCCTACACCAGATAGGAATAGCCATGGACTAGGCACTACAGAAGAAAGATGCATGAACTGGAAGATGAAGACATAGCAAAATAAACTACCCAAATGTAGAACAGAGAGGGGAGAACTTTAAAAAGACTAAAAAGTGAACCAGATGGAGATCCCTGGGTGGCTCAGCAGTTTAGCGCCTTAGGGCGTGATCCTGGAGTCCTGGGATCGAGTCCTCTGTCGGACTCCCAGCATGGAACCTGCTTCTCTCTCTGCCTGTGTCTCTCTCTCTGTCTCTGTCTCTCTCTCTCTGTCTATCATGAATAAATAAATAAAAATTTTTAAAAAAGTGAACCAGATAGCAGTGACTTGTAGGACAAATCAGGCAGTCTAACTTACATGCAATTAGAACTCCCAGAAAAGGGGGAAGAGGAAGAGGGGAAAAAACATATATAGGAATAATTTTTTCCAAATTTTATAAAAAATTTATAAACCCAGAGATCCATGAAGATCAGAAATCCTAAGAAAGATAAGCACAAAGTAAACCACACCAAATCACACCATATATAAATTCCTGAGCCTTAACAGAAAAGATGGACAATAAACAAGCATGTGGAGAAATTGGAACTCTTACACATTGCTGGTAGGAATGTGAAATGGTACAGCTGCTATGAACAGTTTAGCAATTTCTCAAAAATATAAAATAGATTTACCATATGATCCAGCAATTTCATTCCAAAGTACATACCTAGGGGCTCCTGGGTGGCTCAGCAGTTGAGCGTCTGCCTTCAGCTCAGGGTGTGATCCCAGGATCCGGGATTTAGTCCCATATTGGGCTCCCCATAGGGAGTCTGCTTCTCCCTCTGCCCATGTCTCTTCCTCTCTCTGTGTGTGTCTCTCATGAATAAATAAATAAATCTTAAAAAAAAGTATATACCTAAGATAACTGAAAATTTCAACACAAATGTTCATTGTAGCATGATTCATAGTAGCCAACAAGTAAAAGCAACCCAAGTGTCCATTAAATGATGAATGGGTAAACAATATGTAGTATATCTATACAATGGAATATTATTTGTCCATAAAAAATAAAATTCAGATTGTATTATGCCATTTACATGCAATGTCCAGATAGGTGCAAATCAATAGAAACAAACAGTAGATGAGTGGTTTCCAGAGCCAAGAGGGATAAGGGAATGGGAATGACTGCCAATGGGAATGGGATTTCATTTTAGAGTATTGAAATTGTTCTGGAATCCAATAGTGATTGATGCACAACTCTGGTTATACTACAAACTATGGAATGTGAATTTTATGGCATGTGAATTAGATCTCAATAAAGGTGCTATTAAAGAAAAAAACAAGCTAAAAAAATAAATTCCTGAGCCTAAGTCATAAAAAGATCATCTTAAGAGCCAGAGTGCACGGGCTTAAGCCCTGGATGTTATACTCATAAATCATTGCACACTACATCTGAAACTACATATGTACTTTATGTTGGCCAATTGAATTTAAATAAAAAGAGCGAGCCAGACTAAAATGTTGCTTTAAAGACAAAGAAACAAAGAATGGCAATAAATTTCTAGTAAGAAATTGTAAAAAGCATGGAACAAAATGTCTAACATGATGAAGTATAAAAAGGGTCATCCTAGAATTATATACCCAGTAAATACCATTAAGAGGAAGAAAAGCTGAAGTCTTTTCAGATAAATAAAAGCTAAGATAATTCTTCACAAGCAGACCTGTACCATGAGAGAAGTGTTAATGATGAAGGAGCATGATCCTAGATGGGAACTTGGATCTACACAAAGAAATGAGAAGCAACAGATTTTTAAATATCTGTGTAACTATAAAATACTTTTTATTATTTTAAAAAACAAACTCCTTAAAAGATAGTTAATTGTTTAAAGCAAACATAATGACAATATATACCAGAATTTGTAATATGAGTCGAAATAAAATACATAACAGTAGCACAAAAGATGGAAGGAAAAAAGTGGAAGTATATTTATATTTTTCTTATGAGTGAGGAAATATGATATCATCTAAAGGTAGATTTTGATCATTAGAGATGAATATGATAAATTTCAGAACAAACTAACACACTAAAACAAAAGATATAGCTAATAAGTGAATGGTGGAGCTACTAAGGAATAATAAAATATATTCAATATAAAATAGGGAGGAAACGAAAAAAAGGAACAGAGGAGAAATGAAAAAAAAAACAAAATATAGAAAACAAATAATGAGATGGTAAGCTTAGATATCAGTAATTACCTTAAATGTAAGTGGCCTAACCCTTACTGTCCAATACACTAACCACTAGCCACATGGAGCTCTTCAAATTAGCTTAAAATTTACTAAAACTATTTAGCTCTTCAGTCATACCAGCAATGTTTCAAGTGCTCAGTAGCCACCTAATTAGTGGCTAACATATTAAACAGATATTTTGTAACATTTGCACCATCAGAGAAAGATCTATTGGAAAAGGCTGGTCTCAATATTACAATTAAAAGCAAAATTATGAAACTGAATAGGAAAGCAAGAGCTGTCTTCCAAAATACACAGGCACACACACACATGTGCACACATGTGTGGAAATAGGATCAAAAGGATGGAAAAAGATATACCATGCAAACACTAATTATAAGAAATCTGGAGTGGTTCTATTAATGTCATACAAAGCAGGCTTCTGAATAAGGCACACAATCGATGAAAGGGAATATTTCAAAAGGATAAATGACTCATTTTACCTAATAACCTTTAATACTAAAGAAGATTTAACAACACTAAACATGTTTGTACTCAGAGATTTGGAACTATACTGGACATATCTTCCTGCATGAGACAACATGAAAAGTTGGATAAAATATATGAAACAGTGGTCTTCAAGGCATTAGACAGCAGGCAACAAAGGACAGTAGTTTCCTGAGAGACAGGAAACAAATAGAGTAAACCCCATAACTGCCTCATCTATAGACCTTGGTGCAGGGATAGGGAGGACAGGTGGAGCCTGGTGGCTCACTGAATGGAGGACACAGAGCTGATGGTCCAGAGAGATGAAAGCGGCTGGAGATTACAGGACAGAATGCCAGAGAAGAGAGATTGTATGAAGAGACAACTCCAGAGATCACAGAGCTATACATATGTCAAAACTTTAAAAACTGTACCCTTGGGAGCCTTGTGGCACCCCTCCCTGCTTGGCAGGGAGTCTACTTCTCTCTCTCTCCCTCTGCCTCTCACCCCACTCATGTTTTCTCTTTCTCTCTCTCTCAAATAAATATTTAAAAAAATAAAAAACTGTACACTTAATATGCACAATTACTGCATGTTAATTATAGCTCAATAAAGCCCTT
This sequence comes from Nyctereutes procyonoides, assembly GCF_905146905.1. Taxonomy (NCBI): domain Eukaryota; kingdom Metazoa; phylum Chordata; class Mammalia; order Carnivora; family Canidae; genus Nyctereutes; species Nyctereutes procyonoides. The sequence goes on along the minus strand of NW_026575049.1, from coordinate 43,028,119 downwards.
TCTTTTTTTAATAAATTAATTTTTATTGGTGTTCAATTTACCAAAATACAGAATAACACCCAGTGCTCATCCCGTCAAGTGTCCCCTTCAGTGCCCGTCACCCATTCACCCCCACCCCCCACCCTCCTCCCCCTCCACCACCCCTAGTTCATTTCCCAGAGTTAGAAGTCAATAAAGCCCTTTCTTAAAAAAAGATAAGGATATATGTGAGCAATTTCATGCCAATAAATTCAAACAGCATAGATGAAATGGACAAATTTCTTGAAAAATACAAATATCAAAACTGTCTCCAGAAGAGACAACTGAACAATTGTATATGTATTTAAGTAATTACAATTGCATAATTGCTGCATTTGCACAAAGAAAATTATAGGCACAGATGACTTCACTGGAAAATTTTCTGAAACTTTTAAGGAAGAAATACCCCAATTCTACCCAATTTTTTTTCCAGAAATTAGAGGAAGACACACTTCCCAACTCATTCACGAGCCCAGCATTACCCTGATACCAAAACCATACAAAGGCATTACAAGAAAAGAAAATGCGGACAAACATCATTCATGAATATGGATTCAAAAATTCTTAAGGATTCTTAGAAAATCAATTCCAGCAAAATATAAAAATAATAACACATCATGCATGACCAATTGGGTTTATCTCAGGAATGCATGTTTCATTTAACATTGGAAAATCCATTAATGTAACTCACTATATCAACAAACTAAAAAATTAATGAAACCAAATAGATTTAGGAAAATCAGTTGACAAAATTTAAAACCCACTTATGAAAAGTCTCTCAGCAAGGTAGAAATAGAAGAGAACTTCCTCAACCTTATAAAATGCATCTATGAAAAACTTGAAACAACTAATACCATCTTGAGAGTAATGATGGGTAAAGAGTATGCTTTTCTCCTAAGTTCAGAAATCTGATAGTGTACCCTTGTGCACTGCTTTTATTCAACATCATACTGGAGGTCATAGTCAACGTAATAAGGCAAAGCAAAAAAAGATACAAAAGGCATATCAGATTGGAAAGGAGGAAATATAACTCTCATTATTTGGAGACAATATATTTGTGTACAAAGAAAATCACTAGAATCTGCCAAAGGGAAAAACAAAAAGCTATTAGAACTGAATAACTGATTTTAGCAAAAGCAAAGGATGAAATTCACAGGTCAATAAACAAAGTGAATTGTATTTCCATATACTAGCAACAAACAATTGAAAATTGAAATTTTAAAACAATACATTTAGAGTATCACCAAGAAACAGACATAGTTAGGGATAAATTTAAGTAAAATATGTTAAAGAAATATACAGTGTACACTATAAAACGTTGCTGACAGAAATTAAAGAACACCTAAATGAATGGATAGTTGTGCCATATCCATGGGAAAAGATTCAGTATTATTAAGATGTCAATTCTTAAATTGATCTATAGACTCAAAACAATCCCAATCAAATTCTCAACAGACTTCTTTTGTAAAAATTAGGTAATGTTGAAATTCGTATAGAAAATGCAAAGAATCTAGATTATCCCAAGAATTTTGAAAAAGAATACCAAAGTTAGAGTACTTAATATTACCCAATTTAAAGACTTATAAAATGTACAGTGATCAAGACAATGTGGGTTTTGGTGCAAGAATAGTTATATGGGCCAGTAGAGCCAAAAAATGAGTAGATATAGACCCACATGTCAATGGATTTTTAACAAAGGGGCCAGGATAATTCAATAGGAAAAAGAGTTTTTTTCATCATACAGTATTAGAACAACTGGATATTCATATTGGAGGGAGGGGAAAGCTCATCACCTTCCTCCCAGCATAAACATATAAACTCAAAATAAAACTCAAAATGTATTGCAAACCTAAATATAAAAACTAAAACCATAGAGCTTTTAGAAGAAAATATTGGAGCATATCTTACTCATTGGGAGAAGATAGTGATTTCATAGAACAATATCTATAAAAGGGAAAAATTATGCATTACACTTAATCAAAATCTAAAAATTTTCATCAAAAGTGACCAGGTAGAAAATAAATAGGCAAACTGCATATTATGATAAAATCTTAACTGAACCTTTATCTGAAAAAAGACTTATATCCAAAATAAACGAAAAACTCCTGCAATTCAGAAATAAAAATAATTCAATTTTAAAGAGTGGGATTAAAAGATACGAATATACATTTTATAAAAAAGATACACAGAGGTGCCTAGGTGGCATAGTTGGTTAAGCACCTAACCCTTTGTTTCGGCTCAAGTCATGATCTTGTCATGAGATCAAGCCCCACACTGGGCTCTGTGCTCAGTGTGGAGTCAGCCTAAGACTCTCACTCCCTCTTCCTCTGCCCCTACTTCCTGCATTCTCTGTCTCTCTCTCTCTCAAATAAATAAATAAATCTTTTTTAAAAATCCAAATAGCTAGTAAGCTTATGAAAAGATGTTCAACATATCAGTAATCAGGGAAATATATCACAGTGATAGAGCAGTACACATCCACTAGAAAGGCTAAAATAAAAAAAAAAAGATTGATAATACCAAATGTTACAAGGATGTGGAGTGTGGTAGACAGACTCTAACATGGCCCTCAGTGATCCCTGGTTCCTGATGTTCATGCCCTTATATAATCCCCTCCCTTTAAATGTGGGTGAGACTTATGTGGGTGAGCAAGGGAATGTGGCAAAAGTGATGTGATACACTTTCGTGTTTACTTTATAGATTATAGCTTCTATCTTGCTAGCCAACTATCTCTAATGGCTATCTCCCTTGCTATATTTGATGAAGTAAGCTGCTATACGAAGAGGCCGATGGGGCAAAGAACTGAATGTGGCCACAAGCCAACATCCAACAGTTGCTGAAGCCTGACAGCCCACAAGGAAACGATTCCTGCCAACAGCCACATGAATTTGGAAATGGATCCTTACCCAGTTGTGCCTCTGATGAACCACAGCTCTGGCAACACCTTGATTGCAGCCTCACAAGAGACCCTGAAACAAAGGACTCAGCTAAATGATGCCAAAATTCTTGAACTGCATCAACTGTATGATAACAAATATGTGTTGTTTTAACCTTCTACATTTGTAGTGAGTTTTTATGCATCAATAGATAACCAATAGATGGACTGGAATTGTCACACAGTATGGTGGGAGTGTAAAATGGCATAACCGTCTTGTAAAATAGTTTGATAAATATGCACTATGCTAACCCCAAGACCCAGCAATTGCACTCTAGGTATTTCCCCATGAAAATAAAACTATGTGTCCAAACAAAGGCTTGTACCTGAATACTCATAGCAGCTTTACACATACTAGCCCACAACTAGAAACGATCCAAATGCCCATTCATAGATGAATGAACAAAATGTGGAATATCCATACAGTGGAATACTACTCAATAGTAAAGGGGGATGAACTAATACATGGAACAACATTGATGAATCTCAAAACATCATGTTGAGAGAAAGAGGCTAGACATAAAAGAATATATTATAAGACTCACAAGACTGACTTAGAGGGGTGATTACCATATTCTATATCTTGGTTACAATGAGTTGTCAGAATTCATTGAGTTGTTCACTTAAAATTGGCATATTAATTGTATATAAATGATTCCCCTGTGAAATTGATTTTTTAAAAATAGAACTCAAAATGGATTAAAGACTTACACATCAGACCTGAAACTTTAAAACTCCTAGAAGAGGAGCAAAACTTCATGACATTGGCCTTGGCAATAATTTCTTGGATATGACACCAAAAGCACTGGCAAAAAAAGGCAAATATAGACAAGTGGTATTGCATCAGACTAAAAAGTTTCTGCACAGCAAAATGAATAATTAACAGTGGAAAAAACAACCTACAGAATGGGAGAAAATATGTGAGAACCATGTATCTGAAAAAGGATTAATATCCAGATTAAGGAATTCCTACAACTTAATAGCAAAACAACCAAATAAACCAATTTTTTAAGTGAACAAAGGATTTAAATGGACATTTCCCTAAAGAAAATGTACAAATGGCAAATAAGTGTATGAAAAGATGCTCAACATCATTAATCTTCAAACACCTGTTAGGATGGCTATTATTTTTTTAAAAAGTGATCATGAGGATGTGGAGAAACTGGAACCCTTGTGTACTGTTGGTGAGGATGTAGGATGGTGCAGCTACTATTGAAAACAGTATAAAGGTTTCCCAAAAAATTAAAAATTGAAATGCCATATGACCCAGCAATCCCACATCTGGGTGTTTATCCACAAGAATTGAAATCAGGAATCTTGAAGAGATATTTGCACTTGTATTCATTGCAGCCTTACAATAGCCAAGATATGGAAACAACTTGAATGTCCACAAATAGGTGAATGGACAAATAAAATATATTATATATATATATATATATATATATATGCACAATGGAGTATTATTCAACCTTTAAGGAAAAAGAAAAGGAAATCTAATAGTCTGCTACAAAATGGATAAACCTTGAGGATATTGTGCTAAGTGAAATAAGCTGTTCACAGAAGGACAAGATACTGCATGATTCCACTTATAGGAGGTATCTAAAGTAGTTAGATTCATAGAAGCAGAAAATAAAATGGCGGTTGCCAGGGGCTTATGTAGGAGGGGAAAATGGAGAGTTGGCCAATAGGTTTAAAGTTTCAGTTATGCAAGATGAATAAATTCTAGAGATCTGCTGTACAACATCGTTCCTATCTTTAACAAAACTGTATTGTAGCCTCAAAGAGTTTTAAGAGCATAGAATTTATATTAATTGTTTTTACCATAATTTTTAAAAAATAAGTCTTCAAACAGGCCATTTGCCCAAGCTATGACCATAGACTGGTTAGATGTGCCTTGGCTGTGCAAGCCTGGGACCCTGGATTTCTTTCTCTACAGCACTTTTCACACATTTGTGTCATGGATTTTCAGTTGTGAGTCTTCTGCTCTATAACATAAGCTCTCTAAGCTCAGGGATCTCCTTGGTTGACTTACACAGTGCCTGGCCCAGAGCAGGCATTTATGGAATAAATATACAGATTTTTAAAAAATTTTGTGGAGTTAATTGAAACTATATGAAGTTCTGCCATTGTGTGGGCTCAGTCTGAACCAAGTTATTATGTGGTCTTCATAAAATTCTCCATTGAAGACTATGCATTCTGCTCTGAGTTGCCCACAGACATGTTTCTGTGCCAAGTTCACTTTGATGGACAAGTGTGATCAAAGTGTGATGCCAGAAGTGGCTTAAACTAAGTTAAGAAAACCATCTCCTCAGTTTACTTCTGTCTGGGCAGGCCACTCATCACACTTGTAAGTCCCAGCCCTGATTAAGAACAGCTGGACTGAGCTTCTTTTCACATTTCAATTTTAGGGAATTGAGGGAGGTTCTCACAGTTTTCCCAGGAAGAATTAGTAATCCCTTCTTCTGTGACCTCCCCCTGCTCCCCACCCTGAGCTTTTTGTTCTTTCTTCTATTCTAACATTCAGACTATTAGAGTGTCATTATTGCTTGTATATCTGACTCTGTAGTCAAGTCTGATCTCTGTAAAGGAAGAGTGAAAATCATCTTTTTAGCACTCATTTTTTTCATGCATTTCAACATTTCTGAGTGTCTGCTGGTTGGCTTGCATTGAATGGACATATGCCTAGTACAGTTATTGATTGCATAGTGGACCTTCAATAAACACATGCTCTATTAGTCTCTGTGTCTCTGGTGTTAGTTTTCCCCAGTCCATTGGAAATCAAGGTTGGTAACTTTCAGAACAACAGTGTCTCCTGGCCTGCCCAAGGTGCCCGTACAACTAAATATAATGCAGTGATTTTAAAAAAAAAGATTTATTTATCCATTTGAGAGAGTGTGTGAGTGAGGGGTTAGGGAGGAGGGAGAGAATCTTCAAGCAGACTCCCTGCTGAGCATGGAGCCTGAGGCAGGGCTCCATCTCAAGACCCATGAGATCATGACCCGTGAGAACATGACCTGAGCCAAAACCAAGAGTTGCACACCCAACTGACTGAGCTACCTGGGCGCCCCTGCAGTGATTTTTAAATGATGCAAAGGAAGACCCTGTAGCAGCAACAGCTAGCTGCTTTCTGAAAATCTTCCTCTCCTTCTTGTAATGGAACCCAGATTTTCACTAGAGCACATTACCACCTATCTGAAAGGCTATATTTTCCTCAGACTCCCTTGAAGGTACATTTAGCCATATGATTAAATTTTGACAAATGAAATGTAAACAATTTTTATGCCAATTTCAAGATCTCTTTTTTCCTATTTATGTTAATTATATTTTTAAGTCATTTTAATTCCAGTTAGTTAACATACAGTATAATATTAGTTTCAGCTGTACAACATAGTAATTCAACACTTCCATACATCACCTTGTGCTCATCACAAGTGCCCTCCTTAATCCTCATCACCTATTTCACCCATCGTCCCACCCACCTCCTCTTTGGTAACCATCAGTTTGTTCTTTTTAGTCCAGAGTCTCTTTCTTGATTTCTCTCTCTCTCTCTCTCTCTCTCTCTTATTTTTTTCTTTGTTGTATGTTTTGTTTCTTAAATTCCACATGTGAGTGAAATCATATATTTGTCTTTCTCTGACATTTCATTTAGCATAACACTCTCTAGCTCCATCCATGTCATTGTAAATGGCAAAGTTTCATTTTTTTCTGTCTGAATAATATTCCAGTGTGTGTGTGTGTGTGTGTGTGTGTGTGTGTGTGTATTCCTTATCCATTCATCAATTAATGGACACCTGGGTAGAAAATTTATTTTAGGAAATAATAGCTGAAAAATTACCTAATCTGGGGAAGAAAACAGATCCAGGAGGCACAAAGAACTCCCATCAAAATCAACAAAAGCAGACCCATACCAAGACATATTATTATTAAACTTGCAAAATATAGTAATAAAGGAAAAATTTCAAGATCTCCTTAAAGGAGAAATTTCAAAAAATTTCAAGAAATCATGAAATTTCAAGATTTCCTTAAAGGGAATGAGCATTCCCTTCTCCACTCTTGCCTAGCTGCTACCTGGAATAAAGATGTGACCATTGAAGTTTTAGCAGCCTTTCTAGACCATGAAGATAGACATCAAACTTTGAAAATAATCGACTGATGATCTGGAGGTAGCCTGGTTTCTGAGGACTTAGTGAAACTCTCATGCCAACCTTAGACATGCCATGTCCAGCCTTTTTTTCATATTAGATGACAATAAACTTCTGTAATTGTTGTAGCCATTATTATTTGATATTTCTAAAAGGACAGCACCCAGCCAGGAATGATGCCTATATTACACCTTTAGACCTTTTCTCTTTGACTTAAGAATCATGTTTTTAAGTAAATGCACTAGAGGCTTGTGATCAAGTCTGGAAGGTTCCCTGCAACCTGAAGTATGTGTAAATGAGGGAAAAAATTCTCAGATGGCAGAAGAAAGAGACATACATTATGACAGGCTGACATCTATTCTTTTTCTTACATGATATTTCATTTATTTTTTTAATTTCTTTTTTATTTTTTATTTATTTTTTATTATTTTTTATTTTAAATTCAATTAACCAACATATAGTTATATATTTAATACATATTATAATATATATTGTATGTATATAACATTAGTTTCAGATATAGAGTTCAGTAATTCATCAGTTGCATATAACACTCAGTGCTTATCACATCATGTGCCCTCTTTAATGCCTGTCACCCAGTTACCCCCTCCCCCCCAACCCACCTCCCCTCCAGCAACCCTCAGTTTCTTTCCAAATAGTTAAGAGTCTTTCATGGTTTTTCTCCCTCTCTGACTTCTTCTCATTCAGTTTTCCCTTCCCTTCACCTATGATCCTCTGCACTGTTTCTTATTATCTCATATGAGTGAAATCATGTAATTGTCTTTCTCTGATTGACTTATTTCACTCAGCATAATATCCTCAGTTCCATCTGCATCAATATAAATGGTAAGATCTCATCCTTTCTGATGGCTGAATAATAGTCCATTTATATATATATATATATGGTATATATGTGTGTGTGTATTTATATTTATACACACTACATCTTCTTTATCCATTCATACATCATTGGACATCTCAGCTCCTTCCACAGTTTGGCTATAGTGGACATTGCTGCTATGAACATTGGGGTGCAGGTACCCCTTCAGAGCACTACATTTATATCTGTGGGGTAAATACCCAGTAGTGCAATAGCTGGGGCATAGGGTAGTTCTATTGTCTAGCTTCTTGAGGAACCTCCACACTATTTTCCAAAGTACCTATACCAGCTTGCATTCCCACCACCAGTGTAAGAAGGTTCCCCTTTCTGCACATCTTCACCTACATTAGTGTTTCCTAACTTGTTAATTTTAGCCATTCTGACCAGTGTGAAGTGGTATCTCATTGTGGTTTTGGTTTTTGGTTTGATGCTGAGTGATGTTGAACATTTTTTTATGTATCTGTTGGCCACCTGTGACATCTAACTTGCTGTAAATGTCATCCTGTTATGCTTAGGGCACAATCCTCCTTCACCAGAACCACAAAGCTCTACATGATCAGCTCCCTGCCTTTCTCCAGTATCCTCTCATTGTTCACATGGCTCCTGCCACATTAGCTCCCTTGCACATGTTCCCTCTCTCTCTCTCTCTCTCTCTCTCTCTCTCTCTCACACACACACACACACACACACACACACACACACACACACACACATAATGCTTCAAACCCAGTCCCACCTCAGGACCTTTGCACTGGGTATTCCAAAGCCTGGAGTGCTCTTAGAGCCCTCAGATCTTCACATGACTGGCTCCTCCTTGTCATTCAGACTTCAGCTTTACATGTCACCTTCTTAGAAAGGGCTTCCTTGATGTGTAAAATAGCCCTACATGATATTTTCTAATTTATGTACTTATTTATTGTTTACCTGTCACACTAACTGAACAGAATATTGACAAGTCACTTTATTTACAGTATTCACCATTGTATCCAAGAACCTCAAACAATGCACATGCCTATTTGTTGACCACTTGTTGACTGAGCAATACTGAACATGAAGGGCCTTCTCCCTGGAACAGCTGCTGCTCTGCTTTTGCTCATCCCTACTTGGCTTTCTGTTTTAACACATCCTTTTCTACATCTCAAAAAAAGTACTTTGTGCCAAATGGAGCAATTTCTTTTAGGCCTAATTTGCATAAACCAATCATTCTGTAAAACCTGTATCTAGACACTAGCTTATATAGTACTTTGAACTGTCATAAATTATTTAAACAGCAATAATAATCCATTTATAAGATTCTTTCCTGAGACTAGTTTTTAAAGAGTGGGGGATAGATAGAATATGAGAGCCTTGGTTATCTAAGGGGAAGTAGCACCACCAAGGGGAGAAAATACACAGAAAGAGGAGACTGAGGTACGTAAAGTTTCACTTAGAACCTATGGCTTCACATAGTCTATTAGCTGAGGTAAAGGTTCAGGAGTATAGGACAGAGATCCCAAATATAGTGGCCTAAATAAATCTGATTTGATTGATAGTTCTGCTTTGCCAAGGCATGGGCGACCCAGCCTCCTTCTACATTGTTGTTCTGCTATCCCTAGCACATTGCCCCCACTGCTAGGGTCCATGATGACTCATCACCAATTCAGCCCGTGGGAAGATGAAGAGGGTAGGCCAGAGGGCACTCCCTGCAAAATGCTCACACTACCTCCACTGACATCCCATTGGCCAGAACCTGGTCACATGGCCATCCCCTGTTGCAAAGGAGGCTGGGAAGCTAATCCCTGTTTTTGAACAGCTGTAAGCCAGACACAAATCAGGGGTTCTACTAAAATAGAGGGAGGAAAGGAATACTGAGGGATTACTGGCAGCTCAGCCCCACACAGTATGTCTTGGTTGGAAGGATTTTTATGAACAGCCCACATAAGCAGGCTTATAAAAATGGCACATAAAATAAACCCATTCACATTTTTCTACCAGTCCATGCTTTCCTGGGAAATCCAAGTGTGGCAAAATAAAGAAAAGCTAACTGCTTTTCCACTCCCCCAGCTCCTTACTGTTCACATTGGCCAGTAATGGAGCAGCACATTGTCAGGCTTTCCCCAGGTATTTCTGGATATAGATGACCAGGTATGGCAATTTGAATGTCCATTCATCCACAAATCCTAAAGTTACAGGTGAATGGAGAAGCATGAATTAATGATCTAATGTTTTATTTTCAATACAGTATGAAAGTTTAAAATTAATATAAATATTAATCACATGTGTGTTTTAAATGGTTAAATAAGATAGACATCTTCCCCATTTTCATCTGATCCTGGAGCAGCAGCACCACATGGCTGGTTGGCCCCTTCCTCATTCTAGGCTGGAATGTTAAGTTTCTTTCAGATACATCCATATATTTTCTTCTTCTCTGTTTTTAGAGCACAGTAAGGATAAAAGCTGCTTCAGGGGTGCCACAGGTCTGTGTGGCTTCAGCCTGGGAGCAAAAAGGCAGCTAAGTGAGGATGTGAAGGTCGAGGGGGAGCCCAGGAACAAACACTGCCATCATGTTAAATGATCCTTCTTCCTTCCTTGGGTTGTCAGCTGGAACAGCCTTGGTGCCTATAAGCAACCACACTGGATCCAGTCATGCTTCACACATTTTTAATAAATGCTGAAAATCTCTCCCAGAGCTTAATTCAGGTCAAAATGTGTTTGCTTCCATCTACCATAAGGGGACCAGACTGGGGCTCAGTTTCCTGGCCAAAAATGTATTTTTCTTTGAGTTGTTACTTGACTCCCTTAATCTGCAAGACACATTCCACCTTTGTAGAACTCAGGATAAAGGAGGGGATCACTTGAGGCTCCTGAAAACTGAAAACTGAAAAGCCTTTGCTGGGACTCACTAGACCCAACAAGCAGATGGTTAAGCAGCTGTCAAAATCAGCGTCAACTGGAACGCAATGATCTCTTTTTTCTTTTCATCCTCACATTCGTTAGGCAGCTATTCTGTGCCAGGCATTATGCCAAGCACTGCTGAGACCACAGAGGACTGACAGACCCAATCTTGCCCTCAAGAAGCTTAATAATAGGTTTTCAAAGTCAAACTCTACCCACCTCCACTCCCATTCAATTCAAATTTGACTGAATTGAGACTAACTCCTTTGTTCTTGGTTATAATCCAGCCCCACAGGCCTGTGAAACTGGCTGCTCTGTTCCTTGACCCCCAAAATGGTTGTCCTCCAAATAGCCCAGAACTGAGAAGTTTCCCAAGATGCAAGACTTTTAGTCCTCAAAGCAGAACGACCAGGCAAACCAGCTGTGTTGGTCACCCTAGTTCAAAATGAAACTTCACTTATAAGGAAGGAAAGTAGAAGTATAGAAACTCAAAGCAGCTTCTTACCTGGCCTACCATACAATTCACACAAATATGACTTTCCTCCCACCATAGCTGTGTTCACACACAAACATAATAGAATGCAATTTTGTAAGCTGTAGTCCAGATAAAATAGGCTTCTGGTGATGGCTGTAGACTGACCACTTTCCCACTCCTGGTCTAGCACACAGTATGTCCTGGTGGCCTGACCCACATGCCCCTACCCCCGGTTCCCTTCAATGTTACTTCTGTCCACCCTCCACACCCACATTTTAGTCCCAGGGCTGTGAGATCATTCCAGACCTCCAGAGAGTTGTTTAAATGGTGTCCTCTGCCTGTCCTGCCAGCTTTTTTTCAGACATCGAGTTCATTTCTGTTCCTGCCTTTCCCACCTCATCTGCTTCCATCACTATATCCGCTGCCCCTGGGAGACACTAGGGGGCAGTGGTTAAGAGCACAGGGTGTAGGAGTTAGATTCTTGGAGTTTTCTATATTGCTTCTTTCCAGTGGGCAGTTGGGCAAATTAGGTTCTTCAGGCCTCAATTTCTTCATCTGGAAAATGAGAATAATGACATCTATCTAACAGGTGAGACGATCCATCTACATAGAGAGTGACACAGGTAATCAAGCCCTTAACTGGTGTCAACACTCTAGTATATCCATCCATTCATTTACAAGCCTTTATCCTTTTGTTCTTATATCCTTAGTGCCTGGCACTGAGATGTTTGTTGAATGAATGAAGTGTGCTAAAAAGATGAGGGTTTGAGTTCTTCTAGAATTGGCTATTGAGAACATTCTCTTGGTAACTTAGGGAATCTGTAGAAGTGAACAGGTTGTGCCCTCAGAGGGGTGAGTGACAAGGACATTCTCATGCTCTCTACGTCTAAAAATGAAAAGCAGTTTGGAGCATGCATAACAAAGCTCTTCAAAATAGTCACTTCAGCAGTTGTACTTCTAGGAATTTACCCCAAGGAAATTATCAGAGATTTATACAAACATTTACACAAGTTTTAATCACAGGTTGTTAATAGCAGTGTTGCTAATCAGAGTGAGAATTATAAATAGCCTAACTACCCATAGTGGTTGGTAGTTAAATAAATACGCCCATGAAGAGGAGCTATATAGTAGAGTGATTGAGATCCCAGGTCCTGAAGCCAGACTGCTTGGGCTCCCTTCTGGTCCTGCTACTTACCAGCTTTGCTATTCTGAGTATGTAATTAACATTTCTGTGCCATACATCCTCATCTGTAAAGTGAGGCTAAAATGCAGAATATAGGTCTGGTATGTATTAGATCCTTTTTTATTAAGATTTTATTTATTTATTCACGAGAGACACACACACACAGAAAGAGAGAGAGAGGTAGAGACACAGGCAGAGGGAGAAGCAGGCTCCATGCAGGGAGCCCGACATGGGCCTCAATCCCAGGTCTCCAGGATCATGCCCTGGGCTGAAGGCAGCGCTAAACCACTGAGCCACCCAGGCTGCCCTGTATTAGGTCTTTGATTCAGGTTAACTCCATGATTATTTTTCTACTATGGAAATTCATTTTTTAGAAGGTTCACGACGTAAGAAAATTTTCACATAAACACAATTTTTCTAAAACAGAATACAAAAAAAAATATTAAGCATAACCCAAATCTAAATTCTAGACTGTAGCTTTTAGAACCAGGGTAATATATATGGTAACCAACAACAGCTAGGGAAGAGTACCTAAGTCCTAGTCCATGCTCCATCAGCCAAACCAAGCACCAGAGTATTACTGCAAATGCTCAGAAAATGTAACTCACTAGGAACACACCCTTTACAAGTAGGCCAATATCCATGCTAAATCTAAAGAGATGACTGCCTAGTAAAATGTAAGATGTAAATAGGAACCAGAGTCACCTAACATAAAAGACAAAATGTCCAGAATATGATAGAATTATCACCCATCATATCAAGAACCAGTAAAATCGGGATCCCTGGGTGGCGCAGCGGTTTGGCGCCTGCCTTTGGCCCAGGGCGCGATCCTGGAGACCCGGGATCGAATCCCACGTCGGGCTCCCGGTGCATGGAGCTTGCTTCTCCCTCTGCCTGTGTCTCTGCCTCTCTCTCTCTCTCTCTCTCTGTGACTATCATAAATAAATAAAAAATTAAAAAAAAACAACAACTTTAAAAAAAAAAAAAAAAGAACCAGTAAAATCTTAACTTGAGAAAGAAAAGACAATGATCTGGTGCCAACCTCAAGATGAATCAGATGTTGGAATTATCTGACAAAAATGTTAAAGCAGCCTTCATAAAAATGCTTCAACAACCAATTACAAACTTCCTGGAAACAAATGGAAAAAACTTAAAAGCTCCAGGGAGAAAAAGCTGTTAAAGAATAACCAATGGAGATTATGCTACAGGAAAATACAGTAACAGATATAAAAAACTTTCTAGGTGGCCTCAAGAAGAGAGTGGAGGGGATGGCAGATTAAATCAGTGAACTTGAGGACCAATCAATAGAATTCATTAATCCAACAACAGAGAAAACACTGAAGAAAACATACATGAAAGAGCCTCAGGGAGATGTAGAGTAGTAACAAAATATCCAACATTTGTATCACTGGACCCCCAGAAGGAAAAAAGAAATTGAATGGGAGAAAGAATGTTCAAAGGAGTAATAGCTAAAAACTTCCCAAATTTGTTGAAAGACATTAACTGACAGATTCAAGAAGCTGAGACATCTCAAAGTGGTATAAATCTAAAGAAATCCATGCCAAGACACATGACAATTTAATTGCTGAAAAATAAAGAGAAATTAAAACATCTTGAAAGCAGCTAGAGAGAAATGACAGATTACTTACTGGAGAGCACCAGTTTGAATTTTGTATTGAACTGTGGAGGCCAGAAGGGAATGTCACAACATTTTCCAAGTGCTGAAAGGGAAAAGCTATCAATCGTGAATTTCATATCTGGTAAAACTATCCTTCAGTAAGTTTAGTAAGAAAGAGGAAATAAAGACGTTCTCAAAGGAAAATGAAGAGAATCTGTCACTAGCACACCTACACTTTAAGATTGAATAAAGGAAGTTCTGCAAACAAAATGATAAAAGGAATCCTAGCACATTAAGATGGGGGAAAGAACAATCGATGGAAATCACATAAATATGGGTACATGCTATATGCAATAAGCTATCCTTCTCCTTATGAGTTTATAAATCATATTTGATGATTGAAACAAAAATAACATTTGATGCTCAAGACAATGATATTTAAAAGTGCAGAAGGTAAAAAAAAAAAAAAGTGCAGAAGGTGGGGCAGCCCTGGTGGCTCAGTGGTTTAGCTCCACCTTTGGCCCAGGGCATGATCCTGGAGACCCGGGATCGAGTCCCACGTCGGGCTCCCTGCGTGGAGCCTGCTTCTCCCTCTGCCTGTGTCTCTGTCTCTCTCTCTCTCTTTCTGTGTGTGTGTGTGTCTCTCAGAATAAATAATAAAATCTTTAAAAAAAAACTGCAAAAGGTAAAAGGAGTCTAAAAGGGAGTAAGATTTCCTCATTTCACCTGAAGTGGGTAAATGTTAGTACAATAACCACAGAGACCACTATGAAAACAATACAAAGAGATACACTAAAAAATGCAATAAAACCAAATCAACATAGAATGTGTAAAAAAAAAAGTTCAAGTGATCAAACATGGAATCCATTAAAAATCCTAGGGATGACAGGAAAGAAAGAAAGAAAAAACAGAGGAACAAGAACCAGAGAAAACAAATAGAAAACAAATAATAAAATGGCAGAGTTAAGTGCTAACATGTCAATGATTAGCTAAAATGTAAATAATCTAAATGTACTGATCAAGACAGATTGGCAAAGTGGACAAAAAGTCATGACTCAATTATGTACAGCTGATAAGAAATTCACTTTAAATTCAGCATAGGAGGAAACAAAGTTGAGAGTATGGAGGGGACTTGCTTTGAGTCACACTGCCAGTTGGTGGCAGAGTAGGGAGGAGGATCTGGGTCTCTTTGCCTCAACCCCCTACCCCAGCTCAAAGCCCCTGATCAGTTCACCCTTTTGTCTGTTTTGTTTTGTTTTGTTTTGTTTTTGAGAGAGAGAGAGAGTGCATAAGCAGGAGCAGGGAACAGGCAGAAGGACAGGGAGAGAGAGAATCTTAAGCAGACTCCACACCCATGTGGAGCTTGACTCAGGTCTCTTTCTCATGACCCTGAGATCGTGACCTGAGACAAAATCAAGAATCTGACACTTAACTAACTGAGCACCCAGGTGCCTCCACCTTGTCAATTCTTGAGGCACACTTCCCTGGAATATATAGCATGGGTGGGGCATGGGAGGTGGTCCTTTACCTTTAATGAGAATTGAAGTAGAGGAATGTCATGCATGAGTAACCTGGCTGTAGCTCTCTGGGATCATCCTGGAGGTATCATACTGCTGTTGGATTCGTACCCTCCATTAGCCCCTAACTCTGCCCCTATAATCCCTAGATCACTTCAAGGGTGATGGTCCTAAGGTGATAGTCTCCAAATCAAAGCAGATGACCATCTTTCTGACTGCTAAAATTGCACCTCATTGTGTGATGTTGACAAGGTGTCACCACCACCTCTCATACAGGTTGCAGGGGAGATGTGGAATTCCAATTTCCTGGTCTTGCCCTCCCTGTATGGTTACAAGGAGAGTCTTGCCAAGGAGAAGAACTGGAGATGAAAGAGCTATTTTTAGGAGAAAGTTGTAGGCAGTGAGCAAGTATGAGGTTTACAGAAGCTTCCAGGTGAATAATCACATGCCTTAAAGTGTAGGCAGTGGACCTAGTAGGTGGCAGCTTCTTAAGATACTGCAGGCTAAGAAGGTGGAAAAGAACTTTCTGGAGTTTCTTGGGACTCTTAGCAGCTTCCAGGTGATCTCCTGAGAAGCTCTGACTCCAAAGCTGCAGTCTGAGACCTTTGAGAGTAGTTTTTCTGTCCTCTTCTAACTCTTCCACTAATTGTAAAAGCCCCAATTCTGTACTAAAACTCTTCATTTTTGCATCTGTGACTTCTGCTTTTCTGAACTATGGACTACTGGTTCCATTCACTAAGTGTTTCTTTATTTCTTCCTTTTTGACTCAAGGAAGTATTCCATAGCCATGCAATATGTGTTGTTCATTCAAACATAAGGAAAAGTGATATGGACCCTCTAAGAAGAAGCTTTAAGAAGCACTGCACTATTCACCATGTTCCTTTCCCTGTGCATGCCCTGATGGAGTCTGTGTCATCCACACCTCCACCACTGACCATCATTGGATATGCAGCACAAGTCAGAAGTAAATGTGATATATCACTGAGGTGTGACCACAACATAACCTTACCTCTCCTGATTGATATAGAAACAATAAAAATAGAGATAAGCCTAGACCATAGTGCAGACATTTCACTTCACTGTGTGGTTATTATACTATTTGAATATGGCATATCATTTCAAACTACAGCTTGAATGAAAAAACTAAAAGGGAGTCTACATCTGCTAAAAACAATAGCAACCAAAACAAAAACACAGTTTCTAAAAGTATTTCTTATGTGACACTTGTGAGTCAAGTACAAGGGTAGATGCAAGGAATAGAAAGATGAATAAGATATAGCTCCTATTCTTAAAGGCCTTGTTATCCAGCTCTGCAGATGATGTACAATCAAGTCAAAGACAATTTGATTAACATGGAAGGAAAAATATTCATTCATTTCTCTGGCATCTGTTATACACTAGCTCTATGTGAGCCATTTTATGTACTTTATCTCATTTAATCCTCACCATAGCCCCATTAGTTGGGGTTATGATCTCAGTATTAGACTTGAGGAAATCAAGGCTGAGAGAGGGTAAGCAACTCATCTAAAATTACCCAGTTAGTAAGTGTTAAATTCAAGCACAGATGCCTAAGCTCTTTTCAACACTCATGGCATGGTAAGTGTTAGAACAGAGACATGGCCATGGTACCAAAGAAGCCAAGAATGGATATATTGCTATTCTCCTGTATTTTGGGGAATGTCAGATCAGAATGCTCTTCCCTCAAACTAGCTACAAATAGCCTTGGTACAAGAGAAAATCTTTTCTCCTTAGGATTCCCAGAGGTTCCCAACCCTTCAAGGATGAGTACCTGGGATACTAGTTCCTCCCCCAGGGCCATGTGTGTCTAGCAGGAAGGAAGGATGTAGAGAGTGGTCCATACTCCTGAGCAAGTACAAAGAACATCTTGTCTGCATTATGCTTACTAATGCTCCAAGGCAGTCAGGGCAGGGTTATCCTCATTTGCAGCCAAGGAGAGTTTGCATAAGATCAGTGAAATGACTTGCCCCTGCACCTCTGCCCCCAGGCTTAAACCAGAAACTGCTAAAAATAAAGTTTCCATCATGGTATATACAAAGCACAGAGGGTCCTTTGCTGGGCTTCTGTGTTTTCTTGGATCCTTCAGGCATTATCTGTTGGTATTTAGCTAAAGAATCAGAAATGGGCATCATTTTCACCAGAGAGAGGGCCACAAGACTCATGGCTTCCCATTTTCAAGTCCTTGGGATAAATTAGTGAGTTGTAATGCCCACGTGTTGCATGGTCCAGATGAACGATGGCAGCCTCCAAAACTCTTTTAAGGCCAAAAGGAGGGGGAAGCTTGTGCTGTGGAGAAACCTACTTATGCCTATATTGTAAGCAACTTTCAGGGTCCTTTGTAATGAAAATAGTCTTTCAGATATTTGGGATATGATTGTTGCAGCATGATTCCAATGTCAGTAGATTTGCTTAGCAATGCTATCATATTTGCTTTTCTTTTCTGTTTGTCAAGAAGCTGAAGAGGAGGAGAGTTCTCCTCTACTGACCTAGGGATTTCTCCAGAGATAGTTTGGCAGCCCCTTTTATTAAAGGTTGTTAACTGATTTTAAAACAAAACAAAACAAATAAAAAATAAAACCTAGGTTGTTAACATTTGGTAATCCCCAGTCTCCAATCCCAAGAGTAGCCTCCATTTATTTTTCTTGTTCTGGTCTTATGATTTTTCTATTTTTACTATGCCCTGTGAAAATAAAACACACTGGAGTTTTAACAAGACATCAGTTTCCAGTATATAGTATTGGTGTGAAGTTTTACTTCATGGTTCTTTGTATTTTCTCTTGGTTTTCCTAATATCACTTACAGCACCATATGGGCTGCATTTATCACCTTTTCTATCTGTTGTCTCTGATATTTTAATTCATAATCAGCAAGCTCTGCAAAAAGAAAAAAAAATGTCAATTTATAAAAGTTGTTTTATCCAAGTCTATTTTAATTTAGTTAAGTATCATCCTTTCCAGTTTTCTCAGATATTCTCATCTAGGAATTATAAGAAAGGGCTAAATGGAGTATAATTTTATATTTGTGAGTACATACCATGTGCTAGGCACTATAGCAATAAAGATGCTTTCAACTGCAATAATAGAAAACTCAACTCTAAATGGCATAAACAATAAAGAATGCTTACTATCTCCAATCATAGAAGTCCTAAAGTAGGATACTTGAAGTTAGCCAATTTAAGGATTCAATGACATCAAAGCTATCCTCCCTCTTTCCCATCCTCCCCACCCCCCTTGCAGTCATAATATAATGGGCTTGTTCTCAAGAGGGCAACACCCAATAGAAAAAGAGATTGACTCTTCCTTTGAAGCTGTTCTTATGAACAAGGAAGCCTCTCCAACAATATCCCAAGCAGATATTCCCTAATATCACATCAGCCACAATTCACTTCCAAGCCTACACCCATCACCAGCAAGAGTGGGACTAGCCACTTAGCCTGGGGTGGTCCTGGCCTCCTAAAGTCAAAAGATTAGCAGCTGAATCAGGAGGAAGAGAAATATATGTGAAGGAACAATCTGGAAGGACTGCTATACAACCTATTTCACTTTGTCCCCACAATAATCCTATGAGCTAGCTATCATCATCCCCAGTATACAGATGGGAAACTGAAGCCTAGGAATTTCAAATTCTTTGCTTGATTATCCATACATAGAATATAATGGACCCAGTGAGCAAGAATTTTCCTCCCAGTGAATTCAAACTCGGTTGGAACCATTTCACATTCCAACTTAGGGTGACAATGATTCTCTGTTTTGGATAAGACAAATTTAGGTTCTACAGGTAGAAAGCTTACAGTGCAAAACCCAAAACCTACAGAACTTTTGGGTTGAGAAGGATTTTTCATATCCCATCTACAGGGTTCAAATAAGTGGTTTTGACCATCCACCCTGTGTGAACCACCACCTTGAAAGCTGCTAGATACGCCAAGATGAATAAGATGTTGCCTCCACCAGCAGGACTCATGGCCTAATAGGAAGGAGAAAAGTATACAAATAACAATGCCATATGATAGAATTATGGTGAGTGCCAAGAGAGAAGTGCCCAAAGCATTAAGGGAGTGTTCAAAAAAAAATTGAAAAAGGAAAGAAGGAAGAAATATCAACCATAAAAGATTGTCATGAAAAAGGTTGGGTTCTAGCAAGGTGCCTTATAGATAACGTTCCAACAAGGGTAGGTGGAAGAGAAGTGGATCACAGGATGGCGACCTGTGCTGGATCAGTAAACTGCAGGCCATGTGGACAAAACATCAGGAAGTTATATTTGATTGGAAGATAGGAAAAAAGTTACTTTTTAAAGCAAGCTTGATCTTGAATCAAAGGGTTTTTTGTTTGTTTGTTTACAGAGTTTTAAAAAATGATGGTTTTTCATCAGGTGTGGCATGATCAAAATTGCATTTTATAAAGACTAATTTGGCAATAGTGAACATAGGATGTTTTGTGTATCTTTAGGGATGCTTGGTGTGCAAGCAATAGAAAACCAAACTCAATATGACCTTTCAACAAGGAAATTTGTTATCTCATTTAAAAGATGCCTAGAAAGTTTGGTTGTTCCAGGATTGGTTATTTTAGCAGCTTTCCAGCCAGCTGCTCTCCCATTCTCAGGATACCAACACTGTACCCAGGCAGGGTAGCTCTCCTTGAGAAAGGGGCTGCAGCCATTCACAATCGTATATAATAACATCCAGAGGAAGAAGAGACAATCCCTTCTTGCTGTTCCTCTCAGGAAAGAAGGAACCACTCTCTGAAGTCTTTCTCTTTCATCTCCTGATATGGAAAATGGGACCACCATGACTGGTTTTACCCAATTATTAAATACCACTGGGACATAAGGAAAGATATCTCCCCAACACAATTAGGAATTTGTAAATATGGATGAAGGGAGGAATGGATGCTAGGGAGACAATAAATAAGGCCTAACACATGTTCCATAGGGAGGAATCTGAAGCAAAAGACCAGCTGGAAGGCTATGGCCCCATTCTAACTAGAAATAATAACTGCCTAAACTGAAAGTCCTTTTGTTCCTGTATGACATATGATCCCTGGATTTATCATATTCTCTGCTAGATCATCTTCAGAGATAAGAGAACTCTCAACCTCCCGAGGCTATCACATTCCATTATTTAACAACCATTGGTGTTGAGCCAAAACTCCTGGCTCTTTTTCACAGGAATGGTTTCCAAGTCAAGAATTCCCCTTATTGTATTTATGCAACTGAGGTTTTTTTTTTTTTAATCTTAAATGATCTTTACTTCTGTCTTCATAAAATGTAGTATCGTTGGTTTCAGTACAACATTCCAGCCTGATCTTTCAACAACTACTCCATTGTGTATAGGCATTGCAGTAAGCACTAGGGATAGACAGATAACTAAGGAGCTCACAGCCTCGTGGGGAAGTGGGTATAGGACAAGTAATTACACACCTACTATGACAACGCTATGATATGAAGCAGGGTTACACAAACTGGAGTCTCTAGGCCTCCTACCTCAGAATCCTATGGGCATTTGTTAAAATCACATATTCTTGCCTTTCCCGGTGTACTAGGCATGGAATCTAGACAGGCAGTATTTAAAACAGCATTCTGATTGATTCTTATGCATGTTATGCTGGATACCTACTAAGAGATTGCTTGAACAAAGGGAGGATGTGAATGTCTGGGACTCTTTGAATAGTGAGTCTGTCCTCCAATCATGACTCATCTTTCCTGGCTTATGAAATTTGCAAAAAGAGTAAACAAACTTTCACACCATCTCTCAAGTCCCCAAGGAGAGCGTTGACTAGGACAGACCTGCAGTGAGCCCCTCAGGATGTCACTGAGCCATAAATCAACGCTCTAGTAGAGTGGTCCAAGCAGCAGCAAATGCACCTAACTGTATGATTATTCAGACTGCAGTTTACCATGTTATTGCGAAAGGAGCCACAGGAAAGAGTGTTAGCTATCTGAAGCCAAGACTGATGTCCCATCACTTTTTGTGCCTCAGACACTCTGCTTTTGATTCTATGAAAAAGAACCTTCTTTTGGATTTTCCCTGACCCTCCTTGACACTTCTTGGTTAAGTAGAGACTCTGACTAATACCAGAAAACTAATTTCTTTGGCCTTCACATTGGATATTGGGCTGGGGAGATGAAAATCCAGTATTTGGGCTAATAAAAAATCTACTGTTTGAACTAAAGAGAAACAATATTGCTACTATCCTGGTCCATCTGGCATCTGTCACCCGTACAGCCGCGTCACCTCCTAACATCTGTCCACCCTCACCCCTATCATCAATTATCTGTCAGTGGTCAGAAATGGCTCAGTGTGAAGGCCCCCAATAACTTTCCATTGCAAGCATAAAGAAAGTCAGACCTTTGAGATACCTTCAGGGTTCATCTGGCCTCTATCCATTCTCTCACCTCATTTCCAACCACTCTCCCCCTCAGTCACTAAGCTCCAGCCACACTGACTCTCTACACTTTCATCTAGGGTCTTTGCACTCTCTACTGCCCTACTCAGAACATACTCCCCCAGATCTTGGCATGGCTGGCTGCCTCCTTCTCATTGCTCATGGCTCAGTTCTCACCTCTTTGGCCTTCCCAGATCCCCTAGCTCTGACAGCACCTGGCATATAGGAAGCCTGCAGTATGCATGCTGAATAAATGAGTGTAAGAATTACTATATAAGCACAGGCATGTTTGGAGACATATGGTAATCCCTTCTAGAATTTGTTAAAAAGATGACTTGCTGATGATGTATGAGTAGAGGGGCCATATACTTTCCTCTTCATACCTAGTTATTCAAGAGTGAAAGGAAGATATCTTTATGCCAGACCACAGCAATAAACCAGGACTGTCCCAAGCAAATGGAGATATATGGCCACCCTAAATTATAGATAATTATGAGTACAAACAGTGCCTTTCTTCCCTACTAGATGATAAATCACATGAGGGCCAGGGGTAAGCACAGTGTGTGGCACATGATAAGTACACAAGAAATATGTTGAATGAATTGAATGAATGAATTAATGTATTAATGAATGGAGTATTATGCAATCTTAAAAGGAAGGAAATTCTGACACATGCTACAACTTGGATGAACATTGCAGATATTACATTAAGTGAAATACATCTATACAAAAAGACAAATACTGTATGATTCCACTTACATGAGGAACCTAGAGTAGTCAAAACCATAGAGACAGAGAGTAGAAGAGCGGGGTTGGGGTAGGGTGGGGGGTAATTATTGTTTAATAGTTACAGAGCTTCATGTTAGGAGACAGAACAAGTTATGGAAATGAATAGCAGTGATGGTTGCACAACAATGTGCGTGCATTTGCCACCACTGAATTGTACGCTCAAAAACAGGTTAAAATGGTAAATTTCATATTAGGTACGTTTTACTACAATAAAAAAAAAAAGAGGGAAAATGTACTTTGTGTTGGCTGCCTTCCCTAGTTCACTCCCTCCCCACAGAAAGTTTACACTCAAACCCTAGTCTCTCAAAACAAACAAACAAACAAACAAACAAAAAAACCCTAGTCTCAGTGCCTGCTTTCCAGGGAAGCCAACCTATGACAAGGCTCATAAACTACAGAGCTTGGATGTGAATCCTAAACTTCAAACCCAAGTCTTCAGTCACCAAACTCCATGATCTTTAGCTCTCCCCTGTACAGCATCAATAAAATAAGCTCTATCAACTAGAAGTAAGCATTTGAAGATTTTTTCTCCCTTGGCAGCCCTTATTCTTTGCAGCCCCCTTTACAAATTGTAAAATGAATCTCTTTGTGTGGTAGAAAATAAAGACATAACATACACGTTTTATTACTAGAACCTAGTTTGCAACCACAGAGTTCCATGTGACCCTTCGTCTGTAGCTGGCTACTCTTCCTGAAATATGCTAGGAAGAAAAGGATGTTTATTTTTATTTTTTTTATTGGAGTTCAATTCACCAACATATAGCATAACACCCAGTGCTCATCCCGTCAGGTGCCCCCTTCAGTGCTTGTCACCCAGTCACCCCCATCCCCTGCCCACCTCCCCTTCCACTACCCCTTGTTCATTTCCCAGAGTTAGGAGTCTCTCATGTTCTGTCTCCCTTTCTGATATTTCTCACTCATTTTTTCTCCTTTCCCCTTTATTCCCTTTCACTATTTTTTATATTCCCCAAACGAATGAGAACATACACTGTCCTTCTCCGATTGACTTATTTCACTCAGCATAATACCCTCCAGTTGCATCCACGTCAAAGCAAATGGTGGGTATTTGTCAGTTCTAATGGCTGAGGAATATTCCATTGTATACATAGACCACATCTTCTTTATCCATTCATCAAGAAAAGGATGTTTAAAAAGGTTCAGAGAGAAGAATTTTATCCAAGCTGTATGTGGATTTTGAACTTTGTTTCTTAAATTTATTTCAGAAGCATTTAAATTCTAAGCATTGCAAAACTATCTCCAGGCTTCCTTGAGAGAAAAATAATATCTGTTACTTTCTCCCCAGAGATGAAGCAGTCCCTTGGCCATTTCTACCCTTATATCTTCTGATGTAAACCAAAAAAAGCCTGGAGAAAAAGTATCACTCATTCAATCTCATGGGTTCTGACTGAGAACAGCAATGTGCAAGCACACCTTCTTTATTATCCTTGGAATCCTCTACAGATCACTTATTTTGAGATTTTAAATCTGTGGTCTTCAAATCACAAGTACCAACTCATGAGTAAATCATCATATCATTTCTTTTAGTGAAATGGAAGAAAATAGAATGGGAAGCATCAGGGTATACAGTGCTGTAACATGAAACTTGCCTCATTTACGTATGCATTGTAATTGGACCATTATAAAATCTATTTCTTATTGTAGGTTTTGAGAGGGAAAGGAATTGAAAGTCACTGTTAAAAAGTAAACCCTTTAGCTCCATTAAAAAAAAAAAACTTTCTACATCATTTGCTCAGAGTATCAAGTATTTTCACCTATCTCTGGATCCCCTCACTTTCTCCTCAGCTTGCTGGCCCTACATTGCCATCATTTCTTTCCAAAACGAGTGTAACTGTGCTCCAGCTGCCCTTCCCAGCCTTCCTAGATTGTGTCCACTTCCAAAACAATGAGTCATTGACTCAAAAAGCAGCCTATTATTTCAGCCATGCATATAAACAAACACCACTACCAACACCCAGCTCACTGGTTCAGTGTTTTCATCTTTCAGGCATTTGTTTGGCAAGATGTTGATATAGCCACCCATTCCTGCCACCAAGTAAATGAACTGAGAGGTCAAATTACATATGCCATCAACCATAATATATTAAATGAAACATCATATAGAGATGAGTCTCCTCACCTCTCAGAAAAAGTTCATTTCCATATAAGTGTGGAATAAAACACAAGCACTTAGGGAGCCATAACCCAGAGAATTGGGACAAATTTTGAGGTCAGCCTCTTGCAATGCCATTTCTTTGAAAGATGAGCTTTTGAGATGACCCCTACAAGGGGTCACGTGGCACTTAGCAACCCCCTTGGCCATCCTCCCCCATCTAACCCCTCAGCCCCTGCAAACCCCACTTCTTCTTCTCTAGGTTAAAATAACCACTCGTACTGAGTGATGTCTGCTCCCTACAAAGTAAAGTGAACATGAAGTTGCTCAGTGTCATTTCAGCAATTTGGGCCTGACTTCAGCCTAGCCTGTGTGTCAACACTGACTGAATCAACCAGCTAACAGGTGCATCTGTTTTAACTCCAGGCATTGTGGTCACAGTCATCAGTGCAGTACAATTCCAAAGAGAATTAGGGTGGGGATTGAGGGATGGGATGCTGTTCCATCATTCTTAAGACTACTATAGCACTCCTTGTAATGTTATCATTATTGGACATGTCACATTCCCTCTACTATCTTTGAACTCCTTGAAGTTTACTTTACTCCTTTTACTTTAGCAACTGGTACATTTAGCAGGTGAGCATTCTGCTTGACAGTGAATATCCTATCATTCCCTTGATCCTGAGAAGATTGAGGCCCTCTACTATAGATTCTTGCGGCTTCCTTCCTTTCTACCTCAAAAGACATCCATATCTCTACCACTGTCACCTTGTCACCTTGACAACCACCTGCATTTAATGGCTTTAAGTGCCCATCTTTCCTTCCCTTGACTGCATTCTCAAAAATCAGACATATCCTACAAACTATTTCCAGTAGTCTCTGCACAATGCTCTTCTGACTGAACCTCCTGGTGTTATTTTAACATCAGTGTACACTCCTCCCACTTAAAACTCCAGCTTCTTGTCTCTGAAGCACTTGGCTTTCTGGATTCTCTTCCTCCCTCTAGAAATGCTTCTTTTCGCTTCCCTGGCTCCTTCTCTGCCTTTGCCTAGGATATAGCCATTTCTCACATTCTCTTCTAGATACTGTTTACCCCCCATACTCATTTCATAATTTCATTCATTCCCATAGTCTAGAACAAAGGTCAAGAGACTATATCCCGAGGCACCTGGGAGGCTTAGTGATTGAGCATCTGCCTTTGGCTCAGGGCATGATCCCAGGATCCTGGAATCGAGTCCAACATCAGGCTCCCCACAGGGAGGCTGCTTCTACCTCTGCCTATGTCTCTGCCTCTCCTGTGTGTCTCTCATGAATAAATAAATAAAATCTTTTAAAAAAAAGAGAGAGAGAGAGAGACTACATCACTCTGGCCAAATTTTACCCTCTCTTAAATTCCCTCAACTCCTACTCCAACTCCAGTTTTTAAAATAAAGTCTTATTGGAACATAGCCACATCTTACCCATTTACATGTTGTCTAAGCTATTTCTGCATTACAATGGCAGAGCTGCTACAGTGACCCTATGGTCTACAAGCCTAAAATATTTACTCTCTGGCCCTTTACAGTAAAACCTTGCCAACCCATGCCCTAGATGCTGAACCATGTCCAAATCCACTTTGTTCACTGGTCTTTACTCATGCTCTCCAGACTCCTATTTCAATTGCCTGCTGAACTCTTCCATGGGATTCCCACTAACATCTCTAATCCAAGTCCCACACTCTTCCTCACCAAACCCATTTCTGCACTAATTTGTTCCAATTTGTGGCCTTATCCAGGACTTACCTGTGGTGAAACTGAACCTTTGCAGCCAATTTATGGCCTTGGGGCTACAGAGCTATGAAGAGCTCCCAAGATAAGTTTCAATAGTATCGATCATGGGCATTGAATTGGTTTTACATTTAAAAATCAGTATGACACTCAGCATAATACACTCCAGTTCTATCCAAGTTGAAACAAATGCTGGGTATTCGTCATTTCTAATGGCTGAGTAATATTCCATTGTATACATAGACCACGTCTTCTTTATCCATTCATCTTTCGATGGAGGTAAGTCAATCAGAGAAGGACAATCATTATATGGTCTCATTCATTCGGGGAATATAAAAAGTAGTGAAAGGGATTAAAGGGAAAAGAAGAAAAAATGAGTGGGAAATATCAGAGAGGGTGACGGAACATGAGAGACTCCTAACTCTGGGAAACGAACAAGGGGTGGTGGAAGGGGAGGTGGGCAGGGGGATGGGGTGACTGGGTGACGGGCACTGAGGGGGGGCACTTGATGGGATGAGTACTAGGTGTTATACTGTATGTTGGCAAATCAAACTCCAATAAAAAAATATATGGAAAAAAAAGAAAAATCAGTATGACATTAGCAAACAACCCCCCCCAAGCAACAACAACAAAAACAACAAAAAACACTTGAATTCAGTTCCCTTTTCCTTTCAAATCTGGCTCTCAATTATAGTGCTGGCATACTCACTTTAATGTGGTGTCTCATCTCCATGACAATAGAGGAGGCAAAATTCCATAAACATGACACTCTGTTCTCTCCATTGACCCAAACGCAATCAGTCATTCTGCCAACATTTAAGTGCTACTTTCCTAACTTCTGTTTAAGTAGCTGTAAGACTGAATTAGATATTACTGAAGAAAATATAAAGACCAATATGTAAACAGTATCACAGTCAATTTTGTTGTATATTTCACTTTTTCTATCCCCCAGCCCCCCACAAGAATACACTTCTAAATTTATAACTTCTGAAGTTATTGGAACAGAATAGAAATGTTTGGCCTATTAAATTCTGCAAACATACCAAGTGAACCTACCAAGATCTCCTTGGCAGTGTTCGGAGTCCTCTGTAAAAACTCTTTGAACTTTGCTGGCTCTTTAGCAAAAAGGATGTAGAAGACTTTGTAAGCATTAGCAAAGACAAAGAGAAACAGTTGCTTGCTGTTTGATTTGTCCTTTCATCTGTCAGATTCCTGGGCATCTGCTATTTGCCAGACATGTGTGCTGGGGATGCCAAACGAATGACACCATGGAGCCTCCCCACACCTTTAAAAGTGTGATAGAGGGGTCAATGAGTCTGCTCACTTTGTCAAATGTATGGGGCCACAGAGCAAGTGATTCATAATATTTAAGGAATGTGTCAAGGTAGGAATGACATTCCCTGGATACAATCTCCCATCAGTTACAGAAGGAAGGAGGTGACTTTTTAAATGCGTGAGGTAGGACATATGCTGCATTATTTCTCAGTCTATAGAGTATAGGCTGGATAAAATCCCAAGTCTTGTCAAAGAATGATAATATTCAAGAAAGGGGTTTAATAATCAGATTTCCACACACAGGGACTATATCATCTATATTATACTATGGCAACAGTCTTTAGCTCCAACAAGCTCTAGTTTATATTTGAATGGTTGTAGTTTCAAAAATGGTCATAGTTTCAAAGCTATGAAATATGTCATATCTTTTTTTGAGAGAGAGAGAGAGAGAGAGCACGTGAGCTGAGTGGGGACAGGCAGAGAGAAAAGGAAAAAGAGAATCTTTTTTTTTTTTTTTTTAGGATTTTATTTGTTCATGAGAGACACAGAGAAGAGAGGCAGAGACAGGCAGAGAGAGAAAAGCAGACTCCCTGTGGGGAGCCTGACCCGGAAAGAGTCGTCCCAGGACCCCAGGATCATGACCTGAGCCAAAGGCAGACACTCAGCCACTGAGCCACCCAGGCATCCCAGAAAGAAAGAATCTTAAGGAGGCTCCACACCCAGCACAGAGCCTGACACGGGGCTCCATCTTACCACCCTGAGATCATGAGCTGAGCTGAAATCAAGAGTTGGATGCTTAACTGACTCAGCCACCCAGATGCCCCTGTCATATCTTTCTTCCATTCAGTAAAGCTGCGGACCATGTATTTCCATCTCCATTGTGTAGCTAACTAAACTAGCCCTGGGAAGTTTAAATGAATAGGAGTATACCTCTGCCCCTGTGTCCATAAACCTTGTAACCTGAATTCTCCAAGATGCCACAGAGTTTATGAGTGAGCAGGGAGCTGCAGTCCTCATTTCTGGCCCAAGGTGCTGCTGGATTATTCTAGAGTCAGCACTTTCTCTCTGACTTTTAAACTTTGAGAGAAGTACATTAAAAAGTAAACAAAAGAGACCTCTTGATCCCATAGGAAACTCATTCTCTGTTGCTGGTCAGTGGGTGCTAGAAGGCAGAAGAGAATGGAAAGGAAATAATAGAAAAGTTAAGCAGCCACCAAAGCTCCAGCATTGGGCTCCTTCAGGGAAGAGAGCTTCAGAAGAGGCTGATGTTTGCACCTCAGCACATCTTGGCCAGAGAACAATGGGCAGGAAGCCCCTTCAGCTCATAACTCAGGCACAGGCTGGGGACCATGCAGGCAGCTCCCAACAGCCTTACTCTTGGCTTCCTATTCCCTCTCTCCCCAAGGGCAGTCCATTCTTTGGCCTTTTTAACCTTACCCCAATTTAACATGCTGTCTCAGAATCCAACCCCCTACTTCCCTGCATAGAACAATCAGAGGACCCTCCAACGACAAAGCTTAGTGAGGACCCAGCAGCCCTGCCTATCTGACTGAGGCCATGTCCACCCAAGGTTGAACACACCAGGGTCAGCTGCCCAGCCATCTTTCTTGGCTAAATTGGCTGACCCACACACTAAACTGGGAACTTTCCTGAAAGTGGAAAACCACTTCATCAAAGATAAATGACAAAGAACCTTGTCTTTGTGGTGCAGACCTCTGCCAGAAGAGAAAGAGCAAGCAGTGATGAACGTCTCCCATGGGCAGCCTATTGGCCAGCACTGTGGATGGGTCTCTTGGATTTTCCATGCATACAAATAAGAAGCCTGCTCAATGAACTGGTCACTTAAGTAGGTTTTTCTGTCTGTGGAGTTTCAGTTTAAAACACCAACAAAGCCATCTTCAGAAAAGGTTCTCTTGTATTTATCTTTTCCAATTCACTTAAATTAATTAATCTGCAATTGTCCTCACAGCTGTGTGATGGGGGAGAGTTTCTAAGAATTGAGTTTCTTCTAAGAACATGAGCTTGCTTGCTTATTTGACTTGCCAAATGCAGCAAGGGAGTATTTTCTCTACACTTTCCCAAGATATATTACAGGGCTAGTAATTTATTCTCTGTTAAATTAGGCATCTCTAACTTGAGAAAGTTGTTACAAAATGAATAGAAGAGAGAAGCTTGTGATCATACTCTGTGACCGGAGTTCATTTGAATTGTTTGAAACTTTTAACAAGATCCACCAGAATTTTAAAAATAGGAATAAGCGAATGATAGAGATGGAACAGGAGATGATTCTACTCCCAAAAGAGTGTTTTTTTTTTTTTTTTCCCATTTTCAGGGACAATCAGTTAATGGATTCCACCTTACAACACTCCACCAGGCAGAGTCAAGTTCACTAATTCACATGGAAGGAGAAAATAAGAAGGTAAGGTCCTGGCTGAACTAATGCCAAGCCACATTATCAATGGTTCCGTAAGACTGGAGCTGTTGTGTCAAGTCCCCTCCACAGAGGAAAGTAGTTAAGAGCAGGGGCCCCAGAGCCAGGCTGACAGGATTCAAGTCCCAGTTCCACTATTTAACTCACCTCTTTGTAATTCAGTTTCCTCCTTGGAAAATTAAGATAGTAATGGTATCACTCCCAAGATTATTGTAAAGACCTCTTGAGTTAATATATGTCAAGCTGTTAGAAAATGGCCAGTAAACCATGTATGTATTTGCTAGTATTCTATGTACATAGTAACAGAATAAGATAATCAAGTATCTGCTAAGAAGGGGTATTCTAAGCCTCTTGTGCATGTCCATGCAGACATGACACTGCTATTTTAGAGTTTTAGTTATTTTTTTTTTTTAGTATTTAGAAACAATTTTATTTTTTAAAGAAGAACAGTCATTGAATTGGTTTGGGTATAAATTTACTTTATTAATTCTGTCCCTTCATAAAAAGTATGAGGAATTTTCAAAAAGTTTGAATCATCTGGGTCTAAATAATAGAAAATTTTTAGGTTCCTATTTTACCTAATTTTTCTATTTTATTTGGCTTACATGTGAGAAAATATTTTGAAGCATATACTCCACAAATTAGTATCAAGTCTGGGATCTTTTTACACGGCATAGCTTATTGATTTTATTTTCATTAGAACAGCATATCGGTCCACTAGAGAAAATGTAGAAAACTCAGATAAGTAGGTAATAGAAAAGAAAAAAATAAGCTTTAGTACCAGCTTCCAAAACAATTACCATAAATATTATATTTCCTGCCAATATTTTTCCATATATAGAATTGATAACTTTTATTGTTTTTACACAAGAATTATAGTAAATGTAAGATTTACCATCTTCCTCTTTTTCTTTAACCTTAGAGCATAACATTTTTGCATATCAGTACCCTGCTTCAAATCCTGTCTCATAACTCAGGATTTAGTGGTGTCTGTTCTATTTCTGCACGGAGACCTAATCTTTCCTTTAGTCATGAACAGGCAGCCCAGCTCCATCCTCTAGATGTGCATAGGGGGAAACATGCAGGCTTAGGTATAATAAAACTAGGTTAATAAAATGTTATCTTTAGAGTTCTCAGCACCATAATGCATTTATTAACATCTCAATATATGAGTTCAATTATAAACACTCATGCTGTTTTTAACCAACTGTGATAGTACTAATGTCCCAAGTGGGTCAATCCCAGTGGAGGATTATATTGATTAGCTCTGACTGGCATAGCAAAGTACCACAAACTAAATGACTTAAAACAATAGAAATTTATTTCCTCACAGTTCTGGAGGCTAGAAGTCCAAGACCAACATGTCAGCAGGTTTGATTGCTCCTGAGGCCTCTCTCTTTGGGCTTGTAGATGGTTATCTTCTCCCTGAGTTTTCACATGGTCTTTCTTCTGGGTATGACTGTATCCTGATCTCCTTTCTTTATTAAAAACAAACAAAAAACCAGTCATATTGAATTAGGGCCCATCTTATGATATTATTTTAACCTAATTACCTTTTTAAAGGCTCTATCTCCAAATAGTCACATTCTAAAGTACTGGGGGTTAGAACTTCACCATATGAATTTGCAAGAGGGACACAATCCACCTATAACAAGGATCTATTAGATCACACTATTGCAACTATGTGTTTGTTTTAACAGAGGCATACATTGCTTTTTAGTGATATCAAGTGAGATCTAGAACAGCTGAGAGCTGAGAGACTGTGTCTTAAGTAACTTTTGGCTGCTAAGATCTCACCACAGTGTTTGGCACTTAATAGGTAACAAAAGGGAGAAGTAAAGTGGGAAGGAAATTAAGTGCACAGACCAAACACTTTATCAGTCTGCTCAGGCCTTCAAAGAGGGGGGAAGCTAAAATTCCATTTATTTATTTTCTAATTCAGCACCTAACTTTATCCCCAGCTATGAAAATGAACAGTGACTTATTCATCCAGAGTTAGGGTGAACTAAAACATATTAGATCTTTTTTTCAGTTTGAGAGAATATTTACTCTCTTTATATGTACATTCAAAGACATTTTCTTACATGAGGTTAGTTTTTACAAAAAGCAGGGAAGGAAGGAAGGAAGGAAGGAAGGAAGGAAGGAAGGAAGGAAGGAAGGAAGGAAGGAAGGGAGGGAGGGAGGGAGGGAGGGAGGGAGGGAGGGAGGGAGAAATGAAAAAGGAAAAAACCCAAAAGAGTCATTTTCTTTTATAGGTTTCCCCCCACACACTCTTGTGATTGTTAAGTGTAAGTATAAGGTTCACACATATTATTTCACTTAATTCCACCAATAGCCTAGTTGGATAAATGTTATTCTCAACATTTTGCCCTAGAGGAGCCAAGGTTCAAAGAGGTGAAGGTATTTGAACAAATCGCACAATTATTAGTGGCAGAATCAGTTCTGAACTTTCATCTTCCAAACCCAAGTCCAATACTAATTCATCTCTATTCTTGGTGCTCTACCCCAAGTAGAGATTCACATGTTGGGTTCCCTTACATCATACCTTGAAGAACAGTAGGAAGTTGGGGAAGAATACTAAAATACAGGATATGAGAATTGGGCCCTACATCAAATTAACTATGTTACTCTGAACACATTAATTTCCTGTTACCCTGAGTTCTCATCTGAAAGAGGATGTGTTGCACAATGTTATTTTTAAAGTCCCATTAGTTATGTAAAATCATATGATGGGCAAAAAGGGATTTTGCATAGTGCTGGTGGAGTAGTACCCTGAAATATGCTTGATAATTCTTTCAATTAACTTCCAACAGATGTGTGGGCCTTTTGCGATCTTTGATGTGGCTATCACCACATCAAAGATAAGCTTTGCCTATTTCATATTTTTGCCTCCATTCTTATGGATCTTTGTGAAGGAACTTGATATAGACTTTGAATGGACCTGCCTGTAGTTTTAAAGAATTCTCTCCACTATTAATTTAACAAACACTTATTGCACACCTGCTATAGGCCCATAGTGGACCAAATAGGGAATATAAAATCATGGTTGAAAAATTATTCTAGCCTTTAAACCTTGCCATTTAGTAGAGAAATAGAAACAGCTATGTAAAGAAATAACAGATAATCTTGACTTCTGGAATGTCAAACTGAGGAACTCAGTAAATGTGCATATCCATCAAAACAACTCAAATACTCTTCAAAGTGGTTAAAATAAACTATTTTAGAACTATAAACATAAACCAAAGGCTCAGGATGCCTGGGTGGCTCAGAGGTTAAGTGTCTGCCTTTGATCCTGGAGTCCCAGGACTGAGTCCCACATCAGGCTCCCTGCATAAAGCCAAGCCTGCTTCTCCATCTGCCTCTGTCTCTGCCTCTCTGTGTTTTTCATGAATAAATGAATAAAATATTTTTTAAAATTTTTTTAAAAACCCAAAGGCTTATAACAACCTGGGAAGCATTCGTTCAGGAAGAAAACCCTGATGAACTTCAGTAAGAACAGCAGTGTGTTGTTGACCTATTCCCATTCTTTCCTTGACCTGCTCCCATCCTTCCTGCCCCAGCTCTGTGATGACCCTAAAAACTAGCAGCCTCACAACTTCAGGGGCTGTGAAAACCAGCAGCCTTGTAGCGACCAGAAGGAGCAGACCATGTTTGGAGCATGTCAAAAGTTTAATTCTTAGAGAATTGTCACTATTTGATCTCTTTCAGTGTTCTTGGAAGAAACTCATTTATAGTGGTTGTTTTTTCATTATCTGACCTAATATACACTTTGTTCTGTGGTAAAAGCATTTGTTGAAAATAATCAGCAGCAATTGTTTAACATTGCAGCTGCCTGAGGCTTCTAAGCCATTTGTAGCAAATAAGAGCTGGGTAAAAATTTAAAAGGAAGATCTGGAGCAGGATGTCTTAGAGGGGGTTGAAAAGTTGTGAGAGGTATGAGGCATTCTATTCTTGGAGATCTAGAAGCCTGCACACATACCTGGGTCTGTGTACATGACAAGGGAAGACCTGCATTGGTCCCAGTCTCTCAGCACTGGGTGACCTAGAGGTCTTACACAGAAGGAAGTAAAGAGTAAGGCAGAGTATTAAACAATATGAATATTAAAGGCATGCCCCATCGCACACACAGCCTCTTAGTAAAGTGTAGAAAACATAATAGTTCAAAGCACTTAAGGGAATTTCCCATCAATCTTTGGCTGACCATGAAGCTAAGCAAGCAGAGACTTCAGTGACCAGACACTAGAGAGAATACAGACTTTAAATAATTATTCTAAGAAAGTCACTACAAATATAAACAGTAACAACAACTGCAAACAATATCAACAACGATAATAAAACCTAGGGAGGGGAGTAACCTGATTTCCAGAGTCATCATATTGTATTATCTAAAATGTCCAGTTTTTCAATGAAAGATTATAAAACATAAAAGGAGATAGAATATGGACCGTGCATGGGGTGGAGGGTAGGGGTGAAGAAGTCAATAGAAGTGGACCCTGAAGAGACCCAGATGTTGCATTTACTAGTCAAAGACTTTAAATTAGCTATTATAAATATGTTCAAGAACTAAATGAAACATGTCTAAAGAATTAAGGGAAAGCAAGACAATTATGTTTTACCAAATAAAGAACAGCAATAAAGGGATAGAAATTATTCTAATTCTGGAGTTCAAAAGTACAATAATTGGAAATGTCAAATTCACTAGAGGGATTCAACAACACATTTGAGTTGACAGAAGAAAGAATCAGTGAACTTGAATAAAGGTCAACTGAAATTATCCAGTCAGAAAGAAAAAATAATGAAGAAAAATGAGCACAGCCTCAAAAACATATGACACGCCATTAAGTACTTTCATATATGTATAATGAGAGACTTAGAGAGAGAGAGAGAAAAAGAAACAGAATACTTGAAGAAATAATGGCCTAAAACTTCCTAAATATGATGAATACACGAATCTGTTCAAGCAAGAAGCTCAATGAATTCCAACAAAACAAAGTCAAAAAGATCCACATCTAGACGCATTATAATCATACCAAAAGAGAATCTTGAAAATAGCAAGGAAAAAATGATTAATCATGAGGACAAGAGATCCTCAATAAGATTAATAGCTAACTTCTCATTGGAGACCATGGAAGCCTAAAGCAGTTAGATGACATATTCAAAATGCTGAGGATGGGGAGGAAGGAGGAGAACTGTGAGTCAAGAATTCTGTATTTGGCAAAACTATCCTTTAAAAATAAAAAAGAAGTTAAGAAACTCCAAAATGAACAAAAGCAGAGAAATTCATTGCTAGCAGACCTGCCCTGTAAGAAATAGTAAAGAGAGTTCTTCAGCTGAAATAAAGCATAGTAGCTGGTTATTTGAATCCACACAAAGATA
The DNA here is from genome assembly GCF_905146905.1 of Nyctereutes procyonoides. Lineage (NCBI taxonomy): Eukaryota > Metazoa > Chordata > Mammalia > Carnivora > Canidae > Nyctereutes > Nyctereutes procyonoides. Next base: position 42,992,332 of record NW_026575049.1, on the reverse strand, counting down.
TAAGGAACACTGGTAAGGGTAACTGCAAGGTAAATATAAAAGAGAGAATGAAGTATTCTGTATCTCTTTTTTCCTCTTATCTGATTTTAAAAACAGCTCCATAAAATAATAATTACAAAACTGTGTTGGTGGGGCATTTGGGTGGCTCAGTCAGTTAAGTGTCTGCTTTCAGCTCAGGTTATAATCCTGGACTCTGGGGATGAAGCCCCACATCGGGCTCCCTACTTGGCAGGGAGTCTGCTTCTCCCTGTCCCTATGCTCCTTCTCTCTCTCTCTCTCTCTCTCTCTCTCTCTCTCTGTCTGTCTCCCACTCACTCTGTCAAATACATAAATGAAAGGTTTTAAAAATCTTTTATAAAATAAAAAGCCAAAACTGTGTTGATGAGCTTAAAATACATAAACATGTAATGTGTATGGCAATAATACCACAGGAGATGAGGAGTAGAATGGAGCAAAACTTCTGGATACTATTAAGATTAAGTTAATAGTAATATGAACTAGATTATTTTTTAAGTTAAGATGCTAATTCTAATGCTCTGGGCAACAATTAAGAAAATAACCTAACAAAGATTATCAGAAACAGTAAGTGAACTAAAATGGTACACTAGAAAATATATAACTATTTAACACAAAAGAAGGCAGAAATAGAATAATAGAGGAAACAAGGCATTAGAAATAAAACACATATCAAATGATAGCTGCAAATCCCTCTTATCAGTAATTACAGTACATTTAAATATCTTTTTAAAAAGGCAGATTGGGAGAATGGATAAAATAACAGGGTACAACTATGCCCTGTTTATAAGAGACACACTTTAGATTCAAAGACACAATTAGATTAAAGTAAAAGGATAGAACACATGCAAATAGTAACCGAAAAGATATGAAAAAGGTGGGTTGGAAGCACTAATACTAGGTAAAATAGACCTTAAGACAAAAGTTGTTGTTATTAAAGACAAAGAGGGACATTATAAAATGATAAATTGTCAATTCATTAGGAAGATTATAAGTAATTATAAACGTATATACACCTAAGAACAGAAAGGAAGAGACTGCAACAAATGATAATTGAGAGAGACTCCACTTTCAGTCATGAATACAGCAATTAGCCAGAGGTACACAACAAAATAGAAGACATGAAGAACACAATAAACCAAACAGATATCTATAGAGCAATTTAAAGTATACATGGGACATTCTCCAAAATGGACCATATTCTAGGCTGTAAAACAATCCCCAAAAACTTATAAAGACTGAAACCATACAATGTATATTCTCCCACCATGTAGTGGTGAATTTTATGCATCAACTTGACAGAGCTAAGTGATGCTCACCAATAGCCTATAAAACATTATTTCTGAATATGTCTGTAAAGGTGTTTCCAGAAGAGATCAGCATCAGCAGACTAAGTAAAGAAGATCACTTTCATCAATGTGGGTGGTATAATCTGACCCTAATCCATTGAGGGTCAGAATTAGAACAAAAAGGTGAAGGAAAGGCACATTCTCTTTTTTTCCCTCTTCAACTGGGGTTTGTCCATTTTCTCTTGCTTGCAGACATTGGAGCTCCTGGTTCTCAGGCCTTTAGACTTGAACTGAATCACATCACCAGCTTTCCTGGTTCTCAAGCTTGCAGATCACATATTGTGGCATATCTCAGCCTCCATAATTGCATGAACCAGCTCCCATAACAAATCTCTTATTTATCTGTTATATCTATGTATTGATCTACCTATTTAGATACATCCTTCTCAGGAGAACCCTGACTAATGTGCACTGTAATGGAATTAAATTATAAATAAGTAACAGGGATCCCTGGGTGGCGCAGTGGTTTGGCGCCTGCCTTTGGCCCAGAGCGCGATCCTGGAGACCCGGGATCGAATCCCACATCGGGCTCCCGGTGCATGGAGCCTGCTTCTCCCTCTGCCTGTGTCTCTGCCTCTCTCTCTCTCTCTCACTGTGTGCCTATCATAAATAAATAAAAATTAAAAAAATAAATAAATAAGTAACAAAAGGAAATTTGGGAAATTCACAAATAATGTGGAAATCAAGCCACATATATTCATAGCTTCATATATTCCCAAGAGGAATGTAAACATAAAGCCACACAAAAATTATATATGAATGTTCACAGCTATATTATTTATAATAGCTAAAAAGGTGAATCATCTTTAGCCAACAACAATAGCCCGATGTTCATCAACTAATAAATGGATAAGTAAAATACGTACATCCATACAATGGAAGGTGATTCAACAATAGAAAAGAATGAAGTACTAATCCATGCTACGGCACATATGATCCTTGAAAACATCATGCTAGGTGAAAGAAACCAGACACAAAAGACCACATTAAATGACTCCATACATATGAAATATCTAGAATAAGCAGACCTATTGGGAAAGAAAGCAAATCAGTGGCTGTCTAGGACTAGGGATGGGGAAACGGGGAATGACTGCTAATGGGTGTGAAGTTTTTTTGTTTGGGGGGTGGATATAATAAATATATTCTATAATTGTGGTGATAGTTTCCCAGCTTTGTGACTATACTGAAAGCCATGGACTTATATTATACCTTAAATGGGTGAATTTATGACATAAAATTACATTTCAATAAAGCTGCTAATAAGAGAAGGAAAAGAGACCAGCAGGCTCTGTGATAAGAACGAAAAGGTGAGGAGAAGCTAGAGACAATATTTGACTTTCTTCACAATTTTGCCTTGGGCCAGCCTGGCTTGGAATTCTATGTCAACTGTCTCTCTGCCCTCATATCTACATCATGTCATCCCCATCCTGGGTCGGGGGGAGACTCCTTTTCCAGAGGAAAAAAAAAGGAACTTCTCTCCTTTTCCAGAGGAAAAGAGAAGTAGTTGAGGTTAGAGCTGGTTGGAAACCAGCAGGAAAGGCATTCCAGGCAAAGAAAGGAGCCATATTGATCAGTGGATGGAGCCAGGAGTAGAGTGTGTCTGAGAGAAGGAAGAAGGATGGAGGTATGGCCAGGAGCAGGAAGAGGAGAACTTGCAGAGAGAAAGAGCCCTGGAGGCCCCCTGAGATGTGCTGAGGAGACACCATTGTATCCTGGTTTCCAGGCAGTCAGCACTGGGTCTTAACAAGAGCATCAGATCTGGTTTTTGAAAGCTCATCTGGGCTTCAGCATAGCTGGCAGAGCAGAAGGGTGGAGGGGTGGAGAGACAGGAATAAGGGAGTCTTGCTAGAAGCCAGATGCAATGGCCCAGGAGGAGAGAAAGTGTCTGGTCTATCCTAACGAAAAGACAGCATGAGAAAAATTCATTCTTTTAATACAGGCATCCATGTATAATCTAAAAGACCGGGGCTCTGGCTGTCAAAAGGTGGTGTTCAATCCTGTTACCCAAAGAGTGCATCATTCCTCTGATAAAAAGATTCGAGAGTGGAAGCTGTAATAGGAACATAACGAGCTGAGAGAGAATGCACTTCTCCAAATCCCCTGAGTCATATTTCACTGGATACATTTAAAAGTTCTATCATTAAAAGAAGTTTAAATTCTGTGATGGAAAGAAATGTCATTTTCATCACTGCTTTAATGGAAAGGCTCATCTTAGAGGTGGGGAGATGCTCAGACAAATGAAGGAAGGAGCCTTGGCATCTATAATTAGGGGGGTGGGGATGAATTCCTACAGGCCTGACAGCTCTAGAAGGCTATGGTGTGTGTTCCTGTGGAACTGCTTCATTTCTTTTGCATTTGCTACCTGTTAGATCATGGACACTTGGCAGTGAATTAAGTAGCATTGTGAGAATTAATGAACTTCTGTTGGTCAAACAGATAGCATTGGGGTCAAAAAATAAAAGACATTATCATCCTTTATGAAAGAGTTCCAGAGAAATTGTAAATTCACTCTCAAGGGCCCCAATGGGAATTAACAGAAGCACTCTACCTGAAGTTAAACACAAAGATGGAGTTCTGATGACTTTGAAAAAAGGCAATCAGCTGTCAGGAAACAAATACTGCTAAATGGACTGTATGCTTTCTTTCCAGGTGAGGTCGCAGGACACTGGAAGTTGAAGCATTGGGAACTATGATTTCCCTATAAGAGTCCTTCCAAAGAGGATCATCCATCGTAACCACATTTTTATTTGTTATGGCCAGAAACAGAGAGCCATTAGAATGACTTTAAGAAATAGAGGAGTTATGAAAATATCATAATACCATCTAAACTATTATTTTAAGATGCTTGCCATGTGCCAGAAACTGTGTGAAGCCCTGTAGGACACCATTAAGGCCTTACAATGATGCCAAGAAGTTGACAGCATTACTCTATCCCACAGCTGGGGAGATTAAAGTTCAGAGAGGTTAAGGGGCTTGCCTCATCACTTTGACTCATCCCTGCCTGCCCTCACCCAGAATCACTACAGCCCCACTGCTAGCCTGCCCTGTCTCTTAGGGGCCAATTCCAAATTCCTATGAAGAGAATCTTCTAGGTCCAGCTCATCTCATCCTTTCAAGCCAGGATCACAGGTCAGAACCCCCTGGCCAGTCAGTGCTAATCTGCCCTTGTGGCAACTTCTCTAGTCCAGTCAGGCCAAAGTGGGGCCCCATGCAGCAGAACATTGCCACCTAAGCAGCTACAGCAAGGCAGGGAGCCACAGTAGGGTAGGACGGACACCCCGTAAAGCAGAGAGTGGGCAGGGCAAGCAGAGATTAGCTTCTGGGGTGCACACCTGAAGGGCAGAGCATTCCTCATCAGGACCTACTTGGCAGATCCAGGCTCCTCCTCAAGAAGGCACAAGGACTGAGAAACCGCATGATCTGTTGATGAGCCAGTGGCCCAATGACCCAGGAACAGTGCTATTGAGGAGAATCTATCACCAGTCCTTTAACCCAAACTCAGCAACTCCATTCTGTTACATCTTTTCCTCCATTTACTCAGACCTACAACTGCAAGTCTCCTTCCTGGGCCTCCAAGGCTAATCATGTCTATTTTTCAATTCTTCCCAATAAGTATCTCTGGATTCCATACTTAATCACGAATCCAGGTCTGTATCTCAAGCTGCATCCCTTGAACGTAGAGTGTAGAATAGTACCACAGCCATCGCAACAACTACAGAGCTGTGAGGAAGGACTATTAGAACCCCCTTATTGCAGATAAGAAAACTGAGGCCATGAGAGGTGAGGGAGCTTGTCCAAGTCACAGTTCAGTAGCAGTAGACCAGCCCTCCCAGCAGATGCTCCTGTGCTCTCAAACACCCACCTGAGAGCTTACTGTGCACAAGTGCTCGGTAGAGTGAGGGACATGGTAGATGGGGCCCTGTCCCCCTAGTAAGAGACACAGAGATAAAGTTCTAATTACAAATTGTATGGAACAGGGGTTCACCAAGCAGGCCTGAGGTTGCTCTGCATGGAAAGCCCACTTGCAAGCTTGGGCCTTGGCTGACCTTTGAGGTCTCGGCTCCAGGAGTATCCCTAGTCAACAGCTGCTAAGGGTGGCTCCCTGTACCTCCTCTGTTTGTGCAAACAATGCAGTTTATGCACCTGCTTTCCTCCTGGGGGTCTGGAATTTTAGTAGGTGCTAGGCAGAGGATGGACATGTGATCAGGCCTCAGAAAAAATCTTGGGTGCCGAGCCTGTAATGGATTTCCCTGGGCAGAAGCATTACACACATATAGCTGCATTTTTGCTGCTAGGGGAGGTTGTGCTCCATGTGGCCCTCATCGGAGGGAGAGTGTGAGGAAGCCTACATACAGACTCCTCCAGATTGCGCTTGTGTCTTCTCCCCTATGACCCAGGTGTGTATCCTTACTCTGTCACTGTTATAAGTCTTAGCCATGGGCACAACTATGTGGTAGGTCTTGTGGGTTCTTCTAGCAAATCTCCAAATGTAGGGAGAGCCAACACACAAACTATGACACCTGCTATGAAGACAGAACACAGGTGACCCAGGAGACAGCAGAGCCCAGTTGATATGGGGGCTCTGGAAAGATGCCCCCACCCCCACCCCATGGGTGTTCTCTTTCAGTAGGCAAAGAGCAGGAGGAAGGAGCTCCAGACAGAGGAGGAGGGGCTGAACAAGGTCCGCCACGGGCGCAGCCCCGTGAACCAGGAGGGCTGGTGAGATCAGAGCCACAGAGACTGCTGGAGTGGCCCTTGGGTCCAGGTGCTAGACTCCATGCCAGGCCTGCTGGCAAGTGACTGACTGCCAGATGTTAGCAGGTGAGACACATAATCAAGTCCCTTTTTTCAAAGATCATTCTGGCTGCCACGTGGACAATAGATCATTAAACTTAAGTGGTGGGAGCAGGGAGAGCAGCCAGGAGACCACTCACCATCCTGGTGACACAGGATGACTTGTAGCCAGGGGCTGAAGATGGGCTCAAGGAGCATTTTACAACAGTTGTGGCCCACTCCCTGTCTCCCCAATACCCCGTGCTTAGCCCAGGCCAGGTCCCTGCCTGCCTGAGACCTCGTGTTGAGTCCCCACCCCCCAACAATCCCCTCGGCTTTCCGTAACCCGCCAGCACGTGATACAAGGTTACTGGCTGTTGCTTCTCAAAAGTATTGTCCTTTATTCTGACATTTTGTTCTTTCTACATTTTTTGAAGGGTGTTACAATATCTTTTCATTATAAAAGCACAAGAATAATTGATGGGAATAGTGTGTGAGAGTGTGCGCACATGCACGGATACACTTGCACATCCTTCCATGGCAAAATAAAGTTGGAAGCCTGCTTTCATTCCTTCCCATCTTAGCCATACTGTAAGAAAAGAAGTGGTCTGTGAAATCCAGAGGTCTCTGGTGACCACTTCATTGGGGGCCAAGTCCAAACAGCCCTGCAGGGGGCTCTCCACAACCTACCCCAAACCCACATTTACCTTCCAGCTCCTGTCTTCCTGCTCCCCTGCCCTCCATTCCAGTTCCCCAAGGCTGTCCCACCAACCCCTCCTTGCCAGGCTGCCTGAGCCCTCAGCAATCTCCCTCTCCTACCTCCTTCCTCTGACTGATGCCCTACTCCTCCCATTGGACCTTTTTTTTTTTTATTTTTTTTTATTGGAGTTCAGTTTGCCAACATTTAGCATAACACCCAGTGCTCATCCCACCAAGTGCCCCCCTCAGTGCCCATCACCCAGTCACCTCAACTCCCCATCCACCTCCCTTTCCATTGGGCCAGTTTAACCTGTCCTGCATTTCTACCTGCTGCGAAACCTCGAACCCTCCCCTCCTCAAGGCTGGGACCCCGACTCTCTGCCTGGCCCTCAGCTTGAGCTGAGGCATGCCTGGGCCTGGCCGGGTGGATCGCAGGGGGTGGGCGGCCTCGGACCCCTCTCTGCTGGCTCATCCTCATGCTGTCTGGGTTGTAGTTGTCTTGCCCTCGGTTAAAGCCAGGAGAAGAAATGAATTCAAGGCTTGAAAAGCAGTATTCCCGGGCTTTGAACAGTAAGGCAAGCAGTAATCATTCCCCTTTGTTATCTGAGTGCATGATCCTAGAACCAAGAGGCCCTTCGCAGAATTACAGGGAAGTCGGTGCACAGCAATGAGGAGAGGATACCACGGACCGACTACCTCTCACCGAGCTCTCAGAACACAGCTGCAATGATTCTAGGCCAGTAGAAATAGTTCTTTGACATAACTGTAGTTATGCAAGCTATAATAATGATACATTTCCTTAAAAACTTGGATTTCAGGGTATAAATAGATTGCTTTCAGGGGATTAGAAAAAAGCTTCCCACATAGGGAGTACCTGCTCCCCAAACAAAGTATATCTTGGGAGCTTCAGTCTTCTCAAGTGCTACATCATTGTCCTAAGTAAAAAGTTGTAAAAGGTCGGGGGGTGGGGGATGGGCAAAATAGGGGTAGGAGATTAAGAGGTACAAGCTTCCCATCGTAAAATAAAGTCACAGGGATGATAAGTAGAGCATAGGGAATATAGTCGATAACGTAATAACACTGTCTGGGGACAGATGGTGACTGCACTTACCGCGATGAGCATTGTGTAATGTTGTGTATGCTGTACACCTGAAACTAACGTAACCTTGTACACTGACTGTACTTCAGTAAAAATAAATAAATAAGCCATCAACAAGCCAGCGCCAGGTTGTATGCTGCAGAAATATGGATTGACTTGTAGTTGAGGAGAGAATAAAATAATAGTAAACCATGTAAAACTAAATATTCTTAAATTGTTCTGCAGAACTGATGAGGGAGGAAGATACTGCCTTGTAAAAAGAATTTCCATCTAAATAGGAACCACAGGATAGAAAATGAAGAAGTTCATGGGGCACTTGGGTGGGTCAGTCATGTAGGCCTCCAACTCTTGATTTCAGCTCAGGTCATGATCTCAGGGTCATGGGATGGAGCCCCTCATTGGGCTCCCTGTTCAGCAGGAAGCCTCCTTCTCCCTCTCCCTCTGCCCTTCTGCCTGCTGGTGCCCTCTCTCTCTCTCTCTCTCTCTCTCTCTCTACACTGTCTCAAATAAATAAATAAAATATTTTCTAAAAAGTTATGCCAAAAATGCACACAAAACAAATGTGCAATTAAATGGATTAACAGAGGATGAACACCTGGAAACAACCTTCACCCTACTCCCTTCCCATCTCCCCATCCTGGGGAAGGGGTAACTCTCTCTAGAAACACAGGCCTCTTTCCTCATTCTGCTCTCTGCCTCAGACCCTGCAGCCAGCCTTGAGCCTGTTGTTTCCACCTCCCATGACCACACTCTAGTGAATGCTCAGCCCCTCAGGCCTTCAAGCTCTCCTCATTATTGAGCCCTGCAGGCTGCTCAGGGGGGCTCCAGGGCCATGTCTCCCACCTGGATTCAGTCAGTGGGAGATGGGGAGAGGAGAGCAGGGACATGTCTTGGGCATAGTTAGGGGTCAGTGGCAGTAGCCATTTCTTCCATGCTCTTGCTCCCTGAGAACGGGCCTGCTGGGCCCCCAGACTCGGTGATACCACCTTCTCCTTTCCCTCTTCATATGGGAATGGTAGTGGCTTCCCACCTCCCCACCTGGTTTGCCTCCTCAGCTCCTCTTTGGCTCCTGTAATTGATCTCAGCACCCACCCCACTCTCTGTTGCTGATGGATATGATGGACCTGCACCTCTTCCCGCTCTTGGCCTCAAGGGTTGCTTCACTCCCGCCTCTCAGAGGTAGGTAAACATCCATCTGGTTTGACTGGGACAATGATACTTTGTACACTGGCCCTGAATACTTATTCACAGAAGCCTCATCATCCTCAAAATTATCCTGGTAATTGATGTGCACTTCATTTTCCCTATAGCAGCCAGAGGGATCCTTTAAAAATACAAACCAGGTCATGCCACGGCCCCCTGCTCAGAAGCCTCCAAAACACACCCATTAGGATAGCTGCTATTAAACACAGACACAGACACACACACACACACACACACACACACACACACATACACACAAAAGGAAAGTAACAAGTGTTGCTGAGTATGTGGTAGAGAGTAGAATGGTGGTTGCCAAGGGCTGGGAGAGAGGGGAGTCAGGGTGCAATGGGTACAGTTCCAGTTTTGCAAGATGAAATAGTTCTGGAAATGGATGGCGGTGATGGTTGCATAACAATGTGAATGCACCTAATGCCACTGTCTTAAATTTGACTAAAATGGTACATTTTATTATGTGTATATTTCATCACAATAATAATAGAAAAAAACTTTCAAAAGGCTTTCATCAAAAATTAAATAAAATCCAAGAGCAAAACTGAGGCCTGCAGGGCTTGCCTAGCCAAGCATAGTCCTACTCACCCCTCCTGCTGTAGGCCATCCTCATGTTGGTCTCCTCTTCCTGGATCTCACACCTATCACATCTTTCCTCACACCCCTCAGTCTCTGCAGAGACATAGCCTCCTCAGAGAGGCCTTCCTGGATCATCCTCCCCTCTTTCTTGCTTCATTTTTTCCTGAGTTTTATAAGATAAATGATAGGTGTTAAAGGAGTTTAGGGATAGGTGAGGTGGTCAAGGGCAGCTGAGCCTGTCATGGGGATCTCCCCACACATCTCCAGGGTGATCTGGTGGAAAGAAAGAATAAGAGTCAGAGAGAGCAGCTGGGAGGCTGTGGGGCATGTGGTCACTGACCTGCCTCAGTTGAGACTAAAAAAATCACTTAGAACATAACAGACACCACTCTATGGTTTGTCCATCTGGCTTCATGATCTGGTTTCTCCATATAGCCTGCCACAACCTGCTAAATAAACAGCTTTAAGTCCTATAGCCAAAAATGTCCCCCCCTCCTCCCAGTGAGCATGTGTACCCTTATAGGCTCGATTCTTGGAGGAAGGAAAGGGAGAGGGAGAGAAGCTGATATCCTAATAAGAAGAGGTCTGGGACATAGACCCAGGAAAGGTTGGAAGGATCTGGATCACAAGGATCCCATGGCAGCTCTTCAGGAAGCCATGATTTCTGGCAGAAGTGAACATCTGTTCACTACCATTCTCTCTCACACTGGAGTATTGCCATGAGACCACGTACCCTCATTGTCAAGGTCAGGCCAGCCATACCCTCTGAGCTACTCAACTCCAAGGACAATAGGTTTTGATCATCCCCCAACTGACATCTATCAATGTGGTCCTCTGGAGTCAGCTTCCCTTCAGATCTAATGACTAATTTGAACCACAAAGAAAATAAGAGGGGAACCTCGTATTGAGCCAGGTGATGTCTGCTTAACATCCAGAGGTACAAACAGCTCGACTACCAAACACTGAAGAGCAGGCTGAAAAAGAACAATCACAACCACTGCTGCTAAGCCTTCCATTGTGTGCCAACCACTTTATATCCAGGTTCTCTAAATTGTGCGAAACCTTGCGATGTGAGGATCATCGATGCTTCTTTACAGATGAAGATACCGAGGCTCCCAGGGGCTCATGATCCCGCTTGACGTCTTTCTCCAGGGCCTTTTTTCCTTGCTCTTGCTCATCTACTGGTCTCATGATAAAGGCCACTCTATTAAATCACGTGCCCAACCTGTGGGTTAATCATATCCACTAAAGCCCCAGCGTTGAATATAAAGAGTGACACCCTCCACCCTGCTGCTTTAGAAATACAGATGTTGAGTGTGCTTGGCTGGCATAATCTTGTCAGGTTATTCAGAAACTATTCTGCGTGTGTCCTCTTGATGTCTGTTTTTGCTTACAAACTGCATACAGCCATTAGGACAAATTGTTTTACGGCCCTTGTAAGTAAATGACATATTCCCAGTAATGAGAAGTAATCTGCTGTCATCACTACAATGCAGCGCTCCTCCCTGTGATCTTGGTCCCTTCTTCCTGTCTGAAACTGTTCAGCTATAGAAAGATTCTTCTTCAGCTTCAAAAAAAAAAAAAATCAAGTTGATATTTTGCCGAATTTGAATAGCAACCAGAAAAGAAGGTCAAGTTTTAAAAGAAGTAACACGGGAGGGGATTGTAATTAAATCTGCTCTGGGCTGGGTACAGATGATTCATTTCAAGTACATAGCATTCTGGAAAGCACGTGACCAAAGGTATTTTTCTAAATAACCTCAAGTGCTAGTCGAGTTATTCTTTAAATTGCATGCCAGCGACATCTCCTAACTGGTATTTCACTTGGCAGGCGCTGAGCCACCGCCACAGCCTGGATTTTCCTGCAGGCAGAGCCCGACCTTGTTTTGACAGTCATTTCTGCTGCTTTCTGCTTCTGCCTGGAAGGATCACATAGTTGCAGAGGTCTGGGGAGGGATGCGCTTCGTGGGTTCCAAACTGTCAAAGGTACTGCTTGGGTACAGGGTTCTCTGTGGCCCAAGAAGCTGGCCCAGGGCCCTTGGGGTGAACATTGCAAAGCTTTAGGTTTTCTCCAAACAGTGGCATCAGTGAAATTACATCTCTTCCAGGAAACTTCCATCAAAACAATTAGGAGACCCCCAGGCCGCTGTCTTCTGGAAACCTCATTCCAATAACAACAGTTTGCCACCCACCCCACCACTTCCAACATCCAAATGGTTCCCAAAGCTGCAGTCAGTTAAGCACACTGTGACTCTGCTCTTGGGAGAGGCTAGGTCCTGGCATGATGATGTGACCCAAGATCAGCCCATCAGAGCCCTTTAAAAGCCAGGCTCTCTGTCTTGTGATCCACATAAATCGGGAAGCTCACCTAAAGAAGACAGAGAGAATTGATGAAATTTGTAAAGAGGAGGAAGAGTCAGGTCAACTCAAGAGAGACTTCTGATGGTGTTCTGGTCCCCGGTCTCAATTTTCCTTGAAACCCAGCTACCCTTAAATCCTGCAAGACATCAGAATAGCCTTAAAATTAATTTCTAGGAGCCTGGGTGATTCAGTTGATTAAGCATCTGCCTTCAGTCCAACTCCTGATCTCGGGGTCCTGGGATCAAGCCCTCGTCAGGCTACCTGCTCTGGGAGGAGTCTGCTTCTCCCTCTCCCTCTGCCCCTCATCCCTGCTCATGCTTGTTCTCTCTCTCTCTCTCTCTCTCTCTCTCTCTCTCACTGTCTCCCCCTCCTTGATCAAATAAATAAATAAATAATCTGAAAAAAATTTAATTTCCTTTGCCCTCAGACTAGTTCAAGTGGGGCTTCTGTCACATGCAACCAATATCACTTGACTCCCTTCACTCACTGTGAGGTATGGAATCTCTGTAACTGCATTTGGTCTACCTGGATCAGCATCTTGTTTACAGGTGGGCTCACTTTAAGAATGCTTGATTTATTAGAATGCAAGTAATGAAGTCTGAAAAATTAGTAAGTATTAATACCCCTAAAAGAATTACAAAATTTATAAAAATTTACTTGAAGGGATTCTTTCTTTTAAAAAAAAAGTTTTTATTTATTTATTTGAGAGCAAGCACGAGAGAGCATGAGCAGAGGAGAGAGATAGAGGGAGAAGCAGACTCCCTGCTGAGCAGGGAGCCCAATCCCAAGACCTTGCTACCATGACCTGAGCCAAAGGCAGACACTTAACCAACTGAGCTACCCAGGCATTCTTTCGGTTGCAGTTTGCCTACTGCATTAAAAACATTCTTCTGGAAACAAAGTGTCCATCAAAAGGACTAGCAAAATAAGTGTTGATGTACCATATGTGTTAGTTTGTAGGGCCACCATAATAAAATACCATAGTTGAGGTATTCTTAAATAATAGAAATTTATTGTATCATGGTTCTGGAGGCCAGAAGTTCAAGATGAAAGTATTGGCAGGGTTGTTTCTTTCTGAGAGCCACAGGGGAAGGAATTCTTCTAGGCCTGTTCTTGGTTTATAAATGGTCGTCTTCTCCCTGTACCTCTGAATAACATCCTTCCTCCATGTGTGTCTGTCTCTATGTTCAAATCTCTCTCTTTTACCAGGACAACAGTTATTTTTGTCCCTAATGATCTCATTTTTACTCCATTATCTCTATAAAGCCCCCATCTCCAAATAAGGTCACATTCTGAAGAAGAACTAGAGGTTAGGACTCCAACCTATTTTTTTGTGTGTTATGGGAGGAGAGGACATAATTCAACCCATAAGCCCACACAATGGAATACTACATAGGCAGGACAAAGAAGGAGGTGTGCCTGCATGTTCCAAGAGTAGAAATCTCCACACGTTATATGAAAAAGCCAGTCTTTACATCTGTATATTCTGATGCCCCTGTGAACTATGCATGTGTGTGAGTGTGTACACATTGATATGAACAGTTACATACATAGAGGTGTTATCTTTAATTTATGGAAAGACATCAAGAAAAGTTCATGAAGGTTACTGTTTTGAAGAGAGATGTGAAAAAAGGAGAAAGACTTTCACTTTCCATTTGTGCTTTAGGGACTATTTCTGTATTGTCTGAATCTCATGTATGTATAAATACATAAATATGTTTGTGTAAACATATATGTATCTGTATATATGTATACCTATATACACACTGTATATATACACCATATATACACACTTCCTTTCTTTCTTATACTTTTCTGTATTCTGTTAACCATGTAAGCTATTTCTTGTCTTAAAGATATAAGTTGATTTATACCCAAGTTCTTAGGAATAGATTTTATATAACAAACAAGACGTACATTCTGTGTATCTGTCTGTACTTTTAAGCTCTTAAAAGGTTATGTTTGTTCTTACCCACATTTGTGGTGCTTTGCACAATTGGCTGGGAAATCAAATGTTTTGGAGGCAGTGGTGGAGAGAGTGATGGTGATGATGATGGAGAGGAAAACAAGGTTAGTCATGGCTTGGAGGTTGGCTAGAACTTCTTCCTTAGACAAGGAAAGACTTTTCCTTATATACCAGAGAGTCATCAGGCAAGACCTTGGACACACCATGGATTTTTACTGCATTCTGTTACCTGTGGTGGTTTTGTAGGTCCAAGAAAAAATGTCCTTGGAAGGAATGAGAAAGTTGGGATCCACTGCCCTACTTTTGCTTTTAGAGCCCTCTCTTTTGATCAGTTTTTAAAAACCCCACTTCCAGAAGAAAAGTAAGCCCTAAGGTCCTGAATATAAATAATGCCTTTCTCCCCTGTGCACCTAGAATGGTCCCAGATAGGTACTGCTCTTGAAAACACTGAAGGCACTCCCCTTGTGCTCTGTAGGGCTTAATTCTCTTGTAGAACTTGGTTGAAATTCTCTTGCAGAACTCTGCTGCCTCCTCTCAGTGACCCCACCCCATGTAATAACATATCTTCTACTTCTAAGAAGGAGCCAGGACTCACTGTGGCCAATATAACAAATAACAGCCAGGCCAGACCATCTGGAGAGTTCCAGCCTCATCCAGAAGGTAGGTAGGTACCGCCTGGCACATCAGTTCTGGGACCTAGAATCTAGCCTCTGCTGCCCCAAATGGTAGCCATATGGCTATTTGCACTTAAATTTAAATAAAATTTAAAATCAGTTTCTGAGTCACCCTAGCACGTTTCAAGTTTTGGGTAGTCACCATACTGAACAGCACAGACTGGAAAACATTTCTATCATCACAGGAAAGCACAGTGGTTGTCATATGGGCCCAGAAGTATACCTGGAGGAGGTCCTTGCTCCAAACTCCTCCAGTCCATACGGGGAATACCTGAGAACATCTAAGAGCACACCATGGGATGAGAGCTACACACAACCTATTCAGAAATAAAGCCAACAAGTAGTTCAACAAGTTTTTGAAGCTCTAACAAGACATTTTTTGGTGAAACATAAAATACTTTGGAAGACATGAGTAGAAGGCAAAGATATTCATCCACTCACTGATTCACTCATTCATTCATTTGTTCATTTTTGGAGTTCAGTTGCAAAGGGTTGAGTTAATTATATTCCTCAGTTCATGGAGCATTGCCACCACTGCCTAGATGAGGTGCCACTCTTGTTTATCTTATTAATTCTCTTTCATCACTTTTCCACTAACCTTACATGACCATTCTATTTAAAATGTGTGCAATCTGTGGAGTGCCTGGTAGGTGCAGTCAGTTGAGCATGTGACTCTTGATCTCAGAGTTGTAAGTTCAAGCCCCATGTTGAGTGTAAGATTATGTAAAAATAAAATCTTTTTTAAAAATGTGCATACTTTGTTTGCAGGGGCACCTTAAGGCCAGGCATATTTTGTGTGTTTTGTGTGCATGTGTTCTATGATGGTGTTGTTTCTCTCATTCTGTTTGTTTTTTCACTCATCACTCTATGGTAGAAGATATGTATGGACAGGCCAGTGAAGAACAGAACTTCCCTGAGGATGCAAGGGTGAGTCTGAGAGCAGAAGCAGGTGCCTGAGCTTCACTTCTTTCCATGGTTCTCTTCCACCTGGGGCCTAGCCTCCCAGGCACACAACACAAGTGCTCACCTGTCTATGAGCATGCGTGGGTTGTTGTGCCAGTGCTGATTTAGGTCAGGTTATTGTATAGCTTTTATCAACCCCCCTTCCCATTTTGGTATTGCTGGTTTCCTCATCTTGGTTTCTTTTCTTCCTGAAGAGAATTGTCCCCCAAGCCTGTCCCATGCTATGCCTGTCCCATCCCAGGTTCAGGAACAATCCTCCTAATCCTGCTCTGATTCTGTGACCCAGGCTTTGGAATGGAGTTACTGATTTATATAAGTGCTTCTACCACTGACTGGCTCCACTGCAGTCAACTGAATTACTGTTTACCAACATTAGGTGTCCCTACCTGAGAGAACGTGATATTTCCCTGCTCTGTTGGGCTCAGGCCCTGCTGTGTGACAGTGGCCAGTAAAATGTGAGCAAAAGTGGCATATGTTACTTTGGAGCACAAGCTATAAAAGCCACCAAGCTCTTTGCCAGGTAGTCCTTTTTCCTCTGCTTTGATCTCAGAGTAAAGATGGCACAGTAGAGCCACTGCCAACACATGATGGACATGACCACTTGGGTGGAAAATAGACGTTTGTTATTGTAAGGTACTGAGGTTTAGGGCTGTTTGTTACTGCAGCATATCCTTGTCTAGCCTGACTGGTACAACTTCCAAATCTGAGGTCTTACCTTCACAGCCATGCAAGTGCTATTGCTGCTGCTGTTGCTAATAGGTAATGTTCACTGAGCACCTGTTATGCCCCTTATATTGGACTAGGCTCGGCTCTTTACACATATTGTCATGTTCAGTGCCAGCTCATATTTTATGACCACTTCACAAGTGAGGAAATGAAATATCAGTTTGCTTAAGTAAATTGCCCAAGGTCACAATCATAGCAGAACTGGTTTTGAACATAGATCTGACTCTAGAACCCATGTTCTTAAAACATTTGAGTTATGCTACTCAAATTTCTTTCAAGACTGACAGTATCTTTCTTTCACCAGTTTTCACCATCATCCCAAGGCATCTGATTCACACCTCCTAGCAGCAGCCATGCCTGGGGACCAACCCCTCCTCCAACCCTGCTTTCAGACAACTGTGGGATACTAGGACTCTTCGGCTCTGCCACCCTGTCCTCCCTGTCATTTCCGCATCTAGGTCTCTCCTTAAGCCCCGTCTTTCCCTGCATTTGCACAACTTCAGCTGGGTTGTCCGGCCGCTGACCAACACCAGCCTTCACACTGCCCCACCTTGTTTCTCTCCCCCAGCTCTCCTTCCTCAACCATCTCCTACATGCGAATAGTTTCCATATTCTGTTCTGTGCTAAGCCCACCTCTTTTCTCTGTGTAGAGTGTCACAGAAATTCCACGAGATTCCATTATTTCAACTATTGTTTCCATGTGAATGCCTCCTAAACCGGCATTCCACCCTGACCTCACTCCTAAGCCCCAGTTTTGCTTTGCTGCCTCCTGGAGTCATTTTTCTGGAGGCATAAGATCAGTATCTCCAAAAGGAAGCTCACACCATACACCCACTCCCTCTCCACTCCTGTCATCTTCAGTTCTAGTAAGGTTTCTGCATTGTTTCCATTATTGTTCATTCATTTGCCAAGCATCTACTGAGCACGCACATTCTCTGAGCCCAGGGAGAGGCTCTCCTTGGTCTCTCTCCCGTCCCTCACAGCCTGCCTGCCACCAGGTCCTGCTGCAGCCAGCCACTGCCTTCAGACCACACCTCCTAATCTTTGATCATTCTGTTCTTTTAAAAGGAATGCTGTCCACATGTGCAAACAAAATAATTTCGGGTCCCCCTTTCAAAAAGGAAAATCTGAAGTACAAGTCTCTGCTGAAGAAGGAAATTAACTTTAAATTAAAGGGAAATCATGAGATAAGTCACTTAAACTGAAAAGCACCTTATTTGTTTGGATGCTGTGCTCTAAAGTTTCTTTAGCTTACTTTTGAGGAAGTCGTATGTACAACCTAGTGATTCACAGAGCTTTGTTTAGCCAAGTAAGCAGTTTGAAACAGAGGACTTCAGATCAGATTAAATGCTCTATTCACCATCATGAGTGACAGATTTTCTTCTGTTGTATATTTTTCCCCACTCAACATCAAGTGATAAGGACTATCTCACAATTGTTCTTTACGACCCCATGTTTACCTGCCTGAATCAGAAATCCTATTGCTATAGATGTAAAAATTCATGAGACATGCTTTAGTTAACCATGAAAAGTCATAAAAGGCAATTTACTAATTTTTTTCTCTTCCCCTATACCTGAACTTAAACCTACTGCATATTTTTTTTTCTTTTTCTTGCCTTGGGCTAATACTGTTATCCTTTTATTTGCTAAAATCTTCAATTTGATTTCCAACATTTGAAACTGCCCCTTTGCTCTCTTCACTGTGCTTGGGTACAACTAAAAGCCCCCTTGCTGTTGTCTTGGGCAGAATGGTGTCCCCTAAAAAGATATGTGGAAGCACTAACTCTCAGTACCTGTGAATGTGACCTCATTTGGGAGGGTCATTGCAGTTGTAATCAAGTTAAAATGAAGTTATGCTGGATTAGGATGGGCCTAATCCAGAGACTGGTGTCTTTATGCAAGAAGAGAGCGATTTGGACACAGAGACACTGGAGAGAATGCCAGGAGACAGCAGAGGCAGAGATTGAGCCGATGCTTCTACAAACAAAAGAGCTCCAAGGATTGCTGGCAGCCACCAGAAGCTGGAAGGAGCAAGGAAGGATCCTCTGCAAGTGTATCAGAGGGAACATGGCCCTGTTGACCCCTCAGTTGTGGACCTTGGGCCCCCAGAACTGTGAGAGAACCAATGTCTGCTGGTTTCAGCTCCCTTCCCCCACCTCCCTTGTGCTAATTTACTGTAACAGCTCTGGGAAACTCACACCGGTAGTTGATTAACTAATACACTAACCTAATGTGCCACACAAAGGGTTCTTAGACACTTCCACCCACCCTGCCCCAGCTCTCCAAATCCCACCTGACTTTCCAGACTCCGCATAAGACCTGCCTGTCTCCTGGCAGTCACCCAAGTTTGCTTTGCGTTCAGGGCAATCAGGGATTTATCAACTTGAGTCATTTCCCCAGATGCCTCAAACAGATGAGAACGGTGATCCTCCATTTCTGCCACCTTTCCTGGGCAGTGGGAAAAGATACACCCTCCTCCTGACCGCCACCGGGGGGTGGGGACCACGCCCCAGGGCCAGCAAGCAGCATTTTGCACCGGGCCGGGCTGTCAGGTGGCCTTCCTTTTGACTGGCTTCCCGGGGGGCCTCGGAGCCTGTGGTTCTAGTGTCCATTGCTCCCGTGGAACAATGCCACAGCCTCCTCAGGAGCAGCGAGGAGCGGGGTGGAGCAGAGGGTCAGGGGAGAATCCTTGCAGAAGGGTGGGGTAATGTGGCATGGGGGAGCCAGCCACTGCTGGGCACACCTCTCGGGGTGCAGCACAGTGGGCCAGGATGTCAGGGTGATGACTGAGGGACAGTAACCCTTGGTAATGGTCGGGGGGAAACATTCTGCATCTCACACTGTGTTCACTGTTTTTCTCTCACTTGCATTAATACAATCCACTCCTGGCCTGCAACCATCATTACTGAAATACAGAGTGCTGGGATGCAGAGCAGAGCAGAGAGAAGGAGTCCGAGTCTAAGTACTCTGAGCTTTAGAGATTGTCGCTTGAAAATGATCATCGACCTGCTTTCTGCCTCCCGAAACTGTGCGGACGAAACCAGACACCGCAGGTGAAAAACGCTTCGTAGATGTAGGATGCTCTACGCAGGTTCACGGTTATTTATGATCAGTGTTGCTATCCATCTGTTAATTAGCTGAAGCTCCTCAAAAGCAGGAATAGTTTGCTAGGGGCACAGTGCAGGGCCTGGCATTCAATACGGAGGATGCTGCACAAATGAGTGAATTTTGCTCAAGGATCAACTTCTCCAACTCCCATCACACAGCCTCTCACCATGCCCGCCAGCTGAACCTTCTCTTTCTGCACTTGGCCCCTCTCCTAGGAGCCTGGCCCTTCTCGGGAGCCTTTGTCCTAGCTAACGTCCGGCCCTCTGAGGACAGCAATACAGGATGTAGATCCACCCGGGGCCACCCACCCGCCAGCGGACCTTGGGCAAGCCTCACTGTCCTCTTCTTCATTTTATTCACCCATTCCATGAGGGGATAGGCAGGAACCCCAGCCCAGGCTGAGGGCTGGCGTAGGCAATGTCAGGGAATATTCATTCTCCCAGACAGATGCTTCATAGCGTCTGACCTCGTCGTGGGCCAATCAGTGTTTGCAAGTTCCCTGGAGCGTCAACTCTCTATAGGCATCTTGCCAATTGGCCCCATGTGGCAAATAAAAAGCATGTGTGCAATCCTGGCCTGATTCTTCCAGCTACCCTGGCTTTGTTAAGGTAGAACAATGGAATAACAATGCCAAGTTGTAAGATCTCAATTGAAAAATGCAACATCTTACCAGCCACACACTGTAGTTGAATTAATGCATATGAATTTATGTAAAAATGCATAAAATCTGCATGATCCCTTCCCACAGGTGCACACACACATGTACATATATCCCTCACCTCACCTCCATTCACTCTTGTTCATATCTTTGTGCCAGGAGAATTCGATACGTGGGAAGAGAACCTCCAACTCAAGAGTCACAAGACCAGAGTTGGGCTCTGTGCTGCTCTGTTCCTTTAAACATGTCACTCTACCTCTCTGGGCTTCAGTTTCCACCTATAAATTCCATCTATAAACCTATGAATTTCCATCTATATGTTGACAGTAATCAGATCTAACTCACAGGATGGTTATATATGTATTACAGATGCAAAAGCATAGTAAAAATATATCACCACTATCATTTGTCTCTTTCAAACATATTCATAATTCTTTAAAACCTGGTGATTTTTTTAACCCTGTTGATTTTTATGAAAATAAAGATAAGTAAAGAAACCATGAAAATAAGTAAAGAAAACATGAAAGGAAGAGCTATACCATCACAATATGGCTCTCTCAAGCTCTACATGGAAACAAACAAGACGATCTCGTATGTTCTACTTGAGACCCTGAGGCAGCACAAACATGGCTCCAAGCTTGGAGGAGAAGCAGCTGCTACCTCCCCAGAGCCAAGACCACGCAGAGGAAGACCTGGGCACAGGGAAGGAGGAGAAAATGAAGAGAAGGGCACTCCAGAAGCCTCCAGATTCCTTGGGAAGGGGAGAAAGGCCCTCTCCAGACAGAAGACTCTATGGTCGAGCTGTCCTCTGACCTCCCTGCAGCACTGCTTGTGAGGTCGGCCTGCAAGGACACTGGGTGGCTAGGGAGGTGCTGGGCTAGTTAGACTCCTTCAGGCTGCCGTGACCACTGACCAATCTCGGCTTCTCCACCAACCAGTTTATACTGAGCTCTCCAAGCTAGGGTCTATGTGCTGCCAAACGGAGCTGAAAGTTGTTTCATTTGGCTCATCCCCCCTCTTCCCGCCCACCCGCCCCACTGTATTCTGGTCTGTTTCACACGTGGTAGCTACTCAACCTCCATCCCTACCCTATTCTAACGCGTCTCCCTGCAGGGAAGGAGCTGGAAAGCAACAGTTTACATATCCCACGCTCGTTGGCAGCTGGGCTTCGGGGTGAGACTTGGTACCTCCACATCAGATGGGGGCACAGGCACTCGGATTCTGAATGGAGGTATGCGGAGAGAAGGTACACCCACTTGCAAGTACCAGGCGAGGCAAAGGTGGCCTGGCTCTGGCTGAGGCAGCATCTCCCTGGCCAGGAGAAAGGCATCCGCCTCCTCGGCAGCCCGACCCTGCGGTGTGATTTTGGACATTCTTCCTGGGAGATTATTGTGTAGCCTTTCTGCGTCTGTCCCCAAATTCTGAAGGCAAGTTTTATCCCTATGTAAATATTGTTCTGCTTCAACGGAGTAGGTTCTGTTATCTACAACTGAGAGAGCCTGGACCAAGGCAGTCAGTCACATTTTGCTGTTCCCTGAGATAAAACACACCCTTCGGCGTGCCAGGGAAGTTCTTGCTTAGAGAACCATCCTAGGAATGTTTCCGTGAAAGCGATTTTCTTATAACCTGGCATCAGCAGGTTGATACATTGACATGTCTAGTGCCCAATATAAATAAATATAACCAAACCCTAAAAAAAAAAAATTTAAAAAGCATCATTTTGCCTCAGCCCTCAAGCCCTCCAGAGTTTAATTGGTGGAGACAAATAGGGAAGCAAAGATCACCGAAGGGAAGGGTTGCACAAAAGTGACATCTGAAAAGGCAGGTTTTCATTTACCTTTTACCTTAGGTAGTCATTCAGGCTCTGACACATGTATCGTCACTGCCTTTTACAAATGAAAACTCACAATCCTAATGAGGAGGAGGTTGCAAATCATTTCAGGCATTCATGTCAAACATCATCCGCATTTGGGTTGTTTCCAGAGCTAATACCGTTCTTAGGATCATCTGTATTATTTCTATTAGGTCCATAAATATAACTCCTCCTATGAATACCACCCACGGGAGGGGAAAAAAAACAAGTGATACTAAATAATTTTGGTAAGATTCTTCTTTGATATTTTTAGGAAAAGACATTTTGAATTTTTAAGTTGTGTGAGACAGCCTGTTGTCGGGCAGGGAAGAGAGCCTGTTTGCATGAGAGTCATCTCTGCATGGAAAACAGGGTTTCTATCCCGGGCCTGGCTGCATCTACCCTGGCAACGCTGACGCACAGAATGTTATTGGAATTGGAAAAGGTAACTTGGGGAAACTCAGTGCTGGCGTCTCTGAACCACAAGAATGACAGGCCCATTGGGTGCCCTTGCATCCATGTCCTCGGCTCCCCAGGAACCCAAAGCTGCATTCGAAGAGACGAGGTAACCATGGGGTTGGGCACAGAGACATGTCTTTTCAATATGAATAAAGAGGAAAGAAATAATGGCTTCCTCTCTGAAAACTTAACTGGTCTTATGGATTGAAAACTGGACCAAATTCTGCTGACCGTTAGGAATTTCATCTTAAAAATTGCCAAGCCACTAACAATCATAACAGAAAATTACCATATGGAAAAGTTATCAACATGTCCTTTTTGGAAGCAGAAAATCACTGCAATGTTTTTAAGTATCAAAAAAAAAAAAACCATTCAACATGTTTCTGGGCATTTTTCCTCCCATTGGGGTGAGAACAGCATTCCCATTAACAGCAGAGTGAACTATTCATGTTCTCAGAAGTGGCAATGGGCTAATTGCAGATGAAGGACATAAATTCTGCTCAAGAGCCCAGGCACGGCTCCCACGCCCACGCAGCGGCCCGCTCCTTTGGTTCAGGCACTCGGGCACTCGGATGGAAGCATTACTTTTTTATTCCGGAAGCCCTAGTGGGTAGTCCAGGCCCCACACACGAAGGGTCTGGATAACTATTATTTTCCAGCACTTACTGCAACCTTCTCCTCGATCCAACTGTGAGGGAGTGGGAGGTGCAGGCAGTTTGTAGGGTGTGTGTCAGGATTTGAGTCGAACTTTATTTATTTTTTTTAATTGGCCTTTTTCTCCTCTTTCTATGGTTACAGCACCCTGCAGGTTGCTTTGATCTATCTTTGCAGCTATCATAGATTGAGAGTCAAAGTGTGCTACTGAGGGATGTCAGTCAGAAGAGCGATGCTGGCTGTGATGACAGGCCGGGTGATGAAGGCACAGCCCCCAGGCCCCACCCTCTACGCAGAATCCCAGCGAACAGGTGGGTGTTCCAGCATCTCTGTGGGGATGTGGCCGTGACAGCCAGGGGCCGCAGCTCTGCTCCTCTTGTTCCTGCATGAGTCCCCATTTCAGTTGTGTGGAAATGAACGTGTGCAAGATTCCCCTGTTCTTCCCCCCTCGGGGCTACAAATATAGCTGGGAGAGAGGGGCGTGGGGCAGATCTGGAGCCCAAAGCCACAGTGGGGCTCCAAGCGGAAAAGCTCTTCCACTGGTAGCTCTGAGCAGACAGCAGATAACTGATGTCTGCTGGCAAAGTCCTGCCCCAAAAGTAAGTGTCTCAACCCCAGGTACCAGCTGGGGGCTGCTGTGCTGGGAGCCAAGAACAAAGCCTGGGCTGCAGTCCATCCAAGAACATCACTTCCCGGGACCAGGAAATCCTGTCTTCCCTGCAGCCCACACAAACTTCTGCCGTTCTAGGTCAGTGATTCCTTAACCGTAGTGCTCAAGGATTCTCTGAGCTTGAAACGGGCAGTTCTTGCCCTTTATTTCTTTCTGGTGAGAATTCAGCATCTATTTTATGGGGGGACAAAAGGAGAAAGGGGGAGAGGAGGGGTAGGAAGAAGAAAGAAAAAGAGAAAAAAAAAAGAAGAAAGAAATGAAATGAAATGCAAACATTTGCTGCTGTTATAGGAATATTAAACATACGTCCCCAGGATGAAACCACTGTCTTCTGGGATAAGAGCCAGAAGTCATTCCCTTCTCAGAGCTCTTCTTGACACCTCACTCCAGAGAAACAACCAACCCTACTCCCTGCTTCCCCTAGCCACTAGCACCTGTCCCCTGCTTTATCACAGGTTGAGTCCCCTGTGCACTTTAGCTGTGGACCAGCAGTGACTCCTCTAGTCCCGTCACTTCCGAGCAGATGGAAGAATTCACATCTCTCTGCCCACAGCAATCCAAGGAGACTGCCACAAAGAAATCAAGGAAACTAAAAGACAGTGTTCAGCATTGATTTTAAAAATATGTGTGCAACACCCACTAGGATGGCTATTATTAAAAACAACAACAACAAGTGTTGATGAGGATGTGGAGATATGAGAGCCCTTGCACATGGCTGGTGGGAATGTAAAATGGTACAGTCTCTGTGGAAAACAGTATGGCAGCTCCTCAAAAAACTAACCTTAGTATTGCCAGATGATCCAGCGATCCCACTGTGGGGTTTGTACTCAAAAGAAGGGAAAACAAGGTCACAAAGAGATACTTGTACATCGGGTTCATAGCAGCATTCTTCACAACAGCCAAAAGGTGAAAGCAACCCAAGTGTCCATTGATGGATGAATGGATAAATAAAATATGGTCTATCCATACAATGGAATATTATTCAGCTCTAAAAAGGAAAGAATTTTGAACACGTGCTACAACTTGGATGAACCATGAAGACATTATGATAAGTGAAATAAGCCAGCCACAAAAGGATGAATACTGTGTGATTTCACTTATACAAGACAGCTAAAATTGTCAGCTAGACCGGTGGATACCAGGAGCCAGGGGGAAGGAGGGAGAAGGAGTTGTTCAATGGCGACAGAGTTTTAGTTTGGGAAGATGGAAAGCGTTCTGGAGCTAGATGGTGGTGATGGTTGCACATTAATGCCACTGAACACTTAAAAATAGTTAAATTGGTATGCTCTGTGTTATGCATGTTTTACCATAACAAGAAAATATGTATATATGGATATATATGCATTTGGATTTGGGTGGTGAGAAATCTTTAGCTGGGTCACTGAGCAGGAGGAATGGAAGAAAGCAGGAAACCAGAGGCCTGACAACCAGCCCAGGGGGCCACCCCCCACAGACAGAGCATAAAGGAAGAATTTCCCCACCCTCTCTTTATAGACTCAGGGAAGTTAAGTCACTACCCAGATGAGCCAGGTACTAAGTGAGGATATGGTGACAATAGGACCTGAAGCCAGGCTGGCTTGCTTCTAAAGCTCTTGATCCTGCCATAGGCTATACTTGTCCCCTCCTGCAAAATAGATCACCTCTTCTGAATCTTCTGGCAAAAAGTACTCAGACTTCGAAATTTGCATCATCTCCCTAAGGGCTTCCTGAGTTCAACTGCATTTTTACTGAATCAGTAGTCTGTATGACTACAGGCCCCAAGCTGTGCAGTGCACAACCTGCACAGCTGAATGCCAGACCTTTTGTTAACATTGTACGATACTTAAGAAAAGTAATAGAATAGTTCAGCAACATGTTAACAGGATTCCTTTACTGCAGAAACCTCTCTGGTAGAAAACAGGACCTGTTTTAAATGGCTTAGACTTAGGACAGGCAAGCTTGGATGACAAGTGTCAGGAGGAAGGTTTGAGGAGATGCCCGAACAAGCAATGCCACTGTGCGTGTCTACACAGATGTGTTGCACAGTAATGGAATGCTCCTTGGCATCCATGCATACATTTAGATTTGGCATGAAATGCTTCAAGTGGCCTCTTGTGCCCCTTTGTCCTACTCACACCCTCCACTTGCTTTTGTTTTACTCAATAATAAAAGCAGAATTTAAGTGCTGCTTCAGGGATGTGTGAGTGCATTCATTGGATCTCAACACAATCTCCAAAAATTCACAATCTGCCTCTATCCGAATCCTAGCATTAGGATGGCCTCCACGATGCCAAATGACCCTAGCAGTGACCTCTGTGGAACCAGACATGAAAGGGACATTGGACCACAGCTCCTCTTAAAAGGAAAATGAACCTCCCTGGAGACAAATAAAGGAATAGGTGTCATGCAGAGGTTCATGAGCTGGAAGGATCAGGTGGGCTGATGCTCTCAACGCCCCCTCCCCCAACTACAGGGGCCTGAGAAGAGAAAGGAGTGAGCAGTCTGGGGTAGGGAAGTTGTTCCTGGGGGAATCAGGGAGCAGAACTTGCAAGGGGTGGGAGGGGGCAGCGGAGACTAAGCCAGGTACACCTCATGATACCTCCCGGTCTACTGAGTACGTAGTGGATGACACTGAGAGTATCACTTAGCCTCCCTGAGCCAGTTTCCTCATTAAAAAAATGGAGCAATATGTGCCTCAGGAGGTTGTTCAGTGAGCATTCAGTGAAAATGTACGTAACCCCAGCACATCATAAGAACTCAGTAGTTCCTAAAACGGGCTCCAGGTCTCCTTCACTCAGACAATAATCATGTGTGCAGTACTCAGGTCTGTGTACTGAGTACTGTGCTACAGAGGGAGTATAGCCCGCTACGCATCTGCCCCTGAGGATGCTGGAAGAGCGTGTTTAAACTGAACAAACCCTAGAATCCTAGCTCAGTGTCTGGGATATAAAATGTAAGCTCTGGTCCACTCAGAAGGCCCTGGAGAACACTGACTGTTTCCCTCTTCTTCCAATAGGGCATTGACTTATACACAAAGTGTCCTTTCTAACTGGTTCAGGAAAGCTAAAATGGTCAATACTTTTTTTTTTTTTAAAGGAAGTTGTTAAATAAAATGTTTCACTTAGAGACATAGTATAGCTTACAACCCAAAGCACATGAGGTTTAATTTAAGACCAGACATTTAAGTAGAAGGTACAGCAGGGAAAGGCTGTGAATTTTGCATGTGTTGGATGCCACTCTCCCACTGCTTAAGTTAGGACTCAGGAAGTTCCCTTTGCCAAGTAGGCAAATGGGGTATATAAGGCTGGAGTCACCCACCAGGGGGCCAGTGGCTGATGGGGTGGACAGGACTCAGAGTCATGAGGCTGTGTGGTAGTCACAGGGGGAGATGTGAGGTCCAAGCCCTGCAAGCAGAGTTGGTTTCTGTTCCTACATCCAAAATAACCTTACATTGATACACCAGCTTTAAGGTATGATGCCATATAAATTGAAGAAAGAATACATTCAATTATACAATTATATGTAGAAAATGATGCATCCATAAAATATACATATGCATATACAGATATGTATGTGTATAGAGAGAGACAGAGACGTAACAGTGAGGAAGGAAAGATCACTTCTGGCAGAAGGATTCTGGGGCAACTTCTTGAGAGTGGTAACATATGAGCAAGGCTCTGCGGGGGTTGGGGGAGAGGATTTCAGCAGACAGAGCAGGAAGGGAAAAGCAAAAGCAAAAATTTGATTTTGGGATAGTGTAAGTCCCATACAAGGAATGCACGGTAGGAGTCAAGGAAAATAGACCAGAAAGCTAGGTTATGGTCAGATTAAGATGGATCCTGAGAATGCCAAGGAGTGTGAATTTGGTTTGGTGACCACTGGAAAAGCTCCTAAGTTGAGACCAGGGTAGTTACAGAGTCAGAGCCAAGGGATAGCATAGCTACCGGCAGGGTTTCTAATCACTCTCAGGGAGTCATGGGGGAGCAGCAGGGCTGTGAGGGGGCAGTCAGGGGGCTCAGGATGGTGGCTATTTACCAGTCAGCACAGAAACATTTTAGTATGTCAACCACTGTGTGGCTGTACCAGTAGTGTACAGGCTGTACCAGGCTTAGTATCAGGCCTGTCAAGGGGCTCTCTAAACCCACTGCCTTGGGCGTATGTTTCAATTTCCCCAAGATGACCTGTTTCATTAATGCATGGAAGCCTTTCTTTCTAGGCCCTTGGGTTTCATCTTCTTTTGTTCAAGTCCCTTGTGAAATCCACTTAATGAAGTTCATAGCAGGGAGTTGTGAAGTCCTTCCTTACATTGCAACTCTGCGTTCTTTTGCTTCCACGGTTCATATCCTGTGGTTAGGTATGGCCAGTTAGAATGCTAGTGACCACCTCTAGTTACGGCTGAACTGCAGAAGAGAGAGACGGTGGAATGGGAAGGAAGGGATGAGTGCAAGCAACGTTAGGAAGCAAGGATCCAATAGGATTCAGTCACTGAATGACAAGGGAAGATGAGATAGAGAGAGTTCAGAGTTCAGCTATTAAGCTCAGGTAACTGGAAGAAAAGTAGCAGCATTAATAGGATTAGGAAAGATGGGAGAATGAGCTGGGGTGAGGGAAAAGGGAGGAGGGATTAGATTTGATTTAATTTAAACCAAATTAGTTTTAAACAAGTTAAGTTGGAGGCATCCAAATGGAAATACCAGCAGGCAGTTGGGAATGTGGAAGAGAGGTGGGAGAAGCTGTCAGGACCAGAGATAAAGATTTGAAAGACGTTGGAATGAAAACCAAAGGACTGGATTTGTGCAGGAAAGAAGGAGCCAAGCAAGAGGCTGAAGATAGTATCTGGGGGACCTGCTCACTTAGGACGTAGCAGGAAGGAGTGAAGGAAGAAGGAAAGGGGAAGGGTATGGTAAGGAGAGGAGGTAGGTCAGGGCCTTGGCATGACGGAAGCATGATGCTGAATGAATGAATGAGGCTCCAAAAGGGAAGAACTGGGCAGATATAATACTTAGTGGGGTTTTTTTTTCTCATTTTTTGTTGATGTCACTCGGGCATAACTGACATATAATTAACCCATCCGTAGTACACTATTCAGTGGTTTCTAGTGTGTTCCCAGAGTTATACAGTCATCACTACAACAAATTTTAGAGCATTTTCATCACTCCAAAAAACCCTGTACTCTATCCATCACATCCAAACCACCATGCTCCCCATTATAGGCAACTATAATCTACTTTCTGGGCTTCATATCTTCAGTTACTGGTCTTTTTTGACTGCCTTCTTTCATTCACATGATGCTTTCAAAGTTCAACCATGTGGTAGCATGTAGCAGTACTTCATTCCTTGTTATGGCCAAATAATATTCCATAGTGTGAATATGTCCCATTTTGTGTAGTCCATTCATCAGTTGATGGACATTGGTGGTGTTCCTGATTTCGGCTCTCATGAATCATGCCACTATAAACATTCAGATACAAGCTTTTGTGTGCACATTTGCTTTCATTTCTCTTGGATATATACTTAGCAGTGGAATTGCTGGATTGAATGGTAACTCTATTTTTTACTTTTATAAGGAACTGCTGGTCTGTTTTCCAAAGTGACTGCATCATTTTACGTTCCCACCCACCAGCAGTATATGAGGGTTCCAATTTCTCCACATCCTCACCAACACTTGTTATTTTCATTTTTTTGTTTTGCTTTTTTTTTTTTTTTTTTAACTCTAGCCAGCCTAGTGAACGTGGTAAGGCATCTCGTGGTGGCTTTAATTTGCATTTTCTTAATGACTCCTTATGTTAAGTATCTTTTTGTGTGCTTTTTGGTCATGCATATATCTTCTTTGGGGAAGAATCTATTCAGATCCTTTGCCTATTTTTAAATGATTTTATTTATCTATTTATTTATTTGAGAGAGAGAGAGCATAAACAGGGGGAGTGACAAAGGAAGATGGGAAGCAGGCTCTCAGCTGAGCAGGGAGCCTGAGGCAGGGCTCCATCCCAGGACTCTGGCATCATGACCTGAGCCAAAGGCAGATGCTTAACTGACTAAGCCACCCGGGGTGCCCCTCCTTTGCCTTTTTTAAAAAATTGGTTTACTTGTCTTCTATTATTGAGTTGTAAGAATTCTTTATATACTCCAGATATAAGTCCCTTACCAGATATAGGACTTGCAAATATTTTCCCCCATTCTGTGGGGTGTGTTTTCACTTTTTTGAAAGTGTCATCACAAATTTTTACTTTTGATAAAGTCCAGTTGATCTATTTCCCCCCTTTGGTTGCTTGTGCTTTTGGTGTCGTATTTAAGAATCATTTGCCAAATCCAATGTCATGATGATTTACCCCTGTTTTCTTCTAAGAATTTTATAGTTTTAACTTTTACCTTTATGCATTTGATCCATTTTAAGTTAATATTTTATATAGTGTGAGGTAGGGGTCCAACTTCATATTTTGGTGTGTCTCAGTGCCATCTGCTGAAAAGACTGTTCTTTCCTTCATTGAATTGTCTTGGCATCCTACTCAAAATCAGTTGACCATAGATGTGAGGATTTATTTATAAGCTCTCATTTCTATTTTCTTAATGTTTTATACTTGTCATCCATGTACTATTCTAGTATTTGTATTTTAAAAAAATTTTTTTTTAATTTTTATCCATTTATGATAGTCACATAGAATGAGAGAGAGAGAGACACAGGCAGAGGGAGAAACAGGCTCCATGCACCGGGAGCCCGACGTGGGACTCGATCCCGGGTCTCCAGGATCGCGCCCTGGGCCAAAGGCAGGCGCCAAACCGCTGCGCCACCCAGGGATCCCTAGTATTTGTATTTTTATGTTAGAGTACAAATGACCTGTTGACCAAGGTCAGTGTCATTTTCCTTAGACTACAAGCTACCCTGCAAACAATGCTGACCAAACCCACCTTGTGGCCTTTTAACTTAATGTCCATCCCTGCCAGCTTCCTCTTATGTGAAGGCCACAGTTAGGCCAACTGGCTCCCCACACAGCTGAAATCACCAGATTTTGGCTCAGTGCTATCATTTGCCCTTGGCCAACCTGGACTCTGATGAAGAGAGAAATGAGAACAAGTTAAAAGATAGGATGATAACATTTTATAGCGGTTCGTTTCCATGGAGCAGGGCAAGTGGGGAGTAGGGGAGAGAGATGGAGAGCAAGAGAGAGGAAAAAGGACTAGAAGGCACTGAGAAGAGGAGAAGGAATAAAAGGACAATGGGGAGAAGAATTGAGGAAGGTAGCTTATTAAAGTTCTTATCAATCACTTGTCTGAGTGTGCCCACAAGTCAGCATCAGTGTGGGGTAGTCAAGGTGCAGACTTGGGCAGCAGAAAGATTAACGTCTCAAGAAAAAAAAAAAAAAGAAAGAAAGACTCATATCTTCATCCTTACTCTACTCCCTGCTAGCAGTGAGAACTGTACAAGTACTTTAACACCATTAGGCCCCCATTCCAAGATCTGTCTGTCGAAGGGGATAGTAGGAAACTGCCTTTGGAGGGAGCCTGCAAAGATAAAACAAATTCCTGCATGCTTGCTCTTAGCCTAGGACCTGGCACAGGAGGAGCAATAGCATTAGCTCAAATCATATGAAAGTTGAAGTACCTCCAACCTACATCATCACCAACTGTCTAAATCAGTGATTTTCAAACATAAGTATATTAGAATCTCCTGAAGGGCCTGTTAACAGGTTGCTAGTGCTCATCTCTAGAGTTTCTGATTCAGCAGGTCTGGGTGGGGCTTGGAATTTCCAGTTCTAAGAGGTATCCAGGTGATGCCAATGCTGAGGCCTGAGGAACACACACTGAAAACCACTGGTCTGAATTTTTGAGGGTCAAGAAAACAAAATGCCACCCATTGGCGTCTATAATTCTCAAGTGAAAAAGGGTTTAAAAAAAGGCCCTGGTAGTCAGTCCCAGACATAGACCCTGTGAAGCATTTGAACCTCACTAATATCATCAAAAGGAAAAGCGACTTTAATTACAAATTTCTGGAATGTAAGAATACAGTCAAGCCCAGTTGCTATTGTGAAAAAATCTCACTTGAAGGATAACCCCTCATTTGCTTCGAAAGGAAGAACGCTGCAGTGATAAGCAGCAGCACATGTGTGCTAATAACATCAAGACAAGTTGTCTGGATTATAGAATCACGTTCACTGTCAATGAAAGTGTTACCCTGGAGCCATTGAGAAAAGCTTCTTTATCACCCAAACCTCACAACAAAGCATGCTAATAAAATAATGCTTGCCGATATGGGAAATGCGTAGTCTGTTGCCTTCTTGGGAGGAGCTATAAATAGCTCCTTGGAAAATGTTTTTCCATAATTAGCTTTTCACTTCAAGTGAACTATGTGTGATGAATTTCATATCACTAAATGTTCTTCCTGGGCAAAGTACACAGTAGGTTATGCATTTGCTAGTCTAGAAACAACTAATCAAATAGCATTTGAGCAGAAGCCTGAGAGCTCAAAAAAAAAAAAAAAAAGAGAGAGAATTGGAAACCACTTTGGGGAGGCCTATTTGGGGTCCATGTGCTCTTACAGACACATGTAGACACAGTAAATTGCCTCTTAGCTGTTACAGGGGACATGAGCTGAGAACAGTCAAAGACAATGGCCACTTGTGTGTCAACCCAGCTGTCTTTCTGCCCTGTGCTTAAAGCATGCTTCTCGCATTCACTGGAGAGGCGCATGTCTCAACAGCTTGCATCCTGTGCCTTCGTGAATGCAGCTAGGAGCAAACACCTTACAGAGCTGACGTGATTTCTTCTACACTGTATGTGTTTTCACTCTGACTCGAAAATTGCTTTCAAATCCTCTCAACTAATTGCAGGAGCTGAAAAAACCCCTCCCATTCTTCTGGCAAATTTACAGCTCACCCACATTTGCATCCCTGGAACCTTCCCCTCCACCCCCAGCTCCCAGAACCCCATACACAAAAGACTTCCATTCCAGTTTTCTAGTGCAGGGAGTGCACAACACCAGTGTTTCTTCCACATTCCACAGGCTCACCCAAGATGGCTGTTAGTTTAAGGAGGAGTGGTTTGAATACTTCCTTGGAGCACTCACAATCTGAGCTGAGTATTGCCCCCCCCCAAATAATCTGGTTCTAATGAGAAAGACTAACACCCCCAGCTACTACATTAACCAGAAGCGTGACCAGAGATATGAGCTTCCTCGCTGGGTGGAAGGTGGAGGGGGGTGCTGCACTGGTCCCACTCTCATGGGCCAAGGGGGGGGGCGTGACCAGCACCCAGACTTTCCTTTTCTCCACAGGAGCTGTTTCCCTTTCCCAACCCCGTAGCCTAGACCTGGTTTGAACATAACATAAGTTTACAAAAGGACACTCCCATCCCACTATCACTAAAGTCCAAACAGTGCCCTTGGCGGGGTGCCAATAAGCCAATAACACACATATTGACCCACTGACTTTATTTCCTTCTATGAATTGTCAGGACCAAGCGTTGCTCTTTTGCCAACTCCAATTCTTCATCCTGGAATGCTATTTCGAGCACTTGGAAGATAGCCACCTCAGAAAGGAATAAAGATATTAGTAACTGGGGTACTGAGAGGGCCAGAGAAAATGGAGACAAAAAGTATGAGGACATGGCGGGCCATATGCTTTAGCATCAGTTCTTATCCAGCAAGAGCACAGGAAAGTGAAGGACGCCTCCCATGCCTCTGATGCCTCCAATAGCTTTGTGTCAGCATCAGGCACAGCTGAGGGCTGGAGTGGGCGGGAGGGAGCATGGACTTGGCAGTCTTTGAGGATCAGACCCTGCTCTGCCATGTATTTGCCAAGTGACTGAGGGCACCTTGAGCCTCCCTCAGTCAGATTCCCTGTTACCTGGAAATCATAAATCTTTTTTTTTTTTACAGGGCGGTACAAAGATGAGATGAGGTAATGCAAATAGCTGGCACGTAAATATTAGATGAATGTTACCTTCTAGTACTGCAAACATGATTTACTAAAATACCATTTTTTTAAAAAAAACCTCTTATGCAGACAATGGAATGTTATTCAGTGCTAAAAAGAGATGAGCTATGGAGCCATAAAAAGACATGGAGGAAACTCAACTGCTTCTTACTAAGTGAAAGAAGCCAATCTGAAAGGCTGCCTACTATGTGACTATATGACATTCTGGAAAAGGCAAAACTATGGAGACAGTAAGGAGATCAGTAACTGGCAGGGGTCAGTGGGGAGGATGAATAGGTGGAGCATAGAGGATTTTTAGGGCAGTGGAAAATACTCTGTATGATACCTAATGGTAGATGCAGGTCCTTATGCACTGTCCAAACCCACTGACTGCACAACACCAAGAGTGAACCCTAATGTAAATTACGGGCTTTGGGTGATAATGTCCGTAATGTGTCAGTGGAGGTTCATTGATTGTAACAAATGTCCTACTCTGTTGGGGAATGCTGATGGTCTGGGAGGCTGGGGAGAGGGAATCAGGGAATATATGCCAACTTGGTACTTCCTGACCTATTTTATTGTGAACATAAAACTGCTCTAAAAAATAAAGATTTGTTTTTTTTTTTTTAAGATTCTCTTTAGAAGACAAAGAAATAGGACCTAAAATCAAAATTCATTATCAGAGGAAATGTACATAAAGGGCCTTCCTCAGGGAGCTTAAAGGAAAGATTATTCTCAATTGCCCATATCGCCAATAGTCTTATCACATCTGTTTCAGATGTGTGTGTGTGTGTGTGTGTGTGTGTGTGTGTGTTGCGTGTGTTTCGATGCATGCGCATTCACATGTATTATTTTCTCCTGTGGTTCCAGAAGCAATGCTACTAACTGGTGGGAACTGGCTGAGGCTTTGGGGCTTTGTCACCTCCAGACTGCTCCAGCCCACACTTCCTCCCTGGGTCCTCCACACCAATTTTGTAAGGAAATCTTACTTCATTCTTTGGTTTTCCAACCACATGATCTAATAGGCACAGGTGCCAAGTCTTCACCCTACCAGGCGGGCTACACAAGGCGTTGATTGTCTCCTGGTAACATCCTCAGGCCCGCAAGGGAGCCTGCCACAGTGAACGAATCACTGCAAATCACCACCCTGCACTTTCACCCTGTGGAACTTCTGCAGAAACAAAGTGTTCAAATTCCAACCTGATATTTCAATCACAAGGTGGATATTCTGGAATCTTCCTTCTATAGGCGGCCATTAGTCCTGGACTCTGAGTCATTTGGTCTCTGGTTACCAGGCTCTGAGGCCTCTTCTTCATCTTTATACTGACCCCTCTTGCCCTTCTGTCTCAGTTGCAATGGTTCTCTTCCCTAATATGATGTTACCCTACTTAATGGTGCCTGCCTGGTCTTGTGTTTTTTCTTTCTTTCTTTCTTTCTTTCTTTCTTTCTTTTCTTTCTTTCTTTCTTTCTTTCTTTCTTTCTTTTCTTTCTTTCTTTCTTTCTACTTTCTTTTTTCTTTCTTTTTTTTTTTAAGATTTTCTTTACTTATTTATGAGAGACACACAGAGAGAGGTAGAGACATAGGCAGCGGGAGAAGCAGGCTCCCCATGGGGAGCCTGATGTGGGACTCAATCCCAGGACCTGGCGATCATGACCTGAGCCAAAGGCAGACGCTCAACCACTGAGCCACCCAGGTGCCCCTCTTTTTCTTTCCCTTGGAAAGTGAAAACTGCTACTTAGAGTTAAAAATCCATAAAGGAGCTTCTGGACACCCCTTTAAAAAAGAAAGCAGGCCCTCTATCCTATGATTATTCAGAAAAACTGTGATGATGTCATCTGGCATAGAATTGTTCTTGTTGTCTATCCTAAAGTTTCTATTTCATTTACTGACTATACATACCTAATATGGGCCCCACGCCTTGAGCTAGTGCTGTAATAATTGGAATAGCCCACACATTCTTGCCTGTATGTAGCACCACATATGGACACCTATAGTGTATGTATTTTGAGACTTTAATTGGCTAAATGTTTTAAATTAGGGTAGGCCACAGATTCAACTTTTGTGATGGAAAAGAACTCCCAGTTAGGTTGCAAAACTGAATTGTTTCGTTGATCTTCAACGATCAGTATAACTGCAATTTAAAATGTTGATCTTCCTCTCCATAAATTTTGACTCTTTAAAAAATATCTGAGGTCCCTGGATACACCATTGCAGCATTCAATGAGTAAAGCCAAGTTCTTTTAAAGTACTGACTACATGAAACTTGAGAATTTCCCCAAATTGGCAATGTAATTTTGAAATGGTTCTTTGCCCATGCTGCCCATTTCAAATATTGTGGAGATTATGATCTAGTTTGACTTTGTTATCTAGTTGATGAAAAACTCTAGCATCAATGTCATCTCCTTCAAGAAGCCCACCCTGATTCCTTCCTTTGAACCCACATGGCATTTTTGTCTTTTGCCACTAGCCCTATCTGGCCACATTTTATCCTTGCCTCTGCCCTGTAAATCCTTCTTGTACTGAAACTACCATAAACTTTCCCTTGATCCCTCACAGGCCAAGCCCAGCCTGACTCACGGAAGCTGTCAACAAATGCCAATAAAAGGAACTGAACTGTCAAATGCATCGAAGGAACGGAAGGTAAACTTTCCACTTTGACTCTACATTTTGGAGGGAAAGGCACATTCTTCTGAGGACCCCGCCTCCCCGAGTCCTGATTGGATTCCATGCTGCAGACTCCCCTTCCCATTCTGGTCAGACAGATGTCCTACCCAGTAGGATTAACAGGAGATGAGATGGAGTCTGGAATGAGTGCAACAACCATATATATATACAACCATATATACATATATCTACATCGTCTCCATTATCAAAAGACAGAGACCACACATTTGGTAGGATATCCTCTGAGCAACAGGTAAAAACAGTAGCAAAAACATTTGTTGCTCTGCAGAACTACTTGATGCATTATTACTGTAGGTCACTACAAAAAGATGACCTAAGAATTGTTCAACTAGTTCCCAAAAGGGAGGAGGAGGGAGTTGGGATCTCTTTCAAAGCAAGAAAGGAAGGGAGGTGGCTTTAAAGTCCACACTGAATCAGGTTAAAGGCACATAACTTTATTCTTTAGTAGATATTGGGACCATGCTTTAAGAGCAGGGCAAAGCCTTCTTGCCTGAAGAAAAACAAAGCCAATAAATAAATAAATAACGTAATTAATTAAAGTAACTCTTTTTTTCCCCCTTTTGGAAAGGGAGGGACTTCAGAACCATCACGTGCCAAATGCCTCCTCCTCCTTGAAAAGCCCTCCAAGTCAGAAAAGCAAGCCTAAGAATAACGGCTTCTCTTAGGATGCTCAAAGTTCCTTGCAGCTGATTATTTTTCAAGAGGAGAATTAGACAAAAATAATACAAGTGGGAAATAAAGAGAATGACCTACTTTAGTTGGGGGGGGGGGAAGGAGCTCCGTGTGAGCGTTTTGATCTAATTGACGGTGTGGGGTTGCATGCCCAAATAAGGCGCTGTTGGTCGGGTCTGCGCGGGAAGAGGGCCTACCTTGAACTCGAGCGGGGAGAGGATAAAGCGAGGGCCCTGGAACTGAGTGGGCAGCGAACCCCAGCACACTGGCCCGGCTGGTGTTCGGGGGAAGTGCCCTAGGAGATTCCTTCTGGCCACAAAACCAAGTATGATGGACAAGGACTGGCGGGGGCGCCTTCCTTTCCAGGGCTACTTGCTGGCATGTGCGAGGGACCGAGGGTCGTCTGAAACGGCTGCCGGGTGCTCAGCCCTGCGCCAGGCGCTGTACTAGGGGGGTGTTAGGGAAAGGGTGACTTCCCGGGGGCGGGGCAGGGGCCCGCTCCCCTCCTCTGGGCCTCCCTCCGGGCGCCTCCACGCGGTGGCGGGAGGTCTGCGAGCCCAGGGCATCCCGGTCACCGCGTCGGGCCTCGGCGGGACGCGGGCCCCGGGCCCTTCCCCCCGCGCTGTCTCGGGGCCCCGCCGACTGCCAGACCGCCGCTCCCGGCCCCCGGCCCCCGGCCCCCGGGGACGGCTTCGGTGCTTCTGTCTCTGTTCGGCGTCGGTTGCGGGAGCCTCAGTGAAAGCCTCCCTGTTTGCTCGCGCGCGCGCCGCTCCAGCTTCTCCTTTTCTTGGATTCTCGCCTGTCTCCTCCCACAGAGGAAAAAAAAAAAAAAAAAGGTCACGTATGTTTGGAAAAATATGTAGGTCAGTGGAACATTTCCTGCACTGGTGCAAAAGGAGAGGAGGGCAGCGGGGGAGGGGAGGGAGAGGCCGCGCGGAGCTCCGAGGGCGCGCTCCCGGCCGCAGCCCCCACCCCGCGCGCTGCTGCCCGGGGGGCGGTGGGCGCTCAGCCGGAGCCTCTCCATCCTTGACCCATTTTCCCGACCGGCTACGTTCTCCTTGGAGGCAGCGCGGATTATTCCTCCCCAGCAGGCGCTGCGGTGCCCCCCGAGCAGCGCTCTCCGGCTTCTCCCCAGCCCCAGGGGCCCGGCCGCCCCCGCTCCTTGGGCATCTCGGGGGTCGCTGCGCGGAGACGCGCCTGTGCCGGGGATCGGAGTCCGCGCGCAGACCTGCCCCGCCGGGACGGCGTGGAGGCGACGGCCGTCGTGTGCTCGCCCCCCCCCCACGGGGCCGCGGGGTGGCAGCGGGCCCGGCGAGGGTCTGTCCTGGCCGCCCCCGGCGACAACTTGAACGGGACTTCGGCCGGCGGCCCCGCGCCCGCCCGCGGCCGCTCTCGGCCAGTTCACCTCCAAGCACGCACCCCCGCCGCCCGCCGCCCGCCGCCCGCGCCAGCCCGACCCCGCGCCCCCGGCCGGGCCCCGACCCCGCGCCCCCCGCGGCCCAGCAGAGGCGGCGGCCGCCCGCGCCGCCCAGGGGAGCTGGGGGGGTCCGGGGGCCGCAGCGCGCGAGTCCCAGGCCGGGTCAGGCCGAGGCCCGGCGTGCGCCCGGGAGAGACCCGGCAGCAGGAGCGGAGGGAAGGAGGAGGAGGCGAGGGAGGAGGAGGAGGAGGCGGCGGCGGGAGGCGGGAGGCGGGAGGCGGGAGGCGGGAGGAGGGCGGGGGAGGAGGAAGAGGCGGCGGCGGCTCTCCCCACCGGCTCTGCGTGCGGAAGAGTTTGCCGCGCGAGCAGCCGGCCTCCCGCAGGAGCCGAGGGACCCGCGCGCCGGCGGCCGGGCAGCAGCGGCCGCGCAGCTCCGAGACCCGCGGCCGCGGTGGCGGCGGCGGCGGCGGCGGCGGCGGCAGCGAGAGCAGCGCCTCCCGCCGCCGCCCGGGAGGAGCTCGCCGCGCCCGCTCGCCGCCTCGGCTCCCAGCGGCGGCGGCGGCGGCGGCGGCGGGAGGCGCGTCTCCCCGGCCCAGTCCGCGCCCGGCCCCGCGGGGTCGCCCCGGCCAGCTCCGAGGTAAGGGGCCGCGCCCGGGGACGCGGGGGGCCCGCGGCGGGAGTCCGCGCGCGCGGGTTCGCGGGACCCGGTCACCTGCTAGCCGGCGCGGCGGACGCGCGGGGCCGGGGGGGGGGGGCTCAGGCGCGGGGCTGCGCGGCGCGGGGGTCAGGGGCGCGGGACGGGGGTCCCCCCGCCCCCCCCCCCGGGGCCCGCCGCCCGGGACGCCGCAGCTGGCGGGACTGCAGGGGCGGCCGGGCTGGTGTGCTCCGTGTGCGCCGCGCCGTAGGCAGCGGGGGACGAGGCACCCCGAACCTCAGCCTTTGGGGGAGCTCAGAGGGTGCCGTCGGGGTGGACAGAGGCCAAGCCGAGGTAGCAGCCTGGAGGGCCGCCCGTGGCCTCCCCGAGCCCCACCGCTCGGCCTCTGGAAGAGGCGGGAGCGGGGAAGCCCGGGAGAGTGCGGCGTGCGCGCCCCGGGCGCGCGATCCCCCCGGGTCCCTGGGTCGGATTTGGCTCCGGGCCCGACCGGGAACCCAGCCTGCCCCCTGCACGTTTGGAGAACGCGTAGCCCGGCTCCTCGCTTCGCCTCGCCGCCGCTCCCCAGCTCGGATGCCAGCGCGTTGTTTTGGTAGGAGGCGTGCCCCCCCCCCCCCCCCCGCCCCGGGGCCGCCGAGGGAGCCCTACCTTTGACCTTTCCGTGCTGCTGCGCGGGGTCGTGCACCAGGGGGAGCGGGGCCAGGGGCCAGGGAGCTAAATTAAAACCCCCCCGCTCCTCTGCGTGCCGCTCCTTGACTGCTCAAGGTAAGAAAGTTTGTTTTCAGCCCTGTGATTCATAAATAATTAGTAACCAGCTTTGGAGATTAAGCAAGATGGAAACCTTAAAAATACACACACACTTGCAGAAAGTCTAAAAACTACCATGATTGTATCCAGGAGGCTTTAGTTCAAAAAGTTTAGAGCCCTGGGATTCAACAGGTGTTCAGAAGGGGTCCAAGAGGGGAGAGCCCCACGGTTTGTCTTCAGTACCTGCTGCTTTGGTATAGTGCCCCAAATTCATTAAATTGGTTGGCCTGTTTCTTTACAGGTAAAATATTGAGTAGTCGTTAACGTAATCAGCAAAGAGGAACTGGTCATTAGTGATCATTTAGAAACCAAACCTTCTTTTCCTTAATAGGAGGGTTTTCCCTGTTTGGACTTTCCAGACAATTGGCTCAAAAGCAGTTCCTGGCAAGATGTAGCCCTGTCCACGCCTCTGTCCTAAGACTAACTTAGTACCTGACCAGTGAATTGACCAACTGATTATGGCTTGCATGAAAGCAGAGCTGCCCTTCTTGGGTGGGAAGTGCCAGTTCAAGATTCAAGGGCAAGTACTAGGTCTTTCTGTCACAAAGATTTCCTTAAAGAGAAAGCTTAGCAAAAATAATCCCAAAATGTATTTTAAAATAACCCCCAAATAAATATAGCGTTTAAAGGTGTTATTCTGACTAGGGCCACTATTTTTTGCAAAAGCAGAAAATAAATTTTTAAAATCTGTGTTACATTACACAGCTAAGCCAGGACCCATAGAAGTATTGGCATTTCTCAGCAGTCTTCTTAAACACTTAGTTAGAAATAAAGTGTGCAACATAAAGACATTCAATACTTGTCTTCCATCTCCCAGAGCGATGCGGGAGTGTGGCTTAGAAGAATTGTAAATGTGCTGCTTTTAGCCATTTTCGTCTTGGAAATCGATGCTTCTATTTATTTGCTCATCTGTCCCACTGTGTGCAACAGCAGAATTGGTTATATCCTTACTACTCCCCAGAGTGACTCCTGCGGAGGTGAGAGAAGGGACTTCATTCTGGAGGAAATACGTTATTAATAAAACGTTGCCCCCCAAAGAGTTAAACGTGCCAAGAAAAGAACCAAGTGTGGCTTTATTAATTAGTGTGATGAAAAAAATTCCCTGATATGATGAGAGTGTTCAGATGGTGACAAAGAATTCATCTCTGTGTAGAAAATAATGATTGTTTTTAAGCACATTTGGTTCTTTTAGGAGTTTGGGTCCTTTTTCAACTATTTCTGGCTGCCTCATAATGAAAATGAAAAAAGTAATGAAAATGTTAAAAAAAAAATGACCCACATCATGTGATGCATGCCATTATTAAGTTGAATTTATCGTATTTTTTAAACTATCTTAACTCTTGGTAGTCTTTATAGCTGGCTCTTCACCCTGCCACTTGTTTCAAGTTACAAATTAGTGATTTGTTCAGATTAAAATAACACTGTATGCATATCTTTTTGATATCATCACCTGTATATGTTCATTTTTTTGAAGTCTTGCTTTTGAACCTTAAGAACCTGAAGAGCTAAAGTCCTTTTTCTTAACTGTTATTACTGCTATGTATCTTGTCCTTCACTTGAAAAGTCAGTTTCTCCATTGTGATCCGGACACTGATTGTCCCATGCGGATCCCGTGTAAGCGGTGACATCTCTTTCCCAAGAGAGGTCAAATTACAAGGTGTTGAAAATAGCCCAGTGACTCAGTATTCTTGGCTGCTTTACGCCGATGGATTAATTGGCTGCATCATAGAAGCATCTAATTGAGTTTCACATTTAAATAGTGGAAATGATATTTGATGCATTATTTGCTTACACAAATGTTTCATTAGCATGTTCCTGATCATCATTCTATTTGTAGCAAAGATGGGAGGTCAGGGACTGCCACGTTCATATTCCCCACCGCATCTCAGCCCTGTGAGGCCTTGTTCATAATAGATGCTCAACAAAGAGTGTAGGAAGTGAGCTGAGTTGTCGATGAGAGTTATCCAGAGGTTAGAAATTCGTGAATGCTAATGGAGTACTTAACTATGAGTAACTCAAGTTTAAATCTGATGATGGTGAATAATACCTTACAGCACTAAGTAAGGACTTACAGAATGTGAACACTTATTAAAAAGAATTTCTAAATGCAGGCATTAGCTAAGGCACTACTGTTGCTCGCTGAATTCTTGGACATTGGCGACCACTTGGCATTGTAAGCGAAGTCATCTTCTCGGCAAATTGCCTCCAAGATCACTTGAACTTCTATGGATCATAAAACAATGTGTGGTTTCCATCTGATGATGCAGAATAGAAAGGAGAGAGCTTAGCTTCTATGCTGGTGTGAAAAAAACGTGTATTAAAGAAGGTGAAGGTGCCAAAGATTGTGTCTCAAACTTCACAGTGCATGTGATTTCCTGGGGACCTTCCTAAATGCACAGGCTTACTCAGCACATCTGGGTTGGGAGCCAATATTCTGCATTTCTCACAAGCTCCTGATGCTGTGAAATGCCAGCAAAGTTCTGGAATACAGTTCATTCCGTTTAGCCTTTGTTTCCTGAGCACCTACTACATGATAGGCCCAGGTAATAGGAAAATAAAGAACATGGATCCTCTCTGCCCTTAAGGAGCGGACAAGATACGGACGAGAGAGAGAGAGAGAGAGACAGAAAGAGAGACTTTCTAGTCTGAAAATGAGTTCCTGGACCAGAGAAGGGCCCAGGAAAGGAGATTTTCTGGTAGGGCTTCCACATTGCTGACCTTGACCTCTAGCTAGTCTC
This sequence comes from Nyctereutes procyonoides, assembly GCF_905146905.1. Lineage (NCBI taxonomy): Eukaryota > Metazoa > Chordata > Mammalia > Carnivora > Canidae > Nyctereutes > Nyctereutes procyonoides. The sequence continues at coordinate 42,949,656 of NW_026575049.1, read as the reverse complement.
CTTTGAATGGAAAGCTTTGTGATTTTGCAGAATGTAAAACGTGGATATTGAAATCAGACAGACCCGGCGTAGCAACTGGCACCCTGCTCGGCTACTGTGTGACTTGGAGCAACTTTTTTAATCTCTTTGAGCCTCAGCGCCCTGGTCAGAAAAATAGTGGGAATGCTGCTTCCCTGGTCAAGGTGGGAGGATTCCCAGTAAAGGACACATGTTAAGCTTAACAAAAGTGATTGTTTTTATTACTGTCGATGGGAAAGAGGGGGCTGGTAGGCAAGAGAAGAAGAGGTTCCTAAAATATTTTTTTTATGTAGCTCACCAATTAGACACTCGATTTGGCTCACCAACAAACCCAAGGTGTGCAGTAGAGAACCAGGCTGGGGCTGGAGGGTGAGCAGCTGCATAAGTTAATCAGATGCAAGACGGAATTATCCAGAGCATGCACATCTCCACCCTTCTCCTGCAGTGCCCTGGCTTCTGTTCAGCCATGGTGATAACCCTTCAAGCGGCATATTTACCTGAGGCTGTTCCTGGTGCTTAGCCTGTAGTTTCCACAGTTCAAAACCAACTGGTGTTCGTGCAGTCACTCCTTAAAAATATGGTTCAGAGGGAAGGGTAAGTACTTTCCTCTCTGAGGGGCCTTGGTGCATTCCGTGGCAAGGCACTTTTAAGGAAGGATTAAACCATCAGTGAGTCCTTTCCAGGAGTTACCTGAAATTAGTGCTGGATGTCAGAAATCATCAGGCAGGGGTTTTATACTTGATGCTCTGAGATGATTGTTTCCTCTTGACATCTGGGGAAGGTGGCTATTCCATAGCAGTGGTCTCTATAGCTCTGATCTTCAGAGGGGTCATCTGGGTGACACAAAATACTCCAACATTGCTCTACTTTCATATATATATATATGAAATATGTATGAAATTCCATTTATTATTTGCAAAGGAGACTTTACTGCCACCATTCCTGCTCCGTGCCTCCCTGCCTAAAATAAACCTTGAAAACCAAGTTGTCAAAGAATGCCAATGGGCGTTTTATGTGTGGGGGAAAGAAAAGTAGAGGAAAGATTGGAGCCAAGGAAGCCCTTGGGGGGGGGGTGGAGGGGTAACAAGGGAGAGAAAAGAGGGCAGCAAGCATCCAGAATAGAGGTCAGAGCAGTGGCAGGGCCAGAGGGTGGGAGGTGGGAGCCAGGGACCCAACTTTGTGGACTGCTGCCTTGTAGAAGGCCATAGAGGATTCTGTTCTTGGGTCTTTGAGGGTTAGCCAGACTTCCAGTAGGCACAAGCCTAAAGGAAGGCAAGTGACAGAGCTGAGAAGCCTCATTCTTCCCTCTTCTGAACCAAAAATGGCACTGCACAATTTCACAAAGGGTATTTGGGCCCCTTGAAAGTCAAACTATGGGAGAACAGGAGAATATATTTTAAACTATTATTTTTCTGTTACAAAAGTATATTTAATTATTGGAAAACATAGAACAAAATGAAGAACATAAAGATTACCTGCAAATCTCAAGGTGTATTTCCTTTTAGTCTTTTTTGTATGCATTACATATCTGTTTAATGTTAGATCTAAAAAATCTCAAGTGCCTGGCTGGCTGTCAGTTAGGTGTCTGACTTCTGCTCAGGTCATGATCTCAGGGGATCTAGCCCCAAGTCTGACTCCTGCTCAGTGGGGAGTCTGCTCATCCCTCTCCCCCTTCCCAATACCTCTCCTTCCCCACCCCCAAAGTGAATGCTCACTGTCTCTCAAATAAAATATTTTAAAAATATGATCTTGTAAAAAAGATATACATGATCTTGTAAATATTCAAATAATCTAGGCTATCTCTAGTAAAAAGATGCCCCTTGCATTGCAGCCTGTGCCCTGGTTGTGCCTGGCGGAAACCTGGTTTTGCTCCAGAGTCTACCGGGTTCCCACCTGTCTCAGGGCTAAATCCTGATTGGCCAAAGCTACCATGGCGGGCCAACTGTCCTCACCAGCGATGGCTCAGAGTGAGCATGTGGACTTCGTCCTGACCAATAAAGCATGATGGTGGGCCACTGGGAAGCTTCCCGGGCCCTTCAAATGAGGCAAGGTGGGGGAGGCAGCCTTCTTCTCCTGGCGGTGCAGTACCTGCATGTGGGCAGCGGTCAGCCCCCAGAGCAGGCGAGGCCGGGTCCCAGCTGACCTGCCAAAGAATGCAAAGGTGACGAATTGGCCCCCACAGTGCTCTTGACCTTCTGAATTAGGCAACAAGGAGTCTCTGCTTTGGGGTGTTTGGAAGATCCTGAAACTTTCCTGACCACTTAAAGCAGGTCAAGTTAGGTTTCTGTTAGTTGTAGCCAAAGGCATCCTAATTGACATACCCCATAGCTCTCCACGCTTCTCAGGAGATGAACCGTCGGGGAGTAGTCTGCTAGTCATTTTCCCGTGCACTCACATATATACCCATATATGTAGAGTTTTTTTATAAACAGAACTTACTCCATGCATTTTACATGGGACTTTTTGGGGTGTCATTTCTTACAGCCACTTTATTCTTTTTAAAGGCTACGTAGTCATACTCAAATGTACAATTTATTTAACCCGTTGTTAAACATTTATTGTGCTGTTTCCACTTCCTTCCTATTCTAGTCCATGTCTTAACTTCCTTGTCTATATATCTTCAGGTGCAGGCCAAGTTTTTCTAAGTCAAGCATGAGTAGGAGGAAATTCCTGAGTAAAGGGGCACACCTGTTGGTTGGGTAGATGTCACCAAATGGCTGACTCTGATCGCAGTCTCCATGCCCCTTCCCACCTGCCCACCCATGTCTGAACCAGCACCACGCATTACCAGTCTCTTGAATCTCTTTTCTGTGTTTTCACATGCCTGACATCATACCATATATACTCTTCCATTCTGGTTGTGTTTGCCTTACTCTAAACATAGGCATTGCCCTGTGTCATTAAACATTCCATGTAAACATAATTTTAATGGCTACATGATAGTTCATGATCATTTCTGGAGTGTGCCAGTGGTTTGTGAGGACACAAAAGAGAATAATTGAAGTTGAGGCTCTCTGTGAAAACTGGGTAGACATCATCAACCTTGCAGTCATCTTGAAAGAGTCCTGAAAATGGTATTAGGAGACATACCTTCAGTGATCTATTTTCAGGAAAACTCTGAGGACATGGCCTTCCAAACCCTCTCACCCAGTCAGATGGCAGGCTGCCCCAAGCATTTCTAAGAAGCTTTACTCTTTCTGGGATCTGTAGGGTTTATACCTTGACAGACATTCAGTCTCTGAATATACGGGAATCACTTAAATATTTTGTGAGAGGTACCAGGACAGCTCAGTCAGTTAAGCGCCCGACTCTTAGTTTCAGCTCAGGTTGTGATCTCAGGGTCATGAGATCAAGCCCCGCATTAGGCTCCACACTTAGCACAGAATCTGCTTGAGATTCTCTCTCCCTCTTCCTCTGTCTATGCCCCTCTTGCTCATGCTCTCTCTTTCTAAAATAAACAAATCTTTAAAAAAAAACAAATATTTTTTTTCATTGCCTGACATATAGCTGAAATGTAAGTTTGTTGTAGTCTTTCTAATTTTCCAGGCCTGCCAGAGAAGACAGGAAAGCAAATGGGATACGTGAAACTCATAAAAGATCTTCATCACATTTTTTTTTTCTCCTTAATTCAGAGAAGAAAATCTAACGTCTCTAAGAAGTTCCCCGGGAATGGGATAATTCCATTTCCAGTCTGGGGCCTGATCATTAGTCCTCTCTGTGGGCCTGCAGTCCTTTTGGGGTAGTTTCACTAATAGCCCATCGCAGTGAGATTCAGATCTGTTGTCAGTGGATAGAAAAGTCCAGTATTTTTTTGATTTCAGAGTGATATAGCTTCACTTTTCCCCTGTTCTGTTGTGCAAAGTTAAGAGCTCTTTAGAAATAGCACGATAGGTATACATATGGCAGTGTGATGCTCAGCCTGCCTGTTGACAGCCGTGGGGGGTGGCTAGAGAAGTGTTTCTGAGGAGGTGGGTGGAGGACAGGGAGGAGCCCATCCAAATTGCGCCTTTGCCACATCAACACTTTTCTTTGTGCCGTCTATGAAAGACGCGGCCTGCAGCGCAATCGTTGCCGAAGATGCCTGTTTTCTGGAGATCATGACCTAATGAAACTGAGGAGAATTGTAAAACCCCGGTTTTGGTGTGTGCTGGGGGCTGGAGTGGGGGCAGGCATGTCATGTGGAACATTACCGAGAACAGGACCACCTCAAGATCCAGAACAGAGATCACTGCTGAGCTCACCAAGGCTTTCATGGTCAGGGAGGATTTGATTTTTCTGGCTTCTCCTCCCTTCCCCTTCACAGCGATTGTCGGAGGGAGAGATGCCTGCACAGCAGATTTGCATGGCAGTTTTGAAGAGGTTTTATGATCTCTCGTTAGAGAACTTGTTTCTATTTCCAATCCTGTGTAGCCCTTGGCTGATGATCATCTCTTGGATTTATGGCTCAGGACAAACGGGTTTCATTTGAGGTAAGAAAGCTGCTTGTTTGGGAGCTGCTTCTGGGACTTTCCCACGCACTTACACTCTTGGCCTCTGACTCTCAGCTCCCTATCCTGAGTGGCCAGGTGGCTGCAGTCCACCTGGTCCTGGGATGACAGGAGCACTTGTCACACTTGTCGCAGAAGTGCTTCTGGAATTGATGGCTCACTCCCACACATGAGGTTTACCAACCAGAGGAGCTGGAGCTCGGTGTCTGCGGGTGGCAGGGAGAGACACAGCTCATAAAAAACCCTCCACCCATAGACTTTTCTTTTTTACTTTCATCGCCACCACTTTTGGAGAGGTGTCTGGGGAAGCACAGAACCCTTTGATTTAGAGTTCTACGGGGCCTTGATGAACACAGCCCTCTCCCTTACTTTATACATCCCATTCTTCCACCTTCTTTGCTGTCATTAACCACCACCCCCGCCAAGTGAGCCGACTCTTAGCTCCTGGCACCCTGCATCCCCCACTTGATCTCGAGTGAGCCATGGGCTATGCCTTGACAGGGCCCCAGCTGCCACTCTGTGTCGGTCTGGTCTTGGACATGGACACCAGAATCTCTGCCCTTGCTCATGTGTGTGTGTGTCACTCTCACAGCCAAGCCCAGGCTCAGGCTGTGTCCGTGAGCGCCCCTGTATCCCTGGCACCCCGGGGGGGGGGGGCAGGCGCATAAGTGTGCAAAACCTGCTGTGGAAGGGATGATGCAGGAACCTGTACCTGCTCCCTGCTGCCACACAACAGATGTGACCCCCTCAACAGTGTCTAAACATGACGGCGCCCAGCTCCCTCCTCAGGGCCTCAGAGCAACGTGTGTCTGCCTCCCCACCCGAGGACTACTCCTCAGTGATCTTGGCCTCCGAGTTCTTTAGAAACCTGCTCCAGACACTCACCTGGGAGGTTTCCTGGCACTTGCTCCTCCTCAGCTAGGGCCTGCTGCGGTGGCCACACAACTCTGGGGGTGCCATTCATTCCGGCCCCCCCCCCCAATCCATGTGCTGTGAAAGCAGCCAAGCTCAGGAGCCAGGTGCCTGGCTCTACTTTGTGCCACATGCGTTTGGATTCAGGCTGTTTGGTGCATGTGGAGTTATGCAGCAGGGAGAGTCACAGACTCTTCCAACTGTCCGGTGGGTTTCTTCTCTCTTTTATCTCCCGGGGACAGGGCGAGTGGCATTCTCTAAGCACACAATGGGACTGTTGTAGCTAACCCGCTCCGGAGACCTGCGGTGGCCCCTTACTGGCAAAGACCCGGGAAATAGTGGGGGTGCCTAACGAAAGAGACATCATGCTTAAATTTTTAAAAGAAGAACGGTTCCTTTTGTGTTCCCAGTTTCTGTGAAGTTGTGCTGTGTTTGCAGGGGTTAGCTGCTCCGCATGGGCAGCCGTTTAACCCCCTGCACAAGATCTCCTGTTTCTGCCTTGCCGTGTGTCTAAGTATGTTGCTCTGTTAGGCCGCGGAGTCTCATTTCTCGGTTTGTGCTGCTGGGGCTGGTATCATTAGGATGAACTTACTTGGGGCTATGTTTGTGTTTTCTAGCAGCTCGGGTTTGGCGGCTCTTGTGTATATTGGAGCCTGTTTATATGAGCTGTAAAAACACTCAGCCGCTTCCTCCGGTAGGGCAGCGTCGACCTATGACCTGACTTTAAATCATAGTATGTGATGTGCCAGCAAGCATTTTAAATGGTTTGATGAAGACAGCTTGTGGCCTGTAGCAGGAAGCCCTGGCACCCTGACATGGTCGCCATGGCCAAGTGACCTTGGCAAGTCACAGACACCCCAAAACTGAGTCTCTTCAACCATAAAAGAGAGGTATTAATACTAAGCAGTGAAAATTGAGAGGAGAGACTGTCCCTTACAATGAAAAGTACTGCCACTATTTTTATCACTCACTGCTGGGACTAGCTCATCCTCAGACTCCCCACACAGCCACCATTTCCACCAGTAAATGCCATCCTCAAGGTGATTTCTTTTTGAATGAAGTACCTGCTTTTTTTCTGACAAAGTGCATGCTAGCAATTAAAGACACAATATATCCCAGCATTCTCTTGAAAGCTAACGTCATGGGAAAAAGTGAAATACTCAAACTAAAGAAGCCAAACCCTTACAATGTCTTGGCCGATGCTTGGGGTTGCACACTTTGCTTTCAAAAGCTTTTGCCATTTACGGGAACAAAGTAGCCTGATAACCTTTTGTGTCTGAAAATTCAATCTAAATCTAATAGACTCCAGTTATTCCCATGGATTCTGAAATTTTATGGGATGTATGGGGCGTCTCACTGTGATAAGTGTGACATGTGCTATTTCTTACGACCTCTCGTTTTTTCTAAAGAGGGTTGGCCTACGGAATTAGGGCTCAGCTCTGACCACCCTGGAAGGATCCTGTCACTTTGCTCCTACATCACAGTCCCCTAAGGAGCAAGAAACACCTGACTTTCAGTGGAAATAGGAGTTTATTCTTTGAATTGCACATACACACACACACACACACCCTGATTCTGGTTAATAAGTTGCTTTTGCGATAGAAGGAAAGGACATGCAATGGACTGTATATTTGTGTCCTCTTAAAAATCATATGTTGAAACTCTAATCCCGATGTGATGGTATTAGGAGATTGGGCCTTTGGGAGGTGATTAGGTCATGAGGGTGGAGTCCTCATGAATGGGAGTCGTGTCCTTACAGGAAGAGGTTGGAGAGCTAGCTAGCCCTGTCTCCGCCGTGTGAGGACACAAGAGGAGGCCCCTATCCGCAACCAGGAGGAAGTTCCTCACCAGAACTGACAGTGCTGGCACCCTGTTCTTGGACTTCCAGCCTCCAGAACTGGGGGAAATAAATGTCTGTTGTTGAAGCCACTCAGTCTGTGGTAATTTGTTACAGTAGCCAGAACAGACGAAGATGGGACCTCAGTGATCACCCGGGACGGCATGGCTCATGTTTTCCAGATGAAAATGAGAGGTTCTGAGAGCCAAGGGGCCTCTCCCCACTCCCAGAACCCGCAGGTCCAGCAGCCAGGCAGGACTGGGGCCCATTCCCGAAGGTTCAGGGCTTTTCTTTCTCTGCTGAGACCTGAGCATGTTGCCTCTCAGGCTGCAATCCAGCCACTCTGCAAGAATGAGGCTCCCCCTGGCCTCAGCCAGCGCACTCACCACCCAGAAATCCTGGGAGGGAACACTGTGGTCCAAACGGCCAGCTACCCCCACGCACACACCATTGTCTTATCTCGCTGCGTGTGCTGCTCAGCTGCTCTTGGACATGAGCACAATAAGATAAGGAAGCCAGCACCCTGGGGCAGCCAGGAACAGGGAGAAACAAGCACAAGGCTGGACACAGACTGTCCACTTTCACTTCTGGAACCCACTCACTCTTGTAGGCACTGACATCCGACTTCCAGATAAACAGAATGAAAGCACAGAACTCACTCATGTCTGTGATGAAGAATGAAATGCCTGCGTATTTGAACAGCTTCTGGTGGGGCTTCTCATGTGTGGGGGCAGGGGCCACGGTGGGACTTCCCCACACCTCTGTTGTCCTCTAGCTTTGTCACTGCCATCACTCCTTGGCCATCCCGTTGTCATTTTTCCATAATAAATTAGGGCACAGGAAACATCTTTAGGTCTAGGGGTCAAGGAGGGGCTGCACTCACCTGGCACCATCAGGCACCTTAGCTCATTTGATTCGACAGCAACCTCTGGAGGGAGCATTTTGGTTTCCCATTTTACGTACAAGATACTAAGGCTCAGAAACGTTAAGGGACATGCATGGGGACACTCCAAGCAAGAACTTGATGAATGTAGCCCTTTAAAGAAGAACCAAAAATAGAACAGCTAGTTTTTGTTTACTTTTTCTGAAACGCCACTTCCAAGAAGATAGGATGTGTATAAAGCAGAGTGAGCATCTGAACGTGACTTCTGTAGCTTCTGCGCCGTCTCGAGCTGAGGTTACTGTGCAGGGCCTGGGTTCCTGCTGGGGTGAGAAAGCGCCCCGATTTGGTGTCTGTTTTTAACCCAGCCCTCAGGAGGAGGAGGCTGCGTGTCAAAGGCCGCAAGAGAGGCAAGCTGGCAGGAAAATCATTTTTAGGGCAAAATCATTATTCTGTTCCTTGCCGTCTTTTAGTAGCTAACCTGCTTTTCAAAATTATTTCTTTAGCTGTAATAAGGACTGTTAAATCAGGACACTCCTTACGTCTCTCCTCATTTTCTCTATAGTCAGATATATCTTTCTTCAGCTGAAAGCACCAGAGAAGTCGGGGGGGGGGGGAGGTGGGTGCCACATAGCACCACACTTGTGAAATATCGGTTCACCTGAGTGTCGTCAGCCCCTGAGACCTACAAAACCAGCAGCTGACTAGTTTCTGGAGAAGCCTCCCAGAAGTCAGCCAGGGTTCACCTGAAGTGTGTTGTCCCACCTCCTTCCCCTCCACACACAAGTGCAAACGTCAGCACTCAGTATACATCAAGGAAAACACGTGCAGGCAAGGTCTTGAAGAGTTTTGAATCACGGGGTTTGACTCCTGGGGAAGTGTGTGCCAAGTGGCCCCCCTCCCTCCACCAGCTTGGGGCCTCTGTGGGCCAAGCTGCTGGGCTGTCTTGGGGGTGAAGCCTCGAGGGGCCCTGTTAGATCACTTGTGTCTTTGTCCTGCTGCTCCCACCTCTGATGGAAACAGAAGCAGAACCCCAAATGAACATCAGCAAGACGATGTGATCTGCCCGATGGCTGGCAGACACAGGCACACACACACACACACACACACACACACACACACGAAATCAGATTTGTTCTAGCACATGGCTCAGGTTGGTACCACACCCACACCGAAGAGGTAGGATTAGCCATCCAGCACCTTCTCAGAATGAGTGTTACACTGACCCAATACATCTTTTTTTTTCTTTTTTTCTGTAGAATCCTTGAATAATACCTCTCAATTATTCTCGCCTGCATATTGTTTCAAAGAGTTCTAAACATGAACTGATTTCAGGACAGTTTTCCAGCTATGGCGACTTATATTTGTGCCTTGGACAACGATGATGGGGGATGATGGGGTTGGGATTGCTCGTTTTTTTGTGGCCAACCATGAATTTCTATGGGCAGGAATTAACTATGATTCAAGGGGCACTTGAATTCTGATTATGCAGATAGGCTGTCCCAGGTTAATTCCCTTCTTGTTCCGGTCCACACACCGCAGAATTAGCATGTTTTCCTGGTTCTTCAGGCTTGCATTTTGCTCCTAGCATGAAAGCGTGCCCCCAGGCCACAGGAGTAGTGCCAGGGTTTGGGAGGAATGGTACTGCCCAACTTTCTCAGATGGGGAGAAGTGCGGTTGGAAATATGAAAGAACTTTGGAAAGAATATGAGGGGAGGTCTATAAATCGTGAAATGTGGTGCTCCTCTTAGTTCTGGGGCAGATTTTTCAGGAGCCAGAATTAAAACCAACAGTTCCTTTGAGGACCTTAGTGCAGTTTGATTGGTGGTGCCACTTGTATTGCTAATTCTAATAAATTATGATGCTCGCAGACACCAGAGTCATTCAGCTAGTCCCTATCCTTCCAGAACTTATTACTGTTCAGGGCAAACCTCATATCCCAAGATTTTTTCTAATCAACATAGAAGCCTGAATTAACTTGAATTCAGGCAGAGTAGATCATTGATTCTGATAGCTTGGGCCCATAGTGGATCTATTTTATATTCTGTCTAAAAGGCTGTCAAATGCCATATTTTACCAAAGTCCTGTTCTTTTTATTATACCTAACTACGGATTGCCATTCTTAAGATAAAAAATTTACATTTTCCTTTTGCAGTTTCCTCTTTTGCTAACTATCAAGAAACTTCTGGGGAATATTTGGGGTTAGCTTCCAATCTGATTAAAGACAGATCCTCAGCTTTGATTCTTAGGCCGAGTCTCCCCAGGATGTGTCCCCCAGAGGAGAGTCAATGCTGTGGAGCTGGAAGAGAGCTCAGAGGTCAGGCCACCAGAGCCCATCATTTCACAGAAGAGGAAACTGAGGCTTGCTGGAGGCAGAGCTGGGCACAGAAACATGTCTTCAGCCTCCCGGCATGAGGTCATCATACACCCTTCCCCATGCCTCCCCTTACCTGTCTTTTGATGTAGGTGCTGATCATTTTACAAAAAGGAGCAGGACTGTAGTTGTGAATTAAAGGACAAACACTGTGTATTTCAAGTCCCCAGATGGCCACCATTGGCTTAGCTTATTTTTATGATTCCCATAAGGTGGAACAATAAACATTGAAAATTTGCTTTTCCTGATCATATGCACTAATTTCACTTCTTTTCCTTGAAGATAAATTTGCATGGTCAGTGGGTTGAGATGGAGAGACCAGTGGCACCAGGACCGAGGGACCCCTGGTCTAGCCCCTTTCAGCCACGACAAAGTACCTCTTCTCTCTGCGTCCCCTAGGAAATTGAGAATACGAGACCCGCCTTCCAAAAGGCATTTGTGTTATGATCAAATGAGATAATTGAGGGTGAACATATTCTGAAAATTATTAGTGCCTATAAGAAGTGCAAGGGGACAAGTGACAAATGACAGTCTGATTCCATTGTAGTTTTAAAAATGGATAAATGAAAGGACTGATCTGTCAAATCGGGGGCCTGGAGTTCGGCTCCTACTCTACTCCTTTCCAACTGTGGAGCTTAGGAAAGTTGCTGAAACCTGGGACCTCCCCATCCTCCGCTGTCAGCCAGGGGTCTGGTCATGCCTGCTTCATGCTGCTGCCCTGAGAATTCACCGACAGTGCACGCAAAGCCCCTAAGATTGTGCCTGATACTCGGTAAGCAAGCAGGGTCTGTTCCTTATCACGGTTAGGTTTTCTTCCATGAACATTTATATTCCTGCCAATTATACCCAAGAAAATTGCGAAGAAAGTGTTAAAAGTTAAGAGAAGGAAAGCAAATAGATCCCTGGGTGGCTGGGATGGTGCTGTGGGGCTGCGTAGGGGGATGGCCAGCACCAGTGACCAGCTGCTACGTCCATTGATTGAGGGTTAGAACGTTCCATAGCCAGACTGATCCTGCAGAAACACAGACACACACACATACACACAGTTAAGCCCCAGATGCCAGGGAGACTGGAGTGCCCTCTGCTTAGGTCTGTACTGTCCAAAGGGAGAAAGCCTAGGCCTTGGACACCTGTCTAGGTTGTAAAAACCCAGACTCTCTGACTCTTGGAGCGATTTTACGTTCAAAAAGATCAAGGTTAGAAGCCAGGGTCCTTTCCGTCTCATCTCCAAGGAGCAAAAATCGCTCTTCCTCCTTTCTGGACGGAGAGAGAGAGATACAGCTACTCCTGTCCTGTGCATAAGCAGAGAAAATCCTTTGTTTTCCATCCCTCATCTGCAAGGTGTAGGCAGCGCTCATATAGAAAGTCCCCATAGGCTCTCATCACCTTGCCCCAGGTCTGGGTGTGGGGGCCGATGGGGCAGCGTCACTGGCTGTTGGTCTGGTGTGAGTGCCGGTAACAGAGCTGCCTCGTGTTTTTGCAGCATTCACATGCGTAAAGTACATAACCGCACAAGCAGGCAACATCCGGACCCTGCATGGTTTGACAAACCGGCCATGTAGCTGAGCACATCACGGTGCCCAGAGAAACCCATGTCCCATCTCTGTGACAAGGAACAAGGGAGCAAGGTTGACGACACAGCCCATGAGGGATGGACATTGGCAGGACCAGGAAGCTCCAGGCAGCCTCATCCAGTGCTCCTTCTTTTAGTAAAGACCCCCCAAACATGAATAAACGCTAATTTTTACAAATTGTAGCTGGATCCTTTTACAGAAGAGTACACTCCTAATTGAAAGGACTCTGTCCCAAGCTGTTGCTGAAAGAAATGGAGAATGTTGGCGTCTCCTGGCATTTCCGCTTCTGATCAGCCTCATCTGAGAATTTAATCCATTTTCTGATCAAAGTCCAAAGTCTCTGTTTTGCTTGAGCTTTAATCATTGGCTGTAAAGACTCCCTGCTATTGCACACACATATTAAAATCAGGTTACAGCCAAACAGTGATTTGGTTCTGAGGGCTGGGGGGTTGGGTAAGGAATACACATCTAAATAGGCAATGGGTACTCCCAGGTCTCAGGTAAAAGTTAACAATGTTTTCAGCATTTTGGGAATATTTTATCCTATATGCTGAATTTTCTGTAGGCTGAATGCTATATGTGAATTGTTGAAATGGCCCTGACCTGTGTTTTCTGTTATTTTTTTAACACTTAAGCAAAAGAAGAAAAATAATTTAAATTCAAATGCTTTCCAAATCCAGTATGAACTTTCACTTCTTTTTGATTAAAAAAAAAAGTTTCCATTTCCTTTAAGGAAGTAGATGATATTTGTGAGGCTGACTGAAGGATCCCTTTATAAAGGGAAGTAAGTGAGATTTTGAAAAGGACTTATGTATGAAGGAAGCCTGCTCAGGACTTCACCTGTAAGCGAATCGTTCAGAGGTGTTAAAAGATGGGAAGATGCTGGGTGACATCCCATACTAGAACTAAGGAATTCCAGGCCCTGTGTGCCCCCTGTGCCCCCCACACCCCCATGTGCCGGATGCCACTGAGGGCCGGATGCCAGGGGAGAGAGCTGGTGCTTAGAGGGGCTGCAGGGCCTTTTGCCTGGGATGTTTGGGACTCAGAAGCTCAGAGCAGCCACCATTTGGATGATTCTCCTTAACCATGTATTTCATACTCAGAGCACCAATTTTCAGGAAATGAGAAGGATACATAAACTCTACCGAAAAGTTCACGTTTCTTTTCTTCCAGCCATGCAGAGGAGCCTGTGATTATGAAGTGATTTCCACATAATTCCCCTTTGGCTCTACAGGTGTAGAAGGTGTAGGGTATAAGGCTGACATGCCTGTGGCTGAGGGTGCCTTTTTAAACAATCCTTAATAATATATTGCCTCTCCATTGAGCTGTTAGATTGATGAGTATAGAGGAACTTTCGGCTGTTCCAGATCCAGATCAGTGAGTATTCACTATTAATGCTGTCCAGGCAAGTCATGTATGCTAATTGAAAGTAAGAAGAATGCTTTGTAATTGTAAATGCACAATGTAATTGTGCACATTGGTTTTGTGTAGGTCTACCTTTTCCCAGAGCAGTGGTTGATTCTTTCAACAAAGATAATTTTCTAAAGATTTTATTATTTATGAGAGAGAGAGAGAGAGCACAGAGACACAGGCAGAGAGAGAGAAGCAGGATCCATGCAGGGAGCCCGATGTGGGACTCGATCCCGGGACCCCAGAATCATGCCTTGGGCCAAAGGGAGATGCTCAACCACTGGGCCACCCAGGCGTCCCCAAAGGTAATTTTCTTCAGACCACTCTAGCTCAGGAAGGAGATAGAGGCAAGGATGAGGAAGGCATGAGCAACACAGGACTGTGGAAATAAATGAAGGCCAGCCAGAAGAGAACCAGTAAAGGCTATTTATGCAGAGCTGACTGTAGCGAGGGAGTCAGCCATCATCTCTTGCGTTTTGGTGGAGGCTCAGAGGCAAGCAGAGGAGAGGTGAAGCTGTACAGTGGAAGGGGGGAGGCCCCCAGTGTGCCCTGATTGGAGACTGTCGGCATGGGGAAGTTGGAGGTGGGCTCAAGAACGAGGAGCATCTGTGATCGGTTAAGGGCATATGCTCAGCTTTCTCTCGTAGTTCCTAAGTTAGTAGTGGGGGGTGTTGGAAATTAGGGACGTTATCCATTTTTACTCAAGTCCTGGCCATTTGGGGCTGATTGTTACCAAGGTTGTTGGTTGGCATTTTGGATTCTTGCCAGTGGTGGTGGCCTGACTTCCTGCAGGCATGAGATAGCAGGCTGGCTTCCCGGCCAGGTTGCAGTCAGAGTTCTGTTTCTGCATATTCTCTGGCCACTGCTTGTTTGTACATTTAGTGTCTCAGTACCAACATAGCGCTGGCCGAGAATAAACAACAGACTCAGCACCTGTCAGCCTGGGAGCTACTCAGGCTGTGTTGCTCCCCATCAGGTGGCGGGCATTGAGAGTGCTCCGGTGGTCGCTGGCAGGGCCCACCCTGCCACCGTCCGTTTTCAGCTGCGCACTTGGTCATGAGGCGCACAGGCACTGCAGCATTTGGGTGCAGAGAGCTCCTGATGCCTTCCTCCAACTTGGCCTTCACATTAGTGAACTACTGGTCTGAGGGGCATACTGTTTTATTGGGCAGGGAAGCCCATCCTGGGTTTTAGTCCCATTTTTGGTAGTGACTGGCTGTCTTCATCGCCCAAGGGCTTCCTGACAGTGGAAGGTTCTCATCCGTCTCATGTCGCCCCTGCTCCCTGCCTTGACGTGGCAGAGGGTTTCCTGGCCAGGAATGGAAGATTTCCCAATTGCTCTGAAATTTCTGTGGTAATGTCCTTCTTCAGTCATTTTCTTGACACCCACCGGAAGTTTGATGTCACAGCCTCCCTGCCCCAGGCACTGTGTCTGGCGTGAGGTGGTGTTTGTGGCAGCCTGGTGCCCATCACTGTGGTCCTGGCAGCCCCCTGGGGGTTCTTCTGAAGGTGGTCCCCACCCCCGCCGTGCCCTAGCTTATTATTTATGTGTCTATTGTGCGTTTAACATCATTGATGGAGACACTGGAATCTTTTATTTTTCTAGAATTCAAGAAAAAAGTTTTCAGAGTTTAAACATTAAGTTTTACACAAAACGTGTCTAAAGTATCAAAGTTTATAAATAAACTCTAAAAATATTATGTAGGGTTTTGAAAGACATCTGCAAGTTTTGAAGAGGGGATGGTTTTAAACAGGCATTTCTTCTCTTGCCTTTGTGTGTGTTTGCACTTTTAAATTAAATGACATCCTCTGAGTGTAGGAGTTAAGTCAAAGCTGTCAAGATTTTTTTTTTCCATCCTAATAACAACCCTTGTGCCATTGACTACCAAGAATAACAATGAGCCTTTTTTTAAGCTAAAAAAGAGTATTTATTTTCGTCACTGAAAGAACAATTATTCGTGTCCTTAAGTTTTTTAAGGTATTTTTATGAATTCTAAGAATAAGCCAGTTTGAAGTTCAACCACACAAAATAAAAATGCCTCATTACTGAGCTTTCCACCTGAAGTATTTGGGTTGGTGGGTCTTGGCCTTTCAATAATAACAGATAATATTTAGTGATGACTTTTGTGTGTCTTATGCTGTTGGAAATGCAATAACTATATTAACCCATTTACTTGTCACATTATCCTCACTTTATAGCTTGCACACTGAGGCCTAAAAAGTTTTAACCCCTTGCTCAAGGCCACACAGCCATGATTTGGACCTGGATCATCAGATAGCCACCTTTGGCCTATATTGACTCTAGAAGGTTCCACTTGCATACTGGTTGAGGCATTCAGTTTCTCTCTTATTTCCTCCTAAAACACATGCTTGGAAAGAATGAGAAACATTTACTATATGTTTTTATCTCAGAACCCTTCAGGCTTCTGGAGTATAACATACAATGATGATCATAAGGCTCTTCCCCAGACTGTGGCCTAAGCTGTTGCAGATAAGGCCAGCCACTGCTGCTGATCTGCTCTGCATAGTGCTAACTCAAGAAAAGACAAGAGGAAAAATAGGAGGAGGATGGTGGTAAAAGTAATTTATAATTATCTTCTGATCTTTTTTTTTTAATCTTTTGGTTAAATCTGTTTTTAGCGGACTTACTTTTTTTTTCATTGCAGTAAAATATTTAACACCGCTGAGCTGTCCACTTAAAGATGGTTAAAATGGTCAGGTTTATGTTATATGAATTTTACCGATCAATCGATAGGAAGAAAAATTTTTATTTATTTATTTATTTATTTTTAAGATTTTATTTATTTATTCATAGAGACAGAGAGAAAGAGAGAGAGGTAGAGACAGAGACAGAGGGAGAAGCAGGCTCCATGCAGGGACCCCAACATGGGACTCGATCCCGGGTCTCCAGGATCACACCCCGGGCTGCAGGCGGCGCTAAACTGCTGCACCACCAAGGCTGCCCGAAAAAAATTTTTAAATCCAAGGAGCTGATGGGCAACTCCACAGCAAGGCATGAGGCCCATAGGATGTGCAGGTCTCATTGGCAGGAACAGAGTGAGACTTTCCCTAACGTGTTCACATTCTGCATTGATCTCACAAGGAATCAGAAGGCCTCAGCAGGATATGAAGACCTTCAGAAAGAAGCCAAGAATAGTGTGGAAGTGCCTCCTTTTGGTGCAAGTAGTGGCTGATTTCGTGACTTCAAGGACCACTTTGGTTCCTGCTGTGTTTGGGGAGTGACAACTGTAGATGAAAACGCTGTGAGGATAGGCCCTCCTGTGCTGGAGAGGAGAAAACATAGGATTGATGAAGAAGGGGGTCCCTGACGCATATTTTTAAGTTTGATGGCTCTAGTCTCTTTTAGAAGTGAGTGTCCTCAAGGACTTCCCTCTGCAAGGAGGAAGCACAAGCCCAGGGAAAAAGTTGCACAGCACTGATAGCTGAGATGCATGACTAGGCCCAGGAAGATTTAGCCGGGTTCATGTTTTTAGGAGGATTATCATGGATTTTGCAAGAATCCTGGTGACAAAGTCCTGTGGGTTCTTGGATCCCATTTTTTCCCCCCACAAGCCCTCTTTTTTTAGGGCTGTAGTTTTTAAGGATCTTCAAATGTTCTAGAAGAAATACCTGCATCAAGGGGCGCCTGAGTGGCTCATTTGATTAAGCATCTGCCTTCAGCTCAGGTCATGATTCCAAGGTCCTGGGATGGAGTCCTGCATCGGGCTCCCTGCTCAGCGGGAAGTCTGCTTCTCCCTCTCCTTTTGCCTGCAGCCCCTCCTGCTGCTGTGCATGCTCTAGCTTTCTCTCTCTCTCTTTCTCTCTCTCTCTCTCTCTCTCTCTCTCTCACTCACTCACTCACATAACTAAATAAAATATTTAAAAAGAAGAAGAAGAAAAAAGAAATGCCTGCATCATGCTTAGGAGGTAATGCCCTGAGGAGTTCTTATAGCAACCAGGACGGGTCAATATCTGGATCAGAACATGAGTTTTTGCCACTCTGGGCTCCAAGGGAACTCAAAACGGATTTAAAGAAGGAAGAGATGGACAGTCAAAAGGGAATTCGCAGAACCTCAAAAGCCCTGCACAATTTGGCATAGAGCTCAGCCAGACCACCATAACGTGGTCACCTCTATGTCTAAAGCCTAGACTCTTTCTCAGAAGCATCCTATTGAATGACAGGAAGAGACACATGTCATCACAGGTGGAAAAGTGATGCTTCTGCTTCCATGTGTGGGTGTTTAAGAGGTTACCTGCATGATCAGAAACTACGGAGCTGGAGATACCTAAAGAGGACATTTCTCTCTAGTCAGAATACACAGATCTAGAGCTGGAAATTATTTTAGATTTGACATTTACGTTGTCAAGAAACTTTCCCATATGTCCAACAAGACTTTCCGTTTAACTTCAGACTGGTAAAAATAGTTCTATTTGAGGGAAAAGCTCCTGTTGTTACTGTCTGTCCCGAACTGCCCTGACACTTGTTCTCTGCCTTGAGCTGCTTTGCCATGAGTCCCCAACCCCCTGGCATGGGGTCCAGCCCGTGTATGGCCAAGACACGTAAGTACACAGGGCCCACTGTGGCATGTCACCTGACAGCGTTGTCTGCACTGCAGTCTCAGGAGCACGGGATTCTTGTATGTTTGAATCTAGGTGTAACCTGAGTTGAGAGACTCAGTGGAGAGAGGAAGGTAGTCTGTTTCCTTCTCCAAGTACTGTTCCTTGAGCAAGATGCACTTTTTCCAAACAATTCTTCTAGAAGCATTTATTTTAGCCAATGTGGCAGCTCAGCTTAAGGTCAACTCTCCTTCCTCTGGTTTAGATGGTAGTTGGCTATGGGAATGAAAGCGGTTAGGAGACCCTAAATAAACTATCACTTCCTTGCTTAATTATGACCACTTATCAATCCTGGAAAGGAAAGGATGGTGGCCACAGGCAAAGGAGAAGGAACACAGTTGCCAGTGGAGACCAGGTATGAATCCCAGCTCTGTTGCCCATTAGCTACAGGAATTTGGGCACCTGGTTTCATGACTCTTAGTTTCAGTTTGTTTCCTCACAGGGGATTGAACTATGGATGTTCCCTAAGATCCCTTCAACTTAGAATTTCTGCCTTGATTGTACTCAAATCACATTGTTATAAAATTGCTAGAGACGTGACTTTATCGTATTTACAAAAAGGTATAATGCATTTCCTAATCATCAGTAGGAAGAAATTAAAATTGTTGAATTCTTTTTTTAAAAGACTTTATTTATTTATTTGAGAGAGAGCATGATCAGGGGGGCAGAGGCAGAGGGAGAAGTAGACTTCCCACTGATCAGGGAGCCCAATGCAGGGCTCGATCTCAGGACCCTGGGATCATGACTTGGGCCAAAGGCAGACATTTAACCAACTGAGCCACCCAAATGCCCCTAAAATTGTTGAATTTTTAACTTTGCTGTAAAGCCACATTGTGGAAGTTTTCAGGTAGCAGAAGTTTTCTCAAAGCTAAAGTTGGTGACAGAGATTTTAAAAAGCTGGAGAGAGGTAGGAGGGAAGGGGAAGAGAACATGGCATAGATCTGTCCCCAAGGCCCCACTATCTGTAAGAATTTGATGTAAGCTAAAAGAGGCCCCAAAAGTTGCTGACAGAGGGAGACATTACACTGTAGTGTTGGGGAAGAGTTGTAGTGTAGTTAGCCATTTTGAAAAACAAAATCTAAAATTTTACATTTCACTTGATCCTAGAAAGCCAGCTCAAATTCCAGATAGATTTAAAGTGATTTCTTTTAAAGTAGAAAATAGAGAAAGAAACATTTGTGAAACTTTACTCTTAAGAATTTTCTGTAGAAGAACAAAAGTTGCAAAAGAAAACACAGACAGATTTGATGTAAACTTCTGTGCTTCATAAAAAGGCAATCAAAATGTAAAGACTCTCCACCTGGAGAGGATATTTGCTGAAAAGAATGAAATCTTCAACGTAAGGAGAACTCTAGAAATGGTCTTTATAACTAAGGCTCTAATCCAGAATTTCTCCAATTCTGGTCCAAGAATCACTTGCATCAGAATTAGTTAAAAAGGTAGATCCCCATCCTTCACTGAACATTTCCACCAATTCTTCAGCACACTGATGGCTGGTATCCATTGACCCACTCTGGCAGAGAGCATTCCTTCCTGTAAAGGTGCGAAAGAGAAATGACATACAGTTAACAGGAAAAATGATTGGTCTCCTGAGAAGTTGAGGAGATGCAAATACACATGATGAAAGCATTTTTCATTAATCAAGTTATCAAAAAAATCTTAAATGGTAACTCCTAGGGATGTGAAACATGCTTTCCATGGCATTTTTGGTGGTATGTATGAGGAAAGCCTTTTGTAGTAGATGTCAAGAGCCCTTGACGTCTTCATTCTCAGAGCCCCATAATTCTACTTTCAGGAACTCTCCTATAAGAATAAGCCCAACTGGGATCCCTAGGTGGTGCAGCGGTTTGGTGCCTGCCTTTGGCCCAGGGCGCGATCCTGGAGACCCGGGATCGAATCCCACGTCGGGCTCCCGGTGCATGGAGCCTGCTTCTCCCTCTGCCTGTGTCTCTGCCTCTCTCTCCTCTCTCTCTCTCTCTCTGTATGACTATCGTAAATAAAAAAAAAAAAAAAAAAAAAGAATAAGCCCAACTGCTAACCAGTGTTTGTATTAGCAAAAAGTTGGAAACAGCAGTGTCTGAAATGCTTGATGTAGTCAAATAAACCCTGAGCAGCCACTGGCTGGAATAATCTATAGCTCTTAAAAGTGTTATTTCTAGAGACTACAGAGTAACACAGGAAAATGCATATAACATTGATTGAAAGAAGGGCCATGCAGAGTTGTATCCACAGCATGACTTCAACTACATATAACGCACCGTACTTAGGAAAGGGAACACAACATGTCAGGGATGGTTGTCTTGGGTCATGAATCCATGGAAGATTTTAAAGGTTTTTATTTAAAAAAATTTTTTAACTTATCTGGGTCCTCCAGGTTTTTGAATGACTAAGTATTCTAATTTATATCGGGGAGGTGGGAACATACTCAAAAATGATCTTCAGTGAGGGAAAAGAAAAGAAAATGATGTCCTGCTCCAGGTAGGCTCTGGGGGAGGAGACTCAGGGAGTCCTGCATTATATCCGGTGGTGCTGGCTAGGTGGGTCTGGTTGTGCTCCCAATTTTGAAGAATTGGGCAGGGTTGATAATTTGCCTTGGGTTCCTCAGCAAGGAAGAATTTTTGGAAACCCTGGGAATGAGTACCCTGGCCATTTTGAGGCAAGAATTTTCCCCATGGGACTCTACCCAGCAGTCTTAGAGCAGGGCCTAATTTGACCAATGTTTGCAACTTCAGCTGACCTAGGGTGACCCATTTAGACCCACAAACCTGTCCTCTTGCTGGAATAGGGAAGAAGGGACAGTGTGATGGGACAGTTTGAAGAGGGCACCCAAACTGGTATGGCCGCAGAGAGATGGGAAAGGCTGCTCCCTACCTGAGGGCTCCGCACTCTTCTTGGCAGCCGAAGGAGGATAATGAGCAAAAGACAGGAACAAATCTCTGTGGTCTGCACACTCCAGAAGCGTCAGACCTGGTGGGTTCGCATTAGTTCTCTGGCAGGGGAGTTAGTTAGTGGGTAAAAAAAAAGAAAAAAGAAAAAGAAAAGAAAAAAGAAACCACTAATGTCTCAATATGAATTTCACTCATTATTTTTCCATATCACTTAAAAGATTAAGCACACTGAAGCATTAATTAGCACGCTGAACTTCCTAAGAGGAGCAAGAATCATTTGAGCTGTGAATTTTAATTACCTATCTTGTAAACTCCTTTGAGGTAAAGAAGCCCTGTCTACTTCCCCACAGACTTTCAAGGGGACTCCTTCAGATTTCATAAGACTATCCATTAGGACTACAGTGGGCATTCTCTCTCTCTCTCTCTCTCTCTCTCTCTCTCTCTCTCTCAAATAATTTTTTAAAAAAAAAAGTGAGAAGGGGGATAGCATCTGGGTGACTCAGTCGGTTAAGCATCTGCTTTCTGCTCAGCTCATGATCCCAATGTCCTGGGATTGAGCCCCACATCAGGCTCCCTGTCCAGCCAGTAGCCTGCTTCTCCCTCTCCCCACTTGTGCTTTCTCTCACTAGCTCTCACCTTCTCTCAAATAAATAAATAAAATCTTAAGAAAAAAAAAAAGATGACAGTGAGTACATTGTTGTGGGAATATAGCAATCTACAGGCACCTGAAGGGACCGCTCTCAGTGTCTGTCTGGAATTTGCTCAGGTGAAACCAAGACCGAAGCTTGGGGCAGAATTGATTAAGTACTTCACTTAAAGATGAATCTTCAGTTTTTGTTTTTTTAAAAAATTACATAGGATGTAAATTTAAGTTTACATTTATCAGCATTCTCTCAGTCCATCATTCTCTATGATGGGGTCTGGGATGGGTTTGGCTTTATTTACACAGTCTTCCAAGGGGGTGCTCACCAGGACCCTAGGTAGCCCTGTCCTAGGTAAACATGTGCACTGTCATGCTGGGAAGATCCGTGCAGATTCCACACATATGCAGAGGCCATGATTGTCATCTTGGCGTTTATGACCTCAGGCCTGGAACAGTGTCCTTTTGTGCTTGGTTGCTTCTAAAAGGTCAGTGCTTCAGAATAGGTCTTTCATACATTTCAGAAGGAGGCCAGGGAGACCCTCTAGTGCCAAGACAAACTCATGGCACCATTCTGCTTCTCCAGGCAAGATGCATGAAAGGGGAAATGGAGTAAGACAGTAGACACATGGGGAGAACAAAAGGGGAACCACAGGCTCTAGCAGCAAGGTGGGGCAGCTCACCTTTCTGGCACACATCCGTCCCCCAGATGGTGGGGTGAGGGCAAAGATCTGAAAAGCAAGTGGTGACCTGAGGAGGAGGGAGCAAGAGCTAACACAGCACTGAAGAAATTTAAAAGCTGCAAGCCCTGCCTTTTGAGGATGGCCAGTGGGCCCTCTGCGGCCTGGTAGGCCGTCTTGGAGACAGCCCTGAGGCATGTCATGGGAGAGCGTGGCAGTGGGCTAGGCTTGTGCCTTGGACGAAATCATGACTCTGTCTAACACAACTTGGATTAGCCTAAGCAAATCAGAGAACATACTGGGAGAATATTGAATAGATGCGGCATCCACGGAGGAGGTATCCACATCAGGGCCTCAGGGCTTGGGGCTAGGGTTTTCCTTGGCTGCTTCATGGCCCCATCCTGAGACAGGCTCTCCCTGTGATGGGAAGAGCCCCCAGATCACACCCTGGCACCCTGAGGGGAAAGAGAAAGCCTTTTTCCCTGGCCTCTCTAAAGCAGTCCTAGGGCAGGATTCTGACTGGCCTTAGTTGATCACTGCTGTCCTCTTGGGCTACTGCAGTGGCACAAGTAATGTTTGGGAGGCCAGAGTCACGTGCTCACGCTGGGAGTCAGGTGACAGGCACTACAAGTGACAGCCCTGTTGATGTGACAGGAACCCAAAGGAAAGAAGAATAGGCTAGAATAACTGAAGCCCACAAAGAGGTGCACTCCAGACCTACTGCTGCCTTGATGAAGCTCATTATGAGGACGTTCACTGTCAGTGCTTCCAGACCTGTGCCGACGGGGTATGGCCAGTGGCCGTCCGTGGCGGCCAAGAGCCTGAAACGTGTGGAGTCCAAAAGAGGTGTGCTATAACTGGATTTCAAGATGTAATAGGAAAAAAAAGAATGTAAATTATCCTACGAATAATTTTTAAAACTGTATTACATGTTGAAATGATCATATTTTGTATACATCCATTTCGACCACATATATTGTCAAAATTACCTTTATCATTTTACCTTCTTTTTAAAGATTTTATTTATTTGGGATCCCTGGGTGGTGCAGCGGTTTTGCTCCTGCCTTTGACCCAGGGCATGATCCTGGAGACCCCGGATCGAATCCCACGTCGGGCTCCCGGTGCATGGAGCCTGATTCTCCCTCTGCCTGTGTCTCTGCCTCTCTCTCTCTCTGTGTGTGTGACTATCATAAATAAATAAAATAAAAAAAAAGATTTTATTTATTTATTCATGAGACAGAGAGAGAGAGGGAGAGAGAGAGAGCGAGAGAGAGGCAGAGACACAGGCAGAGAGAGAAGCAGACTCCATGTCAGTGGGACTTGATCCCGGGTCTCCAGGATCACGCCTTGGGCTGAAGGCGGTGGTAAACTGCTGAGCCACCCAGGTGTCCCCATATTACCTTTTTTAAAGTGACTTCTAGACATTTAAAATTATATATGCAGCTCACATTTTATTTCTCTTGATGGTACAGTTGTAAACTGGGTTCGTATTTCTATCTTAGGGGTATTCACATAGCAAAATACCAGTTGATCCTTAAGTTTACTAAGCCAGTGGGTCATGTAGTTTTATTTTCCTCGAAACTGTCTCCTGAAACTTCATTGTGTGTTCCTTGTTTGAATGTAGGGGGACTTTAGGGAGTAAGTCATTATTTTCCCTTTGTGATTTTGAGACAGAAATCTAGTTCGTGGTGACTGGGTGATGGGCACAACGGAGGGCACTCAATGGGATGAGCACTGGGTCTTATATGTTGGCAAATTGAATTTAAATTAAAAAAAAAAAACAACTAGCTCATCTAAAAAGGCCCAGTCTTGGGGAGCCTGCGTGATTCAGTCAGTTAAGCATCTGACTCTTGGTTTCGGATCAGGTCATGATCTCATGGGTCATGATCTTAATGGTCAGGACATCCAGCGGCATGAGCCCCATGAGGGGTTCTGTGGGGTTCCATGCTCTGCAGGGGTCTACCTGAGATGCTCTCCCTCTGCCCCTCCCTCTACTCGCACATGTATGCACGCTCTCTCTTTCTTAAAATAATCTTAAAAAGAAAATCGCTAGCGTTCTGAGTTACTTTGTTTTAGCTTACAAATTATTTCTGTACCTCATTTAGTCTGCAATCCAGATGTGAGAAAATGTTTCAGAGCTTAATCAAAGTGGGAGCTCTTTGCCCACCTATGGGTCCCATGCTTGCCTCCCTCCATCCTTCCATTCTTCCATCCCTCCATTCAACAAGTGGTTATAGCCTCTGGTATGTGCTACGCGCTGGGCTGGGGGGTCCTGGGAATGAAGCAGTGAGCCAGCCAGGCTGTTCCCCAAACTGGTGGACCTGGCAGTCAGTAGCACCAGCTTCCGCTTGCCTGAACATCTGGTGAATCCGTGGGTCTAAACCAATTTCCCCCAAAACTCTTGCAGGAAAAGCACAAGGCCTAGTATGGAGAGTCTGGGGATAGTTCAGCTTGAATGGAGAAGGTGAGGACACCACCTCTCTGAAAACCCCTGTTAAATCACCCTCCTCTCTCCAAACATGCTTTAGTTATTATGTCTTCCAGTAATACATTTTGATTAGCTGGATTACAGCTAAGATCCCTACTTAATCAAGCAAAATTAAGGAGCTTTTCCTGAAATTGACATATTGAGAGAAATACATCCAAAACCAAACCAAAAGAAAACAACAACAACAACAACAACAAAAAAATGGGTCCAGCTCTATCTGGCTCCTCAGGAATGCTTTCTCTAGGTCAGGCATTAGGCTTCAGGTAAATCTCCCCATGACATGCAAATACCCAGTAAAAATGAGGCAAGACTGGAAATTAGTTCATTTGGTTGGGTGATGAGAATGGTTTCATTAAGCTGTTGCCCACGTACATGAGCAAAAGCTCCCAACGCTGTCTGCCCTTAATGGAACTAAATTAGTGAAGACTTGAGGTGTAGGAGAAAACAAAGAAAGAAAACATTTCCCCTCTCTTCTCCTTAAAGACCATGTGAAATTGACTTTTTAAAACTCCATGTTTTTGAGAGGAAAAAATTAAAAATAATAACACTCAGCAGAATTGAAACCACTTAGCATGCTCTGAGTACAGCTCAGTGTGGTTCCTACTTGCTCAACAGCTAGGAAATCAGAAGCTACAAAGAGAAAATGTATACATGTGGGGGGAGAGATGTTCAGTCATAAATAATATGAATCAAAAGGAAGCCTCCGTGTGGTCAGGGGAGGACCGAGCCCTAAGGAGAGGGAGACATTCTGTCCGGCGGTTGGATGATTGAACCCTCCCCTTTTTGGTTTAGTTATAAATCATTAAAAATTTCAAAGTGGGCAGTAAGAAGATGCCTGGTTGCAGAGCAGAGCCAGTGCTGGAGAGCGATGGGGTGCATTGTTGCTGGACTTACGGTGACCTGGGTGAAAAGGACAGGGTCATTCCTGGAAGTCCCCTTGAGCTTCTGCTCATTGGAGACACTCGCTAAGCCTGACCGTGTACTAAGTTGCAGAGACCTAGAGATGAAAAGCTCAGCCTGTCTTCCCAACAAACTGGCTGATGAGAGAGGCAGCCAGAGGGCCATCACTTGGTGTGACAGCTGTCCTGGGATGCGGCCAGTGGGCTTCCTGGCCCCATGCTTGCCAAGGTAGGACAGGCCAGAGCAGGCCACGGGGGTAGGTTGGTAAACTGCAGGCGGAGGTCCCTGGGCTTTAGTTTCAGGGCGGGTTCTAGTATTGGGAGCCCGCTCCCTCCCCGGTGGAAGCTGGCCAAGTCAGATATGATCATGTGCTCTTGAGTGCCCGGGTTGGAGGCCACTCAAATGTTCCTGGCACCTGACGTCTGCTACAGGTGGGTCATGCTTCACTCTGCAATGTGTTTTTCCTTCAGTATTTTTCAGGTTTCTTTACTGTGTGCCATTGAAACAACCACTCATGCATATTTTCTTATCTGTAACGTGGTGTCCCTTACACTTTTTTTTTTTTTTTTTTGAGAACCCAAGCTGCCTTCCTCTCTGTGTTAAAGTAGAAGCATGTTGCCCTAATGCAGTCTATTTAGCTGTTAGCGGTTACAGGTGAACTGGAAAGCTGGTTCTGAAATGTCCTTCCCTTTAGGAATCTGGAAGAAAAAGTTGGTACTCAAAGGAGGAAATGATGCCATTTTTAAGGACATGTGACTTGTTCAGTGTTAATATGTTGGCACAGTGGGCCTAGAAAGAGGTGGATGTTAGGTTACCTCCAACTTGCCTCCAATCGAGGTTTTTTTTGCAACCGACAGTACTTGTCACCATAAAAGCCACAGATCCCCTGACTCAGCCTCTGGGTCAGTGCTGTCCACATTTAAAGACTGTGACCTAGGGACACCTAGGTGGCTCAGTGGTTGAGTGTTTGCCTTTGGCCCAGGTTGTGATCCCAGGGGCCCTGAGATCTAGTCTCACATTGGGCTCCCCACAGACAGGGAGGCTGCTTCTCCCTCTGCCTGTGTCTCTGCCTCTCTCTGTGTGTCTCTTATAAATACATTTTTTTAAAATAAGACTGCAGCCTAGGGAAAGCGAGACCTAGAGAACACAATTTGCCAGGTATTAAGCAGTAGCATAGCAGTGGTTAGACTTGAACGTGGATCTTGTCTTCACTGAATATGGTCTTTCTCCCTTTTGTCCTCTGCTTTGTACCTTTAAAGACTGCAGAGAAAAACACACAACTTCCACGATGCTCTCCTGCTTGTATTAATTACTTTAATTTCCTCTCTGAGCAAAGCAGGCTCTGTCAAACCAAAGTGTAGTTATGTGGGTATCTATTCCTGGTTCTTTGCATCTCCCCTTTCTTTACAGAAAAGGCTGGATGGAGGCTGTAGGGGGGATGGAAGAGTCAGGTGTGCTGGTCAAGGAGCAGTTGGGGAGAAGGTGGTGGGGAGCCCCCAAGATTGCACATAAAAATTAATTACAGAAAAAGACATCATCCACAGCAGAGCTCACAGAAGGTCCCAGGGTGACTATTATGTGAAATTAATTAGTACTTATTTAACTTTTTTTAATCACCTTCTTGGAGCTATGAAAATCATCCTAATTACCTCCGTCACTTGTTTTAAGTCATTACGGGTCATTATTTTACATGTCAGTGCGCTCATTCGGTCCTGTGCGTGTGGATTTGAATATTACAGCCCCTTCACCTCTGTGGTAGTTTTTTGGCATGGTGACATGTTGAGAAGAAGGAAATAACGTTGGCAAAATCAAGGTCTCCTGGAAAGGAAGATGTTGGAGTGAAATAGTTGTCAGTTATGCTGAGACCAGCTCACCAGGGATGGTTGCTTCTTTTTTTTTTTTTTTTTTTAAGATTTTATTTATTTATTCATGAGAGACACAGAGAGAAGCAGAGACATAGGCAGAGGGAGAAGCAGGCTCCCTGAGGGGAGGACCCCAGGATCACACCGTGAGTTGAAGGCAGATGCTCAACCACTGAGTCACCTAAGTGTCCCTGATGTTGCTTTTTAGTAGCATTTGTCCTCCGGATAACGGGAAGACAATGAAGGTGTGTCTATTTAACCTTTTTATTCTAAGCATTTCAAACTTGGAGAAAAGTTGCGAGAACAGTACAGCAAGCTTTTGTATACCCTTCACTAAGAATTCCCGTTCATATTTTATCACCCTTGCCTCATCACACTCTATTTATATCCGTATTACTATTTATTTTACCAGCGCATTTGAAGATAAGTTGCTGATATGGTGCTGAAGGACCCTTTCCTGTATATCCAGACTGGACAGTCATCAAAATCAGGCAGTTAACCTTGGTGCAGGCTTTCCTTCTAATCCTCAGGGCCCTTTAAAATGTTGCAGATTTTCCCTCTAATGTCCCTGATGAGTCTAGTCTAGTTGTCTCTCCCATCCGGGACATTTCCTCCTTTTTCATGACCTAGACATTGTGGAAGATCACATGCCTTTTACTTTATAGAATGACCCTTTCTTTGGGGTTTGCTGATATGTGCTAATGATTAGATTCAGATTGTGTAGCTTTGGCAGGAACACACCGTGATGTAACATATCAAGACCATGCTGTTGATGAGTCCTGTTACTAATGATGTTAACTTTGATCACTTGGTTAAAGCAGTGTTCCCAGCTTTCTCCACTGAACTGTTCTTTTCCTCTTAATAAGTATTAAAAGATATTTTGAGGCAAGATAAGTATATTCTTTCTCATCAAGCATTCACTCACTAGTAGATGCTCACTCACTAGATGCTTCTTGCTTAAAGTAGTCATTACTCTGGTGGTAGCCAAATGCTAAGGTTGGAGTTCCTTCATCCCTTACACATGTATTAGTTGGCCATCTACTTGAAGGAGGAGCTTTCCTTCTCTACCCTTCCTTCCTTCCTTCCTTCCTTCCTTCCTTCCTTCCTTCCTTCCTTCCTTCCATCCATCAGTTTGAGTCACAGATTCCTCATTTATTCCATAGGTTATAATTATATTTTTGGCACTCAGACTGACCCAAGAGCCCCTTTGAGCTGGTTTTTGACATGTTCCATTACTCTTTGAGCACATGTTACTTCTGTCACAATATTTTCTGTCCAGGCTCATCCTGTCCTTTCCCTGCTCAGAATCAGAGCAGTAGATAAAAGAGCCCTGAGCTGGAGAGTAGCCTGATCTGATTGACATTTTTAAAATATTTCTGTGGCTGCCCTTGAGAGCATTGAAGGGAGAGGCAAGAGCTGAGTCAGGGAGGCCGTTTCCCATCCCATGCAGATGAGAGGTGAGGGTGCATTGAAGGTGGATTTTGAAGCTGGAGCTGAGTGTAATGGTGGGATGGAGGGGGGCCGAGAGGGAGAATGGAGGTGTCCTTTCCTAAAATAAGGAAGGCAGGAGAGGGTTTGAGCAGCCCTTGGCAGGATAATCACAAGGTCCAGTTTGGGTCTGTGAATTCAGGAGTTCTGGGTCAGCCCAGCAGCAAAGACAGGTAGACACAGGAGTCTGGAACTCAGGAGAGAGGTCTGGCTGGAGATGCCTGAGAATTATGAGGTTGCACCACACATTGGAGGGCCTCTTCTACAGGTTTTGAATCTAGCCCTATGGCTAAAATAGCTTGTTCTGCTTACTTGCATCCTGCCTTGTTTTCATTTTGCAGCTCTTGGCAAGCACTTGGCATTTTCACACATATTTCAAAGCTTCGGGGCAAGTTTTCTGAACTGGCCCTTGATCCATTATCAAGAAGGAGGCGTGTAAACAGATTTCCTCTCTGCAGTACCCCACAACCACCCAGCCCCAGTAGACCAGGGAAAGTGTCAGCAGTAATTGCCACACATTTTTTGGGTTAAGGAGTTTGTCCTACACTACGCATATGTTAAGAAAAGAAGAAAGAATATGTGTGTCTTTACATGTACATATACATGTGTGTGTAGATATATGTATATAGTACTTAAAATGTCTGCTGTTAAAAAATACATTATCACAACGTTAAGATTGACAAAGGATTTTTGAAAACAGAATGTAGATAAAAAAAAATACATGATAAGGAGAACGTAGTCCTGGCATTGCCACAGCCCATCAGATGGGTAAAAGGAACAGATTAGAAGAACACATACCAACCAAGGACGGCCAGTCAGAACTGCTGCCAAGTAGATGCTTGCACACAAACGCACAGTGCTTTTGTCACCCAAGACTTGCTCCTCAGACAGACCATAAACAAGGGATCTGGCTTTTGTGCGTTAAGTTCAAACATCTTAGTAGATATGGATGTCATTTGTTTTGGCATTTTTGCTAATGCTTTTGGAGTTATTTTTGCCTCTAAATCAAAAACAGCTGCTTTTACTGATGTTAATGGGGCTGCTTTTAACTTTTGCTTTTGTCTGAAAAGCCAAGTTGGGAGCTTTCAGTGCCTCTGCCTTTCATTTTGATTTTAAATCTAGGACTGGCACTAACCATGACCTGGCATTGGGGGGCTGGGGGGAAAAAAGCCAAAGCCATGCCTGGTGGTGCTGTCCGAGGGGCGTATGCAACACATGGCGGTGGAGGGGCCATGGTGATGTAGTGTTCATCTCACCAACTACTGTCCCGATGCTTCCCTTATTATAACCTTCTTGGATCCTTGGTAGACTAGAGGAGGAGGCTTTAGGGTTTGCTTTCCTCCAATTTTTTACAGTTCCCATAGGCATATTTTTTCCATTTTGGTTTTTGATTTTTTTTTTAAAGGTGTTTTTATGTAGTCCGTTTGGCTGGAAGATCCATGGAGAAAGGTACAGACAGTGCTCAACTCTTTTTTTTCTTTATTGAAGTAGAGTTGACATTCAATGTTATATTGGTTTTGGGTATATAATACAGCGATTGGACACTTCTATACATTACTCAGTGTTCACCAGGATAAGTGTGGTTACCATCTGCCACCAGACAATGTTATTACAATATTATCGACTATATTATCTGTGTTACTTTTCATCTCCATGACTTACCTATCTTAGCACTGGAAATTTGTACCTCTTAAACCCCTTCATCTATTTGGTCCATTCTCCTACACACTCCCTTCTGGCAACCACTAGTTTGTTCCTTGTATTAATGATTTCTGTTTGCTTTTTCTTTGTTAGTTTTGTTTTTTTAGATTTTACATATAAGTGAAACATGGCAGTCATTTTTGTCTAACATTTCATTTAGCATAATATCCTCTAGTTCCATCCATGTTGTCAAAGATGGCCAGGTCTCATTCTTTTTATGGCAAAGTAATATTCCATTGCATATGTATGTGTGTGTGTGTGTGTGTGTATATATATATGTATATATATATATGTATATACATACATGCCACATCTTCTTTATCCATTCATCTATCAAAGGACACTTGGGTTCCTGTCATATCTTGGCTATTGTAAATAGTGCTGCAGTAAACATAGGGGTGCATATATCCTTTTGAATTAGTATTTTTGTTTGCTTTGGGCAGATACCCAGTAGTAGAATTACTAGTCATATAGTATTTCTATTTTAAATTTTTTGAGGAAACTCCATACTGTTTTCCACAGTGGCCATACCAATTTACATTCTCACCAATAGTGCGTGAAGGAAAAAAAATAGTGCATGAGGGTTCCTCTTTCTCCACATCTTTGCTAACTGTTGTTATTTCTTACCTTTTTGGAACTATTCTTTACAGGGCATACCCATGCACAGATCCCATTTTGTGTCCTCACCATACTAAAAATGGCAGCTGTGTGGGACTCATGAGACTCTCTCCTTGCACTACCTTTCATTAGCATTAGTAACAGCTGCTTGTGGAGTTGTGAGTAAAGCGGCGTCATGGGGTCACAAAGGAGTAAGCCCAGCCTTGTTTTGGGGTGCATCCTCTCCAATAAAGAAGAATGTGTGTTCACATCTCTGTCGGGGACCGTAGCTCATGCAGAGCAATGTAAAAATAGCAGCCAGAGGTCTGTCTAATAATGCCTCCTAAAGCCTACCTTGAAAAAATGTCGCCCAAAACAAGAGAGAGAGCAGAAGGGCTAGTTTGGAGCTAGTAAACACTCACCACAGTGAATGTTTATCCCACGTGTTTGAGTGCCACACATAGGCAATGCAATTTTGCTGGTCAGTCACACTAGTTTTATGCAAGCAGAATGGACCACAGCTGCCAGACTGGGCTCTCTTTTCCACATTTGGTTGGTCGATTGGTTGGTTGGTTGGTGGTTGGATGAGAGGCCCATGTGGTTACCCACCAACCCCTTCCTGCGTTACTGATTGTGTCTCAGAGGGAGAGACTCTGGTAGGTAGACAGAAGCTCTTATCAATGTTGTGCTGCCTGAGGGCCCACACACCTATATTCCCTGTTCAGCGGGTTGTTCACCTTTTTCAATGTCCTCAAGGGATGTGAAGCCCAGCAGTAAGCTTCGAATAGGGGAAATATATCTGATGGGTCAGAATTGCATGTGAAGGACTTTAAATAGCTTTTCTTTCCCCTCCTAGTCTAAACACAGGAACGGGAAATTGTGGACACCAGAGAGTTGCATATTTAAATACAGCTGGACTATTTTTGCACAATGGTGAAGAAATGGTTTTTCGTGCAAATGTTTTATATCTTTGCCATTTTGACCATTCTTATTTTATCTCTTCCATCTGTGAGCTCTAATAGCTCCTATTATGTATATAATTCATATAGAGCTCCCTAGACTTCACTTTGGAGTGTGATTATTGCTGTACATTTTTCCCTTATACACTATATGCTCCCTGAAGGCAAGCTTTGGACCTAAAGCACATCTTAATTTTTCCGCACTGCCTAACCTGAGCTGACCACAATTTACCACTGAAGAATTCCATGAAATGAATGAACGAAAACATTTCTACATCAACTCTGGTCTGTTGTGAAAATGGTATAGTGAGATGTCAAGATGGGATATGTATTGCATCTTGAAATATCAGAAGCTAGATGCTTAGTGGAAATTCAGTTGACATAGAGTATTACGATTTAGTGTTATATTTCTTTGGAAGTTATGAATAATTCAGAGCACATAGGGGATACCTTTTATCTTTTCTGGCTTGTTGATTTTTGTGTAGTTATTGTGCTTAATAAAATATGAAAAAGAGGACAGAGGGCTCATCTGAATGTCAGCTCAACATTCTGTGGTTATTGTTTTAGTAACTAGTAAGTTACCTTAAATCCTAGGCCCATTAGGCCATTGTGGTAAAATATTAGGAGTATATCTAAACTGCTTATAAATTTCTTTGATATTTTCTAAAATATTGTGGTATAATAAGATTTTCTGCTTCCTAAGAAGATATAAATAAAACCTCTACAGCACATAATGGTGATGAGTTGGAAGTTAAGCTCCCCTCTGATCAACCAATGATTCCCTGGAACAAATAACTCCAGGAGAACCCAACTTTAGAACACATGTGGGAAATGTCTGGCTTTAAAATTATGGAGCCATTTGTGAGGCATAAGGCAAATGACATTGAAAAATGGTTGCTGGGGCACCTGGGTGGCTCAGTGGTTGAGCATCTGCCTTTGGCTTAGGTCATGATCCCTGGGTCCTGGGATCGAGCCCCATGTCGGGCTCCCTGTTCAGTGGAGAGCCTGCTTCTCCCTCTCCCTCTGCCTGCCACTCCTCTTGCTTGTGCTCTCACTCTCTCTCTCTCTGTGTCAAATACATACATACATACATACATATATAAACAAACAAATAAAATCTTTAAAAAAATTTTTTTTTAGTTTTTAAAAAAGAAAGAAAAATGGTTGCCAAGTCATTTATACTTGTGTGCACATCTATTCAGCAAAAAAAAAGGGGGGGGGCACAGCACTCCCTTATTTTTTTTTTTTAAGTTTCAGGTTTTTTTTAATTTTATTTATGATAGTCACAGAGAGAGAGAGAGAGAGAGAGAGAGAGAGAGAGAGAGGCAGAGACACAGGCAGAGGGAGAAGCAAGCTCCATGCACCGGGAGCCTGACGTGGGATTCGATCCCGGGTCTCCAGGATTGCGCCCTGGGCCAAAGGGAGGCGCCAAACCGCTGCGCCACCCAGGGATCCCACTCCCTTATTTTTTAAAGTGACCATGAAGTGTTTCAGGGCTTGTCCCCAAGGATTTATGGTAAAAATATGGAACGGTAGTTCGCAAACTTTATGATCTCAGGATCCCTTTACATTCTTAAAAACTAGTGAGAATTGCAGAATTTTTGTTTACATGGCTTGTATTTATGGATATTTACCACTGTAGAAATTAAAACTGAGGAAAATTTAAAATACTTATTAGTTCACTTGAAAATAACAGCAATAAACACATTGCATTATACCCTAAAAACAGTTACCTATGTTTCCCCAAACAATACAACTTAGTGAGAAGAGTGGCATTGTTTGAACTTTTGCAATTCTCTTTAATATCTGGCTGAATAGAAGGCAGATAAAACATGTTAGCATTGCCTAGGAAACTCCACTGTATATTCTTGAGAAAATGAGATTTTAAAAAAGACAAATAACATCTTAGTATTACTGTGAAAATAATTTTGGCTCTGTGGACTGGCTGAAAAGGTTATGAACACCCCTGGGGTCATCAGGCCACATTTTGAAAACCGCTAATACAGACTAATTAGTTGAATCAGGATATTCTTGGACATGAGAACCCTGAACCCAACTAAGAATCTATTCTCTGTGCCAGGACATTGGCAGTCCCTGGTGAAGAAGTGTGTTTTCTGTCTGTCCAAGCTGACAGGATCCTTTGGACAGACTTTCAACCTTCCCTCTGTATTAGGGACAAAACCTGGCCTCCTGTCTGCCTGGGGTATCTTAAAAGGCTCCACTCACCTGCTGTTGTGTTCACACACACTTTCTTCTATACTTTCCTCCCCTTGCCGTGC
Source organism: Nyctereutes procyonoides (assembly GCF_905146905.1). Classification (NCBI taxonomy): domain Eukaryota; kingdom Metazoa; phylum Chordata; class Mammalia; order Carnivora; family Canidae; genus Nyctereutes; species Nyctereutes procyonoides. Next base: position 42,915,065 of record NW_026575049.1, on the reverse strand, counting down.
TTTGGGAAGCTCACCTGATTTACCTGGTTCCGTGACCACTGACTACTGACATGTTCTTCTTTGAATGACACCTTGGCTCAACCTGGGTAACCTGGTACACTGATCAGTACCATGACACTAAAATAAGAAGGCAAGCTCTAGGACAAACAGGACCCTAGTAAAACCCAATCTGTTGACACTGTGTCAGAAAAGAATTTAGGAAAGGGGGATTTCCTAGTGCTTTGTGCTATTGACTGAATCCTCAACCCAAAAGCAGGAGGTCATGCTTCCACTAGACTTAGAAACAGAAGCTGCTCTGTCTGGGAAGGACAACTGCTGACTCTGGAGACTCCTGCTTAGACCAAGACTAGGTAAGTTCTAGAAGACCAGACCTGGAGCAGTGCTACAGAAGGAGACCTTGAGCTGTCTCTAGTTAAAACTCAACATTCTAAGTGCTTGCCTAGATGTGACCCTAATTTCAGCTTATTCCTGCCTCTTCACTGACTGCCTCCAGCCTGTGACACAACCCCCAACCCTACTCCCTGGTGTAGTCCTCCACCCCCTCATTGGTGTTCATATTCAGCTCTTCCCCTTATGAATGGACAGTTTCCTTCCTCTTTGCCTGGCACTGATCTCTGCTGTGTAACCACAAATTCACCTGTAGACTAGCTGTGCCATTAGTCAGGGCTGAAACATTGGAACTAGAGTGAACAGTGTGACAAAGAGGTTGGGACCAGAAGGAAGAGAGAACAGTTGATCAGTACAAAGGACTCCTGGCCATCTTCTGCCTTTCTTCTTGGACACTCCTGACATAGTTTGTCAAGAGTAGGCCACTCATGAGTCACTTGTTTACTGTGGAATATCATTCCCCTCCCTATAAGAAAACTACCAGGGAAGTAGAACTGAGTTGATTTTCCTTTTATCCAGCCCCCTTCTGCTTTTCCCAGCAGGCTTTATCCCTATCAGCAGGCCCAGATATTTCCATCAAGGAATCTCTTTGTCAGCAGTTTCAGATAGAGTTAACCTGGCATGTCAAGGTTAACACAGATGCTGTGTGCTTTCTTTCTGAAATATCATGTCCCAGCCTGAATGAGGATGATTAGGGGACTCTACCAAACAGAATATACACTACAAAATATTCAGAATTATTACAATGCCACAAATAAAGGCAAGAGAACATCTCATAGCAGTGTATCATCTTTATTTATGCATCCCATCATTTACAAATATTTATTGAGTGTTGTTATGTGCCAGACATTGATTGATACAGCTGTAAACAAAACAAAACAAAGATTCTTACTCTCGTTATTCTTACATTTTACCCAGTAACCAGTCATCATTTGTCCAAAATTTTGGAAGAAATAAATCTTTTCTCTAGATTCTCAGTGGTCATACAGGTTGATGTAGTTTCTTGTTTTCTGTTGGGGAGATGTCCAGGAAGTTGAAGTGAATGAGGAAACAGTGCTTGTTCTCCTTGGTGACATAAGGCACACCAGTCTAAAGGCAAATCATTTACAGATTATTTTGTAATCAATGTAATACCTGGTCACTTAACAACAGTTGGATTTGAAATGGTTGTTCCAGTCTTTTGTTAGGAGCACTGAAAAATGGCGTACTCTGACCTAAAATAACAACTTCTTAGTAAATATTTGCTTGCTGTGTGCTTGAAAAGATTGTTTATTCTTCCGTTATTGGTTGCAATATTCCGTATATGTTCATTATACTGTGCTGTTCAATTTTATATTTCATAACTAATTGTTGTGTTGCTTAATATTTCATTTATGAAGTGAGATTTTTCAGAAATTTCTGATTGTGAAAGACGAGCTGTTAGTTTCCCTTCATTGTTCAGGACATTTCTTGCTCTATATATTTTAAGGCTGTATTGTTAAGCGCATACAAGTTTAAGAGTATGTTCTCTTCCAGGTAAACTGAAACTTTTATCCACATTTTGTGACCCTCTCTTATTTCTAGTTATGCTTATTGCCTTAAAATCTACCTGTGTGACATTAATAGAGGTACACCAGATTCCTTTTTTTTAAGATTTTATTTATTTATTCATGAGAGACAGAGAGAGAGGCAGAGACACAGGCAGAGGGAGAAGCAGGCTCCGTGCAGGGAACCTGATGCAGAACTTGATCCCAGGACTCCAGGATCACGCCCTGGGCTGAAGGCAGGTGCTGAACCGCTGAGCCACCCAGGGATCCCCCACCAGATTGTTAGTATTCAGCTGGTATTTGCTTTTCCTCCTTTGACTTTTAAGTTTTCTGTTCTTACATTTTAGATATGTCTCTTATAAACATAATTTGCTAGATTTTTAAATATTACATCTGATCATTTTTTTTTAAACTGGAGAGAAAAAAAATAAAACTGGAGAGATTCGTCCATACATTTATTATGGTTACTGTAATACTCATTTATTTTTAATCATTTTATATTATACTTGGTATTTGTCCTACTTTTTTGTTCCTTTTTTTCTGCCTTTCTGCCTTTCTTTGCATTCTTCTTTTTCTCTTGCTTATATTTTCCCCAAATCTGAATTTACAATTTTTTTCAAAGATTGTTTTACGTACTTCTACACCCAGTGTGGGGCTCAAAATCACAACCCCGAGATCAAGAGTTACCTGCTCTATAGACTGAACCAGCCAGGCGCCCCTGAATTTATTATAATCATTATGCCTCTTGATTACCCTAGTATTTTAACATGAATACGTAACAGAGTTCTATAGTAATATTTTTCTTCTTCTCCCAAAACTCACGGAACTTAGAATGATTTATTACTTACATACTATCGTTAACTAGTCTTTTAGTTCCATCTTTTTTGCACCCTCAATTAGTAATTAGTATTGTTTTGTAAAGTGCAGTATCTATTTTACCATATCTTCTCAGAACTCCCATCTGGAATAATTTCCCTTTGTCTGAATGATATCATTTAGAATTTAGTTTAGTGGGAGTTTGATAATAGGAATTCATTTTCTTCCTTCATCTGAAATATCTCTATCTTAATTCTTAAAAGATATTCTTATGGGGTATATCATTCTAGGATGATGGTTAAGTTCCCTCAGGACATTGAAGTTATTATTTTCCTGTCATCTGGCTTCCATTGTTACGTTTGCAAAGTCTGGAGCTAATCCAGTTGCTGTTCTTTTTTTTAGGAGATCAGTATTTTCTCTGTCTGGGTATATTTAAGATTATCTCTTTGTTGGGGTACCTGGCTGGCTCAGTTAGTGGAGCATGCGACTCTTGGGTTGTGAGTTTGAACCCCATGTTGGATGTAGAGATTACTTTTAAAAAATCATCTCTTTTTCTTTGATAATCCCCAATTTCATAGCAATTATCTGTAGGAGTGGATACATTTTTATTTATTCTGCTTGCAGTTGTTGGGCTTCCTGAATTTAAAGATTCATATTTCTCATAAACTTTGGAAATTTTTCTTTTGAATATTTCCTATTCCCCATTCTCTTCAGTATCTCTTACTGGGACTCCAGTTTGATATGTATTAGATCTCTGTTAGACTATATTCTGTCCTCTGTGTCTCTCACAGTCCCTTACTTATATTTTCTATCTTCTTGTCTATTTTGCAATCTGGGTAATTCTTCAGGTCTTCTTTTTTTTTTTTTCTTCAGGTCTTCTTAAACTTTACTGATTCTTGCTTTATTTGTGTCTCACCTTAATTTTAACAAGTCTATTGAGTTTTAAAATTTAACTGATTATATGCCTGTTTCCTTCGTCAAAATGTCAAAATTGGTCTTTAAAAAAACAATTCTGGGATCCCTGGGTGGCGCAGCGGTTTAGCTCCTGCCTTTGGCCCAGGGCGCGATCCTGGAGACCCGGGATCGAATCTCACGTCGGGCTCCCGGTGCATGGAGCCTGTTTCTCCCTCTGCCTGTGTCTCTGCCTCTCTCTCTCTGTGTGTGACTATCATAAATAAATACAAATTAAAAAAATAAAAATAAAAATAAAAAACAATTCCTTGTTAATTTGAAGCACTTTATTTATATCTTTAAACATATTAAACATACTTATTTTATGATTTATGTGTGATCTTTCCAGTATCTGAAATCACTGTGAATCTGATTTCTCTCTATATTGTTTCTGCTACATCTTGTTCATAGTGTCCTTTTTTTGCACATTTTGTGAATTCTGACTGGGCTTCTATTCCTTGGAACTTGATCTGTAAAAATTTTTGAAGCCTGGATTAAGGTTACTTTCCTCTAAGTAGGATTGGTATTTTCTGCTGTGTACCTGAGTACTCTCAACCTGAAATCATTTTAAATTCTCTCTCATTCTCTCTCAAACCACACAGAATTTGGGCCTGAAATCTGTGTGAAGACCACCTTGTGGTTTTGACTAAATGGGGGAGACAGTTTTTCTCCTTGGGGTGAAAAAGTCACATTCCTTCCTGTTCCTTCTGTGTGAGCAGGTTTGCTTCTTAGTCCCATTTCCACCGAACATAGCCCTCCTTTGAGATCTCAGCTTTACGAAATGGTCCCCTATGGGACTCCCCATGAGGGACAAGGTTTATCTCTTCTTTCCGCCTCTTCCCACACAGCATCCTATCAAAGTTTAGAGTCACCAGAGTTCGCCTCCTAGGAAAATCCAGTTTCATCTTGCTTATTACTCTTAGGACCTCTACTTCCACTCTGTGTTTGGCCTTTGCAAACTAACCAGCTCAGGAGCAATTCAAGTGTTTTCTATTCTTTTATCTTTCACTTTTAGTTGACTTCCTTAGGAGGTTGTCTAGGGTATCTGGAAGTAGAACCAGATGCAGTTAATTAAATGGTCTGTAGGCTAGAACATTTGACAGCCAATGGACCTCATTTTATTTCTAGCAGATGCCACCATCTCTGTTCAGCTCCTCAACCAAGGATAGTATGGATTGGCCTCATCTTCTTCCCTGTCCTTTGTGGTCCACAAACACCCCCAACTAGCACTATCATGTGAAGGGCTATACAGATTCCAACAAGTGTCGTTGTGGCAAAAGCTGATGTTTCAGATGTCTCCAGGTGACAATTCTCATGAGGAGTTGACCCTTCCCCTTTTTGCCTTTGAATTGAGCTGTGTGGCCTTTAGTGGCATCTTGGACTTTCTAAGAGTCACATCCTGTATCATTCAGGCCTGAGGTCAATGACTCTTGAACTCTCTTCCAGCAACCATCTCCCTGCTATGTCTGGGTGTCCTACCACATTGCCTCAAGCATCCTGTTGCCTCCTCTCAGCACCGTGCTCTAAGGCAGGGACCAGCAAACTACAGCCTGTGGGTTACATCTCACCCATGGCCTGTTTCTGTAAATAAAGTTTTATTAAAACACAGCCATGCCCATTTGTATTTCTTTGGCTTTTTTTTTTTTTTTATGTCACGATAACCTACCCACAAAACTGAAAATATTTACCATCTGGCCCTTTCAACAGTTTTTTCAGCTCTGCTCTGTGGCCCTACACTAGGCTGCTTACCCCTACTTTGACTCTTCCATACAATATCCTATATCCATATGTTCCCCCCTCATTAGCCGCACTCATAACCTTACCAGCTCTGGCCTTGCTTCACTGACAGTTCCTTTCTTTCCTCAGCCTGGTTAGCATTTAATCTTTGAAACATAAAAATGGGGATCCCTGGGTGGTGCAGCGGTTTGGCGCCTGCTTTTGGCCCAGGGCGCGATCCTGGAGACCCGGGATCGAATCCCACGTCGGGCTCCCGGTGCATGGAGCCTGCTTCTCCCTCTGCCTGTGTCTCTGCCTCTCTCTCTCTCTCTCTCTATGACTATCATAAATAAAATAAATAAATAAATAAATAAATAAATAAATAAATAAATAAATAGAAACATAAAAATGTATCTATGGATGTTTAAAGAGAATAACTTGTCCTAAGAAACCCTCACTTAATTAAGTTAGACACTTAGACAGTCACTGCTTTATTAGAAACCTTCCTCCACCCTGGAGTAGGTCTTCAATGCCAGACTTTTCGGGGGAAGACAGGTATCTTGCCTCATCCATTTACATGTTCACTGCAAATACACATTTCAAGAAGCAGACATAGTTTTGGAAATAAAACAACAAACATTTAAAACCACATTTTAGTGAAGTTAAATAGCATTTAAAGGCATCAGACTTCTTCTAAAGCAATATCTTGAACAGTGAATAATTAATTTCTACTCAACATGGTCACCACCAAGCATGTCTGTCTTGCAAAAGAGGTTCATCAATATGCTTTCTCTAGCTGAAGGACCATGGCCTCATGGTCAGGAGTGTGGACTGTGGAGCTAGACTGCTTAGGTGGCATTCCACACTCTCCCACTAACTAACTGGTGATCCTGGGAAAGTCACTTGGTTTTTCCACACCTTGGTTTCCCCATCTGGATAAATAGGCATTGGGTTACTAACATAATACCATGAGATAAAATATTTTAAAGTACCTAGAACAATACCTGGAGCCTAAGAAGCCTTCACATTATTTAATCTTTTGACCTTATTTCCTCATCTGTAAAATGGAAACCAAAATAACAAACTTTTATTTTGTGTGAGGAGTAACCACAATAGATTTAAAGCACCAAAACAGGACACACCATAGAAGCTTAAAAAAATGGTAGATAGATGCCATTTTCTGGGGTTTCATTAACATTTAGTACATATTTCCCTTTCCCTGATGAGGCTCTCTACAAATTCCTTTTTTAAATGAAATGGTTTCTGGAAATATCTAGAACCTAGTGGCCAGCCAGGATGGTGGGCCTTCAATGACTGTTTTAGGCTTGTTCTGCTGCTAAACACTTGATGAGAACCCAGAGAGGCTTGTGAGTATTCTCTTGTCTAGCAACTCTACTTAACCTAATACTAAACCACCACTTCCAGGAAGCCTTCCCTAATCCCTAATCTCTACCACCTTGGTACTTCTATGGCTCCCTGTAAGAACTATCTGTCTACTGAGACAGGGAAGGAGTTATTCATCTGCATATCTGTTTTTGACTGACAGGTTATATTCCATTAGGTTCTAAAGACCTACTGGATCAGTGCATAAAAAAATTAATAAACAGATGCATTTACAATCTATTTGAACACACACAATAAAGATATCTATCTTAAGAATTTTGCAGTATGGTTCATTTTCTCAACAAAATATTAAATCCCATAAGAGTACTGCATAAATATATCCCCCCTTTTTTTAAACATGTCTCCAAATTGCAGAGTTAATGGAAACATGCACACAAAATAACACCCGCGATATATGCCAGCTCAGCTATGTTGTCCTTTAAGAACTCTATCTTCTCCTATTCTTTATATTTTGTTCAAACACCATTTTGCTTTTGAATGCCATCTCTAAAAACATTTTAGAATTATGATACAATAAGATGTTTAATATAATAATTCAGTGGATATTTGTTTGATGAGTGGATTTGGTCTACATAATAAGCAAGGCTGCCGGACCTATGCAGTGGAGTGCAAATTAGCTCAGAAACCTCCCCCAGGGCAGCCCAGGTGGCTCAGCGGTTTAGCTCTGCCTTCAGTCCAGGGAGTGATCCTGGGGACCTGGGATCTAGTCCCACGTCAGGCTGCCTGCGTGGAGCCTGCCTCTCCCTCTGCCTGTGTATCTGTCTTTCTCTCTCCCATGAATAATAATAATAATAATAATAATATCCTAAAGAAGGCCTTAAAGGCAGATAATGGCTTCACATTTCAATGAATCTGAAAAATGGAAGAGGCTTCTGGTGGCTTTTTTTCAGAGGGCAGTTTTAAATACGTAATCGACTCTCAATTGTCAAGCAAGAAGAGACGAGTCATGGAATAAGACCCACCAGTGGAATTAACGAAGATTAATTATATTTGAATTTGCAATGTACTCAGCAACCTGCATTGCCTTGCACAGGCCAGAGGTATGGTCTCTGCTTCAGCAGAGAAACTCAGAATTCTTCGACAGTAATTATGATCTTAAAAGAAAAAAAAAAAAAGAAGGAAGATGGGTTTTCTGCAAGCTTTCTTACAGCCCTGAGCTATGATCAGGGCAGGACATGATGGGAACTCAAGTGCTCTTCACCACAGGGTTTCTCCTGTCTTCTAATGTGGGGTGCTGGGATGCCGGGTTTCAAGCCATAACTCAGAGAAGGGAAGGTGGGCCCTTGCGACCATGTTGTGGACCTCCCAATAGATCATTTGTCTATTAGATTTGCATGTATTGAAATGTGGGATCCTAGCCTTTTCAGCAAGTTGAAGGGAATTTTTTCGTCGTTTTTAGAATCAAAAGCTTAAGGACATGTGCTGTATACATAACTAGAATATTACTCAGCCATCAAAAGGAAGAAATTTCTGACACATGCTACAACACGGATGAAACTTGAAGATAGTATGCTAAGTAAAGGAAGTAAAGTAAAGGAAGACTCAAAAGGACAAATATTACACGATGTCCACTGATATAAGGTCCCAAATTTGGTCATATTCATAGAGACAGAAGGTAGAATTGTGGTTGCCAGGGGCCAGGTGGAGGGGAGATAATATTTAATAGGCAGAGGGTTTCAGTTTGAGAAGATGGAAAAGTTCTGGAGATAGTGGTAATGGTTGCACAACATTGAAAATGTCCTTAATGCCAGTGAACAGTTCATTAAAGATGATTAAGATGGTAAAATATTTTGGTGGTAATGTATATTTTACCACAACTTAAAAAAAAAAAAAAGCTTAAGCACATGCATGACAGTAGGGGATCATGCAGATGTAATTGTGAAACCTTATTATGTGGGTTCTCGGGGGTAGGGGAACAGGACAGCCCCTTCCCTGAGGTCAGACAGGCTCAGACCCTGGTGGATCCTGGAAGCAGACAGCTGGTTGAGACGTGAAGCAGGCAGGGCTGCTTTCTGCTGGTTTTGCAGACTGGAGGTCATTTACTCTGGCATTTTTAAAAATTCCTTTTTAATTCTTATTTTTTAATTTTTATTTATTTTGAGAGAGAGAGAGAGCACATGAGCAGGGTTGGTTGGGGGGGAGGAGCGGAGCGAAGAGGAGAGAGAATCTCAAGCAGACTCCCCACTGAGCACGGACCCCCCCCATCCCCCAACATGGGACTCCATCTCGCAACCCTGGGATCATGACCTGAGCTGAAATCAGGAGTCAGATGCTTAACCACTTGAGCCACCCAGGCGCCCCTACTTTGGCACTTTTAACACAGATTTAAAGCTTATGAAATCTGCCAGTGGGCCTGGTCTCAAGGCCCAGATTAAGCAGCATGTACTTTTTTACTTAAATGCAGAACAATAGCAGACAGCATAAAAGCTTTCCCAGGGCTGTTTCTCCCCTGAAGTAACAAAAAGGAAGATGGATGGGGGAAAGCTCCCACATGGAATCAGATACCACAGAAAGCACATTTCAAACCGCGTGATGTGAGCGCACAGGGAAATGGAGTCAGGTGAAAACCGTGTAAAGGGCAGGGAGTTCTGAAGTAAGGGCTCTTATGCTATTTTTAGTATCAAAAATGCTGTGAGTCCTGTTACTCCATTACACTCCAGCGAATCAAATTATTTGCCTTTCTCTACATTTACCGCTACTAATTGTTGTGTCTGATTAAATCAGAGCAGGCCTGCCTGTGAGGCAGTGGGCATCAGTGGACGGCCCTACTGTGGGTTAAATGGGCACCCACCCCTCACCCCCCCGTTCTTTTATACCTCCCACATCCCTGGCATTCGGAGTGACACACTGGAGTGACAAATGCATTTCAGCATTTCTCCAGGGTACACATGACAGTTGCACATGTCGAACCAGAGCACTTGGCGGTGCTGTTTTGAGGGACCAGATGCATTGCATGGAGCAGTGCAGCCATGGCTTGGCCCCCAGGCCTGTGGTGAGGGGCACCTTCCATTGCTCTCCAGATGCATTCAGTGTGGTCTCGGTGCTGCCGTCACGTCTACTAGGCCCCCCAAGAGAACATGAAATCGGGTGTCAGTCTCTTGCTTCCGGACCTGGCCTTCCCAACGAGGCTGTGTGTCACAATCTCTGAGGGGCCCAGGGGTCTGTATTTTAGTGGCCCTCCAACTAATTCTGCGGCCCAGCCAGATTTGAGAAGCACAGTCTTAACCAGTTATTTTCCATCAGTGGTAGCGAAAAAAGAGCTCAAATGTGAGCCTGATGCATGGTGAGTGGAGAGGGAGGAAGCTCGAAGCTGGACTGCTGTCACTGTTAGCAGTCATTGTGTGCGTGCTGGCACCAGTAGCCCTAGTCTTTTAGGAAAGCTGCACCTCACTAAAATCCATTTCTCTGGCTATTTCATCTGCCTAGAAAAACAGAGCAAAAAAGGGTCACAGAGCACTACATGCTGAGCTCTTAAGAAGGCAGAAAGTCCAGTGGGCCCCTCACCTGCCCTGACTCTTACCCCAGACGTGCAGGTGGAGGTGGTCCCTTCCTCTCAGGTCCTCAGGGGAGAAGTGCTGTGAAGAGTGGGAACTGTAGCAGCCTGAGAGGCAGGTGACCCCTGTGACCAGAGAAAGGACAGACAAAGGAGAGAAAGCTGATGGAAGAACCAAAGAGGTCTGGTGTTCCAGGGGCACTTGACTTTGCACACTGTCCACTCATCAGAAGTCCTGTCCCTGGACCTCACTGATCATGCTCATCAGGGTGAGTCAGCGCCATCAGGAAGAGGTCATGTTCACTCTGTTGAGACCGTCAGGGAGGTGCTAGATCCAAATAAGAGTAGCTTGATCCAAAATGGGTAAAATAAAATAAGAAAACTCTCTGGAACAGTTTGTTTCTGGGAAGAATTTGCTTTCCTACAGGGCTGAGTACTTAAGGACTGGCCCAACATGTCTGGTGTTCACCAGCCTCCCCTTCCCTTAGTTGGGCTCTGCAGCAACCCCCACCAGGCTTCCATGGGGACTCTTTCATTTGAGAATGCCTGTGAGTATTGTCACACCCGTTTTATGCAGCCCCACACACTCATTTTCTGATACTTTTGCATCCTGCAATTATCATCCCAACCTTCAGTGGCAAATTAAATATGACACAAGTCTTGGTTTAAGCAGCTCTTCCTGACATACTTTTTAGGGAGCTCCATCAGTTTGCTATGCAGCTTTATCTTCAACTAATGAACTCTTTTGATTTCATTTCATGAAGCACATTGTAAGAACCGTACAAGACCAGGGATGAAGAAAACTAAAATTCTTATATGCATGGCTGACACAAAGTGGAATATATTAAAAACTCTTAGCAGACTAATGATTTCAGTATTTATAAATTCCGTGTACTATAGCCAAACCAAGAATACTGTGTACTTGTAGGCCCTCTGGACTCCTCCATTAATTGCAAGAAGTGATGAGAAATCAGAGTTACCCAATGTCCATGAAAGGTTCTTTGGCAGCGGCCGAGCTGGGCTGCCTGTGGCAGAGGACTGCCTCCAGGAACTGGGTCAGTGCATGTGGCCAGGCAAGGGTCAGTGACCACCTGGCTCCAGCCCCCAGGGTAGGCTGGACAGGAGGAAGAGGAATCTAGAAGAGTGTTCCAGGAGCTCAGTAAAGAGATCTGAGCAAAGGAGATGGGATTCCCTGATCTCCATGTCTCATCAAGAAGGCTACAGGCCAAGAGGAGACAGGATCACCCCTAACAGAATGGGCATACTTTGGAATAGCTGAGAACCTGGAAACAGCAGGTCATCTTTCCAATGGTGGATAAAAGCATGAGAACATTCCACAGCAACAAGCTAGAGAAAAACAGCTACCTGTAAAACTGAAGGAAGAATAAAGGCATAGAGTATTTTGGCTGCCTTGTTTGTTCTTTAAAACAAAAGATGAGGGGGTCTTTGGTGGCTCAGTCAGTTAAGTGCCTTCAGCTCAGGTCAGGATCTCATGGTCCTGGGATCGAGCCCCACGTCTGGCTGCCTACTCCACAGGGAGTCTGCTGCTGCCTCATCCTCTTCCCTCCCCCCACTTGTGTGTATGCTCTATCTCTCAATAAATAAATAAAATATTTTTATCTTTCGATGGACACCGAGGCTCCTTCCACAGTTTGGCTATTGTGGACATTGTTGCTAGAAACATCGGGGTGCAGGTGTCCTGGCGTTTCATTGCATCTGTATCTTTGGGGTAAATCCCCAGCAGTGCAATTGCTGGGTCGTAGAGCAGGTCTATTTTTAACTCTTTGAGGGAATAGAGGGGAAGGGAGAAGAAATGGGTAGGAAATATCAGAAAGGGAGACAGAACATGAAGACTCCTAACTCTGGGAAACGAACTAGGGGTGGTGCGGGGGGTGGGGGTGACTGGGTGGCGGGCACTGGGGGGGGCACTTGACGGGATGAGCGCTGGGTGTTATTCTGTATGTGGACAAATTGAACACCCATAAAAAATAAATTTATTATTAAAAAAAGAACAAATATACTGAAAAAAATAAAAATAAAAACTGTTAATGAAAATGAGGAAAATTTAAAAAAATAAAATAAAATATTTTTAAAATAAATAAACAAATAAATCAAAAGATAGCTTTAGCCTCATCTGCAATGGCCTTGTGTGGTCATTAGGCCCAATAAGAATATTCACTCTCAGTTATCTGCCAACCAAATCAAGGTCAATTCCCTGTTTTCTTTGCAAGAAAAGTTGGCTAATTTTGTTGATGTTGATTTTGTAGATTCTCGTTGATACCCAGCTGCAAGGGAGTAATGTTTACTTGTTTGAAATTTATCCAAGTTCAAATAATATAACCTAGGCTTTAAATGTTACCACTGATTTTTTTAAGCTATCTGTAAATTATTTAGGGCAAAATGCCTTCTAAATCTTTTCATGAAAGTGCAGTGGAAACTATCTCTGGGGCACATATTGGTAGATATGAATAATTTGCTTCACATAATATTTAAATATTCAAGACTCAGTGGATCACATTTTCCCTTTTCTTCCAAATGTCTTAGATTTAGAGGTGACCCACTGGAAGGCATTTGACCTCAAATCCGAGGCTGTAATTATGTTCTTGGAATCAGCTTTCTCTGACTCTCTTCTCTCCCAAATTCAGTATGGCCTGGCTACAGTGAGCACCTACCTCTAGAAATGCAGGATCCACACGAAAAAGAACAAGACTATCATGCTTCATGTGACATTGAACGCTTTGCAAAAAGCATTTATATTTTTTAGGTTAAAAATAATCATAAATACAGAGCAAGGTGTGTGCTACTACAGCAGCTTAGGAAGAGAGGCCGCAGACCATATGCCTGAGTGAGCCACTGGCCACCTGTGCTCACCAGGTCTAGTCCGGTCACAGCAGGCACACCCCGCTCACTTCCAAAGACGGCGTTTCAAGGAGGCTCCTTGACGATCAACTGGAGGGAGCAACTGAGGATATTTGGCCTTAAAAAGACATGTCTTTGGGGGGACAAGATCACCTTTCTCTGATACTTGAGAGCTGATTTCATCCCTACATTGGCTTTAATAAAAAGAAAAAATTTTTAACGGAAGGTAACAAGACTATGGAGAGATTGGAACTCTCGTATATTGTAAACTGATACAGCTGCTGTGGAAAAGTCTGGTGGTTCTTCAAACAGTTAGATGTGGAGTTAGCATATGACCCAGCAACTTCTGACCCAGGAGAAACGAAAACATGTGTCCAGCATTGTTCACAGCAGCCAAAAGGTGGAAGCAGCTGAAGTGTCCATGAATGGATGAATGAATCAACAAGATGTGGTGTAACATAAAATGGAATAGTATGAACCCTTAAAAGGGACGGGAACTCTGAAACACGCCCGCATGAACGAGCCTTGGAAACATTTCATCTATGGGAGAAGCCTGAGACCGAAGGTCACGTGTTGCATGATTCCGTTTATATCATTTATCCAGAACAGGCAAATCCATCGAGATGGAAAAGGGATTGAGGGGAATGGAGAGCGATGAGTTAGTGGGTACCAGGGATTTCTCCAAGGTGATGGAAAAGTTTTGAATCTAGAGACAGGTGGTGGTTGCACAACCTTGCGAATACAGTTAGCACCACTGAATTGTACACTTTAAAATGGTTAATTACATGTCCAGTGAATTGCACTTCAATTTTTAAAACTATCAATAATCTAATAGGTTTTTTAAATATTTTATTTATTTGAGAGCACTAGCGGGAGCAGGGGGAAGGGGCAGCGCTAAGCAGGGAGCCCGATGCAGGGCTCGATCCCAGGACCCCGAGATCATGACCTGAGCCAAAGGCAAGTGTTTAACTGACTGAGCCACCCAGGTGCCCCTAAAAATTGCAATAAGCTAATCTGAGCGCTGTCGTTTTGGACAGCCCCTGGACACAGCAAGAAGAAATGGATAGAAGCCTCAGGTGGGGATGGGGGGGAAAGTGGTATTTTGGCTCAGTAGGAATAATTTTCTAATGAGTTCAACTAACAGGAAGTAGAAGAGGCTGCTGGAGACAGTGGCATGTCCCCTTCCCCCTCTGCATGGAGGAGACTTGGCCACACTCCATGGGGTGTCGTGGGTGGCATACAAGCCTATGGCAGTGCTTCTCCACCCTGGGTACCTCCAGAAAAAGGCTCCCGGGTGTCCATCTGCCTCAGGTGGAAGCGGTGCCTCTGGTATCCCCCCCGCCAGCCCTGCACCCCAACGGGCACTTCTGCCTATGACAGTGGTGCCCTGCACGCCCCACCATCCTCACTGCCCGGTGTGAGCAGTGCACCCACAGCTTCCGAGTCTCCCGGGCGCTGGTTAGCAATGCAGGATCTCAGCCCCTCCCCAGACCTACCAGATCAGAATCCGCCCTTTAGCAAGATCTCAGGGTGACTCATACATTTGAGGGTGCCAAACACGGCTGTAGACCTTGATTTACAAAACACTTTGAACTGCTTCTTTCATTCTATCTCCTGAACAATCGGGAGTCACTACCAGGGCAGGTGACACATTGTCGCTGTTTGCCAGGAAAGGAAGTTGAGGCCCAGAAGGCTTCACTCCAGATACGGCTGGCAGTGCCAGTCTCGGGGTGCCTAATCCAGGGCCCCCTCCACCGGGCCCGGAGGCTGTTTCCTTCATGTCTGACTGCCTCCCCACCTCCCTTCTGCCTTACATGCAGCCCAGGTAGAGTCAGTATTCGATATGCTGAGGCGGGAGAGACGAAGGATGGTGGAAATGCAGGGCCCCCTTTGTTGTAGCAAATTCTCAGTTGCCAGACGCACCTGAGCTTCCCCGGGCACGCTTTTGTTTCCTGATCTCACTTCAGATTCTACACGGTGTTCTATGTTGTGATTGTGGAAACCCCACGGAAGAAGGTACTGGGGAGTGTGGGAAGGAGGTTGAATATACACGGTGGCTCCCCCGAGGTCAGGAAGGGTGGAGGCAGCACAGGGATGCACAAGGGAAGGAGCCCTTGGATGGGGGGCTGGAAGAGCCTGTTGTTTCTGGGGAGCAAAGGGACAGGTCCAGCAGGCCGCCATCTGAGTACCAATACTCCTGGTTTGGGAAGTATTGTTACTAGCATGACCAGCCAACACCAATGAAACATTTTTTAGGCTGTGTGACCTTCTTAACCTTTCTCTGCTCTGGATTCCTCATTAGTAAAGTGGGGAGCTGTCATGTGGAGCCCAAAATGGAAGAGAAGAACTCTCCCACAGCCTGGGTGATGGGCCAGCAGAGTGCCCCGGGTCTCTTTCCTGCAGGAGCTCACTGAAAATCTCAATGGCCCTACAGGGCCATACCTTTCATATAGTGAAATGTGAGAGGAAAGTATGGCTGGTAGAGGGAAGGTCTGGGAGAGAGCCGTGCTGGCCACTGAGGGCACCATGCTTCTCCTATATGTGCCTTACACTTAAAGTGCTTTGCCCCAAACATGTGAGTTTGCAGCAGGGCTTATTTGCCAAGTTACCCTTCAAAAGTCTACAGGCCCTGGGTGTTGCAATGCTTGGTAAAACCAGGAGCTGGAAGATCAATCAATAGAATAAGCAGCAAAGAACAGGCAGGGTCTGAAATCTCGGAATCCTGGCTTTCTCCTCCCCATGTTGGTGGCATCCAGGATCAACAAGCAGAGGGACAGAATGGGGTCTCATTTGTCCACTGCTGGGAGGTGTGGATACAGGGAACTTCCCTAGGCTGAACCTACTGGTGGGGGGCACCGGAGACAGCGGAAGACCCATCCCCGGCCCTGGGGTTTATGCTGGGTGGTTCCTCACTGCTCAATGCCCTTACTGCCATTTGCTGGCCCCTTTAGAAAGAAATTTTATTTTGCAATAATTATAGATTCAAAGGAAGTTGCAAAGCAGACTGTATTCCATGAACCCAGTTCCCCCAGTGCTTACATCTTAGCACCAGGAAGTTGATACTGGTACAATGAGTGTGTATAGTGCTGTCATTTTACCACACGTATAGCATTTTGTGACCAGCATCACCTGTTCCCTTGAATTTTTTTTTAAATAGCTCTGAGATCCTCACCAGCTCCATCAGGGCTGATTCCCTGGTGCTTCCCTGATGTCAGGAAGGAGCTACCATGCATCTCAAATGGTTGACATGTATGCTAGAGCTGTGTGACACGGTGACCCTCTATCTCGCCTGTACGAAGTCTCACACACGCACACAGACTCTCAGACTTTCTCTCTGGAAACTTTGAAGTGTTGAGCACACAGTTCCTATGGCCCATTCCCTCCTGGCTGGGAAACGGGAGGAGCCTGTTCTGTTACCTGAATTCCTTTTTAAAGGAGGAATCAGCATGAAGTCAGACCATCTTGGAGTAGAAGTTGCTTTCATCTGTAAGAAAAAGAAACCGAGCTAAGCAATGGGCCATGGCTCGGAGTCATGAGTGCCCTATACTTGCAAGCATAGATATGCATCCTGCAGGACACCACAGTCAACAGTGGACTGGAATCAAAACAATTAGAAGAAGAATTTGCATCCAGAATCCACAGCACAGACAATCCACAAGTATTGTCATTTTACTTCTTTAATATTAACTTTTGGAATAGAAGGGTTAATTTTTTTTTTATAACTGACCCCAGTCCAAAAAAAACAAAGGACTGCTGGGGTCCATCAGGACTGGATGTTGTCATCACTGACTGTGTTTATGCCAGGCCATCAGCAAACTTGGTCACAGGCAGTGCCAAGCAAGGTCCTACAGGGTCAAGAAGGGTTCATATTCTAGTCATCCCCAGCTGAGAACATCAGCACCTGACAGAGACTGGAAGTCATGTCTCTGCAGAGAGGCAGGTCAGAGCCACACACAGCAGCAGCATCAACCTGAACTTCAGGTAGCCACACGTTCTAGGACATTAAGGAATTAGGTACCCATGGTTAAGATAGCACAAATGGCCCTGATTCATCACCATGGCACAGTCACAGATGGACAATGCTGTGTTGTAACCAGGGTTTCTCCTCCAATGGGTTCTTACCACCTTTCTTCACCCTGCCTCCCTATCACATGTATGGATACCTGTGCAGGTGGTTCTCACCTAGAAAAGAAGGTGGGCTAAGGTAACCATATTTAAATAGTTGTAAGATCTCATTTTTATATGACATTTCATCATTCACAATGTTATTTCTTATTTTAACCAAAGGAAGAAGCCACAGTCCCAAAACAATAGGTGATTCTCAAAGTCACCCAGCTGGCCAGTGACAGAGTGAACGCTCCAGTTCACATCTTCAGATTGCACCTTCCCGCTGATTAGGCCCCATCACACAGAGCAGTCTCCCTGTCTCACCCCCGGAGGGTGATGTGCAGCCCTGAGGCATTTTGTGAATTTGTGGAAAGAAGAGCATCTCAGCACGGGGAGCCCAGCTCTGGCCTCCTAACTCATCATCCTGACCCTTAAAAGTCCCCCAAGGGCAGGGCAGGTGCTTGAGAGAACTTGATCCTGGTTCTGAATTCTGGTTTCCAAACCTAGATCTGTGGCTACAGCTCCATGGGTCATTATTCAAGCTGCTTGCTTGTACCTGAAACCACTCTATTTTTCAGTGTTTTAAAGTTTCTATGAAGCTGTTCTTCCTGAATTAAATTATTTTCCTTTGTCTAAACCCAAGTCACACTCTCAGTCTTTTTGTGGCCATACAAGGGCACGTAGGAATTTAGCAGAAAGTAAACCAAGATAAGAGACAACAGAAAGAGGACACCTCTAATGTGGAGGTGTTCTCCTTGCCCCTGGGATTCTTGGTCCCATAGAGGTGTAAATCTTACACCTGTATTGACATCTTACCATGTTGCCGTGCAACAACATATGGGAACGTCATGTGCGTGAACATGCACACATGTGTGCACGCACACACACACATACACACATGCATTTTTAAAACCTCACTTGTGATCATGGCTAAGAAAGGCTGTAGTGTTGTTAATTTAATTTTTTATAACCTCCAAATATTTTCAAACTTAGGGCCAGAGACAGACCTCTCCCCAGAGGGAGCCGACCCAGTGTCATTCTTACATAGTTGTGAACTTGGCTTCTACTCTGGAGCAAGGCATAATAAACACTTTCAACCACATGAAGGAGAAAAAAATCTCAAGTGAATAATGAGAGCATAGGTAAAGAAGAGAGAAAATATTTCTAGGAGAAAGATGGAGGACTTAATACTTCTTATTGCCATTTTATTTTTAAATCATATATATTTAATTTTATGTATATACATATACATATCATACATGTGATAAAGGGCTTGACTTTACTTAATGAAAAGTGGTCTAAGATCCTTTTATCTTTTTATTCTTAATGAAGGAAGGAATGAATTGCAATGAATATACATTGCTTCTCCCTCAGAAAACAATGATAAAATTTGTAAATGTTTTCATTCAAACTAGACATCTCTCTTTGTTTTATTTATTTGTCTGTTGGCTTCCTTTTGCTTCAAACAAGTTTGCAGAAATGAAATTTATGTGTTTACATTCACAACATCCAAAAATGTTAGTGTGACCTTGGAATGATTATTTAGTTTTGTTCTAAAGAATCTGGTAACTTTTTCTTAGACTCAAAAATTTAGCATAGTCTGGGGATTGAAAACTGCACGATTTAATTTAGGTAAAGATAAGAATGTAACACCACTAAATATATAAAATTACTTAGTTATCTAAGCAAGTAAATCAGACATGCTTTGAGATGCTGTGGCTGCCTTGAATTAATAATGCATTGAAGAGTAGATTTGACTAATGTGCACTCAACATATTTTAACATTTCACTTTCAACCTTGTTAAATGTGGCTAAAAATGTAAAATTAATTATTTAAAACCGTAGGAATCCAACCTTTCCCCAATTTTACCCCAAATTACAAAGTTTAAAAAAAAAATGCAGTTAGTTGTGGCCTAATGGAAAGCAGGTGTATGATACTCTGTTAAGCAGACTAATTGGTGGTGATGAGCTTTGCATTGCAGAAGGATCATTAGTGAGGGTGGGATGCTGCACTCCTCCAGCGCGTGGGCCCTGAGCCACTCACACATTTAAAGTATGATTCAGTTCACAGAAATGTTGTTTATCACCAGCTCTTCAGGAAAATACTGTTATGCAAGCTGAAGTCCCTTAGTACAGGAACCTTTTGGATTGCAAGGGACGTTTAAAAGGACTTGCTTTGTGGGTTTCCTGGTAGCTGGTAAATACCTTTGCAATTTAAAAATAAAGCTAATTGATGTCCATAATTAGTATCTGTTATTTAAATGCGGAATAGCACCTTTTGAATGGCTCCTAGGATTGACAGCAATAACAACCACCGGGGCTAACGTTCCCTGAGCCCACATTTGAAGTGTTTTACAGGTACTATGTCCTTAGGTCTCAGCGGCTCTAGGAAGGTGAGAGACCCAGGCAGAGAGAGGTCTAGTAACTCGCCTGAGGTCACTCAGCTGGTGAAATAGCAGAGCCGCATTTTGAACGCAGGATCTTCCTGCACTGTTGTTGCCTCTTTGCCAGCGGATTCTCATCTCTGGTTTTGGCTCCCAGGGCACAGCTCCGTGCTAAGTGAATGTGTGAATGAAGCCTTGAGGGCCAGGAGGAGGAATAAAGGAAGGAAGGTCTGACTTGCAAAGGCTGAGGGATGCTCTTGCTGCTTTTTTGTTCTTGAAAATGCTAAAGAGAACATTTTTCAGATAAGGTTGTTTCTGAAAGAGGATGGGTGAACATTCCCAAAGCCGTGTGTTTTTAGATCTGAATGTTTCTAAAAGGTTTATTGACAACAGCCTGCGATACCTTTGTCACAGAACTTAAATAAAGGGGCACCTGGGTGGCTCAGTGGTTGAGCGTCTGCCTTTGGCTCAAAGTCGTGATCCGGGGGGCCTGGGATTGAGTCCCACATCGGGCTTTCCGCAGGGCGCCTGCTTCTCCCTCTGCCTGTGTATCTCTCTCTGTCTCTCATGAATAAATAAATAAAATTATTTTTAAAAGAACTGAAATAAAGAGGAAACAATGTTGAGCATTTTAGAAAAAAAGCCCTTTAAAAATCATACATATCTGCATTACAGATTGTCCCCCGCGGCCTGGCCTGGGACATAATGCCTCTGCTCTGTTGAGAAACTTCTCTGGGATCACGCCCTGTCCCTCATAACCCCCTGCTCCGGGGGCACCAGTGAGCTATTTGGGGTTTGAGCTAGGGATCCTGTCCCTCCTGGCAGTCCCAGGTAGCAGGACCTGGCCCCCTGGGGACCCCGCATCATCCTCTAGGTTTGTGCTAGGCTCTCCTAAGAAAACCAGATTTCAGACATCAGCTCCTGGAAGTAGGTTAGATCACCTGGGCCTCGGGGGAATTTCCCTCCTCGTACCTGGTGCTTTGTCCAGCTTCTGAGCCCAAGAGGCCCAGGGGGGTGGTTTTTCTGTCTGGACAACTGGAGGCTGGACCAAACATGGGGAAAATAGGAACAGTACAGCGCCTCCCCTCCAGGATGAGGTCCTGGGCCTACGGGTCCTGGCCTCACTCACCCAAATCTGCTTGTGCCCCCAGCAAGCATCCTGTGATCACGGGGAGCCATGGACGTGTTGGGGGAAGAGACGTCAGGTGGAGAAAGCCCCCGGGGCCAGGTGGCAGCGCCACCATTGTCCACAGTGTTCTCGAAAATTGTCAGGGCAGGGCACCTGTGCAGGTGAAACAGCTTATTTCCCCGCAATAAAGACATGAATTGATTGGTCTTTGAAGGCAGGTAAGTGCCAGTGGGTGTCAGTCCACACTGTTCTTTTTTATGCAGTTTTTTTTTTTTTTTTTTTTTTTTAAGAACCAACTCTCCAGCTTTCTTTGAATTTTCCTCATTACCTGGGTCCCCTGGCTGCCCCCTGGAGGCTGGCCTGAGCCACCCAGCCTGGGCTGTGGGCTGGCACGCCCCTCTCTCCTCGGACTGCACATCAGTAGCTCATCACTGTGCTCGGTGCTGCTGAGCTGACCTACTTTTCCTGTTTGCCCACAGCAGGCTAAGCCTGTTTAGCGTTGTCCAGAGGGGCTGGGCCAAGCAAGGAGCTTTCTGAGTCGTACAGATGGCAGTCTTCTGGGTGAACGTGGTTTAATCTGTTTGCCCTGTTTTCCATTAGTCTAAAGGGTTAGGGCCCAGCACCTAAGGTGACATGGGGACAGGGTCCAAGTGCAGGGCATCCTGTGTCCCAATTCAGCCTGTCTCCTGGAGATCCTGCAGCATGGTGAATTATTGCTGGGAACCAAGGCTTCTCTCCAAACTTTAAAAACAGATTTCTAAATGGAAGCTCTTTGGCCATGTACTTCCTTACTGGGAATGTGTACTGAGCCCCAGGAACCTCTGCTTCTGAGATGTAGAGGGGATGGGAACTATGCTTTCCCTCCTCAAGGGGGAGGAATCTTCTAGTGTGTTGGGGAGGTGTGGGAGGCAGGGGTGACCAGCTAAGGCCAAGGCACCACAGAAATAAACAGAGCTTATGATGAGGTGAGGATGGCAGAGGTGGGGATGGGAGTGGGACCTTGGATGGGACCAGAGCTCCAGAGCTGGAGGGATGAAGAAGATGGTGTTGCCAGTGTAGATGTCAGGGGATGGGGATGGAGGAGGGGGCAATGTGACTGGGGTAGCAGCTCGTCAATCCAGGGCTGAGCATGGCTGACATGCTCAGGAACATGGAGTGTGCCCTCTGAGCCCCTCTGAGCTACTGGTGTACAATCTCCCCAAAACGCACACATACATTTACTGCTTTTATTCTTTGCTGAGATATTGCTGCATTGCTATTTGTGGGCGTAGGATAGTGTCTGTTAGAGTTGTTCAGGGAAAAAAATCGTGGGATCAGATAGGCATGATTAAATAAGCTGACATATGAGAAAGCCAGAAGCTAGCGCTTTATCTTTTTCTCTAACTCCTGTATTTGTGCATAGCAAAATGCCTCATGAAAGGTGTCCTGGGCCTGCCCTTTCTAACAGCAAAGCCCTGATGGAACCGTCCTCACTGTGGGGCTTGTGTCTGAAACTCTCCTGGACACCCCGAAGCCACCACCTTCCAGGGGAGAGTCGGGCCAGTGGGCAAATTGTGCATTTCCTGGGGTCACTTCATTTGATATGCATAAGAGGCAAGAACTCAGTCTTTGTTTTAAAAAAGAAAAAATAGACTTCTCCTACTTTCTCTTGCAGTTTCTTCAGTGTTATCAGGCCAGATGGGAGGAGAGAGATATTCCAAAATACCTTTAATTTACAACATGAATATCTGAATGTACAAAATGGGGAAACCAGAGATTTCTAGTCCTGCCAGGGCAAAACCCAATTGGCCTTTGAATGGCATGAAAGTCAGGCCTTTTTGGACCAGCTGACAGCTTTCTGCTTGCTTGGTGAACAAGACTGTCGCAGGCAGTGATTGTCCCACCGCCGGCCAAGGTCTTCCTGGGGGAAGTGCTTTGAGTCTCCTCTCTCAGGTGGGCTGGGGGCTTCCTGGTCTGTGCTTGTGTCTCCTCTTCCCGTGTAGGGAAGACCTCCCAGAGCAGGCAGGCCTTTCTTCAGACTCTGCACATTCCAGGTGCTGTGTGTTTCTGGAAGAGAAGATGGAAGGTGGGCATCTAGTTAGAGAGGGAAGGACACTAGTCTATGTTGGAAATCGCCCTCCAACCAAAGCTGGTGGGGCATCCAGAAATGGGACTGTTTCTACAGAACATTCCTATAGTGGCTGCCTTATGTCTCATGGATGGAGCTTGTGCACTGAGGGCACCCACCCCCATCCGTCTGCCCTCCCTAGTCAGGACTGCTTTCCACTGGGGGGCAGGGGCTGGACCTCCCCTTGGGATACCCCCTTGTCAGGCCCCTGATGACATCAGAGACTGTGGCTCATCTGTGTGCTGCCTACCCACAGAGGCACACGTGGGGCACGACACCCATGAGAGGAGCAGGGACCTCGAGTGGGCAGAGAGACCCCGCCCGAGACACAAGGCCACCCTCTGCTCAGAAAGCTCTGGGTGTCAGTGGTCAAGACCTGTTTCTTGACCCTGGGCATCAGATACCACCAGACTCATGTCAGGGGGCGGGGGGCAGGCCTGTCCAGACGACTTGGATGGACCTGGCAATGCTCCTCACGCCAGAGGAAGGCCCCCCAGGCCAGCACCCGCCTCCCCTGGGTTGGGGGGATTACCTTAGCCCAGCTGGACCACAGAGAGCCAACGGCAGGAACTCCAGCGCTCTGGCTTCACGGATACCTGTGAAGAGTGAACATGGTCAGCACAGTCACCAGAGGGTCTCACAGCACAGAGGGTGCCCCCGGGGCCTCTGGCAGCCCTCAAGCTGGGCCGGGCCCCGCGGCCCCAGCACGGGGGGTGCCATCAGCCCCTGGCTCTCCGCAGCCAGCGGACTGAAGCAGTCTATGTTCTTATTCAACATTATTTGAAGCCCTGATACGAAACCCCAAATCTCCCAGCCCGGATGTCCAAAACAAGCCTGACTCTTCCTATTTCGAGGACTTCTTTTTCTTTGGCTCTCCTTGCAAGCTGGAGCACAATGAGGATGAGTATCCCCAGGCCAGAAGGAGCGTTAAGACCGGTGGTTACGTGCTGGGGAGCTGCTGGCTGGAGCAGAGTTTCATGGATTCATTTTGGTTTGTCTGTGGCAGCTGATGAGCGGTTCTCAACAAAGGCTTTCACTGACTCAGCTCTGGGCATGACTCATAAATCTCCTCTTCCCCTCTTGCTGATTTTTATAGGGATCTATTGTCCACACCCTGACCACACACTGTCCCCCCTCCATCACATTTTCTAGTTGACTCAGGTTTTCACTGTGAAGCCTAAACTCTATAAAGGGGCCCTCCGAAGGGAATCTTGAGTGCTTGGAACATAACAAAGGTTGCAAGAATAATATGCCATGTGAGGCTGACCCTAACCTCCAGGTATCGAGACGATTTTTATTTTGGAAGCTCTTTGCTGACCAAACGATGTCATTGTCTATTTAATAACGAAGTTTCTAACTTTCTCTAGCCCCTCCTTCATTGCTATGGCCCTGTTCCCCTAAATAATGAATCATCAGACCCTTGCAAGGGGGACTCATGATTGTAACCGGCAGA
The DNA here is from genome assembly GCF_905146905.1 of Nyctereutes procyonoides. NCBI lineage: Eukaryota > Metazoa > Chordata > Mammalia > Carnivora > Canidae > Nyctereutes > Nyctereutes procyonoides. Next base: position 42,890,733 of record NW_026575049.1, on the reverse strand, counting down.
TAGAGCCTCAGTGCTGACCATTGGAGGAGCATCTGGTATGATTTTCATGCATTCATGGCAGGTCGCTGAGGTGGGGGGCTCATCTTGGTGATTTCTGGGAACTGGGCCCAGTGAGGCCCCCAGCAAGGCTCAGGAGGCGTTGCTGCCAGGGTGCCAGGGGGTGGGGACTTGCCAGAGTGGCCAGGGTGAGGGAGGGACCTGTCCACCTTGCATTTCCCAAGTCCACGGATGTGCCAGGATGTGGCGAGCATTTCTCAGTTGGAGGGGAATTGGGACTGCAGGAGCGGGCGGCGCTCGCATTTTCACTGCCCATTTCCTTTAGAAAAGCTATTTTTTTCCCCCAGCAAATGATTCATTGCAACCAAAACAACATTCCCGGGAGAGGAAGAATTAAAATGTGGAAGTCATTTCCTAGCCTCCCCCAAAGGACAAAGGGACACCAGTAAACATGGCAGTTCATCAGTGGCTATTTTTCAAAGCCTTTCTGTTTCTTAAGTATAATGAGGAAAAATCGTTATCAAGTTCTCACGTACAAGATAAAGATGCTAATCCCAAACGACATGAGGTCCCCTCACCAGGGGCTGACTGGGAAGACAGGAAAGAACCCCCATCGAGGGGAAATGCGTGTGCTTGCTGTTGCCCCTTTTGATTTCAACAAATTCTTGGTTTTAATGATTTCTCTTTGTGATGAGCTAAATTCACCAGCTTTGGTCAGTATGGTGGAGAGGAATACTAGGATTCTCCAGCTAACGTGGGTCCAAGATTCAAGCCATTTCTCAGCCGGTTTGAAAGTGTCATGATTTCATTTTGTAAAAACAATGGCCTGGCCACCCAACAGGCTTATAATAGTTACTTGGAAGAAAATTCAAGATGATATGGAATTGGCTGTACAAAAAGTTAAAAAGTGGGGATCCCTGGGTGGCTCAGCGGTTTAGCTCCTGCCTTCAGCCCAGGGCCTGATCCTGGGGTCCCAGGATCAAGTCCCACGTCGGGCTCCTGGCATGGAGCCTGCTTATCCCTCTGCCTGTGTCCCTGCCTCTCTCTCTCTCTCTCTATGCCTATCATGAATAAATAAATAAAAATCTTTAAAAAAAAAAAAAAGGTTAAAAAGTAAAAGACCCTGAAGAGGAAGGCTGAGTAGTGATTCTTTCTGGCTCCCAGCCTGTTTCTGCAAATAAAGTTTTATTGGAACACAACCACACCCATTCATTTACATATCGTCTATAACAGCACAGTTGAGTAGCTGCAGCAGAGACGGTTTGGTCCGCCTCTAAAATATTTACTAGGCAGCTCTTTACAGAAAGAGCACTGCCAACCCTTGCATTGGTAGAATAACATACTTCCCATGTATACTGCATGAAGCCTTCTCTGGAGACCCAGTCCTTGGGGGTGTCTCTGTCACCTAAGGGTGTATGATTCCTTCATCTCCTGTCTCACTGCTGACACACGGTGGGACCCGGGGCAGACGTGCCATGAGAAAACAGACAGGCTACCGTTTGCTGATCCCTGTTCACCAAGGGCCAGAGTTGCAGTCTGTTGTATAGCAGTAAGTGGCTGTGAGAAAGAATGTTCCAGAACCCTTAGGGTAGAAATTTCACCAAGGTAATGAAAATGTCACTTGCACACTTCACTTCTGTTCTCCGGTTCGATTAAGGTCAATAGCTATTTCTTGAGGACATCCTCGGGCATTCTGTTTGTTCCATTCCCTTCTCTCCCTCCTACCCAGCCTGACAACAACCTAAGTCTCTGCTGAGTTACACTGGACTGCTGGGGCAGGCTCAACCACTCCAGGCAGTGTGTGTGCAGGTCTGTCTTTCTGCCGTGCCTACACACACACAATGACTGGTAGACACAAGAACAATAATCCCACTCTGCTCAGACATTTTATTTTATTTTTTAAAGATTCTTATTTATTTATTTATGAGAGAGAGACAGAGAGAGGCAGAAACACAGGCAGAGACAGAAGCAGGCTCAGTGCCGGGAGCCCAACGCGGGACTCGATCCCAGGATGTCCATGATCGCACCCTGGGCCAAAGGCAGGCGCCAAACCGCTGAGCCACCCAGGGATCCCCTGCTCAAAGACACTTTATAGGCTTAAGTACCAGTTTCTACGGCTAGCTGCTGAGCTGGTTATCATTACTGATAGTGTGATTAACAGTAGCTAACATTTCTGAGGACTTATGTGTGCGCAGGGCCTGTGCTGGGGGTTTCTACAAAGGGCAGAAGCAGGGTTTCAGCCTGGGCCTGACAAGTGCAGGCCTCCGCTGCCTTTGCCCCTTCCCGGAGGCAGATGCTAACCCCAGGAACTCCGAGACCTGGGACCCGGTGTGTCCCACTAGCCTGCCTGCTGTGGCAGCGGGTGTGGCTCTCGGCTCCATCCCTGGGGGCTTCCCGAGCCCAGCCAGGGCTCACTGGCCTCACGTGCTTACATCCTCCAGCTGGGCTGCTTCCTGGGTCCAGCCCAAGCTGCTTTACCCACCCCATCCTGCATGTTGGTCTCCACAGTCCTGCTTACCGGCAGCCACAGGTGGTCTCCGGAGGTGCGACAGGGGCACCCATCCATGGGTGCCTCTTGGCTGGTAAAATAGTCTCCCCATCAATACAGCCCTTCCTTTCTCTGGTCAGGAGCACCTCTCAGAAATGTTAGGCCTGTGTGGCCCCATTCACTCTGCAGTGACCTTCCTGCTGTGCAGAGAGCATGTTCATGGAACAGTAAGGCAGAGAAGAAGAAAGGATGGTCCTAGAGTCAGCTGCCTTAGCAGGGGCTCAGGCCCCCAGTGGGAACGTAAAGGCTAGGACAGTTAGGGGAGGCCAGCGTGTGATGGAGAGGACCCCCCTGGAGGCCTGAGCTGCTGGCAGCATGCTGGGCCTGCCTGCACATGTGCCTGCTGACATCCTTCTCCTTTATGGCCCACGCCATCTCTGCCTGGTGGATGCCAGCCCCACTTTAGCAATGAGGGAAACAGAAACTCATGGAGTTTAGGGACTTGGTCAAGGTCATAGAGTAAGTGGGTTGGAATTGAAATTTAAATCAGCCTGACTCTGATGTGGGAACCTCACACGTGCGCAGCAGGCTGTGGGTGAAGTGCCTGAGTCTGCTCCAAGAAGACAGCCCGGGGTTGGCTCTCCCGCAGGCCCTGTGTCCACGGGCAGGCTGCTCAGTCCTCCTGGGAGGTGCTTCCTGGTACGACAGGGACGTAACCAGAGCCAACCCATTCTACACATAGAACCGGATGGGGGTAAAATGAGATGATGGTGTTTCAGAATTTTGCCATGGCTGAGGGTTGGTGAGGGAGCCACCAGCCCCTCCTGAAGAGTCCGAGGGGCTTTTCCTTTACATAGAGTAGTTTTGTTTTAATTCTTAGTCCTGAGGACATAGGTATACCTTTAAAGGTACTTCGTGAGTACTGTTATTCTGGATTAACCATGATCATTGAGAGATTTGTGGGAGTCAGTGTTCTGCGGTCCCACCAGAGCTCAGGTAGGGCTTTGGCTCTGGCCCTGACCTTCCTTTCATCCCTGTCTGCCTGTCTGTCCCTCCCTTCCTTCTCTCCTTCATTCCTCCGATACTTACTGAGCACTCACTATGGGTAAGGCGCAGGGCTGGGCATCCTGGCAAGGTGTAAAGGTGCGTTTTATCTCGTCCTTGCCATCAGTGAAGATAACCTGATTTTGAGTGTCTGCTGTGGGCCAGGCTGGGTACTCTCACCTGTGTCAATGCAATTCTTTCGAGAATTGCCGCTGTCCTCTGAGGAACTCTCTGTCGCCTCTCTGATCAGAACCTCCAGTGCCTTCCCATTCACTCAGAGCAAAAGCCAAACTTTGTCCAGTCTCCCTGGTATGTATCCCCGTGGCTCCTTCCCTCAGGTCATTTCTCAAACATGGTCTTTCTAGGGAGGCCTTCTGTGACTCCCTAAAATAGCAAGAGTAAGTAAGACTCCAGCTAGCCCAGTACAGCACTCCCTACCCCTGCCCCCACCCTGCATCAACTCTCCTTTATTTTTCTCCACAGAAGTTATAAGCAGTTGACAGTGTTTGCTTATTTATTTGCTTGTGACTTGCCCCCACTCCCCTACCCAACCCCCACCCTCTAAGCACCATGAGAGCAGGGGCTTTGCAGGTTGCCCTAGCACTCAGGGAATACCCATTGAATCACTGAACATCATGTTAGTGCTTCAAGGAAGCCACTCCATTACCTCTTCACAGAGAGAAGCTCGAGTACATGGATCAGAGACCTCAACATGGTTACGACTCAGTTTTTCCCAAATTAGATTCTACACAATCTAGATTCAACACAATCCCAATCAAGGTTGCAGCAGGCATTTTTATAGAAATTGACAATGTAAATTCCAAAATTTGCAAGGAAATGCAAAGACCTAGAATAGCCAAGAATCTTAAATAAGAAGCACAAAATTGGAAAGCTCACACAACATTGCTACCAAGAATCTCTATAAAGCCAGAGGAGTTGAGATAGTGTGGAACTGACATAAAGATAGACAAATCCAAGATGCCACAGAGTTGGGAAACAGAATAAGTTTCCCTAAACAGCAGGTTAGCTGTCTTCAGATAATATGCTCAATATGTTTCCAGGTGTGAAGCAATGGCTCCGATTGTCAGTCTGATAAAAGCTCAATAATTATGTATCCAACTCTAAAAACAGAGAAGATAGCATATTCATTGTACTTTTTTGAGATTGATAATTGGATCTACCACTTTAAATTTAGCAATTCTTCATTTGGAAAAGGACTATCTGAAAATTGAAGAAAAATATTGCACATGCCATGTGTAAATGTAACTAATGCAGTTTAAAGATAAGTTTAAGGTACCTGGGTGGCTCATTCGGTTGAGCATCTGCCTTCACCTCAGGTCATGATCTCAGGTCCTGGGATCGAGCCCCACATCAGGCTCCCTGATCAGTGAGGGAGTCTGTTTCCCCTTCTGCCCCTCCCCCCACACATGTTTTCAATCTCTCTCTCTCTTTCTCAAATAAATATTAAAAAAAAATAAAGCTAAGTTTGGCACTACCTTAGCCAAGTAGTTAAGGCCAATGTCATAGGGATAGATGCTGTTAACACCCTTGACATAATGTGATAAGAATGGCACTTTACCCCTGTAGGCTTCCTCCTAAAAACCCATGTGCTTAATCTGACCATGAGAAAAAACATCAGACAAACCCAAATTGAGGGACATTCTACAAATCATAAACAAGGAGAGTCTGAGAAACTCTCACATCTATGAGATGCCTAAGGAGACACGATGACTAAATGTAATGTGGTACCCTAGATGAGATCTTGGGACAGAAAAAGGACGTTAGGTAGAAACTAATAAATATTAATAAAGTGTGGACTTTATTTAATGATGTGTCACTGATGTTCATTAATTGTGACAAATGTACCATACTAATGTAAGGTGTTCATAATAAGGGATACTGGGTGCAGGATATGTAGGAACTCTCTGTAGTGCCTTTGCATTTTCTGTAAATGCAAAATAATTCTAAAAACTAAAGTTTATTTCAAAAACAAATATTTATCCTGTATATCTGCATGCTGCCGAGACCCTGTAGATAGATGGACCTGAATAAAGATTCTGTAAATATATATATATATAGGATCACAGGAGACATCTGACAAAAATGCCAATGCAATTCAACAGGGAAAGAAATGTCTTTTCAATAAATGACCCCAGAGTAACTGAATGTCCAGATTGGAGCAAGGAAAAAAAAAAAGATCCTTGACCATTGTTTTACACCACACATAAAATTTAATTTGCGATGGACTATAGATCTAAATGTAAAAGCTAAAATAATAAAGCTTTTAGAAGGAAACAGGAGAATTCTTCATGACACTGAGGTGGCAGAGATTTCTGAGGACACAAAATCACTAACCATGAAATTAAAAATTTATAAACTGGACTTTATCTGTTCACCAAGAGATACCATCAAGAAAGTGCAAAGGCCAGCCACAGACTGGGAGAAAATGTTCACAAATTGATCTCTAGATCTGGCAAAGTTCCGTGGGCAGAAGAGAGAAACCTTTACAAATCAGTACAAGGAAGACAAATGGCCCAAGTTTTAAGAAGAAAGAAAGAAAAGAAAGAAAAATAATGGGCAAAAAACTTGGACATCTCACTGAAGAAGCTATCTTGGTGGTCAGTAAGCACATGAAAAGATACTCAGTGTCATCAATCATGAGGGAAATGCAAATTCAAATCCCAGTGAGATCCCACAACACACCCGCTAGAATGACTAAAAGTAAGAAACCAATACCAAGTGTTGGCAAGAATGTGGAACCGCGGGAACTCTCACATGCTCCTGGTGCAAATATAAAATTGTGCAGTCACTTTGGAAAACAATTGGCAGTTTTTGATAAACTAAGCATATGGCCACCCTATAATATAGCAATTACACTCCTACCTGGTTATAAACACCCAAGAGAATGAGCACTTATTTCCACCAAAAGACTTGGGTCTAACTTACCCTGGTGATGTTGATTTTGACCCCTAGGGAAGGTAGTGTCTGCCAACCGCCCCCAGTTATAAAGTTACCATTCTTCTTTGTAGTTAATAAATATATTGAAGGAGATACTTTATGCAGATATCCTGAGTCTTCTCAAACTTTTGGATATTAATTTCAACATCCATCAATGGATCTTGCCTGCAAAAATTATTACTATGGGGTACTGATGTGATTTTCTATTTCCTGTATTCCTTTTACCTTTATGAATTGGAGTCGTTCTGTAAGGGAGATCTGTCCTCCTCCCCAACTGCCCATTGATTTATCTGGTTAATGATTTGTATCCCTATGGACTCAAGAAGTTTCTTCTGTAGGTTACAGTCTATCATTACCGACTTTGTGACTTAAATAGTTCCAAGGATCTTCTCTGCTAGTCTCTCTTTCCTCAGCCTCTCATCACGATTGTGTTATTATTTCTTGAGTGTTTAGTTCCTAGATGCAGATGCTTATACTTCAAATTTGGGGAAATGTAAAGGGTTTTGAAAGGCTCCAAATAGTTTGTGTTCCAGAAAATCCAAGAAACCCAGAACTGGAGGAGCCTCTCATAAATGAACATTACTGACTATCCTTCCTGTTCCACTTCACACCTTTCCACCCTCCTCTGTACCCGGGGCTCCCCCATACGGATGACATCATGGGCCCCCTGCCTCACCCTTCTGGGTGGTGTATCCCATAGGCAACACCAGCCGGACAGGATGGGCAGAGAGTGAGGTGAGGTATTTATTCCCTTGACTCCCCTCTTAAAAGGTTTCTTCAGGCTGGCTGCCTCCTTCCACCAAATGCCCCCTACCCTATAGGACACACTCCTTCCAGATTTGGGAAACTATTTCCTTCTGATCCCTTCACTCTCAGGGGGGTTAACAGCTCGTCTGATACTAACCCTAGTAACCACACCATCCCTCTTGGTTCCCCTAGACCCCACCCACCCTTTCTATCGAAGTCCTGTCTCCTGTTGGGACTTTGACTAATAGATCTCATAAATGTCTAATGCACTTAGAATATGTGGTTGTCCAGAGTGAAGATTCTATAGTATCCCTCCATTATTCACTCTGGGGGTTAATCACATCAGCAGTTATCTTCTCACCTCCATACAGAATCTTCTCTGCCTTCACCTAAGCTCCATGTTCTCTTCCCTGGTTCTGTGTGATCATGAAAAAAAATTTTTTTTTGCTCAAAATCCTACGCAATTGAGAGCAATAGGTGCCGCCTCTTAAACTTCTCTACTGTTCCTTTAACCAGATCTCACAGGAAAGATTTTCTCCCCCTTTCTTTTGTGCTTTTGGGCCCTAACTTCTCCACATCATGAAATAAAAGGATGGCTCAAAAATGAGGGTAGGGGGTACAGCCATGTTCCTAGCAGCACTACTGGTGGTAGTCAAAAGGTGGAAGCCACTCAGAGTGCATGGACAGATGATGGGATAAATAAAAAGTGGTATAAACACACAATGGAAGATTATTCAGTCTTTTTTTAAAGATTTATTTATTTATTTATGATAGAGAGAGAGAGAGAGAGGCAGAGACACAGGAGGAGGGAGAAGCAGGCTCCACTCCGGGAGCCCGACACAGGACTCGATCCCGGGACTCCAGGATCATGCCCTGGGCCAAAGGCAGGCACTAAACCGCTGAGCCACCCAGGGATCCCCAAGATTATTCAGTCTTAAAAAGGAAGAAAATCCCCATACACGCTATGATGTGATAAATCTTAAGGACGTTATGCTAAAAGTGAAATCAGCTTGCCACAAAAGGACAACAGTAGTTGTCCTGTATGATTCCACCTGTGTGACAAATGTAGAATAGTCAAATCCATAGAGACAGAGAGAGTGGTGATGGCAAAGTCTAGGGGAGAGGGAATGGGGAGTCAGTGTAGGATGGACACAGAGTTGCAGTTTTGCACCAAGAAAAGAGTCCCTCAGATGGTGGTGATGGTTGCACAAGAGCAATGCACTTAACGCTGTTGAACTGTCCACTTAAAAGTGATACATTTTATGTAATGTGTATTTCACCACGGTTGTTTTAGTATTAAAAAAAAAAAAAGATGGAGGAGCCTGTGGGTGGCTCTGAGGTCATCATCTCAGGGTCCTGGGATTGAGCCCTACTTTGGGCTCCCTGCTCAGCAGAGAGTCTGCTTCTCCCTCTCCCTCTGCCTCTTTCCCCCTCCTTATGCTTGCTCGCTCACTCTCTCTCTCTCTCTCAAATAAATAAAATCTTTAAAAAAAAAAAAGGCCCATGAGGAGGGCATGGGAGACAATAGGCTCAGTGACAAGACAGTAAGGATCTGAGTGTGGAGCCCCTGTGGCAGGTTCTCCTGGGGAACTTGGCTTAGGTGTCTTCTCATCACACACCTGCCATTGAGCAGAATGGTGTAGACAGGGGTCAGGTGACAGGAATCAGGCAAGGGAACGGGAGGGATAGGGGAGAAGAGGAAGTGGGTATAGGTCATCAAGGTTTCATGGATTCAGGAAATGTTTAAGGACAAATATAAAACAGAGAAGACGTGGCTGATAAAGAACAGCTATTAGTCACTTGTAAGTTTTCATTTATGACTAAGCAATCCCAGTAATCCCAGTAATTGCAGGATTCCAGAACCTCAGGAAAGCAGAGTGAAGCCCACATCCCTCCCTCTCAAACATGCTCTGCCCAGGGGCACCTGGCTAAGGCCTTGGCTCCGCTGGGTGCTTGCTCACGTCCTGCTCACATGGGCAGCCAGCACGTCCCTGGGAGCACAGATCTGGGGTCGTGCATCACTAAAGAAGGTGACACCACTTTTTTTGCATCTTAAAACTGAACAGATTCCACCTGGAAAGCATTAAGCACAGGCCTCTGTGCAGATGCAGTAACCCCATTTTAATTACGCTGCAAGCCTCAACTCGGGACGGCCGTGTCTCCCGAACCTATCACTAAAGCGAGGCTGTGGGTGACTGAATGGAGCAGGGTGTGTGCACGCTGAGTGTGCGCGTGTGGAGCCACAGAATTCTCCCTCCTTGCCGGGCTCCCACCCATCCCTATGCACCTGTCGGACCCACATCACAAAACCAGTTGATCTTAGACAGAGATCTGTGTGCCCCATTAAAAAGTATTTGCTACTTGAAGTTTTGAGGGTGTCGGTGCGGTCGCAGAGTGTCGGTTTGGGCCTCCTGACCTCAGGCCCTCTGGGAAGAGAAGTGTGTGGGCACTGGTGACTCAGCTCTTCCGGGGTTCCCACCCTGATCCCACTCACTCTGCCCCCTCGGCCACCACGGCCTTCACCTCCAGTTCTCCCCGCAGGCTCTGGCCTCGTGGGCCACCCTCAGAGTGTTTCTGCACCCAGGGCTGCCTGGAGGGGATGCACCCCAGACACGCAGGACTGTGGGACACGTGTGAATGAAATAAGGAGTCAGAGCCATGGCTCTGAGGCGTGAAGACACAGGCCTGCGTGTGGCAGAGGAACCCACATCTGTGGGCCTTAAGACATCCAGCCAGCCGCCCGGGAGAGTACAGGCTCTGGGCAGTGAGGGAGTCTCTGATGCCTTTGGGCTGCGAGAACGTTCCTGGATTGTTACTTAATTTTTCGCATTTGTGTGCCTTGACTGTCTAGGGAAGTGTAAATGCCTTGAAGGACTATGGATTGTCATATTTTGGGGCCCCGTTTCTTCCTGGCTGCATGTAAGCGGGGTTTGTGTATTTGAGTGAACAGATGTATGATTGCGGTCCTTCGTAATGTCATAGGCACCTTGCAGGTTAAGGTCTGAGATAAACAGACACTTCACTGAGCTGGATCTAGACAACAGTTGTCCAAGTGTGATCTGGGGATCCCTGGGGGGTCCAGGAGGTCAAAACAACTTTCCTAATATTAACACATTCTTTGCCTTTTTTACTCTCGTGAATATAGTGAACTTTTCTAGAAGCTCCTTGACATCTGATGATTGTATGGCCCTGATACCTAATGGAATGAAGGCTCGCATATTTAAGATTTCTCACTTCAACCCACATACACAAGAACTCTTTGGTGTCCTCAGTAATTTTTGAGAGTGTAAAGGGTTTTACCGGAACCAGAAAGTTTGAGAACCTCTAGGCTAAGTCTGGGGCAGGGGAGGGGGCGGGGGGGCGTTAGATAGGACCAAAATGATGACACCTGGATAGACCTAAGAAAGGTCTAGAAGCAGACAGTAATCCTCTGTTCTTTTTTGCAGGAAAAACTGCATAGAAAATCTAATGGATGAAGATGAGAAAGACAGGGCAAAGAGGTAAGAAGGAGCGGCTTTCCTGCCTCGGTGTGTTCCATGTGGTCTGCCAGGGTCAAACGTGCTTGTCCTCACTCAGCATGGATGAGAACACCAGCAAGACAGGCCATTGGGGACATGCTTTGGTATCCACCGTCCTTGAAATATAGCAGTGCTCTACTAAAAACAAAATAATGTAGACCAGCTCCCTCAATTTTCTTCCTTATCCTGAAATTCCTCATTGTCTGGGACTTGCCAAGTGGCTTATATTTTTCATATGTTTGTATATTAACCTTGGTGACCTGGATCTCCTTTCAGAGGCCACTGAAGTTTACTGCTTTTCCAGCACAGAGACTGCTTGGTAAGGCAGCCTGACTGGAGCCAGGCATGACTGGTTTCAAATCCCAGCCCCACTGTGGCAGCTGCCCGGCTTTGGAGAATAATAGGAATCTTCTTTCCCATACGTTGAACACATAGTAATCATCCCCATGCGATAAGCACTTCCATGTACCCTGCCTCAGTTTCTTCATCTGTACTTGGAGATCCCACCCCTTACGCCATTGTGGTGTTGGCCAGAAATACTAGCTCGGTAGCTGGCGTGTCAGAGCTGTTTAACCCAATCCTTGCTTATTCCTTCACTGGGCACCTACTGTGTGTAAAGTGGAGTCATGAAGTTGATATTTTGAAGGTAAAGAGCCGTCGAATATTATCAACATCACACAATTCGCCCCTGTGGGCAGTTACTGTGCTAGGCTTCAGGGAAATAAAGGCGACATGAGGAGGACACAGGTGAAGGGAGGTGGTTGGTAGGTGACTACGGACCATCAGGCTGCAGGTGACAGGCCCAGCAACAGAGTGTGCTCTCTGGGGGAAAGCCTTCACTCACAGGCCCAAGGATGAGCCTTCTTCCTCCATATGATCTCTGTCTGCTTCTGCCACTATGTGTGTGTGTGTGTGTGTGTGTGTGAGAGAGAGAGACAGGACCCTCAGTCCTCTGCAACGGGCCCTCAGACGGCTGCAGAGCTGAAGGGTTTGCCCACTTCCCCTCACAGCACCTAGTGCCTGGTTGTCACTTACAGAATCATCCACTTGCAAATGGAGGAGCCCTCAGAGGTCCCCCAGTTCGGTGTCTGCCTTTCATGTCACCTGTTGGGGGGAAAGGGTGGCAGGCATGAGAACAAATCCCCAGCCACTCCAGGCCTGCTGGATGTAAATCTGTGGGGGCACAGCAGGAGTCTGAACTGCTTGTTAACTCCCCAAGTATTTCCTTAAAGAAAAGTCAGGGAGCAGGGTAGACGGCCAGAGGTGTGGGTGAAACAGGTCAGCCAGGAGCAAGGGTTGTTAACACTGGAGGGTCAGCACTGGGGTTTCATCAGACGCTTATCTCTACCTGTCCATGTTTTAAAATTTTCTCAGGGCCTGGGTGGCGCCATCGGTTGAGCATCTGACTCTTCGTTTTGGTTCAGGTCATGATCTCAGGGCCATGAGATCAAGCCCCGCCTGGGGCTCTGAGCTCAGTATGGAGTCTGCTTGAGATTCTCTCTCCCTCTCCCTCTCCCTCTGCACTTCCCCACAAAAAGAAAAGAATTTTCTCTGATAAAAATCTAAATAGACAACAATTCAAATAACACCCTCAATTTATTTGGAAGTAACATGCCCTTCCCTTGGCAGTGGGAAACGGGGCTCCCCACAGTGGTGCTCTCAGACATTAAACCACAACCTCTAAGGGTTGCAAAATCCATGTGGTCCCAAGTAACAAGTGGATGAACAAGACTAGCCCAGACCAGACGAGGTTGGAATCTTCCTGCCCTCTCTCATGGGCAGGCAGACTTCCAGTTCTTTCCTCTGGGTGTTTGGCCTCTTGGTCTCCTCGCAGGTAGCTGTGGAGTGGGTGCAGGGGCAACACCAGCCCAGTTGCAGCTCGTGAATTCCAACAGACCCTCCCCACTGTCAGCTTCCACTTCCTCACCTGTAACACCACGCAGTCATTTCTGTCCTGCCCTTCTCCAGGGTTATTTTGGGAATCAGCCACAACATACACAAAGAAGCTCCTGTGTGTGTGTGTGTGTGTGTGTGTGTGTCAATTGTTACATGTATGTAAAAATGTAGGACACAGGGCCCTGGATGGTTCAGTTGGTTAAGTGTCTGCCTTCAGCTCAGGTCGTGATCACAGGGTCTGGGGATTGAGCCCTGCGTTGGGCTCCCCGCTCAGCGGGGAGTCTGCTTCTCCCTCTCCCCCCTGCTCATGATCTCCTTCTCTCACATACACACACACACACACACACACACACACACTCTCAAATAAATAAAATCTTTAAAAAAAAAAAAAGGAAAATGCAAGACACTAATATATTGACAGGGTATTCTCATTCTCGGCAACATGAAAAGATCAGCGGCGGTGCGGCCACGGAGTGCTTCCCCTGAGCCCTAATCCTTTGATGCTGTGTTCTTTTCTCTGCATTATCACATATCATCCCAACATCCCTCTGAAGTGTGTTTCACTATTATTCCCATTCTACGGATGAGGAGAGGAAGGCTTAGTAACTCATCAAACATCATAAAGCTCTAACAAGTGGCAAGTGGAAGTTAAATAAAGGCTTCCTGACCTCAGACTCTGTGCTTACTCCCAGACCACAAGCACACAAGCACACCCCTTCACGTAGGGACTGACCAGTCTCTCTGGCAAGCCCAGGTGGACAGCTGTGTCGTGCTGTGATTTTGGAGTCAGTGGGAGTCTGCTGCTACCATCCCCATCTTCAGGTCACCTCTCAGCCCCCCAGTCCTAGCCCTGCCTCTACTGCACTGCTTACCTCAAAATCCAGAGATGAAATGCTACAACACTCAGGGGTCACCAGATAGAGACATCCCAACAAAATCTCTGCTAAAAGTTCTTAGAAATAAATTAGGTCATACCCAGTTTCTTTCCATTCATTCCCACCCCTGTTTGCTCTGACCTGTCGTACCCACAGCCCCACATTGACTGTTCGAGATGTGTGCCCACATCTGGGATAGTGAGGCTGCTGGCCAGCCCTCACCCCCTCTTGACCTCAGATGGGGAAACAGATCTAGAATGTTTGGTAATACCCAGATCTGTTGCCAGAATACCAGCAATAATGCAGTAGCCTTCATAACACTTGGGGAGAAACCAGGACAAAATGACCCACTATCCTAAGATTATATCCTTTTTGAAGCCTCTAACTCTAGCAGGTTTGGTAGCAGCATGGGAGGCCCTTCCCCTAATCCCACCTAGAGGCCTGATAGGAATAGTTTTCACTCACATGATGGTCTTTTTTTTTTTTTTTTTTTTTTTTGATGAGATTAGAAATGCTCGGCTTCAGCTCAAAAACCCTCATTGTCTCCAGAAAACACGCGCTGTGTTGGGCAAGGTTTCCAAAGCTTTAGGGAATTCATGGTTTGTTTGGATTGTTTGATCGAGTATTCTGAACCAGGACACAGTTCCACTTCTGTGAATTTCTGTGTAAATCCAGTGAGTACTGAGTGCCCATTGTGTGTCAGGACTTTTTGCTGTTTTCTTTGGGGAAGATGCAAAAAACATGGTCCTTGAACTCAAAAAAGGAAACAGTTTGAAGGAGAGACATTTGGAATCCCTAGATAATGAGGTTCATAGCTGACCATTTTGGGGTCCAGTCATATGTACACATGTGTTTCTAATTCTGGTGTGACATAGTTTTGGTGTGTGAGGGGGGGTGGGGTGGGGGGGGGTCATCCAGGAAGCGGTGCAGTGGGCAGGAAGTACATAGCTTAGAATGAGACAGGCCTGGCTTAGACTCCTGACACTTACACTTTCTGTCCTCAGATGAGCTACTGCACTTCTCTTAGCTTCAGTTTCTTCCTCTGCCAAGTGGGGGTGATAATAGTAGCAACTTCTTTGTAGGGTTATGGCTGGAACTAAATGCAGCTGTTTGTAAGCCCCCAGCACACTGCAGAGGACACAGCAACACCAAGGTGCCTGGAGTACTTGCTGTGGGCCTGCAGCATTTTACATGCATGAACTCTGTGATCCTCACAGCAGCTCTGCAACCTAGGGTTTTGGGTTTTTTTTTTTTTTAAGATTTTATTTACTTATTCATGAGAGACAGAGAGAGAGGCAGAGACACAGGCAGAGGGAGAAGCAGGCTCCATGCAGGGAGCCCGATGTGGAACTTGATCCCAGGACCCCAGGATCATGCCCTGAGCCAAAGGCAGATGCTCAACCACTGAGCCACCCAGGTGCCCCTAAAGTTGGACTTCAGCGGGAATTCCAGCACTACAACCGAGAAGCCTATATGTATATGAACCTTTGAGGAAGCAAGCGTTGCAAAAGGAAAAGCTTTAGCCATTGGGAGGCTGCTCCTTTCTCCTGGTTCCCCCAGGGGTAGTTTATCAATGTGGACCAATGACTGAGACCATTCAGTCGCCCTCCCATCAATATTTGTTAACTAAGTCAGGTACTAAGCAAGTGGAAGAGAAAGAGGAGGGTACATAACATTACTGTGCCCTCAGAGGGCTTTGGGCAAGTTAGAGAGGCATTCTGGAAAACCAGCATAAAGGAGGAAACACATCCTGCAGGGTCTGTGTTGAGCAGAGCCAGGATGCTGATCAGGATTCATAAGCTCTATTTCTCAGCCACATGCTCTTTGGTGGAGAGGAATATGGTGAAGAGGAGGAGACTGACCTCATCTTATTATTTCATTTCTCTGGTTGTAAATTCTGTAGGTCTGAAAGGAAAAGCTGGTCCGATCCACTGAGGAGGACTCTAGCTCCGTGCACACTCCCTGATGCCCCTGGGTGCGGGCTCGGTGCCGAACGAGAAGGCTGGCCTTGGTCTTGATATGTCGATGTTTCCAGCTAGAGCCGATAGTGCTAATTCTGCTGGGATTTTCTTTCATAGGCTCTTGACTGGGAGTTATGGACATCCTTGTAAGCCCCGACGCAGGGAAAATATGGCAGTAAAAAAATGTTGAGACTCCCTTTCTGCTTGTTTTATTTGGTGATTAAGGCAGCAGCAGGCATTACAAGAGCATAGAGGTATCAGGACACACGATTCATTTATATTACCCCGTAATTTCCAGATGAGTGATTCTGTATTCCAAACAAAGGGAAAAAGTAGAACCGTACTCGCAAGCAGAATGCTAATTCTTACTGTGGCCCAGTAAACAGCAGAATGGAAAAGAGGCCTCCCTCTCTTCGAGGCTCTTGGCTTCTACCCTGGTGGGGTACTTTGGTCGGCTAAGAATTGTCAGAAGGAGAATTGTGTGCCTGGTAGGCTTAGAAACTTGGGAAAATCTTAACTCAGGGACACCCAGAGAAGTCTGGAACCTCTCTGGGAGCATCTGAGGCGAAGAGGAATTCACCAAAAGCCCTTTCAGTAATTTCACTAAATTTTGAAAAAGGAAGGTCAGAAGTCCACCATTTTGAAAAAGCTTCTTTTCTGCAGGAAAAGCTAAATATCCCTCTGAGAATTTCAGTGACAAGTTGCTAAGACTTGCGCTCCCGTGAAATTCTCCCTGTGTGACTGTTAAGTAAGGCTCACTAGAAAATGAGGCCAGCTTCCCATTTGGCCTCGACATTTTCTGATAACTCTGGTTAAGAGTAAAGATGCCCCGGTTACATCTCAGAAGAAAAGAATACCACTGGCCGAGCTCAGCCATCCCACAAATGCTTCGCCAAGTCTCTGCATTAGAAAACATACTCCAAAATTCTCTGTGAGATGAGAGCAGCACCAGCCTGACCCATCTGGCTCCACGGGGGGTGGCTTTTCTCTCCACACACCCAGGTGGCATTCTCTCCTTGAATCGAGCTCCTGAGCTCAGAGGTGTCTCTAGCCCCCACCATCTGGGTATGCAGGAGGCTGCCTGGCTTATGGACGTGAGGAGGTGTACACCTGTCTCGAGGACCCAGGCCTGGGCACAGCAGGGGACAGCTGATCTTAAATGGACCTTGCTTTATGCCTTAAAGGGAAAAATCTGAGGAAATGCCCCCCCCAAACAAGTTTGGGCCATGCTCTTTACTTTTTTTTCCCTTTCGGAGAGTTTTAGGGCTCCTTAGCACATTAAAAGTGCTAAGATGGTGATTAGCAAATAACCCAAAATCTGTTCCACTTTATGGAACTGTGAATTTAGAAAATTATCTGGGAAAAAAAAAAAAACAAACAAAATCAGTAACAACGAAAAATAACCTTCTCTGGCCATAGTCCTTTTTTCTCTAAGTAACTCTTCACGACTTTCCATGAAGACCTTTTGCCCAATACTGTCTTATATCAACTTTATTTGCATCGTTTTTGTGCATTTTCTTACATATGAAAAAGCACCAAAATGACATTTGAAAAATACTGAAAGGTATAAAGAAATCAACAAAGCTCATTTATAATCATCACTACCTAGATGTAGGCACTGTTCATATTTTGACAGATTTCCCATCTCATTTTTCTACCACACCCATCAAACTTTAACAGGAATACTCCCACAGGGTCCCTGTTAATGTGGCTGACCAGACTCCAATTTATTCCTCATGAAAGTTCACCTTTCACGGATGGGACTGTCTTAATGTGGAAGATATTTAAAATTTATGTCATGCCCGTGAGCATTGCCTTGTTAGAGTTGCCTCTCTGGATGTCGACAGTGAGCACCTACTTGATCTCTTTCAATTCTACAAGAAACTCTGAGTTCCTTTGTCAACCACTCCATCTGTTGCAGGTACCCTGAAGACTTTTGTGAAAATTTCACAAGAAGTGTAAGACCTAATCCTGATAAGCACTCTCAGACAGGTTCATTTTGCCCGGTTTATAAGACTCAGGTTTGAGAGGCCTGGTCTGCATGCTGATCGGTTTCTGTCCCATCCTATAATGTGGAACTAGTTAGCTGGGTTTAGACACACCAGAATTTCTGCTCTAGAAGAAATCTTGGGCATCGCTGAGTCTTTGCCGTAGGCACTAACTCTCCTGGGTTGTCTGTTGCTGTGTAACGAGCCTCTCCAAAATGTACAGGATAAAAGTGACATCATTCATTTGCCCGTGGATCTTCAACTTGGGTGGGGCCTGACAGGGAATGCCTGTCCCTGTTCCCTGTGGTCTCAGCGAGAGCAGCTCAAAGATGGTGGCCTGGGTGGGGGCACCTGGGTGACTCAGTCAGCTGAGCGTCCACTCTTACTTTCTGCTGGGGCTCTGATCACATGGGTCATCAGATCGAGTGTGCCTTGGGCTCTGCGCTCAGCAAGGAGTCTGCTTGAGATTCTATCCCCCTCCCCCTTTCCCACACGCATGAACACACGCGCTCTCTTTCTCTAAGATAAATAAATCTTTTTAAAAAATGGTGGGCTGGAGCCACCTGAAGACATGCTTTCTCCCATTAGTGGCTAGTGGTTGATGGAGGCTGTCAGGGAGACTGTGGCTTTCCACATGGAGGTATGGTGGCGACCTCACAACACATGACTGGGTTCCAGGGCAAACATTCATGGGCGAGAGAGCCAGAGGGGAGCTGCATTGTCCTCTTACTACCTGACGTTGGAAGTCAAGCAGTTCCTTGTGCTGCATTCTATCCCCTAGATGCAAGTCACCAAGGCCAGCCAGCTCATACTCAAGGAGGCCGGGGGGTGGGGGTGGGGGGGGAGGTGGGGGGGGGGATTAGAACTCATCTTTCAATGGGGGGTGTTTCGGAAAAATTTTAATTCTCTGGTTTGAAATCACCACGTCAATGTCCTCACTGTTTTATTAGAGGAAACAGGCCTGTGGAGGTTGGTGTAGTTGCCTATTTTCTCCTGGCATAGGTAGCAGAACCAATATGAGAACTTCTGGAAATTTGTCTAATGCCCCTTAAGCTAAGCTGTACCATTCTGATTCTCTGCTACCCCAACCACTCTTCTTCCAGTGGTGACTGTAAGTGTGAAAGTAATATGCCTCATGAAATGCCTTTAGCTCCTCACCGTGGAGACTCTCTGTAGGAAAAAGTTACTCTACATAGAACTGAATACTTACAGACCTATTGTTATACCTATTACTCAAAAATTTGGCTGCTCTAGGTAACAAGGGCAGCCCACTAGTGCTTCTATCACCAGTTCTAGCCACTGGTTTCCAATTCTATTGGTTAGCTTTTGATTTTTTCAGCTGTTACTCCATTTGGCCAACTAAAGGTTTTGGCCATCTTCTGGTTTTCCCTCATCAGCATGTTCCATCTACTCAGTTAACAAAACTAGACTTCTTGGGGCCAGTTTAAAAGATGGCAACCTCAGAATTCAACATCAGGTAGAGATCCTGGTATGGAAGTGTGTCAGATGTTATGGGTAGCATCTCACTGGATGCTTGAGGGGCTTACACAGAAGGCACCACCAGCCCAACCTGTCTGCACATAAAGTAGATTTTTAAAAAGATTTTATTTGTTTATTCATGAGAAGGAGGCAAAGACATAAGCAGGGGGAGAAGCAAACTCCCCTCAGGGAGCCTTATATGGGACTTGAACCCAGGACCCCGGGATCATGATCTGGGCCAAAGACAGATGCTCAACCACAGAGCCACCCAGGTGCCCCTGCACATGAAGTAGATTAAAAGTAGATTAAAAGAGTCCACTCATGATGATAGTAATTTTTTCCTCTTTTCACTGACTTTATTTTTATTCCTGATCTAGTTCATAGATCAGGAGTTCTGATACAGTGATTTTTCATTTCTTCCATTTGGGAAACAGGATTTTTGGTGACATATAAAATTCACCTGCATCACTGTTGTGTGCCTTTGTGAATTTACAGAGGACTGAGGACACAAACCTACAGGAACACATCTACATTCGCTTGCATGCTCAACTTCCCCATTCTGGCCATGAGGCCTCTCCTAGGAGGATGCAAGATCAATGTCTTCTTTCCTGGTCTATGCCATAAGCTTCTCAGAAGGACCTGCTCCCCATCCAGCTACAGCTCTCCCTCATCAGTAGCTAAGTGTAAAGCCCAGTCTTGCACACTCAGTATGCCCACCTGTGATCATCTCCTCACCAAGAAGGACGGGAGAGAAGCACTGAGCATAGTTTATATAACATGCCTCATGAAATCCCCCAACAGAAGGGCCTTCAAAATTCCACCTATAGAAGAAATGAAAGAGGGGTGTGTTTGTGTGTACCTGTGTACATATGTGTGTTCCTCTTCTGCAACACTTGACTTTGAAACCATGGTCCTCTCCCACACCCTTTCTGCAATGTCTCCTTCCTTGAGTTCTCTTGATAAGCAGGGTCACCTCATAAGAATGCCAGCTGCGGAGCTAAATCTCACTTAGATTCTAAACTACAAGTACAATATTCCTGTGGAATTCCAGGGCTCTGGGAGCCTACACCTCTGCCCCTTCACCGCATGTGCCCCACCTAGGCCATATGGGTCCCCAAGTTACCCTCAATGGGCAGGAAGAGTAGTGTTATTGGTTTAGTAAATTCTATGTTGAGATGCGCTATAGTTTCCTTTTGATACTTCTTTAATGCTAGCTCATTAAAGTGATACAGTCATGCCAAAGGAAGGAGGACCTGCCTAATTCATCTGTAATCCTCCTTGTTTCCCAAGAGCCACCCAGAAAAATGCTTCCTTAAGAATCTATCATTAACTATTGTCTAGCTCTCCCCTATATACTTCCCTGTATAAGGGATCCTGCCATCAGGGCTTCAGAATTTATGTTCCTACTTTTTGATTCCTATGGGTCTTTTACACACTCACTAAAAAAGGTATGAAAAGATATATTGATGTTCTGGAATTGGGTAAGATGGAGTCAGCCTACTCCATCCTGTCCACCACACTGAATAGAGTTAAAAATGGGCAGATTATATGTAATAGCTATTTGAGAACCCTGAAGAGTATATAGTAGGAGGCAGACTAGAAAAGCATCAGAATTTGAAGTACCACTGAACTGGTATTTTCTTCCTTCCAGTAATCCCTAACCTTGACTCAGTGCAGCTAAAACCACAAGTAGAAATCTGTGCTGATGGAGAGAGAACCCAGAGAAGCCCTCTAGTCCTGCATTGGGAGTAGGAGCAGATTGAACAAGGGGAATCTGCCCTCTTTTGTTCTTTTCTCCATGTCCTTGTACACTGTAAGCAATCATGTGATAGCAGGAGCAACAGCAACAACAGGGATCCATAAGAAACTTGAAATGTTGAGGGAAAGGAACTTATCTCTCTGAATGGAGGAACTATTGTTCTAAGAGGGTGGGATGAAACTCATGCTTCTTTCTTCCTCTCTATCTTTCTTTCTACTACATGGCCCCAAATGAAGGTGTAGATGTAAAAAGTGTGAGACAAAGCAGAATAAAACAAAGAACCAGCTTTCTGGCCAGAGGAACAAAAATAGGGCATGGAAACCAGAAAGTACTAGGCAGAGATCTGAGAGGAAGGAGCTCAGGAAAGAGACCAAATAAAGAAGGCTATGAGATCCTGAGCCTACCACCAAACTGAATATGCATGAATCTGACCTTAAATTGCATCCCATAGACTTTCAGATCTGAACTGTGGGGTAAACCACCACCCAAGGTCCAAGACAAGCCACATGGGACAAATCTAAGTAGCACCATGGATTTCTTTTTTTTTTTTTTTTTTTTTGCACCATGGATTTCTTATCAGAAGCCATGGAAGCCGGGATGCCTGGGTAGCTCAGCGGTTCAGCATCTGCCTTTGGCATGATCCCGGGATACCAGGATCAAGTCCCACATCGAGCTTCCTGCATGGAGCCTGTTTCTCCCTCTGCCTCTCTCTCTCTGTGTGTCTCTTACGAATAAATAAATAAATCTTAAAAAAAAAAAAAAAAACCTTGGAAGCCATCTGGTGATGACACAGCATCTTTTTAAAGTTGAAAGAAAAGAACCATTAGCCCAGAATTCTAGATTCAGTAAAAATATCCATCAGAAATGAAGGTAAGTGAAGACATTCTCAAATGAAAACAACAACAACAACACAAACAAAAAACCTAAGAAAGTTTTTTTATCAGTAGACCTGCTCTGAAAGAATTGCTAAAGGAAGTTTTTCTAACAGAAAGGAAATGATACCAGATGGAAACTTGAGATAAGAGATATAATGGAAGAGTAACAGAAATGGTAAATATGTGGCTACATAGAATAGATAGTCTGACATTTGGGAAAAAATAACATAAGCTTATCTGATTCACTGTGTGTAGATGTAGTGCATAAGATAACTGCAACATAAAGGGGGAGAGAATATAGGGAATTAAATGGAATAAAGTTTCTACATCCCACTTGAAATAATAAAATATTCTAAGTTTTTATATTATAACCCACTGAGTAATTACTAAGCACTATACAAGGTACTGTAGTAAATAAAAACACAATTGATAAATTAAAATGAAATGCCAAAAAAATATTTTAACAACCCAAAAGAAGGCAAGATAGAAAAAATAGGAACAACAAAAAGAAAAAAAAACACCCAGATAGTACAATGATATGCCTAAACCTAAACATATAATTACATTAAATGTAAGCATTCTAAATATGCCAACTAAAAGTGATTGTCGGAATGAATTTTTTTTAAGATTTATTTATTTTATTTATTTATGATAGACAGAGAGAGAAAGAGAGAGAGAGGCAGAAACACAGGAGGAGGGAGAAGCAGGCTCCATGCCGGGAGCCCGACATGGGACTCGATCCCCAGACTCCAGGATCGCACCCTGGGCCAAAGGCAGGCGCTAAACCGCTGAGCCACCCAGGGATGCCCTGAATGAAATTTTTAAATGACTTAACTCTATGCTGTTCACAAAGTATTCACTTAAAATATGATGATATAAGTAGGCTCAAAGTAAAATTGTGGGTGATGACATACCACACAAACAGTAATGAAAAGAAAGCCAGAGTAACTATATTAATACAAAATAAGGTAGATTTCAGAGCAAAGAAGATTACCAGAAATAAGGAATGACATTATATAATGATAATGAGTCAGTTTACCAAGAACACATAACGATTCTAAATGTGTATACACCTAACAACAGAACTTCAGAATGCATGAAGCACAACCTAAAGAACTGCAATGAGTCTTTAATATGCTTATCACAGTAATAGAACTAGTCAGATAGAAATTTAGCAAGGATATAGAAGAACTGAAAAAACCATCAACCAACAGGATCTGCTGAACATTTATAGAACGCTCCGCCCAACAATGGCAGAATGCACACTGTTTTCAAGGACCCATTGAACATTCACTAACCAAATCCTGCTTCATAAAATAAATGTAAAGAAATCTAACTGAACTGAAATTAAATTGCAAACAGAAAAATGGCAGCAACAATATCTCTAAAACTGGAAATTAACAGTATGGCTTCTAAGTAATTCAAAGTTTAAAGAGGAAGTCTCATGGAATTTTAGAAAATATTTTGAACTGAACAAAACTTAAAATACAACATATCAAAATTTGTGGGTTGTATGTAAAGCAGTGCTTAGTGGGAAATCTACAACATTAAATGGGTACACTGGGGAAGAAAAGGTCTCAAATCAATATCTAAGCCTTCACCTGAAGAAACTATAAACCATAGAGCAAAATAAATTCAAAGCAAAAAGAAGAATGAAAATATTAAGAGCATAAATCAATAAGAGTGAAAACAGAAAAAAAAATTTTTAATTTTTATTTATTTATGATAGTCACATACAGAGAGAGAGAGGCAGAGACATAGGCAGAGGGAGAAGCAGGCTCCATGCACCGAGAGCCCGACGTGGGATTCGATCCCGGGTCTCCAGGATCGTGCCCTGGGCCAAAGGTAGGTGCTAAACCACTGCGCCACCCAAGGATCCCGAAAACAGAAAAATTATAGTGAAAAACCAAAACATGATTTTTTTAAAAATCAATAAAATTGGTAAGCCTTTTGCAAGAATGACCCAAAAAAATACATAAATAACCAATAGCAGGAATAAAAAGGGAAGTATTATTACACACCCTTCACACATTAAAGGACCATAAGGGAATACTCTAAACAACTGTATCCACATAAATTTGACAACCTAGATGAGAGGTACCAATTACTCAAAAAACATAAGGTACCAAAACTCCTGCAAGATGAACTAGAAAGCCTAAAGTGTCCTATAACTAATAAGGAAATTGAATTTATAATTTAAAATCTTCTGAAAAAAATCTCAGACCCAAATGGTTCCACTGATGAATTCTGCCAAACATTAAAAAATATCACCAATTCTATACAGTCCTTCCCAGAAAGTTAAGAGGAGGAAACACTTCCCAACTTATTTTCTGAGACCAGCATTACCCAGAAAATACACAGTACAAGAAACGAAAATATATACATACGTCATATGTACCTATGTGTAAAATACATCAAAACCCCTGGAGTTTTTATCCAGGGGTTGTAAGGGTGTTCAGCATTCAAAAACCAGTCATTGTAATCCATCAAGGTGGCAGGATAAAGAAGAAAAACCAAAGCCACATGATCATATTCAAGGAAGCAGAAAAGGTGTTTGACTTGTATTTTTGATATAAACTCTCAGCAAATTAGGAATCAGAGAGAATTTCCTTAACTTGGTAAAGGGTATCTGTAGAGGAATCCCTGGGTGGCTCAGCGGTTTAGCGCCGCCTGCAGCCCAGGGCGTGATACTGGAGACCCGGGATCGAGTCCCGTCAGGCTCCTTGCCTGGAGCCTGCTTCTCCCTCTGCCTGTGTCTCTGCCTCTCTCTTTCTCTCTCTCTGTGTCTCTCATGAATAAATAAATAAAATCTTTTTAAAAAGGAGGTATCTATATAAAACCTATAGCTGATATACTTACTGACAAAAGACTGTTTTCCCTTCTAAGATGGGAAATAAGACAAAGGTATCTGCTGTCATCACTCTGTTCAATGTCATACTGCATGTCTTAGCCAGAGCAATAGGAGTAAAAGAAACCAAATGCATGTTGATTGGAAAAAAGGAAATAATGATTCCCTTATTAACAGACGACATGTTTGTATATATAGGCCCTCCCAAGACACTTAGCAAAACAAACAAGTAAAAAACTCCTGTAACTAACAAGTGAATTTAACAAGGTCACAGGATACAAGGTCAACACACAAATCAATCATCTTTCTGTAGGCTAATGTGAACTATTAGAAACTGATATTAAAAATGCAATGCCACTTTTATAATCAATCCAAAAGAATGAAACACTTAGGTATAAATCTAATAAAACATGTGAGACACCTACTAGAAAATGGCAAAATAGTAGAAATCAGTGCTGACCTAAATAAATGGAAAGATTGTGTTTATGATTGGAAGACTCAACAGAATAAAGATATCAAATTTCCCCCAAATTGGTCCATAGATTTAAAGCAATTCCAATCAAAATCCCAGCAGAACTCTGTAGGAATAGACAAGTTGGTGGTAAAATGTAATGGAAAGGCAGAGAAACTAGAATAGTCAAAAATAATTTTGAAAAAGAAGAATAAAGTTGGAGGGATCACATTATCCAGTTTTAAGACTTATTATAAAGCTACATGGTACTGGTGGAGGAATAGATCCACTGGTCAATGAGACAAAATAGAAAATAGAGAACCAGAAACTGACCCACATAAATATGACCAACTCATTCTTTACAAAAGTAATCCCATGTAGAGATGCCTTTTCTTTAGTGATATTGGAAAAATTGGACAACCCTATACAAATAAACTTCAACCTAAACCTTACTTATTATAAAAATAACTAACTCAAAGTGGATCATGAAATGTAAAATGTGTAGAACTCTTGGAAGAAAACACAGGAGAAAATTGTGGCCTCTGATTGGGCAGAGGATTCCCAGACCTGACACCAAAAGCACAATCCACAAAAGGAAAAAATTGCTAACTTGGACTTCATCACAATGAGAAACTTTGACCCTGTGAAAGACACTATTAAGAGAATAGAAAGGCGAGCTGTGAGAAAATACTGACAAATCATATGTCAGACAAAGGATTTGTGTCAGAATATGTAAAGGATGCTCAACGCTCAACAGTAAGGAAACAAAACCCCAACTTCAAAATGGGCAAAAGACATGAACAGATGCTTCACCAAAGAAGATATACAGATGGCAAAAAAAGAACATCATTAGCCATTAGATAAATGCAAATTTAAGCCCCAGTGAGATAATACTGCACATCTCTTAGATTAGCTAAAATGAAAAGTACTGACAATATTAACTCCCCTTGAGGAGAAAGAACATCTGGATCGCTCCTACATGGCTGGTGAGGGGGTAGGATGGTAAAGCCACTCTGGAAAACAGTTTGGCAGTTTCTTATGAAGCTAAACATACATTTTCCATATGACCCAGGTTACTCATTTCAGAGAGCTGAAAACTTGTGCTTACACACAAAAAAACTTGTACACAAATGTCTACAACAGGTCTCTTCATGACCACAAAAAAAAAAAAAAAGGAAAACTTGAAATTTCTTCACAGATGACTGGATAAACCAGCTGTGGGACATCCATACGATAGAAAACCAGTGCTCAGCACTAAGACGGGGAGGGTACTGATAGGCACAGCGACCTGAATGAGTCTCAAAGGACTTCTGTGGGTAGAAGAAATCAGGCTTGGGGGTTATGTGCTGTGCGATTGTGTTTATATGACATTCTCCAAAAGAGAGGGCACAGTGATGGAGAACAGGTGGGGGGTTGCCAGGGGCTACAGGTGTGGAGAGAATGAAGAAGATTTTTAGAGGGAATTCTTCTGTCTCTTAGTTGTCATCATGGTTACATGAATTTCCTCATGTGTGAAAATTTCTAGAACTGTGCCCCAAAGAAAAAGTCAAGTTTACTGTGTGTTCATTTTGAGAGTAAAAATTTTAAAGGTCTATATTGTCAGCATTACTTGTCCTTTGACCAATGAAATTCAAGTGAGGCTCCTTTGCCTCTGAGTCCCAACTTTCTCTCCTGTGCTCCTCACAATGAGTTTGGTTAGTACTGAGCTGAGGAGCACAGCCCCTAGCCATGCAGTGCACTATGGTCCTGTGCCCGACCACCCTCACCCCTCCTTCCAGTCTCTGCTCACTTCCCCCTGCGTTGGGACCCTCTCCTCTTTTTCCTGAAGTCCATACCCTTTCCCTCCCTGAGACTGCCCATCAGCTGCCCATCAGCACCCTGTCCTGGATTCATCCGAAAGCCATGACCAGACCACCTGTACTGGCGTTTGAGACTCTCTTCTTCTTGTCCTCTCTCTCTCACCTTACTTTCCCGCATGTCCCCAGCTGTCCTGTCACACCTGACCACTCGGCTCTTCCTTGGCTGATTCCGCCCCCCCCCCACTTGCCCACCCACCCCTCCAGGCCACCTTGCCTCAGCCCCTTCCCTGAAGGCTTCCTGGACTACCTCGCATGGCTGATCTCCTCCCCTTGTGAACTCTCCAGCAATTTGTTTCAACTTGTCGCCTAACCCTTATCACATTGCACCTGATGTAGGAATTGCATTTCTTCCTGTAAACCCTAAGCTTCTTTTTTTTTTTTTTTTAAGATTTTATTTATTTATTCATGACAGAGAGGCAGAGACACAGGCTTCCCTGCGGGGAGCCTGATGCAGAACTCGATCCCAGGACCCCAGGATCACACCCTGAGCCGAAGGCAGACACTCAACCACTGAGTCACCCAGGTGTCCCTGACTCTAAGATTCTTTTAGTTGGCCTTTTTTAGTTGATTTTCTGCAGTATTTTTCCCTGAGC
This sequence comes from Nyctereutes procyonoides, assembly GCF_905146905.1. NCBI lineage: Eukaryota > Metazoa > Chordata > Mammalia > Carnivora > Canidae > Nyctereutes > Nyctereutes procyonoides. Next base: position 42,863,397 of record NW_026575049.1, on the reverse strand, counting down.
ACAAATACCATCATCCTGTTAGCATGCAATGCCATTTTTTTTCCTGCAGAATGTGTTCAGTTTCTATGCTGTCACCTCAAGCAGCCAGATTTGTCATTCTTAGTCCTGTGTTCCCAGAGCGCTGGTGCACAGCTCCATAACAGATACCTCATGATGGTTCTGAGGGAGCTGCAGGAGACAGGAGAGCACACAGCCTCCCAGTACGGGTGCCCAAGCCAGCCTGCTCTACCACTTCCCAGTCATTTGACTTCAGGGAGTCATACATCTCAGTGCCTCAGCTGCTTCATCTGTGAAATGGGAGTAGTAGTATCTTAAAGGGTCATTGGGAAGATTAAAGTAATTAATATATATATAAAACATTTACAATAGTGCCTGTTACATAGTAAGTACCAGACAAATGTTATCTCCGTGACCCATGTCCCTTGAGGAACACTAGAAAAGATCCCCTGGGGCTTTTCAGCCCTGCATTCAAAACCAAAGGGTCAAGCTTGTATCAATCTGTATTTAAAACATACACACAGACACCCCTTCCCTCCCAGCCCTCCTCTCTTTCTCTCTGCCTCCCCCTCTCTCTTCAATTCAATAAGAAGACAAACAATGCAGTTGAAAAATGGGCAGAAGATTGGAGTAGACATTTTATAAAAGAAAATATATGAAACAGTAGTAAACATGTGAAGGGGTGTCCAACATCATTAATCATCAGAAAGAGGCAAATTGAAATCACAATGAGGAAATATCGCAGTGCCTAAAGTGAGAAGAGACTGATGGCACCACGTGTTGACAAGCATGTGGAGCAACACAAACCCTCATAGGTGGCCGGTGGACATGCAGGCACAGGACAGCCACCTGGCATAACAGCATGGCAGTATCTAACCACGGTGAACATATACTTAGAGTATGAGTCAGCAATTTCACGCCTGTGTATTTGCCCAAGAGAAATGTGTTCCTGTGTCTACCCAAAGACACGGATGTGAATACTCAGAGTAGCATTATTCTCAATACCCCTGCACTGGAAACAACCCAGGGAACACTAGTCAGCCGTCAAAAGGATGTTAATACATGCAACAATGTGGATGCATCTCCAAAACTTAATCCAATGTACGTTAAAGACTATATGCTGTCCGATTCTATTTATATGAAATTCTAAAAATGTCAAAACTACAGTGACAGCATATCATTGGTTTCCTGTGGCTGTCATTGACGGTTGATTCAACAGCAAAGATGCAGGAGACTACCTTTCAGGATGAGGGAACTGTTTCATCTCTGGGTGTGGTGGTGGTGACACAATTACCAAAATCCATCAAACTGCACACTTAAAATGGATGAACTTGCCCGAATGTAAATAGTGATGTAACAGAAAAATCAAACCCAGAGGCTGATTAAGTGTCTTTCAGCTGGTTGGCCCGGTGCCTTCTGTGTGGTGTCTCCCGGCCTGCCAAGACGACCTCCTCATTGGAAATAAGGTCATTCGAGGCTCATTTTCTTTCTCTTGCCTCAGAGCTGCAGATCCAGCTGACATTGACCGATTTCCAGTGGGCACCATAGTGTGTCCCAGGCGGAGGCTGAGGGAAACAAGCTTGTGTTTCTGTCACTAATGATATGAGCCTTCATCGTATCCTCTGCCAGGCCATGTTGGTTGTCATTACACCCATTGAAGAAGAGAACAGAGTAATAATGAGCTGGGTGTTATCGGCTCACAAATAATTTATAATGGGCAAACTAGGACAGGAACAGAGCTTTTTTTGGCTAAGGAGGCTGCATGTCACTCTTTAAAATCTAGGCCAAAAAATTATTTATAATGCATAGACAGTCACTCAGAAAGTTAAAAGGTTCCTTTCTTCTCTCTGTGTGTTTGAACATGATGCTTTTTACCCTCGACTCACAAAAGGCACCTTAGCATCTTCCTTGGACACCTGCATTTCAGTCCATGACTCTGAGAGCACATATATGAGGGTGATTACTTGGCTAGGAATGAGGCCCTTGTAGAAACCCCTTAAGGGTGTCAGGTCCTCGGGGGTGCCTGGATGGCTCAGTGGTTGAGCGTCTGCCTTCGGCTCAGGTTGTGATCCCGGGGTCCTGGGATCAAGTCCCGCATCAGGCTCCCCACAGGGAGCCTGCTTCTCCCTGTGTCTCTTATGAATAAATAAATAAAATCTTTTTTTTTAAAAGGGTGTCAGGTCCTCCCCCAAATCCAAGAAGGTTAGAAATGAGCAGAAAGTCAGGAAAAGGAAGAGATCTTGACTGTGGGGAGTGACCACACACTTGAGGTAAGCTTTGAAGAATTGCCTTGGGTATTATCAGGAAGGAGCCCAAACCGAGATATAATCAGCAAAGGATGGCTTTTCAACAAGTGTGTTGAAATAAAGGCAGGTCATGTGTCCTTAGGCAGAGGCAAGCAAAGTGGTTATGGCCACTGTGGCATCTAAGAAGAGAGTATTTGCATTGTGTCCCTTGTTTGCAGGGGCTGTTTGGGGAAGCAGAATCCTTATTGACACCGATACCTGTAGATATGGATACCTACCCCAAGGGAGGTGAAGCCCTCTGAGTTATCTTAAGCCACCAGCACCCTGTCCTGACTACACGTTGGCCAAAAGCCTCCTGATAAGTGATTGGCTGCCCCGGCCACCTTGATGCCAGGCCCCAGGGTACCTAGAGCAGCAGGTAGACCACATTCAATGGGCCCCACAGCTGTGGCTCCTGCTCTCTCAATGAGCTGATGTGGAAAAAGTCCATCCTGGGTGAAATGAGAAAGGTGAGTCAGCTCTTGATCACTTTTGACTAAGATGACTGTTGACAGGGACACCTGGGTGGCTCAGTGGTTGAGCATCTGCCTTGGGCTCAGGTTGTGATCCCGGGGTCCCAGGATCGAGTCCCGCATTGGGCTCCCCACAGGGAGCCTGCTTCTCTCTCTGCCTCTCTCTGTGTGACTCTCATGAATAAATAAATAAAATCTTTTAAAAAAAATGACTGTTGATAAGGGGCTGGTCCTGTGGAGCTCAGAGCCAGCCCCCAGGGTCTGTGGTGTGTCATTAAAGGTCAAGACCTCTAGAGTGGTGCTACTTCCCAGATCTCCTCAGGCTGAGGGCAGGCTTCCTGCGATGCCTGCCCCTTGTTGGGCTATCTAGTAGAGCGGCCTGTGTAGCTCCTGTTCTGGTTCCCAAGGATCCCAGGCTTCCTCAGAGGTCTCCTCCCCGCAAGCCAAGCAGCTCTACTTTGAGCTCTGTATAGATGTGCGGTGTAGTGTGTCATATTTTAAATAGACTTTACTTTTTTTAGAGTACTTGTAGGTTTACAGAAAAACAGCAGAAGGTACAGAGATTTCCCATCTATCCCCTGTCCCTATGTATGGATGGCCTCCCTATTATTAACAATGAACCTACATCAACACATCATCATCACCCAGAGTCCATAGTTTATGTTAGCACTCACTCTTGGTGTAAATCTATAGGTTTGGACAAATGTAAAATGATGTGAACCCACCAATATAATATGCAGAGGAGTATCACTGCCCTAAAAATCCTCTGTACCCCACCTATTCATCCATCCCCACTTCAGTCCCTGGCAGCCACTGATCTTTTCGCTGTCTCCATAGTTTTGCCTTTTCCAGAATGTCATATAGTTGGAATCATGCAGTATGTAGCCTTTTCAGATTGGCTTCTTCCACTTAGTAATATGCATTTAAGGCTCCTCTATGTCATCTTTAAAAGGGTTCATCTGCTCTTAGCAGCTTGACAACCATACGCCTCCCCTGTCATACGTTGGCCCTGGGTCGAGCACGGCTTGCAGACGGTTTTTTATCGGGTGTGCCTTGTCTTCCCAGAGGATGATGAGCTCCAGGGCGGGGGCCAGGACATATGCCCTGTGTGGCACTGGCTCTCTGCCAGACACTCTAGGTACCTGGTTTCCCCTTGTAACTTGATACCAAGGGCCGAGTGCTCTGGGTTGGAGGGGACGTGGTTAGAGCCTAAGGAAGGGCTATCAAAGCAAAGCCCTCTGGGCTGCAGCCATGTACACAGCATGTCATTTGCTCTCTGAAGGTTAAAGCTTCATAAAGTCAGAGTGAGCAGCATCTGGCAATGGAGCTAATCTGTGTAAGATTTTGCATCTGAGTCAGAACTTACTTATTAACACTGTCTGTCTTTGTGGCCAAGAGTCTAGCAAAACATTTTTCTGTCCCCATTATTCAACTCTGAAATGTGGTGAATGTTACTTTCCCTGAAAGAGTTCTGATAAGATGATCACGACAGAGCACAGTCTGATAGCAAATACTTCCATTTCACAAAAAGCCTTTATGAAGTGGAATATTCTAGTAACCTGTATGTTCCGTGTTTACAGAGCTTCTCGAAACAAGTCTGAGAAGAAGCGTCGGGACCAGTTCAATGTTCTCATCAAAGAGCTTAGCTCCATGCTCCCTGGCAACACTCGGAAAATGGACAAAACCACCGTGCTGGAAAAGGTCATTGGATTTTTGCAGAAACACAATGGTAAAGGTTATGCTTCTCTCCATTTTTATTCCATTCCTGTCCTTTCATTTGGTGATGACATCATCAAGCTGGTCCTATGCTTGGTTCTCTCTTTCCAGCAAAGCCTGATTTCCTCAATCACAGGCATTTTCTTGCAAAGACACTCCACCCTCTTTAATAGCCCACCTCCAGCAGGTTTGGGAGAGGACTTTCACTTCCCAAATTGCTTTATTAGCCAGAGGAGAGAATCCAGAGAATCCTCACAGGTAGCACCCAGCATAAGTGGAGTGGCATTAACAGTGGGAGTATCTTGATTAAAAGTGTCTACAGCAAGCATTTTTCATGCAGCTTTGAAGAGATGCAAGGCCCAAGAATTCATTTTCCACTGGACTGAAGTGGACTGGTTTCTCCAACCACCTCCACAATGGCCTCTGAACTCCTTGGCCTTCTGAGCTCCACCATGGAAAAATTAAATTGAAAATCAATCATCTACTTACAGTCAAATCCATTTTTTTATTGAGACATCAGTCGTGTGCCATGAAATTCACCATTTTAAAGTTTAAACTCAGTGGTTTTAGTATATCCAAAAGGCTGTGCCATGGTTAACACTAATTTTATCATCCCATAAATCAGTCACTCTCCATTTCCCCTCCCTCCAAATCCTGACAACTACTCAACTGCTCTCTGTCCCTCTCTATTTCCTATTCTAGGCATTTCATACAACTGGAACCATCTAATATATGACCTTTTGTTTCTGGCTTCTTTCACTTAACATTCATATTTTAGCAAGTACCTGTATTTCACTCCACTTTATGGCCAAATAATACCTATTGTATAGATATATCATATTTTGCTTATCCATGTATCAGTTGATTCTCTGGGGTTGTTTCCACTCTTTAGCTGTTATGAATAATGCTACTAGGGACCTTCATGTACAGTTTTTTGCATGGATATATATTTTCAGATCTCTTGGATATATATCTAGGATTAGAATTGCTTGGTCCAATGGTAACTCACGTTCAACATCTTGAGGAACTGCCAAACTGGTTTCCACAGTGGTTGGACAATTTTAGACTCCCAGCAGCAGTGTATGAGGGTTTCAATTTCTCCACATCCCCACCAACACTTGTTATTGTCTGGTTGTGGGTGTGTGAGTGAGTGAGTGAGTGAGTGTGTGTGTGTGTGTGTGTGTGTGTGTGGTGTTTATTATAGCCTTCCTAGAGAGTAGGAAGCAATATCTCATTATAGTTTTGATTTGCATTTCCCTAAAGATTAATGATGTTCAGCTTTTCATGAACTTATAGGCCATTTGTATATCTTCCTTAGAGAAATGTCTATTCAAATCTTTTGTCCATTGTTTAATTGGATTATTTATGTTTTGTTGTTGAGTTCCTTACATATTCTGGATACTAGACCCTCATCAGATATATCATTTGCAAATATTTCCCAGACTGTGGATCGCCTTTCACTTTTTTACTGATGTCCTTTGACACAAGTTTCTAAGTCTGAAGACCAGTTCTCTTTTTTTGTTATCGTTGGTTGTGTGTGTCTTAGGTTCCTATCTAAGAAACCATTGTCTAATCTAAGGATATGGACATTTACATCACCTATGTTTTTCTTTTAGAGTTTTATAGTTTTTAAAAAGAGTTTTATTGTTTTAAGCCATAGATTAAGCATCAAGCATACAAGCTACAGGGTGAGCATTTAGGTATTTAATCCATTTTATTTTTTTGTACATGGAGTAAGATAGAGTTGAAATTCATCATTTTGCATGTGGATATCCAGTTACCCCAGCATTCCTTTCCTTTTTATTTTTTTTTAATTTTTTTATTTATTTATGATAGTCACAGAGAGAGTGAGAGAGAGGCAGAGACATAGGCAGAGGGAGAAGCAGGCTCCATGCACCGGGAGCCCGATGTGGGATTCGATCCCGGGTCTCCAGGATCGTGCCCTGGGCCAAAGGCAGGCGCCAAACTGCTGCGCCACCCAGGGATCCCCATTCCTTTCCTTTTTAAAAAAAACTTTTGAATACTTAGAGAAAATATATAAATAATAACTGTACAATTAAATTACTTGTCATACTGTATATTAGTAAACACAGCTCAGAAACCAACCCCGGGTCAATAAATATAAGCTTCCCCAATAGATGCTCCTTCCTTCTATCTACTTCTGCTTTCCCCAGAAGTAATCTCTATTTTGACTTCTAATACTAGAGGTTGGTTGTTGGGACCTTATTCAGATGGAATGATATGTTATGAACATGATTCTTATGAGGTTAATCTGTGTTCTTCCAGTGTTGTGGCTGGTTTGTTTTTGTTGGTATATAGTATTTCATTATATGAAGTTACCACTTGAGTCTATCCTTGAACTTGTGTCTTTCTCAAATAACCCTCTCTCCCTTTTACCTTTTTCCCTCAAACCCTTTTACCTCTTAGCATTGACCACCCTGCCTCACTGCTCACTTATGGTTGGTACAAAAAAATTGAAGCAGAGTTAAGAGCGTTCAGGAGATATTAACAAGCAAGAAGAGCAGAATTCTTTTTTTCCTTAACTATGACACCAAACATAATAAAGTCAGAAGTGTCAGGTTATTGAGGAGATAATTACGATTCTTCTGTGCTTACAGTGATGCTTCTCTTTCACGGAACGTTTTCCTAGACAAGATGATTTCATGGAAGAGGGCACAGCTAGGACATTAGAAAGTTTCATTATTCTTGTTATTCTTTTATTATTTCTTTAATAATTGTATATACCTATTAAAAAGATGACAGTAATGATATATCCTCCTTTTTTTCCCAAAGCTGTCCAGAGGAGTGTAAAGAATATGTTAATTGCTTTTGTTAAAAGTCAGGGAAGAACAATCAAGCAAGATTGGAGTAAAGTGTTGCAGCAGTATTCAATTGCCACAATAATTTAATCAGAATGATTATATTTCCTAAATAATGATTTAGCTAAGTGAAATAGCAGGTTGGTTCGATTACCAAGATATTTTGTACAAATTACTCAAACTAGGTCAGTGCCACTGAGAAGCAGGACAGCTGTTAAATAGGACAGCTGGGATCAAGTTCATCAGTGTGACATTTATGCTGGGCTCTGTCTGCTGCAGAATTACAGAATTGTCAAATTGGGACCTGGAAAGGATCACTCAGCAGAAATGCAGCCTCCTAACACCAGGAGCGCCTGTCTCCATCTCACCTTTTTTTTTTTTTTTTTTTTTTTTTATAAGACTAAGGCCTACTTTGCACAGCTCCCTTAAACCCAAGCCTGATCACCTCTGGATCTCACTCACCCTCTGTGATTTTATATCCCAAAGAAAGCAGAAAATTCGTGGCAGATTTTATGGAGAAATACCAAAATTTGGATTAAATTTTTTAAAAAATATATAACTTTAGTTATAATCCAAATGGACATGAACTCCACAGGCATCCACAGTAGGGCAGAGAACAACATTATTATTCAGGGCTCACCATGAGCCAGGGAGGCATTGTTCTAAGGACTCTTGTATAATAACACATGTGAGCTGCATAGCAGCTCCCCTTAGTTTCATTTCACAAATGAGACAACCAAGGCACAGAGATATTAGGCCATTCACCCGAGTCACACAGCCAGGGTGGTGAATCTATATGAGGCAGTTTGCCTCCAGATCCCAAGTTTTAATACTATAACATACTGGTTTTCCACAAGGCACAATTCATGGGGCTCTTATGGATGTTTGTGCTCTAGCTGCCCATTAGTGTAGCCATTTAGACTACTGGTTCTCAACCTTGGCTGCCCATTAGAATCACCTGAGGAGCTTTTAAATACATATAACTGGGTCACACCTCAGAGACCAATAAATCAGAATACCTAGGGGTGGAACCCCAGTGGTGAACTGGAGCTGGCTCATCTTGGCTTGCAAAAGATGATTGTTAAATTTTCAGGAGTTTTGCAAGCCAGATGACAGCTTACAATCAGCCACTGTGGGAGTATTTCCCACCATAGAAATGGGAAAGCACTGTAAATCAAGGTGCTTTTGTTTTGTTTTGTTTTTGGTAGGGATGGAGAGCCTTTTACTGGCACACTACTGGGAGAGGTACTAGCGTCTGTATTTTTAAAGCTCTCCAGATGATTCCAGTGGCAGCCAGGGTTAAGAACTGTGAATTTAGACATGTTTTCTGCCTTCATGATACAGGAAGACCACATGATAAGAAAAGATGATTAGTTCCGGATAGGCATTGTAATTATTTATAATAACTCTTTCCTCAATAATCTCTCAAGCATCCCCATTTTCCCAGCTTGGGAGATAAACCTTGACCTTGGAATGCATACCTATTCTTTTTGAAGTAATCCAAATCAAAATGAGAACCTGACCATGGTCCTTTATAGATAAATTCTATCTCATCAGTATCTGTTATAAGAGAGAAATCCCTAAATTATGTAAATAACAAGGTGTATTGTACATTCTTATCCACACCCATTTAAATGTTACTTCTGCAGGGCCAGGCTGACCTGCAAGCTTTCTTCTTCTTGTGTGAATCTCAAATGGATTTAATGTGATTTTTTGCCAGCAGTCTATCTGCCTTAGTGGATAGGGGATGGGGTCATGTGGAGAAGCTGCAATACAAAGTGAAGTATCTGTTGGACAGGGTGACCCAGCTTGGTAGAGAGTTTCTGCCCCATTTTCCAGACTTTCTGCCCATTTTCCAGACTTTCCTTTGACCACATATAGCCCAAAGACATACTCCTCCTTGTTCACAAACACCAGGAATGATTGGGAGGTGAGCACTCTAGGGCACAACTGCAACTTACACTACAGTAGAATTTTGGAGTTCAGCTGTTAATTGTAATGTTTTCCTTCAAAAAAAAATGCTTCTAGGTGGTTTCACTTCCCTTACCAGTTAGAAACTACTTCACCACATCTCTTTGCTGATCCTGCCCTATCACCTGTCGGTTGTGATATTAGTCACATCAAATGCCAGTGGAGACATGATTATAACACTAAACTTTATTTCCCAGTTGAACATTTTTTTACTTAAGACATTTTATCTAATATATATTATATATTATATATTATATATTATATATTATATATTATATATTATATATTATATATTATATATTATATATTATATATTAATGTGCTGTGAAGTGAGCCTTCACTTACAAGGACTACTATCAAATTGTTGAAATACAAAATGAATGAAATGGCTGCTCTCAATATCATTATGCTGGTGTTTATAAAGAATCTAAATCGTACTAAATGATCTAAAAGTTACTTACAGAAAAGAAATGGGCCTTTTATTTTCCTTTACCATTAAGTTGAATGGACCACTATCTAAATCAACTTTGGACTGTGAGGAGACTCTTCTCCTGGACAACTCATCTACAGCTTGATCCTAATGATCAAAAGAACAGTACACATGAGTTTGTGTGTTGGGGGAAGGGGGAGAAGATTTATGGCATTAATTTATTAACATGGTCTTGCTAGATCTCTTTTCTAAGTGATCAGACTGCAGCAACCATTTGAGGAAATGAGAGTTTCACCCTCTCTTGCCTCAGCTGGCACCCCAGAATCAGCGCTGGCCCAGAATTGTGTATAGCACCCTACCTCTGCTTCCCAGTTGCATTTCACCTTGTACAGCCTCTGGCCACAGTGGCAGGAACATCTTGTTCTTTCAGAATCTGGGAGGAAGAAACCATCCCAGTAGCACCAAGAAGATAATCCCTAAAGAAACCTCTCACTAGATCCAGTGGAGCAAAATGCTGGTTAAGATGGAGGATAAGCTGAAGGAAAAAAATATATCCGACACAGCATTTGAGCTATCTGTAAGAATCTTATCAGAGACATTTTAGTAATAATACAAAATACACTTTCAAAAATGTGAAAGAACTAGCGTATTTAAGGAGTCCTGTGTATTCCAACGACTATTGAATTTACGAACATGAATAACATCTTCTGTACAAGGTAGTTACAGAAACAAGCTAACTATAGACCAATCCAGAAAAGTCTTGGGAAGAATAAATTCTGACTTTAAAAGCAACTAAGTAACATGTTATTTGTCTAACACATTGTACATCAGTACCTGGAAATACTGAAAAATACTTTACATTCTGCATAGACACAGTCCGTTATTTACTACAAGCCGAAGATGTGTCTGGAATTTTGAAAATCCCGGATCTCTTAAGTGTTTTGCTTTGCCTTGACCAAGAAGAGGCAGCTTAGGACTGTGTCCTACCATCCGGGTCTTTGTTCCCATTGCCTTGCTAGATGGCAACTGCCGATGGTGGGCTTGGAGGCGTAGAAATTCAAGGGCATTGTGCCACCTGCTACTGGCAGGCACTACGGCCACACAGAGGGTGGAGCACTCTTCTCCTGAAGCCTCATTAAAAGGGTGTGGAAACATCCAGAGACGCCTTTAAGCCCATTACATCCAAAGTTCCTAGTCCTTAGAAATCAGGGTAACATATTTCCTTATACTGGTTTCTTTAAACAACACAGGAGTTTACACAAAATTACATAGAAATACATGTGCTTCATTTGTGTTCTTTTTCGTTTGTGAATTCTAAGTCCAAGGTGCCTTTGAGTATAAAAGTTTATTTATGTAATTTTTTTTTTTTTTTGTAGAAGTCTCAGCGCAAACGGAAATCTGTGATATTCAACAGGACTGGAAGCCTTCATTCCTCAGTAATGAAGAATTCACCCAGCTGATGTTGGAGGTGAAATGCACTTTCAGATTAGCTTAATCGGTTGCAAATCAAAATGTGGCTGCTTGTTCCAGATAAGATAAGACCCTGTGCCCTGAGTAAACAACTTTTCTCGACCCTGGAAAGAGGTCTTGAAACAGACACCCCTTGAAGCTCTGCATGCTGTTGCTTATTTTTTGGCTACTGAATTTGGCAGTATAAGCAAGAATCCCCAAACCGAATGGGAGTGTGTGCTGTGGCTGTCATGACGCCAGGGCGAGCCCATTCTTGGTCTCCCAACTAGAGGACACCCAGTGGGGCACCCGGGAGGGACAGGTGCAGGTAGGTAGAAGGAGGGGAAGGAGGGAGGAAAAATTATGTCTCTGCACTGCCTTTTTGGCTCAGAGTCTCCTCTTTAGAATGCAATGATTATATGACTCTGTGTTTCCCCTTAGTAGAACACATTTTGAAAACAAAAGCCTTCTTTTAAAGTTAGGCTTTTAACTCGAGCTCCTATTATATCAACATAGCATGTGGGTGTCTGCCGTAAGTGACCCTGTGCCTCCCCGCCCAGCACACGCACTTTCTGGGCTGGGAAAGATGCTCACGTTTCTTCCTCTAGAAAGTTAGTTGCCCACACCCATCTGTGGGGCTCTATTTGTGGAAATCTGGCCGAGATGGGCCAGTGGCCTTCTTCGGTGTCCTGTGTTTACATTTGGGCAAAACTCATCTGTACGGATGAGGGTGAGTCTCTGCAAAACCATGTGGCGGTGTGCTCTGACTTCACAACTGGGGTTTAGGCTGGGAGTGTATGGACATGAGAGTGGAGGGAGAGAAGGTTCCAGATGTGGCACGTCTGGGCCCTTGACTTAGAAGAGGAAACCGGGACAAATGAGTTCAGTGAAAGGAAGTTAGACGCTGGCTGCTTGTCAGTGGTTCCTGGCAGGGTTTTTGGAGAGTGGCTTCTTTCTATACTCATCTTAGGTGCCTGTATAAGACTGATGTAAACTTTAATTTACATACATTAACTATGCAGAAAACAGAAAGTACTGGAGTAAGAAAATGCCAGAATGAAGATGTCCAAATATTATGAAATATAAGCGCATTAATGAACATTTGCATAAAATGAAAGATACTTAAATCTACATGTGAACTATATTTAAAGAAAATACAGAACTTTCTCCAGAAGCAATGCATTTTAAGTATGTTAAATTTAGACCAGCTTGTGAAATATAATGTTGAATTAATGCATCATTATGCTACTTTACATAAACCATTTTATCTTTTAATTCTTAGGGACAGTAGTTAAAACGCATAACCCTATAGCATCCAGCCTCTTTTTAAAAGCCTGTAGCACATCCTTCTTTTTTATTCCCCCTACTGAGTTTCAAGATATCAAAAATGTTTGAGGAAACAAGACTTTTATAAAGTTAAAAATGGATACATGTTTGGGCTGAAAGGCAGGCCTGAGATTCAGGAGACTGGAATTTCTAGAAAAAGAAGAGTTTAGATTTCTCTGTGTATTCTTTATGCACTTTCCCCTGCTCCCAGTATAGACTCCTTGAAGTGAATCTGAAGGAATCATGCCCAATGAGTGAATTAAGCCTGAAATTAAGCCTGTACAACAGCAGGCCTTCTGGGCAAATTGCAGCTTTGAGGAGCCTGGAAAACCCAGTGACGAGTACTTCTGATTTATCTGTTTCAAGCTTCTGTTCCAACCTGTTGCTCTTCAGTAGACACAGCCCTGGTGATGAGTAACTAACTGCACCTCCAGTATCTTCTCCCAGATGGCCTGGGCCCTTCAAGGCCCCCACAGGATGATGTTGTCATCATTTGCCACAAGGCAACTTCTTACTCGTGTGTTTCGTTTTCCAGCTCTGCAGCCTCTCTCTCCCTTTCCAGAACCATTTCAGGGACTGTGAGGAATTCAGAGGCCATGTCATGGCAACCATGAGGTTCTCTTTTTAAACCAGGACAAGAACCCATCAGGCCCCTGGGTCCTGAACCACTGGTGCCCTCTGCATGTGAATCCCTCCTCCTTCCCTCTTCTCTCAGAAAGTCCCCAGCCCAGAGTCCAGGAGGACACACACGGTCTTGGGGTTTGAAAGAACAGAAATGACTTGGCTGCAGACCAGCCAGGCAGGTACAGGGCCAGCGGGCAGAGATGATGGCTACAAACCTCTGAACAAGTTTGCTCAGACAAAGGGGAAGCTCTCGTTGACTGGCCGTTAGGAAGCTTGTAGCATTTCTTCTGAAGTATATTCCAAAAAGCTACAGCCATCCTTTCTCTTAGCCCAAAGGTTGTTCCTCAGGAGCACAAGAAGCATCAGCATAAGGAATTGGCAGAAAGGCCTATTTTCATTTCTTTCTGGTGTGTGGTGGGTATAAAATTGGGGCTGTTATGGCATTTTGGTTGTCCCCAAAGCTGCCGTCACTAAGAGACTTTGCATTGAGTCCCTCAGATGGTGCTGATGGGACCCTCTAAAACCCCAGCGAGTGTGCTCTGAGCAGTGACTCAGCACCGCTCTCCTGCATTTAATGGGAAACGCCGATAAGCTGTTGAAAGTTATCTTCCATCTATAAATACCTTCAGTTCTTTGACACCCACATGCTTTATCCAAGAGGGGCTCACTGAGTAAAAAGATCATTTATACTCCTTCCTTTTCCCAGTGTTCTGTCCTGGTTTTTCCAGAGGTCCAGGTGACATCCCCAAACACACACACACACACACACACAGCTCTTAAAATTCACCTCCAGGAGTGCGGCAAATGTGACGGAAAAAGACAATTAGGGAAAGAAACAAAAGGTACCAAGATGTACCTCTGTGTTCATCATATAATCCATAAATCTCATTCAAGAGTTCTCAACCTCAGCCCTATTGACACCTTGGACCTCATCATTCTTTATAGGGGGGTGTCCTGTGCATTGTAGGATGCTTCAAAGCATTCTACACCCACTAGATGCCCCAGTAGCGACCACCAAAAAGTCTGCTGGCATCATTAGGTGTCCCCTGATGGGGTAGGAGGGCGCAAAACTACCCCCAGTTGAAAACCACTGATGTAACCCCAAAGGGTGAGGTACACTTAAGAATATGCTTTAATATGCTTTAAATGCTGCAATAGGTAAGCATAAAATAATAAATGACCCTAGTGTTCGTTTTCCTGGTAAAGAGAGCTCCTCCCATTCTGGCTCTGTGCTCTTCCTGCGCAATCAATGGACCGTTTCCGGTTCCTGTTGCAGTGCACTTAGCTGCACCCTCCTAACTGAAAGAATTAGTGCCCCTTTGGCCGTGCAGACCTCCAGTAACAACCTGGGAGGATCTAGCTGAGTGCATACAAAATGTTTCTAAGCACTTATTTCAGTGCGGCTTTTTTTTTTCCTTAAAGCAGAAATATTCTCACATTCGAAGATGATATTTCAAAGATACATACAGTAAGAGTAATAGGTTTACAGTAACTGTCCACCTGAGCATATTACTCCCTCAGAGATTCCTGTTCCAGTGGGTTGGGCTTGTTTTCATCTTTGCCATCTATTGCAAGGACCCGTATAGCCTGTTGCCAGGATGACCCCATTCAGGGCTGAATTGCATCATCTGAGTTTTGGAAATCGACTTTGAAATGTGTCTTATGGAAGCATCGTGAGCAACCAATAAGGAATCTAAAAACAAACCAGTGAAAGTGTGAGAAAACAGGGACAGCCTACATCCTTTCTTTTCTGTCAGAAGCACCTAGAAATATTACTCAGCCATTAGAAATGACAAATACCCACCATTTGCTTCAACATGGATGGAACTGGAGGGTATTATGCTGAGTGAAATAAGTCGATCGGAGAAGGACAAACATTATATGATCTCATTCATTTGGGGAATAAGGAAAATAGTGAAAGGGAATAAAGGAGAAAGGAGAAAATTTGAGTGGGAAATATCAGAAAGGGAGACAGAACATGAGAGACTCCTAACTCTGGGAAATGAACAAGGGGTGGTGGAAGGGAGGTGGGCAGGGGGTGAGAGTGACTGGGTGACGGGCACTGAGGGGGGCACTTGACGGGATGAGCACTGGGTGTTATGCTATATGTTGGCAAATTGAACTCCAATAAAAAATAAATTAATTAATTAATTAATTAATTTAAAAAAAAAGAAGCACCTAGAGCAACGTGCCTCACAGTAGACCTTCAGTAAGTAACGTGAATGTTTTTACAAAACAGCTCCTTCAGGAGGTCTTCCTCCTGTGGCGATGAGGGTAGGCAGAGGCCGACCCTGACTGACTGTTGTTAATGTACCTGTTAGGTTCTGTATCTTCTGATAAATGTTTACTGCTGTACTCAAAGTGATATTGGGGGCCAGGGGATGGGAACCATAAAATATCACTGACATCTTTTTGATAGGAATTGTGATATTTCTGATTCAGCCCAATGGGATGCTTATCATTAAAACTACTTAGGTCATTTCCGTGGCTAAATGGAGTTTCAGGATACCAAGAGGTCAGATTTTCCAGGGAGCCCTTTAGTGCTTCGGCAAGCACTCTGCCTGGGCGACACAAATTCTGTGTACGAAACCGTCCTGTGTACAAAGTCGAAAAGTACAGTGAGGTTCTCCGTGGAAATATTCTAAGAATTACAAAATAAAGTCAGTGTCATAAGAGGGGATCCTTTGCTTCAGTGACACCCTCCTCCATAAAGGCACCACTAAGGAGCCTTCCACTGTTGGATTCTCTGCAGGCCCTGGACGGCTTCATCATCGCAGTGACGACCGACGGCAGCATCCTCTATGTTTCTGACAGTATCACGCCTCTCCTTGGGCATTTACCGGTAAGTCTCTGCTTCTGCTGGCCTTTGCCAGTGCGCATCACCATCTCACCTTGAGAACCACTCAGATCCCAGATCAGGGAGGGTGTAGGTCTGAGGGGGTCGGTGTGTAAGAAGGGTGCAGGAGTGCCCTCCACAAGGCCGAGGCCAGGGTCCCCAAGCCTTCTAGAGGAAGGGCAGGTGCAGGAATACGCTGTTCTGGAACAAGCAAGGCACCAAGATCTCGACATGCCTAGACCCGACGGGGACGTGGGTGCAGGTCCTTACCCTCTGTGCCCTAGAAGCTGACGAGAGAGTCCTGGCACAGTTAGTAGATCGTAGAGCCTATACAGAGGTGGATGGATATCCTGCAAAGGGAAAAGCCAGCCTCCTGGGTCAGCCGAGAGCCGGTGGAGGAATGTGCAGCAGGTGGCTGAAGATGGGATGTGGTTTGGGGATCCCTGGGGACATGTCTGAGATTGCAAGTAGGTGGTGACACTTAATTGTAATAAAGGATCTGTGCCAGGGGTGATAGGGGTGTGAGGGTGCAGAGGAGAGTTGAAATGCTCTGAGGAAATGTGGATAGACCAGGGAGACCTTGAGGAATGAAGAAGTTGTGGGCAGGAGGACAAGCTCTGCCATCCCAGGGGAGACAGGTAGAGACTCAGAGGCGGGGTGGGTGCTACTTGACAAAAAGCCTCCTAGATGCTCCTCCCTCCCCTTCTTCCTCTATCTTCCTCCTCTCTTCCTCTCCTCCTCCCTCCCACACTTCCTCCTCTCTGCATAAGCCTTGTTGGCACCCTGGTCACCCCCAGTCAGGAGGAACTGGCTCACTGAGCAGTACCTGGCTGCTGAAGGAAGGTGGGGAGTCCACCTCTGGAGATTCCTCAAAGGGGTTTGGCCAGCCTTCCATTTCATGGCACACTATTATTTATTCCTACAGAGCGTGACCTTGAATGACAGCTCTACCAGGAGCATCCAGATGGGGATTAAACCTCCTCTCTCTCTCTCTCCTCTGTCCTCCCCAGAAGCCCCACCAAACCACTTAGCCCCTCCGCTCCCCACTCCCAGCACATCGGTGGATAGGTAGCCAGCGGATGTAATAGGAAGGGCAACCTTATTCCTGGTTCCTGTATGAAGGAAATCCTGGGCCTGGAAGATGCAGGAGGACCATGGCCTCCTCTCTGTAGCCACACCTGCTGGGGAGCAGCATGGCCTTGCTCCATGAGCAGCTGGCCTTCCTTGGGGTGATGAGCCCAGTTTGCTATTGGCCCAGGATTCCACATTGTCCTGGGGTATGCTTTTCCCCAGAAGCTACTCCCCATTGCATCATTTCTGCAGATCATGCTGTGTAGAAATCAGAGCCACTGTCCACAATTTTCCTTTGCTGGTCACTGTGTGGTGTAGCCCAGAAAAGCAGTCTTTACCTTGCTAGGCAGATGCCTTTGCGTTACCCCCGTTACCTATCCAACCTTTGTTTTCAGCCCACTCCCTGCACTATCTCCAAGGTGCATTAGATTTGGGACATTCCCTCTCTTCCTAAAGCTGTCAGAGAGGCTTGTTCTCAGCCCCAAGGAGGCAGGGAGCCCCGGTTTTGCCTCATTTTTTTTTGAGGCCAGAATAGTGATGAGGTTGACACAAGGAACACAGAAGTGACCCCATCGAATCAGCCTGGCTTTCTCGGACTGACTTGAGGTGGGTAAGGAGGGAAAAAGTGATGGGGTACTTCTTTGGAGGAGTTTGTGTTTTGTCTTGAATGGACAGGACTGGACCACGACAGGTGCTGATTGAAAGCAATGACACGGAGCCTCATTAATGACCTGGGAATGAGATGCAAGAAGAGCCCAGAGCTGTTTGAGTAAACAGGATTTACACTGTTCTGCTTTATGCTCTTGTAATTATCTGGTGACCCAGTTGCTATACATGGCAGAGGGGACTTAGAAAGTGAGTCGGGAATTCTGATTTGAAATTACAGAGCAATTTAGGACCACCTTTATGAATTATTTTCTAACTCTGGAAGGATCAGAAATTATCCTGCCTCTAGCTTATCAATGCTAGACCCATGTGAGTCCTGAGTGCCTTTATGTAGACCCTCACCTAGACACACATAGAGTCAGCCTTTAAGCTACCCAGTGGAGGTGAGCCCAGGATGGACAATCCCCAAATTCAACTTCTGCTTACTTCTACCTCATATTATCTGGTTTTTACCAAGAGCGCCACCTTCTCTTCCTTTCTTGCTTAGCATTCACTGGCATCTTTGCTCTCATATATGGGCAAGGGCGATTAAGGATGGAAACTTCCCTGGTATCCATCAGTAACCAGGTGGTTGAGCAGAGGAGCCCATCTGGGAGTTAATACCTCTATCACCTCTACTTTACAAAGGAGGAGACCCAAGGTGGCCTAGCCAGTGAGGGGTAGAGCAGGGCTTAAACCAGGTGCAACTGCTTGCAGAGCCCAAGGTTCCTACCACTCTGCTCTGGTGTCTTCCTGATGCCAAGGATTTAGGTTGCTGTTCAGGAATTCTCCTCTTCGTTTAATTCACTTGTATTTGAACTTATTTATTACTCAGCATGAGCCCAGGACTTGTCCATGGATGATGTAGCCATTTAAAAGTCCCATGTGAGATTATTCTTCCTTAAGGGTTTGCAATTTTGTTCAGAGATTTCACCTGTCAAACCATTAGAGACTAATAGGAAAATAGCTCAACATTTATTGAGCACTTACAATGTACCAAGCACCATGAAGGGTCCCTTACATGAGTTCATGTGTGTAAAGTACTTAGAATAGTACCTGGCACAGAACTAGAAGAGTATCACATTTGCTGTCCTTATGCTGGAGAATTATAATTCTTAGGAAGAGAAGATGGAGAACTGAAAGGTGGTGATCAGTCTTCTTGGGACAGATGGCCATTGAAGGAAGGCACGTCCAATGGAGATGCAGTATGGGCAGAGGGCAGGAGGCTATGGGCCCCAGCAGCGGTTCCCCCTGTTGTTGGTATCATAGGCTGGCCTGCCAGGGGGTGGGTCCCACTGCCCCTTGAGTGGCCTGGGACTGGAGGCCCATCGTTGATTAGGAAGGTTGGGAGATAAAAAGCGGCAAGAATTCCTTTCTTTTTTTGAGATTGTCAGTCTTACTATCTCTCTGTTTCCTTCCACCTACTAGAAACTCAGACATGGCAAAAGCTCACATGATACATTTTTGTACAGCAACTTTCTGATGAAATATTCTAGAAGTTTCTTTACCAATTTGATAGAAAAAAGAAAATAGCTCAAAGCAGGAAATGATTTTAAGACAAAGTCAAAGCTTTCCTGTGGTGGTGACACCAGCACATTTCGGTGTCTGGAATTAACACAGGCAGCCAAAGAAGAAATGTGGGTGTAGCGGATGAGCATGCAGATGGAAAACCAAGGGCTAAAGGGAGCTTCTGGGATGAAAACCTTCCAGAAAAGATCTAAGGGACTAAGTCACATGCTTCCAAGGGACTTGGGAAAAAATATGGCTGAGGCAAAACCAAATGAGAGACCCAAAGTAGGCATAAACTGTATTTCCTTTTTGGACTTTTGTTTGAGTTTCTAAAGAATCTAACTTCCCAGATCGCTGTTTTAATTTGTTAATGGTTGCAGGGTTTGCTTAATATACTGCGCCATGCTAAGCCCGTACCCAAAGTAAAAGTCCTACCTCTGGCCCTGAGCACAGACTCAATGTGCCCAAGTGTTTACTGAATGAGTGGCTGAGTTCATAAATGGAGCTGCTACCTCGAGAGCAATTGCAAACAGCTTGGCAGGAGTGGAAAGTGCCTCAAAAGTGAGGAATATGGGCATGGACAGGACCATTTCCCCAAAGGAAAATAATCTAAGGCACAAGTGATTATAAAGATAGAGAAATCTACAGACCAAAAAAAATACTTCCAGGGAATGCTGGTTCTCCCAGCGAAAGCTCCAGCAAGCAGTGCAAGATGAAAGTGGAATAAAGGGCCAAGTCCCCATGGCAAGGGTCACAGCAGGGAGAGGAGGTCACCAGAAAGGAAAGATAGAGCCCACACAACACAGCAGCAAGTCCACGAAACACCTTCCAGAGAACGCCGCTCTGCCCTTCCTTCCCCACTCTGCCCTCACCTGCCAGGAGAGCCCACCTGACCTGGGGCATCTGGTCAGAGGTGGCTCTGGGTGGGGGCTGAGCTGAGGGTCGCACAGTCTAGGAGGGGTGTGGCTGCATGCAGCTTGGAGTTGGCCACAGGTTAAAGGGGTCCGGGTCACCAGTTAGATTTCCTTTTTATTTTAATGTGCCTTTTGATTTTTATAAAGCATGCATATAAAAGTGTATAAAAAGCATACATACAGCGTTTAATAATAAACTGAGCACAAACGTACAGCTGGCTCTCACGGAGGTGAAGAAACAGAACCTGGCCAGGACTGTAGACGCTCCTGTCTGTTCTTTTCCCATCACACCCCACCTTCCAGCCAGAGAGGACCATTCTCCTGGCTTTTGAGATCATTGCGTCCTTGTTTTCCTTTGTAGTTCTACCAACGTTTGATTCGTTCCTCAGCCCTATAATTTAGTATTCCCTTCTGGTAAACTAACGAAAATAGAGTCATTTAGGAAATGGACTCCTTTTGCTCGACATTGTAAGATCCATCCACCTCACACTGTTAGCAGTGACTATCACAGGTTGATTCCACTGCTGCCTCATCTTCCACTGGGGGGATGTGCTAAAATTTCTGCATCCGTTCTAGATTGGAACTCTTGGAACGGGCTTTTGTGGATGTGCTGCATGTGTTTCCTGATGAACATTTCGCAAGCATCCCGAAGAGAACTCTGTAGAACGGCCAGATTGTAGAATAGGTCTCGCCTCACAGGCACCAGGTGACACCAGGTTGTTCACGGTGGTTGCACCAGTTAACCCTCCACCAACTGAGCTGAGAGTTCCAGGCGCTTCATGTCACAGAATGAGGATTGCCAGGCCTCTTAGTGTTGGTCAGTTTAGTGCGTGAAGGCACCGCCCAGAGTGTTAACTTGCATTTCTCCCAATTGCTAATGCGATTGAGCGTCTTTGCCTAAGCTTGTTAGCCATTTGGATTTCCTCTTTTGTGAACACAGGGCTTGTTCGGGTATTTTGCCATTTACTACTGGACTGTCTGACTTGTTTCTTGTAACTTGTAGGCATTCTTCCCATGTTCTTGACCCTAGTCCTCTGTCGGGTACTATTTGAATTGCCTCCTGCTCACTCACTCTGCCTTAGGGATACCGGTTCGGCTAAAGGCACAGCACCCAACACCAGACACATGAGCTCGTCAGCCTGGCAGACGAGGATGCAGGGCCACCCGGGGCTGCACCCTGGAACAGAGTGAACCAGCAGGGGCTGTGAGAAGCAGGCTTCATAGTAACAAGAGGGTGGGGATCCTCCTGCTCCCCACGGGGGTGAGGTTGGCTTATTTGGATAATTCTGCAGGCTGACAGGGAGCTAAACCCACTACTCAGGGATGAGCAGGAACTGTGACCGTCGCCCTCCATAAGGGATTGTTCAGCTAAGGGACCTCATCCACGGGGGCAGAGTGTGAAGGAGAACTTTCAGTTGGGCCCGTTGAGGCCGTCCCGATTTTGCTGGGTGACAAGGCAGCATTTAATACTGAGCCTTAATTTTGGAACCTACACCATGATTTATGAGTTACAAATATATTCTCTCATTTTGTGGCTCACTTCTCCCTCTCTAGGTTCTTTTCATGAACAGAAATTCTTTAGAGTTGGCACTTTTGATGTTCCTAACCAATTCTTCACTACTCTGAGGTCAAAGCCACTCCCTGTACTGTCTTCTGAAAGCATTAGTGTCGGGCCATCAGTTTGATTCTGAATCTAAACTGCATTAAAGCATATCGGGTACGCCTCCGACTTCCTGTCCCTGTAGGGACACCGAGGCCCTGACTGCTCCCCCGAGCCCACTCCTGCCTCTTCTCGGTCTGACGCTTCTCCAGGACTTCTCACTGTGGCCAAAGCAGCTCCGGCCAGAACTGCCAGGGCCCGTTCGGGGTGTTACGGACAGAGTGTCCCCCCCAGCCTACTTCCAGCTCAGCCGGGCGGCTTCTGTGTGCTCCTGTGGAGGCTCACTTAACTCTGCTGGGTACCACTGAATGGGTGCTGCTGGCTCCTCGGGAGACAGGACAATGCCTTGCTGTGTCCCAAGGCACTTCCAGATCATCCCCGGGGTCCCCAGGGGTGCAAGAAGAAACAGAGGAGATGTGCGGTTTGGAACTAGGACAGACCTTCACAGTGGAAGTATCCTTGGTAAAGAGTCTTGAGAAAGCAAGCAAGGACACATCAGTAAGTTGGGGCGGAGGAGCGTCTGTCTCCAACAGGTAGATGATGTTCCTGACCCTGAGGTTCAGCCGGGGAGATGGCTGTGGATGGCACACACACACCCCCCCCCCCCCGTCTCTCTAATTGCTGTCATTTTAATAAACAGAGCGCAGCTCATTCAAGGGACTGTTCGGTTGCAGATGTAATTTAGTCCTCTGGAAGCACAGGGTTTACATTTCCAAACTATCATTGTTTGTGTTGGTTGTCGACACATGGAAATGGCATAATAGTAATATAATAGGGAACACATAGGGAGAGCTTGTGGGTGCCAAGCACGGCTCTGAGCCCTTGCAGGGTGGTAACTCATAATCCTCACCCGCCCCTCCCCACCCCCACCCCAACCAGCCTCCATCCGGGCTCCTTTATGCGGTGCAGAACCCAGAGCCCGGGCCGCCCCGTCACCCTGCTCTCTGCTCTACTCACGTCAGGGGACGGGGGCTTCCAACTGACTCCCCGGGAAGAGGCCATGGAGTGCCTTAGTCATCCTTCTCTTGTATCTGCAGTGTCTTTAAGAAGAAGGGCGACTGTCATCTGTGAGCATTAGTCATCAGCTAAACAACTAAAGGGAATGAGCTTAAAATAAAACGAAGAACATCAGAAGGAGCTTGGAGAGAGCCTGAAGGAGAAAATGCTAGCACAGGCCAGTGAGGGCTTGGCACAGTCTTCGCCAGCGGAGGTCAAGCCCGGGTGCACTGGAGCTGGGAGGCCCTCCTTTCCGTCCTCCTGTCCTTCCTGTGGCGGCCCCTTCTGCAAGGGGGAGGGGGCTCATCTGGTTCCGTGGGCCTCTTCCTAGGGTGAAGGCGGCGGCCCTCAGTGGACGTCGGGGGGACCGTGTTGTCCGTGACCTGTTTGGAGCCTCCGTGCGTGTCCCATCTCCCTTCCCCCCTGCACGGTGCCTGCGCAGACCGACCATCTGGAGCCTGGTGGTGCCCTGGGCTCCGGCCCTCGTCAGGCCGGGAAGCACAAGCAGAGTCCTGCCCTCCCGACCCCTCCGGCCCCAGCGGGCCCAGCCCCCGACCCCACCCCAGGCACACAGGACAAGGCGCTCGCTCCTCTGCGGCCTTCTGAGTTCTCGCCTCATTGCCCTTTGCAGCACCTGCCTCCATCGCTCCCTTCCTCCCCTGTGATGCTTCTGTGCGTCTGTCTAGAGTAGCCCGCCAGACTACCCTGCCTAGAGTACCCCACCTAGACTACCCTGCCTACAGTACCCTCCCTAGAGAACCTGCCTCTAGTACCCTCCCTAGAGAACCCTGCCTACAATACCCCGCCTAGACTACCCTGCCTACAGTACCCCACCTAGACTACCCTGCCTACAGTACCCTGCCGAGACTATCCTGCCTTCAGTACCCTGCCTAGAGTACCCTGGCTGCCCTGTAGCCACCATCTTGCCCCTCAGAGCCTGCTCAAGGACCCTCCCTGTAGGACTCATTCCCTGGAGCCTCTCTGTCCTCGTGTTTGGATTCGGTACACCATGCTGTGTTCTAGGGGTGCCTTGTTCTTAGTCCTGTTGCAGTGTTTGCCATCCCCTTCTTTCAGCTAGTATCAACTAGCATTTTTCTCAAAGGCCAAAGCACCACGCAATGATGGCAGGCACATGAGTGAAGAAGGCTGTGCGTAAATGAACAAGAATTTTTGTTTGAGAACTTTTGTAAATGGTTCCTAAACACCTGATCACACTGAGTGTTCATTGAGTGATTGCTGTGTGCCCTTTGCCTAGAGAAGCTCATGCCACCCTCACAGCTTCCTCTTCTTTTGGTTGAGGTAAAAGCACAGTCCTGAGGGGACAGAGCTTTTGGTCCTGACCTCCGGGGCTGTCTCCCCTTGCTGTGACACAGGCAGTCCCATCTGGGCAGACCTGCCTTCCACCAGCAGTTACAGGATGGCAAGACCAGTGCAGCAGGGGGCTTCAGAGCCACACTTGTGGGTGCTTTCTCAGAGGCAGTGCCTTCAAAGCAGGGACCTGAAAGATATATAGGGGTCAACAGAACACGAAGAGAGGTGTGCATTGTCCTGCAGCCAGGGGAAGGCCCAGAAGGAAAAGCAAACCTGGCAAACTAGAGAAGAGGAAGTTTGGAGGGTGGGTAGTATGGAGCCTCAGAAGTGAATTGGGAGGTTCGGGCTTTGTCCTGGGAGGATTTGACAGCCAACAGACAGTTTTGTTTTTTTGAAGTAAGATCTACACCCAACATGGGGCTCGAGCTCATGACCCTGGAGATGGAGAATCACATACACGATGGACTGAGCCAGCCAGGCACTTCCACCATTAGACAGTTTTAAGCAAGGTGGTGACCTGACCTGCTACAAGGCTCCTTCTGGCTGCTGGTGGAGAATAGGTTGGACAGGGACAAAAGTTGACATGGGAAGACCCGTTTGGTCGAGTCATTTCCCAGATAAGAGATGATGGTGCTCCAGACTGGCGGTTGAGGCCACGGAAATAAAGAGAAGCGAGAGGATCTGAGAGACTTTGAGGGAGCGGTGTGTCACAGCACTTGGACATTGTTTGGTTGTGAAGATGAGGGCAGGAGGGGGAGAAGCTGAGGATGCCACCAGGGTGTCTGGTATGGACAAGTGACCAGTTGGCAATATAGTAGGTGGGATCATGGAGCATAGGGACGGAGGAGGTATGAGTGCAAAAGAATGATGTTGGGAATGTATATCAATCTCTGGTCCCCAAGGGGCACACAACAGAGAGTTGTCTGGATATATAAATTTTAAGAGTGTATAAGATCACATAAGAGTGTTTAAAAATATAGGAAAAGATGAGGTTATCGAGGGAGACTGAGGAAGCAAGACATATCCCCATCTTTCTCTCTCTCCTCTGTCAACTCCCAACTGCACTGGTGAATATGGGAGCCACTAGCCACAAGTGGCTTTTTAAATTCCAATTAAAATACAATTTAAATGAAATACAATTCAAAATTCAGTCTTCAGGGCCACCTGGGTGGCTCAGTCAGTTGAGTGTCTGACTCTTGGTTTCAGC
Source organism: Nyctereutes procyonoides (assembly GCF_905146905.1). Lineage (NCBI taxonomy): Eukaryota > Metazoa > Chordata > Mammalia > Carnivora > Canidae > Nyctereutes > Nyctereutes procyonoides. Next base: position 42,838,158 of record NW_026575049.1, on the reverse strand, counting down.
TCAGGTCATAATCTCAGGATCATGAGATCAAGCCCCACATTGGGCTCCCAGCTAGGTGTGGAGCCTGCTTGGGATTCTCTCTCCCTCTCCCTCTGCCCCTCTTCCTACCATGCATGTTCTCTCTCTCTCTCTCTCTCTCTCTCTCTAAGAAATAAAAATATAAAAAATAAATTTAATTTTAAAAAGTCAGTCTTCAGTCATACCAACCACATTTCAATGCTCATAGCCATGTGGCTGGTGGCTTTTATAAGGGACAAAGCACATTATAGATCATTTCCATCATCACAGACAGTTCTGTTGGACAGTGCTGTGTCTAGATTCAGTGTTGTATTTTGCATCCACAGTGCCCAGGCATTCAGAAAAAAAAGTACAGCTCCTTTGGGGAGAATTCTAAGAAGTAAACAGGTGTGTGTTTGCTGGCCTAACAGCCAGAAAAGGAACCCTTTGCATTCCTCAGGGCCCTTCACATGAACAAGTGGGCCTGACTAGGGCCCCTCACTGTCCCGGCCCAAACACAGGGGTGTTGGCAGGTGGGGGTCCTCCGGGAGGCATTAGGACTCTCACCACGGTTGTCTGACTTAACTCTTAAACTTCTTTCTGGGGCCCATGGGCAATACTGTAGCACATTTGCACTGAAGCAAGTAAAACATCTTAGATTATAATTCAGGATTACAGAGTGATAGATTTGAGTGTCTTCACAGGAAAATGGATCTTCAACTTTTCGTATCAGACACCAGTTCTAAATTGTCTTCAATGTTCAGTTTGGGCTTTTGCTTTTGTTTTTCATCCTCGTTGAGTATGTACCTTTGTTCTTTATTTTCTTTTTCAGTCAGATGTCATGGATCAGAATTTGTTAAATTTCCTTCCAGAACAAGAACATTCAGAAGTGTATAAAATGCTTTCTTCCCATATGCTTGTGACAGATTCCCCCTCCCCAGAATACTTAAAATGTAAGTTTAACTTTACTGGTTTTACAAGATATAAGAATTTTACTTTTGAAAGGAGGTTAGAATGAATTAAGAAGGGAGGACTAATTTTAAGAACAATTTTCCTTGCGACTCAGAATATTTCCAAGATCCTTAGAGGTATATTTTAAATTTAAAGCTAAAACTGGAGTTTGGAATATGTATGACATTTAACTTCTCTGTGGAAAATTTGAAAGCACAGTGCTTAAGAATAAGAATTTGTTTTTGCATGTAACACAAGAAGTTCTTTTTTTTTTTTTTTTAGACATGAGACAGTCTTTTGGTAACAAACAATGCAAAAATCAGTGCCCAGTCTGCTTATTTTAGAGGGCACTGTAATGCCAGATTTGTATGATAACCAAGTAACCAACTGAAAACTGAATAATTAGGTCAAAACTCCAAATTCTCTTCTCCTGAGGCTGTCATCTGGTTATTTATATACGTTTGCAGTTTTTATGACATTGTAAAGTTTTCCTCAAAATTGGCACCCTGGATGGAAGGCCAGCCTTGGTGGCTGCTGAACCGTGTGTCCCTTAATGAAGCACATATGTTGACGGAGGTAGTATGAGTGCCTTGCACTTACTTGTCCAGGCTTTGGTTCATCTTCCATGAATAATTTGTCCTGTTGTACATCTGATTTTACTTCAAAGCAACGTGAAAAGATTAAATTAAAGAGAGCAGCTCTATATGAGCAGCTTTATTTTAATACACCATATGAAAACAACCGGAACTAATCAATGCCGACATAACCAACCACAGACATCTGTGAGCAAATTAAGACTAATTGGGCCCAAGTACAGAATGCACAATATCTGCATAAACTATGGGGGAAACCCCCTGTTCTGCAGAGGTTATAAAATCACGTCCAAAAGTCAGTCGTAATGAGAGAAATATCCTGGCCGTGTGTAGACGAAAGCCCAGGAGTTACACAAAGACACAACTTGTTTAGTCTAGAATCTATGTTATATTCACGTTCCTTTTCTCTTTTTCCTTTAACGGCCCAGCTGACAACGATTTAGAGTTTTATTGCCATCTTCTCAGAGGCAGCTTGAACCCAAAGGAATTTCCAACTTATGAATACATAAAATTTGTAGGAAATTTTCGCTCTTACAACAATGGTAAGCTTTAATTGTCATATAATTGCGACAGTGTCTTTTATCATGCAAACGTGCACATGGGGGCATAAGAATCACTGAGGGAGGAGGAGTGAGAATATGTGCTTTTCATATTTGCATTTAGATTTTCATGTTCCCAAGATGCGTTTTGTGCTCATAAATGTTATTTCCCGTTCAAGAAGAACACACTCCCACACTTGTTTATGCCGGGGCACTAAGTCCCACTGAAATGCACTTTATTCATTTATTTATTTTCAGGCTGATGGAATAGTTCTGTACTGTAAGGAACAACTTACAGTTAATAAAGAACAGGCTCAGCCTACACACAGCCGAACAGGGCTTCATTGTGACATGAAGATGCATATAACCTTGGTTTCTGCATCTTTATTCTCCTTTTTACACTACTGCTGTGAGCATGCTTTCATGAGTCTGGTATGAAGGTCTTTTGCTGCCTCTGACCCTAATGCACAGGAAAGGGCCATTTTATGATGAGCCAGCAATCCACATTGGTGAATTATCAAGCAGATTAGCCAGGCAGTAAAATCTTACTCTCGGAAATTACCCAGATAACTAATGGTCCGAACCCTGGCTGCACCTCTAAACTAGACCTACACCCTCAGTTTCACTTTTGACCTGGGGAAAATGGGAATGCAAGCCTGATGCCCGACATTCAGCAGTCTGAGCCCCCGCACCCAGCCCCACCTTGGGAAGCCCAGCACAGGCCTGTGTTTGGTTTGCTCCACACTTCAAACCTCAACACAAAACAAATCACTTTGGATGATCTAACATTTCATAAAACCACAAAGGTGCGGAAAAAAATGGAAGGAAGTGTTGACAGGGATGGCAGAAAGAGAGGTAGAAAGGAGAACTATACCAAAGGAAAACCAACAGGGGAAGATAAGGTACCAGGGAGTTGATGGCAGCCCGGGCTTGGGCAGCCCCAAATGGAGTCCATTACCCCACCAAATTAGTCCCAGAGTCTCCATTAGAACTGGCCAACATAATGGCCCCAAGTCCTACTGCTGAGGCTACCCGGGATCTTCCCTTCACCCTAAGACGATCCTCTGTTGTATGTTGCTTGCATAAATATACATGCTTTTATTCAGAAGGCTCCAAGTAGATGCTAAGCATGTTGGTCCTGCCAATGTGATTTTCAAGCCTTGTTCAGGGTTTATGCCTGGATGATGGACTCCATGGCCAAGTTGGGGCCCTCTGGAAACCTACCCAAACAGGGTTCAGTGTTCCTGAGTGGTTGGAAGTGAAGAGAAGTCAGCTTTCACCAGTGGGGCCCTAAATCTGGACTACAAGGGAAAAGCCAAAGCCAGACCATGCCTAACCTGACTCATCTGAAAGGTTTTCCTAAACCTCATGAGATAAGCGTTTCATGAACCACGTACCTAAGCAAATGGTAGCTGGTCGGGCTACCTAGTTAAAGAAACTAACCTAAGAGGCACCTCGTAGAGCACCCAACATGATGCCAGCCCTGGAGCAGAGTACACTGGGTGAGGTAGTTTGTTAAAATGCAGATTCCAGTTCAGGAGATCTGAGGGTGGGGCTGGGATTGTGCAATTGGAAAAGCACCTTGGGGTTTTGATGGAAAGGGGTCATGGACTTTGAGAAACACTGCCCTATTGTAATACTAAATGCCATTCCATAGGAATTCTAATGGTACTCCTCCCACTGAGGGCACTCCTTCCAACAGCTTCATCCTTGAATCAGTAGAAGCAGTGGTTTGGAATTTGCTTAAAATGTGCGCTGTGGCCGTCGTGCCAGCTGTCAGAATAGCAGAACATCCCTTGTGGCTGTGAGCGAGGAAGGGAAAGGCACCCTGGCCCCCAGAGTGCCAAGACTGTGGGAATTATGGGACACTGCTCCCACGTGTCCCCATGACAACAGCACACCACTTAATTAAGGAACCGACGTGTGATTGGCTGGTGAGCAGCAGTCGCATCCTTTGTTAATTTACATTTCCACAACTCTCCCTTAAGCTTCTGCTAAATATCCCTTTGAAGCTTCCTGTCACTTCTCACATTTTAGAGGGTTTCAAGGAAAGAGGCAGGCTTCATTGTGAATACCTGGGTTTTTTGTTGTTGTTGTTGTTGTTGTTGTTTTAACTAGCAGAGCTTTATCTTCACTCCAAGTTGAGACATTGTTTGTTTGCCTGAAAGAATGTGTGGAAATTATGTGTGATTTTTTTTTTTTGAAACTGTTACTGCTATAAACACACAGCACTGAAAGTGGAAAATTTAAAACCAAGAGTGCCAGAGTGTCTTTCCAGAGCCTGTTTGAACAAACCAAAGTTAGGGGGCTTTCTTGAGACAAGAGTCCCCAAACATAATTGTGGAAAACTGAAATATAAGTCTCACTTGAATGAAAATAGACAATAACAAATGTCAGAAACGAATGAATTTCTAAGATGGAGCCCTGTGAAATCACCTACGTTCAATAATTTTTGACCTCTAAAATATGGTTTCACATACTTTAGGAAATACTTCCAATTTGATTTTGTAGGTTTAGTTCTCAATAAACATTAAGCAATGGGTTAATAAAAATAGCGCACCTTAGGAGGACTTCCTAAATCCCAGGGCCTGGGCTCTGTCTTTGCGTTGATAATCTCATTGAATCCTCCCACCAACCTTATAAGTGGTACTGTTGGCATTGTCCCATCTAAACAAAGGAGGCAGCTGCTGCTTGTGAGAATCTGAGCTGCACACATGGGAAATGGGGAACCTACACTCATGCCTGTTCTAACCCTGAGCTCCGACCCTTAACCCCAGTGCTTTGCTGCCTCCCACAAATCTATGTTGAAATTAAACATGTAGATGCAGCACACGGGCCTGTCCCTGCCACCTGGCATGCTGTTGGTCAGGATGTCCTTACCTATGCACATCAGATGTCCTGCAGCCATGTACCAAGCTGTTTTAAAGGTACCCAAGCTTTATTTTAAATCAAATATGGTGAGACAGACAGACATGGAAATGACTGTCAGGAAAGAAGAGGCTTATACTCATAGATCTCTCAAAACAGGCACAGCACACCATGGAGGCCACATGGGAAAGCACTGGGGAGAGATCAGGAGGCAGGGTGAATGGGAGAAGACATGGGCAAGAGCCTCTAGTGTGATTTCTGTGGAAAAGAATGAGCAAGGCAGTGGAAATAAACAAGCTTCAGTCTGACTAGTTTGAATAATTTTAGTGGGCCCTTGGGTAGAGGGGCTGTCTCTAGTTGTCAGATACCTGGGTGATTGGGGCAAGTAGCTGGCAGCCCAGAGTGTGAGAGACCCATAAGGAGATGATAGGAGTGTGGGTTCTAGAGGGGTTGATTTGCCTATGAAAGGTGCTCTGGAAGGTGAGTCATTGACTGTTTCTAGGGATTGGCCAACTCTGAAAGGAGCAGTTCCTCTAGAGTCAGCAAGGCCCCAAATGTCAAAGTATCAAATACAGAAACAAAATAATGTGGTTTGTACACAAGCCACTCCATGCAACTTCCCTGAGTTCCCAGGCATGGCATACATTTGAAAGCAATATGTAAAAAAAAAAAAAAAAAAAAGAAAAGAAAAGAAAAGAAAAGAAAGAAAAAGAAAGCAATATGTAAAGTATAGAAGAAAACGGACTATGAACATTGGTTTGATTTTAATAGAATACCTGCTCACTTGAAAGAATTATAGAACTATGTATGAAACCCTACTCTAGCCCACTATCAGGAAAAGTTCTATCATTTCTGTGGAGCTCTTTAGGGAGTATGGCCTGGTTCATTCTTAGCTGATGTCAGGAAGATACAAGGCTCTCATCTTTATAAATAATGGAGTGGAAAGGACAGTGACCCTTCCTCATCTGTGAGCTTATTGCACCCCTTCCTGGACCTACGCAGTCCTTACCTGGTACATAAATAAGGCTCAACACAAGTATATTGACCTAGACTGAGGCTTAGCCATCCTGGCCCTACACGTACAGGTGCTAGGGGACAGAAGCAGGATTCAGACCCAAATTTTGACTCACAAGGAAATCAGGGTTCTTCCTGAGCACTGATAATAGAGCTCTCCTTGACTGACCCCAAAGTCCACCTGGAAATAGAGTAGTGGCTTCTAGAAGGGTCCCCACTACTTCTTGAGCCTTTAATCCAAAATGAAGATGAAATCCACTTTGGTACGTGCCAGGTGAAGTGGCACGCGTGTAACTTCCAGTGGTTTGGGAATTGTCTGCACTGGAAGGCCCAAGCAACCCTGTGTGGTCAGTGTGTGGTCATCTTTGGCCTCCACTTGCCCCCCCCCCATTCTGTGTCCCCTACCCCCATTGAGTTCCTTAATTGCCTGTGCTCCCTGGGTACTCCCTCCCCAGTGACTCAGGCGCCCCCACTAGGACTGTTCCTGACGCACTCTCTTCCCTGCCTCTTGTTCCTTTGATCAACCAGCTTGCCTTAAGGCTGCTGGAAGCACGAGCTGCCACTCAAAAACCACATCTATAGGAACCTTTGGGCCTAAAACCAAAGGGCAAAAAGGAAAATGTGTAGGTTCCAGGGCAGGAAGACAGGTGACACTGATCCAGAGAGAGATTTTGGTGACCCTTAAATCACATAGACAAAGACGCCATCTGCTTGCCTGCTAACCCAAATAACTGCTCAGAATATGTCTGCTCACCGGGATGAGTAGACCCAGTTTGGAATTTGAAGTGTGGAGAGGAATAAAAGCACTTTGCCCCTTTTCCCTTGTTAACGAGATTAAACTCTAATTGGACATTTCTAGACTCCCCAGCCAATTGTGTCACCTTACCCCTTTACCTCCAAACCTCTCCATTCATCGTGGCTGTGCAGACATGGCCACTGTTGCCCCAAGTATGTCAACAAAATGGAACTTCCCCTGCTTCAATATTTGCACATCTTGGTCACTCCTTAGGGCTTCATCATTTGCTACAGATGTTCAAGGGAGAGGAGACAGAAGACAGGATTTCACATCTTTCACCTAGATTTTTTAATAAACGTGAAGAAGTATGTGTCAGGAAATGGGACAAGAAAACAGCTTTCCTAGAACTGTTTCACTTTAGGACAGTTTCTAACCAAGTCCATAGAAAGCTTCCTGAAGGAATCTGAGCTGAAATACAGAACTACATGTCTCCTCCTCTTCCCATAAAAAAAGCCTACTCTCTGATCTTGGTCATGTGCCCTGGAGATTCAGAGAGGATTCCTGGTGGGAGCAGCCCCTGGTCTACCTCTACTCTGCACGTCATTTCCAGAATAGGGATGAAATGACCTGACTTTCTTCAGAGCTATATGTGTCTCAGAACCGATTTTTTTTAAAACCCCTTGGACAAACACACAGTTCCAAATTTTTCCTTCTCCAGTTATATGGAGGAGCCCCTGGGTTCCTCTCTCAACCCCCACCCATGGTCCCATCCCACCCCACCCCCACTTTTCTGGGAAAGGAACTGGCCAGATGAGTTTCAAAGGCATAAAGAACAGGCTTTGCTTTCAGGGGTCCTAACAAACAGGTTGCAGGTCCTGAAACATAAGTTCATGCCAGGAAGAAGGCAATCCTCTATTTAAGCCCTTGTTCCTCCCCCAGACTTGGATTTAAATGTGCATCTGACTGAAATCCAGAAAGCAGTATTTCAAAAGTTGCTGGTGTGGTTCCAAATAGGTCACCCTCAGCAAACATTCCACTCTGGGCTTTCCAGAAACCACACACCAGAGTATAAAAGTCTCCCTGCCCTCATTTTACCTATCTGCCTCTAACCACACAACCAGATTTGAAATACTGGCAGAAAGGGAGGCTTTTCAGCTTACGACACTGGATTCCGTATGTTCCGTGGGATTTCTGTAGGTTGCCTCGTTTTATGGCTTTGGGGGTTTTGTTTTTTGTTCTCCGGAGCTGAATTGAGATTTCTCAGTTAGGGGAACAAATCCACGCCCGCCAGACCTCACTGAGAATGGAGACGTTGAGTTTAGCACAGGAAGGACAGCTTTGGGGAAGGAATGTCCCCTTCTGCCCGTGCACAGGCCCCCAGGAGCAAGAAGCAGAGTGTCCCCTCCACCCCGACGAGGAAGTGCCACATCCCTCTCTGGCAGCGGGCATTGCTGCCAAATTAGATTGCAGAGGAATTAAGATCGCAATAAAGAACAAATTGCTACCCAAGGGCATCGTCCTGCCTGAGCATCTAGAGTCCACACCGAAATGGAGCAGTGAGGAATGGTCACACATTTATCAGACACGTCCTCCTGCCCGTTTCAGCCTGCGAGCAGGGCCCTTCTGTAGAGGTTGTGCAGTAATTGTGATAAAACTGTGCACAAGACGTCCACTTGGAGGACAGGGGGTGGCAGCCTGTAGGAAGTTCACTTCCCTGAGCCTACGAATCATCTGGCCCTGTCCACACCAACCATCTGGCGGATATCTTGTCAACACCATTACAACCTCCTGGCCCCCCAAAATACTCATTTTAATTAACGCCAAGGGGAAGAAGAAATATTTAAGCGAGACATAGATTTTCCGGGCTGAGTCACTTTTTCAGTCCAGCAAACTGCAAACCCTTAGCTTTTCCGTGTGGCTGTCAGCTTCTCCCCAAGCTCGTTCTTTCTTTCCGATGCCAAACAGGCAGAAAGAAACCCAAAAACCCGGCGGGATTATTTCTCGGCGGGCTGTTCTAAGAACCCGGTAACCCGGCGGTTCAGAACCCATCAGGTGACGCGGATCGTGCTGTGCAGAGACAAGAGAAGCGCCTGAACCGAGGGCTTAATGAGCGGGAGGTGACTTCTCGTGAATGTGCAGGAAATGATTTTTTTTTTCCTTCACAGCCCAATGCTCTAGCCCAGACGTTTTGGATATTTATCATAAATGGGATTTAAGAATGTTTTTCTTCCCTTAGCAAGCCTCCTCCCTGATGGTTGCACGTCTTCCTGGACACCTTTCGGCTTTGAATTTGCGTTTGTTCCAGGAAGTGCTGAGAAAGCTATTTGTCACTCCCCGTGTGCACGATTCGTGTGTTTTCCTACAGCTGTTGCAACTAATTTATCATAAGCAGGCCCTCTCTGATCAGAATGCTTAATTGTTTAGGCCTGATGACTGCACCAGTACCGAGGCACAGTCAGTACCTCTCTTTCCTTTTGTTTCTGCGCCTTTGCTGTGAGCCACGTTCACTACCCCACCTCGCTGCTTCTCCGTCCTTTCCTACCTCTTTGCAAACACATCTCACACCACCCGAGGCCTCCCGGCCCCCTCGGTCAGCCTATGTTCTTATGACTGACTCTGGGAGGTCACTTTTGTCATCAGACAGACTTGGAAGCTGACCCCAGGGGCCAAGAGAGACAGACTTTAATCACTCCTGTTCTCTCGAGAACCTCGGGGCCCTCTCATGTTCCTGTTCGGAATCCCTAGAGTGCCAGCCCGAGGCAAAATTCTTCCAGGGTCTCTAAAATTAGAGGCTGTGATGAAAGGTTCAGGAGCAAAAAGGGGCTCCCTCACCCTGATCCTTTTAGTAGGAAGACCAAAAGCAGACCCTAGGAGCAGCTTTCCAAGCTTGAGGCTCACCTGTGCTGTTCTCACAGAGTGGTGACTGCTGCTGCTGATTTGCAGCAGACCCTGCCCAGGTCCTTCTGACCTGGGTAAATGCACTGATAGGGCGGTGAGCAAGCCCAAGTGCCAGTGGGACCCCGGGCCATGCTCCCTGGGCACCTTCCCACAGTGAGCCAGTCGCCAGCAGCACCGGGCTGGGCCGCAGAAGGGGAGCCACCTGGGGTCTCATGGCCTGTGTGTTAGGCGGGATCAGAAGGTGACTTCCCCAGCCGGGTCTTAAGCTGTGGTTTGGATGTGCAGTGGAAGGACATCTCGCCAGAGACACATTCAGCAAACACACATTGAGCACCTGCTGTGTGCAAGACGCCTGCTCAGAGCGGGAGACAAAGAACTAGACCTAGTTCCTGCCATGGGGAAACCTATCTCTTTAGCTTGGGGCAGGCGGAAGATCAATTTCAAGTAAGATGACCCTAGGAGCAAAAAAATGTAGCAAGAAATCATTGCTTTTATCTGTGGCATGCGTGCTGTGCGTGTGTGAGTGTCTTGGAGTGGTGGAAGAAAGGAGAAGTCTGAAAGACTGAAGTCTGAAAGGCAGAGACCTGATAAATAGGGCTGTGCCGGCATCGACCGATTAATCCTTCCAAGAGGCTCGGGAAGCCAGCTGTAATTAGATATGTTTTTTCTATTACTTAAATTGAAACAACTAATTAAATCCTTAATTAATGTTTTTTAACTACCTTGGGATAAGAAGTGCCAGAGAAGTTATTCTAAGTGCTAAATATTACCATGAAGTCCCAGGGAGCAGGTTGCTCCTGTGTTGACTCTGGAATCTGCTAGGAGGTTCCTGCTGTGAATAAAAGTCATTTGAAACAGAGTCGGCAAAATGTTTCAAGTATCTTCTTCCCCTTGACTTCCCCCAAGGTTCTCCCCTTGGCCTGTGTTAAAACTTTCATCCTTGATTTACCATCACCTTTGATCAAGCCCTCCGCTGCTTCTGATCTGGGGGGAGAGGGCTCATTTAGAAGAGGAGCTTGCCTGGTTCTGGAGCCCTCTGTAAAGTATCTAGCTTCTCTAGTGCAGGCTGTAAGCAATAATGAAATTTCCCCCGTGGGGAGCATTTTCATCTTTAAAACCTTAGCAGCTCTAAAAGGACTGATAAAACTGCATTGGGAGGCAGCCAGGCCAGCAGGAAGCTCTGCAGAACATTCACTTAATTTCCATGGTCTCTGCCCCTTGAAGAAATTGTTAGGGGCTGGGGTTTCCCTGCCCTGTGCTCCTTCTGTCCCTCTGACTTCCTCATGGTAAATCACTGATGAAGGCACTTATTGACAGAGACCATGGATCATTCCAGCAAGGCGCATGGTTTAGAGACAAATGAGAGAGGCTGTCTTAAAATTCCCCAGAAATCCTCGGAAGTTTGCTTAGAAGGCCTAGAAAAGAGTAGGGAGGATTTTACTAGGTCTTTATCCGGCAGGTGATGTCTCTTGGATTCAAGCTGAGAGGATATTTCACATCTGGGAAATTTGTTAATATCTTTTTTTATTATGCAGATGTTCACATCTGCAGACCCCTCCCCACCCTGGGATTGCTTTCGTTTCCCCTGGTGAGTGCCTTGGCTCACCCCACTCATTAATCTGCAGTTGTCTAAGCCAGCTAATGACAGATGTAAAGTCTCTAGGGACCACTATTTCCTACTTTGCCCCCTTTATATTCATGTTTGGAAACATTTATATTAATATTTATGTGAATGCATTCGGAGAATATGCTTGGTAAAATGAATTTATTCATGTAAGTGGATAGAAGACCACATTATAGAATCACTTAGAAACCTACGAACATATAAAACAAAAATTATTGGAAAGCTAAAATCCAAAGAAAGTCTTGCAGATTTCATTTTAGAATGCATTTCATTTTCTGTTGCTTTATATGTGCTCAAATTGGAAAAGACAACTATGTTTAAATCTACAAGTTCAGAAATGTATTTAGAATTCAGGATCTAGTTCAGGATATAATCAACTACATTTGAAAAAGAAAGAGGTAGTATAGATTATCTAGCATAATGATCCTCCACGCCGGCTGCACGGTAGTAAATGTGGGGAGCTTTTAAAAGTGCCAGTGCCTGCGCTTCACACCCAGAGTTCCTGAGTTAGCTGATCTGGGAACGGGGTCTAGGCAGCTGGGAGGCCACGTAACAGTCCCAGGGAATCTGGTGTGTAGCCAAGTTCGAGAATTCCACATACATGGTCCATTGACTTTTCTCATACTTAACAGGGTTCTTTTTCCCACTGAGCACGCTCCATCTAAAATAGCAGAATTGGTCTTTGGCCCAAAAGGTAAAGCAGGTCACCACAGTTCACCGTGAAGCCAAGTCTGTAGCTCCCGGGGAAGATGGCGGCTGAGACCAGCTGGCACCTCTCTAGAGGGAGCACGAGCCTTGAACAATCCTCTGTCTTCCCCATGAGAACTCCAAGCTTGGAGTCGGAAGACCTGGGCAGAGTCCTTGCTCCATTGTTACTTCTCTGAGTGACTGTGGTTAATGCACGTGGCCTTTCTGGGCCTCAGCTGCCTCACCTGTAGCATGAGGAAAGTCATGGCTTCCCAGACTTCCCAGGGAGAATAATAAGGCACTTGTGAACAGGCCTGTCCCCTGTGCGGAGCTACAGAACGAGCAAGTTTGTGGTGGACACTCTGTGCCTCTGGGGATCACCCTGGGATCCCAGGGGCCACCCTGGATCACATCGGCCAAGCCCAACATCAGCCTGGCTCCTGATGTGGAGTTTCAGGGTGGAAGCCCTTGAATCCCAGGTGTGCTGTGCCAGGACCAGGGGCGGGCAGGGGGGTCAGCAAACACCAGGGGCCCATCAAATCAGAAACTACGCCTGACTGTGGAACCCACCCTGGGGTGAGAATGCAGGCCCTTCCTGCAGAGTGAGGCTGCCTTCTATTCCCAGCACAACAGTCTAAGTGGCCGTAGGGCTGCTGGAAATGAGAGGCGGGGTGGTCTGTTGGCTACTCAGATTCCAGCTCTGTTCAGCTATGTTACCCCAGCAGCCCTGGCCCCCCACTTCCTGCAGGTACTAGCACCACCCTGACCCAGGTGTCCCGTGGCACGAATCAAGTGAGTGAATGTTCTTGAAGCCCTGAGCACGGTGCTGGCTGAGAGTGATGCCAGGTAGGGGTCAGCTGCTGTGGCCACACAGGGCTAACCTGTCCGTCTGTCCCCTCCCGCCCCAGTGCCTAGCCCCTCTTGTAATGGCTTTGACAGCACCCTTTCAAGACCCTGCCGGGTGCCGCTAGGAAAGGAGGTCTGCTTCATAGCCACCGTTCGTCTGGCAACACCACAATTCTTAAAGGCAAGTATCTGGGGGAGAATTTGTCATGTGGTAGTAGTGCAACTGAGTCACGCTTAGTTACAGTGAATTAAGCATCTTCGTGGAAAAGAATAAGATTGCAATGACGTTGTCACTGACTTTGAAAAGTTGAAATGTCTGGTTCCATCCTGTGACAGCCGCACATGCCCCTTGCCCCACCTCTGGTTTCCTTCCAGCTATTTTGCTGGAAGGTAATGTCAGCTGCCACTCAGCCTGCAGAAATGCTCGTCTGCAGCTCTGTAGACCCTCCTACCTTTCACACCAACCCTAATACCACTCAGGGCAGGCCAAGGTGAGGACCAAGCGTCAAAACCAAGGATTTGTCCGCATTCTCTCATCCGTGATTGCTTTAACATCCGTGGCATGAATGTTGAGTTAAATTAGTCATTCAAATTCAGATGAAAAGCCTTTTTCCACATGTTTACCACACTTGTAGATAATGGGAAGGGAGTGGTGTGACATTTTGGCTCTTAGGTATTTTTCCCCAGCTCGTGAAATAAATTTAGTATCAGCTAATACTGAAATTAGCTACAGATGATGAGTTTCAGTCCAACACAACTTGGAGACGGGCTATAAATGATTTTAACTTCTGTTATCCCTCTACCATGAGTTCTTGAACAAACCTAGGGTGAGCATCTGGCACCCCGAGCAACATTTTTTTTCCCCTTCTAATACAGGAAATGTGCATAGTTGACGAACCCTTAGAGGAATTCACTTCAAGGCATAGCTTGGAATGGAAATTTTTATTTCTGGATCACAGGTTTGTGAAAAGAAAAACATATTTGGGTTGGGTCCTTTTCAAGTGTTTGTTTGCATGAGCCAGGCTCTCCTTGGGAGAGAAAAGTCGGGCCTGGTCCCTTGGAGGAGAGGGCTTTCTGGCAGCAGGAAAAATTGTTCCTAGCCAAGAGTGAGGTGGCTTCCCTTCAACTGCAAGTTGTCCGTGGATATGTTCTTTGTTTGGGTCAGAGCATCTCAGGAGAGCCAGGTGCCACAGCCCGGGGACGTCTTTGGGAGACCCACACCCCCACCCCTTCGGGACCTTCTCCAGTTCCCAGGAAGGCAGGAGCAGATGGGAGAGAAACTTTTCATCTTAATTTCTCTCAACATCCTTTTGTCCCTTTCATTCAATCTTCTTTCTTCTATAACATTTTTCATGGTTGAAGGATGAGAAATCTCCCTTCACCACCCTTTAATTTTTTATTACGCTTTGGCGTTGGACTGACCCAGTCTATAGCTATTTTTAATTGTTCAGTCATGATAAAGTTTATTATTATTTAACCCAGGTGATGTCAGTAAAACCGAGTATCTAAATGCCAAAAAGCTTGAGCACTTTGGAAGACACAGCCTCTCTGGTTTGAACCATTGCGAAACCATCTTCCTGTCCTCCTTCTTGAGAAATGAGGCCTCTGTGTTGATTGTTAAGTGTGCCAACTGTACCCCCTCTGTATTGAGGTGCTGCCATGGTGAGTCCGGGAGGGTACTTGCTCTCTGATGAACTATCCCCATTGTTTGGCAGAGCCCCTCCGATCATAGGATACCTGCCTTTTGAAGTTTTGGGGACCTCGGGCTATGACTACTACCACATTGATGATCTGGAGCTCCTGGCCAGGTGCCACCAGCACTGTGAGTATCGCACACCCAGCCCCAGGCCTAAAGGCCTCCAGTAGCCTCCACAGGAGCCCCGACAGCAGGGCCCTGGGGCCCTGGAAGTCTGCTTATTATCTGGTTTCTTTTGAAGGAGGAAGACTGTTTCTCTGAAATGATGTAGGAGCGTGGTGGAGGTCCTTATGTGGTTTGCCCCCAGGTTGTGCTTTCACCTGGAATTGACTTTGCTCTGCCTCCTCCGACCCCCCAGCACCTTCTAGCGCTTTCTAACACCCTTCAGATAAGCAACCTATTTTAATCCTACTTAAGAAAATAAGATGATGATGGTCGTTTTTTCTAAGTTAATGCTATACATTTCAAATACTGAATTTACATCACTGCTTTTTGTCAACTGACCTATATTGGTCACCAAGCCAGAGGGCAGAGAGCTAGGCCCAGGACATAATGATGATCAGAATCTCCTTGCTGTTCTGCAGGAGCAAGGTCTAATGGAAAGGCAGAAATAGGTGACACTATAGGATGCTGTCCCTGCATTGGAGGGGACGTGCTCAGGATACTGGGGGGCTTGCCTGGCTGAGGGAGGGGATCAGGGGAGGCTCTCTGCTGCAGAAGATAAGGGGAAGGGCACCTGGGTGGCTCAGTGGTTGAGCATCTGCCTTGGGCTCAGGTTGTGATCCTGGGCTCAGGTCCCAGGATTGAGTCCCCAGGGAGCCTGCCTCTTCCTCTGCGTGTCTCTGCCTCTCTCTGTGTCTCTCGTGAATAAATAAAATATTAAAAGAGAGAGAAAAATAGAGATAAGGGGAGCCAGACTCATGATGTGGGGGGAGGGAGAATTATCAGCATATCTGGGTTCTCACTTAGCAAGAGGAGTCAAGAATTAACCACTTAAAGCTGTATATTCAGTGCCAAGTCCTAGCTTTAAACAGGAACTTTTGTAGTCATACTGACTTATGGATCCTGACACATGACCACTAACTCTGTATTTTGAGAGACGTGCCGTCTGTCATGCCCTTGAGAACTTTCTCTTCTCTTCTCTTCTCCTCAACGGAAGACAAGGCTCGAGTTCCATCAGGATCCCCTGTTAGAATCTGAGGCAAATCTTTAAAACTTGAACCCCTTGCTCCACAAAGGGTGGTCCTCGAGCAGCAGCAGAGTCATCACAAGGGGTGGGTTAGCCTTGTAGGCTCTCAGGCCTCTCCACCAGGCCTGCAGGATCAGAACAGCCATTTTGACAAGCTCCTCAAGTGACTTGTGGGCACCAGGAAAGTTTGAGAAGCAGGGTTACCTCAAGCCTCGGCTGCATCTGACCCTTCTGAGGGAGCAAGTCCATCCTGGTTGTAGAATTACCTTCATCTTCTGAAGGACTTGCCCCAGGGCTCAGGCTAGATCTTCTCACTCTGGAGCTCGGCTTCCCACCTCTTCAGAGATTGCCTTCTCTGAGGCAGTGGCTCCCTTTGTAGCTGTAGTTTTCGAGCTATTATATCTGTTAACTGTTTGCAGAAAGAGGTGCTAAACTCCAGCCACCAGGGCAATGAAACCCAAATTGTCCTCCCCTAAACCCACAGTCCCTCCCAGCCTCCCGCCCTCCAACAGCCCTGGGGTGGTGAGGCCTGAGGTGGAAGGCAGCTGGAGCTGACTCCTGCATTCAGGGCTGTGTACACTCAGCATGAATTGCTAACTGACAGCCGCATGCTCCCTCCAGAGGTTGCAGGCTGTCAGGTCTATTTGGGGCCTAGCTCTCCCAGTATCTGGATTGTTTATTCCATCCTTGGCTCCTGCAGCTCCAAAGACAGGTCCACCTGCAGTGGACAAACCTGTCCCCCTTTGTCACTAAACTCCAGTTAGGGAATCTGCCCTTGTCTGGGGCTCTTTTGAGCCTTTGAGCATCTGGGGAAGCATGCAGGTGGTTCTCCCATGATTTAAGAATTCAGTATTATTTACCAGGATCCTGAGAGTCACTTAAAATACAGCATACCTGGGGAAATCAACAATGTTGGGCACTGGGTTTGTGTGTGTGTGTGTGTGTGTGTGTGTGTGTGTGTTTAAGATTTTATTTATTTATTCATGAGAGACACACAGAGAGAGAGGCAGAGACATGGGCAGAGGGAGAAGCAGGCTCCCTGCGCAGAGCCCAACACAGAACTCGATTCTAGGACCCCGGGATCACGACCTGAGCCAAAGGCAGGCGCTCAACCACTGAGCCACCCAGGCGTCCTGGGCACTGTGTTTTCAAAGGCTTATATTTTTCACAGTAATTTCTGGGGGGAAGATCATTTTCATATCAATGTTTGCTACATGCAGACTCCGTTTTCTGCTAACAGTGATGCAGTTTGGTAAAGGGAAGTCCTGTTGCTACCGGTTTCTGACCAAGGGCCAGCAGTGGATCTGGCTGCAGACGCACTACTACATCACTTACCACCAGTGGAACTCCAAGCCCGAGTTCATCGTGTGCACACACTCGGTTGTCAGGTGAGGGCTGGGGCATGGAGGGTGGGCAAGGCCCCTGACCGCTCAGATGGAGCCCCCACTACCTTGGTACTCTCAGCTGCTGAAGAGCAAGCAAGCCCTGGGCTCGAATTTTTCAGCAGGCCCGAGCTGTACCCTGCAGGTCACAGAGTAGTCTCCAGAGCTCAGCTTCCTTCCAGGTACACAATCATCTCTGCTCCCCCTGCCCGGTGGTGGACTGAGGACTCAGGCCCCTCCACAAGCTTCATGCCCACTTTCAGGCTGCCAACATGTGACTTAGTGATTTACCGCTTCCCTAACCTCCTTCCACATTTCCCCTCATCTCCATTCATCCCCCAGCCTTCCCTTGTCACTGTTTTGAGAAGAAAATTAAGGGGCTCCTGGGTGGTTCAGTGGGTTAAGTGTCTGCGTTCAGCTCAGGTCATGATCCCAGGATCCTCAGATGAGCCCTGTATTGGGCTCCCTGCTCAGCAGAGAGTCTGCTTCTCCCTCTCTCTCTGCTTCTCCCCCATGCTTGTTCTCTCTCTCTCTCTCTCTCTCTCTCTCTCTCTCTCCCTCCCCCACCCTCCCTTTCTCCCTCCCTCCCTAAGACTTTATTTTCTTCTCTCTCTCAAATAAATGAAATCTTAAAAAGAGAGAGAAGAAAATTAAAATTTTACCTCTAAATAACTCACAGACCCAGTCCCCTTTATTTTTAATACATTAAAAACCCCTGCTGGCAACTGAGGCAGTGTTGGGAATAGAGCCTGGCTGCGAGTGGGAGAGGGTTCCAAGCAGTTCCCAGTGGCCTTAGGGAGCCCCCAGCTCAGGGGGGGGATAAGCAGAGAAACCCGGAGAAGCTGCATACCCAGCATTTCCTAGATGCGGGCTGTGTAAGGTCACAATTCCAAAGGTGGAGGAGAAATGTCATTCATGGGGTTTTTAACCCCTGACTGCAGAGATTTTAAGGACATCAATCAGTTTGAAACTGGTCTAGAGAAGAACTTGAGAGCAGAGCAAAGAAAGAAAGGTTATATATAGTGTAGCCATGTATGTATATCTGACAGATAATAGGTGGGTAGATATATATGTACACATAGATGCTATACATACTGCATTTTATATGTATATACATAAAAGATAGATGATAGATAATAAGTAGGTAGGTGGGTAGATAAATGGAGAGACACCATGCATACATACATGCACACACACACACATGCATTTATGCAGTCCACAAGCAAATCTCTCTTGTTTCAGTAAGTGGGGAGAAATGCTGGTCTTTCTTGCCAGTGACCCTGACCATCACACTGCATGCCACTCTCAGGGACTTGATCTTGGCTGCTCACCACACCCTGACACTTCAGCAGCCAGTGGTTTCCGATGACAGGCCTGTCCACCTACTGCCACCCAGCCTGGGCCTTTGCCACCAGGGAAGGCTGGACGTCATCAACATTTTGGTCTTCAGACTCTGCCCTTGACCCTGCTCTTTCTCTCCATCCTCTACCTCCCAAATCTTGGGAATCTACTCTCAGAGAAAGTAGGAAGTAAACTAGTGAGTAAATAAGGTAACAAGCATTCCAGGGGCCCAAGAGCCACTGTCACTTCTCAAAGGCCCTCGCCCAGCCTCTACCTCCACTCATGAAGCAGAGGCCACAGCTGGGGCCCTGCAGCCATCACCACACTGAATGGATTTACCCACGCTATTTTCAAAGTGGGTCCACAGACTAATCAGTACTCTGGGTCTGGATCTAGATTTGTTTGAGAGATAATGTTCAAAGGTTATAATTACTAGAAAAGTCATGTGTCACTTCCCTATGCACAGTCCAGACTGAGTAGGTTTTAAGAAAAGCTTCTGATCATTCAAAGGCCGAGGCTTATCCTGTAGATGAAAATATGTTTCTAAAGACAATTACGTTTGGAAGTCTCAGGGCATGGGGAGAAGCTAAGTAAAGGAGAAAGGGAATAAAAACATTCTGGAAAGGAAAATATTTTGAATATCACATTAGAAGTCACTCTGGTGGAATTTGGGCAGAGAATGAAACTCCTTCCTCAAACAAGTGACCAGACGAGCCTCCTTCGGGGTGACGATTCTGGGGTGGGTGTCACGTGGGGTACCTCGATGTATCACACAAGCCCTCTTTGCTGTTGCCTTCTGGAATGTCCCACCTCCAGCTGTGGTCTCTTGATTTCCCGATCAGTTATGCAGATGTCCGGGTAGAAAGGAGGCAGGAGCTGGCTTTGGAAGACCCGCCCCCTGAGGCTGTCCACGCTTCGGCACTAAAGGTATGCTGATCCCCACCAGCTGGCCAAAGGCGAAGTTCGCCTAAGTAAGCTCTTCCATGAGTTGTTATAATAAAAGTAGTAATATTTGTATTTGCTACACTCCCAGTACCATTCAGTACGTTTCCTGGGTGCTCCCTTGTTTACCATCGTGACATTCCTGTGAGGCAGGCACTGTTATTTTCCTCACCCTTCAGACGAGGCAGCACAGAAGCACACAGAGGATTTAACTTGCATACCCGAGGGTCCCGAGGGTTGGAACTCACAGAGCTGTATAGGAAACAGACTCCAGGGACGCCTGGGTGGCTCGTGGTTGAGCGTCTGCCTTCATCTCAGGGCATGATCCCCAGGTCCTGGGATCAAGTCCTGCATCGGGCTCCCCACAGGGAGTCTGCTTCTGCCTCTGCCTATGTCTCTGCCTCTCTGTGTCTCTCATGAATAAATTAATAAATAATCTTGAAAGAAAGAAAGAGGGAAAGAAAGGAAAGAGGAAGGAAGGAAGGAAGGAAGGAAGGAAGGAAGGAAGGAAGGAAGGAAGAAAAAAGAAAAACGAACGAGTGAGCCTCTGGACTCAAAGGCTCACTTTAGCAACTTTAGCAACTTCCTATCCTTATGAAGGTGGCTATAATGAGTCCACTTGGTATCTCTCCCAAACATGAAAAACTAGGGGCTTATTCCTTCATCCCATTGAGGTATAGAATAATGTGGGTGCCCCTGTCCTTCTCTTGGCCTAAGTGCTGATGTACTGCCTCCAGGACCCAGGCTCCCACGAGGAGACTGCCCATCATACACCCACCGTATTGTCAGTCACAAGCTGCACGTTCTACGTCTGTGTCTGAAGGTCAACAGCCATGGTGGAACCAGCTTTGTGTCAGGGAGCTCTGCTAGTGAGGGATGTTTCCCTTCACAAAGCCTTACCTCCGACCCTCCTCTGCACTCAGCTCTCAGATCCCCTCTAGCCAGGCTTTCCCCATTTCTGTCCTGGTGTGTCAGACAACTGGAGGGAAACGTGCAAGCAGACCAGAGCCTTGTTCCTCAAAGGTCACTCTTCCAGCAGACAGATATGTTGGGAGAAAAAGAAAGAGAGTAAGGAAGGGAGGGAGCATTGTATTTCTTCAAAGCCAAGAAGCTATCCATTATAAGATCCACCATTATTTATCTCCCACTAAGAAAGAGAAGATGCTGTCGCCAATCTGTGAAATAAGAGTTTCCTTTCATCAGTTGGAAGACACATCCCAATTTCTGATATGTCAGAAAACATAGGGGAAAGCGTCTCTTATATTGGCGAAATGCGGTTCAAGTTCCAGGCCGCCCAGGGACCTAGAATCCAGACACTTTGGCCAGAAGCTGCCGCAGCAGCAGTAATACAATGAAAGCATCTCTGGTCCATGAGAGTTGAGTTGGAAGGAAGGAGCAATCCCCCATAAGGCCCAGAGAGCAGTCAGTGTCTTTGGCGAGCCTCCCCTGCTGGCATGCTATGTGGCCGTGTGTTCCATGGTGATCCATCACCAGCGCACTGGTACGACACACCTGTCATTGTTTATGGAAGTGTTTATTGCTCAGCTCTGTCATATAATGCATCGTGTATCATGTCCGAGAACAGAACTAAGCTGTCCATAGGCAGGTGTTAGACACACCATACATCACGGCTCGCGAACAGGCATAGTGTGCATCATCCAGTCAGAAATCTGTTCTGGAGGTTTCTGATCCTTTGAGAATCCTAGAACCCAGTGGAACTTCTCATAAACATGCACATGTGTGTAAACACACAAATACAATCTCAGCCTGCCCCCTTTTAAAGGAAAAGCTCTGGAACAATGCCTTTCAAACTATTAGTGCTAATGGACAATTTGTTTAATTTCAAATCTGTCACTGAGCGATGCTTTTGTGAAATGCAAGTTCCCGTGCTTGAGTGTGATGTGCAGCTATGTCACATGGCTATGGAAGTTTCTCAGAGCTTACTCTCATTGCCTGCACATATTTCTCTGCTGACCAGGAGTGTGCAATTTGCAAACAGCCATGGGCCAAGGACCCCACTCTGAAAGGTGTATCTAGGGGAGACTCTGACCAAGCAGCAGAGCCTCACAGTTGACATTTAGCACAGCAAATCCAGGCACATCCTGTGATTCTGTTTTGCACAAAGGACCAAAGGTCACATATCAGGCATTTCAGCCCTTCTCAGGCACATGCACAGCATCCACCCTCCGGGGAGTCATGACTCAAAAGACAGAATAGCCATATAGACTCACACCCAGAGATTTAAGACCAATACCCTGGGACATAGAACCTAGTGGATGCCAGGAACATCACCATCCTCCTATGACTGGATAGGAGCGTGGCTTGGGAAAGCAAACATTATGTTTCTTCTTTAGCTTAAAAATTATCCTAAAACCCCTGTTTTCTTACACTTATGACACTAAGGAGAGCAGGATGGAAGGACCTCAGTGTTGGGAGGTCACAGTTGCTTTCTCATCACACAATACTTGAAGCAGGGGCATCCTGGGATCTGGGATCAGTTAAGATACAGGAACCAGTGGACAAGAGATCATTGACCCTTTGCCTATTCTCCACTCCAGGGCCCTGAGGCTGCAGAGGAGAAGCAGTGGGGAGACCGTGGTGGGAGGTGGTCTGAAGGGTCCAAAGGCATCTGTTTCATTGGAGTGTTAACAATCCAGCACACTAGCACCCTCATTTCTAGAACTTGCCTCTTCTCTCCTTCTGGGAAAGCCAAGATTCTGGGCAGTAAGGTGACAGTTTTAAGGAAAAAATAAAATGCAGCATCAGTTACGAAAATCTACAAAATCCAAATCCAAGGTGAGGAAGCATAACAGATACTGCTTGTATAAGGCCACAAGCCTCTCAAAGATGCCTGGATTACATATATATACATATATTCTACCCAGATATGTCAGGATTTATTTCCAAATAGTTCTGATCTTTCTCCCTACACCCTCCAAATTTTCCCTCCTAGCTAGAGAAGAGCTAAAGTCACATAATTCATTCCCATCCTCTCGATGCTGAAATATGGATTGCATGTGTGTGTGTGCACGCGTGCGTGCATGCATGTCTGTTTCAGGACAAGGGCTCCAGTCTGGACCCTACGCAGCACTTTAATGCACTTGACGCTGGCACCTTGGGCCTTAACACCAGTCACTCACCATCAGTGTCCTCCAGAAGCTCCCACAAATCCTCGCACACGGCCATGTCAGAGCCCGCCTGTGAGTATGCCGCCACGGATGGCAAGGGGGTGGGCGCCCCATGGGGGGCCAGGGTGCAGGGGCCCAGGCCTGAGCAGATGGGGGCGGTCCCTGCCCACGGGGTGAAGCTGCCTTGCAGTTGGTACTCTTTCTTCCTTCCTTTCCCGCTGGCTTCCTGCCTTCCACCTCTCCACGTGCTGGAGCCGCAGAAAGCAGGTGACACGTAGACCAGCTGGTCTGGCCAGGTTTGGGTGACTCCAGTAAGGTGTGAGGTCAGGCAGTTGGTTGAACCGGGCAGTCATGAAGCTTGGGGATGGTTTGCTGGCGTCTCCCCGCTCACAGGTGAGGTTGGAGGCTGATAGAACTTCTGTGCCTCTCACTCGGCTTCCGTTCATGCTGGCCTTCTTTTGTCAACCAGGCCCTTGTTATGTGGACACCATAGTCATTGTTCCCTTCTTTGGATAGGAAAGCCATTTAGTATGTGTGAATCAGGAAGGTGATTAGTTGCTTTCTTCCAGCCACCCCGAGCAAGCTGATGGCAGAGGCCAGCACCACGGCTTTGCCGCGATCGGCTGCGCTGCCCCAAGAGCTCCCCGTGCCAGGGCTCAGCCAGGCAGCCACCATGCCGGTACGTGTGTGACTTTAAACTTCTCGGCCGGGGGTGCCCCAGCGTGGTGGGGCTGGCTAGGCCACAGGACAGCGTGCTACGTCTTCCCAGAGAACCAGATGTACGTAGAGATTGAGAGTGTAGGATGGCAGGCAGGGGTGGGAAGCTAGGTAATTTAAGTGGCTACCAATCTGAAACATTTTTGCTCCAAAATTAACATGAATGTTATACTCAAAGAATGCAAAATCCAAGAGTTTTAAGGATTAAGCTGGAACCCTAAACCAGGGATCACCCCCACCTCACCTCGGAGTCTCTGAGGATATACAGGATCCTTCCATTTGGGCTCCTGTTTCACTCCAGTGAAAATGTTTGAGATGTCTGTGTCAACAGAACAATACGTCTGCATATATCAGGCATTCCCCTGATACACACCAGACCTCTCCAGAAGGTCAGGGAAGGAGTGGCCTTCTAGAAAGCTTGCTGGCTATATGAAAAATCACTGACGTACAGTTCTCCAGGTATCTCTTGCCTCATAAGGGGTCACCCCAAACTTAGTGGTGTAAAGCAACAGTCCTTTCTCACGTTCATGGGATCCAAACAGAGCGCAGTGGGGCTGACTCCTCTCTGCTGCCTGGTGTCGGAGGCCTTGCCAGCCCAGCCTGGGGAATCCACATCCCAGGTGGATCCGCACTCACCTCTGCCACCTGGGCTGGGCTGGGCTTGCTGAAGGCCACCAGGCCACCCACCCTCAACTCACATGGGCCTCTCCACACCTGGGAGCTGAGCTTCTCCCAGCACGGCGACTGGGTTCCAAGAAGAAATGTCTGGAGAGGGGACTTCCCAGGAGAGCCAAGCAGAAGCTGCATGGCTTTCTATGACCTAGCCTCGGATGTCCCACCGTGTCACCTCTGCCATTCGTCTTGGGCAGAGCGGCCACAGCTCACTCACAGAGATGGGCCTAGACCTCCACCTCGGGATGGGAGAAGTGTGAAGAACTTCAGGGCCTGCATCCAGGTAGTCGCCAAATACCTTACATCCATCCCTCGCTGGCATTTCAGAGATGGGGGTGGACATGCCACCTTCCTGCTTGCTGTCTCCCTGAAAGTTATGCACTTGAAAAGCTTGGGTGACATGTTTTATTTTCAAAACAAGCACGATAAATGCCACTTTCTTTCTCCCCAGCCACCTTTCAACAGGCTCATAAACCATGAACCCCATTCTTCTGGTAGTTAGCTGTCCAATAAAACTACCTTCTGCCACTGATGGAAGCACGGTCCTGGTCCCTGCCCGCTGTGGGGATGCAATCGGGAGAATCTGAAGCAGGCTCTGGGTGTCCCTGTGCCTGGGGTTGCTCACTCAAAATTAGGCCCCCTGCTGTCACTTCCTCCCAATGTAGTCCAGGGTAACACTTCCCATTTGGGCTGCTTTCTGGGGTCCCTAGCGCCGGAGGACAGTTTGGAAACAACTTCAGAAGAATCCTTTGATTTTGCTTTTAAAACTCTCACTAGTCCATGAAGCTAAGTGTTTTACCTCTCGGGTCTACACTTTGTCTCGCCACCATCCCCCTGCCCTGTCCCGAGTGATCGGGAAACAAGGTCTGTGACTTGGCTGACCTCCCAGGAGTGTCTCGACTGGATTCCAGGCAGGGTCTGGTGAAGTTGCACCAGTGTTCACCGCCTGGAGGAATTCATGGACATATATGTATATGCATGGCACTAATGCATGTCCGTCTGCATTAGTGTTGAGCAGAAAGCGTCGGGACCACACGCAAAGCCAACACCGGTTATTAGCGCAACCCCATTCATGACACTGCTAAGAATGTATCAGTTTGGGAGAAGAGCTGCCAAATCCACCAAGAATGGCATCTAGGACAGAAAGCAAAGGAGGGGGAGTGGAGCAGAGCTGCCAAGCATGATGGGGAGGCATCACGGACCCCGAAGGACCCTAGAATCTTACTCAAGAGCACGCTGCACCCTTCACCAGCCATGTGTCAGCTCTGACTCCGTGTCCTGCAAGAGCAGCAGCATAGCCCACCTTCTAGCAGTGAGCTCTTCACTCTAGCGCGGGAGGGCCTCCTTTAAGCCAGATAACCCAGCTGACCAAGGACACCCGCATACCTCTGGAATGGCCCAGAAGTTTATGTGTTAATAGAGGCCCCCTCTCTTCCCCAGGCACCCCTGCCGGCCCCATCATCCTGTAACCTTACACAGCAGCTCCTGCCTCAGACCATCCTGCAGAGCTCCCCTGCCCCCATGACACAGGTGAGTCTGGGACCCAGGAAAAGAGAAACCTGGTGGCAGCACTTCCTCACGATGTAATGCCTGCCTGGTAACCTCTGAATGTGGGGATGCACCGGTACCTAAGTAAAGGTACTATACCAAGATCCCAAAACGGGAAACGTTTCTCCCAAGGTGCCAGTAGGACATGTCAAGCTATGAATTCTCTCCTATACGTGTGCATCTGGCAACTGTCCTTTTCTTACTCTTCATTCATCTCTGTCACTCTTCCATGTTCCTCTTACTTTCTATGACTCCAGATTGGTTGTGTTATTTTAGGAAAATTTAAATTAGGCCAAATGTCATAGGGAGACTGCAAAATTGTAAGAGCTGTGAGTCCAGTACTATAAATACCACATTTGGGTGGGTTTTTTTTTGTTTTGTTTTTTGTTTTTTTTAAGGATCATGGCTTTGCTGACTAATTGCTTCTTATTTCAGCAACATTCAGTGAGTTGCTACTTGTATCAGGCAGTGAGCGAGTGTGAGGGGCACCGAGTGCTTGGAGCACAGTCCTTGCTTTTAGTAGGGCAGGATTCAAGGGAGGGGCAGGCATAGAAAGGGACCGACCTCCATGGCAGGGCATGTGTGTTTCTTTCAGAACCTGTAAGAAAATACCCCCCACACACACCCCTGGAGGTAATGCCTAAGCTGGGCCTGGAAAAATGGGTAGGAGGTTGCCAAGTGGAGGGTCCACAGGGAAGAGGGCGCAGGTATGGGCTTCAGCAAGGAGCTTTGACAGTATGCACCATGCTTGAGGCCTGGCAAGTGGCGGAATGAAACAGTGGTCATTCCTTCTGTGGCTGAGTAGGGCAGTGGAGCTGATTGGCATTATACTCCACTGAGGCCAGCCTCTGCTTTTAATCCCTTCATGGGCTTTTTAGCTTGGTTCTCCTCTCTGGCCCCAAGGGAGTCACAGGTAGCCTTTCACCAACACATGCCCCTGGCCGAGCTCTTGCCTAAGTGTGGACTCGGTGCAAACTTGTCACCACTGATGAAAACTCTTCCACAGCATACGTCCCATTAACAGTGGTCTCAAATGCCTTCCTAGAATAAGGACACCTGCTAGCACATGCTCCTCGCTACAGTTAGGCTAGAAGGATATAAAAATTACTCATCCAGAGTCAACTAATTAAAATCGTCTATATTCATCCTCATTAGGAAAAAAAAATTCTCCTCGAATTTCCAAGGCACATTTGGTATGAAATTAGTAACTTTTTCAATCCAAAGGCACATAAAAGGAGAGTCCCTCTAACTTCTAGGTCTTGCATAGTAGCAGGATTTCTTTGTTTTATAATGCATGATGATGTGATGAAGGACTTCTACAAGTTCTGATTTTGCATGTGTCAAACATCATTTTGATTAACAATGAGAGTTCTTAGTCTGTTAGGCATATTACAATCAATAATGACCACATTCCTGAAGATGTTCTTGCATAATGCTGACCTTTCAAGTCAGTCAGTTTTTTTCATACCTGCTCCGTGCAAAACAAGGGACACTCATTTTCTCTCTTCCTGTTCACCCATGTTATCACCCTAGCCCCCTATCACAAAAAGGGGGAAGAAATAAAATCCAAAATCTGAGAAATGGTTCCCTGGGTAGCTGGTGGTTTTGCTTCACACGGTTTTTCTAAAATGTCTGTAAATTCGAATAAATGTCTTTATCAAAAAGCCCATGATCAGGAATCGAACAAGAGACTCATGCCTGGGTGTCCTGTAATGCCTTGAGAAAATCAGAATAATGCTGGAAGTGACTAACACTTATGAAACACAGTGTCGGCCCCTCCCTGACTGCCCGGCCTCTCCCGTTTCCCTTTGGAGCCACCTGGGCAGCCCAGAGCCCCCTCTCTACCGGATGAGCCAGACGTAGCTCCTGACTTTGTAGAACCCACCGTGGAAGCTTCTGTGTTGTGTGTGTACGTGTGTGTGTTCAATCTCCTACCTGCTAGAACTCATTTTCGTTCTCAATCGAATTCTCTTTCAAACTCCCAGCTCAGTGTTTTGATTACTTACATTCTGCTGAGGGATTTTTGTGATACATTCTGGCATAGCACAGGTATTTTTAAACTCGTGTTTAACAGCAGAACTTTTTCTTCTAAATGAAGGCTGAAGCCAGAGCTGCTCTGATTGAGGTGGATTTGGGAGGCAGGGGAGGTGTTGCTGGCAAAACCTCTTGGCCTCGTCCCACTCCTGAGACTCTGGATTCACATTTTGGCCCCTAGCACCTTCTAACTCTGTGATCTCAAGCGAGTCACATGCGTGACATGGCGTGTGATGTGAAGAATTAGTGTCCTGCCTCAGCTGGCCTGGGGCAGTGACTGGCAGGTGTGGGTCTCCGTAAATGGCAGCACCCACCTTTATTATCCGTACTGGCTCTTTTTATTATTTCGCCGCTGTGGTCAGTTACTCCATCCTTCAGTGTATCCCAGCTATATCTGAAATTCTCCCAGCCGCCTTGCTCTCCCGTGTATAGGAGGGCAGAGGGCAGGGGAAGAGTCTCTGGAAGGGTTTGCAAAAGACGATGGGCAAGAAATGGAAAAGGGAGATTGTTGGGATAGAGATTGAGGAGAATAAAGGTTGTTCTTTTTAAAAAAGGAAGAGGAGAAGGGGGGGAGGGAGGAAGGGAGGGAAGAGCCAGGCCAGCAAACACAAGAAACAGGAATTATTGAGTGCCCCAGAGAGCCCAGAGCAGAGTGCTGACCTCACCTGCCATGACCTGCCATTCACGTTTCCTGCAAGGAAATACCTTATGTCAAGGTGGACAGGTAACATGGGGCAGAGATCACCTGTAGAATCTTCCTAAAGCCAACGTCCATCCCAGGAGAGTCGTAAGAGACAGAGAGAAAAGGAAACTTGGCACTCTCCTGCAAAGCAGTCATCTTGTCCCTCCTCTAAGGTCACCCTCTGCCAGTGTTACCCTCAGGACAAATGTCAGGTGATAGTACTTAGTTCTTTTGTGCACAGACTTCTAAGAAGTTCACAGCAGCAGCCGAGCCTGGGGGCAGAGAGGGTGGGTGGTAAGGCCTCCATGGCCCCCCGCCAGTTAGGAGAGCAGGGCCCCAGTGAAATGTCAGAATCAAATTCATTTCAGGATCAGATTCAGGATAATGATAGGATCCCAGATTGCCTGTGAACTGTCACCTGCTCTCCGATGTACTGCTTTTGACATTTGTCTCCAAAATCATTTGTCTGGCTAAGCAAATTTGGAATAGCATTTGGTGAGCCCTGCTTACAAAATCACGTCCCGATTCTGTGGCCCTCCCGGACTGCCGTGCATGCAGTACGTTAGACCTGCAGTTCCAGTGGGCCTCAGGAAAGCCCCCACGGGGACCCCTGGAATGCCTGGCGCCCACCCAAAGCCCTCATGCACTGCTGAGATCCCCAGCGGTGAGTCACTCAGTAGGGACACCAGAAAGGGTGGATAAGGGAGCGGAAATGAAAGTGGGCAGGGCTGCTCAGAACAGCAGCAACATCTGTCTGCGAGGCTGAAATCATTCTTTCATCTGGTTGTATGTTTTGACTCCACCTTCAAGTTCTCAGCACAGTTCAGCATGTTCCAGACCATCAAAGACCAGCTGGAGCAGCGGACACGGATCCTGCAAGCCAACATCCGGTGGCAGCAGGAAGAGCTCCACAAGATCCAGGAGCAGCTCTGCTTGGTCCAGGATTCCAACATGCAGGTGATGCCCCTTCCTGGGCCAGGGCCTGCCATGGTCTCTGTCTTCCCCACCACCCTGTGTCACATTTGTCCATCATTCCTGGGGGGAGTAGGACTCCCGCCAGAGTCCCCCTGTACTGCCCTAATGAGTCCTGCTTACTAAGCATATTGAAATCTCCAACACTAAGTACAAGGACTGAATCCCACCTCCTGCATCCCCAACTCCTGGCCAAACATGCACATCACATGACACCCTCCCCATTTACCCCTCTCTCTGTTGGGCACATAATGTCTACACATCCCCTGCGTTTTTATTCATGAGTGGTGGTTGATTGTCCTGCACTACTGCCGGCCTCCCTCCCGCGGGCTTATAAACTCCTAGCACCTGTATAACTGCCCCACTGCCGGTGGGGGACATGGACACAACCATGCTGTTGCCTCTCATCCAAAGCATTCATGCAGGCAGATATGGGAAATGATGAGATCTGCACCCTGCACCGAGGGGGACAGCGGAGGGACCCTGGGGGCTGGAAGTCAGCACCCTGACATCTCCGGGCCACCCCATTTGTGGCAGGCCGGTTGTGGCACTCTGCATGGTCTGACAACCGCAGCTTTTAACCATGACACCCTGCCCTGGATGTCGCTTCTCTGAATCCTTTTGGAAGATTGCCTTTGGAAGGAAAGCTGTATATATATATTAGTTCTCTTTCAAGGATAAATGATTTTTAACGAATTTCACTTGTATCAGTCCAAGACTGTTCTTCCCAAGCGCACTCTTTTGACCCAGGCTCTAATGGTGAGTGTAATTCCAGCTCGCCTTGGAGTCCGCCTCAGAGCTCTAGGCATTTGCACCCTCCTTAGGGGAGCAGAAGGAAGCAGGAGAGCCCCTTGGGCCATAGGACTGGAGCCCCGGGGGCCACGGGCAGCCCCCGAGCGGGCACAGCAGCCAGCAGGTGTGCGCTGAGCTAACGAGTGATGGGGCTGCGTTGCTGGGCAGCGGGAGGCACCTGCTGCCTGCCCTCCCGCCTCCCGGGCACCCCCCCAGGTGCTGCCCCTGCTCACCGCCCACCCCCCTTCAGAGGGCCAGCCCACAGCCGGCCGCACCCACAGGGGACCCGGGAGAGGACCACAGTGTTTACAGGAAAAGAAATGGAGTCATCGTGGTGTCAAAGTCCCCTTTTACTTATTCCTTCCCAGCTGTAATATTTTCTCACTGATCCAGGGCCCGATTGGCAGAACTTGCCTGACTCCAATTACTTGAATGGAATTTTTACACTAACAGGAAGGGGGAAATTAAGCCAGAAACTGCTAAAAGCAAGGTAGGCGTATGAACATCCTCCTCAGAGCCCGGGCTTTTCTATTTCCTGCCTTTTCCACATTCAAGCTGAATTCTAAAATAACAGGCAGCACAAGGTTATCTCTTTCACTCCTTTTTATGAAGAAGTCTGATTTTTTTTCCCTCATGACCAATGCATTCTGTTTCCCCCTGAAGTATATATTCCAACAGGGCACCTGAGTTTTGTAAGGGTTGATGTGGAAATCAAGACCTCCAGTGTGTTCCTTCCCTGATTTCGTTCTTGTGACCTTATCTTTGCAGTGGGATTTTCCAAAGAACATGGAAATCCATAGATAGTCCAACCAGAGAATGGTTCCTCCAGCAGTCTGCCTTCTTATAGTTTTACAAGTTTACAGATTTAAAGAAATACATTCCAAAATGTTTAACTAAAATGTGATATTCGTTTTTTAAAAAAACTGCATGGTTTAAGTATAAAGAACAAGCAAACAAAAATTACTCCACCCCTTCCCCCAGAAAGGTAGGAGTGGGGAGGAGAGATTAAATAAGAATGGCAAAACGTTGATAATTGTTGAAACCTAATGATAATATGTGGGGTTTAATTATGCCTCTATTTTGTGTATTTCTAAAATGTCCTGTGATAAGTAAGTATTGGCAAAAGTAGATTAGAATAATGAAAAACCACATGTGAGGATAAGATTGGTTTATTCATAAAAATGAGAAGCTTTTTTTTTTTCTCTGATAACTTTTTCTCTTTAAATGTGGAAACTGTTTTTCTCATATTTGTATGATGTTGACCCCGGTGACTTTTAAGAAGTCATGTTCCTAAGCCATAAAATCCTACATTATTGTGGATAAATCAGAGGCATGGATACGCACAGCAGCAAACCAGGATTGCCCCCCACAAAATCCTTTACCCAAATGTCGGTGGACTTTCCTACTTGACTTCAGTGCCCTGGAACTTTCATTGAGCCTATGTGTGCATGTGATGCTTGCTGAGTACGACTGGAGGAAAAATATAAAGATGGGGTTATGAGGGAGAAGTCCTCTAGGCTGTTGGTGTTTGCTCCTCGGTGGAGTCATGAAGGGAGCCACTTGGGAGAGCTGTTCTGGGGAAAGGCTGTTGTCACCCCCTGCAGTCCAGAGGAGGATGCCACTTTCTCTCTTTTTGAGAGTATGTGCGCCCTCTACTGGCTACTCAAAGAAATGCCCGGAAGGGCACCTGTAGCAACAGCATTTGAATTCCTTGATTAGTTGTTTCTTTTTTCTTTTTTTTAAGATTTTATTAATTTATTCATGAGAGACGCAGAGGGAGAGGCAGAGGCACAGGCAGAGTGAGGAGAAGCAGGCTCCCTGCAGGGTAGCCTGATGCAGGCTTGATCCCAGGATCCTGGGATCACGACCTGAACCAAAGGCTCAACCGCTGAGCCCCCCAGGTGCCCCTTGATTACTTCTTTCAGTCATCCATCTTTCTTTCCTTTCTTCCATCAATCCATCCATCCATCTATTCACCCATCATTCCTTCCTTCCATCTATCCACCTATGCATCCATCCGTCCTTCCATCCGTCTGTCCTTCCATCCATGCACCCACCCACCCTTCCTTCTGTCCCTTCATCCATCCCTCCACGGGCAGACACCCATTATGTATCCAGCTCTTGGCTAGGCACTGTGGGAATACAGAGATAGGCAGGAAAGGTAGAGGATGCCTTCTACCCTCAGAAGGCACACATCAGTGAGACAAAGTAGAAACCTAGCAGTCTCTGACATAACATGAGCAGAAATAATTTGCCTTTCTCTGAGCAAAAGCGTCATTTATTTATTTATTCATTTATTTATTCATTCATTCATTCATTTAATTCATTTATCTCTTAGACAGTTTCTCTATGCCCAAAGAGGCAAGGGAATGAAGAGCTCCTTTTTTCATTTTAAATATCGTCATTAACATTGAGCCCTATGTCTCAGAATAAATCTCATTTAATCCTTTAAGAGATATGTGTTGTTGATGTCAGTGTTTTATTAATGAGGAAACTAAAGCTTTGAAAAGCCATGAAAATTGCCCAAGGTCACACCAGTAGTGGTGGGGTTGGAATCTGAACTAAGCTGTGATTGAAGCTACATTATACTGCCTGTCATAAATAAAGGTTGCATTTACTTGAAATCTAATCAGAAGGTAAATTGTACCCTACCAGAGAAATGTATGTTATGTAATTTGAGTGTCGAGTTTTTTGCTGAAGTGATGAAATGTAGGTCACCATGTGTGTTATAAATAAGCCATATTATAATAGGTAGCTGGGAACCCATAAAGTGTCAATCCCCCAATGGAATCTGTGATGATGGATACCCAGAAAATTCTTCTTAACTTCTAAAGTGACAAAGAGCTCTCATGCAAAACTTCCCTGATGGAGGTGGGGTGTGACTGGACAGGAGGGAGATCGGGGGTGGGGGAGGTGGTGGGAAGGGCACCAGGTGGGAACCTGGTCCAAGTCAGCCCCCCACCCACCTCCGGCCTCTGGGAGGCAGCTCAACCTCACCCATGAGGCACACGCTTGAACTGACTGATCCCGAAGAGCTCCTGCAAGTGTCTGCTTGGTGTGGTTCTACCCCTGCCTCTCCATGATCACTCTGTCACTCGGCAGGTGTCAACGTGTCCGTTCTGTGCTGGTTTGGAAGTGGTACTGAGCTGAGTACGGGAAGGGGGGTTAAAACCCCAGATGCTGGAAGGAAGAGGGCCTCCCTCCTGAAGAGCTCAAAGCTCCAGGCCTAGAAAGCCTAGATTCTTGCTGCTTGGCAAGAATCCAATATATTAGATAATGTTAGTTTTCAATGCCCACAGGACCTTTGGTTGAAAGAGCTGGTCTTAGGTTTAAATTATGATAAAAAAGTATTAAAGTTGTTCTTCTTAAGCCTTTAGAGTCAATTTACAGATTACATTTTATTTACAAATCTACTAATTTGGCCTAAAAGTAGCAGTGCTTTTACTTTTTTATTTATGTTCGGTTAATTTATAAATTTAACAGATTGTAAATAATCAGCATTATCTACAAAAGCCATTAATCTGCAAGTTCATTATATCTAAATCCTTCAAACATTTCATGTGCCTAACATGGCAGACATGTAAACTTAAGAAGTGAAATCTTTGTAAGCACTTAACCAATTTCTTTAAACCAAATACACCGGGGATGCCTGGGTGGCTCAGTGGTTGAGCATCTGCCTTTGGCTCAGGGCGTGATCCTGGGGTGCTGGGATCTAATCCTGAATCAGGCTTCCCTCGGGGAGTCTGCTTCTCCCTCTGCCTGTGTCTCTGCTTCTGTGTGTGTGTGTTTCTCATGAATAAATAAATAAAAATCTTAAAAATCAAATACACCAAACTTACAAATGAAGTAGATCAAGATTCTCATAAACCCTCATTCTATAAACTTGATCAAATTCTCTTAAGCCTTTCAAATGAAGATTGCCAGGCTAATGTATCACATCTGCCTTCCTGGGGATGGAGAGTCACCCAATTAATGGGAGTCACCTAATTAACCGGTTGAAGATACCAACCAACCACAATGTGGGTTCACACCTGGGTCAGTGGCCTGGTCCTGCTGCCAGGATGGTGCAGCCTGTGGCACAGGTTAGCCCACCCTCTGCCACTGTGCATTCCATTCACGGGATATTTCTCTCTCCTTGTAAGAAACTGATAAGCCAGCCCAGACTCTATACAAGTATGTCAAGTTTTTTATAAGTCATCCGGGTCTAAGCATCTCTCATACTATTAAACCTCCATCACTGGCCTGTAACATTCTTGATGCCAGGGTCAGTGTCCTGCCAACCCACTGCTCCATCTCCAGGGCCCTTGCCCTGTGCTTGTAGCATCACAGCACCTCATGTCCCCATGTTGAGTGAATGACTTCTTCCCAGGCAGGTCAGAGAGCAAGAAAGCTGACCTCTTGCCATGGATAGAGAATACGAAGAAGGTGCAGACACTTTGAGGTGCAAAGGCAAACCCCTGAAAGTGAGGGCAGGTGATCCCCACCTTAAAGGCACTCCTGTTTTGCTTCCAGATGTTTCTGCAGCAGCCAGCTGGCTCCCTGAGCTTCAGCAGCGCCCCGCGGCCCGAGGCTCCACAGCAACTCCAGCAGAGGTCGGCCCCCGGCTCCCAGTCCCAGCTCGTGGCCAGCCCCCAACTTCCAGGGCAGATGGCCTCTGCCCAGGTGGCCAACCAGCACCTGCTCAGAGAATCCAGTGTGATATCAACCCAGGTGAGTGTGCTCGCCTTCACACACAGACCGGGGGCACTGGAGTCCTGCAGTCTCCCTGAACCCGACACCTACCGAGCCATTCCTCTGGGACCAGGGCTGGATTATGGTGGGGAAGGGTTTTCCTTCCTTTATTCTAAGTCACTTCAAAGCCCCACGTTGTACTAGTTTCCTCCTGTGTCTTGTTAATATGTTAAAATACCTCAAAGGTATCCTGCCCCTGAAACATTCAGCTTTGATCCTGACCAGGCTTGGAGGGAGATGTGGACACCCAGACACTCACACTGACAGCCATATATCCCCATGTGTGTCCTCAGGCCTCATCTTCTGCTTCTGGTTTTAACCAGTGTGAGAACACAGGCTGTCCACTTCTGCTCACTGCCCCTTCCCTGGGGCCAGCATGCCCCTCCCCTGGGGCCAGCATGCCCCTCCCAGTCCCCCAGATTCCCCCCAAGCCCTTCCCTCATAGCCATTACCACGTCCTACGAGCCACCACTGACCTGGCCATCTGACAGTCACTGGTCAATAAATGGCACTTGAATGGAATTCAGAAGTCCTAAGCTTCTGCTTCTGGAAGATCAAAGGTTGGAAGGCAAGATATGGCCTCTCCTGAAGCCTCCTACTGGCATATGTAACCATGGGTTCACCATCCCCCAGGGGAACAGAGATGAAGAAGGCCGGTCTTGACTCCAAGGAGCGTCTAGTCCCATGGGGCCACTGGGCGTGTAAATAGATAATGTACAACGAAATGCAGAAAAAGTACACATTTCAGAGTTTGGCCCATCTTCAGGGTTTTTTTATTTAAAACGCAGCCTTTTGCTTCTAAAGGTCAAGAGAAAAATTAATGAGGATAGCCAAAAAGAATCTGGGAAAGAAAAAGCTGAGGCAGGACCTACACTAACACTGAAAAATTCCATAGACGCTCAAAGAGTTAACACACCATGGCACCATCATATGAATGGACAGTCAGCGAAACAGTGGAAAACCCAAGAAGCAAAAGTCCAAGCCCGTGCCCTCATTCATTTATGATTTCACCCAACAAGTATTTGTTGAATGCTCACCGCATGCTAGTAGCACTAAGTTCTAAGCACTGAGGGACAGCAGTGAACAAAAGAGAAAAGGAGAAAAAAGAAAGAAAGGCATCTCTGATCCAAGTCAGGAGAGAGAGAGAGGCAAACAAGTGAAGATGACCACCTGCCAAATGGTGATGCGGGGACACTGGTCAAGGTGGGGGATGGGCTGGAGTTTTAAATAGGTGGCCTTCAAATAAGTAAGTAAGTAAGTAAATAAATAAATAAATGGCCTTCTCTTTGAGAAGATAATATTTGAGCAAGGACCTGAGGGGATGAGAGAATGAACCATACTGGTATTAGGGGGAAGAGCATTCCATGTGGAGGGATCAGCCAGTGCAAAGGCCCCGAGGCAAGTGTAGTCCTGGTGACTTGGAGAGAAACAGCAAGGAGGTCCACGTGTCTGGAGTGGAACTGGTGAAGCAGAAGGTAGTTGAGCTCAACGCACATTGCCCTTGCCTGCTGAGAGCCTGACACTGTTCTGGGCCCACGGGATTTAAAGAATCCTTGAGGTGCTTACGATCCAATGGAAAACAGTCACAAGGGGATCCCTGGGTGGCTCAGCGGTTTAGTGCCTGCCTTCAGCCCAGGGCGTGATCCTGGAGTCCCGGGACTGAGTCCCACAACGGGCTCCCCGCATGGGGCCTGCTTCTCCCTCTGCCTATGTCTCTGCCTCTCTCTGTGCATCTGTCATGAATAAATAAATAAAATCTTAAAAAGAAAGAAAACAGTCACAAGATCAGAAGAGTTTTTTAAAAGGTGGGTTTTAAGTTAGAGGAAGGGCTAAGGTGGGTAGAGGAATGGGCTTCTGGGGAGGGTTCCTGGAGAGATGAGTCCAGAGTTGAGTTGAAATTTTACCTTTCTCATTAACCCCATTGCTCCAGGGCCCGCGGCCAATGAGAAGCTCACAGATGATGCAGGGCAGCGGCCACTCGGTGAGCACCCTGACGCCCCAGTTCAGCAGCGCCGCGGCCGCGCTCCCGCCAGCTCTGAGCCTGACCACGCTCGCTTCTGCCTCCCAGGATGGCAGCCAGTGCCAGCCCAGCCCAGACTTCAGCCACGATCGGCAGCTCAGGTACAGAGACGGCCCTTGTTTAAAAGACGGCCGAGGGGCGGCTTCACGGTGACCACTTGGGCCTCCCCGCTGCTGAGGGTGGAGGCAGAGCTCAGGGATCCCAGCCAACAAAGTGGCGAGAGGTGAGGGCCCGGATGGCCGCCCTCCGTCCTCGGAGAGCAGAGCGGGTGCCGCGGGGACGGGGCAGCCAGGTGCGCCCAGCGGGCCGGCAGGTGCTGCCGTCGCGGGGCTACGGTTCGGCGCTGATTCGAGTTTCCCGTTTATCTCCCCGCTGCTGCAAGGCTGCTGCTGAGCCAGCCCATCCAGCCCATGATGCCTGGGTCCTGTGACGCGAGGCAGCCCTCAGAGGTCAGCAGGACTGGACGGCAAGTCAAGTAGGTGGCCCCGGGTGGAGGGAGGAGGCAGAGAGCCGCACTGAGTGCGCTCGGGCTGGCGGGGCGCCCATCGCCCGGACCGGCGGCGCTTCTGGTGGCGTCGTGCTAAAGGCAAGGTCAAAGTGTGCCCACGCCCTTTGCAAGGACACCCCCGGAGCTCTTCTTCCCTCTCCCACTGGAGAAGACCGCACTGTGTGTCAGCAGTCCATGCTTAGAACAGGAGCTGGAGGGAGCAGTTCAGTACATCCCCCGTCGTCCTCTGCAGACGTCTTAGGGGTCCTTCCTCCTTGGTGATACCCCAGGTAAACGGAGCCTGGTCCCCTTCCCCAGGGCCCTCCCGTGGCTCCATCTGAGAGCTGGCTGGCTCTGTGGTTCTGGCACCGAGCCACCCGAGTGTGACCCCCTGCACATGTGGGTCCTCCTCTCCTCCCCGACATGTGACCTTCTCCTTTCCCCGGACTCTCGGCCGCTTGCAGCCCCCACGTCCAGAAGCAGCTTTGCTCTCCTATTACTTTCATTACTCAGCACAACCAGTGCTGGAAGATACAAGAGCGAATACTAGAGAAGCTACTGGAAAATAGTTCCTGGCTCTTTGACGTGAGGCCGAAGTAGAGCTGTCTCACCCACGTCTTTCTTGTATAAACACTGGTTGAGTGTGTGTCAGAAGTTTGCTGGGACAGTGGCACCTAATGAGGCCTGGCACGCCCCCATGCAGAGGCCTTGCAGCCACCCCCGGGACAGGCCCCTAGACGCACTTCCTCCTGGGTCCGCCTTCAACCAGCAAAAATAGAAGCAGCAGATGGTCACTGAACATTTCTGAGGGGCCGGGGCCTGTACCTGCAGCATTTAATTTAACCCCGATGAAAACCCCGTGAGGGCGAGACAGGGAATGTGCACTTTGGGAGGCCGCCTAGCGATCTCTGATGGTGCTCTCCATTACACAAAGAACCTGGTTACGTTGTTTTCCAGAGATGCTTCAAATGCAGTGAACTAGGCAAAAAAAAAAAAAAAAAAAAAGGAATTCTTTGCTCTGGAACTCTAACTGCCATTGTTGGTCAACCCAACAATTTCTACCCTCCCTATCTCCTCTGCTGTCTCTTGGAGAGATGACCTAGTGCCCCATCTTGTTACAAATGGCGCAGAGAGAAATGACATTTTCAAAGGTGTAACTCAAAATGGACTTCTCTATAGTGTCTTTAAACATCTGTTCCTAGTCTGCACTCCTCCAGAGCTTTCCTGAATGGCCTTCCTCTGCCTCTCGTTCATGGCCCATGATCATCAACACCTCTGTTCTTTTTTAATTTGCTTAATTGTGGTAAAATATGTACATAACAGAGATTTTACCATTTTAACCATCTTCACGTGTACAGTTCGGGGCATTAGCCATCACCGCTGTCTTCATCTTCTGAAGCTGAAACCCTGAACCGCATTACACGCTAACGCCCCGTTCCCTCTACCCTCCAACCCCAGTCTGCTTTCTCTTATGAATCCGACTCCTCTAGGAATCTCATCTAAGAGGAGTCCCGCGGTATTTGTCCTTTGGGATTGGCTTACTCCACTCAGTGTAATGTCCTCAAGGTTCATCCATGCTCTAGCATGTGTCAGAATTTACTACCTTTTTTTTTTTTTTTTAATTTTTTTTTTAATTTATTTATGATAGTCACAGAGAGAGAGAGAGAGAGGCAGAGACACAGGCAGAGGGAGAAGCAGGCTCCATGCACCGGGAGCCCGATGTGGGATTCGATCCCGGGTCTCCAGGATCGCGCCCTGGGCCAAAGGCAGGCGCCAAACCGCTGCGCCACCCAGGGATCCCAGAATTTACTACCTTTTTAAGACTAATATTCCATCATAGGTATATACCATATTTTGCTTATCCATTCACCCACTGATGGATACTTGGGTTGCTTCTACTTTTTGGCTATTGTGAAGGATGTTGCTAGGAACAAGGGTTGTACAAATACCTGCTTGAGTCCCTGCTTTCGTCTTCTCTGGGGTATATACCCAGAAGTGGAATTGCTGGATCGTATGGTAATTCTATGCTTCATTTTTTGAGGAACTGCCATCCTGTTTTCCATAGTGGCTGCACCATTTTACATTTCTTTTTTTTTTTCTTTACGTATTTTTTAGAGAGAGAACACGAGGTGGGGAGGGGCCAAGAGACAGGGACAGAGAGAGAATTCCAAGCAGGCTCCATGCTCAGCACAGAGCCTGACTTGGGGCTCCATCTCACAACCCTGAGATCATGACCTGAGCTGAGATCAACAATCAG
Source organism: Nyctereutes procyonoides (assembly GCF_905146905.1). Taxonomy (NCBI): domain Eukaryota; kingdom Metazoa; phylum Chordata; class Mammalia; order Carnivora; family Canidae; genus Nyctereutes; species Nyctereutes procyonoides. The sequence continues at coordinate 42,798,815 of NW_026575049.1, read as the reverse complement.
ATGCTCAACCAACTAAGCCACTCAGGTGCCCCCCATTTTACATTTTTATCAGTTTACAAAGGTTGCAATTTCTCCACATCCTCATCGATACTTATTATTTTGTTTTTGTTTTCTCATGATAGCCATTGTAATGGCTATGAAGTAATAGTTCATTTTGATTTTGATGTGCAGTTCCCTAATGTCTAAGGATGTTAAGCATCTTTTTTTTTTTTTTTTTTGGCTCCTTGGCCATTGATATCTTTTTTTTTTTTTTGAAAGAAATGTTCAAACCTTTTGCCCATCTTTTTTTTTTTTTAATTTCATTTATTCATGAGAGGCAGAGACATAGGCAGTGGGAGAAGCAGGCTCCCTGCGAGAAGCCTGATGCAGGACTCGATCCCAGGATCACAACCTAAGCCAAAGGCAGACACTCCACTGCTGAGCCGACCAGGTGCCCCTGCCCATTTTTTTAATCAGGCTACTTTATTGTTGTTTTTTAGTTGTAGGATTTTTTTTTTTTTTTGAAAATTCTGGATAGCAATCCCTTGTTAGATACATGATTCACAAATATTTTTCATAGGTGGCCTTCTCAATCCCTGGATCGTGTCCTTTGATGCACCAAGGTTTTTGATTTTGATAAAGTCCAGTCTATCTGTGTGTCCTTTTGTTGCCTGTGCTATTGGTGTCACATCAACACCGCTTTCTTAAAAGTGTTTTCTCTTTCCCCCATGTGACCAAACAGGTATCCACAGAGCCAAGCCGTGTTTCAAAACGCAGACATGCGCACCACCAGCAGCAGCACCTCGCCCCCCGTCCTGCTGATGGGACAGGCAGTGCCCCAGCCCAGCTTCCCCACCTCCCGGCAGTCACCCCTGCAGCCCGCACAGGCCCAGCAGCAGCCACAGCACTTCCTGCAGGTGGGTGCCACCACACACACACACACACACATACACACACATACACACACACACACACACACACACACACGCTCGGGCACAGGGCCCACGCCACAGCTCAGGCCTGACCGGCCTTTCTTTCCCCCCTGGCTTTCAGAATGGTTCTAATCCTTGGTTCTGAAAGAAGCTCCAGACAGAGTTGCATTTGAATCTTTCTAATTTATGAAGTTTATAATACTTACAATTTCCAAAGCCTAGGTATATTTGGTATGAGAAATTTAGACCCAGCTATTATGCCTCATATGGTTATGTGCTCAAAAGATCCAGCTTTAAAAAGTAATTTTTATTATGGTGTCCATATTTTTGAGAGCAAAAATCAGACACCAATCACGGTCTTTGTCAGACTCTGTGTAGGTATGTTTATAAACAAAGTCTTATACAAATGCAAATTAAATCATGTTTAAAGATTCATTGAACTTGCTTGATAAATACAATAATGTGGCACAAAGGTGGGACTTCCCAGGAAAATGTGGCGCACGTTTACAAGTGGTGACTATTTCCTTTAAGGAAGTGCCAAATAAGCTAGAAGGAGGCAGGGTGAGAGCCAGGGGCTCGCGTTCAGATGGGACAGAAGTGTCTGCTCAGGCTCTGGCCTTCCCTCCAACATATACCAGGAGCACCCCTTCCTGCTCCAGCCCTGACCCTGTCTTTTGCACATCCCCCCTGGTCTCCTGTCCCTACCACAGGGCTGAGCAGGGCTTTTCCTTCACTCTGCCTACCCTGCTAGGGCACCATCAAAGCCACAGGAGAGTGTTGTGACTGAGACATTTTAAGGACAGTGGGATAAAGATGAAAAGAGTCATCCTTGAAGGTCTTGAATGCAATTTAATTCCAAAGATGCTAACCCATCTGTGATACACTTTTCAAAATTCCCTGGCCTCGGGCATAGTGGCAGTCAACTCAAGATGTCAGCTTTGCATATCTTGTCATTTTGCAGGACTCAAGTGATTTCATATGGGTGCAGGTGAAGTGAGAAGGCAGGGATGGCCTGGGCAGACTTAGACTTAGAGGTCCCCTGAGCCTTTCTTCAGCCCTGGCAACAAACATGTGTACACGGCCCTGTTCCTCCAAGACATGGGGCTCAGAATACACAGAGCATTTGGGCCTTCTCGCTGGCCTCAGGGGCCTCATGGGGCAGTGTGGGGAGATAGCGGCTGGGCTCTGGGTTAGTGCCAAGTGAGAGCACTGAGGCTGGCAGCCTTTGTAGGGGAAGGTCCCGGGGTGACCTGCTGCAGAGCCAAAGCCCTATGGTTGAAGTAAATGGAGAGGAAGGGACAGTGCTCCAGCAAGAGTGGAGGAGCAGGTGTGCCCGGGGTACACTGGGTGGTTTGGATGGAGGAGAGTCCATGGATGGGAATACTGGGAGATGGGACTGAAGAGGCTCCAAAGTTAGGGTGTGACCAAGTGAAGTTTCTGAACTTCAAATTAGTATGTCCCCCCTGTAGATGCTGGCCAATGGTCATATTTGAGAGTAGTTACAGAATCAGGGACTGTGGTGAAAAGTATGCAGACTGCATGTGTGTTGGGTGTCTGGCCTGTCAGTTATCTGCATGTGGTCTCAGGGTCCCACATCCCAAAATATATAGTCATGCATAGATCATGTGACCCCTTTAGGAAGCCACGCCCCAAAGCCTGGTCCCTGGCCCATTGCCCCAAAGGAACCCCCAGCACTGGCAGAGAGCTTGGCTTCCGAATTCACAGCCATCTGGCAGGGCTTCGGGCTCCTTTGTTCCCCACGCACCCACCCCCAAGGTCCTGCTACCAGGAGACACTCCCCTCCCCAAGCCATGGAGGGGGAGGCCCACAGCCTTTATCTTTTCTTTCCAGGTACAGGCACCAAGCTCTCTGCACAGTGAGCAGCAGGACTCACTCCTTCTCTCCACCTACTCGCAGCAGCCAGGGACCCTGGGCTACCCCCCACCCCCGCAGCCCCCACGCCCTCCCCGAAGGGTCAGCGGCCTCTCCGAGTCCTCGGGCCTCCAGCAGCCACCCCGGTAGTGCCCTGGAGCCTCAGCCCAGGCACAATCAGCTTTAACCAATGGACAGACCATGGGGGTGGCCAGAGGAATTGGGGAGAGGAGTTTAAACCCTCGGCTTTTGTGCACACTGCATACATTTCAGAACTCCTGGAAGCTAACCGTCTCCAGAGAGCAGTGGCTGGCATGTGGAAAGTGATCAGGATACTGGCCGTGTTTCCCTTGCCTCTGTTTCTCGGGCACACTCTACAGCCAGACTCGGACAGGAACCGAGGGCCCCACGTAAGTGTCGTTACTCAGTTTACTCAGCAGATGGCACGTCTCGCTGCGTCCCTCCCGAGAGCGCACGGGTCCCTCTAGCCGGCTGTGGTCTGTCCACACCTGCTAGCTGCTGGCCTTCACTCTCTTGATCCTCTTTCCTTGGCATTCGAGAAGCACTGGGTCAGAGATCTGTTGAAGAGAGAGAATAAAAAGATTATTTTTCATTATTTTTAAATGGCTGTTTTTGTTTTAATTTGCACAGCTGCACAGAGGAAATAACTTAGGCACTTTCAGGTTTTAAAAATAATAAGGTCTCGTGACTTCACTTGGAGACAGCGGGGAACAAAAAGAGCCCACCAATCTGATGGCAGAGCCGGTCGGCAAGAACCAGGCCGCAGACCCCCGCCCTCTGGCCTGAAACCTAATGGAAGGCGGCCCTTCCTGGTGATTAGTGTTTCCCCAAAATATAACACTGGACTGTTCCTGTTTACTTCGTTGATTGCGACTGCAGAGGCGGCCTCAAAGCAAAGCACAATCACAGCAGCTGATATTCTGGAATTCTGTTGAGACAGAACAGGAGTAACAGGTGTCTCGAGCCAGGCAGGCCCGTTGGAACTCCAGGTCCCCAAGGAAACCCCAGCAGGCGCCGGCCCCTGAGTCAGAATGCTGCATCTTTCTACAGATCTTTCATGAGGAGACCGAGGATTGGATTGTCCTTTTCAAAATGCACTTTGCTTTTTTTGTATGTTTTGTTGAGATGTTTCTAAAGAAGAGATTTTATGTAATTAAAAGACGAAGTGTAGTGAATTGTACAGCTGTTGTAATAATGACCTATTTCTATATAAAATAAAATTGTATGGATTATGTGTAAATTATTTTGTATCTGAGACACCAATTCCTTTCCCAGATATAAAAGTATAAAAGTTTTCTCGTGTTTTTCTGTGAGTGGACATTTTGTAATAAATTAACAAATTTGTACGATTTCCTCTGGAGGCAGTTTCTGTCCCTTGTTATATATGCATGCATATATCTTTTCTTCATTTTTTTTTTTTTAAATTTCAAGACGTTTCTAAGGATAGTTGAAGGTACAGAAAAGGTGGAAGCCAGCAATGAAAAAACCAGGTAATGGCCTTAGGTTTTTTGAGCTGCAACATGTACACCAGCCCATCAGGGTCCTGACCTGCATGATTAAAGGTTGTGCCAGAGAAAAGCAGTAGTTCACTGTGAAGATGACAGCACAACAAACAGAAACAGAAGCAGCTCCTGGAAACATCCCAGCCTGGTAGACATAGGGAGTCTGTGGAGATGACGGAGACTTTCTGCATCAAAGCAGTCCCAGCCCATAATTAAAGTCACCTGGGCTGGAGTTCATGGGCTCCAGCTGCCAAGCAAGCACTTAGAGATCAGTGATGCATGTGGGGTGTGTATGTGTATGGGGGGGTATACACATGTTGTGCTGATGGGGGCAGATATAACAGCAGCATCTAGGAGGTTTCTGCCAACTATAGACATGCCCCCTACTTTCCCACGAGGCTTCATCACCATGATGTGAGGGATGCCCTGGCAGTGATGGAGAATCACTGAGATGGTGGTGCTCAGCACAGCCTTGCCACAAATGTTGGTCCAAGAGAACAAAGTTCTTTTCTTCGTTCCATCGCGGTAGCTCTGTGCTTCTACCTGCTTCCCTGTGAAATTCTATGACAAGGATTTCTGTTCTATGACAAGGATCACTCTTGGATGGCATGAGAGGCTATACATACAATATCATCAAAAAGGAGTTTCAGTTTCACACACTTGTATTCCAGAAAAAAGGTAAGTCTAAATGTTTTGCATGCATTTGGACCATTTATTCTTTAAAGGAACCAGAAATGAACCCTCTGTTTACTTATTCATGTATTTATTTATTTAAGAGAGGGAGAGGAAAGGGGTGCAGAGAGGGTGAAAGAGAATCCCAAGCAGGCTCCACGCCCAGCACAGAGCCCAAGTCCGACTCAATCCCACAACCCTGAGATGATACCTGAGCCAAATTCAAGAGCTGGATGCTTAACCAACTGAGCCACCCAGGCAGCCCATTGACCCCTCTTATAACACAAAAGGTCTGGAGGTGCCTGGCAAACTCAGTCAGTGGAGCATGTGACTCTTGCTCTTTGGGTCAAAAGTTCACACCCCATGTTAGCCATGGAACCTACTTAAAAGGAAATTGAAATAAAAATGTAGAGGCTGCTTTTAGGCAAACAGTCTTGAGCAGTGGAATGTAGAAAGAAATGCATAGTGACCTCCTGACTGAATACAGGCCCCATCAGGTGACCCACCTCAAAATATCCAAAGGCCCTAATTAACCAATGGGCTACTTACCAAAAAAAGGAAAATTTTCATACATCACCATACCTTCTCCCTTTCTCTCTAGAAACAGCCCCCACGCAATACCTCATTGCAGACAGCCTCGCCTTTGCTGTCCTCCCCGTTGCTCCCTTGCCATTTATTCAGTAAACTTCTCTTTTGTTCTTAGGCGAATCCGTGCCTCTGGCTTCCACAGATCATCGCCCCACATTTGGGGGCCCCCATACAATCAGGAGACACCACCACATTTAGACACCACAAAATAATCTTTGTGAAACTCGATTAAAATAGGAACTGTTTTGTAAATTCAAAGGTTTAGAAATTTGATCTTTCTGTAATTGTATTTTAATTGGCTGTTAGAATCCCTAAGTGAAACAAGATTTTTGATGGAAACAGCATATTCATTGTCCTAGAATTTTATAGCTGGAAGCCATCGAAAGAGGGTGGAGTATAGCATGCTACTAAATTTAATTCAGCATTGCTTAAATCTTAGACATGTTCAGAATCTGGATAAACTCTGAAAACTCTTTATTGTGCAACATTTCTTTAAACCCACATAACAGCAGGGGAAGTTTAATTCCTAAGCTTTTGATTCATTTAATTCGCTCATTAAAAGGTTGTTTTGCAATCCTTTTTTGTTTCCAGAAAAACCATGACCTTTTTCTTTGGAAAACTGTAAAGTCTTGGCTCATGAGAAGCAGCTGAAATGCACCTTGGAATATACGAGTTTTGGAATGCTGCTACTGGACACATCTTCCTTTAGCACCTGCCTTCTGCACCACCACACCCTCTTCATCTTAAAATCTTCCAGTGGCTTTTCTTAGAACCGACCAGCTTAGTCCAGCACAAATCTGACCCAAGGTACCCTCCAGCACTTTAGGGTTTGTGCCCCCTCGAGACTGGGGTCTTCTTCCTTGCTGCCCCCAGAGGAAGCATTCAGATCCTGTCTCTTTTTAAGGTAAAAAGACATGGGACAGAAGTGCAGCTAAATACTGGTGACTTAAAAAGAACACAAAGTTCATCTTAAAGGTGGTCTCTGGGAGGCCAGCAGGGACTGGCCTGACCCCGGAGGTTTGGCTGGGAAGAAGCTGGAAGAGCTTGCAAGGCTAGACTAAAACAGGAGAGCCCTAGCCAGGCTGATGATAATCGGTCCTTCAAACCAAATGGTTTTTATTATTTGTCTGTTCCACTTTTCCTTAAAGCAGCATAGCCGAGAGGGACGTTTTGTCGATTCCCACTGGAGGGGTCATTTGCTTGAAATTTCACAACTTTTGAGATACAAAAAGATCCTAAAATGTTTCGGAGGAAATAACACAGATCACAAAGGATGACGACACGTAACAGTAACCACACTGAAAGAAGATAATGGAGAATGCCTTCAAAACACTACGGAGAAATTATTTTCAACCTGAAATTCCATACAGGTCAAAGTATTCATAAATTTGAGGGTTGACAACTCTCAACTTCCCTGTCTTATGCCACTAAATGGTGTGCTCCTGGGAAGTAAGGGAGTTCATCAAGAATAAAGAAAACACGGGTCCATGGATCCAGGTGACTGTCTTACGATCCCCGGGTTGGTGACAACCAACTAGGTCTCTCGGAAGCTCTATAATGATCCCTCTGGGCACGTCCCCAGGGGTCCATGTCACCTCTCACATGGTATCTAAGCTACTTGTCCAACCCAACTGCCAAGTGCTTCCTGAGATCCTTTGCCTTTTGTTCCCCCCTCTACGTCTTCTCCCAGCCTTCATGCCCCAAGCGACAGCATAGGGGGAAAGCCACCATCCCCATACTCCCTTACTCTGCCCTCATCTGCTTGCTTCCCGCTCCCCATCGCTCCAATAGTCAAAGTTGCTAAAATCACTGATCCTCTCCTGTTTGGAGAACCTAATAGGTACATCTCAGTTTTTGCTTTACTTGAATTCTGTAGCATTTTTTTTTAAAAGATTTCATTTATTCACGAGAGGCAGAGAGAGAGGCAGAGGGAGAAGCTGGAAGGCCCGATGTGAGTCAGAGGCAGCCGCTCCACCGCTGAGCCACCCAGCCCTCCCCGACTCTGCAGCATTTAGAACTTGTTGACCACTCTGGCTTCCTTCTTACTTAGACTATTTTCAAATAAAGTCCTTTGCTACTGCTCTAATGACAGATTGCTAGCGTCTTCCACCCCTGTCCCCACACCTCTTAATTGTAGTGAGTCCACGCTGGTCTTCTCTCGCCAAATCCTCGTGATTTTTACCTCCTTGCATCTATAAAACCCTTTTTGCTTCTTTCTAATCCCGCTGCAACTGCCTTAGTTCGGGCCCTCCCGACCTGTCTTTCTCCTAGTTTCCACCGCTACTATCTTGGCCCGCTGCTCTTCCTCTATTCTTCACAGTGTAGCTGAATTCTACAACGAATCGGACCACGGCAGTGCCCTCCGGATTCATCACTCTCACACTGCAACGCTCGGCCTGGGAGGCCCTAGGAAGCCGTCCCGCTTCCGGCCGTCCGCCTGTCTGGCCGCACCACCTCTCTGCCCATCCTTCGGCGCAGCGCAAGCCCCCCTGCTTCCGCCCCCGCCCCCGCCCCCGCCCCCGCCGTGCCCGGGCCGGTCACGACCCTCGGGAGGCTGCACGGTCCAGGACGGCAAGCGCTCGGGCTGCGGCGCATCCCTGCTCGGCGCGGGCACCACGAGGCCGCAGGTGTCTCCGACTTCCGTGGGGCCGCCAGCCAGTCGCGGCTGGGCGCGCCGCTTCAGCGGACGGTGGCCAGTCGCTGAGAGAACAGGAAAAACAAAGAAGCGCCTTCCTCCCCGGGCCCTGTTCCCATCCGGCAGGGGGCCTGGCTCTTAATTCCTCCGAAGGTTTAGGGCAAGAGGCGAGACACGCGGCCGCGCCCTCGCAGCTCGGAGGCGGGAACAAGGCGGCTAGAAGCCGGGGCCGAGAGCGCGGCGGAAGTGCGCAGCCGCGACCCGCCCCGGCCCCGCCCCCGAAGGGCGCTCGCTTTCCCCCCGGCGCGCGCGCCGCTGACGTCACAGCCCGGCCTCTCTCCGCTTTCCAGCGCCTCCAGGCGACCCGGAAGTTGTACTTGCGACGCCGCTTTCCCTCTCCCACAATACCACGCGCCCTTCCTTTCCAACTAGGGCCCGGCAGAGTGAGTATGGGCGCTGGGTCCCGGCCTCAGGAATCTGGTTCCATCCTGGCTCCGCATTGTGCTGGTCGGGGCAGCGAGCCTTCTCGTGGGCCGGCCCGGGACTCCGCGTTCCGGGGGCACGGGAATGCGCGCCGTTTAGGGCCTCCCGGAGCCTGGGAGGGACACTGGCCAGGTTTAGGGGAACCGAGCTGCCGGGGTTTCCGGGGCGGGAGCACCTGAGGGGCGCGGAGGCTTTGGCCGCGGGGTAGCCTGCTTGGCTTCGCCCAGCCCTGGGGCTTCAGGTGCCGGGCCGAGCCCTCTGCCCCCGGAAGCGGCCCGAGGGTGGCCGCGTGAGGCCAGGCTCGGGAGGAGGGAGGACTTGGCCCGTGTCGGGCTCCCTCCGCTTGAGCTTCCTTGTCGCTCGGTTTAGATGGCTCCCGCAAAGAAGGGTGGCGAGAAGAAGAAGGGCCGTTCTGCCATCAACGAGGTAGTGACCAGAGAATACACCATCAACATTCACAAACGTATCCATGGAGTGTGAGTATCCCCGCGGGCGGCCGGGTGGTTCAAGGGCTAGGTGGTCTGGAAATTAGTCGTTTCTTCTTCAGAAGCCCGGGTCTGTATTCCATGGCCCCTGTGTAAGGCTTATAAGGTTTAAAGTATAACCCTCGGAGGTGAGTGGCTGGAAAAATGAGATTGATGGAATGGTATTGGGGAGAGCCAAGTGGGCGGAACTTGGTGGCGGTAAAAACCATTTCACTCTGCTTTGCAATGGAGTCAGCCCGGGCGGGCTGAAGGGTAAAAGGTGTGTGTAGGAAGGAAAGCAAGCTTGTAAAAATGTCTCTAGGCTCCAGTAAAGCTAATCAGTTAGCTAAAAACTGTCTCCCGCTCAAGGTGTGAACACTTCGAGGAGATTACGTACAATGACGCCAGAAGTGAGACTTCAAAAAAAAAAAAAAGGAGAATGTACCCGTGGAGTCACGGGGCCGTGTTTGTGTGAAGGACACGTGGCTGTGTGATGTACAAGAACGTTGGGAATGGTTTTGAATGTCGTAGTTCTGGGGGTTATTTGTCTAGGGTTTGGTTTTTAGTTTTTTTTTTTATTTTTTTTATTTATGATAGTCACACACACAGAGAGAGAGGCAGAGGGAGAATCAGGCTCCATGCACCGGGAGCCCGACGTGGGATTCGATCCCGGGTCTCCAGGATCCTGCCCTGGGCCAAAGGCAGGCGCCAAACCGCTGCGCCACCCAGGGATCCCTGGTTTTTAGTTCTTAATCTAAGTGAATTTTTCCCTCTTACTGCTGAGAATGGAGACCAAATCTTTTCTTGAATACTGTTAATAAGAGTATTTTTTTAAAGAGATAATCTTTGTTAATTTTACAGCCTACATCTAGAAGCCAGCCTGTTTCCTCCCCCCTCCCCCCAACTGGTACATATGTAACTTCCCTCTTTGGCTTCATCACATCCTTGTAAGGAGAAAAAAAGTAATGGTAAAGCTAAAAGAATAATTATTTCGGTTCAGTATCCATGGATTCAATTTGGAAAAACTTTTTGCAAGTAGTTCTGCCAAGGTTCTAAACCAGGTAATGATCCTCAAGTCTCAACTTGGACCTTCAGTAAATTATCTTCGATTCTAAAGTTGACAAGATGTTTCAATGGGCAGAAGACAGCAGAAGCAAATATAGAACTGAAATAAGTTGACTGATTCTAGAGTTTCAGGCGTTGAGATGACATTTTCACACTGATCTTTAAATAGAAAACAAAATTTAAAAAAGCTGGAAGGTTGCTTGGCTTCTAAGTGTTGTCTGCTTTCCATGCTGTAGAGTCTGTCACCAATATTTCTCAAAGTAAAAATAAGACAGTGTTCTACCGTGGAGCCTGTTAATGCCTAAACACTAGCAGTCTAGCACATCAGCTGGTCAGGTTAAAAATAGAACTTTAAGGGGCAGCCCCGGTGGCGCAGCGGTTTAGCGCCGCCTGCAGCCCAGGGCATGATCCTGGAGACCCGGGATCGAGTCCCACGTCAGGCTCTCTGTGTGGTGCCTGCTTCTCCCTCTGCCTCTCTCTCTGTCTCTATTAATAAATAAAATAAAATCTTTAAAAAAAAAAAAAAAAAAATAGAACTTTAAAATCAAGACCAAATTTTAATTGACCCTCCTATAGACTTTTCATGGAGCCCCTTGTTTTGCTGCCTCCTGAATGTCCTGCTCTTGAGGACCAAGTGTCTAAAGTCAGAATTTTCGATATTAAGCTCCTCCAATTGATAGAGGAAAGTGGTAGCTAAATTCTTGGGCTGAGTTACAGTCCATGCCTTTTGGAAAAAAACACCACCTTGTTAACTGGTTAAGGTAAAGACCCACACGAATTCTGGTCCCCTTAACCACCATTCTCTAAAATAGAGTATGACCGGCAACCTAGAAACCACTAACCTGGAACCAGACTGGTTTAACTTTGCACCCTGGAAGTCCTGGACCAGGGCTGAGGGGTGGCTGTGAGTAGATCTGTATGCTGGTGAAGAACTTTCGGGAAGGCCTAAGTGTATGGAAACAACTCTGGATTCTGGCTAATAGCACCTTCAAACTGTCGGTGGATAGAAGTGAAGTCCCCAGCATTGGACACTCTGTCCAAAGCCGCCTAAGCTAGAGAATCCAATAGAAATTGGCCCAGAGAAAAGTAATGAGACCTAGTCAGTCAGTAGCCCTGCTTTCCATTTCCCAATTTTGTACGTATATACATCAAAGTTCATGTTTCTGTCTCCCTTTTTTAACTTTAAATTTGGGTAACAGTGCACATTCAGGTAAGGAATACCCTGTTGCTGTTCTTACATTGGATAGATTTTGAAATAGCAGTGGACTTAAAAGATGATGTGACAGGTGGGGAGGAGCGCTTGTAAACACTTGGAAATTTTTTTTTTCTTCTGGGAGGTCTGTATCAGAAAATGCTGGCAGTTCAGAAGTAAATGACCAAAACCACAAATCTCTCCTTATAGGATACCAGCACTCGTGTTCTAAGAGGATGTCCTCTCAGTTCTTAAGCAGCATCCAGTTCAGAATCAAAGTGACTTCTCTTGCTGGCATTCCATTTGAGTCCAGTCAGACCTCCTCTGCGTGGGGAGACCCTGATACCTGACGTAATGCAATACCGGGGGCCTGCAAGTCAGTAGAGATCCAGGAAGAAATTGGAAGAGTTGAAGAGATTTTTATTCTTTATTAGAGATTTTTTTGTTCTTTACTACCCTGGAATTCCAAGCCATGCGTTCTAAGGCTTTTAGTTGAGATGATTACAGTTGAAGCAGATTGACATCTGTCTTTGAATATTCCTTTATTACTTGCCTGAAGTACACTTTTTTCACTGGTGATTGATGTGGTTACATTAATAATATGAATTCTTAAGGAAGAATGTTTATTTGGTTTGACAAATGGAATACAGTACTTGGTTTTTTCATCTACTCTTTAAATCTGGACTCTTGGGATAGTCACTGTTCCAGAATTAATAATGGGAGCCACTACAGAAAGATTGTGCATAAGTGGGGTTATTGCCATGCCATGGATTTCTCGTGTGATCTGTGATGCCATTGCAGTAATCTCTGAGTCTCTTTGAAGGCACTGTTTTGTCTTTTAAGATGTTATTTATTTGAGAGAGAGAGAAGGGAGGTGGGGAACAGATTCCCTGCTAAGCTGGGAGCCCAATGTGGGGATCATGATCTGAGCTGAAAGGCAGAGGCGACACTTAACCAACTAAGCCACCAGACACCCGAAGGTAATGTTACCTCAGGAAAACTAATCTTATGAGGGATTTAAATGTGTAGTGGTACCCACATTGGGCCTGGTACTTTCAGCACTGCATTCTCAGCCAAGTGTGGGCCGTGTATGATGTCTCACCTGAGGTCTCTGAGATGACCTCTGGGTCAAAAATCCAGCCTTTGTGCGTTAATGCTGTTTGGGAATAACCACGTTTCCTTTCCTGATTTTGGGAGCATATCAAGCACTTAACGGTATTTGGCACATTTCTGGGCTCTGCAGATTGATCAGGAAATCGGGAGACCTATCTTCCTAGTTTACTTAGTAAAGGAATTTAGATACAAAATGGTAAAAAGTGTCAAGTGTCAAGTCAGTCCCTGGGTGGAAGGGCATGCTATTTTAAAGACCACAGGTGGGACGCCTGGGTGGCTCAGGGTGTGATTGCCAGGTCCTGGGATCAAGTCCCACATTGGGCTTCCTGCATGAAGCCTACTTTTCTCTCTGCCTATGTCTGCCTCTCTGTGTGTGTCTCATGAATAAATAAATTAAAAATCTTAAAAAAAAAAAAAAAGGCCACACAAGTGATGGGACATTGGAAAAGTGTAGGTGTGAAACAAGTTTTTCAGGCAATTTGTGCTTTGTTATAAAATCCCCAAATGAAGACCTGAATCTTGGCCAGTTCTCAGTCCTCCTTTGTTATGTAACAATTGACAGTTAATTGTTCATTTTTCTTTGGAAATATTTTCTATCATTCATTTAACGTTGAAGACCTGTAGGACTGTCTTCCGTCTATGCCTGGTAATAGCAATAGGTCTTAGGGCCTCAAGCGTCCAGCTACTATTACTGTGGGTATTTGTTTCGGCATCTCAGACTAAACATGGATACCAACCAAACTTCTAGCTTTCACTTCACCTCTAACTATCCCATTTCTCATGTGGCTTTCCCTGTTTTAGTCATTGTCAAGTGAGCATGTTCTGTTGACTGCCTTCCACAGTCTGACCAATTGCACTGGTCCCAGCACCACTCTCTCACTTGATGGTTACAGGTAGCAATCCCTGCTCCTTCCTTTACCCCCAAGCACCTGGTCTGTTCTCAAACCCTCCGTCAGCATCCCATCTTTTTCAGATTAGAAGCCCAACTTCTTGGGCTGTGCCTTGGTGGCTCAGTGGTTTGAGAGTCTGTTTTTAGCTCAGGTCATAATCCCAGGGTCTTGGGATTGAGTCCTGCATCAGGCTCTGCACAGGAAGCCTGCTTCTCCGACCTCTGCCTATGTCTCTGCCTCTCCTGTGTGTCTCTCATGAATAAATAAATAAAAATCTTCTTTAAAAAAAAAAAAAAAGGCAGGGCAGCCCAGGTAGCTCAGTGGTTTAGCGCTGCCTTCCGCCCAGGGCCTGATCCTGGAGACCCGGGATCAAGTCCCACATCAGGTTCCCTGCATGGAGCCTGCTTCTCCCTCTGCCTGTGTCTCTGCCTCTCATGAATAAATAAATAAAACCTTAAAAAAAAAAAAAAACCAGCAGCAGCCACCGCCCAACCTCTTGCTCTGATTCCACATGAGCTGGCCACTTTCTTAAGCATACCAGGCGTGTACCTAATTCAGGGTAGCTGGTTTTACTTTTTTCCTTCTGCCTGAGTGCTTTTTTCAGATAACGAAATGGCTGCTTTCGTGATCTACAAACATGATTCCCAGGATCTTAGCCATCTTTTTTTTTTTTTACAGTTTTTATTTATTCATGAGACACACAGGCAGACACCTCGCCAGAGGGAGAAGCGGGCTCCATGTGGGGAGCCCGATGCAAGACTTGGTCCCTGGACCCCAGGATCATGACCTGAGCCAAAGGCAGACGCTCAACCACTGAACTACCCAGGCATCCTTATTCTTGGCCATCTTATTTAAATCTGCATTTCCTTTCCCAGTGTTCCTTCTGTCTTCCCCAGTTTACTTTTCTCTATAGTATTGGATACTATCTCCCGTACTCCCATGTATCACCTACGTAACCTGCCTGAATAACAGGATTTTGTCTGTTGTACCTACTGCTATTTCAGGCACCTTTTATTTCTAGGTTGTGAAGTGTTTAAGTGAATTGAACTGAGCTTGCTTGATAGGTTCTAGAAATAGCAAGGGGGCTGGTGAGGGTAGAGCAAAGGGAACGGGATACAATAAAAAGAGGCAGAGTGGGGTGGGAAGGCAGTCATTTGTAAGCATGTGAAGTCACTAAAGGTTTTAGAGCAGAATTAAGTCACTCTAGCATGCTGTGTGTGAACTTTTATTGGATTTCATAAAATTCACTCCATCTTAACAAAAGTGGAGCACCTATTATGTGCCAGTCCCGCACTGGATTACAGAGGTGAATAGTTGACCTGGCCCGTTCTTAGTCTTGGGTGGTGGGCACCTTTTTACACCTGGGTCTCCACCCCCTGCCATGCCCCGCCCCAGAAATGGCCTTCACTTATCCAAATGTTTAACCATTTCATTTCAGCCTGTACTAAAGTCTTGCTTTTTCATGTTTTTAACTAAAAAAAAAAATGAAATTCAAATGAATTTATATACCTTCATGTAAACAACAGGTTAATAGTATTTAACTCAGAGTTGGAACAGATATGAGTTAATGACCATGCCTGATACATGCCAGGAACTCCGCAGAATTAATCGTTGTCAATAGGAAATGTGTACAATTTTAGGTCTACCCCTTTTCTTTAAGCCAAGACCAAATTAATAACGAACCTTTGAATTAGTACTGATCTCCAAAAACCTGCTGTGCTTAAGATAGGCCAATCTATATTTGATCTGAAGACATATTTATAGTGTGTATTTTATATTCAAGCATATCCTATCATTAGGATCATATACAGAGCTCTTATCCCACATCACTGAAAGTGGAGTGTATTTTCTGTGTCCCCAATATTAATACTAGTTTCTGGGCATTACACAATGGGGGAAAGGGGAATATTCCTTCCTTAGGGTTTGATTTAGATTTTGTTCTGTGAAAATAGGACAGCGTGTTACACATTTCACTTAACTATGTGCTTATTTAATTCATTTATTTACTTTGACTCTCAGGGGTTTCAAGAAGCGTGCCCCTCGGGCACTCAAAGAGATCCGGAAATTTGCCATGAAGGAGATGGGAACTCCAGATGTGCGCATTGACACCAGGCTCAACAAAGCTGTCTGGGCCAAAGGAATAAGGTGCAAAAGTTACTTATGCTATAAACTTCTTTTATAAAACTTTTAAAATTACACTAGCTTAACTCTGCACCGTCTGTGTGAGTTTGGTAATTAACTAACGGGTATGGAAGGATTTCCTTAAAATGTGGTAATTACTCAAAGGGTGGGATGGCATTTGCAAGGAAGTCCTTTGTGGATTTGAATGGAGACCCAGATGATGGATCCAGCACTGTGAGGGTTGGGTAAGAGCATTGCATGAAGAGAGAAGAAATCTGGGTATGAGCTGGGAACAGGTTGGTGAAGGTGGAGTAGAATAAGTACCTTGAACAGTGAATGAGAACAGAGGGTTAGGAAGGGGATAGACCGTATGGTATCTTGTAGGTCATGGCGAAGAGGCTGGATTTATCTCCAGACGTAATGGGAAATCGTTGGCACAGTGGTTTTCAAGAGTAGGCACTTTTGCCCAACCTCCCCGGGGTGGGGGTGGGGGGAGCGTTTTTGGTGTCACTGCTGGGGGTTGCCACAGGTCAAAGGCTCTGCTGCACATCCCACAGCACACAAGGCAGCACCCCTACAACACTTACCCAGCCCAGTTGTCAATAGTGTCAAGGTTGAAAAACCCTGCTTATAAGCAGGAGGATAAGTTTTGCTGTGGAGGATGGTGTATGATTCCTGGAATAGACCTAGGTAATGAGAATGCTGGAGCAGGGGGAGGAGGCTGTCTGCGTCTGGTATTTCAGCCCTGCAGTGCTGGCATTGAGCATTCTGATAGAGGAGATATATCTGATAAAGGAGTGGCCAACAAGATTCCTTAAGAGGGTAAGGGGGGGCAGGGACTGTTGTCACAAAAGCCAAGAGGAGTGCTGAATTTTGATATGCTTTGTGTCCTCAGACCAATAAAAGGAGATAGGCAACTGTAATGTTGCTGTGCTTGGGTGAGAGGAGAGGCTTATGTGCATGAAGTAGAGAAACTGAAGAGGCACTAGTCTTCTGTGTTCAACATAGCCTGCAGAGTGATGTTTCTGCAAATATACATTGAACAGACAAATCCTATAACTGAGATGTAGGTATTGGTAATAAGAGGCAAAAGACTTAGCTAGCATATTTGGGGCCGTGTTTCTGTGTTGGTTGAGTATCCGTGGTTGTGGCCTGCTGAGACAGATACACAGCCTGAGATGGTAGCATTTAATGTCCACCTCTGGGTATGTATATGTTCCAGGAAACTGATAAGTACCTGTCGTGCCTGATCAGAATCAAATAAAGGACAAAGCATATTACAGATATGGGGATAGGAGGTGTCCATACTGTTGGTGGCTATTTTCTTGATAGGAGGCTTTGGCTTTAGCAGCACGTTTATATTTTTCTTAGGAATGTTCCATATCGTATCCGTGTGCGGTTGTCCAGAAAACGTAACGAGGATGAAGATTCACCAAACAAGCTCTACACGCTGGTTACCTACGTACCTGTCACCACTTTCAAAAGTAAGTTTTACTCCATCCTACAAAGCTATTGGGAGTAGAAAAGCATCCTTAGCCTCTTTTAGAACTCGAATTCCTCTATCCCAGCAACTACTTAGATGCCCAGCATCCTTATAATTGGAAAAGGTAACGGACATAGTAAACCTTTGTGTCATGGTGTGGGAAGATGGAGGAAGATACAAAACAGGTCCCTATCTCGTTGTAAAAAGGTCATGGGATACTAGCCTACCCTTCCAGTAAAGGTATTTGGAATGTTAAGTATGAGGTGTATGGAGGTTGACTGGCTGTCCCTTCTTTTGCAGATCTACAGACTGTTAATGTGGATGAGAACTAATCGCTGATTGTCAAATAAAGGTATAAAACTGCTCCATGTTTTGGGTTTCCTTTTCTAGTTGTAATTTACAGTTGACTCCCAATAGCATGAAGGTTAGAAGTCCTGATTCCTACAGCCTCAACTATCCAAAACTTAATAGCCTGACCCATAAAGTAAGCTAGAGAAGAAATGTTCTTGAATCACCTTGCTCTTACAAAAAAAAAAAAAAAAAAAAAAAAAAAAATCCACATGTAAGTGGACCTATGCAGTACAAGAGTCAACTATAATCTTTATGCAGTTCCCAATTCCCAATTATATAGGATCTTTTGGAGAGCTTCTTCTAAATGGCATGCCTGTGCCCCTTCTCCCCAGCCCTTAGGGTTTCTGAGTATTTGGGTAGAATCTAAGCAGGTTCTTCGAAAGGTGATTTGGAAGTACAGCCTGGCCTGGGAAAAAACCTTTTAGGTATCTGAGACATTAGAAGTATACTGTTAATTCTAAGGAACATTTTTCTAGAGACTAGCATATAGAACTCCATTGCCATCAGCCACTTTTCACATTGAACAAAATATAAATGATGCAATTGATAGATTTCATGAAATAAATACAGTAGTACGTCTTAAGCTTCTGTTTATATCTGTAATGTTGTCAAAAGGTATAGAATAGCCTAACGACTGGTTTTGGTAATCAGATTATAATTTATATATACAGCTCACCTTTTTAATCCTAGTTTACATGGAACTGAAGCTCAGATTTAAAAAACTAAATTCAGGCTGAAAGCAAGGTGTGACAGCAACTAGATTTATCATTGTTTATGTCCCTGACATACTGAATGTTGCTATAAAGAAGTCCCTCTTTTTGAAGCCCTAGGGGTGATGGTAGTACACAGCACAGTGGGGGTTGAGGACCACCTACTATATTTTGCACTATTCACTGAGAACATACGGGGGAGGGAGGTAGTGGTAAGAGATACCTTTAGACACAAGTAAGTATAAGCTATAAACAAGGACCAAGTCAATACAAAAATTTCTTATTAAAAAACTTGGAGGCCAACATTGAAAGCATGGTTTGTACACAACATTTTTGGAAGAACAAAGTGAATACAACCAAATATATTAAAATGGTTTCAATTACCAGCATTGAAACAAAATTAGTGCAAAAAAAGCCAAATACAATTGCACAGATAGTGGCTCTTGGATCTTGAAAGTGAACTTGATTTGTGACCTCTCCCATTATCCAAGTGAAAAATGAGAGCTTGGGCTTTTGTCTGTGGTTGAATATGATACATTGGACTCTTCTGTTCCATCTGAGACAAAATCATACTAGCATCATAGCAGAAGTGCCCTGAAATTTCAGCAAATCTGATAAAAGTGAGATTGCAAGTCACAGCATCAAGGAAACTAATGTATGGATACCCTAGAGCACTGGTGATATCCAACTAGTTCTCTTCAAGAATAAATAGAAATGCTTGAGGGTTGCATCAATTCCCCTGGCCACAGCTGTGGCTATCAGGTTGCTTACCCAGATACCCAGCTTATAAAATAGACTCAAAATGAATTAGACTAAAATCTGGATTTTAGGGTTGACGACCCACAAAACTGGTCCGTGCTTTGGTATGGCAGACTGCTCCACAAACTGCTCTCTTGCTACAGGTTACTCAACTGGAGTTCAGGCTGTGATGGGCGGCTCATTTCAAAAGTTTTGAGACTGTACTGATTGATCTTGGCATTTTCAAGTTTGGATTTAATGTCCAGTGGCTTTTCAAAAAAGTTTACTAATGACTGTTCAGTCAGAAGTGAAGCTAAAATATGTTCAAGGGAGACAGTCCAGTCCCCTTCTGCCTCTTGAGGAAATGTCTGGGGATCTTGGGCAATTTTCCCAGGGTTGTTGTCTGCAAAAACAGAGTCCTGCTCTGGAGAAAGAGCTGAAGCCCGCAGCTCCTCTCCACATTCCTGGGAGCAGCTTCCAGAGCTGCTACTTCGCTGCCCCACTTCCCCAATCTGCAGCAGCAGAGTGGTTACTGTGGCGATGGCTTGATACAAATCATTTTCTTCTGGATCTTCATGGAACATACTATACAAAGTTTTACAGAACTGGATAAATTCTCTCTGGAATTAAAAGAAGTATATATAATAGCATAACCAGGATGGAAGTATACTGCATTTTTTTTAACTTCATACTAAGTTCTTAGAGAAAACCACATAGTACTCAGAAGCAAATTATAAAAAAAGGTAATTTGCCCTTCTACTCTGAGAACGTAGTACTAGCTAGTTACTCCAGGGAATGTCACCACACACTTAGAAGTGTGCAGTTTGTCAACACAGCTATTCAGAAAGGTGCACCCTAGAGCACATACACACCCTTTAACCTAGCAGATCAACTTGTAGAAATGGATCCAAAAGCTATTGAGATTTGTTTATAATGTTTCATCTAGAATTTACAATAGAAAAAAAGAAACAGCTTAAGTATTATGATTAAACAAAATTATGGTTGGTTCATCTGATGAAATATAGCAGGTAACTTAAAAGCTCTAAAATAAAACTGATACCTGATTTTTCAAATTATATCCACACTGCTGCTCAAATGGAGAATCCATATGTAATCTGATGAAAGACACTTTCAGTGAGGTTTATCTACATGATCACTTTAGGAACAGGGACGTGGTTGAGAAGTAATGTGGGAAAGCTGTCCCTGATTTTGAAGTATATGAAAGCAAGGTGTAAAGACAGCCTCCTTTGTTTTATAGTTAAAATTGATGTCACATATATCAGAATGTCAGTACTGGCAGCTCTGGGTCATGAGATCTGACTTTTTTTAATTGAGGTATAATTAACCAACAGCATTGAAATGTATATTCAAGAGATAGAATGAAAATTTGAAAGCCAACTCAACAAAGTAGAGCAACACTTTTGAAGTATTCCAGAAAGTGTGAATCCCACATATTCTGTAATCAAAAAAGACCAAGAAACACCATGCTAAATTCCTCTTGAAGGCTCACAGTACACATCAGAACCAAAAATAAAATGCCTTAATAATAAAGGAACTCAAAGCCTACATTTCCCAAACTTTGGGAGGAATCTTTTTTCAAATAAAAACCTAAGGCCATCGTGGCACTTCAGTGTATTCTAGATACTGCCCAAAAGTTTTGAAGAGCCCTATCAGTACTGTATATTATATAGCCAGTGTAATCTATAAGAAACCAAAAAGAAAACAGTAATCCCTTCTAAGTGCCCCCTACCTCACCCCAAGTGCTGTAACTCTAGGAAACAAATCTTGGCAACCTAGGTGAATGAGCAGGATATAAAAACTTGAAAAATATGTGGCACAGCCTCCTGTTGTGAAGAGTTTAGAATATCTAGTGTATCTGGATGGATCACAATTTAAATATTTCCCTTTTAATCACAATGTTCAGCTCCTGGAAGTTACCAGATCCTTTGATTTAGCTTTGGAGATTGAGAAGCCCCAGCTTAACTCTGTACACATCATTTGGCAAAACAGTTAACTGCACAGAATAAGATCCATACCTGGCTCATTTTGGGCAACTCTTTCTCAGTTTTATCTTTGTCTTTGGTTAAATCCTTAATCATCTGCTTTAGCTGTTTCTGATAATCAATTGCATCACCTGGAGACAGGAAATAATACATATTTGAGGCTAAAATTCAGTGAAAGCAAAAAGGAACATCTGTAGAACTGGGTGGTGAGGGAGGAATTCCACCAAGCAAATTCCACACACAAACTGAAAACAGATTACCCTGGAGAGTTTGTTCTGTAACTGACTGCAAATGGAGCGTGGTGGCTGGGTGCTTCTTGCTACAAGAGAATCCCTGAAACCTTAGCCAAGAGGAGTAAACATGGTGGTAGGGTCAAGCAAGGGGCAGTCACCCAGTACCCTGCAACTTGAAAGGTTTCTAGAATCTGAAAGCAGTGAGCTGTTGATTCACCAGAGGGAGGGACTAGGTTAAGTTCACTTCCAAGAGCTATGAAATCCTGCTAGAAGATAATGAAAAGAGATACCTACCATTTGACTTCCCAAAAACCAGGGGTCTTGACGTTGACAACAGTGGATTCTTTAATGGTGACTGGCTATCTCGATCATTTTCAGTGAGTGCTTAAAAAAAAAAAGTTGAACAAATTATTCCATCTTATTAACCCAAGCTGACAGTTAATTTAGCTTTTTATGTAAGAAAGGACTAAAGGCTAAGCCAGCAGCCTGTGAACGGCAGAGTGCAGGGACTGTGAACCCAGGTGTACTCCAAGCACTACCTGGATACAAAGAGTAAAAGAAAACATCTTACAGACCAGGTAATGCCTTTTTCCTGATTTATGTAGGCAGTGTTTTAATTAATGGATACAAATTCATAGGATGTTGCTGATACTGACCTGGAAAAATGTATGTAGTAAAATCCTTTTCTAAAACTTAAAATACATGTATGTATATACATATAAATTCTAGAAATGTATAAGTTTCTGGATCGGGGGTTATTTTCAACCTCAATGGCATTTTTTTTTTCCTATGGTGAGCACATACTGCTATACTTTCTAAATTTCTAACAAAAATTGAAGAAAACTACTGAGCCCAAAGCATTTTATCATTACAAGTTTTCTTGAAGTATACAAAAATACAGTCATACCAGAACCTTTATTTTATTGCTGAAAATATAAAATGGCAGAGCCGCTTTGAAAAACAGTCTGGCAATTCGTCAAAAAGTTAAACAGTTACCATTTGACCCAGAAAATCCACTCTTACAAAAGGAAAGGAAAACATACCCACTCACTCTTGTACACAAGCATTGTTCATGAGAGCCAAGAAGAAGTGGTAACCCAAGTGTTCAACTGATGAATGGATTAGGCCATACCCATCAAATGGACTGTCAAATTCAGTTATAAAAGGAATACGAATACGCCTAAGACATGCCACACATGGATGACCCCTGAGCATGAGGAAAGCAGCCAGACACAAAATGTACATTACATCATTCCATTTACATGAAATATCCAAAGTAGGCCATTCTATAAAGACAGAAAACGGCAAAATGAATGGATTGGGAGCAAAAGCCAAAGGGTATGGACCTTTTTAGGGTGATGAAAATTTCTAAAATTGTGATGGCTGTGTAATTGGAGATTTTAAAAATCACTGGATTGTTTTACATACATTTTAAATGAATGTACTATGATACATGAAGTGTATATCAAAAAGCTCTTACAAATAACAATTACAAAGGATTATGGACACAAGATCTTAAATATTTGCTAGTAAACCACTCCGAGAATAAATTAAAGGCAAAGGCAAAACTCAGTTGTAATCCAACATACATCCCCAAGGTGGCACCAAAGCTTTGATAAGCTATCCTCCTTCCTACGTAGGAGATTGGTTTCCCGTGTTTAGGGGGTAGGAATTGTTTGGGGTTTTTCTGTAACTGATATTGTCATTTTTCCCACATTGTACAAAAATTCTACACAGCGGCACATGTGAACATCCACTCATTGAATAGGAGGAAATTTATAAACCCTGGATGGTCCTTGGGGCAATAATAATGGAACAGATTTTTTTAGGTAATAGCTGCTACATGTTAAGAAAATACTGGGTCCCTATGCCTCAGAGAGATGAAATGTATACACAGGTCACTAACAAAATGCTCTAACAGAAGAACCAGTACAACCAAATGTCATGGGAGCATAGAGAAGAATGGTTTATTCAAAGGAAAGGCACGTGTCCAGAAAGGAGACCGGTCAAAAATCAACAGTGACAAGGAGCTAGAAAGGCCAACCAACCACACAGCAGCATACTTTCCAACTTTTTTTCAATCTGGCATGCAGAAACCACCACCCCGACTGGATACTAGAGGACAGTGAAAGAGGCTTGGAGCTCATTGAAAAAACTCATTCAGAATGTTACCAGATATTTATGGTCAGAAATACAAGATACAATGCATTAAGAGAAAGAAAATGTTATTTATAGGCAACCTTTTAATGTACTTTTCGACCTTTCTAAATGAGGTATCTGAACTTTCATAAATGTAACTTTTTACATTCTGATGGATGTATAATTTGTAATTCGACTACAAATGAATTAAGAGACATTTCTATTGTTTTCATTGTGTCTCACTTTGAGTACTGCACAAGTTAACATCTCTTGAAGGACTTAATATTTGCTATCTCAAACTTGTTTTAATGTGGTATCACTTCATCGCTTCAATAAATGCCACCAACAGGAAAGTCTCTTCTCTATTCAAGGGCTTTGATTAGTTGGTGTGCATAGGTTTCATTCTCTATCATCACCACCACCACTATCTTTGTCACTCTCTAAATGGAATTCTCGTGGAGGGGAAAAGCCAGTTCTGGGTCTTATCTGGTAGAAGAGTATACACACTGCTTTCAACACAATTTGGCCTTCAGATGCAGATGAGACACTACAGTCATCAAAATAATACCATTCAATTTTTTCTTGCAAAAGCAGAATAGTGCCTTCCTACCCTTCCACAGTGGTTGAAACCAATCAAATTACAGTATTTAGGTTAATAGGAATTCAGTATATCCAAATTTTTGATAGGAAAACCAACTAAAAGTATCCAACTTGAGTCTCTGATATCTACTCTAAGAAAATCACTTGAGATGTAACAAGTACTGGATGCGGGGATCAAATCCCATTTTCCTGGTGGCTTCTTAGCAGTTTGGGTAATACCAGGGATCTTCAACACTCAGCTCTTCTAAAATGTTCAGTGCAATATTTCACAGAAGTCTTTGAGAGGTGTGTAGTATTCTACACTTCTCATATTTTTCAAAATCCTCTTTTGCATCTTCAACTGCAATCTGAAGAACAGATCTGTCTAGCTTAAGTTGTCCATCACCGAAGTGAATGTGCCTGGTATAATTTCTGATGTAGCTGATATCAGCACTTTCTAAGTGTTGAACTAGAATGTAATCTTATCATTTTCATGTGTCCTGTGAAAAGCTGACCTTTGTAAGCTTCCTTGGCATGTCATCCATTATCAGAATCATTATCTCCTCCAACTGACTTTCCATTCTCTGAGAGAAGTACTTGATCTTGGCTAGATTCATCATATTCATCATTTGGTTCATTCGTTCCCAATGCACTTGGTGAACCTTATTCATGTATCCATTGGAACCATTTCCATTAATAAATCTGGTCCTTAAAGCAACGTAGGCATCCTTTAGTTTCTTGGATTCTAGTAGATATTTTGACATGTTTGGCACATTCTCAAAAGCAGGAGATGATAGCGTGTATCTTCAGTATTGTTTCTTAGTATAATCATACGAAACAGCTAACCAAAAAGTGAAGAACCAATATCGTGAGTATAACCTGAGTGCCACACGGTGGTCATCACATGTTGAGTATCTTTGTTCCTCTTGGTGTTAATTTCAAACACATAACATCCCATTTCATAATACTGATAAGGTTTTCATCCAGGGTGACTATTCTGTGAAATCTATGCTTGCATAAAACCACTCCTGTCATCTGATCTGCCAGTACTCTTGACAAAGGAGACAATGTCATGCAAAGATTCTTGTGTATTTCCAATTGGACTGCATACGTTTAGAAAATGGACCCGTTCTAAGTAAACAAATTTCAAAAGTACATTCTTTTATCATAAGTGATGAAATATTTTGTCAAGTAACAAAACGGATCAAATGATACCGAAATCTTAGAATACTCAGGACTTAATACTAGTTTTCATACTATTATTTATATTGAAATGTCTCTATGTAATTCCTGATTAGGACTTTTAAATAACGACCTCTTCAAAACAAGCTGTCACTATTAGTGAGAACTGTTTGGACAAAAGGTTGAAGCAAGTGTCATTACCAAGAATTTGAATGGCTCAAATTTTTTTTAATTTTACTTAAAGCATGCATAATCAAACAGCTTCTCCCTTACTGACAAATGAAATGTTGAATTTTTTTGGCTACATTGATTGGATTTTTTTTTTTTTTTTTTAAGATTTTATTTATTTATTCATGAGAGACACAGGCACAGAGAGAGAGGCAGAGACGCAGGCAGAGAGAGAACAGGCTCCATGCAGGGAGCACAATGTGTGACTCGATCCCAGGTCTCCAGGATCATGCCCTGGGCTGAAGGCAGGCACCAAACTGTGAGCCACCCAGGCATCCTGGATTTTTAATCTAATTAATTTTTTTTTACATCAAGTATTTCAAAATAACAAAGCTTTTCCTCTTTCGTACACAGATACTGCTATATTTGTCCATAGTTACACTTCAGGATTCAAATTCTAATACTGGCTAAATATCACTGATAATGTATTTATAACCTCATTCTTGGTTGAATTTTTTGTTTGAATCCATACTTTGTTAGCACATGTTTATGTATTTTCATGTGTCCTTTCAATTTTCAGTTAAGTCCATTCAGGTTTTCAACATGAAATCCTTTTTAAAATAACTATTTTTAACCAAATGGCAAACTGGAATTATCTATAAGATTTTTTCTTTTAATTCCACTTCTTGACAAAACTCAAACTTTAAACAGCAATGCACTTTGGTGTGTATAAGGCTTCAAAAAGAAACCTATTTCTTCACATAAAGAACAGAAGACTGGAATAGCTCAAATTTTCTGAGATTCAACACTTCAAGCATTGTGGATCCAGACCAGAAGGACCCCCTGTGGAGAGCTGCTCTGAGTATTCCTACATCTGAGCATTTCTGGGAGGAGCTGGTGACATAAAGCTCGTCTCGGTATGCTCTTTTACAGAAAGCCTCCAGTGCCCAATCTGTGCTCATTTACCATTTCTAATACAGAGCTCTCGGTAGCTTGCTCTGGTGCTTCTTTCTAATGAATCTAATGTTCTTCCAGGAAATTGTCTTCTGGAAGTCCAATTAATATAATTAACTGAGCAAAATGGCCAATATCTGTAGATTTATCCATCTGCAGTGAAAACTCCTGATTTAATAATCTTCTGGAATACTATTCATCCCTACGTCACCTGATATGGCATCAAATCATCTGGACTATTTTTCTATTTCCTCTGCTAAACAAACACTCTTGCAATCACTATGGAGCCAATAAAGAGAGCTCTTTCCGAACTGTGAGGCCCTGGGCTTAGCAGTTCCTTGCTTCCTGAGCTGCATCAGATACTTTGTAAGCAAGCTACAAAAGCCCTTTGCCTCCCATAATACCCTTGCAGAGTTCCAAGCGCCCTGCACAAGGTGGGTGTTTGAGGTCAGGTGCTGTTGTGCTTTGTTTGGTACCGTGTCTCCCTCATCTGGCAAATGAGACATTACTCTTTGCACATACAGATCCAAACTTGTAATCTTCAGTATACTTCCTAATTAGCCAGTTTGATTTTTTTCCCCTCACTAGTGTGTTTGACCCACCTTTGCTCAAAAAGTTATGATGAGCAGTAAATACTTATTAGAGAGCTATAGGTATTGTGAGTCTTCATGACCTTAGCAAACTAATGTCTAAATTAATGTCTAATGTCTAATGCAGGTTTCACATCTGCATTAAGACTTTTTTTCCTTAAACTGCATCAGAAATTCATATGTTAAATATAGGTAAGCAAAATGATAGATCAAATCTTAATTTCCACTTAACTTAAAATTTTTAATTTGGAGCCATAAAACAGAAGTATCATAATTCCATAAGTTCAAACAAGTTTTCTTTTTTAAAGATTTTATTGATTTATTTATGAGAGACACAGGGAACCGGAGACATAGACAGAGGGAGAAGCAGGCTGCTTGCGGGGAGCCCAATGTGGGACTTGATCCCAGGACCCCCAGATCAGGACCTGAGCCAAAGGCAGATGCTCAACCACTAAGCCACCCAGGCACCCTCAAAAAGTTTTTTAAAAGTTAATTTTCTGGGGGCTCCAGCGGTTCAGCACCTGCCATTGACCCAGGGCAGGATCCTGGAGTCCCGGGATCGAGTCCAGTGTCAGGCTCCTGGCATGGAACCTGCTTCTCCCTCTGCCTCTCTCTATGTCTATCATGAATAAATAAATATCTTTAAAAAAAATTAAAAATTAATTTTCTGAAGCAATGAAGGTCTACAGATGTCTTTTAATGAACTAGTTAAAACATCTTTTAGAAATAAACTTGTAATTTAGAAATAATTCAATATTAAGTTAGATCAAGAATCAAATATCAATCTCAAGTGGTAATATCAAAAGCCAGTAAGTTTCAAGAAATATTACACTACAATCAAGTGGGATTTATTCCCAGGATTCAAGGCTGGTTTAATATTCCCAAATCTACTGATATGTCACATCAGTAAGGATAAAATCCACATGATCATTTCAACAGATGGAGAGAAGGCATTTGACAAAGTACAACATCCATTCACATTATAAACTCCCAACAAAGTAGGTCTAGAGGGAACATACTTCAACACAATAAAAGCCTTATATGAAAACCCATAGCTAACATCATACCCAATAGGGAAAAACAGAGCTTTTCCCCTAAGGTGAGGAACAAGACAAGGATGACTACTCACCACTTTTATTCAACATATTACTGATTGCTTCACAGCAATTAGAAAACAAAAAGAAATAAAAGGCATCCATACCAATAAAGAAGAACTGAAACTTTCATTATTTGCAGGTGACATCCTACTATATAGACACCAAAGACTACTAGAACTGATAAATGAATTCTGCAAAGCTGTAAAATACAAAATCAGTGCACAAAAATCTTTAGCATCCCTATACACTAATGATGAAGCAGCAGAGAGTGAAATTAAGAAAACAGTCTCATTTACAATTGCACCAAAAATAAGATACCTAGGAAGAAATTTAACCAAGGAGGCAGAAGGCCTCTATTCTGATAACTATAAAACATTGAAATTCAAGACGACACAAAGAGAAATGGAAAAACACTTCATGCTCATTGGTTAGAAGAATAAGTATTGTTAAAATGCCCAGACATCCACAGATTTAATGCAATCCCTATCAAAATACCAACATTTTTCACAGAACTGGAACAAACAATCCTAAAATTTATATGAAACTACAAAAGACCCTGAATAGCCAAAGGAGTCTTGAAAAAGAAAAAACTGGAGGTATCACAATTCTAGATTTCAAGTTATACTACAAAGCTGTAGTAATCAAAATATGGTACTAGCACAAAAGTAGACACATAGATCAGTGGAATAAAATAGAAAACCCAGAATTATATGGTCAATTAATCTTCAACAAGAGAGAAAAGGATATCCAACAGGAAAAAGACCTTCTCTTCAATAAATTGTGTTTGGAAAACTGGACCACTTTCTTTCACCATACGCACACCAAAAAAACCTCAAAAATGGATTAATGACCTAAATGTGAGGCCTAAAGCCACAAAAATCATTGAAAGGAGCACAGGCAATAATTTCTCTGAGGTCAATCATAGCAACATTTTTCTAGATATGTCTCCTCAGACAAGGGAAACAAAAGCAGAAACAAACAATTGGGACTACATCAAAATAAAAAAACTTCTATATAGAGAAGAAATAATCAGCAAAACTAAAAAGCAGTCTATGAAATGGGAGAAGATAATTGCAAATGACATCTGATAAAGGGTTAGAATCCAAAATATATAAAGAACTTAACTCAACATCCAAAAAAATAATAATAATCCAATTAAAAATGGGCAGAAGACATGAACAGACATTTCTCCAAAGATTTCCAGATGGCCCACAGATATATCAAAAGATGCTCAACATCCCTCATCATCAGGGAAATGTGTATCATCAACACCAGAGTGAGTTATCACCTCAAACCTGTCAGAATAGCTAAAATCAACAACACAAGAAACAACAAATGTTCGCAAGGATATGGAGAAAAAGGAAACCTGGTACACTGTTGGTGGTAATGCAAACTGATGCAGCCACTGTACAAAACAGTATGGAGGTTCCTCAAAAAATTAAAAATAGAACTACCCTATGATCCAGTAATCGCACTGCTGGGTATTTATCCCAAAATACAAAAACACTAATTCAAGGGGATACGTGCACCCTATGTTTACTGCAACATTATTTATAATGGCCAAACTTAGAAGCAGCCCAAGTGTGCATCAACTAATGAATGGATAAAGAAGATGTACTATACACACACATACAATGGGATATTAGTCATAAGAATGAGATCTTGCCATTAGTAACAACATGGAGGGAGCTAGAGAGTATAATGCTGAGTGGAGTAAGTCAGAGAAAGAAAAATACCATATGCTTTCACTCATACGTGAAATTTAAGAAACAAAACAAATGAGCAAAGGAAAAAAAGAAACCAAGAAACAGACTCTCAACTATAGAGAACAAACTGGTGGTTAAGAGGGAAGGGGGGGATGAGTGAAATAGGTGATGGGGATTAAGAGTACACTTAGGAGAAACACTGAGTAATGTATGGAATTGTTGAATCACTGTTGCACACGTGAAACTAATGTAACACTGTATGAAAATATATAAAAAATAAGAACTCCATCTTTACCACCTTTGCAATTTTTCTATAAATCTAAAATTAACCCAAAATCAAATGTTTATTTAAAAATCAAGAGGAGAGGGTGCCTAGGTGGCTCAGTTGGTTAAGCATCTGCTTTCAGCTCAGGTCATGATCTTAGGGTCCTGGGATACAGCTCCAGGTCTGGCTGTATCAGTGGGGAGTCTGCTTCTCCCTCTTCCTCTGCCCTTCCCCACCGCTCATGTTCTCTCTCTCTCTCTCTCTCTCTCTCAATAAATCTCTCAAATAATAAAATCGATATGAAATAATTGAATGAAATAAAATCAATCATGTTCCGTTCAGTAATACTAGATATAGATGATGATTGTGAAGAGTGACAACAATGACAGCAAAGGAATAATTATGCATATCTTCTGTTAGTAGGAAAGCATTTGTGAAAAATAAAGGCAAACTAAAGACTAAAACTCACTAATTTAAATTGGAACAAAAGGCAAAGAACTTCACTGATGCTAAGTCATTTGCAGGAAAGTAATAATGAGCCTGTGGGAAGGTGGGGCAAGGTGGCTGCTACAGAATGCTCCCTGGGGACACTGCAGAATAAATGTCAGCTCAATTCAGAAGGTGTACCCAGAAAGCCACAAATGATGTCCAACTTTTTTAAAGATTTTATTTATTTATTCATCAGAGAGAGAGAGAGGCAGAGACACAGACAGAGGGAGAAGCAGGCTCCATTCAGGGAGCCCAATGTGGGACTCGATCCCGGGACTCCAGGATCATGCCCTGGGTGTGAAAGCAGACACTCAACCGCTGAGCCACCTGGGTGTCCCAATGTCCAACTTTTATAGAGGTGTTGGTTATAACAACCACCAGGATCTCAGGGCCCTAAAAACTTCTTTCCAGGGCACCTGGGTGGCTCAGTGGTTGAGCATCTGCCTCAGGCTCAGGTTGTGATCCCAGGGTCCTGGGATCAAGTCCTGCATCAGCCTCCCCACAGGGAGCCTGCTTCTCCCTCTGCCCATGTCTCTGCCTCTCTCTGTGCATCTCTCATGAATAAATAAATAAAATCTAAACAAGAAAAAAATTCAAAAACAACTTCCTTCCTAGTCTCCCTCACTGGGAAGTTTTGTCAGTTCCATCCAACACCAGAACCATGGCACTGGGGATCAGAGACCATTTTGGATTACTAACCCACCTTTATGACTTTCAAAGATCCAAGGACTACTTTAAGATTAATGCCAAGTATAACCTCCTAGGTTTCAAAATAGATTCTTCGTTCCTGGGTACCACTGCTTAAACTTCAGGGAAGCATCGTCTTACATGCTGGATAAATGAAATGGCCCTTCAAAAGAGTAGGTTTAAATAACCATCTATTAAGGCAACCAGAGTCTGCTTCCCCACACATCCCACAGGCTGGTGGTTCTCAAACTGTGGTCCTTAGAACCAGTGATCCAGAAACTCTGGAACGGCACACCCAGGAGCCTGGTTTTAACAAGCCTTCCAGACAATTCTGATGCATGCTCAAGTTTGGCAATCACTGCCACAGGCCATACGGTACAGTACTGAAAATTTGTTACCAGCAACCCCAAACTAGAAACATCCGTTGACGTAAGTCTAAATGAAATTTAAAAACAGAAGAACTTCAGAGTAGTGCACAAGGCTTACTGGGTCAAAGCAGAACAGAATTGCCGTTTTCTTCATAGATTTTCTTACCTGGAGGGATATGAAGTCTGTATAACAGTTTGATTTTCTCATTCATTTCTCCATTATACATCACATCTACAAAAATAAAAAGAATGAGAATATACCAAATGGTCAAAGTATATTTGCAGTGACACAAACTCACTGTGGGGAGAGAAGTTAGTGCAGGCAATACTTTCCCCCAGTACTTTCCCTGCCCCCAGACACATTGTGTTTGAAATGAAAATGTAAAGGGTCACTCTTGAGCTGCAAGATAACCTCGTGAATCATTACTAGCCTCCTGCCTTCTGAAAGACTTTAACTGCACGTGCAAGAGTTAGGAACACGTCTCCTGACAGGCCACAGCATACCCTGAGCGCCCGAGGAGAACCAGAGCGACAACCCTGTGTAGGCTGAGAGCTTGGGCCCATCTCACCCTCCTTCAAAAGGCATAAAAGTAGTCCTGAGAGGAGCCCGCAGAGGGGTTTTTAAAATCTCAAAATTGGGGCAGCCCCAGTGGTGCAGCGGTTTAGCGCCGCCTGCAGCCTGAAGTGCGATCCTGGAGACCCGGGATCGAGTCCCACGTCAGGCTTCCTGTATGGAGCCTGCCTCTCTCTCTGTGTGTGTCTCTATGAATAAATAAACAAAATCTTTAAAAAAAATAAAATCTCAAAATTGGGTCAGGCCAGTCCCAAATATGTTTCCATTGTGTGGCTTTGCCTTCCACCGCCCACCTGTCTCATGTTCACAGACTCCCCGTCCCAAATAAAGTCACTGCAGAGGAGACCCACAGAGTCATACCGAGACAGCTCACAAATGATTTGAATTCAATCAGGTGGTCCATGTTGTCATCCAGGAGCCTGAAAGTCCTTTCAGCCAGGATCTCTGTGTGGGCCCCACATGTCCACGGTGAGACAAGCTGAAATAAGTGTGCAAACTGCCGGGCGTCTATGCGGTACTGCTCCGCGTAGGGCCTGCTGGGGTCATGGCGTGGGGCCATGGGCCTGGGCTGCTCCCAGTAACAGCTCATCATGTGTTCTCTCTTAAAAGGAGAGGGAGGGAGGGATCTGTGAAAGATGCTGGCACCTGTGGGGGGCTGCACGCTTACAAGCAAGGTTATGCTGGCCTCCTTTTAGGACTCACTTGACCTCGTACAATATGTATTTGAATAAGCAATATTATAACATGAACAAATGAAAAAAATTAAAGTACTTACAATCTCATTACTCTAACCAGACACGTAAAAGACCTCCCATGTTGTCTTGTGCTTCTTGCCCAATACATACTTTTGACCTCTTTTTCTACAGTTTTTTATTGTAGCAAACTGTACCTAACAAAGCCTACCATTTTAAGCATTTTTCAATGTGCAGTTCAGCTATCATAGTTTTAATTCTAGGAGACTTAACTTTTATTCTATTTTCTCATCAAATCCCATCTGAAAATGGGAAAGTGCTAGACAGATCTACAGAATACAGAAGAAACCAGTAGCACCGGTTGCCTGTGGGGAGGGAAAGTAGGGGAGGGAAAGTAGAGGTGGGAACTCACAGGTAGGACCAAGTCTTTTTACTCCAATACTTTCTTAGAGGTTTTGAATTCTGAACCACATGAATATATTAACAATTAAAAAAAAACTGGAAGTAAAAAAAGAGAAAGTGAGGCAGAGATTTCAAGTCTCGTGAATACCCTGACAACTTGAGCAATCAAAACTGGCCCTGTCACTAAGGTTCGCCTCTGTAGGACACATCTCTTACACATGCCCTAAATCATCTCTTGGGACATCTCAACTCACTGAAATAGTTTCCCAATGACTGCAGGCTTCTGCACAATTCCAGTGTCCTCCACTCATATGGGTGGCACGGAAACAAGTCCGGATGCTGATGTAAGCACAGATCCTTGGAGGAAAACCAAAATGCCATTTATAATTTTACTGTCCTATTTGTTGGCAGGCAGGTTCTTCAAAGAGCCTTCGCAGAATTGTGAAAAATAGCACAAGAACTTTACAGTGTGAAATAAAGGTCTAACGAATTTCCATTTCTAAAAAGCCAAGATGCACTATGAAATTCCATTGTATTTTTGCACATCCTGTGATGCTAAAGACCCACAGAATCCGAAGAAAACTTATAATAAATAAGCCAAAGACTGATACAACCAGTTTACACAAAATTCTACGGAAGAACCAAAAAAAAAAAAAAAAAAGACCATGGATATAAGCAAGTGATACAAAGAAGTACACAATTAGCTGTACAGTCTTCCACCCTAATGGATAAACAAATTTGGATTAAAATAAAATGCACATTTCTACAAGACTAGCAAAATTGTAAAAGATGCATAAGTACTGGGTGGGTGTGGAGTGTAGGAAATGAGCACTCTTAGACTCATCAGTGGAACTGAAATCTGAAAACTCAAACACACTTTAGCAATATAGGCTACAGTGTAGTCTGTGCATCCCTAAGGAACCCATCCTACAGAAACTGCAGCACAGGTGTCCAGGTAAAGGCACCTCGGCACAGCACAGTTTGTAAAGCAGCAGCAAACTGGAAACACAAATCTGTCTCAATAGGTAAATGGTTAAGTAAATTACAGTTCAGCCCTATAATGAAACTGTACTGCTGTTTGGGGTTTTTTTAAGATTTATTTATTCATTCATTCATTCATGAGAGAGAGAGAGACAGAGAGAGAGAGAGAGGCAGAGACACAGGCAGAGGGCAGGCTCCACTCCAGGAGCCCGACGTGGGACTTGATCCCAGGACTCTAGGACCGCACCCTGGGCCAAAGGCAGGCGCTAAACTGCTGAGTCACACAGGGATCCCCTGTACGGCTGTTTTTTCCTCTGTTATGGGAGGGGGTGGGGAGTGTGTGTCTGAGAGAGACAGTATAAAAGGAAAAAATTAGGAAAGATAGTCACCAATTTGTTAATACAAATTATCAGTACAAGGGTAAGACTGTGGGTGCAGAGAGGATGAGAGCCTTTCATTGTTTGCTTAAGTTTCTTCTTTTGGGGCACCCAGGTGGCCCAGTGGATGACTGTCTGCCTTTGGCTCAGGTCCTGGGACTGAGTCCTGCATCGGGCCCCCTGCAGGGAGCCTGCTTCTCCCTCTCCCTCTCTCTGTGTCTCTCATGAATAAATGAAATCTTAAAAAGTTTTTTTTTTTAATCGTAAGAATAGGTATATTTTGTGATTCTTAATTAAAATTTGAAAATAAAAGCCTTAATGAGAACATAGAAGTAAAATATCATTAAAGAGACTAAATGCTCTCTAGGGCCTGATAATTTGCCAAAAGTGAATGAATTTAACTGATCATTAATAATAGCACATTTATGGAAGACATAAGTAACTTGTAGGTCTTCAGCATTTTCAGAAGTATTCTATGATGCCGAGTATGTATTATTACTGTTCACACCTAAGATGAATGATGCTGTTTTCTATTTGAGAGAATAGGAGACAGACGTCACAAATCCAAATTTATGTAATTTGAAAGATTGCTTGACAACACGGATGGACCAGGAGGGCACTATTGCTCCATGAAAAGTCACACAAGAAAAAAGACAAATGCTGGGGCACCTGGGTGGCTCAGTCAATTAAGCGTCTGCCTTTGGCTCAGGTCATGATCCCAAGGTCCTGGGATCAAGTCCTGTATCAGGCTCCCCGCTCTCTGGGGAATCCCTTCTCCCTCTGCCCCTCCTCCTGCTTGTACTCTCTCTGTGTCTCTCTCCCCCCCTCAGATAAATAAATCTTAAAAAAAAAGGGGGGGGGGGACAAAAACTATATGATCTCATTTATATGTGGAATCTAAAAACAAAACAAAACCCCAAAAGAGATCAGAAAAATAGATCAGCCTTGTGGCTCCCAAAGGCTGGGGCAAGGACGGGGAAACTGGATGAGGTGACCAGAAGGTACAAACTTCAGTTATAATCAGCCCTGGGGCAGTAACGTACAACATGACGAGTATAGTTAGTTAACCATTATGTGATTTTTTTTTAAGATTTTATTTATTTACTCATGAGAGACACACAGAGAGAGAGGCAGAGACACAGGCAGAGGGAGAAGCAGGCTTCATGCAGGGAGCCCGACGTGGGACTCGATCCGGGACTCCAGGATCA
The DNA here is from genome assembly GCF_905146905.1 of Nyctereutes procyonoides. NCBI lineage: Eukaryota > Metazoa > Chordata > Mammalia > Carnivora > Canidae > Nyctereutes > Nyctereutes procyonoides. Next base: position 42,763,310 of record NW_026575049.1, on the reverse strand, counting down.
TGCCCTGGGCTGAAGGTCGATGCTCAACCGCTGAGCCACCCCAGCATCCCCGCTATGTGATGTATTTGAGAGCTTCTAAGAGAGTGGATCCTGAAGTTCTCATCACGAGGAAAAAAAAAAATTTTCTTTGTAGCTATAGGAGATGAATGCTAATTAAACTTACTGTACTAATCATGACAATAAATGTAAGTCATATTGTAGGCTTTAAACCTTCACAGTGCTGTACGTCAGTTATATCAGAAAAGCCGAAAGGAAAAAATTGCATTCAAGCATTAAAAAATTTCTATAAATTACCAAAAAAAAATAGATTTTATTAAAGACCAACCACATTGTTCATCCTGAATAGGAAAGACTATGTAACGAAGACAGAGCTAGTTCTTGTTAACACAGAGTGATCATACCTGTTCATTCCAGGCGTAGGGAAGGATGCAGTGAAGTTAAGGAACAGAATCCTTACTAATATTTATAAAACAATGGCAGGGTATCTCTGTGACCCTTTCCCTGGAAAAAAAAAAAAAAGAGGGGTGGGGCAGCCCAGGTGGTTCAGCGGTTTAGCGCCGCCTTCAGCCCAGGGTGTGATCCTGGAGTCCTGGGATCAAGTCCCACATCAGGCTCCCTGCATGGAGCCTGCTTCTCCTTCTGCCTGTGTCTCTGCCTCTCTCTCTCTCTGCCTCTCTCTCTCTCTCTCATGAATAAATAAATAAAATCTTTTAAAAAATGAAATCCTGATTGAAAAAAACAGAAGTGAAGGTGTGTAGGTGGTTCAGTGGTTCAAACATCCAACTCTTGGTTTTGGCTCAGGTCATGATCTCAGGGTCGTGAGATCAAGCCCCACACTCAGCATGGAACCTGCTTGAGATTCTTTCCCTCTCCCTCTCCCATTCTGTTCTGTCCCCCCCCCCCCCACTCACACTTGTTCCATCTCTCTCAAATAAATAAAATACTAAAAAAAAAAAAGACGAGGAGTGTGTGTAAACCCAACTAGAGAGCATTCATTATACCCCACAATCCTGAGGCAAGTATTACAATGCATGGAGTCAGACTGTGAAAGCAAAGGAAATTCAGAGCAGACCAAGAGGATGGAGAGAAGGGAGAGTCTGGCAGGCCTCTCACATAGGGCAGGTGTGGACTCTGGGCCTGGAAGGAAAGTACCAGAGTGAGTACATACAGCGGGCTCTTCGGGTTGTATAATGGAATCAGACACCATGATTGTGATGCTGTTTTACTGGAATTTCCTTTGGAAGTGTATCTTTAAAATGATAATTGTATTTCTAGTTTTTAAGCTTCTATTTATAGTTAGTCCTACATAAATAATAGAGTTGTAAAGCTAACTACAAATAAAATTTTGTTGAGTATGATGATACTGTTCCTAGGAACCATATCATTCCTAGGAAAGACGGAAATAGGAAAATAGTTATCTCTGACTATCTTCCTTAAATACTCTTTGTATTAAAGATGAACATGGTTAGTACTTAATGAATTTTATTTTTATTAGTTTAAAGCAATCTTTTAAATTATATAAATTCAGATTTGTGACTTATTCTCTCAAACTGAGAACAGTAAGCCCTAAATAAATGAAATACTTTTCATGCTGAACACATCTGTCTACCTGTCTTTATGTTTGTAATACTCCCCATTTTTCCTCCTTGAAAGTCAAAGAGAGGTGGGGGTTTCTGACACCAGTAACCTTTGACTTCTTATTTTCTCTTCGAGCAACAGAGGAAACTACCAAAGCCAAGAGGTGTTTACAGAAGACACAGGACTAAGCAGTCCTCAACATACATCCTGCTTATTGGGCACGAGGGGTGCCAGGACTCTACTAAAGCCAATGGCCATTTCAGTGACTTCAAGGGGAGGAAATGTGCCACGACAGATGCGCGCCAGGGTCAGACAACCTCTGGTGCTCTGCTTAGAAGTCCTGGAAGTGCAGCTTATTACTAGTTCCCAGAGTTTGGCAGTCTGAGTTCAGAAGGGACAGCGGCTCAGAGTCCTCACCAGGAAGAGCTCTAGAAGCCAGATTCTGGACTTGCTTTCTGTAACTGTTCCTTCCCCTCTTCACTGCCAGGGTATCAGGAGTGGGTCAGTGTGCCTGCCTCCCTTCCCCATTTTCATGTTTCAAGCAAGGATAGTCCTAGCAGGGCACTTGAGAATTTTCTTTGCTGGGTAATGTAAGTAGCAAGACCTGGGAATCCACCTAAATATCCAAATATGAGAAATATGGGTTAGTATATTTAGTATTACCAATATGATAGCTTATAAGGTTATTTTAAAATGAGTCAGACCACGTGGCAGCATGGAAAAGTGTTGATAAGAACGTTGAGGGAAAACAGAAGATAAAATAGCACATGTACCAGCCAAATATAAAAACATGTCTACATGTATTATGAGTGGGATGATGAGTCATCCATCACCAAGTAGAGGAGGTGGGAACATCGGTAATGGTTGGTGTTGCACGTGTGAGGGCCTGGGAGCTCTGTGCAGAGCCCTGAAGATCGGGTTGGCAGCACCGAGGGCCCTCAGCAGAGCACAGCTCTGGTGTGTGAGCTCCCACAGCCGCCGCCACCCAACAGGTGCGAGGCTGACCCATCCAGCCTTCTCCCGCCCCGGCAGGCTGACCACACGGGCTCAGGCCTGTCACTCCCTCCTCTTCCCAGAGTTTCCTACCTTGAACAGGTCATAGAGTTCCTCCAGGTCGTCAGGAAGGATGGAGACTTCCGGAATAACAACGCGGAGCTTGAGGAAAAAACGAACAGCAGTGGAGTGAATTCTCCGCCTGCACCAGGGAGGATCAGAGGGCACGGGGGAGCTGTTCCTGCTCGTCGGGGACACAAGCGTGGAATCCTGTCTACCAGAGCAGTCTGTTCCTTTCTGACGCCACCACCACATTAGGGATACTTTCTCAAGACCCTCAGCCATTCCAATCCACAGATCAGCACCTCAGGACAGACGTGTAAGCCCTGATGGAAGTCAAACTCTAGCCAAGACGCAGCTTGGCAGGAAGTTCCTCCTGAACAACCACTATTACTGCAGGCCTTCTGTGCTATGCATTTTCTGTATCATACCTCACGTAACCCCACATGCTGGGTATTAGCATCCTCATTTTACAACTGGGGAAACTGAGGCTCACGGTGGCTACATTGTTCACAATCTGACTCTAAAACCCCTGTTTCTACACCAGGTCTCCCTAATTCAATGCAGGATGGCGGGGAGGCATTCTTTATTTTTTTTTTAATTTATTTATTTTTAGTAATCTTTATACCCAATGTGGGGCTCAAACTTAGGACCCGAAGGATCAGGAGTCACATGCTCTTCTCACGGAACTAACCAGACACCCTAAAAGCTGACATTCTTACAAGACCAACAGTTAGTACCGGACTGCCATTCTGACAAGCCACGACTCACCACGTTCTGCTTTGTGGTGTCTTCGTGGCCCTGGAGAACCCTGATCCTGTGCTTACAGCGTAGGTGCTCAATCTGTTCCACAGACTGGTCTCCAAACTTCTGCAGAGAAACAAGGAGTCACTCGGGCACAGAATCCCTTTTTGCATACAGAGGAAAGTAGCAGCAGGAGGGAACCTCCCTCAAAATCCATCTTTGAACAAGTTTCCAAGAGGTTGAGGGGGGATGGGGCCGGGCCCAGTTACCTCATAGGAGTCCCGGATCAGGTCGGCAATGTCAGTCACAGGGTAGGGCTCCTGGTCATCAGAGAAGAAGGCATGATGGCTGCCAACTGGGGGTCCGGGGCTGTCTTCATTCTTAATGTGATCTAGAAACCTGAGCACACAACCCACCACTGAAGTACTGGTTTCCCCTCACCTGAGCACCCACCACACCCACTACCTTCACAGGGGCCATGGGACACATCAGAGCACTTTCAGACACAGCTCATTTGTCTCCAGACACTGGGAGGAAGTCAAGATGGCAACCACTGTGGTCCTTTAGAGAAAAGGAGACATCCCTAAAGCCAGACTTGTTGATCTGGGGTCCATGGGTAGCTCTGCAGGGATCTAGGACTCTCTGCTGAAGTAAATACAAAGTTCTGTGCATATGTGTCATGGTAAGCTTCCACCATATTCCAGAAGGGAAACTTCCATCTGTCTTTAAACTTGCCCTCAACTCCAAGAGCTGAGGCCTCGTGGGGCTTTTCTGTGATGGCAACACACCAGTCCCTACACAGTAAGTATCTGAAACCTCCAGCTGGCCACCTGAGACCACCATTTCCCAGTGCCTGCCCACCCCACTCAAGGCCACCATGAGTGTGTATCTCCTCACAGAAAAGCACGGACAAACTGCTCTCCCCCTGTATCCTCTCTCACTTGCTGGGGAGGAGCCGGGAACATGGCGCTCTTCACCACACACGCAGGCAACACCACCACCTGCCTGGCTGGCTCTGGGGGACCACAACATGACAAGTGGCCCAGTGGAAGGGAAAACTGTACAGTGACAGGCCTGCTGGGCACCTACTGCTATGTCTACCTGTTGTCTATTTTGCAAAGCCCACGATGGCCCTCCTCACCTCCCCCTTTCATGAGCCCACCTGCTCAGGACCATGAGGGCCTGGCCATCGTCCTTGCTGCTGCACAGGCCCTGGGCATTGGCTTCCAGCACGGCCAGCCCTAGCTGGAAAATGGCTTTGATTCCATCGTAGAAGAAGCAATCCACAACGCTCACCGCGCTCTCCAGAGGCATAATGCTGAGGAACAGAGTCAGGAACCAGGAGAGAGAGATGGACGCGAGGGCTGAGAGGTCGTTCATGTGCTCCGCCAGCTCGGGGAGGTGCTCCTTGATGAGCTCCTCAAAGACCGACTGGTCCACCTGGGCCCCTGGAAAATACAGGCCACGGAGACTTGGTTGGGGAGGGATTCAAGCTTTCTAAAGTTAGCCTGAAACTGAAACTGAGGTGAATAGAACAATGAACAAGGAGTTCAGAAGAGGACTCACACTAAACTGATGTTTGACACTGACTAGAGTAATTCAGGGGGGAAAGGATACTATTTTCAAAAATTAATTCTTAGTCGGGGCACCTGGGTAGTTCGGTGGTTGAACATCTGCCTTCAGCTTGGGGCGTGCGGGATGGAGTTCCACATCAGGCTCCCCACAGCTTCTCCCTCCGCCTATGTCTCTGCCTCTTTCTGTGTCTCTCTCATGAATAAATAAATAAAATCTTAAAAAAAGAATGATGCTCAAATGAACACCTGAGTGGGGGCAGGGGAAACCTCAAGTCCTACTTAACATCATATAAGGAAATGCATTTGAAGTGTGTCATAGGCCTAAATATAAAAGCTAATACTACAAAGCTTCTACAGAAAAATACAGAAGACAAAATTTCTTAGGACACAAAAAGCACTAGCCACAGCAAAAATTATAAATTGGACTTCATTAAAATCAAAGACTGGTATTCACCAAAAAACATTAATAAAATAATAATGCAAACTTCACACTCAGAAAATACAAAGGTCTTGTATTCAAAATAACAGCCCATGCAACTTAGTGGTCAGTAACCAATTTTTTTCTTCAAATAGGAAAAAGATGTGAACAGCCACATCAAAAGAGACAATAAACAAAGGGGCCAAGAAGCACAGAAACATATAATCAATATCACTAATCAAATAAATGCCAGTTAAAACCACCATGATAGATCACTCCCTACCCACCAGAATGGCAAAAATTAAAAAGACCATTCTGAAGGCAAACAGAGACGTGCAGCAGCTAGATCTCCTACATCGCTGGCATGAGATCCGTGCCTGCACTATGCCTGCTTTGAAAAACTGATAGTTTCTTATAAAGTCAAATCCATCTATCCTATGACCTAGTGATTCTACTCCTGGGTACTCAAGAAAACAGATAATCTTTATTCAGAGAGACTTACACAGGAATGTGTTCTGCAACTTCACTTATAATAAGACACTGGCAACAATGCAGCCTCTACCAACAATAGGTGGTCGGATAAACACATCGTGGTATGAGGGTTTGGTGAAGTGCTGCTCAGCGAGAAGGAGCCAAGAACTGACACACCAGCAACCTCATGTGGGGCGCAGGAAGCCAGACACAAGAGTATGATCTCGATGATTACACAGATACCAAGCTCAAGAGCGGGTCATGCTACCCTGTGCTGATAGAAATCAGTACAGGGGGTTGCCTGTGGCAGGGAAAGGGGCAGAAGGGATCTCTGGGGGTCATGGCAGTGCTCCACCCTGTGTTGGGGTGGTGGTCACACAGGTGGGCATGGTACCATGGACATTCTGCCAGTCACAGGGGACTGTGAGGTGTCCCAGTTGATGGTGGCCTTGGCAACTTGCATCATGAGCCTGAGGCTCCGATGACTCCGTGCTACTACGGTGGGCAAGGTTAAACTGCCTCCCACAGCATAAAGCTGAAAGGGAAGCAGGCTCATCACTCAGGCACATGGAGGGAACCAGGGAAGACAGTCTCAAGCATACCAAAAGGCCACAGAAAGGCCACCAAAGGCACCAAGTGACCGCATCCTTCCCAGCCACCCCCCCCCCTTACTCCCAGTGGTCATCACACTCCCTCAGCTCTTTGGACCCCAGTCTTCAGAAGGGTGTTCTTCCTACCTTGCCCTACCTCCAGTCCTTTGTTAAATTCCGTCTCAAATTGGTTCTTTTGTTTCTGTTCCCACTGCTAATTTTAGGCCATCTCCAGGAAGGAATCTTTCTGTCTTCCTGGAAGGAGTCTTTCTGCCAAGCAATCTTTCTGTCATTTTGTCCACTAGGAGGTGCTCAGCCCCAGAGATAAGGCAAATTCAAATCAGCCACAAACAGAACAGGGCACCAGGTGGTACCTGAGTGCTGTGGGGTCACAGGTGCGCCCAGAGCCCGACAGCCACACATGCGCCTTCTCACTTATCAACATGTGCAAGGGGAAGTGGGGATTCCCAGGTCTGCCCTTCAGGTCCAACCTTAAGGGCACTGCTCTTGAGGGAAAGGGAACATCTGTCTGCATGAGCCCCTTGGGTACTGAGGGTAAGACCATCCTCCCTTTCTAGGCCACAGTATCAGTGAAAGGGTGCTCTGGTTTTCATCATCCAACCTGTTTCCTGAAACTAAAATTTTTCTTTTCAGGTGACCTTGCTCCACCATTTTGGCAGAACAGTGCAGAGAGGATCATACCAGTTAGTTTTGCAAATTCAAGAGCCACACAGGGTTTATACAGAGACCAGCAGAGTGCACGGGGGTTGATTTCTTAACAAGGACTAATGACAAAGGTCTTTGCCCAGGCTCTGTTCCTGTTCCCCAAGCACAGAAGCGGGAGAAGAGGAGGAAGAAGACAGTTTACCAATGACTCGGTGGTTGAAATAGTCTGGGAGCATCCTCTCACACACAGCGACGAGCAACCAGAAGGCCTCCTCCTCCTTGGCGTACAGCAGCAAAACAGACGTCAGGATGTTCATGGACTGCACAGGGATCACAGAGGAAGGGCTGGTTAGTGATCAGACCACGTAGACCACACAGACGTTAAAAACCACACGAGCCAAGTGGTCCACGAAGTCAAGACTGTAGATGAGAGACCCAGTCGAGCCCAGCCACACATGTTTATCAACATGGTCCCCACGAGACACCCAGGCTGAGCGACCAGCCACCATTCCATCACTGTCCCCATCTAGTAATGCTGGGCTTAGCTGTGGTGCACGCCTCAGGCTTGGGCAAATCCAACTTACTCTGTGTGGATGTTCACACACACACACACACACACAAAACATTCACACATTGATTTTGCTTATTCACAGGAAAACAAAGTTCAAGATCTTCTATTTTCGAGCATCAGAAACTTCTCTACCCCAGTCTTGTGCTGGGGTGGGGGCAGGGGTGTTTAATTTACTGGGTTTTATTTTGCGTGTGTTTATCACATCCCTGAGTAAACTTCCCGAGTAAACTCAACAACTGCTCAGACGTCTTCCCTCCACTCGTGCTTCCTGAAGGAAAGGGATCATCCCCAAACATCTTTTTTCCTCTCCAAATAGCACTGATATTTTTTTTTAGCACTGATATTTTTAAAATAATCCCTGTAACATCTGTAGAGATCTAGAAAGATAAAGCTCCACAGAAGCAATACCAGTGCTGTCGTACAGTGGAGGCGTGGTGGGACAGTGAAGACAATCCATCCTGCCGTGGACAGCGACTCATCACGTGCACTGCTCTTTTTGGGCACTAGGCAAAGTTTCTAATCTCAAGTAATCGGCCTGTTTGACTACAGGAAGAGGACTCCTTTGGCCTTATTCAATACATTCTTTAAGGGAAGAGACAAAGCACAGAGCCTTCACACAACAGTCCTCGGTACCAGACGGCCAAGCACAACAGAATCCGAAGCCTGCGTGATCGACATGACACACGGACTCAAAGATTTCTGCTCCTCACTGCAAGCCTCACCTGGCAGTACCCAATCTTGGGGTTCCGGTGGGCATAGGCCGTCAGGACTCTCCTCAAAGCAGCAATTCCTGTTTCATTTTGGAAAGCGGGGTGCTCCGGTAAGGAACGGTGCAGATCCCGTTCTATCTCCTCGGTCACCAGGCAACATTTTCCCATGGACTCCTCCACCAGATTACCATAGTAACCGGGATGCGAGGCGAGATCGGTGACGGCATCTAAGACGATTTAAAAGTAATTTTTTAAGGGGGCGAATCAGCAGGAGAGAGTCAATATGGGAAAGGCACTTTTCCTGCCGAAAGCCCTCAATGGGGTCTTGTTACTTGAGGGACATAAAATATTTTGGGACCACACACAACCAAAAGGACTCATTTCCACCAAAAAGAAAAAGAAAAAATAAAAAACATGGCTTTTCTAAGAATAACCTTATAGAGTAAGAGAGAGAAACAGCTCATACCACAAATAGTTGTATTAATATGCTTTCAGTAAGCTGCATTCGCTAGTAACAGGAAGAGTGGCTATATGTGTATACATGTACACATAATTTTCATATATCACTTCAACAGGAAATTAATGAACATATATATGCAAAACATAGCAGAAGGTACACCTATGTATAGTAATTAAATAAGCATCGAGAAGCCAACAAGCACCAAGAAGCTAACAAGCTGCCAACAGGAAACTCTGAGGCCGGATCCGGATATGCAGGTGGACCAAGCACAGCCTACCCAGGCCCCTGACAGGCAGGGGCCATCAGGAGTGAGGTGTCAATAGCACGAGAGGATCCCCTTCCCTCATCAGCCAGCACCAGGGCCCCTGTGGTTCTAGCTGGTGTCCCTGAGGGGGCGCTGGTGGCGGGAGGGCTCCAGGATTGAGGCCAGCCCCACGCAGGGATGTCCCAGGCAAACAGGGCAAGCAGAAAGGGCCAGCTCTGCCTTTAATCGCTAGTGAAAGCTTTTAAATTGCAGATTGGGTTCAGTGTACTGCCCCCAACTCAACCATCAGCTGCTGTGACTCCCTGTCATGTCCCATCAACAATCACCCTGGCATCCCCCCTCCCCATGCGCTGCTTAATAGTAACAGCTGTCACTCATCACGCGCCAACCTAAACCCCACAGCAATCTTTTCTGTCAACACTATCACTTGAAAGATAGCCCTTTATGAACTACCTTTTTTTTCTTAATACAGTGTGTGTGTGTGTGTGTGTGTGTGTTCATTAGAGAGGCCGACTACAAACCAGTGCCATTACCAAGTGTCACTTGTTAGGTGTGTAAGGCAGGTCATGTTACTTTCTTCTCTTGTTCCTATTTTCAATTGAGAGAAGAAATTGTTCTCATTAAAAACAAAAAATCCAGAAGACGTTTTAATTTTAAAAAGGCCCATCTTGCTGAAGAAACAAGCCAAGAGGCAGGGGGACACAGCATACGAAACAGATGAGCGGTGGTAGGCCCACCAGTGAATCCCAACCAAGTACATGCCAGCAAGGAGGTGGGAAAGCAGGAAACATTCATCTGGGCTCCCTGGGCCAGGGAGGAGCTGGGCTGGCTGTTTGGGGGTGACTGGAAGAGGGAAGAGATGACTGGGGTGAAGTTCCAGCATAAGCAGACATGAAGGAGGAACATAAGAAGTGTGCAGGGAGAAGACAGGCACCCAGGCTAGGCCTCCAGGGTACTCGTGTTGACCTGAGCAAAGCAGGGCCACCGGGGGAAAGCAGACCTCCTTGCCAGGCCTCCAGCAGCACCCTGATGGGAGCAGCAAAGTCACACCACTGGACGACAGGGCCCTTCCCCTCCTGCCCTCGGGGCTCCACCTCTTCAACTGAGCCAGATGAAACGTCCACCCTCACTGCGGAGCCGTTGCTCGGCACGGCTCTAGAGATGTCGGTCCCTGTCTCTGCCCACCCTCCAGTGCCCTGATGAGGGACTCCCAGACATCACCAAAGTGCAGCAGCACAGCAGAGGGACAGTCCCGGGGCCTGAGGCCAGACAAAGTCATCACTGACTGGATCAGGTGGCAGAGGAGGAGAAAGGACAGAAATCTCTGCAATTGTGCCTCCTGGGACGCTGAGCATCTTCCAGAGAGGAGTGATGGATAGAAAGTATACTGAGGGATTTATTTCAACACCACTGTGAGTGAACAACATGCAGAGTGTTTGTTTAGTCTAGTTTAGAGTGTATATCCTAGGAAGACACTTCACTCCTAGGAGGTTCTTTACAGGGTTCTCAAGACTACGTACAGACTCCAAGTGGTTTCTAAAGGAGAGGCGATCACATTGGCCAGGGCACGCTGACTGAGGACACCGCAGCCCAGAGGCCTCAGGCACCCGGACCCTGGTCCCCTGGCTAACATGGTGAGGGTTCAGCTCAAGTTCTCGGCTGAGAACATTGCAAGAAGAACCCAAAGACAGAGGACTTGTCTGCACATACACGTTGTTCAGATCTGGGCCCCTGTTCCTGTGTCTGCTCCAGAAATGACATGTGGCCTAAAAATACCAGAAATGCTTACCTGAGAAAAGCAGCCAGAGTTTGCCACGTAAAGATTCAGGAATGCCCATTGCTACAAGCTTCCGGATCTTCTCTGTGCGGAACATACACACAGTCCTGCCATATTCCACAAAGTGGTCGTTCCACAGGCTTATTTTTATCTGTTCCCTGGACTGGAAATGGAAATCTCATTAATGTACCGGCGCCTCCACTATAGCCCGTCTGCAATCCACAGCAGAGGGACGCTGCCTCTGCAGGCAGAGGAACCAACAGTGACAGGCACCCGGTTCAGCAAATATTTTGAAAATACTTCCAGGCACAGAGGATGTAAAGATGAATAACAGAGCGCCAGCCCTTCTGGAGTTCAGAGCCCAGCAGGACCATCTACACAAATATCAAGCCATTTCCTTGGTAGGGTGATAGTAAGAGTGTATTTGTCCGAATACTCAAGCCCAGAGCAGAGAGGAGGATGGGGTGGGAGTGGGGGGGGGGGCGGTTAGGAAAAGCTCCTCAGGATGTGGACGCCAAGCCACCTGTTGCAACACAGGTGAGCTCAGAGGGCAAACAAGGGTAAGGGCAAGGGTGGGGGGGATCATGATTTGCCCTGAGCTCCGGGATAGCCAGAGGGAAAACTGAAACCTGGAAAAAAAAAATCGCACAGTTCTTGTTATCAGAAATGACAGATACCATTTCTCTAGGTAATTAAAAATCCCTTAAAAGTATCCCTAGATGATAGGAGTTCATAGTACCTTTTGAGCAAGACGTTTAATACACTTTTCATTATCTGCATTCTCCAGTAATGCGAGAAGCTTACACATATATTCATATTCTCACAGGTTTAGTCAAGAGTTCATTGAGCTTCTCTGTGTAAATCATATCAGAAGGTTCTGTCTTGAATGAATAAAGCTAACAATCAATTAATTATACAGCAGCCATTAGGCCACAAGACACAGCTTGGGATAGTTATGCCCAAGGACACACCTGGCACGCATGACCCCAATTCAGCCTCCCTCCAGCCTGTCTTTTCAGAGTACGATTTCTAGCCTACTATACATGACCATTCCCTCAGAGTCTCCCTACAGAGAGGACGAGGGTAAGCAGATGTAACAGAAATATCTTTAGTCCAGTAAAACTACAGCACAGGAGACCTTTTGTTCCAGGAGAGAAACAGGCAATACTGTAAAAGGAGCCTCTACAGACACCCCTGGGTAAGAAGAGAAACACCACAAGAACCCACAAAGGACAGCACTGATGGCTCTCCAGGTCACATGGCCAAGAGCTGTGTCAGAGCCACTTGGGGCAGGTAGGGAAAGCCATGTCCTTGGTCATGCAACCACATCTTCCACATACCCATATGTGCCCAGACAACTGGCGTCAGCTGATTCCTTCCACTGCTGCCAATGAGGAGGAGGGAGGGGGCACCAGGCACTGGGGCTGCCCGGCATCCGGCACCACACCTGCTCTTCCGAGGTCTGCCGGGTTGGCACTAGCCAGTGTGCAGCCCGCAGCAGGTTGCACACCTGGGAACCTCCACCTGGGCCAGCCCTGCCAGGGGGCCCATGAAAACAGAGCCATGCCACCTACCATTCTCGAGTCAGGACTCTGGCTGCCCGACTGCTGGAGGACAGGTATCAGGGCCTCCGGGTGGAGCTGCGGGCTCTTCTCTTTTTCACTTTCCTCACTATTTTGAGAGGACACCATTTCGAGATCCCCAAACTTGTGGTCACTGCACAGGCTTGTTGAATGAAACACAGGTGAAGTCTGCAGAAGGATTAAAAGAAAAAAAGGGAGCTAGAAGAAAGTCATTACTTGTGGAAGAGTCTTTGTTTTGCCTTTGGAGGCATGAAGATAACACACTTCCCCTTCTGACATGGAGCTCGACAAGGGGCTCAATCCCAGAACCCTGAAATCATGACCTAAGCTGAAATCAAGAGTCCAGCATTTAACTGACTGAGCCACCCAGGCGCCCCTTGGGTCACATACTTAAACATGCCTATCTATGACTCAAGGGAAACAGACTAACATTAGCCCCAACAGATATGATCCTCAGCAAAGACTATGACCCACACTGCTTTCACAGCACACAGAGCATGAGTCTAAGAGGGGGCCAGGCCAGCACCGTTTCTTGTATGCTTCCAGAACTAGGGATAACCATTCAGAAAACAGCTCTCAGGTACTGAGAGACTATCCCCTTTCCACCCTGTCACTGCATGGGTTAAAAGAGGTGAAGAGAGAGAGGGATGGGTGTGAGACAGCAAGAGAGGAGGCCCCAGCAGATCCAGGTCTGTTTTCCAGCTGTCCAACCTTAAGGACAATGTAACTTCTCCTTTAACAAGTTCCATCTGCCCCCAAAATAACACCCCCTCCAATATCGGGGTGGGGGGCAGTGACCCCGGCAGATCGATACCCCCATCAAAACCTCTAGCCTGGGAGGGGTGCCCTGTCAATCCTTCTGACATGTGTGTGTACCCCACCAACCTCTCTAACATATAAAGGGGTGCTCTAACCATCAGTTCCCCTAACCTCTGGTAAGGGGTGCCCCATGAACCCCTCTAACCTGTGAGCAGGATGCCCTGTTAGCACCTCCAACTGCTCTTCTGCATGGGACACCCTCTAACCTGTGTAGCACCCACCCAATCCCCTCTACCATACTTTTCTCCTACCCAAGTGGATCATGGTCATGTGCACTCCCTTTAGAGACCACTGCCCCAGAGGAAGAGAAAAAAGAGATCTTCAATTTACAGGATCCCGCTGTTTCTAAGGACCGTACCATGTCTTCGTCTCGTGAGGTGTCATAATGCACGGGGTGGTTGGCATGCACCTGCTTCAGCCTCATGAGCAGGCTCTCCACCAAGTTATCTCTGTCCTTCAGCTCGATGAACTGGAAAGCCATCTTGCTCCTGATGCTGACAATGATGGGGTTAGGTAGCAAGCTTGTGTCCTCCATCTTCTCAATGCTCACTACCTGTTGCACAAAGTTATACACAAGAGGTCCAGTCAGAGAAAAAGCGCAGCCATTTCAATTACATATTTAGAAAATATCACCAGATAGAAGGCAAAACCAAACAACTGCACTAAAAATGCAAATACAGAGCTTAAAAATGTTCAAGGCAGGGGCGCCTGGGTGGCTCAGTGGTTGAGCATCTGCCTTTGGCTCAGGTCATGACCCCAGGGTCCTGGGATTGAGTCTCGAATCAGGCTCCCTGCTCAGCGGAGAGTCTGCTTCTCCCTCTGCCTAGGTCTCTGCCTCTCTCTCTCTCTGTGTCTCATGAATAAACAAATAAAACTTTAAAGCAAACAAACAAACAAAAAACGGCCAAGGCAGCGTATTCACAGTCGTTGAAAGGTAAAAGTAACTCAAGTATCCATCAACAGGTGAACGGAGAAACGAAATGTGATCTATCCACATAACTGAATATTATTCCACCTTAAAAAGGAGAGAAATTTTGACACATGATACAACACGGATTAACCTGGAGGACACATGCTAATAAGTTAAATAAGCCAGTAACAAATGGGAAATATTATATGATTCCATTTTTACGAGGGACCTCGAGTTGTCCAATTCAGAGAGAGGAGGTAGAGTGGTGGTTGCCTGAGGCTGGAAGAGGAAGGATGGGGAACTAGTGCTTAATGGGAACAGAGTTTCAGTTTGGGAAGATGAGGAAGTTCTGGTGATGCTGGCACAATACCGTGAATGTATTTAATGCCACTGAACAGTAGCACTCAAAAATGGGGAAAGTGGTAAATGGTCATATAAAGGTTACAACAATAAGACAAGTCAGGGTATAAGACAACTCTTGGATTTCTTGCTCCATGCCTAAGTAAGAATATTTGTAAAATGAAAACATCTAGGAAATGACATGGAGGGAGAGCACATGAATGAAAGATGTTGAGTTTTCCCAAAGAACAGTGCTCAGAATTTGGAGGTCCTGACGGGAAACAGAGCTTTGTGTATGGTCACAACAGACATGCCCTGAAACCAAAGGACTGAGCTCGTCAGATCTGGAAGCAGCCTCCGGTTGCCCTGCATGTCTAGGAACAGACTGCAGAACTGTACAGTAGGTACAGATCTGATCCATAGTAAAGGAAACATTTTTTTTAATGTTTAACTCAAGTCCCAGGAGAGTAGAAAAGCCAAGCAATCTGACATTTTCAAAAGGTGATGCTTTTTTGTCAGCTGCCTTTTTTCTTTCCCCTTTTTTGTGAGTTGCAAGGGGTGGAATCACTCCTAAGAGCTGTTGGAAAAGCTTTAATAGCCAGGCATGGACTTTCCTTAACAGCTTTATCAATAATGAGGGGATGAGAGTGCTTTATTCTCACCAATCACTTCTAGGCAAATTTCAGGTCATTGTAGCAATGACAGAAAAAGCAACAACCAAACGGGTACTGGCCAATTTGAGGCCGTGCTTCCCTCCGGAGCCCCTCCGGAGCCCATCCTGAGCCAGCAAAACCCTGCTGGGTGAGCAGCCCTGCCTGGACCAGTCTCATGGTGACCGATGACCATGGGCTCAAGGACAAAAGGCGAGCTCAGGAAGCTCTCGCTGGGGCTGTGGCTACCTCTCTGAGTGGGAGGATGACATTACAGCAGCCATCCTCCTTGCTGGCAAAGCAGATGTAACGGTCAGAAGTGAACATCCGCCCCACGGTGTGACAGCGACTGAACGGCGTCCAGAGCGAGCAGTCCAGCACGGCGTGCAGCTTCTCTCGCCTCGGCAGCCTGAAGAACGCCCGGAAGAACTCATTCTGTGCTCTGGCTTCCAGGTCCCTGGCGAAGGAGGCAGGGAAAGAAGAAAAAGAGGCAGAACAGTGAACAAACACACCAGTTTACAAAGAAAAATCTTGTGAAACCAGCCGGAACAACCAGGTATCCAAGAGCATGAGCCCCTCCAGGTCCTGCGTGGGGCATCAGCACACACCCCACTTCACAGCTGACCTTGGGGACGTGTACTCAAAGCAGAAAGGGTTGTCTCTGTGCAAGAGTAAGATGCCAAACTCGCAGACCAAAACAGATGCTCCTTCCTGGTTTGAGTAACATTGTGAATTACCATCAAACAAGTAAGTGATGAATCACTGAGCTCTACCTTGAAACTACTAATACACTATATGTGAATTAACTGAATTGAAATTTTTAAAAAAAATTTTAATTGTCTAAGAGCCAGTATTAAAAAGGCAGATAACAGCAAGTGTCAGCAAGGATGTGGAGAAACTGCAATCTTCATGCACTGCTGGTGGGAATGTAAAATGGGGCAGCCAGGTTGGAAAACAGTCTGGCTGTTTCTCGAAAGGTTCAACATGGAGTTACCATACGACCCTGCAATTCCCCTCCTCGGTATAGACCCCAGAGAAGTAAAAACGTACGTCTGCTCGAAAACTTGTACCTGCATGCTCATAGCAGTGTTATTCACCATAGCCAAGAACTGGCAACGAATGACTCAAATGTCCATCAACTGCTAAATGGATAAACAAAATGTGACAGAGCCACACAATGGAATATTACTCAGTCATACAAAGCAACAGAATACTGACACAAGCTACCACATGGATGGACCTTGGACACATGATGAATACAAAAGACTGCATACCGCATGATTCCATTTATACGGAATTTCCAGAATTGGCAAAACTCATAAAGACAGAAAAATGGATTCATGATTACACAGAGCAGGAGATAAGGGGAGAAGTGGGGAGTGACTGCTCATGAGTATGGGGTTTCTTCTTGGAGTAAAGAAACTGTTCAAAACCGATGGTGGTGAGGGTTGCACCATCTCTGTGACTAAATGAAAAAAAAAAAAAAAAAACCACTGATTGAGACACTTGAACAGGGTGAATTGCAAGGTATATGAATTACAACTCAAAACAGCAGTTTAAAAATTGAGATCTGTGCTGGGCATATAGTAAGTGCTAAATAAACATTAGTAATTATTACCTTTAAAAAACAAATCCAAGTGGCACCTGCGTAGCTTAGTCGGTTAAGCATCCGATTCTGATTTTAGCTCAGGTCATGATCTCAGGGCCATGGAATGGAGCCTCATGTCAGGCTCTGCACTGGGCATGGAGCCTGCTTAAGATTCTCTCTCCCTCTCCCTCTGCCCCTCCCCCAGCTCTCATAAATAAGTAAGTAAGTAAGTAAATAAATAAATAAATAAATGCAAATCTAAGTAATGTATCACTGGAGAGAAGCCCATCAATGTCACATCAGGATGGACAGTGGAGAATGGAGGAGAAATCCTACCCCAGGGAACCCCCTCCCCCGTACCCTGAGTCTTGGCTCTAACAACTCGTAAAGCATGAAGGCAGCCAAATCATGTTCGCAGATGAATTTATGTCATAACCCAAAATTCTGGTAGAAAAGAAATTCTACTGTATGGAGATAAAAATTTTTCTTTGCCACATTATATAAGAGTTCTTTAAATTTGTCTGATAGAATTAGCATTCTGCTCAAAGTAAAGAATATGAACTCTTGGCTTTCTTATTAGCTGTGTGACCTTAGATAACACTTCACCATATCGCATCTTGACACCTGTAAAATGGAAATAACATGCAACCTTTCCGCTTCAAGGGATTCCCCATGAACAAAAAATGATGTCCACAATATTGAAAAAGCAGATTAGAAATTGCATCTACATTATGATCCCACTTATATAAATTCTATAAAATCTGCAGAAAGTGATATGTAAAAAAGACCTTGCATAAAATGTTAATAGTAGCTGACTCTATGTAGTAGGATTTCCATTTTTCATTTTTATTCTGTTTAAATTTTCTACCTGACCACATATTGTTAGCTTTTTAAAAAAAATTAAGGTAGTTTCTTTTAGGAACACAGTAACTCTTAAAATGTTGTATTTATATGCAAGGTATTAAACACTGCAACCTGAGTGATCTTGCAGACGTGTTCCCTGCCCCCCCTCCATCACCAGGGACAGGCTCACACTGATGCCCCTTCTGCCCCAGTCCATGTTCCCAACCTGGTCCTCATTTTCACACCATCACACAGTCATCTTCCCAGGACACCCCACACAGGGATGAAGGAGTACTTGGAATTTATTAGCAAACCCTCGCAAAGATATATGCATGTCCAGAAAGTCCTCTGGGCACAGAGAGAAATTAAACAAATTCTACGGATCAAGATGTGTCCAGTATTGCAGGCCAAAGCTACACTTCCTTACCCTGCAGTACTTGATATTTCACAGATGGCTGTTTCCAAAAGAGCCTGCATGTCTTCCACAGAGGAGCTGGGAAAACACAGGAAAGCACTGTGAATGCTCTCAAAATTCACATACTACGGGATAAAAGGCAAGGCCCTTCAAGATCACCCCAGTTCCCCAAAAGCGGGCCTATATGCTGTGCATTTACACTGGAAGACATCCTTGTCCTCAAAGTATGCTGGCCGTGCTGGCTTTGGTGAAAGTACAGCCAATGCAGCCTACCTGCACGTATCTCACAGATGTGGGGTCCAGCCACCACTGAATTCACCTGTTGTCTATTCTTCCTAGAAGCACAGGGTGAGTGGAAGGGCATTTTTTTTTAAGGATTCCACTTATTTATTCATGAGACACACACAGAGAGGCAGAGACATAGGCAGAGAGAAGCAGGCTCCACACAGGGAGCCTGAGGTGGAACTCGATCCTCGCACTCCGGGATCACGCCCTGGGCTGAAGGCAGACGCTTAACTGCTGAGCCACCCAGGTGTCCCGACTTTTTGTATTTACTTTGCAGCCAGCTCTTCAATTTAAGAATAAGGCGCTCAGTTATCTGATTTTTCTATTCTGTGCACCTGCTGCGCCAGCCAAGCGCTCAGTTCAACCCCCTTCTCCATGGCTTCTGAGCAGCCTGGGTATAGTATACACCATCTCCATTCTCCTTTCTGGGCTGTTCTCTGTCACTGTAGGGGTCTGTCTCTCACACATTCAGCAGCCAGAGACCAGTGACCTCAAGTTATAAAGAGGGGGGCACCTGGCTGCTTCAGCTGGTTAGGCTGCCAACTCTTGATTTCAGCTCAGTCATGATTTCAGGATCCTGTGCTGGAGCCCATATTGGGGGGTCCACACTCAGTGGGGAGTCTGCCTCAGGATTCTCTCTCTCCCTCTGCCCCTCCCTCCACTGGCTTGCATGTGCTCTCTCCCTAATTTAAATAAATAAATCCTTAAAAAAGAAAGCCAGCAGGAAGGACTTTCCTAAATCATCTTCCTTCCTTAAAAAGTCCTCTTCCAGTTCCACCTCTAAACATGCATTATACATACAGATGTGGTATTTACCTTTCTAACATAACTGAGATGAAGATCCAGTAACTTGAGACAGGAGTAGCACAAGATCTGTTTCAAAGCAGGTGGTAGTTTTGATGCTAAAAATACCAGCTCCTAGCTTTGCGCAGTGAAAAAAAAAAATAGCAGCTCCTCTTTCAGAAGAACACCATAAACAAAGCCCACTAGTCATATTTTGCCTTTCGGACCTTTCAATACTTACTAAATGTTTCCACTTTTGCTCCATAGAAATGCCCAACAGACATGAGTCATAATCGACCATTCAGAAAGCAGGCCTGGAAGCCACAGCAGAAGCACCCCTATACAGCCCCAACATTTACCAACCACTGTTCACCTTGCTGGTATGCACAGGCCAAAGCAATTGCTCCAAGAGAAAGCTACAGCTGAGAACAAAAGGGGACGGTGCCACAAATCCTGCTGTCTTAACACATGCCATCATGTGAACCTGTCACCATGTAGGAAATAAACGTGGGTTCACCAGAATATGGAGCAGTCACACCAAGTTTGTTGGTAAAGCTGCAATTAACATGTGCAATCCTGTGTGACAACCATGTGGAAAATTCTGAACTACATGCACACATTTAAAAATTCGCACTTAAGGGGCACCTAGGTTGAGTGCTCAGGTCAGGATTTCAGGATCCTGGGATCGAGCCCCGTATTGGGCTCTCTGCTCCGTAGGGAGTCTGCTTCTCCTTCTCCCCGTCCCTGGTATTCTCTCATGCTGTGAGATAAATAAAATCTTAAAAAAAAAAAATCCACACTTAATTCCTTAGACCCAAGAAATGAAGGGATGGGGTAGTTCTTCTGTTTCTCTGTGAACCTAGAATTAAGATTTTCCCCTCCTAGTTTAGGTACAGATGTATCCTGGAGTCCTTCAGGTTTCCCTCTCTTTTCCCCTACAACCTTTAAAACGCTTTTGGGAAGACCCATGTCAGGCCTTACATGCCACGGTAACCCTCCCTCCCTCATGTGATGCATCCCACACACACAAACCTACTGTGTGTGTCAGCAGCTCAAAACTGCTCAAGGACAAATGCTGCCCCAAATTCAGACTATGTGGCAGACTGGGGCAGGTGGGCTCCCCCATTAGCTCCGGGGGTGAAGATGTCCCCCTGTGCCCTAGACAGGAGGCCTCAAGCACCATTCCTGCTCTTCTGGAATAACTCAGTCCCTCTTCAGGCAGTATGCCCCCTAAAGACACATACGAAGATTCCCAGGCATTCTTAGTTATATGCCCACAGACCCACCCCCAACTCAAGTGAAACTGTGAGAAATACCAAGAGCCACCAATGTAGAAACAAGGCAGAAAGATCAGATAAGCATACTTTTCTTCACACTGCAATCCCTCAAATGTGTGTGTGCTCGAAACTCCTTTCTTCTGCCTTCCCCCAAGAGCACTAAGGAGACAGAAAGACAACCTGGCCATGAAGCATCCTACATAGAGTGAACACCTGGGTCCCCTGGGTGCCACAGGGGCACGAGGGAAACCCAGTCCTCAGACGACAGGCAACGGTGTGCAGGTAGACTCGGCTGGTGCCCACAGTGCCCCCGTCTCTGAAAATCCATCCACGGAGCCCCAACAGACCAAATCCTCAACAACACTGGCAGGAGAAGGCTTTCTCACTTTCTCACACTCACGTCTCCTGCCTTGTCCTCTGCCCTCCATCTGCCCCCCACCCCCCCACCCCCGCCCAGAACAACCTGGGCAAGCGCAGACAGCTGGGGTGCTGCCGGGTGGGGAGAAGCAGGCCTTCCCTGGGAGGCGGGCGCTGTCCCGGGCTGCACAGGGAGCCCCCAAGAGAGGCCGACTCCGAACTAGCTCACAGGGACAGAAAGTCGAATAAACTACAGAGCTAGCCTGGGCATTCTTCGTGGGGGCACAAGGAGAAGAGCCGGAAAGGGAGTGAATCTGGGCAGAAAAGGCTGAAGTCAGTCTCAAAAGTCAGACTGGGGAGCTAAGAATCAGCCAGGCAACAGGGGGGAGGGCTTCGTACTGAAGATACCTGTGCTCCAGGCAGCCACTGTTCATCTCTGGATCCCACAGAAAGAGCTTCTGCCACAGGAAAGAGTCTCCATTTACTGCACCACCAGAACTAAGTTGTCCTCCGGTGCTTTTCAGCCAGTCAATACAGATTCCAGTGAAGAAATTAATTATGATTTAGTGAGGGACACCTGGGGGCTCAGTGGTTGAGTGTCTGCCTTCAGCCCAGGGCCTGATCCCGGGGTCCTGGGATCGAGTCCTGCATTGGGCTCCCTGCATGGAGCCTGCTTTTCCCCCTGCCTGTGTCTCTCCTGAATAAATAAAATCTTTAAAAAAAAAAAAATTTTTTTATCTTGTGAAACCCATCACCTCTCCAATCTCCCACCCCCAAAATAGCTGGCTACGCTGTTCTCAATCCATCCCTCACAACTTCACAACTGTTATTTGTAAATTTCAGGACCAATCAATGTATGTGCTCCCCCCACCCCCCAGAAGTCCCTCAGCAGTCTGTTTCCCTGCCCTCCTGGATTCTGTCACTGTACCCCAGAATCCCTCATCCAGGCCTTCCTCTGCAAAGTGTAAGCTGGGCCAGAGGACTCCCCCGTCCAGCCAGCTCTACCTCATCTGACTCGGTCCTGCTGCCCAATGCACCATCCCATCCTCCTGGCTACCACTGGAGTTCCAGCCTCACTGGCTCTGTCCCTAAGTCCCATGGGAGTGAGCATAAGCAGCCATCATGACTAATCCATAATCAGATGGCTCACCATGCTAAGTGACCCCAAGAGCACCTTTCTAAAGCTGTTATCTGAGAAGGGAAGTGAAAATACATCAACAAAAGGGAGCCTGAGGAGCATTCCAGCACTTCTGATTGTACCCTTTGCATCAAGGGACTGTTTTCCTCAACTTTAAAACCTGGGCTCTCTTGGCAGGATGTCAAGTTGACTGAGTCATTACCTGTTTATGTCCACAAGCCTATGTCTCTATGACAGAAAGCTACACAGGAGACCCAGCGAGGAACTGGTAGGCAAAGACATGCCTTTCACTTTTGGAAGAAGTCACTCAAAATGCAGTGACCAGCAAAACACACCACAGATCAGAATCTTCCCGTCCATCTCGAGGCCAGCCCTCAGAACCTGGGGGGGCCCCCTGCAGCTCCACCGCTGGCCACTGCCAGGGCCCCATTTTATCCTTTTCTCTCTCCCTTCTCCTTCCTAACCGTCTCCAGGAGAGAAAGTGGAGGAGGGAGAGCTCTGTATAATTCATCTGAATTCTGGAACATGCATGAAGACTGCCTATACTGATGGATTTTCTTCCAAAATGAGTGATTTTACTGAAGGGTTCTAAGTGCTACAAACCTGCCACCTGCTTCTTCTTTCCTTGTTTCTACTCCAAACACAATGCCACATCTAGATATGGAGGCATGAAGGAGCATCAAGAGATCTGTGAGAAATTACCTCAAATCCCAATGTCCATGGAGCTGACCAGAACACACAAGGCTATCAGCCAGCCTCCTGGTCCTAAGACCCTGGCTGCAACTCACACAGGTATACATTGGTGCAAAACCCACAGAGGAGGTAAAAGCTTTGCTGGGTGATTTATAGGAGCCCGTTAACAACTCCTACAACTGAGACCCGTTTTTTCATTTTAAACCAATCTGTCAGCTGGACTAAAAGGACTCAGATACTAAAAGACTACAGAGATATCTGAAGATATATAGGAGAGCGGGGCTGCCATTGTGCTGGGTTGTCTTCTCTGGACCTAAGATAGAGCCAGAGATGGTAACAGGAAATCTGGCTCAGACGGAGCAGAGAGGACCTCAGGGTAGGGAGTCAGAAGACCCAAGGGCAGCACCCCAGGGCTCCCCTTTTGTGAGGAAGTGACAAGCAGCAGCACCCCCTCTCACAAAGGAACTGTCAGATTATGAGGACACAAAACCAAGTGAACTTCATTGGAGTCTCACCAAAAAGTTCATTTTTTGATTTTCACCTTACTTGTGACTCCACATGATCAATTTATAACATATGCACACAACAGGGGCTCTAAATTCTTGCTGGATACATGCAAACTACAAACACACTGCCATTTAGAGACCACTAATTAGACACATGTTCTCCCAGATGTTAGAGAAAACAGCAAACGTGTGTAAGGAATGACAGGAATGTTACAGTAAATTACAAGAATTTTTTTAATGACAGGACACAGAATGACACGGAACTACTACATAATGTCGCAATTCTACTCCGAGGTATATGTCCAAAAGATGTCAAAGTAGGGACTCGAAAAGATATTTGCACATATACATTCATAGCAGCATCATATACAAGAGCCACGAGGTGGAAACAACTTTGCATCCACTGATGCACAAATGGACACACAAAATATAGTATATCCATGCAACGGAATGTTACCTAGCCTTAAGAAGGAAATTCTGGAACCTGCCACAACATGGACTAATCTTAATGACATTACACTAAGTGAAATAAGCCAGTCACAAAAAGACAAATACTGTATAAGTCCACTTACATGAAGGACCTCAAGTAGTCAAACTCAGAGACACATTATAGGGTGGCAGCTCCCAGGGGATAGGGGAGGAGGTAATGGGAGTTATTGCTTAATGAGGAAAGAGTTTCAGTTTTGCAAGATGGAGAGTCCCAGGGCTAGATGAAGGGGACAGTTGCACAACAATGTAAATAAATGTACTTAACCTTTTACAACCGTATGGTTCAGTGGGATTAAGGTGGCAAATTTTATGTTACGGTATTTTACCACATTAAAAAATTTTTCTTAAATGTCTAGTAGTGTTCAAATAGGAGTGGTGATTCTATAATGATGTCAAACATATCTAGCCAAGACAGCACTTGATAGATGACTTTGTTTCTATCAAACAGGATATTTTGTATCCTGTTTGATACAAAGGATATCTTTGTATTAATTCTGCAGTTACCTGGTCTGAACCACCAAGTCAGAAATCATAGTCAAGCTCAACCACCACCATTTAAATTTTATATAATAAAGCTGAACTTCTTTAAAGTGATTAATAATTCAAGCAACTACCTCAGATATCCCCACGACTAGCATCAGTTTGGAGCAAACCGATAATTAAGAAAGTTAACTTACCATATTACTAAGGCACATTTTCTTTCTTTTTTTTTAAGATTTTATTTATTTATTCATGAGAGACACAGAAAGAGAGGCAGAGACATAGGCAGAGGGAGAAGCAGGCTCCCCACAGGGAGGACTCGATCCCAGGACACTGGGATCATGACCTGAGCCAAAGGCAGACGCTCAACCACTGAGCCACCCAGGTGTCCCTTGAGGCACATTTCTTTTCTTTTTTTTTTTTTTTTTATGATAGGCACACAGTGAGAGAGAGAGAGAGGCAGAGACACAGGCAGAGGGAGAAGCAGGCTCCATGCACCGGGAGCCCGACGTGGGACTCGATCCCGGGTCTCCAGGATCGCGCCCTGGGCCAAAGGCAGGCGCCAAACCGCTGCGCCACCCAGGGATCCCCTTGAGGCACATTTCTAATAACAAACTGGTACCAAAAATAAATCTATGGTCCTAAAAACTTTTTCTACAAAGCAATTTCATATGGAAATAGAAAATGCTTTAATGTTCACTGGTAAAGCACAGTGTTGAATGGAATTATATCAGGAAGCTATCCATATTACATTTCCTAGAAGTATTATAAAAATCAGTTTTATTATAAAAATCAGTTTCAAAATATCTGAAAGAAAAGCAGAATTGGATCCAGAAATCAAAGTCAACTGTATTAGAAAAAAAGAAAATTAACACTCATGGGAGCATGGGTGGCCCAGCTGGTTGAATGTCCAACTCTTGGTTTTGGCTCAGGTCATATAAGGGTCATGGGATGGAGCTCCGCGCTGGGCACCTCACTCAGCACAGAGTCTGCTTGAGAACCTTTCCCTCTCTACCTCCCTCTGCCCCTCCCCCAGCTCGCTTGCTCTCACTCTAAAAGAAATGAAATCTTAAAAAAAAAAACAAAAAAACAAATCCTCACTATTAAAAAAAAAATTTACAATTACTGCCAATTATTATGTCACAATCAAGACTAACAACCCAGGAAAATGTGCATTATGCCACAAGGGAAATTTAAATCTAGAACAACCAAGACTAAGAAAGCACATGTAAATGAAGGTGGTGGCGTATGAGCCACAGTTCCGTGGGTGAGGAACAACCGGAACCGGAAACTCTTACCTCTTGGTGATCTGGCTCGGCTCCTGCAGGCCTGGGTCCAGGTCGAAGACCTCATTATCCAGCAGCCTTCGAAGCGTCACATCGGCCAACTGCTCCATGATCTTGAACACCTCATCGAGGTTCAGGAACATGGAGAAGTCACGCTCCTTATTCTGCGTGGTGATTCGGATGGTATCCGTCAGAAAGACGTTGGATGTTCTTTCTAACTTCTGGATATCAACCCAAGGGACTACGAGTTTCACTAGAAGAGGAAAAAAAAAAAAAGGCAAATACATACATTACCCTAACATTTGAGCCAAACTTAAGTGTATCAGCAAACAAGAGTCCAAGGATTTCCTCAAGCTGAAATGCAAAACCAGAGCAGGAAAGAGGAAGCACAAAGCTCCTTGACAGCTATGTATCAGAACCCAACTCATGTTCGACAATTTTCTTAAAAGAGTTAAGTAAAATCTTTCAAGTTGCTGGCTACCGCACACAGGCAGGGGACGTCATTCTGAAATATCAGGTTAATAACATGAAAACTTCTTCAAGAGTATTTAAACTTAAATATTTGCAAAATATGCAAAAATTTCTCAATCTACATAATTTCTGGTTTCAAAAGCAGCATTCATGGTGTAAGCTATGAAAAAAGTGCAAAAGAGGATTATTCATGATCTCATTTAGAGAAACAAGCTTAACATTTAGACTGTGTCAAACGACAGTCTTAAAAGACACAGTACAATTTCTATGGAATTCTTTTTAAAGTAATACAGTACAAGCAGTACATTTTATAAACAAATGTTCTATTCTGGGAAATGTTTCCAATACAGTGATAGCAAGACTAGCTAGCTTGCTAATGCAAATGGAGAAGAGACACTATAACAACTTGAAATGATAAATGTTATCAAATACCAGAAATTATTTCTTTTTTTTTTTAAACTTAGCATCCCGACAAAATTTGGTTTAGTAACTGTGACTGATCAATGTCAGAAAATAACTCATTGTCTTTTTCAAATAAGGAGGGGATCATTAAGTGTTTCTTTTTGTTTTTAAGATTTTATTTATTCATGAGAGACAGAGAGAGAGGCAGAGATATAGGCAGAGGGAGAAGACGGCTCCCTGCAGAGAACTCGATTCAGGACTCGATCCCAGGACCCTAGGATCATGCCCAGAGTCACCCAGGCGTCCTTATTAAGTGTTTCTGCTTCTACCATTTCTTTCCATTTTTTGAAATAATGTTTTTAGTGCTTCAGTAACTTAGAAGACCACATATCTACATCAGGCTTGAGAAGAAGCTTCTTCAGCTACTTTTAGTTGCTTTCACCAAAGTCTTTCATACAAACACATTATAGAATCTGTAACATCAGCTTTCATTTCATTAAGTGTCTACTTTAGGAAAAGCCCTGCACTTAAGGAGCTCATTCAAATAGGGAAAACAGACATGTAAAATAAGCAACCACTAACTTGACAAAATCTAAAACAGAAACACAAACATGGTGCAAATTATAAGGGGACCAGGGAAAGTCCCCAGAGGTCATAAAAATGTGAACTGAGGGATCCCTGGGTGGCGCAGTGGTTTAGCGCCTGCCTTTGGCCCAGGGCGCGATCCTGGAGACCTGGGATCGAATCCCACGTCGGGCTCCCGGTGCATGGAGCCTGCTTCTCCCTCTGCCTGTGTCTCGGCCTCTCTCTCTCTCTCGGCCTCTCTCTCTCTCTCTCTCTGTCTCTCTGTGACTATCGTAAATAAATAAAAAAATACATCATAAAGACAGAGACTTAGGGACGCCTGGGGGCTCAGTGGTTGAGCGTCTGCCTTCAGCCCAGGACATGATCCTGGAGACCCGGGTTGGAGTCCCACGTGGGGTTCCCTGCATAGAGCCTGCTTCTCCCTCTGCCTGTGTCTCTGCCTCTCTCTCTCTCTCTCTCTCTGTGACTATCATAAATAAATAAATAAATAAATAAATAAATAAATAAATAAATAAATAAATAAATAAACAAACAAACAAACAAACAAAAAAACCTTTCAAAAAAAATGTGAACTGATTTTGAGGGGTGAACAGGAGTTTCCAAATAGACACAAGAATGGGGAAGGGAAGGAGAAACCAACATTAAATTGGAGAAGCACTGCAGAAAGTACAAGAATAAAGATGGTCAAGATTAGGTCAGAGCACAGTCCAAGGGTGGGGAAAGGCTATGTACACACGGTGTTTATACTGGAGCATCAGAACTAAAGCTGGAAGTATGAGAAAGAGAAGTGAGGACCCTGTGCAGGAAGCTGTTTCAACACAATTTAAGAGGAGCCCCTCCCACTGGTTCAACTTGAAATAAAACTTACATGCAGGAAGAAAAAATTTATGTATACAAAGGCATACATACACTTAGTTTATACACGCACACAGCTTCCATTCTGCATGGGTGCTTGAAACAATATCTGGTTCCAAAAGAAGATTCAGTGGGAAGGACTTTTTAAAAATTCAGCATACAATTGACATTTACGGCTTTTCTTTTTTATCTTGGCATTCCATCACCTAACACTGCGATGGGCAGTGGATAAATGTGTGAAAAGTTAATCACCGCCTAGATCTCAAGAGGACCCAGGTGAAGAATTCCCTCCCATTCCAAGGAACAACTGTATATCCTGCTCCTCTTTTGGGAACAGTCATGACCTTCATGAGGGTGGGAACGTTTTAAATGCCTCCCCCCATCTTAAGAAGCAACAACACATTCCACTCTTATAGAAGCCCTGGGCCATCGGTGCTGATGATGTGTTTTCAGAGCAATGCGAAGTAAAAAACCTTCAGCAGCTCTGTGAAGTGAGTGGCACAGAAATGTTGAAGGCAATAGAAAACAACGAATTCTCAAAAAATCAAAGCCCCTTAGTGGTGGTAGGATAGAGAAACACAATTGTCTGCA
Organism: Nyctereutes procyonoides; assembly: GCF_905146905.1. Lineage (NCBI taxonomy): Eukaryota > Metazoa > Chordata > Mammalia > Carnivora > Canidae > Nyctereutes > Nyctereutes procyonoides. The sequence continues at coordinate 42,735,088 of NW_026575049.1, read as the reverse complement.
CACATCATTTGAAATTAACCAAGTATCCCTCATTATCACTCAACTACTTATTTGAAAGTCCTTTCATCTCGTCTGAGGACAGCACCGAGCATCCCGAGGGTCAGCGTCATCTGTGAGCATGAGCACGAGCCTCACTTACGTTCCTTGCCCAGGAAGAAGGAGTAGAAGCAGAGGTGGTTGATGCTGAGGTACAGCCAGCCTTGGCGGGGAACCCGGCCCTTCCAGCAGCAGCAGGAGTAATAGGTGACCAGCTTCTCCGCCTCCGGGAAGTTGAACCTGGCCTCGAATTTCACCAAAGCATCTCGGAACTTCTCGGGCTCTTCTTCCTGCTCGGCAAGCCTGCTGCTTGTCTCCTCCGCGATCAGAGCCTGGCACACAGAAAGATAACGTCCCCTCATCAGCGTCCCCTCGTCAGCGAGAGGGACAAGGGGAGGGGCAGACAGAGGCAGAAAGGGACTGCCAAGCACAGGCACCTGAGGCAGCTACACTGCCCACCAACACACACCAGGGGTCAAGGAGGGTGGCCGTCTACCACCCAGAAGCACGGCCATGGCGGGGCGGGGGGACAGGGGGACAAAACATAGGATCAAATCTCTCACTCGGCCACTAACTAACCAGCCCTGAGGCTTTGGTCAAATTGCTGACCTCGAAGCCTGAGTCTTCTAACCAAGTACCTTTCCCGGCTCTCCCTCCAGGGACAGGATACCTCCCAGCTCTCCCTACAGGGACAGGATGGTCAAACTACTGGCTCAAGCGTGAATCTGATGCACCAACCTTGAAGAACTACCCAAGTTGGAGTTACACGTTAGCCTTTTTAAAGGTTAATGAAGGTCGTCCTCATTTGGCTCAAATCTTTTTTAAGATTTTATTTATTTATTCGTAAGAGACACAGAGAAAGAGAGAGAGGCAGAGACACAGGCAGAGGGAGAAGCAGGCTCCATGTGGGGATCCTGATGCAGGACTTGATCCCAGGAACCCGGGGAACATGACCTGAGCCAAAGGCAGACGCTCAACCACTGAGCCACCCAGGCGTCCCAAGGTTCAAAACTTGTAATCCAAAGCCAACAGGTGCCTGACTGTGTGACATCTGACACCTTTCACTACCACTAAACATTCTACGGTCTTCTAAGGTAGAAAAGAAGTATGTTGGTCATGGTTATAAATATATCCAAAGCACTCAGGTGCACAGGCAGGGAAGATAAAAAAGAAAGCATCTGAACATACAGCTGCATTACCAACAAAAAATAATAGTAAGGAACCTTTCTAAATCTAGCGTAAGGCTGCAAAAGCACCTAGAACATGAGCTTGTGGCCTGTTCCTGAGGGGTCACAACTCACTGACGAGATCAGAATTGATTCCCCACATCCCTGTATTTTACGAAAGGCTAGGTCCCTTAAGACAAGGTCACTTTGGGGGAACATGGGTGGGTGGCTTAGCCAGCTAAACATCTGCTATAGCTCAGGTCATGATTTCAGGGTCCTGGGATGGAGCCCCGTGTCAGGCTTCCTCCTCAGCAGGGTGTCTGCTTCTCCCTCTCCCTCTGCCCTTTCTCCTCTGTCCCTCCCCCTTGCTCACTCACTCACTCTCTCAAATAAATAAAATCTTACCAAAAAAAAAAAAAAAAAGAACAAAAGACAAGCCCACTTTTTTGGGCCTCTGGCTGGCTGTCAGTAGAGAACCCTTGATCTCAGGGTTGTAGGTTCAAGCCCCATGTGAGGTGTAGAGATTACTTAAAAGTTACTTTAAAAAATAAAATCTTTCCAAAAAAAAAAAAGATGAGGCCACTTTTGGGGCATAGTTACTAGTTTTATAAACTAGTTTATAAAATTACCTGGGAGTTACTATTTAAATAAGATTTATTAAACGAATCTGGTAAAATTTCAAGTGCTTTTAATTTCCTTCATTATGTTTTTCTTCTTTTCCATTTACTTAACCAGACATTATGAAATAGAGTTATAAGAAAGATGAATAATTTTCAAAGCATATGTAACATACAAAGCACTGGACCAGGAGGCGTGAAGGGGATTTTAGGAAGGCTCTACAGCAAAGAGTCGTGGAAGCAGAACACAATGCACCAGCTCCAGATGCAGTCATGACAGTGGTTGTATAGACTCCTGACTTCTGTGGATCACAGGGTCTGGTGATGAGCACAACTCCAAGGACAGAGATTTCTTTAAAGCTTTATAGAGTGGCCAACTGCTAAGAATATGAGTAGGAAAGCCCCAATTCCAAATTCCTTTGTATCTTCCCAGAGCAAAGGGAGAACCTACACTTCATGGTGGCCCCAAAGGTATAACCGCATCTCAGACCCCAAGAGCTCCTCCAACCCTAGTTCCTGCTCCAGGTCAACAGCCTCCCTGTGACTATTCTTTGTATGTTTAAGATTTTTATTTATTGGACAGAGAAAGGGAGCACAAGCATGAGGAGCAGCAGAGGGAGAGGGAGAAGCAGACTCCCCATTGAGCAGGGAGCCCGATCCCAGGACCCCAGAATCATGACCTGAGCCAAAAGCAGACACTTAACCCATTGAGCCACCCAAGCACTCATGGTTTGTTTTTTTAAAGGCATTTCAGTTCTGATGTGCAGGGATCAGAATACACCGTTCCCAACTACACTACTTTGGCATGAGGATTATTATGAGCTGTAGACAACTGAAAAACAGGCATCAAAAGACTCTCCACCCTCCCCCACTACTTGCCTAAGGACATCAATACCCATTGGTGCAGGTGCCTCCCTCTCCTGTGCCAGGAAGAGGAGGGTAACTCTAGACTCTGACCAGCACGGAGAAGAATCTACACAACAAACCTCACAAAAACAGCCCTTCCTCTCTTCCTTTCATTCCCCCCACATTTACCTTCCCACAGTTGGCCACCCCTGAAAGCCTTTGTCTTGTCCCTTCTCTACAAATGCATTGTTCTTTGTTGAGATGCTGTATAAGCCCCACAATCTAACCACCCTTCTGAGATACTCATCACTGAGTTTCTCCCATGTGTATGCACACTGTGCATGTTGATCAACTGTTTTTCTCATCAATTTGACTTCTGTCGGTTTTAATCTTGAGGTCATAGGAGGAGAATCTAGGAGGGTAGAGGAAAAGCTGCTTCCTCCTCTGCAGCTTTCCTAAGGCCACTACAGCAAAAATGAATTTCCTTCCTCCATATTAAAAAAGAGAAACTCTAAATCAAAGAGCCACCACAACATAGGTGAGACTAAGGAGAAGAGAGGTTAAAAGTGTGAAAAATAACTGTGAAATAGGCATTTCTGTAGCTAAGCCCCAATGCAATCTGACCCAGGGAACCAGGCTAGTCCATCAGACCAGGCAGAGATGGTAACCCACGGGACGGATAAGTCCCCACCACAGTCTACGTCCACCTGCCAACCCCACAGGCCAGAGGGGACCCCAAGAGGCCATCAGCCAACATTGCTATGCTGCCTGGGCTCAGGTTGCTACCTGGTGACATAAGAGTCCTGATGCCCAAAGGAAAAGAACAGGCCTGTTTTATCCCTCTGAAACCAAGAATTCACTTTGACAGCTTTACTAAAAGCTGAAGTACTCACCGTGTTAAAAAAGGCAAACTTTTCTTTTAATTAAAAAAAATTTTAAAGATTTTATTTATTTGAGTGAATGAGGGTGGGGAGGAAGGGAGGGAGAGAAACAGAGAGAAAGCACATGAGAGAGAGCATAAGCATGGTGGAAGGACAGAGAGGGGGGGAGAAGCAGGCTCCCTGCTGAGCAGGGAACTCCATGCAAGACTCAACCCCAGAACCCTGGGATCATGGCCTGAGCTGAAGGCAGATGCTTAACTGACTCAGCCACCCAGGTGACCCACAAAAGGCAAACTTTCAAAGGAAAAAAAAAATAAACAAAATCAATGGTTTGGGGTATTTTACCCTCAGGGAGGAAAACTGGATTACAGGCTAAGGTGTTGAAGTGTTTAATAAGGGTTATTTTTTTTTTTTTAGATTTTATTTATTTATTCATGAGAGACACAGAGAGCGAGAGAAACAGAGACACAGGCAGAGGGAGAAACCGGCTCCATGCAGGGAGCCCGATGTGGGACTCAATCTCGGGTCTCCAGGATCACACCCTGGGCCGAAGGCAGCGCTAAACCACTGAGCCACCCAGGCTGCCCTAATAAGGGTTAAATTCAAAATGGGAAACAGTCTCTCCCTGCCTGGTGGGGCTTTTAAAGCACTGAGTACCAATCATGTTGTTGCAATGACAGTTACAGAAGATGGAACTCACAGGAGATATTAACAGTTACCCCCCAAAATATTCCTGTCTTGCCTTCTCAAAATGTAATTGGTTTTAATTCCATTTAATCAACATATTTTAAGAATAAGCAGCCACTTTTAGGAAGAGGAAAGTGCCAGGTCCAACGAAATAGAGTGACAAGCTATCACAACTGCAAAAAGGTGGAAATAACGAATTTAAGGAATCAAGTAACATTTCTGCTCTGCAAAAACAAATGTTAACATTTTTTTTTTTACTGAGACAAGAGAGGACCTTCACTTCTGTGAAGGAGAACAAAAACTTGAGCCTGAGAACGAGGTACAGATTTTCCAATTTCAGGTGTACTTTGCCAGATTGCAAAGGTTGACAGGTGACAAGTCCAACTCCATGGACTGTGAATTAAGCCAAAACGTTCAGTCATGGTAGAGAAAACTGTGCGAGTCTGATCAAAAATGCTGCAGGCTCAAAATGTCATATGGAAGTTGTAAGCAAGATGGAGAATCGGGGAGAAGCATTTCAATCAAGGACCTACCTTTACCTTCCCTTTGACAAAGCTGGCAATGTCATCTTTATTATCAAAGACAGACAAAGTATGAAGGAGATTTTGCTCCAGCCAGTCCCAATGCTGGTTTATTTCCTCTAATGTTGCACCTGGGTTAGAAGAGAAAAAGATACTGAGATTAAAAGGAACTCCCAAAACATGAATTCATTTTCCAAATATCATGAAACCTGTGTTTGTTATTAAACATCCCAGTTTCTCACATCCTGGGCCACAGCAGACAAGGCAAGCACCTTCCTTTGGAGCTGTAGTGTCCCTCACACCGCCTGTCCACTGCCACATTGATGAGCCAGGGGACCAAACAGGTTACCCTTGGGACTGCTGTGTGGACATCCTGCCTGCCTTGCTGATGCATGGACTTCCTACCACATCCACTCAAGTGACGGAAACATTTGTAATTATGCAGCTGGTCCAGGGGAAACAAGCCCCCCAATGCAGGCCAATTCTCAACAGTCTCACATAGTTTTTACCCTGTGAGAACAGGAATCTCTCAAGAGGGACCTCAGCCCTCTGAGGGTCCCAGAAGAAAGAGCTTCCTGAGACAGCTCTACTGGTTGCCCAAGGGTGTTGCCACTCACAACAGGCATCATTAAATACAACAGCAACCACCTTGGGAATTTCCAGGTTTACCAGTCTACACTTTATATCATTCGCAACAATATTCCTTAAGAACGCACATAAAAGAACTTGTATAGTCAATGTTAAAAATGCACATTAAATCATGTATAGTAGGTTAATTTCTTTCAAAGGCAGTTAAAAAGAGATCGTCCCATTACTGAAGCATTAAGCAACACATTACCAAAAAGCTTAGGTATTTTAGTATTTTGAGGAGTCTCCTAGTACTTTCCACAGGCAATGGACACCTTGGCACACGGACCATGCCAGCTCCCAGTGAAGGACCCAGCACAGAGCAGGTGCTCGATAAAATCCCCCAACTTGAAGCAAGCATGGTTCTGGATAAGAAAAGGGACCTGGGCATCAGGTATGTGTACTACAGAAATAGATAAATGCACAGCTAGGACCAGATTTCCCAAATGGGAAGCAGGAGATGTTCTAACCTCAAGGGCTACCAAACATCAGTTCAGAATAAGCTCGCCAATGTGAGAGGCATAATGCTCAACAGAACCATGTACCACATACACAAAAGCCAGACATGCATTTTGTTAACACCAAACTTTCTGTATGCTGTTTGCAGCTCTCTTCCCTGTAGAGTATAGATGCATGTAGCCCAGGCATAAAAATGCCAGCCAGAGAACTCACTCCAGACTTGTGCATTTGAGGGGAGTATAAAGAACATCTGTGTTAGGACTGTTGTTCTGGGGATCCCTGGTGCCCGCCTTTGGCCCAGGGCACGATTCTGGAGACCCTGGATCGAATCCCACGTCAGGCTCCCGGTGAATGGAGCCTGCTTCTCCCTCTGCCTGTGTCTCTGCCTCTCTCTCTCTCTCTCTCTGTGACTATCATAAAATAAATAAAAATTAAAAAAAAAAGGACTGTTGTTCTGAACGGACAGTTTGGGGAGGAGTCAGAGCAACTGAAGAAAATTCTTCATAAGGAAAAGTGTGTGTGTGTGTGCGTGTGTGTGTGTGTGTGTGTGTGTGAGAGAGAGAGAGAGAGAGAGATCTAGTCTCTCTTCCTCTTCTTCTAAGGAATCCCATCATGGGGGTCTCACTCTTAGGACTTTGTCTAGACTTAATTACCTCCCCAGGTCCCACCTATAAATACTACCACATTCGGGTTTAAGCCTTCAGTATATGAATATGGGAAAGGAAGACACCATTCAGTCCACACCAACCAGTGCTGGTGCCCAGCTGTTCATCAGCCCTATCTCCCAGTCTTGCTCTTTAAGGATCAACAGACCAGAGATGCAGCCATGTGTGGTTTAGGAGAGCTAGCTCTGGAGAAGCATGGTCAGGATCCTCTCACTGTCCATCCCCCTCCCATCCAGGAGGCCCTTGTGGTGGTGGGAAAAACCCTGGCCCTTAGGCTCTGCATTCTTCTTGTAAGAGGGAAAGATCCTTTTAAAACAAAATCAAACCGAGTTATTCCAGGCTCCACAGCATGACTCTTGGGAAGCTTCTGAATGTTATCTACCTGAACTCTGGCCCCTCAAGGTCTGCTTGGTTCCTCACATTCAGGGCTGAGGTTTGCCCACCTCTGGCTTAAATCTCTGCCCTCTGTGGTGTTTTCCAATGGCAACCACGTAGATGTCAGGCACAAAACCACCTCCTATATCTGGGGAGTCAGCCATGGTGTCTTCCTTGGGACAGACGGCACATCACACCATCTCAAGAGAGTCTTCGTATCTTCACTAAAGCCAATACACTTGCACAGGGGCCCTGGGGATCCCTGGACCTCTGTCCTTCTCTTTAAGGTTTACACTTTCTAGATCTTTCTACTTTATTATCATAATAAAACCAACTGGTGAGATTTTGTTTTTTATGGCAAGGAATAAATGGGAAAAATTACCCTCACTAGACATCAATCTTTGAGGGTATTTTTAAGACTCATTTATTTATTTTAAAGGGAGAAACCATGTGAGCAGGTGAGGAGACAGAAGGAGAGAGCATCTCAAGCAGAGTCCCCACTGAGTGTAGAGCCTCCGAGGGGCGCTCAATCCCAAACTGAGATCATGACCTGAGCCAAAATCAAGAGTATCAAGAGTCAGATGTTCAACTGACTGACCCACCCAGGTGCCCCTTGAGTATGTTTTCAGGACTTATTTTATTTAAAAAAGAAAAAAAAAAAACCACCTTGGCAGAATGAGAAAGAACAAGAGAAGGGAGAAGACTCACTTTGTGTCCTTTCTATTCCAGGGACTAGCTCACTTCTGTGTAATAAAGACTTCTAAATGAGGAAATGGGAGGTTCAAACACTTCTCCAAAGTCATATGTACCGAAGGAAAGGCAAAGGCAGAGTATGAACTCATTCTCTATAACCTTGAGGTACCCTGGGGTCCTCTTGAAATAAGCTGCATTTCAATTCCAAAGTAACATTTACATAATCCTTAGGTCCCTTACTTCCTATGGCTTGACACTAACAACAAAAACAAAACCTCATTTTGTGTTTACACTTAGAAAAATTCCAATTTCCTGCGTGTATCATTCTGGATGACACAAAACAGGTTTCCATTTACCCTATTAAGCTCATAGGGCCAGCACAGTTCATTCTTAAGGATGACGTGCCTGTTTAGCTGTTAACTGATAACCAAAGACACCATGAACAAAACTATAAACAAGCTCCCAACACCGTGTACCACACAGAAAGAAGACCTGAAATGAAGTCATCAAAAATTTAGGCTTTAATTCTTTTTAAGAGTCTTCTATCTATGAGGAGGAGCTTATGACAGGGAAAGATAATACTAAAACGAAACCAAGCCTACACCTTGAGAGAGAAAACAGGCACACACATAAAACTGTGTCACTGAGTTACAGTAAGATTTCATTACAATCCCCCCGTTCCTGAATATAAGACATAGCTGTATGCCTCTCCCAGCCAAGACAATCGATATGATGAAACTTTTCCACCCTACTGTGTTCCATTTCCTACAAAAGTTGCCAAATGACAGGGAAATTTTCCAAACTATAATTTCCTCTGCAGGGAAGTCTTATGATAGACTTCCAAAATACCGTAAATCAGTGCAAACCACTACATGTCCTCAGCCCCAAAGGATTAAAGAGGAAAGTCACTCAACAAATCTCATACACCAAAGTTCTAAGCCTACACCATAGCCAGGTTTCCCAAATTACACAAAGTAGTTCATCAGAAAATAGCTTTTCAAAAAATGAAACAGGGGCACCTGGGTGGCTCAGTTGATTAAGCATCTGCCTTTGGCTCAGGTCATGATCCCAGGGTCCTGGGATCGAGCCCCACATAAGGCTCCTCATTCAGTGAGGAATTTGCTTATCCCTCTCCCTCTGCCCCTCCCTCTGCTTGTGCGCTTTCACTCACTCTCACAAATAAATAAAATCTTCCCAAAAAATTAAAATTAAAAAAATAAAAAATGAAATAGAAAAGAGACTACATGGTACTTTATAAGGGCAACCATTGGCTTGTAAAATATTTGTTAGAGGTAAGCACACACACATCAATATTCTTCTGTCTACGGGTCATGCTCAAAAAACTCTGGAAAGCCACGACATTATGGACATATAAGTGGTGGGAAACGTAAAGAGAAAATAAGAACAGAAGAGAGTAAAACATCCTCATGATTAGACTGGCTTAACATAATATGATTTAATGATAAAATGATAAAAAAAAAACCTACAAATTAACAGCATAGCAATATTCTCAGGCCTTCCAAAAACCAAGACAGAGGAGAGCTTTCGTTATGGACTTAAATGTGTCCCCCCTACAAATGTATATGCTAAAGCCCTAACCCCCACTATGACCACATTTGGAAACAGGCCTTAAAGGAGTAATTAAGGTTAAATGAGATCATAAAGGTGGCACTGGGATCTGAGAAAACTAGTGCTCTCTTAAAAGGAAGAGGGGTGCCTTGGTAGTGCCAGTGGTTCAACATCTGGCTCTTGATTTCAGCTCAGGTCATGTTCCCCAGAGCAATGAGATCGAGTCCCAAATTGGGGTCCACACTCAGCGTGGAGTCTGCTTGAGATTTTCTCCCTCCTTCCCCTTCTCCCTCTGCCCCTACCCCTGACACACTCATTCACTCATTCTTGTTCTCTTTTTCTCTCTAAAAAAAAAAATAAATCTTTTTTTTTTAATTGAAGAAGAAGAAGAGACACCAGGAATGTACCACGTGAGGACACAGGGAGAAGATGGCTGTCTGTAAGCCAAGGAGAGGGCTTCAGGAGAAACCAACCCTGCTAGCACCTGGACCAAGGACTCTCAAGCCTCCAGAACTGTGAGCAAATAAACGTTGGGTTAAGCCACCCAGTCTGTGGGTTTTTTTGTTATGGCAGCTCTAGAAGGCCAATATAGCTGTTTAAAACCAAAATTTATAGGAACACTGTGGATTTTAACAGAAGTCCAATTGGCAAAATTATACCTTGTCTTATTAAGGCAAAATAAGATTTCTACCGTTATAGTGTAAGACTTCTATTTCCTACAAAAATTAAAGGTCAAAGGATCTTAAACATTACCCTCACGAGAAGTCAAATCGGACTTATAAATGCCTATACCAAACTAAAATACAGTACTAGAAACCCCAATTAACCACAGAACAACCAACAGTGCTGATTTATAAATTACCAACTATAAGGACAGCCAGAGGTGGTAGGCACAGGGCATTTTCTGGATTCTTAGCATGTTCCCAGGCATTTTGTTAGATATGTCATGCACTTGATATTGTTTATCTTAATAAAAAATAGCACAAGGTAAGTGGTACTATTTTCTGGGTAAGAAAACTCAGAGCAGAGAAGAGCCAAGTTCAAGGCTGGTTCTTCTGGCTTCTAAGGCCTCACTCTATCCTAACACACAGTAGAGATGGCAGCCTCGGGAGCTGGGCAGGCAGCTCCCAAGAGCTGAGTCACTTTCAAATTCACACACAGTATTTATTCACTTAGGTTTTCCCCAGAGGTATTTTCAGGAAATAAAACAAGCATCTCATTGTCTATACCTACAGCCTCTGCACGAACACAGCCATAAATAACTTGATCCAAGCTTCAGTTTCCAAAAGCAACTGTTTCTCTCTGCTTAACAACTGTCCGACCAAATTAAGGGTCTTTCCCAGCCACCTAAATCCCAATTTACAATGAATGGACATTCCATGTGTGCAGTTCAGATCTGTTTCTTTGAAATAGTACATTTCTCCTCTGTCCAAACACTAAATGTCTACCACCAAATGCTTGGGCTAAAAAGCCATACAGACCACAAAGGGGCTAATTAAAAGCAACACTGCCAAGACGGTGTCATTTCTAAATTTCACTCAACACTCACCCTACACAGAGTAACTCAGAGGCAAAGAATTTGAGGGGAAAAAAAAAAATCACAAATGAGCAGGGGAGAGGGTTGAGCCAAAGTCTTTCATTTTCAGAAGCCACACACTCTTCACGTGAATATTCTAACATCTGATCCATGCCTGAAGCAGTATCCTCACAGGAACCTGTGAAAGTTCAATATCACTATCACATCATGACTGACCGTGTTTTTACCCACGTACATCTCACTGTATTGTTTAAGAAACTAAGTTTTAAACATTTTTATGTAATTTATTTGACCTTTTCTGCCTTCAAATTAAGACACTGAGTCCCTAAAAGTACTTGCAATAAGTGAAAAACTCAATCTTCCTGACACTGGAAGTAAAATAGATTTTTAATTTATAATTAAAATAATCATTTAAATGTCCTTCTTTTAGTGCCATTAGAAACACTTCTCAGAATTAGAAGCAAAGGTGTAAGAAAATCTGACCATTAACCAAAGTGGGGGGGGGGATCAAAAGAAACAACCAGAAAGGACACAGATAAAATAATCAGCAGACAAGGACATAAAACAGCTATTATAAATACACTTCAAGTGTTCAAAAAGTAGAGGAAAGCAGGAGGATGGTGAGAGACCAAATTAAAGATATGAAAAAAAATCTAAGCAAAACTTTCAGGGATGGAAAAACAGTGTCTGAAATCACAAATAAACTGGATAGGATTAAAAGTAAATTACACACTGCAGGGGAAAAAAAAAAGTAGGGAACTTGGACACGGTGATTAAAAACTAAAACGAAAAGCAGAAGAAAAAGGATTAACAAGAGAAGTAACATCATCAGTGAGCTATAGAATAGCAGCAAGCAGCTTTCTAATTGGAGTCCCAGGGGAAGAGGGTGTGGGGCCAGGAGGACAGAGAACAGAAAAATATGTATATATTTGAAGAAACAGCTCAATTTTTTCTCAAGTTTGATGAATACTATAAATATCCAAGAATCTCAACAAACTCCAAGCAGAAAAAGTATCAAGAAAAATCACATGAATGCACATCTAATCAAACTGCTGGAAGCCAGTAAGGAAGAAAAAAAGATAATTATAAGAGCAATAAAGAATGATAGATTTGTCAGAAACAATTCAAGCCAGAACACATAGAAGAAAAGCTTTAAAAGTATTAATAGAAAAAAGCTAACTCACAGGTACATGAATAAAAGGAGTGAATTCTTGTATAACTTGGGAATAATAAAACCTTCCTAACCATGCCTCAAAATCATAAAGTGTAAAAGAATGACATTCTAAATCCTGCTACGTTACATGATGAGATGAGCACTGGGTATTATACTATATGCTGGCAAATTGAATTAAAAAAAATTTTAAAAACCTTTGCAAGGTAAAAACACACCAAAGGAAAGCCCCACTAAAAGATATGACAAACTGGAAAAAGATTTTTATAATATCATTTCTCAGATAAAGGACTAATATTCCTAATATTTAGACAGTGTCTAAAAATTGAGGGGAAGAAAAGAATCACCTAAGAAAAAATGAAGAAACAAAGGAGGAAGAACAAGGAGATTCTGAAAACAGCCCTCAAACATAAAAGATGCTAGACTTCCTCATAATACAAGGACAGCAAATGAGAACCACGCAGAAACACCTATGAAGTTGGCGGAAATCCACAAGTTTGACAACAGATCCAATGATGAATCAGGGAAATTAGGTACTTTCATCCATCACTGATGGCAATTTTTTTCATTGGTACAAATCCAATGGAGGGAGGGAAATTTAGTAATATCTAACAAAGCTTCATATTCATTTACTAGAGATGGGATTGTGGGACTTTAAGGGTAATCCATCCCAACGATTCAGCAGTAAAGGTATAAAATTACTCATCAGGTGAATTTATTTATTCACTGAAGTATGACCAAGGATGAAAACACCACAAATGTCCATCAGTAAAGAACAGCTTGAATAAACTATGGTACTTCTACATAATGAAAAATAAAACAAAAACAAAAGAGAAGATAATCTGGACTCTGTGATATGGGATGATTTCCAAGATTTGTCCCTAAGTGAATAAAAGCAAGGCATAGGACAGAATATACATGATCTTTGTAAAAGATCCTCCTAGTAAAAGGAGGATGCGAGAATGTAGAGTATATTTGTAAAACAAAACAGTAGAAAGCTAAGCTATAAAAAGTGAGGTGTCCCTATGGCAGAGGGAAGGAGGCAAAAAGGGGATAGCAGTGAAAGCCTGGCTTCTCTACACACACCTTGTTTGTAGATTTTATAGGTTTGATTAAGGAATTATAAAAGAGTTTTCCTTTTTTAAAAAGTTAATAAAGGAAAAAAAATACTGAATTTAAGTAAATTGATTTATCAGGTTATTAAAATGATTATACAGAGAAAACAGCTCTTTTAAACAATGTTGACTATACATCCATAGTTAAATATATTCTAAGGCCAAAGAGAGCTGCCAAAACTTAAATTTCATTCAGTATTCTTATTAATACTGCTGTTTTTTTAGAAATAGTATCTATGTGAATGTGTGAGATAGATAATAACTATGTGAATATTGTTAGAAACCAAGATTTTCAGTATATAAGAGAAAAACACAAAATCCAAGCTAAGTTATAACTGTGGTTTTACAGTTGAATTAGTAAGATTAAAGTGAATTACATTCACATTAATGTGTGAATCACTAGGGGTGCCTCAGTGGCTTAGTCAGTTAATCATCTGCTTTCAGCTCAGGTCAGATCCTAGGGTCCTGGGATTGAGCCCCACATGGGGCTCCCTGCTTAGTGGGGACCCTGCTTCTCTGTCTCTCTCTGCCGTTCCCCCCAACTCATGCCTTCCCCCCCTCTCTCTAGCTTGCTCGCTCTCTCAAATAAATTAAAAAATATATATATGTGAAACCCTAAATCCTACTTCTAAACTAATCTTTATTTTTTTATTTTTTATTTTTCTAAACTAATCTTATACTATATGCTAACTTAGAATTTACATTAAAAACCTGAAACATAAAAAAGTTTATATGAACTCATGATTTTTCTTTTTCATAACACACACTTCTTAGCTCATACTTACTGAAAAGCCTTAGAAGCGGTGACAACCTAGTAACAATGAGCAACCCTATACCCTAGACTGTGCCCCCTACATACCATCCTCCACTAAAAGGAACCAGGGCCACTGAAGAAATGCCAGACCCAGACAGAAGGAAGAAAAGGCACAATATGAACACTCAACCTTTACTGGCCAGAAAGCCGGGAAGCACTCAAATGTGATTGGGAGCAGGACCAAGTGCCAGAAGCCACAGGAAAGTGCTCTGAGGGGCAGATGAGGGCACAATCTGAGTACCACAAAGGACCACAATTAACGGACACATGCTGGGTTTATAAAAACTGGCTCCCAGTGTTCACCGTATAATCCTTTCAACTTCCTGTACTTTGAAATTTTTCATGATAAAATATTGGGAGTGAAAAGCACTTTAAACTTTAAAACGATGCTAAAAAGGAGGAGGGAAGAAGAAGGGGGGTAAAAAACTAAAACAATTCACTTGTCACCAGTGCAGATCTCCAGGGCCCCAACACCTCACACTAATGACAGGTCATTAAAGGGCCAACATCAGCATTCCCCTCCTCCCTTTTCTAAAGGTACCATGTTCTCAGGGTGACCACGCAGCCTCAGTGAAGGAGTTCAAGTTCTGTACAGTCAAGCTCAAGCTGACAGGTGTCGAAGAACAGATGAAATGGGGGGAGGGGAGAAATCACTACTTTGTGGTATGTAGAGAAAAAGTTAATAGGGCGGTGCTTATAATGGGTCAAACCACTGGAAGAAAGATTGATGGAGAAGAAGGCAATGAAAGCAGCCACATGAACTCATTAACTAAGCATCACTAGGAATAAGACATCCAGGGGAACCATGACTGCTGAGAGGACACAGAATAAAAGATGTGGAACAACCTATCAAGTTGTTTGGGTTTTTTTTTTTTTAATGCTGAATCTAAATTTAACTGAACGTTTTGAGTTTGTTTTTTGTTTTTTTTTTTTTTAAGATTTTATTTATTTATTCATGAGAGGCACAGATAGAGAGGCAGAGACATAGGCAGAAGGAGAAGCAGGCTCCCTACGGGGAGCCCGATACGGGATTCGATCCTAGGACCCCAGGATCACAACCAGAGTGGGAGGCAGATGTTCAACCACTGAACCACCAATTGGTGGCTGAACATTTCTAAGTATCTTGTAGTTTGGGGGTCATACAAAGGACTAAGAAAGGAGCTGAGCTCTACCTTGAGGAAAGAAACAGAAGCACAGGGTACAGGACATTCTACATAAAAACTGGCCTAATTTCTTCACCAAATGACTTGGGGAAAATAAGCGGGGTCGGGGAGGGGGAATGAAGGATTCCTGACTAAAGGAGACAAGAGACACAACCCTCAAATGAAGTGTGGTGGATTAGAACCACCCAGATCTACAAAGGACTCTTAAAGCAAACGAGCAGCCCTGGTTGGAATGCACCAGTGACACCAGAGTCCCAGTTAACTCCACTAGTTTAACAATGCCTTTGCAGGGGCAGAAGAATGGCCACAGATTCAGAGATTATTACTAAAATACGTAGAGGTGAAATACCGGTTTCTAGGATTTGCTTTAAAATACATTGGGGCTGGGGGGAGCACCTGGGTGGCTCAGTTGGTTAAATGTCTGCCTTTGGCTCAAGTCGTGATCTGGAATCAAGCTCCGCATTGGGCTCCCTGCTCTGCAGGGAACCTGCTTCTCTCTCTGCCAGTCTCTCTCTGGCTCTCATAAATAAAAAAAATACAATCTTCAAAAAAAATAAAATACATCAGGGGGTGAGGAGAAGGAGGAGAGAATAAGAGATAAAGCAAAGTAGGCAAAACCATGATACCAAGGCATTTATTTTCTGATCCCAATGCATGGGCCTGTAAGAGGTCATTACTCTGTCCTCGCTACTTTGGGGTATGTCTGAAAATCTTCATAACGAAAAACACTTTTAAATCCCCTTGTTAACAAAAAAGTCATTGACTTCGATAAACTGACCTCCACACTTAGGAGGAACACTTTGTAAAAATCACACATGAAAGCAAAGCAAGAAACAAGGGTGAAGGATTTCACACTCCCTGAATTTCCTTATTATTTTTTCAATCAGGATCACTCCCAGCCCCAGGCAACTCAGATCATTGGGTTCAGCATAGGTCTGAGAAGCCAGCACAACAGCAAGCCCTGAAGCAAGCCCTCTGGGAGGCAGACAGCTTCAAGGCATAAAACCAGCATGAAGGGATTAGGACAAAACATAGGCCAGAAAAACCTGTGAAAGAAGGAGCGCTCCCCATGCCACAGAGAGTCCAGAGGCTTCCACTCTCACGCTCTGCCTTCATTTTCAATCATTAAGGAATCATCTAATAAAAACTCATTCACCAAAGTCATTTTATTTTGAAACCCATATGTTTTGGCCAGTCTCCTCACATCTACTAAAACAGAAGGGATGAAACCAGATGTCTGCCAAGATCCCCTCCAGATGGTTTCCTTTTTTCCAACAGGTCATGCTTTGTGCAAATGTTAGGCAACAAGGAAGATGACAGAGAAACCCAGCTTCACACCTTTAGATCTTATAGAGGTCATATTTATTCTTAAGTATGCCAAGTAACAAATCAGGATTTAGGGAGGAAGAGACTTCATGCGGAAGAATTATCTTAAGAGGGAGAAAGGGAGTGTGTTGCCAACTGAGGGTGGGGACTGTGGCTACCTGGAGAATGCAAGACTATGGGGCCTGCCAATATCTACCTGGGTTAAAAAGCATTTTTTTAAAAAAGATTTTATTTATTTATTTATGAGAGACACACACACACACACAGACGGTGGGGCAGGGAGGGGGTAGAGACACAGGCAGAGGGAGAAGCAGGCTCCATGCAGGAAGCCTGATGTGGGACTTCAACCCGGGACCCAAGAATGACACCCTGGGCAAAGGCAGGCGCCAAACCGCTGAGCGACCCAGGGATCCCCTAAAAAGTATTTTTTAAGTAGGGCTTTTGACCTTCAAATTTACGAAGTCTAAAAGTTACATGCAGGATTTGTCTGCTTTTTAAAATCATAAGCAACATCCCTAATGGACAAACATCTTCAGTGAGTTTAATTATTTGAGCCTAAGCAAAATTGTTTTAAAAAGTAGGAGCCTGGTGACAGAAACTCACCGAATGAAAAGAAGCATTAGCCAAAGCACGCCTCAGCCATTTCCAAGTGGAAATCTCACATGGAAAATGCCAGCTAGTGTTGTCCAAGGAAATCCCAAGCAACTAAGAGCAAATATGACAAGTCACAGTAAGTCGCCTCCGAGTATGCACCCAGAAAAAAGTTCTAACTTTCCTCCTGCAGGGCTACCTCCCAGATTTTCCTTGAAGTGCACAGTGAGTTCTGTTCTTGAAAAAAGATCTGGCTGGCACTTCCTTTGCTGCCCTGGCACAAAGTTCACCAGGACACTAATCTGATCCACCCTGGAACATTTCCTCCCATAATAAAATTCTCTCTCCAAAGACAAAGCAAACAGTGATGCAGAATACAAGAAACTAAAATGCCAGCCATGGTCAAGGGCAGAGATAAGAAAGAAATCAGAAAGAATACTGAGAATGTTCTAGCAGGACCTGTGCCTGAGCCACCCAGTGAGGCACTCCTGACACAAGATGTGGCCCTGGCAACTTACTAAGCAATTTATGCCTTGCTTCCTCCCTCTCCAAAGTCAGTAATTATGCCTACCTATATACTGTTGAGAGGAACAAATGAGGAAAGTTTGTGCAAAAGGAAAGAATTTTTTAAGCTGGAAAGCCTAACTCCTGTGATTCACAATTCTTAAAAAAACATATGCCTCACATTTTCATTAGCAAAACTACTATAGCTTCCTTTAATGACCTTGGAAATTTCAGTCATGTATTTTTTTCATTTTCTAAAGTGAAAGTATTAAAAAAAAAAGGAAAAAAAACTTAGTTAAGATTTTATTTACTTGACAGAGAAACAGAAAGAGTGCAAAAGCATGGGGAGCAGCAGGCAGAGGGAGAAGAGGCAGGTTCCCCCCAGAGAAGAGAGCCCACATAGGGCTCCATCCCAGGACTCTGGGATCATGACCTGAACCAAAAGCAGATGCTTAACCTACTGAGCCACCGAGGTGCCCCTTAAGTTTTTTCAAACTACACATTTAACCCCTCCCCAGATACAGGTATGCCTCTGCCCATACAGGTGGGTATCTACCTTTGGTCTGCTTGAAATTCTCTACACTCTACCGGTGTAAGGTGGTATCATGATGCTTGCCCATTTTCCTGCTCTCACTCATTTCACTCAAAACCATGGCCTGGGGATCCCTGGGTGGTGCAGTGGTTTAGTGCCTGCCTTTGGCCCAGGGCGCGATCCTGGAGACCCGGGATCGAATCCCACGTCGGCCTCCGGGTGTATGAAGCCTGCTTCTCCCTCTGCCTGTGTCTCTGCCTCTCTCTGCCTCTCTCTGTGTGTGACTATCATAAATTTAAAAAAATTAAAAAAAAAAACCATGGCCTGAAACCTCGTTAAAAAGGTGAAAATTCTGTACTAATACTGTCACAAACAGTCAGAAAAGTATTCAGGCACTCTGGGGTTCAAACTCAGATCTGTGAAGACATGAGCATTATTAAAAGATGGTCTATACAAAAGTTTGACGACTTCCTCAGAAAGCTCCTGCTATCTTGGCCATGTTTCACCCTGGCTGTCTCAAAGCAAGGCAATCAAGTCCTCTTTCAGTAACCAGAAAAGACAATCCACCCATAGCTCAATTAATCAATGTTAAAAAGAGTCCAATTATTACATAATCGGTTTAACTCCTGGAACGATCAATGCAGATAATCCAGAGCCTTTTCTTTTTTTTTTTTTTCGTAGGTCCCCAAAACAAGGCAAAGACAATTCAGTCTTCCAGGCCATGGTAAAGAATAACATACGTGTCAATAACACACCAACAGCACTGAGAGTCACCTACCAACAGGAATATGAAGCAACATATGGGTAATTCACAGCTCAGACTTTTTTATGTTTAAAGATTTTATTTATTTGAGGAGAGAATGCACAAGCACAAGTGGTGGAGGGCAGGGGCAGAGGGAGAAGCAGACTGCTCGCTAAGCAAAGAGCCTGACGTGAGGCTCAATCCCAGGACCCTGAGATCATGACCTGGGCCTAAGCCAGACGCTTAATCGACTGAGCCACCCAGGCACCCCTAGCCTGGACTTTTCAACTGCCAAGAAAGTACAGGCTGAGACATCAGAAGAGACACCCCAACAATTTCTCCTTGCTCCTCCAGGGCCCCCAAAAGCCCTTCATACTTAGGTGTCAATGCGGTCCGAAGCTAACCCACCCAAGGCTGGAGCCCTGGACTACTCATCTCTTCCGTCAGCTCTTCCCTCCCCTCCCAACCCAGACCAGGAATTGGCTCCTGAGATGTGACTCTCCTGGTTCCACTCACCATGTCCTTGATTTATTATTTTTTCTTTTTTTTCCTTGATTTATTTCTAGTCATGTGCTGATCATTATATCTAATTTCAAAAATAAAAGAGACATGAAGCCCTCTTGGTTATGCAGTCCTAAAATGAACAAAATTCTGACACCTGATACAACACAGACAAACCCTGAGGACATTACGCCAGCCACAAAAGGACAAATATGTACAGTTTCACTTCAAGGACACTCCTAAAGAAGGCAAATCCACAGAGACAGGAAGCAGAATGGTGGCCACCAGAGGCTAGGGACGAAGGAATGGGACTTGGTGTTTGAAGGGCACAGAAT
Source organism: Nyctereutes procyonoides (assembly GCF_905146905.1). Classification (NCBI taxonomy): domain Eukaryota; kingdom Metazoa; phylum Chordata; class Mammalia; order Carnivora; family Canidae; genus Nyctereutes; species Nyctereutes procyonoides. Next base: position 42,715,615 of record NW_026575049.1, on the reverse strand, counting down.
TTCAGTTTGTGCAAGTGAGAAATTTCTGGAGATGGATGTGGTGATGGCCACACAATAATGTGAATGTACTTAATGCCACTGAACTATAGACTTAAGAATGGTGAAGATGGTGAATTTTATGTTACATATATTTTACAATTTAAAAAAATGGTTTTTGGGGGGCTTGTTTTGTTTTGAAAGATTTTATTTATTCATGAGATAGAGAGAGAGAGGCAGAGACATAGGCAGAGGGAGCAGCAGGCTCCTAGCAGGGAGCTTGATGCAGGACTCAATCCCAGGACCCTGGGATCATGCCCTGAGCCGAAAGCAGATGCTCAACCACTAAGTCAGCCAGGCATCCTTTGTTTTGTTTTGTTTTGTTTTGTTTTGTTTTGTTTTTTCTAAATTTTTATTTATTTATGATAGGTACACAGTGTGAGAGAGAGAGGCAGAGACACAGGCAGAGGGAGAAGCAGGCTCCATGCACCGGGAGCTCGACGTGGGACTCGATCCCGGGTCTCCAGGATCGCGCCCTGGGCCAAAGGCAGGCGCCAAACCGCTGCGCCACCCAGGGATCCCCTGTTTTGTTTTGTTTTAAAGCAAGATCCCTGTTTTGCAAGTTTTTCTACTGCTCAATGGGTCCTGGACGCTTGTTTTACAGTTTCTGACCCAGGGCCTCACCCGGCCATGGAATATCCCTGCCCTGATTGCAGAAAGGACCAAGAAGTGTTATATAAGATTGCATGCTCCACCTTCCACTCCTTAGGTACCAGATGCTTAAGTGCTGAGCCCATTACCTTCTTTGACTAACAGACTACTTACTCATATCTAAAGCAGGAGTCCATACTGGACCACTGTGGCTTATTTGCTTGCCTACTATTTGCTGCACACCACGCTCTATCCTGGACACTGGATAACTTTTATCTTCATTAGAGGGCAGATTAAAAAAAAAAAAAGTTAAGTAACAGCACTGGTACGTGCTGGAGGGCTCCACCAGCAGAGTGGGGGAAGTAGTCGGGGGCGGGGAGGGGGGGCCGGGAGGAGTTTCTCAGAGGGGTCATTTGGGTGTCAACCTGAAAGACAGGGCACAGTCCTCCATACCTCTCTCCTACACAAGCCCTCACCACCCTCTCGCCATGCATCTTTTATCCACTGAGGCCAGTGAGGTGTATAAAGCTTTGATATTCGTTGGTCCATGTTAAGTCAAAAAATAATAGCAACTTATCGCTTAGCCCCTTCAAACCACAATCATCCACAAATCCGCTGCCAAATAATATTGTTCACCCAGGGGATTATCTACCTTGCTCTTCCATCTCTGCTTAAAAACAAACAGAAGGAAGGAAAGAAGGAAGAAGAAAATTCTTCTCAAAAGCTCTCCTATAGTCTCCCCACGCTGCCGTGCAAACAGTCAAAAATCAAATCAAAAGTGGTTCTTGCAGGCCACTCTTCCTGTTCCTGCCCACGTCCTGGTGCCGCCCAGGCCTTTCCTACAGTTCTTCTTTGTGCTTTATCTGAGATTTAAAACCGGGGCAGGGATCCTTTCTCAATGCTCAAGACACAATAAAATATTAAATATGGTGAGTCAATATCACAGCACAGGATGCCCAAGTGACTCCCAGAAGAGGCCTAAGGATCTCAATCAATACCACAAGCCAAGACACAAATACCGTCCCCGTTCTTCTCCCCTAACCCAAGAAAAGCAGCACTGGAAAGAACCACTGCATACACAGGGGACTTCCTGTGGGCAATACAGCTGAAGAACGTGCAGCATCTGCAGACCTGCCATGGGTCAGGTCCAAGTCAAATACTCAGCCAAGTGGAAACTAAACAAAGCAGATCCTGGCTCAAGAGAAAGAATATTCTAGGAATTCAACCTTCTCAGGATTGCACTGTTTGGGCAGGGGAGTGGGAGAAGCAGGTAGAAGCTGTGGCAAACTTTACAGCATGCAGTTCAGCATCAGAAAGTGCATCCCCGTGCTGCAGAACTTCCTTACTATGTGCTCATCAAGGATCTTGCCGCCTCTCACTTCCCTACTCTTCATTCCAGCTCTACCTGCCACCTCTGGATTGCTCACTGTATTCCCCAGGACCCCGTGAACACGAGTGGAGGGAGGCTCCTCACCCAGGAACCCCCTCACCACCCACAACACTAAGCACGTGTCTGGTATGGGGCAGGCACTCAACATTTCACATGAATGGGCTTTGGGGATTGAGAAGTATCCTGAAATATTTAAGTGTCTGGATGTTCATTTAGGTTTTTAAATACTGAAAAATTAGAACCAGTTAAGTATCTAATAAAGGACTAAATGAGTAAATTAGTCTACAGCCAGAAGGTTGAGGGCTGTGCATCCATAAACTTGCTGTGGTCTGAAAGTACTCCAGGAGTCCCAAATGGCTACTGTAGACCTCCTGGACTACACAGATCCAGGAACTGAGCAGGGTCCCCGCTCTGCAGACTCCCCAGAAACCAATCTAGTGAGACAAAACTCCAGACATTCCCATCAAAAGCTCCAAACCCAGAGCAAGACCAACTATCTGGCCTGGGGAGAAATCAGAGAGAAAGAGAAAGGGACAGGGTCTTGCTGCATCCCACATCCAGCTCAGCAGCACACCTGTCCTCTCTGCTCTGTCACCAAAATACTACTCAGAAAGTTCTCCTACACTGGTGCATATACTACAGTGTCAGCCTTAGATGACCATGTCCAAGCATGAGTGGGATGCAGAGCAACAACATAGCAACCAAGCCAACACCTGACAGCAGAAGAGGATAAACAGAGGAGTACAAGGTGTTCAAAAGACAAACTGTATCCTAGAAGAAACCCTCAAGGAAGAAAGGGAAATCCTCACAAACGCTTCATGCTCCAAGACATCAAGAACATGAATTCAGGAAAATAAGAGTGCAAAGAGGAAAAGATGAAACAGAAAAAAGGGAAGAGGAGATATCCAAGAAATGATGACCAAAACACAGTCAAATGAGGGGTGCCTAGGTGGTTCAGTCAGCTGAGCCTCTGACTTGATTTCAGTTCAGGTCACAATCTTGGGGTTATGGGATGGAACCCCGTGTCAGGTTCCACACTCAGCATGGAGTCTGCTTGCGATTCTCTCTCTCCCTCTCCCCCCCAGACCCCACTCATGTGTTCTCTCCCTCTCTAAATAAATTAAATGTTTAAAAATCACAGCAAAATTAGTAGGTTAAAGCAGCAAAGTGTGGGATACACAGCAGAAAACTGAATTATTATCTTAGAGGAAAGGATACTAATTGAAGAGACAGATAAAAACATAAAGGATACTAGTTGAAGAGACAGATAAAAACAAGAACAAAAAGCAGACAACAGCTATCCAACAGAAAGGTCTCTGGTGGGGATTCCAATAAATGGAACATTAGGCGCATTTTTTTAAAGATTTATTTATTTATTTGTGATAGACATAGAGAGAGAGAGAGAGAGAGAGAAAGAGAGAGAGAGAGGCAGAGACATAGGAGGATGGAGAAGCAGGCTCCATGCAGGAGCCCAACACGGGACTCGATCCCGGGACTCCAGGATCACGCCCTGGGCCAAAGGCAGGCGCTAAACCGCTGAGCCACCCAGGGATCCCGATTAGGTGCATTTTTTAAAATACACATAACGAACAAGAAAATTTCCTGATGTGATTAAAGAAATCAAAATTCAGTGTGAAAGAGCACACTGAATTCCAGAAAAATCTAACACAATGTGTTCAAGGTAGTATCAGATCACAACCAAGTTACTAAACTACTTAACCTCAAGGATACAGACAGTTACAAGTGCAAAAAGCACATCACCCACAAGGGAGTAAAAAGGAGGAAAAAAAAAAAAAAGGCCAGCCTCAGATTTCTCCCATTGCCTTGTTAATTACAGGAAGACCCTGGAGCACTGGATGGCCAGAGACTATTATACCCAGCCAAGGTGTCATTCAAGTCCAAAGCAAGGGACAGATCCTTGTAAATGTGAGACAATGGGAGAAGAAAACAGGAATCTAGGCAATCAAGAGATGAGCCAAAATTAGGGCCCCTAGGTGGCTCAGTCAGTTGGGCACCTGAGAGAGAGAGCGATGAGCCAAAATTAAAGATTCTGTATTAGGAAAGCCATACCTGAATAAAAGCATTAGATCAATTTAAGTAGAAGACAGAGCCAAAGAATGATGGACAGCATGACAATGGAGAGAATGAAAAGTACAACATGAAGTTAATAATAACATGCTTTTAAGTGAGAGACCAGAGAGGAAGGAAAAAGAGTAAAAATGCTGGCACCTTGGCACCCCCCTTGGCTGGGGAGTAAACCCATATGGTCAGAATCGCAACACTGCTTTAAAAAGCCACAATCCTAACCTTGTGATGCTTTCACAACTCTCTTCCCTTAACCTTTAATGAACCCTTTAGAAAATAAGCTCTTGTGTTAAGGAAACATTTATTTTTTTTTAAATTTTATTTTTATTTGATGATAGTCACAGAGAGAGAGAGAGAGGCAGAGACACAGGCAGAGGGAGAAGCAGGCTCCATGCACCGGGAGCCCGATATGGGATTCGATCCCGGGTCTCCAGGATCGCGCCCTGGGCCAAAGGCAGGCGCCAAACCGCTGCGCCACCCAGGGATCCCAGAAACATTTATTTTTGAAGCTTAACATTTCTCTGGTTTTACTTCAACTTCTCGCTTAGTTGAGATCAAGTAAAAACAATACTTTTGTTACAAAATAGCACTGTCAATTATTAGCATTGTAATTATTTTATTACAAAATAGCAGGTTCCATTTTCACAAAGTACAAAGGTACTTTTGTCTCCAAAACTATCACTGTACCTGCCCTAAATGCAGTATACAGTGGTCTCAATGAAGTGAACCCAGTGTGACCAGAGGTTACTTTGAGCATCTAGGATATGGGGTAAGAGACATTTCCTTCCTTGTACTTGTCAAGTATTGATGGATTATACTGAATATGTGCCATTTTTATGATCTTATACTAATACAGAAGGATCTGTCTTAACTAGAACAAACTGGGGGAAAAAAATACCAAGATGTTATGTTAGCAGTGCTTAGAATTGTAGGGTGGATATGGTAAAAATTTTCTTCTTCGTACTTTTCTGTATTCTCCAGGAAAAAATATCCAGCATTGTTAAAGAGGGTGTGGTGATGCTGGAAATTTATGGTAGCTAGTCAAGTGTTGAGAGAAAAAAACCAAACTAGAAGCCTCGACGTGTATTAGCACAGGTACACAGAAGAGTGGATCAGCACTGATAAGAGGGTACAGAAGATTTCCTGTCCTTCTCTCTTACCAACTTAATTTCTGGAAAGTGAACATTTACAACTTGTATAGTTAAAAAGACACATCTTGCTTTTGTTTCTTAATAAGAAGAGGCTTCTCAGATGGAATGATTCCCAGTCCCTGAGATGCTGGCATGGCAGGTAGAGCATCAGAGAATGTAGGTGGATTAAAACCCCAGATGAAGAGGATGAGGGGATTTCAAAATTCCCATGGGGTGGAGCAGTCCAGTGATGCTGCATAAATGTGGAACAAGGGGGTGAAAACTGCCCTGAGTCAGACGCAGCCCTCAGACACTACCCAGGACGATGTTTTTTAGGTCAGAAACAAAATTAAGGAGGAAAGGGCTCCGTTCATACTCAACAATATATAGCACCTGGAACAACACACCACACGAAAGCCTGGCATGCCCAAGCTAAGGTGCCCAAGCTTGTAGCCTTTATATGCTTTTGATGGCTGGAAAGAAAAAGAAAAGAGCTCATAAAAGCAGATGAGTTTCTAAAAGGAGTTACCTTCAAGCTTCACCAACATGCAGATACTCAGCATGCTTAGACCTTAAGGTTTGGAATATTCCAACTGGAACAAAACTCACCAGTGGCTATGGCCCAGTAAACGTCTGATCCACTCAGTAACTCACCACATGCTATGGGAGAATAAACCTGGGACCCAGGCACTTGAAGGAGAATTCGAAATGGAGCCACCCGTGCATTGGAATCCAGCACTGCATCCAGAGCACCTACCAGGCGACCTTCAAAAGAAAAAAGAAAGTGCACCTCTGAGCACAGGGACTGACCAGCTGCCCACTCCCCGCACACAGTTCAGTTGGTGTCTAAACATGACACGAGAAGGCAACAGGCTTGGGTCCAGTTCTTCAACTCACCTCTCAAGAGCCCAAGCTCCATGAGGCCCAGAGCTCTGGCTACCCGATGCCAGATACCCAACATCTGGAACAGGGCCTGACATTAACAGGCACTCAGTGCACATTTGCAGAATCCAGTGACCAAGTGAACAAGGGACCCCAGAAGAGTCACCTAACTTGTTTGCTTTCCTCAACATCTTCAAAACAGAGGCAACATGACTCTGTAAATAAGAGCTGGAGATCTGTACTCAGAATGCCTGACTCGAGTCCCAGCTCCCCAATTTTCAAGCTGTGTGATCTTAGGCAAGTTACTTAACTTTTCCATGCCTTGTAAAATGGAATAATCGCTGTATACCTACCTCATAGGGTAATTGTAAGAATTAATGTATGTAACATTCAAAAAGTCTTAGACTATCACCTGGATGTAAGAAGTACCATTATTATTTTATCATCATCTCCATGGTATATGAATAACCCCTGCCTACTCCAGAAGGGGACTGTGAGCAGCAAATAATATACTGGAGTCCTTCACAGGCCATAAAAGCATACAAAGTAAAGGTTTATCATTCTGTTGTCATGAATATCAGCATGAATCCACAGCAAACACAGAAACACACCCACCCACACAGCAGGTGGCAGACGATTTCATATTGTCCCATTACTGGTAAAAGTGTTTGCCAAGCTTCCACACTGTAAAGTTACTCCTTTTTCCCTTCATAATTAACAAGTATGCTGTGAAGTACTTTGAAACTACATTCCTCATTAAATTTTCAACTTTTTTATTTCTATCAGTATGGTTTCATGTTCTCCTGCTTTATCCACTCTGGCATTACAGGTATTTTGATGTTCACATTGTCTCTGACAATGAGTAGCCAGTGAGAGCCCCTTCAAGCTGGTTTCTGTGTCCTTTGGACATGTCCTCATTATTCTTTCTACTTTCTGGCATGATCAAATAATCCCAGTTCAACCTGTATTTTTCCTGCTTTAGCCCTGGAATCAGCGATTTCTCCAAGAAGCCCTGGTTCATTTAGTGAAGAATGGTATGAAAAGCCAAGATCTAGGATCCTTGGGTGGGTCAGTGGTTGAGTGTCTGCCTTTGGCTCAGGGCGTGATCCTGGAGTCCTGGGATCAAGTTCCACATCAGGCTCCTGGCAGGAAGCCTGCTTCTCCCTCTGCCTGTGTCTCTGCCTCTCTCTCTGTCTCTCTCATGAATAAATGGATAAAGTCTTTAAAAAAAAAAAAAAAGCCAAAATCTGGGAGCCAGGTATACTTACTGCTATGAGGGTGCTTGCTCCCAGAACCTTTCAGTGGTCAGAATTTCATACTATACGTACATGTGTGTATATGCATATGTGCATGGGTATATATATGTATTTACATATACATAAGTACACATTAACATTATTTTTATATTGATTTTATACATAAAAACTGAGCTCACATCACTACCTCCAATTGCAATCCAATTGCAATCCACTGTTCATTCCCATTTCTTTCCACATTTCCAACTCTCTTCAACACCAAGGAACCTGGTTTCCATTATTCTTAATGTATTTACATATCTAATCAGTCCTCCTGTTGCTACCAATGTCCCCTTTCTGACAGATGCCCTCTTCACCCTATTCAGGCTCCAACTGCCCATCCACCCCCTCCCACCCCCCATAAAATCACCTTGATCTGTCCCAATTAATGACTTGAGGGGAAGAAGGAGAGTGTGTGACTTTATAGCAATTATTCCTTAGGCTGCTCAGAATTTTTACCCCCTTACTTGTTTGCACTTGACTTACACATAATTGAGGGGGGCTGAAAGCTGTCAGATTAAGGGGCTGCTACTTTAACACAGAACCTGCACAGCTGCTTAGGGGAGCTCTGCGATTAAAAGCACAGGTCGGTGTGGGGGGGTAGAGTAAAGTTAAAGATGCATTTGTATAAGATTGATAAACATGCCTGACTGTCAAAGCTTGGAGGGAGGGAGTGATAGGGAAGTGGATGGACCCTAGAAAGGTGCTAAAAACCCCACCTGTTCTTCATGTAGACTTAGCACTTCCCAATTTAAGTGATCTGTTATAGAATCCGTATCTAGTTTGCTAGTAAGAAAAACCTGAGCAACAAAATGAAGGAAGTGAGAAGGGTGGGAAATAACAGCATCACCACAACACAGAAAGCAGTTGTTTTTATCAGAAAGAGTGATTTTTTTTTTTTCCTCTTCAACTCAGGAGGCTTTTGCAATGGTCCAGGTGTCTTATACCAACACAACCAACCTGGTACCAAACTTCAGCTGCTGGGAAGGTGGGGAGGGAGCGATGAAGGGAATGGGGGGCAGACAACGACTTCTAGTTTCAGCTCTACCATGTAAAGAATATGGAGTCCTCACTCCCATCAAGAAGCTGAGCAAACCGAAAACCAGGGGCTTTTCTGGGACCCATCAAAGAACTAAGGTCACAGTTCAAATCACGACCCAGAAATCTGGAGAGAAGAAACAATTCAAAGTCACAGCCAAGATCTGCTTGCCTGACACAGAAGGCACTGGGGCCATTACACCAGTAGAAACACTTAAATGGTGGTTTTGACAAGTTGCTGGAGGCTGAGTGCAAACTAACAGGAGAGTAAGAAATTCCTGGTGGCCACAGTCTTAGGGGGCCCCAAACCCGTATGGTTTTTACCACTAGGTTCTTGCTATGAAAAGCCAGGAAAAATCCCCACATGCTTGCCTAGGGGAAGGGAAGTCATCACAGTGCAGGGTGCTCAGAGCATCCTCCATAACACAGGCCTGCTCTCCAGGGAAAAGACTTTTCCAGAACTTTATCCTAGCTAGGGGAAGGCCATTTCTGACTTCAACCCACTCGTCTTCCAGTCTCACCTTAGGAGAGGGTGAGAGGAAGAGAGAGGCATCCAAGAAACACTGCTAAAGAGTACAACCCAGGGACACAGACTGAGATTTCTCTGATAAGATTTACAGGGTGCTTCTCCCCATTCTTTATCGCCATATCAACAGCTGAAGAGCTGGAAGACTTCGATTCCACGTGAAGAGTTCAGGGTTTTGGGGTTTCTCAGTGATTAAGAAATCTCTACACCCAACATAAGGCTTGAACTCACAACTCTGAGACTAAGAGTCCTATGCTCTGGGGCACCTGGGTGGCTCAGTTGGTTAAGCGTCCAACCCTTGGTTTCAGCTCGGGTCATGATCTCTGGGTCATGAGATGGTATACACCCTCAAGCTCCTCCTCCTGCCTCTGCGCTCGCTCTCTCTCTCTCTCTCTCTCTCTCAAATAAATAAATAAAATATTAAAAAAAAAGAATTAAAAAAAAAAAAAAAGAAAAGGCCATGCTCTACAGACTGAGCTAGCCAGGTACGGAATTTGTTGTTAAAGCAGCCCAAAGACAGACCAAAGCAAGGACACCTGAGGAATCTGAGAACCTCAGGCACCTGTAGCTACAGCACACAAATACAGCCCAAGTCCTGGTCAGAAGCACATAGAACTAAGAACTATTTCTTCAGTTCTTAGTACCCCATACATCATGTCGGGCTTTCAGAAACAATTACAAAGAATGCTGAGAAGCAAGAAAACACAGTCTGGAGAGACAAAGCAAATATGAGAGAATGAGCCTCATGTGTGACACAGACAAGATGCCCGACCAGTCCTATCAGAATCACCAAATTCATTAAAAACAAGGGAAGTCTGAGAAACTGTCACAGCCAAGATGACAACCACATGGGAAGTAATGTCCTGAGAGGTGACCCCCGGAGCAGAAAAAGGCCAGCAAAACCTGTATAAAACATAGTCTTTACCGAACTATCACCATATTCGTTTTCTACTGCTGCTCCAACAAATAACCACAAACAGTAGCTTAAAACAAAACAAATCTATTATCTCATAGTTCTGTAGGTCGGAGGTCTGATACAGACCCCACTAAGCTAAAATCAAGGGGTCAACAGGCACATTCCTTTCTGGAGGCCCAAGAGGAGAATCCCTTTGCTTGCCTTTCCCAGCCCTGAGTGGCCACTCACTTTATCTGGGTCCCGGCCTCTTCCCCCATCTTCAAAGCCAGCAACACCAGGGTGAGTTCCTCTTCCACTTTTGAAACTCCTTATGATCACATTGAGCCCTCCTGCTTAATTCAAGCTCATCTCCCTACATGAAGATCTGCTGGTTAGCAACCCACTTAATTCCACCTGCACACTTAGTTCCCTTTTGCCACAGAACCTAACATATTTACAGGCTTAAGTCATAGTCTGCCCATCACCATAATCCATCAATATCTGTTCATTCACTGTAATAAATACACCATACCAATATGTCAATAGTCAGAGAAATTGGGTATAGTGTCTAAGACAACTCCCTATACTGGCCTTCACCATGTTTCTGTAAATCTAAAAACTGTTCTAAAAAAATAAAGTTGAGGGATCCCTGGGTGGCGCAGCGGTTTAGCGCCTGACTTCGGCCCAGGGCGCGATCCTGGAGACCCGGGATCGAGTCCCGCGTCGGGCTCCCTGCATGGAGCCTGCTTCTCCCACTGCCTGTGTCTCTGCCTCTCTCTCTCTCTCTCTCTCTCTCTCTCTCTCTCTCTCTCTCTGTGTGTGTGTGTGTGTGTGTGTGTGTGACTATCATGAATAAATAAATAAAAATCTTTTAAAAAATAATAAAAAATAAAGTTGAGTTTCTTTTTTAAAAAAAAGTGACAAGGGGGCAGCCCTAGTGGCGCAGCGGTTTAGCGCCGCCTGCAGCCCGGGGCATGATCCTGGAGACCTGGGATGGAGTCCCACATCGGGCTCCCTGCATGGATCCTGCTTCTCCCTCTGCCTGTGTCTCTGCCTCTCTCTGTGTCACTCATAAATAAATAAAATCTTTTAAAAAAATAAAAAGTGACAAGGGAAGTCAGGTCAGTCAGCATCCACTACAGACAAGGGCCCTCCACTTCTGCACAAATACAGACTGCCCCTTTTCAGGAACTCCAGGAACGGAGGAGCTCTGAATCCAGGATAAACCAGAGCACTCAGGGTGGAGCTAACCAAAGCACAAACACAAAAGAAATGGCAGACAAAGAGCCAAGATGGTAGAGAAGATGCCAAGGTGAGACGCAGGTCGGTGAGAGTTCGCAGCAGGAAAAGCAAAATGAGAAATGAAAAAATCAGGAAGGAAAAAGCATCCTTAAATCTCTGCTGAGTGGTGAAGGAAAAAAAGGTTTGCATGGCAAAAAAATTGTTCTAAGTCATGAGAAAATGGGGTATGATGTCCACAAATGTCAAGTTGGTCTAAGAGAAAAATATATACATATATATGCAGCAATAAAGTAAATATATGGCAAAACGTGTACACAAAGCTCCTAACAACAAAGTATGTAGCCCTACTTATCTTTTTATTTTATTTTTTTGTAAAGATTTTATTTATTCATGAGAAACAGAGGGGGTGTAGTAGAGACACAGGCAGAGGGAGAAGCAGGCTCCATGCAGGGAGCCCGATGTGGGACTCGATCCCAGGTCTCCAGGATCATGCCCTGGGCCGAAGGTGGCGCTAAACCACTAAGCAGGCTGCCCTTATCTGTCTTTTTATAAGGAAGCTGAAGATAACTCACATGGATGTCTCTGAAGCAATATTTATTTGCCAGGCTCAGGTTCATTAACAAGACAAAATACTGGGGCACCGGGTGGCTCAGTGGTTGAGTGGCTGCCTTCAACTCAGGTCATGATCCCAGAGTCCTGGGATGGTGTCCCACATTGGGTTCCCCACAGGGAGCCTGCTTCTCCCTCTGCCTGTGTCTCTGCCTCTCTCTGTGTGTCTCTCACGAATAAATAAAAAAAAATTTAAAAAGACAAAATACTGAAGCCTTACATCTAGGGTCTGTTTTCTCACTAATCCTTTGGCCACTCTGGAGGGAGGGATGAAGTAGGCAGGGTCTGAGCAGTAGGGACCACTGGCCTCGCCAGCTGTAGCTCCAAAGCAGGCCTCCTCTTTCCCTGCTCTTGGGTCTATTTAAAGACAGGGTAAGGCTTATTTTCAGAAATGCTCCATCAACCACAAACCTACACTTCTACCTACATTCAGATTGACTCGGCTCTCCCAAGCCCCACTTGGCGAAGTCCTCGCTCTGTCTCCGTGAACGAATCTCCCCAAGTGCAGGGCAGCTCCCATGGAGCACGCTGGCCTGCCTTCTGCGGCAGCTCCATATGGCTCGTCTGGCTCTACAGGAAAACCCTCCTGGCGGCTCACGGAGTGCAACTCTCCTATTTTTAGGCTATTAGAATAACAACTCTGGCTGAGATAGATGTCGAGTGACAAGTTTTATAATTAGGGCCCAAAAGGGGCCTATGAATAATTTGCTTCTACGTGATAATGCTGTTCTTTCATTCTGGCTGGGTTTCATGCACATGGATGGTACCAAGTTCAAGACAAAATGGCAGCTACTGACGTGGGACAAACAAGGACACTTGGAGAAGCCTGCCCACTGCCTCCTTGTTTATATAACCTCTGTGTTGAGCCTGGGACCTAACCACAGGCAGCAGTGACAAAGTGCTCTGCTCTTACCAGTAAGAGCACCCTAGCGCAGTAAAACCCCCCTTTTTTTTTTTTTACTTTTATTTATTCATGAGAGACAAAGAGAGGCAGAGACATAGGGAGAGAAGCAGGCTCCCTAGGGGGAGCTTGACACAGGACTTGGTCCCAGGACCCTCGGATCACTGCCTGAGCTAAAGGCAGACACTCAACCACTGAGCACCCAGGTACCCCAAGTAAAACCCACTTAAAACACAGCAACACCCAGCCCCCATGGAAAGCATTTTCAGGAAAGTTAAAAAACAGAAAACAGTCCATTTTTTCCCCTGCACTGAAGAAAACAGGTCTTCCTAATGGTGTTGGGCTTAGAATAGACTTCAGCAGCCCCAGGAAAAAAAAAATAAGAAAAAAAAGCTTTTACCCCAACAAAGAGCTTCTCATGGGATCCCTGGGTGGCTCAGCGGTTTAGCACCTGCCTTTGGCCCAGGGAGTGATCCTGGGGACCCGGGATCAAGTCCCGCGTCGGGCTCCCCGCATGGAGCCTGCTTCTCCCTCTGTGTCTCTGCCTCTCTCTCTCTCTGTCTCTCTCTGTCTCTCTCTCTGTGCCTATCATGAATAAATAAATAAAATCTAAAAAAAAAAAAGAAAGAGCTTCTCATCATTATCCACAAGCCATCAACGTGACGGCACGCCCACAGTGCACTGCACTCAGCACGATAATCCAGTTGGGAAACTAATTTGGTCCAGAGCTCTGTCTTCGTGTTAGGGCTGTTTGGTTTGGCTGCTATCACTGTCTTGGAGACATGGAGGGGGGAGCAAAGAACCAGAAAAAAGGAAAAAACTTTTATTTGTGAAAAGTAGTAAGTAACCTAAAAGGTCACATGAAGTCCTTTCTGCTATCTTCAAAAAGAGAAGACAAATGTTGGGAATATGTGCATTCTCAACAAAAGAGCTCTAACTATTCAAAGTCAAATTCATAATCCAAATAATTAGATTCCAGAGTTGTTGGGGTTTTTTTACAAAGCATTTTACATAATTCAATATACCTCTTACTGTGTGTTCCTTATGATTCCCACAAATCTCCACTAACCTAAGAGATGATGGTGCTATTTTGAGAGTGCAGTCAATCGGTGGGCAAAGCCACAGGGTAACTGAATCATGCAGGAAGCTCTAGCGCCAGCCCCCTGAGGAGCTCTGTCTTTATAACTCAGTGGATAAGACAGCAGCCACGTGCCCATCATGGTGACAGGAGGAGCCTGCCAAATCTACATGAGTCTGAGCAAGTGAAAGTCCAGGGAGGAGAGCTTCAAGGGCACTGCAAGGGAGGGATCCTGGCCCTGGTTCTTGAGAACAGGATGGGCAGCCCCCAGGCCCCCACCTCCCAGATACATGGGAACAAGGACAGCCACACAATGACCCTTTGCCTTCTCAAGAACCAAGAGATGACAGCCAGTAAGGGGGCTACCTCTAATCAGCCAGGAGGAGTTACAATGTAGACTGTCCTGTTCACCCTGGACTTAAGGGAGACAGAATTCTTTTTGCCTTCACTCAAAAGTTGTGAAAATGCTTCATTGGGAACAGAGTTCCCGTTTTCCAAGATGAAAAGAGCTCTGGAGACAGTGGTGGTTGTGCAACAATGTGAACTATACACTTAATAGCACTGAACTGTATGCTTAGAAACAGTTGAGGGGCACCCGGTGGCTCAGTCAGTTAAGCATCCAACTGCTGATTGCGGCTCAGGTCATGATCTCGAGTGGTGAGATCAAGCCCCATGTGGAGCTCTGCTTATGATTCTCTCTTCTCTCTGCCCCTCCCCACATTCTCTCTCTCTGTCAAATAAATAAGTAAGTAAGTAAGTAAGTAAGTAAGTAAGTAAATAAATAAATAAATAAATAAATAAATAAATAAATAAATAAAATCTTTTTTAAAAAGCAGTTCGGATAGCTAATGTTCTATGTATTTTACCACAATTTTAAAAAGTATGTTTTGATGGTAAAAGAAAAAAAAATTACGATAATGGTCAAGTGTCCACAATTGGGCTCCTAAATTAAATATAAAAACTTTTCCTAACTCCATTCCCCCAAGTGATGAATCATAAATGCATTTGAACATAAGTGTGCTCTAGGTCCACACTGGTGAACCCTGACACGTTATTCTAGTGGCTCCATAAATAATCCTTGGATGGGGACCAAGCCGTCTGCTTTGGCTCAGACCAAACATAAGGATCCTGTCATAGTGAACCTCCGAGCAGGGTGACGTAATGCTCAAAGTGCATGACAATCCTACACAAAACACCATCATGACAGCCAATTCCAAACACAGTGATAGCCCTGCTTTAACAGACACATGTTGCTGTGGATATAATGAACACTATCTCGAAAATTTCCAGTATTTCTAGGCACTTGACTATCCAGTTATCTGGTCTTCTGGTATGATGATTACATAAAACAACTAAGATTAAATTCTTTCAGTGCAGGAATGACTCAAGGCTATAAAATGAAAGGTAAGAGGCACAGTGAGAGAAAAAACCAAGAATCAACAAAGAGGTTGACTTTAAGACATGATACCATCTCCAAATGAAATGCTGGCCGCCAGGGGCATCTGGGAAGAATGGGGATGGCTATCTGCTCCACCTCCACGCTTCCAAGCCCAGTACAATCCAGGGTTGCCCGGAGCTCTTCCCTGAACACTGATGTGTCCTTGTTGGCCTCTCCCAAAGGCTATCAGACCCAAGTGCTCCAGGACCATCTGCTCATCATCCTGATGGTTCTAGCCCCATGCTAACCTGTCCTTCCCATTCTGTTCAGCTCTTTCCAGATATCTGTCACCCTTTCTTTTGGACATACAAAAAGGTATACATAATTAATATGAGTTTGCAGATAAGTATACACCCATGAAACCATCAACACTATCAATGCCATAAACATGTCCATCAATTCCGAAAGTTTCCTCCCACTCTCTTATTAATATATAACACTATGATAAGAACATTTAACATAAGATCTACCCTCTAGTAAATATTTAAGTATACAAAATTGTTAACTATAGGCATTACACTGTACAGTGGATCTCTAGGACATGTTCACCTTGCATAACTGAAACTTGGTACCCTCTAATTCCTCCCCATTCTCCACTTCCCCAGCCCCTGGCAACCACCATTCCATTCTCTGCTTCTATGGGTCTATTTTATTTTTAGACTCATCATCTCATATAAGTGGTATCATGTAGCATCTGTCTTTCGGTGACTGGGTTCTTTCATTTAGCATAATGTCCTTGAGGTTTATCCACTTTGGTGAAAATGGCAGGATTTCCTTGTCTCTAAAGGTACTGCCACTCATTTTTTTTTTTTTTTTACTGCCACTCATTTTTAATTCTGAACCTTCCTCATTCAGATTCCAGTAGCCCCTATCCAATGAAGACTAGAATCATCCCGCTTGTTTTGACTTAGAAAAAAAAGGCAAAAAATTATGTTAGACTGACCCTGGTGCAATCAAATGTAACAGCATCAGCTATACTCCCTTGCCAGTTTCTGCTACTTCAAAAGAACCAAAGTCCTTTGGCAAAACATCTCTGAACTATCAATTGTGTTGAGAAACTATCTGCTTCCGTCAAGTCTTTAAACAGCCTGGTGCACTTTGGTCCCTGTTAACAGGAGACGTCCTGTTTGAGACATGATAATTTATCACTTTTGACAACCCGTGTTGAACAAGACCAACAGGTGTTACTTATACTCCCAAAATCACATTTAGAGAATCAGTTATAAAGAATACCTTTCCCAAGGATGCCTGGGTGGCTCAGTCGGTTAAGCGTCTGCCTTCTGCTCAGGTCACAATCCCAGGACCCTAGGATCAAGCCCCACATCGGGCTCTCTGCTCAGCAAGGACCCTGCTTCTCCCTCTCCCTCTCCCCCTGCTCGTTCTCTCTTCTCTCTCTCTCTAATACATAAATGTATCTTTTTTTAAAAAAAAGAATATCTTTTCAAAAAATCTTCCCTAAAATAATACAGTTTAGTCTTAATTTGCCCTTCTAAAGCAATCCGGTTTTTTCCTTGATCACACAACAAATACACATTTTGAAGTCTATAAAACCCCAAAGAATGTTTATCTCATATCTTGCCACCTGACAATAACCCTTGGTATATGCCCTTATGGCCTCATTTCTAACTAGTCACAGATAAAGACTATTCCGTGCCCACATCAGGGATATCGAAGATTGGAAGGGAAAAACAAGGCTGAGCATGAAGTCCAAAGAACTGTCCCTTCATGCTCAGAAACAGTTACAGAAGGGTTGTTAAACTTGCTCAACAAGACTCCTATGTCGTGCACAAACCGGTTTACCGGCCAAATTTCATCAAAAGCAACCTGCTGCCCGATAGCACCCGATGCTGTTACAGTTACAATTTTACCTCCACCTCACCAACCACACTGTTGTTTAATGGCCCTGTACATACTTAAAGGCAGGAAATGGAGCTTAGAGGCATTGGAGGATTACAGAAAAATAAATAAGGTAAGGCAATAGGACTTCCTTTGCAAAATGGAAATCAATATGAAAGTCAAAAGGGTCAGTGAAGCAAGACATTTCCACAGACTCAAGTTCAAAATGAAAGACAGTACTTTGCTGGTTCCAGCTCCTTGCATGGAAAGAGCCCCCTGGGAGCTTATAAAACTGCAAACAAGTCTTAAAAAGGATGAGTCTGCCTGTTTCATCAGCTTACCAAGCTACATGCATTTCAATACAGCAACTCATGTGCAATTTTTAAGACATTTTCAGTGAACACCTACACTGTGCCAGGCCACTGTGGTTTGATTAATCCTTCCCCAGAAGTAAAACACTGTCCTCATTTCTAAACTGCAGCCAGTGAGGCCACAGTGGGTTCCATTCCTCTTGCGAGTATACAGGTATACCAAAAGAGGTCAAGCTTAGCACACTACGGTTTGACACAATTATTTACAATACCCTTTACCACCTGGCAACAAAGCCGTATTTCGGGCTTTGGTTTCAACATTTCTGTCCTTGATAACAAGTCTTTTAAGCTATCAAATTACAACTAATTTGCTACTACTAAATGTTAAATGTTGATAATCCACCGAAGTTTCTTACTTTAAATGCATGTACAAGGGGTTGCCAGGGGAAAGGCAGGGATCCTTTATCAGTTCCCAGCACCTGGAGTACCTGGCTCCTGGTGTGCCTTTAATAAATATTTGGTTAATAAATCCTCTCAGTAAAAATGAAATCAAAGAAGACGGTCCTTTGAGTTTACTTGGAAGAAATTATTTTTCATATGCTACAAGCAGCTGGATTCTGTTCACTGAGGATTCTGATCTTGAAATCCGATTACTCAGTCTGCCATCTGCCACTCTCTTTCAGAGACCTGCAACATATCAACAACTGCATGGTTCTGTTTCAGAACTCCACTAATCTTATCTTAGACGAGGCAGGAGGTAAGTGTTTCGGTAACTAAATTTATCTCAGAGATTAAGTAGATTTTATTTTTTGTTTTGTTTTGCTATTAGAAGAAAGCACACAGCACAGAAGTCCCAGCCTGTACTAAGTATGTACTCTGAAATGCTGAGCCCTCCCTTCTAGAAGATCAGACAGACGGTAATTTAACCATTAATTCAGGAATGGCAGAAAAAGGACAACAGCGCAAGCTAGAGAGAAAGAAGAACATTCTACCTCCCCAAGAACAGGTGCTCCAACCCATGAAAATAAGGAAGTAGATTTACTCCTATGGCTTATAGTCAGCCTTCCCCATTGGGTGACACTACTATAGACCCAGTCTGTAACAAGCCACCATCTCATAGAACCTGTTGTCATCTTCAGGTCCTAAAAAGCCTTAGCCATGTGCACGGGTCATGATAGGGTCCAAGGCAGAATCAGGGAAGAAAGGGACAGAGAATAAAATGACAGCTTGCCCCTGTCTCTACGGCCATCACACATTGTGGGAAGGGTGGTCATCTAACCCTTTAGAAAATGTTTCTTTCTGAACCCAAGATGCATATCTACAAGGTCCATGGGCTGAGAACCAGTAGGGAAATGCAAATTTAGAGTCAGTAGTTAGGGAAAAAAAATCTAATAAAAGTAAATTTTAATAAGATCAAATGGAGAAGCTTTAGCAGCTGCAATTTACTTTCTTGGACTCATGGATGGCTCTTTATTACAGGAGTTTTCTACTGGGAATTCTGATCTTGAAATCTGACAGTTCAAAGCCTTCCTCACTTGGGAAAAGCTGCTATAGCCTTCAAGACTCTGGATTCCTGCAACAAGCCAGTGCAGAGCACTTGTTGGCAAAACACTCTGACATTTATTCTGCAGACATCCACCCCACAGTAATGATGGAACTGGGACATCTCATGACTTGGCTCTTCTGTTCAGTGCACTTTTTGTGCTGAAGAGGCTGGCCACCAGCAGAAACCAAGTTAGGTACTTATCACATAAGGCTGAGGACACAGGAGGATCCCAAGAGACAAACAACTTTTAGCAGGGTGTTGGTTAGCCAAGATCTAAAAGGCTTCTCTTTATATCATTTAAGAGGATTTTAAGTTGTGAGAGCAGTAACAGTGGAAATAAAAATAAATGTAAGAAAAATCCCCATTCAGTCCCACCAGATCAACAAATCAAACTGACTTTATGTTTCTGTGTTTCCTCCTGGCAAATGGATGATATTTATTTCACTGAGAAAGGTGAAATGGGTAGCAAAGTAATATTTTAGTTCTCAACTGTTCTAGAGCTGAATAATGTCCCCAATGCCCTGAGAACGCCCAGAAGACTCATAGACTCCATGCAGGAGTCCCAACAGGAAGCCCCAAACAATCCTCAGTTGATCTAAACTAGGGAAGTCATATATTCAGGAGTCACAAAGTCCTGAGTTCAAATCCTGACTTTGTCCCCTATTAGCTGTGTGGCTTAGATAAGCATCCTCACCTCCATCACCCTGTTTCCTCCTATGTCCGGTGAGGTCTGCATGGATGTTGAAATATGTGCAGAGTACCTGGACCAAATACCTGTTATAGACTGAGTTGTGTCCTCCCAAAAAAAAAAAAAAAAAAAAAAAAAAAGATGCTGAAATCCTAACCCTTAGTTCCTCACAATATGACCTGAGCTGGAAACAGGGTCTTTGCAGATGTAATTAATTATAATGAGGTCATACTGGGATAATCTGAGTAGTATCCACATGAGAAGACAGCCATATGAAGACAGACACACAGGGAGAATTCCATGGGACGCTGAAGGCAGAGATTGGAGCTGCACAGCCACGAGGAATCTCAAAGATTTCCAGCCATCACCAGAAGCAAGGAAGAGGCAAGAAGGGATTCCCCTACAGTCATCAGGGAGCTTGGCCCACTAACTTCCTGATTTGGAACTTCTAGACTCCAGAACTATTGTTCTGTTGTTTTAAGCAACCCAGTTTGTGGTTCTTTGTTACGACAGCCCTAGGAAACTAATGCACTGCCCAACTCAGGGAGACTTCCTATGGTCCACGTACATGCACATGAAGAGTGAGAGAGCTTCCAATGTACAACATACAACAGTCTTTCTGTACCCAACGTGGATTTCATAACCAAGCTCTATGTACTAACTGTTAACATTATTTATTTTACCTATTGCCCTAGCTTGTCAATAATCTAAGTACAGGAAAAGACAAATTCAGGGAAGAGGCACCCATTCATTCAAAGTCTACATCACTTGCTTAGATGGAAAAATATTAAGACTTTAGAAGATTAAACACCTTAAAATTCCCCTGAAAGGACTCGTATCAAATATGGATCAGTAAGAAAAAGATAATACAATGAAATTAGTATATACAAAATACACAAATAGGCAGTTTGCAAAGGATTACCCAATAAACACATATTAGTGATTTAGGAACTGCAAATAAAAACTACAGTGGAGGGCACCCCCGGTGGCGCAGCGGTTTAGCGCCGCCTGCAGCCTAGGGTCTGGTCCTGGAGACCCAGGATCGAGTCCCACGTCAGGCTCCCTGCATGGAGCCTGCTTCTCCCTCTGCCTGTGTCTCTGCCTCTCAGTCTCTCTCTCTCTGAATAAATAAATTTTTAAAAATGCTTATTTAAAAAAAAAAACTACAGTGGAATACCACTAACTATACACCAGATAGCTAAAATTTAAATAGAATACCTCACAATTAAAATTTAAATACAGTTTAATGACTCAGAACACCAAGTGTTACAGAGGATATGAAGTAAGTAGAATTTTCAAACACTGCTAGAGGGAGTGGAAAAGTGGCACACTCAAGCTGTATTTCTACAGCTGAACATACAAATAAATGTCTCATGAACTAGCAATTTCATTCCTAGATACATCCCCAAAAGAAATGCATATGTGTGTATTACCAAAAAAGTCACAGGATGTTCACAACAGCAGTATGGATAACAGTCCAAATCTGGAACATCCCAGAGGTCAAAAATAAACATATTACGTGGCAGCCCGGGTGGCTCAGCAGTTTAGCCCCGCCTTCAGCGGGGATCAAGTCCCATGTCAGGCTCCCTACATGGAGCCTGCTTCTCCCTCTGTCTATGTCTCTGCCTGTCTCTCTCTCTCTCTCTGTGTGTGTCTCTCATGAATAAATAAAATCTTCATAAATAAATAAATAAACAAATTACAAAAACAAAAGTGTGGAACGTATAGAATTGCTCTTGCCATGAAAATGAATGAAGTAATGCCACATGAAAAACATGGATGAATTTTGCAAACATTGTATTAATATTTCATTCCAATTTTAGTATATGTGCTGCCAAGGCAAGTACAACACTATTAGTATAAAGAAGCCAGCCACAAAAGTCATTGATTACATTTACATAAAATTTAAATACTGGCAAAACTGATATAGGATAAGTCACAAGTAGGAGCAGTGATTGAAAGAAGGACTTCTATGCTACCTCTTGATCTGGGCAGTGGTTACTCAAATGTGCTTGCTTTGTGGTTATTCATCTGGTTTGACCCTTATAATTTTTGCACTTTTCTGTCTATAGCTTATATTGAAACAATAAAAGTTTATTTTTAAAAATGAAAAAGAAAAAAAAAAAGAATTTCCCTCTAAGGGGAGGTGGGGGAGAAAGTCTCCTGCATGGAAGCTGGTGGAGCGTGAGCTCTTGATAACTTCCTTGTGATCAACATGAACACAATGCTTATTCGAAGAAGTTCCTACAATAGCCAAAGTTACAGCTACCGTGGTTCACATTGGTCACAAAGTCACGCTCAGGTGAGGAACAGGCCCACTTCAATGTGGGGGGGTAGGGGGCTTTCACTGCTGCTGGCACATGGCCAGGCCCCCAGGCCCCGCACAGACACTCGAGACCTATGGGCCTTCTTGGGGCCCGGCCTGGGCATTTCTAAGAGCCCTCAAGGGGTCTCACGTGCAGACAGGTGGAGAGCTGCTGGCAACGCATTTTCCAGTTGCTCGTTCAAATCCTTTCTACTCCACAGAAACCTGCAGGACCCCTCACATGAAGATCCCACCAGCCAATGGGCCTGAAGGGACAGGGAAGCAAGGAAAGTAGGACACAAACGACTCTACTCAGATTCCTTCATATCAGTCACCTGGTGCTTACCTCCCTACGGACTGAGAAGCCCACATGTCCTCTCCACCCCACGTGCCCCGTCTCCATCTGTCATGTTGCTCCCTTCCAGTCAGCCTCTGAAGAGACCCAAGCCCCTCCATTCATGTTCCTGACTCCTTTCTTCCTGGATCTGCTTGCATCAATGACCCCTTTTAAATCTCTGAAACAGCTACCTGAGTGGCTCAGTTGGTTAAGCATCCAACTTTAGTTTTGACTCAGGTCATGATCTCAGAGTCATAAGATCAAGCCCTGTGTCAGGCTCTACACTCAGCATGGAGTCTGCTTGAGATTCTCTTCTCCCCCTCTACCCTCTCCCTCGGCCCCTTCCCCCACTTGTATGCTCTCTCAGATTGATAGGTAGATAGATAGATGATAGATAAGATAGATAGATAGATAGATAGATAGATAGATAGATAGATAGATAGATAGATAGATGATAGATAAAAACAGGTGTTCCCTCCAATCTTTGGCTTCAATGCAGAGTAGTCTGGGGAGCTTCCAAAATATCGATGTCTGGGCCCACCCCCAGAGTCTGGTGTAATTGGTCTGGGGTGCTGCCTGGGCACCAGCACTCTCACAGGCTCCCCTGTGATTCAGCTGGGCAGGCCAACAGAGAACCACCTTCCTAGGATCTTATCTTTCTCCCGATTCCTGAAGGCTCTTGACCTGCTATTTTGCCCTTGAGCTGCTGGTTTGTTTCAATACTTTCACCTTGAAAATTGCAGAAAAGTGAAACACACTTGCCACCCCCCTTTCTTCTTTACCCATTCCATCAGGCCTCCATCCAGACAATTCTTCTGTCGGGGGTCCTTGAAAGGATAACCACCATGTCTTTGACACATCACTCATTCTACTCAAGCCTTAGTTTTCTTATCTGTACAATGAGGATAATAATTCTCCCACACTGGTCATGGTAAGGACCAGATAAAACAAGGTGACATACATGAAGATGTCTCTCTCCACAAAATGACCCAAGTGAGCAAAGGACTTCTGGCTGCCCCTGGCCTCCCTGGTGCCTTTGTCAAGCAGGGGCTTGTCCTCATGTTCAGGGAACATCCCTGACTCCTGCCATAGCCAGCACGAAGGGGACAGAGGGGCAGGAGGCTCTATCATCTGAAAGCCAGATGGGACTAGCACGAAAACCCACACCTGCTGAGGGCCACACTGACCCTTCTTAGCCACTGCTCCCAGCGCAAAGCATCTCTCACACACCCTCAAGAACAGGCCTTCCTAGGCTCTGATCTGCATCTGTCTACCTGTCCCACACATCTCAGGATTAGCCATGCGTTACTCTATAGGTTCTCAACCCTACCTGAGCACTGGAATCACCTGGAGAGATTTCAAATCCTAATCCAGAGATGCAAGAGGTGTGTGGTGCGGCCTGGGGTAGGGGCTACTGAGAGTTCTCCAGGATCCTGAATCACGACTTCTGACCTATTATTTGCACAATAAGCAGGGGCCTTCATTATCTGATGAAGCTGCTAAAGAGAACAGCAAGTGAAGGTAAGAATAAACCAATCCACAATAGCCAAGACATGGAAACAACCTCAATGTCCATCAACAGATGAATGGAAAAAGACAGGGAATTATTATTGTATTCACACACACACACACACACACACACACACACACACAGAGGAATATTATTAAGCCAAGAGAAATAAGGAAATCCTACCATTTGCAACATGGATGGGCCTTGAGGGTGTTATCCTAACAAAGAAAGACAAACACTGTATGATATCACTTACATACAGAATCTAAAAGATTCTTACATACAGAATCTAAAAGAAGCTGAACCCATTAAAACAGACTAAATTGGTGGTTACCACAGGCTGGAGGGTGGAGAAACTGTGGAGACGTTTAAGGGTACACACGTGCAACTAACAAACAATTTCTGGAAAGCTTATGCACAGATAGTGATTATAGTCAACAATACTGCATTATAAACTTCAAAGTTGCTAAGAGACTAGATCTGAGGAGTTCCCACCAGAAAAAGAAATAATAATTATGTGCCAGAATAGAGGAGTTAGCCAATACTACAGTGGTAATCATGTTGCAATTTATAAACATATTAAATCAGCACATTGTATACCTTCTACCATATTATATATCAATTACATCTCAATTTTTAAAAAAATAAACCAATACACATTTAGGGGAAAACCACCTGTCAGTCTCCTTAGTAAAATAACTAAATGCAAAAGCACAGAAGGCCCATGCAAGAAATGCAAATCTCAGCAAAAACACTGGATAAGAAATAAAGTCCCAGGAAAGCTCTAGACAGACCCAAGGACACAGTGGACAGCTGAGCCTTACCCGCCAGGGTAAATACGTGGCTTGCTGTCTGCTGTACCATGGCGACGTGGTTCCCAAATGTCAATGCTGCCATCGCCACCATCAAGACCAAGCGCAGCATCCAGTTTGTGGACTGGTGCCCCACTGGCTTCAAAGTGGGCATTAATTACCAACCTCCCACCGTGGTACCAGTGGAGACCTGGCCAAAGTAGAGCGAGCTGTGTGCATGCTGAGGAACATCACAGCCATTGCTGAGGCCTGGGCTCGCCTGGACCACAAGTTTGACCTGATGTATGCCAAGCATGCCTTTGTTGACTGGTATGTGGGTGAGGGCATGGAGGAAGGAGAGTTTTCTGAGGCCCGTAAGGACATAGCTGCCCTGGAGAAGGATTATGAGGAGGTTGGTGTGGATTCTGTTGAAGGAGAGGGTGAAGAAGAAGGAGAGGAATACTGAATACCATTCCTTCCAGCCCTGCAGCATGTCACACTCAGACCTTTAGCTTCAACGTTAGCTGACAGGCATTAAAGCTTTCTGATTAGATTGTCTTAAATTTTAACTGTGATCATGTCTTCTCCATGTGTACCTGTCACTTTTTCCATTGTGTCTCAAAGTAAAGGCTTTAAGAAAGCAAAAAAAAGGTTGTGTTACGAACCTAACACAAGCTTGCCCTCTACCAGGGTATGGGCTAAGGGCATATGGTCTTTGGAAAGAAGGCATTCAGAGGGGCATGTGCGCACGTGCGCGCACACACACACACACACACACACACACACACACACTTACATGTGTGGAAAACTTCTGAGTGAGGCCATTATGCCTTACAGCTCAGAAGCTGATACCTATTATTTTTTTTAAGATTTTATTTATTTTAGGGGCACCTGGGTGGCTTAGTAGTTGAACACTTGCCTTTGGCTCAGGGCATGATCCCAGGGTCCTGAGATCAAGTCCTGCATCCGGTTCCCTACAGGGAGCCTGCTTCTCCCTCTACCCATGTCTCTGCCTCTCTCTACATGTCTTTCGTGAATAAACAGAATCTTCTAAAAACAAAGATTTTATTTATTTTAGGGAAAGAGAGTGCACACAAGCAGAGCAGGGTGGGGGATGGGCTCAGAGAGAGAGGGAAAGAGAATCTCAAGCAGACTCCGCACTGAATGCAGAGCCCCACCACAGGGCTCCATCTCAGGATACTGAGATCGTAACCTGAGCCAAAATCAAGAGTCAGACACTCAACTGACTTTAGCACCCAGACACCCTGCTGATCCCTGTTATTATAGGGAAATGCTAGCAATTCATTGAAGAGTTTTTAATTTTTTTTTAACTTCTTAGCCTTTTTGAAATTCAGCAATCCAGAAATACTGAACTTACAAGTCACATGACACTGACCGGCCTCACCTAACAGAGTCTATGGCAGAGCAAACCTCCATCTGTCCTGATGGATACAGTAAAACATCTTAAGTCACCAAGGGGCTCTTATGAGAGCCTCTCTCAAGTCAGAGAAAAACAATTCCAAAGAGCATTACTGACAAAATACAAAGCAATACCCCTGTCTATCCTTTATAACATTATTATCAGCTGCGCCTATGGGAATACAAGTCATTTCAGTCCCCCCACCCTCATACCCACCCCCCGCCTTGCTGTGGATATTGTTACTCCTGTCATCAGCAAACACGCATCACACATACAGCATGTGCCAGGGACTCCAACAAGCTCTTCCCACTCACCACCTCTGTTCAAGACTCTCTATGCTGGGGAAAAAAAAAAAAAAGACTCCCTATGCTGGGGTGCCTAAGTGGCTTAGTCAGTTAAGAACCAACTCTTGATTTCAGCTCAAATCATGATCTCAGGATTGTGAGATCAAGCCCCGAATGGAGCCCTGCCATGGGCAGATACAAAACTGCATATATATAGGAGCTCAATTATATAAACAAAATTCATGGATAAAGCTAGAAAATCAATCCAGAAAAGTTACCTGTAGGATTTGTGTTTTTTTCTTTTTTTCCCCTATATTTTTTCTAATTTTCTATAATAAGATTGTGGGAGAAAGCCTCATCACAAAATGTTTTTAATGTTCTGTTCTCTAATTTAAAGAATGAAATTACAACCAGAAATAATCTTTTTTTATACTCTATTGACTGTTAAGTCTACATGCCAAGGACAGCCAGCTCTTGTTGAGTATTATGTAAAATTGTACACAGAACCAAGATGCACTTTCAGACTAGTCAGGAGCCCAACTGTTAAAGGCTTTAAAATAACTTTTTTAAACAAAACAGAAACCCCGGATTTGGAAGATTGGTCCACCTGTGTTCTTCTCAGTGCACAGCTCACGTCAGCATGCTACAAGCCTTTCGTGGTAGTGCCAAGTGGTGGCTGAAGTGTAAAATGTGTTTTGCCACAGCCAGGAATAGACTTGCACCGCAGTGTGTGTCAGATGAAACATCAGACCCAGCAGCAGTGTTAACGTGGGTATGTGAGTTGCAGCAAATGAAAGGTGAGAGGCACAGCAGAATGTCAAGGCAGCACCCATGTTCACAAGAACACAGGTCAAGGCCTTGCGAACACATGAAACAGAGCAAGAGTCAGAGATTAACAGAAGTGCAAAAGGCACGCCAGCAAAAGGTGTGAGAGCCAAAGTACAGCATGACGCCACAGCACTGATCGGCAGTAACTGTTGCTAAGGTGCTGAGCGACATCCTGGAAGGATTCAGAGTAGGCAGGACTCTGAACCACACTGGGATCCACTGCGCTAAGTGTAGGAAGCATCTGAAGCATGCTCCAAAATCAGGGCAGAAGGCCAAGTAAAGTATACACCTCATTCTCAACTTGTCCCTTCACAATCTCTGAAAGATTTGTGCTTTTGAGTTTTGTTTTTTTAATGCTGTCATCCTAACCACTTCACCCTCCCTGTGTGGGTGTTACACTGTCAGTGCTGCAGGTCTACCTTATAAAAGAGAGAAGGATTCATTGCCTCAATAGACAACTAATTGTTTAGATTTAAGTGAGGTGCTCACAGAGTTCTCCACAAGCCAAGAGAACACATTTCTCCCCCACGGCCATGGGCCCTATATCTACCCAGCACTCACAAATATATGGTCAGAGGCTGCCAAAACCAGCAAGAAAGAGGAGGGAGAGGATTCACTATAATCAACAATAGAAGAATAACTCAACCCTTTTTTCCTTTCTTTACTTATACTTAAGAAAATACTTTCATCATTATATTAATGCAGCATATAAGTGCTAGTGTGTCCAAGAAAAGTTCATTCAATATTCCAAGGCTCTATGAGAAATGCTTTCAAATTCCCTAAAAATAATTGCTATAGAATCCCAAGAGGGTTGTTTGCAGGCTAACCAAGATTTAAAAACTACCACATTTCTATTCCCCAAATCCATAAGATTCACACTAAAAAACAACTCTTCAAATTTACGGAAAAACTTCACGTTAGTTCAATATATATTCTGAAAGGGAAAGAACAGATCTGGCAAGGGTTCTAAGTAAACTCTCAGCTGACAGAAGGTGAGCAAGGGTTATTCCCCAAGAGAATTCACTAAAAGCAAGACTGAATTTGAGGATGTGGTCCTTTTTTTTTGGTACACAGCCCAGGACTACCAGCTGCCAGTAATACTTGCAGATTATTACTTAGGAAGCTGGAAAAAAAAATCCTATGATCAGAGAGTCACGAAAGGCCAAGTGGGCAAAATTCTTCTTCATTTGGAAACATGGAAGGACTTCCCTACACACCAGGACGGGACGAGTACTCCCCTACATGGGCTTGTGAGCAGAGATTCAGAGCCCTCACCTTGTCAAGGAAACCAAGCTCTTAATACACAAACTATCTCAGAGATAAACAATACTGATCACCAAGGAATACATTCATGACATTTGTGCAGGAATTAATTTCCTCTGAGTAAATGATATTTTTATGCCTGTTTAAAAAACAAGTGGTCTCCCATGACAGATGCATTCATTATCCAAACAATCGAGCAGCCTTCCGGCCACTCCTCTGTCCAAAAGCCAAGAAGCGCAGTCGGCAACACAGCACCTCTGGAGCCCACGGGGCGCCCAGGGCCAGGGTTCAGATTCTGAAAACAGACTCCCACATTCCTGAACCTGCTATTCACAGCCACTCCCTCTCAAGGGTGGACAAAATGAGCAGTTAAAAAAATTGTAGAAAATGTCCCATTGTCCATGTCTTCTGTATCTAGACCTGAATAACAGCATTTTTACAGATTTATGAAGCTCCTGCAAAGTCAGAAACTTGAGAAAACAGATGCAGAGATTTAAAAAAAAAAAAAAGCTTCCTTGCAGAAGCCTTATTTCCACAAAGCAAGGCAGATTCTAATCTATTAGAATTTCATTTATTTTAAAAATCCTTATTTGTTTCAAAAAAGTCCTGCCTTTACTTCCAGTAATCCTCTGAAAAAAGCAACCAAAACCACAAGCCCTCAAGATCAGAAATAAATCATGTCAGGCAATGTTTCCTGTCTTTTTATACCTAATAATAGTGTGAACTAGCTTACAGATATGAAGTACAGCAGCTTTTATGATGCAGCACTATGACATAGAGCCCGGAGGTTTAGGGATATCTAAATGCATTGTTTAAAAATGATCACCTAAAAAAACTTTTATTTTAATAAAATAAAAACCATCACCTTTCCCTAATACCAGAGTCAGGCAGAGTAACCAGAACACGTATGTTAAATTCAGAAACATCTCAAAACCTCATTTGAGTTTTGTTTTTTAAAGATTTCATTCATTTATTTGACAGAGCCAGCGAGCACAAGCAGGAGGAATGGAGGAGGGAGAAGGAGAAGCAGGCTCCTCACTGAGCAGGGAGCCCGATGTGGGGGCTCAATCCAGGACCCCAAGATCATGACCTGAGCCAAAGGCAAATACCTAACCAATTGAGCCACCCAGGTGCCCCCTCATTTGAGTTTATAATTCTTCCTTCATCCATCAGACATTTTAATTGCTGGCATTAATTACAATAGTTAATTAATTACAGGTAACAAACTTGAAATCCATCCTCTTCCCCTTTAGACACTATTAGGTTATAATGTCTTGAAGGTAAGAATTGTCTACCACAGCAACTCTGCTGTGCACATATGGACTTTCCATAAATACTTGTTGAGTGCTGCTGCTGACTGATCAGTTTTATAGAAAGAAAAAGTGCCTGCACTCTGGTATCAATACTTGACAAATCAGATGGCCATATCAACCTCAGTTTGCCAAATGAGGATACCAAGTGGCCTACATAAATCTTCATGTACAGATTGAGATAAAGCAGATGAAAACACTATGAAAAGTACAATATGCAAAAGTGCTACATTATTATTGCAGAGTAATAAGCAATAATTTTTTTAAAAATAGGAAGTTTGGAAGAAAAAGGCATTATAAGCCAGCTGTTCTTTCTTGGGGAAAATGAACACTGACAACTGTAAATAATAAAGACAGACAAGGTCAATTGCAGACAATGACCAAGTCTTGAGGTGGGCACAGCAAGAGCCTTCTTGTCTAATTCTCTGAAGACAGTTCACTATTTCTGAGCAAGCAAAAATGATATCCATCGCCCCTTCTACTTTTTCATCCTCCTGTTTGCTTCCTCTCCTCTCTCAGATTAGAAAGACTCTCCCTATTCACCTGCTAGATGTGGCTAGTCCCAAAGACACAGGAACTGGAGGGTTTAGTCCTCAGAGGTATTTGGAATTCTGGGTAAGAGCCAGAGACCTGGCACCCAAACTGGTAATAGTAAATCTTTATTTACCCAACCTGCCCCTAAAGAAGCAGATCTTGAAATGCCAGAAATTCTCAACTCACTTCACACACCACAGAGGGGATATGTCCACCATCTATGGAGAATAGACTTGACCATGTAGAAAAGAAAGAGCTCTGTAGTCAGAATGACTCGGCAGGGGGTAGGGAGTGGGGGGTGGCAAATGGGTAAAGGAGATCAAAGGTACAAACTTCCAGTTATAAAATACATAAATCCTAGGGATGTAATATATAGAATGGTGCCTATAGTTAATAATACTGTATTGTAGGGGCACCTGGGTGGCTTAGTTGTTTAAGCATCTAACTCTTGATTTTTGGCTCAGGTCATAATCTTAGGGTTGTGAGGTCCATCCCTTCATCAGGCTCTGCACTGGAAGTAGAGCCTGCTTAAGATTCTGTCCCTTTCCCTCTGCCCTTCCCTGTTCACGCTCACGGTCTCTCTCCCTCTCTCTCTCTCTCTCTCTCTCTCTCTCTCTCTCAAAAACCAAACAAAAAATAATACTGTGTTGTATATTTGAAAGTTGCAAAGAGTAAATATTAAAAGTCCTATCACAAGAAAAATTAATGTGTAACTAAGTGTAGTGAGGGATGTTTCCTAGACTTATTGTGGTGACCATTTCATGATATACACATATATCAAGCCATTATGTTGTGCCTGAAACTAATATCATGTTATATGCCAATTCTAAATTTTAAAAAAGATGACTAGACACAAACAATTCTTTGAAATTGTTGACCTTTTAAAGCCACAAGGAACCAAAGAGATGAGAGCGACCAGCCTGCTCATTTGACAGGTAAGGAATCTGAGGCTCGAGGAGGTTAGGCAAATGACACAGGGGTCACACAGCACCAGGAATTAACTGCATATATGAAACTGGAGCCCAGCTCCTGAGTCCTACCTTAGGCTCTTCCCACTGCTGCTGTTTCACCCCTCACAAGTGGGGACCACCACATACCCTCACCTACAACTTCCAATGATTCCAGGATAACAGGGGCAGATAGACAACTATTCACTAAGCACTCTGGCTATCAAGCACTATCCTAGTACTTTAGATCCTTTTTTATTTGCTATCATAATTACAAAATTTGTGTTAGTAATAGCTCCATTTCACAGAAGAGGAAACTAAGGCCCAAGGTCATACAAGCAAGAGGAACAAGATTTCTCTTTTATACCTCCTAGTAGTCCTATCCTTTTCCCCAACAATACCTAAAGAAAACTAGATATAGATGTAATTGAGAACATGGTAGAAAAATCCACTGAAACCAAATTCACCATAAGCATTCCACTCCGTACCTTAGCTCTGAAAAACAAATACACATGAAATCCAAAACACAACTTAACAGTAAATCTGAAAATGTTTAACACAAATTCTAGTTCTAGTTTTCTCTAATGAATTGCAATGCACCTCTAAACCAGCTTCAGTTCTTCTCTTCAGTTCTCCACTCGACCCTAATGGGAAGAGAAACAAAGGTCTCCAGAGCTAGGCTGAGGGTACTCAGGAAGCTGGGGACCCAGGACCAGGGTCACAGCCCCAGCAAACTGAGTACAGTCCTAGCCATTCAGTCAAGTCCAGAGAGGCCAGAAGAAACTGGGAACCAGATGCAAAAATCAAGAGTCTCCTCAAAAATTAAATATAGAATTACCATACGATCCCACAATCCCACTTCCAGGTATATATCCAAAAGAACTGAAGGCAGAGACTTGAATAGATATTTGCACACCTATGTTCATGGCTGTATTATTCACAATAGCCAAAAAGTAGAAGCAGTTCAATGCCTATCAATAGATGACTGGCCAAGCAAAATGCAGTCTACGCATGCAATGGAATTCAGCTTTAACAAAAGAAGGAAATTCTGACACAGGCTACAATATGGATGAACCCCGAAGAAGACACACCGAGATAAGCCAGTCACAGAAAGACAAATACTGTTATGATTCCATTTATATGAGGGACCTAGAGTAGTCAAATTCATAGAGACACAAAGTAGACTGGGGGTTGCCAGGAGCTGGGGGGAGGAGGAATGGGGAGGCTGTGAGGCAGAGTTTTGGTTTGGGAAGATGAAAAAGTTTTGGAGATGGATGATGGTGATGGTTATATAACAATGTGAATGTACTTACTGCCACTTAACTATACACTTAAAAAATGATTAAAATGGGGGCATCTGGGTGGCTGTCGGTTGAGCATCCAACTCTTGATTTCCTTCAGTTCAGGTCAAGATCTCAGGGTCCTGTAATGAGCCCTACACTGTAGTCTGCTTGTCCCTCTCCCTTTGCCCCTTCCCCCAAGCTCATGCACATGTGTGCACTCTCTCACTTACTCTCTCTCAAATAAATGAATAAAATCTTTTTAAAAAAATGATTAAAATGGGGGGCACCTGGGTGGCTCATTTGGCTGGGCTTCTGACTCTTCATTTCTGCTGGGTCCTGAGATCGAACCCCATGTTAGCCTCTGCCCTCAAGAGGGAGTCTGCTTGAGGGTCTCTCTTCCTCTCCCCCTGCCCCTCCTCCAACCTCCCCACACAGGTGCAGGTGTGTTCTCGCTTTCAAAAATAAATGGGTAAATCTTTTTTTAAAATGGTTAAAATGGGAAGTTTTCTGTTTGATATTTTTAAAAATCTATTACTTAAGCCTTTTAAAAACAAAATAAAACAAGGTCTCAGCACATGCCAGCCAGCACAAGACAAGGGGGAGCAGATCTGGAGGAGCTAAGCCAGGCTAGGGGGAGGCAGCCATGGGAACTCCTGTTTTAAGGAATCCCTGCGCCTTTCTGGAAAGGGCTAAACTCAACCAAGTGAAAACAGAGCAAGAGCATCACTGCCTCAGATCAGTCAGGCTCCTCATGTGCAAAAGAAGGAATATTGCTAGCAGTCTCCAAAATCCCAGCTTCAACATTCACTCTGCTGTCACCCTCAGAGGCATGACAACTGGAAGTCCCAGCAGTGGCACAGAGGCCATCCACGTGACTGGGAGACTTGAACCCACAGCTGCTGAGGTTATTTTTAAATAGGAAAATGAGTCCACCTCATTCCAGTCACCTACAGAGGGCTGCTGAGTGGCTTCATGGAAAGGGAGAGAGAGCAGGGGCACCCAGAACACCGCAGGAGCTGACTGTGCCAACACTTCTAGAGCGCAGGAGAGCTGAGCCCGAGGACAGTGTCCATACCCCAAGGCAGAGCCTGGAAGGGCCCCGAGCCAAGCTGTGCTTGCAGGGACCCCACGTGCCTCGGTCCCTGACGAGGAAAAGGGGTCAGAAAGACTTCAAGGGGCCAGAAGCTACTCAATTCTTCTGGCCCTGCCACGGGGCTCATAGACAATGTCCTTAAAGGCTGGCAAGAACCTAAAATATAGGGCTTCAGGGCTCTAACCTACTGGACTAAGTATTTCAGTTTTTAAGGGCAAGGACTCCAAAAGCCAATCTCTTACGGTGTCATAAAAACACAAAATGTTTTAATGAAGGAAGTTTAAAATGAAGCTGACATATTTAAGAGGACTTGCGGTGCACACTTGAGAATTCCTGTCCTAGGTTAATTACTACAGTAAGTAATTACTAGAATCGAGTCACTCCAGATTAATTATCATAGTAGAGTAAGTTCCCTGATGGGCAGACTTTGTTTTGTTCACTGCCTGGAAAAGAGCTAGGCACACAGTAAATACTGGCTGAGTCAATCTGTTTTCCTAGCTTTTCACTCTTTTAAAATTCAGCTGTTTACTGACCACAACCAAGGCCTAACCCAATACTGTAACATACACACATGATATTAAAAGTTTGTTGTTGTTGTTTTTTTAATTCATAAGAGACACAGAGGGAGAGAGGCAGATAGGTAGGCAGAGGGAAAAGCAGGCTCCCTGGGGGAGCCTGATGCAGGACTCTATCCCAGAACCCCAGAATCACGCCCTGAGTCCAAGGCAGATGCTTAACCTCTGAGCCACCCAGGAGGTGCTCCGATATTAAAAAGTCTCATGTGAAAGTCACTTACAGTTTGGGGCAGGTGGAGAATATGCAGATGCACCATCTGCCCTGCTGCACATGACACCTGGAACCATGAGAAACCCCAACTCTTTAAAAAGCAGATTACATGGGGCACCTGGGTGGCTCACTCATTGGGCGTCTGACTTTTGATTTGGGCTCAGGTCATGATCTCAGTATCATGGGATCAAACTCTACCTTGGGCTCTGTGCTGAGCATGGGGCCTGCTTGAGGTTCTCTCCCTGATTCTCTCTGTCCCTCCCCACCCCCCACCTCCCCAGCCCCACAACACCCACCCCTCATACTCTCTAAAGAAAAAAAAGGGGGGGTTACAAAAATGGTCGTTTCAATGAGAAAAACAGAGGGTGCTTAGTTCAGACTCACAATAAGTTATTTTTTTCTTGCAGAAATTTCCTGAAGGTTTCTTTAACTTCTAGGTATAGTTTACATTTTGTTATTACCAGCTAAATATACCTCTATCAAAGTGGAGAGTGCTTCCAGGTTCACATTTACAGCTATTTACCTTTTTATTTGGAATTAACTTCAAGCTTATAGAAAAGTTTCAGGAATTAAAATAGGACAAAGAACATTCATATACCTTTTGCCATGAAACAGATTTGCCTATTGTTATCAGCGTACCCCATTTGCTTTATTTTTCGCTCTCTTGATATGATAGTATATAATTATACACACACTTTTTTTTTTTACTGAATCATTTGAAGGGAGACCTAGTCCCATGAACAGGAGTATTCTCTTACACAACAACAGCATCGTTATCAACCTCACATGTGGTACTTTCATGTCCCATTCGTATTCCAGTTTTGTCACTGACCTGACCTTAGCATGTTGGTAGCAAGTTTCCCCTTATGGTTCAGGACTCATTCTAGGGTTGGGCATAACTCTTGATCACGTCTCTAGCTTCCTTTAATCCTCAGCCTTTTTTGTCTTTTACTGCCGACACTCTGAAGACAAAGGTCCTCATCCCCTTTTTTGGTTTTTGACAGTTTTGATCAACTGAGTTATTCTTAGTTTATAATAAAAAAAACATGCTTACATCTGAAATATCTTTATTTAAATTCAGATTTTTCCACACATTTTTAATCATTTGCTCTGTACTTAAAACGTACATCTCTTTGGAGCTGTGATGGGGAAATTGTCCAATTTATACAATTCTGATTCTAAATACAACTTTTCAGGAATGTATATGGCAATATAATACAAATAGCATATTAGAGCATATGTTCCCAAAGCTTCTGCAATTATGATCTCTTGTGGTGTGGGTATATCTGTCATTCAACTCTCTCTCTGAGATTCTCCCTCCTTCCCTCTCCCCATTTCTATCTTACCCTCCTTTACCCCCACGCCCTCCCTCCCACACACAGACTTCCTAATGATCCTTCTGGTATAAATGGATGCTCACCTATGGAAACTCTGGTCTTGAATCTTACCGAGATTTCAGGCACCATCAACATGTTTCTGGCTTTGCCTATAGTTAGGGTTTCTGCAAGTTTCAATTCAAAGAAAGCAAATAAGTGTACTATTCTATGGTTCTAGCTTAACTTTTGAAAAGAAATATAGAATACTCAAATCCGGCTTTCCAGGTCATACAGGAAGTTAAAAATCACACAAGAAAAGCAGCTTTTACAGTGGGATACAAATCCTATTGAAGAGAATTTTCCAGTTCCAAAAGAGGCTCTCCAACTCTTGTTCTTCAAACCTAAAGGTTTTTATTTGGATAAATGAAGACAAGCAAAAGGCAAGGCAAAACAACACCCATTTAGCGCAAATCTTTTCACTGCAAGCATCAGAGCAGCAGACATCAGAACTCTATCTCCAGTGAATGAGACCATCAAACTCACCGAACAGCAATTCCCAAATTAATATGCCACAGTGTAGTGTGATCACTCTTAGCTTCACTTGGCCACATAGCTGGCTCAGGTACTTTACTTCAACTAGCAAGTGGCGGTACAGTAGACACGCATCTCATGTTTAACTTATCAAATTCAAAAAAAATTAAAAATAACTTATCAAATTCAACAACATGCACTGGCCAGAACACAGAGGCAAAACAACTGCTCCTGTGGACCACCCATCAATCAAGGAGCATGGGGCGGGCGCCAGAGGCCCCTACTTCCCAGGAACTCCTAGTAACGTGAGCAGATTACCAAGAAGAGGACCCTGCTGATTTTAAGGATTTTTTTAAATTTTTCAAGCAATTTTTGTCCTTCATGTTGATTTTGGAACCTAATACCCACATTAGGAGGCAGCTCCATTTTATCAAGATTAAACAATATCCCCTTTGAAACCTGAGAGTCTAAACTCTCCTTTATTTCAAAAACATAAGGGAAACTAAAGGTTAAAACACACACACACAGGAAGGTGCATGCACACACACACACACACACGTAGTTTTACTAAAACCTAATCTCTCTAGCCAAATCCTTGGTATGATTGAATCCTTGATAGATGGAAGATGATGAGCTATACATTCCTAAAGCAATCTTAATGCCTTGCTTACATTTTACATTTATTTTTCATTATATAGCAATATAAAATAAACTCAAAATCCAACTTTAGCTCACTCTGCTTCCGGGGTAGGTGCAATATCCAAATCTCTACCTGAGATTGAACAATGCTGATTCTTCCTTTTAAAATTGTGTCTGTCGTGCAAATACTGCTTCTCAAGTGAAAAAATCCAGAGGTTCCTTCCAAATCTTCATCACTAGGCCAATCCCATTTTTTAATAAAGATTTCATTTATTTATTTGAGAGAGAGAAAGAGCACACGCACATGAAAGGAAGGAAGGGGTAGAGGAAGAGAATTAAGACTTCCCACTGAGCAGATAGCCTGACACAGGGCTCGATCCCAGAATCCTGAGATAATGATCTGAGCCAAAGGCAGACACTTAACAGACTGTGTCACCCAGATGCCCCTAAGCCAATCCCATTTTAAGAATGCTAATACATTTCCTTATTAAAACATCCTTGTAAGGGGCACCTGGGTGGCTCAGCAGTTGAGCGTCTGTGTTTGGCTCAGGTCCTGATCCCAGAGTCCTGGGATCGAGACCTCTCCCTCTGCCTATGTCTCTGCCGTTTTCTGTGCGTCTCTCATGAATAAATAAGATCTTTAAAAAAATTTTTTTAAATAAATAAACATCCCTATATCTCAAACATTGGGCTACACATTTTTTAAAAACTCTATTGAATGGTCTCAATAATTCACAATAGTCAAACTTCCCAATCTTGGTAATTTGCTGAAATTATATTTAAATTGTTCTAGAAATAAATTCTATTGTTTGAATCCTGGTAACATTATTAATAACAAAAGACTATTTACATAGTCAATACCCCAGACAATATGTTTCAAGGGGTAGCCCACACACAGGCACCTCAACGTGGCACCAAATGCCAAGCAAGTAACAACCAATTTTTAAATCACCATCATTTCCTCAAAGAATTTCTTTTTGGCTGGTGACACCACCACTGTCCAGTGCTGAGCCAACATCCCTGGGATCCATTTAAGTTAGGTCATCCTTTTGGTGGTCACTTACAGATGAGGCATTTTCTTAACCTTATTTCCAAACCAAAATTCCTTGGAAATTGCATCCTGACAATTCCAGTCCTTGCTCACCTGCATGCCTTACAGACTTTGCTGACCTATTTGAATCCCAGCCATTGCCTGCAAGGCCCAGCAGCCCCTCCCCAAGTCCATACCGCAGAAGCAGCTTTCAACAGACCCTCTACCATTTGCTGACAAATAATGTTTGTAATAACCACCAAAAACCAGCCAAATGCCACCCTGATAAAGCTTCCTTCACATGCACGCCTACTTCTCCCCCACCCTTCCACTCCTATAGCATGCCTACCTGCACCTAAACTGCTCTCACTGAGGGTGCCAATGTCCCACCAGCCTTTCCCATACAACACTGCACAGTCCATCCAGTTTCCCTCCCTGCTTCTTGAATACGCTTTTCTCTTGACCTCTGGGAAATAACACCCTGCTCATTTCCTCCTATTCTCCTGACCACTCCCCCATCCCCTCTGTATTTTCCTCCCCTACAAGCCTTTCTAGACAGCTCACAAGCACATCAAACTGAACTTGCCCAGACAGCTCCAAGAGGCCACAGAGCTCTTGCACATGCTGTTTCCGCTGCTCAGAGTCTCTTTCCTCAGTGTTTTACCCAGCTAACACCATCCTACACACCCTGCGGGTCTTAGCTGAGATCAGAGGTCCTCAGAGAACTGCTTCCTGACCCTTAGGGGTATTCCAACCTCTGTTATTCCGTCTCACCACTCATGCGCCCCCTCCCCTGCACTTATCACCATTTATAATTCTGTATTTCATGGTCTAATAATCACCACCACTAGCTTTTTCCATCCCTCTAGATGATAAGCTTCATGAGAAACCTGGCATTTTTGAACAAAATGTGCTTTTGGCTTTTTCTTATATATTTTTTAAGATCTCATTATTTTTTTGAGAGAAACTGAGAGAGAGCATGGGTGAGGGGAGAGGCAGAGAGGGAAAGGCTGACTCTGCTGAGCAGGGAAGTTGATGTGGGGCTCGATCCAAGGATCCTGGAATCATGACCTGAGCTGAAGGCAGTTGCTTAACCAACTGGGCCACCCAGGCACCCCATTTCTCTTCTTTAAATACTAATAACTAAATGGATTTTGCAAACATATCTAGAAAATATAACAGTTTGAAGTATAAAATATTCCACTACTATAAAACTATATTAATTGTTTTGCAGGTTAAGAAACTGAGACCCCCAGAAGGAATGGGTTAGTCACAGAACCATGTCCTTGAGGCTAGGTCAGAGATAAAAAACTTGTAACTCTAAACTGATTTCCTCTCTAGAGAAAAAAAAATACAGAATAGCTATCTTTTAATTTCAAATAAAAGTACCTGACAAGATTAGATGCATTTCTGAAAATAGTTCCCAAGTCTCTGTGAAATTGACACACCCCACACATGCTAGACATTTTGAAGGCTAAATATAGTGTATGGAGAGGACAGATATCTGAGGCATGGGCAATCCAAGAGTAATCGTGGTCCATGAGGCAAGAATGTAACATCACTTCAATGCCTCTCCTTATCCCCATTACTCATACAGAGCTGGTAACCAGAAAAAATGCCAAGCTCTCCCAAATTTTAGATTCAGTCTACATTTTATCCAATTTCCATGTGCATGTAAAGAAACAGGTAATTCCACAAGGCTCGGTGAGAAACACAACAGCCCCTTTACCCCTCCCAACTCTCACTTCCCAGCTCCCCAAAGGCAACCACTTCCAATTCTTAACTGATTGTTTTTTGCATTTACCTACACATCTCTGAAGAACACGTTTGCACTACTATTTCTTAAATTTTTAGTTGAGGCATTCACTGGCAGCTTTCAGATGCAGCGTGTTTAGTTCCTTTTCATTGACCACCACCACCACCTTCTAGCACTCATACTTCACTTAGGCTTGGTTAGATCATGAGTCAATATTTACATTATTATAACTATGTGAACATTACTGAGAGCTGAGCTTTGTAGTAAAACTATGACATCTGCCCAACCTACATAACTTTTGGTTTTCCCTGGAGTTCACAACTGCCCCAGAATTCTTGGCTGATTTAGCTTTTTATGTATTAGTAAGTTACCCATGAGACACCTGGGTAGCTCAGTTGGTTAAGCATCCTACTCTTGATTTTGGCTCAGGTCATGATCTCAGGGGCATGAGATAGAGCCCTGTTTCGGGCTCTGCACTGAGCATGGAACCTGCTTAAGATTCTCTCTCCCTCTCCCTTTGCCCCTTCCCCACCTTGCACGTGAATGCATTCTCTCTAAAGAAATAAACAAAAATAATAATCTACTCTAATGTGCAGACCTTCCTTCAACATGTGCAAAGATGTTAGATGCTTTATCAATCTCTCTTCTCCTAGGAGCTGTCCTTGCGGTCTCTCACCCCGCTCCAATCTGGAACAAGAGATCTCTCAGCTATCATCTCAGGATTTCCCTTCAATCACCATCCTGGAGATTCCCTTTTAAGGACTTCTTTTTAGGGGCACCTGGGTGGCTCAGTCAGTTAAGTGGCTGCCTTTGGCTCCGGTCATGATCCCAGGATCAAGCCCCACTTTGGGCTCCCTGCTCAGAGGGGAATCTGCTTCTCCCTCTCCTTCTCTCCCTCTGCTCCAAACCCCAGGCTTGGGCTCTCTCTCAAATAAATAAATAAAATCTTTTTTTTTTTAAAGACTTCTTTTTAAAAAACTGCCAACTCAAAAAAAAAAAAAAACCTGCCAACTCTTGGAGGGAAAGATTGTACACTTCACTGCATGAAAACTAAGAATGTTGGTTCTTCAAAAGACCCAAAATGAAAATAAAATGTCCAGTCAGAGTGAGAAATGTTTTAATACTTCAAAAAGGATACAGAACACATAGATATATGTGCATGTACACACACTCAGAGCTCCTAAATTAAGAAAAAGACATTTCCCCATGCCTTTGAGGTTACAGAGCCATGTGATTTGCTTCAGCCAATATAAAGTGAATAGGGGTGCCTGGCTGGCTCAGTCAGTAGAGCATGTGACTCTTGATCTCAGGATGGTGAGTTCAAGCCCAACACTGGGTGTAGAGCTCACTTATAAAAAATAAAAATAAATAAATAGAAGCGATAGGTGTCACTTCCAGGCATGAGCTCTAAAAACCAGCATGAGATTCACCAAATTGCTTTTCCCTTTACCGTGTAACCATGGAAGCATTAGAAAGAAGCCTTCCTCCTAATGGACCTCTCTGATTGCCTATATGAGGAGAGAACCCTGGGGACCCACACTGGATATATACCATGAGGGAGAAACAAACTAATGTGGGTCCACGGAGATGTTGGCATGTTTGTTATAGCATAACCTACCCCATTTTGGCTGATACACGCAACGAGGTCACTGACAGGTATATTCTCTGAAGAAAGTTTCACACATATGAACATTATACAAGAATGTTCATAGAAGCAGTATTTGTAATACAACAACTAGAAACCCAAATTCAACTGACAAGAGAATGTGTAAATAATGGATTACTACCCATCAGCAAAAATGAATAAATATGGCTACATGCATCAATATGGTTCAATGTTAGAGTAAATATATATAGAGAGAGACAGACAGAGACAGAGAGAGCGAACTGGGATGTGGAAAAACAAGCTTCAGAAAAAAAACAGTATTATTCCTTTTATATAAAGTTATAAAAGCACACAAAACTCAACAATGTATTTATTAGGGAGGGGAATGGAATCAGGAAAACACACAAGAGATCTCTAAAACATTGCAAATATTAATTTTTTTAATAACAGGCAGTGGGTATTGTATTACTTATATATTATATACTCCTATGCACATAGAAGATTTCGTATTTTAAAACTTCAGGCAGGGACACCTGGGTGGCTCAGTGGTTGAGCATCTGCCTTTGGCTCAGGGAGTGATCCTGGAGTCCCAGGATCGAGTCCCGCATCAGGCTCCCTGCATGGAGCCTGCTTCTCCCTCTGCC
Source organism: Nyctereutes procyonoides (assembly GCF_905146905.1). Taxonomy (NCBI): domain Eukaryota; kingdom Metazoa; phylum Chordata; class Mammalia; order Carnivora; family Canidae; genus Nyctereutes; species Nyctereutes procyonoides. Next base: position 42,673,885 of record NW_026575049.1, on the reverse strand, counting down.
TGTGTCTCTGCCTCTCTCTGTTTCTCATGAATAAATAAAATCTTTGAATTAATAAATAAATAAAATAAAATAAAATAAATAAAATAAAATAAAATAAAACTTCAGGCAAACTACAATCCTATTTATTTTTGAATGTCCATTCTATATCAGTAACTACTTGTTCAGAATAAAACCAACCACAGAATACAGTAGTACCCTTTCCTAAGGAGAGCTTCTTTGGGGCTATTTGGCTGTTGATTTTTCCTTCCTTTTTTTAAAGTAAAAAGGAGGAAGCAGAAAAATAAAATCTGGTGGAACAACAGACCCACCAAATGTTCAAGAATATTAATGACTCAACTTTGCAGAGCTGTGTCAGTTGGCTGGTGATGTACTAGGGAAATCATTCTGGGTCTGTATAGGATCATTTACATAAAGGTTACCAACGGGCAGTGCTAACAGCTGGGCTGGCGCAGCTGACAAACTACTGCTAGTCCTTACAGGCATGCAGGGTAGGCGTGAGAAATAGCAATGACAACACTCTATATTATTTATTCCTGTTTTTTGCATAATTCCTGTTTCCAGGATGATACAAAACATCTCTCAGCCTCCAAGGCTCACACCTATCAATTTTACTTGGACATCCATGTATTTGCTAAGTATTTATTGAGTGCTCCAGCGACAGAAACTGTTCCAGGGCTAAGGACACAGTGGGGAGGGATACAGACCTGGGATCTCCAACCCGGAGCTCATGGTCTGGTTCCCTAGGAAGTGATAAAGCCATAAAGGGCCACATCATGGCAAACGGCGGTGAGTGCTACAAAGGAAAAGCAGGGGTGGGAGGGTGTAGAAGAGGTTCACTCCAGTGCAACATCACCAGGCAGTGAAGCTCAGGCTATGATCTGAGGGGTGGGAGAGATCCACCTGACAAGCTGGAGAGTCTGTGCTTACAAGGAGAAAGAGCCCGAGAGGTGGTGCAGAATAGCTCATACAACACCCAAGCTCAGGGCTGATTTCAATACAAATGATTAAAGTTCTTAAAATTAGGGAGGAAATCTGTCTGAAAATATGATCAGATTTACTACTTACATTTAAAATAAATTCCTCTCTAACCAATGCTGCCAGAATATAAAATCAAGATCATAAAATCCTACCCCTTCACGGCTAATAAATGAATTCTTTAAAAGCTCCAAGCCTCTCAATCATTTTCAGCTCTTCCTAAAGAGTTCCAATTAGGCTGCAATGGCTAGCCTCCGCTACTGCACCACCCACACATTTGTACCTCACATTATTCCTAGAGGGACACAGTCTCTGCCTTGTTTGATTACCTAATTACAGTGCCCTTATTATGCTTTCATTAAATGCAACTGTTGGCAACCCCAAAGCTTTTATTAATGGCTTATCAGCCCTTAAAAATATGTTATTTTACCTGTATATCTGTATTGGAAGTTACCTTCCAATTTATGTTCCTAAAATCAAAGTACTTCCTTTAGTTGTGTTTCTTCCTTACTGTGTTTTTAGAAAACAAGACCAAAGCATGTAAGACTCTAGAGCCAATATTTGGGACGTTTACACAAAGCAAAGACTGCCTGGTTAAACCAAAGAGTTTTGCTTTTGGTGAAAATAAATCCAACAAATTCAGGGGCATCCAGCTGGCTCAGTCAGTAAGGTATGTGGCTCTTAATCTCAGGGTCGTGAGTTCAAGCCCTACAGTGGATGTGGAGCCACTTAAAATAAATCTTTAAAAAATTTAAAAATTTTAAAAAGCAGGCAAAAACCACTGACAAATTCAGGTACCTGAGCAAGACTACAGCCAATGTCTGATGGACTAGTCAAGAAAGGCAGCATCCAAGCTGGACTTCACCAGTTTCCAACCTTTCAACAGAATCATTCTGAGCAAGGCTAGTGACCCCACATGAATCCCTGGTGTCAGTTCCATATCCCCCAGACATTGGGACACTGTTCCAAAGATAGTAGACAATTCACTCCAGGCACAGTCACTCACACTCAATGCCTGGAACACTAAGGCGAAGTTCCCTTTATTTACTAGGATTTAACAAAGGATTTCAAAGAAGCTCTGTAAGCAAATCCTGCTAGCACAAACTGCTATTTAAATATTTAACTTTCCAATTACACTCCTTAAATACTGCAGTTAATAGGGGCGCCTGTGTGGCTCAGTTGGTTAAGCATCTGACTTGGGCTCAGGTCATAATCTCAGGGTTTTGGGATTGAGTCCCGCATCTGGCTCCCCACTCAGCAGCAGAGCCTCTGCTTCTCCCTCTCCCTCTGCCCCTCCTCCCACCCACTCACTTGTATGCACCCTCAAATAAGCTCCTTAAACAAATAAATACATGTATACATACGTAAGTGTGGAAAGAGGTGTTTCCTATATCCTTCGCTACAATGCAAACCTCTTTACAAACACTTTTATTCCAAGAAGCCCTTTTGTTAGTCAATTTTTTTAAGTGTTAAAATTCTTTTTTTTCTGAACCTACCTATGAGGGGTAAGTCCAGCTAAGCCCCTCATCAAGCTTTAATTCTAAACCTTGTTTGACCTGGAACTCTTGTGCATTACTGGTAGGAACGTAAAATGGAACCACCACAGTGGAAAAGAGTTTGTCACCCTCTAAAGTAAGCTTCCTTCTTGTCCCTGTCTTGAAGCTGTTACACCTAAGGCTTAAAGAAACTAAATAAACTAGCACAAGGCCTCTCTGCCCAGATTTGTAACCAACAGACTTATCTTGACTCAAAGTCCCTATTTCTCACTACACTGTACTTCCTCCCGTGACCCTGTTAAGCTACTGAGGAATTTGTTAGCCCCTTACTATTATAAATCCAATGACAGGAACAGGGGCTGAAGGTAAACATTCGGAAAAGGAGAAAACATCGAGATTTTCTTCAAATTACAATTTCTTAACTGCCAGCCTCTTTGGAAAAAGAAATACAAGATTATACAGGAACGCACGTGATAGAACACTGCAAAATAAGATCCTTCAGCGGGGCACATCTGAGTGGTGACATTCAGTCTTTAAAGCTACATTTGTGCTGCTCATTTTAGAGGACAGAAGTGGTGTGTTCAGTCTGCACCTCCCAAATGCTGACTTCTCCCGCATAGTTCTCCCAGAATGGACTCGACTTTCATAATATTCCTATATCCCTGAAACTAATGTAACATGTGTGTCAACTACATTTCAATAAAAAAGCAAATAATAATAATAAAATGTTCCCCAGGGCTGAAGACTGTATCCAAGTGAATACTTGTATACCTTGACTTCCTCCCTTCCAAGAGCAGCAAAATCACTCCTGTCCCAGGAGCCCTGGAAACGTGAGAAGACTGTATTCAGCTACACCATGTTCTAATGGGAGGAAAAGATCCCTCCCTCCCACCACTGCCCCCAAGCCCTGGATTTCCTTCCCCAGACAGGTATGAGGGGGTGGTAACAGGCCACCTGAAAAGCTGGTGCCCTGATCCTTCCTCCTAAAAGAAGGGAGCTACAAAAAAATGGCAGAAAGAGGTCTGTTTCCCATCCCTCCCTCCAGCCTTCCACAGTGGTCCAACTGCCAGGGAAACAGGAAGCCCAGAAGAGAGAGGCGATGTTCCTGTCCTGTGTGATCAGCTCAGCCTCAGTCAGAAAGGCTGACTGACCTCCGCTCTCACCCAACTTTTAAGAGAAAAGTAGAATCCACCATCTATGCATGTTATTTGTCCACACATTCATCTTACAAACATTTAATGAGCATATACTATGTGCCAGGCACCATCGCAGGTAAAATATCCACCCTAATAGAACAGACAATTCAGCATGGAGAAACAATGAACAAAATGAATAACTATTTTGTGTATTAGAGAAAGACCTATGGAGAAAATAAAGCTGGAGATGGATATATAAAAAAGTACGTGTATGTGTGCGTGTATGAATTAATAGGAAGATTAATTATAATCCTCAATGAAACAAAACTTATTTCTGAGGGTGGGCAATTTTTAAACATGTCAGATTAAATGCCAATGGAGAATTCCTATGTTTAAGTTCCTATAATAACAAATTCAGCATCACAATAAAAAAAAGACACTTCATTACCACTCCCCTACATTTTATTTCCAACCCCTCTTTTATTTCCAACCCCTCTTAACCATTTCTACTTGCTTCTCTCCAAAGTCTAGAACCAGTCAGAATATGCACATTAGCCCTTATAAGTTTTAAATCTTTAAAATAAATTGCTAAAAATCTGCCAAATTATGATTTTATATATTCTGAAAACCACCACCACCATGAAGCTGCCCTCTGTGTCAGGCTTGACTTTACAACACTCATAATTGGTTGGGTGAGGATCAGCCCACTGGTGGATGTGGTAACTCTGGGTTGCTCAATCAGCACAACTACGGTTAGTTGCTTCCCAGCTAAATGCCTGAAGGTAAAGTGTCCAGCAGCCAAGAAGATGTCACACTTTCACAATCAACAGGAGGTTCTGAGTCCCCCGGAAATAAAGCAAAGTGTCATGTGTCTTTTTGTGAGGTATTGGGGGGTTGATCGGACTGCCTTTAATAAGAGCACTGTGGGGACGCCTGTGTGGCTCAGCAGTTAAGTGTCTGCTTTCAACTCAGGGTGTGATCCCAGGGATAGAGTCCTGGGATAGAGTCCTGCATCAGGCTCCCTGCAGGGAGCCTGCTTCTCCCTCTGCCTCTGCCTCTCTCTCTCTGTGTCTCTCATGAATAAATAAATAAAATCTTTAAAAAAAGAAAATTGTGAATACTCACTGTAAGCCCAAACCAAAGTATATGCCAAGTAAGTACAAAGCCAAAGGTATGATAACATGAGACCTGCTTGATTTTGGAATGCAACAAGGAGGGGGAGTGTATCATTTTGAGTTCATTGCAAATAGACTCTAGAAAAAGAAGTGAGGCTCTCTGGAAGGGACGCTGACTTCAATCTCTATCGGGCACCATATCTGAGGCTTTGCCTAGCTTGTCTGGACCCGTTTCCCTTGCTAAAAGGTGAATACCCTAAGTCTTTCCAAGGCAGCCACAAAAACACCCCACACTGTCAACTGTGCACTGAATTAAGTGATAAAAAACACCTGCTGGGTAGATGTTTCATATGTTCCCTGTTTCACAAACCTTCAAACCCTGTCCTCATCCTCTACTAAAGGAGACAGGCCAGGTACTGTGCTTAACATCCCAAAAATTAAGATACACTGCCCTCAAAAGACTGGGAGGACAAACCCCTCCTCTGGCCTCTTAGCCTCTGACGGGCCTCACAGGGCACCGCCAAACTTGATTTCCCAAGAGCTCTGGCATTAAGTGCCACCAAGCTGCTCAGGGACACACTAAGGCCTCAATGGCCTCCTGCCTCCTACACTAACTCCCTCTCTCACAGCTTAAAAGCAGCTCCCAGGGCAGGCCTGCCTGCTGCCCAACCAGTCCCCACTACTCACCATCATCACTGGTCACCTCACCACCCCCTTTCATCCAGATTCCTCGACTACCCCATCCAGAACGCCACCAGGTCATACCCACTCCTTGAGACTGAGTAAAATCCATCCTCTCACCGAATCCAACTGTCAGCTTTCTCACCTTCCAAGTCTAAAGTACAGGAAGGGTAATTCCCCTTGCAGTGAGTTGTTTCAGGACCTACTGATCACATCTCCCCACTAGACTTTACTCCAGGAGGACCCGCCCCGCCCCCCCCCCCCCAAGAATAAGCCAACACTGGAGTCACCAACAGTGAGCCTAGGCACCCAAGTTCAGTGTCTTGACCTCTCTCTCCAGCCTTGGTCTCCTACTTCCCTCTCAATAGAAGGAGGGATGTGATGGGGAAAAAAAAAGATCTAAGGTCTCTTTTAACTCAGATTCTAAAATTTGGAAATTCCATATAGATTCCCTAGACACAAATGAAAAAGGCTAATTAACTGTTCCTCCGTTGACCCATTTAAACAGGTGGCCCAGCTATGGAAGCTGGCCTCAATTTTTCCAAACGCTTGATCTTCGCAGATAGTAACTTTTAGAGAGAGAGAGAAAAAAAAAAGCTTTGTTTTTCATAAATTTTACAAGCCTGAGTCTTGTTCCTTCTATCATCGCTTGGAAGAAACACGTGGGGCGGGGAACTGACCTGCTCGATTTTGCTACTAAGATCCTAAGCCTGGCACTGGCACTGCCTCGGTTTCTCCTCCGGGTGGGCAGACGGTGCCCGGCCCGCCCTGCCCTCTCACCCGGCGGGCCCTGCAGTCCCCGGCCGGACGCCACCTGGAGCCTCGGGCGCGTCCAGATGGCCGAGTCGGGGCGGCCGGGGCGCACCCCGCCGTCACCTGGCCCCGCACCACGGCCTGCGCTCCTCCCGGGGCGGCCCCTGCCCCCTCGGCTCGCGCTCCGGTCGGCGCTTCTTGCATTCCTGAGCCACGCCGGCCTCCACGCGGTCGCTGGGCCAGGCGGCGAGGGCACCTGCCTCGCCCGCAAAAACGCACGAGCCCGCAAGTCCCTCTTGCCACGACCTCGACGGGGGCTTGCGAGGGAAACCCCGGAGAAAGCAAAACAAGCCCGAGGCAGGGCCGTCCCGGCCGGGCGTCTCCCACGGCATCGCCACCTGCGAGGCGCCCCGGGCGGGGGGCCGCGGGCCCGGCGGGGAGCGAGGTCCGGGGCCCGGCCCGCTGCGCCCGCCCGCGCCGGCGCGCCCCTTACCCGTGAGGCGGCCGCCCCCCTCGCCGTGCCCGCGGCGCCGCTGCAGGATGAAGTAGCAGCTGCTCTTCTGAGTCACCCAGAGCTTCAGGGCGTTCTTCAGCAGCACCTCCTCGGGCTTGAGCCACATCGCAGCGGCCCGACCGCGCCCGCGGGCCCCGGCTCACATCGCCCCGGCCGCCGGCCGCCTGCCGCCTGCCGCGCCGGGCCGGGCCGAGCCCGCTCGGGAGGAAGCGGCGGCGGCGCGGACCGCAGCCAGCCGGCGTCCTGCGCTCGGGGAGTCCGGGGAGCGCGGCCGGCGCAGCTCGCCGCTCGCAGCCCGCGCAGCCGCGCAGGCCCCGCCCCCGCGCAGGCCCCGCCCCCGCGCAGGCCCCGCCCCCGCGCAGGCCCCGCCCCCCGGGCCCGCCCCCGCGGCTCCCGCTCCCGCTCCGGCTCCGGCTCCGGCTCCGGCTCCCGCTCCCGCTCCCGCGGCGCCGCCTGGGCTTCCGAGTCCCGGCCGCTCCGGCGCACAGTTCCGGAGTGGAGGGAGGAAGTCCCATCCCTGCTGCCCGGTCCCCCTCCTCCCTCCGCCGCGCCTGCGGGGAGCGCCCTGACTCTCCTCCTCCCTCCGCCCGTCCTGGGAGGCAGCTCGGGACCGCGGGGCTCGCCTCCCCGCCGCTCACTCCGAGAGGAGGAGGAGCGAGGGAAAAGGACATCTTGTTCTCACAGCTGCAGGTTGCCCAACCGAGGGCATTTATTTGTCTTTTGGGGGGAGCAGAATGCACGCCAGGAAACCCAGGTGTGTTTGGAATAACGTATCATTTGGCCTAACAAGGGACAGTTTTACAGATAGCCAAAAAAATAGCATTAAACGTTAAAATCGATTATTTTCCGATTTTTAAGAATGCTTGGCCCACGTCTTTGATGCTCTCACGAGGGATCCGACAGAGCTGCTGGAGAGGACCCTGAAGTGAAGCACCAGCGCAAACTCAGACTGGACGCCCTCCCGGGTGCAGTAAGGGCCCCCTGCGGGTCCCACCGCAATGAAACCAGCCGCGTTTGTTCCAAGAGAATTAAAAGACTGGGAAATACAGAATAGGTGATACCAAAGAGGAGCTATAGGGAATGTGGAGACAGGATCTTAAAAATGAGTATTTCCTCAAAGCTGTTGTAGAAAGAGACACATGGCAGCTGACCTTAAGCAGGCTGGTGGCCCTCCTAGCAGTGTCCTCAGAGAGCCGGTTAACTCCAACACCCCTAGCAAAACTCCCATCAAAATGGCCCTCAGGTTTTGACAAAGGGGTCCCTGAGAAAATGGGACTTAATTAGGACAGAATTGAAAAGTACAAGTAAATCCCCCCGCAGAACACGTGGGGACTGAGTGATACTTCTCACTGGAAGCCAAGGAATCCATTTGCAGAGGATCAGAAGGGGCCAGGTCACAAGCCTGCGACCTGACCAGGTGGGCTAAGAGCCATGGCAAGAACCCTGAGCCCACCCGGAGGGCAAGGGCATCTGTGGTCAAGAACTGGAAGACCACTGACCTCTGAGTAAAACTGAGGAAGGAAGTCAGCTATAATCAGGGAAACTTGGGTGCACTGGAGCATAAAGAGCGGCCAGGGATGGCAAGAAAATACTCCTTCAAGAAACAGTCACTGGGACCTCTCTCTCTGGGACAGGCTGCCAGGCCCTGGAATTGCAGAGAAGAATGGAAGATGGGCCCTGCCCCGATGAACTCACAGGTAGGCAAATAGGCACAAAGCATAGTGGGAATGGTGGTGGAGACAGTGGGGATGCACAGAATGAAGTGTCAGTTCCTCAGCAAAGGGGACTGAGAAAGCTTCACAGAACAGTTACCTGCCTGGGGCTTGGGAAATAAATATGTGTTTGCCACCACACAGAGATGACAAGTCTTATAAATGGGTCAGTACATATGACATTGTGGTTTAGGGCACAGGGGATGCAGCCTGCAGAAGTCAGCCTCCTGGGCACAGAGCAAGGCGAAGAAGGTTGGAGAGGAGATCTGGAGGGGTGGAGAGGGGATCTGGAGGGGCCAATGGAAAGTATCTCACATGGTGGTAACAACATTCTACTCTTGCTCATCTCTGGATGTTCATCACTTTTTTTTTTTTTTTTGTATTATGGTTTAAATTGCGTCCACCGAAATTCTTAGGTCAAAATCCTAATTCCCAGTACCTCAGAATGTGACTTTATTTGGAAACAGAATAATCGCTGATGTAATTAGGAAGTCACAGTAAGGTTATAAGGGAGGGACCCAATGCAGTATGACTGGTATCCTTATAAAAGGGAAATTTGGACACAGACATGCACACAGAACACCATGTGAATTTTGGAGTTGTGCTTGCTGCCACAAGCCAAGGAACTACCAGACGTGGAGCAGATCCTTCCCTAATACCCTCAGGAGGAACTAACCCTACCAATACCTGGATCTCAGTTTTCTAGCCTCTAGAACTGTGAGACAAGTTCTGTTGTGTGGGTTTTTGTTTTTTTGTGTTTTTTTTGTTTTTTGTTTTTTAAGATTTCATTTATTTGAGAGAAAGAGAGAGAAATCACCAGAAGGTGGGAGGGCAGAGGGAGAAGCGGAGAAATAGGCTCCCCGCTGAGCAGGGAGCCCGATGCTGAGCTCCATCCTGAGACCCTGGGATCATGACCTAGGCCAAAGGCAGATGCTTAACCAACTGAGAACCACCCAGGTGCCCCCAATTTCTGTTGTTTTAAACCACATGGTTTGTGGTACTTTGTTATGGCAGTTCCGGCAAACAAATACAGCTGGCTCCCTACACCTGTCTACACCTGTTCAGTAGCAAGTCTCTTGAACCAATCTGAGTTGGATTCTGTTTCTTGCCAGGACCCTGAACTGGTGCCTGGAGTGGCCCCAGGAAAAGTTCCTCAGTATGGAATCCTGCCTGGATTACTCACCCATTTGTGCATGATTAGGAAGCAAAAGAAATGTAGTAATCTGTGGCACGCAGAGGCAGCAAGATACTCAAATCAGCACTGCCTGTAGTACGAGGGGCAGATGGAGGACAAGGCTTTGGGGGCTTTGCTGCTGTTGCACTTGATTGCTATAGCAACAGCGATAACTAAAGAGATTGCAGAGCGAGATGACTGTTTCTGACTGCCTTAGAGAGCTTATTTGTTTAAAGATAAGCATGAAGCATTAAATTCCCATCTCAAAGTATAGATGTGGTGAAATCAAAAGAATCCGCTATCCACTGTAGCCATAGGGCAGACACGGGTCATGTTCAGATCTTAAATACAGTAGTTTGGGTTACAGAATTATTGGAAAGGGTAAATGCTCTACCTCGGCAAGTTCTCTTGCTACAATTAGTGATAAGGAAGTAGGGCCATAGACTTGTGATGGGAATATTTGGATGGATGCAGATGAAATGATAGTTTTATGGTGCAGTGGAGGTGTTAGCTAATGCTACAGTGGCAATCATATTACAATATAAATGTATCAGATCAATTCAGTAGTCCTCTCTTTCCCTCTGTTTCAGTTACCTGCTGTCAACTGCTGTCCGGAAACACATGATCTTCCTCTGATCTATCAACAGAACATCAATGTCATTCACCTTACTTCATCTCATCCATGAGCATTTTTTTTAAAAGATTTTATTTACTTATTTGAGAGAAAGAGAATGCACATACACATGAGGGGAGGAGGGGCAGAGGGAGAAGGAAAAGTAGGCTGAGCGGGGAGCCTATCAAGAGTCTTGTTCTCAGGACCCTGAGACCATGACCTGAACCAAAGTCGGATGCTTAACTGACTGAGCCACCGGGTGCCCCTCATCACATGAGTGTTTTATCATCTCATATCATCACCGGAGGAAAAAGGGTGAGTACAGTATAAAAAGATTTTGAGAGACCACATTATTTATATAACTTTTATTGCAGTATATTGTTATAATTGTTCTATTCATTTTTGGTTATTGTACTTAATCTCTTACTATGCAAAATCTATAAATTGAACTTTGTAATAGGTACATGTGTATAGGAAAAACATTATGTACTATCACAGATTCACTGCTATCCATGGTCCATGGTTTCAGGCATCCACTTGGGGACTTGGAACATATCCCCTACAGATAAAGGGAGACTACCATATGTTGTACACCTTAAATTTACACAAAGTTATATGTCAATTGTATCTCAATTTTTTAAAAAAAGATTTTATTTATTCATGAGAAACACAGAGAGGAGAGAGAGAGAGAGAGAGAGGCAGAGACAGGCAGAGGGAGAAGCAGGCTCCATGCAGGGAGCCTGACGTGGAACTCGATCCTGGGTCTCCAGGATCACGCCCTGGCCTGAAGGCGGTGCTAAACTACTGAGCCACCTGGGCTGCCCCTGTATCTCAATTTTTAAAAAAGAAAGTTAGAGGCAGAAACTTGAAAAAAATAGAATAACAGAATTAGAATAGAAATTGATAAAATTATCCCCAAACTTATCAAAAAAGTTATTATAACAAATGTGTAACAGAGAAAGCAGATAAATCTAAAAGTTAGATACTGAAAAATTAATACAGTCTCAGGACGCCTGGGTGGCTCAACAGTTGACTGTCTGTCTTTGGCTCAGGGAATGATCTCAGGGTCCAGGATCGAGTACCACATTGGGCTCCACACAGGGAGTCTGCTTCTCCCTCTGCCTATGTCTCTGTGTCTCTCATGAATAAATAAATAAAATCTTTTTAAAAAATTAATACAGTCTATAGAAAAATTGATCAATAGAAAGGAAAACAGGGAAGATTCAAAATAGACCTTTATAAATGCAAAAAAAAATAGACATCACTGCAGATTCTAGAGTTACTGAACAAAAAATACTACTATATCATTAATGATAATTTAGGAGTGCCTGGGTGGCTCAGTCAGTTAAGCATCTGCCTTCAGCTTAGGTTATGATCCTGGGGTCCTAAGATGGAGCCCTACATCAGGCTCCCTGCTCAGCAGAGTCTGCTTCTCCCTCTCCCTCTGTCTCTTTCCCTGCTTGTGCTCTCTCTCTCTCTCTCTCTTAAATAAATAAATAAAATAGTTAATAATAATTTTAAAAGTTGAGTTTCCAAATCCCAAGCCTCCCTTGCCAACAGAAGCAACATTTCCCTATGTGAGAAAATTAGCATTCACTAACATGAAGAGCTTTCAAAACTTCACCTAAGGCATTTGTCTCCTATGTAAATGCCTATTCTCCTCAAAACCTGCCCACATGGCACCTCACTGGCTCCAGGCCCATAACAAGAGTAAACTCCCAGCTTAGCCCAGAATGATCATTACAATGTCTGCTGGAGTGGGAGTAGAAATAGATTTCTACAGCAAGGCAGTTGGAATATCTTGCCAATATGTATTGAGAGAAAGCTGACAGTCATATATGGACATGGATTCTAAAGAGTTAAACCAAGGATAATATATAAGGTTGGATTCAGCAAAATTTATGAATAAATATGCACTCACTCAAGACTCCTGATGTAATGTGTCATAAACAGCATCTGTGGGTGGCTCTAAGGTTTGATTCCTTAGTTTATTGAAGCCTGGATTCAACAATGGCCTATAATAAATGAGGTTGAGATGCCAAAATTTCCCTAGCATATTACAGACTGAGAAAAGAGTCTATAGATTCAGGAGATAGGAATGTTTGAGTAGATATATTATGTGCAACCTACTCAGCTACCACCAATAAACACACACTGTGCTTCTTCATCAAGACATTAAGAGATGTAGGGAATTTTTCTTCTATTAATGGCAGTTAAAAACCACTATCCTGCTGAAAACAATCATAGAAGCTGGACAAAGTATAAAAACAAATCTGTTTCTTTCCTTTTTTTTAAGATTTTTATTTATTTATTCATGAGAGACACAGAGAGAGCGGCAGAGACACAGGCAGAGAGAGAAGCAGGCTCCTTGCAGGGAGCCCGATGTGGGACTGGATTCCAGGACTCCAGGATCATGCCCTGGGCCGAAGGCAGGCGCTCAACCACTGAGCCACCCAGGTGTCCCAACAAATCTGTTTCAATTCATGAAAGCACTACTATGGAATCAAGGTCATGTACCTGGGGAGGTAAAACTGACATATAATCAAGTCCTTTCCTTCAAAGTATGTGCTGATCCCCAAATTACAGCTAGGAGATTAAGAAACCGAGCACATCTTCTGAAAGTTTCCAGGTCCAAGGAGACAAAATTGAAGTTGGGATCCCCAAAGTGTTATATCCCCAGAATAGAGAGGAACCAGAAGAAGACAAGACTCCAAAAAGACTAGACCTGCTCAGCCCACAAGCATCTCAATGCCTAATTAAGATTAATTTATTTATGTCAGAGAGAGAGAAAATGTGAGTGGAGGGAAGGGCAGAGGGAGAGAGAGAAAGTCAGCCCAAGCTGACTCCCTAATGAGTGTAGAGCCCAACACAGGGCTTGATCCCAGGACTCCAAGATCATGACCTGAGCTGAAATCAAGAGTCAGTTGCTCAACCTACTGAACCACCCAGGCTCCTAGTGCCTAATTAAAATTAAGATCTCCCCCAACCATAATTACCTTTCAGGAGCAAAAGTATATCCTCCCACAGATGGTAACACCATCCACAGCCTCAGCTTTTTCTATGATCTTTCATACACCATATTCAGCACCAATATATTACCAGACATAATAGGAAACAAGACCACAAGACTAAAAATCAAAATGAAAAAGGAATAAAATCTATTATAACAAAGTAGCCAGACATTGGAGTTGCCATATACAGAGTAGGATTATAGGGATCCCTGGGTGGCGCAGCAGTTTAGCGCCTGCCTTTGGCCCAGGGCGCAATCCTGGAGGCCTGGGATTGAATCCCACGTTGGGCTCCTGGTGCATGGAGCCTGCTTCTCCCTCTGCCTATGTCTCTGCCTCTCTCTCTCTCTCTCTCTCTCTCTCTCTATCTATCTCTCTCTCTCACTGTGTGCCTATCGTAAATAATAAAATAAAAAAATTTTAAAAAGGATTATATATAAATTATAAGTTCAAGAATTGAGATAAAAATAGAATTTCAGCAGAAAGCTAGAAAATATATATATATTTTAAGATATCAAATAGAGGGCAGCCTGGGTGGCTCAGCGGTTTAGCGCCACCTTCAGCCCAAGGCGCGATCCTGGAGACCCAGGATTGAGTCCCACATCAGGCTCCCTGCATGGAACCTGCTTCTCCCTCTGCCTGTGTCTCTGTCTGTCTATGTGTGTGTGTGTGTGTGTGTGTGTCTCTCATGAATAAATAAAATCTTTAAAAAATATATATCAAATGGAAATCTTAGCATTGAAAAAGCACAATACTTGAAATTAAGCATTCCATAGGTGAGTATAAAAGTAGACTACACAAAGAGCATTAGTGAACTGAAAGATTAATCAAAAGAAAATAGCCAGATATTTCCCCCAAGAAGATAGGCAAATGGGCAATAAGCACATGAAAAAACACTCAACATCATTAGCCATCAGGGAAACGCACTTCAAAACTACAATGAAGGGACCCCTGGGTGGCTCAGTGGTTGGGCATCTGCCTTCAGCTCAGGGCGTAATCCTTGTCTGGGGATCAAGTCCCACATTGGGCTCCCTGTGAGGACCCTGCTTCTCCCTCTGTCTATGTCTCTTCCTCTCTCTCTGTGTGTCTCTTGAATAAATAAATAAATAAAATCTTAAAAGAAAAAAGACTACAATGAAATACCTCATTGAACTCACTAGGATGGCTGTAATTAAAAGACAAAAACAGAATAATAAGCATTGGTGAAATCTGAACTGTCAGACATTGCTGGTAAGAATTTAAATGGTGTAGTTGCTTTGGAAAACAGTTCTCAAAAAGTTAAACATAAAATTACCATATGACCCAGCAATTCTGTTCTTAGGTATGTACCCAAGAGAATTGAAAATCTACATTCAAATAAAAAAAAAAACTTAACATGAATGTTTTGAGCAGTAATTATTCATAATAGTTAAAAAGTGGAAACAACCTAAATGTCCATCATCTGATGAGTGGGTAAACAAAATGTATATCCATACAATGGAATATTATTCAGCAATAAAAAAGAATAAAGTAATGGCACGTGCTACAGTACAACATGGTTGAATCTTTTTTTTATAATTTTTTTTAAATTTTTATTTATTTATGATAGTCACAGAGAGAGAGAGAGGCAGAGACACAGGCAGAGGGAGAAGCAGGCTCCATGCACCGGGAGCCCAATGTGGGATTCGATCCCGGGTCTCCAGGATCGCGCCCTGGGCCAAAGGCAGGCGCCAAACCGCTGCGCCACCCAGGGATGCCCAACATGGTTGAATCTTGAAAGCCACTATGCTAAATGAAAGAACCTACTCACAAAGAGCCATATATTGTATGATCCATCTATATGAAATGTCCAGAATAAGCAAATCTATAGAGATGGAAAATAGACTAGTGGTTGCCATGGGTTGAGGGGAGAGGGAAGTAGAAGAAATGAAGAGTAACTGCTTAATGGATATGAGGTTTCCTTTGCAGTGACAAAAATGTTTTGGAAAATAGGATGTTTGCACAACATCGTGAATATACTGAATTCCACAAGATTGTACACTTTGAAAGGTACAATGGATAGCAATGGAAATGATTCTTGTCCAAAGCAACGCAAGTAAACTTTGGTCAATAGGGATGCCCCCCATCAAATATTAATACATTTTGTATCTATTAGCAAATTCACTTCAACATTCCTGACACACATCTATTTCTGTACCTATTTATCTGTTCTTCACATTCTCCTTTGAACTAGTCTTAACATCTTACTGGTACCATCATTAATTATGGAGTTGAATAAAATTGTTACTCCATGTTAATTTTGTGTCTACAATGAGAGTCATGCTTTTAACTTTTTGAAAATTAGGGATCCCTGGGTGGCGCAGCGGTTTGGTGCCTGCCTTTGGCCCAGGGCGCGATCCTGGAGACCCAGGATCGAATCCCACATTGGGCTCCCGGTGCATGGAGCCTGCTTCTCCCTCTGCCTATGTCTCTGCCTCTCTATCTCTCTCTCTGTGACTATCATAAATAAATAAAAATTAAAAAAATACATAAAAAAATAACTTTTTGAAAATTATACTTTAGTGGTAAGAAGAGGGACATGACTGGCAGGATGCTGAAATTATTGTAGCAGAAAGATGGAGAATGGAAAGAGAAGTTAACCTTCAAAGATACTTTTGCTCCCCTACAGAGAATCCAAATATCCTGCTAATTATACCCTCCTGGCCCCCAAAAAAGATGCTACTTCGTCTAAAACCCTTGGCAAAGTCCACCTGGAGAAATAGGCCTGATCTCCAGGACATGTCTCTCCTCTGAGAACATCCAAACCCCAGTGACCACTTCCTCCTCACCCTATCTGAGAGAAAACATAAGGGCACAGGCACAGAAGCATGCCCTGCCTTGGAATGGTAACCGTTCAGAGATGAAAGTACATCTTCATTTAAAACTTGAGTAACAGTATTTGCCTATGGGTTAGGGTTAGGTTAGAGTTTGGGTTAGGTTAGGCTCGGGGTTAGATTTATGGTTACGGGGCAGCCTCGGTGGCTCAGTTGTTTAGTGCTGCCTTCAACCCAGGGCCTGATCCTGGAGACCCAGGATCAAGTCCCAGGTCAAGCTCCCTGCATGGAGCCTGCTTCTCCCTCTGCCTGTGTCTCTGCCTCTCAGTCTCTCTCTCTCTCTCTCTCTCTCTCTCTCTCTCTCTCTCTCTCTCTCTCTCTCTCTCATTCTCTCTCGAATAAATAAATAAAATCTTTTAAAAAAAAGATTTATGGTTAGGGTTAGGGACTTAGCTGTTAGGTGATTGGCCAGAGTGGACATGGGTTTAATAAGAAACACCAAAAGTCTTTTTTTTAGTAGAAGTATGAAACTGCTTTTATGAGTCTGTCCTTGTCAGCAGTTCCCCTCTTTGGGTAGTACTGATCCAGGACCCTGCCTCTGTATTCACAGGCCTGACTCTTATGTCCCATCCACCTCTGTACAGTTTATCAATGTTAGCCTTTTCTGGTATCGTATCTTACACCTTGAGCTTTTTCTCACACATACAAAGGTGGAATAATTAAAAAGGAGAAGAAAATGGGAAAGAAAACTGAATATTCTCAGACTTACACTTGAAGCCAGAAAGAAATTCTAATGTAACCCATTTGATTTCTGTTCACCATTAATGCTCTCCAATTCGTAGTAGAATCAGCATTTGTGTTTTCTGTGTCTATTCATTTCCAGTTAGTTTCTAAATGTAATAATTTTCATTTTTGCATTGACTTAATTTCTTTAATCCTTGAAACAATATATCTTTTTGAAATTATTGATTTCCTTTTGAGCCCTACTTTCATATTCTGCTAGTCAGCTTGACTTTTGGCTCACATTTCCAGCTTTGTAACTTCTCCTAGTCATGACTTTGTGTTTCCTCTTATAATATATGAGGAATAATATGACTGCTGTGAGGGCAAACCTGTGACCTAGGGCATAGATTCTTGATCTATTAATGATAGTGATATTATTCCTCATATATTATAAGAGCAGAGGCCACTGGACCAATTTTTCACTTCTAAATCCAGAAATGGGAACAGCAAGTCACAAATAGATGACTTATCCATATTGAACCACTACTGAAAGCGGACCTTAGTCAATTTGGTTATACATAACTGATAAGTTCTTTTTGGTAAATGTCACTGGTTTGAGATAAGGGAGAATGTTAGATCTCCCCCCCAATCCTCATCTTAAGAAAGGTAATTTGTTAAAATGGAAGCAAATCACAGACCAAATTTCAGGGTACATTCAAGCATGTATTAAAGATTCATTAGAAAGGCACCTGGGTGGCCCAGTGGCTGAGCATCTGCCTTCCATTCAGGTTGTGATCTCCCAGGGTCCTGGGATTGAGTCCTGCATCAGGCTCCCAGCAGGGAACCTGCTTCTCCCTCTGCCTGTGTCTCTGCCTCTCTCTGTGTGTCTCTCATGAATAAATAAATAAAATCTTTTTTAAAAAATAAAATAAACATTTATTAGAAAGAGAGCCCAGGGCTCCTGCGTGGCTCGATCAGTTAAGCGTCTGAGTCTTGATTTTGGCTCAGGTCATGATCTCAGGGTCATGAGATTGAGCCCCGCATTGGGTTCTACACTTGGTGTGGAACTTGCTTAACATTCTCTCTCCCTCTCCCTCTGCCACCCCCTACACATACTCCCTCTCTCTAAAAAGATAAAAGAGGGATGCCTGGGTGGCTCAGCAGTTGAGCATCTTCCTTTGGCCCAGGATGTGATCCCAGAGACCTGTATTGAGCTCCCTGCCCAGTGGCCTGCTTCTCTCTCTGCCTATGTCTCTGCCTCTGTCTCTGTGTCTCTCATGAGTAAATAAATACAAATCTTTAGAAAAAGAGAAAGTGAGAGAGAGAGCCCAATATAGTCCTATACCCTGTTTTATAAGCTCTTGAAATCATAGATCTCTAAATACACCTGGCATTTAATGTTAACTCAAGACAAAATCACAGTCATGCCCCAGAAGTAATTTCCTCATTGGCATCAGGTAACCAGAATTCTCTGAGTCAAAAGTTGGACATAGGAATGTTTAGTTCAAGCCTTACATACCCTTCTAGGGGGTGAGAGGTGAAGGGCTCACTACATTTTAGCCAACTCACCTTCTCAAACAAAATAAATTGCACCAATAAAATCATTTTTCTAACAACCATTGGGCTGATTAGCATTTTTTCTACTTGCTGATTGGAGAGAAAGATAGCTGGAGTATGGGCATTTGATTATATGCTCCCTAACTGCCCCTAGAGTATGTATTCACATTTAGAATTAGAGTGCCTGGGGCAGCCTGGGTGGCTCAGGGTGTTTAGCACCTCCTTCGGCCCAGAGCGTGATCCTGGAGACCGGAGACCGGAGATCGAGTCCCACGTCAGGCTCCCTGCATGGAGCCTGCTTCTCCGTCTGCCTTTGTCTCTGCCTCTCTCTCTGTTTCTCATGAATAAATAAATAAAATCTTAAAAAAGAATTAGAGTGCCTGATGCTGTCTCCAAAGTTTTTAGATTAAAACTGACTAGTACCGGGATCCCTGGGTGGCGCAGCGGTTTAGCGCCTGCCTTTGGCCCAGGGCGCGATCATGGAGACCCGGGATCGAATCCCACGTCGGGCTCCCGGTGCATGGAACCTGCTTCTCCCTCTGCCTATGTCTCTGCCTCTCTCTCTCTCACTGTGTGCCTATCATAAAAAAAAAAAAAAAAAACTGACTAGTACCCACATACATGTCACTTTATAACCCATATTAAAGTGTATTAAAGTAAATTCCTGCCAGTACACAACTGCCATCTGTCTTCCAGGACTCATAGGAATCTATGGCTCAGTGGCTTAGTTAGAATACAGTCTATATAAGCTCCCTCTTCAGGGATTTGTACAGCAGGAGGGTCTGTGGTACTCCCTTTTGTAAAGACAGTGCACAGATCCTTCTGTAATCTAGGGCAGTTCATCTAACCTCTGCTTGCAATTTTTCCCATGTCTGTACTTATATAAAGAACATTAGCATGTTTGGCAAAAGCCCAACAAAATACAGTTAGTGTTCAGCTCTTTAGAAATCCCCTTCCCAGGGACTGTGCAGGCTCAAACAGATCAGGCTCTTCTCCCTGGAGAAACAATGCACAAGAATGAGGCCTAAAGAGACAGGAGAACTAGGGAGGAAAAATAAATCTTGAAGGGATTTTTTTTCTTAGTTCTTTTTTCATCTCAAAAAAAGTTATAATCTGAGAAATTGTATCAAATGGCAGTGCTTATGAGTCTGTACATGTGCCAAGGAAAATTACACAATTAGGAAATGTACAAATGAGCCATGCCCTGTTCCAAATTCTTTCTCTATTTTACAACCAGTTTGTTTCATTTCTTTATAAGATAGAGTACCTATACTAATGACCTCCACAAAATAGATGGTCCTTTATTTTACATCATGATAATATTAAATCAAGGGACAAAACTTTGAAACACTCTCTAATTAGTACTGAAATATTGCCGATCTGTAGCTGATCTAGAATATGAATTCTATTTCAATAATAAGCTTTTTTTAAAGACTTTTTTTATTCATGAGAGACACAGGCAGGGGGAGAAGCAGGCCCCCTGCAGGGAGCCCAATGTGGGACTCAATCCTGGGACCTTGGGATCATGACCTGAGCCAAAGGCAGATGTTCAACCACAGAACCACCCAGTCATCCCTCAATAATAACCTTTTTTTTTTTCTTAAAGATTTTATTTATTTATTCCTGAGAGACACAGGCAGAGGGAGAAGCAGTTTCCATGCAGGGAGCCTGATGTGGGACTCGATCCCGGGTCTCCAGCATCATGCCCTGGGCCGAAGGCAGCGCTAAACCACTGAGCTACCTGGGCTGCCCAATAATAACCTTCTTAAGTAGAAAGAAGATTTTGATAAATTAAAAGGATCTTTTTAAATTAGAATCTTCCCAAGGTGGAAGCTACACTATTCTTTCTGAGGACCCAGGATTTAACTTAAAAATGGTGTGTGGTTGTTATTGTTGGCATATTCAGCCACCACCAATAAGATTTCTGACTGATGACATGATTACTTTATGAGGAAAACCCAAAAGACTCCACCCCCAAATTGCTAGAACTCATACAGGAATTCAGCAGAGTGGTACAATATAAAATCAATGCACAGAAATCAGTTGCATTTCTATACACTGACAATGAGACAGAAGAAATAAATTAAGGAGTTGATCCAATTTCCAATTGCACCAAAAACCATAAGATACCTAGGAATAAACCAAACCAAAGAGACAAAGGATCTGTATTCAGAAAACTATAGCACATTCATGAAAGAAATTGAGGAAGACACAAAGAAATGGAAAAATGTTCCATGCTCATGAGTTGGATGAACAAATATTGTTGAAAAGTATGCTACCCAGAGGAATCTACACATTTAACGCAATCCCTATCAAAATACCATCAACTTTTTTCACAGAGCTGGAACAAATAATCCTAAAATTTGTTTGGAACTGAAAAAGATCCCAAATAGCCAAAGGAATACTGAAAAACAAAACCAGGGATCCCTGGGTGGCACAGCGGTTTGGCGCCTGCCTTTGGCCCAGGGCACGATCCTGGAGACCCGGGATCGAATCCCACGTCAGGCTCCCGGTGCATGGAGCCTGCTTCTCCCTCTGCCTGTGTCTCTGCCTCTCTCTCTCTCTCTCTCTCTCTGACTATCATAAATAAATAAAAATTTAAAAAAAGAAAAGAAAAACAAAACCAAAGCTAGTGACATCAAATTCCAGACTTCAAGCTCTATTACAAAGCTGTAATCATCAAGACAGTATGGTACTGGCACAAAAACAGACACATAGATCAATGGAATAGAATAGGGAACCCAGAAATGAATAGAGAATAGAACCCCAAATAGAATAGAGAACCTCAACTCTATGGTCAACTAATCTTCAACAAAACAGGAAAGACTATGCAATGGTGGTAAAAAAAAAAAAAAAAAAAAGTCTCTTCAACAAATGGTGTTGGGAAAACTGGACAGCCACCTGCAGAAGAATGATACTGGACCATTTCCTTACATCATACACATAAATAGGCTCAAAATGGATGAAAGACCTAAATGTGAAATAGGAATCCATCAAATCCTAGAGAAGAACCCAGGCAGCAACCTCTGTAACCTCAGCCATAGCAACTTCTTACCAGACACGTCTCCAAAGAAAGGCAAAAGGAACTATTGGGACTTTATCAAGATAGAAAACTTTTACAGCAAAGGAAACAGTTGATAAAACCAAAAGACAACCAACAGAAAGGGAGAAGTTATTTGCAAGTGACACATTAAAGGGCTAGTATCCAAAAATCTATAAAGAACTTATCAAACTCAATACCCAAAGAACAAATAATCCAATCAAGAAATGGGCAGAAGACATGAACAGACATTTCTCCAAAGAAGACATACATGTTTTTTTTTTAATTTTTATTTATTTATGATAGTCACAGAGAGAGAGAGAGGCAGAGACACAGGCAGAGGGAGAAGCAGGCTCCATGCACCGGAAGCCCGATGTGGGATTCGATCCCGGGTCTCCAGGATAGTGCCCTGGGCCAAAGGCAGGCGCCAAACCGCTGCGCCACCCAGGGATCCCCAAAGAAGACATACAAATGGCCAACAGACACATGAAAAAATACTCCACATCACTCGGCACCAGGGAAATACAGATCAAAACCACAATGAGATACCACCTCACACCAGTCAGAATGGCTAAAATTAGCAAGTTAGGGAACAACAGATGTTGGCAAGGATGCAAAGAAAGGGAACCCTCTTACACTGTTGGTGGGAATGCAAACTGGTGTGGCCACTCATGAAACAGCTTGGAGGTTCCTCAAAAAATTGAAAATGGAGTGACCCTAT
This sequence comes from Nyctereutes procyonoides, assembly GCF_905146905.1. Taxonomy (NCBI): domain Eukaryota; kingdom Metazoa; phylum Chordata; class Mammalia; order Carnivora; family Canidae; genus Nyctereutes; species Nyctereutes procyonoides. Next base: position 42,651,875 of record NW_026575049.1, on the reverse strand, counting down.
GACCCAGCAATTACACTACTGGGTATTTACCCCAAAGATACAAATGTAATGATCTGAAGGGTTACCTGCATCCCAATGTTCATAGCAGCAATGTCCACAATAGCCATACTATGGAAAAAGCCCAGATGTCCATCGACAGATAAATGGATAAAGATGTGATTAAAGATGTTATACACACACACACACACACACACACACATACACACACACACTGGAATACTACTTAGCCATCAAAAAATGAAATCTTGCCATTTGCAATGACACGGATGGAACTAGAGGGTATTATGCTAAATGAAATAAGTCAATCAGAGAAAGACAATTATCATATCTCACTCTTATGTGGAATTTAAGAAACTAACAGGATCACAGGGAAAGGGAGGAAAAATAAAGGATAAAATCAGAGAGGGAGACTCTTAATCATAGGAAACAAACTGAGGGTCGCTGGAGGGGAGGATGGGGTAACAGGGTGATAGTAAGGAAGGCACGTGATGTAATGAGCACTGGGGGTTATATAAGACTGATGAATCATTGGCCCCTGCCTCTGAAATGATTAATAGAGTATATGTTAATTAATTGAAATTTTAAAAATAAAATAATACAATAAAAACTCCTATTCTTAGATCTAGCCTTTTCAACATACACTTAGAGAAATTAAGACATTTCTTTTTTAGCCGAAGCAAGCAAGCAGAAGAAATTAATTGGGTTTTATCCTTTCCTATTCTGGTCAGAGGTGCCTATTAGACTCAGTCAACCAAGCAAAATGCTTTCAGGAGAGCTTTCCAGTCTCACAGAAGACCCCAGTCTTCACAGACATTACGAAATAAATGGGAATAAGACCAAACCTTAAAAATGAAGCTTGAAGGCAGAGATTTCCCTTAGAATCTATGGGAAGACAAGATCCTTCCTTAGGTGAATGGGAAAGGCTTCCCACTCCGGTGTTAGCTGGAGCTGGGACCTGGAAGGTGGGACAAGGGAAACAGACAAGAAAGCTGGCCTGGGGAAGGCCTTGCAAAGCTGGACAGCTTGAGAGCAGAGATAAGGAGACTACTACTCTCTCCATCCCATTCATTTGACAATTAACAATGTATTACCTCACTGCATTTATTTATTATCTCTTCGTGTATGTTAGTCCATTCAGGCTATCACAAAAATACCATAGGCTAGTCATCTTATAAACAGCAGAGATTTCTCTCCCGTAGTCCTGAAGGCTGTGAAGTCCACAATCAAGGTGCTGGGAAGACAGCAATCTTTCACTGGGTCATCCTGTGGCAGAAGCAGCAAGGCTGTTGTCTGGGGTGTCTCATTTATATTGGCACTCATCCTATTCACAAAGCTCATGACCTAATCACTTCCCAAAGGACCAACCACCTAATACATCACACCAGGGACAAGGTTTTAACATATAAATTTGTGGGGGAAGGTAGATAAATGATTCAGTCTATAGCATTGTGCTTTCAAATGAGATTGTCAGTTCTTTTGGGTTGCCACAGTTATGGGAAAAACAAACAAAAACAAAAAAAAATGTATTCCAAAATGCTGATCTTTTGCTAGTGCTGCCAAAACAAGATATCACAGACTAGCAGCTTAAACAACAAAAAATATTTTTTCTCATAGTTGAGGAGGATAGAAGTCCAAGATTAAGGTGCTGGGAGGGTTGGTTTCTTATAAAATTTCTCTCTTTGATTTGCAGATGGCCACCTTTCCACCGTGTCCTCCCTCACACGGCCTTTCTTCTGTGCACCTATATCCCTGGTCTTTTCCTCTTCTGATAAGGATGCCAATCATATTTGGTTTGGGCCCAGCCGTATGACATCATTTAACCTTAACTACCTCTTGAAAAGTTCTATCTCTAAATATAATCACATTCTGACATGTGTGGGAAGTTAGGACTTCAACATATGAATTTGGAGTGGGGGAAATGCAATTCTGTCCTTAACACATGGTAAAAACTCTAACAGGACAAAACAATACATGTTGAAAACCATCTCCCATCCACCCCACCTTCAGTCCCATGTCCTCAAACACACCTTATCATCCATGTTTTATATGCCTCTGGTGTAAGTTCTTTGAAGGTTGCAACCATATGATGCCATTTTGACAAAAAGGAGAGATGGGCCACTTGCTCAGGCCTGCAGGGCGGGGGGAGGTGGTGAGCCCTAGAATTTACAGGCCAGCACTGCACCGACCTCTGCCCTCCTCAGAATGCATAGGGGGTGCATAAGAGGAGTGCCTGCTGTTTGCTGAGAATGCACCTTCTGAGTGTGGCTCTAGACAGAGAAGGTGGAAAGGAACCACAATCATCAGATCTAATTTATCATAGAGTGAAGGGAGAGAAAGGCCAGAGAAGCAAAAAGACAAATGAACAACAATCAAATTCTGTGATCTGGAGATTTCCTAAAGTATTTCAATCTAGTAGATAGTTACTATATTTACATTTTGAAAATCCCTTTCATTTGTATAAATGCATAAACTTTTTTATTTTTTTTAAATGACTGCCTTATAAGATATAATTCACACATCATAAAATTTACCTGTTTAAAGGACAAAAGCCACTGGTCATAGTGTATTTACAAAGTTGTACAGCCATCCCTACTGTCTAATTCCAAAACATTTTCATCAAATTATTTTGAAAGAAACACTGTACCCATTAGATCATTCCCATTCCCCATTTCTCCCAGCACCTGACAAATACCAACATAGGGAGGATGGGGAGGGGCAGAGGGAGAGGGAGAGAGAATCTTAAGGAGGCTCCACACTGGGCCCTCCATGGTGCTCAATCTTACAACCCTGAGATCATGACCTGAGCTGAAATCAAAAGTCAGACACAACCAACTGAGCCATCCAGGTGACCCACACCAATCTTCTATAGAATTGCCTATTCTGGGCATATTATATACATGGAATGATACAATATAATGCGTTTTCTATCTGGCTTCTTTTGATTAGAATAGTGTTTTCAAGACTCATCCACATTGCAGCACATTAGTACTTCATTTATTATGGTGAGTATTATTCTGTTATGTGTACATACCCCATTTGTTCATCTATTGACCAGTTGATGGACATTTGGGTTGTTTCCATCTTTTAGCCCTTATAGATAATGCTGCTATGGACCTTTATATACAAGGTTTTTTGTGGGCACAGGTTTTTCGTCCTCTTGGATAAATACCTAGGACCACAATTGCTCTGTCAAATGGAAACTCTGTTTACCTTTTTGAGGAACTGCCTAACTGTCTTCCACAGCAGCTGCAGTGCTTTATATTTCTTTGAGCAATGCATGAGAGGTCCAATTTTCTATACCTTACTAGCACTTGTCTCTGTCTTTTTGATTATAGCCAATGTGGATATGGTAGTAATATCACAATGTAATTGATAGTCATCGTGAAGGGGCATCTCATTATGGTTCTGATTTACATTTTCCTTTTTTATATGTATATATATATTTTTATTGTGATTTACATTTTCCTAATGGCTTATGATGTTGAGCATCTTTTCAAGTGGTTATTGGTCATTGGCATATTTTCTTTAGAAAACTAGTCTGATCCATTGCCCATTTTTATTTTTATTTTTTAAGAGTTTTTTTTTAATTTTTATTTATTTATGATAGTCACAGAGAGAGAGAGAGAGAGAGGCAGAGACATAGGCAGAGGGAGAAGCAGGCTCCATGCACCGGGAGCCTGATGTGGGATTCGATCCCGGGTCTCCAGGATCGCGCCCTGGGCCAAAGGCAGGCACCAAACCGCTGCGCCACCCAGGGATCCCCATTGCCCATTTTTAAATTGGACTGTCTTCCTATCTTTGGCTTATAATAATTCTTTGAATTTTCAAGCTAAAAATGTCTGTATTGGTCTACTTGGGCTATCAGGACAAAATGCCATGGAACAGGTAGCTTAAACAACAGAAATTTATTTTCTTATTGTTCTGAAGGCTGGAAGTCCAAGATCAAGGTGTCAGCAGGGTTGATTTCTGGTAAGACTTCTCTCCTTGGCTTTCAAACAGTGTCCTCACATAGACGTTTTCCTCTGTGTGCCCACATCCCTGGTATCTCTTCCTTTTCTCTTTAGGACATCAGTCATATTGAGTTAGGGCCCACACTTACGATCTCATTTAACCTTAATGACCTCTTTAAAGGCCCCTTTTTACATACAGTCATATGGGGGCTAGAGTTTCAAATTTGAATATGGGAAGAACACAGTTCAGTCCACAACAACATCCATTATCTGATGTATGATTTATAAAAGTTGTCTCCGATTGTGAACGTCTTTTCACTTTTTTGATAATGTCTTTTGAAACACAAAAGTTTTTCTTTTTTTAAGATTTTATTTATTTATTCATGAGAAACAGACAGAGAGAGAGAGAGAGAGAGAGAGGCAGAGACACAGGCAGAAGGAAAAGCAGACTCCATGCAGGGAGCCTGATGTGGGACTCGATCCTGGGATTCTAGGATCACACCCTGGGCCAAAGGCAGGCACAAAACCTCTGAGCCACCCAGGGATCCCAAGTATTTCATTTTTATGGTGTCCAGTTTATCTTGTTTTTTTTTCTTTTTTGTTGCTTATACTGCTGGTGTCATATATAAGAAACCATTGCCTAATTGAAGGTCACAAAGATTTATAACCATCTGTGCTTCTAAGAGCTTTATAGTTTTAACTTTTAGATTTATGTTTTTGATATAGAGTTCAGTTTTGTATATGGTGTGAGGTAAGGATCCGACTTCATTCTTTTGCATGTTAAGTATCTAATTGTCCCAGAACCATTGGTTGATAAGGTTATTCTCTCCCCATTAAACTGTCTCAGCACACCAGTTGAAAATCAATTGACCACAAGGTAAGAGTTTATTTCTGGACTTTCAATTCTATTTCATTGATTTATATGTTTATGCCTATCCCAGTAAGTACTACACAGTCTTGATTTTTGTAGCTATGTAATAAATCTTGAAATCAGAAAGTATGAGTTCAGTTTTGCTCTTCTTTCTTCAAGATTGTTTTTGCTACTTTGAGCAAAACCTTTTTGCCTTTCCATAGAAATTTGAGATCAGCTTGTCAATTTCTGCAAAAAAGTCATCTAGGCTTTTGATAGGAATCACAATCACATTGAATCAATAGATCATTTTTGGTACTCTTGCCATCTTAACAGTATTAAGTCTTCCAGTGCATGAACGTGAGATATCTTTCCCCTCACTTCAGTCCTCTTTAATTTCTTTCAACAATATTTGTAACTTTCATTAAACAAATCATGCACTTCTTTCGTTAAACTTATTCTTAGGCATTTTATTGCTTTAGATGCTCTTCCAAATGGAATTTGTATGAACATTTTGAAATGGAGTTATATTGCTGAATGTTTATGGAAAGTAGACTTACAGTTTTAAAGGGAAAAAAAAATGGTTTCCTTATAGCAGCAATCATTAAAATGTCCCTACAAAGTTTTCCCATTAGCTCTTCATCACTTTGCTCTCACTTTCCTTTCCTTTCTGCCCACTCCTTTGCCTGAATGCACTCACTTAAGACATGCCTGAACAAGCTCTAACCAGCCTCCCTAAGGTGAACAAAAGAAAAGGGAAGTGGAATAAAGAAGCAAGGAGACCAACTGTTTCTGTTTGCTCAACAGCTGCCAAGGGAGGCTTTTTTTCCCCCTAGCATTGTGCACACAAACTGCACTATCTATGACGTTATATCCCAAGCTTTTTCCTAGAAAAAGAAAACTATGGGACAAAATTGCCTACATGGAAAAACATGCTTACAGAAGCCAAGGACTTTCTGGGATTTGCCTTGATGCTAAATTATCCTGGTGATGATTAATTATGGCTAAGGCTACCTTCAGGCATAAGAGCAAGGCTGTGATCCATGGAGCCCTTTTCATAGACCATGGAACTCACTGCCCTTTAACTTACACCTTTTCTCTGTTAGAGCTTGCTATGTACAGACCCAACTTCTGGAATTAGAGGTTGACTCCTTTGGCTTGAGACATTTAAATTAAATATTGGTTCTCTCTGGGTTGGGTTATTTAGTAAACCTTTAGAAGTGGGGGCTTGGGGGTGATTGGGTTTTTTTTTTAAGATTTTATTTATTTATTTGAGACTGAGAGAGAGCATGAGTGACATGGGGTGGGAAGAGGGAGAGGGAGAAGCAGGCTCCTTGCTGAACAGGGAGTCCAATGCAGGGCTCACTCAATCTCAGGACCCTGGGATCATGATCTGAGCTGAAGGCAAATGCTTAACGAATTAAGCCATCAGGAGCTTCTAGAAGTGTTTTATGGCTGGGTGTATTTACCTCTCAGATCAAGTCTCTAGAGCATTATCTGAAGAGAAGAGGGCAGGACATATCCAACCATGAACAGTCCAAGGTGTCATTCTTCTATGTTCACCAAAATTCTAACACTCAAAATTTATCTCTCACCACTCATACAACTTCAGGGAAAGGCCAGGCAAGCTTGTGGGTAAGGGAAAAACAAAACCTCCTTTTAAAAAAATCCTATAGGCACAAATTGTCAAGATTTTTTTCTCAGTGTTATCTCAGGTGAGTTATATTTGGGGTTTTGTCCTCTAGAGTTGTCTAAGGCAACATCCTGTCCAGGATGTTCCCAAGAGCTCTCTTTTAGTGGGCATATTTTGTAGTTTTTGTCACTGGAAGGCTAGGCTTTATCTTCTTTGAAAATCATAAACATAACATTTTCATGTCACTAATGGGCAAGCTATTTCTTGAGAGTACTTTCTTTAACTGGACACCCAGCGCAATGGATCCCAATACCCTCACAAGAAGTGCATGGCTTTAAAAACAGAGCCGTGGGAGGTTCTTGCTTGATCCAAAGACACAAACTTCAAACTTGGCCCCAGGGCTTCTGATTCACTGCTCTCTCCTCCCTGGGAGATGAGGAAGAAAGAGTCTGCGGAGTGAAAAGCTGGCTCCCTGGGGAGGCCTGGGAAATTCTGAAGGGTCTTGGACATGTGGGAGGTTAGGTGAACTCAAGGACCTAGTTTTCTTTTCAGATGTCCCCATTCTGATTAAAGCCATCATTATCTACAGGGCAGAGACTGCTGGCTGTCCACCAAAAAATGCAGTCCTCCCTTCTCCCTGGACTCAAGGCTAAGCACATTTCTCAGATTCCCTTACAGCATGGAGTGGCCATGAGACCAAATGCAGAAGTAAGCAGCAATCATGGAGGCCAATTCCAGAACTGGTCTGTAAAGTCATTCCTCTTGCCCCCTTCCTTCAAGCTGAATGGCACCAACCAGGGCCTCTTTGGAAACCAGGTGTGGGAAATGGTAAAGCGACCATCAGCCTAGGCCTCCTAGTGACTGTGTGGAGCAGCCCTCCTGCTAACCCCTGTGTGGACTATCAATGAGAAAGAAGTATGTTTCTGCTTTGAGCTATTGCAAGTTAGGGCCTCTTGGTCACAGCAGTTTATCCTTTTAATCAAGTCAGCAACATGCTACTTGTGACTTGTTTTAAAAGATTTTATTTGTTTATTCATGAGAGACACAGAGACACAGGCAGAGAGGGAAGCAGGCTCCCTACAGAGAGCCTGATGTGGGACTTGATCCCAGGACCCCAGGATCACGACCTGAGCTGAAGGCAGACCCTCCACCGCTGAGCCACCCAGGCACCCCTACCTGTGACTAACTTTTGTTGCTTACTCTCCTTAGTATCTCTTAACCTTCTCCCCTCTCTACGTCCATTGCCATTCCACTTGGAGGCCCTAGTCTGTCACCTCTTATGTGGGGCATCGCAACAGCCCCTAACTGGAAAACCAGGGCTGTGTGCACGCCTCACTGAGAGCCAGAGCCCCGTACACTGGCCCTCCCCGACTCATCGCCTTCACACTGCCATTCCCTCAGCCAGAAATGCCCACCCACCTCTTCCTCTCTCTCCCTTTGCAAACTCCTCCTCACCCCCTGCTTCATTGGGTAGCTACCCCAAGGCCTGCGACTCCCTTGCATGGCTGTTGCTGTTCCAGCAGCTCCCAGAGGTAGGTCTGGGTTCTCGTCACTTCTCTCCCCAGGCCCAGCCCGTGACTACCCCCTGCAAGCATTTAATAAATGATCTGGGGATCTCTGGGTGGCTCAGGGGTTTGGCACCTGCCTTAGGCCCAGGGCTTGATCCTGGAGACCCGGGATCAAGTCCCACGTCGGGCTCCCTGCATGGAGCCTGCTTCTCCCTCTGCCTGTTTCTCTGCCTCTCTCTCTCTCTTTCTGTGTCTCTCATGAAAACATAAATAAAAACCTTAAAAATAAAAGTAAGACTAAATGACCCGTGGGTGGGGGGACGTCTCTAAATACTCCAGCGTCCCTCTCTCCCCCATTTGACGCCACCGTCTGGAGTCAGGGCTGTCTCATCTAAGGCTGTGCCTCGGGCTTTGGCCCCTGAGCCTGCTTTCCTTCTAATGCCACAGGCTTTTTCTGCCACTTCGAGGGGCGCAAACATTCACGCCACAAGCAATCAACAGATTTGGAGAGCTTTCCGTGCACAGCTGTTGAGCCATGGACATTCCCCCAGTCAGGGTCACCCTTGCTCCCGCTCTGGTCTCAGTTCCTCAGCTCCTCATTCACTCGGAGAAAGTGGATTGGAGTAAAAGGCAAGCGTGACTCCAAAGAAGGCCTGAAAAGTGGGGTTTTCCCCTCAGGGATGGTTTCCTGTTGGGGGTGGTGGTCCCCATGGACAGGAAGCCGTCCAGCCTTCAGGATGGCCTCCCACGTCCGAGCCCTCTGCTGAACACCCGGCCGGCCAGGGGCCTGTGAAATAGGAGGTTCCTCATCTCTGCCCGCAGCTCACAGAAAGTGGGGAAAGGTCTGCAGTGAGCACAGTGCAACCGAAGCCTGCTGTTCCCCCCGCCCAGAGTCCTTGGCACACATGGCGCTTTCACCCCACAAGGGAGGAGGCCATGGTGACAGGCCACTCTGGGCTTGAGGAAGGACAAGGACGACCTTATTCTGATCACATCCCCCGTGTTGAGCTGGGAACCTCCTGGGAGGATGATTAGCAATGCCTCCTCCAAGAGAAGAGGTACCCCTGGTCTGAGCTGCTCCACAAACCAATGAAGAGAACCAAGGCTGACCTACACCTGAGAATGCACCCCCTCTGATTATCAAGAGGCCCCTCCTTTTTTTTTTTTTTTTTTTTTTATTCGATGTTAGCAAGAAGTTGTTCCCAGATGGACCTGCCCATAATCTGTTTTCCCCAGATCCAGAGTTAGGTTGATCACTTGTGGTCTGTGACAACCAGAAAGAAGTAATTCAACAAACCAAACTCACTGAACATAAGCTCTGCATTTATAGAAAAGATGTACTGTGAAATTTTACTCACTTTCTAAAGGATTAGTGTTAGCAGAACATCTCCAAATAGTATTCAGAATGTAGAAATGACCTATAGTCTTTGCAAATCAGTCAACTGATGTCTGCATGGTGGGTGGTAAGAGCAAGGTCAGAGGGATGCCTGGGTGGCTCAGTAGTTGAGCATCTGCCTTCAGCTCAGGTCATGATCCTAGGGTCCTGGAATCGAGTTCCACGTCAGGCTCCCTGCAGGGAGCCCACTTCTCCCTCTGCTATGTCTCTGCCTCTCTGTGTCTCTCATGAATAAATAAATAAAATCTTAAATCAAAAGAGGGGGGCAAACCTCAGGAATGGGAATCAGGAAAAATGTGCTCCAGCTCAGCTCAGGTCTGCCACTCATCCTGATTACAAGGGATTCGTAGCCTTTCTGTCAGGTCATTTGCTTTTCTGTTTATCCAGGACCTTGTGAGTTCTGCAGGCTGTGTTCTACCCTTAAGGACTGGTCTATAAATAAATAAAATCTTTAAAAAGCTGGGGGGAGTGGGGGGGACAGCCCAGGTGGCTCAGCAGTTTAGTGCTGCCTTCAGCCCAGGGCCTGATCCTGGAGACCCAGAATCGAGTCCCTGCATGGAGCCTGCTTCTCCCTCTGCCTGGGTCTCTGCCTCTCTCTCTGTCTCTATCTCTGTCTCTCTCTCTGTCTCTCATGAATAAAATACAATAATTAATAAAGGGGGAGGGGCCAGTCTAGTTGGAGACTAGATGCAGAAGGATGCCCTGACACTCAGTGATGTTGTCCAGGGTCTTCACCTACCTGGCAAAGCCCACACAGTGAGACAGTTCAAATCTTTGGAGAAAACAACAGTAACCTTTGGGCTTTGCTCTCTGATTTATTGTGAAAGCATTCCTTGACCTCCTTTCTCTGCCTCCTGACCTTCAGGTATTTCAGTGCTTCCCTGGACATTTCTTTCCTCCTGAATCTCTCATAAAAGCCTTAAATGTTGAATTTCATGGTCATTCTAAGGTTATATGCAGGATTATCTTCCTGCCTTCCTTTGGCTGGTGCTTAATTCTGTTTTGGAGGAATACTAGCTTTCCCTACTTCCCCCACTGCACACAACACACAGACAAAAAGACATTTGCAGAATCATCAACATTTAATGATTCTGCTGAAATTGGTCTCCTCGGATGCAGCTAATGGAGAATGTGTGTCTGCTTTGAGATTCCTGACCGTCCCCAAGGCGGCTCCGGTTCTTACCTGCCCCCTTTATCAAATCTGGCCATCAGATACCATCAGATTGATTTCACTTGGGGCCCTTAGGCGAAGGAAACAATCAGAACAGGTTGGCTGAGGGTTTAAGGTGAGCTGAGATGGGGCAGCCACACTGGGTCAGAACATGCATGGGTTTCAAGGCCCCTCAAAAATGTTTCAGTCCTGGAAAGAAGCGTTTTGGCCTCCAAAATATGAAGAGAAAATAGCAAAAGCAAATTAATATTTATTTCTAATACCAACTTGTTTTTGTTTGTTTGTTTTGTTTTTTTTCCAACTTGTTTTTAAAAATCTTTATTTATTTATTCATGAGAGACAGAGAGGCAGAGACACAGGCAGAGGGAGAAGCAGGCGCCTGTGGGGAGCCTGATGTGGGACTCGATTCCTGGACCCTGGGGTCATGACCTGAGTTGAAGACAGGTGCTCAGCTGTCTGCCTACTGAGCCACCCAGGCATCCCTCTAACACCAACTTGTAAGATCTTTAACATTTTTTATAGCAACGTGCATTTGTTATGGAAGATGAGTTACCTGAATGTGTCGGGTGTGGTGTGGCAGGAGGAGCCTGGGCCTGGACAGTGTGAAGACACTCAGGCTGCAGGAGGTGACCAGGGCTGCTTGCAGCCAAAGAACCCAGGATGCACACACCTGACTAAGGTCCTTTTCTGGGGTATGACCCTACCCTTGCATAAACCTTGAGTACCTGCTGCAAGTGTGCACTTCAGGCACCCCTCGTCTCTGTCCTGGCTCTAGCTTTGGGTCTATGAGACACCTCGGATCCTTAGCATAAATTCTCCCTTTTTGCTTAATCTTGCTTGAATTGGTCTTGGAACTTGTAAATAAAACTCTCAGGGCAAGAACCTGGGCCCCATCGCCTTTCCACAACAGGGCAATCTACAGATCTTCCTCAACTTACAGTGGGGTTGCATCCAAATAAATCTATCCTAAGTTGACAATATACTACGTTGAAAAGGTATTTAATGCCCCTGACCTACTGAACATCATAGGGTATCAGCTGTTTACCCTCATCATCCTGTGGCTACCTGGGAGCTGCCACTGGCTGCCCTGCCCAGCATCATCAGAATATTGTACCAGACAAGGCTAGTCTGTAAAAGATCAAAATTAAAAATTTGAAGTATGGTTTCTACTGGGTGCCTATCTTTTTCATACCATCATAAAGAAAAACAAAACAAAACAAAATCCTAAATTGAACCATTGGAAGTTAGGAACCATCTATAGTTACTTGGTTAAAGAAAGCAATAAATATTAAAGCTTTCAGGGCAGCCCAGGTGGCTCAGCGGTTTAGCACCGCCTTCGGCCCAGGGCGTGATCCCGGAGACCCGGGATCGAGTCCCACATCACACTCCCTGCACGAAGCCTGCTTCTCCCTGTGTCTGTGCCTCTCATGAATAAATAAATAAAATCTTTAAAAAAAAATAAAGCTTTCAAGCCAGCCTCCACAATAGGCTGGTTTGGGATATCTACTTGAATAGTGCTTTTGCTGTAATCATCCACTTAAGTAATTTGTTGTTGTTATACTATAATAACTTTGTGTTTATCATGTTTACTATTTAGGATCTGTCTCTTTCTGCTAAAGCATAAGTTTCAAGCAAGGTGTGAATCTATGTTTTCATCATTGTTTTAGCAAATGCCCAATGGATGCTCAGTAAGTATGTCTTAGAATAATAATAAGCACAGTCCTGCTAGAAATACCCAGGTCTATTAGCACTCCTGCTATTAAAATACCTGCATTGGTGGGGCAGCCTGGGTGGCTCAGCGGTTTGGTGCCTGCCTTTGGCCCAGGGCATGATCCTGGAGAGCCAGGATCGAGTCCCACGTCGGGCTCCCTGCATGGAGCCTGCTTCTCCCTCTGCCTGTGTCTCTGCCTCTGTGTGTGTGTGTGTGTCTCATGAATTAATAAATTAAATCTTTAAAATAAAAAATAATAATAACTTCATTGGGGCACCCAGCTGGCTCAGTTGGTGAGGCATGCGACTCTTGATCTCGGGGTGGTGAGTCTGAACCCCCTCTGTTGCGTGTAATTTTATAATTTCTATCCCATAGGACAGAAATGACTGCCCAAAGTCTCATAGCCCAAAAGTGACAGCACAGAACCAAGAGCTTGGATCTCCCAGCTCAGTATCTTTCTGCAACAGCACACAACCTCTTGTTTTTAATACCTGTGGATGAGGCACTGGGCCAGAACTGCTTTTCCCTCTGCTACCTGACAACACAAACACATTACAGCAGGCACACAGTAACTAGATGATAGAGGGTTTGGCATTCCTGTCCCCACGCACCAGCAACGCAGAAGCTACAGACCCAAGGACTGTGGCAATCAGTTTTCTTTCTACTCTGATCATTAGAACAGGTGTTACTGGACTATCCTAAAGTTGTATCCTGTACCTGAGAAGAGGGGGTACCCCAGGCAGTTTCTAAGATGAATCACATTCCCCCCACCCCGAGCTCTGATTTTCCAGATTTAACGCGTTCTTTGATTAATCAGCCTCCAAAAATGTTTTGCCCCGGCTAACAAGATTTTGCCCTGGACAAAATCGGATCCCCTTTTGACAGGTAACAGAAGAAATTATCATGAATATTCAATAGTGTAGCATTTTTGTTACCTGAAACCCCTAGGTTTAGCATGGGGAAAGTCAAGACAAATCTAGGACAGGCTGATGGTGTGTGTCCAACTCTGAGGCTGCCCAGCAGATAGATCTTTGGATAGAATCGGGGAGAATTGGGAATGGAGCTGCTTGGTGAAAGCATCAGGACAATTCAGGGATGAGCTGAATTGACTAACAGACCAGAGTGACCCTGTTCACCAATGCCCCTGTGAGAAAGTTCAAAATACTACTGAGTTGTGATTATCTCAGAATATTTCCATTTTTTTTGTCATCCAAAATTTATAGAGGTTCTCAGCATACCAACATATATATGGTGGTCAAGGTATGAAAAGAAGTTAGAAATAAGATGTATCAGTAAGATGAAAACTGATAATCCAGTCTAAAATTCATTCTATACATGCATTTTCCCCCTTGTTATCCAAAAAAGCTGGGAAAATCTAGATACTTGACTTTTGAAAAGCTCTGGGATTACACAAAAACTAGCTCTATAGGTACTAAAATATAGATGGTTACCCTAGGAATGTAAAATTGGTACACTTGGAGAGGTTTGCTTCAAAAAACAAAAACTCCCGGATTTGTCACCACAAGAGGATGATTTTTTTTTTTTTTCAAAGAAGCATGCTCTACAGTCTTCATTATCTGAGCTGGCTGGTCAAGACAAACTCTAGCTGTGGGCACCCTCGACTGACGAATAATTTGGCATCCCTTCAAGCTGACATTCTTTAAATGTTTTTTCAACATTTTCTTAGTGGGGGCAGAAAGAACAGATTGCCTACTAATAAAAACTGTATACCTTTCTTTATGTTCATAATAAAGGATTCATTATATGCCTGCAAAAGACAAAAATGCAGCGGATAACTAAGGAGATGATTTTATTTAGGCTATTGCAACAGGAAGAGCATTCACTGGTGAGAGATGCCTCCGAGTATAGGAAAGAAGCCTTGGTTTTATGGAGGCGAGGAGACCAGGGACTCACTCACCAGGCCTATGCTTCAAGAGAAAAAGTGCACATTAAGTCTTATCTAAGTCAAATGTAGAAAGGCAGTTCTTTGTGATAACAGTGTAGGGGCCCAGGGCAGGCCACCCCATGTTGGACCACTTTGGCATGAAAACTATTTTTAGTTTAAAAATGATCCAGGGGATCCCTGGGTGGCTCAGAGGTTTAGCACCTGCCTTCGGCCCAGGGCGTGATCCTGTAGTCCTGGGATCGAGTCCCGGATTGGGCTCCCTGCATGGAGCCTGCTTGTACCTCTCCTGTCTCTCTCTCTCTCTCTCTCTCTCATGAATAAATAGAAATCTTTTTTTAAAAAAATGATCGAAACCCAGCAAATTCAGGAAAAGCTCTTTACTGCCCCCTTAATTGCCTGAAAAGAATTCATATAGAGGACCTGCTCCAGGAAGGGAGCTATCACCATAGATAACTCCATCATACTATGAACTAGGTGTGGTAGACAGGGAGGGAGAGAAACCTAGCAAGGCCACTTTGATCAAAGTCCTCTGGGCATGCCTGGGTGGCTCGGTCCATTCAACGTCTGACTCTTGATCTCTGGGTCGTGAATTTGATTTCAGCTCAGGTCTTGATCTTAGAGTTGTAAGTTCAAGCCGCACATTAAATTAAAAAGAACAAAAAGTCCTCAGTGTCCTGTTGTTTCTGAGAAGCCCAGCAGACATGTGTTTACCAAACAGTTACTCTGTTTCATCTTACTGTGAATTATACTCCTCTTTGAAGTCCCAGACCCCTACCTGCTTCTCCTTAGTTCAGGATGACATCTAGACTTCGTTTTGCCCGATTGTACTTGGAATTTCCATGTCTTTGTGGATTCCCTGCACATACAAAATTGGTTAAATCTTCTGTTAATCTGTCTCATGTCAATTTGATTCTTAATCCTCCTAAAAGGACCTGGGGGTGGGGGGCAGTGGGCAGGAATTCATGCTTTCCAGAAAAGGTTAGCTATTTTCCAGAACACAAGGGTGGGGAAACTTTTTAGCCAGAGCTGCTTTCCAGGAGGATAGGGCTCAGGTCAAGTTCTACATTGGAATTTTTAAAGAATTGTCTTTCACATCACCATTTTTCTGTTATTCATTACTACAGAGCATAAATCATTCACACACAGTTCTGCTCAAATGATGTTTACGGGCTCTGTCTTCTGGCTTGTGTGTGGCAAACACTTCCCTACTTTGCCATAGTTCTTGTTTTCCAGTTGTTTTTGTTGTTATAGTTTCTGGCAAAAATATCAAAGAGTTTATAATTTAGGTAATAAAATAAATCACTCATCTCCAGTTATCACCACTAATCCAGGCATTATTTTGTCTGGCATTATCTTGTCAGATGGTTAGTCTCAAGTTCAGGGCTAAGTCTCTTGTACACAGAACAGTTATCCAGATGTACCATGCAAAAGTGCTCCAAAGTGATATGTTGGTGCTGCTGAGGAATGGTATGCTGATTGATATGGGGTTTGGGTTTTTTTTTTTTCTCCTCTTCAGGGCATTTTGGTAGTTATGTGAAGAGTCCCGTGTGGAATTAATGAGCACCCTACTTCCCACTTATTCTAATGATTTTTAAATTATTATGAGCTATATAACTTATGAACCATAAAACACACCCTTTTAAAGTGTATAATTCAGTGGTTTTTAGTATATTCACAAAGTTGTATAACCACTACTACCATCTAATTCCACAATTTTTATCACTTTTAAAAGACACTCGTACCCATTAGCAACTATTCTCCATTCTCCTGTTAAGAACAAAAATTGAACTGAGTGAGTTTGAAGACCTAATTGGTTTTATTAAATGACTCAGGAATTGGGAGGCATCCCATCTAGCAAATAGGAAGGAGCTCTGAGGAGTCGCACAAAATGGATTGTTTTTGTAGGAAGGAGGGTGGGGCAAGGAGTTATTAGAAAAAAGTTATTTCAGGTGAGATCACTTTCCTTACAGGGAAGACCATGGGGTCTTATCATACAGTTTACCACATGTTCCTTGGTTGGGGGATGGATCAGGCCCACATGACAGATTACCTCATTGGTACTGACCCAAAAATTCCTGACTGACCGGTTAAGACTACATTTATGGGGGAGGTTGAAACTATAATTAAATCCTGGTTTGCTGTGATGGGGGCAAATGATTCAGTTTTGGACTGCTTTTTAGCATACCACTCCCCTCTATCTCAGGCTCCTGGCAACTGTTAACCTATTTTCTTTTTCTATAGACTTGTTTATCCTGACATTTTGTAAAAATGGAATCATATAATATATATAGTTTCTTTTTGTGTGTATTTGGCTTCTTTCACTTAGCATGTTTCAAGTTTCATCCCTGTTTTAACATGTATCAGTACTTCATTTCTTTTTATTGCCAAAGAGTCTTCCATTGTATGAATATACATATTTTGTTTATCCATTCATTAGTTGATGGACATTTGGGTTATTTCCACTTTTTAGCTATTATGAATAATGCTGTTATGAACATTCCCATACAAGTTTTTGCACAGGCAAGTTTTCATTTCTCTGAAGTATATACATAGGAGTAGAATTGCTGAGTCATATGGTAATTCTATGTCTAGCTTTTTCAGTAACTGGTAAACTGTTTTCAAAAGCAGCTACACCACTGTCTTACATTCTCAATAGCACTGTATGAAGATTCAAATTTTTCTACATCCTTGCTGACACTTGTTATTGGCCATCTTTTTTGGTATAGCCATCCATCCTAGTGTGTGTGAAGTGAATCTCATTGTGGTTTCAATTTTCCTAACGACTAAAGATGTGAACATCTTTTCCTGTGCTTTTTGGCCTTTATATATCTTCTTTGTAGAAAGACCATTCTCATTTCTTAATTAGATCATTTGTCTTTTTATTGCTGAGCTGTAAGTGTTCTTTATGTACATTGGATACTAGTCCCTTAACATATGTAATTTGCAAATATGCTCACTTTTCACTTTTTTGATAGCATTCTGTGAAGCACAAAGATTTTTCATTTTGATGAGGTTCAGTTTGTCTATTTTTTCTTTCATTGTTTGTGCTTCTAATGGTGATGTAGTGCCACACAGACATTCTTGCCCTGGGCAACCAGCTAATTGGCATTCTCTTGATCTGCTCCAGGCTAGGGCCCTGAAAACTTTGAAAAATATTTTATGAAATATGTATCACTATAATTACAATCTTTGTCTTTCTCCTCAAAGATGGTAATGATGGGAGCATCCAAACCCCTGAGGACTGTCTTAGAAACCTCCAAAGACACATCATGGGACAAAGAGGTGCCACCTTTACCTGCTTGAAGTTTTAAAAAACTATTACCATTTTCAATTCTGTAATGCAGTATTTCCCCCAGCTGGATTTTGTTTTTAAAGATTTATTTATTTATTTTAGAGAGAGAGAGAGAAAGAGAAAGCAGGGAGGGGTAGAGAGAGAGAGAGAGAAACTTCAGCAGAATCTGCTCTGAGCAGGGCTCCATCTTAAGACCATGAGATCACGACCAAGGTGAAACCCAGAGCCAGACACTCAACTGACTGTGCCACCCAGAGGCCCTTGCCCCAAGTGGATTTTTTAGAATGTTCTTCCGATGAGACATCTGCAGAAAAAAGACCCTATGCTCAGGATGCCTGGGTGGCTCAGTGGTTGAGTGTCTGCCTTCGGCTCAGGGCATGATTCTGAGTCCAGAGATTGAGTCCCGCATCAGGTTCCTGCAGGGAGCCTGCTTCTCCCTCTGCCTATGTCTCTGCCTCTCTCTCTGTCTCTCATGAATAAATTAATAAAAAAATTTTTTTTAAAAAGACCCTCTGGTCAAGTAAGGATATGTCAAAGCTCTGTAGGAGATTCACACTCATGTTAGAATAATAAAATCACTGAGAAGTTCTGCAATAAATAAGTCTAAACTAAAGTTTTTCAAATTATTTGAGCAAGAAATGATTAGAAGGAAGAAACTTAATAAGTTTTTGAACAAGCACACATTTGGATAGTCAGGAAAGGACTGGCTATCCTATTTCATGAGAAATAGGGACCTAATGCAATGAAAGTGTTAACATTCATATCAGGGTGAGCCCCAGGGCCATCCTCCCTCCAGTAGCCACACTATCTGGAACACATGGCCTCCAAAATAGCCAGGGAAGGAAGAGAATGGAAGAGTTTCATTGGTAATTTTCTGTGGGATGGATATTCCCCACAATGCCTTGGCCATGATGGTCTCATCTCTCAAGATACAATGTGATCTCTCTGTATGCTTATGAGGAAATGGTTTGATGACATATAGTACTATATGTACCAAATACTTTTTGGAAACACTGCTCAACTGGCTTATATGGCTTCAGAATAGGCATCCATGTTGATTGACTGATATGAAGAAACCCCTGAGAGCAAGCACTGTGATCTCTGCTCCTGGACCACCCCCCGAAGGCGAGGCGCCATCTTGCCTCAGAGCCCAGCCCTCAGTGGAGAGTCAGAATGGGTATTCTGACCTTGCACTTACATTGCCATCAATCATGTGTATTTCTACCAAACCAAACCAAACCAAACCAAACCAAACCAAACCAAACATAGGGAACATTTAAACAATAACATGACAAAAGCTTTTTACATTTTTATTTCATCAGAGACAAAATTTGACAGGAACAATTGAGTCGATGAATTTAAATTGCCCAATGGAAAATCAGGTCAGTGGGATTACTAAAGGTAGAATATGGCTCTGTATATGAACAGACAAGCAGAATGCTGAAAAAACAGCCAATGCATTAGTACAGCCAACCCATAGCCATTATTATTTAGTGTCTGGTCATATAACAAAAATAGAGGAGGGGGGAATAAGGTAATGCTAGTGGTAAATACTTGATGTTTTCCCAGAAATAAAACTAGATCTTAGTGTGGTTGGTACATCAAGAGACATTGTGGGCTCCGTAGTCTAAGGACATAAATAGCCTGAAAGACACGTTAATATTTTACACACAAAAATCAATAACTCCTCACTGAGCGCATATGATGTTTTTATGCTTCATTAAAGTATATTTAAAGCCTTTTCAACATCAAGTGGTGTTGCAAAGGAGAATAAGAGCTACTGAGCATGTGGCAGTGATAAAGAAAGCGAGGAATAGATAAATAAAAAGGATTAGGAAAGGTGCTGCGTGTGCCTGGAATGTGAGGTTCCTGGGAGGGTCCCCTAGGGGAAGAGCAGGCCGGGCACAGCCCGCCCAAGGTGGGGTCAGCCTCCAGTGCTCTGAGCTACTGCCAAAACCAGCCTAGGGCCCACCTGACAAAGGTGGCTGTGGGAGGGTGCAGGGGCCCAAGGCAGGGCTGCCTGTCAGCACCCAGATGAGAGGCGAAGCTTATTTTGGATGCAAGGTGGTAACAGGAGCCAAAACCTGGCCCTGCCACTCGGTGACCCCGTAGAGGTCACTTACTCCCCAGCAGGGCCTGCTTGCTCCTCAGTGACCGGGATTACAGTCAGGCCTGGAGGTAGTACCGTCAGTTCCTGACGCACAGTGGGCCCTCCAGGATGGCAGCCGCCCTGTCTATCCATCTGCCCGCATTTCCTTTGCTCTCTTAGCACCCCCATTCCTCTCTGCCATTCCTTGCTCCCAGTGCTCCAGCCTGAAGTCAGAGACTGCTGGTTCTCTCCTGGCTCCCCCATGAGCAACCAGAGCAGTCTCTTCGAGAGCTTTCCATGGCTCAGCCTACTCAGCCGAAAGTGAGAAACATTTCCTTTTTCACCTGCTTGAGCAGTTGTGAGGATTAAACACGGTGATGCATGTAAAGCCTGAACACGCTGCTGGGCACAAGCAGACCCTCATGGAGGACTCGTGCTCGGTATTTCATTGCCTATGGAACCGGTGGTCCCAAAGCTAACAGAAGAGGGAGTTTCAACGGGGTGGTGGCGGGTGCCCAGTGTGCCCAGGAGAGAAAAAGGAGCATTGAGAACAAACATGTACCACCACATGGTCAGTGTGGGTGGCGTCCTTCCTTTTTGGCAGAGGACAGCTGTGGGGAGAGAAGATGGGCCTTCCAGATGCTTCACTGTCTTTTCCCTGGCACTGCAGACGTGTAGCATGTGTTTGGGGGTTAAAAGTCATATTGTAGCTGAAATCTGATTGGGCTCCCCAGACCTCAGGCCATGTTATACAGCCATACCTTTTAAAAAAACTCCAAACCCGCTGAAAAGCATCCCCCAAATAATATGGATAAAGTTTCAGGGAGAGGAGAAGGAAAATATTCCACTGGCATCACACCAGCAGACATTCTAAAAATCTGCCATAGCCTCTCTCGCCTGCCTTCCTAACATGTTCACATCTCTCTCTCTTTTTTAAGATTTTATTTTATTCATGAGAGACAGAGAGAGAGAGGCAGAGACACAGACAGAGGGAGAAGCAGGCTCCCTGCAGGGAGCCCGCTGTGGGACTCGATCTTAGGACCCTTGGATCACGCCCTGAGCCAAAGGCAGAATCTCAACCACTGAGCCACCCAGCTGCCCCTCACATATCTCTTCTTGTCCAGCCCTGCCTCCAGCACCTCTCCCACCCTTCTCTTCAGCCTTCCTCTCCCCTTCTGCAAACCCTTTGCACACACACCCCCACGCCCCACCTCCCCTCTCTATACCTCTGCTCATTTCTGTCCCCATCC
The DNA here is from genome assembly GCF_905146905.1 of Nyctereutes procyonoides. Taxonomy (NCBI): domain Eukaryota; kingdom Metazoa; phylum Chordata; class Mammalia; order Carnivora; family Canidae; genus Nyctereutes; species Nyctereutes procyonoides. The sequence goes on along the minus strand of NW_026575049.1, from coordinate 42,631,119 downwards.
ACAGTCCTGCTCAGAAAAACAAAGCTCCCACCTCAGGCTACACCTATAGGAAGGCAGAAAAGGAGAAATTAACCCAGGGATAATATTTCCTAATCACAAAGTAAATATAGGGGATCCCTGGGTGGCGCAGCGGTTTGGCACCTGCCTTTGGCCCAGGGCACGATCCTGGAGACCCGGGATCGAATCCCACGTCAGGCTCCAGGTGCATGGAGCCTGCTTCTCCCTCTGCCTGTGTCCTGCCTCTCTCTTTCTCTCTCTGTGACTATCATAAATTTAAAAAAAAAAGCAAATATAAAATTCATCTTTAATAGTTTTTATATTATGCACATTTCCTAAGATTTCTTTTTCTCCATCCTAGTAGCAAAGTAGCAAGAAATGAAAATCCCCTGTCTGGTTAGGGAAATGTAATTTACTTACTACTTCTCTCTGACATGCTCTCAGCCTGGAGAAAACACTCTAGGAATGTCTAACATGAAATTGAGTTTTCACTTTGTTTTGAGGCTCAATAGCCTAGTAAGGAAATACAGAGTTGAATTTTATGTAAGATACATTTTCCTAAGGACCCCATTCATTTTAAAATGCATGTAATTCAGAACTAATAATGGTGGGTATTTTTGTTTAGCAACTAAAGTACGTGGAGCCACAATTCTCCCTGGATCTTGCACAGCAAGTTACTGATTGCCTTTTTTTTCAGATCATCTTTCCAAGGATCTGAGTATAATGAACAGCCTAGGCAAAGGGTAGGTGTGTCTGAAGGTGTCTTTCTCTGTAACAAAGGTCAAACATACCTGTTGTCTGTTATAAAAGACGTAGGTTCCACGAGCTCTGGCTCTTTCTGCAGTGTAACCCACTGTGGTGCAGCTGCCACCTGGCCATCTCCGTGTTGCCCTGGGAGTGGGGGTCTGGGAACTGGCACAAATGCAGCTGGTCTGGTTGAAGCCTTTGATGTGAGTGTTGGGGAAGGTCGTCAAAAGGGCATGACCCGGGCAGCCCGGGTGGCTCAGCGGTTTAGTACCACCTTTGGCCCAGGGCCTGATCCTGGAGACCCAGGATTGAGTCCCACGTCGGGCTCCCTGCTTGGAGCCTGCTTTTCTCCCTTTGCCTGTATCTCTGTGCCTGTGTGTGTGTGTGTGTGTGTGTGTGTGTGTGTGTCATGAATAAATAAATTTTTAAAAATCTTTTAAAAAGGGGGGGGCATGACTCATACTTGACCTGTGAGCAGGATCCCAGCACTTGGAGGCTCCTTACCCCCTCCACTGTCCTTGGAATGTGGGTTCAGCTTCCATTTCCTGCTCGGAGAACACAGCCTTGAGATAGTGATGCAGTGCTAAGAATACCTGCACGGTGTACGTGGCTGAACCCAGTTAAAGTCTCTATAAACTTTTAAGATTTGGTGGGTGGGTGTGGGGATCCACCATCGTGTTATACCAAGTCTCATTTGTAGGTTCCCTTTTTCATTAAAACTGTCACCTACCAACCTGGAGCAGCCTGCCTCCTTCTTCCCTCTCTCCCTGCTCTCCCTATACGGGATCTAAGATGACACCTAGGAAGCTCCAAGAGGGTTGTGAATCCACCTATGAACAATAAGCCATCCTCTATCTCTGATCCAGGAGTCTCCTTCTCTAGCCTGGGTGATGTGCTCCCAGGAAAACACCAGTAAGCACAGTTTGCGGTTCACCAGGCTCTCCAGCTCCAGCTCTCACACATGGTGTGTCCAAGGTCTCCCTTCTTCTGACCCCAGGAGTATAGTCTGTGCTGGACACAAGGTCACTGATGACCTGAGCCAACACCACGGGGCCGTGCTGCGCTCTGAGTGGGAACTTCAGTGGAGTTAACACTTGTTCTGGTTTCGTTTTACTATATTTCAAAGGCCAGTGGACTGGTCTCTATTACATTTGGTACATTTTGCTGTTAAAAGGAATTCTGTGACTTAAAATGTTCTCTACCTGAAGGCCATACCCTGTCACTGCAAATGAGTTAGTGTGGGGAGGTCATTTATCCTCAGCGAGATAGAAAGGAGAGCAGGAGATGGAGCTTGTGCCCTGGGAAGTAGGGAGATGGTCTGTCTTCCTCTGCTTCCTCCCAGCATTTTCCATTTAGAGAGAACTAGACAAAGGCTGCGAAGAAATACGACTTAAAAGGAATTTTTAAAAATATTTTATTTATTTATTCATGAGAGACACAGAGAGAGGCAGAGACACAGGCAGAGGGAGAAGCAGGCTCCTCACAGGGAGCCTGATGTGGGACTCGATCCCGGGACTGGGATCACGCCCTGAGCCAAAGGCAGACGCTCAACCGTTGAGCCACCCAGATGTCCCTAAAAGGAATTTTTTAAAAATTAGAGGGACACCTGGGTGACTCAGTGGTTGAGCGTCTGTCTGACTTTGGCTCAGGGCGTGATCCCGGGGTCCCGGGACTGAGTCCCACATTGGGGTCCTGTATGGAACCTGCACAGCCTCTCTCTGCCTGTGTCTCTGCCTCTCTCTCTCTCTCTATCTCTATCTCTCATGAATAAATAAATGAAATCTTAAAAAAATATATCTTCAAAAAAAGTAAAAGTAAAGATAAAAGGTAGTAAAATATTGGTTTCATGGTTAGCTAAGGGCATCAGCTTTCAGTCTTTGGTTGGCGACATCTGACTAGATTCTAATGCCACCTAGTGGTAATGATGTACACAATCTTTGAGACCAGCCTCCGGGACTCAGCCTTGGAAACACTCAGGAGCTTTAAAACAAAACAAAACAAAACGAAACCCTGTATTCTCAGCCCAAATACCCAGAAATTCTGACTTAATTGGTCTTGGGTGTAGCCTGGGATGTCAGGACTTTTTTAAAAGCTACTTAAGTGATTCTAAATGCAAAACTAAGGTTGAGAATCACTATCCCAAAATGAATGAGATCTTTTACTCTCTCATTCATTCATTCCTTCATTTGCTAAGCAAATATTTATTGAGCATATATTTTGTGCCAGGTACTCTTCTAGGTCCTTGGAGAGTAAGTAACATACTTAAGATCCCTGTTCAAATGGAACATATATTCTATTGAGAGAAGAAAGACGCAAATCAATAAATAACACCAATAAACATCAAGAACACCATCAGGCAATGATGAGTATGGTGCAGAGGCTGAAGGAGGGTGATGGCATGGAGACTGGTGGGTGGCTACATCCCTCAGGATCAGAGAAATCTCTGGGAGAAGCTAAGCATGAAAAAATAGGAAGGACCTGGCTCTTCAGATGGATAAAAGAGCAAGTGCAAAGGCCCTGAGGTCGCAATGAGTTGGTCTGTCTTCAGGACAGAAGAACAGCCAAGGTGAACAGAGCACAGAAGGAGGGGGACAAGCACCACCACATAAAGTCAAAGAGTTGATCTTTGTAAACTAGAGAAAGGAGTTAGGGTTTTATTCCAATTGCACCAAGAAGTCACTGGGCTATTCAGCAAGGTCATAAATGAGCTATAAGCCTAAAATACTAAGAACTTTCTTTCACGTGTTTTAAAATTGAGGCTTTTCATCAGATTTCTCTAAAGGGTATCATATTTGAGATTTTTCTATAAGCTGTGGGTGGACATATGTTATTAAATTTGAGTATTCTATATTTATTACATTTTAACTTAAAAGCAGTGTTGCAGGAGTGCTTGAATGGCTCAGATGGTTAAGTGTCTGCCTTTGGTGTGGGTCATGATCATTGGGTCCTGGGATCAAGCCCCATGTTGGGCTCTTGGTTCAGTGGGGAGCCTGCTTCTCCCTCTGCCTCTGCTTCTCCCCCTGCTCATGCTCACTTTCTTGCTCTCTCTCTCTCAAATAAATAAATAAATAAATAAATAAATAAATAAATAAATAAAAAGCAAGCAGTGTTGGGCAGCCTGGGTGGCTCAGCAGTTTAGTGCCGCCTTCAGCCCAGGGTGTGATCCTGGAGACCCGGGATCAAGTCCCACGTCGGGCTTCCCTGGATGGAGCCTGCTTCTCCCTTTGCCTGTGTCTGTACCTCTATCTCTCTCTGTGTATCTCATGAATAAATTAATAAAATCTGTAAAATATATAAATAAATAAATAAATAAATAAATAAATAAATAAATAAATAAAGCAGTGTTGCAATGCAGAGGTCTCCAACACTCTCGGCTCCAATCATTTGCTAGGACTCCTAGAACCCAAAAAAGTGGTTATACTCACAGTTACAGTTTATTATGGAGAAAGGATACAGGTTGAAGTCAGCGGACGAAAGAGGCACGTGTGTCCAGGGGACAACAGGGACAAGGCTCCACGTGTCTCTTCCGTCACAGGTGTGCAGACCACCTGCTCCTCCCAGCAACAGTGTGTGGCAGCACGCACCATCTTGCCAACTAGGTGCCTCTTATTACAAAAAGTAATGAATCAAAAAAAGGCAGTATAGTTATCTAAGTGTTATCTAAGTAAGACACAAGGTTCCTAAAGACCAAAAGAACCAGCAGAGTCCATAGTGGTTGTCTCCTTGAGGAAGAACGTCCAGGGAGGAATAAGCCCAGGGACAGATGTTTCTCCATGATGAGCCTGTTAGAACTATTCCATCTCGCAACTCTCGATTTGGTAAAATAAAAATCAACTAATGGCTTAACAAATTAGAAAGAAGGTGGTGAAAGCTTAGTCATGTTTTTAAAAATTGTAAAAGGATTTTTAAAAATAAAACATTTTTAATGTTTTAGAAAAATGTATGGAATGTTGGAAGATAGATGATATCCAGAAAATGGTTCTGGGAAGGAAACATTGACAAATGGAAACAAGTAGTATCTATGTGACAGAAAAGTTCTGGCATCATTTTGATTTGAGTGCTATTTTTAAATGCTATGTTTATGGACTTGAAAAAACGTGATGGCTTTCCTGGCTTCCTTTGCAACATCAGGCCCTTGTTTTTTTGCAAAAGGCAGTCGGTTTCAAGTTGTTTTCCTAGAGCCTGTGGGATGATGGAGGCAGGTCCAGGCCACCTAGAGGGTTTGTCCAGGGGAGGCAAAGTGAGTGGGGCCCTAGAACCAACCCCCCCCACCTCCATACACCCCCACCCCGCTTTGATCAGAATAGCTCTCTAGGCAGATTTACATGACAGGTGTTCTCAATAGGATTTCCTAGGAGAGGGGCGACCTCTGCAGGTAAAAATCTAAAAGCAGGGCCAGAGTCAAGTCCTGCAGGAATCCTGTGCTTGAGGAAGAGCACAGGATTTCTGTACTGAAATTCAGAAATATCTCAGATCACCACATCCCTAGGCACTGAGTTCTTTGTTTGAACAGCTTGTGCTAGATTTGGGGATGGGGATCCGGTTCACTTCAGCCCTGGCTCAGCAGCAGCAGCAGGTCCGGTGCTGGACATTTGGGTGCTGGTGGTCTCCCAGGTTGGCAGGTCCAAATGGTCAAATTACAGATGAGTGAAGGAGTGAGGGGTTATGGCTCTATAGGGCCTCCTGGTCACAGGATTGGGACTCTCAGGCATTCTTTGTCAGCAAACCTTCGTTGAACTACAGTGGGCCAGGTGTGCCCTAAGAGCTGTGCATCCAGTGGTGAAGCAGGGCATGCCTCTGACTTCCCATTGGGCGGTCTACATGATGATACAGACAAGTATAGAACATTGTCCTGCCACCTGTCTTCATCTGTGTCCCCTAGGGCCACTGTCCACGTTTCTATACCCTGCCCTCTACTGCAGGAGGCTGGTATAGCCTCTTGTAGGCCATATCAACAGCTTCCCTGAGCCTCTGGCTTCCATTTGGGTTTGCTCCGGCAGGAGATCTGAGTGGGCAAAAGAGTATTTAGGGCATTTATTTCCCAGCACATATCAAGAGCAGCAATCCTGTATGACTCTTTCCTTCTGGGTTCTGGCAATCTTTCCTTCTATTTGTTTCTTTGGGCCTGGAGATGGTAACTACTCCACCGCCACCAGCCCTGGGTGTTGCACTGTTGCTTGTGACTCCCCACACCCCACGGAACTCTTCTACAGTTATGTAATTTGAAATGACATCTGTTTCCTGTTGGGACCTTAACTGAAGCAATTCTGATGAGTGCAATGTTAGGCACAGAGCCTAGCACTGAGTAGAGTATATCTTGTTATGAGGATGTGTAGAAGAGGTTGTGTAAGACAGGAACGGTGGGGTGAATTTTGTTGTGTTCTGACTTGATTGGCTGATATGACATTAATAGGTAGTCATCCTGTGGTTTGAAAGCCCATCAACTATTTGGATTGTCTAAAGCAGGGGTTGGTGAGTTACCATCTGGGGCAAATCTGCCTGTTTTTATAAATAAAGTTTTATTGGCAGGATGCCTGGGTGGCTCAGTGGTTGAGCATCTGCCTTTGGCTCAGGTGGTGATTGTGGGGTCCTAGGATTGAGTCCCGCATCAGGTCTCTGCCTCGCTCTCTCTGTGTGTCTCTCATGAATAAATAAATAGAATCTAAAAAAAAATAAAGTTTTATTTGGCCACAGCCACACTTCTTTATTTACATACTATCCATGGCTGCTTCTGCACCATAAGAGCAGAGTTGATAGGTGTGACAGGGATTATATAACTCACTGAGCCCAAAATATTTACTATCTGTCTCTTTACAGAAAAAGTTTGTTGATTGTTCCCTGGTCTAAGGCAGTTCTCAAAGTGTGGTCCATGGAAGCTTGGGGAGTACCTGAGAGCTTTTCAGGAGGTTAATAAGATCACAATTATTTTCATAATAAAAGCAAGACATTATTTGCCTTTTTTTTTTTTTTTTTTTTTTACTGCATTGACATTTGCAAGGACAGTGCTGTAGCAATGCTGGGGATAATTGCCAGTACTTCTGCGCCAATCAAGGCTACAGCACTAAGCTCTTCTAACAACTGTGGTCTTCACTGCTATACACATACTCATAGTAAACAAAGGCACTGGGACAAATAAAAGCCAGTTTCAATTAAGAATGTCCTTGATAAAGCAGGAAACATTATTAATTGTATGAAATCTCATCTTGTAAGCACATTTCTTCTTAATATTCTGACAAAATAGGATGTACACAGAAGGCACTTCTGTTAAATCCATAGTTATTTCAAAGAAATTTGAATTTGCTTGAATTTGCACTGAATTAACCTTTTTTTTCATAGAACACCATTTTTGCATACAAGTGTGATTAGCAGACAAATTATGGCTATTCGGAGTCAGGTCCTTGGCAAATGCTTTCTTGAAAATAAATGAAGTAAATCTGATACTCCAGATAGGAAAGGAAAACTACTGGTACTATTTGTTGCCAATGGCAAAATTTGAGCATTCATGTGAAAATTAGAATTTTGTAAAACTTGCATCTGCCACTGTGAGCTTCATGGCTTCCCAATACTTAAAATACTTTTCTTATGAAATCAGTGCTGATATTCATAAATGTGATTTTTTTATATTGTGTAATGAAATGTGTCAACATTTGGAAGATCTTTATTATCACAACGAACAGCATTTTCCAAATAACAAATGTATAATCATCCAAAAATCATCCATGGCAAAAGATCTCCACAATGTGCAAGCTAGACTGGCGGATTTTAAAGTAAACAACTATGAAAATTCATTGGTATGGTTTCAGATATCAATGTGTTTTATAAAGAGCCTTTAAGAAACTGTAACTTGCTGAGTTTTGGTGTTGTATTGAAGAATGGCCAGAATTATGTAAAAAGGCTGTAAACTACTCCCTTTTCAACTAAATATCTGAAGCTGTACTGTCTTCGTATACATCACCAAAACATATTCCAACAGGTTAAATACAGAAGCAGATATGAAAATTAAGCTGTCTTCCTTTAAGCCAGACACTAAAGATACATAAGGCTACTCTCTTCTCTCGACATGTGTTGTGTTATTTTCACTGTTATTTTTAAGTGAATATCTTAACATTTTATCAGTCTCAATTTTTAATATGGTAAATTTTGAGAGATATAACCCATATAAACAGAAGCTTCTTGGGGTCCTCAATCATTTTTATTTATTTTATTTTTTTAAAGATTTTATTTATTTATTCATGAGAGGCATACACAGAGAGAGAGAGAGAGAGGCAGAGGCAGAGGGAGAAGCAGGCTCCATGCAGGGAGCCCGACGCGGGAGCTGATCCTGGGTCTCCAGGATCACACCCCAGGCTGTAGGCGGCGCTAAACCGCTGCGCCACTGGGGCTGCCCTATTTAATTTAATTTATTTATATTTTTAATTTTATTTATTTATTTTTAATTTTATTTAATTTTAAAGATTTTATTTATTTATTCATGAGAGACACACAGAGAGAGGCAGAGACACAGGCAGAGGGAGCAGCAGGCTCCCTGTGGGGAACCCGATGCAGGACTCCATCCCCGGACTCTGGGATCATGCTCTGAGCCGAAGGCAGACGCTCAGCCGCTGAGCCACCCAGGTGTCCCTCCTCAATCATTTTAAAAAGAATAAAAGATTTCTGAGTCCGGTAAATCCGAGAACAGCTTGTCTGTGATAGGGAGAACTGGACGCTCCTGGACAGCGAGGTAGCATTTGGAAGATGGAGAATGCTGGGCGATCTAGGAATCCCAAGACCTGGATAGGCATGATTTTTTTTAAAAAATTTTATTTAAATTCAATTTATTCGTTAACATACAGTGTGTTATTCGTTTCAGGGGTAGAAATCTAGTGAACCATCAGCTGCATGTAACACCCAGTGCTCATTCCATCAAGTGCCCTCCTTAATGCCCATCACCTGTTACCCCATCCCCTCCCCATCCCCTTCCAGCAACCCTCAGCTTATTTCCTAGAGTTAAGAGTCTCTCCTGGTTTGCCTCTGGATGGCCATGATTTTAAATGTCACCGGGGCCAGGGTTTTGTGTGCTAGGCACTGTGCCAAGGCTTTATGGTCACTAACTTATTTGCGAGAACCCCCTGAAAGTTGGTACTATTAGCCCTGTCCCTCATAAATGCGAGAACACATTCAGAGCTCCCCTCACGAAGCTGGTGCCTGGAGTGGGTCTCGAGCCCCGCCAGCTGGCCTCGGGTCTCCTGTTCTTAACCGTGACTCCGTGCTACCCCGGTCGCAAGGCTGTTTCCTTTATGCTCCTTTCTCAATAGACTGAGATCATGACAATCCTGTCTCGCTGTCCCCCTCCAAATGCCAAAGGACCTGCCCTGTAGCTCATACTTAATTATCCTTGGGCATGAGTTCCTGTTCCTGTACAATTATATGCAAACAAAGGCAAAGGTCTTGGAATTATCTACAACAGGGAAATGAGAGCAATGACCGCTTAGTTCTTCATTCGTTTCCCCTTTTGAGCTTTTAACTTACAATTTACAATTTGTTGCTGCTTTCACTCCCGTTGTTGCCATGAATGAATGGCACTGCCAGCTCTCTTCAACAGGATCGTTTATTGCTGAATGAACAAAAGGGGTGTTCATAGGTTTGATCTTTTTCTTTGGAAGGATTTAGAAATGCTTGATACCCGATTTCATGTCCCATGTGTTGTGTTGAGGTCATCGAAAGATTAAAGTGAAAGTTTAATTGGAGAAGGTAAACAGTGAAGCCAGTTTCTTTTTTTATTTTTTAATATTTATTTATTTATTTATTTATTTATTTATTTATTTATTTATTTATTTATTTATTTTTATGAGGAGCACAGAGAGAAAGAGGCAGAGGGATCCACGCGGGGAGCCCAACATGGGACTCGATCCTGGGTCTCCAGGATCACATCCTGGGCTGAAAGGGGCCCTAAGCCACTAACCCACCGGCGTTGCCCCTGAAGCCAGTTTCATGCTGAAAAATTCACAAAGATTATTTTTAAGATTTTATTTATTTATTCATGAGAGACACAGAGAGGCAGAGACACAGGTGGAGGCCTGTGGGGAGCCCGATGTGGGACTCGATCCCAGGACCCCGGGATCATGACCTGAGCCAAAGGTAGACGCTCAATCACTGAGCCACTCAGGAGTCTCAGAAAGATTAATTCTTTAAAAATAAACCCAACTTAGGGCATCTGGGTGAGTCAGTTGGTTAAGTGTCCAACTCAATTTTGGCTGGGGTCATGAGGGTCTCCGGGTAGTGAGATCGAGCCCCACATTGGGCTCTGTGCTCAGCATGGAGTCTGCTTGAGATTCTCTCTCCCTCTACTCCTCCTCCCGCCTGCACATGCTGGCTCACTCTCTCTCTGTCTCTCAACAAATGAATACAATCTTTTTGTTAAAAAACAAATGAACTGAACTTTTTTCTCTTCTTTCTCAGGATAGGTAAGAGGACTCAGGGGGAGAACCAGAGAACAGCTTCCTTCCCTGTGGATTTTCCTTGTTACCCAGAAGGGGAAACTGAGGTTCAAAGCGGTCAACAACTTGCCCAAAGGTACAAAGCAGAGGAAAGCCTAAGCTTCGCCTCATCTAGCCTAAAAGCTCCTCAAGGGCAGGGACCTGGTCTCACTCACAGTGTAGCCCCAGCTGGGCAGCGGGCACACAAATGGGCTTGGCAGGTGTCTGTGAGCTGCTCCACAGCAGCAGGGCTTGAACTTGACTCTGAAGCTAGCACTTACCTACCTGGCTTCCTGCTTTTCTGACATTGTTGGTCAACTGGTTTGAATGCCCTGAATTGAGAAGAAACCTCAAAAAATGTCTGACCACAGGCAGAATATGAAAGGGCTTTGAGGGAGAATCAAAAAATGGAAAGAGCTTTCTGATGCTACTATATTCACAGGAGGTGACTATTCAGCTCATGGGCAGAAAACTGAAAGTTCCCACTGAAGCTGCTTCTTTCTGTTTTGCCTCTCTCTGTTTTTTCTGAAAGAACCACACAAAAGGGCTAAGAAAAACTAACCACAAGTGCTATGAGGCCGCACCACGGGGAGACTTAGACTGTTTTGCCTCGTGTTTCCTGGAGTTCCATGTGGAAAGTGGATTGAAGCAGCTGTCCACAACCTGGAAGCGAGCTAGCCATGTCTCCCGAGGCAGAACAAAACGGAAGGGACATCTGGCATTCCTTTCAGTTTGGGAAACACGAGACACTCCTGGAAGAAACACATCGGCAGGTGTTTGAGTAAAAGAGAACAAATCCCAATCATACACTTACAAGTGATGTTTTCCATCTTTCAATAAGATTTTTTCCACCTTAAAAATAATGCATGCTTATTTGGAAGTCACATGAATGTAAAAAGAAAAACAGATATCCATCTAAAGAAAACCACTGTTTACCACTTTAAGTGTGTGTGTATACATACATACCACCTTTATTTGCTTTTGGCATTGAGCATTACACCATAGGAATGTTGCTATATATTTTTTTAATATTTTTTAACCTTATTTTTAAATAATTGGAAGCCTACTTAAAAGAAAAAGAAAAAAGAGGTGCCTATCTGGCTCAGTTGGTACAACATGCAACTCTTGACCTCAGGGTCATGAGTTCAAGCCCCACACTGGGTGTGGAGCCTACTTAAAAGAGAAAAAAGGAAATAATTGCAGATTCACAGGAAATTACAAAATAATACGTGGGGAGAGTTCCCATGTACTCTTCACCCAGTTTCCCATAGTGGTAACATCTTGCGTGACTATAAAACATAATCACAACTAGGAAATTAGCACTTTTAGCACTTACAATGTAGTGTATAGTTCTGTGCAATTTTATCACGCATGTACACTTGTGTAGCCTTCACAGTTACCATACAGAACTGTTTCATTAGCATCACATCCATCTCTCTGCCTCTCCATCCCAACCACCACCCCTAATCTCTGTCAATCATTAATCTATTTTTTAAAATATATATATATTTATATTTATATTATTTATTTGTTTGCTTGTTTGTTTATGAGAGAGCACGAGGTGGTGAGAGGGGCAGAGGGAGAGGGAGAAGCTAACTCCCCACAGAGCAATGAGCCTAACGTGGGGCTCAATCCATGGACCCTGAGATCAAGACCTAAGCCAAAGTCAGACAATCAACTGAGCCAGCCAGGTGCTCCCAAAGCAAGAGAATTTCTACAAAAGGATGAAAACAGATGCAAACATCTGGCAAGAGTTTAGCTCAGACAGGAAAGCCAAATGTCCATTGACCTCAGCTACCTGCAGCTCAGCAAGGAAGCAAGTGTCCTGAGAAGTCTCTAAGCCAGCGTCATAGAATCCAATTTCCAGCAGCCAGATGCCCTCTTGCTGCACCACTTTTGTCTGACCCCCAACTGCAAGGCTCACTCTCCTGAGAGAATAACGACAACACAACAGGGATGAAAGAAATAGAAAAACTATAAAAGACAGACCCAAGAATTCAAAAAAGTATAGCAACCGGAGGACACTTTGTATAGAGCAAATAGTTCTTTATGCCTAACTGGCCCTTGTCATCACTGTATCAGAGCATCATGAGGGCAGGGTTATATTGTGTGTGCACTCCATCCAAAGAGAGGGAAAGGTGATCCATTTTAGAAAGAATTTATATCCGTTTTGGTGGGATGTTTGGACTATATGGTAAAGTCGGTTATTGTAAAGGATGAAGTGATTCTCCAGTAGGGGGAGGGTGATTCTAGACCGCATAGACAGTTATAGGGCTGCGGGGGGGGGGGGGTGGCTGACCATGAGGTCATCAAACTTCCTTCAGCATTAGGAGAGCAGGGCTTTATGTATGTATGTATTTATTCATGAGAGACACAGAGAGGGGCGGAGACACAGGCAGAGGGAGAAGCAGGCTCCCTGCGGGGAACCCCAGGCGGGACTCGATCCCAGGACCGCGGGATCATAACCTGAACCGAAGACAGATGCTCACCCACTGAGCCACGCAGGTGCACCTAAAATAAGATTTTGAAGAAACTTCCCCCCTTGTAAGTAGGGCCAGCCCTAACCCAGAGGCAGCCCATCCAGGCGCCTTCCTGAAATTTTAGCAACTAAAAGCATTCTGTTCACAATAAGAAAACCATTTCCCCCCACACCCTGATTGGAATGTCCCTGAATAGGTTCATGTTGACCCTCCCCGAAATCAACCTGGATGCTATGCGACTCCCGCGGTTCTTTTGTCTTTAGGCGGTTTCTTTCCTTTTGCCTTTAAAAGATCCCTGTAATTGCTAATCGGGGCTCTTTTCCTCCTCGGAGGCGGAGAGCCCGTTTGCGCAAACGTTCAATAAACCCTCTTGCTAATTGCATCTGCCTGTCTGAGGTCTGAGTCTCTGGGGCGTCCACCGGACACGTTGGCACCCGTGAGCCAGGGTCCAACATTTGGGGGCTCGTCCGGGATCTGAGACGCCCCAGACTCAATCCTAAGACAGGTAGGAGGTAAGACTGAGCTCGCTAAATGTCATATCTGTCTTGTCCGTTTGTCTGACTGGCCGGGTCTGTTTTGTGCCGGGTCTGTATTGTGCCTGCAGGACGCTGTACTCTGTATTCTGTATTTGTTTTTTTTTTTTTTTAACTTTATTTATGATAGTCACAGAGAGAGAGAGAGAGAGGCAGAGACATAGGCAGAGGGAGAAGCAGGCTCCATGCACCGGGAGCCCGACGTGGGATTCGATCCCGGGTCTCCAGGATCGCGCCCTGGGCCAAAGGCAGGCGCCAAACCGCTGCGCCACCCAGGGATCCCTGTATTCTGTATTTGGACCAGCGGGGGAGGCAGACGTGCCCGAGACCCCTGGTCCCCCTCCGGAGTCGGACTCCGGAGTGGTCTGGAAGAGGAACGGAGCCCCGGCACTCCCTCCTCTTCAGGGAGGGTCGTCGTTCGCGACCGCTCCCATCTGAATCTGCCGCGCCAGTCCTGTCGTTCGTGTGCGTCTGTTCGTTCCGTGTTTTTCTTCCTCTCCTGTCCTCCTCCTCACCGCTCACCCCTTCTCTACACCCCTGGGGCAGACTGTAACCACCCCTTTAAGCCTCACTCTAGATCACTGGAAAGAAGTCGCCGGCCGGGCACACAATCTTTCGGTCGAAGTCAGAAGACGAAGATGGGTCACCTTCTGCTCCTCAGAGTGGCCGGCTTTCAACGTCGGGTGGCCCAGGAACGGAACTTTTAATATTGACATTATCTTGCAGGTGAAGGCCCTGGTCTTCCAGCCAGGACCCAATGGACACCTCGATCAGGTGCCGTACATCATAGTATGGGAGGATCTCGCTAAGAATCCACCCCCCTGGATAAAATGCTTTATCCCTTCTCAGGGGGGACCGGGTCCGAGACCCTCACCCCCTCCCTGCCCCAATTCCCCGTCCCTCCTCTCCCTCCACCCTTTGCCCCCTAAAATTTCCTGAATCAAAACCTAAGGAGCCGCCTGTGCTCCCAGGGGACCAGGACAGTCTCCTTCTCTTGGACTCCTCCCCTCCCCCTTATGCCCAACCCCCAACGCCCCGCTCGGAGGCCCCTACCTCTCCCTCCGCTCCCTCAGCTCCGACCCCCGACTCTACGGGGGCAGAGGGGCAACCCCTCGCTTCACCCCCGCTCGCCGGTCGCCTCCGCTTTCGGCGAGAGCGCGGGGGAGAGTCGGAGGACGTCTGGACCTCCCAGGCATTTCCCCTCCGGTCAGCAGGCGGCCAGATGCAATATTGGCCGTTCTCTGCCTCTGACCTTTACAACTGGAAAACTCATAACCCCTCCTTCTCCCGAGACCCCCAGGCGCTAACCGGATTAATTGAGTCAATTCTGTTGACCCACCAGCCGACCTGGGATGACCGCCAGCAGCTCCTGCAGACTCTCCTCACCACGGAGGAGAGACAGCGCGTGTACCTCGAAGCTCGGAAAAACGTCCCGGGGGCGGATGGGAGGGCGACCCAGCTGCCTAATGAGATTGAGGATGTTTTCCCCTTGGTTCGCCCGACCTGGGACTACGACACTGTTGCTGGTAGGGAGCGGCTCCGTCTCTATCGCCAGGTACTCCTAGCGGGTCTCAAAGGGGCAGGGCGTCGCCCCACCAGTTTGGCAAAGGTACGTGCTATAGTGCAGGGAAAAGATGAGACGCCGGCAGGTTTTCTGCAGAGGTTAGTAGAAGGCTATACTGGCCACCGTAGTACAGGGCTCAGGGCAGAGTAAGTCAGGACAGAGTAGGGACCTGGGAGACAAAAGAGGACCACGGGTTGAACGAGACCAGTGTGCCTACTGCAAGGAAAAAGGACATTGGGTTAAAGATTGCCCAAGGAAGGGCCAAACGCAGGGACCTAAAAAGAAGCCCATTCCTGTTTTGTCCCTAGAAGATGATTAGGGGTGTCAGGGCCAGGAACCCCCCCCCCGAGCCTCAGATAACCCTTAAAGTGGGGGGACAGCCGGTGACCTTCCTGGTCGATACGGGGGCTCAACATTCAGTTTTAACTGAGGCAAAAGGACCCTTGAGCTCTAAAACGTCTTGGGTTCAGGGGGCAACTGGAGGCAAGTTATATCGATGGACAACCGAACGGAAGGTCCACCTGAGCACTGGGCAAGTAACGCATTCCTTCTTACTGGTCCCAGACTGCCCTTACCCTCTCCTAGGCAGAGACCTTCTTTCAAAAGTAGGGGCCCAGATACATTTTCAGCAAAAAGGGGCCACTATTACTGGCGCGGGAGGGCAGCCCCTCCAGGTACTGACCTTGCGCCTAGAGGATGAACACCGGCTGCACGAGGACTCTCCACCGGCCGTGCAGCCCCTAGATTCTGAATGGCTCACTAACTACCCTCAGGCCTGGGTGGAAACGGCCGGAATGGGACTAGCTGTAAACCAGCCGCCCATAATTATAAACTTAAAACCCTCGGCCACCCCCATATCGAAAGGGCAATATTCAATGAGCAAAGAGGCCAAAGAAGGCATTCGGCCACATATACAGAGACTATTACAATTGGGCATTTTAATACCTTGCCAGTCGCCCTGGAATACTCCTCTATTACCCGTAAAAAAAAACCCAGCACAGGAGATTACCGGCCGGTACAAGATTTACAAGAGGTTAACTGGAGGACAGAGGACATACATCCCACGGTGCCGAATCCCTACAACTTGCTCAGCACCTTACCCCCAAGCCATGTCTGGTATATGGTGTTAGATCTAAAAGATGCATTCTTTTGCCTAAGGTTAAGCTCTCAAAGCCAGCCTATTTTTGCCTTTGAATGGAAAGATCCTGAGACGGGATTCTCAGGACAACTCACTTGGACAAGGCTGCCACAGGGATTCAAAAACTCCCCCACTTTGTTCGATGAAGCCTTGCATCGGGATTTGGCAGATTTCCGAGTTGGCCATCCGGACCTCGTCCTCCTGCAGTACGTGGATGATTTGCTCCTGGCGGCTAGGACAGAACAGGATTGTGTAAAAGATCCTAGCTGAAGTCCATGGCACCAGAGGGGACTTGACGGACCAGCCTTTGCCAGATGCTAAAGCAACCTGGTACACCGATGGGAGTAGCTTTCTACGAAATGGTGAGCGTAAAGCCGGGGCAGCCATGGTAGATGGGAAAGCTGTCATTTAGGCCAGTGCCTTAGAGCCTGGGACTTCAGCTCAAAGGGCAGAGCTTATAGCCCTAACTCAGGCCCTAAGAAAGGCTAAGGACAAAAAGGTCAACATTTATACTGACAGCAGATATGCTTTTGCAACTGCCCATGTTCATGGAGAAATATACCGTAGAAGGGGTCTCCTAACCTCAGCAGGTAAAAACATCAAAAACAGAGAAGAAATACAAGATCTTCTCCATTCCCTCTTTCTGCCGAGAAAACTGAGTATAATTCACTGTCCTGGGCATCAGCGAGGCAATGACCCAGTAGCAGAGGGGAACAGGATGGCCGATGAAACAGCACGGGCCGCTGCACTAGGCCCACAGGCCCTCTCCCTACAAGTACCAGAGGCTGTCCGGACACCGGGGCAACTCTCTCTCGAGTACTCAGACAGCGACCTAGATATCGTCCAGCAAATAGGGGCAGAATATGACGAGCAAATGAAGGTCTGGAAACACCAAGGGAAGACGGTCCTGCCCCAGAAAAGGGCCAAAGAACTGGTGACTCACCTCCACCGATGGACTCACCTCGGACACAAAAAAATTAAAAGCACTCCTCCGGAGAGAAGGTCAGACCTATTACATTCCCAAACTCCCCTCCCTGATCCAACAGGTAACCGACGCTTGTGTACCTTGTGCTAAGGTAAATACCAAACACCTCAAGATGCCTGAGGGAACCAGGATGAGGGGAGAAAAGACCCGGAACTAATTGGGAAGTAGACTTCACCGAAATCAAGCCAGGTAAATATGGTAACAAGTACCTCCTAGTGTTTATAGATACCTTTTCAGGCTGGACAGAAGCTTTCCCCACCAAGCGAGAAACCGCCCAAGTGGTTGTTAAGAAAATCCTGGAAGAAATTTTCCCCCGGTTTGGACTGCCCAAGGTAATAGGGTCGGACAACGGCCCGGCCTTCGTCTCCCAGGTAAGTCAGTTGGTGGCCAGATTACTGGGGATAAATTGGAAATTACATTGTGCATACAGACCCCAGAGCTCAGGTCAGGTAGAAAGAATGAATAGAACAATTAAAGAGACCCTAACTAAATTGACATTGGAGACTGGCACTAGAGACTGGGTCCAACTCCTCCCTATGGTTCTGTTCCGAGTCCGGAACACTCCCACGCGCCATGGGCTAACTCCTTACGAGATTCTCTATGGAGGTCCCCCACCAGTAACGGACTTACTAGATTCTGCTCTTGACCCTCTTGCTAACACTCCCGGTTTACAGGACAGGCTAAAGGCGCTCCAGATTATCCAGCACCAGATCTGGAAACCCCTTGCGGCTGTCTACCGCCCCGGAGACACACCGGCCCACACCCGTTCCAGATCGGGGACTCCGCCTACGTCAGGAGACATCAGTCCAGGACGCTTGAGCCCCGCTGGAAGGGCCCATATACTGTACTACTGACCACCCCAACCGCCTTAAAGGTAGACGGCATTGCTGCTTGGGTCCACGCCTCACACGTCAAGCGCGCCCCATCAACGAGCACCGCTGACACCAGCCAGGACGGACCGGACGAGCCACTCCAATGGAAGCTCCACTGCACCCAAAACCCGCTCAAGATAAGACTTTCAAAAATTGTTCAATGACAGTTGTTATATTCCTACCTCTCCTAGCGCTCTTCACCTCCGCCAAAGGTGACCCTCATGCCCTCAAAAGGTTAACCTGGCAGGTACTAACGTCTGGGGGTGACGACGTCTGGTCTATAACTAAGACCGCCCCCGTGGGAACCTGGTGGCCTGACCTATATCCTGACCTTTGCAAGCTAACCATAGGGGCCCCTAGCCCATGGGACCTAGAGGGATACTTCGACACCTCTAGAGCCCCTAACCAAGAAAGCCCTCCAGGGCGACTGGGATTAGACCCATGGGGAGGATGTGGCACGCCTGACAGAAGGGCCATGCTAAGCACTCTTCCCTTTTATGTCTGTCCCGGGCACCACAGAGATCGCAGGCTAAATCCCACCTGTGGAGGAGGGGAATACTTCTATTGTAAAAATTGGGGGTGCGAAACTACGGGGGATACAGAATGGAGGCCCTCCTCCTCCTGGGATTATATCACTGTCAAGGCTAACTATACTCACCCGACATTTAGCAAATGGAAAACCCTTAATTATGGGCCCTGCCAAGGGTGGTGTCATCCCCTACGGATATCCTTCACGGAGCCCGGAAAAAGGGCTACTTACTGGGCCAATGGATATACGTGGGGACTCAGGTTATACAAAGAAAGAACAGATGATGGTTTTATATTCAGAATTAAACTAAAAATAGAATCCCCAGACCCCGTGGCGATCAGGCCTAACGCGGTCCTCTGGGAACAAAGAGCTGCCCCGGCCCTAGTCGCAGGGAGTGCCGCACCCACTAACTTCGAGGTCACTCCAACCCCTCGGTCGTCTGTTTAATCTTATCATAGGGGCATTCCTGGCCCTTAATCGAACCAGCCCCGATGTAACTAAATCCTGCTGGCTCTGCCTTGCTTCCCCCCCCCCCCTTATTATGAGGGAATTGCTACTTCAGGGACCTATAATAACATCACTAGCACTCAGGGATGCACACCCGACTCCCAACCACAATTCACCCTTACAGAAGTTTCAGGACAGGGAACCTGCATAGGAACACCCCCCCGGGGCTACCAGAGACTCTGTAACACTACCACCCGATTTTGGAGACTGATTCTTACCTGGAGCCCCAGCCGGGAACTTGGTGGGCGTGCAACAAAGGCCTCACCCCCTGTGTGTCGGCTAAGGTTCTAAATAGCTCAAACGACTTCTGTGTCATGGTGCAGATCCTACCCAGGGTGTTCTATCACCCTGCTGAAACTCTAGAAAATCAGTATGATAAACATCCCACCCGTTTTCGGCGCGAACCTGTCTCCCTAACCTTAGCCGTTATGTTGGGACTAGGGGTCGCTACTGGGGTGGGTACCGGCGCAGCTGCTCTTATCCAGGGCTCACAACGTTATCTAGAACTCCAAACAGCTGTAGATGAGGATCTCGGACACTAGAGCAGTCCGTTTCTAAGCTAGAACAGTCCCTCCCCTCACTTTCAGAAGTAGCACTTCAAAACAGGAGAGGCTTGGATTGACTATTCCTGAAAGAGGGAGGACTGTGTGCGGCCTTGGGAGAGGAATGCTGCTTCTATGCAGACCATTCTGGAGTCATCAGAGACTCCATGGCCAAACTCAGGGAAAGGTTAAATAAAAGACAAAGGGACCGGGAGGCCCAGCAGGGCTGGTTTGAAAGCTGGTTAAATCAGTCTCCCTGGTTGACCACCCTAATCTCTACCATTCTGGGCCCTCTAGTTGTCCTGCTCCTGCTGCTAACTTTCGGCCCCCGCGTCCTCAACCGGCTGCTCCAGTTCATCCGAGAAAGATTGTCTATTACCCAAGCTCTGGTATTAACTCAGCAATGTCGGGCCCTCCAAACTGAAGAAATAAATGTTCCCTAAGATTTTAAGGTTAAAATCAGCCCAAACAAGAGGAGGGAATGAAGAAACCTCCCCCCCCCCTTGTAAGTAGGGCCAGCCCTAACCCAGAGGCAGCCCATCCAGGCGCCTTCCTGAAATTTTAGCAACTAAAAGCATTCTGTTTACAATAAGAAAACCATTTCCCCCACACACCCTGATTGGAACGTCCCTGAATAGGTTCATGTTGACCCTCTGTGAAATCAACCTGGATGCCATGCGACTCCCGCGGTTCTTTTGCCTTTAGGCGGTTTCTTTCCTTTTGCCTTTAAAAGATCCCTGTAATTGCTAATCGGGGCTCTTTTCCTCCTTGGAGGTGGAGAGCCCGTTTGCGCAAACGTTCAATAAACCCTCTTGCTGATTGCATCTGCCTGTCTGGGGTCTGAGTCTCTGGGGCGTCCACCGGGCCACGTTGGCACCCGTGAGCCAGGGTCCAACAATTTAAGAGGCAGCCTGTGAAAGGACACTCAGACCCTCCCCTGTCCCCCTGAAACCTTCCTGTGACCAGTACCCTCCCTGTACTGGGAGGTAAAGAGACACCCTTATCATCAGAGATGGGACATTTAGAGCCGAGAAGGCTGTACAAATGCCGCTTGTTACTTTTTACTAATTTACTACCCCACCTCGACCTCTGTGTCCAATTCCTTACTCACTGAAGCTCCCAAAGTCATTTTCTTTGCCTTGTCAGTTCCTCATGCATTTATTGTCTGCCTGAAAGTATGAAAACTGCCTGCCTTGGTCATTTCTTTAGGTTTCAATTTATTATTGGGCCTCAGTGCCCAAGTAATAAAAATTTGAGGGTTTTTTTTTCTTCCTGTTAATCTGTCTCATGTAAATTCAATTATTAGTCTAGTTGGAAGAACCATGGGCCAAGGAAAATTTTTTCCTCCCCTCAGGCTTACTGAGTTGAATAGAATCCCCCAAAATTCGTGTCCACGTGGAACCTCAGATTATGACATTATTTGGAAATAGAGTCTTTGTAGGTGTAATTGAAACTGCTTAGGGGATCCCTGGGTGGCTCAGTGGTTAAGAGCCTGCCTTTGGCCCAGGGTGAGATTCTGGGGTCCCAGGATCGAGTCCCACGTCGCGCTCACTGCATAGAACCTGCTTCTCCCTCTGCCTGTGTCTCTGCCTCTCTCTCTCTCTGTGTCTCTCATGAATAAATGAATAAAATCTTTAAAAAAAGAAAATGGTCCTACAGAACGAAAAGTCTTTAGCTCTTTTGGTGGTGGTGGGTTATATGTTCAAATATTTTGAAATATCTTTAAAAATAGTAAAAAAAATATATATATAAGGCTAGCTAATGACAAAGCACAAGCTGATACCCAGCAAACACCCCCCCACCCCCACCTCACTGCGGGGCAGGGTATGTGTGACATTCCTTCTGGAAGCTCCCAACAGTCTTATTGTTAATGTAGTGCTAGAGGGAAAAGTAACCTTAACTTGACAATGGCAAGGCCTCCAGTATCCCTGAGTCTTCTTTAGCGTAAGAAAGCCCCTTTGAAACCTCCCTTTCCTTTACCTCCCCCAAGTCCCAAGTATATAATTAAACACCCCTGAGAACCCTGGTGCAGCAGCTCTTTCTGCCCACAGGTCCTGTTCCTAGCTACGCTTTAATAAAACCACCGTTTTGCACCAAAGATGTCTCAAGAATTCTTTCTTGGTCCTCTGCTCCGGACCTCACCCCACCAAACCTCACCTACATTCCAAAATTACATATTTGTGTATACATATGTATATGTACACACACACACACACACACAGCTATTACAAATAGATCCCACAATGAAAAACGGCTCAAATACAATAAGGTTTATTTACCATAGTAAAAAAAAAAAAAAAAAAAAGAATATTTTCAAGCTAATTCAAATCAGTTTCCCAACAGTCCAGGTGTAGCATACGTAGGCTGCTGTTATAAATGTTTTGGGGCCACCTGGGTGGCTCAGTCAGTTGGGCACCCAACTCTCGATGTCAGCTCAAGTCTTGATCTCGAGTTCCTGAGTTCAAGTCCATTGTTGGGCTCTGCTTAAGACAAAAATAAATGGTCTTGGCAGGACCTTTCTAGTGGGTAATCTAGCAGTAAATTGAAGAAGCCTTCATGACTGGCACACTGGTGATCCAGCCATTTCTCTTCCTTCAGTTTTGGTTTGGAATTTACTGAACTAGGGACGTCTGGGTGGCTCCGCGGTTGAGCCTCTGCCTCCGGCTTTGGGGCGTGATCCCAGGAATCGGGATCCAGTCCCACATCAGGCTCCTAGCAGGAAGTCGGCTTCTTCCTTTGCCTGTGTCTCTGCCTCTATTTCTCTGTGTCTTTCATGAATAAGTAAAATCTTAAAATATATATATATATATAAAATAAAATATATAAAATAAAATATATAAAAAATATATATATATATATACTTTTTTTTTTTACTTAACTAAATGACTCTTGAGCTGCTAGCATTGTTCAGCGCAGCCCGGCTTTCCCAAACGTGCCCGCCCGGTGGAAATCGCTGGAGAAATCCCGTCGGTTCCTGCAGGTCCAGGGAGGGGCTGGGCAAGCCTGGGGAAAGCCACTGGGTTTCAGCCCGGAGTCACCGGGGCGGTACTTTTGTTTTTTTCAAACCCGGACCGCCGTCTTCGGGGGCTGGAACCAGCGCCTCGGGGCAGGCAGGATAAAAAAGTTGCACAATTCTGTTGAGTATTTATTGGAAACATTTTCTCAAAACCCCGTTAACATAACCATGTACAAAAACTCAAGTGTAATAGGATTGCATTTGTGCAAAAAAGGACGGTAAGACTGGACATTAACT
Organism: Nyctereutes procyonoides; assembly: GCF_905146905.1. NCBI lineage: Eukaryota > Metazoa > Chordata > Mammalia > Carnivora > Canidae > Nyctereutes > Nyctereutes procyonoides. Next base: position 42,608,517 of record NW_026575049.1, on the reverse strand, counting down.
TTGGCTACGAGAAAGGTCCTCGTTCAGTTAGTCGCACTTATTTTTTATTTTTATTAAAGATTTTATTTACCCACGCATGAGAGCGTGGAGAGAGAGAGAGAGAGAGAGAGAGAGAGAGAGAGAGAGAGAGAGAGAGAGAGAGAGAGAGAGAGAGAGAGAGAGGCAGAGCCACAGGCAGACGGCGAAGCAGGCTCCGTGCGGGGAGCCCGACGCGGGGCTCCGCGCAGGTCCGCCTGGGGTCGAGGCGCAGACCCCGCCCCCCGCGCCCGCGCGCGCCCGCGCGCGCCCGCGCCAGGACCCCCGCAGCCCGAGGCCGCCACCCCACTTCCGGCCGCTTCACCCCGCCCCCCAGCGTCTCCGGATCCCCTCCGCGGCCTCGCTCCGCGGCCGCGCTCCCCGGCCGCGCTCCCGCTCCGCGCTGCCCCTCCGCTCTGCAGCGGCCCGGCTTCCCCGACGTGTTTTGTTTGCGACGCTGTCGTGTCACAGCGTGCTTTACGGCCGTGGGGACGGGGCGAGCCGGCGCCAGGGCCACTGCGGCCGGGAAGCGGGGCGGGCGGGCGAGGTTGATGCCCGGTGGCGGCGTGAGCGCGGCGTCTGGCCGGCTTCTCACCGCCGCGGAGCAGAGGGGTGCCCGGGAGGCGGCGGGATCGGCGTCCAGGAGCGGCCCGGGAGGCTCCGGCTCCGGCTCCGGCGGCGGCGGCGGCGGCGGCAGAGGCGGAGCAGGCGGCCCCGGGCCGGGCAGTGGAGGCCCGGGGGGCCCCGCGGGCAGGATGAGCCTGACCCCGAAGGAGCTCTCGAGCCTGCTGAGCATCATTTCGGAGGAGGCGGGCGGCGGCAGCACCTTCGAGGGCCTGTCCACCGCCTTCCACCACTACTTCAGCAAGGCCGACCACTTCCGCCTGGGCTCGGTGCTCGTCATGCTGCTGCAGCAGCCGGACCTGCTGCCCAGCGCGGCGCAGCGCCTCACCGCGCTCTACCTGCTCTGGGAGATGTACCGCACCGAGCCGCTCGCCGCCAACCCCTTCGCCGCCAGCTTCGCGCACCTGCTCAACCCCGCGCCGCCCGCCCGCGGCGGCCAGGAGCCCGACAGGCCGCCGCTCTCAGGTACGCCCGCGGCGCGCCGCTCCCCGGAGCCCAGGTGTGCGCTGGGCAGGCTTCGGGCGCTTTCCGCCTGCGCCCGGGCGAGCTCGGCCGAAGAGCGGAGACGCGGTAGCTCCCACGGACCCGGGGCCGCGGCCCGGAGCGGTAGCCCCGCAGGCGCACCCCGTTCCCGTGAAGCCCGCCTGGCGTGTGACTCGGTCGTAGCTAAGATCCTCTGCTCCCGCGTGGAGGTGTCCGTCGACCCGATGAAGTCCAGAGCCCGGAGAGCTTGTCGGGCGGAGATAGACACCAAGCGGTGTTTAATGGTTTGGCCGCCGCCTTCGCCGGTCTCCTGCGTGCCCCGCCCTGGATAGTGGGGTGGGCAGAGGGTAGAAGGTCGTCGCAGATTCGCGGCCTACCTTAGAACACGCAGGACTGCTGGGCATTATGCGAAATGTAGATTTGTGCAGTGTCGGTGAGATCGGATCAGTGGGTTTCATTCGAGGCCGCCTTCTTAGTTATTTATTTATTTATTTATATTCATTCATTCATTCATCCAAAGAGATGCTTTATGAGACTTGACTTTGGGAGAAGGCTCAGCCAGGAAAGGAGAAAGGCACAGAGAGGGTGGTGATTAGTGAGACAAAGCCCCATGCAGTGGGGGAAGCAGACAGAGGTGGGAAAGTGTGATCTTCCGGTACTAGACCGTGGGGGAAAAAGCGCACTGTCTAGGTAGGGGTCACTATACAGAGTTAAAAGGTGAAGGCAGTGGGTTTTGAGATAATACCAAGAAGTTTTTCGTGGCCCTGGAGGGCTTCGACCCCGTAAGCTAGTTGGCATTCATGCTTGGCATCTCCTCTCGATCTAAAGCATCTCGTGGTTGGTTTATTGCGCTGCTCTTATGTAAGAGGAGCAAACTTTGTGTAGATTGAGATGTCCTTAGGGTACTCGTACCCAAGGAGGCTTTCATTAAGTTTGAGAATGCCCGGAAGGTAATGCAACATATCTTGGGAGGCCTAAGCCCAACCTAGGAGGCCCCTAGCAGACAATGGGGACAGCGTGGGATTTACTCAGAGAGCCCTTTGAATTCTGAAGGCCAGCTCAGGCAGGGGAAGGATGACTTAGGTCCTTTTCAAATGCCGGGAGCCTAAACCTAGATTCAGACCATAGACTGCATTGTAAACACAAATCTGTCCGGGGAGGACTCCATGGATAAGTTATTTTACCTCTCTGTGCCTCAGTTTCTTTGTTTGTAAAATGCAGATAGTAATAATTCCTAGCTGGTAGGGTTATTATGAGAAATAGAAGTATTTACAATAACTGTTAATCACTATTATTATTACTTTCATTAAAGTAAGGATGGTGCTTAAATGGAAAACAGGGAATATCAATACCGGGGCTTGTATTGTATGTCTAGAGTGAGCATCTAATGGATATATTTTTAAAGTTTTTCAGGTGATTCTGATGCAGAGGTAGGACTGAGAATATATCTAGATGTAAATAAGACAGCTTCTCTTCACTCAAGAAGCTTGAGGTCTGGTTGAGGAGACATAAATGTAGCCATGACCCAGTGGAGTAAGGGTTGTACTAGAGGTCACATACGAAATGCCCAGTGGCACAGACGACCAACCACCTGTGTGGCTGGAGAGGTTCTTAGAAGGAGTGAGGTTTTTGCTGGATCTTGGTTAGGGGTGGGATACGGGGTGTATGAGGGAAGGGTGTGGCCCTGTCGGGTGTTTTTAAAGAACTGGGTATATTGGATGTTCTGAAATCAGCAGTCTGAGAACCTGGGAGATTTTGTGTAACTGGAGTGTAGGATATGTGGGTTGGAGGGGAGTTCGAGAGATGAGATTAGGAAAGTGGGTCAGAACTAGATTATGAAGGATCTCATGGTGCAGAATTTGGGGTTTAATTCTGTGTAAACAGGTTAAGTAATGTGAGATTCGTACCTAGAAATATAACTTAAGTGGTAAGTGGGAATGTGGACTGTGGGTGATAGGTGGGCAGGAGTCCGAACTCGGAGCTGGGAAAGTGAGGAAGGCTGTCCTGGAGTCTAGACAAGAAAGGAGGGGAGATGAAGATGAGGGAACAGAGTCTGGCAACAGTGCTGCTGTGGGACAGATGAGGCTTGGTGAGCAACAGAACATGACAGAAAGGAACAGCAGTCAGCACTGGGGGAATTTTGTGGCTATACTGTGCACTGAAGCAGGTGTGACATGTGTACCTGTGCTGCTGATGCTTCTGGTCTCTTCAGCTTGTACGGTTGCTCACAGAAGCAAGGGAGAAAAAGCATTTCTGAGCATTAGCTTTTTTTATTTGTTTTTGCTTGCATGTTTAAGCTCTAGCCTTTGCATGTTGGATACAAAGCTTTTAATAGTTAAAAATTTAAGTTTCATATTTTTGATATTGCCACAAATCACAGAATTTCAAGGGGTATATTTAATTGCGTTTTCATAAATGTATATATTTGGTTAACTGAAACTTAAATAATTTTGTCTTTAAAAATATGTGAGTGGAAATGGCAAGTAGCAAATGCTAATTTTACCAGTCAAGTTAATTTTTAAAAATAACCATTGGAGAAATTGTTATACATTTTTGTTTACAGGATTTTTACCTCCTATAACTCCACCAGAAAAGTTTTTTCTTTCCCAGCTAATGCTGGCACCCCCAAGAGAACTCTTCAAGAAGACACCTCGACAGATTGCATTGATGGACGTTGGAAACATGGGCCAGTCTGTGGATATTAGTGGGCTTCAGCTAGCCTTGGCTGGTAAGGAGCAATCAGTGGTTTGGGTATTCTTGTGTAGTAGCATTAGGCTCCCCTCCCCCCCCTTTTTGAAGGGTTCCCACTTAAAATGAAGGTCTTTGTAATTGTGCTAAAAGCTTCATAACTTCCATGAGAAACGTACCCTCTGTACTAGATCCTTGCTAATGTGGTATATAAATTCATTCTGAGTTTTCACTTGAATTGATTGCTTTTTCAATTTAAGAAGAATGCTGGATAAAATTTAGTAGGTTTAAAAAAAAGTCCCTAATGTCAAAGTGATCTGCAGATTCAATGCAATTTCTATTAAAATCTGAACAATATGTTTTGCAGACATGGAAAAACCCATTGTAAAATTCATACGGAAACTTAGGGGACCCTGAATAGTCCACATGGTTTCTCTTGGCACCCTTGGTGAAAATCATTCTACCTTATATGGAAGGGTTTATTTCAGGGTTCTCTATTCAGTGATCACTGCTTTGTCTGTCTGTATTTCACTTCACACATTTGCTTACAGTAGCTTTGTAGTATGTTTTGAAGTCAGGATGTGTGAAAGCTCCCCTGTCCTGCTGTTTCAAGATTGCTTTGGCGCCTTCTGTGGGACGCATATAAATGAATGAATGGGATCTCTTGAAGCAGAAGCGTGTTGTGATAGAAAATAGGAGCTTTCTTGACCTGGATGGTCAGAGCCTCTCTGAGTAGGGAAGGTAGAAGAGGCACCTTTTGCTAGACTGCTCTGAGAGTGATTGATTAGGGAAATTCTAATATATGGGCAAATTTGTGAACCCTTCACCTTGTGACTGAGTGAGCTGCAGTATTAACTTTGACAGTCCCCCATCCTTCTTACTAGACTTATTGCGTCTGTGACATTTGGTTTCTTATACAAGGTGACATCGTTCAATAAACTGCTTTTTCCTTGGAACATTCCGACCCTCACTTTTTAACTCCTGAGTATCACATTAGAACAATGTTTATTTTCTGAAATCGAGAAATCTTTTTAAGACTTTTAAGGTTGAAGGTATGCAGAAATGCTAATTCACTAGTGCTAGATATAATCTACTCACCGAAATAAAATATGATTATTTCTTGAAAGATTGTATGAGAGCTGGGTACAGAGGTGTGACAGGCAGTTTCAGTCATTTTACCTTCAGAAGGGATATATATTCTGAGGGCTTTTGCTTTATATTCAATAACGTGAGAATCAGATCTGATCTCCCTTGCAACTTCGGATGACTTGAGTTCAACTGTGAGAAAGTTTTAAAGTATATCAAGCCCAGAAAGGAATATATGCTAGAGTTAGTCTCGAGAAAGCTTGGCAAAATGGCTAAACTTGCTGTCTCCTACCCAGATTGAAGATGTCCTAATCCATGCATTTTTACAAATATCAGGGGGGAAAAAAGTGCTGCACTTATCTTCTCTGGAGCTGGCTACACACAAATTCACCTTTGCAGAGGCCTGCAATTCATGTCTTGCAGTAGGATCTATGGACCAGAGGTGTATTTATGGAGGATGCAGTTGCATTTTTTTTAGCTTTAAATAAACAAGCAGACAAGTTATACAAAAGTAACTACAAGGGGCATTTTTTTTTTACCCTATTAACAATGTCAATATTTCAGAGACTTTATTAAAAATTCCAGATTTAATTTAATTTTAAATTAAAAATAACTTGTTATTTTACTACACATTGTGCCAATTTAAACATTTTTCCTAAAAAAAATAAACATTTTTCCTATATTTTTGTCAATAGTATGTTCATTTTCTGTACTTTAGCTAGCAATAGGAGAAAACAGCATCTTGGGATGATTTTAGTTAGAATTTTTCCTATTAAATGAATGAAGTTGAACATGTTATAGATACAAGGCATCTTTCATGTCTGACAGTTTTTCCACTGAATCCATGTTTGTTTGTTTTTATTAACACTGATAGCTCTTTAAGGAATCAGGAATTTAGCCCTGTCTTTTCAAAATTACAAAATCTGTCTCCCTCTGCCTATGTCTCTGAGTCCCTCTCTGTGTCTCTCACAAATAAATAAATAAGATCTTTTTTAAAAATTACAAAATCTGGGGATCCCTGCGTGGCTCAGCGGTTTAGCACCTGCCTTTGGCCCAGGGCATGATCCTGGAGTCCCAGGATCGAGTCTCACGTCGGGCTCCCGGCATGGAGCCTGCTTCTCCCTCCTCCTGTGTCTCTGCCTCTCTCTCTCTCTCTCTCTCTATCATAAATCAATCAATCTTTAAAAGATTACAAAATCTGAAATATGTAGTTTCATAAAATCTGCATGTATTAAGGAATTATAAAGTGACCCTGGAGCAGCATCATCTAGGTTAAGAAATATGTTTCAGGACCTAGAGTCTCCTTGGGTGTTTCTCTTACTAGCTGATCCCCTTCTCCCCCATCACTAACCTCACTTTTGTGATAATCAGGATTTACTTTATCGCCCTCACCTTTATATATGCCTGTAGTTTAACTTTGGATGTTCTTCAACTTGAGATATATGTGGAAACATGCGGTGTTCTTTTGGGTGTTAATTGTAAAGTGAATCCATGTTGATGAATTGTAGTGGTTGATTTTCATTGCTGTTGTGACATTCATACAATGGAATATCAAGTTCTCCATCCATTTTACTTTTTTTTTTTTCTTTTTAAAGACTTCACTCACTTACTCATGAGACACAGAGAGAGAGGCAAAGACACAGGCAGAGGGAGAATCAGGCTCCATGCAGAGAGCCCGATGTGGGACTTGATCCCAGGCCTCCAGGATCATGACCTGAGCCGATAGCAGGCGCCAAACTGCTGAGCCACCCAGGGATTCCCCTGAGCCACCCAGGAATCCCCCCATTTTACTATTAAGGGACATAATGTTGCTATGTACATTCTGGTAGTACATGTGAAAATATTTTTTCTAGGGAGATAAGCAAATGTAAAACTTAACTAGCTAGTGGCAGATTGTTTTCCAGAGTTGCTGTGCCATGTTTCATTCCCATTAGCAGTGTGCAAATTACCTGACATTCTCTGCATCTGATGATTTCAGGCTTAATTTTTGTCAGTCTGAAGGGTATGTAATAGTATCTTGTGTTTTGACTGATCCCCACACCCCCACCAGTGAGGTTGAACTTTTTTTTCTTTAAAGATTTTATTTATTTATTCAGGACAGAGAGGGGAGGGGGCAGAGACACAGGCAGAGGGAGAAGCAGGCTCTGTGCAGGGAGCCTGATGTGGGACTCGATCCCGGGTCTCCAGGATCACACCCCAGGCTGAAGGCGGCGCTAAACCGCTGGGCCACCGGGGCTGCCCTGAACATCTTTTCAAAGGTTTATTGGCCATTCAATCTTTTTTTTTTTTTTTAATTAAATGGTTGTTGAAGTCAGTCCATTTTTTTTTTAAGGCTTTTTTTCCCCCAAAGATTTTATTTATTTATGAGAGAAAGAGAGAGAGAGAGAGAGAGAGAGAGGCAGAGACACCGGCAGAGGGAGAAGCAAGCTCCATGCAGGAAGCCTGATGTGGGACTTGATCCCAGGACCCCCAGGATCACAACCTGAGCCGAAGGCAGACGCTCAACCCTTGAGCCACCCAGGCGTCCCTGTTTTCATGTGTCTGTTGGTCATCTGTATATCTTTAGAGAACTGTCTGTTCTGATCTTCTGCCCATTTTTAAATCCTTTTTTTTTTTTTTTTGGTGTGGTAGGAGTTATTTTGGATATTAACCTTTTACCATATACAGAATTTGTAATAGTTTCTCCCATTCAGTATGTTTTCATTTTAATGGTTTCCTTTGCTGTATGAAAGCAAGAGGGGAGAAGCAGATTCCCAGCTGAGTGCAGAGCCTGCCATGGGGCTCTATCCCAGGACCCTGGGATCATGACCCGAGCTAAAGTCCGACACTTAACCATCTGAGTCACCCAGGTGCCCCTATGTATATATGTATGTACTTAGTAGGTTCCAAGCCCAATCAATGTGGGGCTTGAACTCACGACCCTGAGATTAAGAGTCCCATGCTCTACCAATACCAACTGAGCCAGCTAGGCTTGGTCTTGGTTTTAGGCTCTAGGTCTAGTTTGTCTTGCCACCCAACTTTTTTTCCCCCATCCATTTGCATGGGATACCTTCACTTTCAGTCTGTCTTTGGGTTTGATGTTTGTGTCTCTTGTAGGAAGCATATAAATAGGTGTTGTCTTTTTACCCAGTTACCCTATGCCTTTTGAATTAAAAGTAAATGGGCACTTAATTTATTTTTAAAGTAAATCTTCATTGATACATACTTTTTGCCATTTTGTTGTTTCCAGATGTTTTTGCAGTTCTCTGTTCTTCCCTTGCTCTCTACCCTTATGTTTGATGACTTTATTTAGTGTTAGGCTTGGATTCTTTTCCTTTTTTCTGAATCTATTCTAGGTTTTTGACTGGTGGTTACTCATGTTCGTATATAATATTCTTTGTATATACCAGTCTAAGGTAATGGTTAAGTTTGAACACATTCTGAAAGCATTATATTTTTACTTCCCCACCTGACACCCTGTGTTCCACATTTTATTTTTTTTTTTAAGATTTTATTTATTTATTCATGAGACACACAGAGAGAGGCAGAGACACAGGCAGAGGGAGAAGCAGGCTCCATGTAGGGCCCGACGTGGGACTCGATCCCAGGTTCCCAGTATCATGCCCTGGGCTGAAGGCAGGCGCTAAACTGCCGAGCCACCCAGGCTGCCCCTCGTAAGGCTAGTTTAGTGGTGGTAAACTCCTTTAACTTTTGTTTGTCTGATAAACTCTGTCCTTCAGTTCCGAGTGATAACCTTGCTGGGGCAAGTACTCTCATGTTTTTTCCTAGCACTTTGAATGGATCATGCCACTTTCTTCTGACCTGCTGTTCCTGCTGAAAGAACATCAGATAGCCTTATGGGGTTTCCTGTGTAACTATGTGCCTTTTCTCGCTGCTTTTAAGATTCTCTTTTATCCTTAATTTTTAACATTTTATTTATTTTAAAAGATTTTTATTTATTCACGAGAGACACAGGAGAGAGGTAGAGACATAGGCAGAGGTAGAAGCAGGCCCCTGTGGGGAGCCCAATGTGAGACTTGATCCCAGGACCCGGGATTACACCCTGAGCCAAAGGCAGACAGTCAACCACTGAGCCACCCAGGTGCCCCAATTTTTGACATTTTAATTATGTGTCTTGATGTGGACCTTCTTGGGGCTATCTGCTTCCTGTACCTGGCTGTTTCCCTGGTTAGGGAAGTTTTCAGTGATTATTTCTTCAAATGTTTTCTGCCTCTTCTTTTGAGTTTCCCTATAATGCAAACATTATACTTGAACAGAAGAAATTCTTTAACCTAGCCTCATTTAAAAATTTTTTAATATTTTTGCTGCTCAGCTTGGGTGGTTTCCTTTACCCTGTCTTCCAGATCACTGATACTGTCTTTATCTGCTTATCTGCAGTTGATTCTCTAGTGTAGTTTTCATTTCAGTTGTATTCTCCAGCTCTGTTCTGACTTCATTCACTTTTCTCTCTAGTGAGGATCTTTATGACCATTACCCAAACTCTTCATCAGGTAGATTGCTTATCTCATTTCCTTTAGTTTCTTTTTTTGAGGTTTTGAGTTGTTTTTTTATTCAGAACATATTCCTCTGTCTCATTTTGTCTGAGTCTCTGTTTGTTTTTATGTAGTAGGTATGTCAGTTAAGTCTCCTCATCTTGTAAATAGTGGCCTTATATAGAAAACGCCCTGATGGGCAGCCCAGTGGCTCAGCGGTTTAGCACCGCCTTCAATCCAGGGCCTGATCCTGGAGACCTGGGATCGAGTCCCTGCATGGAGCCTGCTTCTCCCTCTGCATGTGTCTTTGCCTCTCTCTCTGTGTCTGTCATGAATAAATAAATTTTAAAAATCTTTAAAAAAAGAAAAAAATAAAATGCCCTGAGGAGCCCAGTACTGACTCAATCCTCTTTGGTCACAAGTACCAGGCACTGTAGGGGTATCTGTTGTGTGGGCTGTATGTACCTTCCTGTTGTGAATGGTCTGCAATGGCTCAGGGTGCTCTAAGGGGTAGGAGTGGCCCCCAGCACAGCTGGCTGAGAGGCCTGACTGTAGCTGCTTCTGGCTGCTTGATTTGTAGTTTTTGGAAAAAAACAAGACAATACAAAAACATAGATTGAATCTTGCCTTTTGTTTATATCCCCAATTAGTAGCTTGTCTATTCTCTTGCCCTGTGGTACCCTCAATTTAAAAATATCTCTTATTTTATCCTTTTTCAGAACGTCAGTCTGAATTGCCAACCCAAAGTAAGGCTAGCTTCCCTAGTATTCTCAGTGACCCGGACCCAGATTCTTCAAATTCTGGATTTGACAGCTCGGTTGCCTCTCAAATCACAGAAGCTTTAGTCAGTGGACCAAAGCCGCCTATTGAAAGTAGGTACATACAATTTTATGTACTTGGGTTTTATTTTACCAATACCCTGAGACTTGGTTTTCTAAAGCAGTTATTTTTTGTTGCTCCCTAGACTTGAATTCAGTGAAAAACCTCCTAGCGTCTAGTAGAACAGAGTAGAGGTGGTCAGTTTAGTTTCTTCTGTAATAAAATTACATACCAAATTTTTTATTATCAGCAGCATTCTGGAAGATAGATTTTACAAAAATGAGTCTTTTGTAATGTATTACCTTTTTCTTTTTTAGTGCTTTATTAATCTTATCATTACCTTCTCCCTTGTAAAGTTTTACTAATCTTATAGTTCCTAATTTACTTTAATTCAAAGAAAACACCTACTGAACATGAAATCCGATAGCTGCATCTTTTGGTTTCACGGGCTTCTATGTGGTTTTAATGATGAAGGCATGCTTTATGCTTAAGAATAAGGAAAATGTTCTCCAAATTACAGTGTTACCATGAATTTTAAACTTACATGACTTTAATGCCATTAACACATCTTTGGCATAAATGGGCTTAATAACTGAGGTCTCATCCAGTCACCGGTGTGCCTGAAGGCCCATGGCACATGCTGATTTTTATTTAACATTTGTTTAAGGACAACTTTGTGTTGCATGAGCCACCAGAAAGGTATGTGAAAACCCCAATCAATTAGATATTCAATCTAGCTAACATGAGGCATCTGTACTTCATGGAAATGTTTCATCACAGTAGTAGTGCTTCTCATAAAATGTCAAAATTTTTATCTTTTTTTAAATACTCTGAAAAGAGATGGAGATGCTAGTCCTGGTGATAAAAATGAGAGAATAGTTCAAGATAAACTGATGATTCTTAGCTAGAAAACCTCAATAAACTAGTCTCAAATTTGGCATGGGCTAGGATCCATGATTGGAATAGGCCACCTTAGGGCCTTGTGTGGAAACCAAAATGAGGTATAAAAATCCCAGCCAGTGTTTATTTTAGTGGGTTTTTATTTTTTTTAATAATTTTTTTAACTTTTATTTATTTATGATAGTCACAGAGAGAGAGAGAGAGAGAGGCAGAGACACAGGCAGAGGGAGAAGCAGGCTCCATGCACCGGGAGCCCGACGTGGGATTTGATCCCGGGTCTCCAGGATCGCGCCCTGGGCCAAAGGCAGGCGCCAAACCGCTGCGCCACCCAGGGATCCCTTTAGTGGGTTTTTAAACTTAGGAATCAATGTTGTTTCACAAAATAGTTGAAGTATTGAGTCACTGCATTTTCTTGTACAGTTTTATGAACAGGAGTACGGGATTTTTGAATTAGGGGATTCAAATGTCATTTTGAAAATGTCAAAAAGCAGCTATACTTTTCTGTTTCCTGCCATTTCATGAAATGCAAAGAAAAAAGTTACAAATAATAGTGGTCTCTGAATAAAAATAATGGTAACCAAGAGTAGGATGAACGAAATCAAATGGCATTTCATTTTTCCCATAAGAATTTTTACCAGTATGTGAAGTTGTATCCTTTGCTTCTGAGTGGTGATCATGCTTGAATTAAAAATTGCCAGATCATGGTAGTGCCTTTCTCTCTTGAATAATAGATTTGGTGTCTAGCAAAATGATGTTCTATTGATATTTCGTTTTGTTGGTATTCTGAATAAAACCCTGAATTTCTAAATCATCTCTGCCTTGGATTTTGAAGCCTTGAGTGTTTTATCATGTTACCTTTATAAAGATATGTATAGATGTTAGCTTACTAAATGAAACAAATATTCCTGTTCTCATTAAAGGCCATTTCCGCCCAGAGTTTATTCGTCCACCACCTCCACTCCACATTTGTGAGGATGAGCTGGCTTGGCTGAATCCAACAGAGCCTGACCATACGATTCAATGGGACAAATCAATGTGTGTCAAGAATAGCACTGGTGTGGAGATCAAGCGAATAATGGCCAAAGCCTTCAAAAGCCCCTTATCTTCTCCTCAACAAACACAGGTATTTATTTATTATAAGCATTTCTTATCTTTAGTCCTCCACATTAAGTGGCCAATAAAATGACCCTGTCAACAGGAGTCAGCAGTAGGAAGGGTTTTACATCCAAGGAGTCTTGGATCTCTGAATCTTCATTCTGCTTCTCCAGTTCTGGTCATTTTACTCTGGTGGGGAAAGACTGATAATTCAACATATATCAACTCTTATTGGAACCATTGACTCTAGGAGAGGAGGGGTAAGATAGATCTCACTTGTGATCGTGATTACAGTGTTTGTAGTTCACTTTGTTTGCTAGGCCATTCCTGAAACAGTTCACTGTGGTATTTGCCAGTAGGGAGGAAGTGTGGAGAATTTTGAAGAAAAAGCACTTATATTTTTGAAGAGAACTATTTGAATTACATAGTTGAGTAGGACCTGAACTGCATCATCCTGCAAAGTGAGGGACTGCAACAGGGCAGCTCTCCCTCTTCCCTTCCTGCTTCTCTCCTCAAGCATTTGTTGTCCACCTGGGGCTGTACTCTTGTTTCTCCTGTTCCTCAGTTCTCTGTGGTGTGTGCTTTTCTGGAGAGCTGGTTGGCAACTAAATTATTTTTGGTTCTAGCTGAGGACAGAAAAAGTCTACAAAGGCGTTAAGGATGATATTGTTATATAATCCAGACATTATAGCCAACCAGACAATACCAAGTTTGGCTTAATGCCCAGGAGGAGAGATCATTAGCATATTTGTAAAGTCTTTGCAGTTCAAGACATGATTAAAATAATGGGTTTGAAGGAAGAAATTTATGAAGTTGGTTCAATGCAGATAATTTTTTTTTGACTCAAAAACCTCTTTTTAAAAATTTGATTGTATTTAGCTCCTGGGTGAGTTGGAAAAAGACCCCAAACTCGTTTATCATATTGGCCTGACTCCAGCCAAACTTCCTGACCTAGTGGAAAACAACCCCCTAGTTGCTATAGAAATGCTGCTGAAGTTAATGCAGTCAAGCCAGATCACGGAGTATTTTTCAGTCCTGGTCAATATGGACATGTCCTTGCATTCAATGGAAGTTGTAAATCGGTAAGTGTTATACTCAATCAGGTGTGTGTGTGTATGTATGTATGTGGGGTATAATATAGATGCTGACTGGCCAGAAGGGAAAAACTTGCAACAGACTTTAAGGCAGGGATTTTTTATTTTTATTTTTTTAAACCTTCTTGAAATTTTGCTAAAGACCATGTCCATTTAGGCTTACCAGCCAGTGAGAAAAAGCGTGGCTTCGCCTGGCTGGAAGCTGGGTGATCACAAGTATGTGTACAGGAGAGTGTTCTTTTCAACCTTACTTTCTTTCACTGGCAAAACTGGTTACCTGCTTTTTGAAAGTATACTTCACTTCTGCATTCTCTGCTCAAGCCTTTCCCCTTCGGTGAAGACTCCCACTTCCTTCAGGGTCTTCGATTCTGGTTCAGTCCTTGGATTGAGCTACCTCTGACTGCTTGCTTCTTCCCCCTTCACTACATTCTTAACAGCATTATTGTCTTCACCAGATTTAGTCCAAGAATAACCACATCTTTTTAATCAGTATTATTGTTTCTAGAGAATAATTTAAAGGACAAGGTCTGCTTATGCTCCCCACCCCCCATCTCAAGTGACCACACCACTATTCCTTGGAGCACTAGTTCCTCAGTGCCTTATGGAAAAGGGTTCTATAGTCACATTTCTTTTGGAAATTCATACTATATAGTTAGCATAGTATCCCTTTATCTGAACATGGAATTCCTATCCCACAGAATCCTTTGGAAAATACCAGCTTTCCTTTACAAGATTCTAATATGCCACCATGCCTTCTGTCTGGGTCTCTACCACCAGGTTCCTAAATGTACCACACTAATCCCAGATTCCAAGATTTTTCCTCCTAGCATCCACTAGGTTATAAGGAACACTTCTAGGTTCCAGTTCCTTTCAAGGCTTTTCCCATATTTTCATTTATACTGCTTCTTGCAAACCCCTCATTTTAGCATTTATATATATATGTAGTATACTATTTACTTACTAAACTATACCTCCTTCTCAGATATACCATCTTGCATATAGCATTTAGGCATAATCGGGGTTTAGTAAATGTTACTTATGAGAGCTTGAAGACCGTTAACTGAATTATGATTCAACCGAGGACACACAGAAATGTTTTTTAAAAAATGAGTAATTACCATGTGTAATGCTAAGTACAGACTTAAAAATGGAAATCCTCTTTATTAACAAGCAGAATGGCTCAGGCTCATTTACATAAATATGTTTACAACTAGGTAACTGATCCTAAGTTAGAAATAAGTAACCATAAAATATAAATTTCTCTTTGGTTAACAGTGTTTAACAGCCCTAACTTTTTAACTTTATGAAACAGACTAACTACTGCTGTTGATCTACCTCCTGAATTTATTCACCTTTATATATCAAATTGCATCTCTACTTGTGAACAAATTAAGGACAAATACATGCAGGTAAGTAACAGAAATTTTTGTAATTGTAAATTTTATAAATACCTGCCAAGAAAATGGATACACTAAAACTGGCTTTCTTTTTTTCAGAATCGTTTGGTTCGTCTTGTGTGTGTCTTTCTCCAGTCCTTGATCCGAAACAAAATTATTAATGTGCAGGACTTGTTTATAGAAGTGCAGGCATTCTGTATTGAATTCAGTAGGATACGAGAAGCTGCTGGCCTTTTCCGGTTGTTGAAGACATTGGATACTGGAGAAACACCTTCTGAGACCAAAATGTCAAAATAATACCTCATCAGAACCACCACGTTCCTTGTTCAGCTGTATTGTGACTTAATTTTTAAAAACTGTTAGAACCTTGAGTGGATTGCTTGGCCTAATGCATATAAACACCACTTTATCTACTTAAAGCAAAATTTTCCTTTCCTGGATGACTCACTCCTGGAGATGGATTTTTGGTAAGAACTTGGAAGTGTCTTACTGATGATTAGGAGTAAAGGTTATCCAAAAAATTACTGCAAGACAGTAGATAAGGTCTTTAGCACTGTAGAGCAATGTTAAAACACAAGTTATAGGCTACCAATAAATCAAGAATCCAGTTTTCTTAAGGTTCTTATATTAAAGTATTCAATGAAAGTAAATGAAGACATTCTTAAGAATTTGCATTACTGCCCTTGAGGTGAAATCAGCTGAATGTTTTGGAATCAAGAGGCAAATAGAAGTTTGGTCCTCCAACCCATTTATGCATATAGTCCCTTATTTCTCATTAAGCACAGTCTGAACCAAGGACATGCTTCTAACTTGATCCTTTCTTGTCATGGGGACTTAATAGACAACAAAAGACATGCATTTCTTGGACCTCTTACAAACATGGGAACTCTTAGAAACCTTCTTTTGAGACTACAATAGTTGATATGGTTTTCTGGGTTTTTTTCCCCTTAAGATGTTTGTTCTTCAGTTATCAGTCTAAGATAGTTACTTTTTTGTTTTAAGGAAAACTATTAGTCCATGCTTTGGGAGATAGTATCACCACTGAGGAACTGTCATGTCATATCTCTTCCTGAGTGGGAACTGTACCTGCTGCCTGTGATGGGGCAGATGGCATCGTGTGGGCTGTTATCCCTCATTTAACTTTGGACAACAGTGCCTTACATTAAAGTTTTTTATGAACTATATTATCTGATGTGTATTTTTTTACTTGAAGAAACCATGAAAAATTAGTTTACTGAGGTTACTTCCAAAGCACATTCTTTATAGGGAAATAATCAAATCAACAGGAGTTACCTTCCAGTTCAGCCCTCAGCAAAAGTTAAAGGGAAACCAAGCCTAGTGATTTTAAGAGGAAGATAAATAAGTTCTAATCTTACAATATTGGCAAAACAGCAGTACTCTTAGTTCTTATGAAAGTAAGAGATTTGTAAATAACTTGCTTAAAGGAAATAACCCAAGCCAGTGTAACAGAGGAATGCCTTTAAGCATACAAAATGCTAGCAACAACCTTGATTTCTCTCCATACCTAAAAGTAGACATCACTGTTTTACATACTTGGTTTGGGAAAAGAAACCGTTCATTATGCAGATACTTTTTTGGAATGGCGGAGTTGGGACCACTGTTGGAAGCAACCCAAACTCAGCTCCGGGGCCTACTGATTCTCTGACAACCTCAAATTCATGGCCAAAAGCACTGTAGCTTGTGCCTGGACAAAACTTATCTAACATGTATTTTCTCTATAAGGCTGATAACAGCCTTCCTGTGCTGAGAACAACAGATAACACTATGCTTGGGGGCTATTTTAAACTGTGAAATCACTAAGGTATAAAATTTTAGAAAATGTACACTGTGGAAAAGGACACAGTGTTGACAATTTGGGAGCTGAAACAAGAAGGCAAAGTGTCCTTGTCCTCTCGTTCAACCTCAACTGGAAGTGTGTCAGATGCCTCAGAATTTTCACCACACTGTATGTGTCCACAAACTCAAAAGCACTGCACATCCTGATTTTGGGGTTACAGATAAATTTCAGTAGGCAAATTTACAAACACGGACTTTGCAAATAAAGAGACTGAGTACTGCTAATCATTTCAAGATCACACTATTGGTGTTTACTTGAAAGAGGGAAGATTTAGAAGTCTAAATTGCTTACAAAGAGTAGTAATAATATTTAGGGAACATTTTATAAAAAAGGTTTACATTTACAACACCAACAAAAAGTTCTTCATTAAATATTCTTAAAAGTAGAAGAAAGTTTACCTGAAATAAATTATAATCCTGGGATTCAGTTAACTGTAATCAACTTTTAAGTGTAGTTCAATATACTGCCATATTAAAAACAACACATCTTGAATTCTCTGGATTTTCTGAGTGTCTAGTTGTAGTATCTTCAAAATCACCTGTTAAAATGACAGTATTAAGTTACATCTTAGGATAGAAATAAAAGATCGTTCAAAGAAATGAATTGAGACCCTAAGCTAAAACTGCTTCAAACAGCTTAACTGTTTATACATTTAAACAACTTTAAAGAAATGGTTATCATGCACCTTTCTTACAGAGTACACACTTATACAAACTTTTTTTTTTTTTAAAGACTTAGAGTGAGAGATCAGGGGGAGGGACAAAGTCTTAAGCAGACTGCTGCAGTACAGGAAGCCCAACTCAGGGCTCAATCGCATGACCCTGATTATGACCTAAGCCAAAATCAAGAGTTAGATGCTCAACTGACCAATCCACACAGGCGCCCCTACTGCCACAAACTTAAGCAGCATGTACCACTACTTAATACATACTGTAATGGTTTACATTCCCAAGAATAATAGATCCCATACCTATTTTTTTTTTTTTTTAATTTTTAAGCAGGCTCCACGCTTGGTGTGGAGCCCAACACAGGGCTTGAATACAGAACTCTGAGATTAAGACCTGAGCGGAGATGAAGATTTGGATGCTTAATGGACTGAGCCACCCAGGTGCCCCTCATGTACCTATTTTAAATACTCTGAGTAATAGCACCTTCATATAATATATTTTTTAAAAGATGTTCTTTATTCATTTGACAGTGAGCACAAGCAGTGGGGAGCAGCAGGTAGAGGGAGGAGAGGCAGGTTTCCCCACTGA
Organism: Nyctereutes procyonoides; assembly: GCF_905146905.1. Taxonomy (NCBI): domain Eukaryota; kingdom Metazoa; phylum Chordata; class Mammalia; order Carnivora; family Canidae; genus Nyctereutes; species Nyctereutes procyonoides. The sequence continues at coordinate 42,590,730 of NW_026575049.1, read as the reverse complement.
GCAGGGAGCCCGATGTGGGGCTCGATCCCAGGACTCTGGGATCATGACCTGAGCCAAATGCAGACACTTAACCAACTGAGCCACCCAGGCACCCCATTAAGATAACATGTTAATGATATCTGGAAAATTAATGCATGGCCAGAACTTTAATTCTTTAAAATTCTTGCACCCTCTACCTACTAAGACATTTTGTTGGTTTCACTTTAATCTGTCTGTTCTTACGCAGTCACTACTGTTCTAATTAGGAAATCTCTAAGATGCTTTCAAAAGCACTTATAATCCTGGGATCCAATACCTATGCAGTCTAAAGCCCGCAGAAATACTGGTGTTCCCAGGCTTCTCAGCCTATACTTCATCAAAAAGAAGGGACTTTTTTATTCTTTTTTTTTTTAATTTATTTGTTTATGATAGTCACAGAGAGAGAGAGAGAGAGGCAGAGACATAGGCAGAGGGATAAGCAGGCTCCATGCACCGGGAGCCCGATAGGGGATTCGATCCCGGGTCCCCAGGATCGCGCCCTGAGCCAAAGGCAGGCGCCAAACCGCTGCGCCACCCAGGGATCCCGACTTTTTTATTCTTAATGTGATCCACATACCTTCTTCAATTTACAACTTATTTTATACTTACTCTTAGAATAAAGGTCAATCTCTAGCTGCATGGCTAAGTGATGATATTGTAGAAATTTCACTTTTATAACTAGAATTACACACCTTAGCATTTTTTATTTTATTTTTTTTTAATTTTTATTTATTTATGATAGTCACACAGAGAAAGAGAGAGAGGCAGAGACACAGGCAGAGGGAGAAGCAGGCTCCATGCACCGGGAGCCCGACGGATTCCATCCCGGGTCTCCAGGATCGCGCCCTGGGCCAAAGGCAGGCGCCAAACTGCTGCACCACCCAGGGATCCCACACCTTAGCATTTTTTAAAGTGAAATGCTTGTCTTTTTAAAACTTCAAAAACAAAATTAACTGGGAAAGGTGTAGGTGGCTTTTCTAATTAGTTGTTGCATCACAGAAACAGCACAGGTTATACAGAAGATTCACTGGCTCAGGCCAGCATCCTGTGCTTTGTAAATCACAAACTGCGCTGAGCTCAAAGAAACTGCTTTTAACCAAACATATAATTACTTCAAATTCTAAGTTAGTAGGATACACATACTGATTTAATCTCAGTCTTCACTGAGCAAATAAATTTTAATGTTCTCAAAAGAAGAGATTTGCCAATTAAGCTATCCTCTTGGGGAATTTGGTTACCCTAGGTATTTCATCCAAGTGGGAACACACCTGTTCTTGAAAGTCTATTATTTTATGGTTCTGGCAGTCCTGGACTCAGCAAGTATACTGTAAAGTATGTAGAAAGGTATTTACTACTCAGTTAAGGCCAGATGTCTCAGGTTCGCCAGTTGGTTTTTTTGTTTTTTTTTTCCCCCCGTTAAAAAATATCTGAGCCCTTTTTGGGAGGACTCCTCTTGGAAAGACTGCCCAATGCAAAGCTTCAATTCTGATGTTACTGAGGTCAGACCAGTGGTTCGCTTCCGGAGATTTTGTCATCGTGCACCCCACAGAGAGCAAACTGCTAATGGGCACACTGCAATTCGGCCTTTTATTGTCATCACTCCTCAGTGACTGCAGTGAACAATCTCATGAAAGGCTTTATATATTGAAGATCCCCAAAACATCAGCAAGCAAGGAGGTTTACCTGCCGAAGGTGCCGTGTTTTTGTGCCTCGTCCCAGCCTTTGTGGTTTTCCGGTGGGAAACCCAGAAGCAGCTCCAGGTAGGCAGCAGATGACAGAGTGCTTCACATTCTGCGTCTTTTACACGCTGACCGTGACTTTGAAAGGTAAAAAAAATGTATATTGTTTCTACACTATTTGTTAAACAAATGGACTCTTGTGGAAGGAAAATGATTACTGCCATAAATAGTATGACTAACCTTAATCAAACCACTCTGGTTTACTCCTCCTTCATTACATTCCCCATATTCCAAGTAGCATTTCATCAATTTTATGTCTCAGCAAAAATTCTAATATTTGACCCTTCTCTATCATATTTATTTCTATCTAAAAAAAGCCTAACAAAGGAAACTTTTAAAGTGCTGCAGTTTTCTATTTTCTCTTGATAATTCCTTTCTCTGCTATTGAAGGAGAGAGATGGGAGGGACTATTTCTAGACATGGGACCAGACCACTACAATCCTTCTAATCTCTTATATTTATAGTTTAGTGTTAAAATTTTTGAATGAAGGAAAGCTATGTCTGATAGCTAATTAAGACATTATACTTCTTAAGTATAAAAAAACAGTGTGTTTGATCTATTACAGTATTCTTTTTAAAAGTCTACTTCATTGGATACCAGAAAGAACTGCTAATTTTTAAAGCATTTCTCCCAAGTATGTATCTTAAAATACAAAGAGCAAAAAACTTACATGGTACAGAATCAAAGACATACTTTTCCATTCTCAATAAACCACAGAAGGCAGAATTCAACAATAATGGCTATTATGGAAACCTACTTTGAGGCTGTTAAATGAGAGCTCAAAGAAAAGTTTCAGTAGCTCCTCAAATTGAATCTGGCCAGAGTTTACTTCAGTTAAATGAAAAAAAAAAAAAAAAGACGTAAAGTAAAACTCACCAAGTATTCCACTGTGACTGGCTAGAATCCAGATGCAACAGTTTTGGGGAAAAAAAAAAAAAAAACTCTACACAACTTAGATGCAGCTGTAAAATAAATTCTTTAAATTTAAGTAATTCTATTTTTCTCAATAGGCATTTATTTTTACTCACAAAATAAACATATACACAGCAACGAGCTTAGAAACAACAAAGGACAACAGTTTCAAGTTAAAAAAAATCTCTCCCTCACCCTCCTCAACTTCTACCTCCAAGAAGGGAAAGGAGAAGAGTGTGTGTGTGTGTGTGTGTGTGTGTGTGCTTAATCACTTTGGAAAACTTAAGAGCGCAGTCTTCAAAAGCGTTACATTAACCTGACCTTTTCACTTACAAGAACAGCTAAGATTAAAAAGGATAGATGATTACACAAGGTCATGATTATTAAGTCTGCTTTAAATCAATCAAAACTGACTGCTTATTTTGTAACAATGATCAAAATTCTCCATCTATCCCCCTTTTAATTGTAAAGATAAAATCGTAGTTGGAACCAATATATTCATCATTTCCAAAAGTCTCAGTCTGCCTACTCTATCTCCTTAAGGCAATGAATTTATTGCTCATGTGTGATGCAGAATCTTAGTTCTATTTGTAGAATAAATGGACAAATTTCCCTCTCCTTTAGGTTGTCACAAGAAATTAAGAATTAAAAAGGAAAAATGCAAATCCTAAAGTCATCTAGTGCTTTTCCTATAATTCCAAAGAGGAAACCAGAAGTATTCTTAGGTTTCAAAGTCTTTATCTGATAACATGGAGGTTCAAGAAAGCTATAGATTTCTTTCATCTCATTCACAGGTTTAATGTTCTAGAAAAGTCTTTCCTCCAGGGAAAACTCATGATCAATTACTGAACTGAATTATATAATTCCAATTCCATTAGTCTAAATTCAGTTGCTTAGCCTAAACTATCCTTGAAAGAATATAATCCTGTTTTCACAGTACCATAGCAACTAGTCTACTATTCAGAAACTCTCCCTCACCCCATCCCTTTTAGAGTGCCTTCCTAGTGGTCTCTGTAATAGTCCAAAGCAACATACACTGTTTATCATAAATGATACATTTTAGTAGATAAATATATTAAGACTAATCAAAACGTCTCTTTAAGAATAAAATATCTTAGCCCTTTGTATATCAAATCAGAACCTGAAAGGTAAAAGGATGTACATTATTTTCAAATATACAAACTATGTGCTAAAGTTAAAAAAAAAAAAAAAGTCCTTTAATTCAAGCCAAAGCTCTGTCCATGATGCGGTCACCATGATGTGCACTAGGAGATGGGTCCTCCACGTTGAAGGTCACTCCTGCCCGTTTCTACAGTGAAGCAACAAAAGCCAGTGTTAAGTCCCTCAGCATATTCTAAACTTTAATTATACTAACACTGTGACTACATGGATGCCCCTAAGAAACAAATTACAGAAAAATTTAAATAAAATTTACATATAAAAATGGCAACCCATTCCAGAAAGTCATGAATAATATACAAGTATGTTTCTCATATATAGTATGAGAGGTTTTCTAGTATTAGCCTAAACTCTGATCAGCATGGTGCTTTAAAGAAAAGACACAGTCTTAGTTGGTGGCATTAGTGTAGGTTTTCAAAAGTAAACCAGGCAACTATGATGACAATGATGGTGTCACTGCTCATGAAAACAATGAGCATTTACTGGGTTATAGCTGTGACCCAAGAGGTCTAGGATGTTATTATGCTCATTTTACATATGATTAAACACAGGCACAGAGAGGTTAAAATATCTTTGAAGAGGAATTCAACAACAGACAGACTGGTATTACTAGGAAGAGTAGCACGAAATAATTTCAGGACTAAATTTCTTACAGTAATAGAATACTTCCTTAAATACAGAACCAAATATTTGAACTCACCTAAAGTCAGAGCCAAGGTCAACTAGATAACAGAAGGAGCACTCACCAGAGAAACACTCTCCAGCAGTGTACCACTAATAATTTGCATGTTTTATTTCTAGTTGCTCCTAAGAGCCCAGTAAATGTTTTCTCAACTTCAAGGCATACTATATACTGGAAGTACTAATGTCTGCTTAAAAGAACTGATTTCTCCAATTTAGTATTTCTCAAATTATATTGGTACAATGATAAAGTAAAAAAGAACATTATTATTTAAATTACCTGTCAACCTACTGGTGAACAAATAGTTGGAAATTAAAAAAAAAAAAAAAAGGACAAAAAAAAAAGAAAAGAAAATAGCAAGTAACCAAGGGTGCATGCAATGGCACATGCAAACACGCACAGAGGGCCCAGCTTCAGAAGGAATCTAACATTCTGTTGTTTTATAATCTAGCTTACTTTTTCCACCTTTACTTCTATGCATTATTTCACATGATATCATCTTAGTTCTGAGAGAGGAGGAGAGACGCTGAAAAACCAATGTACGACAGATAAAAAGAAAGCACGAAAAAGTAAGGGACTGCTTTTGAAGGACTAAATGTCAGGAGTAAGGAGTCAGGACAAGACTCCTTATCAATCTTTAATTATCTCAAGGGTGGTCAGGTACTAGAGAAAGGAAATTCAGTTTCTTTTCTGGAGGCTGACGGCAATGGCAAAAATTACAGTGGTATGTACTTGGGCTCAATCTGATGGAATCCCTCAGGTGGTTCAGTCCCAAGAGGAGGCTGGATGCTCCCCTTCTCTTCCACAATGTGGTCTTTTTCCTTTGGTACCAGTTTAAACTAAGTTCTAATATTTCTAGCTATCTTTACATCACAGATCCTAAACATGTCAAACACAAAACTGATTCAGTTTGAGTAGCACTGATTTGGAAAATATGCATCCTCTTCTCGTAAGGCCAAATTCAAAATTAGAAACATCAATCCTTCCCAATCAGAATAACCTGTAAATTAATTCAATTGTAATAAAAATTCTGGGGCAGCCCAGGTGGCTCAGCAGTTTAGCGCCACCTCCAGCCCAGGGTGTGATCCTGGAGACCCAGGACCGAGTCCCGCGTTGGGCTCCCTGTGTGGAGTCTGCTTCTCCCTCTGCCTGTGTCTCTGTCTCTTTCTCTCTCTATGTCTCTCATGAATAAATAAAAAAAATTGTAATAAAAATTCTAATGGTGTTTTCTTTCACTTGGCAAATAATTTGATAGAATCATGTACCTACCACATAAAAAGAGCTTCACACATCAAGAGAAAAAACAGGTTACCTAACATCGCGTAAGTGATATTCTCCCCATCCTTCAACACAGAAAAACATCCAAAAAGGTATTTATCAAAATGTTAAATGGTATTTGCAGGTGTGGGATGATGGTTTTCACTCTTCATGTTTTTCTGCATTTTTCCCCCCAACTGCTAAAATCATTTTGTTTTATGACCTGCAAGGTGCTTACCTAGTAAGGCTGTGTTTTCACTTGCATCTTCTTTAAAACTGGCATCACACTGCGGTGCAGAATCACTAGCAGAAGATGATGGCAAACTGCTCCCCTCACTTCTGTCATCTTGTAAAGTAATACTCAAATTTGCAGCCAAAATGCTCCCAGGGGTAGATTCTGGAGCAGGCGTCTCCTGCACATCCTCAAGTTCTCCCTTGAGGAAACAAAAGAAAATACTTTGTCTGAGTAACACCACCAAAGCTTACCTGTCATTTCATAACCATTACTCATGATTCCTACAAAGTATTTACTTTTATACACAAAATATGGCGAGAATACTAATATCTTGAATGAATTACTTCTCAGTAAGCAGCTTTCCAAGACCTAAACACTGTTCCTTTGAAAAACCGTGTTTCCCCTGATGCAAGCAATGCCACCTTTTAAACTTTTTATGGACCAAAAGTGAAGCTTTGTCCTCGCTTCCTGGACAGATGTGGTCAATCAGTCTGGCTGTGGTGGTGTTTGGATGACTGCTCCTAACTGCCCTGTCTTTACTGCAGGTACCGGGGTTTTGGGGAAGAACACTGTGTCTGACAATAGGGGGCTACAGACAGCATGTGGTTCACCTAAAAAGAATCAGCTGTGGCTCCCTAACGATGGTGTCTATCAGCTACTAGTCTACCTCTAATGCCCCCATCTGCTGCGTTCAAGAAAAAAATAGAATAAGGAAAGTGACTGCCCAGTTTCCAACGGAGGCTCATCCAGTACCTTTCTGATTAATGCCAGAGTCAGAGCCACATGTGAGAGAGGAAACCACTGGTGAGGTAACCTAGCAAAGGAGGGGTGACAGTGGGTTCACAGAGAGCGTGGGCTTCACGTGAGAACACAGTGCTGGTTCCACCTCCCTCCCCGGGCTCTCGGGGCCCCCTACTCTCACTGCTGCTCCATGCAGTTCCAGAACTGCCCCGCTCCTGAACCACATGATACACAGCTTCCTTCTCACTGGTAAGTAGCTGAACACCCTTAAAACCTAATACCAACGCACCAAGCCACAAATTGAACTGAGTTCCTGTAATGTCCAAACTCCCAACCAGCGTACCTTCATCTGTTTTCCCAGAGAGTTACCAAAATACCCACCAAATTTAACACCTGCCGAGTCTCAAAGCGCACATGGTCACACCCTCATCTGCAATATACTGATCTGTCACACAAATCCTTTAACACCCAGCTCAGACTCCTCTCGTTAAAAAACCACCCTCTTATCGTCCCACTCCATGTGGCAGAGTAAATTCTTTTTCCGAGCTCCACGGTACTTCAAACATACCTCCTTTGCAGCTCTGTGCGTGGGTGTATGCCCTGGCCCCCACGGTCCAGAAAGTGAAAGCCCACAAGCAGAAGGACTCTGTTTTACTCATCTTTGTCTCCCCAAGTCAAGTTCCGATCTAGCACCTGAGAGAGCACTCCTCGGGTACATGCGTGCTGAATGAATGAAAACAACAGTGACAAATGGCGCATGGAGGAGGTTGTAGCTGCCAATGCAAGGACCACCTCTCAAGTCCACATGAAGGACCGATGGCAGCCCTCTCACCACAGCTGTTTTCCTGGGAGTGAGAACTAGTTACCAAACAGTGTGTCATAACTGTCTACAACCCAATGCAGGAGGGGCAAAGGGACTCAAGAAAATGGCACACTTGTTAATAATTGTAAAAAGCAACTAAGGGCAAGACAAGCTAATTTCTTAAGAGTTTGATTTAAAGTCCCTATAGGTTTCTGTTCTTCAAAAAAAGAAATCACACTTCCTGGGGACATACTAGTCAAGCTTTCTGAAATTAACAATTCTAATAAAGTAACCCAACCTGATACAAAATGAAGAATCTTCATTGTTCATGTATGAAATATATGCCTGAAGATTCTCTCCCTCTGCCTGCCCCCGCCACCCCCACTCGTGTATGCATGCACACACACACTCTCCCTACATAAATCTTAAAAAAAAAAAAAAAAAAGAAAAATCTAATTCACAGAAAATTACAGTGGCAATCAAGGCAGCAGTCTCTGAACTATCGTTTTAAGACTCTCCAGACTAGAAGGTGAGAGGACACCTTGAGGGCTTCTGGGGCTATAAAGTGCATGAAATGCTTATCACAGAAGACCTCCTCATGGTTTCTAACAGTATCATAAACACTATTTAAAAAACCCTAAAAAAAAAAGTTTAGCAATAAGAAAACTCCATGATATTTAAATTACTTCTTCCAAAGATCTTTATTTTTTAAAAGATTTTACTTATTTTTAGAGATTCAGACAGACAGCACAAGCAGAGGGTATGGGCAGAGGGAAGGAGAAGCAGACTCCCTGCTAAGGAGAGAGCCTGATGTGGGACTCAATTCCAGGACCCTGGGATCATGACCTGAGCTGAAAGCAGATACTTAACCAACTGAGCCATGCAGATGCCCTTCAAAAATCATTATTTCAAAACTATTTACTAGTTAATCAAGAATATTTTAAGACATTAATATACAAAAACTGTAAAAAAAAATTTTAACAATCTAGAAAAATCCATTTTTTGTCTTCTATGTCTCCCCCTTTTGAACGGGATTATTAGTTAAAAGCTTGTACACCCTGGAATTAAGCAAACTGTGTCTGAAATAACATTCCCAAGTAACTAGCTGTGTGACCTTCAGTGAGCTGCTTGGCTTTTCTTTTAGTTCAAGTTCCTAATTAGTAAAATAGGGAGAGAAACAGTACTTACCTCCTGAAGTGACTATGAGGGTATGATGTAATAATGTACATCAGGCCCTCAGCACATGGCAGGCTACTATTAAGCACCCACTTTCACTCTGCCCTCATGTCTCTGTTTTGGGAGGAAGGTCCTACAACCACCTAAGTACCACAAGCCGATGGAGCAAATTCCACACAGGACCAATTTCCCCAGCAGGACTTTTTTTTTTCCCCAGCAGGATTTGATTTTCAAACCCAGGAATCTGAGACCTGGTGTCAAGAAGTGTTGGCTTCAGTTTCCTCCTATGTAAAATATGCATCTTGAGCCAGAAAATGTATGAGGCTCCTTTCATTTCAAACATTTGTAATTCTCATTTATATGAAACTGATGAGCATATATACATTCTACAGGGCAGTGCAACAAAATACATTGCTCTAAGCAATTACAAACTCTCTGGGGGGAACATCTAGCATATCATCTACAATCACAACGGCAGTAGAGTTCATTAATTTTTTTGGAATGTCTTAAACATTCATTTTTAATCAGGAGGAAAATTTCTTCAGGGAACCACAAAGATGTTTGAAGGAGCACTTAGTCCATTCCTCTTGCCTCTGGTCAGTAATGAAATTGAATCGCTCAGGAAGAACCGGGGCAGAGATTGAATATAAACAAAAATGTAACAAACCCAATATCCCAGGGCTTTGATGACATCAAGTTTACACATTGGACACGTGCGGTGATCCAAAAGCCATGGGTCAATGCATATTCTATGAAAAATATGCCTAAAAAAATTAAGTATGTGTTAATGTTTTAAAATAAATGTTTATATCTTATAAAGGAAACAACACATTCTACTAACTCATCTTCTCAATACAAGTAAAATGACTTCAAATCAACATTTTATTTTCACTTACTCTATGTAATTATCTATTCTACTTTCCATGTTAAACAGAATCTGGAACTTACAGGGAAATTTTCCCTTCACTCCGCAAAAATAGCATGGTTTATTTTCACTTCATGCTAGGTTGTATTTTTCTGTGCCTATGTAACTTACTTTCGAGCCTTTTGGGAATAAATATAGCATAAGAAAACCAGAAGTAAACTAATAATAATAAACTGAGAGTATCTTATATAAGTTCATGAAATTAATCAAAAGGAAATATAGCAAAATATAAACAGATCATCTTTGGGTTTTCGGTTTTTAAAAAAACACTTATTTTCTGTCTTAACATATTTTTGTATACTCTACATTTTTCTATAATGATCACTTTCAGAATTAGAAAAAGAAAAACTGCTTATGTATTTTCTTTCTACTCACTTATGGCTAACTTTGCCTTCTATGTGGTGAATCTGTTTTCCGCAAGAATGAAGATGAGTCAGCAAGAGTGGGTATAGGACCCATGGCTCTATACTAGCTGTGTGATGTGATACTGGGACTCTGAACTAGTTGCTTAACCTCTGCACCTACACGGCAGGCTATTCTCAGCAGCAAATAAGTAACATGTTTACAACAGCGCTGAGCACAGTAAATACCGAGTTCCTCATTCATGCTGTTCTACGAAGACCTTTTCTTCATATGGAAGTCTGTTAGTGCAGTTAAAAACGACAGTACAAAAGGTGGGATCCCTGGGTGGCGCAGCGGTTTGGCGCCTGCCTTTGGCCCAGGGCGCGATCCTGGAGACCCGGGATCGAATCCCACGTCGGGCTCCCAGTGCATGGAGCCTGCTTCTCCCTCTGCCTGTGTCTCTGCCTCTCTCTCTCATTCTATGTGACTATCATAAATAAATAAAAATTAAAAAAAAAAAAAAAACGACAGTACATAATTATATAACATAGTCTAGCCCAGCTGGTCTTCTGATCTTTCCATCCTCAAACTGAAATGAAACTGACCCAGTGGAATAATTTTCACAAAAACACAAAGGAAGTAGGTTGGCTTTATTGGGAAATATTGTTAAAGCGTGGGAGAAAATGAGGGGAAATAAGTAAAAAACCCCAGATCACGAGATCAGGAAATGAGCATAAGCAACACTTTTGTGGAGGGTAAAGGACAAGACCCAGCAGGGCAGATCTAGTGTTGCAAAGGAAGTGAGCCTCAGGCTGTTCATTTGTGCTGCATCCCAAAGCATCATTCTTAAGTCAGAAAGACTAGCCCTAAACCATCCTAGATAAAAATTGTTTTCTATTTTAAAAACTTTCCACAGGACACACTGAGTCTAATTTATTAATAGTACCCACCACACCAACCTCAGATAGAAGCCTGTAGACTGAAGTTAGCTATCTTTATTCTGGAAACTTTTGTTATTCTGATGTTCATTTGTTCATTTGCTTTTTCTACAGAATTACTGAGAACTTAATCTACTATAGAGTATTTATATACATACTACTTAGGTAGTACTTATTTAGTATCATAACCGTAATTACATATCAATTTCTGACCTGCTTCTAATAGGTTGGAAACATAATTAAAATTGATCAGGCTGAAAGCATATTATAATTTCTATACACCCTTCTGATAAAAGCCATTCTTCTAAACGGTTATCAGTTAATCAAAGTATCCCATCATTAAAAAAAACGGAAATCCCAACTTCCCACTGCTAATGCAAAACCCCTCTCACCTAAAGTGAGAAATACTTATTTTGCAGAACTACCAAAAGAACTAAAAACTAAGGGTGTAAATAATAGCAAACCACTGCCCTCCCTGACCCACTCTCTCTGCTAGCCACTTCTCGCCCTTTTCTTAGGGTCCTCACGAGTCATGCTTCAGTTTCCTTGCTCCCACACAGTGTACATTTTGCACAGCCAAATATATGATGGAATTCCCAGGAACGAAGCCTTGTTTCAGACTAAAGGCCAATCCATGGCAAAGATCTATAACAGGTCTGCCTTAGGACCTGCGATCGCCTAAGCAATTTTAAAGTAATATAATCCAGAAGCCTAGAAGGCCTGAAACTTTCTTCCTAAAGGATGAGATGATCACAAGATCATTACGCAATAGCAAGATCCTCACGTCATAAAAGGACGCGTTAACACTTTTGTCAGAAACCTGAAACTGATCCAGTAATTTGTAGCATCTTGGGAAGGAAAAAAAACATACTTGCACGGCAGAATTCTGATAATGTCCTTTACTTTAAAATTTTCAATACACACTGCACAGTTTTCAGCATCGACATCAATTCCCTGTAAAAACGAAAGAAAAAAGTTCACTACATCCTTGCTACATGGTCTATGCTTGATAAAACTCACAACGTCCTGGATAAAACAATGACAAATTCTGTACTACAGGGTACAACTAGGAGCTAAACACAATCTCTACTTAGTATTTACTGTTACCACTGTCCAGAGATTATTTAAGGAATCTAGCTGAAAAGGAAAAAAATGTCATTGTCTACCTAATCAGACACAGTTTTTAGATAATAGGTAGAATTCACATTTTAAGGGTTGTAGAAATACAAATGCCTACTTTACTATGATAAAAATTATTTTTCATATATAAAACTTATAGAGAACATCCATTAAGATTGGATTTCTAGAATCATTTCTAGAATCATTAAAAACAAAAAGAGTACTTTCACTATAAAGAACATAGTTACAACTTGCAAATTAGAAAACACAAATGGTTAAATATCTGAAAATACTCCCCTCACTAGTAATAAAAGAATTATAGATTAAAATAAATTACCATTTTTCATCCATCAAATTTAACAAAGATAAAAAGAAATATAACTTGCCAAGGAAGAAGTCCTGTGACAAAACTTCCACTTCTAAGAATCCATGGGTCATCAACCTTTTTGGTGGTATGCACCTTTCCTCCATTTCCCTGGGTACCCACCACAGAACCACCTGGCCTTATCCCATCAAACAAAGCAGGCACGGCCAGAATGGTCATCTGACCCAAGACAGGCCAATGAGACGCTCTTTGATTCTGGGATGGATTGAAGAACTACCAACCAGTGTCTGCAAGTAGTTCCAACTTTATCAAGTGTATTTTATGGGAACACAGCTACCCTGTCCTTATATAATTATTTTAAAGATATACTGAGACATGTACATCACTTGTTAGCAAGCAAGCAATAAAAACTGATAATTGTTATCAAAGACTGTATTAAAATTCCATTAACAATACTTAAAATTGTATATTGCCGCTAAAGTAAATATCATTTATCATATGCCATACAAAAATGATGAGATAATTTTTAAAGTCCCTAATGGCTGGTAAGCTTATCTATTACTGTGAATGAGTCCATAAGAAAAGAAAAACTAGAAAACAAATACCTGGACAAGTTCTCTAGAATTGGACAAGATGTAGATTTAAGAAAACACAACATTTTTCTGTATAAATTTAATCGGAATCAGAAAATTCACGTCTGTGGTGGCTGGCTGGCTTGATCAAAGCATGCGACTCTTGGTATGGGGGTTATGATTTTGAGCCCCACATGGGGTATAGAGATTATTTAAGAAATAAAACTTAAAAAAAAATCCATGTATGTATCTCACGGGCCATTTAGGGATCTTTTCTTAACCATTATTTTGACAACTTTCAAATATAGTCGAATCACGTTTTCAAAAATGTTCTGTACCAAGAAATGCTCTGGCAGCATGGCAGCTCAGTAGGTTAAGTGTCTGCCTTCAGCCCATGTAATGATCCCAGGGTCCTGGGATTGAGCTCCACATCGGGCTCCCTGCTCGGCAAGGAGTCTGCTTCTCTCTCCCTTTAACCCTCCCCTGTGCTCGTCGTGCTCTCACACTCTCAAATGAATAAAAACAAACAAACAAACAAAAAACCTCTGTATAGGAAGAAAATACTATCAATCTACTTATGTTCTCAAAGACTCAATTAAGTATATTATTCATATAAATATGTCTGCTCATATTTATAGACAGAGATTTTCTGCTACGGAGAAGACATAGTCTAAGGGGAACATAAAACTGCATGCTCATCAAGTAACCAACTGTGCGCAATGTATGTAGAGTTTGTCACAGGCATTCACTGGAGACTCCCTCTTCAAGGACCCTCAATGATCTGCACATCAGGTGCTAATCTCAAGCCATGACATGAGAAACTTGCTTTTTATTTTTATTTTTTTTTACTTTTTCTGTTCAGTACATCTTCATGGGAAGAAACCAGTACCCTGCACAAACTATTAAAATTCAACTCTTACTTCTGCATAATGCATTAGGGAAAGAATGGAAGTCAACAATATAATTCCAAGAGTATCTTCATATTAAATACACTAAACATTAATTTCAGAATCTAAAGCTTAAAAGAAAATCAAAAGTCTATAATTTGATCAGAAGAAGGGAGGGATACATAAAATAAGTGCAGTTATTCTTTCTCTTTTTCGAAGGGGAAGTGGAGGGTGGAATAGATGAAGTCTCAACAATTTGGTGAGATGAAATGAATTTCAAAACAGAACCAACAAGTCAACACACTTATCAACATTTCAAGACACAGAAGACAGACCGTTAAAAAACTTACTACTACTGCATTAGCAACTGTTTTCCTCTTAAAGAATTGATCCTCTGGGGCAGCCCCGGAGGCTCAGCGGTTTAGCGCCGCCTTCAGCCCAGGGCCTGATCCTGGAGACCCGGGATTGAGTCTCATGTCGGGCTCCCTGCATGGAGCCTGCTTATCCCTCTTCCTCTCTCTCTCTCTCTCTCTGTGTGTGTGTCTCTCATGAATAAATAAATAAAATCCTTTAAAATAAAAAAAATTAAAAAAATAAAAAAAAAAGAATTGATCCTCTAAGAATCTGAGGCTCTGGACTTAGGATCTGTCCCATTCCCAAAATGCTTTAAAACTCTGGTACGATTTTGACCTTTTATGTCTCAAGCTGGCCATGTCAAAAATGTTTATTTTTTTAAGATTTTGCTTTTTTTTTTTTTTTTTTTTTTTTTGGACAGAGAGTATATAGAAGCAGGGAGAAAGGCAGAGGAAGCAGGAGAAGCAGGGAGCCTGATGCAGGGCTGGATCCCAGGACCCTGGGATCATGACCTGAGCCAAAGGCAGACGCTTGACCGACTAAGCCACTCAGGTGCTCCTAAAAATTCTTTCTTTCATTCATTCCTTCTAAAAAATTTTTATTCATAAGAGACACACAGAGACAAAGACACAAAGGGAGAAGCAAGCTCCCTTCGGGGAGCCCTATCTGAGACTTGATGCCAGGACCCCAGGATCATGACCTAAGCCAAAGGCAGATGCTCAATTGCCGAGCCACCCAGGTGCCCCCGTTTCTTTTCTTTTCTCTTTTCTTTTTTTTAAGTAATTTTAAGTATATCTTTTCTACCCTTCTCTACAAATTACGATTTTTTTCTTCCTGTAATTAAGGGAATCAGAGAGAATGGATACATAGCCTCAGATTTAACAGAAATGAATTTAAAGTATCAAAGGTCTATGGTCTAAGGGAATTTGAGGTTCTTTACCTTCCTTAGAGTCATCTGGGTTTTACCAACAGGCAGAACTTTTCTTAGGTGATGGACATGTCAGTCCTGTCCAGTATGGTAGCAACCAGCCAATAGGGTCATTTGAGTATTTAGCATGTAGTTAGTGTGACTCAGGAATTGAATTTTAAGTTCAATTTCAACCATTTAAATTAAAATAACTGTACACAACTAATGGCTACCTTATCTGGTGGCACGGGTTTAGAAGGCTCTTCATATGTGCAACTGAATTTCTACTAACCCTTCTCTAAAATGAACACATGTATGCAAGTTAGTACTAACTCAAACTAGCCAAAACTCCACATGTTCAACAGGAGTTTAACAGGCTGGAAAGTTTTGTTTTGTCTTTTATTTTTTTTTTTTTTTTTTGTCTTTTAAAGATTTTATTTATTTACTCATGAGACACACAGAGAGAGAAGCAGGCTCCCTGCAAGGAGCCCTATGTGGGACTTGATTCTGGCACTCTGGGATCACGCCCTGAGCCAAAGGCAGACACTTAACCACTGAGCCATCCAGGCATCCCAGGAAAGTTTTACTTAGACATATGAACAGATGCATACTGTAGTCTAAAGGAAACAAAAACCATGAAAATGTTACCTTTTCTCCATGCTTTACAGTATGAAGTGGAAGCTGGCCAATGATTTTCTTAGCTTCTTTCCTATGGCTCTTAGGTAGGAAAAATATTATCACTAAAAATGTTGTCATTATTTTAAAAAATTCATATACACTACAGAAAAAATTTCATTTAAAAAACAAAGTTAAATGACTTCAATGAAAATAACAAACATTACCACTTACATCTTAATGTATAAAATAGCCACATTTAACTTAAGAGCTGTTTGATCAAGAATTTTGGTATAGCTGACTTTCAATTCTTATGTTTAAATATTGGCAAGAGAGTAGGAAGCTGAAGATGGGGGGAGGGATCCCACTGATTCATCTACTAATGCCTGTCTCTAAAACAAAAGAGGCTTTCATCTAGTCAGCAAGTTCAAGATATCCCAGAAATGACAGAGCCAGAAAGAGTGGCTTTTCAAGAAAACAGGGTTAAGTGTGAAATTCAAAGGTCTGTGGATGCCTTTGTCTCTTCGACTGCCCTTCTCTTTGCTGTGACAGAGACACTGTCTCTCTGCAGAGAAATGGCATTGAAAGTTGTCCCACAATGGAAGCCAGGAAGCCCCTCCTACTCTGCTCCCTGCCTTGGGGCCCAAGGTTCTCCTTGTTTTATTTATTTATTCATGAAAGACAGAGAGAGAGGCGGAGACCTAGGCAGAGGGAGAAGCAGAGTTCATGCAGGGAGCCAAGCCTGATGTGGGACTTGATCTGAGGACTGGATCCTGGGAATGCAGGATCACGCCCTGGGCCAAGGACAGGTGCTAAACTGCTGAGCCACCCAGGGATCCTCATATCTTTGTTTTAAACACAGAACCAGGTCCACTCTACCAAAGGCCTATTTATTATTCGTTCATGTCTGAAAAAAGGGAAGGAGGATTTTGCGGGAGCAAAACATGCAAAAAGTGACCCCATTTAAAGGTATTCAATTTCCCACAGAAAATTCAATGTATTCTAATTAAAAAATTACTTAAAAATTATATTAATTAAATAGTGTGAGCAAAAATGAAATTAAGAATATGGTCCAAAAAACCCCACAAAACTCTAATATAACTTCAGGGAATACATATGAGAAATACTTATGAACTATCTTTTAAAAAGCAAAGTTAACCAAAATTACACACAATTACCTGACTTCCAAATTGTGAGCCAGTGTATAGGAAACGCTGTATATAGTAAAATATCAGCCAGGCTAATGAGATAATCATCATAGTGATGAAGGCGATGGCCACAAATACCACAGACTGACCACTGATAAACTCCTGTACATGACGAGTGCCAACCTCTATGGTCATTTTGACTGCAATGCCTTTCTGCACCAGATCCAAAATTTCTCTTCCTTTTGGATAGCTAACCATAATGACCACTATATTTCCTGTTCCTGTAGGGAAGAACAGAGAAAGTCAATATGAAGAATGCAAAATGAGATACAGAGACAGGTAAGAGAGAAATATAAAAGTACTACAGCTTGTTCATTATATAACATTCAAAAACTTACAAAAAATGTTTAATTTTCAAAGGAGACATAAGTTACCAAAACTGGTACCAAAAGAGAAAACAGACTGATTACATTAGAAGTGGAGTTAAGTCTCTAAAAACTACCCCCCAAAAAGTAAAAGCTCCACTCAATTTCACAAGTAAATTATACCATCAAAACTTTAACACTGATGGTACTAAAATTGTTCAACAGCAGAGTAAAAAAACTTTAACTTTCAAAAAATTATTTCTAGATAATAAAGCCAAACATGAGAATAAATCAAGAGAACGATACAGACTAATTTTACCTATGAATATAATATATAATAATTAAGCATGCCTATTAATCATATGGAAGAATCTGAGGATTTCTACTTTGATCACTATTAACACTGGTCTAAAGACATGAGCAGATATAATACAAAAAAAATATATAGGAAAGAAGAGGTAAAACAATCAGTTTACATAAATCTATGTATAAATTAATGTAATAACCATAACATATCAATAGGACTCTTAAAGCCTTAAAAATGCTCTTTCTGACGTTCATCAGGAGAAAAATAATCATGAATGATCAGGAAGCCTTTTTATTTTAATTTTTTTGCCTTTTTAAAAGTAGAACCTAGACTAAGCTTTATAATTAAAGTAATTAACAGTGTGGTAGTAGCAAAGGAAGATAATCAAAATAATGGAACAGAATCAAAAGTCCAGAAATTAGACCCAAATATAAAAAAGAACTTAGTATATGATAAAACTGTAATCTTAAATCACTGGGGTAAAATGGATTATTTATAAAGACATGGTATGGAGATAACTGGGTATTACCTGAAGGAAAATTTTAAAAAGCTGCATCCCTTCCTCACAGTTCATGATAAAGTAAGTTCCAACTAAATCAAAGATTTAAATATATATGAGAGGAAATAGAAAAATGAAAATTTTCCACATCTAAAAAACAGCAAAATCAAGGAATCAAGATCAAAAAAGCAATGGGGGGGGGGAATACATGTAACATACAAAGAAAACAATTTTCTGTAAGAGAAAGAGTAACAGAAAAAGGAAATGACGACAGTTTGCAGAAAAGACAGAAACTTTTCTTTAAATATCAGCTTTAGTGAGACAGAATTCACATGCCATAAAATTCACCCTTTTAAAGTATACAATTCACTGGTTTTTAGTATATTCACAAATGCTGGGCGACCATCACCACAATCTTTTTTTTTTTTTTTAAGATTTTATTTATTTATTTATGAGAGAAAGAGAGAGAGAGAGGCAGAGACAAGGGCAGAGGGAGAAGCAGGCTCCATGCAGGAAACCTGATGCGGGACTCCATCCCAGGACCCCGGATCACACCCTAAGCTGAGGGCAGACACTCAACCACTGAACCACCCAGGCGTCCCACCATCACCACAATCTAATTCAATAACATTTTCATTGCCCACAAAAGAAAACCTGTACGCCTCTGCAGTCACTCCCCAACAAATATATTCTAAACACATGAAAAGTCATAGTACAAATGAAAACATTAAAAAGATCTTCAAGGGGTGCCTTGGTGGCTCAGCTGGTTAAGTGTCTGCCTTTGCCTCAGGTCATGGTCCCAGGGTCCTGGGATGGAGCCCCACACTGCGGGTTCCCTGCTCAACGGGGAGCCTGCTTCTCCCTCTCCCTCTGCAGCTCCCCCTGCTTGTGCTCTCTCAAATAATAAAATCTTTTAAAAAACCTAAACAAAACAAAAAAATTAAAAATCCTTTTTAAGACTTGTGATGGGTTGCATTTTAAAAACCGAAGTTGACAATATCCTAAATAGAAAATGCATTTAATACTCCTTACTGAACATCACAGCTTAACCTACCTTACCTTAAACAAGCTCAGAACACTTATAATAGCTTACAGTTGGGCAAAATCCTCTAACACCAAGCCTATAGGAAAATGCTATCTCATGTAATTTACTGGATATAAATAACACTGAAAGCAAAAAATGGAATGGTGGTCTGGGTATAGAATGGTTTTAAGTGTATTGGCTGTCGACCTTCAAGATCACATGGCAGACTGGGAGCTGGGGCTGCTGCCACAACCCAGAATCATGAGAGAGTATTGTAGGGCATATCGCTAGCCCCAGAAAAGATCCAAATTCAAAATTTGAAGTGTGGTTGCCACTGAATGTGTATTACTTTCGTGCTACCATAAAGTCAAAAAACTGCCAAACAAACCACAGTTAAGTTGGGGACCATCTGTACCTATATGACTGGCAAAGATCAAATAGTTTTTGATCCTCTATATTGGCAAGAATGAGCACAAATCTGCACTCTTGCACAATGCAGGGGGAGTTTATTATTACAATCCTGCAGGGAGGGCAATGGCTATCAAAACATGTTTATTTATTTATTTTCCTCAAGAAATTTAATGCACAGCTCTTTGATTCAGCAATTCCATGTCCAAGAACTTAATTGCACAGATAGACTTGCATATGTGAACAAGAGGTATCTGTAAAGATATTTGTTGTCAAATTTGTTTTCTCTAAGTTTTTGCTATCACAATCTAAACATCTATCAATAGGAAGAGGGTTCCCTAAACTACAATATGTGTACACAGATTGAGGTGACGACTCTATTAGTATGGACAGTACTCAAGAGGACAGAAGAGGAAAAAAGCAACATGTCAAACTATGTGGATGATAGATCCATATGTCACATCAATTTGGACTGCTTCTGGAAGGCGGCCCAGAGACAAGCGATCCTGATTGCGTCTGGGGAGAAGAGCTGCACACAGTAAAAAGTCTGTACCACGTGTGCATATTACCTCTTCGAAAACTAATTTTAAAAATATACATAAAGAATGTTCTCTGGCATCACTTTGAAACTGCGTTATAACAATTTTATTGCAGAGAGAAACCTGATCTGTAGCAAATCCACTGTGACCCCCTGCCATCAGGATTTAGTTACTGAAACATTAGAAGGGCACCCTTCTAAGGTGGCTCTTGCCTGGAGGCCGATCCTTTGACCCAGGCCAAGTGTCACTTAGCAAGAACTGTATTGGTTTCCCCACTCACACAGTCTGCCATGTCATCACTGGGGAGACACAATAAGGAGGAAGGCATTTCCTGCCTTCAGGAAAACAAACATCTAGAAGCTGAAAAACATAGGCACAGAAATAATTATTATGACAGTTATACCACTTCTAATTACATGGCACTCTATAAGCTGAAAGCCTTTTTCATAAACCTCTTGTGGAAAATTTCAAGCACACACTAAAGTAGAAAGAACAGTTTAATGAACCCCATGTGCCTATCTCAGTTAAAAAGTTTTATACAGAAAACAAATCTGTATCTATGCCACATCCACAGCTACATAAACCCTCCAGTACAGACATAATGCTCTTCGTGTTAATTGGGGAAAACCAACTTTGAAGCACTTTCATATTTACATCTCACTTGAATTATACAGGCCAAATTATCATTTTACAGATGAGGGCTCAGAAATCTGAAAAGAGTTGCTGAATGTCATATACCACCTGGAAAAGCCAGTTCTAGGGCCTGAAGACCCAGCTCCCACACAGTATCTCTGCCCTGCCTTCCCCTTATGGGGGACCAAAGCTTCAGAGCCACACAGAATGGGTTCAAATCTCACTGTTATCCACTGTCTAAGTCTGGAGAAACTATCCTCTGTGAGAATATTTCTTCAGCTATCAAATAAGAATGAGAATTTTTCTATTTTGGACTATGGCTTATTTACTAAGAGAGGAGAATACAAAGAGCTACAAAAAAATGAAGTGATAATTTTGTAAGAGGTGGGAGAGAACTTTTCCCTAGGAAGTGCACTTGAGCTACACCTTGAAGGACAGGAAAAGTTGGCTGTGAAATCATCATAAAAACGTATTTAGGATGGTGAGTGATTCAATTTGGTTAGTGACTAAAATATAGTTGTCCCCCTTTTCATGAGGGATACATCCCAAGATCCCCCCCCAGTGGATGCCTAAAACCGCAGATAGCACTGAATGCTGCTATGTATACTATTTTCTTTCCTTTATATACCTATAACAAAGTTTAATGTATACATTAGGTACAGTAAGAGATTAACAACTAATAATAAAGTAGAATTATTATTGTTCTGTACAAAAAGTTATATAAATGTGGTCTCTCTTAAAATATTTTGTACTGTGCTCACCCTTCTTGTGATGATGTGAGACGATAAAATGCCCACATGATGAGATGATGTAAGGTTAATGACACAATTATTATGACTTAATGTTAGACTACTTCTAACCTTCTGACCTATGGTCAGAAGGAGGATCATCTGCTTTGAGATCCAGGTTGACCGGGAGTAACTGAAACCCATGGATAAGAGGGATAACTACTGTATATGGAAAGGCATCTTGTATATCTCTTTATCCCCAGTGACTTACATAGAACCTGGCACACAGAAAGTGTTTATTAAAAATTTGTTGAATAAATGAATGAATAAATGAGAGGCAGAAGACGAATCAAGATTAGAGAGGTTCCTGAACACCAAAATTTTCAAAGGGAGAGGCTACTAACAACACTGATTATCAGAGGGATACTCTGAACTGAAAACACTTGCATTGGGCAGTCCGGGTGGCTCAGCGGTTTAGCGCCGCCTTCAACCCAGGGCATGATCCTGGAGACCCGGAATCAAGTTCCAGAGTCCCACGTCAGGCTCCCTCCATGGAGCCTGCTTCTCCCTTGGCCTGTGTCTCTGCCTTTGTCTCTCATGAATACATTAAAAAAAAAAAAAGAAAAAGAAAGAGAGAAAACACTTGCATTATAAACTTGAAATTATTCACCTAGTAAACTAGAACAGTTCACTGAGTTAAAAGAAATCATGAAAAAAAAGAAAAAAACCTATGTCTAGGATGATGGCTAAACGATTTGCTATACTAATTATAGCAACAAGATTGCTTCTGGGAACTATTTTAAATTAATAAAACTCAGAATGAAGACTCATTCTATACCATGATTTGCTTTTCTGGAACATTTTTTGGGTTCAACTGGAGGCAGAGTAGCTGAGTAAAAATGCACTAGCTTGGAGTAGAGTCACTGTGCGTACAACCTGGAAGGGGTATCAAGCACAAGCACCTCATTTGGCCCCACCCTTATCTCCTGACACGCTGCCACCTCCTCAGGCCAATCCTAGAGGGTCTATCACAGCTTATTTTCCATCTAAATAACAGTTTTTTCACAGTACACAAAAACTCAAAGACTCAGGAGAGAGAAAAAAAAGCTTAGGATTTTTCTTCCCTAGGCCTTAACACTCCTACCAGTCATGCTGATGTAAAAAAGGTCATCTTGTACAATCCCTCTCCCTCCCCCAAAGTATCTATACCTCTCACCATTAGACAGGAAAATATAAAGGCAGTTTATTTTTGTTCTACTTAGCAAAACGACTGTATACAGAGTACACGATGATAAACCTACTTGTCAAATAATAAATACCAAGTATAGTACTCTTTTAGCAAGCCAAATAATCCATAATATAAGGCTTTTCTGTGCCAAAAATAAAGTTGCATATATTTCCGTTTCCTTTCAAATATCTGAGCTCCTCTCACCAGTTGCTCAAAAACAAAAAAGTAAGAAATCCTGTCTTGGTCAATAGGTTCAAAATTCTAGAGATTACATGTGAGTCTAGTGTACCATTTCTCTCCTTTCAAAGGAAACTATATAGATTTCAGCAATCTTTTCAAGGGGGTGGGAACTACTGAAATATTTAAAGTGGTAGATTAGATTTCTGCTCTAGAAAACTAAGTCAGGCAGCAACAAATACATCTTAGAATCCCACCAAAAGAATCCCATTAAATTTCAGGTTTTCTTTCCTTCTCGTAACTTCCAAACCCTATCTTCTGCCCCCTAACCTGGAAAATTCCTGGTCAAATCTTTAAGATGCAGCACAAGCTCAACTCAAGGCTTTTCAAACCACCCACTCCTTTTTGTGCCTGCAATGCATCAGTACCTCTCAGATACAGCTCTAGCAGGTGTGTAAAACACCTACTAGAATTTCTTTATGAGTCTCTCTCCATCACTAGACGAGTACTACCTGTTCTTATTTATTAGTTCTTGTAGCCCGACATCATGCAGTGATGACCCACAGAAGAGTTTCTGCATGAATAAATCTACCTGAAAAAAACTGGCTAAGATATCTTCTAGTATTATAGTTGAAATACTCCAGTAAGGAAAATATTAATACAAATAGTACACCCAATAAGTATGCAAATGTCTCTGAAATTTGAAGGTATTATGCGAAACAAATGTTTTTATGGGAGGGTCAGGAGGACACAAAAGCAAATGCAATTCTTTTCTTGGAATTTTAAACTATGTTTTGGATAATTCAACTTGCTCAAAAATATTTTGTATCTGTTGAATATGCAACTCTTTGCAGGGCTCCTAAAAGCATTATTTTATCTCAGGGCTTCAGCCTTTTGCAATGCTATTCCTGCCCAACCCCCCCTTCCACACACCACACACACTCAGAGACACCTTCTCTATCAACGTGTCCTTCAACACTCAATCTTTCTGGGAATCATCTTAATCCCTCCTTCTAAGGGTGCCTGTGAGATGCCATTTCTGTCTTCCTATAGCAGCAAAATACATACTTCAAATCCATATTTTTGGATCAACTGAGTATAGCATTAAACATCATCAAAAATTTATTATTCATAAAAAACTACTTACCATTGCTCTGCAAATGCAAAATGCTCATCTTCCTTAACACTAGGGACTTCTACGTCTTTGTCATCTCCCTCTACCCCAACTCTAGCCCCTTCTTCAAACATAGCTTTAAGTCTTGCCAGCACCTGGCACTCAGTAAACAGCTGTTAACAAAATGAACAAACTGAACTGTATAAAGAATGAATGAATCTATTCTTAAGAGGCCATGCCAAGATTTTGGCTAAAGGATCATCCTACTTATTAATCAACAATAATTATGCTAAGGCTAATACTCTATAAAAGCTTTCATTTGAATGATTTGACTTGTATCAATTTTTACTCATCTTGGTCAAACTAACTTCTAGTTACCCTTGCAGTGTCTACTTTAGAAGTCCTTCCTTCATGCTTCTTAAGCATTGTGCATGTAATTCCATCAAGGTCCAAACCATATTGTCTGGAAAGTTGTTTACTGCTCCCACCAGGTCAGAAACTCCTCAAAGGCAGGCAGGTGTCTTATGCATTTCTATATTCGAGCAAGCACAATACTTGGCCCAAAGGGGCTACTCATTATTCTGTGTGCTAACGTAAAGAGAATTAACTATAATTAATAAACAGAGAATTAGTTTAACAGTCTGTATAGTTGTTCCGATAGATTATCTTAAAGTCATGGTTTTATTTTTAGAACCACAATAAAACACTGACTTATACCAAAGGATCTTATACTGGATTTAATAGAGTCAAGCAACAGGCTTAAGAAAAACTGGAGAATTCGTGGGAAAGGACCATCATGATTCAATTTACAAGCAACCACCTCTACCTACTTACAGAACAGTGCTACATAGGAACATTGAAAGCAAAGAAATCTGTGGTTTTTACTGCCTCCAGCCACATTCTGAAAAAATGCAAGAAACCTAACTTGAACTGCATTCAAGGTTCTGTGTAACATTTTAAATTCAAGTATGTTAAAGCCAGTTTGTCTTCTGACTTAATTCCATTCATTCCATTCTTAATGCTATTCCATTCTCAAAAAGTCATGATACATTTATATTTATACCCTTGTCCCCAGGTGGGCCAAGTTCTGTGAAGGTCATTCCTTTCCATTCCTATAGTCACCATTACAGTATTGGGCCTTATACAGTTAGTTGAACCTTGAACACCACAGGTTTGAGGTGTGTGGGTCAACTTCTGCAAGGATCTTTTTTTCCCAATACAGTTACAGTAAATGTATTTTCTCTAATGATTTTAATAACATTTTCTTCCTCTACCTTTAATCTAAGAATCCAGAATACAATACATAGAACATACAGAGGATATATTAATTGACAGTTTATATTATTGGTAAAATGCCTAGTCAACAGGAGCTGACCATTAGCAGTTAAGTTTTGGGGGGAGTCAAAAGTTATAGGCAGATTTTCCACTGCTTGGGGGGGTGGTTCCTCTAAACTTTGTTTTGTTCAAGGTCAACTTTATTTCTACTAGGATCAGCCCAACACACTGACTAGAATCTCTGCAGGTTTCCCTCTAGTTAATCTCCCTTTAAGTCAGTGGTTCAAAATATTGGATTATTTGTCATCACTTCTCCCCCTAGACATTTGGTATTCTCCAGAGACATTTTTGGGTGTCACAACTGGGGGAGTGCTATTGCAAGCTACTAGGTGGAGGCGGGGGATGCTAAACATCCCATAGTGGATAGGACAGCCCTTCCCACAACAAAGAATGATATGGCTATATATACACATCCCAACACCCCTCCCGCCCCCCCCCCCCGTTTCTTTCTCCATTAAAATGGGGTTAAAATACCTACATTAAGATTGTCCAGAGGATGAACTGAGCTGCTGTATGGAGAGCACTAAGGCACAGTGCCTACCTACTGGGGACTTTCACACATTAAAAAAAATTGCTAAAGCTGTTACTTTTGTCTTTTTTTCTCAAACAGAATGATTCTCACAGTAAAAAGGCGAGAATGGACATCTAAAATTTATTTTAAATATATTTTTTAAAAGATTTATTTATTTATGATAGACATAGAGAGAGAGAGGCAGAGACACAAGCAGAGCGAGAAGCAGGCTCCATGCAGGGAGCCCGACGCGGGACTCGATCCCGGGACTCCAGGATCGCGCCCTGAGCCAAAGGCAGGCGCCAAACCGCTGAGCCACCCAGGGATCCCCTAAAATTTATTTTAAATATTAAAAGGATTTGGGGATCCCTGGGTGGCTCATAGGTTTGGCACCTGCCTTCAGCCCAGGGCGTGATCCTGGAGTCCCGGGATCAGGTCCCTTGTATGGAGCCTGCTTCTCCCTCTGCCTGTGTCTCTGCCTCTCTCTGTCTCTTATGAACAAATAAATAAAACTTTATAAATAAATAAACAAACAAATAAATAAATGATTTTAAATAAACATCACTGAGGTGTTTTTCAGGGCCTGGATAAATTATGTCAATTACGAAAGCAAGCAAGGTGGCTGAATCCTAGTTAGAGCAAGTGCTATTAGCCTGGAAAAATGTTAACGTCATCAAAAACGCACTAAACAGATTTAGAAAACTGGAGCTGATGCGCCTGCCACTGAAAAGAAAGAGTCCAAATGAAGATGTTGTACTCAGAAGAGACTGCAAGGACCCAGAATCAGAATCCTGACACACTAACCTCTTTTCCTCAACAGAACTACTAAAACTGGGGAAACACCATCAACAGAATGTATTAGGAATGCTCTCTGAAATCTGACAAGGCTTTTCATTGTAGTTTTATGGAAACATGGTTTGGGTACAACGACAATTTGGTAGACTTGTGATCACTGGAATAACAGCGCCAAACATGATGCCTTACCCAATGTCGTCACATGAGAATCTGCTATTTCCTTTCCAAAACCACTTCCCTCTCTTGCAACTCAGAAATTCCCCCTCTACTACCTGAGGCTAACCCCTCCAAAGTACCTAACACATGGCCTTCTTAAAGACCTAACTCTTGCAGACCTAACTCTCTCTGGATCTCTTCATCACTCCCATCCCATCAACCTTTCTCTCCTAGAGAAGGTTGCCCTCCCTTGCCCTGTAATTTCTGCCCACTTCTCAGTATCTCAAGCCCTCAAAGTCAACCTTCTTGAAAGAGTTGTTCTAACAGTTTTCTCACCTCTCAATTGATTTCCACTCCCATCACTGCTAAAATAGTCCAAAACTAAAGTCCTTTTTTCTGTCCTCATTACAGTTAAGTTCTAACTTGCCTTTGCGAAATTGAAGCAGAATGAAAAAAGTAAAGGAAAAAGGAAGTCTGACTTGCAGCAGCAGCAACTTAAAAAAAAAAAAAGACTTTAATCACAATAAATTCAAAATGAGTCACGTTCTTAGAAATTACAACAGAAATATGCGCACTCTGCTGGGTACTGGTCCTATAGCACTCGGATTTCAGTTCTGAGGACGCCTTGCAAAATAAAACTCTTAAACTGTCATCAGTGCTTGAAGATGCAACCTGTTGCCCTGGGGAATAGGTGCGTGGGAAGTGTTGCCTGGCAAGGAGCAAGATCTCCTCCTGAATGAACACAACCTGAAAAATTTCATCTGAACCCAAGACTCGGGGAATCGGATTGCCAGTAGGGCCAGTATTACACCCTCCCCCTCTCTTGCAACTGAGAAACTCCCCCATCTCTTTTTTTTTTAATTTTTTTTAATTTTTATTTATTTATGATAGTCACACACACACAGAGAGAGAGAGAGAGAGAGAGAGAGAGAGAGAAGAGAGGCGCAGGCAGAGACACAGGCAGAGGGAGAAGCAGGCTCCATGCACCGGGAGCCCGACGTGGGATTCAATCCCGGGTCTCCAGGATCGTGCCCTGGGCCAAAGGCAGGCGCCAAACCGCTGCGCCACCCAGGGATCCCTCCCCCATCTCTTTAGATGAGAAAATCAGAAGGCATATCTGCGCTTAAACCAGGTTTTCTGACTCAGAAGTTCGGAATACTCAAGACACATTTTATGTAAGCGGGGGCGGGGGGCACCAGAGTTCGACCAAGCCACCACTTTAGGGGTGCCAGACCTTGGAGCGCGCTTGGAAGGAGCTTCAGTTCCTACCCCACCTGACTTTATGAAAATGATGAATGGAAAGGGACCCATGATTAGTAATCATGAGACTTTCCGCCACAATCCCCCCCGGGAGGGTTTTAACTTCTTCCGTCCTCCCCACGGCCCCCTGCAGAGGGCCCCTCCCTTCACCCTAATCTCTCCTGGAGGCCCGCCTACCTGCCAACGCAGCCCGGGGGGGGGGGGGCGGCCGCCGGCGCTGCCCCAGCTCCCCTCCCCGCCCCCGACGGCCCGAGGCCCCCCGAGTCGCGCCCCGGGGACCCCGGCCGAGGAGCCGAGGGCCGTCGGCCGGGACCAAGCTGCGGAGAAGCCCCGCCGCCTCCCCGCGTCCCCCGGCCTGCGCTCACCCGCGTGGGACATGGGCGTGGTGAGGTTCCCGTGGCCCTCGTCGTTGTAGAGAACCACGGCAGACGCGTTCCTCCGCGCCGCCACCAGCACCTTCTCCTTGAAGGTGCAGCCGCCGCGCGCCACCAGGGCGACCCAGGGCGCGCCCCCCCGGCCGCCGGGCGCGGGCACGAGGAAGCGAGTGTCGGGCGCGCAGCCCTCGGGGTCGCGGTCCGCCGCGCGCGGGACGCCCACCACGCCCTGGGCGGCCTCCTTGGGCGAGCTGTCGCCGAAGCGGCCGCTCTCCGAGACGCTCCACACCGTGCGGTTCGTGCGCGGGTCCACGTACTCGGTGCTCACCACGGCCGAGTACCACTCCAGCGCCCGGCCCCGGGCCCCGGGCGCGTACAGGGCCAGCGCCAGGAGCGCCAGCGCGCCGCGGGCCCCGACGCCCGCCGCGGGCCGCCGCCGCCACGCCATGGCCCCGCCGCCGGGCTGCCGAGGAGGACGGCCTCCCGCGGAGCCGGGGGAGAGCGCGGGCGAGGCCCGGAGCAGGCTGCAGAAGCGGGCGCTCGCCGCCGGGCGGGGAAGAGCTAGGCCGGGCGGCGGGAGGGGCCGCGGCGCACGCGCACCTGGCGGGGCGGAGGCGGGGCGGAGGCGGGGCGGAGGCGGGGCGGAGGCGGGGCGGAGGCGGGGCGGAGGCGGGGCGGAGGCGGGGCGTGGCCTTCCCTGGCCCCGCCCCGCCGGGACCCCGGCCCCGCCCCCGCCCTGAGCGCTCGTCCTCGGCCCGGCGGCCCGGCGGCCCCGCGACCCCGCGACCCCGGGGCGGGGGAAGTGACCGTCGGGGAAACGGGGAACCCCTCCGCGAGCCGGCCGGGAGGCGTGGGCGCGCGGTTGTGTCGAGTCGCCCGGCGGCTGCTTATGAAGCGTGGACTGTGCAGTGCGAGGGGCGTGACAGAGGCCTTGCCTGCCTAGAACCAAGCTACATATATTTTCCATACACGTTTTGTGACCCATTTCTGTAACACCGGCTGATCTCTTGTCGCTTCTCTCAAGCCTTGTACTCAACCTTTTCTGCTGTATTTTATGGATAATCTGTAGTTTTGAAATAAGTGCATGAAACTACCTATTTAGATGAGCACTTACATTGTACAGCAGTAAATAAATGCGGGATGGTAGTCCATTTGGAATTGCAGTGGCTAAAAAGCCTTACTGCAGCAGGAAAAGTTGAGACTGAATTTCCGACTGACTCCTCTTCCTCCTTCTACAAGGATCTATAATTGAAGGAAGTAGAATGTTGACACTCACAGCAGTGGTTTTTGTTCGGCCCTAAACCTCACTTTTTGGGGCGCCTGGGTGGCTCAAGTGGGCTGAGCCTCTGCCTTCAGTTCAGGTCATGATCTCAGGATACTGCTCTGACTGAGCCTCAGTGGGGAGTCGGCTTCTCTCTCCCTCGAATAAATAAATAAAATCTTTAAATTAAAAAAAGAAAGAAACCC
This sequence comes from Nyctereutes procyonoides, assembly GCF_905146905.1. Lineage (NCBI taxonomy): Eukaryota > Metazoa > Chordata > Mammalia > Carnivora > Canidae > Nyctereutes > Nyctereutes procyonoides. The sequence goes on along the minus strand of NW_026575049.1, from coordinate 42,560,936 downwards.
TCACTTTTCCTTTTTGTTATCAGCCTCTCTTGGACTGCATTTTAAAACTGCTCGAACGTGCAGCCTGGCCCACAACCCATAGCTCCCCTTCAAGTGGGATCCCCTTTCCCTTTCCCATCAAGAAACTAGTTTTAAGAGGCTGAAAGGGAGGCTAAGGGCCTTCACCTTTTCCCAGGTCTGGGGTAAGGGAGGTAAGTTACGGTGTTCATGGGAGGCTAGAGAACAGGTCTCAGGAACCCCTACATTATGCTCCAGCAAATGAGATACTTGTAGTTCTCAGAATATGCCTTTGTAGTGTCATGTTATGTCTTTGCAAATTCATTTCCTTCTTTCTAAAATCCTCTTGCTCCTGGCTCTTGACCTGGCAAACACCAATTTAATCTTCAAATTTTATCTCTAAAGCGATTTCTTCTATGAAACCTCTGGTTCCTAAAGACAAACTTGGGTGGTCCTCCTGTTTTCTGTGTTGCTTGTGTAAACCACATTCCAGACTTTTTTCTTTGTCCCTATAATTTTTTTCCTATGAATTTTAAGTGACAAAATACAGGATATATTGTTTACTTGCCTTATACATTAATGTTGAACCAGCAATACTGCTTTCCAAATACAGGTTTTTAGCCTTCTTGCAATACTGCGAGTTTCAAGACAGCAAGGATTGTGTCTTTGGTGTTTTTATGAACCTAACCTCAGCAAGCACAGTGTCCTGTGTAACCCGTGTTGGTTAAAGGAGCAAAACAGCTCTTTTTTTTCTCTTTCAGAATTAAGGACTCATGATTATTTACAGGTTTGTGGCTTAAAGACGTTCAACAGGTTAAGACCTCGCAGCTCTTAAGCCTCGAGGCTCATCCCAGCTTCTTGGTTTTCCTTTCTTGATGACCAGCTTGAAGCCTGTTCCCAAGCTGCTGCCACTGGCTCAAACCCTTAGGGCCTTCATCCCCTACTTCATTGCCACGTGTCAGTTAGTCTCCCAATTCCCTTTTTTTCCTGTCCCAAGAAGAAAAGCTGACAGGCCTTACCCCTACCACACTCTTTATTGGGGGCAGGAGGTGCAGGTTTCATGATTTTTTTCTTTTAATTGTTTTATTAAAGAACATTTCAAATATTTCCAAAAGTAGAGGGACTAGTGTAATGAAGCTCTATGCACTTATAACTTAAATTCAACAATGATCAACTCATGGCTAAATTTCAAGTATACCCTCAGCCACTTCCCCTTGCCCCTATTGGATTATTTCAAAGGAAATCCTGGTCATCATTTTTTTTAAAGGATCAATCATCTATCTATCTATCTATCTATCTATCATCATCTATCTATCTATCATCTATCTATCATCTATCTATTTATTTATTTATCAGGCTCCTGTGGGGAGCCTGATGTGGGACTCCATCCCAGGACCCCAGGATCACGCCCTGAGCCAAAGGCAGCTGCTCAACCACTGAGCCACCCAGGTGTCCCATATTTTATTTGTAAGCATTTTCATTTGTACCTTTTGAAAAACATAATCACAGTATTATCACGATATTTAAATAGTCTACAATTCTTGAATATCACATATCTAGTCAGTGCACAATTTCCTGAATGGTATCTTACATTTAGTTTGGATCAAGGCTCAAATGTTCACACATTGCATTTGGTGGAAAGGTTTCTCAAGTTTTTTTTTTTTTTCTTTCCTATTTCCTTTTTATTTATTCATGAAAGACACAGACAGAGAGGCAGAGACACAGGCAGAGGGAGAAGCAGGCTCCATGCAGGGGACCCGATGCAGGACTTGATCCAAGGTCTCCAGGATCATGCCCTGGGCTGAAGGCAGGCACCAAACTGCTGAGCCACCCAGGGATCCCCTTTCCTATTTCTTTTTGAAGGATTAGATGATTTGAATTTTTTTTTTGCAGTGTTAGTTACCATAAATGATTACTCGAATCTACTGTTTCATTAAAAAGATTGATTGATTGATTGATTTGCGAGAGAGTGTGGCGGGAGGTGGGGGAAGAGGAGCACAGGGAGACTGGGAGAGGGCGGGGGAGGAGGAGAGAAACAAACTTACTTCCTGCGCCCTGGAGCCTGGAGCCTGACTCGGGCTCTCTGTCTCATGACCCTCACATCATGACCTGAGCCGAAACCCAATTGATGGCTGAACCAACTGAGCCACAAAGGCTCCCCATTCCTTCTTCATTTTATTAATTGGAAGATTTCTATAAAAAGACACTACCCCTCACCAAATAGGCGTTACCCTGAGGTACAATTTATGTAGAAGAGCCAGATTAAATGTTTATTTATCAGTTTTCAGAATAATGAATCCCTAACTCCCCCTAAAAAGAATCCTTTTTAGAAATCCACTGTGCTGGGCACCTGGGTGGCTCAGTGGTTGAGCGTCTGCTTTTGGTTCAGAGTGGATCCCGGGATCCTGGGATCGAGTCTTGCATTGGGCTCCCCACAGGGAGCCTCCTTCTCCCTCTGCCTATGTCTCTGCCTCTCTCTCTCTCTCTCTCTCTCTCTCTCTCTCTCTCTCATTACTGAATAAATACAGTCTTTAAAAACAAATAAAAGAAGTCCAATGTGCTATTCACTGCACTATAGACCCAGGCAAGAGAATTCTTTTTAAATTGTTATTAATAATACATACTTGATGAATTTCAATCCTTTGCCGTTGTTATTCTTATTGAAGCCCATATTCATTCTCCCATCTCTGACCCTAGGGAACCTCTTTAGATTGGATTCTAAATCCATTTGATTCCTTTGATATCTATCCTGCTTTCTGTAGTCAACAGACCATCAGCCATTTCTTTGAGGGCACTTGTTTCCTTTTAGTAGGAAATGCTCTTTAGAGGCCACAGTCTAGGGATCCCTGGGTGGCGCAGCGGTTTGGCGCCTGCCTTTGGCCCAGGGCGCGGTCCTGGAGACCCGGGATCGAATCCCACGTCGGGCTCCCGGTGCATGGAGCCTGCTTCTCCCTCTGCCTGTGTCTCTGCCTCTCTCTGTGTGTGTGACTATCATAAATAAATAAAAAATTAAAAAAAAAAAAAAGAGACCACAGTCTATGCCCTGACTTTAAAAAAAAAAATTTCATTAGTCATATAATAATACATGTTCATTGTTTAAAAAAAATCAGAAGGTATAGATACCTTGAAAGATTAGAAATACCACCACGATACCAGAGAAATACTGCCAAATTTTGGTAAACCATATTCCAGACTTTTTTCTCTGTCCCTATTTTTTTCCTATAAATTTTCTTTAAGTGACAAAATACAGGACATACTGTTTATTTGCCTTTCAAAAATTCAGCAAGGTCTCATGAACATTTTTCTACATCATGAATACATTTTCCCAAAATCATTTAAATGACTACATGGTATGTTTTTATAATCAATCTTGTTTTGGGACATAGAAGTTGCTTTATGTTTTTCCATGTTATAAATGAAAACATAACATAAACAATCTTACAAATTTTTCCATATTAATATTACAAATATTATATTTAAAATATATAATATTTGTCATTGAAAATTTACCCAGTCATTTAATGTTTCCCCCATAGGACTAGTTCCTAAAAGTGAAATTGCTGGACCTAAGGGTAGATATATTTTTTTAAGATTTTATTTATTTATTCATGAGACACACACACACAGACACACAGAGAGACAGAGACAGAGACAGAGAGAGGCAGGCTCCATGCAAGGAGCCCGATGTGGGACTCAATCCCGGGTCTTCTGGATCACATCCTGGCGGCACTAAACTGCTGTGCCACTGGGGCTGCCTTAAGGGTAGATATGTCACAAAAATTCTCTTGAATGTGATATGTTCTCATGATTCAAAATTCAAAACAGAGTTGCCTGGGTGGCTCAGTGGTTGAGTGTCTGCCCTTGGCTCAGGGTGTGATCTGGGGTCCTGGGATCGAATCCCACATCGGGCTCCCTGTGTGGAGCTTTCTTCTCTTCCTTCTGCCTTTGTCTCTGCCTTTCTTTCTATGTCTCTTGTGAATAAATAAAATCTTAAAAAAAAATGTAGAAGAGTATGCTCATTGCAACCCTTGTCCCAGCTACCCCAAACCAAGGCAACCAGTATTACTAATTTTTTATGGGTTGTTCCAATATAATTCCATACTTATGCAACAAATTAATTTATTTATTTATTTTCCATCCCTCTTTTTTTCCACAAAGAGTGAGGTATTATACACTGCTTTGCACCTTGCATTTTTCACTTATTTGTTGAAGGTCTTTGCATAATAGATCATAAAGAGCATCTTCATCTTTTCTTAGGCTATGTAGGGTCTCATTGTATGTTCAATTTTTCCATCATCTATTTAACCAGCCTCCAAGTAATGGACATTTAGGTTATTATCAATCTTTTGCCATTACAAATAATTTTGCCATAAACAACCTTGCACATATATTCCTTTACACATTATCTATAGGCTACATTTCTAGAAGTGGAATTGGTGAATACAAAGGTGAGTGCAGGGATGCCTGGGTGGCTCAGCAGTTTGGCGCCTGCCTTCGGCCCAGGGCGTGATCCTGAAGACCCGGGATCGAGTCCCACGGTGGGCTCCCTGCATGGAGCCTGCTTCTCCCTCTGCCTGTGTCTCTGCCTCTCTCTATCTCTCATTAATAAATAAAATCTTTAAAAAAAAAAAGGTGAGTGCGTCTGTAATTTCCATAGATATTCCCAAAATGCTCCCCTCCACAGAGGTTTTACCAAAGTCCATTCCACCAGCAGTATCTGAGAATACTCTCCAACGTAATGTGTGTGCAAACTTTTTATCTGACTGGTTACTAGTATCAGAGTGATTTTATTTGGGTATATATCTTTTTGCTGCTTTTTTACTTCAAATTGACCCCCTGGTCCTTCTTATATTTGCTTGATCATTACTTGGAACCAAATGAGGAATTTAAAAAAATAACAAACCTGGGAAAGTACCCAGTTATTTTGTTCCTTGTCCTTGGTAATTGTTAAATCCGTGGTTCTCAACTTGGCTGTACCAGTGAATCTCCTGGGGTGTTTTTTCAAAAATGCCAAGGCTGAAGCTATCATGTAAGATACCACAATAGTGGATTCCTGACCTTCTGTATTTGATGAAATCCTAGAACTAACTGTACAACACCAAGAATGAACTCTGATATAAACTGTAGACTTTAGTTAATAATCACGTACCAATATTCATCAATTCATCAGTATTTATCAGTTGTGATTAATACACCACAGGAATGCAAGATATTAATAGTAGGGGAAATCGTGGGGATGAGGGAGGGAGTATATGGGAACTCTTTGTACTTTCTGCTCAATTTTTCTGGAAACATAAAACTGCTCTAAGAAATATAAAGTCTTGGGCAGCCCAGGTGGCTCAGCGGTTTAGCATCACCTTCTGCCCAGGGCCTGATCCTGGAGACCCGGAATCGGGCCCCATGTTGGGCTCCCTGCATGGAGCCTGCTTCTCCCTCTGCCTGTCTCTCAAAAAAAAAAAAAAAAAAAGGATAAGCAGATGGATAATGGTTCAAAGGGTGGTCCTTGAACTGGCATTATTGGCATTACCTGGGATTTTGTTAGAAATGCAAATTCTTGAGCTGCATTCTGGACCTATTGATCTTAAACTGGGAGGGCGAGGACACAGGAGGAGAGCCCAGCTGTCGCTGTTTTGGCAAGCTCTCCAGGTGAGTATGATGCACGCCCACATTTGAAAACCACTAGTCTAATCTCATAAAATGATTCTTCTTGGTACCTTGAGTACCTTGATTTGGGACTTGCCCCTTGAGAAATGATAAATTGTAGCATTGTGCTTATAGATGATTTATTTTGTCAGAGCCCCCATGTTAGCTGTGATATATTATTATTCCTAATGGAGTTCAAAGTTGTAATTAAAAAACAAAGTTATTTAAATGTGTAATATACCAAATTTTTTTTATTCACACCAGAGACTTTTAATTGTGCTACCAAGATAGACTTCTTTCTTTCTTCCTTCCTTCATTCCTTCCTTCCTCCTTTCCTTTTCTTTCTTTCTTTCTTTCTTTCTTTCTTTCTTTCTTTCTTTCTTTCTTTTTCTTTCTCTTCCTTCCTTCCTTTCTTTCTTTTCTTTCTCTCTCTTTCTTTCTTTCTTTCTTTCTCCCATCCCTTCTTCCCTCCCTTATTTCCTTTCTTTTTTGCCTGTGACTGGATAAGTTTTCACCTCCACAGATATTTTTTCAAAATGGTATTTATTAGAAAAGTTGTAGTTCTGCATAGGCCTACTAAACTAATACTGTACAAACAAATAGTACTGCCTTATCAGCGTGCTGGAAGATCATCATAGTGTGCAAAAGAATCCCCAGGAAAGCAATATCTTAGAGGGTGAGGCTGCTGTAAGACACTGTCATTCATAACCCCCAACGCAAGAATTTTGAATGGTTCTTTGCCTCACTTATTGGTTTTATAATACATGCATTGGCAAAGAATCTCATTTACAATTTTACAACCTTAGGTATGTGAGAATTCTCCAGTTCTTTCTTCGTTTGAATAGTGGCTTTTTTTTTTAATAAATCATGTCATCTGCAAAGAGTGATAGTTTTCTTTCTTCTTTTCCAATTTGGATGCCTTTTCTTTCTTCTCTTACCTAATTGCACTGGCTGGGACTGTCAATACTCTGTTGAATAAAAGTGGTGATAGTGGACGTCCTTGTCTCAAGAAAAAGCTTTCAGCTTTTCTTTTTTTTTTTAAATTTTTATTTATTTATGATAGTCACACAGGGAGAGAGAGAGAGAGGCAGAGACACAGGCAGAGGGAGAAGCAGGCTCCATGCACCGGGAGCCCGACGGATTCCATCCCGGGTCTCCAGGATCGCGCCCTGGGCCAAAGGCAGGCGCCATACCGCTGCGCCACCCAGGGATCCCGCTTTCAGCTTTTCATCATCAAGTATGATGTTAGCTGTGGGCTTAGCATATATGACTTTAATATTGAGAAACATTCCCTCTATACCCACTTTGTTGAGAGTTTTTATCATAAATAGGTGTTGAATTTTATCAAATGCTTTTTCTATATCCATTAAGATGATTATATGATTTTAATACCTCATTTTGTTAATGTGGTGCATCACATTGACTAGCAGATGTTGAGCCAGCCTGTAATAAAGATGTTGAGACATCCCTGGAATAAATCCCACTTAATCATAGTGCATGACTTTTTTTAAGATTTAATTATTTTTTAAAAATTTGTATTTATTTCTGATAGTCAGAGAGAGAGAGAGAGAGGCAGAGACATAGGCAGAGGGAGAAGCACGCTCCATGCTGCACCAGGAGCCCGACGTGGGATTCGATCCCGGGTCTCCAGGATCGCGCCCTGGGCCAAAGGCAGGTGCTAAACCGCTACGCCACCCAGGGATCCCAAGATTTAATTATTTATTTGAAGTGAGGAGGACTAAAGGGGGAGAATCTTCAAGTAGACTCTCTGCTGAGTGTGGAGCTGGATGTGGTACTTGATCTCACAACCCATGAGATCACAACCTAAGCCAAAACTAAGAGCCGGGTGCTCAACGAAATGAGGCACCCAGTGTATGATTCTTTTAATGTATTGTTGAATTCAATTTGTTAATATTTTGTTGAGGATTTAAAAATCTATGTTCATCAGGGATATTGGCTTGTAATATTCTTTACCTGTGACATTGTTGTCTGGTTTTGGTATCAGGGTAATGCAGGCTTCATAAAATGAGTTTGGAAGAGTTCCCTCCTCTTCTATTTTTTAGAAGAGTTTGAGAAGGATTGGCATTGATTCTTCTTTGAATGTTTGGTAGAATTCATCAATGGAGTCATCTGGTCTGGGACTTTTGTTTTTGGGAGGTTTTGGTTTACTGATTCAATTTCCTTACTAGTAATCCATCTATTCAGATTTTCTATTTATTCATGATTCAGGCTTGGTAGGCTGTATGTTTCTAGGAATTTATCCATTTCTTCTAGGTTGTCCAATTGTTGGAGTATAATTGTTCATAGTTACCTCTTATGATCCTTTGTAATGCTGTGGTATCAGTTGTAATAGCTCCTCTTTCATAGAAAACCCTAAAGACTCCATCAAAAAACCGTTTGAACTAATAAACAAATTCAGTAATGTTGCAGGATACAAAATCAATATGCAAAAACCTGTTCCATTTTTATGCACTAATAATGAACTATCAGAAAGAAATTAAGAAAATAACCCCATTTACAATTACAGCAAAAAGAATAAAAGACCTATGAATAAAAATAACCAAGGAGGTAAAAAACCTGTATACTGAAAACTACAAGACATTAAGGAAAGAAACTGAAAATGACAAAAATTAATGGAAAGATATTCTGTGCTCATGGACTGGAAGAATTTACTATACCTAAAGCAATCTACAGATTTACTAACATCCCTATAAAAATTCTAATGGCATTTTTCATAAAATATAGAACAAGCAATCCTAAAGTTTCTGTGAATAGCCAAAACAGTCTTGAGAAGGAACAAAAAAATTGGATGCCTCAAATTCCCTGGTTTCAAACGCTATTACAGAACTATAGTAATTAAAACAGTGTGGTTTTGGCATAAAAACAGACACATGGATCAATGGTCAGAATAGTCTAGAAATAAACCCATCTATCTATGGTCAATTAATTTATGATAAAGAAGGCAAGAATATACAATGGGAAATAGGTAAATGGGAAAACTGGACAGCTACATGCAAAAAAAAAGGAATCTAGACCACAATCTTATACTATACACAAAAATTAACTCAAAATGTACTAAAAACTTGAATGTAAGACCTAAAACCATAAAACTTATGAGCTCCTTGACATAAATCTTGGGGATGTTTTTTTTAAATCTGAGACCATGGGATGCCTGGGTGGCTCAGCAGCTGGGCGGCTGCCTTTGGCTCAGGGCATGATCCTGGAATCCAGGAATCCAGTCCCACATTGGACTCCCGGAATGGAGCCTGCTTCTCTGCCTCTCTCTATCTCTGTGTCTCTCATGAATAAATAAATAAAATCTTAAAAAAATAAATCTGAGACCAAAAGTAAAAGCAACAAAAGCGAAAATAAACAAGTGGGACTCCATCAAACTAAAAAGCTCCTGCATAGCAAAGGAACTCATCAACAAAATAAAAAGGCAACCTATTGAATGGGAGAAAATATTTACAAGTCACATATCTGATAATGGGTTAATATCCAAAATATATAATCATATTCAACAGGAAAAAATCTGACTTAAAAACGGGCAAATCTGAATAGTCACTTTTCTGAAAAGATAGATAGATGGCCAATAGGTACAGTAAAAGATGCTCAACATCACTAATGATCAGGAAAATGCTAATCAAACCACAATAAGCTACCAGCTCACCCCTGTTAGAATGACTATTATCAAAAAAGTAAGAAATAACAAGCATTGGTGAGGATGTAGAGAAAAGGACGCTCTCATTCACTGTTGGTGGAAACGTAAATTGGTACAGCCACTGTGGAAAACAGTATGGAAGTTCCTTAAAAATTAAAAATAGAACTACCTCATGATCCAGCAATTCCACTTCTGGATATTTATGGAAGAAAACAAAACTACTAATTTGAAAAGATACATGCACCTCCATGTTCATTCAGTTTCATTTACAATAGCCAAGATATGGAAATAACCTACGTGTCCATCCATGGATGAATGGATAAAGAAATTGTGGTACACACACACACACACACACACACACAGAGAAGAATATTATTCAGCCATAAAAAATGAAATATTTTTGTCATTTGTGACAACATGGATGGACCTCAATGCCATTATATTAAGTGAACTAAGACAGAAAAAGGTACACTGTATGCTTTCTCCTCTATGCAGAATCTAAAATAAAACCCCAGGGGCACCTGGGTGCTCAGTTGGTTGGGCATCTGCCTTTGGCTTGGGTCATGATCCTGGGGTCCTGGGATCAAGCCCCACATCGGTCTCTCTGCTCAGTAGGGAATCTGCTTCTCTCTCTGCCCCTCCCCCTGCTTGTACTCTCTCTCTCAAATAAATAAATAAAATCTTAAAATAATAATAATAATTTAAAAACCTCCCAAAACCAAGCTCACAGATTGTGGTTGCCAGAGGTGGGGGTTAGGAGGTGGGAGAAATGAGTGAAGGTGATCGAAAGATCTAAAAATTTTAAAAACTAAAAAAATATATAAATTTACCTATTCGGCATTCCTACTTTTAGGTAATTATTCTGCAGATAAACCTCCAAAGGGATGAAGTGGCAAAAACAAAACAAAATAACAACAAAATACCAAAAAACAACGCGTCTCAAGGTTTGCTTCCGGGTTAGCAACCTAAGGCATATATTTTCTCAGCACCCCCAAGTATGATATGACTTAACACTTTCAACCTTGCCACATCTGTTACTTGGCTGATCCTCAAAGTATCTAAGTCTGTGGCTCCTTTTCTAGGCATGCTGCAGGCTTATGGGAAGCCCTGTGCCAGGTTTGTGGGAGGAGCACCTTGGGGAGGGAAATTCTGAGCTAGATCACACAGGGTGACCCCTACCTCCTTCCTGACTTCATTATAGCCACACCCACTCGAAACCGCAACTCTGCTTCTCTGTCTTGGATTCCAGGCAGGTGTAATGGCTACAGGAGTCCCAAGTCTAGTTTTCCAGAGTGAGTCATAGCAGGGCCCGACCTTAGAAAAATAAAGATAAAAATAAAATAAAATAAAATGAAAGAAATATATAAAAAGAGACCTCGGCTCTATACCACAATGACTGTGTCAGTCAGGATAGGGCCCCTTCAAAGTGTAGTAGGTTCCAATGGGGTCCAGAATCCAGGGCTGGGGGCCTAGGGGGAGAGGATCTGATTAACAGCCTAACATATGATGTAAAGATCTCTAGTAGTGCCATGAATTCTGTTTACATACTGTTTCCATGCCTATCGTGGGGGCCAGGAATCCTAGTGCCAGCTCGCCTGAGATCTAAACACCTTCTTGGTATCGCCTTGGAGGCTTGCATGTTCCCAGGGACTGGTTCCCTCTCTTCCTCTTTACTCTCAAAGGTGTGTGACTCACTTCTGTGCCTCTGGAATCCTTCCCCTAACCCCTAACACATTAGTATACACCTAATGTGTATACTCATTGCCTAAAGAATCTATTGAAAGAGTGTCCCAGGCCTCAAGAGATTCTGATTCCAGGAGCGGGTTGGGGCCCATGAATTCACATTTCTAACTCCCTAAGAGGCTCCTCAGAGGATTACCCTTTCTGTAACACTGGCTAGGATGCCCTCAAAGGGTGGGATCACCTGAGAACAGCTTCTTTTGTCCACGAGGCAAAACTTCCCGAGGCAAAGAAACAGCAAGCTCTGCCTGAAACACCTACACTGGGTGTTGGGTGATGTGGCATAGAGAGTAGAACAAAGAAATTAGTATTTCAAAATAAATATTACCAACTAGAAATCATGAAATTAGGTTCTGCTACTAAAACATCACTTCTCTCATTTACATGTGACTACATACATACTGAGATTCTGTTGAGATTTAAAAATAATTTTCAAAAGAAGCTTAAATCCTTTTTCTAGAAAAAGGATCTTCATGATGGCAGGGACCATGGCTGTGTATACTCAGATAAGTGTATATTGTGATGAATGAATGAATGAATGAATGGTAACTTAGTAAAATTAAGAAACACCCATATTCACCTCTGTTGTACCCAGGTTTATCTAAAGAAGGACCAGAATGGATATCTTGTAATTGTTAATAACAGGGTTGTTTTTGGTGTTGGTACTACTCTGGGTGAATAAGTATGTTCTGAATTTAGTTTTATTTCTCTATGAATTAAAGAAAATATTTTTCCCATTTTATTTATTATTATTATATATATTTTTAAAGACTGAGAGTGCATGTGTGAGATGGGGGGAGGGGCAGAGGGAGAGAGAGCGTCCCAAGGGGACTCGAACTCATGACTTTGAGATCATGACATGAGCCAAAAATCAAGAGTCGGATGCTTAACCAAATGAGCCACCCAGGTACTCCTCTTTTCTTTATTTTAGACATTTTCTTTAATGCACTTGAATGATTTTATTTGTAATATAATAAATATTATAAGCTTTTTTTTTTTTAATATTATAAGCTTAAATAAAACCAGGGTTGCTAGGTCTACAAAATCTTCCTAGTTCTGCTTGGGGTATATAAGTGCATGTTGGGGGAATATAGGGCAGAGGACACATGGAGGTACAAAGAACAGTCCTTTGCTGGGTTCCCTGGTGAGTGTGTCAAAGGCACCACCCTTTTGACAGCCCAGATGGATCACAGAGTCCCCGGAAGTGCCTGCCTGAGGGTGAACTTCTATTGGACTCCACTCAAACCAGAAAACCCAGGGTGGCCCTGAGAAGAAATCTCTCTAGGCTCATCTTAGTCCAAATCTAGGCCACGGTGGCTCCAGAATATGAGTCTAATATGGGTCAGGGGTGCTAGAGGCCTCTCTTAACTTTTCAATCCCTAAAAGAACTCATAAATATAGCACCAAAGCACAGAAGGGGGTAATTTGGTAATGTTGGTCATTAGGCCATAAACTCGAACATTATCAAACATCCTTTCCAGCTGAATCAGACTATAATTAGACCCAGGCCTGGGCAGTCCTTTGCACAATAGCCTGTTACTTTGTTTGGTTTTTATTTTTTAACCTACTAGCTACCTCTTTGGTCTTCTGAACATTGCCAGCATTAAGAAATGATGGATAAACCTGACTCCATTCTCCAAAAGTTCTCCATAATGAATTTTCAGGAAGAAAATTTCTGCTGGCCTTCTTGGGGTTCCTGCTTATTTGTGGTGCCAATTCCAGAATCCTCCCTTTGGACAAGCCAAGGTATCCATAATTCACTAGATCACCACTGTCTAAGAGAAGTACAAAATGAGCTACATATATGTAAACTTAAATAGTAGCCACATTAAAAAAATTTTTTAAACTGGGTGAAATTAATTTTAATTAATGTTTTACTCAGTTGAATATACTCAAAATATTTCAACATATACTCAGTATAAACACGATTGAGATTGTTTACTTTTTTGATACTAAGTCTTTGGAATAAAGTATGTTTTACACTCCCAATACATCTTAATTAGGACTAGCCACATTTCAAGTGCTCAATAGCCAAATGTGGCTGGGGCCATTTTATTGAACAATGTAGGACCAGGTGAATACAGGTAGATTCCCTGAGACATTGCTGTGTGTCTAGCAAGAACATATTACTTATTAATGGACACAAAATACAGCTGTGTCTTGATGTCACATACAAGGTATTAAAATAGCTTTCAAACAATCTGCTCAATAAAGCTTCTTTCTCAATACCAAAGATCTTAGTTTCCAGTATTTTTATGTGCCTGTATCTCCTGGTTTTTCCCCCCAGTATCTCCTGTTTTCAAAAATATGATTCTCTAACAAATATTCCTAAATAGAACAATGGAAACATTTTCTTACAACCACTTGCAAATTTAACTCCAGTATATGAAATAACTAATTCACCAGATGATGCAAATTATGAGGTTGGATATTTACCAAAACACTTGTATAAAACCTTTCTTTATCATTGTGATACCATGATTTATCATATCAGGTTATGACATCCTACAAACTCTATAAATACATATATGTGTAAATGGTTACTAAAAGCCCATAAACAGGGGGTATGTAAGGCTGCAAGGCGCTAGGTGTGATTTGCAAGTCCTTAAGTGCTTTCCTGGGACTGGGTCCCCCCAGTGATTACAGCTTGTGTTAGCAGAGCCTTGTTAGACAATGTAATAGTTCACCCTGGCAAGAAAGTCTTCCATTTCCCCAAGCTTGGGGATTTCACTGCTTTTTGGAAACAAGTGATACATTTATTCATTTATACTCATAAAATGAGCTACTCTTCTGAGTATGTTTATGAGAAAAGGCAAGGTTTTGCCTTGGGCAGCCGACGGGGGGCTCAGCAGTTTAGCGCTGCATTCAGCCCAGGGCATGATCCTGGAGACCTGGGATCGAGTCCCATGTCGGGCTCCCCGCGGGGAGGCTGCTTCTCCCTCTGCCTGTGTCTCTCATGAATAAATAAAATCTTAAAAAAAAAAAAAGAACGTTTTTCCTTAATCCTATTTCGATAATCAGAGAGGGACCTAACAACAAAATAAATAAAACAAGGCATGTGACATTCTCATCTGCCAATAGGCAAAATTTCCCTCCTGCATTTTCAGTTAGTCTTCAGAAATATTTGTTTATAGTAAGGCAAATAAATAGAACTCTATTTTGTAGACAACTGTTATATTTGTCTTTATGGGAATTTTTCTGTTTCATCTAGGTCCTTTTTATTGCTATCAGGTCAGCAGTAATGTTCCTGCTTTTATTCCTGACTTAGTAATTTGAGCGCTTTTTCTTGGTTAGTCTAACTAGATTCATTAATTTTGTATTTTGTTTGTATTTTCAAAGAGCCAGCTTTTGGATGCTTTTTCTCCATTTTTTTTCCTGTTCTCTATTTTATGTATTTCTGCTGAAAGCTTTATTAAATTTTTCCTTCTTGCTTGCTTTGGGTTTCATTTGCTTATCTTTTTCTACTTTCTTTTTTTTTCAGTTTTATTTATTTATTTGAGAGAGAGAGAGAGAGGCAGAGCACAAGCGGGGGAGCAGCAGAGGGAGAGGGAGAAGCAGGCTCCCCAGTGAGCAGGGAACCTGATGTGGGGCTCTATCTCAGGGCCTTGGAATCATGATCTGAGCCAAAGGAAGGCACTTAACTAACTGAGCTACCCAGGCACCCCGTCTTTTTCTAGTTTCTTTTTTTTTTTAAGATTTTATTTATTTATTCATGAGAGACACACAGAGAGAGAGAGAGAGAGAGAGAGAGAGAGAGAGAGAGAGAGAGGCAGAGACACAGGCAGAGGGAGAAGCAGGTCCATGCAGGGAGCCTGACACAGGACTTGATCCTGGGTCTCCAGGATCAGGCCTTGGGCTGAAGGCAGGTGCTAAACTGCTGAGCCACCCGGGCTGCCCTTTAGTTTCTTAAGGTGAAAGTTTAGGTTATTAATTTAAGACTTTTCTTCTTTTTCACTAAGAACATTTATAGCTATACATTTCCCTTTAAGCTCTGCTTGAGCTGCATCCCATAAAATTGGTATGGTTTGTGTATCATTTTCATTCATCTCAAAATATTTTTTAATTTTTCCTTGTTTCTTATTCTTCAACTCACAGGTTATTTATGAGCGAATTGTCTAATTTCTACATATCTGTATATTTCCCACACTTCTGTTGCAATTGTTAATTTAATGCCATTGTGGCTGAAGGACATACTTTATATTATTTGAATTATTTTACATTTACTGGGAATTATTTTGTGGGCCCAGATATGGTCTGTTTTGGGGACTGTGAATATATATTTTGCTGTTGTTGAGTGTAGTCTTCTATAGATGTCTCTCAGTTTTTAGTGTTATTCAAGTCTTCATTTCCTTGTTAATCTTTTGTCTAGTTTTTCAATTCATTATTTGAAATAGGGTAATGAAGTCTATAACTATTATGGTTGAACTGTTTGTTTCTCCCATTAGCTCTGACAGATTTTGCTAAGTGTATTTTAGGGCTCTATTGTGAGGTGCATATATGTTTATAATTGTTACACCTTCCTGATTGATCTTTTTGTCATTATAAAATGTCTTTTGTTTCTTGTAACAGTTTTTGTCTCAAAGTCTATTATATCTGATATTACCATAACCACTCCAGCTTTCTTTAGTTACTGTTTGCATGGTATATCTTCTTCCATTCTTTCCATTTCAATGTGTTCGTGTCTGACTCAAAAGTACGTCTCTTGTAGAAGTACAATTAGATCATGATTGCTTGTTTAAGAAATGCCTTCTGCCAATCTCTGCCACCTTTTTTTTTTTAAAAAGATTTTATTTATTCATGAAAGACACACACAGAGAGAGAGAGAGAGAGAGAGAGAGAGAGGTAGAGACACAGGCAGAGGGAGAAGCAGGCTCCATGCAGGGAGCCTGACATGGGACTCCACCCCGGGTCTCCAGGATCACGCCCTGGGCTGAAGGCAGCACAAACCGCTGAGCCACCCAGGCTGCCCCAATCTCTGCCTTCTTAATTCTAGTTATATTTCATGTAATTATTGATACAATAACAACATTAAAGTAATGAAGTAGGATTTACATCTGCCAATTTACTATTTGTTTTCTATATATATACTTTTTCATTTCTCTTTTCTCTTTTTCATTTCCTCTTATGACCAGCTTTTGTGTTAGACATTTTTCTAGTTTATCATTATAATTCACCTGTGCCTTATTTTAGAACATTGTATAAGTTATTTTCTTACTGGCTGCCTTAAGGATAACAATTAACATCTTGTAACAATCTAATCATGACTAATACCAACCAAATTTCAAAAGAATATAAAAACTTTGTTCCAATATAGCTTTGTTCCCTTTTCCCTCCTTTTTGCAGTTATTCTCATACAAATTATTATCTTCATAATTATAAGCCATCAATAGAGTTTTATAATTATTGCTTTATGCATTTGTGCTTTGAATCATGTAGGAAAAGAAAAGTGTTATTTATTTATTTTTGGTGGGTGGCAAAGTGATAGTACAGAGCTCCCAAGGAGGGAGGGGATCTGAGAGGGTTGCCCAGAAGAAAAGAGTTATAAACAAAGAACATAATTAAGCAGTCTTTTTATATTTATCTCTATAATTGCCTTTACCAGGGTTTCTTATTTCTTTGTGTTCAAATTACTGTCTAGTCGTCTTTCATTTCAGTCTGATGAATCTCCTTTAATATTTCTTGTAGAACAGGTTTGCTAGCAGTGTGTTATCCTAATTTTTTGTTTGTTAATTTGGAAATGTCTTGATTTCTTCTACATTTTTGGAAGTATATTTTTTGTGGGTATAGAATCTGTGGTTGACAATCTTTTAATTTCAGCATTTTAAATGTCATCACACTGCCTTCAGGCCTCCATGGTTTCTGATTAGAAATAAGCTGTTAATCTTACTGTGAACCACTTTGTCATAATGAGTCACCTCTCTTGCTGCTTTTAAGATTCATTCTGTCTTTAGACAGCCTGATTATGAAATGTCTAAATGTAAATCTCTTTGAGTTTGTCTTATTTGGAATTTTCTGAGCTTCTTGGAAATGTAGAAAAATGTTTTTCACCAAATGTGAATAGTTTTCAGCCATTTTTCCCCCCCCAGGCATTTCTTTCTTCTCCTTTCTCATGTCCTCTGGGACTCCCATTATGTGTACATTGGAATGCTGCTGGTGTCCCACAGCTTTTTTATTTTCCACTTTTTATTAGTTTCGGAGGTAGAATTTAGTGATTCATCAGTTGCATATAACACCCAGTGCTCATTACATCAAGTGTCCTCTTTAATGCCCATCACCCAGTCACCCCATCTCCCACCCACTTCCCCTCCAGCAACCCTCGGTTTGTTTCTCAGTTTAGCATTTCTTATGTTTTGCCTTCCTCTCAATTTTCACCTTATTTTATTTTCCTTCCCTTATGTTCATTTGTTTTGTTTCTTAAATTTCACATGAGTGAAATTATATATTTGTCTTTCTCTGACTTATTTCATTTAGCGTAATAACCTCTAGTTCGGGGATCCCTGGGTGGTGCAGTGGTTGGGCGCCTGCCTTTGGCTGAGGGCGCGATCCTGGAGACCCGGGATCGAATCCCATGTCGGGCTCCCAGTGCATGGAGCCTGCTTCTCCCTCTGCCTGTGTCTCTGCCTCTCTCTCTCTCTCTGTGACTATCATAAATTAAAAATACTACTAATAATAATAACCTCTAGTTCAATCCACATTATAAATGGCAAGATTTCATTCTTCTTTTTAAAATGATTTTATTTATTCATTCATTTATTTATTTATTTACGAGAGAGAGAGGAGAGAGAGAGAGAGAGAGAGAGAGAGAGAGAGAGAGAAAGAGAAAGAGAAGCAGCATGACCAGTGGGGAGGGACAGAAGGAGAAGGAGAGGGAGCAGATTCCCCACTGAAGGAGCCTGACATGGGCTTGATCACAGAACCCCAAGATCATGACCTGAGCCAAAGGCAGATGCTTAACCGACTGAGCCACCCAGATACCCCAAGATTTCTTTCTTTTTGATATATATATATCAAAAATATATAAATATATATTTTTTATATATCACATCTTATTATCCATTCATCTGTCAATGGACATCTGGGCTCTTTCCATAGTTTAGTCATTGTGAACATTGTTGCTATAAACATTGGGTTGCAGGTGCCCCTTCAGATCACTACATATGTATCTTTGGGGTAAATACCCAGTAGTGCAAGTGCTGGGTTGTAGGATAGCTCTATCTTCAGCTTTCTGAGGAAATTTCATACTGTTCTCCAGAGTGGCTGCACCAGTTTGCATTCCCACCACCAGTGTAAGAGGTTTCCCCTTTCTCTGCATCCTCACCAACATCTGTTGTTTCCTGTCTTGTTAATTTTAGCCATTCTGAGCAGTATAAGGTGATATCTCATTGTGGTTTTGATTTATATTTTCCTGTTGCTGAGTTATGTTGAGCATCGTTTTACATGTCTGGTAGCCATTTGTATGTCTTCTTTGCAGAAATGTCTATTTTTATCTTCTGTCCATTTCTTGACTGGATTTTTTTGTTTTTTGGGTGTTGAGTTTGATAAGCTCTCTATAGATTTTTGGATACTAGCCCTTTATCTAATAAGACATTTGCAAATATCTTCTCCCATTCTGTAGGTTGCCTTTTAGGTTTTTTACTGTTTCCTTTGTTGCTACAGTTTTTTGAGGCTTTTTTTTCATTTTGTTTGATTCTTTTTGTCTGTTTTTCAGACTGGATAATCTAAAAACAAATTATCTTCAAGTTAGCTCATGATTTTTTTCAGCCAGCTCAAATCTGCTGGTGAGCCCTTCTAGTGAATTTTCCACTTCAGTGAGTGTACTTACAACATCCAAATTTCTGGCTCCATTGATTAAGCATTCGACTCTTGGTTTCAGTTCAAGTCATGATCTCAGGGTTATGGGATTGAGCCCTGCATTAGGTTCCATGTTCAGCATGCACTCTGCTTGGGATTCTCTCTCTCTCTCTCCCTCTGCCCCTCCCATTCATGCTCTCTCCCTCCAAAATAAATAAATACATCTTTTTAAAAAACACTGAAATTCTTTTTCTTCTTTTAAAAATAATTTCTTTTTATTGATATTATCTATTTGGTGAAGTATCATTCTCCTACTTTCCTTTTTTTTTTTTCTGTAGATACAGTTTCCTTTAGTTCTTTGAATGCATTTGTAACAGCTAATTTGAAGGCCTTATCTATGAAGTTCAATGTCTGGGTTTCTTCAGGGACAGTTTCTATTGACTGCTTTCCCCACTGTATATGGGCCATACTTTCTTGTTTATTTGCTTATCTCATATATTTTTGGTTGAAAAATGGACTTTAATTAGGTTCTCCCCTGATCAGCATTTATTGCCATTTCTGTTTGTTTAGCAACTTTCCTGAATTGATTCTATAAAGTGTGTATTCTTTGCAGTGTGTGACCACTGAATTTTCTGTTCAGTTAACTTCATGGTCTGTTCATGACTTGTCTGAGATTTTCCTAAATGCCTTGAACAGGAAGTCTCCTAGTTTTTGCTAAAGGGCTCTGTGTTTAGGTGGAAGCATGTTTTCAGTGTTTTAGAAGGCAGTTTACAATTCTGCCCCAGTTTTCTCTTCTGGATTTTGCCGAGTTTCAAGGTCAACAGGAAGTGAGAGACTAGGGCCTTCTCAGTCTTTCCTGAACATGCACACAGTTTTGCACAGGCTTGTGGCCTTTTAGATTCCCAAGAATATGCTGAAGGTTTTCCAAGTCCCTACGGATATTTTATTCTCCAGCTTTTCAAAGTTTTTCTTTTTCTTAAATTTATTCATGAGAGACAGAGAGAGAGAGAGGCAGAAACATAGGTAGAGGGAGAAGTAGGCTCCCCACAGAGAACCCGATGCGGGACTCGATCCCCAGGACCCCAGGATTACAACCTGAGCCAAAGGCAGATGCTCAACCACTGAGCCACCCAGGCGTCCCTCAAAGGTTTTCTCATTTGCTCCAATTGTTAATACCACCTCAGGCAACTGAGAAGTTAAAAAAGGAGCTGCTGATTATTTTTAATAAATGCTTTGGGAAAGAGCTGTTCCCAACGAACAAGCTCTGAATGTAGTAATGACTTTTAATAGAGGAGGGTGAGACGGCCCAACAACCAGGGTACTTATTTACTTAAATGTATTGGAAGATACTGCGTCCTAGGGCAGAACTACTTGAAGTGTGGACTCTGTCTGGTGCCAGTCAGTGAATTGTTTGTTAATGGTCTGACATGAGATAAAGAGCTTGTACCAGAGTGTAAATCAGTCCACTGTTTCTTTTATAATGAAAGTCTTGGTACAAAAAGAAAAAATTTCAGCTGAACTGGGCATCATGCTTAAAGATGTGGACCATACTTTGACATTGTGGGGCTCTGCATGAGGGAACGCAAAAAGAAATATGGCAGAAACTAATCTACAATTGAGTAGTAGAGATAAATGTTCCTATTTCTTTTTTTAAGATCTTATTTATTTATGAGAGACACAGAGAGAGAGAGAGAGAGAGGCAGAGACACAGGAAGAGGGAGAAGCAGGCTCCATGCAGGGAGGCTGATGTGGGACTCAATCCTGGGTCTCCAGGATCACACCCTGGGCTGAAGGCGGCACTAAATCGCTGAGCCACCGGGCTGCCCCAAATGTTCCTATTTCTGTGTGTTGTTGCTGGGTAAATTGTAGTAGATACCATCAGGAGCTCCAATCAATAGTGAGAGAGTTTCCAAGTAGAAAAATCTGGGAATAGTTTACTAAAGCAGTGAATCTGAACTAAACTTTAAATGATAGTTAAGATTTTTTTAGGGATTAAAAATATTTTTCCAGTTTTATTGAGGTATAAGTGACAAAAATTGTATACGTTTAAGGTATACAATATGACAATTTGATGCACTTATACACTGTGAAATGATTACACAATCAAGTTAACATATCACCTCACATAATTTTTTGGGTGCAGTGAGAAGGTCTAATTCTCTTAGAAAGTTTCTTAGAAAGTTTCAAGGAGGGATCCCTGGGTGGCGCAGCGGTTTAGCGCCTGCCTTTGGCCCAGGGCGCAATCCTGGAGACCTGGGATCGAATCCCACGTCGGGCTCCCGGTGCATGGAGCCTGCTTCTCCCTCTGCCTATGTCTCTGCCTCTCTCTCTCTGTGTGACTATCATAAATAAATAAAAATTTAAAAAAAAGTTTCAAGGATACAATACAATATTACTGTACGTTAGATCCCCAAAACTTGTTCCTCTTATAACTAAAAGCTTGTGCTCTTTGACTAACATAATCTCATTCCCCCCAGCCCCTAGCAACTATCATTCTGCTCTGCTTGTGTGAGTTCAACTGTTTTAGATTTCATATGTAAGTGATATCATACAGTATTTCTCTTTTGGTGTCTTGCTTATTTTACTTAGTGTAATGTCTTCCAGATTCAGCCATGTTGTCACAAATGGCAGGCTTTCCTTTTTTAATGGCTGAATTTTATCTCTCACTCTCTCTCTCTCCATATATATAATTCACATATATGATTGATACATATCATATGATATTTATACATTATATGTATAATATTTTCTTTATCCATTCATTCACCGAGGCTTAGGTTGTTTCCATATCTTGTATTTCTATGTATAACTACAAATGGGATTGCTGGATAATACGGTAGTTCTAATTTTTGAGGAACCTCCATACCATTTTCCACAGTGGCCAGCTTATATTCCCACCAACAGAGTTCCCTTTTCTTCACATCCCCACCAACCCTTGTTATTGTCTTTTTGGGTATTACCTATTTTAACAGGTGTGAGGTGATATCTCATTGTGGTTTTGATTTGCATTTCCCTGATGATTAGCAATACCAAACATCTTCTTATGTGCCCTTTGGCCATTTATATGTCTTCTTGGAAAAATGTCTATCAAGGTCCTCTGTTGAATGATGGTTATGTATAGGGCTGGTAGAGAGAAGACATAAGGCATTTGAGGTAGTACACAGTAAAAGAAAGTTTGGAAGTGGGAAAAATGAGGGTTGTGTTTGGATACTAGTAAGTGAATTGTGAATGGAAAATAAGGTATAGAAGTCAGAGTGAGGTAAGGTCAGAAAGTATTTGAGGCCACATTAGAAAGGACTTGGATTCTACAGCATGGAGTTTGTCCTCTGCTTTTGGGCAATAAGGACCCATTGATATTTGGTGAACCAGGAAGTGACATGGTTCTACTTTGATTTAAAAGATTAACTTCATATATTTGAGGAACAAATATCTAAAGAGAAACAGACCAGAGTGAGGGAGACTCATTAAAATGTTATTTAAATAATAAGAGACCAATAATGAGGGACTGAAGTGGGGTGGTGGTAGTGGGATCTGCCAGGACTATGATTGAGACACCATTTACGGGTCTTAAAACTGCTCGAATATGAACAACCAGGGAAAGAAAGGGTGTTTGAAAGGATGATGGTGCCAAACCAAGGGAGAGAGGCAGCAGGTAGAACTGGTTTGGTGGGAAGATAATGAATTGGCTTGGATTGAGTTTGAGGTTCTTGGCAAGCCATCCAAGTAGAAATATGCATAGACAATGTAGGTCAGCAACTTGAGAGAAAGGTGAGGTCTAGGGATCCTAATTTGAGAGGCAACAGCACCGAGATGATTGGGGAGCTATGAGGATTGAGATGCTTGCAAAGGAAACTACTTGATGAGAGAAGGTAGAGAACCTTGGGGGTAGGTTCTCTACCTTTAACCAAGTAAGAACTTTAGGGGAAGAAGGAGTGGTGGTTGGTAAGGGTAAGAGAATGAAAAAGAGACATTGAAAGTGGCAGATAAACGTTCAGGTAAGAAGACCCCAAGGATTACCCTGGCTATAATCCTGGGGGCTGTAAGTGTAACCATTAAATGCATTAAGTCACTTGAGGAGAAGCAAGATTGGTAATTCCAGGAAGTAGTAGGATTGAGGGGAGCATTTTATTTCTTGGGGTGAGACTGAGCTGAAGGAGTCAACCTTAAAAGGCAGGAAGCATATATTTTTTCTTGGACATGGGGGAGAAGGATGAAAAAGTAAGTGTGGCTCCAGAGACATTCTGATGTGTGGAGACAGGAAGCTGAAGACATTCTTAGTGGGTGACTCACTCTTTTCAAGAGAATAGAAGGTGAGATCACCAGATACCAGCATGGAACAGGTGCTGGGTTTCGAGAATAAGGGAAAAGACTGAAGTGGCTGTTGGGGTGAGATAGAGTCCACTAGAAATGGGCAAACAGATTTCTGAAGACCACTAGGAGCCTGAGTCTAAATCCAAGACTTTGTGGTAGAAGTAGGAAGCATGATCACCCATGTGGGGTCCCTGGAGGGCAAAGAGAAGAAACCAAATTCTGGGGTCTTCCAGATATATGTTCTAGTCAGTTATCTATATATTTTACATTATCACTGCAAGTGAAAAGCAGGTTCATACCTTACTTGGCATTGTAGTCCCCATACCCAGTGCCATTACCATGTTCATATTTAAGGGTTTGTTGAATATAAGGGTTTATTGTTCATATGTTCATGTCCATGTTTATATAAGGGTTTATTAAATGAATAAACAAACTATGCAGCAAGATTAAAATTCTCATTAACTAGCTACCATAGAGCAGAAGGAGAGGATGGAAGGTGAGAAACTGAGTTATTACTAAGGCTGAGTCAGTGCCCCATCAGCAGCTGCCCATCTCCACATGCCAGGGAGAAGATGCCAGAACCTCGGATCGCTCTTCCCTATTGAAGCTCAACATGCCTACCAGTGGTACGGAAGAGATCCATGAAACTTCCCCCACCCCCTCCTTTCCTTGATCGCCATGCCTACCTTGCAGCCCTGATCTCTAATTCTGCTTTCTAAGATCTATGGGGTCTAATATCAAAGCCACAATCATGGCTTACTACAGAGATTTTATCTTCTTTTAACATTAATAAATTAGCACGATGGCTTATAAGCCAGTCTTGTGTGACTTTGGTTCATGGGAGGCATATTAATTCATGGATGAATTAATAGAACAAGTTCAAAAGTTGCAAAGCTGAGCATTAGCATCAGGATCAGAGGCAATTTACTGTAATTATACTTTCACGCTGATAAGATTGAAGTCAAGAAATTTAGAATTTAGTGCTCTCTTCAATTAGGAGTATCTAATATTTTAGCCGAGGGTGTGGGCTTTTCTTAAAAAAAAAAAAAAATCAGAACCCTCAAGAGGAAACTACAAGACAAAATGAATAATTATTTAGATATTATATGAACATTTACAGTCTACAGATCTAGATTCTCAGAATTTCATATATCTGGGCAGAACACTCTTTTAGACACAGAGGACTATGAACCTGCTGTACACCTGCAGTGAATCTCATTGACCCCAAACAGCATGGGTGTAACTGACTGCTGTTGCTGGCCTGTTCTCGGCCAATAACTGGGTGCTTCAGCCAGGGATGTGGAGGCATCTGCATTCTTAGAAGACGTGGATCTCCTCTGATAGCCAAGTTTGGCTTGAGAGCTCTCCTTTGGTCTTTGAAGAATGTTCCTTACAGCACACAGCGGTCTAGGACACCTCCAGCCCCTCTTCCTTCCCTGTCTCCTTCACTCAGGGTCAAATTTGCCTGGGTGCTAATGTTGCATCCAACCTTTCCAGTCCCTTCCTCATTATCTCTCACAGGCATAATAAAATGCTGGCACCATTCATCTCATCTCAAGCCATGGAGTTGGCTTCTTGGGGGACCCAGACTGACACAGAACCATTGTGTCAGGACCCAAAGGCCAAGAGAGACAGATGGCAGGTGAGAGTTTTCATAGCATTGCTCTAGCCACCGAAGGGGCTGACGGTATTGTAAGAAATATGTATTTTGGTCTTTGTCCTTGGGAACTGATGATCCTAATCAGAGTTCAAAAGCCTGAGGATTGGGATCCCTGGGTGGCGCAGCAGTTTGGTGCCTGCCTTTGGCCCAGGGAGCGATCCTGGAGACCTGGGATCGAATCCCACGTCGGGCTCCTGGTGCATGGAGCCTGCTTCTCCCTCTGCCTGTGTCTCTGCCTCTCTCTCTGTGTGTGACTATCAGAAATAAATAAAAATTAAAAAATATATATTATCTATAAAAAAAAAAGCCTGAGGATTAGGGGATTAACAGTATTAAGTCCTGGTCTGAGTCCAAAGGCCGGAAAATCAGAACACCGATTCTGTTCAAGGACAGAAGAAGATGGATGTCCTAGATCAAGCAAAAGCGAAAATTCACTCTTCCCCTTCTTTTGTTCTATCCAGACTTTGAATGGACAGGGTGATGTCCACTTGCACTGGTAAGGATGATCTTTACTGGGTCTGTGATTCAAATGCTAATCTCCTGGGAAACTTTCTCACAGACACACTCAGGAATGAAGTTTAAGCAGCTCTCTGGGCATCCCCTAACTCAGTAAAATCAACACATTAAATGAACCACCACATACAGCTAGGGAGAAAAGGGAAAGTCTCAGTGAATTAAGATTTATTGGAGGGATCCCTGGGTGGCGCAGCGGTTTGGCGCCTGTCTTTGGCCCAGGGCGCGATCCTGGAGACCCGGAATCGAATCCCACATCAGGCTCCCGGTGCATGGAGCCTGCTTCTCCCTCTGCCTGTGTCTCTGCCTGTCCCTCTCTCTGTATGTCTATCATAAAAAAAAAAATTAAAAAAAAAAGATTTATTGGAGAACATATTTCTGTAACCTAACCACTGAGTTAAGTGTAGTGGATATCTGTTGAGTGTGCCTGCCCAGTGTCCATCTCCTGTTTTGCTAGGAGCACCACTGTTTTGTTTAGTGGAAATAGCTTTCTGCACTGGATACTGTCTTGTTGGGAGTGTCACTCAAGGTGCTTTCTCTTTCACACTCAGGTGTTGGTAAGTAACTCAAAGAGGAGCTCCCTCCCAGAGCCTGAATTAGAGTAGCACAAAACTGGAGATGGTTGGAGAACATTCGCATAGGGACCAGGGCTCTGAAGAAACCTTCCCTAGGTTCCTGACCCAGACCTCAAGAAGCCGGGAACTTTGGCTTTCTTTCAAGTCTGTGGCCATCTTCAAAGCATCTCAAGATTTTCCTTTGCTGAAATTAGGCAGAGGTGGTTCTCCCCAGTTTTACTGTATTTCATCTTTCGAGAAAGTCTCTTCGAGACAAAATCAGAAAGGAACAGCAAGGAAATACTGACGTTTATCCCCTCACAAGTGGGATCACCTTTCTCTTTAAGGTCAACATCACATTCAGTGTCTCAGTGGAACCTCTCAGGATCTTCCTCCTCCTCCTCATGGGTAAATAGAGGCTGCCCAGAGTTATATAATTAGGGAGTGATGGGGTTGGCACATGTATTTAGTTGTCTGACTCAGGGACGCCATGCTGGGATCTCTCAGATAGCACCCTGGCATGCCCACCTTGCTCTCAGGTTGTGATTTGGACCCTACCACTTATACACTGTAGGACCTAAGGAGCCTCTTCTGGGCCTCCATTTCCATGTCTGTAATGTGAAGATTGGATTGCCTGCCCTGTAAGGCTCCTTCCCCACTCTCAAATTTTCTATCTTTCAATGTAACATTATGGATAGGAAAAGGAATGTAAAAACATCATTTCCTCTGTGCTTAATATACGTCAGGCCTTTCTATGTATTTTGTATGGACTAACTCTAATTCTCACATCCCCTGCCTCTGTGGTAGAGGCTCCATGAGGGCACAGGCTTTGTTTTGTTCACTGTGGTATCCACTCTGTGCTTGGCATAAAGTAGATGATCAATAAATGTTACAACAGCTGAATAAACAAGTTAAAAAATAAGAAAAAAATCAATTGATGAATGAGTAGAAAGGGGAAAGAGACCAATTTTTTTCAAATCTATTTCCATGGACTTTTGGTTTTCTTGAGGCTCATTTTGGGTTCTCATTATTTCTCCAGTAGGCTCTAGGAGTTTTGAGGAAATTCCCAAATTAGTTCTTTTTTTCAACTGCTGTGAAGATATGATTTCTGCATCTGCTTTGTTTCTGTTTTTCTTCTTTCAAGTAGAACCAATAACTGAGCCCAATGGTGTAAGTACTTAGCTGAAAAATGGGTATCATTTATTTTACCCGGATCCATATAGGAAAGGCTCTTCCAGTTCTGAGATGGTAGGTTACCAGTTCCACATAACCCAGTTCCAATGGGGGTTTTCTATGACCAGGTCACTGAGAAAAAACTTAAGCTTAGTTTTTAAATTTTTAATTTATTTTTTGAGAGAGAGGGAGAGCATGCACATGTGTGCAAATGAGTGGGGGGGTGGGGTGGAGAGGAAGGCCAGAGGAAGAGGGAGAGGGAATCTTAAGTAGACAACATCACTCAGTGAGGAGCTGGACACTGGACTCATGACTCTGAGATCATGACCTGAGCTGAATTCAAGAGTCTGATACTTAACCAACTGAGCCACCCAGGCACTCCTTAAGCTCAATTTATGATATGAAGCTGTCAGCCAGAAGCAGACAGCTGCAATGTTGTGGCTTCATCCAGGAGGGTGTCCAAAAGAAAACAGGAAAGACAAATCCTGGGCAGGACGGCCCAGTTGGAGAGCAGTCAAAGAAATGGTCTATATTGTTAATGGTTTGGCTGGATAGCCAGGGACCTGGAAAATAAAAGACCGGTGATAAGGAGGTCTGAGGAGGGGGAACATGCACTGACACTTTGGAAAGGGCAAAAGTTGGGAAAATATTTAACACCTCATGTGAATGTGCACCAAAGAGCAGAGGAGGACCCTAATAATCAGAAGAACAATATGCCCTATTCTGTGGATGTCAGCCTCTTTTTCCTATCACCCCTGCCTTTACCCAGTGCAGATGGGGATGTGGGCAATGCATGGACTCAACAACCTATGTTTCCTTTCACAAGACTGGCCCTGCTACTGAGGCTACTGTGTGCTGGCTCTGTCACCAACAGATGTCAATGCTTAGTCTCTAATATGGCACCCTTCCCAAAGGGATCAGTCATCCATCTGGTGGGCAGGTTCATTATGGGGGACTGTCATTTGACCATGAGGGCTCTTCATGCTCTTGAACCAAAAGGCAGGTTGTCTGGGTGATTGATCCTGATTACCAAGGGCAAATGGCTCCTGATACACAAAGGGAGCATGATGCGTGGAACACCTTAGTAAAACATAAAGGAAGGTACGGCAACCAACAAAGACAGGACTGCTAAGGAACCAGTCCTTTCAGCAAAGGTTTGGGGCACTCTGGGTGAAGAAACTCACCTGAATGCTACCAGAGATGAAAAGGAACATGAAATGAATAGTGGAAGAAGGAAGTTAGGCTTATCAACCATGGCCTTGTGACCAGGTATACAACAAGGACTTTGACATTATTATATTTTCTTCCTTGTTTGTTGTTTACATATTCATCTGTAAAAATTTCCCTCCAGCTTTTCTTATTCATTTTATATGAGGAGTGATGGTGATGATTAACATTATCATTTGGCTCTTGGATTATAGAACATCGGGCAGTAATTAATACCACCCAGGGTGTGATACAATGACTGACGAGCCTTTAAATCTCCCCTTTTCAGAGAGAGAGATTGAGAGAGAGAGAGAGAGAATCTTTATTTGGATAACGTGTACTTGCATCTTGTAAGATAGAAACATGAGGTTTCTTGGTGGTGGTGAATGGACATTGAAACACTAATTGAAGGGGTAGACTGTGCCAACTATTGACCAACTGTCTCTTACAACTACAATGTCTCTTTTCCAGTTGGTTCTGTAATGTGAAGACTGGGAGTCTGCAAACTCTCTTGGAGCGTGGGATCTTGGAGACCCCAGCTGTCTTGCCAGCTGACTTCCTATCGTCTTCTGCCAATAGGAGGCACTGATGGTAGATCCAAAGGTGGGAGAAGGGGGGAAAGGAGAAACTGCTCCTTTGGTAGGTGAAATCCCGGGAGTATTCAAGAGTGTCTATGTTCAGATTAACTGGAGAATAAGGAACCATTTTGTCAGCTTCTCCAAATATTGGGTCTTATATTTGAAGTTGCTAATTGACTGAAAAATTGCAAAACCAAATTACAGTGCGCTAAGAGTTACAAACATCAGCATGGGATCATTGTCGCTAATGTCATGAATACCTATCAAATTTACCCTGGAAATTATGACCATTTTCTCTTGAAAAGCCTGTGAAACATTATCCACCCAGTAGGTCATTGAGCATTACTGATTTATTAAAATGTGTAAAGACAGCATTTTTTTCACCTGTAACATTAGGAGCTCCTTTGATCTTGGTTGACTTTTTAGCTGAAGGGATTTGGACATCTTTGTTGGCATCAGAAAGGACAAAGAGTTGTCACTGTTTGATAGCTATTTGATATTTGACCTCTTTTAGCTGAAATGATTAGAGTCTTTGTAGAAACCATGTATTAATACACGGTGAATAATTCTGTGTCTTAAAGGCCTATGCAAATACATTTAAAACATAATTTTTTGGTTACACAATATTGTGAATGTACTGAATGTCAATGAACTGTATACTTTAAAATGGCTAATTCTAAGGTGCGGGTGGCTCAGTCATTTGAGCGTCTAACTCCTGATTTTAGCACAGGTCATGATCTCAGGATTGTGGGGTTGAGCTCCATGTCATGCTGGGCATAGAGCCTGCCTAAGATTCTCTCTCCCTCTCTCCCTCATGCCCCTACCTCCCCCTCAAAAGAAATAAAAAATAATAAAATGGCTAATTCTATGTTATGTGAATTTTGCTTAAATAAAAAACTTAAAGTATTTTTTTCACATTGAAAAAATTATTTGCATACAATTTCACTTAGATTCAAGGACATTTTAAAAGTTTCTCATTGCCCCCCACCCCCAAAAAAGTTTCTCATTACCCACTTCAGCTTATCCTTAAGCTGAAAGCCATTTCATAGATCTCAGATCTTGGGTCATTTTTGTTTTCAGTGAAATTCACGATTTTTGATCACTTAATAGATGGAATAAGATATGGAGGACTTGTTGCACTGGCTATTTAACCCAGGTATCTTAAAGGTTCACGATAATCAATTGTGAAAAATACACAGAAATCTCAGGATACTTTCTTATGCATGCTCAGAAAAATCACCAATTTTATAGTTGTATGAATTTGTAGGAAATCATTAAAAAGGAATTTTGGAAAAAATTAAATTGTGGGAATTTAAGATAGTTATAATGAAATATTACGACATGAATAGTTCTGAAGCTTGCTAGTTATTAATTTTATTTTTCACAGTTCTTGTGCCTATATATAGCAGATTGCTTCTTTCTTCAAAATAAAGCTATATAGAGGCTCTGCAGGGAAATCATGTTTAATGGAATTATCATTGCTCTTCATATGTTGCTGAGGATTTTTCTAATATCAAATTATGAGGACGATCATTCTAAATTTGTTTGGAAATTTTAATCTTATAAGTGTGGGCAGATATATCCTTTGTTTATTATATCTCATCTTTATTCTAGATTCCAATTTAAAAATCTACTTAAATTTTTTACTAAGATTGTATTTTCTTAATAGTTATGCCAATTTATATGTATACTTTTTTATATGTTTACTTTTTTTTTCAAGATTTTATTTATTTATTCATGAGAGACACAGAGACAGAGAGAGGCAGAGACAAAGGCAGAGGGAGAAACATGGGCCTTCAGGGAGCCTGATGCAGGACTCAATCCCAGAACCCAGGGATCATGACCTGAGCCAGAGGCAGATGCCCAACCACTGAACCACCCAGGTGCCCTCTGAGTTTTGTTTTATCCGTCATGTTTTACTCCTTTTTTATAGGAGCTAATTTGTTATGAATATGTACTGTATTAGTTTCCTGTGGCTGTAACAAATTATCACAAACTCAGTAGCTTAAAACCACACGGATTTATTGTCCTAAAGTTTGGGAGGTCAGCAGTCTAACATGGTTCTCAATGAACTTAAATCAGGGTGTCAACACAGCTACATTTCTTTGAGGAGGCTTTAGTGGAGAATCCATTTTTTCTTCCCTTTTCCAGCTTCTAGAAGCTGCCTGCATTCCTTGGCTCATGGCCTCTTCCGTCTCCAAAGCCAGCAGTAGCTGATTGAGTCTTTCTCACATTACATCACTCAAACTCAGGCTCTTGACTCCTTTCACTTAGAAAGACTCTTGTGATTACATAGCCCCACCCAGATATTCCAGAATAATCTCCTCATCTCAGGATCTTTAACTTAATCACAAAGATTAAAAGTCCCTTTTGCCAACCCATTCACAGATTCTGGGGATTAAGATGTGGAAATCATTGACAGGCCATTAGTCTGCCTACCATATGTACCATAAAATAAAGCATAAAAACATAGTGTTACAGAAGGATACTGACAACCAGATTTCAATTATATTGTTTAAAGACATAAAACAAACACATAGTTTGTGTAAATATGAAAATAAGTGTGGGATGATATACTTGCCATCTGTTGGGTAGCAGTGACCCTGGGGAAAGGAAGAAAGAAGGGAGAGGAAAAGATTAAGGGTATCACTTTATTTCTTTAAGAAATCTGAAGCAAAATGTTAACATCTTGTAAATCTAAATGGCAGTTACATAAATGGCTGTTATATTCTCCTACATGTTGTATTACTTCATAATTGATAACTAAAAAACATTAAGAAAGTATCCATTGTAAAGATGTGGTATATATACTCAGGAATGGAATGGAATATTACACAGCCATCAGAAAGGATGAATACCTACCTTTTGCTTTGACATGGATGGAACTGGAGGGTAGAGGGTATTATGTTGAATGAAATAAGTCAATTGGAGAAAGACAATTATCATATGGTTTCACTCATACGTGGAATAGAATAGTAAAAGGGACCATAAGGGAAGGAGGGAAGCTGAGTGGGAAAAAATTAGAGAGGAAGCCAAACCATGAGAGACTCCTAACTCTGGGAAACAAAGGGTTGCAGGGTGGAGGAGTGTCGGGGTGGGGTGGGGTAACTGGGTAACAGGCACTAAGGATTGCACTTAATGGGATGAGCACTGGATGTTATACTATATGTTGGCAAATTGAATTTAAATAAAATATTTTTTAAAATAAATTTTTAAAAAAGATAGTACCCAGCAACATCTCAGTGTTGGATAACCTGAACTAACTCCAATTTGATTTCATTGTCAAAAAGAAATCAGTTTTCCATAACTTTTACAAAGCATACCAGAAAGTGAATGAAAATTTGTTTTCACTTGTATGACATTTGTTATATAGTCTGCTTCTCTACACAATATTTATGTTGCTAAGTGGGAACTTATATGTTTTAGCATTTAGCATTCAAATTGCTATTTCAATTCAAAGTGTTGATCTTTTCTAATTCAAGCACATAACTATCTGGTTAGTTGTAGGATTTAAGTATTAATTTGATGACTGATCAGAATGGCAAGAAGAAATGAGAAAAGACCTGTTCACTGAATGGGCTCACTGGGTACTGGGGAAACTACCCCAGAGATATCAATTCTGAGACACAGACTAAAAAACTATTAGATTTCAAAGAAAAAGAAAATCCTAAAGGCCTGCAGGCTAAACTATCAAATAAATTACAAAAGAAAGAAGAATTAATCTGGCCACAAAAGAATTAGTCTGGCATCAAACTTTTTGGTCTACATACCAAAAAAGCAACATTGAACACCACTTAAAAAAACAAAACAAAACAAAAACAAGAACAAGAAAAGAAAGCATGACCCAAGGGTTTTATACCAAAACAAGTTGTCCTTCAAATATCAAGGCTAAAGAAAAATAGCCTTAGACATAATAACATAGAGAAATCTCCATCCACCAATCCTCCTTGAGGATTTACTACAGTATAAATATTCATTAACCAAATGATGACTGGGAAAACTTCAGAAAACATGATGGTGAGTATTTTGAAACATATAAATGCACCTCTAAGATTAAATTAAAAATGGAGACAAGGTAGAAGACCAATGTACAGATTTTATATATTATGACAAAATTGAAATATGAGAACTAAAATATGGGAGAAGGGAGCAAGAAAGTAAAAAATAAAATAAGCTTATTAGTTATTGTAGACAATAAGTGGGCTTTAATGGATACTAATAAAAAAAAACAGATCATAAAAATTAAATAAGAAAATAAAGGAGAGGCCTAAACATGAGACTGAAGCCATCAAAGCTCCTAAAATAAAACATAGGCAGTAATTCCTTGGACATCAGTCTTAGCAACATATTTATGGAAAGGTCTCTTTGGGCAGTGGTAACAAAAGCAAGAATAAACTATTGGGACTACACCAAAATGAAAAGATTTTGCATAGCAAAGGAAACTATTGACAAAACAAAAAGACAACTTACTGAATGAAACAAAATATCTGTAAATGATGCAACCAATAAGAGGTTAATATCCTGAATATATCAAGAATTTACACAGCTCACCACCAAAAAACCCCAAGTAATCCAATTAAAAAATAGGCAAAGGACTTTAATTAATATTTTTCCAAAGAAGACATCCAGATGGCCAACAGACACATGAAAAGATGCTCAATATCACTCATCATCAGGCAAATGCAAATCAACACCATAATGAGATATCACCTTATACCTGTCAGAATGGTATCAAAAGAAATGTGTTGGGGCACCTGGGTGGCTCAGTGGTTAAGCATCTCCCTTTGGCTCAGGTTGTGATCCTGGGGTCCTGGGATTAAGTCCTGCATTAGGCTCCCCAGAGGGAGCCTGCCTCTCTCTCTGTGTCTCTAATGAAAATAAAATCTTATAAAAAAAGGAAGGAAGGAAGGAAGGAAGGAAGGAAGGAAGGAAGGAAGGAAGGAAGGAAGGAAGGACAAGAGTTCATGAGGATGTGGAAGTAAAGGAACTCTATGCACTATTGGTAAGAATGTAAACTGGTGCATTAGCCAGTACAGCAGTACATGAAAACATTAAAATTAGAAATACCACACAATCCAACAATTTCACTATTGGGTATTTACCCAAAGAAAATGAAAACACTTAATTCAAAAAGGTACAGGTAGCCCTATTGCCATTGCAGCATTACTTAACAATAGCCAAGATACAGAAGCAACCCAAGTGTCCATCAATAGATAAATGAATAATAATAAAAAAAAAAAGATGTGGTATGTGGTATACACACACAATGGAAAATTCCTCAGCCACAGAAAGGAGTGAGATCTTGCCATTTGCAACAGCATGGATGGGCCTGAGGGTATCATGCTAAGTGAAATAAATCGGTCAAAGAAAGACAAATACCAGATGATTTCACTTATATATAGAATCTAAAAAAACTAAACAGACAATAAAAGACTCTTAAAAACAGAGAACAAACTGGTGGTTACCAGAGCGGAGTGGGGGGGGTGGTGGAATAGGTGAGATAGGTGAAGAGGATTGAGATGTACAAACTTCCAGTTACAAAATAAAAAAGGAAAAAAAGGGAAAAAAGAAAAGAAAATAGGGGAGCAAGGGACTTCTGCTTCTAGCATGATGGAGTAACAGGGACTAGATTCACTCTCCCCTTAGAAATGACTAACACAAACACAAAATAGGTGAAAAGATGGTTTTCAGACATTGCACCTCAGATTATGAAGAACAGGAATTCCTGAGAAAGAGGAAACATAGGAGAGATGAGTGAGTGCCGAACCTGCGGTCTGAAGACAATCTTCAGGTGGTGGGGGAATGCAGCTAGAGCCCAGCAATTTCACTGAGTTGAGGAAGTGTGATCAGGAGTTCTGGGAGGCCAAACTAGCTTGGGTGCACAGGGCAAAGTGTCGGAGAGGAGACAGCTGCATGTGTGCACAAAAATAGAGGCCCATGCAGTGCCGGAGATCCAAAGAGAGTCTTCTAGTCTTCAACGGAGTATTGGTCTGTGCATGTGTAAGAGGAAACTACTCAAGGCCGTGGAAAGAATCAGCCCTTCAGATTAAAGGGAACAATCCTGAAAGGTTGCACAGGGCTAGGAATTGTTCCTGTGCTCACGAGCTGGAGTGGGAAGCCTCACCATTCATGGTCAGCAAGTAACTCAGAAAGTTACTGCCTCTGTAATGGAGTCACATTAGTCACAGACTAAAGGCTGCTTTGATCCCACCTAAGCAACCTAAAAGCAAAATTGAAAGGATCAAACTGTTTCTAAACAACAATTTCATCCCAGAACAAAGCTCAATGATATTTATAGGAACACAGAAACATCTAGTCCCCAAAACAAAATACAACATTCGGTAGAAAAAGTGCTGGTGTTCTGCTTTTCAATAAAAAAATTTCTAAGCAGACAGGGGCACCTGGTTGGCTCGTCGGTGTTGTGTGTCACTCTTGGTTTTGCGGTTGTGATTTGAACCCCACATTTGATATAGACATTACTTAAAAATAAAATCTTA
Source organism: Nyctereutes procyonoides (assembly GCF_905146905.1). Taxonomy (NCBI): domain Eukaryota; kingdom Metazoa; phylum Chordata; class Mammalia; order Carnivora; family Canidae; genus Nyctereutes; species Nyctereutes procyonoides. The sequence goes on along the minus strand of NW_026575049.1, from coordinate 42,525,612 downwards.
AAAAAAATTTCTGAGCATGCAAAGGAGCCAGAAAATATGACCCACAGTGAGGAGGAGAGCAAATCAATAGAAACAGGCCCAGAAATGACAAAATGATTAAATCAGTAAACAAAGCAAAGTTAATATAACTCTGTTATTATGTTCAAGAAGGAAAAGCTTGAATGTGTTAAGTAGAGACAAGAGAGATATAAAAAAGACACACATGAAAACTCTAGAGATGAACCACGCACTGGAATTAATAGCCGATTAGATACTGCGGAAGAAAAAAAGCCTAAGTACAGAGGTGACCACCAGAAGAAAACATGAACTTTCCTAAGTACCAAAAGTGTTTTAATAAATAAGAGTAAAGGGTGCACATCTTTCTTTTTTTTCTTTCTTTCTTTTAGAGAGAAGCGCACGTGTGTGTACGTGGGGTGGGGAGAAAGGGCAGAATGAGAGAATCTTAGGAAGCCACCGGCTTTATCTCGTGACTCTGAGATCACAACTTGAGTGAAATCAAGAGTTAGACACTTACCTGAGCCACCCAGGCACCCCAAGAATGCGCATCTTTTAGAAAAAGAAGTACACTGGACGCCTGGGTGGCTCAGTGGTTGAGCGTCTGCCTTTGGCCCAGAGTGTGATCCCGCGGTCACAGGATCGAGTCCCGCATCCGGCTCCCTGCATGGAGCCTGCTTCTCCCTCCGCCTGTGTCTCTGCCTCTCTCTCTGTGTCTTTTTCATGAATAAATAAATAAAATCTTTAAAAAAAGAAAAAGAAGTACAGTAAATAAAATATATGTCATTATAAAATATGACAGAGACCAAACGTACCAATGACATCAATAAATATGAACAGGCATAACTCACCTAGTAAAACAGTAAGATTTTCACTTTGAGTCATAAAACTACACCCAACTAGATGCTGCAAACAAGACCTCAAGCAAAATGATTCAGAAAGACTACACATAGAGGTATAGATGAAGGTATGTTAGGCTAAAAGAAAAATGGAAGGAGACAAAATATAGAAATTATCATGACAAAAATATTTTTTTAAAAAAGGGGGGGACACTTAGGTGGCTCAGTGGTTGAGTGTCTATCTTTGGCTCAGGGCATGATCCCAGGGTCCTGGGATCGAGTCCTGCATCGGGCTCCCAAGAGGGAGCCTGCTTCTCCCTCTGCTTGTGTTTCTGCCTCTCTCTGTGTCTCTTATGAATAAATAAGTAAAATAAAAAAAAATAAAAGAGAATTATCATGACAGACCTTTATGCTTACTGTACACATTCTTTAGTATTTATTAATAGAATTCTTAACTTCCCAAGTTGACATTGAAAATTGCTCTATGTTTGTACCTGACTCCATGCCTTTTTCATGTGGGGCAGACTACAATTACAGCTATCACTTAAAGAATGGAACTCCAGGCACAGTACCAAGAGGCTTTATTTACACATCTCATTTAATCTTCAGAACAACTCTATGGCATTTATGGATTATTACTCTCAGTTTACTATGGAGAAAATGAAAGATCAGAGAGGTCAAGTACTTTGTCCAAGGTCACACAGTAGTAGTAAGTGGCATAGCCAGTAACTCACCCAGGTCTGTTTGAGTCCCTTGTACCTGGACTCATCTGGTACTCCACACTGCCTTATCTTTTGTTAGGTCCTCATAAGGTATTTGAAAAATACTGACGTTACCAGAAGGCATGTTAAATCAAATATAAATCAAATATAAAAATATGCCACATAGAAGAAATACCATTCATTTTAGAGAAGAATTTAAAATGCCCAATGTGGCACTTGAACTCACGGCCCTGAGATCAAAAGTTACATGCTCTACCAACTGAGCCAGCCAGGAACTCCTTACCTTTTCTTTCTTTCTTTCTTTCTTTCTTTCTTTCTTTCTTTCTTTCTTTCTTTCTTTCTTTCTTCTTTCTTTCTTTTTTTTAAGATTTTATTTATTTATTTGACAGAGAGAGCACAACGAGGGAGAGAGGCAGGCAGAGGGAGAGGGAGAAGCAGGCTCCCCAGTGAGCAGAGAGCCTGACATGGGGCTTGATCCTAGGACCCTGGGATCATGACCTGAACTGAAGGCAGACATCTAACTGACTGAACCACCCAGGCACCCCGCCTTTTCTATTTTTAATAAAAACCGGTGGAAAGGGCTGATTTACATTAAACAGCCATTACAACAGGGATTATTGTATAAAACATAGGTTACGGGATCCCTGGGTGGCGCAGCAGTTTAGCGCCTGCCTTTGGCCCAGGGCGCGATCCTGGAGACCCAGGATCAAATCCCACGTCGGGCTCCCGGTGCATGGAGCCTGCTTCTCCATCTGCCTGTGTCTCTGCCTCTCTCTCTGTCTCTCTGTGACTATCGTAAATAAAAAAAACAAAAAAACAAAAAAAACAAAACATAGGTTACTTCCAAGATCCTAATTAATTACACTATTTTATATATATATAACCTCCCACTTAGTTTTTCTTTGGGCTCAAATGAGCAGAATCATTAAGTTTTCATAAAATATTTTGATGTTATCATAAATGTGCTTTCCTTTTTTTTTTTTTTTTTTAAGATTTTATTATCAAGTAATCTCCGCACCCAATGTGGGGCTTGCACTCACAACCCTGAGATCATGAGTTGCTTGCTCCACCGACTGAACCAGCCAGGTGCCCTTGACTTGCTCAACTCTTGAAGTGTACAATTTCCATGGTTTATGGCTCCTAACACAAACTATATTTGTATTCTAGGCCTGAGAAATGTGAACCTGCTGACTGGATATATGAATACACACACACAACAATAAAGTTTTTCTCAAGGTTTCATTTATATTAATGTAATTTAAGTATATAGTATCCCCATTCAATTAGGAGTAGTATCAACTTTAGTTTTATCTGGATTTAAATTCCCTAAAAATTCTAGCAATGTGCATAATGAGATTTCCTGGTCCCAGAAACTGTGTGATATGATAAATGTCGTTGCGTTCAACTACTGAGTTTGGGGGTAAATTGTTACACAGCAATAGATGATCGAAATACTGAGATGCAATCTACATCAACTGAGCACATGATATGGAAATTATTGGTTGTCATGGAAGGACATCTCAGAACTTCCTGAGTGGTTCTAATCCATCAATAAGTATTAATCAATATTTAATAAATTGTTGGGAGATAGAATGGCTATATGCTGCAATCAAACATGACTTAAAGGATGGTGCCTTGGAATAGAGCTTTGTCAGTAATATTAAGCATTTACCCATCACCCTCTTCTAGGGAGAGACCTCCTAAATCTGGATTATAAGAATAATTTGGCTGCATTCTCTGTTAGGGAATAAAGATGACCTTGTTTCCCTGTTTCTGAGTTTAGATGAATAACCCCTTCCAACCCATTCTACTCCTTTGATCTGTTTTATGCCTGTCAAACAACTCTGGATAACAATTCAGCTTTCCTGATGGCTGGGAAAAAGGGTGGGGGGGTCCTCACTGTGAGGCAGGAACATTTGGATGTGTGGATGCTGTCCTAGCCTGCTCAGCCAAAGGCCATCTGGACAAACCCCAAGTCTGACAAAGTCAGGTTTATTGGTTCAAGGAACTAGAGCCTGCATACCAGCGGAGCCCTGGGGCATTTCACCAAACAAAGAAAGAGATAAGGTTATTATGTAATTTGGGGGAAGGGAGTTTAGGTAAAATTTAAATGAAGTAATGTTTGAATAGACTCAAAACAAACGGGGTTGTGTGTTAGGGGTCAGTTTTGGGTGTAAACTGCAAATCAAACTCAGGGCTTTGCTTCTTGGGAAATAGCAAGCGAAGACAGCTGTATAAATGTCTTGTCGGGAGCCTGCATTTCGGTTGAAATGGAGCCTGTTTTTCTATGTTAAAGACATAGATCTGCCCAGCAAAAGAGTGCAGGCTTTCATGCTCGCTGGTTGGATTTTAAACAGCAGTGTTTCTTGATGGCCTCTGATTTTAGAACAAGGCTTCTCATCAAGAAAATAGAAGTCACTCAAAAGGGGGTTTGTTATGACATTTTACAGATTTACCATGACCTTGGGAGTAATACTGTTTCCAGTTAACTTTGCAGCTGGCTTTGTTTGTGTTCTGCCATCCAGATTCAGGGTAGGGCAGTTTTTCCTTTCTCAGTGTAATGTCTGGGGAGAGAATTGTTTGAGTCTTTATTAAAAAAAAAAAAAATCACCAGCTACTTTGCTGAATGTAGTACACCACAGATGAATACAATAAAAAGTAATTGCTATGTTTAAAAACCAACCAACCAACCAACCCCAAACAGTCATACTATTTCACTGTTCCCAAACACTTTTAGGTCACGACATCGTTCTTTCACAATTGTCTATAAAAAAGTGGCATTCACGTCAGAGGGATCCAGAGCATGATCTTAAAAGTAATTAAAATATTGTATGACCTGGGAAATGTGAGTCATGACAGAAGAAATGTTTTTCTCTTCCACGAGAACCTAAGAGATCACCGCCAAGAACATTTCTTTCTTGTTAGAAAGTGTTAATCAGTGTCCAATCAGAAAAACAATCTAGATAATTCTACTAAACAGGATTGAAGGTAGGGACTTAGCTACAAAGACGTTGGAAGGGCTGGAAGAACCGAGGAGCCAAAGACCCAAGAAGTTCGAGCTGGGGAGTGAGGTGGGGATTATTGCAAAAGCTCCCACTGAGTGGCTAGGGGACGTGGGTCTGCATTACTATTCTTGTATTACTGAATCAAAATTAAAATGTCAATCACAATTTGATACTGAAAAATACACAGATAAACCTGTTGAGTCATGTTTCAGAGCATGGATGTGAGGCACCAGCAATTATTAGCTGCGTGACCCTGGGCAGGTTTTCTCACTTGGCAATAGAGGAAGCTCTACCTCCCAGGGTAGCTGTATTGTTGCAATGAGTAGAGAGGGTACAGCTTGTGAAGGGCTCCCAGTAGGCCTGGCACCCGGTAAACTCTCCACTGATTTAGGGTCCTTGCATCTGCTGGAAGCGGCACCTGCCTAAGCCTGAGGCCATGCCAGGGACGGCCACTCACCCTGCTGGAGAATGGAAGAAAAACTAGTTAGAAATAACTGAGGTAGGGGCCTGGGCGGTTCAGTGGTTGAGCGTCTGCCTTTGGCTCAGGACGTGATCCTGGGGTCCGGGGATCAAGTCCTGCAGCAGGGTTCCCGCAGGGAGCCTGCTTCTCCCTCTGCCTGTGTCTCTGCCTCTCTCTCTGTGTCTCTCATGAGTAAATAAAATCTTAAAAAAATAATAATAAAAAGAAAGAAGTGAGATCTTCCTGAAACCCTTACAATGTTGGGGGGGGGGCGGTTGGTGTCAGAGGGTCCTGGGTTTAGTACCCACTGGGCTCCCTACCTGGTCCTGGGCCCCAGGGGTGCAGGTCTGAAGGGCTTCTGAGCTGCAGGTTTTCCCAGGTGGAAAACTGAAGTAGTTTCTTCCTTGCAGGGCAGATGTAAAACCTAAAAGAGATTTTTTTTTAAAGTATGTGAAATACCTGGCTTATAGTAGGAGTTCAATAACAGGAACTGCTGTAATTAAATAATCACTTTATAAATAATTAACAGATAAATAATTAAAACCTTTGACATAATTAAATAATTAAAAATCACTACCAAAATGTCATAAAGTATTGTGTCTGTCCTATCACCGTGTGCGGGGAAAACACTTACCTGGGTACGTTTTCAAAGGGAGAGCCTGGGGTGCGTGCGTGCCCATCACGGGTACCTGCTCTAAGGCCGCTCCCTTAGACGGTGCATTCACGGGCTCTGGAGTCCAGGGCGGGGAAAAGGTGAAGTTCCCATATGTCGCCACCGGGTGGCGCAGCGACCCTTCGCCAGGCTGCGGTGAAAAATCCGCCGGGTTTGGAAGCCTGACCAGCTTTGTCAGACGCTCTGGCAGGGCCTGCACTTTGTCTGGAAGTGGCCAGGAGGATGCACGGCCTCCGTGAGCCGCAAGACGGCTGGGGACGAGGGCCACAGCAGGAGACGGAGTAAAGAAAATGTGTCAGTGAAGGTACCCCCGGCACCTGGGGAGCCCCCCCGCCCAGGCCCACCGATAATTCATCTGTTCTTGCCAAACGGTTTGTCGAGTCCTTAGCATGAGCCGTGAACCGGGCACAGTGTGAGATCAGCCCCCTCAGGCAGCTCACAGTCTTGCTGACGAGCTTGGCACGTGGACACATGGCTAATAGGTAAGGTGAAAATAACAGGACATAGGGACACCTGCGTGGCTCAGTGATTGAGCGCCTGCCTTTGGCCCAGGGCGTGATCCTGGAGTCCCAGGATCGAGTCCCGCATCAGGCTCCCTGCATGGAGCCTGCTTCTCTCTCTCTGCCTGTGTCTCTACCTCTCCCTGTGTGTGTCTCTCATGAATAAATAAAATATTAAAAAAAAAGAAAATAAGAAAATAACAGGACATAATGCCACCATCTCTTCAACCCTTATGGCGAGCCAGGGGCTGGATGATAATCTTCCTACTTTGCACATGAGGAAACCAGGATTCAAGGGATTCACTCATTTTCCAAATTCCCAAAGCTGAAAAAACCGGATTCAAGCCATGCCACTCTATTTTAGAGGCTTTGTCAGCAGTGCTTTGCAAACCACTGCTGCTCGCCTAAAACAAGACACACAGCCCTGCTCCTTTAAAAGCTCACCACTTGGGATCCCTGGGTGGCACAGCAGTTTGGCGCCTGCCTTTGGCTCAGGGCGCGATCCTGGAGACCCGGGATTGAATCCCATATTGGGTTCCCGGTGCATGGAGCCTGCTTCTCCCTCTGCCTGTGTCTCTGCCTCTCTCTCTCTCTCTGTGACTATCATAAATAAATAAAAATTAAAAGCTCACCACTTGAGGTTAGTCTCAGCAGGTTGACAAGATGACAGCGGGCACCACCCCCCCAGCCCCGGGCTCGGTGCCCCTCTTGCCCTCCTCCCTGCTCCCTGTTCACTCACTGACTCAGGCACGTGGCTCACTGTAACCATCATCTTCTGGCCACTTCCGCTGCCGCTCCCACAGCCACGGCTGGCCTTGGTGATCGCTGGTAGCTGGGCCCTGGAGAGACTAGCACCCACATCTCTCTGCTTACCTGGCCTTCCAGCTGGGCGCCTCAAATGCCCCGCCCAGAAGGAAACCTCATTTAACCTGGCGCGACGAGGCCAGCAGGGGAGGCCCTCATGCCCCTCCCCTGGTGGCCAACTGCACACCCAACGGGAAGACTCACCCGCCAAGTAGACAGCTGCTACTTCATTCTCCAGGCAGCAGGGGGAAAGGGCTGTCTCCTGGGTGCTCCAACAGCCCGGCCAGGGAGAGACTGTCACAACTCAGCTGGTGAAAAGCCACTGCAGTTCGAATCCCAGTTTCCGCCAATGAACACTGGGTTCGTAAGAGCTGCCCCATCTCCTTTTCCACCATGAAGGACCCTCCCGCTTTGTTTTGAGGGCTTGGCTAGCATTCTGCTGAGGTTTGCTCGTCCCAAGTTGCCATTCTCTGTTATTCCTGAAAAAAGCCTCTTTTTGATGGGAAAATAACTGACACTTTTCTTTTTAAAGTTAACACACTATTCTTTGCTTTCCTGGGCCCCCTGGCAGCTGGTCCAGCTTCTCCCTGCACCCACCTCTCCTGACTTCACCTCCTTTCCCCAGCGTAGTTCCCATGAGGTGGCACCTCGGCTACCCTTCAAGAACAGCTTCGGTGCTGTCCCCAGTCCCACTCTCCTCCGGGTGCTGGCTTCTACCTCGCCATCACCAGTCCTTGCTGGGCACTACATCCTGCAACCGTGGCCGTGGCCTCGGTGGGAATCCTTGCAGCAGGGGAGCCCGTTGGAAGGGAATAGGAAATTCTGAACAGAGCACTGAGCTGAAGGCTTCAGAGTTCTCTGGGATGGCAGCGAAGTTGTGGGGTCCCAGGGCTGAAGACAGTGGAGAGGCCCTGACAGTCACTGAGGAGAACGGGAAGCTGCTGGTGGGGGGAGCATGCGGACGGCCCAGCTGAGGATGTGGATCTAGGAGCTAAGGTGGGACCAATTCTGTGGCTGTGGCCTTCCTCTCTGAATGTTTGGCTGCAGGGCTGAGCAATCAGTTTATCCAGGGCAGGAGGCTGCCAGGTGGTTCCAACAGAAAATGCTGGAGATATTGGCCAAAGTGTTGGAGTGAAATTTATAGACATTAACCAGATTACCTGACTTGAAAACCTGATCGTTTACTGATTGTTTACAAAACAGAAGCTTCCTGAAGGCAGGGCCTTGCTCTGCATGTACTCCTATCCTGTCAGGGGTCACTTCTTGAGCAAGTGAACTCAGACAGTGGGCATGAAGAACCTCAGTGCTCTGGCAGCAGGACAGAGGCAGAGGGAGAGTGAGAGAGACTGAAGGACGTGTCTGATGGCCCAGTTTCAGAGATGGGTCACTTCTGGAGATGATCTGCTCAGGACACCGGAGCCTGAGGTTGAATGCAGGCAGGTGACCAATACATCTGGCTTTGTTTGGACCTCCTTGACTCTACCATGGAAAGCCCTGTGTCCTCGAGAGCCTTCAGTCCTGGGTAAATTGGCCAACTGGTTACTACATGCTGGACAAGAACATCTCTGAGAAGCCAGAATATTGGTCAGTGGTCTGTGGAAGCTGCAGGATTCCTCACTCCTGTAGGCCTGTGTCAGTTTTTGCCACACTCAATGTGGGACTCCTTGGGCATGTTTTCCCAGCAGTGAAAGGGAGCTTTTTCGTAGCACTGAACTCCAGGAATAACAAGTATGCTAAAAATGGCAAGTACTTCCAAGAGTGGAAACACCAAGGTGTGGCTACATCAGCATTTCCAAATCTGCAAATTAAGTGCATCGTGCTCAGAGCCTTAAAAAAATCCTATCAACACAGCTGCCCTGCTAATTTTTTCTCTTTCTAGTGGAAATTAAACTGCTGATTTATTATAATAGCATCTATTTTCTTAGAACTCTAATAATGTCAATTTGCAATATTACATGAAATGCCTATATATAAACATCATAATTTTAATTGAGCACAAGAATCATATCAAAAATGAAATAGTCTTTGGTTAAATAGACATATCTAGTGTTGAAAATAGATTTCACACTCCACATGCATTACATAGCATAGACAAACCATAGCTTCATTATAATTCAAATTTTCTAATAACTGACTTGCTGTTACAGCAATCAAATGTGCATCGGTAAATTATTCTAGAGAAGCTTTATTTTCAGGACCATATTTGATGGATAAATCATTAAAAATGAAATACAGACTTTCTGGAAAAATTGCAGAAATACATTTCAACTAAAAAATAACTCTCATAATGAGTTAATATATACAAGGTACATTGAAACAAGTAATATCAGAATTATCCTATGTCAACATCATGGATATGTACAGTCACTATAAATAAAACCATAGGGGTCAGGATATAGCTGTTCACAGAAACAAAAGAAGACTTCTTTCCCAGAACATTTAGGAATATTCCAGGAATGTTACTAGGAGTATAGTTCTTTCCTATAATCAGGGGAGAATCAGTATATACAGACTCAGATTCCTACAGTACCTACAGCTTACTCAACATGCTTATGTCAGAAATTTGAAGACAGCCTCCCTTTCTATGTGTCCCACATAAAATCTTATTTGAATCTGTTGAATTCTTATTAATTTGGATTCAATATTAAATTGAATACATTTAGAAAACAAATCTTCTCTTTCACAAGTGCATACATTAATGGTTAACTAAAGAAAACTAATGTCTGTTCTGCTAGATTTTGGCACATAGTTGAGTTCTTCATTTCATTAAGGACCAATGAGATAGCATAAATGCCTTAGTAGGTCTGCTAAGTCTTATATTTTGTTTGTATTAAACTTTTTACTCTGAGATAATTGCAAATTCTAAGATAACTGCAGAAATTGTAGATTCACATAGAGTTGTAGAAAATAATACAAAGAGATCGTTTGCCTTTTATCCAGTTTCCCCCAAGGGTACTATCTTGCAAAACTATTCCATACCACAACCAGGATTTTGACATTGATACAGTCAAGACACAGAATGTTTCCATTGTAAGGATCCTTCCTGGTTACTCACCTCTCTTCTCCAAACTCCTCCTTAGCAACCTCTCATCTGTTCTCCATTTCTAGAACTTTGCATTTCAAAATGTTGTATAAAAAAATGTTGTATAAATGAATTGTACAGTATGTAACCCTGTGGGATTGACTTTTCACTCAGCATAATTCTCTGGAGATTCATCCAAGTTGTTGCTTGTATGAGAGATTATTTTTATTGCTGAGTAGTATTCCAGGGCATGGATGTATCACATGTTTAACCAGCCACCCATTAAAGGACATCTGGTTGTTTACAGTTTTTGAATATTATGAATAAAGCTGCTATGAACATTCATGGACATTTTTTGTGTGTGAACATAAGTTTTCATCTCTCTGGGATAAATGCCCAACAGTGCAATTGCTAAGTGGTATGGCAGCTGCATGTTTAGTTTTATAGGAAACTGCCAAATGGTTTTGCAGAGTGGCTGTTCCATTTTACGTTCCCACCAGCTATGTATGACTGATCCAGTTTCTTTGTATCCTTGCTAATACTTGGTGTTGTTACTATATGTTAGGAATTTTGATAGGTGCATAGTGGTATCTCATTGTGGTTTTAATTTGCAATTCCCTAATGATCAATGATGTTGAATATCTTTTCATGGTCTTATTTGCCATGTGTATATCCTCTTCAGTGAAATGTTTGTATATGTTCTCCATTTTTGAATTGGATTTTTTTAAAAAAATTATTGAGTTTTGTGAGTTCTCTATATATTTCTAGGTATTAGTCATTTGTCAGATATACACTTGCAAATATTTTCTCTCAGTCTGTAGCCTGTCTTTTCATTCTTCTAACATGGTCTTTTTCAGAGCAGAAGTTTGAAACTTTGATGAAGTCATTTATCACACTTTCCTTTATGGATTGTTTATTATCTTTATAGTTTAAGATTTTATGTTTAGAAGTATGATCCATTTTGAGTTAATTTTTACATAAGGTATGGGGTTTAGGCTGAGGTTTCTATTTGCCTGTGGATATCCCATTGCTTTAACATATTTGCTGAAAAGACTATCCTCCCTCCATTGAATTACTTTTGCATCTTTATATAAAACCCAGCCGAATATATTTGTGTGGGTCTATTTCCAGATTTTCTATTCTGTTCTGTTGATCTATGTATCTGTGCCTCCAGCAATAAAAGCCATACTGTCTTGATTACTGTAGTTACATATAAATTTTTATATTGAATAGAGTGATTTCTCCTACTTATTTTTCTTTTACAAGACTGTTTTAGCTATTCCAAGGCCTATGTCTTGGAATTCCTGGAATAAACTTGAATATGTCTACAAACTTTGCTGGGATTTTGACAGAAATTGCATTAAACGATAGCTAAATCTGGAGAGAACCGACATCCTTGCTATTTTGTGTCTTCCAATCCATGAACATGGTATATCTCTTCATTTATTTAGGTCTTTGATTTCTTTCATTAACATCTTTTAATTTTTAACATATAGATCTTGTACATGTTTTGATAAATTTATACCTATTTATTTCTTTGGAGTTATTATAAATGGCATTGTGCTTTTAATTTTGGTCTCCACTTTGTTCATTGTTAGTGTTTAGAAATGTGATTAAATTTTGTGTGCTGATCTTGTATCCTGAAACCTTGTTGAATCCACTAGTTCTGGAAATTTTGTTTTGTTTTTTTTTTTAGTAGATTCTTTGGAATTTGCTATGTAGACAATCCTGTCATTTGTAAACAGAGATATTTCTTTCCAATCATATGCATTTAATTTTTTTTTCTTGTTTATTGCCATGTGTGGAACTTCCAGGACAGCCTTTAACATTTTCATCAATGTAAATATCCAGAGATTTGCAGAAACATACTGTCCTGATGGGGCCCATCATTCTCAAACAGATGTATCTTCAACACTCTTATCATCCAACCTGTTTAGACTTCATTCCCTATAATTTGGATAAATAACTGATAACATTCAGCAGTGGTTTTTAATGGCACCCACAACTGCAAAGCCTCTTGAAGCTAGCAGAGAGGCCATTAATGAGCTAAGTGGAACCTCCTTATAAAAGCAAACTTAGCATAGGAACATTATTCGTAAGACAGAACTAGGAGGTAGTGATGCTCAAAGAATTAAGGTATGAGGTTGACTTATGGAGTATGTGGTTTATCCTTCCAGTTTTCCCCTCTTACCTCTAAATTGAAGGTAGCCATAATTTTTAACTTGGAAATAAAAAGTACCATCAAAGTTACCTTATTCTTATATATTAGAAATTGCTATTGTTAGGAATCCTTTCAGTAATTGGCTTTTGACAAAGAATTCCATGCATCTTTCTATGCTTTTAGTAATAGGCACTTAAAATATATTTTGACATCTCAAACTCTATTCATGTCTTAATTTTTTAAATAAAAGTATAACCATCAATAACATTTTACTTATTTAAAAAGTGTATATTTCCTATAGTTTTGTGTTTTTATGTTATACAACATACCTAACCCACCAAAGAGGGTTCATAGCCATTATAAAAAGACAGAAAACTGGGTACTACTAGATCTTTATAGAGGTCAATGTAAGAGGTCTTGGATGTATACACATAGGCCCTCTATAGGCCTTAGATGTGTGCTCAGGTACTACGTAGTTTCTTGCAAAACCAGGAGCTCCTGCATATAATTTGTAGAAAATTTTAATCTGTAGTAACAATAAAACTTCAGAGACTTTTTTTTTGTTTTTGTTTTTGTTATTTTGTTAGTTAACCATGGCAAATCAGCCACAGACAGGTTAATCCTCACTTTACTGATTTTGCTGATTCAATGACCACCCCTGCATTTCAATAACACTCTTGTCTTGTTCTTAAGGTTGGAAATCATCTAAGTACCACTTCACCAGAAGCAGTAGCTTCTGGAGTCAGACCATGGGACGCTGACTTAGCCTGTCTGAGCCTCAATTTTCTCGTCTGTAAGTGGCAATGATGATATGACTCTCACTGGTTGTAAGGCTTACATGAGATGATCCTGCCAAGGGCCTGGTCCAAGGCTGGGCAGGGAGTGTGCCTTCAATTACTGACTTCCTGGATTCCTCCTCTTGTATATTGTCCTTGCTTCCTTCTCTACTTCCCCCATGCCCTTCTCCTCTCTACACACCACAGAATGAGATGCTTCTTATTTTGGATGCCACTCCTCATGCCTAAGGGAAGGGAACCATCTGACAGAAGCATTAGCAGTTGGGATCTGGGGAGTTTGGTGCTGAAGCTGTCCTGCCTCAAGAATGAATTACCAAGGCCTGCTCACCAGAATGGGGCTGCACGCAGGACTCTGTGTTCTCATGCAGTTTGTCATGTTACAGTGGGACAAAGCCTTCCTAAGTGCCTAATACATTCTAGCAAATGTGACTTCATAATGCATCTGCAGTCCAGTAAGTAGCATGATGAGTGTTCCATAGACAAGCAGCCCTGCGTGCTCACCCCAAACACAAGACTGTAGCCATGTGAGGCATATCTAGTTCCTTTGTGGTTGCGGTGAGCTTCAAATCCAGACTGCTTTGGGCACAGCAAGCAATGAAAATATGCTCACAATACAATGCAATCACATTGCACATTTTTTTTTTTTTTTTGTCCTAAGCAATGGAACAGCAACTGTCTCAACAGGTCACTTTGACAACCAACGATGATTCCCAAGTCAGTGAGACTGGGTTGAGTACGATACAGAGGCTAAATATGTGAGTGCCTGTGGGAACTGGGGGTTTGCAAACGAGCACTCTAATCTCCAGCCTGGCACAGGGTTCCCTGGTCACCCTCCCTCGTTCTGCCATGATGATGACGGGGCGGCTGTGAAGCCTGCAACCAGACAGACAGCAGATCAGTCGCCGTCTGGCAGCGTGACTTCAAAGGTTTTCATTTCCTGCAAACCCCAAGGACTTTCTTCTTACTGCATCAGGCCTTTCTTGGGACTGCTCTGAAGTATTCATCCCTCGAAATGTCAGATACTCCTCCATACCATTTCTGAAGCCAGACATGTTCTATCCTCATCTTCATAAAGAACCACTCATACTGACGAGGCCACTTCCTCATAACGGGGTGTCTGTAGAAATAAAGGAGAGGTCACGAGAGAGCCACTCTCATCAGCGGGTGCGCCCTCCCCGGGCAGCGGTCCAGACTACTAGCATCGGCCAGGTGAGGCAGGCCTCCAGAACCCAGGCCTCGTTTGGGTGGATCCAGAGGCAGAAGCCAGGGAGCCAGGGATGGGGGCTGGGACATCCCAGGAAGGCAGGAAACTGTACCTCCACCGAGGGGCAAACCAGTCTTGTCCCAGGCTCCTTGGTTCCAATCCCAGGCTGACTGCTGATGAGCTATGATGCTTCATGGGCCGTTTGGCCTCTCAAACCCTGCTCTTCTTACCCATCATGTGGGATGATGGTCAGTGCTCAGATCATGGGGTTGTGCAGAGAGCAAACAACTCTGCACATGTGAAGCACCTGCACAGACCAAGTGCTCAGTGAATGCTGGTTACTGTTACCAGGAAACACAAAGACAGGCTTGATGCATCAAAAGAATTGTGAGCCCATGAAATGAATCTGTTCATGGGAAGATCTCCATTCCTGCCAGAGGCTTAGAACTGTTGAACCAAGTAGAGAGTTAGCCAGAATGGACAGGGAACGTTGCACTCCACCTTCACTGACTTGCTTTCTCACTCACGTGTAACCCTACACACACACATGATTCGTAAGGGCAGGGGCTTGGCTCACTTCTTTAAAATTTCATAAAATTAAAAAATTATATTCATATCAAATAATGTTAGAAACAAAATTCAAAGACCAAAGGCAGGCTGGGAAGGATGTCTGTGACAATGTAGATGCAGTAACAGGCTCATGGCCTCTTATAAGAGACAATTTGTTTTGAAATAACTGTAAACGCACAGAGAAGTTGAAAGTACATTACAATGAACTGGGTTTTTCCCCCAAACCACTTGAAATTAAATTGCTGATGTGATGGGCCAACACTCCAAATGTTTGCGCAGCCAAGATAATAAAAGGATTGTCATTATTTTAAGCCAACACCTTTTGTACTTGGAACTGGAACACACTTTGGCACTGGCAGGTGTGGGGCAGGTGTAGCAAATCCTAATCCAGGGGGCACCGGCCTTGCATGCAGGCAACCAGGGGCAGGTGGCAGGAACTTGAGGAGACTCACAGTGGGGGCTTAAAAGAAGCTAAAGATGAAATTAGTCGAAGTGGGAGATAAAGGGACCCATGTAACATAGTGGTGAAAAATTTGGCAACACCATGCCTGCGTGATGCAGACGGCAGGAAATGAATTTAACGAACCCAACGGTCTCCCTGAGATTTTGGCCTCTTCTCACTGCCTATCATAACACAAAAGAGGAGTGTTTAGAAGTAAAGAGGACAGCTGGGCTTGAAAGTATATCACGCATGCGGGCACACACACCCTCTCTGTTCTTCTCTCAGTCTATGTTCAGAAAACCCTGCGTTCGTGTTATGTATCTGATCACGATACGATTCAGGAGTTCGTTCCAATTTTCTCTGTGGATGTGAAACTCTTTTCCACTGCATTGAGAAGCCAGGGTTCCCCTCTCCTACTACTTATTTGATGCTTCTCCTGTATGCTTCACCTCCTGAAGTGTCACCCACACCGCTTCTCCACTTGCTTTCATATTACTCTAACTTAGACAAAGTATTAATCTGCCTGTTTCACCTGCAACTCTGGGAGGGTACCTGCCACTCCCTGGCCCGGCTCTGACCAAGGCCACCCCCCTGACCCATGGAGACAGACTCCACACCCGAGCGACCACCCCTCCATGCACACACCCTCCTCACGTTTTCATAAGCCCTTGACCTCTCACCATCTCTAACCTCCTGCTCACTGGGAACCCCTACAGCAGTGATTCTTAAACTTCAGCATTCATGCTAATTTCCTGGAATGTGCTTTTAAAATTTAGATTGAATCTTCTCTCCAGAGAATCTGACTCAGTCAGTGGGTGGGTTGGGTGGGTGGGGGCAGAAAGCCTGCCGCCGCCAGCATCTTCATGAGTCAGACGGAGGCATCACAGGACCACACTGGAGAGGCGCTCTTTCACCTCTGCACTGTGCTTTGCTTAGCGTGGCCCTTTGACAATGTTTGTTGGGTTGATTTCTCTACAAAGTCCAGGTATTTCCATTTCAAGGCAGGGTGTTGTGGATGGTTGCAAGGGCGCAAGGAAGAGTGCCTCAATTGGGATGCTGTGTAGCCTCTGCTGCCACCTGGAGCAGCCAAGACAGCCAGCGTGAGGTTGGCAGTGCTGCCACCCGAGGGCCACTCAGACCATTACTGTCATTTGCTTCAAAGGCAACAAATAGCACAGTCCTCACCTCTGTTTTTTATTGAGGTTTATTTTGGGGCAAATCAACTTGAAAGCATATACAAACCTTGAAAACATGGCCTGCTTGGCAAATTCTACTTCTTCTGGAGGCACTGCAATCATCTGGCCGGTGAGCGTCAACCGGGCACATCGGGGGTCTTCCGGGTCAACGATATTTTTTCTGCATTCAGAGAACGTTTTTCACATATTAAAATGATAGAACATTGACCTGAAATACTGAGGATTTTATTAAAAATTAAAAATAGCAGCCACACAGCTGGTTGTATCATTCAGGTTTTTACACTGTCCATAATCACTTTAAAAATACTTTGGCACAGGCTATGTGGGAGGTGTGCGTGGGTAAGTTACACATTGGCCTGCACCCCCGGGGCAGCAGAGAACCCCCAAAGGACCTTAGTCAAGGGAGCACGTGCCAGCTTGACCTCTGCAAGACTGCAGTCGGGAGCCGCTGTCCTGAATCATGTTGCTGCTCTGCACAACTCTAGGGGGTGCCACTCACTTAAAGACTGTATGAAAGGTGCTCCTGAAGTAGTGCGGTGCACCTGCCTGGATCCAGGGTGACTGAGACAAGGGTCTTCAGACGTCACTATCAGAACGTGGAGGCTCCTCCCTCAGCGTAAGGGACATTGGAAATAATGAGAACGTTATTGTGACTATATCTGTGACTGCTTGCTAGAAGTGCTTCCACGGTGGCAGACTTCTTCTAAGACCTGCTTTCACTGAAAGAGTCACCTGGCAGTAAGGGTGTATTCTGTATTCGGGACACCACTCTACTTCTGTAATATAATATACGGTATGATATGATATAATATAATTCTCCTAGTTAAAAATTCTCATTAGGATTGCCTGATAAAATATTGCATGACACATAGTTATGTGGGAAACATATTTGTTGTTTATCTCTTTTAATTTTTATAGCTTTACTGATATATATAGTATATATATTTACATAAAATTCACCCTTTTGAAGTGCACAGTTGAGAGTTTTTAGGATATTCAGAGTAGTGCAACCAAAACCATAATCTAATTTTAGAACATTTTCATCACCCCCCACAAAAACCCCTGTGCCTGTTGGGGGCACATTCCTTATTCCTGACCCTTCACTCCATCCACCCCATCCCGAGCGACCTCTGATCTACTGTCCCACCTCTATAGACGTGCCTGTTGGGTCGATCCGGATGGAGTCATACCACATATGGTCTTTGGCGACTATCTTCTCTCACTTAGCATAGTGACTTCAAAGTTTATCCATGTTGTAGCCTGAATCAGAACTTCATTTTTTTTTTAATTTTTTTTACTGCTGAATGTTATTTGATTGTATGGAGAGACCACCTTGTGCTTATCCATTCATCAGCTGATAGGCATGTGGGTTATTCCCACTTTCTGGTCCTTACAAATAATGCTGCCCTTGGCCCTTACAAATGATGTTTTTGTGTGGACATGTTTTTCAGTGGTGGAACTGTTAGAAAGGGAATTGCCGGATCCTATGGCAATTCTACGTTTAACTTTTGGAAGAATAGCTGAATTGTTTTCCAAAGCAGCTGTACTATATTACATCCCCACCAGCAGTGTGTGAGGCCAGTTCCTCCACATCTTTGACAACACTGTTTTAGTGAGTCTAGCCAGCTTAGTGAGTGTGAAGTGGTACCTCACTGGGTTTTATTTGCATTTCCCCCTAATGACATTGCCCACCTTTTCATGTGCTCATTGGCCATGTATCTATCTTTGGAGAAATGTTGCTCAAATCTTTCCCCATTTTAATTTCGACTTGATGTATGTAAATATAATTTAAAATTTTTTCATCAAGTCCAAATTACCTATTTTGCTTTTGTTTCCATTTATGTTTTTTTTTAAATCTCCCACCAAACTAGGGCAAAGGCTATTTATCAAAATCCTACACATATGTTATATTTCATGGATCATGACAAGCGTGTCCATATTACTAGATATTGTGGCTTCTATAGTAAGACAAGAAATAGAAATTTGTATAAAGATTGGGAAATAATAAACAAACGTGTAGTTATTTGCAAATAACATGACTGTATACAAAGGAAAATGCAAGAAAATCCACACTAGGAACATCAGTATTGAGAAGAAAGCTCAGCAAGATTGTTGAGTTTAGGAATAAGATTATGAAACAATTGCATTGCTACTTATAAGCAAAAAATCATTTTTAAATACTAAAAAGTATACAAGATGGTTAAAAAAACCTATAAAATACTAGAAATAAATGTAACAAATATTGTGTAATACCTTGGTGGAAAAAACTGTGACTTTATTGAAATACATAAATGGCCTAAGCAAAGGAAGAGTTATCCCATACACATGAATGGGGAAGCCCAATTTAATGGAGCTGTCAATTTTCCCAGAATTAATCTTTTTCTAAAAAGATTTCATTTATTTATTTGAGTGAGAGAGAAAGAGAACAAAAAAGGGAGGAAAGGGAGAAGCAGGCTCCCCACTGAGGAGGGAGGCCCATGTGGGGCTGGATCCCAGGACCCTGAGGTCATGACCTGAGCTGAAGGCAGATGCTTAACTGACTGAGCCACCCAGGTGCCCCTCAAAATTAATCTTTATAGATAACATAATTTCAATTCAAATTCTGGTATTTTTTAAAGATTTTATGTCTAAGTAATCTCTACACCCAACATGGAGCTCAAACTCACAGCCCCAAGATCAAGAGTCACATGTTCTGCTGACTGCGTCAACCAGGCACCCCAAATTCTGGTATTTTTAAAGTAGAACTAAGCAAGCTGAATCTAAGCTTCACATGGAATAACAAAAGTCTGAGAATAGTCAAAACCATGATAAAGAAGAGCAATATGGTGGGAGGCCTTCCTCTACCAGATAGCAAACCCTGATGTAGAAGAACCATATTAATAAGGCAATGGGTATTGGTGTAAGGATAAAGCAAGGGAACAGACTGGAAGACCCAGAAATAGATCCATGCTTACACAATCCTTGACATACACCAAAGACTGAATTAGAAATTAGCAGGCAAGGTTCTAATTATTCAATAAATGGTGCTGAAAAAAATGGCTATCTGTATGGGAAAAGAAATCTAAAAATAAATCCCTATATCACACCCCGTACAAGTAAATTCTACATTGAATTAATGAAATTAATGATTTAAATGTATAAAGCAAAGCCTTAATACTTTTAGGACAAAATCTTTATGACTTCAGGGTTGGAAAGAATTTCTTAAGCAACACACAAAATGCACAAACCACAAAGGTAGATGAATATGACTTATTAAAATGTCAATTCTTCTTTAATAAAATATTTCATAAGTCAGCTATGGGTGAAGTCTGTTAATTTCCATCATGATTTCTTATTCTCTCAGTGAGCGTGGTAGGCAGAATTCTGGGATGGCCTTCATCATCTCCACCCCCTACTGCTCCACCCTCTATAATCCTTCTCCCAGAACGTGGGAGCGTGGGAGCCGGCTCTCGCTTTTAACCAACAGAATATGGCAAAGGTCACAGGATGTTAATCCCATGCTTATAAGATGTCACAGGCAGTGAGAAAGACTTAGGGACTGTGGAAGAGACAGACTGTCTTACCCTTCCTGCTGGTCTGGAAGAGGTCAGGTGCTGTGAGGTGACCTGTCCTGGCAGTGGAGGGAACAGTGGTGGCCTCCGGGAGCTGAGGCCCCAGTCCTACAACCACAAGGAAGTGAACTGTTCCACCAGGAACAACACTCATGGGAGCTAGAAAGAGGACCAGAGCTCCAGAAAAGGAAGGATGCAGCCCCACTGACATCTTGCTTGCAGCTTCAGGAGACTCTGAGCAGAGGACTCAGTTAAGCCATGCCCAGAACCCTGACCCACAGAAACTGTGAGATAACCAATGTGTGCTATTCCAAGCCTCCATGTTTGTGTTAGTTTGTTACATAGCACAGAGAGTGAATACAGTGGGTCTGTTCAAATTGTAATTTTCAGCTGATAATTCTTTTTCCAGTCCCATTGTTTGTTACTGATTTCCAACTTAATTACATTTTGGTCAGAAAGTTATCCATATGGTATCTTTTGTTTGGTATTTGTTGAAATCAGCCTTGAAGCCTTGTGGTCAACTGCTTTATGCCTGAATAGAATGGGCTTTCTCTAACTGTTCAGTGAAGGTTCTACAAATGACCATTACGGCAAGCTTCTGAAATGTCTTCAAATCTCTTATATCTTTGCTATTTTTGTTGTTGTTGTTTGCTTGCTCTATCAATTACTAAAAGGTGTGTGAAATACTTTAAGGGCCCAATGTCTGGATCTCCATCCTTACACACATGCACACATGCACGCACTCACTTCTCTTCCTCCTAAAGTAGTTATATCATAATTTTTATTTTTATTCATATAAATATTGTGTTTACAGTGAACACAGCATTTACATAAGCCACTATGAATAAAGTTTTTATTCAATCTTTTGTTTTCATTTGGAATTAGTAATAACTTCCCCTTTTTCTTTCTTTTTTAATTTTATGTTAGCATTCTACAAAGTTACCATTTATTCATTCCCAAACTTCCTTTTAGCACAATCAAATATCAGATATATTCTATTATACTCAAAAGAACTGAAAACATGGGATGCCTGGGTGGCTCAGTGGTTGAGCATCTACCTTCAGCTCCGGGCATGATCCCAGGATCCAGGATCCGGTCCCACATAGGGCTCCCTGTGGGCAGCCTGCTTCTCCCTCTGCCTATGTCTCTGCCTCTCTCTCTGTGTCTCTCATGAATAAATAAATCTTAAAAAAAAAAGAACTGAAAACATAAGTTCATACAAAAACTTGTAATAGATGTTGCTAGCAGCGTTATTTATAATAGCCCTAAAGTAGAAATAAACCAAATGGCATCAAATAGACAGAATGTGGGATAAGTCATTCAGTGGAATATTATTCAGCTTTAAAAAGGAATGAAGTACTAGGGTGTCTGACTGGCTTAGTTGGTAGAGCAAGCAACTCTTGATCTTGGGGTTGTAAGTTCAATCCTCACATTGAGTGCAGACATTACTTAAAAAAAAATCTTTATAAAATCTCTCTCACTTCTAAAAAAATGAAGTACTGATCGTATGGGTAAACTCTGAAGATACTTCAAGGTGTGTATGTGTAATATAGATACATAACTCATATATATATGCGTATATATGTGCAGAATATGCAAATTCATAGAGACAGAAAGGAGATTAGTGGCTGTAAGGGCTGGAAGAAGAGGAAATGGGAAGAGAAAGCAAATACACATGGGGTTTATTTTGAGGGAAATGAAAATATTTTGAAACTAGGTAGTGGTGATAGATGCACAAACTTGTGAATTTACTAAAAGTCAGGGAACATCACATTTTAAAAGGTGAATTTTATGGTATCTGAACTCTATCTCAATTAAGAAAAAAGCCGTATTCCACTGAGTTCATATTTTTCTTCTTGGGAATCATCTGCTGGCTCGCACCTGTACAGTACAGGTACTTTCATGCTTGTTGCATGACCATAATCAGGGGAACTCGCTTTATCAATGAGAAATTTCCCTGGTCCTGTGTAGGATCATTTCTTTCCTTTTTCTTTCTTCTCATTTTGGTATAATGATTCTGCCCAAAATATGTACGTTTTCTGAGAAGAACTACATTGGAAGTAAAATTGAGGTTTTGTTTATTTGAGAATGTGATTAGTTTATTCTGATTTCTTTTTTTTTTCTTTTATTTATTTTTTTCTTTTATTTTTTTAAGTAAACTCTACACCTAATGTGGGGCTCAAACCTACCACCCCAAGATCAAGAGTAGCATGCTCCACTGACTGAGCCAGCCATGTGCCCCTAGTTTACTCTCATTCTTGATTGATAGTTTGGCCGAGTAGTAAATGGTATATTTAATGCTATACTAAATGCTGTAGTAAATCCATCATTCTGGGTACCTGGTGAATAGTTTTAAATCTGGAGACTCACGTCTTTTGGTTCTGAAGAATTTTTCTTCAATTATATCTGATAATTTTTTCTTCTATTTTCTCAACTCATCTTTCCTGGAATTCTTTTATTTTAACTGCTGGACCTTTTGGATTAGTCCTTTAATTTTCTTGTTGTTCTTCTCATATGTTTCATCTATTTCCTTTTATTCCACTTTTTGGAAGATTACGTCAAATCTACCTTCTAATATTTCAGTTGAGTTTTTTTATTTCTGTTATCATATTTTTAATCTTTAAGAGCTTTGTTTTTTGGTTAAAGCTCATTCTTCTGCTATATATTATCTTCTGTCCGGAAAAAATGTTTCTTTCTTTTTGTATTGTTTTAATTTTCCCTACTTCTTTTTATCTGTTCATTTTGCATGGTAGAGATTTTCCTCAAATGTTTTCCTTGACTGTTTATATTTAAAATGTGGTACCTCACAGCCAACTGAAAATTCTGACTGCATAGGTATGGCTTTCCGACTAGTGGACTTTACTCTAAGGTGATCAGCTTTGATGGTTTTGCTGAGGGATTCCCTAACTTTTAGTATCTCTGTGTTTGTGTGTGTGTGTATGTGTTTCTCTTGGGCTGTTCAGTAACCCTGGGGAAATCCTCAAAGGATTCTCAGACAAAGCTTTGTTAAAGATGAGCTCAGTCCATAATTCACAGGAATAAGCAAGAGTCAGTAGAAACATAAATAGTAGAATAGATGCCCAAGATACACTTAACTGATTTATAAGATAAGGATATCTAGGGCAGCCTGGGTGGCTCAGCGTTTTAGCACCACCTTCGGGCTGGGGCCTGATCCTGGAGACCCGGGATCGAGTCCCGTATCAGGCTCCCTGCATGGAGCCTGCTTCTCCCTCTGCCTGTGTCTCTGCCTCTCTCTCTCTCTCTCTCTGTGTGTGTGTCTCTCATGAATAAATAAATTTTTAAAAAATCTTTAAAAAATAAGATAGGGATATCTAAAATTAATAAGATATCCCAATCTTTAATTGAAAGTGTAGCTCTTTGGAGGTCTGATTTTATATAGGGACCTTATTTCTAACTCATCACCTGACCAGCCCAAGCTATTGTTTCTTCTTTCTTGTTGCATTAAAACCTAAGCCTTTATTTTTCCCAGACTAGTATACCCCACTAGAAAAGTTCTGGTTCTGGGGTTTTTTTCATCTTCATTTTTAACCCCTGGGGATTTCTTTTTGTTTCTTATGAGTATGCATTTAAAAGACTGTTTTTCTTCCTACTGTTTTTTAGATTAATGAAGTCTGCAGTTGTATTTTATTTTATTTTTTTAAAGATTTTATTTATTTATTCATGAGAGACACACACACACACACAGAGGCAGAGACACAGACAGAGGGAGAAGCAGGCTCCCTGCAGGAAACCTGACATGGGATTCGATCCCTGGACTCCAGGATCAGGCCCTGGGCCAAAGGCAGGTGCTAAACCGCTGAGCCATCCCGGGACCCCCTGCAGTTGTATTTTAAAACTTTAAACAGGGCAGCCTGTGTGGCTCAGCAGTTTAGCGCTGCTTTCAAGCCTAGGGTGTGATCCTGGAGACCCAGGATCGAGTCCCGTGTCGGGCTCTCTGCATGGAGCCTGTTTCTCCCTGTGTTTGTGTGTGTCTCAGGAATACATAAACAAAATCTTAAAAAAAAAAAAAAAACTTTAAACAATACAAATTTTTCTTTTTTAAGATAAAAACATAATTTTCATGTAAAAGATTTGGAGACTATAAAAACATACGCTAGAAAATAAAAATGTGTGTTTTAAAATAAACTTGGAATTTTCATCACTTGGAGTTGCCTCATATAGAGCTTTTATCTTATTTTTTCCACTTCAAAGTTAAATCATGAACATTTTATTTTGAGAAGTGCATGCTGTGAGGTCTATGTACTTGCAGAATTCTCAAACATTTTTCTACCATTCCTGTCTACTGAGTATCCAGAAGGGGCTGGGACGCTGCAGCTCTGATGTTGAATGACTTCACCCTGTATTGCGGGGCTGTGCAGAGAAGCTGAGTCATGGGGAGTGCACGGTGTCTGCTCTCGGTGCGACCACGGACCTTGTGAGCTGAAGCCCCAAGGACACAGCCTCACTTTCCTCTTTGGTAAAGTGAGGACATAAATTTCTTGCCTGCCTTCTTCACAGAGTTCAAAGGTATGTAAGAGCATGATGAGCATCATAAGGAAGTGTTCTCATCGAAACGTGAAACTACAGTAAGTTAACGTGAGTGGGTTCAAGACAGGGAAGCTCTTCTTTGGGGTAGACCGGATCATTTCCCTTCTCCATCAGTCTATAACCCCAAGAGATTATTCTGGCGCTGCATTTCATTATCTAAGGCTAAATGAGAAAATCTTTATGATGGATTGTTCTCCAACATCAAAGGAGAGAAGGCAGCGGGAGAGACCTTGCATTTCCCCTTTGCTTGAGGCCAGTTACAGTTAGGAAAAAGGGAGGTGGAGTACTCTTCCCTCGTCTGTCTTGTACAGTCAGTATCACTGAGCATTCTGATAGACAGTAAATGCAGAAGGACGTGAAAGGCATATAGTGAGGTGGTTAAGAGCATAGACTCCGGGCGCACCTAGCTGGCTCAGTCGGTGTTGTATGTGACTTCCATTCTCTCCCTCTCTCTCTATCTCAGGGTTGTGGGTTCGAGTCCCACGTTGTGTGTAGAGATTCCTTTAAATAAAATCTTAAAAAAAAAAGAGGATGGGCTCCTAATCAGCCCCTTAGACTTGAATCCTGTGACTCAACCTCTTTATGCCTCAGTTTCCTCACCTGTAAGAAACAGACACAAAGAGTTCCTGCCTCCTAGCAGCATTGTGAGGTACCAGTGTGGGAAGATGGAGACTTCCTGGTGCTGTGATGAGGTGGACTCCCCAGGATAACACTCCTGACTCTCTCCAATACTAAGACTTCAGTTAATCATTGAGTCTGAAAGAAGATACTGGACATCTTCTTGCAGGAAGAATCCATTCTGTTCTCCCCAGTCTCTGCCATAAACTGGAAAGACCTGCCACAGCTCAGAGAGGTCCTAGGGTGGAAGTGCTGTAGACTGTGTGAATCTGTCAAATTTGGGAGTCTCCTTGCCCACATTCTCCATGCTGGCTTGACCAATGTTAAAAGTGAGATTTTGCTGTTCCCTCTGCTTTACTCTTTTAGTTCTCAATTGGTTTAGACCAGGCAAACGATGGCCTCTCACTTGTGTTTGGTGTGACAGATAAGAATGGATTTTACATTTTTAGAGGATGGAGAAAAATCAAAAGAAGAATAATATTTTACAACACATGAAATCTATATGAAATTTGGATTTCAGTCTACTTGAAAAAAGTTGTATTGGAGTATAGTCTCACTCATTTGTCTGTGGCTGCTTTCATGCTACAACAGCAGAGTTGAGTAGGTGTGACAGAAACCATATGGCCCCACATCTAAAAAATTTGCCATCCTCCCCCTACAGAAAACATTTTCCAACCCCTGGTTTAGATCATGGGACTGTTCATAGGTCCCCTGGGACTCCTACATGAGGATGAAATGCATAAATTCATATAACATAATTAGAATAGTGCCTGGCCTGTAGTAAGCCCTCATAGAGTCATGCTGTTACCATTCTGCTCAGTTGTCTTGGGAGCTGAAAGGGTGGAGTGGCTGGAAACTTCTGGAATCTTATAGCCTTGATTGGTGGTGGTATTGATCATGAAATATCAAGAAGACTTCTATGGAGTGAGCTGTTTGCCTCTCAAATTCAAATGGTGAACCACCACCTCCCAGTGGGGCTGTATGTGAAAACAGGGTTTTTAGAGAAGTAATTGAGGGTAATTAATCAGTTAAGGTTAATGAGGTCATAAGGGCGGTGTCCTCATCTGATGGCACTGCTGATCTTATAAGAAGAGAGCAGGGAGGGACACGCAGAGGACGAAGCCCAAGGGAGGACCAAGCAAGAAGGGGGCCATCTTCAAACCCAGGAGAGAGGCCTCAAGAGAAGCCAGCCCTGCTGGCAACTTCATCTTGGGCTTCCAGCATCCTGGACTGTGAAAAAATAAATTTCTGTTGTTTCGGCCTCCCAGTCTGTGGTATTTTGCTAATACAAAGTTGGTGGGGACTGTACGGGGACTCTGAAATGGTGAGCACCAAAAGCCTCCTCCTCTGGCTCTCAGGCTGCATTTGTTGCAGAGGTAGGATATTATGGGATGGAAGGAATTAAATTAGTACGACAGTAGATAACACATAATATTGGTGGGAGTTAACCTACAAAATCTTGGGAGTATTTTTTTAAAGCTGAAAATGGAGACCGATTATGTGTGTGGCAGATCCTGTGCCCGTATTGGGAACCTTGGTGTCTAAGGAGTCCACGGAGATGTGGGAAAGACATACTTTAGCTGACTCCCGGAAGTTTGTGTATTTTTACCATCTGAATATTATGACATCCCCTGGCATCATGGTTAAAGCTGTCCCCACTTTAAGAACCTTGGCAGTTTCCAGCTGGGCTGTGCATTTCAATTCAAATCTACCCACCTGGTTACCAATCCATTTGCTTCACTTTGTAATTTGATTACTGCTTGAGAAAATGATATTTCTTTTTTTTTCCTTTTTGAAACAGGTATCACTATTTGCCTTTTACATATCTCCTTTACATAATACTATGTATCTTTTAGGGCATCTGACTTGTTTAATCCTCACGATATCCACGGGACGTAGGTAAGGAGCTAACTCAGCCGACCACAGTTGCTCAGGCCCTCCACATTCCAAAGAAAGACCTGTTTCAGGAGGACTGGCCCTCAGCTGGTTCCTGGAAGATAACTTCTGAGGCCATGACACATCCTCCTTCGTGAGAGTGTTTCTGTGAGGCCCTGGGCCACACAGGATCAACTTTACCTCTATGGGGCCCAGAGACTGAGTAGCTAAGATGAGTCATTTGGACACTATAGTGCCCATGTGACTGAACTACAATAAAAACACTGGATATTGAGGCTCAGGTGAGCTTCTCTAGTTGGCAACACTTTATACATGCTTCATTGCTGGGAGAATTCAGTGTGTCTCCATGTAATTCCGCGGGAAGCGACTCTTGGAAGCTTGGGCCTCCTTACTCTTGGACTTCACTTGTGCAGCTTTTCTTCTGATGACCTTGATCTGTATCCTTTCACTGCAGTAAAGCAAGAGCTCCTGAGTCTCATAAGTCATTTCAGCAAATCATCAAGCTGTTGGGGGGGTGGGGGTCGTTTGGGAGTTCCTGACACAGCTGGCCAAGCAGACTCCCATAGATCTATTTCTCCCAGATGGCATGTGTCATAAAATGGAAGCCTTGAGGCATGATTCATTAAAACTCATTCTCACCCATTAAATTGCATTAAAACCTTGAGAAAGGTGCATTTGTTAAGCAAAGCATATGTTTTGCTTATATTTAAGGAACTTGTTTTCACCTGCCTGGAAGCTTTTCTGTACGACACATCCTGTTGAGTTGTAACACGGGAAAGAGTGGACATGCCCACACTTTCAGGTCAATTGCTTCATGTGAGAACACTGTGTACCGTTTGAAAGTGTTATAGTCTGCTCTGTTTATGACACCACAAAAATGCAGTTGCTGAATTGTGAATTCTTGTGGGGTTATGATGAAAGAATGGTGGGAAGCAATCCACATAATAACTACGAATCTACATTGAACTTGGTGAAAAACCCGACAGGAGAAAAGAAGCAAGAACAGTAAACAGGAACTAAATTTACATATACTAGACAAGACTGTCAATCAGTTGCACCTAATTATTTGTTCACTATTAAGGCTAATTTCTTCACAACATTGCTCTTTGATGAAAGCAACAAAGTAGTACTCATAAGTAAGTCATTACAGGGTTTATATAGGGGGCATCATTTTTATATAGGGAGTGTTTTGCTTCTCCACTGGTGGTGATTATATAGAAAAGAAAGGAGATCATGTATTTAAATAGATAAATAGAAAACTTTCCATTTATGCAGTGGACAACCCAGTGAGACTCTGTAGTTCCTTCCCACCTGTGGCAGGCAGGATAATTGTCACCCCACCCCCCAACAAAGATGTTTGCATCCTAATCTCTGGAATACGTGACTGTGTTACTTTACATGGCAAAGGGAAAGTACCCAATGCCAGCTGGTTTTCCCATTTCTCCTCTCTGCCTTCCCTTCTGCTTCATTTTAAAGATGGCCCCACTTGTGTTCCAGATGTGGCACCAGTAACTTCAAGGCTGTTTGGCCAACCAGCTGGCATTGGATACGGAGACTATCCTGGATTATCCGGCTGGGCCCAGGGCAGTCACAGGAGTCATTAAAAGTCACAGGGGGAGACAAAGGAGAGTGTGAGAGAGATACAGTGTGAGAAAGACAACCCACCATCGCTGGCTTTGAATGTGGCAGGGGCCACAAGCCAAGGAATACAGGCAGTTTCCAGAAGCAGGAAAAGGCAAGAAAATGGTTTTTCCCCTAGAGCCTCCAGGAAGGCACGCAGTCCTGTCTACACCCAGATTGCAGCCTATGAAGACCTGTTTGAGACTCCTGACCTCTGTCACTGTAACAATATATTTGTGTCATTTGAAGCCAGTAGGTTGTGCTGCTTTGGTACAGCAGTAAGAGGGAACTAACTAGCATCTGAAAGAGGTGGGAACTGGGCAACCCTGGTGGTGCAGCGGTTTGGCACCGCCTGCGGCCGGGGTGTGATCCTGGAGACCCAGGATCGAGTCCCACGTGGGGCTCCCTGCATGAAGCCTGCTTCTCCCTCTCCCTGTGTCTCTGCCTCTCTCTCTCTCTCTTTCTGTCTCTCATGAATAAATAAATAAAATCTCTAAAATAAATAAATAAATAAATAAATAAATAAATAAATAAATAAAGAGGTGGGAACCTTTAGTTCCCTGCCCACCCCCCGCCACCCCCACTACAACATACTTGAGGTTCCTCGCAGCTGCTGCTCTTGAGATGGTCGGTAAATGCACCAGCTACCAGCGAGGAGGATGCCCTGTACCCTGGGGACCCTTCCAGTTTATGAGAGCCTCCTTTGGTGAACAGGGGCTGGAGACAGACTCTCCCTCTTCCTGACACTGTTTAGGCATCTGCTTGTCCCTGACACAGCTCCAGGGAACCCTATTCCACCACCCTGATCGTGAGGGCTGGGATTGCCTAAACCAGCCAGCACACTCTGTCCCCTGGCCAGAGTGATGGATTCAGGGATTGGCACAAGAAGTCCGGTCACTAAAGCTCAAGGTGCTCCTTGCTGGGGACCTCTGGAAGGGCAGCCCCCTTACTCTCCTCTGGAGTCTACCTAGAGAGGTGCTCATTCTCCCTGGACATAAAGAGGGAACAGCCTTGAAATTGCTGGCGCCACATCTGGATCACAAGTGGGGCCATCTTTAAAATGAAGCAGAAGGGAAGGCAGAGAGGAGAAATGGGAAAAGCTGATTTGGCCTGACACTGCAGGACCCCTAAGAAAAGCCTTCCTCTGGACTTCCAAATATGTCAGTTAATAAGTTTTTTTCTCTAAGCACTTCTGAGCTTATTTTTTCTATTTCTTGGCATTTCAGGCTCCTCACTGGTAGAAGGGTTTACAGTTCCTGGAGTTCTTCCTGTTCTTAGAATGGATCCTGTGGTTGAGGCATGCCCGCCTAATGCTGGTGGTATTAATAGTGATCCGCAAACTGTTCTCGATACAGGCAGTAAAGTCGTGATGGAACTGTGCAGAGGAGGGAGGTCCCCATCTGCATCCGTTTCTACTAACACAGTATCAGGCCAAGCAAAGAGGGCCCAGGTTTAAAAACTATTCACACTTTGATATGTTTTTTTAAAGATAAGACTCTATAAGTCTTATCTAAGCAGATCTCCAAGAGTATCTCGTGTTTCTGACCTCTTAGGAGCAGAGGACTAGCTTCCTTTGTTCAGGACCATCTTTTCCCAGAGATGTTCATAGTGCAAAGTGCCTTGGAGGGTACAGTGTTTCCCTCTGGGGCAAAGGGCAGGCTTGTTTACGTCCAGCAGGATGAAGATGCTGTCTTTCCCAGGACGGTGGGGGCAGGCAGGCTTGCTCTCGGTCACACAAGACTGAGGCTGAGAGGCTGAGAGTTGCTCTCCTGTTGTGCAACCCACTGTGTGTATAGATGCCACCTGGCCCTCTTCATATCCTTGTGGGAACTGGGGCCCCTGGGAACCCCGGCCACAAAACACTGCTGCACTAGCCACTGCCCTCGCGGTGAGCAACCCAAACCTTTGTCTCTGACTCACGAGTTTTGTGTCCTGTGCCAGCATCTGAGAACCACGGCAGGCTCACTGTTGGTTAGAACGAACGTGGCCAACTTGCTTGCAAATAGGGCAAAATCTTAGCCCTGTCACAGTTCTTGACACCATGTAAAACTGTTAAGTTTCTTTGCTTTGGATTGGAAGTGAATCACTTTGGAATCAGCGAAGTAAAAATAAATAGATCGTGCTGATTGCAAGCTCCGATTTGCATATGTATATATCTCTCTGAGTAATAAAAACAGAGGAATAAGTTATCTTAAAACGCCATCTGCCCATTAGACAAAAATATTTCATATTACATGGATTATAGAGTAAGATAATGAAGAAGGCGCTGCTGGTGCAAACTCTGGAGTCCACTGGTGGCCTTCTTCTTTCTGGATTAGTCCAGGGCCTTGCTGGTCTATCCCCAGACTGGGGGTGTGTGCAGCACTGCAGGAAAGGAACTGCCTCTTCTCCTTCAGAACTTCCCGCAAGTCTGTCCATTCACCTCTTGTTCCCTGTTATTATCTGCACAGCGCCCCAAGTCTGATACCCACCTGCTATTTCTTGACCTCTGACTCTAGCTTAACCGCATTTCTTGGCTCCCGGTGGACTCACCACTAAAGAAACACGAGCTGACTGCAGCTGGCCAGGAATTCCTGCGTTTCCGTGTGACTGGAGTAGAGGACCCGGTGGTGGGAACAGAGGGCAGCAAACACATCTCAGGAAGGGCTGCTCTTTTGTTTAGGAAAACGCATTAATGAGTCTTGATGAGGAGGACAAGGCGAGGCCCCCTCCCCAGGGCAGGGCTGGCACGTGGGAGGAAAGACGGGTCAGCGTGTGCAGTTCTGCAAATGATGCCTTCCCTTGATGTTATTGCATCTT
The DNA here is from genome assembly GCF_905146905.1 of Nyctereutes procyonoides. Classification (NCBI taxonomy): domain Eukaryota; kingdom Metazoa; phylum Chordata; class Mammalia; order Carnivora; family Canidae; genus Nyctereutes; species Nyctereutes procyonoides. The sequence goes on along the minus strand of NW_026575049.1, from coordinate 42,494,191 downwards.
GGACTCCTGTGCAGGCAGGAGACACAGAAGAGTTTGGTTTTGTTCGGGGAGAGTGCTGAGACTCAGAGAAGAGAAGAGCGGAGACACGGGAGTTGAGAAGGGAGGAAGGGAGGCCCAGCAGTGTGGCGGGAGGCTGGGGGTAAGGGGCAGACGTGCTCTCCATCCCTGCAAGGAGGGGTGGCCAGTGGTTGGAGCGGGGACGCCCTGGGATCCTCTGAGATGGGGTTAGGGTGCCCGGGCAGGCCTCACCTGCAGTGCCGGCCTCCGATTGGACGCAGCCCTGAAACCACTTCCGAGATTCCACCCAAGCTCCCCCTGCCCTTCTGCTGGCACTGCCTGAACCCCGTCGTGGGCAAACAGGCCTTGCGGCTCCGCTTGGGCTACTTGTGCTTCTTAGACCCACCATGGCCCTCCTGCCTCAGAAACAGGACAGCGAGTCCCCGTGGAGGCACACAAGACCACAGGAGCCCGCAGAGTGGGCTTTGCTTTTGTCCTCACCCTGCGTGCCCACGCTCTAGCAGTTGTGGCTCGAGCACACGTGCTGTCTAATGACACTGTCCTCAACTGCACGTTCAGCTGTCCTTCCCCAAACCCCACTGCTCATCCTACTCGAAGATGTGCAGCAGCCAACGAAGTAAGCAAGAGGAGCTGCCTGGCACTCCAACACTCCACCCCCTCGGAAGGAGAGAAGGCAAGGAGGCAGCTACAGAGGAGCCAAAAGCCGGAGGATGTGGGCGCTCAGTGGGGAGCAGAGCTGTCTGCAGAGACCATGCGGTGGGCAAGGGGTGACCGAATCCTGAGCCCCCATTTCTGGGCCCCGGCTTCCCGCCCCTCAGCTCCTAACCTGTAAAGTTGAAGGCAGTAGCCCATGGCCAGGCCCTTGCAGGCTGTAAGGACCTCTCAGTGCCCCGGAGCCTTGGCCTGTTGTACTGGGAGAGACTGTGCCCCTTGGAGAATCACGTCTGCCTGCAGCCCAGTCAGGCTCAGCTCGGGCTGCTCTGACACCTAAAGAGGAACAGGGCAGAAAGGCAGCGCAGGACGCACTAGGGTCAGCAGGTGGGGAGCACGCAAACACCCCACTGTCCCGGCAGGTGGGGGGTGCAGGGGAATGGGCTTCTCAGATCTGGGGCCCTGGGACGATGCAGTCCCAGGGGCTGAGACCTGGGCTTTCCTTGAGAGGCAGGCAGAAATGAAGTGCATCCTGGGGAATGAACTGGTAATTACTGGGACTAGAAGGTGTGTTCAAAGCCTTAAGATGGGAAGGAAGAGGCAAAGAAAGGAAGGGACTTTCAAAAGATTAACTTTCAGATCAACTCTTGTTGATTTTGGTTTTGGGTTTATTTATTTATTTATTTATTTATTTATTTATTTATTTATTTATTTATTTAAGATTTACTTTTTACTTTAGAGAAAGAGAAAGAAGGCATGCAAGCAGGGGGAGGGGCAGAGGGAGAGGGAGAGAGAATCTCAAGCAGATTCCGTTTCAGTGTAGAGCCCACCTAGGGACTCAATCTCAGGTCCCTAAGATCATGACCTGAGCAGAAATCAAGAGTCGGACACTTAACCGACTGAGCACCCCCCAGGTACCGCAGTGTCTTAAAGGACAGGTCAGGCTGAGTGGGATGAGATGGAAATGGTGGACAGACAGATGCCAAATGGAGATGCTAAGCTGGTGGAAATCACAGCTACCACGTGCATTTCTACTCATCTACCCCACTGCAGAGATGTGTGGTTTAACAGTTAGGGGCCCTTTACACACATAGTCACTTGTTTGATCTCCCTGTCTCAGTTCAAATGACTGGTGACAAATAAGCAGGGAAGAGCCCATGTCTTTAAGTCCTAATTATGTGCACCTGGCATAGAGGGAGTGTTTGATAAACATTGTTTGAAAGAAAAACTTCTTATTTTCATTACTATATTTAGCATGTTCCTTTGTATACAGTATGCTTAATTCAATTAAATTTTTTTAAGATTTTATTTATTTATTCATGAGAGATACAGAAAGAGAGGCAGAGACACAGGCAGAGGGAGAAGCAGGCTCCATGCAGGGAGCCTGACATGGGACTCGATCCCAGGACTCCAGGGTCACACCCTGGGCCGAAGGCAGACGGTCAACCGCTGAGCCACCCAGGCATCCCTCAATTAATGTTTAATTGATTTTATTGTCAGTATCTCCCCACCTCATCTCTACATTATTAGAATAACAGCTTTCCCTCACAAATCCCTTTGTGATCCAATTAATTAAAATCTTTTTTTCTGAAACATTTTCTTACCATTCTGCACATTAGATCAGTTAGGTGTACTTCTGTATTATCTCAGGAAAGTTACTTCAATTATGTCCTTTTCTGATGGGGGAAGTCCAGCTTATAGAAGCGAAAGAACACTAACCAAGAATATATATAATTTAAATGTCAATATTAAATCCTGAGTTTTTCTACTTCTTCCAATGACAAAAGAAGAGAAAATCAGACAAAAATGCATTACAAACATTTGCAAATTATACATCTGACAAGGATCATATCCAGAATATAGAAAGAACTCTGGCAACTGAATAATAAAAAGAGAAATAGCCCAATTAAAAAAGGGTAAAGGCATTAAATAGTCCTCCAAAGAAGATAGACAGATAGCTAATAAGAACATGTGAAGACGCTTAACATTAGTAGTCATTAGGAAAATGCATATCAAAACCACAATGAAACACCACCAGGATGACCATCATAAACAAGACAGACAATAACAAGTGTTGGTGAGGGTGTGGAGAAACTGGAAACCTCATACACTGCTGATGGAAGGTAAAACGGCGAAGCCCGTGAAGAAAACATTCAGTTCCTCAAAAAGCTAAACATACAGTTACCATATGACCCAGCAGTTCTACTCTTAGGTAGGTACCCTGGCGAATTGAAAGAAAAAGTCCATATGAAAACTTTTAAATATTCATAGTAGCATAATTCATAACAGGCAAAACATGGAAGCAAATGTCCTCAACTGATGAATACATAAGTAAAAATAGATACACAGAATGTGGCATTTTCATACAATAGGATAGTATTTGGCCATAAAAAGGAATGAGGTATGGATACATGCTAAAACATAATGAACCGCAAAAGCTGATGAGAGAAAAACTCTAAAGATCTACCCTCAAGGGAAGCCATTCTAGATTTCTAAGTCAGCATGACTCTAAACTTTGTTCAAACCAAAAGCCTGATTTATGGCCACCATGCATGTATTGTACATCTGCTTTGTGAATGAGTAACCTAAAGAAAAATCATCTTGTCCTTGAGATACGGATCAATGTTCCTGCTCCCTGCATTCCTTTATGATGTAAAACTCTTGATTCCTGCCTATATGCTAATCCATAATCTTCTGAGCTTCTACAAGATGTAAAATGTAGACAATCCTGTAAAAATGACTCATTCTTCAGTACACGTTCATCTCTGTGAAGAGCGTGTTTCCCAGGCAGCCTAACTTGGGCTCAAATAAAATGCTCTTTCTTGCTGTTAGAGATTCTAAAAGATTTGTTCATTTTGCATTGACAAAAACATCATGCTAAGTGAAAGAAGTCAGTCACAAAAAAGCATATATTATATAATTCCACTTAAAGGAAATGCCCAGAATAGACAAATTCAATAAATACACAAAACAGATTAGCAATATCCAGAGGCTAAGGGCCTTATAATAAAACCCTTACCTCTCTCTTAACAACTAAAAGCTTTCTGGAAGGTGTATATTTATAGGAGTTACTTATCATGAATTCATCTCATTTCAGCACAAGGTGAAATCATGTCTAACAGGTGAATAAAACACTGTAAACTGGATGGGGAGAGGTAGTCAGAGATGCCAGAGGGTGTGGTATGAAGACAGGGGAACCAGAATCACCAGTGGACCTGTGAAATGAGTGCCCTGGGATCCACAGGGACAGAACTTCATGGAGCTGAAACAAAATTAGGGAGAAAGAGGTAGCCACAGGTTCCCGGGAGCACTGGCCATGGCAATGAGTGGAAGACGGGAGAGAAAAAGCAAACAAACACCTGCCCAGGAAGCCTTCTCTCCCAGACAGTCTTTTAAAAGCAACTCAGGTTAATGTTAGCTTCAGGATTTCAGGGCTGTGCAGGCAAAGGAGAAGAGGCAACATGGACCTGGACAGAAAGCCATCTATTTAGAAGACCTCTATGCTGCCTTCAAGGAGAATGAACAAAATTCAGTTGAAGAGAAATTGAATTCAGCTTCTTTAGCTGATGAGGGCTGGGCCCTGCACTTTGGAACGCCCGTCACGTCTCAGGTAGACGGAGTGCAGACGGATACACATCTTGGCCGTTAGCAGGCAAGCTGTTGCAAGCACATGCTTACGCTGAGTGTTCACTTGACTGAACTCTTCTAGAGAACAATGGAAAAGAGCGCCTTCCACGTATAGTTCTAGGGGCACAGATCTTGGAGCCTGCATTTGAAATTGGGCTGGGCTAAGGTTTTCGGCTCCCATTTGATGTATCTTTTCTTCCTACGACAGCAGTTAAAAAGATGCAGGCTAAGGGGCATTTGTATTTCTGGAACTTCTTGTAATTTTCTGCAGAGAAGGAAGGATTAAAGTCACTACGCTGTTTGAGTTGTGTGAGCCCACTGAGCGTTTGTCCTGCCTGTGCTCCTGGCACAAAGGCAGACCAGCCCTCCCACGGACACCCTCCCACGTTTCACCAAAGGAGCGTCTTGTCCCGTCAATGTGCCTATCAAATGCGAGGGCTGCTCAGAGGATAGGGCGGGAACCTGTGTCCAAGCACATTGTCCCAAACTCTCTAGTGTGAGCAATACTCTTTTGATGTGGGATTCTTCAGTGTTGAATTCCCTGTGCTGCACGTACCCCTCCAAGCAAATCACGCTGAGGGACCATCGTTTCTGAAGGGCTCCCACTCCGTGTTTTACACACCCAGGGGGCTTCGATCCATTCAGTCCGGCATCTCCCTCTCAGAAACTAGATTCCTTTACAAAACAGAATCTCAGCATCTCCTTTGATGCCAAACCACTCTGAGCCCTGGTCAATTCAAGAGCTTTGACAAGCTCATTGTCTGGACAGGGACCCCTCAGCTGGGGGGAGGGGGTGAGTAGCGGGGGAATGAATGGGCCATGGCAATATTTCATTAAAAACCTTTTGGGGAAAAGGAAACAAGTGTCTTCAGATCCTCCTGTCTTGATAATTGAGTAGAAACCTAGCTTGTGTCCAAACTATCAATCAAATCTTTTTTTCATTCCAGGAAAAGCATCTGATAAACCCCTTTGGGTCCTATTTATTTCCAGATCTTCAAAGTGAAAGTTCATTCTAATGCCAACGAGCAGAATGTCACTCAATAGAAGAACCCTCCCTGGCCCAGAAGGCTTGATTTGCCTTGGCTCTGAGAAGATGCAAACCCTAATAAACCCCACAGTGTTCGAGCCCGCGCGCTCTGTAAGGAAAGATGTTTCTGCAGAGGGGAAGGTCTCCGATAGGCTTTCTCTGTCAATCAATATTTATTGGATATTCACACAACTGGGTCTCTGGTCTGAGCAAAAAGTCACTTAGGCATAGGAGCATCTCTACATCCTTATGCGTTTGAAGGAAGAGGAAAATGAGAGGGGAGGGGGTTGCTCATTGCTGGTGAACCTTGTGAACTGGAATCTTATGCTCAATTTGTCATGTTAACCTGAGCTGGGAAGCCTGAGCGTGGTCCTTTAGAAGCCACCAATCCTGTCCTTTTCCGATATTGAAAGTCACTTTCTGTTTATTGTCCAGTCGGATTCCCTTTCCAAATGATCTCCTCCCGGAGGAAGGGCAGGTAATAGCACCCAGTTCAATACGTCCTGGCATGGGAGTCCAGACAACTGCGTGCCATTACATCTAGTAACTTTACTGTGACATTTTAGGGTATGTTCAGGGACCAGAGAATCAGGGTGGTAAAAAGTCTGGGGGAAATCCCATAACCAGATGGGATGGAGGACCCCAGGCTGCATTTTTAAAAAATATTTTATTTATTTATTCATGAGAGACACAGAGAGAGGCAGAGACACAGGCAGAGGGAGAAGCAGGCTCCTTACTGGGAGCCCAATGCAGGACTCAGTCCTGGAATCCCGGGATCATGCCCTGAGCCAAAGACAGACGCTCAACCGCTGAGCCGTCCAGCCATCCCCCCAGGTTGCATTTTACAGATTCACCAAAAAACTCTCTAACGTCCCCGTAAACCTGTAAAATGTGGAGAAATACGTGTTCCTTGCTTATTCTCAAGATGTTGGTCAGCCTTAGTTAAGGACAGGACATCTGCTATGTATTTTCTTCATCATTAAACCTCCTCGGAGTTTTGGATATTCGATGTCTTTCACCTCTAGGAATTTATTTATTCATTTTTAAAGATTTATTTATTTACTCATGAGAGAGGCAGAGACACAGGCAGAGGGAGAAGCAGGTTCCCTGTGGGAAGCCTGATGTGAGAGTTGATCCCAGGACCCCAGGATCATGGCCTGAGCCAAAGGCAGTCAACCACTGAGCCACCCAGGTGTTCCACCCCTAATAGTTTAGATCCAACTTTATCTTTAATCTACAGGCCAGCTATAGACCTAAGCATCATTTTTGGGGCATGATCTTTGTCAACATACATGTGGTGTTACTGAATGAAAAGCACTTCTCATGTATACAGGAGGACATTAATCAGCTAAGAGAAAAAGGAAACTCTGCTATTTGGGACAACATGGACGCCTCCTGAGGATGCTTTGTTGAGCATGAAAAATCAGGTGGAGAAAGACAAAAATGGTATGATCTCACTTACACGTGGAGTTCAAAATAAACCAAACTCACTCACTCAGAGAGTAGGGTGGTGCTCACCAGGGCCTGAGGATGGGGGGAAACCAAGGAGGTGTTGGTCAAAGGACACAGGTGAGCAGTTGGAAGATGAATGAGCTCTGGGCAGCAAATGCACAGCACAGTGATCACAGGCAATGATACCGTATCACATACTTCAAAGATGCCAAGAGACCAGATCTTAAATGTTCTCACCACAAGAAAGAAATAATAATTATGGGACGTGCCAGAGGTGCTCGCTAACACTACGGTGGTAATCACACTGTAATATGTAAATGTATCAAACCAACACGTTGTACACCTTATATACTGTTCTATGTCAATTATATCGCAATAAAAAAGCGCATTTCTTAGCTACATGCCAAACATCCACATCAGCTTTGATCACAACATGCTTTCAAGGTTAAGCCTCTCAAATTAATAAAACGAGGATATAAATCAACTGGTAAGTCAATTAGCAAAGACTTGGGCTCTCTTACCTATTTTGAGAAAGAGGCAGGCTCCCGGCCATGCAGGGCCTCTCAGGCCATTTCTGAGGATTTTGTTATTTTTCCCAATGAAAGCATTTATGCAGGGGAATCCCAGGATCTGACTCGGGTTCTGAAAGATCAGCTGCTGGATAGAGGATGAGTTCAAGGTGACAGAGTAGACTGGGGGGAAGCCGGGGGCGGGGTGCTTGAGGTATATGCCCTCCGAATGGGTAATTGTCGAAAACGGGACAGTACGCACATGTGCACCCACGCGGCTCAGCCTGCCCTGGCAGGAGAATCCATGCGTGTGGCGCACCCTCGGGCAGGAATAGTGCTTGGCCCTGCTGGCACTGTGTCCTGCCCGGGCAAGTGGGGCTCCCTAGCCTGTCGCAGTGCACACTGTGGGCACCGGGCTAGGCCTGGGGCAGAGGCATAGCCGTAGCTGCAATGCTCCGTGGGCCATTCAGGAAAATGGCTGGGAAGGTACTTCTTTTCCTTCTCTCAGCATTGGTGGCCGCGTTGCTTCCCTCCCGTCTGGCCTCGGTCTGTGGTCGGGTTTCTGAGGGTTCCCCAGCCCCAGCGTGGCCCTCGGGGCCCGCAGAGCCCTCGCATGCAGCACGCAGGAAGAACGGGTCTGGCTTCGTCTGCCCACTTTGGGTGAAACGGGGAAGAGCCAGCCCCTCCCCGGGTGCACAGAGCGGAGAGCACCACGAGTGTGCAGAACGTACCAGACGTGATGGTAAAAATACTGCTGCACGTCTTCAATCCACAAGGACGCCAGCTTTAAAGAATGAAGGCAATTTTCACTTTTCTGAGTATGAGCTGCCTTCTGCAGGTGAAAGGAAGGTGAAAGGCTTTGGTTTATCATCATCATCAGCAGCAGCAGCAGCATGAGAAATGGGAGTTTTGGTTTTTTTTCTTTTTTTGTAATCCCGCGGCTCTGTGGGGAATGCTGTGAAGGGCTTGGCAAAGAGCCCTGGTCTCAGGGGCCATCTCTCTAGACCCAGGGATCAGGTGGGAGGGGCGGCTTCTCACTGCCTTGCCAGGCTGTGGCAGGTCCGAGTAGTTCTTAGTCATGGACATTTTTTTAAAAATATATTTATTCATGAGACACACAGAGAGAGGCAGAGGCACAGGCAGAGGGAGAAGCAGGCTCCCTGAGGGGAGTCCGATGCGGGACTTGATCCCAGGACCCCGGGATCACGCCCTGAGCAGAAAGCAGATGCTCACCCACGGAGCCCCCCGGCTGCCCCAGCCATGGGTATTTGTATCTGATGCCCTGTGATGATCCTGTGACCCGAGGAGCTCCCGCTCGGCTTGTTTGTTCAGGGCTCCAGTGTCTGCCTGGCTTTCTAGTTAAGTCTCTGTGCTCAACATCACCAAGATGCTGGACCCAAAGCCTAAAATATAATGCAGACCTTGGATGCTGAAGCTCACACAGCGGAAACACACTGGGGCATAGGCAGTTCAACGGAAGTAGTGGATCTTGGGGTGACAACAGGCCCCACTGCTTGGTCACCTTAGCTTTGGTGCTTACTATGGCTAACCTTGATTTTGTGTATGTTTCTTTAAGTTCTATTTTAATGCTTCAGAAGCTTAAACAGGGAAAACAGGGAGCAGTTCTGAGAAGTAGTTTCACGTGAGGATCTAAACACAGGGGTAACAACGGTGGCGGCTCATCCCTCCTCTTCCAGGCCAGGCTTATACGTGTGCTGAGACACTGATGCCCTCGGGCCTGGGGTGGCCACTCACGTCCTGAGCGGCCTCCTCCAGTGACCCTGGCGTGCTGCACAGGTGTCTGAACTTTCCAGATGTGGTCTGCATGCATGAAGACGGATGGCACAGATGGTTCCAGGCCACACACACACATACCCAGTTCTTACAGACCTCGATCACCCCAGCAAGGACTCCTGGAAGCCAGATTTCTCGTGGCTGCCAGCTTTCAGCTCCTGCTGACATCCGCCTGAGACCTTCCAGTCGACAATTCCTTCCGCCATCCGAACGCTGCAGCAGCCGTGTGCGCTGCTCTATGTTCTGTTGTCTGTCTCCAAGAGCTGCTGTGGGATCAACTCGCTCAGGCCTCATGACAACCTTTAGGATGCCTGATTTAGGAACTCCTCAGATGTTTAGAAAGGTATCCTGGGAATATACTTCTAGTGCCAGCAAGCTTGACTGGCCAAGAACAGAGAGAATATTCCATGAAAGAAGAACCATCCCTTTTCCTGGCTTCTTGCCAGACCCCACAGGGAACTGGGTCAGCTGAACTGTCTCTAGCCCAATGCAGTCTCTCCTTGTCAGTGTCCCAAAGGTAAGCGACAGAGTCTTTTATCTGAGTGGCATTTTACAGCATGTTGTTGCTTTGATTATTACCACCCCACACCCCAAAGAACTAATCAGTTTGTTTGCTTAATATGTTTTTTTATGCCTTGTGTAAAGAATAATAGAATTTTGGAATTGGGATGAATTCTATCCTAGTTCCTAAAGTGTCACCAAATTTTCCAGTGAAGTGACTGAGTTCTGGGGTTTAAGGGACTTGCCTGAGGCCACCTGTTGCATTTGCTGCTCCTCAGGGGGTTCCTGCCGTGTGACCCCCACACAAGCGTGGTGCAGACGTCTCCCTGGCAGGATGGGATTTCAACCTCTATGCTCTGAATGCAGACAGAAGTGTTGGATTAATGTTCCATCTGCACTTAAGTGTCTTTTCTTTTTAGAGGTTTTGAAAAAAGTGTGTTAAAGAATTTGGGGTCTTTGTGCATACATCTCTGGTGGGAGGGATGGCGGGTTCAAAATTAATTTGAAAAACAATAAATAGAGAGTGAAGTAGGTAGATCACTGGGGGTAGTAAATGGATTCCTTGCTACTCATGGACTATTGGACCTTCCTTCATCAACCTCCCCTCCCTACCCTATTTCCATCATAACAAGAGCTGCCAGTTGCCCACCAGGTATTGTACAAGACCCTCAACCCTCCCAGTAACCCTGTGAGGCAGGAATTATTATTCCCATTTCACAGAGGAGGAAGCTGAGGCTCCCACAGGTGAAGTAACTTGCCCCAAATCACATAACTTGGTGAGTGGTGGAATTCTATTCACCTGATTCCAAGGGGCGGATAGCCACTCCTTCCACTTCAGGTTGGTGAACACATCACTTTGCATCTCAGGGCCCTGGCAAAGTCATGCCACCCAGACAGGACCCACCCCATCGTCCCTCTTCTTTATGCAGAGGACCTGTGTGGGCAAGGCCAACCCCTTTGTCTACCTGCAGAACTCTCCTTCTGATTCTGGCAGCAGGAGGGAGGCCATGGGGTTCTTCATCAGATCGGCCACTGCAGGGTCCTTGGGTGTCACATAGAAGAAAGGAATCCCAGTGCTGTTGTCCAAGGGGCCGTCGCTGATGGGCAGGCAGTTCCCAAACGGCAGTCCTGGGATCTAACAAATAGCGAAAAAGGCTTTTTCAATGCAGGGTTTTGGATTGATCTGAGCTGGGAGCTTAGCTTGTGTCTCTGGTCAGGAAATGTAGCAACGAGGATGGCACGGCATCATCACGGGGTTGACAGGTAGTAAATGAAGCCACAGGGGTTCCCACCTGACCCAGGTCACCCAGTGATGGCTCTACAATTCTACAGAGAAGGTGAGCGGGGCCATTCTGTCTGGGAGAACAGCAAAGGGATTATTCTGGAAGTTGATGAAAAGCATTTGACAAAGAAAAATGCTCACTTTATGCAATTTAAAGCGATCTGTGGGAGAGGTGATGAAATGTATGGAAGGGTGCTAGAATATTTTCCATAAGCTGCCCCTAGAAGCCTCACTCTCCCAAGGTTTTGAAAACTTTGAGAACAGAACTCAAGTCTTAACTTTAATAACTGGTCTTTGGACTCTGGGAACTTTCTATTACTGTTTCTCTTAGGGCCACACCATTTTCTTAGGTATTAGTCACATTTTTTAATTGTAATCAATATTTCATTATATAGTCCAGCAACTCACCCTGGAAGTCCTAGGAACGTACTACACCCAGTTTTGTTCATGATCACCCAGTGGTGTGGGTGAAGTTCTCAGACATGTATGCAAATATATCTTAGGTTTGCCCTGACACCTGCTGGGTGTTGCATCCCTATCTTCATGAGCTTTATTTACCTTCTACAGAGTGTTCCTTATTGTCACTGAGCTTAGAACTCAGGGGCTGTCCTTGTCTTTAAAGTGTTACATGGCGGGATACCTGGGTGGCGCAGCGGTTTGGCGCCTGCCTTTGGCCCAGGGCATGATCCTGGAGACCCGGGATCGAATCCCACGTCAGGCTCCCGGTGCATGGAGCCTGCTTCTCCCTCTGCCTGTGTCTCTGCCTCTCTCTCTCTCTCTCTCTGTATGACTATCGTAAATAAAAAAAATAAAAAATTAAAAAAAATAAAGTGTTACATGGCAACAGTGGAATAAGAGATGGCTTTCATCTTTGAAGGAGACGCAATGTTATGGAGTCTTCCAAAATTGTAAGTTCATTCACAGATTCTTGTTTTTCAGCTTGTCATAAACTGCCTCGAGTCATGCTTTGCGCACATGACATGCATATGGTAAATGCTCTCTGAATGTATTGAATTTGGATTAAATGTCAATACCGCAATAATCAAGCTAAGAAAAGAGACGTTGAAAGTCAAAGTATCTTCAGTACACTGGCACTAGCCTTTTAACTGCTTGAAACAATCTGTGTATTTTTTTAAACATTCACTCTATCTAGATTCTTCTTTTCTAAAAAAAATTACTTTTAATTTAAGTAATCTCTATACCCAGTGTGGGGCTCAAACTCACAAACCCCAGATCAAGAGGGGGTTGGGCTCTTCTGACTGAGCCAGCCACACACGCTGAAACAATGTTTAAAATAAACCAAGATCAGCTTCATAGTTAAGCTTCATATCTTCCTAAGGTGTGTCTTAGGAACGTCATATATGACTGTGAGCCACCATTTGGATGCTGTGACAGGGGTTAAATCATCGCCATAATCAGAATAAACTTCTTGAGATATTTTTTAAAAAGTAAAACAGGAACTTCGAAACTATATAGTCAACCACTTAATTTCATAGACAAGGAAAGCAAAGTGGACAAGCCAGTGACTTGGCCAGTCCCCAAATGGGTGAGACCTGGGTTAAGAGCCTGCCTGCTGGCCAATGACCTATACATTCCAAAAAAAAAAAAAAAAAAAAATTTTTTTTTTTTGCATAAATTAAATAGGAGTTCTAATTACCTCCCTGTAATAAGACCCTTACCAGGCTTACCAGGCCTGAAAGCTTTCTGGAGGGTGTGTACTTATGGATGTCACAGCCTCGTATTTCTCCATGTCATTTTGACTTAAGGTGTGATCCTGGCTAACAGGTGAGTAAACCATTTGCGAACCGAATGATCAAAGTGGAGCAGAAACCGGCTCATTCCAGCATGTGTGTATATATATACATACACTTTGCACCCTAAACCTCCTTTCCAGAGGAATTCTCGAGGTCCATATTTCAAAACGTCACTGTGCACCCCCCGTCCCGTGGTGCCTCCTCCCAGCCGCAGTGTGGGCAGGTGACCGGGAAGCTGGGGTCCGCGGGGCGCCGAGGGCTGGGAGGCGGCGGCGTCCAGGGCCGCCTCAGGTGTGCACTTCGGGCCGGGTCCCCCGCTCCCCGCTCCCCGCTCCCCGTTGCCAGGGTAACCAGGGCGCCGGCCCCAGCCCCCGCCCCCCCAGCCCCCGCCCCCCACCCCCACCCCGGGCCCCGCGGGGCGCGCACCTGCAGCCGGCTCCGGGCCGCTTACCTTCTCGTGGGCGGACACGGTGGCCAGACAGCCCCAGGCGCTGGCGTGGGCCAGGAAGCGGGCGGTGCCGGGGCGCAGCCTCGGGCCGCCCTGGCGCCGGTAGGAGAACATCCCCGGCGGCGCGGGGGGCGGCCTGGCGCGGGCGGAGGCGGCGGCGGCGGCGGCGGCGGCGGCGGCGGCGGGCGGCAGGTGCGCGTCCTCCTTGTGCGCCGAGGCCGGGAAGCTGCGCTGCCAGATGCTGCCCGAGTCCTCCAGCAGCGCGGGCAGCGCGTCCTCGGTGGAGGCGCTGTCCAGCTCCTCGTCCACCTCGTTGGTGACGGCCCAGGACACGGAGCTCACGATCACGTAGCCGGCGGCCGGGGACAGCAGGGCGCCGCAGCACAGCAGCCAGGGGAGGCGGCCGGCGGGCCGCGCGGGCCGGCGGCGCACGGACATCTTGCGGCGGCGCGCCCTGCCGCGGGGGCCGCCTGGAGCGCGCGGGCGGCGGGCCGGGCGGGGGCGCCCCCCGGCGGCGGGAGCGCGGAACTGGGCTGGGCCCCCGAGCGCCCCCGAGCGCCCCCGAGCGCCCCCGAGCGCCCCGCCCCCGCCTCGCGCTCCGCGGCCGCCGGGTCCGCGCCGCCTGCCGGGGCCGGGGTGCGCTCTGCCGCCAGACCGGGTGGGCGCTCACATCCGAACCGACGCGCTGCCTCACTCACCGGCTCGCTTAGCCTCTCGGTGCCTCGGTTTCTCTATTGGAGAAACCGGCAAAGCGCAGGATCTAGCGCCCAGGGGTGCTCTGGGAGAAGTGAACCACGGCTTGCGGAGGCTTAGGGCAGCGCGGGCGTGCGCAGAGGCCGTTGTCATTTCAGAGAGTAGACGGCCAAGGTGAGCTTAGCACCGCGTCAGTCTGATGCAAAGGCCGTGCCCTGCCGGGACAGGAATGCGTCGCCCCCAGCTCCTCTGAAAGCAAAATCAAATGTTTACGAATCAACTAAAGTAGAAGGGAGCGGACGCCCAGAGACAAAGTGGCTGCGGTGGACTGGGCGGAGAATCCTCTGAACCTGCCGGGTTTAAAGCGTTCTCTTATTGGTGGATATTTGGGCTGTTGCCAGTAGTGAAGTTTTATAGACATCAACACGATCTAAATCATTTACCCTCTGAACCTCTGCTTATGGCATTCCCTTATCTGCCCCTATGGAGACATGGTCTGCGCTAGATTTCCTTTCCTATTCTTTTCTTTTCTTTTTTTTTTTTAAGATTTTTTATTGGGGATCCCTGGGTGGCTCAGCGGTTTAGCACCTGCCTTTGGCCCAGGGAGCGATCCTAGAGTCCTGGGATCGAGTCCGGTGTCAGGCCCCCTGCATGGAGCCTGCTTCTCCCTCTGCCTGTGTCTCTGCCTCCCTCCCTCCCTCCCTCTCTCTCTCTCTCTCCCTCCCTCCCTCTCTCTCTCTCTCTCTGTATCATAAATAAATAAATAAATATCTTAAAAAAAACTAAAGATTTTTTTATTTATTCATAGAGACAGAGAAAGAAGGGCAGAGACACAGGCAGAGGGAGAAGCAGGTTCCACACCGGGAGCCCGATGCAGGACTCGATCCCGGGTGGCTCCAGGATCACGCCCCAGGCCAAAGGCAGGTGCCAAACCGCTGCGCCACCAGGGCTACCCTCTGCTCTAGATTTTCTTTCTTTCTTTCTTTCTTTCTTTCTTTCTTTCTTTCTTTCTTTCTTTCTTTCTTTTTTTTTAATTTTTTTTAATTTTTATTTATTTATGATAGGCACACAGTGAGAGAGAGAGAGGCAGAGACACAGGCAGAGGGAGAAGCAGGCTCCATGCACCGGGAGCCTGACGTGGGATTCGATCCCGGGTCTCCAGGATCGAGCCCTGGGCCAAAGGCAAGCGCCAAACCGCTGCGCCACCCAGGGATCCCTCTTTCTTTCTTTCTTTCTTTCTTTCTTTCTTTCTTTCTTTCTTTCTTTCTTTCTTTCTTTCTTTCTTTCTTTCTTTCTTTCTTCTTTTTAAATTATTTATTTATTCATGGAGACAGAGAGAGAGAGGCAGAGACACAGGCAGAGGGAGAAGCAGGCTCCATGCAGGGAGCCCGACATGGGACTCGATCCCGGGTCTCCAAGATCACACCGTGGACTGAAGGCAGTGCTAAACCACTGAGCCACCCGGGCTGCCCTGCTCTAGATTTTCTATCCAAAATCTGATAGTCCTACTTCCAATTTATTACGGATGAAAGAAACAGGAGCTCGCACTAGCATTTTTGTAGCTCTTTTGGCAAATGTTACATGGTGCAGTAACCAGGGGATCTGTTGCCTACTCTGTCCCCCAATCCATCTGCCTCCTCCTTTCCCTTCTCTTCAAAGCCTTTCTTTTTTTAAAAAGTCGGCTTCATCTCCTGGGTGCCCTCCAAGCTGACCTCCTCCCACCCCACCCCCCACCTTTCCACGATGCCCTCTTTCTACCGAGAGCCTAAGGGGAGGCCTGGTATTCTCTCCAGTGATCGCCTCTCCTCCGTGGCTCTGCCATCCTTTCGTGCTGCTGACTTGCCAACCTCTCTCACTCGCCCCAGAGTGATGCGTGCCACGGTCTTGGAGAGGCAGCGTAGCAAGTTATTAAAAACGTGGGCTCTTTCAAATGACTTCAAATGAATCCAAATCCTGCTCTATGGCCTACTAGCTGTGTCTGCAAAATAAGGACAGTCACATCTATCCCAGTGGCCTAGGAGGTGCACGGAGCCGCCACGCCAGATCCGTGTAGCACAGCCGCTTCCCCTGCCCCGGCTCTGCAGGCAGCAGGGCAAGCGCCGCGGCTACTCCTGCCACCGATGCTCTTGTTCTTGACTGTCGGGCTGCGTCTTACTGTGAGGCTCTGGTGAAGGTGGGTGTTGTCCTCTGCCGCCCCAGCACATGATGTGAAGAAGAAATGCCTAATTCTTACTGTTCATTGCCAGCAGGATCAAGTCCAGGTTCCTTAATTCGATATACAGGACCCCTGTAACCTGGTCCCTGCCTGTCTGTCTGTCCCTGGCCATCCTCCACTGCATCTCCCTCGCACACTCTGCTGCAGTCATACCAGCCTCTTTGTGGTGCTACAGTCAGCGAACACCCGCACTGGCACCATGTAGATAATGCAATTACCATTCTGATCTACTTGTGTCCTCACTCTTTATCCCTCTGTTCATTCATCAGGCTACATGATAATAATTTGAGAATATTTTGATTAAGAGATAGGACATATGCAGCAAATGCATAAAATACATGTGTACGATTTAAAGAATCACTAACAAGAAAATCTGCTAAAATCATTCAGTGAGGAAATATTACCATTACCATTACCAGTTCCCCAGAAGCTCTCCATATATCCCCCTCCCCAAATCACAACGCCCTGCCCCCTCTCCTGGAGGTAATTACCATCTTGTCATTTGTGACACACATTCTTTGCTTTTCTTCATAGTCTGACTTCCTACGTATGCACCCTCAATGCTATGGATTCATCTTATTTTGAACTTCATATAAATGAAATCATACTTAATGTATTTTTTGTGTCTGCGTTCAGTCAAAATTCTGTTTGTGGGAATCACCCTTGTTTTGTTGTTTGTGGATGTATATGGCAATACTTTGCATTGTGTGACTATCTGACCATTTATTCAAGTACTGTCAGTAGATGTTTTGATAGGTTTTATTATTCAGGTAAAGTGAGGCCGGCAGATCAAGAGATGACTGCCATGGCAAAGGTAATTTACTCTACTCGTAGATCTCAAGAAAAGGGATCTTTGACTAATGTGGACAGGAGCCCTAGGATAAATACTCCCCATTTCCAGGTCACGGGTGGGCAATTTACTTTACACAGTTTCTCGGGGGGTATCCAGCAGGAATGAGCATGGGTTGCTCACCCCCTTCGAATGGTTTTCCTTCCTCACTGGTTCAATCATTCAAATGATGCGCCACTTCTGTTCTTCAGGACTGACTACATCCCGAAGTAAACTACTGTGTGCCAAGTCCTGGTCTCAGAACTTTGGAGGAACCTAAGCTAAGGCACTGGTGCACACATTCAAGAGTTTCTCTAGGAAATATCACTTGTAGTAGGATAGCTGATTGTGGGGTATAAGCGTGCTTAATTTTATTATATAATGTCAAACTGATTTCCACAATAATTGTACCAGTTTACATTGCTACAATCAGTGTATGATAGTTGCTGTTGCTCCACATTCTCATCAATACAGATTATTGTCAGATTTCCTGGTTTTTGACTCCTCCACCCAGTCTAGTGGATAAATAATGGTAATGAGTGATTTTTGTTTTAATGACTAATGTGGTTGGTTGATTACCTTTTCATACTTTTATTGGCCAGTTGGATATCCTCTTTTGTGAAACGCCTTAATGTCTTTTGCCCATTTTTATTGGGTTGCCTGTGGGGTTTCTTTGGTACTGATTTGTAAGAGTTAATTTTATTTTCTGTATGCCAGTCTTTTGGTGTTGAAAAGTGCCACGGCTTGTCTTTGGGCAGCTGTTAATGCTCATGTTTTTATGCATCAACTTCACCGGGCTAAGGGATGCCTAGACAGCTGGTAAGACATCATTTCTGGGTGTGTCTGTGAGGGTGTATGGGGAAGAGATTAGTGTTTGAGTCCATAGATGAGCAAAGAAGATGGGTCGCACCACTGGGGGTGGGCATCACCCAGTCCTTAAGGGTCTGAATAGAGCTGAGACACCCATCTCCTCCTGCCCTTGGACATCAGCACTCTTGGTTCCCAAGTTTTCAGGTTCACGCTGAGATTTACTCCATTGATACCCCTGGTTCTCAGAGCTTTGGGTTTGGACCGAGACCACATAAGTGGCTTTCTGGGGCCTGCAGCTTGCAGTGGGCAGATCTTGGACTTCTCAGGCTCCATAATCACATGAGCTAATCCATGTTGTTCTATGGATCAGTAGTGCTTTCCTTTTTCTAGGTGACTAATATTCCCTCGTGTAGATATACCACATTTGTTTATTCATTCAACGGTTGATATTGTGTTGTTTGTTTTTTTTTTTTGCTGTTATGAATAAAGCTGCTAATAACGTTCACATACAAGTGTAGGTGGGGACACATGTCTTCATTTTTCTTGAGTAACACTTAAGAACAGGATTGCTGGGTTGGGTTGTGTGGTAATTATCAATTTACCTCTATAATGAATCATCAAGATTTTTTTTTCCTAAAGTGTCTATGCCATTTTGCATTCCCACTGACACTACATGACTGTTTCAATTGCTCCACATCCTTGGCAACACTTGGTATTGGGTGGCTTTTAATTTTAGCCATTTACTGGGTATGTAGTGATATCTCAATGCAGTTTTAATTTACATTTCTCCAATGACTATTAATATTGGGCAGCTTTTTATGTGCTTACCTACTTTTTACCTATCTTCTTTGGTGAAGTGTCTCTTTAATTCTTTACTCATTTAAAAAATCTGGTTGGGTCTTCCTATTGTTGAGTTGTGAGTTATTTTATATATTCTCCATACCAGTCTTTTTCCAGGTATGTGTTTTGCCAATATTTTCTCCCAGTTTATGGCTTGCATTTCCATATTCCTACCAGTGTCTTTTTAAAAATATTTTATTTATTTATTCATGAGAGACACAGAGAGAGAGAGGGGCAGAGACATAGGCAGAGGGAGAAGCAGGCTCCATGCAGGGAGCCTGACATGGGACTCGATCCCAGGTGTCTGGGATCCGGCCCTGGGCTAAAGGTGGTGCTAAACCGCTGAGCTACTGGGGCTGCCCTTACCAGTGTCTTTTGAAGAAAAAAACATTTAAAATTTTGATGGCATATAATTTACCAATTTTTTTCTTTCATGGTTTGTGCTTTCTATATTGTTTCTAAGAAATCTTTGCCTGACCTAAACCCATGAAAAATAGCTTTGATGTTGTATTCTAGAAGATTAATAGCTTTATCTCTTACATTTAAGTCTATAATCCATTTAAAGACATTTTCTGTATATGGGTGAGGTTCATTTTGTCCCCAGAGATTAGATTGATCCATCACTCTTTGTTAAAAAGACTATCCCTTCTTCTGACTTACATGTTATTGTTGTTTTAATATTTTCTTAATACAATGAGACATTGTTATTCTTTTATCCAGTCCACATTTATTCATTTTTAAATATTTTATTTATTTGAGAGAGAGAGAGAAACAGAGAGAGAGAGAATGCGCTAGTGGGGGGAGGGGGAGAGGGAGAGAATCTCAGGCGGACTCCCTGCTCTCAAGACCCTAAGATCATGACCTGAGCTGAAATCAAGAGTTGGATGCTTAACTAACTGGGACACACAGGCACCCCCAGTTCACATTTATTTAGATTTAGCCACATATTCTCCAATTTCCTCACTCTGTCTTTTCTTGTATCTCAGATCTTCCATCTGTAATCATTTTCTTTCCTCCTAAAGGCCCCATATCTAAATATCATCTAAAAGATCATTCTAAAGGAATTATATCCTTTAGAATTCACTTTAATGAGGGTCTACTAGTGGCAAACTCTCTGTCTGAAGTGTACTTCTCTTTCACTCTCAGCAAATATTTCTGCTGAGTATAGAATTCTAGCAATAGGCATGTCTTCAAGACATGGAAGTCATCATTCCACTTTTGGTATCCATGTTGCTGCTGAGAAGTCAGATTTCAGCCTCATGGCCACTCCTTTGAAGACCACTGCTCTTTAGTTCTCCTGTGGCTTTAAAACTCTTCTCTGTGTGTTTGGTATGCATCTGAGTGGGGGTTTCTTCCTCCTCCTTTACTTCTTCTTTCATTGGAAACATTTTAGACCTCTCTGGTCTTTAACCTTTTATATTTGTTGTCTCTTTATCTTTGTGCTACATTTTGGATAACTTATTATTGTGGACAGAAGCTTTGTGTCTACCCCCACCCCCAATTCATATGTTTAGGGGTAGCTATATTTGGGGATCGGGCCTCTCATGAAATAATTAAAGTTAAGTGAAGTTGTAAAGGTGGGGACTGATCTGACAGAATTAGTGACCTAATAAGAACACCAGAGAACTCTCTTTCTGTGTATGAGCACCAAGGAAAAGCCATGTGATGACATAGCGCAAGGGTGGCCATCTGCAAGCCAGGAAGAGAGCTCTTACCAGAAACTGAATCAGCTGGAAACTTGATCTTGGACTGCCCAGCCTCCAGAACTGTGAGAGAAGAACTTTCTGTTCTTTAAGCCACCCAGCCTGTGTATTTTTTTTTTCCAGCGGGTGTATTTTTTATGGTAACCTCAAGCATCTGAATACAATGAATATACTAAAATTGGTTTGTCCTTGAACCTATTGATGGATAATAATCTTGTTACCAGATATTGTCTATTATAGCTAAAGCATCTATAAGTACCCTTGTACAAGTCTTTTTGTGAATATATGTTTTCTTTCTTTTGGGTAAATACCTTGGAATAAAATCGCTGGCTGATAGAGTAGCTATATGTTTATAGAAAACTGTGTTATGGACGGAATGTTTGTGGCCCTGTCCATATGTGGAAGCTCTATCCCCCATTATGATGATATTTAGAGATGGGGCCTTTGGGAGGTGATGAGGATTAGATTAGGTCATAGGGTGAGACCCTATGATGGCATTAATGGCCTTATAAGAAGAGGAAGTGAGAAAGTTCTTCCACCCACCTTCCTGCCCTACTGTGTCTATGCACCAAGGAAAGCTGTGTAAGGACACAGCAAGAAGATAGATAGATGAAAGCTAGGGAGTGAACTTACCAGGAACTAAGTCATCTGACATCTTGATCTTATACTTCTAGCTTCCAGAATTGTGAGAAAATAAATGTCTGTGGTTTAAGCCACTCAGTTTATGATATTTTGTTATGACAGCCCAGGCAGACTGAAACACTGTCAAACTGTTTTCCAATATGATATTTACCATCTTATAGTCCTAGTAGCCTGGTAGCAGTGTATGAGTACCACATGAGGTCTCTAAATGATGCATGTGGTCATAGCACTTACACAGAAGAAGTTATTTTGAATTGGAACTTGGGTTACTTGGCTTAGTAACATTTTCCAGTGATTTTAGGTTTGTTTTACCATAAGCAATCCAGAATCATCGGGTATGTGTTGCTCTAGCAAAGGACTCTCCCACTAGGAAATACTCTCAAGTTTGGTTGTAGGAGACGGGCCATTGGTACCTTTACAAGAATATTTGACTAGTAATGGGAGAGAACAGATTGCAGATCTACTGCTCACCCATTACTTCCCACTCACAAATACTTTGTCAAGAACAATGAGAGGCATGTGGTAGGAGGAAATAGAGCACGGTTTAAAGTTTGAGGATGGGAATGTACAAGATGAGGCTGGGATGCCTTCTCGAGTTAGAAAAGAAAGCTAGAAAAGATTAATAGATCATGTCAGAAGAACACAGGAGGCAACTGGAAAGGTCTTCCCCTGGGAAAAGATGGAATAATTTAAGTATCAAAAAGAATAATAGTGGCAGTTATTTTAAACACTAAACATACATTTATTTACCGTACTCCTCAGCAATTGCTCTCCTGGGCATTTTTCCCAGAGAACTAAAACCATATGTCTCCCACAAAAACCTATAGACATCAGTGTTCACAGCAACTTTATTTGTAGCAGCCTCAAACTGGAAGCAACCCAAATGTCCCTCAATATGTGAATGGCTAAACAAATGGTTCTATCCGTATCATGGAATACTACTCAACAATAAAAATTGATACATGCAACAACTTGGGTGGATCTTAAAAGCATTATGTTGAGTGAAAAAAATATCAGTCTCAAAAAGTCACACATTGTATGATTTCATTTATATGACATTCTCAAAATGACAAAATTATAGGGATGGAAAACAGGCTAGTGGTTGCTAAGGGTTAATGATGGTGTGTGGGGGTGTATAACTATAAGGGGGTAGCATGAAGGAGCTCTTTGTGGTGGTGGAAGAGTTTTGTATCTTTTTTTAAAAAAAGATTTTATTTACTCATGAGAGGCACAGAGAGAGGCAGAGACATAGGCAGACAGAGAAGCAGGCTCTCTGTGGGGAGCCCAACGCAGGACTCAATCCCAGGACCCCAGGATCACGCTCTGAGCCAAAGGCAGATGCTCAACTGAGCCACTCAGATGACCCAAGAGTTCTGTATCTTGATTGTGGTAGTGGTTACACAAATCTACATGTGATAAAATGTCATAGAACTACACACACACAGCACCAATGTTGAATTCCTGTTTTTGATGTTGTACTATAATTGCATAAGATATAAGTCTAGCTAATGGTACTGGTCTCTTGAGTTAATAATGATGAAAAACAAAACAAAAGACAAAATCTCAAGAGTCTTCACTGGAAGTTATCAGGACATCTGATTTATTCTATTTTTTTAAAGATTTTATTTATTTAATCATGAGAGAGAGAGAGAGAGAGGCAGAGACACAGGCAGAGGGAGAAGCAGGCTCCATGCAGGGAGCCTGATGTGGGACTCGATCCCGGGACTCCAGGATCATGCCCTGGGCTGAAGTCAGATACTAAACCGCTGAGCCACCCAGGGATCCCTCCTACTCTATTTTTTTTCTAATGCAAAAATAATCTAAGCATTTATCCTGCCTTTCCTCTTATATTTCAATTATATTTCAAGGTAACCAATTGTTGATGAGGGAAAGATTTTCTTTCTAGATAAATTCCAGCTAATACATCTAGAAGGAAATAGAAAATGATAAAAAAAATCATTTTGCAACCCCTAATGAGGCAATCAATATAGGCAACAATAATCAATATATAAGTACAGCGCAGCCTGGGTGGCTCAGCAGTTTAGCACCTCCTTCAGCCCAGGACCTGATCCTGGACACCTGGGATCAAGTACCACATTAGGCTCCCTGCACGGAGCCTGCTTCTCCCTCTGCCTGTGTCTCTGCCTCTCTCTCTCTCTGTCTCTCATGAATAAATAAAATCTTAAAAAAAAATACTAAGTACAAGTTCAGGTGGAATTTTACACCAGTCTGGTAACACTTGAACCCTGGGATCGATCCTAATTCCTAATTTCACCAAATGTGGGACAAAGGACTGTCTTAGTCTGTTTGGGCTACAGTATCAAAATACCATAGACTAGGTGGTTCAAACAACAGACACTTATTTCTCACAGTTCTGGAGGCTGAGAAGTCCAAGATCAAGGTGCTGGCAGATTTGATGTCTGGTGAAGGTTCTCTTCTTGGCTTGTAGATGGCCACTTCACTGTGTGCTTAGATGACTTTTCCTCTTTTTTTCTTTTTATAAGAGCACTAATACCATCATGAAGCCCCCATCCTCAAGGCCTCATCTAATCCTAGTTGCCTCCCAAAGTCCCCACCTTTAAACACTGGGGTCTCGGGCTTCAACATATGAATTTTGGAGGAACACATTCAGCCCATTACAGTGACATCAAGTATTTCCTGATGTGATGCAGTGGTGTGAGCACAAGTAGGAAATGCACAGGGCTGTCTATGAAGTGTTTAAAATAATTTGGCCTGATCTCTGCAATGGGAGAAGATATATGCAACTGACACATCTGATAAAGGGTTAGTATCCAAAATAGATAAAGAACTTATCAAAATCGGGATGCCTGGGTGGCTCGGCAGTTGAGTATCTGCCTTTGGCTCAAGGCGTCGGGATCAGTCCCACATCGGACTCCCTGCAAGGAGCCTGCTTCTCCTCTCTGTGTCTCTGCCTCTCTTTCTAAGTCTCTCATGAATAAATAAAATATTTTTTAAAAAAGCATTTATCAGAATCAACATCCCAAAAACAAATAATCAGTTAAGGAAAGGGCAGAAGACACAAATAGGCATTTTCCAAAGAAGACATCTAGATGGCTAATAGATACAGGAAAAGGTGCTCAATATCACTCATCATCAGGGAAATACAAATCAAAACTACAATAAGATACCACTTCCCACCTGTGAGAATGTTCTTCACAGGAAACAGCAGATGTTGGCAAATATGTGAAGAAAGGGGAAACCTTCTTTTACTGTTGGTGGGAATGCAAGCTGGTCCAGTCACACTGGAGAACAATTTGGAGGTTCCTCAAAAAGTTAAAAATAGAGCTACCCTTATGACTCAGCAATTGCACTGCTACGTATTTATCCAAAGGATACAAAAATACTGATTTGAAGGGGCACCTGCACCCCAATGTTTATAGTAGCATTATCAACAATAGCCAAACTATGGAAAGAGCCCAAATATCCATCAACTGATGAATGGATAAAGAAGATGTAATATATATGAACAATGGAATATTACTCAGTCATCAAAAACAATGAAATCTTGTCATTTGCAATGATGTGGATGGATCTAGATCACTTATGCTAAGTGAAATAAGTCAGCCAGAGAAAGATAAATATATTACTTCACTCATATGTGGAATTTAAGAAACAAAACAGATGAACATAGGGGAAGGAAAAAGAAAGAGAGAGGGAAGCAAACCATGAGAGAATCTTAACTATAGAGAACAAACTAAGGGTTGCTGGAGGGAGTTGGTTGGGGAATGGGCTACATGAGTGATGGATATTAAGGAAGGCACTTAGTTGGGATGAGCACTGGGTGTTATATGTAAATGATGGATCTAAATTCTACTCTTAAAACCAATATTACATTCTATGTTAATTAACTAGAATTTATTTTTTAAATTTTTCCATAGAACTTTTATTTTTAATTGAATTTTATTTGAATGCAATTAATTAATATACAGTGTATTATTAGTCTCAGAGGTAGAGTTCAGGGATTCATCAGTTGCATATAACACTCAGTGCTCATTAGATCATGTACCGTCCTTAATGCCTATCACCCAGTTACCCCATTCCCCCACCTACCTTCCCTCCAGCAACCCTCAGTTTGTTTCCTATTAACGAACTGGAATTTAAATAAAAACTTGAAACAAAAAATTTGGCCTGAATCTGCCCAAGCTTCTATTTTAACTTCTAGATAACAGAAATATGGAATGCAATGGAACAGGTTATATAATTCAGAATGTGGAACACTCCATGGTACAAATGACTCCATTTCCTCAACAAATAAGTGGCATGAAAAATTATGGGTGTACGGTCATAGATATGAAAAGATTTAGGAGACATAGATGAAGTGCAATGTATGGGCCAACTGTTAAAATCTATTATTGAAGTAAGTAGCGAAATCTGGATGTGGGCTAAGAATTAGATGATAATGAAAGAATGTTGTTATATTTATTAGATGCGATAAAGGATTTTTTGCTAGGTAAAATATTCTGTTACAGAGACATTATCTGACAAGGGACTTGTATCCAGAACACCCAGAGACATCTACAACTCAGTAACAAGAAAACAAGCCTCTTTAAAAATGTGCAAATGGGATCTCTGGGTGGCTCAGTCCGTTAAGTGTCCAACTCTTGATTTCAGCTTAGATGATGATCTCAAGGGGAGATCAAGCCCTGTGTTGGGCTCCATGCTCAACAGGGAATCTGCTTGAGATTTTTCTCTCTCCCTCTCCCTCTGGCCCTCTCACCACTTGCATGCTCTCTCCCTCTCTCTAAAATAAATAAAATCTTTAAAAACTGAAAAATTAAAAAATTAAAATGTGCTAAGGATTTGAATAGACATTTCTTCTAAGAAGATATGCAAATGGCCAATAAGCACACGAGAAAATGTTCAACATTATTAGTCATTAGGGAAATGCACACCAAAACCACAATGAGATACCACTTCACAAAAAGACAGGTGATAAATATGCGGAACTTTTACCCATTTTTGATGAGAATATTCGGTCTGATAACAGGAAATAGGGGTGCTAACTGAATTAATGTTACTCATCTTTTGGGCAATTTTCTCTTTTTCAAATCCCCTGATAACAGCCAGGATTCCCTCCAGCCAGGATTCCCTGTGTACTATCCACACAATTGTTGGTCAAGCTTCCTAGGCTGTGGAGAAGTTTCATAAAATAAAGCTATTTCTTTGGAAAACAGTTGTGTTTTCTTTGGAAAACAGTTTGGCTGTTCTTGAAAAGGTTAAACATAGAGTTAGCATATGAACCAGTGGGATGCCTGGGTGGCTCAGCGGTTGAGCGTCTGCCTTTGACTCAGGGCCCGATCCCAGGGTTTGGGATCGAGTCCCACATCCGGCTCCTGCATGGAGTTTGCTTCTCCCTCTCCCTGTGCCTCTGTCTCTCTCTCATTAATAAATAAATAAAATCTTAAAAAGAAAATAAAAAGCATATGAACCAGCAATTTAGTTCCTAAGTATATACCCAAGATAAATGAAAATGTATGTCCACACAAAAACTTGTACACCAATGTTTATAGAGGTGTTATTCAAGTGGAAATGACGTCATTTCCATTTCCATTCAGGGAAAACAACCTAAATGAGGAATGGGTAAATGAGATGTGGTATATTCATCCAATAGAATACCATTTGTCAATAAAAGGAGTGGCTTCTAGGGGCTGGGAAGAAAGAGAGAAGAGAGGGTGACAGCTTTCCCCCCAACCTGTTACACCCAGCAACTTTGTCACCTCCTGGGTATGGAATAGGGTGGGTGGGGAGGGCAGGGGCACGTTCACTTCTGACTCACCCTTACCTGGAGTGTATAAACCTTTGGATATTCCAATTTGTGAGGTCTGCTATTAGACTCCACACCCTGGAGAGTTTCTGGTATTTGACTACTGCTCTCTTCCCCCTAGTGGCCATCAAACCTGAAGCTCAAAGTTGCATAGATTGGAAAAAGTAGCCTTGGTGCTCAGCTTATCTCACTTAACTCCACTTTCTCTTAGATTTTGATCGGGAGGGCTTTTTCTTTTTTTTCCATCTAGTCAGCTTTCTGATGCTTTTAAGAAGACATTTCCTATTTTTTTCCAACACATATAGTTGCTTTCACCTGATGAATTCATTCCAATATAGTAGCTTGCCATATTTCTGAAACCAATATTGATTTTAAATCCTTAATAGTTTTAAGTTCATGGTCATTAACTTCAAGAGGCCACTGGGGCTGCCTGGGAGAGCTACTCAACTACCCTGATTCATTGTCCCACCCTTCTAGAAGATTCTCACAATTTCTTTTTTCTTTCTTCAGATCTCTTTTCAAATTACACCTTGTGACAGAGACCTTGCTTGAGAACCCTGTAAGAAGCAACACCTGCCTCCCCATCATTATCTCCATTATTGTGTATTATTTTAACTATTATACTAGGTAATAGCAATAGCTACCTAACATATCAGACTTCTGTTGATTAGTTTGGTGTTGGTCTTCTACCAGGAATATAAGCCCACAAGGAGCAGGGATTTGCCTGTTTAGTTCCATGATGATCCCCGATGCTTAAAGAGTAGCACATGAAAAAGAATACATATGACAAATAATTTTGGAACACATCACTATACATTTTAGATCAAATGCCTGTGTTTGCAAGATCTGTCTGTTGCCAGAATGTTGGTAGGCTTCCAATTTTTTTTTTATTTTTAACTTATTTATTAATGAGAGACAGAGAGAGAGAGAGGCAGAGACACAGGCAGGCAGAAGGAGAAGCAGGCTCCATGCAGGGAGCCTCATGCGGAACTCGATCCCGGGTCTCCAGAATCACGCCCTGGGCCGAAGGCAGGCGCTAAACCGCTGAGCCACCCAGGCACCCTCCCTTCCAATGTAACATCACTGTGGGTACAGTTTTATGTTCCAAGATCTATGTACTGTTTGATGTGCTTCTCTTTCTGCAAGCACCATATTGACACTAGTGATGGGCCCTGGGAAGATTTCTGTTTGTACAGGGGCTCATTATTATTTCTATTTCAAATGACTGTTTCAGGAAATATTATTGCCTCTGTGGTAGATGGCTGAGTGAGTCCAGCCAAGGTTCACGGGGTCCGGCCCAGATCAGCATAACCGTCCAAACAACCTGAGGACCCATGGGGGGAATAATACACACATTGTGGCTGTTTGAAGCCATTAAGGCTTAGGCCGCAATCGTGAAGTGATAGATGGTGCAAGCAGGAAACAGTCTTTGCCACTCGCTCTGTAAATTATTTCTGGCTCTTTGATAAAAACCCAGGTTTGGGGAAGGGGCCAGAGGGAGGTCCTATTTATGCTCACGTTCACGTTCACATCATAGACCACCCGTCACTTTCAATCGTAAGCACTGCCATGATTTCAAATCCACTTCTTCATGGTTAAGTGAGGTTGTCTGGATCTAAGGGTGACTTTGTTTACATTCGGGTGCCCATGTCAGAAGGACGTCACAAAGCTGCTGTGCTGAGTGCTTACAGATACCAAGAATCTGTGAAGCCTTACCAGAGTGTTCTGTCCAGGCAGGGCTGCTCTTTGGCGGTCTAGATAGCTCTTTGAAGACCTTGGGACAGTAGCTCCTGCCGTGGCGAGGCTACTCCTTGCTGGCCGTGGTGCAAACCATGCAGTGGCCCCCTGAAGGGGATCCTCTTCCCCACCAACACCAGCGCTTTCGCTCTGCTAGCAAGGTGCTCCAGGGACAAGGCGCCTTCAATCTGTGCTGGCAGCTGGCCCTCAGCTCTTGGTTGGCGAAGCTGACTCTTCTGAGAACCAACTTGTGGAAAGGCACACCTCAATTAAATTTGGATTTTATATCTTTCATCTCCCCTTTGCCTGGAACAGTAGTGTAATTAATCTATTACTGGTTTGGAGTATGTTATTTCTTTATTGGCTCATGAAGAGACATTATCCTGGATGCTGCTGGCTTGTGACATATTATTATTATAAATTATAATTCCCGCAGTGAACTTCCGTTAAATGAGTTATTGGCAAAGACAATCTTGGTCTCTGAGCATAATTTGCCATGAATGAAACAAGAACCCTCTCTGTTGAGTAATTAGAATGTCCGATCCAGTGTAATAACCCAAATGTCAAACTTTATTAAGGATAAGAGCTTCTCCTCTCTCCTGGCTGAGAACTCTGTTGGGTGTTGAGGGAGGTGGATGTGGTTAGATTCTCAGCTTCCTTGCTCGGTCTCCTGCCTCAGCTCACAAGGGGTAGACTGAGAGGGAAAAACACAGATGTGCAGGGCAGGTGTGGTTCCATTTTTGTATCAGGACTCATGGGCCCTGGTGGCTTTTCAACCTGGCTTACTGTCTCTTGAACTCCAGTGTGCTTCTTAGCCATTCTCCCACCAGAAACTTCCAAAACGATCCCCATTATGTATGTAATGCCTTCTATCTATAAAAATACATTTTCGGATATAATATAAAGCAGAAAAGTAATCAAATCAAACCACAAACTTTGTGACCCTTTTTCACAAGGTGAACACACTTGTACGGCCACCCCCTACCCCAGCCAGGAACTGGAGACTCTATGAGGGTCCCAGAAACCCCTTCTTCTCTTCTTTCTTACAACCCACCCCCATCCCCTACCCTAACTTCTAACCCTAGAGATACACAATTCAGATTGTTGCCTTTGACAAACCTGGTTGGCTTTTTCAAGGACAGAATGTCCTCTGCTAGTTCTCAGCTTATCAGTTTACCCCAAAATATGCAAACAAAATTCACTGTTCCCAGACTGATACATCTTGTTGTTACCTTTGTTTCTTCACTCAGTCTCCCATCCCTTTACTTACATGTGAGCAAACAAATGATATGCTAAGTTATTGAACAGTGAGCAAAGGAGTATCTCTGAGTTATTCTTTGATAGACAACCCCTCCCAGAGAGCTTAAGGAATGAGGTAACATATTAAAGGTTGGGGGGAGGGCCCTGAAATATGATTACTTCTTTAACTATAAAGATGAAGAATTCTTAATGGATCTCGAGACATATAGTTCTTAGGTTTCTTTAAGACTTCCAAGCATTTAGGGAAACCTAACTCATTTCTTAAATAATATGAGATCAATAAAATATTATCTCTTCTCTCCACTTACACCAGAAATCATGTTGAGCATGAATTGTTAAATTCCTTTTAAATATTATAATCGGTTATATAAAAATTGATCTGGTTTAACAGGGATCTATTCTTAGTTTCAGCATTCCTTAGGATTTTGCAACAGAGAGGAATGAAAAGTGATTCAAAGCAGGACATCATTTGCTGCAGACACTACTGCTTTCACAATTCCACCTCACTTTACGAATATTCTTAGTGGACCACTGTGTAAGCCTAACGGTGGGTTCAAATTGCATTTTGCCTGTCCCTCACTGCCTGAGGGGATCTTTCTGCAAGGGGAAGAAAAATGTTACCATTGGCATTCTATGGCTTGTATCAGTTTGTGTTCTTCAAACTTTATCTTTCTCTAGAGATCTATCCATTTCTCTCCTCCCAACAAGATTTCTCAAATTTCTCTTCTGTTAAGTCCCCAACAAACATACTCAAAAATCCCTAAAGAAAAGCAACAGAAGCAACAATTATTCTCCAAATCAGTTTATGAGATTCATCAAAACTGGCTCCTTGAAATACAAACGCAAAACAGACAATGCTACCTCTCCCATGTACAGAAAATCTTCTTTCTAATCAATATAAAAGCTTTAGCATTTAATATA
Source organism: Nyctereutes procyonoides (assembly GCF_905146905.1). Classification (NCBI taxonomy): domain Eukaryota; kingdom Metazoa; phylum Chordata; class Mammalia; order Carnivora; family Canidae; genus Nyctereutes; species Nyctereutes procyonoides. The sequence goes on along the minus strand of NW_026575049.1, from coordinate 42,463,693 downwards.
TCTTTATTTTTATTTTTTTTCATTTAATATATTTTTAAGAGTGAAAAATCTGTCTTCTCGTGTCCTATTCAAATAATAACCTTATATATTAGCATTGTTTTCCCTGAAAAAAATATTTTCAGAGCTTTGGGGGTACATCTGATATGTGAATTACAAATTTTTGTCCATCTTTTAGGGTCACAAGGGCTTCTTGTCCCACAGGAAGGCTGAGTTTGACAGTGCTTTCCATGGCCCTGTCTTCTAGTAATACCTGGATGAGCTGCAAGGAGGAAATGTTTAAATGGCAGGGAAAGATAAAAAAAAAGAAGTTACTCCCTGTTGCAGGACCCACCACTTGTATCCTTCTACCATGCCCTCAACCCACCTAAACCGCAAGCCTGTGCCCTTATTTATTCCTACTACATGAGGTCCTAATTTCTCTGAGGAATGCTCAAGGCCTGGTGAGGACTTCAGGGAAGGAGTCTCATCCATGGGATGGTGCAAGAGAGAGGGGCCACGGGGAGGGGAGGCAGGTGGGCTCTCTTTAGGAAAAGGAGTAGGCCTGCAGTTGTTTGGGAGGAGCAGAGATCAAACCAATACTCTGCTATTAAAGACAGGGGTGAGTGTGGATCCATTGTCAGAAAGGAACCTGTGAAATGTCCATGGGGCTCCAGGTGGCTGGCTGAAAAGCTCATCGCTTTGGCTGCCTTCCAGATGGATACCAATCCCTGTATTCTTGGCTCAAATTCCCACATAGATCCTCCCTCCACCATCCATCAAACATACCAGTAGATAAGGGATGGGCGGGGGGGGGGGGCATGAAAAAAGCCATTGATTAAATTAACACTCCTGGGTACTAATAGATTTGAGAGATTCACAGATTCTGATGTTAGCTTAGTGCCTGCTCTTGGATAAGGCATCTAACTTGCCTGAGCTGGCCTTGCTATCAGAGAAAAAAGGATAATATGCCTCCTTTCCCTTAGCTCCAATGGTACTTGGAAGATTAGTAAATCCTTGGACATGATTACTTTTAAACTGATAGATACATATTTTCTTGGTGTGGTTTCATCGATAACCTCCTTCACTCCCCAGAAGTGAATACATTTTGACAAGGATGTGCACAAGACAACTTCAAATGCAAGGTTAGTGAAATTATTTTTCATTCTTTCTCCCTAAATTTGACAATAACCATCACCACCCAATGAGAGGATGTTTCTCTTCTCTCTCAAAAAAATCATCTTTACCTTTGTCCTATAGCTAAAGAGTCATTTGTTTTTAAATATTTTTGCCATGCTTTAATCCTTCCTTGAGTATATACCCTAAAGTGAAAAATGTTTAGTATGTTATTTATTTTTTATTTCTAAATATATATTTTTTTTATTTTTAAGTGATCTCTACACCCAATGTGGGGTTTCAACTTACAACCCCGAGATCAAGAGCCAGATGGTTTACCAACTGAGCAAGCCAGGTGCCTCCATGTGGTATGTTTTTAAAAAGAATATTTCTTATTTAATATCAGTATGATTTTTTACTTTATTCTTAAAGACTCCTTGGCACCTTCCTATCTTGAATGTTGTTGGAATGTAGAAGAGTGACAGATGGATATGCAAGTCCAGAATGCTGACTTCGGATGTTATCATAGGTGCAGGGCAGCACTAAATTGTTCAAAGAATGAGGAAGCCACAGATGTACCGCTGAATGAGGCGTTAACTCGTGGCAGATGAATGCAGATGGGACACAGAGGGTGTGCTTTTTTGTTGATGATGAGTGCAAATGCTGAATAATGAATGCAATAAAAATTAGATGAGCGTAACTTTTTGGTGTTAGAGTGTTTAAGTCATTATAGCTAATTCAGCAGACATGCACAAATAGAAGCAGGTTTAATTAATCTCTAATGCATATTACCTTGGATTATCTGACATTCATCTGCCTGTATTGCTTTATGATGTAGTTCAATTAAGTATTTAATGTTTTTCTCTATTGTTTCCACCAATTAAATATAGGTCAAAGCCCACTGCAATGAACTTTGGAGTTGCTAGGAGATTGGGTGGAGTGTCAATGGAAAGGCACTCAGATTAGGTTTCTTTGGAGAAATAATAATGATGACTAACGGTTATGGGTAATTACTATGTTCAAGAATTTTGTAACGATTGGCTTATTTAAATTTCATAACAGCCCTATGGGATTAGATATTATTATTCCCATTTTGTAGATAGGGAAACTGAGGAACAGATAAATTAAAGAACTTGCACAAGGTTCTCAGCTAAGAGGTGGAAGATGGGGCATTTGAACCCAGGAAGTTAATGTACATAGAATTTCCCACTTATATTCCCAAATCTTCAGACTTGAAGGTATTTTTTATTTATTCTTGAATCACCACTTTTGGACTTAAAGCACATAGTAGCATCTTCTGGGAGAGAGAAAGTGCTAGAAAAGGATGGTCTTGCAAGGAGATTTACAAAGGTTTGACTCCCTGCTCTGTCAATTACTAGTGAGGTGACCTTAGGAACATTACTTGACACCTCATGAGCTCAGTTATGCTATCTGCGAAATGGAGGCAATGATGGCATATCTTGAGTTGCTGAAGTGATGCATTTAAATGCCCAGCATAAGGAGCTGACAGTGTCTGCTCTCCAGCAGCTTCCAGCTGTGGCCAAAGAAGTGAAAATTTACTCCCAGTTATCTTGGTGATCAGGGGGCATGTCAGATTATCTACAGTCCTAGTTCTCTCCCCAGCCAGGGAGTAGAGAGATGTACACACTTGGAAATGAGTGTCTAGTACAATTGCTTGTCCTGCTAGGGTTCCATAGAATGTTCCAAAGTGTACTCAGGCAGACTTCCTACTGGCCAGCCCTTGTGGGACCCTGTTGTCAGGACAGGGCACATCATCCAGAGGGTCAGGGTGCCGGGAGAGACATGCCCCTGGGCACAGCCTGGCCAATGGATCTGACTGAGCCTTCTGACAATAGCCCTGAAATACTAGCTCATGAGTGATCTCTTAAATGTCCCTGGCTGTTCCTCTCCTAAGGGGGCCCCTGCCACTGGGTCCCTGATTTGAGGCAAGTATGTCACTATATCACTATTTCATCCCTATCTGGCATATGTGCTTCACATACACACTCACAGAGGAAGTGAGTTTCTTATTTATAGACACACATCTGAATCTCCTTCACCAACAGCATCAAAGGCAGCTGGATATATGAACTTACGATTGCAAAGTAAGAAAGCAAAGACCAAAGGCAGAGAATTTGTAAACCTGAGATGCATTTTTTTTGCTCCTGCTCATATTATTTTTGTCTAGTATGGTGTTCCATCCACACATTGCTCAATAACATGGTTCTCTGGGGGTGCCTGGGTGGCTCAGTCGGTTAAGTGCCTACCTCCTGGTTATAGCTTAGGTCATGATCCCAGGGTCTTGGGATCGAGCTCCTTGTCGGGCTCCCCACTCAGCGGGGAGTCTGCTTGTGGATTTTCTCCCTGTGTCCCTTCCCCTTCTCCCCAGAGACCGAGAGCTCTCTCTCTCTCTCTAAAAATAAATACATCTTTATTTAAACACACACACACACACACAAGGTTCTCTGCACTCTGGAATACTTGGAATGAGAGTTTGTTCAGGAAGAAAAGGTCCCTGGGAGGTTCTGGTTATTATGATGACTGACTGGAGGGCACGAACAGTTTCAGGCTATGACTCAGTCCCATGGTCAAGACCACTGTAACTCAGGTGAAGGGCAATGCCTCTGCCTGGGTCTCCTACTCAGCTCAACTCCTCATCTTTCCCAAAGGGGAAGGAACTTGAGGGTGCAATAGAAATAGTATGCAAAGTGGCTAAACTTCCAAACGTGTATAGAAGTTTTAGAAATTAGTACTAAGACAATTGTCTTTACACCAGCCATCCCTGCTTCCTCAGTCAGCAGAGTAGTTTTGGCAGCTTGTTCCATCAGTCTGGCTCCTCTTTCTGGCACTCAAGGCCCCTGCACATCTGCAACCCGTGTCATAATCTTCTGGGGGCATGGATCACCTTCTTCTGATCTTGTGTTATGGGAGAAGAATGGATTGGAGAATAGGCAGGCCAGGGCTCCACTCTCTATTCCATTATTTAGTGCTGTGTGACTTTGTGCAAATCACTTAGCTTCTCCAAGCCTCAGTTACCTCAGCCATGGCATGACAGTGATAGCAACAAATATTCCACAGGACTGTATGGTTTCGAGATAATGTATATAAAGGGTGTGTAGTGGGTGTTAGATAAATAGCAATTCCTTTTTTTTTTTTTTTGAGAGGGACAGGGGAGGGGCTTAGGGAGAGGGAGATAGAGAATCTTTTTTTTTTAGAGTGGGGAGGGGCAGAGAAAGAGAGAGAATCTTAAGCAAGTTCCACACCTGGCATGGAGCCTGATGCAGGGCTCAATCTCACAACCCTGAGATCATGACCTGAGCTGAAATCAACAGTCAGACGTTTAACAGGCTGAGCCACCCAGGTGCCCCAGCAATTCTCATTTTTACATCTTTGAAGAGATAACCCAATTCTATCTTTTCAAAATCCAAAACACCAGACGTGCTTTCAGCGCTTATGTCTTAGTTGAGTTAGCTCAGTTAGTCTTACCATGCCTGGTAAGCTCTGGAAAGACAAGACCCAGGCCATCCAAATCTTCCATACCTCTAAGTGTGCCAGGTACCTATCTATGCACCACAAACTTGAGCCGACCAGTGATCAACATATAAGCTACTATAATCACCTCTGGCAAAATCTCCCAAAGCCAAGATGAATCTAGAATTGTGTATCATTGTTTGGACAAAGTGATCTTTATGGGTTTCTTTTTCTTTCTTTCTTTTTTTTCTTTATGGGTTTCCTAACCATATGATAGTGTTAGGAGTTAGCTGACCAGGTGGGTAGTCAGGGCCAGGGTCCCCAACAAGAAAATATGGAGTCAGGACAGCTAAAATAAAACAGCATTGACAATCTGCTTTGCAGGCCTTGCAGAACTAACTTCTGCAAAATGTCCTAAAACAAGACAATTAACCACAAAGCATTTGTCAATATCATGGGCAAGGGGCAGTGAAGACTGAAGCCCCCAGATGTCAACAAAACAAGACCATCAGCACATGGACATTAACCAAATGGGTAGACAGATAAGTGACCAAAGCCCTGATTGGCATGACTCAGCATACCTTGACTGCTTAAGAAAGTTCTGCAAAAGAGCTCATAAAAAACCCTAAACTTAGAAATTCCGAGGGTAACCCACTCAGGCTCCCTTCCCTCTCAGGGAGCTTTATACTCTTGCCCAATAAACTTTGCTTTGCAGCCCACCACTCTTCATCTGGTCTACCTCTTCATTCACCGAAGCGGCATGACCAAGAACCTGGGCACTAATGGGACAAAAATCCTATAACAATGGTTCTTGCTTCCTTTGCAAAGACTGCAGAAGCCAGGGCCCCTGTATCTGTACCTTATTGCCTGTGTCAGTGTCCACCAGGAAGCCCAGGACCCTGAGAACCACACGGCTCGCACCCACAGGATATCGGCTCTGGCCCATGTGTTTCAGGGTCACCCGGTGTGGATCCACACTTGGGCTGTCATACTCCTGAGTTAGTGAAGAATCTGGAGGGTGGAAAAGTGCCTGGTCTGGCTGGACAAGAGACTGGTCATCTGATAGCATTTCCTTGAGATTTCCCACGTCGTTGTCCTCCTCTTCCTCTTCTATGCATGACTGAAGTATATGAGTTACAAATTCCAAAAGCAGCAAATGAAACAGATGCCAGGAGCCTACATTGAAATAACAACCCCCAAATGAATAATTAGATAGGCAGATGGACAAATAAACAGATCATTGTGGAACTACCAACTTTTCTGGAGCTTTTAACTCCTGTGTATGGGGCCCTTCTCAGTCCTTTAGCAGATCCTTGGCGGGGGAGGGGGGGGTCCTGGGCAGGCATTCCATACCCGTGAACCCCAGCAAGGCGACTTTTGGACAGAAAGCACAGACAGCTAGATAGCCTGAGCCATGAAAGGGAACTTAAAACCCATCTAGTATGAGGTGGGAGAAAAGCAAATCCTACAGAAAAAGAGGTGCTATTCCCAGAGCTGGGGAATGCGCCCCTCAGCACACAGGGCACACAGCTGGCACACAGCACACAAGGGACAGGCTGGGAGAAGCCGTGGAGGCAGAGTATGGAGGAGGCCAGCTGGCGTTGGGAGGCTGGAAATGCAGCCTCGCCTTTCCCCTGTTGCAGTCTGTGGGGTGCCTGTCCTGGGGGGGGAAGTGGGAAGGGAAGCTGGCTGACATTCTCTCCTGCCCACCCGCCTGCAAGGGCTGCCATCAGGGACATTATGTGGGGAAGACAGGAGGGCCTGCGACTCAGCTGAGTGTTCCAAATCCCAAGGTCTTTGGTCTTCCAGGAAAGAAGGATAATTAATGTTCAGCTGAAAAGCAGGGAGGGGGGCCTGGCTTATTGCTATCATTAAAAGATACTTTTTTTTAATGAAGGGAAAACCGTGGATCTCTACAGATATAAAATAAACCTGCATCAAAGATCTTATGTAAGTCGTTTATTAAAGAGGAATTAATAAAATGTTGCAATTGGTTCAAAGGAGAATTCAAAGCACTAAACATATATAGACAGTAAAGAATTCACACAAAGATGCCCAACAGATCTGTCCTCAGGGCAGTAATTAATAGCATCCACCTGACACAACTAGTTTGCATTTCCCTGGAGGAGAATCATTTGCATTGTTATTGATATAATTTAGAGAGTTGCAAAATAACTCAAACACAATGAAAGGTGGAGATAGCTCAGGAGTGTGTACTGAACCTTTCGTTTTTTTCAAAGCCTTTTGTCCATTTCAAGCAAACTTTTGTCGATTTCAAAGCCTTATACAGAGTTTGTTTTTCCTTGATGGATCTGGGTGGGATGGGATGATCTGACCTGGTCTGGAATGAGCCTGACCAGCAACCCCTGGCCTATTTAACTATGTAAAGAGAAGAGACCAATGCAAACACTTTTCTTGGATGTCCTACAGGGGTTGTGTCGGGGGAGGGGGCAAGAGCTTCAGGGCTGGGTTTCTTTCTGTGATTGCACTCCATCACTTTGCTCTGGGAGAGCATTAGCATAAAGCAGAGTCATTTTGTACTTCATCAAAGGGGAGAGTCTCCTTACCAATGGGTGTCACCTACGTGGCAGCTTACAGCAGCCACTCTCGATCGAGTTCCAGAGTAAAACTGGGAAAACTGGACCACAATAGGTTTCACCTACCTGGTGTGAGGGCATCCGGCAGCTCTCTGGAGCCGGGAGTCTTCACCCTGCAAGCTCACAGGGTGGAGACTTTATCCTCTCACTGCAATGCCCTGGAAGGTGCCTGGGACTTTGTAGGGACACAATAAATGTCCACGGGAATAAACGATCCTTTCCATGAGGCTGGAAGGCTCAGGGGTGAACTGCCCTTCCTACCGCTCTCCTATGCGGCATCTTTGCCACAGATGCGGCAGAGGTGACCTTCCCAGAGAAAGACCACCTCTTTGACCAGAAAGTTTGCAGTGGATGCTGCTTTACTCTTTCCACTATCTGCATACAATGATGACTATATGGACTATTATTCACGAAATTTAAATAGGGGTGCCCCAAGGAACCCATGTTCCTTCCCATCTCCATCGGCTCCCTGGGTGCTTTTCTGAACACACTCACTCAAGCACACAACTCAAAAACAGAAACAAGGAGAAGTTTCGTCTGCATCGGACCAGGATGGAATGGGAATGGGAAGCGTGCTGTTTGATGGGCTATCATGTTGCCATTAAAAAAACGATTATTAGGGTTTTTGTGTCTATGTTGTATTTTACATACACAGGTGAAAAGAAAAGAAGGTGACTGGATTCTGTGTGAAACACAGAAAATGCTTATGCCCTAATAGATTTCAATACAAACTGTTTGGTATTCTCGGACTTACCGAAACTCTCTCTGTGGCAGAGGGTCATGGCTTTGCTCACCGCAGTGAGAAGGAAATTCCATCGTAGCTGGAAGCTGGCGGCCAATTGGACAAACTCTTCTTTGTTTCTGCTTGGCTATTACATTTTTGTGAGGGGGAAGAAAAATGCTGGGGTTTATGACCAAGTCAAGAAGATCATGTGCGCACAGCTGCCCTGCACAGATGCTCCCAGGTGGCCGAGCGGAGGAGGAAGAAATGGTCAGGCTGGGACGGGGGCAGAGGCACACTGGCCTGTTTCTGGTCTCCGGCATCTCCTGTGGAGATGATTCCAGGCCAGAACCCTTTGAAGTCGGTGGAGAGTAGAAAAGAGGTGGGAAATTGGCCTACATTTTTTTGTTTTGTTTTGTTTTCATCCCACACGATTGTTTGAAGGCGGTCACCTGCGGGGCGCACAGAGAAGGGCTGCAGGGGCGGCCTCGCGGATGCCATCGGGAGAGCTGGAGGCTCTTGCGCACCTGCCAAGGCCCGTGGGGTGGGGGTGGGGGGGCACAGAATCCCTTAACGACGAAGGTAATTTGGAAAGCACAGAGCTGGCCGCCGCGCCGCGTGCACGGCTGAGCCTGGAGGGTCCTGCGCGGGCGGCCAGCGAGGGGCAGCCTGGGCAGCCGGTACCCGCGAGACGCATCCACGCGCGGGCTGCGCAGCTCCCCCCGGGCTGAGGCTCGCCCTGGGCCGCGGGATCGTGTGGCTCGCGCGCGCGGGAGTGAACGCTCCGAAGCCCTCCCGGGTCTCCCGGGCCCTGGGGACCACCGGCCGGCCGGCCCGCAGGCTGGGGGGAGCAGGCGTGGAGACAGACGGCTGCAGAGGGAATGCCCTCTGCTCTAACCCTAACCCTCCCCCTCCGCCCCCACCGCTGCGGGGCTGCGGGGGGGGGGCCTCCGGGGGGGGGGCTGGGACCCCGGCCAGGAGCAGCGCCCTCGCCCGCGGCCTTCGGGCCCCCGGGCCAGTGCTTCTGACCACCCAAAGCCGGCCTCCCGGGACCAGCCCCGCTCAACACATTCAAGGATAACTTTTTAAAAGCATCGAGAGGGCAGCCCGGGTGGCTCAGCGGTTTAGCGCCGCCTTCAGCCCAGGGCGTGATCCTGGAGACCCAGGACCGAGTCTCACATCGGGCTCCCTGCTTCTCCCTCTGCCTGTGTCTCTCTCTGTGTGTATGTCTCTCATGCATAAATAAATAAAATCTTAAAAAATAAAAGCAATAGAGAAAGTAGCCCTGGGTGACCGGCTCTCTGCACGAACCTTCAGACTCCAGGGGGAAACGGTGAACGCCCTGGGGTGTCCCTCTGGTGCTCTGCTCGCCACCCCACTGGCACTTCAGATTTCCATGTCCCGAAGCTGCTCCAGGCCCGACCCCGCAGGAGCTGGGGGGAAGGGACCCGAGCCCCTGCGACTGTCCCCAGTGCTAGCCCGCTGCCAGATGCTAGCCGCTGAAGCCGTGAGTCATCTCCGGCAGGCCTCGGGGCTTACATCCTAACAGTCTGAGTATTTTACTGACAGTAGTCTGTTTTTTATCAGCCAGGCTGTTGTACAAAAACAAGCCCTTGGAAGGCACGGTTACAAAATACACCATTTTTCTAACATGCCTCATTTGTGAAGGGTGAAGATACGAGGGCGGAGTCCGGGGAAATCCAGCGGGTCCTGCCCCAACACAGGGCGAGCCTCTGGGGCTGCCCCCAGGGGGGGGGGGCATCAGTGGTCTCAGACACAACTTGGTTGAAGTCAGAGGTGGCGTGAATACTCAAAACAAGGGACAGAGGCTTGAAGGCTTCTATGGAGGAAACTTTCCAATGAATACATGTCTCCACAGCAACGCAACCCTAGACACAGGCTTACCACTGTTACAAATAAGCTTTGCCAAAGCCCAATGAGGAGGAATAAAAGCCATACAGAATCTGGAATGATTATCACCCAGAAGCAAAGAATGGGGACAGACCCCTGCCCCCTGCCAAGGATTGGAACTGACTTTCAAGCTCCTTCCTGAAAAGTTTTGTGGTTCATCTCTCTCTATGAGGCGTGTGACCCCACGGCTGCCCGCAGTCTTTGGTCTTTTCTGCGCCCTCTCTCTTCAATGGGCATCCAGACAAGATCAGGCAGGCAGGAAGCGGGAGAGAAAGAAATGTGACTGAGGCTTAACAGAGAAAGCCCAAAGTCGAGTTTCTGGTCCAGGCCCTCTAAATCTTTGCTTTCTGTTCCAGAGACATCTGCTTCTTCTTCAGGAAATATGTCCTCCATTTTTCCATATGCTCCTTCTGCTCATGCCAGTCTCATGTGGGCTGTTCCCTTTCAGAATATTGTTTTAATCCTATTCACCTTCCACATCTTGTTTAAATCTCACCTCCCTCATCAAGGCCTTTTCGAAGGGCCCCAGCCTTCAGAGGACAATGCCTCAAGGTGGGGCGGCCTTGTGCTACCTTGTTTGGGTCTAAGTTTTAATGCATTGCCCCCAGCTCCTCACCCACCACCCACTTTGGGCCACTGGGGCAAGGGTGCTGTGGCTTTCTCTGGCGGTACTCTCAGCTCTTACAGTGTGGCTGCTGAGGCAGAAGAGGAGGACAAGCAAGCCAAAATAAAGCCCTATTCAAGTAACACCCAAGTTTCAAGCTGACCAGAAGGACCAAACTCATCTGTATCCAAAACAATATGTCTTTGATTTTATGAAATCAAGCCTGACACTCTACTGGGATAGTTCTGCAAAGTACCCAGACCTGCACCATTCTCCCCAAATAGACAAAATCCCCCCCCCTTTTTTTCCCTAGACACTCTTGCTTGGTGTACACATACACTCATCCATGCTCATCTGCATACACATGCTCACCTCCACACACATGCTCAGCCACCCTCACACACACTCACCTACATATTCATGCTCACCCCCACACACATGCTTATTCACTGTCACCCAACTCACCTGTATATATGTGCTCACTTGTACACACACCCGAGGCTACACATGCTCACCCACAAACACACGCCTGTGTGTGCCAGCCTCTGATTCCCGTCTTGCTACAGGAGTCAGACACTACTTCCCTATTCTTAATATATGCACCAGCCTTGATACATTTCTAGCCAGAGAAAATTCTTTCATTTCATCAAGCCATGGGCACTGGTGCTAAAACATAGTTAGAATGAGCAACAGCCCCTTCTTCCCTTAAAAAAAAAAAAAAAAAATCATGGTTTTGTACCTGAAGAACAAATGTTTGGAGATTTGAATACAGACAATTCAGGAATACACTGAGATCTGTGGATGTCCCCAGCAAAGCAATCAAACTGCTTAAACCTGTAAACAGAAGAAACAAAAAGACCGTGAGCCAAGTAGCAGGATTTTACTGGAGGTATTTGTATACTAGGTAACCTGGGCACAACACTGGACCTGCGGTTCAAAGGAATTCCCTGGGGCCTCACACTGCTTTTGAACACAAAGGATGAATTCTAAAGCTGTATTTGTCACTTCTGCGGTCAGCTGGTTCAGAGTTACAAGGTCTTGCCTCTTAGGAACCACCTCTGTCGCTTGTTGAAATGGAAAAAAATATATTTTGAAATAATAACCACACCTTGTAATTATACAGAACCTGGCTACAGATGAGCTCATTGCATGATACAGACATGAGCTCACCTCCCCTTGCTGTTTTCACAAAAGGGGTAGTTTATTCATGTCCTTTAAGCCAATGGTGGACCTCAAAGCTGCTGAAGGATGTGCCTTGCCTGGGGTTACAGGCTCAGTGAGTATAGACCTGAAGGGAGCCCAAGCATTTGTGATGTTGGCATTTGGGTCCTCCACCTTCACGGGGAACACTGAACAAAGAATAGCCTTTGGCTCTCCCACCTTTTTGCATGCAGCTCTGTACCAAGCAGAGTTTAGAAAACCAAGTAGGTTGCTGAGGCTGGGCCAGGCCTCATCTGGAGGATCCTCCAGGGATACCTCAAGCATTTGCCTTCTAGGTATCAGCAGTGGGTACCAGAATACTGTCTCCTTGCTGGCTCTGTGCCCCCTTGGAAGTTCTTTTATTCACAAGAGTGCCAGCAGGAGCACAGGAGCCCTGGGCAGGCATCTGGGGAGAGGCCTCATACCCTCCTGGGGCTCCCTGGGCTCTGGCTGGGGGCAAGAGCAGGGTTTGGGCAATCACCTGGAGTTTGGGGAAGAACCATTAGCCTGGGAGGGGGGCCTTTTGGGCTCCTACTAATGAGCATGACTTATCCATATCTCTGAAGCTTGCTAGGTTAGGCATTTACCTTCTCTTTCCTGGTTTGGGAGGGGAGGAGCTGGGATTTGGGACAGTAGAACAACAGGGGCAGGGGAGACCAGCCAACAAGTATGGACCTATTTAAATATTTTAATAACTGGTACAATCCTACCAAAGTCGGCCCTACTTCAAGGTTAAAGAAAGAGGCCAGGATAATTTGTGGTTCATTTATGTACTACTGAATCCCTGTATTCATCTAGTTATGAAGTATGGAAGTATTACCATGTGCCGACACATGAATGAGCCACAGCTGACACCTGAAGAAGCCCACAGGTTCTGGGGAGGCAGTTCCATACACTGTTAAGTGTATCAGGACAGGGCCAGGTGTAGGGGGGAGTAAGGCCATTGTGGTGGAGCACTGGGAACAGGCACGAATGGAGCAGGGCCCTCTTAGCCCCCTCCTGGCAACTCTCATCCAAAGGCCTAGAGATTCGCCCATCGTCTGGGGAGGAGGTCATGCACCTTCTGTAGCTCTCCTCCTGAATCAGCATCCAGCTTCTCCCCATTGAGTGAGGACAGCTCCTTCTCTCACTTTGCTTCCGGGAGATGGAACCGTGCTGTCAGGCAGCTTGCTGAGCCCTTTGTGGAAGGGAGATTTTTTTTTCCCCTTGAAAAATAATTACAACTATCAAATAGCAAAGGGCAGGAATATCGGCCTGCTTAATATCACTTGTTTGGAAAGCAGAGGAATATGGTAAGAGCACCGTGGCTAAACTTGTTCAAAAGAATACTTGGTGATGCTAACAATAGTGAGAGCAGAAGCTGGCCAGACTGGGAGCTAACTGAATCCAATTCAGACAAAGGTAAAAAAAAAAAAAAAAAAAAAAAAAAAAAGACACTGCTGAATCTGCATGTGTGAGATCGATGTGGAAACGTTTTTTTCCAAAGGAGACACTCCAGATTGATTTTTTTTTTTTTCCAGAAAGAAATACGGGAAGCAATAACCAAACTCATCTGTCCATCCATCCAACACTCGTGCATCAGCACTGCTGGCAGACCCAAGGGGAGGCCCCGGAGCGCGTCCCCTTGGGTGCTCCTCACCCCTGCAGGACGAGATGTGGGAGCAGATAAATCATCATACCAAAGAGTAAAGTAGGTTCTACCTCTATTAAGAATTCATAAACTACTCATGGCCACGCCAGCCCCAAATAGATCCCACATGCTTTAAGCCGCAGGAGGAAGATTACATTTCATCTCCGTGTGCATCTCCAGGTCAACCGAGCTACTCGGGATACTGGACAGGGCTTTCTTAGAGAGGTCCAGAGTGCCTTGTTCGATGATGGCATGCAGATCTGACTTCAAAACGTGGACTCCTCTGTTATTTTCCAATAGCATTCTCATAGTCTAAAGATAATGGAGAAGCGTAATACTTCATTAAGTCTTGTCCTTTGACTTTTGCCTAATCCCTCTCTCCAAATGACCATTTTTTAAATTTTAACTTTTATTTTTTGAGGAGAAAGACAAGTGGATTTGGGTATTATCCTTTAAAACTGAATCCTAAATGACAATTGAAATGTTTGAATTGCACACATTCTAGAAGAGCCTGTCTGAAAAATCACCATTCGGAGAGCTTCCGCTCAGAGGCAGATGTGGTCAGGGCTCTCAGGGCTCTGTGGCTCTTCTTCCCCAGTTCTTATTCTCTGCACCCCATTCCATGAACCTGAATTACTCTAGAGAGGAGCACAAAGGCTCTGCCTGAAGTTCTCCAAGGAGAGTGTGGTGCTGCAGACATGACTATTGACCTAATCCAGACGGTGGCTGTGGGCCCCCAGACACTGTCTCTGTCCTTCCCTCTTGGAGGTTTGGGCCATGAATTCAGCTGCTGGGAACTGATTTCCTCAGCTGTCCAACAGGGGCAACCCAATTCCTTACATACTAGAGTCCATCCAGACTCTAGATGGGGTGGGTCATCCTCACACCAGCCTGAGGAGCAGACACTAGAGCCACCTCCTCCATCTGATAGGGGAGGACCCCGAGGGCCCCTGGGTGTGCGTAAACTTTCCCAAGCAACAGTGTTCAGAAAGAGATTTGCCACTTGGGCTGGGGTTGGGATGGAGGCCTTGCTGTGGGGCCATCACCAGTTGATCAAACAGAAATGAGAAAGTGCTGGAGAATGGGATGGGCTGCAAGCACATAGGCAGGAAACAACCCCAAGAAATGTGAAGTCAAGAGGGAGTTTTGTGCTGCGGGGACAGAGGTGGGTAAGTGGAGGGCCCAGCACAGCTCCTGCCGAGCCGGGATTGGTTTGGAACAGAGCAGCAGTCTAAGTGCTGTCCTGATCTAGTGTAACAGGATTTCAGAACAGGCAGCTGAGGGGCCAAACGCCGGCATTATATAACCTTTCTTTCAGCCCTTCTCTGCCTTCCTCTAACACTGAAGCTACATAAATAACCTGGGAGGGGAAAGGTCAGAGCTGAGAGACCTGGAAGCCCAGACACCCGGAGTCCATGGGGCCACACACAGGGTGAAGGGCTCTGTCTGGCTGTCCCAGGCTCTGTTTCGATGCCCCTTCACCTTTGCCACTGGCTGGCCCTGGTCAGCACTTCTGTGGGATCCTCCTCTGGAACTTTAGAATGTTGACCTGCTTTTGCTTTTTCTCCTGCAGGGAGAACCCTTCTCAGGAGGGGAGCAGAGGCATTGGCTTCTAGCTGAGTTTGGGGTGCACTGTGCCTTCCCATCAGTAGCCAGCAAGGTCCTCCTGTCTGCCTCTGCCCTCCGCGTGGATGGACACAGCCTCCCTGCAAAGGGAGCTACCCCTGCTCTCAGGGGAGACTGGCAGCTTTCACTTTTTGCTGCAGGAAACAGCTTCATTCCCTCCTTCCTGCGGGCTGAAACCTACCTTTGCCATGTTGGAAAGGTATGTCTTTCTTCTTAGTCTCTTGACAAACACAGTAACTTCTGTTGAGAACAATACACATGGCCGTTATTGACACTGTGGGGACGAGGACATGGCATAGACACGAGGCACACACGTTTGTCTAGGCAGGTACAGCCGCCTGAATTGCCCTCCACACAGGGAGGCCTGGTCTTCCCACCGCCCACTGACCCTTTCCCGAATGGCCAGGAGGTGCTGTTGGGGGCCACTTGACTACAACACTGCTTCCCCCACCCCTCCGTACCAGGAGGTGATGCGCTCCCAGCATCTGACGTGCCTGCTCAAAGGAGTTTAGGACTTTTGCCCAGGAAGCTTGAATTTCCCCAATTTTGTCTTCTCTACAGTGCTCCCCTCCAAAACTGATCCAAGGAGGAGCCTCCAGGAGCCTTCTGGGGGGCTCAGTCGGTTAAGGGGCTGACTCTTGGTTTCAGCTCAGGTCATGATCTCAGGGTGTTGGGATCGAGCAGTGCATCAGGCTCTGTGCTCAGCAGGGAGACTGCTCAGGATTCTCTTTCTCCCTCTGTGCTTCCCCCAGCTCTCTCTCTCAAATAAATAAATAAATCTTTAAAAAAAAAACAGATTCAATAAAAGGAAAGGGTGAAATGAGGAAACAAAGGGAGTGTGTGCATGTATTCATCTGGCAAATATTTATGAGGGACACTGGTGCAGTGTGTGCTCCATAAATGTGTGTGGGGTATTTGCTGGATTGTTGGACAAAGGAGGGCAGCCTCAACTCTCTAGGGAGGGCCTCACCTTCTGAGGATGGGTCACCAGATGTGCAGACGCCTTCCTCAGAACAGGCTAAGTGCCCCCCTGTCCTGGGGAAGAAGGAAGGAAGGGGGAGGGATGTACAGAGGGAAGGGAGAGGCCTGTTTGGAAAAAGATGTCAGGTGTGGCTCCACTTAGAATGTGCAAGGTAGGAGTTAGGGAGGGGTGAGGGCTTGGCAGGGGGGGGAGGCAGGGGTTGAGGATGGGTTTGGCAGTCTAGGCAGAGACAGGAGCAGGAATGTGGACCTTTTTGGAGACAACCCGTGTTGTGTTGCTGGGGAGCACCCATGGGAGGACTCCCTGGAGGCTGGGGGCAAAGATGAGGCCAGAGGCCAAGCTGTAAATGACTCTGCCTAGTGAGTGAAGGTGTGTGGACCATCCAGGCAGCAGAGGTCATGGAAGGTTTCATGGGTCAGATCACTCTGTAGAAGGATCACGGTGGTTAGAGGGAAGTGTGACAGAGCGGGCGAGGCTGGAGGTGGTGGACGATCAATGAGGAAGCTCTGAGGCAGCTTGGGGGAGGGCCAGAGGGAGACTGGCCTTGAGTGCTGAAGTTACCATAGGAAAGCTGGAGAGGGGCTTTGTCTCCTCACTTGACCCTCTGCCACAGCAAGTTTCAGACCTCATGTTCCCTGCAATCCCCCCTCTCTGCCAGTCCTTGTCTGGCAGTCTCACAGCTCAGGGCCCCTGCCCGGCCATGGAGCACTTCCAGGGGTCCCACAGGATGGAGATTCTCCTGTGAGTGCTGAACACAGCAAAGGGTGCAGGCTGGTGGGTTACAATGAGATATGGTGCTGTTCCAGGAGACAGCAAACAGTATGCTGAGTCAGCCCAGAGCAAGCTGGGCCAGGAAGACAAGGGCCCAGGTAAGGAAGGCATTGGAGGTAGCTATGGGTGGTGGAAGACCCCAAGGGGCAGGAGGGAGAAAAGAGGTACTTTCAGGACCATGTCACACAAATAAGGGTGAGTGCTGGCATTGTGAGCCATTGTAGGCCTTGAGTGGACAAGCAGCCTGGGGGCAGTAGTATTCAGAGACTACCACCTGGCAGTAGGATGGAAGGGAACATGTTCTAGAAGGTGAGCGGGGAGACTGAGACCACCAAATTGTGAATGCCTCAGTGGCCCAAGAGGTATGAATAAGTTAAGGACATGGGAAGAATTTCTTTCTTTCTTTTTTACCCTAAAGATTTTATTTATTTATTCATGAGAGACACAGAGAGAGAAGCAGAGACATGGGCGGGGGGGAGAAGCAGGCTCCATGCAGGGAGCCCGATGTGGGACTCGATCCCAGGACCCCAGGAACATACTCTGAGCCAAAGGCAGACGCACAACCACTGAGCCACCCAGGTGTCCCAAGGGAGGAATTTCTAAGGAGGGAGTGATGTTCTTTGAAGACTTGCTGGGAGGCCACACAGAGCACAAAGAGGCAGAAGACTCTTCGAGCCAGAACCCTGTTCAGTCCTGCTCACATGGCCCCTGAGCCCAAAGGCTGCCCTCAGGGGACTGCTCTAAGAAGGCACACATCAGCCACCAACTGGACGCACTGCTGGCTTCTCTCCTGCCTGGACCATAGTCAGTGGCACCTTTTCTGCACCTCTAACTAATAACCCTGTGGGCCTGTCAAAAATCTACATTAGTATTTATAAGGGGCAGTCCATGAAAGGGTGTGGATGGATCAGCACAAGGACCTAACACCCTAAAGAAAATGCCAGCAGATCCGAACTGGTCAGGCCTTGCGGACTGCAGTTTAGCACAGGATGGGAAGAGTTACCCAACAGCTGGAGTGACCTGTCTCAGTTTGAAAGTTAGATACCTCACCTACTCTCACCGAATTTCTGTCTTTCATTGAAACCTACCTTTGAGTTTGGAGATCTGTACAAGGGCTGGAAAACCTTCCAAAGCATTAAGTAGCCACAGCTTAAATTTCTTACTGAATAACCGGACAGATTTCAGGTACTGAATAGATACATCTTCCAAAAAGTCATGAAGGAGAATGTCCTCAATGCCCTACAACAGAATTGTCAAGGTGTGGTGACTGCGGGCCAAGGCAGGCATTCTTTAGTTGCAAGTAGCCACAGTCATACATGCCACAAACTCAGAGAGAAAGCTACCATGCAGCCCTAGCCACTGCTCATGGTACAGGGTATATAGCCAGAATGGGATTTTTTTCAAAGATCTTAAAATATTGACAATTGATTGAAAATTTGAAGAGATACTATTTTAGCCAGTAGTAGGTGGATCAAACCCAAATATACAAGGGTTGAACCCAGCCTCCAGTTTTCAACCCTTGTGTTCAAAACTTTGAGGCACTAGATTATTTCTAAAAAATAATCTAAAAAATAAGTAAGAGGTAAAGGTTCATGATCAGCTTGAGGAGAACCACAGAAATTCTATATAACAGATTCCCAAGTAACAATAATCACTTTAGAGATAGAGCATTAAACAAACCCAACAAGAACCATATGTATATTCCAAAGCAATTATTCCAATTACTCATTTTTAAAGGCTTCTTTTGTTGAAATTACCAGAGAAAGAAGTTTGACTCAGTGCAGGGTTCACTAATCACTGGAACCATACGTTACCATGTGTATTGGCTTTTTTGTTATATGAGGTAACTCTCGCTGAATTTAAAAAGAAAAGCTGAGTTTTAGGGAAAGTTCAAAATGCTCCGTCAACACCATGATTTACTTCTTAGAGGGCCTGAAGTCCACAGAGACTGCAGAACAGAATCGCTGCAGTTCTAACCCTAGCATTTGGTATCAGTTTCTGGAAAGGACACAAACCAGCAAGGCCAGTAAATGTCATCCTACCTTGTACAGCTGCACATCATAGTATTTAAAGAGCTGGCACACATCGGGCAATGACATAAGCATGACTGTGTCTTGCTGCAGAGATTTCCAGAAGGAAGTGAGCAAGTCCTCCACCTGATGAGGGAATAGAACATACCTCCAAGTGATCCCCTCTTGTATACCTAATCAGCCCTAAATGATAATGGGATGGATTTCAGTCCAGTTAATGTAAAGCTTGGCCTTTGAACTTTTCCAAGCTGTGTTTTAGAGGTGTTCTGCCCAGGGATCCCTGGGTGGTGCAGCAGTTTGGCGCCTGCCTTTGGCCCAGGGCACGATCCTGGAGACCCGGGATCGAGTCCCACGTCGGGCTCCCGATGCATGGAGCCTGCTTCTCCCTCTGCCTATGTCTCTGCCTCTCACTCTCTCTCTGTGTGACTATCATAAATAAATAAAAATTAAAAAAAAAAAAAGAAGTGTTCTGCCCAGCAATCCATCAGTGAGCAACTGCCAGGTGGATGGGATAATGTGGAACATGGTTTTTCATGAAATTTTCTGGAAGGAAGGCTGTTTCTGACCACAAGGGGGCTCCTTTTGATTGTAATAGGATAAGCCACAGGGCATAGACCACGGTTTAGAATAAATGTTCATTGACTGATTGACTCCCTCAGTTATTTGTCAGCTCAGAGGATGTGTAACAGTATGTAATCAAAGAGGTCTCCTTGAGAAGTTAGAATTCACCTAAGGACCGTGTGAGCAAAAGGGCACCTGTATCATTCTACATAGGAGCCTTCTTTAAAGACTACAAAAGGTAGACACCTTTTGTTGTGGAACAAAATGGTAGCTTCCTTACTTTTTTTTATGTTTGTCCATGTTGACTCTTCAGACTCTATTATTGAACCAGGTGGCCAATCTGAGATGCCAACTGAGAAAAACTCTTGCCTTTTTGGGATTTTTGCAGGCTCAAATATTTTGCAGCATTGAAACCCTGAAGTGAGGACCCAACAATGACTCCAGGCAAGGAACTATTCCTGTATATAGGCTGTGAAGGAAGTTCTGGCCAACTCTCAACATACCTGATGATGAGGCTGTGATTTGGAATCCTATTATTGGGGCATTAATTTTAGAGAAGTCATCTCCAAATGACTCATAGATACTGAACAAAAAATACAATAATAAGATGAGCAGGATTATTTAATTCTTTTACTGTCAGGTTGGTAACTTTGGAGCATGGCTCTTTGAGGTTGGTGGGTCTGAATGAGGTAGCAATCAAATGCTCATCTCTGATGACTCCCTCATCACCTTTGTCCAAAGTCATCCAATCCTGCTGCATCTGGTTCAGAAACATTTCTCCAGTCTGTCTATCTTTCTCTCTGATGTCATTGTCACTGCTCCAGATTGGACACCACCTCATATACCACCATGACAAAGCCTCCTGAATGCTCTCTGCTCCAATATGGCCATCTTGCATCATTGCTCCCCCACCTCCTTCTCAATCAGAATTCTTCACAGGGCACGAGGCCCTTTCTAGCACCAGACTATTTCCCCACATCCCCTCTGGTTCTCTTCTTAAGAGATATTAATTTAGTCAGAGTGACCTTTCTGCTGTGTCATGCCTGTGAACATCTTGCTGCTTTTGCCTACACCATTGGTTCTACCTGGAACCCCTTTCCTACTGCACTTTTAAGAGTATTTGAACCTTTGCTTTTCTACTGCAATCAACAGTATCATGGATTCCCCTTGGGAGACTCTTTGGCCATCTTTGTTCCAAAAATCTTCCTCCTGGCACCCACAAAAATCTAATCAAGTTGTCATTCTAGAACTTGCCATATTGTATCATATTTATTGACTTATATTCCTCTTTTAGTACCTGACTATAAGCTTCTTGAGGCTTATGGAGAATACCTTCCTAGTTCTAAAATGGCACTAGTCAAGTGTAAGAATTAGGTTAATGTTTGATGAGAAAATAAAGGAAAAGAGTATATTAGATATTTAATGTGGATGGATATTTCTAAAATTTCATTGGTAGAATAGGGGCCATCCTGAAGACATCTTGGTCTCCACTATAATGCTTTACACTGAATAAGTACTAAATGAACTCATGCTAAATGAATATTATCACCATACTTAAAGTACTTCTAACACTAGGCATCAGAAAAGATTTCATTTAAATGTGTGCCCAGGAATTTCTACTTCAAAGGATAAAATTCAGAATGGTTAAAAGATTTGTTTGTGTTTCCCACAGTCATTTCTAGAATAAAACCCAATCATTACAACACAGATGACCCTGCTTCAAACTCTTGCTTCTTTTTAGTTAGTATGTATCAATAAAATGGCTCTTTAGCATTACTGAAAATTCTAAGGTGGACAGTGTTACCAATACTTTATTCAAAATCAGCAGGAATTAGATCTTTAAAAATAGCTGAATTATATTTGAAGCATAAGGCTATATTCGCACCTCAGAAAATTTCCAAATGATTAAAACTGAATAAAAATATCACCTCAGATATCTCCTCAGTATCCATAAATAGCTGACTTCTAAGCACTACAGTGCAATAAATTACCACTTGATACCCCTTCAGGGGGTCTTTTCAAGTGAAAGGATTAATAATGAGCCATAAATACTTGTATTTTATAGATAAAACCCTACCCTCTCAAATTCTTGGTTCCTCACGTTTTGTAGAATGTCTTGGCAATAGTTGTAGTAGTCATCAGCAAGAAAGGCCATCTAGGAAGGATATGGAAAATAATTTCAGGTGACTTCAAGAATGAACTGATGCTTAAAGGCCTCTTTAAGCCCTTTAGAAACTGCTGCTTATATTGCGATGTTGCAATTCTGATATGACAGTAGCTGAGCTCTTCCAGTGTTGTTTATTTTTGGGTAGCAATACATACATATTATTGGCCTAACATCAATATAGCTTCAGTTTTGATGTCATAACTCCAGGGTATGTACCACCCACTAAAGAGGCCACCAATCTCTGACATCTCTCTCCCTAAACCCCAATTTCCCCCTCCATAGTCCCCAGTCCCAATTTCTAGAAAATCTGCCTATCTATTCTCTGCTCTGTCACTCTAGATGACAAAGTGGTCTCAGGTAGAGCCTTTCTATATAGGATGTGAGGGGAAGACCTGCATTTCCTAACTGCCAGCAAACCCAGGAGGGAACACTGGTGCTCATGGGTTTGGGGAGAAGGCAAATGTTACTCCATTTGGTTCAAATGATCATAAGCAAAATAAGAAGACATTTACTCCTCTAAGCATCAAAAGCATGAAAAGTTAGTTTCTCCCGAGTGTGCAAGCCTACCATTTTGTAGGAATACTTCTTTGCCAGTTCTTGCTCCCAGAATGGACATCTCCTGAATTCAGACAAAGGGGATCCAACTGGGTCTGTCTTTATCGGTGAATGATTTTCACACTAGAAACCATTTACACATGGATTATCTCTTTAAAATAAAATGGATTTTCTTTCATATAAACCATGTAATAATCACATTGCTAGTACAGGTTAATGTTCTATGTAACCTTTATCCACACCTCTGGACATATTATTGATCCTAGCAACTTTTCCCCCTTATTTCATTCCAAGTGATATTAACTTTCCCCTATGTTCCATAAACTGTGGTCATCAGGAAGCAGTTAGGACTGAATATATTACTCAAATGTCACTCTTGTGGTCATGTATTACAAGTGCTGTATAGCAACATGGGATGAAAATATTATCTATGAATAATTTAATACCACAAATACATTTATAAAATCTTTGTCTATGTACCTGTCCCTCCTTGAAATAAAACCATATCCTGCTAGGTCATGATGCCTGTATTATAAAAAGGATAGTTGTATCAGAAATCTTAGGGCCTAACTACCATGGAAAACGAAGAGCACAGACTTCAGAAGGACAAACTACAGAATGGCAAAACATTCCATCAAGGAAAAAAAAGGCAACATCGCAGAAAGCAAATCCAACATTCCTTCCTGCTGTCCCCTTTGAGCAAGGGAAGGCATGATCCCTCCTGATTGATTGAAGGACCTTGATTTTTTAAATTTTTTTTATTTATTTATGATAGTCACAGAGAGAGAGAGAGAGAGAGAGAGAGAGAGAGTGAGAGAGAGAGAGAGAGAGGGGGGCAGAGACACAGGCAGAGGGAGAAGCAGGCTCCATGCACCGGGAGCCCGATGTGGGATTTGATCCCGGGTCTCCAGGATCGCGCCCTGGGCCAAAGGCAGGCGCCAAACCTCTGCGCCACCCAGGGATCCCAGGACCTTGATTTTTATCTTAAATGATTTCTTCAAGATTTTTCAGAACAACTTTTGAATAATTTCCATGTCAATAGAGTAGGATGAAGTCATTTCTAGGAGTTGGAAATTGAGCTGGCTACATTGGATTGTAACACGTGTGAAAGTTTTCCTCTTCATTCTCCAACCCAATGGTTTGCTCTGTGACAGTACGGTTCCAAGATCAGTATTTCACCCTTAGATCTTATATCCTCAGATCTTACATACTTAGAGCCTCACTGAGCTACTCACTTATATCTTGCTTAGTAGATTGTTTATGTGGGTTTGCAGTATGTTCCTGTCTACAAGTCATGTGAGGGAAGAGCAGCCTTCTGAACTGCCTGCCTCACCCTTATGGAGAGGAGTGGCACTCAATGACCACCCCACTTGGGGCTTCCAGCTTCCTCCTTCTCTCATACTCTCCTGTTATCAACCCATATCACAGTGAGGATCAGTGGAGCTTCAGGGTCATGGCCAACAGTCTTCTCAGTGTCCTAAAATCTTTACTATTTAACTCTTCATGGTCCTGAACCCCTTTGAGATCTGATGAAAGCAACTGACCCTTTCCCTGGAGCCATGCACACTATGCACTTGATACTATGAAGTGCCAAGTTGAAATTCCCCTTGTTGATATTTTTGGAATAAATAGAGGTGTGGGTGTCTAAATACATAAAGTAGTCGCACAGAAAGGTGACAGCTCAAAGGATGTCATTTCCTATGGCTGTTTGGTTTCTACTGGGTTTGCACTGGGTACTATTCAATTCCCATTTCTCTCACTTTGGAACACTGGCTTTATTTGGAGTCATGGATGGACAGCCCTTGTAGTACATGGGTGTGGGTCATCAAGAAGGATGGAGCTATTTCATGGAGTTCACTGGTGTGGCCATCCATCTTCTATTAGAGAAGCACTAAGGAATACCAGCATTGGGCTAGCTTCTCCTACCTTCCACATTTTACCCTAACTATATCCGTTTTCTGTAGAGCACACCTTGAACTCCTGTATTCATCAATGCTCCTGAGGCTGATGTTGCTATGATCAAAGCCCGTATTTCTCAAGTGTGGTCCTGATACCATGTACATCAGAATCCCTGGGAGCGCTTGGGGTTATATCCCGAGGGCCCTAGTAGATCAGATGAAGGCAGAAATCTGTCATTTTAATCAGCCTCCCAAGGGAGCCTTACACATGCTCAAGTTAAGAATCGCAGTTCCAGGCAGACTGTTCTTTGTCACGCTGCAGAAATTGCTACATTTCAACATGGCAAATATATCACAGTTCTACCTGTTTAATGTACTATGTACTATTGTAGCAATGTACTTTTGTAGTAACGTAAGGAAAATGTAAAAGTAATCAATTACTAAGAAATAACAAAAAGCAAAGTTGTGTGTTCCTGGAGTTCATCCTTTCCAGGCTCTTCCTGTGAAAAGAACTGATCTTTCAAAAAAATTTTGTTTTAAAACCACAAATTGAAATCTTTTCCTTACAACATAAACAATCAGAAATCTAACGTGGAAGTATGTTACAGAATCGTTGAAGTCAGAATTTCCGCAGGAGAAGGCATTCAGGAAAGAATCAGAGGAATTCCCATTCTGGAGAAATAATTCAGCAAAATGACAAAGAAAAAAGTGAGAGATTCTATTTAGATTTTCAAATATCTATTCAAACAACTATTTAGTTTTTAAAAATATTTTTAAATTTATTCATGAGAGATAAGCAGAAAGGCAGAGACATAGGCAGAGGGAGCAGCAGGCTCACCATGGGGAGCTTGATGTGGGACTCCATCCCTGGACCCCGGGATCATGACCCCTGGGTCATGAGTGGTTTAGACCCTCAACCACTGAGCCATCTAGGTTCCCCCAAACATCTATGTAGATGTCAAATGCAGTTTGGGATTTTCAACAGTTCCAAAAAATGTCATTGTAATCTTCAGCAAGCGCATACTGTGTGTCATACCCTAGAGATACAATGGGAGACCTTTCTAGTCAATATTGATCCTCTAGGCATTGTCTGCCTTCCCTATCAATTCTCCTGGATGCCATTGGTCCTTCCTGCATCCTTGACAACACTCATGCCTCTGTTATCACCCCCAAAGCAAACATAACCTGTCATTCTTCTTCTAAAGATGCCTCAATGGTGGCCTATAGTCTCCACCAGTCTTCACTATAGGTGAAATGTAAATTCTTTGGCCTGACATTGACAAGCTGTCTACCATCTGACCCCACAGAGTCAGAGTGCAGAGAGAGCAGTACAAAGTCTACTGCCCACACACCTCCCAGCATGAATGCAAAGTACACCCTCAACATGAATGCCTCCTAAAGAAGATCCAAGTGATCCCTCCAGGCTCAGCTTAAGGAGGAGTGTGGCAAGCAGAATAATGGCCAAAGATGTCCACATCCTAATCCCCAGAACCTTAGATGGTGAGAGGGACTCTGCACATGTGATTAAGGATGTTGAGATGGGGAAATTATCTGGATCATCTAGGCAGTTCCAATGTAATCACAAGGGTTCTTAACAGCAGGGAGCCCTTTGCAGCTGCAAAGAGCCAGAGGGATGGCAGTATGAGAAAGACTCAGCCTGCCTTTGCTGGGTTTGAAGACTGGTGAAGGGGTCATGAGCCAAGGAACATGGGCAGCCTCAAAAGTTGGAAAAGACAAAAGAACATGGATTTTTCCCCCACACCCCCCAGAAAGACTGTAGCCAGCACTTTGATCTTAGTCTGGTGAGAACCATGTCACACTGTGACTTCTAGAACTGTAAGAAAATAAGTTTGTGTTTTAAATCACTACATTTGTGCTAATTTGTTATAGGAGCAATAGGAAACAAACACAGGCCACCTCTTCCATGAGGCCTTCCCTAATCACTCTGGCCCACTACAGTCTTTCTCTTCCAATCCCACTTTGGACTTCCCAACCCACCTATAGCCTACCCTGCCCATATCATAGCACACCAGTTATTTCATGTCTATCTTATTTCCCCAACCATGAAACTGTATTCTATTCAAGTATAGAGCATATGTTTTTACTTTTCTTTCATACCTCATTCAGTCCTCAAGAGTGTTGGTCACAAAAAAAGGTTTTTTATAAACTCATCCATTCAATGACACCGATCCACAAGACAGTATCAAAGTACTACCACGTCATCTCAGACAACTTAAGTAAAATTCAACTCGTGATGTCATAGATTAGCTATGAATAATTCTGGTGTCCTAATTCAAAGAGCTATAATTGTAATATGGAGATGCTTTCACACAAATTGATTGCTAACAACTTATACATCCTTCTTAATTATAGCAAAAGAAACACAAACAGCTGATGTGCAGTGAACAGTATACTCCTTGAGGACATCTGTCCCAGCACAGTGTGTGGCACATTGTGGATAATCAACAACCCTGGCCAAATGGGTGAGTGTTTAAGGGTCACACATAATATGACCATCAAACACAGGAAAACAGTTGCATCTGATCTAGCAATTACTGACTATTGCAGGGTCTGTTATAGTAACTCTATTTTATTCCATACTCACTGTTCCTTTTTGTTGGATAATGCTGTTATAATTAGGAGATTTTTCAAAGGCAATGATGTCTCCACTGTGACAGAACAGATAACAGAGAAATAATTTTAGTAAGCCACCTGTTTCTGAGCGCAAGCATGAAGTAATTTTTTTTTTTTGCAGCAAGTTTACTTATATGGGGTATAACTTTTATTTCAAAACTCTCCTCCAAGTTTCTATATATGACTGGTGATTAGCACCTGCTTGGAGTTAAAAAAATCAATTTCTGTGACTGAGACTGCCATGTATTTCTTTTTAAGGGTTTATTCCTAAAAAAAAAAAAAAAGGGTTTATTCCCCCTTAGAAGTAAGGTTATGATGTCACCATGGGTAGAGCTTGCTCCTGAAAGAAAAGAAAAATCATTATGGAAATGAAGTTTTATACTTCCTGATTTGGGGCTTTTAAATTGACCAATTCAGAAATGATAATATCTTCTGAGTTGATGATGTAGTAGGCACCTTCGCAGAACAAGGAAATGGAGGATAATGAGATGCACATTGCATTTCCCCATGCCTCTTGATTCATACCTTATAATGAAGACATTTGTATGTCATGGAGAACAGATTCAGTCCTCTCCATGTGGTGTGGTACATTTTCCCTCTAATTCTGGGTATTTGAGAAACTGGGAGCCCAGAGATGACCCCCTTTGCACAGGAGATGTGTATTTGCTGGCTGCCAGAGGAGGTGGCATCTCCTTCCCAGTTCCCCTACCGTCCTCAGAGCTGTGGAGGCTCTGTCCACTCCAACTCAATGCACATCATTACCCCAGATTGTTTCAACTCTATGTAAACATACAAAGAAAAGAGGAAGGCAGTAGACTAGTTCTTTACATCTGGAAGCAAGGCGGTGGTCTTCAAGATAGGATGGCCTGGGAGGAGGTCAGAGTCCAGGGGAGCAGGGGAGATGGAAGCCAATGACTTTTATCTCACACAGGGAGAGACTACAGCCCCTTCCAGCCTCTCCAAAGCCCCAGAAGCTCCCTGCTGAAGGTTTCTGTGTCTCCAGTCTCCAACCCAACTTGTAGGAAACTGAGATTACTTGATACCCCTCTGATGAATGTTTCTAAGTAATATTCTATTTCAAAACAGGGCAAATAGATTAGGGTTTGGATACAGAACCACTAGAAAGCCACCCTCTTCACCTTCCATTAAGAGTTGTTATCACAACGGAATTGTACTTTGGAGTGCTCAATGACAAGAGGGTTTCAGAACATGGGATCTGAACAGAATCTGGAGGAAAGATATATTTATCTTTCTCTACATAGCATGATGGATTGATGGATGGTGCAAGGAGAGCCACAGGTGAAGAATTTGAGATGTCTTGGAATTCTACTTGTCATATCCCAGTGGTCTCTCGGGTAGGTATGGACAATGATGGAGTTTCTCCAGGTAAAATATGTAAACAGCCCATTGCCACTCAGGTTCTGAGACAGTTCCTCAAGATCAACAAATAATAAACAAAACATTGGATAAAACCTAGAATGAAAGAAGACAGAGGAAGGGTGCCTGGATGGCTTAGTCGGTTGTGTCTGCCTTCAGCTCAGGTCATCATCCCCGGGTCCAGGGATTGAGCCCCACATCAGGCTCCCTGCTCAGTGGGGAGTCTGTTTCTCACTCTCCCTCTATCCCTCCCCCCTGCTTGTGTTCTCTCTCTTGCTCTCACAAATAAAAAATAAAAGATCTTAAAAAAAAAAAGATAGGTCAGAAAGTTCACTGAGTAAACGGCTAATAGAAGAGGAATTTATATAAAAATATATAGTCATCAGCCTTGAAGAGATGTCCTAAAAATCACTTGTGAGGCCTCTTGTCAACTAAATTGGAAGGAAAAAATTTCTCTATAATTCCATATTCTGTTAATATGCTACTCCTAATATATTCTCTTTGGAAAAACGAATGCAAGATATTCATTCAAAATATGAGTGTATTCAGTGTCATCCATCCATCCATCCATCCCTCATCAAATATTTACTGCATGCCTACTATATGTCAGGCACTGCACTAGGCTTTGGGGGATATAGCTATGATCATGGTAGAGAGGCTGTTCTCACAGAGGTAACAGCCTATAGAGGATAAAAGATGCTACATAACTGCAAAGATACTGCATGGGAGTTAAGACGGTTGCAGTATGGGGTGTTAGGGGAACAAATGTCGGGGGGCCTGTGCTATCCCATTGTTAGTCTACGTGTCTGTAAATTATCAGTTTGATAAGCTCAGGAGAGCTTCACTTGTGATTAGTTAGCCCCTTTGGTTGGTACTTAACAACACTTGGACAGCACTTACTAAACTCTTTTGATGATGACAGCAATCTTCCTGGGACATTCCTTTAGCTGCTTAGAAACAGGAATCTGGAAGCTAGAAGGTTTGATTTCTGACTTAAAGCAAGACAACAGGGATGCCTGGGTGGCTCAGCAGTTGAGCCAATGGCTTCAGTTCAGGGCGTGATCCTAGAGTCTGGGATCAAGTCCTACATTGGGCTCCCTGCTTGGAGCCTGCTTCTCCCTCTGCCTGTATCTCTGCCTCTCTCTGTCTTTGTGTCTCTCATGAATAAATAAATAAAATCTAAAAAAAAAAAAAAAAAAAGGCAAGACAAGGGCAACCCTCTTGCCTTATTGCTCAGCCCCTCTGCTCTGACCCTGATTCTGGCAGCTTTGGAAGCCAATCAACTGAGAGTATAAATGCGAGTCCCAAGTTTCTGCCATGTGTTTAACATAGTATATGAGTTTAATTTAACAACCATTGAAAGGAGCATGGTGTTACCCTCCTCACTGTTCAAAGGAGGCTGAAAGGGAACTTCCTGCCATATAGAGGCCTTTGTGTATCAGACTAGGAAACACAAGCCCCCTATTCTCAAGGGGGAGTTGTTTTATTTTCATAACATTTAGATGGGGGATTTTATCCTTTGAAACAATAGTGACAGGAAAAATAAAATCTCATCTTCAAAGAGAGATGTTACAAAAAAGTGTCCATCTCTTTCTGGCCAGACAGTGACAGCTCACTTGTTCAAAAATGGCAAGGTTTTTGCCATTTTTGCCAAAGGTTGCCTCTTCCAACCTTTGGATCCCTTAATTCAGGTCAATGGCTCATAACATGCATCTGGGCTTAGTGTAATCCTATCTATTTATTTAAAAAATTTGCTAGTCTCAAAGGCCCCCTTCAAGCAAAGATGCATGAAAGTATGCACCAGTTAGTGAGAGAGAGGGAGGCAGTATGAGAGCAAGGCTACAAAGCAGGTGAGCAGAGGGTTGCTGTTGGAGACCAGTCTTGTGGCAAGAGGGGGATCCATGGAGGCCCAGGGTGAGGGCATTGGTGCCCAGAGGATCTGGCAAACTAGGCCAAACAGACACTGTAGACATTGGCCCCATGCTTTAATCTTAAGACAAGGCTGGGCTGAGCTAGAAAGGGAGACTGGAAGACAGGATAGGTCTATCACTCAAGGAGAGAGGCAATCAGGGTGGAGAGGGTAGGGAGGCCAAAGCAGCATTGGAGGTGACAGTTTCAGCTCTTTGGGTGCCAGCCAGGATGGCCTCGTGTTCTAGGGGTCACTGTTACTGCATCACTTCCCTTGTGTGGTTCTGATTCAGTCCTTTGGGACATTTATTAGGTTGTGGTCAAAAGCATAGTCATTGCTGAAATATGGTTCTAATAAAACCACACTAACATCCAGAGCCAGCCTTGCCATGAATGAAGGGCTTCCAGTCCACCAGGTCTTCTTCCACCATTCCCTGAGGCCTGAGGTATTTCATGGTGTCAAATCCAGTGAAGCTCAGGGCTTAAGAGAAACCCCGAATCAAGTCTGCCCGGTGAAGTCACTTGTGTTCCTTATGAACTGTCTCCTGAGCCCCAGGCCCAGGATGTCAGGATTTAAGCACTAGGGATGGGGTGGTGGTGGTCAGAAGGGGCCACAAAGGGTCCCCTGGAAATGGAGGGAGAGAGACTTAGGAAGAAGGAAGGCTCAGAATTCATACAGTACGATAGAGAATCTGGAGCAGACTCCCTCTTGAGCATGGAGCCCGATGCAGGACACAGGGCTTAATCTCATGACCCCAAGATCATGACCTGAGCAGAAATCAAGTGTTGGGTGCTTAAGAGACTGAGCCACCCAGGCACCCCATTACTTGAATTAGTTTTTATGATAAATTTGGCTAAAAAAGGATCCATCATGAGGAGGACTGCTATGTGGATTATATGGCACACAACTCATTTTTTTTTTTTTAACCATAAAATCTTTCAAATGCAGTGTTAGCTCAATACACTTTTTGGCATTTGACTTTCTTATAGTCTAAGTACAATTTGCATTCACATTCTCAGGTTTTGACATCATTTGTCATTAATCCAGACTTTCATTTACATCATTTTGGCCTCGTAATTTGTCCTCTCAAATCACTCCAACAGCAGTGAAACAACTTGAAGCAATTACAAAGGTAAGAGGATAAAAATGTAATAAAACCTAATTCGTGGACCATACTTGTTTGGTGTCAGATTGCAGAGCAAAGGTGCTTCACTTTCCAGTCATTAAAGGGTCCAATTTCAATTTTTACTCAAAGCACATGAATAATTATATTTCAGTTTGATTAGATGAACTTAACTTGATGAATATTTTTATAGCTAAAATTAAAATAATAAATGTATGTAGCTGTAGAAGGACACATGTCATTAGGATTGAAAAACAAAAGCTTTCTTTGATATAATTTTGCTTTTACCAGTGATAATAATCCCTACAATCCACTGAGCACTTAATTATTGCTAAGTGCTTTACTTTGTATTACCTAAATTCTTCCAACATAACAATCCACAAGGTAGATAGATAATAGTTCATTATTATCCCCATTTTATGTATCAGAAAAGAGAAACAATTCAAAGAGCTAGAGACCCAGCTCTGACTGCAGAGCCTTATCTCTATCCATTCTGTCTTGCAAGATGTACGTTTAGGATAAAAAACAGTGTACATGAGGACAGAGTAAGACATCAGGTATTTGAAACTTAAAACAGACAATAACTACCTTATTTTAAAAACTGGTTTGCTGAGTGTTCGTGGATTAGTCATGTCCTGCATTGGGGGCTGCTGGTTTTTATACTGCTTAACCGTACCCTGACCCATTAGATTTTATGAGCAACTTAACTGCAAAATGATGACTGCAGGGAACACCTTTGCAAATGTTGGAAGTCTAATCCATTCACCTTCACCCTCCTGAGGTAAAACTCGGCAACCAGAAGTCAAGTTTCACCGGCAGAGAGCAAACAGCACGTTGCCTTGTAGCGGCCCATGGGTGAGGGAGGGAGGCTTTGAGCAAACCGGATCATCCAGCATTCGCGAGCTCGGGAGTGCTACCTGCTTTTATAATCTTTTCCAGGCAAGGCGCAGTCTAGGGTATAATTCCCCACACGTATGTTTCTCGAGCTGCTAGACAGCACCCAGGTAATGCGTATTTTTTTAACCTTCGCATGTTCTAACCAGCCTTGAAAACTATAGGGTGGACAGGGCCAAAAAGCGGGTTGCAACTTGGACACCTTGTTAGTACCTGAGAGTCAGGCCCTCTGGGGCTCACCAGAGCCTGGGGCCGCGACCCAAACCGATGGAAAGGAAGCCGTTCTTGGGTCTGGAGAAGGACTCTGAAGGAACTGCTGGTGTTCGCTCTGACATCATTAGGTCTGCGGTGCCCACAATTGCCAGGCTGACAGCTCCCTGTGAACTCATTCTCCTCAAGGGTGGTGTGGTCTGAAAGACGAACCCTTTGCCTTTCTGCTTTGTCGGCAGGACTAGCCAGCCTTGGACTCACAGCCCTGGATCCCGCAGGCCCGAGGCCCACCGAGGCAGCCCCCTGAGCTCATGAGCTGGCCGAAGAACAAAGGGCCAAAGAACAAAGCCATAGAATGTCGAAGGCACAATTTTAGAAGATTTTAAAGGGCTTTTAATCTCCTAAGTTTGAAAAGCTGGGAGAGAGAGAGAGAGAAAGAGAGAGAGAGAGTGAGAGGGAGAGGTGGAGAGAAAGAGAGAGAGAGAGAGAGATTGTTGCTGGGAGAGGAATGAGGGCAAGGGTTAGTTTCCATATTTCCTGAGAGAAATATGAGCCTCTGTACAACTGATTTCAGAATTTACATTAGGTAGAATGGGAATTCATCTATTTGCAACATGACAAAGACGTTTTCCTTGGAACATACTAACGGGGATTTTGCCTCAGAGGAAGAGCCTAACCGTGAATTAAGCAGGGTTGTTTCTCTAGATGTGACAATAATACACACACTCTCCTCCCATTCCCCTCTTTTTCCCCAGACAATAATAAAGCATTTTATACTCTGGCCTCAATTCTTCAGTGAGTTTCTAGGTCAGCAATTATACCCAGGTCCAAGTCTCAATCTGGTTGCCAGCTAAACAAGATTGGAATCTGGGGAGGCCTATTCCCTGTAAAATTATGTTACCCCGGAGAGGGGAGCAGGAGGGAAAACGTTCTGGATTTTGTGAAGGGGTCCTTTTCATATGGTGCACACTGCATATTTATAGTTATTTTTCTTTTTCCAAAAAAAAAAAAAAAAGGGAAGAAGAAGAAAAGCCTCAAACTTTTCATTTGCTTTGAAAATCAAACCTCGGTCTCTGCTTGGTTCAGGGCAGACGCTGCCTCAGCAGTTTTTAGTGAAATTCAGCACCACCCCCACTCCACCCCACTGCAAGCGAATGCTGTTGACACACTGGACTCCTGATCTGCTCCTTGGCCACCTATTTAGGTGTCCAGTGAAGGGAATCATCAGTGAATGTGGCCCCTGGCTCTGAATCATGTCTTCCTGCTGCTTTTGTTTGCTTGCATGGAGGGCTTGCATGGTGGGATGGATGGTGTCAGAGACCTGGGCATCAGAAGTTCTAGACTGATGAGCCTTTGGAGGAACAATATGGAGGAAATAGGGAGGAGATAGGGACTTATTTTGATACTAAATCTATGTTAATTAGGTTATATGCTTCTTTGCAGCGCTTGGTGGTGGTGGTGAGGAGAAAGCGAAGTCCCCCAAAGCAACCTGGGTTCCTTGTCAAATCTATGTTGACACTCCTATTGGTGTTTCCATTTCTTTCCTTAACACAAGGTCCAGAAGGCATAAAAGGCAAACAGAATGCCCTCGAACAGCATGCACACAGCTCAATAACTCAGGTGGTTGTTGCTGGAAATGGAGTATATTCCACTCTAAGACCCTGCTGACAAGCCATGCTGTTAAAAATAAAAATGAAACAAAACAAAAAAACCAACCACAATAACAACAAAACCTAAAAATTCAGATTCCTATTCTTCTCATAGGCAAATTTTCATAAGATAGTTTTTGTAAATTAGTCTTCACAGAGAGATGTGCCTGCTTCATTGGGACATTCAACTTTTGGAAACTATGAATATACTCATCTGTGGTTTGCTGTGGGTTTCCTTCTGTGTTTTAAACACTGGGGAGATCATGCTCCTGAAGGTGAATGTAAACATGCTTCAGCAGCAGATGCAGTTGCCCACTGCCCACAGGGCTTGAAGACTTTCCCAAGCCTGCAGAGGGCCCCTCCAGTTCTGTGCCTCTTGGCTCTAACGAGTCTTGCTTGGTTATGGTAATGAGGCCATTTAAGGTCTCCAGAGGAAGAACAACTGGGCTGCCATTGCCACTTCCACACAGAGGAATGTGCAGGAGAGTGCTTTGAAATAAAGAACTGAACTCTGTGAGAAGAGAGAATGGGTGTGGGCAGAGGAAACCCTAAAACCTTGGCAGATACGGCCTGGAAAAATGGGCAAGGGAATACTGTGGGGATACTTCATTGGACCTATCATATAGGATTAGGCCTCATTTATTATTTGAAATCGAAATTTTTAATTGAGTTAACTGTAGATTGACATGTAGTAAGGAATGATTTGAAGAGCTTCCTTTTATACTCTGTCCAATTTCCCCCAATAGTAACATTTCACAAAACTATAGTCAATGTCCCAACCTGGATGTTGACGTTGATGCAATTCACTGATCTTACTCAATTTTATCAAGTTTTACCTAAACTCATTTTTATGTGTATTTAGTGCTATATAATTTTATCACCTGTGGAGATTCATGTGTCCATCCCGCCACAGACAACATATAGAACAGTCTCATGATCACAAGGATCCTTGTGTTGCCTATCTATAACCATACCCACCTCTTGCTTCTCTACCCCTGGTCCCTGGCAACCACTAATTTGTCCTCTATTTTAAAAATTGTGTCATTTAAAAATGTTTTATAAATGGAATCATAAGGCATGGAACCTTCTGAGACAGGAGTTTCTTCACTTAGCATCTAGAGATTCATCCAAGCTGTCAAATCAGTAGTTTATTCTTCTTTGTTGCTGAGTAATATTCCATGGCATAGATGTACCAGAGTTTGTCTAATCATTCACCCAATGAAGGAAATCAGGGCTGATTCTAATTTTTGGCCATTATAAAGAAAGCTGCTGAACAGCAGTTGTGTTGTTTTATTAAATTAATTAATTAATTAATTAATTAATTAGAGATAGAGTGAGCATGTGAGCACAAGCAGGAGGGGCAGGGAAAGGGAGGAGAATGTCAAGCTGACTGTGCTGAGTGTGGACTCTGACATGGGGCTTGACCTTATAACTGTGAAATCATGACCTACAACTGTGAGATCACAACCTGAACTGAAACCAAGAGTCAGATGAGGAACTTACTGTACCACCCAGGCACCCCATACAGATTTTTATGTGGATCTAATTCTTCATTTGTATGGGATAAATGTCCAAGAGTACGATTGATGGTTTGAATATTCATTGTATGTTTAGTTTTATAAAAACTGCCAAACAATTTTTAATTCTTACCAGCAATGTGTAAGTGATGCAGCTTCTCTGGATCCTCATCAGCATTTGGTGATTGCTGTTATTTTATTTTAGTCAGTCTGATAGGCATGTAGTTATATTTCACTATGGTGTTAATTTGCATTTTTATAATGATTAATGTTGCTGATCATTCTTTCATGTTCTTATTTTCCATTTGTATCTCTTCTTCAGTGAGATATATGTCTTTTGCTCATTTTCTAATTTTACTAATTTTTTTTACTGTTTTGAGAATTCTTTATATATACTAGTTACTAGTCCTTTCTCCCAATTTCTATATTGTCTTTCCGTCTTCTTCATACCATCTTTCACAGAAAGCAATTTTTAATTTTGGTGAGATCCAACTTATTAGCTTTTTCCCATAGGCTGTGGTTTTGGTATCAAGGGGCACCTTGGTGGTTCAGTCAGTTATATGGCTGCCTTCACCTCAGGTCATGATCTCAGAATCCTGAGATTGAGCCCTTCCTTGGGCATTCTGTTCAGTGGGGAGTCTGCTCCTCTCTATCCCTCTGTGCTCTTTCTCTCTCAAATAAATAAAAATAAAATCTTAAAAAATATTTTCATGGTTTAAAAGTAAGTCTGTGATCCATTTTAGTTAATTTTTGTATAAGTTGCGAAGTTTAGTTGTGAGTTGTTGTTGTTGTTTTTTTTTTAATGTGGACATCTTAGTTGTTTCAGCACCATTGAAAATCTAGTCTCTTTCCATTGAACTTCTTTTGCACCTTTGTGAAAAGCCAGTTGAGTATATTTGAGTGGATCTATTTCTGGATTCTCTACTCTGCTTGATCTGTGTCTGTGCCTCACCAAAACCACACTGCAGTCTTGATTACTGTAGCTATATTACTTGACATTTTTTTTTTTTTACTTGACATTAAGTATCAAGTAGTGTTTCCTCCCACTTAATTCTTCTTTGTCAGGACTGAACTATATTAGGGCCTTGCCTTTCCACATAACTTTTAGAATAAGATTGTCTATGTCTACAAAAAACCTTGCTGGGATTTTTTTTAAACAACTTCACTGAGAGATAATTCACATACCATACAATTCACCCATTTAAAGAGTGCAATTCAGTGTTTTCTTCATATATTCACAGGGTCATACAATTGTGCAGAAAACAGATAACACAGCGGCACTGAGACTGCTCTCCTTAGAAAGGCCTGCTTGCAAGATTGGCCCTTGGCTGGAGTCTGGGAACTTGGTTCCCAGAGTGTTCTCAGTTAACAGTTACTGATAAGAGTGGTTCCCTGTGCCTAGACTGTTTGTGCAAACAATATAATTTATGTTGAATAACATATTTTCTTTCTGGGACTCCGTCATTTTGGCATATGCTAGGAAGAATATGCTTATGACCAGCCCCCAGTAAAAACTTTGAATGTGGAGTCTCTCAATGGGCTTACCTGAATAGAAACATCACATATCTGTTGCTGCATTTTTGTTGCACAGAGGAGTATGCTCTGTGTGATCCCTCACAGGAGAGCAAGAGCATATAGAAGCCTAAACATGCATGCCTCCAGACCTCTGCCTCTTTTCCCCTTATGTTCCAACTGTGTATCCTTACTATGTCTCTCTAGTAAATTTTAGCCATAGGTATGAATATATTATTTTGGTTTGCTTAGTTTATCTAGTGCTACTGGGGCTCCCTCCTAGTGCTACCTGAGGGAGCTGGAGGGCTATTCCAAGATTGGGTGAGGGGTTTCTCTCTGTGGGGCACGGGTTCCCTCCATTGGTGCTCCCCAGCTCCCTCTGGGTGCAGTAGAGACAGAGGTTTCCTAGACTAGGCCACTTGCTATAGCTGGGTCTCCCTTGACAGATTAGCTCAAACTCCTCAGTGTATCTCTTGGTGGAAAAGGGGTATCTCAGACCCAGAGAGTAATGAGAGTGCTTTCTTTGGCTACTTAGTTTTGGTGAGACTTCCCTTGGCTGCTATTAGAGAAACTAGAGGAGGAACAAGTCTACCCAGATGCCTTGTCTTGCTAGGTAGGGGGCTGGGAACCAGTGGGTCTGGGTGAATGGGGGAAGATACACAGTGCCCTATCACAGTGCTGGTTGTGCAGTCCTGGGGTCCCCAGCCAGCTCACTTTCTTCTTACCACCTTTCAGAGTTTTCCTTTCTTCTTGCATTATTACCAGGGTTTACAGATGTGCTTAGCAAGGAGGAGCAGAAAGAAATGGGTGTATGCCATCATCTAGGCCTGGCCAAAAGTCCCTACCATCATTTTTAACTCATCATATTTTAATTTGTTAGGCACAATCATATAATCAAGCATTCCAATCACTGGTGACATTAATTTATAATGTATACAAGGTCTGCTTTCAGAAGGTTTTGGATGCAGCATGGATGATGTACAGGGAACAAGATACTCAAGATACTGTGGATTCATTTTTCCTTGCTGATTCCCTCTAATACAAATAGATACCCTGGAAATTTTTCAATGGGACATGATGAAAGTGCTCTGAAAGCTGGAAAGTAGAAGGTAGACTGACCAGAGAAGAGATAGTGTGGCAAGTGCCTGAAGGCACTTTTCTTTTTATGTCCCACTCATAGTTGGATTGGGTACTGGAGAGACCTGTAACCCAGAACTGTCAGTAGGAATAGGCATAAATCCCAAGAAAAATCTACACTCTCTGAACAAAGTGCTAGGAAAGGGAAGTCTAATAGAGACCCAGAGGGGGCTGCAACCTTTGCTTCTGGAGCATGGACTGGCAACCCAGTTTGACCACAGTGGCAGTCTCAATACCCAGGATGCTGATCCACCTGCAGAGACAGTACTGAGTTCTTTGGGAATTCAATGGAGTATAGAAGGGCAAGCATGCTACCCACAGGAGCAATGCCAGCAGAACCTAGTACTTCCCTGCCTGACACCAATTAGCATAAAAGGACCCAGACCCAGCCACTCTGGCTTTCTGCATTCCCCACAGAAGATGGCCCAGGGGAGCAGCAGGTTCAGCCCCTGTAGGTAGCACCAGTAAGGAATTGACCAGCAGTCCCTGTGGTGCCAGAAGAATGAAGCAGACCAGAACAGCATGCAAGGGCTCTGAAAATTAAACCATCTTTAGTCTACAGCACACAAAAGTAGGCCAGAACCTATATGCTACACCTAAACAGGGTGACTGGTAAAGTAGAAGATTTAATAGGATTGAAAATCTTCTAACAGCATAACCCAAATGCTTGGGATACAATAGAAAATCAATAGAAAAAGCCCAAAATAGAATAGAAAAATACATAGATCAACAGACCAGAATAGAAGGGCCAGTAGTAAGCCCATACATTTATTGTCAATTAATTACAACAAAGCAGCCAAGAATATACAACAATAAATGATGTTAGGGAAACTGGACAGCCACATGCAAAGTAAATGCTAAAGATTTTATTTATGCATGAGAGACACAGAGAGAGAGGCAGAGACACAGGCAGAAGGAGAAGCAGGCTCCATGTAGGGAGCTCGATGTGGGACTCGATCCCGGGACTCCAGGATCACGCCCTGGGCCGAAGGCAGGCGCCCAACCACTGAGCCACCAGGGATCCCCTCATGCTGCCTTCTTGAGAGAATTAAACTTATTTCAGTGAGAAATATCAATGGGCTAGCTCCGCCAGGGCTGCTGAGAAAGTCTTCCATCTGGTCACTCTGCCTCCATTTAAAAGAGGCAGAGGCAGAAGGATCTCCTTTTAAAATACGAATCAGAAACACCACATGACCCAGTAATTCTACTGCTGGGTCTTTACCCAAAGAAAAGAAAGACGCTAATTTGAAATGATGCATGTGCTCCTCTGTTCATTTATGCAGCATTATTTACAATAGTCAAGGTATGGAAGCAACCCAAGAGTCCATCCATAGAGGAATGGATAAAGAAGATGTGGTGTATATATGCACAATGGATAATATTAACTATAAAAACGGATGAGATCATGTCACTTGTGACAACATGGATGGACCTAGAGGGTTATTATACTAAGTGAAATAAGTCAGATAGAGAAAAAAATACCATATGACTTCACTTAACAGTAGAATGTAAAAAACAAAAATGAATAAACAAAAAGCAGCATCAGACCTACAAATAGAGAACAAACTGGGGGGTGCCAGAGACAAGGAAGGGGGAAGGATGGTCACCATGGGTAAAGGAGATTGGGAGGTACCCCCAAATTCCAGTAATGGGGTGAGCACAGCATAATGTATATAGTTGTTGAATCACTATGTTGTACACCAGAAACTAATGTAACAGGTGTGTCAAGTATACTCAAATTTTTAAAAATTCAAATAAAAAGAAATCAGATTGCTTCACTACCCAGCCTGAGACTCTCAAGTGGCTCTTTATCACACCCACAACAATATCCAACCTCCTTGCCAAGACTTTTAGGTCCTGCTTGTATGTTCAGATACAAGAACTCCTCCCACTCTTCTGCTCATTCACCAACCTCCACCCTCAGACTTTCTTGCTGTTCTCTGGAGTCATCCCTGCCTCAGGCCCTTTGTGCTTGCTCTTTCCTCTGCCTGGAATACTTGTCCCCCAGATCTTCACTTGGCTGGCTCTTTTTTTTCACATTTCTGCTCAAAAGGCATCTTTTCAAGGAAGTCTTCCCATGACTTAATTTTATGGTCTTCAGAGTAATCTTGCAATTGTTCCTTTTTTATTGTCTTACATCTTCACCACTAAAACTGACAAGAGGGGAGACCTTGTTTGTCTTGTTTACTGCTTTATTATCAGTGACTAGAACAGGGTCTGACTTATTGTGGGAACTCAAATATTTGTTGAATAAACAAAAAAATGAATGGATGAGTTATACAGTTTTCACTGGAGAAATGAAATTTTTGTTTTGAGACCTAATTTTTAAGAGGAATTTGTCATACAGATCCTTCTATAAAATGTACAATAGAAGACATTTTCATCTGTGTATTTCATAGATTATTAATAACAGTGTATCACTTATTATATTTCTGCATTCTAAAATACATATTAAGTATTTTCTAAAATCTGGAACCAGTAAGGCAGTTAAATCTTAGTGCTTTAAAAAATCTCTTAAATGGCCAAGACTGTAGAGTTTATCAATTATCAAATATTATTAAATATGTGTTGAGCATGAAAAGCGCCTGGTGTTGGGCTTATCTCATGGATCATCCAATGTCACCCCTGTTCTTATCTCTCTGTCTCCTGATAGCCCTCCTCTTCCTTGTTGAGGATAAAACCTACATTTTTTCCCACAAAGACCAGTTCCAGATCCTCTCTCTGTGACATCAACCCAGAGACCTTAGGACACTCTTGGCATCTCACGCTGCTGAGTGCCAGTCTTATCATGCTGTGGGGCTCTCTAAACTGTTGGCTGGGTGCTCTGGGGCAAAGCGAGATGCCAGCTCTAGCCTTTCAAAAGTGTATGGGTCAGTAAGTGAGAGAATTTGCACAAGGAGAGTTCTAACCCTCACTGAAATAAATCTCCTATCTATTGCCTTCCCTAACTTCTCGATTTTTGTTGATGAAATTTTTCCATCTTTGTGACTAATCGATGAATAAGACATTTAAGAGGAAGAGCTGGTTGGAGGAGGAACATAATGACTTTATTTGAGGTTAAGTTTGAGGTTTCAGAGGGACAGGCTGGGCTGAGTCAACCAACCGAAGACCCTGCCTTGGAGAGGGCTTTCTGATCTGCCACATTTTTGATTCAGGCACTCATCCAAATGACCACAGCAGTCTTAGAACTATCTCTTAGGCTGAACCTCTCTTCCCATTCTAGTCAGGGATGACTTTGGGGTGACACTTTGTGCAGATTCTATCTATTGGTAGCCTAGATTAAAATAAGTCAAGAGGAAGTCAAGAGGCAGAGATGTTTTGGAAGGAGATTAAAAATTTAGATTTCTGCGTACTAAGTATGAGGCACCAATGGGTCATATAAATGAAAATATCCAGTAGACTGAGAGGAATGGCTGGGAGGTGAGAGAGAAAGGCCCATCAAAAATGACTTAGGAGAAGGAGTCATCCATGGGGGCATGGTGTTAGGTGAAGGATAAAGAAGGATGAGATATCTTGGGACCATAGGATAGGAAAAGCTCCACTGGTTGGGTCTCAGGAGAATGTCTGCACATAAGAGAAGAGAGCGATAAGGAGACCAAGAAGGGGTCACTCTGGGGAAAAAATTGGAAGAAGCAGTCTTCAGAGCCAAATGAAGTTTCAAGAAAGAAGTGGCCAATGCTGTCATATTTTACAGAGAATTTGAGAAGAACGAATAAAAAACGGCTTTGGCAATTGGAATGATAATTATAATGAAAAGTATCCAAGAAAATGAACTGGAAATGCCTTTCTCTGGCTAATGATGTTGCCAGAGACTGATTTATTGCCCATGTCAAAGCCATGTCGACATGATGATGTGTGTGTTTCCATCCTTTAGAAGGATTAATAGCAGAACAGCCAAAAAAGCCAGTTAGGTTCAACTAAAATATGAATGCTTCTCATATTAATCAGGCTGTAACCTATGACCAAAATACCTAAATGACAGACAGATACTAACCTGTGATACCTTTTTTCACCCAGAAGGTAACAATACTGGGCATAGAAGAAAGAACTTTTCTTGATACAGATTCCATCATAATGATACCTGAAAAATAAAGATTAAGATAAAGATTAATCTTTAAGATGTCTTAAAGATTATGTCAAACCACTGACATGCTTTACAAAAGCCACCGAATAGGCTAGCTCATGAAGACCTGAGTTTCATCTCAGTTTTAGCTATGACTCCCTTTTATTAGCTCCATTAGGTAGACAGTTTCATACTATTTCATACACACTAGCTTTGAAACAGGCTCACAAACGTTCTACTCTGCTTTCCCAACTTAGGACACCCCAGTCTTAGAAAGATGTGGCAGGGAAAGCCTTCTGCTGCACCTCCATGAACCTTTTTAAAGTGAAAGAGAGCGACACCAATGTTCCCTCTACTAAGAACCAGAGTCAGGTTCTCATAAACCCAAGAAGGAAGTTAGTTCCTGCTCTGCAGCCCAGGCACTTTGCTGAGCTGGGAAAATGCAGCTGCTTGTCTAGGCTCACAGCAGCAGAGCAAAATTTTTTCAAGTGAACTATTACCCAATGTTTAGTTTGGCAAATGCTTGGGCTTGTCTTCATTCCCCTGTGGGTAGCAGGCCCCTTTCCTAATTTGGCTTCTATCCCTTCGCACTGATTTTCT
This sequence comes from Nyctereutes procyonoides, assembly GCF_905146905.1. NCBI lineage: Eukaryota > Metazoa > Chordata > Mammalia > Carnivora > Canidae > Nyctereutes > Nyctereutes procyonoides. The sequence continues at coordinate 42,421,252 of NW_026575049.1, read as the reverse complement.
GATCTCACTGATTTCTCCTGATTTTTCTGGATTTAAAAGAAACAACAATAGGAATTGAGTGACAATTATAACCCGATGCACCTGATAACACTGGAATTTCCTTTTGCATTAAAAATACAAAGAGCCTGGGTACCTGGTCTCCTGAAAATTCAAATATGCTAATTAGATGAATACTTAAAAATTTTAGTTCAAAGAGTAATTAAAACAGTGTGTGTGTAATTATTTCGATATTTCAACAGACATTTAAAGTGTTGAAATAAGAAAACATTGTGATTTTGGTATTTTAACAAAGTCACCAAGAAAGTAAAAACTATTTGCTTCTAGTATCACCCAAATTATTCCAGGCACTAGGATATCATTTGAATCATGGGAACTCTTTGGTAAAGCATTGATTTTTCTAGTTTGTTTAGTTTTGCATTTTTTTGTCATCCATTTTGAGATTTTTCAAAATGTTTGTTTTTAACACTTCAAATAAAGCAAAAATGATAAGCCTACCTGGCACTTCCTCTTGTGCCTAGTCTCCGGGTGCCGAGATCAGGAAAAACCAAATGCACAAGCTAAAAGAATAAACCAGATTTAAAGCTGCACTTAGAAAATTTAGAAATAAAACTTACTGTTTCATTTATAATGTTTCAATTTTTTCCTTTTTTTTATTATAAAGAAAATATATGTAAATGAAATTTGAAAAAATCAGACAAGTATAGGAGAAAAAAAAAACCATACCATTCAGGGGAACCATCATTTAAACCTCAGTGTGGTTCCTTTCAGTCTTTTTTGTTTGTTTTTTTAAAGATTTATGAGAGAGAGAGAGAGAGAGAGAGAGAGCGAGCACACTTGTGTGGGGAAAGGGCAGAGGGAGAGAGAGTCTTAAGCTGACTCTCTGCTGAGCTCAGAGCCAGATCCAGGGCTCTATCTCAAGACCCTGAGGCATGAGCTGAAACCAAGAGTTGGTTGCTTAACTGATTGAGCCACCCAGGCACCTCTTTCTAGTCTTTTTTGCAAGCCTCAATATGTGTATGTATTCTGTGGGTATAACATAGGAAACAACTAGTGTCACACAATTAGCATGTGTGCAGTTTTGCTTTTGACTTTGTCCCCTCTACACTGTAACATAAATGTTTCCCCTTGTTATTAAGAATTCTCTAAAAACAAGAGATTATTAATAGCTGCATAATAGTCTACGTGAGTTGCCATAATTTTACTATTTTCCTCTTTTTCCAATGTGATAGTCATTTTCATTTTTTATTATTCGTTTACCCAATTTTTTCATTTTAAAGGTTTTAGTAGCAAATGGTATTAAAATATTGAATAACATAGCTACTTCTGACTCAACTTCTCATCCCCCAGTTATGTTTTTGATGTGTTTTGTTAGCACCGATATTATATTTATGACTAATTACACTTAAAAAAAATAGAAGTCTGTTCCAGTTTCCTAATTAGAAGAGGTCCATGACATGCATGGTATCCAAGTGCATGTCTGTTGAAAGTAGAAATCCTGGGACGCCTGGGTGGCTCAGTGGTTGAGCATCTGCCTTTGGCCCAGGGTGTGGTCCCGGGTTCCCGGGATCGAATTCCACATAGGGCTCCTCATGGGGAGCCTGCTTCTCCCTCTGCTTGTGTCTCTGCCTCTCTCAGTGTCTCTCATGAATAAATAAATAAAATCTTAAAAAAAAAAGTGGAAATCCTGGAGCATGGTGGAATTAGAAAAATACAGAGCATGAAAGGCATGGTGTTTAAAGCAGTTAAGTAATGATTTCTGCTATTTTTCTACAATCCCCTCCATAATCATTCAGCTTCTGCTTCTGCTTGGTTTCTTCTTACATCCCTCTTTTTTCTTTTTTTTTTTTTTTAAAGATTTTATTTATGTATTTGAGAGACCATGAGAGAGAGCAGGGGGAGGGGCAGATGGAGGGGGAGAAGCAGACACCTTACTGAGCAGGGAGCCCAATGTGGGGTTCTGTCCCAGGACCCTGAGATCATGACCTGAGCTGAAGGCAGTTGCTTAACTGACTGAGCCACCCAGGTGTCCCTTCTTTCTTTTTTTTCTTAACTTCTAAGCAGCAAGGTTTGACAGTATTGTGTAATGTTTCTCTTGTCTGGTTCCAGGACCTACCTTTTCCTATGGGAAGCCACCCAAGCCTGGGTATGGAGGAAGAAAAATGAAGGAACAGGAAAGGCAAGTCTTGCACAATTAAACATCAAGGTTGTGAGGGCAAATTGAGAAGTTCCTTCAGGGAAAAGGGTCCAAAATGTACAGATGAAGAATAAATGACGATAAAAGAAAAAGCCAACAAGTCTAAAAATGCAGGATTAGAAGCCAGAAATTCTTACTTTCAACAAGAGATTCTGAAAATTCCATCACCTCCTAAGAAAATCACTTACAACCGTCCCTCTATATCTACTTGTAAAATAGTGGGTACCTAGAAGAATTATTATGAACTATGCAGCAGGCTCAGATTCAAGGCCCTGGGAAATAATCTGGTGTTTTGGAGAGAGAATCAGAAATAAATTGCCTAGTTGTCTGGCAGCATAATAATCTGCACATTTTATTTTATTGAGTAATTCCAACCCCAGACTATCCTGTGTTTTCATTTTATGATCAGGTATGCCGCAGTTAAATTTAAAAACCAACTGAGATGATTATTTCCAAAAAATGTAATAGGAAATATATATGTCTAATATATGGACAGCTCACATAAATTAATGGGTAAACAACAATACCTCAATAAAAAGTGGTCTGCTGATAATATGTATCCATATTACATAATATACACACAAGATCCATACGACCAAAGCACATGCAAAAGTGCTTACCTTTCCTAATCATCCAATAAGTGCAAGATGAAACAGCTAAATATAGTTCCTTTTTTTTAAAGATTGCATTTCTTTGTTCATGAGAGACACAGAAGGAGAGGCAGAGACACAGGCAGAGGGAGAAGCAGGTTCCTTGAAGGGAGCCCGATGCAGAACTTGATCCCGGGATCACGCCCTGAGCCGAAGGCAGATGCTCAACCACTGAGCCACCCAGGTTTCCCAGCTATACATTTTCTTGGTTAAAATTTTAGAGACTTGGCTTACCAAATATATCAGGAACTACCATAAGGGCTGTGAATTGGTTATAATTGTCTAGAATCTCTCCTAGGGAAGCTATCACATACAGGTGGGGACTTACAGTAAAAGAGAAAAATTATAAACAACTAAATTTCTATTTTTTTTTTTATAAATTAATTTTTATTGGTGTTCAATTTACCAACATACAGAATAACACCCAGTGCTCATCCCGTCAAGTGTCCCCCTCCGTGCCCGTCACCCATTCACCCCCACCCCCCGCCCTCCTCCCCTTCCACCACCCCTAGTTCATTTCCCAGAGTTAGAAGTCTTTATGTTCTGTGTCCCTTTCTGATATCTCCCACACATTTCTTCTCCCTTCCCTTATATTCCCCTTCACTATTATTCATATTCCCCAAATGAGTGAGAACATACACTGTTTGTCCTTCTCCGATTGACTTACTTCACTCAGCATAATACCCTCCAGTTCCATCCACGTTGAAGCAAATGGTGGGTATTTGTTGTTTCTAATGGCTGAGTAATATTCCATTGTATACATAAACCACATCTTCTTTATCCATTCATCTTTCGATGGGCACCGAGGCTCCTTCCACAGTTTGGCTATTGTGGACATGGCTGCTAGAAACATCGGGGTGCAGGTGCCCCGGCGTTTCATTGCATCTGAATCTTCGGGGTAAATCCCCAACAGTGCAATTGCTGGGTCGTAGGGCAGGTCTATTTTTAATTCTTTGAGGAACCTCCACACAGTTTTCCAGAGTGGCTGCACCAGTTCACATTCCCACCAACAGTGTAAGAGGGTTCCCTTTTCTCCGCATCCTCTCCAACATTTGTTGTTTCCTGCCTTATTAATTTTCCCCATTCTCACTGGTGTGAGGTGGTATCTCATTGTGGTTTTGATTTGTATTTCCCTGATGGCAAGTGATGCAGAGCATTTTCTCATGTGCATGTTGGCCATGTCTATGTCTTCCTCTGTGAGATTTCTCTTCATGTCTCTTGCCCATTTCATGATTGGATTGTTTGTTTCTTTGGTGTTGAGTTTAATAAGTTCTTTATAGATCTTGGAAACTAGCCCTTTATCTGATATGTTATCTGCAAATATCTTCTCCCATTCTGTAGGTTGTCTTTGAGTTTTGTTGACTGTATCCTTTGCTGTGCAAAAGCTTCTTATCTTGATGAAGTCCCAATAGTTCATTTTTGCTTTTGTTTCTTTTGTTTTCGTGGATGTATCTTGCAAGAAGTTACTGTGGCCAAGTTCAAAAAGGGTGTTGCCTGTGTTCTCCTCTAGGATTTTGATGGAGTCTTGTCTCACATTTAAATCTTTCATCCATTTTGAGTTTATCTTTGTGTATGGTGCAAGAGAGTGGTCTAGTTTCATTCTTCTGCATGTGGATGACCAATTTTCCCAGCACCATTTATTGAAGAGACTGTCTTTCTTCCAGTGGATCGTCTTTCCTCCTTTGTCGAATATTAGTTGACCATAAAGTTCAGGGTCCATTTCTGGATTCTCTATTCTGTTCCATTGGTCTATGTGTCTGTTTTTGTGCCAGTACCACACTGTCTTGATGATCACAGCTTTGTAGTACAACCTGAAATCTGGCATTGTGATGCCCCCAGCTATGGTTTTCTTTTTTAAAATTCCCCTGGCTATTCGGGGTCTTTTCTGATTCCACACAAATCTTAAAATAATTTGTTCTAAGTCTCTGAAAAAAGTCCATGGTATTTTGATAGGGATTGCATTGAACGTGTAAATTGCCCTGGGTAGCATTGACATTTTCACAATATTAATTCTGCCAATCCATGAGCATGGAATATTTTTCCATCTCTTTGTGTCTTCCTCAATTTCTTTCAGAAGTGTTCTATAGTTTTTAGGGTATAGATCCTTTACCTCTTTGGTTAGGTTTATTCCTAGGTATCTTATGCTTTTGGGTGCAATTGTAAATGGGATTGACTCCTTAATTTCTCTTTCTTCAGTCTCATTGTTAGTGTATAGGAATGCCATTGATTTCTGGGCATTGATTTTGTATCCTGCCACGCTACCAAATTGCTGTATGAGTTCTAGCAATCTTGGGGTGGAGGCTTTTGGGTTTTCTATGTAGAGTATCATGTCATCGGCGAAGAGGGAGAGTTTGACTTCTTCTTTGCCAATTTGAATGCCTTTAATGTCTTTTTGTTGTCTGATTGCTGAGGCTAGGACTTCCAATACTATGTTGAATAGCAGTGGTGAGAGTGGACATCCCTGTCTGGTTCCTGATCTTAGGGGAAAGGCTCCCAGTGCTTCCCCATTGAGAATGATATTTGCTGTGGGCTTTTCGTAGATGGCTTTTAAGATATCGAGGAAAGTTCCCTCTATCCCTACACTCTGAAGAGTTTTGATCAGGAATGGATGCTGTATTTTGTCAAATGCTTTCTCTGCATCTAATGAGAGGATCATATAGTTCTTGGTTTTTCTCTTGCTGATATGATGAATCACATTGATTGTTTTACGAGTGTTGAACCAGCCTTGCATCCCGGGGATAAATCCTACTTGGTCATGGTGAATAATTTTCTTAATGTGTTGTTGGATCCTATTGGCTAGTATCTTGTTGAGAATTTTTGCATCCATGTTCATCAGGGATATTGGTCTGTAATTCTCCTTTTTGGTGGGGTCTTTGTCTGGTTTTGGAATTAAGGTGATGCTGGCCTCATAGAATGAGTTTGGAAGTACTCCATCTCTTTCTATAACAACTAAATTTCTAATAAGGGAAATGGTTAAATGAATTCTGGAACATCCAAAAAGTATTTTACACCATTTATTTTAGAACATTTTAATGTGAAAATGTTTATGATATTCTAAGTGATAAATGGGCATGTAATTATATGTTAATTATTTCTTGAGTGCTTCCTATGTGCCAAGATCACTTATTTCTTTTTATATGCATTATCTCATTAATTTCTTAAAAGTATCTCTTAAGGCAGGTACTGTTATTAACATTATGAATCGTTTCACTTTGCAGTTGATGATGTTGAGGCACAAAAAGATGAAATAATTTGCCCAAGGTTATAGCCTAATTAGTTGGATTCCAGGCTTAGTGCTGTTAAAATCCATACCATATTACAAAATCAACAACACAAGAAACAACAAGTGTTGACGAGGATGTGGAGAAAAAGGAACGCTCATGCACTGTTGGTCGGAATGCCAGCTGGTGCAGCCACTGTGGAAAACAGTATGGAGGTCCCTCAGAAAGTTAAAAAAAACAAAAAACAAAAAACAACCTCACTTCAAATGGATACATGTACTCTTATGTTTATAGCACCATTATTTACAATAACCAAAGTATCGAAGGAGCCTGTGCCTATCAATTGATGAATGGGTAAAAAAAAAAAGTGATATATATTTAAGGGAATATTATTCAGCCACAAAAAAGAATGAAACCTTGCCATTTGCAATGACTTGGATGGAACTAGAGAGTATAATGTTAAGCAAAATAAGTCAGAGAAAGACATATACCGTATGACTTCATTCATATGTGGAATTTAAGAAACATAACAAGCAAAGGAAAATGAGTGAGTGAGACAGACAGACAAGACAGACTGACCGAACAAGAAAAGACTCTTAATTATAGAGAACAAACTGATGGCTACCAGAGGAGGTGGGTGAAGGGATGGGGGATACAGGAGGTAGGAATAAAGAGTATACTTATTATGATGGAAAAATGATAAAAAATGCCATACTGTATGCTGTCTATCCACCTGTCCATTCACCTTTCTGTCTGCCTATCCACACATCAATCAATCCATCCCTCCACGTAGTATCTATACAACAGGATGAGGCACGAAGACAGCAGACATCAAAGTGAATTGTGAGACACACACATCTCAGGGAACTTATACCCTTAGACATTTATCTAAAATTGGGTATTAAAACCCTAAAAAGTCCTCGTCTCAATTTGCTCACGATGAGATAGAGAGAAGAGGAGGTCTAAGAGGATTTCTTGTGGTAAGAGGACCTTCTTACCTGTAGAGGGTGTGTGGGACAGAGTGTGGCTCAATCATCTCGAGCCTAGCAGAAGAAGATTCACAGATCACTCCAAGAACTCTTGGGGAGGTCCCTGGAATGCGTGTCTGGCTATGGCATAGGACTCCTGATAGACTACAGACAGGCTGGCCAGTGGCCTTGGTGGACAGGCAGAGGTGAGTGTCAGTCAGCACATCCACAGTCTGTTTAGTTCGAGAATGGCTGGGTAGTTCCTATGGCCAGAAGTTGTCTATGTGTGAGAAAGAGCTGACATGTGTAAGAGGCCAGACTTCGTCCAGCAAAAGGCCCACAGAATGGACAGTCAGGCTGTAGAAAGAGTCATTCACCAAGACAAGGAATGCATACTAGAACATTCCCAAGGGCTGCTTGGAAGAAGCCACCACAGGGACCAGGAAACAAGAGTCTGTCTGGTCTCCAAAATGTAAAGCTCAGTAGTAGGAACTTTCCAGCCATTTTTACCTCCTCTGCTCCCAGAGCGGTCAAACCAACCCCCAGTAAGTTTTGGAGAAGAGGAATATAGGGAGGAAAACAGAAGCCCTCGTGCCAAGTTCTCTGCAGGCAAGAAACGACCCTGGAGGAGATAAGGAAAAGATTTCACTTTAAACCTAGTTCAGTTTTGATATTATATGGAACTGGATATTCTAAGTATCAGACTGATACCATGTGGTAAATTAAGATAAGGGTGACAACAGGGCTTTGTATCACCCGAGGATTTCTAGAGAGGTCACACTGCCCATTTGTGTGCTCATTCAGGAGTGGAGGAAGAACCAGCCAACGAGCAGGTTCAAAACACCGTGGGACATGAAGACAAAACCACTGTGTGATTAGTCCCTCAGCTCTTGCTGGTCATATGTGTGTGCATGTTTGTGCAAATATGCAAATAAACACATGTGTGGCTGCATATCTGGACAATGAGGTTATAGACAGTATTTATTTCCCTCTTTTTATAGTTTTCTCTAAATCCTATACTTTCTATAAAGGGACTGTAATACTTTAATAATCAGAAAAACAATCAGTAAATGTTATTTTTAAAAAGGAAGTCAGTGTTATGGAAATTCCCTAATCCATGTGAGATATCACTTGCACCAAGAATGAGCACTACCCATCACATGCCCAGGGCTGCCAAAAAGAGCAAGAAACATTCCAACATCTGCACAGGAACTTGATGTGGAATCTGGAATCAACTCCATTCCCAGGGGAAGGGGGAGGAAATGAGAATTGGGTATTTTGTTGTTTCTCTTGTAAACATGCTTTGGGATCATATCCTTTTCCCCTTCCTCTCCCTTGTCCATTAGTCACAAATTCAGCAGCAAGGGTCCCTTCCCAACATGGGCTCCACAGAATGGCCCATTCTTCAGGCAAACCCCCAACGAGAATTGAACGTTAGTTGTTTTGAAGAATGATTCTAAGTATTAAAATGAAAAATGCGAAATAAATGCCCATCGCCACACACTGGAGTCTCTTTTTTATTTTTCCTTTGGAATGTTCTGCAGTGAGACTACCCTAGAGGGAACACAACTTACAAGGAACTCTAAAAAAGATTTTGAGAAATAGGCTTTGGCTTCTTAAAAAATCAAGTAGAAGTCTTGCAGAGCCTAAACATGTCATGCTCAAGTCATGCCACTTCCATCTGATCAAGTTGTTGGGCAGGTAGATAAAGAAAATGCTGTACAGCCAGGGTCCCCAGGAGTGGGTCCCTTGAGGAAATGCTCCAGGCTGCCAAGTGACGAAATGGCAAAATGTGGGCTTAATGATAAGCTAGCTGAGGGAATTCCTGGTTGGCTGGAAAATTTTACTCAAGGACACCTTGTGAGCACAGAGTGTACTCAACGTCTTACACGTACTCATACTGCTTTCATTTATTGAATGAGGGATAAGAGATACACTTTTCACCAGGTTGAGAAGACTGGATGACTTACAAGATTCAAGAAGATACTGGCAAACAGAACTGCAGTTTGAAATTAAGAAGCTGAGATATAGGAATAAGGGAATGGCTGCTCCTGTGTTCAAATAGTTAAAATGACAATAATCTGAGAATAATATTTTGTATTTATGTGGAGTATTTCACAGTTTCCAAAGCAGTTTTTTTTTGAGGGAGAGAGATAGCTTGATTTTAATTCATGTGAAAAAATATTTAGGTGTTATTTTTGTTGACCACAAGCTTAAGATGAAACCAACAGAGTGACAGGGAAGGATAAAAGCCAATAGTAGTCCCCCCATAAAAGTAAGAGCCTCTGTCCTCTGAGTACTCCTAAGACACCTTTTAAGAAGAACATCAATAAATTGAAGTCATAATGAAACAAGTGAGTATGAAGGTAAAAATTCGGGAGCCAAGGAGTATTTAGTGTGGAGAAGCAAAGACAGGGAGATGTAAAAAATTGCTTCAAATATTTGAGCAGCTGCCATATTAGAAGATTCTTCTATGTATTTTATTATTATCAAAAGTACAGGACTTCTACCAATGACTCTAAGTTTCAGGCATGAAGATTTTGGTCTGAGGAATGGATCAAACAAGTCAATGTTTTGGAAGCAACATTGGAATCCACAGAATTGCTTGTGGGAGGGTAACCTGGAACAGCCACTTTGGAAAATATTTTGGCCCCATCCTGAGACATCACAGTCACACCCCCTCCTTAGCTTGCAAGGTTCACTCCTTGCCCAAGAGAACATCATGTGCACAGCAGGAAATGTACACATGAATATTCACAACAGCAAATTCTGGAAACAATCCAAACGCTCATCTGTAGGACAGTGGATGAGAAAATTATGAAATATTATACAATAGTGAAATGAATCTAGATGAATTTTAATACAATGTTAAGTGGACTAAGTCCCAAAAGATGATGAATAACATAACATGATACCCCCTTTTAAAAAGTTAAGCCACAAAAATTAAAAATATGCTTTTTAGAAATACATGTATGAAATAGGTTAGACAAAGAAAGCCAAGTACCCTATGATCTCACTTACATGTGAACCTAAAAGACAAAAAACAACAACAAACCAAGGTTGTTGAGATAGGTTGGTGGTTGAGAGAGGCAAGGGGCAGGGGAGTGGGCAAAAGGGGTAAAGGTGGTTAAAGGGTTAAAAAATACACAAAAATGCACTAAAACTCTTTTTTAAAAAGCAAGGTAATGATGAGAAGGTTGACGGTTCCCACCAGTGGGGCAGGCAGGGAGATGGGTCATGGGGAACTGGTGATGTGGTTCATTTGGGGTTGTGGGTTCACAGATATTTACCACATTGTTAAAAAGAACTAAGTAGGGCAGCCCAGGTGGCTCAGGGGTTTAGCACCGCCTTCAGCCCAGGGCCTGATCCAGGAAACCCAGGATCGAGTCCCACGTCGGGCTCCCTGCATGGAGCCTGCTTCTCCCTGTGCCTGTCTCTCTGCCTCTCTCTCTCTCTTTCTGTGTGTGTCTCTCATGAATAAATAAATAAGATATTAAAAAAAAAGAACTAAGTACCCAGATAGAATTAAGCCATGGGTAAGCCCATGATGAGAGTGTGTCATGCATCAATTCAGTTCTGTCTATCTGAGCGCCATGGAAAAGAGGGAGAAGGAACAAAAGAAGGAAGGGAGGTATGGAAGATACTGAATTGGCATCGTTGTGGCCTGGTCAGCAAGCTCCTTGTCACCCACATGATTTCAGCCCAAGTTGGGTGGCTGCCCAAAGTGGTATGGTTGTACAGGTTGTGAGGTGCACCAAGGTCACCAATGAGGAGTCAAGCAGGTTTTCATCAAGCTGTGCTCTACTTGTTAAGGAAAATCCTGCAACAGGACTGTGTTTGCTCAGAGGAAGAGCACGGAAGCCTGCTGCCCCGTCACCTATCTCCGCCCAGAGAGGGCATTTTGTTCTCATAAAAAGTTCCAGCCAGAGGTGCTTTCAAAGGGATCTTGCACCGGGATGGAACTGGACCAGGTGATGGTTAAGGTCTCTTTGAACTCAAGGATATTTTTGATGGAATAACAAGTGGAAAGAAGTCTGACTCACAATTCAGGAGACTGAATGTGAGGGAAGCAAAATTTGCCACCCCAAAGTGTATCTCTATAGTAAGCAGGTTATTTTAGGTATATAGAGGGCTCCAGAAGAACCTTTGACCTTTCCCCTAATTGCCTAAAAGAATTTAGAGTACCTGTTATCTTCTAAGGGAGGTATCTCTACAGAAAAGTCTGGTATAATATGAATGAAGTGAGGAAGACAGGGAGGAATTTTAGCAAAATCTGTTTGCTAAAATTCCTCTCGTTGTTTCTGTATGGCCCAGCTAAAGTTTACCAAACATTCACTCTTTTTCATCTTTCTGTGAATTGCATTTCTTCCCTTTTGAAGTCCCACAGTCTCACCCCCTTCTCCTTGGTGCTAGATGGCATATAAGCCTCAATTGCCTGACTGCCAAATGGTCCATAATAACGCCCACGCACACAATTATGTGTGTGTAAATTTGATTTTCTCTTGTTAATCTGTCTCCTGTCGATTTAAATCTTAGACCAACCAAAAGAACCTGAAAGAGTAGAGGAAAAAAATTTTTCCCCAACCACCACCCAAGCATTGCAACTAGCTGTGTGATCCTCAGCCTTACTGCTAGCTTGTTTCCTTGACTTCTAATGCTGCCTGCTTCAGCCAACGGCTATGACACAAGACAAAGCTTTAAAAATGCCAACCATTTCCTCCCTGCCCACATGTCCTTCCTGCAGGCCTCTCTTGCCCAAAGCCTGTTACGGTATGGGGCACTGGGGCAGAAGGTCAGGTATAGGAAGCACCATCCAAGCAGCCATCATGGGAAATCAGGAAGTCAGTGAAGGAAGTTGGCTTCTCAGAAGGGACATGGAGCAGGCCCGTGGAGAGAAGCAGAGTCCCAGTGGTGTAAGGATATACTGGAGAGAAAGAAAAGAGATGCCTGGCGACTTAGAATCTAGTTGTGGGCTGAGATGGGGACCACCAGCCACATGTGGCTACTGCACACTTGAAATGTGCTAGTCCAAACTGAGATGGGCTGTACATGTAAAACATACACCAGATTTTTGAGATTTAGCATAAAGAAAAGAATGAAAAACTCAATGATTTTATAATATTGATTCCACGTTAAAATAACATTTTGAAAATTTTGGATTACATTTCAAAATAATAAAAAATTGCACTTTTTAAAACAATCCCAAAATGAGGATACTAGGATTTTTTAAATTACATCTGTGGCTCCCATTACATTTTTATTGGGCAGCAATGGAGTAGACTCTATGAAGTCTGAACTTCTTACAAGAGGATTTAATGAGATATTTCTTTTCCTTTAAAAAATTCTCCTTCTAACTTGTTTTGAGTTGGTGTGTGCCTATTCCTGAAAAACCAGATGGGTAAGTGCCCTGAAAATAAATACAACTCTATCACTGGAAGTTATTATTATTGTTAATTTAATAACGATTATGTCTTATGATTCTATTAATTATTTCCATCAACAAATCCTATTGGCTGTTTCCCAAATATACCCAGAATTTGACTTCTTCTCCCTAATACATCTCTGTCCATTCTTGGCACAGCTGGCTCCTCTTGCCTCCCTGATTTGACCTCAGGGTCCTGAGGACCATCCTGCTCCTCTCTCCCTGTTCTCCTCCCTCCAGCTGTTAGTCTCCTTGCTGCTTGTGCTCCTTCTTCCCTCAGGGCCTTTGCACTGACTCTGCCTGCACTGCTCTTTTATTCATATCCACATACTCACTGCCTTATCTCTTCAAAGTCTGGATTCAAATATTACTTCTGAGGGAGGCCTTCCTTGTTTGCCTTCCCTAAAACTACATTTACACACACACACACACACACACACACACACACACACACACCTTATCTCCTTCTGCTCTATTATTCCCCTTAGCATTTATACTGTCTAATATACTATGTATTTTATCTTATATATATTTCTCTTCCAACTATAATAAATTTAGCAAAGGCAGGAATTTTTCTCTGTCTTGTTCATTATTATATTCCCAGCATCTAAAACAGTGCCTGGGACATAGCAGCTGCTCAGTAAATATTTGTCATATGTGGAGGGTCTCAGATAGACTACTCTTGTGCTAATAAGTGCTGTATATTACATGTTCTACACAAAGTTCCTGACAGAGCTCTTAACCTCCAGAGGAGGTATTTAAGAGCCAATAAATTCTCTAAGTACAACCAAATTATAAGAAGCACCAGCTGTCTGACACCACAAGTGGTGCTTAGAGTTTGTGTGGTGCAAAGCATTGGCAATTCTTTTCTTTTTTTAAAAAAGATTTATTTATTTGAGAGTCAGAGAGAGTGAGCATGAGTGAGAGGGGCAGAGGGACAGGAAGAGAGAATCTGAAGCAGATTCCCTACCGAGCATGGAGCCCAACATGGCTTGTTCTCACAACCCTGAGACCACGAACTGAGCCAAAACCATTTAAGCAACTGCACCACCTAGGCACCCTAAGTGTTGGCATTCCTCTGCAAGGAATATCGGCCCAGCAAACCTGGCTGAAGTTTTGGAGTATTTGGAGCTGCCGTGGGTGTACTTTCTTAGGCACCGTCCATTCCTTACCTTTCCAGACCCCTTACCAAGAAGTGTGGACGAAGGACAGAATGGCTTTTCAAACAAGATGAAGAAGTATATTAACCATCTGGTCAGCTTCCAAGCCAATTATTCCCACTAAGAACCCATTAGACCCAAATAGATTTTAATATTTCCTCATCAGTTCACTCACACACTTTTTTTACTCAACGAGTACTATATTTTTATCTTCATAACCTCATAACCTACCTTCCCAAATGTGGCTGGGTTGACTTGATTCTGAGCATTCTGACCACAGGTCTCCACATAAATCTCATACATCAGGCAGCGAGGCACACTGTATCCTTCACAGACACAGAAATTGTCAACCAACCTGCCGGGAGAGGAAGACAAGGCAGAGGTGAAACTGACATTGGTTTGTCTGGAGTAGAACATTTTGATAAAGATCAACAGTCAGACACATGTGTGGGATCCAAGGAAATGAAATCTGTTTAAGTATTAAATGCAAAGGCTCACCAACCAGCATCGATAATGTATCTTTTTTTTTTTTTTTTAAGATGTATTCATGAGAGACACACAGAGAGAGGAAGAGAGAGAAGCAGGCTCCATGCAGGGAGCCCTACATGAGACTCGATCCTGGGTCTCCAGGATCACGCCCTGGGCTGAAGGCGGCGCTAAACCGCTGAGCCACCCGGGCTGCCCAATAATGTATCTTTTTGTTCTCAGCCCAGAGTACATTGATCATGGGTCTTTAATTTTTTTAGTTATTTAATTTTAATTCGAGTATCACTAACATACAATGCTATAAGTTTCAGGAGTACAATACAATCATTCAATCCTATACATCACTCAGTGCTCATCAAGATAAGTATACGCTCCTCCCCGCTGGGAACCATCAGCTTGTTCTCTATAGTTAAGAGTCTGTAGGGGCGCCTGGGTGGCTCAGTTGGTTAAGCATCTGCCTTTGGCTCGGGTCATGATCCCAGAATCCTGGGATTGAGCCCCATATCCGGCTCCCTGCTCAGTGGGGAGCTTGCTTCTCCTTCTTCTTTGCTGTCTCTGTCAAATAAATAGATGAAATCTTAAGAAAAAAAAATCTGTTTCTTGGTTTGTCTCTCCGCCCCCCCCACTTCCTGATCATTTTTGTTTCTTAAATTCTGCATATGAATAAAATCATATGGTATTTGTCTCTGACTTATTTCACTTAGCATTATACTCTCTAGCTCTATCCATGTTGTTGCAAATGGCAAGATTTCATTCTTTTTTTATGGCTGAATGATACTTCAATGTGCATATGTGCCACATCTTCATCCGTTCATCTACCAATGGATAGTTGGGCTGTTTCCAGAATTTGGCTATTGTAAATAGTGTGCAATGTACAGGGGGGCACATATATCCTTTTGAATTAGTGTTTTTGTATTTTGGGGGTAAAAACCCAGTAGTGCAATTACCAGATTGTAGGGTAATTCTATTTTTAACTTTTGGAGGAATCTCTAGACTGTTTTCCACAATGGCTGCACCAGTTTGCATTCTAATTATGGGTCTTTAGATTATCAACATGTGGGTTTTTATTGTTTTGTTTGTTGGTCTGTTTTTGTTTTTAGCATGTAGGCATATTGAAAAGAAGCCTAAATTATTGGCTCAGCAGACACTTTTTTTAAAGGTTTTATTTATATATTCATGAGAGACACATGGAGAGAGGCAGAGACATAGCCAGAGGGAGAAGCAGACTCCTGTGAGGAGCCCAATGCAGGATTCGATCCCAGGACTCCGGGATCACACCCTGAGCAGAAGGCAGACGTTCAACCACTGAGCCACGAAGGTGGCCCAGCAAACACTGTTTTACGTACTATTATAAATGTTGCAGCCAAGATCTCTACAGCAATAAAGTGAGAATTTTTTTTTTCAAGATTTTATTTATGTGGGAGAGAAAGGGCGAATAAGAGCTAAAGAGAGAGCACAAGCAGGGGGAGGGGCAGAAGGAGACAGAGAAGCAGGCTCTCCTTGGAGCGGGAGCCTAATGTGGGGCTCAATCTCAGGACTCTGGGATCATAGCCTGAGTATAAGGCAGATGCTTTGCCGACTGAGCCACCCAGGTGCCCCTGAAGTGAGAATTATTTACTTGCTATATCACCCCTGCAGGCGACTGCTTGTCCCAGCATGGCTTGCCAGTCCCTGTGTGCCTGTGACCCTTGTGCAATGCTTTGCCTCCCTCCCCCAGTGGTTTGCACAATTTTTAAGCCTGAGTCATCTAGGGCAGGCCATGATATTTTGATTCTTTAAATTGAGATGAGATGTAAAATGCAAGACACCAAGAGACAGAGAGGCAGTATGCTTTCCCTCTCCAGCTGAATGGCATTTATATGTGATCTGCAGCACTCCAGGCCTCTGCTCAAGTGCTCCCACACTTGGGGGCAGGTGGTGGCCCCTTGGCAACGAGGGGCTCTGCCTCTGGCTCACAGCCCACAACCAGCCCTGTGGGGACAGCCAGGTCTCTGTTCTGGCAACTGGTATGTGTGTGGGGCAAGAAGTGGGGAGACTGAGATCAGAAAGTGTGGTCCAGGGCAGCCCGGGTGGCTCAGCGGTTTAGCGCCGCCTGCAGCCCAGGGTGTGATCCTTGGAGACCCTGGATTGAGTCCCACGTCAGGCTCTCTGCATGGAGCCTGCTTCTCCCTCTGCCTGTGTCTCTGCCTCTCTCTCTCTCTCTGCATCTCAATAAATAAATAAAATCTTTAAAAAAGAAAGAAAGAAAGTGTGGTCCATAGTGACATCTGATCACAACCCTCCCTTTCCTGGTTGAGGAAAGACTCTCAGTGTTCTCCTCATCCTTTTAGAGAAATATGCAAAGCAAGCCAATATCATTTTTAAACACAGAAGAATGTTTAGCAGGGAATTTACCAATACATCTTCTCCTTTTTCATTGATTATATACAGCTTATTTTCTGGGATGAAGAATGCTGAGGCCCAAATTTACTTTCCCTGAGAGCTAAAGACCACACAATTGTCAACCCCGTCAGCTTCCTAGAAAAAGGAAAAACCAACATAGGGAAGGTGGGGGAATCTTTGGCCCTAATATGAGGTATACAAATTACCACAGGCCAGGCAACTTAAAGCAATAGAATTTGATTCTCTCCCAGTTCTGGAGGCTGAGAATCCAAAATTCAGGATGTCCTTAAGGGTGGTTCCTACCAGAGGCTCTGAGGGAGAATGTGTTGTATGCTCTCTCCTAGTTTCTGTGGTCGCTGGACGTCTTTGGCTTATAGATGTATCACACTTATGTCTGCCTCCGTCTTCACCTGGGCTTCTCTTCTCTGAGAGTCCTCTCCCCTCATGAGGATACCAGGGAATGGATTTAGGGGGCAGCCTAACCCAGTAGGATCTGTTCTTAATTATATCTGCAAAGGCCCCATTTCCAAATAAGGTCACATTCTGAGCTTCTAGATGGATATGTATTTTGGGGGGACACTATTCAACCCAGTACCTGTCCAAGGAGGGGGTTTTTCAAGGGTCTCCTTAACATCATGTGAGAACATGCCACTTGAGATACTTTACCCTGGTTTAAATATAGCTGCTATAGCACCAATTATTTGGCTCAATGTTGAATACAGGAGGATGTCTATTGGTGGGGAGCAGAGTGGCAAATTCATACAAGTAGGTGATACTTCTATTCCTCTTGTTAAAATATTACTCGTTGATAGATGAAAAACCTACACTTAAAGTATCACAAAAGCTCACTACACTTGGGGAGCTGCTGCAAAATGTGATAGATGTTAACTTAAGGTCAAACTCACTGTTGTTTGTTTATAGCTGCTACTGATTTATCATGGGATGGTTTCCTTTAAAAAGAAGCATGCAAAATGCTCCTTAAAAATGAACTCCAGGGCAGCCCGGGTGGCTCAGTGGTTTAGCGCTGCCTTCGGCCCAGGGTGTGATCCTGGAGTCCTGGGATCGAGTCCCACGTCGGGCTCCCTGCAGGGAGCCTGCTTCTCCCTCTGCCTGTGTCTCTGCCTCTCTCTCTCTCATGAATGAATAAATAAAATCTTAAAAAAAAAAACTCCAGTTAAAATTTTTGCGAACCCTTTTTCCTTATCACAGAAATTCCTTTGTTCTGGGCCTCTGTGAACTGTGTCCTTCTCTTTCAAAATGCCATTACCGAGTCTGCCTGTTATCTGGGAACACAAGTAAGGCCAAATAACACTATCAATGAGAATAACAGTAAGGGTCTATGATGAGTGTCTTCTCTGTCACACACTGAAACAAAGGGCTGCCTTTCTGGTTTTAAGCCTTGCACTGCCCCCTTGGTGACTTTGCTGCTTTGATCCTGGCTGCACCCCATTTCCGTCCACGTGCCTTTGGTTGTTTCCCCGAAGTCCCCAGCCAGATCTCAGAGACCGGCCTGTGGTGGGCAGCAGCATACATTAACTGGGAAAAAATGGAAGGTTTGAAAGAGGGTTTTAGTTTGTCCAGTAAGAGCATCTGTTCAGCGCCATGACTTTACTTCAGCTCAAACAGTGGTTGTTTCAGCATTTAGTCCCCACACGCATAGGAAATTATGATTTTTAAAAAAGCTTACTTATTTTAGAGAGAGAGCATGCACAAACAGGAGTAGGAGTGGCAGGAGAGGGAGTGGGAGGGAGAATCTCAAGTGGACTCCCTGCCTAATGCTGAGCCTGGCTTGGGCCTTGATCTAATGACGCTCAGATGATGACCTGTGCCGAATTGAGAGTCAGATGCTTGGGGCACCTGGGTGGCTCAGTGGCTGAGCATCTGCCTTCAGCTCAGGTCGTGATCCCATACTGAGTCCCGAATCAGGTTCCCCACTGGGAGCCTGCTCCTCCTTCTGCCTGTGTCTCTCATGAATAAATAAATCTTAAAAAAAAAAAAAAAGAGTTGGATGCTTAACTCACTGGGCTGCCCAGGCACCCCTATGAATTTTAATTATTTCTTTTAAAATAATCTCTACACCCAGCATGGGGCTCAAACTCATGACCCCAAGATGAAGAGTCACATGCCCTACTGATGGAGTCACCCAGGTGCCCCTTGAAATTATGATGAGTATTACCCAAGACTTTGCACCTCACAGAGCCAGGCTTTTCTTCTGACTCTGAGATACCAAGCTTTTGTGACTAGAATACAAGCACGTGACACACCTTGTACACTTACTGGCACATGGAAGCTCTCATCATTGTCATTTTAGTGTCTACCTCCAAAAATCTTCAGTAGAAGCAAGAAACACATCCTTGTGGGCAGACTGGCAGCCCAGAAACACGTCTGGCAAGTGAGCCCAACTTTCAACAACATGTGGGTCCAAGGAGAGGCTGACGGGGGGGGGGGGGGGGGGGGGATATATAGGCAATAGGGCTGGGCCAAACTACTGGCAGGTGAGATTGCTTAAGGTTTTACACTGTTCCACCAAAACGTGTTTTGGAAGTCATGATTATGAGGCCTGTACACGTGAGCAATGAATCAGCTCACTAAACTCCTTGCTTAGCTGCCTAACAGCAGTATTTACCAGGTCTTGTGACCAGATGAAGTTGATTGCTAAGATCTTAAAAACATTCATGATGTTCTCCTTGTTTTAAGTGATGTGTCCATCACAATCTGATAATAGCCAGCGTCAGAGCGCACGTACCTAGTCCTGGGATCCTCACGTTTTCTGAGCACTCCTTTCCATGGTAAAGAAAAATGTAATGCTGGGAATTACACATGCTGGGAATTGTAGTACCCTTTCTTTGATTCAACCTAATCAAAAGCTCCTATGAATTCTGTATCTTTCAAAATAAATTTGCATTTCATTAATTTCAACAGTCTGTAGAAATTTGAAAAAAGTCATATCATATGCGGGAGACAGTTATTTTGGTCTCTAGCCAGGCTCAGCCTGCAGAAGGATTAGAGGATGCCTAGCTTCATCTGAGGTCTGAAGCCAAGGGCCACAGTCAGACCTGTCACTCCCTAGCAGGGGAATTCAAGTCATTGCTTTTCATCCCTTTGTGCTCCCCCGAGGTCCGACCACTTCCCTCTCCGTTTCTACAGTCCTTCTTGCCTGTGAAACAGAAAATGTCTATTACTTCTGTTCCTGGAGACTGTCCTGCTCCTTGCAGAACCTTTCTCCTTAGAGAATTTATCATATGTTTACGACAGTGGCACTGAAGTCTCTAAGGAATGCTGAGGACCTAACTGGTGACTGGAAAATGAAGCAATGAGGCAATGCTGAAAGTGGAATGTTCCTCCCACGTGACAATAACCAGCCCCCTCTCTGGTCTTTCACCTCAGAAAGAAGGTCTGGGCAGCTCGCCCAACAGGACTCACTGCCACTCTTCTAGGAAACTGGTTTCCTCGGGCATCTTCTAACCCCCTCCAGGATGCCAAGGCTCTGGATTACAAACTGAGTGGCTCTACTGTGTGTGTGTATGTGTGTGTATGTTTTAAAATATATATGTATTTTTTCATTGTGGTAAATATATATAACAAAATTTTCCATTTTAAAATGTATCATCAGTGGCGTTAAGCACCTTCACATTCTTGTGCAACCATCACTACCATCCATCCAAGAACTCTTACCATTTGCAAAAGAAATTCTGTACCTATTAAACACTAACTCCTCCTTACCTTTCCCTCAGCCCCTGATTCCCACCATTCTGCTTCTGTAAATGGGACTACTTTAGGTACCTCATACAAGTGGAATCATACAGTATTTGTCCTTTTGTAACTGGCTTATTTTATTTAGCATAATGTCTTCAAGTTTCATTCATATTGTAATATGTATCAGAATTTCTTTCATTTTTTAAGCCTGAGTAATAGTCCATTGTACGTACATATCACATTTTGCTCATCCATTCATCTGTTGTTGGACACTTGGATTGTTTCTGTCTTTTGGCTATTGTGTATGATGCTGCTATACATGTGGGTGTGCAAAAATCTGCTCGGGTCTCTGGCTTTCAATTCTTTGGGGTACATACCCAGAAGTGGAACTGCTGGATCATAATCATATGGTAGTTATATTTTTAATTTTCTTTGAGGCACCGCCATACTGTTTTCCATAATGGCTGCACCATTTTCCATTTCCACCAATAGTGCACAAGGGCTCCAATTTCTCCACATCACTGACAACCCTTATTTTCTATTTTTGTTTGCTTGATAATGGCCATCCTAATGGGTGTGAAGTGGTTGGTGCTGTATTTTTAACGCCAATGTTAAAACCATCAGTACCAATGATCTGGTTTTTTTTTTTTTAATTTATTTATTCATAGAGACAGAGAGAGAGAGAGAGAGAGAGAGAAGCAGGCTCCATGCAGGGAGCCTGACGTGGGACTCGATCCCAGGTCTCCAGGATCACATCCTGGGCCGAAGGCAGGCGCTAAACTGTTGAGCCACCAGGGCTGCCCCCAATGATCTGTTAATCATTCTACTTCATAGGCTGGATGCCTAAAGAGCAGCCCTCCGCAGGAGGCTAAGCCCCCCTTACTTTCATTGCTCCATCTCCTCCCCCAACTTGAAGAGCATTACCCTGTGTTTTAGAGGCTTGTAGGGAGGTAGGAATTCATGGCCTAGGACTTGAATTAGTTCAGCTTACAGCTGAAATGGTCTACACCATCCTAAGTGATTTAGGGCACCTGCACTGTGGATAGCCTGCATTGTGCCTGTTCATAGACAACTTTAGGAGGGTGTCTAGGTATTTTTGAATCTCTAATGATTCTTAAGTCTCTGAATATAATGCAAATCCCAGAAACTCTAATTTACTAAAGAGTGACCTGGAATAGTTCACAAAGGCATCCTCATAGTTCTTTCTTCTAAGAAGGAGCCACTCTGCTGAGGGATCTGAGATATTGAGTATAAAGGAAAGAGAGCACTACTCTGTGGTATTCTGAAAACTTTGTGTGTCCTCTAATATGTATTTTTTTAATCGTTTTTCTCTTATGCAAGACAGACTACATCAAAAATTTTCTTAGAGGAACAGGGAGGGTAACACTTTTAGGCCTTTTCACATTATAATCACAAACCCGCCCTTCATTTTTCTATTTTGCTCACATGACTTTTTCAGTAAGTCTTCCCTGAGAAATATTCCCTAAAACCTTTTTAAAAAGTAATCAGATATCTGCTATTTGTTCACCTTACGAAACTTAGGTTTTAGATTTTAGAAGGCTGGTTTCAATTATTTTCCTATTTACGAAAAGCTACAAACCCATGAGTTCATCGGTCCCAAGGGCTAATGATATTTTTCTTTCCAGTTTTTCTGTCCCTATTTAAATAGCCAGACGCGAATTTCACAAACAACGTGGAATGCATTGTTAAAGCTAAAAATGGCTTTGCTTTAAGTCAGAAAACATCCCATTCTGGATCTCATACCAAGGGGACACATTTCCTCTCCTGGTCAAGGCCCACACGCCTTCAGACGTCGGTGTAAGAGCCAGTGTGACCGACAGGCCCCCGGTGGGGGCGACCACGGGGAAGCCCCACGGGGAAACCCCCCCAGGAGGCCTTCGCGGGGTGTGCGCGCCCGCGGGCCGGTCCCTGCGCCGCTCCGGGTCCTGGTGTGAACCACGGCCCTTCCCGGCCTCTTTCCGGGGCTCCCGGGCCGCCCCCTCCTCCACTCCGGGGCCCGCAGCGCCCCCCAGCCCTGCCCTACGCCCGGCCGGGTGGGAAGGCGTCCGGGGCGCTCACCACTGGACGACGCCGCCGTGCAGGCCCCGCGGGCCCGCGCCGCCCGCCGGGGAGGCCGGCCCCTCCTCCGCCGTGGCTGCGACCCGGCCGCCGCTCCGGGCAGGGGGCGGCCGCGCTGCACCCGTCGGGCCGCCGCGCTCCTCCGTGTTTACTTTAGAGCGGGGCGCGCGGGGGGGGGGGGACTCGGGGGCCGCGCGGGGGCTGGGGGGCGCGGGGGGCGCACGGGGGCTGGGGGGCGCGGGGGGCGCACGGGGACCAGAGCCCCGGGGTGCCCTTTGGAGCCTGCTCGGGCCGTGCCCTGCGCCCTGAGGAGGGTGGGTTACCGGCAGGGGTGGGGGGCACGGGCTCGCCTGCCCCTGGGTCAGAAGATGGAAAGACAGAAGG
The DNA here is from genome assembly GCF_905146905.1 of Nyctereutes procyonoides. Classification (NCBI taxonomy): domain Eukaryota; kingdom Metazoa; phylum Chordata; class Mammalia; order Carnivora; family Canidae; genus Nyctereutes; species Nyctereutes procyonoides. The sequence continues at coordinate 42,398,610 of NW_026575049.1, read as the reverse complement.
ACGGAGGGCGCGCTGCCCGCCGCGCTACCCACCCATCAAACAAACGAGGAAGCAACAGACAAGAACCAACGTCTAAGTTTCAGGCGGTCACAGCAGCCGTGGCCAGCCGCGCCCTCCCCACCTGCTGGCGCTCTGGAGTTACCTGAGCAGCTCTCAGAAGCACTGCCGCCCGGGCGCCAACCCGAGTTCTGATGTCATTGGTGGGGGGGGGGGCTCCCCCGGAGGTTAGTGCTGCTGGTGTGCAGGCTGAGAACCACTGGTCCGGGGAGGTTTGAGGAGCCGACATCAGCACTTTAGAGAGGCTGACCCCAGATTACTCCAGTGGTGGCTCACGTTGAGAACAGCTGCCCTGGAGTGACCCTCCCCCCAAACCTGCAGCCAATGATCCCCCAAACCTCCGGGCGGTCCCTGCCCTCAGGAGCTAGATGTTCATGTCACTGATAGGTGATGTCCAACTGCTTACTCTCTCCCAACCTTACTTCACTTAGTAGGAATTGTGTGGTTGTTTTAAGTATTAAGTGACCAAATATGGGCCACAGGGCCTGTGGCATGAAGAGGATTTCATTCAGGCAACTGTTACTTTGGCTGCTGACTGCTTAAAAGTCCTCTATTAAAAAGATTTCTTCATCTAGGTTAAAAATACACTTCACAACTCAACAACAACAATAAAACAGCCCAACTGGAAAATGGGCAAAGGACTTGAATATCTTCTCCAAAATAAGATATAGAAATTTCTATAGATATAGAAATCTCCAAAAGAAGATAAATGTCTTCTTTTGGAGAAGAAGATATAGAATTGGCTAATAAACACATGGAAAGATGATAAACATCACTGGCCATTAGAGGAATGCAAATCAAAATCACGATGAGATACCACTCCATACTCATTGGGATTGCTATTATTAAAACCAAGAAATAAAACCAAGAAAATAACAACTGTTCATGAAGATGTGAAAAACTAGAACCTTATTCATGGCTGGTGGGAATGTAAAATGGTGCAGCTGCTATAAATACAGGTGGTTTCTCAAAAAATTAAAAACAGAATCAACATATCCATCAGTTCCACTTCTTGGGTATGTATTGTTGGGGTGGAAAATTTTTCCTTTACCTTCAAAGATTCTTATGGCTGGTTTAAGAATTAAATTTACATCAGACAGATTAACAGAGAAAAACAAATTTAATTTTATATGTACAGGAACCCCATATACATGAGAGCTGTAAAGACAGAAAGGTAAAATGAGGGAAATATGCCATCCTGAGCTGAGGAATGAGATAGTGGCCTAGGGCTTCAAAGGGGAACAGGGCAATTCACAGGACCATAAGGAAACAGGCAAATATTTGGTAATTAGGTGTTTGCCTTGACATAAGGATGGGTCACTCAGATAAAATTTATCTCTGGTAGTAACTTTATTCAGGAAAGATCCCCAATTTAGATTCTTCTAGGTAGTTAGGGGAGGGGCAGGAGTTTCTCTTGAGCCTGCAGGGTCTCAATTGCCTTCAGCTCAAAATAGACCACATGCTGAAGTAGCACATTTTGGGGAGATTTGTTCTGAATCCCTTCAGTACCCAGAAGAACTGAAAGCAGAGACTCAAACAGATATTTATAATTTATATCCCTATTCATAGCAGTATTATTCGCAAGAGCCAAAAGGTAGAAGCAACCCAAATGTCCATCAATGGTTGAATGGATAAACAAAATGTGGTATTTGTGTTTACATAAACAATGGAATATTATTCAGCCTTTAAAAGGAATGAAATTTTATTACATGCTACAACATGGATGAACCTTGAAGGCATTTGCTAAAAGAAATAAGCCAGTCACCAAAGATGATTCCCCTTATATAAGGTACTTAGCATAGTCAAACTCATAGAGAAAGAATGGTGGTTACCGGGGGCTGGGGGAAGAGAAACGGGAGACGTTGTTTAATGAGTACAGAGTTTCAGTATGGGATAAGGAAAAGTTTCTGGAGATTAATAATGGCAAAAGTTGCACAATGTAAATGTACTTAATGCCACTGAATTATACACTTAAAACTGGCTAAAATGGTAAATTTTATGTTATGCATATCTGACCACAATTTTTAAAAATCTGGCTCAAAAAAAAGATACCCCAGGGTGCTTGGGTGGCTCAGGCCATTAAGTGTCCAACTTTTTTTTTTTTAAGTGTCCAACTCTTAATCTCAGCTTGTGTCTTGATCTTGGGGTCGTGAGTTCAAGCCCCATCTTGGGCTCCACACTACTTTTTAAGTAGCCTACTTAAAAAAAGAAAGGTAAAAAAAAAAAAAGATACCCTACCCCCACCACTAGCACCAGGTGAACACATTTGGAGAACTACTTTTACTTTTTTTAAAAAAGATTTTATTAATTTATTCATGAGAAACAAAGAGAAAGAGGCAGAGACATAGATATAGGGAGAAGTAGGCTACATGCAGGGAGCCCAATGTGGGACTTGATCTCCAGACCAGAAACATGCCCTGAGCTGAAGGCAAACACTCAACTGTTGAGCCACTTGGGTGTCCCAGAAGAACCACTTTTAGAAGCAGGGCAGTTTCACAACAAACAGCAATGACTGCCTTCCATGTGACAGCATTAGAAAGTAGTTGTTGGGGGGTTGGGCATCTGGGTGGCTAAGTCAGTTAGGTGTCCAACTCTTGGTCTCAGCTCGGGTCTTGATCTCAGGGTCATGAGTTCAAGCTCCACTTTGGGCTCCCAGCTGGGCATTGAGTCTACTTAAAAAATAATTTAAAAAAAAGTAGTTGTTGGGGGTATATCAGAAGTCTCCAGGGCTGGCATTCTCCCTCTAGTGGGGACACAATCATCAGGGTACCAGGGACAAGGCTCCAAAAGCAGTTCCAGAGGACAGATCGCAGGACATTCATTAAAGAGCCTGAGCCTTGAAGTATGGCCAGGTCACTGGAGCCAACACCATATGGCATTTGGTTCCACTTTGGGGAGCCGCACCAGGAATCAGCCTAGTTCTGAAAACCTGGCAAGGGTTTTTTTCCAGGGGAGGGGGTAGCGGTAGGCAGTAAAGTGGAAAGGACTTATAAACAAGGGATGGATGCCGAGGTTTGCCCTCTTTATCTTTTCAGCTGAATTTCCTTGTTCAGGGCTGGTGGCTTTAAAAAGCCATCCAGTAGGGGACACTTGACACTACATCAGCCCCTCTCAGGCCAGAAGCCAAGGGGAACAGCATGTGGAGGGACTCCTTCATGACCTGGCAATGATAGGAAGCCGACTGTGTGGGTAAGAAGCAGATTGGCAGCATCTAAACTTCAAGCAGTGCCAGGACACTGCTGAATAGGGAAAGCTGAATGGTAACCGTGATGAAAAACTAGCAGGAGGCAAGAGGAAACAACCAGGTGACATGATATAGAAGGTTCTCCAAGAAAGCTCTCTGGAGTTCAGTCCTTTTTCTCTGGTTGTTTCTGGAGAAGTGGTAGGTGTCTCAAGACCATGGGTGGGAGCCCTGCTAGGCTGCTTCATTGACTTTCCTTTGCCCTGAGGGCTCACATCCTGGGCCTCCTGCAGTGGGGGCAGGGCCTTCTCAGTGGCCAGTGGAAACTGAGAGCATGGCCCCTTCCATTCTTCATGCAGGTAGCTGCATGTGGCTCCTTGCCACCCAAGAAACTTCCCAAGAGGCTCACTCATTTCCACAGAGACTGGAAATAACCAAGAGAAGAGCCTACTCTTATTAAGCTCAACTTGTTAGGTCCAGCTTGAGGTCTTACTATGTCACTGATGATTATGTGAAATTTGCATATTTACTTTGCTCCAGTCAGTACCAGGCACTGGAACAGATCTTGGAAATACAATGGAGCACCATGACCTTCTGGTTGACCAGGGGTCTCTGCTGTTTACTATATCAAGTATTAGATACAATGAATTGCAAACATTAGTTTGCCTTGCTCCAGAGCTGTTGAGGCTAGTTGGTTAGAGGACTACAGACATGAGGCCATGGGGTCGATTTCACACCCTCCACCCAAAGGACCAGCTAATTTCATCTATGACAGCTGACAGTTGGTGTCCCTAGTTTGACCAGCCCTCTTACAAATGCAGACTCTGAGTAGGTGCATGCTAATATAATAACATTCTTAGACTTCTTCACAGTGTATGCCTTCCTAATGCGCTAAATGTGCAAAAGACATCTATCTGTGCATGTGACTCTTACTAGCAGTGTTAATTAAGGCTTTCATCTGGGCTGAGCATATAGCCACATAGACAGCAGAGTAGAATTAGATCTAAAATTAATCTTCTTTTTTTTTTCATCTTATTTTCAAAGAACATTTAGGGAGATCCCTGGGTGGCTCAGTGCTTTAGTGCCTGCCTTTGGCCCAGGGCATGATCCTGGAGTCCCGGGATCAGTCCTACATTAGGCTCCTGGCATGGAGCCTGCTTCTCCCTCTGCCTGTGTCTCTGTCTCTCTTTGTGTCTATCGTGAATAAATAAATAAAATCTTTAAAAACAAACAAATAAAAATAAAGAACATTTAATTGCAACTGATGTAACAAGAAACTTCCTTTTGTGGTACTCACTGATGAGTTAGCCAGACCGGTGTATATGCTCTCTTGTACCTGAAAAATCCAGTATCCCTCTAAGTCAGGTTCAGCATCTGGCCACTAATGTCCTATGTCATCACAGGGAAAAGAAATCTTAAGGTTCATATCAAACAGAATTCCAATTTTTCATGTCATATATTATGCACAATAAGCTTTTTCTCCCTCTGCCATAGAATATAACTTTTAGTTGAACAGTGACTTCTTTTGCCTACTTCAGTCTAATTGGTTGCTAGATTATCCAATTAGTCTTACTTCACCTTCTAAAAGGGCACACCAGCTGTGCCTTATCCTTGCACAGAAACATCTATCTGGGGTGCTTAATTTCATTCAATTCTTACAATTATTCACTTTGTGGATGTACCAGGTGTCTTCAGGCAATAGATGTATTTTTAAATAAAGCTAATGAGTATAATGCATTTGGTCAAGAATGTGGAATGTAAGTTAGTATCTGCACGGACAGAGCATTACAGAGAACAGACAACTGCATGTTTCATTTTTACCTGGAAGAGACTTTCGAAGATCACTGGCCTCTAAACCAATAAGCCATGGAGACTTTTAAACTATACTGGAGCAAAACAGTCTCATTGGAGAGATTCCAAATTGCTATCACATGTTAAATTTTTCATTGGCCTGGATTCACCTACGGAGTATCTGAAATTGATTGGGTACATCACACTCACAGGCATGAATGTGCTAGGAAAGAAACTCCACACAAAGCAAATCTCTGCTATTTCTTGATCTGAAACCCATGATTTGGAGCACCTTGGAGACATACCATTTCTGTAGAGGTTAATTTCTACTGATCCACAGTCTTGCCCCTACCCAGTTTTGCACAGGTCATGTGAAAGGCTGGCCACATGTGGTATAACAAACAGTATTATCTGCAGAGGAACTCTGAGAATGTATGGAATGAAAGGGAACAGGCTTCATTCATCATAGAATGCTCGTAAATAATAATGTGTAGAGGAATACATTTGAAATCTTGCTACATGAAAAATGGGACTTTTCTGAAGTCCGATAGAAAACCAAGTAAACACAAAGTGGAAAAGTGGTTTCCTTTTTTTTATTTTTGCAAAGGAACAGTAAGAGTCAAGTCATCCTAGCTGAACTGTTACGCAACCTCAAAAGGTACTTGTTCAAATCATAATTGGGTGCAAAATTGTAAATCACATCCTAATTTGTTTAATAATTTTCTAAGAGAATGAACAAAGGCACTCTATTGCAATTAGTTTGGGTTTGTGTAAATACTATTTTAAAGATTTTTATGAGTGTGGAGGAGTTTTTTTTAGGAATTATTCTTAAAAGCAGTTTTAAAATGGTAGCATTAGATAACTTTCTGGTGTGACAAACCTTCATCTTTCCTTACAGTTCATATTATTCTTTGGTAAAAACATACTCCAATAGCTAGTTGCTTGCGAAATTCTCTCATGCTATCCTCACCCTGAAATGAATTTCACTAAAGCATCCCCAAACAAAAGACATTTGACACATCTTTCTGAAAGCAGCTAAAGGATAGCACACTGCCTTTCAACTGGTTGTGTGTCCCCCTTCTGCTAAGTAGGAATTGGAATACCCACGCAGAGAGAGGCAAGGAGAGTGCTTTATAAAGGGCATCTGTCTATATGCTTTGTTACAGGACAAAAGTAAACATATCTCACTAGATGCCTAAAGATTTTATGACTAGAAGCTTGTTTTCACCTGGGTTACAAACCACCAATATGAAGACCCCAGAGAGCTAGTCCACAATGCAAACAGTTGTCGAGATCATCTTTCTCAAATACAATTCACATGCCATCACTGTGCCAGCGCCTTTCATCCACACCTGGATGCAGCTGAGTGGTCCAGGTCATACCTCTCTCACCTGCCTCTAATAATTCCCCAGCCAGACCACTCAGTTTGTAATACTTCTTAGAAGCCTGCAGAGGAAGCAGATGAGCCAGGAGAAGCTGAGGTGAGAGACCACGGAGCTAGGGAGGGCTGGAGAGGGTAGATACTTAATCACCTTCTAGTTCCCAAGTGACTCTGCTGTCCCTCCTGAAACGGAGCTCTGCAAGATTCCTCTGTGTTCTCCAACAGACTACCTTTTCATGTGAGTTAGTTTCAGTGGATTTCCTTTTCTTGGAACAAATAGACGTGTTTCTAATACTCATCATTTATTTTTTCATTGAGGATTCTGAGAGAAGCAGGGTGCTCCCACACCAACCTTGAGGTGGCCATTTCGAAGTATCCTTGGTGTATCATGGCTAAGCAGAGGGAGGGCTAGATTTGAGCCTTTCACTCAGTATATATTTATGAAGCACCTCTATGAGCCATGTGCATGCCGGGCCTGGGAGAGTGAGGGCACATAGCAATGGTTCCCGCAACAATCACTGTTTCTGACAGAGACATAGAAATGAAAATAGGGCTACCCCCAAAAGATTCTGTAGGATTGAACATGTTAGATAGTGATTGAAAGTCTAGCTAGGGACCTTTTCAGAGTGGACATATAACTCAGGCCATCGGGGTGGGCCTTGTGGCAGGGAACAATGAAGACAGTGAGATCTCAGGGGCCCACAAAGCCCTCAGTCGTAGAAGGGCACAAGTCCTCCAGGGAGGGTGACTTAGGTCTAAACTCAGTCATGGTTAGATACCGGTTAGATACCAGCTCAGATACTGGCCATGCTGCCACTAGTGGGCAACACCCACGAAGACAGGGGCATTGTCTTTGTGTGCTGGGGGCCAGGGAAGAAGACAACAAGGCCTGAGAAGGGCCATGTTGGGTGGGGTTTGCCTGGAATAGGGCAGGTTTATGCCTTCTGACTTTGTGCAACTGTTTCTTGCTCTTTTCCATTCTGAAGAGTGCCTGGGCTTAAGCCATGAGTTCTGTGGTTCTCCCACACAGTAAGCCACCTCTTTTCCCCATGTGGGGTGGGGCCATCTTGGGGAAAAAACAGGGGAGGGAAATAGAAATAAATCATGTTTCTTTAAGGAGACTGGGCATGGGGATCCCTGGGTGGCGCAGCGGTTTAGCGCCTGCCTTTGGCCCAGGGCGCGATCCTCGAGACCCGGGATCGAATCCCACGTCGGGCTCCTGGTGCATGGAACCTGCTTCTCCCTCTGCCTGTGTCTCTGCCCCTCTCTCTCTCTCTGTGTGTGACTATCATAAATAAATAAAAATTTTTAAAAAAAGGAGACTGGGCATGATATCAGAGGATGGGCTGAATCATTATACTGAACTCACTTTAGCAGTTTGGACTGAAATATAGATTTTTCTCCCTTGTACCCAGCAGGTGCAAAAGAGAGCAGTCCTCCCCAGGGTCTTATACATGATTGTAAGTCCACTAGAGAAGCATAGTACTGTTTGCCTCACAGGGAGGAAAATGAGACTAGAAGAGATGTGAAGTGACTTTGTCCTAAAGTCTCGCAGCCCCTAAGCAGCAGAGCACATGGGAACTGGCTTAATGACCCCACAGGGGGGAGTCTAGGTGGCAGTTCCCTTGGTTACAAAATGGGCAGTAAAGTAGCTACCACCCAGTATAGCTGTGAGGCAAAAAGAAAGTCGATAAAGCCTTTAGCTCAGTGTCCAGCTGTCCACATAATAAGTACTCAGTAAACTTTTGACTGTTGCCTATTTTACAACTTTCCTGGAAAAGAAATAGTTAAAATGATGTCAGTTATTTTGAAATTTTTGGCATTGTGATATTATGGTTATGCTTGTAAAGAGAATCCTTATCTGTTTTAGAGATATACATTCAAAGATTTACAGATGAAATGAGAGGATGTCTGAGATTTTCTTTAAAATAACCCATTTGGCAGGAGTGGGGAGGAAAAGAAGGGAGGATAGAGGACATGAGATTGGCAGGTGCTGATGATCGCTGAAGCCAGGCCATGGAGTTGAGGGAGTTCCTTATACTCTCTCTCCACCTTCATGTGTTTGAGTTGTCTATAATAGGAGCGCCTGGGTGGCTCAGTTGATTAAGCGTCTGCCTCTGGCTCAGGTCATGATCCCGGGGTCCTGGGATCAAGCCCTATGTCAGGCTCCCTGCTTAGCAAGGAGTCTGCTTATCCCTTTGCCTCTGTCCCCACTCCTGTTTATGTGCTCTCTCTCAAATATTTTTTAAAAAGAATTATTCATAATAAAAAGTTTATATATATACATATATATTTGAAGTTGTATTCTGGGAGATGATACATAAAAGACACATAAAAGACACATACACATATAGACACACACACACATATGCACATGCTAGTTTCCAATCTGCCTAAAACCCTCTTCAACATGTGGGATATTCAAACATAATATGTTAACAGTATAATTAACACAAGTATTTTGTTGATATGCAATTATTAGTACTCTGGTTTAATGTTCTTGCAACTAAGTGTTCTGCACATGCATACAAAAAATTCTTTGGAAACTCCCAAGTACTATATTTTCATCTTGATTCACAGATGTATTATGTTGAAAGAGCTGCAGTAGATAATAAGCCTATTTAACTTCATGTAACTTAGTGTTTCCAAGTTTAATCATCTACAGATTCCCACTTCCTCCCCATTTGTCTGTTTTTACATAGCACTGATTACCACTGCCTGAAAAACATCTTGAAGGATACTGGTTCCATGGAATTCAGTTTGGGAAACACTGGTATTGCTCTATATCACAGAATGAGATCTTGTGTGCTGTCCAGGAAGTGTAGGCTGCTGTTCAACTAGTGGTTTCTAGACGTTTAGCAAAAAGGAAGTTTAGTGTCCTTGTCTTCTGCTTCCTTTGTCCACTTTTCTTTTTAATTCTCTCCTTCCCGATAGCCCTAACCACCAACTGCCACATACCCAGAGAAGAGAAAGGGGTAGCCCTTGTGAGCACACCTCACTCTTCTTCTACAGGGGCAGCATCTCTGACTGTGGTGTGAGCTGGAGGCTACAGAAACAGTTCTGATTCCTTGGAGCTCTGGGTGAAGGCTCAGCTCCCACTCCTCCTTCCCACAATTGCACACAGCTGGGGCCTTCTTATGGAAGCAGGATATAAGTCAGAGTTTGGTTCTATCCAAGGAGAGGTATGACAGGAAATTAAAAATACACATGCAGTCATATTTTATACATTCAGCATTCTGATATGATGCAAATGAATTTTCTTTGACTTTCCTCTTTGCTAGCACTTGAACTCATGTTTTAGCTGTGCATGAAAAAGCACTATGAAAACTGAAAAGATTGATCAGTTTGAGATTTTCTTGCTCTGGAAGTTTTGTCAAAAAGAAATAATAAAAATAAAATGAGTGTGATCATAACTGCTCCAGAAATATGCTGAGAATCAAAGAATGTTGATTCACAGACTCACTTTTTATTTATCCACCCACCACGCAATTAGCCACTTCCCCTTCCTGACCTTTGTGCAGCCCAGCCAAAAACCCACATGCACCTTCCTTCTCATCCTTTACTCTTGTCAGTGGCCCCCAGCACCTCTGAGATCGTAGAGTCTGCCCCTTCCCTCCGACCCACTCCGCTGTATCTTCTCTAGCCTTCCTTTCTTTCTGTCTCTTGTCATGTGGGAGGCTGGGAAGACAAAGGAAATCTTGTGCTAAAGATGAACATTGTAATAGTAAAAATGCTAATCCCTAACACAGTTATTACCATTACATCATATTTGCTCACAAAGCTCGTAAAACACAGTCCTGTCCATCCATTTAAGAATATTTTTATTATTTTGTAGGTAAAACGAAAAACAAAACAAAACCCATTCCTCAGACTTAAGCAGTTTGCTCAAGATCATATGGTTGCAATTTGTAGTGCAACTAAATTTGTGACCTAAAGTTTTGCTATCATTCACATTTCTGTCATACTCTGGATACTCTGTTTCCCAAAAATGACTGCAGTGATGTAACCACACACCTGAGGATTTTCCATCTCTGTAGGTATAAGCCTATAGTTTCAAATATTCATATGGAAATTATGTACATTTGAATATCTGATTCTCTAGCCTCATTTCGCTCACCTCCCCAAAGCATAGAACTCATAGTTCCTTGAGGAGCTGCACATTTGCATGTCCCAGTGCCTTTGCACAACCTATTCTTTCTGTCTGGAATCTACGTTTCTGTTCATCTTCTCCTGGCTAACTTCTGTCGGCCTATTTCAGCTTAATTTCTTCTTGTCCTGGAAACCTTTACAGACCTTCTCTTCTTCAACCAATTTAAATGGGGGAGTTCTCCCCTCCTATACTCCCAGGGCTGAATTCCATCGTTTATGCTGGGCTTTAACACTCCGTGTGCTCAGCTGTCCTTCCTCTATATAGTGAGCTCCTTAAGGCGGGGACTGACTAGCACAGTGCTGGACAGGTACTGGTAGGTGCCGAATAAGCAGTTGCCGAGAGACTAAGGTAATGAGAAATGCCCTCTAGAAAGGGATGACAAGGAACTTGAGTTTTGTGTTTCTTAAAAGGACCATTTCTTGCATTGTTTTCTTTAGCATAATATTTTCTATCTTATAAGGTGGAGGTGGTATTTTTGCTTGGACCCATCCTAGGAGCCATCACTTGACCTTCCTGACTTTGTTGCCTTTGACACATCAGATACAGCCCACCGTAAAGAGGCCTGCTGCATTTGACTTCCTCTGCAAGGAAGAAAAACAAAACAAAACAAAAGTCTCAATTTATCACAAAACCCAGCACAGGAAAGCTTAAACAATGGCTCCCAGACTCAGCTCTCACATTGCTGAAAAAAACTATTTGTCTTACACAAGGAAGAGAGTTCCTCAAATCCAACAAAGGCAACTCTTCTTCCTGGATAAAGCAGCTTTGCCAGGAATGAGAGGAACATTCACAATACAGGTTGATGGTCAAGTGACTTTTGTGCACCCCAAAGACTAGGCGAGGGAGGAAGGGCTGACAGGATCCCACTGAGGAGTGCATCCATTCAGTTTTGAGGATGAGACGGGCAACAGCTATGACTTACAGTAGCTTTGGACAATACACAAGTTTAAAAATAAACCATGAAATCATCAGATGTTTTGGAGGAAGCTGGGGGCCCAGGGAGTCCCACGTGGCTGTATAGACAGTGAAATAGAGATTCTGTCCCTGTTTTCATTGTGTATCTTTCTGATAACTGCTGAGGGTGCTGGCTTCCACTTCTTTTAACAGTGATCTCCTACTGTGTGATGTCTGTATTACTAGTTTCATTATTTGTCGAGTGCTCTCTGAGCTCAGGACAAACTTAAAAATCCCTTTTCTCTCCTTTCTTGCTTTCTTTGGGATTAATTTAGTAGTTTTTGTTATTCCATTTCTTTTTGTCTAGGTGGCTGATGCTGATGCTCATCAGACTCTAGAAAGGATCTGGGTAAAATGAGTGGATAAAAAAAAGATATTAAAATATTTCATATATTAATTTTCATCAATTTTAGCAACAGTATTATTCTGAGTAACCTAGCCCATTGTATTTCCAGAAGTAAAAGTCTATCATTTTCATCTGACCAATTCTTACTCATCCATTAAGACACATTAAAAAAAAAAAAGACACGTTCAGGCAGGGCATCCCAGGTGGCTCAGCAGTTCAGTGCAGCTTTTGGCCCAGGGCATGATCCTGGGGATCCAGGATCGAGTCCCACGTCTGGCTCTCTGCATGGAGCCTGCTTCTCCCTCTGCCTGTGTCTCTGCACCTCTCTCTGTGTGTCTCTCATGAATAAATAAATAAAATCTTAAAAAAAAAAAAAAGACACATTCAGGCATCAACTCCCCAAAGTGTTTCCTTATCCTCCCAGCCCTTCTCTTGACCCCAAGCCCTGCCCATGGGAACCCAAAGCCTATCCACATGATGGTGCCATCACTGTACTTATCACACCACATTGTTTTTAAATCTTGTTTTTAATTGTGAAATATAAGGCACTACGAAAAACACATTAAATATAAAATATAGCTTAACAAATCAGTATAAAATAGGACTTGGCAAATGTTTTCTGTAAAGGGCAAGATAGTAAATATTTTAGGCTTTGTGGTCATACAGTCTCTCTCTCAACTACTCAACTCTGCCATTGCAGTGAAAATCAGCCACAGACAATATGTAAACAAATGAGTGTTCCAATAAAAGTTTATTTACAAAAACAAGTGACAGGCAGGATTTAGCCTACAGGTATGATTCACTCTTTTGTACTTTATACTAATAAGTAAACATTCTTGTAACCATCAACTGAGTTGAGAAATGGCATATTGCTTTTCTTGGCTCTTCTCAATCATAACTCCTCCTCACAAATGTAATCACTATACTAACTTTGATGATAATTCAATCTTTGCTTTTCTTTATAGTCTTAAACAATATGGTTAGTTTTACTGATTTTAATTATATATGAAAATATTTAATTTGTTGCATAAGGACTCTTTTTACTTAGGTTTTTAAGATTCATCCAAGTTGCTGCACCTAGCCATAGTTAATTCATTTTCTTTGCCGTATAGTATTCCACAGGATTGTATGACCACACTTTATTTATCCATTCTATTATTCATGGATATTTATGTTTTTCCAATAGTTTGGGACTATTTTGAATAGTGCTTCTGTGAAATGTCTTTTGGTACACACATGCAAGCTTTCTGGTTGCACCAAAAATACCCAGCAGAACTGCTAGGTCATAGGTGTGTAATTCTACAATTATATTCAACATGAGAAAGTGTTTTGCAAGGGGTTATAGTAATGTACTCTACCATCAGCAATGCGGAGAGTTCCTGCTGCTCCATGTTGTTAAAGATAAAAGATTTCTGACTGAATGAACACTTCCCTCCAACTTCCACCTTGGGCAGAACACACAATCCAGCAGAGAGTCTAAAGTCTAAAATTCATTGGCTTCTAGGATATCCATGAAGTTGTGCACCTATCACAACAATCAACTTTAGAGCATTCTCATTACTGCTAAAGAAAACCTGCTCACCTTAGGTCACTCCCTACCTCCTCCATCCTCCTAACCCTAGGCAATCACTAATCTACTGTCTATCTCTATGGATTTGCCCTGTTTGGACATTCCATTTGTAAGTGGAATCATATAATGGTCATTTATATCTGACTTCTTTGACTCCGTATGATATTTTTAAGGACTATCTGTATTGTAGCATGTGTCAGTACCAACTTATTACTTGTTAATTTTAATTTATATTAACTTTAATTACTAAATTAAATACTTATTTAATAATCATTCCAAATACTGTGATACCATTCTCCACACTGGGCTAAGGGCTTTCTTCTTGGCTCCTAGTACTTTGAATAAGCTAATACATGTTTCTCTAACTGAAAATTACTTAATATTTTTCTAAATAAAAATGACTATCTCCCATCTCCTTATAATGAGCAGACCTATTTGCTGTCTTTGGTAAATGGAAGCAATTTAATCCACCCTAATGATGTGGAATAGCTGTTTTAGTAATATAAATAAGGGATGCCTTCCTGTGAATGAAGTGTCAGAATCTGATGGGTGAGATTAAAGATAAAGTCCCAGATGAATTGGGAAAGGGTTCTATTAGATTTTATGTCTGCTAACATCACTGAATCATTATTCAAAATATGCTGCAAAATATCCAAAGTCACTCTCCCTGCAGAGCAGCGTCAGTGATGGGCCAGACTGGCTTCTCCTCGCCAGGTTTCTTAAGCCAGGAAAAGCCTCAGTTTTTCTGGTCTGCATGCTCTCTTTAATCTAAAAAGCCTCTCAGGGCATGGGCCCTTCAGAGGCAATCTCTCAGGTCTGTCTGACTTAAAGTAATACAAAGAAGGAAGTAAAATTATCTGAATGAACTGGAAGAAGGCTGGCCATAGGACACTTCAACTGAAGTCCCTCTGGGATACTAAAAACAAAACAAAATAAGGACTATAAGCTGATGAAAATATTGGCTCATACCTTACCAGTTGATCAATATGTATCAGAGATCAAGAGAATTAACAATAGAACATTTGGAAATGAGTACTCAGATGGAATAAATGTCAAATAGGAAAACAGGGAGATAATTTTATGGGCTTCTTACAAAACTTATAGCAAAGTATAATGTTCAAAATGTTAAAAACATGCCTTTCATACAAAGATAGGTTTATTTAACACAGTAGTGAGAGATTCCTTTATGATATTAAAGCTTTCTCAAAGTGGAATTTAAGAATTTATTCAGTCAGGAAAGGCCTGCTGAAATGGCTTTGCTAAGTGCATTTGTTTACTAAAGTTAACATTGCAAAATCCCACAGACTGGGGGCTTAACCATCAGAAATTTATCTTCTCATGATTCTGGGAACTAAAAGTCAGAACAAGTTGTTGGCAGGGTTGGTTTTTCCCAAGGCCCTCTCCTTGGATTGTAGCTGGCCTTCACAGGACTGTTCCTGTGTGTGTGTCTGTGTCTGTGTCTGTGTCCTGATTGCTGGGCACAAGGACACCAGTCAGGTTGGATTAAGGCCCATCCTCATGACCTCATTTTAGCTTAATTACCTCTTCAAAAATCTTGTTTTCAGATACACTAAGGTACTGGGGATTAGGACATCAACATACAAATTTGGGGGAGGAAGAGGGGACACAATTCAGCCTGTAACACTTCATGTTACAGACAAAACTAGTTAAGGTCCTAACAGGGCAAGAAAACTGTAACTTTGGGTGTAACTTTCTTCACCAGACAGAAATCTTTACAAACCTAACTAGACAAAAATCTACAACTAAGAATCCAGGCCAAATCAGTAGTAATTAGTAACTCAAGCAAAGTTACATTCCCTAGAGAATCAAATAATCCTGAGTGAGCCTGTTCAACAATGTCCTTAAGTGACACTGAAAGGAAATGCTGTCACCCTTTTATTGTAATCCCAACTTGGCATAGTTTTTTTTTTTTTTAAGTGTGTAACAAATACAACAAAATGTAAAAACAGATAAGCGAAAATACAAGAAGTTGGGGGATTAAATGATTAACATTGTATATTGGAGAAATTGTAAGTTTTGAAATACATTCAAAAGAATTCAAGATTAGGTTATTTGTAAAAATTCATTTAGTAACACTGAAACTATTTTGTTGCCTCTTTAAATTTTTAAAAAAGATTTTTATTCTATTTATTTTTTGAGAGCGAGAGAGCACAGTGTGTGTGAGAACACGAGTGGGATGGAGGGGTAGAGGGAGAAACAGGCTCCCTGATCAATGGATCCTGGAATCATGACCTGAGCTGAAGACAGACGCTTAATGACTAAGCCACCCAGGAGCCCCTAAATGAATAATATTCTACTTATTTTTGGAAAAGCTCACTCACATTTTCTGTTTTTCTTCTCAATAGTAATAGCTTTCTTTTTGTTATAAGAACCAATATCTTTTATTATTATAAAGGCAATATGTTATTAAGGCAATATATTTTTGTTATCAAACAGGAAATTTTATCCAGTCCCCTCATTTATTTTTTAATTAAAAAAAAAATTCTCTATTTGAGAGAGAGCAAGAGAGCCAGAGCGCATGCGGGGAGAGGGGCAGAGGGAGAGGGAGACAAGAGAATCTGAAGCAGACTCCCTGCTGAGTGTGAAGACCGATGTGGGCCTGGATCTCATGACCCATGAGATCATGACCTGAGTTGAAAACCAAGAGCCAGAAGCTTAACTGACTGAGCCACACAGGTGCCCCCAGTCCCCTCATTTTATACAATAGAGTAATGAATAAAATTCTAGAGTTCTCTATATAAGTGGATGATTCTTAGTCTATTTTCCTAGTCATGGAATTGAAGTAAGGAGCAAGCATGTTTGAATTTTTAATAGATACTATCAAAAAAAATTTTTAAATAGACACTATCAATTTGCTCTATAGAAAAGTTGCTCTTATTTTTCCTGCCACATGAAGTGTTTGAGAAAGCCTAACCCTTTCTTCATATCCTGGTCAACATTAGATGTTTGTGGTTTGTTTTTTAAGCCAGTTAAAAAAATTGTAAACCTAATCCGTGTTGTTTTTCTCATTTCTGTTTAAAATTTTATATCTTTATTAGGAGAGTTTTTCATGTTTCATGGCTTTTGAATTTCCCTTGTGAATTAATTAATCATTCTTTACCTGATTTTCTATTAAGGTGTTTGGCTGCTTTTTATTGATTCATAAGACCCCTTCCTTTGTAAAGTTTGTAATTTGGATGTCAACCATTTCAGTTGGATATCTGGTAAATAAATATTCCCCTCTCCTTTTCTTTGTTTTATTAATTAGCTAATTTATTTGTTTGGGTGAATTTTTGCCATGTGCAAGTCCTGTATTTTTTGTAGTCCACTTTTTAAAATATGGTTTCTGATTCAAGTATCAAAATAAAGTAATACAAGTACTTTTTCAGCTGATATTAAAAGAATACCTTCTTAGAAGGTAGGGACTAATGTTACATATTCTGTATGTTGTAGAGGTTGAGTAATTATTAAGCAGCAACAAATTTAGATAAGTAAGGAAAAATTAATTACATAATAATAACAACATGCTGAGAAAAAAGAAATGGCCTTACCAGGGAAACAAAAGATTGAATACAATTTCTACGAGTGTATTTAAAGGAGAAGTAAAAAATCTACATACAATGCAGTAGCTAATGGGAGCAACAGTTAGCTACATTCTGGGTTTTTTTGCAAGTATAATTGATCTTTAAAAAGTTGAAGTCCCTGGAAAAAGAAATGAAAGGCTTTGGAAAGTAGGATAATTTTGTTTAAAAATGCATGAAGCTCTTTGATAGTACAGAGTGGTTGGGGAAATGCCAGGAATGGAGATCTAGCCACAAGAACAAAGCTAAAGTATTTTATGTCAAGAAATGAAGTAAAAAATTTAAAAGGATAATTTCAGCAACTTTACGGCTATTTTCCAGAAGATCAGTTACAACCACAGATCTGCAGCTGTGACCAGAAATTATCTGGGTTCCCCCAGCATGGGATGAGAAAACAAAGGAGAGCTCTAAGTTCATACAAACCCAAGTCTATAACCAAGAATGATTTAAGAACTCCAGCGATAAAAGATTAGTAATCGGCCTTTAAAAGAGTGTGAAATGGAATGTGTTTATAGTCGTGGAAAAAAAGAAATAAACAGAACTAAAAAGATAAACTTTATTGTCACTGTTGTTGCCATACTCCCCAAGAGCCACATGAAAATTCTTCAGGTACCTCTAACATCGGGTTCAAACTCAGCCCCTGAACCTTCTAAGCCTACCCATGAGGTCATGGTTAGTCTGCTCTCACCTGTCCTGATAGCCAAGCTAGGAAGCCCTGCGCTATCTGGGCTTCCTCCCTTCTCCTTTCCTTGTCTTATAACCAAATGATGGACAGGTGACAGTTGCTCTGCAGAGCTTTCCCAGCCCATTGAAGATTACGTTCTTCCACTGTGCTTTTTTTTTTTTTTTTTAAGATTTTATTTATGTATTTGAGAGAGCAAGTGGAACAGAGAGCGGGAGCAGGGAGCCCAATGTGGGGCTCCATCCCAGGATCCTGGGATCATGACCTGAGCTGAAGGCAAACGCTTAACTGACTGGGCCACCCAGGCGCCCCTTCACTGGGCTTCTGAAAGGACAGTGCTTTTTCTGAGATTGTGTTGATCACAGCTGCTTTGTATTTATGGTCCATGTACATCCCTGGCACATAATAGATGCTCACATGGTTTCCTGAGTTGAAATTAAATCCAGGAAGGCTAGTCACCTACGTGATGTATTTTCTATGGCGGAAATCAGTCTGGCTGCTGTTTCAGCATTGCTGCTCCTTAATCCCTGCAGATTCCATTGCTATAATTTTTATGATGAGTCTCCTCTGGTACAGGGTTTTTTGCAGCTGTTAGTAATTGTCTACAAAATCTGAGACTGTATCCCAAGGCTTGCATTAGTCTCTGTAAATTAATAGGCCACTGTGATCACTTTTTATTACTGAATCAAAGAGCCACCTACGATGTGAGACCTTTTGCAACCTTTGGGAAAAATATTTCTGAAAGCCATTCTCATGCATCTGTGAGTGGCAAAATGAAGAAGTCTTATTGCTTTTTTTAAAAAAGCATTCTTCTCTTTAGTCTATTTATAGAAGAAGCTTTCCCATTATTTTATGAAGGTACTTTAAGCACTTCTGTGCCACACATACCGAAATAACGTGACTGGAGAGAAGTTTGAAAATGAGCTGCTGGAGCTGGGAGACTAAGCTGTCACCTCTTAAGGAAGCACATCTCATTCAATGACCAGAACCAGTCAGCTCCTGGCCAGGTGACCTTGCCCTAAACTGACCCCTACCCTAAGCTGGATAGACAGGTAATGATGAGAGATACACAGCCCAGCTCAAGTAGTTCCTGAGGGCAGGGACTTGATTCCAGTCATAGTTATATTCCAGAATATGACCCATAAAAGACCCTTGAAACCATTGCCTGTTTTTGAGATATGCACGGACTTCCCTTCAAACACAGGCTGTGTTCATTTCCTTAGCAATGGACATGTTGGGTTCTCAGGTGGCAAAGGGATTTCTTGGCTTTGGGCACAGACAAAATTTCTGGGAAAAGTAGGAAGAACAGGATTAGGTTTTTACTGCCCCATGAAAGAAAAGATATTCTAGATCTGAGAGGCATTAAGAGGCGCAGAGCCTGGCAGACACAGGGAGAATGTAAGGGAATACCAAAGAAGTAGAAATACTGCCAAGGCCCAAGGGTAGTCAGAGAGGTTTGCTCACAGCAGCCCATGTTTCCATCCCATCCTGCCTATGATATGGCAGGAAGGCTGTCATGCTCAGTGCCCTTGAGGCTTACCTGGCTGCCCTGCAGTGTTCCCCATGTGGACAGCTGTCCTATTTCTAGCCCTTCAGATGGGCTTCCAAATACCTGGAAGCCCAAAGGATGGAAGCTGGGGCCTTGAAAATGAAAGTGATCCCATCTTGCACTGTTAGCTCATTTGGAGAAGAGCCTGAGAGGAGTCAGCCCAAGCCTGCACCCGAGTAATTACTTTCTGCTGAACAAATGCTAGAGGGAAGCAGAACAGCTAAGGTGTGAACGACTGGGAAAAAGTCAGCTGGCTGGTCAGACTACAAATATTTAAGAGTATCCAATATCTCCTTGGTATTCTTTTAGGTGCTGGGAAAAGGGCAGTGAAGTTTCTGCTCTTGAGGAGAATAAAGATAGGAAACAGGAAGGTGGGCAGGTAGGCAGGCAAGGCCGAGGATGGGTTTGTAAAGAATGAGCAATGTGGTCTATCCTTACAATGGAATAATATCCAGCCCTGAAGAGGAACGAAGTTCTGACACATGCTACAATGTGAATGATCCTCAAAACCATCATGTTAAGTGAAAGACGCCAGACACAAAAGGCCCATATTGTATTGATTCCTTTTATATGATCTGTCCAGAATAGATGAATCTCTAGAGAGCAGAATGTAGATTAGTTCAGGGAGGGCAAATGGGAGGTGACTGCTAAATGCATAAGGAGTTTTACTTTGGAGTGTTGAAAGAACTGCTCTTTTGGTCACAGTTTCTAGACTGTGTGACACAGAATAGGAGAAAAGGCATGGATAGTAGGACTGCAGAGGTGGGCAGAAATGGAGGTGGACTCTGAGGGGTGCTCTGGGCTCCCCTTTGTTGGAGGGCAATCTGAGTGATGGCAGAGGCACCAGAAACCCCAGACAAAAGCCAAGTACATCTAAATCTACATAGTCCTGAGGCTGTGGAGGGCAGAGAAGCACAGGAACAAATCACAGAGCTGGCTGTCGAGGATATTGGTCCTATAGTGAGAACCCCTGAGCAGTTTTAGCAGGCGAGCGGAGAGGAGAGGGTGTTTTAGGAGGTGTCGTGCAGGCCAGTGGTTCTCAAATTGTGTTCTGGGGATTGCTGAGTGATCTGTAGACACTTTCAAGACGAGTTTAAAAGTATTTTCACAAGAATATTAAGCTGTCATTGGCCTTTTCACTCTCCTTCCCTCATGAGTGCACAGTGAAGTTTACTAGAAGCCATGGGATGTGTGGTACTGTGACTAGCTGAATACAGAAACAGCTATAAGAGGGGTACCTGGGGGCCTCAGTGGGTTAAGTGTCAGACTCTTGGTTTTGATTCAGGTCATGATCTCAGAAGTAGCTATGAGAATCTAGTTGCTTTCTATTAAGCCAGACACTAAAGAGATTTGGGAAAATGTAAAACAATTCTACTCTTCCCATTAAAGTTTTTTTCCCCATTAAAGTTGTTTAAATTATAGCATTTTTTCCCATAAAATTCTGCAATTTATCTTAATGGATTTATTATTGCCATTAAAGTGAAAGGATAAATATATCTTTTAAAATCTTAGTTTTAATTTCTAACAGGGTAAATATGAAGTTAGAACTCACATATATAAAACCCCTTTACATTCCTCAATAATTTCATAGAATGAGACCAAAAAGTTTGAGAATTGCTGGTAGAGGTTATAAAATGGACCTTTTTTCATGATTTTGGTGGGACCATGTAAAACCTGGGCCATGTGGGTCTTAATTCTTTGATGCTCAAAGGAATTAAAAAAAAAAGTTGCTGGTCAGCAGCTAAACCACTCTAAAAAAAATCACTCTACCAAAGATTAAAGTATTTTTGAATTTTGTTTTCTAAATTGAGTAGACTATCATTTTCTTACCTGAACATTTTATCATCCTGTTTCCTCCTTGATATTACATACTCCCTATTCTCTGAAACCTGGGACCTTAATTCCTGTTCCAACTTTCTTCACATAGAAATATCCAAACAGGGACACCTGGGTGGCTCAGTGGTTGAGTGTCTGTCTGCCTTTGGCTGAGATTGTGATCCCCGGGTCCTAGAATGGAGTCCTGCATAGGGCTCCCTGGAGAGCCTGCTTCTCCCTCTGCCTATGTCTCTCCCTCTTTTTCTGTGTCTCTCATGAATAAAGAAATAAAATCTTAAAAAATATATATCCAAGCAAGAGAAATCCCAGCTGGGGACCAGGCAGCTCTAAGTTGTGGCTGTCTGGTCCTGAGTGCAATACAAGGCAGTGAAATCATTCATCCTTTCTAATGACGTAGGGTAAATGTTTATTTGTTTCATGGGAAGAAAGTCAAATTTCAAGACTATAAATACTATCAAAATTAAAATCCCTCTATTAAAAGCCCAAGAGATTCTCTGTAGAGGTCTTCTATCCAATAAAGCAACATTCTCTTGATTCAATGAATTTACAAATCCCTCAGAATTTATTGTAATAGTCTTTAACTCATTGATCCATGATCATTATAATCTCAATAGAGACTGAAAATTGATATAATATCTCCCAAAACAATTTGTAAACTGGAAATATTAAAGGATGTCATCTGGTTAATTGTATTAGTCTGGGTTCTCTAAAGAAACAATAAACCAATAAGGTGTGTGTGTGTATATACATATATACTACAAGATATTATAGTCCTATAAACAATAGGACTATACATATATAACATGTATACACACTTCATAACTATAGTTAGCACACTGGAGATTCAGAGAGCTGATGGTATAATTCCATTCGGAGCCTGAAGGCCTGAGAACCAGGAGAGCTGACGGTATAAGCTCCAGCCTGATTCTGAGTCCAAAGGCATGAAAAGATGAATGTCTCAGCTCAAAAAATAATTAGGCAGAGAGGGTGAATCTTACTCAGATTCTTCTATTCATCCTCCAAAGGATCAGATGAAGCCCACCCACATTGGGAAGGGCAATTGACTACACTCAGTCTACACATGCACGTTAATCTTATCCAGAAACATCTTCACAGACACATCTCCAATAATATTTTACCAAATATCTAGGCACCCCATGGCTCAGTCAAGTTGACACAAAAAATTAACCATCACAGTAATTTTCTAACTTTTCCTTTTTAAAACCATGGGGACTGTAGGTCATGGGGATGGAAGTATTGAATCCTCTGTCCCCATTCCCTGTGGGTATTCTGAAGATCCACAAGCACAGGGTAGAATCCCTGTTTGTGAGGGTCATGCTGAACACCTACTTGGCATATCCAACTTGGAAGCCCTAGGATATTAAAGCAGCTACCAGGAGTTCCATTTGCACCACGGCCCATAGACATTATGAAATGACAAAAAGGATATTCAGGACTGATCCATTTCAGACTCAGACTCAAAGCAGAGAAAGTTATTTGAAGCTGCCTCAGTCATTTCAAGGTTTGGGAGGAAAAGAAGTGGCCTGAATATGTGGAGGAATCATCCCAAGTTAGAAGAAAGTTGATATACAAGAGGGAAGTCCATTATTTATTAGAGATTGTGAGTTTATGTATGTTTCCTAGGGTGGTTCTTGTCACAAACCATCTGAGGGCCCCATCTGAAGGTTCCGGAGTGACTTCACCATGTGATCAGCTATGAAAGTATGCTTCCCAGGTGTCCTCAGATGCAGGGCCACAGTAAGTATCTCCTCTATAAATACCTGTCTCTGAGTTTTCACCAAAGCTGCAGAAGGAATGAAGTAATAATGCTTTTCTGCTAAAGTGGAGATATAGGCAATTCTACACATGGCTTTGTCCCAGAAACAGTCTGGTACATGAGCACCCTGCTGGTAGAGGGTTGTTAGAAGGAGAAGTGACTAACAACAAGGGAGGGCAGCCCAGCATCATGCCAAAATCAGGCATGTGGGGGTATGGGCATTGGGCAATGAAGAGGACAGCCAATCAAGGTATTGGTAGGCTCACACAGGCAAGGGCTAGGGCAGGAAATTCAAGAGAAGGATGAGAAAAGAAGAATACTGAGTGGGGAAGGAGGCTAGGGTACAAATTAACCAAAGGCATCTTCACCAAGCTAGTTGGAAAGTCTGGGGAAGGTGCCACATCAGTGGGGATCTCACAGGACAGCCAGTGCAATATACAGTTTAGTGTTCAGGAAGCTGGGAAAGCAAAGGGGGATGACTGTGCATCCAGTATTTAAGGGATATAGGGTACTGATATCTGACTCTCACCTGACAAGAGGCTAGGGTGAGACTGCTAGAGGTGAGGCTGGAGCTGGACCCACTGGACCACCTTAAAATGGATCCCACTCAAGAGGACTGTCTGGAGGATATATGAGCCTCAAATGTGCAGGGGGACACAGTGGGAAGAAGGAAGTAGAAGAGAGTTGGTGTTACACAACTTGCAATCTTCCTTTGGCCACTTAACTTGGGGCCAATCGGTGCCCAGTAGAGCAGGTCACACAGATCATCTGCACAGCCCCTGATTTATAGTCAATGCACTGGTATTATATGGTTTTCAATGGTGAGGAAGTCAAGATTGGAAAGAACACTGGAAATCTGGAATACTTCTGAAGTTCATTTAGCCCTAGCCCTACCCTGCTTAGCCTGTCCACCATTGTACTTCCTCTCGGGCAAGGTGTCCTCGACAAAGTGTCCTCTTGGGCAAACTTGTGAGGTCATTGAGTGGAACACTGGTATTCCTTTTCTTCATCTCTCTCTTACCTTTTGGTGTCCTTTCCCTATTCCAAATTCCTCCTCCAACAAGTATAATTTTGGGACTCCCTGGTAGTAAGGAATCTCTCCCCACTTGTATCCATGAAAACTAGCCTTTCATGATGGTGCTCTCCCCTTGGGTTCAAATTCTGACCCTGCCATTTATTAGCTGTGTGACAGAGAGCTAATCATTTTGTGGTCTAGGTCTTTCACTGGTAGAAAAGTACCAAACCAGAGAGTCACTGTGAGGATTAAATTAGATAATCAACAACACATAGTGAGCACATCATGAATGTTATCTATTGTTATTTGAATTATTATCCAAAAAGGACTTAATATGCATATTCAGGATAATCTGGAAAACCAAGTATTAGACAAAGATTTCAGTGACTGTGTCTTTGTATGTTATTGGAACATACTGGTACAGTGGTCACTGGAAGATATAGTACTTAACTTATACCACAGGGTTTCTCTAATTAAGAGCCAGGGATATATCCTTAAGTGTCACCAGGTTCACAGATTTGAGAAATGCTGCTATGTACTAAGTGGATAATGCCTTCAAAGTACATTCAACTGACAAATCACATATGCCCTTTAAGTACGAATTGTAACATAAATCCAATAAGTGTGGCCATGGTATCTCTAAATACAAATGGTTATGGCCATGTGCTGTATGAGGGGTGGCAAGCCTACCCTGGGTCCCCTGGCACTGTGGGGCTTGCTCTGGGTCCCCGAAGTGAGTGTAGGATAATTGACCTTTGCATGACCACTTTGCAGAATCACTGATGATCTAATTAAAAGGAAACATGGTGAGGGAGAATGTGCTCAGAATTAAAAACCTAGAGTGTAAGATCTCCAAGGTCTTTTCAGCTATACAATTCCAAAATAGCATGGCCCTCAAAATGTATGAAATTGTGTCACAGCACAGAGGTATATGATGTCGTTATGGATTGAATGTTTGTGTCCCTTCAAAATTCCTATGTTGAAGTCCTAACCCCAAGTGTGATGGTATCTGGAGGTTTGGATAAGGTTATGAGGGTGGGGCTCCATGATGTCAGTGTCCTTATAAGAAGAGGAAGAGAGACTAGAGCTCTCTGTCATATGAGGACACAGCAAGAGGATGGATGTCTGCAAGGCAGGAAGAGAGCTCTCACCGGGAGCAAATCAACTGGCACCTTGATCCTGGACTTCCCAGCCTCCAGAAGAGTGGGAAATAAGCGTTGATTGTTGAAGCCACCTAGTTTGTGGTATTCTGTGAGAGCAGCCTGAGGAGACTAAGACAGATGGCAACCTAAGCAGCCCTATTTGGTATAAGTAGCATTAACTCAATTAGGTGTTCATTTGGGACAAAAGTTGGCATTCTTTTGCTAGTGATTACTGATGGATCCTGGCTGGTTACCTTACTAAGAATTTTACCAGAACACTTACAGAAGACTCAGCACAATTCTGCCCAAACACTTGAGCCTTAATTTAATAAGGGGTGAAACTGGGAGTCATGGGGCCTGAGGTTGGATTTCTGCTCTACTGCTAAGTAGCTGCTTGATCTAAAAGGCCCTGCCTCTTTTTGGGTTCCAGGTACTCAGTGGCTTATCAAGAACAGAACAAAGGGGGCAGCCACCTTAGTTGCAGGCAGTAAGGGGAAGAACCACCTTTAAAGAATTTTAAAATAATAAAACCAACTCAAAGTCAGTCAACTTTTTATTATCACTGTGCTTAGCAACTCTAAACGAAGTCAGTGATAAAGAAGTCCTCACTTGGAAGTCTTTTTTAAGTTATAAACAATTGGTGCAATTACTATAGATTTTTTTTAAAGATTTTATTTATTTATTCATGAGAGGCACAGAGAGAGAGAGAGGCAGAGACACAGGCAGAGGGAGAAGCAGACTTCATGCAGGGAGCCTGACATGGGACTCCATCCCGGGTCTCCAGGATCACGTCCTGGACTGAAGGTGGCACTAAACCGCTGAGCCACCTGGGCTGCCCTACCACAGATTTTTGATAATATTTTTGTCAACTTTAGCATATTTGTATTACTTATCCATTGTAATAGTCTTTCTATTGTTGCATAACAAACTGTCACAGACTTAGTAGCTTAAAACAACATTCCCTTCTCAGTATATATCCAAAGGAAATGAAATCAGATCTGGAAGACGTGTCTGCACTTCTGTGTTCACTGAAGCACTATTCACAATAGCCAAGATATGGGAACAACCTAAGGTTCTTTGATGGATGAATGGATAGAGACAATATGAGACAGACACACATACACACTCACAATCGGAATATTATTTAACCATGAAAAAAAGGAAATCCTGCCATTTGTGATAACATGGAAAAACCGTGGGTATTATCAACAGCATGAACTTTATGCTGAGTGAAAGCAGCCAGACACAAAAAAAGGCAAATACTGCATGAACTCACTTATATATAGAATCTAAACTAGTCAAACTCAGAAGCACAAAGTAGAATGGTTGTAGCCAGAGCTTGGGGTATTGAAGAAATAGGAAGATGTTGGTCAAAAGGTATAAACTTTCAGTTATGCAGAATGAATAAATTCTGGAGATCCAATGAGATAGCACTGTAACTACACTTAAAAATATTGTACTGTATACTTGAAATTTTCTAAGAGGGACATCTTTTTTTTTTTTTTTAAGATTTTGTTTATGAGAGAGAGAGAGAGAGGCAGAGGCAGAGACACAGACACAGGCAGTGGGAGAAGCAGGCTCCATGCAAGGAGCCTGATGTAGGATTTGATCCCAGAACTCCAGGATCATGCCCTGGGCCAAAGGCAGGGGTTAAACTGCTGAGTCACCTGAGGATCCCAAGAAGGTATATCTTAAGTGTCCTTGCCACACACAAAAAAGTATGTGAGGTGGGGCAGCCCGGGTGGCTCAGCGGTTTAGTGCCACCTTCAGCCCAGGGCATGATCCTGGAGACCCGGGATCGAGTCCCATGTCCCATGGAGCCTGCTTCTCTCTCTCTCTCCCTCTCTGTCTCATAAATAAATAAATAACATCTTTTAAAAAAAGTATGTAAGGTGATGGGTATGTTAATTAGCTTGTGATCATATGGCAGTATATACATATGTCAAAACATTAAGTTGTCTTAATATCTTAAGTATATACAATTTTGCTTGTCAATTATGCTTCAATAAAACTAAAAAAACAAACAAAAAAAACCCAGCACTCACTTGTTAGCTCACAACTATGTAAGTCTGGCACAGTGTGGCTCGGCTGTTTCTCTGCTCCAGTCCCAGGACAGAAGTCAAATTGTCAGCCAGCCTGAGTCTTTGGCTCCTTTGGCCACATTCTTTGCCATATGGCTCCCTTCATCCTCGAGCCAGCAATAATGCATCAGAAGTTTCTCCTGCTTCACATCTCAGGTTTCTTATGTCTCTGACCTCCACAATCAGATTGTTAGGGCTCATGTGATTAGGCCAAACCACCTAGATAATCTCCCTAAAAGATCAACTGATTTGAGACCTATGTCTGCAAAGTCCCTCACAGCAGTGCCTAGATTAGTGTTTGACTGAATAACGGGAGAAGGTGCCTGTGCACCAGGGGCTGGAACTTTGAGTTCTGCCCACCACAGTCCATAATAAATTTTGTGTACCAGGGAGCATTAATTCAGAGAATTTCCAGTTATACAATTGGCCATGGATTACCCTGGACTCAGCTACACCCATTCCTTTTGAGAGCAAATTGGCCTTGTGCTCCTTTAGAGTGAGTTGGCTTCAAGTTCATGTCTAATCTTTTGTTGAACTACATATTCCCACATTTAAGTAGTAGATTTAATAAATCTATAATAACAAGAAACAGGTAGGAAATAAGGATAACAGAATGACTGTAAAGATGAAGAAACTGGGAATACAAGTTGCTTCTATTCTGACTTTTTATATAACCATGTGGAGTTTTCATTTTTATTTTTTTTAATTTTAATTTTTTAAAAAGATTTATTTATTTATTCATGATAGACATAGAGAGAGAGGCAGAGACACAGGAGGAGGAAGAAGCAGGCTCCATGCCGGGAGCCCGACGTGGGACTCGATCCTGGGACTCGATCCTGGGACTCAAGGATTGCGCCATGGGCCAAAGGCAGGTGCTAAACCGCTGAGCCACCCAGGGATCCCCCATTTAAAATTTAAAACTGTGAAACCATGCAAACTGCAAGGTATAATATTTTTGTGATGTGCAAATTTTCCATACACAAAATGAATGATTAAATTTGAGTAATTTTTGAAAACTTACTTAAAATTCAAATTTATTTTTTCTTTTTACCTTACTTTCATTCAGTTGCTATTAAATTTCACTATTGTCCATTACCACAATGGACCAGTTTTTAAGTATACATCTTTCTTGTTGATATTTAAAAAATCATTGTAATTAAAAAACACTAATCCATTGTTCCTTTCCTTGGCTGTACTGAAAATGTACTTCCTTTTTTGTATTGGGTATTTCATGTTTTACTGCCATGACTATATATAGAAAGAAAGCTCAATAAAAAGAAAATTTTACTGCATTTTTTCTGGCCATTACCATTACTTATTCCATATCATGATTGTTACTGAAACACAGTTTGTTCCATAAGAGGGAGAGGGATAAAAACTGATCAAAAGCCACTGCAGGTGCTTGGACCAGCTTCAGCTAACATTAGTAGAGGCTGATATTTCCTGGCTGTCTCCCACACTCAGGAGACTGTGGCAAATGCTTTGTAGACATTATCTCATTTAAGCCACACAAAATCTTCATTTTCCAGATAGAAAGCAGCTCAGAGAGTTGGCACACTTGTAGGTAAAGGAGCTGAGACTTGAACCCAGGTCAAGTCCACTAGCTTTGTCACTAACTGGCAACTTGTAGAAAAGCCATAACTAGTTGAAAACAACATCATTGTTTGTTTTTTCCTGTTAGTCCTGCCTCAGGGTGGGCAGCGCCATGCTTTCCTGGCACAGTTTCTCTGCCAAAGCACACAGAGCAAGCCATACCCCTTTCCACTATGGGCAGCTCTTGTGCCTGAGTGTGGTTTACCCGCTTGATGCTGAGTTTCCCATCAGCTCCCCTTCTTCTGGCTCCATTACCAGCTCTGATAGTAAAGGGAACAAGGCTTGCTCTGGGTATTTTAAAATCTGCTTGCCTGCATGTTAGTGCTTTCATAGCAACAAGTGTGTGTGGTTGATGGGTGTAACCCCAGCACTTCCCAGGGTCCTTGGCACATAGTATGGGTCTAAGAAATGTTTGTAGAGCTTCCTTGGCTGGCTAAATGCGAGCTACTGGTTCAGAAGGTGTTTGGAAACTCTCTGGGAATTTTGTTTAAAGCTGCAACTCTGATCTCACATAAATGATGATCAATTCCTTCCTCTGGCAGGAAGTAGTGGTCTGGTTTCCTCAGCCTGAAATTTTCCCCTGTGACTGTGGTAGATGAAAACGGAAGGAGCAAGCAAAGCTGTGGATCAGGTAGGACAGCCAAGGTCAGCATGGCCGTCAAACAGGTCCAATCTCATTGTCAATAAAAGGAGAGTCTGGTAGTCACTAAAGCCACGCACAGATATTCCAGTTCTCTCCTGCTGGTGCACAGCAGGTCTGTACTTCTCTGTACCCACTGAAATTAGGGATGGCCATGTGACTTGCTTTGGCCAATGAAATATGAGCAGAAGCTTCGGGAGCTTGTAATTCACCATGTTGCCTTCTCCATCGGTGGTTGATCGGGAAATTTTATGTGGAGTGGGAACCTCCATCGATCTGGGTCCCTAAATGATTGTAGTGAGCAGAAGTCCTCCACCAACCTGTAGTGGACAAGTAGCATGAGCAGGAAATAAACTCTTACCATGATTATGTCACTAAGATTTTTAGACAGTTACTGTAAGGGCACCTCACCTCTCCTGACTAACAGAGGATCTGAGGCAGGTATGTGGAGGCTGAGGGGGACATGAAGAGTTCTGGAAAAGAGAAACAGGAAACATGGATCAAGAGGTCAAATGGCAAGGGTGTCTGAGGAGACACTGAAGCTGGGCCCCTTGTCTGTGGTTGGACTTTACACACTCTGAGCAGCAGGTTGGCTGCTTCTGAAGGCCCAGAGTGGAGAAGGCAAGCACAAGCCATGCAGTGACACCATCCAGGAGATATGCTAATGGTGACTTTGTGGCAAATGCTGACTGTCAGTCTCTGCTGATGGGGGAAGTGGTGACAGGAAAAGGGTCTGGAAGAATGTGTGTCATGCTCTAAGCAGTTTGATACCGGAAACTTCTAACTCTCTTCAAAAAGGAGTGAGTTTATATATCCACAAAGGAGGCATAAGTCAGACTTCCTGTGTGGGGGAGCAGTGCCTAGCTGTCGGTGAGTTATCAGTTTATCACACTTGGCTAGCAGCTAATGCACTTACTCTGGGGCCACTCCTAGAGCAGAGAATTTCTTGTGGAACATGGGTCATTCTTCATACATTTATTCTGCAAATATTTGAGATCCTAGGCATGAGCCTACCGTAATGAGTAGACAGGCTTCCTGAATATTACGGTCTGCATGGAGCTGAATAATTAATAGCAATTTACAAAATGGATTATTAAGTACTCTGACAGAGCTAAGTACAGATTATCCAGAAAAAAAACCCATAAACTAGTCTGGGAGGTTCCCGAAGAACGAGGTTGCTAGTTACTGCGTTGGGAGTTAAGTACCTGTTGCTGTGTAGCAAATGGCCCCCACTCTTAGAGATCAATGCAACCTTTCCTTTTAAGGCCCAGTGAGAGCAGGGAAATATTAAGTTGCCTGAGGATCTGAATGCAATATAAAAAGTTCTGAAAGTCAAAGGTCTTGGAATAGAACAATCATGAGGTGAAGGCTTATGATTCATACTCTCGGGTTCACTACATGGTCAAACCAAAGAAGAAAAAAAATCTGGGGAGTTTGAAGGAAGCCAGGTATCTGGAATGAATTAACTAGTTCTTTCTTCCTCACTCTCTCTCTTTAAAAAAAAAAAAATTATATGAGTACTACCAGAAACTTAAGGGACCTGAAACTATCAGAAAATTAAAATATCACAACAAAAACAGGGCTAGGTGCCCACCTAGAGTTAACCTTTCCCTTTCCAGAGAGTTCTACCGTTTCATCCCTATCCCGTTTCCTTCCATTGACCAGATCCTTTCATCCTTCAATGCTTGGGTTAAAATCAACCTCCCAGAATTATACAAAACAAACTTTAAACAGCGGTTCCCTGTCAAGAGTAGAGGCATGTGGGGAGTGGGAGGATGCTGTACTTTTTGGGTTTTTTTCAATTTTTAAATTTTTTCCAATAATACAAGCATGTATTATCTTGTTTAAATGAAACCAAAAATAAACCACCAAAAATCCACCTCCTCCATGGAAGGTTCTCTGATTCTCTATAGCAAAGTGACCTCATGCTCTTTGAGTCTCATTGCCTGCTACCCTGACTGACTTTTCACAGCTAAGTCTTTTCCCTTTCTTTAGACTATCAGTTCCATCTAGAGTCATCTGTAGAATGAGCATGGTTGTGCTCATATACTGGGAACTCAACTAATGTTTGGTGAATGAATAGATACCTGTAATGTTGGCACCTTACTTTATGGGAATTGTGGTTTGGTTGTGTGTGTGTATGTGTGTGTGCACACCAAGCACACACACACACACGCACTAGAAATTAATTTCTTTAACTGAGTCCCCAACTTTGCACAGTTTAGTAGATGAAACAATTGTTTTTCATTCCCTTCTGGTTTCCACACACCTCTATCAGGAAAAAGCTGACCTGTCATTTTCTCAAGAAACGTGAAATACTAGTACATAGGAGCTGATGGAAGTTGGGGGAAATCTGCTCTTCCTCCTGTGAGGAAAGAATACTCTGAGCCAGCATTTTCCTGAAAGACCTGCCCCCCCCCCCCAAACCACCCCCGCATCTGTGTGTGCCTGGGCAGCTGGCCTCCCTCCCACATCATTGTGCATTTTTCCCTCATAGGTCCACTAGATGGCCTTCAACAAACACAGTGACTTTGAGGAGGCCTGGGTTGAAAGAGGAAATACTTCTTTGCTTATTTGTTCATTTGTTTGCTTTATCTTCCACCATTTGTCCCCATAAATCCCTTAAGTAGCACTCCTATTAACAATACCTCGTGGATTTAAGAATGGGGAAAGTGCCAGGGCAGAATTGAAACTCTAGGCTTTCAACCAGAGATTTCTGATTTGCTGGCAGAGTGACAGTTGATTTTCTGCATGTTAGCATTTCGTTAATCACACATACACAACTGTCACAGAAAGAAATGAATGGTAAAGTAAGTGTAAAGGCTCATTATGTATCTATGAAACTAGTTAACATAAGGAGAAATGGCAAGACCTAGTGCGGGCAGGCATGTGAGGGAGGAGGCTCATTTGTACACTGCTGGTATCCCACATACAGTTGTGGCTTTTTTTTTTTTTTTCAGTTGTGGCTTTTATGAAGCAATAAGGCTTTAAGTAAGAGCTATAAAATAACTCACATGCTTTCACCAGGAAACTTTACTCTGAGGAAAAATCTAAAAGTTAGGAAAAAAGCAAGCAGTGTAAAAATGTTTTGATCACTGCTATTTGTAGCAGTGAAAAACTTGGAAACAACTCGAGAGCTCAATAATAGGGAATGACTCAGGGTATCAGTATAATAGTTGGGCATTGCAGATGGTGGAAAGTGTGACCTCTGCCTGCATCTGTGCATGTGAAATCACGTTAATGACATTTTCTTTAGTGAAAGACTAATTTTCTGGTTGAGAGAGTGACACTAGGAGCAAGTTACTTTCCTCTGAGTGAGCTCTTCTGGAGACAATAGAGTGTCACCAGACAAGGGTTGAACAAAAGTAAATTCAAAAGCTACCTTCCCTGGAGAGGAAGTGGACAGTCCCTCCATGGGGGAGTATACAGTGCAGACTTATGGGGAGGGGAGGTCTTAGTCACCTTGGACTGCTAAAACAAATGACCACAGACTGGGTACCTTAAACAATAGACTTCTTTTTCACAGTTGTGGAGACTAGGAAGTCCAAGCAAGGTGCCGGCAGATTCACTTCCTGGTCAGGTTTCCCTTCCTGACTTACAGACAGCCATTTGCCGGCTGCGTCTTCATAGGGCAGAGAAGAGGGGGCTCTGATCTCTTCTAATCTCATCATGGGGGCCCATCTTAATGACCTCATAAACCTAATTATCTTCCAAATACCATACCTCAAAATATCATTGCATTGGGGATTTTAGGTTGACATAGGAGAGTTGAGGGGACACACCTATTAGGTTCATGGCAGGGAACAATTCCACTAGCAGATGTTAAGCATTGTATAGAATCAGCCCAGGCCAGGGGAAGGCCTGAGAGCTGCTTCCCCTGTGGGACTCACTGGGTGTAGTTGTGGTTCTCATGGAGACAGGCTGGGCACTCAGGGGCTAGCCCACACATGTATAGATGAACTACTGTCTGCTCAGATTGCATCACTAACGATCACAGACGTTTTATTCTGATCTAGCATTTGAACCTACATTCAAACTACCACACAATTACATGTTACACTGTTTTGTGTATAACTTAGGGCCTACAGTCTTCAACTACTTTGAGGGATAGTCTGGTGATCAAAGGGAAGAAGCCATGTGATAAGGGAGTATTTGACTGAATGCCCAGGTCCCAAAAGGGAGATTTTCCTGGGATCCTTTCCACTGCAGCAAAAACAGGCAGGATATAAGGCAGCATTGATTACTGCAACACAAAAATGTACATTTGAG
This sequence comes from Nyctereutes procyonoides, assembly GCF_905146905.1. NCBI lineage: Eukaryota > Metazoa > Chordata > Mammalia > Carnivora > Canidae > Nyctereutes > Nyctereutes procyonoides. The sequence goes on along the minus strand of NW_026575049.1, from coordinate 42,365,015 downwards.
CTCTGACAAGTTACGCATTACAAATTAAAAAGGGTCATATAGAATATAAGGTTTGTTCCTTTCTCTTATAAGGCTGGAGTTAAAATTTTAAAAAATTATTCAAGATTTCTTCAAAATCAGAGATAACTTTCATGATCACACATTAAAATTTTTGTTAAGCATCTACTATGTTGTGAATCTTGTGCTAGATACTGGGGTTACATCACTAAACAACACAGACCACCACCATCTCTACTTTTATCAAGCATACTTTAGTAGAGAAGGCAATACTTACAGAATTAATTAATGCTATAGTGACAGATGCTACAAAGGAGAACCCAGCTGCTATGAGATTGAATATCAAAGGTCCTATTTAAATGCGAATGTGGTTTGGGAATGGGGACTCAGGATTGTTTTTTGTTTTTTTCTTCATGTGGTTTAGACAGAGGTAGAGGTTAGTTGAATGTGATTAGCCAGGTAGAGCTTCCATAACAAAATACGTATGGACAGGGACTGGGCAGCTTAAGCACCAGAAATCTATTTCTCACAGTTTTGGAGGCTGGGAAGTCAAGATCAAAGTGTCAGCTGAGTAGGTTTCTGGCGAGGATTGTTCCTGGCTTGTAGCTGGCTATATCCTTGCTGTATCACATGATGGGGAGGAACAGGGAGAGCTCTCTTGTGTTTCTTTTTATATAGATACAAATACTATTGGATTAGGGGCCCACTCTTATTACCTCATTTAACCTCACTTCCATAAAGCCCTTGTCTCCAAATTCAATCACACTGTGGGGTTGAGGCTTTAACAAATCAATTTTGAGAGGATACAAACATTCAGTTCATAACATTGAGAATGGAAGGAAAGAAGGAAGGGTATTGTAAGTAGAGGGAGCAACAGGTGCAAAGGCCCAGGAGAAGGAAGTGAAGGAATGACCCTATGGCTAGAAAGGCAAAAGTGGAAGCAGGAGGATAAGAGGCTAGGTTAGCCTGATCCTTGCAGGCCAAGTGAAGGATTTTGTTCTATACTAGAAGCAATGGAAAACCACTGGAAAGTCTGAAGCAGGGGACTGATACCAGAAGGCAAGAATGAATGTGGGGCAAGTAGTCTGGAAGCAAGAGATGTTGGAGGCCTGGACTCTGGTGGTGATTGCAGAGATGGAGAGAAAGAGATGAATTTGCCATACGTTTTAGAGGTAGAATCAACAAGACTTAGTAAAGGTTTGAACAGGAGAAGAGGATGTCAAACAGGATTCTCAGTGTTCAACATGAACAATTCTATAGATGTCGGCTGTTAATGGGTAAGGTTTTGGAGGAGGAGCAACTCTGGAGGGGAAATGACTAGTTCAGTGTGGAGAGTTGATTTGAAGATATCTAAAAGGACTCCAAAGAGGAAACTGCACATACAGGAGAGGTCTGAGCTCAAGATACACATTTGGGAACAAGTGAATGGGATCAGCTAAGGAGAAAGTAGAGAGTGAGAAAAATAGAAAGCATAGGATTGAATCCTGAAGAACACCATTTATAGGTTGAGTAGGGGAGGACGAGGCAGCAAAGGAAACCGAGAAGTGGTCAGTGAAGTAGGAGAGAAAATAGGAAAATAGGATGCTATGGAAATCAAGTGGGGGAGTATTCAAGAAGGTGGTGGTAGATGCTGGTGAATGCTGCTGTCAAGTCAAGAAGAGGATTAAGATGTCTCTGTTGTTTTTAGCACTTCCATGCCCTTCCTTGGAAAGGCAGATTTTGTGGGATTGTGAGGCATAAGTGATCTTGAATGGGTGGGGAAGTCAGTGAAAGGTGAGGAAATTTGTCTGTAAGGTGCAGAAGAGGTGGTGTGTGGGACTGGAGATAATGTGGGACTGAAGGAGAGGTTCTGCAAGATGGAGGAGAACAGATTAGGTTTCAGTGCTGATTAGGATCTATTAGCTGACAGGAAGGATCTATTAGCTGACAGGAAGGATCTATTAGCTGATAGGAAGAGCTCCAAGATATCCTTACTGGGAAGGCCAAAGAGATGGGTCTAGAGCCCAGGAGGAGTGCGGGCCTGAGGCAGAACGACACTCAGGTCCCAGCTTATCTGAAGAGGGAAGGCAGAAGGGGAGATGACTGAGTAAGGAAGTAAAAAGCTGACTGGATGTTTTGCACTGGGGTTGGGGGTTGTTGTTGACTATTAGCTTCAGTGGGACAATCAGCCTGGGCCATGAGTTAGGGAACCCCCAATGTCAGTACTTTCAAGTCTCTCCTCTTGGGCCATCTGATGTCCCTGAGGAGAAGCTTCCAGCATACTCGGCAGAGGGTAAAGACCTCCTTGCCTGTGTTCTGGGAGCTGTGTGGGAGAAGAGGGCTGCTCAACACAGCTTCAAATAAGTGCAACACATCATTTTCCCATCCTTTTAATACAGGATCCTGTCCTCAATTGTGCTTGATATTCCCAGTTCTGAGACTCCCCATGTGCTCTCTCCATAGACAAAATCTCCAGTCTCCTGACAGTATTGGGAGAGGCAGGCGTTTTTATTTTATTTTATTTTATTTTATTTTATTTTATTTTATTTTATTTTATTTATTTATTTATTTATTTATTTATTTATTTATTTATTTAGATTTTATTCATTTATTCCTGAGGGACAGAGAGAGACAGAGGCAGAGACATAGGCAGAGAGGGAAGCAGGCTCCATGTAGGGAGCCCAATATGGGACTCGATCCCAGGTCCCCAGGATCACGCCCTGGGCCAAAGGCAGGTGCTCAACCTCTGAGCCACCCAGGTGTCCCTTTTTTTAATTTTTAGAAGATTTTATTTATTGATGAGAGAGAGAGAAGCAGAGGGAGAATCAGGCTCTCTACACAGCAGGGAGTCTGATGTGGGGCTCGATCGCATGACCCCAAGATCATGACCTGAGCCAAAGGCAGATGTTAACCAACTGAGCCGCCCAGGTACTCATAGGGAGAGGCAGTTGTGGTGTGAAGTGGAGGGGGGCACCTGCAGACCTCCTTTGCCCCCCAATTCCAGAAGTGCCTCGGCCATCCTGAGCTTTTTGAGGGTGTTTCGATATAAACTGTGTAGATCTCAGCTTTCTATACAGCCAGGTTTGGTATTCATCTGCTTTCCACCCTTTAAAAACCTCATTGCCTCCTCTCCTGCTCGCTTTCTCTATTATAGTTTAGTAGGGTTTCAGGCGAGATGAAAGTCAGAGGCAGGTATTCAGCTCACCACCTTTATCTAGAAGTCAGAACCAGAGCCTGTAGATTGCGAAAGAATGCTTTTGCTAGTGTAGGAAAGGAGGAGACCCCAGAGCCTTTTGTCCTCTCTGCCTCTGTATGGACACCAACTCCTCAAACCAGCCTGCTCACCTGGTACATCAAACTAAACCAAGCAAAACAGAGACCACACACAGATAGCAAACTATAGAGTGTGAGGTTCTGTCAACTTGGATCTGGAATTACATAGGCCCAAGAACCTTCGGCCCCACTGGTGGCCTTTAGCAGCCAAAGACACAATGAGACAAATTTAGAAACATGTCTGCATCTTCCTAATATAGTATTCATGAAATCCCCTTTAAGTCCAGAGAAATGATTCCTCTTTCTGAAGTCTACAAAGGAAATTTTAAAAAATATTTGCAGAAATCCAAATAAAAGAAGAAGGGAAACTTAACCATAATCCTATCTGCATACAATACGTGATTTTGTTTTGTATTTTTTTCAGATTTTCAAACAGCTCTGGTCCGCAGATATTCAACAATATTACTGCAAGAATCTATCTAGGTCACCTCTGGTTGGTTTGTAAAAGTAGTCATCCGCTAATCCTATCAGCTCTGAAGCCAGGCCCCTTTCTGAAGGAAGAGCATTAACTGTTTCAGGTAAATAACATACAGAACAATGTAGGAATTGTCAATAGGGATACAGCACTGTCTCCTTCTAAGAAGCCCCTCAGTTAGGTGCCCAAGTAAAGTAGGGAGACACTAATTGACCATGATTTGCACTTTGTAGAGAGCCCTGAACTCCGAATCTTCTCTATTGGTCTGCCATGTTTCTTCCCTATTACAGCCCCTTCGGGGGAGATAAGACTTTACCTCCCTTTTAAGGGAGCCCTGAATCTGAGAGTGAGAAAGGGCCTCACAGACCATCTGGCCCAGCCCTCACATATGCCTGAATCTCTCTTGCAACTCCCCTGACCAGTAGGTATCCACCCTCTTTTGCACATTTCCATGGCCTGGAAACTCAGTCCTGGAGAGCTCCAATGAAGTACATAATTCTCGAAGCCCTTAGCCCCTCGGTGACATATTCTTGTGAATTAATTCTGATCAGGTAGTGGGGTCTAACGAGGCCAGGCCAGGTTGGGCACTACGGTGGGGGTTTGTGGAACCCCCAGGTGGAATGTGGGTTCTAGGCTGGGTGCCAGAGAGTGAGTCAGCAGGCATGAACACAAAGAGAAAGCCTTGCCTGTTAATGTCACCCCAGAAGGTGACAACTTGCCAACAGGCATTCCTGAACTCTCCCTGAATGTGCAAGTACAGTACAGTGCCTGAAATGCATTTATCTATCAGCTGCTCTGTAGCTCCTTTTGACATCCTGCTTTCTAGTTATTGGCATCTGCTGATCTAACCTTACCCTCATCCCTGCATAGCCTTGAGATAAGGTCCTGACTCCTAGATCAGATCATCCTATTTGGGGAATAGTAAAGACTTGCAACCCCCTGTGGTGGATATTATGGGCAGTCCCCTCTCAACCATTCTAAGCTCCTTCCAGAGTGCCCCCTTATTCTGTAGCCACGGGAAAGCTAGCAACTACATTCCCCAGGTTTCCTTGCGACCAGGGTTTGGGTTGTGATCTATACTCCTCCAATGAGATACACCAAAGTGTGAGACTCAATTTGGATCTGAACCAAGATGAAGAGGGCAGAGGGTAAGGCAGTTGTTTTGACAGCATTGGACTGCTGTGGAGACATGAGTTCCATGGGAAGGCTTTCTGCAGTGCAGTGCAAGTGTGCTTCTGAGCCTGGGAATTGTTCCTGGAAGCTCCCACTTGAATCCACTCCTTATAGTGATTTTTTTGTAAGCCATATAATATTCGGTAATGAATTCCTTGAACTGGCCAGAGTGATTTCTGTTGCTTGCAAGAAACCTCTTTTTAAAGTCCCTTCAGACTCTGGATGACATAATATTTAATGTGGATATTAATATTTAGTATGTGCCCATATTGATGACCTATCACATCTCAGTCACCTTATACACACACACACACACACACACACACACACATCTCACTGAACATTAGAACAACCTAAGATGTAGCATTCTCCTCGTTTGGGAGATGAACTGAAACTCAGGGAATTTAACAATTTTCCCGAAGTTTTATCGCTAGTAAATGGCAGAGTGTGGTGTGGAGATACCTAAATCCAGAGACTATCACTTTATTCTCCTCAGTACTGCATCCAAGACAGTCCTCTGAGACATAACATAACTGCTATCCTGAATCCTTCATTTCCTTCCACCTCGAATTTCACTCTCCTTAGGACCTTTATGTCACACCCAGTTTTATCTTCCAAGATCCTCATGGTTCATGCTCATTTCTTTCTGTTGTAGAGTTGGGTCATTTGAGGAGGGCTGGGGTATAAGTCAGTACTTCTCAACCTTTCATATGCATGTGAAGCCCAGGAGCTCTTGTTAGAAGGAAGTCATCAGACTCTGCATTTCTAACAAGTTCCCAGGTGATGCCAGATGCTGCTGGAACATGGACCACTTCTGAGTAGCAAGGATGGGGTAGTGTGGCATCTATAGTGGATGAAAGATTTTCCTCAACCTTCCTAGAATCCCTGGCTGGGTCTGAAAATCAAACTGACAAATTAACAGGAGAAGAGCATACATATCTATTGAACATAAATTTTACATGACATGAGGGCCTTCATAAGGAAATGAAGCCATGAGGAAACAGTTAGGCTTGAGTATTTTTATGCTAGGCATGATGAATAGTGGGCATTCATGTAGAAATGTGATACGTCAAGGAGTATGAGGTAAGTGTTGTAAATGGGGAATTTAGCAAGGTTCGTTTGCTAAATTCTTCTTGCTGTCCCTTTGTCTTTGGACATAATGATGTTCCTTTCCTCTGGGTATACAGGGGGCATCTCTCACACAAGGGTTTATGGCCTGTTTCGGGGAGAAGGACCAGGGGAAAGTGAGCATGACTTTCCATCTGCCATTTGCTCAAATTCCTTCAGCTTAAGTATCCAATATGCCAAGTCGCCATGTTTTGGGGAGCATGTCCTGAACCTCATCATATGTGACACTCGTGGTTTTAAATTTCAATTCTATCACCTTTTAACAGTGTAGTTTTACTGAATGATTTACCCTTTCTGAGGCTCCAGATCCTCATCTGTAGAATGGAGACAATGCTATCGACTTCACTGGTGAATGTAAAGGAAAGATGATACCATGGACTAGCTTTTCACTCGTTTTGGTTGGAATTGGAGGTGCAGCCTCCACTGACATAGAACATTAAGGCTGCTATCCAGATAAAGCTGTTAAAATGTGGACTGGGGCCCAGATCATTCAGATTATGGCAACAGCTCTCTGTGTCGCCCAGGAAAAGCATCTTTGTGAAGTCCATTCTGTCATCCAGGCTGGTTTATTTGTGGCTCTTGTTTTAAATGCTGCAAAGATCTCTTTCAAACAGAAAGAGCAGATGAGAACACGGAAACTGCACATGGGTGCACAGGGACCTGTACCCCAGGTCCACTCATTATTCCAAATTTCAGAATCAGTCCCTCACAAGTGCAGGGGTCTACACCGTCCCTCTAACAAGACTGAAAAAGGCAAAGCTAGTTCCACCTTTAAACTGAGAGAACAGAGATAGGATCACATTTCCTGAAACCCCCTTGAAGAAATCAGGCTTGGTCCTGGGCCTGTGCAGCCTGGAGTATTCTCTAAGGCTGGCTGGAGCTTAGAATGGGTGCTCACTGCCTCCCTGCATTGTTTCCCTTCCTGGAATAGCTGTTTGTTCTCACCAGCTAGTGTTGTCAGCATTTCCATTCAAGACCTTATTGTCAGGACTTTATTTTTAAGTCAGGCATAAAAATGGGCCTTGAGCTGAAACTTGGAAGCTGGGCAATTAGCATATTTGAGAGGAAGCCAACTGGTCTTTTGTTATTCTGTGGGGCAGAAGGGACTCTTCTCTGCTCTTCTAAACAACAAAAAGGGGTTGTGTTGGGGCATTTTAAAAATTAGTAGTAGGCATGAACTTGGGCTATTTACATAGAAGTTCCCAAGAAATCTGTCTCTGGGCTTCCCAGCGTGGTGTCTATGTAGAGGGCTTCAAGACCCTGTCATGCTCTGTGCATGACCAGAAGGAATCAGAGCACTTTAATGTGAAAACTGAAAGCCAAGGAACTTTGAGTTTAAAGTAGGATTGGTGGATGTGGCCAAGTCCAAGGCTGCCTACCAGAATGCCCTTAGGAAAAATGCTGACCAGTCAACTGACAAATATGTACTGCACACCTTCTTCCCACAAGACACTGGTTAGTCAGAGATTTAGAGCTGGGGCTGGGTAGTGATCAGCAAAGAAGTATGCAATCTAAGTAGGAGGATGGTCTGTTTCTAGAAAGATAACAAACTCAAGGCTAAAAAGTGCTCCTTGCCAAAGGAGGAGCCAGACACACAGTGATATAGAATTCCAGGTGGGGAGAGACTATGCAAGACTGAGGAAAAATTGGTGTGTTTGTGTGTGTGTGTGTGTGTGTGTGTGTGTGTGTGTGTGTGTGTAGCCAGCAGGTGGAAGAAACAATGGCTTTAGAATCACACACTAGCTTTGTGAACATGGCCAATTCCTGAGCCTTGGGGAAGCACCAGAAACTATAAGAAAACTAAGAAAAGTAGTACCAGGAGTGGGTTGTTATGAAGATCAAATGAGATAACACATGCCAAGATCTTATCATATAATAAATAGTAATTATGATTTTTAAATAAGTATATCAGTTTTTAGAGTTAAATAATCAGAGAAAATGGATCTGTTCAGAGCCTTGAAGATACAAGCTGTAGGTACTCTATAATCTCCTCCCTTCATTTTGTGCATACTAAATACATGAAACCTAATTAATTTTCATAATATACATGGACAGGACAAATGTACTTTTCCTATAAGATATTTCACATACAGAAATTAATATAATTAACTAGGGTTGCCAGATAAAACACAGACTGTCCCTATGTGACATGTTTATATTAAAAATTATTGATAATAAAAATTGTTTATTTGAAATTCAATTAACTGGGCATCTTTTTTTCTTTGTGCTAGGTCTGGCAACCTTATACCTAACACCTAAGGACTCAACACTCAGACTTAAAAATGTTAATATTTTGCTGTCTTATATCTTAGCTTGAATTATTTTTATGTTTTAACTAGAAAGTTACAGATCACAGTTGAAATCTTTTTGTAACCTTCCCTAAGTAATACCCTCTACTCTGCCATTCTCCTCCAAACTCCCTATTTATTTTATTACTGGTTATCCCTATGGGGGTGTTTTTCTGCTTTTACCACGTGTGTGTATCTAGAAACAAAATATACTTTGCTTTCTGCACTTTACACAAATGTGCTTTACATAAATGGTATATTGCTATACTTTATGCCACATATTTTTTCATCTTAAACTTATAAAATATATGATGCAAATATTTTATATGTTGCATGTAAGAAATACATGATAATAACAAAACCTGTATGCCCACCACCCACAAGTGAGCTATGGCTGGTACTCCTGAAAGACCTTTTTGTCCCTCCCAAATGTTATCCTCCTCTCTCCTATGAGAGGCCACTGCTTCCTTGAACTGAGTGTTTATTGTTTCTTTACATTTCTTTATAATTTGCCATAATATATATAATCCTGAAAAACATATTGTTTAGTTTTGACTATGTTTAAGCATTGTACAGAATATGTGTTATATGTATTCTTCCAAAACTGTTTTCTTTTGATCCGTGTATTTGTGTAGTTCACCCATATTGATGAGCAGAGTTACGGTTCATTGATTTCTTTTCCACTGTTGCCTAGTGTTCCATTGGATAAACACACTATGCCATGGACTGCCCCTGGATATTTAGGTTGTTTAGGATTTTAGGTTGTTTCAAGTCTTTGCTACTACAAACATTGCTGTTATAAACATTATTGTAGGGATCCCTGGGTGGCGCAGCGGTTTAGCACCTGCCTTTGGCCCAGGGCGCGATCCTGGAGACCCGGGATCGAGTCCCACGTCGGGCTCCCGATGCATGGAGCCTGCTTCTTCCTCTGCCTGTGTCTCTGCCTCTCTCTCTCTCTCTGTGTGACTATCATAAATAAATAAAAATTTAAAAAAAAATTATTGTATCTTTTCCTGGTGTGTGTGTGTGTGTGTGTGTGTGTGTGTGTATGCAAGAATTTCTCTCTGGTAAATTCCTTAAGAGTTGGATTTCTGGTTCCTTTTATTATTGTATTGATTGTTATCATTTTTCTTTTTTTTTAATAAATTAATTTTTATTGGTGTTCAATTTACCAACATACAGAATAACACCCAGTGCTCATCCCGTCAAGTGTCCCCCTCAGTGCCCGTCACCCATTCACCCCCACCCCCCGCCCTCCTCCCCTTCCACCACCCCTAGTTCATTTCCCAGAGTTAGGAGTCTTTATGTTCCATCTCCCTTTCTGATAGTTCCCACACATTTCTTCTCCCTTCCCTTATATTCCCTTTCACTATTATTCATATTCCCCAAATGAATGAGAACATACACTGTCCTTCTCCGATTGACTTACTTCACTCAGCATAATACCCTCCAGTTCCATCCACGTTGAAGCAAATGGTGGGTATTTGTCGTTTCTAATGGCTGAGTAATATTCCATTGTATACATGGACCACATCTTCTTTTTCCATTCATCTTTCGATGGACACCGAGGCTCCTTCCACAGTTTGGCTACTGTGGACATTGCTGCTAGAAACATCGGGGTGCAGGTGTCCCGGCGTTTCATTGCATCTGAATCTTTGGGGTAAATCCCTAACAGTGCAATTGCTGGGTCGTAGGGCAGGTCTATTTTTAACTCTTTGAGGAACCTCCACACAGTTTTCCAGAGTGGCTGCACCAGTTCACATTCCCACCAACAGTGTAAGAGTGTTCCCTTTTCTCCGCATCCTCTCCAACATTTGTTGTTTCCCATCTTGTTAATTTTCCCCATTCTCACTGGTGTGAGGTGGTATCTCATTGTGGTTTTGATTTGTATTTCCCTGATGGCAAGTGATGCAGAGCATTTTCTCATGTGCATGTTGGCCATGTCTATGTCTTCCTCTGTGAGATTTCTCTTCATGTCTTTTGCCCATTTCATGATTGGATTGTTTGTTTCTTTGGTGTTGAGTTTAATAAGTTCTTTATAGATTTTGGAAACTAGCCCTTTATCTGATATGTTATTTGCAAATATTCCCATTCTGTAGGTTGTCTTTTAGTTTTGTTGACTGTATCCTTTGCTGTGCAAAAGCTTCTTATCTTGATGAAGTCCCAATAGTTCATTTTTGCTTTTGTTTCTTTTGCTTTCGTGGATGTATCTTGCAAGAAGTTACTGTGGCCAAGTTCAAAAAGGGTGTTGTTATCATTTTTCAAAGTGGTTCTACCAGTTTATACCCCCACCAGGGTTTTGACCAGTTTATTACTTTACTGGAAGTGTGTAAGTGTTCTGGATGTTCATGGTCTTTTCAACATCTATTCATCTATTGGGGACAAAATGACATCTTGAGAGGGCTCAGATTTTCACTTGATCATCTTTTCATATGATTATTGGTTATTTGGAATTGTTTCTGTGAAGTGACTATTGTATCCATTGTCCATTTTTCTATTGGGCTTGTTTTTTTCTTATTGATTTCTAAGAACTTTTAATATATTCTGCATATTAATCTTTGATGGATTATATGTGTTGCAAATATTTAATTCTGGTTTGTGGCTTGTCTTTTCATTTTTTAATGCTGTTTTATGATGAAGCATTCTCAATTTAATGTAGTTAAATATATCAATCTTTTCCTTTTATAGTTAGCACTCTGGAGTTTTATTTTAGAAAACCTCTATGGGACACCCAGATGGCTCCGTTAGTTAAGTGTCTGCCTTTGGCTCACATCATGATCCCAGGGTCATAGGATGGAGCTCAGCATTGGGCTCCCTGCTCAGTGGGGAGCCTGCTTCTCCCTCTTTTTCCTGTTCCTGCTCCCTCTCACTATCTCTATCTCTCTCTCTCAAATAAATAAATAAAATCTTAAAAAAAAAACCCTTCTCTTCTGATATCATAAAGATGTTATTTTACATTTTCCTCTTTGACTTTAAAGTTTTGCCTTTCATATTTAAATGTCTAATCTACCTGAAATGGAGATCTGTAATATGGTGTAAGGCCAGGACCCAATTCCAATTTTTTCTTTATAGATAACCAATTATTCCAGTTCCATTTATTGGGAAGCCTATCCTTTCTCACTGATCTGCAGTACTATTCTTTTCCAGATGTACATGGATATGTTTCTAGGTTTCTTTTATTCCATGAGTTTGTCTGTCAGTCCTTGCGCTAATTCCATACTGTCTTAACGATCACAGCTTTATAGTAAATTGTGATGTCTGGAGAAACAAATATCCCTAACTTCCTTCCTCTTCACAGTTATCTTGACTATTCTCAGTTCTTAACCTGCAATACGATTTTTGAAACAAAAAATTCTCATAGGGTTTGTCCATGTGAATATATATGTAATTCTATATTATTCATTTTAAATATCATTTATTTATATTTAAATTATATACATTTTATATTTATGGATTCCATTTATAAATATGCCATAGTTGGTTATCCATTACCCCAATAATGCACGTTAAGTGGTTTCCACCTTTCTCCTTAGCACTATTAGTGTTGTTGCATTATAGGGTAAGTGGATCTTCAAATTTACTACATAGTGCAAAATTGCTCTTCAAAGTGGCTGAACTAAGTTACACTCCCACCAGAAGTAAAAGAATTCAGTTTGAGCTGCACCTTTTGAAGGGTTTGCAGTTTTATCTCATAATGTTATACTTTAATTTGTATTCCCCTCTTCCATGCAAGAGCTTATTTTTGTATGTTTATTACCTATTAATTTCCTATTCATATTATTTGCTCATCTTCTTGTTGTGCAACCTGTATTCTTCTTGATTTGTCCACAGACCATTTTATATTTTAATTACTAATCCTTTGTTATTTATACTGACTGAAATGATCTTCTCCAATACTATGCCCCCTTTCCCTGGCCTGTTTGTGTAGGCCCTCAAACTAAGAATGGTTTTTACACATTTAAAGGCTTGAAGAAAGAGCAAAAGGGGGGGGGGGAAGGGGACAGAGATATGTATGGCATGCAAAGTATAAAATGTTTACTATCTGTCCATTTACAGAAAAAGTTTGCTGAAACCTCTCTCAATTGTTTTGTTAGGTTTTGGTATTTTTAAATGCAGTGTAGTATGTTTTGTTTTTTTTCATTATATTATGGGATATTATGTAGCTCTGTGTCTGGCTCTCTGGTTTCATTGGTTTATTTATCTATCACAATTTTAATTTACTAGTGTTCCAAAATAAGTCTCAATGTCTGATAGGGTAAATCCATTCCCCTTCCCCACATGCCAACCTATATTCTTCTTTAAATTTCAACCACACCACCTTCCCACTTGGGCATAATGATCAAAGTTGAGGGGATCCGTGGGTGGCTCAGTGGTTAAGCACCTGCCTTCGGCCCAGGGCGTGATTCTGGGGTCCCGGGATCGAGTCCCGCATCGGGCTCCCTGCATGGAGCCTGCTCCTCCCTCTGCCTGTATCTCTGCCTCTGTCTCTCATGAATAAATAAAATCTTAAAACAAAAACAAAAAAAAGTTGATTCAATGCCTGAACTGATTTTTGTATTTACACATTTTAATTGCCAATAAAAAAGAATTAAAGGATTTTCTTTTTCTGGTTGATTATTTTAATGCCATTCTTGACAGGAAGTGAGTATTTTCCATGGCACACGTGTGTATTAGTGGTAATTAGGAAACAAGCAAGAAGAACCAAACTCATTTTGGGGACATCTGTTTGGCTTTCTTTTTTTTTTTTTTTAATTTTTTTTTAATTTATTTACGATAGTCATACAGAGAGAGAGAGAGGCAGAGACACAGGCAGAGGGAGAAGCAGGCTCCATGCACCGGGAGCCTGACGTGGGATTCGATCCCGGATCTCCAGGATCGCGCCCTGGGCCAAAGGCAGGCGCCAAACCGCTGCGCCACCCAGGGATCCCTCTGTTTGGCTTTCTTTGCCCTTCTGCTTGCTTCCAGTGTAGGAGCTGAGCTCTTAATTAATTACTACTTATATTGAGTAGTAATGCCCCCTGAGAAGGGCAGCAGCTTGCAATGAAGAGAGTATAACAAATAGTAGATAGCTATAAATAGACAACAAAACTTATTAAATGTTTGTGTCTTTAAATATCGTTAGGTACATAAAATCAATCTCCTTGGAGACCTATCAATTAAATTCATACAATCATTCCAAATTCTAACTTACCTTCAGCAACAGATATGATTCATAGCAATGGAATGCCAACTGGACTGGAGTTGAATTTTAGGTGTCTATATTTCATATTTTCAAGATTTTAAACAGCTTTATTGAGGCATAATCTATATAAATTTAAATTCACTCATTCTGAGGGCACATTTCAATGATTTTCAACAAATTTATAGAGTTGAATGACTATCACCACAATCCAGTTTTCAAATATTTCCATTAGCTCAAGAAGTTCCCTCATACCAACTTGCAATTAATTAGGTTAATTAGGCAACCACTAGTCTGCTTTCTGTATCTATAAATTTGCCTTTTCTGGACATTTAATACAAATAGAATCATACAATGACTAGCCATTTTTGTCCAACTTCTTTTACTCTATTTTAGCATCATGTTTTGAGGTTCATTTATGTCACAGGATACATCAGTCATTTTATCCTTTTTATTGCCAAATAGTATTCTATTGTGCACATATGAAATATTTCATTTGTCCATTCACCAGTTGAGATATTTGGATTGTTTCTAACATTTGGCTATTATGAGTGATACCATTCTGAACAACTGCATATGCATCTTTGTGTGGATATGTGCTTTCATTTCTCTTGGGTAGATTCCTAGGAGTGGAATTGCTGGAGCAAGTGGAAAGTTAAACTTTCCAAGAAAATTCCAGGCTGTTTTCCAAAATGGCTGCACCATATTAAATTCCCACTGGCAACATATGAGAGCTACATTTCTCTCTGTCCTTATTATATTTGCTATTGCCTTTTTGATTATAGCTATCCTTATGAATAGGTAGTGATACTTCACTGTGATTTTATTATGCATTTCCCTAATAACTAATTATGTTGAACATCTTTCATGAGCTCATTAGCCACTTATATAATTTCATTGGTGAAATACCTATTCAAATCTTTTGGCCATTTTTATATTGGGTCATTTGCTTTTTTATCAACATGTTTGGAAAGTTCTTTATATCAGTTGGATAGAAGTTCTTTATCAAATATATAATTTGCAAATATTTTCTCCCAGTCTATGATTTGTCTTTTCATTTTCTTTATGATATTTTCTGAAGCACAAATATTTTAAATTTTGAAGTCCAGTTTATCAATTTTTTTCTTTTATAGACCTTGTATTTGGTGTCATTTGTAAAACTGTGTAGTGCAATCTAAATTGACATAGATTTTCTCCCATAAGTTCATTAAGTTTAGCTTTTTAATATATATCTATGTGCCATTGTAAGCCAACTTTTCTGTTTATGCTATGAAATGAGAGTCTAAGTTCTTCCTTTTTTTAGCATGTGGATGTCCAATTGGACCAGCAACATTTGTTGAAACTATTACCCTTTTATCATCTAATTGAATTGTCTACTTCATAGGAAGTCATCAACTGACTGAGTGGCTCAGTCAGTTAAGTGCCCACCTTTGGCTCAGGTCAAGATCCCAGGGTCCTGGGATTGAGCCCCACATCAGCCTCCCTGCTTAGCGGGGATCCTACTTCTCCCTCTACTCCCCACTTATGCTCTTGCTATCTCTATTTCTGTCTCAAATAAATAAATAAATAAAATCTTAAAAAAAAAAAAAGAAAATCAGTTTATGGTAAATATGAGGGTTTATTTCCGGACACTTAATTGGTACCTTTCTATATGCCTTTAT
Source organism: Nyctereutes procyonoides (assembly GCF_905146905.1). Lineage (NCBI taxonomy): Eukaryota > Metazoa > Chordata > Mammalia > Carnivora > Canidae > Nyctereutes > Nyctereutes procyonoides. The sequence continues at coordinate 42,349,862 of NW_026575049.1, read as the reverse complement.
TTGTGCTAATACTACACAGTCTTGATTTGTGTGGCTTTGTAGTAAATTTTATTTTATTTATTTTATATTTTTGAAAGAGACAGAGAATCTTAAGCAGGCTACATGCCCAGTGTGGAGTCTGATGTGGGGCTCGATCCCACAACCCTGAGATCATGGCCTGAGCCAAAATCAAGTCATATGCGTAATGGACTGAGCCACCCAGGTGCCCCAATAGTAAGTTTTAAATTAAGTAATATAAATTCTTAATTTGCTCTTCTTTTAAAAACATTGTTTTGGCTACTCTAGATTCTTTGTGTCTTCATATAGATTTTTAAAAATCATGTTGTGAATTGTTACAACAAAGCTTACTGGGAATTTGATATGTTAGATTTATAGATCAATTTAAGGAGAATTTCCATCTTGACAATATTGAGACTTGAAATCCATGACATGGAATATCTTTCCCTTTGTTTAGATCTTTAATTTTTCTCAATGATGTTTTCTGGTTTTCAGTATATAAGCTATGCACTTCTTTTGTTAATTTTTTCCTAAATATTTTATCTTCTGTGATACTATTATAAATTGAATTATTTTGTTAATCACATTTCTGGACTTTTTTATTGCTATCAAATGAAAATATAATTGATTTTTATATTGGTCTTATGTGAAGCAATCTTGCTAAACTTGTTTATTCTTATTAATTTTATGTGGATTCTTTGGCATTTTCAACATACAGAGTATTATTGTCTTCTGAGAATAGAGTTTTACTTCTTCTTTTCCAAATTGACTTTATTTTTTGTTGTTATCCTGGTTTTGCCTATTTTACTGGCTAAAACCTCAAGTACTATATCTTCTTTAATTATTTGATATTATATCTTCTTTAATATTTGAAGTCATTAGGTTCTCAGCTTTCTTTGTAAGAAGTTGTAAACTAGGGGTGCCTGGGTGATTCAGTTGGTTGAGTGTCAGACTCTTGATTTTGGCTTAGGTCACGATCTTGGGGTCATGAGATCAAGCCCTGTATCAAGCTCTGTGCTGAGCATGTGGCCTGCTTGAAATTCTCTCTCTCCCTAGATTCTCCTTCTCCTCTGCCCCTCCCTCCCCTCATGCTTACTTTCTCTGTCTTAAAAAAAAAAAGTTATAAACTACTTCAATTTCTCTGTTTCTTAGAGTCTTATTTAGATTTTTAATTTCTTTATAAATATTGGTAATTTTTGACTTTATAAGAATTTGTCCATTTTATTTAGTTTTTTGGTACATAAATTTGTTCATATTAGTCCTTCTAATCCTTCTAATCTTTATAGAAATCAGTAATGATGTCTTCTCTTTCATTTCTGATTTTGGAAATTTGTGTCTTCTCTGAACTTTTTCCTTAAAGGTCTAGGTAAATACTTCTCAATTTAATTCATCTTTGTTGAAGAACCAATCTGAATTTCATTGATTTTACTTTAAAGTTTTTCTGTTTTCTATTTCATTGATTTCTCTTCTAATCTTTTTTTTTCTTCTTTTTTTTTTCTTCTTCTAATCTTTATAATTTTTTTTCTTCTACTTGCTTTGTATTTAGATTGTTTTTTTATCCCTATTTTCTTATTTGGAACCTCATGTTATTGACCTGAGAACTTTCTTCTGTTCTATTACAGGCATTTAATGCTATAAATATCCATTTAAGCTCTGCTTTTCCTGAACCCCAAACATTTTGATAACATGTTTTCATTTACACCCAGTTCAAAATATTTTAGAATTGTTCTTGTGATTTCTTCTTTAACTCATGAGTTATTGGCAAATGTGTTGTTTAATCTCCAAATATTATAGAATTTCCCAGATTTTGTGCTTGCTTCAGCAGCACATATACTAAAATTGGAATTTCCCAGATTTCTTTTTGTTGATTTTTAATTTACTTCCATTGTAGTCAGTAAACATACTTTATATAATTAACCTGTTTAGATACATTGGGGCTTGGGCAGCCCAAGTGTCTCAGCGTTTAGCGCCGCCTTCAGCCCAGGGCATGATCCTGGAGACTTGGGATTGAGTCCCACATCAGGCTCCCTGCATGGAGCTTGCTTCTCCCTCTGCCTGTGTCTCTGCCTCTCTCTCTTTCTGTGTGTCTCTCATGAATAAATAAACAAAATCTTTAATAAAAAATTACATTGGGGCTTATTTTATGGCCTATCATATGGTCTTTCCCAGGGTAAGTTCCATATACACTTGAAAAGGATGTGTGTCTGCAGTCCGAGTGTTCTGTATGTGTCAGAGTGAATTGTTTGATACTGTTGCTCAATCCATCTATATCCTTATTGATTACATATCTAGTTTTTCTATCAGTCATTGAGGAGGTATTGAAATTATTTATTTCAGCTTCAATTTGTCAGTTTTTGTTTCATGTATTTGCTCTGTTTTTGGTTAGGTATACATTTGTAATTGTTTTAATTCCTCATGTATAGATCCTTTTCTCATGAGATATTCCTTTATTGTACAATACTTTTCATTTTACAGTTTATGTTGTTTTATATTAATATAGCCACTTGAGCTCTCTTATGGATACTATTTTGGATAACTTTTTCCATCATTTTCCTTTCAATCTCTTTGTTTAGGAATCTTTGTGTAATTTACCTCTTGTAGACAGCACGTGGGTGGATCATGGTTTTTTAATCCAGTATGACCTTTGCCTTTTGTTTGGAATGTTAGACTTGACTGGGGTTTTGCTCAAGACCCTGGAGCCAAAAAGACTTCTGTCCTCTGCTGATGGATCTGTGAGTAGTTAGGGGCCACTTTCAAAGTTAGGCCATTTTTACATCTTCGTCAAGCTTTTCCGTTCCACCTGGCCTTTTTTTTGCATTCTCCCTGTGTCTTCTGTATAATCCCATGGTTGACCAGGACTATGTGCCTAGTTTGGGCTGTCTCTAGTCTCTGCTGTGCATGCACATCAACTCAGCCAGGAATATGCTTGCCCCAGTCACAAATGCAACCTTGGGCTAATAGAGCCACCTTCACCCATTGCCAAGATTGTCAACTTCCAGACTATGTGGATGGACGTAGGTGTCATACACTGCTTCAAATCAAGCAAGGTCTTTGATTGTGGCTGCAAGGCTGCTGGTCCTCACAGTCTGTCCTGCCCTGGCAAAACATTCTCCACTGACCTGGGGAGGGAAATGAAAGCAGCTGCAGGCAAGAATGCCAGACTCCCACTGTTCTTAGCTTTATGTGCAAATGTTTCTTACATTTTTGTATGCCTTTCGGTCAATTTCCAGGGTAATAAAATAGTTGTTTTTGTCAAATTTGCCCCGCTTTATTGTTGCTTTTTGAGGATGGGATTTGTGGACCTCCTCACTTGGCCATAGCCAGAAATTCCACTAATAGAGTCAGGGGCACTGAAACTGATTTCTTTCAGGGCAACAGGAAGTTTCAATATTGAACGTTGCCTGTGAGATCCTGAAGTCTGCTCTTACCTCACTTATTACAGAGCAGAGTTGCACTATACTGGTTTATCTTCCAAACTAATCTAAGGGAGTTTAGTTAATGAAGTGGTAAAAAAAACTTTCACCAAAAGTCATTTTTTTCCAATACAGCAATCCTCAGCAGAGAGACTTGTAGATGGAATTTCAGTGTATCAGTGGATAGATTTGCATGTGTTTTAACACTCATGACTTCAAGTTTTACAGCATCCCTGGTAGGAGATGGAAGGTAAGATTTTTCATGACTACTTTATACCTGGCATAACTGTGTCTTTAAAAGATGACTAATAATGGCACTTGCTGAATGCTTTGGTACCTGGCATTGTGCTAATTGTTTCAACTACATTAACTGTAAGTTAGATATTATTACAAGCCACATTTTATAGTTGAGAAAGTAACCTACCACAAGTTACCAGCTAATAACTGGGTTCTGAAGCCACATGGTCAAGAATCAGAGCCTTATTCCTTATTACCTATACTCTGTGGTTTTGTGACAATTCTTGAAAGTTATAGGCCTAGTCATGACCAATCAATAGAAAGACGGTAAGTTGTAACCTATCTCAACATTAGAGACAGGAACAAGGGAGACAGTGTTTATGCCCAGATCAGACATAGAAAGTATAATTATCTTGGTATAACTAATATTTACTTCCCAAGATTCAGATGATTGGAGTCCCTCATGACAGACTTTCAGCACATCTAGCCCCCTAAGTGATTCACACTGAATGTGATGGCAGGGCTTAAGGAGGATGACCACCCCTGAGGATAACACCTCCTACCTGTGAGTGGGCTAGGCATCCCTTACTGGGAAAGTCTCAATGAGTTGCGCTAAAAAGGACATAGAGAGCCATTCAGTTTCCTCATTTTAAGAATGAAGTGACTGAGGTTTAAAGAACTGACACCCATCCCTAAAGCCCCTGAAGTCCAGTTCAAGCATTACCTCTTCCCTGAAGTTTTCCTTGTAAGAACACTAATTCTTACTGTCCTCCTGTTTCTGAGTTCCTTCAATGTGATCTGTGTGCTTCATTCAGGGAACCCTGTTCTGGATGGTTGAGTGGTTTTATTCTTACAGGGTAGATTAGAACTAAGGCCCAGGGTGGAGCCCAAATGTGGCAGTTACCTTTTCCCAAAGAAAACCATTCTACCACCCTGCACAGTGGAATGAGTAACAATGTGGCCACTTGTCCTATTTCTCAAACACAGGGTCTTCTAATAGTGGGCATCATCTTCTACTCAGATGGTCATATATAATTATTACTTTCTCCCTCTCTCTTTCCTTCTCTCATTTTCCAGCTCTTGGAATTACAAATGGATTATGGGATAAAATAAAAGCTTCCCCAAACTAAGCTTCATCTCCCTATGATATTGGAAGGAGAGAATTTTTCCCTTCTTGGCCCTCCTCCTCCTCCTCAGTCTCCTACCTTGTGAGAATGAGCAGATAAATATATCATGGGCATCCCTATTGGAATATTAGGGATCTTAGGAACTAAATAAAGACCATGGGAATGAATCTGTTAGGTAAAATTCGCTAAAGAACAGGGATTTGAAATAAGTTATCCAGTCATTTATGATTAGTTCCCTTCTATCAAAGAAATAGTATATTTCTTAACCTAATGTGATGATGGGGGTGGTGGTGAAGAAAAGCGTTTTAAAAGAAAAGAAAAGAATCTTGTTTGGTATGCTCCATTCCCCTTTCCACACTAGAAACAGTTCTGCAGTAATTATGCATACTATAGACTTGATAATGATGAATCTATGCATATGTATGGCCAAAAAGGGCTCATTCACAATTTGTTTTTTTTTTAATTTTTTTTTAATTTTTATTTATGATAGTCACAGAGAGAGAGAGAGAGGCAGAGACACAGGCAGAGGGAGAAGCAGGCTCCATGCACCGGGAGCCTGACGTGGGATTCCATCCAGGATCGCGCCCTGGGCCAAAGGCAGGCGCCAAACCGCTGCGCCACCCAGGGATCCCCTCATTCACAATTTGTATCTTTTTTTTTTTTTTTGTACCAAGAGAACAGTAAGGTTGATTCCACTGTTGTAGATTGTAGCTGTAGTTTGCAGCTGACTTTTTGCATTATCATGCACTGTCTGTCACATAGATTAAAAACAAACTCTACTCTGAATGGCCAAAATATAAAACACAAGAAATGGCAAGTGTTGCTGAGGATGTGGAGAGAAAGGAAGCCTTATGTACTGTTGGTGGGAATGCAAATTGGTGTGGCCACTGCAGAAAACAGTATGGAGGCTCCTCAAAAAATCAAAAATAGAATTACCCTATAATCCAGTAATTCTACTATTGGGTATTTACCCAAATAATACAAAAACACAAATTTGAAAGATACCTGAATCCTTATATTCTCTTGTTTATTCCAGCATTATTTGCAATAGTCAGATTATGGAAGAAATCCACATGTCCATCTAGATGAATGGATGAAGAAGATATGGTACATATATTATATACAATGGAATATTACTCAACTATAAAAAAGAATGAAATCTTGCCATTTGCAACAATATCAATGGGTTTAGAAGGTATAATGCTAAATCAGAGAAAGATAAATACCATATGATTTCACTCATATATGGAATTTAAGAAACAAAACAAATGAACGAAAAGAAAAAAAAGAGACAAAACAAAAAACAGATTCAGGCATGGAGCCCAACGTGGGACTTGAACTCACAACCCTGAGATCAAGACCTGAGCTGAGTTCAAGAGTCTTAACCAACTAAGCCACCCAGGCGCCCCCGTCCCCTAAAAAAAAAAAGACCCTTAGGTATAAAGAACAACCTAATGGTTACCAGAGGGGAGGTGAATGGGGGAATGGGTGAAACAGGTGAAGAAGATTAAGAGTACACTTATCAGGATGAGCACTGTGTAATGTATAGAATTGTTGAATCACTATATTGTACACCTGAAACTAATGTAACACTGTATGTTAACCTTGCTGGAATTAAAATTTTAAAAAAGAACTCTACTCCATCTCTTATCAGTGCAAACCACCTTGGTTGGCCTTTAAGCCTTATAATACACATTGGCAAAGTGTGGGCAGCTCTTTCATATTATGTACCATTAGGAAGACATCAAAAGTTCATAGATAAAACCATTACTCATTATTTTTTGCCTTTGCCCTCTCTCATTCCCTTACTAGTATGGTAACTCCAAGTCCAAAGTTTACTTTTTCATGACCAGGACTGTGCCCAGAGTCTACAAGATTTTCCTAATGTCTCAAATCTTATTTTGCCATCTTGTCTCATCCTTGTTTTTACCTCTCTAACCTTAACAATACCAAAAACACAAAATCTAGCCATGGGAGAAATTCTAGACCAAACACAATATTTTCTTCTAAGATGTTGAAAAGTTAACACTACTTATTGAACTTCTAGAGTTTCATCAGGCCATTACCTGGATTCTTTTGGGACCATAAGTTCTCTGTCTTGAACAACTTTTTAAAAAAGATTTTATTTATTTATTCATGAGAGATAGAGAGAGAGGCAGACATAGGCAGAGGGAGAAGCAGGCTCCCTACAGGGAGCCCGATGTGGGACTTGATCCTCGAACTCTGAGTTTATGCATTGAGCCAAAGGCAGATGTTTAACCCCCTGAGCCACCCAGGCATTCTGTCTGTCTTGAACAACTTAAGGATGAATGGTAACCACAGCCTGGACTGAGGCTAAAGGAAGAATGGGCATGGCCATGCCCTTTACATGTATCTACTAATGGCTTTAGCTTGATATTAAGGCAGATGGTTGTTTATTATTTAATGAGTTATGTAGGCAGATATTAAGAGGAGTCAAATGTGACCCAGCCCTGTCCATTATCCAAGAGTACCTATAGGTGTTGGTAATATGGCCTGTGATGCTCTTAAGAGAAAATAAAAACACTGATGTGACTGCATAAAATACAAGGTAGTGGCCCTTCTGAGTTTTCTCTGAGGTAGTAATCTCAGAAGACATGATCAAACTGTCCAAGTGCTTGGGTCACTGCAGGCTAGGCACCCGTCCATCTGAGGTGGCTCATTGCAACAGTATGAGAAAGACTGGCTGGAATTAGATTCTGCGGTGGCCCAGTCAGAGGTGGGAGTGGTGGTGGGCTGTTGTTTATGGCACAAGTTGTCTAACACAAACAAATGGATATTATTTGATATCTGAGTATAGTGCTGTCATAGAGAAACCAACATTAGGAGATTCTTAAAAGTCTGGGCAGCATCAGGAAAGCCAGTAGGCAAGAGTCTATCATTGATCAGGGGCATCTGCTAGACCTGGGACACAAGTTGAGGAATGCATTTAGGAAGTTATGAGAAGTGAGGCACAAGATCAGAGAGGTGAGCAACAAGGAAGGCTTAAGGCTGGGCATTCCTCAGCTGTTGCTAAAACAGCATCCATCTGATGGGGCCTTAGCCCTGAAGAGTAGAAGCAACAGGAGCTGAGGAAGATTGATAGACAGACACAAACAAGCCTCAGTCCCACATCACAGAGCTCTGATCTCTTGAATCTTGATGTAAGTGTCATGACTCGTATGGCTGAGAGCTGGCACAGGAGGAAGATGGGCTGGTCATTAGGGACAAAGGTCAATGGAAAGAAACAGGTTGGGCAAAAGCACAGTTACCTAAAATGAAGTCTGAGTTGAGTGGGTCAGTATTGAGGAGTCATTGCAGAAATAAAGACTTGAAACCAAATGTTGTGGCATTATAAGTTTCATGACTAGGGCTCATTGGGTAGAGAAGGAACTGTTACAGAGAGGATAGCAGAGAAAGATGCACTTGTTCAGATGCCTTTAGGACATCGTGGGTTAAGGGGGTTATGAAACATCTGTCTTTTTTGGAATGCAGAATATAGTTGAGTCTTGTTTTTTTAATATTATTTTAATTTTTAATCAGGAAATCTCTGTCTTTAAATTAGACTATTTAGACCATGCATACGAAATGTGATTATTATTTAAATATAGTGTATTGTTATATATCTTATATTTATCCCATCTGTTCTTTGCTCTCTTCTATCTCATTTTCTGCCTTCTGTTGGGTTACTTAAACATTTTTAAAAAATAATTTCATTTTATCTCTTATGTTGGTTTATTTGCTGTCACTCTGTTATGTTTTTATGATGGTTGATTTATGATTTAGCCTATCACAGTCTACCTTCAAATGACATGATATCACTTCATGTCTAACACACAGTATACTTCTATTTTCCCTTTACAGCCTTTGTGCTATCAGTGTCCTATATTTTTTTTATTTTTTTAAAGATTGATTGATTAATATGTCTCGTAATTTGGATGGCAGACTGTGAATTTTCAGGGCTGGATATCTTCACATTCCTATAAATATACTTGAATTTTGTTTTGGTGATGCAGTTAAATTACTTGGAAAGAGTTTGATACTTTGAGATCTTGCTTATCTTAAGTATTGTCAGTTGAAACTAGTGGTGTTTTAATCTAAGGACAATTTTGTCTTACTACTGAGCAAAACTCTTCTGAGTTCTCTGATATTCCATGAATTGTGAAGTTTTTCACTTTAACTAGTAGGAAGTGGAACTTTCCTAGCCCCAAGTGAACTTAGGGATTGTTCTCTCTTATCCTTTTATGTGACCCTTTCCCTGCATTTAGGTAATTTCCTCACATGCATGTGAAGAAAGGCTTGAGGGGGACCTCCTGCCAATCTCAAAGGCTATCATTATGTGCAGCTCGTTGGTCTTTAGTACTCTGCCCTGAGAACTCAGTCACCTTGACTTCCCTGGACCACCTGTCTTATCTATAGGGAGACTGTGGGGGTTATCCCTGGGCTCTCCAGCCTGTGCTACATCTTGGACACTTTCTGCAGGCAGTACTGGGGCAAATTGTATTTATTTTATCCTCTCAGGATCCCCATCCTTCATTGCCTAATGTCCATGTCTTGAAACCACATTTTCTTCAGTGTTTTAGTTGTTTCAGGTAGGAGCTAAATCCAATCCTTGTCACTCCATCTTGGCCAGAAGCAGAAGTTCATTTGTGTTTCCAAATGTGTTCCATCCACAGTCTTGGTTTTTTAGGTGAGAAACAGAAGCTCAACCTCAATGGTTGATGTCTTCTGAACCTCAGTTGTCATTGTTGAAAAGGGTTAAGGCACAGATTACCTTATATTACCAGGCTTGGAAACATGTTCTCTCTAACCTCAGTTACCTGCCTTGACTAACTTGCTTGGCTCTTGTATTTCTTGCCCTAACCTCTGGTAACCAAACTTCTTTAGCTTCTTCCTTATCTCCTAGAGAGAAGAAAATCTCTTGATAAACCCAAATCCCTACTCAATAATATATTCTACCCACACCTACTAACCTGACATTCATTCTTTCTTTCATTCATCAAGTGTTTACACAGTGCCTATAGTAAACCAGGTACTCTGCTAGGTAACAGGATTGTAACTGTAAGCAAAATTAGACACTATCCCCACTTGCATGGTTATTCCAGATATTTTCTGACCACAATAATCAGTAAACATTGAAATGTACACATTGGCTTTATCTGACTTTAGATTTAACTACAATGATTATAGTACAAAAGCACTTCACTTGCTTTTTCTATTATGTAGTACTCTCAGTTGGAGCAAGACCATGAACATTTAGGTTAACTTTAAAGGCTGCTCAAAGCTATGTCATTTCCTGTGGTATCAACTTACTACAAAGGTCATCATAGAGTCAGTTACCCAATTTTGCTCATAGGTCCTGAACTAGAAACAGAGTTTCCTTTCTCTCATCTGGCTCCATGTTTAAAAAAACTCCCACTAAAGCTTAAATTTCACTTCTTGGGATCTGTTTAGGCATATATAAAGTTACAATATGAAACGCCATCACTTAGTCATTTACATGAACCAATAAATAACTCAGCTGATACCAGCTATTTCCTGGTCTTGTCCCTTCTTTAGGCCTTTGATCCCTATAACAGAGAGTCTGACTCCTAGGTTTTTTTTTTTTCATTCCTTTACCCTGAACCCTCACTTCCACTTTGTACTTATCCCACCTCCAACACACATCCACTTATTAGAAAGGAACACTCATACTCACTCCTCCCATTACCTATTGACATCCTCTTGAGTATCACTCCTGGTCTATTGCCCTATCCCTTATCCATGCTTCCACAGGTTCTTTGATTTATGGGTGACTGCTATAGGTCTATGTTCTCCACTGAGAGGATCTAATATAAAAGGCTAAAAAAATAAAAATAAAATAAATAAAAGGCTCTGAGCAATGAGGTACCAATCTCTCTTTTCTTCCTTTTCCCAGACCAGTATGAGGCACAGTCTTGGATAAGAGTGTATGCTTGCAAACATGTTTTCCCTCATGTGGGTTTTCCATGACCAGGATTTGGGGATAGAAGGACATGTGTGAGAGAAGGATGGAGAGTGTGTTAGTAAGTAAATCTGAGTTGCTCACCAACACCATATCTTCCAACCTGGCTTTTATTGGTAACAAAGTGATATTTTGATCACCATCTGCCTTACTCTTGTATTTACCATTCAATTGGGTCTACACACAAGGAAAGATGAAAGCATCTCATCTGGAGCATTACCTACAGTGAACAGTAACTAACTTAGGACCTGGAGAGGGAAAGATCGTATTTATAAGTGACATGTCACCTAGATTCATAGTCTACAAGAATATGAATGAAGCTGGTCAACAAGATCATGTTCCCCTGCCACTGGGTGGCAGAAACTCTCCCATGAAATTGGCCCTTCATTTGCCGTTAGTTGTTTATCATCCCATGTGCTCTGACAGTGAAGAGGGTGCAGTGGATGGTGGGGAGGTTGGAAGTTTGGACAGAACACTGATGAAGTTCTTAACCAGGAAACATCTTGACCCTATGATCCCACCTTCCTGTTAAAGGGTTCCATTTCCTTGATGCAGCATGAGGAATTCTACGTGAAAAGTTAAATATAACCTTGAATTAGTGTTTCTGGACAGGAAATGCAGTTTGAAAGTAAGGGAGATGATAAAGATATTGACAAAGCATACACAAACATAAAAATCTAGCCATAGGAAAAAAAAATGATACCCTTTATTCTGAAGACCCAGAAGAGCCTACTGAAGATACAGTATTTTCTGTTTCTGTTTTTGTTTTAGGGTAGCCTAAAGCAGGGTGTGATGCAAAACTAGAACAATCCAAACTTCAGTTTTCTTTGAGAAAAACCATCACCCTTAATTTGAATAGAAAATATAGAAACAGTATTTAAGAAGATTTTTTTAAAAATAACTTTTGCTTCGTATTTTGGTGGTGGCTTTTTTATTTTTAAATACCAGCACATGAAGGCTTCAGATGATAATGGAAATTACATGGCTTTAGTCTATCTTTGGAGACACTGGGTTTCTTCTTTTTTGTTTTTTTTTTTTTAATTTTTATTTATTTATGATAGTCTCACAGAATGAGAGAGAGAGGCAGAGACACAGGCAGAGGTTCGAGAAGCAGGCTCCATGCACCAGGAGCCTGATGTGGGATTCGATCCTGGGTCTCCAGGATCGCGCCCTGGGCCAAAGGCAGGCGCTAAACCGCTGCGCCACCCAGGGATCCCAGTTTCTTCTTTTTTGATAGCCTTCTTGGCTGCCCTTTGTATAGCTCATTTTCCAGAGTTTCACGTGGACCTTTAAAAACAAGTGTGGTTCTTCCCTTTTAACTAGTAAACCGTATGCTATTCCTCTAGGTATGTGGGTATGCCCAGTTCCCCACTAGCCATTCAAATGATGGGTTGACACCATTTCATAATCTAGACTGAACTCATTAATTTCATAATGTTGGTTTGTAAGCCTATACTTTGGAGAATGTCAAATATATACCAAAGTAGGAAGGAACTTCTGCTTGAATCTCTGCATGTCCATCACTGGCTTCAATAGTGATCATCATCTATACCCCCATTCACTCCCCACTGCCAGGTTTACCTTGAAGCAAATCCCCAAAACCATGTCATTTCCTCCATAAATATTTCATTACACATTTCAAAAATACAATCTCTTTAAAAATTACCCAGAATATCATTTAACCCCCAAAATCTTAATAATTCCTTAACATTTCAAATATCTCCACTAGATTATTTTGAAGCAAATATAAGATACCCTAATATTTCATTTATAAATAGCTCAATCTATACATCTAAAAAAATCCCACCTTTAATTTTTTTCTTAGCAAAATCACAATGTCATTTTCACACTTAAAAAAATTAATGCCTTTAAAAAAAAGGGGGTGGGGTGGGCAGCCCCAGTGGCCCAGCGGTTTAGTGTCATCTTCAGCCCGGGGTGTGATCCTGGGGCCTGGGATTGAGTCCTACATCAGGCTCCCTGCATGGAGCCTGCTTCTCCCTTTGCCTATATCTCTGTCTCTGTCTCTGTCTCTGTCTCTCATGAATAAATAAATAAAATCTTAAAAAATTAATGCCTCAGTATCATCAGATATCCAATGCATAAAATTTCCCAATGTTCTCCTAAATGTTATTTTACAGTTGAATTATTTGAATCTGGATCCAAACAAATCTACACAATACATTTGATAGATAGGTCTCTTACATCTCTTGACATACTTGAGATACAATAAATGGCACACAGTTAAAGTGTATAGTTTGATAAGTTTTTGACACATGGGTGTGCACTTTGAAGCCATCATCACTATAAACATCCTGTTACTCCCAGATACATTTTGTTCTCTGAATCTGGATACATGCTTAACTTCTCCCAGTCTCAGTTTCTTTTCTGTAAAATGAAGGCAAATAAAGGATACGTGTACAGAATTAGATGATCATTAATGTCCCATACATGTCTAAATTTCTAGTATTCTTTCTTGGCTTGCTGCTCTATCAGGTGTTAGGGACAGGTATATGTGAGCTTCGTCTCTGTATGTAAAATCCACAGATGGAGCCGGTAGGTTAAATCCATTTTTCATATTACATAGGGCTTTTTTCCTCCAATTAAAATAAAATAGGAGGCCCTTTAGCTGCTTTCTCTCTTGCATACCAGAAAGATTCATAAATTGGTTGCTCAATGCTGAAAATTGGCACATTTCTATTTAAGTTTCTGCCTCACAAATCTCTCATTTTGAACGTCTGTGAACTACTGCCCTCCTTCAAACCAGAATGAATGTTATGTAGGTTCAGGGCCCTGCAGGCTCTAATCATTCTCTAAAACAGGAAAGCACACGGGGATGAAGGATCAAACATCTCCCAGGGAAGAGTTGGAGAGATGCTGATTTTAAACTGTTCAAGGGATGATCAAAATGGACATAGCAGGCAAGTGTTTAAAGCTGAGAAGATCTTAGCAAAGGTAGTTTGAATAAAGCTGGATCTATAGACACTGGTCTAGGCAGAAACTACTGGCAGGGCATGAGCAAATTTGGGTCTATAGTATTAATAAAGAGTATGATGAATTTTGCTGGAGATTTGAAAATTTCAAGGACTCTCAGCAAAACATTGGTTTGTTCATTTACTCACCCACTTGGTGTTAGGTAGCTAGTAGGTCTTAGAACATTAAAATAAGTAATCTGTCACCACCTAGGGAGCTAGAAGTAGATAGAAGATTCTTGGATATCTACAGTCCTAAGCAGACCATAATTAGGGCCTCAGTTTCCCCTCCTGAGAGGGTTGGACTTTAGGATCACAAAGACAAAATACCCAAAGACAATTCGGATGGAAATTAAAAGGTTCATTTCATTGGATCCTTTAGTATAAAAGTCTATAATTCAAAGATGTCACATAATAATTCAACATATATTCATTCAGGATGCCGCTAGCATTGTGGGTGCAGTTTCTTCTCCCTAGAAATTCTTTCCCATCTTTTTCTGCGGCTAATTCTTATTTATTTCTGTGTCTCAGTTTAGGTGTCTTTTGTTTTGGGAGGTCCACTCTGACCTCTAAGTTTTAGCAAATACTCCATGCCACTCATCACTCTACTTATCAAGTGTCTCATATTCACTGGAGCCACCCAGCGGTCCCCATGCAGTAGGGAAGAGTAATTAGCTCTGTTAGCTGTTCCTGCATTGAAAAAAAAAATCCCCAAAGTAAATGCCTTAAAATATCAACTCTCTATCTAGCTCACCATTCTGTGGGTTGGTTGGCAGGTTCTGGTGTACACTAGCCTGACTGGTCTCACCTGGGGTCACACATGCTTCTGTGGTCAGCAGGAAGCTGGGTATCTAGGCACCTCACCAGCAGCTCTTCTCTGCTCCCTGTGGGCTTCCATTCAATAGTGGAGCTCAGTGACTTTGCACAGTATCATGCCACTCAGCCTATTGCTTATAAGTCACAAGGCCATCGCAGACTCAAAGGGTCAGGAGATAGACTTTGCCTCTTAATGGAAGAAGCTGCAAAATACTGTAGCCATTTCTGCAACTCACTACCCTGATTTTAAAACTGAGACAGGGGCAGCCCCGGTGGCTCAGTGGTTTAGCGCCGCCTTCAGCCCAGGGTGTGATCCTGGAGATTGAGGGTCGAGTCCTGCATCGGGCTCCCTGCATGGAGCCTGCTTCTCTCTCTGCCTCTCTCTCTCTCTTTCTGTGTCTCTTATGAATAAATAAATAAAATCTTAAAAAAAAAAAAAACTGAGACGGTTTTCCTCAGGGAAAAAGCTGAGTTTTGTGTAAAATAAGGAAATAAATCCTCATGGAGTTGCCAGGATAGACTTGGAACAAGCAAAGTAAATTGCCTTCTGAATACAAAAGTTCCCCCTCAAATTTTTTTCTAATTTCCATGGGCACCCTGGAAGTGAGAGGGCTGTCGAGACCAAGAAGGTTGCTGAGATCTATGGAAATAGCCAGCACTCTGAGGGCTGATGCAGTGCCTTGCACACTCATGGACACATTCCTCAGACTTTCACCTAAGTTCTTCATGAGCAACCAGACCAACAGTACTTTGGAAAGGAAGATGGAATGGGAGGTGTCCAGGGAGGTGACATGGAGTGGCAATGAGGAGTCATCCAGAAACTTACACCTATGTCACTTCTGATTTTTCCTTTAATATGGGCAATTTTAAGGATATTGGTCCTTAAAGGATCCTACTTTTTTTTTTTTACAGTTTTTGGTGGAAAATTTCAAACATTATGTAAGTAGAATAGTTTAATGAATATCTATGTACTCAAACTCCTGCTCCCACTGTGATCAATTCATGTCTTCCTTGGTTCACCTTCTGCCAACCACATGGTTTGAAGCAAACCCAGGATCTCTCCTTTGTAAATATTTCCATTTGTATTTCTAAAAGATAAGGAATTATTTTTAAAAGTGTATATTCACACTACTACTATAACAACTTCAAAAATTAACAATAATTCCTTAAAATTATCAAATATGAAGTCAATGTTCAAATTTCCAATTGTCTCCATACTAAGGTCTGCACATTGCAAATGATTGATACATTTTATTTATTTCTATTTTTTATTGGTATGTTTTATGTCTATTAACCTATAAGATGATTCTCTAATATTCTCTCTCTATTACTTCTAATATATTTATTGAAGAAACCAGGTCATATGTCCTATAATTTCCCCTGGTCTGGATTTTATGGATGGCACTCCATGCTGCCATTTAACATGTTTATTTAGGGCAGCCACAGTGGCTCAGTGGTTTAGTGCCACTTTCAGTCCAGGGCGTGATCCTGGAGACCCAGGATGGAGTCCCACGTTGGGGTCCCTGCCTGGAGCCTGCTTCTCCCTCTGCCTGTGTTTCTGCTTCTCTCTCTCTTTCTCTCTCTGTGTCTCTCATGAATAAATAAAATCTTTAAAAAATAACATGTTCATTTATCTGTCTTCCATTTTTCCTGTAAATAGGTAATTGGATCAAGAGGCTTGATTAGTTTCCAATTCATTTGCTTTGGGAAAACTATAAGTGATAAGGGCCACCCCTTTTATTCTGGAAGACATTTTCCAGACTCCTGGCTTTAAAATTCTGTGCATCAAATGATATGAGTTTGCATTTTGAATAAATAAAATATTCACAATCCTTTCCTTCCAATAATGAATACATTTTGGTTTTTCCATGTTTACTACTCTGGCCAAAAAAAAAAAAAAAAATAGGGAGTGAGAAATACGCATGGTTTTTTGAAACGCCAAAGCAATAATTTTCCAAATCAGTTTGGAAGTGCCTTTGATGTATGTGTGATCTAATTTCCAACACTCAGCAATAAAACTCTGTGAGAAGACCTAGTGAAATGTCCAACACACTGGTGTGAGCAGTAAAATGGAAGCAATCAGTTATAGAAAAGGAAAACTGCTGCCACAGGGAGGTTTGGCTATTCAGAGGAAAGCATGAGAGAAGCAGGGGTTGCCAGTAACTTCTGGCACCCACTAGCAACATCAGGCATCTAAAGAAGACGTTTCTGTCTCTGTTGGCCATCAGTAAATATCCGGGTTAGCTAGCAGCTATTCATGATCTTATTGTCAATTAGGAGTTGGCAACTGGGCTATAATGTGTTTGTAAATACACACAGAGCCATAGCTTACATCATTTCTTTTAAAAAGAATTGCCCTCTCTATTGGAACTATGCAGGCTGTGAAAGCAATACTTTTTTTATTATCTACTTCATCTAACGATCTCTTTAAAAAGAACAATGACTTCAGAACTAGTTATAGCACTAAATATGAAGAAGGAAAGTGCAAACCAGAGCAGCTCCCCCTTTTCCCAAAATTCCTGCAGGGGGAAATCTGTGGAGTGGAGCTGGCCTCTGGGGAAAAGGCTAGTCTCACTAACATGCTATATATAGAATCTGGGAAAAGAAAGTGACCCATGTGCCCTGCATCTAAAGGCTATCAGACAGCAGGCCTGAGGTTCAATATGTCCTTGGCTTCCCCATTCTCATCCCTTTGTTTGATTTTTACAAGAATCTGTATGGGAGCTCTCTCTCTCTCTCTCTCTCTATTGTTATTTTTGTTTTATAAAACTATTTTATTCTCTTATTTTTAGGACATAGGAAGCAATGCACAGAGGTGGCTTCCATAGAGAAGCTATAAATGGCTACATTTTAACTTGATACCATGGACGTTGGGAAATGGATGCATTGTTGTACAGCTGTTGACTCTTGCTTAAAACAGTCTCAGATTAGGTCTGGTGCTGGTGAAAATGCCCTCCGGCCCCACCATTACCACCAGAGGAAGATACAGGGTTGAGCAAGGAATTGCCAAGCAGTGGAACAAGCACTGGGCTAGCTGAGCTGCACTTGAGTTTCCTCAGTCAGAAAGTAAGGTCCCAGCAGCCCCACCTGCCTCTCAACTCTCAGAGGTATTATAGACAATTGTATTAGTTCCCTGTCACTGAGGTAACAAGCTAATACAAATGTAGTGACTTAAAACAACATAAATTTATTATCCTACAGTTCCAAATGTTGGAAGTCTGACATGGGTCTCACTGGGCCAAAATGAAGGCATCAGTAGGACTGTGTTCCTTTTTGTAGGTTCTAGGGAAAAATTCATTTCCCTGCTTTTTCCAGCATCCAGTGGCCCTTCTTCTTTTTTTTTTTAATTTTTATTTATTTATGATAGTCACATAAAGAGAGAGAGAGGCAGAGACACAGGCAGAGGGAGAAGCAGGCTCCATGCACTGGGAGCCCGATGTGGGATTCGATCCCGGGTCTCCAGGATCGCGCCCCGGGCCAAAGGCAGGCGCCAAACTGCTGTGCCACCCAGGGATCCCCTAGTGGCCTTTCTTCTATCTTCAAGCCAAGTGTTCCCCATGCTGGCATTTCCCTAGTTCTCTGCAGCCAGAAGTGTCCTCTGACTTTAAGCATTCATGTAATTAAATTAGGCCTGTCCCATTAATCCAGGAAAGTTTTCCCATCTCAAGGCCCTTAACCCTCTTCACAGCTGCAAAATCCCCTTTATCACACCAGGTAACATATTCACAGGTAGTGGGGACAAGGGTGTGGACATATTTTTGGACCCATTATTCTGCCTACCTCAAAAATTACATTTACCTTAGGAAGAGGGGGAAAAAAAACGGAGGAAGGAAACATTCTCAAGGAGATTCTCTTTTTTTAAAAGATTTATTTATTTATTTTAGAGAGAGGGAGAGAGCATGCATACCAGGGGGGGGAAGTGCAGAGGGGGAGAACCTTCAAGCAGGCTCCCCGCTGAGCACAGAGCCAGACATGGGCCCATCCCAGGACTCATAAGATCATGACCCATGAGATCGTGACTCAAGCTGAAACCAAGAGTTGGGCGCTCAACCAACTTGAGCCACCCAGGCACTCCTCAAGGAGACTCATTTAAATCCACATTCCTTACCCTATCATTTAAGACCCTTTCATCAATCTACCTGTCCAGAATTATTGCCCCATTTTTCAACTTGAAATAATGTACAGTTTCTTTACCTAAAACAAACAATGCATGCTGTGGGCTTTGCCTATTCCCACGCTGTTCCTGCTTCCTGAGAGCCTGGGCCATCCCACCCCTTCTTGGCATCACCACCTTTCCCCAAGGTCCAGCTAATGCACATCTTTTAAAAGCCTTCCCCAGTCCTCCAAGAGAGAAGCAAAACATCAGTATTTTGTCTGTTTGCTTTTGTTAATAAAGCTCTGCCCGGTCCTGTGACTCCTGTCCCATGAGGCTGCGGGCTCCGAGCCCTGGTGCCCTGTGCACAGCAGAAGCTGCACCCATGGTGTTGACTAAAGGCCCCAGTGACCCTCAGTGGACTCCAAGTGGGAAGAAAGAAACCACAGAGAGAACACCATAGATGGCATTCTGTCCCCTTAGATCCTTGAACTGGGCAAGAAGCGCCTCATCAGGTGTTTGCCCCTAGTGGAGGAGAAGCTACCTGCACACACAGTGGGCATGTGAGTCCTGAAAAGAGGGAGTCCTTGTATCCCCTTTAGGAAAAATGGACACATCCTGATGCTGTGCAAGGTCTAGCAGTAAGAGAGAGAAATTATCAAGGTTGCTCCCCCCTTCACCTCTTCACTCCTCACTTGTCCCACTCCCCTCCACATGAGCAGCAGGAAAGTGTGTGGAGAAACAGGTCACAAAACAGTTGTTACGGGTTGAATTGTATCCCCCCTAAATTCACATGTTGAAGTACCCCCAGTACCTCAGAATGTGACCTTATTTGGAAACAGGGTCTTTGCAGATGTAATTAGTTAAGCTGAGGTCATAGTAGAATATGCTAGCCCCTGATCCAATATGAGTAGTGTCCTCACAGAAAGGGGAAATTCGGATACAGACACATACAGGGAAGAGCCCTCCAAAGACTGGAGTTAGGGGGCCGTAAGCCAAGGAACTAGCAGAAGCTGGGGACAAGGCCGGGAACATATCCTTCCCTAACTCCTTCAGAGGGACTATTGCCCTGCTCACACTTCTATCTCAGACTTCTGGCCTCCAGCACTGTGAAACAATGAATTTGTTGTTCTAAGCCATCTGGTGTGTGCTTCTTTGTTAGGGAAGCCCTAGGAAACTAATACAAACTCATGCTCATTTTGGTTGACTTCCTGTGAAAGCAAATTTTCTTCAGACAGAAGACGCTTCCAGTACTGTAGGAAACAGCATTACTGAGTAACTTTGAACTTGTTACTTCTCTAAACCCCAATTTCCTCATTTGTGTGGGGTGCATGTGAGGATAAATGTGATCTTGAACATAAGGCAACTAGCTAATGTGCCCCGAGGGGCACATTAAAAGCTCTCAATAAATGTGGTGATAATAGTCCCACTCCACATAGGGATGTGGATACATTTAGTTAGTGGTCAGAGCTCTGGCTAGAGCATCAGGCATCAGGGAGGTATCTGGGCATGGGGGCTGGAAATGGTGGAGCCAGATTATAAAGCTGAGGAAGACGTCAGGGAAACCTTCTAAATGGTACTCCTTCAGTGTTACCTGGCTCATCTACTTGGCCTGCCTCTACCCCATCTTCATCTACTTCTCCCTGTTGGCTGCTGTGCTGAAGAGGAAAGGAAATGTAAATACGTTTATAGTTCATGGCAATTCCAGCAATCAGCAAAGTAAGAAAACCACCCAATTGGTGGAACCTCGTTTATAATAATGATTGTGGAATAAGTGAATAAATAAATGGATGAGCAAATGAGCAAATAAATGAATGAATGTGTCTTGTGGCTCCCTAGACTCTGAGTCTTTTCACCCCACAACCCCACTAAAAAGTAAGGTTTGCTTTGGCTCTCACTGTCATCATTCAAATGATAGCAATTTGATCTTCTATCTCAGATCCAAGAGATTTTAGCAGTTACATGAGAAGAAATTATGTAAACATGGGAAGAGCACCAATGAACTTAAACCCTTTGGTGTGTCTCACTTCAAACAGCTAAGCCTGACTTTCCAGCTTGACTTTGTGGGGCCTGCAATATTAGCCTTCCCTCACCCCTACCATGGTCTCCCTCACTCAGCCTTTTGCCCAAGTCTGGTTTACCTGGTGACTAATCTCACTGTCTATCCACCCACCCCTCAAACATACATATACATTTGCTCCAAGATGCTCCCAATCAGCATAAATCTTGGGTCTCTGCTCTGCCCAACATCACCCCACGGCTACCACACCAACCAGAAGCATACACATAACAGAAGGGAAATGTACCCCCTCTTAGATCAGATTTCCTTCCATATTTTTTCATTCTCGATAATGTCTTAAGTAACATAAACTTGTTAACTCCTTATCCTCATATGGCTGGACTGTTCAGGTGAGTTTGCTCCATCCTCCCTCAATCTGTAGCTCACACCTGTCCATAAGACCTGAATATTTTGTGTCCTGATTCTGTAGTTCCAGAGCTCTGCTTTGTTCTCCTACAGTAGTTGAGCTATCCCACACTTGCTGCCCACGATTCCTTGGGAAACTCATTCCCACTTGGGTACTTGGCCATTCTATGTGGTGTATTTCCTCCTTTCCCCCAGTCGTATTTATCACTTCTCCCAAATGCCTGAAGAATTTACCAACAGTTCTATCAATGCCTCTCAGACAGTTGGCTCCTAACCTCGAGTTCCCCCAGTGACTGAGAGACTAGTTCTGGTTCAGTTCAGACCCTCTTCAACCATGTATCTGCTGGCCTTCTCCTCTTGTCTCCTGCTATCTAGTGTACCCTGGGCTATTTGATCCTGGCTTCAAGACCTCATTACCACCCTTGACACTTGCTTGTGTACAACTGGTGTCATCCATAAGTAGTAAATGTCTATTGGTTTATTTCTACAAAATTGTGCTTCCTTCTAAAGTCCTCTGCTACCTCCCAGCGATGGCTGTGGAAGGCTAGAGTTCTGTCTTTTGAAATGTTCCACATTTTTACTTGAAGTGCTATTCTGGGAGGGGGTGGTAGACTGGGTCATTTCCTCTTTGGAAGAGAAGGTGAAATGAATTGCCCAATTTGCATAACACCCTGGCACTTCTAGTCCTGTTACTAATGTAGCCCTAACCCCTCTTTTGTTAGACAGTTTTATGCAACCATGTTGTGCCTCATAGCAAGTACCTCACATGTGCATAAGTCATTTCCACTTCCTCTCTTGCCACACAACTAGGAAATGGGCCTGGGGCTGGCTTGTGTGAGAAGTTCTAGAGGGAAGATGGGTGAGTTAACAAAGGGATGCTAAAGAGTAGGAAAACAAAAAGAAGAGCCCTCTTTACCAACCTTTTAAACTCTTAAATAGCAAACAGGAATGAACAGAATTCCCTCTCGTGACATATTTCTTCTTAAAGATGAGCATTTCTTTTTTTATTCTAGAGTTTTTCATTAAATATTTAAAATAAAGGGATCTCTTGGTATCTTCCTGGTTTGTAAAGAAATATCACCTCCACACTGATCTCACAAAGAGCACCCAGAAGTCAGAATCAAACTTCCTTGCTTTCAATTGAAGGGCTGGGAAGCACTTGGAGAAGGCAGAGCCAGCTCCACTCACAAAGGACTGTAATGTGTGTATCCTCCCATCACACTACTTCCAGGCAGCTGCTGGATGGCTTTTTGGTATGCTTATTAAAATAATGCAATGCAAAGTTAAATCTCCAAGCTTGCAAGCAACCAAATATCTGCTTTGTTTGAGAGGAAACATATTCCCCTCTTTTCAATGATTCTGGGACCCAGGGACCCACAATGGCCACTTTTCCCCTCATCTTCCCTTAAGCAAAGCTTTGCAGAGAGAAGGGCTGCCAGAGGCACCAGGGGAAGCTACTGAGCACATCTTCATCCAGCCCACTGTGGAAGGTGCCCCAAGGGATGGGAGTTCAGGGTCCCTCTGCCTTCTACTTGAGTTACCTTTGTCATCTAGAGAAAGGGATGCCATCACTACACTCATATTTTCCCCTAAACCACACACCTCATAGCAGAGGTAAAAATGAGTATTTCTCCCATCATGCAGCAATGTGGAAAGAACCTTCCTGTGCCTGCCCCTCAGGAGTTTTGTCCTTCCACGATGCCAGCTTTATTTAATCATAAAGCAAGGTTAACACAATTGTAAAGCAGGTTCAGGATTCCAGACTCAACGACATTTCACTACGCATTTAACTTGGCTTCATACATGTCACACAAAGTGAAGCACAATACAAAGTCACACAACAAGCAAGATACAACAAGTCAGACCAAAGTCAAACCAAAGGCAAAGTGGGTCAGTGAGGGCACAGTGGAAATGAGGACTCTCTCACTTGGGCTCTCAGCGCTACTGCTTTGCTGTTCCCGTAGTGGAGGATCTGTTATGCTCCGAGATTCGCCAGGCAGAGCTTTCAGGGGCAAGTTGCCTTTTTGATGTGGTCAGATGTGAAAGGGTCAGCGTCTGGAGTCTGAAAGTTTGCTGCAAAAGTCTTCCCCTTTTAAAGGGATTTAATCAGTCTTAGGCCTTTGCAGGTTTCTTCTGGTTCTGTTGGTTATCAGC
Organism: Nyctereutes procyonoides; assembly: GCF_905146905.1. Taxonomy (NCBI): domain Eukaryota; kingdom Metazoa; phylum Chordata; class Mammalia; order Carnivora; family Canidae; genus Nyctereutes; species Nyctereutes procyonoides. The sequence goes on along the minus strand of NW_026575049.1, from coordinate 42,326,651 downwards.
TCTGGATGTCTTTAGCCTGTGCTGGTTTTGGCAATATCTGGTCTTAGCTATAATGCCCTTGGAGGCTTAGGTCACTGCTTGGCAGGAGTGACTCCATCTTGCTCTCTACAGAAAGTTTCCTACATCTCCTGAGCCAGGGTTGTCTGTACACTGGTGACTGTAATGATCAATTTTACATGCCAACTTGATGGAGCCACATGGTGCCCAGATATTTATTTAAACATTATTCTGGGTGTGTCTGTGAGGATGTTTCTGAATGAGATTAGCATTTAAATCAGTGGACTGAGTAAAAAAGATTGCCCTCCCCAATATGTATGAACCTCATCCAGTCAGGCAAAGGCCTGAATAGAATAAAAGGCTGACCCTACCCCCTAGGACAGAATTCTCCTGCCTGATTACATTTGAACTGAAACATTGGCTTTTTCCTGTCTTTAGACTTGAACTGAAATACGAGCTCTTCCTGGGTCTTGATCCTGCCAGCCTTTGGACTGGAACTTACACCACTAGCTCTCCTAGTTTATAGGCCTTAGGACTCAGACTAGAAATACACCATCAGTTTCCTGGGTCTCCAGCTTGCCAACTCACCCTGCACATCTTGGGCCTTCTAGCCTCCATAATTGGGTGGGCTAATTTCTTATCTATTTACCTACCTACCTACCTACCTACCTACCTACCTACCTACATACCTATTCATCCTATTGGTTCTATCTCTCTGGAGAATCCTAATACAGCAATAAATGAGACTAAATGAGGAAAGCCAAGAATTTGATATACTGTAGGCAGATATACAGAAGGCTCTCTTCCTTTCTTAATGTTCAGAATTTCAGAAACTGGAACCCCTAACTCAAGCTTGACTGACAGTCACTTGCTGAAGCTCCCAGGGGTTCAATTGCATATTTCTGTTGAACTCACCTCTACCTCTAACACTAGAGAAGGCCCTAAAGGGCCCTAGTAAGTTTCATTGAGAAATGGGGTTGAAATGCTCCTATCAATAGGAATTGTTTTCCAACGGTCCTGCAGAGGACCACTGTCCTTACTGTTTTAATAATGATGATCATTGTGGGCTTCCCCTTATAGAGTGAGCTAGTATAAGACAAAGAGATTCCTCAGTGAAGGAAAAAGGGCCCCATGGTGGAATCTGGAATTGTATTGCCTTTTAATGGCCACTGCAAAACATAGCCTAGTGTTATTAAATGTTTTGATTAGTTTTTTATCTTCACCCTAAGATCTGTAAAATAATAATAATAATAATAATAATAATTAATAATAATAATAATAATAATGATAAATACCAGAAAATTCTTCTAAACCTCAAGCAGAAGATTATAGCAACATATTTACCAGAGACCATGTTTAATCAAATACAAATCAATTCACATATTTACAACATCTTAATTTGGTCTAATTAAGAGAACTTTTTAGTGACTTCTTTTCTTCCCCCATAACACCTCTGTTGAGGGATAGGCAGATATGTTCTCCACTTCAACTTTTCATTTATTTGGTTGTTCACTGATCATTAGCACTTAGCTTACTTCTATGGGTAGAATTAGTTTGCAACCAACTTTGAAATTCTCTAAAAGGAAGACTGAGCTCTGAAGTCATCTGATGCATCTTGCCTTACATGAATGGATTTCTCCCTCCTTTTGAACAACTTCTGAGCTAATAACGTGGAGTAGGAAGCTTGTCATGGAGAAAGTAGATTAGTAGTCATTACCAGAGGTAATGGAGAAGTTCTCTTTACCTTAATAATACCCAAAAGGAGTACTTTAACATCTACCCATACGGAATATATTGACCCCCAAAAGAGACTCCTTCTAGCAATATGTGACTTTTCCATGGTTCTTGAGGCACTCCTCATTTTGGGGGAGGCTACCCCTATTTAGCTTTATCCACTGACCAAAAACAAGTAGTAACTCCATTTCCAGGCATAGAAAATCAACTTCCTTTTCTGATTTCTCCAGTTCCTGCTATCCAGGATGGAGTCCAAGAGAAAATAACTGAAATAGTTCAAATTTGAGCTAAACACTTGGGTCACAGGTATGAAGAACAAGGTATAAGCATTAATGGGATGAGGGCTGGCTTTTGGCTTAGAGGAGTTATAGGGTATACATATTCTCACTTCTGAGTCCAGGCAAAGAGTATTAAATTGGATGAATGTGAAGACATTACAAAACGATGATTAAAACTCACAGGTGCTAAGAATGTGTGCAAGACTCCTCTTCACTAGTGAAAAAGAAAGTTCTTAAACTTGGAACATGGCATCAATAAGTCCCCGGAAAGAGATCTGATAAAACCCAAAGGGCAGGAGTTAACTTTGCTTATAGATAGCACTGAAAGCACTAACCTAGCACTAAGTATGCACTGAAATGCTTTCTTTTTAGACTTCAAAGAGGCTCAAGGACAGAGCAGCTGTGCCCTGGCAGCTTCCCCTTTGATGGCTGGACCCCTCGTCTCACTGCACCAAGGGCAAGCCAACAATCTGTGTGGAGAGAGAAGGGCAAATATCACTGATAAAATACCTTCCAAGGGACAGACGGGGGAATGCAAATATGACCAATTAATACCTAGATTCCATCTGATACGGGATCAAAGCTGACAGTTTATACACAAGCAAATACAATGAATCAATGCATAGCCCCAATTTTAGAAATGTAAGTGTAAAATTTTATGAGAGCATGAGGTACCTATAAAGCTCACAAATGAATAACAGTGTAAATATCCAGCTTGGTCAGACTCTAAACTGGTTTGATCTTTAGGGACAACGCTGTGGCAATATGTATACTAAAAGCTACAAATTAGGTTTATGACTTCTTATAATCTAGTATTCTACTTTGGGAATTATGCCACATATAAATTACATATTTACAAAAAAAAATTTTAATTACATATTTACAATTGTAAAAAATAGGAATAATTCTGAATGCCTGAGAATAGGGAATTGGTTAAATAAATTATGACACCTTAACCTAAAAGCATGTAGACACATCCCATTATTTTATAGATGAATGACACTCAGGAGTTTAAATCTAGGACAGTGAATAGTTTTCATCTTAGGCACCAATTCTCTTGAAAGCATGTCCTAGAGTCCTAAACTGAAAAGGTCTGGGGCAATATTTGGACTTCTTGAAAAGAAAACCTGACCAATTAGTACTATCTGCCAAGCGTATGAGACTGAAGCTGAGATGTGGAAGGAGGCTCTATGCACATGACCATGAGCCCTGCATCACAGGATTGACCAAGGGCACACATGAGCAGTGGAACCAGTCTCCTTCAGTGTGTTCTAAAACACAAATCTTCAGCTAGGGTTTGAGGATTTCTGTGGGTGGGCAAAGATGTCCTAGCAGCTACTCTGGAAGTTTCCTTATCCAACCCTTGATATCTGTATATATCCTTTCGTACAATAGATTTACTGAGATCTGTCCTGAGTTCTCAAAAGCCTATTCCTACTTGAAAAAGATAGGCATGCTCCTTCACCATCTTAAATCTTTCATATTTATTTAATTATTAAGTTTTAATTTTAATGCCAGTATAGTTAACATATACTGTTATATTTGTTTCAGGTATAAAATACAGTGATTCAATAAATCCATGTATTACCCAGTGCTTATCACATCAGTTGCACTCCCTAATCCCATTCCCCTTATCCACCACCTCCACTCTCCTAACCATCGTGTCTTCTCTATAGTTAAGAGTCTGTTTCTTGGTTTGCCTCTCTATCTCTATTTTTCCTTTGCTTGTTTCTTTTGTTTCTTAAATTCCACGTACGAGTGAAATCATATGATATTTGTCTTCCTCTAATTGACATACTTTGCTTAGCATTATACTCTCTGGTCTCATCCACGTCATTGTAAATGGCAAGATTTCATTCTTTTTTATGGCAGTAATATTCTAATATAAAACCTCTTCTTGGGATCCCTGAGTGGCGCAGCGGTTTGGCGCCTGCCTTTGGCCCAGGGCGCGATCCTGGAGACCCAGGATCGAATCCCATATCGGGCTCCTGGTGCATGGAGCCTGCTTCTCCCTCTGCCTGTGTCTCTGCCTCTCTCTCTCTCTCTCTGTGACTATCATAAATAAATAAATTGAAAAAATTAAAAAAAAATAAATAAAACCTCTTCTTAATCCTTTCATCCATCGATGGACACTTGAGCTGCTTCCATAATTTTGCTATTGTAAATAATGCTGTTATAAACATAGGGACACAAGTATCCTTTTGAATCTGTGTTTTTGTATTTTAGGGGTAAATACTCAGTAGTGCAAATACTGGATCATAGGACAGTTCTGTTTTTAACTTTTTGGGGAACCTCCATACTGTTTTCCGCAGTGCTAAAACAGTTTGCGTTCCTACCAACAGTGCACAAGGGCTCTTTTTTCTCTACATCCTCACCAACATTTGCTCTTTCTTGTGTTTTTGATTTTAGCCATTCTGACAGGTATGAGGCAATAGATATCTCATTGTAGTTTTGATTTGCATTTCCCTGACAATGAGTGATGCTGAGCATCTTTTCAGGTGTCTGTTGGCCATGTGGATGTCTTCGTTAGAGAAATGTCTGTTCGCGTCTTCTGCCCACTTTTAAATTGGATTATTTGCGTGGAGGGAGTGTTGAGTTTTAGTTCTTCATATGTTTTGGATACTGACCCTTTATTGGATATGTCACTTGTAAACATCTTTTCCCGTTCAGTAGGTTGCCTTTCAGTTTTGTTGATTGTTTCCTTCACTGTGCAGAAGCTTTCTGTTTTGATGTCATCCCAATAGTGTATTGTTGCTTTTGTTTCCCTTGCCTCGGGAGACCTCTCTGGAAAAATGCTGCTGTGGCCAGTGTCAGAGAAATCACTGCCTGTGCTCTCTTCTAGGATCTTTATGGTTTCAGGCCTCACAGTTAGGTCCTTAATACACTTTGAGCTTATTTTTGTGTATATGATATAAGAAAGAGGTCCAGTTTCATTCTTTTGCATGTAGCTGTCTGGTTTTCCCAACACCATTTGTTGAGGAGACTGTCTTTCCCACTGCATTATTCTTGCATCCTTTGTCAAAGATTAATTGACCACATTAATCGTGGCCTTATTCTTGGGCTCTCTATTCTATTGATTGAGAGATCATTGATCCTTGCATCTGTTTTTGTGCCAGCACCATACCGTTTTGATTATTACAGCTTTGTAGTGTATCTTGATGTCAGGGATTGTGCTGGTTCCAGTTTTGTTTTTCTTTTTCAAGATTGCTTTGGCTATTTGGGGTCTTTTGTGGTTTCATACAGATTTTAGGATTATTTGTTCCAGTTCTGTGAAAAATGCTGGTGATATTTTGATAGGGATTGCATTAAATCTGTAGATTGCTTTGGGTAGTGTGAACATTTTAACAGTATTTACTTTCCCAGTCCATGACCACAGAATATCTTTCGATTTAGTTGTGTCGTATTCAATTTCTTTTGTCGGTGTTTTATAGATCTCAGAGGTCTTTTACCTCCTTGGTTAAGTTTATTCCCCTAGGTACTTTGTTATTTTTGGGGTGCAATTGTAAATGGGATTGTTTTCTTAATTTGTCCTCCTGCTGCTTCATTATTATATATAGATGTGCAACAGATTCCTGTACATTGCTTTTGTATCCTGCGACTTTAGTGAATTCATTTATTAGTTCTCATAGTTTTTTGGTGGACTCTGTAGAATTTTCTCTATGTAGTATCATGTCACCTGCAAGTAGTGAAAGTTTTACTTCTCCCTTGCCTATTTGGATGCCTTTTATTTCCTTTTTTGTCTGATTGCTGTGGCTGGGCCTTCCAGTACCATGTTAAATAAAAGTGGTGAGAGTGGACCTCCTTGTCTTGTTCCTGGCCTTAGGGGAAAAGCTGTCAGTTTTTCCCATTGAGTATGAGGTTCACTGTGGGTTTTTCTTATATGGCCTTTATGATGGTGAGGTATGTTCCCCCTAGACCCACTTTGATGAGGTATTTTTTTTTAATCATGAATAGATGTTGTACTTTCTCAAATGCCTTTTCTGTATCTATTGAAATGATCATATGGTTCTTATCCTTTTTCTTATTGATATGACGTATCTCACTGGTTGATCTGCAAATATTGAACCACCTTCGCATCCTGAGAATAAATCCCACTGCATCATGGTAAATGATTTTTTGCATGTATTGTTGGATACAGTTTGCTAGTATTTTGTTGAGGAATTTTGCATCATCTGTGTTGTCAGAAATAATGGCCTGTAGTTCTCTCTCTCTCTCTCTCTTTGTGTGTGTGTGTGTGTGTGTGTGATGTCTTTATCAGGTTTTGGCATAAAGGTAATGCTGGCTTCATGGAATGAATTTGGAAGTTTTCCTTCCCCTTCTATTTTTAGGAATAGTTTAAGAAGAATAGGTTTTAACTCCTCTTTAAATGTTCGGGAGAATTCCCCTGTGAAACCATCTGGTCCTGGACCTTTGTTGGGAGTTTTTTAATTACTGATTCAATTTCATTGCTGGTAATTGGTCTGTTCAAATTTTCTATTTCTTCCTGTTTCAGTTCTGGTAGGTTAAATATTTCTAAAAATTTACCCATTTCTTTTTCTTTTATGTTGTCCAATTTGTTGTCACATACTTTTTTATAGTCTTCTCGTATAATTGTTTGCATTTCTGTGGTGTTGATTATTTCTCTTTTCTTATCTGTGATTTTGTTTATTTGAGTCGTTTGTTTTGTTTTTTTTTTCTTTTTTTTTTTTCTTGATGTGCCTGGGTAGACGTTTATTAATTTGTTGATTTTTTTCAAAGAACCAGTTCTTCATTTCATTGTTGTTCCTCTTTTTTTTTTGAGTCAGTATTTCTTATTTGTGCTCTAATCTTTATTATTTCCTTCTTCTGGTTTTGGATTTTGTTTTTTTTTTTAATGAATATTTTATTTATTTATTTATTTATTTATTTATTTATTTATTTATTTATTTATGAGAGTTAAAAAGAGAGAGAGAGAGAGGCAGAGACACAGGCAGAGGGAGAAGCAGGCTCCATGCAGGGAGCCCGACGTGGGACTCGATCCTGGGTCCCCAGGATCAGGCTCTGGGCTGAAGGCAGTGCAAAACCGCTGAGCCACAGGGCTGCCCTGGTTTGTTGTTGTTGTTTTTTCTAGTTCCTTTAGGTATAAAGCTAGGTTGTTTATTTGAGATTTTTCTTGCTTCTTGAGGTAGGCCTACATTGTTATAAAACTTCCCTCTTAGAATTGCTTTTGTTGCATCCCAAGGATTTTTGACTTTTATTTTCATTATTAGTACATTCACTATCTTAAATCTTACCATGTACCATTGCTCTGAGTGAGAAAGATTAGAGATAAAAAAACAAAAAACAAGATGAAACCTCCTTTAATAACGAATCAATTTCCCACACACCTGGAAGCCCCTGACTATACATACTTTTGTGAACTGTGAAGTAGCCCTGTGTGAACTATGCCAGAGTGAGATAGCAAGAGTAATAACAATCTCCGTGTTGTAACTTTACTTTTTCAACCACTCTGCCCCTAGCCCCCCCACAACTGCTATAACACAATTTTTCTCTCTTGAGAATCCCTTTAAAAGAGAGAAAGCAGTCTAAGAAATACTCATTAAGAAGAACTTAATTTCATATGTACATATAAGCTACTCTTTCTACTTTTTATCTATTTTCATATGTACATAGAAGCTACTCTTTCTACTTTTTATCTATTTTCATCCCTAGGATATGACATTATCTGGGAAAGAAATGTGTGATCAAATAGCCAGAGAAGTAGAAGTCAGTGTTAATGATTATTTTAAATATAACTAAAATGTTTTCTGAGAGTACCAGAGTTTTCCGTGATTCATTGACTAAAACCCACAGCAAAATTATTATGTAATTTCTATTAAATTTGGTAAAACCTTTTTATTATGAAATAATAATTCAAATTACATGAGTCTTCAGCTTTATTTTTTTATTTTTATTTTTTAAAGATTTTATTAATTTATTCATGAGAGACACACACAGAGAGAGAGAGAGAGAGAGGCAGAGACACAGGCAGAGGGAGAAGCAGGCTCCATGCACGGAGCCCGATGTGGGACTCAATCCCAGTCTTCAGCTTTATTTTATAAAATTATGTGCTCACTTTGGCAGCACATATACTAAAATATAAAATTATGATCTTTTTAACCTCCTAATAGCAAAAAAAGAAATAATATGCTAGCTGTTGGCATTGTTTAACCTTTCATTAAATGCATAAAAAATGTTTGATCATGATGTGGCTAAATTAGAGATTTACTTCCAATAAATTCTCTGTTTTATGTTTCATTATGTATTGGAATTGATAATATATTTATATTGTCTTGATCAATCATCTTCTAAAATAATAATTATAATGCAAATTCAATCTGTAAGAAAAATTAATGCATACAGTATTATGATTACATTGAAATATAAAATTTCCATTTCCATTTCCATGCATTTATTTTGTATGAAGGCATAACCAAAAAGACACTTCCAGGGATCCCTGGGTGGCGCAGCGGTTTGGTGCCTGCCTTTGGCCCAGGGCGCGATCCTGGAGACCCGGGATCAAGTCCCACGTCGGGCTCCGGGCATGGAGCCTGCTTCTCCCTCTGCCTGTGTCTCTGCCTCTCTCTCTCTCTCTCTCTCTCTCTCTCTCTCTCTGTGACTATCATAAATAAATAAAAATTAAAAAAAAGACACTTCCAAGCATAACAAAATAGTCTGAGGATAAAACGCTGTGGAGAAAGTGAATTGGAAATACAGGTTTCAAGAAAAAAAAACTACCTTCCTTCATTTTTTTTTCCTTCCTTCATTTTCTTAATGGATGTTGGTAAATATCAAAGTGTTATAGTTTTGCAATTCCATCATATACTTTTTAAAGATGGATATATTTTATTTTTGATGTTCAATAGTTGTATTAATGCAACTACTTAAATTTACCTGAAATTTTTAAATGTCAACCTAAATATGTAATGAACAGTTTTAAAATTCTTTTAGGAGATATGTGACAAAAATTTTTCTAACCTATTACCCATAAGTAGTCCTGTTACCAAGGCCTCACAGGAAAAGGTATATTGATTAAATAAATTTGAGGAATATTTCAAGTCCCCATTTTGAAAGCTTACAACACATATTGAATATTCTGAGAAATCTTAGGGTAAAAAAAGCGTGTTAAACTTGGCTTAACCTAGTGTTTCCAAAACTTATGTGATCCTAGATCTCTATTTTCTCAAATATCCCTTTTAATGTCCATGGGATAGTTTTGGGGGGAAAGCTGCTCTGTCATATCCCCCAGCTACTTGAATTAAATAATATCCTGATAAAAAAAATTGTGAGTGAAATGGTGAGAAAAGTAGAATAAAATAATATCGACACACATGAGAACCATGCAAAACTGTTTATTGGTTGAAATAATTTTGGGACCAATGTAAACAAACAGCTTAGCATTTACTTGTTTTTTTCTTTTGTAAAGTTGCTTAGGACAAATACAAATAAGAAGAAAAGGGAGAAAATGGGGAAGGGTGTATCTAGGCAGGTAGGAAGGAATTACAGCTGGTGACTGATTGATTCAGAAGGAGGAGGAGAAAGAGAAGGTCCTCAGTATAAAATAGTGCATCTTACAGGACCTGGATGACGTACTGGTTTCACACCAAACATCTGTATCTGGGGAACTGTCTCAGCCATAGAAGTTGTTTTACCTGAAGGACTCAGTTCTTGAGAATAATTATTCCCTGCAATTTGATAGACACAGCAAGCTTTATGCTTCATGGGCAAAAGGGCCAGTCTCAAATTCAGATATGAACAGTTTATGCCATTTGGATAAGCCAACTCCAACTCATGCTATTTCTCTATAAAACTTCTTGGGAAGAATTATAGCAGCTAGCTGAGGTTTATGATCTCCAAGAGAGCTAAGTTTCTTCTTCCCAGAGAATTCATCTCTTGCAGGTACTTGCATTTCTGTAGCAGATTCAGGTTGTCATATCTCAAAACACCTGTGAAACAAAGCTTCCCAGCTTTAAAAGGAAGAAGGGATCTTAGGTGAGGAATGCCATATCAAATCCAGTATAAGACTCTTTGTCACCCACAGTGAACACACCCTGTAAAGAGCCACCAGTCTCAGTCCTCCAAATAGATTAGCCTCTTGGGTAAGAATAGTTACTACTGGAATTCAGCTGGCCTATATCATGACTGGAGAGAAGAGAACAAGCTTAGAATACCATCTTTAGTCTAAGGAAACATTTGGGCTGCTGAGCTGCCTAAAGTTGTTAGTCCTTAAAAGTAATCTACCTATGATTATCTAAGAGTTTATCTAATTGCAGATTATCTATGTTAATCATGTTTGTGTGTGTGTGTGTGTGTGTTCTGAAAAAAGCCACAACAATTATCTACTATCATACATGTTCCTATATTTTTACTGAGGTGAAATTAAGTAGAATACAATTAACAATTTTAAAGTATACAGATGAGTTGTATATATGATATTCACAAGGTTGTGCAACCAGTCTCTAGCTAGTTTCAAACAATTTTCATTATGCCTTAAAAATATGTCATATCCATTAAGTAATCACTCTTCACCTTCCCCCATCCCCCAACCAATGCCTGGTAATTTCTAATCTTCCAATCTTTATGGATTTGCCTATTCTGAATTTTGGGGAGTCTTTATCACTAATGAATATTTGTCTGTAGGTTTTCTTACAGTATCTTTGTCGGACTTTGACATCAGAATAATTCTGGCCTCATAGGATGTGTTAAAATTTTCTTCAAAAAAAATTTTTGGAAGAGTTTGAGTAGAATTTGTATTAATTCCTTTTAAAGATTTGGTAAAATTTAGAGGATGTTTAGGAAAAATGCAGAATAGGAGGACCCTAAGCTCACCTCATCCCACAGATACAACTAGATAGCACCCACCTCAGTGTAAAAAACCCAGAAAATGATCCGAAGACTGTTGGAACAGACTCTTCATAGCTAAATGTAGAGAAGAGGCCACATCAAAGAGGGTAGGAAGGGCAGAGAGCTAAATAGGGACTATCCGCAAAAGGGAGGGACACCTCAGACACACAGAGGGGAGAAGACCAGACCCTCACACCAAGTACCCCAGGCATGAGGAATTCACATGAAAACCAGAGGGCGCAGATATAAGTTCTTATACTAGTCATATTCAGTGGGACTTAACACTTGAAACCTTAAGAATCCCCAAGCTCAGCTCTGAGAGAGCGAGAGCCAGGAAGTAATAGGAAACTGAGTCCCTGCCCTTAAGAGATACCACAACAAACAGCCCTGTGGAAATAGAGCATAGAAGCAGCAGTTTGGAAAATGCCTAGCATATGCGAGAGGTAGATTTGTTTATTAATCTCGGATCCCTGGGAGACTTTTTTCAGAAACAGAGGAGCTGGCAGGTGCCATTTCCTTCCCTAGCCCACCAGCCTAGATACATGGACACCAGTGGGGACCAGAGCAATGCCAAAACTCACTAAATAACTTGCTAGCACTGCATCCCACCCCCACATCCTCCTGCAGACCTGTCTCCTCCAATATGCCCTTGGCTGGAGTCATATACTTCTCAAAACTGAAACAGGAAGAAATAGAAAATTTGAACAGACCAATTACCAGCAATGAAATTGAATCAGTAATTAAAAAACTCCCAACAAAGGTCCAGGACCAGATGGTTTCACAGGGGAATTCTCCCGAACATTTAAAGAGGAGTTAAAACCTATTCTTCTTAAACTATTCCTAAAAATAGAAGGGGAAGGAAAACTTCCAAATTCATTCCATGAAGCCAGCATTACCTTTATGCCAAAACCTGATAAAGACATCACACACACACACACACACACACACACACACACACACACACAAAGAGAGAGAGAGAGAGAGAACTACAGGCCATTATTTCTGACAACACAGATGATGCAAAATTCCTCAACAAAATACTAGCAAACTGTATCCAACAATACATGCAAAAAATCATTTACCATGATGCAGTGGGATTTATTCTCAGGATGCGAAGGTGGTTCAATATTTGCAGATCAACCAGTGAGATACGTCATATCAATAAGAAAAAGGATAAGAACCATATGATCATTTCAATAGATACAGAAAAGGCATTTGAGAAAGTACAACATCTATTCATGATTAAAAAAAAATACCTCATCAAAGTGGGTCTAGGGGGAACATACCTCACCATCATAAAGGCCATATAAGAAAAACCCACAGTGAACCTCATACTCAATGGGAAAAACTGACAGCTTTTCCCCTAAGGCCAGGAACAAGACAAGGAGGTCCACTCTCACCACTTTTATTTAACATGGTACTGGAAGGCCCAGCCACAGCAATCAGACAAAAAAGGAAATAAAAGGCATCCAAATAGGCAAGGGAGAAGTAAAACTTTCACTACTTGCAGGTGACATGATACTACATAGAGAAAATTCTACAGAGTCCACCAAAAAACTATGAGAACTAATAAATGAATTCACTAAAGTCGCAGGATACAAAAGCAATGTACAGGAATCTGTTGCACATCTATATATAATAATGAAGCAGCAGGAGGACAAATTAAGAAAACAATCCCATTTACAATTGCACCCCAAAAATAACAAAGTACCTAGGGGAATAAACTTAACCAAGGAGGTAAAAGACCTCTGAGATCTATAAAACACCGACAAAAGAAATTGAATACGACACAACTAAATCGAAAGATATTCTGTGGTCATGGACTGGGAAAGTAAATACTGTTAAAATGTTCACACTACCCAAAGCAATCTACAGATTTAATGCAATCCCTATCAAAATATCACCAGCATTTTTCACAGAACTGGAACAAATAATCCTAAAATCTGTATGAAACCACAAAAGACCCCAAATAGCCAAAGCAATCTTGAAAAAGAAAAACAAAACTGGAACCAGCACAATCCCTGACATCAAGATACACTACAAAGCTGTAATAATCAAAACGGTATGGTGCTGGCACAAAAACAGATGCAAGGATCAATGATCTCTCAATCAATAGAATAGAGAGCCCAAGAATAAGGCCACGATTAATGTGGTCAATTAATCTTTGACAAAGGATGCAAGAATAATGCAGTGGGAAAGACAGTCTCCTCAACAAATGGTGTTGGGAAAACCAGACAGCTACATGCAAAAGAATGAAACTGGACCTCTTTCTTATATCATATACACAAAAATAAGCTCAAAGTGTATTAAGGACCTAACTGTGAGGCCTGAAACCATAAAGATCCTAGAAGAGAGCACAGGCAGTGATTTCTCTGACACTGGCCACAGCAGCATTTTTCCAGAGAGGTCTCCCGAGGCAAGGGAAACAAAAGCAACAATACACTATTGGGATGACATCAAAACAGAAAGCTTCTGCACAGTGAAGGAAACAATCAACAAAACTGAAAGGCAACCTACTGAACGGGAAAAGATGTTTACAAGTGACATATCCAATAAAGGGTCAGTATCCAAAACATATGAAGAACTAAAACTCAACACTCCCTCCACGCAAATAATCCAATTTAAAAGTGGGCAGAAGACGCGAACAGACATTTCTCTAACGAAGACATCCACATGGCCAACAGACACCTGAAAAGATGCTCAGCATCACTCATTGTCAGGGAAATGCAAATCAAAACTACAATGAGATATCTATTGCCTCATACCTGTCAGAATGGCTAAAATCAAAAACACAAGAAAGAGCAAATGTTGGTGAGGATGTAGAGAAAAAAGAGCCCTTGTGCACTGTTGGTAGGAACGCAAACTGTTTTAGCACTGCGGAAAACAGTATGGAGGTTCCCCAAAAAGTTAAAAACAGAACTGTCCTATGATCCAGTATTTGCACTACTGAGTATTTACCCCTAAAATACAAAAACACAGATTCAAAAGGATACTTGTGTCCCTATGTTTATAACAGCATTATTTACAATAGCAAAATTATGGAAGCAGCTCAAGTGTCCATCGATGGATGAAAGGATTAAGAAGAGGTTTTATTTATTTTTTTTTAATTTTTTCAATTTATTTATTTATGATAGTCACAGAGAGAGAGAGAGAGAGGCAGAGACACAGGCAGAGGGAGAAGCAGGCTCCATGCACCAGGAGCCCGATATGGGATTCGATCCTGGGTCTCCAGGATCGCGCCCTGGGCCAAAGGCAGGCGCCAAACCGCTGCGCCACTCAGGGATCCCAAGAAGAGGTTTTATATTAGAATATTACTGCCATAAAAAAGAATGAAATCTTGCCATTTACAATGACGTGGATGAGACCAGAGAGTATAATGCTAAGCAAAGTATGTCAATTAGAGGAAGACAAATATCATATGATTTCACTCGTACGTGGAATTTAAGAAACAAAAGAACAACAACAAAAAAGAGACAAATGGAAAAAAAAAACAGAGTCTTACATATAAAAAACAAACCATTACTTTTCATAAGGGAGGTAGGTAAAGGGATGGGTGAAATAGGTGAAAGGATTAAGAATACTCTTATGTTGAAAAGCACTGAGTATTATAGAATTGCTGAATCATTATATTGTACACCTGAAACTAATATAACACTGTATTTAACTACATTAGAGTTTTAAAAAATTCATTAAAAAAAGTTTGGTAGAATTCACTAATGAAGGTAATGTGGTTCTGCGGGGGGTTTTGTTGGGAGGTTTTTGATTATTGATTCAATTTCCCTACTTGTTGTAAGTCTGTTTCGAGTTCCTATTCCTTTTTGATAGCTTTGGCAATTTGTGGGTTTCTAGGTATTTTCTAATTTGTCGGCATACAATTATACATAGTATTCTTTTATCTTTTCAAATTCTACAGGATCAGTAGTAATGTCCTCACTTTCACTTCTGATTTTAGTCATGTCTTCTTTCTTCTTTCTTTTTTTCTTAGTTTAGCTAAAGGCTTGCTAATTTTGTTGACCTTTTGAAAGAACTTACTTTTTACTTTATTATCTCAGTCGTTTTTCTAGTCTCTGTTTCATTTATCTCCATAGTTATCTTTATTATTTTGTTTCTTCCATTGGTATATTGTTCTTTTCCAGTTCTTTAAGACTTACCTTTGCAATGAGACTTCTCTGTCCCTTCATCAAGAGTTAGGGTCTATTTCCTCTTATTCTGAATATGGGTGGCCCCATGACCCATTTTGACCGAAAATGTGGTGAAAGTTATTCTAGGTACCTTCTAAGCCAAGGCCTTAAGCTATTTCCATCCTGCACCTCCTTCTTGAAATCTAGTTTCCATGTGGTAAAGAAGTCCAAGTAACTTTAAGGAGAACCCCACATAGAGCACTGATGAATCCACTGAGCTTCCAGCAGCTAACTAGTATCCACATGACAGAGGTCATTTTGGACCTTCCAGGCATCCCAGAGCCTCAGCAGATGCCATGTGAAGCAATACTGCTTGATCAAGCTACAGAATTGTGAGAAATGATTAATAGTTATTTTTAGCCAACCTTAGGGATGGCTTGTTACACAGCCATGGATGATTGTAACAGTAACCCCAGTCCTCCTCCCACCACTCACCCGGGTGCCCTGAGTCGTTAGTTCAATGGAGGGGATTGCGAGGGGAGATGGCTTCAAGTACTCCACATGAGTTCATCACATGTACTCAAGCCAAATGAGCACTTCTGATCATAAGAAATGCTTTTGGATTGTCTGTGGAATTTATTGTGTCTGAAAGCTGCAAAGTTAGGAGAGCTAGGCAGCCCAGAGTTCAAAAGCCATGTCTGCTGTTCAGTGATGATCTTCAGCAAAACACTTCCACTCTGAATCCCAGGGTGTTCAATAGGAAATGTGGGTATTTAGCAGGGCTCTTTTAAGGATTTAATGGAAAAACAGATTCAATGGGCCAAGCATACTAGTCTCTCAAAGGCTGTTCAATGCTGCTATTGCTGCTGTTTCATAGGAGTGCCATAGGATAGATGAAAGTGGGTATGTTAAATTTTCAGATGATTTCATCTTATTTAATAGTCCTAAACACAGGAAACTAAGGGAGGGTCAAAGTGCCTCAATAACCTGGGGAAAATTTTTTTGAGACTTTTGGAAATATAGGAGACCCATTAGAACATCATGGAATCAGCTAGATGAATCATGAAATATAAATTGATTATTCTAGTTTTTTATCTTCAAAGTAATGAAATTGCAAATTATTTTTCAAGATTAAAAAATCAAAGATTAACTGCACTGGAATTAAAATAAAATGTTTTTTAAAATCAAAGAAAAAAACATGGAGGATTACATTATATGACCTCCTGCCCCCAGCATCACATGACAAACACCCTGTATGTATATAAGTATGTATGTGTGCCTTGTTCACACATGGGCATATGTACAACATATACGTGTGTGCATCTTTATTGTGTGTCTTCATGCATGTGTGCATTATGGATGTATATTTTACACTGCCCTAGGCCCAAAGTTCTGGTTAATCAAAGAAGTTTAAGAGTGAGGAAACTTAGCCCTTCCCTATCTCTGCCATGTACTCAGTATACAACCTTTTTTTTAAAAAAAAAAAGTTTTTTTTTAATTTTTATTAAAGATTTTATTTATTTATTCATGATAGTCACACACAGAGAAAGAGAGGCAGAGACACAGGCGGAGGGAGAAGCAGGCTCCATGCAGGGAGCCCGACGTGGGATTCGATCCGGAGTCTCCAGGATTGTGCCCTGGGCCAAAGGCAGGCCCTAAACCGCTGCGCCACCCAGGGATCACCAGTATACAACCTTTATAGCAGATGTCTTTGGTGTGCCAGCACAGCTCACACAGTGTACTATTTGCTCCTATCCCCATCCCCACATGCAGGGGGTGGTGGTTTCTATTTCTATTTGTTAGACCCCTGCCCAACACAACAGCTAATTCAGCTAAATTGGACAACTGACCCACAGTTGACCAATCAGCTTCTTTCCTCTAGAAACCTGGATTAGGTTGAAGAGAGCAGGCTGGTTTCTTTATACAAGAGGAATTAGAATGTGAATGTGAACACTCTCTGAGTAGCAGAGAGCCAGCGCCAAGAACACCAAGCAGACACCAAGAAGCACAGCAAAGAGAAAATTCCTGAGTTCTCCATGGCTTTTTACAGCCTTATTTCCCGACCAGGGATTTCATGCAATACCCCTGAATAAACTCTATTTATTTGTCTGTTTGTTTGAAGTAACTGAATTGGTTGCTGCTTCTAATAAAAAACTTCTCACAAGTCATTTACCTTCATTTTGTTTCCATTTCTTCACTTACGAAAAAAGGAAATTTGACCAGGCACCTTCCTACCTCTATTTTATATTACTGGCACCTTTCTGGAGCCTGCCTCCAGGATGAGGATAGGGTTTTGCTTCTCTTGGCAGAGAGGTGGGAAAAGCCTACTGCAATATTTTACCGTGTAAGTCAGCTCTCTTGAAACTACACAAAGGTAAAAATCTTACTTCCTCCAGAGTATGCCAGCCAGACGGAGTTCATCTTTATGTATACTAGTTAAAAGAGAAATAAAAATGTCTGAGAAGACAGGAGTCTTTGCAAATAGAATACACATAGAATATTTTTTTCTGGATGAGAATTTATAAACATAAAAAAATTTTCTCATCTCTATATTCTTTATATAAATTATGAAGTCCTATAAATTATATATTACCTACTGAATTACATACTTATATTTTGAGTATGACTTTGTGATCATAAATCTTGCCTTTCTAATTAGATTAAATATTCTTCCAGAGTAGAGGTCAAAATGTAAATTTCATGTTAAACATGAAATAATCCCTATTGTGCCTAGCCCCATTTTTGTTACGTGGTAGTTGTTCTTGAAAAATGTGCAGTTAAATTGCATTCATCAGCCAAATAAACCACTGCTTAAAGATGCTCTTACGTTATCAAGGTTCTTAGGATGTGTATGCCATTTCCTGGCTAAAGGGACAACTGATTGAATAAATGAATGATGCCAAAAAATATTTATTGAGCTCATGCTAAGTATCAGAAAAAGTATACCCACTCACCCCATCTCCAAGCACCCACAGCTCAGCTCTGCAAGCAAGGAACAAGGAAATGGAGGCAAGTTGTTCTTCCATTCCTATTGACAGAGGTTTATTGATTGTGTCGCAGAATACTTTGCACCCAGTAGATACCGTTAATCCAGGTCACCGGAGAAACAGATGGGATTAAACATGTAAGGATATATTAGGGAAAATGCTTGTGTGAAAGAAAATAGGAAAGAAGCTAAAAAGGGTTGAGAGAGCCATGAGACCATGATGCCAGTCTGACTCTGAGTGAAGGAGACCAGGAGGAAAGGCTGGGTGAAAGTCTGCTGGATTGCCCTGCAGTATGAGGAAGGTTGGATAAAGCCAGCAGAATCCCATGGCTCCCAGGAACAGACCTGCCGTGATATTGTGCCCACCTCAGTCACTGAAAGCAGCCCATGGGAGGCATGGTCTTAATGCAAATGACAATGAAATTTAGAGTGGAGCAGCTGGGTCCCTGATCATCACACACACACACACACACACACACACACACACACACACCACCCCCCAATAACTGCTGTCATTGGCAATCTGGAATGGATGACCACAGCTGCTCATACTTTTGCTTCATTGAACTGATGATTTTACCTGAAAGAGCCATATCCCTCTTCTTTTCTTACCATGTCAGTTCTCACCATGATAGAAGAGGCTACAGATCTCAGGAAGTAAGAGACCCTAGCTGTTCAATTTTACAGTCTGGATATCCGCATTAAGAAGTCCATTAGGGGGATCCCTGGGTGGCGCAGCGGTTTGGCGCCTGCCTTTGGCCCAGGGCGCGATCCTGGAGACCCGGGATCGAGTCCCACGTTGGGCTCCCAGTGCATGGAGCCTGTTTCTCCCTCTGCCTGTGTTTCTGCCTCTCTCTCTCTCAATCTGTATGACTATCGTAAATTAAAAAAAAAAAAAAGGAAGTTCATTAGGAAGTCTTGAGAATCCTTGCTTTATTCAATCTCAGAAAGTTCGTATCACCTGATAAACACTCATTTCCATGCTACAGCCCAAGATTTGTTCTCCAAAAAATATAGGGTACAATAGAAGTATACGGATGTGTGAGAGAGAGACAAACAACAGGTCTATTGAGAATTTGCTCTAGCCAAGCTTTGAATGTGACTATTTCAGTACTCACCCTCTTCTGATTAAAGTGAAAAAGCATAGATAATGCAGCCAAGTTCACTTATATCATTAATATAAAATCTATTTCATGGATTTTTTTCCATCAGACTGTAAGTTATTTGGCAAAATTGCAATACAACTAACCAAATACTCACATCAAAACACCCTCAAGATTAGCACTAAATAAAAAAAAACATTGCTTTCTGGGACTAAAAATTACTTGCTATCAACCAAAGCAAACAAAATTTAATTATTTCAATAGATTAAAACTTGCCATTTTGTTCTTCTCTTGGTGTGTTGGTTCCACACTACAGAACCATTTGAGCAGACCAAAATAACCATATCATTTCTGAAAAAAAAAATATATATATATATATAATTGCTGTAGAATTAAAGGACTAAGAACTTGCCCCTGCTTCCATGATGTCATTTTCTTCTACTCTTATATTTAGAAAATTCCATTTACATTACTCTGGAAGAAGGAATCTAATTATATTAAAATGATGTCTTTCTAGTAGTTCTTAAGCCAGATTTGCAAATGGCTAAGAAATAACAAGTTTAATAATATTTGTAAAAGACCTATCTTTGACTGGAAATTTGTGTTCATATTGGCTTAGAAATAACAAGTTTAATAATATTTGTAAAAGACCTATCTTTGATTGGAAAATTAGGCCCACTTTGTGTTCATATCTTATTTTCCTACATAGCCATGTCAAGAAAAAGAAATTTTGTTTAAAAAAAAAGCCAAATGGCTTTTTCTGCATGCTCAAGCCTAATGTGGTCCAACTCAAAGGACTGCAAGAAGCCAAAGGTAAATTTGTGCATATAGCTTTAAAAATTACCTTTTGTTCAGAATTCTCAATGAGAACAGGGAAAACATCCTCCAAATTGTAAAATCGCTCTTTCACATTTTCTTTTTGAATATTCTTTCAGTTACCTATTCCTTCCAACATTGCAGAGTACAATGTGCCTATCATTCTGATAGGATCTGTGGAGGAAATAGAATACAGGAAACACATCTTTACTCTCACAAGATGTTCAATTTAGTTGAAGAAATAGGACATGTACATACATCCCTAAAACACATAATGATTACAGTCAGTGAAATGGACGTTTAAGGCTAGGAAAGAGAAATTCTGGTCTCAATTCTTGGGTGGTATTTGAGGTAGAGGCTGTGAAAGGATGTGTCTGAGATAAAAGAAGACAAAGAATATGCCAGAAAATGAGAAAACTATGAGACAGAAAGGGGAAAATAGAAAGCATGACCAGTTTTGTTGAAAGCAAGGACCATTTAAGGGAGTAAAGGGATATCAAACTGGAAAGATTAGAAGAGCCAGACTGGAGCATTTTTAATCAGCTGGAGAGGTAATAAGGAACCACTAAAAGCTCTAATAGAGAAGTGATATAAAGAATTTTAGGAAGGTATTAATCTGGTGGTGATGTGCAGATTCCTAGAAGAGGCAAAAACAAGAAACTAGAAACAAGGAGGGTATCACAAGAATCAGAGCATGAAGCAAGAGGGCCAAGTTAAGATTGTGGCAGTGGGAATAGAAAAGTGGGGTTCAAAGGAATAGCCGCTAAAAAAGAATTAACAGGATGTGTTCAAGTAAATGGATGAAAATGGCAAGAGAGATGAACTTGAAGATGACCCCATTCTAAGCCTGAGTGATGAAAACTGACTGCAACCAAAAAAATAGTAAAGACAGGGAAATGCTGGTGTGGATAGAAGGAATGGAGAAGGGAAGTAAAAACACTACTTTTAACCTTAATCACATGGAATTTATAGTATGAATAATATGTCCATAGTCACCTGGTAGGAAATATGAAACTATGGTCAGGGCACAAGTCATGGGCCCGTGATTGTAACTCAGGAGTGAGGGGGAGGGTGATCCCACAGGCTCACAGAATCCTATGGAGGGAGACAATGCAGTCAAGAAAGGAGAGGAGTGTGGAGGGGAGTGAGACAAGAACAGAAAAGAGAGTTCAAAGCAGAACATTGGGAAGTGTCTCCCCTTGCAAGTGTGATTTCCTCTCATATGTTTGGAGAAGGGAGTATGTGCAGTGTGGTTGGCCCTTCATTATTATATTCTCCCCTCAACCCCTCTCAGTACTACCTTGGGTACTCATACTGCTCTTCATCTCTTAGAGTTCTATGTGTCCTGTTCTTCCTAAATAATTACACCTGGATGTGGTGATGGTGCAGAGATGTCAGCATGTCTCCTTTCTGAGGTATCCTTTATTTATCCATAAAACCACTCAAACAAGGCTCTGGGGCACGCTGGAAACTTTATTAAAGTTTTGGGAATAACTACAGGAAATAGTAATGAAGGAAAGAAGAAAACTTACATCTGTATGTTAAATAGATTATTATAACCCAGAATCCTAGAGAAAGGGAAAAATGTTACACCTTTCATAGGGTACACTGACTTCTTAGTCTTATTTTCATAACTTGAAACCTATCCTTCTATTTCTCTCCTTAAATAAAAGCACACTTTACTTTTTTTCCTTCTGAGAATCCACTGGGCCCAGAATAGAGATGTGAAATTCTCTACCACTGGACTGTCTCCTTGTTCCATAATGTCACACAACCCAGGGAACACAGGAAGCTATTACATTTCCCAGAGTGTGAGCTAGTCAATTTAGGATCACAGCACAGGTAACTTCAGAACAGTCCACAGAAGGCTTTCCCACTCCAAGTTCAGTCCCTGTTCAAGCATCTTCATGGTGGGAGGTAAGGATAGCCTTCTAAATTTCCTACGGATAACATGAAAGCACAACTTCACATGCCTTTTTCAAGGACAAATAATAATTCTCAGAGCCAATGTAGTCTAATGACACATTAAGGAAGACAAATATTTTCCTAAAGGCAATATAACCTGCAAAAATTTCTCCAGTTTATCACTGAAATAGCTTTTTACATTCCTAAGCAAAACAACTTTTTCCCATTTTTACTCTCCTACTCTAGGACATGCCTAAGGCCCACCTATGAAAAGCTTGGCTTTCTAACAATAGAACCATTTATCTGTCCCCAAAGACCTTGCAGAAACTGAAATTATATTTGTCTTATAAGCAGTGTGAGAAAAGTAGCCAGCTACAGTGGCAGAGGCATAGTGGTCAGAAATGTGAAAAATAAGGAAAATAGAATTATAATTTAGGCCAAAGGAAAAAATTTAAGGGAGAAGTAGGCCATAGTTTCATGTGCTCCTAAGAAACCAAGATAGAAGAAAATGACAAAAGTCATTGCCAACCTAAATGTCATTGATGACCATCTGTACAGGAGTTTCAAAAGAATCATATGGGAGTAGAATAGAAACCACAAGAGTTTTCTCTTCAGGAAAGGCTATCCATGTAAAGAAGAGAAAAGACATGACAGCTTAAGACAGTAGGAGAGTGGGGGTGAAGTTTTATTTAGGTGAAGAATACCTGGGAATGGTTATAAACAGACGATAGGAGAGATTGAAGACAGCTTTGTCTCTAGTTAATAAAGCAAGGAGAGAAGGAAATTGGGGGAGATAGGAGGTAGAAAACTGAAGCTAGGTTGACAAGAGTTGACTGACTTTATTTTGAGAAAGGAAGGAAATAGACAAAAATATAGAAAGATACAGAAACAAATAATTCAAAAAACAGTATTGAAGTAGAGAGGAGGGCATTGAGAAAGATTTGCTTCCTCAATTGAACAAAAAGCCAAACTATTTGTTGGGACTGAAGAGCTGAAATTGGCTCAGAAGTTTGAAGATTGTGGCAGAGAACTAATGGCTTCTATGTGGAACTTGAGAGTGGAACAAAAAGAGTGTAATAAAAAACCACCAGATAATTTAGACCAGACTTCACAATGAATACAATTAGAAAAGCAAACAAAATATAAAAAGCAACTACTTGATGGTGATAAAAAACAGTAAGAATTACCCTGCTAGACTCAGAAGATAATCTGAGATGTAAGCTTGATATTTGAATTCCTTTTCCCCTGTGTTTGCTAATTCCTGCATAGGCATCTGAGCAGTGTTTTTGGCAGCCTTAAAGAATTAGAAGGATAAACATGAAATCCCAAGCCCATGAATATTAGGAGGGAGAGAATCCCTAACGAATTTCCAGTGTTATAAGTGGAGTCTCCATAGGACCATAACCTGGGAAAACTAGAACCAAATGAAGACCAGCAAAAATTGCAGCCTAGCTTCAAACCATATCAATTCCTAAAAGCGTATGTATGATGTGATCCTGGATTACCAAATCTTCCTAGGAACCTGCTGGCAGCAAACATAGAAATTCTTTTTTTTTTTTAAGATTTTATTTATTTATTCATGAGAGACAGAGAGAGAGGCAGAGACACCTGCAGGGAGCCCAACACAGAACTCAATCCCAGGTCTCCAGAATCACACCCTGAGTGGAAGGCGGCACTAAACCACCGAGCCACCCAGGCTGCCCAGTAAACATAGAAATTCTATGAGAAAAAATAATGTAATTATAGACCTCAAAATTTTTCCACAAACAAGTACTCAAATATTATGTCTAGCACACTACTACAATAACCAGACATACCGAGTATCCATCATAATTAATGGTTAAACAAAATGTTTACTATTTTGGAATATTATTTAGCCTTAAAAAGGAAGGAAATTCTGACATATGCTATGACATGGATGAGTCTGAGAACATTACAATAAGTAAAATAAACCAATCACAAAAAGACAAATACTATATGATTCTACTCATATGAGGTACATGGAGTAGTCAAATTCATAGAGGCAGAAAGTGGAATAGTGGTTGCCAGGAGCTGATAAGAGGTGAGAAATAGAGAGTTGTTGCTTAATGGGTATAGAGTTGCTGTTTTTCAAGATGGAAAGAGGTCTGGAAATGGATGGTGGCAATGGTTGCACAACAATATGAATGCACTGATACCACTGACTGTACACTTAAAAATGTTAAGGTAGCAAATTTTTTGTTAGTGTATTTTACTACAACAAAAATTTAGAAATGCAAAGAAATGTATAAATCAAAAAAAATTAGGGAGAAATTAAGACATTCTCAGATAATCAAAATTTATGAGAGTTTATTGCCGCCTAGACTCATCTTGCAAGAAATTCTATAGGGTGTTCTTCTGGTTGAATTAAAAAGAAACTAGACAGTTACTTGAAGCTGTAAGAAGGAATAAAGATTTCTAGTGAAGATAAATACATGGATAATTATAAAGTCTAATATTATTATAATTATGGTATGTAATTCCACTTTTTAAAAAAGATTTTATTTATTAATTCATGAGAGACACACAGAGAAAGAGAGAGAGGCAGAGACACAGGCAGAGGGAGAAGCAAGCTCTATGCAGGGAACCTGACATGGGACTAGATCTGGGTCTCCGGGATCAGGCCCTGAGCTGAAGGTGGCGCTAAACCGCTGAGCCACCTGGGCTGCCCTGTAACTCCACTTTCTAAAACCATGGTTTAAAGGACAAATTCATAAAAAAACATTATTGACCATGTAAATGAAAAGATGTAATCTTTTAATTCTAATAACAGAAAGAGGGAAGGGACCTACATTAAGTTTTGTGTGCTATTGAATATAAATTCTTATAAACTTAAATTAGAGTGTTATAACCTTAGAATGTTAAATGTAATCCCTATGGTAATCACAAAGAAAAGAGTTATAGAATACACACATAAGGAAATAAGAAGGGAACTCACTACAAAAATCAACTAAACACAAAAGAAGACAGAATAGAAAAAGTGAGGGACAAAAAAAGGTATCAGGTATATAGAAAACAAATAGAATGACAAAACTAAGAGAGTCCTTCCTTATCAGTAATTACTTTAAATTAAATGGAGGAAACTCTCCAATCAAAAGATAAATATTGGCAGAATAGATTTTTAAAAAATGATTCAACTATGTACTATCTATAAAAGATTCACTTTAGATCCAAAGACAGGCTGAAATAGGTTGAAAGTAAAAGGACTGAAAAAGATATTCCAAACAAATATTAACCAAAAGAGAACTAAGGTAGCTATACTAAGAACAAACAAAATAGATTTTAAATCCAAAAGATTGCAAAAGAAAAAGACATTATATATTAATAAAATGTTTAATACAGCAAGAGAATATAACAATGATAAACATTTACATACCCAAGAGATTTTCAAAACATATGAAGCAAAAATTGAAAGAATTTAAGGGAGAAATAGAAACTTTTACAATAATAGTTATAGACTTGAATGTTCTACTTTATTTTTTTTAATTTTTTTATTTATTTATGATAGTCACAGAGAGAGAAAGAGAGAGAGGTAGAGACATAGGCAGATGGAGAAGCAGGCTCCATGCAGCGGGAGCCCGATATGGGATTCGATCCCGGGTCTCCAGGATCGCGCCCTGGGCCAAAGGCAGGCGCCAAACCGCTGCGCCACCCAGGGATCCCGAATGTTCTACTTTAAATAATGGATTGAAAAACCATACAGAAGATAAGTAAGGATATAGGGGACTCGTATAACACAATAAACCACCTAGACCTAACAGATATATAGAATATTCCATGGAACAACAGCAGAATACATATTCTTCTCAAGAACACATGAGACATTCTCTAGGATAAACCATATGTTAGTCTACAAAACAAGCCTCGATAGATTTAAAAAGATAGGTATCATATAAAGTATCTTCTCCAGCCATTATGGGATGAGGATAGAAATTGGCAACAGGGGCAGCCCTGGTGGCTCAGCAGGTTTGGTGCCGCCTCCAGCCCATGGCGTGATCCCGGAGACCCTGGAATCCAGTCCCACGTCGGGCTCCCTGTGTGGAGCCAGCTTCTCCCTCTGCCTGTGTGTCTCTGCCTTTCTCTCTCTGTGTGTCTCTATGAATAAATAAATAAAATGTTAAAAAAAAAAAGAAATTGGCAACAGAAGTAAAATGAAAATTCATAAATATGTGGAAACTAAACAACATTCTTAAACAACCAGTGGGTCAAAGAAGAAATCACAAGGGAAATGAGAAAATAAGGTGAGAAATGTACGAAAGCAAATGTTTACTGAATGTCATGCCAGGCCCTTAGATGGCATTGTCTCATTTGACCCCCATGAGAGCCCTCAAAGGAGGGGACTTCCCCTGGCCCAGTGTATTCATGAGGGAATGGAGTCCCAGTGAGGTTAGAAACAAGAAAATGAAAATAAAGCATGCCAAAACTTATGGGATGCAGCAAAAAGAGTGCTCAGAAGGAAATTTATAGCAGTAAATGCCTATATTTAAAAAAGAGAGAGAGAGAGAAAGGTCTCAAATCAATGGCTTAACTCTGCACCTCAACATGATAAAGGCCATATGGGAAAACCCCACAACCCATCATACCAATGGTAAAATAGTGAAAGCATTTCCCCTAAGATCAGAAACAAAACAAGGATGCTCACTTTCATCACTATCATTCAGTATCATACAGCAAGCCCTACTAGCCAGAATAATTAGGCAAGACAAAGAGATAAAAGATACTCAAATTAGAAAAGAAGCAAAATTATCTTTATTCTAAGATGACATGATCTTAAATGTAGAAAACTCTAAAGATACAGAAAACTTTAAGTGCAAAGAAACAAATTCAGTAAAATTGCAGGACATATCAACACTCGAAAGTCAGTTTTATTTCCTTTTGCTGGTAATAAATAATTATGACAGAAAACTTAAAAACAATTCCATTTACAATAACACACACAAAAAAAATAAGACACTAGGAATTAGTTTAACCAAGGAGGTGAAAGACTTGTACATTGAAAAGTATGGAACATAGCTGAAATAAATTAAAAGAGATCTAAATAAAAGGAAAGACGTTTCTTGTCCATGAATTAGAAGACTTAGTATTAACTAAGTCTTAATATGGGTGGCACTACCCAAAGTTCAGTGCAATCTCTATCATAACCCCAATAGTGTGTCTGTGTGTATATATTTACTTATTTTTTGCAGAAATGGAAAAGTTGGTTCTAAATTCATATGGAATTTCAAGAGCTCTGAGTAGCCAAAACAACTTGAAAGAGAACAAAGTTGGAAAACTTAATACTTCCTAAAGGCAAAATGTACTACAAACCTATGATTATCAAAACTGTGTAATTGGTACTGGCATAAGGATACACCTAGATCAAATGAATAGAATTGAAAATATAGAAATACCTCTTATTTTGGTCCTTTGATATTCAACAAGGACCATTCAGTGGAGGAAAATGTAGTTTTTTCAACAAATGGTGCCAGGAAGATTGACTATCCACATGCAAAAGAATCAGTTGGAACCTTCCTTTAGACTATATATAAAAACTAATTCAGTGGGGCACCTGGGTGGCTCAGTTGGTTAAGCACCTGGCTTCAGCTCAGGTCATGATCCCAGAATCCTGGGATCAAGCCCTGCATCAGGCTCCCTACTCAGTGAAGAGCTTGATTCTCCCTCTCCCTCTACTGTTTGTGCCCTCTGTTTGTCAAACAAGTAAATAAAATCTTTTAAAAAATTAACTCAGAATGGATCAAAGACCTAAATTTAAGAGCTTAAACCATCAAACTCTTAAACTAGGAATAAATCTTCCTTGGATTTGGCAATGGTTTCTTAAGTATGACACCAAAGTAACAGGCAGGGGTGCTTGGCTGGCTCAGCTAGTAGAGTATGTGATTCTTGATCATGAATTTAAGTCCCACCTTGGGTGTGGAGCTACTTAAAATAAAAACAAAAAACCAAAAGCATGGGTAACAAAAGAAAAAAATCAGATAAATTGGACATCACGAAAATTAAAAACTTTTGTGCATCAAAGAACACTATTAATAATGAAAAAGACAAGAAAAAAAGCAATGGAATGATAGTAAATATTTACAAAGTATATATGTGATGAGAATTCAATATCCAGAATATATAAATAACTCCTACAACTAAAAAAGAAAAAAAAACAATCAACCCATTTTTGAAATGGGCAAAAAAGGGGCACCTGGGTGGCTCAGTCAGTTAAGCATCTAACTCTTGATTTTGGCTCAGTTTATGATCTCAGGGTCAGCAGATGGAACCCCAAGTTGGGCTCCACACCTAGCGCAGAGTCTGCTTGTCCCTCTCCTTCTGCTTCTCCCCTTTCTCTCTCTGCTTGCACCATCTCCTCTCCAATCTCTCTCTCAAGTAAATAAATAAAATCTTTTAAAATAATAAAATGGGCAAAAAAGATACTCAAATGACCAATGAACACATGAAAATATGTTCAACATCATTATTCATTAGGGAAATGCAAATCAAACCCACAATGAGATACCACCTCAGATACCTATGGCTATAATAAAAACAAACAAAATCAGAAAATAACAAGTGTTGACAAAGATGTGGAAGGACTGTAACCCTTGTATTTTACTGGTAGGAATATAAAATGGTGCAGCAGCTTTGGAAGACAGTTTGGTGGTTCCTTAAAAAGTTAAACATAGAATTACGTTATATAATTCCACTCCTATATATATCTCAAAGAATTGAAAACAGGGACTCAGGTACTTGTTCATTAATGTTCATAGTAGCATTATTGATATTAGCCAAAAAGTGGAAAAAAAAAACAAGTGTCCTTCAACAAATGGATGGATGTTTTATATTCAGGGTTCTCTAGAGAAACAATAGGAGATGATAGATAGATGACAGATAGATGAATACAGAGATACATAAATATAAAGCAATTTATTATAAGATATTGGCTTACATGATTATAGAGGCTGAGAAGTCCCATGGTCTACTATCTGTAAAGCTAAACACCCAGGAAAGCTGGTGGTATAGCTGAAAGATTTAAGAGCTAGAGAGCCAGTGGTATAGATTTCAGTTCAAGTCTGAAGGCCTAAGAACTAGGAGTGCTAAGGGAAGGAGACCAATATCCCAACTTAATCAGTTAAGCAAATTCCTTCCATTGGCCTTCTGTTCTACAATGGCTCTCAACAGATTGGATGATGCCCACCTACACTGGGGAGGGCCATCTGTTTTATTCAGTCCATTAATCTAAATGTTAATCTACTCAAGAAACACCTTTACAGACACACCCAGATACAATGAGATACCTGGGCATCCATGGCACAGTCAAATTGATACGTATAACTAACCATTACAATAAGTAAACAAAATATAATATATGCATGCAATGGATATTATTTAGCCACAAAAAGTAATGAAGTTCTGTTCTTTCCCTGCCATTGTGGAGTCACATGCACCTGTACATGTGCCATGTAGAGGCCCAGGTGCACCAAGATTCAGCTCCACCCATAACCCACTGCCATGGCCAAGGAAAGCATTGCTACTTGGGGTGTAATGGGTGTTTAATTTACAAGAGGCACTGAAGGGGATCCCTGGGCGGCGCAGCGGTTTAGCGCCTGCCTTTGGCGCAGGGCACAATCCTGGAGACCTGGGATCGAATCCCACATCGGGCTCCCGGTGCATGGAGCCTGCTTCTCCCTCTGCCTGTGTCTCTGCCTCTCTCTCGCTCTCTCTCTCTGTGACTATCATAAATAAATAAATAAAAATTAAAAAAAAAAAAAACAAGAGGCACTGAAGAACACCCTCATCCACCATGGCCTAGCACGTGGAATTCAAAAAGCTGCCAAAGCCTTAGACAAGCACCAAGCCCATCTTTGTGTGTTTGCATCATCTGTGATGAGCCTATGTATGTCAGGTTGGTGGAGGCCCTTTGTGCTGAACACCAAATCAACCTAATTAAGGTTGATGACAACAAGAAACTAGAAGAATGAGTAGGCCTGTAAGATTGACAGAGTTAAAACCCCACAAAATTGTTGGTTGCAGTTGTGTGGTAGTTATCGTCTATGGCAGAGTCTCAGGCCAAGGATGTTATCAAGGAATACTTCCAATACAAAAAATGAATAAATTAAAAACTTGGTTTTTGTTTCTCAAAAAAAAGTCATATAACATAAGTGAAACATGAAAATATTAGGCTAAGTAAAATAAGCAGATATAAAATGACTAAGAATATATATAATTCTACTTATATGAGATATCTAGATAAGGCAAATTCATAGAAAATAGATCAGAGGTTGTCATATGCTAGGTGGAGGTGGAATGGGGAGTTATTTCTTAGTGGGTACAGAGTTTCTGTTTGGGGTGATGAAAAAAATTGGAACCAGATAGTACTGATGGTGTATATATAATTAATGATACTGAATTGGGGGCACCTTGGTGGCTCAATTGGTTAAGCATCTGCCTTTGGCTCGGGTCATGATCCCAGGGTCCAGGGATCAAGTCCCATATTGGGCTCCCTGCTCAGTGGGGAGTCTGCTTCTCTCCCTCCCTTCCCCCTACCTTCTGCTTGTGTTCTCTCTCTCTCTCTCTCACTCTCAAATAAATAAATAACATTTATTTTATTTATTGTCTAAGGTTTGTCAGCTTTTCAAATTCCATGTTGCAACCACATGATTTACAAAGAGGGCTGAGCCGCAGCTTTGGAAAGGGAACTCCATTTCCAAGTTTGTACTTTCTTGGATACTCTCTCCTTCAGCTCTTGGTGTCCTTTAACATTATCTCTACATCTTCATAGTTATTGTCCTATCAAGGTTTAATAATTCTTTATATTGAACTTTCTCTGTTTAAATTATTTGTATAGTTTCTCATTGGGAATGACTGGTTGCAGACTGATACAAGTACTTACAAAATATATCTATGGTAAACATCGTATTTAATGGTTAATGCTGAAAGTTTTCCCCTTTGAGATCAAGAACAAGACACTAATGCATGCTATCGCCCCTTCCATGCCATACTGTACTAGTCACTGTAATATGATAAGAAAAAAAGGACTTATGGATTGGGAAGAAAGAAAGGAAATTTTCATTATTCACAGATAGTAATGATAATGTACATTATAAAAGTCCAAATGATCTATTCATTATTAGAACATATGTAATTAGCAAGATTACCAGATACAAAGTCAACATACAAAAGTCAATGATATTTATATCATTTATATAGTGATATAATTATATGTATAGTTATTAATATAATTTATTTCTAATATAATTATATAAGAAAAAGAAACATTAAAAATACCATTAACAAAAACATAAAAATATTAAATACTTAGCAATAAATGTAACAAAATGTGCAAAAAACTGTAAGACATTGTGAAAAATTGAAGAGATCTTAAAAAATGGATATATAAGTTTATGAAATCATAGACTCAATATTGTGAAGATGCCAATTCTTCCCCAAAACTGATGAGTAGATTCAAGACAATTATAATAAAAATTCTTACAAGTTTTTTGTCGTTGTTTGTATAGGAAACTGACAACCTTATTTTTAACATTTATATGGAAATGAAAAATTAAGAGCCAAGACACTTTGAAGGAGAAAAACAAGGAAGAAGACTTGTTCTATCAAATATCCAGACTGATTATAAAGGTAAAACAATTAAAATAGTATGGCACTGGCATAAACATAGAGAAGAATGGAACAGAATAGAGTCCCAGAACAAACATGAAAAGTTTGTCACTGCAGAGAGTGGATGAACCATACTATTAAAAATAGATTGTGCTGAGGAAACTGGATATCCATGTGATAAAAAAAAAAGAAACTTGGTCCCCATTTCACTCCATATAAAAACCAATTTCAGATAAATTACAGATTTAAATGTGAAAACCAAACAATAGTCAAAAAATTATTTTAATAATAATTTTTAAACTATAAGAAAAATAGGAAAATATCTTTATGACCTCAAGATAGGGGAATATTTCTTACACAGCTATAAAAACCACTAACCAAAGGAAAAGATTGATACACAGGGCTACATTAAAGTAAGAACTTC
The DNA here is from genome assembly GCF_905146905.1 of Nyctereutes procyonoides. Classification (NCBI taxonomy): domain Eukaryota; kingdom Metazoa; phylum Chordata; class Mammalia; order Carnivora; family Canidae; genus Nyctereutes; species Nyctereutes procyonoides. The sequence goes on along the minus strand of NW_026575049.1, from coordinate 42,294,831 downwards.
TGTTTATCAAAAAATGCTCTTCAACCAGTTTGTACCCAAAAGAATTCTACAAACTCCAAAATGAAAAATAGACAACTCAATGAACAAATGAGAAAAGAAACAAGAATAAGTATTCAAAGAAAGAAAATATCCATGGTCCCAAAACATAGGAAATGGGGCCTACCTCATTAGTAATTAGAGAAATGAAAATTAAAACTACAATGAGATATCATTACACTGACAACACTAAATGTAAGTGTGGATGTGAAACACTGGAACCCTTGTTGACTCCTCGGGATGGGGGATGTGTGTAAATTCCAATCACAAAATCGGGAGCTAGCTGGATTTCTCGCTCATATTTCTCGCTAATCATTCCATGATTCAGAATTCACTCCGAGGTGGAATTCCTAACAAAAATACCGGCACATGGGCAGCTCCGGTGGTGCAGCGGTTTAGCACTGCCTGCAGCCCGGGGTGTGATCCTGGAGACCTGGGATCGAGTCTCACATCAGGCTCCCTGCATGGAGCCTGCTTCTCCCTCTGCCTGTGACTCTGCCTCTTTCTCTCTCTCTCTGAATAAATAAAAAATAAAATCTTAAAAAAAAATACTGGCACATGGGCACCAAAAGATATGCACAAGAATGTCCACAGCAGCACTGCTCACGCTAACTCCACACTGGAAGCAACCCAAGTAGCCAACAATTGCAGAAGGGATAAAGAAATTATGTAGGCAGAGTGGGGCACAATGAGTAAAGGGAATCATAAGATATAAACTTTCAGTTATAAAATAAATAAATTGGGACATCTAGGTGGCTCCATCAGTTAAATGTCTAACTCTTGATTTTGGCTTAGTTTATGATCTCAGGGTCATGAGATGGAGCCCTGCATCAGGCTCTATGCTCAGCAGGGAGGCTGCTTTCTAGCTCACTCTCCCTCTGTCTCTCCCACCACCCCCCTCATGATCTCTCTCTCTAAAATAAAGAAATATTTTAAATAAATAACTAACTAACTAAATAAATAAATAAATAAAAAGTCATGGGGAGGTAATGTACAGCATGCTAACTATAATAATACTGTATTGCACATTTGAAAGTTGCCAAGAGAGCAAATCTTAAAAGTCCTCATCAGAAAAAAAAAAAGAAAAAGAATGTTTGTAGCTGTGTATGATGATGAATGTTAACTAGACTTGTGGTGATAATTTCACAATGTATTCAAATATCAAAGCATTATATTGTATATCTGAAACTAATACAATGTTATATGCAAATTAGTCAATGATACCTTAATAAAAATAATAAAATTATGGTATAGTTATATAATGAAATAATATACAACATTGAAAATGAATGCACTGTAGCTTCTTGCAATGGCATGAATTTCATAACATAATAATAAGTCAAAGAAGCCACAAACACACAATATATGTATACTCTATAATTCCATTTATATGAAGTTCAGAAAATGAGCAAAATGAAATTATAGTGTTTAACAGTACATGTTTAAGTGGTAAAAGTATAAAAAAAGGCTAGGAAATTATTACTATGACCTTTAGGATAGTGCTTACTTTAGAAAAAGACAAAGTACCAGTGATCAAGATGGGTTGTGATGAGGACTTTAGGGTGTTGAAACATTCTAGTTTTTGACCCAAGTGGTCATCACTTAGAGGTTAACTCTGAGAATTCATTGAGCTGTATTTTTTTTCATAAATGTCTGTAATATTTCATCATTAAAGGCTTAAAAGAGGGGTGCCTGGGTGGCTCAGTTGGTTGAGCATCTGACTCTTGGTTTTGGCTCAGGTCCTGATCTCAGAGTTGTAGGATGGAGCCCCAGACCCAGTTCCACACCTAGTGAGGAGTCTACTTCAGGATTCTCTCTCCCTCAGTCCCTCCCCCGACCCTGCTCTTGCGCATGCTGTCTCTCAAATAAATAAATAAATCTTTTAAAAAAATGTAAAGGGTTAAAAGAACAGATGACTGCCTGGCAGCACGGGGGACCCAGTAGATAGCACCACATTTTAGTAAGTCCTAAATGTAGCGACTTTTGCCGTGTATAGGAGCCTAGGAATGAGAGATGCAGAGAAGGAGTATGGCAACGACCCAGGATCGGGACTGGTTTGTCAAGACTCTAGAAGGCTGGCAGGGCAGCGTGGGGAGAGGAAATCACATATCCTTGAAATTGCAGTCCCTAAAGCAGACATTCTGGCAGACATAAATTCAATTAGTCAAATGCCCTAGGAGAATAGAAGGCCAAAAGACCAAAGATCATGGTGAGGGAGAAGGGTAAGTTCATAGACATGAGAGTCTGGAAGAAATAAAGGGTATTAGACACAGAAGGAGAGCTTCAGTGAACACTGCAGTAAAATGTAGTGTATTGATACCCTGTGCACAGAAACGAGGATCTTTTAGCCTAGCATTCATTCATTTATTCATTCATGTATTTATTGAATATCAGGAACCATTCTACATGGCATAGAGAAAACAAGAAATTATAAGACAATTCTCTTTAGTTTTAAGTAAGATAAGACACACACTCATGAATGTTTAACTTATAGCTCAATATTCCACTGCCCGAGGGATAATGCCTCAACTCACCCCTACACACAGCATACAAGCTCCACCCCAGTTTGCCCCCTTGCAAGTGGCATCTCCCATTGGTCTGCTTTTCCCCAGAGTAGCTCATTTTCATTGATCCTGTGACCATATGACAGGCACAGTTCTATGCACTTTATTTATTCTTACAATGACTTTAAGAGGTTGGTACCATTATTATCCACACTGTTCAGGTGAGGTAACGAGCTCAGAGAGGTTAAGTAACTTGTTCATGTTCACAAAAGCTTATAGGCAGTAGGGCCAGAATTCCAGATCTGGCTCCAGAGCATCCACTCTCCACAACTACAACTGACCCACAGCTATCTTTTTTGTTCCCTGACAAGTCCAAACCCTTTCATGTCTCTGTAGCTTTGGATTTCTCCCTGTTGTCTTCCCTACAAATCCATCAAGAAGGCTGCCACTTCAGTGCAGCCTTCCATGGCCACCACCAGAGGGTGAATTTCTCCCTTCCTCCTCTATAGCCTCATCTTTCATGGGCCTCTCCTAACTCCTAACATGTCCCTACATGTCCTCAAGGGCAGGAACTTTGACTTGTCAATATGTCTTCTCCAGAATCTGACACACATGAGATCATAGGAAATGCTGAATTGGATCGAAAGAAAAATGTAAGTCTTAAATAAGTGGAGTCAATACTGAGAGTCATAAAAGTTAGTAGAGAGCCCCTTGGAGTCTGAGGTAGCCCAGGGAAGTCTTCTGAAAGGAGTAGCCCCTAGCTAGACTGTAAGGGAAGAACAAAACCTGTAACACTGAGGATGATCAAGAGGGTGACCATGGTGGGAAAGAGTATGTGCATAGGCCTAGAGACTCCAATGCACAGGGTGTCCTTAGAAGTTGATCTTTAAACCAAACTTACCAGAACACAGGCTGCAGGTAAAATAATTAGGGATCAAGAGGCAAGAATATCAAACTCCCAATATAAATAGCTACCCTAGAAACTCAAGTTCTTCTTAAGTCAATCCAGAAAACAAGAATACTTCTGAGTACAAGACATTTGGAGAGGGAAGCCTAAGTGGCTTAGTGGTTGAGCATCTGCCTTCAGCTCAGGGTGTGATCCTGAGGTCCTGGGATCGAGTCTCTCATCAGGCTCCTTGTGGGGAGCCTGCTTCTCCCTCTGCCTGTGTCTCTGCCTCGCTCTGTGTGTCTCTCATAAATAAAATAATAATAATAATAATAATCTTTTTTAAAAAAGACGGAGAAAAAAATTAATCAGACTTAGAATTTTTTGATTCTATTGAATAATATGGTACACAATTAACTGCAAGGTTGGAACTGCTCTGAATTTGCAACTGTTGTAAATAAATAAGTATCAGTATACAGAGATTTCACTGCATTTCTTTTGCAACAGGCCATCTGGGTTGTTGTCATCAATCAGGGCCTAGCCTGAGATCTAAATGATGCCCATCCATGCTAACCACAAGCTCCTCCCCAAGATTCTCCTAGTTGTGGTACAAACAGTCCTGCCATGTGCAGGCTCCTGTCAAGAAAGAGGCACTAACCATCCAAAAGGAAGGGCAGCCCCGGTGGCTTGGCACTTTAGCACCGCCTTCAGCCCAGGGTGTGATCCTGGAGACTGAGGATGGAGTCCCATGTCAGGTTCCCTGCATGGAGCCTGCTTCTCCCTTTGCCTGTGTCTCTGCCTGTCTCTCTCTCTCTCTCTCTGTCTCTCATGAATAAATAAGTAAAAATAAAATCTTTAAAAAAAAAACATCCAAAAGGAATATTTCTTGAGGGGGACAGAGGGTGGATTTCTATGTGGTCTCTTTTTGGGGGAGCCTGGAAAATATATGCCACCAGGTTTGGGCTAATGATAGAATGTCTTTGCAAACTAGACTGAATGGATTAGGAAGGTTGAGCTCTACTATCTGGATTATATCTCCTATCCTGTTTGCTCTTTGCTCTTATTATCACCTTTCTTTTAAGTGAATGAGAGGAACATAAGGAACGTATAGATACTATTTTCAACACATGTTACAAAAAAAAACCTCTTCATTACTCTTTGTAAGACCCCAGGCCCATCAGAACTTCCTTAAAGTGTGTGAGAGAAGGCCCACGTGCCTACCTATCACTTAAAGAAAATCAAATTTAGGTAGTTAAGGTTGTCGTCATGTGAGAAAATCTTTCCTTTTAATCCTACATATTTGCCTTAGATTCTTCACAAATAAAAACAACACAACATTTCATTGGCACTACTAAATCTACAAATTATCTTAATGATCTTGATCTCATTTAAATTCATTTTGCAAATGGGCATTGTTCTTTGAGTTTTATTGATTGCCTAAGATCACCAAGTTACTAAGTCATAGTGCCAGGCCCGAGTCTAGGACTTCAGGGCCACAGAACATATAAATTTTTGCTGTATAATTTATATACTCCAATTTGGAGTTTTCTTATAAGTGTTTTCTCATGATTCAAACTTACATTTTTATGTAATCTTATAGGGCTTGAGTTGAGTAGCAGCTGACTCATTGATATCATGTTACATTTTGCAGACTCAATTAAATATTTATTTCAATTTCAATATTTTATCCTCATGTTTAGGAGCCAATACATTTTTTTTTCCAGGTCTGAAATGTTGCCGTGGGTCCTTGAAAGGTCATGGGCCCCAGGCAACAAGCCAAGAATGCTTCACGACAGAAGGAGCCCTGTTCTGGCTGCTGTGCCACTCAGCGCCTAGCACAGGAGTGTGATGTGAGCACAGGGTTAGAAGCTGGAATACAGAAGGCAGGTAAAGGCGGCTATCACAGATTGAGCTGGTTGGAGCTGAAAGGGCAGAGTCTAGTCCATCTCTGGCCTTCTAGCAAGCTACGTGGACCTTCTCTGGATAATCTGCTGTCGGCATTCTGGAATAGGCTGTGCCCTTACATTAAATGATACTATTAATCCACAGAGGTAAGCAGCATCCAGAGAAACTTCAATGATCAAAGGAAGAGTTTATTCTATACACATATATTTTTTTGAGTTTATTCTATATATTAATAGAGCTCTCCCTAAAACAAATCTCACAGGATTCAGGGATTCTGGTCTTGACTGACCTCATCACCAAAAAGCCCCAACCCCAGGGAGAGCTGGGATCAGAGAGGATCTCAACAAAGAGCAGAGAGCCCCTCCTTATGTTGCCATGGGGACGTGGGGACTCCTTCCACCAACCAAGCCTGGGATTAAAGCAATTCCTACTGAAACTCTTACTGGGTGGCCTTGCTTTGGAGGCAACATATTCCCAATAATCCTGAGTAAATTGTTTTTGTAAAATGCATTTTTAAATGCACAGGGCAGGAAAATCTAACTACTTAAGGGCATACTGCCCAAATCCTTTTAGAAAGAAAGAAAGAAATCTTCAATACTGTAAGCAGTCACTCCTTAAATTCTCTTTTTCAGATGTCCACATTTTGTGTTCCGCAGAGTTTTATTAAATTAGAACACATTACCACAGTACTTGCTAAAAAAATATTGCATCAGGCCTTGTAATTTAGAAAGAAAAATGAATTGTTTGTGCCATGCCACCTTTCTTCAGTAATTGAAACAAATTTGAAGATGTGGAAAAACCTGGGGATTCAAGAGAAGCTCTTCACTCATCTATTCCTCTAGTTGCCATGGAGAACAACAGATTTAAAGGCACCTTTAAATAAAGCCAGCCCTAAGCCTAAACTTTACTTCACTTCTTGAATGAGGAAGAACACTAAGGGGGTGGGAAACAAGTCTCTTTGCTGCTCTAAACAGCAAGTAATCTGAGGAACACATGAATGAACCTTGTGTTTATTCAGAAGAGACATTCATGTGGGAGACAGCAAGCAGTCCTGGAGCAGTGCACCCACCATAACTTTCCAGGGCTTCCCTTTCATGCTCAGGATTGTTTCTGATCTGCAGAGCTATAGGCTTCTGAGAGCTGGTTCTCTCTCCATGTTCATCAGGCTTTATTTACCAAATATTCTGCTTCTTTGGACCCGGTGGTCCTGGAGCTCCCAAGAACATGGCCTGCCCTTTCTCACTGCCTACAAATAGCTTCCTTTGACCCATCTGTCCAACTTCCCCTCTCCACCTTCCAATTTCTTCTAGAAACTCTCATTCCCTGGAAACCCCCTTGGTTCTCATTACCTTAACAAAAGAGGGGACTAGCTAATAATAATAATAATAATAATAATAATAATAATAATAGACGATTATTATGCACCTATGAAGCACTTAACATAGATTATCTCATTTTATCTTCCAGCAACCTTGAGATAGATCCTATTTCTACCCCCATTTTACAGAAAACGAAATAGTCTTAGGAAGCACAAGTGACTTGGCCACACAATTGGCAAGTAGCAGAATAAGAGTTCAACCCAGACTGTCCAACTCCAGAGTATCGACTCATTTTGTCTATCTAGTCATTCATTCATTTATCCAACCAGTATTTATTGAGCCCTCACTATATGCCATGCCTTGTTCAGTATAATAGCAATGATGAAGCCCCTTTCTAAAATAGGGGCTGTGGAGAAAACATTTCAAGGAATAGAGCAGTGGTCTTCAAACTTGAGTGTGCATGAGCTCACCTGGGGGGCTTGTTGAATCACAAATTGCTGGGCCACATTCTCAGAGTTCCATATCCAGCAGGTCTGGAGTAGGGCCCAGGAATTTGAATTCCTAACAAGCTCCCAGGTGAGGCTGATATTGCTGGTCTGGGACTGTGCTTGGAGAATCACTGAGGTAGGGAGTAACTGGGATTGGAGTGGGGAGTGGGAAAGCCTCTCTCAGGATGTGTGGCAGTTGAGCTGAGACCTGAATAAAGAAACAAGTAAACCACCAGAAGATATGACGAAGCAGAAGGTACCAAAAGTGCAAAGTCCTTAGGGCAGAAATGAACTCTGGGCATTGGAAGGACAAAAACGAAGATCTGCTGGGCATTGAATGAGGGAAAGAAGAGAGACAGACAAGAACCAGTTTCGACCCAACACAGTTCAGTTATTTCTTTTCCTCTTGCTCTGCTAAATGATGCTCTTTTTAACATGAAAATTAAAATGTCTTTAGTCAACAAAATAGTGACAATTAGTTGATTTGAAAAATAAATATCCAGGGACGCATGGGTGGCTCAGCGCTTGAGTGTCTGCCTTTGGCTCAAGGCATGATCCCGGATTCTGGGGATCGAGTCCCACATCGGGCTCCTTGCATGGAGCCTGCTTCTCCTGCCTCTGCCCGTGTCTCTGTCTCTCTTTCTGTGTCTCTCATAAATAAATAAATAAAATCTTAAAAAAAAAAAGATCCAATATAAGATTACTTTAAATGGCACCTCCTATGACACATTTAAAATATGAATTCAGTTCCATTTTAAATTGTAATTTTTCGAGCAAAAATAATCTATTGTGTTATATACAATGTATACTAGTGTTGTATCTTAATTAAATAATTATATATTTTTAATCTGGGCAATCTGTCAAATCTGCAAGTTGTTGCAAAAATCAAAGACAGGATCCATGCCTTTTCTTTCCTCATTCTTCCACCTCTAGAGTTTTTCAAATACAAATATGCCTAGAAGTGAACTCCTATAACAGGCTCCCTGGAAAGGGACATGTATTAAGGAAAGTGATCTAGGTGAACCTCGTGTTCTCATCAGAATCCCTTGTCCACTCTGGTCCCTGAGGTGCAGGAGTGCCAACTGGGACAGGATGAGGTCTTGGCTTCTGTTGGATTCTCAGCCAGGGTGAGAATCTTTTACAGGAAAATTGGCTCCCTCTTTCTCTCAGCAGATACACTTGGAGCTGCTTTTGCAGCAAGGTCTTTACTATCATTCTTTGCTTTAGATCTGTTCTAATGAAGCAGTGATGTTCTGCATGATTGGTAAAGATAGCCTGTTCATTTCATTTCTTAAAACACATAGGAGTGGGCAGCCTGGGTGGCTCAGCAGTTTAGCGCCACCTTCAGCCCAGGGTGTGATCCTGGAGACCAGGGATCGAGTCCCAGGTCAGGCTCCCTTGCATAGAGCCTGCTTCTCCCTCTGCCTGTGTCTCTGCCTCTCTCTCTCTCTCTCTCTGTATGTCTCTCATGAATAAATAAATAAAATCTTAAAAAAAAACACATAGGAGTGATCAAGCATTCTGAATTTCCTAAATATTGCACAGTTGATGCCTGGAGCATCCAGAAATTACTGTTGGTGAGTGTTGTGGGCTGAATAGTGTTCTCCAAAATTCATATATTGAAGTCCTAGCCCCTAGTACCTCAGAATGTGACTGTATTTAGAGACAGGGTCTTTAAAGAGACAATTAAGGCTAAATGAAGTCAGTGGGGTGGGCCCCATTCCAATATAATTGGGGTCCTCATAAGAAAAAGAGATTAGGAAACAGACATTTCAGACAGAGTGATGATCATCTACAAGCCAAGGGGCTGGCCTCAGAAGAAATCAACCCTTATGACACCTTGCTTTAGAGTTCTGGCCTCAAGAATAATGAGGAAATAGATTGTTGTTTAAGCCACCCAGTCTGTGGTTCTTTGTCATGACAGCCCTAGCACACTAATATAGTGAGTGTTGGATCACAGCTGGTCCCATCTAAGCCACTAAGAGTTTGAAGAGTTGGATCTTCTGAGAACCAACATTATGTGTTTATAGAGATTCTTATAGAAACTTTGTTACATTTTCATTCCATGCTTTAAAATTTTTTCCCTCTATAAAATAAAAATTAAGAAAAGCAGGTCCCTTGGGGTGCTTGGATGGTTCAGTTGGTAGAAACTTTGACTCTTGATCTCAGGGTCATGAGTTCAAGCCCCAAATCAAGTGTGGAGGAGTAAAAGGAGGAGGAGGAGGAAGAGGAGTTACAACAAAATTCTAGGCAAAACCCTTGAAGAGTCCAGCTTGGGTCATCTGCTAATTTCTAAACAAATCATTGTAGCCAGGATGGTAGAGTACTCTGGGCCACATGCCCACCTCTGGGACTGAGAAATGAGGTGGGGGAAGTTGGCCCCATCCAAGCCACTAACAATATGGAGAGTTGGTTCTTCAGAGAGGTGCCAGGAAGAAAACAAGTAAACACATAAAACATTAACCTAGTATTACATTAGTCTGGCTTATAAAAGATGCTCAAAACTGGCTGGCTTATACGAAGTGCTTAAATGACAAATTAATAAAAAAGGGAAAAGCACTGTGTCAAAAATTTGTAGGACTGTCATGTAGAAAAGAGAATGGAATGGAATGGAAAGAGGATGAAGCTCAAAATTATACACAGAAGTCATAAAAGAGGCAGATTTCAGCTCAATACAAGGAAAACCCCTACTAGAAATGAGGACAACAAAAGGGGTACTTCACAAAGTGGTGATCTCCCCTTTCCTCGGTGAAGCTCTAGTGGGGAAGGGATGCAGAAAAGGGGGTAAGTCAGGTGAGTTGGGTTGATTCCAAACACCTCCTCACAACCTCAAGCTCCTATGATTCCCAAACTACTTGTTTCCACATTAGCAAACCCTGAAGCAGCAAAGAAAGTGCAGACCAGAGGGAGCACAGTGGACAGCACTGAGGTTTTGGGGTTTTTTTTACTTAACATTTACTGAGGCCTTACTGTGTTCTAAGTACAGGCTAAGTGCTTGTATCCCTTGCCCCATTTAACCCCCAGGGTAACCCTTGAAAAAGTTTTAGACCCCCATTTAATTAATGAGGAAATTGGGGTACAGAGAGGTTGAGTAACTTATCAAGAATCACACAGTAAATAGTAGAGCTGGGACCTGAATCCAGGCCACTTGTAACTTAAGCCAAAGTTCTTAACTGCTTTGCTCTTGGGGGACAAGCAGGACTGCTTCTTTGTAGAGTGTCATCGTACACCTCCCTCTGCTCACCTACCCCCTCCTGCCTGCTCTGAATCAAGGTCGATTGGGTCCAGATGGTAGCAGGTGCATCTAATGAGATGTGAGGGTATTACTCACAAGAAGCCAAGAGTGGCTGGGAGAGAATCCCAGATTCACATCCCGTCACTTGAGATGTCAAGAGCAAACGTTATGGCCATGCATTAGAAACAAGCACAACAACAAAGCCAGTGTTATCCTTGAACCCTTTCCAACTCCAGTCCATCCAACTGCTTTGGTCTATGCATCAGTTAAGCCAGGTAGGCCCTGTAATGGCTCCTATCTTCCCTCTGGGGAAGAACAAATAATTTAGTTTTTTTAAGTTTTCAACTTTTCTTATCCCTTTAAAAAATTGATTTCATTGTATGCTTAAAAAGCTATCAGGAAGAAAGTAGAATTATTTACTACCTTAATTCCCTATTTGCTTATCAGGCAGATATTTATTTAGCATCTACTATGTGAAAGACCTTGGGTTTTGCAGCAAAGATGAGTATTTATTTCACATAGCAATTGAAAACACACATTTCCTGGAGTAACTAATAAGGGAATCCATAGTCAAAAGCCATACCATTTAACTTTAGGATCCCTGGTGGCCATAAGTAATTGAACCACCAGAATTCATATTAAAAGCTGCAGTAGATGCCCTACCACTTTCTGAAAGGGACTTCTCCAGGAATATTCAGTATCAGAAATTTACAGCTAGTTCATCAAACTGCAGACAGATATTATGAGTCTTGTACCTGCCTTCAGGGCTCATGATACTTTAGGTTTCTATTAGGTTCTTTAACACACATATTCACACATGTTGCTAGTTTACCCTAGAGCAAAACAGAGTAAGCAAGACAGCCTCCTGTTTTCAAAACTAAACCAACTCCTGTCCAGTCTTTTTCTAGAGAGTGCAGGGAGGAGCCTCTCAGACACAGAGAAGCAGCTGACCAGAACTGCTCAGATCTGCCCTGGGGCCCTTACTCTGTTCTCACTGTCCACTGTGCCTGAGCCCAGTCGTGCCTCTAGCTCTCGTGTCAAGACAGTCCTTTTTCTTTGTGACCCTGGGATTACTGACACAGCCAAACTCTAAAAATATCACTTCAACACTAACTAGTAAGATACACTAAGAAGCAAATATAAGAACAAATAAAAGAAGCATAAAAACATCCAAGTTTTTTTTTTTTTAAACATCCAAGTTTAGAGAGAACTACATCCAGTCTTACTGCATAGATACTCATGGACCAGGTTCATAAGCTCTATCCCAATTGTTCTCAATCCTGTATGCATGTTGGAAGCACCTAGAGAGCTGTGTGTGTGTGGGTGGGGGGTGGGGGGTGCATGGGTGTGTGTGTGCTTGATGCATTTCCTGAGCCTTACTCTCCAGTGGTTTTAGAACTTGGCTGGCTGTCCTACAGATGGCTAAACCACATTCCTAGAGACCCTAATTTGCTTATTCAGAGGTGCCTTGCTAGGCACAGGTATTTTAAAAAGCTTCCAGGTAATCTAGTGTCCTACTGAGGGAATCATTGCCCTAGACCACATGAGACAGAATGAATCTGTACACCATTGAATAAGCTTCCCAGTTATAACTGACTGTATTTCTAAAGATGGTGCAACAGTATCCCCTAACCCTCATGCTCTTCCACAAGGTGTCATTGACAATGCACTTTAAAGATATAGTCTATAACCTCATATTCAATGGTGAAAAACTAAGAGTTTTCCCCCTAAGATCAGGAACAAGACAATGATGTCCTCTCTTACCACTTTTATTCAACATAAAACTGGAAGTCCTAGCAATCAGACAAGAAAAAGGAATAAAAGAAACCCACATTGGTAAGGAAGAAGTAAAACTGTCACTATAAAATCATAACATGATACTCTATACAGCAGCAGAAAGACAAATTAAGAAAACAATTCCAATTACAATTGCACCAAAAATAACAAAGTACCTAGGAATAAACTTAACCAAAGAGGTGGAAGACCTGTCCTCTGAAAACTATAAAACATTCATGAAAGAAATTGAAGATGACACAAATAGAAATATATTCCATGCTCATGGATTAGAAAACAAATATTGTTAAAATGTCCATACTACCTAAAGCAATGTATAGATTTAATGCAATCTTTATCAAAATACCAACAGCATTTTTCACAGAACTAGATCAAATAATCCTAAAACTTGTATGGAACCACAAAAGAACCCCAATAGCCAAAACAATCTTGAAAAAGAAAAACAAAACTGACGGTATCACAATTCCAAATTTTGAGTTATACTACAAAGCTGTAGTAATCAACAACAGCATGGCACTGCACAAAAAAAGACACATAGATCAACAGAACAGGGGAGAAAGCCCAGAAACAAACCCACAATTATATGGCCAATTAATCTTTGACAAAAGAGGCAAGAATATGTAATGGGAAGAAGATAATCCTTCAACAAATGGTGCTAGGATAACTGGACAACTACATACAGAAAAGTGAAACTGAACCACTTTCTTATGCCATACACAAAAATAAACTCAAAACGGATTAAGGACCTAAATATGAGACCTGAAACTGTAAAAGTCCTAGAAAAGAGCACAGGCAGTAATTTCTCTGACATTAGCCATAGCAACATTTTTTTTAGATATGTCTCTTATGGCAAGGGAAATAAAAGCAAAATTAAACTATTGGGACCACATCAAAATAAAAAGCCAAACAAACAAACAAAACAAAACAAAATAAAATAAAAAGCCTCTGCACAGAGAAGGAAACAATCAACAAAACTAAAAGACAACTTACTGAATGGGAGAAGATATTTACAAATGACATATCTGATAGAGTCAGTATTCAAAATATTTAAAGAACTTATATAACTCAGCACCCCCCCCCCCAAAAAAAATAATACAATTTAAAAATGAGCAGAAGACATGAACAGATGTTTCTGTAAAGAAGACATCCAGATGGACAATAGACCAATAAAAGATGCTTAACATCACTCATCATCAGGGAAATGCAAAATCAAAACTATAATGAGATATCACCTCACACCTGTCAGAATGGCCAAAATCAACAACACAAGAAAAAAGAGGTATTAGTGAGGATGTGGAGAAAAAGGAACCCTTGTGCACTGTTGGTAGGAATACAAGCTGGTGTAGCCACTGTAGAAAACAGTATGGAGGTTCCTCACAAAGTTAAAAATAGAACTACCCTATGATCCCATAATCACATTACTGAGTATGCACCCAAAGAATACAAAAACACTAATTGGAAAGGATATATATATATATTCCTATATAACAGCATTATTTACAATAGCCAAATTATGGAAGCAGCCCAAGTGTCCATTGATCAATGAAGGGATAAAGATGTTACACACACACACACATGAAATATTATTCAGCCATAAAAAAAATGAAATAAAAAAAAGAATGAAATCTTGTCATTTACAAAAACGTGGATGGAGCTAGAGAATATAATGCTAAGTGAAATAAGTCAGTCAGAGAAAGACAAATACCATGTGATTTCATTCAGATGTGGAATTTAAGAAACAAAACAAATGAGCAAAGGAAAACAGAGACAGAAAGACAAACCAAGAAACAGACTCTTAACTATAGAGAACTAACCAATGGTTACCAGAGGGATGTCAGTGGGAGGATGGGTGAAATAGGTGATGGGGATTAAGGAGGGCACTTGTCATGATGAGTACTGGGTGATGTAGAGAATTGTTGAATCACGGGACACCTGGATGTCTCAGCGGTTAAGCATCTGCCTCCAGCTCCGGGTGTGATTCTGGAGTTCCAGAATCAAGTACCACATCCGGTTCCCTGCAGGGAGCCTGCTTCTCCCTCTGCCTATCTCTCTCCCTCTCTCTCTCTCTCTCTCTATCTCTCATGAAGAAATAAATAAAATCTTTAAAAAATTGTTGAATCACTATATTGTATGCCTAAAACTGATAAAACACTGTATGATAACTATATTGGACGGGCACTGAGGAGGGCACTTGATGGGATGAGCACTGGGTGTTATACTATATGTTGGCAAATCGAATTTCAATAATTTTAAGAAATTAAAAATAAATAAGTAAAAATAAAAAATAAAATGAGAGGAAAAAAGGCAAAAATAAAATTAAAAAATAAAAACACTGAACTTAAAATAAAATTTAAAAATAAAAAAATATTTAAAAAGGAATTAAACTAAAAAACTTAATAAAATCTAAAAAGGAAAAACAAAATAGAGTCTAATTTCCCTCCCCTTTTGTCTGATTGGGCATGTGTGCTTCAATTAATAAAGTGTGACAAAGCTAAGGGTATGTGTGACTTCTAGGCTAGATCATAAAAGCTATGCATTTCTCTCACCTTTGCATGGGATTTTGATGCAGTCTAGCAACCCTGGGACTACTGTGCTAGGCAAGCCATGTGTAGGCATTCAGGTCAATAGGCCCAGTCACCCCCACTACTCCGCAGTGGGTGAAACCATCTTGGGGCCTTAAAACCAACACAACCACCACCCTGTATCACTGAGGAACTGTCACAGGAGCCAAACCACTACCAGCTAAGCTCTTTGCAGATTCTGATCCATAGACTTCATGGATGCAACAAATGGTGGTTGTTTTATACCACTAAGTTTGAGTAGATTTATTATGCAGCATTATTAACCTGAATACCAGTTGACTCTAATGTGCAGCCAGGGTGAAGAAACAGCCTCTCATTTTGTGGCCCTTTGCCTGAGTAATTATACTTCGTCTCCCCAAACTAGTGCAAGAGCTCCTGCCTATATTTCAGGACTCCAAACTGGACCTTTCATCTCTAGCCAATTGCTCCCTCATGGAACAGTCCCAGCAGCCCTACTCTCATCTAGGTCCAGATCCTGTGGTATGTATGGGCAGGCCTCACCTATAGTTCACAGGCCGCTTGTGGCAATCACCACGGGATAACCCCTGAGTGTGGAAAAGTTCCCCTATGTCACATATGCCATCCCTGTGTCCACACACAGCCAATATTTCCCATGGGCCCATGTTTCACAGTGATCAGCAATATATCTATTCCTAATAGAGTAACATAGGGAGACAGAAACTACATCTTTCCCAGTCCTGTCCTCAGTGAGGTTGAGACACAGCAACTTGTAGACTCATTTTAAAGGGTTTTACCTTTCCTTTTAGAGGCTTTTCTCCACATATCTTTTCCCAAATACTCACTGCTTCCTCTCAAACTTGTGGGAGATCTGAGTGCCTCTGGTAAGGCACTGAGACTTACCTAGAAATTTATATTGCTCTTTCTAAGGGAAGGCAAACCTTGAAATAAGATGTAGACAATATGGAGGCCTCCCAGAGTTTGGGCCCAAGTCTGCATTGCTTGTTAGAAAGGACTGAAAGGAGCTGAGACATGTCTCTGGATGTAACCCATCATGCCTAGGCTGCTGCTCTATGAAGTTCTCTTCCCTTCTAGACCCAATGCTGATAATCAGATTTCCAAGTTGGTCAATGGCTCCAGAAGTTTTACTGAGGTATGTGGTGATCTAAGCTTGTAGTCTTTGTTTTTTTTTTTTTTTCCATCAAAAAGCTCTGCAGTTAATGATGAACACTTGAGCAGCCACCTTATCAAATACATGCCTCTGAAAGATAGCCTGTAATTGACAGGAGAGCTTGACAGAGGCCAAAGATGTGGGCTTTTTAAGGTTAAGTGTGTTATAGCTTTGACAGGAGTACATTTCAAGAGGTTAACATTGCACCAAAGGAAGAGATGGAATTTATTTTAAAGGCAGGTCTTAACTCAGGCCCATGAGCTTGGAGATGTGGAAGCAATAAAAGACATTTGGCTTTAAATGAATTTGGCTATTACAAGAGCCATTTGAAACTACCCTTCTGTAAAGGTAAGCTGTGTCTCTGCAACCTTAGAGGATGCATTCTGAAAAGAAAATGTCTCCTTACTGTGAATTTGAGCTGTATTGGGAAAAATTATGTAGGCACATTAGAATATATATCAATTAAATATAACATCAATACTAGATCTAAAATGGCATCCAAATTTCTTGCTAGCAATAATTGCAGTGACTTATCCCATTTGTCTTAAATTTATATTTCAGTAAAACTACTTTTTAAAAGATTGATTGATTGATTTATCTGATTGAGAGAGAAAGAGAGAGAGATCATGCAAGTGAGGGGAGGGGTAGAAGGAGAGAATCTCAAGCAAACTCCCTGCTGAGCTCAGAGGCCTATGTGGGGCTCCATCTCACAACCCTGAGCTGAAACCAAGAGTCAACCGACTGAGCAACTAAGGTGCCCCAAAACTTTATTTTATTACACTTTCTTATTATTTATTTACTCATGAGAGACACAGAGAGAGAGAGAGAGGCAGAGACACAAGCAGAGGGAGAAGCAGGCTCCATGCAGGGAGCCCGACATGGGACTCGATCCGGATCTCCAGAATCACGCCCTGGACTAAAGGTGGCGCTAAACTGCTGAGCCACCCGGGCTGCTCCCAAAACCTTATTTTAAAACTACAAAACTGAAGGTTTGACTTTTCATCCAGTCACCTAAAAAGGACTACAACACTATCCAGGAATAATGAACTTGCATTTCAGAGACTGAAATGGTATTGGAGTAGGTTAGGGTAGGGAAAGGGTTTTAATGATCTTCTGATGTTCTTCACTCAAAGCTGTTGCCAATAAGCTACTCCTTGGGGATACCAAAAGATCCTTTTCTGTTTTTAAAAGAATTAACACATTTTATCAAGAATTATTATGAGTATGGGACACCTAGGTGGCTTAGCAGTTGAGCGTCTGCCTTTGGCTCAGGGCGTGATCCCGGAATCCAGGGATCAAATCCTGCATCAGGCCCCCTGCAGGAAGCCTGCTTTTCCCTCTGCCCGTGTCTCTGCCTCTCTCTCTCTGTGTGTGTCTCTCATGAATAAATAAATAAAATCTAAAAAAAAAAAAAAAAAAAAAAAAAAGGTCAACCAGGAAATTAGAGAAGAATTAAAAAGATTCATGGAGGGGGTATCCCTGGGTGGCTCAGGAGTTGGCCCAGGGGGTGATCCTGGAGTCCTGGGATCGAGTCCCACATCGGGCTCCCTGCATGGAGCCTGCTTCTCCCTCTGCCTGTGTCCCTGCCTCTCTCTGTGTTTCTCTCATGAATAAATAAATAAAATCTTTAAAAAATAAAAAGAATTATTATGAATATTTGAAGAAGACTTTAGTGCAGGATCTCCATCTTTTTTTCCCTCTCATTTTCCCCAGCTAAACATGGATTTCTAAAGTTTTTTTTTTTAATTTTTTTTATTTTTTTATTTATTTATGATAGTCACACACAGAGAGAGAGAAAGAGAGAAAGAAAGAGAGGCAGAGACACAGGCAGAGGGAGAAGCAGGCTCCATGCACCGGGAGCCCGACGTGGGATTCGATCCCGGGTCTCCAGGATCGCGCCCTGGGCCAAAGGCAGGCGCTAAACCGCTGCGCCACCCAGGGATCCCTAAACATGGATTTCTATAATTAAAATTCTAGCCATAAGAAAAAAGAACCTAAGATAGACCTTGAGCCAGCAACCAGGCAAAAAACTATAGTGCTCTTTTGAGCTCCTGAGGTGACTTCAATTAAAGAATAAGACTGTCAGGTCACATTCTTAGGATAATTAAAGTATGATTACTATTGTGAGTCTAACATTCTAAAATTTTTTTAAAAAGATAAATAAGTCATACATGGCTGTTATTTCTCCAGGGATCACTCTGTCTCAGAAGAAATGTCTATGCATTGTCACAGGTTAAATATAGCTAAGAAACAGAGGCATCAGAATGCATCTGGACAATGCCGGCTTCCTCAGTTGCACTTAATTTTTTTTTCATTGGAGATAATATCCATACAGGAAAATGCCCACATCACAGGTGTCCAGCTGAGTGAATTTTCATAAACTGAACATACCTGTTTTACTGGTGCTTAGGTTAAAAAAACAAACAAAACAGAATATGAGCTGGCCCCAGAAGCCCCATTCTCTCACCCCAGGGGTAACCAGAATCCTGATTTTAACATCATTGATTAGTTTTGCCTGGTTTTGTACTTTCTATAAAGGAATCATACAGTATGTTCTCTTTTGTGTCTGGCTTCTTTCATGCCATGTCATGTCTGTGAGATTCATCCATATTGCTGCATGTAGTTATAGATGGTTCATTCTCTTTGTTGGCGGGTATTCCATTGTGTGAATACACCACAATTTATTTATCCATTCTACAGTTGATGGACATTTGGGTAGCTTCCAATCTGGGGCTATTATAAAAAGCCAGCTGCATGAGTTTTTACACAGTGCCCAGGACTCCTCCTCATTTGAGTGAATGCTTCATGGAGGTCTTTGGAACAGCACTGGCCCCTGATCTCCCAACAGCATTGTCAGTCTTGTCCTTCAGCTGGCAGATGCAGACCTTAGAAGAGAAAGGCCACAGCTCTCCACCTGCGAAAATGGATTTCTTGTTTTCATGAAAAAAGTTTTTAAAAAAAGATCAGCAACTGAGAACAGAAGTAAGTATTGTTTGCATTATCACAGAGAGTTGAGCAGCTGGCCACAGGGAATTTGGATCAGAGATAATAAGGTAACTTATCTTATTGAAACAGGATCCAGGCTAACAATTCTTGAGCAAGGAATAGGGCATGCCCAGAGAAGTAGGAGATAGTATAAGCTGAGAGGTGAAATACTGCCAAGAAAGCATAACTGAACCATCTCATCGCAATGGGGTATGAGTTTAAAACAAGGGCAAAAAGCCAAGATTCTTCGTAAACAAAATCACTAGCTTAACTCTTCCCTGAGAAAGCAGGGTTTGCATCTTGACTCTGGGTTGCCCTGGGGATGCTGAACAAACTCTCTATACAGTTCTGCTTCTCTGTAAGGAGGGCGGGATTGCCACACCCTTGCCAGGCTGTGAGGCTCAAGGAGACTGTAGGTGAAAGTCCTGGCAACACTGAACAGATCTGTTCCCTCTCGGCCCCCAAGTGCCATGGTTTACACAAAAGATCTAGAATGCATTGCTGAAAGCTCATTTGTTTAAATGGGCTAGAATGTGAATTGGAGGAAAGTCAGAAGATGGACTGCTTGTTCTTATTGAAAATGCAGAAGAAAACAAGTGAGAAGACTGTATCGCTGTCAGTGTGGAGCAGAAGAGTGAGTAGAGGAGGTCAGGGTGCTCCCAAGAGAATGAATGAGAGCTGAGAGGCAGGATTAAGGGCAGAGAGGGCTGTACATGGAGCAGTTTGCCCTTTTATTCTGCTTGGCCTCACTCTGGGCATATCCAACCCTGGTTACTAAGAGAAAAGCTTCTATGGTTGTTTGTATATTACTATATTCTCACCTATCCAGACAAACCCATCAATCTTAGGCATTTGACAACTTGGCTAGGTTGTCCAAGAGAGGCCCGAGATCCCAGCATTTAGGATGGCTTCAGGCTTCCCCTTCCCCGAATTCTCTGTGTAGGCCCTACATTGGTGGCTCTGAGACAGTTTCATTTCTACTGCTGGTGGTGATGTCAAGTTTGGATTTCAGGGCAAAATACAAGGTTATCTTTGGAAATAAATGGCAGGCAACAAAATGATGCTTTGAGGTCCTGGTGCCTAAAGCATCAGCACTGCAGTCCAGCTGTGTGCAGGCAGGTTTCCACCAGGCCTGGAGATGCCTCACCAACCTTCACCAGCAGGGCAACAGCCCCAGCCTTATGAGAGGCTGCAGTAGAGAAAGAGCAAGTGCTCTAGAGCAAGCAGGAAAACCACTGCAGCTCAGCTGGTGGCCCACCCAGGCGTGGCCCTGAAGCCCTTGTTGGAATCCTGCCTTCACCCTGAATCATGGATGTTATATGTGTCCTCAAAGCTACTTATTTTATCCCAGGTGGAAAGAGAAAAAGTGAATATCATTAAACCTACTTTACAAACAAGCTCAAGCAAACACAGAAATAATAGATGATTGGTCAACGGATGAAGAACTATAAGCCATAGGTCCAGGTTCCCACACCTTCCAGGATGAACGTCAATCTCTGATACAGGCAGATATGGCCATCTCTCAGGTTCTGAATAACTAGACCCTGGATTGAGGGGTCACAGATAGCAGTGCTGCTAAAGCAGGATGTGGGGGACAGGGATTAGCTAGTTACTTCCTAAATTTAAGAGACAATTAGGAGGTAGAGCAAACAAGAGTTGGTGACAAGCTACTGGGGAAGAGGAAAGTGAAGATGCCCCTAGGTTCCTGGTCTGAGGATCTGCATGGATGGTGGCACAATCACTGTACCAGTCAGCCCTGGAAGTCACCCTTGATTACAGAGAATAGCTAACTGGATTTCAAGAGTCCTTAACTATTTTGTATTTCAGTAAGAGTGTGATATGTGCCCGTACTCTATCAGAGGCAGAATTGGGTGAGGCTGGGGTAATTGATATGAGCGACCAATTCCCCCTAAGAGCTGATGAATCTGCTTAAAAGTCATCTATGGCTTCCCACTGCATTGGGAATCAAATTTGAATTCCTGTCCATGGTCTCCAAAGCCACACAGGGGCTGGCCTGTTCAGACCTTCCCATTTCATCCCCCCATTCTCCCTCTTACCTCCAGCTTATATTCACCTCCAACCCACCTACAAATCTGAGGCAAGCCTGGGATCCTCAGCCTCAAGATCTTCAAATGTCACCTCCTCAGAAAGGCCCTCCTCAACCAGCCTCTTGAGTCACTCTCTATCCAATTTCCCTAGTATGTTTTTCTTCACAGCACTTAACATTATAAGAAACTACAGAATTTGTCAGTATGTATGTTAACCATTTCCCCAACCACATTTTATGTTCAATGATAGGAGGCAAGAGCTGAGCAAGAGAACTGGCACAGGGTCATCCTGGTGGGGATGGAAAGAAGTGAGCAGATTTACTTAAGAGCTGTTTAAAAGGCAGAACTGGCAGGGTTTGTAAGTAAACTGGATAGGGAAAGTGAAGACCCCTTCTAGATCTGCATGGATGATCGTGCCAATCACTGAACTGGACTGCCCCAGAAGAGGGCCAGTTGTGCATATAAAAGGTATGAGTAGGCTTCTCACTAAGTTTGTGGTGCCTTTGAGGCATTCAGGAGGTCTTACCAAGTGTGCAGATGATACCTGGGTCTGGAGCTCAGTAGAGAGGTCTGAGCTGGATATATAAGTTTGTGAACTGCCTCTGGGTGGCTGGCAAAAGACACAGTGCTTGTGGATGAGATAGCCTGATAAGAACAGAAGAGAGGGACACAGGAGGAGGCCTTGAACTAGCCTTGAGGAGTGCTTCAAGTGGAGAGCTGAAGGGTTGAGCTTGAAAAGGAACCAGAGGGGGTGGAAAAGGACAACCAGGTCACAGTGGCTGAAGATGGAAGAGTATGTTAAGGTGTGGGTAGCCTTCTTTGGCTTCCAAGCCTCCCCAGACCCTGGGAGGGTCATTTCCAGCCTTGTCAGCCAGCGCCTGAGATGCAGATATGTGTGAACTAGATACCCAGGCTTTCTAAGTGATCTACTGCACAGCCTTCACAACCTTTACAAATGCTGACTCACTCAGGCCTCACAAGGACCCTATCCATTACTCTCCCCCATTCTTTAGAAGGAACCAAGGCACACAGAGGGTAAATGACCCACCCAAGTCACATAGCCAGTGAGTCTCAGGATTCAAACCCAGAGTCTGTGGTCTTTATTACCACATACAGTAACACCCTCCCTCACTCTTTTTTTCCTCCCTCCCTTTTTGTAGCCTCCTCTTTTGAAAGGACTGATACAATCTCAGATAATTTGCAATAGCCAAATATCAACTTTAGTAACAAAAACATTAGTTCTAAATGCAAACATAAGGTATAGGCCAGTACCCTCTTAGGCATTTGGTTAAGATAATGATGCAAGCTTGACAGCCCCCGCCCCCAGTCTCCCCAAAGAATTGCTTTGTCATCTTCAGAGGGAGTTCACAAGCTCTAGGATGCTTCAAAGAGGCTTCTGAGATCAAGATCCATACATATGGACACTGGGCCATTCAGGCCTTCCCCTCCCTCCCGAATAGTGGTAAGAACACCAGAGCTAGGGTACACTGGAGCCATTCATGGTGAAATCAGCTTGGCCAGCATGCATTGCTGCAGACCTTAGTGCCGGGCACCTTTGCACATCAGCTGAGCTTCTTGACCAGGGTCTAATTTGGGCCTGCTTCAGTTATGACCTGAGTAGGAAGATGGTCTAAGTAGAGAGTATCTCAATGATTTTGTATGACCTTGAGAGTTCCTCTTTTTTTTTTCTTAAAGATTTTTATCTATTTATTCATGAGAGACACAGAGAGAGAGAGGCAGAGACACAGGCAGAGGGAGAAGCAGGCTCCATCCAGGGAGCCCGATGTGGGACTTGATCCTGGGTCTCCAGGATCACGCCCCAGGCCAAAGGTGGGCACTAAACCCCTGAGCCACCCGGGCTGCCCAAAAGAGTTCCTCTTCTTAACAATCCGTCCCTCATCATCATTCAAACCATGCTTCCTTCCCTGTAATGTTGATAACCAACATTTCTTTGTTGCCATTGCCCTCACAATTGCAAAGTCTCTTTAAAAGCTTGAAAACATGCATTTTGTTTTTTTAATTTAAATTCAAATCACCAACATATAGTACATCATAAGTTTCAGATGTAGTTTTCAATACTTCATCAGTTGCATATAACACCTAAATAACACAGGCCGCAGAAGTGTCTGGTATAGATGTGTGAGCAGGCCAGAGGAGCACAGGGAGAGGGAGAAAGAGAGAATCTTAAGCAGGCTCCATGCCCAGTGTGGAGCTTGACATGGGGCTTGAACTCACAGCCCCAAGATCATGACCTGAGTGAAATCAAGTCTGACACTTAACCTACTGAGCCACCCAGATGCCCCTGAAATCCTGCATTTTAAATGAAAAAAAAAAAAAAAACTGATATGCAACCACTCATGTCTTTCACAAGACTGTACAATAGTTTCTCTTTAGCTTCATAAAATCCCAGAGCAGCCAACTTTAGTCACTTTGTATCCAAATAACACTGTATGATTTGATGAAAGCCATGTTTTATTGTCATAAAATATAGTATTTCGAAAACATCAAATTGCTATTATACAGGCTCTTCTAATAGCCTATTCAGAACTTCCTTCATTTTAGGGTAGAACTTCCTATTTTAAAAACCACATAAACTCTCCCACCCGTTCCCCTTCCAACCCTTTAGCAATCTAATTATGTAGTACTTTTATTTTCCCACTGCTATTGCCACTTTAACATCAAATATTACCAAGCTCTAAGAAATGCACAGTAATATTCACTTTTGTTATTTTTCCTTGTTTTTAAGACCATACATTCAGTATCTTCCCCAATGTGGCTGATTGCAATAGTGATCTATCTGGAAGATATATTATTGCCCCATGACCAGAACCCAGAGGGAACCAAGTTTGCCTTTGCATTGTTGTGATTGTTATGTGGATTTTGTAGTTTAAAAAGAAAACAACTAGATTCTGCAGTGACATTCTTTGTAGAAATCTGACTTTTGGTGGGGCTGACTAATCTCATCAACCAATTAATTTCACACTGATTACTCTGCTCATTCATTCTCAGCAAATAGTAAGCAAAACTTCTAAGAATGACTGACCTTCTCACCTGGGCTCAGCCTGGCTTTAGGCATTCCCTTTGAATTCATGTTCTTGATGATGATTCTCAACTAAAAGTTTGATTTGATCACCCTTGCTCTCATAGTATCTGTCTGAAGGGCTGTGGAAACAGGACCTGGGTTCACATTCTTGCTCTAGAGTCAGCCAGACACTTCTGGGGACGGGCTTCCTTGACTTCTCCCCCATTCTCCATCTGTGCCCCTAACCCACCCTTGCTCCCCCAGCCAATCAATCACTAACTCTTGTCAGATCTGCCTCTTAAATATTACTCAACTCTACCTGCTTCTCTCTATTCTCTGCTATCACATCCTGGCTCAGCCTCCATCACCTTTAGCCTCATAATAGTCTCTGAAGTGGACTCCCTGCCTCCAAATATGGGGTCAATCCATATAAGTGCTCTTAAAAATGCAGATTTGACAACAGCATAAAATCCTGCTTAAAATCCTCATGGCTGTCTGTTACTGGTAGGTCAGAGGTGAGGTATCTCCTTACTACCCTGAAGCTCTGCACAGACCTGGCTCTGCTGCCTTCCCATTCTTGTCTCCTCAGCTCCCCCATCTGAGACGGCTATCTCACACAGTTTGAGACCAGCACATACACTATGCTAGTTCACTTCTTCACGTGATGCCTCCTGACATTACTTTGGAAGGACTTCTCCCCACTCCTCTTCACCCTATTCCTGATTATCCTGCAGTGTATATGGCTTCTAGAAACCTGCTCTGCATCCGTGCCCTGCACCCCATCTTAAACACTTCCCCAGGTCCAACGAGTGCCTGTCTCCTGATTCCCTGAACATCCTACACTTGATGGAATTTCTCCAAGTCTACCTCCTCTTCCAGCCCAATGTACTTGTGGGTAGGTACAATAAGTTTTTTTTTCTATATCTCTTGCTCAGTACAGAACATGTCATAAAGTAGGCATTTAGTAAATATTTGTTGGCTGGTGATGGGGTTGGGCTTCAAGGTGGTTCTTAGAGTACTAGACTTCCATCTATTTCCCATAGAAAGCTCTATTTAGGCTTCCACAAATATTTGATTCAAATTTCATTTTTAAAAGTGTTAAATTATTTTTCAGACTTCAGCATAAGATTCAAATATGTTATTTACAAACATGTGACACTGCAGATCAATAGGCTAAGTATGTTGCAAAGTGAAATCATTTTTGTAAAGACTGAATAAATCTTCCGTCATTTGCTGGTCCCTTAAATTCCAAGGTTATAAGGCTGGTTATTTTTAAAACTGTTACAGTTTATAGCCATTTATCTGTGTGAATTAGGAATTTCTTATTAATTACAATGTGACCAAAGCAAATGGCAGAAATAAACTAAAGCCTGAGGCTGGTATCAGACTGCAATGGTTTCCCATAACCAAAATTTCTTTCTTTCTTTCTTCTTTTTTCTTTTCTTTTCTTTTCTTTTCTTTTCTTTTCTTTTTTTTTCTTTAGATTTTATTTTTAACTAATCTGTATATCCAACTTGGGACTTGAGCTTACAACCCCAAGACCAAGAGTTGCACATTCCACCGATTGAGCCAGCCAGGCACCCCCATAACCACAATTTCTATTTTTTCCAGTTATTAAAACAACCTATAATTCCATTGGCTGGCTTCACAATGTGTGAGTATAGTTAAGTTTGAAGTTATGCATACTAATGAAATATACCATTAGCCCCTTGACATCTTAGGGATTTCTCTAAGATGTTTGAAAAATGGGTCTAGCCATTTCTTTAAATGTTTGAAAACTACTGGCCAAGGGGAAGCAGAATCCTGAGACTGAGGCTGCCCAGAGATTCAGCACTCAGTTCCCAAGAAAGTAAGGCAACTGTTAGGGACTGGGCCCAGGAAGGCAATGGAAGAATGAGGGATCTGGAAAGAACATTTCCAAGTTTTGTAAGGAACAGGGAAGAGCAGGAAATAGCTCTGTGTCCCCTCTACACATTAAGGATCCCAAAGGTCTCCAGGTCAGTCCCACTGCCTACTTCACAATAGGGCCCTCTCTGCTTTGCTGTTGGGAAAGTCCTGGAGGAACAGATTCTCATGTACCTGTGTGCTAGCCTCTGGATGGACAGTCCCTGTCCCTGTAACTCAGCAAGGGGAATTCTAAAGGGACAGAAGTGAGGGGAAATAGGCCTCAGGCTTTTTACAGGAACCTGCTAGAGCTAAATAGGGAGGCATAAACCAGGGGCTGCCAGTATTAGGGGTGGCATAAAGGTCCCTTCCTTCTCCCTCCTACAGATATTGTACCAAACCAGTGTTATGGGTTAACTGTTCAATTGGGGTTTGTGTGCCCTTCCCCTGGTCCTTGTGAGTTTCCTTCTAACTCATTTAACAGTTGTAAATTGGGCACAACATGCTTTACTGGGTCCTTCTTTCTTGGGTTTCTTTTTTTTTCTTTCTGGGGTTTCTATAGCCATGTTTGCCCAGGGCTCCCTAACTCTCACCCTGAATAAATCCTTCCTTTGATTCTGTTTTCCCTTCAACCTATTGTCCTATCTCATCTCCTGCCTTTCATACAGAAACTTCTTGGAAAAAAAAGGATACTCTACCTGTAGACTATCATGTCACACTCCCTCAACCCCACTATACCTGGTTTTCCCCTGCTGCACAAATGGTATCGTTCCCTCAAAGGCATTAGTGACTTCCTTACGCTAAAATCCAGCACCTTTCTGTAAGACCTGCATCCTCATTGACAACTAGCAACCACTCCTCATCCCTGAGATACCCTTTGCTTTTGTGACTGCTCCCTGCTCCCATCACCTCCCTGGCCACTTCTTGCTTGTCTCCAAGGATATAAATACCTCTTCTTGTTCTTCTCAAGGAAGATGGCTATGTTTGCCAGGGCTGCTGTAACAAGGTACTACAGACTATGTGGCTGAAACAAGAGAAATTTATTTTCTCACAGCCTTGGAGGATGGGGTCTGAGAATGAGATATTGGCAGTGATAGTTCTCCTCAGGCCTCCTTTCCTTGGCTTAGACATGCTCATCTTCTCCCTTGTTCTTACATGTTTCCTTCTCTGTTTTTCTGCGTCCTAATCTCTTCTTAGGAGGTCACCAGTGTTACTGGATTAGGTTTCACCCTGTTGACCTCATTTTAACTCAGTTGCCTCTGTAAAGGCCCTGACTTCAGTACATTCTGAGGTACTGGGGGATCAGGACTTCAACACATAAATGTTGGAGAGGAACACAATTTAGCCCATAGCAATAGTCTTCCAGATAAGGTTCTTGACCTTTTTTTTTTTTTTTTAATGGATCAGTTGTTTAATTAGGTTCTTTGTAAGAAATTTAGAACACCTAAAACAAACAAAAAAAAATTAAAAAAAAAAAGGGATCCCTGGGTGGCGCAGCTGTTTGGTGCCTGCCTTTGGCCCAGGGCGCGATCCTGCAGACCCGGGATCAAATCCCACGTCGGGCTCCCGGTATATGGAGCCTGCTTCTCCCTCTGCCTGTGTCTCTGCCTCTCTCTCTCTCACTGTGTGCCTATCATAAATAAATAAAACAAAAAAAAATTAAAAAAAAAGAAATTTAGAACACCAATTTGTGAGGGTAAACTCTATTTGTGAGAGAAAACAGAGTGGAGGTAGCCCTGAAGCTGAGGAACAACTTTGATTTTTGGCAGAATTTGCAAATCCACAGCTTTCTGATTAAACTTGCGTTGCTCTGTAATCTCATATTTCTCCTTCTCTGTGTCAAAGATCTCCCCTTCCTGGTGTTTGGGTTTTGGCAGCTTCTTCTTCTTGAAATAAGCGTCAGTGAAATGTATGGGGATTTTCACACTGCTGATATCAATTTTGGTGGAAATGGTAATGACAAATTTCTGGTGTGTTCTACGCAGAGGAACTCAGTTGAGAGCCAGTGGTCCAGTCACAAGTAGCAAGCCACTGCTCAGTTGCTTCAGGAAAACTACCCTCTTGCCTCTGTAACGCCCAGGGAGGATAATCAAAATGGTCCCAGGAGTGATGCTAGCTTGCAGCTTTCTCACATGCTGACTGAAAGGTTTTTTTTGCCATGGCTCAACAGCTTTCAAGGCACATCTTTGGTAGGATAATACCTAGGCATTTTGCAAAGTTTAACCACTCAGGTGCCACCATCCTTGTCACCACCAACTGGTTTTGTAAGAGTAGCAAGAACTTTCTCCTTCTTTTTCTTTTCAACCCTGGAGTTAGCTGCCAAATACTTCCTCTTGTGCATGGCTTTTCTGGAATACATAGCCGATCAGGAATATCTGCCAATTCCTCTGACTAGGACAGGGTTTCAGCTGCAATGGGGCTTCCCCTTGTTTGGTGTTTTAGCCTTGAGGTTACCCTTTTTTGCCTTGCCACCAGCATCAGCCTTCTTGGCTTCAGGTTTCTTCTCCTTAGTATCTGGCTTCTCAGCTTTTTAACCCGCCATCTTGCAAGATGGAAAAGAGAACCAAGGTCCCCGCTTCTGGTCTATAGGGATTCTTGACCTTTTTTTAACCCTACACACATTTCTAACACTTCATATATCATTATTCAGTGAATACGTCTATCAATTTCATTTTTTAATTAAAATATGTATCTCATTAAAATAAAGTGGAACAATCCTCTAGTGTCTGTAGAAAAGGTTAATAAGAGGATATGATTTACAAGTAAATAACTATATCTCAAAGTTGTTTGCTGAGCTCTGAGACCAAATTTCTACCAAGTTTTCAGATATCTCTCCGTGATGGCTGGTACATCACACAGTGTTCTCTCCACAATGCCATTCTCACTCCTTACCCTTCATATGTTCACCAAAATTCCCCAAAACTCTTTCAATGACTTCTCTTCTCTGCTTCACCCCATATGCAAGCATTCTGTCCATCCTATTTGTGCCTCCCTCAAGACTGGTTACATAACTTTTGAGACTAAATTCAAAAGCTGTAGAGCTCTTTGTTCAAAATCTATCAAGAATTTCGAGACAGTGACTGCAGAGCTTTAAACCAAGCACAGGGGATCCCTGGGTGGCGCAGCGGTTTGGTGCCTGCCTTTGGCCCAGGGCGCGATCCTGGAGACCCGGGATCGAATCCCACATCGGGCTCCTGGTGCATGGAGCCTGCTTCTCCCTCTGCCTGTGTCTCTGCCTCTCTCTCTCTCTCTCACTGTGTGCCTATCATAAATAAATAAAAATTAAAAAAAAAATAAACCAAGCACAGGACCCTTGGAGCATGGTCCTATGTGACTGTGAAGGTTGCATGCCCTTGAAGCTGACCCTGCCCCTCCATTATCCTTCCCACATCACCCTGCACTCCACCCCCATTAATGCCCTGGATTTCCACACTGGCCTCTTGTGACCCCACATCCATCTCACCTCCCCCATCCAACCCCATCTGCCCAGTAACTCCTACTCAACAACATCTGCACCTGGTATCCTCTGCTCAAAGCCTTTGGTATTTCCTCATTTCCTACCAAACTGGGCACAGCCTCTTCAGGCCAGTATATTAGGCCCTGATTTCCTGACTCGACTCCTACTCACACCTGTCTGACACAAAGCTTGAGGCAAATGTTCTAGTCACTCTCTTCAGACTCTTCTCCGTATGGCTTGAACTCCAAGTCTTGTGTTTCTGAAATCCTACCCTTTCCATCTGTGCCATCAGAACCTTTCCAAAGATCAAGACCTACCTCTTTCAAGAAGTGTTTTCTTGGTCTGGTCTCTTCTTTCTGGTTAGCCCCACATGTACAGGAACTGTGGTACGCACTTAACTGCACACTGCTTCTTGCCAAGGGCTTATGAGCTTTTACCCTTTAAACCTCCCATACTCCCAGAGGCAGGTTCTATCATTATGCCCTGAGGTACTTAGAGGGCCTGGCTGTGTTATATAAGGTCACTTGCATGGTGGTGGACCAGGGTTCAAACCCAACAGTCTGGCTCAGAGTCTGTGACTGTCTTGTGCTTTGTGTGGATGGTATTTGTGCATTTCTTCTATATTCACACTAGACAATGAGCCCTTTGAGGAATATAGATCTTTTTCATCTTCATTTTCCTTGAGGCACCTCCTTTGTTTCCATGTTCAGCCCATATTGTTTATGTGACTGAGCAGGAAGTTTTGAAATACAGGGTAAGCCCAGAAAGATGCAATGACCAAATATATTACCTTAAATTTATGAATACTCAGCCAATTACGGATTCTTTGGAGTGACACCAACCCTTTTCAAAGCAGTATACTTTGTGGACCATTCAGGAAATATGTATTTGTCAGTCACACTTGACTTATGAATTGGTAGATTCAACTCTGTTGGCTTGCCTTCCTTCCTTCCAAATGAGAGCTAACTGAGGGGATCTTTGATTGAAGGGAGGCCATCCAGCTCCCCCACATTTGCCCTGTTGTTTGGTTTTGTATTAATCTCTGTCTCCACCTCAAATCCCACCTCCCCCACCCCCCAGGCTAGGCTATCAGAGGGTAAGGGAGGAAGCTGTATTTCTTAGTCTCCCACTATTTATTTTCTTCTCACTGGCACTAAGGGAGACAGCTTCTTTCAGAGCTTCTGTTGGGCCCAAATGCAAATGGCTCTCTTCTAGCCCTTTCCTGCCCAAGAACCAGTGATGCAAAGTAAAAACTGAGGGAGGTTTTAGAGAGGGGGACATATGGTCAACAAAAAGAGAACAAGGGAAAAAACAGATTACAAAGCAGTGTGTGTAATAGGATCCATTCTTTTTTTTTTTTTTTTTTTTTTTTTTTATTCATGAGAGACATAGAGGGGCAGAGACATAGGCAGAAGGAGAAGCAGGGTTCCCCCGGAGCCTGACAGGGAACTCCATCCCAGGACCCCGGGATCACAACATAAGGCAGATGCTCAAACACTGAGCCACCCAGGTGCCCCTGGGATCCCATTCATATATATATATATATATATATATATATATATATATATATATATATATATATATATATTTAAAGTCTATCTGTTTATTACATTCACATTTTTTTTTTTATATTCACATTTTCAAGCCCAAAATTTCCCTAGTAGCTCAAAACTACCACCAGCTGACCTTGGAACACACTTGTTAGAGAAAGAGATGAATAGTCCTCCTAAGTGATGCTGAAGATAAAACACACTCATCCATTCATATCTTCTCCATCACATTTTCATCAGACACAAACAGTCTCCTCTGGAAGATGCCCACTCTTATGTTTTTGCATTTAAATCAATGTGTGTTATATTTTACCCATAGACATTTGAGAAAATATGTTTTGTGAAAAGGAAGATATACCTGGGTGACTTGGTCAGCTGAACATCTGACTCTTGATTTTGGCTCAGGTCATGATTTCAGGATCTTGAGATTGAGCCTCACATCAGGATCTGGGCTCAGCGCAGAGTCTGCTTATCCCAATCTCTCTGTTCTTTCCCCAACTTTTGTGTACGTGCTCTCTCTGAAATAAATAAATACAATATTTTTAAAACAATAAATAAATAAAAAAGGAAGATTTACTTTCCAAAGATATTCACCAAAATGTTTTTAGTGGTTATATCAGAGTAGTGAATCTTGGATGCAGTGTCTTAGCTTTTTTAAAATGTATTTTAGGGGCACCTGGCTGGCTCAGTCAGTAGAGCATGTAACTCTTAATCTCAGGGTCTGAGTTCAAGCCCCACGTTGGGCATGGAGCCTACTTAAAACAATAATAATAATAATGTATTTAGGGATCCCTGGGTGGCGCAGCGGTTTGGCGCCTGCCTTTGGCTCAGGGCGCGATCCTGGAGACCCGGGATCGAATCCCATATCGGGCTCCCGGTGCATGGAGCCTGCTTCTCCCTCTGCCTCTCTCTCTCTCTCTCTCTCTCTCTCTCTCTGTGTGTGTGTGTGTGTGACTATCATAAATAAATAAATTTAAAAAAAAATAATAATGTATTTAAAAATTTTTTTCTATGGTCGAGTGTTACTTGGGACGTGTGTGTTTTGTGTTAATTGGAATTTTAGAAGCATGTGACATGTAGCCTTCACTCTCGTGCCCATCTCCTCACCTCACACAATTCCCACCCTGGTTGCTGTTGGGAGAAATAGGAGGAACTAGGTGCCACCAAGGCCCTTTGCCTGTGGTCTACAGGCATGTGAGTGCCTTCACTGGGCAGAAACTCGGTCAGGAGCGTACCACTTCCCCTTCAAGCGGGAATTCCAAGTCTAAGGTAGTGATGTGATTTGACCCGAGAGGGTGTAACAAGCCTGGAGGAAAAGGGAATTGAGCAGAGTTCTTCTGATTCACTGTCTTGTGTGTTCACCACAGTGTTCTACTTCCTGTGGTTGCTATTTGCCACACTGGGGGCCGGGTGTCAGCCCAGAGCTCACTAGTGATTCCCTTCTTGGGACTGTGTGAGGGAGGGACAGGGGATGATGACTCAGAGGGGGTCCTTCCCCCTGCCAGCCAGTGCCCCCTCCATTCTGTCCCTCTTGCCCCCTCTACTTCAAAATGTATTACCTGCCCTGTTCCTAACCTCTCCTCAACCTACTGCAATCTGCTCACCACAAGATAACATGTTTTTGACATTCTAGAAATGCTGGTTGAGTGACCAGATCTTCACATACTCTGTACTCTACCCAGATTCCATGTTGCCCTTCACACCTTTGCTTAGAGGTCTCTTAGTAACTCCAAGACTCTCCCACCCCTTTGGTGGAAATCCAGCCTAGGGGAACAGAAAGAACATAAAACTGGTGGAAAGATTAAATAAGACAATACATCTAAGAGTTCTGGTAATTTAGGTGTTTTCTCAACATTTAATTTAACATTTTGTCATCCTTCCCAATACCTAGTGCAAAGCTTTTCACATAAATGTTCAATAAACATTGGTTGTTTGATTGACAGATGGTGAGTTAAATTCCGTTCCTTCCTGAATCTCCTCTGTATATCTCAAAGGTTTGGCCCATAGGACTGTACTATGGGAAAGTTTGGATGCATACTTTGATAGACACAATAAATTAGAGATAAACATTATTGATTTTTATTTAACAATTCATCTATAAAGTAGTCAATACTTTTTTCCATAGGTGCCTAAATCCAGAGAAAAATAACATGAAAATAATATATTTGAGAAAAAGTCCATGCCAACCAGTCCTAATGGAGTAGGACTTAGTTGAGCAATTAGTATTATCTTCCACCTTTTTTCTTAAAAAAGCTTTAAGAAAATGTGATCCAGGGCAGCCCAGGTGGCTCAGCGGTTTAGCGCCACCTTCGGCACAGGGTATGATCCTGGAGACCTGGGATCCAGTCCCAGGTCAGGCTCCCTGCATGGAGCCTGCTTCTCCCTCTGCCTGTGTCTCTGCCTCTTCTCTCTCCCTCTCTCTTTCTGTGTGTGTGTGTCTCATGAATAAATAGATAAAATCTTAAAAAAAAAAAACTTAAAAAAAAAAGTGATCCATCCATTACAAAGTAGGTGTATGGGACAGGGATTTGGCTAGAAACAGATGGCATACCTAAAAGGGGTAACTGAAAAGAGTTTGTTAAAAGGTATTCTTGCATTTTGTTTTGCTTGGTTTTGTTTTGTTTTACAAAGGATTATGAGAGACCAAAAAGGATGGTGAAATAGTCCATGTTACAACAATGTGTATCTTTAATTCTGCTAGATCTAAATGGGCAAAGGGAAGGAAAAGTTATTGGTAGCCAGCAAGAGTTACCTGTTAGGGATGGCCACCTGACATGTGCTGAGTTCCCCATTAGGGGAACCCAGATCTGCAGAAAGGGAACTGGTGGAACCAATACCCTAACTTTCCTCCAATATCCTGTCCACCAATATCCTACTGGGGCTTCACCCCAATCAAAAGCCAAAGAGCAAGCATTTCTGTTGGTAGTCTATTGAAGTTAACCCCCTGAGCACAGAGTTGGATGGACATTAGATACCAAAGGCAAATTGAGAATATCCAGCAGGATAGGAAAGGAGAAAGAGAAGTCAAGGGAAATTACAGTAAATAAGAATAAGAACAAAAATGGGTGCTAGAAATAAACCCAAACAAATAATTTTATTAATTGTAATAAATGTAAACAGATGAAAGAGATTTTTAGATAGGTAAAGCAAAAAGATCTATCACAATTTCCATTTAAAGGAGACATAGCTCAAGCAAAAGTTAATGACAGGTGGAAAACAGAAAAAGATACATCATGTAAATACTAATGGAAGGAGGGCTTCTCTAGTAATACTAATATCAAATATGACAGGATTAAGGTAAACATTTTTAATGTAAGTTAAGAAACCAAAACACATGGCAGCCCTGGTGGCTCAGTGGTTTAGCACCGCCTTCAGCCCAGGGCCTGATCCTGGAGACCCAGGAACGAGTCCCACATCAGGCTCCCTGCATGGAGCCTACTTCTCCCTCTGTCTATGTCTCTGCCTCTCTCTCTCTCTGTGTCTCTCATGAATAAATAAATAAAATCTTAAAAAAAAGAAACCAAAACACAAAGAAGATATAAAAATCATGAAATCATACCTACTTAGTAGTAATATAATCTTAAAACATACAACATTAAAATTGATGGATTTACAAGAGGTAACTGACAAATCTACTATCATAACAGGAGATATTAAAACATATCTCTCAGAACTTGACAGAAAAAGCAGACCAATGGTTTTAAGAAAATTAAGGGTCCTCAAGTTTGAACAAAACATTTAAAAATAGCTAACCTTAGTAGATAACATATAGGCTGCTGCACCTGTCAAGCAAACAACACCCTTTCCCTCTGCCTAACACCAACTCCCTCCCGCCTCCACTCATGTGTGCTCTCTCTCTCAAATAAATAAAATCCTTTTTAAAAATTAAATAAAATTAAATTTAAAAATTCAGTTCTTCAGTCATACTAGGCACATTTTAAGCATCTAACAGCTCCATATGGCTAGCTATAGTATTAGACAGTGTAGTCCTTGTCCATGAAGATGTTCATGGAGCAAAGAACTGTCCTTTCCAAAGTATTCCTCCTTGACTTGTCTGCTGGCCTATGTTAGGCTATGGAACTTTCCATTCTAACCTCAATATAAAGCAATTTTCCTGCCTAAACTACTATGTAAGAAGTAAAGTAGCTCTGGACTAACAAAGCAGCCCCTCTTCCAATGGCCCATGAAAATTTCTATTTAACAACAGCACTAGTCACATTATATTCTTTCTTTGTCAAAGATCAGTAAACTACTTCAAAAAATATTAAAACCCTATGTAATGGAAGCAGTAAGGTAGTTTGCAAGTGAATTCATAGCATTAGATCTCAGAGAACCTCAGCAAGAAAGTGGTAAGAATTCCCTGGGTCCATTCTCTCCCCTGTCTCTACATTGAGTACCTCTGGGAACAAAATGGAAGGAGAGCTCATGGCAACACTACTCACTGTGTTTAAGCTCCTACCTCCCATTGTCCAGGGCTTCATGATGAGCCCAACACCAACATACTAGGCCACCTGTCTCCTCCTTCCCCTACGTGGCTTAGTCAGAAAAGAGGGCTTATTTCGGATAAAGAAACTAAACACCCCAATCAGGTCATTCTTTCCACGTTGGCATAAATTCAAGACATGCAGAACCCTTGGGAGGCTCTTCACCACATGGCCATGCCCTTTTTGCCTCTGAAGCCTTGTGCTTCCAGCTTGTGGAAAGAGAAATTCAGAAAAACAGTTCAAGGGCTCTGCTTCTGGCACTGCTACTGACTCACAGTGAAACCTGGAGCAAGCTTTTTTGGCTGAGATTCTAAAACAGGAATAAAGTCTTCCCTACTTATATCCTAGACTATCATGAAGGTCAAAGGAGAATACATATTCTATGTAAAAATACCTAGAAAAGTATAGGGTACTTTACAGACCTAAAGTATTATTTTAAAATCATGTTGGTTCAAGTTTCCCAACATATACCCAAGAAAGACTTAAAAGTAGGTATGCCCAACAGGCCTTCTCATTTCCTGTTGGGGATATAAATCAGAATAAACTTTTTGGAGGGAAATGTGACAGTATCTACCAAAATGTTAAGTGTTCATACCATTGGAGTCATAAATCCCATGTCTAAGAGTAACTGGAGAAATACTCACATGTGTTGAAGAAGATGTATGTGGAAGAATTTCACTGAAGCATAGTCTGCAATAGCAAAAATTAAAAATCGCCTGAAGTTCCAGCTGTAAGTAGTAATTAAAAACTTTTTTAGCTTTTAAAGTCCCAGGATATACTTAGCCTCACCTTTTTCTTTGTTTATTCAAGAAGTATCTGTAATGAATCCCACAACTAAGGCACTGTACTGTGTGCTATGGTGCAATGGAGGGATTTCTTATTCTGACCTTGGGGTGTTTGCAGTCTGACGGGAAACACAAGAGATTTGTATAAAGAATAATAATGCAAGGGAGAATGGCAAGTGCCCAAAGGGATAAACCAGATAAAGGATTCTGGGGCCTCAGAGCGCATGCCCTGGGGAATGTAACAGGCAAGAGGAGGGCTAGAGATTTGTGAATGGGGGCACTGGCTCTGAGTTGTGAAGTGGTGGGATTTGGGAAAGTAAACATCACTTTCCAAATGTAGAAATGAATTGAGAAATGTATAGCAGTTTAAGCAAGTGCCAAAGTTTACTGCTGTTTTTATTTCTAATGACTAAACTGACCCTCTTGCCACACACCACTCCTTTGTTGTTGTTTAACCAAAAGGAAAGCAGGTGAACTTGGTGCCCACTAGTGGTCTACCACCTTCCCTCCTGACAGGAGCATGACCCCAGGGTGGGCTTTTGGAGATCTGGCTGAGTTTCAGCAGTGCTGGTTCAGAGTTACCAGCCCTCACCCCATAAAAAAAGAGCTTTTAGATAGATTTTTCTGGTATCTGGAAATCTGGACAAACCTGATCTCTGAATTGTGTCAAAAGTCATGTCTGTGTGCAACCCATGCTCCACCTTCTGTACAAGGGGAAGTAGCTTATGTTCACAGTGGCCTGACACAGTCAGTGTGGTGGGTATGTAGAGCCAATCTGTGCTGTGCTTCATGGAATGAGGCCCTTGAGCAAAACACTCCTCTGTGAAACAGCAATTCTAACTATTTCCTCCTAAATCCTTATTTCAACATTTTAGAATATCCCTCGATAAAGATGCTTATTTTTTTCTTTTCTTTGTTCGCATTATAGTTTAAAGAAAGCTTACATGAAGGTCACCCCTTCCTCTGGGACTAGGGCTGAGTCCTGATAACCAAGAGGGGGCCACCATGCAACTGGTGGCTTTGATTAAGTAAAACATTCTAGCAAACATTTTGGGAACCACTGAGACTGTGGGCAACAGATGTTCAAAGACACAGTTAGCCAGGATGGTTCTCTTCCAATCTGTTCTATAGATATTTATTAAGCAGTCAATATGCCCCAGGCACAGGGGATACAAAGATGAATGACCTTCTCCTGAACTTCTTGGTATCTGCAGTTTGGGAGAAAAGATGTTGTTGCAAATCATATTAATAGCTACCATGATTTAGATCCTCTTCTGAATCAGATGCTGTGCCAGTATAGTTTCAATCATACTTTATAATCCTACAAAATAGGTTTTATTAGCTTCTTTCCACAAATAAAGAAGCAGAGGTCTCAGTAAACACAGAACAGATACACAGAGCATAGGAGAGCCCAGGTAGAGGCTGGAAGTGGATCTGTCCCACCAATGAGCTAGAAGTGTACACAGGCCCACAGTGAGGAGCAAGAGAGTGCAGAGAAGCTGGGAGTTATGATAAAACACAGAGGAGAAGAATCCCTGGGTGGCTCAGCAGTTTAGCACCTGCCTTTGGCCCACGGCGTGATCCTGGAGTCCTGGGATCGAGTCCTGCATCAGGCTCCCTGCATGGAGCCTGCTTCTCCCTCTGCCTGTGTCTCTGCCTCTCTCTCTCTTTGTGTGTCTCTCATGAATAAATAAATAAAATCTTAAAAAAAAAAAAAAACACAGAGGAGGGCAGCCTGGGTGGCTCAGTGGCTTAGCGCCACCCTCGGTCCCAGGTGTGGTTCTGGAGACGTGGGATCGAGTCCCATGTCAGGCTCCCTGCATGGAATGGTGCCTGCTTCTCCCTCTGCCTGTGTCTGTGCCTGTGTGTGTGTGTATCTCTCATGAATAAATAAAATTTAAAAAAAAACACGGAGGAGAAGAGTGGGTGTACATGGCAGGTGGAGAGGTAGGCAAGCAGCTCCAAGACATAAGAGATCTATAGGAAAAGAGTCCCAAATCCATGAAGCTGGACAGAGATAGCAGCACTTGTGACCAGAAAAGAAGCAAGAGCTCTGCTTCCAGGGCAGAAATGCTATGAACTCAGTTTTCTTTTATTCAGCTGCATCGCTGTCAGCCATTTGGAAGCTTCAGGAGGACAAACATAAGAAAGATATAGAAGGATCATGCTAATCTACTTTCCTGGAAGGGTGATACTCCACTGGGGATGACTCAGTGAAATCACTTCATTTCAAGCAGAACACATTGTGCATCTGCCACAGACCAAATACTTCAGTGGAGGGCCAGTGGGCCAGTCAAATTTGCACTGATCCAAAAGGTTTATTTACCTTTCCCCCATTTCCCAAAAAGCCTACTGGTAGCGGTTGAACTTGATCTGTGACAAAGGGCAAGACACACTTCCTACAGATGCTTACTGACTCATCTGTATAATGTGCAGGGTTGGATGTGCTCATTTACAAGATCCCTCCCTGCTCTCAATGTCCACAAACTTAAGTCAGCATTTTGAGAAGGCAAACTCTTATACCTCTTCACCCTTATTTGATCAGCTATTTTTATTACAATTGTCAAACTACACATATGGAAAAAAATGGCCTAAGCCATAAGCATATTATTACACAAGGGGAAGAAAACTATCCTAAGCCCTAAGCATATTGACAGAATATAGAAATGTGGGTGTTGAAGGTCTTAAAAGTGGCTAGTGTCAGAATGAGGGTTTTAATCTAGATTATATCACCTATTGGCTACTGAGCTTTACATCCACCACCCACTCTTCCCAAACCCAATTTTCTACATCTGGCAATTGTAGGAAAGCATCTTACTGTGTAGTGTTGTTGCAAGGATCAAATAAGATGATAAATACAAAAAAGTTTTGGGAAAGGCAAGAAGCTAACAAGTGTATGTTAGGAATAGAATTTCCGGTATTAAATTCCTGATGGTCCAAGATTGGGCTGGCAGGCAAAAGAAAAGAGAAAATGTATTATGGGTGAAAAAGGCCAATTATGGATCAGGGCCCAGTAAAGTAGGGGAAAGAGCTTGCTGACAAAATGAGAATAGGAAAAAAGGGTGATCTGATTTCATCTGAGAATGGAGAGAGCAACTGGGAGCAGTAAGAGTATTTCAGAGGAAAGAGAGAACACCATCAAGCAGGTTCTTCTTTATGTAAATGTATCTCCTCCTACGGGAAACCAAGCACCAGGGTCATGAGTGCTGGAGTTCACGTTGCTTCTCAGATTGCTCACCTTGGGATCATCTGGCTGGCCCAACCATGGCGCTTAAGGATGAGGAGACAGACCAGGGAAGAGGAGATAACTTACCTGAGGTCATAGGATTTGGAGCAAACTCAAAGGGCCTAGTGAAGGGAACTCCATCAAAGAGTGAAAGGTGCAAGCATTGCCTGAACTGGAGTCTGGGGCTGTGCAGAAGGCAGATCTCACCTAATTCTAAAGGGTTGTACAGAGTCCTACCAGGAAAGGATTTTAACCTCCCAGAGGAGAGTTAAGACACTCTTACACACACACACACAAAGAGAGAGAGAGAGAGAGAGAGAGAGAGAGAGAGAGAGAGAGAGAGAGAGACTTTTACACCAGAAGCAAGCCAAAACCAACAGGACACAGACATACATCTTATGCTGTATCAAGCTAGGTTCGAGGATAACAATGTTAGTTTCTACATTACCTACCTCTATACAGTACCATACAGTACTACACTACTATACAGTAGAGTCCTCATGTCATGGTAAAGCAATTCTGTACTTTATACAGCTTCCCTGGGCATAGGATGTGCAAATAAGCAACTAACAATTGATTTGTTGTTGTCATCCCCATTTTAAAATGGTGGAAATTACTATTTTGTTATATCATTATGTCTATTATGTATTCAGGGCCTCCCATGTGTTCTGTGCTGTGCTAGTATGTATATAACCTCCAATCTGCACAATGACCTGGTTACAGAGGTATTTGTAGATGAGTAAACTGATGTTCAGGAAAGTTAAGTAATTTGCCTGAGGCCATACAGCTGGTAAGTGGCAAAGCCAAGGTTTAAACTCAGTTATGCCTGGTTCAGAGCCCATTCAATGGCATTACAACTAGTACTTGGTGCTCCAGGACACAGTGATGGCAGAGAAGCAAAGAAGCAACTGCAAGAGCCGAATCTCTGAATAGTCTCTGTAGCAAAATCATTAAATCAATCAAAAGTTAAACTTAAGTCAGCAATCAAAATAATTATTTCTGCACTGAACCTAACACTGTCATATTTAGTTCAAGACACCACTTCCTAAGTTTGGCAAAGAGAGCAAGTATGCCAAGGCAGCAGGAAGTCCCATTAACGTAGGATCTCAAAGCAGATGAGGATGCATGTCTCTAGGGTGTTGAGCATGCCATAGGAAAATATTTATTCTCAGGTAGCATTAGCTGAGTCAATTCACCAGGCAGTGTTTTAACCTCAACACTTACTAAGTCTTGTGTATACGACCTGGGAAGGAGTGGTTTCTTCCTAAGACCTACAGGTGACAGATAAGAAGACAAGATCATTATATTTGACTAATGCTTATTATGTGTCTTGGGACTCTTTTTAAAGATAATCCTTATTAGCTGACTCAGTAATTTCATCCAGCCAGGCCTTATTGCAGAAGTAATTTAAAGAAGCCCTATTTTTATAACATGACTTAAAGATCTAGAAGAGAAATAAAGAAAGAAACAAATTCAAGTGATAAGCTTGGAGACATGAATCATTACCTTAGGCAGGATGAAAGAGAATGCAGTAGCCCCGTGCAGAGCACTAGTGTCTCCAAGTTGCTATTATGGGGATGTCCAGAGATACAGGCCACAGTTGGAAGCCTCCTGCATCCCTTGCTGTCTTCAAGGGCACTCCCCTCCTCCCCTCACAAATGTCAGAAACCCTGGAAACGAGGTGGCAGGGACACCAAGCTGGAAACATTCTAGTAGGGTAGTATTGAGTCTTAGGGGTCACTGACCCAATTTCAGGAACCTCTCCCTTCAAAATTACTCATAAATAAAAATAATAACATTTATTAATAGCTACTAAGAGCCAAGCACTATGGCAATAGCGACAGATACTGCTTCTCTGTGTCTCTCTGTGTGTCTCTCTCTCACCAACTACCTTTTGTAATATCTGATTTTTGAACATGAAAAACACCAGAAACCCAGTAAGGTTAACTTGGCTGAGTTTACGTATCCAGGATTTTCATGCTTGCTTTTCTAATTCTAGGACCCAAGTACTTTCCTCCATCTCATACCACCATTGTCTCTCTTTTTTTTTTCTTAAAGATTTTATTTATTCATCAGAGACACACACACACACACACACACACACAGAGAGAGAGAGAGAGAGAGAGAGAGAGAGGCAGAGAGAGAAGCAGGCTCCAGGCAGGGAGCCTGATGTGGGACTCAATCCGGGGCCTCTAGGATCAGGTCCTGGGCTGAAGGCAGCACTAAACCGCTGAGTCTCCTGGGCTGCCCCCACCATTGTTTATTTAAGCCAACCAACATTCACTCTAAAGAGTTAGAATTGTTGTGGAGGAATTCAAGAAAGCAAAAAATGTACTTGTAAACATCAGAGAGTTTAAAATCTAGAACAGCAAACAGATTCACACAAGAAGAGAAATGACATCACTACAAGGCAATAAAGAGATAATTAAATGCCTGAAAAGAGGGCCTGGTGGCTTGTACTTGGGGAGTGTTACCTCAGGCAGAGAGGGAGTGATGCAGTTCATTCCTGAATTGGTCTTGGAGGAATGAGTAAAAATTAGCTGGAAACAGGCAGGGTTACATATATTCTAGCAGAAAAGACTTCCCACAGTAAACTTTCTGTTCCAGAGAAAGGCCTGTAATCTTGGTACTTCTGAAGTCTGGGGAGAAGCAGCATGAGCATTCTGGAGACATTTTGAAAGACTTGCTACTTCTTTTAGTTAAAAAAAAGTATAGAGGCAAAATTTACATACAGTGAAATGCACAGATCTTAAGTAGAAGTTTAGTGATTTTGATAAATATATACATACGTCATCACTCTAATTCAAGTATGGAACATATATGTTACCCCAGAAACTTCCTTCAGGCCCTTCTCAATCTCTACTCTCCCTCCTCACCCCACCACAGGCAACCACTGTTTTGATCTATATCCATCGATTAAAACTTCACATGAAAAGAATTGTATCCTGTGTGGGTTTTTTTTGTTTCTTCTTTTGTGCTGCATCATGAGATCAGTTCTTGCTATTGCCCATATTAATTGTTCATTTCTTTTTAGTTCTCAGTAATAAATATTCCATTGTTTATTGTTTGTTTTTTAAAATTTGTTTATTCATTATTCTT
Organism: Nyctereutes procyonoides; assembly: GCF_905146905.1. Classification (NCBI taxonomy): domain Eukaryota; kingdom Metazoa; phylum Chordata; class Mammalia; order Carnivora; family Canidae; genus Nyctereutes; species Nyctereutes procyonoides. The sequence continues at coordinate 42,252,413 of NW_026575049.1, read as the reverse complement.
TTGTGGCAGATATCTGGTTTTTTTTCAGTTTGGGGCTACTATGAATGAAACTGCTATGAACATGGTTGTTACCCCAACATCATTTAAAACCCGTCTTCTAGTTTCTTCTCTTTCTCTCCTTTATTTTGTGAGACTTCTGATGACATCCTGCCTGACTGAAAGACCTGGATTAAGCCCCTTTCCTGTGAGAGTAATCACACACACAAAAGCTTTCATGTTCAGATCTAACCATACCAAAAAAGAAAGTCAATATGTGTATTTTATTTTGTTTATAGCTTTTTTAAAAAAAACTATAGTTTAGGGATCCCTGGGTGGCTCAGCGGTTTAGCGCCTGCCTTCAGTCCGGGGCATGATCCTGGAGTCCTGGGATCGAGTCCCACATCAGGCTCCCTGAATGGAGCCTGCTTCTCCCTCTACGTCTCTGCCTTTTTCTGCCTGTGCTCTGCCTCTGTGTGTCTCTCATGAATAAGTAAATAAAATCTTGAAAAAAACAAACTATAGTTTATTTATTTATTTGAGGGAGGGAGAGAGGGAGAGAGAGAGAGAGAGAGAGAGAGAGAGAAAGGGAGGGACTGCACACATGAGTAGGGAGAGAGGTGAGGGGAGGGGCAAAGGGAGAGGGGGAGACAATCCCAAGCAGACTCCACATTGAGTGCACAGCCTGACACAGGGCTTGACTCATGCATGACCCTGAGATTGTGACTTGAGCTGAAACCAATAGTCAGACGTTCAACTGACTGCACCACCCAGGAGCCCCTGTTTATAAAGAATTTTGATGAACTTGGATAAAATTATTTGTAAGAAGTTATGGAAATAAGGTTTTATAGTTCACAACTCATGGAAGTTTTTAGCTGCCCCATATTTTATCTACTCTGTGTCTTCCTGAGCAATGTAGTAGTAACAATTTCCTTAATACACACATGAAGATGTCCCATCCACCCATCTATTATCCCATGCTGTTAAGAATGAAAGAAGTAAAAAAGAAAATGGAAGCGACATTTCTTTCTCCTTCCTCCATTTACAACAGATTTGTAGCCAATGAGGTTAATAAACTAGTTAATAGCAAGAAGAAATTTGACCCAGAATTGGAATTCTTTCTATACACCACTTCAGCATTCTCTCTGCAAACCCACAACTCAACTGCATGGCACCCTACAGATTGTGAGTGCTGAAGACTGACCACCTTTGTGATGTGACCATGATACTACTCCTCATTCACTCACATACAAGATGGCTTTTCTTGTCATTTGACATCCAAGTTTGAAGACCTTTCTCATTACCAAAATTTCTGCTCCATTTTGGAAGGCCTCTAGAAGAATATCTACCATACTACCTCTAAGTATGGTAGCCTGAGTCATTTGCCTCCACTCTCTCCAAAACCTTCAACAAAATAGCAGACATGAGTCTTAAAGAAAAGAAAGAAAGAAAAAGGAAAGGAAAGAAAACCAACCAACCTATAAGGACACAGAACAAGAGAAGACATGACAGCAACAGAATTTTGGAGCCTGGAAATCATATGGGCTTGTGCTGACACATTTTACAACCTTGAGAAAGCTAAAATCTAAACTAGCAGAGGAAGAAATTCAGAGATAGACTGACTTCCAGCAGAAAGCTGGAAAGATTCAACACTCAATTAGAGGCACTAGTGCCTTTCAAAGTAGAGTCCAAGGGAGACTAAGAACAAGTATATATGGTTTAAAGTCACTTTCAGAACCAGTTACACTTGCTTTTTCCCTTTATCTTAAGCAACCAGGCAACTGTCCCAACCCAAGCTGGGATAGGGTTCACTCTCTGGGGTGGAGGGGCTAGAGAGACTCTGGCTCTAAGGACAGTAGGAATGGTGGAGATTGACTCCAAGGACACAGAAAGCCAGGCTCGTGCCTCCTAGGAGAAGCAGGACTTCCTCCTACTATTTACATTTGGAGACTTCTCAATAAAACATCTCAGTCCTATCACCCAACAATGAGGTCCACCAATCAGTAAGAATCACATTCCTACACAGAATTTCCACTTTTAATTGTAAATGGGTCACCAGACATTTGAGAAAGTTTTCTAACATTAACTACAAGGGTCAAAAAAAAAGGAGCTTAGGTGGAAGGTAAGGAAAAATAGGTAAAGAACAGAAGAAAACATATATAATTAATATCCTTACAGAGATAAATAAAGATATTGTCTCCAAGAGACGAGAACAAGAACTTATAAAAGAAATTTTTAAGAAGGGAGTTCTTAGGAGTTAAAGATATGAGAGCAATATGTAAAATTCAATTTTAAAAGGGTTAGAAAATAATTTCAGGTAATACAGTCATAGAAGAGAGAGAAAAATTTAAAAAGTTGGAAAAATATTAAATATTAGTGAATAAACCAAGATGGTCTGATATCCGGAAGAGAATTTGAGAATGAACAAACAGAGAAAGCAAAGAAAGGAAATAAACCAGTCACATGAAAGTTTCCTGGAATGGAAGGATGTGCATATAGATGGGGAGGGTTCACCAAGTGCCCATAGCAATGGAGGAACAGCAGTACATAGGCCACATGAAATTTCAGAACAGCAAGGACAACAGAATATCTTAAAGGCTTCCAATGACAAAAAAAAACAAAACAAAAAAAAAAAAACAAAAAAAACACACTCAAAACCTTAGGAATAGACAAGGAATCAGAGAAGCTCAGATGCTTCATAAGTGACAATGATAATACACCTTCAAAATTCTATGAGAAATTATTTCAAAATCAAAATTCTACCAAATATCAGTGGAGTGTAAGGGTAGAATCAACTTTCTAAAACTAGTCTTATTTTTCACCTCCCATGGTTTTTTTTTGTTGTTGTTGTTGTTTGTTTGTTTGTTAAAGAATGCTGTGCTCTACTAGAATGAGAGAGTGATACAAACAGAGGCAAGGATGGGGCCAGGTAAAGGTACTCCAACGCAGCTGAGAGAGAAGGGTGTCTGTCCCCATGCTGATGGTTGGGGATATCCTTTTTTTTTTTAAAAAAAAAAGATTTTATTTATTTATTTATTCATGATAGATATATATGTAGAGAGGCAGAGACACAGGCAGAGGGAGAAGCAGGCTCCATGCAGGGAGCCCGATGTGTGGGACTCGATCCCGGGTCTCCAGGATCACACCCGGGACTCCAGGATCACACCCAAAGGCAGGCGCTAAACTGCTGCGCCACCCAGGGATCCCCGGTTGGGGATATCCTATCATGACTTTAGAGAAGCAGACCTGGCGTGCTACTAGTTCAAGTTGAAACAGGAGGACAGAGGGTTACAGGAGGGGTGGCCCCAGGGGGAAAAATGAAATTGATAAATTATTCATCATATTTAAACACACTGAGAGCTAATTTACATTTTGAGAGATTAATTAGTGATTGGCACATAAAAATCTAAATAGAAAAATTAAGGCTGTTCTTCTCTTAAAAAAGCAAAAAAAAATATTGAACAAGAAAGAATTATCATACATAACATGGCTAAGCTTTCAGTAGTATTTCCAAAGTCATAGTAATATAAATACTGGATACTGATTTGTACTGCATACAAAAGCAGAATATATTTATATGGGGAGGGAAAGTGTAATGTATGTGAGCTAATTCTTCTCTTCCAGAGCAGAGAGACAAAAGATAAAATCAAAGCAGAAAAATAAAGAAATAGTAGCATTTCCAAGTTATTTAAAAAATATGGAGGCAAAAAAAAAATAAAATAAAAATAAAAATATGGAGGCAAAAATAAACAACTAAATTAATTGGAACTGGGAACCTCTTGAAGCAATAATCAAGGGTGGGGAGGCTGGCATCAGGGCTCCTGCTTTTGTTACAAGCTTATAAAATGATTTCACTTTCTAATGTACGTGTATAACCTTAAAAATGAAAATTTCCTAAAGAAAAGAAAAAAGGTATAGGCTTCTGGAAATCTTTGGTATCCAGAGACATGAGCATACGTACGGAGTAATACAAGATGTGACACATATTAAAAAACCCCTGATCCCACCAGACACAGCCACCCACAAGTCCCCAGAGTGGCATCTATGCTTACTCAAGGACTTTCACCTATCTCTGGTTCCTTCTTCAAGGTTGTTCTACAGGTCACTAAAGGCAGACTGACTTCTCTTTGGCAGTTTATACCCAGTGACCAGAATGCATGCTATAGCTTCAGTACTATCTTTTTTAGCATGTGAAAGAAATGCATAGGTTGCCAGGCGAATAAACTAAACGTTATATTTAGCTGGGAAGATAACATATCCCTAATGTTTGAATTTATCAAAACAAATTCCAGATGGCAAGCAAGCCATAGAGAGAGGGGCCATCTGGTAAGTTAAAGCAGGGCTCATTTTTTTTAAAGGTGAAAGGTAGTAAATGTCAAAACTTCCTATGGTGAAAATACATCGATCTGTTGCTATGACTGGAGGAGCAATCTGAGCCACATGTCTCATATGTGCTAATTTAAATATCTGTGACATTACACTCATTCAAATACCTGAGTGATTTTTTAATAATTTAAAAAACACTTATTGAATATAGTAAGATTTCTTTGTATACCTGCTAAAAGTATATTGTATGATGGCAGCTGTAGGCATTAATAAAACCATTTAACAGAGCCTACAATTCAACAAATTCTTTGAAAGTATAAACCAATAAAAACTGAAACAATTTTTTAAAAAATGATTTAAGATGTTGCTGCCATTTTTGATTTAGTTCAGCAGTGGTATTTTTAGTGCATTTTTCTGTTTGACAGAATGTTTCTTGCACATATTTTTTTCTCTCTCCATTCCCACTGCTCGCTCTGAAACTAATCATTACATGCCTCTATTTATTTGCCAGTTTCCCACCCCTTCCCCCTGGCCCCACTTGCATACAACTTCCAGATTAATCTTCTTTAAACATTACTCTTGTTTATATAACTTCCTGGCTCAAAAAACAGTCAATACCTCTCCAATGTCCAGAAGATAATGTGCAAGCTTCCACTCACTGACACCCCCACCTCCCCATGCCACTCTCTCAATGTGAATCTTCCCATCTCTCCAGGCTGCAGGCAGGCCATCACCTCCAAGAACTGGAGCTCTGCCCCTATCTCAGTGCCTCTGGTGGACACTCTGATTCTCTCTGCTGGGCCTAACAGCCTTCTCCCTCATGAGCTGAATCCAAGATGCCATGGCCAACATGAAGGTGCCCTAACACAGAGAGGTTTCTGTGGCAGAGCCCACCCCCAGGTCAGCTTCCAGGGGTGATGTCATAGTCTAGATCTTACATGATAGTAAATGTTGGTCACCCTCAGTGGTGCCCCCCCCCCCCAAAGATGTCCTTATCCTAATTCCTGCAACCTGTGAATATGTAACCTCACATGGCAAAAGAGACTTTGCAAATGTGATCAAATTAAGGAATTGGAGATGAGGATTTTATTCTGGATTAGCTCAATCGACCCAATGTAATCACAAGCCTTTACAAGAGGGAGGCAGGAAGATCAGAGTCAGAGAAGATGTTGTGATGACAGAAGCAGAAGTCAGAGAGAAAAATAAATTTTGAAGATGCTAAACTGTTGGCTTTGATGATGGAGGGAAAGGACCATGAACCAAAGTTATGTGCCAGCCTCTAGAAGTTGGAAAAGGAAAGGAATGGACTATCCCCTAGATTCTCCAGAAGGACCCAATCCTGCCTATACTTAACTGTAGCCTATTAAGACTGATTTTTGGACTTTTGACCTCCAGAACTGTAAGAAAATAAATTTATGTTGTTTTAAGCTACTGAATTTGTGGTAATTTGTTCTGAAAGCTAATACAGCCTCTTTGACGGCTCTCCTGGTTCCAGCTCCAAAAAGCCTGGCGTACACTCATCTCTCTCTCTGTTGGCCCATAGTGAAGTTCCAGCAAGCTTAGGCTGAAATTGATGCAGGTTAGAACTTACTTAACCACTAGTCACATGTGGCTATTTATATTTAAACTTAAATAAAATAAAACATTCAGTTCCTCTGTTATACTAACTGCATTTCAAGTGTTTACCAGCGACCTGTGGCTAATGGTGATGGCACTGGATAGTGAAGGTACAGAATAATTCCATCATGACAGAGTGTTCTACTGGAGAGTGGTTGCTGTACTAATATGCTGTGTGCCACTAATTTTTACAATTCACTGAACTCTTTTTTTAAAATTTTTTTTAATTTATTTATGATAGAGAGAGAGAGAGAGAGAGAGAGAGAGAGAGGCAGAGACACAGGCAGAGGGAGAAGCAGGCTCCATGCAGGGAGCCAGACATGGGACTGGATCCCGGGTCTCCAAGATCACACCCTGGGCTGAAAGCTAAATCGCTTAGCCACCTGGGCTGCCCCCCATGGAGTTTTAAATTGCTTAATATTCACATACATGAAACCATGGATTTTTGTGTATTGCTCTCTTAGTGAACCCTTTTTCTATTTTAATAGTTTTGCTGCTGATCCTCTGGGATTTTCTAGATAGACTATCATACGACCTACAAACCAAGACAGGTTTTCCTCGTTTGTTCCTGGTATCTTTATCGCTTTCTTCTCTTCTTGGCTTCATTTATTGGAATATCCAGCATGATGTTGAATAGTAGTGGTGGCAACTAGTATACCTGTATCTTCCTGACTTTTTAAAGGGAATATTATCTCACCATTATGAATGTTTATTAAAGGTAATTTCTTTCTCTAATTTGCTCAAAAGGGTGTTGAACTTTAAACCAAATATTGTTTTACATATGAAACCAATGTTTTTTTTCTTTAAATTGTAAATGTTGAATTATAATAATAGATTTCTTTTTTATAAGATTTTATATATTTATTCATGAGACGCACAGAGAGAGAGAGGCAGAGACACAGGCAGAGGGAAGAAGCAGGCTCCATGCAGGGAGCCCGATGTGAGACTTGATCCCCGGACCCCAGGATCATGCCCTGAGCCAAAGGCAGACACTCAACCGCTGAGCCACCCAGGCATCCCTAATAACAGATTTCTTAATATTGAACTAGCCTTATATTTCTGGGATAAACTCTACTTAGCCAAATACTTTAGAATTAACCTTTAACTATACTGGTAAGTTTCATTTATTAATATTTTGTTTGTACTCTTGTTTCAGGATTTTTACATCTATATTTTTAAATGATATTCCTTTATAATTTGTTTATTATTTATTATTTGACTTTTGCCCAGTCAGGTTTATACTAGCTTTGTAGGTGATTTGGGAAACTTTCTCTTTTTCTAGTCTCTGGAAGCTTTATTTTTTTTTTAAAATTATTTATTTATTCATTCAGAGAGAGCCAAGAGAGAGGCAGATACACAAGCAGAGGGAGAAGCAGGTTCCACGCAGGAAGCCCGATGTGGGACTCGATCCCAGGTCTCCAGGATCACACCCTAGGCTACTGGCGGCGCTAAACCGCTGCGCCACGGGGGCTGCCCTCTCTGGAAGCTTTAAATGCCGTAAAGGTCTGGGACTGCAACTGAGACAAATTGCTTTTTATTTTTTTTTTAAATTTTTTTAAAAATTTATTTATGATAGTCACAGAGAGAGAGAGAGAGGCAGAGACACAGGCAGAGGGAGAAGCAGGCTCCATGCACCGGGAGCCCGACGTGGGATTCGATCCCGGGTCTCCAGGATCGCGCCCTGGGCCAAAGGCAGGTGCCAAACCGCTGCGCCACCCAGGGATCCCAACAAATTGCTTTTTAAAGATAAATCTTAACTAATTTTAATTTCTTGTATAGTGACTAATCTATTCTGTTTTCTGTCTCTTTAAAAGTCACTGGATCTGATGTTCATTGCAACATTATTCATAATAACAGAAATGTGGAAACAACCCAACTCTGCATCAACAGATAAACGGTGGTATTTATCTGCAATGAGATAGTCACCCATTTTTTAAAAAATGGAGTTGTGATAGATGCTACAACATGGATGAACCTTGCAAAGATATTAAATGAAGTAAGTCAGTTAATAAGAAACAAAGTGTCTGATTTTTTTTTTTTTTTAAGATTCCACCTATTTATTTGAGAGAGCAAGCTTAAGGGGAGGGGAATACAGGGAGAGGGAGAGAATCTCCAGCAGACTCTGCCTTTAGTGTAGAACACTGGCTCCATGTGGGGCTCCGCTCAGGACCCTGAGATCATGACCTGAGCTGAAATCAAGACCTGGTCACTCAACCAACTGAGTCACACAAGTGTCCCTAATTCTACTTTTATGAAATATCCAGAATAGGCAAAGTCAGAGACAGAAATCAGGTTAGAAGTTACTAGAGATGAGAAGAGAAGGGTAATGGGAAGTTTTTACTTAATTATTACGGAATTTCTGTTTGGGGTAATGGAAAGATTTGGAAACAGTGATAGCATTGTACAACATTATGAATATAATTAATGCCTCTGAATTATATGCTTAAAATGGTTAAAATGACATATTTTATGTTATCTATATTTTATCACAATAGAGTTTTTTAACCCACATAAAGTGCTTTTTGTTTAAAAAAGGATCATTTGGGGTAATTTATATTTTCCTAGAATATCTTCTCTTTCTCTAGATCATTATATTTGTTGGTATGAATTTTTAGTTTTGTCTTTTCCTTAATCTTATGTCTTTCCTTTTCTATTGTTCAGACTTGACAAAAACTTATTTTATTGCTTTTCTCTCCTCTTCCTCCCAAGAAATAGTTTTTGATTTCATTGATGAAATACGTTGGTATTTTTTTCCCTTTCAATTAATTCTTCCTACTATCTTTTTTTTTTTAAAGATTTTATTTATTTATTCATGAGAGACACACAGAGAGAGAGGCATAGACATAGGCAGAGAGAGAAACAGGCTCCTGGCAGGGAGCCCGACGCGGGACTCGATCCTAGACCCCAGGATCACGCCCTGAGCCAAAGGCAGACACTCAACTGCTGAGCCACCCAGGCATCCCGATTCTTTCTATTATCTTTATGTTTTGTTTTTAAGAGTTATTTCATTGTCTCTTTTAGCTTCTGTTTTTGTTGTGTAGTCCTTCCACTGCCCTTTATTTCAAAATAACTAACAATTTTAGCGAAAATTTATTTTTTATTCTAGTAGTTAAACATTTTAAACAACTTATAACAAATTGATTTTTTGTTATTTGTAATTTTACTGCCTTACAGCCAGTGAACGTATCCTGTACATATGATTTGTACATTTTATTTTTTTAATTTTTTAATTTTAATTTTTTAAAGATTTTATTTATTTATTCATGAGAGACACACAGAGAGAAAGGCAGAGACATAGGCAGAGGGAGAAGCAGGCTCCATGCAGGGAGCCCTACATGGGTCTCCAGGATCAGGCCCTGGGCTGAAGGCAGCCTTAAACCACTGAGCCACCCGGGCTGCCTAATTTTTAAAATTTTTTTTAAGATGTTATTTGTTCATCAGAGACACAGAGAGAGAAGCAGGCTCTATGCAGGGAGCCTGATATGGGACTCGATCCCCAGTCTCCAGGATCACGCCCTGGGCCAAAGGCAGGCGCCACCCAGGTGTCCCAATTTGTACATTTTAAACTGTATTGAATTTTTTCTATGTGGTCTGATTCACAGTGGTGTTCTGAAGTTAATAGAAAAGAATGCATATGAATATATACATATGTATGTATGTGGAAATATATGTGTGTCTATGATAGTAGTTAATTCTATTATTCAAATCTCCCACATACATACAGAATTAATCTTTTGTCTGTTTAATATTTCAATTTCTGAGAGAAGTATCCTAAAATGTCCCACTATTTGAGTTTCAATTTTTTTTGCATATTTGCATATATATTAAAGTTGTCTTATTAAAAGGGCAAAGATTTATGACAATTTGTTTTTTTGGCAGATAGCACCTTTACCATTATGAAATTCCTTTTCTCATTCTAATACTTTAACCTTAAATACTATTTCGTCTAGTATTAATATTGCCAAACTTATTGTCTTTAAATTATTTTTAATCTCTATAGCTTTTAATTAATTAATTTTTACATTTGTTTTTATTTAAATTCGATTTGCCAACATAGACTATAACACTCAGTGTTCATCCCATCAAGTGCCCTCTTCAGTGCGCATCACGCAGGTATCCCATCCCCCCACCTACCTCCCTTTCTGCAACCTTTTGTTTGTTTCCCAGAGTTAGGATACAGCTTTTAATTTAAATGAGCATATAGTTTTTAAAATAATTTCACAAGACCTAGAATAAAATGACTTTTATTGTCATTTTATTGACACCTCACCTCTCCCACTAGATTTTCTCTCCTTAAAGACAATCACTAATTACTCTTTCATTGTTTCTTCTGATAATTGCTTCCACATTTCTAAGTAATAACTTTTCCATGGCTATCTCTGATTTTTCAGTTTTTCATTATGATGGCTATGAAAGTTACTTAGAATATTATAATTATATATCCTTCTCGGTGTAACTTTCCATTTTCCTTGGAGTTAATATATTTTCCCCTTTGCTCGACTAAGTTCCTATCACTAATTAATTCCCAACTTTTCATCAGGAATGTACAACCCCCCTCCATATTACACAGTCTTTTCTCTGCCCTCTTGTGCCAATGGTGGATCTCAAGACCTCCTGAATTGTTGTCCTTGGACTTCTCTGTGTTCTCATCCTGAACATTCCCTTGACCATTCTCCTGTGTGTTTATTCCCTAGTTAATCCATCCTTCCTTCCTTCCTTCCTTCCTTCCTTCCTTCCTTCCTTCCTTCCTTCCTTTCTTTTCTTTTCTCTTTTCTTTTCTTTTCTTTTTTCTTTTCCTCCTTTGTTTTGGTGGACTGTATCCAAAACTTCTTAGGACATGATACAAAACTTCTTAGGACATGATACATAAGGGTAGCCTGTCAGAAGATGTCTTTATTCCACTCTTATATTAGATTGATAGTTTGGGGAGTAAATCATTTTTCCTCAGGATTTTGAAGACACTGCTTCAAAAGTTTCTGGTCTTGCTGTTGAGACATGTGATGCCAGTGTGATTCCCACTCCTTTGTCTGTGGCCTATTTTGTTTCCTGGAATCTTTAAGAATCTTTTGTTCTGAGTACTCTGAAATTTCACAGAGTTGCCTTGGTATGGACCTCTTTTCATCCACAGTGCTGGGTGTTAGTTGGTACTTTCCATTTAGAAACTTGTGGAAACTTCCTTCATTTATTTTAGGGAGATCTCTTTTGAGTTGATAACTTGATAATTTCTTCTCCTACATTTTCTCTTGGAAACTCCAATTTCTCAGGATAATGAGACTGCTAAGCTGATGCATTGATCCTCTATCATTTCTAGCCATTTTTATCCTCTTTCTTACTCACACTCATTATTCCTTCTACTTCCTGGGAGACTTTTGATTTATCTTCTTATCCTTTCATTGAGTTTTTCATATGTGCTATTATTTTTAACTTCCAAGGCAACTTTTGAATGTTCCTTTGTTGTTAGTCTATTGGTCTTTTTTTTTTTTCCATAGATTCAATTATCTTTCTTTTTACTTGTCCAGAAACATGGCTGTTTTGCTTTCTAGGTTTCTCGTACTTATACATTGTTTCTGTCTCCCCCAAGTTTCATTTTTCTCTTTTGTTGATTTTTATTTTGTTTTCTGCTTGTACGTGGAAGCTTTCTTTGAATATCTGGCAATCCTTAGATGATCTTTCACAGTCAGGAGTGAGTAACTTGACAGTTTATTGGAAGCTCCCTATGTGTGGGTGTGGCTTGTTTCCTAGTGGATACGCCATAAGGAGCTCTGTCTCAGCAGTGTAGTTGGAGGACCCTCACCTCCAATATTTGAAGGTCTTTTTCTCTTAGACTAGATTCCTGAGAAATCATCTCTAATGCCTGCAGTAATAGTGCAAGCTACCCTCATTCTTGGTGTCAAATGGAGGAAGGAGACCAGAAGCTTATACTTTATACTACTTTATAGTAGTATTTCCCTTAAGCTTACTGAGTCCAGGCTTACTCTAGTTCATTCTCTCTCTAGACTTCTGTGGAGGTGAGAAGGATAGTTGGAGATCTAACTACATCACAGATGAACTTTGATCAATGATCCCGTTTTTTGCCTCACACACACTCCACCTCCCCTACTCAGAGTGGTACCTCCTACTCTTGAACCTTTCTGGCACAAAATTGCTTACTTCTATGTTTCTCCCCTACTGCCAAACAGACATGAGCTTTAAAAAGAATCATTTATCAATTAGCTGTCTAACTGCTTTCCTTTTCCCAAGATGTTGTTTCATGTCTTTGTCCTTATGGGTCATGTCTATACATTAAAAAGATTCCCTTTACTCTATCTTTAGTGGGTTTTGGGGGGGAGTGGCAGCATCTTCAATCCATCATATTTAACTCAATGCTCCCTATTTATTTTCACTAGTATTTATTTGCCCTATCTTGGACTGTTCCTATATTTTCCAACTATTTTGTTTCAGGTGTATCAAATAGTAATAATAAGAGCTAACATTTTTGAGTATACTATTTGTTAGGTACTCTACATATATATGTTTTGAGGTACAGTTATTACACATCCATTATCTCATTTAATACTCATAACAACACTATGAAGTAGGTAGTACACATTATCTTATGATCACTTTACATATACCTAGTAAATAATGTACCCAAGATGGGAATCCAGAGCCTGTACTACCATACTAATCACTAGTACAGTAATGTATACTACATTACAGTAATGTAATGTATGTTACTACAGTAATGTATAGTAGTATATCACTACTAGTAATGGAACCTAGATTTCTTTAATCTGTTAGTGTCTTTGTCCTTTAATAGGGTAATTTCAAGCCATCATATATTAGGATAATTAATATGAATGAAATATATTCTTACTATCTGTGGTAAATAATTATATGATTACAAAAATAATATTATTTGCAAAAATTCACTCTCTTTTCCAACATATGTCCTTTGTTTTAGCTAATTGAATATAGGTGGCCTCTCTCTCCTTTTCCCTCTACCATGAACGCAGATATGTCTCAGGTAAAGCTGCTCCTTCATTCCAGGTCCTACAATGAGAAAAACCATGGAACAGACCCATAGCCTGAAACAGAAACATACTCAAGCAATGCCATCATATAATGTGAGCTGGAAATGAATGTTTACTGTCATAAGCTACTGAAATTTTTAAACTGTTTGATACAGCATCTTTTATCTTCTAAATCCATAAAAACTTTTTTTGCTAAAGTACATTCTTCAGTATTATCTTTCTAAGAGGTCCTGTGGAATGTAAACTTTCTTCATCTTTGAATGCCTAAAAATGTTTTTATTTTGACCTTCCACTTGAACATTAGTTTGGCTGGTATAAAATTTAAAGCTTGAAATAATTTTCATTAGGAATTTTGAAGTTAGTTTTTAGTTTTTTACCCTACCCCCACCCCATGTCTATTGTTTCTAATGCTCACCTGAGTTTCATCCCTTTCTAGATAATCTGCTTTAATTTCTAGAAGTTTTAGGAATTTCTCTTTATTCTTGAAGCTTTAAAATTTTAGTATGACACGGGGATTATTTTCTTTTCTTGCTCAACATAAAGTTGACTCTTAAATCTGAAAATTCATATTTTCTATCAGTTCTGGGAAATTGTCTTCAATTATTTATTTGAATATTTCTTCCTTTTGTTTGTGTTCCCTTTAAAACTCCTGTAGGAAAAATGTGCAATTCTCTTCCATGCCTTATACTTTCTATTTCATGATTGACAATTATCGTTATTTTATCCTCTAGAATTATATTGAGGGAGAATTTCTTGGTTGATCTTATACTTTCAGCTGAATCTATTCTTTTATTTAGCCCAATTATTTCAGTTTTTATTTCATAAATTATTACTAGGTATTAAAATCAGGATTCAAATCCAGAGGCTGAGCTATTAACTACTACATTACTAGTAAATGGTATTTTTTCTTTAACCTAATTGGAGTCTTTGTCCTTTAATAAACAAATTTTAACCCACCTACATTTATTGGGATAATTGATAGGTATAAATGTACTCTTATCATCTTGACTTACGGACATGAAAATCTTTAACATTTCTCTGAGGATATAATTTATAAAGTATTTTTTTCCCTTTCCTATGTCATGGCTATTTATTCATTTTCCCCCCACCAATGTACTCTTGATGCCTTGTTGCTTTTCCACAAGTAACTAGGTTAATCTTGGCTTTTTGCAATCATATTTGAAATTCTCTCCTCATCTGTCATTGAATGTTTTGGTTGGAATAGTCTGCCTCCTTCTGATTATAAAGAATTAGGTTTTGGGATTGGGTTGGCATGAGAAGTTTGTCTTCTGGACCTCTCTCCCTCTCTCTAAGAGTTCATTTGTTCTCTGGAGCCCTAACCCCACTACCTAGTGTGTCGGTCTCCCGTGCCAAATTTCCCACTTAGGAGAAGCATTCTTAGGCAGCCCTGGTGACTCAGTGGTTTAGCGCCGCCTTCAGCCCAGGGACTGATCCTGGGGACCCGGGATTGAGTCCCACGTCGGGCTCCCTGCATGGAGCCTGCTTCTTCCTCTGCCTGTGTCTCTGCCTCTCTCTCTCTCTCTCTCTGTGTCTCTCATGAATAAATAAATAAAATCTTGAAAAAAAAAAAGGAGAAGCATTCTTGTACTTTGGAAGCAAACATGGAGTCAGCTCTTCCCACCTCTTTCTTCTGTCCTCCACTGTCCCTATGAAGGTCTGGAGGCCCTTAAGAGTTCAAAGTAGCCTTCTTTAACCCCAACATAATAATATTGAATAATTATTACTGAATAATAATAATGAATATTTCTCTTTTGAAAGCAGTTCTAAGGGTTCTAACCTGGGGACATATGGTGCTGTTGCCACTCGATGTGCACAGTAAGAGAAGGGGAAGGGAAAGACTGCTCCAAATATAGTTATTTAACTTACTTCCCTCACAATTGTTTCAAAGTCCAGGCCTGTTCTTTGTAATCATTTATGCTGAGTATTGAGAAATGTTAGAATTGCTTTTGTGGCCCTGAATTTTAAACAGGATTTTCCTTTTCTTGTTTTGCCACCAATGCAGTCCTATTCACCCTTTGTCTTCTAGGAATTCCTAAAATTTCTGGAGTATGAAAATTTCTTTCTTGTGTTTTTTGCACTGCTATTGTTCTGTTTTAGTTATTTCTTTAACAGAGGGAGAGATAAATCCTACCTTCAGCTCTTCAGTTAGCCAACTTGATTCAGTATTTCATTTTAAAAATATATTTTTTTGGTGTCTTAAACAAAGTAAGTAAGGAAAGGGAAAGAGGATTACATTTGTGTATAAACTGCTTCCTTACAGCCACTTCCAACAGGCTTAAGTGAGGGACCTTTATGATCAGTCTCAGAATACACACCCATAGGAGCTGGCCAAATCAACTATTTTTTGAGTTTCTTGGTATATTCTCCCTTTTAGTTTGATGTTTTTACTTGCTTTTCTCCCTCAACCCACCTCTCACTTAACTTGAATATTCAGAGTTGTTAGTCTATTTTCTCCTATGTAGAAAATAATCTAAGACATTGGTTTGCATTAAAATGTTAGGAAATCAGGGGTGGCTGGGTGGCTCAGTGGGTTAAGCATTGGACTTTTGATTTGGGCTCAGGTCATGATCTCAGTACTGTGGGATTGAGCCCCACGACAGGCTCTGTGCACAGTGTCTGCTTGTCCCCCTCACTCTGCTCCTCCCCCTACTCACATATGCTCTCTCTCTCTAAAAATTAATAAAATCATTAAAATGTTAGGAATTTAATATATTTTTCCTATCAGTAGCGTGTACTTTGAAAATGATGAATGATAGCAAGCAATGCTTACAGTACTTACCCTAAGGGGTTGCTGTGGCCGGAATATGCCCTCTAAAATTCTTAGGTTGAAATCCTGATGCCCAATGTGATGGTATTAGGAGGTGGGGCCTTTGTAAGGCTATTAGGTCTTGAGGGTGAAGCTCTCATAAATGGGATTAGTACCTTTACAAAAAGACAGGAGAGTCTGCTTCTGCTCTCTCTGCACTTCTGCCTTGAGAATACAATGAGAAATCAGTGGTCTGCAACCTAGATGAGGTCCTTATCAGACCTGACCATGCTGGTGCTCTGATCTGACTTCCAGACTCCAGAACTGTGAGAAATAAATTTCTGTGGTTAATAAGCTATGCAGTGAATGGTATTTGGTTACAGCAACCTATGCTAAGACAGGGATAAATAGGTAATGGTAGCACATCAGATATTTCAGAGGCGCAGCTTTTGAAAATACAATTTTCAGACCAGCGCCACTTTACCTATTCATAAAGATAGCCCTGCCTTCTACAAATGGGATCCTTCAGCAGCTCTGTTGAAGTGTGCAATGTGAACTGTTGACAGTTATTTATTTTTTTTAGTCCCTTATAGAAAAAGATAGTAATAATGTTTATTATTACTATTTTGAGCAAAAGTCGGTGAAGTCTCCTGGATATTTGCTGGGGGTGGCTCGTTGGGTAGTTGTAAATGGGCACCTTTGGAAAAGTGGACAGTATGATGGATGAGTATGCCAGGGAGGGATTTCATTTTAACTTCAATGTCTTCTGATTTTTCTATAGAAATGGTGTAAAGACAGCAAGAATTTCTGAAAGCTCCCCTCCCTGCTTTGTGATTTCTCTCCTTTTTCTAAAAAGAAGTTTCCAGGAAGGAGATAACACCACTATGCACCCCTGTGGCTTAGAGGATTAATCCACAGTGAAGTGGTCAATCTATAGAGCAGCATCAATTCACTGGAAATGCACATGAAACAGGTTCATTATTTCTGACAACTGCCCCCAATAATTGGATCCCCCTTGCATTGGGTGGCAAGGACCTTAATGTCTTGTCTAGTGGCATTTTGGGGTTTTTGACATCTCCCTTGATTTTCATTTAATTGCTTTGGTAAGCTTAGACTAGAGTACTCTGATCTTTCCTCCCTAACCTGAGGTTCTTACTACTTCACCATGATTCCTATTAAACACAGCAGTGTTTCTCTGTTTTAAATTGAAGTATAACACACACAATAAAGTGTACACTATGATGAATTTTTACATTTGTATACAACTCACCAGCCAGATCAAGTTATGGAATGCTAGCCATGACCAGCTAACCTAATGGTTTTACTATTATTAAACTTAGAATGAGTGAATATACCATGATAGTGTCACATGATATAAAATGAGAGAAAGTTGCACAATCCTATCACAGTTTAGAATTAGAAAAGTCAGGATAACTATTTACTATAATATTGCTGCCTTTGCATGCTCTTTCCAGAGGCATCTATGTAGGAACACCACGAAAAATTTATTTTTAATGTTAAACATGTTTTAATATGCAAATTAAAACATAAAATATTAAAGCCTCTGTGTTAACCACACTTTATTATTCATCCTCCCCATGAGTCAGTTTCAGGGTTCAACATGCTAGTAATCTCTATCTTCTCCTGGGTGTCTACCACGGTTACTTCAGATTCACAGAGGCACCTAAACCCACATAGTAGCCAAGTCCCTGAAAACCTACAACTACAACTTACTTTTTTTTTCTTTTTAAGATTTTTATTTTTTATTCATGAGAGACACACAGAGAGAGAGAGAGGTAGAGATACAGGCAGAGAGAGAAACAGGCTCCATGCAGGGAGCATGATGTGGGACTCTATCCCAGGACTCCAGGATCACACCCTGGGCCAAAGGCAGGTGCTCAACTGCTGAGCCACTGGGGCATCCCTACAACTTACTTCTTTTACAAATTGTCTCATGCTTCCTATTCTTGCCTCAGTTTAATAGAAGTGTAAGAGAAGTATTTGGTAAAGTTTAAATTGTGTGTGTTTGTGTGTGTGTGTGTGTGTGTGTAACATTAAATACATCTGAAATAAATAGGCAAACCTGGGACTATCTCTAGGTTTTGTTTTTCTTCATTTTTAGTGAATTTTAGTGCACATCACACATGACGATCCTTGGCTTTTTGGTTTTGAGATTCCAAAATGATACACAGACTCACACTTGGGGTTGAGCCTGTTTGCCTTTGTTCAAACCAACAAACTGGGCATTGTCTTTGCACAGTTATCCAGAGCTCTAAATAGTTGTCAAGAATGTGTAACCAGACATGTAATTACCCGAAGTGCCCTTTTTCAGACCCCATGTTAACTAAGTGCATTCCCCTCATTTCTCACATTTGCCAGACTTGTTAGTTTCTCAAGATTGCTAGCCTAAAAGTTCAGTACTATCTGTGTTTAGGACAGCATCTCTTATGTGGCTTGAATTCAGCAAATGTAGAAAAATAAAGATAATTACTTGGAGAGCAAATTCAGGGGTTCCTTAATATACTACGAAGTATTTCTACTTGTTGAGAGACAAAATCTTTTACATAGAGGCTCTTCTTTCAAGGAAACGCAACCTGATGTAGGATAAGCTAGACATCATCTAGGCTTCTCAGCATAAAGTGGTGTGACCTTGAGTAAGTCAGTACCCTCACCTAAATCTGACCACCAGGGCAGCCAGGGTGGCTCAGTGGTTTAGCACCGCCTTCAGCCCAGGGTATGATCCTGGAGACTTGGGATCAAGTGCTGCATCGGGCTTCCTGTGTGGAGCCTGTTTCTCCCTCTGCCTCTGTCTCTGCCTCTCTCTGTGTGTCTCTCATAAACAAATAAAATCTTAAACAAACAAACAAACTTGGAGCTTGCATGTAAGCAACCCCAAATATTAAATCTGACCACCAGGGCAGCTTGAGGGACTCAGCAGTTTAGTGCCACCTTCAGCCCAGGGCCTGATCCAGGAGACCCGGAATCAGGTCCCATGACGGGCTCCCTGCACGGGGCCTGCTTCTCCCTCTGCTTGTGTCTCTGCCATTCTCTTTCTGTGTCTCTCTTGAATAAATAAATACATCTTTAAAAAAATAAATAAATCTGACCACCATTCTCTGAAAAATGCCAATGGTCATAAAGCTGTATTATTCCAAGGCTGTGACAAAGATCAGAGGAAATAGTGAGCTGGAACACATGTTTTTAACTAGTAAATGTCCTGCAATCTTTGCAATTGCTTTACTTACTGAGAAGCAATAGTTTCATGCTTCTCAGGAACCACTGAACTCACAGCCCTGAACAGGCAGTGTACCTCCTCTGTTCCAGCCCTTCTCTGGTAGCTCGAAGGTCCTTCTTGGACTGGGAGATATCAAGAGGCTACCCATAGGTATGTTCTTGAGAAGTGATGGATGATTTACATTTCCCCACGATATCTCCTGTACTAGAGCCTGTTACCAGAACTTGAAAAAGCCACCTTCAGACCTTCCCATCTCATAATTTGGCAAAGCCTTTTTGGAGAGAGTTTGACAAAATATACCAAGAACTTTACAAGTGTTCATAATCTTTGATTTTGCAATTCCACTCCTAGGAATTTATCTTAAGGAAATACTAGCATGTGTGACTGGTTAGAAATAACATAACTACTCACCACCACAAGACTGGTTTAAAAAATCATGTTATAGTCAATATAGCCATTAAAAATTAGATTGCAAGAGAATATTTAATGACATTGAAATGTGCATAACATATGAGGTGAAAAGAAACAGGTCACCAAACAGCACAGTTCAGATTATATTAAACATACCCCTCCCTACCTGCACACATCCACACACAGGCCTATGACAACAGACAAAGTAAATATATTAAGTGTTAATGATTGTTGGTAAGGATTATAGGTGAATTTTTATTTTATATTTCTCTGTATTTTCTTCTAAGAATATATGTATTATATTTAGAATCAGAAGAATGTAATTTTTTAACCCCCTCTTTTGCATTAGAGCATTAGATCTTCCAAAACTTGGTAAAAATGCATAAGTCACCTAAAATTTACTGGTCAAAAGCATGAGTTGTCCATGTGAATCTGGTTTTTAATCCTGGATTTGCTACTTTCTAAAGGTGCTATCATAGCCAAATTACTTAATGTTTCTATATCTTGGCTTTCTCATCTATGATATGGGACAAGAAAACTGCTCGCTAGACTGGCTTAAAGGACACAGATAAAGTGCTGAGTACAGTGCCAGGCACATGGTGAACACCCACTAAGTAGCGGCCACTAGTAGCAGTGGTGGGAGAGCTACTGCACTCTACCCCTATGACATCAGCACAGGCAATGTGTCAGTCTGATTGGCGGCTGCCTTCTTGTAGAGTACGGAAGAGAAGCTGGGAGTGGAAAAGGTTGAGGACCCAGGGGCCAGAGCTGTAGGGTATCTTCTTTCCATCTGGTTGGGTCAGCCCTGCCATGAGTCCTGTGCACTGAGTAGGGAGAAGCGATAGTCTTCTGTATCCTGATAAAATCCTCATGAGAAGAAACGGCCACACTTTAACTTTTCTGACGTATGATGTTCAGAGCAGCCTAATAAAAGCTGCTGGAGGAACAACATATTCTAATTTCCTGACTTGTACATAGTAAAGTTTCATTGTATTGACAGAGCCTTGCATTTAATTTCCTTAGCTTTTTAGACACAAACAAGCATCCTTAACAATAAATTGGAAATAAAAGGGAATAACTGCACAATGGAATACACATGCTGATTTGAATATGTCATTGAGTCTCATAAATACTCATTAAAATAAATGCATGGATGTAACGAAGGAAATAAATATTTTTGCTTCCAAAAACATATAGCAGCAATATAATCATATTTGGAAAATATAAAGAAAGTCATTCTTTTTCTATCGTCTATCTATGCCACACTATATTCCCTTATTTACATTATTATTTCCAGGAATTCTCTCAAACTTAGCAAAAGCCTGTATCCTTTCTTTAAAAAAAAGATTATACTTATTTATTCATGAGAGACACAGAGAAGCAGAGACATAGGAGAAACAGGCTCCTTGAGGAAAGCCTGATGCGGGACTTGATCCCAGGACTCTGGGATCATGACCTAAGCCAAAGGCAGATGCTCAACCACTGAGTCACCCAGGCATTTCAAGCCGGTATCCTTTCAAAAAATTAAATAAACATGCTTAAATTTCAAGTAAAAAAAAAAAAAGCTATTTCTAGCAACACAGTAGGGAAAAAAGTCACAAAGAGGAGTTCGAAGCCAGTAAGACACTATTTAAAAACATTTAGCTTATTTACAAATATCCCAACCAAACTGGAGATTACTCTATGCTGAAAAATATTCCTTCTGGCTTTATAACAGGCGAAATTAATTTCTATTTGGACCTTCTATTTCCTCTTTCGTTTTCTTCTGTCTTTTTTCACCTATCATCTGTTATGTATTTGTAAAAAGGTTTAAGAAATTTGTTTATAGTCTAACGTAAGGATAATTTTTAAAAAGATTTTTATTTATTTATTTGTGAGAGACACACAGAGAGAGAGGCAGAGACACAGGCAGAGGGAGAAGCAGGTCCCATGCAGGGAGCCCGATGTGAGACTTGATCTCGAGACTCCAGGATCATGCCCTGGGCCAAAGGCAGGTGCTAAACTGCTGAGCCACCCAGGGGTCCCAAGGATAATTCTTTATGGTGCTCTGTAAACTGAAGTCATTCGTTATAAAGTCAGTCTATCTGAAAATTACAGTGTAAATGAAAGCAGCTTGTAGCTAATGGTTAGAAGAAAGTTTTGTGTGATTTAAACATTTTGATGGATTTTACACAGTGCTACAAACTCACTGTGTGCATAACAAATACATGTTAGATAAGGAGAGGGATGGCAAGAGAAGTGAAGAAGTCATAGCAAAAACTATCAAATCCACCACTTTTCTACACTATCCATGTGCTAAAATAAAACCACTACATTAGGGTCAGAAAGAGTAATGGTCTTCAACTTCTATAAGAAGCATCAGAATTGTTAAGTTACTGTTATAGGTTGAATTGTGTCCTCTCAAGGAAAAACATGCTGAATCCCTAAACCTCAGTACCTCAGAATGTGTCCTTACATGGAAGCAGGGTTGTTGCAGATATAGTTAGATAAAATATAGTCATACTGCAGTACAGTGGACTCTAAATCCAATATGACTAGAGTCCTTATGAGAAGATGGCCATGTGAAGACACAGATGAGGAGAATGCCACGTGACTGGAGCTCTGCAGCTATGAGCCAAGGAACATCATAAATTGCCAGCAAACTATCAGAAGTCAGGAAGAGGCAGGGAAGGACTTAACTCTCCTACAGGTTTCAGAGGGGGTGTTGTCTACCAACACTTTGATTTCAGACTTCTGGCTTCTAGATTGTGAGACAATACATTTCTGTTAAGCCACTGAGTAGCTTAAAACTTTGTTAGGGTAGCCCTAGGAAACTAATACAATCACTTTCATTTTATTTTACAATGTAAGTTTATATTTTTTAATTCATAAAATAAGACATGCTTGTAGAGGGAATTTGTAGAACCACATGTCTCAGAGGAATGAAAAAATATCATTCAGTTTCATCAGCCAAAAAGGACTAAAATTGATGTATTTCCTCCCAATTTTTCCTTTGAATAGTTTTTAGCATTTGTACAGCTATAACTATAATCTCTTAACTATTTATAGTGATATTTCCAATTAGCATGACAATATACATTTCTATATTGTTATAAGCTTTTGGAAAACATCCTTGAAATTTGTCAACATGAGCAATGTTGCCTAGATTATTGTTGGGCAACTCTATTTTATTATTCTACTGTTTTCATTTTTTTTTTTTAAGATTTTATTTATTTATTCATGAGAGACACAGAGAGAGAAAGAGAGAGAGAAGCAGGCTCCATGCAGGTAGCCTGACACGGGTCTCCAGGATCACGCCCTGGGCCGAAGGTGGCGCTAAACTGCTGAGCCCCCCGGGCTGCCTATGTTTTCATTTTTTCAGTCATCCTTTTGGATCTGACCCTGAGAAATTAAAAATGATAAGCTCATTAATTCTCCACATTGTGCTGTGTGAGAAATAGGAGGTAGGTTATTTAGCAAAAAAACAGGCCATGAAATAGACCCTAATAGCCCATGCTCACACTTGTAGACAAGAATTCTCAGATCTATGTATAACAGGCAGTATGAAAGTGAAGCATTTGATAATTAGTGAACCAGTTAGTGACTACTTGGTCTCATGACACCGGGCGGTGACAGTATAGAGTCTGGTAGAATCAGAATCTGGTTTCCTGATTGCCACTCCTATATCATTTCCACTCAGTTCATGGCCATGATTTAAAAATGCCTTAAGTGCTGTTTAGTTTTGAACTCAGCATAAATCTATCTAACAGATACCTGTGTTATGTGATCATAGAAATCTTGGTTCTAAGTATACCTTGGCTCGTTATTTGCAAACTTTTCTCAGCCATGGAAATCTTATCTTCATAAAGTGTTACTCATATTCTCCATTTACAAACCATAACGGCAGGGAGGGCAGGCAACAAGTTCAGTTGTCCTATTAGTAACTCCCTAGACCTCAATGGGGATCCAGGCAGCCCCTGAACTGCCTCAAAACACTAGGGCTCAAAGGAACACTTCTTGTAAAAGAGAACACATAGTCTAGTTCTTCATCTACTTTGTGAGTAAAATGGCTATGCAGAAAGAACGTCCTTCTTAAGGTCTGATGTGTGAAAAGAATTAAGTTATGAAAAACAGCTTTTCAATTTTTCCTAGGCCTAGTTCTCTCTTCTGAATGTTTATCTTGTTCCCAGTTCCTGGAAATTTCAAAATGGGTGGTGACATTTATAAGTTGGCTTATGTTGTGGCTGTATACAAGAGCATTCCCTCTTCAATTCCTCTTGCCATCTACTGGCGCCCCACTTCCTCTGCATTTTCTCCTTTCTATATAACTGAAAAGCTAAGTTGTGAATTCTAAAGATCATTTTTGTATAGCACTTCCCTACAAGTACTATTATAAATCTGAATACATGAAGGCAGCTAATAATGGTAAGTTCTAATACAATAAGAGATGCAATTCTGTGATAATAAGTGGTCTTTCCTTTTTGTGACTCTGAGCTGCACTTCTAGGAGCTATAAAGACTTTATGCTGATCCAGATACACCTTTGTCCAGCACTTCCTTTCCTCAACACCAGGGTCTCCACTCCCAACTAACCTCATGGAGCTGTCTATAGCCAAGAATTAGGACAAATCCAGGTGATCCATGTCACTCATGGCCAGTCTCTTGATCTGGTTCTTTTTTTTTTTTTTCTTGATCTGGTTCTGATGATATTTTCTAAATTAGTTGGCCACTAAATATAGAATATATATAGACAAGAAGATAAAGATAACAATTAATTATTCAAAAGAATAGGAAAGGCCTCAAATTTTGTAATTCATAAATATGGCATTTGCAGTTAGTTCATAGTTTATCCTAGTTTCCTAAAAACTAGGAAATAAGTAAAGGGTAGAGCACCACTTAATCTATATTTATAGAGCATATTTTAGAAGATTTTTGAGAGTGGAATCACTATAATCAACTGAGAACTGCAAATCAATAGGACTGGCCAACTTGCATATCACCGATGGAGACTTGTAATTCATTCATTTTTAAAGGGATAAACTTGATTACAGTTGAGCTCCTCTTCAATGGAGGTTCTGATGCATATTGGCCAGGATCTGATGCACCATATTCAAACTCATGACCCTGTTTCAGTTGTGACATATTAGATGGCTGAGCATAAGAGAGGTCCATTGGTCTAGTCACTTCCTGAGATTTTGCTATACAGGCTTAGGACACAAATATGTGATTAAGTATAAATAAAAGCCTGTTATCTCGTCAGGTAGCAGGAAAGTCTAGTCCTACCTTGGCCTTCCATTGGCACAACCTGATTCCATTCACCCAAACATCTATTGAAATCAGACATACTTGACAACTATTCACCATCCCCATCCAGCTTCTCAGAACCACTTCCTATGGCTCACATCTTTATTTCTAAAGCTAGGACTATCTCTGACTTCCTTTTTGAGACCCTTAGGGATTTTTCAGGTAAAGAACTTTTCACAGTGGAACTCAATGAAGCAATCCATGTATGCAAAATACAAATTTATAAAAGGGATAAGTTAAGAGACAGTAATCCCCTTCATAAAACATTTCAAATAAGTTTTCTATAAAGAGTAAGTTCCTCTGAGTTTAAAATACTGTTCTGTTTTTTTGAAACATGTTTACAGAAAACTTTTCCATGAACACATAAACTAAGAGGAACCTACATTTTCTTTTTCTAGCTAAAGCTAGCCCAGTTGCCCAGAGTGAAAACCTGCTCATTAACACACTCCTCAGTGGCTCATCTCCATGTTTCACTTTTCTGTCTCCTTCACTTGGGCTTCCTGCAATCATCTCTTAAATAAAGTACCTGCACCAAATCTTTGTGTCAGGATCTCTTTTTGGGAGGTCTGAGCTAAGCTAACGCCCTTATCACAGAAGTGACAGGATCAACATCCCTGGTTGCTAGGGTAAGATGTCTGTCTCGCCTCTAGTCAGCTTCTTCTTTTGTTGCCATTTGATCTGCTTCAGCATCCCACGCCTTCCATCCTGTTGTGCACCAGAGTACTTACTTCCTTTTAATTCAACTGATACGCCAGTCAAAAAAGATTCTTACCCTCTCTACCAGTGCTCTACCATGGCTTTTTAAAGGGCTGAGCTTTGCTGCCAAATCTATGGCATCCACGTGTTCCATTAGCTTCTGTTGCTCATATCAATCCGTTTCCACTCTGGCTAAGAGGTATAAACAGCTGAGGCCAGGGTTATATAAATTAGAGTCTCTAAGGTCCTAAGGGGATCTTTGAATCATTTCTATCAACCCCCTAACCTGACGTGTTAGAAAACTGAGGGGCAGAGAGTGTAAGCATTTGCTTAACACCTTGTCCGTCAGAGAAGGGGAACTCAGATCTCTGACCCCTAACCTAGGCTTTCCCCTTCCTGAGATTTTTCCTAAATGCATTCCACCATTGCTTCCTTTGTTTGACTCAATTCCTCCTACTCACCACTATTCCCATCATTTATTTCCAGTTGACCTAAGTCCTCACTGACTCTGAGCCCTTAAGTTATATTCATTCAGTCCAGTTTCACAGATTTGCTACCCTCCTTGCCCTGCCTCCTGAGGTTAAAAATTTCCACCAATATTTTTGCAACAAAGAAAAAACTAGGAAATAAGTAAAGGGGTGTATGGGGGTTATCACTGATGATTTATTGCATAACTGAGCTTCCCTTAGGATTTTGTGACTGGGTGAGATGATAGCCGACTGGCCCACTGTACCCTGGGAAGATGCAGACTTATATCCCATGGCCTGCTGAACACACAAGCATCTAACCTGCCATGGGAGCTCTTGAAGTTCAAGGCTAGGATGTTTCTCCTTTGACCTGATAATCTGGCTTCTCTTTGTAACGTGCACATCACCTATGCCTTAGCTTGGTCTTCTGGTCCCACCTAAGCTGTCTAGCTTTATCTCACGGGGTTCTCTGAATTGAATTCTCTGGCCCAGTTTGTCTTTTCAACTTCACATTCTTTGTCTTAGCAAACTATCTTTCCCTCCAGCCTAAAATACCAAATTAGCATTTACTTTCCAAATTATTATCTTGCCTATCTTTTGGGGTGGGTTTATGTTGTGTTCTCAAATAGATTCTTAAGGACAAGGGCTATGATGTAAGTCTACTTCCTGATACTAGTATTGCACATGGCTTGTTATGGACTGAATGTTTGTGTCCCCCATGTGTTGAAACCCTAAGTCCCAGTGTGCCTGCATTTGGAGATAGGGCCTCTAAGGAAATAATAAATAATTAAGGTTAAATTTATAAGGTCATAAAGGTGGGACCGTGATAGAAAATAACAGGGTAGTTGTCCTTATAAGATGAGATACCAGATGTTTTTTGTTTGTTTGTTTTTTCCTCTCTGTATAGTAGCACTGAGGAAAACCCATGTGAGGACAATAGTGAAAAGGTGGCCATTTGCAAGGCAGGGAGATAGCTCTCATGGGAAACCAAATCAACTGGAACATTGATCTTGGATTTCTATGCTCCAGAATTGCGAGAAAATAAATCTGTTATTTAAGCCCCCTAGTTTACAGTATTTTGTTATAATAGCCTGAACTAACATAGCACTGTTGATTGAGAAAATGGCCCCTACCTTCAGATCTCAAGCAGAGTTACAAACTGGGCGGGTGTCACTGCTTGTGCCTAAAAAGTTAACTTTTCACGGAGTCCAAAACCAAACCTTCCTTTGTCACCACCACTCAACAACTTGTATCCTTTCCTCTGTTCCTCCCAAGTGTGAACAAAGCTCTAAGCCACAAGCAAATCTTTTACCCTCTTGTCTATACTGACTGGCATCCCATCAGAAGCTGAGTTTTAAGAGTCTACAGGCCGAAACTTTGTATCTCCTTTCTTCAGGTCTTATTACTCTGGGCTGTGCTCCTGAGACCTCCTCTTCCTGGCTCTTCTAACCTCTAGTCTTCATCTCATAGACAGAAGAGGAAATGGAGGCTCAGAATTTAAGCAACATGTTGAAGGTTGCACAATTGATAGAACTAGGTTCAAACCTAGTGCAGTTTTGCCTCAAATTTGGCATACTTTCCAAATGATTTTTAAAGATTTTATTTATTTTAGAGAGAGTGAGAGAGAGAATATGAGTGTGGGGATGGGGAGTGGCAGAGGGGGAGTTAATCGACTGAGTCACCCAGGTCCACTAGACCTGTTTAATGTTCTTCCTATACAACTAAAATTTATAATGATCTGCTTTTAACTATAGATATTTATGAGACTGTCTCATACCCATTATCAAATTGTAAGTTCTTTGAGAATAGCTGGCTTCATTTTCCTTATATCTCAGGCAATGGCTAAGCCAGTGCCGTGTGCTGGGTAAGGCACTTCAAGGAAAGGTCCTGAATTAAAAATGAGAAGTAACCGTCACAATGGTGACATGGACAATAGCAGTTTAGGAGAGAGCGATTCAGAGAAAGCTTTTAAGAGAAGGAACAGTTGGTTTCTGAGTTGAGCTTGAGATGATGGAGAATCTGGCTGGGCAAAGAAGAAGGGGATGGTCTGAGGTGGGCTTCAAAACCATGAGTGAACCTGTGGAGGGAGGTTGGCTTACATGGTGGGGGGGGGGTGTACTGAGTTTCTGCATTGGGTTCAGCTATGCACAAACAAGTCAATTATCTTCTTTATTTTTATTTTTTATTTATTTACTCATGAGAGACACAGGCAGAGGGAGAAGCCGGGTCCCCGCGGGGAGCCCGATGTGGGACTCAATCCCAGGACCCCAGGATCATGACCTGAGCCCAAGGCAGATGCTCAACCGCTGAGCCATCCAGGTGTTCCAATTATCTTCTTTATACATTGGTTTCTCAATGTGTAAAGTGGGAAAAATAAGAGTACTTATCATTTGGGGTTAATGAATAATAATGAAATAATGTGTATAAAGGACTTAGCACATTGTCTGGGCCTAATATGTGTTATCTATTATTAATTACAAATATTTGGGACACCTGAGTGGCTCAGCAGTTAAGCGTCTGCCTTCAGCCCAGGTCGTGATCCTGGGGTCCCGGGATTGAGTCCCACATTGGGCTCCCTGCATGGATCCTGCTTCTCCCTCTGCCTATGTCTCTGCCTCTTTCTCTGTGTCTCTCATGAATAAATAAATACAATCTTTAAAAAAAATAAATACTACTAAAATACTATTAGTAGTAACATGGCCTGAAATTTCACATGCTCGCCAATCTGAGTAAATGATTTACCCTCACAGATAACGCCATTGCTGTGAATACATTAAAAAAACAAAATCATTTAGAAGTACTACTACATTCGCAGCAACACTTTGGTTACTATGATTTTCCTAATCAAAGAATTCCAGGGGTCCCTTACAAGGGATTCTCATAGTTGAAAATTTTGGAAACCAAACCGTTGAGAGGCAGGAGAGTGCTAAACGTTTCCTGGGTAAAAGATTAACTCGGATGAATGGGAGTCTTGGATTTTTGGAGTAGGCTGACCCAGTGATAATCCCTGTTCCACTTCCAGGCTGTGCTTTTAAGGAATTTAGGCACGTTCCTCATGTTTCAGTGCTTTGGTTTCCCCATCCTTAAAATGTGGATACTAATACACAAGGGGTACAAGACAGGTTAAATTGGGTGCTGTACATTAAGCAAGAACCGCTAGATGATGACGACGCTGGTGTCTGTGAAGCCCAGTTGTGAAGGGCCTTAGATTTTCATCCTGTAAGGAGGGCCCTTGTTCTCCAAGTGTGATCCCTGTAACAGCAATATTTGCATCATCTGACAGCTTGTGAGAAATGCATACTCTCGGGCCTACTCTCGCAGACCTGCTGGACTCTGGAGGTGGGGGGTCAGCCATCGGCGCTTTTACAATCCCTCCCGGTGATTCTGACGCACGCAGGTTGGAGAAAGAACCTGCCGCGAGGTAACCCACGGAGCCATTCAAAGTTTTTGTACAGTGGAGCGATGTGATAAAAATGACCGGTGGTGCACAGACATCCCATATTCATCCCTATTTAACAGGATCAAACTGCCCACCTACCGACGAGCTTCCGAAGTTGCTGGCAGAAGCCTGTTTATATTGATCCTTAATGATCTGTAGGCACAAAACGGGGGTTAGTTAGCACTTGGGGCCCCCCACACAGGGCTCACCTCCCGAGTGCGGTAAGGAAGACAGTGCCAGGCGCTCAGAGGGGATTGTTCTGGGCTCGGTTTCCACGGAGAGCCTCGGGACCCGCGGCCAGGTGATGCTCAAGGGACGCCGCACCTACACGCCTGTCACAAATGTCGCCTGCAAGATAGGAAACGAGAACCGTGTGAGGAAACCGGAAATGAGGGTCGGGGGGGGGGTAGAGAACCCATCCGGAGGTGGGGGAGGGGAAGGGGGAGGGGAAGGGGGCCCCGCGCCGGCGGGGGGCCCGGGGCGACCCCCCCCCCTTCGCGTCCCCGCGACGCCCGGGCCGGTGCGCCTCAGCGCGTCTGCGGCCGGGGGCCGCGTCCCTGCGGCTCCGTGTATTGTTAGCGCGAGATGGGGCGTTTCCTCGGCGCCGGCACCTCGGGGGGAGTCCCGGGGCGCCTCCTCCCCGCCCCGGCCTTGGTGCGCGCCGCCCGCCGGCCGGCCATTGTTCGGGCCGCACCCCTGCTGAATATTCACGCCGCGCGGGCGGCTCGCCCCGCGCCCTCCCCGGCGGGGCTCGGGCTGGGAGCGTTTCCGCTCGCTTTTCCTGCGGGGAGGGCGCGGGGAGCCGTGTTCTCTCTCCTCAGAATATATTTTCGGTGTCCCGTTTCTCCTCCTCCCGCGCCGCCGCCGCCGCCGCCGCCGCCGCCGCCGCCGCCGCCGCCCCCTCCCTCCCCGCCTCCCTCCCCGCCTCCGCCCCCGCCCCCGCCCCCGCCCCCGCCCCCCGGGTTATCTTTGTCTCGCTGCCTCGCGCTCACTCGCTCAACTCTCGGCGGCGCCGCGGCCCCACGCTCGGGGCCCGTCCTCCAGGCGCGCGGCGCGGGGCGCGGGCGCGGGGCCTGAGGCGCGGGCGACGCCCGGGGGCCTGACGGCCGCCCCGCGCCATGGTGTGAGCGCCGCCGCCGCCCCGCGCACGCTCCGTCCGCCCTCCGCGCGCGGCCCGGGCCGGCCGACAGCCCCAGCCCGCCGCCGCCGCCGCCGCCGCCGCCGCCGCCGCCGCCGCCGCTGCCCGCGGCCTCGCCGGGCGGAGTCCGGCCGCCCGCTCCCGTGCGAGGAGGCGCCGTCGGCGGCCTGGCCTGCGGCGGAAAGAGATAGGCAGGCGGAGAGACTCATTGGTACCGCTTCGTTGGGTGGCAAAAAG
This sequence comes from Nyctereutes procyonoides, assembly GCF_905146905.1. Lineage (NCBI taxonomy): Eukaryota > Metazoa > Chordata > Mammalia > Carnivora > Canidae > Nyctereutes > Nyctereutes procyonoides. The sequence goes on along the minus strand of NW_026575049.1, from coordinate 42,221,809 downwards.
GGAAAATGGCGAACGACTCCCCTGCAAAAAGTCTGGTGGACATCGACCTCTCCTCCCTGCGGGTGAGTGGCCACGACGAGCCCCCCGCGGGCGCGCCGGGAGCGGGGAGCCGGGGCCGCGCCCTGCCCGCCGGGCGCTCGGGCGCTCGGGCGCTCGGGCGCTCGGGCGCGGCGGCCCCTTTGTCTGCCTGCGGCGGCGAGTGCGGGGCGGCGGGGCGCGACCCTCCGCGACCCCCCGCGACCCCCCGCGGCCCCCGCGCCCCGGGCGCGGCCCTCGGGCGCTGGGGGACCGCGCGGGGCGAAGCCCGCCGGGTGTGCCGTCGCCCGTTCTCTCCCGCCGCCCCGCTTTATTTATTCATTGTTGTGCTGCTTTTAAGATTCTCACCCCTCCCTCCCTCCCCTCCTCTTCACCAGGATCCTGCTGGGATTTTTGAGCTGGTGGAAGTGGTTGGAAATGGCACCTACGGACAAGTCTATAAGGTCGGTGCGAGCCTCCGTCTTTGTTTCCCGTGGCGCGTTGAAACTTCTGGTGGGGGAACGGGCAGACGGCTGATAAACACGCCGCCGACTGCAGGCCACGCCGCTTGGCCGAAGTTGGGAAAGGGGTTTCGCCCTGCAGTCCCTCTTGTTTTTAAACAAGAGTTTACATTCAGGCTGGCCTGAAAGGACCTCGCTCGTTTCCTGGCTTTGAGATAAGGAAATAAGCTACACTCTTAGGCATGCACTTTTCTCCAGGAAAACGGGAAAACATTTTTTTTTTTTTTCTTCTCCCCGTCAAGGCGACTTTAATTCTTTTCGTTTTCCCCAATTCCGGCCCTCTTGAGTTTGTGTGTGTTAATTAAAATTGAGTATAGGCAGGCCTGGCCTATGATTATCTTAAACCACTGCCTTGGCCTTCTTGGAAATTGTCGTCATGTTGCCTCGTTTTGATGTTTGCCAAGTGCTCAAGGTGAGGAGTCCGGTGTTACCTGGGACTTCTACGGATGCATACATACATATTTTGGGGAAGCAGAGAGGGGTGTGTGTTTGGGCACCAGGAGCAGGAAGGATTACAGCATGAGGATTATAAAATCTGAATTCCAGGAATAACCTGTTTGACAGGTGTGTAATTGAAACAGAGATGAGGGAGAGCGAGGAGTCAAGAGGATGCCCGGATTTCACACCCACCCTAGGCCTCTCTCTCTCTCTCTCTCTCTCTCTTTTTTTCGTTTAATCCCGACTCCCCCCCCCCACCCCCCAAGTGAAACTAACAAATCTGGAGACTGTGAGTCTGCTCTGAGTAGCTGACACCTGATGTGACTAACAGTGCCGTTCGTTTTGTTCAGTGCACATTGTAGAGCTTCTTGAAAGAGCTGTAGGTAATGGAGGCACAGGCCTTGAAAATTTGAAACGGAATGTTAGATTTCCCCTGTCCTGATTTATTTCTTATTAATAAAGGTTTGCTAAAAGTAATCTGCACTGGGGGTGTTTTCTAGCTGTTAGAGTGGATACAAGGTCCGGCTAGAGGAAAATATCTTATGAAGCAAGGCTTTGTGGTTCACCATGAAGAACTGTCATTGTCTCATTGAAGATGGAGGGAGGGGGCTTGGAAGCTGACTGTAGACATTTTCTTAGGCCAAATTAAGTGTGGATCCTATTGTCTCTCTTAACGCTTTATGAATAGGGTTTATCTGTCGCTTGAACGTCTCTCCCCAGCCCCGACTTCCCCTGGCCTGGGCTTCTGTACCAGGCTGTGTACCAGCCAGTGGTCTGAACTTGAGTCTGTATTCTTAGGTGATCTCAAGTGAATTAGCATGTGTTTTGTTGGTTAACTGTTGGGGCTGCGGCCAGATTTTTGAATTTGAAAAGGAGCCCTGTTAACTCAGGCTGCTGGGCTCAACTGAATTTGGAAGCCTTTGGAAAATTTTGGAAAAGAGTGTGTTGCAACTCACTGAGTGGCCTGGTAACTGGCTCTAAGACATTCTCCCCAGCCCCAGTGTTTGTTTAAGCCCCAGTCGGTTTTTTCTAACCCAGTTTTTCTGGCCAAATCTAAGTGGTGAGGGTACTCTTCCAAGTAAGTTAGCCAAAGCTTGTTTTTGACCTGGTTACACAGTAGTTGGATTGTTTGTATCTTCCTCAGACAGCATGGATGGATGTGAAGGGCAATGAAGTAAACTAGAAGCCTACAGTCTTGCTTTTAAACCATAAGAAGAAAGAAAGAGTGAAACCTGACTATGAATTAAGTGGCTTTAAGAGGTGGGAGTTCTTTATGGTAACAGTTTGGGCAGGTTCATTGTTCAGTTTTTTCCCCTCTTCATTTCCTTTGGTTCCGTCTCCTCCTTCTCCCAAGCATTTGAAATAGATTTGCTGAGTGGTGCAGTTGGGAAGCATTTGGAATACTGGCAGTGACACAGCTCTCTGACTACAAAGTCTGTACAGTTGAGAAGAAATTCTCAAATTATGCAAACCTAACGAATTAAGAAATCTGTGCAAGAGTGGCATACACACACAGAATAGTGCCTGAGATTTTGCTCACCAGCAGTTCTTTTTTTATTCTGGAAAATTGCAAGCATACACAAGGAAGAGAGAGTAGATCACTCAGTTTAACAGTTAATCAGTACTTGACTGATCTGCTTTCATCTATAGTCTTCTTCCATTAGTATTTTAAGGTAAAGCGTAAAATACCATTTCACCCATAAATATTTCAGCATGTATCGTTTTTGTTTTTCAGATAATCGCAATGCCCTTCTCACACCTAAAAAGTTAATTCCTTAGTATCACATATTCAATGTTAAGGTTTTCCTGATTTTTTTCATACATTTTTTCTTACTATCAGAATATTTATGAACGGATACTGGGAAGTTCAGTCTTGGTAGATGGTAGAAATAGGAGAAGCAGTTAATATCTCCATTTGCTTCTCCCTTTCAGTGTCAAATGGTTTACATTATGCAGAGTCATTTATTTAGCATTTGTTGAGGTGATTTGCATGTGGTGGTTTGGGATTGGATTAATAATACTAGCATTTGTTTTTATTACTAAAGAACTGTGAATAGCACCTAAGAAAATATCTGTGATAACTTGTTTATAAAGAAGCTTTTTTCTTAACATAACTTCAGGTAAAATACCTTTAAGCTAAACAGCCTGTAGCCCTAATTTGTTTCATTGTTATATTTTCTAGTTTCTGTTTTTTTCCATGAACTTTTAATTTTTTTAGTGATTGTGGTTGCTTATTTTGAGAAGGTTATATTAACATGAGGCGAATGAGTAAAAAGGGAGTTTTCTGGGTTTTGATAGGTTTTATGAAAGTGGCTTTTTTTGAGGGTTTTTAAATTTTCTCTAACAAATTGGCAAATAATTTGAGTATGTTGAACAGTATATAACTGTGTTAAGGAATAAGAGTTGAAACACCATATTCTATTTAGAGAAATTTATTTTTTGCATTAGGTTTCTGAGGGATCACAGAGAAGGATACTTACAAATTAAAACAAGAAAAACATTGTGAATTTCACTTTAGGTTTCCTTCAGAGTACCATCTATTTGTAAAAGAAGTATTTATAAGATGATCTTGTGCATGTTGAGTAAATCTAGTGAATTTTAATTATTTTCATCAAAGGGGAACAGTGCTTAAAAAACAATGAGAAAAAATAAGTTTTGTTTTTGTGTTATATTAGGTTTTACTATTTTTAATATTTATTTGGCCATTTTTGTTGTTTCCTTGGGATTACTGTTACCCTGTTATTTTGTATTTTGTGAGCATACAATGACTGGTGTTCCAAATGTCTTGACTGGGAGAAGGAAAATCTTGCATCTGGAAAGGTGTAGTGTAGGTAGTGAGAGGGGAGGTTGGGGAGTTTAGAATCCGGCAGGTGCAATGTCTGGGGTTAGGGCTTGCTCACAGGAAGGATGCCACTCTTGTGGAGGATTGAGCATCTTGACCCTGTCTGATCCCTGTCCTTGGAGGAAGGGTAGGCTGTAAACTTTGGAAGTTGAGGAGGGAGTACTCTGGGCCCAAAGATGGTAAGCAGAAGCAAAACTGGGAGTTTGCCACCGGATAAGGCATGGTGCTAAGGCTGTCCCCCTTCATTTACTGAAGAAGTGGGGGAGGGGGTGTGTCACAGAATGGCTGAGGGTGACTGCTTTGGGTATGACAGGAAGTTTAGGAAGGAGTGGGTATCTGGAGAGAGGTGATTTGCTTCAAGTTAAGGAGGGATGAGGGGTTGTGGAAAGGGAGGTGGGCGGGGGGGTGGGGGTGACTGGGTGACGGGCACTGAGGGGGGCACTTGATGGGATGAGCACTGGGTGTTATGCTATATGTTGGCAAATTGAACTCCAATAAAAAATAAAAATTAAAAAAAAAGTTAAGGAGGGATGTCATTCTATGAATACTGAAGAGTTATTGAAAACTTTGTTGGGATTAGGGATCCCTGGAAATAAGAAACATGATCACTTGATGTTTGGGGAAGGAGCAGGTGAGATGGTTGGCCTAGGGCAATGGTCTAGAAGAGAGGAGGTAAAGGCCGGGCCAAGGTAGTAACAGTGACGATGGAGAGGAAGGGTGTTGGGCTGGACTCTTGGGCATTCTTCCTTGTTGAAGTCTGCCTGCTAAATTCAGTCATTCTCCGGAGGCTTTGGTGTGGCCCTTTAAATGGGTACATTGTTTGCCCACTGGATTAGGAGGAACCTTGGGATCTGTGAAAGTGCTAAAATTACTTTCGATTGCTCAGCAATAGAGTGCTGTATAAATTGTGTGGCTTTAAAAATTCATTAGCCTAATATTTCGGCTCAAATACTTAAACTTTTGTGAGGGGTTTCTCTAAATGTTATTCCTTAAGTGTAGCCTCTCTTTTTCTCAGCTGGAGATAAGACATCCACTGGGGCAAAATGAATTTTGAGGAACTAAGTGATTTCATTACGAGAAGGATTCAACTGCCACGGAGTGGCATGTACAGGCTTGTTCTGAGACATAGGGCTCCTTCATGCTAGAAGAATTCTGGGCTTGGGTAAGGTGGGAGGAAGCCAACCCCATTGAACACATGTTGGTGTGTAGCTCCCTTAAAAAATATCAACTCCAAATTTCCAAAACTTCGTCAATTAAACAGAATCACAAAATAAAAGCTTTATAGAAAATCCAACTACCAGATAAAATCTTACTCATGATGGTTTTTAAAATTTCTTACTGTCTGAAACTTTCTAATAATTCATTTGCATAGCTGCAAACTTGTATTTTTGCCCTTTTTTCTTTAAAAAATTTTTTTTTTATTTATGATAGTCAGAGAGAGAGAGAGAGAGAGAGAGAGAGAGGCAGAGACACAGGCAGAGGGAGAAGCAGGCTCCATGCACCAGGAGCCTGACGTGGGATTCGATCCTGGGTCTCCAGGATCGCGCCCTGGGCCAAAGGCAGGTGCTAAACTGCTGCGCCACCCAGGGATCCCTTTGCCCTTTTTTTCTTTACCAATTTTAGATATATGTATATCTCTACATATTGAGCTAATCCAAAAGCATTATCTGGGGTTACTTCTTGTGCAGTGTGTGTAGATTTGGTGGACTGATACTAGCAGGGCAAAGATTTTGAAGTAATATGTGCTACTTTTGAAATAATACATCCTGAACAAGTGTGCTAGTAAGCCAAGGAATAATCATTTAAGGGATTTCATTCCCAAGGAACTGAAAATATTATTAACTGGAGATTGATGCTTTGACGCATGAATTTCATGCATGGTTTTTTTTTTTTTCTTCTCTATTAGTAAATAAATACTTGGTCATCTGGTTGTGAACAGCTAGCTGCTTAAGCTGAGAGATTGCCTACTTTTAGGGCATCAGATGTTTTCCATCTCTTGAGTTGTTTTAAGTTTATGATGCCTGTGCTGCCTATCATTAATATATTAGTGCTTTCATTTTTCTACATTAATTTCTAAAGATTGGTAGACAGCAATAGAATATTTAAATAACTGCACAAGTGTACTGTTTCAGACCCAGTTTGTCCAGACACTGAAGCACAACTGTTGACCAGAGGGCAGCACTAATATGTGATAACTGGAAGGCTCTCTCCGCATCCTATAATATGGGTCTATGATGGATTGCATGCAAGGGCAGACCCCATGACAGTTGACTATATTTGAGGCAAGGGCTTATTCCACAGTAAGTTCTTAAAATCAAACAGTACGTATTTGGAATTTCTGATAATTTTTTTTTAAGATTTATTTATTTATTTATTTATTCAAAGAGAGCGAAAGAGAGGCAGAGACACGGGCAGATAGAGAAGCAGGCTCCATGCAGGGAGCCCGATGTGGGACTCGATCCCGGGTCTCCAGGATCACACCCCGGGGCAGGCGGCACTAAACCGCTGCGCCACTGGGGCTGCCCGAATTTCTGATAATTTTAAGAGTTCAGTTTTAGTCCACCGTATTAGCTTTTGAAGTCAGTTCTTCAAAAACATTCACAGATGGTGATTGTACTTGCATGCGATTGCTTTGAATATTTACTACAAACAGATTTTTTTATGAATTCAAATTGGTTTCTTTTAATACTACTGTGGATCACCCGTGTTAAGGTATTAAAATATATTTAATTTGGGACCAATTACTTTATGATCAGGGGTAGAGAATTCCAACTGCTGATTTAGCTTTTTGAAGACTTGGTTGGCAGTTATTTTGTTGTCATAACATGATAAAACCAGAGTTGAATCAAGATAAATATTTTGGACACATGGAGGGATGGCTAGGAGGAGAATGGAGAAGGCCAGGTGATGTACTGTCAGTGACCAGTGTAGGAGCCATGTGCTCTTAGGTTTTATAATGCTATATGACTATTCACTGGACAGAATATGATATACTCTCTGTTAGGAGGCTGGTTCAGTAATAAAAGTCTGCTGGTATTATTCATAGAAGTGATGGGAGGCACCGTGTTGGGAAGCAATTTTTAGCAGTTTTTTTCTATCAGAATTTCAAAAGAAAGGACAGAGAATGAGAAGTTTTAGAACTTTTGGAAACTCTGACATCTGTGTGGCATGAGGAGAAACTTAGAACTAAGTTGGGGAGACAAAAGCAAAACGATTAATCATACAGGGCTGGTTTCATGCCACTAACAGTTCTCACTGTGCTCTTGCCCAGGTTGGGCCCTGGGCACTATTCTGCATGTTGGGTATACATACAGGGGTGAAGGAAGCAGGCAGTTTCCTTACCCTCAAGGAGCTCAGAAAGGATGGGGATGGACCCAAAATGCCAAGTATGTTATATCCACTGTAAATCCAGTAATGTCTCTATCTTGGTAGGTCCTCCACCCAGCATATTTGCATTCACTAGTGCATGGAACTGGCTAAGACTTCAAGTGCACTTCTTCAGCATCAGAGGGCTTGTTACAAACAAATGACTAGAAAAGCGAAATGAAAAAGTAGACATACAAAATACCAGCTTATGTCTTTTTATTATTAGGATGAAAAGACCTAAGCTTATATTGTTAAATTGCTATAAAAGTTTTTGCAGTTATTCTCAGTTTCTGAAATTCTCTCCTTGTATACCCTACTCAGCCTACCACACTTTGAGGAGCAGTGAATGGGCAGGATTGATTCTGGGCTCTTCTTGAGCTCCAGGGTTGATTTGTTGCATCAGCAAGCTGGAGAATGGTCATTGTCCAAGCCTGGCAGGTGTTCCCCCACCCTGGAGAAGTAGGGAGCCTGAAGCACAGGCTGACCACAGCTTTGTGCTTAATTTGCCTTTGAGCCCTGGGGCATTGTAACTATCTCAGATAGGGCCCATTGCTGACAACTTATCCTGTTAAATTTAAATAGTTTGAGAAAAACCCATACTTTTACATTATGACTTAAAAACTTTATCTTCAGGGATCCCTGGGTGGCGCAGTGGTTTGGCGCCTGCCTTTGGCCCGGGGTGCGATCTTGGAGTCCCGGGATCAAGTCCTGCGTCAGGCTCCTGGCATGGAGCCTGCTTCTTCTTCTTGTGTCTCTCTCTCTCTCTCTCTCTCTCTCTCTCACATAAATAAATAAATAAATAAATAAATAAATAAATAAATAAATAAATAAATCTTAAAAAAAAAGCAACACTTTATTTTCATCTTATGATAAATAGGGCCTTATTAACCATCAGTTATGAATGCATGTGTTTGCAGCCAAACGATACTGAAGTTCTCTTATCACATCTTGAAATTTTCCTCTTCCCAAGACGTGTCTATTTTCAGTTTTTAGTTGCCATCTCTGAAATTTACTGCCATTATTTTTAAATTTTATGCTCATGTAGCTATTTCATCAGTTATCAGTTTTATGCGTTTGTTGACTTTTTGTAACAGTAGTTATGGTTTTGGACTACAGTTTTTGAATTTCTGCAGTAGTCAAAGATTAGCTCTTAAATACACCTCCTCCTCTAAATGAGTACATATATCATAATTTTGGGTTAAGATGATAATTGTTTATATTATTGTGACTATGTAAAAACCATTTATTTCTGAACCATGCAGTCTAATATGATTGTATTTCCTTTTTAAAACATCAGTTACCCCTCATATTGACATTTTTTGATTCGCTTAGTTTTCTGTATACCATTGATTACTTTCTCCCTGAAATACCCTGTAAAAGATACATCAGATGCCCAGCAAAGTTAGGTTATTATCAACAGTTTTTCCAAACACTTCAATATGTCAGATAATTTTTTTGTTTCGGATAACCTATTCCACTTTTTTTTCTCCCAGGAGGTACCTCAGAGCTGCCCAGGTATGGTTGCCCCTTAGACCTGGTGCATAACTGTTTCCTGGATACAATAGTCTTCTTTCTGGATTTGTTACTTTATTTTCCTGAAGCACACCTTCTGGTAGCTTTATTTATTTATTTGTAAAGATTTCATTCATTCATTCATGAGAGACACAGAGAGAGGCAGAGGGAGAAGCAGGCTCCATGCAAGGAGCCTGACGTGGGATTCCATCTGGGGACTCCAGGATCACGCCCTGGGCCGAAGGCAGGCGCCAAACCGCTGAGCCACCCAGGGATCCTCTCTAGTAGCTTTATAAGAAAGGTGCATGGCATATGGCATGTAAAGGTTTGAAGTCCTTGGAGGGCTGAAAATGTCTTTCTTTTGCATTGGATTTTTACGTAATTCTCATACAATGTATTCTAGGTTGAACCCTCTTTTTTTCCCTTGGAATTTTAAGACATTGCTCTTTTGTTTGAGTGTGACCTGTTTCAAACTTCTTTAGAGAAGCTTTTAGGATATTCTGCTTATTCTTGATATTCTTAGTTTTTTATGAGTATCTTTCATTGTCATTCACTGTTTTGAGTACTTAGTTCTTTTTATCTGGAGATATTCTTTTTTTCCCTGGGAAATATTTTTGTTCTTCTCTCCAACTTCTCTGTTTTCTTTTTTTGGAAGTTCTATTAGTCATCTCTTCAATTTATTTTTTTATCTTCTCTACTTTTTTTGGGGGGAGGTCTTTTTGCTCTATTATGAGATGTCTTTGACTTACACATTTCAATATTTCTGTTAATACTTTTAACTTTATCATTTTAAATTTATATGAGCAACCCTTTTTCCTACTTTGTTTTTAACTGCATGTAATCTTTTGTGGCTATGTCATCTATCTGAAAGTATTGAGTATAGGTTTTTTTGTTGTTAGGTTGATTTTGTTTTCTTGTGCTTCTGCATTTTTTCCGTTTTGTTTTTTCCCCAGATTTTATTTTTCCTATTTGTTTATTTTAGCCTCTGTTTAATGCTAAAGATTTTCTTTTAAGTGTCTGAAGATTAGTCACTCTGCTGGTATTTAAAAGGAAGGTACTGGAAGTGATTGGAAGGTCAGTGTCCATGAGCAGGAGGCTGTTGATTGGTGGTACTTCAGTGTAGGGAGAGCATGTGGGGATCAGTATGTTCTCGTGGGTGGGGAGTCCCACTTATTAATACCTGTAGATCTTTTCTTTGGGGTCAGTTTCTCTAAGAATACTCCGAGGCCTTTCCTGCCTAGGGGCTATCCATCTGTTCATTGGAGTTCTGGGATTCAGGGTGGAGGAATGAGGCTAGAGTTCCTGCAGCCTAATAGCTTAACTTTTCAAACCTGTGCCCAGTACTTTGTCTCATGTCCTCTCATCTGGAGCAGTTGTCCTTCAATTTCTCCAGAGACTAAACCTCTGGCTTTTTATAGGTATGGTGTGATGTGAAATATGAAATAGTCACCAGACTGTGAGATTCTGAGAAAGGTTCTGGGGCATTTAGTCACTAAATACTGGTGCTGTGGATTTTAGCTATACACTTTTTTATTTTTTTATTTTTTATTTTTTATTTTTTATTTATGATAGTCACACACAGAGAGAGAGAGAGAGAGAGAGAGAGAGAGAGGCAGAGACACGGCCAGAGGGAGAAGCAGGCCCCATGCACCAGGAGCCCGATGTGGGATTCGATCCCAGGTCTCCAGGATCGGGCCCTGGGCCAAAGGCAGGCGCCAAACCGCTGCGCCACCCAAGGATCCCTACACTTTTTTATTTTTTAAAAGATTTTATTTATTCATTCATGAGATACACAGAGAGAAGGCAGAGACCTAGGCAGAGGGAGAAGCAGGCTTCTCGTAGGCAGCCCCATGTGGGATTCAATCCAGGAACTCCGGGATCATGCCCTGAGCCAAACGCAGTCGCTCAACCTCTGAGCCACCCAGGCGTCCCTAGCTATACACTTTATACTTCATGGTATCATTGCTTCCAAATGACGATCTCCTCTCAGGGTTCTATGGGGGCATATCGCCTCACTTGTATCCTTCTCAACAGGTACTTAGGTTGTAACATTTTCCTCTTTAGTAAGTGAATTGCCTCTCAGTCCAGTTTTTAGCTGTCAGAACCCGATAGAAATGATTTCTGCTGTTGTCTCTTCCCCCTTTATCTTTTCTTTTTCTGTTTACCTTGTAGTTATTTCATGGGAATTAACCCTCATAACTCATGTGATCAGTCCATTATTAGAAGTTAACTAGTCATTGTATCTTTGATTTTTAAACTTAACTTTGATTTTAAACCTACATTTTACTTATGTAGCTGCTCCTTTTTGGTCAGAATGACAATAAAACAAGAGCAGCAACAATATTGAAAACAGTCCCTTAGTGCGTGACCTCTGGACTGATACTTAATTTGGGAAATGCAAGCCCAGGGAGATGAGGATAAGGAGGAGGGAAAGTGAGGCACAGTACAGAGCAGTGCAATGTTATGTGTCATGAGGCTTGCTGCTTGCTGCTGCTTTGAATAAGCCTTGAAGATACAGAAATTTGTTCAGTGGATTTGTTTGGGGTTTTTTGACAGCTTTTTTGAGGTATATTTTATGTATCATGAAATTCACCCATTTCAACCTTACATCTCAGTGATTTTTAGGAAATTTACCTGGTGGTGCAGCCTCACCACACAGGTCAGTATAGGATACTCTCCTACTCTAGCAGGATCCCTCATAATGTATTTACAGTTAATCCCTATGTGAGCCCAGAGCTCCAGACAGCTACTTCTCTATTTTCTGTGTCTATAAATTTGCCTTTTTTGGACATTTCATATAAATGGAATCATACAGTGTGTAGTCTCTGGCGTCTGTTTTCTTTTACTTTGCATAATGCTTTTGAGGTTCATTCACACTAAGAATGTATTCCTTTTTATTGCTGAGTAGTTTTTCACTGTATGGATAATGTTGCATTTTGTCTATCTGTTCATCAGTTGACGGACATTGTTGTGGTTTCTAGTTTCTGGCTGTCCTGAGTAATGCATTCAGCAGATGTTTTGGCTTGGTACCCTGGATGTGTTCAGAAGAGCTATGCAATGGGATTGCACATTGGAGCCTTATGTAGCATGGGGTGGTGATCTGCCTGGGTCTTCCCGTTTCTCAGTAGTATAATCAGACATCTAGTTCTGATGACCCTGTGTGTGTCTGTCTGTTTCCCTGAAGCCCATACCTTCCCACTCTCATTATTAGTCATCTCTGGGTTTAAGTCATTTCTTTAAACATGAGTACAGTTTCTTATCTCTGTAAAGACAACTGTTCGCTATCAATGAGGTCGTTGGTAACAAGAACCAGGCTAAACCAGTTTTTCCTTCACACTGTTTTTTGGGGGGATTCCAATGTGCAATAGCCAGCCTATTTACCACATGATGCTAAAAGACAGGAGTGTTCATTTATCTCAAGCAGAAGCTATTGACTCGCCATGATTTAAAAAAACAAAACAAAACAAAACAAAAAAAAACAACACCACAGGATCTATTGTCTTTGGCCAGAGGATATATATACCAAGTTTAAGTGATTTGTCATATGGGGGAATATGAGTAATCATTTGATTTGCTTCAAGTATACCTTTTAGAGTATTTTTCTCATTTTTTATTCTAAAGATTTTTAGGATGTCTATTAGGGATTTATTGCATTAACAAATTTAATAGGATATATGTTTTGGAAATTCTTGTGCTTAGAACTTTCATTCTTACCTACTTATGGTGGTGACAGACTACTGCTGACTACCAGAACTGCCCCCCATCAGGTTTCCCTAAGATGCTCTGTATGTAATTGTTGTGTAGTTTTATGGTTATTCTGTTTTGAGATCTCAGATCAAAGACTGAATATTATCTGACTTAGGGCTGTACATCTCAGGGACATAAAATTTATTTTTAGGGATCCCAGGATAGGCACTGAGTATTATTGCCTGATGTTAAGGATATGCATTCAAATGACGCACAATTCACTGGATGTGTTTATTCACCTGGTAGGGCATGTCTTAATTCCAGGGTCTTTCCTTTTTGAACTTCGGATATTAGAGCATTTCTGTTTTCTTTGTGTACTTAGAATCTTTCATCCATTCTTGTTGCTCCTTCCCTTAACTCACAGGGAAAACCTGTGGATGTTTACTTATTACCCTTCAGTGATTTCAGGGCTCAGTATCTGTTTTGTGTTTCATTGCCTATAGATAATTTGAGCCTGCTCTGCTAGGCATGATTTCTTTCTATCATTTATTGCTCAAGTATTTAATGCGTGGATGATAGGTGCCAGGCACCACATGAGGCTTGCTCATTGCTCATTGGTGACAATGAACAAGGAGAGCAGCCAGTCAGCTTATGTTCCTGTGGAGCACATAGCAAGCAGTTTTAAGAAGATATTGCAGATGGGGAAGAGCAGGGTCTATGGGAGTGTATGGCTAAGCTGGATCTGATAAAGTGGGTATGGTTATGTATATAAGGAAGCTTTATGGTTTACATTCAGATTCTCTGGGTGAGGCATAGATGAGTGAGGAGCAAAGAACAGTGGGCTTGTTTTGCCATGGAGCTGATGACTCATCATCTTGGTTAATAGAACTTTGAATAAAGATAGGAAAGGGTGTGTTACATTGATTATGGTAATTGCTGGCCTTTTAGTTTGCCTGGAGCCCTCTGCCTCTTGGGAGGTCCTTGCATCCTACATCTGCTGCTGTTTTGGTTTTCATTATTGTTTTGCATCTCCTGTATCAGTCAGGAGTTACCAGCTTATCCATGTAGCAACCTCAACATCCCCGTAAGAGAGGTATGGTGGAGAAGGAGCTCTCATTGAACCTCTCAGAGTATCCTGTGAGCAGTATCTGGAATAATATCTGGAATATTTGGTGAATGGCTGTCCCCAAGTAGGCTACATTGTGCCCTGTACTATAGACGTAGGAGAGACTACTTTATTCAGCTGCTGGTCTCCTTGAATCTCCGGTCTGGAAGCAATTTCTATAAAATAGGAACAATGGTGTGCAGCATTGTGATATTCAGATAATCTTAAGCAAGTTTCTGGAGTTGAGGTATACAAGGAAATGATTTAAAAGATGAAGTTTTGCATTTCTTTTCAGGTGTTATGTATTTGCTTTTTGATAATATAGATAAAAGATAATTTTCTTTTCCATAGCCTACTGAGTAAAATGATTTTGTGGGCTGGTTTTTTTTTTTTTGAAAATAATTTAATATCAAGTGAAATATTTCCTTTTTTTTTTTTAAATATTTTATTTATTTATTCATGAGAGACAGAGAGAGAAAGAGAAGCTAAGACACAGGCAGAGGGAGAAGCAGGCTCCATGCAGGGAGCCCGATGTGGGACTCGATCCCGGGACTCCAGGATCATGCCCTGCGCGGAAGGCAGGTGCTAAACCGCTGAGCCACCCAGGGATTCCTTTTTTTTTTTTTTTTAAAGATTTTTATTTATTTATTCATAGAGATACAGAGAGAGAGGCGAGACACAGGCAGAGGGAGAAGCAGGCTCCATGCAGGGAGCCTGACGTGGGACTCGATCCCAGGTCTCTGGGATCAGGCCCTGGGCTGAAGGCGGCGCTAAACCGCTGAGCCACCCTGGCCGCCCAAGTGAAATATTTCTAACTTTTCTCTAATCCTATTGGGAAAAAAAGGACTTTTTAATTACTAATGCTGTCAAGGTGTGAAATTCTTTTTATTTTATTTAAGCAAGGCCTTTGTTAGTCATCAACCCCAAGATTGAATTGGACACTTTATTAGTTTGCTATTCAATTAGCTGAAAGTATATATTCCCTTTTTCACTTATGTGATAAAAGTGATTTAAAATCCTAAATTGCATGTGTGATTTTTTTTTTTTTTTCCTTGACCTTTAATTTTGTTTCATTTCTTTCTGGCTCTCAGTGCTGAGGACTTAATCTCCTTGGTAGCTTGTCTTTTTTCCTTTTTACTGCTTTCTTTTGGAATTATGCAGTGTTTTTATGATTCCATTTTCTGATTGATTAGCTATAACTTCTATTTGTATTGTTTAATAGGTTGCTTTAAGATTTATAATACACATTTTTAACCTTATAGTTTACCTTCAAACGGTAGGTACTTCATGTGTAATATAACATTATAGTAGTATCATTTTCGTTCTCCTTCCTGGCCTTATAGTATTTTTGTTATACATTTTACTTATATATAAGTCTTAAAATATGTCAACACTATTTCTTGTTTAAACAGTCAACACTTTTTAAAAGAAGTATAGATAGTAAGAATAAAACACTTTTACATGTACCCATGTGGTTATCATTTCTGGTACTCTTCATTCCTTGTTTACATCCATATTTCTCTCTGGTACCATGTATCATTTTCCTTCTATCTGAAGGACTTTTTTATTTATTTTAAATAGTACAAGTCTGCTGGTGAGGAATTCTTTCAGGTTTTATGTCTGAAAACTTTTTTTTCAGCCTTCATTTTTGGAAGACTTTTTTGCTCTGTGTAGAATTCTAGGTTGCTGGTTTTTTTGGTTTTTTATTTCAGTGTTTACTCCACAGTCTTTTCACTTGCATTGTTTCTATTGAGAGATCCGCTGTCCTTATTGTGTTCCTGTGTGTGTGTGTGTATGTCATTTTTTTCTATTAAGATTTTCCCTTTACTCCTGGTTTTGAGCAGTTTGATTGTGATGTGTCTTGGTGTACTTCATGTTTCTTGTGGTTGTGGTTTGTGAATTTCTTGGATCAGTGGGTTTGGAGGTTTCATTAAATTTGGAAAATCTTTGGCTAGTATTCTTCAGTTTTGTTTTGTTTTGTTTTGTTTTCCACCTCCCTTCTCCCTTCTTAGGCTTGGGAACTCCCATTACATGTTTATAAGGCCACTTGAAGTTGTCTCACAGCTCACTGATGCATTTTCTTTTTTCCTTTTTGGGCTTCATTTTGGTTAGTTTCTTCTGTGTTGTTAACGTTTCTTCTTCAGTGTTGATTCTGCCATAAACCCATCCAGTATGTTTTTCATTTTTAGAAGATTTGTGTCCTATTATTTTCTAGGTCTCTACTTAACTTTCCAAACGTATAAAATAACAGTTTTAATACCTATTTTAACGTCCTTGTTTATAATTCTAATATCTGGTCAGTACTGAGTTAGTTTCAACAGATTTTCCTTATTTTGGCTAAGTGTTTTTGTCTGGTAATCTTTGAGTGGATGCCAGACATTATGAATTTTACCTTGTTGGGTGCTGGTAGTTTTGTATTCCTATAAAGTATCCTTGAGCTCTTCTTTCCTGGAGGTTCATTTAAATTACATGGAAATGATTTAGTCACCTGTGTCATGCTTTATGATTTTTGTTAAGGAGTTCTGGAGCAGCGGTTAGTCTAGTCCTAATTGTGGCCCACTGCTTAGGCAGGACCTTTCTGATGCTCTGATTAATTCCCCATGATTTATGAGTTTTTCCATTTGTTTGGTGGAGCAGGTACTTTTCTCATCCCTGTGTGAGCATCTGCAGTGTTCTTTCTAATCCTTTTTAGTAGTTCTTTTTCCTCCCAGCCCTGGATAGTTTTCTTAAGATCAGCTAAGTTGATCATAACCTGGCTGAATATGTAGGGATCTCTCTGTAGGGTTTGGGAATTCTCTTTTCTTTGTGCAGCTCTCATCTCTGGTACTTTCACCTGGAACTCTAGGTACCTTAGTCTACTTAGGTTCCAAGCTACTTCTCCTCAACTTAGGGAGGGAGTCTGCTAGACTCTGCTTGGGTTTCCTTTTCTTGTGCCATGCCCTAAAACCTTGTAAAGGGATTAAGTCCAGGCACTTCTATGGCTTACCTCATTTGTTTTCTCTCAGGGATCACTCTCCTTCATTGTTTCATGTCTCCTTTCTTGAAAACCAAAATTTTCATAAATTTTGCATGGGCTTGTTTTGATTGTTTATTTTTAAATAAAAAGGTAATTCCAGCCCCTGTTAATTCCATCTTGCCAGAAGTAGAATTCCAATGATAAGTCTAGTCTGTCTCTCTATTCACTATTCATTCATTATGAGACATCAACAACATGGCAAACTGTGAAAACATGTCTTCCCCCTTTTCTGATGGGAGTAGTGGAGCATAGGAGGGGAACAACATTGAACATTGGATGTTGAAAATCTCATTTTAAAAAAAAAAGTTCAGTAAGTCAATCGGAGAAGGACAAACAGTGTATGTTCTCATTCATTTGGGGAATATGAATAATAGTGAAAGGGAATATAAGGGAAGGGAGAAGAAATGTGTGGGAAATATCAGAAAGGGAGACAGAACATAAAGACTTCTAACTCTGGGAAATGAACTAGGGGTGGTGGAGGGGGAGGAGGGCGGGGGGTGGGGGTGAATGGGTGACGGGCACTGAGGGGGACACTTGGCGGGATGAGCACTGGGTGTTATTCTGTATGTTGGTAAATTGAACACCAATAAAAATTAATTTATTAAAAAAAAAGTTCATTTAGATACAATTCAAATACCATATTATTCACTTTAATTTAAAGTGTACAGTTCAGTAGCTTTTAGTTTATTCACAGAGTTGTACAATAATAGCCATATTTTAGAACAGCTTCATCACTTTAAAAAGAAAGCCCATTACCCCAATCTTTCTGTGACTGTCTCTTTCACTTCCCTCATCTCAGTCCTAGGCTACCACTAATAGGTTTTTTTTTTTTTTTTTGTCTTTATGGATTTAGTTATTCTGGGCATTTCATATAAAAGGAAAGAAAACAGTATGTGTTTTGTGACTAGCTTAATTCACATAGCATGTTTTCAAGGTTCATCCATGTTGTATGCATTGGTACTTTTTATTGCAGAGTAATGCAGTATTGTATAGATACACCATGTTTTATTTGTTAATCAGTTGATGGGTATGTGGGTTGTTTTTACTTTGGGGCTTTTAGGAATAATGCTAGTATGAATATTTTTGTAAAATATTTTGTTTAGACTCTTTATTTTTCTTGGGTATATATATATTTGGGAGAGGAATTGCTTGGTCCTATGAATTCCATGTCTAACCTTTAAGAGGACCTGCCAGACTATTTTCCAAGGCAACTGTAATGTTTTACATTCCCACCAGCAGTGTATGAAGGTTTCAGTTTCTTCACTTCCTTTCCAATACTTGTAATATTTGTGTTTTTAATTGTAGTCATCCTGGTGATATCTCATGTTGGTGGTTTTAATTTGCATTTCTCTGATGACTAGGAATATTGATCTTTGCTTGTGCTTGTTCGCTATTTGAATTTCTTCTTTGGAGAAATGGTTATTCAGATCCTTTGTACATTTTAAAATTGTGTTATTATTATTTTAATATTTGAGTTGTAAGAGCTTTTTTTTTTTTTTTTTTTTTTTAATGTATCTAGATACAAGTCCTTTGCCAGATACATGGCTTGCAGAATTTTTCTCCCATTCTTTGGGTTGACTTTTTCCTTTCTTGATGTTCTACTTTGAAGCACAATAGTTTTTAATTTTGAGTAAGTCCAATTTGTCTATTTTGTTGCTTGTGCTTTTGATAGCATATCTAAGAAACCGCTGTTTAGGCCAAGGTTATAAAGATTTACTTCTGTGTTTTCTTTTAAGCTTTATAGTTTTAGCTTTATATTTTAGTTCTTTGATTTTTTTTAAAATTTTTATTTATTTATGATAGTCACACACAGAGAGAGAGAAAGAGGCAGAGACATAGGCAGAGGGAGAAGGAGGCTCCATGCACTGGGAGCCCGACGTGGGATTCAATCCCGGGTCTCCAGGATTGTGCCCTGGGCCAAAGGCAGGCGCTAAACGGCTGCGCCACCCAGGGATCCCCCTTTGATCGGTTTTAAATTGATTTTTGTACCTCATGAGAAGCAGGGATACAGTTTCATTCATTTGCATATGAATATTCAGTTATCCCGGCACCATTTGTTGAAAGGACTAGTCTTTTCCCATTCATTTGTTTTGGTACACTTGTTGGAAACCAGTTGACCTTGAGTTGTGGGGTTTCTGAACTTTTTGAAATTTCTGGACTCCTTATTAATCTCTTTGTTTATTCTGTATTAGTATCATACCTTCTTGATTACTATAGCTTTGTAATAAGTTTTGAAATTGGGAAATAAGTCCTCCAACTTTGTTCTTTAGAAGAATCTATTGATTTTCCTAATCTTTTTTTTTAACTAATGACTGATCCTTAGCACATACTTGGAAGGAAGAAGCTTTTTTTCCTGCTTGCCAAACATTTTGTGAATTGGAACTTATTCCTCTTAATGATTAAAAGCTTTACTGTTTTGCAGACTAATTTCTGTTCATATGTGTATCTATTATCATTGAGGTAGTAGTAGGATTCTCTACTCTGAAAACACATATTTGTGAAAGAGCATCTAGAGATACTCCTGAGTCCTCTTACTCTTGCAAATGGCATTAAGCAATAATCCGATGATGATTCTTCCAGAATCTTAGTGACCCTATAAATTAAATACCATATAGCACAAAAAAAAGGAAAAATAAAAAATCTAAGGAACCAAGCTAAGATATCTAGATGTAAAATAAATCTGCTGAGATTATTTTATCATTTCTTACAAAAATTTTACTATACAAAGTTTACTCCAGCATATGTACAAGTTATATATCTAGGTAACATACCTATTATTATCAGGAAAATATAGGGAAATAATGTTTCTTAAAGGAGGATCAAAGACTCTGGCCCTAAGCCACTAAGAAATAGTTTGCCTTGAACTTCAGTGATTAATCAGAAATTTCTTTGTAATCAAAATCTCTATTATACTTAAAATATTTCATCTAAGAGGGAAAATGTACTTTGCTAACCAGATATTTCAGTATGACCATGATAAATGAAAAAGTTCCTAATCTCCCATCACCCTGACCCACCAAAAGTAACAAATACCCAAGGAGCTTTCCATTTCAGTTGTAGTCCTGAAACTCAACTGACCTTGTGATAAGAGCAAGTTGATTAATATCTTTGTTTAAGAACCCCCGTCATACAATACAGATAAGTCTCCAATCCAAGCCAGAGCATTGCTTCATGAAACCGTGGTGACTTTAAGGCACTTTGAAAATCTGATGGTGCTATATATAAATGCTAAGGTATCAAGTTTTGTCAGGTGTTATTCAATGTTATTATTATACTTTCAAAACATGGTTTTCATTTAACTTTTTCAGCTGCTTGTTTATAAATATTAGCAAAAGAGGAACTACCCAGAACACAGATTTCTTCCGGGCAACCTGTTCAGACTAAATTACAGGGAAGGAAGATTTTGCTAAAATATGCTTCCTCTGCTTGTGAAGAAAGCTTTGTTGAGAAATGATCTTTAACTTTGAGAAAATTATGCCATCTCTATGCAACATATTTATACTTAAGAAACATCATTATCTTTCATTTCAAAAGAGGTTCTTGGAAGAAAGCAGCAAGAAAGCCCCTCTCCCCTAAAAATATATAATATGGTCCACAGCTATCTTATATAATTAGTCATAAGAGCTCATCTTTGCTTTCATCAGCAAACTATGGAAAAACTATCCTCTGAAGTTCAGCCCTGATATCAAACAAGCCCTAATAAAACTGGGAATTAAAACTCCTTTTCAGATCATTTGCAGAATTCATCTGAATGTTCTGATAATTGCTTTCATATGTGCTCATTGACTGTGAGGGCTGGGGGAGGCTTGAAGTTATCTAGTCCAAACTTTGGTAAGATAATGGATCTAAGATTTATTCTAACGAGGCTGTAGAAGTCACAGGGCTCATCATCAGTCACAGAAATGCGACTAAAACTAACTCCTCTTCATTAAAAATAAATTAAAAAATTGCGTGCCACCTAACATTTTCTTCCATGAATTCCTCAGTAATTTTTGATTTTTCAGAGAATACGGTAAAAATAGGAGACCATAAGAACTTATAAGAACAGTTGTATGTGTACTCCATATCTGTATGCTTGAGCAGCCATAGCAAACAAAATACGACCCATTGGGTGGCCTAATCAATAGATGTGTTTTTTCCACAGTTTTAGTTTTTCCAAGAAGTCCAAGATCAAGTTGTCCATAGGTTTGGTTTCCCCTGAGCCTTTTCTCCTAGGTTTGTAGGTGGTTACCATTTTGTTGTGTCCTCACATAGTCTCTCCTCTATGGATGTGCATCCCTAGTGTCTCATGTCCAAATTTCCACTTCTTAATAAGGCCACCATTTGACTCTTAAAAGCCTCATTTTAACCTCATCACCTCTTGAAAGGTCTGGTCTCTAAATAGTCACATTCTGAAGTATGGGGTAGGGGGGCTAGAGCTTCAACATACAAAACTTTGGGGGTGGGGCTGGGATGAAACAATTCAGTTTAGGACAATTCCACAATGTGGTTTTTTCACAGTAAAGACACAAAAAATAAATGATACAAGGTAGTAACATTTGGGGCACCTGGGTGGCTGTTGGTTAAGCCCCTGCCTTTGGCTCAGGTCATGATCCTGGAGCTCTGGGATCCAGTCCCACATGGGGTTCCTGCTCAGTGAGGAGTCTGCTTCTCCCTCTTCCTCTGCTCTGCCTCTTCTCTGGCTTGTGTGCACGTGCTCTCACTCTCAATCTCTCTCTCAAATAAAATCTTAAAACAGTAATGTTTTATTAACTATTAAGACTTTTAATTTTTAAAAACTAAAATTGCATGTGGTATTCTCAGATATATGTATAGCATATTCAATTCTGAAACACTACAACTCTATTCTAGATGATGGAGGTATATAGATTGGCAAAAAAAAAAAAAGACCGTCTGTGTTTTCATGGAGTTTAAGAAGACAGAAAATGTACCAGGTGATGATAAATGCCTTTTTCAATTGGCCTTTGCTAGGTAACAAACCACCCCCAAAACATAATGGTTTTAAACAACCATCATTTTATTTGCTCATGATTCTGTGGGTCAGCAGTTTGGACTGGGGCCAGGCTCTGCATGGTATTCTTTGGCCGGTCTCTCATAGGGCCCCTCAGGCAGCTGCAGTCACCTGTTAGCTCACCGGGAGTTGCTCACTGGAAGATAGGACCTGGCAAACATTATAAGCACCCTGTTGTTTTCTTTGATCACTGTTTTCTCTGTCATGTCTCAGTTCTGTCTCTTCTTTTCACTCTTTAATAAGGAGTATTAAAAATGTTTTGGATATTTGGAAGATTCCATTTTGGGGTCTTGAGTTGGAGATAAAAGGCTGACCTTTTAAAATATCTTTATCTATTATTAATATTATTTAAAGATTTTATTTATTTATTCATGAGACACAGAGAGGCAGAGAGAGAGAGAAGCAGGCTCTTTGCAGGGAGCCTGATGTGGGACTCAATCCCCAGACCAGGATCTTGGCCTGATCTGAAGACTCACCCTCAACTGCTGAGCCACCCAGGCGTCCCTATTTTTATTATTTTTTAAAGATTTTAAGGAATCTCTCCACCCAACATGGGGCTCGAATTTAACAACCCTGAGATCAAGAGTTGCATGCTCTACCTACTGAGCCCTCCAAGCACCCCTAAAATATCTTCATTTTACAAAAAAGTGCACCATTAATTGCAGTGTTACCATATATCCTGTTTTACAATTAGGAGTTAGAAATTTTCATCCATTTACTTGGCTAGGATGACAGTAGCAAAATGATAAGTAAGTCAAAGTTTGCTTTGGCTTTAGGTGCTCAAATGCCTTGATTCCTGTATGGCAGTGCTAGACCTGCTTTTCTTAGCTCAACCGGAAATAGAGAGGGCTTGGACCAGAGGAAGTCATGCATAGCCAGCTTGCAGTTTGTGGGCTTCTCATTGGTGGTTAGGAGAGCAAGTGAAGTTTATTTCCTTTCCCAAATTGTTGATTTTGAAGAGGAAATGAGATTTGTCTACAGGTAAACTAACCAGATTGTATCTGCTGAATTTGAAGATGAGTTCTCAGGAAGAATAAATGAAATAGTGGGATTGAAGTGGAGGTGACTGAAAGTTATGTCTCTCAGATGTTAACTCTTAATTTTCTTATGTGCAGGGAAAAGAACTAACTCTTGGCATGAATTATTGGTTACTTCTAAAATTCATAGCTTTCTTGATTAGAGGAAAAGTTGGCATAGGCTCCATTATGCGGTCATTTTTTAAGTTTCAGTTGGTTGGCCATATGGAGGTTGAATGCCTGGAGTATGCCATAGACAGTGCCCAGGCCTTTTGTTTAAGAGTTGAGTGTGTTTCCACAAACAGTGATTTTGGTAGGTTTAGAAAAGAGCCAAGATGTGCTCGGCTCAGTGAGGACTCATTTAGCTTTTGGTAATGTTACTGTGTAGATTCATGAAAGTGGAGAGGTGCAGATTCAGAATAGAAAATATACTGATATTGGAAGTTGGTCTGATTTGTGGGCGCTTTGGAACCCCTGTTATAATTGAGTAAGTGAAGAGAGGGGACACCTTGACGTTGTTTTAAAAAAAATAATAAGTTATTGCAAGTTCTGACTCAAGTCTTTTACATACATTTCCTCATTTTTAGCTGTATTTTATGTCTGCATAGAGAAGTCAGGCGATTTTGCCTATAATCACTTGGCTAGTAGGTAGTGGAGAAACCTGATTTTAAGGCCTTTCAAGTCTTGACTTGTAAATTTAGCACTGACCCATTTGCCAGACTGTTTCCCAGGGTATTGACAGGCTGAGTTGATGGACAGGATGTTTGTAGGCAGAGGGAAGGTAGGAGGGTTGGGGGCCCTGGATAACAGTGGGAAGAGGAGGGGAGGAGGAGTTAGGGGCAAGTCCAGCAGCAAAGGAGGGCACAAGTTGCCACTCCTGAAGTTTTCCTTTTTTTCTCCTCATTTTTCTGTGCCTAGTTCAGTGCTTCTCAAACTTGAATGCTCACTTGAGTCTTCTGGGGAGCTTGTTAAAGTGAAGGTTGTGATTCACCAGGTCTGGAATGGGGCCTGAGAGTATGCATTTCTAATATGCTCCCAGGTGGTGCCCAAGTAATTTCACTCTTCAAATGCTAAGGACCTAGGCAAAACAAACAAACAAACAAAACCAATTAAAGCAGGAAGTGTTGGTAGTTAGCACCTGATTTAGACATTTCATTGGAATACAGCCATGAGTGGCTTATTAGAAGTAGGATTATGTCTTATCAGTGTGTTGTGTCTGTCTTGTGTTCAAAATTGGTGATTTTGTGAACAGGCTCTAACTTTCAGTTGGGATTGTAGGCTCTCTGAGAATCACAGGATGTTTATGTCAGGAAGGCTTTTAGTGAATATGTGGCCTGACCTCTTAGGTTATAGATGAATAGTGA
This sequence comes from Nyctereutes procyonoides, assembly GCF_905146905.1. Taxonomy (NCBI): domain Eukaryota; kingdom Metazoa; phylum Chordata; class Mammalia; order Carnivora; family Canidae; genus Nyctereutes; species Nyctereutes procyonoides. Next base: position 42,197,916 of record NW_026575049.1, on the reverse strand, counting down.
GGGACTTTTGGCCTGACCAGAGCTAGGGTCACAAGAGGTCTGGGATCTCTTCTGCTCTCAACCCTCAAGTGCTTTCTTTCCACCTGGAAGGCAGTGCAGTGAAGTGCTACCCCTCCTACCCTGTTTAGATTTAGTGATTTAGTGACATGACAGAAGTCGGAATAAGAAACTGGTTATGATTGTCCTATTCCATCTATTTCAGTTGGTAGTACATTTCCTGGCACAACAGTAAGTGTCTCAGAGTGAATGAATGAATGAGTAAAGGAATGAGCCAAGGTTTCTGGGTCGGAGGCTGAGGGTGGTTATCTGAGCTGTGGTGGCAAGTTTCTAGTGAAAATAGATGACCCCGCTGTGGTGTTGCAGAGAAGGTTGCAGACCCAAACAGAGGCAGGCCTTTCAGATGACAGCTGTGTTTTGAGTCAAGAGAGGAAAAATGGGCAGGTGTAAATATAATCAAGTGGATAACTCGGGAAAGACTTTTAGGCATACTGTTTGGTTCGTGATTATATGCTGTATATTGTGTCTGGGAAAATAGGCAGTAGAAATTATCATTGTTGGGATAGGAAATTCAAAAGCCACATTGTGAAAGTAAAGAAGTTCTTAAAAGGGAGACTGGTGGATGGAAGGGAGGAAGAACTTGAAGATCTCAACTACTGCTGAGAAACAAGCAAGAAAAAACTCTGGGTAGAGATGTGTATGTCACAGTGGTACTTAAGTTTGTATCTTGTGAGGGTACAGTGGGTAAGGTCATTGGTTTTTCTTTTGATGTCTTAGAATCAGATTGAGTTCTGAAAAGAATTTCAGAGAGCCTCTAATTCAACCTCAAGGACCCAAAGAGGTGGAGGGAGCAAATGGCTTATCAGCTGCCAAATGGACTTTGCATTTTTCACTGAAATGACTTGTTGATACTCTGGCTTTGTCTCATCTTATTTTTTAAAAATACACTTTTACTGCATGCCTGTTATGTATAGGCACTGTAATAAATATTTTTCTTTTTATCATTTTCCTTTGACATTTAGCTTGTGCTTTCTGAAAATTCAGATATTAGGGCTGATTAATTCAGTAATCTTTTGCTTCTGTTCTCTTGATGTAGGAATACTTACTACAATTGTCTGTCTTAGGGTTCAGTTTGGAAAGCAGATGAAGTTTTTGCTGAAACTGGTTTTGGCAGAATTGGTATTATATTTTGCAGTTTGTTGTGTCAGTTGCATCAGGCTGGTCTTTAGAGAACATTTTTAATACCAGATTTTTCTTTGTTACATTAATAAAACCCACATTTTATAATATGTCCTTTAAAAGAACTGTAGACTAGCTGAATTGCTTTTAGCAGTATTCGTAGCTTTCCCAGCATGGAATTCAGATCTCAGTCATTTAAAAAGTACAGAGGTAACATTCTCATTTTACAAATATGTCTTTGAAATTTAGTTTGCACCGTAGCATATGTCAGTAGGCTCTGAGGTTAAAAAAAAAAAAGTTAAACCTAGAAATTGTCAGTATTTCATGGGAGACATTGTGTAAAGGTTATCTCCTAAAATAGCCTGGAGAATCTGAAATCCACTTCTGAATGACTTTGAAGAGGTGTATTGTTTTCCTCTAGACTTTTGTTACAAGGCCATTTTGAGAGAGGAGATGGCTCAGACTGTGAACTTAGGGAATAGCTGATGGGTGGGGAAGAAAGGCCCCAAGAGGTCATCTGTATGGGAAATGTGTTTGAGTGGTGTTAAGGATGGGCTGGTACGTTGCTTTTAGAGTGTTTGCTTGTTTTTGTGATAATTCCTATGGAATATAAGAGTTGTCCTAAAGCTGTAGCACTACTTTCCTTCGGTTCCCAAGCAAATGCCTGGCAGGCAGAGTTCCTCTCATCATCTCCTCTTCCCTTAACCAGTAAAAGTCAGCAAGACAGTACGCTTGCTTTCAGCTGATAGCAACTTCTCTGTTAGTTTTATTTCTGAGCTCTCACTGTACCCCTAAACAGATATCCTGAGCACTTTCTTGTGGCCTTGAAGCTCCTGACTCCAGTTTATAGCAGAGAAGCAGATAGTAATAGTGAGAAGTCTGAAGCCATGGGCAAGAGGTTCTCTACCCTTATATACTTTGGAATCTCTGGGGAGCTTGTATGCCTCACCTAAACCAGTGAGTCCTAGCCTTGCCTGCACATCGCAGTCATTTGGGGAGCTGGAAAAAAAAAAGGAAACTGTGCTGAAATCCCGGAGACTCAGAATTGATTGTCTTGGGGGTGTCACCTGCCTGATGGGATTTTAAAAAGCTCTGTAGGTGGTTCTAATGTGTAAGTGTGAAGTTCTAATTCACACTTATAAACTGCTTGGTCAGTGCTTGTCTGGAATTGATAAATAAGTTTCTGCCCTGTGACTCTGCTAGGGGTTGAATGTGGAAGTTCTTTGCATCCTTTCTTCTTACTTTTGCTCCTTCTACCTCATTAAAAAAAAATGTATATATATATTTGAGAGCATATGAGTGTATGAGTAGGGGGAGGGGTAGAGGGAGAAGGCCTTAAAGCAGACTCTGCACTGAGCACATAGCCCAAGATGAAACTTGATCCTATGATCCATGAGATCATGACCTGAGCTGAAACCAAGAGTCGGATGTCCAACGACTGAGTCACCCAGGTACCCCTTCTACCTTTATATAGTAACTCAGATTTGGAGGACACAGATTCAGTTGGCTGTGGAAATTGCTCCACAATTCCAATTGGAATAGCTAGTTTTGTATTTGAGAGAGAAAGGTAAATCAGAATATGCTTGCTATTTTTTTTCTTTTTATCTCCTACCTGAATGAAAGGTCATGAATTATTATTGATTTTCTGACTGGCTTTAAAGTTTTCAACTAGATACTGTGTTGGAGGTTCTTCCTTTAGGAGTTCATTGTTAATTTTCATGGTTTGTAAAGATTTCTTCTCTTAGATATGATTTGTAACTTCATTAGAGGACATTTTCTAGGGGATACCTGTACTGTTTTTGGAGGAAGAGACTATTGAGGCTAAGGACTAACAGGGTTTGAGAATCATCTGTTTCTTACCCATGTTCTCTGTGTTCTGCAGAATGATGCATAAGGGAATTGATCTTGCATATATCAAACAGATACTATACTAGAAGTGTACAATCATATCTGAGGATGTTTCCCCTATTTTTTTTGCCTATGATACAGACATCTTGTGTAAACCAGTACACTAGTAACATTTTCTTGTAAATACTTGTAGTAAATATAGGACAGAATTGCTGAAAATATTTACATAGTAAGATAAGAAAGATAGGCTTTGGATAAGCACTGAACTTGAATAAAGCAGATTATACTTTATTTTTTGCACAACCTCTAGAATCACTGTTTGTTCTGTAAGGTTAGGCTGAAAGCCTCTTACCTTGAGTAGCTTGCATGCCTCATGTAGCTGAGATCCTGGGCCAGAAATCCGGTGAATAGAGGCTGTACATTTCACATTAAGAAACTTAGATATGGTCTTTTGAAGGCTCAAAACATTAACTACTTATTTTTAAATTCTTTGTTACCAGCTTTCTTTTGCTATCTCAACTCTATTCACAGAGAGATTGAGAAGAAACCATAAACTGGCCTAGTGAAGTGAGCTCTTCATCAAGGAAATGAAGAAGTTTATAGGTTAACTAGTCTGTGCTTCTTCCTGTCCACATTCAAGAAGCCCTCCTACAGCACAGCATCTCTGGCCAGTTCTTTGTCCTTGTCCCTTGCAAACTCCTAGGCTAGGGACAGGAGCTCCTAGCCACCATTATTTACATGGCAGTTGCAGTTCAAATGTCAGCTGAACTTTTCTTCCCTGTAACTTTTGCCCTAGTGAGTTAACTAGCCAGATAAATGGAGACCTCACTCATGTCTCCTGAAGGCTTCTTAGCTTTAGACTGAACTCTTTAGTCCTCTCCGTGTTTTTATGTTTGATGCATGTCTTTGTGTTTGGCGTAATAACTGTGGATGTGTTCCACTTTGATCGTGACCTGTTTAGAGTTGATGGTGCTTAGGAATGGATCCAGTGTTTGTGCCATCCAGCCAGTGTGCAGTGTAATGTTACACTTGCTGGCCAGGTTGTGGACCCTGGAACCAGTCCTGTGGGTACCACAATAACGGGCGAAGCCATGAGGTCAGGGAGCAACAGAGCCTTAAGGGACCAGGAGGGATGCCCTTCAGTGAATTTGTTATATTGAGCTGGTCATTAAATTTCCTTGGGCCTTAGATTTCTTTTCTACAAAAGGAAGGGGTGGACAGGTGTGGGCCCACTTACTGCTAAAATTTTGAGTGCTTTCAAAGCAGCCCTTTTTGAAACCTCTAGTGCAAGGATTCATTAGAAAGTGATGATTTATAGGGCACCTGGTTCCACTCAGAGGCTATATCCCCAGACAGTGTTTTAGGTCTAAATTGGTTTTTTGGTTTGATAATTTTTGCCATGTAAATTCACAATATTCTGTTTTTTTGAGAGAGTGACACAAAAATCAGCTTTGGTTCTAAAACTTAAGGAATAGTTCTGTCCCACTTGTGGGAGATTTACCCTGTAGGATTACAAAACTGATTCTAGTACCTTATTTACACCTACTGCTGAGGCTCCAAAATCTGCCTTTTTTTTTTAAAGGCTCTTCAAGTGACTGTACAGCCAGCCTTGGGAAGTACCAGTTTCCAAAGCATTTGTTTCTTAGAAATAGTGAAGTGTTTGCAGATGAAATACATGGCTGGGATTTTACTTCAAAATTACCTAGCCACAGGGAGATGGGAGTAAAGATGAAACAAGATTGGCCATGGGTTGATTATTATTAATGCTGGTGATGGATACATGGGGCTTTGTTCTACTACTCTATTTTTGTGTATGTTTCAAGTTTTGCAGACTGAAAAAGTAAGCAAAAAAAGTTCTGTGTTTTGAAACCATTTACTCTTGCCCATTGTGTTCATTCTGTAGTCACAAAAGGTAAACGGTGAGATGAGCATGGTGCCTGCCTTATCTGAGAGACTTACTTAAATTGGATCCCTTGGATAATCAAACCTTTCCTCCAGCCTCTGTGCAAGCACACTAGAGCTGCTGGGTGTGTTAACTGATGTAACAATGGCTTTAAAAAAAAAAAAAAGACTGCTCATCATCATTTTGGCTTCAAGTCTACAAGATAACATGAAAAGAGACATTCTCTCATCATGTCCTATGCCAAAATCAGCATCTGAACACTGTTGGGTGTGAAAGGAAAACTCTGGTGGGTGGCATTTGTGGCCGATAATTGGGGAGGAGTCACGACACCTGTTGTTATGTGGTATTCACGTATGGCATTCATAATTCTGCAGGACTTACCTGGGTAGTTTATATCCTGGATTTCCTCTCTGTCTTTTCTTGTCCTTATGAGCTGTTTCTCTGTGGCCACCTCATTTCTATTGGTGGAAGTCTGGATCATAGCTAACTGTGTAGATGAGACCACTGAATGGTGATCTGTGTAGGGAATCCTTGACCTATTGATTTTAGTTTCACAGCCTCCTTGGGTTTGGGTGTGGCTGCTGGAGGGAACTTGGACTCTTGCTGGGGATAACATATTCAGCTGTACCATCTCTTATATTGTGACTATGAGGACAAACCAAACTGATTTATATGCTAGGGAGCTGCATATTTAATACTTGAAACTGGCTTTCTTACCTTTGAGGATTCAGAATTATAAAGGGTCTTTGGGGCTTGCCTTTTTTTTTTTGGTGGTGGTTCAAGAAATTTCGAGGAATTGTGAAAACTGCTTTTGAGTTAGTGTCCAATTACTATCCTAGGTCATGTGGTTTGAGTGGGTAGGTAGGTAGATACGGATGCTATGCCATAGAGAACCAGTAATTAGCTAATTTATGAGCCTTTCCTTTTTAGTATTTTAATTTTGATTTTATTGTTGACTAAACACCATTCAGTTTTAGCTGAATGCCAGATAACGTTAGCTAATCATCTTGGAGTTAATGATGAGCTCTTTTTTAATGGTTGTTACTAAAAAGTCATCTTTTCGGTTTTTTATTTTGCAGTTGGCCTAGCTGATACTGTAACATGCCATCATGAAGGCTTCAAGTTTTACTTAGAACATAATTAACTTTATTTTGGAGTGAAAGGGCCTTAGTGGACGGGGTTATAGAACATGTTCCTTGGGGCACCTGGATGGCTCAGTGGTGGAGCATTTGCCTTTAGCTCAGGTTGTGATCCCAGGGTCCTGGGATCTAGTCCTGCATTGGGCTCCCTGCAGAGAGCCTGCTTCTCCATCTGCCTATGTCTCTGTCTCTCTGTCATGAATAAATAAATAAAATCTTAAAAAAAAAGACAAACATGTTCCTTAAACTACATAGGAAAGAGCAAATGTGATTTGTTTCACCTGATTGTTTTACAAATGAGATAGAATAGGACCTCAGTTCTACATAACTTTCTAATGCTTTGTATTTGAATAGTTTGCAGGTGATCCGTAGAAACACAGAAGAACATTTAACAGTTTCTCATGCAGCTACCATTTTCAAAAAGAAAAGGAATTTATTTCTTGTAAGCTCAGTAGAGTGTATTTCCAGTGTCTTGAGAGAGTTTACAAAAAATATTTCAGCAAATACTATTACCTCAAAACACGTGGAAGTATCAAAAAACTTCCTGTAGTCAGTGAGGTTGTCTTATGACTGTAATTGCAGAACTCCTTAAAGCCAATTTTATTTATTCATTTTACCTGAAATGAAAACTATTTTTCTTGGACAGAGCTTACCAAATAAATGGCCTGTGTTTTAGACTCTTCATATATTTTTGCAAGTACAGATGAATATAAAATGAAAAAGAAATAGACATTTAACTATTGACTTGGCAGTTAGCTCTTGTGTCAGAAATTATAAAAACAAAAAAATTGTGCTGAGCACATTTAGGACTCAGTATAGGAAACACGTGGAACAAAAAAGCTAGAACTTCATCAAGTTCAGCCTGCTCTCACAAAATAATGAGAAAACACCCAGAACTGGTAACTTTAAGAGTACAGCCCACATAATCTGATTTCCCAGCTTAGAGCATTGTTGGGACTTTGATTCAGACATACAGACTGTCATAGCATATTTCTCTGCAGCACATTAGCAGGGTCATGAGCAGTGCTTTTCCTTCCCTGGGGCACTTGTTAGATTGCTGGGCCCCACCTCACAGTTTAAAGTCCAGTAGATCTAGAGTGGTGCTGAGAACCTGTATTTCTAAGAAGTTAGTGGGTACAGTAGAAGATGTTGGTGTAGGGATCACATTTCAAGGTAATATCTCTTAGATTTTATAATTAACATTTTATTATATTTACTTTCTTGCATAATTATCTAATAGTCCATTCCTATTTTTTAAGACTTTATTTTTGTAGAGTAGGTTCAAGTTTGTGGCAACATTAAAAGAAGGCACAGAGATTTCCATTTACCTCCTAGCCTCTCCTTTTATCAATATCCCACCACAATGGTACATTTGTTATAACTGAGGAAACTACATTGATACATTGTCATCACCCAGTCATAATTCATATTAGTTCACTCTTGGTGTTGTACATCAATGGGTTTGGACACATATCTGTTATTAGAGTACCAGAGTATTTTCACTGCCCTAAAATCCTCCTTTACAAATGAAATGATGTATGAAGGCTGGGGGAAAGGAAAAGATTTTGAACCTGAACCTGATACACCCTATCCCTGAGATTCCTTTTATTTTTTTTTATTTTATTATTATTTTTTTCTGAGATTCCTTTTAAATGGACTAAGTTTTGGTTCCTGTTGGTGGATTTTACCATTCTTCCCTTCCACCAGAAATGATTAGGAAAATCATTAAGAGTCCCGTAATCTTCTGTAGACATACCAATATAGTGAATCCTTCCCTTAATTTTAAATTATTCTTCAGAATTGGAAAGGGAATCTGGTTCTGCAAGTTTCTGTGTGACATGTATAGTAAAACCATTAAAGGAGTAGGTGTAGATTTTAATAAAATTTATTATTAATTTAAAACTCAGTGGGAGATGAAATAGGCTCAGAAAGCCCACAGGAGTAGCTGGTGCGTAATTTACTATGGCCCTGGGGCTGGAATGACCCACATACCCTTCATAAACTTGCCAGAACTTATTTATTTTATATTGATTTTATTCCTTTGAAAGCTGATTGCCCCTCAATAGTGTAATCAAATGGGCTTTTGTGGAATGAGGCTAAAGGGAAAACAGCAGGCACCCATCTCAGAACAAGTGATTTTACCATCTTGAGATGAGTAATGTTTAAAAGTTTTGCTACTCAGAAAATGGGTTGTCATAAAATCCAGGGGAGTATTTTCCTCTGTCATGTCTCCTGTCCCCTTTCTGCCTGGTACAACTATGTTTCCCCTCTTCTCTAGCTATTTTGACAGTATGGAAAGCAGTCTCTCCTCCTCAGGTCTTGCAAGTGGTTTCAGTTAGCTGTTCCCCCTTCCCTTCCCTTCCCTTCCCTTCCCTTCCCTTCCCTTCCCTTCCCTTCCCTTCCCTTCCCTTCCCTTCCCTTCCCTTCCCTTCCCTTCCCTTCCCTCCCCTCCCCTCCCCTCCCCTCCCCTCCCCTCCCCTCCCCATTGAAGTGCTGGTAAGCTTGGAAAGACAAAAGTGTAGCCTCTTGGAGCCTTTATCCTCCTTTATCCTTTATCTTGCAGCTGTCAGTCCTCCTGGCCCAGGACCCCGTGTCAGTTGACCTCTGAGCCAGTATTACAGCATCCCAGAGAGACATTCCGGGTGACTTCCAGGACTGTGGATTGGAACTAATGGGTTACTTGGGGAGTTTCCCACTCAGTGAGCTGCAGTGATCTAAAGCCAGCCTGTCACTCAAAGGCTTTTGGAATGGCCCTGGCCCTGACCTGGAGCCTCCGTGTCTGCAGGAGAGCAAAGGCAGCTGAGCCCAGACCTGGAGGTTGTACCTGACCCTGTGTGATTGAGGAAGGAAGTGACTGTTGCTGGTGATGGTCAGGAGAGGCCTGACTCCTCAGGGAAAGGATGAACTGATGTTTGGAAACCACTGAGTAGAAGGCCTGTACAAGACCTTCATGGTCATCTGGTCCATTAACCATGGGGCCCACAGAGGTTAAACTTCTTTCATGAAGTCACCCAGCAAGTTGGTATCAGGTCAGGTTCTAGAATTAAAACTTGGGTCTCTGAAAGCTGGCACTGGAGAAATGAACACTGGGCATTAGGCAGGGCAGTTGATGTGGGAGCAGCAACAGCGCTAGTGTTGAGGGAGAAGGGAGGAGTCAGGAAGTTGTAGGTGGTTGGCTTGCCAACCTCCTGTGGGTCTCAGCTTGTCAGACCAAAAGGCAAAATGTACAGAGTGTTTAAGGCAGTGAGAACAGGGATTTAGAGCCAGGCAGACCAAGATTTAAATATCTTTTCCACCATTTAGTAGCTTGGAACCCTTGGACAAATTACATTCTCTTTGAACTTTAATTTTTCTGACCTGAAAAATAGAGATAATCTCCCCCCCCCCCCCCATTTAAGCTTCAACTTGAAGAAGAGATGCTTTTTGTTCAGGTGGTCTTGTACAGTGCTAGCCCGGGGTAGGTGCTCAGCACATAGTTGTCTTCTAAGGGCGTACCAGCTCCAGAGCAGCCATTCTTCTAGACAGATGACAGGCTCTGCTATAGAATAAACAAAGATCTGAAATGATGTTTCTGAGCCAGTTGCACTTTTATCACAAACTGGCTGTGTGACCTTGAAAAAAGTCACTTAACCTCCTGGAGCCTTTGTTCCTGCACTGTAGCGTGGGAATAGCAACACTGACCTCAAGAGGGTTGGAGGGCTAAGGGTAGATCTAGCAATGTGTGGCCCGTGGTGGAGGTTCATGAAATTAACAGAGCTTCCCCCCTCCCCGAGAGTGTCTGGTAAGAATTTATCTTTTTTCTTCTGTTATTATTTTGTTTTGTTTTGTTTTGTTTTTTAAATATGTTATTTTTATTTATTTATTCATGAGACAGAGAGAGAGAGAGAGGCAGAGACACAGGCGGAGGGAGAAGCAGGCTCCATGCAGGGAGCCCAAAGTAGGACTCAATCCCAGGACCCCAGGATCAGGCCCTGGGCCAAAGGTGGCACTAAACTGCTGAGCCACCTGGGCTGCCCTCTTCTGTTATTATTAAGACTGTTGATAGAAAAGAGATCCTATGAGTGAGTTGATACATTATCCATTATATAGGGAATCATAGTTTCTTTAATAATAGAGAAGATTGAAGTTTTAAGATCTGTGTAGAATCAAATATCACGGAAAATATAAATAAAACAATCACCCGGTAAAATATTATACCCATCCCATAGCCCCTTATTTTTTATTTTATGTTATAACAGCTGATTGTTACATGTACAGAGTTTATTATAAAAAAACCCCGCAAACTCACAATATAAATCTGAAGCACATAATTATCCATATGAACGGTAAATTACTTACTTACTTACTTACTTATTTATTTATTTATTGAATGGTAATTTATTACCAATATGAGGTAGTTGACTTAAAAGACTGAAATTGCCCTTATTACACAGCAAGCCAGAATTTTATATATATATATATATATATATATATATATATATATATATATGTACTTTTCCCCATTTCTATTCTTTTGTACCTATAATCATGCACCCATTTGCTAGATGAACAGTGGTTGGTTGTTACCCATTGATTAATGTACACATTGGCAAGCTCAAGGCACTGCATGTTGCTCTCTGAGAACTGGCCTGCCTTCCCCTCCTGTGGCCTCACATGCTGAGGATTGGCTGCTTGGACTATGCAACCAACCCTTCTTCCCTGCTTGCTTTCTGGTCCTTTGCAGGGAGAGAGGTTCTGGGTCTGTATGCTGGTCGTGTTGTCCAGGGAGCAGTATGAGCATCACTCTGTGGTCTGGCTACTATCGAAACCTAGGGTGGTTGTGGAGAGAAAGAAGGCTCCTGACAAAATAGGCTCAGAGTTCCTATGTGTCGGTGGTCCTGGAGGAATAGGGGATGGGAGTAAGCTTATGTTCTGACTTGTGTCTGTGGGCAAGGTGCTGTTCAGAGAAAGAGGAGGCATCAGATGAAGATTATACCACCTCCCTTCTCACTGGCCAGAACTTAAAATTGCTCTGTGCAGCCCTAAAGCCTTCCGTTTTCCCTTTATGTGCAGTAAAGACTGTGTATGCACATGTGTGGTGAGTGGCTGAGTTTTACGTGCTGTATAAATGAGATGCCTGTTAAGATGGCCATAAGTTTTAGGTTGGAAAGCAGGAAAGTTGTAGAGGGTGGAAGGGGAGCATGGAAAGGATGACAGGGGAGTCTTCCATTGACAAATGGGGTTCTCCTTGGCAAACTCCCAGACTAACATTTTTGCCAAGGCAAGCCCTGTTTATTTTCATCTCTGTACTAGACAGGTGGAAGTTGTCAGAGGGCAAAGGTCTTCTATATCTTGGACAGTGTCTGAATGGAAGGCTTTTTGAACAGCTTGGCCAGGGCACCAGCTAGGCACCATCTGTTTTATTTTTGTAGTAGGGTTTCCTGCAGAGATCAAATGAAAAATCTGTAGGTTTTGGAGTGAATGCTTCCCATAATACCCTTAAGTCACTCTTCTCAGTCAGTTTTTGGGTATGGGGCAGGGCCAAGGCAGGGGCCTCATAGGAGGCTCTTTGCAGCTAGCCAAAGGAATTCAGGTTTCATCCTGAAGCTGCAGATGAAGGCTTTGAAGCAGGGATGGGATGGGGTGGGGGTTGAGGGGGGGGTTGAGGGAGTGTCAGGTGTGAACTTGGAGAGAGCTCTCCCACAGCAGAGAAAGTGGCATGGGGCAGAGTGTGGCTGAAAGCAAGAACTGTTTGGATGCTGTTGGAACAAGAGCTAGAAATGGAGCTAGAAATAAGGGTGTAAATTCAGGAGTGGCATGAATATATGATGGCTGATAGTTTAAAGTATGATTGTGACACTGAAGCCTCAGAACTTGGAGTGGTTGCTGACACATGCTCTTGGGACGGGTGGTGCTTTTTCTGCAGGGGAGAAACCCACTTCTCCAACCTTCTGGTTTTTTTTTTTTTTTTTTTTTTTTTAAGATTTTATTTACTCATGAAGGGGAGAGAGAGAGAGAGAGGCAGAGACCCAGACAGATGGAGAAACATGCTCCATGCAGGGAGCCCTGTGGGACTCGATCCCAGGTCTCCAGGATCAAGCCCTGGACCAAAGGCAGTGCTAAACTGCTGAGCCACCCGGGCTGCCCCAAACCTTCTGTTTTCTAATTCTTTTCCTCCTATTTGTTATACTTTACAGAAGTCCACATTTATAGGTATTTTATTCCACCCAGAGTAAGTGAATACTAGATACTTTTCAAAGTTTAAAACTTCTGGGGTACTGCTGCAGCTGAGATGTGAATTCCTTCCTACTTGTTTTAATACAGTCCCTGGATGTAGCCTTCATCCTAACCTGACTGCCCTCCTTAAAGCTCAGGTTCAGAACAAGAGCCTGTCAGGTCTCCCTCCTTCAGCGATTGCCCACTGCTCAGAGGATAGAGTCCAAACTCTTTAATATGACTCTGTGCCCAGGCTGGTCCAGCATCTAAGCCCAGGCCCCAACCTGGTGCCATGGTCCCCTTTCTTCCTTGTACTGCTATCACATTTGTCTTCTGTCAGCCTCTGCTTCTTATTTGAGCCTTGCCAGCCAGGCATCCTAAGATTTTTGCAGGTGCCTCCTGGATGTCCTCAGCTGGGTCCTGGTCACAAAAACAGGCACTTTTAGTACTGTCTCTTACTGACTGACATAACTCATGGCACAGTTGTGTTTTTACCTTTGTTTGTGTAATAATTTGATTGGTGTTAGAGAGGGGTCACCACTGTGTGCCCCTTTGTGGATCAGAGTGGCCTGGTGCATAACTGCTCCTTATGTGTCTTGAATTCAGCCCTAGTACATTTCAGTAACTCATTCTGTTGCAGATTTTCCATTACTCAAGGAAAATCGTATCGGTATGTTTTTTTCTGATTGCCCAACACCAGATAAACTCCATTGCATGTGTCCCCCAGTCCTTGTTCGAACTCCATAACACTCCTTGTTTTATACTGCTAGGATGTCAGCTTTATGAAGACCACAGAATTGCTATTTGCGACACTTAAGATACTTGGCACTTGGTATGTTCTGTTTTTTTTTTTTTTTTTTTAAGATTTTATTTATTTATTCATGAGAGAGAGAGAAAGAGAGGCAAGAGAGGCAGAGATACAGGCAGAGGGAGAAGCCGGTTCCCTGCAAGGAGCCTGACGTGGGACTTGATCCTGGGTCTCTAGGATCATGCCCTGGGCTGAAGTCGATGCTAAACCACTCAGCCACCGGGCCTGCCGGCACCTGGTATGGTTTTTTTTTTTTTTTAAACCTGGTATGTTCTTAATAAAGGTTTGTTGACTGAAAGTCCACGTTAGAAAGGTATCCATTAAAATAAAAGTAATGAAAGCTTTGGCATCAAAAAAGGTAATCAGTCCTTCCCTCCTTCTCCCTCTTTTCCTCCTTCCTCCCTCCTCCCTCATTTCCTTCCTGTCTCTTGACAAATCATATTTACTATCTCAGTATTATTGCTTGCTGTATTATCATGAGCTGTCCATACACAGGAAAAAGGGGCTATTGGGTAATTTGGAGTTTTGATTATGAGAAGTTAGTCATGATGACAAATCTGTGAAACATGGATAATAAAGCTGCTAATAAAGCTTGTGCAATTATTTGTCACCTGGAAGAGCTGCCATTCTGCCATTTGTGCATTCTCTCTCAGTTGGGGTATGTGGGTTTCTGTTGGTCAGACATTTTGAATTTCTGGGAGACGTGAAAGTGGGGTCAGGGCTGTGGTAGTGGTAGTAAGCTGCCACCCTTATATGGGGAATGAGGGCTATATCCCCCTTTTAGTTCTTGGATTAGACTAAGTCGGTTACATGGTTCAAAAGAATTTATGAATGTATATTATTGCTCCAAATTACTTAAGTTAATTAGGAGTTACCTAATGTAAGGTGCTTTTTTTTTTTTTTTTCTTTTTCCTATTACTAATTGTTGTCTCTGATGGATTTGAGATTGGGAAATATTCAGTAATAATATCTGGAAAAGAGACAGGCCTGGAGTAGTCTGGAGGTAGGGCTGCTTAGTGTTTTATTAAACATGCTGATGAATGCACACATTAAAGATGATGGGCGTTCCTTTTCCTTTCTCTGCCACTCCTTTTGAAATTGCTCAAGGCCAGGAGCCTATGTCTGGAACAGGTGACTCAGATGAAAGAAAGTTTGAAAAGGAAAAAAGCTGTTATTTTCTGGTTACTCACTATCATTCAGGCTGAAATTATGCTTTTATTCCTACTCTGTCCTCTCTTGCTCCTTCATTTAGATTCGTGTCTCTTCTGACTTTTTAAAAAGTTTGTTAGGAGGAAGTGGAAAGGGAGGCTGTGAGTTAAAATTTGTTGATCTCCTGCTCTGTGGCAGGCTCTGGAGACATGATGAAATTCAGAGAGGTTACCTAACACGTCGATGTACTTATTTAGCTTGTAGTAGTGAAAACTGGGTCTGGACCAGGTTTTGACTCAGAGCTCACTTCTGGACGATGGTGCCTCCACTGCTTTATCACTGCTATGGGACATGTGCTTCAGAGTCAGCAGTGACAACTGCCTGCCCTGCCCTTGCAAAAAAAAATTTAAAAATGGAGACAGCTCCTTTTTACTTTTCTGAAATCACTAAAATACATTCCCAGAGACTGGGATACTTCAAACACCAAGGAGTATCTACATAAACCTTGAATCCTCTCCTAATCCGTTGAACAAAAGAAATTAGAAAAACAGCTCCTGACTAGAAACTGCCTTGGAATCTTAATGAACACAGGGGCCAACCTGAGGGATTAAAGCATATTAGGCACAGTATACTAAGGAAGAAATGCTTGCAGTCAGTACTAGGAGTAACTTATATGCAGATTTTTTTCTTTCTTTAAAAGCAGTAGGATTTTTTTTTTCTTTATACTGGGCAATTAAAGTCAGTTTCAGTTGAGCAAAATTGATAGCAGTTGCCTCTGGGAGGCGATTTAGTGCTTTGAGATTTGTAGAGTGAAAGAAATAGGATAATGATCTGCAGAAGGTTTTTTCAGTTCAGTGATTTTTTTTTTTTCTAGACCTCTTGAATCTGTCTTACTCCCCCCACCGTTCCCTTTCACTTTCTGAGTACTCTAGGGACTTAGACGCTGGTGCTTTCTGCAGCATCTAATGACCTTCTTTTCTTTTCTTTGGCCCCGGTGGCTCTGGCTTGCTTTGCGGGTTCTCCTATTCTTGTGTCAGTGTAGTTTACAGGAAGTACCAGTGGGGAAAGTTTACTGTCTGCCTGGGCTGCCACCAGATAGGAGGGGACCTTGGGACGGTGACTAAACAACTAAGAACCCATTTTTTCATCTGTGAATTATGGTGAATCTCAATAATGCCTATTTCATGAGGTGATGGTGAGGACTGTCAAAGATGAACAGAGCTGGACACTAAAATAGTAAAAACAGATTTTATCTGTAAAAACTTTTGCAGTAGGGAAAAGAGTCCAGCATGAACTGAACTCAACCTCAAGTCTATACAAAGATGACTGGCTGTTTTAAAGGGAGAATGAGAGAATTGGGAAGAGGGGTGAGCAGAACCTCTGTAGTGTCAGGGAAGTGGAAAGTTCGTCCCTGAGATACCCATCTGGGTTTGCTAGCTAGCCCTTAGTGAAGTTAGGCTCCTCCCTTCCCACGGGACCCTGTCTTCAGGTATTGGCTGGAACTGTCCCTTCTTCTGGCAGTTTTGAGTTTTCTCAGGCTTGTACTTTAAGGGGGGGGGGCAGTCATCCTGGTACCTTAATGGGAGGGGGACTAGTCATCCTAAGGATGTGGCCTTGAGCTGTTAGAAGCTGTTTGAGCTTGTTCAAGTCCTTAGGTTAAGGTCTAGTTGAGAAGAGAGTTTCAGAGGAGCCTGGCCAGAAGTTATTCAAGGAGAGAATCTCCTGACTAAATGAGATTGTATTCATAAAGTGACACATGTAAGTGTGATTGTTGGCCATTCTATTCCTTGGTACTTCTGGCAGGACATTTGCCTTATTGTTTTTTAAATCATGGTTGTGTCCTGTTACATGATAGTTCCTGGAAGGCAGAATTCATGGCTTAGAGATGGCACTGCTTGGTAGACGCATAGGGAGGCGGTGAAGCCACTCTGGTAGTTGCATGGTAGTTGACTGTAGTCCCTGCATTGACTGCTGGAACAAAGCTGGCATTCAGCACAGTGCTTTCCTTCCTTGCACATGGTTGATGTTCAGTAAATAGACACATTAAATCAGGATAGTAGTTCGGTTTTAAAAGTATCCGTGAGGGATACAGATTTCTGTGTGGCACCAAATCCTGCTGCACATGAAGTCCAGCCCCTAGGTCCTACCTTGTGGTTCTCAGTACCATTGGTCCTAGTGGGAAGGTGTTATTTCCTTTGCCTCCACTCTACAGTATGGATGACCCAAAAGGAGAAACACTTATGAAGACATGTTATAAGGATGTAAATGACATTTGTCTTTTACATTGTTAGGAGTTCTCAAGTGGGTTTTTTCCCCTCTGAAATATTATTTAGTTCTAATGATCTTTTGTTTGTTTTTACTTTTCTAATAACTCAGTACAACTTAAGAAATATAAAGCAGAAGATACTTCTGCAATTGTTGGTGAACTGCTTTGGGTTGTTCTTGGTGGTTGTAATTTAAGTTCTCTGGAGGTTGCCAGCTGCTTTTTCAGTCTGAGCACCCTGTGCCTTATTGGATTAAGGTTTATTAAATGGACTTACTTTGCATACACTCTGTTGTCTAAAGATTTAAAAAAATACCTGACTCTGAAAACTTGTTTTTTTTTTTTTTTGACAACATGGCAGATGAGGGAATTTTTAGGGAATCTCTAAATTAAACTCCAGAAATGAATTCAGAATTCATTCCGATAGATTAGGATTGTAATCAGTTTCTTGTTGGCCAGCTTTTTTTGAGAAGTCACCTGTAGAAATATTGAGGAAACCAGCCTTGGGATTGTCAGAATGGCTTCTGTCTCTTAACCTGTAAATGAAGAGGGCTCTGGAAATCTTTTTTTAGCAGGCTACTTATATTTTAGTCTCTGGCCCTTCCTATGTTATATGTGGATTATGGGCCACAGGCAGTGGACATTGAATATCCTGGGGGATGGAAGTAACTATTGAACCTTCAATAGAACATCTGCCCATGCCTTTGGCTTTAGAGGTGATTTTATATCACCTTGATTTATTTTCCCCTAACCATCATATTCTAAAGTCTACTTTATTGTCTTATGCTTCTAATTTATTATATAAATTGGAGTCCCACACAGTTAAGGTCATGTACTGTCTCTGGCAGAATCAAGATTTGAAACAGTGCTCTTTGACCTTGATATAAGGTTGAAAACAGTAGCTGTTCTTTTCTAGCTTGCTGTGAAGACAGAAAGGAATGTTGACGTTCAAACGGGAAAATAAATATTTGAAGATAGGTTCTCGTCTTCTCAGTTTGCTCTGTCAGCATCAGCAAGCCCCTTCCTTTATTTGCTTATTTTTAGAGTACGGGAAGGAAACATGTCTGTTCAGAAAACCTTGCTAAAGTTTTGTGGAAGTGGAAAATTCTCTCCTTGGTCCTTCTCTTCTTTTCTATAGCTAATAATAATAATAATGACAGTCAGCATTTGAGTGTTTATGAGTTGGACACTGTATTGAGTTTTCTACCCTGAAAATACCTCCTTAATTGTTATATCTCTAGCTATAGAAGAGACCAGGGCTGTAAAGTTTATTTCTCCCACCTAAGACTGTGAAGAGTTTTTTTTTTTTTAAAAAGGAACTTGATAATTAAATCCAACTTTGTGATCCAAC
The DNA here is from genome assembly GCF_905146905.1 of Nyctereutes procyonoides. Taxonomy (NCBI): domain Eukaryota; kingdom Metazoa; phylum Chordata; class Mammalia; order Carnivora; family Canidae; genus Nyctereutes; species Nyctereutes procyonoides. The sequence continues at coordinate 42,180,084 of NW_026575049.1, read as the reverse complement.
TTTGTAGTTTTGACTATCCATGTTATGCAGGGAAATGTGGAGGACGACTGATCCTTTTCTCCCTTGAGCATATTGCAGATTCCATGTTAATGAGAGGGATGCCCTGTCCATTTGCCAAGTCAGATCAAAGGAGTTTTACTTTTTTTCTCTCTCTCCTCCACTCCTTTAATTACTCAGTTTTAATTTCTAATGTAGAATTGATATAACCCTTCTAAACAAATCTCATTGGGTTTTTTAATTTTTACGAATATAAAAAGATCCCGGGGATCCCTGGGTGGCTTAGCAGTTTAGCGCCTGCCTGCCTTTGGCCCTGGGCGCGATCCTGGAGTCCCGGGATCGAGTTCCGCGTTAGGCTCCTGGCATGGAGCCCGCTTCTCCCTCTGCCTGTGTCACTGCCTCTCTCTCTCTCTCTCTCTCTCTCTCTCTGTGTCTATCATGAATAAATAAATAAATAAATCTTAAAAAAAATGAATATAAAAAAGATCCCAAGACTAAAAGATTTGAGAACTACTGGCCTGGTGGTTAAAAGTGTAGACTTTGGGGTCAGCTGTCCCTGTTGTAGCATTTATTAAGGGCCATTGTGAAAGTTATTTTTCTGAATCTCAATGTCTTTAGTTGAAAAATGGGCCAATAATAGTAACCTAGAGAGTTTCGAGGCTTAAATGCCAAGTGTTTGTCTTATAGGGTCGGGCACTCAGTAAGTATTGTTACTGATGTGCTGATGGCGGGGATGCACCAGATGAGTGTCTGTCTGCCAGTCTTCAAGGAGTTTACAGTTATTTTTAGGGAGACAGACATGTAAACAGATGAATAAATGCGTGTTTGTAGGTGGTACAGTGAATGCTCTTAACAGCATGCTCTTTATATTGATCTTTGGCTTGGAAGAGATTATTGTCAAAGGCATAGGAGTGTCACATGAAAGGTTTCACATGCCTCAGTGGGTCTGTCATCTGGGCAGTAGGCAGATGGTAAAGGACCTTTCAAAGTCCTGCACTCTTGGGTTGGGCTCATCGTAATTCTGGAGGGGCTATGCTGCCCAGCAGCAAATCTGAGCCCTAACTTCCGGGCTCTTGGGATCTTGCTTGAAGGCTTCCCAGGCAGGTACCCACAGGTTCTGACCTTGATTAGTTTGGGCAGACTGAAGAGGTCACAGTCCAAAGCAGCAGAGCGATGGACCTAAAGCTGATAGATAACCTAGGGGGTGCCACTTCTCTTCAATGACCTCTTTGAACTGGTGCTGTTTTCCTTAAACCTTTAAGTTACTTCTTTCCTAGTTTTTGGCTTCCTGTGCCAGCCTTCCATCTCCTTTGTGCCACCCCCCCCCCGATTCTCTCCCTTTCCTTCCCTCTTCTCTCCCCCACTGTCCCTGTTCCCCCCCCAAGAAGTTTATGATAGATAAATGTGTGTCAAAAAGAGTGAAGCCCCCTTTAATTTAGTGCTGTCTATGGCCTGAATAAAACGAGAAGAGCTTCTTTCTTAGCCCTACCTTCTTTTTTTTTTTTTAAAGATTTTATTTATTTATTTATTTATTTATTCATAGAGACACACACACAGAGAGAGAGAGAGAGAGAGAGAGAGAGAGAGAGAGGCAAAGGGAGAAGCGGACTCCATGCAGGGAGCCGGACGTGGGACTCGATCCCCGGTCTCCAGGATTACGCCCCGGGCTGCAGGCGGCACTAAACTGCTGCGCCACTGGGGCTGCCCTTAGCCCTACCTTCTTTATACGGAAAATGTCCCACCTCGGGTTGTTTTTCAGCATCTGGCACTGGGAGTGCTCAGAAGCCTTGCTTACTAAATTTCTCCTGCAGTGATAGATATTCAGGGCTAGTCAAGTAAAAGAGAGGGAACACTTACTAAGTATTTAGGACATACAGACATATCACTCAACTATATTTTATGAAATGAGTGTGGGAATGCTTATGAATTATTATTATCTTGGAATGGGATGGTGAGAACTAGCTTCCACCTTTACTCCTATGGTATGTATGTTATATTTTAGAAGCCTGAAAGAACAAACCCACTTTTCTCCAGTTTTTAAATCTAAAGTGAAATAAGAGGATTTCATCCAGCCCAGCACACCCCCCCCCCTTAAAACAAGTTTTTCTTAGATTCTTAAAAATAGAAATCTGTCTACATCCAGTTCTAACTTGGCCTCAAGTTTTGTGCTTGAAGGGGCTGGTGAGACTAGAACAAGGTAAACTTTCTGAAATTAGAAGAACCTGAGGGGTGTGTGAGAGGTAATCTCTCTTAACACATCTTGGAGACAGTTGTAAAGGGGAGCCTGTCTTAATTTTTAGGACTATAAGGTCAGATGCTTCTAAAATATATATACTGATGTGAAAGGCTTTTTTAGGGTTTTTGTTTGGTCAACAGTATTCCTAACATGGTGAAGGTAATGAAACAAAGAGTTGTTGATGGGAGAACTGTGGACCTTGTCTCAGTAAATGACTTGTAACAAGGGATGGCGTTGATTGGGTCATTTTTGGATCAAGTGTTATTAAGGCCCCAACTCTCAACAACAGCGATCCTTTTCAGTAAATGTGTTTCTGTTCTCTACCCTTGTGACAGGACTGACTACCCATTGAGCTCTCCACGGGGACTTATATTTCCCTGGCAAGATGGTATTACCCTTTATTTCTACTCTACTCACCTCCCACTCTGACATGATTAACTGTTTTTACTGGGAATAAAAATACCCCACATTTTAAACCAGTCTCAGAAACTGGAAAGAAGAAAACTGAGGTGAGGGAAAGGGATAGTCTGTTTTTCTTAAGGTATTTCTAGCACTGTTTTCGTTGCCACTCTGCTAAGAACTGTGAGGCATCTGGCTGTTAAAGCCAGTATAAAATTTGTCAATGGAATTTGTCTTAGCATGTTAAAACAGAAGAATATGAAAGTCTTGAGGTGACTCCTGAAATTGGAGAGAGCAAATTTAGCGAATTTGATCTTTTTTTATCACTTACTGAAACTTAGTATAGTTTTCTGTTTTTCTACTTACTAAATTGTAAGTGTTGGATTTGCAGAGGCTACCCTTTGACCAGCACCAAAGGGTTCACATACCAGAGCTTTCTGTGAGGAGATGAGGCCTGAGCTGGTCTGTGGCCTTACTCTGGCCTGAGGGTGCAGGAGCAGCCGCGCTGGTGCCCTTGGCCAGGTGGGCTTCACCGCCCCTCACAGAGGCCTGCCGTCTCTTGCCTCACTTGAGGATTCAATGGTGCAGACAGCAATTTCGGGCCATCTGCTCTTTGCTGATCCCTTCCTAAGAACAAAGTTGGTTGGCCACTACAGTTAGCATATATGGTTCTGAATCTCTGAGACCTGTTACTTGAAAGAGGCAGGAAATGAGTTAGTCTTGAGTAGTCAGTTTCCCACTTAGTAACTTTTGTGGTGAGTTCTAGGTACTTCTTTCATCTCTAATGGGTTAGAAAATTTTCATTTCACTTTATTGATAGTGCAATACTACATTTTTAATATTCTGTCTCACTGTATGAGTAGCTAATATGCAGATGTAAGTCATGTGAAGCCAGGAGTTAGACATAGATGAAATACAGTACATGTAGCCTGTAAATACATGCAATTCTGGATTACGTATTGCAAGATTTCTTCTATAATTACATTTAATATTATAAAATTGGTTGAATCAGAGAGATACTAAAAGACAATGGAAAAAAGTGAAAATAATCCCCACCCCTTTCCCCATATTACTCCCTCCCTCTCTCACAAACCTTGTGAGTGGAGTGGCTGTTCTGTGGTAGTTTCTCACACAATACCTAGCAGAATATCATTTGCCTCAGGTAAAAAACAAAAGTAATAGAACCCACATCTTCTGACTCTGAATCCTGAATCTCTCCTATATTATCTAGCTACCTTTGGGCCAGGAGTTTGAGCTTTTCCTCATTGTATATGAATCCTTCCAATGTGCCTCCTGCTTCCACTTCCTCTTCTACTTTACTGGGAGACTTTTGAGCTTTGGATCTTAAGCATCTTCCAGTTAAGAATATTGAACATGTGCACACACACGTGGCCATCCACAGCCATTAAGTGCCCAGCTGACCACCCGTGTGTGTGCAAGTGTAGTTAAAATCTCCTTTCTGGTTGTGAGCTGCCAAATTTATTTTTGGAGCCATTCGCTTGGGAAACAAGAGCCCTAGAGTGTAAATAAACCCTCTACGTGCTTTTGTTTCATTGCTTACTTTCTCCATTATAGCTAGGTCTATTGCTCAGGCTCTTTTATTGGCTCCTACATGGATTCTCTGCTGTTGTTGCTGCCAGTCATCTACATATACCAAATTTTTTGAGATCTTCTGTTCACATATCCTTTGATTTTTTTTTAATTTTTTAAATAAAATTGTATACTGGTATTTTTATTGTTGGTGTGATGAATGAATACAATTTTCATTGTTTTAGAGCAGTTATGAGAAACTTATTTCATATTTTCTGAGTTTCAGAAGTGGCTTTATTTGTGGCTTACTTTGTTGATATACCACTGTAATGTATATTATTATAATCAGGAGAATCAACCACTTCTCACAACTGAATCACAGGCAGGCACCTGATTTCCACATCCTCTCTTTTGGAATTTTAATTTTGTGGGATTTCTTTTCTCATTGCAAGATGAGAGCTTGCTATAAAAATTCAGTTTTGTGGACCTTGTGCACTTTGGACTATGCCTTTAACTATAAACAGCTATTTAAAGACATTAAAACTCATATTAAAACTAAGTTACATTTCATTTTTGTGAAGGTTACAGACCTTTGTGAAAACGTTTTTTGTGCCAAATACGGACTTGTTTCCTGAAGTTCCCCTCCTTCTCCCCTTTCTCTTAGGTAATTTTGATTTTTAGATCCATCCCATCTTTTATTTTGTTTTCTTCTTTCCCGAGTTCTTTATAGAAACCTGAAATTTCTAGCATGGGGGGTTATTGTCAAAATGTAGATAATATACTCAAAGTATTATTAGCAACTGACAGGTAAGCAAAATGTATGTCTATGTCTCCACCTTTTTTCTTTCAAACATGTTTTGAGGTTGATATCCACAGATGGAAGTAACTGTGAGAGTTTAGGATGAGACCAGGAGAGAAATCTTAAGGTTTGTCCTAGGGCTGCTTGTGCGTCAAGACTGTTGTGTGTTTCTGCTGGATTTGGTGAGGGGGGGAGAGTGATGAATTTGTATCCATCGCAGAGGTAGGCATTTGAAGGGTGGAATAATTAAAGACTTCTTTAAAGAACAGATATTCCCACCTTCTAATTAGAGAAAACCTCTGCACCACAGGTGACCACGAATTAAAACAGCTCAGTTGGGATAGAAGATTAGATGCTGTTACAACAATCTTAGATATTTCTTCTCTCCTTTAAGTCCCCCCCCCCCCAAGTCTTCAATAAGTGATTAGGAAAGTTGTCTGAGAAAATGAACAAACTGGCCAACAAACAAAAAAGTCTCAGGGTTTCATTTCAATACTAGTTGTGCCCAATTTGGTACAAGAAGTGGGCTTGGTAAATCTTTGCAGCAGGCTTTGAAAATGATTGAAAAATGTAAGACGGTGAAACTTTCACTTGAGGCATTTCATCCTAGGATTCTTGTGGACAACGCTTGGGAAGCACTTGAGAAAAAGTTGTGATTAATAGCACTACCAAAGTGAATGATAGGGTTATTTCCTTCTGAGAAACAGAAGAGCTTTTAATGTCTTTTTAGCACATTGATATGTTGAATATATTAGTGTGTTTTCTAGATTGTGTAGTTCAAAGGAGCAGCTGCAGCCTGAGTCTTCAGTGTAAAACAGAGCATTTTAGTATTTTATGAGATTTCCAGAGAAAGTTGGTGGATACAGTCTGTCAGTAATCTACCTTGCTTTTTGGTTTTTGAAGAGGAGTCTAGAGTTTACTAAGTGAAGCTTTTCAAAGCAAGGAAGCTTTGGAAATGGATTTCCATTTGAACGCCTTAAAAAACTTGTGTGTGTGTGTAGGGGTGTGTGTGTGTCTGTGTGTGTATATGGAAGTAACAAATGCTTCTGGTATTTGCCTTTTAAAAACATACTCAAAATAGCAAAAAATAGTTCCTACTGTTTTGCTTTGGGATTGAAACTCAAATTGTTTACTATCAGATGATGAATTTTGTTGAAGAGCTTTCATGTGTCCACTTAATTTCTATTTACCATTTCTTGACTCTGAACTTGAAATGCACAAGACTGCTTTTTGAAATAAGGAATGAAGAGACATGCCTGTGGTCAGCAGGATGATCTCACAAATGGGAAGGGATCCAGATAATGTTATCTTCTGCTGTAAGCTGTCTGTCCTTTTATCTTTTCATTTGACTTCCTCCTGGCCCACAGCTTGGAAGAAGCTTGCATCTGTGGTCTTGCATTGATACCTCTGCCGCAGGGAGGGAGGTAGCCATTCGTGTTTTGTGTGCCACTTCCTCCTCCCTGTTGGTGTGTTGGAGAGTATGACAGGATTTTAATAACAGCTTTTCAGTTGTGAATTAGCATTTCTTTTTAAAATTATTTATTTATTATTTTAAACTTTATTTTTATTTATTTTTAAATGTTTTATTTGTTTATTTTATTTATTTATTTTTTTAACTTTTATTTATTTATGATAGTCACACACACACACAGGGAGAGAGAGAGAGAGGGAGAGAGAGAGAGAGTGGCAGAAACACAGGCAGAGGGAGAAGCAGGCTCCATGCACTGGGAGCCCGACATGGGATTTGATCCCGGGTCTCCAGGATCGCGCCCTGGGCCAAAGGCAGGCGCTAAACCGCAGCGCCACCCAAGGATCCCTATTTGTTTATTTTAGAGAGAGAGCATGAGAGTGGAGGAGGGGCAGAGGGAGAGGGGGAAGCGGCTTCTTCTGGCTGAGCAAGGGAGCCCAATGCAGGGCTCTGATCCCAGGACCCTGGGATCATGACCTGAGCTGAAGGCAGACGCTTTAACCAACCAGAGCCACCCAAGCACCCCGTGAATTAGTATTTTTGCAAGGGATTCTGTGTTCTACAGTTGAACACACATATATTCTTATCAGATAAAGAAGCATGAAGTCAACTAAAAAGGAAAGGAGAAAACAATTCAGAATTGGTAAACTTTCAGTAGAATATATTAAAAAGGATACCAACTTGGTGGAAATGTTTTCTTTCCCCTCTTTTTTTAACAGCTGAGAAGTGGAATGCTTGGATGCTTTGATTCTCCATGTTCTCAGGGCTGCTTCCTTGTCCCAGCTTTGATGGGGCAAATAGTTTAACCCCTAGAGTCTAATATGTCTTATCTGCAGAATGAGGCTCAGAGAAAAGATCAGAGTAGGTGATTGCCTGAGGTCCCTCAGCAAATGTTTATTGGGTACCTACTGAGTGTGAGGCGCTATGGCTCCAGGTGTTCAAATCTAAGGAAAGGGGGCAGATATAGGGTGCTGTGGAGCACAGGCATGAAGCAGGCCACTCCTGAATCAATGCTGATGTGACCTGTAGGTTGAGGTACTGTTAGGAGGTGCTGAAACTAAAACTGGTGCTGGCTTCTACTTAAAGAGGTAGGTGAATTGTCCTTAGTTGGGGGCCCAACTATAGGCAGCTGCAGACAGAGCTGACTTTAGAAGCACAGTGTGGAAGCTTTGATGAGCACCATTACCCTGTTAATGTGTGTGTAACTGTCCTGGTTAGACGCCTGGGATTTGCGTGCATCTGAAAAATCTGTGCAATCTACTGTTAAAATCGGAGGTGCTGCTGGGATTCTCAAGGTTGTTCAGTCCTAGTTGAGTCAGTAACTTCTATCCAGGTCACTTTTGAAGGTTCCTCTTTTTGTGATAGATAGGCCAGTTAGGTTTTAGCTGATGGACTATCTCGGGTAGATTTTTGCTGTTGTTGATTTGAGGCTTGATCTACAACCTAGGGAAGAAGATATTCACAGCTTCAAGGATAGGTCTAGACAGAGAAAATTGTCTGGAGGCCATAAAAGTTGACATACTTGTGTTGAAATTTGCTTTGGAGTGAAAATGTTGCAGTCTACAGAAATAGAAATCCACATGGGTAAAAGGGTTTCCTTGTCACAAGTCTGCAGACAGTTTTATATGAAGTGTCTGAATGGGTGGTGGGCCCTGCTGGTAGCCTGTGGGAAGTCCCCACCAGTGAGAGAGGACAGGGCTAGACATCTGCAGGCCAGGTGCTCATGTTAGGAGTGTGGGTAAACGACAACCTCTTAAGTCTCAGTTTTTGCACTGGACACAATGAAGATGAAAACCTTTGACCTGTGTGCCTTTCAGAAAATTGACCAGAGGACATAACAGAGAAGCTTTTATAAGTATCATTGATATGTAAAAATGATCATTGCTGTCTTTGCCCAGGCTCTTTCTTCACTGTCCTAGGGTCTTTGGAAGTAGTGGTCTAGTAATTCCCTTCATTGTTACAAAAGGATACCCTGCTGGTTCTGGGCCTAGCAATATCAGCAATGATATATGTCTGGGTTGTGTTTATTATGTGCTCTTGCTTTTAAGTCTTTACTTTAAATAGCACAAATTCAAAGCATATTTCTGAGGAGTAACCACCCATGGTTTGGCAGGGTTTGGGGGAGGATACCATTTGTGAGGCTTCAGTGGACTGTGGTGAGGACATCACCAGAGGTGTCTGTTCTTCGGACTGACAAAAGTATCTGTTGTTATGACTCTTATCCTCTGAGCACCAGACTTCTGACCTGGTACTTCCTGGAGGAGCAGTTCTTAAAGCACATTCCTTTCTTTCTCGTGTCCCTACTTGCAGAATGCAAGAGAAATGGTTAATAGAATAGGCAACTCATTTCTCTCTCTCTCTTTGCCCAGCATTTAAAAAAAAAAATGTTCTTTATTACCTAGCTTCCCCAAAATAGGTAGGAGGGAGTAGGGTGAAATCTGGACATTGAGGAGATAGCATGGGGTGGGGGTGGAGGGATGGCATATTTATAACTGATTCAAAAAGTACCCTTAAATTACTTGTCATACACTGCGTTTTTTGAACCTTTAACCCCTCAGATGTATGAATCTTGACTACAGTCTGGACATCACATTCATTCTTACACATTGAGCTTTCATTTGTACTGGATTCTACCTCAGTTTGGTCCCAAAGGAGCCAGCCTGGGGGTAGTGTCAGCTGTTATGCCATTGTTTCCTTATCAGTACTTTATAGATTAGTTATCTTCATCAGTCAGGTGACCTTAGGGTCTGGAAAGTGAGCCATGTGAATATTCCCTGAAGATGCTGGAGAACAGCATTTTCCAAACTTTATGGTGTTCACTGCCCTATTTTTTTTTAATCTTTTTCTTCTGAACTGCCCTTCCAGGATTGTAAAGTGGATTAAAATTATTTTATATTGAAATTGGGAATTTTTTGGCATGCCCAAGGATAAATGAAGTTTTACCCCAAGGTATTGAAAACCTGGTCTGTAAATGAAAGATTACCCGAAAGTCAATAAAAACAAAATCACATAGGTATTCCATGGCCACTCAGGTATCAATTTCATAGGTTATGTTCACAGTGCACCGGCTTGTTTTTATTGAACAGTTAGTTTCTCAGTGATTCATGCTTTTATCTGAAAGGTAGCATTATCTCTGTAGGCCAATTCTGTGTTGTTGGCTCATTCTTGGCTCTGGAGAGAATGCCACTCCCTGTATCAACCTACATTTTCTCATGTCTTTATTCATTTAACACCCAACCCATTTTCTGATTATCACGGTTGACAAGCTCTCGCCTTATGCCCCAAGGCACTTAGATTAGTAACTTAAAGGCTAGAAGAGAAGGAAAAGAAAGGGTGATATTTGTGGTGCGCTGAGCCAGGCACTGTGCTAGTTTTACACCTGCAAGGATTAATTTAGGTAATGTAATATTCCCATTGAGTTGAAGAGAAGCCTAGAAGAGGCTAGCAAAGTTAAATTCCCTGTCTGTGATCATAGAGCTTTGAAGGTGCTGAATTGGAATTCACACTCATCATTGCACTAACTGCACCAAAATGTTCTCACCATGTCCACCTCATTCTTACTGCCAGCCACTGCCCTGTGTCTGCTTGTGAGACTGGGTCAGTCTCAGGAGACCCAGTCCAGTCCCGACTGGTGCCAGGCTCCAACTGCAGGGAGTCATGGCATCAGAGGCCAGCAGTAGACTATAGGACAATGCCAGTTCTGTGCCTCTTGCAGGGTAAGTGATGATCGCAACAATAGCCAGCATTTATTGCATGTTTTATGCATGCCAGGAATTACTTAGCTCCAGGAGTGGGGTGCACTTCTACAACACACTATCTCATTTAATCCTTCAAATGAATGCTACGAGGCAAGCATTGTTATTATCTCCATTTTTTAGATGATGAAATTGAAGTTTAGAGACAGTTTTGCAACTTGCCTGAGATTGTATAGAGCTAGTAAGTGGCAAGAGCTATGATTTGACTTCCTTGTTAAGCTGCAACACCTTCCCAACTTTGCCTTTGATTAAAATAGTTAAATCACTTTCTTGAGTGCACTCACCCCACCCCAACATGGCTTTTCAAAGAAAATCTTTGTTTGAAATAGAAGTTTTTGAAATGTGCCTTTGGCATTTTGAATATAAACATTCTCATTGTGCTGCTTACAGGAGACCCTGCAATGCATTCCCTGGAGGACTTAGCAAAATACTGTAGATACTCATCTTTTTTGTTGAGGTCCCTTTTTTGTTGAGAAATCAAGTCAGTAGCATTCTAAGTTATCTAGCTCTGATATATTAAACAGGGATGTGGTTTTTAACAAGTATGTGTACCACTTCTAGCATTTGAATGTATTATTCTTCCAGACTTTTTAGTCTGCAAGTATTTGCTGAATGTTGTTCAATCTGAATACATGATTATAGGATACTCAGTGAAAACATTTCCTAGCTCCAGTCTAAAAGGCAATCCAATTGTTTCGGACAATGCCGATTTCAGAAATTGCCAGCACATTAAGGGATTTTGGTGATTGCTTTGGATTTAATCAGGTAGGCACCTCTTAGACAGTTACCTCAGCCCTTTGTGGCTTAGAGTTAAGGGCCATTCATATCAAGGTGGATCAACTCTTTAAACCACAAAAAGTTGAGGTAGAAGTTTCTTGTGGGCATTTTAACTCCTGCTGCTTGGCGATTTCTCTATGGGCCTTGCAGGAATCACTGAGGTACAGCCCCTAGAAGGGTGGACAACTCCTAGGGGGTCTTTATTATTAGTTACTATTTGCAGTGAAATGAAGTGGAGGGGCTGATTGACCAGCCAAGTGTGTCTGACACATTATTTCTATTAATTGAAAAAGCTCAAAGAATGAATTGGTTTAAATCTTTTGCCATCTTCAGTTTATGTGACATGCAACGTGTCCAAAGGGAGAGACAATCTGCAGGGCATTTTATAACACTAAAGGTGTTCCCATGTTTCTCACTGGATTCAGGAACTGGTTGCTGCCAGATTCTTTGGGAAATGACTTTCAAGTACGAGTTATGACGTAGTTCTATTCACAGTATGACGTAGTTCTATTCACAGTATATTGGAGACTCTGCTTTGGGGGAAAACATTACCGATGTAACTTTTCACTAAGCAGAGTGAATTAAAACAAAGCCCCAGAAGAGAGTGTAGGTGGCATATTGGCTGAAGCTAAAAGCAGCAAGAACTTCTCAGTGTTCAACAGCTCTGTGTTGGAAAAGGAAAGCCTGATGACTTTTTTGATTTTGAATTTTTATGAGGGAAAGAAAGGTATGGAGGTAGAAAGAAGGAGGGGAGGTTGAAAGGATGAAGGGGAAGGACCCAGGGTATTGTTTGTAATGACTGCAAAACCCTAATGACTTGTGTGCAGTCCCAAGATTAATGAGCTAACATGGTGTGGTTCCACGTATTTGTTGTTGATTTTTTTATGCCTTGCTCCAGGAAGAATTTAAGGTGACTATTTACTATCCAAGTAAACCTATTGAGGTAGTGACACAACTAGGACATGAGCAGCCATTTCCTTTATGTTAAATCAGCTGAGAAATCTTAATGAGAAATTGACCTTATTGCTAGATTCGGAAATCACTAATAACTAAGAGTGATAAGATTTGTCATGGCTATTAAAATTTACTTTGTTTTGATGTCATTTTTCTTTCTTTCTTTTTTTAAAGCAGGGTGAAAAATTCTTATATTCTAGTCTAAAGTTCTTAAAGGTTTTCTTGTGGGCTTCCTAGTAAAGGCCCTTTGTGTGTTATGTACACTCTGAATTCACATGACCACTGCTGGGGATAAATAAGTGCTTAGATGCGGCAGAGCGAAAGGCAGGCCCATCTTCTTGTTCCTTTCATACTTGTTTATTCCGCAGCCCTGGGCACGTCTTTCATATTCCCCACCCCGTGCCCTGTCCTACATCTCTTCAGTTATGGCTGTCCTCAAGAGAAACTCAAAGAAAAATTTTACTTTGTAGGTATCCTGGCCTGTGACAACTGTTAAAGGAACAGAAACTCCAGAAAATGATACTTTGAGATATTTTAAGAGAGGGAGGGAGAGAAAGGGACCACATTCACATAGCTTTTAGGAGAAGGATTTGATTGCAGTAAATTTTTAGGCCCATTTTCTTTTCTTTTTTTTTTTAATTTTTTTATTTATTTATGATAGTCACACACACACACACACACAGAGAGGGAGAGAGAGAGAGAGAGAGAGAGAGAGAGAGAGAGGCAGAGACACAGGCAGAGGGAGAAGCAGGCTCCATGCACCGGGACCCCGACGTGGGATTCGATCCCGGGTCTCCAGGATCGTGCCCTGGGCCAAAGGCAGGCGCCAAACCGCCGTGCCACCCAGGGATCCCCGCCCATTTTCTATAGTAGGAAAGAGGTAGTAAAATACCACTCAGCATATTTTGTTGGAAGGAAAAATATTTGCCCCTACGAACACTCTGGAGCTTTAAACCATAAACACGTGCATTAAAGTAACAATTCTTGGCACTTTACCTTAGTTGGTTGACTGAGGTAGTCATGAAGCAATTTCAGTAGTAGTATTTTTCTCTTTGCTTCCCCCTGAAATGGATTGAGTAGTTGGCCTTCTTGGTTTCAGGGCTTGGTTTACCACATGGTGAGAGGGTGAGTGGGTGTGTGGCTGGAGATCTGTCTTTTTACTGTGCTGAACTGGGTTCTGTGCTTAGGCTTTCTGGGCACATAAAAGTAATTTCCTGGGTTTTGCTTGCCTTGGAGTGCTTGTTTAGTTTTGGTTGGGTTGTGCTCTGGAGAGGTAGTTTCATTTTGCTGATGAGGTTTAAAGTAAGCTCACAAAAGTAAATAATTTTGAGAGAAAGTTATGTTCTCTTTCAGCCTAGTCATAAGCAGAATAATGTACACCACCTCTACCTGTTTATGGGTCAGCTGCATTTCAGGAAGTTAAAAAGACACCTTGATTTTAATGAACCCATGGGATCCCAATGCTCCTGCTTAGACCTCTCCTGTAAGATTTCAATATGAGCCTTAGTAAAAATCTAATTAAGAGGGAATCTAGAAGCTGAGTAGATGCCATCTAGTTCACCCTGTTCGTATTTTGCAGCTGGGACTATTGGCACCTGTCTCCTAGCAGTTGAAAAATACTGTAGAAATATTGTTGAAAGTGAGAGATGAGGAGGTTGTTAGTGACCAGACCAGACTCCTAACTGTTGTATTTTGGATTCCAGTTTGCCTGTACGGCTGGTGTGTTTTATTGTTGAATGTCCAGCGTTACTTACAAGTTACTGTGTTCTGCTCTGCAAAAGGTTTACCTACGTATTTACTTGGTGGGTTGTGTTTGGGTAAGATCCTTAACACCGGTGCTATTTATTCTTCCATTTTACTTCATGCAGAGTGCAGTGGTACAGGGTTTGTTGGACTTTTAAGATCTCATTCAACTCTTGAGATCTCAGAAGTATCTGTGTATCTCTTTGGGGTCAGGAATATGCAAGAAGGATACTCTTTCCCAGGGAAAGCTTAGGGCATTAAGAGCCTTGGGACTTTGTTTTATACAATTATAGTGCCATTAGAAACTCATTGAAATAATTACAGTTTGACAAATGTTTTTTGAGATAATGATATATTTATTATTTTAGATTATCCTTTCTTCATAACCTCAGAATACTTTGTACAGATTACTGTACTATGTATATAAAAACTCTTCGTTTTTGCCTCTCTTTCTATAGAATTTGAGAACACCTTCCTGGTAAGTAATGAGTGAATAATAACTAGTAAGCGAATAGATTGGATCTACAGAAAAATAATCTGTGCCTTGCAAATGGAAAAATCAAGACTAGAACCCCAGTGTAAAATGTTTTTTTCTCAAATCAGACATATAGTGGTAGTGATAGGTCTTATAATACAGGTAGCAGGAAAAACAAAACTTTAAAATGGTTTTTATAGTAACAGATATAGGCACGGGACCCTCTATTCTTGGAAGATGATAAATTAGGGATGTCAGTGTGTCAAAACTGTGGTAAACACTAGCTATTTCATATCTTTTATTTGAAGAGGGATGCTACAGACGGAGTTTTAAGGACACATCAAACATTGTCAGAGACATCTTACTCCTCATTTGTTTATGCTTCAGATCAGGCTATTGATCAAGGGCAATAATGTTCTATATTTACTGAAATTCTGCCAGGATTTAGGTTTTTCAGCTTCTCTCCCTTGATAATTTTAACCTTGACTGATTCCATAGGTTTTCTTTAGATGCTCATCCTTTTAGGAAGAAACATGTGCTTTGAAGAAAGGAAAGCAATCTGGCAGAGGTCAGAAATATAGACATTGGAATTAATCACACTTCCACCTCTGGCAACATGTTCTCTCAGGGTTAAATTGGTCTCCTGACATTTGACACTGTAAAGCAGAACAGCCATTTTAACTTTAGATATTTTAGAGTTTTTGTTTTAGTTTTCATTAGACTGTAAAGGCTCATTAGGTTAGACTTCTATGTCTTTGAATGAAGTTTGCTTCCTTGGGTTTCCTTGGGCATTTTTCTCCTAGAAAGAGGTCTTACCTATTTTCCTTTTCTTGAGGGAGTCTTGCATGACAGCGTCTCCTTGGCATTTCCTCTGAGTTTATTCTCTCAAACTGTCTAAGAGGAAGGGGTTTGTTTATGAAGGGGAGCTGTGATATAAGTGAAAATTAACTGAGCCTTTTCTCTAATTCCTTTTTAAAAAGAAATTCAGACTCTTATTTCACTTAAGCCTTTAAAATATTTGTGGGTTTTCATACTATCTGGGTTCTTAAGCTGGCTCTCAGGCATTCTGAGACATCTAAATAGAAACTAGAGAAGATGTTCTTTTCCTGAAAAAAATCGAAGTGGTGGAGAAGCAGAGGTAAAATGCTGTTAGAGAAATACAATTTTTGTGGCTTTTTTCCCCCCCTCAAAACGGATTCTTTTAACTTGATGGCAGTTAGATAATAAAGACTAGATTGAATCCAAAGAACCATCTTACCTTTGGAATCCTAAGTACGTTGGGAACATATTTAAGTCATAATAACTCCAGTTTTATTTTTTTAAACTTTTTTTTAAATTTTTATTTATTTATGATAGTCACACACAGAGAGAGAGGCAGAGACACAGGCAGAGGGAGAAGCAGGCTCCATGCACTGGGAGCCCGACGTGGGATTTGATCCTGGGTCTCCAGGATCACGCCCTGGGCCAAAGGCAGGCGCTAAACTGCTGCGCCGCCCAGAGATCCCAATAACTCCAGTTTTAAAGTGAAAATGTTTGTGTTTTGTGAACTGTAGGGAGCTAAAGGTACTATTATAGCAGTGTGGTTTTCTTTTCACTTTGGTATAAACGAAGTACTTCCTTTTTAAGGTTATGTAAAATAAGATTGGGGGTTTACTATTATTAGACAGATTTTTCTTTTATGATTGTGTAGATCATGGAGACAGTGTCGTTTGACCTTTTCCGGTGACTTTTCTGAGATTTTTCTTGGGCCCAGTTGGCCGGTAAACATTGACCCAGTGTGCTTTGTGTGTCTGGCATCGTGCTGGGTCCTGGGATGTAGAAATGAGTGATAGGGTCAAACGTTACCCTCTAGATCCTCTTACTTTGTAGGCAGGTAATTAAATTACAATGAGAGTGGGAGTTCTGGGGAGAAAGGGACACGTTAATCTTTGCTTCTCCTGTAACTGCCCCCCTTTGTCACTGGACTTGCATGCCCCATCTGTACAGAACCAGGGCCTCTGCACATCACCTTCTGGTTAATAAGTGACAAGGAGGAAACATGGTTGGAGAAGTGTGGGCTAGATGAACTGTGATTTGGGAGACCTGGGTTGACTCTCAGGTCAGTGGGCTACTAGGTCTGTAAGCTTGGGCAAATTCATTAATCCCTCTCGATTTGTTTCCTTCTCTGAAAAAAACAGGGCCTTGGAGGACCCCCTGCCAGGCCAGGTTGTTTTTAGGATTAGAAGGTGTGTGGAAAGTGAACTTTCAGTTAAGCATTCAGTAACCTGTGTTGTTAAGAGTCAGGTGATGACCTTTGACACCAGGAATTGTGCATCCTACCTTTAGAGGTACCTCATTTTCAGTGTCTGGGAGAAATTCTCTCTGAGGGAATATGGTATGTGGCAGATTGCCATGTCTTGATAAGATGCTAAGTTTACTCTGACTTCTCTGGGGTGGTGAATCTGTGGCTGGCACAGGTAGCACAGCTGGTCATGTGCCCTGCCCCCAGCCCCCTCTGGGCAGTGAAGGTTTTTTTCCCTTGCAGTGATTTGAATTTCTGGGGTTTAGAATGCCAGAGGAGTTTTCAAAGGAAGTCCTTCTGAATAGGACCTCTGTCCAGCCCAGGCCCTTATACTTTCATTCAGGCCTGAGTACAGAAGTACTTTTGATACCGTCTGCTGAGTTGTCGGCTCTCGTGGAGGTGAAATGGCTAAAATGGCACAGGGGAAGATTATTAAGGGCATGGCCATCTAAATGGGAGCTCTTTAACAAAAGTCTGCAGTAAATGGAATTTCCTCATTCTAAATTGCTGGTGAGGAAACCTCCCAAGCATGTGTCTCACAAAGCTTTACTGTTGTCTTACTGGGGACTAGCAGAGGGCTGTGAGGCTCTCCCTCTGACTTGATAAAATCCCCTCCTCCCTAACTTTCCAGGGCTCAGTTCTCCCTGTGTGGGTATAATTGGAACTGGGAGAAGAAAGGGGTATGAAAAGCAATAGTCTGCTTTACGCTAGTTTCCAGCAGCTGTTTTGGGCTAGTGGGGGCTGGATGTTGTGGAGAATTTGAGTGGCTATCATTTGTGGGAATGTGGCACCTGATTAACAATTGATGGTAGTTTGATGGGGGTGTGAAGCTGAATAGTGTCATGGCTAGGGGCTCAGGCTCTGTAGCCAGAGACAGCTGTTGGGGCCCTGCTCTACTACTACCTCCTAGTTGTGTGACCGAGGGTGAGCTGCATAGGCAGTTAGGGAGCAGTGAGTCTACTTTCAGTTACTGCAGAACTCCGGGAAGAATCCTTTATACTGAGGGACTTAGGCAGCAGAATTTCCAGAACTGTTATTCTCACCTGCTGTGTCACCGGTGGATAAAGGCTCTGTTCTCAGGGCTGCTGTACAGTTGGATAGCAGTTAGGTCACAGCATAACCACTATGCAGAGTATAGAGCACAACACAGTTATTGGTATTACTACCTCTTTATGAGGTAACCCATGTTGGTGGGCTTATAAAATAAATTTTCAGTTAATTTCTCTCTGATGGGAGAATGACCAGAGTTGTTATGACAAGGTGCAAAAATGTACGCAAATCCTTCTTTGCATCTTCTAGTTAAAGTAACAATTTTCAGAAGATTTTAAATCCACTGGCAGTTCTGAGAAAGAAGGTGTTAGTTAGGGTTCATAGACTCTAGACCACTTAGCAGTTAGGGAGATGAACGAACTTGAAAAATGGACTCTCAGAATTTCTATGGGAAGCATAGAATTCTGATATTTCTGTAAAATAGGGTTATTTTCTGATTTTGGAAATGTCTTTTACTTAAAAAGCACTCCTTAGTGCATTTAAAATGTATTCTGACTTAAGGAAATTCAGTGCCAGTCAGTGTGCCAGCACAAGATTGTGGATGGGGAGAGGCTAGAGAGAACTAGACCCACAGAGGCCAGGCTGCGCACAGTGTGGCTTTATCTAAATGCTGTTTTGTGGGCACCCTGGGTGACTCAGCGGTTTAGGGCCGCCTTCAGCCCAAGGCGTGATCCTGGAGTCCTGGTCTCGAGTCCCACGTCAGGCTCCCTGCATGGAGCCTACTTCTCCCTCTGCCTGTGTCTCTGCCTCTCTCTCTCTCTCTCTCTCATGAATAAATAAATAAAATCTTAAAAAAAATGCTGTTTTGCCTTAGAAACAGGGATTGATTTTCATCAGTGCTGTCATATCTTTTATTCTTTGTCATGTGTGGCTGTAGTGACAACTTTATGTGGGAAGTCTGTTGTAGGATTGATGTTGCTTAAAGAGAATTTATCTAACATAAATATTGTTAAATACAAATACTGTTTACTGAAATAGAGGAACATTATGATGGAAAGAACTAGATGTAGTACATAGATATGAGTATGCAGGAAACTATATTTATGTGTATAAAATATGAATGTCTTGTTTCTATAGCGTTACGCTGCAGTATCACACATAATGGTGTTTCTGAAAAATTGTAGCCAAATTGAACCTTACTGTTAAATCATAACTCATTTTATTAGAAAGGTCATTATACTGAGTGTCAGATGACTTGGAATTTAACCTTGGTTTTGACACTTAACTGTGATCTTGGCTGAATCATTGCCTTTGAGCTCAAATTCCCATTGGTAAAATGAGAATGTGAACATTCTTGCCTTTCTTCCCTGGGGTTTACTTCCCTGTGGTTGTTGTGATGATCCACTGTGGGAGTGTGTGTACACACACACACACACACACACACACACACACACACACGGAAAGGTATGTTTGAAATGTATTTAATGATTTGGATGATGGTGTTCCACCCTTATTGCATTTTCAAATGTATTTTAATCATACCTGAGGAACTACCCGTGTATATAGTTTTCCAGTATTATTAATTACCAACTAATTGTGTCTGCCTCAAAGCTCTTAGATTTTTCTAAAGGAGATTTTACACACGAATACTACAAACCCCTCATTTTCTGGTCGCATTTGTCTTTCCTAAGTTAGGCTAATTCACTTGAAATAAACCAAGACCTAATTCCACATTTTGTCTCATCTGTTTCCCTGATTTTTGTCGATTCTTTTTTTTTCCTGTCTCTCCTTTACTCATTTATAAACATCTATAGAGATTCTAAATGGTTTTAAGTGAAATCACTTCAGATTAAAACATTTATCTCAGTACACAAGTGACCAAATATAGGATCACTAATAACTGGACAGCCTGACATAATATTATCCCTTGTAGTGCTATAGAAATACAAAGTGTTATCTATGAAATATTGTCCCCCAAAGTGTTAATCAGAATCTGAGGTATAATTGGAGATGGAAGAACAAATTAACAACAAAATAATATCATTGAATAATCAGATAAATCCAAAATGTGAGCCCTTCTATAAAGCAGCTGGCCTCATTTCTTGAAAAAGTCAGTGCCATATGGCTATCAAAGGAGTGTTGGGAGGGATTGTTGTAGGAACAAGCTAAAAAAAAAAATGGGGAAGGGAGATTAGGAACTGATACTATTTTCCTTAGTTGTAATACTGGTGTGTGATAATGGCAAGAAAATACTCTTACCTGTATTTAGAAAGAAGGTGTTTTTTTGTTTTTGTTTTTTTTTAAATTAATGTCTGTAACTTACTTTGAAATGGTTCTGGGGGAAATCTATCTTATTAAGAGAAATAGATAAATATGTCACATGTTAACAGATGTTGACTCTAGGTATTAGATACTCATTATATTTAGGAGCATCACTTCCTTTTTTCTGTATGTCTAGAAACTTTACAATTAAGAGTAGAAAAATACTATTTCCATTTTTGAGGCAATAACTCTGCAGGTTATATTTTAAAATGTAGGCCCACATGATTTCTAAAGTTTTGTTTTGTTTTGTTTTGTTTGGGCCATGCCAATGTCTGCCTCTTTTCAGCTTGCTTATTGAATCTCTAATAATAAGAGACTGCACACCCTGCTCGTTGGCATGGGTGGTTGAGAAGGCGCATGGAAATGTTCTTGGCAGGCTTGGCACTGGCTTTATGGCTTTCTCATAGGCCCAGCTGTGTCTTTCTCAGAGTAATGGACCTTCCTTGTCCTCTACTGCTTCTGGGGAGACCTTCTCCCTCACCTAATGAATTAAGCTACTGTGAGCACCTGCCCTCTGTGAAGTTACAGAAGAATGCAGTCATTGGAGTGATTTTGCTTTCTCTTTTTGAGTGAGTAGGGAGTGGACCAGAGGGGGAGCTTGTGGCAGTCACATGGGCCTACTGGAAAGGAAGTTATATGTGGGGTTTAGAAGCCAGATAAATTGATTTGGTTTTTGTGTTCTGATAAGCATAATTGTAAATGTCTTACAGTTGGACTGTGGAAGGGTGCTGGAGGTTTGGGGTAGCCCCTGGGGTCTTTGGGGTGTGGCCCAGGCCTCTCTGAAGTTAGTTCTGTGTTAAATACAGATGCAATTTGAATTGATTGGGTAGTTTTGAAGGACAGTAACCTTAAGCTTTTAATTTCCAGCCATATTTGCTTAAGTTTTCTTTAAAAGACAGTTAAATATTGCATATTTTTCCCTAACTTGTTTTTGGCTTCAGGATAGCTAAGCTCATTTCCCTTTATGCTTCCTGTACTAGGAAATAATTCTTTCAGACTCTATCTGGTTGCATAGGTTGAGGCAGCTTTGCACCAGAGAGATTTGTTGACAGTAAACAGGGGATGGCTAAGTGGAGCAATGGGTAGGTGGCCCAATCTGGTGAGAAAAGCCGCAGACACAAAATTGGGATATTACCTTTTAGGAAGAGCAAACCAACAGCCACAGTACTTTGCAAACATATTATGTCATTGGAAGTTGGGCAGAGAGGTCCTAGAATTTAACTTGGTTTTTACTAGGAATGTTTCAAAATTCAGAACTGTAAAGAATTTGTCTCTTCCCCCACAAGTACGGTTTTTCAGAAACTCTTCGGTTCAGAATTCAGAGACAGGTAAGCTGCTCTTTGAATACAAAAGTTCCCCTTGTGCCAGTTTGCTTTGGCGTATCTTTGGCCTTTGATCTTGCTGTAACCTCTTGTGTTCAGAATGGCCTTGACCTTTGACTTTCAGACCTCAGGAAAGTACACTGATGGTATGCATTTGGTGTAAACAAACATCTCACCTTTGGAGATGCTTCTGCCTCAGTTTTTATCCAAATCAGAGTCTTCACTGGGCAGAGACCTCCAGACTGGTCTCCCAGACAGTGATGTTCTAAGTAGCACTGTTTGTGTATATATGGCAAGTTGACTTAACCTTTAATTAGACAGGAAATTTGCTTTAATAATTGCTGTAATAGTTTGGCTTGCTAATAACTGGGTTAGAACAAGCTGTAATATTCTATAGTTTGTAGTCAGACCTGGTTTTTGTTTTTCTTTTGTTTTGTTTTCCCTTTTTCTTACTTTCCTGTAAATACAAACTGCCTTTTGGATTTGGAGGCTTATTATAAAGCAATACTGCTAAATAAAAGATTTGGAGAAAGTAAGAGAAACACAGATTTTCTTTTCTTAGTCATTACTTATCTGTGTGCTTCATTTTTACAGGTGGCTTATTACTGCAATTACTTAAGCTGCTTCTCTATGATTATCTTGCATCATAATCATAGTAATATTTTAATATCATAATGAGTTGGGGGCATAGGGACATCAAGTTTTGCATTTCCACATCCAGTGAGGAGGTATTTGTGCTTTTCAGAAAGATTGTGATCTATTTCTTCTATAATTGACTAGTGGGCTTGGGAGACAGAGAACATTACTGTATTTAATATATACTGCTTTTCTTTTAATAGCAGTAACTGCTTTTACCAAAGAATTAAGTGTTGGATTAGAAAAGGCAAAGTTAGCTTCTCAAGGAGCATAAAGTACTTAATTGAATTTTGAAATTTACAGTGGGGTCTTCAGTGTCCAGGTTTTGGCTTCAGTATTGATTGTATGCTTTCGGGACTGTAGTCCTGACATTTCAGATTTTGCTTGTTTTTCCTTCATGTTAGTGTCTGCACAAACTACATAGTCCACTTTTTTCGGGGTACACCTTGAGATACTCTGGTAACATCTGACTTTCCTACTCCTCAATAATAGTATAGCACTGTGTACCTTTTTCCTCTGCTAGTGACAGGGTATGTGGGCAAAGGGTTAGATGGATGGGCAGATAGATTTTTTTTCCACAGCAAAGAGTATTTCTAGCCAACATCATTGGTGTTAGTATTTCTTGGGCAGTCTAAATCTAAGAGTTTTAGTAGGACATAGTTAAGTGTCTGGTAAGAAAGCACCCTCCTCTGCCCTTTCAGTGTTGCTGCTGCTGCTTTTTTTTAACTGGAAAAAAAAGGTTTTTATTTATTGATTTATATGAGAGAGCAGGATAGAGGTAGGAGCAGAGGGCAAGGAATAAGCAGATTCCTTACTGAGCGTGGAGCCCAACAACTCTGAGATCATGACCTGAGCAGAAATCAGAAGTTGGATGCTTAACCAACTGAGTCACCTAGGTACCCTGTTGCTTCTTTTTAGCAGAAAGCAGAAATGCCTTTTGTTTGCTCTATTGTGAGAATGTCAGTTCCAGGTATTGGATGTCAGTGGCCACGGTTGGTATAAGCCTGTTCAAACCCTTCTAACTTAAACCATAGGGGTGTTTGGTTATAAAACTGAAAGGAGAAGAATCTGTAAAAGTCTGGAATTTTATTACGTGCTAATTTTGTAATTATAGATGAAAAAGACGATCTTTGCCTTTTGCTTTTGCCAAAATCTTTTGCAGGTGTTTGATATATACCTTCTTGGAAAAAATTACAGTTCACTAAATCTTAAGTGGTATTATCTGAGTTGGCTTTAATATATATATATATATATATATATATATATATATAATGGGAAATTAACTGCTTGATTATTTTATTTTTATTTTTTAAAATTTTTATTTATTTATGATAATCACACACACAGAGAGAGGGAGGCAGAGACATAGGCAGAGGGAGAAGCAGGCTCCGTGCAGGGAGCCTGATGTGGGACTCGATCCCGGGTCTCTAGGATCAGGCCCTAGGCTGAAGGCGGTGCTAAACCGCTGAGCCCCCGGGCTGCCCTCACTCTGATTTTTGTAGGATAAAAATATTACACTGTTACACTCTGTAATCATGCAGCTTCAGTTTAATGTGATTAGCAGTAGCTTTTCTTTTTATCTGTTCTCATTCCTTAAATAGAGGATGGGTCTTCAGGTCCCAATAGTTTCTCCTTATCTCCTGGCATTGGACTAAGAAGTCTAACCTGGGAACCGTAGAATTACTGCTGCTCTCTTGTATGGCAGCCAACCACCCAAGGACCCAGAATTTAGGTGGGTACTTAGACTGGAGCAGACAACTGTCGCCACGTGCCACATTGTGGTAGGATCCAAGATAGATGTGGTTTGCGCATAGGGCGCCTTCTCTCCTCCCTCTCCACGCCCCCTCATAGGGAGGAGATGCTTGTACTTAACTGAGTGTGAGTAGCAAAGCAGAAGGAGCAAAAGCAAACCTTGTCCTTTCCTGGGGTCATAATGGTCATGATTACCTTGGTGGGGAGAACTTTCTCTAGATCGCCTGCCTCTACAGTGAGATGAGAAGATGTCATGGCTATTTTAAGTTACATCCCCTTTGCTGTATCACTTAGGCCTAGGTCTTCTTTAAACATGCCATCCTATATCCCCCGTTGTCCCATCCAGTTATGCAAGCCCATTCTCCATTCATGTATCTTTCTGTGTCAGCTGCTCAAACTCACTGAGATTTAGGAGCCTGCTAGAAAGAACAAGGGAGCATTTTCAACCTAATACTGTCCCTAGCCTTCTCTGTGGTTGAATTTCATTCCTACCACTATATTTTTAACTGCACAGAGGCTGTGCAGATGGCAGTCAAGTAGTTTTAGTTGTACTGTGGCTCCATTTAATGAGGCCAGATTCACCATTGCTGTTCCCTCATTCACATGATGAAATGCACAGTGCTCCAGGGTAGATGTGATCATTTGAAGAATTTGAAACTATAATGAGAAGATGCCCGAT
The DNA here is from genome assembly GCF_905146905.1 of Nyctereutes procyonoides. NCBI lineage: Eukaryota > Metazoa > Chordata > Mammalia > Carnivora > Canidae > Nyctereutes > Nyctereutes procyonoides. The sequence goes on along the minus strand of NW_026575049.1, from coordinate 42,155,969 downwards.
TAACCCCATTCACTGTCATTCTTTAAATAGAAGCAAAATCCCTTCTTAATTTACTAGAATCCTAAGACTGAAACACAATAGTTTGATGCCTTGTGATTGATGGTTTGGAAATTAATTGCTGGTGGTCCTGAACTGCGGTTCGTAGTGGATCAGCAGGGCTGCTTTTTGGGCCTCTCAGGTCTCTCTTAGCATAGCAGAAGCCAGGCATCAGGCAAGACCTGCTGTTCCTCTGCCATGTGATTGCTCTGCTAGGGTTCAGAATTCTGTTGGCTAAGTGTGTTGAAAGAGTATTGCCCAAATAAAATTGTAGCCTTTGGCCTCTACTGAATTGAACCCCCTCCCTGATGGAGAGGACTGGGGAAGAGGCCCACAGATTTAGACTCAGCATCTCAACCACCTGCAGATCATTCAGAAACAAAGTCTTTGTTTCTTACGCCCTGAAAGAGCAGATTGTCTCCCTACGGCTTACAGTTCGCTGTCTTTCATTTTAAACAAATCCTGTATTGGAAGTTGTAGTTGACATGCATGAAAAAGGACACCCAATAAAATTTCTTCAAACTTGATGAACTGTAGTGACTTTCAGAAACCTCTTTGATCTAAATACCAGCTTTAGGAACACATCTACTGATTGAGAACACAGCTCTAGAAATATTTGTATGTTAACGAATTTTGTTCCTTTTAAATTGTGGGCTGTTGTGACTCCCTTTCCAAAGAGCCAGATGAAATTTTTGTGTGTTTCCATCCAAGAAAGGATGAGAAGGGCAGGCTGCTACTGAATTTTCTTAGTTATCGCCCTAGTCTGGAATAATAGCATGCTTCACTTTCAGTGCTACATGGGAAAAAGTAGTGCATTAAACACAACTTAGTGAATGAAGTCCTACCTGGCATTTGTGATGCAGAGAGTTTCGTCAGTTTCATAAACTGTGATGAATTGCTTGCGCAATTATGCTGTTTAATGCTTCTTTTTTTTTAGCACGCCTTGGGCACTGTGCTGGGCTTTCCACACATATCCCTACATTTGTCCTTGGCTTCACTCTGAGGCATAGGTGTCAACGAGGGGACTAGGCTCCTGAAGTTGGAAATGTTGCTCTCTGCTTTAATTACTCTGCTTTGCTTTTATCTGGGTTGGCCAGGTTCGTTTTCTTTGCATTAGGTTTTCAGAAAGTGTGTACACCTTCACATTGGTGTAGGATAGTGCCTTGTATATGCTGTGGAATTAATTAGTGATCTCCTTTCCCATGCTGCTTTGTTTCCTGCTGGGCCCTTGGTGGGCCAGAGCTTTCTTCCTGACATAGCACCTGGGGTAAGAATTATACCACTCTTGGCTTTGATATTTTCCCTGATACCTTCCTAACTGGAGAGCTGAATTGTGACTTGGTTGCATGACAATGTCATAAGAATAGGAAAAGTAGCAGGGAGGGAGGTAAAATAGTGCCAACAAAGCAAAATCCCTAAGCGGATATGTCTGTCCAAGGGGCCCCTCACTGCACAAACAGGAAAAGAGATTGAAGGTCCCAGAGGAGTCCTGGGTTTTGAATCATTACTGCTTCCCTTCAGTATTTAAATTTTATTTTAAAAATTGTCATAAATTTACTTTATAACTTTGTTTTCTTTTGGTGTACAAGTCTTTGAACTTTAACACATGTATAGATTTAACCACAGTCAGAAAACAGAACAGTTCCCTTGCCCCTGGAAGCTCCCTTGGTGATATTCCTTTCAGCTCAGATTTGGTAGGAATACCTTGGTGCCCAAAAGACTTGCGTTCTTCCTAGGCAGGGCTCTTTGGTAGGAGCCAGAAAGGGACTTGGGGGGCCCGGGGATGGCAGAGTATGGGCAGCCCCCAGTTCTTCCCAGGAAGCCTGGCGTGTGCTCTCCGGTAGGCTGGACGCCTCTCCCTAGGAGTCTGTGATTGTGTGTGTCCATTCTAGGTCTCATTGTTCACATTTTATCACACTTCTAATGAACTGGAGTTTCCTCTTTCTTAAAAAGGTCTGGATGATGATGGTGTGTAAGGCATTCGCGGGTTTTGTATTTCAGGACGTCCCTGTCAGCCTTAACCCTTCAGGCTTCCTGCCTATTGTTGAGCAGCTTTCCAGGGCCAGTGGGGGGCGGGGGGAGGTCCTGAGGGCAACGGCCTCTATCCATAAGGAAAAACAAGGGGTACCTAGCCCTGGAAAGGGGAGAACTCTGTCTGTCCCAGAGGCAGGCAGGGAAGAGTTTGCACCTCAGAAGTCAGCTGTTGGGTGCTATTTGGCTTCCTCCTTTTGATTAGGTTTCCTGTGAAGAATTTGTATCTCACCACATTGATTCCTGTCTAGTCTGTGGAAGTGTAGGGACTGCTGTGGTAGACTTGCCAGGAAGCTCCTGGGGAAAGATCACCTGAGAGATCTGAAGGCTATACCTTTTCTTGAGATTGCTTAAAGGTTGTGTTTACAAATCATCAAATAAGATTCATCTTGCCATCTACCACTCACAACTTAGTCTTCATTGGCCTCCTGATTATTCATTGAAAAACCATTTTTTGAGGGCCTGCTAGTACACGCACTGTGTGGAGGGGTGTTACTTTAAAAAAAAGATTTATTTATTTATGATAGACATAGAGAGAGGCAGAGACACAGGCAGAGGGAGAAGCAGGCTCCATGCAGGCAGCCTGATGTGGAACTCGATACTGGGACTCCAGGATCGCGCCCTGGGCCAAAGGCAGGCGCTGAACCGCTGAGCCATCCAGGGATCCCCCTAGGGGTGTTACTTTTTCTGCCTCTAACTTAGAATCTAATAGAGAATCACCACCTGGATGTTTGTTGTTTTTGTTGGTAGCCGGTTTTTTGGGGGGATGGGGTGAGGGATGGGGATGCATGTTTTGTTCCTTTAAAATAAAAGTTCTTGAACCATGGTGTGGTGAAGGGAGGGTGATCATACCTCTATTTGCCCAGGGCAGTTCTGGTTTATACTTGCTGTCCTAGCATACTTATGACTAGTGCCTTGTTCATTCTCCAGTCTCCTGTTTAGCTGATAAATTAATATGATCACTCCAGTGAAGGGTTTAAGGAGGGGAGGGCACTTGTTTGGTCATCTGCTAGTTGGTGTTTTTGATGGAGTATGTTGTTTGGGCTTCTCCCATGCTGTTGGGGCTGCACCTGTTTGTTTTACATGCCCAAAAGATAACCATGCATGATGCTTAACTTGTTACAACATGGGATCCAGGGTGATGGTGTTTGGGGTTTTTTAAAATTTTTTATTGAGAATGTGAGCTTTATTGGTACATACTGGAGTCTTTCTGACATTATTCCTCATGGGACCATATTTGCAGTTTTTCTGAATTATTTAGAGATTACAAGATATAGATGCTCAGGCCCTGATCCTAGGGATTTTGATCTGGGTGAGGCCTAAGATGTATAATTACAAACAAAACAAAAACACCCAGCAACAACAAAAATGGTGACTTATTGTCAACTAGGATTGAAGAACCACTGCTCTAGTCTCTGATTAAGGACACTTGGCCCATGCCAGTATGTACATATGTGAGTATTCTGAGGAGTGAGGGCTGTGGGGATTCTTGGAGAGCTCCTGCTGGCCCCCTGGGGCAGCCTATGTTCAGTTCAGCTCTATACTTTGTTTCCATGGGTCTAGGGACCCACCTTTATATTTTTTAAGAGAAATGTAAAACTTAAAAATCTAGGTTTTAGAAATGTGCAACCTCTTTATTTTTTGAATTTTCAATTTTGAAAAATGGACAAAAAGCACCCTATACTGGGATGCCTGGATGGCTCAGCGGTTGAGTATCTGCCTTTTGCTCACGGTGTAATCCCAGGATCCAGGATTGAGTTCCACATCCGGCTCCCTGTGGGGAGCTTGCTTCTCCCTCTGCCTATGTCTCTGCCTCTCTCTCTGTGTCTCTCATGAACAAATGAATAAATCTTAAAAAAAAAAAAAAAAAAAAAAAGCACCCTACATCACCACCACCACTATAAGAAATGTAATGTCCAGTTTAGCCAGTGAATTACCAGGGAGAACTTTGCAGTGTATATTTGCATCTAGAAAGTAGCTTCAGATCTTAGAACTCAAAAGAATTGCCTTTATAAGATGCCAAGATATTGTGAAATGGTAGAAGCACAACTGCAACAAGAACACACTGAAGCTATGAATATGGCTCTGGTAATAGGCTTTTGTTATTATTCAGCAATCAACTTTTGTGACCTCAGCCCGTCGTCTCATACCAAATGTTAATATGCAGTGATGTGCACCATAAACTGAAGGATTTATTTTTAATTAGAAATGTGTCATGTTGATCCCCCCCCCTTCCTCTGTGTATTGTCCTTATAGTAAGAAGGGAGTCTTTGCTTTCAGTGCTAGGTTAGAAAGTGATAACCAAGCTCTGCCACCAGAGGCCTCATACACAACCTTCAGGATGGGTTTTGCTGAAAAGAAGCTGTCCAGTCACTCGAAAAATGGAGAGATCTTACAGCTTTTTTGGGTCCAGAGCCTCTCGCAGCCCTGTCTCCAACCCAAGCCTGAGCTTTGCAGGAGGAAGTAGTCCCCTGTTGAGAATGGCTTGGCTTGCTCACAGAATGGGTTCTGCTCTAGATGTATGCCGGGCACTGCCTGTTTTCACAAGAGATCTTGGGGTACTGGGTCTGCTGGTGACAGGAAGGAGTGGAACACATTGCCGTTACTGGAGCTTGAATAGAAGTCCCCATGTTACCTACAACATGGCAGAGGATGATGTCCTGACTAAGGCAGTAGGACTCTTGTGGCACACCCTGTGGCGCCTGTGAATTTTTCTGTGTAGATTAATTCTGGCTCAGAAAGTCCTGCAAGACAAGCCATTCATCACCTTCTTCGGCTCTCTGCCCAAATGACAGGGTATCAGAGAGGCCTGCCTCCCTGACTACCAGTATAAAATAGCAACTCCCAGCACTCCCTCCCCTCTTCACACTGCTAGGTTTTCCCTGCAGCTTTTGTTGTTGTTTTTTTTTATTTTTGTTTTGCATCAGAACATATTCACAACAGCAGCAAAAGTATTCACTTGTTTATTGCTTGTGTCCCCTCATAGAACAAAGAACACAGACTATCTGCTTTGTTCACTCTTGTATCCCTGGAGTGTGGACCTCAGAGCCACGAACATTTTATAGTGAGATGACCACACTTCTGAGAAGTTAAGTGGCTCATTCAAGGTCATAAATCTGTCTAGTGGCAGAGTGAGCAGTTGACTTAGATGATCAGAATTTTTACTTCTGGTATCTTGGGTTTCTCTTGGGAAAGCAAATTTTGGTGTATTTGTGGCTTGAAGAGTTTCAATTTAGTGTTCTAACTACAGTTCTGTAGGGTAATTTTGGATACCTGTGCCTGTAGGTTGAAGAGAATGACTTCCCTGGAGCAGCACATCCATTGCTTACTTGGAGTCTGTGAGACTGTTTTCTGAGGACTTGTTGAGAGGGAAGGACTGAACCACAGGGAGGAAAGAGTGGCGCTGGGCATTTCTCCTGCCATCTCAAGTGAAGTGTGTTGAAGGACAGAGTTAATTAGGCAATTACGTAGATTTGTGAGTGCACACGTTCACTTGTCCCGGATTTGTTTGGCCAGCGAACTGTGTTAGCTTTCTCCTTTGTATCATTTTTCTGAATCCTGCTGTTTCGTACTGGTAGTGGTAGTCCCAGGCTTTTTGTAGACCCTAGTAATATTCTTAGAATTTTGGAGGGTAGGCACTGGCTGGGAGGTGTCTTGTGGGGGTAGCAGCAGAACTTTAGGGTGGTTCCTTGGCAACTGTCAGGTTTCTCAAGGTGCTGTGGTTGCGAACACCTGAGGCTGTGGACTGAGTAAGGGGTTGACTGAAAAGAATTAAGAGTTGAGAGGAGAAGGCTTTCATAAAGCAGCCTTCTGGAAGCTTCTCTCTGCCTGTGGGGGCAGGCAGGGGAGCAAATAAACTTGTCTGGAGGCACATGCCAGCGGATCCTGACTGACCACAGATGTTTCTTAACCACATTTCACTTGCTGAGTTCTGCTGCCGACTGTTGTCAGTTATTGAAATGGAGCAGGTTCTGGAATGCAGACCTTTAGCTTTAAATTGCTATGGCCTGTGAGGAAATATGCTGATCCAAATCACTGATTCAGGTACCTAAAGCTTTGAAGCCATTTTACCCTCTTTCTAGCTATATGATCTAGTTTTTGAATCTCATGGACCTCTACTTCCTTTCTGTTAAAATAGTGATGGCTTTCTTTGTAAGGTTGTTGCAAGGACTTCTTGTGGTTTATATTAAAATATTTGTAAACTTTTTAATGTGCCAGGCACAAAAAATCTGTATTATTGAAAATACTTGTTGAAAGAATAAATACACAGTGTGTGCTTATTTATCATCCTTTCTTTTGTGGGGTGGGAGAGGAGAGTTATTTGTTGGTAGGAAGAAAGGAAGAGACAGAAAAAGAAAGGGAAGCATTAATTTCAAATTGCCTTTTCGTTGAGGTATGTACTGGGATCATTGCATGGCCTTGTCTTACAGTGTGGTCAGGGAAGGTGGTCAGAACACTGCCTTTGTCCACTTGGTTTATGTAAGCCCTACTAAACTTCTAAAACTGTTCTGTTATTTTATTTACTTGTTCACAAAGTCTTTGATTCTGATTTGTATTCTGAGAAAGCTATAAGGTGTGCACAACTCAAAAAGAAGTGGCTATATAACAGGAAAACATCTGTTTTTATAATATGGTTCTTTGTAGTACAAAGATCATGATTTTTAAGAAAAGATGCTTTGAGGAGAGGATTTTCTTTTTCAAATGCTAAGGTAAAGAGTTCTTCCTATTTTCTATGGAAATATCTTTTAAGCTATCAGTTATCTTTATTCATTTTGATCAAGTTAAATTTTAGATTGACATGGTATGAGTTTGCATGAAATGCAAACTTTGAAAACTTGACTTTTGACTTTGAAAACTTGAGTTGTTGGTGTGAATGCATCATTTGTACTAAGACACTATCAAATAGGCCTCAAAGGGAAAAATCCTAGGGTGGATTTCACTTACCTCTTTTTTTTTTAAAAGGAAGAATAGGGGAATTATGAGGAATGAATGAAAATCACTAATATGCTTATGAATTTTCAGCACAAGCATATTAAGAGTTAGATACAGACTTTGAAAACCAGAAGGAGAACAAGTTTATCAGAGACCATCTTGGAGGGAAGAATATGCCCTTTATACTGTATCAGTGCTGAGGACACAGAAGCAGAAGTAGTTTAAGGTTCAGAAACTAGGTTATATTTGTATTTAGAAATCGTTCAGGGAGACACAAAGCTGCTTAGAGGGGAGCTTCATATAAATACTGTGAATATGTCTTAGTTCAAGGGGACTCTTAGTGTCAGTGTCTTGAAGTGCTGAGAAAAGGTAAGGAATAATTTGAAAACCTTAATTGAAGGTTGGGTTGGTGATAAGTATGAAGGGACCATGGGTGGATCAGGAGCCCAGAATGGAATCCAAATCCCTTGTGGCGTTTAATTTCTTACCCGTTTAATCTTTTTTTTTAAAGTAATCTCTGCACCCAACTTGGGGCTTGAACTCAAGACCCCAAGATTTAGAGTCTCATGTTTTACCAACTGAACCAGGCAGGCGCTCCTAATCTCTTTCTTTTGATTTGTATCTGAAACTTTCAACTTTTTTCTCTATCTAGACCAACAAGAAGAGTTCGGTTTGAGTACTTTAATGATGTGCGAAATGATATTGCAATATTAAAATTGTGCTATGGATAAATGCTGAAAGTTGAGTGTCCTATGGGTTGTGGGGAGAAACATAGGGAAGCTTCTTGGTAGAGTAGGGGGTTAGTGATTGGAGGAAAAGGAGGGGAACCCACAGAATTCTGTGTTTCATCTTTTGTTGTGGGTAAATGGTTAGGCATTGCAGTTAACAATCTTTTCATTAAAATTCACTGTTCTGTGTATGATGTCTTCTAGAGTCCTACAGGAATCACGGGAATCCTAGAACTCTTGGGCTCCTGCCACATCCAGCACTGTGTCTGCTCTGGCTTTACCGTGGTTGGTGTAGTTTAGGTCTTTTTGGTTATTATGCTGTGGTGTAACACTGGGCTTCCCCGCTGGTCAGTCACAAGGCTGTAGCTCCCTTCTCTGTGTCTTTCTTATCTCCTCATTTGAGAAACTAAAAAGTTAAAACTATACTTAAAAAAATAAAGACAGAATTCCCTGCTTTGGGTTAGGGACCTGTGGTCACCTTACATAATGCCAAGGGAAGGCCAAAGAAAGAAGTGTTCATATTGAGGATTATATTAAAGATAAACATGGAAATCATTCATATTGTGATAATTTGAAAAGGAAGTGTAGTATATGATGTGGTTTTAAGTAAGAATATATTTCAGTGTCTCATAGTAGTTAAAGGTACTGTTAATTTATATGGGATCTCAAGAGAAAAATTCTGGTTGTATGTTTTGTTTGAAATCTGAGTGAATAGACATTAATTACTTTGTGATAGATTTGTATAACTAGGTTTATCTCTCCCTCTGCCCAAAGATATCTCACATTGGAGGGAAACCTCTAGGACGACCATGGTAGTTTTGAAATTTGCAAGGTTTGACCTTAAAGGACCTGCCCTCTGCTTTGGAAGTTCATCTCTCAGATACTGTGGTCAGTTGTGCTAGTCTCTTTCTACTGATGCTGATGCCGCTGCTGCACTGCCAGCACACCCAATCAGAAGACTGTCTGCTGGGACTAGGGCTGCTATCTCAGTGTGTGCTATGTGGAGGGCTGGGATTATCACCATTTTACAGAGGAAGAAAATGATGTCCAGAAGAGGTTAAGTAATGGCCTGAGGTCTCCCTCCTAGTGGTGGTGTTGGGTTTCCGATCTAGGGCTCTCAGCTTCAGTGCCTGCTTTTGGTACCATTCTTCTGCAGTATTTAAATGCCTTATATGTGAAATAAAAGAAACTGATTTTTAAAATTTCTTACCTTTTTCCTTAGAAATATTAATAAAATTTTTATCATAACAATATCAGTAATATAGAAAAGTAGAGAAAGGTAAACTCACCATTTTTCATAGCTTGAGACAGTCAGTAAATATGAAAATAATGTGTTATGTGCAGTTCTTGCTGTGAGAGCACTTAAGTAGAGAATGTGTGTTTAGGAGTTGAGCATGTATCTCCATTAGTCAGTTTTCTTTGTCCAGTGCTGAGTTCAGTTACCTTCAGGAGTATAGGTTTTTTTTTTTTAAATTTACGATTTTATGTATGTATGTATGTATGTATGTATGTATGTATGAATGAGAGTGAGAGAAAGAGCACAAGCTGGGGTGGGGACAGGGAAAGGGAGAAGCAGACTCCCCGCTGAGCAAGGAGCCTGACCTGGGATTCCATCGCAGGACCCTGGGATCATGACCTGAGCAGAAGGCAGACACTTAACTGACTGAGCCACCCAGGCACCCCAGGAATATAATATTTTAATGTATCTTGACAAAGTCATGCAAATAAATTTCAGATTTAGCATTACCACATTGACTACTTAAGTTGTTGAATGTAGTATACCATCTTATAGTGGCTAATAACTTTATACATATGTTTGCCTATAGTTAAGGATCTGGAGTTTGTTATGCTATTAGACATTCTTTTGTTATTTTAAACTAAAATTGTTGAATCTGAACTCAATTAAGTTTTTCAGATAATTATGGGAAAAGACAGTTGCAAACATATATTAAATGTTAGTGATAGCTTGTTTACAGAATCCCAAATCTCTGTTGTTTTATTTTTATTTATACTTTGATTTGAAGACTTTCCGGTGCCTTTTCTTTTTCATTTTCTATTGATGTAAGAATAGATTGGCTGATTTTTTTGTTTTTGTATTTTTTGGTGCTTTTAAAATTCTCTCGTCTCCCTCTTAAAACATGACTCCTTACACTTGATACTGTGTCTAGCTATTGGCTCACATGTGGGGGCTACTGCCTCCTTTGAAAGGGTCACTGTCCTTTCTTATGCAGCTTCACCAGGTGTCTTTAAAAATCAGTTGCCCTTTCTTCCCACCTGACCCACTGCCTAGCCAAATCCCTCCCTGTCTTTGAAGGAATTACATATAAACTCTCATGGCAGTATTTCTTTTCTTGTCCCTTTTGTATATGTGTCCATCCAAATTATCTTCATTTCTCAACATGAAGGTACTTTTTGCTACAGTGCTAGCTCACCTAACTGGAACTTGCTTGCTGTCTGGCCAGCAATCCCCCACCCCTCAATCTGTTCTAGAACACAACCGAAAATGACAAAACAAGCATGCAGTACCCAGATGACCAGGCCCTTTCTTTGTAGGAGTCAGAATATTACCACCTTATGTAATGTTCCCTGAGGCTGTCACTTAATTGCAAGGACAGGATAGTAATTGATGTTCATAATGATTTCCCTGGGCCATTAATAAAAGCAACTTTAATATACTCAAGATCAGGGTTTGGAAAGATTTCCATCCAGATTGGGCTTTTAAAGAAAAAAAAGATGTGTGCATCAAAATGACTCAATAATTGGGGAGTGGAGACTAAAGTTTTACGTGCTATTTATTTTGATTATGCTTCTCAGTAGAAGTTAAATCTGTACATTCTCTGCTACTGAGGCACAATTGTCCTTAAAGGGAATGTTCCAGATAAGATAGCTCCAACCTAAGAAAGGCATAATTCTATATTGAGGTCTTTAATTTTAAATTCTTGAGGGAATAGAAGCACTGTCTTCTTATTAAATTGCAAATCTGGGCTAATCTCATAACACATATTCCTGTGCTTTCGCTGCCTGCCTGCTCATCCACAGCCCTAATCACAGAAGGGAGGAAGATTTTGACTCTAAAGAGAAATACTAGTTACAAGGATGAAATGTGCAAAAATATGAATCTGCTTACCTCACATTTAGTTGGGCTGTGGAGGAGTGTGATGGGAAAAGCAGGTGTTCATGGGGCCATGCATTATTCCTGCTCTGTTGTAAGGAGATGCTACAAGACTGCAGTGTTTCCTGAAGTACTCTGAGCTGTCTCTCTCAAGTTAATTATATGGTTCCTTATCTTAAATGGCTTATGGAGTGCTGTCTGGGTAATATGCCTCTCTTCTTTGGTTGAGTTTTGGAATTTTCACAGATACTTCCTAGAAAAGAGCACTCTGGAGTGGGGACACTGTGGTTTTGGGTTTAGAGTGAAGACCTGGTGTGAAGCTTGTCTTTGCCTTTGTGGTGGATGGATATGGAACCTTAGAAAGAGTGGTCAATGGCTGAGCTCATACCATTCACCACATGGTCATGTAGGTTAGGTTCATTTATGTTCTTTAAAATAAGGAAATATAGGGTGGAGCATATTAGAATTTTAAAAAATGTTTTAATCTTTATTTATTAGAGCAGTTTTAGGTTCATAGCAAAATTGAGAGGAAGGTACTGAGATTTCTACATACCTCTTGCTTTCACATGTGCATAACCTCCTCCATTATGACATCCTCCACCAGAGTGGCACATTTTGTACAGTTGATCAGCCTACATTGGCTCATCATCATCACTCAGAGTCCATAGTTTCCATTAGGATTGCTCTGATGGTGTACATTCTGTGGGTTTGGACAAGTGTATAATGACCTGCATTCATCAGTATGGTGTAGTAGAGAGTAGGTTAACTTCACTAAAATCCTCTGTGCTCAGCCTGTTCACTTTCCTTCCTTATGTTGAAATTTTTAAGTTGAACTCTGTGTGATGTGAAAAGATATCCTGGGGAGAAAATAGACACATCAGGGCATAGCCTCACTGGTGTGTGTCCTTCCTGCTCTCTGGGTATATTTTCTTGTCTGTAAAATCAGCTGTTTTGTTCAACTAGGCTTGCCTATCCCTTTCAGCTCCTGAACGCTTCAGAACATAAGTTCTTTGTTTTTATTATAAACATATTTGACATTTCTTGGAATTTATGTGTTGTGTTATGAATCTAACCTTCACACATCAAAAACCCCAGCTAAGACAATGAGTGCATATGTTACTGTAAGTAAATATTGTATGGTCCAAAAAGGATAGGAGAGCTTGAATTTGGGCTTTTTAATACAAGCTTGGAAAAGTGATTACCAAACTTCGGAATGCATAAAAATCACTAGAGACTGCCTTAAAAAGTCATGGGTTCCTATACCCTGCTTATGGAATTCTCATATGTGGGTCTGGGATGGCGCCTGGAAATCTATACATCATGGGTAAAAGTGAGTGATTTTTGTAATTGAATCTGACATGCTTAATAGAAACACTTGACATCCCTCTCTCATGGTAAACCTCTTGTATCTAAAATATTACATCTGCAAACCAGCGAAACACTGCCAAAAAATGATTAAGATCAAATAACAACTCCCAGGTTGGATGGGAGTGAGGGGCAGCTGGTTGTTGCCCCTTCTGTGGCAGGCACACACATCACCATGTTGGAAAGCCTTCTTCTGACTTGGGGAGAGATTGGCTTTTTCTTGGTTTGGTGCAGAGTATGAAAAGCTCCTTTTTTCTTCCAAGTTGGGAGAGAGTTGATATAGTTTTATGACACATAGTGATGGCCCTTTAACAACACCTTTTGTACTTCATGCCAAAGCAATTGGTGTCACACTGTCCTGTTTCCTAAGTGTTTCTGCTACAGAGTGTACAGTGTTTCTCTGTCACCATGTTAGTGTTCCTTCTTGTGGACTTTTTTTTACCCCTCTAAATTGTAAACTTCTTGATGGCAGATGCAGTGTTTTATCTCCTCTGGCAGCACAGAGCATGTCCTGGGCACTGGTTAAGTATAGTCAGCCTTCAGCTTACAGAGTTTTGGCATTGATAGGTTTTTCTTTTAAGCAGAGAGAAAACCAGTATCAGGAAGTTAATCTCTGGGTTTTTTTTTTTTTTTTAAGATTTTATTTATTCATGAGAGAGAGAGAGAGAGAGAGAGAGAGACAGACAGACAGACAGACAGAGGGAAAAGCAGACTCCATGCAGGGAGCCCGACGTGGGACTTGATCCCGGGCCCCCAGGGCCGAAGGCCGTGCTAAACCACTGAGCCACCCGGGCTGCCCAATCTCTGGAGTTTTTGTTTCAGGTTAAACTCATCAAAAAGAAAAAGCATTCTTATCTCCAATATGTATTGAAAGAACATTTATGGTGAGATAAAGGAAGGAACAAACAAGCCTGTTACCTGTCGCAGAAAGCCAAGGATAGAGGCTCTGAATGTATTCACATATGCCTTCAGATTTCCTAAATAATTCCTTTGGGATGTTCTTTCATTGACCTTTTCTGATTTATCATAGGAGAGGAAAATCCAGGGATTCAGAGTAGGTTTTTATTATTGGTTACTATATTGCCGTGTTTGATTATAATCACTTAAAATATCTATGTTATAGAATGGTATACTTGGCAGCTCCTCTATGTAAGTTGGTTTAATGAGATGATTGTGATCATTTGTATTCTAAAGTGTACAGCTTTGTATAGGGAACAAGTCTGGGTGTGAATCTTGAGCTGATTAACTTAACCACTTAACCCTCTCAAAGCTTTAGTTTCTCTGTCTGTGAAATGAGGACATTGGTACATATGTTGGGTTGTATCAGGAGTAAATGAAAGTGCATAGAAAGTGCTTTGTTCACTACATGCTCCAAGAGTGGGGACATCCTGGTGCCTTGTATCCTGTTCTTACAGTCCTGTCTTTAGTACTGGCATGCTTTCCAGGTGTCACAAGGGTCATGCTTGCTGGAGTTCAGGCTAAAAAGTGTGCACCCCTCTGGGTTGTTGAGAGAAGAAAATATTTGTTGTTCCTGAATTGTGTTTACTTACCCTGAAGAGTGTCATAAATTTAATAGAATTTTCTTCTCCAATAATATATCTACTCTCGAAGGCTGAGTGAGTGCAAAACCTTTATGATTCTGTAAAGAAAGGTCAGAATTAAGTAGGAAGTTCTGTGTGCAGAAATGGAGCTGCTAAGTTGTAGTGCATACCCTTGTTAAGATATGAGATGGTGATGCCATACAATGACAAAGGATGATTGATGTTGAACAGCAGCATGACCATCCCCAAGGAGATGAGTCCTGAGTTAAGAATTTGGTCTTTCATTTCTTCAAATCATTTTCACCCCCTTGAGTTTCTTCTTGTAAATGAGACCATCAGATTTTGCCTTTCAGTGAGCATACATGTTCATCAGATTGTATTCTAATGGAGTTACCTGAGGTCTAGGTAACACGAGTTAGTTTCTAGCAGTTGGTCAGTTGGTGATATTATTACATCTTTTTCCTCTTGGGATTTAAAAGGTTCCCTAGAATGCTGTTCCTTCTACCACTTAGCTTCTCTTTGTGGGTTAGGACAGGCTTCATTAGAGGACAGGCTGCCACCATGCCCTGCATTTTAAAACCATGAAGTGTATGTGTGTTGTGTTTTTTTTTCCTTGGAACATATATCACAAATGTAATGCATATTTGCAGATGCAAGGTGGCAATTTTGACTCTGTTAGAAACATGAAGGTGAGTTAGAAATTAGGGCATTTTCCTTAGCTTGAACATCTCCCAAGAAAGTTTGAGTTTTCCTTTTAAAAAAAGAAACATTCCTTTTCCCCCTTTAAAGACCAAAAATGAATCAGATGCCACAAAGGTTGCTCTACTAAAGGGGACAATTCTGGCTAGTGTGAGCCAATTTGACTTTGTGTGAAATAATATTTATTGCAGTAACAATTTTAATTTCAAATCATGGTAACCCTTTGAAGACACTGAGGGGAAATATTTAAGCTGTTTCTTTAAAAACAAAAAGACCCTCAATAGCAGGAACTTGACCAGCTGGTAGATATGGTAGGAGTGAATCCCTTGCATTTTATATAATCATTATGGAAAGAGAATCCCACTACCATAGTACCATGGGCAGATAACACTCACTTTAGAGTTCTTCATATATAGAATAGGATAATGGCCTGTTTTGCTGGCCTTTATAAGATTTTTCAGGCACTACTAAGAAAATAGCTGTGAATAGTATTTGGGGGGGCGTTTCCTCATTGGATGCCTTGTTAAGTGCATTAATGTTGGGATCCCTGGGTGGCGCAGCGGTTTGGCGCCTGTCTTTGGCCCAGGGCGCGATCCTGGAGACCCAGGATCGAATCCCATGTCGGGCTCCCGGTGCATGGAGCCTGCTTCTCCCTCTGCCTATGTCTCTGCCTCTCTCTCTCTCTCTCTCTCTCTGACTATCATAAATAAATAAAAAATTAAAAAAAAAAGTGCATTAATGTTCACCTGGTGCCTTATAAATAAAACCAGGGGCCTTTAGTCTCTTCCTTCTGGCATTTTATAACGCTGGATGGGACACCATGTCCAAGAAATGCAGACAATAGGCCAAGAGAAACAGGTTCATAATGGATGTTAGGTATGTATATTTAATACTGACCAAGTCATATACTGAGGTGTTCTAAAAGTGGATGATACAATAGAAAGAAAGGTCCTATTAAGTTCCAAACCTCTCCATGTGCAGGCTAGGCATTTAAGTGACAGCATGCTGGATGCAGTCTCAGATAAAGGAATGTGATCATATTGGTCATCATAGGGAGCAGACTGCCTGAAGCAGCCTTTAAGAGGTGGTATAAAGGTCAGAGTGGAATGATATAGTAGATGTGTAGCCTCAGACTTCAGTGAAATAATGTCTTTTCTTAAATCTTTGACCCCTAGCACAATACAGTTGGTTATGATTATGTGTATTTTCTCTTCAAGTACTACTGAAGGCCATTTGTTACACCTCTAAAGTGATGCCAAAGGGGCATGGGTAGGGCCTTCCTGATGGGTGGGGGCACCTGGCTTTTGTGGATTTAAGTTTGTAACCAACCCTAAGAGGAACCTTTAATATATTCTCTCTGGGGTAGTAATTGAGTAAATCACAGACAGATTTTTATCCTTTCAAACAACTCTTCATATGACCTCCATGCACAATTATAGGTGTAAAGATGTTTGGTACATTTCAGTCCCAGCTGTAGTTTTTCTCCTTGGGCTGTTTGCTCACCATTTTGGTTCTTTTTTCCAAAGATGACCCATCTGAGTAGATAGATTATTATTTCTGTTTCAAATTTAGAGGTTTTCTCTTAGTTTTTTGGTTTCTTTTTAAAAAATAATCAGGGTAAAAAAAATCAGGGTAGTACATTACTTTAGCACCCCAATGCCTTTCCCCATATTGGCCATGCCTTTTGAAAATATGAGAAATGGGGATGCTTGGGTGGCTCAGTGGTTGAGCATTTGCCTTTGGCTCAGGGCGTGATCCTGGGGTCCTGGGATCGGGTCCCATATTGGGCTCCCTGCATGGAGCCTGCTTCTCCCTCTGCCTCTGCCTCTGTCTCTGCCTGTGCGTGCGTGCGTGCGTGTGTGTGTGTGTGTGTGTGTGTGATGAATAAATAAATAAAATCTTTAAAAAGAAAGAAAAAAAGAAAAAAAATGTGAGAAATGGGCCTAAATAGACTAGGGTTACGTTACGGTAGTTACAAGGTGAATTAAGGAGAAAGGGTTATTAGCATGGACCTCTGGTGGGA
Organism: Nyctereutes procyonoides; assembly: GCF_905146905.1. Classification (NCBI taxonomy): domain Eukaryota; kingdom Metazoa; phylum Chordata; class Mammalia; order Carnivora; family Canidae; genus Nyctereutes; species Nyctereutes procyonoides. The sequence goes on along the minus strand of NW_026575049.1, from coordinate 42,139,502 downwards.
GTGGAGAGAGGAGGACTCTCATCTTAGAGCCCACTATATGCCAGATATGATGAATAGGGTGTTACATACTTTAGGTTCTTTATTTATGGCCTGCTTATTCTAAAAAGGGCATTGGGATCCTACAGTGATCCTAGGAAGCTTGTGAAAGTTAAGCAGCTTTCCCAAGGAAATACAGTAATGAAGTGGTGTCAGAGAAATGAAAGCCAAACACTGCCAGGATCTCAAATTTCATTTCTTTCAGTATGTTGGCTTGTTTCTTAGAAAGGAGAGGGACAGAATTCTTAGACAATTTCCTAATTTAAATTTAACTTTAAAATGGACGTAATTTTTGGAAGACCTGATATACATTAATGAAGACTAATGCCTTTGTGTGGTCCATCCTCTAACACAAAAATAATTGATTAGTTGTTAGGTACTGATTCTCTCTAATCCCCTAGTAAGGGAAGCTCACATTCTGTGAAAGCAAACACTGAGTGAATTCACACCTCTAAGCTTTTATGCTGTCAAATTACTAAGTCTTGAGAATACTCTGTGTACTCTGTGGTCTCGAGTTCAGGCATAGAGGGAAATACTGCTATATTACATAAACTTCTGGAGTGGTTTTTTTCCATGGCCCATGGATTTTCTTCATCTATAAGGATCTTATGTTATCATATCAGATTCTCAGAAGACCTTCCCCTCCCCCACATATCACCTAACACATTCCCAGGGTAGTGCTATATACCTCTTAAAAAGAGCAGATCTGGGGGCAATTTTCTTGTGACATTTTCTCTCATCATTTGGTTCTGTCAGCAAGAAATTTGCTTTAGTAATTTGGAAATAACCTCGCTACAGGAAGAGTAACCAGGTATGTGTTTCCAGTTTTGAGGACTGCCTGGGTGCTCAGGAGATAGATGATCTTTGTGTTCCTTATATAGAAAGTACTATAAGATTACTCAATACTGTTGTCTGAAGTTTTCCTCTTTGCTTTTGGATTTGAGGAAATCACAGTTTGGCTTCCTGGTTGTGTTAACCAGTCATAATCATGGAATTTTAAAAAATTTTTTAAAGATTTTATTTTATTTATTCCTGAGAGCTACATAGAGAGAGGCAGAGACCTAGGCAGAGGGAGAAGCAGGCTCCATGCAGGGAGCCCGATGAGGGACTCCTTGGGACCCCAGGATCATGCCCTGAGCTAAGGCAAATGCTCAACCGCTGAGCCACCCAGGCGTCCCTACGCAGACATTTTAAATGAGTAATTCAGGCATGGGCATTATCAAAAGATACTGAATCTTGGACAGAGAGGTAGGAAAAAATGGCAATAGAATCAGAAGTATGGGAGCCCATATAATATTCACAAATTACTACTTTCTGACACACAATTGTATTCCACTCTGTGTATCTCTGAGATGGAGTTTCTATAGATGTCGAGTGGCTTCTTAGATCATTTTGTGTGCTGTATGGTAACCTGTATGCAGGGCAGCATTTTCTTTCAGGATTGTGGGTTACTCAGCTGTGAATGCAGGAGGGAGTGCCAGACTGTCCGGGAGGGTTGTCTGAGGATGTTGGGGAAGATGTGATGATGGAGTACTGAAGGCACAGTTGAGGGGAAAGTTTATGTCTGCCAAGGCTGGCCACACTAGAAAAGCATGCTTGTGGAATGGTAGCTGGGGAATAGCTGACAGGGCAGGAGGCAGTTCCTTGGGCTGTGGACCGATGTGGGACCAGCCTGCTCCCCTCAGAAGCAGAACTTAAGACTGCTTGAAGTGCAAGTGTGTGTGTGTTGTGGGAATGGTGCCCCACTTTTGAAGACCAGGAGGGTAGTTCAGTTTAGAGAGAGGTGGTGGCATCTGCAGGTCGGTGAGAGTTGGGATAAGTTTCTTGGCCTGTGGATTTTATTTGTCCTGGTTACCTGTAGAGTTGTGTAACTCCTGCTCATGAACTGCTGGGCCATTGCAGGACTCCATACCACCGTGACCACATACAGTTGAGATGTATTTGTAATACAGTGTCATTTTCATGGTGGTGTTTTGTCCTAGATGCAACTTGAGTTCCTAGATAAGCTTTCCAGACTAACTGGAGAGATTTCCTCAGGTTTCAAGTTCTAAAGTTCATAACTGTTCATCATGAGACCACAAGAGAGGCAGGCTCTTAGGAGATACGGGAACATTCTTTCTGTTTTACATTTGTTGAAGAAGAACCATTGTCCACAAAGTCCTGAAGTAAATCAAGCTCAGGAGATCTGGGTAGCTCTGTGTTACTCGCCTGAGAAATGGCCATCAGGGCACTGCAAAGAGTGGATGGAAAGGTCAGGGCTGACAGGAATTAAATCTAGTCCTGTGCATCTGGGTGAGAGAATGACCTCACATTGGTTTGAAATGCTCAGGGATAGAAATAATGAGTTTTAGGTCCTAGGTCAGGAATGATACTGTAGCTGTAAGAAGACTCTCTCCTTCTGCATCATCCCTATCTCTTTGTGCACTGCCTTATTTTGAGTAATTATTCTCAAACTCACTTTGGGACTGTAGAAAAGTTTCAAATAAGACCCTTGGTATAACTTTCATAAAATCAAGTAATGGGTCTTGGGAGTACACCAGGGAAAAGTGACTGCTATTCATTTTTAACAGTAAATATCTAGAGGCTTTTTTGGGTCATTTTATTTATGCAGAATGTTAAGAAAGAAAACATGGCCAACCGGATGTATAGAAGAAAATATTATGTAAGTTGCTTAGGTTGAGAGGTAATGATATGTAAATTGAACCCAAGAAAGAAAGGAATTGATACTTTATCAAAACTTACTGTCTCTATCCCAGAAGGTTTGGAGTGGCAGCTCCTCTCCCTGATCTGCCCATCAAGAATTTGGGGGCGGGGAAGGAGAGGGAGGAAGCTAGGTAGACAGAGTTGAAGTTGCATGCTTTGCTGAATTGGTCTGAGAAGCGAATTCTTATCTTTGTGGAAAACAGACGATGGAGTTGGGTGGGGGTGGAGGAGGTCTATGGCCCATCCTTCAAAGGCAGAATCACCTGAGGCATTCAAAGCACCTAATAAATACAAGAAGTCCATCCACAACCAAAACAAACAACATTCAATGCTTCCAGGCATGGCAGACTTGGAAAGGGATGCTGGTATTAATAGAGGTAGACAGAGATATCCAGAGAAATGGTGAACGTGTAAAATAGAAATAATATGGGAGCAGAGAATTATCAATTACTTAATAATATTATTAATAAATTCCTTACTTATCTAAAAAAAACTTACTGTCTCTACTACTTGTTTTGTTTATTAAGTGTGGTTCATTGATATTATAACCCATATTTTGCTGGAGAGCACGAGACTATTTCATCATCACTTTTGGGGAAAAGTACAAAAGAGATGATTTATTGAAACTGCAACCATTGTGTTCTAATGATCCTGCAAAAACGTGGTGCCAATTATCTTTCTTTTCTCTGTTTTTCAGGGTCGACATGTTAAAACAGGTCAGCTGGCGGCCATCAAAGTTATGGATGTCACTGAGGTATGGTTGGGTCACAAATAGTTTTAAAGAAATCATTATATAAAAAATAAGATCCTCCATCCCTCTAACCCCCAATGTAATAGTATTACTCTGTTTGTAGGATGGATCTTGAACAAATTGCCCCCCTGTGACATTGTGGGTTCATAAGGTCCAGCAGACTAGTTGGCTTAAATTGTTGCAGATGGTCCCCCAAGTAACTAGGAATCAGTAGCATTTCCTTTAAAAAAAAAAAAAAAAAAAAAAAAAAACAACAACTGAGTGATGTCATCCTTGGCAACTTAACGGACCATAATTGGAAACATCTCTAATGGAAAAGTAAAGATTTGAGAAGGGCTCATGGAGGTCACATGGATAGGGAGATCGAGGGGGTGTGGGGTGGGGAAAGACTTCTCTGGGGTATTAGGCCACATTTGAGCCATTTCTTTTATTTTTAACATGGGGAAAGAAAACAGATCCAGCCAAGTTCCCAGAGGTTTAAAAACAGAAACATCTGCTAGAATGCTGAGCAGATTGTTGGCAAAATTTAGTAGCAAAAAATAGTTCTTGAAACGGTCACATGAGGATTTGCTCTGTAGCTTTAGATGGGAAAGAGGAGAAATTAACTCACACAAAAGTAAGTGTATATGTTCCTGTGCATGTACATACATGCACAAGTCCATATTTAACTTTTTGAAGATAACCATAGACCGCAGTGAACCAAATCCATCTTACTTTAAATTATTTTTATCTGAAATTTTGCTTTTCATTCTCATGGTTGCTTCTAACTTGCCTTATTATAAATAAGATTTACCATCATTATCATAGATTCTAGAGTTAGCTAGCAGCCGTGGGGATCTGGGATATCGTTTAAAAAATTTTTTTTTTTTTGAGAAGAGGGTGGTGGGCAGAGGGAGAGGGCAGGAATCTCAAGCAGGGGCTCGGTCTCATGACCCAGAGATCATGACCTGAGCCAAAATGAATAGTTGGACACTTAACCAGCTGAGCCACCCAGGCGTCCTTAATTGTGTATCTTTAAATCAGACCATAATATTCCCCAAATCTGGGATTGATCTAGGGAGATAATGACTGAACTGATCTCAGATGTACAGTTGAGTATTCTAGAGAGATTTCCTCCATGGTCCTGTTCTACCCTTGGTCTCCAAAAACATGCTCATCTCCAATATGCATATTTGTTAGTACGAATTCTATGTACTGCCGAAGCGAGCACTGTTAGTACGAATTAGAAAACACTGTTGCCTGTGGACTATGAGACAACTGATAGAACTTTATACAAATATTTGAAGATGTGACATTTTATGAGATGGCTGCTCTCATTTTTCTGCCACAGAGAATACTAGAGACTTTATAATGAAAAGGGACCCATTGCAGGCACCTGGGTAGCTCAGTGGTTGAGCGTCTGCCTTTGCTCGGGTTGTGGTCCCATGGTCCTGGGATCAAGTCCTGTGTCTGGGTCTCTGCTGGGATCCTGCTTCTCCCTCTGCCTGTGTCTCTGCCTCTCTCTCTCTCTGTGTGTCTCTCATGAATAAATGAACAAAATCTTTTTTATAAAAAAAAATAAAAAGGACCCATTGCTTGGTTGAATGGCCTAAGGAATCTTGTAACATACTATGATAATGGATTGTTCTGTTGCCTTATAGTGACACTATCTTGGATGCTTTCCAGTTAAATATTATTTTTAAGATTATTTTAAAGAGTAGTGAAGGAGCAGAATTTCTAACCTAACTGTAATTTAAATACAGCAGTCAAGTTATTTCCTTAGTGCCCTCTGTGAATGGAATGATGGTTGGCACCTTCCTGTCAAGCTTCCATTCCTGCCCCTGTGCATGATGCTGGTGCTGCATTGGGAAATGGTCTAGCTGGAGCCTCTGTTCTTTGGCATTTATTAACACACTTCCTGACTTATTTACTAGCAGATGAGACACCATTTTGAACGTAAGCTTTTGGAATTTTACAAAGCAGTTGGAAGTTCTGAGAGTTGCATTTCTTTTTTTTCTTTCCATATACATATATGATTTTATTTATTGAGAAAAAGAGAGAGAGAGAGAGCTTGCAAGCATGTGCACATGTGAGAGGCGGTGGTGTGTGGAGGGAGAAAGAGTCTTAAGCAGACTCCCTGCTGAACGTAGAGCCACCACAGAGCTCAGTACCACGACCCTGAGACCAAGACCTTGTCCCAAATCAAGTCAGATGCTTAACCAGCTGAGCCACCCAGGTGCCCCGAGAATTGCATTTTTCTCAATAATATGGTCACTGCTTTTTTTTTTTTAAAAAAGTAAATACTGCTACTTTATAATATCTATTATTGGTGCCTTGGTTTCTTTAATCATCTTTCTGTGAGCATAGCTATGAAATACATATCTATGTGTGTGATGGATGCCTTTTGTATTCCACTTTTGTTGAGTTGTATACAAAAGGTATTTCCTTGCCTGCAGAATCAGGCAATGTTGGACAAATGCATTTTCAGGACTCCTTTAAAAATAATTAAGCAAAACCCATGTGTTCAGGTAAAATGAAAACCAGATGGTGAGTCTTCGGAACAAATACAAACCAAATCAGCCATTTACCATATTGGCCTTTCAGTAATGTTTCTTGTGTGCTGTTTTTATTTAGTGACCTCTATACAGAGTGACCTCTGTGCTATAGCTTGGGGCACAGTCAGGGCTCACAGTGAGTGTTGATTATGGATAGAGGATGTTGTACAAGCTGGTACCCTGGAAAACCTATCCTTGCCCCTCACATCAAGGGCCTTCCAGCTTGTAAAGTTTTAGACATTGGCCTAGGGGTGGTCTGAGAGCAGGAGGGAGTAGGCTGGAATGAGGGGGAATTTGCAGCTGACGTAGCAATCTTTTTGTATTTCTTCTCAGACTTTCACAGTTTTAAGAATTGACTATCTTTAGGATTTTGAAAGGCTCTTTTTAAAGAAAGCTTGTCATTTATCAGAGTGGTTGTGGGAAGGGTTTAAGAAGCCATGTTAAGGATATGTTCAAACTGGAGAAAACCAGAACATGAGATCTATAATGTGGTTTTTGTTTTGGAATAATCACAGATTTGATGAATTTGCAGAAGATTTTAGAGGGGAGTCTCATGTACCCTGCACCCAGTTTTCTGTGGTAGTAGCATCTTTGTAACTGAGTTCCTTATGCAAAATCAAGCAAGGCGAACAGTTGCTCTTACAAGTTAAGGACTCGACTCATACTCCAGTGTTCGATTATAGCAAACAAGCCTGTACTGTTATACATGGCTTCAAAACAGTGCAGGCCACTGATAATTGGGCCTGATACAGTCCACAGAGCTTGTTCAGATTTCCCCAGTTGGACATGCACTTGTGTGTATGTATGTTTTTGAGTTGTTTTCAGGGAAACTTAATTGAAGTGGTTGTTGGATTCTTGTTAAACTCCTTCCTTTCCGTCCTTGTATCTTAACATCGGGAATGATAGTTTCTGGGATATTCTGTTACTTTGAATTAATGCTCTGGAAGGTAAGAAGATAAATCCGCTAGATCAAGAACTCAATTTGGGGTCCATAAACTCTTAAAGTAAGATTTATCTCTGAGAATATGTTTTCATTTTAATAATTTCCCCTGAACTTTTTACTATGAAAATGCTCATAATTACAGAATTGTAGAAGAAATGAACACTCTGAGTCACTCTGCTCTTAGACCGCCCCTAGGCCAATGCCTAAATGAACAACTCTGAAGTTGTTAACATTTTTGTTGCATGTGTATTGTTGTGGCACCACCATGACTCTTCACTTGTACATACTTGAGTGTGCTTCTCTTAAAATACAATCTTCCATATAATCATGACACCACCTGAAAGAATTAATTAATGCTTACAGAATTTCACTTGATGTTCAGTCTATTCAGATATCCTCAAATGTGCCAAGAATGTTTTTACAGACATTTTTCAAATCCTAGGGCAGCCAAGGTTTGTGCATTACATCTGGTTATCTTTTGACTCACTTTTTGTCTGATAGCTCCTCCGTATCCTCCTGGCCCCTCCTGTTTCGTTTCATTTCATTTCATTTTATTTCTTTTCTAAGAAATTGACTTTTGGAAGAATCCAGCCAGTTTGTAAAATATCCCACATTCTGGATTTGCCTGTTCCCTTGTGTTGTGCTTTAACTGGTCCCTCCCTCTTACATTTCCTGGAAACTGAAAATTAGGTTGGGAGGCTTGTTAAGACTCTCGATTAGATGATGTGTGCGTGTATATATGTGTGTGTGTAGGCAAGAATACCTCATTCATGGTATTAGATCCTTCCTGTTGTATCACTTTAGGAGTCACAGCCCTCTAGTTGTCTCCCTATTAGTGAAGCCAAGTTTGATCGATTATCTATCTATCTATCTATCTATCTATCTATCTATCTATCTATTTATTTATTTATGATAGTCACAGAGAGATAGAGAGAGGCAGAGACATAGGCAGAGGGAGAAGCAGGTTCCATGCACTGGGAGCCCGACGTGGGATTCGATCCCGGGTCTCCAGGATCGCGCCCTGGGCCAAAGTCAGGCGCCAAACCGCTGCGCCACCCAGGGATCCCCCAAGTTTGATCTTTGATTGGAGAGGGAGTTAACCAGAGCTCTCCCCTCTTGGGATGTACTGCTAGCTTCAAACTTTGTTAATAATCTCCAGGGCAATACTTGGGCATTGTGTGAATATTCTGTTCATCAACAGCTTTTTAACTAATTGTTTTGGCATTCATTTGGTGATTCTTTCCTGATTTAGTTATTACAGTGAAATGATGACTTTTAGATTCTGTCTTCTATATTATTTAGCATCAGTCTATAAAGAAGTTTCCTTAGCTACTCCCACCCTTCTTTGTCTTTCTTTTTCTGGATATTGCTATAGACATTGGCAATTCTATTTATTCAATGTGTTTATCAATTAAAGCTATTACTGCTTATTTAATCAAATTGTACCTCATCTGGCTATGGGAGTTAATCCATGCCCTTTGTCATGACTCCTTTAGCTCTAAGTACTTCTGTATTTTCTGACATAAGTAGGTATTTGAAGCTCACTGGCCAGGATTTGGAATCTCTTTGTCTAAAGAGCTGTATGTAGTTCCTTTTAGTGGAAAGTATCTTTAGAAACCAGTATCTGAATGCTTCTTCTCTGAAGTTTTTGGTCCTTGGAATATACTTCTTAAGGATTTGTAGTCAGAAGGCTATGCTCAGAAGTTACTTGAAATATTTCCTTTCTCTGTATGGTTCACAAATTTGTTATTCAGCTCAGTTCAGTTTCTGTTGAGTCATTTATAGGGCTTGCTTTTTCTCCAGATTAATTTTTAAATGTGTAAATCATTTACATTGGTCACAAGTCAAAACCATATAAAAAGGTATGCATTTTGATAAAAGCTTACTCTAGATCATCTGGGTGATAGACCACCTCACCCCCAAGTATTGCCATATAGTTACAATGCCCTTATTTGTTTTTGTCATTTGTTTGGGCAAGGTAGGACGAAACATTTCTTGGGGTGATGCAGAGAGAACAGAGGCAAACTTAGTATGTGGTATTTCATGTCAAACTGAGATGAAATGGTGCTCTGTGGAGTGCTGTTTCACTGCAGTACATCACCATGGACTGGGAGTGTTGCATCCACTTCAGTCTCCTGGCCAGTCCCATAGTCTTTCCTCCACTTGGCCATTTTGGCATGAAATGGGGTTAAAGTAGTAGATTAGCAAATTACAGTTTCTGGACCTGCACTAATACCTGGGGACTTGTTAGAAACGCGCTGTCTCACTTTCCACCCAGACTACTGCACTAGAAATTCTAGATTGGGGCTAGGACCCAGCAATCTGGTTGTAACAAGCCCTCCTTGGCGATTCTGCTGTACACTCAAGTTTGAAAGCCCATACTTTAATGGAACCTTAGGATAGAAGCTGGCTGCTCATATCTACAGGTGAAGAATTCTAGCTTGGAGACACTGGCACCTCATGCTCAGGAATACATTGCTAGTTAGATTACAGGGATTAGAATCCAGATCTTTGATTCTCAATTTAATGAGCCTTTGAAAGTAGTAATAGTTTGAAACATTAGGTTCTAAGTAGAACTGATTTGATCTGGACCTTAAAGACTGGAAGAGTCTTGATCATTTTTCTCCTTTCTAAAGTTTGTTTTTACCAGATCACCCAGAGTATACTTTTTTAATCTTAGGACCAAAATTTTGTGGTTGGTAATTGTGGCATATTCCTTGGAGGAAAGGAAGATGCTGGGCCTGATGGTCATTGGGGTGCAGGAAGCCAGCTGGCAGATTTTATTGCGTACCCTCCATATTCCTTGCACTGTGTTCCTAGGGATTTAAAGCATAAAAACTGTGTGAAAACATGGCCTTGCCTGGAACAGCCAGCAAAACCCTAGCCTCTGCCTATCATCAAATTGGAGAGGCAGGAGCCCCAGAAGCAGCCCACCAGTGCTAAGCAAGTGAAGATCATATCTGACGGAACAGTGTTTGAGCACCGTCTGAGCTAGGTCCATGGAAGAGGAGGGGGACACATTGCTTGCTCTTATGGACTTCATGCTCTGACAAGAGAGAGCAAAACAGACTTACTCCAGTGACAAAGCAAGGCCAGGCTTGCTTAACAGTTAAGCAATTTAAACCAGGCTTAACAGTTTTCTCTCTTTTCAGTTGGAGGGGAGCACAATATCACAAATGTGCTGTTCTTGTCTAGACTGAAAATAAGAACAAAAGAAAGGGAGGGAGAGATCTCTGTGGACTGTGTGACCTGTTGTTCCATCCTTTTGTTCCATCCCGTTGTTCCTCAGTCTAGTTAAATGCTGCAGGCCTTAACAGCTTGGTTCTGGCTTCTTCCATTCAGGCAACTGGTGGCACTTTCTCCCTGGCCTTCCCCTGGCTCTGGCCCACTCATCATATCATGGCTGGGGGCTGTCAGGGAAAGGCTGGTCAAGTATCAAGTGAGACGGTGTCAGCTCTGGTGTCAGCTCTGTCATCAGCTGGGCGCCCTCCTCCACCTCCCCCACCCCTGCCCCCAATAGACTTGCTTTCCTTGTCTTCTGTTTTTTACCTTTCTTTTTTAATTTTTATTTTATTTTATTTATTTATTTTTTTGTTTTTTACCTTTCTTAACAAGCTACCTTGTCTTTCTCTGCCACTGAGAGAGAAACTGATGTGCCAGGTTTAGGGTATGCCAAATTTCCTTATCTGGCATTTTCTTACTTTTGATAGCTTCTAATTTAATTTAAATGATCTTGATCTTAGATTGTAATTCCTAATTAGGATTGTTTTCCTTAGCTTTTCTATAGATAAAGATCACAAGTCATACCTCTTTTTTATTATTATTAATGATATAAGTTATTGAAGAAAGACTCTTGATTAAATTTTGATTTATTTTAATTAAAAAGTATGACTGATTTTTGAGAACTAATAATTCCACTGTATCCTCAAAAAGTACAGCAGTATTTCTCAGCCTTATTTTCATTATCACCTCCCTAAGAAGCCTTTAAGATATTTTTCCTAATCACCCTTTATGAAATTTTAAAATACCTTTGTATCTGTTTCTCTGCCGTATGGATATCTTTATGCTCTGTATGTAAGAGTGGTAAGTTTTTCTTCTACCTCCAAAACCCACTTTTCATTGCTCTTTGGGAGGGGGATGATATCACTCTAATTGATATCTCCATTGATATCAACCTGGTATAGAATAAAGTAAAAATACAACAACCTTATACAAATGAGCCAGGGTAAGCATTATGCTATTTCTAATATTTTCTTTTTATAAAAAAATGTACTAGAGTTTAGAATTCATCTAAGGTGATAAAGAAGATCTATTGCCTGAGAAAAGTATAGAATGCATGAAGGGAACTAACATTTTTTAGAAAACTTGTTTTTTTTTTTTTTTAAAGATTTTATTTATTCATGAGACACACACACACACAGAAAGAGAGAGAGAGAGAGAGAGAGAGAGAGAGAGAGAGAGAGAGAGAGAGAGAGAGGCAGAGACATAGGCAGAGGGAGAAGCAGACTCCATGCAGGGGACCTGACATGGGACTTGATCCCAGGTCCCCAGGATTAGGCCCTGGGCTGACAGTGGCGCTAAACTGCTGAGCCACCCGGGCTGCCCTTTTTAGAAGACTTGTGCCAGCTATCACGTAAGGTATGATACAGGCACTTGTTTGAATTACACACAGTAGACTTTGGAGACAGATAGCATCGTCCTCTCTTTTTAGAATGAAAGAGCGAAGGCTAGGACTCATTTCCAAGCTTTCCTGTTTGTGAAGCCTACTCCTCTTTGAATCCATCAATCCTTCTTTTCCCAAAGTGATATGAAGAGTGATGTGAACTTCTCAACAAATGGGTACTTGTTGAAGTGTTTTAAATGCTGGTGATATGATAGTAAAATTTTTTTTAAGGATTAGAGTTGTGTGTTTTTTTTTTTTTTTTTGAGAGAGAGAGAATATGTTTCTATTTTGGATTAATTCATTTTAAGAATGCAACTGATTTTTACAAGCAAAGGATGATTTAAACTAGGTCAGCTATATACCTCGTGTTGTTTTTCATGTTGAAAAGCCTTCATTTTTTTGATGGATAACAACAGTTGATATTCAGAAAAGTGATCTGCTTGAAGTTTCGCTTATTGCCAAAATAGCATCCCAGTCTTCCATTCATTGCAATCATGATATATCCTAGTTCACATTAGAAGCATTGTATAGTTGTGGTCCATAGTTAGGTTCTAATGCAGCAAATAAGTTGCAATACCTTGTAAGTTGTAGGTACTGGTATGTTTTTTTTGTGTTTTTTTTTAAGATTTCATTTTATTTGAGAAGTCGAGCAAGAGTGAGAGAAAGCATGGATGGGATCAGGGGCAGAGGGAGAAACAGACTCCTTGCTGAGCAGGTTGCCCAATGTGATGTGGGGCTCCAGCCCAGGACTTGGGGATCATGATCTGAGCTGAAGGGAGACACTTAACTGACTGAGCACCCAAGTGTCCCGGTACTCAGATCTTTGATGAATTGTACAGGTGATCTAATTTTGGTGGATGCTTGGAGAAGCTTGTAATAGATGTGCATTATTGTTTTCATTGTCCAGGAAAGTTATAGTAATATATTGTTGCCATAGAGGACTTTGAAGTTGTGATCCTGTTAGCATTCTCAGTCTTTGTAATAAGAATACTAAGAATAATCATAGATGTTATACATTAGCCATAAGAATTGATCTGCTCTTCACACTTGAATTTCATCCCTCTAAGGAAAGAAAATAAGAGTCCTTTTAAATTATTAGTGATTAGAAAGATACAGTACATTTTTGGGTTTTGTTTTTAGAATTGTCACTGAACTAATAAAAATGATTTATCTTTTTTCTACTTTTTCTTATGAAATATTTTCTTATAAATTTGAGGCCTGTAAATATTTTTCAAGATGAATTTATAGTTTATGAACCTTATAGAAAGTCAGCCTCTTTATTCAATAGTCCTGTGCTGGCTTTTACTCAAGACAGTAGTAACACCCTTTGTTGGACTAGGGCCTAGAATTATGTTTAATGAAGGTTCAGTTTCCTCATCTGTAAAGTGGAATAAAAATTCCAGGCTTTTGTCAGAATTATAGAATAGATGTAAAGTGTCTAGCATATTAATTTTTTACACAGTAAATGAGAGTTTTTGTTGTTTCCTTCTTCATTTTTGCTGAAGACTTTTGTTACTTCTAGACTTTTGTTACTCTCCTTCTTAGATACTCTTGGCCTCTCCCAGGTGGCCTTCTTCCTTTTCATTCCTGAAGGCTTCTGCATCAGGTGGCTTCTTTGTCCCCTGGTTATAGGCATCACTGTATCTCTTTGGCAATTACTTTTGTCTGGCCCTATGAGTAATTTTCTAGTGCTGTTCTAACAACCACCTAGAGAACAGTTTCCGCACATTTTTATTGTTCTATTATTCTGTACTAGACTAGAAACTGTAGGGAGTTTGTACTAGATTAGAAACTCTTTGTTAAGGGGTAACTCTTAGGATTCTCATAGCCCCTCTAGGCTTAGGACAGAGCCCTTCCCATGGATAATGCTTAGCTTTGCTGTTTTCTAAAGAATGTCCTAGCAGTTTGCCTGCTTTCCTCCTTCCTTCCTTCCTTCCTTCCTTCCTTCCTTCCTTCCTTCCTTCCTTCCTTCCTTCCTTCCTTCCTTATTCGAGAGAGAGAGCATGGGAGGGGTGGGTAGTAGAGGGAGAAGGAGAAACAGACTCTCCACTGAGCAGGGAGGGAGGGAGTCGAATGCAGGACTCACATCCTGAAACTCTGGGATCATGACCCTAGCTGAAGGGAGTTGCTTACTGACTGAGCTACCCAGGCACCCCTGTCCTGGCAGTTTTAAAGGAGAATTTACAGAAGTGTTTTGGGCATTGACATAAAATATATATAGATTCCCTTTAATAAATTAGATGCAGTTCTTAATAGATATGTCCTAGTATATTTTTATTGTATTATTGTACTCTATAATCATATGTTTTTTCTGTTACTTTGTGGGATAATTTTAAATATTAAAAAGAAATAGAGAAAAATGTCATTCATTCTTACCAAAAGTATGACAGAGTACTAATTGCTTTGGTCAGATGCAGTTTTGATTCATTTGGGACTGGAAATGGCAAATATCAACCATGATTTGCAGGGGTGTTTTGTTTTGTTTTAATGCTGTTCATGAAGTTGCATTAATTCATTCATTGAAACCATTACTGAACACCTAGTCTTTTTAATAATACCTACTATTCTCAGATCTGGGGTAGAATAGAAAATTAATTATGCTCTAGAAGGAGCTATTCTTGATCTCTTGGTAAAACAAAACTTGCTTTGAATGGATGCTCTTTGTAATTGTTAATGAGCACTCTCCAGGCCACTTCTGTAAGTATTGTTGCTACATGAATCAAAGACATTTTTCTAAGTAAGTAGTTGAATAAAAAAGTCACAGCAAAATCTGCATAACCTAAATTGCTAGTTTCAAAATATGGGCCCTGTTCTTTTAAAAATCTCATCTTCTTTCCCCACCAGCTTTTTTTTTTTTTCCAATTGTTGGGCTATAAGTGCAAAATTTTGTTTTTCATCTTGACATCTCCCTTCCTGTTTCTATTCCCAGCGAATTTTTTGAAAAAGCTGTGTGTTGGAGGTTCTCAAGACCATCCTCAGGTTTGATGATTCACTGGGAGTACACAGGATTCAACATATAGTACCCTCAACCATGATTTGTACAGTACGATGGAAGGACACAAGGCAAAATTAGCAAAGGAAAAAGGCACATGGGATAAAGTGCAAAGGAAACCAGACACAACCTATTAGGAGTCCTGTCCCACTAGAGTCGTATAGAATATGCCTAATTCCTCCAGTAATAAGTTGTCAAAATACATGTGAAGTGTTGTTGTCTGGCAGGAAAGCTCATTAGAGACTCAGTACCCCAGATTTTTTATTTGGAGCTGGTCACATAAGTACATCTGCCTGATATGTACCAAAAATTTCAGACTCCTGGCTGGAAAGCAGGGGTTCAACAATAGACCACATTGTTCAAACCATCTAGAAATGGTGAGCCACTCTTATCAATTCTGGGAGTGGTGGAAACCTTCCTGACATCTTAGACCCTTGCAAGCAGGACTTTTAGTGATAGTATTCTCAGGTCCTGGGACCAGACTCTTCTGAACTTTACATTCACTTATCACTTGCCTTTTCAGCATCTCTAATTGGGTGTCTAATGGCCCAAACTCAATGTATGTCATATGAGTTCCTTGTCTTTCCTCCATAGATGTGTTTCTCCTTCAGCCTTGACCTTTCTCAATTGGTGGCATCCCCAACCTTCTGTTTGCTCAGGCCAAAAAACCAAAAAAGCCTAGGAGTAGGGACTACTCTGCCTAATATATAACACTCATCTCATTTCGTTAGGAAATCCTGTTAGTGTTCCCTTCCTTTGAACAATACCCAGTTTGTGTCAAAATAATCTTTGCCCTTGGTGGCCAGAGGGAGGCAGTAAGCCACAAATTAATACTGTGGAATGTGGATTATAGGTACAGGAGAGTCTATTATACTGTTTTCTCTACTTTTATATATTTGAAACTCCTAACAAATTTTAACAGTCTGTAAGAAACTATCACACATATGGATCTGTCCCTTCTCACTACAGCCTCTACTACTACTGCCCCCCCACCACCACTACCCTGTCCACCCCTCTTTTCTCAGTATAGCAGCCTAGTGACCCTTTAGAAACTAAGTCTGATCGGAAACTATCACTGATTCCTTACTGAGCTCACAGTAAAATCCCAGGCTCTTGGGGATCCCTGGGTGGCGCAGCGGTTTGGCGCCTGACTTTGGCCCAGGGCGCAATCCTGGAGACCCGGGATAGAATCCCACATCGGGCTCCCGGTGCATGGAGCCTGCTTCTCTCTCTGCCTGTGTCTCTGCCTCTCTCTCTTTCTGTGTGTGACTATCATAAATAAATAAAAATTAAAAAAAAAATCCCAGGCTCTTAGAGTAGCTGACAGTACTCATCAGATTGCCTCCTGCCCTGTTCTGTCTCATACCTCCTCTCCTACTCCCCCCCCCTCACCCTCCTCCAACTACACAGGCCTACTCATTCTTTCTCCTGCCAGGGAGCTCCTACCTGAAGACTTCCCATTTACTATTGTTCCCCCCATCCCCTTTCATGACCTTATGGCCCAGTCCTTCACCTTCATGCCCAGTGGCACTTTGTAACCAACCCCTAATGCCCATACCTTGTTGTATGTTTTCCAATTCCATCACACAGTGTATAACTGGCCTATTATACTTAGTGTATATCACTTTCCTCTACCATTGCTCCATTTCATCCCTTCTCACCCTGGAATATAAGCTCCATGGTAACAGGGATCTTTGTTAATTGTTTTCAGTGATGCATCATCCCAAGTACCAAATTCAGTGCCTGGCATATATAGAAGGCATTTCATGAATGATAGTTGAATGAATGGTCAGTCCTGTGACACATACTAGAAATCTACTAGAGTTCGTCTTTTTTCTTTTTTTATGTGAAGAATCCAAAGCCCAAAGAAGTTATATGTAGTTGGTTAATAGTTTTGTATGAGTGTGTGTGTGAACATGTGTGCTTTTGTTTATGAAACTATTTGAAAATTAAACTTTTATTAGTCTTTTAATTATGTATCCTGAGATACCCTTTGAGATGTAGTAAAATGGTGAAGCAGTACGATTGGAAAGAACAGGTTTCAAATACCCCATGCCTATTCCATTGAAATGCTTTATCTTTTAAAATGGTAACCCTTTTTTAAGAGGACCTCCTTAACCCCACCAGACCAGATTTTCTAAAGTTAATTCCAATAGCTGCTTTCCAGTTTAAATTCTTTTTATAGGTACTGAGTATAAATTCATAGCCTAAACTAAACTGCCCGTATAATAAAACTTACTGAAATTGCTTGTTTTCTTACTCTGTCAATGTCCAGTGATAATCCACGGTGAGAACGTATAGTTACTATGACAATGAAAGAGCTTTTAGGATAAAAGCTTTACTTGTTTGTTTGGAGAAACCTCACTGCCTCTCCTCCCCTCAGCATCATACTCTGAGAGAAGGAAAATGAGAAACCTCTAGTGACAGAATCCATATCTTCTAATTATTTTGACTTCTGTACTTACCTATAGAAAAGGGTGTTGACTTTAGTGGGAATGATCTAAAGCAAGATTAGAGAAATAACTAGTTGGTTGGCTAAGTTTTTAGCTTCCACATTGGCAGTATTGTGGGTGCAGTGCTAATCCACACATGGCCCTTAAGCAGTGCAGGAAGCTACCCCAACAAGCTGTCCTTTGGCAAAAGAGCAGACTCTGCGAGAACAGCCTCTCTGCCTAGTCCCCATAACAGCTAGGCTGTGCCACAGATGCAACTCTCCTAGATTTATAACTCTACATGCTGATGTGGTTTAACAAAGCCTAGATTATATTATAACTATAATCCTGCCCCAAAGCTTGTTTTGTTTTAATTTTTTTTTACAGATTCAAATATGTCCCTTTTAACCTTGGGCATTGTATTTATTCAGTATGTGCTAGAGGTTTTCAGTGATCTTTCGGATCGTTATAATTGTCAGCTTCTATTCAAAGTCATGGTGAGGTGAAAGAAATTGATCTGCTGGCTCCTCTTCGTAGTACTCACTGCTGCTAATTGGTCATCCACTCCGACAGAGTGCAAGTCCTGAGGAGGTAGAAACCTGCCTCTAGGCCTGGACTGCTACTGTGATCTGTGATTCATGGTTGTCACGGTGTCTGGAGGCTCTGAAGTCCAGCAGAGTTTTCACAAGGCCCGAGAACCTTGTGCCAGTTTATCTTGTTTCTTTTATATCTGGACATTCTCAGATACCTTTATTCTTTCTCCTTAATATACCTGTGTTGTAGCAGTGTGTTTTCAGGTTTGGAAAGATTTGAAAGAACCTACTTCTCAAGGGTAACTGTGTCTACTTGCCTTTGTATGTGAAGTATAACATGAATACAGAGAAAGGCATACATTAGAAGTTCAGCAAATTTCCAAAAAGTGAACACATCTACTCAAGAACCAGCAACTAGATCAAGAAACAGGACCTTGGGGATCCCTGGGTGGCGCAGTGGTTTGGCGCCTGCCTTTGGCCCAGGGCGCGATCCTGGAGACCCGGGATCGAATCCCACGTCGGGCTCCCAGTGCATGGAGCCTGCTTCTCCCTCTGCCTATGTCTCTGCCCCCCCCCCCCCCGTGACTATCATAAATAAATAAAAAATTAAAAAAATGTTTCAGCACTTTAAAAAAAAAATAAAGAAACAGGACATAAAGAAACAGGACATTGCTAGCCTCCTAAGAGTGCCCCTGGTGCCCTGTTTCGGTCAGTAATTCCTCCCCGCCTCCAAGAGTAACCAGTATCCTGACTCCTAACATGAAAGATTATTTTTGCTTATGTTTGTATTTGATATAAATGGAACCATATGGTACTATTATGTCTGGCTTCTTTTGCTTAACATTGTGTTTGTGAGATCCATTCATGTTGCTGCACATAGAAATTGTTTATCTTCATTTCTTTTTTTTTTTTTAAGATTTTATTTATTTATTCATGAGAGACAGAGAGAGGCAGAGACACAGGCAGAAGGAGAAGCAGGCCCCATGCAGGGAGCCTGACATGGGACTGTATCCCAGGACTCCAGGATCATGCCCTGGGCCGAAGGCAGGCGCTAAACCACTGAGCCACCCAGGGATCCCCATCATTTCATTTTTTAAAGATTTTATTTATTTATTCATAAGAGACACAGAGAGAGTCAGAGACCTAGGCAGAGGAAGAAGAAGCAGGCTCCCTCTAGGGAGCCTCATGCAGAACTTGATCCCAGGACCCCCGGATCACAACCTGAGCCAAAGGCAGACAGACGCTCAACCACTGAGCCTTGCAGGCGCCCCTTATTTTCATTTCTTCTAGTATTCTGTTGTGTCTCACTAGTTTCCAAGTGAATATCTCTCTTCAGTTGGGTGTAGAGCTAGTCATGCAGCCTAGCACCACCATCTTGGACACAGTAGGTACTGAATTGACTTGCTGTAGAAATAGAAGGAAATTTATCCAGTGTAGGAACTTCTCCTTTATTAGATAAAGAGATGCTGAGGTGCATGTTATAGGGAACCCTTCACTTCTTTATTTCTCATGTTTGGGCATGATGAAATATTTAACCTCTTTACTGATTTAATATTATTTGCTTAACTACAAGAATCATGAGAAAGAGTGGGTAATGTTGCTAACTTTTGATGACTGGAAATAAAGTATTACTTAGGAACTTTTTCAGAACTCCACTGGAGTTTTTTTATACCACGCCCTTGGGGGATTCTTCTTTGGCTTGGGTCTTAGCAGTGATGTCACGCTGCCGTCCAATTTTCATCCTGTTTGTGAGGCTGGTTGGCTTTTCTGCTGACCTTGCTTCACGTGGAGCATGTCCTCCCCACCTCCCTTAAGGTGGTGGAAGTTTGGGGTGAAATAAAGATGGGGAGATGAAGCCAAATATAAAATTCCAAGCAAGCCTGTGTTCTTGCCCCACCCGACTTCTGACCAGCTCCCTCTCTCCCTCGGTTCCTCACAGATCTTCAGGTGAGAAATATCTCAGGCTCTACTTCTTCTTATTTCTAAAGAACAAGGATGTTTAAAACAACAAAGTCTTTGGTGTGACATTCTGTCATAACTAAGAGAGCAGCAGTAACTGTAGTAACTGTTAGGATGTGGGAATGTGTCATTATGTGGTATTTCCTGGTGGTGAATCACCTTCCCAAGAGCCCCCTTGGTTATCATTTCTCTTGTGAGTGAGAGGAGATGTTCTTTGAAGAAAAGAGTGGACACTTTTTTTGTCACTGTTTCACTCTTAATGTGCCTGGCTATAGCTAGTCTTCTCTCACTTTGTTCACTTACTGAAGTTGCAGGATTTTTTTTACCCCCCTGCAGCTAGGACTAAAGAAGATTCCCTGGTTATTTGCTCTTCCCTGAGTTGTTTAGAAAGAAGAAGAAAATGACTACACAGATGTTTTTGTTCAAAAGGGGAAAGGAAAAAAAGGCTGTTAAGATAGAAGAGATTAACATTTGGAACTGCCAGGTAAAGCAGCAGCCTCTGGGTCTTTGTGAGAGCCATGGTGTGACTGGACCCAGTTGCCCTGTGTGACTTGGTACATTTGGAGTGATACTGCTCACAATTCAAGCAGCCTTTTCTTATCTTTTCTCTTCACCTTCTTTAAACTAACAGGGGACTTCTTATTTGAGTAAGTTGACTAACATTGAGTCCTGCTATATTTGTATAAGTGCTTTGTAATGCTACTCTGGTTCATAGTTTGTGTGTGTGTAGGGCAACTGCCATTATCCTTTAGTCAGTCCAGAGACCAAAAGGACTGTGGTCATATTTGTAATGGAAAATGGATTGTCATAGTGAAGTCCAGCAAAATGAGTTGTTATTTTCAAGATAAGCCCTACTGCTGTACTAGCAGCTGTTGTTCTAGTTCTTCTCTGTGTGTTTTTATTTTCCCCACTAGGAGGATGGAGAGTACAAGCCCATTTCTCCTGCCTGCTGGTCAGCAGATGAATGCTGTCTGGTGTGGGTGCAGTGTGTGTAGGGGTTGTGGCTTGGCAGCTCATGAAGAGGGTTATTGGCTTCATGTAGACAGATGCAAGGACTCTGCATCTTCCTCTTAATCCATGGAGCCAGTGGCTATGGCCCCACTTGTGGTTTGAATACAGCAAAATTTATAGCTGATGTTGCTTCAGGTAGAGTTGAGGTCATCACAGATGGTGAATGTTTTCTTAACTGTTCTCGTCATGTTAGCATAGAAGTTCAAGGTCTTTGGGGCCTTTTAGTTTTGCTGGTAATGCTTATCTTCTCAGTGGTAAGAAAATGAAATTTTATCCTCCCTTCCTCTAAGAAAAGTTTAGCATAATGACAATGGCATATGTTTATATTTATTACAAGTTACTTAAAAACTTATTACAAGTTTTAAAATTTATTATAAATTATATATAAATTAAATACGTTTGTGGTGTCCAAATCATAGCTCAAATAGTAGGAACAAAAAATTTAAGTGCCTTCTGGAGTACTGTTTTTGTTTTTTAGTTTATGAAATGTAGATATTCTAGAGAGAAAATAGAAATAAAAAGATGAAAAAGCATTTCACAATTCTGTCACCTTGGCTTACTTATTGTTAACATGTTAGTGTATATTTTTCTAATTTCACATATATTCTAGATACATACATGTGCCTTTATGTGTAAAATTATTTTTAAATGATAAAATAGCCCTTTTTCTAACATTAAAAGTAATATACTGTGTAGAAAATCGAAAGATGGAAAACCTTTTTCCTTACACTGCCCCTGCCCCCGTCCCTCTGCCTACCCCCACAGGATAACTATAGTTGACTTTTTGATGTGTTTCCAGTCTTGTGGATTAAAGCTATTTCTTACTGCTGTTAATCACTCAAGGAACTCCCCACTGAACATGTGTGTTTATTTATATGGCTGCATTTAGTTTAAAAATAAGCTTGTATTTATTCTAAGAAGATTTCTCCTAAACAGTTTAGCTCAGTGCTGTAATCTTAGTCAGTCTCAAACATAAACTTAAGTCACTGCTTGACAGTTCACTTCTACCTTTAAGCTTGCTAATAGTATGTATATACCTTTTATATTTATGTAGTGCTTACTTCTGTCTGTATGCTTTGTACAGTGTGGCCTTTAGGTTGTAAAATACTACAGAACAGGCTAGTTTCAGTAACTTTGTAATACTTTGTGGCTGGAAGCATTTTTTATTTTTAGTTGTTTTTTCCGTTGGCCTACAAGGTCTTGAAAGGCGGCACTAATTGCCACTATACAATATGGTTGCTTAATCTCCATATGTTTTCCTTGACAGCTGCTCCTTAAGTTACAAGGTATTTGTCATTATCTTTATTATTTTAACTTACTGCTTATAAAGAAAACTGGAGTTAGGGAAAGGAAGCAGTATACGACTTAGGAAAAGCCTGATGACTGTTTGAAACTAACATACTATTTTAAACTTCTTTGATAGATTCTGTGTATTTCTACTCATACTTGATTCACATCTTCCATCACCTGCTTAATTGAGGTATTTCAGTCTCAATATTTGTCTACAGAATATCTTCAGCATCTGTTGTTTCATTTGTATGGAAGGGAAGATAGCTGGCTGCCAGCCTGTCTCTAAGCTGGACTGTGACCTCATGTCTGTGATCGATGGACACAGCTGTGGGCTTTCCATGTGTGCTTGGCAGCATCAACACCCCAAACATCTGGTTTAAGAATGTAGTTCTCTTCTCCTGCAACTCTATGAAAATTATTTGGTGCATAATGGAATAATGCCAAGTATCCTTACTCGGTATAGAAGTCACAAGTGACTCCAGAGGAACCCAGGGTGGCTTTCTTTGCAGACGTATATCAGTGAATTGAAAGTATCACTGTCTTACTGAGTATGTACCTATAAATCACTTGGTCCAGTGCCACGTGGATACATGCTACTTTTCTTCATCCTAAGTTTAAGAAATGGCTATTTTGGTGTAACAGGTAACAAAACCAGCAGTGCAGGTTTTGGCCAGAGTGATTTAGTTTGATTCACATCTCACAAGGATTGCAGTGTCTGAGATGCATTTCTCAGCTCCTGTACATTTTTAGTGAGGATGTTGAGGCAAAATTGCATAGTACCACTGTGGGGTTTTTCCTGCTCTCTCTCTTCCCATTGCCTACAACAGTGTATGTTACGGTTGATGATAAATGTAGCAGTTTATATTGCTGGTTTGGGGTGGATGAGTTGGGCAGGTTCTAACGTGGTAATATCTTTCTTTGTTCTTAGGAGTTTGGGTTGGTGAACAGCCTTTCAGAGTCTTCACTGGAGAAATTTATTTGAACATGTTACTGATTTGCATTTTGATCTCTGTAAACCAGGGTTTCCCCTCAGAGGAGATGCCATTTGAGGTGCTTATTTTGTGTATTTTGCTGGCGATGATCTATTTTCTTTTGTTCCTTTTTCCTTTTCTTTGGTGCAGAAATCTCCACACCTCCAGTCTCAGGGGTAGGCATGGGATAACTTCTGGTCCTTTTTCTTGCCCTCTGTGAGAGTTCTGGTTTTAAACAGTTACTCGGACTTGGCCAGCCTGATTTAGGAGGCTGCACACACTCACCATGTATTTTGCTTCCATATCATTTAGAATACAGGGACCCAGTGATCCCTGGGTGAGGACTACCATATTCTTTAGGGAGTGGCACTGTTTGACTTTCACCAGACGGAGAGCATCTGTAGTGTCCTCAGGCCTTCCTTTCAGATCTCTCTTCCAGTGATTGTAGCCTACAGTTTAAGTTTTCACTGTGTGTGTGAGTGTGTGTATAGAAGGAAGAAAATGGATTAAGGAACATGATCTCAAGTTAATGAGCTATTTTTAGACCAAAATGACTTACTACAATTTTGTGAAATACATATAGTAGACCACTCTAAAGTTCTACATAAAGTGATTGTGGGGATCCCTGGGTGGCGCAGCAGTTTGGCGCCTGCCTTTGGCCCAGGGCGCGATCCAGGAGACCCGGGATCGAATCCCACGTCGGGCTCCCGGTGCATGGAGCCTGCTTCTCCCTCTGCCTGTGTCTCTGCCTCTCTCTCTCTCTGTGACTCTCATAAATAAATAAAAATTAAAAAAAAATAAAGTGATTGTGATTAATAACAAAAAGTTTGCTAATCATTATCTTTCTGATAATCTAAAAAAGAAATCTATTCTTTTGCTTTATTTATTTTTCTCATTAATCTTTTGCTTTAACAGGCAAAATCCCGTTACAGATTTTTGGTCAAGATGTTTGCATTAAAAAGTACTAATTTTAAAAACTAGTACTTAAAACTGCCATACACACACAAAACAAATGATCCACAAAACATTCTCCTTTCCTTCTGAAGGTTTTACAATGCATTGTTATCATTAACCAGTTTTTTACTATCAAACTTAAGCGGCCAATTGACACAAACAGTTCTGAGACTGTTCTTCCGCCACTGATTAAGACTGGGGTGGCAGGTATTGGGGATAATATTGATTTAGCTTTCTGGGCAGTGGGCAGACTGGGTGACCTTGCCAGCTCTAGCTGCCTTCTTGTCCACTGCTTTGATGACCCCTAAGCAGCTGTCTGTCTCATGTCATGAAGAGCAAAACAGCCCAGAGGAGGATAGTCAGAGAAGCTCTCAACACACGTAGGCTTGCCAGGAACCATATCAACAATGGCAGCATCACCAGATTTCAAGAACTTGGGACCATCTTGCAGCTTTTTTTCCAGAACAATGATATATATTATCTTTTAGCTCAGCAAAAGTAAAAGTAATGTGAGCTGTGTGACAATCAGGCACAGGTGCATATCCAGTGATTTAGCCTGGACGGTTCAGGGTAATCACCTGAGCCATGAAGCCAGCTGCTGCCATTGGTGGGTCATTTTTGCTGTCACCAGCCACGTTGCCATGATGAAAATCTTTGACAGATATGTTCTTGACATTGAAGCCCATACTGTCCCCAAGAAGAGCCTCACTCAAAGCTTCATGGTGCATTTCAACAGACTTTACTTCAGTTGTAGCATTGACTGGAGCAAAGGTGACCACCATGCCAGATTTAAAAACATCAGTCTCCACTCGGCCCACAAACACAGTACCATACACCAATTTTGTAGATATCCTGGAGAGGCAGACACAAGGGCTTATCAGTTGGATGAGTTGGTGGCAGAATGCAATCCAGAGCTTCAGGCAGTGTGGTTCCACTGGCCTTCCCATTTTTATGGGTCACTTTCCTCCATCCCTTGAACCAAAGCATGTTAGCACTTGGCTCCAGCATGTTGTCACCCTTCCAACCAGAAAACTGGCACAGATGCTACTGTGCCAGGGTTGTAGCTAATTTTCTTAATGTAGGTGCTGACTTCCTTAACGATTTCCTCGTATCTCTTCTGGCTCTGGTCCTTGGAATCCATTTTGGTAATACTAGCAATTAGTTGTTTTCTACCCAGTGTGTAAGCCAGAAGGGCATGCTCATGGGTCTGTCCATTCTTGGAGCTACCTGCTTCAAATTCACCAACACAGGCAGCAACAATCAGAGCATAGTCAGCCTGGTTGGTATGTGCCTGTAATCAGTTTTTGTTTTTTGTTTTGTTTTGTTTTTTTAAATATTTATTTATTATTTATGATAGACATAGAGAGAGAGAGAGGCAGAGACACAGGAGGAGGGAGAAGCAGGCTCCATGCCAGGAGCCTGACGCGGGACTCGATCCCGGGACTCCAGGATCGCACCCTGGGCCAAAGGCAGGCGCCAAACCGCTGAGCCACCCAGGGATCCCCTGTAATCAGTTTTTGATAAAGTTTCTGTGTCCTGGGGCATCAATGATGGTCACATAATATTTATTGGTCTTGAATTTCTACAGAGAGATATCAGTGGTGATATCATGTTCATGTTCAGCTTTCAATTTAGCCAGACCTAGGCATTCTTGAAGGAGCCCTTTCCCATTTCAGCAGCCTCTTTCTCAAATTGTTTGATAGTTCTTTTGTCCATCCCACCACCTTTGTAGATCAGATGGCCAGTAGTGGTAGACTTGCCAGCATCTATGTCCAATGACGACAATGTTGATGTGAGTCTTTTCCTTTCCCATTTTGGTTTTTCACAACACCTGTGTTCTGGTGGCAAACCCCCTTTGCTTTAAATAATTGCTGTGCAGCTGGCTCACTGTTCCTTGGGGTGCGTGGAGGACTATAGGAGGTAAAAGAAGCAAGGTTAAGATAAGATATAAATTTATAGCTTCAGAATTTGTGGAAACTTAATTTGGTTGGCCTGTTTAAATTGGATTACTTTAATCCCATATTATTGCCTTCCACTCTAAAAGATTTATTTGATGGGAAACACGTTTTATTCCTATAGGCAATAAAATTTACATTTTAAATAATAATCTATATCTTTTAAGATCACATTTAAAGAAAGATTATCTTTTCTTTTTTAAGATTTTATTTATTTATTTATTAGAGAGAGAGAGAGAGAGAGAGGCAGAGACACAGGCAGAGGGAGAAGCAGGCTCCATGCAGGGAACCCGTCGTGAGACTTGATCCTGGATCTCCAAGATCACGCCATGGGCTGAAGGCGGCGCTAAACCGCTAAGCCACTGGGGCTGCCCTAAAGAAAGATTTTCTGATAAAATACAAATAGTATTCAATATAAGCAGTAATATGTATTGTGTTTAGAACATGTCTCAGAATGAAAATACTTGGAGTTGAGGCAGAATCAACTGCCCATAGTAGTTGTAACATTCCTTAAGGCTCGGGAGTACGTTGATTAATATCAATCACAGAATAAGTTTTCTTATTTCTAGTCAAATCACATATTGAAGATAATTGGTCATCTGTTCCCTTCAGTCTTTGAAATCTGGGTTTTTGATATCTTTTCATGTTTTCCCAAGAGGAGCACCTGCAGTTTAATATTATGTCCTTGAATGAACAGAGGTAACTGCGTATAGAGTTAAGGACACCTGTTGCTAACCATTCTTTAGCATTAGACCTAACCTAACTATAGCAGTCAGAAAGAAAATCGTTTAGAGTGGTGTTACCTGTTTTGGTGGCTGGCCAGTGGGTTAGTTGATGGCTGGCATCCTTGCCTAGGCTTTCTCAGCCTGTCACAATAATGAGTCGGTAAACCTGGCAAAGTGTGTGCTATTGATTGTCCACCTACCTGCTGCCAGAAGGCAGGTGATGCCAGAGATTTATGTGGTTTGAGTTCACCTGGGCTGCCTCTTTCACAGGCTACTTTAGGAATGCTGTGTGTTCAGAATTGCATTGAATGCTGTTTATAAAGTAAAAGATAATTATAATTCATTTCCCAAACATTGTATTTAAGTACCTACTATGTGCTAGGCACCATGAGAGTCTTTTTTCACACATCCTGTCTTGTGACTCACTGGCCAGGAATGGATTAGAGTTTTTCATCTTATACATAAGGATGGTGAGGCTCAAGGATTTTCTCTCTCTCTCATTTAAAAAAAAAAATCATCTGTCTTACACATTCAGTGTGACAGGCACTGTCACTGTACAGAGATGAACAAGATAGAGTCCCTGTCTTTGAAGCTTATGTTCTCATAGAGAAGATTGATTTTAAACTAATCATTGTGAGGCAGTGAGTACTGTGAAAAGCAATAATCTGTCTCCAGAGCCGGTAATTTTTATGTAACTGAATGTTTTCATTACCTTTCTAGTTTCTTCTGGAGCTTAAAACTTGCAGTTGGCATGGAGCATAACTAGAGTGAAGCTTCTAGAGAAGAGCGGCTTTCTCCAGCTGGGAGGC
This sequence comes from Nyctereutes procyonoides, assembly GCF_905146905.1. Classification (NCBI taxonomy): domain Eukaryota; kingdom Metazoa; phylum Chordata; class Mammalia; order Carnivora; family Canidae; genus Nyctereutes; species Nyctereutes procyonoides. The sequence goes on along the minus strand of NW_026575049.1, from coordinate 42,112,241 downwards.
TTGGGGACATATTTTGATAAGTTTCTGTGGCTGGTACGGAGTATACTGGTATTTGGTTCAGAGCAGAACTTCCCTTTTGGGTTTTATTGAGTGATGTGGGGTCAGTTTGCGTATTAATTTAGTGCAGATGGTGGCCCTGTGGAATCAGATACCCACTAGCTGGTCAAGTATAGTCATTTTTCACTTGGAATTTTGAAGCTTCTGATTACATATTCTCATTTTCTCTTTTCACATATTTTGGTGTGTTCCTAAAAAGTAGGGAAAGTTGAGGGAGACACATTTTAAGTGGGTTTCCTAGTTGAAATTGAAAAATAAGGTGGTTTGAGTTTTAACTATTGAAGTCATTATTTCTGGTGCCATTCTGTAGCTTTCCTCTGCACCACAGTAGTGAGAAATGATCACACAGATTTTAAGAAGTTTTGAGAAGTGTTGGAGTGGTCTCCGCATGTGTTAAGTTCCATCTTCCCCAGAATGTGAGTTAGATGCAGTGCGATATTGCCAAATGAAAGATCTTTCCTGAATTCTGTCACCTAAAAGCTTTTAAATGGGGGGATGTCTGTAAGCAATTAGAATATCTTGATGGTATTTTCTGTTTTGCCCGAAGATATGTGAAACTTAGTCATCGTTGTCTTGAATCACTTCTGTGACAAACATCTTTGAATATTGAGAGCTAAGAGAATGGTTCTAAATAATGTGGTTTCCACAAGGATCTTCCAGAGACTTCTCCAGGCATGTGAAATGTGTGCCAGAAGTCACTCAGTTGTATTTGATATAAACCACCATTTCAGAACAAAGAGGGGAATGAATCCCTTTCCAGATATGCAGATTATCCACAGAAAAATGAATTGTTTGTAAATAACAACATGGATACACCTTTAAACTGAAGCTTATTTCCTTATTGTGGTAGTCTCCAGAGCTTAATCGTGCTCTCAGTGCCGCCAGCTAGCTGGCTCTCCTCTGGTCTTTGTCCTGCTGACTCCGGCTGCCTCATCTTCCTAGTGTCTCAATTTAGAATTGCCTGGGCTCTGATTGGGTTCCCTCTCCCTATGAGAGAGCTTGAAATCTCTCTCAAGGCAGTAAGCTGGGGCAATTATAAAGCTTCTCTGGTGTTTCCCATCTCCCAGGGGTCAATAGCCCTGCAATCCCTGGTGTCCAGTGTCTTAAAACTTTTTCTGTATGTTTTGTCTAATTCTAGTTGTCTGGTGGGAGAGTAAATCTGGTCCTTGATAATCCATCTTGGCCAAGAGAAGTAGTGCCCATCATTCCTTTTAACTGAAGACATTTTTCAGAGCCCAGCCTTTATCTGACTCATCATGTCAGATTTGGTGCAAGAGCCTTTGTGCTTGTGAACACACGGATGGATCCAGTAGGAAATGCACAAACATGTACCACTTAGCATACCCATACCTTCTTCAGAGTTGCGCCCCTTGTTGCCTTTCATTACTTGGGCATACTTTTAGGTTTTTTTTTCTTTTTTTTTTTCTTAACTTTTAGGGTTTTAAGCAAGGCTTTCTTCAGTGTGCACAGTATTTTCTTGCTTGCAGTGATGGAAACTTTATGGAGTTTACCACTAGTTTAGGGAAGGGTATGAATGGCCTGAGGCGCAAGGTCTTCTTTAAGGGACCCTCTGGCAGGTTAGAAAGGTGAAGATAGCATAATGGTTGATCCTGGACTCCATTTACCTTCTGCTTTGCTCTAGGAAAAAGTTAAGCTTGGAAATTCTTGATCTCAAGAAGTATGGGTCAGGATTGGTACCATTATAGAAAACAGTAGGAAATGACTGTGAAGGCAGACCTCTGTGCTGCAGTTGACCCAGTAGAAGGCAAATTAGTAAGGTTCTGGTACTTCAGGCTCCCATCATAATTGTGGAAGCAACCCAATCAGGGAGATTGGCAATGACTCTAGAACAGCATGGAGGGGATCGAGGCACTTATTCCAGGGAGACAGAGGCAGCCAGACCATGTGAATTGCCAGAAAGAAACTCATTTTGAATTCTTATGGAGCTGTCTTCTTTAACTTGAACTCTTCTCTTAAATTTTCTTTTTCTAATTAGGAAAACAGTATATGTCAGTTATAGAAAATTAAGTAAATTAAAGAAGAAAATATCTATAATCCACAGATAATCTTTGATAACATTTCTTTTTTCTTTGTGTCTGCTCCTTAAAACATGTATATAGTTATCTGAATATACTTTCTTGTAAGTGGCAAAATATTGATACCAAGAATATATTTTATCAGGGCCCCTGGGTAGCTCAATTGGTTAAGTGTCTGCCTTTGGCTCAGGTCGTGATCTCAGGGTCCTGGGATCAAGCCCTGCATCGGACTCGGTCTCTCTCTCTCTCTCTCTCTCTCTCTCTAAGTAAATAAATAAAATCTTTAAAAAAAAAACAATATATTTTATCTCCTGAGCATTTGGGATTACTGATCTCTTTTTGGTCTCATAATAAAATCACAAGTTTGATTATATAGGGGAGGAAGAAATCTTTCCTTCTGGCTTTCTAGGTTCTTGACCAGGACCCCTATAACAAAAGATTAGTGAGAGAAAAACAGAAGTTAATTAATGTGTATCTCATATAAATTAGTGGGCTTCACAAGAAAAATGAAGACTTCAAGAAATGGCAAAACCCAAATGCTTTTATACTAGGTTGAATAAAGAGAGGCAGTAGTGGAAAACTAAAATATATGGGCAGGCCAAAGGAAGATAAACGATATGTTAACAAAGTTTGCTTATATCAGAATTCTCTTGGCCTCAACTCCCTGTCTTTGGTGATAAGCATGTTTTTCTCAGCTGGTATAGGAAGGACATCTTTCACTTGGGAGTTTTATCTCTTGCTTCCAGGAAGAAAATGGGAGGTTAGCATGCCCTTCTTACACCTGCTGTTTTTCAAGTACCTTTAACTCTTATGTTACAGCATATTTTGGGGTGATATACTCTGGTTTCCTTCAGTTAGAGTCAGGTGTTTGGGTGGGGGATTTTATTTTGGCCAAACTGAGGCTTATCTGGCAGATTGGCTTTCCTTTTCAGTTAGCGTCTAGGTTTCAGGTCTTGATTTAGGTTGCTGTACTTCAGGATCCTCAAGAACAGATATTCCTGTTGTATGTGTTATCTGTGTGTGTATAGCTAAATCCCTCATGGAGGAAGAAAATGGATGGATTCTGAAATTGGGTACTAACATGAGGTGTTTCAAGTGACACTGTTGAAGGCGTTAGAACCCGTACTGTTATAAACTGTAGATTGGGGCTTGATGCCAACTGTTAGGACTTCTGTATTGATGACAGCAAACTTTGGAAAGTTGTAATAGTTTCATTTAGATCCTAGAGGTATAGTGATCTGTCTTATTTGACTTTATTGTTTGAGAGCACCATGTTCATTTGCTGCGTTGAGCTTTTTGGTAGGGAGTTATCACAGAGATGTATTTTGGCCTCTTTGTGATTCTTGGTGTCAGTCATGGAAGGGTCAGTCTCCCAAGGTTGTTTATGAGTGTGTGGTGGGAAGGGAATATGGAATGAGGTGTATTCACCATCCTGCACCATCTTGTTACAACCTCAAGTTGTCCCCCATCACTCACTTCCCCATGTCCATCCAAGCAGATGGTGCTATTGTTTCATTCTTTACCACACACTTTCTAGATTGCAGTTGAGTGATAGAATCTCATAGAAATGTAGTGAGTAATGTGGCCTATAGAAGACAGAGGAGCTAGAGAGCTCTGTGAGGACTTTGTTGTGTCTAGTAAAAGTTCTGAATGGTACCTGTAGACATAGAAGACAGTAAGTTAAGGGCCTCAGGGCCATTGCCCTTAGACTTTAGAGTCCCAGAAGAAGTTAATTGATTCAGTAACAAACTAGAGAGCATGTCTTTTTGTCTGAAGTGGGTCCTAAATAGTGTTTGTTCTTGAGTAAAATGTCTCAAGTGTCTGGTTTCCATTTAAGTTATATTAATTTTGAAAGTTTTCTGTTGGATTTCTATTCTGGGATTGACCTTGGGAAAAGTGGGCTGATTAATTTTAAAGAATATGCCAATCTTTCCCTTGACCTACAGAACCAGATCCTGTAATCTTACTTTGTTCCAGAATTTTTCCTACATCAGCCTGTTCACTTTTGTTTGGTTGGATTATCAGTGAATTTAAGCTGTATAACGTTTTGTGCGTCTGAGTTAAAAAATTAATAATAATCTTGATTAATTCAACCAGTGTGGTACTGAGTAATACTCTCAGGTGTAATTGGAATTTGCCTGGTAGAAGGTAATCTGTTCTCAATTTTCTACTAGTTCATAGTCATAGAATGGAGGGTTTGGTAAGAGTTTATTAAGACAAAAAATAGATTAAACTGGTCTTTAAAAATTGATATTTTCATTCTAAGTGTATATTCATTTATACATTTTGATGATGAAACCTGACAGATAGTTGCATATCTTGTTTTATCAGCCCTCTTTCCACTAGCAAAAATAGAGTGATAAATGCATTGCCCTTCCTTTTTTGTTCCAACTACTATTGGGTAGATCTAATTTTGTAAAGCTGGGAAGAAAGATGATTACTCAGAATATTTCCCAATCCTCTGGGTTCCTCCCAGTTAACTTATCCAAAGTCTGCCTGTCTCTCCTCACATTGTTATTGCCATCAGTGGAAGGAAAGAGAATTTGGATAATGGCTTAAAAAGCATGTTAAGGAGTCAGTTTTTAAAAATGCATTCATAATATGCACTCCTCTCTGATCACATGGTGAATTGGGCAGGGTTTGCCATAGGTCTTATATACAAACTTATAGCTGCTTTTGAAAATTACCACTATTCAGATGTTTTCCCCTCCTCCATCCTCTAAGCCTCCAAGGAAGGCAACAGAAAACTACTTGCCTAGTCCTATTCCAGTTGAAGACAAAGACCTTTTCTATGAGAGTTGGCTCCCCTGGTTGGAGTCCAAAATGCTAATTGGCATCAGCTGCATTAAATCACTGAGTGGAGCCTAGCAGCTGCCTCATCATTGGAGAAAACCAGGAGGGAGCCTTCCCGTTCTCACCAAAACGTCCTCTTTCCTCTCTCCAGTTACCTTTAGTTTAGTTTTGTTTTGATCTGTATATGATTTTGGCCTCCTAAAGAGGAGAATGAAGGACAAGGCTGTTTGGATTTGGCCTAGACAGATGGGATTTGGCCTAGACAGATGGGATATGTAAACTTAGGTCATGTTGTTTGTCCATTCCACCTTTTTTCATATATGGGGTGGTGATTGTTAAATTTCAGTTCTAGCCTGTCCTGACTCTGTTTTCTACTGTATTTTCTCAGGCTAAAGGGGGTGTGTGGTGGCGGCGGCAGTGGTGGTTACTTACTTACTTACTTACTTATTTATTTATTTATTTATTTATTTATAAAATAGTTTATTTATTCATGAGAGAGACACACACACACACACAGAGGCAGAGACACAGGCAGAGGGAGAAGCAGGCTCCATGCAGGGAGCCCGATGTGGGACTCGATCCCAGGTCTCCAGGATCACGCCCTGGGCTGCAGGCGACACTAAACTGCTGAGCCACCCGGGCTGCCCTCATTGCTACTTTAAACACAGCCATGTTTAAATCAGATTGAAATGATACACATGTGGTATATTTTCATATATATAGGGTTTGAATGAGAATTTGTACACAGACTGTTATATAGACTGTATTTGGTTGTGTGACTGCTCCATATTTGTAGCCACCATCTGCCAAAAGTCATATGACAACTATGCCTTTTAATATGCTGTAATATTGTGATCATTATGTCTGGGCACCAAGCTGGAGGCCACCATCTTATGAATCATTCTTCTAAGGTGGTTCCATGTTTTGTTACATATGGTTTCTAAAGCAATAGTGCACAGCTGAAAGTTGTATTTTAAGAAGACATTTTCTTTTTTTATTTGGTCTCATCACTAATATGTAATTAATGATGTGTTGTAGCTTTTAACACCTTACTTGAGGTCTGTGAGGCTTAGTGAATGGTTTTTAGAGATGCAAGACTGCAACAGTAAGTTTATTCAGCCTTGTATCCACACCAATGCACTTGATTTTCACATGCACGGTCTTCCTCTTTTTCTCTTACACGTGTGCACACACAAGCATGCACCTTGAGTGCCCAGAAACTCTTGAGTCTTCCCTGAAGAAAGGAGAACATCAGTTAGAAGTGGCATGAGTGTACCAGTGCGGAGAATAGAGGACATTGTAGAGAACCAGTCTTTATTTCCTTTTGGAAATATATGTAGTAAAGGGAATTCTAGAGATCTGATTATCACATTTTTGGTAAAGATCTTTATCTTCCCTCAAACACGGCTTTTTTTAGCCAGGGCTAGTTTTCTCTTTTCCTCTACTTTCTCACTTTAACTCTGCTTTCCCCTTTGTTTTCATGCTATCCATAATTCTTAATTCTCTCTGCAGGTAGTAGGGCAGAGCTCTGTCTGTTCTGTGTTTGCAGTAAGGGAGGAATGCCCATACTGTTGCAGGCTCTGCCCCGGGGGGGGGGGGGGTAGGAAACAGAGAGGCAGAGACTGGCAGCCCTCCCCATCCACAAGGGCAACTTATTTTTATTTTCCAGGCCTGTGTCACCATCTGTTTCCTTCATCTCCCTTCTGATCTTCCAACACAAACTCGGCATTTCTTCCCCTGCTCATCTTACTTAAATAAAAGCAAGAGGCTGGGGGATGAGCCAAGTTTAAAACAACCTGCTGTCATTGAATGATGTTTTATTCCTGTGACTTGCCAGACTCACCTGAATCTCTTTTCGGGGTTGAGGATCTCATTAAGCATGCCATCTATCCGGGGCCTGCTTCGCTGGTCTGGACTCTGTAATTTGCCTGTGGCCACAGCAGAAGGTAATGCTTGTGTGCAAGGTTGTTACAGGTGAACCTTCTCTGCTGTAGCTGTGCCAGATGATTTATATTTTAACATTTTCTAGAAAAGAAACAGTCTTTCGTTGTAATTAGTTGAAAAGTATCAATCAGTTCTCTTTTTTCCCCTCCCATTTTTACAGATAAGCAAATGGAAGTTTAGAGGGCATAGTTAGTAGAAGAGCTACTCCATCTACTTCTTATACATATCTGTAACTTTTATACTTCTTTCTTGCATAGCTTGTGACCACATTTCGAAAGATGAGCCCTGTCAAAGTCCCCAATTCTTGTCACAAGGATAAAGCAAATATCTTTCCCTCCCATGCAAGAGGGACTTGGAATTTGTGTTATTGCCCATGGTTGTGGAAGTTAAAATCATGACATTCAAAAGCCACACATTTTATTTTTTATTTCTTAAGGATGAAGAGGAAGAAATCAAACTGGAGATAAATATGCTGAAGAAATATTCTCATCATAGAAATATTGCAACATATTATGGTGCTTTCATTAAAAAGAGCCCTCCAGGACATGATGACCAACTCTGGGTAGGCAAATGTTTCCCAAGCATTTTGTGGGGTTTCCTCTTTGGTTGTACTACAAGGACTTGAAAGACCTTCCAGAGGGAGGGGAAAGAAAAGCAAAGGCAAAGGGGGTAGTGCCTGTTATCTTCCTTGGCCTTCTTGGTTAAAGGTCTACTGAATATTTATTTTTACATTGATTTCACATTGCATGGAAATGAGTTAACTTTATGTTTAAAGAATAAAATGATCTGTTTTAAAAGGAATGTAACCAATAGCAAGAAAATCAGGAGCTGGAAAAATAAAACCCAATACAATAAAAACTTTGTTTATGGAGATTAATTAATATGGAAGCTCACTAAATGCAAAGAATTGCCACCTGAAATTAAGGGACAAATCACAAGAAAACAGAGTTCTGTCAGTAGTAATATTAATGATCACAGTTCATTGAAAACAGTAAATGCCTAGAAATTTCTAGGGAAACTTCTAGAATTGATATACATTCAATCTTACCTCTTATTAACCACATCTATACTAAAGATGATGACATTGAGATGCTGCCAGAGCTATGGTTACCACATTAGTTATGCCAAAGGTACTGGACTAATAAAGCAGGAAGATAAATACTTTTTATAATTTTTTTAAAGCCATTATAGAAAATTTGCAATATTTTGTCTTAATTTTCACCTTTAGCTTCATTTCCCAAATTCAGTCAAAGTTAAAATTTTAGGATAGTTTAATTCAGTTCATTTTCTAGGTATTTAAAAAACATACTTGTGCTAATATTGTGTAAACATTTAGGTATTGTAAATAATGTATTTTTAAAATTAGTCACTGCTTAAAATAGCATTTCTCTTAATATAAAAATAATTTGAGAATCATAATGTGTGAAATGATAGAATATCTTTGACTCTGGTAAATGAGAAAAAATGCTAGAGTATCTCTATCTCTATCAGATTTCTGATAATTGGGCACTGATTAAGGACAAAATGGCCCTCCCATACCCATGTGCTTAGGAGAGAGAAGGAATACTTCAGAATCTGCACTGGGGGATGTACTGTAAAATACCAGAAACTCTTAATCTCCTGAACCAAAGCTACACAGTGAATAAAGTGGATGGTGAAATGAGCTCTCGGCCATTTGGATGCTTCTGAAATGATCATGTACCCAGATCTTTAAGAAAGATGGAAGGGGTTGGACTCTGCTTTCCCGACTCATCTCCAGTGTGTACCAATCTTGGTGGTGCTCTCACTGGTTGCTGGGATGTGCTAGTCACTATGTGTCTTGTCTACCCTGTAGCTTGTTATGGAGTTCTGTGGGGCTGGGTCCATTACAGACCTTGTGAAGAACACCAAAGGGAACACGCTCAAGGAAGACTGGATAGCTTACATCTCCAGAGAAATCCTGAGGGTAAGGAGAAATGCATGTCTGTGATAACCCTGCACGTGGTTTTGTGTTTCCATTTTCCTTTTCCTAGCCTGAAGTATTTCTTTGCATTAGTTATAACTGTACAGATTGTTCTTTTCGTGACAGCCAAGAGTTCTATGTAACTAGCTGGGTTTGATTATTTAAGCTAGCTACATCATGGTTTTGATTGTGACAAGTATCTAAAGAAAATAGACTTAAAAATAGTTTTTCTGCATTTCCCTGAATTCACCCTCCAGGTGTTAAAAAGAAAATCTGAGTGAAGAGAAATATTCTCTAACTATTGTTTTTACAGGAGTTCTTTGTGTAAGCTTATGAATCAATATTAATGATGCCAAACGCTGGCTTTCAAAATCATCTTGTGGACTTTGGTGTTAACTATTGGAATCTGGTGCAGTATTTACAAGGAAAAGTTATGTTTAATGTTATTTACAGCCAATTGGAAAGCCAGTTTATGTTAAAGTTTCTAAACTACCATTTTAACAGATTCTAAATGATTGCTTTTAGTAGTAGAGCTATGCTGACACTACAGGCAAAGGGTCTGTATGTTTTGCATTTGAAAAGTGCATGTGAGTTACCATTGGGCCTCTCCCCTGGCCAGCTATCCCAGTTTTTCTCTCTTAATTACACATTTAAATTACTTGGTTGGATTTTATTTACCCACCACATTTAAAAAAGACTGTGGAGTTAAAACTGGATTCTAATTCTTAGGTTTCTCTCACTAATAAAAAAAAAACTGTTAATTTGCTTTTTTACTTAGAGGCAAATTTACCCTTCTTTTGTATTTAAGTTTCATAGAGGACTGTAGGTCTAAAAAGTGCCAGCTAGAATTCACAGAGATGAGTTTTAATTACTTTTTATTTAGATATTTTATGAAGCCCTTGAAAAAATAAGCAATTCCCTGAAGAAAATTAGTTGTAGGGGGTGAGCATGTAATCCTCTTTTTGTAATCATCTCAGATTTCATTATTAAAACATGAGGGTCCTATCTCTCTTGGTTATTACAGGAGGCAGAGTCTAAAAGTGGAAAATTAAGCATCTTGCCTTGCACTAGGATGAAGGAGCTCAGCAAGTGGGCAGATATATTTATGTTAACAAATAAAGCTCTTGGCATGGTTGGTGGGAGAGAACAGTGGCTATAGAGTGAGTCAGATGTGGGTTTGAGTCCTGCCTTTGCTTCTTACCTGTTGCACGCCCCTGGCAAAGTTACTTCTTTCAGGACTTAACCTTCTTCTATAAAATGTAGATACCAGTCCTATGAGGGAAGTACCGTTGTTACGAGAATTCATTGCGTTGGTGTATATGAATCATTTAATGTAAAATTTGAGTACATAACTGATTGTCAGTAAATATTCATTTTTGTCATTATTTTCTGTTATAAACACATATTTACACATACCTTTTCTATATATAATTCCAGTGTGGGATTTCTCAGAGAACTAGATTTTCGTATAAATGTCCTAGGTGGGCATCAACTGTATTTCAGATGCCCAGGTTGTTTGAGGCTCTGATTGACCTGAATATATAATAGCTTCATGGACATTGTTTTGAGATACATCAAATGTTTTCCACCTTGGTGGCACCTGAAACAAAGATTTCCTTCATTTACATTTCATCTAGAGTGAGAGTTTTTCCTATGACAGAAGTCTAAGTGAACTAAAAACAAGCCTCTGGAAGAGTCAGTGTGTCACAAGCTAGTGAATGCTTTTCACAGGAATCACTGAGAATCCACTTTGGTAAAGAGAAAGCAATATGGTAAGAAGACAGAAGAGCTGTCATGGGAACAGAAGGAACCAGCTCAAGTGGATAACCTGGGTTCTCAAAGACACTGCGGGGTTAGCTTATTTTTGCAATGGCAAAACTTGTCTTCATTCTTTCGTAGGTGTTAGATTCACATGCTGTTATTATGTTAAGAGCTTCAAAAGATTGAGAGTCATGAGCTTATAGGCCTCAGACATAAACAGGAAAGTTCTCTTGGGCCTGCCCACTGGAACCCCGAGACCAAAGGTTTACCAACAAAGCCAGTGCATATTCATTCCAACCCACTTCCATGTTTACAGTCTATATAGCTTTTGATGCATTTATTAGAAACTGATATTCATAGTGTGTATGGGTTCTTACAGTCTTTCATAATCAGAACCGAAGGGACAGCTTTTGACTGTTCTTTTGCTGGATGTCCATGAATGAGATAGTTATAGGAAAAATGTTTTTTAGCTTTGAAACATTGATGCATTTGCTCTAGGTTGGTATTTAGTGTAGTGTTTCTATTTGGACTGTCTCTGCTAAGGAGGGATAATTGTGGCTTACTTTTTACCATGGGAGTAGTTGAATGTACATTCTTTCTTTTCAGACAGCTCGTTCAGAATAATTGTCACTCGAGTTCATGTTGTCTACAAGCTATTAGACACACCTTGAGGGGTTTCACCTGGAGATATAGCAACCCTTTAGCAATGGGACCAGGATGATGTTTCTTATATTTATTGCTCATGAGAAACAAGAGTGCATGCAGGCCACAGTGTTTGCTAAGACGGTCCTGTATAGAAGGAGTTTGGGAAAGTTAAGAGAGTTAAAATGAACTAAAGTAGTAAAAGTAGGAATTATGAAAGAATTTGAAAAGCTACTTTTTTTTGTTGTTCTTTATTCTTTGCTATTCAGAATTATGCCATGCTGTAAGGAGAGACTTTCTTCCTAACTATAGCACTAACATACCATATATTTTTAGTGCTTTTTTCCCCCTAGTCAGTGCTTTGTGGTATAACACAGCACATCCTGTGTGGTGGAAAAATAAACAGAGCCATCAAGTAAGCTCTATTCTGCTATATAAGCAGACTAGTAAATTATTGTTTAGAAACCCCCGGTGTTAGAAAAATTAGTGTTCTAGAGCAGCTGTTAAATTTAATGCATATCCTACACAGTATTGATAACAATAAAACCTCACACAAAAAAAATCAAACAGGAATATTAAATAAACCTGTACTTCTGATCTAGCCTTTTTGAATTGAGACATTTCAGAATAAATAGGTTGTTTGTATCTTAAGGAGGCAAGCTATACATTTGGCTTCTCTAACTAAAGACAGAACAAGGACAGGAGTTGTGAGAATGACACATTTTTGTCTCTCAGTTCATAGTTGGATGCAAAATGTGTTTTTGTTCTTCCACCACCTCTCATAAGTGACATGCTCTTGGGCCTTCTTCCCAAAACAAGGTCATCTGAAAGTGCTGTATGCCCAGTAGGGTTTATTTCCTTGGGAAAGAAAGAAATTTTATTTGAACATAAAGCTCTTTCGATGGCAGAATTGTTCTACACTTGGGGTGACGGTGGGATTGATCAGCAGTTAGCAATTTGTCACTATGTGGTGGGAAAACTATGCAGTGCTCAAGAGCCAGACTTGAATGAAACCCCACTCTGGCTCTTTGTTTTTCCCATGGGATGGGTTTAGTTCACATATACCCACAGGGTCACCCACTGAAAGATGGACGTGTAGCGTGGGAAAGGAACCACCCTGTACACAAATAGCACAAATTACAGCAGAGAAACTGCAGATGGTAATCTAGTGTGTGTCTTCAAGGAGCGGCTAGAAACTGGTCATGTTGCTCACACGGGGGACCTAACCTGTTGGAACCTGGGAGTGGATACTTCTTTCTGTGTGGTACTATTGATGATATTTTCCTGAAAATGTACTAAAATTGAATTGTAGTATGTTCTAAATGGGGTTCATTAAACCTTAGTTCTGTATGTCCACTTTGTTATCAAAAGTGTGTTCCAGGCTCTTTATTTGCGACAACAAGGAACTAAAATTCAGATCTGTCTCTCCTCTTCAGGGACTGGCACATCTTCACATCCATCACGTGATTCACCGAGACATCAAGGGCCAGAATGTGTTGCTGACCGAGAATGCAGAGGTGAAGCTTGGTATGTGATGCATGTGCCACATGATCTAATAGTTGCCCCTAGTACATACCAGCAGCACTCCCAACCTTGTTGGCATTTAGCTAAAAGTTCAGTCTATTAGCCACATTTTCTCTTTCTGTTCTGGGAATTAGGCTTATTGCTTTGTCTGGCTCCAGCCTCCCTTTCTACTAGGGTTGTCCCCCGTGCTTTGCTCTCCATATAATAGACTGAATAATGTTTGAATCAGATCACAGCACTTTCTTCCTTAAAGACCATTAGTGGCTTCCTGTTTCAACTGTAATAAAATATACATTTTTTTACCATGGCCCATAAAAAGACATAGTCCCTACTATTCTCTTGCTCTGTTTTGCAACCATCCTCACCTCTCTCTTCTCCAGTTCACTCATTTTTTTTTTTTTTTTAAATTTCCTTGCAATGTCCCACACGGTTCTTTGCACATACTATTCCCCATTGGGGGCAGTTTGGAAGTTGCGATTTTTTCCTCCTTTTCAGAGTCTTTCCCTGACCCTCTGATCTGTTCTTTATTTCCTCATTAATCCTGATCACAGTTTATAATTATACAGCTATTTGTTTACTTATATTTCTGACTTACGTACTGGAATATAAGTTCTGGAAGTATAGCAACTTATGATGTTTTATTTACAAGAGCATTCTTATCTGACATCTAGCTTAGTGCCTTAAATATACTTAGATACTCAGTAAATTTATGCATAGATGGATGGAGTCCAAGGTATCTTCCTGGAGGTGATTTTTTAATGGATCATCTCTATTTCCTGTTTCCTTTACCCGGATTTGAACTTTTTTCAATCCCACTTTTATATAATGTTTCTGTCAAATTTTTAAACAATTAGCCTTAAGTTTTCTTCCACTAAGGTATCACACAAAAAAATTCTTTACGCTTATGAGACTCTAGTCCATCTTTTAAAAATCCTAGGCGCAGTAGTTAAACCTTAAAAACAAAATCTTCATTATTGCCTTCTTGCCTAGTACCTCCATTTATTGGCCATCTGTGGAGGAAGAGTGTGCTGATTTGGGAAATCCCCTCAAAGCTTAAATGGGAGGCACTTGAATTGTTCTCATTCTCCGTGACTCTGTAAGCTGTGTGTGTTTCCTGCACTGGCCCCCTGGTGCTAGGACTGTGATAATTCTTCTGTAATCACTTGGTGATCACTCGTGACTACTGTCTGAGTTACTACAAATGGCACGTACTGCCTGGCCCATGTGTGTCTGTGTCAGAACATGTGAGTCTACCTCCTGGTCAGGTGGTTTCCTGAGCATGTTTTGCCTACAGAAGTTGAATCTGTTACCCAACCCCTGTGAGTGATCTCAGCCCTCCATAGGCCCTTTGGCAGAAGCTTCCCCTCATGCAGTCCTACGGGTAATAGCAGTGTGCATAGTGATATCGTGGGCAAACATTCCTTTAGGGACCGTAATCTTCTTGCTAGCTCTGTCTCCCATCCTTGAACTTTCCTCTAGACCACCATCATCATTCAGCTGAGTGGGATGTGGGGGTCACTCTGAAAAATCAGAAGTCCCAGGTACTTTGAGAAGAATGTCTTAGTATATTTGTGATTTAGCTAGATTATTTTTATTGAATTCATTACTGTGTACTTTCCAGAAAACCTTTGTGGGTTTCTTCTCTTTTTGTGGTTAGTGCTGCTTAAGAAGCCAAGTCACATGGGTGTTAGTTCTGAACTTGGAGCTTTCTATGACTTGATCTTAATTTGTGGCAGGTATGTTTCCTACAAGCACTGAATATCCTAATTAGTCTAAAAGTCCCTCTGGAGGTCACTGTCATTGCAACTCAGGGAAGTGGCTGGATCCAGGCCTCCTAAGAGCTGGCAAACTGGTAGATTTTTTCATTTGGGCAGCTTTGCTCTGGAGACCATTCTCCTTATTGATGCTGGTGACCTTAAGGTGTTTGCACGTCCATGAAGTCTTATTACTCCTTGAGTTTATACTGCAGATACCTCCTCCTCACATTTCTTCATCTTGTGGTTTGTTAATTATGTTCTACCCCTTCCTTTTTCTTCCTCCCACAGTTGATTTCGGCGTGAGTGCTCAGCTTGACCGGACCGTTGGGAGGAGAAATACGTTCATAGGCACCCCCTACTGGATGGCTCCTGAGGTTATTGCCTGTGATGAGAACCCAGATGCCACCTATGATTACAGAGTAAGAGGCACCTGCTTTCTTGGCCTCATTGGGTCCCTAGTCTTCCTGAGGGATAGGGGCTCTGCTTACAAATTGCACACCCCTTATCCCTTCCTGCTGTTGCAGTGAGGATGACTTAGGAACCTTGTTGCAGGTGCAGATTTTCCAGCACAATATTGAGATGCTGTCTCATTGTTGTTCATTTTCTGTCACCTTGGTTCTCCTGAGTACACTGCTTTCATGACAGTGTGACACTGTCTTGTACATAGAACTTTTTGTCATAAGTAAATTAAATACTTTGCCCTGTTTGTTGTCCTTTTAAATTTGAAGAATATATTATAATCAGATATTATAGTTCTAAAATATTTTCGGAATATATAGCAATAGTTTCGTCTATGTGAAATTACAGAGTATTGTTAAAGAGCTTTACAGCTTGATTTGGTACACAAATATATTTAAATTATTAGAGTGACCTCTAGGGACTTGTATCAATAATACACTTTTCACTTCCAGTGTAAAACCCATATTTGTTTTATCATCAGATTCAGGTTGAATATGTTTACAAAAATCATTACAAAAAAAATTTGTTTTGCCATAATTAAATGAGTCAGAGTGTTTATGTACCTGCTAATGTTATTCAAAGTTGAGTTCATATCTTTATACTCTCCAGTGTATTTTAGTTAGTTTTTTTTTTTGTTTTGTTTTGTTTTTTTTTTTTGTTTTTTTTTTTTTACAAATACCCAATTAATGAAACTCATTTTAAGCAAATGGTATGGAGGAATTTTTATTTTATGTTTTCACATGCTGGAGTATTTTAAAATAGATTATATAGACTGTATGACTTTCCTCTCTTGAATACATCATTTTGTTATCTCCAAAATTTGAAAACCTCTTCTAGTATACCCAAAATATTGTCATGCTTAAGTAAATTAAATTTAAAATAATTTATTGGGGTGCCTGGGTGGCTCAGTTGGTTAAGCATCAGGTCATGATCTCAGAGTCCTGGGATCGAGCCCACATCGAGGAGGGAGCCTGCTTTTATCCCTCTCTCTCTGCTCCTTCTTTCGCTTGTGCTCTTTCGAATAAATAATTTTTTTTAAAGAAAAATTATTTCTTAATACAGAATCTATAATTAGACCCAACTGGTTTATATCTGATTTATCTGAAGGAATGTTTAATATAGGACAAACATCGTATTTGGTAGTTTGGCCACAGTATCTTTTAATCAAGGCTAACCAACTCCCTCTCCTTTTTTTCATGACATTGACTTGTTGAAGAGGCCTATTCTACAGTTTAGATATGCCTTACCATTTTTGAATTTTGACTTTATAATCTTTATAAGGCATTTACTTTGTTTCTTATAAACTGGAGAAATTCAATTAGTATCAAGAAAAACCTGAAAGGAAAATTGCCTTAGGAAATGAGTATGGTTTGTGTTGCATCACACCAGGTGGCATGGAATGTCTGCATGTCTCACAACTGCTAAGATTAGTCACTGGGTCAAGTTGGGTGAAACCCCTCCTTTGCGCTCTATAGTAGGAAAAAAACTCATAAAAATAAGGGAGAAATTTTTGGGCCTATCCTTCTTGTAATCAAACATGTTTGAATTGTGTAACATAATTATAGGTTATTTAGAAAACGCTTAAACTAAGCAACTTTAAGTAATTCTTTCATTAGAATTGCACATAAACAAGAGAATGTTAATGGTAATAACTACCCATTGTTTGCTTTTAAAAATCTTGTTTGGATTTTAAGAAATTGGCTGATAAAACTTCATTCATTCATCAGCCAATGTTTATTGAGTGCCTACTACATGCCAGTCACCATTCTGAGGATACTAAGGTGAATAAAACAGACAAAAGTTCCTGCTCTCACAGAACTTGTATCTGAGTGGGGAATATAGTTAAAATTCCAATCTGAAGATGAATATTTCAGGGGACTCAGAAGGAAGAGATTCCATGCACAGAAAGGCAGCTTATTGCTCACCCCTTATTCTAAGTTTGAGGGGAGAGTGGAGAGCTGTAGCAGTGTGATTCAAAATACTGAACTACGCTAGATTTTATTAATTCAAGTATAATTAACATACAGTGTTACATTGTTAGCCTTTAAAACTTTAACATCTTAATTAAATTTGAGATAGTAACATAAAATACAAAATTAAACCTAAATCTGGGCCAAGAGTCTTAAGGTATTGAATGTAAAGAAATGAGAAAATATACTGAACAGAGCACATGGTGGCAGTTAAAGAAAAGCTTTTCCATGGACCACCTCTAGTTCAGTCCTAGATGCGAGTGGTTCTAATTAGCATACCAGTTTTTATCTTTATATTTTCATTCATTTATTTGGAAGGTATTCATTACAGATGTGTTTGCTTTTAATTTCTTGGCAAACTTCTTTTCAGTTTATATACTGAAAAATGCCTTTATATCATTTGTGTGAGTAGCCGGCAGTGTTAAGTTAGTGGTTTCATATCTGATCCAGTACCTGTAACACACTGTTTTATTTTTGCAGAGTGATCTTTGGTCTTGTGGCATCACAGCCATTGAGATGGCAGAAGGTGCTCCCCGTAAGTAGTCTTCTTTCCTTTTGAGCCCAGTTGTTACATGTGACTTAATCCTAGTTTCAAGCTTTCAGACAGAACAGCTTCAGGTGTAAAGCAGTTCCTGGTGGGACATTCAGATGAAGGATGCATAAGTACAGTGAAGTTTGAGATGTGAAAGGATTCTTGGCACCCACTATTCCTTTTAAAGATCCCTGAAGTCTGTGGGTTACATTTTATCTTTTATTTAAGTTGTATTCAGATGTGTAACCTGAAGTTTGGCTGACATCAGATAATAGGCAATAGTATTTCATTTTACAATTTAAACTTTAGTGAAACTAAATCCTAACACATGAAATTTTAGTGATACTTAACGTTTTGACTTTACAAACAGAGGCATAATTTTTTTATCTGTAGAATAAGGCTGGGGTTGTTTTATTTTTTGCTTTTTGGTTACTTGTGAAATTTGTTTCTCCTTTGGATTAAATCAATGACAGTGTCATAAACTTGAATTTTGAGCAGAGACAGGTAGAATTGTAGAGAACAAAGAGACAAAACAGCATTATCTGCTGGTCCCCCTAGTAAAGGGGTATACAAAGGATGTATCCTTGTCTGCTGCAGAGTTTCTGCTGAATAAATATTTGTTGAATGAATGAAAAAAATTTCCAACAGCTAAAAATTAGTTTGCAATACAGAAATGGATGTCAGTCTTGACTACCATGTGTTTCCTCATGTTTCCATGTGAGGAATTGAGGCAGGGACGAATTGCCTGGATCCTTTGTTTCAGTTTTCTCTCACGGTGGGAATAGATTGTCTTCTTTGGCCCCCATTTCCCAGCTGCCTTGTAAAATTCTCATGAAGGTAAATAAACATATGAAAATGCACATTACCTATTGTAACATGTTAATGCGTGCATGTGCACTTGACTTAGCTTTACTGGGCAAGTAATAGAAACACAGAACTTGCACAGAATGAAATAGTCTGTTTTATTCTCTCATCTTTGCTCCTTCCTAATATTACAGCAAATGAACAGTTAACATTTCTGGAGGGCTTCATTGAGCTTACTGTGTCTAGGGACTGTATGACTGCCTTTACAAACAGGGTCTGATTTAATCCTCACAATGACCCTGTGACAGTATAATTATTTTCATTGCGATCTTACAGAAAGTTTAAAAACTTGGTTTAGAAACTTAAGCTGTTTATTCCTTTAAGACTGTGAATCTGTATTTATTTTTGATTTACAAAAACTTTCCACTGTCAGTTTGAAATTGTAAATTCTTCTTGTTGCTCTTGACCTCCTCATGTTTTGTTGTGTTTAAATGGGGGAACTCAGGGTATGCCCTAGGGTTCATAGCTGGATGTCTAGACTGCCTTGATGTAAAGATTTTCTGTCAGATGATGGGATAGTGCATTTGATATTTTGAGTGAGGCCTAGAAATTAAGAATGAGTAAAATAAGTGCCATACTGACGCCACCGTCTCCTCTCCCCAGCTCTCTGTGACATGCATCCAATGAGAGCACTGTTTCTCATTCCCAGAAACCCTCCTCCCAGGCTGAAGTCAAAAAAATGGTAAGCTATGTATGGTTTGTTGTTGTTGTTGCTCTTTCCTTTTCACAAAAAAAAATGTTCCTTTTCAGTTTCACTCCAAGACCAAATTCTAGCCATTCCAGTTCCCAAAGAACTAAGAGCCAGTGCCCTGAAACACCAGTAAAGAAGTGTATTTTTAAAAATGTTTTTTCCTTGATAAAAATTCTCTTTTAATTAGAGTAGTAACAAGTGACCATAGGAAACACTGTAACATGGTTAAAGAAAAAGTTTCATTTTAACATTTAAGCCCACTTTTAAGTATACTACTTTGCTAAGCATTTTCACATTCCAAAGGAAAGCTGTACAGACTTTGCAGCTTCCCAGGTGAAATAGGATTCGAATTTTAATTTTAATGAAGGCATTTTGGTAATTGTTGCAAAACATTGCAATTATATATCTTTTTTCATTCCAGAAATGAAAGGAATGGTCCTGTCTTGTCTTTGGGCTGCCACCTTTCTTTCTCCCTGCAGCCCTCTTGTTTGCTCAACAAAGATCCCTTATCAGAGTAAAGGGAGATGATGGTGACCCTCCCTGGTGAAAGCTTTAATTGTAGCAGTGTGGGCAAGAGTTAGTTTGATTTAGTTTTAAAAGTCTTTGAGGGAAAGGGTAGTGTTTTGTTTTTGCCTGAGAGGTTTGCTCACTTGTTTCCTCTTGAACTTTTTTCTGAGTGCTTTCCTGTCACTTCTGTCTCCACTCAAGCTCTTCATGCATGTGGGCCCTCTCCCCTTCTTCTGTTTGTGTGTTCCTGGGTACATATCTTCCTAGTGCCCACCTACTCTCTTGGTGGTTTTTTTCCCCTTCTGAAACTAGTCTCACTGGTTTTCCAGTAAGTGTGTCTCCTTGGGTTCTTGACTTTAGTTGTAAAATATGCAAAGGATTTCAGTATCAATCAAGCCTTCTTTTCTTGTGGATTTGGTCTTTTAGCTCTTGCTGTCAGCTCTTCTTGGTTGCTCATCTTCTGATGTCCTGTAGCTCTCTTTTCCCATCTGTGGGCATTACACACACACACACACACACACACACACAGTATTTTTACTCTTTCTTTCATACTTCTTCCTGTTCCTCAGTGTTTCTCCCTACCCTTTATTTGCTGGCAGGATTTTTCTCATTCTTTTTATATTGTCTTTAACCATATTCAATTCCAGATAGCTGAGCTTGCCTAGTTGTACTTTCCAGTTTTTAGAGAGTTCTCCAAGACTGTACAGTTGCCAGGATTTTAGACCCAGTTGGTCTTTTGTATTGAAATTTGGTAACTCTGGACATCTATGGTGGCCAACCCTAAGGAAACCAAATGTGGACAGTGGGCATCATCAAGGAGTAAGCTGTGCAGCTGGGGTAACACTATCCAGCTAAGTGAAATAATGCTGTTTTTTTAGAAAATGGAATTTATGCTCTGTCTCAGGGTATCTCCCAATTCACAAGTCTTGTCAGCTAGCCCCACTCTGATATGTTACTTGCAGTTTGGGATTAACCATTCTGTGTATAATACAGCAACGTAAAGAGAAGATCTAGATGACAAGTTTTTCCTGTGTTCTTACACAAAACTTTCTCTAAACTTGATTAGATGAATTTTCATCCATTTACATCATTGCTGTCGTTTTACCTAAGTATTCTAAAAAATGAGATATTGCAAACATACTGTTCTTCCTCCTTTCTGATTGCCGTCTTCCTATCCACCAATGTATATTTATCCTGCTGGTCTTGGAGAAGTGATCAGTGAACTCTCTTCCAGCAGAACTTTGACCATTGATTTTAAAGAATATATTATAGACTATCATTTCCCAAATGTTAATTTGTAGACATGTTACATTAGAATCCCCTTGGAATCTTTTTTTTTTTTAATTTGGAGTTCAATTTGCCAACATATAGCATAACACCCAGTGCTCATCCCATCAAGTGCCCCCCTCAGTGCCCATCACCCAGTCACCCCCATCCCCTGCCCACCTCCCTTTCCACCACCCCTTGTTCATTTCCCAGAGTTAGGAGTCTTTGGAATCTTTTAATTTAGGTTTCCAGTCTCAAAGTGTTTCTGGTTTGTTAAGTATGAGGAGTGATCCAGGTATTTGTATTTTTGATAAAGTCCTCAAATTGTGGGCAGTGGAATTTAGGAATCTCTATGTTAGAACAAGGTGCACTACAACTGTGTAGAACCTTCCATGTTTCTCATTAACCACAGTCACAACTTTGCTGAGTGATTTTGAGGGCCCTTCTCTTGAACAGACCCTGATCTGTTTTTCTGTTCTTTTCCATTTTTCATACTAGCATCAGAAAATGATTCTTTATTCTCTGGTACTTTTCTGCCTTTGTTCATGTTGGAATGGAGGGTTCTCTCCCCCATCTCTAGAATACCAACTATCCTACTTTTTCTTGATGTCTAATCTTCCATAGCAATAGTTCTTATTTTTCTTCTTCTGTAAGTTTGATTTACACATCTACTGTTGTGTGTACATAGATTTCCCCCACTTTATTTCCTATGTGTATTTCTTAGCCTAGCATAAACAAATGTAAACTGTTGATATATAAATATTTGTTGAATTGAAAAAAAATGGTAAGTTTGAATGCAAATACAAGACAGTGGAAATGATTCTTTAAAGCAGTGAAATAATTGGAAAGAACTGAACTAATTTACTAAATTACATTTTTAAAGACTGAACAACTCATTCATTCAACAAAAATTTATTATATACCTCTCGTGGTCTGCTCACGCTCAGTGTTGGGCATTGTCAACAAATTGAAAAATAGGTAACGGTTCCTGACCTGTACCCCAGCAGAGGAGACAGAAACATAAACATGAAGTATACAGTCTATTAAATGCAAACAAGACAAGTTAGGAAAGGCTCCTAACTTTGGGGATTTAGGAGTGAAATGTTGCCAGGAAAATATTACCTGAGTCTCAACAGCCAGGATGGGTGAGTGGCTCGGCCAAGCCTGGGGATCGGGGGTCATCATGTGCCAGGCATGGAGAAACAGGCAAAAGTAAAAGTAACTGGTAGGGTAAATGCAGTTTACAGCGTCCTTGCCCTCCTCAGAGTTATTATGCATTTCTACCTTTGTACATTAAGCATAGAGAATTGACAGATAAAGCAGTTGGAAACTCTGATGGAACTGTCATATTAACAGGTTCAAGAGCCCCCCAGCATTTGGTCTCTTACCAGCTCCTCATCTCTGTGTCTGTCCTTGTCTTCCAGGTTCCTGGCATCTGCTGTCCTCTGCCTTTATTTTCACAAAAACCTCCCTATTACTGCCTTGCCTTTTCCAGTGACTAAATGATTAATAAGCAACATTACATTTAAATCCAGTTCATTTAAATCTGACTTCCTTTAAAGCTCTGTTTGTGGTATGTTGTCGGTGATGTGTAATTCTTAAACTGTGCTTAAGTGATGCTCTTTATCCACAGTGGTCCCAAATTCCTAATACTTTCCTGTGCATTTGCAGAATGTTCATGGTGAATTCTGTAGCTCTAGTATGTTTTCAGACTAACATTTACTGATATTTTGGAGCTTTGCTCTTTGTAGTGGAAATTTGATGACCTTTTCTACTTCCTCTTATAGGTCAAAGAAATTTTTTAGTTTTATAGAAGGGTGCCTGGTGAAGAATTACATGCAGCGACCCTCCACAGAGCAGCTTTTGAAACATCCTTTTATAAGGGATCAGCCAAACGAAAGGCAAGTTAGAATCCAGCTTAAGGACCATATAGACCGGACCAGAAAGAAGAGAGGAGAGAAAGGTATTAACTTGTTTTTATTTTCATTTTTAAAAAATAATGTTTTAGGGTTTTGCCCACTAGAATAGGTCACTCCTTTTCTAGCCAGGAGTGTATGCTCTCTTGGCCAGTGCTGGATTTGCTGGTCTCTGCTCTGCAGGTCAATCATGAGCCTAGGTCCACCGTGGCTCGGGTAGAGTGGACTGGAGCTGCATGGTGGGTCACGAGGCAAACCCCAGACAGACAGCACTGTGTCTTGTCATCACAGAGGGATGTTTCTCTTGTTCCCCCACAGGAGCATGTCTTTGCTACCCCTTTTACTTCGTTATGGGCCTTTGTGTTCTGAATACATCACTCAGGGTTTATTGAGCATCAGCTGTGAACATCATCATCAGTGTGTTCACCTGTTTCTCTCCTGCTCAAGAACCTTCTGGACTTCGTACTGCTTTACTCTGTGCAGGTGGCGTGGTTAGGCCTGGGCCACGTATGTGCCTGACTACTTTTTTCTCCTTACGGCACAGCATGAACATGCCCTCATGCTAATTATTTAAGGTTCCTTTCTATTCCCAGTATCTTGGTTTTATATCTTTCCATGTTCTCTGTCCACCTTTCTGGAGTGCCCTGTCTCCCTCTGTCCAGCAAGGTGCAGTCAGGCTTCATCACTGTCTTCACAGCCTTCCCTGAGGCCTCTCACTCACGTTGATCTTTCTGTTTTATGAATTCTTACCATAACTTGACAGAACAACATTTGAATAACTGGCATCTTGATAAAGAATTTTTCTTGATATTCAAACTTCAAGGCCAAAGAAGAAACTAAAAAGTTTAAGTTCAAGGTGATAAGAGTTGTTCGCAGTCCTCTTAGGAGGTCTGTACCAAGCTTTTTACATGTTCATTTCAGTCTTCGGAGCTAAATCATCAATGATGCTCACAGCAACTTTTAGGCCCTCTGGCATATTCAGTTATAAAAGTAATTAAGCTTTGTACGTTAAGCTATGCAGTTAGCAACAAGTGAACTAAAGTTTGAAACAAAGCTTTTCCTTGGGAAAAGGTTATTTGTACACTGGATTATTTTCCCAGTATGTACTTTCTTAATAATAGCTCAAAGTCCTGGAACATTCGCTGTGTGCCAGGCATTTACCAAGTGCTCAGCCTGGAGTCCTGTGCACATTTGCAGGTGGGAACAGTGGAGCACTTTATCTTCATTTTTTAGTTTCCAAGTCACAATGACCTTTTCCCCCCTCCTTTGCCTTCATTTACCTTTCAAATACCCTCAGCCCATCCTCAGTAAGGAATGGTTCATAGTACACAATTTTAAACATAACAGAGTACTATTTGAAGGATTCTAAAGATTCTTCAGGTTGGAATTTCCTTTGGAAGCTAGACTATTTTTAGGTTCTTTAAAATTACATAGTTTGGATTGTCTAGCAATGAAAAGAACTAATGTCATAGAGACTGATGAACTTGTAGATATATTTTTCTACAATTATATATAATACAGACTGAACCTCATTTTAAGTTCTCAGACTTGTTTTTCTTACCAGGACACTGATTTTCAACTTCTGTATCTCTGAAAAAAGCTGGAAGTAAGTTTTACTTGTGAATAGATTTGTTTTATAAATCTCTTCAACTTTTCTAGATTTAATTGCTCTCTGGAGTGCAGTGCTGACATTAGATACAAGGTCCAATAAAATGGACTGTTACTTTTGGGAAAAATAGCATAAAATATGTTGAAGTGAAAACAGGTTGCTTGTGTTGAAACTTGTGCTTAATCTGCTGAAAGAGAAGCAACTTTGGTCTCCTTTTGCTCTATTGTCACTGCATCAGTTTTTCCCTGGCTTCATCTTTGTGAGATGAATTTGTGGGAACATTTGATTTTGTGTCTTTATGCCCTGAGTACCTCCTGTGCTTCATCTGTTGCCAGTCCTGCAGACCTTTCCCTCTGCTGCGCTCTAAGCAGCTCCCTGAGTGCCAACAATAACCAAACGACTTCTCCTAGTTGCCTTAGTTTGGGCAGTTGAAGCTCTCTTTTGCATTTTGGCTTTGGTGGGACTTTCCAAATTTGCTGATGCTTTGTGGGGGGTGACTTCTCTTATACGTCAGGAGCTTGAAAGCCCCTCTCACAGCCCTGTACCCCCTCACCAGTGCATCCCATCAGCGACGGTGTTGATGCCTTGGAATCTACTCTTCTCCTGAGAGGAAGTGTAGCCCAGGGGATTGCCTGTGGAAATTGGGTGTCACACCCTTCCTTCCCTCAGATTCACTGTGTGCATTGTCCTTTTCATTAAAGGACATACTGTTTATTTTCTGCTGTAATGCTCTTGGAGATGCTTGCCTGTACCTGCATGTGTCATGATTTGTAACTATCCCATTTATCGTGCTCTTTTCTTTATAGATGAAACCGAATATGAGTACAGTGGGAGTGAGGAAGAAGAGGAGGAAGTGCCTGAACAGGAAGGAGAGCCAAGGTAATGATAAGGCCACTCATTGTTCAGCTCCCTGCTTTATGAAGAAATTGTTCTATGTTTTTGCCAGGATTTCAAGATTTAAAGTACTTTGAAAGTGCCTTAATTTCTTCATTCTTGTTCATTCTTTGAAAGATTCTTATAAACATTGTCCCTCTCTGGTTCCTCTTATCCCGTGGTGCTTTACCAAGATTGTATTGTTTCCCCTCCCCTAGTTATTTGGGAAATGTGTAGGGTTGTGTTTGGTTCTGGGGGAAGGAAGCTTGCCACTGGCACTTTCTGCTCCAGGAGGCATGGATGGTACATGTTGTACAGTGTATAAAATAGTCCTACAAGTAAAGAATTGTCCTACCCGTGGACCAGTAGGTCCTCCATTGAAAAACACTGGAGTCTTTCCCAAAATGTTTTGTTTTGTTTTGTTTTGCTCTCCCCACAGGTGTGGTTACTAGCATTTCATTTCTTCTACTAGTGTATATTCTGTCCTGATCCAACTCATAGTCTATGTTTTGGTTATCTGTGCCTTCCCAAGGTACAGTGAAACAGAAGGTTGAAGGTTTGGTAGTATGAACCTTATAGTAATTAAATTATTCAGGGAATAGGGAATTTTAAAATTTTAATAATGGTCTCACCTGGCAGTCCTTCATGATTTCAGCTATACATAATTTGACTCCTTGAACAAAAGGAGGCCTATAGGATATGTTCAAAGACCTGTGGGGACCTATATACAGGCATTGGGAGTTTGAAGAGAGCATAGGAAGAGATAAGAAAATTTATTGATACAACTCCATAATACCTTTTTCTCTTACATAGGAGAATATTTGAATCCATTTGAGATTAAATACTTTAATTTGAACTGAAGAGCAATGTAATTGTTTTGGATAGAAGTATGATACAAGGAAATAGGCAGTTTAAGGAGATTGATGTACCATGTTATTTGGTATTAGAAGTGGAGCAGTGGCTCTCAGCTGCAAGCCCAGCTATCAGTGGTACTGTTCATCTGTGCTGTGTCTCGTTCTTGGGCTCAGCTGCTTACTCTGGAAATAGGCAATGGGAGGGCATACGTGATAAAGACCTGGTGGGAAGTAAGGTGGTCAAGGAGAAACTGAGGAAGTGAAAGACGGGGATTTTCAACTTTCTTTTTACAGAGTTTGAGCTGGTGTGAGAATCCTAAGTAGAGATGTCTTGTTGAATAAACATCCAGAATGGAGTTTGAGATATTTGTGAAATAGATGAAAGATGTCATACTGTAGACTTGTAGATACAGTTAGTCCCCTGGGTTTATTAGCTGATTCTCAGAGTGGGAGGAACTCAAGAGGATGAATGAGAAGTGGAGCAGCACACTGAGGCTCTGGTCTCATCTGGGGGGCAGAGTGATCTGTGCACAGCCCTGAAAGTCCTACCTCCTCCTCCAGCTCCATCGTCAATGTGCCTGGTGAGTCGACACTTCGTCGGGATTTCTTGAGACTGCAGCAGGAGAACAAGGAACGTTCTGAGGCTCTTCGGAGGCAGCAGCTACTGCAGGAGCAGCAGCTCCGGGAGCAGGAAGAGTATAAAAGGCAGCTGCTGGCAGAGAGGCAGAAACGCATCGAGCAGCAGAAAGAACAGAGGCGGCGACTAGAAGAGGTAAACTGGGAAAAGGGAACTGTCCAGTTGGTTTTCTCCTTTATTCACATTTGTAGCCAGACACTTGAAGGAATGTTTTCTGTGCCCTCCTGACATGATACCTTTCCCTGGCCTCACTACGCAGGTCACTTCAGAAGGAAAGCTTATGCTTTGGGACTGGGAGGCCTCACCTTCCTTGTGGTTTTTGAAATGTTTTCCTTGCTTGTAAAAGCTTCAGGCCCTGCCCCACAGTTACTCATCATCATATCGTGCTTAGATGCAGAACAGCAGGAGCCCAGAGACAGCATCATACCAGTTCTGCAAAGGCTGTTTCTGTTTGTGGTTTAAGTTGGCGAGCTCAGGCTTGACCTGATTTCTTTTCTTCTCTTGGCCTCTAGGTCCAAGTGCACGTGTACATATTTTTCTGAAACTTCAGACTTCTTTACAAGAAAAACATTTTTTTTTCTATAAATGCCTTAACTTTGGGAGGTTTTTTTAAAATAAATACCTCCCCTGTAGGTACATTTAAGAGTAAGGGATGAAAGGGGCACCTGACTGGCTCAGTCGGTAGAGCTTGCAACTCTTAATCTCAGGTTGTAAGTTCCAGCCCCATGTTGGCTATAGAGATGATTTAAAAATAAAATATTTAAAAAAAAAAGATATAAGGGATGAGAACAAAATTACATTGGGTGTAATATACCCTGCTGTTCTGTAACCTAGTTGTTAATGAAGTGGGATTAGTTCTACCCTGTAGTGGGGAAATACCTTTTGTACTACCTGCTCATTTAATTCATTAATACTGTTAACATTGGTATTGTGGTTACCCACAGCTCTTTCATTTGTAAATCATAGAAATGTTATTTCTATTTTCACTTGGGACCCAAAAAAAACTTTTGATTTTATTTTCTTTTTAGTACATACTTCACAGCTCCAAATTTCTCATTCATAGTAGTTTCCATTTCTCCTTAGTTCATACACCTTGTTGACTCCTATTTCTTATGGCAGAAAAAGAACCCAAACAACAAGAAAGCCTTGTATTGATACTAAAGAGTGGACTTTAATGTAAATAACAACACATGGTATCTTACCCATTATTTAATAGTATTTTGGGGTTGGAGGAATCTTTGTTTTATGTGCTTATAGTCTGAATTCTGAAAACTATACTCTGTTCCTAGTTTAGAAAACCAGTGCCTGTCCAAACTAAGGAGACTGGAAATTCAGCACAAGCTTGTGGAAGAAAACATAGGACTTAACCCGCCTCTGTAGGAAGGACATTGATGGTTATAGAACTCTTTTTGCAGTTTAACTGCAAACTCTTCTGTAGTATTTTTAAGACTCTTCTTGGTGCTCTTTGAACATAACAGGAATCCGGAGTGGTCCAGGGTTTTTGAAGTTGCATGTTGACCATTTGGACTTCATATGTGAGAATGCTTGAGTATTGAGGCTCTGGCTACTTATAATACTTTATGCAATATTCTCCACTGTTCATTTGAATCTTGGGCTGTACTTTCACTAAGGATACGATACAGGTTAGTTTGTTGGTTTAGAACTTTAGCTTGAGCTCATTTGTAACACATGCCAGGGAAGTTACTTTCAGGCCGAGTGGTAATGAGACAAGTGCCCACTATCCAGCCTCGTGAAGAGGAGGATTGCAAAGTGAAGGCCAGCACTGGCCAGAGAGAGAGACTAAAGCTTGACAGCCATTTTTGCTTTATTAGTTAAAGACTAGAGGATTAGGGATGTATGCTGAGAACTTTGTACTTTACGTGCTTCAATTAGCTCTTTAATTTCAGCTTCTCAGTAAAAGTTCAAATTCACAGTCACCTCTTGGCACCTCTTAACCAGGAAAGATGGAGCTGGGTGTGAAACCAGGAACAGGGCAGCCCAAGTGGCTCAGTGGTTTAGTGCCACCTTCAGCCCAGGGCCTGATCCTGGAGACCCAGGATCGAGCCCCACGTCAGGCTCCCTGCATGGAGTCTACTTCTCCCTCTGACTGTGTGCCTGCTCTCTCTCTGTGTCTCTCGTGAATAAATAAATAAAATCTTAAAAAAAAAGAAACAAAACATTTGCATGAATAGAATCCACTGATTTGGATTCTTGGTGATCTCACTCCTTTTTACTACCCCGGGGTAAGTAAGCATTGTCTACACTCTAGGTCCCAGAAGGTAATTCTGGGAATATTTGGGGATATTTGAACCATAAATGGTTTTTAGCCCTTTATTGGCATTAAAGTTTCAATCAGAACTCTTTGGGGAATAGAGATTCCCTTTGTTATTAACAAAGTAGATAGAGATAGTCAGTCTCAGTCATAAGATAGATGACAATTAAAACTGAAAGGACAAGGGTGCCTAAGTGGCTTGGTTGGTTAAATGTCCAATTCTTGATCTCAGCTCAAGTCTTGATATAAAGAGTCATGAATTCAAACCCCACCATCGGCTTAGAGACTACTTAAAAAAAAAAAAAAGATAATAATATTTGTTGGTGACTGGCAAAAAGAAATGGCCCAAAAGTCGAGGTTGTAGGGAAACTGTGTACAGATTCTTCTTTCTTGGCAACTGCCACAAAATCAGTCTCATTGGGACTAAGGATCCTTGGCACACCACCATCCTGATTCTCAACCCTCTTTGCAGGTGAGTGGTTTTGCCCCTTACAGGTCCTTAACCTATGGAGGTGTATATTTAAGAAATCATTATGTGTGTTTTATACTCCCCTCTTCTTTGCTCCTTGAGATGTGCCGCTGCTAGGATCCCTCTCCTTTGTCTTCCTCCACTTCCCCCTCCTTGGTTCCTGTTTGAACTGGAGGTCTTAAAAGTCAACACAGGTAATTTCAAGGCTGTCTCTCAGTTTTGCTGGAAATTAAGTTTCTATTTCTGTTTTCCATTTTCCTTGTTGCTTTTGGATGGTCCCAGGCTGAAAGGGGGAGAATGCTGAGCTCAGGCAGCCAAGTTCACACTGGCAGCTTCAGTCCAGTCCTTTCCTGGACCTCATAGCTCCTCAAGTGGTTGCGTCTGCTCCCCAGTTTTCTCATTAGGACCCATTTAGGGTATTCTCCACTTACTCGAAGTATTGCATCCAGATTCAGAACCCCATGTGGTAATGACCCCCTGCATCAAAAATGTTAATATGACAATATTACCTTTCATATTTAGATGCATTGTCCTACCTCTGCCTCAAATAGAATGTTGCCTCTAGCTAATTTTTTTCCCCATAAAAGTTGTTCATAGGTCAGCTTTTTCTCCCATTCCGTTCTTTACCTTTTTGAGAGGCAGGCACAAATGAAGAATACTTAATTGTATTGTCATTTTATCCTAATGGTTTATGCTCTTTTTCCATTGAGTCTTGATTTGATATCTGTTAACTATTTCTCCCTACTCCCATGGCATCCACATATTTGATTAGCATGTTTTCTCATTCTTTGTTCAGTTTCAATACAAATATTAAGAACAAACCTGATCAATAGTCTAAGTTAAGATTACTATGTTAGTTGGTATACTTTGGTTATGTTTTTGAACCTGTTACATATTTCACTAAATTTCCTGTCTGGTTTATGCATCTTCATTTTGATCTCATGGAAGTTTACCAAATTATTACTAAAAGCAAGATATGTTTATCTGTGGTCTGGTGTGCTACTTTAGTAAACTTCAAGAAAAGAAAATTTCTTAGGGAAGGGTTGTTTTGAGCAAGGCCTTTCATGCCGTCATAATGATAGCACATTCTGGTTGGGTTTTTTTAAACCCATGTATAAATGATTTCTTTAGTATATATAGGAGTCAAAACCAAACTTTTATTTCAGGGTTAGAATTTATCCTTTCCTTTATAAAAAAAAAAAAAAAAGTTAAAATACCCCATTTCTCTGTCTCTTCCCAGTCTTTTCCCCTTTGGGGAGATGACCATGGTACATGGTCATCTGTTTTAGCCCTAGAGTTGGGATTTGTTACTTTGTGATTTTGGTTGCCCCACGTCCAGGGTAAAAGTTAGCATCAGCCCCAGCATTTTATTTGCTTTTTCTTTCATCAAGAGAACCCATGCTTGCTTATATTCATTTCTATCATTTCTACAAATTCTAAAGCAATTAAAATTTTAGGGAGGTGAGTGGAAGTGGAAAAAATTAAAAACAAAGGAAAGCAAGAGAAAAATAACTTCTCTGTGTGAAGCGAGATCAGTAGTGAATCTAAATTATAGTAGTCAGAAAACATAAAAGTTTCTAAGAAAAAAAAATTAATAAACTGCCCCATAGATTTGTTAGCTGTGAGATCTTGGAAGGAAGATGTGGTGGACTCCTTCCTCCAAACAGTCTTTATGTATTGCAAAGAAACAGGAGCCACTCCCTCACCCCTCTTTGCCTACACAAAGGCCTTTGGCAGACATGATCGTCTCACATCAAGAGTATATATTAGCATCTTTTTTTTTTTTTTGACAGTTCCAGCTGTGGTACATACATTAGGGCGTGCAAGTACCCCTCCAACCCAGGCCTGGCTTTCTGTGAAGTCAGCGGCTCCATTTATTGACAGCGGGTAGCTAGTTGTCTTGTCTTTCTGAACTCCTTATAAGTTCTCAGGTGTTCTTTTGGCATCCTAGTCTAGAGTTTGGTTATATTTACACTTAAATTTTGTCAAAGTTCGCTTAATTCAAATGTTAACTTGTTGCCTAAAGATGAGGAAGGGTTGTCTTTGGAAAGAAGCAAATACTTTCTCTACTAAGGCCTCATCAGAACTTGTACGAAAAAACCTCAGTGTTTGTTGATATGTCTGTGCAGTACCTCAGAAGTGCTTGGAGTTAGCTGAACCTGAAGAACAGACTGGTTTATTAAAGTCAGTTAGTTTCTACTAAAGCCAGTAAGTCTAGTAGAGTGTGTTTACATGGACCTCACTGTTATTAGTATGACCTAGAAAAGTTTTTAGAATTGTGAGATGAAAGCATTACTTTTAAATACCAAACTAGAAAGGGAACCTAATTAAAGCATTGCTGGATAAGTACATATTTACTTAGGCATGCTTGGGAAAATTTAAGAAATAAAGAAATCTCTTTACAATTTTAAAGATTTGGAAGTCACTTTACAGCATCATGCAGTTTTTCAGTTTGTTTGATTTTGTTTTCAAAGAGTGATTTAAGAAAATAATGATGGCATCAGTTTGCAAATGCTTCACAGGATTATATCATGTTAATCATTCTTAGTGGGGAAAGCCTGAGAGGGCATGTTTGTTAGAGTCTCCTAGGTTTTGTTATTTGAAATCACAGGCATAAGGTTAATCCAGTATGAGTTGATGTTACTTAGTTGATGGCATATGTGTTTTATTTTTGGCTACTTTCTTTTGAGTTTCTATTGTAAGAGGCCAGCTTTTCACATTAATCGTCTATTAAGATATGTTTACTAAGGGCTTTTTAAATTTTTAATTATCCCTCCTCCCTTAAATTGAGAGCCTCTTCTGAGTGTAATGGTTTTTATGGTTGACAATTTAAAATGTTGCTCTTGGTCCAGTTTACAGTTTCAAATGTTAAAGTATAATGTGGAAAAAAAAATAAAGTATAATGTGGAAGAGGAATCAGTAACTACCTTGTTTTTCACTTTAGCCATCAGTCTTGTCAACCAGTTGGTTTGGAAACCAAACCAGAACTTGCTTAATGGGCTAGTCCTAGGAAACTTAGCACTTTACACATTGTCTTGTGGATTTTTAAAAAGCATGTGGCTGTGTTACCTACGAGACTTGAAGGGGAGGGGCTGTGTCTACTTTATTTTTGTGTGCTCATTATGGTGTTTTAATATTTCTCAAGTGGATGAATCAGTCATCTGTAGTCCTAGGTGCATCTCTGGAAAGAAAGGACTTGTTCTTGAAATGTATGCCCATTCTTAAATGGACCTTTAGGCTTGAGATCTCTAATTTGAGTTTCAGAGACACCTGAAAGAACTTTGAAGGACCTTATAGAATATCCTCAAGTGTAAAAGGGTGTGTTGTATAAAGTATGAGGCACTATCCAAATGTAATAATTATTGTTTAAGCCATTATGTGGTTTCCAAGGGATCTCAAAAAGATGACTTTAGGATTTGATTGAATCTTGTTAGGACCTAGAGATATGAACAGATTCTTTAGTCTTTTATTACTTTAAATGCTAAATGTTGAAGACAAAAATCACAGTAATTTTTGTCTCGGATGCCATGTGTTCAGTGTGAAGGTTAGATTTAACTTAAAGTATTGTGATATTTACCACAAAGTGAAAAAGATGAGCAAAACATGATTCCTGCTCTCAAGAAGTTTGTGGTGGTTTTTTTGTGTGTGTGTGTGTGTTCATCTAGTAACCAAGAATATAATACTTTCATAGGAAACAGAAGAAAGAGCCTCTCAGAGGTTTTCATTTGACAGTTGAGAGCATCAGTTATAGCCTGTTCTTGTTTGTAAGAAGTTTGCTTACTGTTATTTTATGGTGTACATTTTGAATTAAACTAATAATAATTTTTAACTGTGTTAAATAATTACATAATAACCATTATATTGACTTTGGAAAATGAACAAAAACATGATGCCTATCTTCCATTCATTGAGAAATCCTGGTAAAGTGACTGAACAAACAAAAATATAAACAACAAGGACAATGAGAACAAGAAAGGAAACCAAATTGTGGAAATTAGTGCATGGAAGAGGGAAGACCGTAAGAGAGCTAGTACTGCAAATTCTGGAAGAAATGAGAAGCAACAGGTGGGGCTGGAAGCATGTATATGTGGACAGTCAGACTCACCCACCCCAGGCAGCCAAAGCCAGGCTGTTATGCTGGGTGTCCTTGGCAGGAGCAGATATGGACATCTAGAAACAGTGAACAGCAAAGCCTCAGAACATGGAGTATCCCAGTGCAACGAGGACATGGAAGGAGAGGTCCTGCAAGCACACGCACTTCCGCTCCCATAGTGCTGGCAGCCACATTTATCACAGGTGCCACTTGGTGCCCAACACAGAGAGGGGATTGGGAGGATCCCCAAGGGACATAAGACCCCTATAAAATGACTAGGCTGCCTTACATCACCTTACTCTAAAGCTTAATAGTTACCAAGTGCTTCTCCACAGCCTTTCTAGTTCACTTTTTACTGTCTTACCTGTGAGTGGACAGCCAAAATTGTGGGCACTGAGAAAAGTTTTTGACACAAGGGATTCCAATATAAATAGAAAAAAAGACCTTGAAGGAAGTGTAGATGACAGAGTTCTATACATTGTCTTGATATTTAAAAATGTCTAGGATGAAGAGATGATTTCTGAAAGCCATAGTCAGGGGGAAGCAGGTTAGAGGTGTGCATGAGTCTTGTACTATCAGGAGTCTGAATGGTTGGGAGATTCTCCAAGAGCACTTTTAGAAACTAGAAAATGACATAGGCATACTTATGGAAATCAGAGGGAAAAATTCCTTCCCTCAGTCAAAATTGTATGTACATTGTGAGGGTAAAGATTCTGGGGCCTGGCCTGCAAAATTGCTAAAACCTTTTGCCTTGTCCGCAAGCCTCCTCAAAAAGCTGTTGGAGAATGTGTTTCAGCAAATGAAGAGGAAAGGTAACAAGGGCTCTAGGAAACGGAATCCTGTATAGGAGAGAGCTCAGAAGGGCTCCTAGTAAGTTGGTGGGCAAGTGCGGAATATCTGAAGAGCAGGTGGTGTTGGCTGGCATGGGGGGGGGGGGGCAGGGCTATGAGAGTCAATCTCTAAGAATAAAGAAAGAATACCTGATTGCCTTTGACCACACTGGAAGGAGGTGTGTGGTAGTATAAGAGACTTCACATATGATCTGTGATAGACCCACAGAAAGCCAGTGAAACACACGAAAACAACAGCAAAAATAAAGCAATCACTCCTCAGAAAACTCAGATTTGCCTTGAGTATGGTTTTCATTTAACCAGAACTTGTCACAGGACTTGATTGGGAGCATAAGATGGTGCTTGTATCATGGATATTTTTTGGGAGAAATCAATAGATGGTATCTAAAGTGGAAAAAAAGTTTAAATAACTCTTACAAACATGTTATTTAGAAACCAGCTTCTAGGGATGCCTGGGTAGCTCAGCGGTTGAGCATCTGCCTTTGGCTCAGGGCGTGATCCTGAGTCTGGGGATCGAGTCCCATATTGGGCTTACTGCATGGAGCCCACTTCTCCCTCTGCCTGTTTCTCCCCTTCTGTATGTCTCTCATGAATAAATAAATAAATAAGATCTTTAGGGGAAAAAATCAGCTTGTGTAAATACTATGGGTAAAGCTAAAAGCATCGAAAGTGGTTATACCTTGGAAATAAGAATTGGGGGTGAGGAGAAATGGGACATCTTATTTTTGATATAAGCCTCATATTCTTTTTGACTTTTTAAAGTGCTTAGTACTTTCATTAAAAAATTAAAATGCAAGGCACGCTTAGGTTGCTCAGTCAGTTAAACGTTTGACTCTTGATTTTGGCTCAGGATTGTAAGATGGAGCCCTGAGTGAATGTGGAGTCTGCTTGAGATTCTCTCTCTCCCTCTCCTTCTGCACTCCCCCATGTTCCTTCTCACTCTCTCTCTGTCTCTCTCAAATAAGTAAACCTTTTTTAAAGTTTCAAAATGTAAATAAAGTGGAAAAAAAGCTACTTATAAGATGACTTAACATTTGCCTCTTAGTAGCATTTAATTAGATGAAAGTAGTCAGGATTTCCTCCTGAACTGGGAGCCCTGCCTCAATGGAAACAACCAAGAAAACGGATTGTACACATCTTATCTTACCACTTTGCTGCCTCAGAGGAGAATGAGTGCTTCCACTTAGACCCCATGTGACCTGAGGTCCTGCCATTTTCTGAAGCTTTAAGTGACAACAGCTCAGGAGAGGAGAGATGAGAAGTGGGTCTGGGGAGTAGGCGGCCTAAGATCACACTTGTGCTCAGTGGATTGGGAAGGCATCCAGATGAGAGGGCTAACGTGGAAAGCCAGCTCTCATCCTGGTTCACTCCTCTGCTGCTCTTCTGCACCTTCCCTTTTTCTTCTCTGAAGACATAGAGGAAATTTGAATCTGGAGGCAGATATGAATTGGGTGCTAGACTGCACCTGGCTGCCAGCTGTGTGGTGGTTGAGTGGCAGGCGGCCTGTCCTTTCTTTCCATCTAGGACTGTTATTGAAGTAATTTCCCTTCCTGGCTCTCTGGAGGAGCCCTTACTGATAATAGCCAGAGCATCAGCAGAGATAGGGACAGCTTTGCTTTCAAATTAAAGAAAAAACATTTTTTTAATAATGATAAGAAAAAGCAAGTGCTGCAGCACATGGCTTTTCTTTCTGCTACTGTGATCCCACAGGTTTAAATGGGGACCTTCAACATCATCTAAAAATCAAAGAATATTTAATAGTCTGCATTGTATATAAAGAAATGGCAGTAAGCACATCTCTAAGACTGTTGTGGGTCTGTGTCTCTGTGGTCCTGAGGTATTGCTTAGAACAATGCAATGGCCTGGAAGGGTTTTTAATCATGCATCCATCTTGTCAGTAAAAGAAACCAAGGTGTAAATCTGATATAGATCCACTTCTGTACCCTTGCACTAAGTATGTATATTATAAAACATGCAAAAAGAGCTATCTTAAAAAGGGTGAGCTACAAATACAAGTAAATAAAAGTTCACTGTTTTCTTTTCCTAGACTTCCATTGATTATCTTGCTCACTGTTAGAGAATGCTGATGTAGAGACCTGTCATCTTAGTTCTTCACTTCTCTCTTTCTCTCTTTTAATTTTGGTATACCAGGGCACTCTCCCCAGGATAGTGTGGTGGGCAAGGAAGGGTAAAGTCCAGATCTTTTGAAGAGGAATGATTCTCTTACAGTTCATTGCTTACGAGATCTTTATAAAATTTTTTCTCACCAACTGTTGACTTAAAAAACAAAACAAAACACCCCATTGCAAACTCCACACCATGACAATTGGTGATATACACTGCCTCCCTCCCACTCCTACTGCACACACCTCTGTTCTGACAAGTGAGGAAACAGGCTCAGGGAGGGGAAGTGGCTTGGACCCAGGAAGCAGAATCAGGACCACAAGCCCTATTCCTTGAGTCATCTCACTTGTCTTTCTAGGTTTCCGTGGTGTATTATAACTTCTCAAAGGATCCCTTGAACCCATTTTGGCTTCTTCGTTGTCTAAAAGTTGTAAAATAGAAGTTTAAGGTTCTTTGCCACTTTTGACCTGTTCATATTAATCTAATTTACTTAAAAAAAAAAAAAATCTAATTTACTTGGAACCTAAATTCTCAGAAGCTGAGGGGGAATTTTAAGGGTGTAGACATGGCTTCCCTTTCATTTTGTTTCCCTTTTCTTCGTTCTCCCATTTTCATCTAACTTGGAAGAAAATTATGTACATAATACCTCATTGGATAGCTTTCTGTTCACATTTTTTGTGATTGTGGGCTCTTTATTTCATCCAGAGGTGAGGCCCTTCTTACCTGGCCTGCCAGGTGTTTGCTAAACCCAATGTATTCCAGCAAGTCATTTCTTTTTTATAAACCTGAAAGTGTCTTGATGGTTGCCAACCTTGCCCATCACTGTTTTCAGAACTAAGCGGTGCTGAGTATCTCTGTAAAAATAGTAGAGTATACAAAACTACTCTCACTCCTCAAGATGGAAGGTTCTACAGGACTTCCATGTTCACCTCTTTTTTTTTAATAAATTAATTTTATTGGTGTTCAATTTACCAACATACAGAATAACACCCAGTGCTCATCCCGTCAAGTGTACCCCTCAGTGCCCGTCACCCATTCACCCCCACCCCCCGCCCTCCTCCCCCTCCACCACCCCTAGTTCATTTCCCAGAGTTAGAAGTCTTTATGTTCTGTCTCCCTTTCTGATATTTCTCACACATTTCTTCTCCCTTCCCTATATTCCCTTTCACTATTATTCATATTCCCCAAATGAATGAGAACATACACTGTTTGTCCTTCTCCAGTTACTGTGGCCAAGTTCAAAAAGGGTGTTGCCTGAGTTCTCTGGGATTTTGATGGAATCTTGTCTCACATTTAGATCTTTCATCTATTTTGAGTTTATCTTTGTGTATGGTGCAAGAGAGTGGTCCAGTTTCATTCTTCTGCATGTGGATGTCCAATTTTCCCAGCACCATTTATTGAAGAGACTGTCTTTCTTCCAGTGGATCGTCTTTCCTCCTTTATCGTATATTAGTTGAGCATAAAGTTCAGGGTCCACTTCTGGGTTCTCTGTTCTGTTCCATTGATCTATATGTCTGTTTTTGTGCCAGTACCACACTGTCTTGATGACCACAGCTTTGTAGTACAACCTGAAATCTGGCATTGTGATGCCCCCAGATATGGTTTTCTTTTTTTTAAAATTCCCCTGGCTGTTTGGGGTCTTTTCTGATTCCACAGAAATCTTAAAATAATTTGTTCTAAGTCTCTGAAGAAAGTCCATGGTATTTTGATAGGGATTGCATTATACGTGTAAATTGCCCTGGGTAACATTGACATTTTCACAATATTAATTCTGCCAATCCATGAGCATGGAATATTTTTCCATCTCTTTGTGTCTTCCTCAATTTCTTTCAGAAGTGTTCTATAGTTTTTAGGGTATATTTTGAGAACCATTTGAATGGTAAATGGTTCTCCAACCTTTTATTTTCAGGTTGTAGGTGTCCTTCTGTCTAAAATGAGTCTCTTGTAGACAGCAAATAGATGGGTCCTGCTTTTTTATCCAGTCTGAAACCCTGCGCCTTTTGATGGGGTCATTAAGCCCATTCACGTTCAGAGTTACTATTGACAGATATGAGTTTAGTGTCATCATGATATCTATTTAGTCCTTGTTTTTGTGGATTGTTCCACTGAACTTCTTCTTAAAGGGGAGTTTTAAGAGTCCCCCTTAAAATTTCTTGCAGAGCTGGTTTGGAGGTCACATATTCTTTCAGTTCCTGCCTGTCTTGGAAGCTCTTTATCTCTCCTTCCATTTTGAATGAGAGCCTTGCTGGATAAAGTATTCTTGGTTGCATGTTCTTCTCATTTAGGACCCTGAATATATCCTGCCAGCCCTTTCTGGCCTGCCACGTCTCTGTGGAGAGGTCTGCTGTTACCCTAATATTCCTCCCCATGAAAGTCAGGGACTTCTTGTCTCTTGCTGCTTTAAGGATCTTCTCTTTATCTTTGGAATTTGCAAGCTTCACTATTAAATGTCGAGGTGTAGAACGGTTTTTATTGATTTTAGGGGGGGATCTCTCTATTTCCTGGATGTGAATGCCTGTTTCCCTTCCCAGATTGGGAAAGTTTTCAGCTAGGATTTGTTCAAATACATATTCTGGCCCTCTGGCCCTTTCGGCGCCCTCGGGAACCCCAATTAAACGTAGGTTTTTCTTCCTTAGACTGTCATTTATTTCCCTTAATCTGTCTTCATGGTCCCTTAATTGATTGTCTCTTTTTTCCTCAGTTTCCCTCTTTGCCATTAACTTGTCTTCTATGTCACTCACTCGTTCTTCCACCTCATTAACCCTCGTCGTTAGGACTTCTAGTTTGGATTGCATCTCATTCAATTGATTTTTAATTTCTGCCTGATTGGATCTAAATTCTGCAGTCATGAAGTCTCGTGAGTCCTTAATGCTTTTTTCTAGAGCCACCAGTAGTTGTAGAATAGTGCTTCTGAATTGGCTTTCTGACATTGAAGTGTAATCCAGATTTTGTAACTCTGTGGGAGAGAGGGCTGTTTCTGATTCTTTCTTTTGAGGTGAGGTTTTCCTTCTAGTCATTTTGCTCAGTGCAGAATGGCCAAAAACAAGTTGTATTGGAACACGGGGGAGTATCACTGGTCCGTCTAGCTGGTCTTCTGGGGGAGGGGCCTGCTGTGCTGATTTTCAGGTGTTAGCACTTGGGGGAGCTGCTCTGCCCCTGCCTGCTACAGGGCTCAGCGGGGGTTGTTTACCCCGTGGGGCCCCAGGAGGAACAGCAGCAGTTGCTATGGCAACTCTGGAAGCCTGGATTTAGCCTCCGCAGGAACTACGGGGCTCGGGGCTCTCTGTTCTCCGTCTGCAGGGCCTGGAGGCTCCGGGGCGGGGCCGCTGATCTGCTCAGCTCGGGGCAGGAGCGTCCTTGCTGTCCTGGGCCCTCCGGGCCTCTGCCTGTCCCAGGGGGAGGCCGGATCCTGGGCTGTGTCCCGCCCTGTGCTCCGGGCCTGCGCTGTTGGATTCGCGCTCCCGCCCTGCAGCTCCCTCCCTGGAGCCGCTCCCGAGCCCCTCCGAGCTGCTCCGGTCCCGGGTCGCGCTGCAGCCCTTAGGGAGCTCGGCACTCCTGCGCTCGCAGGTGTCTGTTAGTGTCCCAGGGAGCCTGAGGGCATCCCCGCTCTCCTGGGTCCTGCTCTAACTCCCTGCGAGCCCCTTTCCGCCCGCCCGGGAAGGTTGGTGCAGCTCCTGCTTCTCCGGGACGGGGCTCTCCTGTCCTGGGGACACTCGCCCCGGCCTCAGCCCGGCTCCTCGCGGGGCCCCTCCCCCTCGGAGGCCTTTTGTTTCTTTATTTCTTTTTCCCCGTCTTCCTACCTTGATAGAAGCGCGGACTCTTCTCACTGTAGCATTCCAGCTGGTCTCTCTTTAGATCTCAGGCTGAATTCGTAGATTTTCAGGATGATTTGAAGGTTATCTAGGTAATTTGGTGAGGACAGGTGATTTGGGGACCCTGCTCTTCCGCCATCTTGCCCCATGTTCACCTCTTGAAGGAAAACATACCATTTTAAGCTTTTAAAACCGATTGAATGAGATTCTTTGTGTTTTAGGTTTATCAGAAAGCTTTTTGTTTTATTTTGAATGTCTTTATATTCAAAAGAAAAGTCAGAGGATGTTTTCCTTTGGAAAACATGACTAGCTAGGAATAACTGAAGGAATTAAATAATTTCTATTTAAAGCAAAGAAACCTGTTTCCCAGTTGGCCAAAATATAATGATTTTTGTTATCAGTGTTAAAAAATGGTTGTGTTCTTAGCTATTGTATATTTGTTGTAAATGATATACTAGTAAAAACCACTCACTTCTTTTTGCTTCTAAATAGAAAAGGCAAAAGATGCACAATAAAAGATCTTACTTAATTTTCTTTGAAGAAGAAAGCTCTAGTAACACTGCTTGGATGAGATTCTCAGATTTCTTACCTCAAGTTTCTGGTTGCTCATGAAGTCATGGGGCTGGAGGAAATGGTTTTGTTTGTTTTATTTTCTGTTAGCTAATTTTAAAAAAGAAAGACCTCCCTCCCAGGGGTGCAAGGCCATGCTCAGGGCCAGGTGGCATGAACAACAAGTAGCACCATGGCAGTAGAGAAAGGCCTCAGTGCAGAAAGCCTTAGCTCCTGAGTCCTTTGGCACATAGGTGGTTACTCTGTGTTGTCCTCCCTAGATTTGATTTTGAATAGGGTCCTCTTTTTTTCTCTTTTTTTAAGATTAAAAAAACGTATAAAGGCATTAAGCTAGCAAATGACAGGCAACAAGTGCATTGTACGGGGCAGTATAGGTGTTCTAATTTTTTTTAAATTTTTTATTTATTTATGATAGTCACAGAGAGAGAGAGAGAGAGAGAGGCAGAGACACAGGCAGAGGGAGAAGCAGGCTCCATGCACCGGGAGCCCGACGTGGGATTCGATCCTGGGTCTCCAGATCGCACTCTGGGCCAAAGGCAGGCGCCAAACCGCTGCGCCACCCAGGGATCCCGTGTTCTTTTTTTTTTTAAGATTTTATTTATTTATTCATGAGAGACACAGAGAAAGAGAGGCACAGAGACACAGGCAGAGGGAGAAGCAGGTTCCATGCAAGGAGCCTGATGTGGGACTCGATCCTGGGTCTCCAGGATCACACCCCGGGCTGCATGCGGCGCTAAACCACTGCGCCACCGGGGCTGCCCGGGATCCCGTGTTCTAATTTAATAAAGATTCCTTGGCCAGTAAAGTTGTAATTTCTAAACAGACAAGAACTCAGTTCTGTTTATGGCCCCACCCCTACCCACAGGAAGCTCCTGTATTTTTATGCATTGAATTCTAAGAGCAGGCAGTGCAGGGAAAAGAAATAAAAATGAAATGTATGTAATAAGAGAGGAAGGTGAGCCAAAAAGCTGACTCAGGACTGTATTGAGAATAGTGGTGATGTAGTACTCAGCTGAGAGAGACCAGGTACCAAGTAATCCTCTCTATCCAGGGGTTCCACATGTAAGACATTTCTGTACATTTCTCAGGAAATTATTTTAAATGTTTTCCTTCAAGAGTGAATGCTTGTTACAGTGGTGGGCAGGGTCAGGGGAAACCCAGAAGGAATACTGAAACTATAATAAATACCTGCTTTTATACCCATTATAAATATTTGTATCTAATATCTCCAGCAGCTTCATCCCAAACTTTTTTTGTTTGTTTGTTTGTTTGTTGCCAAACTTTCTTATTTCTTATTGAACTTTGCGGTAATAATATCAGCTTCCTGTGTGTGTCTTAAGAAATGTCATGGCTGTGTATTCTTTAGAGCTGTGTAGTCTAACATAGTAGCCACTAGCCACGTGTAGCTATTTAAACTTAAATTAACTTCATTGAAATAAAGTTGAGGACTAAGTTCCTCATTTTTACTAGTCACATTCCAGGTACTCAATAGCAACATGTGGCTAGTGGCCACTCTATAGAATAATGCTGAGACAGAACATTTTCATCATCCCAGAGAATCTGTTGGATGGTACTAGTCTAGAGTCTAGAGGCTAACATTTTTCATATTCATGGGAAGAATTGGTTTAATTTTGTACTTCATACTGTGGAAGTGCTTTATTGACAGATGTCTGGGGCTGGATGAGACAAGTGTCCAGACAGGTGCCCAGTGTATGCCAATATTCTATTCTGTGGGGTTATATAGGATTACCTGGATTAGGGATGCCTGGGTGGCTCGGTGGTTGAGCATCTGCCTTTGGCTCAGGGCTTAATCCCATTGCGGAGATTGAGTCCCACATCGGGCTCCCTGTTAGGAGCCTGCTTCTCCCTCTGCCTGTGTCCCTGCCTCTCTGTGTGTCTCTCATGAATAAATAAATAAATAATCATTAAAAAAAAAAGATAGCCTGGATTAGGAAAGGCTGTCAGAGTGAGTCTGGTGATTAGTAGCACCAACCTCCCTGTTGGTGGAATGCACAATTGTGTCTGTTTAATACTATAGTGTGTTAGAGGCAGTGGTCCTTCCAGGTGGTGCTTGCTAGCTAGGTGACACTGGGCAAGTCCCTTAACTCTTCTTCTTTTTTTTTTTTTTAACTATATTTATGTTGTAGACTTTTTAAAAGATTTTTCATTTATGTATTTATTCATGAGACACACAGAGAAAAAGGCAGAAACATAGGCAGAGGGAGAAGCAGGCTCCACACAGGGAGCCTGATGTGGGACTCGATCCTGGGACTCCAGGATCACACCCTGGGCCGAAGGCAGGCACCAAACCACTGAGCCACCCAGACGTCCCTCACTTAATTCTTCTGAACATGTTTTCTCATCTGTAAAGTAGGAGTGAAATAACCTACTTCCTGGATATGTTATGAGAATTACATTAGATAACAGAAATGGAATAAAGGAGGTCAAACACTTGGCACAATGCAAGACTAGTGGTAAGCATGTGTGCAGGAGTGGTTTCTTACATTCATAGTAATAATACCAGCATTTCTTATGCTTGTTGATGTCAGTTTCTCTTTTTCATGATATTTGCTTCCTTTCCTTTCCTTTCCTTTTTTGTTTTTGTTTTTTGCTTCCTTTCCTTTTCTTCTTTTTAAGTTATTCCTCACCTTTCTTTGCTCTACTTCTGTTCTCTTTTATTCCTTTGTCGTCTTTTCCTTCTGACTTAAGGGCCCTGAATAATTCTGTTGGTGATATGCAAGGATAAAGAATCTCCTGTCCCTTGGTTGCTATAATACAGTGAAGGATAGGGAATAGTCTGTCACCAAAATGGAACCACACTGTGTGAAGATTCGCAGACACACATCACCTTTGACCAGTATTTATGAAGATGCTAGTACATAGGGGCAGTGTGGAAATAGCTGGGCAGTAGAGCCAGGGTCTGTGAGCTCCCCTCATTAGCACCTACCTGTAACTGGTCAGCAAACTGTCATGAAAGCTGTAAGGGGAAGATTCCTACTGATACATATCTTTGCTCCCCTAGCAACAAAGGAGAGAGCGGGAAGCTAGAAGGCAACAAGAACGTGAACAGCGAAGGAGAGAACAAGAAGAGAAGAGGCGTCTGGAGGAACTGGAGAGAAGACGTAAAGAGGAAGAAGAGAGGAGGCGGGCAGAGGAAGAAAAGAGGAGAGTTGAAAGAGAACAGGTTAGTTCACAAGAGAATGTTCTACCCATGAATTTGTGAAGTTTGCTGCTTAGTAGAGTTGAGGGATTTGGGGTAAAAAGTACACGCATGTGTATGAGCACCTCCAACACATTCAGGACTTGAGAGGTTTCAAAATGATGAAGCACAACTTGAAGCATAGCAATACATTGAGTCTCATCTTTAAAAAAGGGTGGTTAAATCTTTACATTTACAAACATTGAAACCCGTTGAGTCGTCTCCAGTGTGATACCTAAAAAATTTCTGAATATGTCTTATGGGCTTTGGCTTACATGCTTTGAACCCCAGATATCTGGATGATGATTAGCCTTTTCTTTAATGACATTAGAAACCAACCACAAGAAATGTTTGAAGTAGCCAGTGGCTGAATATTGTGATAAACATTGTTGCTTATAATGCAGTATATACTGATGTGGATCAAAAAAACTAATAACATTGTGGTTTTTGTTTAGCCAGAAAAGATCATCATGTTTTGGTAATAAGTATATTGATGCCAGCTATAGTTGTATTTAGAAGTCTCTGTTCCCTGAACCACCTGTGCAAATAAAACCTGACTGTACTTTTGTGTCTGTGCTTCCATGTGAGCCCCTCAGAGCCTCTTCACCTCTCCCGTCTTTGAATTGATCATTCTTTGTTATGAGGTTTTAGTAAAAGAAAAAAGATATGAATGGGGCCAATTTAAATAATACTTGAAATTCATACTTAAAATGCTTATCAACAACGGTATTAATTTCCAAAGTTGATTATTCCGCTGTTTTCCTCAGTACTAATCATATGCTTAAGCTTCTCTCCATGTTTTCCAGTTCTTAGGAATTTAAGTGATACTTTTCATTTGTTACCTTACTGACATTATTGACTGTGATGTATTTTGGGTTTTTGTGG
Source organism: Nyctereutes procyonoides (assembly GCF_905146905.1). Classification (NCBI taxonomy): domain Eukaryota; kingdom Metazoa; phylum Chordata; class Mammalia; order Carnivora; family Canidae; genus Nyctereutes; species Nyctereutes procyonoides. Next base: position 42,067,332 of record NW_026575049.1, on the reverse strand, counting down.
TAGTTGTTCTTTTGGGTTTTTTTCCACATTCTAGTTTTTACTTGGGGACTGCAAAGAGGAGTAAAAGTGAGCTTTTGAAAATTAAAATTTTTTTTAATTTTTATTTATTTATGATAGTCAGAGAGAGAGAGAGGCAGAGACACAGGCAGAGGGAGAAGCAGGCTCCATGCACCGGGAGCCCGACGTGGGATTCGATCCCGGGTCTCCAGGATCGCGCCCTGGGCCAAAGGCAGGCACCAAACCACTCGAAATTAAATTAATTTCCGAATCCCGAAGGGATCGGATCCCGAAAATTAAATACCCTAGGAATAAATCTTGTAATTAGATGGTGAGAAGAAGGTATGAGAGTAATACTTAATCTTTAATGTTCTAATGGCAGTCGTTAGCTTTTGAGTACAGCAAGTATTCTTTACCTCTTCCTGAAAAAAATAATAGCATCAGAGTAGTTTCATTCTGCTTTCCTTATTTGTAAAATATTCCCCATGTTAACAGTGCTGTGAGAAATTTGTCATTTCTGCATTGTGTGTGCATGTTTGTGTACATGTATAATTCTGTGTGCTCACTATTAGTTAGGACCTTTATGATTTGGATAGATGTGAATTTCCTGGTTGTTCTTGTGTTTTGGAAGGCAAAAACCAAACAACTGTGCCACTTTGATCTTTTAAGTTACAATTCAGTTCTGTCTAGTTCAATGAGATGAGTTGGAATTCAGATTTCCTTTCTCAGCTATTGCACGGGAAGGCCACATACCACGCAAGGACAGTGCTTGGCATAGCATGTGCAATGGAGGGGCTTGGAGTCCAGGTTGGAATCAGATTGGCTTTTTGGGGGGAAACTTATTTTGTAAGATAAGGGTTTCTAAGGAAATATGTATGTCATGATTTGTGTTACCCAACATTCTCTCTGCCAGAATTATTGGTTAACTAAAACTTCTGTCCAGCCCAGGTATATGGCTATTTTTATTTTAAAGTGTGTGCCATGGTACAAGTGGGTGGTCAGCATTAGACATGGTAAAGCGATCATCTGAATTTCAGAAAAAAATTTCTCCTCATAGCCCTTTAGTCTACTCCTCTTATGGAGTAGTTGGCTTTTTTTCCCTTTTGAAAAGGAAGGAAACTTCTTTCATTCGTATTTCAAAGTTGTTTCATGTCTGTCGCCTATTTGAGCCTCACAAAAAAATGTTGAGAATTCTGAGAAAATATTCTTGATACTCATTTGAGTCAAATGAAGAGACTGAGAAAATGGGAAGGCTTTCTAGGGGTCCAGGTCTCTTGATTTCCTAGTCTCTTAAATATGCATGCAACTTCAAGGCTGGATTTCTCCTCTTTACATATTTTGAGTGTGTTTGCCTGTTTTCATTGTTGCAGAGACTTGTTCTCCTCCCCTTAAAAATAGGCTCCCCACCCCCACCCCTTCACCTGCCCTAGAAATACACACACTGTCTCACAGTCTCATCATGAAGAGCCTGGGCTTGTTTATTTGTGAGAAATCACCTGAGTCTGGTGTCTACAGAGCATGGCTTTCAGAATGTAGTCATTCTGGGTACCTTCTGTTTCATCAGAGAAAACACAAATCATGTTTGTTCTGTTTTAATATTAAACAGGTTTTGGGCTGGGGTGTTAAAAATTGGCAATCTATGCCAGTTATAAATAATGACTAATAAGAGCCCTCTGGGGCAATGTGAACCCCTCTGGTTTCTTACCTAATTAAACTCTTGGTTTCTTTGGAGTCTGCCATCCTTAAGAGGAATTATGGTCCTTTGTATTTAACAGTTGTGTTTGAACAAAAATTTTTAGATACCTTTGTATATATCAGTGGAGTGTATATCATCGTTTGTTAGACTCTTTAGGTCTTGGCCAATTTGAACATCTTAGGGAAAATCCTTCAGCATGCACTTTATAATATATTCTTCACTATTGCCACTGAAGACCATTGGGGCAAATGGTTCTTGGTGCTCCATTCAGGTGGTTCTGATACTTTCCTTTTGGATAAATTGATTGCTGGGTAATTTCTGTGTGACAGGAGTATATCAGGCGACAGCTAGAAGAGGAGCAGCGGCACTTGGAAATCCTTCAGCAGCAGCTGCTCCAGGAGCAGGCCATGTTACTGGTAACGCCCTGTATCTGTCTTGTTCCATAGCATTAGGGCTCACTGATCCATCCCTCCCCTGAGCTTTGGGCATAGCTGTGGTGATCACCAGACCATTTTGGTTAGTGCTGTGGGCTGACAGGCTCAAATGGAAACGTCCTCTGTGGTCATGCTACTTTGGGCACATTTCAAGGTGGTATTTATTTATTTATTAATTAATTGTTTATTTATTTATTTATTTATTTTCCTGTTAAAAAATAGTTAAACTTCTCTCTGGTAGATAGCAAGGTTTTGAACAGAACTTGGCATTCGGTGAACAAACTAAAATGTTAAGGGCTGAAAGCACATGCCATAGGATTTTTGTCAAGTATTTCCTACTTTGAAACCACCGAAATCAGCTTTTAATTGAATTCTCTCTCTGTCCAGTGATATTATGGTTAGCAACAAGCTGTCAGATTTTTCCACAGGTAATATGCTATTTAAAATCCCAGTCATTTTGCTCTGTTACCAACAAGGGGGGAAAAGGGCATTCATTGTCTTTTTAAAAAGTTGAGAATGAATCCAGAGAAGAGGCGAGCTCTGCAGTGTCCCATAGATTTAGTGTTCTCCTCTCCCTCTCCAAGGAGTGCCGATGGCGGGAGATGGAGGAGCACCGGCAGGCAGAGAGGCTCCAGAGGCAGTTGCAACAAGAACAAGCATATCTCCTGTCTCTACAGCATGACCACAGGAGGCCGCACCCGCAGCAGCAGCCGCCACCGCAGCAGGAAAGGAGCAAGCCAAGCTATCACGCTCCGGAGCCTAAGCCCCACTATGAGCCTGCTGACAGAGCTCGAGAGGTATTTTCTTTCTTCTGTTGCTTAAGCATTGATCCAGTGTTGATTATTCCCTGGAAAGTAATAGAATGACTCTTAGGAACTGTATAATATTAAGGCTACAATGGGCACTGGTTATGAGCCCATTGGTTTTCTAGCTGAGAAATTGTGGATGGGGGAAGCGAAAGGACACTTGCCTAAGGTCTCTTACCTGGTTAGTGGTTTTTATACCCATAGACGGATGATTAGAGTGCCTGTTAACAAATTGCAGATGAACACTGACCTAAACAGAAAGGAGATTATATGGCAGAATCATTTCTTCTAATGTAAATGAAGGGAATAGTGGCTTGGTTAGCTATTTCTCCAAAATTGCAATGAAAATAAAGTGTGTCTGTAGCCCAGTTTACTAACTTTTTAAAGATGATTTGTTACGGAACTACCCGGAGCCTTATTGTAAGGATGTGGGGAAGCAGTAACTGTTTAAGGATATTAGGAATATGGGGACCTGGGCGGCTTGTAGAATGTATTTAAACCTGGCTATAGGTGGCATCCTTCTACCATGTCTCACCCTCCCAGAGAGTAGATTCTAGGAGCAAGTGTTCTGCTTATTCTGGAATGCTAGTGTTCTTGGTAGAATGAAATGTGTTTTGAATTCTTGATGATAATCTTTTAATCTGTTGGTTAAGTTGGTTGTGACATTAATTTTTTTCCCTAGTTTATTATCATGAATAATCTAAAAATTCTTGCCAGCAGGAGATTTTAAAGGCTTAATTTTTATCTTCTTAAGTATTCTTTATCTCAAATCACATTTTAACCTTATTTTATTTGCTCCCTCTTTTTTTAAAGCCCCCCCTTCTCTTTCCTTGTAGTTGGAGAAAAGACGAAATTTCTCCCTAGGGCCTTTCCACCTTCAGGCTTTCTTTAGCATCTCTGCTTTTCCCTACTAACACTGAGTTATGTCTTCTAATTCTCTGATGCAGGTGGAAGATAGATTTAGGAAAACTAACCACAGCTCCCCTGAAGCCCAGTCTAAGCAGACAGGCAGAGTATTGGAACCACCAGTGCCTTCCAGATCAGAGTCTTTTTCCAATGGCAACTCCGAGTCTGTGCATCCTGCCCTGCAGAGACCAGCTGAGCCACAGGTAGCAACAGCCAGGTGGCTGTGGACTGAGGAGACTCATACACTAGCTCACTGAGCCACGGGCCTGCTTGTAATGTTTTCAGTTTGGTTTGTTACCATACTTACGAGGAAAAGACACTAGCAGGAATGATTTTAGATGAACATACAGGCAGTATACCCTCAGAAAAGAGAAAAGAAGGATTTTTAAAAAAGATTTTTATTGTACTTGTTAAAGAATATCTAGATTCAGTGATTTCTTCTTTTAGTCTATCTTCCCTAACTCAAATGTTCATAAACAAGTGCTTAATACAAAAAACTTTCAGTTTAGGTTTTGGAAAGTTAGTATCAAAAGTATATAGAGGGAGAAACAGAACCTTTTCTTAACCTTTGATCTTGGCTCCTGGCCAGTTCCACAAGTGGGCTTTAGAAAGCCAGTGTCTGTCCTGAAATTGCATATGGAATTTCTTGGTTTGTCCAGCTGTGCATATTTTTCTGGGAAAGGGGCCTTTTATTAGATTCTCAAAAAGTTCAAGATCCAAAAGAAGGTATGATCTAGAACGTTAACTATGCATTTCCCTGTAGTGGGTCAGGGGGAAAAGTCATGACTTCTCATTGGGCTGGCCATACCATTCTGCATAGTCTAGGTGAAGGAGAAGCCCATGGACTGAGGGCCATGTGGTTAAGAGAGAACCCTCTGAACTGTCCAGAGAAGAAAGGTAACAACAGGGATTACCCATGTCAGAGATCTGAAAGATCCTTGAAACACAAGTCCCCATTCTCTTACTGAAAATAAGTGACTTTAGACATTTTGCTCCTTGAAGCCGTGTCATCTGGAATATTGGGAACAAGTTCTTAAGCTGCATGTGTTAGGGGATGAAAGTTCATATTCTTGCGATAGAAATAGCTGTGGTATTTTTAAAAACAAATCCAAGTGAGGGGGGAATTCTTAAGAAAAAGAAAGAAAAAAGAAGAACCAGACCTAAGCAAAGGGCATGTTTGTGGGGGTGGGAGGTTTTATAGGCAGGGAGATATTTACATGGGGTCAGCAGTCCCTTTAGCCACAGAAGAGCTGACTGACCCACAAGCCCAGAGAGTGAGGAAAGCAGGACAGAGAGAAGGGAAAAGAGACTGGTAGAGTTGGTTTGACATCACTTGTATAGAGTCCAGGACTAAAATTTTTGTTCCGAAAGTTAAACTTAACCACAAATAGAAAATTTTTATCTGTTTGGCTACTAACAGTTTAAAAAATAGGAGTTCTTGAATTATGTAGGCTACTTTTATATTCATGATTAACTAATGCAGTGCCTAGAGATAGTCTCCCTTTTCCTCCTTCTACCTAAAGTCGCTTTGGGCTGAAATCTATACTTAAAACATTCTTTGAAGACACTATTCACATAGGAGTCTGTCTTAAAATGCATTTTTTATTATAGTTACAGATAATACTTTCAGTTTCGTGTTTTTCCCCCGAAAGTTTTAAACATTTTAGCACTCTGGGATTATACCAATAAGTGGAATTTGTCACTCTTCCAGAAGTCCTAGAAATCATGACTTAGGATTTACTCTGAATCTTGCATTCAGACAGGTTAAACTGGTTGTGATGTGGTATATTTAGTTTTCATTAAATGCATTGAATAATGGATAGCGTAGCTAGAATTATGTAAATTACAATCTTGAACACTTATTTTAAAATGATAAAATACAATAAAGAAAATACAGATTATATCAGAGATTGTTCTACCAAATTAAAAGCAACCAGATTAACTCAGGTGACAGATTATTTGTCCTGTTTCTTCAGTTGTCAAGTAGAAGGCATATATACTCCAGTAGCAGTTAGTGGAGGGAACAGTAGTATTGAATATTCCTAAAGAAAACCAAATTCCTTTTTTTCATAACCACTGTGAACATGTATGGAGATCTCTAAGGTTTGAAGATTTTAGGACTTGGGAGAGGAAAGCAGCAAAGTTGTTGGTGTATTTGAAAAGTTGGGTATTTTTAAGTTATATTACTACAGTCTGCCAACACATAAGGGGTTTCTCTTTGCTAATGAAATGTGTTCTGTGGTCATTGGGTCTGAAACCTGACACTGCCAGGTGCCATGAGGGGATGGATCACTAGGTCTGCATGTATGGCAGTGTCTGTCTTGTGATTTTTTTTTTTTTCTTTCCTCCCTCTCTCTCTCTCTCTCTGCCTGTTGCCTCCACTTTGACATGGATGTGCATGAAGCATGTTGTCCTCCCTTTCAGGACCAGAGGTCTACGAGGGTTGTTTTGATTTAGTTTTGTTCATTAATCTTCATGTTTACTGCTATCTGTAATGTTAGTCTCGATATTAAAAGAGTTTTCTTTATAAATGTACATTTGCTTTTTTCTATATATCGTATTCCCCAGACTGCTTCATCACTTAGAAGTGTAACTGTTCCTTTGCTTGGCTTCCCTAGGACTGTATTGCCCCAGTTTGCCTACCCTCACTTCTTGGTTTGGATTTGGTATTGACCAGAGAAGCGTTTTATGCAGAACGCATTGAATGTTTTGTGTTTTGTTTTCTTGTAAGGTACAGTGGTCCCACCTGGCATCTCTCAAGAACAATGTTTCCCCTGTCTCGCGATCCCATTCCTTCAGTGACCCTTCTCCTCCCAAATTTGCACACCACCATCTTCGCTCTCAGGACCCATGTCCACCTTCCCGCAGTGAGGTGCTAAGTCAGAGTTCTGACTCTAAGTCGGAGGTACCTGACCCCACCCAAAAGGCTTGGTCTAGATCAGACAGTGACGAGGTGCCTCCAAGGGTAAGAAGCAGAAAGACAGATGTGTGCTGCTTTTTTCCTTTTTGTTATTTTTTCTTTTAATTATTTATTTTGACTAAGGGTATGGTGACTTCACCAGAATGAAGGGGCAATGAAACTTCAAAGGAACTTTTTACAGTGGGGAAAGTTCCGTAGTTAACACACTTATATTCAGCCAGTGGCCAGTTAGCTTATAATGGTTGTTGCTAACTCCATACTTACATACAAAGTAACAGAATAATATATATGAATAAGTCGATAAAGACTATCCTTCTAGAACAAAAAAGAATCAAAATATATTCTAGCTGTTGTCTTAAGTACTTAGACAAAAGCATTTATCAAATTATTTTGCAATATTAATGAATATCAAAAATTTCAGAAAAGGCCTTTTAAGAAAGATTTAACATAAAAATTCTTTAAAAATGATTTTTTTTTTTATTGAGGTATTTTTGGTTTTTCAATTTTTTGTTTTGGTTTGGTTTTAGTAATTACTGGTGAAATCAAACAAAAGGCACATATTCATTTCGTTTATTTTTCCTCCACTTGGAATTTGCTTCCTCTGAATATTTTCTTGCTTCCTACCAGTCTTTGTTTCCTGCTGATCCATTTGTAGACCATTGTTTGGTTTCTTTGAGCTGATTTTCCTGATCCTCACATTATCTCAGTAAAATGCTTTGTATGTCCCCTGCCACAAAGCTTTAGTCCAAACATCATTTGAATGTTATAGAAACATAGAAAAGCTGTTTGTCCTGGCTCCTTTGATGCCTTGACTAAATTTTCTCTATGTATTGTATCTGTGGAGGGCAGAGAAGGATCAGGGATGGGGTGGGGGTGGTGGGTGGTGGTAGTGATTAATCCTCACATAAGTAGGAGTGCTGTAAAAATGTATTTGGGTAGGGAAATCTTTTTTCTTCTCCTCCTATTTTCAATACTTTAATTTCTGTATTTTTCTGCCCAAAGGTTCCTGTGAGGACAACGTCTCGTTCCCCTGTTCTGTCCCGTCGGGATTCCCCACTGCAAGGCAGTGGACAGCAAAATAGTCAAGCAGGTCAAAGAAACTCCACTAGGTAAGAGAAGAGGGAAGCTTAAGAACAGGTTTACTGCATAGCATATTGTGTCATCTTTATTTTCATGTAAATGTTCGTAAACATGGAACATCTGAGGTAAAGAGATGATCACTTTATAAAAGAAAAACTGCCAGAAAAATCCATTATCGTGAATAACAACACACTGGTTTCTAGTGAAAAGTCTGAACCCATTTGTGTATTTCAGCACTTTTAAAAGGAAAACTCCTTGGTTCTGTAAGAGCAAGTGGAAGGAACAGCAAGGAAGGCAGCAGAGAGATGAGAATTGGAATCTGAGGGGGCTTATCATCTAAAGGATGTCCCAAGTGCTTAGGATTGGTATAGAACTCACAAACAGGCTACTAAAGGAAGTCAGTGGTTGACTTACAGTCTGTAGTAAGCTAGTGAATTAACCAAATAATATTTTTAGGTTGTAGTGCTGTTCTGTGTACACTACAGTAGCTGTTAGCTACATGAAGCTACTTAAATTTGAGTTTTACTTAATTAAAATTCAATAAAATTAAATTTAATTTCCTTAGCTACAATAGTCACATTTCTTAATATCCACATGTAGCCGTGGCTACCATGTTACACCAGTCAGCTCTAGAACATTTTCATCCTATCTAGTGACTTCCATTGGCCTGTGCCATCCTAGGGGAAGAAAAGAGCACTATATTGGCCATTTTGTACTTGATTGTCACTGAACCTCTGAAGTTAGCCTTCTGCATGGGGAGCCCTGAAAGAACGTGGAGCACTGAGATGGATGACGAACCAAAGCCATGGAGAGCCTTTCTGGTCCTTAAATGAGCATGGCGCACTATGGGATTCTCCAGTGACAGAGCCTATGTATTAATTGTGACCTAGCAAACTTGTGCTCTGGGTGCATCCATGGCCGGGGAATGTCCTAGCCCTTGCCCTCTGTCGCATTTCTAACACAGCTCGTACAGAGCAGTGTGCTGTGTGAGTGTCGGCTCTTCAAGGCGTTGACAGAAGTGAGAGCAGCAGCCTGGAAGCAGCATGATTTTGTGTATTATTTTATAAGTGGAATTTCTTATAAGAAGAAACTGAGTTTGGAGCTGTGACAGGAATAGTAACACTTTTCCTGTCAGAAGTGATGAAGATTTGGTGTCTGGCCTGTCATTTAACATTTTTTATTTAAACTTACCTGAGAGGGGATCCCTGGGTGGCTCAGTGGTTTAGCGCTGCCTTCAGCCCAGGGTGTGATCCTGGAGGCCCGGGATCGAGTCCCACATCGGGCTCCCTGCGTGGAGCTTGCTTCTCCCTCTGCCTGTGTCTTTGCGCCCCCCCCCCCCCCCGTCTCTCTCTGTCTCTCATGAATAAATAAAATCTTAAAAAAAAAAAAACTTATCTGAGATATTTCATATACCCAAAACTAACGTAACATTGTGTGTCAACTATAATTTTTTAAAAAAGGAGGGATGCCTGGGTGGCTCAGGAGTTAAGCATCTGTCTTTGGCTCAGGACGTGATCCTGGAGTTCCAGGATTGAGTCCCACATCAGGCTCCCTACATGGAGCCTGCTGCTCCCTCTGCCTATGTCTCTTCTTCTCTCTGTGTCTCTCTCATGAATAAATAAATAAAATCTTAAAAGGGTGGGGGGATATCTGAGGGACTCCAGGGGTGCTCAGTGGTTGAGCATCTGCATTCAGCTCGTAGCTTGATCCTGAGGTCCTGGGATTGAGTCCCACATCAGGCTCCCCACGAGAAACCTGCTTCTCCCTCTGCCTATGTCTCTGCCTCTCTGTGTGTCTCTCACAAATAAGTAAATAAAATCTTTTCTTAAGAAAAAAAGATATGCAATAAAATCCATGAATCATGTCATTGTAACTTTTGATGAATTTAATGTTAAATGCTGTTCATAGGCCTTTTTTTCTCATCATACCTACATTTCAGAGACACTGATGGACACATCATGCACATGTTTATAATTTGATAACTACATCTTGGGATAATGCAGGAGCTGTTCTCTCTTTTTCCTAACAGCAGTATTGAGCCCCGGCTGCTGTGGGAAAGAGTGGAGAAGCTGGTGCCCAGGCCTGGCAGTGGCAGCTCCTCCGGATCCAGCAACTCCGGATCCCAGCCTGGGTCCCACCCTGGGTCCCAGAGTGGCTCTGGAGAGCGCTTCAGAGTGAGATGTAGGGTACCTTTGCTCATCTCTTTCCCCATTAATGATATCAGGCTATAGGTTCAGTATATTGGAGATCCTTTTCAATCATGTAAAAAGGCCTGTGAATTTTTCACAGCTGCATATCACAGAACAGTGTTTTTGTGCAGGTTATTGATGATATCATAATTTTAATAATAAAGAGTTCACTTTTGAGAGCTTACACATGCTTAGCACAGTGAGTACTTTATGCGTTATCTCATTTAATCCTTAGAAGAACCCTATGAGAGAGAGAGAGAGGTACTGTCTCCATTTTATAGATTAAAGCAGCTACAATTTAGTGAGGTTAAGTAACTTGTCTAAGGTGATGAGCTGGGATTTGAACCCACTTCTTTCACTATAGACTCCATTGATGCTGTCATCGTTACTGTTATTTCAACCCTTGAAATAATAAGCTAATGAAAAATCCCTCTATTATATTATTGACATAGTGTAACAAGGTATTGCAAATGCAGGTTAGGCAGAGTCGGGTCTGCATGTGGAGACCTGCTGTGAGTGGGGCTAACAGAGGTGGGCGGGAGGGGAGGGAGAGACAAAGGCTAGGTGGACTGGGTCAGATATGTGCTCTGTGTTTATCTGTTTCTTCCTTTCTTGTCTGTCTTGAATTTCACAGCGTCATCCAAATCTGAAGGCTCTCCTTCTCAGCGCCTAGAAAATGCAGTGAAAAAACCTGAAGAAAAGAAAGAAGTTTTCAGACCCCTCAAGCCTGCTGTAAGAATTATACAAAATCAACTTTACTTATTCTAAGCTTGAGTGAGGTCTTCCTATTAAAAACATATAGTTGAGAGTCTTACAGTCCTTCCTGTGGGCTCCCTTCTCACAGATTGGAGGAATTAGAAGAAATATGTCCTTAGACACATTTGTACACATACCCCCCTCACTGCTGTAGTAATTTTTTTTTTAATACAAAAGAAAGAAGAGCCTTTTATTTTTATCTCTTTGCTCAGCAATAACCTTTATGTATTTTTGATGACCTGGGCATTTACAAAACTGTCTTTGAGAGTAAATTTTTTAGTATCACCTTCTTCTTCAACTCTACTTAAATTCTGCCTTTTGGTACTGGTAATGACAGTTGTGACTTCCTTATACTTGGCCTTTAGTTCTCGTTGCATTAACTGACCATGTAACTGTGCCCATTGTGGGATTGTAATAAGCTTTTTGGAATTTTGATTTCTCGCTTGAATTGATTCCTGTCCTTCTCCTTCCTCCCCTTCTTTCTCCCGTGCTTCCTTGTGCTGTGCATTTTGCATCACTGATGGTTTCTCCGGCTCAATGCAACTGCTCCTACGCTGAAGGGCGAAGTGGTAAGCCCCATCTTTGAAAAATGCCACAGCAGAGCAGCATTCCAACTGCCTCTTAAACTTAACTTACGGTCCATCTACATTTCCTTTCCTCCCTCAACTTGCCTTTTTGTTCTTTCTGGAATTCAAAAGTGCTAAGCTTCTGCTTTCTCTTTTTAACACAGAATTTGCTGCATATATTTATTATTATTAAATAGAACTTCTAAAAATAACTTCTTAAAAAAGCCACAGTTGTAATCATGAGACAGTAAGACTCAAGGTCCAATACACTTATTTCAGAGGCTCAAACTCAGAGAAGGGCAACATATTCTTAACTGTGGTGAAGGAAACTCAGTTGGAACTGCTAAAAAGAAAAAGGAAAAATGACTACGTAGCCTGCTTTTTCTAACAACCACAAGAAAGTCATTACTTCCAAATATAATTCCCAAGTAGAAACTTTGGACTTCTGTATGAAATTGTCAAGTGTAAATAATAATCACGCTTGAAAATTATATGTGGATACTTGACTGAATATTAAAATGTCTCAGTATGGAAGAATAATGGGAAATGAAGCTCCTTTTGAATAATGTCTTTTAAGGTAGATTTCCTTTCTGTGTGATGTTCATAGTTGTTGGCAGTGTTGCAGGAAAGTGTGGGTCAGGTGCCAGGGGAGGGCCTCATCCCCTGCCCACAGCAGCACAGGCTGCTTCCACTCTCCCACTTGCTGTGTCACGGACATTCTTAGGAATGCGGCAAGTTGTTAACACTCCATGAAATAAGATATTAATAGTATACTCACGTTTTCACTTTTTGTAGGTTTGAAATTGTTAAAAGGTAGAGATAAAAATAGGTTCACTAAAGAAAAGTTTTCAGTCAGCTCTATTTAACTATAATCTTGCTTTTTGGATAATCTCTTTGAAATAAGACCATGTTACATAGGCAGAACTCCAAGAATTTTCCTTCACAACATTTGTTGCCCTAGAATTTTATGTTAGAGTTTTTAAAAAGCACTGTTGGCCTGTTGTAAGCAGATTATGTTTTTTATTGTTGGGAGATTTGAACTGTGTACATCTTTGGCTTTCTTTTTTCCCTCTTTTTACATTTTTTGGTCTTTCCTGTCAAAAGCTTTAAGAGCTCACTTTCCTGTGATGCTAGTAAATACAAAATAGTTTTACAGAATGGATGTTGTGGCCATTTTATCAATCGTTAAAATGAAGAATGTCTCATAATTTGTTGTTTTCTTCCCACTACACCCTGCACACGCCCCTTTGCCTTACTCTCATTTCTGTCCTGTGCATTAGGATTTGACTGCACTGGCCAAAGAGCTTCGAGCAGTGGAAGATGTGCGACCACCACACAAAGTGACAGACTACTCCTCATCCAGTGAGGAGTCCGGGACAACAGATGAGGAAGACGATGACGTAGAACAAGAAGGGGCTGAGGAAGCCACCTCTGGACCAGAGGACACCAGAGCAGCGTCAGTCCTTGGTGTATTTTAGAGAGGCTGAGAGTGGCTCTGCTGAGCTTACTTTTCATTTAGAGCCAGTTTTTCCCAAGCTTTTCCTGAACACTTAACATTTACTTCTGGATTCAGCAGCAGGCAGCCTTTATGTTCCTCTCCCTTCTCCTTGTTTGGGTGCACATGCGTGTTAGTGCTGTTCCCCAGTACCCTAGTGGGTAGTTTATTGTTTTCTTTTTAATTTGAGGATATGACAAAAGGGAAGTTTCAGTTCGGTTGAACTACATTAACCGTAAGAATTCATTCTAAATGTTTTTGCTTAAAAACAAATCATACTGGGAGAAAGTTCTTTGTTGAAGGAGAAGAGCTAAGCTTTTGTTTTCCTTGAGGAAACTGTATCTGTAGCCTGATCTTGTCTTAAGCCATGGGGAATGTGAAGGATCTAAACAGGATATTCTCGACTTGCGGGATGATAGCCCTTCACTTCTGATTTTTGTCTCAATAGGTCGTCCCTGAATTTGAGCAATGGTGAAACAGAATCCGTGAAAACCATGATTGTTCATGACGACGTAGAAAGTGAACCAGCCATGACCCCATCCAAGGAGGGCACTCTAATCGTCCGCCAGGTACCTGTGTCTTCTCTTTGTTGTTAGAGGCAGAGCTTCTCCTGTAGTCATTAACCCACTTGCTCATTCACTCACTCATGCTGTTTCTACATCATCATCTGTTTTCATGTTAATAAGACCCAGAGGGTAGTGTTGGGGGCTAGGGAGGCAGGTATGTGCTGCATGCCAAGAAGGTAGCTAGCAGTCTTCCACCCCACATTGCTGCTCCTCTGCATGTTTTGCGGCAGCCCTCATTCAAGCACCACGCTGATTCTCACAGTCTGTGTCTGAGTAGTAGAAAAGCCACAGGGAGTCCCTTAACAGGCTCGCAGAGTGAGGAGGCAGGGCCCAGTCTGTGGCAGAGCAGCCACAGAGCTTCTGCAAAGCGCTCCTAGCACTGAGTGTCCGCAGTGCTGCAGCAGGAGCAGCCCTTAGGCAGGAGTAGTTGAAGAGTGGATGCGCCTCATCAGCCACAGGAGGACCTCGTGGAACAGAAGGGTTGGGAGGTCTCTCTTGCGTGTTCTAAAACATTAGTTTCCTCACTCGTTGAATATTAAATGTGTACCACCCCAATGTGCTCGGTTCAGATTACTCAGCTTTACAACTGTCTGTTCATTTCTTAGCTTAGAAAACAGAGAAGTGATGCACTTCCCGTGACATAAAACAGGCGCCTTTCTAGTGTTTTGGACTTTTCCTGAGTGTGTTTCATGCAATGGCAATGCATTCGGATGGACAGTGAGAAGAACGTGGAAAAGACCAGGATTCAAAGAAGCGACAGGGTACTCTCTAGAGTTTTAGACAGGAAGATTTTTAAAGAAAAAAAAAAAGGCGAGTGGTTTTGGTAACAATAGCTAGTGCGGCAGAGAAACCAGATTAGGCAGTCACTGCTCAAGTCCCGTGGCCACCAGATGAGGTACTTTGAATTCTGTTGGCTCAGGCGAGGCATTTGGCGAGGAAGTTTGAACAATTCCGGCCAGTTTCCTCCGGTCTTTCCTTGATAACTTAACAGAGTTTGAAAAGTCACACAGCACCTTAAAGTCAGTTATCAGTAGGGTCATAGGGAATTTCAGCAGCGCTTGAGCGAGACGAGTGTGCCTGTTTTTTCTACAGAGTACAGTTGACCAAAAGCGCGCCAGCCATCATGAGAGCAATGGCTTTGCCGGTCGCATTCACCTCTTGCCAGATCTCTTACAGCAAAGCCATTCCTCCTCCACTTCCTCCACCTCCTCCTCCCCATCCTCCAGCCAGCCGACACCCACCATGTCCCCACAGACACCCCAGGACAAGCTCACTACTAATGAGGTATGTCTCGCACCACAGCTGGCTGCTTTCCTAGGGTTTGACCAGCACTGCCTAGTAGTTAGTTTGCAGAGGAGACCTTTCCCACGCCCCTCACCCCTCCCTCCCCACCTGCTTTCTTCTGTCACCTACCCTTCTCCCCAACCCCAAGTAACATGTCTCAGATCTGCATACAAATCCCGTAACCCTAGATCAATGTCCCTCCAACTTGCCAGTTCACTGTTTACTTTTCTCTAGTTAAGTGTAGTTGCATGGCTTCTTTATTCAGTTTATTTTATAAAAGTCTAAGTAAAATGATTGCTGTGTTCTCAGATCCATTATGTATTTGGCATGAAATTCTTGTAGTCCTTTGTGGAATCTGCTTTTTTTTGATTCTTTTTATCTGAAAAATAATATACAGAAAAAATTGGTTAAGCTGACTTGGCCTTATCTGGACACGCTTGTTATCCTCTATAGGAATCTCCTTCAAATAGGCCTGGGTTGCTTTTTGTTTTTGATGGGGGAAGATTGTTGATTGGTTAATCATTTGTTTTCACCCACTCTGTTAAAAAGGACTTATTTCCTTGAAATTTGCAATCACTCAGAGCTTAAGAAAAGGACAAATGATTTTTAGGGAAATCTAGAAAATTACGGTGTTAAGAGCAAAGATCTGAGCATGATTTTAATTTAAAATTTTGAGTGGGAAATCCTGTGTGCTCGTTTGAAGGCTTGGCTGTGGTGCTCACTCAGTCTGGGTACTAGTTGGGTGATGCTTTGCTCTTTGGAAAAAGATTATGCCCCCAGTGCAGTGAGAGAGTCCCCCTTGAGCACCCTGTACTAAATTAAAACAAGCAGTTTGATTTCTTGGGAAGTTTGGTTGAAATGCACTTGTCTAACAGTTGAACAAGGTTGAAAGTGGCACGTAGCTTCAGCCAGTCTTGTTAATGTAAACATTTACTCCCAGCTTGTATCTACCTGGTCCTGTGTTGGTTCCCTTTTTAGAAAGAATCAGAATATAATCCTTTCCCCCTGAGGAGCCAGGGCCAAGTAAGGTGGGCTTGCATAAGACTGGCCATTGGATGGACTGGCCATTGGTCATTGGGCAGGGTGGGAAGCTTGCCAGCAGGCGGCTATATCCAGTGGAAGGAGAAAGCCTGGGAACCTGGGCAGGCTTGGGCTCTAGCACATGGTGACTTTTAGCTGCCCATGGAGGGCGAAAGATTTCAGGACTAAAGCACTTGATCGGAAGTGTTCTTTTTTTTCTCCAGTGATATATGCCACCTACACTCAACATTTCTCCTTATATTTATATTTAAACTTGGCTCCATTTTGCTCTAATGTACAGTATTTACTATAACCCTTAACTCACTAAACTGGCAAGTTTATTTTTCTGTTTGTTTTGTTTTTAATTGTCATTACATTTCCACTTAACAATTTGTTTCACTTTCTTTGTGTTTTTTTTTTGTCTTAAGTTACACTATTAACCAAAACACTAGTGCTCCTAAAAGAGCTAAAGTATGTACCATATCTTGTCGTTTGCACCTTTCACTAATGAGCCCCTGTTCAAGATGGGTTTACTGATGATGCACCTAAAACGGTGGTAGCCAAAGCTTCTGTAGCTTTCTGGCAAGAGGCTCACGTTAAATAATACAAAGTAAAGATTTGCCAATATTCCAACATAGGTTAATTGGCCTCTTTTAGACAGAGGAGTAAATTCAGAAATTGATGAATTAAGATAGACATTTCAAACCTCCTTTAGGAGTTTTTATTTTAATTGTTTACTTAAAAAGAAAAACAAAAAACCTAGGAGCGTGAAATACAGATTTTGTTGGTAGTTCGCAGCATTCCTGTCTTAGATGAACAGTATTTCTGAAAAGAGATGTAGCTCTTTTGGTGGTTCCAGGTTGTACAGCCTGTTGGTGGGGTGTGTTGTGCACATGCATCTCCCCTCCCCCAGAGAGCTTTTGGGAGGAATGATGCAGGAGGGACAGGGCTTGCTAGTGGGAAACTGTACAGTAGAGAAGTGGCTTGAAATGTTTTGTGTTCATCTTTTTAATGTCATTTGTATTAATAAAATTGAAATTTACATTGCAGACTCAGTCCGCTAGTAGCACACTCCAGAAACACAAATCTTCCTCCTCCTTTACACCTTTTATAGACCCCAGATTACTACAGATTTCTCCATCTAGTGGGACAACAGTGACTTCTGTGGGTAAGTAAACCAGCGACAAGAAAGCAGCTGACAAATAGGA
Organism: Nyctereutes procyonoides; assembly: GCF_905146905.1. Taxonomy (NCBI): domain Eukaryota; kingdom Metazoa; phylum Chordata; class Mammalia; order Carnivora; family Canidae; genus Nyctereutes; species Nyctereutes procyonoides. Next base: position 42,050,409 of record NW_026575049.1, on the reverse strand, counting down.
CTCGGTCACTTTGTGTTGCTCTTTCTGATGGCTTAGGCATGGCATGGTGGTGGTGTGCAGGCACAGACCTCGGATACAGAAACACCCATCTCGCTTGCATTGCCTTACTTGCAATGAGCTGCATTGTCAGTTTCCCTTTTCCATATACATTTCTTACAAATTTCTTTTCCTTGACGAAGAGTTGATTATAGCATATGAATATTTACTTTAGATGTGGTGGGAGAGGGAGACAGATGCAGCATTTGTGTGTACAGAAGATAATTTCAATTGTACTCTGTTCTAGTGGGATTTTCCTGTGATGGAATGAGACCAGAAGCCATAAGGCAAGATCCTACCCGGAAGGGCTCAGTGGTCAATGTGAATCCCACCAACACTAGGCCACAGAGTGATACCCCAGAGATTCGTAAATATAAGAAGAGATTTAACTCCGAGATTCTGTGTGCTGCCTTATGGGGTAGGTATCTTAAGGCCACTGTGATGTCATTTTTTTATTTTCCTGAGGGTAGACTGGTCTTTTAGAGAAGGTAGTATTTTGGACAGTTGGGGGATTTTGTAAAGAGTTGTTGACAGATAAGTTGGAAGACTTCTGTAATGCGTACCCTTGTTACCTTCTCCTGCAGAATCGTGCAGGTATATGTGCCTGCTTGCATTCTTTTCAGCCACCAGGTATTGGAATGGAAACTCCTCTCCCATTTCTTCATGTAAAAAAAAGTGAAAAGATGAGGACATTTGATTTGGTCCTTACTTATAGGGAAAATGAAGAAGCCTGTTGGATTGCTTTTTAAATGCTTCAGTTTGACATTTTTTCCCTGCTCTTCATGACTTGGGCCTAACATGGAAATGAAGCTTTTAAAAGCAGTTTGCCACTGGCCAGAGTATACAGAAGAGCACTGTGGTGCCGTGCCGCCTTTCCCTGTTCCATCTCCGCAGTGTTGATGTAGCTGCTTCTCACAGCTTGAGATGCCATGAGACATTGTGCCTGGGGAGGCCACCACATGCGAGACTTGCCCTCTCATTCTGAGGCTGGCCTCTCTGTTGCTCCTGGGCCATCACCTTCCCCACTACCGCAGACAGACCCTGCTCTTGGCCTTCCCTTGTCTTCCAGTCCCACACTTTGTTCTTGTTCTTCTCCTGTCTAAACCCCGAAATCAGCTGTTTTTAGCAGGGACCCTGTTTCTGGTCAGCTCCTTCCTTGACAACGCAAATGTGAGTGGACAGAAGACATGTGATCCATTTTGGTTTGAGTGCACTGCACGTCAGCCTCAGCGTGTGGTTTGTTGGAATGTCCATGATGGCCTCCAGGGTGACCAAATTGACCCTCCTGTCCACACCCACTCTACCCCTCACCCCCTAACCTTACCCAAGACTTGAGGGCCTCGCTGCTTGCCTCCTGAACTTCACAATGTTCCTCATTCCTGTTGTTAAAGAGGGGGTCTGTTACTTGTTAGAAGTTCTCCTTGTTCACCTCCTAGACTTTTATCTGTCTGTTGACTTCTCTCCTGCCCCTTTCCCAAGCTCCTATTCGGCCTTCTTTCAAGGATTTCAGGAGAGTCTTCTCCCCTTTGCTGACATACCTACTTTCTCTTTGACTCTTTGAGTCCTGGATTTCTGTCCTTGTCACCACCAAATATCTTAAGTCCCTTAGTGATCATAAGGCCTTTTTGTATTAACCCCATAGGTAAAGGTAATAGTAGACACGTTGAGGAGATTACTGGAATCCTGTAAGGCAGCTGTCACAGCATTGTCACCCATGGTCCTGTTAAGTGTTGCTCTGTGAATGCCAGTTGTGATCCCATCACAGGGTTGAATTCCATCATTTTTCTTTCTGAAGGCCCTTTGTGGGGGATTGTATGTCATCAAAATTCATACATTATATTTAGTGTAGGAATTATGTTAATAAGTTATTATTTTAAAATTGCTAAAGTAGTTTTTATCCAGAAAGTTTGCACTTGGTACCAGTCTTACACTGATTTTATATTCCTCTATTGTCCTGCAAAGTGCTGGACACCCATTTTTGTGCCATTAACTGATTTTGTAACTAAAATCCTTCTTTTTTCCTAATTAACTCTTTAGTACCTCAGAGAAAAGAGAGTATCTCGAGCTTGTGTTTTTAAAATTGCAGTGGAACTTTCTATTTTATCAGTGTGTGGAAAGGAGGGATAAACAGATGACTTAAAATTGAAATGTTTTTGTAAATTGGTATATTCGAGTTGTTCCTTGGCTTGGGGCACATTGGTGGTGGGCTTCCTTAAACTGCCTCTGATAGATAAGCTAAAATGTAAGATAAAAAATAGCCTTTTAAGTTAAGTTTTAAAATGAGCCTTTTAAAGACTTAGACCCAGAAAAGTTAAAACATGTACTATGAAAGAGCTAAACTGACAAGGGGAGAAAATTCAGAGGGCACTATTAAGTGGTAACTCATTTAGGGTCTGCTGATCAGTGTTAGATAGGTTAAGTGGGTTTTTTGTGCCTCCTTGGAACAGGCTAGCCTCAAGGATTCTTTTTTTTTTTTTTAAGATTTTATTTATTCATGAGAGACACAGAAAGAGAGAGGCAGAGACACAGGCAGAGGGAGAAGCAGGCTCCATGCAAGGAGCCTGACGTGGGACTCGATCCTGGGTCCCCAGGATCATGCCCTGGTCTGACGGTGATGCTTAACTGCTGAGCCGTACGGGCTGCCCTCAAGCATTCTTTTTTAATCACGTTACATAACTATATGACTTTTGTTTTGCAAGTTGCTATATATTTATTATATTTTTGTATTAAGACAGTTTTTCCATTTGCAGCCAGGATTATTTTAACACATTTTGAACATCATTATTTCCACTTTTTTTTTTTTTAAACAAAATGTCTACATGCAGCATGGTGCTCAAGCCTACAACCCTGAGATCAAGAGTCACATGCTCTACTGACTGATTGAGCCAGTACCCCTGTTCCCATTCTTAATAGTAAACTGTCTGCAGTTTACTACAGAGCTTTGCCTTGTACTATCATCATAGAATTTAAAGGAGACTTTAAATCACATGTTATAGAGCTCTTAGCCATTTTTCCCATCAACCAATACTGGATTCCTATGAATACAATTGCAGTACCTAGTACAGCTTACCTTTGAGCAATTAGCATTTAAAGTTTAATTTTGTTTAACAGTCAAAAGGTTTAAAAATCATGTTTATAAAAGGTTATTGTGGCATGCAACTTAATTTTTTCATAGGCCCATAATTTCAAGGTGGTTATTTTCCAGTGACTGTCAATATTCCTTTGACTACTAATAGTACTTTACAAAATTTCACAGTGCTTGGAAATACATAATGGAGAATTACAAGTTAGAGTGTAAGTGCCTATATATGCTTTTTTGTGTGTTTATGAAAAGACTTTTTCAGCTTTTGTCTTTTATTCCTTTATTCATTGCTGTAAAATCTTGACTGATAATTGGATGCTATTTATTTTTGGAAACCACAAATAATGGAAAGATTTCAAAGGCTCACACTTTGGGTAGTTATCAGCGGATTTTTTTTTTTTAAGATTTTATTTATTTATTCATGAGAGACACATGGAGAGAGGCAGAGACATAGACAGAGGGAGAAGCAGGCTCTCTGTGGGGAGTCTCATGTGGGACTCGATCCCAGGACTCTGGGATCACATCCTGAGCCAAAGGCAGACACTCAACCACTGAGCCACCCAGGTTCCCCATTACCAGATTCTTAATAAGGATTTTTTTCAGCTGCATTTTATACTGAAGATTGGGAAGATAACTGAAATACTACCTGAAATGGAACTTTTAGAATGGACTCTATCTGGCAGCAGCTCTATATCAGTTAATGTCCTGTTTTTCTGCTGCAAGTAACTGTGAAGCTAATTAGAATAATCTCACTTAGGGATATGGAGGGAAAACATGAAGAAAAATGTCCTAATATAGTTCTACATTGTTAGGGAGGTAGTCACTATTAAATGGCCAACCTCAATGCTTCAGCAATTCGTAACTCATCGTTGTGAACCTGGCACTCTGTTAGTGAAGTTCCTATTTAAGTTTGAATGGCAGTACCATAACCACATACGTAAATTCCAGGTTTCCAACTTCCCCAAGATCCCAAAAGTGGTTTTCTCTCCTACCCTTTTTCAGATAGAAATATTTCATTGCCACTCCTCTATGGTGATTTGTTGTCATTTGGTTACTTTAACCTCTGACTATTCCAAGCATTTCTTTTTGTGGGTGAGTTACGAAAACCACTCCTTTCCAGATAGATAGTGTTATCTTTTCCATATAACCAGACTGTTTGCCACAGAAAGCATAAAATTCAGGTCTTTCTGTGTCCTTAAAACAGGAGTGAATTTGCTAGTGGGTACAGAGAGCGGCCTGATGCTGCTGGACAGAAGTGGCCAAGGGAAGGTATATCCCCTGATCAACCGAAGACGATTTCAGCAAATGGATGTCCTTGAAGGCTTGAATGTCTTGGTGACGATATCTGGTAAGTGTTCATTTAGTAAAGCAAGATTACTTCCCAGTACTAAATTCCATTAGCTCATTTTTTTGAAGTAATGGCTAAATGAGGTACAGCCATAGCATGGTTTTACAATAAGGTGATAGAAAAAATGTATTCAGATGTGACCCACAAGTATGCACTGAACCTGTGGCTCCTCTAAAGAGCAGTTTTGACAGGCACAGGGACATGCATTCTCTAGTAGACACTGATCCACATGACGATTCTCCACCTCATTGCTGGTTGGGTTTAATGTGGCTTCTCCAGCACAGAGGTTTGTGTCCACTTCCACCCACAGGACTCTTTCATACAGAAGGAACTGTGCTCTTCCATGATGGTAAAAGTGTACCTTATTATATTTTTTCTTACATCAGTTAACACCTAATACTTTTCTTTCTGAAAGGAGTATTTTTTTTCATATAAACTATGTAATGTGTGTTCGTTGTAGAAAACTACTGCAGAAAAGTAAGAGAAATGAAATGTAAAATCAGAGACACTTTTCAAGTTTGACTTTTCAAGTTTTAACTCTAATCTTAAGCATACACACAATACACACTAAAAGGGAGGAATCTGCATAAAAAATGGTTATATTTCAAAAATACAGAAAATAATAGAGAATAATTACATAATAATGACACCCATGTACTGATTAGCTAGTTTTAACAGGTTAAGTATAAATACACTCTTGTATGTGCAGTTAGCACCCTGTCCAGCTGTCCATGGTAACCACTGTCCTGGAGTGAGAGTGTATTCTATGTATTCTATTCATTCTGTTTGCCCAAATCATGTAGCTTGCTCTTTCTGTGCCATTAAACATTTCTCCGTGACATTGATTTTATTTGACTATAGAGTTTCTTTGCATACATATTCTATTTACTTTTGTTGTAAGTCTTTCAGTTTATCCCTTTTTTCTCTCTCATACAAACATCTTTCACATACATCTTGTAGCTTAATTAACCATTATGCATACATATCCATGTTGCACAGATAATAATATCCTAATAATTTGTTTTATTGCTGCTGTCAAGAGTATGTAAAATTGAAACAGTTTAAATAGGCCTTAAAATAACCAGCAGCAATTTTGATTTAATCATCTGCTAACCCAAGCTTATATTTTTTTATATGTAACATTTCTTGGAGTTATTTTAGTTTTCAGAAAGGTTTTTGGTTGTAAGTAAAAGATCTTTGTTGAAATGCAGAAATTTTTCATCTAGCTCATACTTTAAATGAGAAAACAGTCATTTGCAACTTGAGTATTGATGGGGAGCGGGTTTTAAAATTGGAGGAAAAATAAATTTGCTGCTAAAAGTGATTTAAACTTCATTTTATGATCCAGTGAACAAGATGACTAATGGGAATCACTAATCAGTTGACACCAATAATAATTTTTCAGTCTACTTTTCTGTATTCTTTTCCTCTTTTTGTAGTTTTTAATGGCTTTTACAATCATGAAAGTAATAATGTTAATTGGGGGAAGCTTCAAAAAGCTTTCTTACCCTAAGAAAAAAACTTAAGGTAGCATTTTGTTTTATTCTTCCTATCTCGGAGACAACTCTTGTTGATATTTTTTTATATTTCCTCATTAAAAAAAAAAAAGATTTTATTTCGTTATTTGAGAGAGAGAGAGAGCATGAGACAGTAAACACGAGGCGGGGGTGGGGGGAGGCAGAGCAGAGGGAGAGGGAGAAGCAGACTCCTCACCAAGCAGGGAGCCCCATGTGGGGTTCCATCTCAAAACCCCAGGATCATGTGACCCCAAAGGCAGATGCTTAACCGACTGAGCCACCAGATGCCTCTCTTTCTTCTCGTTTCTATATATATTTATCACGATATGGCAATGGAACACTATATACATAAAACTCTACATGGTTTTTGTTTCATTTAACATTTTGTATGTGGGAAATTATTCAATAAAGTCTTCAAAACTTAAAAAGATTGAAGTATGATATACAGAAAGTGCATAGATTATAACTATACAAAAAAAGATTATAAATACACAGTTCAGTGAATTGTCACAGTTAGAATCCATCTACCTAGAATCCATTCACCTACCCTGGTGAAGAAATGCAGCAATCTCAAGTAGCCCAGAAGCTCCCCTGCAGTCCCTGTTCTGCTGTCTCCCAGTCACTGCCTGCCCTGGTCTCCAGAGGGAAACACTGTTCTTTAATACCTTAAATTGGTTTTACTTTCATTGAACTGAATTCGTATAAATGGTAAAACAATAGGCATTGTTTTGTATCTGGCTGTGTCTTTTTTGAAAGCATCTTTAGATTTACAGAAAAGTTGAACGAAAAATTAGAGACAATTCCCGTATTACCCCCACTCCCCACCTCCAATTTTCATGATCATCTGCATTAGTGTAGTATATTTGTTATAATTGGTGAACCATTATTAACACATTATTAACTACAGTCAGTGTTTTACATTGAGGTTCACTCTGTGTTGTGCAGTTCTGTGGGTTCTGACGAATACATAATTATCCACCATTACAGACTAATTTCACTGCCCTAAAAATCGCCTGTGCTCTACCTATTCATCCCTCTCTCCCCCCAAAGTCCCTTGCAACAACTGATTTTTTTTTTTATAACTCTATATATGACCTTCTCCAGAATGTTATAGTGAGAATCATATAGTATGTAGCCTTTTCAGACTGGCTTCTTGACGTTAGCAATATGTTTTTAAACTTCTTCCATGTCTTTCTGGACTTGATAGTCTTTTTAATTTCTTTTTATTGCTGATTAATCTGTTGTGTGGACGTGCCATTTTGTTTATCCATTTACTTATTGAAAGACTTCTTGGTTGCTTCCAAATTTTTAGCAGTTAAGGAATAAAGCTGCTACAAATATTGTGGACAGCTTTTTGTATAGACCTCAGGTTTCAGTTCACATGCTTAGTTAAACACCTAGGACCATGACTGCTGGAATGTAAGGAAAGAAGACTACATTTAGCTGTAAGAAATAGCCAGCCTGTCTTCCAAAGTGGTTGTATCATTTTGAATTCCTACAGGCCACAAATGAAGAGTCCCTTCTGCTCCACATCCACATCAGCCTTTGATATTGTTGGTGTTTTGTATTCATGTAGTAGTATTTCATTATTTTAGTTTTTAATTCCCTGATGACATGATGTTGAGTATCTTTTCACCTGCTTATTTGTCACTTATATATGTCATCTTTAGTGAACTATCTGTTAAAGTCTTTTGTCTATTTAATAATTGGGTTGTTTGTTTTTCCTACTCTTGAGTTTGAAGAGTTCTTTATATTTTGGATACAAGTACTTTAGTTTTGCAGATATTTTTTTCCCCAGTTTGTGGCTTGTCAGCCCATTCTCTTAACAGTGTCTTCTGCAGAACAGATGTTTTTAATTTTAATGAAGTCTAACTTCCCAATTTTTTCTTTCATGGATCATGACTTTTTAGATAAAGTCATTGCCAAACCCAAGGAGATTGTACTTAGATTTTCTCCTATCTTATCTTCTAGAACCTTTATGACTTTGTATTTCATATGTGGGTCTAAGATCCATTTTGAGTTGATCTTTGTGAAGGGTTCAAAGTCTATAAATCATTTTTTTGGTATGTGGTTATCCAGTTAGTTTAGCAATGATTGTTGAAAAGACCATCCTTTTTCCACTCAGTTGCCTTTGTTCCTTTATCAAAGATTAGTTCATTATCTTTGTGTGGGTCTGTTTTTCCTTTTTGCTAACCCACATTGTCTTGATTGTTATAACTTTATAGAATCAATTTATTAATATGTATGAAATAACTTGATAGGATTTTGATTGGGATTACATTGATTCTATAGATGGAATTGAGTAGAATTGCTGTCTTAGCAGTGGAGTTTTATAATTATATATTTTTTTGTTTTTAGTACTTTTTTTTTTAAGATTTATTTGTTTTTTAGAGTGAGGGAGGGGAGGGATGGGGAAGAGGGAGAGAATCTCAAGCAGTTTCCTTGCTGAACATGGAGCCTGATACTCAGTCTCGTGACCCTGAGATCATGACCTGAGCCAAAATCAAGAGTTAGACTCTCAACCAACTGATCCACCCAGGCGCCCCTGTTTTTAGTGCTTCTACAGGAGGTGCTGTGTTTTTAATTTCAAATTTCCAATTGTTTGTTGCAAGTATATAAGAAAGCAGTTGACTTCTATATATGAATCTTGTAACTTGCAACCTTACTATAATCACTTATTAATTACAGGTTTTGTTTTGTAACCAGTTCTTTGGTATTTTCTACCTACACAATGCTGTATTTATTCCATCCCAGTTTGTATACCTTTTATTTCCTTTGTCCTATTACAGAGCATTTTAGGAGTGGTAAGTGGAAACACCCTTCCTTTGTGGTTTATGGATATTATCTGCTTATATAAGTGTAAGTTCTTTATTCTTTTAAAATCTTTTCTTCTGGGGTGCCTGAATAGCTCATTCGGTTAAGCGTCTGACTCTTGATTTCACCTCCTGTCACAGTCTCAGGATTATGAGATCGAGTCCCATGCTCTGTGCTCAGTGTGGAGCCTATTTAAGGTTCTCTCTCTTCTGCCCCTCTGCTCTCACTCTTGTTCTCTTTCTCTCTCAAATAAATTAATAAAGTCTTTCCTTCTAACTCAGGCCTATACCTGATATTGATTCTGTAGGAGTTTCAGAGTCCATCTGAATAGCTTAAATTGAGATGCTAGTAAAACTCATAGAGTTGGTGCCCTTGGAACGATATTTATTATTCATTGGCATTTCTTTAGCCACTGTTGTTACTAATGATATCTACTTTGAATATGTGTATAAAATATTTATATTTGTTTTACTAGGCAAAAAGGATAAGTTACGTGTCTACTATTTGTCCTGGTTAAGAAATAAAATACTTCACAATGATCCAGAAGTTGAGAAGAAGCAGGGATGGACAACTGTGGGAGATTTGGAAGGATGTGTACACTATAAAGTTGGTAAGCTCCGGGAGGGTCATAAGGGTTTTGTTTTGCACGGTTTAGTTTCTGATCCCTCTAGCTTATTTCTACGATTATGTTTCTAAGGCATCTTTAATCCTGAAGTGTCATCTAGACTCACAGGGCACGTTTTAGCATAACATTGTTCATTCCTGCTGCTCACTCTGTCCTCCATCCGTCTCATCCTCGCAGTTCATCTTGTAAGCGAGGCTTTTCACCTTCCTCTTTTACAGTCCACATTCTTCTCTGTAAGCTGTGGCCACAAGAAGCTTTCTAAGGAAACCTTGCCAAAAGAAAGCCAGCCAATTTGGATTCTTGCTTAGCGCTTCAGGCCTATTCTCCATTTAGAGGACTTTGGGTCCTTGGCAGCTACTGATAGAACATTTGAGACTTTGACCAAAGAACTTGTCGTTTTGAATGAAGTGCACTATGCAGAGCTACTGTGCTCTTAGCTACTAAATGAATCTAGCTGGTAGCCATTGTTTCATAGCAACTGTCTTCTTTTTTTCTTGTTGGCTTACAGTCTGTGGTTCATATGAAATAAGAACTCACAAGAAAAAAATGTAAAACAAATTTTTTATGTATGAGAAAAATCAAAATACTGGTACTAATGTTGAAAATAAAGGGGAAATAATGGAGTTTAGCCAAATTAAACTTTTATGGGAGAGATGATATACTGTAATAGAATTTGAAATGGGAATTTGAGAAAAGCAACAAATGGTCTCTAGAAATCTAAGACTGACTAACCCTAAGTGTCCTATTATATATTGATTTCTGCTAATTTTTTTTCTAAGTTTATGAAAGTATATACTGTAGTCCTCTGCTTTCAAGGATATTACAGTCCTTTACTCTTATTTATATGGTCTATCTACAACTCTCAGCTCATTGATTAATAATGACTACAGGCACAGTCATTCCAATCATCTTGGAATGATTCTGTGGTGCTAGAAAGTAGTACTACCTCCTTGATTAAATTTTTGGATTAGAATTTTCTATGTTGTGTTTATGTGAAAGAATTGTTGAGGTGTAACTACAGTCCTCTAAATCTAAACTTAATGAAACAGACCAAAATAGGTAAAATGTACATGAATAGATTATCCTACAGGGGGAGCTAGAGGCAGATGTTAGATTGTGCTGCTGGGCTTTTCATCAGAACAAAACAGTAATCCTCAGACCTGTCATTCTTGCAGAATGAATCACAAACATTTTCTGAGATAACAGTGTACATTCATTCATTATCTTTATACTTCCAGGAAATTATATTCCATTTATCAAGACCTGTGCTGTATAGTATAGTTTTCATCAAGAATAGGGGCAACTTAAAAAAAAAAAAAAAAGAATAGGAGCAACTTAAATTTGTATTTAATTAACACAAAATAAACTTTAAAATGTAGTTCCTCAGTGGCAGTAGTATATTCCAGGTACCGATAGCCACATACAACTAGTGGCTGTCTTATTAACAGTACATATATAAAACCTTTTCATCATTGCAGAAAATCCTTCTAAACAGCATTAATTTGGACAACCTCTTATAATCCTTTGTGTCTTAATATTAGTGTCAGTGATTTATTTGAATAGTGACAGTATATGGAATTTAACAAGGAGGCTTATCAAGTTAAGCCATCTCTCATGTGCAAAGGAAGAATCAAGTAGTAGTAGCATGACATCAGATAGCTTATAAAGAAACTGGTAGGGTGGCATGTGCAGTCACAGCCCCTCAGAGAATCTGGGTGGGTTTGTTCGTTTATAATGGTGTAACCATGTTTGTTTATTTATCTAAATTTTGTTAACATATAGTACAGTATTGGTTTCTAGAGTAGAATTCAGTGATTCATCACTTACATACAACACCCAGAGAGCATCTGTTTCTAAGCAGAGGTGCCTGGCTATAGGGGAACCAAAATAGCTTTGTAAAAGCATTTTCAACTATACTTCCTTTACTACTGATCTTTTCATACAGAACTTTAGGTAGAATTCAAGTAGTCACTACCTCTGTAGATCAGGAAGTGATACTTAACTGATTAACCATATCATTATCCTTTTGAAGTCATACTAAGCCCCTAAGACTTCAGAGTTATATGGCTATCATTGTCCTTGATTATTAAATACTTGCGATCTAAGAGGATTAGGAACATTAGTGAAAGTACTCACTAATAGTAATTAGAGTATTAGAGTTGAATTCCATACATCATCAAGAAAGATGGGAACAGCCTGAATCATACATAAAAGTATTAGGAAAGGAAACTCTGAGATTTGATCACTCAGTAATTTTCTCCTATTGGTCTGAATGACTCAATATAAGGCCTATTTAAAAGTTTGTAAAAGACAGCTAACTGAATTTAGATTTCCATGTTATTCTGACCTGTGCTTCTCTTGTTTTATGTTTGTTGTTTTCAGTAAAATATGAAAGAATCAAATTTCTGGTAATTGCTTTGAAGAGTTCTGTGGAGGTCTATGCGTGGGCACCCAAGCCATATCACAAATTTATGGCCTTTAAGGTAACAGCATCAAATGTACTTGCAAGTAGCCTCAGCCATGCATGTGTGACCAAGAGCCAGGCAATAAATTTCGAAACTATAAACAGTAAAGACTAATGATTTAAAAAAATTGTGAAATAACACAGTATACAACTTTATCATAAGAGAGGCCATTTCCAAAATAGTAGGCCTTACTGTCTGCTTTCTGAGCCCTCGGAGTATGAGAAGGAGAAAGCTAAATGTTTGGCAGACACTTCGATTGATATGTCAATATGGTAACAGAAGAAAGGACAAAATAACACTGCCTCTATTTAAAAAGGAGACCTTGACCTTCTATCTGAAGTCTTGCGTGTATATAAAGATTTAGATATGTTCTAATAGCAAAAAAGTATCCAACAATAGGCAGCTTGAAGGTATATCTATTCAATAGAGTACTAAAAATTAAACTACAGAAATTCTTAATGACACAAGGAATATAATGCTTTAAATAGAAGTTAAAAACATGAGTAATACATCATTTTTGTTTAAGGGAAAAACTAGAAAAATCTTAGCAGTTTTCTATGTGGATATTTTTAGTATTTTTTATAATTCTAGAGTTTACATTAGATACAAACTTAGGAAATTGTTAATTAAAATGATATTACTATGACATTAGATATTATAAATAATTTAATAACATCATTTCTAATATTAGACACCAAATCTTAAGGATATCCCTGGGACTCTCTTAGTGCATATCAAGCACTAAGAATTTTTCATCCAAAATGGTTCTATTTTTATTTTTTTAAAGATTTTATTTATTTATTCATGACACAGAAAGAAAGAGAGGCAGAGACACAGGCAGAGGGAGAAGCAGGCTTCATGCAGGGAGCCCAATGTGGGACTGGATCCCAGGTCTCCAGGATCATGCCCTGGGCCAAGGGCAGGTACTAAACCACTGAGCCAAGGATCCCCTGATTCTGTTTTTTTAGTAGTTTTTGATACATTTTATTATTAAGAGTAAGCTTCAAGTGTTTGGAAAATTGACATATTTAGACCGCTTGTTGTTTGATTCCCCAGTAAAGTTGGATAATGGGGCTACCATATTTTTTTAAAGAATAAATCCACTTATTATTGACTAAAAGTAATTGGTTGTAAAATTACAGTTATCTTCTGAGATCTGGTCTTAATATTCTTCATGTGCCAGGTGTATTCTAGTTGCTTTTATAAATATATTGTTTATATCTGTCTTGTGAGCTATAGGTATTGATACTATTGAAGAAATGGGGTCATCCAGGCTATCCCAGTACAGCTTTTCATCACCATATCACCCTAGTCAGGAAATGAAAATAGAAGTCTATATGGTGACTATGATAACCTTGCTAAACATTCTCAATATATGACTCCTACAACACCTCCTTTTTCTCCATTGTATGCATTCGAATAGTAGAATAATATGCTACAGAAAGTCCTGATTATTTCACTTTAGATGTATTTGTCACCAAGACAAATAGAGTGGAATTCTTGGGTCAGGTAGGCAGAATTTGCAGCATGGCTTCTGGAAGAGTTGTCTTCCAACTACTGATTGACAGACAAAAGCATAGTAAATTAAATCTTATTTTCTAGAGGATTTTTGCTTCTGGTTGTTGCCAGATTGGCTCGGTAACTGTGAAATGAATAACTACGTGCCTTGGGTTTGGTTTCTCTAATTTGATCTATCAGAAATAAGTTCTACTCTGTCTTACTGTTTCTCTCTTTGTTACTTTGTAGTCATTTGGGGAATTAGTACATAAGCCATTGCTGGTGGATCTCACTGTGGAGGAAGGCCAGAGGTTGAAAGTGATCTATGGATCCTGTGCTGGATTCCATGCTGTTGATGTGGATTCTGGATCAGTCTATGACATTTATCTACCAACACACGTAAGAAAGAACCCACACTCTATGGTTGGTTGACTGGCTTCATTTTGTTTTGACTTTTTTCTTTACTCTGCTTAGTGAACTAACACAAGCAGGGATTCCTTACTTCCCCTTGGTATGGGGGTGAGTATTTAAACAATGTACCATTTTCAGTAGCTGCATGCTCTGAGACAAATGGAAATCCATTCTCTTGGCTCTGTGAAGCCCTCCTGAAAACCTCTTAGCCTTGGCTTTGACTAACATGGGATGGACTTGGGGGCAGTTGCTGGCAGTACAGAACATCCCTGGGTTGGAGGTGGTTTGGGAAACAAAATTTCTTAATGGAATCCACAATCCAAACTTGTTCCAGGGGCCTCAGAAAATGCGAACTAGTAGAGTATGTGACTTGGAAAAGGTAGTTTTTGAGATATATTTTGCATGGGTTTTCCAAAATTTTATTCAATTGCTGTATTTATTCACCAAGAATATTAGCCAGTGCATTCACCAAGACAGCCTTTTTGAGCACTTTTGCAGGGATAGAAATAACCACAAACATACTTCCCTATGCTTTGTTCCTCTTCTCTAGATCCAGTGTAGCATCAAACCCCATGCAATCATCATCCTTCCCAACACAGATGGCATGGAGCTTCTGGTGTGCTATGAAGATGAAGGGGTTTATGTGAATACTTATGGAAGAATCACCAAGGATGTGGTTCTGCAGTGGGGAGAGATGCCAACATCTGTAGGTAGGTATCACTCAGGAAGAGATAGCATTTGTAAAAGTGGAGCCTTCTCTAAAACTGCATTTTTTATCACACCAGTTTTATGTGTTGTTTAGACCTTCTGGTCATTTAGCAGAATGGTTGAGGGGAAAAAAAAAAAAACAGAATGGTTGGCAATAGATAGTGGAAAGTGAGACGACTGTAGACCACAGGACTGGTCAATCATCTATTTTAAAACAAAATCCAAAAAATAAAATAAAATAAAAAATAAATAAAATCCAAGTAATTATTGAACACTTCTAAAACTGTCATTGGAGCACCTGAGTGGCTCATTGGGTTAAGCATTTGCCTTCAGCTCAGGTCATGGTCCCAGGGTCCTGGGATCAAGCCCTGCATCAGGCTCCCTGCTCAGCAGGGAGTTTGCTTCTCCCTCTCTCTCTGCTCTTCTCCCCCACCCCCCTGCCCCGCCCCAGCCCTCACTGGTGTTCACCTCTCACTATCTCTCTCACTCAAATAAGTAAAATCTTAAAAAAAAAAAAAATTAAGACTCTACCATTTACAATCCTTCATTTAATCCTTAAGATATCCAGGGAATAGGACAGATGTTGACTGATTTGTGGAAAGTAAGGTGAGACGGAAAAAATGGGTAAGGGACTTGTTCCTTAGAGTGGCAGAGCCACAACTATGAACACAACCTCTCGATCTTCTGATGTGTGTTCAAAAATAAAGGGGCAGAAAGGCTGCTATCTGAAATTTTTAGTTTATATCCCTGACCTGTTCTGGTTTTATTGCAATTCGTCACTATCTCTTCTTATCACATTTTCCTGCCTTCTTTATGACTTTTCATAAAAATATGAGCACTAAACTCTGTATCCAGTGGGTCATTCCTCACAATAAGCAATCAACCATTTCAAAAATTCAAATGTCCACTTCCCAAGATTAACTTTAAAAGGTTACAGAGGCAAAATTCCTTAAAAACAACAATCCTTGGGCAGCGCATGTGGCTCAGTGGTTTAGCACAGCCTTCAGCCCAGGGCGTGATCATGGAGACCTGGGATCAAGTCCCACATCAGGCTCCCTGCATGGAGCCTGCTTATCCCTCTGCCTGTATCTCTGCCTCTCTCTCCCCCTCTCTCTCTGTGTCTCTCAGGAACAAATAAATAAAATCTTTAAAAACAACAACAACAATCCTTAAATACTAGACATTCAGGTGTGTGTGTAGTATATGAGCAGCATCTTTTCATGGATGTTTCCTTATCTTTATCAATTACATGTTTCCCCCCCTCCTCAAAAAGCATATATTCGATCCAACCAGACGATGGGCTGGGGAGAAAAGGCCATAGAGATCCGATCTGTGGAAACTGGTCATTTGGATGGTGTGTTTATGCACAAAAGGGCTCAAAGACTAAAATTCCTATGTGAACGCAATGACAAGGTAATGGTTTTCTTACAACTTCTTTTAGCTGCTACTAGTTTTAGTAATGGTTTATTTTCCATGGAGTTTGGCGAAGCCTTTTCTTGGTGTTTAGATTCTGAAATAAATTCATCAAGCAACATTTTAGAATTGACTTTTTAGACCTGTATATGGGGGGTGGGATATATTTTATTTTGTGTTTGCTTACAAGGGGGTAAGAGATAACTTGTCTCTGCCAAAGTAATTATATGTTGGTCTGTTTGTGGTGGTGGTTTTTTTACCTGTTAGGTGATGTGTGTGAGCTGTGTTTGAGTTTAGGGACAGGGAAGGTTAGAGCTTCCAATTTAAATGAATAGGAGTCTTTTGTGATTGAAAGGAACCACCTTGCAAATTTGGATAGGGTAAAAGTTTCCTCTCTCTTGATATTCGTCAGAAAGATAACACTTGTCTGCTTCTAAGTAGTGAAATAACTGCATAGTTCACATGTCAGAAATACCTAACTGCATCCCTCATTTTATGCAGAAGCATAAGGACCTCCTGAGATCTTAAGGCCTCAAAGCCCCATTTAAAACTCTTGTTTTTCAAAACTGGCCACATCTTTATCTCTTCCTGGGCTTACTTTCTCCCTGGAAGCCCCTCCCTAAGCCAGCCTTGGAGTGGAGCACCTTGGATGGCCTAGGGTGTTGACCCATCCCACTTGCTTTGAGAAGGACCTCCTCGTGGGCCTGACCTTTACCAAGCCCAATTTTCTTTCTCATTCCCTCCACCTGGATGGAAAGCCTCTGACCACTTGAGGCAGCCTTTTGCAACCTTAGGAATTTGTTACAAACATTTCCACTTCTTGCTTCACGTTAAAATATATTAAAAATAGCCACTGGCCCACTGATTGACTTCTCAGATTAAATTTAAAAATTCAACTTGTCAGAGGAGCTGTAGATTTGCCCTTGGCAGCCAGTTCTCCTGACTAACTACATACATGTACATTAAATAAGCTGCATCACCACCAGCCCACTTTCCTACAATACTCTATAGCTCATTTACTAATGGGATTGACATTTTTTTCCTAGTAGTATCTCCCAAATTGTTAACCTTGAAAACCCATACAACCTCTGACCCAGTTTAGGATTTTGCCAGCTTTTTGGCTTATATTTTCCTGAGTATATTTAATGTAACCATAACTATAATATTCTTTGAATGTGGGACGTTTAGATATTTTTATTTATAATGTACATCACTTAAAGTTTATTAATAAAAGGTCCAAAAGTAAATTGTCATAGTCATTTGACTATAGAGTCCTATGAAATAACTAATATGTTTTAGCTTAATTTTTTAAGAGAAAAATACGGTTGCCCAGGAGTCCCCTCCATTGCTTATTGTATTTTCCAAACATATTTATCTTTTATAGGATATTAGCAGTAGAGGTAAAAAGAAATAGCTCAGTTTCAGAAATGCCATTATTTTTCTTTTTGAAAAGACTCAGTATGGCAGTGTTAGCCTTCTTCTAATAAAAATTGGCTACAGAGATGATGACTACTTATATATGATAAATTGGTATCATCTCAAGTCTTCTTTTGGAAAGGGACTTTGGGCTTTTAAACTTCCTACATTTGGAAGTGTTGAGGTATCAGTGGCTCTAGGTTATCAGCCTAGGAACCATAGGAAGCATTGCCCCTGAAGACTGGGTTGTATTTTCATAATAAATCTCTCTCTCTTTTTCTCTTGTTTTCACAGGTCTTCTTTGCCTCTGTTCGGTCTGGTGGCAGCAGCCAGGTTTATTTCATGACGTTAGGCAGGACTTCTCTTCTGAGCTGGTAAAAGTGGTGGAATGAGGCTTGCTGGCCCCCCAGAGTCTTCAAGATCCTGAGAACTTGGAATTCCTTGCAACTGGAGCTCAGAGCTGCACCGATGTAGTCCAGGACAGCTGTGTGTGCAGACACCGTGTGTGGGGTGTTTTGTTTTGTTTTGTTTTGTTTTGTTTTGTTTTGTTTCCTTTCCTTTCTGCACCTCTTACAGTTTATCCCCCTTCTTTTCTTTTCCCTACTCAAAAATAAATCAAGGCTGCAATGCAGCTGGTGCTGTTCACATTCTACCATCAGGTGCTATAAGTGTTTGGGATTGAGCATTAGACCAGAAAGCAAATGCCTTTCCTTCAGCTCCAGAATTCCTTGTCTCTGAGTGACTCTGTCTTATGGGTATCGAAGGTGGAGACCATGAACATGCCATTGGTTTTGTTGGAAATGGGCACACGGAGGTGTAAAATGGTGCTCTAATGAGCAGCTTACTGAAGCAGAGAGCAGATTTAATATAGTAACATTAACAGTGTATTTAATTGACATTTCTTTTTTGTAATGTGACAATATGTGGTCAAAGAAGAAGGTGCAGGTTTAAGAAGTTAATATTTATAAAATGTGAAAGACACAGTTACTAGGATAACTTTTTTTGTGGGTGGGGCTTGGGAGGCAGGGTGGGGTGGGTTAAGGGGGGGGTCCCATTTTGTTTATTTGGATTTTTTTTTTTTTTTTGGCTTGGCCAAAAACTCAGTCATTTTTCTGTGTACCAGGTTTTGCCTAAATCATGTGCAAATGGTTCTTTAAAAAGAAAAAAAAAGGAAAAAGAAAATGTGTGCATTTGTATAACGGCCAGAACTTTGTTGTGTGACAGTATTAGCACTGCCTCAGTTAAAGGTTTAATTTTTGTTTAAACCTAGAAGTGCGACAACAGTTTTACCCACAGTCTGCACTTGCAGAGGAAAAGAATTTTTTTCAACCACATGTTTATTTTTTTGCCTACCTCATTGTTTGTAATGCATTAAGAGGTGGTTTAGTTTATATGTTTTTGGAGGAAAAATTAATGTTTAATTTAATCTTAATACCAAAACTATCAGATTGAAGTTTGACTGTTATTTTGTCACAGGTCTCAGTAGGCACAAGAGAAACTACCCCTGAAGATAGGAAATAGCCATATGGCTTCATCATGCTGACAGATGCAATCTGTTTTCTAAGTTCAGAGAGCAGAATGCTTCGTTTTCACCAGATTTACCATTAGTGGTTGAAGGGCAACTATGGCCTACAACATAAGAGGCCTCATTGTTCTCAATTTGGGGTTTGGTAGCAGACGGGTGGTCATATTAGAATAGTCACACAAACTGTTCAGTGTTGCAGGAACTTTTTCTTGGGGTGGGGGAGGGGTGATGTTTCCCTTTTCTAAAAATGCAATGCACTAAAACTATTTTAAGAATGTAGTTAATACTGCTTATTCATAAGATGGCATCTTCCTGTGTTTTAGGTGTAATATCAAAGCCCTGGCTTTTCTCCTCTCACTTGCTCTCTTGTTCTCTCTCTGTTTTTTAAACCAGTTTTACTTTATGAATATGTTCATGACATTTGTAATAAATGTCTTGGGTAATAATTTGTTTTATGGCTTCATGGTCACTCAATTCCTCTGATAAAGGAGCAGTGCTCGGTGTCCTGGCTCTGCCAGCTTACTTTCCTCCTGTTGAGTTTTGAATGAGAATAATGTGTGATGGTGGCTTTAAACTTTGCCAAACAGAACTTGGTGTTTCCTAGGCTTAATCCTCCTTTGTGGTTAAGTTTCTTTTACAACATGAAAAAGGAAGATTTTTCTCCCCAAAAGGTAATAGGCATTTCACCTACCTGTCAAGGCTTTGCCCAGTGTTCTCATCCTATTTGGCATCCACTTTGACCCCTTTCATTCTCTTCCTCCTGATTCAGCACCTTTGCCTAAAGGCTGTCCTGGAATTACAAAAACCTAGCAAAAAGTAGATAAACTCGCAGATGCAGAAACGACACAGGTGTACCTAACATAAAGACAAGATAAGCTGAGAAAACCTTGCCCTCTTGAAAAGGACAAGGCATTGGAAAAGGATTTTCCATCTCTGTGACTTTGGAGTGATGCTAATGTCCAAAGCAGAAAGGACTAGTTCTTTCCTACTAACTTGTAGTTAACATAGAGAAGATTGAAGAGTTAATTCCACCTTTGGAAGGTACTTTTGAGATGAGCCAGACACCATCACCACAGGACTTCAGTGAAAATCAGATCACTGCTGGTGATTTACTACATTTATCGGCTTTTGGAGTAAGATGAAATGTGCCACGGTGAACACGTATGCCTACTGAGAGGAGAATGTACTGGATGGCTGGGTTGATTATAGCCTCTCCCATGACTTCACAGAGAGGTAAAGTTGAACAGGTGTCTGAAAAAAAGCTTAAGCTTCTGATACCAATAAGGAAGAAAGAGAAAAGATTCAGGCATCATGGTTTTACGTATGCACAGACTTGGAGCTCAGTGTCTGTATGCCAAGGTGCACAGATAATTCAAAGGGTTTTTCATTGGGATTACTGAGTAGTTAGAACTTGACAAAAACTGGATTTCCTCTCAGAGGTGATGAGGTCTGAGCTCAAGCCAGAATTGTGCCTGTCCTGCTCATGAAGCACCAGGAAGCCACTCTTGGTGTTTGCGTTGAATGTGATCAAATCCATCCCTGGGCTTAAGTCACTGAGGTCAGACAGCCATTTGTCCTTGTGGGGTGGCCTTCTTGGCCTCAGCACCTCATAAACCAGATTTTGTTGCTGGAGCTTCACACAGGTCCCCAGTTCGGTTTCTCCAGAAAAGATTACAAGCAGGTGAAATTTCATTCTTCTAGAAAAGGGATGGGTTTTTTTTTTTTTTCCTTTAACAGGGTAGTGACTTCACAAAAGTGCTAAAATGGCAAAATTACAGAAGAAAACAGTATTATACCATTAAATATGGAACATTGGACTATCTAGCACTGCTCTTCAAAACAAAATACAGATATGTCTGTAGGTGTAGTCAAAGCTTTAATAAGTAATTCCTTTCTGTATTTAAATCAAAGTAACTGTACTGAGTGCAGTGTTTTTTTTCGTCATGCACATGTTATGTTGAAGAAAATGTTTACAGAAATGGTTTTGTGACACTAATGTGCATCGTATATTTATGGTTTATTTTTAAAGTGATTTTTTTATGGGTAATTTAGGTTTTCAACATAGTGGTAGTCCATTTACAGTGATTCATAATCCCTAATTTTGCCAACTATAAATTTGCTAAACAGTAATACAAATGACAGAGTGCATTACATTTACTAATCCTAGAGCTACAAAGCAGACTGGTGGCAAATACATGGCCTCCCCCTGCCAACCCCCAGTGCTAACTTTAACTTGTCTTTTGTGTATTATGAAAATTACTGTTGTCCCCTCCCCCCTTTCTCCTTAAATAAAATAAAAATGACACCTCTATTATGTGGCATGAGTTTCAAATATATTCTGATCCTTCAGAATGTTTCCTTCCCTTAAGATAACTTATTTGATGCACACCTCCATCCCCAGCACCACCCTTGGCTAGAGAGAGTGGCTCCATATCCTGCCATCTCCTGTAACAGGGATGTTTGTTCAAGGTGAGCCCTTGATCACCATGTTCTTGAAGCCAAGAGTATAGATCCTTAAGGAAGATAAAAGGTTTTATTTTTTTAAGTCTAAATTGAATCAAAAAATAAGATAGCATGTCTCTGTCTAATAGGACAATTGAAGTAGCCCTTTCTAACACTGGCACCATAAATAATTATTTAGGCCTAGTAATTGGAAGGCCTTTGTGCCCAAACCCTCAGCGTGTGCCCCATTGATTTCCTCCAGATACCTGGCAGGTATGATCCCCATTGGACGACGTGGGGCCGCAACACCATGATCAGTGCCTTGGCCAAGCCTCCAGGATTGCAAAGGGATGGCCACACAACATTATCATAAATGTTAATAAACAAGCTCCTTTGTGCTTCATATTAGAAACATGTTATTTCCCTAAGGTGGAAATAAAATAGTAAATACCTAGGCCAC
The DNA here is from genome assembly GCF_905146905.1 of Nyctereutes procyonoides. Lineage (NCBI taxonomy): Eukaryota > Metazoa > Chordata > Mammalia > Carnivora > Canidae > Nyctereutes > Nyctereutes procyonoides. Next base: position 42,028,650 of record NW_026575049.1, on the reverse strand, counting down.
CAAATGAGTATGTTTTTTCTTTTCCTACTTGATATTTGTTGGAGCTGGTGGATGACTAGGAATAAAAATCTGGTGGAGGGCTAGTTGTCTTGGGACCATCAGTCATCCCTCCTATACCTACTTCATCCTCCACTGCTGTGGCTCTCAAAGCCAGCAACCAGGATGAAATCCATTCCTATAACTGACACCAGCTTTATGTTTTGACATCACATTCAAGGGTGCTGTGAAATTGCTACCTCTCTGCTGTCTACGACTTCAGCAACAGCAACAGATGCCCGTGCTCACTTGCTGAATGCAGTTTACCCTTGAACAAGGAGGCTGGGGTCACTGACCCCTTGTGCCATCCAAACTCTTTTAAGTATAACTTTTGACTCCCCAAAAACTTAATTATCGGTAGCCTATTTTTTTAAAAGATTTTTATTTATTTATTCATCAGAGACACGGGGGGTTGGGGGGGGCAGAAACACAGGCAGAGGGAGAAGCAGGCTCCATACAGGGACCCCGATGTGGGACTTGATCTCGGGTCTCCAGCCAGGATCAGGCCCCCGCTGAAGGCGGCGCCAAACCACTGAGCCACTCAGGCTGCCCAGTAGCCCATTGTTGATTGATGAGAAACCTTACCAGTAACATAACAATCAACACATATTTTATATATGTATTCTATATTGTATTCTTAAAGTAGGCTAGAGAAGAAATGTTACCAAATCATGAGAAAATACATTTACAGTCCTGTACTGTAAGAAATCTACATGTAAGTAGATCCACACAGTTCAAACCTGTGTTCAAGGGTTGACTATAGTTGTTAAAAAGTAGAACAAAAAAGAAAACCATTAAAAGTTGGGGAAAGTTGCTAATTTCCTTATGGGAGAAATAACATGTTCAATAATAGGTTCTCATACCTGGTCTATTTTCTTTCTTTTTTTTTTTTTTTTTTGGTCTATTCTTTTCATATTAAGGTTAATCATATCATATCCTGGTTTCAAAATCTTCATGAAGCTGTCCCACCTCTACCTCTGCTTAGCTTCTCTGCTTACAGTCAGTAACCTCCTGTTCCATAATAAGTGGACATGGTATTGTTCTGTTTACTCTTTGTTTCTGTCTGAATATAGAGCCTGTGTATGAGCTAAGGTTGGCTCTCAGGTTTGAATCGTAATTTCTCTGCTCAGAAACTATCAAGCGTGTTGCTGGTACTGAACAGACACTTAAAAAATTCCTGGTTGTTTGGTTAAATAGCACAAAGTTAAAACCCTGGTGTTAGTCCAAGGGGAAACCAGCATTCCTATGCCCTGTGGGACTTGTGAGGAAGTGCACTGGTGTAGACAGGTCCCAGGAAGGGTGTGGAATTCAACCTTGTTGGGCACAAGGCCACCCCATGCCATAACAGGCCATAACACTCACCAGTGCCTGCTACTGCAGGTTGGCTTGCTATAATAACAGAATCCTTGATCAAGTCTTATCTCCTAGTTTGCTTGATTATAGGAAATTTGAACTTTAGGGCTCCTGGAAGTTCTATGGAAGGAGCTGTCGAGCTTGAGCAAGACAAGTCTGCCCGTTGCTTGAATTTGTTTGGATGTCAGACATAACTACAAATCTTAGAAACCAGTGTTAAACAACTTTTTCTCAGTAAGTGATATTCAATAATGCCTTTATTTTTTTTAACGACTTAGCTGTAGTTCATATAACCATACAGTTCAGTGGCTATTAGGTCATTTAGACTTGTGCATACCTAACGACCACAGTCAATTCTTAAACGTTTTATCTTTGCTGTTATCCCATCACCCCACCTCCTCACCTGCACCCCCCCCCCCCCAGATGTAGACAACCACTAATCTACTTTTCCAATATGGATTTGCCTCTTCTGGACATTTCATATAAATGAAATCATACAATGTTTGTCCTTTGTGACCAACTTTTTTTGATTTCGCAGAATGTTTTGGGATTCAGCCATGTTGTAGCATGCATCAGTACTTAGTTTCTTTTTACTGGCATCCCTGGTTCTTCACCTTTGTCACTGGTGCCTGCTTTCGGCTCACCTTGGGGCTTAGTCAGTTGAGCATCTGCCTTCAGCTCAGGTCATGATCCTGGGCCCCTGGGATCCAGCCCCACATTGTGGTCCATGCTCAGCAGAGAGCCTACTTCTCCCTCTGCCTCTGCTTCTGCTGCGCTCCCTGCTTGTGATTTCTCATGTGCTCTCTATGAAATAAATCTTTTTAATAAATAAAATAAAGCCAACCACGTCACTGATAACCAACCACATTCCAGCCTCAAATGAAAACTGCAGAGTTAACCATCCACCTTGTAGGGGAACCAGCTGACAAGCAGCCTCAGAAATGGATTCCTGTTAGTAAGTGTTTTCCGTTTGAGCACTTAGAAATGCAGTAAGCCCCCCTCCCCCCACTCCCTCGCTGCCCCTTGAAGAGGTCTTGATACTAAACATCAGGCTTATCACAGGGTAGGTAGAGGGTGGTCAAGGTTTGGGATGGAGGACTATTTGGAATTGGTAGGTTCTGCTTATGTCCAAGGCCTGGATCAGGATACTTGGCTTGTCCCTCTACCTTTGCGTGCTCACCTCTAGGAAGGAACACACAGGCTGGTCTTGCTGAACCAGATCCCTTTTTTGTCCTGGGAAAATACTCTAAACACGTTTCAGAAGGGTCTCATGCTGTTGGCAGCTCATTTGTATTTTACTGGCATCAAGGACATTTCCTCGGCTTTGCCTCCTGAAAGGCCTTCTAATTGTCCTCAACTTTGCCTTGCAGTATACATCGTTGAGTAAGCATGGACACTAGTAACTTCTGGGAACTTGGTGGCATTTTGGTCAATCTTAACAAGTTGAGCAACCACTGGGTGCTGAGCAGTCTTGAGGTATGGAGCTCCTTTGGGGAAATGGAAGGGAGTTGTCTAAATGGCCAACTTTGAAAATGGTGCCTAGTGTGTTCTAGATATTGAAGCAGAGCCTGTGGTAATGGTGCATATGAAAAAGATGAACACTTTTTAACTTAAAAAAAAAAAAAAGCAATGTGGCTACCCTTTTGGGTTGGTATGAGTTCAGTCTATGGCTAAAACTGAAGTGAGAGAAGATGTTGCTCCTTTGTGGTTAGGTCACATGTGGTTAGATAACACTTGTTGTAGGATCTGGACTGATTGCAGCCTTGGCTCAAGAGAGGGACCTGGATGGGAAGGGCTCCGTAAAGTTCCCATAAAGATTGGTTTAAAGAAAAGGTAACAAAAATAATTGAGAGAAGTAATTATAGAAATATCTAAGTATTCAACTAATCAGTCCATTCTAGTTTTTGGCTAACAACAATGATGGCAGGTATTTTGTGTGTATTTGCTATGTACCAAGCATGTTCTAAGGACTTTTACCTATATCCTTTTAATCTGTAGGAGAAAAAATTTAGGGTACACACTTAAATTGATTTGGAGAGATAACAAATGCAGCATAGGTTGCTCTGCAAGGTGCCAGCTGGTAGAGCTGGAAAGGTGAGTTGAACCCATAGAATTTGTCTCCATTATGAAAGATGCAATCACCATTGTCCAGGAGAATAAAACAGGTGCCTTGAATGACTGACCAGGTCCATGCCCTTGAGGCTGTTTTTGTTGAGATGTAGAGGAGGTCTTTTGAGGTGTTTTGGAACTACATACATACAAGGCTAGTTAACAGTCCATGAGCCATTTGAGAACATTCTTGAACCCATGCACAAAATGGCTTTGGCACTCCTTGTAAACATGAGCGCATTTTTTGAGCAAATAGATATTTAGGCAGCAATCCTAAGAGTTCCTATGGCCTGTGGCAGAGATAGTATAGATGATGCCATAGATAGAAGGAATGTTCTCCAGGACACATTGATGTGTTCGCTGCCCCACAGGGCTCTCCTGTGGAAGGCACACTATGTTTGATTCCTCTTTTCCAGTAATGTGGCTGGCTTCCCAGTGAACGCTTCAGCCATCACTTAGGAATCCTGTAGATTTTTCCACCTCTGGAAGTGAGCAGGTTCTGCTAGCCCTGAGACCAGGCAGTGTTGTTCTGGAGGGCTGTTCTGCATTTAGTCAGCCCTCTCGCTGCATTTAGTCAGCCCTCTAGGTCTGTCTCAGGTTTTCAGTCTTACCTAAACAGTGGAATGCCAGTGTATAAGGCAGAGAAAAGAGGTGTTGATTTTAAATTCAAATTTATAATATCCTTCAAAGATGAAACAATGGAAACTAATACTGCTTTGCTATTGGAACTTATGGATCATAGCTGTCTTATGTCTATCAAATTTCTTTCTTGGTTCTCTAACCTGGAGCTAATTCTGATGCCAGCAGGAGTATGATTACCATTTCTAAACAGCCTTGCAAGAAAACAACCTAAAAAGTATATGGTATCAATAATTTGGGGACACTTTTTAGTATTTATGGGTAGCAGCAGAAATTTTTAAGATGCACACAAAAATAAGTTAACTTGACACCAACTATTGTTTTGTTGGTCTCTAATATAAGGTATACGCTTGATTGTGCGTGTTTATACAGTTTAATATATTTTATTTAACTCAATATATTCCAAAACACAATTTTAATATGTAATCAATAAAATTGATTTAAATAAAATTTTAAATAAAAGGATGGTTTACATTCTTTTTTCACACTAAGACTTGAAAATGTGTGAATTTCACACAACATATCAATTCTGATTAGCCACATTTTAAGTTCTCAATAGCCACATGTGGCTAGTGACTACCATTTGGATGTGCAGTGCTAAGGCCTTATATACCTTATGGTGAGAATCTTTTGAGGTAAATATTGTTACTATCTTTTACTGGAGAAGATACCAAAGCTCCTAAAAGTTAAATAACTTGCTGGGAATCATCCTAGAGAGTATAAATGGAGGAGCAAGAATTAGGACCTGGTCTATTAATCTCTAAACTGTTTTTTTTTTTTAATATATCGATGCACATTATTTTGATTTTTAAAAAATCGTTTTTAAAAACACTTTAATTTTTTTTAAATGTATGGCTTCATTTTGATTTTGACTTTTAAAAAATAATTTAAAAAACACTTTAATTTTTTAAGACAAAGTTCTAGAATGCTACCTGGGAAGGGGGGTTTGATCTATTTCATTCGTTTGTATTTTCATCAAGAAACCTGGATTTTAGGGAAAAAAATTTTTTTTTCATTTACAAAGATTTTGTCCCCAGGTTTATTAAAACAAATGTGAGACAGTCAAAGATAGCCTACATAATTTGCGAATATCACGGGGCCAATTTGGCAGTGTCTGATGTATAAGAAGAGCTAGTTTTTCCCTGTAAGACTGACTTGGCATTCTTTGACATTCAGAATCTCTCAGCCTTGGTGTTTCCTTATTTCCTCAAGTTCATAAGGAAGCTCATGGCAAGAGGGATATCACTGAGGTTTTTCACATTGCTTCCTGCTCCAAAAGTTGTATGCAGTAAGATCTGTGCAGCTAGGTGGCTACTTTTTCTGAGAAAAGTGAGTGTTTTACACAGAATAGCTTGTCTAGTGCCAGGAAACATGTTCAGTCAGGAACCTCTGAGTCATGTGACAGGAGTGACTAGGGCCTCATCCTGCTGAGAAATGAAACTGTCAGATATTTCTTATAGTTGTGGGGAAAACCAGTTCCACCTTTATGTCCAGACATGGTTCCTGCCATTGTGTGGTCCATAAAAGAATGGGACCCATGTGGTAGAAATTGAGAAACAATGATAGCTCAATAATGGTGCACTCATGGCATACTCATGTACAGCCTAGTCACTGACAGTATTTCAGGTGTTCCATTCTTGAGTCACTCTGTTCTGTCCCAAAAATTTAGGATAGGTAGGTGTCTTCTGAGTGTCCAGGTCATAATCTCCCTTGTGCTAAACTACAACCCCTTGTTTTAGTTTATATTCTTAATGCTTTGATGCCTTTCTAGAGGATTTAGTTGCAGGTGTCTCTAAACATAAACATTGTTTATGTTGATGCCATGGTTGTTGTGAATTAGTTGTAATATAATAGAGTGCTCATCCTGGAATCTGCCAGAATTAGGGGCTTATCATGTAGGACCAAACCCCCAGACAATTTTTCCTCAACATCAGATAATAAGTCCAGCTATCTGAGAGCATATTTCTTACCTACATAAAACTGAAGCATCTGCTGCAAAATAAGTGTTTTACAGATGTTTTAAAATAGGTGTTTTATAATCTTAACCTCTAAACAGTTTATCCATTCAGTAAGTATTTATGAAGCACTATACTTTATACAAGTCACTGTTGTAACATGTGGAGACTTGTGTAAAAAGTGAAGGAAGAGGACTTAACTAGAGCTCAGGTTCCCAAGGAAAGTTCATTTTGAGGAATTAAAAGGACATGGCAGCCTCCGAGACGTGCAGGGAAATGCTAAGGCACACTGCAGAGTGGAGCTTAGGCTCCCGTGAGACAGGAACAGCAAAGGCAGCAAGGCTGTGCAGCCCTTCCAGGTGTGGACAGTCCAGTCAACTAGATCAGTGGTCCCAAACCTTGAGTATGCATGCATCAGATCATCTAGGGGGCTTGTTTAAACATAGATTGCTGGGCCTTATCCCCAAAGGCTCCGTTTTGGGAGATTTGGGAGGTCTGACACGGGGGGGGGGGGGGGGGGGGGGGGGGGGGGGCAGACAATTTGCATTTCTAACCAGGGTTCAAGCTGCTGCTGCTGCTGTTGAAGGACCACACTGGGGGAACCATACTGTTCTATAGAAATTGTTAGCAAAAATATTGAAAACTGAAAGACAGTGAAAAATGCAGAAAATCAGCATAGTAATTGGAGCCAAATTCCAAGATCAGCTAGAAGCACAAAGAAATCCTGGAGGGGAGGGTTCACATAGGAGGGACAGACTGTTGCTTGCCCACACTAAACCTCATTAGAAAGTTGCTCAGTAACAAAGAATCAGAGGCTGACACCTGAATCTGTGGTTGCCCCTGTCTTATTTTGTATATGTGCTGATGTAATATCTGTTTTCCTTTCACAGCTGGGCTATAGGGGTCTGTTATGGACTAAATTGTGTCCTCTGCGAATTCATATGTTGAACTCTTAACTCCCAATGTGACTATATTTGGAGATAGGGTCTTTCTAGAAGTAATTAACATTAAATTAAGTCATAAGAATGGGGTGCTAATCCAGTAGGATTGATGTCCTTGTAAGAAAATGAAGAGACACCAAGTGCCCACACATAGAGAAAAGGCCATCTACAAGCCGAGGAGAAAGGCCTCAAGAGCCACTAAACCTGCTGACACCTTGTTCTTGGACTTCCAACCTCCAGAACTATGAGAAAATAAATTTCTGTTGTTGAAGCTGAGCAAGATAATAACAGGTGTAACCAAGATGAAAAGGTGAGCTTCCTAGAGCAAGGGAAGGAGAAGTTTGGAAGGGGGCTCTGCAAGTGGAAACTCATCCAGCTCCCAGCAAAAGTGACAAGATCTCAGAAGAGGTGAAGAAGCATCATGGGAAATTAACACAAAAGGCTGAGGTCATAGTAGACAGAGCCAAAGATCCCTAAGTGACAGACTACACAAACTTGAATAGTGAATGTCTCCATCGGCTGGAAACTCAAGACCTATCTTCTGTTTTCAGATGACACACAAGCTCCAAAGATTCTGGTGAAGAGGACACCTGGGCCACTCAGTTGGTTAGGCATCCCGCTCTTGATTTCGGCTCAGATCATGATCTCAGGATTGTGAGATCATGCCCCTTGGTGGGGTCAGCATGGAGTCTGCTTGAGATTCTCTTCCTCTCCCTCTGCCTCTTCCCCCACTTGTGTACTCTCTCTAAAATAAATAAATCTTAAAAAAATGTGTTACTTATTGCTCTGAATGTTGTGGATTAAATTCATATCTACTATTTGATATATGGATAAATGATAAGCTCAGCTTATATGATACTTTAAAAGTTTTATTATGAAAAAATTTCAGTCTACACAAAAATAGTAGAATGATGCACCCCTGTATCCATTACCCTGCTTCAACTATTATCCATTTATAGCCAAATGAGTAATTTATTCTCTCATTCCACTTGTGAATTATATTGAAGCAGTCCATAGGTACTGCATCACTTAACTCACAAACATTTCAGTGTCCATTTCCAAAACTACAAAACCATTATCACATCTAAAGAACTAACAGGGCAACCTGGGTGGCTCAGCAATTTAGCACTGCCTTCAGCCCAGGGCGTGATCCTGGGGACCCAAGATTGAGTCCCACATCAGGCTTCAGGCATGGAGCCTGCTTCTCCTTCTGCCTGTGTCTCTGACTCTATTTCTCGAATAAATAAATAAAATCTTAAAAAAAAAAAAAAAACTAACAAAAGTTCCTTACTATCTTCAGATATTCAGTATTCAAATTTCCTGATTGGGGAATCCCTGGGTGGCTCAGCAGTCTGCCTTCGGCCCAGAACGTGATCCTGGAGACCCGGGATCGAGTCCCACATCGGGCTCCCTGCATGGACCCTGCTTCTCCTTCTGCCTGTGTCTCTGCCTCTCTCTCTCTCTCTCTCTCTCTCTCTCTCTCTCTCTCTCTCTCTCTCTCTCTGTCTCTCATGAATAAATAAATAAAATCTTAAAAAAAAAATTTCCCTGATTGTCTCAGTGACTTTTAACAGTATGTTATATGTGGATCTATATAAATTTAACATACAGTAGTTGATACTTTTTTTAAAAGTCAGGATTAGGAGATCCCTGGGTGGCTCAGCGGTTTAGCGCCTGCCTTTGTCCCAGGGCGTGATCCTGGAGTCCTGGGATTGAGTCCCACGTCGAGCTCCCGGCATGGAGCCTGCTTCTCCCTCCTCCTGTGTCTCTGCCTCTCTCTATCTCTTTCTCTCTCTCTCATAAATAAATAAATAAATCTTTAAATAAAAATAAAAGGATTATTAGTGCTCAAATGCCACCAACTTGATTTTTTATGTTTTGCCTTGTATTTGGGGGGGTTGCTTTTAAATTTTAATTTTGTTCAATAATTATTTAGAGCATTACCTTTCAGAGAATTCCCTCCATTCAGCTTTCCTTTTCCTTAATGGTAACTATTTTGGTTGGTTTCTGGTTTATCCTTTCCCTAAAAAATATATAAGCAAATGTGTTTGTATATTTATATTTATCCTGTGCCCACCTCACTTTTTTCTGCCTTGCTTTTTTCATTTACGCATCCCAGAGATCACAGCCATGTAATAAAAATATTTTGTGTTGTTTTAAACTTTTTTGAGGTGTAATTTACATGCCAAAAATACACCCTTCTGCAGTTTGATGAGTTTTAGTATACAGTAATGCAACCATCACCACAGTCTAGTTATAGAACATATCCATTATCCCAGAAAGTCCCCTCCTGCCCCTTGCTTGTCAGCCCACCTTGGTTCCAGGGAAGATGGCCTCTTTCACATTGATATTGACAGCTGCATAGTACCCCATTGTGTGCATGTACCATCATTTGTTAAATCAGCCTCTCTAGTCCTTCAATGAATAGCCTTAGGTACATGTATAAATTTTTGCCAGTGTATTTTTGGAATAAATTCCTAGAAGTATTTCTGAGTCAAATTGTCAGTGAATATATAATTTCTCTAAATAATGCCAAGTTTTCCCTTTGAGATGGTTGTACCATTTAGCATTCTCACCAATAATGTATGGCAGTGACCATTTCCCTCCAGCCTCACCAAGAGAGTAGATTGTTAAACTTAGAAATTTTATCTCAAGGACATCTGGGTGGCCCTGTTTGTTATATGCATCTGCCTTTGGCTCAGGTCATGGTCCCAGGTCCTGGGATCAAGTCCTGCCTCGGGCTTCCTACTTGGTGGGGAGCCTGCTTCTCCCTCTCCCTACTTGTGCACTCTGTCTCTCTGCCAAATAAAATTTTTTAAACTTTTTAAAAAAAATTGTATCTCAGGATAGTGTTAATACACATTCCTCTTCCTATAAAGAAGACGACATTTTTTTCAGGAGTTGAAGGGCCATTTGCATTTGTGTGTGTGTTGTTTGCTTCTGTCCCTTGTCCATTTCTCTATTTGTAGGATCTTAGAGAATTTTTTATGTGATAAGTGCAAATATTTTTCTTAATCTTTTATGTTTCTAGTTTTTTTTTGTTGCTGTTTGTTTTTTTGCTCTGGATAAAACATTTTATTTTTATGTGGTCAGCAGTTTTTCCCCATATTTCTTCTGGATTTTGAGTCAGGAGAAGCTTCCTCTGATCTGATCGTGGAAGAATTTGCTCCTTTTTGCTTCTAGTATTGGTATAATTTCTTTAAAAAAAATTTTTTTTTTAGATTTTATTTATTTGAGAGAGAGAGGAGGGGCAGAGAGAGAAAAAGACCAGAAAAACCAAAAGAGAGAAAAAAAAAAGAGCTAGATACCTAACTGAGCCACACAAGCACTCTTCTTTTTTTAACATTTAATTTCTAGTTTGTCTGAATGTATTCTGATGTACAGTATGAGGAACAAATCTGCTTACCTTTTTCTGTGTGGTTCTCTTGATCTCTCACAACATATTTTAAAAACCTAGCTTAAAAAAATAAATAAAAATTAAAAAAAAAACCTAGCTTATCCCCATTGATCTCAGATGACATCTTCATCCTATTCTAAATTTTTATATGTAATTGGGACTATTTATGGATTTTCTGCTTCATTCTATTTGTCTGTTCATGCACAAATGCCACACTTCTATTTTATTTTTAAAGATTTTACTTACTCAGAGGCGGAGACGCAGGCAGGGGGAGAAGCAGGCTCCCTCTAGAGACCCTAATGTGGGACTTGACCCCAGGACCCTAGGATCATGACGTGAGCCAAAGGCAGATGCTCAACCACTGAGCCACCCAGACGTCCCCACACTGTTTTAATTGTAGAGATTTTATAATCTTAAAATGGTTTTTTTCTTGGGACTCCTCAGCAGTTGAATGTCTGACTTTGGCTCAGGGCATGATCCTGGAGTCCCGGGATCCAGTCCCGCATCGGGCTCCCTGCATGGACCCTGCTTCTCCCTCTGCCTGTGTCTCTGCCTCTCTCTCTCTCTCTCTGTCTCTCTCTCTCTCTGTGTGTGTGTGTGTGTTTCTTGTGAATAAATAAATAAATCTTTTTTTAAAAAAAAGTTTTTTGATTTATCAACTTTAAATATTTATCAACTCCTTGTTATGAAAAACAAGGTTTTGCCTAATTTGCCCCTCATTTCTTGTTCATCTCCCCAGCTTTTCAGAATTGTATGTGTTTATTCTTGTATCAGTTACATTTTAATTTTAAATCAATGGTTAATTCTAAAAAAAACCCCAACTTTATTATGATATAATTTACATTCACTAAAATGTAGGTTTTGAGTAGTTCTGACAAAACTATATGCCTGTGTAACTACCAGAATAATCAAAATAACATGTAAACATCACATTTCTAGATTGCAGCAAATGTAGTCAGTACACATTAATTCCTCATTGAGTAAGATAAAGGCATTAGTCCCATGCTCTGTCCTTTGCCACTTTTCCCTATCTTCTACCTTTCAAAGTTTATATAATTTTTTAACAATTTCACACTTAATAACATTTGAATTCTGTAACTATACTTAAATGTCCCATTCTTTGTTGATTATAAAATTTGAAAATAGATCTATAGTATTTACATTATTCCAACTCTAAATCATATTCTCTGCCTAGTCAAGGGGCTGCTGAAACTACTTTTCCCTCTTCACAGTCAAATGTTATGGCCTCGATAACCACTGAAAAGGGTATTTCTAGTATCTAGATCAAATGGATTATGTTCTTCAGCCCTCTATTAATTGCTCAAACGATGATTCATATTTTAAGCATGGTTTTCCTAAATACCATGTGTTTTCTGGAATCCTGAAGTGCCTTTAAAAAGAAGTCTTCAGGGATCCCTGGGTGGCGCAGCAGTTTGGCGCCTGCCTTTGGCCCAGGGCGCGATCCTGGAGACCCGGGATCGAATCCCACGTCGGGCTCCCGGTGCATGGAGCCTGCTTCTCCCTCTGCCTGTGTCTCTGCCTCTCTCTCTCTCTCTCTCTCTGTGACTATCATAAATAAATAAAAATTAAAAAAAATTAAAAAAAAAAAAGAAAGAAGTCTTCAGGGATACCTTGGTGGCTCAGTGGTTAAGCGCCTGCCTTTGGCCCAGGGCGTGATCCTAGAGTCCCAGGATCAAGTCCCACATTGGGCTCCCTGCATGGAACCTGCTTCTCCCTCTGCCTATGTCTCTGCCTCTGTGTGTGTGTGTGTGTGTCTTTTATGAATAAATAATAAAGTCTTAAAAAAAATCTTCATCTTATCTTCCCAAACATCCGGGCTTTCATTGATCCCACCTATAGAATGCAATCTACTTTTCTTAGAAATATCCCTTTGGAACCATCACAACTTCCTGTTCTAGCCTGGACTGGTTGCTATTTAGGACTGCCAGCCAATTTCTTTTTCTGGGACTTCACTGATAAATGTTTTTCCTCCTACCTGGGTTATACTCACTGCTTTCTGGATTTCATTTCCTTCTCTTCTTGTTTTCCTTCCTTATTTTCTTGAATCGCATCCTTGAGTAACTTCCTCAGAAAGGGTACATGGGAAGAAAACTTTAAGTCTCTGTCAATTCTGAAAATGTATTCATTCCATCTCATATTTTATTGATAGTTTGCCTAGGAATAAAATTTATGCTGACAAGTTTCCTTCAGAATTGAGAAATTGATCCATTGTCTTTTCTAATATGATTGTTGCTGATGTGAGAACATGTGTCAGTATGATTCTCATTCCTTTGTACTTAAAATTTTCCCCTTCTGGAAGCATCTAGGATTTTTCATTTGGCCAAATTATCATATGGTCTAGCACTCCTGAATACAGTAGATCTACCACTACCACTACCAATTTATGATTTCACCTTCCATGATTTAAGTTACCCAGGGTCAACTGCAGCCCAGAAGCTGAAGATCCTCCTTCTGACATATCATCAGGAGGTCAGTAGTAACCTATTGCTACACCACAATGTCTTACATCACTCACCTCACTTCATTTTATCACGTAGATACTTTATCTCACATCATCACTAGAAGATGGATGAGTACAATACAATAAGATTTTGAGAGACCATATTCACATAACTCTTATTATAGCATATGTTTATAATTGTTCTATTTTATTATTAGTTATTGCTGTTAACCTCTTCCTGATTAAACTTTATCATAGGTATGTATAGGAAAAAAACAATATATATAGGGTTTGGTACTATCCACAGTTTCAGGCATCCAATGAGAGTCTTGGACAATATCTCCTGCAGATAAGTGCTATGGCTACTGTATTCATGAGTCTTTAATTTTGATTATCCATTTAGTGGCCACTTTCAATCTGAAATCTGGTGACTTTGTATAACTCTGAAACACTTTTCTATTATTTTTTCTGCTTTCACTAACTGATACCACAGGAACTCCTATTAATTGGATGTTCCATCATGGATTCACTATCTCATTTTTTTTTGTCTTTTTTTAAGTTTTTTTTTTTTTTAAAGATTTTCTTCATTTATTCATGAGAGACACAGAGAGGGAGAGAGAGGCAGAGACACAGGCAGAGGGAGAAGCAGGCTCCATGCAAGGACCCTGACATGGGACTCGATACCGGGTCTCCAGGATCACACCCTAGGCTGAAGGTGGTGCTAAACCACTGAGCCACAAGGGCTGCCCCTTTTTTTTTGTCTTTTCAATTAAAGTATTTACATTGCCTTGAGAACACTAAGAACAACTAGAAATGCTATAAAAAAAAATATCAGTCAAATTGGTTTGAAAGCATTTGAAAGCTATTAATGCAGATAGGACTTAACATTGTGTTTCATATTTACCTCAAGACATTTGCTAATTTATAAGCAGTATAGGCATAAGAAGCTAAAAAGCTGGAAAACTGGGCAGCCCCGGTGGTGCAGTGGTTTAGTGCCGCCTGCAGCCCAGGGCGTGATCCTGGAGACCGTGGGATTGACTCCCGCATGGGGCTCCCTGCATGGAGCCTGCTTCTCCCTCTGCCTGTGTCTCTGCCTCTTTCTCTCTCACTCTCTCTCTGTCTCTATAAATAAATAATTAAATCTTTAAAAATAAAAATAAAAATAAATAAAAAGCTGGGAAACTAAGCAGAGCTTTTGACAGTTTTAGGAGTCTGGGGAGACTGTTCAGTTAATGGCCCACTAATTAGGAGAGGCCCTGGTAAACATCCCAGGCTTCTATTGGTGCCATGAAAAGGCTACATTATAGGATTAAGAGCAAACCAGAAAAAGACCAGCCTTCCCAAAAGACTAAAACCTAACTTTGGATTAATCAAATTTCAGACTGGATAAGATGATGCATCCGTACTATAACTGCTGCCAGAAAGCAAACTATATTTTCTGTGGAAGAAGATAACATTAGTGGATCTCAAGTTTTGTCTCCAATTTTTCTATATACAATGTTCGGCATGAAATAAATTATCAGGCAGCTCAAGAAATAACAAAAGGGAAAAAATATAGAAGGAACTTACAGATGATGGCAAATACTGAAGTTACGTTGGACTATTATGTTCAGTAAAATAGGTGAAAAGATTGAAAATTTTTGAAGGGAACTGGAATCAATGAAAAAGAATCAGATGGAAATTACTACTAGAAACTATTGCAAAAAATTTCATGAATATGAATAAAACGACCTACAGAATGAGAAAATATTTGCAAATCATGTATCTGATGAGAAAAAAATCATGTATTCTGATAACCAGAATATAAAAGGAACTTTAGTAACTCAGTAACAACAAATACCCCAATAAAAAAGTGTACAAAAGGCCTGAATAGGTATTTCTCCAAAGAAGATACAAATGGCCAGTAAATACATGAAAAGTTGCTCAACATCACTATTCATCAGGGAAATGCAATTCAAAGTACAATGAAAAGCCACTTTATACTCATTAGGATGGCTACAAAAATAAAATAACAAATGTTGTCAAGGAGACATTTCCCCAGTGGAGAAACTGGTACTTTAATGCATTGTTGATGGGAATGTAAAATGATGCACCTCCTGTGGCAAACAGTATGATAGTTGTCCCCCTAAAATAAAAAATATCATATAGTCTAGCACTTCGGAGCATATAGCCCCCCCCAAAAAATGAAAGCAAGGTCTCAAAGAAATATTTGTACATCCCATGTTCATAGCATTATTCATAATAGTCCAAAGGTAGAAGCAGTTGATGGATGAATAGATCCATTGATGGATGCATAGATACATAAATGTGGTTATACATAGTTTGGAATATTAGCCTCAGAAGGGAAGAAAATTCTGGCACATGTTACAACATGGATGGACCTTTAGGACATTATGCTAAGTGAAATAAGCCAGTCAAAAGAAAGACAAATACTATATGATTTCACTTATATGAGTAGGGTACCTAAAGCAGTTAAGCCCATAGAGACAGAACATAGAATAGTGGTTGCCAGGAGCTGGGGGAATGAGAAAATGGGAAGTTACTGTTTAATGGGTACTGAGTTTCAGTTTTGCAAGGTAAGAGTTCTGGAGATTGGTTGCACAACATTATGAATACACTTAACATTATTGAACTGTACACTTAAAAATGACTGAGATGGTTAGAGAAAAGGGAACCCTTATGCACTGCTGGTGGGAAAGTAAATTGGTGTAACCACTGTGGAAAAAAAGTATGGAGATTCCTCAAGAAATTACAAATAAAATTATCATTTGATTCAATAATTCCACTACTGGGGATCCCTGGGTGGCGCAGCGGTTTGGCGCCTGCCTTTGGCCCAGGGCGCGATCCTGGAGACCCGGGATTGAATCCCACATCAGGCTCCCGGTGCATGGAGCCTGCTTCTCCCTCTGCCTGTGTCTCTGCCTCTCTCTCTCTGTGACTATCATAAAAAAAAATAATAATAATTCCACTACTGGGTACTTACTACCAGAAAACAAAAATAATTTGAAAGGATATATACAGCTCTATGTTTACTGCAGCATTATGTATTATAGCCAAACTATGGAGGAAACCTAAGTGTCCATTGATAGATGAATGGATAAACAAGAGGTGGTATACATATTCAACGGAATATTACTCAGCCATAAAAAAGAATGAGACCTTGCCATTTGTGACAACATGGACGTATCTGAAGGGTATTATGCTAAGTGAAATAAGAGACGAACATCATTATTTTGCTTATGTAGAATCCAAAAAAGCAAAACCAAGATCATAAATACAGAGAAGAAACTAGTGGTCACCAAAGGAGGAGGAGGTTAAGAGGTAAAGGGCATTAAGAAGTACAAACTTCCAGTAATAAATAAGTCATGGGAATGAAAAGTACAGTGTAGAGAAAGTAGTAATATTGTAATAAGGTTATATGGCAACAAATGGTAACTATACTTATTGTGAATTTAACTGTGTGTAGAATTGTTAGAGATCTATTGTACACCTAGACATTGATGTTTATTATATAGGTAAACAAAATTTACCATCTTCACTATTTTTCATATATTGTTTTATTGAGGCACCTCAATAAAGACTAAAAACCATATGAAAGGGATCCCTGGATAGCTCAGCAGTTTAGTGCCTGCCTTTGGCCCAGGGCATGGTCCTGGAGTCTCAGGATTGTGTCCCACATCGGGCTCCCTGCATGGAGCCTGCTTCTCTCTCTGCCTCTCTCTCTGCCTCTCTCTTTCTCTCCCTCTCTTTGTGTCTCTCATGAATAAATAAATAAAATATTTAAAAAAAACATGAAAAATAGTGAAGATGGTAAAACTTGTTATGTTTTATAAAAATAAATCTTTTAAATACTTTTTTTGTGAGAGACACAGAAAGAAGTGTAGACATAGGCAAAAGGAGAAGCAGCCTCCACACCAGGAGCCTAATGTGGGACTCGATCCTAGGACCGCAGGATCACACCCTGAGCCAAAGGCAGACTCTCAACCGAGGAGCCACCCAGGCATCCCAAATCTTTTAAATACTTAAAAAAAAAAAAAAAACACACACACACACACAGATGAGTTTAATAGCAAGTTAGAAATAGTAAAATAGAGGATTGATGGTGTGGAAGGTAGGTCAATACAAAATATTCACAATCACAGAGAAAAGAGATGTTGATACAGAAATGAGCATATGAGATATGTGGAATAGATGTAATGTAGAAGTCTAACATATGTGGACACTGGAGTTCCTGAAGAAGAGGAAAGTGAGAATGGGGAATAAGCAGTATTTGAAGAGATTTCAGGCAATGATATTTTCAAATTGATAAAAAGATATTAAGTGACAAATTAAGGAAGCTCTATAATCTCCACACAGGAAGAAAAATACACCTAGGCACATCGTTAATAGACCTGTTGGAAACCACGTAAAGACAAAATCTTTCAGGGCAAAAAAAAATTACACTCCATTTTCATTTTTTCTAGTTTCCCTATTTGTGTATTTGTGTATTTGCCTACTTGTTAAAATTCATTTGTAACCTGAAGGCCCATACTCATGTTGCTTTAACAGACATGCACAGAGCCCCCAAAGATTTGAGTCACCCCAATACCCTAAATCTCTTTGACCCATTATTGTTTTTTTTTAAGATTGTATTTATTTATTCATGACACTGAGAGAGGCAGAGACACAGGCAGAGGGAGAAGCAGGCTCCTTGCAGGGAGCCCAACGTGGGACTCGATCCCAGGACCCTGGGACCACTCCCTGAGCCAAAGACAGATGCTCAACTGCAGAGCGACCCAGGTATCCCAGACCCAGTAATGTTTTTACTGTCACCATAGTTTTGCCTTTTTCAGAATCTCACAGAGCTGGAGTCATACAGTGTATATAGCCTTTTAAGACTGGATTCTTTCATTTAATAATTTCAGATTCCTTCATGTCTGTGAATAAACAAACGTTTTTTAGCTATTCACTTAAAAATTTTTTTAATTTATTTACTGGAGAGAGGAGGGAGTGGGAGAAGCCGACTCTTGCTGAGCAGAGAGTCCCGTGTGGGACTCAGTCCCAGAACCCCAAGATCATGGCCTGAGCTGAAGGAAGACACCCAGCCAACTGAGACATCCAGGTACCCCTAGCTATTCACTTTTTGAAGCACATTTGAGTTGTTTCCAATTGTTGGCAATTATGAATAAAGCTGTTATAAACATTTGCGTGAAGGTTTTTGTGTGGAGATAAAATTTTCAACTCATTTAGGTAAATACCAAGGAACATGATAGGATTTGTTTTTTGGTTTTCGTTGTTTTTTTTTTTTTTTTCAAGATTTTATTTATTTGAAAAAGGCAGAGATACAGGCAGAGGGAGAAGCCTGCTTCTTCCCTGTGGGGAACCTAATATGGGACCTGATCTCAGGACCCCGGGATTAAGACCCAAGCCAAAGGGAGACGCTCAACCACTGAGCCACCCAGGCGCCCTGGTAGTTGGATTGTATGGTAAGCATATTTTTGACTTAATACAAAACTGCCAAACTCTTTCAAAGTGGCTGTACAATTTCGCATTCCCACTTATGATGAATTAGAGCTCCTGTTGCTATACATCCTCATTAGCATCTGGTCTTGTCAGTGTTTTGTATATTAGCCATTCTAATGGGTACACAGTAGTATCTCTTTGTTTTTTATAGTATTGTGTTTTTAATTTGAGGTCCCACATACTTGCTTTTTGTACATAGAAATATGATTGATGTTTATGGTTTACCTTGTATCCTGCAACCTTTGTAAAATCATTACTTCTGGAATGTCTTATAAGGTTATAGTGTAAATTATCTGAAATTTCTATGCAGAACAACCATGTCATCTGCAAGTAGGGACAATTTTATCTCTTTTAAATATTTATGCCATTTTATTTTATTTTTTTTTATATATTTTTTTATTTACTTATGATAGTCACAGAGAGAGAGAGAGGCAGAGACACAGGCAGAGGGAGAAGCAGGCTCCATACACTGGGAGCCCGATGTAGGATTCGATCCTGGGTCTCCAGGATCACGCCCTGGGCCAAAGACAGGCGCCAAACCGCTGCGCCACCCAGGGATCCCATATTTATGCCATTTTAAAAAAAAGATTTATCTATTTACTTTAGAGAGAGTGCAAGTAGGAGGAGGGGCTGAGGTAGAGGGAGAGAGAGAAGCTCAAGCAGACTGCTGAACTCAGAGCCTGTCACGGGGCTCGGTTTCATGACCTTGAGATCACAACCTGAGCCAAAATCAAGAGTTGGACACTCACCTGACTCACCTGGCTCAGTCAGTTATATGGCACCCCTATGCCATCTCTTTTTATAGACTTATTGCAGTGGTTAGAATTTCCATTAGTATACTGAATAGGAGTGGTAGAATGAACATCCTTGCCTTGTTCCTAATCTTAGAAGGAAAACACTGAGCCTTTTGCCAAGTATGGCACCTATAGATTTGGTTGTAGGTGTTTTTCATCAAGTTGAATTGGTTTCCCTTTATTCCTCACTCAGAGTTTTTAATCACAAATGGATGTTGCTAAACCAATGTTTAGAAGGGAAAAATGTATTATGGTAATACTGATATTTGAAAAGAATGTTTCAGGGCACCTGGGTGGCTCAGTCAGTTATATGTCTGACTTGGTTTCAGCTCAGGGTTCAGAGATCAAGACCTATGTGAACTCCAAGCTCGGCAGAAGAGTTTGCTTGTCCCTCTCCCTCTGCTCCTCTCCACACACACCCTCTCTCTCTCTGGAATAAATAAATAAAATCTTAAAAAAAAAAGAAAAAGAATAAAATTTATTCCACTCTAATTCACTGGGAAAATAAGAATGAATTAAAACCAAAGCATGTGAAAGAAAAAAAAATGATAGAAGCAGAGATCAGTGAAATTAAAAACAGGAAAAGAATAGAAAAAATCAATGAAACAAAAACTGGTTTACTGAAAAAAATCAAAATTGATAGACTCCTAGCCACATTGACCAAGAAAACTAGAGGAAACACAAATTACCAGTCCTAATAAATAGAGTATATCACAAAAGATCTTACTAACATTAGAATCTTAACACGGATTTTTTTTTTAAGATTTTATTTATTCATGAGAGACAGAGGAGGGGGGCGCGGGCAGAGACACAGGCAGAGGGAGAAGCAGGTCCATGCAGGGAGCCTGATGGGGGACTTGATCCCGGGTCAGGCCCTGGGCTAGAGGTGGTGCCAAACTGCTGAGCCACCCAGGCTGCCCAGCACAGATGTTCTATAACTAGCTATGGTGGTAAATTTGACAACTTAGATGAAAAGAACCAATTTTTGAAAGACAAAAATGACTAACACTCAGGAAGAAATAGAACAATGTTAATAGTCCTACTTAAAAAAAATTGAATTTGTAGTTAAAAATTTTCCCACAAACCACAACAACCACTAAGAAAACTATAGAAAGCAATACTCTCAAAATCATTATAAATAAGTCAAAATAAAATCTAAAAATATATAACCTATTGGTAAGCAAGAAAAAAGAAACAGAAGACCGAAACAAAAAACAATAAAATGACCCAAAGCCCTAATGTCAATGGTAATCTTACGTTGGAGCCCCTGAGTTGCTCAGTCAGTTAAGCATCTGACTCTTGATTTTGGTTCAGGTCATGATCTCAGGGTCCTGAGACTGAGCCCTGTGCTGGGCTCTGTGCTGAGCATGGAGCCTGTTCAAGATTTTCTCTCCCCTTCTCCCTCTGCCCCTCATCCTCATCACTCCTTTGCATGCTCTCTCTCTCTTTCTCTCTCTCTCTTTCTCTAAAAAAAAGAAAAAGAAAAAAAGAAACTCACACATATATGAACACTTATATTTACAACAAAAGCCCGGAGTAGTAGGGAAAAAGAGTACTCTTCCGTAAATACAACTGGATCACTTTTATAGCAATATGTGAATAAATACCTGTTCCTCACACAGTACACAAAATCAGTTCCAGATTATTGTTGTTCTATGGGTGAAAGGTAAACAATTCTAAAGCATAATATAGAAGAAATTATTTTAAGATGAAGTTTTCTTCAATAAAATACATAAAGCATTATCTATTTTCTTTAGCTCTTTACAGATTTTCTTTTTCATAGACTCCTCTTGTTTTATGGATGTAATATCTTCATTTGGTACAAATTCGAGTCTTTTAGCTTAGGTTTCTTGATTTTCCAAAACTACCTTTTTACTTGTTTACTTTTCCACATTCCTGGTGTCCACATATGTCTGATGGTTCTAAGTTTTCCTAGGACTAGATTGCTTATAGGTGATAGATATAAGTGTCCTTTGCCATTGTGTAAGTAGTTTTGTTTTATCATTATGCCTGAATGGGAAAGCTGATGCGGAGCTCTGGGTCCATGGCTGGATGGATAGCCCTTTGGCTGTGAATCTCCAAAATGCCAGGAAGCCTAAACCATTAGCCTGCCCCCCTCACAACCAGGTCTGTTTCTCTAGAAGCTCTCTGGCTTCTTTCCCTGGTGATGAACACTGGATTGCCAGGCCCTGGCAACTTTACCACATGGGCTCCAATCCCCCTACATTTCTCCAGGAAGTTCTCTTCCCTGGCCCCCTGTGGCCCTCTTTCACATGTAGATTTGCCTCTGGATTCCTCCACTGGACTTTTTGTAGCATCATTCTCTCCTCTGCTTTTCTTCTCCCAGAAGTATGTGAAATCTTTCATCTACTGAAAGCCCCTCCCTTTATTCATTTCTTTTGTTATTATTGTTGTTACTCAATGGTAGCATATGGAGAAAAATAGATTTTGTCAGATCGTCCTCTTAAAATGGAAACTTCTTTTAACTTGCTTAACTTAGCATTTGGTAAAATTACTTGAACAAAATATCCTACTAACATCCAAATGGAACATGTATTTAGAAACAGTATTATATATGGATTTGAGGAGATTATTAAATTAATCTGATTATGGGAATAAATTTTATTATGTCCTTTATGATGAAAACTGTGTCAGGATCTCCATGTGTAGAATTTTTTATTGTACTACATGTTTCAGTAATGTAGCTTAGGCATCCTGATGTTCCTAAACCCTGGGGTGTGAAATCTTACAACTGAGTACTTTTCCAAGTAGCAAAATGATTCTAAAAATGTTTCAATGAAAACCCATGTTCTATCCAATGGCACTCAATTCTCTTTAGGGCAATAAACCTGGTTAGCCTTCACACCCTTCACAAAAGATTCCCAACTCATTTGTTCACTTATCACTTCTCTTTATCTCTCTGCCTTCAACTTGCCACATGGAAAAGCACAAAAGTGGCTTTCCTCAACGAATATAATCTCAACCTGTCAGATATAAAACTTCTGCTCAAAATTCAGGCTGAATAAAAACAATCTGAAGGAAGATCATCTAAAGTAGTGTTTCCTAAACTCTGTTCTGTGAAGCACTAGCCCTGCCAGATGTCAGCAGGTCCTCATGGACTAAAGAAATTCCATGATTAACCAAATGCACAATTGCATATTAAAGGGTCTGAAAAGGAAGGCCCCATAGGAACCAATGTGTTTAATTTCATTTAAACCAGATTTTCCCCAACAGTATTTAATCCTGGAACCTTTACTGAGGGATTTTTTTTACCAGAAGCATACACAAGAAATCCACTTCTCCATTTGTTACACAATGCTGCTGGAAAAAAAATCATATCTTATGATACTTGTCATCCAAAGCAATCCACAAAACCAAGTGTCTTTCTGAGTTAGTGTGAAATGGAGGGTGGGAACAGGGGCACTTTACCCTTTCTGATGAGCAGAACCATGAAACTAGTTCCCCTTTTTTGCTCAAGGAAACTCTGAGTCAGACTTAATATTCAGTCTTGGTAAAGATATCGGTCTCTGTGATTAGCATATTTACTTCCTTCCTCTTTTCATATTCTTATTGTTTTGATTTTATTTAATCCTGTTACTATATATTTTGGTGAGCCCTCTTAAAAACATTCCCAAAACAGGTAAAACCAAAATGTCTTAAAAAAAAAACAAAAACCTGCCCAAACTATGACATTTAGTGTTGATATATGATAATGTAATAATCTATGATCATATAGATTAAACAATACAGTCATAGACTATTCACACATTGTGGCAAGTTTCCCAGGACTTCAAACAATTTTTATGTGGATTTCAAATGTAAGAAAATATTTGGCTTTAAAAAAATAATTACTATCATGTTCTTTTGCTATGGTGAAGTATTTGAAAACAAAAAGAAAATTCTCAGTGAAACTATCATTTTATATTTCCATTTCATGGGGGGGGGTGGCTGGGGGATGTGGACTACCTTTAACCAACAATATTTGGACAAGTTTTGTTTCAAAATGCAAATTCATCATCAGAGGAGGTTGACTATTTCCCTAAGCTTCTCTTGAACATATTACCACATGTAGTACACATATCGTACTGATCTTAGGAAATGTCTTCAGCTGGCTTTTTAAGTGACAATGCACAATCCTGGCTAATGGGGGAAGGGAAGCAAGGAGCAAAGAAGAGGATTCAGAGCTGAGGTCTTCAGTGATACACATCCCTTAGAATTTATGTTGAGTTATAATTAAACCACTGTCCCCAGAACATTAAATCATGATGTATGGGAGGCGGTGGGGAGGGAAACCTAAACATCTAGTATTACGATACTAGTTAAATAAGTTATGGTGGTATGCTACAAAACCAATAAAATGGAATTTAAAAAAATATTTAACATGTTTAATGCAGCTTTAAGCACTAGTGAATTTGGAATCATAAATATTTAACCTTTTGATTTTTGTGTTAATCAACATAGTCATCTTCAGTCAGAGATACTAAAACAAAAAACTTAGATTTATTACTCTAAATTCAAAGCACTAAACTGTAAAATACAGAAGAAAGTTAAATAAGTGATACTATTTTGTAAATTTGTAGATGTATACCTCTACTTTTACTAAACTTAGAAAACTCTTTTTCTTTGCCTTTTTTTAAAATTAGGCTCCATGACCTATCGGAGAGGCCCATTGCGGGGATTGAACCCATGACCCTCAGATGAAGACCCAAGCTAAGATAAAGAGTTGGTTGTTCAGCAAACTGAGCTACCCAGTTGCTGCAAAGCTTAAAAGACATTTAAGATTCTCTGTACTACTACATTAGATATAGGTTATTTCAAGTCTTCTTTTCTTTTTTTAAAAAACATATTTATTTAAGAGAGAGAAAGTGTGCAAGAGAAAGCATTGAGTGGGGCGGGGTGGGGGAGGAGGTAGATGGAGAGGGAGAAGCAGACTCTGCTGAGCAAGGAGCCTGACATGGAACCCAATCCCAGGACTCTGGGATCATGACCTGAGCCTAAGACAAACACTTAGCCAACTGAGCCACGCTGGCACCCCTGTTTCAAATTTTTTAAAGCCTAACATGTATGTCTATATTCAGAGAAAAAAAATCTACAGAATTATAATGATGCATATTTACAAAACTATTTTCCCTGTTGTGGGATGTTTGTTTTCTTTTTCATGCTTTTCTGTGTTTTCTACATTTTCTACAGTCAACATATATATAATTTTTAATATGGAAGGGGAAAAAAAACTTTAAAGTATCCATGTCTGGTTACGTACCCTTTCTCCTTCCACACTGAACAGATCTGGTTTAGGTTTATGACCCCATACCTCTCACCCTCTTCTGTCTGGGGCTTAATAGGGTGAAGTCGCCCCATCTGCCTGCAGGTGGATGATCAGGAATGGGTATAGGCTCACTCTGACCAGGAGACTGGGGGGCAGGTTTCCTGGAAATTTCTGAAAAAATGTCTTTGATACAAGAGAGCTTGGTTCTTGTCTCACTGAATCTAAGGATGAATCTCAAGGACACAGGTGAGTGAGTAAAGGGTTAGAAGTTTATTAAGTAAAGATACAGAGCATGCTCTCAGGAGTGAGAGGGGTCGGGACAGTGTTGCCACTGGTTGGTCTTTCATTGAGTGTCTAATCAGGGAACCTAAATCCTTTTAACATATCCACTGATATCACCATTGAGTAAAGGACTAGTGATAACATCTTTAATGGCTTATTTCCTTTTTGGAGTCTGATGATTTTTTGTTGGTTACAAGTTACCTGTTATAACAAGACACCCTCCCCACCCATACCTTATGGCAGGGGGATCTGGCTTGTTCCTTTGTCTCTGGTTTCCTTACACCTCAGCATTTTGGGGATTTTTGTAAGCCTGCTTCCGGGGCCCCCTGCCTAGCCCCATTTGTCCCTAACTCATCTTCACTTTTGAGCAAGACCTGCAGGAACAGACAACTGCTTTCTGTTCCTGAAGTCTGCAACAGGTTGAGAGGCCTGCTGCCATGGGATGAAACCAGCACATAGAAAGGAGCAGCAGAGGCCAGGGCTTCAGGGTCAGCCAGCACGGAGCCGTCTGACTGCTGACTACTCAGGAGAACTGATACCTGTCATCATGTTTAAGCCAATTCAAACTGGGATGTCTATTCCTTTCATCCTAAAGCACAAGGATAGAAGAGGCTTCTTTTGAAATCCTTGCTTCTATTGGCCTTTGGACAAAGTTTTCCTCCTTTGATTCAACCTGTCAGCTCTAGCAAGTGAGCAAAGTTTAGTTGATTTGAGACCAGTAAGCAGATGGTGGCTTCCAATTTTCCTTCCCAGAAAATATATTCACTATATGAAGCTTAAGATTATTCATGTGTTTTCTTTTCTGAAGAAGGGTATTTATTTTTAATGCACTGAGCAGAGGAATAAGTTCCGGAATCACTTTCTTTGAATGAAATTTCACCCTCTGAGCTTTCTACTCTACACAAAAATGGGGTTTCCAGTTGTAACCCATCTTTTGGGAGCCCTAAATAAAATTGTCAGGGAGCTGAGTGTGAGCTCAGCTCTGGAATAGCACTGACTCACATGTCCCCAGAGTCTGGTGGAGGGAGTATCATGATGAGAACAAGCTGGTGTGGATGTGCAGAGGACCATGGCACAGCAAGAGAATGCTCCATCTAGAGAAGGCAGCAGTCCTGCTTGTTGGCAGACCATTGTTCCAGGCAAGGTTGTGCCTGGCCGGATATTCTGGACTGCCCTGGGCCTGCTGATATTCAGACACCGCACGCTAGACGTGTTCCAGTCAGAGAAAGGCCCTGCGAGTTTCTTTCTTCCCTCCATCTGAACACTGTTTTGTTAATAATGCAGCCTGCGCTTGCTCTGTGGGCTGTCTCTGAAGTGGGGTCAGCCAGAGTCCCCAAGGCTTTTTTCCCTTCAGCTACCTTCAAGAAGGCCTGTCCCATCCTGTACATAAGTGGAGAAGAAAATAATTGCCCTTCTCACATCTCTAACTGTATGGAGATCTATTTCACAGTAAAATCATTTGATGATTATCCAAATGATAAATTATGTTTATGCATGTACATTATTTCTTGTTTTGAATTTGTGTTAGATAAATGTCTAAGAGACAGAGAGAGACTCTTGGATTAATGGCACTGATATCTGGTTACTCTTAATAGAGACACAATAACGAGATTTTTTTGTTTGCCTGGGTAGTCTTTAATGCAGGATTTGGGAAATTCCATCTTGTTAAATTAGACCCATAATCCTAATTTACAAAAATTTTCCTATTTCTGAGCCTGTCATCCACTAAATTCACTATCATTATGTGTCATCTGCATGTTTGAGAAACACATGGTTTCTCTGGTTTGGTTTCTCTGGTTTAGGCAGTCCCTAAAACATGTTTGTTCAGGAGAGGATCAAGGGTAGAGCTCTGTGAGATGCCAGCAGAAGCCCCTTCCTCATTATTTAGTTCATAAAAATCCATCTAAGGGGGTCCTCACCTCTCCAAATTACCCAGAAGGAAGAACAAGAGACTTAATCCATGATCTCCCTGCGTGGACAGAACACACGTGGCTAACAATGCAAGCAGATCAGTGGATGCCTGGACTGGGGTACAGGCAGTTAGCCTGGGTCATACTACTGAGCTCAATCTACCAACTTAGAAGGAAGATGTTCTTGCTTAAGAAGGACTTCTAAACACACCCTTTTTGAACTTGGCCACAGCAACTTATTGCAAGATACACCCATAAAGGCAAGAGAAACAAAAGCAAAAATGAATTATTGGGACTTCATCAAGTTAGAAAGCTTCTGCACAGCAAAAGAAACAGTCAACAAAACTAAAAGACAACCTACAGAATGGGAGAAGATATTTGCAAATGACCTATCAGATAAAGGGCTAGTGTCCAAGATCTATAAATAACTTACTAAACTCAACAGCAAAGAAGCAAACAATCCAATCACGAAAAGGTCAAAAGACTTGAACAGAAATTTCACCAAAGAAGACATATACATGGCCAACAAGCACATGAGAAAATGCTCCACATCACTGGCCATCAGGGAAATATAAATCAAAACCACAATGAGATACCACCTCACACCAGTGAGAATGGGGAAAATTAACAAGACCAGAAACAACAAATGTTGGAGAGGATGTGGAGAAAGGGGAACCCTCTTGCACTGTTGGTGGGAATGTGAACTGGTGCAGCCACTCTGGAAAACTGTGTGGCAGTTCCTCAAAGAGTTAAAAATAGATCTGCCCTATGACCCAGCAATTGCACTGTGGGGGATTTACCCCAAAGATATAGATGCAGTGAAACGCCAGGACACCTGCACCCCAATGTTGATAGCAGCAATGTTCATATTAGCCAAACTGTGGAAGGAGCCTCGGTGTCCAACAAAAGATGAATGGATAAAGAAGGTGTGCTCTATGTATACAATGGGATATTACTCAGCCATTAGAAATGACAAATACCCATTTGCTTCCATGTGGATGGAACTAGAAGGTATTATGCTGAGTGAAATAAGTCAATTGGAGAAGGACAAACATTATATGGTCTCATTCATTTGGGGAATATAAAAATTAGTGAAAGGGAATAAAGGGAAAGGAGAGAAAATGAGTGAAAATATCAGTGAGGGTGACCAAACATGAGAGACACCTAACTCTGGGAAACGAACAGGGGTAATGGAAAGAGAGGTGTGCAGGGGGTTGGGGTGACTGGGTGATGGGCACTGAGGGGGGCACTTGGTGGGATGAGCACTGGGTGTTATGCTATATGTTGGCAAATTGAACTCCAATAAAAAATTTAAAAAAAAATAAAATCCATGATATATATATATATATTTTTTTTTTTTTAAAAAAAGGGCTTCTAAACCCCTAGGCTGTAAATAAAACTTCTCTAAATATTCTTCTTGGGTTTGTATGGCTTTATTTCTTATATTTAAATTTTTATTCATCGGGAGTTTGTGTGTATAGCATGTACAAGGGGATTCAACATTCTTTTTTCCTAGGTGATAGGTAGTTGTGCTAGGACTTTCCTTTACCAATAATTTGGATAATATTTTAAACATCAATAAACATCAATAGGGATGCCTGGTTGGCTCAGTGGTTGAGCGTCTGCCTTTGGCTCAAGTCGTGATCCCGGATACCCGAGATCGAGTCCCACATTGAGTTTCCTGCATGGATCCTGCTTCTCTTCCCTTTGCCTATGTCTCTGCCTCTGTGTGTGTGTGTGTGTGTGTGTGTCTTTCATAAATAAATAAATAAAATCTTTTTTAAGAAAATTTATTTATTTACGAAAGACACAGAGAGAGGCAAAGACACAGGCAGAGGGAGAAACAGGCTCCACGCAGGGAGCCCGATGTGGGACTTGATCTTGGGTTTCCAGGATCACACACTGGGCTGAAGGCAGCACTAAACTGCTGAGCCATCCAGGCTGCCCCAAATAAATAAATTTTTTTAAAAAATCAATAAAAAATATTTCCATCTATATTCATAGGAGGCACTGGTCTATTCTCTCTTTTTATTGTTCGTGTTATAAAGGTGTGTGTTCAAGTGATGCTAGATTTGTGAAATAAATTGAGCATATTGCCACATTTCTATAGTTTGAGATAGATGAAATGAAATTGGAATTAACTGAGAATTGGGACTCAGTTGGGATCATCTGGTCCCAGGTACTCTCATCAGTGGTATATTTTTAATTGCCATTTCAGGTTCATCTATGGTAATGGATTTATTCAAGGTGTCCACTTCTTGGTATAATTCTAGTAATTTTATATTTTGCAAGGAAACCATATGTTTCCAAATATATTGCCACAGGGTTGTAAGTAATATTTTTTACAACAGTCTCACCTGTCTCTGTATCTACAATTTTCAGATTTTGCCATTCTATTTGTGCATACTTTTGCTGTTTCATTTTACCTTTATCAGTCTCACAAAAGTTTATGTTACAGTCTTTTCAATGAAATATTTTTGGATTTGTGTATCTTTTCTTTTTTTTTTGGGATTTGTGTATCTTTTCTATGTTTCCTTTCTATGTTTCTATTACATAGATTTTAGCCTTTATCTTTATTAAGTTCTCCTTCTAATCCTTTGTGCTTTAATTTCTTGTTCCCTTACTAATTTCTTAAAATGAGAACTGCTGTGGGTTGAATTGTGTCCCCCATCCCAAACAATATGCTGAAATCCTAACCTCCTATATCTAAGAATCTGACCTTACCTGGAAAGAGGGCCATTGCAGATATAATTAGTTAAGGTGAGGTCATACTGGAGTAGGATGGGTCCTTAATCCCATATGACTGGTGTCCTTACACAAAGATGGCCATGTGAAGACACAGAGGCAAAGGGAGAACAACATGTAAAATGGAGGCAGAGATTGAAAGATATATGGTGCTACAAGCCAAGGAACATCTGTATCTACCAGAAACTGAAAGAGGTAAGGAGAGATCTTCTTCCCTGGAGGTTTTGGAGGCAGCATGACCTGGCTAACACCTGATTTCAGACTTCTAGTCTTCAGAAGTATGAAAGAATAAACTTTTGTGGCTTTAAGCCACACAATTTGTGGTGCTTTGTTGTGGCAGCCCTAGGAAACCAATACTTGCACTAAGTTCCCTATTTATTTTTAAATTTTCATCAATAAGAAACATTTTTAGGACTTTATATTGTTTGCTGAGTGAGCTTGACTTTTTGTAAATATTGTTGATTTTTGTTTTTGCTTTCCATATGGATTATAATTTCACTTTGATTTCTTTTGATCAAAAGATTTCATAATTTTCAAGTAAAGAAGTTTAAAAACTTATGCTTTTATTAATGATTTCTAATTTTATTAAATTATTATTATAACCCTGTCAAATTCCTAACTTTTAAATTTCTTAAAATTTTCTTCATACCTAAGAAATTTATCACTTTTTGTCAGTGTTATATGGAAAAATGGGGAAAAAAAGGTATGTTTCTATTTTAACAAATGTGACATTCCATATGTATCTATTAATTGATTTTCTTGATCAGTTTATTAAATTTCTCTATGTCCTTACTCATCTTGGTTCAGTTTTTTTAAGAATTATTTTAGAATTTCCCTTTATGATGGTATTTTAATTTCTTTTTTAAATTGTAATTAATTTTTAAAATTTACTTACATATGTACATACAATTGTACAAGAAAATACAGAAGACTGATATCACTGAAAATGGTGGAGCAGAGACCTCCAGGGCCCGTCAGCTAAAAAATGGTCAGATTCAACATTGATAGAACTCAAATCCAGTCAAAAACTTACAATAATCAAGGAAAATATTTTTCTTTTTTTTTTAAGGTTTTATTTATTTATTCATGAGCAAGACAGAGAGAGAGGAGCAGAGACACAGGCAGAGAGAGAAGCAGGCTCCATGCAGGGAGCCCGACTTGGGACTCATTCCTGGGTCTCCAGGGTCACACCCTGGGCTGAAGGCAGCGCTAAACCGCTGAGCCACCAGGGCTGCCCTCAAGGAAAATCTTAATAAAGAAAGAAGTTCCTTTATTGCAGTAAGAGAGCACTATGGTTCTCTTTAAATCTTCTATCAACCCCCACTACCTGATCAATGGTGGCCATGAAGCTAGCAGCCCTACATTTTTAATGCAGGTATCTAGTGCCAGGGACAGCAATATAGACCTTATCCTCAAGAATTGTCATTATGTGTTTTGACCTGTCTGGCAGTTTCCTGAAAGACTGGTGCAAGGGTGTGTCTTTATTTTGTCCATCCCAGAAGAGGCAGAAGAAAGAATCAGAGAACTTGAATGTAGATCAAGTGAGATTATCAATTTTGAGAAGTTAAAAGATAAAAGAATGACCTGTGGGGATCCATCATGTGTACCAAAAAATATAAAACGGGAGTCCCAAAGGGACGCCTGAGTGGCTCAGTGGTTGAGCGCCTTGGCTCAGGGCGTGATCCCAGATTCCCGGGTACAAGTCCCACATCGGGCTCCTTGCATGGAGCTTGCTTCTCCCTCTGCCTGTGTCTCTGCCTCTCCCGCTCTGTGTGTCTCTCATGAATAAATAAACGGGAGTCCCAGAAGGAGAGGAGAGAGAAAAGAGTCAGAAAAAATATTTCAAGAACTAATGGCATACAACAGCCCACATTGGATGAAAGATATGAATCAGCACATCCAAGAAGCTCGGTAAACTCCAATTTCGATAAATCCAAAGAGGTTCACACCAAGACACATTATAATCACACTGTCTTCAGACAAAGAGAAAAAATCTTGAAAGCAACAAAAGTAAAGCAACTCATCATTTACAAGGGATCTTCAGTAAGATTCATAATCTCTCTCGGAGGAACATTGGAGACCAGTAGTCAGCAGAATGACATATTTAAAATAGTGAAAGAAAAAAAGCTAACAAAGAAGTATCCTATATATGGCAAAACTATACTTCAAAAGTAGAGGAAAGGACCCCTGGGTGGCTCAGCGGTTAAGCGTCTGCCTTTGACTCAGGTAGTGATCCCGGTCTGGATCCCACATCGGGGTCCCTGTGAGGAGCCTGCTTCTCCCTCTGTCTATGTCTCTGCCTCTCTCCCTGTCTTTCATGAATAAATAAATAAAATCTTTTAAAAAAGTAGAGGAGAAGTTAAGACATTACAAAACGTACAAAAACTGAGATAATTTATAATAAGTTCATGTTACCTAAAAGAAATGCTAAAGAAAGTCCTTCAGACTGAAATGAAAGGACACTGGAGAGTAACCAGAAGCCATAAAAAGGAAAAAAAAAAAAAGCAATGGCAGCTATATAGGTCAATGTAAAAGCTAGTGTTTTTTTAATTTAAAAATTAGCTAACATATAGTACATACTTATTTTCACATGCAGTGTTCAGTAATTTATCACTTGTGTATAAGACCCAGTGCTCTCACATCGTGTGCTCTCCTTAATGCCATCACCAAATTACCCTTACCCCACTCATCTCCCCTCCAGCAAACCTTAGTTTATTTCCTATAGTTAAGAGTCTCTTATGGTTTGTCTCCCTCTCTGACTTCCCATTCAGTTTTTCCTCCCTTACCCTATGGTCGTCTGTGCTGTTTCTTATTTTCCACACATGAGTGAAACCATATGATAATTGTCTTTCTCTGTTTGACTTAGTTCACTCAGCATAATACCCTCCAGCTCCATCCATGTGGATGTAAATAGTAAGTATTCATCCTTTCTGATGGCTGAGTAATATTCCATTTTATATATATACAACATTTTCTTTATCCATTCATCTGTCAATAGACATCTTGACTCTTTCTACAGTTTGGCTCTTGTGGACATTGCTGCTATAAACGTTGGGGTGCAGCTGCCCCTTCAGATCACTACATTTGTATCTCTGGGGTAAATATCTAATAGTGCAATTGCTGGGTCATAGGGTCTCTCTATTTTTCACTTCTTGAGGAACCTCCACACTGTTTCCCAGAGTGGCTGCACCAGTTTGCATTCCCATCAACAGTGTAAGAGGGTTCCTCTTTCTCCGCATCTTCTCCAACATTTGTTGTTTCCTGTCTTGTTCATTTTAGCCATTCTGACTGGTGTGAGGTGATATCTCATGTGGTTTTGATTTGTATTTCCCTGATGCCAAGTGATGTGAGTCATGTGTCTATTAACCATTTTTTCATGTGTCTATTAACCATTTGTGTGTCTTCTTTGGAGAAATATCTTTATTTATTCATGAGAGACACAGAGAGAGAGGCAGTGACATAGGCAGAGGGAGAAGCAGGCTCCATGCAGGGAGCCCGACGTGGGACTTGATCCCGGGTCTCCAGAATCACGCCCTGGGCTGAAGGCAGGTGCTAAACCACTGAGCCACCCAGGGTGCCCATTTGGGAGAAATATCTGTTCATGTCTTCTACCCATGTCTTGACTGGATTATTTGTTTTTTGGGTGTTGAGTATGATAAGTTCTTTACAGATCTTGGAAACTAGCCCTTTATCTGATAAATCATTTGCAAATATCTTCTCCCATTTGATACATTGCCTTTTAGTTTTGTTGACTGTTTCCTTTGCTGATGAAGTCCCAATAGTCCATTTTTGCTTTTGTTTCCTTACCTTTGGAGACATGTCTAGCAAGAAGTTGCTGTGGTCAAAGAGGCCAAGGTCAAAGAGGTTGCTGTCTATGTTCTCCTATAGGATTTTGATGGATTCCTGTCTCACATTTAGGTCTTTCATCCACTTCGAGTTTATCTTTGTGTATGGTGTAAGAGAATGGTTGTTTCATTTTTCCGCATGTGGCTGTACAGTTTTCCCAGCACCATTTGTTAAAGAGATGGTCTCTTTTCCATTGAATATTCTTTCCTACTTTGTTGAGATCAGTTGACCACAGAGTTGAGGGCCCATTTCTGGGTTCTCTATTCTATTCCATTGATCTATGTGTCTGTTTTTGTGCCAGTACCACACTGTCTTGATGATTACAGCTTTGCAATATAGTGTGAAGTCTGGCATTGTGATACCACCAGCTTTGGTTTTCTTTTTCAACATTCCTCTGACTATTTGGGGTCTTTTCTGGTTCCACACAAATTTTAGGATTATTTATTCCAGCTCTATGAAAAATAACGGTGATATTTGGTTAGGGATTGCATTGAATGTGTAAATTGTTCTGGGTAGCATAGACATTTTAAAATATTTATTCTTCCAATCCACAAGCATGAAATATTTTTCCATCTTTTTGTGTCTTCCTCAGTTTCTTTCATAAGTGTTCTGTAGTTTTTAGAGTATAGATCCTTTACCTCTTTGATTAGGTTTATTCCTAGCTATCTTATGGCTTTGGGTGCAATTGTAAATGGAATCAATTCCTTAATTTCTCTTTCTTCTGCCTTGTTAGTGTATAGAAATGCAACTGATTTATGTACACTGATTTTATATGCTGCCACATTGCTGAATTGCTGTATGACTTCTAGCAATTTGAGGGTGGAGTCTTTTGGGTTTTCCACAGAAAGTATCATATTATCTGTGAAGAGTGAGAGTTTGACTTCTTCTTTGCCAATTTGAATGCCTTTTATTTCTTTTGTTGTCTGATTGCTGAAGCTGGGACTTCCAGTACTATGTTGAACAGCAGTGGTGAGGGTGGGCATCCCTGTCATGTTCCTGACCTTAGTGAAAAGCTCTCAGTTTTACTCCATTGAGAATGATATTTACTGAGGGCTTTTCATAGCTGGCTTTTATGATATATATTTTAAAGATTTTATTTATTTATTCATGAAAGACACACACACACACACACACAGAGAGAGAGAGAGAGAGAGAGAGAGAGAGAGAAAGAGAGAGAGAGGCAGAGACACAGGCAGAGGGAGAAGCAGGCTCCATGCAGGGAAACTGATGCGGGACTCGATTCCGGGACTCCAGGATCACACCCTGGGCCGAAGGCAGGTGCTAAACTGCTGAGCCACCCAGGGATCCCCAGCTTTTATGATATTGAGATATATTTCCTCTGTCTATATGCTGTGGAGACTTTTTTTTTTTTTTTTTTTTTTTTGCTGTGGAGACTTTTAATTAAAAAAGCATGACATATTTTGTCAAATGTTTTCTCTGCATCAATTTAGAGGATCACATGGTTCTTGTCCTTTCTTTTATTAATGTGATGTATCCCACTGATTGATTTGTGAATGTTGAAGCACCCCTGCAGCTCAGGAATAAATCCCACTTGGTTATGATGAATAATCCTTTTAAAGTACTGTTGGAGCCTATTGGCTAGTATCTTGGTGAGAATTTTGGCATTCACATTTGTCAGGGATATAAGTCTGTAATTCTCCTTTTTGTGGGGTCTTTGTCTGGTTTTGGGGTCAAGGTAATACTGGCCTCATTGAACAAGTTTGGAATTCTTTCTATTTCTATTTTTTGAAACAGCTTCAGAAGAATATTATTTTTTCTTTATTTCTTTATTTTTTTATTTAATTTTTAAAGATTTTATTTATTTATTCATGAGAGGCAGAGAGAGAGAGAGAGAGAGAGGCAGAGACATAGGCAGAGGGAGAAACAGGCTCCATGCAGGGAGCCCAATGTGGGACCCCAACCCAGGTCTCCAGGATCACAACCTGGGCCGAAGATGGCGCTAAACCGCTGAGCCACCCGGGCTGCCCCTTTTCTGGTTTTGATTTCATTGAATTCTGCTCTAATCTTTATTATTTCTCTTCTCCTACTTGATTTGGGCTTTATTTGCTGTTCTTTCTCCAGTGCCTTTAGCTGGAGAAAGAGGTTAGCTTGTTTATCTGAGATTTTTTCCAATTTTTTGAGAGAGGCTTGTACTTCCCTCTTAGGACTGCCTTTGCTGTATCTAAAAAGGGTTTGAACAGTTGTGTTTTCATTTTCATTCATTTTATTTTATTTTTTTTAATTTTAAATTTTTATTTTTTCATTTTCATAAATTTTGAAAATTTTAATATCCTGGTTTACTAATTCATTCTTTAGTATAATGCTCTTTAACCTCCAAGTGTTTGCATTCTTTCCAATTTTCCTCTTGTGACTGAGTTCAAGTTTCAAAGCATTGTGGTCTGAAAATATGCAGGGAATAATCCCAATCTTTTGGTACCAGTTGAGACCTGATTTGTGACCCAATATGTGGTCTCTTCTGGAGAATGTTCCATGTGTACACAAGAAGAATGTGTATTCTGTTGCTTTAGGATGGAATGCTCGGTGTATGTCTATGAAGTCCATCTGGTCCGCTGTGTCATTCAAAGCCCTTCTTTCCTTGTTGATCTTCTGCTTAGATGATCTGTCCATTGCTATGAGTGGGGTGTTGAAGTCCCCTACTATTACTGTATTATTATCAATGTGTTTCTTTAATTTGGTTATTAATTGGTTTATATAATTGGCTGCTCCTATGTTAGGGAAATAAATATTTATAATTGTTAAATCTTCTTGTTGGAAAGATCCTTTAAGTATGATATATTGTCCCTCTTCATCCTTTACTACAGTCTTTGGTTTAAAATCTAATTTGTCTGATATGAGTATTGCTGCCCCAGCTTTCTTTTGAGGTCCATCAGCATGATAAATGGTTCTCCACCACCTCACTTTCAATCTGGAGGTGACTTTAGGTCTAAAATGAGTCTCTTGTCGATCACAAGAGATCACCCATCTCTTGGATGGGTCTTGCTTTTTTATCCAATCTGATACCCTGTGTCTTTTGATTGGAGCACTTAGCCTATTTACATTCAGAGTAACTATTGAAAGATAGGAGTTTAGTGCCATTGTGTTAAGTCCCTGTTTCTATGGATTATCTCTATTTCTTTCTGGTCTATGTTACTTTTGGGCTCTCTCTTCACTTACAGGATCCCCCTTCATATTTTTTGAAAGGCTGGTCTAGTGGTCACATATTCTTTCAGTTTCTGTCTGTCCTAGAAGCTCTTTATCTTTCCTTCCATTCTGAATGACAGCCTTGCT
Source organism: Nyctereutes procyonoides (assembly GCF_905146905.1). NCBI lineage: Eukaryota > Metazoa > Chordata > Mammalia > Carnivora > Canidae > Nyctereutes > Nyctereutes procyonoides. Next base: position 41,992,126 of record NW_026575049.1, on the reverse strand, counting down.
GGATAAAGTATTCTTTACTGCATGTTTTTCTCATTGGTATGCTGAATATATCAGGCTAGCCCTTTCTGGCCTGCCAGGTCTCTGTGGAGAGGTCTGCTGACAATCTAATGTTCTTACCCCTGTAGATTAAGAACCTCTTGTCTCAAGGGACACCTGGGTGGCTCAGCAGTTGAGCATCTGCCTTTGGCTCAGGTCATGATCTCAGGGTCCTGGGATTGAGTCACCCATCAGGCTCCCCACAGGGAATCTGCTTCCCCTTCTGCCGTGTCTCTGCTTCTCTCTGTGTGTCTCTCACGAATAAATAATAAAATCTTAAAAAAAATATAAAAGAACCCTTGTCTTGAGCTGCTTTCAGGATTTTCTCTTTATCTCTGAAATTTGCATTCTATTTTTTAAAATCTATTTTTACTGATTTTGGGAAGGGGTCTTTCTACTTCTACGATTTGAATGTCTGTTTCCTTCCCCAGATTAGGGAAGTTCTCAGCTATGATTTACTCAAATATACCTTGCTCCTCTCTCTCTTTCTTCCCCTTACAGGACCCCAATAATTCTAATATTATTTCATTTTATGGCATTGCTGATTTCTTGAAGCCTCCCCTCATGGTCCATTATTTGTTTTTCTCTCTTTCCCTCAGTTTTCTTCCTTCCATCAACTTGTCTTCTATGTTACTGACTCTCTCTTCTGCTCCTTCTGCCATTTACCCTAGCTGTTAGAGCATCCAATTTAGATTGCATCTCAGTTAGTGCATTTTTAATTTCAACCTGATTAGATTTCATTTCTACATTAAGAGATTCTCTAATATCTTTTATGTTTTTTTCAAGTTTAGCTAGTAACTTTATAATTGTTATCCTGAATTCCAACTCTGACATCTTATTTATATCCATATCAATTAGATCTGTGGCCAGTTGTTCTTTCATTTGTTGTGAATTCCTCTTTCTAGTCATTTCGCTCAAAGCAGAATGGATGAGGGAAAGAGAGACTATAATCTCACAGTGTGGACAAAACAGGATGATTCACTTGGTCCTGACAGTCTTTTGATCTGTGCGTTAGAAGACACTGAATCCCAAAACTGTAAAGAAAACAAAATTTATATATACAAAAAAAAAATTGAATACAGTGAAAGGAAGCTAAAAATGAAGCATATATCTATAAAATGTAAATGTAAAAAATGAAAGTTAAAAAAAGACTTTAAAACAAAGAATTGATAAAATAAGAACTAGTTGAAAAGGGAAATCAAGAAAAAAAAAGAGGGCAGCCCTGGTGGCGCAGCGGTTTAGCGCCGTCTGCAGCCCAGGGTGTGATCCTGGAGACCCTGGATCGAGTCCCACGTCGGGCTCCCTGCATGGAGCCTGCTTCTCCCTCTGCCTGTGTCTCTGCCTCTCTCTCTCTCTCTCTCTCTCTGTCTCTATGAATAAATAAATAAAATCTTTAAAAAAAAAAGAAAAAAAAAAAGAAATGGAAAATTTAAAACTGAGGGTTAAATGAATCACAAGGAAAAGCTTTGAGTTCTCTATACTATTTTCCCCAGCAGTGGAGTTTTGCAGTACTATTTGGTCCGTAAACTTACTATTCACCTGTTTTTCCAGCTGTTCTTTCAGGGGAGGGGCCTACAGCACTGATTCTCAAGTGTCTTTGCCTGGGAGGAGTTGTACTGCCCCTTGTCAGGAGGCTGGGCTTAGTGTAAACTGGTTGCTCTGTGTGGCTTTCGTTCCCTGAAGGCTTTCTGAGACTCTTTAGAAGGTGAAAATAAAAATGGCCATGCCCCAATATCCAGCCCTGGAGCTGAAAGATCCTGGCATGTGCCAAACTCTGCAGACTCCTGATCCTCCTAGGAGAAGGTGGAGGGTCTAGCTATTCTTGTCCTTTACAGGGCCCCAGCGTGGAGAGTGTTTGGGGGGTTGCGTGCTCACCAGCTCCATCCCTCTTGGGGGTAGGTGGAGGTTTGCCATGTTCCAGTCCTTTGCAGGGTCTTGACACAGACAGTGGTCACCTTAATGGCCAAGGTTCACTGTTTATGGTGAACTGAGCTGAGAGCCTCCTCCTGGACTCACCGACCGAAACCAATTTCCCTGTTCCAATGCTTGGGAACTGCCCAGACTCAGGTACCTTTGTTCTTTCTGTGACTCTGGGGACCTTGAGACCCCACTGTCCCATCTGGGATTCTGCACTGCTTTACCACTAAGCATCTTTCAGGCAGGGAAGTCTTTCACTGGAGCAGATTTATAAAAGTTCCAACTTTGTGCTCCAGGGCAATATCACTTTCCAGTAGCTGGCTTACATAGGCTCTCTCCTCAGTACTGTTTATCTTCTGACATATTCCCTCAGTTTCACTTCTTCATATTTCTTCCTTGCAAAGTGGTCACTTTTCTATTTATAGAATTCCAGTCATTCTTTTCTTGTATCTCTGGTTGAATTCATAGGAGTTCAAGATTATTTGATAATAATCTAGCTAAATTCAGGGGACTAGATGAAACCAGGTCCCCTACTCTTCCACCATCTTGCCTCCCTCCTAAAAGCTGTATTATTGCATATTTTACTTGTAATTTCTACTTTATTTCCTAAAAATGCAAAAAACCCCACCCCAATACTTATAAATCCACATTAATGGGTACATAATGTAAAAAGATGTAATTTGTGAGAACAAAAACAAAGGGGTAGATGGAAGTATAAAAGAGCAGCATTTTTATATGCTATTGAAACTAAGTTGGATTAATTTAAACTTGATTGTTATATATCAGTTGTGTTCCCCAAGGTAACCACCAAGAAAAAAATGAAAAAATGCACAGAAAAAATGAGAATAAAATGAAAATTGTACCCTAGAAAATAATCACAAAAGAAGGCAGTAAGGAGAGAATTGAGGAACAAAAATGATATGATATAGGAAACACATAGCAAAATGGCAGAAGTAAGTCCTACCATATCAGTGATCACTTCAAATGAAAATGGATTATATTTACTAGTAAAAAGACTGAGATTTGTAGAATGGGCAAAAAAACCATGATCCATCTATTTGCTATCTATAAGAGACTCACTTTATATCCAAAGGCACACAGGTAAAGTAAAAGAATGGAAAAATGTATTCCATGTAAATAGTAACCAAAAGAGAGCTGAGGGTGTATATTCTAATATCAGAAAAATAGACTTTAACACAAAAATTATTACAAGAGACAAAGGACATTATGTATTGATAAGAGTCAATACATTGAGATTTAACCATTATAAACATACATAAACCTAAAAAGTGGGCCTGACAACATCTGCAACAAAAACTGATGGAATTGAGGGGAAAATGCACAGTTCTACAATAATAGTTGGAGACTTTAATACTTCCCTTTCAATAATGGATAGAATAGTTAAATGGAAGATCAGTAAGGGAACATAAGACTTGAATGACACTACTCACCAACTAGACTTAATGAACATAGAACACTTCACCCAACAATAGCAGAATACGTATTCCTCTCAAGAGTATATGGAACATTCTCCAAGATAAACCATATGTTAAGCTACAAAATGAGTCTCAATAAAATTATGAATATTGAAATCACACAAAATATTTTCCCCAGCCACAATGGAATAAAATTAGAAATAATAGAAGACAAATGGAAATTTTGTACATATGTTTAAATTAAACCACACATTAAAAAAAAAACCAACAGTGGTTCAGAGAAATTACAAGTGAAATTTAAAAAGAGACAAATGAAAAGAAAAAAGACAATATAACTAAATTTATGGGATGCAGTGAAGGCAGGGCTCAGAGAAAAACTTATAGCTGCAAATACCTACATAGAAAAAGAAGATTCCAATCAGTTACCTAACTTTATATCTTAAGGAAGTAGAAAAAGAAGAGCAAGCTAAACTCAAAGTTGGCTCAAAGAAAAAAATAATAAAAATTAGAGTGGAGATAAACAAGAAAGAAAGAAGAAAAAAGATAGAAAATAGAAAAACAAGAAGAAGAATCAATGAAATCAAAAGCTGGTTTTTGGAAAGATCAACAAAATTAATGATCTTTTTACTAGGCTGCCCAAGAAAAAAAAAAGAAGACTCAAATTGCTAAATTCAGGAATGAAAGTAGGAGATACATTACTTCAGACCTTATGGAAACAAATGGATTATAAGAGCATAAAATGAGTAATTGTGTCTCAAAAATTAAGTAGTTTAGATAAAATGGACAAATTCTCAGATACACACAAACCACCAAAACTGGCTCAAGAAGAAACAGAATATCTAAACAAACATAAAAAAGTAAAGAGATTAAGTCAGTAATTAAAATCTCCCAACAAAGAAAAGACCAGGACTACAAGTCTTCTTTGGTGAATTCTACAAATCATTTAAAGAAGTACTAATACCAATGATACAGGGCACTTATGAAAAACCCACAGCTAACACCAATGGAGAAAGATTGAAGGTTTTTCTCCCCAAATCAGGAACAAGACAAGAATGCCCACATTTGGCGTTTGTATTCAAAATTGTCCTGGAAGTTCTAGCCAGAGTAATCAGGCAAGAAAAAGATATAAAAAGCCTAATGCCAGTTAAATTTTTTCTTATTTAGATAATTTGATTTTTCTGTCTGGAATCCTATAAGATGTCCTCTTTGTCCACGGTACTCAGGTGTTTTACCAGGATATGCTTGTTCATGTATCTATCCTAAGCAACCTCCCTGTGACTCACTGAATCTTCTCATTGCACATATTTGTATCTTTTTTCAGCTCAAGGAAATGATTCTTCACTGTCTGTTCATTGTCTCTCTCCAGCCTGCTCCTTTTCTTCCTTCAGGAACTCCTATCCTAGATCTGTCCTCGAGGTGTCTTTTGTTTCCCCTCATGACTACATCCTTCTGTATTTTAGCCCTATTGTTTGACTTGTGTCTTTCATTTTATTTTCTTTCTTTTTTTTTAAGTTTTATTTATTTATTCATGAGAGACACAGACTGAGAGATAGAGGCAGAGACACAGGCAGAGGGAGAAGCAGGCTGCCTGTGAGGATGTGAGACTCCATCCTGGATCCTGGGATCACAACCTGAGCCAAAGGCAGGCACCCAACTGCTGAGCCATCCAGGTGTCCCACACGTGATTTTCCATAGCACCATAGGTAGCTCACATGCCCAACATCTCAACAATGGTGGTAACAGTGATGGAAAATTGTCTACTCAATCTTTGGCTTGAAAATATTTTTTAAGTACTAAAATATCTTTTTCTCCTTTTTCTTTTCTTTTTCTTCTTTCCTTCCATCCTTTTGCATTGTTCCTGACAACCTTGAATCACTCATTTATTTTTTTGTCCAAGAGGTAGCATAGTGTAATGGTTAAGAATGTGGGTTCTGAAGCCAGAAAAACTGCCTGGGCTCAAATCCTTGCTCAACCTCTTACCAGCTATGCAACGTTTGGCAAGTTACTTCTTTATGCCTCCATTTTCCCATCTGTAAAATAGGTATAAAAATAATGGAGTTGTTATGCCAAGAATTATATACTTTTCATAACCTCAATTTTGTGCACATTACTCTATGACCACAAGTTCCATCTTTCCAGCTGACTCTCTCTACTATCACAATCCTGATTATTCTTTAGCCTCACTTGTCTTCATTCCGCTTGAAGCTCCTACTCAGCTTCAAGACTGCTGTAAGGAGTTACACCCCTCTTTGAATATATCTTTTATTCCTTTCCCCCCTTTAATTTTTTAAAGACTTTATTTATTTGTTTGACATAGAACACAAGCAAGGGGAGGGGGAGTGGCAGACAGAGAGGGAGAAGCAGGCTCCCCGTGGAGCAGAGAGCCTAGTACAGGGCTCAATCCCAGGACCCTGGGACCATGATCTGAGCTGAAGGCAGATGCTTAACCAACTGAGCCACTCAGGTGCCCAGCTCTCTTTCATTTTTTAAAAAATATTTTATTTTTTATTTATCCATGAGAGACAGAGAGAGGCAGAGACATAGGTAGAAGGAGAAGCAGGCTCCCTGTGGGGGAGTCTGATGTGGGACTCGATCCCAGGACCCTGGGATCACGTCCTGAGCCAAAGGCAGACGCTCAACCACTGAGTGAGGTGCCCCACTCCCTTTCATTTTTAACTTGCTTTACAAAATCACAACTCTGATTATGTGGAATTCTCCTCTCTTGAACCTGTGCATTAGACCATGGATGCAGAAAAATATATGTCCAAGCTGATTGGTGATCCCCTAAATTCTATGCACAGACCTCTGTGGGCCCTGCCTGCTGCCTGGCATTCGTCCTACATTTTCCTTTGCTCTTTCTCCATCCTCACATCTCACTTCTGGCATAATCATCCACAGCAGGGAAGCTTCCTCTTCAGTTGAAGCTGGTGAATTAAGTACCATGGTTTGTAATCGAGTTCAATTTTGGAGCAATTCCAGCATCCTAGGCAATTTGATTTTGCCACCAAATCCTGAAAAGACCTGATATTAACAGGGTGCTTAATCCATCTTGGTGGTTGATTATTTAATTTGAATAAGAAAATATGTTTTGAAAATTTCTGTGCTACACAACATTCCTGACTGGATCACTCCTGGTCATGCTCTGGGCTTCAAGCAGCACATGGTGATGGGTCCTAGTGTCAGCCTGTGCATTGTGTTTGTTTGGACAGTTTTCATGGAAATGTTTCAAGAGACTTATGTGGGCAGCAAAACTGACAGATGGTGGGGTGCCCTACCTTACTAGGAAGAAAGATAAGGAGTTTAAAATTAATTTAACTCTTCCATACAAATGCTTCAGTGAGTGGAATGTATTCTCCAAATCCAGGAAATAGAATTTGGGGGTGGAATATTTCTCTCAGTCTCTCTAGACTTCTTAGAACTATGAGGTCATGGTCATTGGCAAATTCATTATTACAATGTGATTTTTTCTCCTTCCGTATTCCTGTTTCCCAGAATTCCTACACTAGGGGGCCACTCCCAGTTTGAAGGGGATTCCCTATGTATTCACAGCAGTGTCCTAAAAGCCTGTACCTGAGGAGGAGGGAGTAGCTAGACCACATTGCAAAAGCTTCTGGAGACTTGGGAAATGCAGGCAGGTTTCCATGGAGCCTGGGACTCCAGGCACAGTGATGTGACTGGTTGAAGCTGATTCTGCCAAATGAGCTCTGGACTGAGCAAAAGCTTCTAGCTTCAAACTAGCCATATGCAAGGGGAATCCGGGTTGTTGAACTGAGGCAGGGGCCGTGTCATATAGAGCCCTCTCCTGTTTCAACTGTTGCCACCAGTGAGATAGTTCGCACTTCACAAGGGATTATTTACGTGGGTGGTTAAGAAGGTAGAGTTGCACGTCCATCTGAGGGCCGCTGTAGAGGGAAGCATCCATTGACCTTGCCAGTATCTCTCAGGGAGCAGGAAGCAAATGCGGAGAACATCAATAAGCCCCACGTCTGTCAGCAACTCCCAGCAGCCAGATTCTAATGGGCCCAGTGGTAGAGATGAGACCCTACAGCAGGGCATCAGGAGGGGAAAGGAAAGAAATCCTTCTCCTTCTCTGGACATTTGCTAGAAGAGAGTAATTCCATTCTGGGCTGTTTGAGCACTCGACACTCAGGAGGCTAGTTGAACCTAGGCTCTCTCAACAGTTGGGTGGCTTAAAAAAATGTGCTTGCCAGAGTCCAATGCACTTGCTAGGTAACCCCAGGGTGCAGTCAGAGGTGAGAGCAGCCAGGTTCCTGGCACGACAAGAGAAGATGTCTTCCCAGCCTGGGTGGCACTGTGAGTGGAAAGAACAGACATAGGCAGGAGGCGGAGGCTCCAGGCTCTCTTCCTTTCTGTTGTCTATTTTATCCCCCCAACTCTGCATGGACAAATGGCTTTCAGAACAGTAATGCTATTCCTTCATCCTCATCTCCCTGCTTTAGATATCTGAAGAGGAGTAAGGATCTACAGAGCAGATGCAAGAACCCAGGATAACTTTCTGGCACCAAACCAGGGAGAAAGATAGAAGCATAGATTACCAGTGCTTGAAGTCATTTGTCAGATTCTCTCTCCCTACTGAGGGCTGGGCCCCGATCAGTAACTTCCTACTCTATCACTTATCTCCTCCTCTGTGGAGATGAAGGGTGGGTGGCAGGGCTGTTTCTGGAGCAGAAATCCTTTTCCTGGAAACATGAGGTCAGAGAAAGGAGATTGCTGTGACTCCTATCCCCCAACATTTACTTTTGTACTTTAATGAATATACAAATATTTATAAGGCCTATATGGTTCACTCCTAAACTCATCTTTTCACAAGACATGACAGTCTCCAAGGACTGTTCAAAGGTTTATTATATAAAGAGAGCACATGTGTGTGGGTGGACACTTACCTCATACACACTCATGTAGCCTCATCACAGTAGATGCTCAGTTTTAAGGTCTCAGGTGACTTACCCACCTTGCCCATTGCCTGACTAGTTGGCCTTTGTAACTAGGAAAGAACTGAGGAGGTTTGGAAGGAAGGATCAATTTGGAAGATGACTCCAAAGTCCTTCCCACAAACTCCCACCAAGCACCTACTTCCTCTCCTAAGCTAAGCAGCAGCAGAGCTGGAGTTGGCAAGGTGGGACAGACCTTGGGTCCTCAGGATTTTGCCCTGTTGGGCAGGACAAGAGTCTGGGGACTGGAGTCAATAGTCTTGGGCAGGGAGAGAGTTAGTGAGTAGAGATCCTGGATTTCAGGGGACTGTGATGACTAAATCAGAGTCTGGGGAGGACCTGGTGGGGTCCCTGTCCCCACGTCCTGGCCAGGGGTGGATTAGGCATTTGGGATCCTGAGGCAGGCAGAGTAAGAGGCTTTGCAGCTAAAAAACACCAGTACTAAATCTCACCTAACCATGGTCTAGGAACTGGGCTAAGCACTTCTATTGCCTCAGTAACAACAACCATATAAAGAAGTTTACTTATTTCATTTTACAAAGGAGGGAAGTAAGGGACAGAGAAAAGTTCAGTGATTTGCCCAAGGTCACACAGCTAGCACTTGGCAGAGCGGGGATCCCAGTTTGGCTTCTAACCACCATGTCATGTTGTCCTCCTGGGGAACTTTGTGATTTAGTTATTATGTGAATTTACCCAGCTCAGGATCCACATTACATTAACCTGTCATGTCTCTTTAATCTTCTCCAGTCTGTGACAATTCCTCAGCCCTTCATTGTCTCTCTTGACCTTGACATTTTTGAAGAGTACAAACCAGCTATTTCATAGAATGTCTTCAATTTGGGTTATCTGATGTTTCCTCACGATTAGGTGCAGATCATGCATCTTTGAAAGGAATATCACAAACAGGGTGATAACCGTTTTGAGTGACATGATGTATCAATTCTGTGGTTTTTTAGCACATTCACAAAGTTGTACAAGCATCATCACTATTCATTTAAAGACACTTCTTTAAAAGACTATTTATTTGAGAGAGAGTAGGAGTGAAGGGAGGAGGAGAGGGAGAACGAGAAGCAGATTCCCACTGAGTGGGGAGCTTCACACAGGGCTTGATCTCGGGACTCTAAGATCATGACCAGAGCCAAAAGTCAACTGACTGAGCAACCCAGATACCCCCAGATACCCCCCGTCATCACTATTATCTAATCCCCAAGTGACCGCATTTGGAGCTAGGGCCTTTAGAAGGTAATTAAGCTTAAATGAGGCCATAAGGATGGGGAGCTGATCCAGTAGGATCCATGTCCTTAGAAGAAAAGGAAGAAATCTCTCTCTCTTCTTCTAACCCCTTCCACTGTCCCCCTCTCTCCCTCTCCCTGCATATACACGGAGAGAGGCCATTTGAGCACACAGAAAGAAGGCAGGAAGAGAATTCTCACCAGAAACTAACCCTGATAGAACCTCAATCTTAGACTTTCCAGTCTCAAAAGCTGTGAGAGAATGAAATTCTGCTTAAGCCACAGGGTCTGTGGTCTTGTTGTGGCCCCAGCTGACTAATACACATTCACTTTCTTTCTTTCCTCCTTGTCAGTCCCTCCCCCCTCTCTTTTTGGGTGCTATTATTATACTCTGTTTCTCATTTCCAAGGCCATTATCAGTGAATATGTAACTTTCAAAGATATACTCTAAAATGAAACCTGGCCCTCTCCATATTATTACTGTAGCCAGAATGTCCTACAATGCATTTTTGTCTTCTCCTTCAAGGATCCCTATACCATACTTGATTCCTCTTTCCTTCAACACGGTTGTACTGTCTATGAAGGGATTATTTATCTAGTCTGGTTTCCTCTGGGCACACAGCAGATAAGGGCTGAGCCAGATAGTATACAATGATTATTTATTTCATGTATGATGTTTGATTTTCCTTAATAATTGCTTCATGTTTTTATTTGTTTAGTTTTCTTTCTTTCTTTCTTTCTTTCTTTCTTTCTTTCTTTCTTTCTTTCTTTCTTTTTTTAAGATTTTATTTATTTATTCATAGACACACACACAGAGAGAGAGGCAGAGACAGACAGAGGGAGAAGCAGGCTCCATGCAGGGAGCCTGATGCGGGACTCCATCCTGGGTCTCCAGGATCACACCCCAGGCTGCAGGCGGCGCCAAACTGCTGCACCACGGGGGCTGCCCGCATTTGCTTAGATTTCTATGGGATTCCCATTAGTATTTTTTTCTCTTGCTCTAAGATCCATTTTAGGTCTATCAATTTATAATCCAGATGATGAAATATGAAATAATTTACCAAACCATTTGTTTTTTCTGGGACCTCTCTCTTGGAATTCTCCACTCTCCTGCTCTAGTCCGGGCCGTTTGCTTTCTAGGACTACTGTACTGTTATCAGTACCATCCTGAGGCCAAGACCTAGAGCGACCCCTGACCCAAGTTCTGTGCTTTGAAAGTTCTCCAGGAATTTCCCTCCCCACAGGGTGAGCAGTCTGTAAGGTAAAAGGGTCAGGCCAACCAGAACCTTGCTCCTCCTTTCATACCATACCCTGGATACTTTGAATCCTGGAATTCCCTGATCATATTGCTGTGAGTCTGCTTCCAGGGGCAGTGGGAGCCTCTTCTCTGAGTCTGTTACCCTGGGTGTGGACCTTGCTCTGCATGTGTATGCGTGTGTACGTGTGTGTGTGTGAGAGATAGAGACAGAGAGACAGAGAAATAGAAAGACAGATGGCCATGGGCATCTATTGCAGGGGTGCTGCTGCTAGGCTAGAGAGTGGACAGAACTTCTTGACTGGTTGACTAGGACATCCATCCTTGAGTGCAGGGTCCCTTTTGGGGTTGGACAAAACCTCCAGGAAGAGGAGGAGGGGATGGGCTAGAGGCTGGCTCTTCTGTCAATTCTCTCCATTCCAGCTTACAACTCCAAGTGGGAGTTCAACATCCCTCCTCCTTCCAGTCAGTTTGCTGGGGAATTTGCTGAGGTAGGGGTATATATATTTCACTGAACTATCTGTTGCTTGAGTCATATCTTTAAATGCTTAGATTTGAAGTAGGTAGTTCTCCATTTGTATCTTGCCCTGAGCCCCGCATTGTTAAGGGTAGGCCAGAATGTCTTCATGGGAATTCTTTTCTTTAAAGCTTTCTTGGGATCGACCCCCCTGTTTGCTGGCTCATATGTTTATCCATTAGCTTTCACTGGACAACAAGCCGCCTTAAAACTAAATGACTCAAACAAGCAAGATTTTTCTTATTTCTTATGATTTCATGCAGTAGCTGGGTGGTTCTTCTGGCCTGGGCTGGCTCAGCTGAGGCTCCTATGTGTGGAGCCTCAGCTGGGATGACTATGGTACTGGTTTCTTTACATGGCTCAACATCCTCCAGCAGGTCAGCCTGGGCTTATTCACATTGGGGTGGAAGAGTTCCCAGTGTGACAGCAGAAGTTGCAAGGCCTCTTGAGAATGACGTTTGAAAATTGTTTGTTATTTCTGCCACACTGTATTGGCCAAAACAAGTCACAAGGCCAACCTGGTTTCAAGAGTGGGGAAACAGACAGAAGGAGCTGCAAAGGATTTGTGGTGTTTTTTTGTTTTGTTTTGCTTTTGTTTTGCAATCTATCATAGCACATCTTCCCTTTTTATTTATTCCCTAGTTCTGCAAGAGCACAAATTCTAGTAGTTTCTTCAGAAGGGTGAATGAGAAGTGAATGTTTTGAGTCCTTTCATATCTAAAACCAACAGTGTGATTTAGGGTTAGGGCTGGCACACCCAATGGTCTTAGTGTGGAGACTGACCTCACCAGAAAGACCAACAGTGTGGTATGGGGCTGAAGCTTTGTGTCATGCCTGGAGGTAGGGCCGGAAGATCAGCCACATGAACTGTAAGCCCATGTAATGGAGCCCCAGCAGAAGCTGGACAGTGGGGCTCAGGTGAGTCTCCCTGGGTAGAATCACTTCATGAGTACCATCATATGTGTCCCTGAGAGAATAGTGTGCCCTGCCTCCGTGGGGGAGGTGATGACAGGAGTTCTGTGTTTTGTACTTTTTCTGGACTATGCCTGATGCTCTTTTTTCCTTGGCTGATGTTAATTTGTAGTCTTTCCTTGTAATAACCTGTAACCGAGAATAAAAGCTTCCAGTGAGTTCTGAGTCCTAGTGAATTACAGAACCTGAAGCTACTTTTGAGAATCCCTCAAATTTGCAATTGGTCTCAGACTTGAGGGAGGTCTTGAGTGGGCTGTGTCCACTAATCTGGTAATTGGATATATTCTTCCAGTTTCTCAAGAAATCTTCCATGGTCTCTGATTATTCTTTTTCTCCCAATATCCTATTCTTATAATACATACTTGTAGGATGGGTGCAATATCTTTTCTTATGTCTCCAAGGACACTCTAGGGTTTTTTTTTTTTTTTTTCTCCTGTTCCCTATTTCTTCTCCTTTCAATTTTCTGTGGATTTGTTTGTCTCTTTTAGTTCCTCTTTTTCATATTGGGCACTTTCCTGAAATGTCTGATGATTCATCACTCTCCATTCATGTTTAAAAAACGAGACATGAAATGGCAATTAGAAATCTCATATCCTGTGCAGGCCTTGTGGTCTGGGATTTCATTAGGGTGATCAGATGGTTGGCCTTTCCATAGGAGGATTCCCAAATACGGAGATATGTTTCCTGGGGATTTGAGATGTGTTGAATTTTTACAAAACCTCTAATTTCTTGTGGTAGGTGGGACTTGGGAAACATAATTTTACCCAGATCAGATTAAAATTCATTTCTCCTGTATTTGGCCACAAATTTTCACTACTGTCAGTATCCCAGAGTTTGGCACTTCCATGATTCAGTTTGCTCAGAGAATATACCTCTTTCTACTGTGAATGGTGTTGGAGGTGGGGATGGGAGTGTGGGGGAAGAGTAGCTTGAAAAGGAGGAAGGGGTCTGATATTCTTTGTAAGATGCACTCAGTTCAGCCCTTATGTATATTGCCATGTGCTGTTCCTCAGTGGCTTTGTCCTATCTTGTCTTCTCAATGAGTGTCATTCCATTGCGGTTATTGGGACTAGTTTAGGTACTGATATTAGGTCAAGTGTTGTCAGAAAAGACAAAGTCCCTGTCCTCAAAAAGGATAGCATCCTGTGTGTGTGTGTGGGGGGGATAATTGTATTCAAATAGCTAAAATACCAGGTGTATATCCTATCTGCTGTAAGAGAGAAATAGTGGGAGTCATAGAACAGAGTGCTCCCAGCATGCCATCGGGGAAGCTTTCCCGGAGGAAGTAAGATCTGGCTGTGTTTTTTTTTTGTTTTAAGATTTTTTATTCATTTATTCATGACAGACTCAGAGAGAGAGAGAGAGAGAGAGAGAGAAGAGAGAGGCAAAGACACAAGCAGAGGGAGAAGCAGGCTGCATGCAGGGAGCCTTTTGTGGGACTCAATCCTGGGTTTCCAGGATCACACCCTGGGCCAAAGGCAGTGCTAAACCACTGGGCCACCGGGGCTGCCCAAGATCTGGCTGTGTTTTGAGGGGTGAGTTGGATTTCAATAGGCAGAGATGGGCCTGAGGCAGAGTGAGAGGTGCAAAGAGAAGGAAGCCTACCAGTCTCTTTCCATGTATTTTTCCACCTGGATCATCAGCTCTTTGTTACTGTTGCCACAGTGTGCAGCTCAGTCCTGGACACATGCTGGGTGTTTCTATTAGGACTGGAGCAGACTATAGGAGAGGTCTCCAGGACTGATTGCCAGAACAATTCTGCATTAACTGGCTTCTGCTCAGTGGAAAGGTGGGAAATCAGGAGACAGCTCCAGGAACCATGGAGTTAATGGCTTGTCCTGTAGTTCGATTGAGAAATAGGAGGCTGTCCGTGCCCCTACTGCAATGAGTTCTCCACACCCACAGAGCTGGTGAGTGGTCTCTAGAATGATGTTCAGGAAAACCAAACAAACAAACAACGTCTCTATGGTCACGCTTGCCAGTGGCAATAGCAGAAGCTACCGGAAAATGGCACTGCCATCCTTTGACCTCCAGTACCATGAGGAAACGCATCTAATTGATGGAACCTAGTTTGTGTCCAGAATGCTAGCAGCAAGGGCTTTTAGATCCGCAGTATGGGAAGGCAGGTGTGGGTACCAAATGTCATCTTATCATGTCTTCCACATATCTTAAAAATAATGCAGTTGGTCCTGGACCTCTGGGATTCCATTAACAGTGTTTCCTGCAATACCCACTTCGGCTTGTAAAGCATATCTGTGGCGACAACCTAGTTGATGATGATGGTTATTTATCTGGACTGATCTCTAAACAGAATGCTGAGGCTCTCCATGTCACCTGTTTGGTGTGGAACAACAGATTATTTTATTGTTCACAGAGACTAAAAGTCCTATCTGAAAGTTTTGCTTGGGGACAAGGAGATGGTGCCTCTAGAATTTGTGGCAACTGTATTGGGTGTCAACCTTGAGGGCGGGAGGGGAGCACATGTTGGTAATATACTCAGGATACAGCTTTGGTGGCATTTGTTTGGAAGAATGAACCAACCGTGTCAGAGATTCCTCCACCATGCCATGCTATGCCTTCTGCCTAGAAGAGCAGCTTCCTCCCCCTTGTACATAAGTCCTCACTCTTTAAAGCTCAATGGCCCTGGAAAGCCCAGACATCCTATTGTGAAGGTTAGTCTTGGCAAACCAAACAGGAGTTGGGATTTGCTTGACCCAGTGACCCCTTGCTACTTTCCTCTTTTGTCCTCCTTGAAGGAGGGATTATCAGGGGAAATGGTGGGTTCCCATGGAGGGGGATTTCTTTCTAAGTGGTCTCCAGTTGACTGAGCAGCTGGGGAAAGGACAAGAGAGGGATCACTAGGGGGTTCAGGCTGACATATTTGCCATTGGTCTAGCCCAGGCTGGAGGTTGCTTGAGGGCTGGCTTCCCTCAGGCCGGCAGGCCAGGGGAAGGGGTGGGGGGGTGGGGGGGTGGGCTGAGACATCCCAGGGTCTTTGAGAAATGGGGAACCATCCCTGAAGTCATCTTAAAGGAGGATGCTCCTCCTTTGACAGAGGGAAAAACTGAAGCACAACATGTCCAAAGTTGTTTATGGAGTTCTGCAGATCCAAGGCTTTGGATTCTTTGCATTTCCCCCAAGTGCAAGAGCTAAAGCTTTTAGCTAATGAGATAGTAGGGAAGATGGCTTTTATTATTTTTTTAAAGCCATTTGTAGAAGCCAGCACTGTCACCTTGGGCTTTGCATGCCTTGAGGTAGTGCAGATCCACCCAGATAGTAGAGAGGTTCCCGGCAAGTTGATATCTTGGAATGCAGAATTGCTGGCTGTGCCCTTTGCAGGGGAGAAGGTGAGAACCCAGGGAGGCTAAGTGATCTGCCCAAGGGCATCCAGCAAAGGATCGGTGCACGGTCTCTGAGCTACCGCCACCTTCTCTCCCGGGTCGCATGCTCACTCGCCTTTTGAATGGAGGCTTCCCAGAAGAGAGCCAATATTTTCTTTGGAAAGCCTGGGCCAAGGGCCTTCATCACAGGGTCCTGGGGGAGCCTGGGAGGTGACCTCAGAGTCTGAGGAATTTAGGGGCCTGGGAGCCGCTGGTTAGGCAATGACGTGGCCTACAGCAACATTTCCCAGGAGCCCCTCCTGCAGACTGTTCCCTTGAACTCGGAGCTAACCGTGGCCACCTGGGCTCTGCTTAGTGGCATTTCATAACGTGTTTCTGTTTTGTATGGAGTAAACCACATGCGGTTTCTCAACCAGGCAGAGAAGTTCTGGCATCGCTTCTTTGCAAGCCAAGTACTGTTAGGCAAGCCCGTGTTGAGACACAGTACAGCTTCTAAAACAAACCGCGGGGCTTTTGGCTTCTGACCCGAAGGCTCAGCCCTTCCCAGGCGGCCGTTGCAGACTCCCGAGTGGGAACACGAACAGGTGTCCGCGTAGACAGAGTAGGCAGCCCGTGCCTCTCACTGCTGAGGGGCCTTGGTCAAATCACCTCACGGCCTCTGCGTCTCACAGTGTCCACATCTTTAAAATGGGACTCAAAGCACCCAAGCTGATGAAGGTCAGACAAATAAATGAAAGCGGATCTTCAAAGCACTTACCTCTGCTCGCTGTTTCCGACTTCCGGCCGAGGGAGCGCCCTGGTCCCCAGCTCCCGGCTGTGGCAAAGCAGACTGAGCCCAGGGGCCTGGCACCAGGTTGGGGTGGAAAGGGGGCTCTATCACGCAACCAGCAGCCACAGAGCAGCTGCCGTTAATCCAGAGGACAAGGAGAGTCCTTCACCCTGTCCCTTCCCCTTCTTGCTGTGGACAATTCTAGAATGAAGGCACTCACCTGGGTGGTTAAGAGGCCTTGTGGTAAGATCCAAAACTGGATCTGGGAGCCAGAGGCCAGGGTATTTTCAGTTCCGAGGCTCGCCGGAGGTCTTGTGTCAGCCAGGGTCGCAGCAGGAAGCCGGTGAGCACCGTGCGATTTTCCAAGGTGTGGGGCTGCCAGGGACGCGGACAGCCGGAGCTGTACCATTCTCCTGGGGGGCACGGAGAGAAGAGGGGTGCCTGGGCCAGGTGAGAAGCAGAGCCTCCCTCCCCTTTCCGTCCCGCTAGGGCCCGCCCAGGGCTGAGGGGAAAGCCGTGGGGGGCTCGGGCCAGGCCTGGAGCTGGGGGGGGGGAAGCATGTGCTCATGGGCGCATGCAGAGGAGCACGCCTGACTGATGGAAGATCCCCAGCTCGTCCCTGAACAGCTCTGAACTCCATAAAAATGGAAAAGCAATCCCCACCCTGCCTCCCTCAGCTCGGTTCTGTCAGCAACAGCAAAGCTCCTTCAGCGAGCTGGCTGGCCAGGCCCCGTGCCAGGACCAGGACCGGGGTGAGGAGGCGCAGCGGGAATGTAGCCCTTTGGGGGAAGCAGGAACTGGACTGGTCTTCCCCCATGTTAGCTTAGAAATTAGTAGGAGACTTTGAATCCAGGGCGCCTGGGTGGCTCAGTCGGGTAAGCACTGCCTTCGGCTCAGGTCATGATCCCCGGGTCCTGGGATCGAGCCCCGCATCCGGCTCCCCGCTCACCGGGGGAGTCAGCTTCTCCTCTGCCCCTACCCCCTGCCCGCTGTGTGTGCGCTCTCTCTCTCTCAAATAAATAAAAGTTAAAAAACAGAACATTTGAATCCAGTTCATATGTTCAATTTGAGGTTCAATAACCCTTACTTATTCTCATTAGAAATGATATTTTCTTATTTTTTAAAATATTTTATTTATTTATTTGACCCAGAGGCAGCTGAGTCACTAGAGGAAGGTCACCCTGCCGGTCTCAAGGACTGGTCCGTGGGGTTTCCCTCTGCGGCGTTTCTCACGGCAACAGGGAGTGTTGCGGCTGGAACCAGGCACCTGCTACCCTAAAGCTCCCCTCTCCCCGAGAGACAGAGAGATAGGCTACATCCTTTGATGTTTACATTTCAAAGAAATGGCTCCCAGGTCCTGGAGGAAAAAAAAAGACAGGTCTGGGTCAAAAATCTGGCAGGAGGCATCTTCCAGCTCTAAAGAAGATTTGCCTACATTTCGAAGAGAGAGAAGGAGCTTCACAGGGTTTCTCCAGTAAATGCTCTAAGCAAAGAGAGAGGAGAAAATCTCTTCCCTTATTTTCAACAAGGAGATTTCCGCTCTCGTTTTGAATTTGCATTTTCCTTTCTTAAGTGGGAAACACTAGTGAGTTCCCAGGTGAGGGGCGCCAGGGCCCAGCCAGCCGGTCTCCGTCCCGCGCACCTGGGGGGGCAGGGGGGGCCCTATCCCCACGGCAGCGAGCTGGACGGCGGTGGCCTCAGCTCTCGTGGGGTTCTGGTGCCCTAGCGAGGTGGCCTACGCTGGCCAGACGTGCACAGCGACCCACTGGGTTTCGGAAAACTCAGAGTTAACATTTCTAAAGTCAGAGCACAGACCTGGGAGAGCGCAGACAACGCAAGCTTTCCGTTATTAGCGCACTTGTCACAGGCCCTCGGTGAGGGGGACCTGGGCCCAGCCCTGCAGGGGCGTCATGTCCTTGGCCAGGCCCGCAGACCGAGCTGCGGGGCAGCAAGTGGCCGAGACCCCGGTCCCTCCTGCAGGACGCCAGCATGCCCAGGACCTGGCCGTCCCGCTTGGGGCTCAGGCCTCGTGGGAACCGGCCGCTTCACCCAGGCCTCTGGGTGTTGCAGGTGCGGGGCCCCAGGCTGCACGCTCCAGGCAGGGGAGGGCTTGGCCTAAGCCTGGGAGGAGGGACGGCTGCTGGAGTCTGCAATCCTTGAATTCTTTTCCTGCGCCCTGGGGCAGCACCTTGACTTTCTTCTGGAAAAAAACAGATCCCAAGTGGATCCTGCTCCTTTCAAATGGGTTTCTTTGTTCTTTCTCCCTAGAGAGGAGAGAGAGGAAAATGGACACACACACACACACACACACACACACACACACCAGGGGAGTGAGAGCCTGAGGCTGACTCTATCCTTTTCTCGCAGCTCCTGGACAGTCTATTTTTTTCTCACATATGGTCCGAGACCTCCATCAGACTCTCCTGGGCAGGTTAAACTGCAGATGCGCAGGCCCCATGCCCTTCCAGAGCTGGAGACTCTGGGGGTGGGGGTCTGTGCAGGAATGTGCGGTCGAACCAGCTCCCCATGCGACATGCCAGCAGGAGCTTGAGGAGGGGGCGCCCCAGGAACAGCCTGCCCTGGGAAAGCTGGCTGTCCTCCGAATCCAAAAGGCAGGACTGCCCTTCCTGCATGCGTTTCCTTGGGCCAACTCCCTAACTAAGCTCCCTCTGTCAGGGAGAGAGAGCAAGAACACTGCACAGCACAGTGCGGAGAGTCACTTGAGAAAAAGCAGGTATAAAGGGTCTTAAAACTGGTAAGGGCAGAAGAGCTGGGTCCTGTTACTACTTGGGATTGTGATGCTTTCGGCATCCTCAGGTTTCCAAACTACCGAGTCCTCAAATGCATGACTCTTGTCCTACTGGCTGGGTCCATGGCCAGCTCCTCCTTCTAAACATGTTCAGGGGATCCCTGGGTGGCGCAGCGGTTTGGCGCCTGCCTTTGGCCCAGGGCGCGATCCTGGAGACCCAGGATCGAATCCCACATCGGGTTCCCGGTGCATGGAGCCTGCTTCTCCCTCTGCCTGTGTCTCTGCCTCTCTCTCTCTCTCTCTCTCTCTTTGTGTGACTATCATAAATAAATAAAAATTAAAAAAAAAATAAACATGTTCAGAGGAGATTTCTTTTTTTTTTTTTCCAGAGGAGATTTCAAAGGGAACTCCAGCACACACCCGCTCTGAGCCCCCTCAGCGACATCACCCACACTTCCAGGTAAGAAGGAGGCACCTGGCTTCCCTCCTAGGGGCGCCACCGAGGCCTCGGTGCCCAGACTCCTCGGGGCCTGATGCTCATGTGCCCCCAGGGCCTCATTAATTGTCCAAATGAGCAATGTGTATAACACGGGCAAGTAAAAAACATGACCACCTGCTCATGGGTCCTGCGTCAAGGATGTGCTGACCTTCCCAGTGGGATTCGAGGCTTGAGGTCGGGGGGTCTGGGTCGAACATGGTCATCTCTGTTAATGCTCGGCGTAATGCTAAATTGACACTTAATAAGTGCTTGCTGAGTTGGGGAATTATTTAAATTTTTTAAAGATTTATTTATTTGAGAGAGAGAGAGCATGTGAGTGAGTAGGGGGCACAGAGGGAGAGGGAGAGGGGGAGGGAGTCTTAGGCAGACTCCATGCTGAGCACAGAGTCCAACTGGGGGCTCAATCTCAAGACCCTGAGAGCAGGACCTGGGCTAAAACCAGGAGTCGGGCGAGAGTGTGGGACTCAACCAACTGTGCCACCCAGGCACCCCGGGCCGAAAACCCCTGATTTTTCAGATCTGGCCCTGTAGGGATCTACTAAAATTAATTTTTTATTAATAATTTTAAAACTAGGGATCCCTGGGTGGCTCAGCAGTTTAGTGCCTGTCTTCCGCCTAGGGCCTGATCTTGGGAGTCCTGGGATCGAGTCCCACATCAGGCTCCCTGCATGGTGCCTGCTTCTCCCTCTGCTTGTGTCTCTGCCTCTCTCCGAGTCTCTCATGAATAAAATATAAAAAAAAAAATAACTTAAAAACTGCTAAGAATTTACTCTAGGTACTTACTGCAGCCAGACACTAAAGCCAAGTGGGGTACCTGTTAATTACCTCCTTTAATCCTCCCTGAGTAAGGGACAGGCGAGGCTAGGTTGGGAGAGGTGGATACGGGGCTATGTGAGGAGGCTCACAGCAATCCCCCAAATGCTGAGGTGTAAGGAAACCAGAGGGAAGGGAACAAGCCAGACCACCCTGCCCTAGTTGTGGGTGGAGAGGGTGTCTGTTTTATGACAGTGACCAACAGAGAATAACCAGACCCCAAAGAAGTAAGCCATGAAAGATGTTATCACTAGTCTTCACTCAAATCAAGACATAAGGCCACAAGCTCCCTGGTCAGTTCTAAATAAAAGACTGTCAGCGGACACCCCCGTTGGCAACCTGTTGGGGCCCCCCCTCATTCCTGATAGCAAGCTATCCTTGCTTAAGAAACTTCTAGGGCTTTACTCACTCTCCTGTGTCCGCAAGATTCATTCTGACTCCATGAGACAAAAACCTGTCTCTCGTTTCATTCCCAACAATTTGTAAGCAGGTACTTTCACCTCTTCCTCTACTGATGAGGAGATGGAAGCTCATAGATGCTGAATCAAGTGCCCAAAGTCGCAGGAGCGTGGGGAAAGGGACTGGCCTTTTGGGGGGCCCCTGCTTGGAGAGTTAGACCAGAGACTACACCAGGTGGGGCTGCCTCCCAAGGCCACCTTCATTTGTAGCAAAGTAGAGCCCAGGGAGGGGTTGGTGAAGCAGGCTCTCTTTATTAGGGCTTGAGACGAATATTCAGAGGAGGATTTTAACATTATAATGAAGCTGAGGTAGCTGTGAGCATTTTCAGATTCAACTGCTCAGGCACCATTGTCCTCAAAAGTCTTTCTTTTCCCCTTCCAGCAATTCATTAGTTAGTTTCTAAAAGACGAAAATGGCGGAGGGTTCTAGGAGTTTCCGGAGTTCAGGAGGTCAACAGCTGTCTCCAAGCTCCTTATGAAGGCGCACACCCAGGTTGTGTAGGTTGTGTCCTTCCATGATGCCAGCTTTATTTAATCATAAAGCAAGGTTAGCACAATTGTAAAGCAGGTTCAGGATTCCAGACTCAACGACATTTCACTACGCATTTAACTTGGCTTCATACACGTCACACAAAGTGAAGCACGATACAAAGTCACACAACAAGCAAGATACAACAAGTCAGACCAAAGTCAAACCAAAGGCAAAGTGGGTCAGTGAGGGCACAGTGGAAATGAGGACTCTCTCACTTGGGCTCTCAGCGCTACTGCTTTGCTGTTCCCGTAGTGGAGGATCTGTTATGCTCCGAGATTCGCCAGGCAGAGTTTTCGGGGGCAAGTTGCCTTTTTGATGTGGTCAGATGTGAAAGGGTCAGCGTCTGGAGTCTGAAAGTTTGCTGCAAAAATCTTCCCCTTTTAAAGGGATTTAATCAGTCTTAGGCCTTTGCAGGTTTCCTCTGGTTCTGTTGGTTATCAGATGTCTTTAGCCTGTGCTGGCTATTTATTTATTTATTTATTTATTTATTCATTCATTCATTCATTCATGAGAGACACAGGCAGAGGGAGAAGCAGGCTCCCTGTAGGGAGTCCGATGTGGGACTGTGATGACCCCAAGATCATGACCTGGCTTGGGGAAGCTGACAGTGAATTTACTAGAAGCCGGGCATCCTGTGTGATTGGTGCCCATTTGGTTTCTCTGGCTGGTCCTAAATTAGGGGTGCATGGGAGAAGGGGAGAGGTGTCAGGGCAGCTGTGAGTTAGGAATCAAGAATCAAGCCCTGGCCCTGTTTGTCTGGCTGTTGTGTGTACATTCAGCCTCTCATTTCTCTCCCCCTCCAGGGGTTGGGCCCAGTGCAGGATTAGCCTGGATGGACCCAGATGAGGGTGGGATGGGAAAGCAAGGGTGGAGCTGGGTGAGATTTGTGTTGAAGAAAATAATGTGTGTTTCAATGGAAAACTCGGCCTCACTGTTGTATAGCCTTGGGAGGTTGGGTTGTCAGAGTCCAGCCCTGTTCAGCACCTAGGAACCATTCTGCAACCCTTTGTAAATTGCGGGGAGCTCTTAGAAATGGAGATTTTGTCGTGTCTGGCTGAGATTTACTTGGCTTCCCCCTACCCTCTTGGAAAAACCAATTTTGCCTCTGATGTAGTTTGGGATGTTGGTGAGGTCCAGAGCCAATGGCCAAGAAAGAAGTCTTGAGACGTCTTTGGTGCAAAAAAGGGTGATTTTATTAAAGCAGGGGGACAGGATCCAAGGGCAGAATGAGCTACTGCCCCGTGATTGTGAGGAGCATCTGATTATATATATGTTGAGGGCAGGGGAGGTAAAGGTAAGGGAAGTTCCAAAAGGGTTTTTTTTTTTTTTTTTTAGATTTTATTTATTTATTCATGAGACATAGAGAGAGAGAGAGAGAGAGAGAGAGGCAGAGACACAGGCAGAAGGAGAAGCAGGTTCCACACAGGGAGCTGGACATGGGACTCAATCCCTGGTCCTCAGGACCAGGCCCTGGGTGAGCCCCCCACCCCGGGCTGCCCACCAAAAGGGTTTTCATATGCTAGAGAAGACTCATGGGACCCTGGAGGCCTTGCTAAAGTCTAACTGAGGTTGTTTTGCCTCTAGCAAGACATTAACATTAAGACAGTTGGGAGCTTCCTGGAGGAAGGTGATACTCGGCCTGCCTCAAGTACTTGTCAATGGGCTGCAGGTTATAAGGACATTTTATTTTATTTTACTTACACTTCCTTCTACCTTTGCTTCTCAAGTCACCATGGATGGGCGGGTGCTGTTAGGGCTCCAGGAAATTGAGGTTACGGATTTCTGAAAGTTATGCTATTGATAAGAGTGTTTTTCCATGGAAACCACTAAGACGTTTGCAAACTGATAGAGGCTCACGTCTTGCAGGACTGTGATCTCCATTAGTTAATCATTTGTTTTTCCCTTCTCTTGGTTTTAGGGCAGCCAGGAGTGCTGGAGGAATGTCACAAACACCCCTCTGGGATTGTGTGTGGGGGTGTTGTTGCTTTTTGGTGCTTGTGCTTTGCCCTCTGCTTGCCTTCTGCTCCCTCATCACCTCCATTTCTAATTCATCCCACTACTGCTTTTTCCAAATAATCTGTGCTGTTTTGACTCTTCCTCTGATCTGGTTATAAAATCTGCTTGTCGCCCTCATGTTTTGAAAAATGCTTTTGATATTTATTTTTATATTTGCATAAGAACCATGATTTTACCTCTTCCTCTAAAATATCTTTTAATACAGTGGCCTGGTGGGGGGATGCATGCGCACTTGTGTAAAGATGCATAGTGGCAGATGCCCCTGGACACCAGATGATACAGGCTGGCTGGGTCCAAGGGACTCCAAGTGGTCCCATAGGAACAGCCGAGAGGGTCCTTGGCTTCGCATGGGACAGAAAGCAAACGTGAGCTCAGAGAGCGCAGATAGAGACAGAGCCTATGGGAGACTCAGAAAGGAGAGCGAGTCTTGTCTTTGCTTGGGGTCTGGGGTTTTTATTGGTGGTGGTGATCCTGTGATGTGTTTCTTGGCATCCAGAAACTGATTAAAACAAAGACAAATGTTTAGATGCCCTCCATAAGCCACTTATATCCTAGGGCTGAGAGTCTTGGTGAGTCAATGGCCTGGAAGACCTCACCAGCTCACTCCTTAGATGTTATCTGTTGCGTTGGAAGGTCCAGAGACATCAACTCCTTGACCTTTACAAGGTACATACATCATATGTACTATAAAGTACATGGAGGATGGGGATATAGGTCCTAGCAAGAATGGAGGTAGCAAAGAAGCAGCCTTTCATGGGGGCCCTTTGGTTTCTTGGTCTCACAGGTACAAGGCATTGGAGCTGGGCTTGTCTATGGAGAAGGTTTTCCATGTGTCTCTGGGGCAAAGAGAGAAGGTAATGGTAGTAAGTTCCTTCCTGTGGGTCCTTGTTTGACCCTGGACTAGCCTGAGATTGACTTTCTCACCAACTCTGACTAAAGAGTGTGTGTGCGTGTGCTTGGGAAGGGATTGGGGGTGGTCAGAGCCAGATTTGATTTGGTGTGGAAAATTAAGAAACGTAGTTTCTTGCACCTGAGACTGATTGCTTTGGAGAACAAAGACAAAAGAAATGTAGATAAATTAAATCTCCTTTTGACTGGCAGCCCCTTGACAAATACTTCCTCTAGGAACTCCCAATCTTAATGCTTTGCTAGAGGGAAAACCAACTGGTAGCTTGAAAAGAGCTAAGGACTCCAGGATCCTGTAAGTCTTCCTTAATATATGAAAGTCCTTTTGAAAACTTTCCTTGTCTTTACCTTTCCCCAACTTGAAAGTATATAATCAATCATCCCTCACAATGCAAGTGCATCTTTTTCTGCCCACGGGTCCTGTCCCCATGCTATTATAAAAACGCCTTTTTTTTTTTTTTAAGATTTTATTTATTTATTCATGAGAGACACACACAGAGAGAGGCAGAGACACAGTTAGAGGGAGAAGCAGGCTCCATGCAGGGAGCCTGATGAGGGACTCGATCCTGGGTCTCGAGGATCAGGCCCTGGGCTGAAGGTGGCGCTAAACCCCTGAGCCACCTGGGCTGCCCTAAAAACACCTTTCTGCACAGAAAAGGTCTCACGGATTCTTTCTTGGCCATTGGCTCCCGAAGCCCATTTCAAACCACATCCCGAAGAAGCAGATGTCATGGCTGCTTGATCTTGGAGGTAGGTCTGGGCTTTTGGAGAGCATTTGTGCTGCTTGTATCTGCACCACAAACTCACTGCACAGCTCCAGTTGATTGGAGTGTTGTTAGCGCCACCCTCTAACCAACTGAGCTAACCACTTGACTGGAGTGTTCAATAACACACTGAAACCAAGTACATTTGAAGGTCAAATTGGCTTTATTAAATGATTCATGTATTGGGCTGCACCCCGTCTAGCAAGTATAGGGGAGCAGCAAGGAGTACAAAATAGAGGGTTATCATAGGAAGGACGGTGGGACAAGAAGTTATTAGCAAAAGAGGATAGTTTCAGAGAGGGTCACCTTCCCCTAGGAGGAAGGGCAGGAGGTCTTACTAAGTGGGTCATCTCATCCTCCTTTGAGAGCTCGAGAGGCCTGTGACTGTGACCCAGAGGCCCAGATTGCCTCTGTGGTGCTGACCAGAAATTTCCAGATTGATTGGCATAAGCTTTCGCTTCTTGAGAAGGTTGAAACTACAATTAAGTCTTGGTTTGCTGTCTTGGGCAAGTGACCCCACCTTGGGCCTGTGGCTTTCTTTTTACCAGAGAGAAGGCAGGTTTTGGAGAAGACAGGTTTGCGCAAACTCAGAAAGGCAAGGGTATGGAAGGTGATGTTAAGGATCCTATTTCAGACTCTGCCTCAAAGTGGCAGCTACAACTGTCACACCACCAAAGCTTCCCTAAATAAAAACAATCCAGTTCTGACCGGAAACCCTTCCCAGAGAAGGAGTGAGGGTGGGGATGCCGTGTGATCCCCTCCCGCCCAGGCCTGGGCCTGACTCCTGTGACCAGAGGGGCAGGGGTCGCCCCCTATGCTGCTGCTGCTGCTGCTGCTGCTGCTGCTATCAACAGTGAGCTACCAGCAACAAGAGGCAGCATTTGGGGACCACACACCACCCTCGGAGAGGAGGGCTGGAGTTTCTGCTAGGCGGCTCAGGTGAGCCCCTGCGGTGCGGGCAGCTCTGGGAGGCCCAGATGCGCGGGTGCTGAGCAGAGACCCCAGGGTTCTTGGGGTGCCCTTGTGACTTTGGCCCGAGACCCAGACCCAGACCGCACCACACCTAGGGGCACCTATCAGAGAACTGGTCGTTCTTGCTGCTTAAAAACCTCGCATTTCTGGGCTGATGGTTGGGACTCGAGATCACTGGATCCTGGTAGAAGGTCTCTGGTCTTGGAAGTTGGGAGACTGAACAGACACATGGAAATGGCCAGAAAATCCGTAAAATCAGAAGTCTGGCCCACAGCATGCAGTAGCCAGCGCAGGAAGCCAGCCCGCCATCTCCAGGGCAGCCTGGGAGGGAGGTCGGGGTACGTGTCTAGCACCCAGTCCAGGAAGCCGAGCAGTAAGCCCTGTAACAGCCAGAGAAAGCCAACTCTGCACCCTCACCAATCACAGAGGTTGGGTGGCTCCTGGTGACTGGGCCCACGGCCTCCATCCAGGACCCCCCTTTTCTCCATTATAAAGCTCTCCCTAAATGCAGCGATGGTGGCTCACTCCCTTGCCATAGCCAGCTCTGAATAAATAGCCTTTGCTGGTCCTCCTGTGAGTGGTCTTCGTGTGTTTCCACACAAGCCTGGATCTGAGCCATGAAGAACCTAACCCAAAGTAGGAAGGGCCACTTCAGAGGGCTCCTGACCTCACCCTCCTCCCAATTCCCCGAATTCCTGGAATGAGGTTGGGGGGGCGGTTGGAGAACAAAATTTGGGGGACATTTTTAGTGGCTCCCACGTAGGCCCCAGGGCAGGGAGATGGGAGGAAATTTCTTAAGACTGGGGGTCCTGACTGTGGCGTTAGGCTCCTGGGAATTTCAGAGCAGGGTTCCTCTGAAAGCCAGCTGTGGAGTCAAGGGGTCCCTGGAGCTTGGCAACAGGCATATGTGGCTGCCCTCAGCAGGTAGCGTTGGGTGTGATCAAGAGGTCTGGGCCTGGTCGGGGGAGACCCAGGCCTGTGAGCAGATGAGAAAACCAGCCACGTGTGGATAGTGGTACAGGGCCGGCTTTGTTAACCTAAAAAATCACTTCGGTATATTTTACATTTAGACAAAAGTGGCCAAAGTAGTAAAAAGAATTTTCATGTTGTTCACCCAGATTCCTCAAATGTTAATATATTATCACATTTACTTTGTTCTCCGCTGTCTCCTATGTGCGTGTGTGCATGCACGTGGGTATTGCTTTTTTCTGAACCAATGAAGAATAGGTTGTAGGCATCTCCCTTTATTTTTTATTTTTATTTATTATTTTAAAAAAGATTTTATTTATTTATTCATGAGAGACACACAGAGAGAAGCAGAGACACAGGCAGAGGGAGAAGCAGGCTCCTGTCAAGGAGCCCAATGTGGGACTCCATCCGGGGACTCCAGGATCATGCCCTGGGCAGAAGGCAGACGCTAAATCGCTGAGCCACCCAGTGTCCCTTGAGTAGATTTCTTGACTTTTCATAGTAATGCCCTTGAGAGAAAAAGAGAATCCAAGGTCATTCGTGGCTTCTGGTTGCCCTCTCTTTAGTCTCCTGTAACCTGGAGCAGGTTAGTCTTCCTGATATGATATTGTCCCTTATGAAGAGTAGGGGTCCGAATTCTATAGAAGGTCCAGTGCTTTCTGTCTGGAGTTTGCCTGTGCCTGGATTCAGGTGGTCCACCTTCGGTGGGGATGCGCGGGTGAGGCTGAGCTCCTTCCAGCCTCTCAGACAACTGACCTTGAAACCACGTGAGCATCGACATGGGCCTTCATGTGTGGTTCCAGTGCTGCCAGCGTGCAGGTCAAGAGAGCTCAAGCCAAAGTCAACACGTCCACCAGAGGAGGTTTCCTGTTATCTCTGTTTCAGTCAACAACTGGTGGTGTGAGTGGGTTTTTCTTTTCTTTTTTCTTTCTTTTTTTTTAAAAACATTTTTTGAAAGATTTTTTTATTCATGAGAGACACACAGAGAGAAAGAGGCAGAGACACAGTTAGAGGGAGAAGCAGGCTCCATGCAGGGAGCCTGACATGGGACTCGATCCTGGATCTCCAGGATCAGGCCCTGGGCTGAAGGCGGTGCTAAACCACTGAGCCACCCAAGCTGCTCCTCTTTCTTTCTTTCTTTCTTTCTTTCTTTCTTTCTTTCTTTCTTTCTTTCTTTCTTTCCTTTCTTCTTCTTCTTCTTCTTCCTTCCTTCCTTCCTTCCTTTTTTCTTTCTTCTTTTCTTTTTTTTTTTTTGTGAGAACAGTGACCAGCTAATGTGCATGGTGCAATTTAGAAACTGATTCTCATCGCTGACATTAAAGGTATTTGAGATGTATGACTAAGATATTGCAGAGAACTTTTTCCATTCTTGCTTAAACAGGACATGAGAAGCCCCCTTAGGGATCATGTCTTGTCATCCTATATCCTGTCCAGGTCCCTGGTGGATTCTCATGGCCTAAGGCTGGCTTGGCTTTTGACTTGAAGGACTATTTCATGCCAGGCCGTGGTTGGAGTACCTGTACGAAGGGAAAGCTGTAACTTTTTGAGCCTACCCAATAAGATATATCAACATTTTTTTTTTTTGTCCTTTAGTGCTAGTAAACATTTTTAGTTAAAAAATGTCTACATGTATTAGGCAAACGTTGGTCATTGACTTGTCTTCCTCACAACGTGGGGGCCATAGACTTGTTTCCCTCATGACGTGGTGGCAAGGTTATGGAGTGGGATTGCCAGCTTCAGACTTCACCAGCTGATGTTCTTTATCAGGTCACTTTGCAACCGAGGGAAGTTCCTTCAGCACTCTCACTGAGTGTTTAATAAAGCCAAGTGCCCCCTTTTAACTTGGCACAGAGGAGATCTGGATGCCATCTTGCATTTGCAAACTGAACACAGCCTGATACCAAAGTGAGTGCTGCCCAAAGCTTAGGGCTGTGATTCTTCAACTCAGCTGGACATTGCAATTCCCTGGGGCAACTTTAGAAATCTGAGGCCCAGGCCCCAACCACGGACCTTCTGATTTCACAGGTCTGAAGTGCATCAGATTTTTTAAAGCTCTCAGGTGATGATCAGGTGTGGCCTGGGTGGAGAATAGCTGGAGGAAGAATCCCAGGCCCATAGGAGATTAAATACCTGGGGCCTATCCTCCTGCCAGCCCAGGGAGCTGGACCCACCAGGGGGCCAGGGAGAGACTGGAATGTCCTCCTTGGGGGTGGATGTCAGGCAGGCTGGGGAGCTGGGTGTGCCATGGATGCCACCCCACTGCCCCACCACTTTGGGATAACTCCTCCTTTTCTTCTCTTGGCATCTTGGAAAGCTTGGGGGGGGGTCAACATTGAGGGACGAATACCTCTGACAAGGGAGGCCTGGTTGGATATTTGGGGGCAGGCCAAGGTTGGCCAAATTGGTCCTCAGGCACCTGTAGCACACTTATCCCTCCTCCCCTGGGGGCATGGGCAGGGGAACAAAGTTCTCCATGCTGGCCCAATTATTTTCCAAGGGAAGGCTGTTGAGATAATTGCTTCCTGTCTGGTTCTCAGGGTGACGGGAGGGTCTGAGAAAGCAAACACAGCAAGGTCTCCCTTGGCTTGTTAAGTGGCATGGATGTGTGAGTTCTGGCTCTCTTGCTCCAGTGTTAATGACTTTTAGATTTCAGGGACAAAAGCCAAGTAGGAAGCATTTGGGAGAGTAAGTCCACTGTGAGTGGTTAACTTGGGGGTGTGGGGGGAGCTTTGTCTGAAGAGGTGACCACTCGGGAGAGGGAGTGAGGAAGACAACCCTGCATGGGCAGCAGGGGGCTTAGTGTTGGCCTGGGAGGGTCGAGTGTCTACAGGATAAGGGCTTGGAGTGAAGGTCTGGGTCTGGGTTAACAGACAGGACAACTGAGGCCAGCAGGCTCCTGTAGCCACAAGGTCATGTCCTGATCTTGCCCACTGAAGAGATCGCCATGGGCCTCTCTCCCTAGCAGACTGGGACCCTGGTCCCTGGGTGGGTAACTGAGGGCCTCTGGGGGGCCTCAGGCAGCCAAGACCTTCCCCGGGAACTCAGAGGGGCTGCTCTGAATCCCCGACTCTGCACAGACCAAGACCCCCAGTCCTGTGGTGTGTGTCCCACCTGGTGTGGACCGACGGCCCATTTCCCACCTGTCACACGCAGCCTAGGAATTCATAGAAGCCCTGGTGCTTAGACATCTCAGCCCTGTCGGCCTAGTTATTAAGTTTATCCCTGTGAGGACCGGGGCTCCGAGGAATGCAGAAGTGACCGGACTGGGGAGAGTTTCCACTCAGGGGTGCACCTGCAGTCCCCGGGCAACCGGGAGCAGTCGGTTCTAGAAACGGTCAGGAGACAGAGGCCAGGCAAGTGGCCTCCACCCCAGTCCACCCCAGGGAGCGGGGCACGGGGCTGCAGGGGCGCAGCTGGCTGCATGTCTGCGTGCCATCCCCAGGATTTGGGAGCAGGGAACAGGGTTTGGTGTTCGGGCACCCGACGGTTGGAGCTCCGGCTCTCTTCCTTACCTGCTCCATGAGGCGGGCTCGCTGCCCTGCTGGTTCTCCATCCCTGGTATAGTGAGCGGGTGCCACGCAGGGCCTGGGGTGCTGAGACGTGAGATGGAATGATGTGTGTTGTATACTGAACCCCGTTCCTGGAGCACAGATGGGCTTCATAAGCATCAGCTCCCTTGTCTCCCTCCATGTGACCCGGGGTGCAAGGTGGAGCTGATCTGGAGAAAGAAGAGCGCAGCCATCAGAACCAGGGATCTGAGGGGCCTGACCCCCAAGGCCAGGCCGCCACAGGTTCTCTCTAGCTGGGATCCAGGAATACCTCTGTGAGGGGAATGGGCCCATCTCACAGGACTCCCCTCCTTTCCCCACCCATGCTTCCCACCTCACTCACCCACTTGGCCTTCCGTTGATGTCACTGCCTTCCAAGCACCTGGACCAGTTTCCTGGCCTCTGACCTCTCTTCCCCACCCCTGGGCTCTGGCCCTAGATGCCTGTGCACGGCAGCTCCTGCAGGTCTTGGCCTGACTGGAGAGAGGGGACTGGCAGGAATAAGGTCAGAGGCCTGGCAAGGCTGACTCGACACTGAGCCAGGATCCTGGGTTCCCTAAATTCCTTCTGACTGCTGTAGGCTGCTCCCCGCGCCCAAGGTGGGGCTGTGCTCATGAGTGGTGCCAAGAGCCCTGGCAGCCAAGGCTGGGAGCGGGGCAGGCTCTTACCCGGCCTCTGGATAAACAGGAAGCCATTTCTAGGCGGATTTCACCCCACAGACTTTCTTGGTACCTTGTGGCCTTGTGCTTCGGACCAGGTCTTCACGTCCAGTGCATTAATGAGTTGGTGTTAGTTTGTAGCAGTCGCTGGGTGCTTTCCTTGGTGCCGAGCACTTCTCTTGTGCTGGAAAACAACCCTAGACAGACACAGTTGTTGTGTCCAGTCTACAGAGGCCAACACAGAGGCATAGAGAGGTTAAGATTCGTGCCCAAGGCCACTAACTAGT
The DNA here is from genome assembly GCF_905146905.1 of Nyctereutes procyonoides. Lineage (NCBI taxonomy): Eukaryota > Metazoa > Chordata > Mammalia > Carnivora > Canidae > Nyctereutes > Nyctereutes procyonoides. The sequence continues at coordinate 41,960,527 of NW_026575049.1, read as the reverse complement.
AGACAGGCTCACCTTTGCACGTCAACTCGAACTCAGCAGGCGCCTAATATATGTTTATTAGGCTCCACTGAACTAGTGACTGATGGCACTCCCACTCTTGCTCACCGTGCCTTTGTTTTTGGGGTGACAGTTCAAGATCAGTGGTGCTGACTGTCCCCTTGGGCAGGGTGAGGGCTGTGCCTCTGTTGGGGCCCCCCCGAGTTGATCTCCTCCCATGCCGGGTCTGAGACCTAGTGTTGACCCCGAGGTGTGGCCAGGCTCGAGGGTGGTGGATTTGGAGAGGGCCTCTTACCTGCCCCACCTGGGAAGGCATTTTTGCCTCTGGAATCAAACACTTGGCAGGAGTAGCAAAGCAATTAACTTCTTGATGGAATGTGATAGGTTCAACTATCACAGAGTGAAATATCAGTTCTAAGAAGAAAGTGGTAAACACCCTTCTCATCTCTGCAGGGTACGTGACATTCTGGATTGAGCCGTCCTGTTGCTACATGCTAGGGAGCTGGGGACAGTTTCAGTCCTGGAGATGTTTGCCATCTCCATCATATCCTTTTATCTTGCGAGAACGTGGATGGCCAGCTGGTAAATGTTGCCTATTTCGTCTTTGTGGGGCTCTTAGCTAACCTCCTCCACCACCAGCATGGGTGAGCCACGTCCTGTCCTGGCACTGAGGTGGCAGCTAGCTGTCCCCCTCACCGCCGCCCCCTGGGGTGTGATGGGAGCATGTGCTCTGGGCCCAGAGAGGCTGAGTTGGCATCTCAGCTCCAGCGCTAACCCCCTGTGAGCATCAGTTGCCACCAACTGGGGAGTTTAGAATAACAGCTACTTATTGTCCCAATTCTGGGTGCTAGAAATCCCAGACCAGGGTGTCAGCAGGCCCACACTCCCTCTGACTGCTCTAGGGTAGGATCCTTCCTCGTCTCTTCCAGCTTCTGGTGTTGCCAGCAATCGTTGGGGTGACTTGGCTTGTACATGCACCACAGTGCTGTCTTCTTGTGTGTGTCTGTCTCTGTGTTCAAATTTCTCCTTTTTATAAGGACACCAATCCTAATGGATCCGGGCTGCCCAACAACCTCATTTTAATTTGATTACCTCTTTAAAGACCTGATTTTCAACTAAGGTAACACTCCAATGTCCTGGGAGTTAGAATCCCAACATGGTTCTTTTGTTGTTGGAGGGAAACACAATTCAACCTGTAACATAACCCATAACATAACCCATAACCTTTGACAAGTTACTAATGTCTGCATGCCTTGGTTTCTTTATTTGCAAAATAGGGCTGCCAATACGTCATAATGCTTACCTCCTCGGGCTGTTGGGATGATGACATTCATATGACATATATGAATAAAGTGCTTGGGACAGAGGCAGGCACTTAGTCACTGCTCTGTGTGTCGGAACAGCTGTTACCAGGACCCTCTTTTTTTTTTTCAAAGATTTTATTTATTTATTCATGAGAGACACACACACAGAGAGAGAGAGAGAGAGAAGGGGGGGGGGGGGAGAGGCAGAGACACAGGCTGAGGGAGAAGCAGGCTCCATGCCGGGAGCCCGATGTGGGACTTGATCCCGGGACTCCAGGATCACACCCTGTGCCAAAGGCAGGCGCTAAACCGCTGAGCCACCCAGGGATCCCCTCTTTTTATGGTTGCCGAAGTACAGGCTCTGGAGGTTACCATGCTTGCTGAGGGTTTGAGGCTGGCTGTCGAACCTAAGTCTACCTGGAACCAGAGATGGCTCTGGGCTAGGCCTCCAGAGACCAGCATTACACTGGGTGGCCTGGTCCCATGCCACAGAAGGAAGGAGGCCAACTGCATCCAGAGAGCACAGAGCCTAGTCTGGAAAATGTTTTCTCCATCTACTTTTTCAAAGAATTGTTGTCTAAGCCAGTAAGGCTCAGAGTAGCACTCGAATACTCATCGGGGAGGTGGGTGGAGGATGGCTTTAGCCCTCAGTCTTCAGCTTGGGTGAAGTCCTATCACAAATCTCTTCCTCATCTGCAGAGGGAGAGGGTGCCCTGGAGAGGCGGCCCCAAGTCTCTTCTTACTCTGACAATCTGTGCATCTCCAAGTACAAGAACAAAACACATGATAGTCTGACAAAACAAGGCCCTATAATATTTTCCTTAGTTCCACTAGTATTTAGCCTAAAATGGCCCCCAAACTTGGATTGCTCCTTGGGGCTTGTTAGAGCAGGCCCAGCTGGCTCCTTCTGTCTTTCAGGATCCAAAGGAGCCAGAGCTTGGAGCTGGGGAGCCCTTGGGGTTCTAAATCCTCAAATGATTAATAGTTGGATTGACTGAATCCTAGAGAAGCTGGCAGCTTCCTCCCCACCCCTCAAACAGGGCTATGATGAAGTCTGGGGATAAACTTCCTTTGGGTACAGGCCCAAGAGGGCAAGTCGGGTGGGCATGCCTGCTCGTGTACGATCCTAACATTGCCTTCTTGATCACCTTAGTCACTTGGAGAGTGGCCAGGATGACTGTGGGGTCACTCATCTTCCTGAGACATTGATGGAGGTGACAGGGTACTTCCTTGTAGCATTAGGGTAGGGGCTTTTACTTCTGCCTGCAGAAGGTGGAAGAAAAGCTGTGAACCATGATTTCAAGTAAGAGACCATTTGCTACCTTATTTGACTCAGAAACAGATTAGTTTGAGTTACTGGGGAATATATATATATATATATATATTATCTTTAAAGATTTTATTTATTTATTCATGGGAGAGAGAGAGAGAGAGAGAGAGAGAGAGAGGCAGAGACACAGGCAGAGGGAGAAGCGGACTCCATGCAGGGAGCCCGGTGCGGGACTTGATTCTGGGACCCTAGGATCATGCCCTGAGCTGAAGGCAGACTCTCAACCACTGAGCCTATATATATATTTTAAAAAGCAGTTGGAAATCTGTCAAGTACACTGGGTAAATGGATCCAGCTAACAGTGTTCTGAATAGAGACATCTAGAATAAATAATTATGATTTGTTATCAATGCATCATCACTTTATGGTATGTGACTATTTTCCCCAAGAATGTAATGTGTACTCACTATAATTTTGTTTGTTTTTTTACGTAGCAACCCTTTTCAATACAGATGGAATCAGAGTCAATTTCACTCTGGACTTATTCCCAAACCGTCAGCATTATTGATGCCCCTACTTTTACTGGATTAGTGTTATCAGATCAAGGCTTATCAACACCCAAAGGTAAGGAGGTGATGCACCACATACTCGATGGGTGAGAACAGATGATTCCAGTTGCGGAGACCAAACCCGGTGACAAATGACATCTGAATTTTTTTTTAAAGATGTTATTTATTTATTCATGAGAGACACACAGAGAGAGGCAGAGACATAGGCAGAGGGAGAAGTGGGCTCCCTGCAGGCAGCCCAATGTGGAACTCGATCCCAGGATCCTGGGATCACAACCTGAGCCAAAGGCAGACGCTCAACCACCAAGCTGCCCAGATGCCCCTGAAATGACATCTGAATGACCCTAGTATTGGTTATTGGCTGACCAGTTTCTTGCTTGTTATAAATTGACATTAATTTATTTATGTCTTTATTATCGTCATTTCCTCCACTAGAGTGTGAGTTACTAGGGCCGAGGATGAAGTTGGACTTGGAGCAGGTGCTCAAAATTGGATTAGTGAAATGAATGAATGAATGAATGGGGATGCTGCCCCAGACCTTGGTCTATTTTCTGAGCTTGGTTAGTGTGGATTGGGGTCTGATCTCCATTGCTGACTTGATTCCAGGGTGGAACCTGGAAGTTCAGCTATTCTGAGCTAGCCCAGTTTCACCTTTGTCTTTCTTATTAACTGTCCTCTGTGAGTCAGCCTAGGAATTTTTCCCTCTTAATTACTTTTTCTTCCTGTAGGAGGCATAGATACAGCCCTGGAGAGTGTGAGCAGTTCAACTCTTCAGGCAGTGGCTCTCAGCCCTGGCAGGCAACACAGTAGAATAACTGGGGGGAGTTTAAAAAGTATCGACTAGCCCAGCTCCACCCCTTTCAAGGTCTAATTGGTATGACGGTGGGTCTGGGCACCAGTATTTGTTAAAACTTCTCCTGCGCAGCCAGAGTTGAGAACCACTGGAATAGCGCTTCTTGAAATTTTGTCGTTTTCAAACATCCAAATGGCCAACAGACACATGAAAAGATACTTAACATCACTCATCATCAACAGAATGCAAATCAAAACCAAATGAGGTATCACCTCATACCTTTCAGAATGGTTAGTATCAAAAAGACAAGAAATAAGTGTTGGCAAGGATGTCAAGAAAGGGGAACCCTCATGTTCTGTCGATGAGAACATAAACTGGTTCAGCCACTGTGGAAAACAGCATGGAGATTCCTCAAAAAGTTAGAAATACCGTACGACCCAGGAATTCTGCTTCTAGGTATTTACCCGAAGAAAACAAAAATGCTCATTCGAAAAGATATGTGCACCCTTACGTTTATTGCAGCACTACAGTAGCCAAGGCATGGAAGCCATCCAAGTGTCCATTGATAGATGAATGGATAAAGATGTGGTACGGGGGCAACTGGGTGGTTCAGTCAGTTAAGCATCTGACTCTGGATTTCAGCTCGGGTTGTGATCTTGGGGTCATGAGATCAAGTCCCATGTCAGACTCCATGGTCAGAGGGGTGTCTGCTTGAGATTCTCTCCCTCTCCCTCTACCCCCTCACCCCTGCTCACATGATCTCTCTCTCTCTCAAATAATAAATCTTACAAAAAAAAAAAGATATGGTATATGGAATATCACTCAGCCATAAAAAAGAATGAAATCTTACCATCTCATCATCACAGATGAATTTAGGGCATATAGCTAAGTGAAATAAATCAGACGGAGGAAGACAAGTGTCTTAGAATTTCACTTCTACTTGAAAACTAAAATAAAAAAAACAGACAGGGGCATCTGAGTGGCTCAGATGGTTAAGTGTCCGCCTTCAGCTCACATCATGATCCCAGGGTCCTGGGACAGAACCCCACGGTGGGCTCTCTACTCATCAGGAAGCCAGTTTCTCCCTCTCCTCCCCGGTGCATGCTTTCTCTCATTCTGTTGCTATCTCTGTCTCTTTCTCTCTCTCTTTTTTAATTTATTTATGATAGTCATCACAGAGAGAGAGAGAGAGAGAGAGAGAGAGGCAGAGACATAGGCAGAGGGAGAAGCAGGCTCCATGCACCGGGAGCCCGACGTGGGATTTGATCCCGAGTCTCCAGGATCGCGCCCTGGGCCAAAGGCAGGCACCAAACTGCTGCGCCACCCAGGGATCCCTCTGTCTCTTTCTCAAATGGATAAAATCTTAAACAAAACAAAACAAAACCCAAAACAGACAAAACAGAAACACTCATAAATACAGAGAACAAACTGGTGGTTGCTAGAGGAGAAGGGCTGGGGAAGGGACAAAATAGATGAAACTGATTAAGAGGCATAAAACGATAAAATAAGTAAGTCACAAGGATGAAGAGAACAGTGTAGGAAACATAGTCGATAATATTGTAATAACTACGGTGATGGGTGGCGGCTATATTTACCACGGTGAATGTTTCGTACGGTACGTAAATGCCCAAACACTGTTGTGCACCTGAAAACTAATATAATATCGCATGTCAACTATACCTCAATTAAAAATTGAAGGAAAAGAGAAGACATTGTCTGGGGTGGGGGGTTGCTGTCAGGCATCAGTTGTTCTGTCCCTCCCTAGGTTCTGATTCCTAGTCCGAGGTGAAGATTCAGAATGTGCGTTTTTGGCCAAGGTCCCAGGATGTGCTGCTGCTGTTGGCCTGGGCCACAATTTTGAGGACTGCTGGCCTCGGTGCCAGGGGCACGGCTGCCCCTGATTCTCCCTGACGCAGGGTTTTCTGCTTCCTGCACCTGCTGGCTGGGTCTTCCTTCCTCCAGCTGGGGCACTCGCTTTCCCTCTGCTCTGGCCTGCCCTTTGCTGACTGGACTATTCTTGACAGGGTGAAGAAAACAGTTGTTTTTTTAAATCTACACTTCTCACCCAAAGGAGATCGGAATGCTTCAAAAGGTGTTTGATCTGAGGGAGGAAATGGACCCACCCCCAATGGGGACCAAGCGCATGGAAGTGGACACATTCAGAGGTGGTCAGGTTATGGGCTCTGGATGGGATGTGTGGGGGAGTGGGAGTGGGGTGTGATGGGGCTGATCGGGTACTCCCTCTAGGGATTGGCTAGCCCTTGAGGGGTCAGCAAGTCCTGGGTGTCAGAGCCTCGGAGCACAGCAACGGTTAAGAAAAGTCCTGGTCGATACAGGAGAATTGTGGGCCCTGAGCTGGGCAGACAGCGATGAGGCTCCCTGCGGATTCATTTTAGAGTCACTCTAAAACTCTTAATCCTAGGACTCCAACCAAGGGTCGCTGGAGGGGTGTGGGGGATGGGGGAGCTGGGTGCCCAGCAGGAAGGAGGGCACAGGATGTGATGAGCGCTGGGCGATGCATAAGACTGGTGAATCACGGACCTCTACTCTGAAACTTATTATACGCTCTGTGTTAATTAATTGAATTGAAACAAGAAAATCATAAAAAATTAAAAAAAAATGAAGTCACTCTAAAAACACCATCTAATCCATAAAATACACCTTGGCATGTAACTGCCTGTAGCCGCTAAACTCGACCAGCCTCTCCTAGGGCAGGTGAGGGGGCGGCAGTCACCACCCTGTCCCTGTCCCTGTCCCCATCCCTGTCCCTGTCCCCCTGGCCTACCACCGTGCGTGGAGGTCACGGTCCCCAGGCCCGAGGGGACAGAGCCAGTGGTTTCAGCAGTGCCAGGCCAAGTGGGACCATGTGTAACCTCTCCGAATGTCATTTCCTGGGGAAGTGGGGGTGCCAGCCTGTGACAGGAGTCTGAGGAACGTGGATTAACTTCAGGGAGGTCCTTGTTCCAGCTGCTCAATGTGCTGTGCCCAGGTGACTACGTGCCCCGGGGGCGATGAGTGTGCTGAAGGGGACAGATGGGTCAGGGCTCTGCATGACGCTTGCGTGCCTGGCAGAGGGCTGGCCTCTTCCCTAGCAGGTGGGGTTCCCATGAGGCTGTGCATTGCGGAACATGATGCACAGATGAGAAGGTAGTGGGTGCATCTGGGGCCCTGCAGGGCCAGTCAGCCCCCTCACTGCTTTCCAGAAGTGTAGGGCTCAGCTGTCAGCTGAACAAAACAGCACTTTCTATAGATTACGGAGAGATTATTGGATAAAAAGAGCTGGCTGGAAACCGGGAGCTATTACAGCAGCGTGGGGGGTAGGGGGTGGGTGTGAGTGATGGTGGCCAGAAAGGCCTGTGACCCCCTCCATTCACATAAGCCCGGGGGTGGTGACTTTGAAGTTTTATCTTCAAAGGAGGTTCCATATGTTGCCTTTGAGGTTTGTGTGAGTCCGCTAGCACTGACTGTTAAAATGTAAACATGTCATATATGCCGATGCCTGTTTCTCAGCTTGGGCATAGACCCCTAATTTTTTTTTTTTTGACCCTTAATTTTTAACACACCGACAGTTTCTTTTGAAGTTTTGCAAATTTGTGGCGGGGTCTCTCCCCTTGCCTGCTGGAGCCCTGCCAGGCACTAGAAGTGGTGATTATTGGTTAAGCCTGGCTGGCCTGGCCCTGGGGAAGCTAGGAGAAAGGGTAGCACTTCATTAAAGAGAACCCCCGCCCCCCAAACCCAACACACACACACACACACACACACGCACCCCTAAGTCCTGGCATAGAGACCATGTTTTAAACTGCCTTTATCATGAGTGTCAGGTCAGCTTGCTAACTCTTGTACTCACAGGGGTGGGGGGAGACAGTGAGGTAAGGAGTAGGGGGTGGGTAGGCAGCGGGAGGCCTAGAGGCGGGAAAGAGAAGGCCGAGGCTGTGCTGGGGTGGCCCCGAGATGGGGGAGGGCTCTGGAGGTCTGTACCCATAGGGGTGCGGAAGCTGCTCTCTGATGGGCTTTCCACTCTCCCCTCCCGCTAAGGCCAGTGGGGGCAAAGGCACACAGCTCTGTCCCGACGACCCCGTGTTGGCTGTGCCTCCTCGGCCTTGTCTGCAGTCCGGCCTTGGCAAAGGGGGGACGAGCACACGCCAGCCGCCCACGTGGGCAGCATGTCTGTGGGCTGCTCTGCGTCGAGGACCGACCTGACCGTGTCTATGAGGTCACAGTCCGGGGTCTTCTCTTGCAGTCTAGACCTGATCAGAAAGCAACGTGGACCACTGGCAGGCCGAGTCCTGCCTCCTCCCAGTGGGTGGACTGGAGCTGACGCTGGCCGGTGGATGAGCATCGCATGGCCCATTACAGAGGTCAGATAGCTAAGGAGATCGGCCCCCTCTTTCTGGTTGTAAGGAAAATAAATTTTGGTTCACCCCTCCCGTAGAGCAGAGAATGTGCTCTCCTCTATGAGTAGCCTGACAGTGGCCCGGATGGAGGGCTTCTAGGTTTCTCTCCCGGGCAGGCCACATCCCCGGCACTGGCATGTCTCAGGCTCAGGAGGTGGACGTGCAAGGCAGGGAAGCAGGAGTGTCCACGACGTGCAGGGGAGGCAGCAGGCCTCCAGTCAGAGCATGTGGGGGGCCTGCTGGTGCCTCTGGAGCCCCACCGCAGGGCAAAGCTTGGTCGTGTGGTTGGAGGAACAGGGGGTGGAGGGCTCTGCATTGGGCCTGGGCATCGTTGACGAAGAGAGTTAGCCTGAAATGGGACTGGTGTCTTGCTCCCCTCCCCTCGTGCCCTGGGTCCTGCAAGCAGCTAGCAGGGAGAGTGGGCACATTCTCGTCCCTTTCCAGGGTCTCGCTTTCTTAGAAAGCAAGGTGGGGAGAAGGAAGCAAAAGTCAAAGACTTTTCATAATGAAGATCGGATTTCCCCTGAATTGAACAGCAAAATACAGTCTCTCCTGTGGATCTTGAAAGCTCTGTGCTACTCTGCGCTTGCTAGACCAGCTCAGCCCCTTGGTGTAGAGGAGATTGTGGTGTTCAATCCACAGTTACGTAGAGCACTTTTCTAGGCTTTTGTTCACAACCATAAAGCGCAGACTTTGAAAACTGGAAGCGATCTTTGAGCTTGTGCATGGCTGAGCAGTGGTCTCCTAAACATGTGCATGTCCCAACTCCAGGAACCTATGATTATGTTACCTTCTGTGGCAAAAAGGGTTTTATAGATGGGGTTCAGAATTTTCAGGTGAGGCGATTATCCTGGCTTATTTGGGTGGACCCCAAATATAACCACCAAGGTCCTCATAAGAGTGAGCAAGGACCTCAAAAGAAGAAGAAGGTCACATGATGATGGGAGCAAGGGAGACAGGGGGTGTACTGGAGGCCACAGTGAACGAATGAGGACAACCTCTAGAGGTGCACTTTCCCGAGGAGCCTCTAGAAGAGGCTCAGCATCACCAACATCTTGATTTCAGGCCACAGAGACCCATGTCAGACGCCTGACTTCCAGGACTCTAAGAGAATTAATGGGTGTTGTGTGAAGCCACTATTTGAGGTAATTTTTTACAGCAGCAACAGGAAACTGATACAGAATCCCAATTACCCCTGCTGTTTTCACAGATGAGCCTGAAGCTGGTTTGTGGTCAGTATTTTCATGTTTAGTTTGTGAATTTGTTAATTATGTATAGGGACTTTTCTCCTACCTCTATGAATAAGACACAAGAATTTTGTTTCTGTTATTGGCCAGCTGACCAGAACAAATCTTGGGATTTTCAATTTTATGGATTCTGACTGCTAAATTGATCCTATGGATTTGATAACCATATATATATATATTTTTTTTTTTTAAGATTTTTATTTATTTATTCATGAGAGACACACAGAGAAAGGCAGAAACATAGGCAGAGGGAGAAGCAGATTCCCTGTGGGGAGCCCAATGCAGGACTTGATCCTGGAACTCTGGGATCCCTGAGCCAAAGGAAGATGCTCAACCACTGAGCCACCGGGGCGTCCCTCGATAACCATATTTTGTTGAACCCAAATTCAGGTCTCTCACCTAAGAATGAATGAATTTTGGGGGGTAATTTGGCAGAGGCTATCCTGTCAAACCAGCGACAAACAGTCTCTGTTATAATCCATGATATAGTGGCCACTGCAGGTTCTTTGCTCCTCCAAGCTCCCTTCTCATGGTTCCCTATCCTCTGGCTTCCACATCACAGGGGAGGAAGGGGGGTTGGAACCTTGCCACAGAGGTTTTCAGAGCATGCTGTTGATTTCTGACTCAAAAAGACTTGGGAAAGGCCTGGGTTCAAAAAATGAAGACTCATTGCTTCAATCCTTGCAATAAACATCCTGGGTTACTTTCACTTCAAACCTCAAAGGATTTCAAGATACTATAGAACATTCTGTGCTTGTCCATTTCCCATTAGTTGGTGGAGAAATTGACCCAATGCTCTGGTGATAAGCGAGGAGAGGACAGCGTAGACCATGGATTGGAAATGGAGGAAGGCAGGGAGGGTCACCATCGTTCCGTGGATACTTTTGGTGACTGTTGGGTCTGAGGCATTAGTTCTTGAAAGGGCCATTCAAACAATTCTTGTGGCTCCATGATCACATTTTCCCATTGAAGAAGTGAGGTTATGTAAATTCCTCTTTATGGATCACAAGATCAGCAGTTATACTTCAATATGGCCAACAGCCAACCACATGGTTTCACTTCTTCTCTTTGGCTATATTAAGCTGTGGGCTTCCCTGTGCTATTTAGCGAGTATAATCCCAACCAAGGCAAGGTTATTGGGGACTGGCGTGTTTGGTTGACCACAGAGATGGTGAGGAAAGGAGTCAATTATTTGCATACCCTTCATTCTGGGATGGTGAGGCATTTGGGGAAATTTCTCTGTAGGAGTGAATTCACACCCTTGAAATTACTTGGCTTGACCCAAAATTTATAGCTCCAACTTCAAGCTAACCATGTCAGAATTTTGGGAACAAAACCAAATATTCCCCCTTTGGTCCTTGGAGAAAGAATAAACATGGATACGGTGTAGCATTTACCCTTTGGCCAACAAACTCCATCTTGGGGGTATTACAGCTTCCATCATGAAGTTACATAAATTAATACAGCTTACTCACCTGTGGTCCCCCTAAGTGTCTGGACCTCAATTTACAACCACTTCTAGGTTTTGTCTAGGTCCACCATTTCATTTACTCAATCAGAGCTGTCATTCCCTGGGAGTTTTCTTGCTTGTTAGCCAAAGGATAAAGCTAGGGGCAATGGGCCCTTTTAACTTCGAACTATTTGTTCAGGATATGAAAGTCCCAAGACCTGTCTATCAACATTTGTCTATCTGCCTTTACTTCTGTAAGAGCTCTATATCTGTGTAAATTAGACGGAAAGTGTCATTAAGGTTAATAAGATGGATTTTAAAGGACATTTGGATAAGTGTTCTTTTCCATCCACCAACGGGGATCCGTATTACACCCCTGCCTACACTATGCAACTCGGCCCAATAAGAGGACACGGGGACTCAGAGGGTTCATGCTCTGGCCCCATGGCTTGGTCCTGGCCAAGTTCTTACCCTCTCCCACATGGCTTCCTGTTCATATCAAGGAGGGCACTGGACCCAGGCAGACAGCAGGGGTGGTGAGTCTGGTAGGGGGCAGGCAGGGCTGACCTTGGTCCTGCATCTGAGGACTTGCAGGGGGTCCCAGTGGGCTCTGCGCAAGCTCCTGAGGCAGATGCAGGTCAGGCTCCCCCACCTTGGCTCCTTCCTCCCTGACACCTGGCAGCCTGGCCACTGGTGAGGGGGACAGAGGAGCCATCAACATAACCTTTAGGCCTGTCAAGGGGATTAGGAGACATTTATTTCGTGCAGATGTGACTTAGGACCGAATTTCCATTTCCAGAGGACAAACTATGCAGTTTGGCAAATTCCACAACTTGTAACAAAGACTTGGAAAGTGGGGCACCTGGGTGGCTCTGTGGTTGAACTTGTGTCTTTGGCTCAGATGGTGATCCCGGGGTCCTGGGATCGAGTCTTGCATTGAGTTCCCCGCAGGGACCTGCTTCTCCCTCTGCCTGTGTCTTTGCCTCTCTCTCTGTGTCTCTCATGAATAAATAAATAAAATCTTAAAAAAAAAAAAAGACTTGGAAAGTCACCCCCTTCCTTCACTTAGCCATGAAGGATCATGGAAGCTTCACTTCTCTTCTATCCCGGGAGGGATGCTCCATGGGGGCAAACACCAACTATGCCCGGGCTGAGGACCCGAGGACCTCCTTTGGTGGGACCATGGTCAGCAAAACACACATCGCTTCAAAACCGCCTCTCAGCTGGAAGTACGCAAGTTTTAGCGAGTCAGGGAAACTTACGCACAGTTTCCTCGGCCACTTCCCCATCCGAGTGATCACGCAGGGAGCGCAGGCGAGGGAGCTCCCCTGCGAGGAGGGAGAAGGTGTGTCCACAGCCACTCAGTCAGACTGAGTGACACAAGCCCTATTAGGAAATCCTAGGAGGACGGGGTATAAATCCCTGCCTGGACCTCAGAGTTTCCACTGAAGGTAAAGTCAGGCCTGGCAGGCTTCCCCAGGCAAGAAGCAACAAGGTCAAAGAATGCAGGGCTGCAGGTAAGAGGCTTTTGAGAGACAGAGAGAGAGAGAGAGAGAATGAGAGAGAGGGACTGAGAAAAGGGAATGAGAGAGAGGGAAAGAGAGAGAGGGAATGAGAGGGGGAAAGAGAGGGACTGAGAGAGGGAATGAGAGAGAGGGAAAGAGGGAATGAGAGAGAGGGACTGAGAGAGAGGGACTGAGAGAGAGGGAATGAGAGAATGAGTGAGGGGATGAGAAGAGAGGGAATAAGAGAGAGGGAAAGAGGGAATTGGAGAGAGGGAAAGAGAGAGGGAATGAGAGAGGAAATGAGAGAGAGGGAAAGAGGGAATTGGAGAGAGGGAATGAGAGAGAGGGAAAGAGAGGGGGAAAGAGAGGGGGAAAGAGAGAGGGAATGAGAGAGGGAATGAGAGAGGGAATGAGAAGAGAGGGAATGAGGGAATTGAAGAGAGGGAAAGAGAATAAGGAGAGGGAATGAGAAGAGGGAATGAGAGAGAGAGAATGAGAGAGAGAGTGAGAGAATGAGGGGGAGAGAGAGGGAGAAATCTGGGGGGTCAGGCACTTGGATTCCATTTCAGGATGGAACTTCAGGTGGCTTTCCTGATGTCTCTGGACCTTGGGTCCTTCTCTGGGTGACATTCCTCACTTCTGTGACCTTCGTTTGTATGAAGGTGACCCTGACCTTCTCAGGCTTCAGTTTCTCTGTCACAAAAGGGCTGGCTCAGAGGGTTTCTGAGGATCTTCTGTGATTCGAAGCTGCAGACAAAAAAGCTGGAATCCAATAAGGAGATCCCTTGCTACAGACAGGTCACCTCAGGAGCGGCTGTGCTTGCGAGGCTTCCATCGAATTTAGAGGCTTTCTTCTTTGGAAGATCAGGGGGTTTTCGAGGATGGCGTGTTTTCTTTTTACAAGTAGGTGTAGCTTTTCTAACACTTGAGCTTTCAGAGCTGACTGGGCGCCAGCACTCCGGGTTGTCTCAGCCGAGTAGCAAGCAGATGGTGGTGACGTGTGAGCCGTGGGCTAAAGGGACTGTGGTCAAGTCTGCCTTTGCTCCTACTAGCTGTATGATGTCCCACGTGTGTCCACATCATAACTTTCATTCTTTTTTAAAGATTTTATTTATTTATTCATGAGAGACAGAGAGAGAGAGAGAGGCAGAGACACAGGCAGAGGGAGAAGAGGCTTCCTGTAAGGAGCCTGTTGTGGGACTCGATCCCAGGACCCCGGAATCATGAACTGCACCAAAGGCAGACGCTCAACCACTGAGCCACCCAGGCACCCCCCGGATTATAACTGTCTTTAAAAAATTCTATTCTATATTCTAGTGGATAAGGAAGGGGTGCCATTTGGATGAGATCATCTACCCAGTGGCCAGCAGGTGGCCAGTAATCGATAGCCAGGAAGTAGTAAACTTACCTTTATCCCTTGCTTCGTTCTTGTGAAATAATAAAACTGGCTACAATTTTTAAAATAAAGTTGCTTTCTGTCCTCAATCATAATGAAATAAAGCGCACAGTTTATTTTTAACTTCTCGGTGCCTCAGTGTCCCCATCTGTAAATAGTGAACTCTGCTGAGGAGGACCACAAGGTGGTGGGGAGAGTCAGTGCGGATGAATCATGTAGGCACTTGGAGTGTAGCCTAGCTCACTGTGGGTGCGGCCCAAACGGCGCCCTCACTCTTCGGCTTTCTCTCTCTCGAATCCCACCCCCTTGGAGGCCTTTGCTCCTCATGGGACCCCGGCTCCCTCAGGAGTCCCCTACCTCGTGGCCCCCAGCCCTGCCACTGATGTGGTGTGATCCAGGTCAAGGCTGGTCTCTGTCTGGGTTTCCTCTTCTGCAAACAGGCAGTTGAGGGACTTGACTTTGGGAGCCCCCCCCCAGCGCCTGGCTTCCTCCCAAACCCCCCCTTGCCTTGGCCTGTCTCCCTGAGCTCTGCTGTCCCAAGAGGGCTGGGGGCTCCTTCCAAGCACTCAGTGCCATATTCCCACCTGCGCAGCACAAGGAGCCCCTTGTCTCACGGCTCAGTAGTTGTCCAGTTCCACCGCATTCTCCAGGTTTTGGCTTCTTTGGTTCCCCTGAAAGGCAAGCAGGAAGGTTGGACTGGGTGGGAGCTGCTGTGAGGACAGCTGGCTGCCGGGCAGCACTTCCCAAGCCCTACCAGCAGGTGTCCCCTCAACCTCCCAGCTCCCTACGGGCCTCACACCCCAGCTTCAGACAACGAAGCCCTGTGTGAACCCCTGTGCAATCAAGAGACCCTCAGACCCCATCCTCCCTCCCCTCCCCCAGGCCAGCAGAGTCAGTGTCACATGAAAACATGACTGACAAGCGTGGGTCATGTGGCTTTGAGTTGTCTTTTTTTTTTTTTTTTTCCTGTTACCGTCACCTGCTGTCCGGTTGGGGGCATGTGGTCACGACAGTGCCTTTGGCCAGGGCTTCTCAAACCTGAGGGTGCACGAGCACCCCTGGGGCTTAGTAAGCACGGACTGCTGGATCCACTGAGATTTCTGATTCAGTACTTGCGTGCAGGGTGTCTGAGGACCTGCACCTCTAAGACATTCCCAGGTCACGCTGACGCTCCTGGTCGGGGGACCACACTTTGAGAACCGCTTCCTTAGGCGATAACAAGAAGTTTTACAGCCAGTGGCAAACTGACCAGAGAGTTGTTTCAGGACAAGAACCTTTCGAGGCCATTCTCAAGACCCAACTCACAGAGACCTACTGGGTTGAAATGAGTGTGTGATGCTGGAGGCCATAAATAGGAGAATTCTGTTTAACAGGTGGACAGGGGTGCCTGGGTGGCTCAGCGGTTGAGCCAGGTGGACAAATAGGTAGAGCAGGAACAATAAGTATCTCGGTGTCTGGAACTTGACCTCAGTCTCTTATCAGTTTTGTTCTCCACTCCCGAAGAAACATTACTTAACATAGGAGGGAAGAGGGTGGCAAAGGGCTGCACGGAGATGAAGGGAATACGGAAGGTTCTGTGGCCAGTGGATGGGCCAAACCCAGTGAGGCCATAAGAGAAACAGTGATGGGGTTGTTGATTCTCTAGCATCTCAAGAGTCCCTGCTCCAGTAGTTCCCAGCCCTGGACGAGTGTTAAAATCACCCAGGGGAGCTCTTAAAAAAATCGCTGTACCTGGGACCAGTTACATCATCAACATTGGGGGCTGGGACCTTGGCATTAGTTTTTATATTTGTATTTGTTTATTCATGAGAGACAAAGAGAGAGAGAGGTATGGACATAGGCAGAGGGAGAAGCAGGCTCCCTGTGGGGAGCCTGATGTTGGGACTCGATCCCGGAACCCCGGGATCACGACCTGAGCCAAAGGCAGATGCTCAACCATTGCGCCACCCAATCGTCCCTCTGAACATTGGTTTTAAAGCCTTCCAACCAGTGCTGATGTATAAGCAAGGCTGAGATCCACTGCCCTACTCCATCTCTTACACTCCTTACTGTCCCACCTTTTATTAACTATTCGGGGACTCCTTTTTTCTCCTTTCAAACCCTGTGTTCTGAATCTGTAGTTTATCTGATGAATTTTGGATAAAACGGACATTTTATTTACCAGTAGCATGAACAGAAATCTGGGAATCTGTATTAAACTCCCTGGAAACGTTTCTGAAGTATACTTTGGTTAGAATCTCTGTTTCATCTTAAACATAAATAATTACCTAAACACAAGGAGGTGAATGATTGTGGTGTTTGATTGTAGGTCATAATAGTCCAATTTAAAACTGGACTTTGCTATGTGGCTTAGAGATGGAACTTTAGCTTCTGGATGTTAGTTTCACTCACAGGTGACAGGGACAGGGACAGGTGACAGGGACAGGGTAGGGAGCAGAGGTTTTTTGCTCTTGTTTAGGATCTCTGGAAAGTGTTCATACCACCTGAATTTTTTATGAAACATCAAGGGGAAATTTAAGAATATGTAGATTTCATTAGGGATTTCAAACTTGAGTGTATTCAGGGGCCATTCAAATCTGTGAGGCTGTGAGTGATAAGGCCAGTAGCCAACTGGAATGAGCTTGTCTCTCGGGAAAGACATTCAGCGAAGAGTAACACCAACATTCTGGCTGAATAATGCATACTCACAAGCTGAATTGGCCCAGACCCCAGTTTGGGATTTGTGGACTGGCTTTGACAGCTTCTGACAATATGATCACATACCCGGTGAGCGGATGGGATGAGGGGCAAATCCCGGCCCTCCCACTCTTTTGGATATTTCCTTAGAGGAGTTATTTACCTCCTGTAAGCCCCAATGTCTTCATCGTTTATCTTATACCACAAAGGTAAAGGAATTTTGCAGGCATAATTTAGGACCTTGACCAGTTGACTTGAAGATAATCAAAAGGAATTTTCGTGAATGTGCCTGACACAACCAGGTGGCCACTTTAAATAAAAAGGTCTAGAGGTCAGAGTCAGGAGGTCGGAGAGACATGAAGCAACATCTGATGTTGCTCTATTGGCCTTGAAAAAATAAACTGTCAGGTTGTGGAGCTGACTGTGGAGCAGGAAATGGTGGGTGGTTTCTAGCTGCTGAGAGTGGCCTTGGCTGACAGCCAGCAAGAAAGTGGGGACCCCCGTTTGTACAGTCATAAGGAACTGACTTCTATGAACAGACATTTGGAACAGGACCCTGAGCTCTGATAGTCTGTTTCACCCTCAGAAGAGACTTCATCCAGGCTGAGACCAGACATCCGACCCACAGCAGTATGACTAACGAGTGTGTGTTATTCTAAAGTCACTGAGTTTGTGGGATTCTACACAGCAATAGAAAAATGAATACGATGTCCTAATTCTTCTGTTTGATTGCTGGGCATAGCGTCCAAGGCCTAGATAACCTAAAACATCTCAGAAACTTGATACAACATGAGTTTCTTTTTGCTCATGCTGTATCATTGTCATTGGTCCCCTGTGTCAGACTATGATGGCTCGTCATAGCCACTTCAGGACATTTTCAAAAGAGAACTCATGGAGATCATCCATTGAATTGTTTTGACATGGGTGCTAGGGTGGGAAATAGGTATTTCTGGTACTCGACAGCAGAAGAAACAGACCAACTAGGTGCATCCATGGATGGAAGTGGACCTCAGCCTCCTATCAGGATGACCCGATCATCCTCTGTGGCCACTGTGAGAATAACCAATATTCTCACAATAAACCATGGCTCAGAGAAAGGGGTGCTGGAGGATAGGGTACCAGAAATGAAATGCTCAGGCTTGAAAGTGACCCAAGTCCTTCCTGCTTCCTTTTCATGGCTATAACCAGTCCTGCAGCTACGTCAAACCAAACAGGTACAGAGAAGGGGAATTCTGTGTGTACCCCAAAAGTAGAAGAGCATCAGATATTGGTGAGTGTGAGTCTTTCCACCACAGCATGTTGCGCAGTTGAGTTGGAGTGGCAGGGGAGGAAGTAGGGTTTCAGATTGTTCAGCTTCACCGATCTCTTCTTGGCGCTGGGGCAGGGTGATGGGGCATCGTAACGCTGAGAGCAGCCAGAGGGGGTATGTGTGTGAATGGAACATTCACTCCCAGTCACAGGGGATGCCTTCCCCTGTGGGAGGGCATCTTGGGACTTTTTGGGTCTGTGGAAAAACCAGTAAGTCTGGGCTGTCTTCAGGCTAAATGGTGAGCTTTATGTGGCAAGGGTTTTCCCCACACAGTAGAAGAAAAATTGCTTGGGTTTTCAATTGCTTGTTTTTGCTTGACTTTTATCCACTCTCGTGGGCATGCTGGACACAGGGCTGGAGAAGCCGCCACCTTCTGTGATGCTTAGAGGACAGGCCATTCTGGGTGGGCACATTTTCCAGAGAGTAGAAGACGATCTTTCAAACCATTAAGAGAAAATCCCCCCGTTTTTGACCACTTAATTTTGGAAGGAGATATTCCTAAACTATATGTAGCATGGTGAAAATTTCTACTCACTGCAAACTGATCTCCAAAAATGTACCTTTCATAACTTTTCTAAAAGAATTTCCTTTGGTGTTTGAGGTCTCCTTTCATTAGGAAAGGGGAATTTTCTTTTTTTTTTTAAATTTTTATTTATTTATTCATGAGAATACGCAGAGGAGAGAGAAGCAGAGACACAGGCAGAGGGAGACGCAGGCTCCATGCAGGGCACCTGATGTGGGACTTGATCCTGGGTCTCCAGGATCACGCCCTGGGCTGAAGGCGGCACTAAACCACTGAGCCACCAGGGCTGCCCGGAATTTTCTTCTAAAAAAAAAAGATTTTATTTATTTATTCATGAGAGACACACAGAAAGAGGTAGATACATAGGCAGAGGGAGAAGCACACTCCCTGCAGGGAGCCTGATGTGGGACTTGATCCCCAGAACCTGGGATCATGACCTGAGCCAAAGGCAGACACTCAATGACTGAGTCACCAGGTGCCCAGGGAAGGGTAATTAAACCTACTAATACCATGTCATCCCCATCTCGCTAGCTCACATCTACCTCTCTTATATTTATTCAATCTTTTTGGGGTTAGATTTTCAGAGTTTCTCACCTCATTGCTTTCTTCTAGCTAGGAAGGAGCCTGAAAATAGGGAAGCCATGTCCCCAGGGCATGATGGGGAGGGTGGCAGTCAACCTCTGATGGCCTGGGGCCTTCACTGGATTCCTACGGAGATGTCCCTGGACCTGGCTGGTCCTGGGGTTTCCTGCTGAATCTACTGCTGAGGTCTGCAACTGGGAGGACCCAGGGTCTGATCTTGCAGCTGGGTCAGAGCCACCACAATAGCCAACTTGGGTCCTCTGTGCCCCTCACTAGTTCCACAGGTCCTCTGTGTCTTGCCTTTGGCCATATTTCTCCCTTGGCTTAGACTGGCCATTTGTGCAGGTGATACTCAAAATATTTGATGACCAGCAGGGGACGAGCACCAACCATTTGGAACAGAAGCTACAGTATCTCAGAGGAGCCCCAGGAAAGGCATGGTAGCAGAGGGCAGAGAGTGCAGGGCTTAAGTAAGTGAGATTTACCCCCTGGTAGAGACATGTTTGCATATTTGGCCACCCTGCTCCTTATGGACTGAATATCCAGCCCCAGGTCAGCTTGTCCTTCATCATAGCAGCACCAGATTAGCCCAGATCTCAGTTTACCTCCCATTTTCCACTGGAACCTTGGGAAATACCTGCATTTCTTGCCCATCAGTGAGAAACTCAGGCTAACAGGTCTTCTGTCTCTTTGAACTTGGGTTTTGAACTCAGGTTCGAGAGCGGGCCAGTATGCCTACTTCCTCTTGTGGTTTCTTTCCTTTTACCCTGGAGCCCCTGGAGCCCTTTCTTCTACTTCCCCTTCCTACCAAGAAGGAACACATCGCACGCACTTCCTTCCCTCCTTTCTGAGGGGGACTTTGTGCTTCCCTTTTCTTTGGGCCATAGTGGCAGAAGTGGAGACAGCAAGAAGAGAAATACACTGGAAAGTAAATTAAAATGTTATTCTCATTGCATATGTTATGCACTGTTCCATCCTAGAAAAGAGGACTCTGAACAAAATTTATTTTTTATTTTTTTTTCTGAACAAAATTTAAATTGTTCTTTTTGATTCAGGGAAATCATTGTGAACATCAATTGTTTTGTGCTGTAACACCCCATACCCTCAGTTGGGCATGGGGAGGTGGAGGGGACCATTGATGTCTGCTCTTAATGGCTCCTGATTGCTGTACTCCTTGGTTCTTGCACTGTCTTGATGTTTTTCTTTTCTCCCCCCACCCCATATTAATGTCCTTCTGTCTCCTGTGTTAATGGGCCATCAACTGCCATCAACTGGCTCTCCCTTCCTACGTGTTCTCTTCTGCTAGCCCAGTACGTCTTTCTAGTTTGCTATCTCTAATTTGCTTTTGATTAAGCCTTCTGGTCACATATTGCTGCATAACAAAGTGCCCCAGAATTTAGCAGCTGATAACAAACATTTTATTATAACTTGCATATCCTGTAGGGCATGAATTTGGGAGGGGCTCAGCTAGGTGATTCTTCTGCTCCACATGGTTTGAGTTCAAACAATGATATTCAGCTAGTGAATGGACTCTTCTGGGGAGTCCAAGATGCCTTTACTTATATGGCTGATGCCTTTAAGGGGATGCCTGTGAGGCCAGATATAGCTGGAACTGTGAATCGGACTCCCTACATGTGGCCTCCCTTGAGAGGTGGTCTCAGGGTGGTTGGACAGCTTAATGGTGGTTGGCTTTTCCCAGAGCAAGCATTCCAAGGATGCCAGGTGGAAGCATTCACAATCATAGGCTGGCCCACATTCAAGGGAGGTGAGTTGGCCTCCACATTTTGATGACATAGCAGCACAGTCACGTCATAGAAGACCACATAAGATGGGTGATAAGGTTGTGGCCATCCTTGGAAAGTATAATTTCCACTCTAAGAAGCTACAACACTCATATACATGGAGAAAGAGATGCTGCAAGAGAGCTGCAAAGTTTTTTCTCTGTGTAAATTATACATGCCTTTGTGCCAGGATCTTATTGGCTCTCTTTCAACTGTTAAGCTCTTTTTGTCCTTTTTTTTTTTTGATTGTAGAAGACTTGGGAATTTAATATCTTTTGTTTTTAAAGATTTTATTTATTTTTTCATGAGAGACACACAGGGAGAGGCAGAGACACAGGCAGAGTGAGAAGCAGGCTCCCTATGGGGAGCCCGATACAGGACTCCATCCCAGGACCTTGGGATCACACCCTGAGCTGAAGGTAGACACTCAACCACTGAGCCACCCAGGCATCCTCAGATCTTTTTGTCCTTGTTTCTTCTGTCCACATTATATTTCAGATGGACAAGTTTTCTGGATGACTGAGAATTCAAATATCTGAGGTATTTACTACATACACTGATTACAAGAGGTTGAAAGCCACAGTCAGCTTAAAAGATGCGCTTCGTGTCCCATGCCAGCACAGAGTGCTCAGCTACTAGGGGAACTCAGAAGTCTTGAGTCTTGGCATTGTTATTTGCTGGCTTTGGGACTCATGCAAGCGAGTTGATGAGATTTGGTTGTTATCTGATGAAGGCCCCTGACTTGGTGCTTTAGAAATTGAAGCTGTGCCCAGGGCTGAAGCCTAAGTGCGGATCCAGACTGATTTAAAACCCTCGGGTTTTCCAGTTGTTGGGAGGAACCTGGGAGCTCTCAGCAAGCAGCTCAGTCTTTGTATTTATTTTAGAGATGAAGAAACTGACCCAGATTGGGTAAATCGCTTCGTGGCTTGCCTAAGATCACATAGCTAGTTAATGGTAGAGTGAATCCAGCTTCCAGGAATCCAGCTTCAATCTCCTGCTCTCTGTGCTTAAAGACTCTACCACTAAGACGTCAGTCTGAATGAAAGGATCAGAATTCCGTGGTAGGCCTTGAATGCATGTGCTTGTGTATTTATGATTGTATGTTTACACGATACATACACTTCTATAATATGGATTTAGGCATCAGGCTTATTGATTCCATTAGGTAAAGTTGAACACCTTTCTAATATAGTAATTGGTATTAGGTAAGTTATTGATTATGATACCAAACGTTCTCAGGCTGTGGGATGGACCTGTAGTAGGAGCTAGGAAGAATGTAGAAGGTGGAAGCTCTGACTCCTCACTCAGTTGTGTCAATTCTGGGCTCTTGAGAAAGTTACTCAACTCCTGAGTTTTGGGGTCTGCTTCTGCAAAATGCTGATGAGAGCCACCACTTGTTGAGTGCTTTCTCTTTGCCAGCTCTGTGCTGACCTCTCTACATATCACATGCCATCTGCCCCTTCTTTTTTTTTTTAAGATTTTATTTATTTATTCATGAGAGACACACACACCGAGAGAGAGAGAGAGAGAGAGAGAGAGAGACAGGCAGAGAGAGAAGCAGGTTCCACGCAGGGAGCCTGATGTGGGACTGGATCCAGGGACTCCAGGATCACGCCCTGGGTGGAAGGCAGGCACTAAACCGCTGAGCCATCCAGGGATCCCGCCATCTGCCCCTTCTGTGCAACATGCCAGGCTACAGGCATTTCGCAGATTAGTAAGCTGAGCCTCTCAGAAGCAGCATGATCTACCCCCTGGCACCAAACCATCCAGCTGGCATACCAGGAAGGCAGGACTCACACTTGTTCTATCAGACTCTCAAGACCATGTGTTGTCCACAGTGTTCTCCTGTATAGACTCCCTAACCTTCAGGACTACTTTGAGATGCAGATAAACTTCTGAGCTGCCTCCTAGGGTGGAATCTGACCAATGAATGGGGCTTAGGGGAAGGCAAATTTGCCTCTTGAACTGTCAGAGGTATCTGATCAAGTATACTTCCCAAGACTGGAAGTGTCCATCTAATGAGGGGTAAACTTGGCTATCTATGGAGGATGTTGGGTCTGGGAAGACTGTTAGGGTGGGCTGCTAAGCATAATGGCTTCTGGAGCCCCCTCTAGCTCCAGGTTCTGGTGCTTCTACAAAGCAGAGAATGAGTACCAAGGCTGAAGATTGTGTTGACTCATGTTTGCATTCCACTCCATCATTGCATTAGCTCTGTGGCCTTGGGTAAATTACTTAACAAATCTGAATCTATTTCCATTGCTTCCTGTTTATAATGGGGATGATGCAGTCTGCCAGACTCATCAGTTTTACCTTCTAGAATTGCCTAGAGCAAAAATTCCTCTTCTAAAAATAGCAGGGTGAGAGAATTTGAAGCCTAGTGGATTCATACTGTGGGTGCTGAAGGCGTCATGGATGGAGCTTCCATATCAGTCATTTTGCAGGAGAATGGCAATTATTCTGAGCTAGAGACGTGGTCTTGTCAGGAGCTAGCCTGTGAGAGGGCCTGATTCAGGAAGAAAGTGAATGAAATGTCTTTGGTTGATGATCCAGCCTGTTGGGGGCTCTGAATGGTTCACCCTTACTGGGAATGCAAAACACGAACAGAGGATTCAAATGAGTGAGGAGATGAGTTGGGGTGATTTACTGGGCAGAAGTTGGGCCAAAAGGTTTGACAGCAAAAGGGTGCTTTTAGGGAGATACCTGTTGGCAGAGAGTGAAATATAAAGATAGCATTGTAGCCCTTAGTGGAGTCAAGTCTTAGCTTCTCTAGGTTTTTCCCTTTGAGATTCAGATCACTGTGGCCCAAAGATGGGTCTTCCAGGGGTATGGCTTCCAGGAAACAATTCTGTCTCTCTAGGCCCCACCAAGGCCAAAGCCATTGAGGTGTTCTCATTTTGACATGGCCATGCAGACCAGAGACAGTCCCACCCTGCTGCACTGAATTCCCTCAATTCTGGGGTGTGTATGTGTGTGGTGGGGAAACTAGCTTCTTTCTTTTCTGTGAAACCAAAAATAATCTGTGGCCAACCCATCTGCTTTGAGCCAGTATGCTTTCAAAAAAAAAAAATGCCTCAAACCAGGTATATTTCTCTGCCTCTGAAACTAGAGGCAGAGAAATTCAGACTTCTCTATCATCTATCTATCTATCATCTATCTATCTATCTATCTATCTATCTATCTATCATCTATCATCTAATCTATTATTTATTTATTTATTTATTTATTTATTTATTTATTTATTTATTTTTCCTTATTCCCCAAACTCTTCACATTCTGTGTTTTCCAGAGATTTAGTTCAAAAATACTTCTTATTTTACTTCTGCCTTGAATTTTAAAAAATTTCCAAGCTTAACTTTGATGCAAATATTTGTTTTCCCATGGGTGTCAAAAGATTTTGTACCACATGCCTGCCACAACATGTGTCGGTTTTTAGGAATTTATTTTACAAACTGGAGTGACTAAATGGTATGCGTTGGGCCTGATAACTATTTGGCTTCATTAATATTCAAGTTCTGTCACCTTTGTTTTGCTTTTTTGGATGACTGTACCTCCTGACTCATAGATGGACAGTTGCCTAAAAACGTCTGGGAACAAGGTGAAGATAGAAATAAAGATAAGTTTAATCTTCTCACTGAATTCAGAGACATATTAAAATGCACTATAGAGTGAGATGAATCATTTTAAATGCCTGAAGATTTATCTCTGGAGCTATCATTTACTTGTAATTTCTTCTTAGTCTGCTAAAAAATGTATTCCTACATGCATTCTAAAGTCTTTAGGGGTGATGACTGGGTGACAGGCACTGAGGAGGGCGCTTGATGGGATGAGCACAGGGGTTATACTATATGTTGGTAAATTGAATTTATTTATTTATTTATTTATTTTTAAGATTTTATTTATTTATTTATGAGAGACACACACAGAGAAAAGCAGAGATATAGGCAGAGGAAGAGAAGTAGGCTCCATGCAGGGAGCCCAATGTGGGACTTGATCCTGGATCCTGGGATCACGCCCTGAGCCAAAGGCAAATGCTCAAGTGCTGTGCCACGCAGGTATCCCTGGAAAATTGAATTTAAACTTAAAAAATACTGAAAAAAAGCTTTTGGGGTGAAGTTTGAAGATGTCTGCAACTTTTCTGTGTTCAGGGGAAAAATATGTATATGTGGGATCCCTGGGTGGCGCAGCGGTTTGGCGCCTGCCTTTGGCCCAGGGCGCGATCCTGGAGACCCAGGATCGAATCCCACATCGGGCTCTTAGTGCATGGAGCCGGCTTCTCCCTCTGCCTATGTCTCTGCCTCTCTCTCTCTCTCTCTCTGTGACTATCATAAATAAATAAAAATTAAAAAAAAAAAGAAAAATATGTATATGTATATATGTGTGTGTGCACGTATTATATACATGGAGAGAGACAGAGAGAAAGGAAATAAAGCCAAATATTAATAATTGGTGAATGTAAGTGAAATACATGCTGGTATAATACCATTCTTTCACCTTTTTAGTCCATTGAAACTTTTCAAAATTAAATGAAAAGGTGAAGCAAACAGCTACATACTCGTAGGCCGTGTGTACCATCCGCGACCAGGAGGCTGACCCTGTGGAGCTGAACTCAGCGTGGTGCTACCAGTTCTTTCCACTTACTGTATTCTTTTTCCTTCCTTGAACTCTTCACATATTGTTGGTCATTTTCTTTTGTCTGACCATGTTTTTCATCTCTTTCCTCTGTTTTTGGACATTGGGTATAGTATGGTTGTGTGACCCATTTCCCCCCAAAAAATTTATCCCTCAAATTCTTGGAACCAGCAGCCTTTAAAATTTCTTTCTGCCAGTAAGAAGGTCAACTCAGACTGAAGCAGAAATGTCAAATTGTCTGTCATTTAAAGACACATTGAAAGAAAGTAGGGCAGGAGAGGAATGTTTTGCTGCAAACCTCTGCAGAACGAATTCTTTTTCCTTTGGGCCTGCCAGAGACTTACTGTTTCCCACACTCCAGTGATTTTGATTCCAGCCTTTTCCTGAGGTTTTGATTATTGAAAATGATCACTACTACGTGTTTGTGATTTAATTGCCTGAAGCCACTTCCTGAAGAGGTCACAGTAAAGCAGTTGTTTTGCCCAAGTCCTCAGAGGAAACCAACACAATTCCCTTGGCTGAAGAGGTCCCCAAAGGGTGGGTTGGAGGGGGGACAAGTGGGACAGCTGGGGAATAGCCTTTGCTTGAGGAGGACAAGATTGTAGGATTTCGTTCCACTGGAATGGGGTCCTTGTTGAAACATCTCTACTTCTCACCCTGACCACATGTGTGATTTTGAGAAGAGGGTTTCCAGGCGCTTTCAACACCTGAAAGAGAAAGTGAGTGGACTAGATTTCTCTAGGACCCTTCCTGCTCCATAGCTATGTGAATCCTCAGCTCACAACTGCTCCTGGATGGACACAGCCTGACTCTGTGCTATAAAAGTAATGCTAAGCTTGGTTACAAACCACAGAATTCAAGGCTAAGTCTGCACCTGTCTTAGGGGTAGAGGAGTGCTGTCATCCTAAGGGAGGCTACTCAGCTCCTCCTGCCTTTAAGTTGAAGTGACTTTTTTTTTTAAGGATTTTATTTATTTATTCATGAGACACAGGAGAGAGAGAGAGAGAGAGGCAGAGACACAGGCAGAGGGAGAAGCAGGCTCCACGCAGGGAGCCCAACGTGGGACTCGATCCTGTGTCTCCAGGATCAGGCCCTGGGCCCAAGGTGGCGATAAACTGCTGAGCCACCGGGGCTGCCCTTGAAATGACTTTTAATGTCAATCTGCAGAAACTGTCGAGTAACAGAGAGATGACTAGTGACAGCCCTATCTGGCCGCTCCTTCCCCTAGGGTCCTTTTTATAAACTTTGGAAAGTTTGCATATTGGGATTAGATTTGGCTGTGCATGGCAGGAAGCCTAAACATGTTAAAAAAAAAAAAAAAGAAGAAGAAAGAAAGAAAAGAAAAGAAAAGAAAAGAAAAGAAAAGAAAAGAAAAAAAAAGAAAAGAAAAAAAGAAAAGAAAAGAAAGAAAAGAAAAGAAAAAAGAAAAGAAAAGAAAGAAAAGAAAAGAAAAGAAAAGAAAGAAAAGAAAAAAAAGAAAAGAAAAAAGAAAAGAAAAGAAAAGAAAAGAAAAGAAAAGAAAAGAAAAAGATAGTTTAGGGTGGGAGTGCAGCTCCACGAAGTGGAGCCACCAGGGACTCATGCTCCTGTCCTGCTGTCCCAGCCCTGTCAGCAACTGGTCTGCGCCTTGTGGCCCAACATGGTGGCTACAACCCACCACCACACCCCTACTGAGCCAGCAGGAAGGAAGACCTGGGGAGACTCTGAAGCCATTGGAGGAGACTTTGAAGTCGACTTCCCAGGAGGACCCCACATTTCCACTTACATTTTATTGGCCTAAATTCTGTCACGTGGCAGCTTCTGGTAGCAAGGGAGGATGGGAAATATAGTCTTTGTGTGGGCCAGTGATGGGTCTCCTTGAGTCGGGTCCTATAATTGGCGAAGCTGGGAGGACAGATACTAGAGGACACTTAGAGCATCTGTCATGGAGACACGATTTTTGAAGAGTAAGGGCTATGGAATCAGTAGTCTTAGGTTTGAACTTCAATTCCTGCTTACTAGCTGTAAGATTTTAGTCAAGCTATATAACCTCCCTCATCTATTATATGATCTGCCAAAGTGGCATGATATTCCCATCACAGGGGTAAAATGAGAGAATAGATGCTCAGGATTCAGCTCAGTAGCTGTCACTATTACACCCATCCTTGTGTCACCAGCTTTAACTTCATTCATGTATTTGGATATGTGGTATTGGTTACACATGTGTGACTGATTCCAACTTCTTTCATATCCTTTCTAGAGAACCAGTGAGTCTGGCTGGGACTGGTATGCTTGGGGAGGCGAGAAGCTAATGTGTGTGCAGAGCCCAAAGCGACTTGGCCGATGTTGATGTGACCTTTATGCTAACCAGGTGGCCTGATTAACCTGAGGCTGGGGTTAGTGGTTAAAATGACAGGAAATGTTTGTGTTTCAGAAACATGTAAAGGATAGGGTGATGCAGGAGTGGGAAGAGTTTAGGGGAAACAGCCCTGGGCAGACACCCAGCTAAGGGGAAAATCTCAGGTCCTGGCTCCTCATCACTAGAGGAGGAGTTCAGACTGCAACTCTGAGTGCACGCCTTCTGATGAGAGAGGGTTTCTAGCGTGCAACGGTTACTTCCTTGGTTTGCCAGCCCTGCCCTGGGCACTTAAGGGCCGTCTGGGTTTACTGACATTCAGAATGATATATGTTCTAGAACAGGGAACAAGTTAAGCTTTAAGGAGATGGGGGAGGAGTGGTGGTAAGCAATTTTTTTTTTTTTTAAATCTGCATTCACTCATCTCTTTAAACTCTCTGCTAGGTTTCTGATCATAACTATTCCCTGGTACTTTCTGGGACTGGGTATCTTGCAGGCCTTGAGGGTTATGAATAAGACCAAGCCTCTGTTCTCAAGGCTGTCCCCACCCATGGGGAGCCAGACAAGAAACAGGTGTGGTAGGCCACACTGGTGGCACCTTTGGCCACGTGACTAGTTAAGGCCAATGGAATGTGGGGCAGACAAGCGTCAGCTAGTTCTGAGCAAGGCCTTGAGTGCCCTTGCCCACATTGCTTGTGTTTTTGCCATCACAGGAGAAGATCATCTCCTAGGAAGTCGTAGGTCCAAGGAGGATGAGGGACACATGGAGCTGACTTAGATCCCACCCAAAGGGTGGAGCCAAGCCTAACCCAGGACGATCTAGGTTAGCCAACCCCATCTGATCCACAGACTTGTGAGCCAGAATCATTTTACACCATTGGTGTGATTGCCTGGCGATTGTTTTACGCATTTCAGTTTTGAGGTGGATTGTTGGCAGTACTGTTGTGGCAATGGTGAGCTAACACAACAGGTAATAACGATACAGTGTGAGAATTGCAGGGAGGTACAGAAGTGCCTGGAGCTCCGATCTCGGGGAGGCACATGGGGAGGAGTGTTTCATAAGCTTGTGTAAGTTATTCACTATTTGGACCTTATTTCACTTTTCCCCCAGGATACTCTAGACCAGGTAGTTGGTGGTGTATATAACCCATCCGTGTATGTCGGAATGGTATGTAAAGTAAGAGCTGATCCATAAAGACAATAGGAGAAGTTCACCAACAAGTAGAATATGAGGACCTTTTGACTTCTAGTGATTAATTCACTCATTCATTCAACAAATAGAAGTTAGGGTTATAGCTTGTGAATGAAATAAAGTAGAATCTTTGAGCCCATGAGCTGACATTCCAGAGGGAGGAGGTGAATGATGTATGCCGCAGAGAGCAATACAGCAGGAAAGGAAAATGTGGAGCATGGAGGCAGAAGGGTGGTGCAGTTTTACACAGGAAGGTCAGGGGAAGACCTCACCACAGTGATGCTTGAGTAAAGACCTGAAGGATGACAGAACCTGAGCAGTGGCCGTGGCTGAGGCATTCTCCTGTGGGGCAGGGAACACTAAGACACACTTCGGGAGAGAGAGACACTGAGGATATGGAAAATCTATTCCAAGACACCTTGTAAGTGCTCTGGGGATTTGGTATTAGGTGTGCTCAGTGAATATAGCTATTCTCAGAGAAACTCCAAAACTTCTGCATTTTCTTGTCAAAAAAATCTGGGCAAATAGGTTTCTAACACCAGGAGAAGCCTCCAGAACCTGCTGCTGGACCATCTTCAAGGAGTTCACTCTCTGGCTGTGTGTGGCTCCTGCTGACCCCTTTGTCTCCTCCTATAGGCTACAGAGTGCTGGATCTGAGATCTCCATCTCCCGTGTCCTCCGGAAGTTGCCAGAAACAATGTTTATCTTGTACATGTTGATAATGGGTGTTTCAGCCTTCACCATTCAGCTTGAGGAACACACAGGTAAGAACTGAGTCCTTCAGCTGAAGAGGGCTTGCCTGCAGCGTCTCTGGGGAGAACAGTATTTATCTGTGAAGTTTGCTGTTTTTGAAAAACGAGGTGGGACAGAGCCTTCCTCCTGCCCGTCTCCTCCATTGCACGGTGCTTGTTCTGGGCATCAATCATTCCTGCCCAAGAGTGGGCCAAGGAAGCGGTGCTTCTGGATTTTAACCACATGTCCTGTCACAACTAAGCTCTTTTTCTATTTGAACTCAGTCAAGATCTACTTGTATTTATTTATTTATTTATTTTTAAAGATTTTATTTATTTATTCATGAGAGACACAGAGAGAGGCAGAGACACAGGCAGAGGGAGAAGCAGGCTCCACGCAGGGAGCCCGATGTGGGACTCAAACCCGGGTCTCCAGGATCACGCCCTGGGCTGAAGGCGGTGCTAAACTCTTGAGCCACCTGGGCTGCCCAAGATCTACTTTTAATGTTAGTGAGTCAACAAGTAAAAAAATACAACCAAACTTCTAAATCTTTTTTTTTTTTTTTGTCACCACGTGAACTGGATTTAACTTTTCCCACAAAATTTAAATTGGAATTGATAGAAGCCCTAAAGTTGTTTTTGAGAGTTTTGAAATCATGATAACAGGAGGGGTTAATGGGGTCCCCAGGTATAGGCCACTTGTTAGGGGCACGCGGCTTCTTCAGATGCGCCCATTGAAGAGGTTTAGGCCTCAAAGCCTTGACTGTGGTCTCCCTGTCCTTTAGTGGCTGCAGAAAACTGCCAGTTTCGTGGCAAGTATTTCAAAACCGACTTCAGGGTGGAAGGGGAGCCTGTGGTCCTGAGGTGCCCCCAGGTTCAGCCCTGGTTGTGGACATCCGTCAACCCCCACACCAGCCTTGCGTGGCGTAAAAACGATTCTGCTAGAATGATCCCAGGGAAAGAAGAGACGAGAATGTGGGTCCAGGATGGTGCTCTCTGGATCTTGCCAGCCTTGCAGGAGGACTCTGGCACCTACATCTGCACTGCCAGGTAAGCCCCCGTCACCCCGGGGACTAGGGTAGGGAGAGGATCTCCTTCCAGAAGGGGCTTCTGCACAGTTCTTCAGTGATGCCCTGGATTTCAAAATCCAGTGTAGAGGTGAGGATCTACCTTTTGTGCTCTTCACCTTACCTGAATACGTCCTACCAAAGAGCCTTCCCCAGATACCTCTGTGGCTCTTTCTCTCTCTTCATTTAAGCCTTTGCTCAGATGTCACCTCTTTGGAAAGGACTTCCCTGGCCACCTTACCTGAAACAGGACTCCTGACATGCTCTCTCTTTCCCCTGCTGGTATTTTTGTTCACTGACACACCGTGTGTTTACCCAGTTAACATTTGTCTAAACCATTAGAATGTCAACTCCAGGATGACAGGGACTTGATGCATTTTGTTCATGTCTGTGTCCACGTGGACAGAAGATATCATTGTAGAACAACTGAATGAAGCTTTAAGAATGAGTTCATCCAACCGCTTATTGTGCGTGTGAGGGGGCCAATCTCACTTACAAGGGCTCCTAGGCAGTGGGTGTGGAGACGCGAACCCACAGCTCCTGATGTGGGGTGTGACCCCCTTCCTCTTTGTCCTGTTGCTTTTTTCGAAAAAAAAAAAATTGTGGTAATATATGCATAATATAAGATACCATTTTATCCCTTTTTCTGAAAATGTGCAATTTAGTGCGTTAAGCCATTCACGTTGCTGTGCAACTGTTACCACCATCCATCTCCAGAACTCTTCATCCTCTCACACCATAGCTCTGTGCCCATTAAACCACAAACCCCTCATCCCCGCCCCCTGCCAGGTCCTGGCAGCCCCCATCTGCTTTCTGTCTCTGCAAATTTGACTGCTCTAAATACCTCATTGGAGTGGAGTCAGACAGTATTTGTCCTTTTGGGACTGGCTGAGCACAGTGTCTTTAAGGGTCATGCATATTGTGGTGTGTATCAGAATTTCCTTCCTTGGGGTGCCTGGGTGGCTCAGTGGTTGACTGAGCGCCTGCCTTCAGCTCGGGTCATGATCCTAAGGTCCTGGGATTGAGTCCTGCATTGGGCTCCCCACAGGGAGGCTGCTTCTCCTTCTGCCTGTGTCTTTGCCTCTCTCTCTGTGTCTCTCATGAATAAATAAAATCTTAAAAAAAGTGTTTCTTTCCTTTTTAAGGCTGAATAATATTCCATTGCATAAACAGACTGCATTTTGGTTATCCATTTATTTGTCAATGGACAATTTACTGCCTTTTGGCTGTTGTGAGTAATGCTGCTCTGAACATAGGTGTACAAGGATCTATCTGAGTCTCTGCTCTTAATTCTTTTTGGTATAAACCCAGGAGAGATTGGTGGATCATAAGGTAATTCTATGTTCAATTTTTTGAGGAACCATCATAACGTTTGGCACAGTGGCTGTTCCATTTTACATCCTCATCAGCAATGTACATGGGTTCCAGTTTCTCCGTACCTTCACCAACACTTACTATTTTCTGGGTTTTTCATGGAGAGGGATAATAGCCATTCTAATGAGCATGAAGTGATATAGTATTATGGTTTTGATTTGCATTTCCCTAATGATTAGTTATGCTGAGCATCTTTCTATGCCTTTTTATGGCTAAATGTCTATTCAAGTCCTTTGTCTATTTTTAATTTTTAATTTTTATTTTTTGTCTTATTCTTTTTAATTTCTTTTAAAAATTGTAGTATAATTAACATGCAGTGTTATGTTAGTTTCAGGTACATAGTATAATGATTCGATAGTTCTATACACATCTCAGTTCTCATCCCTGAGGTACAATCTTGATCCCCTTCCTCTATTTCTCCCACCTCCCCTCTGGCAACCAGTTTGTTCTTTGTGTTTAAGAATCTTTTTGTTTCTTTGTCTCTTTTTTTCTTTGTTTGTTCATCTGTTTTGTTTCTTAAATTCCAACTGTGAGTGAAATCATATGGTTTTTGTTTTTCTCTAACTGACTTGTTTCACTTAGTATGATACCCTCTAGGTTTATCCATTCATGTCATTGCAAAAGATCTCACTCTTTTTTAGGCTGAGTCATATTCCAGTGTGTGTGTGTGTGTGTGTGTGTGACTTCTTTACCCATTCTTTAATCGAGTTATCCAGATCGCTTTCCAGATATATGATTTACAACTATCTTCTCCCATGCCACAGGTTGCCATTTTACTCTTTTGATAATGTCCTTTGATGTGCAAAGGTTTTTAATTTTGATAAAATTCACTTATTTATTTTTTCTTTGGTGGCCTATGCTTTGATGTCCTATCCAAAGAATCATTGCTATATCTAATACATCATTAGATATTTTGCCTCATGTTTTCATCTAATAGTCTTTCGAGTTTTAGCTTTTATGTTTAGGTCTGTATACATAAAGAGGATAATGGTCCCAACTTCATTCTCTTGCAAGTGGCTATCCACTTTTCCTGACACCTTTGATTGAAAAGACCATTCCTCATTGAATGGTCTTGGAAAAGCTTGCTGCTTCATGCAGAAGAAAGTTGTAAGGGTGGTTAGTTTTGGTGCTCTTAAACATTTCCTTGCTAAGTTCTCCTGAAAGGACCAGGGCAGATTGGTTGGGAACAGTCTTCTCCCCTGTGTCCTTCCCACTCCTTCTATCAGCCAGCTTTAGGATCTCTCTCCATCTGTTTGATTTAGGAGACACTGTACCTGTGATTAGTTTCACTTAGGAAGAGAATCAAAGAAAGCACATTTATAGCACAAAGGAATTACTGGACAATGGGAATTTCAAACATCAGCCCCAGTCCCAGATGGGGTGTGTGTGTGTGCATGTGTGTGTGTGTGTGTGTGTGTGTGCGTTCAATCAATGAACTCTGATTGTCAGTGAACCCTGCCTAGGAAATAGGCAAGTCTCTTATTTCCGTATTGGGGAAATGTGGATGTCTGATTTTACAATATCTATAAATGGATAGTTTTTCTT
Source organism: Nyctereutes procyonoides (assembly GCF_905146905.1). NCBI lineage: Eukaryota > Metazoa > Chordata > Mammalia > Carnivora > Canidae > Nyctereutes > Nyctereutes procyonoides. The sequence continues at coordinate 41,926,858 of NW_026575049.1, read as the reverse complement.
TATTTCTAGTGTAGAAAATGCCAATGTGTTTTCCTGCAGAATGCTACCAGGAAACTTAATAGTGTGGTAGAAAAAGAATGGAATTGGGAATTAGAATTGTGTGGGCATGAATCCTAGCCCTCTCATTTTCTAGCTGGTAGAACCTTTGTCTTGTGATTTGGTATTTATGGGTTTCAGCTTTCTCCTCTGTAGAGGGATTTGTTGGGAGAGTCTTGTGAAATAGCAGCATGTGAAGCATCTAGTTATGGGGAGCACCATAGAAGATGGTGCATATATACAGAGGAATGCCTTTTCTTTCCCAAAGGCAAGACGGATTGAGTACTGAAGTGATAATATGCAAAAATCAAGGAGATATGAGCTGAGTCCTGTTCATTTAAAGTTTGTTTTTATATTTGATTTAAATAACTATACAGGTGCCCCTGGGTGGCACAGCTGGCTAAGTGTTCTACTCTGGATTTCTGCTCAGGTTGTGATCTCAGGGTTGTGAGATTAAGCCCGTGTTGGACTGCATGCTCAATGTGGAGTCTGCTTGAGATTCTCTCTCCTTCTGCCCCTTTCTGTTCATTCTCTCTTGCTCTCTCAAATAATCTTAAAAAAATAAAAATAAAAAAAATTGTACCTAATACCCTTATTTTCTTTTTTAAAAAAGATTTATTTATTTTAGAGGTGAGGGGCAGAAGGAGAGAAAGAATCTTGAGCATACTTGCTGCTGAGCACGAAGCCCAAGGAAGGGCTCCATCTCATGACCCTGAGATCATGACCTGAGCTGAAATTAAGAGTTAGACTCAACTGACTGAGCCACCCAGGCATCCATTTGTTTTCTATTCTTATAGAAATGAAGAAATCTAAGATTGAGAGGGCAGCAGAAATCCCAGTGTGGGTCAAACTTTCTTAGCATGTGACAGAGTCTACCTGGCTGATCTCTAGAACTCTATTCCAGGTCTAAGATTGGAGTTCCAGTGGAATGAGACTCGCCAAGCCGTTGCCATAATACTCTTTGTCATTTACAGTCATAGGCCAGGAAACAGCCCTGTTCTTGTGATTTTTGTATAATCTTTTGATCTAGAAACCACTTAGCCTTTCTGTCAACCGGGGTGGGCAAGTTATGCTATTAAATCAAACAGCTCCCAAATCTCAGTGACTTAAAACCACAAAGGCTTATTTATCACACATGCAGCAAGACTACAAGCCCATGATGTGTTGGTGGCCAATCAGGGTCCAAAACTGAAGGAGCAGCCATTATCTCAAAAGATGTTGGTGCCATACTGGAAGGAGACTTGCTCTAGAGTATCTTGGATGGCTTTTAAAACTTTGGTATGGAAGTGACACACATACATCTCATTGACTAGAAAGAGTCATATAATTGCACCCACCCACAGTGGGGCTACGATGTGTAATTCAATTGTATGCTCAGGATAGGGAAACTGGACATACTCAGTGAACAGCACTAATGACCACCATCCCTTTGCTGTGGGGATGCCACACCATTTGGAGAATGTGAGTGGTGATTAAATTATTCCCCCCTCATCATTCTTTTGAGTTATTTTCATGGACTGTCTTGCCCATGGGGAATTACCAGATCGAAAACGTGAATAGGTTTGTAACTCTCGATATGTGTAGTAAGTTTGGTTTCCGGAGATATTGCCCTAATTTACGGGTTTTCCCGGAGCTTTACTGGCCTTTTAACCTTGGTTTGACCTCTTAGTAGCTCTAAAGCCTTAGGAAATGACTTAATTTCTGTATGCCTAATTTTCCTCATCTAAAAATGATGATTCCTACTGCATAGGGTTGGAGAATGAATAAAATAACACATGTAGAGCATCCAACACAGGGCCCGGCATGCACTTCTTCCAGCTGCTGGGATGATGATTTTCAAGTGTGTACTGTCCTTTAGACCGTCCTCATGTGCAGCTCTTTGACTTACAGTGAGATTATGTATTTTTCAAGGTGATGGTTAATTTTCTGCATTTCTTTGTGCATAAAATGTTCATCTTTTTCCTTTTTTTAACCAGACAAGAAATATAATATAGATATTGGATTTTATCTTTGAATTAATTCTTTTTAATTTCAAGGGCAAGCTTTTATCACTTCCTTTTGTCATATCCATTTTTCATATTTTGTTCCTTCCTTAGATATAGACTTCTACCTTTTGCTGTGCAGGTTCCCTTCCCTTCACTCCCCTCCTTATACAGCACATTCTCATTGTCTCTGTTGATGTCCTGTTTCTTATGTAGCCAGGAACTTAGCTGAGATCACTATATTTTATGTTTTTTCTCTATTTTTTGCCATGTTTCTATCCATGTTTGCCTCTGCCCTTTCCCCAGTTCTAAGGTCTTGCTGCAGGGATAATATTGAGATTAGACTTAGGCCAGCCAAAAAACAAAACAAAAACAAAAAAAAAAAAAACACCCAAATTAAAAACAAACTTGCCAAGTTCATTTCCCCCGTGCAGTATTGCAACAATATTTTAGATATCTTCCACAAAGTTCTTGGTGGTTTTCTGAAATTTGACTTCAGCTGATAGATGATTCTCAAGAGAAGTAAAGGGAATTTTCTTCCCACATAAACAGTGGCTCTTAGGAAACAACCTCTCCTTTCGGATATGGTATCCTGTGCCAGGAAGTTGAAGCATGTTGGAGCTGGGCTCAGGGACTTCCTAGAACCTGGAAGTGTTCAGGCCCATTTGAAGGGTACTTGGGGATCTCTTAGTGGCCCTCGATGGCATTGAAATCAGGCTTGCTGGGAGTCCTTGGGGAAAAATGCAGACCGTGTCATCATTTCTTTAGAGTAGTTATAATGTGATACCTTTTTTGTCTCTTAAGGACTCAAAAAGTTCAGGAAGAGAAGCGTTGCAATACTAATCAAGAAAATGCAGAACACAGAATTTAATGGGATTTGGGAAATTAGTCTCAATTTCATTTAGCTTTACCATTATTTTGCCTTTCACTTATTATGCTTTTTCCCCTTGACTTCAGAAATGCCTCTTACTGTGATGAAATGTCCGTGGAGCTCAGGGTTTTCGAGAAGACAGAAGCTTCCCTGCCTTTCATATCGTACCCGCAAATTTTAACCTTGTCAACCTCTGGGTTCTTAGTTTGTCCTGATCTGAGTGAATTTACCCATAACAAAATGGACATGAAGATTCAGTGGTATAAGGTACATCTTTAAAAATTGACACTTTGATTAAAATGTGTCTTACTAACCACAGGAAAGATATAAAATACCTATTCTCAAGACAACACATTCACTTTTATACTTTTGGGGTTTTTTTCCAACTAGTTATTTTAAAAGGGGGCGTGATTATTGTGTTCTGTTCATCTTTGTGTGGCTTGAGTAAGGGTCTTCAGAGTAGAACTTTGAGAAGCCAGAATGCAAAATGAATGCAGAGTAAGTGACAGCTGAAGAAAATAGGTTTTTACGCTGTCATTTGTAGAAATGTAGAGAAGACTATTGGTTTCATTAACAACTGTGTACACATATTAATGAAGCTTTTTAAAAGCACATGATAATGAGTTTTTGGGTTAAAGGAGTAAATATAAACAGTTTTTTTTCTTATCTGGTTGAATAAATACTATTGTACATCATTTGTGTAGACCAGGTATGGGCAAACTTTAGCTATAACCAGTGGCCAAATTGACCTGCCACCTGCCTGACAGCTCAGGATAGTTTTCACTTTTTTAAATGATTAAAAAAAAACTGAAAGAGGGGCATCAGGGTGGCTCAGTTGGTTGAGTGTCTGACTCTTGGTTTTGGCCCAAGTCATGATCTCAGGGTTAAGCCCACATGGGGCTAGTCTGCTTTAAAGTTGTCTCCCTCTGCCCCTGCCCCTGAGTATGGACGTGTTCTGTCTCTCTCCCTCTCTCTAAAATAAATAAATCTTTAAAAAAGACTAGGCTTTAATGATATGTGAAAAAGATATAAAATTCAAATTTCTGTGTCCATAAATATAGTTTTACTGGGATGCGGCCACGCTGTTTCTGTGGTCTCATACTGCAAGGGCTGAGTTGAGTAGCTCTTCAAACTTACCGGAGGATAGATGCCATATGGACTGTAGGCCTGAAGTACTTATTGTCTGGTGCTTTATAGGAAAAATTTACTGACTCCTGATATAGACAGACCATAGATTGATACTGAAAAGTATAGCTATTTGTCTAAAATTTGATAGAAATTAATTCTTTAATCAAGAAAAGGTCAACCAGTTGACTGATATGGCTATGAGCTATAGACACTGTATCACCGTTAATCATAACTGATCATGTACTATGTATAATTCTGTTCTAGATTCCCTGGCAAATAATCTAACAAAATAGGGATTGTTAATATCTCCATTTTACAGATTAGAAAATGGAGAGACAGAAATGTAAGGCACTTGCCCAAGGTCACACATTTGGTAGATGGTGAAGCCAGAACTCCAGCACAGGAGGCCAGGTTGCACATACGACTGCCATGTAGGGGAGCCTTGGGGACTTGGGGCCTTGGGAGAACTGGGGTGCTGAACCTGAACCCCATCTGGCTTTTTTCATGTTTGGGGACTCATATTAGGAACAATCAACTCTCTCTTTTAAATTAAATATATTGTAAAATAATACTTTATGAGCCACTAGCTGACAGACTATTCTAGTTATGTGTGTGCTCCTATTCAGAGCAAGATTTTGAGATGACTCGAGGTTATGTTTGACTGTCACAAGCTTTTGATCATCATGGTTTTGAAAGAACACTTTGTGCTCAGTGGGATGTTTTCCTGAGTCCCATTCAATGTTTTCTGTCATTGGAGGCCTGCTCTTCAGGGTTCTGTAGTGCAGAGCCCACAGAATTTTTTGTCCATATGGAAACTGTGCCCTGGTTTCTCACACTTATTTTTTCTTACAAATTTTTTTCCATCATTTACTGGCTCCTAAAATTGAAATGATTTTTAAAGTCATTACTGCAACATCATTTCTTCATTTCTTCTGAATGTTAGTTTTCAGGTCATCCTGACTACATACTACTACTCTTCCCTCCATGTTGCCCAGGGTGTTAATGGCCTACTTTATCAACTAAGAGATAGTTTCTTTTTTTCCCTGTTCTCACACAGATGTGCTATAAACATTGTGGTTAAACAAATCCTACAATTTCATTTTACACGTTAAATTCCCTCTATTAAAAAATACAGTTAGTGGGACGCCTGGGTGGCTCAGTTGTTGAATTTCTGCCTTTGGCTCAGGATGTGAACCTGGGATCCTGGGATCGAGTCCCACATCGGGCTCCCTGCATGGAGCCTGTTTCTCTCTCTGCTTGTGTCTCTGCTTCTCTCTTGTGTCTCTCATGAATAAATAAATAAAATCTTAAAAAAAATACAGTTAGTGTTATGTCCAAAGTATGTTTGCCAAGTAAATACCAGGGCAATTCTTGGCTCGCATAGTCAACATTGACAATACAGATGTTATTATATAGCTTTTGAGATATAAATTAGTATATAGCATAACTTTGAAAAATATTTTCCTTTAGGATTCTGTCCTTTTGGATCAAGACAATGAGAAGTTTCTAAATGTGAAGGGAACCTCTCGCTTACTCATACATAATGTATCTGTGGAGGATGCGGGTTATTACAGCTGTGCTGTGACATTCACCCATGAAGGCATGCTGTACAACGTGTCCAGGAATATTGAACTACGTGTCAACAGTGAGTACTTGCTGCTGAGGTACCTACCTCTCCACCCTGTCAATAATACATATGCAAAGAACAAATTAGGGTTCACATGGAATTCCTTGAATGTCTTTGGTATGAAAGGAAAACAGACCTATCAATTCTCTTAAAGCAGCAGGCTAATAAGACATGTTGTGAAGCTCTGAAAGATAGAAAGTGGGGTGCATCACTGGGTAGTTGGTACGGTTCCACGTGTGGCTAAAACACACCAGCAGAGGGGGCCAAACAATGGTTCACTCTGAAGGTCCCTCTGAAAAGCCCCCTTTGGAAGGTTGCACCTCCAGAGCCAGCCATCAGAACATGGTTGCCATAACTTTGTGTGTAATTCTAGGACACTAGGATTTTATTGGATTTTTCAGTCAGAAGGCTAGGCATTGGCATATTCAGTGGAAATTCCCCTTTCTTGGATTTCTCTAAGGCACGTGGCCCTTGAAACCAGAATTTCAAATAGTGAGCGCTCTCATGAGTTCTACTGGAAAATAACGTTGTGAACAGTGTTGATGAGTAATTAAAATGGTTTAGCACTTACCGCCTACAAGCTGGACATCAAGCTTAGTGCAAGGAACATCAAAGTATTTGAGTCCTGGAATCTGCCCTAGGGAGTCCACTGCTTTTCTTTATTTTATATACTGAATACACAGTTGGAGTCCTTTAGGGCATTTCAGAGGGCTTTGGAAATACGTTAAGGTTAAATAATTGGTCTATGAAGGGAGAAGATTAACTTTTTTTTTCAGAAATCCGGAGATTCAATTTTACCACAGGGAAAATCGTGTCTCTCACGAACGGAAATCTCTAGATTACACAGTCTTGTGAGGATTCATTCGTAGCAACTCCTTGTTCCCCCACAGGAGAATCACCGAGCCTTCCTGTGGCTTTGAAGGAGCTCAGAATTACCTGTTCATGTGATACTGCACAGGACCGCCAGGGGGCGACCAAACCACATGTTACAGGAGCTTGTGATCACACTGTTTCTCAGGGCTCCTCCAAGGGTGGCCTAGCACTGGGGTGCTCAGTAGACTTGCAAAATCTGTCTCTAGCCGAGACCTACTGGGTTAGAAACAGGGGTACGGTGTGGGGAGCACAGCAATCGCCCCCCTACCTGCTGTGCCCCGTGATACTGATTGCACCCTCAGGTTTGAGAAACACAGAGGTATTTAGCCTCTTAGGCTGTTTCCTTGCCTCTCTGTTGTCCCAGCCTCGGTGGCAGCCATGTGGTTGCGAGTGTTGGGGGTGAGGGCCATTGTGGGGAGGCTCCTGGTCTTGGTCCAGAAGCCATCTGTTCCTCTGCTGCCTAATGCTTACTCATGTTAGGATTTCAAAATGTTCTGCAGGGAAGACGTAAGGATGGAGCGCGCAGGCGTGGAGATGGACAGCCCTTGGCCCACTCCTAGCCATGCTTTTTGCTCCAGTTCAGGTGCCTACTTTCTTCAAGCTGTTGGGAGGCCTGCCTCTTGGGGGAGCTGGGTTCCTATTCAGAGGTCTACCTCTGTCTGCCTCCCGAAGGGTTATGTCCTCAGTTAACAAGACACAGTAGCCAATGCTGGGTTATGCTCTTTATCACTCAGTGTGGGATTAGCAGGATAAACAGGTGGTTCCCACATTCCTGTGTCTCTTGTTTGTTTTTGAAGTGACTCTGCAGTATTTGGTGGCACGGACTTGGGGAAGCAGGAATGGAAAGGAAGGAGAGATTTTAGGGCAAATAGATGTTGGGTTAAAGCCTATCTTGTGGGCATTGAGAACATTACTATTAAGAATTCATCCAGGAAGCCAGGGAAGGGAATGGTTAATTATTTTTCACAGAGCAAAGAACATCTGTTAGTGGAATGTGTATTTAGCTGTGGCCTCTTCCAGTAATATCTCTTCTGGGAAAGGCATTGGCCAAAGATGCTCAATTTTGTGGAGAGCCTGTTTCCTTTGCCAGACAAAGGTCGAATCTTACAATGGCTGGGCAGCCTGGGGAGGATAACTTTGTTAATTAGCTAAACAATGGAACTTGAATCTCAGCTTGAAACAAAAGCTTTCCTCATTGAATCTCTTCCTTCATATCTTTCTCAGAAAAAGAAGAGGAGACAATTCCTGTGATTATCTCCCCCCACCAGACCATATTGGCTTCACTGGGTAAGGCCTACAAGAACTGCCAAAAAAGCAGTGGAGACCCCAAAGCCCGGGGTCCCAGCCCCTTGTGCCCGCTGACTACACCTGCCCATTTGGTGTGCAGCATGCCTGGGTGGACCCTGGAACCCCGGCGTGAGAGGCAGAAATAACAGATACGAGAGAACATTTCCTTCTGTCAGATGTTAGACATGGCATTGTGTGGAAATAGGTATCCTTTGTTACGTGAAAGCCCTACCTACAAAAATCGAAATGTAAAAATCTGAATGTTCTGGTGGTAGTTATCAACTGTATGAGAGGGTTAGCAGCATGATCTTCTTGTGTAGCCAGCATCTGCAGTGTATTTTAAAAATTCACTTTACAAAAACTCAGCTGATGCATAGCATTTCCTTAAGAGTCCATCTGTAAAGTGAGGCCGACTCTGCCACTGCTGGCCCCACGAGACAGTTCTTGTTGCCAAGATAGGTGGTCAGCTGGTCAGGTGGGATAAAGAGAGTGACTGACAGGGTTTTCCATTTTTCACCCCGTTATGCCTTTGGCCTGGCTTGTCCCTACCAGCGCATTCTTCCCAGTTGCCTGTCACTATGTCTTACAGGATGCCACTTAGTGCCAACATCGACCCTGCAGGAGGCCCCGTTTCTCCCATTTCCCAGAAGGAAAAGCTGCTCAGGGCATCCCTGTGGCTCACTGAAGGTCAGAAGCCACACTCAAGTCAGGCTGGGGTCCCGATAGGCCCGTGTGTTCATGAAGCCTGTACCATTTTGGTGTTTGTTTTCATATAATGGTTTTGTAGGCCTTATCCTTCCACCTTCCCTCCACCCCTCCTACCCTCCCTCCCTCATTCCTTCCCATCCACCTATCCAGCTCTCTCTTCTGTTCGGTGTTGGGCTTATATTTTAAATTTTAGTTAGTGGCCATAGAGAAGCGGAGCTTTTTTTTTTTTTAAGATTTTATTTATTTATTTATTTATTTATTTATTTATTTATTTATTTATTTATGAGAGAGAGAGAGAGAGAGAGAGAGGCAGAGACACAGGCAGAGGGAGAAGCAGGCTCCATGCTGGGAGCCTGATGCAGGACTCGATCCTGGGACTCCAAGATTGTGCTCTGGGCCAAAGGCAGGCACTAAACCGCTGAGCCACCCAGGGATCCCTGAAAAGGGGAACTTTTGTGCAGATCCTGGGACTGCTGCCTGGCCTATGAGTTGCAGCTCCTGATAGCTGCCTAAGCCCTTGGAACAACCACCTGGAAACCTGGGGAAGTGGAGACGTGGTCGGTGCTGACTGGGTTCTAGCACTTGGAATCCCAGTCAGCTGGGTTCTCTACTCCGTTGTTTTGAATGGACTCATGTGCGTGGCAAAATCACATGGGGCCAGATTTAATGGATCACTTTTGGCCAAGAAATCTTGAAGGTTGTAAGAGGTGGTGAAGGAGGGAGAAGAGCTAGCATTTCAAGTCTGAAGTGAAGCTATGTACATTAAAACACCACAGGGAGGCTTATCACCCATGAGGAAGAAACAAACGGGAAGGATTTGTTCATTTTTTTTCTTTCCTCCCCTTTGGCAATTAAAATCTCTCTCTATATATATAACTTAGAGTGAGTGAGGAGGAGGGCCCAGTACCATCACACCAAACAACTGTAGAAGGCACCATTCATATAAAATACAGTGACTTTTTAAAAAAGATTTTATTTATTTATTCATGAGAGACACAGAGAGAGGCAGAGACACAGGCAGAGGGAGAAGCAGGCTCTGCAAGGGGAGCCTGATATGGGACCCCATCCCAGGACTTCAGGATCTTGACCTGAGCCAAAGGCATATGCTCAACCACTGAGCCACCCGGGTGCCCCAATACAGTGGCTTTTGAAAGAGTTAATCCCAAATGAACAGGATGTGGGATTGGGGAGTTCCTGGGGGGAACATGAGGGCTGACACAAGCAATGGGCAGAGAGAAAGAATCCAAATGTTAATCTGACTTTTTGAGGTACCTAGAATACAGTGTGGGAGAAGGCATCTATGAATAGAAGGCCCTGTAGTAGCTGAGTGGCTTTGAGGAAGCCATTTGCCCCCCTGGGGTTTTCACCTCTTGAGAAGACCAGTTGAGGGAACTAGAGACACTTGATAAATACTAGTATTCTATCTGAATTGAATCGTTTGAGGGAACTAGGTTCCCTCCTAAGGAAAGAATTGTCTGCTGAGAGGTGTTTGAGAAAATAGGGAAGTTTTGCTGGGGACACATGAACTGGTGTGACTCCTGTTCCCTGGCCGGGTTCTGACATTTGATGTGTGGTGTCTTGCTGTACACAGGGTCAAGACTGACAATCCCATGTAAGGTGTTTCTGGGAGCTGGGACACAGTCGACCACCATGCTCTGGTGGATGGCCAACAACACCAAAATTGAGAACGCCTACCAGGGTGGCCGTGTGGCCCAGGGGCAGCGCCAGTAAGTGGGTGAAGATCTTTGTCTGCTGAGAAGCATCTTATGGGACTTCTGAGGGCTTCACTCTTCCTTTTAGAGACCGTGTCATACCAAACCTACTCATGTGACACACGCACTATAGTTAAAATAATTTTTTTGATTCTAAACTCTTGGATTTCTAGAATTTTTTTATTTTTTAAAGATTTATTTATTCATTTTAGAGAGAGAGAGAGAGAGAGAGAAAGTGTGTACAAATGGGGAGAGGGGCAGAGGGAGATGGAGAGAGAGAGAATCTCAAGCAGACTCCATGCTGAGTGCAGAGCCAAGCGTGGGGCTCCATCCCACAACCCTGAGATCATGAGCCCAGCTGAAATCAGGTCACACACTTAACCAACTGAGCCAACTATGCACCCCAGATTTTTAGAATTTTAAAAATTGAGTTTTGCTAAGTATTACCAGTTGTTCTTGAGGATCAAATTTCCTTTAGGAGCTGAGTGGTAATCTACTACTTGGCATTGATGTTGCATTTTCTAGCTGTTTCATTAAACATTTGTTTCCTGCTTTTTGCAGTTAAAAAAAATACTTTGGAGTTAATACATTTCCACTTCGCTCCCTGCAACCTGAGCATCAGACATTTTTGCAAACCCTTCGAAAGAGTCTGAAAGATAGCCACAGTATCTGAGGGCGGCCATGGGCACTGAGGAAGGTTAATATTAAAAGAAAGGAAGAATTCTGTTCTTATAAGCATTCATCTCTGGAAAATGTTTTCTCACTCCGAAAGTAGAGTAATCAGACCTTGGAAATGTGAACCATTTGTGTTTGAGCAAGGGAGACCATTCAATGTTGCAAATTATCGAGTATTTTAAAGATTACAGTTCCAGTACTATGAATTAGCCTGAACTTCCGCTTGCAGATTTTTTGTGCAAGTTTCTGGGTGCAGTTTAGTGGATCAGAATTATATGTGGTTAGCACAACTGCCTGCCTGCAAAGTCCTTGTTGGGAAAAGCTTGGCATCACTAACATGTCCCATGTCAGCTTACTCATACCATCCACTCGCTTAAAGGGGTCTAGTTTTCCCTCAAGGATTAAAAAAATAGTTCTAGCAGATCCACATCAGTGACATTTTTATTCATGCTCCTGGATGACAGTGAAGCATCTTCAGATTATGATCACATTACAAATAGCAGTAATGCTGGCTAGAGCCATTCCCTGGCCCGGCCTTGTCTGCGGTCCTCCACTCTGAACTTGTTTCCAGAATGACAGCTGGCAAGGGAGATGAGAGGCGGAAACATGGTGGAGGCCAGGATTCCTGGAAACTCCCTCCTCCTCAGTATGCAAATAATTTATTGGCCTTACAGTCAAGTTTCCCCAAGGCAGACATTCTTTTCCCACCACTGCCTCTCTGTTCATCAATGGCCATTAAAAAAAAAAAAAAAAAAGAATTTTTCCATTATCCAAACGAAACTGGCTCCTTGTGACAAGTGTCCTGTTACAGGGGCCCACATCTTCAGTGTCACCCCCATGTTCAGGCACAGGCTTAGAAAGTCTCCCAAATAGGGAGCAAATATCACGGCAAGTTTTCCTGACTTTATGAATCCTGAGACCTATTTAAGCACAGCGGGTCCTTCCCATTGAGAATGTTTGGATGTCTCTGGGCTTGCATTTGATACGTCGTGTTTAAGTAAGTGTTTTCTCACTCAGGGAATACTCAGAAAACAATGAGAACTACATCGAAGTGCCACTGATTTTTGATCCAGTCATAAGAGAGGATTTGAACACGGATTTTAAATGCTTTGTCCGAAACACACTGAGTTTTCAGATGCTCCATGCCACAGTCAAGGAAGGTATGTGTTTTGGGACCATTAAAGGGGAAACCAGCACAGTCAGTGTTCTGTGGGTGCTAGACAAAGCTGCTAGCTCTCTAGGTGATTACGTAGGAAGACCCCTGTTTCCTGTTAGTGGAGCCCCCAAAGCAGATCTCTCATTTTTTATTATTTATTTTTTGTAGGGTGGGGGCCAGCTTTGGGAGATTATGTTCAAATAAAAATTTAAACAGCAAGTTGACTTTTGGAAAAAAGATAAACAGAAAACCCCTGTGTCTTTGTGTGGTTCTGCCCTTGGCTCAGCAGGATCAGCTGTTTTTTCATGACACTTCAAGGATGGTGAGGCACTCTTTATCCCCAATTTGAGGAACTCCCTTCTCCAAGAGCTGGGGACTGGGACATTCACAGGGCTCAGGGCAGCTTTAATGCAAAGTCCTTGATTGACTAATCAGATCAACCCAGTGCCCATTTAAGGACATTTTAAAAAGGAGAAAAGAGAAACTCGTGCTATCAGTTTGAGCACATTGACTTCTTCCCAGTGTTAAGTACCAAGTGGGAAGGGAAACGCAGGTAACGCAGAGACTGTTGACAGCCAGAGAGGAAACCGAGGCACCAGCCAAAGTGATCTCCAGCTGCAGTCTCATTATGCCTTCTGGGCAGCCTGTAGCAATCAAATTGCTCCACATTCCCTGTGTTTGCTGGGAAGGCAGCTGCAGACGTACTTGTAATTGATACACTGAGGATTTGTTTAAGCCTCGGGGCAAGCATGACAACACAGACCACTTTTCTCCAGTTGTGGTCTGAGCACTGCCAGCATCACCCACTTGAGCCACTAGTTGAAAACACAGAGCTCTGGGCTCACCCCAGGTCTACCCAGATTCTCCCAGGGTAAGGCCAGAGACGACACACAGGCTCCTCTCACATTCAGGTTTGTGAACCATTGTGCTAGGATTTATATACAATGAAAGGGATCATTTCCATGAAAGAGTCAGTAGCTGTGCAGACTTGGACAGGAAGCATCCCAGAGAAACCAGAATCCACTCCCTGGGTTCAGATTTTGACTCAAAGGAACCTGTGGTTTGTCCGGGCCCAAAGCTGGGAACCTTCAAACATTTCAATGACATGAGCCATCTCCCTGCACGTCCTTTGCTGGGTTGACCGTGATTCATGGCAGAGGGCACAGCTGAAAACCTGTCACCAGCTTTGAGAGGTGCATCTGGATGGCTGCGCAGAAAATTAAAGCTCGATACATTTCTTTTTCTTTCTTCCTTTTTTTTAAAGCTTTTTTTAATGTATTCATTTTAGAGAGAGAGAGAGAGAGAGAGAGAGAAAGAGAGAGAGAACACCGGTAAGGGTTCAAGGGAGAGGGAGAGGCAGGCTCCCCGATGAGCAGGGAGCCCGGTGCGGGACTCAGTCCCAAGACCCTGGGATCATGACCTGAGCCAAAGGCAGCTGCTTAACCAACTGAGCCACCCAAGTGCCCCAAGTTTGATGCATTTCTAAACCTTGGGGGATTTTAAGGTAGAAGAAGCATCTGGGGAAATAGACTGAGATTGGGTTGATTCCCGGAGGCCCAGACAGATGATGAGAAATAGAGGCTTTAAAACGTGAACTCTGGCCTCGTTATCAACGAGTCCAAGAACACTCATGTTCTGGTGTGTGATTGTTGCATCTTCATTTGTACTCATTCTGCACTTTTGTGACACTGAGATGCCAAGGAGTAGAATATAAAGTCACTGGGTCCAAGCAATCATCTTGACACCTAAAGCTACTTTATTCAGAGTCTGTCGTCTCGTCCTGTGTCACTTTATGTAATCCTCCTGACATGCACGCTCATTGGAAGAGGGCATGCTGGACGTTGGGCACGTCCCGGTTGGCTAGTTGAGACCTAAACGGGTAACTAACACCTTATTGCACACTGTTTGGGGGTAGAACAGCCTCGCCCCCTGCCGTGCTCTTTCTCTCCAGGGGATTTTTGTCCTACCTTGCTTGTTTCCCTGATGCCGCAGATGCCCTTCTCAAATATCCATCATCTGACATGAGGGACGTGTTTTCTGAAAAGTGTACAATTATTAGAGAAAACAAACTCCAGTTCCTGTCTGCTCTGTTAACCTGCACTGCACCATCCCGTTCGGCAGCGGGAGACTGTTCCTTCCGTGCATGATGTGGCTCTGTTCTTCCTACAGCTGCCTCGTTCTCCTGGGGGATGGTGCTGGCCCCCCTCTCCCTGGTCATCTTGGTTTTGGTGGGAATAATATGGATGCATAGACGGTGTAAACACAGAAGCGGAAAGGCATACAGTTGGACCATGTTCAAGACCGGCCACTAAGATTTCCCACTCGTACCCAAGGAAAATGAAATAAAAGAATTCAAATACAAGTGATATCCTGTTTAATGGAAGTGACTTGGCCTTGGCGAGGACTCTGGTCTCCGTCAGTTGGTTTAACGAGCTGCTGTGTTTATGGTAAAGGACTGAAGTGTGAATGTGACGTTTATTCTGAAACTGAAGGACAGGAGCAAGTGTGCCTTGTGGGTGGGGGAGTGGCTTGCGGCCACTTGTGTGACCTGTTGAGAAGAGTGAGGTGCCCCTAGGCCTGAGCAGGAATCAAAAACATCGAAATAAGTTTTGTAATTCATTCGTTCTTCATTTAACACAAATGTAATAAAAGTCAATTTTGGCTGTGCTCCGTGGAAGGTGTTCCAGATACAAAGATAGTTAAGACGTAGGTTGCCTCTTTTGGGAAGATGGAATTTCATTTTGAGACGGGAAGGAGTGATTTAGCAATGTCGAAGAAGGAGCATCAGCAAGAAGTGGTGAATTTTTTTCAAAAGGATGAGCCCCCAAATAGCAGTTAATATAGAATAGACTGTGAGAAAAAATACATGTTAGGACATTTTAGTGAACTGAGAAATAGACTCAACTTTCTAACAAAGCTCCTGAATATAAGGAGGATGGAAAGGTATTGGGATCATTGCATACACATTGGAAAAAAATTAACCAGAGCCTCTTTTATTGCGTATACCCATCCCCCTCCCCCCAAATCCCAGTTAACTTAATAAATTCAATTTAAAAAATCAGATTGCAGAAAAATTTGCATGACTCACTCTTTCACTTGAATTCAAGTCTTTGTTTAAGTAACCTTCCCAGAGGCACGTCTGAATAGTACCTCTTTCCATCCCTCTCTGTTTCTCCCTCTGCTTTGTGTTATTATAGATTTTATCACCACCACAGCTTCCATTACATATTTACTTGTTTATTTTCAGTTTTCCCCATGGGAATTGCATGAGGGCAGAGATGTTATTTTGGTCACGGCTATATCCCTAGTACCTGGAATCATGCCTGCTATACACTGAACATTTAATGAATGTTTGTAGAATAGATGACAGTAGAATGAATTTTCTTGCGTTCACAACCAATAAAAGAATCGCCAGAGTATAGGTGGACATGCTTGATTGTGTTACAATTGCTGCGTAACAAAAGAATGAAGGCAAAACGTAAAGGAAATTATGTTAGGCGAGTCCAAGGAATTAATAATGACAACGTATAGAGTAATTCAGGGTTTAAGGAAAGGCATCAAAGGCATCATAACCCTCATGCATGGGGGAACCCAAATAGGGAATTTGTGGAAGAAACACACATAACAGAACCATGGAAAAATGATCTGTTTTGGTAATAGTCAGAGATGTGAATTAAAGCAGTATTGAGGTACCAACACGGTCACACACTATCAAGTTTTAAAAGGCAACGTCAAGGTCATTTCCAAATAGTAACTCCCACATCCTGTAATTCCATTTTTATCTTCGTACTGGGAAGTAGAAAGGCGGTTTGTAGCAAGCCAGGGGGCTGCTGGGTACAACCCGCTCCTTGCAAGAGCCAAGTGTGGCATCCCTTCCGAGCTCTGTTCAGGATGTCATGTCGGTAGCTTGAAATCCACTGTCGTGGGAGTACTGACACCATAGGAACTGGCAAATGCCACAGGCCAGCGCTCCCCCACCCCCCTCAGCATACTGCTGCAGGGCCCCAGAGATCCCTGGGAATGCTGCTCTTGGGAATCAACCTTAGATTAATTCAACAAAATAATATAAATGGATGTTTGAAAAATTTCAGTGAAACTTATTACCCTGATGATGAGCTATTACGTGTCAACGATAAGTTATAATTAGCAAGATTGCAAGACTAAAATATTTGTGATGTTAAGGAAAAATGGCATATTGTTTATGCAATTTATATTAAAGTTCATGTGCATTTAGAAAAAGGAGGAAAAAACCCAACGATTCTGAAGACAGATTTCTTGGGTCCAATGCACGCTCACCACGTGGTGCTTCTGCTTCCAGTCTTGCAAGGCCTTAGGTTCTGCCATAGGTCTGTCTTCTCATCTGAAAATGGGGATACCGACAGGAACTCTCCTAGGGTGCTGTATTTAATCATCAACAACGTAGGAGGAATATACAGGAATAAAAACAGTGGTACTGTGTAGACTGAAGGTCAACAACCTGCAGCCTTCTGGCTGAATGCAGCCCGTGCTTTGTTTCTGTAAATGAAGTCCTGTTGGAGGCCAGTCATGTTGATGTACTGCCAGTGGCTGCTTCTGCTCTTTGAAGGCAGAGTCGTTGTGACAACCAGGTTCAAACTGTTGGTTATCTGGCGCCGGACAGAGAAAGTTCGCTGACCGCTGGTTTAGACCAAGGACATTTACAGGAGGTTTTCGAGTCTGACTTTTGTGTTGCCCTGCCTGTTATCTCCTCTTCCTTCCTTGCCTGTTTTGTAAGCACGTAAGGAAGGAGAAGGAAATGAGAAAGAGCAGATGGAGGCCTCTTGGCATCGAATTGGGAACTTTCACCGTGAACGAGGTGGAAACAAGGTTTGAGATGGAGGCAATGGGCTGCCCTGGGTGCTGGTGCTCTTTCTGGATCTTCAGGCTTGGGCGTCGCACAGCTCTTTGTGTCTCTTCCTTCCTGGGACTCCTCCTCCAGTGCTCTCCGGAATTCCCCACCTCCAGGTCCTGGCAGCTTCCGCAATAACCCAGAACAGAAGCTGACTGCAGCCAGAAGGGGACTGCCAACAACTGTTGAGACTCCACCTTGACCGCACGGCTTACGCACTTCCTCTGTCCACAGTTCACAAGTGGGGTGGGGTGGGGTCTCGCGCTTAGAAAGAATAAGGAGACAACCAGGGAATTTCGGAAACCAGATTTATGATGACGTAAATGTTCAAATGAAACAAAGCAAAAGGCCTGCAAGTGCCATATTGGGATTGTGTTACATTTTGAAAGAAGAGTTGTTGAATTTCTAACAGACTTACAGAAATAGTTACGGGTGATAGCTGAGATTTGCTTCAGAATTGTCCTGTATTTGGGGGGGAATACAGATGAAATGTGATTGGCTGTGTATTGACAATTGTTAAGGCTCGTGATGAGTGCGTAATGGCTCCTCATACAATTCTCCCTCTTTTTGTGTATGTCTAGAAGTTCCCATAATACAGAGGGAAAAAACTAGCAATAAAGAAATAACCAAATACCCACTAGATAAGAGAATGAGCCCATAAGCTGATGTATAATATCACAGTGGCATCTTCTACAGTGGTGAGAATGAATATCATATAGTTCCATGCAACAGAATGAATGAACCTTAGAAATATATTACTGAGTAAAAAAATAAGTCCCAGAAACATTTATTTATAACATGATCCCTTTTTAGTGAAAGTGAAAAACAACTGAAACTAAAATCTCGCTCTCTCCCTCTGCATGCATGCATACCTACCTCTTTATATATATTTATATTTGAGAGCACATATGTGATAAAACTGTATTTTAACTATATTTGGATATGTATGTATCTGTATGTAAAGAGCACATCTATGACTTTAAAGGTTTACAATTGTCTGTGTTTTAAGAAAGCAAGAGAATGAGCAACCCAAGGTTCAGGGGATAGTGAACACCTCAGGTGACGGGTGGGGGACCAGGGCTGGGACAGGTTAGAAAGAAGTCAGGTTCATCAAGTTCTAGATCTCATATTGAGTGACGGATTATCACTGCTGATACTACCAAACAGATTAAGAAACAGACCACTCACGGACTAATGCAGAGCACGTGTCTTGAAGTAAGGGTTCTGCTTAATTCTGCACGAGTCCAAATGAAACAAACAAACAAAAAAAACCCAAGGTGTTTTCTTGACGTTTTCACCTATGTCATGTTCATTCTGTTGGTCGAACTTTCTGAAATGGAACTTTTTCACCTCCCCCTACAGAATCAGGGGGAGCATTTGCCTGTCCCACACTTCTAGGCGCTGCCTGTAGGAAAACAAGCCCTATGTAATCAAATACCACTTCCCCAAGAACTGAGGATGACAGGGGACACCAGTAACAGGCACCAACCATAATCAATGCACTAAAATTGCATGTCTCAAATATTTCACGTGTTGGGGGGATCCAGAGAGGTTTTACGGAGTGGGTAGGGTCATATATCTACCTGTAAGACCTCCCAGGGACAGGAGCATTCCTCTTACTGACACATCTCTGGCACCTGGCATGGTACCTCACCACCTGGCAGCCACTTAAGGAGTGTGGGTGCTGGCTGGATAGAGAAATCCTGTGTTACTTAGGTTTTTCCAGGATTCGCTGGCCTGTGTGAACAGATGGGATCCCACCAGCAGGACTCTGGTGGGACAGGAGTCTCCCAGGTCCTGTCCCTACTCCCAGATACACACTGATTATTTCCAAGACTCCTGCCAATAGCTCACTTGGACACATAAATGGACCTCGTGTTTTTGTGGTAGTTTTCCTGTTCTTGGTCCCAGCTGTGGGCATCTGCGGACAAGGTCGTCTCACGAGGTCATCTCCTCATTGCTGTGCCTCGCCTCCCACAGAGTGCTGTCAGCCCACAGAGGGCAGTGTCCCAGGGGGTCCAGCTGTCACTCTGGGCAGCAGGCTCCATCCGTTGTGGTGCCAGGAGCCTCCTTGCACAGTCACGGAGGCTCCCCCGCCCTTTGTGGCTCACGTGGCCAGCCAGCCAACCACAGTGGTGGTGGGGGCCCCGCAGCCCGTCTCCCACAGGGCTCAGCCCTGGAGGCCACCCTCCTCCTCCCTGGTGTGCCTACGAAACCACTTCCTCCTTCTTGTTCAAATGAAGCAAAGCAAAACAAAGTCTCCTGCCAGCCAACTCCCAGAGGTGCTGCCCACTGGTTCCTCAGAAACGGCCCATGCGCAGTGTCTAGGCCCCTGAGGGAGGCCCCTGAGTTGGGCCGTGTGGGACCAGGAGCTGCTCTGCCAGCTGCAAGGACCGAGGCAGAGGAAGTTCTAGATGAGGGAGCAAAAAAGAAAAAATGAAGAAGAGGAAACCAACATTTAATCATTTACAATGTATAAGACTTTATGGGTTTTTACTCAATATAATCCTCAAAGAAATCAGCAAGGCGAACCCTGTAAGCCACATTTTTTTTTTGTTAATTTATTGGTGTTCAATTTACCAACATACAGAATAACACCCAGTGCTCATCCCGTCAAGTGTCCCCCTCCGTGCCCGTCACCCATTCACCCCCACCCCCAGCCCTCCTCCCCTTCCACCACCCCTAGTTCGTTTCCCAGAGTTAGGAGTCTTTATGTTCTGTCTCCCTTTCTGATATCTCCCACACATTTCTTCTCCCTTCCCTTATATTCCCCTTCACTATTATTCATATTCCCCAAATGAATGAGAACATACACTGTTTGTCCTTCTCCGATTGACTTACTTCACTCAGCATAATACCCTCCAGTTCCATCCATGTGGAAGCAAATGGTGGGTATTTGTCGTTTCTAATGGCTGAGTAATATTCCATTGTATACATAGACCACATCTTCTTTATCCATTCATCTTTCGATGGGCACCGAGGCTCCTTCCACAGTTTGGCTATTGTGGACATTGCTGCTAGAAACATCGGGGTGCAAGTGTCCCGTAAGCCACATTTTGGAGGTGAGGACATGGAGGCTGGGTTTCAATATTACATCATCATGTGGATGATGTAATAGATGTGCAGCAACGAAGGGTTTCCTAATACCGACTCCCAGGACTCAGCACAGCTGTAGAACAGCTGGCCCCGGGCTGGGCTGAGTCCCTTGTAAGGACACAGGAAGAAGGAGCAGAGCAAATCTTTGCTTTCCTGGGGGCAACCTGGCCATTGAAAGGAGCTGAGATCGATGTGTTTGGTTCCTGTCCAAACTCGCCAAAGATACATTTGGAATCCGTGGGGGGATGAGCAACTAGGTGGCAGGGAGGGGGTCCTCCACAAGGAAGGAAGCACCAGGAATGGGACCCAAGTGTCCCTTGCCCCTGCGGTATGCCCCAGGTTTTAGCTCTCTTGTCCTATGGGACTCCAGCTGGCCTGTGTCCCACAGGGTGGGGATGAACACCCCACTCACACAGTTCCACTTGACCTTTTGGAGGCGGCTTGTCCAGGAAATAGAAGTGAACTTCTCCGATCTTTCTGGGTCTGATGGTGAGCAATGTAGATTTAACCCTCAGAAGGCTCAGAAATAATTAGGAGTTAAATTTCCAATGGATTAAATTTCCTGTCCCAAATTACTGTTTTAAAAATGTAGGTTTCATCATCATCATCATCATCATTTATTTATTTTAGGTGCAGAGGGGCAGAGGGAGAGGGAGAGCATCTTCGGTAGACCACCCTCTGAACACAGAGCTCAACACGGGGCTTGATCCCATGACCCTGAGAGCAGGACCTGAGCCCAAACCAAGAGTCGGATACTTAACCGACTGCACCACCCAAGCGCCCCTAAAATATTGGTTTTATTATGATTCAGGTATGGGGAGGCCAACAGATGGGGAACTGACTGTCATTGAAGAGATGGTTTGTTACAGATCCTGGAAGAAGGGCCACGCGGGGAAGCACCAGGGTGGGTGAGGAGGCAGAGGGAGTGAGGGGAAACCATGGCCTTTACTGCTGTTTCTGTGGAAGGAATGGATAAGATGGGGCGTAGGGGGAGCAGGCTTCAGACTGGCTAGTTTGACTAATTTCATAGACTAATTTCATTCACTGGTGCCTAGCGTTGGGCAGGTGGATGGTGCCAGGCCCTGAGTGTGAAAGACTGATAAAAGGAGGTGGTTGGTGTGCAGACTGTTTTTGCATTTGAAAAGTGTGCTCTGGAGGGCCCACCAGCTCTGGAAGGGTCTGCAAAGCCTGGGTGGCAGACACATGGTTATGCCCAGCTTCGTCTGGCAGCTCACCAGAGGTTCTGCAAGGAAATAAATGGGCAAAAGTAAAGAGTCAACAAAATAGATAGGCTCCCAATTTTATTTTTATTTTTACTTTTTTGCGAGACTATCAAATGTCCTTTGTTAAGCAGAGCCAAGCCATCCGCCTGGCACGCCTGAGCAGGGAAAGGTTGTAAAATAGTATTCTGTAGCCCCAGTTTGATTTGAAGTTTTTTTTTTTTTTCCACTATCAGGTTCCTAAGGAGACATTAGAGTTCAAAGATTAAATGTTTTTGGCCTTGTAAATTTGAGGGTAAAGAAACCAGACCTCAAAAATGTTGAAATCACAGTCTTGAGTTTCCTCCACCACAATCTCACCTTGCTGGGTGCCAGCAGGAAGGCTTCTCCGTCCAGGGAGAGGGGCCTGCCATCGGGAGGGGTCTGCCTTCTGCAGGGAAGGTCATGGCTCCTGGGCCTTGGACATCGTGTTGGCCTCTCATGTGTCCCTTTTGAAGAGCTTTCTTAAAGCTTTTTTAAAAAGATTTTTTATATTTATTCATGAGACACAGAGAGAAGCAGAGACATAGGCAGAGGAGAAGCAGGCTCCCTGTGGGGAGCCCGATGCGGGACTGGATCCCAGGACCCCAGGATCACGACCTGAGCCAAAGGCAGACACTCAACTGCCGAGTCACCCAGATGTCTTTGTCCCAGGAGTTAATACAACAGTAACACAGCCCCAACTCCACTCACACCGCCTGGCCTCTGGAGCAGATTTTGCAGGGTGCTGGTGCGGGCCGTTGGTTCTCAGAGTGTGGACCCCAGACCAGCAGCACTGGCCTCCCTGGGAACATGCTGGAAATGCTGGAGCTGCCTGATGAGAGGCCGGGGGGTGATGTTGAGGCATGATCACAGCCTGAGATCCACTGTGGTTTGTCTAGGATTCTCCTCCCAAAAAATGTTGACTCTGTTGGGCCAACTACTCCCATAGGCCTTAGTGGCAGCACCATGGTGATTTCATCAAGAAAATTCCACCTGTGCATCTTTTCTCAGCCATTGGATCCCTGGCCCAGAACTGCATGTGCCTCCTCTGTCACCAGGCAGGGCCTGAAATGCAAGACTTGTCGCGAAAGACCCCATAAGAAGTTCTGAGTGGGGAACAGAGTGGGGAAGAAACGCATGGAGAAAGACCCAGAGCCTGGGAGAGGGGATCCCCCTGGAGACGTAGACATTATTCGAGAACACACCAGGGATCCGCTGGCTGTCCTAGACAGAGGTGGCGCTGGAGGGATGTCACACATGTGCGGCAAAGGCGCTTCCTGGTTCTGAATGTTTGGGCAGGAGGGGATCCTACACTCAGTCCCAGGAGGAGCCCTGCAGAAGTTTCGGGAAGCCCAGGCCCCATGAGGCAGAACAGGGGCATGTGCCGGAGCACCGCATGCTGGGCTCCTCTCCGAAACCCACGGAGGGCCCCTCACACCTCCTGCTTCGGGGTGGCATTGAGGGGACCGCAGTGGGACAGGGCCCGAGTGGAGGGAGACGTCAGGAGTGGGCACCCGGTACTGCCTCCTAAAAAAATAAGCAGTTCTTGGTTACTTCTGGCAACTGTACCACGACTTTGGTTGTTCTGTCCAACTCTTCATTATAGAGAATTCCTTCCCTGGAAGAGAGAACAAGCAGAGTCGCTGGGCTGTGAGCAAAAGTTGGAGTGCCGCCGGGTCCTCTTCATGAAGGCCAGACCCAGGGAGCCCCACAGAGCCTTTCTAAGTGGCTGTCAGAGCCCTGGTCCCGTATGAGGAGGCTTCACCCTGGTACCAAAAAAAAAAAAAAAAAAAAAAAAGAAAGAAAGAAAAAGAGAAAGAAACAGAAAAAAAGTGTCCAGCAACTCTTCAGGGGACATTCAGAAGTGAGGAGGTCCTTACAGCCTGGTACTCACAGGTGATCAATCAGCGCTTGTTGGATGGATGGACGGAAGGACGGACGGACGGATGGATGGACCGCCGGCTTCTGCGCCGAGAGCACAGGCCCCGAGGAAGAGCCTGCCCCCTTCCCACTGGCTCTCCTGCAGCTGGCTCTGCCCACGCATTTTCTTCCTCTCCAAACCCTCCTCTCACTGCAGGGCTCTGTTCCAAGGCCGCCTACAGCACAAGCCCTTCAAACACGGACTCATCATCCCTCCCAGTCCTGAATCCCACGTGGGCCTTCATCAGAGCTTTTAGCGCTTTCAGCTTCCTGTGCTGTTAATCACATTTTTCTCTTTTCTTCCCTAGGAGGCTGTGAGTAATTGGAGAGCAGGGTCAGGGTCTGACTTTCTCTTTGCCCCCCCAAAGCAGTCCGCACAGGGTCACAGAGCGGAAAGCACGCGGTAGTCGCGGTAAAGGCTCTGAGAAGGACTGCTTGGCCGGGGAGGGGGGGGGCGCAGGTGTTGGCTGGGATGCCGGAGGGGCGGCGTGACTCGCACCCGCCGCTGGGGGGGAGGGGAGCCCGCCACTAGGGGGCGCCCAAGGGGTGTGGGTGAGGTGAGGGAGCCCGGGCTGCGCGGCGCACCTGGGCCTCTCACCGGGGCCACCGTCTCATCCTGGGCATCACTTTGATCTGCTTCAGAGTCTCAAGGTGGGAGGTGACCTCCTGCCTCCAGGCTGGCCTCCGGCTGCCCCCCAACTCCTGCATGGCAGCCAGAGTCCCTTCCTTCCTTCCTTCCTTCCTTCCTTCCTTCCTTCCTTCCTTCCTTCCTTCCTTCCTCCCTCCTCCTTCTTCTTTCTTTCTTTCTTTCTTTCTTTTCTTTCTTTCTTCCTTTCTTTTCTCTTTCTTTTGTTCGTTCATTCGTTCATTCTTTCTTTTCTTCTTTCTCTTTCTTTTTTCTTTCTTCTTTCTCAGATTTTATTTATTTATATGAGAGAGAAAGTGAGCATAAGCAGGGGGAGGGGCAGAGCAAGAAGCAGACTCCCCACTGAGCAGGGAGTCCCACGTGGGGCTGGATCCCAGGACCCTGAGATCACGACATGCGCCAAAGGCAGACTCTTCACTGACTGAGCTCCCCCTACCCCACCCCGTGCCCCTAGAATCATTTTTCTGAAGTCCAAATGCGATGATGTCTCTGGTCTGCTTCAAACTTCATAATGGCTGCCTATTGGCCGCATGCTGGGGTCTAAACTGAGAGGCCTTTCCCAGTCCCCCTGCTTATCTCATTTATTTTGTCAGCTTCTGTCTTCCTTTACTAGAATGTAAGCTCCTCAAGGGCTGTGCTTTGTACGTGTTCACTACTGTGTTTGCAGCTTCTGGTGCCCAGCGATGGACGCCTCACCTCCTGCCAGGCCCTCCCATCTCCCTGCCCAGGGCTGGCCATACCGAACCACTCACATTTCTGCTCAGGTCTGTTCTCTCTGTTTCTGGGGACGTGGCACGTGCTGTTTCCCGGATCTGGAAGATTCTGTCCCCTTGTGTTCAAGTGGCTGATTCCTTATTGTTTGGGTCTTTCCTGGGACACCTTTCCCCACCCCTCAAACCTGGCAAGGACACCTCTCTCTGTCCCCAGGGGACCAGGAAGCCGTCGCAGTTGGAATAGTTGTCATTTATTAAGCAGACAGGCCAGGCTTTATCTACATAATTTTTCAGACAGTATCTCATTTGTTGTCCCAAATAATACTCATACTCAACATATGGGGCAACTGAGGCTTGAGCACCTTCAATAACTTTCCTCAGTCACAAAGGAGTAGAGGCAGGGTTTGAACCCTATTATCTAGCTCTGGAAGCCACATTCTTATCTCTGAACTTGCTCTTCTAGGTCATTGAAGTTGCCGGTGTCCTTGTCTATCTTTTCTAGTAGATTATAGGCTCCTTGAGGTAGGGTCTCTACCCTATACACTATGGCTTTGTCCGGTGACTCGTGCTTAGCACGCATGACCTGACTTAGCACACATGAAGCACCCCATAGATACTTGGTGAATGAATGTACAAAGGACAGTGTTAAGGTTCTGAGCACATACAGACAAGGAAAACGGAGTCCCTGGCCCCCACCTCCACGTCCATCCAGGAAGCTCACCACCTACGCCTGGAGGGTCTATACTGGTTTTCCCCCAAGGGGCCATTGATCTACCCAGGTGTGTACCTGGTTGCCTCAAAGGAATCCATCCTTACAAATATTATTTGGAAAGCAGAGGTCTACAGCTTCCCCAATGTCAAAGATAGCAGATGAATGAATGAACAAAGCACGCTGGCTGCTTGGCATTCATGGGAGGTGGGATGTTCTCAGGTGAACAAGGAGGATTTTCTCTGTAACCAAAGGAGGAGACTGGAGTCCTGTTCCAGGAATCACTCCCTCCTACAGTCAGAGATCAGAGTTTCCCTTCTCGAAGATCTGGTGCTGCCTGGCTCTGCTGCCTCTTTAGCCTTGAGCAAGAGCTCCTTTATCCCACTGTGAAGAGAACCCTCCCATCTCTGCGTCGAGATTTAGGTTTAACGTTATCTTCCAAAAGTGAAGTAGGGGAGGCTGACAGTGTGCTGGGAGCAGGGAAGGTCACTTTCCGACTCTGGCACAGTTCAGAATGTTTTTTGTTCTTTGGAATTAGAGTTTCCTGTTTAAATGTCTGAGCGTCTGGGCACAGGGTGCTTGCTGAACTCTGACTAAGAGAAGCCTGTGATTGAATTATTTCAGACTATAATAAAGATATTTTAGGATGAAGTCCTTTGAGAATTCTGTCAAATGCTGAGTACACTTTTCTTGGTAAACACTTGAGTCTGCTGTGTCTTTTTGAGTCAGTTTTTACTCAGCAGTGTTCATCCTGAGGAAATTCAGACTTATCTTCAAAGTGGTAAGCCCAGGTTGATTTCAGAAACCTCCTGGAGGGAAAGGAGTCTGGTGATATCTCAGGAGCAGAGCTTCTTGTTTTAGCACAGCATTGCCCATCTACCCTCCCCCCCACCTCCATCAACTCCCACCATCTTTAAAATAAATTACTGTGATGCATTTGAAATTACAATCTTCCAGGGGAGAAAACTTATGAAGAGGTTGCCCTCCAGTCCCCCTTCCTCTGTTCCACCAACCCCTCAATCCAGAGCATGTGGTGGTGGAGTGGAGTGATTGGGGAGAAATGGGGGGACCATGAGCCTCTTGACCTCCCCATGCTCACTGACCATACTGACTCCAGTATTTCTTCAATTACAATTGTTCTGCAGTAGCTCAAGGCAGATCCTCTGTTTTCTCCTGCTTAGGAGCAAATTAAGTAGACAAACAAAAATCTTTTTTTTTTTTTTTGTTTTTTTTTTGTTTTTTTTTTTGTTTTTTGTTTTTTCATTTTTTCTTTTTTTTTTATTTATAAATTAATTTTTATTGGTGTTCAATTTACCAACATACAGAATAACACCCAGTGCTCATCCCGTCAAGTGTACCCCTCAGTGCCCGTCACCCATTCACCCCCACCCCCCACCCTCCTCCCCCTCCACCACCCCTAGTTCATTTCCCAGAGTTAGAAGTCTTTATGTTCTGTCTCCCTTTCTGATATTTCTCACACATTTCTTCTCCCTTCCCTTATATTCCCTTTCGCTATTATTCATATTCCCCAAATGAATGAGAACATACACTGTTTGTCCTTCTCCGGTTACTGTGGCCAAGTTCAAAAAGGGTGTTGCCTGAGTTCTTCTCTGGGATTTTGATGGAATCTTGTCTCACATTTAGATCTTTCATCCATTTTGAGTTTATCTTTGTGTATGGTGCATGAGAGTGGTCCAGTTTCATTCTTCTGCATGTGGATGTCCAATTTTCCCAGCACCATTTATTGAAGAGACTGTCTTTCTTCTAGTGGATCGTCTTTCCTCCTTTATTGTATATTAGTTGAGCATAAAGTTCAGGGTCCACTTCTGGGTTCTCTGTTCTGTTCCATTGATCTATATGTCTGTTTTTGTGCCAGTACCACACTGTCTTGATGAACAAGCTTTGTAGTACAACCTGAAATCTGGCATTGTGATGCCCCCAGATATGGTTTTCTTTTTTTAAAATTCCCCTGGCTGTTTGGGGTCTTTTCTGATTCCACACAAATCTTAAAATAATTTGTTCTAAGTCTCTGAAGAAAGTCCATGGTATTTTGATAGGGATTGCATGAAACGTGTAAATTGCCCTGGGTAACATTGACATTTTCACAATATTAATTCTGCCAATCCATGAGCATGGAATATTTTTCCATCTCTTTGTGTCTTCCTCAATTTCTTTCAGAAGTGTTCTGTAGTTTTTAGGGTATATTTTGAGAACCATTTGAATGGTAAATGGTTCTCCAACCTTTTATTTTCAGGTTGTAGGTGTCCTTCTGTCTAAAATGAGTCTCTTGTAGACAGCAAATAGATGGGTCCTGTTTTTTTATCCAGTCTGAAACTCTGCGCCTTTTGATGGGGTCATTAAGCCCATTCACGTTCAGAGTTACTTGAACTTCTTCTTAAAGGGGAGTTTTAAGAGTCCCCCTTAAAATTTCTTGCAGAGCTGGTTTGGAGGTCACATATTCTTTCAGTTCCTGCCTGTCTTGGAAGCTCTTTATCTCTCCTTCCATTTTGAATGAGAGCCTTGCTGGATAAAGTATTCTTGGTTGCATGTTCTTCTCATTTAGGACCCTGAATATATCCTGCCAGCCCTTTCTGGCCTGCCAGGTCTCTGTGGAGAGGTCTGCTGTTACCCTAATATTCCTCCCCATGAAAGTCAGGGACTTCTTGTCTCTTGCTGCTTTAAGGATCTTCTCTTTATCTTTGGAATTTGCAAGCTTCACTATTAGATGTCGAGGTGTTGAACGGTTTTTATTGATTTTAGGGGGGGATCTCTCTATTTCCTGGATCTGAATGCCTGTTTCCCTTCCCAGATTGGGAAAGTTTTCAGCTAGGATTTGTTCAAATACATATTCTGGCCCTCTGTCCCTTTCGGCGCCCTCGGGAACCCCAATTAAACGTAGGTTTTTCTTCCTCAGGCTGTCATTTATTTGCCTTAATCTGTCTTCA
Organism: Nyctereutes procyonoides; assembly: GCF_905146905.1. NCBI lineage: Eukaryota > Metazoa > Chordata > Mammalia > Carnivora > Canidae > Nyctereutes > Nyctereutes procyonoides. Next base: position 41,898,666 of record NW_026575049.1, on the reverse strand, counting down.
TGGTCCCTTAATTGTCTGTCTCTTTTTTCCTCAGTTTCCCTCTTTGCCATCAACTTGTCTTCTATGTCACTCACTCGTTCTTCCACCACGTTAACCCTCGTCGTTAGGACTTCTAGTTTGGATTGCATCTCATTCAATTGATTTTTAATTTCTGCCTGACTGGATCTAAATTCTGCAGTCATGAAGTCTCGTGAGGCCTTAATGCTTTTTTCTAGAGCCACCAGTAGCTGTATAATGGTGCTTCTGAATTGGCTTTCTGACATTGAAGTGTAATCCAGATTTTGTAACTCTGTGGGAAAGAGGGCTGTTTCTGATTCTTTCTTTTGAGGTGAGGTTTTCCTTCTAGTCATTTTGCTCAGTGCAGAGTGGCCAAAAACAAGTTGTATTGGAACACGGGGGAGTATCACTGGTCCTTCTAGCTGGTCTTCTGGGGGAGGGGCCTGCTGTGCTGATTTTCAGGTGTTAGCACTTGGGGGAGCTGCTCTGCCCCTGCCTGCTGCAGGGCTCAGCGGGGGTTGTTTACCCCGTGGGACCCAGGGAGGAACAGCAGCAGTTGCTATGGCAACTCTGGAAGCCTGGATTCAGCCTCCGCAGGAACTACGGGGGCTCGGGGCTCGGCTCTCCGTCCGTCCGCAGGGCCTGGAGGCTCCGGGGCGGGGCCGCTGATGTGCTCAGCTCGGGGCAGGAGCGTCCTTGCTGTCCTGGGCCCTCCCGGCCTCTGCCTGTCCCGGGGGAGGCCGGATCCTGGGCTGTGTCCCGGCGCCCTGTGCTCCGGGGCCTGCGCTGGTGGATTCGCGCTCCCGCCCCGCAGCCCCCTCCCTGGAGCCGCTCCCGAGCCCCTCCGAGCTGCTCCGGTCGGTCCCGCCGTGCGCGCTGCAGCCCTTAGGGAGCTCGGAGCACTCTCCTGCGCTCGCAGGTGTCTGTTAGTGTCCCCGGGAGCCCGAGGGCATCCCCGCCCTCCTGGGTCCTGCTCCAACTCCCTGCGAGCCCCTTTCCGCCCGCCCGGGAAGGTTGGTGCAGCTCCTGCTCCTCCGGGACGGGGCTCTCCTGTCCTGGGGACACTCGCCCCGGCCTCAGCCCGGCTCCTCGCGGGGCCCCTCCCCCTCGGAGGCCTTTTGTTCCTTTATTTCTTTTTCCCCGTCTTCCTACCTTGATAGAAGCGCGGACTCTTCTCACTGTAGCATTCCAGCTGGTCTCTCTTTAAATCTCAGGCCGAATTCGTAGATTTTCAGGATGATTTGAAGGTTATCTAGGTAATTTGGTGGGGACAGGTGATTTGGGGACCCTGCTCTTCCGCCATCTTGCCCCTCCCTCGACAAACAAAAATCTTTTAAGTAACTAGCATGAGTGAGATGCTGTGCTTTAGGAGGAGACACATCGATGGATTCAGCAGCATTTCCTTGCTCTCCAGAAGCTCATGGAACAAGTGCGGGCATAGCATTTCATAGACTGTATCTGCTTCTCCGGGCCACCCCGGCTTGTGGCTGCCACCCGTGAGAGTGCCACCAACGCACCTAAGAGTCTCGTCTAGTCTTAGATCTGTATCTGTTGGGATGCATTTGGCTGCAAGTAACAGAAAAAACCAATAGAGAGTGGTTTGAACAAAAACTGGTGTTTATTTTTTCCTCACATTACTAGAAGCATAGAAGTTTGACAGCTTGAAGATGACAGGATCAGTGACTCTTGAATTTCTGACCTCTTCTCAGGGTCCCGGGATGGCTGTTGCAGTGCCAGAAGTAGCACCTACATTCAAGGCAGGAAGAAGGAGAAGGGGAACTTCTGTTCTGTCTTTACCTTCACGGGGAAACTCTTTCCTGAGCTCCCGGTGGGCTTTTGCCACATCTTCTAGAACAAAACTGTCCCATGGCATTCTGGAAAAGCCATATCCCAGCCTCGTGCACTAGGTTTCTACTGTATAGGACAGCCTGTGAGCAGGTTTTCTTTTCCCACTGATTATGGCTCTGGTTTCCTAGGAACCTGGCAACATGTTTCTGTGGGTCGGATTGGAAGAGGGCTGGTGTGGCAATGCAGCATGTCCCTCTGCTGTCAGCCCCCAGCAGGTATGCCGACACCCGGATCACATACCCAAGTCCCTTCCTTTGGGGCAGCTCCTTTCCCCAGTGAGAATATTATTTTGGAGGGGCAGCCTGTTGTCCTTGATTAGCCAGAGGGTGGATCTAGCATAAGGCCAGATGTCAGCCTCTACATGCAGTGCAGTGATCCCTGGGAGCTCACACAGGGGAGACCCAGGCATGATGGAATGTAGCAGGAGAATGGCTTGTAGGGTGGTTGTGTGTGCGGGTTGGTGGAAGGCTGGTAGGAAAAGGGTAAGGACATTGCATGTGTCACAGGAGAAAGAACATTCAGTTCAGCCATTGATTTATTCCTTCATCCAACAAATATTAAGTTTTCCTTCCCTAGCTAGCAGAAACAGACTTGTCCGTTGCCTGTGAGAGCTCATCTCATGAAGAAGACTGACAGAGATAACGTAATGAGTGTGATAAAAGTGCAAGACTGTGGAAGGTGCAAGAAGGAGAGGGGTGTGCTGCTGGAAGGGGCCACTGGCTCAGGGAGGTCAGAGCTGGATGCGTAGGGGTGAGGGGGGTCTCACCAAGTGGACGGAGGGAAGGCTGAGCATTGAGTGGATCTGGAAAGGGCTGGCCGGGTTTGGGGAAAGGTGAGTGGTCCTGACATCCAAGAGAGGAGAGAATAAGCAAGGACTGGGACCACTATTTGCCAGCTCTGTGACAGGCAATTCTCACATTCTTAGCTTAAGTGTTGCTAGAACAGCTCTACAAGGTGAGAATTCCCTTAGTTTTGGCTCTCCTGAAGATGAATTCTTAGAGGAAGACTTGGATGCAGATAGTTGATGGGGAAGGTGATTCCAGGAAGCAGGAGGGAAGGAGACTGGAGAGGAAGGCAGGAAGTGAGGAAAAAACATGCAAAGGGTGATTTATGGAGATCACCTGCTATGGCCACTGGGGCTCTTGTCCCCAGGGTCTCCTTGAAAGGCATATAGAACGGCCCCGTAACATTTTACTTGAAGGAATGGACACAGATCAGGAGTGAGGGGCCCCTGGAACACCTGCTACAGGTATTATATTCATTTAAAAGGTGAGGATCAGAAAATTGTAGCCTTTTGCCCATTTTTTTTTTACTGCCAGTGAATTACAGAGTAGGGATTTGAACCATGAAAAACTCAGACCCTTACCGCCATATTATGCTAAAATGGATGTTAGCATGAACGTTGGTGTGATGTTTTTCTGACAGTCACTGATTATGCCAGACCTAAAAGTGATGCCAAGCCTGCCGCTGCCACAGCACCTGCATAAGGGGAGTCACCTCACTGGGAGCTAGCGAGGGATGACACTGTGCAAGCCACAGAGCAAACTAGTTGGCCTAACTCAAGTATAAAATAGTGAAAGGGATGACAACAGGGTCTGTGGTAGATGAAAGATAGTTGGCAAAAAAAAAAAAAAAAGAAAAAAAAGAAAAAGAAAAAGAAAAAGATGGCAGAAAATTTTTTGCAAAGTCTCTCATCAGAAATGGCATTTAAGTCTCTTCCTTCTAAATTCAGTCTGGTCGGGATCCCTGGGTGGCGCAGCGGTTTGGCGCCTGCCTTTGGCCCAGGGCGCGATTCTGGAGACCCCGGATCGAATCCCACATCGGGCTCCCGGTGCATGGAGCCTGCTTCTCCCTCTGCCTATGTATCTGCCTCTTTCTCTCTCTCTCTGTGTGACCATCATAAAATAAATAAAAATTTAAAAAATAAAAAAAAATAAAAAAAAAATTCAGTCTGGTCTTAGTGACTGGCATGACCCATTGAATGAGGCAGAAGCAACTCTCTGGGCCGTTCAAAGTTTGCTCACAGGAATCTCCATAGCTCACAGCTGGGCGTCTTGGCTGGGACACTTGCTCTTGGTGTCCTGAGCTGCCATATTAGATGTCCATCTTCTCTGAGGCTGCCATGCTGGAGAGGCCCCAGGTAAGCCCTCTACTCGAGAGTGTCAGCTGAGCCTGGCCTCCCAGTGGTCCCTGTCAAGGTGCCAGATGCATCAGAGACCCACCAGACCAGGCCTCTTCCAACCGAGTGCCACCAACCTCTGTTGATGCCACATGGAACAGATGAGTCATCCCGCCGCCCATAGTTTTGACCTACAAAAGTGTAAGATGAAGTAATATTCTTGTTATTTTAAGTTTCTAAGTTTTGAAGTAATTTGTTCCTCAGCAGTAGATAACTGGAACATAGCCACTACTTTCTGTTTCCTGTAGTCACTGAAGTCTTACCCTTCTTAAAGGTGACGTACCATCTTTAAATTTAGGCCAAAATGCAGCTGTTTCGACTAGGTTCCGATATATACATATTTAGAAATCATTGAGAAGTTTGGGTCCCCCCTCTTTCTTTTTCTCCATGATCCTACATCTGGGATTTGAGATCAAACATCTGAAGAATCTGCCCCTAGGAGGAGAAAGCACACTCCGGTATCAGCATTGAATTTATTTATTTATTTATTTATGATAGTCACAGAGGGGGGGGGCAGAGACACAGGCAGAGGGAGAAGCAGGCTCCATGCACCGGGAGCCCGATGTGGGATTCGATCCCGGGTCTCCAGGATCGCGCCCTGGGCCGAAGGCAGGCGCCAAACCGCTGCACCACCCAGGAATCCCTCAGCATTGAATTTAAGTGGAGGGCCTAAATCTTCACAGGCCATCTGTAAACATCCGCCTACAAGGCAGTAGGAATGATGCATATGGTAAGGAGGTTTCCAAGGGGGGTTAGCAGGTAAAGCGATGACTGTGGATGAGTTTTCTGAGGGAAAGTAAAGCTGAAAGTACAAGAAAAATTTGGGGGAATGCCCACAGCTGAAGAGGCCAGGGGTCTGAGGCGACCAGCTGGGTGCTTGGAAGGTGAGGAGCTGGTGTGCTGAGTTCACGTCCAGGTTCGAGGAGGGATTCCAGCAGGAAGCACTGGTGTCCCATGCCACAAGTGAGGTCCAGGAGACTGGCCATTTGGATGAGGCTGCTGCCTTCCTCACCTTGCAAGTAGCCTCATCACGATTTCTTGAGACCTCACTCACATAGGTATGTTGGAAAAAAGACATCTTTCACCAATTGTCTAACTAATTTAGTCAGGCATCTCACCTAATTGGGGGCAAAGACATGACATGGTTTATAAATTTTTTCGATAACTACAGCCAGTTGTGTGTTGACGCATTCTTTTTCCTCTGGGTGGGGATCCCCCTAATGACTCATTGGTCCATTTCCATAACTTTTCAGTAATGTCGTGTTATTGCAACAGTCTAGTTCTGATTGCCAAGACTTAGTACTGTTTACTTAAAAAATCTAATCTCGTAACCTATGTCTTCCGTTTACCCATTGCTGTGTGTGTGTGTGTGTGTGTGTGTGTTGTATGTTTGTGCATATTGTAGGGTCTGTCATCTTATACCCTCTTGGTTTCTCCTGAATGCACACCTCTATGTTGGTTGGGACTAACAGGGGGAAAGAGAAAGGCCTCAAAGTTTCCATGGATGGCTGCTGTCCTTTCTCTACTGGCAGTCACTGCTGTTAGATCTTGCCCTTGCAGTGCTTTCCACCAACTGCTGGCTGTCTGGAGGTGGGACAGGGCACTGGTTGGTTTCTCAAGGGTCTTGGGGTGGGTGGTCTTATTTTTACACGCTTGGTTTTTATCTTTTCTGGTTGAAGATCCTCAACTGCGGGTTCCCTTCCCGGGGCATGCTTCCATTACAAGGCAAATCGGGCTTTCTTCTGAGTCCTTAGTAAATTCCAGCCATCCTGAAAGGGTCTTTCACAAATGTTACCTGATCAAATCCTCTTGACTCCACAGGGAATAGAGGCTGAGAAGGTGAAGTCTGCCCAGGCCACCCCCGCGGTCAGTGGCTGTGCTGGGATTTTCATCCAGTTCTCTTCTTGTCTAATGTTTGTACACATTGTACACATCTTTGCAACTATCACTTCTGCTGTTGAGTCTCCTTTTAAAGATAACTCGGGCTACCTGGGTGGCTCAGTGTCTGCCTTTGGCTCAGGTTGTGATTCCGGGGTCCAGGGATCTAGTCCCACATTGGGCTCCCTGCATGGAGCCTGCTTCTCTCTCTGCCTGAGTCTCTGCCTCTCTCTGTGTGTCTCTCATGAATGAATGAATGAATGAATAAATAAATAAATAAATAAATAAATAAATAAATCTTTTTTATAAAAAAAGGATGTGGTAACCCAAAGTTCACACACTTTTCCAAATACAGCCGAAACTTGGTTTTGGAAAAACACACAATGCCCAACTCTGACAGCGGTGGCTTTGCTACCCTTTGACTCAGTGGGGGCAATGGGTGAATGTTGCCAACAAATGGCCACAGTGAATGGCTGTATTTCTTCTCAGGGTTATTATGGATAGGCTGACCTCTTTATCTTATAAATATCATAGAGGTGACATTTCTAGAAGTCATTTTAAGGAAAAGTATAATCATAAATACTCCCAGAGAAGCACAGCTATAGATTCCTGCTCACTACTCATTTTTTTTTTCCAGATCTTTTTGAAAGTCAGCAGCTTGCCATTTTTTCACTTGGAAGAACTGAGTCATTTGCAAAGTTAGAGATTTCTTTGTGTACTCCCTTGTTTTGGATCATGTTGAAGTATTCATTTATCTCAAAAGTTGGTTTTGGTCTTTACATGTCCTGTCTATCATGATAAATGCCTGCTTTTCTACTGGCTGTAGTTTGAAGTTGTCAGGTTAGGTTTGGGGCAGATCTGAAGTAGGACCAGAATCCAGAGGAAACAATGACTTCCAGATGAGGTCATTTATCAAACCTGGGATTTCCACTCAGGCAAGTCAAGAATTGGCACCATAAGCTTGTACAATCATGAGGTAATTTAAATCAGATTTAATCAACATTCTAGAACATACTAGAGGGTACCGCTTGATGTTTGACTGGGACAAGGACAATGAAATGGCTATTTAAATATCATTAAGGAAATAGATGGAAGTCATTCTTGAAGAGGTGGCATCAACTAAAATCCCAAAAGATTCAAGTATGGTTGAATATTGTCACATCAATAAATGCATATCTGCAAGATAATTTTCTTAAAGATTTTATTTATTTATTCATAAGAGACACAGAAGGAGGGGCAGAGACACAGGCAGAGGGAGAAGCAGGCTCCCTGTCAGAAGCCTGATGCAGGACTCGATCCCAGGACCCAGGGATCATGACCTGAGCCAAAGGCAGATGATCAACCCTGAACAAATCAGGGAGGGTGCACAGCAGATGCTGGCCACAAATTTTAGCCACCAGGTGTCCCCTGCAAGATAATTTTTAATGGTAGGAATGATATTCCTTTGAGTCAACATTGTAAAAATTATTTAACCAATCTCTACCACAGGGCATTAAGCTGTTTCTAATTTTTAGTTATTATAAACAGTGCCACAATAAACATCCTTGCTGCCAACGCCTATCTACTAGTTCCTTATGGTAAATTCCCAGGAATGAATCTGCTGAGCCCAAGGGATGTGCATTCCAAGGGCTTTAAGTAAAATATCCTTAGAAAGGTACTACATACTTACATTGTCACCAGCAGCGGTGGAGGTGCCCAGGTGTCCCTGTGTTGACACTGCCAGGAAGATATTTTTCTTTTAGAGAAATTCAAGGTCAATGAGCCACTAAGCCCAGGAGGTGGAATAAGTACTTTTCAGAATGCATACTTCGAACAGAGAGGTAGATGACATCCTCATTCCCCCTTAATTTCTGGTGTTTGCTTTTTCACATCAAACGTGTAGATGGAATATGTCCAAAGTTTGGAATCAGCTATTTAATGGCTGTGGCTATGATGTCATTTGGTGTTGCCAACCGCCTGGGAATCCTCAGCCTGTGAGTTTAGAACTGGGCTCCACTTACTGAGGGGGGCCTTGGAACATGGCCCTGACGGATGCTGCCCTGGGGTTCTGTGAGCCTTGTCTGCCCAGGATGGTCAGGGTTTGGGCAGACAGGTCATTCTAGAGTCAGCTCTTCAGGATCCTGGCAATACACAGGCAGGTAAGCAACACATTCTTACGTGACTAGGGACAGCTCTCAAATCTTGGAATAACTCAAGTGCAAATGATTGATTTTATAATTTTTTTTATTTTATAATTTTAAAATTATTTTTGATATCAATTTTTTATAGCAAACATTTATCAAGAGTGGCTGACCGAATGCCTGTAAGATGGGACATTAGAGATACCAAGGATGAAGGGTGTTTTTTGTTTTTTTTTTTTTTTTTTTTTTTTTGCATTTCCACAACAGTCTTTTTTTGACAACCTCTTCTTCCTACCCTAATTCATTTTATATTTTCAAAAATCTGGCCACAAATTTTAGCCTCAGAATGGTCCTTCACCTCTGGCTGTCCCACCTCCTTTCTGGACCTCTGCAGAATGCCTCAGACTGGGAGGCATTGTCATAACATGGTGGCTAAACAAGCACTAGGCTAGCCTGGTTCGAATCCCAGCTCAGACAATTGCTAGCTGTGTGACACTGGACATGTTCCTTAAAATCTCTCTGAACTAGGAGGTTAATGCCTATCTCATAATGTGGCTTTAGGGATTAAATTAAATGAAGTAATATTGGCAACAGGGAGTCATAGAATAAATGCTATTGTTGTAATCATCAGATGACATAGATCATGATTTCCAACTCCCAGTCTCTCTAAACTTAGGTTTCTGAGGGGGTTTTGGATTATAGTGATTTCTCCGATTGCTGATTGATTTCCTAGATTACTGGTGAGTTATCATTCCCTTTGTTTCCCCTCATATCCTGCCTGGCCTGAAGCCCCTTTCCAGGCACAACAGCAGACACTGATGTGTGCCACCCAAACCCAAGCCTTGCTTACGATAACCTCAGTTGCAAACCGAAGGTGGTTTTTACCAGCTGAACAAATCAGGGAGGGTGCACTGGGGGCAGGCTCATTGGTTGAAATTGGACAGCCTGGAGAATAAAAATCTGTAAAACTATTAAAGAAAGATACCTTTAGACTGCAAATGGACTTTGCCCACCTGTTTCTGGAGCAGAAGAAGAGCATGCCTGACAATGCATGGAAAATTACACACACACACACACACACACACACACACACACACACACACACACATAAATACATGACCTCACAGAGCAGGGAGTCAGTTCATGGAAAATGTTGTCCCCGGAGGAGACACAAACTGAAGATGGGGTTTTGCCAAGGCTCTAGAAGAAGTTGTTAAGAGAGTGTCATAATAATGTGTGCCCAGAAATCAGTGGGAACATCCTGAACCTTTTGAGGTTGCCCTCAGGGAAAATAATCACTCTAGTGTCACAGTCTTGTCCTTGTGCACTGCAGACAAGCCCTCCTCAGGCCTCTTCACCTCATCCCTGAGCATCTCTTCTTCTTGGAACCTTAGGGTCTAGCTGGTAAGCCCCCTCACTCTTGGTTTTTCCTTTTCTTCTTTCCAAGAGTCTGGCTATGGACAAGAGAATCATGAGCTCATACTTCTATATGGTTTATACTGAACTCCTTTCATCCTTGCAACAACCTGTGGGAATGGCAAGGCAGCTCTAGCTGTATCCATTTAATTGAGTTTTGAATAGTTCAGAGGACTAATGTCCCCAAATCCTCATTTTCTTTGCATTTTACCATGAGTTCCAACTTGAGATGTGCTGATATTTTACTAACTGGTGAAGTTCATGGATCACCATCATAGAGAGCATTTACCTTCAGACAGGTGTCTTCAATAACTGCTGGTGGTAGAATTTTTCACAATGTGGTGTGGTCATGAGAGAGAGAGAGATTTGGGGGAATTTTCTTTAGCCTTTCAGATCACAAGACTATTTGCTCACCTTGCAGGAGGTTTAGGTGATGGTTTGAGAGGGCAGATCAAGGGACAGGTCAAGTGAAAGTAGATGTTACCATGGAAATGCCCCCATCCTCTCACATATATTATTCAAAGTTTTTTTTTTTTTTGGTAGCATCAGAGAGAAATAAAATATTTGAGGCAGCTGACCTAGATTCTGAATGTGAATTCCAGGGAGATAACTCTAGGAAGATAAAATGGAAACGATGAAGTAAATGGCTTTAGTGCAGGAGTCACTAGACTTACAAGAAACTGCAGTATGTCCAACCTGGCAGGGGAATCCTCCTAAAGACACACTATTAGGTTGCAATTAATTAATTAATTAATTATAATTTATTTTTGTGATCTCTATATCCAACATGGGGCTTGAACCCTGGGATCAAGAGCCACACACACTCTTCCTATTGAGCCAGCCAGGCAAGGAGACCCCAGGTTGCTTTTAAGTTGGGTTTGATTTAAATAGTAGTAAAAGAGGAGCACCTGGGTGACCTCTTGATTTTGGCTCAGGTCGTGATCTCAAGGTTCTGGGATTGGGCCCTGCGTGGGGCTTCATGCTCAGCAGGGAGTCTGCTTGAGACTCTCTCTCCCTCTGTTCCTCCCCCTGTGTACTCTCTTTCTCAAACAGGTAAATTTTAAATAACGGTAAAGGCACAGATGTGTGTTTGTATTTTAGTTACTAGTTTTGGCATTGTTTTATTGCATGATGTGAGTTTCCAAGAGCAGAATGCCCATGACAAATCACTGTGGAAAAAGACTTTGACTTAAGATGGCTCAATTTTCGCTGATTGTCCAGGAAGCCAATTAAATGATGAGGTGGTGGTGGCTAGCAGGGTTTGCCAATGGGGTAGTTTTTTCCAGCTCTGTAGAACTCGGGCTGCTTTGTTCATGTGGCCAGGAGGTGGTCTTCCCATGGTGGCTGCCGGGTCTCCATTCTCTGCATACTCTAGAGCTCCATGTCTTGCTTCTGCGGGCTTGCTGCTCTCGATGGAGGGGTGTTTCCAACTCTGGCAGGAGAATTAACTTCTGGAATAGTGTCCAATCTGGTGAAACATCAAGTGCCATGACACATGTCCATTACAGGGGTTTTGTATTTAAGCCATTTAGCTTAATTTTAGGTGGGCAGCGCGTGGACTGCCAGCTGGGGCTGTATTCCATGGACAGGAATGAGCCTGGAGGGTGCTCCAGAAGGACTTGGTGGGTGATGAATATTTGAAGTGGGTGTGGGCCTGGTCGAGTCTCATCAATATAGTCTTCATTGTGCTTGTGGCAACTTTTACAGATGGGGATTATTTGGGGGGCAAGACCCAGAATGATCACATACATACTTGCTGATTTGTGGAAGAGAAGTTTATCTGCTTATATACTGATGATGCTGATGCTGAAACATTAGCCACTGTTTCTGAAGGGGTGCATCGAAGAGCGGTAAATGTAGTTGACTCTGAGGAGAAGGACAGATATTCCGGGATGGGAACAACACCACTTTTCAAAGCATTGTTTACTAGTGTACATATTCCTCTTCCATTTCGTTAATCAGACTAGTTTTCTCTAGCAGTATTAGGGCTACTGGTGTGATCTTAGCCGCATACCACCAAACATCGCCGAATTTTGTGTTTCTTATTTGCAGAACAAACGAGTTGAGTTAGAGACCTTTTAACATCTTTTCTAGCCCCTTCTAAGGATTCATTTTAAGACTGAAGTACTTTAGGAAGTTGGTTGTACCTAAAAGCACTTTTCATCTGAGATGTTTAAGTTGGCCACGATGCCTGCATGGTGTTTTGCAACCTAGTCAATCCTGCTCCACAGAGCGCCAAGACAATGCAGATGTCTAAGGGCAATCACACATGCCTCCTGTCTCCTAACGTGGGCCAGAAAGGGAGAGTGTGTATCACTTCCAGTAGATCCAATAGATGCAACAGATCTTCCTGTTTGTGCGGACGGGTGGAGTTATTAAAATCCTTTTAAGTCAAGCCAAAAACTGGGATTTAGGCCAATGGCTGGAAGAAGCCAGTAGCCTAATTGATCAGGATGCATGAAATCTTCTAGGACCTTCCATCAAATGGCCTTGTTTTCAGAAGCTTTCCTCTTGCTGCTCATTGATACCAAGCAGTCCTTTGAAAGCTGCTATTGAATGATGGCTGGTTGGCATTCTCCAAAAAACACTTCCAGGATGGAAATAGTCATGCTTTACTAAAGCCAATGAGCTTAAGTACACAGTCTTTTCCTCCCTCAGTGGGGAACTTTAATAGGCTGGAATTTACTGTTAACATTTGTTTGAGGCAAACTGATAAAACGGGGTCACTTCTGGGAAGGGTTGCTGATGTGCTGACTAAGGCAAAGCTTGGCTTCCTCAGAATTGTGTCCCTGGGGTGACTGATTTGGTGTACACTGATGGACCTGGCTCAGGAAAGACTTTACTGGGACCATTGCTCTTGTGTGCGTGTGAAGCCACTGAGGTCTTCAGGAAGGTTTGCACCACAGACAGAAACTCCATTTTGTTGGTGCTCGGTGATGTTCAGGCTCCCACGGATGGGTCATTTTAACCAAATTTAAGAAGCTATTGAATTCCAGAATGTCCATTTGTTCATTATACTTAATGTGTCTCTTCCTAGTGGTTTATGGAGGGAACCAGAAGGCCAGAATTTGGAAGCTGAAGGCTGTGTGAAATCAATGCCACTGGTAATGTAGGTAGAATTTTCCTGATGGAATTTACAGGTAGTATAGTACCCAGATTGGCCGGGACTGAGTCCCAGCTCCTATTAGGTTGGTGACATTGGAGAAGTTTCCTTAGGTTCTTTCCCTGCTTCTGTTTCCTTATCTGTGAAACTGGTATAATTTCATTGGATGTTTTCAAAGTTTGGCATAAGGATGAGATGTGACATGTATGGCATCTAGAACAATGGCCAGCACATAGTAAGCACTAGAAGCATTCATGGGTGTCATCATCCAGAGGAGGGGTTGGCAAATTCTTTCTGTGAAGATGAAGAGTCAGACGGTAATATTTCAGGCTTTGCTGGCCATACGGTCTCTATCTCAACCACTTGATTCTGCTATTACAGCACAAAACAGCCATGGGCAATAGGTAAAGAAATGGACACAGCTGTGAAAATAGGGAGTGGGCAGGATTCTGTCCTTGGGCTTGGTCTACTGACCCCTCATCTATAGAATCCCTGTGATACTGGAGCCCCAGGTGGAATTACCAAATGTGGGCAAGGGTCCGAGAAGAGAATTGTTTAGTCTTTATCCTTAAGGTAATAACCCTCCCATTCTTTGGGACATTGGAAGGGTGGATGGGGAGACTAAGGAACCCATTCTCATAGTGTGAAGTTGGCAAAATTGGATTCCCATGACCTTTAGTGCTTTTTCCTCAACACTGAACAGCTCAGTGCTCGCACGGAAAGCAAGAATCTGTTACGTTCACTTGAGAGGAAAGAGGGACATAAAGTCCTACCCAAGCACGAGCTGCCAGTGAGGGATATTAAAGAATCATGAGGGATGGAGTCTCCACTAAAAGGGAGCTTCATGGTCAACTCTCAGATGTTTCTGTTTCTATCCACTCAACTGTGGTCCATCCAAGGAGGAGTGTGGTGAGTCCTGAACTGGCCTTCACTAAGAGTAGCCTTCAGTGATGGCATCCATGGCGGCCAGGGTCAGAGCTGCCCTTAGATCTGTAAGATGGCCGTACCCTAGACCGCACACTTTTAGACAAATAAGCAACAAATCCCAAAGATTTCTTCTTAAATTTAATTTCAGTCTCCTAAGAAATTTTTTTGAAGGTTTGGCCAAAAACTGGGCAAAAAGGAATTATGCAAGAAAACTGCTTGAACCAAACTGGACTCCTCTGAGCCTAAGGATATGGGGTGGGAGCGCTGGGTTTGTGTGGGAAGAGGAGAAAATCACAGGTCTGCTCTGAGGACCCAGAGACAGTTGCCGCTTTTGTTTAAAGTTGGCTACCCCCAGTTGCTAAAAGTGGGTGTCTAGGCAGGAGCTGGGCTCCCTGAATAATTACAGTTCTTGCCACCCTTTGGCTGGGAGGATGTGGTTTTAGCACTGCTTAGAAATCCTGAGTCAGAAGAGTAAGGTGTGGCTTGGTGGGGATGGAGGGGAATCCCCTATAGTTTTAGGGTCAGGGAATCACTTGGTTGCAGCCATAGGACCTGGACACAAACAGGTAGAGATTCAGACATAGCATTCCTAATTGTATATTAAATACCTTAGAAATATCCAGACCCATGGTATGTGGCCTCTCTTTGGAGTCTCATTTTAAGCCTCAGAAATGTTAGGAGTAAGCCTGGCTAAATTCACGGCACCTTGTGTTCCTGGGTCACCTGATTTCCCTGGTTTTGCTCCTGAACATGTCCCTTCTAGATATGTAATCAACACACACTTAACATTGATGAATGCTCTCCTGGCTGGGGTACACTCCTTTCCCTTAGAGTACCTTTCATGCATCAAATTTTACCCATTTTACGTAGGTCAAAGTAAATTAAAAAACCCAGGGTTCTCATTCTGTGCTACCATTGTGTGTGTGTGTGTGTGTGAGAGAGAGAGAGAGAGAGAGAGAGAGATAGGCAGAGATAGTACACATACGTGTATATATGTGAGTGTGTATATATACATGCACGTATATATACATATGTACACACACATGTTGTTGAGTTTTTAAATTTTGTCTTCCAAAATTGTCTCCTGTATTTTCTGAATAGAAGGAGGATTGGGGTAGTGGGTACATGGACCATATATTCCAATTAATTTGGAATTAAGTGAAAAATACCTTTTGTGCAGCAGAAATAGACACTGTATTAGTTATCTGTTGCTGTTTAATACATTTCCCTTGCTTGAACACAGATAATCATTTATTATCTCACAGTCTCTGAGGACTAGAGACTGAGGAATGCTGGGTGGCTGTGTTCTGGCTCAGGACCTTCACAAGGTGATCAAGATGCCATCACAAGCTGCCATCATCTGAAGGCTTGACTGGCCAGGGAGTTCTGCTTCCAAGAAATCTCATGGCTGACCAAGTGATGCTGGCTGCTGCCGGGGGACCTCAGTTCCCTGCCGTGCACACTCCCCACTGGGCAGCTTAAGTGTCTTCATAACATGCGCTGGCTGCCCTTGGAGTGTGTCGTCCTAAATGCCATTGTGGAAGCTATAATGCTGTTTATGACCCTACTGTTATTTCTGCAGGTCAGTCCTGATTTAATAGTTAAGGTACCAGGGCATGGCTACTAGAAAGTGAGGATCATCCAGAGAGGGTCATCTTGGAGGCTGGCTACTGCTGATATTATAACATCCCTGGGTAAGATGTGACACCTGCAGACCCAAATCGGACCTATTCATGCCTTATTTTTCTGAACATTGCCCTCTCTGTGCCATGAGCCTATAGATGTTGCCACCACATGGTTCAGCTACATCTCCGCACCAATGCCCAAAAAGGTCCTTGGACTCGGGACTTTATAATAACAACAAAAAAGAGTGTTTGATGACTAAATCCAGACAGTCAGAAGTCCACATGAATATGTGTACATCTGATTCAGCATACCACACAAGATTATACACAGTATTGTCCTGATGATGCCAACCACTGATACTTCCTTGTTGTAGAACTGGCCACAGTCACTGCCCTAGAGACCTATGGCAATGTGTCTGTCCTACCCCTGATCCTCTTCACTGGTTGACCTTTGATGACTTCTGCATCCCACTCGGTCCATTGTATTTCTCAATTTTAATTCAGCCGACGTGGCAGTTGGAAAGATTCTCTGTATTGCTAAAGATCATCTTTAAAGGACCAAGTCCTACTGGCAGAGTCCCACAAGCTTCATGAACTGTTTCTAGTGCTAGATCCTTGTATTCTCATTCGCTCACTCACTCACTCATTCTTTCACTCATTCAACTGTGACCATGTGTGCACTCTGTGCGGGGCTGGTGTGAAGCGCTTTGCTCTCTGGTTGGCTATTGTGCAAGGGGTCAGACACCGCAGGACTCAAATGCTCAAAGGCTGGTGCTCTTTCACTAGGGGAGGCTCTGCTAATGGCTTCTGCCAAGCATCCTTCTACAAAGTGCCAGAGAAAGCTGCCTGCAGCACAGTGGGATCAGATTTGAGAGATGGCTCTCATTGTGGGTGGAGAACAATGATTTCCAGGCCAACTCTATCAAATGGATCCCCTGGAAAGGTCCTTCTTATTGTAGTTTTTTTTTCCCATTTATTTTTATTGGAGTTCAATTTGCCAACATATATCACCCAGTGGTCATCCCGTCAGGTGCCCCCCTCAGTGCCTGTCACCCAGTCACCCCATCCTCCCGTCCACCTCCCCTTCCATTACTCCTTGTTCGTTTCCCAGAGTTAGGAGTCTCTCATGTTTTGTCACCTTCTCTAATTTTTTCCACTCATTTTCTCTCCTTTCCCCTTTATTCCCTTTCACTATTTTTTATTTTCCCCAAATGAATGAGACCATATAATGTTTGTCCTTCTCCGATTGACTTACTTCACTCAGCATAATACCCTCCAGTTCCATCCACGTGGAAGCAAATGGGTATTTGTCTTTTCTGATGGCTGAGCAATACTCCATTGTATATATAGACCACACCTTCTTTATCTATTCATCTTTTGTTGGACACCGAGGCTCCTTCCACAGTTTGGCTATTGTGGACATCGCTGCTATAAACATTGGGGTGCAGGTGTCCTGGCATTTTGCTGCATTGAATTAGCTTTTTTAAAAGGGGGAGTGGCTGCTGGAAGCAGGTAGAGTGACAGTAACGTGAAGGGTCCACTGAAAGAGATTGAGGAAACAGAAATAGGAGACAAAGCAGAAGTAAATACTTAGAAAGAGCGTACCTCTGGGGATGTTCACAGAGGCAGGGCAGGCTGTCTCACACGTTCTTGGTTAAGAGACCATATGAGCCTGGTGTGGTCATTACCCTGCTCTTAAGGCCGGGCACAGAAAGTCTGGTCTACTAGAGGGACCCCCTGTTCATAAAGCTCTATAGGGGATCTGGGGACAGAGACTATGCGATCATGTGAAAGTGGATGCTCTCTGCTCAGAGAAGTGACCTAGAAGGAGAGGGGAGGCCTCAGGGAGGTGATGACAGCTTGATCTTCCATTTCGCCAACTCAGACCTGTGAAGTCAGCTCAAAGCTTAGCTGCCAGTGGAAGGAAAGGAGCCTCCAGGACCATCCAGATTGTCAACCCTGGGGTGGCTATGAGAGTCTGCTTTGATGTGGACTCTAAGAAGTCACTCTGAATTGATAGGTCAATTGTGTAGTCTTCTCCTGTGTGTGTGTGTGTATGTGTGTGTGTGAGGGTGGTGGTGACCTGCTGGTCCAGAATCATTAGTTTCCTCCTCAGTTTGAACCCTAATGAAGGTGTGAGTGAGTACTCACCTTGCTTCTCTTTGGCCAAAGGAAGGAGGGTTTTCTAGGCCTTCCCCATCCAGCTCCCCAGGCTGTCTTTATGCCACACCCCAGAACAGTTTTTTAAATCTCCTAATTCCCCAAAGAGAGCTCTTCTAAGGGGAAAAGAAATGAACTATTTAATTATCATGTTTAATTCCCGGTTCAGAGTAGGTGCACGGGGAAGGGGTAGGGGCGGCTTTATCACACAGACCATAGACCCCCTTGTTACTGGGAGGCCCCGTGTGTCTGGTCTGTGACAGCACACGACTCCCCAACACCCTTTCAGGCTTTCACATCAGAGAACCTGGTGTGAACCTAAAAGGCAGTTGGTTACCCAGCCACATATGATGGGGACAGGGAAACTTCACATTTTTTGGCGGCTTGCTCTGACCCGGGCATCCAGGCAAACCCTCTTCACCAGAGCACGTCCTCTGACCGCCCTGCGCAGTCCGTGTCTGTGCTCTGTCATCCACGAGCAGCCAGCTTGACTCAGGGGCTCGGTGGGAATCTTCCACTCTGGAGTTTGAGGTGGGGAGTCATTCCTGCACCCTCGTGGGCCTGCATCTCACACGCAGCCCCAAGCCACTTCAGGACTGTCGCTCTCCCTTCCCCCGACCTCATGCCCTCTGACTGCCCTGCTATGGAAGATTCGGCCGTTCTTTGTCCCAGAGCTCCACAAGGACAGCCATCTCGCAGGTGCTCACCTTCTGGTCCTACAGTGATGAGTCCCCTTTTGCCACTTGGATCCGACAGTCCCAACCTCTGCAACTTTGCACCCGAAGCCACGATGCAATCTCCCTGCTTTTTCTTTCCTGTTTGCCTCTTTCAATTATTATGAACTTGGAATCATTTGAGAGAGTACAGCCAGCAGGCCAAGCAGCTGAAGGGGATTCTGGGAGTCTGGCTGGTTTGGGTTTAGCTGCTGTGGGCTACCTCTGGAGGTGGTTCTGGGAGCTACACTGAGCAAAGGGGCACCACATCTTCGGTTTCAGTCACAGACAGGGATGTGAGCAATGCTTAAAGCTCGACCAGGGTGGAGGGTGGGGTGGGGTGGAGACAGGGACAGAGTCTCGGCTACTACTTTGTGGGATATGATCTCCTCTCCCTTTCCCCTCCTTCCCTTCCCTGCATGTACTTATGTATGTGGCCCTGCATGCACGCATAGGTCCGCGTGCATCTAAGTCTGTCCATATATGCACGTATTTATATGCATACACACAAATGAATCAAAATGAAATAATTCAAGCTCTGCTTTCAAAATGACAGTTTTAGAATTGCTTATTAAAACATTAAAACCGGGATCCCTGGGTGGCGCAGCGGTTTGGCGCCTGCCTTTGGCCCAGGGCGCGATCCTGGAGACCCGGGATCGAATCCCACATCGGGCTCCCGGTGCATGAAGCCTGCTTCTCCCTCTGCCTGTGTCTCTGCGCCTCTCTCTCTCTCTCTGTGACTATCATAAATAAATTAAAAAATTTAAAAAAAAAAAACATTAAAACCGATTTTTAAAACAAAAGGAAAATGAAAACAAAAGTCCCTGTTTTACTGGTACAACGAATGTTACCAGAGTTTGGGGAAGCTGGGGTCAGGCAAAGCCTGCACATCTGTCACCCTATGGGATTAACCATGAGCCAGGTTGGGCACCAGGTGGAAGGCAAGCATGTGGGAAGATAAGAAAGTTGAAGAGGCCAGAGGCTCTGGCAGGTGAGTGTGATCTGGGTTTGCATCTACGCTCTTTCCCCAGGTGCACCTGTGTGATCTCGGACACATCGCTTCCCCTCTCTGGGCCTCTGTTTCCCCCTGTGTACCCCTAAGTGACCCATGAGATCCTTGCAGAACTATCATTCCTCGACTTACAATCATAAGGCAGTAGAATATGAGGACTGTGGTCATGGGCCCAGTGTCATCCCAGGGGCCCAAGTATATCGGCACGGGGGAGGTTGATCATGTGGCCTTGGCTCTAATCTGACATGCAGAGGTGAGGATGGCAGTGATTTGGGGCTGATACACTTGCCAAATGGATTTTCCTCATCATTTCCAAATGAGACCCACAGTGAGTGTGGCCAGGGACATTCCACTAGGATCTCTAATTCCGGCTCCTCCAGCTCTCTGATCTTGGGCACAGAACTATACGACATTTGCCTTCTGGGGTTTCTGTAGCCAAGTATGTCTCTTGCTAGGTCAGAGTCTGGACTGTGCCTCTGGCAGTGGCTGTTCACCCCGAGACAGTGAGAACATCGCACAGACTTCGTAGTGAGCGAGGATGAGAATCCTGACCCACTGGCAACAGCAGGCCAGAACTCAGAGCCATTTTCTTCATAAAACATCTTAGTGAGTGCAAAGAAGTAAATCAGTTTTCCAGAAAACTTTTGACTAGTTTCTTGGAAGTGTTTTTTTTTTTTTTTTTGGAAGTGTTTTTAATAGCTTCACAGCTATAAACATTTTTGTCTTGAATTGAAAGGCTGAGTGGGTCCACTGAGCATTCTGTGTTTTGGAAGTATTTCCTTTGGATGGCATTCAAAGCAGCAAAATCCTATTATAAATCCTAATTTGGAAAGTCCCCATTTTGACTATTCAACTAAGGATTAACTTCACATTTGTATTAAATGAGCAGGCAACTTCTCTCATTGACGTATTTATAGGGATAATATTTCAAGATTTTGAATTTATGTTTTTCACTTAGGTCACTTTGGGGGTTTTCTTTTTTGAATCATGGTTAAAATGTAAAATGAATAAAAATATAAAACTTTTGCATATAGGGATGCCCAGGTGGTTCAGCGGTTGAGCGTCTGCCTTCAGTTCAGGGTGTGATCCTGGGATCCGGGATTGAGTCCCACATCGGGCTCCCTGCAAGGAGCCTGCTTCTCCCTCTTTCTGTGTCTCTGCCTCTCTCTTTGCGTCTCTCATGAGTAAATAAAATCTTAAAAAAGAATTTGCATATAATCTCACTCCTTATAACTAAGTACTTATACTACTATTTTTTTTTTGTATTTGCAAGTGACAACCCATCTCAAACTAGCATATGAGGGGGAGAGAGAGAGAGAGAGAGAATCTGTCAGCTCAAAAGACAGTAATGTTAAATAAAACCCGGTAACAAGGTGGCTTCAGCATGGCTGATGATCCAGGGACCATCAGGGTGCCTTATCTTTGTCTCTTTAATGGGTTCTTTTCACGTGGTAAGCAATATTAGCCACTGGTATCTCAAGGTGTACCTTATATTTGTGCCCCAACCTACATGAGAAAAAATTATCTTCTCAGATATTTCTGTTCAGCAATGTCCTACTCTCCTCTCTGGAGCTGGTCTGCTCACTGTAGCCATGAGCATGACACCATCTGATTGATCAGGCCTGGGTGACATGTCCTCATTCATTCTACAACTCATATAGTGGGCTTCTGTTTTTTTTGGGGGGTGGGGGCTTCTGTCTTTGTATCACTGTTTCCTTATTTATTCTATTTAAAAAACCGATTTTATTTATTTATTTGAGTGAGAGAGTATGAGTAGGGGGACAGAGGGAGAGGGAAAAGAAGGCTCCTGGATGAGCAGAGAGCCCCCCTCAGGGCTTGATCCCAGGACCCCGGGATCATGACCTCACTTAATCAACTGAGCCACTCAGGTGCCCCCGTTTCCTCATTTCTAAACATAGTGAGAAGAATATTCTTTCAGTTTGTTTCTTAAGGCTGTCATGTCAATACATTGCCTGGTGACTACTTTCCATTATGTGCTTGATTTTTCAGGGATGATAGCATTGCATTATAATCACAGGTGAGCATGGACACATGTGACGTCAATAAGATGCTGGCTGGTGGTAAACTTATGCAGACCCAGAATCTGGTCCTTACCTCTTCTCCTCTCAGGATTTCCAGGAAGTTTTCTCCTTTCCTGAGATTTTTAGTGCCTATGGTTAATTGCACCCAGAGCCCAGGGCATAAAATTAGTTCGAAATGAAAAGCTTGGAATTTATTCTTGAAAAATCACAAAGCCTCGCAGTGTATCTCTCATTGGTCAAGAGCCAGGACTGGTGTGTTCAAACCAAACATGGTGATCATTTGCATGTTTTGACTTATGCTCAACATCATGCTGTTTCAATGAATGGTTTGTCCAATGCAGTGGCTGTGGTGGAAAGTAATTCTTTTTCCTCTTCAGAGATGAGGGTGTGGAATCACCGGGACACCTCCCTTGCTAGGAAAGCCCCTTGAGAACTGAAACGAGTCACCATTTTCTCAGGTTGTGCCGAGAGCTCAGTGAATTGGTATTAATTAAAATTCCCCTTCTTGTGAGATTTTCCTTTAAGACCCGGAAACAAATAACTGGGGGAAAATGAATAACATGACACTGTAAATATTGAAAGCCCTGAGATGGTTCCATCTGCGTCGTCTTCCTTGGAGAGGGAGAGAGGAGGGCTTGCCCTGGGTTTGCGTGTGGAGAAGTTGGGATGTCACCTGAGCCACTTGTCCAATGTCACATGCTAGTTGGGCCGCAGTGGGAACCCCGACTCCTTCTCTGGGTCTCACAAGCTCAGACATGGTGGCAGACAGCTTGAAACAGCATGATGTTGAGCATAAGTCAAAACATGCAAATGATCACCATGTTTGGTCTGTTTTTTTTTTTTTTTCCATTTCAGCTTTTATTAGTAAAACAGAAAACTAAATTCAAGGCAACTGCTTTGTTCTTGCATCTGATCTGACTATATTACTGGGGACGGGATTCTTTAGGAGGACTTAAGTTTCAATATACAGACAGGTTTCATCAAAAGTGGGATATTGCAGTATCTCATAAGGTTAGGTAAATGAGATAAAAAAGAGAACAAGTTAAATATTAAAAATCACAGAAGTCTCCCTCAAATATCAGGGGTTTCCTATGACAGTCTTCAATGTGCTCAACAAGATCAATTATATTGCACAACCCCCAAAGGAAAAAACTGAGGAAACTCATGGGTAATTTTCACAGCTTCATTGTAAAGGCCACGATCGAAAAGATGGTTATCTTCTTTAAACTGGACATATGATGCACACATAATGGTTGCCTTGGCCGTTAATCTTCCAACTATTTCCAAGATTCCAGAGATTTCTTCATCAAAGGGCTCCATCAACTCAATGGACTTATTTTCATATCCTCTTTAGGAAACCAGACCTCCCATAGTCACCAGAACTGGGTCCCACCCATCCTAACCTTTAAAAATTCACCTGACCAAAGAGACCTTGCAGTTTTATTTGCTTGAACAGACTTCATAACCTCTTACACATCCTCTGTGTCACACTCCCTTGTGTACTTCTGAATAAATAATCACTCCCCCTGTTATCAAATGTTCTTTGACCTCTTTTTAGGAGCACACCATCAGTTTTCCCTTTTAAACAGCTCTTTGAAGTTTGTTTACTTGTGAATGCAAGGCCTTCTCTCCCCTGTGGGTCACAGAGCAATTACTGGAAGGTTGGCAGTAGGTGGTTCTTGGCTTCGGGTACATGTGAGTGTGTGTCTATGAGCAGGTTGGTGTTTAATGTTCCAGGCTGGAGCCCTTTGGTCCTAAGACATATGCAGGTCACCTCAAAATACAGAAAGAAAATGCAAGGCTACTCCAGTTGCAATCACAGAGGGAAGGCAAGAACCTGTACTCCTGGGGACCCCCAAGGCACATCAAGGAACCCTAGGGTTCCTCTGAGCACAGTCTGAGAACCTCTGGACTGGAGGCTTTATATGAAGTTCCCGTTGGAAGAGCCTGCAAGGCCTATGGTGGAGGTTGCTTGCAAAGACCTGCTCCTCACCACAGTCATCTCAGGACTAGACATTAGCCCCACATCCCAGCAAATTCCTTTCCTCTCTTCACTTACCCACCAGCTAAGGTGGTAGGTTGCAGGGTAAACAGACTTTATGACTTGATCCCTTTCCTCCAAGAACTTATCACTAAGCTTTCATAGTAAGTGTTCCATGTGTATTTGATGAATAGATGTGATAACCCCTTTTGAGGTATACAGAAGCCAAAAAATATGGCTAAAGTCCAATCCTCAGTAAGAGACACATTTGACATTGCACCCCAAACATACATCCCGATATATGGATGCAATGAGAAACCCGGATATACTCCATTCTTTCTTACATTAAAAAGAAAAAAAAGCCAGTCGTGATCCACCAAAGTGTTTTCCTAACCCATTAATGGGGTCCTGCTCTGGAGATTGCTGGTGAGGGTGGGCTCACTGGTCATTCCTCTGAGCCCACATGGGGTTAGCTTTAAGTTTCTCCTGCTACATCAAGGGTCAACAAACAGCAGCCCCCAGGCCAGGTGCCACCTATCACCTGTTTTTGTATGGCCCACTCCGGTATTGGGTGAGCACTGTGAACCTAGGCTGGTGTGTCCCCCTCTATGCTGTTCCTCACTCTGTTCCTATACTTACTGGGCATTGACTGTGCTGCAGGCTCCCAGTCTGGAGCTGGAGCTTCGGTGACCTCACTTCTGGTGGGCCACCTGTGGGCAGACACTCATGCTCTCTGGGAGGAGAGGGTCTGGGTGTCAGTTGGCAAAGAGAATTGACCGTGGGGGCTTGGCCCCCTGTAATTACCCATCATGGTGATCTGGCCTGCTGGTTGCTCTTCGTCCTGAGACTGTCTCCAACAGACCCACCTGGGTCCAAAATGTGCCTACCACCCAGGGCAAATATATATTTGCTTCTCGGTCCACAGTGTCTGAAATATTTCTTTTTCTATCTGGTATTTTATTGGAAAAATTTGCCCAACACAGTGCTATCTGCTGAGGGGCGGTGCATAACATAGTCCTACAAAAACTCATCCGCTTTTTAAAAAATCAAATTATCTTTAAAAAGATCTTATTTATTTATTTGAGAGAGAGAGAGAGAGAGAGAGAGAGAGAGAGAGAGAGAGAGAGAGGAGTGCAAGCAGGGGCAGGGGCAGAGAGAGAGGGAGAAGCAGACTCCCCTCTGAGCTTGGATCCCGTACTCATGACCCTGAGATCGTGACCCAACCCAAAATCCAGAGTCGGATGCTCAACCGACAGAGCCACCCAGGTGCTTCAAGACTCATCCACTTTTAATAATAATAAACAGTAGTAATAACTATCACTTATTGTGGCTCAGAAAGGTTAAGTAACTGGCCCAGGGTCACACAGCTAGTAAGTGGCAGACTGGGATTTTGCAGCGATGGTTTGGCAGGAGAAGAGACTAAACCACAGAGTTGACTTCCTGCCATGTTGGCAGTGTGTTGGCACCCCAGCCTCAGCTTCCCCAGGGACCACCCTTGCCCCAGAACCGCAGGGCAGCTGTATGATGTCTCTCCTCCTGAGCCTGTGCTGGGGTGGCCGCCAAGGCTTCTCTGTAATTATCATGGTCCGACATCGGGACACCATGGCCAGAAGCTTCTATCTGTTGGGCAGCATTTTCTTTCCTGTGTGGTCTCCCAGATTTAGTGGTTCCTTTGTGACTTGGCTAATTCCCCTCCGGAAATTTAGGTTTCCTCTTCAACTTCACTTTGTGGTTCAGGGAGGAGACCACTGTTTTTAAGTGGTGTCCTGCTCAACTTCTGGTGTGTCAGAGTTGACAAGCCCCCTGCCTCGTGCCCGCCCCTGACTCATCCCTGCGGAGCAGACACATCTCACTTACGAGGCATCATCCAGGAATGTGTGCTCTGAAGTGGATTTTCTGGGAATCAGACTCACTGCTCCGAACGCCCGACTTTGGAAACTCGTAACTATTTTGCATGGTAATCGTTGTAAAGTAAGTGACACCTTGCCTTGTCGTCTTAAGCTGAGCCCCTTGCACATTTAGTCCTTCCCTGAAAACTTAGTAGACTCATGAAAAACATTAGTAATCCGGGCTGTGACGGAAAGGCAGCATAAGGTGAACTGCATGACTTTGAGAGATTTGCATAAAACCTTGAAGTTTCTGTTTCCTTGTCTGTACAATGGGGACGATACTGTGACTGACCCAGTAGAATCAGGTGAGGGCGAAATGAGAAAATTCTCGGAAAGCCTTTGGCAAGGTGATTGGCACGTAGTGTGCTCCCGCTGGGTGACTGATGTTACGATCCAAAAACATCGTCCCACATGGGGTCGTGGGGTCGTAGTTCTCAACTCGGGCTGTGCGCTAGGGGCCCTTGGGGGAGCTTTGAGAGTGCTGGAGCCCCACCCCAGAGCAACTGAATCAAACCTCTGGGGTTGCTTGTGCTTCAGCATTAATGCTTTTGTTTTGATTTGTTTGCGTCTATGCCTTCTTCCCTCCCCCCCCCCACCACTGCCTTTGGCCTCTCTCAAATGCAGCTAGAACTGGGGACCCCTGCTTTGAGGTGTGTCCAGCTATTTGCTCCAACACTAAATAGCCTGATCCTCTTGAAACTTTTAAGAATTTCTATTTTCATTTCAGAGCAGCTGACTAAGGGCTTTCCAAGGAACTTTGCCAGCTTTGATTGACCCTTTCCTGCACCCCACCTAGTCCCGGGCACCCAGGGCACACCATTTAAGGAGGCACTTACTCTCAGGGCCTTGCAAGTACCCGCAAGTGTGCGGGCCGTCCTCAGTTTCTGGCCCTGGGCAGGTACCTGTTTGTCTCTCCCAGGTCTCTGCCCCACTCCACCGACCACTCTCCATTTTTTTCCCCTTCCTTCTCCACAAGGACTAGCATCTATGTCTGTTTTACTGCCCAACACGGTACAATCCCTCTAGAACTGGGACTGAACACTGTAGGTGCTTGTGCATGCATGAGCAAGAGGTCCCTGCAGGAATCCTGTGCCTTAGGTTCCATCACTATTCATTTACAGGTGGGGAAACTGAGGCACAGAAAGGCTAAGTAGTTTGCCCAGAGTCCCCAGAGTGTGGCAGCTCCGGCTGGGCCCGAGGTCTTGTCCCTTGCACCCCGCTTCCTGACTCCATCACTCCACTGCCCGGAGAAGCTCTGGCTCCCGAGTCTGTCTGGTCCAGGAAACCGGTAATCACATTTTAAAAAAAAGAATTGGCTGATAAGGAACCAAGCCCTGATTACCTAAGAAATGTTATTTCCTTTCACCTTCCTGATGCTATGAGCCCAGCTATTAGTTTTCAACAAACAAAATTGGTAGCCCCAGAAAGTTTGTAGTGCCCTTTCTTTCTAGAGTCACAGCCCAAATCCCAGGCCTGCGGCTGTCGCTGATTCCATGGCGGAGCTGTCACCCCTGGGGTTTGACAGGCTCCTGGCCTCTGATGGCTTCTGATCCAGCCCCAGGGAAAGGAAAGGCGCAGGAAGCACCAATGCTGCAAAGGGAGACTTAGGCACCCTCCCCCGGCAGAGGGGTGGCCACAGCTTCTCCCTCCGGGGCATCTGGCCAGAGTGGGGGCCCTGGCACGGTGTGGACATGCACAGCAGCGAGTGGGGGCTCCTGGCCGGCTGGCAGGGCCTGAGCTCTGGAGGGGGAGGGCGTGGGGGGACAGTGGGGTGAGGAGCTCCCGGGGTGGCAGCTCCTCCAAGGGTGGGAGGTGGGGGGGAGGGGCTGCTCACAGAGGGGGAGGTCGAGTCACAGGGCCCAAGAGCCACTTCTTTCTGAGAAGCGGAGCACGTGGCTCACCCTGACCCTGTCTGAGGTCACACTGCCACCCGAGGTTTCAGGGCCTAGGATGGCAGCCCTGTCTTGCAGCTGCTCCCTCTGCCCTGAACCCCTCTCCCTCTCGGTTGTGTGCCAGGAGCGCGGCTGGGCGTGCGTTCCCCAAACACAAACACGTTCTCCTGAGACCTCTCTAGGCTGTGATTCGGAGCCTGAGCCTCTGTTGCTGCCTGGTTTTGTTGTAAATGCACCGCTAAAATCAGACGCGATCAGCGCCTCGGAATTCTGCGTCGGTTCTTAACCTCTCCGCAAGGAAGCTGGGCTCGCCCCGTCGGGGCGGTGGTACAGCGCGGCGGACCCTGAAGCCGCTTCCAGGCAGCTCGGCCCTGGGAGAATCTGATGACAAACTCCCCAGTGGGCCAGGCTTTCTTTTCGCACCACCGTGTGGTGCCACCTCCTGCGGAGCAGCTCGCTTCTCACCCTGGGGACCCGCCGCCTCTCAGCGGGGCTGGGCCTTGCCGCTGGATTTCCGGGCGGCGTTCGGCGGCCTGCGGGGCGCGGGGTCCCGCTCGCGGGCGCCTCCCTGTCGGCGGGGGGCGGGGGGCGGAGGTGATGCGAGGCTGCGGGACGCGCGCAGCGGAGGACGCCCCTGGCCCCGCGCTGCGCTCCTGCCTCGGCGCGGACGTAGGCGGGGTCGTGCCTCCGGGAAGCCGGCCAAGGAGCCCGCGCGCCCGCCGAGAGCCCCCGGGCGGCCTTGCTGCGACTGGTGACCACGACCCGGGCTGCTGTTGAAGCGCCACCCACGCAGGACCACTCGCCCCCCGAGGCCCCCCTCGTCTCCATCTCGCCCCGGGGAGGCCCCGGCGCTCAGCAGGCTGCTTCACCCAGCTTCCCGGCCGCCTTTCTTTCCTTTCCTTCCTCTTTTTTCTTCTCTTCTTTCTCTTCTCTTCTCTTCTTTCTCTTCTCTTCTCTTCTCTTCTCTTCTCTTCTCTTCTCTTCTCTTTTCTTTTTCTTCTTTTCTTTTCTTTTCTTCTTTCTTTCTTTCTCTCTCTTTCCCCTTCCTTCCTTCCTTTTCTTTCTTTTCTTTCTTCCTTCTTTCTTCTTTCTTCCTTCCTTCCTTCCTTCCTTCCTTCCTTCCTTCCTTCCTTCCTTCTTCCTCCTCCTCCTCCCCCCCTCCTCTTTCTTTCTTTCTTTCTTTCTCTTCCCCTTCCTTCCTTTTTATTTCTTTTCTTCCTTCCTTCCTTTCTTCTTTCTTTCTTTCTTTCTTTCTTTCTTTCTTTCTTTCTTTCTTTCTTTTTCTTTCTTTCTTCCTTCCTCCTTCTCCTTCTTCTTTTCTTCCTTCTTTCTTCTTTCTTTCTTTCTTTTTCTTTCTCTCTCTTTCTCCTTCCTTCCTTCTCTTTCTTCTTTCTTTCTTTCTTTCTTTCTTTCTTTCTTTCTTTCTTTCTTCCTTCTTCTTTCTTCCTTCTCTTCCTTCCTTCCTTCCTTCCTTCCTTCCTTCCTTCCTTCCTTCCTTCCTTCCTTCCTTCCTTCTTCCTCTTTCCTCCACGCCCAGCATGGAGCCTAATGCAGGGCCCCAATTCACAACTGGGAGATTAAGACCTGACTGAGTTCAGAGTCGGACACCCGCCTGACTGAGACACCCAGGTAGGTGTGCTAGCCCCCCCCCCCCAACTCCACTCAGTGCTGTTAACCTTACAAAGTGCTGCTGCATCTGCTGCCAAAACATATATTTATGTTCTTCCCTATGTCTCCACTGCTGTAACCCAAACAACGCCATACCTGGGAGTTGGGGGACCAGAGTCCCAACCTGCTAACTGGTCTCCCTTCTGCTTTCCCCTCATCGCTCCAATCCTCCCCTGATGCTGCAGCCAGGGCATCCTCCTGAAGCACAGACATCTCAGCCGTTACCAACAGCATGGCCCCTGACTGTTACCCTGCACTTGGTGACAGTCCCACTCCAACGGGGTGCCCTCCTCCCTTAAGGAAGCACAGCAGCCTCACGTGAGGGGAAGGATTGCAGAATTGCAGGGATCCCCTTGAGTGAGTCCTAATTAGCAACATGTTACTTCCCCCACACCGCCCAGCTGCTTCTCTGTGAGTCTGGGCACCACGATTGGGCAACACTAGCCCAGAGGTAGAGTCCAGGAGGTCTTTCGCAAGCTCTCCACGGCCTCCCTTTCAATTCTCATTTCCCCACCCTTCTGTGCCATTCCTGCAGCCCACAGTCCGGCCGTGTTCTTCTTTGCGCAGATGGGCGGTCTCTGCAGGGTGGGGGTGGAGGGGGTCGCTTCCTCCTCGTCTCCACTCTGCCCAGTGGCCAGGGCTTCCTTCATCCCCTCCGTGTTTTGTGTGCATCCTTGTTACAGTGTGTTATTGCATCATATTACATTTTCTGGTTCTGATTAAAAAAAAATCAGCTTTCTTAAGGTCTAATTTACAAACAGGAAAATGCACCCATTTTAAGTGTGCAGCTTGCTAAGTTTTGACAAACCTAGGCACCTGTGTTAACCACCACCACGGGCGAGATATAGGATAGTTCCCACCCTGTGAAAGGCTCCCTCGTGCCCCTGCCTGGTCATCGCCACCCACCCCAGCCCCGGGAAGCCCCTGATCCGATGTCTAACATCGCAGGTTGGCTTTGTCCTTTCGGGCATTTCATGTACACAGAGCATGGGGTTTGTGCTCGTCTGTGATGAGCTGCTTTCACTGGGCGGAAGGTGCTGGGATTCATCCTCGTGCCTGTAGGTCATTCCTTTCTCACGAGCGCTCTTCCATCCTATGAATATGCCATCATTCTTTTGCCAGCTTTCCTGAGCTCTGGGCTGTTGTGAGTGAGTTTGCCATGAAGTGCAGGTCTTGGGACCTCCGGGTGGCTTAGTGGTTTGGAGCCTTCCTTCGGCCCAGGGTGAGATCCTGGAGTCCCGGGATCAAATCCCACATCGGGCTTCCTGCATGGAGCCTGCTTCTCCTCTGCCTGTGTCTCTGCCTCTCTCTCTCTCTGTGTGTGTCTCTCATGAATAAATAAAATCTTAAAAAAAAAGTGCAGGTCTTTTGTGGACACATGCTTTTTATTTACTCTGGGAAACTAGGATTGGACTCACTGGGTTAAAGGGTAGGCGTATATATAGTTTTATCAAAAAAGCATCACTTTTCCCCAAAACAGTTCATCACTTACGTTCCCCCGCCAGCACTTATGAGGCTCCCAGAGTGCCATCTTGGCGTCAACGTCATTGTTGTCAATCTTTTCGATTTTAGCCATGCTGGTAGGTGTGCAGTGCTATCTTGTTGCATTAATTTATATTTCCCCTTATCACGGTGTATTTTAATTATTTGAGAGTCACTCTCTCCCATCTGACTTCAGTGCAGGGACAGCTACATTCAGCTCTACTGGGTGAGTGAACACAGTGTGACTATGGACACAGTCTCTGCTCTTCACTCAAACTGGGTCCTGAGAAGAGGGGACTTTAGGCCCAGGACTGAGGAAGTTCTCAGGCCAGCATGTCGGTCCTGCCCCGTGATGCTGCAGCCAGGGCATCCTAGTTGGATGGTTGGTCACCCAGGGGATACGGGCAGGTGTGACGTTTGATCGCAAATACACCCAAATGGTTCTTTCTTGTGAGGAGGGTAGAGAAATGTTGTCTTTTCAGTTCAAGGGAACTCGGGCCCTCTCAGTCTTAGGTGTTTTCTCAAGCACTGAGATTGGTCCAAGATTCTCTGCCCGCCCCTTCTCATTGGGAGCTGCCTCGTGATGCCCGTTGGCCTGGTCGTTGGGCACTGTGTCATGCCTTGTCACTGGTCTCATAAGGCATGTGCTTTGTCAGGGAGGGTAGGTAGCCAAGGAACCTGTCCGAGCCCTCCTGCAGCTCCTGGAGGCCACTGAAACCCTGAGGCCTCCCTCCGACCATCTTCATCCTGCCTGCTTCATTCCAGTTCCCTTGCTCCTGGGCCACAGGCGCATGTTGGAGGAGGAGGGGTGTCAACACAAGGTTTGCCTCGAAATCCAGACACAGATGCCTCCTTGTCTTGGATCCCTTCCACCCCACTCCCACTGAAGCCCCCAAACCTAGTCATACTCCCTCATACTTCTGGTGTTATGTGCTGGTTCCAGTGTTTACTCCCTCTCTGGTCTATGATATAAGCTCTATGCCCCAGGCCTCCGGCTTTTGGGCTCTCGATATACAAGGATATGTTTCTTGAGCTACAACAAATAAAAGCCAAAAAAAAAAAAAAAGTGCTTTTGTCAAGGCTTTTAAGATGAGCACTTTGACAATCAGCCTGGTGGCCTTATTGGCACCTTCCCTCTGTTAGGGTGGCACCCAGGGAAAGTTGCCTGCTGTCTTATAGGAAAGGTGGTGAGCACAGGAGAGGGCAGGAGAGAGAGGTGGCTCTGGAGGGTGGTTTGAAGGCTTCTTGGAAAGATGAAACTGAAGTTTGAACTTTAAAGGGAGGGCAAACTGTGCCAAATGGGTGGTGGGCCTAGAAACTCATTTCAGAGAAAGAGCCTGGCTTGGACCAAAGCACAAGGCTGGCTGGGCCTGCCATGTGGGAGCACTGATAAGGTGGCCTGACTGCAGGGAGGATGTGCATTTTAGGGGAGATAAGAGGGAGGAGGGTGTTTTTGTACAGTTCCTCAGGAGGTTCACCTCAGATTACCCACTGGTTTCTGATACGCATAGCTGGATACCACAGTTGGCCACCCCTCCATTCCTAGTGTCTTATAGTCACAGCATGCCTTTCCTTGACAAAGCATTTCACCTCAGCCTTCACCACCATCCCACAGAGCAGATGAGATTATTTCCATCTATAGAGAGGAAACAGGGGCCCAACAGAGGGAAGTCATCTGCGTCAGGTCCCAGGGCAAAGTCACTCAGCCATCCCAGGAATACTTGTTGAGTGGCCCTGTGTGCCAGGTATGAGCACCATGAATTTTGGCTTCTTTTGCACTTTGTGCAAAACTCACATCAGACATTGCCTCCTTATGTGAAAATCTGCATGGATTTTGATACCTTTCCTCCATCTCCATAGCACACATAACATGCTTGGGAAGATTTCTGAAATTACATGTGCCTACACAGACGGATATATGTCTGCATAAGGCAGCTTCAAAGCCAGGCCTGGCTTAACATTTCGTTTAGAAGAACTGCTATCCTGATAACCAACAATAACTGAGAACAATTTAAAGCTCTATTGAAGGTCCTTAAAAAAAAAACCTCAAAGTGTGTGTGTGTGTGAACATTCATCATTGCAAAATGAAGCAGAGCTGTGAGCTGGGATGGAAGGAAGCTTCTGGAAGCTCAGAGCCCCAGGCTGCTGGTTTTTGGGAGAGATTGCAGCCCTGACTGCCCTGCTTCTCAGTTCTCCCACCCTTGGGGAAGGAAAACCTGGCCCTGAGTATCCTGAGGGTGTGGCTCAAGACTTACTGCCAGCTCTTCACTTGTATTTTTTCCTATTGAGAACAGGAGGCGACATCCAGTCAAGGAAAGTTCCAAGGGATTTATCTTGATTAATCCTCTGAAAAATGAGCAGGGAAGCCAGATGACTTCTCCAAGGCTCCTTTTCAGCTGATTGGGTCAGTGAGTCTAAGGTTCCCATAAAGGGCTCTTCCCGGTTTCCCTGGGGCTGTGTCTGTGATCATGTCTTTTCCAGGGTCGGGAGGCCCCGCACAGCTCCTGAGCTGAAATCCGGGAACTGTTGCTGCTTCTAGGGTGTTTGAAGACATGTAATGTCAGAGCTCCAAGCAAAAAACAAATTTCAGGAGGGGCGCCTGGGTGGTTCAGTGGTTGAGCGTCTGCCTTTGGCTCAGGGCATGATCCTGGACCCGGGATCGGGCTCCCTTGCAGGGAGCCTGCTTCTCCCTCTGCCTGTGTCTCTGCTTCTCTCTCTGTGCCTCTCATGAATAAATACATAAAAATTTTTAAAATAAATAAATTTCACGAAGGGCTGCCTTTACTTTCAGAAAAATGAAATAATGAGGGCTAGCATTGATTGGCCATTTGGTGCCAGGGCCTGTGAAGGAATTTCTATTTATTTTTACTATTTTGGAGATCAAGACACACATGCTAGCTATTTCAAGGCAGGCAAGGAACTGGAAAAAGTGATCAAAAGCTAAATAGGCGTAGGGTTATGCGAATTGATCTTACGTAAAAATTAAGCTATTTGGAGACTACACTCTTAGTATCTGTTAGACCATAACTTCTTTCATGATGGTATCTAGAACACTTCTGAGCTCTAAAACTGAAATATGTATTTATGCATATACACATACATTAAAAGTAACATATTTATTGCCAGAGCCTTAAAAAAATCAGTTCATAATGGTAGAAATAAATCTTCCTCTTCCTCTCTGATTTTAATCTTTATTTCCCTCTATAACTTAATTTATTTTTTTACCTAAGTGGGGTGATACCATGAATACAATTCCCTAGCATTTTCCTTATTAGTGGAAATCTGTGTACAACACCGCTTAGACAGCTAATCAATACCTCTTATCCTGTGCACAGTATTTTCGCACATGGTTGGGCCATGATTTCCTTAACCACTTCCCTACCGATGGCTCTATCATGAGGTTTTTGGCTGTGGTATCAGAAAGTGACTCAGACTGGCTAATGAAGAAATTTATTGGCCCTTGTAACTGAAGTCTATGGAAAAGGTAGCTTCCAGATGGGTTTAATCCAGTAGTCTAGCTTCACTGGTTGTTGGTCTTGTTACCTCTGGGAAGTCCTCTGATGTGCCCTCCTCTGCAAGCTGGTTTTTCTAGAAGGTTGCTTCCTCTCATGGTGGCAACTGGCTGTTGTAGCAGCACTCAGCTTTATAGTCTCTCATCAGGGTGATGAGAGAGAAACACTGCTGTCTCACATGCCAAGCGAGAGTCGTGTGATTCATCCCGTTGGAGTCCTTGATGCACCTGTCCCCTGGCCAATGGCCAAGGACTGGCCAATGGTCCTCTTTCATGGAAGCATTTGTGCCATACATCCTCCAAAATGGACTCTTAGAGTCAGTCCAAATTTTTCAAGATTGGAAATACTGTTAAAAAAAAAAAAACCAAAGCTTTGTACTGTACACCCAGGGCTTGTTTACTTGTCATGGCCAGTTTAGGATTACCTTTGAGAAATTAAATTGCTGGGTGAAATGGAATGCAACTTTTAACATTTGCTTGGCATTGACACTTTATGCTCCAAAAAAGATTCTAACAAGTTATGTTTACAATAACTGTGCCTGGTACCTTTTATCTCACATACTTCTTAGAAATCTTTTGGTCTTTGCCAAAACAAGTTATTTTCCTATTAGCATAATAGGAAATGAATTGACATAATTAATATTTCTTTCATTTTTAGTAATCTTGAACATAGTCTTAATGTTCATGGTCTGCTTCTCCACTTCTGTAGATTGGGTATTCATAGGCTTTGCCGAGTTTTGTCTTGGATTTGTGGGAATTATTAATTTCTTATGAGCATTAACCCTTTGTGGATAATGCATGCTGCTAACATTTCCCCCCAAGCTTTCATTTGTTTGGTAAACTTAAATTTTTCTTCACTGTCTTTTCTAGATGAAAGGATTTCACTTTTATGCAGCTGAAATTATATATTATTTTCCTTCAATAGCCTCCACATTTTAGGTCATGCTAAGTCCTTCCTCTGTTGACGATTGTAAAAATTGCCTCCTACATTTTCTCTTTAAGTTTTTAATTTCAATATCTGGTCTATCTAAAATATGTTTGTTGTAAAGAATGAGATTAGAAGCTGGATTTGAACCTTCGTCTGTCTGGCTTTGAAGCCATGCCCCCCTCACTGCCTGCCCCCTTCAGACAAGCAGGACTTGGGTCTCCTTGTTGGCTTTGCCTTCCAACAGATTAACCCCAGAGCCCACATGCACACTCCATATCAGAACAAGATGGGGGCTTATCATTTAGCCATGGATGTGCCTAGAATAGTGTCAAAGAGCTGTCAGGAGGATGTTCTTACAGTGCAAGGACTGAGGGAATATACTTACTGCCCATTTTGAGCTTAAACCAAGTAAAATGGGTGATTGGTCTGTTTGGAAACCACTCTGGGGCAGTAGGTATAAAACTTCCATTTTTCTTCTTGGTCTGGAATATCATGAAACCTTTTCAATCTCCTTGTTTTTTCTAAATGTTCTCATTTGATCCAGACATTAGGTCCAGTGGTTCTCAATCTTCAGAGTATGTGAGAATTAACCACTTAGAAAACTCAGTGAGAGGCAGATTCCCAGGGGCCCATTTCTGGTGCAGTGGGTCAGGGCCAAAGCATGAGAGACTCTGTATTTCTTCATTGCTACGGCCTGAATGTTTGTGTCTTTCCAAAACTCACATGCTAACACACTAGCTCCTGAAGATGATGATATTAGCAGGTGGGGCCTTTGGAAGATGATGAGGGTGCAGTTCTCATCAATGGGATGAGCGCCTGTGAGAGAGCCCAGAAAGCTCCATGCTCCTTCTAAAAGGTGAGGATACAATGAGAAATTTGCAACTCAGAAGAGAGCCCTCACCTGACCTTGCGGACACACTGACCTCAGACTTTCAGCTTCTAGAACTGTGAGAAATACATTTCTGTTGTTCATAAGCCACTCAGTCTATGGGAGTTTTGTCATAGCAGCTGGGATAGACTGTGACATTCATTGCACAGGTATTTCATGAGTGTTCAGAGAACTGTTCTCAGAGCCATGGTTAAAATATGTGAACAGAGTAAATAGATTTCTGTTCTCAGCTGACATCCTAGTGGGGGAGATAGTTCATAAGCAAATAAATAAAAATTCATCTGGGCACTGAAAGGGTCTATTGGGCAACATGAAGCTTCTGCAAATGTTGGGATGGAGAAATTAGAATGAAAGCAAGAATCCAATCACTGAAAACTCTCTATTAGTTCCTTCTCTCCCTTCCAGCCTCCACCCCCAGGTATTGACAGTTTATAGCAGACTGGTAATGATGCAAAAGGGAAGTGTGGTGGATTTCTCAGAAGTTCACGGTGTGACTCCTCCACTGCTCTTGTCACCCCCTACTTAGAATTTTTGCAGAATGTCAGTGAAGTGGCTTAAAATTCTGAGCACGTAAGAGCCATTCTCAGGACTCTCTTTTGGATGTCAAATGGATAAAATATTACCTCTTCAATAGCCTAGATCTCACTTCCTCTTACTTTTCCAAGGCAGGAGACAACAGTGCTCCCTTTTGAAAAGGCATGATTCATGGTCAACAAACCTCTGAGCTCAAAGAAAAGAGGAGAGGCAACATGCAATCCTACCTTACCCAGTAAAAAGCTTCTTCTTCTTTTTTTTTTAATGGTTTCATTTGGCCTTCTTCAGAACCCCCTAAAATAGTTGTTAACTGTATGATGAGAAGATGGGAGGAGCAAAAGGTCAAGTGACTTATCAAAGTCAAACACCTTTTAAGTAGCTCAGTCAATTCGCAACCCAGCTGTCCCCACTTTCAGCCCCAAGCTCTTTTTATTTCATCAGCGTTAACCAGCACTTGGTCTTCAGCTTCACCATAAGACTTGAGGTTTCGTTTTTAAATATAGTTTTGGTAATTTGCAAAGAGGCTCAAACATTAAGATTGTTATTAGCAGTCTCAATTATCTATTGCTGTGAGACTGCCCTCTCCTGTACCCTCTCCCCCCAAGTCCTGTAAAACAACCACCATTTTGTTTTCTTGCCTGATGTTGTGGGTGGGTTGGGGTCAGGCAATTCGCTCCACATGAGGTCAACTGGGGCTGCACATATGTGGGGGCTGACTTGGGCTGTTAGGAGTTCCTTGTGGTTCCCTCACATGGAAGGCATCTTGGTGAGGACAGCTCCCGACTGGGCCTCTGTTCTCCATGTAGTCTAAGGGCCTCTCTACCTGGTCTTCCACCGTATTTGCTAGTTTGGAGCAACTCTTTCCTTTCCTTTCTTTTCTTTTTTATCCTCTTCTTCTTCTTTTTTATCCTTTCCTTTTATTTAAAGATTCTGCTGGCATGAGCTCTTTGCCATCCACAAAAGGATTGATACCTTCCTGGATATCTTCCCGCATGACTGTCAGAGACTCACTACACGTTTAGCTACTCCCCGGGAGCAAAATTTTAGTGCAAAACCATCTCACACATTGCTAACTGTCTACTAGAGTTTCCAGAAGTGTCTCAAGGAGGCCTGGATGCCATAGACCTATTCCTTCACAGGGTATGTAAGGGATATCTTGGCAGGTAAGAATGGAAAGATAGGCTTTAGCCTTTAGAATTTATTGGAGGAGCTTATCAGAGCCAGTTAAATTAAATTTTTATCAGCAAAGAGTTGATACAATTAACTTGAGGAAGATCAATCTCCTGGCAGGGTATGACAGGTGCCCAATCATCTCAGTTACAATCTGTGCCATGAAGGGATTTATCAAGCATGACTTAAACTTATTACAGCCTAATTTCAAGACATGTTATGCTGCTTCATGTATATGAACCTTATATAACACTTTCATTTCTCTCTACCTGGCCTTTGTGCTATTAGTATCACAGATATTTCTTCCACATGTTACAAGCCCCATTATATATTGCTGTTATTTTGGTTCAAACAATTATCTTTTTTAAAAATTTATTTATTTATTTATTCATGAGAGACACACAGAGAGAGGCAGAGACACAGGCAGAGGGAGAAGCAGACTCCCCGCTGAGCAGGGGGCCCGATGTGGGACTTGATCCCAGGACCCTGGGATCATGACCTGAGCCGAAGGCGGACACTCAACCACTGAGCCACCCAAGTGCCCCTCGAACAATGATCTTTTAAAGAGATTTAAGTAGGGACACCTGGGTGGCTCAGTCAGTTAAGCGTCTGCCTTCAGCTCAGGTCATGATCCCATGGTCCTGGGATCAAGTCCCGCCTCGGTCCCCCTGCTCAGCGGGGAGTCTGCTTCTCCCTCTCCCTCTGCCTCTCCCCACTGCTCATGCTTTCCCTCTCTCAAATAAATAAACAAAATTTTTAAAAACAGATTTTAGATAATAAAAAATCTTATGTATATTCCCTTGGAGTTATCATTTCTATTACTTTTTATTTTTATTTTTTATAATTTTTTTAAATTTTTATTTATTTATTTATGATAGTCACAGAGAGAGAGAGAGAGGCAGAGACACAGGCAGAGGGAGAAGCAGGCTCCATGCACCGGGAGCCCGATGTGGGATTCGATCCCGGGTCTCCAGGATCGCGCCCTGGGCCAAAGGCAGGTGCCAAACCGCTGCGCCACCCAGGGATCCCTCTATTACTTTTTATTCCTCTGTGTAGGTCCAGGTTTCTATTGGTACAATTTTCCTTTTGTCTGGAGGACTTTCTTTGACATTTCAAGTGTAGGTCTGATGGTGATGAATTCTGTTAGCTTTTGTGTGTCCAAAAACAGCTTCATTTCCCCTTCACTTTCAAAAGATGTTTTCACTGCATAAAAAAGTGTAGGTTGACAGTTTGTTATTTCTTTTAATGCTTTAAAGACATTCATCCAGGGTCTTCTACTTTGCATCATTTTTGATAAGAAATCTATGTCATTTTTACCTCTGTTCCTCTGGCAACTTTTAAAGTTTCCTTTTTATCACAGATCTTAAACAACTTGATTATGATGTGCTTGGTGTAGTCTTTTTTAGGTTTCTTGAGTAGGGGTTTATTGCATTTCTTGGATATGTGGGTTTATAGTTTACATCATATTTGGAAAATTTTTGGCCATTATTTCTTCAAGTATTTTTTTTCTATTGCCTCATCCTACGTCACTTCCCTGCTAACCATGCTGGAGACTACAATTACACATGTACTTG
The DNA here is from genome assembly GCF_905146905.1 of Nyctereutes procyonoides. Lineage (NCBI taxonomy): Eukaryota > Metazoa > Chordata > Mammalia > Carnivora > Canidae > Nyctereutes > Nyctereutes procyonoides. The sequence continues at coordinate 41,860,128 of NW_026575049.1, read as the reverse complement.
GATACTTTTAATTGTTCCACAATTCATCAATGTTCTATTCACTTTAATTCAAACTTTTCTCCCTGTTTTATTTTGAATAATTTCTATTTCTATATCTTGAAGTTTCTTACACACTTCTTTTGCAGTATTGTATCTGCCATTAATCCCATTCATTAAAGAAATTTCAGATGTGGTAGTTTTCATTTCATTAAGTGTGATTTGGATCTTTAAAAATATCTTTCACATTTCTGCTACCTGTTTGATCTTTACTTTCATATCTCGGACATGTGGAATACAGTCATAATAACTGTTTTAATATCCTTGTTTATTAATTTTATCATCTGTCTATTTCTGATAGTTTTGATTATATTTCTTCTCATTATGGGTTATGTTCTTCTGCTTCTTTGCATGCTTAGTAGTTAAATTTTCTTTTTGAGTATAATTGACACATGAGGCTACATCATTAGTGTCAGGTGTACCAAATAGTGATTCAAATTCTCTATAAAGATGCTCTGCTCACCACAAGTGTAGCTATCATCCATCACCATACAATGCTATTAAAATATATTGACTACATCCCCTATGCTTGGTAATTCTTTTTTAAGGTTTTATTTATTCACGAGAGACACACACAGGGAGGCAGAGATATAGGCAGAGGGAGAAGGAGGCTCCCTGCAGGATCCTGGGATCACACTCTGAGCCAAAGCCAGACACTCAACCAATGAGCTACCCAGGCATCCCACCTGGTAGTTTTTGATTGGATGGTAGACTTTGTGAATTTTCCTTCGTGGGTTAGACCTAACAGACATATATGAAATACTCTACCGAATGACAGCAAAATTTACATTCTTCTCAACTGTACATGGAACATTCTCACAATAACTCTACATTAGGTCATAAAGTAATCTATGCATTTAAAAAGATCGAAATGATACAGAGTATGTTCTCCAATTGCAACAAGGCAAAATGAAAGATGGATAGGAGAAAGATATTTAGAAACTCACAAATGTGTGGAAATTAAACATTACAATCCTAAATAGTGAATTAAAGAAGAAATTAAAAGAGAAATCCGAAAATACTTTAAGGTGCAAAAAATTGAAAACACAATATACCAGACTTAAGAGATATAACTAAAGCAGTACATAGAAATATAGGAATGTAAATGACTATATTTAAAAAATTCTCAGATAAATCACCTGTTTTTCCACCCTAAGAAACTAGAAAATGAAGAGAGCATAGAATCTAAAGCAAGCAGAGGGAAGTACATAATAAAAGTTAGAATAGAAATAAATGAAATAGAAAATTAAATAGAGAATATTGACAAGACCAAAAGTTGGTTTCCTGAAAAATGAGCAAACTTTTGGTTAGGTTGACCAAGAAAAAAAAGAGAGTCTTAAATTGTTAAAATCGAGAATGAAAGAGGAGACTTTACCAGGGACTTCACAGATACAAAAAGTATTACAAGGGATTATTTTGAACAGTTGTATGCCAGTAAATTAAAGAACCTAGATTAAATGGACAAATTCCTAGGAAGGCATTACCAAAACCAGCTCAGCAAGAAAGGAAAAAAAAAAAATTCCTGCAAAGAAAAGCTCCGGCCCAGATGGTTTACTGGTGTTCCAGTGGATATTCATTTCTACCAAATATTCAAAGAGGAATTAATGCCAATCCTTCAAAAAAACTCTTTTGAAGAACAGAAGACGAAGAAACACTTGACAGCTCATTCTGTGAAGCCCATATTACCCTGATACAAAAACCAAAGACATGATAAGAAAAGCAAAGTGAAGATCAATATCACTTGTACATACAGACAGCAAAATCCTCAGCAAAATACTAGAAAACCAAGTAGAGCAACATATAAAAGAATTATATACCATGACCAAAGGGGATTTATTCTAACAATGCAAGATTGTTTCAACGCCTGAAACTCAATCGATGTAATACAATGAATGCACTAATGGAATAAAGTATAAAACCACGTGATCATTTCAATAGATGCGGACAAAGCATTTGACAAAAGACAACAACCTTTCATAATAAAAAGAAAAATCAACAGACTAGTAATAGAAGAGAATGTCCTTAGGTGGATAATGTGCATCCTTGAAAAACTCACAACTGACATCATACTTAATGACAGCATCCACCCTTAAGATCAGGAACAGAAGGGTATCTGTTTTTACCACTTCTATTCAACATTGTACTGGAAGTGCTACCTAGACCAATTAGCATTCATATGGGAAAGGAAGTATTTCTATTTACAGATAATTTTAAAGGATCCACAGGAAACTGTTAGAACTAATAACGAAGTTCAGCAAGTTTACAAGATAAAAGATTAATAAACAAAAATAACAGATTACATATAGTAGCGCTAAAAAAATCTAAAAATGAAATTAGAAAACAATTCCATTTATAATAGCATATAAAGGAATAAAATAGTAACACTTAAAAGAAGCACAAGCCTTGTTTACTAAAAACACAAAGCGTTGAAAGAAGTTAAAGGAGACCTAAATAAATGGAAAGACATCCTATATTCACAAATGAGAAGACTTAACAGTTTTAAGATGGCAATGACCCCAAATTGATCTGCAGATTTATCACAATATATATGAAAATCCAAGCTGCCTTTATTGAAGAAATTGAGAGGCTAATCATAAAATTCAGATGGAAGTGCAAGGGATTCAGAATATCCAAAGCAATCTTGAAAATAAAACAAAAACAAAGTTCAATGACTTAGATTTCCCAATTTTCAAAAGTTAGTTCAAAATTACAATATTCAGTGTGGTGGTGTCATAAATCTAGGCATAAAAATCAGTGAAAGAGAATTGAGGATCCAGAAATAAATGCTTATAACTGACTTCAGCAAAAGAGCCAAAAGAATTCAATGGAGGAAAGAGCAATCTTCTCAAAAAATGGTCCTGGGACATGTGGATGTCCATAGAAAAAGAAAGAAGTTTACACCTCCGCCTCACACCATATACAAAAATTAATTCAAAAGGATCATAGACCTAAATGTAGAAGCAAGAATGACCAAACTCTTAAAAGAAAGTATAGGAATAAATCTTTATGAGTTGGATTTAGCTATAGTGTCTAAGCTATGACACCAAAAGGACAAGCAACAAAAGAAAAATAGAAAAGTTGTACTTATCATAATTAAAACCTGTTGCTTTTTTGAAAAGTGAAAGCATAACCCATGGAATGGAATAAAGTATTTGCAAATTATATAAATACATTTATATAATTGCATAAAGTATTGCAAAATACATAAAAAAAGAAAGAAAGAAAGAAGAAAGAAAGAAAGAAAAAAGAAAGAAAGAAAGAAAGAAAGAAAGAAAGAAAGAAAGAAAGAAAGAAAGAAAGAAAGAAAAAGAAATTTGTATTCATACATGTAAAACAAGCCCTCTTTAGATGTCTGGGTGGCTCAGTGATTGAGTGTGTCTGCCTTTGGCTCAGGTCATGATCCTGGGGTCCCAGGATTGAGTCCCACACTGGATTTTCTGCAGGGAGCCTGCTTCTCCCTCTGTCTATGTTTCTGCCTCTCTGTGTCTCTCATGAATAAATAAATAAAATCTTAAAAAAGGAAAAACTCTTAAAAGTTAACACAGAAAGACAAATAACCCAGTTGAACAGTGGACCCGGGATTTGAACAACCATTAAACAACTATTTGAACAAGTCAATAAGTACTTGAAAAGATGCTCAACATTAGTCATTAGGGGAGTGTAAAGCAAAACATAACAAGATACCAACTTGTATCCACTAGGATGACTAAATTTTAAAGGTAATAATAAAATGTTGGTAAGGATGTTGAGAAATTGGAACACTCATTCCTTGCTGGCAAGAATTCACTGAGACTGGCTAACATAGTTTGGCAGCTCTCTAAAATGTTCAATATAGAGTTACCATATGACTCAATAATTCTACTCCTAGATATAGACCTAACATAATCAACAACACAAACATATTCACCAATGTTCATAGCAACATTATGCATTATGGCTAAGAAGTAGAAACAATCCAAATGTCCATTCAGTGATGAAGGGGCAAACACAAGGCGGTATATCCATACTTGTGTGGAATACTATTTGGCCATGAAAAGGAATGAAGTCCAGGTGTTCCTAAGAAACCTTTTGTAAGCTGAAATGATGTAAGGGGAAGAATCAATTACCATTTTCGTAAAAGTGAAAAACCCTATATCTTTCAGTTAGTGAAAATATATGCTAAGGTAGGTCTTTTGTAAAAGCCAAGTGGTATAAAGTGAACTTTCAGATAGCAAGGGAAATTTGTACTACGGTACATACTGCCTTGTGGATGAACTTTGAACTCATTATGCTAAGTGAAAGAAGACAGTCACAAAAGAACATGTATTGTTTAATTCCACTTATGTGGGATGTCTGCAATAAGCAAATCCATAGAAACACAAAGTAGTTCTGTGGTTGCCAGGGCTTGGTGCAAAGTGAATGGAGAGTGACTACCTGTGCACATGAAGTTTCTTTTTGGGGCGACGAAAACGTTCAGAAATTAGGTAGTGCTGATGGATGCACAACTCTATGAATATACTGAAACCCATGGAATCATACACTTTTAAAAGGGAGACTTCTACGGTGTGTGAATTATAGCTTGGTAAAGCTTTGCTGAACCCACGTGTATATGAGAATAACTATTTCTGCATTTTAAAACCTCTGCATTAGAGGTTTTATTTATTTATTTTTATTTATTTTAAATTGGGCTAACAGGGGTCAGCCTTCGTCTTTTTTTATTTATTTTTTAATTTATTTATGATAGTTACACACACACACAGAGAGAGAGAGAGGCAGAGACATAGGCAGAGGGAGAAGCAGGCTCCATGCACCGGGAGCCCGATGTGGGATTCGATCCTGGGTCTCCAGGATCGTGCCCTGGGCCAAAGGCAGGCGCCAAACCGCTGCGCCACCCAGGGATCCCTGCATTAGAGGTTTTAAAAGAATCCTGTAGATATAAGCTGAATTCATCGAAACTGATTGGGAGAATCGGAACGGTACTCAAAGGCCTCTCTGGCCGTCTCTCAAGAACCAAAAATAAAATCTATCCTACAACATGCTAGAGTGTCTGTTAGTCTGGCTATGCAATGATTTCAGCCACTGCCCTGCAAATGATCAAGTTTTTCATAGCAGAATAAAAAGACTGACTTAGACTCACCTCCTGTACCCAGGGACAGGAAATAACAGGGCCCTCCTCAATCTTGGGTCAGAGGTTTGGGAAGCACCTCCCTTGCCAATGAGTAATCCAGCTTCCTGCCAAGGAAGAAACCCAGAGATCTTGCCACCCCTGATTAGAAGCCCAGGGCTAATTGGATGTGAATGACACCTTGATTCTTCTGTGAAAACCCGAGTGGGCCTGCCTGAATACTTGTGTTGGAAGCTACTGCTACCCTGGGAGTTGTAGTAGGGGTGTCAGGTTGTTGGTGGATTTGGGCTCACTGGCCAGGGGTGGTTCCAGGGGCTCCTGTCCTGGTTACCTCCGTGACTATAATAGGAACTGCCCACCCAGTCACTCATGGTTATTAAAGGCTCACTTTCCTGGGACACTGTGAGAATGCACGAGACAGAGAAAACGCAGTCCCACCTTTAAAGAAGCTAAAATGTGGGTCACAGAATGTTCCAGGTCAGTGTTTTTCAAACTTCAGCCTGTCTCAGAATCACTGGAGGGACACCTGGGTGGCACAGCGGTTGAGCATCTCTACCTTCGGCTCACATCAAGCTCCCTGTGGGGGAGCCTCTGTCTCTGCCTCTCTCTGTGTGTCTCTCATGAATAAATGAAATAAAATCCTTAAAAAAAAAAAAAAAAAAAAGAAAGAAAAGAACCACTGGAAAGCACAGATTTCCTGGTCCACCCGACCCCCAGCCCCTGCCCCTTCAAGAGTTTCTGAATCAGTAGATGCAGGCCAGGTAGCCCACCATTTACCCACACATTTATACACACGTGTCTTTTTACACGCACATTGTCTTCTTTTTCCCCTCCTTCGGTTCCTTCTTCCAACCCTCTTCCATTTCTTTTTGGTTTTATAATTATCTTTGTTTCTGGTTCCCTCTCCTTTATATTGCCTCCATGACATTTTATATCCAATCCTTCAATTTGAATGCTATTTCTGGAAAATTTCTTTTCCCATTCTCCGTTCTGGTGGAAAACACTAGAGAAGAGAATACACTAACCGTATCTTCTCGAAAACGGTTGCCTTGTTTGTTTTGAAGCCAAGGATGCGCAGTGCATCCGGAATGCTTTGGATCAAAGTGCATTCGTGAAGTTTTCAGACACTGTTGATTCACTTGATGTAAAGCTTTGGAATCAGAGTAGACTAAAGAAATGGGGCCAACACACTCAGCAACAGGCAGGTGATAACAGAGGCCTTGGTTTTCCTGCTTTTTCATCTTCAACCTACTCTGACCAAAGGAGTCAGAGTCTCTGCCCCTGGAGACAGAGTCCTAGCCTTCCTTGCAATACCATTTCTATTTCTCCCTCCCGACATGCTTTGAGTGAGCATGCCATCAGTCGGACTCTGTCTTTCAGAGATTTAGTGCCGGGAGATGTTGTTTGATAGGTGCAAGTAAAAGCTAATGGTCCAGGCTAAAAAGTTGTCTGGCTTTTGGAGATTGTTAGTGCTTTCCAATGTCTTTAATAACTAACCATGTGACGAACTGGAGCTTTGCATGAGCTGCGGTCAGGGTTTGGGCTTGAACCTGTGCCAGCTTCAGGGGAGAACAGGAATGATGTCAGAAGCATCCGGAGGCCCAGCCGGGGCTGCTCCCCTGGGACCATGAGCTGCTGTGGGGCAGGCGCATGACTTAGCCTGGCCGTAAATGCTGACTGCTTTCTCGGGACATCTAGTCCTGCCCTGGACTCCAAGAAGTTCTGCAGCTGCATCAGGAGAGTAGGCTTCACCTGCTGACTCATTTCCACGAGTCAGAGAACGCTTTCTTTCAGGGGGTGCTCGGAAAGAAAATGCAGAATAGATCTAACTTTCCTACCTGTCAGCTGCTGACTTATACTGAGGGTTCCTAGAATAGAATCTTTTTTTCTTTTGGGGGAGTACCACCCTCTCCCCAGTTGCTTCGGTGTCCAAGGTGCTGCAGTCTGGAGCGATATCATCTCCTTGTGTGTGATCCTTACTGTGCCTTTTTCATCGAAGAGTTGGAGGTTCTGAGTGGTCAAGGGTAAACCCTGAGCTGGTCTTGACACAAGCACAGGGGCTCCTCCATCTCGGGCTGCTCTGATCCAATGTCTGTAGGAAATATCAGAGCAGTTGAATAGGTCTGAACTCTGCTGATGATTCATTTTTTAAGCATTTTCCTCAAGTACCTGAAACCATAGTTACTGGTTATTTAAAAACAACTGTATGTAGGCTAGTGCCTGGGGCTCAAGAGGAAGGCCTTAGAAAAACCCTGATCAAGAAAGCCTCTTGAAATGAAGACCAATTAAATGAAACACAGCCCATTGATGTTACAGGAGAGTAATGGTTACAGAAGACTGAACTAGCTCAGCCTCATGAATATGAGGTTCAACAATTTCAGAAAATTTGAGGCCATTGCTATAACTGATCTCCAGGCGCTCACCACTTGGGGTGCATCCAATTGAACCAAGGAAATGCGGAGAGCAAAGAATTTTTTATTACTCATTATAGAAGTAAGGAGGGGGAGGGGATAGCTCTCCAAGGACCATCTCCCTGTGGAATTAGTTCATGCAGCCATATTCAGTGTTTTTAGGGGGGAGTGGTGGGAGGCTTGCATGGCACTTTTGAGTCAGTTGTGTGTGTCTCCCATATCAACATGCTAGTGCCTACATCGTGTGTTAAAAAAAAAAAAAAATAGGAGAAAGCTCTGCCCATAGGTGGAGATCTTTGTATTACAATGAACTAAAGATCACTTCGGAACAACTCAGGGGGGCTTCTGTGCAGGTCCCCAGCTCCAGTCTAACTCAAACTGGCTTGCATAAGGAGCTATCTGGTGAGACACCTAGTTGGGCTACTCCTTGGCTGGAACTGCTGGTTCTGCAAAACATAAGCTCATATTCAAATTGTTCTCTATTCCCTGAAAGTGTTTTCGACTTCCTATTGCTTTCACAACTCTGATGTTTTCCAAAATACAGCTACTTAAGCCATATCCATATTTGCCCAATTACTGTGGCAAGATCCAGTGTATCTTTCATCTAGCACATCCTTCCTAGAAGCAGAAATTCTTGGCAATGTCATCTTGATATTCATTTCCAACTGATTACATAAACCCAGTGTTTCTCGGTGTTCTTAACGCTCTTTTTTTTGGTCTTCCTTATTCATTTCCTCATTAATGAGTTAAATAGCATTTTGACCTGTGCTAAAAATGGCCTTGGCAATTCTACTTTGCACACTGCATATGAACTTCGAGAACAGAGCACAAGGAAGCACACCTGCAGGGCCAGTTCTTGTAGAACTGGAGGTCTCGCTTTATAGGTCTGGGGTTTATCTGAATAATGGGGGCACATAAGAGGGAAGCAAGAGGAGGTTGAAATCTCTCTGTGATACATCTTAGAATGAGAGCCTTTTGGAATGAGAGGCTGCATAGTAGTTGGTTTCCACCTTTTATTCACAAAGAGGTTGATGAGAAAATAATATTTGGTATGACAGACTTGTGATTCCAGTAATGAAATGTAGAACCTATGCAGGGATTTAGGTTTCTGTGACCCCAACTGCCCAAGACAGGTGGGTGTTAAATGTGGTCAGGGAAGGGAAGACTGAGTTGAAGACCAAATGAAAAAAAAAAGAGAGAGCAGTTATTTTAAGGGACAGAAAAGAAAATGCCCCCAATCTAACTCATCTTACTAGCAAAACCCTGTTAAACCCTTTTGCAAAACAAAAGAAGAAAACTGAATAAAGCAAGAAGACAAACAAAACCCTCTTTTTCCAAGTTCCAAAACTTTCCAAGTTTTTATTGAAATTCCAGTTAGTTATCATACAGCGTAGTATTAGTTTCAGATGAAGAATTTATCACTTCCATGCAACATCCCCTGCTCATCACAAGTGCCCTCCTTAATCCCCATCATCTGTTTCACCCATCCCCCCTACCCACCTCCCCTCTGGTGACCATCAGTTTGTTGTCTCTAGTTAAGAATCTATTTCTTGGTTTTCCTCTCTTTCCAGCCCCCTATGTTTGTTTGTTTTGTTTCTTAAATTCCACACATGATCTTGCAAAACGTATGGTATTTGTCTTTCTCTGACTGCCTTATTTTGCTTGGCATAATACTCTCTAGTTCCATCCATGTCATTGCAAATGACAAGATTTCTTTCATTTTTATGCCTGTGTAATATTCCACTATATATGCATATATAGTACATCTTCTTTATCCATTCATCAGTCAATGGACATTTGGGCTCTTTCCATAATTTGGCTATTGTTGATAATGCTGCTGTAAACACCAGGGTGCATGTATTGCTTTGAATTAGTACATTTGTATTCTTTGCGTAAATACCTAGTAGTGCAATTGCTGGCTCATAGGGTAGTTCTATTTTTAACTTTTTCGGGGATCTCCATACTGTTTTCCAGAGTGACTACACCAGTGTGCATTCCCACCAACAGTATAAGAAGGGTTCCCCTTTCTCCACATCCTCGCCAACACCTGTTGTTTCTTGTGTTGTTGATTCTGGCAGGTGTGAGATAACATCTCATTGTACTTTTGATTTGCATTTCCCTGATGATGAATGATGTTAAGCATCTTTTCATGTGTCTGCTGGCCTTCTGCATGTCTTCTTTGGAAAAATGCCCATTCATGTCTTCTGCTCATTTTTTTAACTGGATTATTTGTTTTTTGGGTGTTGACTTTTATAAGTTCTTTATAGATTTTGGATACTAACTCTTGATCAGATAAGTCATTTGCAAACAAACAGAAACCATTATGCAAGATAATGCATGCTCTATGGCTAGAGCAATTAATCAACTAGGCCTCCTGGTTTGCCACATGGTTACCCAAGAAAAGCTGTGAACCCATTCCTATCAAACTTTTGAACGTTCATTGGTACTGGATATTGAATCTAGGAAATGGCTGCATTATTACTATATTCAGAGATAAGAATCTAGGAGCTGGACACATGAATGCAAGTCAGTTTATGTCTGTTAGGAGATGCTGCATTTATACTTAACAAAAGGATGAAGGTGGCACACTTTTTAGACTTGATTGATTTTATGGAAACAGCTATTAAAGACTAGCAGTGGAGATATGTGGAAGGAAATTGCAAAATTGAGAAAATTGCAAAATTTTTATTTAGCAAAGAAGTAGTCCTCTGATACCCAGATACACACACATATATTCACACACACACACACACACACACACACACGCTAGGCAGAGGAACTAAGAGCCTAACCTTTGAACTTCACCTCCTCTCCCTATGCCAGAGCCCTTTCTCATCACTATATCAGGAACTGCTCGTTTTTAAGATTTATCATAAAACTACAATAATCGAGACAATATGATATTGGTATAAATGCAGATAAATAGATCAATGGAACAGAATAGAGAGTGCAAAACTACAAGTACACACATATGGATGACTGATTTCTGACAAAACTCATAAAGGTATTGGAGACAGGATAATTTTCTCAACAAGTGGTGCTGGAATGATTAGACATCCATATTTGAGATGAAAGCCCACACGCCAAAAAACAAAGCAATATTGATCCCCATTTCATACCACTACAAACATTATCTTAAAATGTATTATTGAACTAAATGTAAAACCTAAAAGAAATTTTCATATTTTCTTTCTTTCTAGAAGAAAATATGAGAAAATGTTGGTGATCTTGGGTTAGGCAAAGATATATATGACCAAAGCACAATCCATAAAAGAAAAAAATTGATAAATTGGACTTCATCATAATTAAACATTTTCTGCTCTTTTAAAGCTACTCAAGAGAAAGAAAAGGTGAGCCAGAGAAAACATTTGCAAATCTCTTGTCTGATAAAGGACTGTATCCAGAATATATAAAGAACTCTCAAGATGCAATAGTAAAAAACCAAATAATCCAACTAGAAAATGGGCAAGAGGTTTAAACAGATGCTTCATCAGAGAAGATATATGGCTGAAAAAAAAAAAAAAAACACCTGAAAAGATGCCCCGTATCATTAGTTCTTCGGGAAATATCTGTTAGAATGGTTAAAATTAAAAAGACTGATCATAATACGTACTGGTGAGAATGTGGAAGAAACGGAACTCTTGAATACCACTGGCAAGCATATGCGATGGTACAACTGCTTTGGAAAACGATTTGGTAGTTTCCCCTCAAATTCAAAATATACTACTATCTGATTCAGGTATTTCATTCCTAAATATTTACCCAATAGAAATGAAAGCCCACAAAGATTTGTAGACAAATGTTCAATAGCAGTTTTACTTATAATAGCCTTAAACCAGAAACCACCCAAACGTCCATCAACAATGAAATAGATAAAAACAGTGGTGTATCCATCCAATGGAATACTATGTAGCAATAACAGGGAACCAACCCCTGATACAGACTACAGTATAGATGAATCTTAAAACAATTATGCAGAGTGATGAGAGATAGACAAAAAGATATATTCTAAGATTCGATTCTTATGAAATTCTAGGAAATACCAAATAATCAGTAGTAACAGAAAGGCAGATCAACAGTGGCCTGGGGAGGGACAGGAGGGATGAATTTACAAAAGGGTTTTAGAAAATTTTAGGGATGATGAGTATATTGACTGTCCTGATTGTAATGATGATTTCATAGCTTTATACGTATGTCAAAACGTAACCAAGGTGAATTCTTGCAGCATTTCCCAAGAATTTACCCTTTGGATTTTACCTCCTTGCTCCACCACAGTGTCCTTCCTTCCACATCATTGAACCAGTGATTTCATCTGAGAGTCACATACATACAATTCCTGCATGGAAAGCAGATGATGCCAGTTTTTTGGTAGTAATAATAGGGGAAAATACAATTTCTGGGTTAAAATGAGGTTGCGGTGATGACACGGAATGCAGGAAAGGACACAACCTATCTGTGAGGAAGAAAAATTCTGCTTGCTTATAAATTCTGTTTTATCTTCAACATTGTTTTCTTTTTCCATAAAAGCAAGAATGCAAGGGGTGCCTGGGTGGCTCAGTCAGTTAAGTGTCTGCCTTTTGGCTCAGGTCATGATCCCGGGGCACTGGGATGGAGCCCTACATAGGGCTTTCGGCTCAGTGGGGAGTCTGCTTCTCCCTCTCCCACTCCCCCTGCTTATGCTCATGCTCTCTCTGTCAAATAAATAAATAAAGCCTTAAAAAATAAAAGGAAGCCAGCAAGAGAGGGGCATTTATTATTTTTAAATTACAAAATACTCGAAGTTTACAAAGGGCTAGATGTAATGAAAAAGGCCTTGACTTAAAAACCCTGCACCCAAGAACCCACCAAGTAACCTGAGAAATAGAACATTATCAGTGTCTTTAAGGTTTTCCACATGCCTCAGCCCCTTCCCACTTCAGGATTGCAGCTAGAACCTGGATTTCTCCTCCCAGGTAAGGGCCTTTTCTCCTTTGGCAATAGTAGGAGAGAGTATCATGAGAAGGTCTTATTAAGAATAATCCCTCTAGGCACTTAGTGCTTGAATTTCTCAGAGAGGAGGTTTGAAGGGAAGTGGAATGAATATTTTTAAAGGAAGAATTACTTATAACGACTTTGGGGAAAGGGAACACAATTACTTAGGATTCCTTCACACTGGGGGAGTTGGAGATGAAGTAATGAAATTGAACTGATTTTTCAAGGAGAACTGCTTTTTACAAAGAACCACAGGGTTTGAAACTGAGTCAAGAACTGAGTATAGTGCCGCAGCCTTCTGTTAACCAACAGGTAAGTTTGGACCTCTTTATTATTGTGATTTCTATGACTGAAACCACGTTGGCAGTAAGCTGGAGAATGAATGTGTTTTTGCTCATGAAATTTTCATCTATGAGGATATAGGAATAATAAACACGATAATTTCCAGCCACACTGCCCCCCCTCACCTCCCAAGGTACTTCATCATGGTTTCTGACATTAAGTGAGTTAAAATAATACATGGTCTACTGACTTCCTTGTACTGAGTGCAATGGTATAAGTATCAGCTACAGGCAGGGCAGGAGCACGCGAGGGTTCCATTTGTAGCGACTGAGCCTTTCATATTCTAGAGATTTTTTAAGTTTCTGTTATAACTATTACAGACTTTTGGTAAGACATCTACAACAGACCGACAAATATGAAGAGCAAAACAATACTGGATTTTTTAAAAAAAGATTTTATTTATTTATTCATGAGAGACAGAGAGAGAGGCAGAGACACAGGCAGGTGGAGTGCACCTGATGTGGGACTCGATCCCAGGACCCCAGGATCACCACCTGAGCAGAAGGCAGATGCTCAACCACTGAACAACCCAGGTGCCCCAGAATCTTGGATTATTGACAATTCCTTGCTTCCCAAAGAACCACTGTGAATGACATGGAGGTGTCCATCCACCCAGACTTTTAAAATGTAGTGTGTGAATAAAATGTTTAATTTTTAAATGTAAAACAAAAGCCATAAAAGGAACTAAGACTTCAGAGAAGGGAAAATGTGTCAGGTTAGGAGGTGGTATGCAATATGTGATAATTTTGTGCCAAAGATAATAGTTATGAAAGCCATGTAATAGCACAAAAAACTGCTTGCGATGTGATGTTAAATCAAAGGAGATTACAAAGAGGAGCACCTGGCTGGCTCAGTTGGTCAAACATGTGACTCTCGATCTCAGCGTCATGCCAAATCCCACACTGGGCACAGGTTACAGAGAGAGAGAGAGAGAGAGAAAGAGAGAGAGAGAGAGAGATTACCAAGATATATGTGCATGGGAAAAAAGAATAAATGGAAATATTCCAAAATGCTAACAGTTATCAGCAAATAGGTGGCAAGATCATGAAGGACTTTTAAAACTTTATTTTTCCTACCTTCTGTATTGTGGTTGTATTTTTTTTTTTGTGGTTGTATTTTTTAAATAACAAAACTACTGTAAAAAATCTCTAGTAATCAGAACCTTTTGAACCTTCCTGTAGATTTAGTAACAGTATTTCCTTCTTTCGAAGAACAACTGAGGTCCAACTAGTTATACCTAATGTTTAATGGCACAGGAAGTCAGATACTTTTACTGGCCTGGGCCTCATTTTAGAACTTGACATATAACGAGTACAATAGATCACCTTACCTTATTAAGGACAGTGAATTCCATATTCACTGGAAAAACTGAAAACTGTACCCCAAGTTCACAGAAGTGGACAGCCAGAGAGAAAACAAGGAAAGGGGTTGAGGTTTATAGATCTAAATTCTAGACTTGGCGGGGGGGCAGCACCTGGGTGCCTCAGTTGGTTAAGCGTCTGACTCTTGACTTTGGCTCACGTCAGGATTTGCCCGGGGTTGGGCTCTGTGCTCAGCAGTGAGTCTGCTTCTCTCTCTCTGCCCCTCCCCCTGCTCGTGTGCACTCTCTATTTCTCTAAAATAAATCAATTAATTAAAAAAATAAATTCTAGTCTTGGATTTGCCATTACTAGCCTCAGTTTCTTCTTTTTTTTTTTTTTAGCCTCAGTTTCTTATTTCAATTTGTGAATGGCGAGAAAATGCCCTGCCTGAGAGTGATTTGCCATGAGAGCAGAACAAAACAACCCACATACTAAAGAAAAATCAGAGGGCCAAGAAGAGATGGTGGAAGGGATTCCTGTTAGATGTTCATGCCCACCCCAAGTGGCCTTTGTCTGAATACTTCAGGGATGGGGCAAACACATCATCTTGGGATTTGGCCCATTTTGTTTCTGAGAGCTCTATTGCTACAAAGGTCTTAGACTGGTTTCTAGAACTTTCTGCCCCATTGTTCTAGTTCCATCTCTGAGGTAGGATACTTTGGCCCCTGGCATGGCCTGATGGTTTCCAGGTGTGCAGATATCAATCCCCTTGGTTTATGGGGCAACTGGAGAACCAGGGTGGTCTTCTCAGGCCAGGAAAGCCCTCATTATCATTTCCTCAGAGTGTCACAAGGGAAACAGGTTTAGAAAACACTGTTCTGGAGTGTTGTCTTGGGAGTGACTATCCTCCCTTGTACCATAGAAGTCACACTTCTACCAGGGTGGCTAAGCATGCAGTTTCTGGTCGCATTTGGGGTTCATTGAGGACATCTTAGTCAATCGAGATCCCTCACATTTGTTTGGTTTTGTTTTCCATCAATGCTGCTATTTTTTGTGTGCCCTGCCTGTAATTACAAAATTAGGTTTGAGAAGAGAGAGAGGGAGGTTTTACATTTGTCTCTGTTAAATTTTGTTTTGTGAGATTGGGCCTATGGTTCCCTCCTAATGGGATCTGTTGGGATTCTGATTTGCTCACGCAGTGAATATCCAGTCCATTCTAACTCGGGGTGCCTGCATCATGTAGACATGCCAGCTTTGCCCTTAGGCTGCAGGAACTTGCACTGTGCCCACCAGCTCCCACTCCAGCCTCTCACTTGACTTTGTGACCCTCTCCTCTTTTTCATACATGGCCTCTGGAAATATTACCAAGATCCACTTCTACATCCTCTGGGTCTTTTTGCCAATACTCACTTGAGAATATTTTTGGCTTCAGATTCCAGTTCTGCTTTCTAACCCTGAATTTGCTTTTTTGGGCAGAAATGTATTCCTTCCAATCCTCCCTCCCCACATTCTCCACTACTCTTGACTTACCACAACTGATGAGTCAGCCATGACCATGTGTTCACCCAGCGTGGCCGCCATTTTCCCAGGAGGGACCAAATAGGGCACCTGAGGTTTTCCACTTGGAGACCACTCTTTAGATTGACTCATTTATCATGGAGCATGGGTGTTTATGAAAGTACCCAGTTCTGCCAATTGTATTCTTCATTTGGCTCACAGGAAAGAGGTACTCAAATGCTTTCATGAGCTCTCAATTCATGGAGTCTGCAGTGTTCTGCAGAATCTCCCCATCTATAACCCCATCAAAGAGATTGAATGAGCTTCACCAGGCTGGGCTCATTCTTAGTCAATTCATATTTTCTCTTAGTGATCATGGCTTCATTAAGTGCTACAAGGCTAGCTCTGTAAAATCTTTCCTGTTCACTAATCTGTACTTGCCAACCCCTGCTGAACCAGCGGTGGATGAGGAAGCTCTCTGGAGGTATGAAGTATTAAAGGATGGCATTCTCCTAAGAGGTTTAGTACGAAGCTGGAAGACACCATGGGGCTTAGTGGTCTGGAAGGGTCATGGAGACAATCTGATTTGTTTATATGTCGGTTGCCTGGAGCAAGAGTGAAATCAACCTGCAAATATCAAACCAGATTCTCCCAGGGCTTAACCACAAGGGTTACAAGGCGGCCATTTGGCATGAAGTTTTAATTTTCCTGTTTAAAGGAACAAAGGTTAAACTAACAGAACATGTCACGAGAAGGTACTTCAGAGATCATGCAGACCAGGGCTCCTCAAACCTAAATGTGCACGAGTCACCTGGGTACCTTTAATTAAAAATGTAGATTCTGACTCAGTAGTTCTGGGGTAGGGCCTGAGATTCTGTATTTCCTTTTTTTTTTTTTTTTTACATTTTTATTTTATTTTTATTTTTATTATTTTTTGAGATTCTGCATTTCCGACGTGCTCCCTGATGATGCTGTTGGCCTATGCCTACACTTTATGTAACAAAGGCTTAGACTACACTGCATTTTTTTTTTTCAGATATAGAAACTGAGATACAGAGAGGTGATTTCCCCAAAGCCACAATGGTTAAGTTAAAGCAGTTTCTTTCATTCAGGTCTTGTGGGGCCCGGATCAGGGTTTATTTAATTGCAAAGTTGCTGGAATGTAAAACAGAGGTTTACCCTTTCTTAAGGACTCACAGCATCTGGGGGGGAAGAGCCAAGGTTAGATTCCAGGTATGCCCATGCTTGCACACAGGCACACACACATGCATGCACATGCATGCTCATGCTCAAAGAGATTGCATGTGCTTCTTCATATTCTTCTTTCTCATCATTTGTGATGTGTAGGAAACACATGAATTACAAACATATTAAAGATATTCTTAAATGCAAATCAATTCTGAATGTGTAAATTTTTCCATAAGAATATTCTGGGAAAATATATGAGTTGTTTCTGATCTCTTAAGTATAAATACAGAATGTTCTGGGGTTCAACAGAGACCATGTTGCTGATAAAAGTGTGCTCATAGGGATCCCTGGGTGGCGCAGCGGTTTGGCGCCTGCCTTTGGCCCAGGGCGCGATCCTGGAGACCCGGGATCGAATCCCACGTCGGGCTCCCGGTGCATGGAGCCTGCTTCTCCCTCTGCCTGTGTCTCTGCCTCTCTCTCTCTCTGTGACTATCGTAAATAAATAAATAAAAAACCTTTAAAAAAAAATAAAAATGTTTAAAAAAAAAAAAGTGTGCTCATAATGACGTTTCTTATAGTTTGAAGAGTGAAAACTCTGGGCCTGGCTCAGCAAGTTCTATGCTCCAGCATTTATAAAGGCCCTGGGAGTTTGGAGATTTTCCACTAACTTCTGGTATTGAATTTTTTTGCCAACTATGACTATTTGTTTTTTTGAACTCTGTGGAGGAACTAAGCAACTGAAATCTCAGGCAGAAGTGTGTTTGTGTGTGTGTGTGTGTGTGTGTGTGTGCACATGTGCATGTGCGTGTGTGTGTGTTCACACACATTAACTAAACATTGTAGATTCCTGACATTTTTTTCTCCTTGTTGAAAACGGAAAGAGGATGGAGAAGTAATTGTCTGGAGTGGAAAAGAGGGTCAGAAAAATCCTTGAAATGAAATCTCTCTCCTTTACTGGAGGTTTAGATAATATGATATAAACTAAACCAATTCGAGAAAAATTCGGGTCACGAGCGTCTATTTTGGGAGGCAAATACCTGGGGTAGTTTAAGCCCATTGTTGCATCTGTAGCCTATCTAAGCTTCTTGAGAACAAGGCTGGGCCTTCCAGGTCTTTTTTTTTTTTTAATTAATTCCAAAATGCTTAGAAGAGGGTCTTGCACCAAGTGGGAGGCCGGAAGCTTCTCTGGAATGAAATATCGTTCATCTTCCAGCATCCATCACTCCTAGCTAGCAGCCCTGGAAGCTGCTGGTGTGTTTCAAAGGGCCGAAACAGCCATGTCTGGGAGCCCATGAGCTGGTGTTTGTTTGGAAGTTGCAAACCACTGCTGACGGTGGCTTCTCTTCTTGTTATTGGCCTCTTCTTGTGCACTCAGAGTCTCTCTAATGGCGTTCTCTCTTTCTTTACGGGAGGAAAGAGTGAGAGGAGAAGGAGGAGGATGAGAGGAGAAGGAGGAGGATGGGAGAAGAAAGAGAGGGAAGAAGGAGGCCAAGGATGAGGATGGGAGAAGAAAGAGAGGGAAGAAGGAGGCCAAGGATGAGGAGGGAGAGGACTGGTGGGGGAAGGGGGTGGGGAAGCGAGGAGGGGAAGGGGAATGGAAAGAGATGGAGGAGCAGGGAGGATCTGGAGGCAGAAAGATGGCAACCTGCTTGTGCAGAGGTAAGGGGATCAGACTCCTTCCCCTGAGATGCCTTTCCTCTGGCTCCCCAGCCACCACTCAGGTGGAAGCCCTGAGCCTTGCTCTGACTGGCCCACTCTTGAGTCCTTTCTATGGCCAGGAAGATGCTGTGCCACCTGGCTTTGCCCTGTTGTGCCCATCCCACAATCTCTTTGGGAGGAGTGGTGGGATGACCCTGGTTGGCTCAGACCAGTGGGGCCAAATCTAGAGCTGGGGATGGAGTGAGTCCCTCAAGGCTCATGTCTACTCCACACTGGAGGAAAGGTGGAAAGTTCAATCTGAGCTTTCAGGGTCTTCTCAGCTTTCTCCCTGGGGTTTTGTCTTTAACAGTCTGTTGATTTACCAGATGGCCTAGACCTGAACACTCGCACTGTAGGTAGGTTGAACATGTCAGCAAAACTGCTACAGGAATGTTGCCTTAAACCTCATGACCATTCTGCTCATTCTTAATGTTGCTAACATCCCTGCCCATGACTAAAGTAGAACATTTGGTATCTCAGTTAAATGCCATTAATCTACCAATTAATCATGGCTGTTTGGTAATTACCTCAAATGAGAAGGCATTCCAGGACACACTCTGGAAAGGATACTGAGTGAGAGGAAACTGCATTGTCCCTGAGTCCATATATTCCCAGAGAGGAGAGCACTGGCTCTGGGTAAGTGAAGAGCAGTGCCAGATGGGCTCATCTGGGCTCCACCCTGTCAGCGTAAGGGATCTAGAGGAAGGTATTTATTTTTTCTACACTTTTTTTTTTTTTACACTTTTTCATTTTCTTCTTTTAAGATTTTATTTATCAATTCCGGAGAGACACAGAGAGGCTCAGAGACACAGGCAAAGGGAGAAGCAAGCTCCCTGCAGGGTACTCGATCCCAGGATTCCAGGATCATTTCCTGAGTGGAAGGCAGATGCTCAACCACTGAGCCACCCAGGGGTCCCTTTAGACTTTTTCCGAGAAGGGTTCTGAAACATTTAAATTTCCTAGAAAAATGCCCGACACATCATTGACCACTCTTGCCTTCTGTTATTATTATGAAGGCAAGACACAGGTGCCGAGTGGGAAAAATCACCCCAGGATGGAGTGGGGGGGGCTTGATTGAGTGCGTGGTGGGAAGGATGGGAAGGACGGAGAGTGGGCGATGAGGGGGGAAATGTGCATGTGGGTGTCGTCACACTCAAGGGGCTAAGGAGGGCCATTGGGAGGGTGGTGGCTGCAGAGCACATGCAAACAAAGGTGCGAGCAGTGTCTTCCAGAGTCGGTGGGTGGTCACGCAGACGGGCAGCAGGGGTTCTTGCAAAGGGCAGTGGGAACAAGGCAGAGAGGCATGTTGAAGCCCTGGGTGGAGGAATCTGAAGGCCAAAATAGGAGGTTTGGTCTTGCTGCGGGGTTTTGAGCAGCACTGTGCAGAGCTGGACCCTGTGTCATGTGAAGGACATGAACCTGAACGCAGGGCCGAGGAGGGGCCCAAGCACAGGGAGCGAAGGGGCAGCCGGACAGGTGGCTCTCGTCATCTCCCCTCCTGCCTGCCCCTGCCCGGTCATCACCTGAGCCCTGGGTCCCCCGCCTCCAGGACGCTGACAAGAGAGAGCCGGGCGGGGTTCCCAGGGTGTGGGGCAGGCCGCCGGGCGCACCCCCCGAGGCCCAGGGCTGGAAGATGGAAAGAAGCAAAGGGTCCTCCAGGCTCGGGTCTGTGGCTGTTGTTACAAGAAGGACCTGGAGGTTGGCAACCGAGGGGGCGGCCTTGACTCGTCGGATGGGGACCTCTGCCAGGCTGGACATGCTGGCAAGCCTTGTCGAGGGCTAACACGAAGTCACATGGGGATAGAGACCCAGGCTTGTGAAGCATTTGGTGCAAGTGTGCGGTAAAGCGTGTTGGTGTTTCGTAAGAGTTTGGCACGTTTTCGGAATGATTCTGGCAGGCTGCCCAGTGCTGAGTTTCCTGTTCATAGCTCCCCATATGTGTCACCGCTGAGGATTAAAGCCCCCATAAGGCTCTGACACAGACGTCACTCACTGTCTCCTTCTTTCAGCCTCAGTAAAACTGGGTCGGTTGACAAGATGTGAGGGACACTCTCCTGCTGCACGGACCAGACCCAAAGCTCTTTGGGAAAAGAAAAGAGGAATTAGCAAGTCTATCCAGGGCTGACTTCAGAATGCACTTTTGTTTTTAAGAACCAACATCCACTCAGCTGACTTATTTGGGGGAAGAAAGGCTGCGGGCTTACCCTCAGTCATCGCCTCCCGCGAGGCCAGCCATCCCCAAATGTCCCCACGACGAAGAAAGGAGATGGTAAGATGATTAATTGCACTTCTGGTTTTTGTTCCTGTAATTTTCCCTCGTTCTCTTTTTTGTTTACTTCTACATGCATGAAGTATTTTGGAGAGGCAAATGGAATTTGATAAAAACTGATAATGTTATGCTGCTTTGTGGAAAAAAGGATTTTAAGAATTTCTTGGCGTTATGCGCCTCTGTAGGCATATTTAGCCTTAAGATGTGTCTGTGAGTTATAGTAAAATATCAGCTGTGATGATGCATGTTTTACTCTATGGAAGATTAACGCTGAAAGATATGGGAAATATATTTTATAGCCGTGTACTGCTTATAAGCCATAAATAGTTGCATGACTTTTGGTAAATCGTGAGGTTCAAGGGGAGGGTATTGTAGATAAGAATCTTTTAAAAAATATTGTTGCTGATCTTAGAACGAAGACTTATTTTATCACTTTCCATCAAGCTTTGTCAGTCTTAGAGGGGCACAATCTGGCCCGATGTTTGACCCAAGGCATTGCGTGACTATTAACCGTGGGTGTCATTGGCTGCACTTAAAGTTACAATGCGTTGTAGTAGCAGTGCTCGGACACGCTTCCTCCGATACGGCTTAAACTGTCATCTTAAAAGCACAAGCGTTACTTTCCAAGGCTTTACAAATGTTACACCCTGAGCTGTAAGGAAAAACTCTCAGAGGAGATTATAAACATTGTCCGGTATTTCTTTATTGGACATGCTTGACTTCCATAATCCCATCGGTAGCGTTGCTATGGGAAAGAATAATAAGAAAATGGAAAGAATCTGGAAGCTTAAAGACAGGAAATGAGAACACAAAAAGGAGAGCAAAATGAGGTTTACTGTTCATTTCAGTTCAATTCATCTGACAACTCCTTGCTCCTCTGCAAAATGCTAGTTGACGCTGTGGTGAGGAGGGAGGGCATGGGGAGCCAGGTAGAGGAAGGATGCTTCAGATGGTGCGGCTGGTTTGGGAATCCCGCTACCCACCCACGGGCAGCAGGAGACCACCGTGGTGTGCTGGAGGCCAAGGGAGGGTGTGTGCTTTTTGGAAGCGTGTGGATCTGCTGGGGAAAGGAAGATAATAATGTTGCCTAGAAGGAGCAAGGGGCACTTTGGAGATGAATTTAATCTTCCTAATTCTGGTGATGAATTTATTTTATTTTATTTTATTTTTTAAATTTATTTTTTATTGGGGTCTGATTTGCCAACATATAGAGTAACACCCAGTGCTCGTCTCGTCAAGTGCCCACCTCAGTGCCCGTCACCCAGTCACCCCCACCCCCCGCCCACCTCCGCTTCCACCACCCCTAGTTCGTTTCCTAGAGTTAGGAGTCTCTCATGTTCTGTCTCCCTTTCTGATATTTCCCACTTATTTGTTCTCCTTTCCCCTTATATTCCCCTTCACTATTATTCATATTCCCCAAATGAATGAGAACATACACTGTTTGTCCTTCTCCAATTGACTTACTTCACTCAGCATAATACCCTCCAGTTCCATCCACCTCGAAGCAAATGGTGGGTATTTGTCGTTTCTAATGGCTGAGGAATATTCCATTGTATACATAGACCACAACTTCTTTATCCATTCATTGGTGATGAATTTAAGGAGATACATGTGGCCCTTCTCAAAGTCAGCATGGGGGTATCAATCTTCTATCCCACAATCCCTTCTGGGCACATGCCTGTTTGCTTACTTAGGGGAAAACCTTGCCCGACATGGTCTAGCAGAGGCCGAGATTCACTCCTAAAATCTACCTTGCAAAACTGACATGAATTGCACGTGCTCATGGTTAGAAATAAAATAAAGGACATATGGATCAGTCAATAAGATGAAAAATAAAACCTATCACTGTGGGATTAATGCTGTCAACATTTTGGTGGGTATGTTTTTCTCCGAGTACATTTACATTTAAAAAAAAAACCGGGATCCCTGGGTGGCGCAGCGGTTTGGCGCCTGCCTTTGGCCCAGGGCGCGATCCTGAGGATCCGGGATCGAATCCCATGTCGGGCTTCCGGTGCATGGAGCCTGCTTCTCCCTCTGCCTGTGTCTCTGCCTCTCTCTCTCTCTCTGTGTGACTATCATAAATAAATAAAAATTTAAAAAAAAATAAAATAAAATAAAAAAATAAAAAAAAAACCAACAACAACAAACCATATTGAGGTGTACGTGCTGGCTTTTCCCTTTTGACAATATATTGGAGCATCTCACCACACTAATGAATTTCTTCCTACAAAAATTGTTTGATCACATTATACAGAGAATTTATTAAGTCATGTTGGTAGATATTGGATTGTTTCCTTTTTCATTATCAACATTACAAAACCGATGTACTTATAATAAAAGCTTTGCGTCCTTTCTTGATTATTTCCTTGGACTAGAGTCCCAGAGGGAAAACTGTGACATCAAAGCACCTGAGGATTTTTGAAGCTTTTGATCCCTGCTACTAAATTAATCTAACAAAGTGCTATAAATTTATACTCCCTCCAGCACTGTATGAACACCATTTCCCCACACTTTCACCAATGCTGTGTTTTGTCATTTTTAAAATAAATGTGCTAATCTGATAACTGGCTACGGCTACTTTGTTGTCTTAATCTGCTTTAAGGAAACCCTTTGTAAAACTTTTTGGCTTCTTGTCTTTTCGGTTACTCACATCAAAGCAATCATTTCTTACAGTAACTTATGCCAACCTAATTTCTGGGGACTTTGACCTCATTTGATGTCGCTCAGCAGGGCTGCTGAAAATGTGGGGAATCAGATGCTTTTGCTCTGACTTTCTACCATTTGAACAACCCAGGGCAAAACTCAGTCTTTATGATTTTATTTCCTTTTTGTCTATAAAATTTAAAGATAAGGGTTGACTTTTCATCCCACTGCGCGATTATATGGAGAACAGAGATGAGACAGAGGAAAGTTCTTTGAAAAGAAAAAAAGTGAAAAATACAAAATGGTACAATTACGATTGTTGTCATTATGAAGTTTATATTGTCACCTTATAAAGTATGTAGTTTTGGAGAACTGCATGCTGAAATTTTGACAAGGTGTTCTAATTCTAGACTTAGAAAGTGTGTGTGTATGAAAATGTGTGTGCATGTTGCAACATACTTCTTAAATCTTGGATTTAGTGCTAGCGTTTGGTATGTTCTAGCTGCGCATGGACATACAATAGGTTGAAGATGGTTTCTATTTTGTTGCTTACTTTTCTCACTTGCATGCAGGACAGCACACCATTTTTCTTATACTGCATTGTGATTGACCACTTGCTTTCTTCAGTTCCCCTTCTCAAAGGCAGGACTTGTTTTATGTGTGTTTCTTTCTGTAGGGCCTGGTCTGGGATCTGATACCTTGTGGGGGCTCAATGACTGTTTCTTGAATGAGCCAACAAAAGGGAGCTAGGAGCATTTTTATCTAACTCTGCAGGGAAAGAATCATCTCAAAAAAAATCATAGAAGATTTTGAAAATGGAGATTTTCTGGGGCAAATTGATTATTTTGTTTAATTTCATTTGGGTTGTTTTCCATTTTTGTTGAGTGACACTTTAAAGCTCTTAATGGATATTAAGCAAATGAATACAAGCCAAGGGTAGAATCAGGAAAATGGAGATCGTAGACTTGTAAGTGTAAATCTCATGGAGTTGGTATGAGTATGAAAAGCTTTACGGGGGGTACAGAGTTTCACTCTTAACAGCTCAATGGTAGGCTGTTAAAATCAGAACCAAAGTGATGCTTAGCAATGGTTTGAGTACTTGACTACATGTGAGATCTGGTTCTAAGTGCCTCATGTATGAGGCAGTCATTATTATTATTTTATTTTGCAGATTAAGAAGCTGAAGTACAAGTGATTTGGCCAAAGTCACACCAGTAGGCAGTGCACAGCTGGGATTCACAACACAATCTTACTTAGAGTCCACAGGTTGGTGAAAGTGGGGTTTACTGAATTCTAGAGACAATGGCACATAGGTTTGGGACCACTGATGGTGTTTGTGCTGTTCACTCAGGTATATAAGTCACCATTTATTGAATTCCCACTAAGGAACTTATGCTGATCTGGGTTCTTATATCATTATGTCTAATCTGTTCACAGCTTTACAAGATTGGTATCATTTTACCTGTTCAAGGACCAAACCAACTAAGACTCTGAACTCAGTAAGTGACCCAGAGGTGATGAGTTAATGATAAGGGAATGCCCATCAATCTATACCAAGTCTATTAAACTTCCTAGCCTATGTGCTGCACTGGCCTGGACAACTGAGTGCTGATGTTCTTGGTTCTTCATCCAAAGGTGCAGAGTCCAGTTCTCCATTTGGAGGTGCTGGGCCTAAAACTCAACCAATTCATCCCTTCACTTGGGTATTGTGGGGAGGTGGGGTCTCTGCCTTGGTCTCTGAATTTGTGTGGGACATTGTGAAATGGTACTTGAAGTTGATTTTCAAGCTGACATTTCCTGGCAGGATTATCCAATTTATCACCTCATCCTAGACATGTTGAGTGTTTAATATGTGGGGACATTTTCCTTATATGTTCTAACCAATGAGCCCCCAATTCTGCACCAAGAATGTCTAAAGAATATCTCCAAGGAGTCTGGGACTGAGTAAGGCAAGTGCTAGCTTGGGAGAGGAGATTCAGTTCTGTTTTCTCTTAGGCAACTTACCTATTTTCTCTTTGTTTAGTTGTTCCAGTTGTAATATGGGTATAGGAATATAATTTAAAATTGTATTTTACACAATTTGCTGTTAAACCCTTCAGTAAGATTTTGGAATTTAAACAATTTTTTCAACAAGGAGTGTTGGGTGGCTCAGTTGGTTAAGAATTTGACTCTTAATCTCAGTAGAGGTTTTGATCTCACAGTCGTGAGTTCAAGCCCCATGCTGGGTGACTGCTTAAACAATTTTGTTTTCCACAAATAACATATAGTTTGTGTACTTTTGAGTAGATAACACACAGTTTAAAAGCCTATTCAGTAAAGTCCTTCCTCTCTTCCTTTTTCTCAGATACCGCTTTCCCTCTCTCTCATCAACAAGTAGCTAAGTAATTGTTAATAGTTATTTCTACCTTTTCCATGCTGTATTAGTCAGGGTTCTCCAGAGAAATAAGACCAACAGGAGATAGGTACATCAATCTCCTATAGGTTTTATATATAAAATTGGGCATATCATTGGTATATTTTGAGAGAGAGAGAGAGAAAGATATATATATATATATATATATATATATATATATATATATATATATATAAAGAGAGGGAGAAAAAAGATGATAAAGTATTGGCTTATGTGGTTATGGAGGCTGAGAAGTCCCAGCATCTGTTGTCTATAAGCTGCAGACCCAGGAAAGCAGGTGGCATAGTTTCAAGGCCCAAGAGCTGTAGAACCAAAGGTGTAGATTCTAGTTCAGGTCTGAAGGCATGAGAACCAGGAACATGGAGAGAAAATAGATGTCTCAGCTCAAGTAGTCATGCAGAGTGAATTCAACTTTTCTCTGCCTCTTTGTTCTAGTTCAACCTCCAAGGGATTGGATGATGCCCACCCACACTGGAGTGAGCCATCCACTTTACTCAGTTTGCAGGCCAGTCTCTTCCAGAAATACCTTCACAGACACATCTAAACATAGTCTTTAACCAGCTATCTGGGCTCAGTCAAATGGACACATAAAATTAGCCATCACACACACCAATGGTATACACTCTCCTGTACCGTGTTCCATATCTGCATCTAACGAGGTGCATTTTTCACCTTACAGTGGACTTTTAAGTTGTTTGCATTTTTTGGCTATTACAGCCAGTGTTGCAATGAATAACAGCCTTGCCTGTGTCATTTTGCAGAAGTGCAAACAAGCATATTTATTGGGTAAATTCCTAGAAGTGGAATTGTAGGTCACAGACCATGTGCATTTGTGATTTTGATATGTATTTCAAAACTGCCCATTTACCTCCTACCCGGTTGTACTAAATAATACTTCTGGGAATGTTTGAGAGAATGTTTTCCCATGTATTTGTCAACATGGCATGCTGGCCAACTGGTTTTTTATTGAACTTTCATGGTCTTTTGGTTAAAGAGGTTAACTCGTTTTTTTTTTTTTTTAATTCTCATATCTTATTTCATGATGCAGGTTTCTTTATTTAGACTTTATTTTTTGACAGCAGTTTTAGGTTCACAGCAGAATCGAGGGGAAGGTATAGAGATTTCCCATATTTGCTCTTCCCCCCATTATCAAATGTTCCCCTATTCCGGAGTGGCACATTAGTTTTAATTGATGAACCAACATTGTCACATCATTATCACCCAAGTCCATGGTTGATAATAAGGTTCTCTTGGTATTATGCATTATATGAGTTTAGATAAGTATATAATGACATGCATCTATCATTATGGCATCATACAGAGTGTTTTCCTGTCCTAAATGTCCTCTGTGCTCTACTTATTCTTTCTCCCTACTCCCACCTGACAACCCCTGGAAACTACTGATATTTTTACTGATTTATCCAGAGTGTCATATAGTTGGAATCAAGCAATGTATAGTCTTTTCAGACTGGCATCTTTTACTTAGTAGTATGCATTTAGGTTTCCTCCATGTCTTTTCATGGCTTGATGGTTCATTTCTTTTTAGTGATGAATAATATTCCACTGTCTGGATGTACCACAGTTTATTCATGCATCTAACTCCATAATATGTTGGTTGCTTCCAAGTTTGGGCAATTATGAATAAAGCTCCTACAAATAGCTATGTTTAGGTTCTTGTGTAAATTTTCAACTCTTTTATATAAATACCGAGGGGCACAGTTTCTAGATTGTGTGGTAAGTCTATTTTTAGTTTTATAAGAAACTGCCTAAGTGTCTACCAAAGCCTGTGCCATGTCACATTCTCACCAGTGATGAATGAGAGTTCCTGTTGCTCCATATCCTTGCCAGCATTTGATCTTGTCAATGTTCTGGATTTTGGCCATTCTAATAGGTCTGTAGTGGCACTGAGATTAGTTTAAAAATTGCGATCATAACTTCTGGTTTACTCAATGATTGTTTTCTGAGGGCTTGCTGGATGTCTAGCTGTGGGATGCCATAGTGGGTGAGGGTGATCTGGCTGCTGCCAGCAAGGGCCACACAAAACAGCTGGGCAGCAGCAGGTATTACACCCATAGCAATTAGCACCATGAAAGAAACAAGCTGGTGCTAAACTGGTGACTGATGAGCCAAGATCTGCCTTAACCTGGTGGTGGGAGCTCTGGTGGGGGAGGATGGAGTCTGAGGCACACAGGTAGAGGGCAGAGGGAACAGCAGTGTAGAGCCCAGAAGAAGATATGTACAGAGCCGGCCAACTGTATCGAGGAGGGATTATAGATGAGTTTGGAGACAGGGATGGGAGCAGATCACTGTGGGCATTTGGGGTCACCATCAGGAGATTGGATTTTATTATGAATTTCAGGTAGTCTTCAGTCATGGGCTAGAAAGATGGTGACAGATCTGTAAAGTCTTTCCCTGTTGACCATAAATGCTCACCTGGATGATGGATGTCACATGGAGAAATCATTGTATTTGCCACAAGAGATAGTGACATGGGTGACATCTGATAGAGGACTGGTACCCAGTACACTTCGCTCTCTTGCCCAGCCCTGAATTCTGTGTGTATGACAAGTGACAAAAGCTTAGTTTAAACATGGCCATGGAAACGTTCCACAGAAACACATTCTACCTCTTCCAGAGATAAAACTCAGCTTACAAAGATCTTTCTCCTTCATTTTTTCATCTTACGAAATTACTGATCCTTGTGATGAATCATGATTGTGTGTCCAGTCTGGGCTAAGCCCTATTCTCGGTGCCCCTGAGATTGGAAGAGGAAGAGGAGTCAGGAGGGAAAAAGAGGAGGATTCAGAAAATGAGCAGCAGCTTACAGTCTAGTTTTGAGACCGAATCAAATGTCGACACCGAAAGGAAGGCAGGCAAGAAACAGCCAAAGGACTCCGCCACTTGTGAATTACAGATGAGAACTCTGGTCATGCAGTGCGGGCCACTTGTGTGCGTGAGGGTCTGCTTGGTGCTCAGGAGCCCGCCAGGGACGGGAGCTTCTACATCCTTCCCTGGAGGTGCAAGTAGGGTTATTCTAACTTTAGAGGTGAAGAATCGAGAGCTTTCCTCAGGACCACTGAGTGGGCATGGGGCAGAGTGGGACTGTCTCCTAAGCCCTGAGGCTGTGACTTTCTGTGCTACAGAATAGAATAAATTCCTAAGTTTTATTATTTGAGGAAGTCCCTGGGGAGAGAGTTTCTCTCTACTCCATATCCTCTTTCATTCTGGTCCCTCTGGTTCCATTCTTATGGAGGTGCTTTGCTTATGAGTCTGCAGAGCTGGGAGGTTCTCTGCAGAAGGGATGCAGACGGACCACAGCCTCGGGTTCCTGATGGTAAGGCCTGAAGCTGAGAGGTGCTTCTATCTTGTGAAGAAACACAGGGAACCAAGACAAAGTGTTGATGGTTAGGTGGACACTCAGATCCATCTTCATGGCACAACTGGTCATTTGTGGCCAGAGCAGGGTGGGGATTAATGTGTGTGTGTGTGTGTGTGTGTGTGTGTGTGTGTGTGTAGCATCTGGGATGAAGGTTCCAGAAGCTGCTGGCCCTGAAGAGGGACTAAGAGGTGCAAGTTTCTGTGGACATAGGAAAATATAGGTAGGAAGCAGAAAGGCTATGAGGTCTGTTTCTTATGCTCAAGAAGCTTCTCCTCTTAGTCCAGGGAAAAGAGGGTAGGGTTTGCTTCTGACAAGAAGGGGAGTCCTTAGGTGAATTCTAGATGTTTAATCCAGACAGAATTGTCCAATTGAAAGCAATGTAGGATAGGTGATTGTTAAGTGAGAATGTTGGGTAAAAATGACAACAAAAAGGAATATTTACCAAAAAAAGTCCAGAAACATATTTGTAAAATTTGAAATGTGTCTGTGCTAATCATGATTGAAATAAATATTTTAGACTTCCTAGATTTTGAGGCTTTTGGTTTTCTTACATCTCTGTTCAGTCGGCCCATAACAATGGCATGGTTTGCTTTAAAGACTAAAATTTCAGAAAATATTTTAGCAAGTTTGATGTCTGAAGCCTTCAGCCATTCCTGGAATGAATTAATGAGTGAATGAATGACGTTGCTCTAGAACCAAGGAATTGCATGTTTGTATCTTTTGTGGAAGTCTGCCTCTTTTTATAGTTTGAGGGAAAATTACTGGACGTGAATGTGCTTATAAATTATCCTGTGTTGTTTCTAAAGATGCTGAACTTCTTGACAATGAGTCCTTTCTTGGCTGAGGTAAGCAGTGCTTTTGATGACTGTAGTCACTCAGTCATTTTTGCCAACAGCGTATTCCAGCATGGACCACAAAACCAAGACATTCCAAAGCCATGAGCGGGTGCCCCCCAAACTGATGTGGCTTCCCTAATTCTATTCCCGGAGTTAGTGAGAGGGTAGAACTTGACTGGAAATTCTGGGGCAACTTTTCTTAGATCTTTTATAATCTGCAACTTCATTTAGTGGCCTCTTGATCTCCTTGCTATAGGTTGACTAGCAGCTGCTCTATCCTGGAAGTATCGCGCAGCACCCCGCCGCCCCGCCCCAAACTGTCTCCTCCCCATGATTTCTGGGTGCACTACCGGTGTCCCTTACACAGATTTGGACCGAGGGAGACAGAGACCCGGGGACAGTAGTTGGTCTCTCAAGATAGTAGTGGATGATTAACAGAATCAGGCTATGAACATGCATCGTTGGATTCCCAAACTACTTTGTATTTCATTGTGCTGAAATGATAGGAGAACTTGAAGAAGGAAACACTAATTTATGGCATCATTCTTTTTCAGATGTAGTTGAAGTTGTCATGTTTTTATGAGCGCTGACATTTTTCAGAGATGGTTCACATGAAACATGCAGTTAAGGCTCCTTCCTTCTACCTCCAATGGGAATTTATCATCCAAATTGGCACATGCTATCTGTAAGCTAGTTTTTTAAAAAATATTTTATTTATTTATTCATGAGAGATATACAGAGAGGCAGAGACAGGCAGAGGGAGAAGCAGGCTCCTCTCAGGGACCCCGATGTGGGACTTGATCCCAGGATCCCGGGATCACAACCTGAGCTGAAGGCAGAGGCTCAACCACTGAGCCACACAGGTGGCCCTATAAGGTAGTTTTTAAAAAGAATATTATGTGCAAGGGTTATTTTCTACTCTTTGAAATGGTCAGTAGATAATATTTAAACTAAAATGAATACGAATGAAATATATATATATTAATAAGGTACACATTAACTGTTAAGGGACACATTAACAATGACTATAGCTATTCCTCTGGCATGATTGAACAGTTCCTGCCTGGAGTAGGTGGGAGAAACCTGGTTTCATGAATAGTATTATCTGTCCATTAAAGAATAATCTGTATATCAAAAAGGTAACTGATAACAGGTGTTGCCAAGATTGTAGAGAAAAAGGAAGCCTTGTACACTGTTATGGGAATGTAAATTGGTATAGTTACTATTGAAAATAGGATGGAGGTTCCTCAAAAAAATTAAAAGTAGAACTACCAAATGATCCAGCAACCCCTTGGTGTATATCCAAAGGGAATAGAAACAGGATCCTAAGGAGATAATCTGCACTGCCATGTTTATTGCAGCATTATTCACAATAGCTAATGTATGGACACAACCCACGTATTCATCAACAGGTGAATGGATAAAGAAGATGTGATATATATGTGCAACGGGATATTACTCAGCCATGAGAAAGAAGGAAATCCTGCCATATTCAACAACATGGATGAAGCTTTAGGGCATTAGGCTAGGAGAAATAAGCCAGACGAAGACAAATACTGTATAATATCACTACTATGTGAAGTGTAAAAACGCTGAACTCAGAGCAACAGAGTAGAGTCGTGTTACCAGGGGCTGGGGGGAAATGCAAGGGAGGTGGAGAGATTTTGATCAAAGGATAAAAACTTCCAGTTATGAGATGAACAATTTTGGGGATCTAAGGTACAGCATGGCGATTATGGCTAACATATTGTATTTACATACTTGAAACTTGTTAAGAGAGTGGATCTTAAATGTTCTCACCATTCTCACCACAAAAAGAAGTGGTAATTATGTGTTGGGTTGGAGGTGTTCACTCATGGTCTGGTGGTTAAGTATTAGTTCTGGCTGTGGTGGTAATCATTTTGCAATACGTAAATGTATCAGATCAACACCCGGTACGCCTTAAACTTTCACAATGCTATATTGATATACATATACATAGATAGAATGAAGCTGGGCATGCAAAGATTCATAGATTTCCTTCCTGGAAGGAAAATACTTGATTATAATCAGTGGTGATATAATTAAAAAAAAAACTCATGTGAACTTGCCATGACTACCTCTTTTGAATAAATTTCCCTCAACGAGTATTTCTCTAGATTAACACAGTGGGTAACTGAGCTGACTCACAAGGAGAAAGGGAGGTTATATTTTTGCTATTGTTAATAATGTGGGAAATTACACCCAACATCACTCACCAAGCTCGAGTATTATTAACCTCAAATTCTGAGATTTATGTAACTGCAGATCAGAGTTCTAAACTTCTTCTGCATTCAAAGTTTTAAGAGCATTGGTAAGATAATGTGACTGACAAGTGTACAGGAACTATGTTCACAGGAAAGTGAAAAATGCTGGGCACTGGGGTGGTGGAGACAGGTACTTCCTTTGGTCTGGATCTGATGTCCAAATTATAAATTATTGTTTTAGGGAAACCTGTTGTATGTAAGTCCCTGAGGCTGAACTCTCTTCCTTTGGCTGGCCGCAGTCCGCTGGGTCCCCATAGAAAATGGGTTTTGCTGTGTGAGTGAACTACATAGTTTTGTACAAATAGAATGAACATCTGCTAAATAGGATCACCTTCTATGATCTAGGCATGCGATTGTGAATCCTGGCTGTGAGTTGGGATCACCTGGGGAGCTTAAGAAAATACTGATGCCTGGGTCCCATCATTAGAGGATCTGATGTGATAGGGCTGGGTCTTAGCATAGGGATTTAAAAAAACTCACCAGATGGTCATACCATGCAGCCAGTGTAATGTGGGTTGAGAACCACTGACCTGGGAAGTAGACAGCCATAAATTCAGTAAATGACCTGAGTAAACAAAAAGCTGGCTTGAACAAGGCTGTCCAGGGAGATTGCCAAATCCTGCCTGTGGGGGGGGGGGGGGCGGAATTTAGGTCCATTTCCCAGAAAACCTTGTCCCCAGAAGCTATCAAAGGTTCTCTCTGTCCTGTGAGTGTAGTTTGAATCTTCTAAGGCATGGTGGGCATTCGTGTAAATGCAGCCACTGTCATTTCTTTGGCAAAGATGTAAACAGCTACTCAGTTCAAGCTAGAGTTAGTCAGAGAAAGAGCCTATCTTTAAGTATTTGAGTGTCAAAGGAGTGAACTCATGCCAAATGAAGGTGATGGTTGCCAGTGCCATCAGAGAGGGGGAGGTGAAGCCAAGGCTCAGCAGAGGAGGTGAGAGTCACCTGTTTCCCCTGGTCGAAGGAGTGGGGAAACCCTAGAAGGCCTTCTGGAAGGAATGCACAGTATTGGGAAGGGTTGGGAAGGGTGGGGAGGAGGGCGTGAGCTGGAGAAGGAAGGGTGACATTCTCTGTGGAGGGAAAGAGGTAGCCCCTGGGGAAGCTGGCAAGGAGGCAAATGTGTGCAAGAAGGTAGGGGAGATCAAGGTGGGTCTGTGACCCCAAATGGAGTGCTCTGGCTTCTTCCCAGAGGCAGTGGGGGGACCCTGCATGGCAGGATTTGACTGCCAATGTTGAAGCAAAAGGGCAAGTAGGGGCTTGCCTAGTATTACATAATCAGCTAACGTGGATTGTTTGGAAGAAACATGTATTTTGGTCTAACCATCCATTTTGACGAGGTGAAAAAGAAACACACGTAGGTCACATGGGCCAGTTTAGCATTGACAAGGTGGGTGTATTGCAGTCAGTTCAGACTTCTTAACCTTCTTTTCTCTGACTTTGAATGCTCCCTTTGTTCTTCTCCAGTCCTCCTGAGGAAGAAATTTAAGAAACTCCCCCTGCCCCCAATCTTGTCTAAAGTAGTAACAGTGAAGCTCTGAATGTAAAAAGGTTAAGTATATTTTCCTTGAGATTCTTTATTTTTTCTTAAAGATTTTTATTTATTTATTCTTGAGTGACACAGAGAGAGGCAGAGACACAGGCAGAGGGAGAAGCAGACTCCCTGCGGGGAGCCCGTGGTTGGGGCTCTATCCCAGGACCCCGGGATCACGACCTGGGCCAAAGGCAGACTGTCAACCACTGAGCCCCCTGGGTGCCCCTCCCTTGAGATTCTTTGGAGTGTATTGCTTCTGGGAAAAACTAACATCGTTTAATGGATGGGAGAAAGAACAGGGGCATATGACCTGTGAAGGTGACTCGGGTAGACTATTTTCTGTGATTTGCTCCAACTTTGAAAAAGTAAACCACAATTTGTAAAGACATAACCAAGAATATTCTTTCCATAAAATGTCGATATTAGAATTCTATCACATTACACCTTGTTCTTGAAGGGATAAACTTTAAGCTCTTTGTCATTTGTGGAAATATGAATCCAAACTTCTACACCAACCATTAAAATTAAATATTTAATTCCTTGGCAGTGAAAAAAAATTTGGTATGATCATTAAGAGATTTGATGGTTAGCATGGTATTTACTTAACAATGTGGGGCCACATTGTTAAAAAAATAAATATGGCAATTGCTGTTTTTCTTCTTTTCAAAATACAAAAATAAAGTATAAAGGTAAACTAGATTTTGGAATAAATAGCCAGCAAACTTCTGCAAATGATGTTTCTGGATTAATTTTTTGCATCTGAATTCTCTTCGGAGTATTTTGGGATTTTTATTTATAATAAAGTTTGTAAGTGCTGCTCGTGATTCAGCCTCAATGAGGAGTAGACATCACCCTACCTGGAGCTGAGACCACTTTGTCTGACTGTAAGATGTCAAACAGTGTTTCATGAGTGCTTTGCACTGTATGAGACACTTTGGTGGATACAAAAAAATATTAATAATAAAATAGGGATGGTCATTGTCCTGAAAACCTCTTGAGTTTGCTCTTTTCTCCCTTTCTCCCACTGGAAGAAATGAGGGAAATCAGGAAATCATGAGAGTTGACTTTACATACTTGATCCTAAAGTGTTAATGACCAGGCTACATTTTTCTTCTTCTTGTTTGTTTCAAATTTTTATTTAAATTTGAGATAATTAACATTTGGTGTAATATTGGTTTCAGGAGCAGAATTTAGTGATTCATCATTTACCTATAACACCCAGTGCTCATCATAACAGTATCCTCCTTAATACCCATCATCCATTTAGCCCACCCCTTGCCCACCTCCCTGCATCAACCCTCAGTTTGTTCTCTATAGTTAAGAGTCTCTTCTGTTTCCTTCATTTTCTTTCTCTTTTTTCTTTCCCATATGTTCACCTATTTTGTTTCTTAAATTCCACATATGAGTGGAATCATGTATTTGTCTTTCTCTGACTTACTGTGCTTTGTATAATACTCTCTAGCTCCATCCACATTGTTGCAAATGGCAAGACTTCATTCCTTTTGATGGCCAAGTAGTATTCCATCGAGTGTATAGACCACATCTTCTTTATCCATTCATCAGTCACTAGACATTTGAACTCTTTCTGTAGTTTGGCTATTGTTGATAATGCTGCTATAAACATCAGGGTGCATCTGCCCCTTCACAACTGTACTTTTGTATCCTTTGGGTAAATATCTAGTAGTGTGATTGCTGGATCCTAGGGTAGTTCCATCTTTAACTTTTTGAGGAACCTCCATACCCTTTTACAGAATGGCTATCCCAGCTTGCATTCCCATCAACAGCGTAAGAGGATTCCCCTTTCTCTGCATCCTCACCAACACCTGTTGTTTCCTGTCTTGTTAATTTTCTCATAGGTGAAGGTTCTATCTCATTGTGGTTCTGATCTGTATCTCTCTGATGATGAGTGATGTTGAGCATCTTTTCATGTGTCTTTTGGCCATCTGTATATCCTTGAAAAAATGTCTGTTCATGTTTTCTTCCCATTTCTTAACTGGATTATTTGTTTTTTGGGTGTTGAGTTTTATAAGCTTTTATATGTATTTTGGATACTAACTCCTTATCAGATATGTCATTTGCAAATACCTTCTCCCATTCTGCAGACTGCAAAGGTTTTGTCAACTATTTACTTTGCTGTGCAAAGCTTTTTATTTTGATGAAGTCCCAATATTCGTTTTTGCTTTTGTTTCTCTTACCCCTGGAGGCATGTCTAGTAAGAAGTTGCTATACTGAGATCAAAGAGGCTGTGGCCTGTGTTCTCCTCTAGGATTTTGTAGGTTTCCTGGCTCATATTTAGGTTTTTCATCTATTTTGAGTCTATTTTTGTGTATGATGTAAGGAAATGGTCCAGTATGATTCTTCTGCAGATGGCTGTCCAGTTTTCCCAACACCATTTGTTGAAGAGGCTGTCTTTTTTCCATTGGATATTCCTTCCTGCTCTGTCAAAGATTAGTTGACCATAGTGTTATGGGTCCATTTCTGGGTTTTCCATTCTGTTCCATCTGTTTGTTTTTATGCCCATACTATCCTGTCTCAATGACTACACAGACTACATTTTCCTAGACAAAATTTGCACATCTGTACTTTCCTAGTTCTTCTTCTTATTGCTCTCATGTTAATTTGTTATCCCATTGCAATAAGTGTTTGACCCAGTTTGAAAGAATCTAGTGGTAAATAGGGAAGGGGAGAAAACCACTTTAAAAAAAAAAAACAATGCTTATTTCCATATGAATCTTAGATACATGACATAGTAAATATTGTAAAAGCCTTAGTTTTAACATTGTGGTTTTAAATACTGGGCAGTAATGTCCCAGATCTCATCAAACCACATGTCCAATTTGAATGGGGAAGACATCCCGACTCTACACTTGAAATCGTAGCACCTTCTCAATTTATCTTTGGGGAACCAAAAGTAGCAACACAAAGAACCTACCATGCCAACTACCACAATAAACATTTTATCTGCATTTTCGCCATCCTGGCAAGGTCTTGATAGAAGGGCCACTGAAGCTGATGTAGCACATCTGGAAAGAGTAGAGATGGAGGCATCTTGGCCTCTCTTATCTGTGGGTTAATGCTGTTTGTGGCATCCCCATGCATGGTTGTTTCTTGCTTAACTGTCTTGTTCACATCACAAAATAAAGTGGTTGCATAGGTTACTGTTCATTACTTCTTTCTCAGACTGTTAAACAGCCACCAACATTTCTCTTCAGTTACTTTTGTACTCAAAAATCTGTCTTTGAATCTCCATCTAACTTTCCTCTGGTATATTCCTTGCTTATTTATTTGTGTAGGTGAGTCTCACTTTGTGACTTGGGCACTTGAGGAGGCTTATTGCGTGTTTAATGTGTGTCCAAGTCTGTTTGGCCTCTCAGGGATGTGTAATATGGGCTTCTCGGAAATAGCCTTTGTGAGTAGAGGGCACTGCTGGGCAAAAACATTTACTCTGTTCCGAGCACTTGAGTTTCAAGGGTTATTCTCACTTATTAAGACTTTGTAAAAGTGCCAAAGCTGCTACTTCCTGGAAGTTTTTCATCAAAATCAGTACTCTGGCATGGTAAACTCTTTGCAAAGTATCAAGAATGTCTATCTATTATCTATCTATCTATTTATCTATCATCTATCTATCTCTATATCTAGATATATCTATATCTAGATACAGACACACACACACACGATAAGTGAACAAGTGGGCATGAAATAGAGAAGAGCCAAATCTTGCAAAAAACACTGACTCTAAGGAAAAAAAATCTGATAAGAATGAGGGCTGTCAGCTAGATGTTGATTACAAGCAATAGGAGCTGGCAGTGGCAAGAGCCATTGGCATGTTTCAATGAGCTAAACTTGCTCAAGCAGAAAGGAAGAAATTTAGTCAACATTCACAAGTGCCTCTGGGAACCTAGGGGCAAGGAATCAGTCTGACTCCTAGAAGGGCTGAACCAACCTGAGGGGTTTGTCTCCCAGCATCTGAATGAGTCCCTTCTCATTTTTTTGTCTCCACTGCTCACTTTCCTTTCTCTGAAAACTGAATTTCTTTGCTTCTCTGGTTCATTTGGAGGGTGTCCACTTTGCATCTCCCAAAGGAGTCTGAAGGAGAACAAAACCTTTGTTTTGACTCCATCCACGACACATAGAAATTAGCTCTGTGTATTTCAGGCTTGATACAAAAGTCTTGGGAGAGAGTTTAGTGAATACTCTCGACCCAAGCATCCATGGACAAGAGTATTTCCCTAGGCCCACACCTATGGGCTGGAGGTGGGGTCAGAGAAGTTGGTTTACTTTCCTGAGAAACAGGGGTATGCTGTACCCTGAGTAGACACCAACTTAAAGGCATCTACATAAGTACAGAAAGACTGAATATAGCCTTGAGTTAAGTATGCAAGTATATTTAGTCTATTTTCTTAAGGTGGCATTGTGTCCCAATCCAAGGTGTGTTGATTCAAAGGATAATATAATATAATGTCAAGTTTCATAGGTCAAAGACATTTAACCACAGATATACCAATGCCATGCTACTCTTGTTACATTTCAAGTTGTGTTCTTTGTGTTGTTGAGAAAAGCATTATGAACCCCACTTTGAGAAGCAAGCTGAGTTTTCTCATAAGTACATTTAGCTTCTTTGGAATGAAGTATTCCCAGAATTCCATGCTGAAAGCAAATCTGAGTACATCAAAGGCACATTTACCACAATTAATGGTAAATTAAAGGGCCAGGGGAAATACTTCACATATGTGCTTTCCACATATACTTTACATATATGCAACAATAAAATGTTACGGTTTAAGATAATGTACACTAATAGAATTCCAAGAAAATATAGAAATATGAGTGGAGTGTTTTATGTGTATTGTTCTTAGTTGATAGAGAGCAAGGAAGGGAACTTGGAAGAAACTATAGTGGGAGAGAAATTGGGGGAGAGGATGGCAGGGGGGAGGGGGAGAGAGGGGAGCTTTTTGAGCGAGATTGTCTCAGTCTCAGATGCTACCCCCACTATTGAGCAGGGAAAGGTTTGACAAGGGTGATGCAAAAGCTGGCAGAGTGGCCACCCTTGTAGCTCTCGAGGCTGAGGCTGGGAGGATCTCCTGGAGGCTCTTTCCCAGCTACTTCCCAACTATCTAGAACCTACTGATCACTTAGCAAGTGTTGTGTTCTCCCTGCAGAGAAACTTGACAGGAAAACCACAGTAGAAGATTTACCCTTGCAACTTCATTGTCTCTGCATAAGGGAATAATTCTGAGCTGAGATTCAGTTTGGCACAATGTTTTATCCTTCCTTGGTCATAAGTCTCAGTAACATTATTGTTTCTTGGATTGAAAGTGAAGGGAGTTGGGGGCAGTCACAAAAGTGAGTTCAGAATTAAGTCACATTTAGCAGCTAGAATCTGCCTGGTGGCATTTAGGTGAGAAATGAGAATAAGGGAGATGTTTAAAAAGGCAAATCACAAAATGTTAAGAACTTTCAGCCTCCCTGTGGCATTTATGGCTCAGGAAGTTCAGCCAACCTGGTTGGGTCAAAACTTTCTCATGGTCTTGGGTATGATATTTCAAAATAGGGCTCACAAGGAAAGCTGAGAGGATCTCTCAGGGGGTGGGGGTGAGAGGCTGCCCATGAAAAAAAAGACCTCTTTTGTGATGCTTTGGATTCTGCAAAACTTGGAATTTGAAGTGGTTTTCCTAGAAGACTAGTCATTGAATAGGCCACCAACTGGGATGAAGTAAAGGGTGAGCAAGGAGACACCAAGGACAAGTCAAAGACAGTAGTGACGTCATCTCCAGCCAGTAGCTTTGATTTGAGGGATGAATTAGGTGGTTTTGATCAGTAGTTCTTAACTTCAACTGACTTAATGCTCTTTTTTCTTAAAAAATATTTTATAATTCCTCTTTACTATCCTACAATGAAATTCACTGATAACATATCCTATCTACACGTGATAATACAAATTCAGCTGTGGGGGGCGGGGGCGCCTGGGTGGTTTAGTTGGTTAAGCATCCAAATCTTGATTTTGGCTCAGGTCATGATCTTGGGGTCATGGGATTGAGCCCTATGTCCAGCTCAGCTTGGATCTGTTTGAGATTCTCAATCTCCTTCTGACACTCCCTCTGCCTCCCCTGTAGCCCTCCCAAATAAATAAATAAATAAATAAATAAAATCTTTAAAAAAATTTTTAACTAGTCACCCAAATTGTAATGTGAAGGAGAAACATCACAGTTATTCCAGATTCAATTGGATGTGTTGTACATGGCTGTGACTGAAGTGGAAGGCGCAAAGGACCTGTCAGATGCCTGCAGTGAGACAGAGATGTCTGTAATGTGGCAGCTGCAAATGCAGCTGGAAACTGTCTGTGGAAACTGTCCCCAGAGATTCACCTATCGTTAGATGCATTGCCTTCCATCATGAGATTTTCCCAGTGGTGAAACATCTTTTTTCAAGTTCCAGAAAAAAATAAAAGTTCTAGCTCCCCTTGATTTTTGTGGTAGCTGCATCTCTGGAAAATTCAACACATATTAAAATGGCACCAAAAATTACTCTGTTTCTGTGAAAAACAGAGTTAAGCGCCAGACTCAAACTTTACCCACATTCTGGTGGGATATTTGAAAGTTTTGTAGGATGGAGGATGTTCTGTTATATGGTGCTGTCCTGGGTGTTACAGAATCTTCTGTATCCCCCACCTTCTGTCCACTAAAGTATCCTTCCAAACAGATAACCCTAAGTACTTCCACCTAGATTTAAAATTCCCCAAGGGCATGCTCCACCCCTTCAAAGACCCATTATCTCATAATCTCAGGTTGGAAAAGCCCTTGGGGGAATTGTTGGTTAATAGCTGTTGATCTAGGGAGCAGTTGGTAGATCCTTAGTCATACAGATTTCCAGGCACTACCTGTGGTGAGATTCTGCTCAGGAAGTACGGCTCTAGAATGCCCATGAGACACTGGTGCACAGCCAGGTATGGAGCCCCCTGACTCAGCCATCTCTCCATCTGATTCATGAGGCCCTTTTCCCATATCTAGGTTTGAAGGAGCAGGGTTGTTTTTTTCTAATTTATTTATTTATTTATTTATTTATTTATTTATTTATGTATTTATGTATTTATTTATTTATTTATGTATTTATTTATTTATTATAGACATAGAGAGAGAGAGAGGCAGAGACACAGGCAGAGGGAGAAGCAGGCTCCATGCAGGGAGCCCGACATGGGACTTGATCCCAAGTCTCTAGGATCCCGCCCAGGGCTGAAGGTGGCGCTAAACCGCTGAGCCACCCGGGCTGCCCAAAGGGGGAGGGTTTTAACATCAGTTCTCTTTCCAGCCCACTTATTATTCCAAATGCAAGCCCTGAATTGGAATGGTGGTCTAAGTTCCCATGGAAATCCCTTTTCTGGGTCCTTCCCTATGTGCAGTAGCTCAGGAGATGGTTGATTGATGATTTGGACTTCAGCATTCTCTACTGTGCTCATTCCCATGTTCAGACACCCTGATTTCGTCAAAAGTGAGAAACACTTTGCTCCAGGTCTCCATAATGTGAAGTCCCATTGGCTGAGTCCCACCTCTCCTTAGAAGGATCCAGGACGGATAAGTTGTCTTCATGCTAACTACCTGCATATTCATGGCTAGTGCCTGGTGAGACAATACAAAGATGGTTGAGAGAACTATAACTTGTGGAAGAGTTAGGGCAATGAAGATAAAATATTGTTAAATGAGAGGGATGAAAAATACTGAAATCAAGCATACAAGAGCCTGCAGCATTAAGTGATTCATTCATTCATTCATTCAGTAAATAATTGAAAATGCACCTACTACACTTTAGGCTTTCTTCTAGGCAATGGTAGTACAACAGTGGACAAAACAGACTCAAACCCTACCGTCATGGTGCTTACATTGCTAAGAGGCATAGATGGTTAAGAAACAAGATCACAAATAGAGACAGTGGGAGCCCTGGGTGGCGCAGCGGTTTGGCGCCTGCCTTTGGCCCAGGGCGCAATCCTGGAGACCCGGGATCGAATCCCACGTCGGGCTTCCGGTGCATGGAGCCTGCTTCTCCCTCTGCCTGTGTCTCTGCCTCTCTCTCTCTCTCTGTGACTATCATAAAAAAAAAAAAAAAAAACAAATAGAGACCGTATGTAAGATGGTATGTGCTCTGAAGCACCGGTAGGGACTTCAGAGAGGATACGGATGGATGTATGTGTATCCTCATGTGTGTGCACATATGCGTGTAACGTCCAAGAGCTTGGGCTACCTCTTTGGCAATGAGGTGAAGAATTTCTTTGGCAACAGTGATTTGGAGTTTAGTAGTGTAGAAAGAAGAGGAAAAAGATATTGCGGTTGTCAAGACAGGAAATGATTCAAGTTTTGGTAGAACTTTTTAACAATGAAAAATGAAGAGAAACAGAACAACTTTGGCATGGCAATAATTGAATTTCTGAGTTTACGTAAGGAATGTTGAGAAATTTCTGGTTGCAAACTGACCTTCTGTTTGTTTTAAGTGCCTCATTATCTTTGAGGACTGCTTAGATTTCAGTGTCTGATAGTTCCTCACGATACTGACAAAATTCATCATCCTATCACACAGGGACCAAGTTCTTCTACATTTCACACTTGGTAACTCTAGACTTTAGTGTTTGTGCAGAAATATCTGACTTTTCAAATGTGGTTTTGGTTAGTGTTTTTGGAATGAGGAATTTATCAGCTGTGGTGATAAGTACCTACTCTTTTAACCAGAAATACTAATGTACTCTTTACCAGAAAACTCCCTATTCAAAAACATCACATTAGGAATGTATGCCAAATAAAGCTTCTGTAATATTTGCTTATTTGCATGTTAGTCAGTTAAAAATACTATCAGGCACATTCATTATCTGTGATTTTCTCAATAACTCTCTGGTGTAACTGGGCAGGTATTTTATTTTATTTCATTTCATTTATTTTTTTAAAAAAACTTTATTAATTTATTCATGAAAGACACACAGAGGCAGAGACATAGGCAGAGGGAAAAGCAGGCTCCCCACGGAGGAGCCTGATGTAGGACTCGATCCAGGAACTCCGGGATCATGCCCTGAGCCAAAGGCAGACACTCAATTGCTGAGCCACCCAGATGTCCCTGGGCAGATATTTTATACCCA
This sequence comes from Nyctereutes procyonoides, assembly GCF_905146905.1. Lineage (NCBI taxonomy): Eukaryota > Metazoa > Chordata > Mammalia > Carnivora > Canidae > Nyctereutes > Nyctereutes procyonoides. The sequence continues at coordinate 41,817,107 of NW_026575049.1, read as the reverse complement.
TTTCACAGGTTCAAAGATCCTGAGTAAGTTACCCAAATTTAACTAATGTATGGGAAATAATGATCATCTCTACAATTGACTATATATTAGACAATATTTAAATGTTCTTTATATATTAACTTATTCAGTCCTCACAATAACCCAGTAAAGCAGGTACTATTAGTAATATTATTTTACCATCAAGGAAACAGATAAGTTTAGTGACTTGCTCAGCACCACAAAGCTAATACATTATTGGGTTGGGATCCAAGCTATGGCAGTCCAGCTCCATTGTCTACACTTGTAACCACTAAGCTGTTCTCCCTCTAGTTGTAGAGGGAGAATATTTTAGGATTTTTTTACTTTATAAGCAATGATACCACAAGAGTGACAAATGGCAGGGCAGTGAAAGGTCATAGTGTGAATGGCAAAGACCATCAGCTTTGGAGAGTGGATTGAGTCCCTGTTGGGTTATTCCACTCACTGGATAATCTTAGGCAAGTTCCTTAAGCTTCCTGTTTCTGTCTAGAAAACAAGGGGACAGAGTGACAATGTTCATAGTGTGGTGAGCATAAGCATTATGTCCTGTTAAAGCGTCTAACTTATTGTCAGACATGTCATAGGAGCCTGATAGTTAACACATTTCCTTCCTTCATAAATGATCAATTATTCTTTTTAAAGATGTTATTTATTTATTCATGAGAGACACACAGAGAGAGGCAGAGACATAGGCAGAGGTAGAAGTAGGCTCCTCATAGGGAGCCCGATGTGGAACTCGATCCCAGGACCCGGGATCACTACCTGAGCCCAAGGCAGAAGCCCCCAGGTGTCCCATAAACAATCAATTATTAGGCATGGGCCAGACGCAGAGGAACATTATGGTGAAGTAGACTGGAAACAACACTGGCAATTTTGCAAACCTTCTAAGAAATTCAGGGTGGGACTTGTACCACCTAAAAGAGCAGTTGAGATCTCAGTGATGAGTTAACACTCAGTTCCTTCCTTGTGAGTGAAGCTTATAGGGACTGCTGACCTGTGAGTTATCATTTCAAATTCTGGGTAGCAGATGAAGCAGGTGGTGTTGGAGGTGATTCTCCCTTCTGACTTCTTGATCTGCCCTTCATCCTTGTTCCTGGGAAGACCCTTCCATGAAGTACACAGGGGTCTCTGTAAGGCTGAAAAAGCTTTAGGTAGAACAGGGATTCTCAGATTTGTGGGCTAAGAACCACTTTGTTCTCTGAAAAATTATTGAGAACTTTAAAGAGATTTGTTTATGTGGTGAATATTGATTCGAAATTATTAGAAACTAAAACAAATTAAAAAATAAAATTTTATTGGGGCACTGGATGACTTGGTGGTTGAGCGTCTGCCTTTGGCTCAGGTTGTGATCCTGGGGTCATGGGATCCTGGGGTCATGGGGTCCAGCATTGGGTTCCCCGCAGGGAGCCTGCTTCTCCCTCTGCCTATGTCTCTGCATCTCTCTGTGTCTCTCATGAATAAATAAATAACATATTTTTAAAGAAATTATTGATCATTTAAGAATAAAAATAAATTCATTACTTATTTTGTGTTATTACTTAACACAAACAACATTTCTTTTACAAAAATATATTTTGAAAACAAAACAAAAAAATAAAAAAGGAAACATATCATTGGTTTATGCTGTTGTGGAAATCTCCTGAATACTTGGCACAACAGAGAACAGATGAATTCTCATATCTGCTTCTGCATTCACTCTTTGAGATATACATTATATAGTTTCTGGAAAACCCACTGTATACTTAAGGGAGAATGTATGTGAAGAAGATACATACCGTCTTTGAATCATTATCAAAGTGGTTTTGACCTTCTGGGCCTCTAAAAGGATCTCAGAGACCTTGGAGAGCCACTAATGTAAAATATTTTTTTCTCTTTAACAATTTTTTTTTGAACACTCATAGAATTTCCTCTCAACTTCTTCCTCCTGTTACCTGTATTCAACCAATCACAATTGCTAGTAATTCTTCCTTTGAAATTCTTGGGTTTGGCAATGCTGGAGGTAGATAACTTGGTTCTTGGGACTTTATATGTCTTCCTTCCCCCTTCCTTCTATCCTTCCTTTCTTCCTTCCCTCCTCCCTTCACTAGTCTTCCTTTTCTACTCCCCGTTGAACAGCTTTGGTCTCTCTGCCTCTGACAATTGCCACACTGTCCTTAACTTGACATCATTCACAATTTAGTTCCTTCTTCAAAAGTCTCGGTCTTGGCTAACATTTATTAATTCTGGGTTGTTTTATAAATATTTCAAAAGCTTTTCCAAACAAAATTGGAAGAAAAAAATTTTGAGATGTGTAGAGAATTTTAGACATGTTCATGGTCAACTGCCATAGTTATGAACTCTGGAAACTGTGTACCTAAGTTCTATTGCCAGCCAAGATTGAAGAATAGGGTCTGGATTTACTTCTCTCCACAGGCAACAACAACAAAAAACTGTATAAAATACACAAAACCAGGGTTTTTAAGATATCGGACATCAGCCATTGAAGGACAGGGACCCTTGAGAGACAGGGTGAAAAATGAGATGAGCCCTATGATTGCTCCTGCTTACTGATGTGAGAAAGCTTCCAGGCTATGGAAGAGTGTCCAGCCACTTGAATAGGGAAGGGAAACCCATGCAGAACTCAACAAACTGCCCAGAAAACTGAATTGAGAGAGCCAAGGGCCAAGGGAGACCAAGGTGGCTATCGTTCACAGGATGGATGCCGGAGAGGGGAGATCTTCAATGAAGAAGAACTTCAAGTCTGCAGGGGGTCCCCCTTAAGAATTTAGCAGAGTATGGATGAGCATATGTGTGAGGGAACTGGCTGAGACCAGAAAATGAACCACCCTACAGGAGTAGATGAAACAGTAGATAGCATACAAGGCTAAGAATAATTTCTGTTTCCACCAGCCAGAATGGAGAACCTCATAACCTGCAGGCATTTGGTAGAGGACGATGATCAAGTGTTTCAGCAGTGGCGTGAAATGAGCCCCATGCTGAATGCTGTAAAGCCCTGCCTGAGGAGTCATAAAGGCAAGACCCACTTTCAAGAACTACAATGCATCCTCCAACTCAAAAAACCCAGCATCCAACAAGTTAAATTTCATGATGTTTGGCATCTAATAAGAAATTACAGAGATTGCCAAGAAATAGAAAAATAAGAAGAAAAAATCAATTAATCAAAACCAACTAAAAGCCAACACAGAAGTTAGAATTAGCAGACCAAGACATTCAAACAGTTATTATACCTGCATTCAATATGTCTAAACCAGTAAGCAGAGAAGTGGAAGATGCTAAAAATAAATAAAAAGACCCACCTCTAACTTCTAGAGATGAAGACTGTAGTGGCTGAGATCTAAATATCCTGGATGAGATTAACATCAGATTGGACATTGTAGAAGAATAGATTAATGAATTTAAAGACACAATAATAGAAACTATCAAAACGAAACACAGAGAGTAAAAAACAAAAACATCAAACACACAAAAGAACAGAGCATCAGTGAACTGTAGGACAATTCCAAGCAGCCAGATCACATATATTTGAAGTCCCTCAAAAGAAGGTGGGGTTATGAAAGAAATATTTGAAAACAATGGCCAGAACTTTTCCCAATTGGATGAAAATGACAAACCCATTGATTAAGTTGATCCCTGAGAAACCCAGAGAAAAATACATTATGTTCTGTGATAATCAAGTTACTTGAAACCAGTGGTGAAGAATAAAATTTTAAAAGCAGTCAGTGAAAGAACACAAAGGAGAACAAGGATGATAAGATGGCAGATGTCTCACAGAAACAAGGTAAGCTAGAAGACTTTGAAGGATTGTCTCTAAAGTACTAAAAGAAAAAATACCATCAATCAAAAATTCTATACACCATGAAAATATCCAAAAACAAAAGCAAAATTAAACTGATTCAGATGTACAAAACTTGAACTCATCACTGGCAGACATATACCACAAAATATTAAAGGCAATCCTTTAGGCAGAAGGAAAATAATCACAGAGATCTGGAGCTATCCAGAGGAATAAAGAGCCCTTGAAATGGTAATGAAATTATGACTTAAATTTCACTGAAAGAAAATCGACTATTTAAATAGAAGTAGTGATAGGGCTATGTGAGGTTTATAACATATATAAAAGTGAAATGAATGACACACATGACACAAAAAGCCAGGCAGGAAAAGATGGGACTACAGTATTGCAAGTTTCTTTTTAAAAATTGAATTAGAATCGACATACAATATCATATTACTTTCAGGTATACAATATAGCGTAATGATTTTATACATTACAAAATGATCACCTTTACCCTCTGTCACCATATAAAATTACTACAATATTATTGACTATGAACCCTGTGTTGTACTTTCCATCCCCATGACTTATTTATTTCAAATTGGAAATTTGTACCTCTTATTCCCCTTCACTTGTTTTGCCCACCCCAAACACTCCCCTGTGACAACCATTAGTCTGTTCTCCATATCTTTGAGTCTGTTTCTGTTTCATTTTGTGTTTTAGATTTCACATATAAGTGAAATCTTATGGTATTTGTCTTTCTCTTACTGACTTATTTCACTTAGCATAATATCCTCTAGGTCCACTCATATTGCTACAAATGGCAAGATTATATTCATTTTTATGGCTGAGTAGTATTTATTTATATATATATATATATATATATATATATATATATATATATATATCACATCTTCTTTATCCATTCATCTATCAATGGACACTTGAGCTGTTTCCAAATCTTGCCTATTGTAAATAATGTTGCAGTAAACATAGGGATGCATAAACTTTTTCAAATTAGTGTTTTCATTTTCTTCAGATAAATATCCAAAAGTAGAATTGCTGGATCATATGATAGTTCTATTTTAAAGCAAGGTTCTTACATATGGAATGAAATCTCATTTGTGGAGCAATTTTCAGCACAAAATGCCTTTCGAAAAAGACAGAAGAGTGTTGGGGTGCCTGGGTGGCTTAGTTGGTTAAGCATCTGACTCCTGATTTTGGCTCAGGTCATGATCTCATGGTTGTGGGAATTGAGCCCTGCTTGAAGCTCTGTGCTGAGTGTGGACCCTGCTTAAGATTCTCTCTCTCCCTCTCGCTCTGCTCCCCCCTGAAATAAATAAATAAATGGGCAGAAAAGTGTAAAATCCATGACCTTGGCCTCCACTGTAACCAGAAAGAGAAAAAAAATTATACCCAAAGCAAGCAGAAGATCAGAAGTAATAAAGATCAAAGCAGAGAGCATGATGGCATAGGAAACAGAAGTATAATGGAGAGATCAATGAGACCAAGAGCTGATGCTTTGAGGAGTGCAGTAAAATTAATAAACTTCTGGCCAGCATGATCAAGAATAAAAGAGAAGACAGAAATATCAATATTGGGGCATAGGTAATATCCCTGCATTACACTACAAATATTAAAAGGCTAATGACAGAACATTAAGAATAAAATTATGCTAAAAATATTGCATAAACTGGATAAATCCTTTGAAAGACACAAACTGCCAATCTCACTCAAAAAGAAATAGATGACTTGGATAGCTTCCTATCTATTAAAGAAAGAAATTGAATTTGTAGTTGGAAGATTTTCCCAGAAAGAAAACTCCAGGCCCCAATAACTTCCCTGGTGAATTCTTCCAAGCAGCTAAAGAAGAAATAATACCAACTCTGCACAGACTTTTCCAGAAATTTGAAGAGGAATAAATACTTCCTGACTTATGAGTTCTCTCCAACTTTTTGAGGTTAGTATTACTTGGATATCAAAACCAGATAAGACATTACAAGAGAAAATAACTATAGACCAATATTCCTTATGGAGAAAGACATAAAAATCCTAAACAAGTACTGGTAAACCCATTCCAACAAATGTAAAAATGCTAACATATCATGGCCAAGAAGTCTTTATCCCAGGAATGCCAGTTGGCTTAGCAATAGGAAGTCAATAAATGTAATTTACTATATTAATAAAACCAAAAAAAGAAAAACCATGTAATGATTTCAACAGATGCAGAGAAAGCATTTGACAAAACCCAACATCTACTCCTGATAAAAATTCCCAGAAAATTAGGAATAGAAGTGCATTTTCTCAACAGGATAAAGGGCACCTGTGAAAGATCTACTGCTAACATCGTAGACTAAGAGCTTTCCCCTAAGATTAGGAACAAAGCAAAAATGTTCACTTTCCTCCTTTCCATTCAGCATGGTACTAAATGATCTAAAAGTCAAGAAAAGAAATAAAAGTTATCTAGATAGGAAGAGACTGTCTTTATGTACAGAAAACATGGTGGTTGACATAAAAAATCTTATGAAATTAATAAAAAGCTTTTGGAAGTAATAAGTGAATTTTGTGGATCACAAGATCAAAATGCAAAAATCAGTTGTATTTCTATATACTAGTAATGTATAGTCAGGCATCAAGATTGAAAAGCCATACACTTTACAATCAATAATATCATGTAAATATTATCGATATTATTTTCATATCAATATATGAAAAACTTTGGGATAAGTTGAAAAGAAGATGTACAAGATCAGAGTGTGAGTTGGCAGCGATAGGAGTGCTGTTCTGCCCTTGAGCCCACAGTGTGCTTGACAGTGTTCTCGCCATGGTCTCCTCTCCCTGCCTTGCCTGGCTTGGGTTTCCTTTTCTGCAAATACTATTTCAGAGTCTTTCCCAATTGCTGGCTTTTCCTGGGTCCTCCAGGTACCTACCTTGTTACTCCCATACATAGAGCAGGGAAAAGTGAAGAAAGTGCTCAATACTTTCTAAGCATTGTGTTTTATTCTTGACTTCTCCTTTTCCTGGGACAGCACAGGGGAAAAACACTCTTCCTAGGACACGTAGGGCTTTCCTTTGTATTCAAAATCTTATGCATTGGGACCTGTTTCTTATTCTTAGGAAAGCCTGGGTTCTGGGTGCCACCTACACCTCTTCTCCCTGGGCACCTTCTCTGAGACTGTTTTTCTGTGTCATTATTTTGATGTCCAGATTGGGAAATCACCAAGTTACTTGATAAGCACACAGTTAATATGTCAAAGCAATAGGGCAAAGTACTATAAATGATTTTTTTCTTAGAGAATAACAAAAAGGAATGACAAAAATGTAGTGTGGTAAGATTTTACAGTGCTAACATAACTGTATTTTAAATCTTTGGTCTCCCTCTATCTCTCTCTCTTTTTTTTTAAATTGAAAAGTAATAAATATCCCGTTGCTGATTTTATGACCTTGTGACTGGGGATCATGGTGTTGCCTCTGCTAAAAATCATTGTGAGTGCAGCAAAAGTCTGAGGTGACATTTACCATAGAGAAACCTCTCTGCACTCTTCTTCTTACCTGGTCAGTTGACTACTTCTGACATTCAGGGTTGTATATGAGTATTTTGGGACTTGTGATGGAGAGATCCACCCCTCCCCCCTATACATGGTTCCTATCCTTGATAGGAAGGTCTTACATTTATTTTTATTAGAAAAATAAAAAATATAGATAGGAAAACAATTATGGACAAAACATTATATTGATGAATGTAAAGTAATTACAATAAAATAAAAAATGAGCACAGAAAATATAGAGAAAACATGATCTGGTATGATTTAGCTGAGCAATGGAAGATAGACTGAATAATGACGTGGTTGATCAGAAGGAAAGAGGAAAGTGCAAAGAAGATTCTTCCTTAGATATAGATTTAAAATGAGCAGATTATTTTGGATGAAAACTAGCTTGCAGGAGAAGGGCCCCTGGTCCAGAGGCCTTGAATTGTCTAGACTCTAGAGTAGCAATGTCCAACATTGCTGCTCTATATGGTATGTCCAACATTGCTACTCTAGCAATGTTGCACTACTCTGCAGTGATGGAAATGTTCTGTGGCTTCCTGTCCAATATGATAGCTGCTAGTAATGTGTGGCTATTGAGCTCCTGAAGTATAGTTAGTGAAACTGAGGAGCTGAGTTTTAAATTTTATTTAATTTTAAATAATTTTAATAATTTTATGATTCTAAAGGTCACATGTATTGAACAGCACAGATCTAGAAGAATACAATGACCCAGCTCCTGAGAACTTTGCATAAGTCACACTTAAGGAACCTCCTGTTTCTCCTGCCCAAAGTCTTGTTTATCTGGATCCTAAATCTTTTATGCCATTTTTTTGGAAATGATATTATAGGCTTCTACTATTGTCACTCTCAGGAGGACTCGAAGCCCAGTAGCACTGGCCTCCTATTAGGACAGCAGGTGTAACTATCCCAGAGTAGGAACAGCTCAGCACTCACCACCCAGGCTCTTAATTCAGTGATTTTCCTATGAGGATGCAAGAGGCAAAGAAGGAATCAACGGGCTTATGGACTCTTCTCCCAACCTTTGGACCCAGGACAGAGAATTTTCCTGGCTCCCATCCTCTCTCAGGGCAGTCATGTGTAACAGTAATTACTGATGGATATTAATTTACTTGCTGTTGAGTTGTTACCAAATTGTTTGTTGTGAAGAAAAACAAAAGAATGGAATGGATGTTAACATAATCTTGGGACATTAAGAAAATGATTCAACAAATACAGCGCTCTTGAGTCCGGGCAGATTTTCTTTTGCTTGTATTGTCAGAGGTAGTGGCCTGCTCTCTACTTTTTCAAGTACCTTTGTCTCTAGAACCTTATATTTCTCCTGGGCTGCTCTGTTTCTTGAATTGAATAACAATACTAGAAACTATATCCTTCTTGCAGTTAGCACTTGCTGAAAAGTACAAGGTTGTACTCAAAATAGCATATTTAAAGCTAAACCTGTTTATCCCATAACTCTCATTTCCTTTTATTTGCTGGTAAGATAGTCATAATCACAATCTTCAGGAAGTCTGTAACTGGGCAGTGGCCAGAGGTGATGCCAGAGAAGGGAGGATAGGTATCCTTTTAATTCAAAGAGACCTTGCATGCTCTGCTGACTCTGTATGGTAGGGGACAAGCCAACTGAGAGTTGTGACACATTCCTGGGTTGGGTCATTGCTTTGCTTACCTATTATTGTGCTACAAACTCAGTGACTTAAAACAACAATGTGCTATTTTGTTTGTCATGGTTCTGGCATTGATGGGACTCAGCTGGATGGTTCTCCTTTGGGGACTGTCCTATGGATGTAGGCAGATAGTGGTTGACCAGGATTGGCTGGCTTAACACCCAAAATGGTGCTCTCTCATGGTGGTAGTTGGTTCTGGCTGCCAGCTGGGATGGAGTGCCTCCGTGTGACCTCCATGTGGTTTAGAATTTATAATAGTATGGCAGCCGCAGGATGGTAACACCTCTTATCTGACAGTGATGACACCAAGAGTGAGTGTTTCAAGAAGCCTAAGAAGAAGCTGAAAGGTTTTTGATGATCTGGCCTCAGGAGACCCAGAAAGTCAATTCTGCTTCATTTTATTGATTGAGTAAGTAGCCAGACCAGCCCAGATTCAAGGGGAGGGAAATTAGACTTTACTTCTTAATTGGAGGAGGAGCTCCAGTTGCGCAATCGGTTAGGGCACGGTACTTATACTTCTTAATTGGAGGAGAAGCAAAGAATTTGTAGCCATCATTAATCTACTATAGCGATCATATTAAAAGGGAACCATTTAGAGAAAACAAATTGGCAATAATGTTTGGAAAGATCGAGAAGAATTGAAAGGCTGCAATACGAACGCTGGATTTTGGAAGGTGCTTGTGGAAAAGAAAAAGTGACAAAACACAGAGACCAATTACAGAAACTTGCAGAGAACCAAAGGTGGTGGGACTGTGTAGGAAATACCAGGAAATGCGTTTAAGGCAGCTAGTACTTTTGTTATGTTTAAAGATGAGTTTAAGGAAAGCATTGCTTTTGTCACATGTCCATGTCACATGTCACACGTCCATGACTGAGGATGAAGGCTCTAAGGGGCCCTTCTTGGATAATGTGGGGGAATTTGGTAACGGCTGCATTTTGGATGATGATGGCTGGTTTGGTTATTGGTGCTTTGACTTTCATGTGTTGCATCAACCATCAAATCAAGATCTGGCTCATGAGAAAGAGGCCACTGGTCTGGTTCCTTTAGGCACAGCTCTTCTTAGAAGCCGCTACGTCTTTGGGTCTCTGGAACTTGCTGTGCTGTTTCTGTGCTGTTAGCATGGAAAAAAACCAGGTGCAAGAAATTTCTTGCACTCAATGGCTTTCACTGAGCAAGAATAAAGCTGCATTAGAACAAGAAGTTGGCAGGGCTGCCTTCCTCGTCCATCTCTTTGGCCTCCTCTTATAAAGGAAGTTAAGAAATAGTTTCTTGCCCGAGGCAATTTTATGATATTCTACACTTTCTCTTCCACTCCTATCTCTGGTTTACATGCAGCTTTCTGACTGGTAAAAGTCTTGTAAAATCAGAGGAATCTGAATGGAAAGATGATCAGAGAAACTCACATAAAACTGCTTAGAGAAGTGGACTTAGAGAAGTGGATGGGTGATAATAAGAGACACAGATTGAAAAAGTGGTTATTTGGAGGTCAGGAGGTGGAAAATGTGTGAAAGGAACGAAAAACGAGATTGTAGAAGGAAGTCCATGTAGGACAGTGGTTTTTTAAATCTCTCTCAGGGAACACTGTGGTTCTGTGAGCAGTTACTGGCAGTTCTATAAATAACACAAAATAGGCGTAGCAAGAATCACAGAGGCCCTGTGTGCAAAGATGTAATTTTATTTTCCACAACGGAAGTCAATTTAGCTCACGGATCCTTGTTTCCATCTCTAGCGCCAGAAAAAAATCTCTCCAGCAGAGTTGCCTCGTCTCCACTGACTCAAGACTCCATGTCCTCCATTCAGAATCCTTCCCTTCACCAACCCCTTTTGTCCTTTGAAGAGTAACTGGGGTTCTTTGGGGGCGGTGGAGGTGAAGGACGTGGGCTGCTCATGGCTCATCTGGGGAGGGTTTCTGTCTATAGCTCATCCTCTGGACTTAACGACCCCAGCTTGGATCATGTTTGTCCCGGTGTCCCCAGCTGCAAGGGCTGCTCTCACTGGTGTCCTTCTTACCCCTGAGCAGTCCCTGTCGAGCGGCTGGGGACTCTGAACACAATGGGAGTGTTGCGTCACCGTTTGTGAAACAGCCCATCCTCCGACCCAGGCAGTTCTACTGTGACAGCTGCCCCTTGGCACAGACCACTCTGGACACATGGCTTTGCTATGACACTGATGATCTCCAGGTCTTTGTTCCTTGTGCATTATTAGATACTCTTCTCAAAGAAGGTCCTATGATTTGAGCAGCTTGACAAGAGGGGCACACACTGAAAATCCTCATGGGATACAGTCTCTCTCTCTCTCTCTTTTTAAAGTAGGCTCCACGGTGGTCCAGTGTGCCCTATGCGGGGCTTGAATTTATGACCCTGAGATTGATCAAGACCTGAGCTGAGATTAAGAGTTGGACACTTGACTGAGCCACCCAGGGGCCTCCAAACCATTGGGGGGATATGGTCTCCCAAGAAAGGTGGTCTGGGGGTGGCAGTCAGTCAAGTCTTCCAAATGACAGCAGTCTCAGAGACAGGAGGGTAGGGAGGGAGACACACTCCAGAAGGTGTCACGAGACTCTGGATGTTATTTTTGTTTCTCATTAATTTTTGCCAAACACATCTGTCATCACCTTCCTGAAGGGATATGGCTCACACGCAGGTACACCCTTGCATTCAGAGCATCTGTGTGGTGTTGAGACCAGAGTATGTAGGCCTGACAGTTTCCACCTCATGGGTCTTCAACTCTGGGATGAGGCAGGACAGGTGGACACATGAGCTACCTAGGAAATGAAACAAAGGGAAGAGGCAAGTCAGGGAAAGTGGTCAGCACGGCTGAGTGAGGGAGGAGGTGAATTTAAGGTGCTAGATGGGACCGTGGTTATAGTTGAGAAGAGAAGGTCTTCAAAAACCCATCCTCATAGTATAGAGGAGTATTTGAGTGTCTTCTCCGAGTCTATGGGCCCATGTGTGTAGCAGGATGGTTGGGGTAGTGGTGGGTGGGAAGCATCAGAATATAAAGAAAAGAAAAACCCAAGGAAAAGTGTAATTTTAATTTCTACATGATTGCACAGACCAATTTTGCTCTCTTTTTGTAAACTGTTTAAAAACCTTTATTATATAAATGGCAAGATATGTTTATGTTCACCAACAATGCTCGTTCCACAGCACTCAGCCTGGCTGGCTTGTTTTAGCTTTGATTACCACTGGGGACACAGGAGCCGAAGTAGCTTCAGGTGGAGGATTCACAGAAAGGGCATCACTATGGGGGCTTGAAGGGACAGTTGTTCCCAAGCCTGGTTGCACAGTGGAATCACCTGGGAGTTTTGATAACACTGACACTTGGGCCTCAGCCTCAAAGATTTTTGTGTGATGGATCTGGATCTCAGTGGTCCAGATTTCTCTCCTGGTGATTCTAAGGTTTCAAGAACCACCACCCTAAAAAGGAATACTAAAGAGATGGGGGAGAGCTGATGAATTCTCACAATACCATGTTACTGGTCCCAGAGTTGAGTGTGTTCCTTGGAGAAAGAGGAACCAGATGCAAACACTGGAACCAGATAAATTAAAAAAAAAAAATAGAGAAATTGTCATCATATCAATCCACAAGGCAGCATTAGGATTGATGAGTCATTGCTGCTAATTTCTCTATCTGGGCCACCTGAGGCCAGGGTTATCTCAATTCTTGGGGTTCTGACCACGGCTATCAAGGGATGGGTTAGGGAAACCAGGACCTGCCCAGCCTGGAAGGGATACAGGAAGGGGGTGTGCGAGTTCTGTTAGGAAGGAAGCAATCATCATTTACTCAACGTGTCCTCGGAGGAGGATGGCTCATTAGGCGCTCAAAACAAGTCAGGGTCCCGTCACTTGCTCGAGGTACGGCGGCGTGGAAAGGGAGGAGCAGCTTGCAAGCCCCTGGCTGCTGGGCGTGGAGGCCCAGCCGGCTGCTGCCGGTACCCAGCGTCCTGCCCTCCCCGCACCAAGGTCCACGTGGGACCCTGGCCATTCACTCAGTTTCCCCGAGGGCCAGGCCTCAGGTGCAAAACGAGCGGATGGGAGTCAGTGGGTTTTACGCTGGAAAGGATACCTGGTGTGGCCGAGAAGCCTGGTATTAAGACGGTACCACCTGTAAGCTGCTTCTGCCCCCGGGCACATAGCAGTAACAATATAATAGCGGGGGACCCCCGAGTCGTATCAACCCGGGGCCTGGCGCTGGCTTACGGCATTAGTATCTGTCCTCTGCCCACGATGTGGGTGCTGCTCTGACCCCTTTTCACAGAAGAAGAAACGAAGGTACCGGGAAGGTAGTGGGTGCGGCAGGTTCGCAGGCCAGGGAGGGCCGGCCGGGGCCCGGGGGTTCGGGGGGCTCGGGGGCTCGGGGGGCTGACCGACACCGTCCTGCCCTTGGCTGGGGAGCGGGGGCCGAGAGCTCAGGGGCGGGGCGCGAGCTGCAATCGCCAACCCGTGCCCGGGGCCCCGCAGTCGGGGGGCAGCCCGGCCGCAGGTCCAGGGGGCGTCCCAGGTCACCCCGGGTGGGGCCACCGTGGCCGCCGCTCCGCGGTGCGGGGCGCCCCGGGCCCGCCGAGGATGCGCGGGGCAGGGCGGCGTCCCGGCTCCCCTGGGTAGGGCGCGGGGCACCCGGCCAGCTCGCTCCCGCCCGCGCCCGGCCCGGCCCGGCCCGGCCCGCCCCGGCGTCTCCGCCCGCCCCCGTCCGTCCGTCCCCGCCCGCGGCGCCCGAGCCCGAGCCGAGGCCGGAGCCGGAGCAGAGCCGGAGCGGAGCCGCCGCGCTGCAGGGGCCGCGCCCGCAGTCCCCCGGCGCCAGGGCGGCGCGGCTCCTGCTCCGGCCCCGCGCGGACCCCGGAGCCCAGCCGGAGCGCGGGCATGTGACCGCCGCGCCCCCTCCCGCCGCCCGGAGCGCCCCCCGGAGCGCCCCCTCCCGCCGCCCCCGCCGGGCCCCGCCCAGGTAGGAGGCCCCGCCGCGCCCACCGCGCACAAAGCGCCCTGCCCCAGTCACCCCTGCGTGTCAGTTTGTTGTGGAAGGAGGTGGCCGCGGTGACATCTGCGGGGATTTGGCGTGTTTTTATTCCCGCGTGAAGCCGGAATAAGGGTTGTTCAGATCCTTTTGGGGGGAACTTGCCGGTGGTCCTGGAGGGTAGTTCCAGGGTGTGCGTGCGTGTGTGTGTGTGTGTGTGTGTGTGTGTGTGACTTGCTTCCATGCTTTGGAGTCTGGCCAAGTTCAGCTGGTTCGGGAGGGCCCCGCTTGGGGGTTTAGGCTCCGAGGGATCAGTCTGGTCAACCAGATGAGGGACCCTGGAGGGTCTATACAGTGGGGGAGCTGACTTGCCCCCCCCCCCCCAAGACTGCCCTGAGTGTAGCTACAGACGCCAAGAGGACACTTGTGCACAACAGGCAGGTCCAGTACTTGGCAGTTTAAAAGGCCCTCTCCGTTTCCCTTTTATCCTCCCAGCAGTCTTGGGAGACACATGCTATTATGACTTCCCTTTCAGGGCAGAGTGAAGCGGAGGCGTAGACAGGGTTACTTACCTGGGGGACTGGCACCCAGAAGGAGGGCGATCCCTCTGGACTCCAAACCTATGCCTCTGCCTTAGGGCAGGATGGCTCCCATGGTCTGTGCCTACCAGGGCTCTCGCCTGTGCTGTGGAGGTGGTGTGGATTCCCGCCCCGGGCATCTGTCTGCAGTGATTCTTGGTGGCAGGAGATGCTCAGCAGATGGGCATGTCCCAGGGTTTTAGCCTCACAGCGTAGGAACCCAGTAAGGGACGTCTGGGCCACTGATACCATGGAGAAAAAGGTGAGCCGAGATCCATCCATCATTGGAAGGTGCTTTCTGGGTTACCCTGGCTTGGCACCAAACTTCTGGAAGGTGAGTATATAAAACGGAATTCCATGATTATTGGTGAACTGCGGAGAGCCGGGGGATGCGGGGTGAGGGGAGTGCTGGGGAAGTTTGCTGCCCCTTTTCCCACCCAGCTTACTGTGTACCGTGGGCATCTTTTTCTCTCTTGACTGCTTTTAATTTCTTATTTATAGTCCTATGTAATATTTCATTTACTATTCTATATTCACATCCTGTGTTATGTTTTATGCTAGACAAAAAGGCAGGGCCTTTGGGATGTGGAACCCCTTATTTGTTTTCAGTCTTATTTGGCTAGCTGCCACTGTACTGTGTGTGGAGCATCACTTGCACCTGTCCACCCTGGGGTAGCCTCCATGTAGTTTCAGAAAGATATTTGACTTGAATTCTCACATGACCTTGGCATGGCCAAACTAAACCTTTCTTTTTAAATAGGCTCTGCTCAGCCCTGTGGGGCATAATGTGGCAAGGCTTTCTTTATGGCTTTTTTTTTAGATAGTATCTTTTGAGTAATTCTTTTACTGTTGGTTAAACACTGTTAGATACTCTTATTTATTTAACAAATGCTTATTGAATGTCTACTATGTGCCTGGTACTGTTCCAAGTACTGAGGGTAGAGCCGTGAATGGGATAGATTAAAATCCCTGTCCTCTAATGGATATGAATCTTTTTGGTTGAAGTCCCAGGACAACTGCTGTCTTCCTGCATAAGGGGGGGGGTGTCTCTGAACTTTGTCTCATTAAATAGAGTGTGGGCACCCCCGGCTGCCCACAGGCAGGACAGCATTCAGGGTCTCCAGTGGAGAGGGCAGGAAGGTAACGGACACAGAGACAGCTCCGTGGTTCCTAAGGATTGGTAGGGGTGCTGAGATATACCCTAGGGCTTGGCTGTGCACTTGGAGGGAAGATGGAGAACGTGTAGTTGGGATGCATCAGTGGGATATGGTGCGTCCACCTGGAAACAGGTAGAGATGTTGTCAACAGAGCATCTTATTAACCAACGTGGCAAAGCTGGACAATTGCAGTGAACTACCATTGCACAGGGGGTGGGGAAGTGCAGAGATTAGGTTACATGACGGACCCACTGTGAACTTGTTAGTTGAAGGACAGTGGTCACGGGGGGGGCACTCGGCTGTTCACACCCCCCCCCCCCCAGTGATGTTCCCCGTCTGCTGCTGCGTGCAGGAACTGGGTTTGTGTTTTCCTTTCTTTGACGTTTTGAGGTTGTCAGGAGGGCTTGCAGGATCTGTGCTGTCAGCAGCTTTGTTCCTCGCTCCCTCCACCCTGCCCTTGCCTGCTGTGACCTCAGGAAATGCTTCCGAAGCCTCCTGGTCACGCTCAGCACTTGGGAGTATGTGGAGGAGCCCTGGTACCAGGGTGATCTCACCACGTGTGGAAAGGGGCTGGGGTTCCAGAAGGTCCCTGGTCACCTACATACCTTTGAACTCTGCACTGTCTCCCCTTCTCTTACACGAGGCAGAGTAGTGGAGGCTTCCTCCTCCACCCCATTCCTCCTGTTCCAGAAAGGATTTATAAGATGCCATAAATTAAAAATAGGATGAAAGAAAACCAAGAGTGGAGATGAAGTGGCGCCTTCAATGAGCCTAGCAAGGTGTCAAACGTAAACCTTCATGAACTCTAGATTTGCAGAGTTGCCAAGTGGGGCTGCAGGTGCGGCAGTAAGCAGGTACCGCAGCCTTGCCTGCACCATAGCATCGCCTGAGGTGCTCTGATGACAAATGGCAGGACTTGACCACAGACAGAGCAAACAAGCTAGCGTGGCTGGGGATGCGCCCAGGCACTGGTGTTTTTAAAGCCCCCAGGTGGTTCTCACGTGTAGCCAAGGTTGACAACACTGATGTACTTTCCTTTCAGTGGTGAGAGAAAGGAAACCTGGTGGGGCATAGCTGTCTGTGTCTTCAAGATACAAAGAAGTGCTCAGGAGAAGTAAAAAGAATTCCTGGTATGGAGAAAAACGGACCTTTCCCGTGCAGATCCCCTTTCAGGAGGTGCAAGGGCAATTTTAGGCTGTCTCTGGAAATGATTCTCCATTGCAAGTGTGGTCGGGTAACGGAGTTTCAGCTGGACTTAGGGTGCTAGTAGGAGGTGGGGGAGGTGGCCTGTGCACCCCAAGTTCTGCACATATGGCTTCCCAAACCAGAGAAGGTAAGGACCCCAGCAGATACAGTCCATGACTGCTGACCCTGAGTTAAATCAAGAGTTACATGCTGTCACTTAGATCAGTGCTTGTCAGCTCATTCAGAACCCCTTACCCCCTTTAATGCAAATACTTGCAATTCTAAAATGATATAATGAAACTTACCTGCAACTTAATTTCCAACTAATCAGTATACTAGCTCGATGTAGTAAAGAATCACAATGTGGATGGATGCTTAGGCAGAGCTAAACCGGAACCCAGTGTGGCTGGTAAATGTGCTATATAGACTAGAATGTAGGGTCACAGGGGATGGCTCCAAGTGTGGTCTGGAACAGAGGCATCTTGGTGGGGATCCAAGTACCACTGAATGATGAGTGACTTTTTCTCACGGTCTAAGGTCTAAATGGTAGTCGAAGGTAGTCTTGTCTGTTTTCACAGTAATCACATTCCTGGAAAATCCAGAATATATGAAAAGTGTGCCAACAATATATGTTTTATGTAAGCGTAGGATAGAGTTAGGCGCTAGGCTCCCCAGTGATAAAGGGCACGGAGGCTTGGAAGTCATGCACAGTCTTTACTTTGCAGAACTGCTTTGCATTGTACTGAAAGTCAGTCTACCACCAAATGCTTCATTTTGATCATCCAAAGTATCCCCTTCTCCATACTTTCACAAGTGCTCCCTTAGCAGCCAGACTGACCCCTTGGAGAACCAGTGCATTCCCCATATCACTTGGTCATAATGCCAAGTGGGCGCTGGCATAGCAGGGCACTGATGGGGTGTAAGCCAGCTGTCCATGTGCACTCATGTTAACTGTTAAAGGGTTGTGTTGGTGATGATAGAAACCAGAATGGTGGGGTCATGTCCAGTCAAGGGTGGCTAGTAAGGGACACAAAGGAATTTTAGAGAAGGATAGAAATGATCCATGTCTCGATGGGGTCTTCCTGGTGGATTCAGTTGGCACAGTAAATGGAATTATACACTTAGGTTTTACTGTGTGTGGCCCTGTATGCGTATTATAGCTCGGTAAAAAAAAAAACAAAAACAAAAACAAAAACAAAAACTCAGAGGAGTGAGGACAGAAAAATTCTTATTAGAGAATAATTAGTCCCAAGTTTGTTGTGGAAAAACAGACACTGTGATAAAATCCAATCCAACCACCCAGAGAACCTGGCCCATTCATGTTTGCGGCCCTCTAGTGATGGTAATCCTGTCCCTCTGTGCCTTATTTTTCCCTCTGCTGTGAAAATTCACATGAAACCACCAATCTGGTGGCTTTGTGCATTGTCATAGCTGAACAGCTTAGACTGCATAGCGACACCTGAAACCTCTGGGGCTATTTTTACTTTATCTCCAAATCCCTGTGCACGATAGGCTTTGATGGTTAAAAAATTTCCCTTGCCTCATTTGTGTGAGTAAATAAACCAGATGAATCTGCTATGAGGCAGGCTTTTGGATCATCTGATAGGAAAATTGCAAAAATTTCAGTGTATCTCAGGCTTTCTGAGATGATGAGTGTTTCTACTGCCTCTGTCGAAGGAGTGGTTTTCTTTGCTCATGGTTTTGGATAACTTTTTCTCTGGAGGAAAATCAGGCATAGCCACGCTGAACACACAGTTGGGTTGTAGGATGTCAAAGTGTGGTGGGGTGTCCGTCGCTCATCTCTGTAGAACAGAAACAGTCGTATCACACCGTGGTCAACCCCAGACTGTGCCACGTCCTTGTTCTGCCTTCCCTGTCTCAAGTGTGGAACCATCCTAGGGGCCCTGCTCAGTAATGTTAGGGTTAGATCGCTCTTTTGTGTCCTTTGTAGGTGTGACTTTGGGTGGCCTTCATGGTTCCGTTTCCCATGCGCGGGACCGGATAGAGATGGTTGTGGGTGCTTATGTAAGGCAGTGCCTCTCAGATTTTACCACCAAAGGACTCCTCTTGAGAAATGAAGAGTAAATGCTCCATCTAGCACTCCAGAGTGGCTCACCTGAAGAGCTATTTCTTTGATGACTCATGTTTTACATCTTGGAGATTTTTCTTTCCATTTTGTAATATAGCTGCGTTTTCTCTAATATAAAGATAACTCCACCCAGAAAAATCCTTGAGTCAAATCAGTACCCCAGAAAGTTGGACTCTGAGTTCCTTCACTGGCTACAGCTTCAGGGGATTTGCATATTCTAGACTAAGAAACTGGGACTCGTGGTAAGTCCAGGACTCTAAAGTATTTTCTACAAGCATGTGGTTCTATGGCTTTATGAGTAAGTTCCTTTATGCCTTGTCTTTAAAACTAACATTTTTGGTCTTAACAGCATTGGAGACTGTTTAGTTGCTGTTTGAGTCCTTATAAGAGGTGAAGATCATAATTCCAGGCTTCATTTTAATGCCATGCCCCATTCCCCCTACGTGTTCACGGTGGTTCTCGGTAGAACAAGGAGGTTGTGACGATTCATGAGCTGAGGAGCCTGCGTTAGTCTTTACTTCTTCCAGGGACTATCCACAGTCCCTTCTCAGTTATAGTCAATTAGTTGGAGCCAGATTCTCTGAATATTTCTCTGCTGTGTCAAATATACACATATATACATGTTGGATAATGTTCGGGATGAGAAGTCGTATTAAACAATGCTGTGTATAGATTTGTAAGTGTGAAGAGTGAGCTGGTATTAGATGGAGATGTGGAAAGTACCATTAGGATTTCTGTTTAAATTTCGGATGTGAGTCCCTTCAAGTCCCTGGAAGGTGGAAGAGGTGGCTTCTGCTGCTGTGTTCTCTTTCTTCTTGGGTTTCTACAAGTTTGGCTGCTGCAGAACTTCCCTTAGAGCCAGGCAAGAGAGGTCCTGTCCAGGCCCTGTACTTTGGAGGGTTCTACTCTGCCTCCTGGCCAGTTGCGTGCCTCAGCACGGCCAGGAGTCTGTAGGGCTAAAGGGATGTGCCTGCGTGGAACCTGTGCCCATCAGCATGGCCACGATCCAGGTACCTAGGGTCCCCGAAATTCGTTGGCCTAACAGCCTGGGCAAAGCATATACAGGCCTCTTTCTTAGGCCATGCCCCTATGAATGCCACAGCCAGTGTGCCTCCCTGGTCCGACTGGCCCTGGCTGTGCAGGTGTGGGGAGGACAGACTTCAGCCTTGGATGTGTGGGCTGGGCTGTCTGCCTGCATGTGTGCCCAGGGCCCCTCATGATGTGTGGCCGATCCGGGGGCAATCCAGGGAGTCCAACTTGGAGATTAATGTCGACAGAAAGAGCATGGGCCATGCCAGGGGCTGCTCCATGCAGATGCTGTATGGGAAAGTGCCTGATGTGTGGGGTGTGTCTGATGCGTGCCACCTCTGTCCTGTGCCTGGCTGCTGTCCTGGAAGGCAAACTGCACAATGTGGGGGAATTCCTCAGGAATCAGAAGGAAATTCCTCAAGGTTGTAGGAAATTCTTCAAGAATAAGAAGGCGTTAATAGATGCTGTGTGGCCACAAAGTGGGCATAAACACCTCTTCCCTCCGCCCTGGGGCCCTGGGCCTTGTGGAAGCCACATGGGTTCTGGTGACTGTCCCTCTGCAGCCCTCTCCCCCACCCCCCAGCTGTCACTTTTCCTGTGTCTGCACCGGGCATAGACTTCCTTGCAGACTGACAGGACAGCTAGCAGATGAAGCTAGCCCTTCCTGGAAGCGGCTTCTGTTGGAGGCCTGTGTGTTCACTGTTCATTCTTAGACTTCACCTCTGCTTCTGTAATTTAGTACATGTCGAAGTAGGTCGTCCCAGGTCTAGTAGGACGTCGCTGTACGCCTCCCATTCGCATTTCCATTTTATTTTCAACAGACAAGTAGCTTCGCAGGGTTCTCCATGTGCCACAGAGTCATGGTGTGATGTACTGGTTTCCAGATGTGTTGTAATCACTGAAAAGCTAGGGGAACTGTACTCAGGAAGTTCACATTGGCCAGCTCTTTTCATGTGATTGTCATAGAAAGCTGTGCTTCCTGTCTCCACACCCCAGAGCACGGCAGTGAGTGGACCAGGCTTCTAGGGACAAGGGGCAGGGGTGACCAGTCGAGGCTGCCTGTCGTGCCAGGCCCCAGCTGACTGCCCTCACTGGGCATCAATACCTCTAGGCGCTGCCACCGAGCCTCTACACAAGGGCTGGAATCTGCTATGGAGGAGATGGTAGGCAGGGCGGGAAATTTCATATGTAAAACAGACATCACCGCACCTCGGGGTAGGAAAGGAGCAGTGTGTTAGGGCTTGCTAATTTGCTGAGAGCATTGGTCCTCTCCCTTCCTTAATCCTTTTATTTTATGCGGGGAAATTCATCCAAACAACACCACAGTGGCATAAATCTGTGACAGTTTTGATTGTTAATACTTTCTAAACATATTTTGAATTTTACTCAGAAACCACTTTCAAAAATCACAACAGATTTTGCTCAGTTGCCAGGGAGAGTCGCTCCCAGCGTCTGCTCTCCCTCCTTCTGTTCTCCCTCAGTGTCCTCCCTGGCTTCCTGGCTGTGCACCCTTGTGAAACCCCTGAAGTAGTAATCTTCCTTTTCCAATGTGGTTCCCGGCCTCATAATGGTTGCCCTTGCATTTCTCTTCTCTGACTCACACTCAGTACCCGTATTCCATCCTTTCCTCCTCTCTGGATTCGAAGCCAGATTTTTGTCTGTGTGTTGTCTGATGTGAAGATGTTGGAGAGATGAATCCCCCCTTCCCTCCCTTCCTTCCTGAGCTCTTACCACATGCACAATGAGTAGGTTGGGGCCCTCTTCACCGGAGCATGGGAGAGGGAGAGGATCTTCTCTGTATCTTTCTCTTCTGGCCCAATTAGAGAAGACCAGCAACTAGGAGAGCCACAGCCACTGCCCGAACCCTGAGTCTCAGAGCCAGAGGTCTGAGGCAAGGGGCCCTGTGCCAGGGAGAACCTATGTGACTTGATGCTCCTGGCTCTGGAGGAAGAGGGTGTCTCCAGGGACCCCCGGGAGAGGCCTCTGATCAGAATCTGCTCACAGCTAGTCAGAAGTCCCAGAAGAAGCAGGCTGACTCAGATGGAAGAACCAAGTGACGGCTCCGGGAAGCACCATGGGGGCACCATGGAGGCAGAATGGCAGAGTGCTTGCAGTTGGGCAAGGAGAAGAACCCGTGATTCAAGTAGCAGAGGACAGGAAGAAGAGACAGTGAATATAAAAATTATTTTAAAAACTTTCTGGGGCAAAGAGGAATAGAGAAAATGAAGTGGTTTAGGGGGCTTGGGAAGTCAACTCTGCAAAGCGTTTCCTGGACTTTCCAAGTAATTTCATTTCGTGTCATCCTTCCCCCATCCTCCCTCTCTCCCCCTCTTAATTTCTCTGCCATCCCCTATACCTCCCCACCCCCAGGCTGCACTCCTTCCTGAGCCATGCTAATGGAGGTGGGGAGGGCGCTGTGCCTAGGACAGGGGCCAGGAACCCAGGAACATCAGGGAGTCTTTGACTTTGTATTATGAATCCTGTAGATAAGCCACTGTGCCTCTGACCCCCTCATGTTATGCTGTGTACCTTCCCATCAATCTAACATGAACAATCAGGTGGTAATTAATCCATTTAATCTAAGCAGAGTGTCGGTGTTGTCTTAGTCAGGCTGTTTTATTGATTGGACATTAAAAGGCGTTATGCTTCAGCCTTACCAGCATTTCAAAGACCCAAGGAAATGAATCAGACCTGGAAAAAACCACCAGACTCCAAAATGTTAAAAGTAAACTGTAAAACCAGGGAATGAATGGTGGAATGTCTGCAGGACATGACAGGTAGAGCAGTCACAGCTCAGCTTTTTGGAAGTTTCCAATTCTGTAACTGGGAAGGCAGGAGTATTGATACGCGTGGTATAAGGAAGCCTGAGGACTCACAGTGTACCTGTTCTTAAAAAGGGCCTGTTCATTTTTTCCTGGCATCTGTTTCTCTCTGAGCTCTGAGCTCTGTTCTCCAAGTGCATAAAGTGGTGAGCTGCCCATAGGTGATTCAACCTTTCTGCATCCCTGGACCCAGTGGGATGTGACAGGTTGTGTGTGTTTATTCCAAAAGAGATGGTGATTATCAACCTCTTGGTAGTCCTCACCCCCGTGACTCGATTTTCTGAGCCTCAGAGGACAGTAGAACATGTTGATCTTTAAATGTGTGACTCCTTTTTGTCAGCTTGTTTTGGGGTTTTTTTGGATACCTCTTGAGGTCTGCACAGTGATCAGTGACTTTAAGCTTCTTCACTGCAGCTCACACCGTCAGGTGCACTTCCTTCCTCAGGTGGACTTGTCCCCTTGAAGATGCAGACTCCATCCTGCGAAGCAGGACTGCTTCACACAAGAAAGGGCCATCTTCAACCTAACAGGGCTACTTCCCCAGCTCGGGCCTGCCGGCCTTTTCTCACAGATAGGTGGAGTCTCCGACCTCAGCTTCAGGTGATCCTGGCATATCTCTTGTTGTGTACAACACATTCTGTTTGTCCATACAGTTTCCTTTGGGATAGCTCCATGGTTTTGTCTGATTTCTGAAGGGGTCTGTGGCCCACAGCTCACCCACTTTCCCGGGGTGACTAACCTACTACTACGGATTGTGACCTCTGTGATGATGGCTGTCATTGCACTGTGTGCTGTCCAGTTCCAGCACATTCCAGTGTCTGCATCACTCAGCTATCAGCTGACACTTGGATTTGATATTTGGCAGCCCTGCTAGCTAGCCCCAGCAGACCCAGGGCATCTCCTTGGGCTGCCTGTTGTTCTGGAACCTGTCCTTACCTGGCCTGGCTCTCACTGATCCCCACCTGAATGAATCGGGGCTGGTGCATCCTAGACCCCCTCTGTCAACCCTCCTCTCGCTGGTCTCTGAGTGAGTCTCAGATACACCCCCTTTCTTGTCTGTCTCTTACTGTAGGCTGGCTCATGGTCCCATCTTCCCTCATCTCGACACCCTTTCACGACAACCTGCTCTCCCTGCCTACCCTCTTGTCTCTGATTTATATTCCACATGGGTGCCAAGATTTCTATAAAAAATGGAATCTGATTGTACACCACTCTATGGCTTCACACCTTAAGTGATTTTCTTTTTTTGCCACCTACAAATTGCAGTCCTAGGGCAGCCCCAGGTGGCTCAGCGGTTTAGCACCACCTTCAGCCCAGGGCCTGATCCTGGAGACCCGGGATCGAGTCCCATGTCAGGTTCCCTGCATGGAGCCTGGTTCTCCCTCTGCCTGCATCTCTACCTCTCTCTCTGTGTCTCTCATGAATAAGTACATAAAAAATCTAAAACAAAAACAAATTGCAGTCCTAACTCCAGAGCCAGGCTGGAGTCTGGGCACTGTCAGCCTCCCCAGCTTTGCTTCTTGGCTTCCCATCTTTGGTTTATGCTCCAGAACTGGAGGGGACTGGTCTCCCCCAAGTGCTCCCCACCACCTCATGAGGTTGAGGTAATACCTCATCCAGGAGTCCTGCTCCGGGCTGACTTAGGGCCCTGGGCATTCCTCTCCCCATAGCCACCCCTGCATCACTGTTTAATTCTGTGGATGTTTCTGCTTTCCCTGCTGACTAATGACCTGCTTGAGCCAGACTCAGGGTCGTCATTCCTGTTTGTTCCCAGGGCCAAGTGTGGATGCAGGCATGTGGTAGATATCCAATATACATTTGTTGAGTTCACTAGTGAATGAATAAAGAGATGAATGGATAGCTGAAAACATTTCACCAAAACTTGTGCTTGTCATCAGCACCAGGGGTGATTTATAATCGCTAACATTTGAGTGTGACCACCTGCCAATGTCCTACACCCTCACATGTGACAACTCATTTCATCCTCAATAGCTGTGTGTGACAGATACTGCTGGCATCATCCCTATCTTGTCAAATGCGGAACTAAAAGTACAGAGGCTGAGCTTTGATCCAGTGTGCCAGTGATGGGGTGTGTGGGATGCATCTGTGATCACATGTGGCTTATGCCTAAATTATGGCCATCTTGAAGAGTGGCTTCTTATTTCCTTATTTTATGTCATTATTATTATTGTCTCTGGCACTAGCGCTCTTCCTGGCATACGGCAGCACACTGATGCTCTTGAGAGACCTCCTTACTTGGCCACCCTTTCAACTACTGGCAGTACAAGTCTAGTCAGGTTTGGCATCATCCTTGGAATTTCTGTGTTGTTTGGGGTGCCTAATGGGACTTGTGTTTGTTTTTGTCAGGAGTGTGGCTAGTTTGATCTTGGGTATATGTATCTTTACCTCCTTCCTTCCCATTGTCCTTCCTTGGACATATGGCCCCATCTCCTGGCCTGGAGCTGACCCTCTTGCCCTAAGGTCCTGGGGACTGATACAGATTCAGAAGGTCCCCTGTTGAGAGGAAGGAGCCACTCTCTCCTCCGCTTTTTCTAAGAGCAGTTCGGGGGCAGGTGGAATAAAACCTGTACCCATGGGGCTTGGCTTTTGTGTTTTTTATAGACTATCAGAGTGGGAATTGCTCAGTGATCATCTGACTCCTTGCCCACTGTACATATGAGGAAACTGAGGCCCAGGGAGGTATTGTGTCGAACATCACACTGCCTGGCAGTGGCAGGCCATTAGCCTTGGACGAATCAGCATTTCCCTACAATTACTTCAGAATTACATCTTCAGATATCATCTGTATAAAACTCACCCTGGCACCTTCCTTTTCTTCTCCCATGCTTAGTAATCAAGCAAGTCCGATCTTGTAATTGCAGGAACTAACAGCTGGCACTGTTCAGTTAGTTTCCTGGTGTCTTTATGTTGTTTTAGATAAACTAACATGAGCAGTTGATTGGCCTGGAACTGGCCATCAGGAAATATTTTAACCCTTTATTTTCTGCCTCTCTCTCTCATGAAGCCTTAAAATACACATCCACACAGTTACAGAAAGAGCTAGTAAGCCAGGTTGCTAGACTTATTTCAATATTCTAAATATCGGTTAGAAGTAAATGTGATAATCAATTAATGTGGGTGAACCTGGGAGAACGCCAATTTATGTGAATAAAATGTCAGAGTTACATGATATTTAAGGAATGTGGTCTTACTGCTGAGGTAGGTTTCAAGGCTTGAGCCAGGCTTAAGGATCTCATCCTCATGTGTGGGGCAAACTGAAGAAACTATAAAAGGGGATGTCTGCCATGCTTCGAAGGTCTTTTTTTTCCTCTTTTCTGTCTTTATTTAAAAAGCCCATTGTGACATCTTTTATGTGTTTTAATACCACTTCTTAACTATAACATTTTACAGCTAATACTCAAATGATTGCACGCCATTAGAGTCTGAATTAGTGATGTCTTAGTAAAATATGTCTTGTGCTAGTAATGGACTTATAGCTACAGATAATATAAACAGGTTTTATGTCCTATAAAAATTAAAGGGCAGGTGATTTTAAAACATGAAACTACATTGTTTAGTCTGGACATTGCCCTTGAGATTGGGTTAGAGAGCATAGCCATTTCTTTGGTTAATTTGTCGTCCCATGGGCTTGGGTTCCAGGTGCAGTGGCATGTGTGGCAGTGACAGGCTTGTCACGGTGCCTGCCCTCACAACGCTTCCTGGCCTGGGATAGCCGCAGTGAGACATGCCAGGGGCTAGGAGGAGGGCCTGGCTGGGCCATGGGTCTGGGTGGGAGGACAGTGATGGGGCTGAGACCTGATAGATGAGGGAGGTGGCCAGGTGAAGGGAGGGGGACCAGTGAAGGCAGAGGCTCTGAGGTGGAGAACAGGGCAAGGGGAGTGTGACTGCAGACTTGGGTGAGGGACAGGGGGGCAGGGCCTTGAGTTTGGCAAAGTAAGTCAGAGCCTCCATACATAGAACCTGTATGCTCTGGCTAAGAAATTTGCTGGGGAGCTAGTGGAGGTGTTTTGAAAAGATCATTTGGTAAATGTAAGTCTGTAGACTCTGGATGGGAAGGAAGTAGTGTATGTCCATAGGCAAAGAGACCAGTGAGGGGCCTGTTGCCATAATTAATCCAGGCAGAGCTGGTGATTCCTTGAGCCGGAGGGGTCAGCAGTGGGTGAGTGAACCGGGCCACTTGACACATGCTGGCTAGGGTGAGTGAGAGAGGAGCTCTGGGGACGGCTGCGTCAGGGTCCTTAACCTGGGTCTCCTGTTTTGTGTGTAGGTGTGTGTGTGTGTGGCTGGGGTGGGGCAATGCTGTGCCTGTCATGGAGGTGGGGAGAAGATGAGTTTAGTTGGGGGTCTACTGAATAGGAGGGATTCACAGGTCCTCAATTTGTGCAGAAGTTCACCAGGGGTATGAGTCCAGAACTTACAACGTGTCATGGTCAGGGCCCTGTTCAGGAGCACTCACGAGGAACTTTCCAAAGGAAAATGAGGCTGTGTTGAAACTTAACTTCATTTGGGATTGAGCAGTTTAGAAGGGTAGGCAAAATTGTGATTTTTTTTTCTTTTTCTCATCAATAATTGATATTATTTTAGTGCCATTGTTTTATCGAAATGGGCACGTTTTCCTTCTAGCATCGGTCAAGTACCTAAGCTGGTTACATCCCCTGCCATGTATGTGGGCAAAGTGTTATGCAGTTGGTCATAATTACCAGGACCTCAATTTAATCTATAGCCCTATCGCTGACTGATAGCTTTTGAGGCTGATGCTATGTTGATGTGGCCTTCTAAACCACTCAGGAGCTGAGAGGCTTTGTTTTTGGTTGTTTTCTTTGATAAGATGAGTACACGCTCACTGTAGAAATGTTAGATAAAAAGCCTCAGAGAGGGGGAAAAACCATTCAATTTCTATATATTGTTATTATTATTATTTTTTTTTAGTCTTCTTTGTTGTGTTTCTAGGTAGCTGTCAATCATTTGGTACAAACAATTTAGTTTGTCTTTCTTATAAAATGAAGGTGTGATCTTTGAGCTGCACCTAGAAGTATGGGAAGACTTTTTGTAAGTGGGTCTTAGCAGTGGGGTGCATTCCAGCTGGAGAATAAATCCACACAAGTTAGAGGCAAGCTGGTTTAGATAATTTGGATATAATATAGATTAGATTTGGGGGAAATTTGAATGGGAAACAAGATTGGAAATGAATATTGGGACAGATGATAGAAATTTTGTTAATCTTGGGGATCCCTGGGTGGCTCAGCAGTTTGGTGCTTGCCTTTGGCCCAGGGCATGATCCTGGGGTCCCAGAATCAAGTCCCACATCTGGCTCTCTGCATGGAGCCTGCTTCTCCCTCTGCCTGTGTCTCTCTTCCTCTCTCTGTGTCTCTTATGAATAAATAAATAAAATCTTAAAAAAAAAAGTTTTGTTAATCTTAAATTGTTTGAATTTGTCCCCAGTTCTGACCAGAAACATGATCATATTGATGTACGGAGACTAACCCATCATTGTGACTTGGGGGTGAGGGTGGAGGCAGGTGGGAGTTAGTGTATATGGTTTTAGAGATTTTTCTGAAGTAGTAACATTTTCATTTTTGTTTCGTGTCCATTCCTCTCTTTTCCAGGAGAATATGAAAGAGTTACTCAGGCTTGTTTGTTTCATAGCTATACTCATTTCTTCTCTGGAAGCCGGTAAGTTAAGCATTTCCTCATATTCTTGTTTGCTGAAAAACTCTTTTATTTAAAATACATGAAGTACCTTCCCTGACAGAGTCATTTTTTTCCTCACCTGTTTCTGTTGAATTCCAGAACGGAGAGCCCTGGTCACAGAACTGTATTGTACATTATCTTATTTACAGATTGGGGAACTGAGGCCCAGTGAGGCTAAGAACTCACGTTCATGTAGCTCGTATCAGAGCAGGCCTTCAAATAAAAATAAATAAAATCCAGGCCTTCAATGTCAAGGCCGGGCCTCCTCTGACTTTGTTCCTGACTGAAGAGTGTGATGGGAGATCCTGGCTTTCATTCAGAAGAGGTGTTAAATGTAGTCATTATGATCCCACAGCTGAGAACCGTCAAGAGACAGTTCTTTTTTTTTTTTTGGTCTGGCTTCTTTCAGTCATCATAATTATTTTTGAGATCTATTCATATTATATAAATTGTTACTATTTTATTACGTGGTAATTTTCTGTCATAGGGGTATATCACCATATATTTATCCATTCACATTTGATGGGAATTTCAGCAATTTCTAGTTCTTGGCTATTCAGTTAGTGTTCAGGTCTTTGAATGGACATATATTTTCATTTTTCTTAAGTGAATACCTAGGAGGGGAATGGCTGGGTTATATGGTTGGCTTATATTAAACTTTTTGAGAACTTACTAAAATGTCTTCTGAGCGGTTGTACTATTTTATACCCTCACCAGCAGTAAATGAAAGTTCAGTATGTCACCAACACCTGATATTGCCAACCTTTTAAATTTTAATACTGAAAGGAATAATATCTGTAGTTTTATTTTTTTTAAGATTTTATTTATTTATTCATGAGAGACACACAGAGAGAGGCAGAGACACAGACAGAGGGAGAAGCAGGCTCCGTGCAGGGAGCCCAATGTGGGACTCAATCCCGGGTCCCCAGGATCACGCCCTGGGCTGAAGGCGACGCTAAACCGCTGAGCCACCCGGGCTGCCCTGTTTGTAGTTTTAATTTCCATTTTCTCGTTAGTGATAATGAACTTCTTGTCATGTGCTTTTTTTTTTTTTGCCATTCGTATGTCATAATTCACTTTATCTGTTTTGTCTGGCTTATACTAATAACTTGTCTTTTTAAAAAAATTACTGCCCTCAGGCTTATGGTATCCATTTTTAACTTGCCTCTGTCTACTTTCAGATAATACTATGCTATTTCACATATGCCATAAAAAACTTAATATTAAATCCACTTCTCCCTTCTTGAACTTTGTCCAGTTGTTCCTATACATCTTACTTTTTCATATGTTATATATCTCACAATACTTTTAAAATTTTTGCTTTAAACATTCAGTTATCTTTAAAGAGATTTAATAATGCTATGCCTTGAAGTTCACTAATCTTTTTTTCTGCAGTGTCAAATCTGCCATTAATCATATCCAATGTATTTTTTAAGTCAACATTATAGTTTTCATCATTAGAAATTTAAAAAAATCTTTTATATCTCTACTCATCATGTTTGATATAGTATTTAAACAAATGGAACATAGTAATAACTATTTTACTTTTTCAATCTATTAATTCTATCATCTGTGTCATTTCTGGGTCTGCTTTGATTTTTTTTCTTCTTCTTCTTTTTTTTTAAAGATTTTATTTATTTATTTGAGAGAGAGCATGAGCATGAGTTGGAGGAGGGACATAGAGAGACGGAGAAGCAGACTCCCCTGAACAGGGTGCCTGACTCAGGGCTCAATCCCAGGGCCCTGAGATCATGACCAGAGCCAAAGACAGATGCTTCACTGACTAGGCTACCCAGGCGCCCTGATTATTTTCTTCTTCTTATTGATTGTATTGTCCTGCTTCTTTGCATACTTAGTAATTTTTTTTTATTTATTTATGATAGTCACAGAGAGAGAGAGAGAGAGAGGCAGAAACACAGGCAGAGGGAGAAGCAGACTCCATGCACCAGGAGCCCGACGTGGGACTCGATCCCGGGTCTCCAGGATCGCGCCCTGGGCCAAAGACAGGCGCTAAACCGCTGCGCCACCCAGGGATCCCATACTTAGTAATTTTTGATTGAATGCTAGGCATTGAAGATTTTACCAGTTTGGGTGCTGGATATTTTTGTATTACTAAAAATGTTCTTGAACTGCTCTGCTACAGGGTTGTTACTTGGAAATAGTTGATCCTTTCCGGTTTTGCTTTAAAGCTTAATTAGTCAGAAAAAGGTTTACTGTAGGCCTAAATAGCTGGTCAAAACCCTCTGAGTACTCTCCCTGATTAATAAGTTTTCCATTCTAGCTGTTGAGAACAGCAGTATGTGCTCCAGTGGATAGTCACTCTAATCCTTTTGGCAATTCTCACTCTGACTTGGGATAGTTTTCTTATGTGCTTACACTAATTGGTACTCAGCGGAAACCTTGAGGGAGACTGTATAGATCTCCAAAACTCTCTCTATATATATCTATACCGCTCTAATCCCTTTGGTACTCTGACCTGCAAACTTGTGATTTACCTGGATTTCCAGCTCTATCTTCTCCATTCAGAGAGAAGACTGGGCTCTGCCTGTGTTTCCTCCTTGTGATGTCATGACCTAGAATCTTTCTCTGGACAATAATTTGGGAAAATTGTAGGGCTCACCTACTTTGTTTTCCATCTTTCTGGTATTTCTGTTCTTTGTTCTTTGATGTTCAATGTCTTGAATATTGTTTCATATACTTGGTCCATTTTTTCTTTTTTCAGTTGTTCAGGAGGGAGAGCAAATCCAGTCCATTTTGTACTGAAGCAGATTTCTCTCCTGCTACATTAGCACCAATTTTTAGATGAATAAAGAGGGGATAGAAAGGTTAAGTAACTTTCCCAAGGGCACACAGATAGTGAGTGACAGGACTGGAATTGAATATAAATCTTTCAGACTTCCAAAGGGATGCTTTTAATCATAAAGCTGTTAAAACTCATACATAATATGAATTGATGTATTTTATAATTGCTGTGTTTATATGTTGATATTACATTAATTTTTCACAGAAGTTGCTTCGTTCTCTTTTTTCCTTTTTAAGATACATGTGAGGAACGTGAAGAACCAGTAATTTTAGTTTCATCTGCATTTGAAATTGATGTCCGTGCATGTTTTTTAAACCCAAATGAAGAGAAAGGCACTATAATTTGGTATAAAAATGACAGTAAGACACCTATATCTATGGAAGTAGACTCTAGGATTCATCAGCACAAAGATAAACTGTGGTTTGTTCCTGCTAAGGTGGAGGACTCGGGACATTACTATTGTGTCGTAAGGTAAGAAAGGTATTAATGCGTTGCAAACATGTGTTCTGTGTGCCTGCAAGAGTTAAGGATAAAAACATCTTTATGCTGAATTCACCTATTTTGATTTATTTTAGGAATTCAACTGACTGCCTCAAAATTAAAATAACTGCTAAGTTTGTACAGCATGAGCCTAACTTGTGTTACAACACAGAAGCAGTATTTAAACAGAAACTACTTGTTGCGGCAGATGGACAACTTGTGTGTCCTTATATGGATTCTTTTAAAAATGAAAAAAATGAGCTTCCCAAAATACAGTGGCATAAGGTAATTTTATATTAAATATGATATTTTACTTTTGCAGCAAATAATAATTTTCTGCCTTAGACAATAAGGTGAATCTGCAGACTACTTTTACTTTGATGTATTGTTTGCTTTTGCGTGGTGAAATTAACGGGAATTTTTTTTAGGGTTGTAAGACGGCGTACATTTAATTTGCAGTTTAAGGAAAGTCTTACTTTCTGTTAATTTTATTTGATGAGATAAAGTTGAGAAAAGTATAGTAGAAATAAAGGATATTTAAAGATAAGGCTGATTATAAATTTAAAGTTTTTGAGAGATCCCTATTTATTATAAAAGATACTATTTTTTGGTTTTGTTAAAAACATTAAATGGTCCTTACATAACTGAGTGGTTTCTGTAACTGTCTTAAAAGTGGATTGGCTAGCAGTCCATGGAGCACGTCATGTTTTGGTACCTTTGATATATCCAGTTTTTTGGTGCTTACATGGGGAATCATCTGGTAGAGGTAAAGAGATACAAAATAAATAATATCAATGCAGAAAGGAAGTACAGCATTACTAAGAAACTGGTATTAGCAGTCTGCCCTCAAATATGTTTTCCTTGCAGAGTAAATTTGTCTTCACTCGTCTTCAAAGTGCAAGTCTCATAGGCATAAGAATGTAATATCCTGGGAATATAATTGTGACTATTGCCAAAAAAAATGCTGTATTAAAACTTGTACGCAAGGAACATAGTCATATATTCCTGTATGTACTGAGCTTGTGATCATGTGTCTGTGCAAAATAGAGGAGAAATAAACACATGTATGATGATTATTCTTGTAAATTCCCCTGAGGCTTTTGATTCATATATGTTTGGATTTATATGTATATATGTATATATGTGTGTATATATATATATATATATATATATATATATATATATAATCTGTATCTGTACACACCACCTACACACACTACCCACATAAAACATTTGCCAGTGTGAAAAAATGGAGTTTCTTTTCCTGGTAGGCTGGGGAAAATCATTAATTGGTTTTAATTATGTCTTTCCTCTTCCTCCATCTAGGATTGCAAACCTCTGCTTCTTGACAATATAAACTTTATTGGACTGACAGATAGACTCATCATAGCGAATGTGACTACGGCGCATAACGGGAAATATACTTGTGGAGCATTTTATACATACTCCGGAAAGCAATATCGTATTACCCGGGTTATAGAACTTACTACTATAGGTAAGTCATAGCTCCAGTCGTAGGAGTTTGAATCTGCGAAGGCCTGGAAACCATGATTCTAATATTACCTTCATTGTTCAGGGAGGAACCAAACCCAAGAGAGGCTCGATGACTTGCCAAAGGTCACATGGCTTTAGCTTTTTTGTTGCTAATATTATATGCATGTTTTGCATTCTTGCTTCAGATGCAGAGCTGATTAGACAAACATTAGGACCTATGTTTTCCAACTGAAGCAAGAGCCTTTTTCTTTGGTATGGCTAACGATGGTTCTTCCAGAGAGCTCTGGGGTTCCCTGTGGCTGGTATAAGACGAAGAGCAATTTTGAGCACTTTCACTTGGGAGGACTGAGTATCTAGCAGTAAGGAACACTGACTTGATGGGGTGGACACTAATGGGCTTTGGAATATGTTGCATTCCCAGAGTGCACTCTATCTCTTATAAGTTTCGTGTTAGCTCAGTTACTTTACTTCTCTAAGCCTGTTTCCTCCTCTGTAAGATGATACAACCTTCCCAGGTTATTGGGCAGATTAGAGATCAAGTACGCTCAGCTTGTGATCATGTGCCTGGTGCAAAACAGAAAAGAAAGAAATAGACATATGATAATTATTCTTGTAAATATTCCTGAGGCTTTCAGTTCTCTATTAACTATGTTTCACCTTAAAAGCTATTTTATAAGAAAATGCCCTCCTACAAATTACCTGGGGATGGGCAAAATGCTCAGCCTTTCTGTAAATATTAGATTTTGTAAGCTTTCAGTAATAAAAGAAGAGTTACTTTAACTAGAACTTTAAAAGTTAAAGGGGACCTTATTAGTAACTATCCTGAGACAACAGGCATAAATGGGGACTGCCTCAGGTAAACCCAAAATATGATCACCCTATG
Organism: Nyctereutes procyonoides; assembly: GCF_905146905.1. Taxonomy (NCBI): domain Eukaryota; kingdom Metazoa; phylum Chordata; class Mammalia; order Carnivora; family Canidae; genus Nyctereutes; species Nyctereutes procyonoides. The sequence continues at coordinate 41,782,916 of NW_026575049.1, read as the reverse complement.
TATAACTACGTTTTCTCAATTGTCTAATAATTAGTATTTCACAAACATTAATTTTATTGAATCAAAATTAACTCCTTGCCTGGGTCTTGCAAGCATCAGTGAATTATAATTTTCCACAGTCCTTATATCACTACCATCCTGAGTTTTTAGCAGCTTCTCTCTGACCATTAGGTACCTCTTCTTGGTCTGTCTTGACATACAGCAACCAGAGCAGCAGACAGAATTTTAGAGAGAACTAGGGAATTTTTTTATTTTTATTTTTATTTTTAAAAATATTTATTTATTTATTTATTCGAGAGAGAGAGAGAGACAGAGACACAGGTGGGAGAAGCAGGCTCCATGCAGAAAGCGCGATGTGGGACTCGATCCCAGGACTCCAGGATCACGCCCTGGGCTGAAGGTGACGCTGAGCCACCCGGGCTGCCCAGGGAATTTTTTTTTAATAGGTCAAATATGTTTTAAATACTCTCTGTCTTCTTTTTTGGTCCCTTTTGTAGAAATAATATATTTAATCACAAAAGAGAGTATTAGAACATTGGAAACAAAACATATTTTGTTTTCGTAAAACAAATATAAAGGAATTTTAAAATATTAATTGAGCATTTACTATGCACCTGGCACTGTTCTAGGTATACATTAGGGAACAAAAGAGACAGTATCCCATTCTGATGGAACTTACTTTTTTCTTTTTCTTTTCCTTTTCCCTTTACCTTTCTTCTTTTTTCTTTTTTATTTTCTTTTCCTTTCTTTTATTTTCTTTCTTTCCTTTTCTTTTCTTTTTTTTCTTTCTTCTTTCTTTTCTTTCTTGACTCTGATGGAATACTGGGCATTCCAGTTCATAATTTCTCAGGCTTGGCCACAGATCTACCTTTGAAGTCAATCTTCTTGTAAATAAAACTTAGATGAATTTCTGGAGCTCCTTGATACTTTTCTGCCCATTTTCTTAAATTATGCCAAATTGCTGGACATTCCACTCTTAGGTCATTACTATAATTACTAAATACAAGCAGGTATATCATGGATGGTCTGTGCTTCATCCACAGAGGTACCCTTCCACAGCTATTTGTTTTTCCTGATTTGCTTTAAGAGAGGCACTTGTTTCTGGAATCATGGTGAGGTGTGTGTTTGTAGCACCATATTCAACAGGTTCAGCAGAGCCCACCAGGCTGGGTAGCATGTATTTGTGGTTTTGCTGTCGCCTATATTGGTCTCCTTCCTTCACAACTCTTACCTTCTGCCTCCTACTGTCTATGCCTTGGGGACTTGTGGGAATATCTGGCCAGATGCCATGTGGTATATTTTGCTAACAGTTGTCACCAGTCGAGATTCTGATCTGTAACAGACTAAGAAGCCCTGCGGATGTTTGTCTTTCAGAAGAACACAAGCCTGTGAGGCCTATAATTGTGAGTCCAGCTAATGAGACAGTGGAAGCAAGTTTGGGTAAGTGGGTACCAGTCAGGATACGCTGAAATCATTATTTTGAAGTCATGATTAAGATAAACTCTACGTTTACTTCACATAACCGAAACCGTTTACCAAATAGATCTATAATTAGTGGGCAAGTGGCACAGATTATATCTTAAAATTTTTCTTTGGATTTCCTGCCTCTCATGGCAGAAATCTAGCCATGTCTGATTTGTCCACCCTCACTTTCCTGTGGGTCCTTATAAAAGCACCAGCCAAAGGCTAAGTTCAACAGAACTAGAAATGAAAAATCTAATTTTTCTGAGTGGCACAGGATGGATTTCTTTCTTTAAAAAAAAAAGATTTTATATATTTATTCATGAGAGACACACATAGAGAGGCAGAGATATAGGCAGACAGAGAAATAGGCTCCCTGCAGGGAGCCTGATGTGGGACTCGATCCCAGAACCCTGGGATCATAGCCTGAGCCAAAGGCAGATACTCAACCACTGAGCCACCCATGCATCCCCAGAATGGATTTCTTAAGACCAGAGTTAGGCTTTTAGACGGAAGTGTACAATAACAGACCAAAAAGGAAAAGTATTTTTCTGGAATGACCATCAAGTCAGTGAATTTTTTTATTTCAGGAACAAAGGCACAATCTTAGAAGCATCCAGACCTACACTATATAATGCAATAGCCAATAGCTGTATGTGGCTATGTACATGTAAATTTAAGTTGAGTAAATTAATTAGTTCAATTAAAAATTAGTTCTTCAGTCACATTAGCCATATTTCAAGGGCTTAATAGCCATATGTGGCCAGTGAGTTCTGTATTAGCACAAATATAGAACATTTCTGCCTCCACTGAAAATTATATTAAAGACCATTGATCCAAACATAAAAACAGATTTTCCTATTGGAGGACCAAAAGCCAGGCTGGAATACAAAGTTCTCTTCTGTAAAAGTACCTGCATGAAGACCTTGAATGATTGTACAGAGATTAGAAGGTAGAAGTTTGTGACGAGTGGATTCTGTACTTGGCCAAGTTGTTATTCCTGGTGGAAGGGAATATAAAGACATTCGTAGATATAAACAAAGATGTGAAAACTCACAATTAAATATAGACCAGTAGAATCTAGAGTAGTGTTCCTCAACCCTTTTCTTCCTCATTAATGCTCCCCTGTAGAGCCTAACAAGGCACTTACCTCCTCCAATCCTCTTCCCTTCCTCCTTCCTCAGTCGTAATGCCCAGATAGACAACAGATATCTGTTGATGTATCGTGGCACTTGGCAGGGCCACAAACCTTTGCAAGATCTAGGATTTTCTTGCCCTTTCCCCAAGAACCACTTTTTGCCCTGTTGACTGTAGCTTCTATTAAGAATTCATGTTCTAGAGGTACACAGTTTGGAGCTCTCAAGTTCAGGGGGCAGTGATCTCTAAATCTAAAAAAATAGCTTCATATAAGAAAACAAATATTTCAATATATCATGTTGGTGAGATGCACACATCACCCTGTCATATGATTCTCCTGAAGGGTTTCAAACAGGCATTTGCTAAGATTCAATGCCAATTACCAATAAAATAACTTAGAACAATAGGAGCTGGGGGATACTTCCTTAAGTTAATAAAGAGCATTGATTGAAACCAATAGTCACTAGCATTCTTAATGATAAACCACTATAGTGTTAGACCTTCTACAGGCATAGACCCTCTTGCCAAAGCCAAGGCAAGACAAAAATGCCCAAATAACCAACATTACTTAACATATTCTAGAAGCACCCACTTGATACAGTCATACATGAAAGAACCAAGGCAGGCCTACTGTAAAGGAGAAAAGGACTTTATTATTATTTGCAGATCACATAATGTATGTATTACCCTCAAGAGCATTACGGGGGAGAAGTTAGGGTTAGTATATTATTAATGGGCCAGATACAAAATTAATATTCTAGGTGTAGTGGAAGTCTCTCCGGCTGTGGTGGCGTGCTGTGGGGAAGAGATGGATTTGTAAATCTCCGAGCGAGGTCCTGCCTCCCCGAGGCCACTGCTGTGTGGATGAGACTCTGGGTGAAGCCATCATCACCATGTCTGACCAGGAGGCAGAACCTTCAAATGGGGATTTAAGGGATAAGAAGGAAAGAGCATGCATTAAACTCAGAGTCATCGGACATGATGGCAGTGAGATTCACTTTGAAGTGAGGATGGCAGACGACACATCTCCAGAAACTCAAAGAACCATCCTGTCAAAGACTGGATGTTCCAGTGAATTCACTCAGGTTTCTCTTTGAAGGTCAGAGGATTGCTGAGAATCACAGTCCAAGGGAGTTGGGAGCGGAGGAAGATGTGATGGAAGTTTGTCAGGAACAAATGGGGTCATCCCATGAGTTTAGATATTGTTTTTATCTTTTCTTCTTTGCCCTTGGTCCTTTTTTTTATTTTTTAAAAATAGTTCTTTTGTCATGTGCTATTCAAGATACAATTAAAGGCTGGCGCCTCACCTCCTTAAAACATCTGGTGATTTGAATTCCGATGTCCATCAGTCATTAGAATTTGTTTTCATGGTGCTGAGTGTTGGTGATGAAACCTCAATACCCTTCCTGTTGCCCGCTCCTTTTTACAAATTATGTGTGTGCACAGAGGGGCCGCCTTTTCCAGGACTATGTGTCTTTAAGCTTGTGGTAAATAAGACCCACCAGTGCTAGTGCTCATCGTGGCTTCCTAACTGGCCCTGACGGCAATCTGACACCTGACCGCTTCCCTCCTGAATTTATGGCTCTCGGTGGGAGATGGAAGTTCCTCAGAGAACCGACCTGTGGAAAATGGCCTTTGCTTGACTTAAAGCTGCTTTTAAAACCTGAGGGTCTGGCCCCAAAGAAAAGGAATATCAGATTGGAGTCGAGGTGGCAGAAAGATGGTGAGAATAGGGACTGACTCCAGTGATGGCTTCACTGAAGAGAAAACATTAAGATTAAAGAAAAATCTTCTCAGAAGATCTCTGAAAACTCCTGATTTTCATAAGCAGTTAATAAAGTTATTCATGCAGAAGTATATGCAACAGAACACTGCTCTTTTTTATTTTATTTGTACTTTTTTTTCATCTGGGGATATGGGTTTTAAAGGTACATTGTCTATGCCAACTTCATTAAAATAAACAAAATATTTGTAACAGCAAGCAAATGAGTAAAATTAATTACCATTCTAAAATGGTAAACTTGTTCGGCAGTAACCAGCTAGAAAACATAATGGGGAAAGAGCTCCTATTTGCAACATGTCATAGAGATGTCTATAACATTTCTTAGCAAAATCTTTCAAAAATATATAAAATTTATAGAGGAGAAACCCCCTCCCCAAATTCTGACGTATATCTCAGGAAAATTGAGATTTAAATCATATATATTGATGAGGAGTGGGAGTTATGTTGTTTCCAATGGGGAGAAAATTGGTTCTTAGTGGAAAAAAACCTAAAGCAATATACTGTTTGTCTGTGGTATTAAAAATTCATGGGGGAGGGAGGCAATTAGGATAAAAATGTCTTAAAAGTCTCCAAGGGGAACAATAATGAATACAATCTTGATCAACACTAATTTAAGGACAACTGTAATAGAAGTGTATGTTTTTTCTTATAGGGAAAACTGGAAATTGTAAAGACAGAGACTCTTAAAATTATAGTTCTGATGGAATTCCAATAAAAATATGAATGGGCTCAAAAGTTGGCGAGAGATTCTAAAAATCACCCAGAGGATTAAAATGATGAGATTATTAAAACAATATTTGGAAGAAGAGCTCTAAGTAATACTAACATTTACCCTAAAGCTGAAATAATTAAGATTTTAGTACAATTGGAATCAGTATATACATTCAGATCAACCAAGAAAGTCCCAAATAAATAATTTATTTTCTGATAAAAGTGGCATTACAAATTGTTACTCAGTAAGTGGTTCTGAAAGGATCAATCAGCTATTTGGATAAAAACATTAAGTTAAATCTCTCCCTCACACCATACCCATTTATATTCTAGACAGAGTAAAGAACTAAAACAATCAAAACAATAAAACAAAGGGGAACATTTTATATATATATCAGTGAAACATACATGGGTATTTTTCTGATTTGGTGGTAGAGCTTTAGAAAAAATTGTGAAAACAGATGAAACAGAAATTTGAATAAAAAAATAAAAATATCTACACCAAAGAATTTCCCTAAACAAAAATGAAAATGAAAGCAATGAACTCTAAGTGGTATTTGGAATAGTTTTCATGCATGATAAAGAGTTAATATCCTCAATGAATAAAGAGCTACCACACGGCAGTGAAGTTAAATGAGAATCAACTAAATAATAGACAGTGGGTATAATAAGCAATTTGTAAAGGCAAATGAATACCAAACTTAAAAAAGACACGTTCACTGTGATTTCAAGAAATGCAGATGAAAATTTAAATGGAAGTTTTCCTTCTCTTTTTAGGCAATGACAAAAATAATTGGAATCTGGAGATTTTGGGGGTAGAAGACAATCACATACACTACTGGACAAAGTGTGGGCATGTACAGCCTCATTTGGCTTTTTAAATATGTATCTCACTCAATTCTACTTCCAGATTCAAAGTAGTACTTCAGGATATGTATAGTATTGATGTACAAGAATGGTCATTAGAATATTAATCCTAATAATGAAAAAATTAGAAACAAATTATGTTTAGCATTAGGAAAATTGTTAATCATAGTATATCTGTATTATGGAATACTAAGCAGCCATGAAATGGCCTATTTTGGAAGGCTGGTCAAGTAAGCTAGAATTCCCAATATACAATATTTACAAATAGTAGACAACACTTCATTTAAAAAATTGCATGTGTACACAGAGAAGATAGGGAATGAGATACATGAGGTTGCTAATCATGGTTTTCTCCAAGTGGTGGGTTTAAGGGCAATTTGTTTTCTTTGTACTTTTCTATAATTTAAAATTTTTATTCAATAGCCACTTATTAATCTAGGTAGATCAGCTAAAAATCAATTGCTATGATTAAAAATACATTGCCTCACAGGATCCAAGCTACAATTGGTGTGCAACGTCAGTGGCCACTTTAGTGACTTTGTCTACTGGACCTGGAATGGGTCATCAATTGATATAGAGGACTCAGTGCTGGAGGAGGATTATATACCGTAAGTATGCTAAAAGCCACTCACACTACAGAGGTATTTTGGTATTAAATTTCATGTCATGAAATTTATACAACCTTGATGGTTTAATTGAATAGCAAAAGTTAGTTGATTGTCCCTTGATCCTTTACTGCCCATATTGAGTTTTGCTGAGCTAAACAGGATTTATAAGTTCTTAAACACTTAAGGTAAAAATACATGACATTGTGGTGTAAATTCCGGACCACTTGGAAGGCTTTCTGTTGAATTCAGATAGATATGTTACAACATCCCAATGAAGCAACTTTCCTGAATTACCCTTCATGTTATTCTGTTTTTTAAGCAGTTTAGGAAAGACTCATTAAGTGGGACGGAGAATCTGGCACTCCACCTCTCAAGTCTCTAATGGCTTTCTGTTTCCTCTCTAGGGATCAACTCCTGACTCCTTAGCATTCTCCTTGGTCATCTGCTCCAGTCTCCTCTTGTTTCATGTATTCTCTGTGCCCCATGACAACCAGAATGCCCATCCATCTTTTTTCTTCTCGGAGGCTGGTAGTTTTATTTTGATCTCTGCTACTGGGCCTTTTACTGACAGTGATCTTTGGGCTATGAAATCTCAGATCAGGGTAGCTAACAGCCTGATTATTATCCCCGTGCATAGGGCTGGTGATAATTTCTGCCATAATTCATGTGCTGGATAAAGAGATGAACCATGTATATGTGTCTCAGTTGTAGTTTTACTTAAATAACTTTATTTATTCTCTCTCTTTTGAACAGAGTGGAAAATCCTTCAAAAAAAAGAAAGAGTACAATCATCACCATGCTTAATATTTTAGAAGTGGAAAGTAGATTTTATCAATATCCCTTTACCTGTGTAGCGAAGAATACAGATGGTATAAGTACAGCATATATCCAATTAATACATCCAGGTAAACAACAGAATATTTGAAATGTATTTATGGTTCACTGTTGCAATGACCGTTAGGTATATAGTGTTTTCTTTGCCTGGAACACTCTTGAATTCCTCTTAACCTGGCAAACTTCTATTCTTTCACTTGTCAGCTGGACTGTTTCTTCTGCTAGGAAGCTTTCTGTCCTCTTGCCTGCCCTTAACAAACTGTCTGACCACACAGATGAGATTATTGCCTCTGTTATATACTTTCAGAGAACCCTATGTCCCTGTCACAATATTTGTCATACTTAGTTTTCTTTACTTGACTTAAATTCTGTGATGGTGCTGACCATTTATTTTACCAATCATCCTATTTCCAGAGCTAGTAGTGACTTAAATCTGCTATATCATAGGTATTTAATGAATATTTTTTGGTAAATGACAGTATAATGGATGTACAGGAGACGCCTAAATATCTACATTCCAGAGGGGATGTCAGAAGTTATTGGTTTTCTTCAAGTATATAATCAGACACAATATTGAAAATATTTGTTAAATAATGTGATTACTTGTAATTGAATTAAATATAGGGTACTTATGAATGTGTACATGGAAGAAAATTTTAAAACCTAGAGACAAACTATGAGAATTAGTAAACAAATTTAGCAAGATCACTAGTCTCTCTACATGTAAACATATATATATGTATACAGTGTTTCTATGTATGTCTATAAAGTACCAACAATAAATAGAAATTAAATTTAAAAGATTACATTTACAGTAGTATCAAAAATTGTCAAATACTTAGGAAGAAATCTAGCATAGGCTCTTCAAGACCTCCATGATACAAACTAAAAAAAGATTACCGAAATAAATTAGAGAAGAGTTAAATAGGTGGAAGGATATACAATGTTTATAGATTGAATAACTCCATATTATAAAGATGTCAGTTCTCCCCAAATGAATGTGTAAATTCAAAAAAATTCCAATGAATTTCAACAGTATTTGTGCAAGTGGGGGTATGTGTTTGTGTGGGTGCATTGTTGTAGGCAGGTTTATTCTAAAAGTATCTGGAAATGTAAATGGATGAGGCACCTGTGTGGCTCAGTCAGTTAGGCATCTGCCTTTGGCTTAGGTCATGATCTCAGGTTCCTGGGCTGGAGCCTTGTAGGGCTTTCTGCTCAGCGGGGAGCCTGCTTCTCCCTCTCTATCTGCTGCTCCTCCTGCTTGTGTTGTCTTTCTCTCTCTGTCAAATAAATAAATAAAATCTTAAAAAAAGAAAGGGATAAGGATAATCAAGGTAGTCTTGAATAAAAACAATAAATCTGGAAGATTTACACTACAGATATCATGATCTTGTGTGAAACTGCCATAATCAAGACTATAAAGGTGAACTATCCATTGGGCCAATTGGATATTGGTTTGGAAAATGGCATATATCTTCATTTCCATTTCATACCCAGATAATCTGCAGATGGATCAAAGACCCAGATTGGGAAATTAAAATAATAGAGCTTTTAGATTCTCTCTTCTGGGTGCCTACATGGCCTCTGACATTTAGAAGGCACTTTTTCTTTTTTTCTTCTCTACACCATACCCCCTTACCTCTCCTTCACCTTGCTTCTCTGCCCCTCCTCCACTGCAATCATTGGATGAATGATTAGGGAGTGAAGGTAGGAGAATGTGGAAGAGTGAAACATTCTGTACGGCATCTCTAAACACCTTCTTTCCTTTTCCCTAGACTTCAGCTTCCACCACCTGACTCTTCTGCTTCCAGAAACTTTTGTAGGCTTTTTTTTTCTTTTGTAGGCTTTTGAGTGAGTTTGACTTGCTGTATTCTGAAGTGCTCTATCCTATAGTCTTTGGCATTTTTTTCTGTTTATTGTATATAGTGGACCCTTGAACAACATGAGGGTTAGAAGAACCATCACCCCACTCCCAGTCAAAAATTCGAGTATAACTTGAGTCCCCCCAAACTTTGCTATGGATAGCCTACTGTTGACCAGAGCATTACTGATAACATAAACAATTAACACATATTTTGTATATTATGTGTATTATATACTGTGCTCTTAAAGTAAGCTAGAAAAAAGAAAATGTTATTAAGAAAATCATAAGGAGGGACACCTGGGTGGCTCAGCGGTTGAGCATCTGCCTTTGGCTCAGGTTATGATCCTAGGATTGTGGGATCAAGTCTTGCATCGGGCTCCCTGCGGGGAGCCTGTTTCTCACTCTGCCTATGTCTCTGCCTCTTTCTCTGTGTCTCTCACGAATAAATAAATAATTAAAAAAAAAAAAAAAGAAAATCAGGGATCCCTGGGTGGCGCAGCGGTTTGGCGCCTGCCTTTGGCCCAGGGCGTGATCCTGGAGACCCAGGATCGAATCCCACATCGGGCTCCCAGTGCATGGAGCCTACTTCTCCCTCTGCCTGTGTCTCTGCCTCTCTCTCTCTCTCTGTGACTATCATAAATAAATAAAAATTAAAAAAATAAATAAAAAATAAAAAAAGAAAATCATAAGGAAGAGAAAATTCATTTATAGTAACTGTTATAAAAAGAAACTACATATAAATGGACCCATGCAGCTCAAACCTATATTGTTCAAGGGTCAACTGTGTTATAATATTTAGGTGGAAATTTAATACAGTGCACTTCATTCAGTTTTATATGGTATCAATTCTAGATGGTTCTGTGTATTACCATGCTTTATTAAGTGATGATAATGAATAGGTTAATACTATCTGGGATTTGAGATTGCAGACCAATACCAAATAGTTTCTCTGGGATAATAATATTTAATTTGGTATGCCCCAATTTTTAATTCTTTTGGTTCTAATATATTTTTTCCTCTTTTCCGCTATAGTGCCTGATTTCAAGAAGCACATGATTGGTGTATTTGTCATGTTAACAGTAGTGATTACATGCTCTGTTTTCATCTACAAAATCTTCAAGGTTGACATTGTCCTTTGGTACAGGGATTGTTGCTATGAGTTTCTCCCCAAAAAAGGTACAATGTTGTATTCTATGCAATAATTCCTTGTTGGAAAGAGGGGATAGTTAAGGGATGTAGAAGATAACTGAGGGTTTATACTTAAATTTTAAAATGAAATATGGCATACAAGAATAGTAGTTATTTTTGTATGTAATTGGAGTTTGGGGACTGAATAGACTGCCTAGCATTGTTTTCCAAGTTGCTGCTTTAGTGTTCATAAGGGTGGGATAAACAGGCATTTACAGTGTCTGTTTACAAATCCAGTGTGCCTTATTGAGGGCCTGCTCCATGCTGGTTAGGACATGGATGACCCCATGATCTGCTTTCAGAGGAAAGAAATGACTATTTTCATGCATCAGGGAAACTCTCCCTTTCTCTTTTGTTTCAACTTTGCAAAAAAAAAAAATTAATACTACAATTATAAATAAAAGAAAGAATGGATAGACTGCAGGGCTGAGACACCGGGGGAGAAGATAAGACCAGGGAGTGAGAGGTAGTTCCCAGAGCAAGAGGTAAAGAATCTCTGCACAGTGGCTGTCTGCCTTTGGCTCCCAGGTCGTGATCCTGGGGTCCTGAGATCAAGTCCCGCAACAGGCTCCACAGAGGAAGCCTGATTCTCCCTCTGTATATGTCTCTGCCTCTCTCTTTGTGTTTCTCATGAATAAAAAAATAAAATCTTAAAAAAAAAAGAACCTCTGCACATGAGGTGGCCATTCAGTAATATAAGAATACCTTCACAGTAAAACGTAATAAATAGAAGCTTGTAGGAGAGTAACATTTTAAAAAGTTACTGTATTTTTGGTATTGCTGCTTCATTCATACTCACACACAAAAATTAATAATTCATCCTGAAATGCATGTTTGGGATACTGACTTTACCAAATCTCTTCTTTTTTGGGCCTAAATATTTTATGTTTTCACCTCTAGCTTCAGATGGAAAGACCTATGATGCATACATACTATACCCAAAGACCCTTGGGGAAGGGTCCACCTCTAACTCAGATATTTTTGTGTTTAAAGTCTTGCCTGAGGTCTTGGAAGAACAGTGTGGATATAAGCTGTTCATTTATGGAAGGGATGCCTATGTTGGGGAAGGTATGTGTGTCATGGAAAAAAGTAAAAGTCTTTGTTGTGAAAATAATTGCTAAAGTTAGGTTTCACCTTTCTAGAAGAACTTTGATGTAGTATTCAGACGTGGCAGTGTTAAGAACCCCCTCTGTGGGGCGTGATGAAGATTTTCACATCTATTAAATGCAAAGTACTTACTTTTACTCGTATTTTGTTGGTGCAAGAATTAACTAAGTTTTATTTTGTTTTGGAAAACTTCACAACTAGTTAGATCCAATAGTAACGACTTTCTCTCTTTACAACTGGAGAGCAAGAGAGTGGAATGGGAGTGGAAGAGAACAAATGGTTTAATGTTTTAAAATTTCCACCTGAAGTATTCTGAGTCCTAAATGAGATATTCAACTCATGTAGGTCAGGTTTTGAGCTGGTCTATACAATTGGAAATTTTTTCATCTTAATTCAGATGAGATAAAAGAAGGGGCACCTGGGTGGCTCAGTCAGTTAAGTGTCTGCCTTGTGCCCAGGTCATGATCTTGGGGTGTTGGGTTGGAGCTCCAAGTCAGGCTTCCTGCTCAGCGGGGAATCTGCTCCCTCTGCCCCTACCCCTGCTCGCGTTCATGTGTTCGCTCTCTCTCTCTCTCTCTCTCTCTCTCATAAATCTTTAAAAAAAGATGAGAAAAAAGTTCATTAGAACACAAAAAGGATGGGATGGGAAGAACCTTGTGGGGTTTTGGTTTGGGAGAAAATGATTGTTAATTGAAATTTTACTTACTCTTACTCTGCTTTGTCTTTTTCAGACATTGTTGAGGTAGCTAATGAAAACATAAGGAAAAGCAGAAGACTGATCATCATTTTGGTCCCAGAAACATCAGCATTGGGCTGCCTGGGGAATTCTTCTGAAGAGCAGATAGCAATGTACAATGCTTTTGTTCAGGATGGAATTAAAGTTGTCCTGCTTGAACTGGAGAAAATCCAAGACTATGAGAAAATGCCAGAAACCATTAAATTCATTAAGCAGAAACATGGGGCCATCCGCTGGTCAGGGGACTTTAGCGAGGGATTGCAATCTGCAAAGACAAGGTTCTGGAAGAACGTCAGGTACCACATGCCGGTCCAGCGGCAGCCACCTTCATCCAAACAACAGTTTGTGTCCTTGGCCACCAGGCCAGACTCGAAGACGCTGCAGAGGGAGGTGCAGGTGCCTCTCGGGTAGCAGGGAGAAGCTTGGCCAAGAGTTCCTTGGGTGACTCGTGTCTTCTAGCACTGCAGGCTGGGCTGTGCCCCCATTGACTGTACAGTCATAAAATGCCACCTGTAGTGGTGCTTACCCCTGAGATCACCTGAAATCGGATTGTTAAGGGAGCAGGATGTGGTGACAGTAGAGGTCAGCACAATTCAGAACCAAGGGCTTGGAAGTCCTTTCAGAAGGCAACAGATGCCTTGTCTGAATGCTTGAACTGCCTGTCGGGAACAGGCGCCAGGACAGAAAATGAGAGGAATGAACGGGCAGGAAATATTTAGCATCTATAAACGGTTTTATGAAGTTGTCTATAGTCCACAGATGGGGCCGTGGCGCAGTCCGAGGATGGCACGGCCCCTGGCACCCCAGTGGCTCCCCTCGGGGGTGCTGCCTGCAAAGTGAGACTGGTTATTTCACAGAGGAAGGTAGAGAAGTATTCTTGGAGAACTTTCCATCGGCTTTGCACTTTCCATATGCATCGACAGCCAGCTATCAGTTTCCAGAGACCGAATTTCATTTTACAGACCTTTAAAATTCCCATTTCAGGGGCAAAAGGGATTCGTCAGGATTACATGTGTTTGAAATAACCTCAGCTTTCTGCTGGAGAGAGGGAATTTCAAAAGCAGGAGTAGCAGAGGCTTGATCCACCTCGGCCCGCCTTCCCCCTGCAGTGATCATCCCGTTCTACCCTCCTCTTCTGCATTCCACTTGACTCATGGCTTCTTCTGAAGCACAATTTCCAAGTCACTTCCTCCTTCCTCTCTGTCACACACCTGGCCCATGGATTAGCCGCCCTTCAAAAAGTGCTGCTCTAAGCGCCTCCTGCCTGGGCAGGGCTCCTCCTGGTTGAGGAGCGAAAGCCCGAGATGCCCCACTTACATGTCACCACCACTGCCCCACACCCCCAGTGTGTGTGCACAGCTGTCCCCTCACTGCCCGTGCTGGGAATCCCCAGGCCAGCTCTGTGCACCTTCATCCTGCCCCCAGTGCTCCTACGCCACTGCTTCTCCTTCCTGTCTCCTCTGACCAGAACGCCTTCTCGAATTTTCTCCAGCCGACCAGAGCTCTATGAAATTCAAAATTTACTCCAACTCTTGTTTCTCCAAGAGCTCTCCCCAAGAAACTGCCCTAAGGTACCTGCTCTCTCCTCTTAGTCTGGTAGCACTTGGTCTGCTGGTGGCCACTCAGGAGAAGGCTGCTCTGCTTCCAGCCAGAAGCCTTGCTCTCCACGCGGAGGCCGTGGGTGTGTCCCTTGGTCTGGGTGCCTTTGCAAGGAGTGTGCCCACCTGACAGAGATTTGGGTAGGGCTTTCTTGTTGAAAAATGTTCACAGATTGTCATTCTTTAAGTTTTGCAATCATCGTAATTTGATAAAGTAAGTGACTTTTTTTTTTTTTTTTTTTTTTAAATTCTATTCTTCGTGAGGTCGGAGCAGGGCTTAGAACTGAGTTGCTGACTTCTGGTGTGGTGACTTCAACATTCTACTTCAGGTCAATCCATGTCCCCTTCAGCCCTACCCCCAGTGCTTTTGTCAGAAGAAATGATTGTTTCCTAGGATGGTGGCTGAGTCTAGGAAGGCTCTCACTTAAGAAAGCAAATTCTAAACTTTAGTGTGTTGGAATTTACGAAAAGTATATTGTTTTTATGAAAAACGTCTCTGCTTTCATATCTTCTTTCCCTGAAAGGTAGATATTTCTTAGGGAATTACAAATGAAACCAAATTGGTTTTTTTGGTATAAGAAATTTTTTTTTTAAAAAAAACTTGATGATAGTCCTTAGAGAAACCCTGGAAAGAAACCCCTTGCTGCGGGCCACGTGCCCCATTTTAAATGGCAACGAACATGGGCAGGCCCTGTGTTCTTTATATTTTTAATGATTAATGTTATGAATGAACAGACTTCTACAGTATATTTTTTTCTCCCCAAAATGATTGGAGCTACATAAAAACAGTTGAATTCTCTGCCTCTTCTCTTACCACCTGCTTTTTCCTGGATCAGATTGAGTAATGGCTCTGTTTTGGAACTGCTGTTTAAAAAAAAAAAGTGCCTTATTTTTATTTGGCAGCACACACGGGGCTGGGGCGGGGGTGGGGGGGCTGTGATACCCCCCAAAGGCCTATCAGATGCTCAAAACATATGTTGCTGACGATTTTTAGTCTGTCATCTGTAAAATACACTTGCATGTGTAGGCCAAGAAAGCCAATTCTGAAACTTAGAATTAGCAGCAAAGTTGGCCAGAAAGTAAGGAGTGGGGAAAACATTCGAGAATTACTGGTGGCATTGCACTTGGAATTTAGGGAGGGACAAGAGTCAAGGGATGGGTCCTGGACCAGGAGGAGCCCCAACCGGAAAGTGCATGTCCTGGTGTCACTCCCGTTTCCCAGGGGAGGATTCCAGAGGAAGGAGCTACACTCCTGGTTCTCTGGGAACTTCCTTTGTTTTATTGTTTTCCCTGAAAACCTCCTTTAAGCCCTTCCTTTCAGGCCTTCCCCATTAATTAGATTTCACCACATTATCTGATGGTGATTTTTTTTTTTTTTTTCGGTCAGCCTAAGTGTTTGAAGGGAAGTTTGCCACAAAGCATTTCACTCCCAGTTCTTAAAGCTGGCTTAGCAGAATTTGTATTTTCCTTCTTCCACCTCTCTTTGTGTATTTGTGAGGAGAGAAAAGGTATTGAGCCATTTTTTTCCCAGTGGTATTTTTGATAAATTATATTTTTACTGATTCATGATGAAGAATTTTAGAAACTTGTTTGTATACTTCTGAGCAGATAGCAAGTATTTTTGTATAGTAAAACACCAGATTCATGTACAGCATGTATCACTGATCAATGGACTGAACTTAGTTTTCCAATAAAACTGGCAAAACCTGGTATTGAGTATTCTCATTAAAATCTGTTTCTGGGACTCCTGGATGGCTCAGCGGTTTAGCGCCGCCTTCAGCCCAGGGTGTGATCCTGGAGACCCGGGATTGAGTCCCAGGTCGGGCTCCCTGCATGGAGCCTGCTTCTCCCTGTGCCTGTGTGTCTGCCTCTCTCTCTCCTTCCCGCCCCCATGTCTCTCATGAATAAATGAATAAAAAAATCTCAAAAAAAAAATCTGTTTCTGCCTGGGGGTACCTGGCAGTGGTTCAGGCTCAGTGGTTGAGCATCTACCTTTGGCTCAGGCAGTGATCCCAAGTCCTGGGATCGAGTCCTGGATTGGGCTCCCCGAGGGGAGCCTGCTTCTTCCTCTGCCTATGTCTCTGCCTCTCTCTCTGTGTCTCTCATGAATCAATAAATCAATAAAATCTTTAAAAAAATCTGTTTCTGCATCACTGCCCTGGGCTTACCAGGCCACACTCCCAGCTCTGATGTAGGTGAGGACCCCTTCTGCCTGGGGAATTCAGAGGCCATTGGCCAACCAATGAGCCCTGAATCCCATCTGTAGCCTCAACTATGCTCTACTTGTTTGCTTGCTTTTAAAATGTGAGGGTTTATTATTATTGTGATTAACCCTTTACCAGATAAGGGCAACATTTGTATGAACTTTTTTACATTTTAGAAAAGGTTTCCATGAATTTTCTCCTTTGACCCAGGAGGTGAATGAAATTAGCAGACTGTGGCGTCCACAGTGCTCACCAACTCCAGTGGTGAGGGAGGCCTGCCCGGCCAGCGCTGCTCTGTTCTGACCTCCCTCCGAGCTATTCCCACAAGCAGGTGGCTTTGGCAGCACCCAGAGGGCACACCAGATGAGGTAGGCCCGCCGGGAGCCTGAGGGCCCACTCTAGATCCTGCCTCCTACTTGGTGTGCAAACTGGGACGAACTATTTGAGCTCCAGTTCCCTCACCTATAAAATGGGCCTACTATCTAATTTGTAGAGCTGTGTAAGAATTAGAAAGATGGGGTACATTCCGACAGGCATGGTGCCCAGCATACAGCGGGCCCTCCAGAACGGGAGCTTGGTTGTAGCAATTCTGTGAATAAGCTTGGTCATTCTGCAAATAGAATGGTAAGGGAAGAGTGATAATAAACCAGAAGTGCGAAAGACACGGAGGGGGGAAGTAAGGCAATTGGAAAAATACAGTGTCAATGCCCAGATGAAGCTGTGTGACAGGGGGGCCAGGAGCCCTGTGTCCCCGAGGGCCAGGGACTGATGTTCATTCACACTGACCCTCTGTTGGCGGGGGACTTGAAGGGATACCTAGCTCCTTTTCTTTATTTTTTTTTTTTTTAGATTTTATTTATTCACGAGAGAGAGAGAGAGAGAGAGAGAGAGAGAGAGGCAGAGACATAGGCAGAGGGAGAAGCAGGCTCCTCCCAGGGAGCCTAATGCAAGACTCCATCCTGGGACCCCAGGATCATGCCCTGAGCCACCCAGCTGTCCCAAGGGATGTCTAGTTTCTAAAGAAAGGGATTTAACAGGTTCCTGATGGGATTTTCAATAAAAATGAAAAAAAATGCAAGAACCCCTGAAAATTTCAGGATCAGCTATCCAGAAAACTTGCTTATACAGAATTTGTCGCTGGAAAAATTCAAAGAGCCTTTCAACATACTTTGGTTATTTTTATCACTTTATATATATATGTGATATAAATATAAATATATACATATGTATATATTCTGTATATATATATATTAGCAAACAAAGTCAGTGCTAACAACCATTTTAAAAAACCATTTAAAAGTGTTTTTTTTTTTCTTTTTTCGTCAGGAGGATTTTTATACTCTTTACGAAATAGCTTCCTCGAAATGGGGGTTTATTTTGTTTTTTTATTTGTTTGTTTTTTGGTCTTTGGAAATGTTTCTCAGTCAGGATGCTATCTGGTGGGAAAAATCCTGAGTATAAATTCCTGTACTGTCACAGTTTTTTTTTTTTTTTTTTATTTAAATTTTTTTTTTTTAATTTTTATTTATTTATGATAGTCACAGAGAGAGGGAGAGAGGCAGAGACATAGGCAGAGGGAGAAGCAGGCTCCATGCACTGGGAGCCCGATGTGGGATTCGATCCCGGGTCTCCAGGATCGTGCCCTGGGCCAAAGGCAGGCACCAAACCGCTGCGCCACCCAGGGATCCCTTTTTTTTTTTTTTTTTAAATTTTTTTACTGTCACAGTTTTTAAGCTAGAGCAAAGCACCTGGCTGTTTCCTATCTCCATTTTCTCATCTATGAAATAAGACTTACTGTGTTTCAAAGTTTTTATGTGCAGAAAGCCTCTGCCCAGTATCTGAGAGAGAATCTCAGAATATATATTTTAAAAATCTTGCCTTAAAAAATAAAAAATAAATAAAATTGCCTTTTGATCAGATAAAACCAAGAAATTCATTTATCCAAAATGTATCTTTTTCAGATTCTGGGGCTTTGGGCATGGAGGGAGAGGAAGGCATATCATATTTTTTTTTCCTTTAAGATTTTATTTATTTTATTTTATTTGTTTATTTGCATGCTTACCAGCAGGGGGGTGCGGGTCAGAGGGAGGGGGAGAAGCAGACTCCCCACTGAGCAGGGAGGAAGGCAAATCATCTTGGAGTGAACTTCTAGAAATGATAATAGTTTTTGTTTACTCCAATTTTAGCAAGTCAGAATCTGCTTGTTATTTTTAATGTACATTGACCCTGGAATAACACAGGTTTGAACTGTGCGGGGTTCCAGGATCAACTGTAGCAGGTTTCTCAGATATTAATCGAGGGACTTTTAAATATAAGTACCATAGAGTTATAAAATCAGATTGTCAGAAGAAAATCTTTTCACTTTTGAGGCTAGAATCTGTGAGTGCGGTGAGTAGGGCTTCATGTGAAAGCCACAGAGAGGTAGCGGGTGGTGAGAGAATGTTCCGGAGTTGGAATGGTGCAGTTTGTTCCTTTTTTGCCAAGATAAGTTGCACAAATGGATCACAACAGGAGCCAAAATTCACAAAATAGCAAAAATAGACTACACATAAACAATGTACATGGGAGACAGATGAGAGGGACCTCTTTTTGATGTACCAACATTTATTTTACACCCAAAAGATGAGTGTGTGTGTGTGCGCGCACATGCACATATTAGTTTCAGGGAGAGGAAGAATTACAGGAAACAGGACGTTATCTAAAGTGAGTATTAACCTTTCAAAACAAAAACATGCTCATCCTAACATATTGCTCAGGTTTTGGCTGATTAAAGTGCAGAGACCCTGTGCGTTCACCTTATTTCTGCAGCCCAAACATTAACACAGCAGTCAGGAAAATTTGCAGCTATGAGACCAGTTGAGCCTGTACCACTGAGTCTAGCCCCACAGGATGCTGTTGACGTCTCTAGGCCTGTGCTGGGAGTTGGGAGATTAGTTTACCCAGAGTGAAAGTCCACAAAGCTTGTTTGCCTCAGAACCGTTGACTGGGAGTGATCCCAAGTGTCACTTCGTTCACCCTTCTGGATCTGGGATGGGCTGCACTGACCCCATTCCACAGGGTTCCCTGGTTTTCCTTTCACTAAATATATTCTGAGAGTGAGACTCCTGGGATTTCTTTGGGGCCAGGCCAGGGCGGGGGTGGAGCATTGCATGTGTAACAGCTCCCGTGGGAACCCACTTCCACTTTCACCCTGTGGTCAGTCCCGCCAGGCTGTGGCTCCTTTTTCTCTCCTCAGCCATCTTACATCACTGGTCCTGCTTAACCTGACAGTCTCCTGCTTCTCGTCGCCTTCAGGGCTGTGCCCAGTGGCCGTCTGTTTGAACACAATTGTTAGAGAACATCCCATAATCCTGCCTTCCTCGAATTTCTTGTTTCCTAAATCTGGACCCCATGTCCTCCCTCAAATTCCCAAACATGGGGGAAATATGTTTGCTTTCAAGTTTACTTTTGGATTGTTGTAAAAGTGCTAATTATGTGCCTCATGCCATACTAAACAAAAAATCTCAAAGTCAGAAAACACTTAAATCTAGCCACAGAGAACAGAGTGAAGAGAGAGTACTGCAGGGAATGAACTCATGCTGTAGAAGGTCTTAAATCCCTGAGTAAAATACCTACTCTTTATCATTCAGAGTTGGTATAGGGGAGCTATCTGAGATTTGGGATGGGAGGACATGAGGCATAAAGTAAGTTGGCTGGGAGACATGACGATGCAGGGCATTTAGGGAGTAAAAGTTTAGGGAGGCTGTCAGCAAGTGGGGACAGTTAATCCCTCTGAGAGTTGATGGTATGAGAACCATTTTTTTAAATGAATTAAAAAAATCTTTTTGTGTTATGGAAACAATATTGGTTTGAGAGAATGCAGAAATTTCTAAAAAGTACAAGTAAGAAAAAAGTCATTCGTAACTGTACAACTTAAAAATAATTACTAATTACTTTTTTAAAAAAGTGTTTATTTGAGAGAGAAAAAGAATAAGCAGGGGGAGGGGCAGAGGCAGAGGGAGAAGCAGACTCCCTGAGAACCAGGAAGCCTGATGCTTGTCATCACTCAGGCCTCAGCTATGGGGTCCCTTCCCTAGTGAAGCCTTTCCCAACACCCTATCATTTCACCATATTTCATACCCTCATATGGTTCTCATGAGCCTGAAACCGTCTCTTACTCGGTGTTTCTCCCAATCTCTGGTCCCTCCACTCCACATACCAGCCACTGGACTGTAAACTCTGAGAGGATCTATCTTCTCTATGGCTGTTTTGAGCATGCAGGAGGTCACCCGGTGTGCAGCAGGGGCACAGGGGCTGTGTGGATACTCAGTGGGTGAGTGAACAGACTGATCATGGGGCTGACGGGGAGACAGCAGGTGCAGGACCTCAGGAAGAGGCTGCTGCTCCTTCCATCTATGGGGGTTCATGTCTTTCCAGCCACAAAAGCCTCTCACAGAATTGCTGCTGCACATTTTAAGTCTCCCAGAGAGGACACATGTGAGAATCTAAGAACCTTAAATGTATAAAGATCTTGGGAGCACCTCCACCCCTCATCCCAGCCTAATCCAGAGGATTTGCCCATTACATGTGAATGTATTTCCACTTCATTCTCACTGGGAAACCTTCTGTGCATGTTAGGTTGAGTAGGAGGGAAATCATCAGATGTTTAACTAGACCATAGAAAAGCCACTGGACATTATATAAAATATGCATTTATATAGGAGACCTTTTAATAAAAACCATTGCTCTGCTACTCTTCTGAATACACATCACATGCTTGCCTGAGGAGCAAATAGACAGAAGGTGAAACTCAACCAATCTGAGCTCAGCAGTGCCTCCATCACCCATAGATTGTTGCTCTACACCTGTTCTCAGGATGAGGCAATGAATCTGTGGAGGAATTTTTTCACTTCACCAAACTGTTGTGCCCAAGATTGCGAATCCGAGAAACCACCAAGGAGTTGACACTGATGCAAGTACATGAGGGTTATTAATAAGCTCGAGCTTGGGTCCAAGTATACTCCATACAGTAGAGCAGGGGCTTGGACCCCAAAGTGGGTTACAGCTGGGTTTTTTATGGGCTGATCTAGGGGATTTTCAGAAGGGGTGGAGGAATTTTTTCCATTCCAATATGGGGGAAAGGGTGGGGGGCTTTCTTAAGATCTGATATGGGATTCTCTGCTGAGGGCATTCTGAGCTTTTCCTGTAAAGTTCAGCTCTTATTCCCAGGGCCCTAAAATGGCTGTACTTGTGCTAATGCTAAACTTGAGGTGGAATGGCCTTAATTTTTCTCGGCTTCCACAAAACAAAAGAACAAACCAAACCAAACCAAACAACAAAACAATTGAAAGTCCATTACTCATGGCTTGTGCTTAATGGCATAAACTTCCAAGAATGTTCCCATTGCAATTGGAAAAGCCTGGAAAGAGGAGGAGTCACTGGGAGGATGAGGATAAACTCCGTGCTCATCAAGTATCTGTTGCTGTCAGGCACTCTGCAAGGAGGTTTTTATAAATGTTACCCCTGCAAAGGGGGGGGTCTCATCATCCCTATCTTCCAGATAAGGGGCGCTGCTGGGGTTTGAATTTTGGTTCAAGGAGAGGGCAGCGAGATACATCTGTGCCTCCTTTTGAAGGCAACTGCAGGAGACACCAGGGGTGGGATTTACTGAGTTCTCTGAAATCCACAAGAGGAAGACCAACAACTAGGGGGGTAAAAGGGCAACACACACAAAAAGAAGTTTTTAGAAATACACACAAATGGCCAATGAACATAGGCAAAGATGTCCCATCTTACTAATGATTAGAGAAATGTAAAATAAAATCACAAGAGAGCTTCTACACCATTGGACTGGCAAAACTGGCAACATGGAAAAGTCAGCCTGACATTATCAACTATTGACAAGAACATTGAAAGAACGAGAACTTTATCTTCTAAAGAATGCTAATGTGGGGATCCCTGGGTGGTGCAGCGGTTTAGCGCCTGCCTTTGGCCCAGGGCGCAATCCTGGAGACCTGGGATCAAATCCCACGTCAGGCTCCCGGTGCATGGAGCCTGCTTCTCCCTCTGCCTGTGTCTCTGCCTCTCTCTCTGTGTGTGACTATCATAAGTAAATAAAAATAAAAAAAAATCTTTAAAAAAAAAAAGAATGCTAATGTGGATAAAATGAAGGATTTTTCTAATATAGCCAAAGATGCATCTACCCAATGATGCTGCAATTTTACTCACTAGATAACTTCTCAAGAGTCGACACATGAGAACATTACAAAAATCTTTACCACGGCACTATTTTTTTTAGAGGGGGGGAGGCAAAAGGAGAGGGAGAGAGATAAAAACTCTTAAGCAGACTGCCTGCCCTGTGTAAAGCCTGTCTCTGGGCTTCATCTCACAGCCCTGAGATCATGACCTGAGCCAAAATCCCAAAATCCCTAGTCTGATGCCTAACTGACTGAGCCACCAGGAGCCTGACACAACACTATTTTTAAGACCAAATATAAATTTGAAACCGTACCCAAAGGTATGGTTTGAAACATAAGTTGCAGTACATTCATACAATGGAGTATCATACAGTAGTGGCTTTGCATGAACTAGAGCCACACTTCTCAAAACATTTGCAAGTCATACTTTATATTGCTTGAGGGGTACACACACACACACACACACACACACATCAGAATGGTAAGCGCTAAATAGGATAATGAGTTTGGGGGGTGGGAGAGACACATATACAGGAAACTAGGTCACTGTGATTTCTGAGGCTGGGTCTTGCTTGCACGACTTATGACTTGTTTTGAATTACTTAGCTGTTAACTGTTGCATGATGCACATTTAAAAGGAACGTTTTAAATGTGAAAACCAGAGAAGAATAATCAAGTGATTGAATTCAGGAAGTTCCTGCATAAAACAGTAATTTTCTCATGGCTGTAACAAAGCAAGCCTAAAAGCTCCATAAATAAATAGTTTGCATTTCTTCCTCCCCCTTTCTCATTAGCGAACAATGTTCTGGAGTTTCTCCAAGCTTTTAAGGTAATTGAGATCCTAGATATGTGTTTTGGTTTTCCATTGTTTTTAATTGTAAAGTTTGTAATCCTGCCCGCATCAGTTCTGCCTTCAAAGCCAAGAGGTTCATTCTCCCTATATCAGGAAACACAGTTGGCCTAGAAACCGTCCCCGAAAGTGTAAGTTT
Source organism: Nyctereutes procyonoides (assembly GCF_905146905.1). Taxonomy (NCBI): domain Eukaryota; kingdom Metazoa; phylum Chordata; class Mammalia; order Carnivora; family Canidae; genus Nyctereutes; species Nyctereutes procyonoides. The sequence continues at coordinate 41,759,653 of NW_026575049.1, read as the reverse complement.
CCATCCAGAGCCTCAGCAGCAAAAGGAAATACCAGAAATGTCCCATGAAAGATGCTTCCAGGGGCCCCACCACCGGGTGGCTCAGTTGGTTTAACTTCTGCCTTCAGCTCAGGTCATGTTCTGGGATCCAGAAGCCCTGCATGGGGGCCCCTGAGATCCAGGAGCCCTGCATGGGGGCTCCTGCTCAGTGGGGAGCTGGCTTCTTCCTCTCCCTCTGCCGCTCCCCTTGCTTCTGCTCTCTCTCTCAAATAAATAAAATCTTAAAAAAAAAAAAAAAAAAAAAAGAGGCACTGCAGGGGCCTGGGCAGCCCATTGAAACTTCATAAGCTTTGGGGCAACTATACTGATTGGACTTGGCACTCATGCCTATACTCAAACTATTAAAAAAATAAGATATGACACAAATTTGTTCATAAGGTAGAAACTGAAACAATGAAAATTAAGAAAAATTTGAAAATAAACTTCTAACACTGCTTATAACAATAGTTCCATATGTGTCACTTGTCAGTTTTTATAGTCAGACCTTTGTTTTGTTTTGGGTGGGGGCATGGACCTTGCAAAATGTGTCTGTACAGAGGAACCTCACTGAATGCAGATATTAGGGGAAAATAATAAAGATCTCCATTTATAGCTTAACAAAGGGGTCCTCAAAGTGTGAGAGCCCCAAGGATCCTCAAGATCTGTGAAATCAAAACAATTTTCACAGTAATATTCAGACCTTACTTGTCTTTTTAATTCTCATTCACTCACCTGAGTAGAGTGGACTTTTCCTGACATGTTATTTCGGTAAGAGCTTTGATACAAAAGGAGGTATGAGAATCTGTCTTCTATTACGTTACACATCAAAGAGATTTGCAAACACTAAGTAGGGGTATGTGGTAGCATGTAGAAAAATATCACTTTTCTCGATAGTTCTGTTTGTTTTGGAAAGGTCAGTTGTTTTGCATAAAACGTACACTACTTACAGCAACATTTATGTTAAGCTTATTGTTGTTATTTAAAATAAGTAAGAAAATAAACGTTCTAAATGCTCTCCGTTTTAATTTCTAATATAGTAAATATTGATAGATACAAGCCACATAAACAAGCACTTTGGAATCCCCAGTAATGTTTAAGAGCCGAGAAATGTGCAAACCAACCACTGGCCTCGAGCCTGTCACAGAGGGCTCTGCTAGTAATGCAGTCGCTGAACTCCCGGCCTATTTCTGCGGTTGCTTCTGTCTCACCGTCTCTAAAACCACCACCACCACCACCACCACCAGATACAGCTTGACTGGGAATGTGCTGAATGGAGATCACATGTTATACATTTTTTCTAAGTCCCAGTATCGCCCTGGGATCTCTCTGGGGGTGTTTCCTGATGGCCAGGGCAACAGTCCTGGTTGATATCCTCGTATTTGGAAATTTCAGACAGGACCAGACTTTGGGCTCCAGGTATTTCAGGATCACACTGGGACGTCTGCTTTACAGGAGTGAACAACAGCACGACTCAGGCAGATGCACGCTGCTCCTTGGAAGTCATTGGGGACGGCTTCCACTTCGGGGCATTCTGTACAGGGCGCGCAGGGCACGCAATAACTGCTCAAATGGGGTTTGAAAAGGAAAGAATTCATCTACGGGGGCTCTTCGGAATAGATGCGTGCGGACATGACTGCCCACGGAAGACCTGTTGAGCCGCCAGAAACCCAGGTAACACGCCTCTAAAGCCACTTCTTCGTGTGATGCCACCGTTCCTTCCCACGCTCGCCCTGCCCACGGCGGCAAGGAAGCAGCCTGCACGCCTGGGTTCAGGCCTGTGCGCCGGCTTCTGCCTCTGCTCGGGATCCTGCGCGCTCCGGCCCGCCGGGCAGGTAGGCACCTGCTGGGAGCGTGGGCTGAGCCGAGCGGGCGGGGCGCCCACCCTCCGGGGGGCGTGGAGGGAAAGAGGCGGCGGGCAAACATGTGCGCGACCCGGAGGCCGGGGAGACCTTGGGGAGGTGGGGGGGGGGCGGATTCCCTCTCCGGGCGAGGGTGCGCAGCTCGGCCCACCTGCTGGGCCCGCGGCGCTCCCGCTCCCCTCTTCTCCCGCCGGCCCCCGCCAGGTAGGCTGAAGCTGGCTTCTTGCAGGTGAGCGGCGGCGGCGGCGGACCCCGGGGCGAGGGGCGCGCCTGCCACCGGGTGCGCTGCGGCGCGGCGGGGTCGGGGCGCACCCCGGGCCCGGCCGCCCTCCCGCCCTCCCGGGCCGCTCTGCCACCCCCCCCCCCCGCTGATCCCTCTCCAGGCGGGATTCTGGGGCTCCCGCCCGGGGACGCGTCGGGGAGTGTGCGGCCCAGGCCGGAGGGCTCCCCACCCAGAGGGGAGGCTCCGGTGGGTTCGCCCCCGGGAGAGGCCTGGTCGCCCGCCCCGCCGCGCCGCCTCCTGTCGCTCCTTCTCTCTCCCTTGTAGCCCGACGGGGGATGCTGGCCCTGCTGCTCTGCGGCGTGTCCCTCGCGCTTCCGTCCTTTGTCCGAGCAGGTAGGTTCGGCTGCCCCCGGCCCCGAGGCCGCCCGCGGTCGCCCGCCGGGATGCGGGTTCGGTGCCCGGCGTCGGATGCGCGCCTCAGGCGTCACCGTGGGGTTCCGAGGTGACTTGGCGGGGGCGCGCGGGGGTGCGAAGAGGCAGGTCTGGACGCTCGGACGGCTAGAACACTACTTTATCTGTGGCCGGAGGTCATTTTACGCCCCAGGGCAAAAACCGAGAAACCATCGCGCAACAGGTTTCTTCCGAGAAGATGCGCAGGGCAGTGCGATGCTAGGCAATCCGGGAGAAACGAGGTTCAAAACGTGCGGATTGTCTGACGCTCCTCTTCGGGACGGGGGACTTAACACCTTATAGTCAAGACAGGGTGAAATAGGGCAGCTCGGGTGGCTCAGCGGTTTAGGGCCGCCTTCCGCTCAGGGCGTGGTCCTGGGGTCCCGGGATCGAGTCCCACGTCGGGCTCCCTGCGTGGAGGCCACTCTCCCTCTGCCTGGGTCTCTGCCCCTCTCTCCCTCTGTGTGTCTCTCACGAATACATAAATAAAACCTTAAAAAAAAAAAAAAGACAGTGAGAGCAGAGCAGAAAGAAACAGGACGAGGGTTCGGAACAGGAGCGTTTACTCTGACAGGGAAGGATGAAGGGGTTTGGGCTCCTAGGGAGGACGGGCAGGAGAGAAATCATTCCAAGTGGGGAGGATGAGTCAGCGTGTTTTACGAACACATTTGAAGGACTTCCAATTATGCTTTCACATCAGCAGACTATTTCAGGCAATTCCCACACTGAGAAAACTCCCCAATAAAATTTCAGATTGGCTAGAAAATTAAGGAGGCATTTGTTAAGACTAATCATCAGTAACACTAGAGTTCTCGTTCCTGATTTTCCCTCTTTCTTCCTCTAGACGCGTGCAAGAATGTTAGTTTGCAAAACGAGGCACCTTCCGCAGGCCAGCCTTTTGCTTTTAATTGTACGTACCCTCCGCTGACGTCTGGGAAGGTACATGTGACGTGGTACAAGCATCCTAGCAGAATCCCAATATCCAAAAACACACAGTCTAGAATTCACCAGGAGCAAAACTGGATTTTGTTTCTCCCCCTGACACAGGAGGACTCTGGGATCTACCAATGTGTCATAAAGTAAGTTTCTTATTTAAAAAAAAACTCTCTCTGTTTCATATATGTATATGAATATGTATAATGTATACATATTCATATAAATGTATAATGTTTTGATTATATACATAGAGAATTCTTTTAGGAGAATTCTTAATAAACATAGACAATTCAAAGAGAAGAATGAAATAGAGTTTTATAATTGTTACCAGACGATTTCTAGTGAACATGTTTTAGAACAGATTTGTAAATCAGTTGTTGGAACAGAAGAAGCATCTTTTCCCATTAAAATGAGGCCACAAGCCAGACTGGCTTGCAAACCTGTTTCTGCCAGTGTTATTGCTGCCTTCCTTCTTGGAATGCCAGAAGTGTGTGTGAGTCGTGCAACTAGATAGGAATAAACCTCCTTTGAGCACCTTTTTTTGTAAGGGTTCTGTGATAGGAATTTAACAGCCAGAAAGCACATGCCCCACCAGTAGTCTGTTCAGCTCAAGCCCGTTTTCTAATTTTTCAGGGGAACCTGGAAATTGTGTGTGTGTGTGTGTGTGTGTGTGTGTAACTTTTCAGTAAGCTTTGTGTGTGTGACTTAAATAAAACACATCTGTGGACAAATTCTGGCTGAGGGCCTCAGTTTTGTTACCCTCCCTCACTGATGTGCTAATCCTTGGCAAATTACTTGATAACTCTGAACCTTGGTTTTCCTATCTGTAAAATGGAAGTATTGCCAGCCTGATAGGGTTGAAGGGACAGTTAGCTGAGATGATGTATGAAATTGGTACTCCAGAAAGGGGATCTTGCTCTCTCCCCTTGTTTTGTCTCCATGGGGTTTGCCTCTGACTCTCCATGGTTCACAAGGGGGCATGGTTGCGAACCCCTGTTTCCTGGCTCCTCTGCACAATTCCACTCACCATGTGGATCAGGATGCTGATGTCTTGTGGAGGTCTGCTGTCCTGTTTGACTCTAGATTATGAGAGCTTGAGATGGTCTGGCACGCAAATTCATCTGGATGTCTAGGCTGCGTTTAAAATACTTAAATCTGGGAGCTGTGAAACCAGGAAAGAAAGCCTTTCATCGAAAGTAGACATAGATGCTGTCTGTCATGGAAGAAACACGGATTCTCACAAATCTTTGACATACAGATCGATGCATACTTAGTAAACTGCATATTTTTACTTTGAATTAATTTCAAATTCACACAAAATTTGCAAGAATAAAGAAGTCCCATCCACTCTTTATCTAGATTCCCTCACTGTTTAACATTTTGCCACATTTACCTTAAAATTCTTTCTCTCTCTCCATATGTGACTGACCCCTGAGCAACGTGGATTTGAACCGCACAGGTCCACTTACATACAGTACATTACTATAAATGTATTTTCTCTTCTTCATGGTTTTCTTAACATTTTTTCCCCTCCAGCTTACTTTATCATAAGAATATAGTATATAATGCACATAAAGTTGAGAATATGTGTTCATCCATTGTTTATGTAATCAGTAAGGCTTCTGGCCAACAGAGAACTATTAGTAGTTTGGTTTGGGGGGAATCAAAAGTTCTATGCAGATTTTCACTGGTGTAAGGGATCCAGAGCTCCTAATGCTTACATTGTTCAAGGCTCAACTGTATATGTAGATTTACATGCAATATTTTTTAAACCATTTTTTCCAAAACATGTAAGTTGCATGCATCATGCTCCTTTAGCCTGGAGTAGTTTGATGGGTACTTGCTATCAACAAGAATGTTCTCTTACAGAATTGCAGTAGAGTTATCATATCTGGGAAATTTAACTGTCATACAATATTTTTTGTCAATTCTCCACTCATATGCTAATTTTGTCAATTGTCTTGATTTTTCTTTATCAATGTTTTTTTCTTTCCTTTCTGGTGGGGGGGGGCAATCTGGCCTCATAGATTACATTTGGCTATCAGGTACTTCCATTCTCTTTCCATCTGGAACGGTTCCTTAGTCCATTCTTCATGACATTGACATTTTTAAGGGATATGGGCAATTGTCTTATATTCTATCCCTTGATTTGGGTTTGCCGGATACCTCTTCATGAGTAGGTTGAGATTGAACCTTCTCAGCTGGAAAACCACGTTTGTGTCCTCTTCAGACAACACACTCCAAGGCTCACGGTGTCCATTTGCTCCTCACTGGTGGTGTTTAGCCTGACCACTTGGCTAAGGTGTGGTCCAGCATTTCCGTGACAGAAATATTGTTTTTATTCCTTTTGTAATTAATGATGTGTGAGATGGCATCCTGCCTTGCTTGAGGTAGAACATTCTCACCATATCTTGATGATGATGTGGCCGTGTTTGAGAATGAACGGCTTCATTTGATTTTGTGGTTGAGTTCATGAGGTTTCAATTTGCCATTTTCTTACAGCAGTACAAACACCTGTCACAGAATACATGTAAACCTAACTGTGTTACGAAAATACTGGTGTGATATTTCTGGAAATGGTCAACTGATTTTATCAGACGAATACAAACAAATACTACATGCCGGAAGGGACGATAGTCTTACGTGTCATCTGAACTTCCCACAGAGTTGTGTTTTGGATTCAATAACGTGGTATAAGGTAAACAAACAAAATAACTTTCCTCTTGGTATTTTTCTTCTTCCTTAAAACTCACTTGCTTTTTAGTTTTAAGTCGTATCTCTTAAGGCAGAACTGGTAAAGAGATTTGTGTATCTGAGACATATTTGTTAGGTGATTGTGATAATTTTACCCTGCTAATTATTGATTTTAGAATTTGTGGTTATTACAGTTTTATAATATTTTGTTACTTGTATTCAGTACCTCTCCACAATTACAGTTTTCAGACCATCCTCAGTTATTTTTTTTTTTTCTGAATAGATTAATTAGTTTGTTTGAATGGGTGCTACATGCCCATGATTTAATAATCAGAAAGTATAAAAAGTCACCCCTGGCAAGTGTCCTTCCCGCTTCTGAGCTCTATTTGCCCTGAACCCATCACACCTCTCCTAACACATGGCCACTGTTAATAGGTGCTTGCATTCTCTGCATTATTTTTGTATAATGTTGTACAAGCAGTGAAACTGTATCTTTGTCCTTCCAGTTTTACACAGAGAACCCTAAACCTACCTTCTGCACCTTGGATTTTCACCTTCAAACATTCTCTTTTCTTGGCTCTACTGGCAGATGATAGTGTCTAAGACATAATCCTAGGCACGGAGGCTCACAGGCTGGTTATTACAGATTGGATTCATTTTCCTGTCACTCTGCTTGTTAGCACTTGCCCATACAACCATCCGGGTGGTGAGGTTCCTCTGTGGAAAGCTTTTTATCTACCGATTCAATTTCGTTAATGGAGATAGGCTTATGCCAATTTATTTCTTCCAGAAGGAGTTTTGGTAACATTCCCTTTTTTGGTAGGAAATCGTTCATTTCATTAAAGATTTCAGATACTCCGGCACACAACTTTTATTATCATTGCTCTTTTCATGTCTGTTTCTGCAGGTAAGATTCTTCTTTTAATCCCTATTACAATATATTTCTTTCTCTTCACTTGATTAGTCTCATAAGAGAGTTGTCAGTTCTATTATTTATTTTCAAAGAATCAAATTTTGGCCTTATGCATCCTATTGTATGCTTCATGTTCATTTACTTTGTTTCCACTTTCCTGTCTCACAGAACCATGGCAATGAGTATCCTTATCCCTGTCTTTTAAAATTTTTTAAGATTTATTTATTTATTTATTTGAGAGAGAGAGAGAGAGAGACAGAGAGAGAGAGAGCGCAGGGAGGGGTGGCAGAGGGGGAGAGAAGGAATCCTCAAACAGACTCCATGCTGAGCAGGGAGCCCGATGGTGGGCTCAATCCCAGGATCCTGAGATCATGACCTGAGCTGAAATCAAGAGTTGGTCCCTTAGTCAACTGAGCCACCCAGGCACCCTTTATTCCTGTCTTTTAATGCACATCTGCCAATGTAAGAGTTTTTTAGGGTACATATTGCTTAGCCTTCTGACTGTTAGACTGTAGGGTATGTATATGAATGAAGTATTCAATTTTATTGATGCTACCAAGTTACTCGACAATATTTTATATCAGCTTATACTCTTCCTGCAATATTCTGGGCTCCCTAACACCTTATGTAGAACTTTGCATTATAAGATTTGTATTTTTAAAAATCAGTTTGATGGGTACAATTGTTACCTTATTGTTGTTTTAAATTGCTTTTCCTTAAAAAATTTCTTAATTTTTCTGAATTTCTTAATTAATTCCATTAATTATTAGTGAGATTGATCAACTTTTTTATGTTTACTGACCATTTTTGAATCATCCTCTGAACTTCTGACTCTTATTTTCTGCCCTACTTATTTTTTTTTTTTCACTTTTCTTACCATTTCATCACCGACTCACAGGAGATTTTATATATTTGTGTATCCTGGGCACCAATATTTGGAATGCATGAACATTTTCATTGCAGTATAGCATATACATAGAAAATGCATAAAACAAAAAAGGCCCAGCTTGACAGTTAATCAGAAGGTGAACATACCTTATGGCTACGCCTTCCAAAGATCAAGGTCAAGAAGTAAAATACCACCAGAAGGCTCGCTTCTGCCATCTTCCAAAAACAATGCCTCCCAACCCCCCTGACTTACTATAGCACAGATTAATTTTGCTAGCTTATGAATTTTATTGAAATTGAATCCTGTTGTTTGTAGCATTTTGTGTCTGGCTTGCTTGTCTCAGTAGTAAATTTGTGAAAATCATCATTTGAAGTTAGAATTGGTTTGATCATTTTTTTAGGGCCATTCTTTTAGTGGTTTGACCAAACCACGTGGCCCTTTCACATCCCAGTTGACCACTTGAGAGTTTGGTGAGGATGTTCCTCATTGTGGAGCCCTGGCTCTAGCTTTTGTCCCTGACACACATAGATCTGTCAAAAGCCTTGTCTTATCAGTCTGTCTGCCATCACCTTCAGAATCACTGGGGAGAGTTAGTTCTAAATACCTACTGTTCCATTAATGAAAAGTTCATCTTCATAGACTTTGTAGTTACCACCTGTGCCTTCTCCACTTGCAAGGCTAATAATACCTGGCCCTTAGGTATTAGCTTTAGTTCAGTAAGTTTCTAGTGAATAGGTGGATGGCTTCTGAGTTCTTTCTACCTCCAATATTTTTCACTTTTTACTTGAGCAAAAATTCACTTTACAATTATATTTGTAGGAGTCAATATAACCTTTTTCCCCCAACACTTCCTTGTGTATCAACTATTGGGCCAGTGGAAAAATTACACAGGTATTCCTTTAATGTGTGTCAAGATATATCGTAAACACTCTGCATACTCTCTCTCATTACCCTCCTATTAGCCTTGGCTCTGACCACAATTTAATTATTAACAATAATCCTGTTCAATGTGGCGTCTGGTTGGCTCAGTTGGTGGAATATGACTCTTGATCTCAGGGTTGTGAGCTCAAGCCACATGTTGGGCATGGAGTCTACTTGAAAAAAGAATTTTTCCTCAAAGTATTCTTGTTTTGTTCAGAGGGTATTGACTGCCAGGCCACAGTCCCCTCAGCCTCAATTGGCTCTGACTGTGACATTACCCTTTTTCCAAGTCCTGCTTTGGCTTTCTCTGATTATGGTGAGTCTTAGTTCTTCTCTGTGGCTTCTATAGACTCTTCCTCAAGCATCCTGTCTCCCACCTTGCAGCCTTGCCATCCTTACCTCCTGGCAATGGACCCTCTTGATAGTAGGACTCTTCTGGAATTTTTTCCTCCTGGCCTGGACCTGTTGTGGTCATAGATCTGAAAGCATTTGACATTTGTAGAGAAGTAAATTTTTTAAAAAGGATTTCATTTATTTATTCATGAGAGACACACAGAGAGAGGCAGAGACATAGGCAGCAGAAGAAGCAAACTTCATCAGGTTTCTGCAGGGAGCTTGATGAGAAACTCAATCCTGGGATCACGGGATCATGACCTGTGCCAAAGGCAGATGCTCAACCAGTGAGCCACCCAGGTGCCCTGAGAGGTAGATTTTTAGAACCAACTTTGTTACTACCTCAGTGTTAAGAGGAATGGATTTTTTTTTTTTTTTTTTTTTTTTTTTTTTTGCCTTTTTTAAAAGCACTTGCTTGGACTAATCTTCTACTCACTGAATCAGATTATCCACGGATGAAGTTCAGGCATTTTTATTTTTAAATCTTTTTTTTAAAAAAGATTTTATTTATTTATTCATAGACACACAGAGAGAGAGAGGCAGAGACACAGGCAGAGGGAGAAGCAGGCATCATACAGAGAGCCCGACGTGGGACTCAATCCAGGGTCTCCAGGATCATGCCCTGGGCGGCAGGCGGCTCCAAACCGCTGCCACCAGTGCTGCCCGGCATTTTTATTTTTAAAATAACTGCTCAGGGGCCCTGGGTAGCTCAGTTGATTGAGCATCAGGTCACGATCTCAGGGTCATAAGATCAGGCCATCTTAGGCTCTATACTCAGGGAGGACTCTGCTTGAGATTTTCTCCCTCTTCTTCCTCCCTCCTTCTCACCCTACCTCAAATAAATAAATTAATCTTAAAAAAAATAAAATAACTGCTCAGCTTGAGAAGACAAGAGGCTAGGAGCCAAGCAATATAAAGAGGAGAGATTCTGAAATTGTCCAACCTATCCAGATTCAGTGACATCAGTTAGGGCTCTGTTTTTGTTACGATCTAGTTGTCAGATGTTGAGTTGCTATTTGGGCTGCAGTGTTTTATTCTGTCAAATGAAAGTATTTAGAGCCTATTATCTGCCTGGATCTGTGCCAGGAAATGCTTTCTGGAGGAGGTGACTGTTGTGCACTTAAAGACTGGATAGTAATGAAGCCAGTGGGGAGCAGAGGGAAGGGTGGCAATTAGAAAAAAAAAAAAAACAACAGTTGCAAAGGTATCAGGTGAGAGAGAATGGTGTTTGGGGGCATTGGTTAGAGTTTGGGTTCCATGTCAGAGTGGAGTATGGTGATGTTAGGAAGTAGATCTTGTAGGCTAAGGTCCTCAGGTCGTCACTGCTATGAATACATTGGAAAGGTTTACAAATGGTGGCATGCGGATCATTAAGGCTATTTCAGAAATTTAGTGACTACATGGCCTCAATGTAGGAGAGTATATGATGTAGAAGTGATGGAGTGAGGGGAAAGGAGGGGAGAGTATGTAGAGGGAACTCATTCCTGGTGGACCCTCTTTTCTCCACCAGTTGGAAGGGGATGTTAGGGGGAAATTTAGAAAAAGCAGCGTAGGTAAATAAGTGAATGAGAGAGTCAAAAGCAAAGAATTTCTAGGGTGAAGATCATGAACTTGTTGAGATGCCAAGGTGAATGTTGATGGGATTGTCTCCTGTACTGCTCATCGGGCTGTAGGCATGGAGGCGGGGGTGATGGAACTGACACAGATGGGGTTTTGTAGCCTTAATATACTGGAAGAATCAAGGGTGACCGTATTGAGGAACTGAAAGGGGGGAGCAAAGTAATGGCCACATGATGGGAAAGAAAGGAAGGCTTGAGGGAAAGTGGTAATTCAAACAAAAGACAGGCAATCAGAGAAGGACAAACAGTGTATGTTCTCATTCATTTGGGGAATATGAATAATAGTGAAGGGGAATATAAGGGAAGGGAGAAGAAATGTGTGGGAGATATCAGAAAGGGACACAGAACATAAAGACTTCTAACTCTGGGAAATGAACTAGGGGTGGTGGAAGGGGAGGAGGGCGGGGGGTGGGGGTGAATGGGTGACGGACACGGAGGGGGACACTTGACGGGATGAGCACTGGGTGTTATTCTGTATGTTGGTAAATTGAACACCAATAAAAATTAATTTATAAAAAAAAAACAAAAAACAAAAGACAGGGATTAAGGGGACTGGTTCAAGGTGACAGAAAAATGAGTCTGATAGAAAGTTCAGGTAGAAAAGTCCATAATGAATATGGTGGCTAGCTGCTCACTATCCATGGTGAGCCTCTTTAAATCAGGGCAGCTATAAATAATAGAACAAAGGAAGAACAAAGCAACTCAAACACCACGTGTGCTTTCCCAGAGTTCCCTACAGCTCAGGCTGTGGATGTGAGTCAGTTTCTTCAGCTGGCTTCCCTAAAGGGCTTGCGTGAGTAGGGTAGATCTTCCTGCTTTTTTTTGCCCCAGAGCACGCACGTGGGGATTTTCTGTGGCCATGTCCCAGGGCCCAGAGTCTGGCTCTGTGGGAGTGGAGAGGTAGTGCATATGGCTTCTGATGGGTTTATTGGTGTGGCTCCTCTAGAAGTGGCATGACTTTGCACACTATAGTTGCATAGTGGCGACCCCTGGTCCCTGACTTGCAGTGTGTTGTGTTTCAAGTCTTGATTTCCACCTCACAGTTGTGGTGGAGGCAGCAGGTGTCCTGTGAGCTTAGGTCTGCAGTGAAATTCTGGCTTAGATCTCACTCCCTGAATACCTCTGAAAATTTTGTAAGCCCCTAACATGCTGCTTTAAATCCCTTTCCCACCTGAAACAGCTAGAATGTTTTTTGTTTTCTGCAACTAAATTCAGTCTGAGGGAAATGACCTTCTAGGTTTGTTTTGGAGAGTTAGTGAAATAACTTATCCATTAGGCACTTAGTTCAGCGTGGGCACATAGTGATTACTTGATAAATAAATATCAGATATTATTCTTTGGTTATAATGAGGGCATGGAAGAGATGGAATAATAAAAAATTATCATCAGAATGGTATATTTCTTTTTAGGAATTCAGAGACATAGTGGTTCTGGATAATGAAAAAGTCCAGCTTGTAGCTGGGAGAGTTGAAGACCGAGAGGAGTAGAGGTGGTCCTTGAAATTGAGATGTTATAGAGGGAAAGGTTCAGGTATTAAAATATCCATTCTCAGAGGTAGTGAAGTGTTCACATTTGGAACAGTATTTTTTTTTTTATTCCAAATTACCTCTCAATACAATGATTTCTGCTCCACCACTGTGCTAATTCTGTGTTTGCTGAGATCATTCTCAAAGACAAATATAATCATGTTATTCCCTTGCTGGGAAACCTTCAACGTTCATCCCCTTCTTCATGGTTTTCTGTTATTGAGCTGCTGGTTGCCTAACCAGTTCTGTAGGCACTGCATGTCAGCCAGAATGCTCTGGGGCCACTTTATGTTTCCAATCATTGTACAGATTGGGTTAAAGGTGGTCCTTCTTGGTGCTTGAAAGACAAAATGCATTTAAATGTTTGCTGCTATTATTATTCATATTTTAACTTCAAATCTTATTAATAGGATGTTGCCCACAAATTTTTAAAGAAACATTGAGGCCTTCTGAGAATTTAAATTCTGAAGTGATGCATGGTGGATTACAGTTCAAGCAGTGCTGTGTTACCATGAAGGAAGAGAATGGCTCTTAAGCTATCAAGGCTGTGTTTTAATATGATGAAGTATTTGTACATTTTGAGAGAAAGAAGGAGTTGATTAGAAAGGGACTGATCAATGATAGAAACATAGAAAGGGGGGCTCAGAGATTGCTATTATATGGGCTCTCACTCTAGAGAAGAAGTTTAAGAAGTTTTCATAGTCAAAGGACTCCATGCTTTTTGTTTGTCTCTAAAGAAGGTGGCATCACAGTATTGGAATCAGATGCCTTGACCCATCTGATTCTTACTAGTAATTCCCATTCTATTTGGTAAGCAATTGTCTAATTATAATTGGGTTTCCCAAATAGGGAATAATGTAAGACTCCTAGAATTTCACGTTGTAAATAAATGCTCATTCTGGCATGAATGAGTTTCCTCTTCCAAGATGGATCCATTCACACCATTCCAAGTTGAAGAATGGGCTCTGATGCTGAGCTAGCTATAGCTGACTCAGTGACGAGAGAGCTGGACACTTGGACAATTAAATTTTTATTAGGGATTATAAGTTTGTCTCTATATTATGATTGTGAGCTTCTAAGGACATAGACCACATCTTATTCCTGCATGACAGGGCCTCTCACAGCCTAGCAAAGAGCAGGAACCTGAATGCTTGAACGAATAAAATGGACTTATAACCCAAGAACTCACTGAGTAGAGTGGCACTTTCTGAGGACAGGAGAAAAGTTTTGGGAGAGTTCAGAGTGGGTCTGTGAGATGCAAGAAGTGGTGATTAGCATGAGAATGTGAGTTCTGACAGGACAGATGGATGTTGAGGCCTGCCCTGTGGGTGGTTGCTGAGAATGACAAATGAGAAAGGCATTCCTGAGACTAATCAGGCCTCAAGTTGATTTGGTGTTCTTGTTATTGGGGTGGAAGCACAGGTGATGTAACAAGTTACATGACATCTGCTCATAAGCCTAGCTGACATACTTTGACTATTATTGTTCAAGCCTTTAAGCAGAATGTTCTTGAAGAGTTATTTCGGACCTCTGTAAAGTCCAACCCAATAGGTGAAGAAGGTGTATTTGGGCCTGGAAAGCAGTGGAAGCAGTCAATAATCAAGTGGGCTTGCGATCTTGGCATGGGGGCTTGGCGCCATGAGATGGTGGTCCACTGGGAGATATGGGCCTCTGTGGGTGGAGGGCATTACTGCCTGTTCACACCCTCCTACCGCACCCCTCTGTGGGCCCCATGTAGTCCTCCTCCATGCGGTCTCCCTTCTAGCTCACCTATGCCTCTATCCTACCAACTTCCATTAGACTTAATATTTACAGCACTCACTGTAGCCTGTAGCATATCCTTTGTTGAATCTGCAGATATCTATTTATCTATCTTCTATCTATCTATCTATCTATCTATCTATCTATCTATCTATCTATCTAGATACAGATATTGTCTTCAGTTAGATTATAAATTACCCGAGACCTAGGGATCACATATGTTTCTTGCACCTCCCTGAAGTTCATAGGATGGTGCTAACTAGAAATGTAACTGATACACAAAATACTCTTTGAATTAAAATATACATGTATATATACATTTATATTTAGGACTGTAAAGAGATTAAAGAAGGACGGTTTATTCGCTGGGGAATAAAGCTTTCGGTGAGCAATGTTTCAGCAGAGGATGGAGGGAACTATGCATGCCAAGCCCGACTGACACACACAGGGAAACACTACACTGTTTTAAACAGCATCACTGTGCGTATCAGTAAGTATGCTCATATCCATTGCCTTGGCTTCTTCTTGGTTTTGTGTGAGATGGCTGGCTTCTCGGGCAATGGTAATTCTAAATCTTGATTTTCTTGAAGGTTAGTGGGCTCTCAAACTTACCATGTTAGAATCAGAGGGTAGAAAGAAGAGGGCAGAGGGCATGAGCAGTTTAGTCTCCTTATCTGGAAAAACAGAACACTCAACCTTCTTGGTATGAAAATTAAATGACAGCATGTATGTAAAGTGGGTACTGGGGTGCCTGGCAAAGTGTAGGTGTTCAGGAGGTGGTAGATATTACTGTTCCTCTTATTTTCCTCAGCTGTCACTGGTATGACCACTTTGCTGGGTCATTCCAGCTTTGGCCTCCCCTGCCTGGGGTATGCAGAGCTCCAGGATACCTGATGCTCATGAAGTGTCCGTTCTCAACCCAGAGCAGCCAGTTTGCTCGAACATACGACCTGGAGATTTAAAAACAGAATCTTTAGGGTAAAAGAAACCCTAAAGATAATTTAACTTAAGCCGTTATTTTTTTAAAAAGATTTTATTTAATTATTTATTCATGAGAGAAACAGAGAAAGGCAGAGACATAGACAGAGGGAGAGGCAGGTTCCCTGCAGGGAGCCTGATGCCGGACTTGATCCCAGGACCCTGGGATCACACCCTGAGCTGAAGGTAGACGTTCAACCACTGAGCCACCCAGGTGCCCAATTAAGCCATGAATTTTATAGAGTCTCAGGAGGTGGTGACTTATGAAGATTACAAAGCTGGTCAGTGAAGAAACAGGGCAAGGATGGAGGCTTTTGGTGCCCAGATGAGCACTGTTTCTTCTCAACACATTCGGTGAGGAGTTCTTGCTATGTTGCCTTTTGCTCTTTGTTAGTAGACAGCTGTCTTTTCTGTTGACTCATCTAAATGGAAAGAACTGAAGACTGAGTATTTCTTTAACTGGGATCATCCTGTCACTAATTTCTGTCAGACTTCATAATACTGGGTGGTACCTAGCAATTTCTTGGTGGTGTGGCTCTCTTGGGGCATGTGTTCAGCATGAGTGGCTTCCTACTTCCCACCTGGAACCCTTTAATTAAAAAAATTAATTGTATTACATTTTATGACTTCTATGCTCTTGAGTTTTGTGTTACCTGTTATCTCTCCAAATATATGCACAAAAGATTTTCTTCTTGACTATCATGCTTAGTTTTACATTGGTAGCTGAAGGAATTCTTTGAAAGACAGAATGAAGACTACATCAAGAGGTCATTGAATTTCAAATAGTCTATATATTTCATGTTATTACTGTAAACACATATTTATGACCTAGTTCATGCCCCAATTGTTAGAACCTGTTAATTAAACTAAACTAAACCAAACCAAAACCAAAACCAATGTTTCTTCTTTTGAGAAGCTCTCAGCTTGGTGATAGTGGAGCTAAAGATATAAATGAATCATCATTTCACATTATGTAGTAAGGATAGAGTTATAGATAGAGTTGTAGATAGTGTCTGGGGGAACAGGAAAAGAATCAGGAATAGCCACAAGGGTGGCAAGGAAATGGTCTTAGAAGGCTTCCAGGAGATGTCTTTTCAGCTGAATTTTGAAGGAGTCAAGTTTATAAAAGTAAAGTGTGAGAGGCAGGACAGAGAGTATAGTATAAGACAAAACATAGAAGTGTCTACCAGCATAGTTTGCATTGGATTCAAGGCTAATTTTATTAGAGCATACGTAAGCATGGGGAAAAGAGTGCTGGGACTTGAGGTGTTAAACAGGGTCAGGATTTAGAGGCCCAGTTACACTGAGGCTTTGCCATGTGGCCGCTGAAGAGCCCTTGGATGAAGATTGACGAGGCTTTTTTTGTGATGGATGAGACCAGTCTTGAGATGGTTGAGCAGGAGTTGAGGAGGGTCCTGAAACCTGTAGTCCACTTTGGCACCTGCTGCAACAGCCAGTATTGAGAAGAGTGCTGATAATCTGAACCAGTGAAAGTAGCAGGGGATTCTTCAGGCAGGAATTTGGTGGCTCTTTACTGGCCACCATCTTGTGCCTAGTAGAGACAGCCTGAGAAGAAGGAAAGCAGCCATGACTGCTGCTCTGATGGAGCTTTGAAGTCTGAGTAGGGAAGGGAGGCAGAGATAAATCAGATAGTCTGCTCATGAGATGTGTAATTACCAAGGAGATTAATGCAATGAAGGAGTGGAAAGTGTGAGATCGAGCAGACAAGGACCTATTGAGAAGGCAGAGGGTCAGGGAAATCTTCTTGATAACAGCGACACTGACGGTCAGGACACATTACCTGAGTGATGGAGTGGGTGAGATTTTTCCAGACTGAGGGAACAACCAAAGTAAAGGCCCTGTGACAAAAACAGATCATGGTATATGTGAATAATGGGAAGGAGGCAGGTTGGTTGGAGCAATGTTAGATAATGAGGTTAGCGAAGTATCCAGGGCCAAGAATTGGTAGGAACATGGAATCCAAAGCAGAGAGTATGGAGTTTATTCTAAGAACAATGGTAAGTAGCCAGAGGGGTTGCTAGCAGGAGAGTAGCATGTGACTTGCAGGCCTGAAAGCTCAGCATGGCTGCCTGTACCCAGAATGATCCCTACAGAACAGGAGTGGCAGGTAGGAGACAGGTACAGAAATGCAGGTAAGATATCAGGTAGGCACAGGCTACATGGTGGCACTGAAGATGGAGACATGTGGATGGGTTCAAGGTATCTGAGGAGGTCAACCTCACAGGGGTTAGTATTGGATTGAATATGGCAGAAGGGATGTGGCAAGGTCAAGGGAGCTAAGCCTTTTGGCATATGCAACAGACTGGATGGTGATATAATTCAATGAAATAATATAACTCTAGAGAGAAACTGGATTTAAGAGTGAGATCATGAGTTTGGTCATGGGTTTATGTTGAGTACTTGGAGGTGCCCACATGGAGATGTCAAGTTGACCATGGCCATGGTCTAGAGAAAGGTCTGGAGATGCAACTTGGCCTAGATGGTAATGGAAGAGGTGGATATGAACAAGACTACCAAGGAAGGACTAGAAAGTGGAAAATAGAAAGTTTAGCCATGAAGAAGGAGGCACTCATGGAGACATGTTAGGAGATGAACTTTGTCTGACTTACTGATTGATGGTTTGAAGAGGTGAGAGAAGAACTGTTGCCTAGAGTGACTTCCAGATTTTAGTTGTGTGTGATCTGGTGCAAAGTGATACATTAACTGGCTGGTGATAACCTCTGTTTGGGACACACTGAATTTGAATAGTTTGTAGGACATGCAAGTAGTATTCTCATTATAAAAGACACAGGGTTTTTCATTTTTCTAGCCTTCCATTTGATAACATGTCTGTGTCCCATCCCAAGTAGAGAGGGAGAATGTGGGGTGAGGTGGTTGATTGTTAGATGTTGGTGGGCAAATGGGGAAAGGAAGTAGTGGAGAAAAACAAAAGGCTGGAAAGTCAACATGAGAGGAGATAGCTCTACAGTGGAGTGGAGGAATGAAGGATCTGAAGAACACAAGAGGACAGGATATAAAGAATATGGAGAAGCAAGGGATGGAGGATGGAACAGTGAGGAGCAAAGATAAAACATTAGGGTCATTCTCTCTCTCTGTCTAGGACCTAGACCAGAGCTTGGCCTAGGGCCACTGCTTACAAACTATAGTTAGATTATTAGGTAGTGAGATTTTATTACACAATCTTAGCAGTTTATATATAGAACCAAGAAGTGAACTCTCCCAGTAGCCCAGCTTTTAGGGTTTTTCCTTAACAATTTAATTATTTCTGGTTTGAAAGTATGCATTTATGAGATGGTCATTCATCACACCATAAGTTTTGTTCTTTACTTGACTAATGTTTATTGAAGGCCTGCTCAGTGTCATGTTTTTCTTTACACCATTGTGGTATAAATAGTTGGGAATGTGTCATACATGATTCTAATGCAATTTCACGTGGATATGATTTCTTAGCAGAAACAAATGGATATGCAGGAAGAATTCCTAAAATCATTTATCCGAAAAACAATTCAATTGAAGTACAACTTGGTAAGTAAAATTATTGGAGTCATTGAAATCACTAAGGGCAGATTAATATACATGTTTAATATAGAACCAGTTGAATTTCATTGAATGTACTGAAACTTGATAAAACATTTTTAAAATTCATGTAAAAAAGGTTGGAAAATTTTAGCAAGAAAATAATTGCATAGAAGAAATAAAGACTTTTTCTAGTAAATATTAAAGTGTATTTAATTATAAAACAACAATAAATAAATACTGGTATTTGCATACAAATAGAAAGATTAAGACAACATAATGGAAAACAATAAGTAGATCCTAGAATATACAAAAATCTCATAAAGGAGATTTGTGGTTTAAAAATGTGTAGAGAGGGATCCCTGGGTGGCGCAGCGGTTTAGCGCCTGCCTTTGGCCCAGGGCGCGATCCTGGAGACCCGGGATCGGATCCCACATCAGGCTCCCGGTGCATGGAGCCTGCTTCTCCCTCTGCCTCTGTCTCTGCCTCTCTCTCTCTCTCACTGTGTGCCTATCATAAATAAATAAAATAAAAATTAAAAATGTGTAGAGAACAGTATAGTTTATGTGTGATACTATTATAACTTGTTAAATGTGAAGTATATGAGGCATAAAAATGCATTTTTGATGAATTAAAGAACTATGTATAAAAATAAGCCCACAAAAGTACCGTTAAAAACTAAGAAAAATCTATAGCTAACCTCTGAGTGGTGTTCTTTCTACACATAAAATTAATAGAAGAAATCACAGAAGATTAAAAATTAGACTAACATAAAAACTGTAAATGTCTGTATATAGGAAAAATGGTAAAGTTAAAATGTGAATGAAAAACTAGGAGAGCATATTTGGAACAGAGACATCAAAAAACAGGTAATATCATTTCTGTACAAAAATACCAACAAATCAAGGAATAGGAATAAGCCAGATGAGATAAATGAGTAATTCACAGGACCAAAAAAAATAAGACTAACAAAATATGAGAATATAGTCATCTGCAATAAAAGAAACATGCACTAAAACAATGATATCTGTGAAATTGGTAAGGATTAAAAAATGTATAATACCAAATATTACCAAGGATAATATAGAGGGTATTCTAATACATTACTGGCCATGAATATGAGCAATCCCTTTAAACCATTTGTGTTTAAAGCTTTCCAAAGATTTTCTGTCTCACTCAGAGTAAAATTCAAAATCCTTGCATTCCCAACATGGCCCTCCATGGCTGACTTCCCCTTGCCAGTGCCCACATTGGTAAGCTCACACTTGGTTGCCCTGGCATACCTGCTGTTCCTTGACCATCTCAAGCACAGTTCTACCTCAGAGACTTTGCACTTGCTGTTCCCTCTACTTGAAATGCTCTTCCTCACACAGCTCCGTGGTCTCTTCCTTCACTTCCATCAGATCATTGATGAATGGCATCTCACTTGACCACCACATTAAAATAGCACACCTCTGGGGTGCCTGGGGTGCTCAGTCGGTTAAGAGTCTGTCTTCGGCTCAGTTCATGATCTCGGGGTCCTGATATTGAGCCTCACATTGAGCCCCATGCTGAGCTGAGTGAGGAGCCTGTTTCTCCTTCTGTGCCTCCCCCTGCGCATGCTCTCTTTCTTGTTCTCTCTCAAATAAATAGATAAAATCCTTTAAAAAAAATAGCACACATCACTCACCGTTATGCTCTATCCCCTGACCTTTCTCTATTTTTTGTGAAGTACTTTTCACTACTTCACCTATTTTGTTTTGGTATCTCTAATTCTATTTAAATCAGTGTTCCTTAAAAGCTGGCTTTTTCTCTGGTTTGTTCCTTCCTATATCACCAGTTCTCAGAAAAATTTCTAGAACATAGCAGATGCTCAAGAAATAGTTGTGAGATAGATAAATAAATGAATGGACTGGTATAAACTATGGAGAAGGAAATGCCAGTATGTATTCAGAACCTTCACAAATATGTATAACTTTTGTGATGTAAATTCTAGGTGGTAAATTCTAGATGGTAAGCCATATACAACAGAAACAGATCCCCAGGGCCCCAGGTATAGATAGATAGATAGATAGATAGATAGATAGATAGATAGATAGATAGATGATAGATGACAGATAGATAGATGATAGATAGATAGATAGATAGATAGATAGATAGATAGATAGATATTGTGCTTATTATGTTCAAGGAAGGAAAAGAGATGATTGGGGCACCTGGGTGGCTCAGTGGTTGAGCATCTACCTTTGGCTCAGATCATGATCCTGGGGTTCTGGGATTGAGTCCCTCGTCAGGCTACCCACAGAGAGCCTGCTTCTCCCTCTGCCTATGTCCCTGCCTCTCTCTGTATGTCTCTCATGAGTAAATAAATAAAATATTAAAAAAAGAGAAAACATATGGTTGCAATTTTCAAAAGACAACTGTAAACTTTAAAAAAAGAGAATATTAAGTTTGAAAAGGAACAGGTAACTAAAACCAAAACTCAGTGAAAGCTTTAGTAGCATATGAGACATCTGAAAAAGAATTACCGAGTGAGAATATAGGTCAAGAGAAAATGGCTTAAGCACAGACAGCCAAGAGACCAGAAGTTAGAGAGAGAGGTTACACAGAGCTAACATGAATATAATTGTGATCTCAGAAGAAAGAGAGAGAAAATGGGAGGAGAAGCAATATTATTTAGGTGATAATCTCAGAATGTTCCAAAATGTAGACATGTTCATGTAAAGGCCCCGGAAGCTAAGGAGACTCAACAGGACAAATAAGACCAGAGCTACACCTTGAAATACCATAGTGAAACTGCAAACAAAAACAAAGGAAAAATATCTTAAGAGTTGGGGGAAAAAAGAGGGAAAAAAGCCCTTTGTGCACAACAATACGCCCACTGTTGGAATTTTTCATGAAATAATGGAGGTTGTCAGCTGAAAAAAAAAATACTGCTAATTTTATAGTGAGTGAACATATGACAAAGTAAAAGTGGCAAAATTTGCCAACCACAGTCTTACACTAAAGGAGCTACTCCAGTGTTCTTTAAGCAAGAGGAAATGATTCCAGATTGTGAATCAGCTGCGTAGGAAGGAAGGAAGGAGCAAATGTTGGCGTAAATATGAAAAAATCCAAATGAATCTTGGATGCATAAGGCAATAATGATGACGACTGTTTATGGAATTTAAAATATATTTGAAATTGGAATTCACAACCACATTTGCCTGTATGCTGGAAGAAAGTTAATTGCTATTGCATCCAAAGACTTTAGATTCTCTTAGAGAAAAGAATATAAATATCAATAATATTAGACTTTGATAAGTTCAAGGATCTATGTTTTAATATTTACAGTAACCCTAAAATAGTAATAATTTGAAATATACAGCGTTATATGGAACAATGAAAAATAATCAAGAGGAAGATAAGAAGGAATCAAAAGACAGCAGGAAAAAAAAGACTGATACAGGACAGATGCTACAAATAAAAAAATATTTAAGATAGTTGATTTAAATGTACATTTGTTATCAATTACACGATGGACCAAATGCTCCGAATGAAGATTGTCATACTGGATTTGAAAGAAGAAATCATAACTCTGGGCTGTTTATAGATGCTGGAAGAGAAAAAATTAGAAAATGATATAAGGTATAAACACTAACCAAAATAACTTTGGCATAATTATGCTAATATCAAAGTAGATCTGAAGGTAGAATGCATTATTAGAGGTAAACAGAGATGCTTCATAATGATTAGAAGTCAATTATGAACCTGTAGACATATAATAACTTTGCCTTAAAAGTGTGTGTGTGTGTTTCGTGTGTGTGTGTACACATGCAGAGAGAGAGTTAGGTCAGGATTACAGGGAGAAATTAAGTCCACACCAATAATGGAATAATAATAATGGCAGTTTGTAAGATAGCTGGTAGAACAAAGCAAACAAGACACCCTATCATGACAAACAAAATGTGCCCAACAAATGGCCTAATGTTCATATTCTAGAGCCCTGAGGCCAATGACTATAGATTACACATTTTTTCTAAGTACAATGAAATGTTTAATAAGGAGCATCTAGGTGGCTCAGTCAGTTAAGCATCTGCCTTCAGCTCAGGTCATGATCCCAGGGTCTTGGGATGGAGCCTCGAGCTTGTGCTCTCTCTCTGTCTCAAATAAATAAAATCTTTAAAAAGAAAAAAGAAAAAGAAAGGAGAAATGTTTAATAAAATTGACCATGTATTGGCTGTAAAGATTGATTTGTAAAAATCCAACAGATTGAAATCATGTAAACTATATATTCTCAGACATAAGACACTGACTTTGGAAATATGTAATAAAAAGACAATTAGAATAACTGTATAGGTTGTAGAGCAATCATATAAAAAACCCTCTAGCCCATGGATAAAAATAGAAATCAGAAAATAATTTGAGAATGAATACTCATGAAAGGATTACACCAAGGTTGGTGGGATACAAAGATTTGCTCAGAGCATGATTGATAGTCTCAATTAGAAAAGTAAGTTAGTTGAAATATCCATGAGCTGCATGCTCACCCCTGAAGACAGAAAAGGAGAAGCACATAAATCCAACAGAAATGGAAGAAACAAAGTGAGGAGTAATAGCAGAAAATAGTGAGATAGGAAATGAACATGCAATTGAGTGATGAACAGAGAAAGATGTTGGTTTTTTGAAAAGTGGAATGTATTTGCCAACCCCCTGAATGATTAAGAAAGGGAGGAAGGCACAATCTGAAGGAAAAAGAGGCCATCACCATTGATCATATATAGTTGAGAAAGATCATAAAAGAATGTTCTGGAAAACCTAGAGCCAAACAATTTGAAAATCTAAAAAGAAGTGGGCTATTTTCCCTAAAAACCAGCACATAGGATCTGGCACAGGAACATACAGATTCCAGAATAGGCATATGACTGTAAATGTAAAATCTTGTCACAAACAATTCTAGATCCACTTGGCTTTCCTGGTGAATTCTGCAAAGCGTTTAATAAAGAAATTTGACATATTTAAACAAATTGTTTCACAGCATAGAAAAAGAAGAAACAGTCATCGTTAACTCATTTTATTAGGTCAGGAAAATCTTGACACTCAAACCAACAAAAATGTTTTTACAAAGGAAGTTTCTGGCCAATCTCATTCATCAACATGGATGAAAAAATTTAAGCACATTATTAGCATATTTATTTGACAGCAAACCCAAAGGGTGATACATTGCAGTTAAGTTGGGCTTACCTGAAGCAATGCCAAATTGCTTCACATTAGTTGAGTCATCCTTTTATTTTACATTAATAAACTAATGGAGAAAAAATAATACACTTGTAGATACCAAAAAGTCATTTCAAACACCTGAACAAGGAATTTATTATTAAAAAAAAAAAAAAGAACTTTTAAAACTAGGAATGTAAGAGAATGTCTTTCATCAGATTTTTAAAAATTTATCTTTAGAAGCCTGTAGAAGAAACAACATACTCAACCCTGAACTATTAAACATATTTCCTTTGTTTTGAAGGAGAGCCAAAATCTCAACAGATTTTATTTTTTGCTGAATTTGATAAGTCGATTATAATGTTGGTATGGAAAGGTAAAGACTGAATAACAGTCAAGACATTTTTAATGACAAAGAACTAGCTGAGGGTATCTGTACCACCAGCTTTCAAGATTTATTAAAAGGCTACCATAGTTTAGACAGTGTAGTTTTGACACAAGGATAGATATTGGTTAGAATTGAAGGCCCAGAAATAGATCCACCATATAACGCACTTGATTTTGGCAAAGCTAATGCTGCTCCAGGCAAGGTGTGATCTTTTCAATAAATGGAACTTGACAAAGGGAGGGAATACAAAATTAAAGAAAAATTGACTCCCTTCTCACACTACTTATAAAAATTATTTCAAGTGAGTTATAGATCTAAATATGGAAGTCCAAACAATGCATTTCTAGAAAAAAAAAACAACTTCTCGCTGTGACAGTTTACATCAGAGGGTATCAACATGACCAGGGAAAGTATAAAAAAAGTGCTCGACTAGGTGCAATCTAGGGAAATGCAAATTCAATTCACTTTGTGATGTCTCCACACACACATCGAGATGACAAAAATAGACTGACCACACTACACACTGTTGAGTGTGTAAAGTAACCAGCACTCACCCATACTGCTGGAGGAAGTGTAAATTGGGACAACCGCGTTGGAAAGCAATTCGGCATCTCTTTTAAAGTTGAAGGTACGTGTGTCATCTATGATCTACCAATTTTACCGGTAGATAGGTGTGTGTACCCGTCATGTACACGGGGGTGTAAACGTGAAAGGTGTTCACTAGAGCCTCAGGAGGCATGCAGGAGGGAGCTCCTAGCAATCTTACTCGTTGAGGCAAACACTACAGCGATGCAGATGTGTGCCTAGCAGCAGCCAAATAAATGCTAATTTATTCTCTTCTCTGACTGGAGCACATGTACGTGCAGCGGCACGGGTGAGCATCGCAAACAAAATGTGAGGCAATGGAAGCTACAGTTCAAGTATGAGTGGGG
Organism: Nyctereutes procyonoides; assembly: GCF_905146905.1. Classification (NCBI taxonomy): domain Eukaryota; kingdom Metazoa; phylum Chordata; class Mammalia; order Carnivora; family Canidae; genus Nyctereutes; species Nyctereutes procyonoides. The sequence goes on along the minus strand of NW_026575049.1, from coordinate 41,734,441 downwards.
TAAGCGATAAAGTATAAAGCAGGCAAGGGACTGGTGAGAGGCTTCTGGAGTTCTGGCAATATACTATTTTCTTGGGCTGAAGGTGGTGTGGATGTGTCTTTTACATTTATCTTCTATCCTTTTTTTAGTACGTATGTGTCATAGTTTACGATTTAAAAAAAAACACCTTAATTCCACCTAGGATAAAGAAACATGAAGTATACTGTGTAGAAATACAGTATTTTTTTAATGTAAATAGATGGAATATATTGGGCTCATGGAGCAAAATAAAATAGAAAATAAATAAATATAAAAATATAAAATTATTAAATATAATTTGTGAATGTGTGTGATGGAGTCAGGATAGGAGTCACAATTGGTGAAGTTGAAATTTCACTGGATTTAGAAATAGAAAACCAGGGTTCATGTCTCATTTCCTTCTCAAATGTGTGACCTTGGGCAAGTTACCAATCTGTCTGAACTTCAGTGTTCTCATCTGTAACATGGACACTGCTGCACCTCCTCTTTCCTGATTATAGGACTGTTTTGAAGATTAAAAGACTGAAGGAGATGATGTGTGTGAAATACTTTGTAAAGTTCTTTGCTAAGTTTCCTAAGACTGGTAGGAGGATTTGTGTTCCTGATATTGTAGAGGTCATCGGCCAGAAGCTGGTGATATTTGGCAGCATGTGGATATCTCTTTACAGATACACACCCTGGAAGGTCATTTGTCCCTTATGATCTGTGTCCAGGGAAAGAATAAAATAGAGGAGCACTGACCTCCAGGGTGAATTTTTAATAATCAAAAGATATTCAGAATATTATTCAGTCGATTGCTTTTTTTGTAGGCTTTTCATATAACATTTATGAATTTGTTTTTATAGGCTCCGCCCTTACTGTGGACTGCAACATCACAGACACAAGGGATAACACAAATCTCCGATGCTGGAGAGTCAATAACACCTTAGTGGATGATTACTACAATGAATCCAAACGGATCAGAGAAGGATCTGAGTAGGTGTTGGGTTTTTTCAGGCTTCTTTCAGCTGGCAAGAATTCCTTCACTTATATTACATTGGTGCTAGTCCTGCTTTTTTAAGATGCTTCTCACTGACCCCTCCTCACTCCTTTTGGCTTTGTCTCTCTAAGATCTCCTCAGGGCTATGGGGGCCGAGCACCTGGTTCAGAAGAGTGTGAGGTGCTCATGTTCTCAATCTTTCCTACATCCTAGTTAGAGAAGGCAAAGCGTCAAGCATGGCCTTCACACACCAAAATCCATTACTCACAGCTACTCCCCAAAACCGGCCTCACTCCTGTTTGGTTTTATCATGAGCCATAGATCTTCAAGACTTCAGTAGTGAAGCAGGCAGCAGCCCGGGGGCTTTGCGGGGAGACAGGATTTCATCATTGTCTACTGGCATGGTAGAAAGCCAATCTGTGGTGGCACGAATTGGGTGGCATAAAGCAAGACCAGTGGGGCCAGAGGGTGGAAGAATTTGTGCTGAGTCCCGCAAGGTAGTGAGGATGAGTGGAGAGGAGCAGGAGAAAGCTCTGGAGGGCTGAGGATGCCGTCTGTCACAGTCCAGAAGAAAATGCAGATCTGGAACGGCACAATCCATGCACCTCGCTGAGCTAGTGTGTGAAGCCTTCTCAGGGTAACAGGATGGCCCCAAGTGTTCCCTGGAGAGAGAATTTTATTCTCAAGACTGAAGATGATACACTGTGTTGGGTAACTGTGACTCACATATAATTGATTGGCTTCTCTCTTTTACAGATCCCACATTCCTTTTCAGAAACATGTTTTTTACACAGTGAACATAACCTTCTTGGAAGTGAAAATGGAAGATTATGGCCATCCTTTCATCTGTCATGCTGGAGTGTCAGCAGCATACTTTATCTTAAAACTCCCAGGTAGTGGTTTGGTGGGGTACATGCCGTTCAGAGGGTTCAAAATGATGACAAGGAGACACTGGGGGTGAGGCAGGAGGGTGATATTCAGGCATGAGTTTCTTGTTTGGAATTTGATGGTTTTAAGCTCATTTGCAGAGGCAGGGGGCATGCTCCGGAAGGCAATGAATGACCAACTCAAGAATTTCCAGCCATCACTCCTGTCTACTTACCAGGGGCTTTATGAGTCTCATAAATATTGCATGACACTGTCTTCTTATAGTGACCATTGCAGTCCCAAGATCCCTGAAGTCTCTATGTTACAGGTTCCCAGACCCACATCCTCCCCAAGGGACAGATGGCATTGTGGTTCCAAGAACTGGAAGTGGAGGATGGGAGGGAAGGGCAGATCCATCTAACAGTGAGAAGCTAGAGGTTCAAACAGGTGGTCAGGATGGGATTGGACACCCGCACGCAGAGCAGAGCAGAGCAGATCTGCGGAGTCGTGCTGGGACTTAATCAACAGATTGCTATTTCTGTTGACCCAGAATGTGTTTTACTTATTATGTTTTATCATGCCATTCATTTAAAGATGTGCAGTAGTGCATAGGGATATCTTTGACCTCAAACCATTTGCCACATGATGTGACTTAGGGCAGGTTCTGATAAACTCTTCAAGGAGTATTTTTTTTTTTAAAGTGAATGTGCTCTGGGGAGTTTCAAAGAAAAGAGAATTTCCCCTTCTCTCCACCCCCACTCCCACCACACCCCCATTCATAGACACCTTCTTGTGGAGACTAGAGCATTGGGAAGGGGCTGATGAAGGAAGTGGTGTGTGCAGTGGGTTCTAAGAATGGAGAGACTTTCTCTTCCTCTGTTCTTCTTCCTCTTTTCAAGTTCTGAGAGAACTTCCTAGAGCCTCCTTCCATGGCCTGACCGGTTTGGGCTGTGGCAAGGGAGAAAGCTGTGTTGTTCCTCCATGGGACCCGTAGGAGCCTGTTTGCTGGGACTTGACATTCCAGAGGAACCGGTTCCGCTTCTTGGTCATCTCCCACCCATTGCTTTTGCCATAATCACTCCACAAAGTGTTTGCAAAGCAGAGCAGAGGAGACACCCTTTCTGAGGCTGTGCCTTGCAGACAGGTGTCTGGCCTGGACTTTGAGACCTTATTGGCACAAAGAGAATGAGGGGGGACCCTGGCTCATGGCTGGTCTGATGGAGAAGACAGAGTTGGCTTTCAGGGAAGGCAGCTGATGGCTCTTTATTTATGACGGGCGTCCTGCTGCTCAATTCTGAGTGCCCGTGAGAGCAGTTATGACAGTGGAATAATCAGGATTGTGCCACAGAGCCACCGGGGAGGGCCTTCCAATAAGCGTGTTCAGGTTTTACCCCTAGAGTGTCCAGTGTTGGCTAAGTGAGACCTGGCCATGGGTGTTTGGTGAGCAGTCCTCATGTACCGGAGTCACGCCGTAGCCACCCCTGGGAGCTGGGGTTCTGCAGAATTGCCCTCCCCAGGTTCCCAAGGGCACATTTGCTTCCTAAAATTCATGGGCCACATCAGATTATTCTATTCCCATGTACCTATCATATTTAACTGCCAGAAAAAAAAATGTAAGCAGTATCCTCATTGATCTCTAATATGTTTCCATTTGGCGTTTGTAACGTGATCTGTAAAAAGTAAAGTATGTAATTGACTCTTTGTACTATAATTATCATTTGATTATTTATATATTTATTTGCTGTCCTTTGTAGCTCCAGATGTTCGAGCCTACTTGATAGGAGGGCTTCTCGCCTTGGTAGGTGCAGCGGTGTCTGTCACGTACATCTACAACATTTTTAAGATTGACATTGTACTCTGGTATCGGAGTGCCTGCCATTCTCCTGGGACCAAAGAAGGTAAGCGTGGGGAGCCACTGAAGAATGCCTCATACTTGGCATCTGCTCATCTATATAACCATTGTAAATACACTTGATCCTATTTTACTAGCTTGCCTTTCGAGTTGTTGGCAAATTTGGAGGAAGGGCTTTCCCTGGAACGTCTCCACGATCACCTGGATCATTTAGTCAAATGAGGCTTGTGGGCTAATCGTGGCTGAGCAAATCTTTGCTAAGTAGCAGGAGCACATCATCTTCTGGGTCCCACTGTGACCATTTCAGAGAGGTTCTCACATCTACTGCTGTTTGCCAAAGAAGACAGCTTTTCCTAGAGCAACAGTGTGCTCTTCACCTGCAATACATCTTCAACACCGTGGGCGTAGGAGCAGAGTTTATGGTATGGAGATTGATGAGCTGCCTGTGGCTCAGCTCTTTCTAGACTGGGTACTTGATGCCTGATGGAATGATTGTTTGATTTTAAATTTTATTCATTTATTCATGAGAGACACAGGCAGAGGGAGAAGCAGACTCTCTGTGGGGAGCCTGATGTGGGACTCAATCCCAGGACCCCAGGATCATGCCCTGAGCCTAAGGCAGACGTTCAATCACAGAGCCACCCAGGCATCTCTGCCTGGAAGATTTAAGTCCCTGACTCCCAAGGCTGGAGAGAAACTTGGGGGTTTGTGTCTGGTTCTCCACTTACTTCCATATGATCTTAGGAAGTATTGGCTATAGAATGAAAGAAAAAAAGAAACAAGGAAGAAAGAAGAGAAGGGAGGAGGGTGGGGAGGAAAGAAGGAGGGAAGGAAAGGGAGGAAGAGAAGAAGAGGGGACAGAGGAAAGGAGGGAGGGGGTAGAAAATGACCAGACCCTGCCTCACAGAGTTTTGTAGCCACAATTGAGTTGAAGTCCAGGAACACCCTGAGCAAGGACCTGGGGCACAAGGGGCATCTTGTTGTCTGAAGGCCAGAGCCAGCTGCCCTGCCACTCTGCCCCAGGTTTCAGTGTGGTCTGTTCAACAGACATCCTGGCAGCACGTCTGAACACACAAATGCCTGAGTGTGATCCTGAAACTGAGGAATAGGCACTTCCCATCAAAGTGGTGGGGTTTTTCAAGCCCCGATGCAGGGCTTGAACTCACGACCCTGAGATCAAGACCTGAGCTGAGATCAGGAGTCGGACACTTAACCCACTGAGCCACCACCCCTGCCAACCATGGTGGTTTTTAAAAGTCTGTGCTATTTTCTTGTTGTCTCAGAATGGTGTGATCTAGTAAGGCCTTGAAAAAAGTATTATGTCTGCTTTAATGTCCCCTGATTGGATGGAAAATTAATACATGGCTGAGAGAAGTCTATGCATTTCATGTGCATGGAAATTCATTTATACCACTCAAGTCCAGAGACTAGCAATGTGGACAAGAGCTAGAATTCAGAGAAGTGGGTGTCCAAACACGTTTTATTAGTACCTACCACTAAGAAGGGCATTATTCATGTCAGGTGCCGGGTTTACATATACAACACACAGTGCAAATTGCAGCAGATGCCCTAACCTGAGCTTTATTTTTAAGTTCAATTTCAGAATTCAAAATTGGCAGTCATTGAACAATGTAGGAGGCAACGCGTTCTTTTTTCAGGGCAAAATTCAGTCGTGGAAACCCGACTGCACATCAAGTGCAACCTGAAGCAGCCTAGTGCTGTGGACAGTCAGCTGGGTGTGTGTGGGGGGTCTGTCTTTGGGGCGGGGGTCCCCACAGAGCCTCCCTGTGGCTATGCTCCCACCTGCATCTGTGGCAGAGGAGGCCAGTGCACCACCACTTATCTTTTCTGACACAGGCGTGTGAGCAATCCGTCGGCTTTCTGCTTATCAACTGACTGGAACCTGCAGGGGCGTGAGTGGTGTTCCCAGATCGCTGGTCCTGGTGCGTGTCTCACTCCCTGACTCACCATGACTCCCAGGAGCGTGAGAGCCAAGGGCCTGTGCAGCTGCTTGCTGGTGAGGTTGAGTTTAGCAGGAAGAGAAAGTAGGAATAGTGATTCACCCCAAAGCAGGGGGTGAGCAGCAGAGCTGAGCAGATGAGAGACGCAGGGAGCCCCGCCCTCTGCTGAGACCGGGCTCCAGCCCAAATTCAGGCTGCGAATTTGGACATAGGGGCTCACAGTCAGCCAGGGTTCCTCTTTTTTCCCCCCTTAATTCAGATAAGTACTTGCGTACTTTATGATTAAATCTCTGCAGCTTCACCTAGAGAACTACCCCGTAATTCCTGTCTGAGTGTTGGCTTTGACAATGAGCTAGCGATGAGACTTAAGATCTGTCCCGGGTGCTTTTTCCAGCATTGTGATCCTGGGGGATATTTCCTGGCTTATTGGGGAAACTGTGGAGCAAGGGGTGGCAAATACAAGTGAGGAAATCGATAAATTGTGTCCTTCTTATGGTAAATCATTTCTGCAACTAGATTAGTTATGCTTTGTAACATGAGTAATAGGTGGATATAATAGCTCACAGTTTTGTTGAGTCACTGACAGTCCTACTCCACAAGTTCTGTATGTTCTCCAGTAAATTATAGGAGCTACTTTAAAAATTCTCCTTCTAGGTATGCTTGTGTGTCCCAAAATACAAGGGTGAGCTTGCACATCTCCTGGGGAGATTTGCATATGTCTCACTACCTTCCAAACAAGTTTGTGGAGAACATGCCTGTAGAATGGATCGATGAAAAACAAAAAGAAGGTGGAGTGAACAGAAGGTAAAATGGTGAAATGAAGCTTGGAGATAGAACTAAGGACAAATCTTGGACACTTTTTCGAGATGAATTGGCTTCAGAAGTAAAGGCAAAAGCAATGACAGGATGTGTTGTGTGCTGTTCACAAATACCCTTTAATTACTCATGACAGCACATGGCTTTTTCTGGGACAATTTTCCAAGGAAAAGTTTATGTTTAAAGGGTGTAATGAATATAATAAATCTTGTCTACAACAACATTCCTGTGGTAAATGTTTAATGTGGCTTTTCTTCTAGTGTCTTCCATGTTAGGGCTAAAATGCCAAATTTCATGCAGTTGAGGTAAAAAAACAAACAAACAAACAAACAAACATGTGAAGGCCAAATTGATTTTGTTTGATTTTTCCATTGGTCCGGTTTGACTACTTTTGAAATTTAGCAATAACCTAAGAAAAGAAAGTAAGAGGGGATAAAATAATCTTTAAAAGCAATCTCTCATAAACCTTAACATATACAAATAAACTTGTATTTCTGCCAATGGCCAATAAAGGCATATGCAGATGTTTTATCAAAAATAGGACTGAATCCCCTCAGGAAATAGAAGGAGCTTGGCTAGAACCTAGATAAACCGTCACCCCACTGCTAGATAGAGGCAGGCTGTGGGAGTATCTGCCCCCAGGCCATTTCCTCAAAGAACTTCCTAGTAGGGCTACATTTCTACAGTTTTCTGGGTGAAATAGAGAGTTGGGGGGCATGTCAAGCTCATCATTATCTATGCCATTCATTGTTACCTTCTCAATTGCTCTTGCAGTTACTATGGCCAGGAAGCAAATTACCTATAAGCTTTGTAGCATAGAGCAACCATTTATTTTGCTGGTGGGTTCTGTGGGTCAGGATGTGGACAGTCACAGTGAGGATGGCTTGTCCCAGCTCCATGATGTCTGGGAACCCAGCTGGAGGACTGGCAGTAGATTTTGCCTATCAGTTGATGGCCTCAGTTTCCCCAGCGGCACTCCATGCAGTCTCTATGTGGGCTACGTTGGGCTTCTTCATGGCAGGTTGATTGGCTTCCAAGCGCTAGCGTTCCAAGAACAAGAGAGCCAGGAAAGGCAGTATTTTTTCTTATGATTCAGATCCTAAATTTCTAATGTCAGTTCTACTGGTCAGGGCAGCTACAGAGTCCTAGTCAATTTTAAGGGAGTGGAAATAGATTCCACCTTTTTGTGTATGTGTGTGTGTGTGTGTGTGTGTGTGTGGAGGGGGGTGTGGTCACTTCTGAAAGAGCATGTGGAACTGGAAATACCGCTGAGGCTATTTTTTTTTTTAATGCCGTCTAACACACTTGCACAGGACTAATCAAGGATACACACTTTGTGAAGTTTCCTCCTCCCGATTTTCATCTCAGCCACACCACAGAGAGTGGTGGACTTGGGTGTGCACCAAGGCTGTGCACTTGGCAGCTGCAAGACCAGAGAAATAGCACAGCCTTGTCTGCCTCAGGTCCCTTACATGTGATTCGATGGTACAAATGTGACACTCACCGTGACCGTGACAGGCAGAGCCGTGATGTGCTGGCAGGCAGTTGTCTGAGAACGCCCTTCCAAAGCACAGGCCGACTCAAAAAGCTAAATGGCCACAGCTTGTTTTTTTTGCTCTATTGGTCAATAAAGGAGGAATTGATCATTTGCAAGTTGGGGAGAACCCACTGCATTTTGAGAACAAGCCACAAAGGTAACATTTCTACTCCAGAGCATAGAAAGAAAAAAAAAGATGACCAAAAAATTGGGAACATTTTATAGTTTGATTTTCTAAAAGGTTTGAGAATCCCTTGCTACTCAAATCTCTTCTGTCTCGGAGTCTGCATTTGCACACCATGCAGCACCTCTATTTTCAGACACCCTGTTTAAAAACAGGGAACATGGAACACTGTCAAAAGGGAAAATTCACTCAACAAACAGTTCCTTCCCCCCTCCTTTTTTTTTTCTTTTTTTTTAAATGACAAACAGAAACAGCTTGAGTGAAGAGAGATACCAGTGGCAGGGTTTCAGACAGAGGTGGTGATGAACACTGATGCTTGCTACAGTTTACAGACCAAGAAATACTGTACTCACTGGGGAGGCTCTGCTTTGGTGAGGGGAGTACCAGCTCAACCAACCTTTTATCATAAAAGGATAAATATCATCATATTTTTAAGTGAGGAAATTTAATTTTTCTCAAATGTTTAAAAACAAAACCTTTATGAAATCTTAAAAAAATATTTTTCGTGTTTCCCTTGGCTTTAGAAAGTCATGTGTATGATGTGAAATTTAATTCAGAAAAATATCCACTTACGGAGTGGCAGTATGGACTAGTCACATTGACGATGTTACAGAAGGAGTTTAGACACAAATTAATGATCATCCCTTTGGTACCTGCCTTATGACCCTAATTTATTAAAAAGCTGAATTTGCACGTGGTCTAAAACTTCTCTCTCTCCCATGTAGATATAACAACCTCCTTGAGCCTCTTAAAATCAAGCTCCTTTCAGACATTTGGCAACTACCGATAGAACCTCCTCTGTCTCAGGTCCTGCTCTGCACTGAGGGTGGAACCACTCCAAAAAGAACCCCCATTCCCACACGGCTTCCTGTCATGATAGGGGGTGGGGAGACTGAGGAAGGGTATGCATGTGTGCGCACGTGTGTGCATTGCCATTTCCCATAGGATGGCCAGGAATGGTGGGCAGAGACTCAAAAGTTGTCAGTGGTGGTTGGTTTGAGAATTTACAGAATGAGAAAAAGCTACACATAAACTCTGAAGTTCTGTACATATATAACTACAGCTGTTCCCTGACTTATGATGGGGTTATATCCTGATAACCCCATCATACGCTTAAAAATTTCGTAAGTTTACGATGCATTCAATGCAGGTAACTCAGAGAACATCACAGCCTAGCCCCGCCTGGCTTACATGTGCTCCGAATACTTACATTAGCCTACAGTTGGGCAAAATCTCTAACCAGAGCCTATTTTTTAATGAAGTGTTGACTGTCTCATGCGATTGATTGAATACTGCCCTGAAGGTGGGAAACAGCATGCTGTGTGGGTACAGGATGGTTGTCAGTATATCGATTGTTGACCCTCGAGATTGCCTGGCTGAGTCAGAGCTGTGGCTTTTTGTGCTGCCCAGCATCAGAGAGAGGATAGGACTGCACATCACTCATGTGGGAAAGATCAAAATTCAAAATGTGAAGTGCAGTTTCTCCTGAATGTGTATTACTTTTGTACCATCATAAAGGCAAAAAATTGTTAAGTCTAACCATCTGAAGTTGGGGACCGTCTGCACTATTATTTAGACAAAAACTAGAAGTATACAAGATTTTACTCTTTTTCTTTGGGGCAGGGGGTGGTAGGGTTCAGAGCCAGCCCTCTTTTCAGGTCTGGTCAATCGAACAAACTTTCAGAAAAAGGGAATAGAAAGGAATGGCTCCCTCTTGAGTCCCATTAGGTTGGCTGTGAATTTTCAAATAGCTTGGAGCTCAAAAAAGATCACATTTTCTAATAGAGGCTCACTCAAACCTTTGAGCCCTGCTACAGCTTCTTACTCATTCTATGACCCCGGAGCAGAGTATAAGCATTCCCTATCCAAGCTCTTCTCTTTGTTGGCCTCTTTACCCTCCACTTCTAGTGCCTCATTTTCCCCCAAACCCTTTAAAATCCAGGAGGTGCCTCCATTCTTTGTGAATTTTCCTCAAGAGCTTCAGGCTATGGGCGAATTCTGATTCTTTCTGTCTCTCCGGTTCATTCAGCCACTTGTTATCTTTGTAGCACCCCGTGTTTTTACTTCCAAGTCTCTGAATGGTCTTTCCAGTTAGACCTTGAGTCCTGTTCATCTGTACAGGGGTGAGCACAGTGACTGTTACATGTGGTGGGTTGCTCAATGAGTGCTTGGATCATTTTGGTGATGACGAAATGGGCTGTTGTGTTGGACTTGACTGTACTGCACAGCAGATTCCTGGAGTTTGCTAAGAGGCTTGGTCTCTACAATGCTGTGTGCAACTGCACTGATGAAATTCATGGGTGGTCTGAATCACGAGAGACTTGGCCCATTTTGCCTGGTACAGTTACGACAGTCCCATGCACAGGACCCATCAAGAGCGACATGGATGGAGACTCCTGCTTTCAATTCTCATTTTCACCATGTGGAGGGGTGGACTTAGAGTCAAAGGAGTCAGGTTGGACTTGGGGCTGTGTGACTTTGGAGACGTGTTTCTTATGTAACAGGGATAGGACCATCTTCCTCATAGGTCAAAGATGAAGGGACAGGAAAATCAACCATAACCGACAAATCATTGGAGGCTCAATGAGGACAAATCTGAGACTTAAAATCTTTAGGGGGACCTAGTCAGAAGGAGTTGAAACCCACAATTTATGAGTTTTATTTTACCCCTAGAAGCCTGACCTGATTCTGACCATAAATATCAAAGAAAAATCTCCTTGGGGACACCTGGGTGGCTCAGTGGTTGAGCGTCTGCCTTTGGCTCAGGTGTGATCCCAGGGTCCAGGGATCGAGTCTCACATTGGGTTCCCCATAGGGAGCCTGCCTCTCCCTCTTCCTGTGTCTCTGCCTCTTATGAATAAATAAATAAAATCTAAAAGAAAAAAAGAAAGAAAGAAAAAGAAAAGAAAAAATTCCTTGTGCTTCCAGCAGAGGGAGGAGAAAAATCATTCTAAAATACCCTAGAGCATTGTTCTTATTAACAAGGTCTGCCCTTAGGATAAACTAGTTAATGAAAGCCTTGCCCACTAGTGTATTATCAGAGCCTAAATGACCTGTGCAGAGGGAAATACCCAACTCCAGCCCAATTTGGCCATCCTGCCCCACCTAAGTGGGGATAAAAAACTGGGAAATACTTGTGATGTTCATAGTTCAGAGTCACTAAAAGACAGAGCCAATCACAGGACCATACCCTCCCCTTCCCACACACCTCATCACCATGTTACTAAAGGCCAGGTTATACTTTCTTTAAAAAAAAAAAAAAAAGATTTTATTTATTTATTCATAAGAGACAGAGAGGCAGAGACACATGCATAGGGAGAAGCAGGCTCCCCACAGGGAGTCTGATGCAGGACTCAATCCCAGGACCCCAGGATCACTCCCTGAACCAAAGGCAGATGCTCAACCGCTGAATCAGGTACAGGGACACCAAGTATCGGCATCCATATACTTTCTTTTGCCAGTACATTCTATCCAGCTATCAGGAAAAAGTATAAGGCATATTAAAAGGCAAATGCACAATTTGAAGAGACAGAGCAAACATCAGAGCCAGAAATGGCAGGGATGTTGGAATGATCAGACTGGGAATTTAAAGCATCCATGATCAGTAAGTATGCCAAGAGATCTAATGCATACAAGCAGACAGTATACAACAACAGATGGGTGATATAAGCAGAGAGATGAAAATCCTAAAAAGATCTAAAAAGAAAGCTAGCAATTAAAAAAAAAAGAAGAAGCTGGGATCCCTGGGTGGCGCAGCGGTTTGGCGTCTGCCTTTGGCCCAGGGCGTGATCCTGGAGACCCGGGGTCGAATCCCACATCGGGCTCCCGGTGCATGGAGCCTGCTTCTCCCTCTGCCTATGTCTCTGCCTCTCTCTCTCTCTGTGACTATCATTAAAAAAAAAAAAAAAAAAAAAAAAAAAAAAAACTTACAAAAAAATAAATTAAAAAAAAAAAAAGAAGCTGTAGCAAGAATGAAGACTGCCTGTGATGGGTTTGTTAGTGGGGTGGACATGGCTGAGCAGAGACTCTCTGGGCTTGAGGATATTACACTAGAAACCTCCAAAAATGTAAAGAAAGAGAACAAAGACTGGAGGGGGGGAGGAGAAGAACAAAGTATCCAATGAGTGTAGGACAACCACAGAAGGTGTAACGTAAGTGTGATGGGAACCCCAAAGGAGAAGAAAGAGAGAAAGGAACAAAGTATCTGAAACACTAATGACTGAGAATTTCCACGAATTAATGTCAGGCACCAAACCGCAATCCAGGAAGCTCAGAGAATACCAAACAGGAGAAACAAACAAAAACCTAGGCATATCATTTTCAAACTACAAAAGAATCAAAGATAAGGGAAAAAATCCTCAAAGAAGCCAGAGGGAGGGAAAAAATAACACCTTACCTATCGAGATACAAAGATGTGAATTGCATTCAGCTTGTCCCCCAGCAATAATCTTTATTGCTAAAAAAGACCAACCACGCAAGCAAAAGAGCAGGAAGTGAAATATTTAGTGTTGAGAAAATGAGAAGCCTGGTGTGGCAATGCTTGGCACCAGCCCACCGGGCGCTCTGAAGTCATTGAACGCAAGGGAGGAGGACATCACAGTAGCCACTCAGTTGTGCTCTGTTAAAATAAGATAATTTGCTAGGAATAATGCCTTTTCCTTTTCAGATGGCAAGCTGTATGATGCCTATGTCTTATACCCCAAGCCTCAAGGAGAAATCCAGAGCCATGATGTGGACACGCTGGTGTTGAAGATCCTGCCCGAGGTGCTGGAAAGGCAGTGTGGATATAAGTTATTCATATTTGGCAGGGATGAGTTTCCTGGACAAGGTATGTTTTGAGTGAGATGGAAGAACAGCAAATAAAAAGAAAGGGAAATTCTTTTTTCCTTCACTTTACAAATGGTGGGGTGGGGGGCTCAGCCCACAGTCCCTGAGCCTCAGGCCTGTAACAGGATAACTGGGATTCCTGGTTGAAATAATGTGATTCTCACTGTGAGTAACATGAGCAGGTGGCGGATGACAGCCTTGGCTGAGAGACCAAAAGGAGAAAAGAGGTCATTTGCTCTCATGTCTTTGAGACTAACAGCTGATTATTCTCCATCCGTTTGAATATGTAAATCAGCTCATGTTTAATGCTGATTTTATAAACCTTGACTGCCCAGGCTTCTCCTACTTAAATAAAATAGAGTTTATTTATTTATGTCTCCTGCTGAACAAGAGTGTAGCTTTGGGCAATGCAGGTGACATCTCTGAACCTCAGCTGTCTCATCTGTCAAATGGGGAGGAGAATGCTTCCCTGACCTGGGCGGGAGAATGAAATGAGGTAAATCCTGAGCAGGGACCAGTATGGAGCTTAGTGCATATTAGATATTCAACAGATAAAGTTTCCCTCTTGGCCTACACGTTTCCTTTCTTGGAATGCCATACAACAAATGGCTGAAATTTGAAATAAATATCTTCCACTAGTCAAGAGGACACCATGAGTACAACATTTGAGAGTGGTCTGTTCTGGGTTGTTTGTAAAGGTTGCTGGATTTGTAGGTTGCTCATATCCATGGGGAGCGACAACTATATCTCAGCCCGCATCTTTTCAAGTTATAAAATCAGCCTCCATTAGGAAATGAAAATTGGATCTAGTGCTCACCATAAACATGTGGAAGAGCTCACATTTCATCAGCATATTCTTTCACTCACTTATTCAGCAAATATTTATTGAGCACCTGCTATGCGCCAGGTAATATTCTAGGCACTAAAAATGTAAAAATAAACCGAAGAGAAGAACATGATCTTGGGACAGTCACAGTCTAGGCTTGTATTCTAAGAATAAGGGGGAAGTAAAAGTTAATCTTTATTGCTAAAAAAGACCAAGTTTTGTCCATAGCTGGATATTTTAAGAACTCTCAGGAAGTGTTATTTAGTTTCAAGTTAGTCCTATAAATCCTGGGCATTTAAGTAGCTACAAAGTACAAGAGGAAAACACAAAATAAGATTAATACAACATTGGAGCTATCTATATTTTCCCTGTTAAAATCTATTTTAAAAGTGTGCTCATTATTTAATATATACTAGACCTTTAGTTAGGTTGGTGACATGATAAGTTAGGCATGATAAGATCCTTGTTCTGAGTAGGTCGTGGTCTGGAGGTGGAGCCAGTGAGCAGAGGAAAGTGACCTGTCAATAACTACCAAAAAATATGACTTATGAACACAAAGGACCAATTCTTCAGGGAAAATCAGGAAGTTTTCACAGAGGATATGATAAATGTTAAAAAAAAAAACAAAAACGCTTTTGTCATCCATTGCTAAGTCACATTTATTCTGAAGTCCACGTTGTCTTTCCAAGGCCCATTTCTAATATTCTCAGAGATGAATTGAGGCTGTTTCACTCATGAGATAGTATACATCTTCTTTATTTCCAGCTGTGGCCAATGTCATCGATGAAAATATCAAGTTGTGCAGGAGACTGATCATCATCTTAGTTCCCGAATCCCTGAGCTTTGACTTGTTAAAGAACATGTCAGAAGAACAAATTGCAGTCTACAACGCACTCATCCAGGATGGGATGAAAGTCATTCTGATTGAACTGGAGAAAGTCAAGGACTACACAGCCATGCCGGAGTCCATTCAGTACATCAAGCAGAAGCACGGGGCCATCCAGTGGAGTGGGGACATCACTGAACAGTCACAGTGTGCAAAGACCAAGTTCTGGAAAAAAGTGAGGTATCACATGCCACCCAAGAAGCTTCCACCATCTTCTTCTGCCCAGCTGCTGAAGCACACGTCCTGACACCTCATGGCTGGCTAGTGGGGGGCCAGTGTGGGGTTGGTTACCCATGATGGTGTTGGTGGCATGGAGTGGCTCACGGTTGGACAAGGATGCATTGCATTTGGGCCGACGACTTGAAGCTTGCCATTGTGTACTTGTTGCAACAGGGCCTCTGTCTGTTGCTCGTTTTAATCAGAGCTCCTTTAGGGGAAGATGTCACTTTTCCAAGAGGCCCTCATTCACTTATGGGGTCTGATGAACCCTCCCTGAACACAAAGTAGATATAGCATGTGAGCCCCTGGGGGATGGGACAGGGAGGATTATAGAGTGGCAGTTGAGATGTCAAGAAGTTTGGTGCACAGTGTGACACCCATGGGGCCAGATAGGGAAGCCAAGGGATGGCAGGAGGCAATCTGTGGTCCTAGGGAGGGCTGGCAGGGAGAACAGCACTTTTTTCATGACCACAATCTTAGTACACGGATACTGGAAGTCACTTAGAGGTCACACAAGTGTGGCCCCACTGGGATTGCCCATTAACTACCTTCCCATTGGGCCCCCTTGAAAGACTTTATCTGTCAAATCAAAATAAGTAACATTTCACTTGTTTTTCCAGCTGGCCTATGAGTGCCAGGATTCTGAGCAACATGTGAGAGACACAGTTAGCACCTGGACATGATGCAATTCTAGGCCATGTGAAACAAATTAATCTTTCAGCATCCCCTCATCACAAGTCAATTTATGGCATAGCAAACAAGGCCCAAGGATTTTTGATGCTAAAAATTAGCTGTAAACTCATTATGACTTTCAAAGACTCTGACCTGAGGAGCTTAGATAAGAGTCCAAGTCTCTTGTTCTGTGGTTGATGATATCAAGCCCTAACAAGTGGCCTGCTGTGGTCAAAATTTTTGTGTCCTGCACATTCACATGTTGCGATCCTAACACCCAATGTCATGGTTTTGGGAGCTGGGGCCTTCAGGAGGTGATCGGGTCAGAAGGGTGGAGATTTCATGAATAGTACTCTCATGGAAGATACCCCAAGAAGTCCCTTACCGTTTCTGTTATTTATAAGCCACTCAGCCTGTGGTATCTCATGATGGTGGCCCAAACAGACTAAAGCATGGCCCTGATGAAGAGTCCATGGGGGCTGGATGGGGGTCGACCAATGGGCAAGACAGGAGACGGGGGAGGGGGAAGAGGAGCAGGAGGAATGAGTTGGGAGAACAGAGACCCCAGCATGCAGGAAAGAGTAGTGTGTGGAGCAAGGTGGGAGGAAGGGAACAGAAACAGTTAGCTCTGCGTCCTCCTTTATAGGCCTCTGATGTGTTCCTCATTCTGTTCCCCTTCACCCCTCAGATTTCTCTTCTCTGCTTAGTACCTGGAGATTGCTGTTGATGTTGGAGAAGGCTCTGTGGCACTTTGCTCTTCACTTTGTCTTATGTGGAAACCATCCCCTACAGCCTCCACCTTCTTTCCAAGCCCTTTCTCTCCAGAGGATGAAGAGAGGCAGAGCAGCCCCATGATTCAGGAGACAGGGTGAGACCATAGAATGTGTCCTCTGTCAGGCCCTCCCAGCATGCCTATGAATTTTAGGAAAAGGTTCTCCAGGATTCTCCAGTGACTAACATTTTATAAATAAATGACTGTATCTACACAAGTTGAGGCTATGAGAAAAAAAAAAAAAAGCCATTCCATCAGAGGCAAAGATATTTTCTGAAAATATGGCAGGGCAGCCCAGGTGGCTCAGTAGTTTAGCACTGACTTCAGCCCAAGGTGGGATCCTAGAGACCTCAGATCAAGTCCCACATCGGGCTCCCTGCCTGGAGCCTGCTTCTCCCTCTGCCTGTGTCTCTGCCTCTCTCTCTCTCTCTCTCTCTCTCTCTCTTATGAATAAATAAATAAAATAAAATAAAAAAAAATCTATGGCAGATGGGATGCCAGCACTATTGGTGAATTTTTTTTAATTGGAATTATTTTTTAAGTCAAAAACTTCCTTCCTCTCCAGTATGTCCCCTATGTTTCTTTTTGTTTAAAAGCATGCCAAAGTGTATTAACGTGATAACATTAATGAATTAAATCAGCACATTGCAATTTTATTGTTATCAAATATGTTTTGTGTCCTATGGAAGAAGCTTCTTTTCTCAAGGGTTCCAGCCTTTTATGGAACCTACATATGTAGGTTGAAAAAACCTACAGCTGGAAAAACAAGTGAATTTTATGTATTTGGACATGGTGCTGGTGTTCTCAGGCTTGAATATATTCTCTTAGTGACAGACCACGTGCTCTGAATCAGGATTTGTACAATACAGACACATGTATTAAAAGACGCATAAGGCTTGCCTTATCTTAGTAAATTCTGTCTTTTTAAATAGTGGCCCTTTCTGATAATTTAGGAACGATGTATATATCTCCCTAGAAAAAAATGCACATACACATGAAATTTTGACTGCATTTTGAGAAGGTTGACAGAATTTTTCAAACTCTTCAATGGAGAAAAAGGTCCACAGGCCCTGAGAAAAGGACCCCTTCCCTAGAGGGACTTTCACTTCTGTACTTATAAGATGTGATCTCAGAATTTTATAGGACTCTATGTAGAGGTCCAGTGATAAATGTACTGAGTGAGCCTTTTGGGGTCCTCCTGAAAGTTGTTTGGAAAGTAACACAGATTTGAGATTTTCATCCTATTTTAGTCATCATGTAGCCCAGGGCTGCCTTACTGGTCCACCACAAATGAGTTGCAGGTCTCCAAGGACAGTTACTCCTGAGATATTTCCTCACAGTGTGTCTGGAGCTGTAGGCCTTATCAGTCTGTGCTCTGTGATGTGAGAAAGATTGGGAAACAGATCCGAGTCAGATGGGATCCGGAAAAGCAAAAGGAGTAAACTAAATACTTGATGGCAGAGTTGGGACAGATGACTCTGCCTTCTCACTGTGCTGTGGCTCTTACCCTACAACAACTTTTCTGACCCTCTCAGTCCTGTGACAACTGCCACTCTTTGGAACTAACTTCTAGAAACCTGGGAATGGACTTCTAGAAGTACACAGGGCTTCTGAGTGATTTCCCTTGATTTGATTTACTCAAGGCTTTGTCAGGAGGGTACATATTTTTGTTTTATTTGGTCTTATTTTTTTTTTAAGATTTTATTTATTTATTCATGAGAGACACAGAAAGAGAGTGGCAGTGACACAGGCAGAGGGAGAAGCAGGCTCACTGTAGGGAGCCTGACGTGGGACTCAATCCTGGGACTCCAGGATCATGCCCTGAGGCAAAGGCAGATGCTTAACTGCTGAGCCACCCAGGCATCCCATTGTTTGGTCTTGTTTTTGCTCAGCAGGAAGCAAAGCTGTAGCGTTTAAGTTCACATGAAATTTAACATTCAAGATTAAGAATTCCTTCAATAACTTTTGCCTTTCTTGAATGGATCCTTCTGACTGGCTGGAGGTTTTAGATGAGAGACATCAATGGAGGATATTATGCCCCTTCCTGGGAAAGCTTTATCACATCTAGCATTGGATTTCACTGAATTTCATCTCTTACCCTCACTACTTGGGAATCTGGGGATCCGGGGCTCTGCCTAGTGGGGAAAAGCTTGTGTTTGAAACTCAACTTATCCACTGTCTGTTGGGCTTTTGAGAATCTGGTCCACCTCTCTGAGCTTGTCATCATTCAGGGATGACACGAGGATAAAAGATGTAACATATGTGAGGATGGGTATGATAAATAGTTGTTATTTATGAACAGACTGGACATACTTGAAAGTACTCTGGCCATGATATTCAGGGGAAGAGGTTTAATTGAAGGGGAAAAAATCAATTGGCACCGAATGTTTTGCATTAGGGAGCTCATGGTTTTGGAACATCTTAAATTTTCTACTAGCTTCTTAAAGTCACACAAAAAATACCCCTGGAGACAGGGTGCTCCATATTGGCATCTTTGGGGTCTATGACTATGTCCCATGCTGTGGGGACTCAGCTGGAGTAACTTTCCAGACCACCCTGCCCTGTCTGCTGGCTGGTATCCTCTTCCATATATCCTCATCCATGTTTTCAGGGACCCCTAGCCTTCCTGATCCTTGGGTATTCACACAGGATATCTATTCCAATGGAGTTTTTGATTATTGTCCTTACTCACTGCTTGGCCTTGATTGTGGGGAGCTCAGAGAGTTTTGAAGCCCGGTCCTGGGAGGTGGGTGCCAGGAACCTTTAGCCATACTCATTCTACCACACAATATCTCAGGCCAGAGGAGTATTTGAAGGAAATACCTGAGCTGAGGAGACCCAATTGATAATACTGTCCCTATCCTGGGCCTCTGGAGGACAGCGCTGTTACTCCTCCCCTGGCCACATGCCAGTCCAATCATGTCTCAGACCATGTTCAGTTCTTCCTCAGACACTCAGCAGCTGTGATTCCAAGCACTCTGTTATGGTACTTGGGATTGTTCACTTCTTGCCATAATTTCATCCGAACACTCCTCAAATGAGACTTGACAACTTGTCCTGAAGACTGTTTCCTTCAGAGCCTTCCAGAATTTCTGTAGGAGAGGTTCAGAGGCACTCGTCAGTTGGGGTGGTGGTGGTGGTGGGAGAGAAGGGCTTGAAGTAGTGTTTGTGTAGCTAGGCCTTGGCCAAAAATGGAGAAACCATTAATTACTCATGTCGGAGAATGAGATGATTCCAATCGGAGACTTCAGGGAAGGGGTGCTGGAATTCCACGGAGGTTCTTCCATCTCATCCATAATCAGTCCCCAAAATGTGCATTTCCACTGCTTTGTAGGTGTTCTTTGACATTTGGTCTCAGTATTTAGATACATAATTAGGCTGTGTAATCAAGAAGTGTTAAGCCTCATACTAAATATTTGCCATTCTGAATACTCAGTGATGCCCATCTCATCCTCAATTTTATTAGTATTAGTTTACTAGTTTCAACAATTCCATTGTTAACTTCTACTAGTTTTTAATGGATAAAGGGATACCATGTGGTAAAAATATAAATAACTGAATTAGCTCGGCTTTGCCATTGAAATGGTGTTTAGAAGGTTAAGACACATTTGCCAGCTGATGGACTCATGTCTAAGTCTGCATAAGAAAGAAGGTTAGATGTCCACGGACAACTGACAAAAGGTGGATTATATGAAAGCTGAAGGCCTCCACTAATTCTCTCATGTTTCCACGGTGGGGCTGAGGTAAAAGGGGCCTTATCCCCATTCTTTGGGTGTGGGCCCCAGTTCTCCTCAGGCTATCCTGGGGGCAGGGGTGAGAGGTGAATGGGTCAGAGAAAATATGAAGTACAGGTGCCGAACCCCTCAGTCACCTTTTGGCTCACCTTCCCATAATGACTGAGTCAGCCCAGAACCCACTTCCTTTGGATTCTCCCCTCAAATACCATGAGTCTATTCATGAGAAAGTCCTGAGTGAAGACTGGGTCACATCAAATAAGGGTCCAGGAAGGTCTGGTCTTTTCCCAGAAGGTCAAACGAGATGAAGACACAGAGGCGAAAGTGCTCAGCGTGCCTCACAGAACTATAAGGAGCCATCTGACCTACATGGGGTTGGGGGCACTGTCCCTCAGAGCCTTTGGAATCCATTGACCTTTCCTTGGCTCTTGATGCCGATTCATTTTTCAATAAACTTTCCTTCAACACATACTTTGTTGGGTTGATTTATCCAGAGCTATGTCTGGAAAATGAAGAAAGTAGAAAATTTTACCCTGGTTTCCTTAGAATTAAAGAGTCTTCTATCGATGGCAAATCCACGACATCTAGAGTAAGTGTCGGGGGTGAGGGAGGAGATGCACACTGGCTCTCACAGCTGCAGAGCATTGGGTCTGAATGGCTGGAGGCCACCTATCTCAGATGGAATTCTTTTGGGGCCCTTGACAGATGGGAACCCTTCTTCCCTCCATACCCAGCTAGCTTCGAAGGGGTGCTGCCATTTGCTTTATTTTATTTTTTAAAGATTTTATTTATTTATTCGAGAGACACAGAGGCAGAGACACAGGCAGAGGGAGGAACTTTCTTTGGGGATCCTGATGTGGGACTTGATCCTAGCACCCTGGGATCATGACCTGAGCCAAAGGCAGATGCTTGACCACTGAGCCACCCAGGCGTCCTGCCGTTTGCTTTAAGAAAATCAAACCCTGATCATCTGAGAGACACACAGAGAGAGAGAGAGAGAGAGAGAGATTTTCCCCTTAAGAAGGGAAATTAGATCTTGTAGCCCCGGCTCTTGTCCTTCAGAGGCTCTCCTATTAACAACAGTTGCCACTTGCCCACCTTGGATGCTCTGGCCTATCGACACTTGACTAATTCCTATGAGCACAGCTGACATCTGCCAAGGCCTCAGAAGATTGTACAGGAGGAGAAGGGATAACAGAAGAGTGGAATCCACAGGGATACAGCATCAGATGGTTTGGACTATAAGATGGAGGTTTTCTTGTCTCCATCAGACTACTCAGCCCTCACCTCCCACCACTTCAGAAGAGGAGAAAGCACATCTTTTCCAATTCAGGCCCAGAATGGGCTCAAGGGAGACAGGAGTGCGCTCTCCCACTCAGCTGAAAGACCTTGCTCCAAAGCGTTTTCCCAGAGTATGCTGTTTTGCTCTGTTTCTTCTCTCCTACGTGATGCCAATTTCTTGCTGAGCAGTGGGGCTGGTGTGGGGATTCTAGTAGCTCAGTCCTGGGGGGAGACCTGGATGTGGTCAGAGCTGGTGGGGCATCACTATGGGCCATGGGAGGCTCAAGCCTATCCGAAGCCTGTACTGGTACAGTGTATACCCCTTCCCTTGTCTGTCCACATGAAGACACTAAGCTGTAAGTCTCGGAACTATCAGAAGTCCATCAAGTGAATTTCATTCTCACTTTTGAAATACAAATCATAGTTTTATTTGTTTAGAACTCATATGAAAATGACATTTAAACAAAATCAATCTAGGAATTAAAAACCCTTTTCTACTACAACCAAGTAACCAGTTTGCCACCATTCAAATATTTCTAACTTGATTATACTACCCTGGTGGTTGTGCCAGCTGAAAAGCTGGGTGAATCCCAAACTGTAATTATAGTTACAGAAAAACGTGAGAATGATGCATAGTGACTTTCCCTTGTCTTATTCAGTAGCTGTATTACTTCTTAATCTGAGTCACTGACGCCTACTGTTTTATTTGATTTATTCACATTGCCCTTGAACTTATTTGGAGAACCCTGGAGACCAAAGGTTTCGTTGTGGTGGTTCATCACACCCTCATTTCTCTGACCCTCCTTGCTCCCTATTTCCTACCTTCTATGTTATCGGTGGGATGTATTTGCCTTCTCCTTATCACCACCACCCCCACTCTGGTTAGCATCTTTCTAGAAAATGAAAATATTTGTAAGGCATGAGGCTTGGACATGGGCTAGATGATTTTTCTTTTTCTTTTTTAAAAAAGATTTTATTTATTTATTCATGAGAGAGACAGAGGCAGAGACACAGGCAGAGAGAGAAGCAGGTTCCCTGTGGGGGGCCTGATGTAGGACTTGATCCCAGGACCCAGGATCATGCCCTGAGCTGAAGGCAGACGCTCAACCACTGAGCTACCCAGGTATCCCTGGATGATTTTTCGATACATCTATCAAAGGTGGCCAGAGGAACGACTCACCTTTTATTCTCACCACTTTGCAGACAGAGCCACGTGCAAGACAGGCCAGAGGTGCATAGCTTGGAGTCCTTAAACTTAGGTTATAGGTGAAATGCTGGCATATGCTACCAAATATTTTGAGAATTGAAAACTACAGGAAACTACAGGATTATTAACATTTTATACTGTAACTCAGCACACACACACACACACACACACATACATAGAATGGAAAAGAAATTCTGTTTCTTGTTCTGGGTTCAATTCTATTTTGTTCTAGTCTGGTTCAGTTTTTCGAAATGCAGGTCACAGCCCACCAACTTGTTCAATGACCGACTTCTGTGTTTCCAAAGCAATTTGTGAAACGTGGCTCCAGCTTCCCCGACTGTTGGTGACCCGGTCAATCATGACATTCTGCTTTTTTTTAATCAACAAGACTTCATCGAGAACTTATCATGGCTCTTCTTTGATTATCTAACTTCCAGGTCAATTAGCTTTGTTTGTTATTTTAAACGACTGCAGGACAGCAGAAGTCTCTCCCCAGCAGCAGTTGGAAATGAACATAATTTCCTGCCTGTGTAAAAGGATGACACCAAGAGGAAAAGAAAGCAGCCCCTTGGGTGACAAACCCTGAGAAAGATAAAAGCCTTCTCAAGAGACACAAGGAGAAAGTGAAACTCATGCCTTAACCTGGCCAAAAAAGAAAAAAAGAAAAAAAAAAAGAAAACAAAAAAATAAGGAGACAGCTCGCCTCTCCCCACCACACACGGCGCCAGTGCGCCCTCTGCTGGCGGCCGAGGCAATGCCCTCCCCTCGCTCAGCCCACCTGCAGAGGCAGAATGGGGGTTCACAGGTGGGCATGCAAGGGAACATTGTCGGCTCCCCAAGGGTCTCTAATTTAAGGCCAAGAATATCTTCCTTCTTCTTCAGCCGTGGGAACGGTTGAGATAGTGCCATTTTCTTTGTCACTGTGCTCCTTTGGGCTTCGGGGACAGCAGCAGCCTGCCCCAGAGTGGGGGGCCGGGGGTGGAGGGAGGTCCTCCTTCTTCTGTGTCCAAGAGCCAGGGGTCTAAGCGTGGTGGTTCTGGAAAGTTGCCCCGACCTTAGACTGCCTGGGCTGCAGTCACAACTCCACCACCTACTAACTGAGTACACCTGGGTGATGGGCGATTCCCTCAGGCAAGTCACAAACTCTGTGCCTCAGTAGCTTTGTGTGTAAAAAGGGGGAATCAAAGTACCTCCGCTGTAGGATAACCAACAACTAAAATGCTTATTGGCACCTAGTAAGACTTCAATGAACATTGGCTCTTATTACATTGTAATAATACTATCCTCTTTGTCATAGTGTTGTTTTTACTGTAATTATTATTTTGCACTTATTTATTGTCATTACTGCATTAATGCTCATGATGATGATGATGGTTAATTTGTGGAGCACTACATGCTTCGCAGGCGTTGATCCACCTTGCAGAGGAGAAAAGAGAGGCAGACTATGGGTTCAAGGGATCTGATCTCTCTGCTCCATCAGCCACAGTGTTTCGGTTCCAGAATCCAGAGGAGAATAACACTTCCCTGGTAGTGTGGTTACCAATATATGTGAAAAGCACTTTGAGCCCTCGACAAAAACTGGTTGTTGGTATTGCTGTGAATATGGTGAGCCTAAAATTATCTTACATACTTTGTAGAGTTAATTATGGAGTAGTTCCACCTTATGTGCCAAATAAAAAAACCCAGGAAAATACAAAATACAAAAAAAATATATTTTATATTGACTCAAAACAAAGGAAAGGAAAGGTGGACATATTTTACTACATAATCATACATAAAATAAAAAAGCATTGAATAACCTGAGACACTGTATGCAGAAGTATTAAGTTACAGATTAATATCCTTAATGCCCACTAGAAAAAGAGCCAAAAGAAATGAACAGGACTTTTACAACATTAGTATTAATTCATATAAATGCCTAGTGAGTGAGAAAGTGTATAGCATCACAAGGCATACAATGCTACTAGTTGATGATGTTCAGAATGTGCCAGATTCCATGCTAACCTCTTTAAGTATATTATCTTATTCACTATTCTCAATTAGCCTGTACCTTCTCTTTTTTAAAAATAAAGAAATTAAAGATGTAAGAGAGTAGGTAACCCACCCAGGGTAACACAGTTGTAAGAAATGGCCCCAGGGAAATTTATCATTGATCGACTGTTTTATAATATTGGAGCATTACCGTTAAGCTTTTGGTATGATAATGGTACCATTTTTATGCTTCCAAAAGAGTTCTTGTGTTTCAGAAGTGATATGCTGAAACACTTAGGATTAAATACCATGATGTCTGAGATTTGTCTCAAAATAATCCAATACAAGGAGGTGTGGAGAGTGTGGGAGAATTGATGAAACCAGATGGCCATGAATGAGGTTCATGGGGGTCCAGCATACTATTTTCTCTATTTTTGTATGTGTTTGAAATTTTCTCCAAAATAAGTTTGAAAAATAAAGTAGTTAAAAAGAAGATATTTTTTAAAAAACAAAAACCCAGGGTGCCTGAGTGGTTCAATCAGTTAAGCATCCAATTCTTGGTTTTGGCTCAGGTCATGATCTCAGGGTCCCGGGATCTAGCCCCGCATAGGGCTTTGCACTCACTGGGGACTCTGCATGAGATTCTCTCTCCCTCTCCCTCTGCCCCTCCACCCACTCATGCTCTTGTGCACTCTCTCTCAAAAAATTTTTTTTATTAAAAAAATTAAAAAATTAAAAAACAAAAACCCAACTCTAAGACACTTGAGCAAATTTGCCTGTCACTGTCCTATAGGGTAGGATGAAGCTAGGGAAGGAGGCACTGGGTTTTGTTTTGTTTTTAAAATATAGACAGCTTTTTCTTTTCTTGATTTTCTGCTCACTGGAAAAACTCGTAAAGCAGGGAATTATTTAAAACCCATATTTATTAGCTTTTTAGTGTATATATGAATATATACAAAGATTTTATCTTGTAATATATACCAAATTGTTCTCCAGTAACATACTAATATGCCAACATAGCAGCATAACACATAGTTATAAGCTAAGAAACATAGAACTACACTTTTTATTGAGGTATAACTGACATATAACATTGTATTAGTTTCAAATGTATCACATAATGATTTGATATTTGTATATACTATAAAAGGATCCCTCCAATAAGTCAACATCTGTCACCATACAAGGTTATGATTTTTTTTCTTGTGATGAAAACTTTTAGGATTTACTCTCTTAGCAGCTTTCAGATATATATTTGTATTAACTATCGTCACCATACATCACTTTAATGATAGCATAGGATTCCATTGGACCGACATATTAACTTTAGTTAATCCTTGATTTGTGGATATTTAGGTTGTTTCTCATTTGTAACTTTGGCAAACAAGGTGCATTCATCTGATGATTTGTCTTGAATAAATTGCCGGGAATAGAATTTCCAGATTAAGACATCTGGTATATCCTTCCAAATTCCCCTCCAGAGACCTTGTACTAGTTGTGACTCACACCATGTTGACTGAAAATGGCAGAAGGTGAAATAATCTAAGGTATCTCAGTGAAGAATTTTAGGCTTTTGCTTGAGTTCTTATTTTGGTAACCACAATGGGAAACTTCTCAATTTATATGTTTTTGTACATTTCGAAGAAATGATCGACAAGATGGCGGGAAGATGTTTTTGAAATGGTGGCACCCAGTAACACCATCTCGGGTCTCTGTGCTGGGGTGTGGTTGTGTAATTCCCAGTCCTGTCTCCCTCTAGTGCACCTGTCAGATGTGCATGCTCAGTCCCTGGTGACCCCTATTAGGTATCTTCTCTAGCAGGGCTTCATGATGGTGGCTGGGGTGCTCCTGCAGTTTTGGGCTCTGCTACTTCTCCAGCCAGTTGAGGGAATCTTAAAAACTTGAAGGGCCATTCTACAGGGGTGAGGAACAACTCAGGATTCCACATGGAAAGAGAGAAACATCTAGCCTCCCACTAATTACTCTGGTAGCAGAAGTTACTTCAACAACAGTGATGACAAAACCCCACCCAGGGCAAAAAAGTTTCATGTTATGTTTTGGGGTCTTTTGCATTAAAGGCCCAGTGAGGAAGACCTCTCTTTCCAGAGAGGAAGAGGACAGAGGTCCCATCTGAGGCAGGCAGGGGGCTTTGGAGAGATGTTCTTCTCTGGGGAGGTTGATCCCCTCAACCTAAGAGAGGGCTTGGGGTTTTAGGATGTTCCTGGCCCTGCTTTGTTTTTTTTTTTTTTTAAATAAATTAATTTCTATTGGTGTTCAATTTACCAACATACAGAATAACATCCAGTGCTCATCCCGTCAAGTGCCCCCCTCAGTGCCCGTCACCCATTCACCCCCACCGCCTGCCCTCCCCCCCTTCCACCACCCCTAGTTCGTTTCCCAGAGTTAGGAGTCTTTCATGTTCTGTCTCCCTTTCTGATATTTCCCACTCATTTTTCTCCTTTCCCCTTTATTCCCTTTCACTATTATTCATATTCCCCAAATGAATGAGAACATACACTGTTTGCTCTTCTCCGATTGACTTACTTCACTCAGCATAAAACCCTCCAGTTCAATCCACATTGAAGCAAATGGTGGGTATTTGTCGTTTCTAATGGCTGAGGAATATTCCATTGTATACATAAACCACATCTTCTTTATCCATTCGTCTTTCGATGGACACCGAGGCTCCTTCCACAGTTTGGCTACTGTGGACATTGCTGCTAGAAACATCGGGGTGCAGGTGTCCCGGCGTTTCATTGCATCTGAATCTTTGGGGTAAATCCCTAACAGTGCAATTGCTGGGTCGTAGGGCAGGTCTATTTTTAACTCTTTGAGGAACCTCCACACAGTTTTCCAGAGTGGCTGCACCAGTTCACATTCCCACCAACAGTGTAAGAGTGTTCCCTTTTCTCCGCATCCTCTCCAACATTTGTTGTTTCCTGCCTTGTTAATTTTCCTCATTCTCACTGGTGTGAGGTGGTATCTCATTGTGGTTTTGATTTGTATTTCCCTGATGGCAAGTGATGCGGAGCATTTTCTCATGTGCATGTTGGCCATGTCTATGTCTTCCTCTGTGAGATTTCTCTTCATGTCTTTTGCCCATTTCATGATTGGATTGTTTGTTTCTTTGGTGTTGAGTTTAATAAGTTCTTTATAGATTTTGGAAACTAGCCCTTTATCTGATATGTTATTTGCAAATATCTTCTCCCATTCTGTAGGTTGTCTTTGAGTTTTGTTGACTGTATCCTTTGCTGTGCAAAAGCTTCTTATCTTGATGAAGTCCCAATAGTTCATTTTTGCTTTTGTTTCTTTTGTTTTCGTGGATGTATCTTGCAAGAAGTTACTGTGGCCAAGTTCAAAAAGGGTGTTGCCTGTGTTCTCCTCTAGGATTTTGATGGAATCTGGTCTCACATTTAGATCTTTCATCCATTTTGAGTTTATCTTTGTGTATGGTGCAAGAGAGTGGTCTAGTTTCATTCTTCTGCATGTGGATGTCCAATTTTCCCAGCACCATTTATTGAAGAGACTGTCTTTCTTCCAGTGGATCGTCTTTCCTCCTTTATCGAATATTAGTTGACCATAAAGTTGAGGGTCCACTTCTGGGTTCTCTATTCTGTTCCATTGATCTATGTGTCTGTTTTTGTGCCAGTACCACACTGTCTTGATGACCACAGCTTTGTAGTACAACCTGAAATCTGGCATTGTGATGCCCCCAGATATGGTTTTCTTTTTTAAAATTCCCCTGGCTATTCGGGGTCTTTTCTGATTCCACACAAATCTTAAAATAATTTGTTCTAACTCTCTGAAGAAAGTCCATGGTATTTTGATAGGGATTGCATTAAACATGTAAATTGCCCTGGGTAACATTGACATTTTCACAATATTAATTCTGCCTGGCCCTGCTTTGATGTCATCCTCTTGATTTTGCTTCCCATACCACAACTGACAGGATGCAGATTTTTTTTTTTAAGTTCATTTACTTTTTTTTAAGTATCTTTGCACCCAGCGTGGGACTCCAACTCACGACGCGAGGTCAAGAGTTGCATGCTCTTCCAACTGAGCCAGCCAGTTGCCCCCAGGGCACAGAAACTCTTGGGAAGAGATATTTGAGGCACTGAGAAGGTCTTCTTAGTAGGCACTCGATGTCTCGAAGAACATCAAGTTGACTTACTCGAAGTAAGTCAACAAAACCAAATATCTTATTGAGGGTGGGTGGACAAGAGCTGGAAGTTCACCCCTACCTCCATGCCTGAAAATCAGTTCCCTACTGTTTTCCAATTTTTCTGTTTCAAGCAATACCAGCTACCTTTGAAAATCCCCACAAATGACTTTGTGAATGATAGGCTTTGTCTATCTTCTTCAAGGTGAAAATAAAACATCATATCTCTCAATTCTGACAAGAGCCTGTTTGTGCCCCAACAGGTACAGCCATTGCCTTGTCTGGAGTTGAGGTCCTGCCCCTGCATGGTCCCCCCCTCCCAGTGGGACCTCCCGGGGGTCTGCCAAATGAAAGAATAATGTGAACATGGGGCCCAGGAGCATCGGTGACATTGGATCCCGGTCTCGTTCTTGTACAAATTTGATTTGTGAATCTACATAATGGCTTCCATGCAAAGTAAGGAAAACTTGGCCTGATTTTATTTGTATCTATACTCTGAGATTGGGGTTTGAAGGACAAATGTCAAAGGGGAAGCAGACTTCTATTCTACTGCTGTGCTACCTGGTATCAGGACTTGGCGCAGGGGGCTCCGGGGAGAGTAGGAGGGCAGCCCAACACTGGGGCTGTGCCATCCGCACATCTCAAGGGTGTGGCCTGAGACAGAGAATCCACAAAATGTGCTTTGCTTGGGTTCCTGGAAGTCCTTAAAGCCCCCTGGAGGTGAGCCCCAGGAGGTCCCAAACCCTTAAACTCCAGGAGGCTGGAGGCTGCCCAAGAGACGCCCGCGATTGCTCCAAGTGTCCTGCAGAGGGCGCCCTGGCATTTTTTTCCTTCTATTTCAAAGGGCTTCTAAATAAAATTGACTTGACACAAAGCAATAGAAATTTCTAGTAGTGACTAATGTACGGCGGGGAGTAGAAGGATCCTACATTCCTTCTTCTCGCCTCGGAAACATGCAGCCTGGGGCTTTTTGTATGAATGAACGGGTAAGTATTTTGCTCTAAGACTGTTCTGGAGCTGTCTCATCAAGGAAGGGGAAAGTGTAAAACGAAGCCTCACTTTATCATCCCAACCACCAAGTAAGACTGCCGCAGCAGGTCCAAGGCAGGTGTATCCAGGTAACTGAGATCAGTGAGTGTGGTACAAATATATTTTCCTCCCAATGCTGAGCCCCCTTTCCCCCTTTCCCTTAATGATAACTTGGCTAGATTTTATAGCATCGTAGTCACTTTTGGTATTTTGGAGAGTCATCTGGGTTTATACGATGCAGCTCTAGTCCATATTAAAATATGAGTCATTGGATTCAAAGCCTTTCTTTTCCTTTTGCTCTCTGAGGAGAGATGGGAGATGAGCCTCTGGTGTCTGGAGTGAAGCGGGATGTGGGGTGCTGTCATGCATCTGTGTCCTTGTTCTGTCTCTCTGGCCCTGATCAGAGCAGCGAGAGACAGAAAAGAAAGATGTCTACATCTTTGACTGCACATGGTGGCAGTTCCCTTCCTGGAACATCTCAACTGCTGTCCTCGCTCATTGCCCATGGGCCTTAGGTGGGGGAATGGTGACACTCAGACATCCTACCTACCAGGAATTCACATCTGGCTATTTTTCTTATGGATGAGCAGTGGAGACCTTGTACCGTGTACCCATGAAGCTCCCACCTTGGCTTCATGCCACAGGCTAGGCTCAGGGCAGCAGGTTCATGTGGATCCTTTGTTCTTACTTCTTAGAAACCACAACCTCTGGTGACCTGTGTTTATGTGGAAGTAGGAGAGGGGCATGCATCCATGCCCTGCTCTACCTGCCCTGGTGCTCCCCAAACCACCTCTTCTCAGATCTACGTTTCCCTAGTTCAGAGGCACAGGGGCAGTCGTATAACTCTACCAGCTAAGCAGACACAGCAGGAGTTGAAATCCCATCCCCTGACCTCTCTGCAGATGTGGAGTGGGTTGTTTTTTGATGAGGGGAGAGGTGCTGGGGGGTGGCGAGGGGATAGGACCAATTCCTTTCCAATATCTTCCTCTGTGGGCCTTTGGCTGGAGCAGTTTGCATTCAGGTTATGGGGAACTAAGCACATTCTCAGTCTCACCCTCAGCTGAAAATCAGGAACAAGACAAAAAAAATCTTGCTTGGGTACCTTGTTCACAGATCTTCAGATGAAGAAGAACAGAAGATTTTAGGTGACATGGTTGGCACTCCATGATATGAGAGTTAGGTTCCTTGATCCAGTGTGTTTTGTGGTATCACCTAGGGAAGCACAGGGCTAGAGATGGTTTCTCTTCCCCCACTGTTCACTGAACTCTGACCCTACCCCCCTACAAATTAGTATCAGGACAAGAAAGGAGATGAAAAGGGCCATGAGAGTTGAAGCTGGATTTGGGGGGAAGCCCTGACATGGGTAAAATTCAAAGCAATGGTGTTTCTCCCCCTTTTTTAAACTTTAAATTCAATTAGTCAATATATAGTACATCATTAGTTTCAGGTGTAGATTTAGATTAGTTACAGCTGTTCATCAGTTGCATATAACACCCTATGCTTATTATATCGTGTGCCCTCCTTAATGCCTATCACCCAGTTACCCCATCCCCCCACCCATTCCCCCTTCTAGTGACCCTCAGTTTGTTTCCCATAGTCAAGAGTTTTCAAAGCAATGTTGATGGAAAGTTTCAGAAGGATATCTACCATAGTGATACTAGTTAGACCTAGTAAAGATACAGTAACATACACAACAGTGAGATAGATTATTTACAACTATGCACAAATGTTATGAAATTATGAACATAGTTGCTACCTTGGTGGTGGGGGACAGTGAAGTTGGCCTGAGTGCACCACGTGGGAGTGTCCGGTGGTATCAACAAATGTTCCATTTGTTAAAAATAAAGAAGGAGAAGGAGATCTGGAACAAATGTGACAAACTGCAATTTGGGGAAGCTGAGTGGCGGGTGCATGTATGTTCATGATATTATTCTATGCATTTTCATGAGCATGAAACATTTATTATTAAACTAGATTTGAAAGGGTGCAGAGTTTCAGCTGGGGAAGATGAAGAAGTTCAGGATGGATGGTGATGGTGACTGCACAATGATGCAAACATACCTGGTGCCACAGAACTGCATGCTTAAGAACGGTAAACCCCACATGTACATGTTACCGTAATGAAAAACTTGAAATTGGTCTGACTATCTATGGTTCTTGCATTCCTATAGTATGTGGATGAAACAAAGCAGAGGGTAGCCTTAGTTGTGAGCTTATCATAATCTTATCCATCTTGAGCCCTCAGGGAGGATCTTTTGATCATCATATGCCCTTGTGGGCTCAAGCTTATGAGAACAGCATGTCAGTGGACACCAGAAACCTTTGGTTCTATGCTTGTTATTGGTTCTTGGATGGTTCTTGTTGCCTATTACTTAATCCTGTGTGTCAGTTAGATCTGGCTTTCTGCACAGGTGACTAGCTCCCTCGGAACATTTTAGCGATTCTAGAATGCTATGTTGCTCCAAAAACTTCTCCATCAGTCTCTTACCGCCTACCTTCCTGGAATTAAATGAAAACAAGAGTAGGTGTATGCAATATCAAGGAGGGTACAGTTTTGTTTTGTTTTTAAATGAAAAGATCTCCAACAACTACGTTTGCACACTTGCAGGCGTCAACTCAGTTGATTACACTACAATGTGATGGCTAGCTGAGACAGAACAGACAGGTAACATGGAAGCTTTGTTATAGGAAAAGAACAAAGAGCTGACATTTAATACAGGCTGCTGGGGAGAGGGTAGTAGTGGGTACCACACTGGAGGCAGTGTATGTACTCTTTGAAATAAAGAGAGAGCAGGACAAGATTGGTTAAACGTAGGTGTTTTGCACAAACGCGTGAGCATGTCACAGGGAATTTACACCTGGTGTCTCAAATGGCACTGTCGATGATTATAGGGATTAACATTTGGTTGAGCATCTACTACGTGCCAGGCACCTAGCATACAACTCCCCACACCACCCTTCTGAGGTACATTTTGTGGATAGATAAGTGGAGCTTCAGAGAGTTTAAGTGCCTTTCCCAAATATACCATACGAATTGAATATTGGGTTAGCCAACTCCAAAATTCAATATACCATGATGCCCTTAAGTGATGGTTTTCTTCCTATTTTTGCTTATTCCTTGACAAAGTCTAGGCTTGTGGTAGACTACACTCTGGGCCTGATCCATACATTTTTCTATCCTTCTTTTGATTCCTTTAGGAAACTACTTCTTATATACATATGGACCCCATGGTCCATGACCCAGGCTCTATCAGTCCTAACACGATATGGTCTGCACATAATTCAACAATAGCAACTTTTTATATACCTATTTCATGTAACCTAGTCAAATACATGCTTTTAATACTCAGTAAAATAATTTTTTTAAATTTTTATTTATTTATGATAGTCAGAGAGAGAGAGAGAGAGAGAGAGAGAGAGAGAGAGGCAGAGACACAGGCAGAGGGAGAAGCAGGCTCCATGCACCGGGAGCCCGACGTGGGATTTGATCCCGGGTCTCCAGGATCGCGCCCTGGGCCAAAGGCAGGCGCTAAACCGCTGTGCCACCCAGGGATCCCCAGTAAAGTAAAATTAAAGTTGAACCAACAATGTCATGCTTCCCTATCCCTCCCTCACAATCCCCTCCCTCCACAAATCTTGAGAATAAATGAAAGAGAAAGAGCTGATCCCTGCTTCCAGTGGAGCAGCTTGGAGGAGACTGGCTAGTTATCAGTGGGTCTCTTCTGAGGACGATGGGCTCCTGAGAGAGAGTAGGGAACAGCATATTTAGATTCTTGGAATAATGCTTCAAGTCACAAATAACTTTCTTATAGGAACAAGCCAAGCAGCCACAAAAATGGGGGCTGAGCACAGGCACACATTGGTGTGAGGGAGGGTTGCTATCACTGCCTCCTACCTTCATCTGTCCAGAAGTGGAATGTTCAGATGGTGAGCATAGCCCATCCTTGGTACCAACTAGGATGGGGTAGGGGAAGGAATGTTTTTAGGTTTTTCTTTTTATATCTGACACATCCAAAGGAAGAGAAGTCACTTTCCTTTTCTCCAGTAGCTGGTTTAAAGACTACTAAAGGAGAGAAGAACGTACCATCCCCAAGTATGCCATTTTTGGCATATTGATGATTTTAAATTAAAGATCCTTGAGAAACAGCCAGTGTAAGGAGGACACTCTGACCCTCCTTTGTTCCCCTGAAAGTGGGAAATAAGTTCCCCATGTGAAAGGTAGGAGGGTTTTAGAAGGCATCCTTTTCACCGAGGTAGGGAATTCGCCGCTGAGAAGGCTGTGTCGACAAGCCTTGTTACCTCTCCACTGCTTTGCACCCCAAGCCCTAACGCCTTTGTCTTGTCAGCTCTTCACAGAGTGATGGTTGGTCTAAAAGGTAGAAAAGCTGCTTGCCTCCTTTGATCACCTCTTCGGTTCTCATATTTTTGTGGGGCTCCTGCACATATGAAATTCAATTTACTTTTCTCCTGGGGCTCTGTCTTATGTCAGTGTCATGATCACATCAGCCAACAAACTTAGAAAGGAAGAAGCAAAGCATTTTCTGCCCTTACAAAGCTTGGATCACTCTACAGGGATGAATTTAGATGTGGCATTATGCAACAACAGCTTTCCATAATGAGGCCAATTCTGATTGTGGTGGTGGCTTGGTCTTTGGGTTTTTCTCTGGTGTTAGAAAGGAGGGAGCCTAGGGGAGTGGCCTTCTGGGTCAGTGGTGACAATTGTGCCATTTACTGTAGCTAGAAGCATGAGCTGGAATGATCGGTGCATGGCCATGTCTTGCTTGCTTGCTTGTTTGCTTTCTCTCTCTCTCTTTCTTCCTCACCTGGTTTCATGTTGCTGTGGAAGACATGTAGGATCGATTATAGAAACATGACAAGAAAATTCTGCTGATGATATGCACTTGTTTGTTCTGGCCCGGAAGCCCTGATTTGCTTACCACGTTACCACCATTACCATGTGTGAATTCACATGTGAAGAGGTAAGTTTGTTTACTCTTGGTCTTTCCTGAACAAACGAGCTGATCTTTTCAGTGGTTGCAAACCACTGGGCTCACTCATTAGCCGTCCCCTGCCTTTAACAAAAGGAAAATAAAAATTAAAGTCGATGAGCAGATACTGTAGAGGAGAAAGAAGAATCACGAGGTACCCCTTGGGGGGAGTTTAGAGGAAACCGTTGAAGATCAGAGAGGTCAGAAAGAGATTTGGATCACTGATGCTAGAGATAAGCTGAAGGGCAGGGGCCACAGAGTATTCTGAACAATAAAACAAGAAATTCTAGCGAAGGCCACTGTCACGAACCCGCTGTGCCTTAGAAATCTAAACAGACGACCGACTTACAAAGACTTTTGAAAAATCTCCGTATTTTAAGTTTCTTTGTGCCCGTGTTCAAGCAGACTGATGGAATCGGACCCGAAGAGCAAAACTATAAACATTAAACATCCCTAGTAGTAGAACCACTTTGTGTTTAAAAGGCATTTTGAGTTGAGGTCAATAAACTGGTTTAAAGGCTAAGGATTGAGGGCTTGTAGAATGGGCCACCCCAAACATGCTTCTTGGGCACCAGAATTATTTGAGCTGATTATTTTTAAGAAATGACAGAAGCCCTGAACCCAGGAGAAGTTCTCCTTCTGTGTGGAGTATTTATGTTTCTAGGGGAATCTTCATCTGTCAGTCTCCCTCTCTGTACCAGGAAGAGGAGGGGCACTCTAGATCACCAGAAACACTCACCAGGAGAGGAGACACCCTATCTGAGTCTGCAAGGCCATCTACCCTTGTTTTCTGTACTTTCTCCTAACCTCCTATAACCACATCTCTTGCCCTCCCACCCAGACCCCAACATCTTTCTTTTGTCTTTAGCTGGAGACGGCCTTGGGCTGTTTCAGGGAGTTTTACTCAGTTTCCTGGTACCTCCCATGTATACAGGAGGTATACAGGTCACCACACTTCTGTTTGTTTTTCTGCTTTGGCTGCATTCCAGATATTTGATATGTGACGTTCTTCTGGTTATGATTGTACTCATCTGGGGATGTTTGAATTTTGATTTTCATTTGATCCACAGGGTTGCCTTTCTTTTTTCCTTAGTGGTTCAGTTTCCTTGCATGTAACTTTGTTCTTAATTCCTAGCTCTGGTGCATTCTGGCCAGAAAAATGTGTTAATATCCTGTTAAATAATCTCTGGGCACTCATTGTCCGAATTCCATAATTCCGAGAAGCAAGATGATAGTTTTCCTGTGACAATGTTAGTGTCCAATTTGCACATTCTCGAATCCCTTTCCTCACAGTTGTTAAGTCTACCATACCATGCCCAGCCAGACATCGCTGGGGCTCAGGCTCAAAGTGGAGTTAGCATACCCGGTGCCAGAGGCCAAATGTGAAGGGACCCTCAGCCGCCCTTCGCAGCCCAGTGGACACTGGTAGGTGTGCTGTCACCTCCGGGGCATAAGATGGTGAAGGTAAACTGGCATTTTGGGGTCTGGAGTGAGTATAAGGTGGCTGGGACAACTGGATGGTGGAAGACCCAGGGAGAGCCTTGCCTGGAGGTGAGAAGCTCCCCAGATAAGCAAAACTGTGTGCACCCAGAACATTGTGGGTGACGCTGTGATCAGTGTCCTGGCAGCTCCAATGGACAGCGCATCAGGTGTCCTCCTCGTGCATGCCACTCTGTGCACCAGGGCCGCCCTGTGCTCTGGTCTCTTTGGCCATAAGTCATTCTCCCAAGTGCGATCACCTTCCCGCCCCCAAGAAAATGGTTTCTTTCTTCTTCTTTTTATTTTTTTTTCCTGGGACCTACTCTTCTAAGGGAAGACACTGTCAGTGAGTGAAAGGTGATAGGACTTCCTAAATGACTATGGCCTCACAGGCAATCGCAAGTGATTTCTTTTCCTCACTTACATTACGACATAGTGGAAATGTGTCTCAGCTAAGAGAACAATTCTTTGCACAGAGACCCAAGTTAATTTCTGTTGGGTGTCCCTCTGGTAGGGCTACTTAATACATAAGAACAAAGAAGTATCCCCTGAATTTCTATTTTCTGTCTTCTAAAAATTTCTCGAATTGATATCTTTAAGCTTCTAGTTGGACCGTAACTAGTTGCTTTGTTATGACTCTGTCTGGGCCCAGCCAATAAAAATGTTTCCCTGAACATTTTTCCCCTAAAACTTCCATTTTTTGTCCAAAGCTGACATCCACTGCCTACGAAAAAGTGTAGTCAAGATTAGTGAGAAGGATGTCACTTGCATTGAAAAAATCAATTGCTCATCTTGGTAATCTAGGCACGTTCATGCTTGCTTTTTGGCGGCACATATACTAAAATCTAGGCCCTTTCTTGTGTGACCCCATTTTACCTTGTTTTGCTCAAAATTCTACAGTTGACAGGCGCCTGGGTGGCTCAGTCAGTTAAGCATCTGCCTTCGGCTCAGGTCATGATCCGGGAGTCCTGGGATGGAGCCCCGAGTCGGGATCCTTTGTCAGCAGGGAGCCTGCTTCTCCCTCTCCCTCTGCCTGCTGCTCCCCCTGCTTTGTGCTCTCACTCCTCTCTGTCAAATAAATAAATAAAATCTTTTAAAACCAAAACATGACAAAATTCCACAGTTGATCATTAGTTCTCTACCTTGTTAAAGTAATGAAAGAGCATGAGTGACCTGGTTCAGGTCCCAACCTGGTGACACAGTGGCTGGGTGACCTTAAGAATACAGCTTAGCCTTTTTAAATTCTGATCCGTGAGATAGAATAATGCCTCCCCGACCTGGGGGCACACTAATCTCACCGTAGCTGCTTGTGGAGTTATTACCAGCCTGCTCTCCGCCTAAGACCACAGACAACTGCCCTGTTCTCCAGTCTATGCCTTTCAGAGGTGCTCCCCTCCGATGCTTTCCTCACCTGCCGGCGCCTAGAGGGCTCAGGGAGGCTACTGAACACCGTGCATTGTCCAGGACAGAGCCCCCACCAAAGCATTACCAGGCCCCCGTGTCAATTGTACTGAGATCGAGAAGCCATCAGAACCACCTGGGGAGTGTCCTCCAGGTGCGGTCACCCAAGGACCCCGATGTGCCCAGGATTTATCTTAACTTTCCAAGGATGGGAAAAGATCGTCTCCTGGATGAAGATGTTCTGGTTTCTCCAGACACTTGGCTGTTTTGTCCTTTGGCCTAATTGCACCAGTAAGCCAATGGCTTTCGGGAATGTCCTTGTTTTTTTGTCTCCAATGCAAGGCTTAAGGGAAGTGAGAATCCTGCCTGCTGGCTGAGAAGTGACCCCACGGTTCCTCCCCATCCTGTAGCCTAAGCTCCCTGGGGTCCCAGGCCCTGTGTGGGGCCACTCCTGGCAATGCAGGAGAGGGGGCGCTCATTTACAAAGCTGTTTACCGATTGATCAATACTAAAGACAGAACTCTTTCCACTTCTCTGGTGGGTGTGGTAAGGTGGATATGGTGACAGGCAACTCAAACTTTCAAAACCACAAGCTGTGTATCTCCTGTGAGCAGTAAATAACAAAGAAAAAAAAAAAACCTTTTCTTTTCCTTTCTGAGAATATTTCCTTTCTCAGAAAAAAAAAAAAAGGTGCTACAATCACTTTCTTGTAAAGTGGTGCCTGGGAGCAGCCACTGGTCACAACTGCTAATTCAGCTGGTCTCTAAAAGATAATGCGTGTCAGGCACGATTCCTCAGCTTCTCCTGTCCACACACACACACACGCATGCACACACGCACACACACATCCGCACACACGCGTTCACAATTCTCCACGTGCTCACATCTGCAGCAATGACAAGTCACAGGAATGACAGTTCTTAAACTTCAGTCAAATGTAACCTAAAACAAATACACAATCCAAATGCCCTACTGCCATTCTCAGAAGACTCTTGGAGACTTCTGGGCTCCAAGCTACGGTATTTTTTCCCTCTTGTGAAGTGTTTTCATTTGCAAGGGCATGTTTTTGTTTTGTTCTGTTTTTGTTTTGTTTTCCCAACAAGTTACTTAACTTCTACTATCAGGGTTGGTCTTTGTTTAAAAACGCGTTTTTATGCCTTTCTTTTTCCTCTTCTTGACACAAACAAATTTACTTGTTGGAGCTTTTGTAAAAATAAACTCTATTTGCTTTGTAAAAATAAATCCACGCGGAGTTTATCTATAGGAGTCCATGCTCTTTCCTTTAAGGATAGACTCTTAAAAATGCAGATTTTAAAAAGAGCAAATGGTGATGAACGGATTTTGTGAGAATGGTTTCCCCAAGGAATGGAAGAAAGCTTAGCAGTCCTCCTACTCTATGTTCTTAAGCAGTCTGCAGACTTAGAATGAGATTTCTAATATAAACCCAGAGTCACTACTGCTTCTCTTATCCATAATTAACGGCAAACAATGATCACTTCATTTCCCATCTAAAAGCATCATTTTTCTTTTTCTTTATCTTTTCGGATCACTTTCATTTTCGTTTCGCCAATGGGTCAACTTAAACCAGTTACACATTTTCTCTGGCCCTTAGTTTCTGCACACTCCATGAGTGGTTCTCAACCTGGCTGCACAAAAGAGTCACCTGGGGAGCAGATAATGCCCCACCCGGACCCCCAGTGATTCCAGTGTCAGATAGGGATGAGACCCTGGCCAAGGATCATCTCTTAGATTATTTTTCAGCTTCAAAACTCTGTGATCACCCATTTTGGTGAGGGTGGTGAAATTGGCAAGTCACTGATCTCAAATGAGAAGGTGAGGTTGGTATTGTGATGCTCAGGGTCAGTTTATTTTTTTTTAATTTTTATTTATTTATGATAGTCACACACACACACACAGAGAGAGAGAGAGAGAGAGAGAGAGAGAGAGAGAGGCAGAGACACAGGCAGAGGGAGAAGCAGGCTCCATGCACCGGGAGCCCGGCGTGGGATTCGATCCCGGGTCTCCAGGATCGCGCCCCGGGTCAAAGGCAGGCGCCAAACCGCTGCGCCACCCAGGGATACCTCAGGGTCAGTTTAGTTACAGATATCAAAAGCCCTAAACATGTACCTGACTTTTGACCCAGTGTTTCTGTTTCTAAGCATTTATTCTTTTTCTAAAAAGATTTTTATTTATTATTTATGAGAGACATACAGAGAGAGGCAGAGACATAGGCAAAGGGAGAAGCAGGCTCCCTGTGGGGACCCCGATTCGGGACTCGATCCCAGGACTCTGGAATCATGCCCTCAACTACTGAGCCACCCAGGTGTCCTCTAGGCATTTATCCTTTTAAAAAAAATCCATTAGAACATTTTACTTTGGGATCCCTTGGCTCAGCGGTTTGGCGCCTGCCTTCAGCTCAGGGTGTGGTCCTGGAGTCCTGGGGTCAAGTCGCACATCGGGCTCCCTGCATGGAGCCTACTTCTCCTTCTGCCTCTCTCTCTCTCTCTTTCTCTCTCTCTCTGTCTCTCATGAATAAATAAATAAAAATAGACATTTTACTTTAAATGAGTTTTATTTAAATTTATTTCATTTAAATTTATTTTATTTAAATTCAATTTGCCAACATTTAGTATAACACCCAGTGCTCATCCCATCAAGGGCCCGTCACCCAGTTACCCCATCCCCCCACCCACCTCCCCTTCTGCAACCCTTTGTTTCCCAGAGTTAGGAGTCTCTCATGGTTTGTTTTCCTCTCTAATTTTTGCCCACTCAGTTTCTCTCCTTTCCCTTATGGTCCTTTTCACTATTTCTTATATTCCACATATGAGTGAAACCATATGATGATTGTCCTCCGGTTGACTTACTTCACTCCAGTTCCATCCACATCGAAGCAAATGGTGGGTATTTGTCATTTCTAATGGCTGAGGAATATCCCATTGTATACATAGACCACATCTTCTTTATCCATTCATCTTTCGATGGACACCGAGGCTCCTTCTGCAGTTTGGCTATTGTGGACATTGCTGCTTTGAACACTGGGGTGCAGTGTCCTGGTGTTTCACTGCATCTCTATCTTTGGGGGTAAATCCCCAGCAGTGCAATTGCTGGGTCGTAGGGTAGCTATTATTTTAACTCTTTGAGGAACCTCCACACAGTTTTCCAGAGTGGCTGCACCAGTTCACATTCCCACCAACAGTGCAAGAGGGCTCCCCTTTTTCCACATCCTCTCCAACATTTGTTGTTTCCGGTCTTGTTAATTTTCCCCATTCTCACTGGTGTTTTGATTTGTATTTCCCTGATGGCAAGTGATGCGGAGCATTTTCTCATGTGCTTGTTGGCCATGTGTATGTCTTCTTTGGTGACATTTCTGTTCATGTCTTCTGCCCATTTCATGATTGGATTGTTTGTTTCTTGAGTGTTGAGTTCGATAAGTTCTTTATAAATCTTGGACACTAGCCCTTTATCTGATATGTCATTTGCAAATATCTTCTCCCATTCTGTAGGTTGTCTTTTAGTTTTGCTGATTGTTTCCTTCACTGTGCAGAAGCTTTTTATCCTGATTAAGTCCCAATAATTCATTTTTGCTTTTGTTTCCCCTGCTTTCATCGATGTATCTTGCGAGAAGTTGCTGTGGCCAAGTTCAAAAAGGTTGCTGCCTGTGTTCTCCTCTAGGATTATGAAGGATTCTTGTCTCACATTTAGATCTTTAAACCATTTTAAGTTTATCTTTGTGTATAGTGTAAGAGAATGGTCTAGTTTCATTCTTCTGCACATGGCTGTCCAATTTCCCAACACCACTTATTAAAGAGACTGTCCTTTTTGCTTTGTCAAAGATGAGTTGACCATAGAGTTGAGGGTCTTTCTGAGTTCTCTTTTCTGTTCCATTGATCTGTGTCTTTTTTTTTTTGCCCCTAGGCATTTCTTCTTTTTCTTTTTAAAAATATTTTATTTATTTATTCATGAGAGAGAGAGAGAGAGAGAGAGAGAGAGAGAAAAGCAGAGACACAGGCAGAGAGAGAAGCAGGCTCCATTCAGGGAGCCTGACGGGACTCGATCCCTG
Organism: Nyctereutes procyonoides; assembly: GCF_905146905.1. Lineage (NCBI taxonomy): Eukaryota > Metazoa > Chordata > Mammalia > Carnivora > Canidae > Nyctereutes > Nyctereutes procyonoides. Next base: position 41,692,716 of record NW_026575049.1, on the reverse strand, counting down.
GTCTCCAGGATCATGCCCTGGGCCGAAGGTGGCGCTAAACTGCTGAGCCACCCGGGCTGCCCTCTAGGTATTTATTCTTAAGAGAACTTCTGTTGTATCAAATAGTTAGGTACAAGGATGTTGACTGCAGTATTACTTGAAATAGAGAAAAGTGTGAGTCTACTTATTTAGGGAATATTTAAATAAATTATGGTACCATTACCAAGCAGACTACTATGAAGACATTAAAAATATTATTTCCATAGGAAATACTTTATGTAAAAAAAAAAAAAGAAAATACTTTATGTCATCAGAAAATGCTCATGATATGCTAAGCAAAGAAGCAGGTAATACATAAATCTCATTTTGGGGGGAAATCACCAATATATAACACCATTTATAAAATTATAGAGCAAAGTGAGGACAATAGTCATCTCTGGCTGGAGGGATTAGAAGTGATTTTGGTTTTGTTTCACATATCTGTGTTTTTCCTAGGGCCATTGTGTGTGATTGTTTTAATTTAAAAAGCTATTTTAAAATAATTCTCTAACCTGGCTCCCGCATAATATACATTTACTCCTTAAACTATGCTCTATCCTTTTGCTTTCCAGATTGTAACCCAATAGTGCTTATTTATAAATTCAGGTTTGCTCGGAATACTGAGTTCAAAACAGCAAATGTGAATGGGCTCCGCTCTGGGTTTTGCTCTCAGGTCACCCAGATACAAGTGAAGGAGATAGATTCCCAACCACAAGCACAATCCAAGCCAGAGTGACATGGTCCTCAATAACTGTATTACCAGGATGTGGCTGAAAGGAAATTCCAAGTGGGCAGGATGCACAGAGCCTTCTCAGACAGAGGGGCATTGGAGAATAAGCCTTCCCTAGGTACATGATGGGGGGACAAATTGCTGCAGAGATGATGGAGGCACACACGGGGCTGTTCAAGTACCTGGTATATTTGGGAAAAATAAAAGATTTGAGTCCCAGTGTTGAGTAGCAACAGGAATATGTATATATTGCAGAGAAATCTGGGAAGTCCCAGTCCTTACTGAATATTTGGGGAAATTAGGGAAAGGCTTCTTCCTACTCTGACCAGACTGAGACTCAGCCTAGATGACTGATCTGGTGATTGGAGCATGAGTTGGATTTTAGTTTCAACTTGTTCCATCACCTGGGCACACTTGTGCAGTGTATACAACCTAAGCAACTGTTCCTATAGCAACACTGTGAGGTTCAAAGGAAGCAAATAATTTCTCCACAGTCCTGCAGCTTCATTAGGAGCAGGGATATGTATCCAGAGTGAAGATTCTTAAGCAATGAATTTGGACAGTATTTTATGGGCTGTGTCAATCATCATTGATTTTCTAGAAGGAAACTAAATTGAATGCCCTATGACTATGGCAAACATGGAGAATAATTAGGAAGCCATTGCAACAGTCCTGGTGAGATGACGAAAGCCGGAATTGGGGTAACGTCAGTGGAGTACTAAAAGGAGTGGGTGAGCACAATGCCTATTGTGTAGGTGGCATGCAAGGATTTGTAAGTTAGGTGAAGTGGGATGGGCTGAGAGAAAAAGCCCACCTGGATGTAGGCCTGAAAGCCGCAGGTTAGTGCTATTGGTTGCAGTTGTGGGAACCCATGAGAGTCTCTGGAGAGAGAAGTGATGGTAGGTCTGGAGAGCATGCCTGCATTTGAACTGTAGGAGGAGAGGAGGGTCAGAGTGGAAATCCAAAAAGCCACTGGTGGTGGGAGGCTGGGCAAGAAGGGAGTAGGGTGTGGGTTGGAGTTTTGAAGAGGAAGTGGTCACAGCGTCAAATGGTCCCACTGGAGGGCAGATGAGGATTGAGAGCATGCCACTTGAAAGGTCTTTCAGTTACCTTTTAATTAGCAGCTCAGGTAGGACTCTGGAAATCAGAACTTAAGCATCCAAGGAGTGGGTGTGCAGTGGGGGTGGTGAAGGCTGGACTTGGGCCTTTGGGCAGGAAGGAAGGGGAGGTGGAGGGGGGCAGCTGCACAGGAAAGTGAATGTAGGGGGAGGCTTCCATTAGGGCCTCTATGGAGACCGGTGGGGAAGCCTGTAGGCCCATACGGATGAGACGAGGCCAAAGCCTTTAAGAGGTAAGACTGCACTGAGGGCTGGAGGGATGGAGGGCTCACACCCAGCATCTTTTTCTATAGGTAGAAAGGAAAGAGCACCCTTCTCAGGGAGGATTAGTGGGGTGGGGGGAGGGAGAACATGGGTGAAAATCCTGGAAAATTTTGCTTTGGGAAAGACAGGGGGTAGTGGCCCTTCAGATGGTGTGTGCTTCCTCAGAGGCGAGGAAAGGGGACCAGTGACTCGGACTGAGAGATTCCAAGATGGATTTTCCAGCCAAATGGCAGGTCCAGGAAGACGCTGTGGGAACATAAGGACCACGAGTGGGGGTGGCGGAGAAGGGTCCATGGGGACCTGGCAGGCGTCCCCTGCAGCTGGGTAATGTGGCCCTGTGAATGCAAGACCTGGGAAGAGCAAACTGCTTTTATGTGGTTGGTAAAGAGAAGCTTCTGTTCCTCTTACCCTTCCATTTCCAGCGCCCCTCGGGCTGGGAGGCCCCGGCCGCAGCAGGTGCCCGCCAAGGTGTCTGGGCCGTGAAATGGCAGGAGCGGCCCAGTGCGCCAATGAGCGTTGTGCCCCCGAGTGGCCCAGTCACCGGTGGAGAAAACGGGTTTGGGGAGCGGGCGGAGGGGGGCACCTGGGAGCCGCCCCGGGTCCCTTGGCTGCGGGTGTGGGTGCCCACCGGCCTCCCCCAGTCACCCTCAAATGGTCCCAGAGGGCTTCTCTCGCCCAGGGCACGTGGAGATTCATCACTTTGCCCTCTCTGCGTCCCTCCTCATCTCCAGCTGGTCCACGAGCACAGCCATGAGCCGCGGGAGGACGATCCCGACGATCCCCGATGACACCTGTCACACAGGCGATGCCCGACCAGTACAGGGGACCTGGGGCTGGCCTCCATCCGGGCCTCCTGGAGCTCGGCCACCCCAGCTCTGTGATTGCTCTTCCTCGGAGGCTGTGGCTGCTGCCCCGGGCTGGATCTTTTTGCCCTAAGATTTTCCCTTTTGATTTTTTTTTTTTTTTTTTTTTTTTTAGTTCACTTTTCATTTCTGCCCTCCAATTCCACACCGGTCTGTTCTCTTTAGCCTCCTCACTACTCCCTGAACTCCGCCTCCACTTCTCTTCTCCTCTTTTTCCTTTTTATTTATTTTTATTTTTAAAACTTTTTAAGATTTTATTTATTTATTCATGAGAGATGCTGAGAGAGGCAGAGACACAGGCAGAGGGAGAAGCAGGCTCCCTGTGGGGAGCCCGATGAGGGACTCGATCCCAGGACCCCGGGATCACGCCCCTGAGTCGAAGGCAGATGCTCAACCACTGAACCACCCAGGTGTTCCTCTCTTCTTCTCTTTGAAGGCTGAAGACCTCTTCCCTGCCTGGAATCTGTCTTTACCCTCTCTGGCTTCTGGCTGAAACCTCTGTCTTGAAACCCATGACCTCACAAGGTGGCTGCTGATGTTCTCTTGCGCTCTTCTAACATGACAATTCATGAATCTCATTTTTAGTAATGGGTGTTCTCACTCTTACTCATTTTCCCTGTGTTGTATCACACATTTCCAAGACCAGTTGCGGGGTGTTATCTTCCTCATTGAATTTCCTGGGTGGTCCCCAGTGACACTCTTCCAGCAACTGCTTGCTTCCCGTAGCACCTTCTTTGGATAAGATCTCTGGTTGTCTCTCCAGCTCCTGAACTCACACTTCCGCCCCCAGCCCTCTCTACCCTTCGAAACTTCTCTCGGGGCCACCAGCTTCTCTGGACTATCTGGAGGCTACATTTTAGAATTTATATGACTTGGATCTTCCCCCTTCCTCCCCCCCCCCCAAATTCTATTTATTTGGCTGAAAAGCCAAATGACACACAGATGATGGCACCAGAAAGTGATAATTTCAAACACAGGGTATTGAACAGTGTAGGAGAATGACTCTGGATTTGAGGCCAAAGAGTCTGGTAGTTTTATTATGGAGATTAGTAACTTTCCTTTCGGGAGGTGGGCGTTCATTTCTCCAGCTACATGACTTTCTCTGTGGAGCTTCTTTCTGCCCCTCCTACCATCCCAAGGTGGTTGGAGCAGAATGATTCACAGAGTTGGTGAAGCCGTGACGTCTCTGTGGTGCTGCTGGCCTTGGGGACGTGTGGCCCTCGGTGAAAATAAGCCTGCCGGGCGGGCGAAACCACTGCCATGGAAGCCAGGTGCAGTGTTAGAAATGTAGTGTTGAAAGGTCATCCACTGCCGGCTCCAGGGCCGACTCAGAAACCACATCCCTCTCGGTATGATACATAAGTGTAGATCAAGTAACCACTGTGCTCCATGGCCCCAAGTCAGATGGAGGGGGGTGGTGGCTGCTGCCAGCTGGAGGAGGCCACTGTGTGACCCCAGCCCTTCAAGTCTGCCAACACGGCCAGCCACGTCTGTATTAGTCAGCTCTGGCTGCTGTAACAAAATACTGCAGACCAGGTGGTCTGTTTATCTATAAACAGACTTTTATTTTTGGACAGTCCTGGCGACTGCAAGGCCAAGATCAAGATGCTGGCTGCTTTGGTTTCTCCAGAAGCCGATCTCCTTGACCTGCAGATGGCCCCCTTCCCACCGTGTCCTCATGTTCTCACGTGGCTTTTCCTTGGCATGCACCCATTCCTGATGTCTCTCTCCTAATGGTCACATTAGTCATATTGGGTTGGGGCCCAGCCACATGACATCATTTAACCTTAATTACCCCTTTCAAGGTCCTGTTTCCAAATACTGTCACATTCCAAGGTGTCCTGGGGGTAGGATTTCAACCTATGAATTGTGGGGGGAAATGTTTAACCAGAATACCATCTTTTTTTTTTTTAAGGTTTTATTTATTTATTTATTTATTTATTTATTTATTTATTTATTTATGAGAGAGAGAGAGAGAGAGAGAGAGAGAGAGAGAGGCAGAGACACAGGCAGAGGGGGAAGCAGGCTCCAAGCAGGAGGCCGATGTGGGACTCAATCCCGGAACTCTAGGATCACGTCCCGAGCCAAAGGCAGACACTCAACCACTGAGCCACCCGGGTGCCTCGACCAGAATGCCACCTATTAGCAGAATCAAGAAGATGGACATACGTTGCAGAGTGGCACAGTGGGGGGAAAAGGTGAACCCAGGGGTTAAGAGATTGAAACCACCCTCTGCTATGGTTCCGCTTTACCTTGAGGACTGGAAGCTGAGTGAAACAAACCAGTCATGAAAGGACAAAACCTATATGATCCCACTTATATGAGGGACCTAGAAGTGTCAGTTGCATAGAGATAGAAATTAGAACAGTGGTTGCTGGGCACAGGGAAGGTGAACAGGAAGTTATTATCTAATGGGTACAGAGTCTGGAGGTAAAATAATTCCGGGAGATGGATGGTGGTGATGGTGGTACAATAGCGTGAAAGTACTTAATACCACTGAACTGTATACCCGAAAGAGGCTCAAATGGGAAATTTTACTTTATGCATATTTTATCACAATAACAAGAAAAACAGCGTGAGCCGAGGCAACCAGGATTTCAGCTCCTGTCGCCTCTGCCCCACTCCTGCCCCGACCATTATTTTACTGTATCAAGCTGCAATTTATGTATTTATTTATTTTTAAAGATTTTTATTTATTTATTCATGAGAGACACAGAGAGGCAGAGACACAGGCAGAGAGAAGCAGACTCCCTGTGGGGAGCCCGATGTGGGCCTTGATCCCTTGCTCAACCACTGAGCTGCCCAGGTGTCCCCAAGCTATAGTTTTTTGACCTACAAAAGCAGGATAATATTTCCTACTGTCTGATAAAGGAGATAACATAAGGGGTTAGTAAAGCCTTTGTCACATAAAGAGCATTCAGCCGGTGACAGCTAATAATAGTTACAATAATAGAAGAATAGAAAATTCGATGTTCCAGGGTATGGTGGCATTTACTTTTGAGTGATTTGCTTCAAGATGGGGTCAGTGAGCAAGCACCACGTGGGCTCAGAGACTGAAGCCTCTGGGCCTGGGAGGCCCTCCAGAGAGTTTCAAGGGAGTCATATTTTCAGCATTCTCGATATTTCTTCATGCATGCAGTCAAGTTAAGCAGATGCAGGAAGAACATGCTAGAATCACAAAAACACTGTTAGTCCTTGTCTTGTTTCTCAGCTTCTGGCTACTATCACGGCTTGGGGTAGATCCTTGAAAGCCCTGGCCCTGCTGCTGGCTGCTAGGCCAGTCCGGAGGCTGGTCATACATGGAACCTCGACCTCAGGCCGGCATCCTGCCAGCAAACGGGGGCCTTTGGAGCACCTCATCAGCCCAGACCTGGGCCTGGCTCTCCTGCTCCCCCACCCTGGGGTAGCCCACAACTTGAACCCTGAGCTGTTTTGTTATCCCAGGCCTAACTGATGCCTGTTACTGTCACCTCATCCAGAGTTCCCTAAAAGCTGGCCCAGGGCCTGGACACAATTCCCTCTTAGACATTTATTGGGATATAATAATATTTAATTGCTCATAATAAGAATGCAACCCAGAGCTTCCCCTTGGTGCTAGAGGAGTGATTTCTAAACATGAGTTTAGAAATCTGTAGATTTCTGTACCAAAGAGCATCTGTACCAAAGCTTGAGGATTTAAATTCTTTTGGCCAACCATATGTTTAAATTTGAAAAAGTGGGGGAAGGAAAATAGAAAAAGAGCAATAAGACGTTTAAAAGTGAAAAATAAAGTTTGAGTATTGTTCTTCCAGAGGCCGACCATCCTGGGGGAGGAAGAGTGAGGGCTGGGTTGCAGGGTCAGGCTTTTCTGCGATCTGTCTCACTGTTTGTCTTCATAAGAGTTGGCACCGCTGTGGGGAACCTAGGTAAGCACTGGTCGCTGGTTCCTCCCGCGCTCAGCCCTGCAGTGCTCGGGTCCATCCAAATTTCCAGCTTCCATTCAGGGCATGCTGAGCCCAGCTCTGCTCCCTGGTCGCAGATTGGCTGGTCCAGGGGAATCTCCAGGTTTCTCGGCCCTTCTCTTATCTGTCCACTGCTTTAGGCTTGTTGATGCCTCTGGCTTCACACTTCATTCACATTTTCCTTATTAACGTTTTTGGACCAGGTAACCTGGCTGGGACTATAAGGACAAGTGCTTTAGTAGAGACTCTAGGAGGCTGCATTTGGGACTGAACCCCAAATACCACACCTAACAGCAACCCTGACAGCGTCTGCACAGCATGGCAGGGCAGGTCCTGCAGGCCTTCCAGCCTCCTGTCCTCCTTGGGTCAGGAGTGGCTTCAGTACCTCGGGGTAAGAGGCCTTTCCCAGGTCCATTGACTTCCACTGCCAGGGATGAGGAGGGGACCCATGTGTTTGGAGTAAGACCATCTCTTCCCCTGCCTCCATGCCTCTTGGCCTGGCTCCCCGCTTTCCCATCTCCCTAGTTCAAGGCCTCACCTCCATCCACTGCCTTGAGACCTCAAGTCTCAGCCTCTCACGCTTTCACCCCGACCTGAGTCAGTTGCTGGAATACCACATACCCCAGATCTCCTTGTTTCCCACAGTCTGTTACCCATGCTTCCCAAAACCCCATGAATCTTCAATTCTGTTCCTTTCTCTTGCCCCTCCTTAACCCTTGAAGACCTTTCCTGGTTTCTCTGAAACTCATCCTCATCTCTGTTAAAGAAAAAAATGATTGAATGTCACTTTTTCAAGATGGTAAGGCAGACTTAATTCAGGACCATCTGCAGTGGGGGAGTATAGATGGTGTTCAGCCTCTAACACAGCAAGGGCAAGTGGGGCCTTAGAGCCAGGGAGTAGGGTAGGGATCAGTGGGTGGAAAATTATTAAGAGGAAATTTCAGGATCCACGGGGTTCTGGCTAATCTTGTTGAAGGCAGGCCTAAGGGGGCTCAGTCAGCATTCTGGGAAGGGTGCAGGGTGGCCAACCTGGATAGATTTTGAGGTGGTTAGATATTGAAGGCAGGGGGTTTCTTGTTAAATTGAGAAAGCTGGGTTCTTGCTAAAACTGGATTTCACAGGGCAGTGTACACACGGGCCCAGGAGAAGATTCTATGACTAGAGTTGGATGCAGCAAAGAGGCTTTCTCATGCTCAACGATGTACCCTGGCTCAGAAGCTCCTCTGTGATCTCACTAACCAGCCGGAAGATGCAAATCAAAACCATGTTGAGCTATCACCTCACTCCTACTGTGATGACCACTATCCAAAACAACAAAAAAAGATGATGTGTGTTGGCATAAATTGGAACCCCATGCCTATTGGTGGGAATGTGAGATGGTATAAGGCCACTGTGGAAAATGGAATGAAAGTTCCAAAATTCAAAATAGTTTCAAGCCTTAGGTCAAGTCAATAGGCTGATAAACTCCTCTAAATTTATATTTCTGGCCTGGACTTCTCCCCTGAGATCCAAACTGTCTACTCAACATTGCCACTTGGATATTTATTTATTTTTAAAGATTTTATTTATTCATTCATGACAGAGATACAGAGAGAGGCAGAGATATAGGCAAAGGGCAAAGCAGGCTCCTTGTGTGAGCCTGGGATCACACCCTGAGCCAAAGGCAGATGCTCAACCACTGAGCCACCCAGGTGTCTCACCACTTGATATTTAATTAATACTTCAGACTTAACATATTTAGAACAGCCCCTCTCCAAATCTCCCCTCCCTACAGCACTTCTTACCTCCTTGGAGGCTGTTCCATCTTTTCAAGTGCTCAGGCTAAGAGTGTAGGGTCTCCCTTCCCTTCTTTCTTACCCTTACACTCAGACCCAATCCAATGGCATATCTTGTTGGTTTACTTTCACGTTCTATCTGGAATGGAACCACTTCTCGTGACCCCCACCACATCACCCAGATCCCAGTCTGCCATCTAGATGACTACAGTCCCCGCTGCTGGTCCTGCTTCCACTCTTGTCCCCTCCCTAAGCTATCAGCCAAAGTAGCAATTTTAATACCTGGTTGAGATTTTATTTATTTATTTATTTATTGAAATTTTAGATAACATTCCTCAAGCCTCTAAAGGCTTGCCGTCCCAACCGTAAAAGCTAAATGAAGTCCTTAGGGTAGCCAGCAAGACCTTCCATTGTGCTTTGGTCAGCTTGTGATACACTTCCTGTTTTTCTCTTCCTCCCTGCCCCCCTTCCTTTCTGCTCCAGCCTCATTGGACTCCTCCCTGTGGCTTGAACATTCTGAGTCCCTTAGCTTCAAGGTTTTTGCATATGCTGTTCCTCCTGCCTGGAGTGCTATTCCCCCCCCCCCCCCCCCGCTAATCTTGTGGCTTACTTCCTTATTTTCTCTGGTCTTGCTCAAATGTCATCTTCTCAGTGGGGTCTCCTCTGGCTCTTGTATCTAAAATGAATCATCTTCCCCTAGGTTCAACACACACACACACACACACACACACACACACACACACACTCTCTCTCTCTCTCTCTCTCTCTCTCTCCCTATTTCTTTTTCACTGCTTAATACTCATTTCACTCCTTAGTACTCATCACTTTCCAAAATCCAATTATCTTATTTATTCATGGTTTCCACTAATCTGTGAGGGTGGAGGGGTTTGTGTCTTATTCACTAGACACACCCTAGAATGGTGCCTGGCCTTCAGTAAGTTTTGATGCATGAATAGGTAGAAAGATGGATGGATGGATGGATGGATGGATGGATGGTCATTAACTTGCTACCCATGCACCAGATCTGAATTTCATCACCAGCTTTTTGTTTGGACACCTGAACAAAGGTTAAGGATGCTACCTGCACCATGATTAGTGGAATGCTACTAATTAAGTATCAAAACAGAAATTTCTTTAGGCTAGAATCACAGGCAGAGTCCTGAAAATAGTTATTGCCTCTTTGCCCCTCATCCAAGTCCTTCACAAACCAAGATTCACATACCTCTGAGTCACCTGCTACTTCCTTATTTTACCTCCCTGCTCACTTTTTCTCCCACTGCTACCCCCCTCCCCAGGCCAGCCCTTTTCACTGTGAACTCTGGATCTCTGTCCAGAGAATGACTCATTCATTCATTCATCCCACACATTATCTATTGAGCTCCTTTTGCATGGGGTTACAATAATGAAGATACGACATACATTTCCTAGCCTCTTGGAGCTCTCATTCTAGATAAAACAGATTTTGAGCAAATTACGCATTTGAAGGGTGATGGAATAGGGAAAATATGCCAAGCTATACAGAAAAGGAAATAGTCTGAGTCTTGATTCCTCTGGAAATCGTTTAACTGAATGCTAAGGATCCGAGGAAGGACCTAGTTGTGAGGTGCTGGGGGAATGGGAGAGAGGGCAGAAAGAGTGGTTACTGTTCCACTGTTGATACACTGCCTTCACCCCTGAATTCTTCAGAGAACATTCTTTATAGCTCTTGGACTTAGCTTATACCTTATAGCTTATACCTATACTTATCTCCTCTGAGTACACCCTGTCTCCTGTGGGGACTTCTTCATCTTCCCCTTTTCATGTCTCTAAGAGGAGAAGATGGTGGTCTTTTGTATTCAAATGGCAATTGCTGTTTGCAAGCAACCAACCACAATTCGAACTGAGCATTCTCACTTCTAGCATTTCTTTCCAGCCCGCAGTGTGTTGCTCATGCCATCCTCAACACCTCTGAAATCACTTTCAATAATGTCATTAGTGACTACAGTGGTGGCTAATGGAAACCTCCCCATTCTTCTCCATCTTTCCCTCCCTGTGTGAGTGCCATTCCCCCTCTTGCCCACCAGGAATGAGTTCAAGCTCCCCAGGACTCTGTCTTTGCCCTTGCATTCTTGCTCTGTGCTCTCTTCCTGAGTGACCCCAATTGTCCCCATGACTTGACTACGATTTGTACTTCAAGAAAATCCAAGTTCAGAGATCTAGCCCCTAATTTCACTGATTTATATTTCTAACATCTCCATGTCAAGACAGCACCTCAAAATTAGCACGTCCAAAGGTGAAACTACCATTCCTTTCCACTAACTGGTCTTCTTCCAATATTTGGTATCTCTGTGAATAGTTCTCCACCATTCCACCTTGCTTGAGGGGTATCCCCCAAACTCCTCCCCTCTTTTCCTGCCAATGCAAAATAAATAAACCTAATTGGTTCTGCTCTTACACGTTCTCCTCCTTCTTACTCCATTCTAAAACTCATTTTATACATTTGAGCCTTTTCTACTACTTGGTGGGAGTGATTGTAGGAGCCTTCTAACTGGTATCTCTCCTTCTCATTGGTCACTTCTGATCCTTTATGCTGTTAACCATAAAAAATTAGAACCTAAACTGACTCTTGTATTTAATTACAATGAAGATTGGTTTCTTAGCACTATGGTATGAAGTGAGAACTCTTCCCTATTTCTCTTTTATCTACATTTATTCCCTCTGCACACTTCTTTCTTTCTTTTTCTTTCTTAAAAGATTATTTATTTATTTATTCATGAGAGACAGGAAGAGAGAGAGAGAGAGAGAGAGAGAGAGAGAGAGAGAGGCAGAGACACAGAGGCAGAGGGAGAAGCAGGCTCCATTCAGGGAGACCACCCAATGAGGGACTTGATCCCGGGACTCCAGGATCACACCCTGAGCCAAGGGCAGACATTCAACTGTTGAGCCACCCAGGTGTCCCTGCACACCTCTTTCTCTTCAACTATAATCCCTTGGGTCACTGTTATTCCTTGAATATTCTACTGAGTAGAATAAACACAGAAATAAATAATGCAATAGATATGTACCCTCTGTAAAACATTTGAAATCAAATTAAAAGGAAAAAGCTTAAATTCTGTTTATGTATTTCTCTTAGATAACCTATGTTTAGGGCACCTGGGTGCCTCAGTCGGTTAAGTATCTGCCTTCAGTTTAGGTCATGATCCCAGGATCCTGAGATTGAGTCCTGCGTCAGGATCCCCACTAAGTGGGGAGTCTGCTTCTCCCTCAACCCCTCTCCCCTGCTCATTCTCTCTCTGTCTCATGTTCACCATCTTTCTTTTAAATAAATTTTTAAAAAATCTTTAAAAAAATTAGTCTTTAGATAACCTACTTTTAAAGAATTGGGAGCCATTCCTGAACATGCTAGAATTTTATTTGAGGATGCTATCAGGTAAGAGCGCTCAAATTGCTACCTGCCTCATTCCCAATATACTGTTTTCTTCATGTATCTTTTTATGTTGTATTCTTTGTCACATACTTTCTATATGTAGTTGTGATGTTTTGTTATTTTAACAAAAGATGACAATTCAACAAAGTTTTAAATTTTGTTTTAAAAAACAGTAAATTAATTTTTCAACACATCTTTCAGTAATTAATTCATCTGTAACATCTTCTTTGCTTTGTACTTTATTCTAAGCATGTAAAATATCTTCTTACAGCACTGGGTCAATGTATTATTATTTTCAAGCGTTTTGTGTTGAAGAAAATTCAGAAAATGCTGACCTAGAGAACTCTGAGACCCTCTGTCATTTCCAGAAACATGTTAACTTTTTGCTTCCAAAAGCATTTCTTGAATAGTCTATTCTGTGGGGTACATATTTATACTTCTCTAAGCATAGGTGTTTTTCTTCAGACATCTTATCTGTCTCCGCAAATGCTGTCAATACATCTGTTTCGCCACAGAAAGTTCTAGAGAGCAGGAAACTTACATGTGGTATATTTTCATAACATGTCTAGATCGGTGATCTACTCAGGGTTGCTGGGCATCAGTTACAAACATAAGGCCAATATGGTGCAGATAATGTTACTGATTAGACAATCAATACTCTATTTCCTTATTCTATAACCAAAGGCACTTACTTAAAAGACAGGTGAGAAGTAGACAGTAAACACAAAGATTTGGGAGACAGTGTCAATCATAAGAGCAGAATTTGGAGTCCAGATGATTGAGCTTTGGCTCAATCCTTGCTTTTTTACTTAATGATGTGACTGCTACCTCTAAGTGCCTCAGTATCCTACACCAGAATGGTGTTAATCTCTGTTTCTTAATCTCAGAATTGTCTTTAGCATACAAATGTGATAATATATTATAAAGACTTAGCTCAGGGCCTGGAACATAGAAAGTTTTCAAAAAAATGGCAGCCACTCTCAGGCAAGTGTTAACATCCTCTTTCTCCATTGATTTCTTTTGTAAGAAGCTGCAGAATTCTCTTTGTGTTTAACTAGCATATGTAGAAATATCGAGTGCATTGATTTCAACAGCTACGGTGTGATCACAGTGAAAATGTTAATTCCTCCCTTGGGGCTCTGTTGAATACTCAGGTGTAGCTTAAGAGCCAACATCTGTGGTTCTATAGGAGATGCTCCCAATGGCTGTGGATCTTCTCAACTTTCCCTGGAAGGCACATGTCATGGTGATCAACGTGCTGATGGCACCGCATATCAGCTAAACTCTTGTCTTCATATCATAGGCTTTCTGACTCTAAAGAAGGTAGCAAAAAATAAAAAATAAAAAAATATAAAGAAGGTAGCAGGAAGTCACTCGTTCAATTCCCTTCTTAGAAAGACTACTTCCATAGGTGTGGAGATTGGAAAGTGGACATGAGAGACATCTATACTCCTCAGACTTCTCTTCTTTGCAAGTTCTCAGATAAGATGGAATCTGTTGAAAGATTGACCTAGTAGTAAATCTCTAAAACTGCCTCCTCTAGTTGAACATGAGGTGCTCTGTTGGAAATTAAGAAATGAGGGCAGCCTTTTTGTCCATTTAAATCTTTTTTAAAAAGTTTCAATTATATTGTTCTATGTAGACAGTGACTGCCAACTCATGTAGGTTTCAAACCTCAGAGTACACTCAAGTGACCTCACTCAAGAAAAAAAAAGGTCTGTTCCAAGATAACTACTCATTTTCCGAACGAAGTGGGGCTGGAAACATCTTGGGAATTAAAAAAGTAAAGAAAAAGAAAGAAAGAAAGAAAGAAAGAAAGAAAGAAAGAAAGAAAGAAAGAAAGAAAGAAAGAAAGAAAAAAAGAAAGAAAGAAAGCCATACACTATTACATATAAAAGAGTAGTTACTATTTGTGGTACTTTTATTATGGGCCAAGCATTTTATATTTATATTTTCTCATGCAATATTACAATAACCTTAGGAAATTGTAATAGTTACCTCCATCTTACAGATAAGGAAACTGAGGTTTGGAGATGTTAAATATTTGAGGTTTGGAGATGCTAAATAACTTGCCCAAGATTATATTGCTGGTAAGCAGTAGGGGAGTTTCATGTACGGGTTGTCTGGCCTCAAAAGTCTGTTCCTAACCGCTGTGCTTATCTGGTTTCTGGGTCCTTATGTGGTCATCTGAGGCCTTGAGTTCCTTAAGACATTTCCTGTTAGATTTTGCAGGGTATGCTCTCCCTCGAGGTAACAAATCGGTTGGGCAGTTTGCTGATATGATGTGATCAGGGGATGGATATAATGTAATTTGCATAGATGGTGGGGACACTTAAAAAAATCCGAAAAGGGGGGAAAAAAAGCCAAAAAAAAAAAAAAAAGCTCTAAAAGAAGTTTTAACTGTATTAGTAAAACAGCTTGGAATTGTCTTGGAATTTCTTGTTTGGTAAACATAACAGAAGCATCATCACCAGCTCACATAGCTGGCACTGCATCTAGTGCCATGGCCCTGCAAGAGGACGCATTCGTGTAAGAGGGCTTTGTGTCCATTCTTAAGTTCAGGGACAGAGTTTAAATCACTATTAGATGAGATCAATTCCTAAAAGCCCTCTTCTTTACTAGGAAAGGAAATATATAGATATCCATATCTCTATCTATGTATCTATCTTTATTTATTTATTTATTTACACATACACATACAGAGAGAGAGACAGAGAGAGAGAGAGAGAGAGAGTCAAATAACCCCAGTGGGGTTTAAAGTTCTTGTTTTGGAGCACCTGGGTGGCTCCGTGGTTAAGCATCTGCCTTTGGCTCAGGGTGTAATCCCAGGGTCCTGGGATTGAATCCTGCATCGGGATCCCTGCAGGGAGCCTGCTTCTCCCTCTGCCTACATCTCTGCCTCTCTCTCTGACTCTCATGAATAAAGAAATAAAATCCTAAAAAAAACCACCTCTAAAAATTCTTGTTTTATTTTTGGAGAGCATGCACCATGGAATTCTTGTATTTGAAGGGGCTGATGGTGTAATCTAAGGAATTTCTTCTTCTTCACGTAAGTACATATTGTGCTAAAACAGACTAACCTTCCTGGAGTTATTATGTAGATGGACGCTCTCCAGGGCAGCAGTACCATCTGTGTGGCGTGCTGGGACCTCTTGGGGATTCATTTCCTCATCCCTGGATCTTTCTTTGAAGACGTCATCCCACTATCCTCTTGGCATGCTTACCAGGAGGACATTCCACGACTGTTTCTGTGTTCTCTGGTACCATGAAACCATTAAAAAAAAATTTAAAATATTCTACTCTGACCCCCAGATCTGTCTACATGTGTGTAAACCATGTTGTCTGTATCTAGGTGAGGATTTCCCAGACGTGATGTGGTCCCCATCTTGAGTTTAAGAGAGCACTTCCTGGCAGTTCTGAACTCTGGGATCCCTCCCAGGTGGCCATCCTAGTCTACTCCTGGATCCTCCATTTCTCCCCTTCGTAGTTGTCTCTTGGTCAAGGGCATGTCCTGGTCTTCAGGAATAGTTAGATCCAGTGCATCTCCTTTCCCTTTTATAAAGGTCTATCCTCTCCTTTAAAGTCATTACTTCCTAGCAAAATTCCTCTCTTCTCCAGCTTGATATTCATATGTCCTCCTTCATCTAAAAAACAAACGTTTGAACACTACTCTTGTGACTTACAGAACCAACACTTGTTTTTTTGTTGTTGTTGTTGTTGTTTGTTTGTTTCTTGAAACAAACACCATTCTTCTTCAGCGCCACATCAACAGCAAATCTTTTGAGATGTCCTTTAGGTTCTTGTGGAAGTTTGGTTTGTCTGTTTTAATCTCAATTCAAAAAGGTGGCTGACTTACTATGTGATAAGATCACCCATCCCTTTTATGAAAATTATCTGATAAAAATCAGCCACCACTAGTGGTTGTGCCTATGGCCTGGGTCCCACAAACTTCATCAGACTTTGTGCAACTGTGGATCCAGAATGAACATAAAGCTTTGAAGCAGAGGGTCTTTATGCTTCAGGGCTTGTGCATAGGCCTCTCGAACCTGACGGTAACCCGGTCATCAGAAAGTTCTGCGTGTATTTTATAAAAAGGAACAGAACGTGGGTAGCAAATCTAGTACTCCCACTGCCCACCCCTTGCCCTGTCCTAGTAATGATCCCAGAACAAAAAGTCTCAGGCACATGTGCCCTGGAATGTTTTCAATTTATACTTCTAGATTTGAAACAGAATGAAGGGGAGGAAAATAGATGGGTTTCTGCCTAAAGTCCCACACACTTGAGATCTCCTAGTCATGGCCTTCCAGTCTCTGGGGGCCCTAGTCTTTATGGCACCCACCCATCACGCTGTTTTTGGAGCCTGCAGACTCACCTGAAGTTGAGAGGTGAGATCTTGCTAAAGGATCAGATTTCCAGGAATCCACCTATCCAGAGCACCCGGAATCTGCTCAGCTGAATGCTGAAGCCAAGTGGCTGCCGCCAGAAGTCTGGGGGTTTGGTTACTTGGTGTCGGACTTTGCCTCTCAGAGGTCACTACTGCTGCTAGCCTGGTAGTTTCCTGAAAAACACAGTGTGTGCTGGACATTTGGGAATGTTATCCCACAGACCTCCTCCTAGGTAGGTTCTGTGTGGTGGATAACAAGACGCCAACGACCCAAAGCTCTCTCAGCGAGAAGGCTGGGTTCAGAGGAGGGTATCTTTTCCTCCAGGACATGGTGAGCACAGTGCCACAGTTACCATTTAGAGGAAAGCTTCCAACCACATGTGAGGAAGTTCAGAGGCCCAGGATGCTGGGAAAGAGTCACAGACTAGTAGGCCTCTTGGTAAGGCTAACAAAAGATTTTCTCCTTTTCTTCGCATTTCCTTATCTATGCTTCTTCCTCCAGGCCAATTAGCTATCTTCTGGGGTCTTTGCAAGGTGACGTGACATTGGTCTATAATGTACATGAGAGCTGAGCTCTGAGAACATGCATTTCATCCTCCTTATTCACTGATCCTGGGTTTGTGATTTTTCCCTATTTGTTAAACTTTATTTGCAACCCTGAACCCAATACTCCTGGTGCTGTAGCAGAATTCGTGGACATGCACAGAGCAGCACAAATCTGATTCATCCAATGTGAATGTTCCCACTTGATGTGGAACAAGGCAATGCTCTGCCTTCTTCTTTCAACTCTTATTGCACACGAGGGTCCTTTTGGTGGTCTAGGGTAGTGCCAAGATTTTTTACATTTTTGTGCTTTTTGTTGGTGATTTCATGGCTTAGATTGACCTCTAAGCCTGATGTTGAAGTTGGCTCATGTCCTGGCACAAGAAGTATTTGCAAATCAGTGCTCGCAGTGACTTGATAGAACATAATTACTGGGAATAATGAAAATCATTTGTATTTGATTGGGATATGAGTTGTAGTGGCTGAGAGATTTGTTTTTTAAATTTTATGAGTATCAGTGGGGTTGGTGATGTAAGAATGCTATATGGCCTAGGAGCATTTTGGGAAAATAGGATGCATGAAGGATACCACTGGATGAAATAAATTGTGTGTATGTGTATGTGTGTGTGTATGGGGGGGGGAGGGTATCAGATAGGAAAGAACCAAATGGATACTATAGGAATCCAGGGCTCCCCTGGCTAAGTATCAGGATAAAAAAAAGTAAGTAAAAAATGATTTGGATTTTTGGTCTTTAATTCAGGGTAAATTGACCTGAAGGTCAATTTCTTCTTGAGATCGTAATAATGGAAACCAGTATAAATTGGGGGACTTTTTTGGTTGTTGGAATTGGGATATTGTTGTATTATCATTCTGACTTACTGAGTATTTCTTCTGATCTATATGGATATTGTATTTGGCCTAACTTAAGGCTAGAAGGAGATTAAGTTACGCCATGAGTTTTTGTCCTCGGTTGAGAAATATATTTGATGTGCTGTGTCGACCCCTATCCTATTTGAGTGCCCAAACCCATCTTCTTTCTCCTAAGAACAGAGTGTACTGGAACAGTCTCAAAACAGGAAGCAACACTTCCCTGATCAACCACATATCTCTTATATATCAACACATATCTCTTCTTCCCAAGAAGATATCAAAAGTGTAAGTCACACGCTTGCTTGCTAAGTCTGAGGAGTTAAGAGAACTCATAACCAGGGAAGGTTATAAATTCTCTATCCTCCCTTCTTCATGTTCCCCTTGGGCTTCTGTTACTGATGAGACTGGAGTCTGACTTTCACGCAGCCCCTTACTGAGAGGATGGACCTGTGGCCCTGAAATTCTATCAGGTGGGATTACTCTTTATCTCCCATCTGTTCCCTCCTTCTTATCCTTAATTCTTTCTGTCTTTTTAGATAGCAGACACAGGCTTTCCTTGCTCACAGAATCAGGAGGGTAAATCAGAGTCTTATGGTTCCAAGACTTATGTTAAGGAAGGAGGTAAGAGGTTCTATTTTTTTTCTCTAATCCAGATTTACTGTTAAGGATGGCTATATATCGTGGTCCATAGCAGATGTCTTGTATGTATTCATCAATGACTAGAATCCAGAGAGGATTAGTATCCTGGAAACCTCATCAAGAAGGAGCAAAGGGTTGAGTCCGAACTGTGATGTCAGGCAATGACTCCAAAGGTGGTCTGAGGGAGTTCCTGGGTGGCTCAGTTGGTTAAGCATCAGACTCTTGGTTTTGGCTCTGGTCATGATCTGGGGGGCATGAGACCGAGCCTCAAGTTGGGCTCCACACTCAGTGGGGAGTCTGCTTGAGATTCTCTCTCTCCCTCTGCCCTTCCCCCTTGCTCATGTGTATACACACACACACTCTCTCTCTCAAATAAATAAGCACATCTTAAAAACAAAAATCCAAAAGTGGTCTGAGGAGTCCAATATCACTGGTCAAAGGTGTAGAGGGCATTCAAGTTCAATCTGCGTGTGATTTAATTCACAAAGAATCTGACCAGCAGAAGAGGTGGATCAGTTTCAGAACTCGTACTGCTGCTTTATTTTCTCCAAGTGGGCGTCTGGTTTAGTGATTCATAGACATCTGACGACTAAGACCCAACATAGGAGAAGGGGCTCGACAACAAAGTGAGGCTCAGACTCCTTGGCCATTGGTGCAGTTGAGGATACATCTGAAGAGGAGATCTGAGGAGGTGAGGTTTCCCTCCATCCTGCCGGTGCAGTGAGGGGTGTGATCCTGCAGGAGTTCAAACTCACATGTGCATATACAAAGAGCTGCTCCCCTTGGCAGACTCACTGTACACAGGGACAGAGGAGATTTTCAGATCCTCCTTGTTAGGGAAGAGAAATAGAAAAAACAATAGTAATTGAATTAAAAATGGCCAGAGGAGCAGAACATATTTTTTTTTCCTAAAGAAGACATATGAATGGCCAATAGGTACATGAAAACATGCTCAATATCACTAATCATCAAGGGAATGCAAATCAAAACCACCTCACACCTGGAAGAGTAACTATTATCAAAGAGACAAGAGAGAACAAGTGTTGCTGAGGATGTGGAGAAGAGGGAGCCCTCAAGCACTGTTGGTGGGAGTGTAAATTGGTGCATCCACTGTGGAAAATAGTATGGAGCTTCTTCAAAAAGTTAAAAATGGAACAACCATATGATCCCACAATCCCACATCTGGGTATATATTTAAAGGAAATGAAATCACTACCTTTAAAAGATTCCTGCACCCTCATCTTCATTGCAGCATTATTTACAATAGCCAAGGAGTGGAAACAACCTAAGCGTCCATCTATCTAGATGAACGGATAAAAAAATATGTGGTATATGTATCACACATACAGCCACAGAGAGAAGGTGATGCTGTCATTTGTAACAACATGGTTGGACCTTGAGGCATTTTGCTTTGTGAAACAAGTCAGAGAAAAATAAATACTGTACAATATCATTCATATGTAGAATCTAAAAATGTTGAATGCATAGAAATAGATTAGAATGGTAGTTTCCAGAGCCTGAGGGAAATGAGGAGACATTGGTCAGAGTACAAACTTCCAGATATAAAATGAGGAAATTCTCGGGGTCTAATAATATACCACATGGTGACTATAGTTAAAAATACCACATTGTAGGGGCTCAATCCACTGAGTTTCCAACTCTTGGTTTCGGCTCAGGTCATGATCTCAGGGTTGTGGGATCAAGCCCCACACTGGGCTCTGTGCTCAATGTGGAGTCTGCTGGAGATTCTTTCTCCCTCTGCCCCTCCCTCTTCTCATTCTCTCTTTCTCATATATATATATATATATATATATATATATATATATATATATATATATAACCTTTTTAAAAATACTGTAGTGTATAATTGAAAGTGGGCAAGAAAGTAAATTTCAATTGTTCTCACTATATACACACAAAAGAAGAAGGTAATTATGTGAGGTGATGGATGTGCTCTTGTAGTAATCTTGTGGTAATCACTGAGCAGTAGATATGTGTACAAATCAGCATGTTGTACACCCTAAATGTACATAATGTTACATGTTAATTATATCTCAGTAAGGCTGGAAAAAATCTTCTAGAACATTCTGGAAGCCTCTTGTTCACTACTATCCATAAGCTATCCCTTTGTTCCTGTCATGTCTGGCTATGGCTGCTTTTTACGTACATTTCAGCCCTTTTCAATCAAAGGGAATGCAATTCTGAAGGTGTCTCTTTACTTTCTTACCTAAACATCTGCCTCTGCTGTGTCATCCTCACCCTTTGGTTTCAGTCTGATTCTACTCACCATCAGCAATTAACTGAGACAATCTGTGCAAGTCATTGGATACATGTGACTGTTTTGAAGTGGTGCATTTAAATGAAGCTTGGGAGCAGGCTGCCTGGGATCATGTCCCAACTCTAGTTTTTACTAGCCTGCTAGAGATTCTTTCCTTTTTTCTTTCTGTGATTTTGGGGAAATTCTTTAACTTCTGTTTCAGATTCCTCATCCTATGAAGTGCCTGCAGTGCCTACCTCCTAGGGCTGCTTTGAAAAGAAATGTATAATAGCTATAAAGAGCTCAGCAAAGTGTCTGCCCCATAGCAACTGCTCCTACGTGTAGCTCTTATTAGTATGTTTAAGCAGAACAGGTAACTCTTCTTGACATCTTCTCATCAGAGGAAAACAACTGATGAACGGTTCTATCTTCAGTAAATGACAAAGGTTTTTGTTTGTTTTTTTTTTGAAAAAGCAGGCTTGTTTTTTGCACAACTATTTTGGGCATCTACTATGTGCCAGACAATATGTGCTTGATATAGTCTTCATATAATACTTTGGAAAATCTGTTGAAAGTTTCCATAGGTAAATTATTCCAATAACTCCAATGGCTGGTGGGTCAAACCAAGAGGTCAATATACGGTTTCATTAATAGCACATGTTTTTTTTCCCCCCAAAGTAGCCATTGCTTCACTGGCAATAGCAGTTGAGTTAATCCTTATACAATGAGCAAATGCACAGTAGGACCATTCACCTTAATTTTAAATCTTTAAAAATTTATGTGGAATGTTTTTATAACCAAATTTGAGTCTATAATATCACCATGCAGTAGCGTCCGTGTTGCAGTCACAATGATAGTGCAAATATGACAATCACCAGAAACAACTTTCTCAGAATTGTCTAATGGTGGTACATCCTGGTCTTGCCCATTTTGTGCATGAACATGATCACCTCTGAAAGTGTTAGGAGCTATATAAAGCTATATAGAGAAAACAAGGTTGTGTTTTCCCAAGGTGGGCCTTCTTTTGACAGATGCTACATCTCCATATTGTTTAATGCACAGGCAAAATGGCAGGGCTATGTGTCACAACCTGAGGAGGTGTTGGTGGGTCTTAACTGATCCATACATTAAAATGTTCTGGGTCAGGCATTCCTTTTGAGAGCTCTTTGTAACAAATAGGTCTCTAAGAGATAACTACCTACGTAAAACTAATAATGTAAAAGAAGCAAAGGAGCAAAAGTTGGACCATATCACCTTCTAACATACATTATTAGTAAGTCATATTTTGTAGAAATTTTGGAATTTGTATGGCATATCCTAATGATTTCACTGAGATTAAATTATAGGCCTACTTACATTTCATCCAATGTTCTTACCAAGATTGCATTCGACCTGCAATTAGGGCTGCTAATTCTATCCTGTAACAAAGAGCAAAACAAATGACAAAATAGCAAATAGCACCAATCAACCTCTGAATTCCTGCAAGAATCTGGATGGAGATTCAGAATTCTTCTTAACACAGCAGTCTAGGGAACCACCAAAGGATCAGATCTGATAACAAGTTGGAATCTATTAGTCATTCTTAATTTTCTAGAGTCTTCCCCTTTCTATTTTAATCAGCCTATCACATTGCAAGATAGTAACACATCAAGAAGATGACTTTGGGGAACTATTATCAGGGAGCCTGATGTGTGGGTCCTAAATCCACACAGGTGTATCCTTGGATCTGGGTTATTGCTGTGAAAATGGAGATTCATGCTATCCAGGTGAATGCAGGAGACTGCCCTGGAAGCGTGTGCCCATGAGAAGCAAAAAGGCAGAGATAAGTGCAAGAAGCCAGAAGGTAGCAAAAAAGCAGAAGGTGACGTCAGAATTTGAGATATAGGGAACTAGAAATAGAGAAGAGCCGGTGGCAAGAAGAGTATATAGGGCAAATTTAATTTAACTTTGGGTATGGGACATTGTTTGCTTCAGCAACAAGCTCATCTGCATTTGGCCTCGGAAACAGCCAGAAATCCTTGGGCACAGGAAGAAACACCTGGGATGGAGATGTGCGTGTAGGCCGCCATCCTACAGGCAGGTGTGCAATCTCGAGGTAAGTGAGGCTGTGAGGGAGACAGAGGGCCCAGGCTGAGTCAGGGGGATGCCCGCAGGTGGGTGGTGGGTGGAGGAAGACCGTTAATTTAAGCACAGAAGAGAGTTTTCTGAGAGGTATATGTTTGCTGAGAAATATAAAATGTAAACAAAGAGGTGCCTCTCTTTAGTAAGAGAAATTATAGAGGCAGAGTGATTAAAAGTGCCAGTAGTGGCACTCACTCACTGGCTTTGAACACATTTCGGTCACCGGTAACTGCAGAATGAAAGTCTCGGGTCTCTTTCTACCTCCATTTCAGACAGGCTTTTCCCCACGATGCACCCATGACTCTATGGAAAAAAGATCTCATGATCGACAATAATCACCTCCCTGCACTAGATCCTCAGACCTCTTCTCATCTAGTCTGTCATCAGCATCTAACACTGTTGACCACTCACCTTTCCTAACTCCTCTCTTTTCTGCGATTTTGATGTGCAAGCTACTCTTTGTTTTCTATTAACTCCGGAACTGCTCTCCTGTCTCCTCTTCACGCTGCTAACGTTAAAGTTGCTCAAAGATTTATGCTTGTCGCTCTTTCCTTTTCACTGGATATTCCCTCTCTGATCCCACCTGCATCTATGATTTCAGTGACCACTGAAATGGTAACAACTCGCATAGCCAGTCCCAGTATCTCTGTTGAGTCCATGCATTTAGCTGCTTACTTGACTTTCATATGAATGTCTCCAAGTCCCTCCCAACTCAGCATTTCCAAAACCAGATTCAAGTTCTCTGTCCCACAAACCAGATTATGGATGCCCCAGTCCTTTTCCTGTGTTCCACAGCTTAGTAAGTGGCACCACCATCTGTTCTGCTGCACAATCTAGAAGCCTCTCCCTTTTCTTCATATCCATTCAATCACCAGGTTCTGCTAATGTAACCTCTTTAGTACTTTTCTCTACCTCAGCTACCACCACATCAGTTTAAGCTACCCTCATCTGCCACTATCTCTACTGAAATGATGTTATTTTTGATTTCACTATCTTAAACATTTCCTCTAACTGAAGCTCTTCGATATATCTCCTATTGACAAGTGAAGTCTATGTTCTGTGCCGTTGAAATCGGCTGCACTTGGGACTGCCCTGACCAATAAAGTTTCATTAAAATAGCACTGTGTTACATCAGAGTCGAGTCCTAAAAGGCAGTGCAACTTTATCTTGCTTGCTAGAATGCTCATGTTAGAGCCCTGAGATGCTCAGATCCCCATGCTTTTAGGAAATCAAGCCATATGTAGGCATTTTGGTTGGCAGTTCTAATTTCTGTGCTATCTCAGCTAAAGCCTAGACAAGTGAGCAATCAAGTCATTTAGGTGGTTCTAGACCCTGGCCATCAATTCACTCCCAGTTTTTAGTCTTTCCAGCAAAAATCCTAGGCCACATAGAATAGTGGCAAGTCATGCCTGTCCTTCCTTTGCCTTCTACTCTCTCCACCTTCCACCTCACCCCTATCTGTCCAAGTTGTAGAAGCACTAAGTCAATCAGCATAATAAAAAGATTGTTCTAAGGCATGAAAGGGACAGCATAGGGAATATAGTCAATGGCATCATAATCACATTATTGGTAAGAGATGTTGGGAGTGTAGCCTCATGTACAGACTTATCAAATCACCATGTTGTGCACCTAAAACTAATGTTATGTGTCAATTATATTTTGATTGAAAAAAGCTGAGAAATTTGGGGGTAATTTGTTGAGCAGCAGTAGTAACTGAAGATATCCCATTTGTGCCTGCACTTTGCTACTTTGCTCTTGGCATTGCAGAACCACGCTGGTCTCCTTACTTAAAATTGCTGTGTCTCACTGCTCTTAGGCTAAAGATGGAAATTCTTCTTTGGCTTTTAAGATTTATTTATTTATTTTAGAGAAAGAGAGGAGCAAGAGTGTGTGAACCAGTGGTGGGGAGGGGGAGAGAGGGAGAGAGTCCACAGGTAGTCTCCTTGCTAAGCACAACGCCTGATGTGGGGCTCGATCCCAGGACCCTGAGATCATGACCTGAACCAGAATCAGGAGTCACCTGGTTCACTGGTGGAATCACCGGGCCACTCCTAAAGATGGAAACTCTTAATGTGACCTCAAGGACGGAACCAGGCATCTCCACCCTCATCTTGTAGTGCACACACAGCCTCTGTCCTCTGATTTCGGTTCTCTATGTTCCCCACCCTCATTCCTGCCATGGTGCCTCTGTTCAGTTTCCTTTGCCTGCTCTATTGTTCCTCCCTCTCTTCACCAGAAAAAGGCAATTCATGCTGTCTGTCACATAGCAGTCATGCTTCCTCAGGGAGACCTCCCTTGGCTGCACAACTTTAGGTCACATTTCCTCATTGCATGCTTTCACTGATCCCACGTACCTCTCAGCAGGACAGTTACCACTGTCAGAGAGTTTGCACTTTCTTTGGAAGGCAGTAGGAAACCACTGAATGATTTTAAGCAATTGGCAATGAGATATAAAATATATTTAAGTGAAGCATGGATACGTTTTTCATATTTTGTTGTGGTTGTTTGTTTTTGTTTTTGGTAAATATTTCATTGGTGTCTGTCTCTTGCATTAGACTGTCAGCTTGACTGGGGCAGAGACCATGTCTGTTTTTGCTTCCAGTGGTATTCTTGCTGCTTTGTATGGATCTTTGGTCTTTAATTTATATAGCACTGAGTAGATGCTTGCAAGATGAATGAATAAAACTTGGGGGTTTAGTTACAAGGTCAATGTTTTTAACCATTATGGTTTATGGCACAGCTTTAAGTTATGGGAAGAGTAAAGAGATGAAGTAGTTATAAGTCTGTTCTTCAGGAAATTACAGTTTACTTGGGGAGAGATGCATTACTAGGATATGTACATCAATACCTCTGACGGTTGAGCTTTTATTATAAGACAGACACTATGCTGGTTACTTTATATAAATCCTGGTATTTATTCTTCACCACTCCTATGGGGTATATATGGTTCTTATCCTTATTTTACAGATCAGAGAACCAAAGCTCAGGCAGGATTTGAACCAAAGGCTCTGATCCTAAAAACTAGGTGGAAAGCATGAGATTTTTCTTGGTAGAAAAAATATTTTAAGAACAGAGGTGGGAAATAAAGTAAATTGAATCAGATTTTCAGGCTAAGGCATTTTGAGTTTATTCTATAAATAGTGGTGATCTACTAAAAGATGTGCAGGAGACTGCTGTAATCAAAATTGGTTTTTCAGTATCATGACAGAGTGGTGTTGGACTAACATTCTTACCACAAATAGTTAGAGAACTGGACAATACCTATGAAAAAAATCATCCAAACTTTGGACAACAGGCACGGTATACCTTTAAAGAAGGAAAGCTATTTAGGGAATTCCCTCATTATCTGAGATTTCTGCTTGCAGGCACTTTCTGGACTGCGGTGCAAGGTAGAGAACACAAGCATTACTGTGGTCATACTTAGTGATCTGAGTTTGGAGATATCTAGATGGGAAAAGAATACAAAAGGAAAGGAAACTATACAGAGAAGCATCAGGAATCTGCAAGGGAGTCCTTTGGGGATTTGGCTAAATACTAAGCTACATAAACACAGAACGAGCAAAGAACATCTTCTAGGAAGCTATGAGCTAAAAATGAGGTCCAAATCTCTCTAAGAGGTAGGAGATATTTTACTCCTACTTGGAGATACTTTATTGTATCTCCAAGCCAAAGTGGAGAGATCTTGTTGAAACTCTGAGAAGTAGGTAGAACTAATTCACCAAGAGTAAAGGCTATGCTAGGCAATCCCCACCCCCAAGTAAAGTTTTATAATCAAGCAGATCCACAAGTAAATTACTTCTTCCTAGAATGAGATTCACATTGTTTGAAATAATCCAAGGAAAATAACAAAATACAGACACACAACAGCATAGCATCCCAAATATCCAACATACAATAAAAAAATTACAAGACATGCTGAAAAGCAGGAAAATGTGACCTCCAGATCAAGAGAAATAGAAACAGATATGAGAGAGATGATTGAATTAGATGACAAAGGGTTTTTAAATAGCTATTTTAATTACTTTCAAAACTTTAAAGAAAATAGGACCACAGTAAAGGACCAAATAGGACATCTAAATAAGGAAATGGCAATAAAAAAGAAAAAATGGAAATCCTATAACTAAAAAACATACAATATCTGCATTGGCAAAGTCTCTCAGTAGGCTTAACAATAGATTTAACTGTGCAGAAGAAAAAAAATAAAGGGACTTGAAAACAGGGTAATAGAAACAGACTATAGCATAGAAAGAGGGAGAAAAGGTGGAAAAAAGAAAGAAAAGAGATTCAGAGACTTGTAGGATAATATTAAGAGTCTTAGAAGGAAGAAATAAATTTATGTACAAAAAATATTTAATGAAATAATCATGAGAAAATTTCAAAATTTGATGAAAAAAATAAATACACAATTCTAAGAAGCTCAACAACCACAAATAGAATAAATACAAAGCAATGGCATGCATAATCAAATTGTTGAAAACCAGCAATAAATAGGTCAAATATTTTTTACCTGAAAGCCAGGTCAAAAATAATGAAACAACATCTGTAAAATGCTGACAGAAAAAAAAAAACCCAGTTAACCTAGAATTTTATATTCATGGAGAATACCTTTTATACTGGAAGGTGAAATAAAAAATATTTGTATACAAAGCAAAGCTGAGAAAATGTATTACCAGCAGACTTCCATGAAAAAGGCAAGTTAAAGGCAGTTCTTCAGGGTAAAGAAATGTGATGCCAGGTAGAAACAAACTTAATGAAGGAATGAGGAGTGTAGAAAAATGGTAATTATGTGGGGAAATACAAATTAATTTCTTTGTCTGATAGTGGATTTAAGACATAATTTACTGGTTAAAGTAAAAAATGACTAACCATGTATTGTAAGGCTTTAATTCATGTACAAGTAATATGTATCACAGCAATAGCCTAAAGGAAGAGATAAAATATATTGCTTTAATGTTCTTTCATTTTATTGATATGGTATAAACTGCTGGAAGGTAGACTATGAAAAGTTAAAAGGCATATTGTAAACCCTAGAAACCTGTAGCAACAATAAAAATAAAACAAAGACTTTGAGGTAAGGAGCCAAAAGGGAAAAAGATGCAGTATCGGGACACCTGGGTATCTCAGTGGTTGAGCATCTGTCTTCACCTCAGATTGTGATCCTGGGGTCTTGGGATTGAGTCCTGCATTGGGCTTCTCACAGGGAGCCTGTTTCTCCCTCTGCCTGTGTCTCTGCCTTTCTCTGTGTGTCTCTCATGAATAAATAAATAACATCTTAAAAAATGCAACATTAAAATAATCCAAAAGATGCCAGAAAATGATGAATTAAGAGTAATAAACAAATAGCAAATAAGTAGCAAGATGGTAGACCCAAAACTAATATTAGTATTTACATTAAAATATTTAATTCTCTAAAGACAGAAATTGTTAGACTGGGTAATAAATAATAAATAATACCAATACCAATAATATCAATTTCTGGTGTCATTCAGATAATATTTGGCTATTTACTAAATAAGTCAAATCATGGTGGCACTTATCAGCTTGTACAGTGCTTCTCTTGAATAAGAAAATCTCTGTGCTAACAATGCTTTTGATTTCTTCTACTGCAAATAGGAACTTGCAAATTCATTTCTTTTTTTTTCTTTTCTTTTTTTTAGAGAGAGAGAGAGAGAGAGAGAGAGAGAGAGAGAGGCAGAGACACAGGCAGAGGGAGAAGCAAGCTCCATGCAGGGAGCCTGACATGGGACTCGATCCCAGGTCTCCAGGATCATCCCCTGGGCTGAAGGCAGCGCTAAACCGCTGAGCCACCGGGGCTGCCCAGGAACTTGCAAATTCAAAACCAAACTTGTGTAATTCAATTCTGCAAATATTTGAAAAAAATTAGAAATGTCTATAATTCCATGTAGCTACCACATCTGTTTTGAAATAATGTTTCAGAGTAATGAGAATATATAAAACAAAGCATTTGGCTATAGAAACATTGGGAAAACAAACAAATTTAAGAGATGTTGTAAATTATAGATCTTTATCTTATAAAGGTAATCATTTTGAGTACAACCTGAATAAACATTCTTAGTTGACTCAGTAATGTGGAGCTAGTAGCTGGAAAAAGAAAAGCTTATGGTAATGGGAGGAAACTAACGGGAATTCAGTTCACTGTGTGCATGAAGCAAATACGTCGACTTGTGAGTGTCTAAGATATTCTTAACATTGCCGATGAGTGGGATCCAGATCTACTCAAGATAAAGTAAATTATACTACAGAATCATAGAATTTTAGAGCAGTTAAAAAAAAGAAAGTAAATGGACTAAATGCCCCAATTTAAGACAGAAAGCATCAGTTGGGATTATTAAAGCAAAGCCCAAGTATATGCTGTTTATAAGGCACACATTCAGTAAAAAGACACAAGTATATCATGTACTCTATCAGAATGCTGGAGTGGCTCTATTAGTATCAGGCAACGTAGGTTTTAAGACCAGGAGTATTGCCAAGAAAGACATTTCATAATAGTTTAAAAAAAGGAAATTCATCAAAGAAAGTAATTATAAAAGTATATGCACCCAATAACTGAGTTTCAGAACACAGTAAATAAAAATTGCCAGAGCTGAAGTGAGAAATCACCAAATCCACAAAAATAATTGGAAATTGCTTTGGTTTTCTTTTAGTAATGTACTCTTAGCCGTAAAACAGACCAAAAACACCACAGCCTCTTTATGATATAGAAAGCTTGATAAACACAAGTGATTCACTCAAACTACCTGACATTTACAAACATTTCACCCAATAACCACAGAATCAATATTCTTTTCAAGTACATACGGACCATTCACCATGATAGATTATATTTTACATCCTAAAGCAAGTCTCAATGTTTTAAAAGTATTAAAATCATACAGAGTGAATTATCTGACCAAGAGAGGATTAAACTGGAATTCAATAACAAAAAGTAATCTGAAAAATTCCTAAATTGTTTGGATATTAAATAACGCATTTTTATATGATCAATGGGTCAAAGAAAAAGTTACATGAGAAATTAGACCATACAGGGAATAGAATGTGTTCAGGTGTGTGTGTTTATATGTATATATTTGTGTGACAAAATTAAAGCGCCCTTAAAGAGATATACATAGTTCTGATTTATAGTACTCATGAGTTATAGTAGAAGATAAGGAAGGATTAAAATCACTGAATGAATATCTATCTTAAGGAAGATAGAAAAAGAACAATACAAATTTGAACTGCCTGGGTTCATTTATACATGCTTTCTTGTAATAAAAACATAGAACTCTAAATATATTGTCTCTAACTCCTGCATTGTTCAAGGGTCAACTGTAATCAAATACAAACTTTAAACCTAAAGGCAAAAAGCTGAATATTTTCTCCTTAAGAACAAGCAAGATATCTGCTTTTCCCATTCCTATTCAATATTATACTAGGGGCCTTAGCCTGTATAATAAGATAAGAGATAAAAGACATAAATATTGGAAAGGAAAAATAAAATTATCTCTGTTTCTCAAAGAAATAAGTCTGTATGCAAAAAATCACTCAAAGGAATCTAAAACATAAAAGCTTCCAGGGCTAATAAGTGAATTCATAAGGTTGTAAGATATAAGATCAATATATGGAAATCATTGTTCTCCTATACTAACATATATGAATAGTTAGAAAATAAAAAATTATGATATGTATAAAACCTTTCTTTACATTTCAAACTATAAAACACTGCTGAGAGAAATTAAAGTAGGTATAAATAAAAGAGATATAGAACATGTTTGAGTTGAAAGTCTAAATAATTATAAAATGTTAATTCCCTTCAAACTTATCTACTGATTCAATGTAATTCCAATCAAAATTCTGGAAGATTTCTTTTTCCTTTGCAGAAATTGCCAACCTGACTGTATAACTTATATAAAACATAAAGAACATAGAATAAGCCAAAATAATTTTGAAGAAGGAAAATTTGGGAGACTCATAAACACCTGCTTTTAGTACTCACTATAAAGCTATGGTAATCAAGACTGTGTAATACCAACAGAAAGAGAGGCAAACAAATGAATGATGAAATAGAGAGTCCAGAAATAAACCCACATGTATATAGTTTTGACTAAGACACCAAAATACTTTACTGAGAAAAAGATTGTTTTAAGAAATAGGAATATAAGAGCTACATATCTCTATAAAAAAGTACCTACATTCATATTTTACATTACATAAAAACTTTAAGATGGATTAGACATTAAAGGTAAAAATTAAAAATACAATACTTCTGTAAGAAAACAGGAAAAAATTCACTCTACAACCTTGGAGTAAGCAAAAATTTCTTTAAAAGGATAACTTAGAGAGAAAAAAATATGTTAGACTTCTTCAAAATGAAAAACTTCTGCCCATGAATATTCACTCAGCATCATTGTTTTTAATAGCCCAAAGTGGAAACAACCCAAAGGCCCATCACCTGGTGAATGGTAACAAAATGTGGTCTAACCCTACAATGGAATACCACTCAGCAGTAAGAAAAGGTGATGTTCTGATACACAGTAAACATGGAAAAGCTTCCCAAACATCCTACTAAGTGAAAGAAGTCAGGCACAAAGACCACACAGTGCTTCCAGTTGCATGAAATATTATAGCAGACAAATCTACAGAGACAGAAAGTAGATGTGGTTGCTGGCGCCAAGAGTGGGAAGAGAGGTTCACTCTGTAAATGGGCCTCAACTGTCTTGTTGGAGTGATGGGAATATCCTAAAACTGGATTATAATGAGGATAGCACAACTTGCTAACTTCACTGAAAATCGTTTGATTATACACTTAAAATAAGTGAATTTTGTGGAATTAAATTATTCCTCAATATAATTGTTAAAAAATCCTTCAAAACTGTATAGACAGTGAGTTAGAAGAAATGAAAAGATAGAACAAAAGATATAAATGGAAGCACTCTTTAAAATGTTTACAGTGGGCATTGTATAACCTATTTTTTTAAAGATTTATTTATTTATTTATTTATTTATTTATTTATTTATGATGGACATAGAGAGAGAGAGAGAGAGAGAGAGAGAGAGAAAGAGAGGCAGAGACACAGGAGGAGGGAGAAGCAGGCTCCATGCCGGGAGCCCGACGTGGTACTCAATCCTGGGACTCCAGGATCGTGCCCTGGGCCAAAGGCAGGCGCTAAACTGCTGAGCCACCCAGGGATCCCCCATTGTATAACCTATTTAAAAATTAAACATTTTTTTAAAAAAACAATGACTTTGGGGGTAAACAAAAAAGATGTTATTGATAACAATGAAATATAAATACATATCGAATGCTTGAGACTTCTATGATTAAAATCTCTAAATCTATAAAACCTTTCTAAAAAAGCACAAAAGAGGACAATGCGTGGAATGGCATGTCATGTATTTGGAAAAGGACTCTCATCATTGTAAAGATAGCCCTTCTCACTAAATCAATCCATAAACCACATCAAAATACTAAAGACTTTATTTATTTTATTTTTAAATATAAAGACTTTAAAAAATGAAACCTAGAGACTTGACTCTAAAATTTATCTTCCCTATTAAATACACCTATTAAACAGAAAGTTACTGCTGTAGTAATGGACAAATACAACAATGGGACAAAAGCACCAATTTTCATAAGAGGATTCAAGTCTGGAAACAGGTTCAAATATTGGAACAAATGAGGAAGAGGGCTCCTCACTGAATTTGAAATACTGCCAACTCAGTAAAAGCAAATTTAAAGTATAGACTCAAGGTTAAGTATACAGGGAAGAGGATTTGGTGTACTCCTCATCCTCATCACTGTTTTCATGTCACATTGGGGTGACCCTGAGTATGGCGACATCTCTGTCAGCCTTGTCCAGGTGTCCCACATGATGTATCCATGCTAAGGGCTCAAATGTGAGCTGGGGAGCACCTGGGGTGAAATGGGTGGGCTGTGTTGAGAGCCTTTACCTGCCTGCAGAGTCTCTAGGAGGTATTTGGATCTCTGGGTCTTTCCCAGAAATGGTAGAGCCCTAGCCAAATGAGCCTGGGATTAGGAAGGTGCTGCCAAAATACCTTCATCCCTTATTGGGACAGCCGACTTGGCCTCTCCTGTACCCTTTTACATCCAGTTCATAGATCTGGACCCACAGACCTATCTAGCTTAGTTGTGCCCACTCTTAGAGAACCATTTGGATCCAGCCGATAATAAACAAACAAACAAACAAACAAACTTCTGCTCAAACAGGAAGACAGCATTAAGAAAATGGATAGGCAGGGTGCCTGGGTGGCTCCATCAGTTAAGCAACTGCCTTCGGCTCAGGTCATGATCTTGGGGTCCTGGGATCAAGCCCCGCATCTCGCTCCCTGCTCAGCAGGGAGTCTGCTTCTCCCTCTCCCTCCCTCTGCTGTTCCCCTCTGCTTGTGCACTCACTTACCTTCTCTCTTTTTGTCAAATAAATAAATTTAAAAATATATTTTTTAAAAAGAAAATGGATAGGCAAACTACAGAACAGGAAAAATATTCACCAAAATTTATATTTGACAAAGTTCTTTTATCCAGAAAAAAATGTATATCCAAAATACATATGTTCCCTATGACCCCATAGTTCCATTTCTAGGTGTGTACTCAAGAGAAATGAGAGCATATATTCACAAATAAACTTGTACAAGAATATTTTTAGCTGCCTTTTTTTCATAGTGGCTCTAAATTAGAAACAATTCAAACTTTATCAACAGGGGAACAAAGGAACAAACTGATAGAAATCCATAAAATGAACTATTACTCAGCAATAAATATGAATGAGCTACTTGAAATCCGTAACAACATGGAGACACCTCAGGAAGGTTATGCTAAGTAAAAGAAAGCATGCAAAAAAGAGTACTGGATATTTGTTTTTGTTTTTATGAAGTCCTAGAATAGGCAAGTTGAATCTATGGTGAAAGAAATCTGAGCCATGATTTCCATCATAGGGCGAGGGGGTGGGAGTGGTGGAGATTGACTGAGGTGGTATGGTAGCCAGCCTCCAAGATGGCACTGGATGATTTCTTCCCCTGATGTTCTCAATGTTGTATAATTCCCTCCCTCATCGTACCAGGCTTGGCCTGGGTGACCAATAGAATAAGGCAAAAGTGAAGGCATGGTACGCTTCTTCTGAGATTAGGTTACAGACTTTGTAGCTTCAGCCTTATGTTCATTCTCTCTCTCTCTCTCTCTCTCTCTCTTTCTCCCTCCATCTCCCTCTCTCTCATTCTCTCCACTACTCTGGATCATGTCATGAA
Source organism: Nyctereutes procyonoides (assembly GCF_905146905.1). Lineage (NCBI taxonomy): Eukaryota > Metazoa > Chordata > Mammalia > Carnivora > Canidae > Nyctereutes > Nyctereutes procyonoides. The sequence goes on along the minus strand of NW_026575049.1, from coordinate 41,658,525 downwards.
CATCCCTAAGGAGAGGCCAACATGGTAAGAAATTAACTTCTTGCCAATAACTAAGTGAGCTTGGAAGTGAATCCTTCAGCACCAGTCAAGTTCCCCAGAGCCTGTGGTCCTTTCCCCAGCTTGACTGAAGCTTCACGATAAATGCTGAGCCAGAACCACCCAGCCAAGGCTCACCCAAACTCCTGACCCTCAGCAGCCATGTGAGATAATAAAACAGAAAGCTTGTCGTTTGACATTGCTAAGCTTTAGGGGGTAGCTTGTTGTTGAGCAAGACGAGATGTAACTAGTACAGGTGGGCATAGGGGAGCTTTTAGGGGGAACGGACATGTTCTATACCTTCACTGAGGCATTGGTTATACAGGTTAATATATATGTGGAAAAAGCTCATAGCATCATATGATTAACATCTGTGAATGTATATAAGTTGTAACTCAATACAATATATTCTGTATATAAAAATATTTAGGCTTAGGAAGTTTCTTTCAGTCAAAGTTTCTTTTAGTCATTCGCTTCTTAGAGACGAATTTGTATAAAGTCTGGTGTATTTGAGAAATGTTCCAGAATAGTATGTGAATGATTTCTCAAAATATGTAGTTGAGGGGTTTTTATGTAAGTATCCAACACTCGGGCAGGGTCCTGGGGAGATGAGGACTGTTTGGCAGACACCAGGGGCACTTGAGTAGTAGATCATGTTGTTTCTCATGGCTTCTGTCGTACTTTGTAATATCTGAGCAGACTTTTTAGTTCTCTTCCATGGCTGGCAGTTTGGGTGGTGAGAATGCTTTTGAAAGTAGGTGCCCAATATGAAAGTGTAATTGTCAGACTGCAAAAATCTTAATTCTTGTATAAGTAGGTATATCTGTCAAATTTTAATTAACGGGGGAAACAACAGAACATCGGGATTAATTCCTTGAGGTTATGAGAAGCTGGAATGTTGAGATAATATTGGTGAGCTGGATACAAAATTGCTTAATTTTTTTTATTACGTTATCTTACATACCAGATAGGAACAAACACTCATCCTACTTATCATTTTTCTGCAAAGTAATCTCTTACTTTAGAGAGTTGCAAAATAGCTGGGCTCTAACCAATTTTAAGTCAAAATTATATTTTTTGAAAGAATATGATGATTTCCAGACTGGCTTGTTAGAAAATGTCCTACTATTTTTTTTTACATTATTTTCAATATATCTTAAACATCAGTCAACCTTATGTTGATTTCAGATTGGGGATCTCCAACTCAGCTTTGTCTTTTGTCTTTCATGCTCCCTAGAATGATTGTGTTGGGGAAACTAGTCAGCTGAGCAGAGGGTATACAGGAAACAAGAGAAGGCCCCAGAGATGGTCCAGGTGATGGACAACCAGTGCCTGAGGAGATGTTGGTGGTGGAAAGTGAGAGGACATATGAGAAAGATACTGTGTTGTTAGAATTGATAAGGTTTGGCACCTGGTTGGACATGGAGAGTGAGGGAGAGAGTTCCAACTTGCTGAGCCAGCGGACCCATTAATGAAAACAGAAACCTTCTGCACGTAGGGGCAGGGAATGAGAGTGAGACCAGGAAGGAGGGGTCGGTGGAGGGAGTAAGAGAGCCAGGAAAAGGCAGAAACTTGACTTGGTGTGCCCTTGTCTGATGGTCTGGAACATGGCACTGGACTCCTATAGGTTAGGGTTTACCTTTTGGCTCCCTGTGTATGCCTTGACAAGTCACATCATCTCTCCATGCCTGTTCCCTCTCTAATAAGATGGGGAAGTAATAGCTCCTGCCCTGGATCATCATGAGGATTAAAAATGACTGTAAATGTTCAGGGCAGTGCCTGCCACATAATAGCAATACAGGGGTCACTCAGCAGCCGACATTATTCTCGAAGAGTCATGGGTGCCTCTACATGCAAGGGAAGCTCCAAAGGATGACGTGGCAAGGACAGATTCAGGAGTATGGAGACTGGGAAGAGTCCCTTGGATTTTGTACTTAGGGCATTGCAACTTTCAATGAGAACAGTCTTAAGAGACAAGCAGGTGGGGGTAATCTATTTCAGGGTTAAACAGCGAGTGGGGTCTTGAAAAGTTGGGCGCAATGAAAATACAGATTAGTTTTTCAGTGGAGTTGAGAAGGCAAGCCTTGGGGGTGGATCAGGGAGTGGCAAGGCTGGGGAACATTCTTCTTCGTGCTGGCTTTTCTAGAGCAGGGAAGACTGAGATAAGCTTGTAGACCGAGAGGAAGAGCCTAATAGAGGCAAGAGGGGGTGAGAGCTGGCATAAGATTTCAAAGAGATGAAAACATGGTGGAGGGAAACTTCCTTTCCACAGCAGAAGGAGGGAGGAAGGAGACAAATGGAAGAAGATAAAGGGAGTTTGAGTTGAAGAAAATTGCAGTGAACTATATATCTCTGTCTATCAGGGTCACAGGGGTGATAAGCTGGTCTGCAGAGACTGTGGGAGTGGGGTGTGCCCTCCAGGGAGCTGGGAGCTGCATGGTGTGGATGCAAGTGGGCAGAATCTGATAAGGAGACCATGCAAGAGCTGAGAAGCGGGTGTGGGGCTGGGTGAGAAGGAAGGAGGGGTGACATGGCCTGTGTAACCAGGAACTGGGCTGAGGAAGGGAAGGGCTAAGGTCAGGTCAATGGCAGCTTTGGGAAGAGTAAGGCATGTGGCAGACTGGCAGGGTTTTTTTGTTTTTTGTTTTTTTTTTAACAATTTTATTTATTTATTCATGAGAGACACAGAGAGAGAAGCAGAGACACAGGCAGAGGGAGAAGCAGGCTCCCCTCAGGGAGCCTCCCTCAGGGAGCCTGATGTGGGACTCTACCCTGGGACCCCAGGATCACGCTCTGAGCCAAAGGCAGATGCTCAACCACTGAGCCCCACCAGCGTCCCTAAGATCAAGTTTTAAGTCCAAGGATGATCAGTCAAGATCAGTTCCAAGGTAGGTCTCTGCCTCAGCCACGTTGGAGGTGAACTTGGGTCAAACTGTAGGAACTTCCAGGTGGGAAGTAAAGGCAGAGAAACAGAAGCAAGAGAGGTGAGTCAGCAAGTCCCTGGGCTCAGTACTCACCCATAGCATGGGGGTGTCCAGACCGGAATCACCTTGTGAGAGTCCTATCAAGGGTCAAGGTGGGCATCACTAACAAACGGGCGGTTCTGCAACCAGTTCCTGAAACCCAGAGCCTCTGAAGGCCTGTTGGGGACAGGGAACCTTTGGCTGGAGTCAGGGAAGGAGCCTCCATTCTCTTGTGATTCAGCTTCTCTCAGGGAGAACTCTCTGGGCAGTGGTAAGGGGCAGGGGGAGTGTTTGGGATACAAAGTTGCTTTTCCAGCTGACATTTACCAGAAATAGAAGTCTGTTGTGTCTACTGCACCCATAAACCCCAAACCCCACATAACCCCCATACTCCAGTGGGGGAAAATGACTGTGCTTCCCAATTAAGCAGCATGGGCAGAAAGGCTGGAAATTTCTGAAGAGAGGAAGCTGATTTGGCCTCAGAGCTTCTTGTTTGTTTATTCAAATTAATGTTTCATTTGGAAAGTCTTAAACCTCCTAGGGTTATGATTTCTATTTGTTTCTGATGGGACTGTTTTCACCCTGGAAATAGAAGTATGGGACTGGCTTGAGGCAAGGTTGCAAAGCAGAAGTTTTCCAGGAATCTCTTTTTTACAGATAGTCCAGGAAATTCTAGTTAATTATATGTGGGAATCACAATTGAGAAATACTGCTGTAAGCACACATTCCAGCTAAAACCCCTCTCACCTATGTATCAGGCAGGGAAAGGAAACTGTACTGATTCATACTAGAATGTGAGTGGCTAATAAGAAATTATTGTGTTCAGCCTCCTGTATCTCAGAATGCAGTTACGTCTTAGCAGGGACACACGTTTAACTCACAGGAAAGGCAGTGGTGATGGGGTGTCTTCCCATGTTCTGTGAATTCACATCATATGGCAGAGGACTGTAAGGAAACATGTCCTCATAACGAATGGAATGTGTTCTATAAATGATGAATGAGTAAATGTTCTCTTGACTCTAAAGAGTTTATCTGTGTAAAGGCTTTTCTACTACACATTCCTTAAAAAAAAAAAAGCAACATTCTTTGTGGATTTACAAGTCTTTTAATGAGCATCGAGCCACATAATAGATCCCTGAGACAGAAACCACATTTTAGGACTGCATAGCTCCGTAATTTCAAAGTGTTCATACTAAATCCTCCAGCAATTCTATTAGTACCATGATTATTCGCAAGACCGTTTGCTCTAAGTGGTAAAGTTAGAACCCAAACTCCTGTCTTCTCATTTTAGCCTCAGATCTGTCTAGTGTCTCACAGTGGCCCCTGACATCACAGCTGACCCCCGCAAAGCCTCCTTCAGACCAGTCCTCCATCAGAGTGCTCCCCAGGCCATCACTTAACCTGTCAGATATCTTCTGTTCCACAGGAGATGGTCATATTCCCAGGGTTTGTAAACATCTAGCTAAATTTGTTGCAGTTGTCTGGTTTCATGTTGAGAAAGAACACGTTTGTTTCTATTAGGAAAATATGCCCGTGGTTTTCCTCATTAAAGAGGGTAAGACTTGAACTTGAATGAGAGGAGCCAAGTAGCACAGCTGGCAGGTCTGGGAGTGGAGAGAGGAGTTCTAAAGATGTCAGAGGGAGGAAAAGATCACAGTAGGAGGAGTGTGGGAAGGAGGAGAAAGAAAAAGGGAGGGAGCCAGGAAAGAGGAGTGGTTTCTTCCAGGAGGGGCCCAGGAGGTGTACCTGCCCGATGGCAGGTGGAGGGTTTCTAAGTGGATGACCCTAACGGTTTAACTGCCTCTTGGGGCAAGTAGTTACATGAGGGTGGGGTGTGATATGGGAAATGTGAGGTGCTGCGCCTTTGCAGCTGTGATGGATGCCATCAGCAGGAGGCACTTCTCATCCAAAAAGACTTCAGGACCCTCTTTGTAGTATTCCTTGCAGAATGTGTCATCAAAGCAGGTCCCTGCAGTCTGAACAGAAATAGTATCTACTTAGAAGTACGGTGTACACAAACTTCCACCAGAGTCAACAGTGAAAGATTCCTCACTGAGACTAGTAGCAATGCTTTATTTTTATTTTTTAAGTTTTATTTAAATTCCACTAGTTAACACGCAGTGCAATATTAGTCTCGACTGTACAATTTGAGTGGCTCCACACTGCTGTACAATGCTGTGGTGGACTCATCGCAAGTGCCCTCCTTAATCCCCATCACCCATTTGCCATTTGCCCCTCCTCCTTCCCCCCACTAGCCTCCTCTCTGGGAACCATCCATTTGTTCTCTATGGTTAAGAAGGAACAAAGGGGCAGTGCTGAGTTGTCAGCACTGGCAAAGCAGCCCCACTGGTAAATACTGGTGACTTAGGTTGATCTTCGTATTCTCAGTGATGGGAAGTGCGTCTTTTACCACTCTGTCTGTCAGATGTGCTTTTCCAAGTGCCTTTGAGGGCAGGTGGTTTTGGGCATAAAAGTCTATTGGGAAGTTGCTGTTGGTTTTAAAACTAATATTCAATTTGTCAAAGTTAGAAATTTTTTAAAAATCTACTTTATTATGGGTGGAGTTCACCTTAAAAATCACATAATGCCATTTATGAGTCTAGCACATTTTAATAAACATTAACACCAGGTTAATCCATTTACTAATTTAGTAAACTAAATATCTTCAAATATTTTCAAATTGCATTTATAAATTTAATGTATTTGATTTTCTTGCTTTCTTTTCTCTGACTAAAATCTTTCTAAATATTTCTTTTATTTATTTATTTATTTATTTATTTTTAGGGTGATATGGAAATTTTTATTTTTTATAAATTTATTTTTTATTGGTGTTCAATTTGCCAACATATAGAATAACACCCAGTGCTCATCCCAGCAAGTGCCCCCCTCAGTGCCCGTCAACCAATCACCCCCACCCCCCGCCCACCTCCCCTTCCACCACCCCTACTTCGTTTCCCAGAGTTAGGAGTCTTGCAATTTTAAGTAGAATCCTTACTAAACTTATTTATACATAACATTTAAGTTTATATGTAGTATTGGAAGCCCTGAGAGAACTTAAACATAGAAGAATTAATTAATAAATATTTCTTAATTTCTCTCTCAGGGCTTCCAATACTACATATAAACTTAAATGTTATGTATAAATAAGTTTAGTAAGGATTCTACTTAAAATTGCTAGTCTAAATCATTGCTCAATTATGCCTTTTTCTCTTCTCTCCTTTTCTTGTCTTTTCTCTTCTTTTTCTTTTTTCTTCAGTAAACTCTATGCCCAACATGAAATTTAAATCAGGACCCAGAGATCAAGAGGTGTGAGCTCTGCCAACTGAGCCAGCCAGGTGCCCCTCAATTATATCTTTTAAAATGGAGTTATAGGGTCATCATTCCAATAGGTTGATTTCCTAGGATTAAAAGTACATCATCTCAAGCATGCTGATTCCTTACTACACAAACTATATATGTATGATTCTCATTACATAGACATTGTGCGAATCTTCCTCCCCAGGTCTAAATACCGATGAACCCAACACAGAGGTGTGTTTCTAGTGCCTCAAAACTTTAATGATTATTAAAAAGCAACCTAGTTATTTACGCTACGCTTTATGGATGTGCCTTGATACATGGTCCCACATTCTATTGACAAATTGTATAAAAAATACACAAAATAAAAAAATACACAAAATATATGGCATATACTTGTCATTTCAGCATGTGTGTTCAGATTTTGTTAATGAATCTATTTGAATTCTACGCAAGGTCCTGACCTAGAGAAGCCATGATGGCTACATAGTGACACTTAGTACTGCCACAATGGTATTCACATCTTAAGGTCACCATGCTCAATGCCCAGAGCAAGCAAAATGAGGCACGCAGTCTCCCTTGCAAAGTGATGTCTGGAGTGTTACAAGCTCCCCCCCCCCCAATAAAAAAGAATTCAGATTTTTTATGGTGAGGATTAAATGAAATAATCTCTAAAGGCATCTGAGATTCTGTAAGTAACAGGTGTTCAAAAAGCTAGTTGCAAAAGAACAGACTGAACAGGAATTGAACTAGAAAAGGAGAAAAAATGAGTGGGAAATATCAGAAAGGGAGGCAGAACATGAGAAACTCCTAACTCTGGGAAACGAACAAGGGGTGGTAGAAAGGGAGGTGGTTGGGGGATGGGGGTGATTGGGTGACGGGCACTGAGGGGGGCACTTGATGGGATGAGCACTGGGTGTTATGCTATATGTTGGCAAATTGAACACCAATAAAAAATAAATTAAAAAAAAGAAAATTAGAGATTTTAAAAGTAGTTTTAATTCTCTGTTATGATCATCTCCTTTATCTCTCTCCTTATCTTTAGTCTGGGGGAAGAGACTGTAAACATTGCCAAGCAAGCTATGCTGCATATTGTTAGTCACAATCAACATGACTTACTCACTCTGTGTACATGATTTATTTGCATTAGTCAGGATGGAAAAATGAGCCCCCAAAATAGAGTGACTCAAACAAAACGCACATTTATTCCTATCTCACATAACTGAGTATGGGTAGCCAGGTGCTCTGGGGCTTGAAGATGGATCTGCTTCAGGAAGTCGTTCAGAATCTTGGATTCTATCTAGCTGACAGCCTCGTCACTCCAGAGGGTCTACTCCTCATCCCCATGGAGGGAACTGATTTGCCCCTGATTTTGTAGCGCATCTAAAGGAGAATATATACTGTTTCTGTTCAACTTGTGATATGGGTAACAGATGCTTGTCATACAGAAGTTAGCCAAGAACCTTGGTATTTACTTTATAGGTAATATGACCTGTCTTTCTATAGAAATATCTCACTTAAAATTTTATTCTGCTACTGTTTAAGCATCAGGATGAAAGCTTAGCTTGTAGAAACAGGAATTATCCTATATTGAGGCAAAGCATGTATCTATCTGTGTGTCATAATTGGAGAGGACACCAAGAAGTGGTTTCTTCCTTAAAATAGCCCCTCCATATGAATTTCCACCATTAACTGTGTGTTCAGTTCTCTCCATTATCACTCCAATGGTGTGAGTGCATGTAATTACTAACGTATAATCTCTGCTCCAAAGTGGTTAGTCTATAGTCACTTGGGAATAAAGTCTTTAGGGTTGGAAAGGAAATTTACAGTTAAGTTTATACTATTGCCAGACACTGCTAGCCTTTTCCACGTTATCTTATTTACACCATCCAACAACTTGGTACCATATTCTTTTTATAGATGCGCATTTGTGACTTATATTGGAATTTAGATGACTTCCTCCAGAATAGATGGTTAGAAGCTTCCTGGGTGGAGCAGTGGTCCTAAGGAGAAAGGGAAAGTCAAAAGACATGTGTCAACTACTTTGAGTAAAGAGCTCAGGCTCAGTGGCATTGTTGGGTCTGTCTTTGAACTGGCCACAAAGTAGTTGTATATGGTATTGGACACATCCTATCACATCATCAGGCTTCATTATAAAAGAGAGAGTTGAGTGTAGATATTCTTTGAATTATCTTCTGTTCAAGATTTCTACTCCATTTTCTCACCTTTGACTTCTACTGAGTATTTTGAGCAAATGCTAACTGATACAATCCATTTTACCAAGAAGGTTATCTGATGACACTTTAGCTGAGTTTCTAAAAGTGCAATGTTTTCTTTTTGGCAGCTTTTTTTGAAGTGTTCAGAACCTCTGTTTCATTTTTACAGTTGGCCTTTCCATGTGAAGTGTAAAAGGAGGCTGTTGAAAAACCCAGAAGGTCTCTTCCCTAATGTCACTTGGCTGATGGGGGCTTTGGTGAAGGAAATACTGGGCTTCCTCTCTGATTTGGCCCTCTAACCAACTTACGGGTCCTGGAGAGCTAAGGACTTTACTCTTAAGCCGAACATTTAAAAAAATGTCTGACCTTTACCAATTTGGTAGTAAAATGTTCTGGTACTGACCAAGATTCTGTATCCAATACTACTATATGTGTGTGGAGGGGGGTGGGGAGGTGGTTCCCACACCAACAAAAAATTCTTAGATAGTGGCAGATCACACATATAGGGGCCCAGTCCCACAAGGCTGCCCTCACCCCTACCCCCCAGCCCCTCAAACACCAGTTGCAAATCCAGGTAGGTGTCCCTTGTGCTTCTGACGAACTGGCTATGGATTAGAGGTTCTAATGATCCCCTCTTTGGGTTTGATTAATTTGCTAGAGTGGCTCACAGAAGCATTTTACTTACTAGGTTATGGTATCACAAAAAGATATACGACAAGGACAGTCAGATGGAAGCGATGCATGGGGACAGGGCTAGGAGCTTCTATGCTCTCTGAGTGCACCACTGACCCTGAAACTCCATGTAGTCACCAACCTAGAAGCTCTCTGAACCACCTATTAGTAGGATTTTATGGAGGCTCCATTTCCAGCCCCTGTCCCTTCTCTAAAGGATGTGGGGAGAGGGTGAGACTGAAGATTCAAAACTTCTAATCATGGCTTGATCTTTCTGATGACCATTCCCGTCCTGGAGCCCACTCAGAGCCACCTCAACAGAACAGAAGATGCTCCTACTGTTCTTTTCACTTAGGAAATTATGAGGGTTTTAGGAACTCTGTGCCAGAAACCAGGGGCAGAGACCAAAATATATATTTTCTGTTATCTCACAGGTAGATAAAAAAATGCAGTAATTATTTAAATTATATTTTTCATATGATGCCTCAAAACATTTATATGCACTTATTGGTCATGGTAACGTCTCTTACTAAGGTCACTAAAGACTGACATAGAAAATTAATCTTTTTTGGAGCACCTGGGTGGCTCAGTCGGTTAAGCATCTGCCTTCAGCTCAAGTCATGATCCCAGGGTCCTGGGATTTAGCCCCACATCAGGCTCCCTGCTCAGTGGGGAGCCTGATTCTACTTCTGCCCCTGCTACCAGCCTCACTGCTGGTGTTCTCTCTCTCACTCACTCTTTCCCTCAAATAAATAAAAAAAAATTTAAAAAGGGAAAATGAATCTTTTTATCTTCCAGTTTTTCATTTGCCTTTTATGTGTTTCAAGATTTATGTATTTATTTAAATTGCAGATGACAAAGAGTTAACATTTTCATCCCAGAAAGCCTGAAATTTGGGGAGATATCAATATTCCTAAGGTTTTATTGACATATACAATTTAAAAATTTTATGATTATAGCTATATCTTTTCCCTGATGCTTTCTTGTGCATTTTATATGGTTACTAGTCTAGATATGTCTCCATGAAGATAGCAAATGCCTGTTATACCATCTTATTCTTTTAATACCTAATAAGGACCTAAAATATATAGAACACGCATAGTAAAAGTTGGTCTAGTAAATAAATAGAAGGTGCATGAGAAACAATTTTCCTATTTGCATATGGTCTCCTGAGTCACTTTAGTAGTGATTGAATAATCAGGATCCATGTTCATCCTTGTATTGACCAAAGTGGGCTTGGACCACCAGGAATAGAGGTGGTTGACCACTGGCCGTCAGGTTTAAATTATACGTGCAGACTGGAGAACAGAGTTTGTAAACTGATTTAAAATGATGACAGAAGGTTACCGGAGGAATTTTCCAGAGAGAAATAATAAACCCCATCTGCCATTACTGAGGCATCTGTTATGCCATAATTTCCTCATCTTGAGTCTCTATAATAAGGAGATTTGTTGTCTGAATTTAGTCTAGGTATCATTTTGCCTGGATTTAGAAGAAGGATTGAATATCCTCTTATGTTTATCTGGAACATGCCCTCCTATGGACCTTCCACATCTCAGAGCCAAAATTCAGAAATTTGCCAATGCCTCTTCATTGAGAATATCATAAAAGTGTGTGTGTGTGTGTGTGTGTGTGTGTGTGTGTGTGTGTGAAACAGGAGCCCTCCTGATGTAAATAGGGATATCTAGGGTTATCTTTGGCTTTAGGGTATGTGATCTTGAATCACCTTTTAACTCATGTAATATCCTTGATCCACAGCTATATCTTTGACTTTTGAACAGCACAAACTTTTGGACTTGTGTATACTCTAGGGTCTGCTTTTGCAGGCATCAAAGTGTATTTTCCCAGAGTGGAGACTAAAGTTCTTCATCATCACTCTTATATAGACATAATATATAGAAATGTAATTTAAAAATTCACAAGTTAACAAAAACAAAAAAATAAAATAAAAAAATAAAATAAAAAAATAAAAATTCACAAGTTAAAGTCAGAAACACATTTGCTATAATATAGTTCACAAATAATACATTTCAATGTAGGAAAGTAGAAATTCAGAGAGGAAGAGAGGAAAACAAAAATCATTTACCCTCTTACTCATGCAGATAATCATTGCCAAGAATGTAAGTTATTGTCTCATGGAGCTTTGTCTCTCTCTCTCTCTGTGTGTGTGTGTGTGCATATATAAGTGCATGTACGTGTGCATTTGTACTTGCAAATGTGCATGCTATTACAAATTGAGGTCATAACTTACATTCCATTTGAAACCTTTTTTAGAGCTTTATTGAGATATAATCAACATATAGTAAATTTCTCATATTGAAATTGTACAATCTGATAAGTTTTGACGTATGGATAAACCTTTGAAACCATTACTGCAATCAGAATAATTAACATATTCTCTACCTCTAGAAGTTTCCACATGCCCTTTGAAGTCCCTTTCTGCTACCTCTCTCACTTCATCCCTAGGTATCCACTGATTGTTTGGTCCCTATCAATTAGCTCACATTTTCTAGAATATTATATGAATGGAATCATCTTGGCTTCTTTCATTCAGCATAATGATTCTGAAATTCATCTATGTTGTTGCATGTATCAATCTGTCATTTCGTATTATTCCTTTAAAAAGTTATTTTATTAAAACTTTTTATTATTTTCATTGTTCATAGTGATGTCAATGCTCTCAATAATCCTGATATTGCAATTTGTGTCTTTCTTTCATTTTTTTTTTCACCCAGTTGGTGTGGCTAGAGATTTAACAACTTTATTCATTTTCTCAACCAACCAGCTTTTGGTTTCATTGATTTTTGTCTTTTGTTTTTCTGTGTTCTATTTCCTTGTTTTTTTTTTTTTTTTTTTTGCATTGATTTATGTTATTTCCTTCCTTCTGCTTAATTTGTGTTTCTTTGCTCTTTTTCTGTGTTCCCCCCCGGGGGGGGGTGCTAGTAGCCACGACTATTGATTGGTGGACTTTATTCTTTTCTGATTTAGTGCTGTAAAATTTGCTATCAGTGCCACTGAACTCCATTTTCCCAATTTTGATGTGTTGTGTTTTTGCTTCCACTCAGTCAAAATACTTTTGAATTTTCCTTTTGATTTCTTTGACCCATGGGTTATTTAGAAGTGTATTATTTAGTTTTCAAATATTTGAGGATTTTCTAGATACCTCTGTTGTAGATTTCTAATTCAATTCCATTTTTGTCGGATAACATACTTTCCTTTTATGCCTTGAACCTTTGCAGATTTATTAAGACTTGTCTTTAGAGACTGGAATATGGACTTTCCTAGTGAATGACCTGTGTGACTTTGAGAAGAATAAATATTTTGCTGCTGTTGCGTGGAGAGTTCTATAGATGTCAATTAGGTCCAATCTGTTGACAATATTTTTCAAGTTTCCTATATTCTCACTGATATTCTATTTATTGTAAAAGTTACTAAAATAGGGATGTTAAAATCTCGGACTCTAATTCAGGATTTCTGTATTTCTCCTTGCAGGATTATGAGTTTTTCTTTCATGTATTTTGAAGCTCTATCATTAAAAACACAAATATCTGGGGCTGTTCCTCTATTTTCTTGATGAATGGACTTTAATATCCTTATGAAGTAACCTTCCTTATTCCTGGTAATATATATTTTTTGCCTTAAAATTGACTTTGCCAGACATTAAGCTTACCACCCCAGCTTTGTTTTCGTGGCAATAATATGGTACAGTATTGTATATCTTTTTTCTGCCTTTTATTTTTTTGACAATTTGTGCTGTTTTTAAAATTGGATTTGTACAGGTAGTTTTTTGCTGGGCTTTCATTTTTTAATCCAGTCTAATAGTTGGTGTGTTTAAGATCATTTTCATTTAAGGTGGATATTGAGGTGGTTTGGTTTAAAACTCTCCTCTGGGGTGTCTGGGTGGCTCAGTAGGTTGGGTGTCTGACTCCTGGTTTTGATTCAGGTCATGGTCTCAGGGTCATGAGAGTGAGCCCCACATTGAGCCCTGCACTGGATTCCTCGATCAGCACCGAGTCTGCTTGAGATTTTCCCCACTCTCCCTCCACCCTGTGCTCCTTCCCTTGCTCACACACGTTCCCTCTTTCTCTCAAATAAGTAAATACATATCTTTAAAAAATAAAGCTCTCATCTTGCTACTTGTTTTCTATTCGAGCCAACTGTTTTTTTGTTCTTTTCTCCTTTCTCTTTTTTTGATAGTTGCATGCTTTTTTATGAAAGCAATTTTCCTCCCCTTAAAGCTCTTCACTGTTAATCTGTTGTTATTTAAGTGGCTTTTTGAGGATTTGTAGTATACATCTTTATTTTATTTTTTATTTTATTTATTTTTTTGAGAGAGTGCACATGTGTGCTTGAGCAGATGGAGGGAATGCAGATGGAGAGGGAGAGAGATTTTCAAGCAGGGTCCACACCCAGCACAGAGCCCAATGAGGGGCTCCATCTCATGACCCTAAGATCATGACCGGAACCGAAATTAAAAGTCACGCACTTAAAGGACTGAGCACCCAGATGCCCCGTACACTACACATCTTTAAATAGGAGTCACCTCCAGGTGATATGTTACCAGTTCACTTACAGTATGAGAGATTTACAGCAGGACACTTCCATTTCTCTAGATCCCCTAACTTTTGCGCTATTGTTTTCATATATTTCACTTCTGCATGTATTATAAACCCCACACTATGTTATAGTTCTTTTTTATTTAAACAACACATTACATTTTAGGTGATTCCAATAGTAAGAAATAAACTTTATATTTACCCACATGGTTAAGTTTTCTTGTCTGCATTCCTGTATATAGACTCAGATTTCTATCTGGTATCATTTCTTTCTGTGTGAAGGACTTTCCACTGAAATGTCTCATAGAACTATTCTGTTATTGATGAATTTTTTTCAGCTGTTATATGTCTGAAAAAAATCTTTATTTCATATTCATTTTTGAAGAATGTTTTCATAGGGTAAAGTTTTCTAAGGTGATTTTTTTTTCTTATAGTACTTTAAAGACTGTTCTACTGTGTTCTTTCTTGCAGGAAATCTGATATAATCTTTAGCTTTGTTACTTTGTAGTAACATATGCTTTTTTTCCCCTATGACTTTTAGGAGTTTTTCTTTATCATTGGTTTTGAGTGATTTGATTCTGATGTGCCTTGGGTTAGTTTTAATTGTTTTTCATGTTTGAGTTCTACTGTGTTTCTTAGACTTAGGGTTTTCTAAACCTTTCATCAAATTTGGAATATCTGGGGACCATTATTTCTTCAAATTGCTTCCCCTCCATCCCCTTTCTACCTCCTTTCCTTCAGAGATTCAAATTATAATACATGAGTTGAAATTTTCCCACAACTCACCGATGCTCTATTGTTTCCTGGCCTTTTTTCTTTCTGTGTTTTATTTTGTATAATCTGTATTCCCATATGATGTATTTTTTTCCAAAGTATTTTCATTTTTATCTGCAGGAGTCATTTTTTAAAAAATATCTATTATATCTCTTCTAAACACAATCTTTCATGTGGTTTTTGGAAACACATGGAATTCAGATACACTAGCAGTTTCTATGTCCTTTTCTACCAATTTTTACCATGTGGGTCAGTACTGGGTAGGTTTCAACGGACTCTCTTCATCAGGGATAGTATTTTCCAGCTTATTCATGTCTTGATACTTTTTGATTGGATGTCAGACCACATTAATTTTACCTTGCTGGGTACTAGATATTTTTGTGTTTCTGTAGCTGTCCATTGGTTATGCTCTGGCTCACTGTTAAATTGCACAGAAACAATTTGATCCTCTTGGGTCTTCAAGTTTTCTCATGTGTAAGCGGGGAAATATTT
Organism: Nyctereutes procyonoides; assembly: GCF_905146905.1. Classification (NCBI taxonomy): domain Eukaryota; kingdom Metazoa; phylum Chordata; class Mammalia; order Carnivora; family Canidae; genus Nyctereutes; species Nyctereutes procyonoides. Next base: position 41,643,519 of record NW_026575049.1, on the reverse strand, counting down.
AGTCAAGGTTAATTCATGTTACTGCTGAGACAGAACTTTCTAGTAAGCTATTTGATGACTCATGAATTATCTCATTTTCCATCCTGGATAGTAGGAAAAGTTGCTATTCCTGGTTCTGTATGAGCTGTGATGATTATTCTCTTTAATCTAATTTCCTCACAAGTGTGAGCTGTTCAGTACCCTGCTGAGTAATGGAAGGGCCCCTCTGTAGATGTCTCAATGCAGTGCTCTCTGAACTCATTACCTTGGCCTTCCCAAACTCCCAGCTCCGATACTTCACCTTAGAGGCACCGCTGGGCCCCATCTCTTTCCCAGTCCCATGCCACAGCCCAGAAACTGTCCAGATGATCAGCTGGGGGGTGACCGTAGGCTCCTCTGTGTGCTTCTCATCTCTCAGAGTTCTTCGCTACTCGATGCCTGATAAGGGTATCTTGAAAGCTGTTGGCTCCTACACTTTGTCCAGTTTTGAGTTGTTTTAGGAAGAAGGATAAATCTAGTCCCTGTTATTCCATCTTGGCTGGAAGTGGAAATCACAAGACTTGTTCTTTAAATACATACACACAAACTATATAAGCTATATATAAATATATACAGTTTGAAGATTTCCCCAGGCTTTTGCTTGTCATTGTATATTCAGATGTAATGAAATTAATTTGACCTTTGTCACTATGGTTTCTGTCTTTATCATTGTGCTTCAGAAAGCCAAATATTACTCCTACCTCAGAACCAAGTTAATATTTCATTCTATGTGTTCACAGCCTAAAATATCTTTCTTTCTTTCTTTCTTTCTTTCTTTCTTTCTTTCTTTCTTTCTTTCTTTCAACCTTTAATTCATTTGGAACTTAATTGTTTCATCAATTGAACTTTATTTTTCTACTGGTTGTATTTTATAATGCTTATATTAAAACATTTACCTTACTTAGGTAAATTTAAATGCCTTTAACACTATTTATTTAAAATCTATTCTTGTCTTCACATTTGTTAGGCTGTTTTTGGTCATGTCATAAGTTCTTCTGAATGTTTAGAGCTGCTTCTAGATTTTTTATTCTATTCCATCAAGCAATTTGTCTCCTCCTATAGTTATTCCATATTATTTTAATTACTGAGACTTTATTGGACAACAGGAGGCCCATGAAAAAATATTTGGAAAGATAAATCACTCATTCTCTCAACCTTTTATTATTATTATTTTATTATTTTTAACATTTTCCTGGAGAATGCTATTCATTTTCTCAAGTATTCCTGAAAAGTTGAGAAGCAGCACAGATATTGGGTAGAGTATAGGCTTCACTTTCCTGGGTTCAAATCAGCTCCCCAACTGACCCAACAAATTAATCACTTCTTCATGGCTCAGTTTCCTTATCTACAAAGTAGGGGTACTAATAGTCCTTACTTGATAAGTCTATTATGAAAATGATTGGTAGTATGGTGGCTGGAACCAATACCTAGAAAACATGAGAACTTCATAAAAAATTAGTTTTGCTATTTTTATTTATTTTCCAATTTAATTTTAGAATTATTTTGCCAAAGTCCAACAAAATTCATTGTGATTTTTATTGTGATTTACATTGTTATTTTTTGGGGGTTTTTAAAAAAATTATTTTTTAAAAGTTAATATATGCATAAAAGGAAACTGAAAAACACAAGAAGCAAAGAACAAAATCATCCATAATCACAAGCAGTTTACAGTTTGACTTCTAGGTCTCGTGTGTAAATCTATCTACACAAGTAAGCATTTTAATGAAAGATTGTACAGTTATATTTCATGCTTTTACACACCATGAATATTTATCATGTCAAAGTCCCCAAACTATGAGTACTTTGATAACCAAGAATACACTACACCAACTCCATCTGAAAAAAAAAAATTAATCCTGCCTTTCTTGGTGACAAAAATGGCAACAGGCCTCTAGATAAAGATATTGGCAGAGTTACAATTAAATACTGCATTCCCTTAATGCTCAATTAAAACTGAGACATAAAGTAACAGAGTACACAACATATAATGCTTCTAAAAAAATCCATCATCCAATCTATAATATTCAATTAGCAAGGAGGTATGTTTCCATTGAATTACTTAATGTATTCCTATAGTACAGCCAAAGAGACTAATACACGTTAACAGTTATCATTAAAATGTAAATATGAAAACATCTGCATACAACTCTCCTTCTATACTTCCTTCTGCCCCTCTGCTGCCAACCTAGTAAGTTCTGACATTTCTCAGAGACAGCTTAACAATCTCATGTCCAAGATGCTTCCTTCCTATCAATGATAACAAAAAGAAACTTATAAATTGGTTAATTCATGTTTTTAAAAATATATATATTTGCCAACGTACTTGCATAACACAGAACTCATGACATCTAACAGGTACTGTGGTTATGTCTAAAGCCCAAAACAACAGAATATTAAAATCATGTGTTTCTATGTTAAGTGATGTTCAGAGAAGACATTTTGAGTATTTCTGAGTGTTATCCCTAATACTCAGAAAATAATTTCCAACATGTTCATATATTTCTAAGCCCTACTTCTAAGAGTGTATATGAATATAATTGTGCAAGATATGCATAATTATGTATAAATATTATGTATATAATATATACATGACCAAAAGACATGAAAGAGACAAAAAAAGGGAAAAGAGAAGTTGTATTTTTAGAAGAGATAATAATAAATCATAATAACATAACTATATATATATATATTAAAACATGTAATCAATGAAGAAGTTAATTTTGGGAGAATCTTTACCCACTTACCAGGAGGCAAAGGACAGGATCCTGCAGAGAAACTTTCTTGAGTGGATGAGTAAAGTGACTTCCTAAAAATGCACGCGGATGGTCTCTGTTGAAATCCCCTTCTTTCCTTTGTTAATCTTTCTAAATTCTCTTGGGATGCTTCAAATTATCTGGACTTATCATGAATATTGACAGGAGTGAAGAATTTCAGCAAATAAAGTCCATACTTAAGCTTTCACGAGTCCTAGATAGAAGTTTGCTTCTGGATTTCTAGGTTTAGGACACCTAGGATCATGAAGGAAAATATTGACATTTATTTAGATGAGAGGAAAGAATGAGAAGATGACTATAGGTTGGCCTTCCTCTTAAGCTCTTACATGAAAAGATATGAGAAGTGACTGAGACTTCAAAGAGCAAGGGCCTCCACACAAGGGAAAGATGGAGGACATGACCTATAGATTGAGTTTTCCTCTTACGCAATCACTGTGTGAGAAGCCAAGGCATTTGCTTGAGATTCCAGGGAGCAAAGGCTACTATAAGAGGAAGGCATCACACTTTCCTTAGAGACCTGTCCCCATGAGGCCTCTCGAGATGTCTTTGCTGACCTGTACAGACATGGTATAGACCCTAGAGTTTGAGGAAATCACCATGCAATATTGCTTTCTATGATAAAACAAGTTTGTTTCCTTCATGGGGCACCTGTGCAGTTGCTTAAGTGCCTGACTATTGCTTTTGGCTCAGGTCCTGGTCTCAGGGTTGTGAGATAGAGCCCCATGAGCGCCATGCTCAGCATGGAATCTGCTTCAGATTCTCTCTCCCTCTTTCTCTGCCTCTCCCCCACTCACATGCATTTTCTCTCTAAAATAAATACATAAAGCTTAAAAAAAAGAATTTGTTTCCTTTTGGTAAGTGGGCAAAGATCTGTTTAATACGTAGATGATGATGTAGTTAATCTGATAAGACTAGGAGAGAAGTGCTTTCAAGAACTGTGGCACAGTCTCTCAAACAGGAAGTCCTGATAATGCAGAGAGCAGAAAGTCTTAAGTAGGAATAGGAGTTGAATTTTTTATACTTTTTAAGGGAAATACAATTCAAAAATCTATGAAGATCAAGTCATTTCATTCTAGCAGGGACCCAGACTTCTATCTCCTCATTGATAGAACCACAAGGAAAATAGTTGTAGACATGTTATTATTAACAAATAGTTATCTACTATTGTATAATAAATTATTCTAAAATTTGGTAGCTTACACAATAAACTATTGTCATCTCGCATGTTTCCTGAGGATCCAGAATCTAAGAGTGCCTTAGCTGGATGGTTTTACTTCAGGGTCTTTCATGAAGTTGAGGTCAACTCGCCAACCAGAAGTTGTCATTTCTCTCAAGACTTGACTGGGCCTGAAAGATTTCCCTCAAACTCACTCTTGTGACTTGTTGGCAGGAGGCTTTGTGATCTTTCCATATGCACCATTCCCTGAGCTGTTCACTGCACAGCTTCTCGTAGAGTGAGAGATTGGACAGAGATCCCTAACCTAATATTGAAAGTGGCAAGTGCTCACTTGTCCCATATTTTATTGGCTATGTAGACCTGCCTGGTACAGTGTGGGCAAGGACTACACAAGGGAGGTAGACATCTTCAAGGGCCATCTTGGATGCTGGCTGCCACACCTACTGAGGATGCATTTTCTTGGACCCTCACAATTTCTAGCTACCTAATTTCTCATCCTTTTGTTTAAACTACTCAAGTCCAACAGGGAACACATGAACCTTGTTAAAGTGTGGAGCAATCTAAATGTATTTTATAGAAGTCATTGACTAAACATCTTTCATTTTTTCTTTTGGAGAAGGAAGGGATGTGTGTGTGTGTGTGTGTGTGTGTGTAACAGAGAGAGAGAGAGAAAGAGAGAGAGAGAGAGAGAGAAAGAAAGAAACAGAGGCAAAGAGACAGAGAGAGAATATAAAAATCGAATCTTTCAGCTCAAGATTGTTTTTTCTTCCAGTCAAACATATGGCTTCATCATAGCTCCCATTGCTCAATTCCCAAGCGAAGTACCTCTGTTAACTCAGCCAAACAGGACTTTTTAAAAACATTGGAATAGGAGTAAGGGGATAGGGGGGCATTTGCATGCTTGGTTTTACTTTTTTAATGTGAAAGAAAGAGATAAAGAGTACTGTGACCCAAAGCTTCTGACCTACATAGATTATATAAGGATAAGTGGGAGCCAATTATTAAGGGTAATTGCTTCAATAAAATCATGAATAGCCAATTAAAGTCCTGAAGATACGAAAATTTTTACCTACCTACAAAATCATAAAAGATCTGAAAGAACTTAGTAGAGTGTTACTATGAATTAAGGTTGAATTTTTATTTCCTCTTAAATAGGAGGAGGAGAACAGGGATACAGGGTGAATGAAGGGTGAGATAGAGACACCCAGGCTAGTTTGATCAGGAAGTAAAGTTTCTGATTATATATTTAATTTGATTTGAGTTTTCTGAGTGAAAATACTACTCCTACATTTTTCTGGGTTTTTTCCCATAGATTCTGAGATTATTTTATAAGTTAGTTAGATTTTGCATTTATAAGATTTTCCTACTTTTCAAGTAATTCTCTACTCCTTGGGAGAATAAAGCAGCAAGGCTCACCAGTCAATATATTCAGTGGGTTGTAGCAAGCAGGTAAGAGGTGAGAAGGTGCGAGAAGGAGGGAAAGGGTATTCATGAGGAGGAAAAGGTAAACCAAAGGGGGATGTGACAGAGAAAATGAATTGGCAATCTATAGCTTCCGTTTCTTTCTAAAAGGGAATGCAGCCTTTTTAGCTGCCTAGCACCTTGGTGGATTTGGGGTGTGCAGAAGGGAAAGGCTCCTGAGCTCCTCTGGGAGGGAAGAGGTGGTGATGAACAGACGTGAGAGAGGAGGATGGAGAGAACGCCCGCATGGGAGGAGTCCATGGTATCTACTTAGCTTGGTGTGCCACATTTTAGAATTGTTTGGTATAAATGGATTTCTTGGGTCCACACTGGAAAAGGAACTAGTTCTAGGCTGCTGAGCAAAACAGAGATGGGACCCATGTTAGGGACAGGGGGAACCTTGACATAATGAGCCCAGGAATTAGTGGACATCACAGGGAGGACTTGGGTTGTCATTTGGTTGTAGAATTGGCAGTGGGTCTGAGCCAATTATTCCTTGGGCTCCAAGGTGCAAGGAAGACTAGCTAACCTCTGGGTTTGGGCCATTTGGTGAGATTTTGACATCTGAAAGCTCATTTTGGTTTGGGTGTAGAGCAAAGATGTCCCCTCCATGTGGACAAAACCCACTCACAAACACACAAACAAGCACTGGCACACCTGTGTGCACATGCACACGTGCACACACATGCACACCCACAAGCAACAAACATGTTGCTGCTCTTCTGGCAGTGCCAATCTGTTGTTCTGCTTTCAGATGAATGAGTTTGGCCAATTTTTATCTTTCCTTTCATGTCCTAGAGTGGCGAGTTGCCACAGATGTTGCTCTGCTTTCTCTTAGAGAAGCATTGCCTTCTGTTGGTTCTGGGGTGCTTCTGTTTAGGGCAGTTACCTCCAAGGAGTCCAGTCAGTTTTAGCGAGTGTGGCCTGTAGGAAAACCATACTTGGAGTGCACCATCTTCAGGCTCGGGAAGAGAGTCTAGAGGGGATTGGGCTCTTGCCTTTCCCAGCCTCCTAGTCTTTCCCTGTCGGTTGAGGGCATCAACAGGAATCTCCGAATGCCTCATTTTTCTGAGCCCTTGCAGCTAGATGGATGGTTGAAGAGAAGTTTTATGAAGCTGCCATGGCTGCGAGACCCCTCTATCTTCCTTCACATAAACGTGTTGCATCTTGAGAGACATTGGTCACCTTGAACTTCAAATTGCTTAAACTGTTGATAGAAACATTGAAAATGCCATCAATCATTTTGATCATATTAAAATATGTAAGTACCAATGCTGAGAGGATCTTTGAAAGATAAATTCCACAGCAGAGTTGGCCCAAGTTTCTTAACAAAGCTGTTTCAACACTCATGTGATGGTAAAGGATATCAAGAGATCTAGAGTTAGGGGAAGCCAGTAGCTCAACCATGCCAGAAGGATTTTTAGAATTCCACTCCTGAATGAAGGTGGCTTGCTAGTATCTCAATAACCTACCCTATTTTTAAAATATATCCAGATTGTTGCAAATTTGTGTCCAATTTAAGCTCAAAATTTTCAGATTTGTAAAATGCTATGTTCCCCCCCACACACCTTATTTTTTCTTTCGAGAGTTTACTTCCTTAGGGTCATGAGTGAGTCTTCCAGTTCTCTTACATCTTTCAAATTGCCCAAAACCATGTTGAGTGCATCAGTAAGGACTGTTTGGTTTCTTGTTTGAGCATATTTTCCCCAGGTCTCAAGCAGGGGCCAAGAAATACTAGATGACCTCATGTAAAAAGCATGTTCCATATAAAGATTATGTAGTGTGAAATTAAATGCTGCTGTCAATTTTCATCTTTTATGTATAGTAACCATAGGTAAGGATAAGAGGTACTCTGACTCCCTTGTTGAGACTGGGTTCTTGAAGCAAGGATGAAAAAAAAGTAAACAAATTTTGAAGTGTGTGTGTGCACGAGTGCGTGTGCACACATGTGCTTAGTATACTTGTGGTGGGAATAGGTTGAGTCCATGATAGGGCAGGAAGCCATTGGTATCCATTAATATCACTGACCCTTTTTACAGATCTTTCACTTCATATTGATAACAATACCCTTTGCACAAAAGTTTTAGAGAGAGTAAGGAATTTACCCAAAGTCTTACTGCTGTTAAGAGGAAACCCAGTATGTATCTAAAGCTCATGCTCTCTCTGCCATAGCAGAGAATTCCTTAGTAGATAATACATCCTGATTATTTGAAAGTCACCAACATTTTGAAACAAAAATCATGTAAATGATTAGTGCTGGTTCATCCAGAGCTCTTATCATTGTACTATGTGTTCAAAGATCTGTATTACAACCTTCCCTGGTGGCACAGGGAAGAAGTTCATTGATGGAGGCTTTGGGTTCTGGGTTTTTCTTGTAGAGCCTGTTGCCTTGGGTAAAGTAATCCTCAGCCTTTCTGGCCTCTAATAACGCTGTGAGAAATGCATGGGATTGCATGTGTAAAGTGCCTGCACACAGAAACAGGCGCACACTTAAGTACCTGATATACATTAAAATTTTCTTCTTTTTTAAAGATTTTATTTATTTATTTATTTGAGAGAGAGAGAGCGTGAGCGGGGGGTAGGGGAAGGGGCAGAGGCAGAGGGAGAAGCAGATTCCTCACTGAGCAGGGAGCCCAATGTGAGGCGGGATCCCAGGACGCTGGGGTCATGACCTGAGCTGAAGGCAGACACTTAACTGGCTGAGCCATCCAGGGCTTCTGTTTTAGAGTTTTCAAGCCATTCACACCGAGGCACCAGCAGCAAAACTTGCTACAGGAACATGCACAGTTGCTTTTGGACCTGCAGCTTTCAGGAAGTTACAGCTGCCAACTCACTTTCAAGGCACTGAATGACCTGCCACCTACATGGAGATAGGAGGTTTTGCTGAGAAAGTCACCCACAAGGGAAGCAAAGTCTACTTAAGGTGAAATGTAACCATCAGCAGAGATAGTGTTAACATCAAGAGGGGAGCATCGTCAGAGATCTTTGAAAAACAGAGATGTGGTGAAAACTGTAGTGCATTTGATAACAGCACTATTCATGAATTTTAGCTTATCAAGAACCTGGTTCCTATGTCTTCAATGATAAAGAAAATGGAGATTTTTAAAGAAAAGTGGCTATTGTGTTAAACAGAGGTCTATTAGACAAATTGATGTTCAGAGTTAAAGTCTGTTGGGAGAGAGTTGGGGAAAGAAAGACCTTGAGTACGACTCGTTGATGGTAAGTGCCCTTGGGTTGTTTTTTAAATACTTTCATCTCAAAGGGAATGACATTTTAAAGCAAAAATTTACGTTAAAAATAATAATTGCTATCCATTTTTTTGTTTATAAGAAAAATAGTGTTACCAATGGGGAAAATCAAGCTAGAGATCGACAGAGTCTTTGGTAGTCTTGTTTGTATAATATTGAACTTTGGCCTCATTTGTTGGAAAGTTCTGATGGAGGGTGGGAGAGCAAAGGGAGCCTCGCAGTGTACACACAGAGTGTGCATATATCAGCTATTCTTTCTGGAGTACATGAAAATCCAGACGTGGAATCTTGTCTGATGGTGACAGGGGAAAGAACTCAGGGAGGAAGGAGCTCTAGGGCTGTAGGGGTGAGGGAGAGACACATGGTGTGGGAGGCGAAGTCAGCCATCAGGGTGAAGGAAACACAGCCTGGAAAACAAGTGGTGGTGGATATAAGGAGGAGGGCAGGGGTGAATAACTGATTTCAGTTCACGATTATCAGTGGTGCCTGTTTGGAGGACTTGCTTGGTGGCTCCATTGTCTTTCTCACCGAAGGCTGCCCAACCAAGTGTGTAGATCCAAAAATGGCAGAGCTGGCCTTTAAAGTTTTACCCACCGAGTGTCAGCTTTTCCTAATAATTTCCTCCAGGAGCTGAGACGTGGGAGGTGGGTTTCCCCATGGCAGCGCCGGTTCTTTTACCAGCTTTGGAGGTCAAACTGTCTGTGTGTCATTGTCCCCCAAATATCAGTATGAACATTGTTATTCCATTTTTGCTATTCTATGTAGAGTATCTGAGACATAAAGCTCTGGGGTTGCACAGAATTGGATTTAATCCCTGTTCTTACACTTAATGTGATGCATGACTCTAAGCAAATCATCCAACTTGTTTTCATTTTTATAGTCCTTACCTATGAAATGATCATGTTAGTACTATTGTCAGACTCTGAGGGTAGTTTCTAAAGATTAAATGGATGCAGAGTACTTAAGTTCAGTACCTAGCTGACAGTAAATACTGGGTAAATGTCAACCCCCATCATCATCATTATTTGTTTTCCTTTTCCACTCTGGGATCTCTTATGTCTATGTCTTACAGACCAGCTGCCAGGGATGCTGATTTGGGCTTTACAGAATACCCAGCAAGTCATCAGGTTCTTTCTGTTCTTAATAACTGGTTGTTTAGATGCGGTGATTGGTCCCAAAGTATCTTCCTAACTGATGCCTCTATTTTGGAGACATGGGCCAATAGCTCAAGGGGACCTGGGTGTCTGGTTTTCAGACACATGCTTCTCTGGGAAAGGAGCTCTTCATCTACATCCTCCAAAATACTCATCCTATGATTGGGAGGGTCTGTCTTTTTCTGCTCACCCCTCCACCCTTCCCAGTTTTCTGTGAATGCAGAGATGGACAGCTTCAAAGGAGAGAGTCTCCAAAGTTCTGGGTGACATTGATATATAAACACAAATGCACTGCGGTCGGTAGGCAACAAGGCAGGAGTCTCCCAGCAGGGGGATGCTGAAACTGTGTGAGTGTAGCCCGTGAGTGTATGTGTGTGCAGGTAGTCGGGTGCTAGTTCAGGGTGAAGGGGAAAAAGGCCCTCTTGTCTGGATCAAAACTCTGACAGCCATCAAGTCCAGGTTTCAGAAAGAAGAAGGGAAAGGGCCAGCTGGGCTGTCTGGATTCTAAACAGGGGCCTTTAATTCTTTTTTTTTTCTAATTTTATGTAGTAAAAATCTTTAATGTGAGACCCACCATTTTAATGAAGTTTTAAGTGTGCAATCCGGTATTGTTGACTAAAAGCACAATATCGTTCAGTAGATCTCTAGACATTATTCATCTAGTTTAACTGAAAACTTATGCCTGTTGAGTCCTAACTCCGATCTTTTCCCCCTCTCCTGAGCTCCAGGAAGCACCATTCCACTCTTCGAGTCTATGTATTTGACTATATACATCACTGGACTCATGTAATATCTGTTCTTCTGTGACTGGTTCATTTCACTTCTCATAAGGTTCGGGCTATTATTCCATTGTATGTACACACCACACTTTGATTACCCGTTCATCCCCCTATGAACTTACATTGTTTCCATACCCTGGCTCTTGTGAGTAGTGCTGCAATGAACATGGGAGGGCTAATATCTCTTTGACATCCTGATAAATAATAAATACCCAGAAATGGGATTGCTGGATCACTAGTTCTGTTTTCTGTCTTTAACTTGTTCAGGAACCTTCATGTTATCCTTAGCAACCGTACCATTTTGCATTCCCACCAGCAGGGTACAAGGATTCCAATTTCTCCACATGCTTTCCAATCCTTATCTTTTGTTTCTTTGATAATAACCATACTGACAGGTGGGAGGTGCTATCTCATCATAGTTTGGGTTTACACTTCCTTGATGGTTAGCGATGTTGGGCATCTTTTCATGTACCTTAGCCATCTGTAGGTCATTGGATAGATGTCTATTCAAGTCATTAGCCTATGTTTTAATTGGGTTAGTCTTTCTTACTATTGAATTGGAAGAGCTCCTTATATATTTTGGGAATCAATTCCTTCTGAGACATATGATTTGCAAATGTTTTCCTCCATCCCATAGGTTGCCATTTCATTCTGTTGATCATTTCCTTTGCTATGCAGAAGTTTTTAGTTCAGTGTAGTCCCTCTGTTTTTCTCTCGATTTTTGTCTATATTACTATGCTTTTGGTGTCTTATCCATGGAATCATTAGCCAAGACAAATGTCATAAAGTTTTCCCCTTGCATTTTCTTTTAGGAGCTTTCCTGAAAACTGAGTGCAGACTCTGGGGGTGGGGATTGGAGATGTGAGGTGATGAAAGGGAGTTCGGTCAGGGGTGGGGAGGCTCCAGCTTGTCTGGGACATAGTTGTGTTTAGCACACTTGTAATAGCATAGCAGAAGCAGCAACAATAATAATATATTGAGTATTTGCTCTGTGCCAGAGCCTGAGCCAAGTGCTCTTCATGTACCATATCCTGTTGTCCTTATAATTGTTCTGTGAAGTAGGGGAGAAACCTAGCTCTGGCTGATTCAGATCCTGTGCGTTCAACTCCTATGCCCTGTGAATGCTGGTGAGAGCTTGGGCTCACTGCAGCAAGACTGAATATGAGCACAAAAAGAGTTGGGTTGAGTCTGTGGGATTGGCTCTGGAGCCATGTGTGGCCCAGCCCTGGGTGAAACGGGTCAGTGCCCTGATGGAAAAACTACATAAAGTTGGTTGGTGTGCACCACAATGTAACTGAGATATAAACAAGACCTTATACCTTATTTTCTGGATGGATGGATAACTTTGAATTTCAATAACTGCAGACCCTACCCAAGACTATTGATGACAACTTCCTTAAAGTGACTCCAGTGTGGATATTAGGTGCCAGTGTGAGCCCACTGTAAGCTGGCAATCCAGACTTCCTCCCATGTTCCTCTCAGAAGCCCTGTGGTCAAGGTGTTAAAGGGACTAGACTCCTCTGTGCACTGGAGCTTCCACACTCTCAGCCCTACTTACGCAACTGAGGATCTCAGGGTGGAGGCTTATCCTCAAGGAAAGGAAATGAGGTGGTGTGAATGCATCTGAGGTTGCTGGTCCCTCTTTGTGCTCCTCATGCTCTCAGCCCACTCTGGACCGACCAGCACTTTCTAAAGTCCTCTTCACCCTGGGTCCTTAGTTGGCCAGAAAATATCAGCCACTCTCTGCTGGAAGCAGAAGTCTTCAATTCACCATCAGAGCGGTAAGCTTCAATGCTAAAAAATACCAGTCTCTTGAACCCTGAGTTCAAGAGAGACAAGTTTCCTTGGGTTTTACTACTCTGTAGGAATGGTAAGCAGAGAAGTAAAGACACAGTGTTCAGTTGTGAATTCCCTCATCTTTTTTCTCCTTTTGTGCAGGGCTCTGAGAGTTTCTGGGCTGGAATGTTCAAAAGTGCCTTATCTTTTTTCATTTTGATTTTTTTGAGGTGGGGGGTGGGTGGCAGGAGTTAGGCATTGTTTCCTGGAAATTTAAGCATGTTACAATCAACAAGTCTTTGTTAGGTCATTGCTAACATAAATATCAACTTTTAAAGGACATCAGAGAAATTACTTTTCTAAAGATAAAACAAAAGATTAACGTTTTCCAAATGTGATCAACATTAAGCTTTATAAAACAAAGACGTTTTAAAATAAATCATGGTGACCAAACAAATGACCTTAGAATGACTTTGCCTCCTGCCATCATTAAGAAGTATTTTGAACCAGAGGTTGAATTCAAACATGAATCTCTTGGCTTTTCTTTTTGCTCTGTCCTTTGGTATATGTGTGTTCCCACTTTAATTCTCCCTTCCTTCAATTTCTTAGGGTTTGTGCCATCCCTGGCCTCTGAGCCAAATGCAGAGCTAATTCACATACCTCCTATTTTCTTAAAAATATTTTATTTATTTGTTCATGAGAGACACAGAGAGAGGCAGAGACATAAGCAGAGGGAGAATAAGGCTCCCTGTGGGGAGCCTGATACAGGACTTGATCCCAGGACCGCGGGATCACGATCTGAGTCAAAGGCAGATGTTCAACCACTGAGCCACCCAGGCATCCCCCCACTTCCTATTTCTACTTCCACCTCTATAATGAAAACTTCCTTAAATATAACATCTTTACAAATAAAAGGGTTTAATTTAGTATCAATATATTTGGAGAGGAAATTAATCTTCATGCTTACCTAACTATGTTCATTTGTTCAATCAAAAGCTATTATTGAGTAACTACTCTGGGATATGTAAGGGAACAAAACAGAAAAAAAAAATATATATATGATGTATAAGTCAAGGATATTGTGTGTGAGAAGGTCATAAAAGCCATGGAAAAAATAGAACAGAATAAGGAGACTGGGAATGGAGGATTAATGGAGGCAGAAGGTAGACCTCATTAAGGAGAAAGTGAGGGAATGAGTGGATAGATGCCTGGTTTAAGGGAATCTAAGATAGAGGAATCAGGTGGTACAAATGCTCGGAGGTGGTGGCAAGTGTGGGGTGTTCAAGGAAGAGGGAGGAGAAAGTTGTGCACGGAGTGGAGTGAGGGTAGGGAACATGGAAGAACCCAAATCAGAGAAGTGTAAAGGGTGGTATACCACGGAGGGCCATTTATCCATTACAAAGAGCTTGGCTTTCATTGAATGAAAGAGAAGTTTTGAGAAGTGGGGTGATTGAAAGGGCCATGATGGTTTCTGCTCCGAAAATAGATTTTAAGAGCCAAGGGAAGGACCAAAGAGATAAATTTGGAGGCAACTGCAAAACTGCAGGCAAGAATTGGGGATGGCCTGCACTGCTGGCGAGGGCCATGACCCCCTTGTCATGGGGTCACATGCTTGGGCCCTGAAGAGACCTGTAAAGTAGATTCATCAGGACTTGCTGATGGATTAGAAGGAATGTGTTGGGGAAAATAATAAAGCCCTGCCCATTCCCCACCAAATTATGCCAAGCAGAAGAAATGAAACACAGAAGAGTACATATTACACATTACACTTCTATGAAGCTCAATGGTTGGCTAAGTAACTTATGCTGGGAATCATAAACCATGTGTTTGAGACTGTAGGAATTTGATGGGAAAAGTGTGGGTAGGAACTTTCTGGGAAGAAATGCTTTCTTATGGTGTTGAGATGGTAATTACATGAGTGAGAATAATAATTAAATCAAATTCAACATTTAGACCTGTGGTTTTAATGGAGTGTTAGTTATTTCCCAGTAAAAAAAAAAAAAAAAAGTAAAATAAAGTCATATTCTCCCACATATGTAATCCCCTGGAGGCTTTGCCAGTGTTTCGTCATCAAACTTCCTAAAATAAATGATCTGTAGGGAAAATTGTTAATTTTAGGGCGGTAGGGGAGGGGTGGAGAATGATTACCAGCATGTCATCAGTGTATAGGTGATGTTTGAAAGTAGGACACTGTTCGGGAGGTCATCAAGAGAATGTGACTGCTGCTTGACAATCAAGCTGTAAGTCAAAGGCTCCTCACCTCTTCCCCTTTCCTTGGAATGTGGGTTCTGCTTGCTTTCTCTAAGGCTGCTCCAAGGGCATACACTGTAGAGAGCAAGTAGTGTTGAGACCATCTGGCTTCAGCAAGGACATGGGAGTATTCACTGACAATGACAATAGCATAATGCCTTTACCATCTCACCTATTTATTAACAAATTGAAATTTAAAGGAACAAGTAATGCAGTGTTCCCAAAGTGGGTTCAGATTCTATCGAGTTGTTTACAAAACAATCAAGCAAACTAACCAAACAAGAAAAAGAAACAAAGAAATAATTGTAAGTTAAGAACTTATTTTAACTTATGCTGAATTCTCAACACTTCCCCAGTGTTTTACACGGAAAGATCCAAATTTATCTTTTAGGGAAAGGTGAATAACTCTCCGCAGGGAAGTCCATGGTGAAAATAAGAAGTTGCTCTTTTTGCTCACTTATGGTTTATCTACTTGCGCTCTTGAAGATCTCTCAGTCTCACAGGCTTAATTTCATCTATATGCTGACAACTCCCAAATTTATATCCTTAGCCTGAAAGTGTTTCCTGAACTTTAGGAACAAGTAACCCAGTATTGACTTGCCATCTTCAGTCGTATATCTAATAGTTGTATGTCAAGCTGAATATGTCCTACACTGAGCTAATCTTATTCCAAAATCTGTTCCACCCGCAGTCTCCCCATCTCAATGAATAGTAACCCCTTTGTCCAGTTGCTCAGGCCACACCTTGGAGTCACCTCTGGCTGCTCTCTTTCTCTCACATCCCAGATCCTATCCATCAAGAAATCCTGTCTGCAATGGGTCAACATATAACCAAAATCCAATCTTCTCTCACCACCTACACTCCCATCTCCCACTCATCTGGATGACCATAGAGCCTCCTGACTTGTTCTCCTCCCTCATCCCTTGTCCTCCTTAAGGGTATTTTGAGCACCCATGCCATTCCTTGACTTAAAATCCTCTAACAGGGATCCCTGGGTGGCGCAGCGGTTTAGCGCCTACCTTTGGCCCACGAATCGAATCCCACGTCGGGCTCCCGGTGCATGGAGCCTGCTTTTCCCTCTGCCTATGTCTTTGCCTCTCTCTCTCTCTCTGTGACTATCATAAATAAATAAAAATTAAAAAAAATATATTAAAAAAATCCTCTAACAATTTCCCTCTCACTGAGTAAAAGTTCGAGTACTCAAGATGACTCATGGAGCTTTGCAGGATTTAGTTGCCAGACCTCTATCATTTCTTACTCCACTCAAGCCACATGGCTCCCTGCTGCCCCTCTGACACACCAGGCCTGCTGTGCTGGGGCCTCCACATTGCTGGCCCCTTCTGCCTGTATATCAAATGTCCCCTTTCCTGTTGTCCTTCCCAGGACCTCTACTTAAAATTCCATTTCTCCAACTCTCTTTCCTTCCCTCCTCTGCTTTCCTTTTCTAATGGTAACACCATCTAAAATCTTTTATAATTTTTTTTTACTTATTTATATTGTCTGTCATCTTTCTTCTCTGCCAGGATGTAAATTCCATGTGGGCAGTTATTTTTGCATGTCTTTGTCTGCTGCATTTGGTATACTAGATACCCCTAGTATCTGAAGCAGTTGACAGACATCTAAGAGGCCCTCACTGGGCGGTCTGGGTTCAGCATTCTGCTCTTCCAAGCCCTGTTGATGCAGAATTGGTATACAGGACCATGCTAATTATTAAAACACTGAAATATTTTCTTACTGATGAGTCAGTAACCCCTACCTCAGCATCCCTGTCCCCATAACACCCTCTGCTGTACTCCCTGGGGCCTCCCCATAATCTAGAAACCACAGGGTTAAGTCCAGCTCCTTTGCAGTGGCGGGTGTCCTTGCAGCTGGTCAGTGCCCATGTGATGTTGCTTCTGTCAAATATTTCAAGCATCACCTTTGCTCTCACCTAAGAAATGACCAATAAGCCTAGCTGGTTGGTTAAAATCTTAGATAGAAAAATTAAAATAAATTCAGAGAGAAAATTTACCTAAAAGTTTTTTGTTGTTGTTGTTTTTTTTTTGTTGTTGTTGTTTTTTTGGAGAAAAAGACCACAGAATTTGTTTTGGACAACTTGTTCCTAGAATCATTCTCCCTTGCTCCCCTGCCCCCAAATTAACAATTTTCTGTACAGATCATTTATTTTGGGAAGTTTGATGATAAAACACTGGCATGGTATCATGGTATCCCAGAAATGAATCTCGGTCTCTTGACTTCAGTACAATGCTGCTTTTATTACTTACGTGGGAGAATATGACTTTATTATTATTATTATTTTTACTGGGAAATAACTAACGCTCAATTAAAACCACAGGGCTTAAATGTTGAATGAGATTTAACGATTATACTCACTCATGTAATCACCATCCCAAACACCATAAGAAAGCATTTCTTCCCAGAAAGTTCCTACCCACCCTTTCCCCATCAAATTCCCACAGGCTCAAACATATCATTTATGATTCCCAGCTAAGTTACTTAGCCAACCATTGAGCTTCATAGAAGTGTAATGTGTAATATGTACTCTTCTGTGTTTCATTTCTTCTTCTTGGCATAATTTGGCAGGGAATGGGCAGGGCTTTATTATTTTTTATTTTGCAGTGAACTCAAATTCACTGGATGTGACCTTGTCGAGATTCATCATGATCATGGTATAATATCAGTGATTCCTTTTTTAAATTGCCTTTTCTTTATCCATTCTCCTGCTAAGAGACATTTGAATTGTTTTCTGTTTCTGATGTATGAACACGACATTCATAAATATTCTTTTGTAAGCTTTTAATGGACATGTGCTTTTACTTTTCTTGGGGAAATACTAAAAGTGAAAATGTGAAGGCACAGGGTAGATGTTCCTTAACTTTTGGTTTTGTTTATCAACTCACTGAGATGTACATGCAATAAAAAGAACACATTTTAAGTGTAAAATTCCAGAAGGTGTGGCAAATGTACACCATATGATACTATCATCTCAATTCAGATATCATCTCATAAATTTCTCTTATTCTCCCTTATAGTTAATTGACTCCCACAGCTGCCCTCCCATTAACTTTGCAGTTTTAGAACATTATAGAAATGGAATTGTACAGTCTATATTCTTTTACTCCTGCGTTTATCACATAGCCAGTTTCTGAAATCCATTCATAGTGTGTTCTTCCTTTTTTTTTTTTTTTTTGCTGAGTAGCACTTCATCATGAGAGAAAAGTAGTTTATCTATTTGTGTGTTGCTGGTCATCAAGATTCTATGAACATTTTGTAGGCATAAATTTTGGTTTCCTTTAGGTAAATCCTTAGGAGAAGAATTTCTGAGTCAATGGTAAGCAGTTACCGAATGGTTTTTCAGTCATTTATCATTTTGCCCTCCCACTAGGGATGTGTGGGGGTTCTAGTTGTACCACATCTTTGCCAACACTTGGTATTTTTGGTCTTTGTAAAGTCATGAAATAGAATCTCGTTGTAGTTTTGATTATTTACATTTCTCAGATAACTCATAATTTTGAGCATCTTTTTTATGTGTTTGTTGGCTATCGGTATATTTTGTGAAATTGCAGTTTGTCTTTTTCTTATTTTTTTTCTTATTTTTAAAATCAGGCTATTTGTTTTCTTCATATTGATCTAGATGAGTCAATTATAAATTATAGATACAAGTCTTACATCGGATGTATAAATTGTATTTTGTCTGCACGCAGTTTGGCCTATTCAAATTTTAATGTTGTCCTTCATTTTGATACAGTCTACATTATTAATTTTTCTTTCATGTTTACTGATTTTTATATTTAGTCTAAGAAATATTTGTCCTAGTCCAGTAGGAAAATTATGAAGATTTTCCACTGTGTAATTTTTTACAAATATGATCCATTTTATTTTTATTTCTGTGTATAATGTGAGGTAAAGATATGTCTTCCATCCATATAGATAGCCTGTCTTTCTATCATTATTTCTTGGAAACTATGTTTTCCTTATAGACTTATGTTGATGCTTTTATCAAAAATCAGTTTTCTGTATGTTTGAATCTATTTCTGGACTCTTTTTCCTGATCCTTTGATCTGTATGTTCATCCTTATGCCAATATCACACCATTTCCATTATTATAGCATTATATTAAGTCTCCAAGTCAGGTAATGTAATTTCTCCAACTCTATTCTTATTTTTAAACAACATTTTGGCTATTCTATGCACTCAAACTCTCAGGTAATTTTAGAATTCACACAGAAATTATAGATGCTGATTCTAATGTTGGGAAAATAAAGGCCACCAGGAGAAAGAAAGAGATACATGAAGTAAATGAAGGATGACACTTGCAGGCTGTAGGTTATAAAACAGTCATAAAGTGTTAGTCTTGGGGGGATTTTGGTTATAATTTAGTCATTACACATATGTGAACACTTAAGACTGCTGGCTAGTTTTCATATGGCCAGCATCTCTGTTTCTCCCTTCTCTCTGTTCTCAGTCCTTCTGGCTTGAAGGAGACTCTCTCCTTGGCCTCTGAGGTTCCCATGGGATGTTCCGAGAGTGCCTGGGGCCTCACCTCACCGTGAAATAGAACAGTAAAGCCAGAGTTTCTAGGGAGAGATGTACAAGCCCAGCACAAAGTACATTGCTCCCGTTGAGATTCATATACAAGCCTTTCCTTTCCAGATCAAACATTTCAACACCTAGTCGGTTGTACCAAGTCATTTAACAAACATTTTTAAGCATCTACTTTGTGCTGGGCACTATTCCTGGCCATGAGCTGTATCAGTGGACAAAACTCACAAAAAATACCTCCCTTTCTGGAGCTAATAATCTAATGGTGGAAAACAGAATACAAGCAAGAAACATAGTTCATAAGTAGAAAATTAAAAGTTGATGGATACCCTAGTAAAAGGCCAGAGCTGGATAAGAAGATAAGGGATGGGGGAGGAAATATTGCCATTTACAGTCAATTGGTCAGATACTCAAATGAATGCTTTGACACCAATGTTCATAACTGCACTATTCACAATAGTTGAAGGTAGAAGCAATCCAAATGTTCATGAATGAATGGATCGATAAACAAATTGTTGTATATTCATACAATGGAATATTATTCAACCACTAAAAGGGATGAAGTACTGATACATTCTTTAAGATAGATGAACACTTTGAATACACTATGCTAAATGAAGGTACTTACCAGATGATTCCATTTATGTGGAATATTCAGAAGAAGCACACTCATAGAGGCAGAAAGCAGACTGGTGGTTGCTAGGGGCTGGGAAATGAAAGGAAGGGGAAGTAATTACTAATGGGAGTGGGATCTTATTTGGAGTGATGAAAATATTTGGAAACTAGACAGAAGTGGTGGATCCACAGCATTGTGAGTATACTAACTGCTACTGAATTGTCACTTTAAACTGATTCATTTTATGTATTGTGAATTTAAGCTCAATAAGAAAAAAAATATTCAGAAGCAAAAGGAAGTAAGGAAGGAAGGAAAGAAAGAAAGAAAGAAAGAAAGAAAGAAAGAAAGAAAGAAGAAAGAAAATTAACCAGTCAGGGTAAGTCTTTTTGAGAAGGTACCACAAGAACATTGACTTTGGGGAGGTGAGAGAGTTAGCTTGGTAGGACACTGGAAGAAGCTGTCTAGACAGAAGGAAGAGCAAGCGTACAAACTGCACTGTTGTGTTCACAGTTGGAAAGGAGGAGTTGGGAAAATGATGAATAGCCTCAGACTGCATGGGCCCTCATGGGCTGTAAGAGGGTTTGCTCTTCCTCTGGGTGAGTTGGGAAGGTATTGGAGGCCTATACAATCTGATTGAGGTTTTAATAAAATTTCTGGAGCCTCTTTATTAGGAACAGCCTGAAGAGAACTGGTGGAAGAATGGGTAACTATTATAAGCTATTGTGGAAGTCTAGGTGAGAGACTATGGTGGCTAGGGAGAGGAAGGTGGCAGGGGAAGTGGGGAAAAGTGGTTACAAATAGCCTGTGTTTGAAGGCTAAACCTATAGGATGTCCTGATAGGTTGCAGATCAGATGTGTGAGAAAAAAAAGAGTCTACCACACATGGTGAGTTTTGGCTCAAGCAACTGGAGGGTTGGAGTTGCCATCACTGATATTGAAGAATGTGGGAGAAGTTGCTTTTTTTAGGGGTAGGCAGGGAAAGAGCATTGAGAGCTCCTAGAGTTTGAAGTGTGGCAAAGAAGAATCAAAAGATAAATACTTTGCCCACGGTGATGCAGTGGATGGTACTGACCACAAAAGCCTTCTCCCAAGACCGCCTATCATCACACAGGACCTGTCCCCCCATCTGTTACAGGTTCTACAAACACCCATCAGGAGAAATGGGAGGAAAGTGACATCCAAAATACTCTCTAATGAAACGGGGCAAAGATTTACTCTGCTTATTCTTGTGTTACTGAGTGAGAACCTGACTCACTTGGATTCATGTATGTGTAACATAACAAAAATGTCCTCACTTTTGACTTGGTTTATAGTTAAGAACAGCCCATACATAGCCAGGTCTGGAGTATGATACTTACATCATGATTTAGTTATGACACCAGGCAAGACAAATGGAGAAGTCTTGCACCATATCTTGTCAGTTATGAAATATTTGAGTGCCACAGGCCAAATGCAAGTTGCTAGCTATTACTCTGAAAAATAAGGGCTTTGGGTTTTTGTTTATTTTTTTTTAGCAGAAATGTCAGAGAATTAGATCATAAATAGGGACACACTAGATTTCAAAATTATAACCCAAAATCAGAGGACAGAACAAAATTGTGTCCAAATTAGGTGAGATTAATTTTTAAAATGAAAAGTAGTTCTGAGAAATCTTAAAAAGAAGGTACCTGCTAGAGAAACAAGCAGACACTGAAAGCTTTCTGCTTGATAGAAGTTAATGAGTGCTCAAAATCTCTGTTTTATTTATTGGTTAGAAGCCCTTGCCTTTCACATTTTGTCTGACTGAGCTATTATGACTTACCATATGTTTATGTTGGATGGTGTCATAGTAGTGAGCAGCCAAAGTGGTTTTAGTTATTTATAAAAAAGAAGCTTTTGGGAAATTAGACTAGCTTATTTTGTTTAATAACCCAGCCCACAATTATAAGAAAGAAAGCTTTACGGCTCTATTTTTTTCTTTTTTAGTTGATATTCAAGAAAAAAAAAAAAAAAAAAAGAAAGCCTTGGCTTTGAGGTTCAACAAGTTTGGTTTTAACCCTAGCCGCAAGTGAATGAGTTTGGTGTGATGATTTAACCAGTCTCATCCATGGCTTTTATTTTAGTATATAAAATTTGAATGGTATTGATAAAAAACACTTCAGAACTTTGAGTGGAAGGACTTAATCATTGAGTGAATTACTAAATTATCTTACAATAATCATTAGATTTTACTAAATGCTTCTGTAAGCTTTTATGATCATGTCAAAATTCTAACTGAAACCTTATTTTTAACTAAGAAATCTTATTTGAAACTAGGAAACCCATGGAAGTGTGGTCTAGTCTCACGAAGAAATGCCTACATTTAATCAAAATTTTTGAAAGATATTTTAGTATGCGAAATAAAAGTTCATCTTCAAGTATAAGAACATTTAGGTTCATATTATTTTATTTAACAAAATGCTATCTAGAGTTTAACCATGCTCTGGGCACTGTTCCAAGGTCACCTGCTCCTGATTCTGTTATCTCAGCGTGAAACTCATACGATCTTAATAATGAGAGCTTGGACAACTAAATTGAGAATAGAAATAAGCAGACCCAATCCCTCAAATTGACACCAAACGTCACATGATAAATCTCCTAACCATGACAAGACTTTGCATTTCTTCCTCTCAGAGCCTGTGACTGATGTCCAAATTATGACTGAAACCCCATGCAGATGGAGATGCCTGCTCAAGAGCATTGTCAGCCACAATGCTGGGGGGAAAGAAAATCTACTAGAACCCTTTGTTAGCAGCACCTCCTCTCGCCACCTTGCTCACTCAGTGGCAGTGTGACCTCGTGGTTAGGTGTCTAGCCTTTAGAGACAGCCTGCTTGGGTTCTGTCTCTTAGCAGTATGTGACTTGGCCAAGGTGCTCAACTTTTCTGGGCCTAAGTGTTCTTATCTATAAAATGGGCATTATTACAATAGCACCTGCCTCCCTGGGTGTTGTGACAATGAAGGAGTTAACACATGTAAGTCACTTAGAACAGAATCTTGGCACAGAGTGAGTTCTAGACAAAGCTTAACTATTATCATTATATTATTGTGTGGGTCTGCAATTAGTCCCTGAATCCTTTGGGGATGTGATAAGTTTTAAAAATGAGTTGCATTTACTCATAATAGAGTCACTCCATCTATGCATAGCTGAAATCTAATTTTGCAATTAACATGTGTTTTGCATGGAGTCGAAGAGTTGAAGGTATGGTCTTCCTTATAGGGCCTCCCGTGGTAACCTTCTTACTCATAGTTTCCCTCTATGCTCTCGAACTCGTTAGAAAAATTTCCCTTCTCCATCCAAACTGAAATGAGTCCCTACAGGGACTTAGAACTGAGGAGCTGAGATGCCGGGGAATCTGGCTTTGAGCATTTACAAATTTCTGGAAAGTCCAGCTTCCTTCTTGTTGCTTGTCTCCTCCTTTGTTTTTGGAACTGTCTACATCAAAGCTGCCAAAACTAGATGAGCTTGCTTGGCTAATGTCTGCCAAATGAAGTGTTGAGGGATATCTGGAAAGGCCAACCCAAAGCACCAGGATTTCAGTATCATTGAGAACCCGATGAGTAATAATATTAGGGCAATAAACAGCCAGTGTTATTTAGTTTGAGAAACTGATGCTAAAATAAGAGGAGGTAGTTTGATTATTTCCTCTTAAGGCATTACTCAGTGTTGTCCTTATGTTTAAATATTTATGTACCAAGGTCAAGAATTCTTGGTACATGATTCACCAGGACTTTTGAACAGTCATAAATCGTGGCTAAAAATCAAACTTCAGTGTGGGTGGAGTGATGAATTTCAGGACGTCTTTGAGTGTCTCCTCTTCAAAATATAAGAGAGAGGCCATACACCTGAGGAGTCTTCAGGGCAAGAGACTCGGGAGCTGGAAACTATTCCTTGCTCAGTCACAGACTTGGATTTTATTCCCTTCTGCCTTTCAGTTTGGGTAAGCCTCAATTACTTATCTAAAGTTTATAATAAAAACTTGTCCATATAAATAATAGGAAAAGTGCCAACAATTGATGTTTAGCGGAAATGTGCTTTCTTGAACTATATATATATATATATATTAAGCGATGTTGTATCTGTCGCTCTGTTTGCCAATTTCTGTATTAGTTCAATCCCTCCCGTGCCTTTTTAAGAAAAAAACATCTAGTTAAATTTTTCTTTTTTGAAAGGAAAAAGAAAAGCATGTGATATTTTTCACAGACCTTCGACAATTCTTAGAAAAATTTTGGTGAATCTTGGGGACAAGCTGAGGCGGGACACATTTTGTGTAGTGTCTAGGGCAATCACTTGATTAACACTTTACCAATCACTTTCCTATATTTTTAGTTGCTTTGTGATGACTACCTGTGTATGTGTCTGCATGTGGGTCACACATGTGTGCAGGCAAGTCCCCAGCCTATGTGGATATCTGTGGATTTATGTTAGCATTTATAACATTGTATTTTCTAGGGTCTGTTGAAATATAGTTTTAATTTGTTTCAAAAATGACAACTACTTTTCTTTCCTCCTAATTCATCTTCTTCCAGTCCATTCTCATGATACTAAGAAATAGTACAACTATTGCAAGGCCTCTGTTGTCCAAAGGTTCAGTAGGAATAAATGCAACCTCTCATCAACCTCCTAGGGGAGACCTTCACCATCATATGTCACGGATTCACCTTGAATAATCTCAACAAGCAAGTTGCTCAAGTTACTAACACTTGTTCTGGATTGATAAACTGACAATGAGACTTTGGGTCTTGGCACTTCTGACAATTCTTGAACATTACACAGAAGCTAAGTTTAGTAAGTACTGCTTTTCTTTCTTTCTTTCCTTCTCTTTCTTTCTTTCTTTCTTTCTTTCTTTCTTTCTTTCTTTCCTTTCATTCTTTCTTCTTTCTTCCTTCCTTTCTTTTTCTTTCTTTCTTTCTTTCTTTCTTTCTTTCTTTCTTTCTTTCTTTCTCTCTCTCTCTCTCTTTCTTTCCTTCCTTCCTTCCTTTTTCTTTCTTTCTTTCTTTCTTTCTTTCTTTCTTTCTTTCTTTCTTTCTTTCTTTTAAAATTTATCTATTCATGAGAGACACACACAGAGAGAGAGAGAGAGAGGCAGAGACATAGGCAGAGAAAGAAGCAGGCTCCCTGTAGGGAGCCTGATGTGGGACTCAATCCCAGGACCCTGGGATCACGCCCTGAGCCAAAGGCAGACGCTCTTCCACTGAGCCACCCAGATGCCCCTAAGTACTGCTTTTCAACTAAAATTGTAAAATTGTAAAATTAATTCCAAAAACATTTCCCTTTTTTTTAAAAAAAGATTTTATTTGAGAGAGAGCATACATAAGCTGTGGAAAAGAGCAGAGTCAGGGGGAGAAGCAGACTCCCCCTTGAGCAGGGAGCCCAATGTGGGACTCCATCCCAGGATCCTGGGATCATGATCTGAGGGGAAGGCAGACGCTTAACCAAATGAGCCACCCAGGCACCCCATCATTTAACCTGTTTAAAACTGCTTGCTTCTGGTTGTTCCAGTTGAACTGAAACCTGGAAAATTCATTTATGCTCTACAGCCATTCTGTACTACAAATCTATAAGGAAAAATTCTTCACAACAAATATATCATAATTTTAGCTTTACATAATTTTAAAACATGCGTAGGAGGCGCTGTAAGCATTTGTTGCCCTGCAGCATACTTCCTAGAGACGGATGTGGCTGCTTTCCCACTGGAGCAGTGAAGGAGGGTTAGCTCCAAGTTAACTCTATCTGTGGTACCCATCAGAACAGTTCATAAAAGATCTTCATCATTTACTATTCTTTCTCAGTGACATGTCACAAAGAGTGGTTGATTTCTAGACCTAATCGTAGAAGGATAGAATATAGCAATTATAATGTCCTTCTAGATCATTTCAGGATCAGATTTATGTGTTGTTTGTTTCTTGTATTTGCAGGAAAATCATCTTGGGGGCTGGAAAATGAGGCTTTAATTGTGAGATGTCCTAGGCAAGGAAAGTCTCGGTATTCTGTGGATTGGTATGACTCAAAAACCAACGAAAGTATAACCACGCAGAAAAGAAATCGTGTATTTGCCTCGGGGGAACGTCTTAAGTTTCTCCCAGCTGAAGTCAAGGATTCTGGAATTTATACTTGCATTATCAGAAGGTATTAACCAGGCAGCCACCATGATCTTTGTGCTTGTTCCCCTTCCTTTGATAGTTGATGGCGTGAGCTCTCCTCCCTTTCCTTCCCTTTCTAGACCTTTGTGGGACTGTTGATTTTATAAAGTGGTTTAAATAGAAGAGTACTTCTAGAAACACCATCAGGTTGGGGTTTGGGTGATTATGAACTATTTAGAGGGAGAACTGCAAAAATTAACTTGTAGCCAATTAGGAAATGACTTAGCTTTCCTAGTGACCAAGAGAATTGAGAGCAATATCTCACTTTGGCTGGAAGTAAGAACAAACTAGCAAAAAAGACCCAGCAATCTGGATGTCAGGCATCAAGGAGGCCTAGGGTGGGTGCCAAAGGGCAGTTACCAATGGCTTAAACCTGAGAGGTAAGCTGAGGGGGGTTATGTACAATCGTGTGCCTGCGGATTACTTACCATACATATACATCTTTAAATGTTTTGATCTTGTGCTTGGATTTGGTACACTATATCAGATGAACTACATCAAAATGCAGTTAGACACCTGGGTTCTGAGGTCAGACCATTTTAGTTTCAAATTTGAATTCTGTTGGCTGTGTAAAGCCAACAAGTGACTTTTCTGTCCCTCTGTTTCCTTATCTATAGAATACATATGATAATACAGCCTACCTCAAAGCATCCCTATGAGAATAAAATGATGTCATGTTAGTACCATGAATGGTCCATAGTGAACTGTCAATAAATACCAATTATCTTTATAATAGTCTGTTCTTGGCATGACAGCAGATACAGTGTATAAAGAAATGGCAAGGGAGTCATTTTCAGGGCTACCGGAGGGGTTATGTTTTATCTCAAATGCAACACAAAAAAGTATTTAGAACTCTAGATTTTAATAACTGTTTTTAAATAAGAAAAGAACCCCAGTACATCAATTATTTGAAGAAAAAAAAAGCAGTGTTACATAAAAGCTAGAATTGGATAAAGTCATTTCATAATGCTGAGTAACTTTTTAAATCATTTGACTTATTTTAGTAGTCCTACCACCAATAAGACTGGATATGTGAACGTCACCATATATAAAAAACAACCAGATTGCCGTATTCCAGATCATCTGATATATTCAACAACATCTGGATCAGAAAAAAATTCCAAAATATATTGTCCTACAATTGACTTCTACAATTGGACAGCACCTGTTGAGTGGTTTAAGGTAACAGGAAATTTGGGGGGAAATGGATGAGAATTATACAAAACAGGTGCAAGTAAAGAGTTGGCAAAAATGGAATGGAATTTTTCATTTCAGAATTGCAAAGTTCTTCAAGGACCAAGGTTTCACATACACAGGACCTTTTTGCTGATTGACAATGCAACTAGCAAGGACACGGGTGATTATACATGCAGATTTATGCACAATGAAAATGGAATCAATTACAGCGTGACAGCAACCAGATCATTTGTTGTGCAAAGTAAGCTACTGAATTTAAGAAAATAGAATATTTGAAAAAAAATAATGTAGGAGGAATTGTGCCCTTCTTGTTGATTTTCCTATAGACTCCTAGGGGACACATTCCGAACCCCCTACTGGATGCCTGAAACAGGGGATAGTACTGACCTTATATATACTACGTGTTTTCCCATCCATGCATACCTATGATAAGGTTTGATTGATAAATTGAGCATGGTAAGAGATTAGCAATAATAACTAATAATGAAATAGAATGATTACAATATACTATGATAAAAGTTACCATAGATCTTAGCAAACTCAGTGTATGATTATTTTTTTCCTTATTATGTCGAGAACTTTCACCTTTTCACTTAAAGCCTCTCTTTGGCTTTTCTGCGTTGCCAGCATCATGATTCTTGTGCATACTTGAGTAAGATAAGGGTCACCTGAACACAAGCCATGTGATACCATCAGTCTGCTCATAACTAAGATAGCTACTAAGTGACTAATGGGCATGTGGCAGACACAGTGTGGATGGCTGGACCAAGGGCCTATTCACGTCCTGGGTAGGACAGAGTGGCACACTGTGAGATTCTATCATTCTCTTTAGAACAGTGAGCAATTTAAAATTTATGAGTCGTTTCTTTCTGGAATTTTCAATTTCATCTTTTTGGGCCAAGATTGACTGTGAAAAGTAAAACTGGGAATCGGGAGCACTACTATACTTCATGATCCTCCCTAAGATGTCCTCCGGCTTCAGCTTATTTGAACATTCTCTACAATAGAGCAAAGAGCTTTTCTGAATGCACAATCAAGGGACATCTGGGTGACTCAGTGAAAGAGCATCTGCCTTTGGCTCAGGGCATGATCCCAGGGTCCTGGGATCAAGTTCCACATCGGGCTCCCTGCAGGGAGCCTGCTTCTCCCTCTGCCTATGTCTCTGCCTCTCTGTGTGTCTCTCATGGGTAAATGATTAAAATCTTAAAAAAAAAATAAATGCACTATCAAGATTTAAGAAATTTTAGAGGGAGATTATGCTACTAATCTAAAGCCAGATCTGTTCTTTCCTCTATGACTTAACTTTTCAAAGATGGCATGATCTGAATGTCAACTTAATAAACTTTTTTGGATGGCAATACAAGTATTTGCAGAGCCAGATTAACTTTTCTTTTCCCAATTTGTTGTCAGAAGTTGTGTAAATAGAAAAAAAATCCATTTAATCTCAAATATAATTAACTGGATTAGAAATTTAGTGACAAGTTCTATAAAGGGATAGAAACATATTGTGTGGTTTTTAACTGTCAGCCTGAAGCTGTCAGGAGGCAATAAATAAGCAAATTTGAAATCAAAGAATTGCAACAAATTTGGGTAGGAACCCAAATAGTGTCCCACTAGGGAGCAAAAGTCAGGGGTTTTTAAAGCAAAAAGGGAATGCCTGTATACTTTGTTTACTAAGAATTCTGTTGGGTATTGGCAGTGGAAAGCTAATCTTTACTAATATAATTGGTGACTAAGGCTATCACTAAGTGAGTCTCTTATTGTACCAAGTTGCAGATGTTTGAGCTCAGTCTTGGAATATTTGTGGTCTGACTAGTTCAAAAATTCATAGTTCCACCAGTGAGGACATGGGACCTATCTCCTTAATGGCTTCTTGGCTCTATTCCAAAACCTTTTGGCGTAAGTGGCACCATTCTATTTCACCTTTCGCACAATCCTGGTTTGCAATAATGTGTACATTATCAAGGACCTCAAGTAGATAATTTGATTCTAAAAAGTGTTTTTTGAATATTAAAGTCTATAAGACCCTATTCAGAGGAAATACCTCACAACCACACCTATCAAATCTACAAGGAATCAGGGTTTCCTTAGCATCACTTAATCCATGGATACAGATGAAGTAGCACCAGTGTGTGTGTGGCAGATTTCTCAGGGTAAAGTGACCGTGGAGACAGGTTTTTGTTTGGAAGGTTTACAGAACCTACTGAAACTGCTCTACCACTGTAGAGCACCGGACCACATTTCTTTTGATGTTTCTTATTGTTTAACATTGAAACCTGCTGGGATCTTTAATCACACTGTCCTGAAATAAATGGGAATCAAGGGGTGTAGGAATCAGCAGTGCTCCAGAAAAGCCCTTTCACTGTCTCTAGGCATGGGTGCCACAGCCAATTAGAATTTCCTTACGGGATGGGCCACAATGGTGGAAATCTGTGAGCGGAAATTATGGCTTACATGTTTGTCATATTCATAGGGCTTTTTCTTTTTTTCACTCAAAAAGCATTTAAGTACATGCTAATGTTTCATGGGACTTTTAAAATCTTCTTTACTGTAATGTTGTGCTTATTCTGTAGAATTATGGTTTTCTAGCAATTGCCAGGTCATGCAATTTATTTGATGTGTTGGTCTAACATTTGTTTTATTTATTTATTTTTATTTTTTTAGATTTTTATTTTTATTTATTCATTCGAGACACAGAGAGAGAGACAGGCAGAGGGAGAAGCAGGTTCCCATGCAGGGAGCCCGACGTGGGACTCGATCCCGGGTCTCCAGAATCAGGCCCCCAGGCTGACGGCGGCGCTAAACCGCTGAGCCACCGGGGCTGTCCTAACATTTGTTTTAATGATATAAAATAGATCAGGAAATATCAAAGAGTATCATAGGTAGTAAGATAAAGTATTACATGAATGTTTTCTTTTTCATTTGTGTGTGTATCTATTGCGGTGGGTCATTGTCAGAAAAATTTGAGGAGCATTGCCATGAAATAGGATAGAAATATGAAAATGCAAGCTTCAAACTGATGACCATCCAATGCTATCTTAATATTAATATTCTCTTTGTCTTTGATTTAAGATGAGGAAAGCCTTTCTTGGTTTCCAGTAATTCTAGCGCCTCCACAAAATGAAACAAAAGAAGTGGAAATTGGTAAGAAGACTTTAAGAATGCTATAAATGTTACCTGGAGAATCCTTCCATATGACCCTTGGTCTGAATTCCCCAGGCATGGGTCAGGCAGTTAACAGAATGGACCTTGGGGATTTAATGAAATGTCACGTAAAGAAGCATCCGCCCGGGGCACTTGCTAATATTAGGAATGCCCAGCATTTACATTTGTATTGTACTTGTAACTTGTGGTGCTTTCATAGTACTATCTTATTTCATTCTTACTTCTCTCCAGGAGGCAGACATTGTTCTCAATTTATACTTGTGGATACTTTGGGTCCAGTAGGATCAATAACATGCCCAAGGTTGTGGATAATCAATGATAGGATAAGAACTCAAACTTTCCGACTCCACCTATCTCTGCCTTCTCTGGTTCCCCACCAGAAATGAGATACAACTCAAAGTTTTTGGCCTAAAGACAAGTCCCTTCAAGAACTGGTTCCCACCGTATCCTGGACCATCTGCAACTATTAACCCCACGTGCCCCGTGTCCCCACCACACTGGCCTCCTCACAGTTGTTACACTGATGGGCAGCATTTCCACATTCTTTCTTGCTTTTTGTCCATTTGTTCCTCCTTCTCATCTCTCAACACTGAGCTCAAATACCATTCCTCATGCCACTTTCCTTACCTCCCTCTGGGAGCCCTATCCAGAGCCTCCATCCAGTCAGGTCCAAGGAAACCATTTCCGTGTAGAGCATGGCAGACCTGCTCCCTGAAATGACATCTCCCTCTGTATTCCCATGTCATTTGTCAATCTTTCTATAGAAGACTAGAATACCTTGTGTTTTAATCATTTGTGTGAACGGTTATCACCTTCTGAGACACTCTGCATTCCTCATCCCTCTTCAGATGCATTATTTCTTGACCCAGGAACCAAGGGCTCAGTGAGGGATGGCTGAATGCATGTTCCCAGGCAGGAGGGCAGTCCTAAGCTTTCAGTTCAGGGAGGAGGAAGCCTCAAGCAAAAGTTGTAATGGAGAATTCTCTTGAACAATTAAATACTGGGATTGGAGCTCGGTCAAGTTAAACACAGTTTTACCAACATAGTGGCTTCCAGAGAGATGAAGATAATTCAATTAAAGGAGAAAGGTGTAGAAGAGAGAAGTTACAAAGAAATTCTAATTTAGAGTAAAAAGAAGCCCCATCTTCTAATGTGGAATTGATGAAACCAGAGTTATTTCCCCCTTAGTTAATGCAATAGGTGAGAGGGGAGTGGGAGCAGAGTTTCCTTCAAACCATGACCAAAGGGGATAGAGGTGAGGTGAGGGCCCAGGACATGGAGGTGCTGATGATAAGGAAGGGGAATGGGATCAGTTCCTGGCACACACAGGGGGTTCTATTTTTTTTCACCCTAAATGCAATAGTATTGACAGAACTGAATGTTATTGGTGAACTTCTTCACTTCTCATCTAGGAAAACCAGCAAACATCCTCTGCTCTGCTTGCTTTGGGAAAGGCTCTCAGATGATGTCTGGTGTCCGGTGGTTGGTGAACAGAACTACAGCTCAGAACTTTGGTGAAGCAAGAATTCAAGAGGAACGAGAGCCAAATCAAAGGTATTTTTATACGAAAGTGAAAATATCCCCACACAGTTTGCAGCAGCCAAGTAAGCACTAAAAGTAACAGGTTGCCCTTTCAGTTTTAGCAATGAGATGACGTGTCAGAGCACCATTTTAAGAATAAATGACGTGAGAGAAGAGGATTTATCACTGCGGTATGACTGTCTGGCTCAGAATTTGCATGGCAAGATACGGCACACCGTAAGATTAAAGTGGAAAAGTCCAAGTAAGGAGTGCTCCCGAGACTTGGGTCACCCGAGTCAACTGCATCAACTGAGATAATTTTCTTAGGGAACAGTGTGCTGGAGTGTGGCTCCAGGGCGGGTGTTCCCCGACAATGGAAGTGTCCCATCTCATAAAATGTGCTCCTCCTCTTAAGGACACTGACCATTTGTAGTATGGGTCCCCTAGTTGCCTCTACAGCTTTACTTCCCCCTGCCCACCTGCCCCCCTCTGTTCTCCCTTCTGTCATCCCGCTCCTCTCCCTCCACTACTCCCCTCTTCTCCCTCCTCTTCCTTCTACTCCTTCTCTCCTTCCTCCCCCCAACCTCTCCTCTCCCTCCATCCCTCCTCCTTCTCACTCCTCCCACCCTTTGCCTCCACCCCTCCTTCCTCTCCTCCCCTTCCTCCTCCTCTGCCTTCTCTCCCTCCTCCACCACTCTCCTCCCTGTCCCCTCCCACCTTACCTTCTCTCATCTTAGTTCCTCTTTAACACTCAACTGCCTCCTTGGCTATCCTTCTGGTTTCATCAGCTCTCTCTGCCTCACTATATATGAAAGACAACACACTAACTGTAAACCGTTGAACATGCTGTTACCTTTCATGACTTTTATGACATGTTATAAACATGTCCCTTTTATCATTTTTTTTTTGGTCATAAAGCATGCACATTTTGTTAGTGAGGCTGGCAAAGTGGATGAAAAGGGGAAGTACTTAACTACTGCCCATCCCAGTGCGAACATCTTAGACACTACTTTGTAATAAGACATCATGTGCTATCGTTGCTGAATTTCAGAAAATAGCAAATTTATTTATTTATTTGTTTGTTTTTTTCTACTTGCAAGCCTAACGTATTTACTGTCTGGGCCTTTCCAGAAATAGTGAGCTCCCCCTGCAAAAAAAATTATTTGTGTGCTAACACTATACTGTCTTATTTACCGTATCTTTACAATCAACCTTAAATTTGGGTAGCATGAGTCTTCTTATTTTGTTCTTCATCAAGATTGTCTTGGCTATTCTTCAGCCTTCATATTGCCACATAAAAATTCTCTTCAGATGTATTTTGATTATAAACATGTTTTTCTACGAGTTATGTAGAAAGTTTTGCAACTTATTTTATAATTACTTAATTTATAGTAGAAATATTTCCATGATATGAAATGTTCTACACCAGCCTTTGTAAAGGCTTCATAGTATTCAGTTATACAGACAAACTCCCATTTAATTCAACAAATACATTGTTTGACTACATGTCTCTCTTTTTCTGTCTTTTTAAAAATTCAATTTATTTAAGCTAAAACAAGGAAAAAGAAAATAGTTCACTTATTTCTCCCACCTCCTCACCCCTTTCTCTGGAACTACAATCTAGATACAGGTGAAATTCACAGGAAATCTAGTAGCTCAGCTCATTTCTTTACTGTATCTGTTATTCAACATGCAATTCAGGTACCTTTTATGAAGAGCCTTCCTTGGCCATTAGTTTGGAGTACATCTGTTTCTTTCAGTTGTTCCCATAGGGCCCTGTCCTATCTCTACACTCATCACACTTACAAAAATCTGTTTGGGAGTCTGCTGAACGTGACTATAAGCTCCAAGAGGGCAGGAATGACATCTCATTCGTCTTTGTGTCTTGGTCTATAGTGCAATGCCTGGTACCTAGCATGCACTCAACAAACATTTGTTGAATGAATAAATGAACACACACCAAAGTTATCAAGAAAAACCATTTTTTGTACATCTCCATGGCTCTAGCTTATAAGGCTTAATTATTCAACGAAATAACAATTTACATTTATGTTTGTTAAGCTGGATAACCTTCCCAGTGACTTCAAAAGGCCAAATTACTTATAACTTCCCTATAGGTTTATCTGAATCTAGCATGCCTTTAATGACTTCATTATAATTTGATGCAATAAAAGATAATTATAAAAAATAGGAAGCTGATTATTCTTCAATAGATCACATTCAGACACTATATATAATCTTTTAAAATGTAACATTCTCTTTCACAAATAATCAGCAGCATATGGAAGCAAGGTGCGGAGAATGATCTGTCTTGGGTATAGGTAACAAGAGGACACATTGTCTGTAAGAATCCAAAACAGTAATAAGACCATCAGAGAGTTTTTGTGCTTTTATTTTTTTAAAGATTTTATTTATTTATATGAGAGAGAAAGAGCACAAATGGGGGGAGCAGCAGAGAGAGAGAGAGGAGAAGCAGACTCCTCTGCTGAGCAGAGCTCGACTCGAGGATTGATGTGGGACTCAACCCCAAGACCCAGGGTTTATGACCTGAGTCAAAGGCAGATCTTAACTAACTGAGCTACCCAGGCAGCCCAGAGTCATTGCACTTTTAATCCTCACCTTTCCCATTGCTAACCAACGTCAGTAATGACACATTCCTCCTCTGGGGGGCAGAGTGCTTCTTCCTCCCACCCCCTTGGTATGTCACTGCTTGCAGTGATGTCAGCAAAAATAGTTTTACAAGCATTTCCTTCCTGAGCACCTGTCAACTTCCTCCCTTGTTTGCATTTCCAAGCAAAGACATCCTGTTTGTTAGATGAAGTATTTAATCCAGTATAAAAGGGCGAGGGGGAGAAAAATATGATATTTTTACACTTGTTATTCCATGCACAACTATGTGGAAATTACTTAATGTGTTTGTCACTTAGCCACGGGAAATTAAACCCTCAGTTGATAACCCTAAGTGGAATTATAGGCTGGATTAACTTGGATAAACATACAGAGGCACAACCTGATGAAAAAAAAATGGAGATGATGGAAAAGGAGGCCACCAATTTGATGTGTTTGTGATTAAGTCTCTACTTGAAGTGGTGCTTGGGATTTTTGCTTTAATTCAGACTTAAACCATCAATTTGTAAGTTTTTTTAAAAACAAAGAGAATCATGATATTGAGTGCTATCAAGTTCCACGGGTTGCCAGGTTTCACGCCAGGACATATGGACCATGTCACAATGTTCTATCTGGGCAGTCTGGTGGTGGGAGCTGGCAGAGTGGATCCTTGAGGAGAGGGGAAGCCGTGCCCCCAATCCAGCACTGTCATTGCCTCAACATCCCTACAATGTAAGCCTTGCTTACGTTGTCACGTTGTGAATGTTCTCTGATTATCTGTGTATTGGAATTGTTTTCATGTTACATGTACTTAGTGACTTTTTTCCTTCTAGTTTCTTTGTATGTATTACCGTCCCCCTGTTTTTCTTCAAATTAACATGGTTATGCTCTGTTTCGACAACTCTGGACATTAAACAAAAACTTGTTATGGCAGTTTGTCACAATGAATTCCTTTATTTCTCATCACAAAATAAAAGAAATCGCAATATTGTCTCAAATTTCAAAAACAAAAACTTTAAAAGCTTATGTTCCCAAATTATTTGATGTGATTAAATAAATATTTGATACTCGTAATGATAGTAGTACACATTTATTCATTGTTTCCTTTGGACCTGTCTAATTATTTTCCACTTAATTTCTTATGTATTGGAATAATATTCCATGAGGAAGAGACTGTTACTATCATCCAGTTTTGCAAATAAGGAAACTGAACCCAAGGAGGTTAAATATCTTACCAAGTATTATAGTTAGAGCCAGATTCAAACTTAGGTGGTGTTTTCCTGTTTACAAACACTTTCAGAAAGTATTTAGTGTTTAGCTACCACACAGGGAATTATTTATACACGTATAAAGTCGTTAACAAAAAGATATTGAACTCGAACTTTCATTCCTGTCTTGGATTAACTTCTTTCCTCCAAGTGGCCAACCACATGCACAGTCACTTCACCAGGATCCTCCTAAGATATGTAGGTTCCCAGAGGGCATCCAGATGGGACTTTTAGAGAGAGAGAGAGAGAGAGAGAGAGAGAGAGACCTGGAGGGGAAGCCTGTTGAAATGCTTAACTTTGGGAGTATTTATCATTTAAACTGATGACAGTACAGATAGTAAGCTCTGCCAATTTGCAACCTCCACCCCCCGCCCCCTGGTTTTGAATCTCTTCACCTGGCCATTCTTGATTTCATGATGCTGGATACTCAGGATGCTGATGAGCTATGGGAGGAATCTGTGAATATGGATGAATGATTTTCTATGACAAAACTGGGAACCCGTGCTCTGAGACTTCAGATAAAAATACGGGGGGAATGCTAGAATAGCCAAATCTTTGAGCTTCTTGTCACATTCATCCTTAAGTGGGACTACTTGTAAGTGGATACTTAATTTTAAAGAGAGAAGTAAACTTAAAACAGCCAAAAATACCATTAATGAGTACAATTCTTGTATTCAATTTGTATGTATCTGTTGCAAGTCCTTGAAATCGGAAACCATCTTGTGCATGCACTTTGTGGGGCAGTGAGTACAGGACACAGTTCCGTGATGAGAAAAGGAAGAGGTGTGTTTAGAACCTAGAGCCCCAGTAATTTGACTTCCTCATCAATTATGCTTTAGAGACTTACATGATCCTGGTTTCTTCCCTGCTTTTCTATGCAGTAAGACCCCAGGACCATTTGATTCGTTCTCCTTAATGCCCTAACACCAGACATATCCGTTCCTCTGTCATTATTACACAAATCTGAACCCTCCTTATCTCTCACAAGTGTTACAAAAACTTCCCATTCATTTTTCTCTTCCCACAGAAACAAATCTTCTGCTACCTTTAGATTAGTCTTGCTTGTCAACCACTTTCATTGTTAACACCCCACCCAACACTCTTCAGTGGCTCCTGGGACCTTTCCAAATAAAGGCAAAATCCTTAATAGGAGCCCCAAGTCTGGCCAGAACCTAGCCCTGACCCACATTTCTTATTGCGTCTTCCACTAATTCCCCAAACTGGAATATCCCAGTTCCTCAGAGAACATACCCCATCTCTGCCCTTGGGCTTACAGCAGGAGTACATTTGAGAGGAGTGCATTTTCCTTATCTTGCAGTTCTATAAATTTTAACTATTCTTCAGGGACCTCATCCTGCAAGAAGCCTTGCTGGCCCAGTCTAGCATGGAATGAGCACTCCTAAGAACCTCTACCAACTCAAATTACACTTTTAGCTCCTATCTTAGTTAAGTTTACATTTGCCTCGGCACCTTTTATGCTTTGAGCATCCCCTAGGATGCCTAGCTCACTGCCTTGCACAGAGTAGGCACTCAATAAATGTTCACTAACTGATTCTTAAAGCAGCCATGGAAATTCCAGGTAAGCATGTCTTGTATGAATCTGTTGTACTCTCAATAGAGGTCAGCATCCATATATTTGTTTATTTTGCCTTGTTCTAGTAATAATAGTGATCTTTTTTGTTCTGCCTTTATCTTTTGAATAGTTGACAAGCAAAGCACCTACTTCATACTTGCGGGATTTAGCGTCTTGTTAATGCTAATCAATGTCATGGTGATAATATTAAAAGTGTTCTGGATTGAGGTTATTCTGCTCTGGAGAGACATAGCTAAACCTTACAAAACTAGGAATGGTAAGTAGCAAGTTTCACATTTTTTTTTTCAAAAGAAAAAGATCCAAAAAAAAAAAAAAAAAGAAAGAAAGAAAAAGATCCATAATGGTTGTGGGTTACTTGTCTGTTGATCTTTTAATAGCTATGCTACTAAACTTAGATTTTGCTCACTAACATTGTCAGCAGACCTTTCTTTATCCTCTGTTGAGATTCATTTCAACAGTTCAAATTTCTTTCCTCTCTAAATTAATAACAGAATCGGCCCAAGCCCAGAAAAGTTTAAACAGTTTGGAAAATGTGCTATTGGTAAAACTTTATGGAATTGCAAACATTAACAGAAGTGTTGCTGTTTTCCAGATGTGAATAGCTTAGAAAGAGCCATCAGAATGTAGGTGTAGTTTACCAGAAAGCCCACTCCATAAAGAGTCCTATTTATGCACATAAATGAAAGAATACATTTATGCCTGCTAAATCAGAACACCATTCTTTCCTTTGGAGGCAGGTGTACTTTACACTTTCCATATGGTCCACTCAACTAGGACTAATTATTTGATTTCTGGGACATGCAGATCGTTTAAAAAAAAATTTCCTTTCGCATTTTCACTTCCTAGGGTAAGCAACAACAGCTAAATTGAGCTCAACTCCAAACAACAGAAGATTCCTTACCAATGAAAATAAATATTTATCAGTAAATTATTAATTAAGTTTGACCATGTGGTGTGTGCAAAACTGGACTGACTCTTGTCTACTCTCTATCATTCAGTCTGAGACAGGAAAGAAGCCAGCTTTGGGATTAAGATTGATGTCTTGATGACATTTTATGGCAGTAGATTGTTGTCACCATCTCTGGATTCTAGAATATTTGGGGGGACAGGTGGGATTCATGCACCACCAACAATAAATTCAGTGAAGAATATGTAGCAAGAATCAAATGGGAATTTTTCTAGCCAACTACTAAAGTTGTATTTCTTGTTCTCATTTTCAGACGGAAAGATCTACGATGCTTATGTTATCTATCCACGGAACTATAAAAATAATCCAGAGAGGGCCAGTGCTGTAGAGTACTTTGTCCACCAGATTTTGCCTGATGTTCTTGAAAATAAATGTGGCTATAACTTATGCATTTATGGGAGAGATCTGCTACCTGGAGAAGGTAACGCTACCAACATACTTCAAGGACAGAAATTCACATTCATCAGAAGGCCAAGAGATAGGTGAACTTATCCCTCTGTTGGAAAGGAATTACAATAACTACTCCAGGCCTAAGACCAGAGCTTTTAAATATTTCTGTAGAAGAAGGAGATACTTACTCTTTGCTCCTCCTGCCCCCATGGCCAACCTGATCATGAGGTTTTCACAAGAGTGTCGGTGCTGTGAAGCCTTGGTAAGGTGTGCTGCCTGGGTGGATTTAGCAAGGCACTGCCCCTACTTGACTTCCCATGCCCACTGCTAGGATACCTGACATATCTTAATTGTCTCTAGAAAAGCTGAAAGAAGACTCAAAAAACAAAGAATTTTGTTCTAATATCCAGAAGCATTGGCTAAAATATTTGCAAGGATTCAGAGGTCTTTAGGATTTTCCTTGTATTGGAGAAACATTTGTAAATGTATATTCTCACAACAACTAGAGCTGTCTTCGGTTTTGCAATATTTCTGACTTGGAATATTTCTAGTAATTCCATGCATCTTTGAAAGTTTGTTACAATTCTGGCCCTTCAGTAGCTGTTCTCTGCTTCTCTCTATATTTATGTCAAGTACACATGAGCCCTCCTTACAGCCCTTCTTGAATTCCTCAGAGACCAGGAAGTATTTGGAATGTGAATGAGGCAGGAGCCTCATGACAGTAGGTCCAATAAAGTTAATGCTTAGTAAACTGTGAATTTAAACTGGCATTTCCACTGCAAAGAGGGATTCAAGCATCTGTAGATTTAGAGGAACACAAAGCAGCTGAATCTGGTTTGTCCTGGAATATTCAGGCAAAGTTAATTACCCCATAAGGCTGTGAGAGACTCATAAAATGAACAACTCAGGAAAATGTAACCCAAATTTTCTCTAGAGCCTATCTCCCCTTGGCTACTCATGCTGGTAGAGAGGAATGAGTCATGGTGCTCAAATGTTCTTTTCGTGTTCCACATCTGCTCAGGAAGCTGCCAGGACGCCAACTGTTTGTGGTGTCACACTACATGCTATGTCTGGCTGTAAACCCTTCATCTCTTTTTTTCTCTGATCCATTGACCTCATTTCTAGTTCTGCCTCTCTCCAGCCCAACGTGAATGTCAGCTCACAGATGCTCCAGCTTGCATGGCCTGCATTGTGTTGTTTTTCACCTGGGAAATTTCCCATGACCCCTCCTCCAACTATGTCCTCTGACCTTACTTTATTTTTTTATTTTTATTTTTTAGAGAGAGAGAGAGAGGCACAGATACAGGGAGAGAGAGAGAAGCAGGCTCCATTCCATGCAGGGAGCCTGACGTGGGACTTGATCCCGGGTCTCCAGGACCACACCCTGGGCTGAAGGCAGGGCTAAACTGCTGAGCCACCCGGGCTGCCCCTCTGACCCTACTTTAATCAAAGTAAAGTCCAATCTAGCAAAACAACTTCACTTGCCCCTTAGAAAAAGTTAGTGACTGGCTGCATTGGTGCATTTCTTCCCATGCTAGTGACCTTCCGTTTGCTCCTTCAAATCCACTCTGCACCCTGACCATCCAATGGCCCAGGGTAGTGAGTCATTATGGAATCCATGACACCCCTGCCCTCTGCTCAATGCCAGGTTTGGCCAATGGAAGCACTGGCAGGAGTGCAGAGGCAGGCATCCTGGGAGGTTGCCAGGGTAGCTGGGCTCTTCTCTCCCAAGACATGGGCTCCCATTTGCTGCCTTTAGACTCATTAGGTTCCATGACTGCTTCCTCCCCTTCACACCTGGAGGGTGGTAATGCCTCCCTGGTTATTTCTAGTGCTGGGGTTCCAAGGCACCTCTCGTTGATTTCTCTTGGTTCTGTCCACATCTTTTATAAATTGTCCTTTTATTAAACTCTCTTAAGTTAGTCCTTTTGAGTCTGCTGAGCTTCCAGTTAGGATCCTGGTTGACACAAGGTCTCTACCTGGCACCATTCAACGTTTATTTCCCTAGGTCACGCAACTACAGGATTTAGTCTTTCAGCTGCCACCCTCTGAGAATATCTTGAGTGGTTTTGTCCACAGTTGTATTTCTTTGATCATACTATTGCCTTCTTGCAGTGAGATCTGAGTATTTTACACTTAAAAACACAGCAACAGGAAATCTGACCCGTGTCCTTTATTCCCAGATGCAGCCACCGCAGTGGAAACCAACATACAAAAGAGTAGGCGCCACATTTTTATCCTGACTCCTGAGATCACACACAGCAGGGAGTTTGCCTACGAGCAGGAGATCGCCTTGCACAGTGCCCTCATCCAGAACGACGCCAAGGTGATTCTTATAGAATTGGAGGCTCTGAGCAAGCCAGGTGGACTACAGTTTGGGGAGCTTCAAGATTCCCTCAAGCACCTTGTGGAAGTGCAAGGTACCATCAAGTGGAGGGAAGACCATGTGGCCAACGAACAGTCGCTGAATTCCAAATTCTGGAAGCATGTGAGGTACCACATGCCTGTGCCCAACAGACTGCCAGGGAAGACATCCAGTTTGGCTTCCCTGAGTGCCCAGGGGCAGTAGTGCTTGCTTTGATGTGCTAATGCACCCGATTTCCGTTGGCCTGAACTCTTCCTGGCTGGATTATGCCATTGGACCAGACACTGGAGCAGAGGCATGAAGAGTGGGAATGTCAAGATTGTGCAGGCTTCGGGTTTCATCCATCAACTCTACTTCCATTTTCCTGATTCTGGGTGGTTGCAAAAAGCCCAGAAATGTTTATCCTTGCTCCCCCTCTCTTCAGCTCACTTTTCCTTCCTTTTCTCCCTTTGCTGATCTTTCTCCAGGTGGCCTAGGATCTCTTCATTATGCTTTTTCCACTTTCTCTCTCTTTCCTGTTTTCCTGCTCCTTATTCCTTGTCAATATTCAGCACATTGAACTTCAAACTAGATGTGTTAGAGCTAAATTTTCATGTAACCTTGAAGAACACTTAGATTCCCACAAGCAGAACTTTAGCAGTACATCTCATTCCTCACATACCAGAATATATTACATTTTATTTGACCAGATGCTGAGTTTTATCATCTCAATGTTGCTGATGTTACTGGAGTGCCGTCCCCAGTTGCCATTATAATCAAGTTTTTGCAGTTCTAAAATTTCTTTCGTAGATTTTATTCTCTTTAGAAATATTTTTATCTCACTTTAAAAGTTACAGAAGAAGAGAAAAACATGAAAGAAGAAAATAGCAAAAATTATCCATAAATCCATCATCCTAAGATAATGACTTTTAAACATTATGGTAAATTTGAATTTGTACCAAAACATATCATTTATGTAGCTGAGCTCACGTGGTGTGTGGTTTTTTATATTTTGTTCTATTTTACTTCATGAAAAAAAAATTGGACATGTCACTTAAATTTTAACGTTTTATTTATTTATTTTTTAAAGATTGTATTTATTTATTCATGAGAGACACAGACAGAGGCAGAGACATAGGCAGAGGGAGATGCAGGTTCCTTGTGGGGAGCCCGATATGGGACTCGATCCCAGGACCCCAGGATCATGACCTGAGCCAAAGGCAGATGCTCAACCACTGAGCCACCCAGGTGCCCCAAATTTTAACATTTTAAATATTCACAGAGTTCTATTTCATGGCTGTGCACACCTGACATGCCTCATTAGTTATTGTTGTATATTTGAGTTGTGTTGAATTTAAATGGCCATCATTATACTTAATTCAGGAATGATCATGTCAGTGTATCTTACATTTCTCAATTATGATTTTCTTTTTTAAATTTGAGAAATTGTTTTGTTGTAACATTTCCATGAAATCAGTAGGGCTTTTGGC
Organism: Nyctereutes procyonoides; assembly: GCF_905146905.1. Classification (NCBI taxonomy): domain Eukaryota; kingdom Metazoa; phylum Chordata; class Mammalia; order Carnivora; family Canidae; genus Nyctereutes; species Nyctereutes procyonoides. Next base: position 41,601,020 of record NW_026575049.1, on the reverse strand, counting down.
AGAAACATTTGGCAAAAGTGAAGTTAAGGTGCACAGTCAAGGCCACTCCCATTAATTCCCTAAAGGAGTTCACCCTCAGCTGAGATGCTTTTAAAAGTATACAATTTTGCATTTAACTGCAAAAGAAAACTGCACTCCAGATCCTTGACAGGGAGTAAAATCTTGACTGTCACTCATGCTTTACAGAGCCTTGCTTGAAAAGAACTTGTTTATTTCTGAAAGGTTGCCTAAAGGATCTGTGGTTACCTATCCCTCTACATACCCTATAATCTGAATCTATACTCCCTGGATTAAGGTTGTCAGATAAAATACAAGACATCAGTTAAAGCTGAATTCAAAGAATGAAATCTCATCTGAAATTAAAATTTCACTGGGAATTTTTATTTGCTAAATCTGCTTTTTTTGTGGTGACATCTGATTTTATTGAACAACTAAAAAAATCAGCCTGTGAGAAGGATGCCCTCAAGTTGATTGGTTAACACCACATAATTTGGAATCAACAAGATATCCTCTGTTCTCCACCAGCTGTGTGACCATAAGTAATACTGTCAGGAGTAGATGTACCTTTAATCCAGCTTCCCTATCTACCTAGACTTACAGACAGGTGTTTGATTTATGGACATAGATAATTTTGGAAATGATTTTATTTTCCTCTTTATATTAGCTACTTGAATGCCTCGAGCCAAATTTGGGCCCTTTCTATAGGATATAACAAGGAAGTTATAATCTCTTTATTTTTATTTTTATTTTATTTTAAAGATTTTATTTATTTATTCATGATAGACATAGAGAGAGAGGCAGAGACACAGGCAGAGGGAGAAGCAGGCTCCATGCAGGGAGCCCGACGCGGAACTCGATCCCGGGTCTCTAGGATTATGCCCTGGGCCAAAGGCAGGCGCTGAACTGCTGAGCCACCCAGGGATCCCCAATCTCTTTATTTTTAAATATATTTTAACTGCCCAAATTGTAAGCTACTTTGCAAATATCCAACATTTACATTTTTCTGAACATGTGCTAAATATCTCTTTGAAAGGGGCAGAGAGAGGAAAGGCTGTGGAAGGATACATAGGGGAATTAGGCACATTCCTCTCTTTATGGGTTTCAAAGCCACAGCGGAAACCAGGAGGGGTTTTGTGAATAGAATGAATTCAGTCCAACCCAGTGAGGTGTCTATTGTATGATCCTGTTAAAAAATTCTGGTGAATTATAAAAACACAAGGAATTGCCCTTACTTGAGTCAAATTTGCATACAATACAATGCAGATCTTAAGTTTGATGAGTCTTGACAATTACGCATACCTGTGTAGTTACCATCCCGAACAAGAGAGAAATATTTCCATCAGGGGTGCCTGGGTGACTCAGTCAGTTAAGCATCTGACTCTTGATTTTGGTTCAGGGCATGATCTCTTGGGTCATGAGACTGAGCCCCACATTGGGTTCCCCAGTCAGTGGGAAGTCTGCTTGAGATTCTCCCCCTCTCCCCCTTCCTTAACTCTTGTGCTCTCTGTCTCTCTGTCTCTCTCTCAAAAAGAGGGATAGATTATAAATCTTAAAAAAAAAAAAAAAAAAAAGAAATATTTCCATCACCTTCCCTACTGGAGAAGTTCCATCCTGATATTTCCCAGCCAATCTCTCTCCTTCCTCAGAGGCCAATAATGTTCTGATTTCTATCTCCATTAGTTTTGATCAGATCATGAAATTTCTATCAGTAAAGTCAGACAGACAGTGCTGTGACTCTGTACTTTCACACAACATAACGTTTTGGAGATGCATCCATGTTTTGTATGTGTCCATACTTTGTTTCTCTGTATTCCTGAGTTGGATTCCATTGCATGGCTGTACTCAGTTTAACCTCCCCCTGGTGATGGACATATGGGTTGTTTCACATGGTACCTATAGTGAATATGGAGATTGTGAATATTCTTGTGGACATGTGTTCTTATTTCTCTTGGCTCAATACCTAGGTGTGGTCCTTTTTAAGAAACTGTCAAACTGGCAAACTAATTGTACCATTTTCATTTCCTCCGGTTATGTACAGGACTGCTCTTATTCCTCACCAATGATTGGTATTGTCAGGTTTCTTTGAATTTTAGTTATTTCAGTGGGTATTCAATGAATCTCATTATGGTTTTAATTTCCAGTTGTCTGATGATTAATGATATTGAACATTTTTTATGTCTTATTCACCAGTAAGATTCATGTGTCTATCACTCAGTGAAAGTAAAATCTTCTACACGTTTTTAAATTGTGTTGCTTCTCTTCATGTTGTTGATGTGTGGAAATTTTTTAGATATTCTGGATACTAATTCCTTTTCAGATAGATGTAAGGTGACAATTTTTCCAGGCTTGCCTCCTTACCTCTTTCTTTTTTTCAACGGTATCATTGATTAGCAGATGTTTTTAATTTTGGTAACATTCAATTGGTCAGTTTTTCTTATATGGTTAGTGTTGTCTGTGTCTTTTCTAAGTTTTTTTAAAATTATTTTTTATTTTTTTATCTCAAGGTCTGGAGATATTTTCCCATGTATCTTTATGAAATATTCATGGTTCCAACTTTTATATTTAGGTCTATGGTCCACTGTGAATTAATATTTGCATATGGAATGAGGTAAGGATCAACCTCATTTATTTTTTTCCCATAGAGAGGCCCAATTGTTCCTGCAACACTTGTGAAAGGCTTATCTTTTCCTATTGAATTGACATGATGCCCTGGTAAAGATCAATAGGCTATATATGCGTGGATCTATTACTCTATATTATTTTCTATTTCTATGCTCATGCAAATATCACACTATCATGATTAGTATTGCTTATTGTATGCCTTCAGGTCAGCATAAGTCCTCTAATTTTGTTCTTTCCCAAGATTGGTCTGACTATTCTAGGTGATTTGCATTTTCATATAAATTTTAAAACCAGTTTCTCAATTTCTTTGAAAATTCCTCCTGGGATTTGGATTGTAGGAAATATTTAGACTCTATAACATATAGAGTCTAAAAATGTATGGACTCTATAAACTCCACAGTTTGTACAGAATAGATATCTTAACAACGCATCTTCCAATCCATAAATATGGTATATCCATCCATTTTTTGTCTTTTATTTCTCTTTGCAGTATTTTGTAGATCTCATGGTAAACATCTTGTATATGTTCCAAAGGATTTATATTTTGGTATTTGATTTTTTTATGGTATTGTAAATGGTATTTTAAACAAATTTAATTTTTCAAATTTCCATTACTGGAATATAGAATTCTGATTTATTTTTGCATATTGGCTTATTATTCCATGATTTTGCCAAACTCATTTAGGACTTCAGCAGCTCTTTTGTAAACTTCGAAGGGCGATTTACACAAAATTATGCCTTCCATCAGAACCAATAGTTTTTATCTCTTCCTTCCCAATCTATTTGCTTTCTATTTTTATCTCTTTACTTATTACAAAAGGATTGTCCCAGGTGAGAGATGACATCCTTATCTTGTTTCCCATCTTAGGAAAAAAAGCAAAGTGTTTCAATATTAATGATGAAGTTACCTGCAGGCTTCTTACAAATGTTCTTTATCAGATTAAGAACGTTCCTATTTTTAGTGTTCCTAGTGTTATTCATGAAGAAAGGCTGTTGCATTTTGTCAGATGCTTGTTCTTATTGCCTTTATTGAGATCATTGTTTTAGTTTTCTCATTTATTACACGATGAATTCTTTTGACTGAATAAAAAGAATGAAAAGGACTCATTAAACCCTCTCCCTATCAGCCGTGGGGTTCATTCTTCTCTTTTGTTGGAAAGATCCTGCTACAGACCACTCTCAAAATGTACCCTGCATTCTTCCACGGGGTGAAAACTTTGAAACACACGTTCTCCTTTGGCTTCCTTTTCTTAACAGTGTAAAATCTCAGTTCAACACCTCCGCCCCCTCTCTACTATTTTCCAGGAGAGAACCCTTCGCCCACGCAGAAGGCCTCAGCACAGATCTGAGGCTTGAGGGCTTCAGCCGACGGCCTCCTCCTCACTTTGGATGACCTGGGGGAGCCGTCCTGTGTGTGCTCACCGCCCTTCCCGGGCCTCCGTCCTGTCTGGGGCCGCCCGGGCTCCCTCCCCTTAACCGCAGGTGGTGCCCCTCGGCGGCGGGCGCGCTCCCTCTCCCCGTGACCCCGGTGCACACCCGTCGGCGGCCTGCAGGGCGCGCAACGAGCAGCCCCGCGCGCCCGGGCGCTCCGGGTCCCCCGCCACCGCCCAGCCCCCGGGAGCTCCCGAAACTCGCCGCGCGAGCCTGGGGCACCGGTGGCCTCGGCGCAAGGGCGACGCTCCGGACTTTCCAGCCGCGCCCGCGACCAAGCGGCTCCCGGAACCCCGGGGCGGGGCGCCCAGGTGGAGGAGTCCGTATCCCCCGCGCGGGGGGGGGGCTCCCCAGACCAGAGCACCCCGGAGGAAAGCCGTGTGTACCCCCGATCCACCGATCCACCGACACCGCAGCCTGGGAGGATTCCCGCCCCGCCCCAGGCCCCCGACGGGGAGAAACCCCCGACGACGAGCGTCTCTGATTGGAGCATCCCAGGCCGGGACACGCCCCCTGGCCCCGCGGCGCCCCACTTGGAGCTCGGGGACGCCGAGCCGCGCGTCCCACCCACAGCCTCCGCGCGCCGCTGCCAGGCGCCTTTTCTTCCTTCTGACCCTCTGTTCCGTTTGTTCGTCGTGTCCCTTTCCCCAGCCTTCTCTGGTTGCCTTCCATCTTTCACCACACGTGGGGCGCCTCTGTTTGCTTGGGGGGCGCACAGCGCTAGGGAGACGGCGGGTCGCAGTTTCCCGCCCGCCTTTGGGACACCTGCCTCCGCTGCCGCGACCCGAGTGCAGGAGGGACGGCCGCCCCCGCCCCGCCCCGCCCCGGCCCCGGCCCCGGCCCCAGCCCCAGCCCCAGCCGCGGGGCACTCCCCTCGGAAGGTAAGGAGCGCCCGGCTGCCAGCCGCACCCCTCCGCGCCCCCTGCGCCGCCAGCCCCGCTGGCCAGGGCCAACCCAGCCAGGCCACAGGGGTTCTGGAAACAAGATCGTTAAAGATGTGTGCCGCTAGGTGTAGCAGGTCTTCCTCCGCTGATGGGGGGCGGGGGGCCCTGGAAAACCCAGACTAGGTTGGTAATATCCGAAGTCACTGGGACATGCGGTTAATCCGTCTAACCTCCTGAACATCAGGGCTCAGCCTACCTGAAGGTGCGCAGAACCCTTACATTAGCCTACAGCTGGGTGAAATCCTCCAGCACGACGCCTAGTTCATAATAAGCTGTCGAATATCTCATTTATTTGATGGAATAGTATACGGAAAAGGAGGAACAGTGGTCGCATGGGGTACAGAATGGTTGTAAGTGTATCTGTTGTTCACCCTCATGATCCCCAGGCCGACTGGGAGTTGCAGCTAGTGAGGGTCAGAGGGCATATCACTAGGATGCGAAAGATTCAAATTCAAAGTGCAAAGTATGGTTTCCACTGAATGTGTAACTCTTTTGCACCATCATACAATCAAAAAAGCATAAATGGAGCTGTCATAAGTAGGGATTTTGTGTATATATATATATATATATATATATATGTATACATGCAGATATGCATATACATCTATATATATAGTTTAAAGTATTATTTATATAAATAGATGTCCAGGTGTCTGCATATATACACACATATATGTGCACCCGTGCACACATGAATAATTGGTGATACAGCATCCATTTTTCCAGCTAGTATAATTTCAGACCGTAAAACTTGCCCTATAATTCTTTTTTTTTTTTTTCTAAAAAAGTGAGAAGAGCTAAAATAATTGGTAGCTTTTACAAATTAAGCACTTATCTAGCATGGTATAGAAAACTTTTAGATGCATTATTTTCTCTCAATCTTCCTGTAGGCTGACTGAAGTAGGCACTATCATTATGCTTAATGAAAGGAGGAGAACCAAAGCACAGAGATGTTTAGTCATTTATCCAAAGGCATCCAGCTTACTAAGTAATAGATTACAGATTCGCACCAAAATTTCCCTGATTCCAAAATCTTTACTTTTAATTTGAGGTGCTTCCAGGAGTTAGAACCCCAAGCAAGTTGCTTTGCAGGTTAGGAGACAAACTAATGACTGGGTGATCCCTGTCAGGTATAGACACGTGAGGTTATTGTATTAATTTCACCCTCTTCCCTTGTTCTATTCTTGGGAGCCTCAGCAAACACTCCTTTTGGTGCTGTGCAGTGCTGGGATCTCGGGCGCACTTCTCATCCTGAGGACCTTGAGTGGCTTGGGAGGGTGTACATTTGGGAGAAACTGGGTTTATTCAGGTTCTGGGATAATGCGACTGCTAACCAACCCTTCTCCTCCCTGCCAGCACAAAAACACATACAAAGGCTGTGAGCAAGAGCTCTGGGAACACAGAAAGACAGGGTCCCAGGGCGCGGGGATGAATCCAGGGGTAATGGGAATGCCGCGTGGTGCAGGTGTGTGGACAAAGGCTGTTTGGGGCACTGGCAGTTGGAGAGCTTCCCTGAGAAGGTGATCATTGAGTCAGGTTGTAAGAATTGCAAGGACCCTGCAGTTAGAAGTGGGAAGGGTTCGGGTAGCAGGACTAGCACAGGCGCAGGTGGAGTGGAGGAGGCCTAGGGACGCCACAGAGATCTGTGTGACAAGGACTATGAAATGGGAATGATTCTCCTGGCCTTGCAGATGAAAAGCCTAATTCAACATAAATTCTGCTTTCCTTAGAGTGAAAGCATGTGGAAGCATGTGTGTGTGTGTGTGTGTGCATGTGCACCTGTGTGTGTTTTATGTCGAAGATCATTTTTTTCCTCTTTGCGTTCGTTGTTTTATCATCTCAATGGTTGAGTGAAACACTTAGGCACCGAACACTGCAGAGGAAGAGTTATTTTACAAATCACTGGTGTTAAGGTTTTCCTCAAGGCAATTTATCTTAGGAGGTGCTCAATTTTGATTTGCTGGGTAGAGTGATTTACATCGAGGAGATCTACATCTATTCCTGTGTGAGTCAGTGTAACGCTCTATAATCTGGGCCAGTTCACTGGTCAAGTCTCAGCTTCCTTCGCAGAAAGAACTCAGCCTCACAACTAAGAAGGCTACCAAGAAGTAGCCTTACAACTATGGGCTTCTGTGAATTAGGTTTTTTTAGAAAATGGTCACTTTTATCAGGGTAGGGTATATGAACAGGGCAAGTGGGCAAAACCTTCCAGGATGAGATTCAGACACTCCGCAGGACCCTGGTCAGAGAGAACGGTTGGCTTGCCCTTGGTCACACGATTTTTAGAAGAGAACCTTTTTCATTTAGGGAAAACTTCATGCCATTCAGTGATTTAGGGGAAGTTTGTGAATGTTCTTTGTGTGTGTGCACATACATATCTACATACATATACATCTGCGTATGTGCACATATACTTAATATGTCTTAAATAGTGAATTATTATTAAATGTGTATTTATGATATATTAAATGTACTTTTAGGTACACAAAGAAGTCCGCTAGATTAGTGTCTTCCTACCGTGGTTGCGTATTAGAATCGCCAGGAGGATTTTCAGGTGTCTGGGTGAGGACCTAGGTATTGTGATTATTATTTAAGATCCAGGGTAGAATGAGTGCTCTAGACTTCACATCAGTTGTTAAAACATATTTTCCAAGATATCATGCTTTAAGGAGCATTTCAAAGGTAAGATTATGCAGATGTAACAGTGGATCAGATGATCACCTAAGACACCAAACTTTATATATTTAATGAATTTAATGAATTCATCAATTCAGCAAATAATAAACATAAAATAAAGTATGTCAGTTAGTGATGAGTACTATGAATGAAAAAACAAAGCACAGTGGAAGAGGAAAGAGTGGTGTGTGTGTACATGTGTGCAAGCACGTACACACACATGCTTGCATACATACACACGCTTGCATGTATTTGTACCTGAGCGATCATGCTGCTAGATTTCCATAGAATGCTTGCAGAGAGCCCTTACATTATAACTATGCTTTCAGCACATTGTAAAGGGAAGATGGGACTTTTAAATTAATTATAGAGAAATAATTAGTAGCTCTTTGAGAAAAAAAATTATTTAGACCTATCTTCATACCAAACAAGAAGATTAATTGTTAATGAATAAAAAATTTTAATGTTAAAAAAAGCCCCTAAGCCATAAAAAGGAAGAAAGCATACCTTGAGTATACACCAGACCACTGAGGGGAAAGGAGTGACCTACATGCAAAAGTAATGGAAAAATCACCAAGAAAAAGCATAGTGGGGTTGACTGCATAAATATGAAGTCTCCCATATGTGAAAACAGCAAAAGAGGAATTTGAAGGGTAAATTCAATAAGTTGAAAAAAAAAAAAACCCGCTAAGACACCTAAGAATTGGACCAAGGTGTAAAAAAATAGTTCATACACAAGGGAATAAAATAGCTAAAAACATATATGCTTAATATTCTTTTTAAAAAGATTTTATATATATTTCAGAGAGAGAGAGAGCATGAGCAGGAGAGGGGCGAGGGGCAGAGGGAGAGGGCGATGCAGACTCCCCGCTGAGCGGGGAGCTGGAGGCAGGGCTTCATCCCAGGATCCTGGGATTGTTATCCCAGGATCATGGCCTGAGCGGAAGGCAGACCCTTAACTGACTGAGCTCCCCAGACACCCTTATGTTCTGATTTATAGCAATAGAAACGCAGGTTAAAAAAAAAAAAAAAAAAACATGAAACACCATTAACCAATTTAAAAAGAGAATTAAAGAATGAGAATGCAGGATGCTTATGTGGGTGTGATAGATGGATATTATCTTGCACAGCTGAGGAGTATGAATTATTACATTTCTAGAATGCAGTTTGGTAGTATGTGTTTATCTCATTTAAAATGTATTCTTTAAAAAAATAAAAATAAAATGTATTCTTTGATCATAGATTGTATTGCCATTGTCATAACACCAAGAAAGGTAGATAAATAACTAACATTTAAGTGATACTTCTTATGCACCAGATACTTTGCAAAGGTAACTCATGAAGCCTTCACATCAGTTCTGGGATGTAGTATTGTTATTCTCTTTCCTAAATAAAGGAACTAAAGAGCAGGGAGGATAAGTGACTTGCCCAGGGTATTCAGCTGGTAAACAATAGGATGAGGATCCAAATTCAACCAGTTTGGCGCCAGAGGTCATGCCCCCCAAACTGATCCATACCCTTTGACACAAGAAGATAGTCATGAGGTTATTTTGTAATAAAAATATCTTATAAATTATAATAGTCCTGTATCGGGGGATATATGTAGCAATTAAGGTGATGTTAACAGAGATTTTTGTGACACAGGGGAGTGTTCATTTATTACGTGGAAAATGCAGGATATGAACATTTTGAATATCTGAATTATTTGAAAGTCATGTAGAAGAAGTACAAGGCAACATGTTAAAATATTATGCATATTGAGATCATTTTCTTCTTTTCAATCTTTATTTTATAATGGCATCATATATTGGGCACATAATACTTTGGAAATAAAAAAAATTGGAAGAAAGAAAGGAAGAAAGAGAGAAGAAAGGAAGGAGGAAAGAGAAAAATTGAAAAATTATGGACCGGCAAAAAAATCAATAACAAACATAATACTGAAAAAACCCCAAACGTCCTTCATGCAAGAAATTTAATATTTATATTCTATGTATATTTTATTAATACTTACTAATCTGTGACATTTCCCAGAATAGCTTTTCTTTTGAAAATGAGTTCCATTATTTAATAACTTAATCTTTTAAATCCACAATAAGTACATTATAATTTATATACCTACAGAGCAGCCCAAATATCAGCTACTTTGTATACTGGGATCTTAACATGTTTCATATTGAAATTCAGAGTTAACTCATCAGAATGCTGGATTATTTCATGGTAAATTTATTTCTCAGTAGACCTTGAAAATTAACAAAAGCCAAAACCAAGAAAAAACAGCAGTGCCCTTTATGAGGCTGTGTCAGTCTTAACCAGAGGAAACACTTTTCATTCTATTTGAGGTAAGAGAATAGATAGTTAATAATAAATGTATGAAATATGTGTGGGTGGGGGATTGATTTCAAGCCACATAACCATAGAAATATTCTAATTTGAATAGTTGGTACTTTCCATACATTCTTAACTCTTTTGTCTTTACATTATTATTATCTATTGGAAATTACAGCAGAAGCTTTGTGATGTTATTCATAAAGATTGATGTAAGTAGTTTGATGGTTTTGCTGTTAAACTTCATCCAGGATTTGAACATTAACAGCCTTTTTTTTTTTAAGTATGGGAGGTGAGTGGCAGTTGGTAAGAGAATCATTTGGGACGGAGAAACTACCATGCATCCAGAAAGCTTTCATTGCTTAGGCTGATCTAATTACTCAATAATTTTGGTGATAAGCCTTCTTACTAATTTCCATTTTGGTAATGAGCAGATAGGATCTGACACTTTTAAGTAACTTGCCTAAGGTTGCAGAGCTAGTCAGGGCTCCAGATGGAATGCCAACCCAGGGTTGTGTGCCCCAGAAAGTGAGCTTTTTCATCACGCTATGCTTCCTCCACCCAGTGGAGCTCAGTGTGTGTTATGCAGGGAACATGGGATTGCTTCTGAAATATTCATACTCAGTGTAAGAGTCCCACTGCCCCCTTCCCTTGTTCTACTCTCTAAATTTGTAATTCACGGAACAAATGATGGGTTGGAGTAAGGACTTAAATTCAATACAGATCTGAGTTGACGGCATCCATGTATATTAGACATTTGGAGTATAGGGAATTTCTGCTTCGTCTCTCTGTTTCCTAAAATAAATTTTTTTTAAATTTTTTTTTATTTATTTATGATAGTCACACAGTGAGAGAGAGGCAGAGACACAGGCAGAGGGAGAAGCAGGCTCCATGCACCGGGAGCCTGACGTGGGATTCGATCCCGGGTCTCCAGGATCGCGCCCTGGGCCAAAGGCAAGCGCCAAACCGCTGCGCCACCCAGGGATCCCTGTTTCCTAAAATAAACACATGTGGGTGTATGTGTGTAAATACACACACACACACACACACACCCATACACCTATACCCCTGTAACAAGTGTTAGTGCTTACTATGTGCTAGGCATTGGTCTGGACTCTTATGATGCAGTAATGAATAAAGTAGACAGTTTCTAGCTCATGAAGAACTTTGTTCTGAAGAAGGAAGATGGATATTTATTTATTTAAGATTTCATTTATTTATTTGAGAGACTGAGAGAGAGAGAGAGAGAGAGAGAGAGACAGAGTGAGAGAGAGGGAGCACAAGCTGGGGGAGGGGCAAATTCCTTGCTGAGCTGGGAGCCTGATGTAGGGCTCTGATCCCAGGCCCCTGGGATCATGACCTGCTATAAAGGCAGACACTTAACTGACTGAGCCACCTAGGCACCTGAAGGTGGGTCTTTAAAAAGTCAAGTGATAAATGAAGATCATGATGAGCATTCTGGTGTGATGAGAGAAAAAGGAGCACACACAGACACAAACACACCCCTATTTGGGCACACCTGCCATACATGTCTTGGTAAATTACAGACTGTCTATTGATAGACCAGTAGGTTCTCTGGAAATACTTTTGTCTTCAACTTTGATCTTTGAGGTAAGATTTAGTAGACCAGGCTCAAAGTACAGCAGACTCTCTTGTATTAGAAAATTGCGCTAGTAGGAAATTTTCTGGATGCTGAAATTCATTACCTTGAAGTTTTATGAATTCTGTGTAGCTGAAAGTTCTGAGAATACTTGATGACTATATTAAAGGATGTGAAAACTTCCTGCACTGATTTCTTTTTAAAGTCTGTGTGCCAGAAGATTTTTAAAAATTCTCCTTCATGACACAGGTGTGCTTTTGTTTGCAAGTTTGGCCTGAACCTGTCTTATTCCATTTTCCAGAGAAAGCATTGGAGGCAGAATCCTAAATATGCATCATATAGAACTACTCTTGACACTTTTGGCGCTTATGTTTACAAGAACCTTAGGTAAGTAATTATAGTCATTCACAAGCATACTTAATTGGTAGTCTAGAGGGAATATGAAGGTTTCACTTTTTTATGCGGAGGTGTCTACTGAAGATGCTGAATTTATTAAAATTAGTGGTTTTGAATTTTATTTTGAAAGTTACCACCCATTTGGTGCCCCTGGCATAAAGAAAAAAACGTTCATAGAAATGATATCAAATAAGAATTATATGGAACTACTGAAAAAGAAAACATTTAGCCCTTTGAGTTTATGTAGAGAGAGAAGGATTGTATCTGGAAACAAATTACATTTGTCAGAGATGAAAATCTGCTTTATGTTATTTAAAACTGAAGAGTTCACAGCCATCGTTATTATTGATTTTTAGAAAGTTTTACACGCATTATTTTTCTCCAAACATGAAGGCCAAGAGTGATTTCATTATTTAGGTAGTGAAGACAGTGAGTGGGAATACCTTGCAGGGCTGGGGGGAAATATTAAAGTTAGAAGGACTATGTAAGAAAGACTGCATAGACCGGAGAAAACACGTAGGCTTCATATCAGGTGGCAAGTACTAGTTTTAACTGAGCGGTGATGGCTTGGAGACTTTTATCAAGAAGGATTCTGTGGCTTCATAGGATCCTTTGGAGAAGAGATGCATGACTGAATAGCAAGGTTCTCCTTATGCTTTGGAGGAGCAGGTGGGAACAGAAATATTAATTTGCCTTGATCTGTTATCTAGGAAAGGGTAACACATGAGCCCATATCTCTACTTTGAAAATTACTGCTGAAGAGATAGGGAATTTAAGTGAGTGATACTTTCAAATAATTCCAGTCCAATATTTACTGAAGTGGGTCCATGTTTGTTGGAATGCAGACAATGCAATACTACCCAGATGTTAAAGGAAGGAGATAGATCTGCTGCTTTTGATATGGAATAATCTGTTAGAAACTGCTGGGTGAAAAGCAAGGTGCAGGAAAGGGTGCATCATGGGTGCCTTGCTCTATAGACATACACTAATAACCTTGCTCCCAAGTTACAATGAACTATGTTTCAGGCTGGAAAATAGCCATGCAATCCATTCTAAAGGGTTACTAAGGTCCCAGCAATTTGTCCTTTCAGGAATCGGAAGAGTACCTTTCATAAAGGTTTCGCTCTAGGCAAATATGACAATATTCTACATGAGGATTCATTTAACCTAGTAGAAGCTGAAAGACAATATCCTATTTATTGTCCAAACTCAAGGCAATTTCAAAGACAGACATCATTTCAAAGGGTCTAGGTTGTTGACCTTGCTGGATTCTTACTCTCTGTTCCTGTAAGAATGGGAGTACCTGTTCTGGGCAGCCCGTATACCTGAATTCCACTCTTTTTTTTTTTTTTTCAATGAAAACTCATTTCCTTTTTTAAAAGATTTTATTTATTTATTCATGAGAGACACACACACAGAGAGAGAGAGAGAGAGAGAGAGAGAGAGAGAGAGAGAGAGAAAAGCAGAGACACAGGCAGAGGGAGAAGCAGGCTCCATGTGGGGAGCCCGACACAGAACTCTACCCCAGGTCTCCAGGATCAGGCCCTGGGCTGAGGGCGGCACTAAACCACTGAGCCACCCAGGCTGCCCTCAAAACTCATTTCTTTTTTTTTTTTTTTCTCAAAACTCATTTCTATTCAACAACACCTATAGTGTTAAGCATAAGATTAGGTAGCTGAAGCCACTAGCAGCCAGGGAGGTGTGAACGGAGTATGGTCAGTAATATTGTAATAACATGTGGTGACTACATTTATCATGGTGAGCACTGAGTAATGTATAGAATTGTTGATCTCCAACCATCTACCCCTGGCGAGTATGTAATCCAGGTTAGGTTTCAGCAAATGATAAGTACTCCCCAAAAGAAATGATGAATGTGTCTATCACAACAAAGACACAGATATTTTATGGAAGTGGTTTTTTTAAAGGTAGGCTGAAACATAGAAAGAACATATATATTCAACAACAACAGAATGGATAAATTGTCAAATATGACAACTATAAAAACTATGAGAAAAAGAACAAATCACTGCTTCTTGCAGCAACATGGATGCCTATCCAAGACATGATGGAGTAGGGAAGAATCCAGACACAGAAGAGCACATACTGTAGGATTTGTGTACTTTGTCTTATGTATAGTATATCTCTGAAACAGGAAAATAAATTGTTTTTGACATACCATCCTTTCGGATGTCAATTAAAACTGACACCAACATTTACACGTGTATCACAACTTCTGTGTTAAAGTACTGAAATGTAAAATGGAGTTTCTATAACAACCAGCAAACACAAGGTTGATATTCATTAACACTTGTACTTTGAGGTAGATTTGACATCCCATGTTTTCAAAGAATTCTTCTATCATTTGAGCCACTTCCTTTTTACATTGTGGTTAACAGCATCAGTTTAAACTAGACAGTTGTTTTGAGAAATAGACCCTAACTATAAAGAAGGCATTTTCTTCATGCCCTCAGAGAAATACTCTACTTAATTTAAGATTCTCATTCTCAAAATTCAGTTAAAGGGTACTGTTTGTGGGGATGCAAATTAGTGCAGCCATTGCGAAAAACAGTGTGGAGGTTCCTCAAAAAATAACGAATAGAAACGCCATGCAATTCAGTGATTTCACTATTGGGTATTTATCCAAAGAAAACAAAAACACTGATTTGAAAACGTACATGCACCCCTAGGTTTATTGCAGCATTGTTTACAATGGTCAAGATAGGGAAGCAACCCAAGTGTCCACCGATAAATGAATGGATAAAGAAGATGTGTTGTATATACATACATGCAATAAAATATTCCTCAACCACAAAAAAGAATGAGATCTTGCCATTCGTGACAAGGTGGATGCACCTAAAGGGTCTTATGCTGAATAAAATAAGTGAGAAATACAAATATCATATAATTTTGCTTATACATGGAATCTTAAAAACAAAACAAATGAATAAACAAACAAACACAGACTCTTAAATACAGAGAACAAATAGGTTGCTGCCAGAGGGAAGGTGGGTGGGGGGGATGAATGAAGTATATAAAGGGGAATAAGAGTGTAAACTTCCAGTTATAAATAAGTCACAGGGATGAGAAATACGCATAGGTCAAAATATGGTCAAAGTATGGTCAAAAATATTGTAATAACATTATATGGTGACTACATTTTTCATGGTGAGCACTGAGTAATGTATAGAATTGTCGATCAATATGTTGTGTACCTGAAACTAATATACTATTGTGTGTTAATTATACTTCCATAAAAGGCCAAGCTGAAGCCACCAAAGAATAGGATATGGAAAGGGTCCATGAGTGCTGATGTTGAACTATCAGATATTCAGAGGGAGGGGAATGATGATCCTGTTAGCTGAAAGGAGCAGATAAATTTCCAAAGTCTGAGCATCTGGGTTAATGGAGAAAGAGGGAAGGAGTGAGGGAGGGAGAGAGCGAGCCTGCAAGAGCGCTCAAGGAGGGAAGGAACAGATACCCAGGTTTGGAGTGATATTGTATTAATCAATTCTTGATGATCCACATGGTAACCCAGAGAGATGATGAACTCACACACACTCTAAGCTACATGGGAGTACCTTAACCAACCCCCTGCCTGCCCAGGGAATGGTCAGGTGAACTGACTGAGAGCAGGAGAAGTGACACTTCCGGTGAGACAGATGAGGAACCCTGAGGCCTCTAGATTTCTTGTTTTCATTTCCACGGAGATTACCCCAGCTAGAGATGTTTTGGGGTAGGTGTGGCACCACAGTGACGTCTGTGGCCTTCCTTAGGAGGAAGTTGTAATGTATAATATTTTCTTTGAAAAGATTTCACTACATTTCTCTGTCTTCTAGCTATGGTAGGTTAAGTTTTGGTACTGTCTGTTTGGGAAAAGCTGTTGGAAATTTTGTCTTCATTTATGTCCTGAGAGTGTCCTCATGTTGCAAAAAGTATTGACCCTGAAATAAGAGAACTCACAAGATTGGGACACTGAGATTGCTCAGGACTTTCTTACCAAGCTGGCTTATTCACCTAATGCATTAGGAAAGAAAAAGTTTACATTTGTCATTCTGTTTTTTTTTTTATTTTACTCTGCTAATTTTATGAAGAAACTTGTACTTCACGTTTTAACATCACTGCGGTCAGAGGGGAACCTTTCTATCTGAAATATTGCCCATCAGCATCTGAGCACAAGAATGACGCAACCACCATAAAATGGTACAAGAGCAGTGGATCACATGGGCTCATTGAGCTAAATTCAAGCAATTCACCCAGAATTATTCTGCACGATTATATTTTGGAGTTTTGGCCAGCTGAGTTGGAGGACAGTGGATCTTACTTTTTCCAAATGGGGTGAGTATAGCTTCTCTTGTGTTAGTATTTTTCATAGCACTCTTGGAATGAGTTCAGCAAATCAGATATACAACAATCTGAAAGGATAATCCATGTATTTACTCTCCCCTACCCTTCCTCCAACATGCATAAAGCCTTCATCATTGACAAATTAAATTAAATAGTTGCCCTTGTGTTTATCTTCTTAGTGATCTTAACAAAGGATTACCTTAATTTCTTTTAGGGGATCCTTCCCAAAGATAAGTGGGTACCAAATGAAAGTCATTTTACAATTCAGCTGCTCCCATTGTATAGAGTTGCTGGTCAAATGGAATAGGTGAAGGCTCCATAGTGAAGCCTTCAGGGTGTGGTGAAGGGGGGCAACCTCAGCTTCCCTGGGTGGTATCCTCAGACTGGGGAGAGAGGTCAGAATTGGTACTGACACATCCTAGTCCAGTTTTCCAGGGTTTGTAGAGTATCAGGGGGTAGTGTGAGTGAAGGGTGCAAGCCAGTCACAGACCTACAGCCAGGGCCAGCAAGAGAGGGGAACACAGAAAGAGCTTTGCACCGCCTTCCCAGGACATACCCCTATAGCCTCTGCCAAGACACTCATAATCAAGAGTCATAAGTTCTATGAAATGAGAGAAACTAACTGAATGTTTCAGTGATTGTCACTGAACTAAGTTCTCTTTATACTTTATTTGGTAAGCTGGGAAGGAGTAACTGGGACAGGCGATGTTCTATGTAATGGCTTATTAGGCTTGATGGCATGGTGTTGATCTGGCACATTTGTGGCATTGTGTAGTACTTGCATATATATATGAGTATGTGTGTATTTTTATAGAGATCTGAAACTGGCTGACCTGTGGAAGATAGCTCAGGGCCAGGTGAGTGAGTGATGGTGGTGTGCTATCAGATGTAGTAGATTTCTGGGGTGGGTCCTGATCATTATCAATAGTGCTATTGAAAGCAGAGGGAGATAGTGCAGTGAAACCTTGTTATCACTCCTGTGGTTTTGCACAAAATGAGGTCATTTTGGTTAGTTTTTATACATAGGAACTCCTAGGAGTCAGAAAGAAATTCAAGAACTCTTTCATTGTTTGTTTTGACCAGTGAATTTTATGTGTTCATTTAAGAGAGATAATTCTAGAAATAGGTCACAGCTAGGTCTTTCCACACTAATGTAGAATGAATACTCACCAATGGGGTAAAAAAAAAATCTCCGCAATCTGGATTGAATAAGGGCACAATTTAAATGAAGAAAGCAGGGGTGCCTAGGTGGCTCAGTGGTTGAGCATCTACCTTTGGCTCAGGTCATGATCCTCGGGTCCTGGAATTGAGTCCCACATTGAGTTCCCCGGGGGAGCCTGCTTCTCCCTCTGCCTGTATCTCTGCCTCTTCCTGTGTCTCTCATGAATAAAAAAATACGATCTTTAAAAAGAAAAAGAAAGAGAGAAAGAAAGAAAGAAAGAGAAAGAAAGAAAAAGAAAGAACCCTGGACGGGGCAGGAAGACCACACTGAGGGGAAGAGCCAGCTATCCAAAAATGTTACTTGGAGACAGGTAGGGACTGTCTAAGGGACTGTCTAATGTCTAAGGCATTAACTGTTGCCCTGTTATGGAAGGTGGAGAACACAGCCTGGATTAGGAATGAAAAGTGGAAGCATCAAATAGAGACAGGCTGTCAGAGAGGTGTGGAGAATCAGGAAGAGGAGCCCAGAGGGCAGGAGAAACAAGGTGGCTCAGTGGCTATGGTGATGAACTTTGAAGGGTCTTGGAGGCTGATGAATAACGAATAACACGAGACTAAAGTGATGGAATGAGAAGCGGCCTTGAGGTGGTTTTGAAAATTAATGGGTGGGGTATTAGGGGGTGGGAGTACAGTGCCTGGGTGGCTCAGTTAGTGAAGTGTCTGCCTTTGGCTCAGATCATAATCCTCCCTGCTCAGTGGGGTGTCTGCTTCTTCCTCTCCCTCTGCTCCTTCCTCTGCTCATGCTATTTCTCTTGTTCACTCTCTCTCAAATAAGTAAATAAAATCTTTTAAAAGATAAAAAAGAAAAATCAATGGGAACCTATACAGGTTGTTTTGGACACCTAGGGGTGCTAAAGATGGGGATTTTTTTTTTCAAATTCGGTGCACTGGTGAAGGTATCCTGTTTCCCTCAGAGGAGTGCGTGTGTGTGTGTGTACATGTGTGCATGTGTGCATGTGTGCACAGATTTAGGTGAGTGAGCCTCTGTAATTTCATGTGAAATCCATTGAAGACCAGACTCCACTCCTGGAATCCCTCCATTAGAACAATAATCCTTTCATTTTTCAGGACTCCTCTGCTAATAATCAAAGGCCTCTGGAGACATGCTTGAATCCTGAAGTCAGATCAAATTTAAGGAGGAAATCCACCAAGAAGGGAGGAGATGCAGGAGAGAGGGGGTTTCTATGATAGATGGGAGGGGAGGGCATGGAGATAGAGAGAAAAGTGCATGCAGAACTCTCAGGATCATGTACCAGCTTGACAAGCAGCAGGATTGACTTGGTAAGGGGTCTCCCAAGAATGAGCTAGAGCTTTTCAAATCCCTTCTTGTGTGGCAGGAGTGGCTTGTGTAACCAGGAATGGATGGCCTTGTAGGAGAGGAGGCACGGTCACAGCTTTGGGTCAGTTGCCTCAGCTTCACACTGGCCTTCCAGCTCCTTGAGCAAGGACAGTGCCCACTTGAGCATTCCCAGTGCGGTGGCAGGGACACAGAGGCATTCTGCTACGGTGCTCACCGAGTGTTAGGAACTGGGGATTGCAGATGTAGACAACAGTATGGCCTGATAGGATGGAAATATGCATGTGCTCTCTTTCTCGTAAGTGACAGGACAGAAGGATCTAGAAATATATCTCTGTCCAGCCCAGAGGGGCTGAAGTCGGGAAAACATTAGATACACATGAGAAGAGGATGATGCCAATGGGATTCTGAATCCTTTCCAAAGGGCCGGTAGCTGTATTATGTTCCACGGCCATAGACTTACCTACCTTTCATCTTTAGGACAGCTTGTCAAGGCACCCACCACTTCCTGCCCAGCCCTGACCAGTCTTGTATGAATACACCCCCGAGGGAGGGGCCAGACTCACATTGACCCTGAAAGCATAGTATTGGGCAATACAGTACTGCCTTTAGTTCCAAACTGATGTGGTTTGCATCCTGACCCTGCTGCTGACCCTGTGGGAATTTGGGCGAGGTACTTAGCTTTATGTGACGATTATCTTAATTACCTCACATTAGAGAAATCGCCATCCCCATTGCACACACACGTGCAATTCCTGGAGCTCAGTAAATGCTAGTCTTCCTTCCACACTGTAGACCTGGAGGGGGACTGCAAGAGCCTGGAGTGGGTGGGTACAAATGTGTCAGACACAAAGGACAACCTAACACATGGCTGTTGTATTTAGTATATGGATCCATATATTGCATGTGCTGTTTAAACAAACATCAGGTTGCAAACATTTCCTTGCTTAGAAATTCCTTTTTAAAAACTGTGTTAAAGTTGTTTCCTCTTGCAGACTACTAATTTCTAATCGGAAGGAACAACATCAAGATCTATTCAAACTAATGTTAGCTCAGTAAGGCACATAAAGTGCTAATAGAGCTATGCAGCCACTCCACAGTTGGCTTTACTCAACAGTAATAGAAGAGAAGAGGATTGGAAGAAACTGCTCAGAGAAATATAAAAACCCAATGCATATATACAGACTTCCAGAAAACAAGTTCAGGAGTTTGTGGACTTCAAAAACCTGCTGCTGCTGTCCCATCCTGGGTTAAGAATCTTTGAACTTGTCTATCTCCAAAGATCATTGAAGTTTTAAACATTTCTGTCCAGACACCCATAATATATGGTCAGCAGTAGGTTTTGTGTGTGTGTGTGTGTGTGTGTGTGTGTGTGTGTGCGTGTGCATGTGCGCGCGCACGTAGAACTGCTCAGGTTTTTCTCTTTCACTGTCCCTTACCATTGTCCCATGACAATTGTTAAATACTTGCTGCAACTGAACCAAAATGGGGCAGAGCAGGGTCTGGGCATCAGTGAATGAGTCTCTTATTTATAGACAAATAAGGAAAGATTTTCACTGGATTGGTTACTAAAAGGTGGTATTTGCAAAGTCTGTACTAATTATAAAATATCTTTAAATCTTTATTTCATAGAAATGATACCCGTGAATGGAAATTAAATGTCATTGCAAGAAGTAAATACAGCTGTTTTGCTGAAAAACAACTAATTAGTAAAATTGTGGAAGTTCAAAAATCTTTGCATATAAACTGTGAACATACATACTATCAAAAACTGTCCAATAGAACATCACTGTATAAGGTAATGCTTTTAAAATATTTTAAGGGGCACCTGAGTGGCTCAGTTGGTTAAGTGTCTGACTCTTGATTTCAGCTTAGACCGTGATCCCAGGGTCCTGGGATTGAGCCCCGTGTCGGGCTCTGAGCACAGCAGGGAGTTGGCTTCAGATTCTCTCTCTCCCTCTGCCCCTCCCCTCTTTCTTTCTCAAAAATAAGTAAATGAATCTTTAAGAAATACTTTAACTTAAGACTTGAGGAAAAAAAGACAAAAATCCAAAATGAGGATCTGCTGGCGGAGGAGTATTTTTGTCTTGTCATATGCAAGCTGCATGAGCCCCCCCCCCCCCCCACCCACAGCTCAGCTGGCCTGTCTAAGCAAAGTGCCCTGGCAGGGAGGCTGAAATGAGTTCCTGCTCCAAATTAAATGTTCAATAAAAGATAACAGCTTCCTCTTCCTTGCCCCCCCCTTTATTTTCCTTCACTTTTGATAAATTAATTTTTAGGAATGCTAGCCTAAGGATTTTCATTTTCTTCTGCCATATATATTTAAAAAATTAAATTCTATTATATATACTTTTTCCCTAATCACACAATTCCTTTTATAAAAATGGAAGATGCAAAAATGAGCAATGAAGATAGTAGAGCTCACTCAGAATTCCACCAGCCAGAGACTTTGGGGTTTGTGTGTGTGTGTGTAAACATTTGCTTTTAAAAAGTGGTATTTAAACTTCTTAAAAATAAAAAATGGTATTTTTAATGGCTTGTAGTTTTCCTCTATCCACTAAAAATTATATTGTGATTATTCCCCTACATCTTTAAACACTCTTACAAACGTGGGCTTCCATTGTGTATTACACTTGTGTCTAACTAATCCTCTGGTTTGGGGTATTTGTTAGTTTCCTTGTTTCCACTATTATTTATAAGGCTAAAATAAATATCATTCCCATAAGTCTTAGGGTGTATGCATGATTTTATTCTTCAATCATATCCCTACAAGTAGAATTATTGTATCAAAGGCTATGAGCAGATTTATGGCTTTTGCTCCACATTATTAAACTCCTCTCTCTGGAACTACACTAGTTCTAAACCATCTTTTCAACCACCACCACACACACTGGGAAGTCATACTGTTAGAACATTTATGAATTTGACATGCAAAATTTCTGTAATTTTTAGTAGCTTTTCCCCATTTCTTTTCTTAATAATAAATTGAACATTTTTATATATCGATTGCACCTTAGTATTACTTCTTTTGTGGATGATCTATTTTCTTCAGCTGGCATACCTTTTACTTGAATTATAAGAGCTCTTTTAGACAATACTATAGAGATTATATATATATATATATATATATATATATATACATTCACATATGTATTATATATAACCTTACAGTATACACATATATAATATATACACATGCATAGTATTCATACATGCAGATGCACAATACAAATTATATTACTTCTATAGAAGAACAAACCTGAAAAATGTGACTCTGTTATGCAAATTTTAAAGATATTTATGGGAAAGTGATCCTGACAGAAGCCTTTCAGAAAGTTGAAGCTACAGATGATTTCCTAGAAACCTTTGTTTGCATATTTTGCTTTACCACTCTTGTGATTTTTCAGGGAAAGCTCTTATCCAAATGTTTTCTAAATGTCTAAGCCAGTCTAGTTGACTTGATTCTATTTCCTGTCATGTGTAAATATTTTAGAGTAATACAAATTTGTGAGGTTCAGTGTACTAGATTTCAAGAAGTCTCAACATGAGGATACTTAAATTTAGAAAATAGATCTATTAAGGATGTTTCCAGCTCTATGGTTAACCGCAGGGTTCAGCATTCTCAGCCTAATTACAGATCATTGCCTGAAGGGAGGAGAGCAAGGAAGCTAAATCAACTGATTGGAAATAAAAATGAAGTCTTTGATATTTTAATGTGCCTTGGAAAAAACAGTTTGAGTTCAAAAATTTGACATATAAAGAAACAATTTACTGAGGTGAGGGACATATGTGAGTGCTTCACCAAACCATGCTAAGTACCCTCTGGGTCTAGCCCCAGTTGCTGCCAGTTTTAGCACCTTCAAGAGAAATCTGTGAGTGGTACATTCTCCTTGTTCAGTGTTTGTGGGAACAATGTCACATAGTCAGGGTTAGCAATTTAGCTTCCATTTTCTGTATCTGGATTTTATATTGCTTTAGAACCTCTTCTGTGGGTGACTGGAGGCTAGATTGAAGAAGGTGGCTTTTTTTGCTATTATTCATTCCTGTGACCCATATGGAAATTTGTGATGAAGAGACACGTTTGTGTGTGCCTATGGATTTGAATGTCCTGATACATTTATGATCAGTCCATCAGTCCATTGTCTTCTGGTGGAAGACATCAAGGGGGTGGGTGTTCTGCTAGGTACTTGGGTTTCTGAAAAATTCTGCTCCCACCTCCACTACCCACCCCCAGGATGGGTAGTCCTGAGTATATGAAATTAGATGCGGTGCCAAGTCACTGGGACATCACCTCAGAAATTGCTAGTTTTCATTCTGTTTCCCTTTTTTGATAAATATCTTAAAAATTTTTGAATCAATATAATGTGGTACTGCTTTTACTTAAAATATTTTAACTTTATTATTTTTTTTGTACAAAACAGAACTGTGAAAAGATAGAGAACAATAAAAACCCAGCTTTACAGAAGAATGCAGAATTTAATGATCAGGGATATTATACCTGTGTGTTTTTCATTCATCATAATGGAAAACTATTTAATGTCACCAAAACCTTCAATGTAACAGTAGTTGGAGGTAAGAGAAATTTTAGAATCAGAAAGAAACAAATGTGTCTTTGTAAAATGGAATTTTTTTTTGTAATGCAGCACAGGAATCTAGAGGCAACTTACTTGGAGTTGTGACCACATCGCTAAGTCAAATATAAGGGTCAAGTCATTTGGGCATCATGCACCACACTGGAAGGATTTTTTTCTGGGAGGGGTAGTAAATGACCTTTATGAAGGTGAGCCTCCCATGAGTCAGCACTCTTATTTCATGTTTGAGTAATTTATGGAATTTCTTGTTGTTTAGTTATACTTTCACTCAACAGATATTTGTCAAGGGTGTTTATATTCAAAGAACTGTACTAAGCATCAGGGAAATAGGAAATGAAGTAATAACTATTCTCGAGGAACTTGATTATAAGGCAGGAGAAGTAATAAGCTACACAGGAATACCCTAGTATATGAAACTGGATTCATCTGTGGGGTGTGAAGGGTACAGGGAGAGTCCAGGAGACTGAGCTAAGTTTAAAGGTTGAATATGACAGATGG
This sequence comes from Nyctereutes procyonoides, assembly GCF_905146905.1. NCBI lineage: Eukaryota > Metazoa > Chordata > Mammalia > Carnivora > Canidae > Nyctereutes > Nyctereutes procyonoides. The sequence goes on along the minus strand of NW_026575049.1, from coordinate 41,577,074 downwards.
GCAGGATGACATGCTGGGGACAGGGTCTCTGGGTTTTCAATGATGTACTTCAAGTTTTAGTAGATGGCATACTGTCTCAAAGGTGTCCTTTTATACCACCTCTTCCCAGGGCTCCCACTGACGTTCCTGAGGGGGGAAGAAGGATGGATCCAGAGAAAGATAACCAATAACAATTTTCCACAAAACCACCTCTTGCCCCTTTGTCCTTGAATCCACTCATGTCCCTCAGTATTCTCAAGACCTGAGAGTTCTTATTTCTCTGGGAGACATCCCAAATCCTGCTGTCCACCTATATGAATTCCAGGCTTGCGCAGAGAATCTGAATCCCAGAGGAACCAAATCTGACTTGCTGGGGGCTTCACTTTGCAAGTTTCATCTTCTAGCTCTTACCCACACAATCACCACTCTGTTCTCTACCCTTCACTCTGCAGCATCACACTTGCTGAGAGGGCTTAGGTAGGTGAGGGTGCTGCAGGAGAGCTCCCCAGTCTCCTTCCCTCCTTGTGCATAGTCACTGTTTGCTGAGCACCTGTAAGCCCCAGGAATTTGCTGAGCACCTATAATGACTGTTCTGTACCTTACTTGTAAATGCCCCAGAAGCACCTGCTGTACGAGAAGGGAGAGTCTAGATCATAAAGAAAGTTGCCAGTGCTGACAGTAAGACTATCAAGAACTTGACAACATTCAACATTCACTGTATGCTCTAAGTGTTCTGCAGTTAGTAGCTGCCCTAGGTTGTTTGAAAGCATTCAGAAAGAGGCTGAGGCGGAGAGTTTATGTACCTCTAGTCAGGGTCAGAAGTCACTCAGGAACAAAAGCAGAGCTAAGCCCACAGATGTGGACACCCCCGCAGGGCCAGAACTAAGGTGAGGCAAGGGAGGCATTCAGAGCATAAGACTGAAGGGGTGTTCCCCTCTGTGCCTGCACGGGAAAGGTCGACACCTGAGAGCGAGTGCCTTGCCTACCGCATGGAGTTTTGTTGTAGGTGTTTTGTATTGTACTGTTTTGTATTATCAGGTGATCGAAATATATTCTTGAATTAAATCCTGTGCCCAATAAATCTATCTTCGAGGAGTCGAGGGGGCAGACAGAAGGAATAAAGGCACTTCCACATGACTTTGCGTCCTACAGGTGTGCTTGTCCGCCTGGATGAGCATCTTCCTCTGGTTTTTAGTTACAGAAGCCACAGATTTGAGTTGAGGGAAACCAAATGCAATGCATTTTCTCCAGTTACATTAGCTCTGAGTGGACAGAAAGCAAAACATGCAATATCAGCTGCAACTGTTACTTAATGACAATAAGGCAGAAGTAAATGTGAAGGGATGACTCTCAGAATCTGTGTTATAGGGTGTCAGTGTGTCACAAGTACCTGACTTAGAGAAGCTCAATGCAATGCTGACTCAGTTTTCTTTTCTTCTTTCACTTTTAGATCGCAGTAAAATAATTCCTGTTCTTCTTGGACCAAAGCTTAACCATGTGAAGGTGGAATTAGGTATGTTTTGACATATATATATATATATATATATATATATATATATATATTCTGCATTTAAGAATGGAAGGGGGTTAAGTGAGTCTTTCAAGGCTAAATCTGATTCATGATTAATCAATATTGTGTGTGCATCACACATGTTAGGTTTAGTTAAGAATATTACAAAGGGAGGAAAAGCCTGTCATTGTTTGCATGTTGCCATTTTTAGGCTGATGAAAATGAAGTCTGTTGAAAACATAGAACCGCTTGTGGTTTTTAGATAGGGTTTTGGTTGCCCTGCTGTGGCTTTTTTCTAATAGTTTTTATGGTAACTTTTAAATATGAAAATTTTGTGAAAGACTCTCTAGAAGAAGGATTCAGACTTATTCTGTGGTCTGAATATTTGATTGATAGATCAATGGGCTTTGAATCAATGGACTTAATTGTACATTTAAGATTTGTCTAGATAGGTCTTGATGAATCAACACCTCCAGTTATATATAAGTAATTCCTTTCCAGAAGGAAAGGAAGTTTAGAAATTCACATATGCTAAACCATGTTTTGTACTAGGTTATTGCAATATATTCTTAAATTAAATCCCCCAAACAACTCCAAGAGCTATTATTCCTATCTTGTGGATTAGGTGACCAAAGCCCAGAACGGTTCAGTAATTTGTCTAAAGTTAAACAAGTGAAAACTGGCAAAGCTGGGGTTCAAGGCTTTGGTACGTGTTTCCTAAGCCCACACGTTTGGCCCATGGCCTGTCACAGTCATTTGTGGGACCCCACCTACCCAATATAGCCCGAATATGTTGCCATTTGTAGTTTTAGTTTGCCCGCTTTTGATTGATTTCTGAACTCAGCTTTATTATTTCTTTCTTCTCATTTTGTGCTTAATTTGCACCTCATTTTTCATTTGTCAAGATGGAGACAAGGAGAATTAATGTCAGCTATCCTTTCTTGTAGCACATGCATTTTTAAGCTCTAAAGTTCCCTCTTATCACGACTTGAGCTGTTTATTAAAAAATACGGGTATGCCAGAGTTTCATTACTATTCAGTTCAAACATTAAAAAACTTCTCTTGTGATTTGTTCTTTCATTTATGGATCATTTGTTCTTCTTAATTTCCATGTCTTTGGGGGAATTTTCTAGTTGTTTTTTGTTGTTGTTGTTACTGACATCCAGTTAGGTTCCGTTCTGGTCCAATATTTAACACTGTATCAGTTCAATCTCATGACATTTGTAGGTAACTTGCTTACAGGCCAGAATGTGGTGAGTCTTGATGAGTGTTCCAATGCATTTGACACAAATGGATGTTCTGCAGGTTTGGGTTTTATCATTCCGTAAAGACCAATGACGTGAAATTAGCCAATGGTATTGTTCAGCCCATCTATATTTTAGCCGGTCTTTTTTTTTTTTAATAATAAATTTATTTTTTATTGGTGTTCAATTTGCCAACATGCAGAATAACATCCAGTGCTCATCCCATCAAGTGCCCCCTCCGTGCCTGTCACCCATTCACCCCCACCCCCCGCCCTCCTCACCTTCCACCACCCCTAGTTCGTTTCCCAGAGTTAGGAGTCTTTATGTTCTGTCTCCCTTTCTGATATTTCCTACCCATTTCTTCTTCCTTCCCTTCTATTCCCTTTCACTATTATTTATATTCCCCAAATGAATGAGAACATATAATGTTTGTCCTTCTCCGATTGAATTATTTCACTCAGCATAATACCGGTCTTTTATGTGTTTTCTTTATCTGTTACTAGGAGGTGTTAACATCTCCAACTATGATAGTCAATTTATCTCTGTATCCTTTAGTTCTGTCGATCTTTGCTTTATATATGCTGAGGTTCTCTTATGGGCACATACAAATTGATGCTTATTGAATCGATCCTTTATCATTATAAGATTTTTCTCTTTATCTGTCATACTTCTTTCCTGAGTGCCTAAGTTCTCCGATAATAAGTAGACATAATAGTTTTCTCTTGTTTGGGATTGGCAGGCTTTATCTTTTTTAACTCCTTTTACTTTTAACATTTCTTTGTGAATCCAATACACAAGATGTGTTTCACATAAACAGCATGTATTTGGATCTGTTTTGAAATCCAGTCTGCATAGTGCGTAGCCTGTTTGCATTTAATAAATTACTGATGGAGGTGGTGTGAAGCCTTTCATCTTACTGCCCGTTTTTTAGTGGGCTTACATATTCTTTCTTATTCCTTCCTTCCTTTTGGGTTCATAAAGTATTTTTCTTTCCTTTATTTAATCTGCTTGGTTTTCCCTTTAGCTACACCTCTCGTATCCTTCATTGGTAGTTCTAGAGATTGCAATATGTATCTTTGTCTTACTGCAAAAGAGAAATGTATGTCTCTGTACATTTATCACTCCACAGCTGGTGAGGACCTTGTGACAGTTCATTTCATTTGTCCTCCTACCTCACTTTGTGCTGTTATTTTATGTATTTCTCTCCTGCATATGTGCTAAAACTCACAATAAATTGACCTTGTTATTGCTTTAAATAACCCACATTCTTTTATAATTACTCAAATATTTGTGTTTTCTTATGCTCTTCATCTGTTCCTGTAGTTCCCTTGCTTTCATCTGAGATAGTTTTTCATGAGTCTGAAAACTTTCCTCTGTGATTTCTTGCAGTTTGGTTATGCTGCAGTGAGGGGAGGTGTGGGGTGCACTTAGGGGCTTTAGTCAGGTGTTTGTTGCACACCTTTTACTCTAAGTGGGACTTTATCTCCTAAGTACGATGAAGTACTTATGTACTTAAGTACTGTAGGCAAAACCATTCAGCCTTTGCAGCCTCTACAGCAATAATCCTGCAAGCCATGTGGCTGTCAGAATTTCCACTGGGCTCTCTTTTCTCTGTGAGATTCCCTCTACACCATATAAACCAAAACAAATTTCTCCCAGGAATAAGATGGCTGGCTATCTCAGCTCCGATTGGAAGGGCTTTTTCCTGACTGCTTTTTCAGCTCTGCTCTCTCTCTTTGTTTTCCCTGCACTTTGAGGTCTTTAATTTTTTGCTAATTTAATTTTTTTGTGTGTGATTCGTCCATTTTGTTTTTTTAGAAGTTGCCATAGGAGTGTTGGCCTGACACTCCCTACTAAACTGTATGTTGAAAAAAATTCCACTGGCTACTCCAAGTTTTAATAATTGATTTAAAGGTAAACATTTGAAGAGAAGCCGATTCATAATCTGATGATGACTTATAATTGCTTACCTAATGGCTCTGCCTTATACATTTTTTTAAAATTTTAAAAACAAGGTACATATCTGTTTTATTGCTGGGATGTAGCACTTTATATATTAGGTTCAGACATATTGATTGTATTCATTTTAAACCTTTGGGAAATCTGAGTTTCCAATATCAGAACATTGGCTGTCAACTTTTACATAGGAAAAGATGTAGAACTCAACTGCTCTGCTTTGGCGAATGAAAAGGATGCGGTTTATTGGAACGTGTGGGAGGAAAATGGGAAGGAACCTAACGTACATGAAGAGGACATAACAAGAATTAGGTATGTATATCTGATGTGTTATATATCACGATATATACAAATCACATTGTATTGTAGATACATGATATAGAAAACACTAGAGTTCCTGGGCATCTGTGCTCTTTCCATAGTTTGGCTATTGTGGACATTGCTGCTATGAACTTTGGAGTGCATGTACGCTTTGGAATCAGTATGTCTGCATCCTTTGGATAGATACCTAGTAGTGCATTTGCAAAAGAGCAACAACAACCCCCCCCCCCCCAAAACACCAGAGTCCTGAAAGGCTGACTGGATGTTTAAATTTTAATTATAATTTACATATTTTATAATTATAATTACCATGCTCTAAGTTGATGAATTATGCAGAAGTCTTTTGCCGAGATCTAAACTAGAAAAAGAAGGTCAGTGAGGATTTTCCTCATCACCTTACAAAAGGAGCGTTTGATCAGTCAGGTTCTGACGGGGATGGGGATTTTATTTACACATCTTAAAAAAAGATTAGCTAGGCCACAGTTTTTTGGATTTTGAAAATTTAAAAATTATTTTTAGTAATGTGCCAGAGAAAAGACCAGGTCAGGAGACTGGGGTTTGTGTAGGTTAATTTGCACACCTTGTGTGCAGGAGGCATGCCTTGCTGTGACGCCCACACATCACTGCAAGATCATGAGGGAGTCTGTAGATTGCAGGGTATCTTTCCCTGCATGGCCCTGGGTCCCCCCCCCCCCCCCGCAGGCCATCTACTGCTACCTCTCCAGATCCACATCCTGTACTTTACTTTCACACACATACCTTCTTTTTTTTTTTCCGATTGTTCAAAAAAAATTCATCATCGGAAAGTTGAGAAATACAGAAAATCCCAAAGAAGGAAATAGTCATTTGAAGACAGTTTTATATGTGTGGGGAATTCTTTGATAGGCATGAGATCCACTGACATAGATTTTGCCTCCTGTGCTTTAGAGGTAGTCTGTAGCTTCTTTTTAGAATGTTTATTGCAATGATTATCTTTCTTAAAAGTAAGCATGAAGGTATTTTATCAAGTATGGAAGAGTCTCCAAAGCTTGTCAGTTGTAAGTTTTCAAGGAAGCACTAATGGGCCCGTCACCTACCCTGTGACATTCATTGTTGGCAGATTGACATAGAACATAGTTATTATGGCCGCATTTTGCTGTCAAGAGTCCATTAATGGAAATCAGAAACACCATAAGAACAGGTAAAAAAAGAAAAAAGAAAAAGAGCATTGGTCAGATATAAATATCGAGGAGGCAACTTTAGTGCAGGAAGTTTCAAATCACATGTGTATTAATACTTGCATAGCAAAAAAAAAAATACTTGCACAGCCTATGTTCTTCCAGTAACACAATAAAACAAAACATGCTATGCCTGTGGTCAGTGAAGTGTTTTTAAATGACTCTGGGAGATTCCCTTAATTAGTAATGTACTGATACACTCAGGTTTAGTGAGTAGTGATCCCAGGGTGTCTGTCACTTTGGCTGCACATTTGAGGGTTTTGATCCCTGCTTTTTACACTTCAAAACCTTCTTTGTCATCATGCTAGCAGCTCTCCATTCTTGCTTACAGTTGCCCCACAAGCTCCTAACAGTGTGTGTGGTGGGGGTCTGTCACCTTGGCCTGTAGCAGACATGTGAATGTTGGTCCAGGGGAACTGTGTGGCTGTCCTCCTCAGCATCAGACCTTCACTGGAGCTCTGCAGGTCCTGCTTCTAGTGACCTATTGCTAATCTTTGGAGGGATAGAAGACCAACTCACCAAACTTTGAAATAGAGCTTCAGTTCAGCTAGGAGATCAGGGTGGTCTTTCTTTAGAGTTAGGTGCAGGCGCTTTTTCTGTTGTCTGTTTTGGCTTCTCACTGGCCTTTGGTGCCTTACTTTGGGGTCTTTCCCTGAAGTCAGATAGTTGATATTTCTGGATTGGTGACTTCTGTACCGAATTATGTTCTGAAATGTATTTGAGACCGTTCGAGGCTGTGGTGGGTGCTGTGTCCCAAGTTCTAGAGACACCTGCTGCTGGGGGTGTGGCAGGTGAGTGACCCCACCTGCGGAGTGCTTTCAAAGTTGTCCCTGGCAGGGAAGCAGATGTCATGAGTAGTTGCCTGGCATCAACGACAGAGCAACTTGAATCTTTTAGGAAAAAGACAGCTTGCTGCTACTGGTCATCTAAGTTATTTTCTGATACTCTCTGAGCAGCTTAACTGGTATTTCTCATGTGCCTGTGGGTATGTCTGAGAATAGTATGCCTTTTTTTTTTAAAGATTCTTTTTCCTTTTTTTTAAACATTTATGTTTTTATTTTAGAGAGAGGGAGAGCATGTGAGCAGGGGGTGGGGCAGAGGGGGAAGGAGAGGATCTCGAGCAGACTCCACACTGAGCTCAGAGCCCAATGCGGGGCTCAGTCCCAGGACCCTGAGATCATGACTTGAGCCAAAATCGAGAGTCAGACGCCCAACCAACTGAGCCACCCAGGAGTCCCGAATAGTGTCATTCTTAAGTTTATTTTCAATGCTGAATAAAATAAAAGCAATCTTTAGGATTGCATGGATAAGCCTCATAAAAGTCTGTATCCATGCCGAACCATTTGCAGCCTTGTCACTATTGGTGAAGACCTCCGTTAGGAGGAACACTAAGTAATTAGGAGAAGAGAAATAGGGACAAATCATTGAGAGAATGTTTTCTTGTGTTTTTAACTCAGCATTATTACCTTCCAGCATTTTCATTCTGGGCAGTTCCCCAGGTGGCCTGAGGAGGGCTGTTTGTGTTTGCACTAATGCTCCCTGGAGGAGCAGAGGTTTGTGGTGGCCCACGCTCTGAGCGCCCATCAGAAAGGGAAGGTTCCATGGAGCAAACAGATCCACTGCTTTTGAGTATTTGCACATGTGAATTCCTCTCTCGTGGGCAATGTTGCTGGCAATAACCAAAGCCTATTGATGAATTATTTCCTCTTTTACAGGACCCTGGAAGGCAAATTGTATGCATCAAGAATATTGAGAATTGAGAATATTAATGAAAAAAATCTACTTTTTTCATATAATTGCTCTGTGGCCAGCGAGGGAGGCACAGACACCATCCACTTTGTCTTGCTGAAAAAAGGTATGTGAAAGTTTTATTTTGATAAGCTTGTGGAAGCTTAGAATGTTGCAGCTGGAGACCCCTCCAAGATCACCACTCCCTCCTTTCACACCCCAGGAAACAAGCTCTGGGAGGTGAAGTGGTCCACTTTGTGTCACAGGCCTTCGGGCTCATTGGGGCTCAGTTGGAGTTCGCTGCGTGTTGATTCCATGTAGAGAATGAAAACACAAACTCTGTTCCTTCCCGCTCAGTCATACCGCAGACCTAGGTAGAAACCGGGAGACAGAGATGTGTGGCTGAGTGTCGTGGGGGAGGCAGACAGGGCAGGTCTGGCACATTCACAATGATGGGAGGCAAGCTTGCAGCTCCATGGAGGATGAGGCCAATGACACTGGGTGTCCTGCCACCTCCAGCCTACCTTAGCTGGTCCCAGGGCACAGGGGGCCCTTGGGTGCAGTCATTCACTCAACAAAGATGAACCGAGGCCTCCCTTCCTTGGGCCAGTCCCTGGACCTGGCAGGTAGACAGCTGATGGCTCACATCAGTGGACTCCTAAAGTTTTTCACTGCCTACCTGATGGAGCATTCCAGAGTCATCCCTCTCCATCCTCCACCAATACAGTACAACCCAGGGCCATTGGTCCAAGAGCTACTCAGAAGTGGCTTCATATTATGGATGAAGACATGAGAGTTAAGGGCATCAGTGACTTTCCCTGGGACACAAACTGCGTGACGGAGCCAGGCGGGGAGCCTAACGATCTTTCTCTTTCAAGACTACACAGGTCCATTTATGTTCTCAATGTATGAGCTGAGATTAGGTTTGGGTCCCTCTGCATTTCACTCTAGTATCTTATCCTCCTAGAGACTTGCCTTCCTCAAGTAGAGATAGGCCATATAACAAGCTTTCAGTTCAGGTCTCTGAATATCCTTGTACACACTTTTATTCTTTAAAAATTGAGGTAGAAAGAGCAGTATTCCAGACTAAAAGCAGGAGTGTAGACTAAGGGGAGGGATATGTAGGGTAGACAACTAGATGAGTGTTCAGTGTAAAAACTGACAGCTGGGCTGCGGTGGTGGAAGACACTGGTAAACTGTCTTTCATTTATTATTCCCATTTTTCTTTTTCTTTCTAGAAGATATGGCTGATATATCAGGCTACGTCTTCACCAGAGGAATGATCATAGCTGTTTTGATCTCAGTGGGAGTTGTGTGCCTAGTGATTATAGGTGTCATTTATAGAGTTGACTTGGCCCTATTTTATAGACATTGCATGGGAAAAGATGAAACATTGACAGGTAACGAATATTGGAATGCTGGGATTTCTTATCTCATGGCTTCATTAAGAAACCAAATAAAGAAACATTAATCTTCATTTCGTTTTGATTATATTGTTGTCTTAGTGTGGGGTAGAGGTTTCCATAGGAAAAATTGATTTGAACGTATCATTGTGAACGTTGTCTAGTATCATCTTTTTTTGTGTGCATACTTATATGTTGCCAAAAGTTGTTCTTTAATTGTTCTTTTTCTTTAATTGTTTTATACATGTATGTCATGTTCTCCTAAATGCCCTGTGAGAGGTTGTCATTATTCACACACAATCTGGGCATCTTATGCAATATGCACATTCAGTAAACTTCATATAAATGGAATTGCGTTGTTTTAACCTGTCAAAGGAGGCTGCATCATGTGTTTGCAAGAACCCTGTACTAGAAGCCGTATGATCTGGGTTCTAGCTTCCTAGATCTGTGTTTTTATCTATGGCTGTTTCTACTCGGTGATTCTGTGTCTCAGTTTCTCTATTTCTAAAGGTGCTTTAAAGAAGTTCTCTTGATACTTGATACTTGATCTCTTGATACTTGATACTTCTTTAAAGAAGTATCGAGGCCCATTACTGAATTATGTCAAGTATACTTTAATAAAAAAAAAGAAAATTACTGAATTAGAAATATCAGTCTAATCCATTGCACTTGTGTGTGTGTGTGACTCACATAGTTCAAAAAGCAAAAAGTCTAAGAAATGATACAGTAGAAAATTTCCCTGTCAGCCTGATATTGATTGATATTGTCAGTCTGTTATTGATAGTATATCCAAAATATATGAACATAGGATCAAATTTCACTCTCATTTTAGAAATAAATCTTGGGGGTGCCTGAGTGGCTCAGTTGATTAAGCATCTGCCATCTGCTCAGGTCATGATCCCAAGGTCCTGGGGTCAAACCCCACAAGCCTTAGTGGGGAGCCTGATTCTCCCTCTCTTCCTCACTTGTGCTCTCTGTTGCTTTCTCTATCTGTCTCTCTCAAATAAAGAAAATCTTTTAAAAAAAATACAAATAAAATAAAACAAGTTTTGGCATATTATGTACACTCTCCTGAACTTTGCTTCGCTATGCCTTGGATGCACTTCTCTATGAGTTCATAAAGTCCCTTATTTGTTAGAGTTGTACAGTGTTTTATTTCTGCAGATGTATCACTGCTTACTTGATCACCTTTTGTGTTTTTCACAACCTTTTGTTATTATGGAAGTGGTATGACGGATAGTTTTGTAGAGTCATCGTTTCATCTGTGTACAATATAACTAAAGGAAAAAGCCCCTAAGTTGGAATTGCTGTCATTATTAAAGAGCGGATACAGTTGTTAATTTGACAGACATTGCCAATTTGCCTTCCATACTACTATACTACTACCATCTTTAAAGAATGGGGGTAACTTTTTTCACATGGCCTTACCCACAACCTTTTGGCTACGTGCCAATCTGATAGGTAAAGTTATATCTCAGTTTATTTACATTGCACTTACTATGCAAGAGTGTGAGTAATTTTTCATCTGTTTAAGGCTCATTTGCATTTACTTTCTCAAAGTACTCATTCATATCCTTTGCCATTTTTCTATTGCGTTGTTGGCTTTTTTTCTTGTTTATTTTTAGGAACTATTTATATTTTAAGGAGGTTGACCTTTTGTCTATAATAGAGATAAAAATATTGTTTCCAGATTGTAATTTGTTTTTTGACTTTGTTTATAGTAGTGTGATATGTGGAAGACTTTTTTTATTATTCTTAAAGTATAATTGACACAGTGTTAGTAGTTTTAGGTATACTTTTTTTTAACATTATGGGAGATTTTTTTTAATGAACTCAAGTTTATCCTTTTATGGTTTCTAGATTTGTGGTCACAAGTAGAAATACCCTCCTAGCTTCAAGTTATGAAAAAAGTCTCATGTTGTTCCTGTGAGATTTTTCTAGATTCATTATTCACATTTACAGCTTTTAGTTAATAATATAAAATTAACAGAGCTAATTAATTCAGCTTTGAGCCTGCATGTATATGCAGTTTTGGAGATGGAGAGAAATGCTACAACCAGCTGAGAGGTTTATTTTTGGTACCTGTTGAACAGGTCTCTACTTGCAGTGCCATATCTCAAAATGGGCATTCACTAATATCTCTCTTTCTGATCTTCAACTAAGGTTTTTTTTTTCCTCTCTGTGGTGTTTGACCCAACTCACAGATAATTTGTTCAGTTCACACTTTCTACCTCCCAGTGTGGTGTGCATAGAAACATTTATAGATGTGATCTCCATCAGCTCCACTTAAAATGTGACCCATGACAGAGATCATTTGTGAAAAAGGCAGAAAGAGAGATATAAGTACAAAAATTAAAAATTTTGTAGCAATTTGATATTGCTGCAATATCCAAGAATGTTTTCAGTATTGGCGTATGAAGGATTGGAAATGAAAGAAACCAATCAACCCAAACCAGTCAAATTAAATGAAAACACGGTCATTCACCAAACACAGTTTGAGAAGCACTAGCCTTAGAGTCCCAAATAGCCATTCACATGAGGGTTTTGTTTATACAGGACCCAAAATAATTATTATTAGCTTTCAAATACCTTATCTTGAATACTTCACTTTGTCAGTTATCAAAGCCAGCAAACTCTTCAATTACCTGGGTTTAAAATAAATTTTAATATAAATTACAAGATTTGTTAAACCAGGAGGAAAATTGTTTGAAATTAGGCATTTGAAAGTTAATCAGTAGTTGAAAAACCATTTTTTCCATTTTTCATGGTAAGAGGAAAACTCTATTACTTATATATCACAACACAAATTTGACTGAATTGTCTTACTGGTTTTTAACAATTAGTATAACATCATGACTCCAAAAAATGTACCTTTTCAAAAAGTGTATTTATTTATTTCTTACATCTTGATGTCTGATCTAATTACTCACATAATGGCTACTAATGGAGGCACAAGCTCTGACACTATTAAATACTGTATTTCACAGCAATCTAGCAGAAGTACTTGGGGGACCCACTTACTGATTAAACTAGGAACTGGCTCTATTTTTTTTTTTTTACCAACTTTTCCTACCTTCGATATGCATGTTAATTCTCTAGTTTTTACTAAAATGTCCTTTCTTTTATATGCACGCAATCTGCCAAGCAGTTGTCTTCACTCAACGATAGGTTCTGACTTGAAGTGCTGAACCTCAATGTTGTAGGTAGAATTTAAGATTTACCCGAAATGGAAAGTGTTTTGTGATGCTGGACAGCACTAAAAATACTGGGCTGAATTGTGGACCATACGTGATGGGGCACCACAAGGAAAATGGCCCTAAAATGGTTTTGTCCTATTAGGTTTTGATAAAGGATCCAATAATATTTAGCTTTCAACTCAGCAGCAAATTCATAATCTCAGTAATACAATAATACAAGCATAAATCCAACCCCTGTACCATCTAACCAATTATCACAAGACAGGGATAGACCATTCCCCTCCCGCTTTCCCTTCTTCCTCTACCAATCTCAGGTAGCATCCATTGTATCATTTAGGACCTGACTCAGAATTTCCTTTTCTCAGAAAGTGTGCCCCTGGAGATCACTCCTTCCTCTATAACCACATTGATTCTGTTTGTTTTGCTTATTGTGCTACACTGCCTTGCATCTGCTCATGTGTTATTTGTAAATGTTTCCAGGTCGTTGTATTTGGCTGCTTTGTCTTCTCAGATAGATTGGATGAAGGTAGAAGAGAGAGGTATATATAATTTTGTGGTTACCCAGTAAGTACAATGGTTTTTGTTATTTAGGTAACACTTTGGTCTTGACTTTGTCCCATTAGCCTCCTGAATACTCCTTCATTATCAGGAATTAAAGAGGAGCAGGTGTTATTACCAATGAAAACCTTTCAACAGACCAGAAGTTTTCATATTGGCATCATGGGCCATATAGTATTTTTAATGTCACAGCATGTGTTGCTGTAGTGTAGTGTTTAAATCACCTCTCTTGTTTCTTCCTGCTCACCAGTGTAAATGCTCAGCTTTGTTTCTTTTTTCTAATAATAAATTTACCTTTTATTGGTGTTCAATTTGCCAACATACAGAATAACATCCAGTGCTCATCCCGTCAAGTGCCCCCCTCAGTGCCCGTCACCCATTCACCCCCACCCCCCACCCTCCTCCCCTTCCACCACCCCTAGTTCGTTTCCCAGAGTTAGGAGTCTTTATGTTCTGTCTCCCTTTCTGATATTTCCTACCCATTTCTTCTCCCTTCCCTTCTATTCCCTTTCACTATTATTTATATTCTCCAAATGAATGAGAACATATAATGTTTGTCCTTCTCCAATTGACTTATTTCACTCAGCACATGCAGAAGAATGAAATTAGACCACTCTCTTTCAACATACACAAAGATAAACTCAAAATGGATGAAAGATCTAAATGTCAGCCTTGTTTCTGTCTTTGTATTTCCTAGGGGTCATTTTGAGGGTAGACATATTGGGATGCTGGTAGAATTAGGTGATACGAGAAAGCCAAGGTGAGATTTGTTTTCTACTCCTGGAACAAGGACATATTTGGGCTCCTTGGCCTTTTATTGCCCTTAAATTCCTTTACTTCCTGGATCCTATGTCTTTTATTTCTCACCATCACTCTATGGTGTCAAACAGTGAGAGTCTTACAGTCCATGCTTAGAAAACACTTTGCTAATTGGTTGCTTGATTAGCATTTGACATTTGCACATACTATTTTTTGTTTGTCTTTAATAATAATTGTATTTATTTCTTGGTTTTGATAATTTGAAAAAAATCAGAGATAAAGAATAATGCCTAAAAAGAATCAGAGCCAAAAAATACTTGATGGACCCTATGAATTACCTAGTTTAAATATTCTTGTTCTATTTTTCATTGGTCTTCTAGCAAAAATATTTTCTGTGTTCTTTTTTGAATGCTTCATTGAACTCTAATCGAAATACAAGGAACTCCACATATTTAATGAGTATAATTTGATGAGTTTGGGCAAGAGGAGGCTCTATTTAATTTTTCCTTTTCAATGGTTCCACTTCCATTTTTCGTGACTTTCATTCAAATTTGTACTTAAACTTTTATTTACACTGTAATATTTAAAAGATTAAAACTTATTTATCCTAGATGGGAAAACGTACGACGCTTTTGTGTCTTACCTAAGAGAATGTGGACCTGAGAATGGAGAGGAGTACACCTTCGCTGTGAAGATCTTGCCCGAGGTGTTGGAGAAACACTTTGGGTATAAATTATGCATATTTGAAAGGGATGTAGTGCCTGGAGGAGGTAAGAAAGGGAATACCAGATAGAAAACTAGTGGAGAGATTTTCTTTTTAAAAGATGAATAGTTTAGCCTTACAAAAGGCAATCCTGGTTTGTTTAAAAGCAAAGGAATGAACATGATTCTCTAAACCAGAGATAACCAGCTAAATCGGTATAATCAATAGTGAGAAAACAAACTAACTACATTGCTTCTGAGAGTGGCATCTCTGGGGTTGGCCCTTTTACTGGGCTTCCTTTTCCCCTTTGGGGAAAGGTTGAGAGATGAGTAGGGTGACCCGCAGGGTCTGAAATATTCACTATCTGGCCCTTTACAGAAAGTTTGTCGGCTTCTGGTCTGGAATAATGGGATATATAAATATATATTATATATATATATATATATATAATTATGATTTCAGTGTGCTCCTCCCTGCCTTTGGAGAGGCAAGGTAACATCACGATTAGAACAGGTTCTCCAGAAGCAGACCACCTGGGTTCTGATTCTGATTCTGCCTTATACTAGCGGTGTGACTCTGGCTGAGTTACTTAACGACTCTGTACTTCAGCTTCCTTATCTGTAAAATGGTGGTGATAACAATACTTTCTTCAAAGGCTTATTGTGATGCTTTAATGAGTTGACTGATATAAAATAAAACATTTAGAAGAGTGTGGCACAGAGTAAGTGCCAAGTGTTCAATATTACTGTTACCTAGATGGTTATTTCTAATAGGTATACAAAATTGAGAATAAGTGGTTTGTCTTGAAAAACTTATTAGTGAAGTAAAGTTAAATAATACAAAATTAGACCATGCAAAATGATTTTCGTTTCCCATCTGCCCTTTTTGTTCTCCTTAATTACTATGCTAAATCTTGCATTTTCAGCTGTTGTTGATGAAATCCACTCATTGATAGAAAAAAGTCGAAGACTAATCATTGTCCTAAGTAAAAGCTACATGTCTAATGAAGTCAGGTATGAACTTGAAAGTGGACTCCACGAAGCACTGGTAGAAAGGAAAATTAAAATCATCTTAATTGAATTTACACCTGTCAGTGACTTCACGTTCTTCCCCCAATCACTAAAGCTTTTGAAATCTCACAGAGTTCTGAAGTGGAATGCTGATAAACCTCCATCGTATAATTCAAGGTTCTGGAAAAATCTTCTTTATCTGATGCCTGCAAAAATGGTCAAGCCATGTAGAGCTGAATCTGAAGACTTGACTGTTCTTTCAAAGTTCTGATCTTTAGGAAACCTGAATATAAGAAAGAACTCTTGATGCTCTGGGCCCAGAGTCGATGAACCTGTTTTTACCAAAGGGTACTATTAAAAATATTGACCTCTCTGAAAATCCTACTTACAGTTTGAAGATGAAAGCTGTCATTAGGTTGCCAGGAATAAGACTTGCTCCCAGGGAAACATGGAATTCAAAAGCAATGGATCTCCCGTTTCTCCCTCCTCCATAACTGGCTACAGGTGCTCATTCTCAATCCATATTCAGTAACTGTGAGGCTGGACACGGAGCAAAATACCTGTGCCTTATTAAAAGGGCATATCTTTATATTTTTAATATCAGTGATTGAACTAAAGGATTTTAAGTTAATGAAGAGCATTTTCTATGATCCAGTAGGTGACATAATAACGGGAATGGGGCCTTCACTGTAGCACAGGGCAGCCTACCTCTAAGCACCATGGACAGTGCCTGGGAAGTGGCAAAAGGCTGCTGGGGCTGTGTACATTAGGGGACCAAGGCGTGGCAGGGCCTCAGCCTCAGGACACATTTAATGTGTTTCAGCTGCAGCTGCAAGCAAAGCACTGAAAAGGGCTTGCTTAATTGGGCCTGTTTGGAGGGAACTTCCCCAAATTGTTTTATTATTCATGAAAGACACACATTTTAATTAAGGTAATTCTGTTGGGTTTTTCAAAACTGGCCTAAAACATTTATTTATTTAACAGGTATGTTTACAGGCAGGGTAGATGCCAAATCATATTTTCCATATTAGCCATTAGTCACTATTATCTGTTAGCCACAGTAAATTATGGTAGTTACTTGCTTGAATTTTTTAAAATGACATATTTAACATGCCTTTAAAGTGGAGGTGGCATGGCATGATGGTTGAGCATGAGCCATGCACTCAAGTCACTCGAGCTCAAATCCTGGGCTTGCTACTTACTTCTGTGAACCCCTAGAACCTTTTTTTTTTAATTCACGAGTGACACAGAGAGAAAGAGAGGCAGAGAGAGAAGCAAAGAAGTAGACTCCATGCAGGGAGCCTGATGTGGGACTCAATCCCAGGACTCCAGGATCACTCCCTGGGCCAAAGGCAGGTGCCCAACTGCTGAGCCACCCAGGTGTCCCCCATAGAACCTTTTGAACCAATCTGTGCCTCTATTTCCTTATCTGTAAATTATAATTTATAGTAATTTTACTTCACAGGGGAACTAAATGACTAAATATAAATAAAGTACTTACAAGAGTTCTTGGCACAGACTTAGAAGTGTATGTGTGGTTAATTCTATTATTATTATTAATTGTCACTATTAATTGTTATTATTGTTAGATGAGTTATTTAGCAGTGAATGAAAATGGAAGGCAGAGATCTGGAAAGAAAAAGCGATCTGGAAGGAAGGCAGTTTTGACTTGAGGACATTTGTATATAGAGAGAAGCGTATCAGTAGGGTAAAAGATATTTCTCCATTAGACACATGAAACTTTTGACACTGGAAGACATGTGTCTTATCTCCCCCAAAGGTGAGCCCAGCACTGTGGGTGGGCCTTCTTGGTGGCCTTGGCTATCATGGCTGTCCGTGGGAATCACTGAGTGAGGGACAAATATCCGCCTTACACAGAAAGTAGAGTTGGGTAAATCTGGAAGCCTGGTTAAAATACATGGTTGCAGCATGAATGTCCCAGAAAGGTTTAAAGCAGACTGTTTAAAACAGCTGTGGTGGAGGGGCACCTGGGTGGCTCAGTGGTTGAGCATTTGCCTTAGGCTCAGGGCGTGATCTTGGAGTCCCGGGATCGAGTCCCACATCGGGCTCCCTTCAAGGAACCTGCTTCTCCTTCTGCTTATGTCTCTGCCTCTCTCTGTGTGTCTCTCATGAATAAATAAGTAAAATCTTAAAAAAAAAAGCTGTGGTAGATATTGCTGAAAATTTTTAAAAACCTGAGATTAGATTTTCAGTGTGAGAAAGAGATTTACTTTTTATAGAACTTAAAATTTTGTGGGCTAGTTGGGTGGCTAAAGTAAAAAAATTACTAGTTTAATGTTTTATGTGTAAAAAGATACAGTTTAGGGAAATTTTATTGCTATCATCAGAGTCTCTAATACATAGACTGATTTTGCTTTTATATTATGTATGCTATAAAATGTATTGAGTGTATTTTGTATTAGATGTGTTAAATATATGCTTTAAAAGACATTTAAACCATTGGTCTAGTGCCCTTAATTTTGAGATGTTTCTTGATGCCTTTGTCACTTACGTGAAGATTCCACTTTCTCACTCTCAACATAGATTCCCACCTGTTTTAATAAGGTATGAGTCATTCAAAACAGACTCCTATATCTATCTTCTTCTGCTTTTTTTTAAATGTCAGATTCTTTGTATCTACCTTCTTGTTGTACCTTCCAACCAGGAGCACAAGGAGATTTTCCTCCTACAAAGCCATGAAACCACTCAATACCCAGCACAAGTACTAGTTCTTCACAAGCCAATGCCTTAATGCATGTGGATATTTTTAAGTTTAAGACAAACAGTTCCAACCAGGACCAACAAATAACTGTTACTGATAGAATAACAGCATTCTCTTCTGTGGATTCAGATGACCTTAAACTGTGGGGTCCCTTTCAGAGAATCAGTAAACAGCCCGCTCTGTGAGATGTATAAAATATTCCATGTACATTTATTATGTACTGAAAATGTTTATTAAAATAAAGTTATATTCTCTTAAAGGAAAGAGAGAGCTTATTACCCACATAGTTCAAACACAGGAGCCTGAAATGTGCTAAGTCCAGGGACTTGACCCAGGTCACACAACTAGCTAGTCAGATGGGGGCAGAGAGATGTATTGTCTCTTCTCTTGGGAGTTGCCTTTTGGACAGTGAGTCTTGAGAGAAGTTTTTGGAGGGTGCAGGCACTTTCCTGGGACGGCCCCTTATACTAGAGGTGTCTAGAGCAGAGCCTGCCAAGAAGAAGGATGGCTGCCTAGGACTAGCTCAGAGGAGGAAAAGGAGTATCAAGGATCTTCAGCCTTTCTTCTAGGTTACTACGGTAAGGATGGAGGGTGGGTATGGGAAATAGCACCCAAGACCTCCACAGGATGAAAACGTACACTTGACTGGAGCATGTCCACTATGGCATCTGCCAAGATACAGGGAGTTAGACCTCTGATGGGTACTAGGAGCTCACACTATATTGATGCCAATGGGTTGGCCAGTTGGTCAGTGAGGTGCAGAGAGGATGAGCTTCCCTGCAGCTATCAACATACTTGTCTGAAGCAAGGACAATGACAAAACCAGTGCCCAAGATCAAGTCAATTTGTAGCTTTAAATACTAGGAGGAAATAACTGAAGTGCAGCTCCGAGGAAGGAGACTCAGCCTCTGGGGGAGGCCATCTTTCTGAGCAGAGGCTACTCTGTGAGGGGAGCTCAGGAGCAATGGAGGGCTCTTCAAAGAGTAAGGAAGCCACAGATCTAACAGGAAGCAGTGTGTATGAGCTGTGGGCAGGCTACAGGGTCCTTCCTGCATGCTACACCGGTAATGATCATAGGGCAGGGGACTCCGAGACCAACATCTGTATTTCTGTGTCAAGTTTGTGATGATAAGCTTTTCTCTCTTTACAGCCTATCTTGCAGTTGCTCATATACACCCAAGAGGTGTGATTTATGTTATACCCATTTATACATCAAGATATACAAGCTGATGTGTGTGCTTAATAATTAGTGGTGAACATGTTAAGGATAGACTTCCAGATTGTGTTTTGAATGTCCTGGGGCTCCTCGTGGTGCCTTAGGGACCACCTTGGGCAGTGGGATGGAGTGAGTGGGAACACAGGGACTGCGCCCAGTCTTCTTCCCCCTGCCAGTTCCTTCCAGATGCCTCAATTAGAGCAACACTGCTTTTATATATTTTTATGTTGAGGTTCCACACAGCAACTGTATTTAACAAAACAAAATACCGCTGAGTAGGTCATGGTTTAGATCAAATGAACATAATCCTCTCTAGCTAGCTGAAACAGAAACAGTTCTAGACCTGTTTAGAGAGGGAAAGAAACAGATCCTGGGCTAATCTTCCAAAGCCACACAAAAAAACTGGATTACCAAAGGAGCTGCTGATCCTACCACAGACACGAAGAAATCTGTGGAATCAGGAAGCTCCTGCTGTAGCTGCCAGCTCCTGAGCTAGTCTGGCATTGAAGTTGAGGGAAAGCCCCATACCGTGGAATTGTCAAAGGGTGAAAAAGCCAATTGTTTCTGGATACCTAGGTCTACCAGGAGTCAACATAGTTATTAATTAGCTTTATCCCACAATAAAATAGCCTCAGAATAATTTATAATACTGACATAGCCATCTATATTTTGCTTACTGAAAACAATCCAAGATTTTTGGGGGTGGTACTATTTTATACCTTGAGAATATCCCATTAGAATATAATAAAGTCAAGCTCTTGCATTCTGGAGTCATGTGACATTAGTCCTCTTGATGTAGTTTTGTCAACTCAATAAATAGTTAAGTTTCTTTGATTCTGATTTTTAGGAATTGCTTCTTAAAATTTTGTTTTGTTTTATTATAACGTAATAATGGCCTTCAAGAGCAAATCTGTAAAATAAAAGCAAAGTCAATATGCCCTTCCATTTTTATTATAAAGATACATTCATATTTAAATCCTCTCACTTCTTACAGATAAACAGTAGTGTATTACATACAATTTTTCTACCTTGCTTTCCCATTTCATAATACATTCAGAGATCATTTCCCATTTGCGTGTGGTGCCACTTCTCATTCTTTCTTACAGATACATGACACATGATTTGTGACTGTACAAGTTTATTCAACCAGTCTCAAATGTTTCCAGTCTTTTGCAATTTTACATTATGTTATAAAGAATAGTCTTATGCATACATTTTCTCAAATTTTGGCTAGAATATTTTGGGGATAGATTTCTAGATGTCGCATCTCTGAGTCAGAGAGTAATGCATATGTACTTTGGCTTAATATTGCCTTTTCATAGGGCTTAGGGCTTGTCCTTTTGCATTCCCATTAGCAATGTAAGGAATACCTACCCTTAGCTTTTGCCAGTTTTTCTGTAAAGATATTGATCTTTTTCATCTCTGTTGTTAGAAGATTTTTACATATAAGCTATTAAGACACTGCAATGTAAGTTGCAATGTAAGTTGCAAATATTTTGTTTTCCTGATCTATCACTTGTATTTCTGATTTGCATTGGTATTTATCCATTTCCTGATTATAGAGGAATTTACCCATTCTTCCAATACTTGTATATATTCACTCTTTAACATTTAAATATTTAATCCAAGTCACAAAATCAACAGGGATTCAAGGACAGGGAAAATAGACCCTATTTCTGGACATGTGAGGCAGAATACACATGAGGGGAACAGAGGAATTGATGGCCACCATTTTGGGAGACTATCCCCACAAAGCCTACATTGGGATAGCCCATGTCCTGAAAACCTATCCAAATCCTATTAAAGTGATTAAATTCAGTGTCCAGGTCTGTATTAGGAACTCTACACTTTAGGACTATTCCCACACTCCAATTCACTTAAATCCAGTTCAATTCAACAGTTACTGAATACCTGTCATAAACAACACCTTATGTTTAACCTTCTCCTTCCGTCTACCCATATCTCCTCCCACCCCAGGTCTGCTGCCTTTCTTCCTGCTGCTCCCACAGGACACTATGAGCCTGGAGCTTCACACACCTGAAATATCCTTTTAGCTGCTTCCTCTGACCTCTTTTGGAATAGGTCTGAGAAAAGCAGTCACACTGTTTTGGAATCCCAGGCAGATTTATGATCAGTGGCAGATCCTTTTGGGGGTCCATTTCTGGCTATAGTTGCTGATTCTCTACCTTCCTACCCTCACCTCAGGTCAACACTTATTTTGCCTTCATCCCAAAGTGAATTTAGTCTTCACTTGTGTTTTATGTTCTCCTCTAGTTAGAGGTAGTTGTGGAGCTCTGATGTGCTCAGAGGAATCAACCTTATCTTTATCAGAATATAAGATTCTTGAGGGAAGGTGATCTTGAAGCTTAATCAATATGCTTTCTCAGCAGAACTCTTTTTTTTAAAAAAAAAAGATTTATTTATTTATTCATGAGAGACACGGAGAGAGAGAGAGAGGCAGAGACACAGGCAGAGGGAGAAGCAGGTTCTATGCAGGAAGCCCAATGTGGACTCGATCCTGGTACTCTGGGATCACGCCCTGAGCCAAAGGCTGATGCTCAACCACTGAGCCATGCAGGCGTCCCTCGGCAGAGCTCTTTTGAATGAATGTGATCTCAGGGTCCTTACTAAGTTATTTTAGTTGTTCTATCAAAGGAACAGTAGTGCTCTTAATTATAAGTTATATTTTGAAGCTTTCTCTATTAATAAATAGTACCAAGAAACCTTGGTGAAATTAGACTTTAAGTTTATTTCCCTCTTTGTCAATAAATTGTTGCCTTAGATAAACAGTGTGGGAGAGTGATTTTTTTCCTCTTCCAGAGTTAAAAGTAGTCTTAAGAGAGGCTTAAGCCTTTATCATAGGGGTTACACTTTCAAAGGTTAGTTTTATAAGATGAAAGAGAAAAAAAAAAGTTGAGAAATTGAGTGCTAATATTCTTTACAGGAAATTCCTGTAAAGGAAACAGGCTTACTCATTCTTTCAACTAAGTCTAACCACAAAACCTTATCTAGTTGAGGTGGTTGGTCAGAGAAGAGTTTTAGATGCTTCATCTTCAGGACATTTACTTCTACTGATACAGATAATTAATTTGATTTTTCTCTGTATAACCATAGATTTGGCAATGATAATGGTCATTTGCAAAATAACAAATGTTTTCTTTTTTTTCTCTAGGCATAACTCATTATTCCCAAATATGTGTGAGTTAAATGGTTGTTTTGTCTTCTCTAGGGATTTCTCTGGCTAGGAAGAGAAATATAGTAGAACTCTTTGAAAAGTAATATTCTCCTGTGTTCTTTGGATATAGAAGCTGACAGTTACTGAAATAAGGAGCCAAAGTTCCTTCCTCTTTTTTTATGTCTTAAGAACAGGAAATAAATGTAAGAATTAGTACATTGTTTTCACTAGATTTCCTAACCAGAAAATATAAGTTGAGAAAAGAGCTTAAATAATTTTCAAAGTGAATTTCTCAAATAATTCCTTTTCATGAAATCTTTTTCAAGAAAATTTACATATCTCTATTTATGCAGTCTTCACTTTATAAAAACATCATTGTTATCAAATAAAACTATAGTGACTTGAGCATTTTGTGGAATTGGCTAAGAGTAGCAGGAATCTAGATATTTGCCAAATTCTGTTTGCCTTCACTTGACCATAAGATCAAGTGAGTGAGAATAGGCACACACACTGGATTTTCTGTAGTTCCCAGACAATGAGGTATAAAGCTAACATGGACCATGTGAAAATAAAAATAAAAATATAAAATAAGTAACAAGAGATGGTTGCTGGCTGGTGCAGTGGTGAGGAGGGAAGGATGGAATTCATTATGCCAATGGCCAGACAAGGTCTCTCTGGAGACAAAATGCAAAATAAGACATGAGAGAGCCAAATCAAGTCCCACAGGGTTTTGCAAAGTGTGGTTGGAATGGATTCCTTTTTTTTTTTTTTTGATTTATTTATTTTAGAGAGAGCGCAAGAGTGTGTGTGATGAACAGGGGGAGGGGCAGAGGGAGAGAGAGAAAAATCCTCCAACAGACTCCCCACTGAGCTTACAGCCTGATGCAGGGCTTGATCCCAAGACCCTGAGATCATGACGTGAGCTGAAATCAAGAGTCCAGCGTTTAACCGACTGAGCCACCCAGTGGTCCCTGGAACGGATTTGTTTTCTCAAGTGCGGCTGATGATGACTGCAGCATGGAAATGGCATTCTCAGGTTCACTTTTTGGGAAAATGCCTAGAGGCAGCTAGAGGCTGGAGATGGGGAGATTATTCTTTGAGTTAAAGGAAAGAAAGGTGAAGGGGAGACCACATCTTAAAAGGCAATTGCTGATTCTGCCTTGTTCCTTGACCACAGTTCTTCTAAGAAGAGCCACCAACGGGGATAAACAATGCAGTGACTCTAGTCTCCGTGCCTGGCTCTCTTCAAGATGCTCCACCATCCCATGAAGCCTCTCCTCCCCTGCGCACGCTGTCCTCTCAACAGGTCAGCAGCCAGTACTCTGGTCCCCACCTGGGCAAACTGGTCTGGATGGATCCTCCACCCTGCACGGCTCTGAAGCCTCCTGTCCAAGGGGTTCCATCTCTTCCTACTTCCTTCCTCTCGCTTGTACCTGGCCCACTAGCCTGCACACTCATTCCGCTCACAGCCAAATGGTGTCCAAGCTCTGTCATTGTCAACAAATGCTCAGACACCACGTCTGGCTTCCCTGCACAGTGTAGACTGTGGACTACATGGCTTGTCCTCACCTCTCACATTCCTTCTGCTACTACCTTTTCTTGTGCTTCTCTCCATCAGCTCACCCCGGCCTCCCTGCACAAACTGATTGATCTATTGGAGCCAAATCTAGAGGACACTTCTTCGTCCTTATCATGCCAACTCTGTAGCTCCTGACACTGACATCCCATTTTTCCTCCAGACTTTCTCTGTGCTTAGGATCAAGATGGTCTCCATGCTCTGTTTCTCTTCTTCCTTTTGGGTTTATCCTTTTTCATTTCAGCCTTGGCTCTGACCCACCCTCTCCAGGCTGGTGTTCTTCAGGGAAATCTGTCTGCCCTCTCCTTGCGGCTTACAGAGGCTCCTGGCTTGAACTCTTCCCCTGCTGCTGTGCCCCCAGAAGCATTTCTTAGTTCCTCCCGGCTGCCTTTGTGGTGCTCCAGCTGGATCTCCAAAGGCACTTTAAGTTCAATGTTTCTGTTAGATAAACATTAATTATAAATAAAAAATTATAAATATTAAAATTTCTTCCTCCTGCATCTGAAGATGTTGGAGACATGGTGTGTGTGTGTGTGTGTGTGTGTGTGTGTGTGTGTGTGTGTGTATTCTGTGTATTCTGGTCAGAAATGAAGAATTTCATAAGATGAGGAAAGCCCAGTATTTTATTTCTTTTTTTTCCCAGTATTTTATTTCTAAGAAAAGATAGAGGAACCTGGAAAGAAAGGACCTAGGAAAGTTGAAGGTGGAGGCAGTGGTCACAGGAATATCCAGCGAAGACAAGGAGGGGTGAGGGGAGGAAATTGGCTGGTTAGATGTGGAAAGAGAGGGAGATTGATTTTGTCAGCTTCCTAAAGAACACGGGTATTGTGTGAATGTTTCTAAAGGGCCAGTGGACATTTCGTGTAACTTTTTTCCTTTCCTTCCCTCCCTCCCTCCCTCTTTCTTTTCTTTGCTTCTTTCTTTCTTTCTTTCTTTCTTTCTTTCTTTCTTTCTTTCTTTCTTTCTTTCTCTTTCTTCTTTCTTTCTTTCTTTCTTTTCTTTCTTTCTTCTTTTTCTTTCTTTTCCTCCCTCCTTCCCTCTTTATTTTTTCTTTTCTGTCACCACCATATTGGTTTCTGTCTTGCATTCTCCTATAATTGTTTATTTGCATGTTTGTGTTGACAAAGACTCTTTTCATGACCAAATTTTGGTCAGGCTCTCTGAGACCTCTCCTCCACTAGGCCTTGAACACAGCCTCAGTCATATGTCTGGTCTGCCCAGTCCATTCTTAGGAAAAGTGTCCTGCTAAGCCATCCTCCCACCTTTGATGTCTAAGCCCCTGACACACCTTGCACAAGAACTCTGTTGGGTCAATTTCGTAAGAATACCTCTACACTCGACGCCTCCTTAGTTAATTTTCTAGCTCCTGACTGCCTACCTTGCTCCTTGGTTATATCCTCCCCTATTCTTCTTGAATTTTGAATTGAGCCTGATTTCTCTCCTCTATTGAAATATTCTTGAATAAAAGTCTTTCTTACTATTTCAATTTTTTTTTATTTTACATTGTTCTTCACATTGTGACAGATGCTTGAGGACAGGGACTCTACTATTTGTTTTGTCTCACCCCATTATACACGGGTGGCTAAGCGGTTTAATGCCTGCCTTTGGCCCAGGGTGTGATCCTGGAGTTCTGGAATCGAGTCGCACATCAGGCTCTCTGCATGGAACCTGCTTCTCCCTCTGCCTATATACTCTGCCTCTCTCTCCTCAATTAGGCTACATCTCACCACCCATTACACACTATTCTGGATTGAATGTGTTCACTCCCAAATTCATATGTTGCAATTCTAACCTCCAAAGACACAATGATGATGGTATTAGGAGGTGGGACCTTTGGAAAGTTGCTTAGGTCATAAGGGTAGAGTCTTCATGAATAAGATTAGTGTTTTTATAAAATAGAGACACCAGAGAGATCTTTAGTGACTTTTACCACATGAAGACACAGTAAAAAGGCACTATGCACTAGATACAGGGCCTTCAGCAGATTACAACCATGCTAGTGACTTGATCTTGGACTTCCCAGCCTCCAGAACTGTGAGCAATACATTTCCGTTGTGCATAAGCCACCCACTGTGTGGTATTCTGGTAAAGCAGCCCAAATGGATGAAGACACCCACCCAATGTCCTTATCTCTCATCTTTTATAAATGGCTTGAAAATTCCACTGGCCACCCTATTGATAAGAGAGACAAAAGTACCATGAACACAGATCAGGTTCTCATTCCCTCTCCTCAGGTGATCCTGTCCCTCACTTTTTCTATTTCAGAGGATTGTTTACCCCCTCCGAACCCCATCCCATCTTAACTTTAAAAAGCCTAGGCCAGTATGAGAGTGTTTTAGGGCAGATTTTTAAGTAAAATTCTTTATTCCTACAACCAAGCTGAAGAGTGATACACACAGTAAGACAGTGACAACTTTTCCTTTCTTATTTGGGGAACAGAGTGTCTATTCTCTAACAGTTAACACAAATAATTAGTAAATAAGATAGACACGTGGACATTCTCAAGCTGTACACATATGAGCCATAGCAGAGGCTTCCATAACTGTGGAATCCTGACATTTTTAATTAACGTGGGTCACCTTTTCAGGAAAAGTTTCATTTAACTGTTTCCAAATGACTCATAGAAATACACATTCTAGGTGATAACATAAAAAAAAAAAAAGAAAAAAGAAGAAGAAGAAGAATTCTATGAAGAAAGGGCACCAAAAGAACGTATGGTATGGAGCAGAGGTCCAAGTGTTTCCTGTGAGCTTGCGATACTCTCCCTCCTTCAGACGTATAAGAAATGACACATGCAAAGAGACTGCTACAAACCATTGTGGGCATTTGGGTAGGACCCGCCCCTTTCAAAGCTTCCTGTGCGACTTGCATTTTGGTCACTGGTTCTGATTTCTTCATTTCTCATTTCTTGACTTACAGAAATGAAGATGATTCTCAGGGAGGAGCTCTGAAACGCGAGGTACCACAGCCTGGCAATGCAACAGACTCACTGAAGTGATGACAGGACCCAGGGAGAATGATGCTTTCTTTGGGCTGGATTTTTCTTTGGCTTGTCACAGGAGAGAGAATTAAAGGAATGACTACTTCAGGTAGGGTTTTCGCTTATCATGTTCACTGTGAGTCTTAAAGTCAAGATTTGAAGTGACAGATAGTCTGATATATCAGCAGCTTGACCTATTAATGCAGAGCATTTCCTTTCTGCTGTTGAGATGGGTGCAGGAAGACAGAAATGACTGGGGTGAACAGCTTTCAGCTGATACCAAGCGTCAATAAGGAGCCCAGTTATGGTAGTAGGTGTTCAATGGGAGCAGTTGAAGAGGAATGAGGAGTGGTTCAGTCGTCTTTAATAGTTAAGTGCTGCGGCTACTGGCCAGCTCAAGTCCACTGGGAGGGCATTAGAGCCTGACCTTCTAAATGGAAGCAGTGAAGAAGACAGACAAGGGAGCTTAATTCCTCATTAAATCATATACTCTTTATAAACATAGGTTAGAGTTTGATCTTTATTTCCTCCAGTTTTGTTGACATATAAGTGACATACAGCACTGCACAAATTTGATAGCAAAATGACTTATGCATATAGTGAAATGATTAGCACAATGAGTTTAGTTAATATCCATGATCTCATGTAGCTACCAAAAAAGAAAAAAAGAAACTTCCTTGTTCGTTAGTTGTGATGAGAATCCTTAGAGCGCATTTTTTTAATTTTCAGATCAACCATACAGCAGCGTTAACTATAGTCACTGTGTTCTCCAGTATATTCCCCTTACTTATGTATCTTATTACTGGAAATGTGTGCCTTTTGACCATTTCATCCAATTCCCCCACTTCTCATGCAGCCTCGGGTAACCACAAATCTGATCTCTTTTATTTATAAGTTTGATTTTTGTTTTGTTTTGTTTTGAGACTACGTGTAAGTGACATCATCTGGTGTTGGTCTCTCTGGCGTATTTCATTTAGCATAATGCCCCCAAGATCCATCTATGTTGTTGAAAAAGGCAGGATTTCTACCTTTTTTTTTTTACCACTAAATAATATTCATGTGTGTGTGTGTGTGTGTGTGTGTGTGTGTGTGTAATACATCCCGACAGTACGCAAGGGTTTCCTTTTCTTCGCCCCCTTGCCAGCATTTCTTATCTCTTATCTTTTTGTTGATAAGCCAACCTACCAGGTAGGAGGTGATATTTTACTGTGGTTTTGATTTACAGTCCCCTAATGACTAGTGATGTTGAGCATGTTTTCATGTACCTCTTGGTCAATTATATATGTTCTTTGGAAAATGCTTATTCAGGTTCATTGTCCATTTATAAGTGGCTATTTGGGGGTTTGTTTGTTCTTTTTTTTTTTTTTGGTTTTGCTTTTGAGTTGCATGTATTCTTTTTATATTTGGATGTTAATCAGGCATATTTTATTAGATACATGGTTTGCTTACTTTTTCCCATTCTATAGGTTATCTTTTCATTTTGTTGATCATTTCTTTTTTTAAAATATTTTATTTATTTATTCATGAGAGACAGAGAAAAAGAGAGACAGAGAGAGAGAGAGAGAGAAGGAGAGAGAGGCAGAGACACAGGCAGAGGGAGAAGCAGGCTCCATGCAGGGAGTCTGATATGGAACTCGATCCCGGGATCTAGGATCACGCCCTAGGCTGAAGGCAGGCACTAAACCACTGAGCCACCCAGAGATCCCCCTGTTGATCATTTCTTATGCTGTGCATAAGCTTTTTAGTTTGATGTAGTTCAGCTTGTTTATTTTTTCTGAGATTTTATTTATTTGAGAGAGAGAGAAAGAGGACCCTGAGATCATGACCTGAGCTGAAGGTGGACGCTTAACTGACTGAGCCACCCAGGCACCCAATACTTGCTTATATTTTTTATTTGGTTGCTTGTGCTTTAGATGTCATATACACAAACTCACTGCCAAGAGAGAGATTTGTCTTCTAACGCGCCTCCCTTTCTCTTTGTTCCTTGTGGTTTTCAGATTGCCTCACCAAAAAACTGCTCTGGGAATATTCTTCAAGGAGTGAGGAGTTTGTTCTATTTTGTGACCTAACAGAGTTACAGAAATCCCATTTGTACCACAGAAGTCAAGTCTTACCAACCCAAGGCTCTGAAAACTTGCCCTGCAGTGGTCATGAGGACCTATCTGATGTCCAGTGGTACCTACAACCTCAAAATGGCGATTCATTAGGGGAAATAACTAACAACTTTCCTCACATCACCCAGGACAAGAGCAACCTATGCTTTCTGACCGCAGGAATAAGTAATGCTGGGTCATATATCTGTAGACCTAGGATCCGGTACGTCCCAAATGCATTCTTATACGAAAACATTCCCAAGCCCTGTATTACCTGGATATAACATCTATGTTCATAGGCCTTTGTTAACTCTCCTAGGACCCCTCAGGATGAGGCCTGTTGTATCAAGACCATCTTAGAAGTTAAGCCTAAGACAAATCTATCCTGTATACCAAATAACTCTGTATCACAGCAATACCTTCTTTTTGGTAGCATTGCCAAAATTAATTGCCCTAGCCTCAACTGCCAAAGTGATGCACAAAGTCCAGAGGTGACCTGGTACCAGGTAAGAATGATTTCTCCAAAGAATGATTTCTCAGCTTTGGAGCTTTATGGAGCTTTATGGAGTTACCATAAAGTATCATTTTTATGGTAACCTACCCATAGACACTTTATAGAAACGTGGGTTTGAGGATCTGAGGTCTAGAGCTTTGCAAATACTGACCTTATGCCTACAGAGAAGACCTAACTTTCTAAAGTGGTCACTCTCATAGGTAACCACAGGGAACCATCTTTTTCATCCATGCCAGCAAAATTTCTAAAATTCAAGTGTATTACACCTGAGGTAAGACATAAACTTATGAGCATCAGCCAATGCAGAAAACCAGATAAGTTCCTTCCTATTGTCTTTGGAAAGCAATGGGCATTCCTATGGGGAAGGGAGCTACCAACAAGTAAGTCCTGGAGGGTTTCTGAATAAAATAGGAGTCTGGAATGCTTTCCAAAGAGAGCATATCTGGGAGGACAGTTATGACAAACGCAGATGGCCCAGGTAACAGGTGCCTTGCAGAAGTGAGACTGGGGTGGGGGGGAGGGAGTACAGTATAAAGAGGAAAAAGGGGCAGGGATGAGGAAGAGGCAAGTTTCCTAATGATTTTGAGTTATGAACCACATGTGAATAAGCTTCATGACAAAAACAATTCTTATTGCCATTGTGTCTCACGATTTTTCCAAGTGCTAACAGATACATAAATGTCACATAACCCCATGTCAACATAACCTTATGGTAGTTGACCTCGGGGTGGCAGAAACAAAGAATAGAATTTCCATTGCCTCCTGTAATTGCAATAATTGTTGAAAGTCTAAAACTTTGCCTTAAGTAGTTGTGTATAACATTAAATTCGATTTCAAAACATATGTTTGTTAATATAAAAATATCATTTTAAAATTATTATTTATTTATTCATTCATTCATGAGAGACACAGAAAGGCAGAGACAGGCAGATGGAGGAGCAGGTTCCCTGTGGGGGGCCCGATGCCGGACTCGATCCCAGGACCCCGGGATCATGAACTGAGCCAGAAGTAGATGCTCAACCACTGAGCCACCCAGGCGTCCCCAAAATTGCCACTGATCAGTCATGCCAGTGGCCATGTTTATCTGGTGGCTCTACACACTCCAAGACTCAGCAATCAGAGAGTCCTGGCGGTACAAGACCAGGGTATGAGAAGATATATCCTCACTTGATTCCCTTGAGACCTGCTGACAATGGGTAGACAGGTGTCATCATGTCCACTATAGAATTAATATACAGAGAGAAAACAAGTGATGTGATGTGCTGTAAGTCTCACATTTGTATTTTAAAGTGACACTAAAAAAATGTTGGCCTCCATAAACTCCTAACCTAAGAAACATACAAATTTCATAACCTCTAAAATGAGGTTAGGCAGCAAAGTCCATGGTTCTGTTCATTATTTTCAGTTCTCTTAAGAACTTACTCTTGATTCAAAAGTATTTGAACTTTTGAACAACTTACTCTTGATTCAAAAGTATTTGTGATCTGGGCTGACAGATTCCTAGCCATGTCAGGGTCGGCTGTTCCTAGGCCAGTAAACCAGGCTTGCCCCCTCCCCCACTCCCCCGTCATTTCAGATGAAAACACATTTAAATTTTCAATCATTGTATCCCTGAAGGAAGTTTTCATTTTCAGGTAAACAGAAGCCACACAATAGATGTCAGTTTTCTGCCTGTATCTCTTATAAACAAAATCCTAATGGTGTATGACATTCACAGAAGGAGGTCTGTGGGGCCTCGATTTCACGTCTCTGGAGTCTCAATTGCAATGTCAGGATGTGCTTAGCAGTGAATAGACATCTGTCCTAAAAGTGGGTGAATGATTATGGCTCTTATCAAAATTGTACTTTCTGATGCAGATTTGGATAAGTCATTATTCATGTGATGTTTCCTAATTGCATGTATCTGTGCACACGCATACATGCACATGTGCACACACGTACATACACAGGCACGCACGCACAGACCTTATGGCAGGAGTGTATCACTAGAAGTGGTGATACTAGGCAGCAACTAAGACATGAGGCTCCTTGCCTTCATGCTAAACCCCTGGCACTCAGGTGATGGGTGGGTCACATCCAAGCTATCTCAGAAGAGATGACATATGCTAACACTGGCTGAGCAGATGAAAACATGGTGCTATTGAATTCAGATGAAACTCCTGGTCAGGGATGCCCCCGTCAGATGTACAGAATATGCCACTGAGATAAATCCAGGGGCTCGAGGCTCTGGGGGTTTCAAAAGATTTTTAATTGACCCATCAAAAAAATGTAGGCTTGGAGATTCTTCACTGAACTATTAAGTGACCAAGAAGTCAGAATTAAAATGAATTATCTGTTATTTATTCAAGAAACATTTTCTCTATATTTTGCTGATTTCTAAAAATATAATTAAAAACTAGCTGAACAGGCATCATCTTAAATAAATGAGAATTGCATTGAACTAGAGGACATTTTATGTTCTCTGGCTAAGCAAATCTTGGAAGTAGGCAAAATTATAACAGGGCAGCGGGGTTGGCATTGAGATACAGGTGTTGGTGATACAGGTGTCAGTGACACTGCTGTGACAGTGTCAGTTAGACTTGTGCCCTGAGTAATCTTTCCATTGGTGCTTTGAAACAATCTCACTCATAGGCCACACTCACTGGCCACAATGATGACGGAGCTGCTGCATCATTTGAGCCCTGCATTCCATGGAATGTGCACACACAGACTTGCCACTTCTCTTTCTCAGTTCCTTTATGGCCTCCTCTTCTCATAGTCACTAGTACTGCCTGGCATCCCTTGAGCCTAGTGACATGGGGAACTGCTGAGTTGGTGAGACTGGCTAGACCTAAAATCAATGTGGTTCCAAGTAAGGAATAAGTACCGATTGTTTTGACTGAGTTTCTGAAAAGTATTTTCAAGGTTGATATACTGGCCCATTTGGTGATTCTCACTGTGCAGTCTCAGAGTGCTCATAATCCTGCACAACCTCCTAACATCTGTTCAATGTTATAACCCACATGTTGCCTAACTAATAGGGAAAACAGAGAAACTATTTTTTCTTTGTTCTACACAGTGTATTAATGTGGTCTATGATTGCATTAGCTTTGGGACAGGTCCATTATGTGGTTGATTCATTCTTAGTTGGCAGGTAGGGTTTGTTTTTTTTTCTTTTTCACAAGAACTGCAGTCAGGCCAATTCAGCTGTGCTAACAGAGTAGAACTGTAATCCATGTTCATGACTTTACATGTATTCCTATTAAATTTTGATTTGATGGTCTAAGCTCATCATTCAACATATCAAGAGGTTGGCATTTTGATTTTGAAATCCACCATGTTAGCCATCATTCTCAGATTTGTGTGACTTGTAGATAAGATGCAGACATGATATTCTTAGCAAAAATTTTGAATGGCCTGGTACTGAGCCAGTCAACTCATCTATTAACTCTAGCATGATCCTTTTAGTTATATACAGTCCCTTAATCCACAACTTGGGAAGTATTACTGTTCAATTAACTTTAAAAAGTCACCTAAATGTTGACTCATTCAGCCTGTATGTATCTATTTTTATTTAACAAAGACATTATCAGAGTATTTTCCAAATGACTCACTACAGTGAAGCCAGAACATCTATTATATTTCTATATTCCTCTGAGACTCTTGTCTCTTCATTTTATCATGGGAGAAAATTACAAAACTGGCATGAATGTTGGTAGTGAGTGCAAGCTGGCTGATATTAACCCACTTTTTTAAGGGCTCATAAGCCATTTGTCCAATAATCCATTCAAGACTTTGGCTAGAGATGAACGTCTAGCTTTTCATGATACTTTTCATAATGTACCCTTTTCCACTTAGAAGATAATTATTAGTACAGAATTTATGTAAAAGTACAATGTTGTCAGTTGATGGATAGGGCAAGAGACTGAAGTGCAGGAAAAGGTAGATGGGCAATGGAAGCAGAAGCATGAGGGACACATCGTGTGAATGGTGAGTGGCTCAGCATGGTAAGACCAGAGTGTTCCTGAGAGGTGTGGTTAGAGCTGAACACAACAGTTGTACATTGGTTACGTGATATGGTTATTGGGGGTCCCTGCTGATGTGATTGAACTTTATGAGTGTGAATCCTGATCCAGGGAATGAGCAGTGGGAACAGAAAGAAGTTGGTGGACGCTAGTGATATTTTCAAGAATAAAATACAAGGTAAAATACTTCAGGGGGACATAAAAGAGATGACTCATGTTTTGGGTCTTTCTGGCTCAAATATATTCACAACAATTAGCAAGTTGAGAAAGTAGACATTAATTCAATGAGGAATGAGAAGAGGTCAGGTATGCAGATCTGGACATAATGAGTCATTAAACAGTCATGGAAATGTCAAGTCCATCAGGGAGGGTAGGGCTCGAGATGTCCATATGGGGAGTCCTCCCAGACTAGGTAGCAAAAGCCCCAGTAGGAACTCCACTGTGTTGTCCAATGCTGGGGAGCACCACCCCCACAGAATAGCACCGTGTGTATTGTACTCCCGAGAGGGGCTGCACTGGACAATAGTGTTAGAGCTTGATGATACTGGCTGGAAATATTTCAGTAACTGCTCCTCCTAGAACACATTTTCTGTGCTCTTCTTGCTTTTCACATTCCTTTAGAAGTCCTGTTTTACTGTCTTCCTTGTTTCTGCAAGCTTCGCTTGTGTCTAGAACTTACTGAAACAAGTCATACAGGTTCACCCTGAGATGTTCCTCCTTCTGTATTTTGTTCAAGAGTGTGGCACAGCTGAGCAAAACAGCCCCATCAGCACCTCCCTTCCTACTGAAATCATTTGCTATCATCTTACTGGAGTGGGACTCCCATCGTTCTTGACACAAATTACCTCTCCCTTATCTGTTTTCTTCAATGTTTCCTTTTAGTTCCATCTTATTAAGTCTTAATAATACATATGAAGTCACGTTTACTTTTTTACATTTTTTTAAATTTTATTTATTTATTTGAGAGAGAGAAAGAGACACAACAAGAGAGCACAGGAGCAGGGAGGAAGGGGCAGAGGAAGAGAGAGAAGCAGACTCCTCACTGAGCAAGGAGACCAATGCAGAGCTTGATCCTAGGATACTGGGATCACGACCTGCGCCCAAGGCAGACCCTTGACTGAGCCACCCAGGCACCCTCATACTTAGCTTTTTATGAAAAAAAAAAAAATCAGGGCAATTTTGATTTGACCCATCCCCCCTGTGGCACAGCTGAGATCTCAGCCCACAACTCTGCAGCCCATCACTTCCTTGTGTGATTCATGACACATCTCTGCTCCAATTTCTGCTCTTCGGATGTGATTCTTGTATTCTCTAGAGTTTTATTTCTGACTTTTACCCCATGCCCTGACCCATCCTTTTAAGAGGTCCTTGACCCCTGAGATCAGCTGATTGATATTTAACCTGGTCTGCCTCACTTCTTTGTTTTCTTTTACTTCCGGCCTGCCATTGCTGCTCTCTGACCTGTTCCTTGCCAACCTACTGGAAGTCCCTTCTTGGGCCACAACAACCACACCAGAGACTTGGAGTAGGGGAATCCCTGTTCCTCTGAGTTAGCAGGTGAAGTGGAAGGGAAATTCCTCAACAAGAACGTGAAACTCAAGAGTTAGAAAAATTCACATGGATGCTCAGTCCTCTCAGATTTTTTTTTAATTATGACAGAAATCTTTATTAAAATGTGTCCTTCAGTAATATGTTAGCATACATACAATATACACACATACATCTGTATACTCTTTGACACATCTCACGGATTGCCACCATCAATTTAACCAATAAATTAAAACTAAAAAAAGGAGGAAGGGGTTGGGGGGTAGGACTAAGGGCAAAAATCTCCATGTTTTATCTGGTAAGAAACTGCAAATTCTCAGAATTTCCCTGGGGAAAACCTGTGACCAGAGAATCTTTGAAATAAAATACATAAGTCCCCGCCTCCCCAAAAATTCATTCTCAGTTACTGGCTCTGGGATAGAGAGCCACACACAAACTCCAGAACCTCAGTTTTCTCATAGAGTCTGTGCAATCCAGGTCAGGGGATCCTTTGAGTGAATCATATGAAATAGTCCATGAGAAAGGATTTTTTAATCTGTATAGATAAGAAGTACTTATTTTGTGATTTTTTGTTTTGTTTTGTTTTTTGCTTATCTCTTTGTTTTTGACTGCTGTGGTAAGAGTCATATACTCTGGGGGCTATTTGTTGAAGATTGGAAGGCCATGTGCTACATGGAAGTCAGGGGCTACAGAATTATTGGTACAGTGATACTTCACCATTTAACAAATATTTATTTAGCCCCAACTATGTCCTATCCCCTAGTGATACAAAGGTGATTACATGGCTCTTATGCTTCAAAACCTTTCAATTACACATACTTTATTCATTCATCATTTACAAAGAGCTCCCTGTTGCTGGCCTGTCTGCTGTGTACTAGAGACACAAAGACCCAATCCATCTACATGCATCAGCTTCTTCCCTTTGGCCTTATTTCCCATATAGAAGCTCCATTTCAAAGGTTTCTAAGATGGCACTCAGCTTCAATGGAGTGATTCTCACATATTCCTCAAGGCTCTGACTAGCCCAGAGGGAGCATCCCTGCTTCCTGTGAACAGAGACAAGGCCGCCCAAGTGCATCATACTCTGGCTTACTGCTCAGGGGTCTGCCTTCTTCGACTGAACACTCTCTCAATCCTAGAAAGCAGTCATGACTCTGCAGTCTCTGATTGGAGGGACTTCTGTTTATTCCTGCCAGTGTGTCCAGGAGCAGTGATGTGTCTTGGCACAAAGGCTGTCTCAACAACGATAGAGGAAGAGGTAACCGTGCACATAAATTATGATCAGAAGGCTATGTGCAATCATAGAGGTCTGAGAGCATTACCTCCTGAGTTGGAGTTAAAGACTGAGCTGCAGCCGACCCAGTTGGGGGAAGTAGTGGGAGAGATGTACACACACATAGATGGAGAAAGAATATGGTTATTTAGGGAGTGGCAAGTGGGTGGAGGGGCAGTAGCAGGGAATGAGAGCAGGAAAGAATGGCAAGTTCAGCTGGGGGAGAACGTTAGACCTTAGAAGAGTATCCCTGATGGATATGCTAAGTAAGAGAGAGAAATGTTCCTAATTGCAGTTTAGCTCTCACCTTAGTTTGGGTCCACCATGAGCTCATTGTTTGTCACTCATCGGTCATTCTTTGTCATATCTAGGCATTCCTGTTTAGTTATTAACTTAATATTTTAAATTCAAATTTCACCTTTTTTGAGTTAAATTTATTTAGAGAAGAAACTTTATCTTAGCCTCATTACACAAGAAATTATGTCAATTTCCACAAATGTAAATACACATTTTTTTTTAATTCATTGAGGTATCAGCTACTAAAGGAAATGAGTTTTCTATAATGTTCTCAGAGGCCTGAGTCATGCTTTGAGAAATTCTAGGCTAAATAACTCTTTGTGGGTTAGTCAGATTTGGTGCCTCGATCTTAACAGATAATGTAATTGTATCTGAAAACGCCTCTCATGAACAAATGCGAATCTTACAAATACAGTTTTTGAGCAGAAGCTCTTCATAGCATGGGTGATGCTCTCATTTGTGAAGTTTTTCTGTTGTTGTGACGAATATTAATAACAAATCTCTGGTTAAGGAAAGTTATTTATTTTTCTTGTCCCCTGGATTAGAACGGAAAACTACTCCCTAAAGAAAGGAGCAACCCAATTGTAGTGAATGAAGTTTATGAAACCAACCAGGGCACATATGTATGTGATTACACTCAGTCGGATAATACAAGTTCATGGATAGTCAGAGCTGTTTTTCAAGTGAGAACCATAGGTAAGTGAGATTTTCATTTCAAGATCTGGGATTTGAAGCCCCATTACCCAATTAAAGTTACCTTCCTTTGGCTTAGTAATGGTTTCCTTTTTGGGGAAAATAAAAAGATAATCATATACTGGTAGTCATGTGAAGCCTTAAATGTGGGAAAACATTAATTTTCCCATTAACCTAGATTCCAGCCCCCAGAGAAGGCCTACTTTTGGATCATATTCAAATTGTCACAAGTTGGGTTTTTCCTGCATTGACAGTCCCTGGCTTGTTTTTGTAATAAGTTTAAAGAATAATGTTAAATACTTCATACACAGCAGTAAGTGACACTATGAACCTATTGCCAGCTTTAATACATGTTCAAGTTTTTCCACATGTTTAAAATCTTGCTTTTTCTGTAAAGAAACAAAACATTGCAGGGACAGCTTGAGACCTATGCTTTTATCCTTTCCTGCTTCCTCCCTTCCCAGCTGTAGTCTAATCTTGTATACATTCTTCCATTTATATCTTTAT
Organism: Nyctereutes procyonoides; assembly: GCF_905146905.1. Taxonomy (NCBI): domain Eukaryota; kingdom Metazoa; phylum Chordata; class Mammalia; order Carnivora; family Canidae; genus Nyctereutes; species Nyctereutes procyonoides. The sequence continues at coordinate 41,538,891 of NW_026575049.1, read as the reverse complement.
GCTTTTCTAAAAATGTAGGTAGGCATTAAAAAAATAGAATATTGTTTTATGTTATAAAATATGTTTTGTGTTTAAAATATATGTTATTATTCTAAGGTATCAATTTGTTAATTTATACCACCCTCAGCAAGGAACAGATTCCCATTATTCCCAAATAATGTTTGGTGTTGTCACACTTTTTGATTGATGTGAAGTGAGATCTCTCTCTCTCTCTCCCTTTTTATTTTTTTTAAGATTTTATTTATTTATTCATGAGAGAAAGAGAGGGAGAGAGAGAGAGAGAGAGGCAGAGACACAGGCAAAGGGAGAAGCAGGCTCCACGCAAGAAGCCCGATGTGGGATTCAATCCTCAGTCTCCAGGATCATGCCCTGAACCAAAGGCAGTGCTAAACTGCTGAGCCACCTGGGCTGCCCCTTCTCTCCCTTTTTAAATCCCAATTTACATTTCCATGAAGTTTGATATCTTGTTATACGTTTGTTGGTCTGTTAGGTTTATTCTTCCGTGGCCTGCCTAGTCTTTCCACTGGGTCATTCTTACTAGATTTACAAGTGCCGGCATGAATAAATTGTATAATGCAATTAATTTAAGCATGGCTTTTGCCAAAACACAACTGAGTCAGTCATTCATGCTCTGTATTAAATAGCTACAGAATGGTTGACTCAGCTCATAGTAAATACATTGATTATTTTTACCTCCTCTTCTTTTAGTGTAATGTACAAATTACATTAAACATGCTGAGGCCGGGATGCCTGGGTGGCTCAGAGGTTGAGTATCTGCCTTTGGCTCAGGGCATGATCCTGGGATCCTGGGATCGAGTCCCACATCAGGCTTCCTTTGGGAAGCCCACTTCTCCCTCTGCCTATGTCTCGGCCTCTCTCTCTGTGTCTCTCATGAATAAATGAATGAAATCTTTAAACAACAAACACAACACACATACACACACACACTGAGACCAAGTTAACCACTTCTACCTACTTCCTGGATGTCAGTAATTTACATTTATATTATATTGCTCCTTGGGGGAGAAGTTAGAATGCAAGTACCCCACTTGTACCATTTGCTCCCTCCAAGGGATGTGTGATTGTTCTTCACTCCAGGCATGATAACTCAGCCCATCAAATTTTCAAGGGCAGAATGTGGTTTTCTCTTTCTTCCAAGGTATGCCTTACAATATCTGTTGCATCCTTTCAACCAAGCATTCCTGTCTTCCGCATTCACTCCTTCATTCTTTCACATATTCATTTTTTACACAAATATTTGTTGAATATCTAATATGTATCAGGCACTGGGCTTGGTGCTAAGGCCGTAAGCATGAGTATCTGGACATTTTCTGTGACCGCTCAGAACTTCCCACTTTGTGGGGCACACAGGCTATCCCAGTGCATTGTAATGAGTGGAGAGAAAGCAGTGGGGCATATGGGAGGTCCACCAAACCCACACCTGGACCCACCATGTCCAAGTGAGAACTGAGGGGCAAGCCCAGACCAGAGCAATGAAGATGGTCAAGATGCCGTTCCAGGCAGAGGGAACAGCATAGTCAATGTCCCGGAGATGAGAGAGCACACACAGTCTGGGAAGAAAAAGAAGGTCCACTGAGAGTGAGTGTCTGGAAACAAGACTGACATCACACTGTTTTAGTGAGTTTGAACTTCATTTAAGGAGCAATGGGGAGCTTTTGAGGGTTCTAAGCAGGAGAGCATCATGAATAGATTTGCCTTTGAGATAGATCTATCTCCATCTGCTGTGTATAAAATGGGTTTGGGGGGAGCAAGAATGGAGAGAGCAATGACTGATGGTGGCCTGAACCAGGAGTTGCAGTGGGAATGCACTGAAGCAGACAGACTCAAGAAATACAGAGGAAGGGATCCCTGGGTGGCGCAGCGGTTTAGCGCCTGCCTTTGGCCCAGGGCGCGATCCTGGAGACCCGGGATCAAATCCCATGTTGGGCTCCCGGTGCATGGAGCCTGCTTCTCCCTCTGCCTGTGTCTCTGCCTCTCTCTCTCTCTCTCTCAATGTGTGGCTATCATAAATAAAAAAAAAAATTTTTTTAATTAAAAAAAAAAAGAAATACAGAGGAGGTACATCTGAAAAGATTTGGGAATTGGCAGTGAGGAAGAGGGAAGAGGTGGGATCCAGGAGAAAAGAGCTGGGTTTTAGGTTGAGCAACTAGATAGACATTCTGTTAGGTACTGATGGAGGGTAGCATTGCATTGCATAGGTAAGAGCTGACCTAGGGCACAAATGGGGGAGCAGCAGGTTTGATGCACATTCTAAAAAGATGCTCCTGATTGCTCACTGCACAGACTTAGCAAAGGTGATAAGAAATGGCTATTTGTGCGTCAACAGAACATGATGATGGATTTAATGTGTAAAGAGAGAAATGAAGAATGCTTTTGTTTTGTGGCTTAGTTAAGTTGGTAAACGGTGACACCAATTCATGAAGCAAGAAAAGGCTGAAAAAGAAGAGGATCTAAAAAGAAATTAAGGTTTAGTGTTTTTAAAGATTTTATTTATCATGAGAGAGAGAGGCAGAGACATAGGCAGAGGGAGAAGCAGGCTCCCTGTGGGTATCCCTATGTGGGACTTGATCCCAGGACTCCAAGATCACGACCCGAGCCAAAGGCAGATGCTCAACCATGGAGCTACCCAGATGCCCCAAGGATTAGGTTTGAAAGGACTTTCAGTGATCCAAATCCCAATGGCAAGGAAGAATTTGGATAAACCAGTCTGGAGGTGTTAGGGCTGGAGATGAAATTTGAGGGTGGTCAACATGATTATCTAAAGCAAAGAGACTGAGTGAGGTCACCTAGGGAGTTAGTATAGAAAGAAGGCCTGGAACTGAGGCCTGGAACATTGCAATACTTGCAGAGGTCGGAAGGAAGGAGGGAATCCCCAGAGGAGGTGGAGCAGGGGTGTGAGAAGAGAGGAAAACTGTCCCAGGGCAAGTGACTAAAGAATGTCGGGGCAGAGGGAGTGACACTCTGCTTCAGTGGTGATGTTTGAGAACTGGTCATTGGGTTTGTGCAGATGGCAGTCATTCTTTACATAAGCCAGTGGGTGCCAGTGGGAGGAAGTGAAATTGATGACATAGGAGAGAGAGATCGTTTCAAGGTTCAAGACCTTTTGTAGGGAAGAGGCCTAAAGAGTGAACAGCACCACAGCAGAGAAAAGGGAGAGAACTGATATTCACGAGAAGCACAGAAAGCAGAGCCCCCAGACACACACCCTGGAAACGAGCAGAGAGGCAGAAGGTGAACTAGAGAGCAGAGAAGCAGGGAACCAAAGGATGAGAGGGTTGCCAGAGACAGTGCTCAGCAGTGTCCAACGCAGCTGAGAAATAAAGCCGAAGAAAAAACTCAGTTGTGCCCAGTGGATTGAGGTGCCAGAAGGTCACTGGGGACTTTAGTCAAAGCAGTTTCTGTGGAGTGATGGAATCCAACTCCACAAGAAGTGAGAGAATGGAGATGAGCATAGAGCACTGTTTCAAGGATCTGCCTGGGAAGGAAGGAGAATGCGTGCCACAGGGAAATGGGGTGCAGGGATTTTTCTCTGTTTTAAGATGGAGAGACTGAGCATGGATAAATACCAATGGGAAGAAGCCAATGGGAAGATGGGGCAGGTGAGAGAGGAGAAAGAGGCAAATATACAGGGGGAGAGATGGAGTATTTGAGGGAAGGAGGTCCCCAAGAAGTAAGTGGACCATTCCCAGAGCAGAGGTGATGAATTTTCCCTTATCAAGAGATGGGACATAGGAAGAGTTTGACCACAAAGCCCCAGTTTGGCAGTTTGTGGCAGGAAGCTGAGGGATAAATGAGTAATGGAGTTCCGGACTCAACTTTATTTTGAAATAAACCATGTACTTAGTGATGGAGGAGGTGGACTCCAGTCTAGGTGATGTGAGCATTTTCTCAGGTGCGTTCTTCTTCTGGAGAAGTCAGATGGTACCAAAAATAATCTTGTAGGAGAAGACGGGAACGGGGGCTCAGGTCTGCGATGGTTGAGCAGGGCTGGTGTGGAAGTAAAAGCACACCCTGGTGGATGAGGATTTACCAGGATTTACTGGTATTTCGTTAGCACCTGTGACCTGATGTCATGGTCATTTGGGGATGCTCATTTCTCACAAGGAAATCTAAGTTCCCAGCCTTAATAGAATCCGAATCAAAGTTGAAGAGGGATCTGCAAAGCATTTAGATCAAAGTGCCACTTGATGCACACACCTTCAGCAAGCAGGCCTTCAGATTTCCCAGTGCAAATTGTAATTTCTATTTTCATCTTTTAGTGAAAGACACTACTCTCAAACCAGATATTCTGGATCCCATCAAGGATGTGCTGGAAGTAGAACTTGGTAAGGTGGATTGTATTATCTCCGTTGAATGACCTGTGCTTCTGGGAGCAGCTCTAAGTGTGATATAAGGAAAAGAGCCTTGGGGTTTTTTTAAAAAAAATTATTTATGAGAGAGACATAGGGCAGAGGGAGAAGCAGGCTCCCCACAGGGAGCCGGATGTGGGACTCCATCCCAGGACTCCAGGATCACAACCCGAGCCAAAGGCAGATGCTCAACCACTGAACCACCCAGGTGCCCCAAAGAGCCTTGGGATTTTAAGTCAAATAGAATTAAGTGTGAATCGTGGTTGAGCCACTGGCTACCTTTGTGACCTGATAGAGTTACTTATTCTTTCTAAGTTTCAAGTTTTAAATATGTAAATAGACAAAAGAAATCTGGCCTCATCTGGATGCACTGAGAAATGTAGGAAACTGTATGTTAGGTGACTAGTGATTGGACATGATCAGCAGATTTTAGATTCTTTCTTACTCATCCCAGAAACAGGTGTTTTATGTATTAGGTCCATTGGTTAAGTCTGTAAGTTTAACCAAATTACCAATCTGAATAGCATGAATCCTCGCAAACATGGTATTTGGTGTGGCCTTTAAGACAATTATGGAGGAACACTGTATCTCCTCCTCAAGTAACTCATATTCCTAAGTGGGTCTTCTTGTGGGTAGAGGGGCAAAGTGATTTTCCTCTGGTCCCCTTGTATTTTATCAACCTCAATAACATCTACACTTTCTCACACAGTAACATGAGAACTGCTCTATTTAAAATCAAATGCTGGTTGTTCCAGTGAAATAAATGCTCTTTTAAAGGCTAAAATATTTATAATTACAGAAATGTAAAAATAGAGACTATGGTTGAATACCGCTAGATGGCGGTATTAGCGTGTCCTGATTCTGGAAATAGACTGCAAAACCAGAGGCATCACAAGGATGCAAGGAAGGAGGAAAGAAACACAATTAATGATTCAAAAATAGCTGAGCCACGTATGGTTTCAGTGAATTTGAAAGTATGACAGGGTAGGGGGACAGTATTAAGGCGCACAGATGATTTCTGAATGGAGTCTTTAACCGTTTCAAGGTGAAAATTTGAGTTTGAGGCAGTGTATCTGGATACCCCTTATGGGAAAAATGAGTAGAAAGAGGATAAGTGTAATAATATGCTTCCCAACTGTAGTGCTTTGCTCAAGAAACTGCTGAATATCTAAACAATTCCTTCTTTAAACTACATTACAGTAACCTGACAATGTTATTTGAACGTGCAAATATTGGTGAGCAGTAAAATGTTCTTTATGACGCACCTTGTACTCAACATCAGCGTTGAGTGAGTCACCATCACCAGTGACTCCTCATTTTGTGGAGTCAGTGACTGAGGGGACTCCTCATCTTGCTGGTGTCTATCCTTCAGCCCCATCAGAATTCTTAGTGCTATGCCTATATAGTGGCAGGTTTGAGATATAAGTATTGCCCTTTGGAGACGAACAGCCTTGGTCTAATTTGTTTCCAAATGAGAGTCAGGTAGATGTTGGGTTATTTTTGACAGTCTCTTTTACCTGCCAACGTGATTGCAGTAATGAGCGGTCTGTGGTTGGAGTCTTCCTCCTGCACCGGACAAAGCGTTCTCACGGACTTCCTTCCTGTTTTCTGTGTCGCCTTCATTTTTAGGAAAGCCTTTAACTCTTAACTGCAGGGCACGATTTGGCCACCAAAGGGACTTTAACCCTGTAGTGAAATGGTACATTAAAGATTCTGACCAGGAGAGTGAAGTCCCAACACCCGAGACGATCAGGTAAGAAGGAAATCAGCAGACTGTTATTCTCTGCAGCCCACCCTAAATGCTTTCACCTTTGGAAACCTCGAGAACGGCCCCCCAGAGGTGAGCCAACAGGTGCAGCTGACGGAGTGGCCACTCGCGCCACCTAGTGGTGACTAGAAAAGCGCGGAAATAACAAAGGGCAAGTTCATGTTAAACAGCAGTTTCTGACCAGGCCGTATTATGAAATATTTAAGTTGTGAAGTTCGGTTTATAGCAACAGTTAGATGCGGCCGCTTGAAACATCAAGCTGACAAGCAGACAGAGGTAGCGACCCACGCAGCCTGAATAGAAGCAGCACGTCCAACCCATGGGGAAGGAAGGATGCCCTCCTCCTCATTTTCCCCAGTACCCTCCATTGAGAGCCCTGGTGAGTTCAGGGATCCACATGTGAACAGTCCGGGATGTATCCAGAGGAAAGCGCACAATAATGCGTCTGGCCAAAACTATGAGAAGTGAGGAATAGTCGAAGCAATCCAAATGGAAAAGGAGATGCAGACATGGGATAGCTTTCTTGACATCCTTGGAAGCCATTATGTTTTATGGAAACTAGACTTAGTTTGTCACCCTCTAGAGCTCAGGACCCCCATTAGTGGACAGAATTTACTGGGAAGATAGTTCGGCTCAATAGAAAGGAAAACTCCAGCTATTCAGAGCTATCCAATGCCTCACGAAGCTAGATGCTGGTCCCTGGAAGGATTAAGGGAGGGTTTGGATCCAATCTTTCAGGACAATCGCTAAAAAATAGAGTCCCTTGTTTTTCTAGAATGTGCTCCAAGGTAACAGTCTATGTATTAAGCACTTGCTTCTTATTTTTAAAACAATTTCAATGAACAAGTGTAGTGTCATTTTGAAAAGTACATGTCACTGCAAAAAATAAAGACCAAATTTTGATGACAGTAATAAAATCCAGCAAGGACTTCTAACTCACACAAGCCCTTGAATTTGAATCTATTTCCCACCTATTGGCAATTTGACCCTTGACCCCTGCAAGACTCCATCCAACCACATGCAATCTATGGATGCTTACGTCTACTTCACAAGGTCCCTTGAGGGAGCTGCTCCAGTAGAGGTGATACGCTCATCACAGTTCCTGACCAGTAGGAAGCATTCAGTGAATATGAGTTGATATTGTAGGCTCCAAGCAACACAGCCTAAAAACACCATCCATATAAACAATATTCCTCAATGTAAAGACAGACTATAAATCAGCAACCTTAGAAACTCATATTGTGAATAAATACTGACTCTTACAACTTGCTGAGTGGGGCAGAATGACCTAGGTCCAGGACTCAGGGTGCCACTTCCAAGCAGAGTGACCTTAGGCTGTCACCCACCTCTTGTGCCTGGTCTGTGTTGCTGGTTAATTTAGGATGATCATATTCTTACCTCATGGGAGCTCCAGTGAAGTGAGGCATGAAGGAGACTTGATTGTCCACATTTAGTGCTCAAAAGAGTGAGCACAGATACGTGATAAGCCCTTTGTGGAAATGAGTCAGTATTCAATATTATTCTTAAATTATCATTATTGCCTGTTTTCTAGGGAAGTGCTTAGAGTAATGGAGGTCAGATGAGGCCCACACTAAATTAAATTCTGATTAAGTGAGTAAAATGATGCCCAGCAGATTCAATAATCAAAAATGAGCTCCCATCACAAGATGGTCAATATTCTGCTCTTTTGGCACTTCCTGCTACTATTTGATCCCATAGCTCTTCTGAAAGCCGAAACTGTTGGCTGCTAGTATGAATTCCAAATACAGCAAGAGTTGGTCAGTTTATGCTACTGAATGAGTAGGGTATTCATCCTTCTGACCTAGAGTTAAGCACACCATAAAGGATGAAGTCTATGAGCGCGTTATCCACTTGAAAGAAGTTACTCAGAGGGATCTTCGCAAGAAGTTTATTTGCTTTGCCCAGAACTCCATCGGGAACACTACCCAGTCCATCCAACTGAAAGAAAAGAAAGGAGGTAAGCCTGGAAGGTTGCCACACCATGCACACAACTGCTTTTATCTGAGAGAAGGGGAATTTTCCTAGAGATTTGTGACAGTGATGATGGTAATTAATATTTTCTGGATGCTGGACACTATGCATTTTGCTCATATGAAGCCATTTAATACTATGACCAGGGACACATCACTAGTAAGTTTCATATCAGTTATCCAGAACTGGTCCTCTTAACTAAGACCCTGTATGTCGAGGCTGTGTTGGAAAAACCTGTCATTCATTCATTCATTCATTCATTCATTCATTCACTTACTCATTTATTCATTCTACAAATACCTAAAGGGCATGTCCTGTGCAACAGGTATTGTGTTAGGACCTAGCTCCCTTTTAGGGTTTTCTTTTCCTTGCTTCTCCATCCAGAGAATGTGATGGTTGGGTATTGGAGAACCGAGAGAAGAGTCATCTTGCTCACTGCTCCGGGTGGTATGTGTATATCACAGATCACAGCCTTTTAAAACTGCAGTGGAAATGCCTGGTAAAGAAAAGGTTTGAAATTTCTTTAAGAAGATACTCAATGATGAAGTTGATGTCATTCATTCATTCAATTAATAAATGATTCCAAAGACAAGCAAGTTTTGAATCCTGGTGAGGCTTATGTTAGACAGAATCTGTGCTTGGCTATAGTGGCTGCTCTGTAATGGGGCTCCCATCAGCAGAGGTGTGTGGAAGGACTCGTGTGTTAGGTGCCACGGAGGGTGTGAAACCAAGCCACACGTAGCTCCTGGCCTCAGGAAGTTTAGACTTTAGTAGTGATGATAGTGCATGAAAATAATTTCTAATATGCAATGAGAGGGATCCAAATGGGTGGTGTGGAGGTTTATGGGGGGAAAATAATGAGAGTGGCCATGACCAGTTTCCCTGGCCACCTCAATCAGGAATAGCCCATTCCCGTGAATTATCCCCAATTCATTGTAAGACAGTTGCCCCAAGATGTAATTGCATGTGTTTCCAGATTCAAGAGGAAAGAAAGCTTCCAAGAGCAGTGATTTTGATAAAATAATAGAGTCAGAAAAGGTGCTGGGCCAGCCCACAGCATTGGCCGGAATGTGCTCTTGTCCCAGGAAAGCTGTCTCTGTATTTGCTCATGCCTACCATGTTTCCCCCAGTGGTGTTCATATACATCTTACTTGGCACCGTCATGACTCTGGCAGGCATGCTGACGGCAGGTGCTCTGCTCTACATGTACTGGATTGAAATAGTCCTGCTGTACCGAACCTACCAGAGCAAGGATGAGACACTCGGGGGTAAGGTGACCTCAACTTGCCTCTGGCTTTTCCACTCAGAACTGGCTTAGAGGGAGAAGCTCAAGAAATGGATGTTCCCCAATGGAGAAAGTCATGCCCTCTGGCTTTGAGACCTTCTTCCAGATGTGGTGGCTTCACACCTGGGAGAGCTGGGAGCAGGTGGAGAAACAACTGCTTTTTGGTTCACTTACTGGAATCTTGCTGACCAATGGTACTATGGTAGATAGAGCATGTTGGGCTTGAAAATAATCTCTCTGCTCACCAACCTAATGCAATATGACAAATGACCTGACATCTCTGTGCCTTTGCTTCCTCTCCTTTGAAGTGGGATTGTAATCACAATTACAATGAATGCTATGAGCACTCATTGAGTTAAGACATATCAATCATTGAGAACAGCATGTAGTAAACACTCGGTAGATGGTGCCAACTATTATTACCTCTTGAGTGCTGAGGGCATGCAAGTCAGGTGTATTAGCTAGGTGAACTGTCACAGCAATCCTGCAAGCCAGGCAGAGGGACTTGAAGTCTTGTGCCCAAAATTGGACTGCAGGATGGTGTTAGAATCGAGGATTTGGACTCAGGTGGTTTGGCTTAGAGCCCCCATTAGCTATTACCTCAGTTAGCCTCATGTATAAAATGAGGGGTTTGAAGATGGTGTCAATGTTCGAAGAGTGTGAAACTCTATAAAACCCAAGTACTATTACAATAAATGGAATTATCTGTCCACTTCCACAGGAGACAGGATCATACTGATTAGTGTTTGCTTCTTTAGAATAGAAGAGCTGTTCGCATGTTTTCCTAGCCCTGGAGGTCTCTAAGATTAGAAGGTTTGCAGTTTTAGTGAGTGATTCTCTTGCTTGGAAAGGGCAGGATCCCTTTTGCTGGATTCTGGGGAAAATCACTTCCTACACCAGGGCTTGCCCCACACCAGGAACACAGTGAGGAGCTGTCAGATTTCCAGGAAGAGGACAGGTAAAGATGTATCAATCATACCTTTCTTTAGACTAATTATTGAGAATTCATGCAAGAAATCCTGAAGCTAAGAGTGTTGGGTTTTTTGTGTTTTTGGGTTTTTGGTTTATTTCCTTAAATTAGCTTTTTAGCTTTTTTGAATTGAGCAAGCTATTTAACCAATGTCTTCTTCATTCCCCTGGATGACATATATGTATATTTTTACTAAAATGCTGCTTGTCTTAAGATTCTAGAGCTTGTACAGAAGAGTTAATCATGAAATTTTTAAATCTGTACTTTCCCTTTTTACTTTACACAGTGGCTGATGAGGAGGCAGTGCCTGGTTTTAAAGTATGGAGATTTAGCACCCTCTGTGGCCAATCTAAAGTTTTACAGCAAAATGTCTGTTTCCTTGGACATTAATGTGGAATATCCACAATCTTAGACATACATAGACTGTCGGAGTTGAGAAGGACCTAATACTCCCATTCCCGCTAATTTTATTACCAAAGAAATGTAATGCTTCCAGTTAGAGAAAAACCCAAGCTCGCTGGAGTTTCACAGGATTTGGAAGGAATGGAGGTGATGAGGGGGTGTGTCACACATTTAAACCACACAGACCTTCCATGCCCGCCATGGCCCAGGAGCCTCCTCCTCCTTCCCACCTGGGCAATGAGGAGCTTTGCAGATGAGCCCCCTGGGCCTCGGTTTTTTGGCATCCCCCTTTTCTCATCTCCTGGACCTCCCCTCTCCTTCTTTTTCTATTGCTGGCATTTTCATCCACTAAGGCCTCTCCTTATGTCCATGTTAAGCAAGTATGCTGTAATTGCATCAGCCACCTGGGCTATTGTTTGCTATCTTGTAACACTGCTATTTGCCCGCCATGGTGCAGAGGACTGGAATCTGAACCAGGCATGTCCAGATTCCAAAGCCCATAAGTTAACTTTTGAGATTTTCTACCTTTCTTGGTTAGTTAGCTACATAACACATCCCAGTACTCGATGTGCATTTGTAATAATCCACTCAACGGAAGGAAGCATGTGAGACTTTGCAAATATCCTGAAACGAATTTTATAAATATGATTTCCCATCTAGAAAGCAGGGGAAAAAGATATTTATCTTGTGCCTGCTGTGAGCCAGACACCAAGCACTTTATATACATTATATCCCCCAACCCTGGAAAACAGTCCACCGGGGAGTTATTATTACATCATTTTACACAGGAGGATTTCTAATATAGGTACATGTGCTGTCAGCTGTCTCCTGTGCAAGTTGCTGGGTCCTGGCAGTGCTTTGCTTGCTGGATATTACCATGCTTTGATGGAACAGACTCCTTTAGGATGTGTAACTCATGAGATAGCAACAGCACGGTGCAAAGAAAACTCAGAGGAATTCACCCCCCACCTCCCTCATCCCTGTGTACATGTGATTTAATCACAGAAGCCACAGCTGTTTGATCTGAACTCAGTGAAAAGGCAGCAGTGTGTCATAAATTAGAATTCGAATCTGGTTAGACAGTCGATACTACTCAGCAGTGTGATTTTAAAATGGACACAGCTGCTGTGTTTTATTGTTAAATCAGTTCAATAAGGAGCTCAACGCTTAATTCTTGCCCATACATCATAGGATGCAAGCATATGTAGATACATCACGATAGTGAGAAACATGTAAATGGTTGACTGTTTTTTTAATCGTTTCTCTTCCTCAGACAAAAAGGTATTTGATGCTTTCATATCCTATGCGAAATGGAGCTCCTTTGAGAATGAGGCCACTTCATCTTTAAGTGAGGAATACTTGGCTCTGAATCTGTTCCCTGAAGTTCTGGAAAATAAGTATGGATACAACTTGTGTTTGCTCGACAGAGATGTGGCCCCAGGAGGAGGTAGGTCCTGGGTGCCAAGAGGAGATATAGAACAAAGAGAAAAGTTGAGTAAAAGTGCTCTGTGGGCTTTGGTGTCATTCCTTCTGTTGGGATACACATCTTCTGGAAAGTTTCATGAGCTTAGACTATGTTGGGCCACGGCACAGAAGGACATGTGTTGCAGAACATGTAGCAGGCCTTCCCAATCAAAGATATAGCTCCTGGTTCCTCTACAGGAAATTATCTCTGTCATTCGAAACAGATGGTCCCCTGGCTTTGTAGGACTCTGCTGGCCACAACCCTCAGCATTGGGTCAGGTGGGGCACAACCCTGGCCACTCCTCAGAGGTACAGATCTCGTTCAGTTCTCCCCTTCCTCTGCCCCAGGCACCCCACTATGGAGCCTGCGACATCCTGTGTCCCCCTGTTATTCCTAACTATGCCAACTAGCTTTGCTCCTAAAGGAATTGACAGCTTGAGGACAGAGAACACAAAGAGAGGAATGGAAAGTTGAGAATCACTGGACACTAGAGTCTGTCTTCAACTGTCAGTAGAGTTGATGCTGCAAAAGTGACATAGTAAACCATGCTTCCTTCCCTCCTTCCCTACAAGTGCAAGGAACTCTCTGGGTCGATCTGGGACATTCGGGGTTATTAAGACCCCAGGTTTAGCAATAACAGTTAATTGAATTCTTTATTTCCAGTGTATGCAGAGGATATTGTGAACATTATTAAGAAAAGTAGAAGAGGAATATTTATCTTGAGCCCCAACTATGTTAATGGACCCAGTATCTTTGAACTACAAGCAGCAGTGAATCTTGCCTTGGATGATAAAACACTGAAACTAATTCTAATTAAGTTCTGCTCCTTCCAAGAGCCAGAGTCTCTACCTCATCTCGTGAAGAAAGCTCTCCGGGTTTTGCCCACAGTCACTTGGAGAAACTTAAAATCAGTCCCTCCCAATTCCCGGTTCTGGACTCAGATGCGCTACCACATGCCAGTGAAAAACTCTAAAGGACTCAGGTGGAACCATCTCGGAAGTATCTCCAAAGTTTTTCACTGGAAATGACTCAGTAAAACAGAAACCACTGGGAGGAGCTCCCAGCCTAGAGAATGGTCAAGCGGACAGACCCTGAGCCACCTCCTTCCCATCCCTGGGGAGTAGAGATGTCAGTGGAAAGAACACACAGCACGGATCCAGCTGATACAAGATGGGGAGGGCTTTGTCGACACTGAGCAAGTCTGACAGGCCCCAGAATGATGAGGAACCTCTGGTTAGAGCCTCTGATATTCTGTGGACAGAGGGAGAGTAAATTCTCTAGATGCTTGCATGCGTTCAGCACACAGTGCCCCAGAGACTTTCCAAGTGGTCTGAGCAGAATGGGCAGATACAGCCACTTTTGTTCTGTTGCTCTACTCTCATGTCTGTTATTTATTATACGTATAAATTTATATATGTATATATATATATATATATTTGCAATCAAATAAATATTACTTTGTTAGAAGTGAATGATTTAAACTTTGCCTAAAGCTCCTCAGAAAGAAAGAAACACCTAGTTTTATTCCATCCATGTTCACCCATTAACTCTGGAGTACAGAAAACAAGTGCGAAAGGCAGAAACCACAGGGGAACCAGGGGCAGACAGGGCCTCCATCAGTCTCTACTCTGTCCCTGAGGGAAGTGCCCCCTCTGAGCAGTTGAAATAGAGGAAGGAGCCCTTCCAGGGCTGGGGGGGTTGAGGCACAGCCCCGTGCCAGACACAAGGCTAGGGGAGCAATGTAGGGCTAACTTCGGCCCCTCCTTATCCCCTTGGCCATTGGGCAGAGCGTGAACTACACAACCGTACCCTGGACCATGGGAAGTAGGTACAAGCAGGTCAAAATGATCAGGCCTGGGGCGCCTGGGTGGCTCAGAGGATGAGCATCTGCCTTTGGTTCAGGTCATGATCCCGGGGTCCTGGAATCGAGTCCTGCAGCAGGATCCCCACAGGGAGCCCGCTTCTCCCTCTGCCTGTGTCTCTGCCTCTCTCTCTCTCTCTGTCTCTCATGAATAAACAAATAAAATCTTTTAAAAAAATGATCAGGCCAATGAGGAAACAAGGCATGGCCGAGTATTTACTTATAAAGTAGAAAGGCAGTGGCAGGAGTTAGCAGCCCAGATTAAGAGTTCAGGAAGTAAATACATACATTGGTCAAAAGGCAGCAAGAATGGAGCTTGAACAGAACTTTCTGGTCTGAGCCCTTTGCCCAGCGAGGCTGGCACTCCTTGCACGTGCTTCCTGACCTACTGATTCCAGCTGAGTCCCAAGTGACAGGGTGCTATGCTAGAGCACCCAGTCATAGTTTCTGATAGACCAGATGGATCCCATTCTCATGTGTCCTCCTTAGGAGAGTTCAATTTGTAGTTAATGTTCTGGTCACATAGGAATGTAAAATCTTCACACTCTGTCATCCCTGTCTGAGTGGAACGATGCATTTGAGCAATAAGACAAGCAACTTTCTGGACTCATTTGACTGTAATGTGTCACATTCACCATATGAGCGTGATCCCAGTTCAGGATGGACAGAAGTCATCGAGCATCATCTAGCCACCGCTTGGAGCCTGTATGAAATGCTCTGAACTCTTTTTCCACAGAGGCTCCCACATCATAAAAACCACTGTGGCTTTGGCACCAAGCAACATCCTTGTTGGGAATTTCAGTGATGAAGTTAAAGATGAGTTAAAAGGTATAAATTATTCCTGGAGGAAGTTTCTTGTGGGAAGGCTCATTGTAGGGTCTCAGTGGGGAAGAATCCACACTGTCATTGTGTCCTTGTGCCATGGTGATGGCCAGAACCCCTGGTTTTCCTGCCAGCTTCTCTCTCAGATCTAAGAGTCAGAAACCTCTTTTGGGCCAGTTTACCCAGGTTTATTTTATCCTAAAATAAATTTTGCTAAAACTGATCTGTCCAGGGGTCCAGAGTTTTGTTCTTAGCTTCACAGAAATTCAAACTCGGCCTCAGGTGTGTACCTACTCAAAAAAAAGAGGCAGGGCGGGGGGGACTCTCTAAGCTGACATTTATGGAATATACTTTATACTTTTTCCAGGTTATTAGATACATAGAAGACGACAAATTAGCATTTGGAACAAGGGTTGATTTACATTTCTTACATGCAAATCAATCCAAACAAACTGGGTAGCTGAAACAAATTTTTCTGTATATAAGAAACTAATGGTAACCAAACAGTTGAACTCAGTGGACTACAATAAGAAAAGTCTTTACATTTCCCACTCCATTTTCTATATATGGTGACCATATATTCCAGTTTCTGATTTACACCTGTTGTCCAACTATAAATCTCACTCTGAAAATGTGTCTTAGTTTGGATGATGGTCACTCTACCTCTAATACACACTGGAGAGTACTCCTTACTAATTCTAGATGACATCTCAGGCAAATTTCACACCATCCTGGTGTCTTCTGGGTTTTAATAGCTACATTTTCTATCTATATTATTTCCAGATCACAATTCCAGGTAAGAAGGAGTAAGTATACTCTCTCTCACACTCATTGCAGCTATAAAATCTGAATAAACGCTTAGAGAATCAGTTTGAAGATTTTGAAGGTAAATCAGAGCAGAATGGTTGGAGAGGACAAGAATTCAAAGTTTCATGATTTTATTTTCCTCTGATATACCTTGTCTTGGACTCAACACAGTCTGAAATTCAGAAGTAGGTGTTAGTAATGACAGAGGATTCCAGAAGAAGCCCTCTCATTTACCTTAAAGACTGGGAAAGGGGTTTCCTAACACCCTCCTATTTTTTTTCCTTTCTAGGTTCTTTTACTTTCTGGCCCCTATGTAATTCTGCAAAAGCTGAGGCAAGAGGGCCCTTAGGAGCCTGAATCTCTGTGGAAGGGGAACTGTTCACTTTAATACAAGAAGCTGTGGTCCCTAGAGAGTGTGGCAAACCTCTTTTGATTGTCCTTTTTGGGACTCTCTGTCTTTTTACCATTTAGGTATAGACGTAGAAGCAGTTGGGGAAGTGCACTGCAGAGTAGGTACAAAAACACCAACACTCTAGCAAAAAAAAAAAAAAAAAAAAAAAAAAAAAAAAAAAAAAAGTTAAGAGGCCTTTAGAACCAGAAAGTATCCTGGGGATTGCAGACAGAAAGGAGTCCAGGAAAGCAAACCCATGAGGTTGCTTGCAAACCCCTGGTCTCACTCCTATGCCGTATATACACAAATCTGGCCCCAGATAGACTACCATAAATTTTGAGAATTGAACTATAGAATAGGCCATTTCCAGAGTTCCAGACTGACCACTGAAAGGTGTATATATGGAATAAGTCTAAGTAGAACTGAAAGACCGTGAAATAGAACTGACATTGAAACCACAAGGCTGGTTAGAATTTGGGGCGTGAATCCAACTGGGTCAAGTGCTTGTTAAATAAAAATAGCATTCTACATAGGATTTCAACAAGATCCAAAGTTGCATAACAGAATATTTAAAATGTTCAGGACACAATCCACTGAAAGCAAAAAATTACATTTTCTGATAGGGTTAGGTAGATAACCCTCATCCCATCAAGTGCCCCCCTCAGTGCCCGTCACCCAGTCACCAACCCCCCCCCCCGCCCACCTCCCTTTCTACCACCCCTAGTTCGTTTCCCAGAGTTAGGAGTCTCTCATGTTCTGTCTCCCTTTCTGATATTTCCCACTCATTAAAAAACAAATTTAAATGAAAATAGAAGAATGAAATTGTTTAACCCAAAAGAGGGAAGGAAAAGGAAAACAAAGGAACAAAAAACTGAGAAGCAAACAGAAAGCAAGTAATAAAATGGTAGACATAAATCTAAACATATCAATAATTATATTAAATCTAAAATGTATAAATATAGCTACTAAAAGGCCAAGGTTATTAGAATACATTTTTTAAATAATGGCCCAACTATATTCCCTCTACAATAAACATATCTCAAAAGTTAGATATAAATATATTATATGATCAGAATTAAAGGAAAGTTGGATTTCCTGTATAAATATCAACTTAAGTGGACTTCAGAGCAAAGAAAATTACTGGGATAAAGACAATATCAATGATGAATAAAAGCATAAATTTACTAAAAAGATGTAACAATCTTAAATGTGTACGCACCTAACAACAGAGATTCAAAATACACAAAGTAAAAACTGACAACCAAAAGAAAAAATAGATAAATCCACACTTGTACCTGGAGGCTTTAATATTCTCCTCTCAGGTATTGAGTAACAATAAACAAGTAACAAACAAGTAACAAAACAAGTAAACAAAAACTTAAGGACAGAGAACTAAACAATACCATTTCATTGATAATTTCTGCATCTATTTGACGATTATAGCAGAACACCCAATAACAGCAGAATATGTATTATTTTGATGTACACATGGAATATTTTCCATGATAGACTATATCCTAAGTCATATAGCAAACATTACAAAAAATAAAATAATTATACAAAATACATTTTCTATAATGGATTTAAACTAGAAATTAATAACAGAAAGTAATAGGGAAAAATCTCAAAACACTTGGAAATTAGCACATTTCTAGATAATCTCTCTCTAAAACAGGAAGTCTCGAGGGAAATTAAATAGTATTTTGAACTGAAGGAAAATGCAACCTATCAAAATTTGCAGGAGAGCCCAAAGTTGTGCTTAGGGGGAAATATAAAGTATTAAGTGCTTATATTAAAAAAGGAAAACATCTCAAATTAGCAATCTAAATTTCCACTTTAGCAAGAAGAAGAAGAAAATAATAAAGATAAAGTACAAAAAATGATTATATTCATTATACTGAATACAGGAAAACAATAAAAAATTAATAACACCAAAAGCTGGATCTTTGAAAAGATCAATAAGCTTGATAAACCCTGAGCAACACTGATCAAGAAAAAAAGAGAGGACACAAATTACAAAATCAGGAATGAAATAAATAATAACACTACAGACTTTGCATATCTTAAAGAGATGAGAAGAGAATACTATGGATAGCCACACGGTCATGTATTTGGCAACCTAAATGGAATGAACAAATTCTAAAAAAAACCTGCAAGCTATGAAAATATATCCAAGATGAAATAGATAAGCTGAATTACAAATACAATTAAATAAATTGAATTTGTAGTTTAAAATTTCCAAGTGCAAAATCTCCAGAATCAGAAGTTTCACTGTCTAATTCTACCAAACACTTAAAGAAGAAAAACCCTCCACCAACTTTTACACAATTTCTTTCAGAAAATAGAAGATGAGGGAACATTTTATTTTCTTTTTTTAAGATTTTATTTATTTATTTATTCATGAGAGACACACAGAGAGAGAGGGGAACATTTTCAAAGGTATTTTATTTTTTTTATAAATTTATTTTTTATTGGTGCTCAATTTGCCAACATATAGAATAACACCCAGTGCTCATCCCATCAAGTGCCCCCATCAGTGCCCGTCACCCATTCACCCCCACCCCCCACCCACCTCCCCTTCCACCACCCCTAGTTCGTTTCCCAGAGTTATTTTATGTGGCAAGAATCTTCCTAATACCAAAACCAAACAAAGCATTAGAAAATTGTCAACCAAAGCTCTTTATAAACATTGACACAAAAATATTCAAGA
Organism: Nyctereutes procyonoides; assembly: GCF_905146905.1. Classification (NCBI taxonomy): domain Eukaryota; kingdom Metazoa; phylum Chordata; class Mammalia; order Carnivora; family Canidae; genus Nyctereutes; species Nyctereutes procyonoides. Next base: position 41,520,048 of record NW_026575049.1, on the reverse strand, counting down.
AAATATTGGCAAACTGAATCCAGCAATCCATAGCTACAATAAATCATAGCTAAGGTATCCTGGGTAGGCAAAACTGGTTTAGTATTCAAGAATCTTTCAATATAACCCTCCATATTAACAGTCTGAAGAAGAAAATTCACATAATTAATCAATTCCAAAAGAGCATCTGACAATTTATCACCCACCCATCATAAAAATTCTCAACAAACTTTCTCAGTATAGTTAAAAAAAAATGTAGTTAAAGTCATTGATTGTGACACACTGCTTTCTCCATGGCATTGGGGAAAAAAAGGCAAGGATGTTTGCTCTCACAACCTATTCAAGCTTGTACTGAAAGTTCTCACCAGTACAACAATGCAAGAAAAAGAAATAAAATGCATTCAGTTTGGAAAAGAAGAGATAAAATTGTCCTTATCCCACTTGATTTTCTGTATAGAAAGAAAGCTACAAAAAAAAAAAAAATCCTAGGGCTAATGGATGACCTTAACCAAAATCAAATCTCCAGCAAATAAACAATTCAAAACCAAAGATTAAAAAGTACTATCATTTACAATAGTTTCTTTCAAAAAAAGAATGACTTAGGGGTGAATCAACAGAACATGCCAATGTTTCATACACTGAAAATTACAAAGTATTTATGAAATAAATAAAAAATAATTAAATAAATGGAAACGCATAGCATGTTAATTGATACAAAAAAATCAACATATTCTCAAATCAGCAAATCTCCCCAAATTGATTTAGAAGTTTAACACAATTTCAATCAATATCCAAGCAAGATTTTTTTTTATAGATACAGGCAAACTGATTATAAAATTATATGGAAGGTCAAATGATCTAGAATAACCAAAGCAATTTGAAAAAGAAAGTTGGAGGAGTTACACTACTCAATTTTATGAATCAATATAAAGTTACAGGAATGAAGACAATGTGATATTGGCAAAGTGATAGATCAATGGAACAAAGGCAAAAGTGCAAAAATATATCCACACAAATATTGCCTGATGATTCTTTTTTTTTTTAAGGTTTTATTTATTTATTCTTGAGAGACAGATAGAGAGAGAGATGCAGAGATACATGCAGAGGGAGAAGCAGGCTCCGTGCAGGGAGCCTGGTGTGGGGCTCGATCCCAGGACTCGAGGATCACACCCTGAGCCAAAGGTGGCGCTAAACCACTGAGGCACCCAAGCTGCCCCAATTGCCTGATGATTCTTGATAAAGTGTCATAGGTAATTGAGTGATGATAGAGTTTTAAACAAATGATGTTGGTTAATTGGACATACATATGCAATAAGATGAACTTTATACCTTATGCAAACATTAACACAAAACGGACCATGTATCTAAATGTAAAACCAAAACTTGTAAAAATGTAAAACCAAAACTAAAATGTTGAGAAGAAAATATGACCTGAGATTAGGTAAGGAATTCTTAGATATGGAATTAGAGGGACACCTGGGTGGCTTAGCAGTTGAGCATCTGTCTGCCTTTGGCTCAGGTCATGATCCTGATATCCCGCCATCGAGTACCACACTGGGGTCTCTGCAAGAAGCCTGCTTCTCCCTCTGCCTCTGTCTCTGTCTCTGCATCTCTCATGAATAAATAAATAAAATCTTAAAAAAAAAAGATACGGAAATAGAGGGTATTATACTAAGTGAAATAACTCAATCAGAGTAAGACAATTATCATATGATCTCACTCATATGTGGAATTAAGAAACAAAACAGGGATGCTTGGGTGGCTCAGCGGTTTAGTGCCTGCCTTCAGCGCAGGGCATGATCCTCCCTACTACCTCTACCCGGGATGGAATCCCACATTGGGCTCCCTGCATAGAACCTGCTTCTCCCTCTGCCTGTGTCTCTGCCTCTCTCTATGTTTCTCTCATGAATAAATAAATAAAATCTTAAAAAAAAAAAGAAACAAAACAAAGGTTCATAGGGGAAGAGAGGGAAAAATAAAACGAGATGAAATCAGAGAGAAAGACAAACCATAAGTGATCCTTAATCATAGGAAACAAACTGAGGGTTGCTGGAGCAGAGGGGCTGGGGGAAGGGTAACTGGGTGATGGACATTAAGGAGAGCACTAGGTGATGTGATGACTCACTAGGTGAGTCACTGACCTCCACCTCTGAAACTAGAATACATTATACGTTAATTAGTTGAATTTAAATTTTTAAAAAAGATATGACACCAAAAGATGACCTATAAGAAAAGGATTGATAAAAATTAGGAACTTTTGTTTTGGGACACCTGGGTGGCTCAGAGCTTGAGCATCTGCTTTTGGCTCAGGACATGGTCCAGGAGTCCCGGGCTTGAGTCCCGCATTGGGATTCCTGCATGGAGCCTGCTTCTCCCTCTACCTATGTCTCTGCCTCTCTCTCTCTCTCTCTCTCTGTCTCTCATGAATAAATAAATAAAATCTTAAAAAAAAAACTTTTGTTTTAAGAAAAGTGCGATTAAAAGAAGGAGAACACAAACTCTAAACTGGTAGAAAATATTTGAAAATCACATATCCAACGAAGGACATGGATCTAGAATATATAAAGATCTCTCTAAATTCAATAATAAAAATGCAAACTATTCAATTAAAAAAGAAGCAAAAAACTTAAATAGACAATTCACTGAAAAGGATGTACAGATGGCAAGTAAGTACATGAAAAGATGGGCTGGGCAGCCCCGGTGGCCCAGTGGTTTAGCACTGCCTTCAGCTTGGGGCCTGATCCTGGAGACCAGGAATCGAGTCCCACAGCAGGCTCCCTGCATGGAGCCTGCTTCTCCCTCTGCCTGTGTCTCTGCCTCTTTCTCTCTCTCTCTCTTTCTCTCTCTCTGTCTCTCATGAATAAATAAATAAAATCTTTAAAAAAAAAAGAAAAGAAAAGATGGGCAACGTCATCTATTAGGAAAATACAAATAAAATAACAAACTAAAATGGCCAAAAAAAAAAAAAAACAAGAAAAAGAGAAAGGAAGGAAAGAAGGAAGGAAGGAGAGAAGGAGGGACAGAGGGAGGGAGGAAGGAAGGGAGAGAGGGAGGAAATAAAGATAAATCTGACAGTATCAAAATCTACACCGGAGAAATAAAAACTGATGTTCACACACACACACAAAATCCTGTACATTAATGTTTATAGCAGTTCTATTCATCATCAATATCTGGAAAACAAACAAACAAACCTCAGTGACCTTCAACTAGTACCAGTCTGGGTTCAATCAGAAGATGGAAACCACACAGTAATTTTAAAGGGGAAATTTTAATTTAAAGAATTATTTGGCTATAAGAGAGTATCTACAAAAAAATGTGAAAAGAACATCAGAAGTATCTTAGGGCCAAAAAAGAATAGGAAGACAGAGTTGGAAGGGGGTCCTCCTCCAGCTGGGGTGCAGATGTCATTAAAGAAGGTGTAGTAACCAGCCAATGGCAAAGTTCTCCCGGTTGCCTGTGTCTGGGACGTGGCAACCCGAGGCTGGTGGACAGACCTGAGGCAGCATCAGCACACGTCTGGGGGAATGAGATCTGGAACACATGGTGTCCACCCTGATGGAGCTTGAGGGAATAAACTTTGGTCCGCAGGAGAGTGGCTGCTGATGTGGGGGTGCCCGAGGGATGGCAGGAGTGCCACCGTGGGCCTGAGGCCGACAAGGTCACTGAGAGACTGCTTACTCTGAGTGCAGGGCTTGTGTGGGGCTCCACCGATGTCTCACACACCCATACTGCTCAGTGATGTCGCAGCACGAGTGAGGAAAACAGAAGGGGTGGCAGGTGGACCCAGGACCCTCCGGCAATGCCCCTCCAGCTCCCACTACTGATGGAGCTTGACGTTCTTCCCCTGGCCGTGACGCAGAGCAGGTGATGAATGGTCAATTCGGGGCTGACAGGTAATAAAGTGATAATGGGCACAAAACCAATCGATACGTAAATAGTTGTACATGCAGGAAGTTAGATTCACTACTGAGACGCAGTACCTTGGATGAATCTCAAAGCAGCATGCTGAGTGAAAAGAATGAATCTCCAAAGATTACATTTTTTTCATGGATGTGGCATGTTAAAAAAAAAAAAGGCAAATCTGTGGCCAAGGAGAAATCTGTGGGTTCCAGGGATTAGATCTGTGGCTTCCAGGGGGGTGTGACAAAGGGACACTTGAAGCAGGACAGAGCCTGATTGTCTCTGTGGTGATGTGAACCTACATGTGTGTTACCCCTCACGTGGCCGTATTTTAGTATATTTTATTTTTATTTCATTTTATTCTATTATTTTAACTTCTTCTATTTAATTTTAAAACAAAAACTTGAAGTCTAGCCCTGTCTAATATCACAACTTTAATTTCAAATCCAGCTCAAACCTCTCCACTTCTCCTAGTTTACATCCTGTGAGTCTATAGACCGGCGGTGGGATGGGGGACAAGGTCTACTTTTCTCTCCTTGTTCTGCGTCCTCCTGTCTGGTTCTGCCTTTCTCCTCATCGGGTTTGCAGGGGAGGAGAGAGAGGAGGAGGACAGATCTTAACTCAGATGGTGTCCTCTGAAATTGTCTCCAAATGGTGGAGTACCCTCTCTTCTACGTGATGCCAAAGCACTAGCTCCTTCTGGGCGCGGCATTCTAGTGAATTTGAGGGACAGGCTCCCCTCCCCTGCAGCCCCACCGGGACTCCCACGAATTGCCTCCTCTGGACCCCCTCAAACCTTGCCCAACGTGGTGAAGCACCTCACAGCCAGTCCTTTCAGTGTGAGTCACCTGGTTCATGAGGAATCAGATGCCCACTTTCTTGCCATCCCAATGGTCCCAGCTGACCTCCCACTGCCAATGATATTCTGCTGACGGTCAGGCACCAGGCTGATCTTTGAATCCCAATGGAGAAATGTCCCATTTGTTCTCTCAAGATTTTTTTAAACTCTTCATCATCCCAACACCAGGGCTGCTGCTGTGGGAAGGATAATTCTTCAGCTGCCCACACCTTCAGCCAGGGGCAGTGGGGGTATGTCAAATGTTAATTATCCAGCTGGCAGACAAGCTACCCCTCTGAGTTGTCCTTTTAGAGCACCTGGTGGTAGGGCTGAAGTGCCTCTTACCTTGGCTGCTAGGGGTTGTGGCATGGAAGTCCTGCAGGGGTTTTGTCTAACACGTCTGGATAGACCAGGAGGGCACTGTCATTCACTGTCCTTAAATTTGTGATGTCTGCCCAAAATCAGAGTCAACTGGGAAAGCCCCACCTAGCATCTTGCTGCACCCACCATGAGTGAATTTTGGTGTCCTCTTCAAAACCAATTACACTAAGGCAAGTTTTGGACCACAATTTTGCACATTTAAGTACCTCATACCAGCCATTCTTACCTTTCTGATCTGGCTCAGTTCATGTTTAGAGGTTTTTCACAAGCCTCTCCAACTCTAAGTGGATTATTGAACAGTTGCACTTATGAGGATGCCTGCAGGAAACGGCTTTATTCTTGTCCCACCTCTGCTTGCGACATTCCATAGAGTCTCTTCGCTTCGGGTGCTCAGGTCCCACAGGAGGATGTTTATGAATCAACACTCAGCCATGGGTGGATGATCACTAACAGGATTGCACCTTGAGTCTAATTAGAGCTACTGCAGAGGTGTAGTAGATTCTGCTGTGTGTTCTCCAAGATCATCTCGTCTTTTCAAACATACAAGTTGGTCTCTTTTCCCAGCCTCCTTTGTAGTTGGATGAGGACATGTAGACAAATTTTTCTAGAACATGAATGGAAATGATATGTGATTTCTACACAGAGGCAAATACATGCGGGAATAATGTTTCCACACTCCCTCTCCTGCCATTGTGATCTCAGAGTCCACATGCCTGAGATGGCATTGGTGTGTGACAAAGAAGGGCTTCCCAACCCACATTGGACCATAATGTGAGTGAGATGTAAACTTGCTGTGTTGAGCCACTGAAGTTCCAGGATTATTTGCTACTGCGGCAGAACCTAAATTGTCCTGACTAATGTAAGGCAAAAACTTTTCTCTTTTCCTTCTTAATATCTCAGAGTACTCACCTTAGGGTTTGTCATTTGAATTTGTCGTGGCTTTTGGAGTTAAAGAAAATAATACCAAAGCAGGGGTTTTTTGTTTATTTGTTTGTTGTTTGGTTGGTTTTTGGTGGGGAGAATCATGCTTTTCCTTTGTGTTCTTTCACCTCATTTCTCCTCTATTGACTTCTTCCTTTTGTCTTCTTGTTCTGAACAACATCTTTGTGACAGGGTCATTCAGTCAATAGTTGTTGAATCGAACTCTGGGGCTTTGCTTGAGGAACTGCTGATAAGGAAATCCATCCCACTTACACCCAGAGGTATTTGCAACTTACTCTGATAGGAGCTCTCTCTCTCTCACTCTCTTTTTTTAAAGATTGTATTTATTTGAGAGAGAGAAGAAGGGAGGGGCAGAGGGAGAGGGAGAGGGTGAGGGAGAAGCAGACTCCCCACTGCGTAGGGAGTCCAATGCTGGGCTCGATCCCAGGACCCCGAGATCATGACCTGAGCTGAAAGCAAACTCTCAACTGACTGAGCCACCCAGGCACCCCCGACAGGAGCTCTTTTTAACTTTCCCAAACCTGTCTTTTTCCCTTCTCTTAAAATTAACTAAATGATTCTTCTCTTTTGTTGGGTAAGCAGAATATAGACATTTCTCAAAGGGACTCAATTACACCAGAATCACATCATTTAACATATTTCTCAGTAGAATGAGATCCAGTTTGAGTGTGTAGATATGGGTACTCCATTGCAAGTGGACATAATGTTGTAAAAAGATCACATCCTCAGTCCTTTTCTTTTGTCACACACACACACACACACACAGTGTGTGTATGCACACCAACACTGAACTCAATGGAATGAAGCTGGCTGCCCCAGATGGAGCAAATGCAGACTATCTGTGGATGATTTCTCCAGCTTTCTAGTTTTCTATGGATCACAGAAACCAGTCACCTTCTCCACACAATAAGACTTATGTCAGAGTAAAAAGTAGTACCCGGCAAAGTAGCACCATTCTTGGTACCCCACTCATCTTGGTCCTCAGAGCTATGTCAATTATATCACAAGAAACTGCACTGACAGTTCATGACTTTTGTTTAAGGGCTTTACAAACCTTGCATGTTCTTAGTTCTCAAACCAAATTCAACTTTGGTTAGGACACAACACGAGTGGGGAGAAGGTGGAAATAATGTCTAGACCTCTAAATTCACCTTTGCCTTTGCTTTCTTGTGTCCCAGAAGTCCTTTCTTATTTCCCACAGAGAATATTTTAACTCTGAGTAAAATCTCTCTTACCTGGGTGGTTCTATAATGACTTTGGACTAAGAATCATGGGCACAAATTCATTTGACAACATTAAGACACAATCCCAAATGGATTAAAGACTTCATCATAGATGTTTACACCGTAAAATTTCTAGAAGAAAATAATAGGTTCTAAGCTCCTTGACATCAGTCTTGGCAATGATATTTTGGATTTGACTCCAAAAGAAAAGGCAACAAAAGCCAAAATAAAAATCTTCTGCACAGCAAAGAAAACCATCACCAAAATGAAAAGATAATGTACTGAATGGAAGAAAATATTTACAAAGCATCTGATAAATGGTTAGTATCCAAAGTACAGAGAGAGCTCACACAATTAAATAGCAAAACATACTAAACAATGCCATGAAAAATGGGCAGAGGATCCAAATAGACATTTTTCAAGAAGACATAGAGATGATCAACAGGTATACGAAAAGGTGCTCAACATCACTATTCACCAGGGGCATGCAAATCAAAACTACAATTTGATATCACTTTATACCTATTAGAATGATTATTGTCAGAAAGACAAGAAATAACAAGTGAGGATGTGGAAAAAGGGAAACTTTTGTGCACTGATGGTGGGAATGTAAATTGGTGCAGCCACTACAGAAAACAGCATGAAGATTCTTTTAAAAATTAAAGATAATACTCCAATATGATCCAGTAATTCCACTTCTGGGTATTTATATGAAAGAAATGAAAATGGTAACTCAAAAAAATATATGCACCCCATATTTACAGCAACATTATTTATAATAGAAGACATGGAGGAACCTAAGCGTCCATCCACACATGAATGGATAAATGTAGTGTGTACACAGACACACACATACATACACACACAGGAATACATTATTCATTCATAAAAAAGAAGTACATTTTGCCATTTGTGACAATATGGATGGACATTGAGGACATAATGCCAAGTGAAATAACTCAGAGAAAGATAAATATCATATAATCTCACTTATTTCTAAAATCTAAAATAAAAACATGAACTCATAGATGCAGAGAATAGATTATGATTGCCAGAGGTAGTGGTTGGGTGGGGGAGAGGCAAAAATGGGTGCAGGGTGCAGGTGGTCAAACGGTACAAACTTCTAGCTATGAAATAATGAGTCCTGGGGATGTAGTGGCTACAGTTAATAGTACTGCACTGTCATTTGAAAGTTGCTGAGAGAGTAAGTCTTAAAGATTACCATCACGAGAAAAAAGATTTGTAAGTATGTGTGCTGATGCGTACTAACTAGACTTAGTGTGGTGATCATTTGGGAATATATACTCAAATACCAATCGCTACATTGTGCACCTGAAAATAGTGAAATGCTATACATGAATTATATCTGAATAAGCAAAATAAATTTTAAAAAAGACATAATCCTCTCCAAGTTGCTTCAATTATCAAAAAGCTACCTCCCTGTAAGAGCCTTTCTCTTATATCTGAGCTGAGTGTTCGGTATATACCCCAGAAACAGGTCTGATCTTGTGGCTTTCAAGAGGGAATCGCGTTTGGGACTCTTCCAGAGTTGATGAAACAATTCAGCAGCCCCCTCTGTTTCTCTGAGCAGTGGAAAGTTGACTTTGGGGAGCAGGAACAGAGTTCAGCTCTCCTGTCCTGAAAGCAGGGTCAAAGCTCTTGACTTCACTCCAGCGTGGGATGCAGCCTTTCAATTTAGGGGTATCGTCTGCCAGAACTCCATCCAAGGCCATCCAGCTTAATTGCTAGCTATGGGCTTGGAAAGCAAATCATGTTTCTGGACAGCACTGGCCAGTTCTCTAGCTCTGCTTTCTTGTTCTTCTTCCTGGGGGGAAACAAAAAATACAAAGTTCAGCTATGAAAAAGTAACAGGAGCTCAGGGGCAAGCAGCTAATTCAGTCGGTCCCAAAAGTACTGCACAAATAATTTCTGGTAAAGTCAATTACTGCCAGACACTCTGGGAAGGAAGGAAGCAGGTGCTCATCATTTTGTTTGAAACCTGTTCTGGGAGAGAGTGGACTTTCTAACCATCATGCACGCAGGTACAGTGTAGGGAGTCAATGTCACCCTCGTTTATTTTGCAGCTTCTCTTAAGACAAAAAAAGTTGCCTTCGGGAAACAAAACTGAGGGTGAAAGGGAAGAGGACAAAGCCCCCAAAACTCTGCTTCCAGCTATGCACAGCTGGAGCCCTAGGGGAATGGATGATCCCTCTGCTGGGTGCAGCACCCTTAATTAGTCCCATGAGGGTGGACCGGATATGGTCACTTAAATTATAAGGGACCCACTGGGGAGAGGACAGCAGGTCATTCCTCCCCCACCACTGGACTGTGTGAGTAGATGGGTTTCCAAGGGCAGAGGACAAGGATAGCAAGGATTCTTGGCACCTGGCACCAAAGGCCAGAGCAGGCCATGTTTCTACTGCCCATACAGTTATTGGATAATTAGACCAAAAGCATGACACATTTCAGTAGCTTGCTGCTGACCTATAATTCCAGAATAATTCCTTTCATTCTTTGTCTTGCAAGTGAGAGCTGGTCTTTTTCCCTTTACCTTTAAAATCTCTTTCTATGTAGGAGTGCTTCAGTGGCTCAGTTGGTTAAGCATTTGGCTCTTGATTTCTGCTCAGGTCATGATCTCAGGATCATGGAGCCTGCTTTGGATTCTCTGTCCCTCTCTCTGCCCTTCCCCTACTCTCTCTGTCTCTCTCTGTCTTTCTCTCTCCCTCTCTGACAAAACAAAAAAACAAAAAAATAACTCTTTCTATGTACACCAATGGATAGGTAAGTATCCAGTGCCCTACAGTACCCTGAAACTTTCTCAATTGATCTTTCTCAAGGAATTAAATAGGGATCCCTGGGTGGTGCAGCGGTTTAGCACCTGCCTTTGGCCCAGGGCGCGATCCTGGAGACCCGGGATCGAATCCCACGTCGGGCTCCCGGTGCATGGAGCCTGCTTCTCCCTCTGCCTGTGTCTCTGCCTCTCTCTCTCTCTGTGTGTGTGTGTGACTATCATAAATAAATAAAAAAAATAAAAAAAAGGAATTAAATAAACTGATAATTATCATGTGGATTGTATTACAATGTAAACACACATAAGGAAGAATTTGTTTCAACCGAACAATGAGGATATAATTAAAAGGCTCCTTCTTATCAATTGCCAGGACTCTTCCTAAATGTCTCATCTTCTCAGTTCTAGTCTGGGAAACCTGCACAATGCAAAATGTGTTCTTGAAACATCAGAGGGCATGTATCTGAGAGTAGAGTTGCTGAGTCATGTGGTAATACTGTGTTTCACATTTTGAGAAGTCCAAACTGACTCATTTTAGATTTCCAGTAGCATTTTACATTCCTACTATATATCCTTGCCAGCTTTGGCAACATTAGTTATTACATTTCTTCCCCTATTCCTCTTTCTTCTTATTATCATTACTATTTAGCCATTTTAGCAAGTATGAAATGACATCTCATTGTGGTTTTGAATCATCTCTCCCTTTGACTAATAGTATCGGGCCTCTTTCCATGTACTTATTGGCCATTTATGTACAATTTTTGAAGAAATGCCTTTTCAGATCCTTTGTCCATTTTTTTAATTGGGTTATTTATCTTTTCATTATTGGGCCGTAAGAGCTCTTTATACATTCAGGATACAAGTCCCTTATCAGACATGTGAGTTACAAGAATTTTTTCCCATTCTGTGAATTGACCTTATCACTTCCTTGATAGTATAGTTTGGAGCACAAGGTTTTTATTCTGATGAAATCCAGTTTATCTGTTTTTTTTTCTTTTGTTCATTGTGGCTTTGGGATGTGTATATAAGAAAGTTTTGCCTAATTCAAGATCATTAAAATTTATTATTTATTCCTGTTTTTTTTTTTTTTTGTAGTTTGAGGTTTAGCTCTTACCTTAGTCCATACTCCATTTTGAATTAACTTTTAAGTATGGTATAAGGATGGAGTATGTCTTCCTTCTTCTGCTTGTTGATATAAGGTTTTCTAGCACCATGTGTTGAAAAAGTTATTTTTTTTATTTTTTAAAGATTTATTATCTATCTATTTGAGAGAGAGGAGTGAGCACACAGAGGGAGAGGAAGAAGTAGACTCCCCACTGAGCTGGGATTCCCAATGCGGGGCTCAATCCCAGGACCCCAGGATCACAACCCGAGCCGGAGGCAGACGCCCAACAAACTGTGCCACCCAGGTGCCCCCCCAAAAGTTATTTTTTACCTATTGAATTGTGTTGGAACACTTGTCAGGAATCAATTGACAATAAATGAAAAGACTGATTTCTGTTTTCTCAGTTCTGCTCTACTTATCTGTATGTCCATTCTTAATGCCAATATCACATAATTTTGATTACTAAAGCTTTGTAAAGATTATTTTACAAAGATTTATTTATTTGAGAGAGAAAGAAAGAGAGAGTGACCAGGGGGAGTGGTAGAGGGGGAGAGAATACTCAAGCAGACTCTGCATGGAGCATGGAGCCTAACCAGGCCAATCTCGTGACCCTGAGATCATGACCTTAGCTGAGATCAAGAGTGAGACACTTAACTGACTGAGTCACCCAGGCACCCAAACTCTGCAGTAAGTTTTGAAATTGAGAAGTGTATGTCTTCTAGCTTTGTTTTTTCTCATTTCAAGAATTTTTTTGGAGACGGGCTTTTATGGGCACATTCCATATAAATCTCAGGACCAGTTTGTCAATTTCTGAATAGAAAAAAAAGACACAGGATTTTGAAAGAGATTGTGTTGAATCTGTAGATCATTTTGGGGGAATATTCCCATCTTAACAATATTAAGTCTTTTGATCCATGAACAAGGATATCTTTCCACTTATTTAAGTCTTCTTTAACTGCTTTCAACATTGTGTTTTTTTGGAACACAAGTTTCACATTGCTTTTGTTAAGATCATTTCTAAGAAATTTAGCTTTTGATGCTATTAATTTCATTTTGGTATTGTCATTGTTACTGTAAAATACAGTTTGTTATTGTATACTGATGTCATATCCTGCAAGTTTACTGAAGTTACTTATTAGATCTAAGGGTATTTTATTCAATTATTTAGGATTTCCTATATATAAAAAGACATGTCATGTAAATACAGATGGTTTTACTTTTCCCCTTCCAATCTGTACATCTTTTACCTATTTTTCTTGCCCATTGCCCTTGCTAGAACCTCCAGTAGAATGTTGAATATGAGCGGCAAAAGCAGACATCTTTGTCTTGTTCTTGATCTTATGGGAATGTATTTAATCTTCACCATTATGGATGATGGTGGCTGTGGATGGATTTTTTTATAGATTGCCTTCTTCATGTTGAGGAAGTTCCCTTCCATTCCTACACTGTTGAGTATTCTTAAAATGAAGGGTTATTAGGGATCCCTGGGTGGCGCAGCGGTTTGGCGCCTGCTTTTGGCCCAGGGCGCGATCCTGGAGACCCGGGATTGAATCCCACATCGGGCTTCCGGTGCATGGAGCCTGCTTCTCCCTCTGCCTGTGTCTCTGCCTCTCTCTCTCTCTGTGACTATCATAAATAAATAAAAATTAAAAAAAAATTAAAAAAAAATGAAGGGTTATTAAATTTTGTTAAATAGCTCTTCTCAGTCTATTGAAATAGCCTGTGGTTTTGTCCTTTATTCTTTTGATATGATGTTATCCTAAATGACATGTGGATGGTTAGCTTGCTTTGTATTCCTGGGACAAATCCCATTTGTTATAGAGAAGTTTATAATGACTATGTTTTCTTGATAAATTGGCCCTTTTATTTTTATAAAATAAAATATTTTTGTCTTAACATCTATTTTGTCTGTTATTTGTATAGCCATTCCAGCTTTCTTACCTTATTCCTTACGATATCCTTTCTCCATCCTTTTATTTTTAATCTACCTGTGTCTTTTTTGAAAGATTTTATTTATTTATTTGACAAAAAGAGAGAGCACGAGCAAGGCAGGCAGTGGGGGGGGGGGCAGGATCCCCACTGAGCAGGAGCCTGATGTGGGGTTCAATGCCAGGACCCTGAGATCATGACCTGAGCTTTAGGCAGACACTTAATGGATTGAGTCACTCAGGTGCAGTGCCCCCCTCCACCCCCCACCCCCTAAACTACTTGTATCTTTAAATCTAAAAGTATATGTTCAGGGCACCTGGGTGGCTCAGTTGGTTGCACCACCAACTCTTGGTTTCAGCTCTGGTCATGATATCAGGGTCATGAGGTCAAGCCCCATGTCAGATTCCATGCTCAGCAGGGAGTTGGCTTGAGATTCTCTCCCTCTCCCTCTGCCCTTCCCGCCACTTGCTCTAAAATAAAAAAAAAAAATAAAAAATAAAAATAAATATTAAATAAATAAACAAATCTTTGTTTTTTAATATTTTCTGGAAATAGTATATGGTCTTCCATTTTGGTTGTTGTTAAAAACTAAATATTTTAACATCTGGTAGCAATTCTTGTTACTGATTCCTCCCCTTCCTCCAACACCAGGTGTTACTGTGGTTTGGTTGTCTGTTTGTTTGTTTAGTGAATTGGATGGACTATTTCAGTAAAGTCCATTTCCCTATGCAGACTTTAACCATACAATCTTGGGTATACTCATAGCCCCCCTGACTTCTTCCTCTCTCACCTGGGATGACAGTGCCTTGAATAGGGTTCTCTTTGGCTCTTTCACGGATCTCCTTATTAAGCTTCTAGCTGGTCTGTTGTCTCTATTAACATTATACTTAGCTGTTAGCTTCCAGTAATTGCTAGCTGATTGATCCATTGTGTTGAACAGGCCTTAAATTGCTCAGCAAGTCTGCTCTAAAATAAAGTCAGGCCCTTTTCAGGGTAATCTTTGCGGCCAGGCTTTGACACTTCTCTGACCCTATGATGATTTTTTTTTTAAGATTTTCGTTTTTTAAAAAATATTTTATTTATTTATTCATGAGAGACACAGAGAGGAATAGAGAGAGAGGCAGAGACACAGGCAGAGGGAGAAGCAGACTCCCTGCAGGGGGCCCGACGTGGGACTCAATCAGATCCCAGGACCCCAGTATCACACCCTGAGACGAAGGCAGATGTTCAATCACTGACCCACCCAGGTGCCCCTTTTCTTATCTGTTTCTTTCCCTAGTTCTTCCGTAATGCTTCTAAGTAATCTACCTTTCACATGTTGGTGTCAGGGAGCTACTGGCCCTTCTTACTTGTGCTCTACCTAAATCTTCCTTGGGCTTGAGCTTCCCTACATTTTGTTACAAGTAAAGTCAGTTCCCTGAGAAATAACTTGAGGAGTTCTTTGTTCTATGGCCTGCCTTCCCCTTTAACAGAACCTCTGTTCCAATACCCTGGAAAGGGACAGGGATAGCAACTGCTACTACATAAATGAGCTGCTGGACAGGGGCAGTAACTCTGTCTTCTTGGCTTATCTTCCCTGGTGTGGAAACTCAGCTCTGTAAGTGGGGGTGAGAGTGACTGGGGCCCAGTGTTCTTGGCCCACCATGCTTGGGGTAGAATTTCAAGCCTATGAGTGAGTGGGGCTGTATAGGTGAAGGGATCTCTTGGTCATACTTGTAGGCAATACAGCTCATATAATACTTTGCTTGGGGAATGGGGGGAGGGGTGATACTGATGACAAATACTGATATTCTGACTTTCTAAGTAGAATTTGTAGCCCTAAACTAAGATATGGGGTTAGAGGGATCCCCATCCTCTTGTCTGTGCCCAGCTGGAGTAGAGTTTTCCTTATACTGAACAGGAAGGTAGGGGCAGAAACAAGTCTGGCCATAGACTCTCACAGGCTTTACTAATATTTAGAAGACTGTCTTTAATTACTGTACGCCAATAGGACAATTTCTACAGACTGAATGGCTATTCCCTTTATTTTCAATAGTTCTTCCCAATTATGGTTGTCTCCCTAATACTAAAGAGGGTCTATGGAGTTCCCCACACTGCCATTCTGGAAGCATTTCTCCCTTGTTTCCTTTTTTCTCTTTCTTTGCTACCTTTGGTTTGCACCACTCACCTAAGCTTTGTCTCATACTGTTTTCTAGAGAATCAAGATTAAGAAGGCAGTATTAGGGGTGTCTGGGTGGCTCATTGGTTGAGCATCTGCCTTTGGCTCAGGTCGTGATCCCAGAGTCCTGGGATCAGTCTGGCATTGGGCTCCTCGTAGGGAGCCTGCTTCTCCCTCTGCCTGTTTCTCTGCCTCTCTCTGTGTGTCTCTCATGAATAAATAAATAAAATCTTTTTTTTTAAAGGGAAGGCAAAAAATAAAAATACAAATAAAAAAATTAAAAAGGGAAGGTAATTTCAGAAAGAATATTTCAGGCAGCTGTGTGAAAGCAGTATTGCATGGATGGAGGTGGTGCCAAGGGTTGACAAGGGGGAACAGCAAATCTTAACCTGGAAGACAAGGTGGTTGACTGTTATAGAATTCAGGTTTTCCTCTCACTATCCCCTGATCTTGGCATCACTTCTCTGATAGTGATTGTACCCTCAGCTACCAGTTGAGTGTAAGGCAAAATCTTTGTTTCACAAAGATTTGAAATTTTAGAGCAGGAAAGGATACCGTATGGACAGCATCTTCATTTTATAGATGACAAAATTGAGGCTCAAAACAGGTAAAGTGACTTTCCTGGACTGAACCAGGTAATTAATGCCTGAGAACAGAGTTTTTCTGATTCTTACTTTTGGCCTTGGCATGGAGCACCATGGGAAATTCTCTCCCATTTCTCTTTAGAAAACAAAAGTAAAATAAAAGTGCAAATGAAAAGATAAAATATATATTCTAAAGAAGTTTTCCATTACAAGGCTATGCATGTCATCTTTTCTAAAAAAAACAAAATGAACCAATATGGTGACCTGCTTGCTATCAACATAATGGTCTCAGTTTAGTGACTAAATCAGATCTATCTTAGGGCCAAATTGTAAAGGAAAGAGGAAAAAAACCCATATGAGAGCTTTTAATCCTTGTCTTACTAAGATGTTGCATCTAGATGCTAGCCTCCCTCAACACCTCCTACCCCTGCTTCCCAGTGATCTTTGCTGAGCATGTGGTGGGGGGTGGGAGTCATCTACACTCACTAACATGAACCAAAAATATACATAAATCTTCCTGCACTTTGATATGGAAGAGGCATTGAGACTGTTTATGAATAATAATTCTCATTTTCTGTTGAGTACTATTCCTCATTGCAGCAGAGCTCTTAAAAACCAACATTTAAGTGCCAGTTAAATGCCAGATACTTTACTTGCTTTATCTCATTTAATGCTTCTAGCCAGTTGATGAAGATATCATCATCCCTTACAGATAAGGACGCTTTGAAAGGTATATAATCTGGTTAAGGCCACCTGGCCAGATATAGAAGAAACAGAAGTAGATAAACACTCTGTAGTACTGCTCTTTCTGAACAAATAGACCATAATAACAAAATTCTTTAAAATGAAAAACTTGCATGTGCCATGGAGGGTTTTTTTAAAAAAAAAAAAAAAAACTAGGTTGTAGATGTATTTCATGAAACTTGTTCTTTTGTTTGTTTTTTTTCCTGTATAAAGTTCATGGAAATCTAGAACTTTCTTTGAATTACTGCTCATGAGTTCAGTAATGTGTTACACCGCCTCCTCTTCCTTCCTAATTTGCAGAGACCGTATGATTCCAGGACCATCCTGACTGACACCTAGAGTCTGGCATCATTATTAATCGCTTTTCTCTGCTCTCGAAAATACCCTGTGTGGGTGGTAATGACAAGACCACCTTAGTCGTTCATCATTAAAGACCCCGAAGTGTCATATTGCAGCTGCCCACTAGGTGTCAGCAGAGTAACCCCCGGAAAACACTTCAAGGAAAGCATTTCATTACAAAAGTCCTATCAGAGCAAATAATTAAGTGTGGTGCAGGAGCTACCTGCAGCCTTGCCCATTCAAAACAAATGCGAGGCAGGGGGAGGAGAGAAGGAGCAGGTGCAGGCCAGGTAGCTCCTTTCTGAGACCTAGTGGAGAGGGAAGGACTCCCTTCCTCCTCGTCAGAAGGACTCCAGTGATATCTGGAATGAACACCGTGGTAGCCTTTTTAATTTTCACCCACAAGATGAAACCAGTATGCAGTGAAGTGAGGAAACAGCTTTGAACGAAGACATACCTTTCCCCTTCCTAAACTGTTCTTCAAATCATGATCGATCGGATGAAGGTCACACAGGTGACTTGGGCTTTAACGAGTCTACTGAATGACTGATGCATTTGAGCGAGAAGCTGAGTTGTCTGAACACAAATCCTTTAAAGGTGATTTGAAAACATCGACACGCACAACTCCATGACATGCTTGGACTCTTCTTGGAATGACCCACAGACTGTGCGTATATTACCTTTGACCCAGGTAGACGCCTCTGCTCTCTAGAAACCCTCCTCGACTGCGGATGTGTGGCACACAGTGACACAAGGGGTACGAGAAGCCCACAGGATGGGTTTTCAGATGCTCGTGCCTTTCAGTCCTTGGAACTGGTTGCTACTGCTGGTGGCCTTCAAGTGTTCTGAAGCATCTTCAGATTTGAACGAATCCACAAATTCCACTGCCCAGCATGAGCCTAATGTTCGGTTTGCTGCTGCCAGCTCAGAGGCAGATGAGAAGATATCTGTTTTTGAACTGGATTATGACTACGTGCAAATTCCTTATGAGGTCACCCTGTGGATACTTCTAGCATCCCTTGCAAAAATAGGTAAGTCCCCAAACACCTGCTTGTGGGAGTTGTTCTCCATGTGAGATAATGATGTGAAAATGCCTTGTAGGTGGTGAACTACATGGATTTTAACTGTCATTGCTATTACAACAAAAAAGAAAATATGGTCCTTTTAGTCAAGGGGAAGTCATAACTGCTTTTTTTATAAAGCCGTGTAATGCTTCAGGACTGTGCTTTGAAATTTGAGCATACTTTCTGGGTTCTGGGTTGCTTTGATTTCTTCTTATTTCAGGGTGACACCCATGTGACATTATTTGGCATGTAAAAATTTCAAGTTCTATGCATTAAGATACAGAATGAGGCAGGTAGACCTCAGAATGATGCCCATTGGACATTTCAGGAGCACATAATGATTCTTCTGTACAATATTCTTTCCTCATTCTTGACCATGTAAATGTGGGCTTCTTCAATGACTCCCATTGTTTATTCTTTAAAAGTGACATGTGCTCTTTGCAGAATGACAGAAAGCAAGGAACAGGACAATTAGAGGCTACTCTTAATGTTACTCAGTGGTGGGCTATGGGGGCATAGATGATAATGTGTCAGTAAGATACTGGTTTATGCCTGAGTCAAATGGCTCCAGTGCCCCACTGGTTTCCTTTGTGAAATAAAGAGAATTCAAATTCATAGATTAAATTCTAATCAGGGTTATTTGTGCCAAAACCTCAAATAATGGCTTATACTCTGTTATCATTTAATTCCTAACTCCACCCCTTGTCTCCTTAAAACCAGCTTATTCCAAAGTGAAAGACTGATACAGTTATCTCAATTATTAAGCTTAACATCTCCTTTGCCTTTGTTATGAACTTTGTTACTTGAGTGGACAAGTTGTCCTACTGGGATAGAATCTATGAGACATTTTGATGCTTATGTATAATTTCCCTCTAGCATGGGTGTGAAATGTGGGTTGAGCTACGGGACCTGGCAGTTAACTCCTTGGGATCAGGACTGTTGGCTCTGTCTACTCATCGAACTCCCTCCCCAGGGGTGACGGAGGTACTGGTGTATTTAATAGATGCTCCTTCCAAACTGCTATTCATTTTGAGCTAGGAAAGTATGAAGAGTGATGGGAGATTGTTAATTTGAAGAACTCCTGTGTGATTTGTCAAATCGTGAAATTACACAAAGGATTTCACATTATTTCTAAAAAGCCCTCATGTCGAAACGGCTTCCTAAGCGGATGACATTCTCAGTTCAGAGCTCGGGTTCTAGGACCTTCCGTACAACCACGTGGGCATCGATCATTCAAATGGTCTTGTGCGGATCTTGAGTTTTCCTTTGTGAACAATACTGTCCCCACCCACTCCTTCCCCCTTCATGGTAATGGGGGAAGTTGGTCTGCAAATGAAGGAACTAGAGCTGCCACTGACTAGCTGGTCACCATGTCTTTCTAAGTCTCCATGTGCCCAGCTATGAAATGATTTCTAAGGCCTCCTTTTGGTGCAAAGCAGGATTTCTTAGTGGCAAAGAGATTTACATTCTACGTCAGTAAACAGCCCAATGCAGAAAGGATTTTTTTTTCTTTTTTTATTTATTTTTTTAAATAAATTAATTTTTATTGGTGTTCAATTTACCAACATACAGAATAACACCCAGTGCTCATCCCGTCAAGTGTCCCCCTCAGTGCAGAAAGGATATATTTTATCTTTGTTTTATATTAGCATAAAACACAGATTGTTTTTTAGAGTATTGCATTGCCCAGACTCACCACATCTAGAAGTTCAGAGGATGGTAAGGACACTGTTGTTCACAAGACTATTGGCTTAAATGTTCTTGATTTTCATTTCGATGGACTTCAACATACTTTAGATAAAGAAAAAACTTCAGTAGGTTATTAGTTGGATCATGCTTATTCAAATACATTTTCCTATTTGCTAGTCATTAAGAACTCAGACTATTTCTGTACTGCACATGGAAAGAAGGCTACAGTTAGTGATTATTATTCCTCATGTGTCAAATACTGGGCTCATAGTTTTATACATGGTGGCTCATTTGTGTGGGGCAAGAGAAAAAGACTCAAAACTTTAACATGTAAGAAATCTATAAAGATTTCTTTAGATTCTATATTGTAAAAGTTGAATCAAAATATAATTAATATTCAGGATGCCTGGATGGCTCAGCGGTTAAGCTCTGCTTTCAGCTCAGGACGTGATCCTGGAGTTCGGGGATGGAGTCCCACATCGGGCTCCCCTGAGGAGAACCTGCTTCTCCCTCTGCCTGTGTCTCTGCTTCTCTCTCTGTGTGTGTCTCTCCTGAATAAATAAATAAAATCTTTAAAATACATATATAATTAATAATCATTACATTTAACATTCATTCTTTCATTCAGTCATTCTATCAAGACACATATATTGAATGCCCATACCACATGTGGGAATGACCATGGTTCCTGGCCTCAAGATATTTAATTTAATGGGGAAAAAAATGAATCTAGCACTGAATCTAGTAGGCACTCTGACACAAGAACATCACAACTTTCCTTCAATCCTTTTTATTTTTTTTTATTTTTATTTTTTTTCCTTCAATCCTTTTTAAAACAGCCAACTATGTGTATTAGAGAAGAATAATATTATAGAACAAAGACAACACAGAGTTGCCTCAGATTTTGTTGTTCATCTTTTATTTTAGTTCCACCTCTTGGCACATTGTAGAAGGGTGTTTCAAGAGTTATTGGGCAGAATGGAATCATAGGGCCATCTTTGACTTTCAGGCCAAACCTTGTTATTGGTGGCCGTTCAAATTTCAGGCGCTGGAGCTGTAAACTCTCAAAGTGACTAACTCTATTGTCCATTATGAAAGGGAAGGAGAATTGTAAAGTGTGAATGCACTTGGCGTTTCGCTTTACAATGCCCTACTTTACAGTGCATAGTGCCTCTTCCTGCTACCCCTGTGTAGGTGTAACTTGGCATAACATAGGTACACGTTAGATCCATCTCAGGAAACTCAGTTCCTGGAAGAAGGGCCAAACTGGGGAGACATGGGTCCTGAGAAAGTCACACTAGAGGCTCTTCTACTTCTTTTACCTGTTAAAAAGTTCAGGGTAGTTAAAATAAGTACTAATTAGAGAAGAGGAAAAAGAAGGAAGAGGAAGAGGAGGGCGGAGAGGAGGAAGAGAAGGTTGTCATTAGGAAATGGAGAGAGCAGGACTCCCAAGCTCTTTAAAGAGGACTTAAACCGATCTTGAAGCAGTAGGTAAGATTGTGGTTTTGGACAAGTATCAAATATCCTTTGATTCTAATTATTCTGTAATAATTAGAATTATATTCTATCATAATAATCTGTCTGCTGATAATAAATGAAATTCAAAGCTGTGATCAGGGAACCCTACATAGATTTTGGATGAGTGTACTTAAAATTCCTTTTTGAATTTTATTTTTTAATTTCAAGTTTTATTTAAATTTTAGTTAGTTAACATATATGTTTTTTTTTTGTATAGAATTTAGTGATTTGTCACTTACATATAACACCCAGTGCTCATCACAATGAGTGCCCTCCTTAATACTTATCACTCATTTAGCCCATCCCTTACCCACCTCCCTCCATCAACCCTCAGTTTGTTCTCTATAGTTAAAAGAGTCTCTTATGGTTTGCTTCTTTCTCTCTCTCTCTTTTTAAATTTCCCTTATGTTCGTTCATCTGTTTTGTTTCTTACTAAATTCCACATATGAGTGAAATCATATGGTATTTCTCTTTCTCTGACTGACTGCTTTCACTTAGCATAATACACTCTAGCTCCATCCACATTGTTGCAAAAGGCTAGATTTCATTCTTTTCGATGGCTGAGTAATATTCCATATATATTTATATATATCTCACATCTTCTTTATCCATTCGTAGGTTGATGGACACTTAGGCTCTTTCCATAGTTTGGCTATTGTTGATAATACTGCTATAAACACTGGGGTGCATGTGCCCCTTTGAATCTGTATTTTTAATCCTTCGGATAAATACATAGTAGTGCAATTGCTGGGTCATATGGTAGTTCTATTTTTAACTTTTTGAGGAAACTTCATACTGTTTTACAGAGTGATTGCACCAGTTTGCATTCCCAACATCCCAAAAATACATAATCCAGATAAGAAATGGACAGAAGACATGAACAGACATTTTTCCAAAGACTTTCAGATGGCCAACAGACACATGAAAGGATGCTCAACATCACTCATCATCAGGGAAATACAAATCAAAACCACAATAAAATACCACTTCGTACCTATCAGAATGGCTAAAATGGAATTAAAATTCCTAAAGAGACATTCAATGGCTCCGAGTGGCCTGTGGGGGAAATCTACACTCCTTAGCCTTGAACTCAAGACCTTCTCTCTTATTAGGATCAATCATCTTCTAACTCTCCTTCCAATATTCTTCCCAATTCATAATTTGCTCCAGCCAGGTGGATCTCCTCAATGAATGTCAGACCACTCATTCATCTGACTCAGCCATTCCCATCTTCCTTCATTTTTGTCTTGGAGTTCTCCCCACCTAATATATCTCTTCTCTTCTGCTGTCCAACTATGTAAGTCCTAGTCATTCTCCAAAACCTGTTCAACTTCTTCTCATATAAAAGCTTGTCTGGTGAACACATAAACCAATCAATCATTCATTTACACACTTATAGATTCTTTCAGCAAATAGACCAGCTATTGTGTGCAAGGCATCTTGCCAAGTACTTTGGGGAGATATAGAGATGTACATCATTCTGTCTGAGTTGAAAGAATCTGGAGGTTAGCAGGGGAGATAAGTCATGCACAGAAAATGAGAGAAAGAGAACATTGTTGTTAGATAGTGATAAAATATTATGGCAATTCAGAGGAAGACATATGATTTCCTTGGAAAGCAGTTGGGAAAAGTTTAGTTTTGAAGATTGAGCAAGACCTAGATAGATTGAAGAAAAGAACAATCCAGGCAGCAATAAATGAAGACAGGAAAGGGGAAACACAGGGAAAAGGTATGTGGTTGGTTGTAACATAGGATGCATAAGGATGGTGGTGGGTGGGAGGGATATTGACTTGGAGAGAACCCCAGAGTGGCCTGCTGTGCTCTGATCTCTTCTCATGCATGTCAATATAGTCAATATATACTTCACTGCATACTTACGCTTTGCTTTGTGTTTGTCTTCTTATTTGTTAATGTCTTTATCTGAAATATGATTAATAGTTGGAATTAAAATAAACATGCTTGGTTCTCCATGTCACACGCAGTGCTTAGCAGTGTGTTGGTCTTGGCTCAAAGATGCTTCACAAATGCCCTTTAGTTTAAAATCTGTGAGATGCTTTGTGTGCCTTCAGAGTCTTAGATGGTGAATGAGATGAGCAGATAGACGTGGTTTGGAAAAGTCATCTGGCATCAGGAATGGGCTGGGGGAGTGAGGGTGAGATAGAAGATCAGGAAGCCAGTACAGAAGACAGGATGGAGAATGGGACCCCTTACATAAAGGCAGTGACTGTCAAAATGGGGAGGAGGAGATGATCTTTAGGGGCAGCTACCGAGAGATATATATGATAAAATAAGAAGCTATTACACGGGGGGCCAAGTGATGGAGGTTCAGGGAATGCAACTTGATTTCCTGCTTTCTTTAGGATTTATTTATTTATTTGAGAGAGAGAGAGAGAAAGAGAGAGAGAGAGAGCACATAGGGGGAAGGACAAAGAGAGAGAATCCTCAAGTAGGCTCCCCACTAAGCATGGAGCCCAATGCATGCAGGACTCCATTCCCCAACCCATGAGAGATCATGACCTGAGCCAAAACCAAGAGTCAGGAGCACAACCAAGTGAGCTACCCAGGTGCCCCTTGATTTCCTTTATACCTGGCTGGCCTGATGGCAGTGTCATTGGTTAAATAAGGAAAATAAAATAAAAGGCTGAATTTTTCTTTTACTGGTTTTGTGGAAGGGAGGTTTGGAAGAAGCTGATGTTTAGGTGACTGTGACTGACTCTGAATGAGCCTCAAAGGTGGGTTTTGCAGGAATGCAAAGGAGCTCCACGGTCTTCATTCCTCTTCCCCCACTGCCCTCTTGGATCCCATAAGGTAGGGAAGCAGGGAGGAGGAAGGGGAGGGGATGGCTGGCTGAGGACCACTCTGAGACCTTCACTGGGCCTGGCATGTTAAGTATTTGACCTCATCGAGACTCCCTGCAGCACTTCCAGCCCCTGCTACAGATGGGGTCCTGAGGCTCAGGGCTGCATGCCAGCCTACCCAAGGTCCCCTCAATTGGTTTTAGAAGGCTTCTTTTATACCAGTCTCCTGGTATCTTAGTAGCCAGAGCCATCGTATTTGCAAACCTCTAAATGTGGTTCTCTGCTCTTCCCTAGGCTTCCATCTTTACCACAGACTACCAGGCCTCATGCCAGAAAGCTGCCTCCTTATCATCGTTGGGGCTCTGGTGGGTGCCATCATCTTTGGCACTGACCATAAATCTCCTCCCGTCATGGATACAAGCATCTACTTCCTGTATCTCCTTCCACCTATTGTCCTGGAAGGTGGTTACTTCATGCCCACCCGGCCCTTCTTTGAGAACATTGGGTCCATCCTGTGGTGGGCAGGCCTGGGGGCCCTGATTAATGCCTTTGGCATTGGCCTCTCGCTCTACCTCATCTGCCAGATCAAAGCCTTTGGCCTCAGTGATGTCAACCTACTTCAGAACCTGCTGTTTGGCAGCCTGATCTCAGCCGTTGACCCCGTAGCTGTGCTGGCTGTGTTTGAGGAGGCACGTGTGAATGAGCCACTCTACATGATGATCTTCGGGGAGGCCCTTCTCAATGACGGCATCAGTGTGGTGAGATATCAAAGCGAGTCCCCAGGGAGAGGAAGGGTCAGAGTGGAGCTGGAGGTGGGAGTCTGTCCTCAGGGCAAACGGAGAAGGTTGAGCGGGACTGGCCCATGGCAGGGCAGGGATAGACTTCGATAAGGATAGTTGATGGACTGTGGCCCAAAGTTTGATGACCTCTGTTAGGATCTGCATCAAGTATGTGATTGCTCGCTAATGCTGCTTGCCATTCACTAGCCAAATGGCTTCTTTAAAGAGAGAAAAAGGAAAGGACATCTCCATCATTTTTTAGTTAAATTCACATTTTCACTTAGCATGAAGAAACAGTTGCCAAGGGCTCTTCTGGTCTTCACACTAGGATGAACAGTACTTAGCCATTGTTCATTTCTCTCATTCACTGGAACTCATCCTCCTCTTTATATACTTGTTTTGTTTTTAACATATTGCATGAGATGATGATGGTAAATACAAGATGGGGTAGGAAGGGCATTGAAAAGGATTTGCAAAAAATGTGTTAGCTGATCCATCAGTCTTGCATAACTCCTCCAGAATATGTGACTCCTGTAGAAAAGCTGAGAAAAACTTACCAGGCTAAGTCAACATGTAACCAAAGGCCCAGAAGATATCTTTGGTGCTGGGATATTCAGACTAGCCACTCCTATTCTTGGTTGTGTTACATTACTACAAACAATCACCAGATGTCAGTCTATGAGATTTTTATATATAGTTTGGTTTACTTTTCTTGCCTTTAAATTTCTATCACATCACAGAAGTGATACTAGAATGATTTTTTTAGTGTAGAAGACTCTAACAGTACAAAATTAAACAACATAAAAACCTCCTTTTGTCCCTCTCCTCACCTTCCAAACAACCTCTTTGATCAGTTTGGCATTTTTCTTCCTTGTTTTTATTGTGTGTGTGTGTGTGTGTGTGTGTAGGTGTATGTTATTTTGCATAAATCGATTCTATGCATTGCTTAAATATAATAAGTCTTGGAGTCCATTCTATATCATTTTAATTGTTATATAGTATTTCAGAGATTATACTGATGATAATTTATTTAACCATTTCCTGATGGATGGACAGTCAGGTTGCTACCAATTTTTCACTTTTAAAA
The DNA here is from genome assembly GCF_905146905.1 of Nyctereutes procyonoides. Taxonomy (NCBI): domain Eukaryota; kingdom Metazoa; phylum Chordata; class Mammalia; order Carnivora; family Canidae; genus Nyctereutes; species Nyctereutes procyonoides. The sequence goes on along the minus strand of NW_026575049.1, from coordinate 41,494,200 downwards.
AATACAACGTTGTGGTGAATATTCTTTTTTCTGCATGCATTTTTGTATGTGTGTTTGTGAGTATTTCATAGGTTATATTCTTGGAAATGAAATTTTGAAAGTGCGTACCTTTAAAAATTTGAAAGATGCTGCTGTTTTAATCACCTCCTCTTTATCCGGTTGATAAGGGAAAGATTCCTCTTCCAGGGATAAGGAGTGACACCCGAGGATAAAGAGATGAAACCAATTAGATACTGTACTCACACCCCAGGGGAGGAGGACACCACATACCACGGGGGCTGCATGGGGGCTGCATTTGGGAACAGAGGGATCAGTCAGGGGTGTAAGAGTAAGGTTTTGTAAGATCAAGAAGAGAGATACCTCTTGTTCCCTCAGGATGACATGATTGGCTTGTTTTGAATAATTCTCTAGGCCGTCAAGAGACTGACATCTAATACTCAGGGATGGGCAAGTATTGTGCTTGGTCCCATTGGTAAGGAGGGCTGTTCGGCCCACAAGTGGTCAGACTGGGGAGGAAGACTTGCAGTTATGTCATTCAGGACCCTCCCAGTTTTACTAAATGTCAAGGTAGCACGTAATATTGGATCTTAATTGTAGGTCTTTCATCAGAGCTACTAGAATTTTCCAGAAACGCTTTATGGTCTTACATTTTCCATAGAGTGTGTTAAATGCATTTTTCTTTATCGATGCCCACAGGGGACATTGCTTTGTAATGTATTACAGTCGAAAGAGCAAAAACGAGTTAGTCGTGTTTGTTTTAATTTGTATACATCTTTTCAACAATCTTGGATCATTTGTGTTTCTCATTCTGTAAATTGGAAGTTCATTCCTCTTAGGGTTGCCAGACTTAAAAAAAATTCAGGACACTAAGTTAAATTAAAATTTCATATAAACAATGAATTTTTTATATATATATCCCAATTATTGTATGCAGGGATCACATCCTGTCCATTTTTCTTTGCTGTCTTTTAGATTTTTTAATTGATTTGTAGAAACTCATTAAATTATCTAAATTTTAAACTGTTGAGTATTACATATAAATCAAAGATTGTCTCTCATTCTGTCACTTAATTTTTTTTTAGATTACAGTATCTTTTATCCTATAAAAGTTTTAAATTTTTATGAGCTCAAACCTAATGTACTCTTTTATTGCCTCCAGGTTTCATATTTTGTTTGCAGAGATTGTGTCTAACCAAAGAACATGCAAATATTATGGGTTTTTAAAGATTTTTTTTTTTGAAAGAGAAAGGGTGTTTGAGCATGAGCTGGGGGAGCAGCAGAGGGAATGGGAGAGAGAATCTTAAGCAGATTGCATGCTGAGTGCAGTGTCCAATATGAGGCTTCCAATCCTAGGACCCTGAGATCATGACTAGAGTTAAATCAAGAGTCAGCGTTGGAGCCAACTGAGCTATACAGGCACCCCACAAACATTATGTTTTTGTATTTCTCCCCTTTTACAATTAGCTATTTAATTAATCTGGCACACAATACCTTATGGTGAGGATTTTATCCAAAAATGGATAGTGCAGGAGGTAAAAGGCTCCTAAAAAGTAACCCGAGGACACCTGGGTGGCTCAGTGGTTGGCCGTCTGTCTTTGGCTCAGGGCATGATCCCAGTTCGGGGATCGAGTCCCACATTGGGCTCCCTGTGAGGAACCTGCTTCTCCCTCTGCCTGTGTCTCTGCCTCTCTCTTTGTCTCTCATGAATAAATAAGCAAAATCTTAAAAAAAAAAAAAAAGTAACCCAAGATATCTATTGTGGATTTGTCAAGTGAAGGAGACCCATCCTTGAAGTCGAAAGTCAATTTATTGATACATAATGTGAATCTCTAACTGTTCAGCAAGATGCTAGGCTCATCAAGGCTACACATTCTTTCTTTCTGGGCAAGTTCCACAGGGAGCCAAGTTGTCTGAAGCTGCGAGGGGAGGCTGGGACTCCAGACTCCCACCAAGTGCCTCAGAATCACCTCAGTGGGATTGATGAATATTTGGATGTCCAAAGCCCATCCCAGACTCTCTGAGAATGGAACCTGGCCATCTGTATTTTAACAGGGACCTCAGATGATTGCTGATGTTTGAGAACTAGTGGTTTCTTGCCTTTACGTTGAAAATAGCTGATGTATCTTGACCTAAAACAATGCTGTTTGGAACAAGGGCTGTTCTCTCCTCAGATTGGGTCAAATTAACCTCTGAGATCCTCTTTCCTCACCTCATTCTGTCTTTAGATATGTTCGTATTTTCAGTTTTGTTGCAGTGGAGTAAGTGGCCTTGGCTGGGAACCTATTCCACTCCTAAAGTGGTCCATTTGAGCCATGATGTGTTCCTATCATGGTTCGTCTCCTGAAGATTTCACTTAAATCGAGGTGTACTGTAACCCCCACTCTTGGCAGTGTCGTTGAGGAGGCTTATCTGTGATAACATCAAAGCCACCTCTTGGCAGCCCATTCTGAGGTAATTAATTCTTCAATCTTTCCTTCACAAGTGACTTTCTAAATACTACTGCTTGTAACTGTCACAGAACATGCTATTTATAACACTGGGCTCTGCTATCTCTTTGGTATTGCCTCTGAACTTGGGAATCTGATGTCCCCCTGAATTTTCTCTAGATTTTACATCTAGAGCCAATCACAGCTTGGTTTCTGGTTGGGGTTTGTTGGCTAGCAACATTTGTTTGGCTTTCCCAAAGTTTAATTGTTTCCACTTGGTCATTTTTTTTTAAATGATCATTTCAAAAAAAATATAATTTTCAGCTGACCAGAGTATCTGCTAAGGGCACTGGTGTGACCTCCAATGGGCAAAGCTGTCGTTGTGTTGGCTCCAGGGGGGTTGCCCACACGTCACTCCCGGGTCACTCTGTGGTCACCCACAGCACAGTGAGTATTAAGTGTGTGCTGGGGCACTTCTGTGGCCCTACATGAAACCAGAGAAGCTCCAGGGCCAGATTTAGAAAGCAGTTTGAAAGCAACTGGTATTTAATGCAGTCCAGTTGTATTTTGAGCTAAGAGCATTGAACTCACCCTTTCATTGAGGAAGGGGCCTTCCCAAGGGCAGCAGTCACAAGCATGCTCTTTCAGCAGAAAGTCTGAGTCATCTGGAAAGCGATCTGTGATTTGTGGGCTACATGTGACAACTCTACAGATCTTTATCCACTAAACAGTTGCTTTCTCACTAAAGAGGAGCTGTTGCAAAATTGTCGAAATACCAATGAATCGGATTCTCCAGGTCTCCTGTCCCATGTATTTCTCCTTCTTACTGAATACTTCTCCAGAGCATATCCTTAATGACAGGCAAAGGGAGCAGAGACAAAACCCAAATAGCTCTGAAATGATAACTAGTATCCCCGGTTAGATCTCAAGGCCAAAGTCATAGCAGGTGACTATATCCAGCTACTATATCCAGTCCCTGCATGGAGTCACTTTGACCCTTACTATTTTATTAAATTCTCGCATTTTAGTATAAGGCATGGCCTAATAACTTTATTTCACGGATGAAGAAAACAAAGCAAAGGAAGCTAAAATTGGACAAATGTATGCTGCCTGGTGAAGGACAGCCTGACACAGACACACAGCTTAGTCTCATTCCAATATCTTTCCTTATATTCTTACCTCTTGAATTTTCTTTCTTTTTTCTTTCTTTCTTTCTTTCTTTCTTTCTTTCTTTCTTTCTTTCTTTCTTTCTTTCTTTCTTCTTCTTCTTCTTCTTCTTCTTCTTCTTCTTCTTTCTTTCTTTCTTTCTTTCTTTCTTTTCCTTCCTTCCTTCCTTCCTTCCTTCCTTCCTTCCTTCCTTCCTTCCTTCCTTTCTTCGTTTCCATTCTTTCTAAACATTTTATTTTTAAGTAATCTCTACACCCAACATGGGGCTTGAACTCACAACCCCAAGCTCAAGTTGCATGGTCTACCAACTAAGCCAGTCAGGTGCCCCATCCTTTTGAGTTTTTAATTCGTGGAGCCCCGAGGGTTACAAGAGAATTCATGTGTTACTGATGAGTGCACTGGGCTTGAGTCCACTTAGTGAAGCCAGTGGTTTTTATCAGAATTGGCTCACTGGGCAAAATCCAATATGTGGCTCCAGGAGAGATTCTGATCATCTCTGTGCCTCATTTCTGTAAAATTGGGATGATGATATTACTTAGCTCATAGGGTCACTGGAAAATTCATACTAAATTTTTAGTATAGTGAATACCCAGCATGCAGTGAGTGCTCAGTGAGTGTTGGCTGCTATCGTATCACAGCAGCTTATGGACATAGCATAGGGGTTGGCTAGCTCTTAGTAGGCAGTTGGTTTTAAATATGGCATGACTTCATTTACTGTAGGCAGATGGTTCTTACTGCAGATGCATTGTTTCTCCCTGGTTTTCTTGGGTCAATTTGCTGAATAAGCAATAAGGCGATACTACCAAGGTTTCTTTTGTGTCCCATCTCTCCCCAGCTGCCTCTTCCTCCATCTCTTCTGAGAGGTCCAGGAGGCTAGCATGGGCCAGGACTGAGACTTGAGCTGAGGCCGATGGCTCCAGAGCATGTCTGCTTCTGACTGCTACTCACCTCTCCCTTACCACTTTCTTTCCCTCTGGTTTTCTTTCCTTTCTCTAGTGATATATTCACTTGGCATCTTGCTGTACTGGAATCTATTCTCCAGGACTATAGTGAATGAAAGAGTAATAGAGAGGCAAATGAAAATGTCTGAGCACAGACCTTGGGCCACGCATATTTACAGGGCTTCATTTACTTTTCCTATTCTATGTGGCTCAGTCAGTATCCAAAAGATAGAGTGAAAAGTTGCCCTTTCAGTGCTTCTGCAACGTGCTTTTCAAAGCCAGCAATCCATAGCAATTTCTTCACAAAGAGCCTTTACCTTTCATTCAATTTGCCCCTCTTTTTATTATGCATGCCTGTCACTGGCCTTAGATCCTAAATTGCCAGACCCCTTATGCTAGAATTCCCTGCCCTCCTCTCACCTCATCTTGCCATCCCTTTGCCAGGATTTCTCTCCAAGGATCTCCTGTTATTCTTCTAGGACCAGCATGTAACTCTGAGCCTTGTGAGGCTGCTGAGTCAATGTTTAGAATGCAGGAATGAATGACACAAGAATGGTAAATAAATAAATGCCGATGGGGATGAGGACTAGGAGAGATTGTGCAGAGGCTGTGTTTGCTCTGGGGCTGACCAGCCATTCTGGTCGTCTCAGGGGACCACAGCTTTCCCTGCCTCACTCCCAAGAGTGACACTCAATTTGAACTTGGGTTTGTCAAAGCTATGAGAAAACTGGGGTGTTCCTCTTCTGACACACTGGCACCACTGAAAGCAGAATTGCTCTGTGAGCCTAAATGCTAGAGGTGGGATGACACCAGTGAGAAGCATCCCAGTGTCCTTCCTTCCCACACCTTTAGGGAGCACCATGCCACACTGAGGCTGTCATGGGCATTGGCACATGAAGATGAATGGTGGGCCTTTGACCCTTAGAGCAATCACTCTATGGAGGAGGAACAGCCATCAACCTTACTGATTTTGAGGACAAGATGGCAAGTTTAAACCAAGCTAGGATGATAGTGAGTAGCTTGCCAGAGGAAGCTACGTTAGATCTGGGAAAGATTTCTAAAACAGTTGTGTGGGGGTGAATTTCCCTTCATGATTTTCTGTGGTTTATTATTTTCCTCCCTTAAAAGGGTCCTACCTCCAGTGACATCATTTAAAAGGCAGTGAAGTATGGCCCAAAAGCATGGATGTCAAAGCCATACGCCTTAATTCAATTCCTGGCTGCATGGCTTGCAACTGTGTGACTTTGCACTAGTTACTTAACTTCTCTGGGCCTCAGTTTCTTTTCTGTAAAATGGAGATCATGCTGTGTGGGAATTAAAGAGAGTTAATACACGTAATCATTAAAATGGTTCTTGGCACAGAATAAGTACAGAATATTTGGTGCTTGTGATATTGTGATTTATAATAAATATATGTTTGGTTTTCATCCCCATTCAGGGCACAGAGCTCATAAAACCCTTGGAATTTCCAGTTATGACAGCTGTAAAGATGTCTTTTTTATGTTAATGAGGTGGCTTTTGGAAAGCCCTTAGGTCACCTAAGGTTGGGGGCCAGTTGTCAGGGAAGCCAATCCTGTGATTAGAGGGTTGGAAATTTCAGTCCCACTCCCAGACTTCAGGGAGAAGAGAAGGGCTAGAAATTGAGTTCATTCATCAATACCCAATGATTTAGTCAATCATGCCTATGTGATGAAGCCTCCAAAAAACCCAAAAGGACTAGGTTCTGAGAGTTTATGAGCTGGTGAACTTGGAGATTCAAGGACAGTGGTGTATCTAGAGAGAGCATGGATGCTCCACACCCTGTCCCCACACTTTGCCCTACACATCTTTTCTATCTGGCTGTTCCTGAGTTATATCCTTCTATAACAAACTGGTAATCCAGTCAGTAAAATGTTTCACTGAGCTTTATGAGCCGTTCTAGCAAATTAATCAAGTCCAAAGAGGGGGTCATTGGAACCTCCTTTCTATAACCAGTTGATCAGAGGCACAGGTGACAACCTGGACTTTTGATTAGCAAGTGGGGGTGGGGAGGACATTCCTGTGGGACTGAATCCTTAACCTGTGGGGTCTGACAATATCTCCAGTTGAGTTAATTGCATGGTGTTGTTGGATAAAGCACACACATTGATATTGGTATCAGAGTCAGGTGTTATTAATAATACAAGTCCACCTACATGAGCGCTTTGGAGCCACAGTGCTCGCCTCACATCCCAAGTGAGGCTACATTGTCCTGTCCATCTGGCTGGACTTTGCCATCTCAGCTTCTCCTAGAGAAGTGCTGTACACAAACTTGATTCTTTGGAGGGGTGGGGGATGGTGGTTGGCAACTTTTTCTTGTCCTCTTTTTACCTCTTTTACCTCTTTATTTTCTTTCATTTTATTTAGATTCCTAGGATAGAAGTGAGAGGCTCCAGACACAAGTATATATGGTTTGCTCTGGCCAAGAATGTAGGGAGCTCAGGGTATAAGGCAGAGGTGAGTCTTACAAACTGTACAGTCTTGAGCAGGAGACTCAATCCGCGTGTGCCTCCATTTTCCCATGTGTAAAATGGGATGATTAATCTGACCTCAGAGAGTGGTCTCAAGGAGGAAGTGAAAAAATACACATAGATGTCTGGCACCTAGTAGGTGATGAATAAATATCCCTTTGCCCTTCCTGTATTTGAGAGGAGGCTCCACACAGAAAGGCAATCTGGATGACAGCTGTTGGCCTAGAAATGGGAATAAGGCCTAATCGTCAGACAAACTGGGCTGTGGAGGCTTAACTGGCTGGCTTTAGTTGCCTGGGGAGTGAACTTCACCCCCACCCACAGGGCTCAGCAAGTGCACCTGAGCTGTGAGACATTTCCCCCAGAACAACTTCTGACACATGGTGAGGGAAGGGCAGGTGTCTGGTGTTCACCCAGCCCAGGACCCAGGCATTTTCCTTCAGAAATGGACTCTCAACCAAACATTTGGAGGTTAGCCCACAGCTGCCATTGGCAGTAAGATATGGTACTGACCATGGGGGCCTGCAGGATATGTGTGTGCGCCTACCCACGCACGTATGTGTCTGATGCAACAATACAAATAGCTTGGGATAATGCTTGGAGCAGGCTGGAGAAATGGAAAAAAATGGAAAAACAGAGGTGCAGAAGACACTCCCATGCAAACAGGACGTTGGAGGTCAGAGATTCACAAATCTGGAGGAGGCAAATCTGACTCCTAAGTGTCTCCAACTGGATGACACCTTTACCGCTCATATCCAGGGTCTCAGCTATAGATTGTTGTTCACCAGCATCCTGAAAGATCTGTCCCTTAGATCCATGTTACAATTCAGGAGCTTAAGCAGTACAGGATCAGAGAGGGACACTATAATCCCTATATCATTGGAATTCCTCAGATTTGACTCACAAACACTTGTTTGGTTCATTTTCTTTGGGTTAAAGAAATGATGATTGAAGTTGGAATTGTATAAATCAATTTTCAACCAGCCTATGCTGTGAGCCCTTTGGGGTGGTTAGAACTCCCTCCAGTTTACAAGTGCAGGAAAAAAGAACAAAGCCTCCCTGGTTATCAAGCTGTCCTTCCTTTGTCAGGAGGGTGGGCTGAGCTGCTATGGAAATGGATTTGGAAAAGAAACACTTAGGGAGAAAAGTAAACTCTTTAAGTCTTTAGAGAACAATCAGAACGATCACTGAAAAGCTTGTAGAAGCAGTTCTTTCAAAATCATAACAACCGCCCACTGCACACCAACTGTGCTAAGTGCCCGGGATGCAGAAGCAAACCAGCATTGCCTTTGAAGAACCACAAGCTATCAACATTTGCCGTGTTTCTTTTCATATGTAAATTATTTTTCTTGCCCTACAGCCAAGAACCTACCTATTCTGTATTTTCGTTTGTTTTTTTTTTTTTTTAGATTTATTTATTTTAGAGAGAAGAGAACACTCAAGTGGGAAGAGGAGCAGAGGGAGAGAATCTCAAGCAGACACCCTGCTCAGCATAAGCCCCACATGGGGCTCAATCTCATGACCCTGAGATCATGACCTGAGCTGACCCTGAGATCATGAAACCAAGAAACCAAAGACCCGAAACCAAGATCATTTGTTCAACCAACTGAGCCACTTAGGTGCCCCCTTCTGTATTTTTTTACTGCCCTTTCAAACCATAGAGATTTCTTAGGAGATTATACAATTCATTAATAAAAGTCACTGATTGGGAGAAAAGCCTAGAACTACAAAAAGCCAAAGGAGTTTCCTAGTTCAGAGGTTTTCAATAGACCTCACCCTCCTCAACAGCATGTGTGCATGCATTCTCAGGGGTGAGTTGGGTGTGTCAGGCTGGAGTATGGACAAAATATGCCCAGTATCATGTGAAAAGTCCCATGAGTTGGCTCAGATAGTTTCCCTATAGCTTCCTCAATGATTATGTAAAGTGAATAGTATCCAGCAGAACCTGTTGTACAAGCCTGCTCTGCGACTTTATATCCAGGTCATGGGTTAGAGAGGGGAAGCCACAGATTCAATCTCTGGGCTGTGTGGTTCTCCAGACCCCTCACCACCCTGGACCAGCTACAGTCCTTAGTGACTATGAGACTTACAGCATGGGAGAAAACTGAAATATGAAATCCAGCACCTTAATTTAATTTAATTTATTTTTTTTAAAGATTTTATTTATTTATTCATGAGAAACAGAGAGAGAGAGAGGCAGAGACACAGGCAGAGGGAGAAGCAGGCTCCATGCAGGGAGCTCGACGTGGGACTCAGAGCCCAGAGCCAGAGGCAGGCGCCAAACCGCTGAGCCACCTAGGGATCCCCCTTAATTTTAAATATAAAAGTTCAGTCCTGTTTGATTGAGCCACAGTCTCCCTGAATCTGAATTATCCATTTACTCATCATTCATTTATTCACACAAAAATATTACTGAGCAACCATTTTTGGTTTCTGAAAGTTCAGTTTCTCCAAAGAAGCAAATCATCACCAAGCTAGCCTTCACAAACACTCTACTGGTCACAGCTAATATTTGCTTTTATAGTTAAAAAAAAGTTCTGAGGTTAATAGCCTCTAAATGACTTTTCCTGCCATATTGGTGTAGCAACACCAGATGGTGAAAGATAGTCCTGTGGGCATTTACTCTAAGCTGATGAGAGGGTGGGGGAGGCCAAGGTGACATAGACTCAGGGGTGCTAGGCTGCGGCCTTCCTTGGATGGTATTTTTGGTGAGAACAGGTGTTGGTGGGGGCCGGGTGATTACTATTAGGTTGGTTTTGACCTGCTGACTTTGAGATATCTATAAGCCATTGAAAAGAATTTTTCCATAGATTTAAAAATAGGAGTCTGGAGCATAATAAGGGAATGATCTAATGAAGATATGCACTTGGAAGCCATTGACAGGTAGGTGGCAATTGTAGCATTGAAATCTGGCAGTCCTCCTTCCTACCATTCTTCAAGCTGAAAAGAATTGTCAAGCTTTTGAAATGAAAATGAATTTCTCAAAGAAGTTTCTTTGCTGTGCCCTACATCAATAAAATCCTGCCACTCACACTTCTCTTGATTAAATTTTCTGACATCTGTTTAGGTCATCTTCCTGGCCTCTGTTCTCTGAGGTTCTAAGCAACACATATTCAAGGATATCCAGCCTCAGAGAGCTGGCAAATCCCATGTAACATGTCCTGTCAGGGGTTGCAGATCTTCTCTTTCCTTTCTTTGGGAGTGAGGCTAAAGCTTCATCCATTCTTCTTTTATATCATCAGGCGGTGCCTGCTAGGTCATTGCTGGTTTCCTTAGTTGGTTTCCTTCACTCATGAGAGCAAGTGGTTGTCAAGGAAATGCTCTATGACAGAGTTTAATGTGTCCATGACTCTTCAAATAACATAGAAAATTAGCTGGGTTAATTATTTAATTTCCTGTAAGGTCGATGGATACAGCTCCCTCTGACATTCTCTGTACCTTTCTGGTATCTGACATACAGTAAGGATCATTTTTACCATTCAGCACCATGATTCTGAACTTTCAATGCTTTGTACTTGTGTACAAAGCAAAGCTCGAGTAATGAAGATTAATTAAAAAGACACACAAGGTGACCAGGAAGACATAGGTCCCATAATAGTCCTTTAGGGCCACCATAATAAATAGCACTGATGGGGGATGGCAGCTTCAACAACAGAAATGTACTTTCTCACACTTCTGGAGAAATCCAAGACCAAGATGTCAGCAGGCTTGGTTTCTGGTGAGATGTCTCCTCCAGGTTGGCAGTTGGCTGCCTTCTTGCTGTGTCTTCGTCTGTGCACCCTCTTGGTGTCCCTTCCTTTTTTTTTTTACAAGGATACCAATCCTACTGGATTGGGACCCCACCATTATAGCCTCCTTTCACCTTAATTACCTTTAAATAGACCCTGTCTCCTATCCAGTCAGATTCTGCAGTGCTGGAGGTTAAGACTCACATAAATTTGAGGGGGACACAATTCAGCTCATAGAAGACCCATTAGGAACCCCTCAGGAAGTGCTTTATGATCAGGCCTCATAAAAGCCATACTTGGAACCAAACAGGTTTTAAGGATTTTAGAAGAACCCAAAGTCCCAAAGGTAAAATCAATGAGTCACTGAAGTAGTTATAAGTTTATTGTTCATAGACCCAAAAAAGATGTTTGCAAACTGGGAGCCCTCAAACCAAAACATGGAATGAGGATGATGGGTATATTGTGAGAAAGCAGCTTATCTAATGTGAAGGCAGGGACTATTTGTTCTTTATAGTGATTAGTTACAATATTAGAATTTTCTTAAATGAAAGGGAATTGGAAAAAAAAAAAAGAAAGGGAATTGGTTGGCAATTACTTCATATCAATTTTAGGGAACTATTTAAGTTTTGCTAGGGGCGCCTGGATGGTTCAGTAAATTAAGCATCTGACTCTTGTTTCAGCTCAGGTCATGATCTCAGGGTCGTGAGACTGAGCCCCTCATTGGGTCCAAGCTCAGCAGGGAGTTTGCTAGAGATTCTCTCTCCCTCTCTCTCTGACCCTCCCCCTGCTATCTCAGTCTCTCTCTCTCTCTCAAACAAATAAATAAAATCTTTAAGTATTGCTAATATTTTTGGAAGTCTATGCCAAAAGTGACCCAGGTTGAGCTTGCCCGGCTTGTCTTAAAAATTAAGCTAAATTAAGATTTTGCTGACTAAACTGGTTTTGTCTTCTCAGGAAATTCCCAAGTCTGGCTTCCATTTGTGTTTGGTTTTAACAGAAACAAGATTTCATAATCTTCTCTGATAGTCAGGAAGGGCCAGGTTATGCTGTGGTAGTACCTTCTAAACCTCTGTTGGCCTAAAACGACAGAGATGTATTTCTTGTTTACACTATTTGTTTCTCGCTGACCAGCAGAACACTATTCATCATGGTCACTCAGGACTGTGGACTTATAAAGCAGGCAACATATTGAGTATTGCTGGGCACTCTGCCAGAGGGCAAAAAATTTATGGAAACTCACTTCAGCAAGCAAGTGCCCCATCTCATAAGTAATATCTATCACTTCTTCTCAAAAGTCATTCAAACTCAAAATTTGCCCTGGCATAGTCACATGGTACAGCTGGAAGTGCCATGCTACCAGGTGCTTAGAAGGAAAAGAAATATGGGCTAATTGGTGCTAACAACTATCACATCATAACTCCAGAGCCCTGCCATGGATGCATCATCAGTCAGCTTCCCAGAATCTGCTGCTTTTTATAGATCTTTCTGATTTCATCCCAACTAGCCTCACCATAATCTACTCAGTTATCTTTCCCCTATTCCTTAGTGTTTAATATTCAGTTTTTGGCCCTTATAACCCATACTTCTTTGTGGCCCTTTATCATCTCTTTATTGGTTTCATGGTCCACACCTAGCCTTGTCTCCTCAAATTTCTCAGAAAATACAGTTGCCATAGCTCATACCCAGGTAGAAGGTTTCACTGACAGTCCTCAGTCTATGGACAGCCTTCTCAAGGATGTGTCTGCTCCTGTTCTTGAATGGAAAGTCTCATGTTGAGAGTTACATGGGGCTACCCCTTCCTTAGATTCAATATCATAGAAGTTACCCTTACAAGGAGCTATAAGCATGGTGGGGAGTATGGCTATGATGTCTAAGAGGGCTTGTAGTCACAAAACATCCAATAACTTATCACTACAGCCTCAGCCATCAGTGTCAGAGGAATCCAGGAGATTTAATATTGTGGAAACAAATAGCTTTCTTACTCTGAAGAACAGTTAAGAGTCCGTACATTTAATGGACTTACATGATTTTAAGATTTCTTATTTTATGTGAAGTGGTATAATGTTAACATAAAGAATCCTGTACAAAGTTGAGAGTACCAGTGAACATAATGCAAAGAGGTATGGACAATAATAATAAAATTAAAGTAGAATTCTACAAAGTATTCAAATAAAATGAATGTTAAAAAGCAGAGGGAAAAAAAAGGAAAATAAGTAATAAAATGGTAGATTTAAATCTAACCAATGCAAATTGAACAAACCTTTCAGAATCTCTAAAAGAAATAAAAAAGAGTTTTATTCAAGCAGAAGACAGGAAAGCTGCCCCCAAAACAGGGAAGAATGTGCTTCAGGGAATGAACTGTTTTTACAGGGTTATGTAAAAGCTCAAAATATTATAGATTAGCTTATAGGCAGAAACCACGAGTTTTATCATAAAGAAATGCAGGGAGCAAGGGCATTGATTGATACCTCAAGGACAAGATGACTTTTCTTTAGGTTACTCATTCACGAAGCAGATGTACTATACATGCATGGTGGCCATAAATCAGGCTTTTGGTTGGAACAAAGTCTATGTGCAGTCATGCTGATGTAAAAATCTAAAATGACTTCCCTTGTATACTAGGCCTTTAGAGTTTTTCTCTCATCATAGTAATTACATTAAATGCTATGGACCAATGCTCTAGTTAAGAGCTAAGATGACCAGAACTGATTCCAAAGCAAGATTTAAATATATTCAATTTATAAGAAATACAATGTAATTATGGAGATACAAATAAATTGAAAGTAGGTAAATGCAAAAATATACACCAGCAAATAGTAAGCATAAGAATGCTGGTGTGGCTATATTAATATCAGTTAAAATAGATATTGCAAAGAGTGATCACTTTCTAACTCATATTGTGAAGCTAACTTTGCCCTAACACCCAAACCAGGCAAAGATAATGCAAAGAAAGAAAACTACAGATTAATATCTTTCATGAATATAGATCAAAAATACTTAAGCAAAATATTAGCAAATCAAATTCAGCAATATGTAACAAGAATAATAAATCATGACCACAAAATGTATATCCCAGAAATGCAAGTGTAATATCGGGAAGAAAAAAAAATCTATCAATATAATTCATACTGTAAATAGAATTAATGATTGTATCAATAAATGCAGAAAACCATTTGACAGAATTCAATGCCCATTTATGATAAGAAACTCCTAGCGAGGTGAAAAGAGTAAGTAACTTCTTCAACAAAGCATATTTATGAAAAACCAGAGCTAACATCATACTTAAAGGTATCACTCTCAACACTTCTATTTATTAGGCAAGAAACAAAAAAACATCAAGACAAAATCCCTAAAGAAATAGTACGTCTGTCTCTATTTATGGAAGATATGCTGGTTTATGTAGAAAATCCTCAAGACAAAACAGCTACTAGAATTAAAAAAGTAAATTTAACAAGGTCATAGGACATAGGGCTAATGCGCAAAAATCTGCAGTACTTTAATATAGTAGTGACAAATGACTTTAAATACTAACAGCAAGGGGAAATTTCAAAATTCTATTTAAAAGTACTGTCAAATAAGTAAATAAATAAATATTTTTTAAAATACTGTCAAAATGAAAATTCTTAGAAGTTCAACAAAGATGTGCAAAAACTTTTCACTGAAAATGTAGGTCATTGCTGACATGAATTAGAAGACCTAAATAATATTATATTTGTTAATGAAAGATTGCATATTATTGAAGAGGACATCTTTCTCTTAATTGATCTGTAGATTCAATAAAATCTCAGTCAAAATCCCAGAATGTTTTTGTAGAAATCAATGAGCTAATCTTAAAATCTGATTGGAAGTTCAAATGACATTAAATAGACAAAGCAATTTTTTAAAAGAAGAAAGAAGACTTATTGGAAGACTTATTATAATGCCACAATAATAATAAGCAATAACATCACGATATTGATCAAACAATACATACAACATCATCAAGGAAAAATAGGCCAGAAATAGATTTACACATTTTTAGTCAGACTTATAAGTCTCCTGAAAGAAAAAAATCTTCATGACTTTGGCATAGGCAAAGGCAGAAAAAACACAAACAACAGAAGGAAAAAGGTAGTAAGCTGGATTTTATCAAAAGAAAAAATGTTGCTCTTTGAAATACACAAATAAAGAAAAATATAAACCACTGGATGGGAGAAAATGCTTGCTACTCCTATATTTCAGAAAAGACTTACACCCAGGATAAAGAATTTTGTAACTCAATAATAAGAATATAAATAACTCAAAAATGAGTAAAAGATTTGAAAAGATATATCATAAAACATGACATACAAGTGGCCAATAAGCACATGAAAATTTGTTCAACATCTTTTGGAATTAGGAAAGTGAAAATTAAAATCACAATGAAATATCACTACACAGCCATTAGAGTGGTTAGAGTTAAAAAGACTGACAGTATAAAGTGTCGACAGGGATATAGAACAACTGCAAATCTCATAAATTTCTGCTGGAAATGGAAATTATCCAGTGACTGAAAGACAGTTTGGCAGTGGCTATAGGCTAAATGTTCATGACCCCCCCAAATTCATATGTTGAAACCTAATTCCCAATTTTATAGTATTAGGAGATGGGGCCTTTGGAAAGTGATAAGATCATGATAGTAGAGTCTTCATGAATGGAGTTTGTGCCCTTGTAAAAGAGACCCCAGAGAGCTTACTTGCCCTTTCTACCACGTGAGGACACAGTGAGGAAAGAGCTATGTAAGTACCAGGAAGTGGGCTCTTACCAGACACCAGGACCTTGATCTTGGACTCACCAACCTCTAGAACTATGAGAAATAAATTTCTGTTGTTTATAAGCCACCCAGTCTATGACATTTAGGAAAATAGCATCCCATGTGCACTAAGACAGCAGTTTCTTAAAATTGTGACTTGTCTGTACCATACTACCTAGTCATTCCACTCCCAGGTATATATCCAAGAGAAATGAAAACATAGGCCTACACAAAAGACTTGTATGTAAGTGTTCACAGTAGCAATATTCTGATAGTAGAGCCCTGGTGGGGGAAGCAGGGAACACCTGTCCTTCAACAGGTGAATGGATGAACAAAATGTGTCGTGACCATATAATGGAATATTTCTTGGTATTAAAAAGGAACGAGCCACTGATACTGGTACAACATGGGTAACTCCCCAGAACATTATGCTGAGTTAAAGAACCCGAACACACAAGAGTCCATACTTTATTATTCGATTTATATCAAACACAAATTAATCTAGGGATGCCTAGGTGACTCAGTCTATTAAGTGTCTGACTCGATTTTGGCTCAGGTTATGATCTCAGGGTCATGAGATGGAGACCCATCAGGCTCTGCACTGGGTGTAGAACCTGCTTAAGTTTCTCTCTCCCTTCCCCTTTGCCCTTCCCACCCATCTGCCACCCCCCCCCCAATAAACAAAAAACAAATTAATCTACAGTGGTAATAACAGGTCAGTGGTTTCCAGGGGCCATGGTTAGAGGGAGGGATGGGCTTTAAAAGAATAATAAGGAGTCTTTCTGGGTTCATGGATTGTCTGGATTTTGAACATGACAGTGATTTTATAGATATATACAATGGTCAGAATTCATTCATTTTTAGATGCAACTTATCAGATGTTAATTATCAATAAATTTGACAAAGAAAAAAATATCAGCACATTTAAAATCAACCCTCCACCTCTTCTAAGCCTTGGTCAGTGGGCTGGTGTCTTTAGCCATTATTTTGTGTATTGAAAGGGTCTTGCAAACTTTTGCAGTAGTTTCTGTTATGATATTGGGAGGTTTCATGAAGTTCTTAAGGATCACATACAAGTACCATTTCCTGAGCCACATTCTATGAACTGTTTTGCTTCACAACACCATTTGTGACAACAAACGTGTGGGTGTGTTTCCCTATATCAGCCAATTCTCCAACTCTCCAGACCCCAACTTGGTGTTCTACAATTTAATTCAATTCTGACACTAATTCTGAATTTACACGGACCCCATAGATTAAGGGCTCAGTCCCATTAGACTGCCCTCACTTCAGACATCAGTTGCAAGTCTGGGCCACTCATACTTCTGACTGACTGGCTGTAAAATTGGGGGTCCCATCCCCTCAGGTTTGATAACTTGCTAGAATAGCTCACAGAACTCAGGAAAGCAGTTTACTTTTGGTTACTAGTTAATTATAATGGATGCAATTCAGGAGGAGCCAAATGAAAGAGAGGCACAGGGCAAGGTATGAGAGAAAGGGTGCAGAGCTTCCATGTGCTCTCCAGGCATGCCACCCTCCTGGTACCAACCTGGATGCTTTCTGACCCTGATAGTTTAGAGTTTTTTTGGAGGTTCCATTTCATAGGCATGATTGATTAAATCATTGGCTGTTGGTTATCGAACTCAATCTCTATCCCCTCTTCTCTCCCTGCAGGTCATAAGGTAGGGATGAAAGTTGCAACCCTCTAATCACTTGGTTGTTTCTTTTGGCAACAGCCTACCTCCAGAAGCTCTCTGGGACCTAGGCAAGAATTATCTCATTAGCATAAACTCAGCTGTGGTTGAAAATTGTCCATTACAAATAACAAAGGACGTTCCTCTCAGGAAATGGCAAGGTTTTTAGGAACTCTGTGCAAGGTACTGGGGACAAAGACAATATATATATACATCTTATTATATCACAATATTGCACTTCCGCCCTGACTGAAGACGGTAAATCTAATCTTGTTTCCATGAAAGCCAGGGACATGTTTGAGATTTAGTATTGGCTGAGATTTCCCCTCCAATATGTGAAAAATATGCACATGATTGTGATTGAAATGAATCCAAAGAAAACCTTTTACAACTGTAATGACATCCAGAGCCATGTAATTTGAAAGATAAGAATTGTTTTTCATGTAGTCATATGGATTGTGTCTGTAACTGTAGTCTTCTTAAATTATATGTGCTACTTTAGCTTCTCAAACTACCATGGCATCTTTTTGGCAGGGCTTACTGGTGTCCAGAGACAGTGCTGGCCCAGCTGACTTTCCCAGGCCCTTGGAACAGACTGGGTAGTTACTTATAACACAGAGAGCGATGCAGAGGAGTTTTCGTTTGTGGCAACAACATGCAAATCTTTGAGTCTTACTTATATTCCCTGTGTTTCCTCTGGATTTGATAGTCAAATAAGCTCCCAGGTCCCACTAACACTCAGTCAGAACCTGCCTTTGGGGGCCTTGTGGAATGTCTGGCTCCTTATCTTGGCTTCACTCCTTGGAATATGAGCACATCTGTAAAGATTCTGCAGGGCTTCTAGGACGTTCAATGTCGGGCATGGGACTAAATAAACTCACTGAGTTGGGATAAGACCCCTCAGCCAAGATTTTTCTCAGAACCTGGCCTTACTTTGCTTAAATAGAAGAGACCAATATTATAACAGTTTTATAAAATATGCTTGGTACCCAATGGACAGATTGATAGATATTGTCCAGGTCAGCCAACGTACCAGACATTCAAAGGGCAGTGAGATGCACAATGTATCAGGGGAAACCCCTGTGAGACAAGATGGGGAGGGAGCTCGGAGAAGTGGGGAGCTTCAGACCACCAAGCAGAGTGACCGCAGGTGAGGGAGAGGGAGCTGACAGGATGGATGGGACTGGCTGACCACATTTCTGAGAGTTTATCAAGCCAAGCAGGAGTCTTCAGGCTAAGAACACCCATCAGAGGAATCCTGCACCTTCCAAGATGGAGCCTGCCTTCGTGCCCTGCCACACCAGGTGCTTGGCTGAGGACAGTGATGGGAATCCAGGTGCAGCAGCTGCCTGCTCAGATTGATTCTCTGCAGTCAGAGACCCGAGGGGGCCTGACTGCCACAGATGGAGGGGTAGATGATAGTTGCCATGCAGATAGATAGATGATAGAGGGATGATGGATGGATAGATAGATGATAGATAGGCAAACAGACAAGCAGAATTAGAAAGGATATATATTATATATATATTTAAATAATATTTACAAATTTACATATGTATTTATAAATGTACATACATATACGTTTACATATATACTATCTATAATATTCGGAGTGGCTTTCTCTGGGAGGGACTAGGAGACAATTGTGGGGATTCTCCTTTGTACTTCTATATTTTCTAAAATTTCTGTGGATCAGCATGTGTATTCTTAATCAAATCTGGTGTGAAATTTCAGTAAGTCTTTCCCCCTCTCTTTTGAAGGCAATCCCTTTCCTAATTGCACAAACGTACAGTGCTCCTGGTGGGTCTGTGAGTATGCATGTCCTTGCTTGAGCCAATTCGCACCAAGCTTTTTGCTTCTTTTTCTTTTTTAATATTTATTTTTTAGAAGTTTTTAAAAAAATGTATTCATTAGAGAGAGAGAGCAAGCATGAGTGGGGACTGGTGCAGAGGGAGAGGGAGAACAGATTCCCCACAGAGTGGGAAGTCCCATGTGGGGCTCAATCCCAGGACCCTGAGATCATGACCTGAGTTGAAATCAAGAGTTGGCTGCTTAACCTACTGAGCCCCCCAGGCGCCTCTTTTTGCTTCTTCTTATTTATCTTCTTCAGCTTCTTCTCCCAGAAGATGCACTAGAAACATCTCTTTGGGGGGGAAATGAACCTGTTGATAATCTTCTGTCCATATCCCCTTATCTAACCAAGCTTATTGGTTACTGGCTACTAATCACGTTAAAAAGCGGGAACTAACCCAGACACTGAAAACATGTGTCCTAGGGTCTCTAAAGAAATAAAATGGATCCAATCTGAGGACAGGTCACAGATTAGGGCTTTATGAAAAATGAAATTGTGGCCTGAGGGAGGTAGAACAAAAATCAGTCTATAATACAAGTCTATTTATTCATTGTAAGGTCATTTGAGTTATAGAAGCTGTACTGGATTGTAGAGTGTTCCCCCAAAACTCATGTTGACCTAGAACCTTAGGATGAGATCTCATTTGGAAATTGTTCTTTGCAGGTAGTTAAGAGGAGTTCACATTGGATTGAGATGGGTCCTAGTCCATGACTAGTGTCCTTGTAAGAAGGCAATGTCAAGACACGGAGAAGGGGACACACAGGGAAGGCCATATGTAGACAACAGTGGTGTATCCGCAAGTCAAGGAACACCAAGGCTTGCCAACAACCACTAGAAACCAAGAAGAAGCAGAGAAGTGTCCTCTCCTAGAGCCTTCAAAAGGCACTGACAACGCTTTGATTGCAGACTTCTAGTTGCCAGGACAGTGAGAGAGAATAAATTTCTGTTGACGTAAGCCATCCAAGTTTGGGGTATTTTGTTACAGCCACTCTAGGCTTATATGGAGGGCAATGTGACAAAGCCGCACTGGGGAGGAGAGATGCCTGTGGACGGGGGACCTGGGAGCAGAAGGGCCACTAGACACCCTCCTCATGTCCTCTCTCCCCCTTCAACTAAGTCCATTAGTGATAAAGCATCCTATGTGAGGATTGGTGACCACTGAGCTATTTTGAGGACTGACCTCTCTGCCAACTCACATTCCAAAACCAAAAGCCATTTTGTACTGGATAAGATTTTTTTTCTCAAAATTCTCCTTACTAAAGGTCTTATCATTCCCAAGGCTAGAGGGTGTAGAGACTGAAATTTCCATTTAAAGGTAAGTGCTCACAGCTGCGAGGGCCATGCAGGAACAGGAAACCACACAACACATTGTCATTTCCGTAACATCAGGGCAATATAAAAGAGTCCAAAAAAGGTCCAAAAGGATCTTTGAGGGAAAATTAAATGGAACAAAATTGGAGGCTGTAAAATGGTATACTGTGAATGCATGAAAATTCCTCATACACAGAGATAGCATCGTATTTTAAGACCCATTATTAGGAAAACCCCAAAACAACAAATGACTTTCAACTTTTAACTAACAAATTCCCAGAAAAACAGAAACACTTGTGTGGGTTTTTCCCCCCATGTATTGTTATCTTTTGAATTGAATTTTTTCTGTTTAACTTTTCTTCTTCGTAGGTTAGTAAATGAAGACTAACTGTGAAAAATCGTCACTCTTGCAATATCTTATAGCAAAACCCTAATATCCTTCTGTTTGTTTATTTTGAGAGAGAAAGAGAAAGAGCACATGTGTGCAATGGCAGGAGAGAGGCAGAGGGAGCAGAGGAGAGAGAGAAACTAAAGCAAGCTCCACACCCAGTGTGGAGGCTGACACAGCACCTAAATTGGGGCTGGATCTTATGACCTTGAGATCATGACCTGAATCCAAATCAAGAGTTGGATGCTTACCCCACTGAGCCACTCAGGAGCCCCAAAACCCTATCTTAAAGAAGGTGGTATACAAGTCTGTGATTCAGAAAGGAAATTCAAGTCCAGATGTTCTGTAGGGAAAAGTAGGGCCAAAGTAGAGCATTTTCCCAATGAGCAGCTCTATTTGGCACCTAGGAATCCAAACCAGTGTAAGAAAGAATAGAATGGATTTCCAAGAGAAGGAAGCAGGGAGAAAGATCTGAAATATCAGTGTAAGAAAGAAGTTCTCTCCACTTGATTGGATTAAGTGCACCCTGCTTTGTGTGGGAGGGGGGCCAGCACCCAGAGAACGGTATTTAAGTGTTGGTTGCAGTGTAAGCATGTTCTGTGGTGTTCTTGGAGTGCCCATAGTTATAGCAGTAACCGGCTAATTATGTAAAACTTGAAAGAAGGAATTATTTAAATTCTTCTTGGGAAAAACGAACACCAATTCATCATTCAGAGATGTAGTACAAGGGTACATTTTGTAGACTCCCAGGGAAAGGCACGACGTGGGCATAAGGACCCATCCTGCTCCAGGTGTCACTGGCTCCTGCCCCAGCCCCTACCTCCTATCTCCAGAAAAATGACTTATGTATAAAAGTAGGAGAAATTACATGTTAACAACTGGACTCAAGAAGAATTCCATCTACACTCCACAAACTTTTAAATAATTCTGCTGAAAAAGCTTTCAGATATACCAACTGCAATTTAAAACCTGTTGCAGGGGCACCTGGGTGACTCAGTCAGTTAAACGTCTGCCTTTGGCTCGCTCATGATCCCCAGATCCCGGGATCGAGCCCTAAGTCAGGCTTCCTGCTCAGAGGAGAGTCTACTTCTCTCTCTCTCTCTCTCTCTCTCTCTCTCACTGCTTGTTCTCTTTGTCTCAAATAAATAAATAGAATTTTTTTAAAAAATAAAATGTTGCAAATCCCATATTTCCTTACTTTTCTTCCTTTCTCCTCCCAGCTTTATTGAGATATAATTGACATATGCCTTGTGTAAAGCTGGATAAGATTTCTTTGTTTTGTTTTGGTTTTGTTTTGTTTTAAGATTTTATTTATTCATGAGAGACAGAGAGAGAGAGAGAGAGAGAGGCAGAGACACAAGCAGAGGGAGAAGCAGGCTCCACGCAGGGACCCTGACATGGGACTCGATCCCAGGTCTCCAAGACCACGACCTGGGCCAAAGGTGGCGCTAAACCACTGAGCCACCCAGGAATCCCTGGATAAGATTTTTCATTTCCACACAGAAATCGGTAGCAAAGTGTGTTCACAGTTGACATCGTCGCTCTTGGGCATCCATGAACAGAGATACGCATTGCCACAGACCAGCTGCTTGTTCTGTTTCTGCTACTGCAGAACAAACTCAAACAAATGTGAGGCACTCCTTAGAAAAAAAAATGCAAATGAGTTGAAGTGGGACTTTGCTTGAAATGCACCTTGATAGTTTATGATTGTGAACATAACGAGAAGCCAGCCTAGGCCCCTTTGCTGGCCATCTCTGTCAGAAAACAACAAACTTTTATCATAAAGGTGATGTCATGGGGCGTCAGCAGAGGTGCTGCATAGAGCAGACCTGGAGGGGCCAGGACTGGGAAAAGAGCTGGGGAAGATCAAAGACCATGGCCAAGGGGTCAGCATGTACACAAAGCAGTTCTGGTCAGCCCTGTGGGCGAAGCCAAGGCCGGTCTCCAAACACTGTCAGGGCACGCTGAGGCACACAGGTGACACTGAATGTCTCAGCAAGGGTAGATAAATTGGGGATAGAGAAATCAGAGTCATGCAAGAGGTTTGGGCCTGGGCAAGTCCTGCAGGTCACAAAGCATAGGATTGTTCCAGGGGTAAGGCAAGAGCAGAATGCAAATCGGGGAAATGAATGGGATATAGACCTGACTATTCTGGAGGCTCAGTCCACTCCTGTGGTCCCACACACAGCAGATAATTGACTCTCTTCCCTTGAGTTTTAGCTTCTGCTCCTGCTCTTGATATTCTCCCTCCATTTTTCCAGATATAGCAAACAAAGGCCAATGGATATGTGCTGTGGTTCATCAGGACTCTTCAGGGCTGGACAGCCTCAAAGGTCTTCATTTTCTGCAGAGATCTTACTTTACCTGTTTTGTGTGTCTCATTAACTGTGTGGCTGCTGCCAGTTTTCAGGAGCTCAGTCTAAGTTCTGGGTTGTCAAGTACATGAAGTAGTGATCCCTAGATCACTGGAATTTCTTTTTTTTTTAAGATT
Organism: Nyctereutes procyonoides; assembly: GCF_905146905.1. Taxonomy (NCBI): domain Eukaryota; kingdom Metazoa; phylum Chordata; class Mammalia; order Carnivora; family Canidae; genus Nyctereutes; species Nyctereutes procyonoides. Next base: position 41,470,942 of record NW_026575049.1, on the reverse strand, counting down.
TTATTTATTTATTTGAGAGAGAGAGAGAGGAAGAGAGAAAGCAGAAGCGGGGTGGGGCAGAGCAGAGGGAGAAGGACAAGCACACTCCATGCTGAATGCAGAGCCCAACTTGGGACTTGATCCTACCACACTGAGATCATGACTGGAGCCAAAATCAAGAGTCAGAGGCTTAACTAACTGAGCCACCCAGATGCCCCCACTATGATTTCTTATACATGTTGACATGAACAGAGAAATAGCAGGAAAATTGAAGTGTGCGTCAGGGAGGCTCAAGTGGTTTGGGGGATTTAATGAGATGACAAGCATGCAAAAAGTAGCAGGAGAGAGAAAGCACACAGTAGGTCAAGTGGAAATTTTAACATCAAAATGATTGACTGTAACAAAGGCCTAGCTACAAGGTATGAGAACTCTTCCTGGAACCCTAAGGCTGAGGGACACTGCTCCCCTCAGAGGACAAACTTGGAAGGGGTTCAGACCTCGCTGGAGGTGTGGATGGACCACGAGGCAGCAGAGGAGCTGCCTGGTTTAGCTAGAGGAGCTGGTATGGAGCTGCTAGGTGTGCAACAGGCCACCCTCCAGAGGGCAGGCAGGGAGCAGGCATCAGGAGCGGCCGGCACCGGGTGTGGAGTGGGAGCCTGGGCTGGGGACGGGCACAGAGCCTTCAGAGGAGCAGGCTGCGTGGACACGGCACAGGAGAGGGTTTACACAAGAGGGCTGCTCAGAGGGACCCCGGATGACAGTTGTCCTGCATGAGGGCTTTGCCTGGGCTTCTTTTCTTCATGTCAAGAGGTCCAGGGACAGGTTATCTCCAGCTGAAGCTGTAGGGTTATGGAGGAACCTCCTCCAAGCCCTAGGGCCCTGGCAGGACCTAACGGAAGTCCTCCCCATCACCTGACTGACCCTTGCCCCTCCCACTGGAAGTTGCCAGAAAGCCCCTTTCTCCCACACTGTCTTTCCAGCGCCCTCTGCTGACAGAGCTGTAACTTTCTGCTCCATTGAAGGGAAAAATCCTGCTGAAGGAATTGCATTGTTTATTATAGGGCCCATATTGCAAGGTGCATTAGGAGCTGGGAGGAAGTAAGTTGATAACCGACACAGAAGCTTCGCAAAGAGAGTGGCACAGAGTGGGTGCTCAGTGATTGAAAGTGTTAGACTCTTACCCAAGGTAAATGAATAAAATTACATAATTTGGAATACATTTAAAAGTTAGGTATTAGCCATGCTAATACTCATGGTCACCATTTTATGCTAATATTTATGCAAGTCACTGTTGTGCATTCTTCAACTAGACACAAGTTAAGAATGTCTGTGTTAAATATTTCTCAATTCTAATTCATGTTTCTTTTCTCTCATTTTCTTTTTGTCTAGGTCTTATACAATATATTAATTGCCTTCACAAAGATGCATAAATTTGAAGACATAGAACCTGTGGACATTTTGGCTGGATGTGCTCGATTCATTATTGTAGGGGTTGGGGGAGTATTTTTCGGCGTCATCTTTGGGTTCATTTCTGCGTTTATCACCCGTTTCACTCAGAATATTTCTGCCATCGAACCACTCATCGTCTTCATGTTCAGCTACCTGTCTTACTTAGCTGCCGAGACTCTTTACCTCTCTGGCATCCTGGCGTGAGTACAAACCAAGGAGCTACTCTCACAGCAATGAGGGAATGCAGGACCACACCGTGTGGACTAGCATCTGCAAAAGGCAGAACTTCTGACACTAACCCACAAAGGTGTTGCTGGATTTGGGTTTTTTTAACTTTTGTAGAATCCGATTCGGGTCCTTTTGCCAAAGGAATGTTTTCCCCAGTGTTTGTATTTGCTCTTCGCCTGAATGGCCAGAGCAATTACAAGGTCAATTTAAAAGGCTCAGAAGAGCTGATGCAGAGAACAACTAGAAGTTCAAGGTTAAAGTCTCATTTCAATAGGTTTTTTTTTCCTTGAAAAATTCACTATTTTAAAGGTAAAGGACAACATGCCATTCCTGAGCTCAGCCTTCTCCTATTTCCCTTAAATCACAACACAGCTCCAGGACTTATCAGTGTGGAATGGAACTAGGTAGATGGGATAAGACCAGAAGCCCCCATTTTTTTTTTCCTAATGACAATATTTGTAAATGTTTATCCTTCCATAGATCTTGGAATGAGACTTCTTAACTTGGTTTGCTGTGTCTGGTCATGTTGTTTTTTCTATGGCATTATCCTCACACCCAGCTACTTAGGCAGAAATATTTAATTTTATTGTATATAAATATCTATTTTAATTAAATATAATAGTATAAAATCTAAAAACTCATTATTGTCCTACCTTAAAAGTAATCAAAATTACTTAGACAAGCCAAAATTTTTTCTCTTCCCCTGTCCCAACTGCCACCCTCACACTCTCCCCTCTCACCAGACTTGCTAGTGATTCTAGAACAAAAATATTTTATTTTATTTTTAAAAAATATTTTATTTATCTATTCATGGGCAGAGGGAGAAGCAGGCTCCCCATCGAGAGCCTGATGCGGGACTCCATCCCAGGATCCCGGGACCACAACATGAGCCAAAGGCAGACACTTAACCACTGAGCCACCCAGGTGCCCCTAGAACAAAAACATTTTAAATGAAAAATTTCTCATTAATTTTTTTAAGAAATATTGCTCAGGTGGAAGAAATGAGAGCCTCACTGGATTAGTCTTTCCAGAAACAGTTCTGCTTTGGGTTGGTACCTGGTTGATACCATTTTCTTGTGAAAAAGCTGTGTCATGCCCACCTTCCCCAACACACTCAATCTGAGCAAACCTCTGGGAGAGGGAAAAGAGAAAGAAAGAAAATCTGTGGGGAAAAAGAAAGGGGAGAAGACATTCTCTCTGAATAAAAACAGGATGTGTGTATCTGTGGCATTGCCAGAAGGAAGGTTTTCACGGAGGGGCAAAGTCTTGGGACTTCTGAGACCCTGTTCCTTCTGCAGGATCACGGCCTGTGCAGTAACAATGAAAAAGTATGTAGAGGAAAATGTGTCCCAGACATCCTACACAACCATCAAGTACTTCATGAAGATGCTGAGCAGCGTCAGCGAGACCCTGATCTTCATCTTCATGGGCGTGTCCACCATTGGGAAGAACCACGAGTGGAACTGGGCCTTCATCTGCTTCACGCTGGCCTTCTGCCAAATCTGGAGAGCCATTAGTAAGAGACAGCAGGACCCAATGAGGCTTCTGCTTGCTGCCTTTTTTTTTTTTTTTTCTTATCCCTTTCTGCAATGTAATAGCCTAAGCAGTGAGCTGACACTAACTGGTTTTACTGGTTAGGGAAGGATAGGCACCTTGTAGGGACTAGGAATGTTGTCTGTGTGCTCCCCCAATCAGTTCGGAGTACTTAGAGGCTGATAAGCTTGTGCACCGAAGCAAGACTGGAGCAAGGAATTTGTTTTTCTTTTTGATTTGAAGAGCAAACTTTCACATCTGCACATTTAAATATAACTCAGTAAATTTATCCCTTGCTCTTCACTTCTTTGTCAATTTTTACCCTCTTGCACCTTAAATCAGATACAGATTATACACTGTGAGCATTTACACTTTTATTATAGGAAAAGTGAGATCTCACCAAGTGTATTCTGTGTAAGGCAGGTACTGTTAGAAAACATTCCCTTAAGACACACAGGTGGTTTTAGTTGAGGGTTGAGTTTGATGTTGAAACAACCAAGGACCAGAAAGTAAATCTTTATTTTTAAAAAGTGCTTGTCATTAATTAGTAAAAGCAACTCTACCATGTAACTGACATCATCCCCATAAAATATGCCTAATTTAAAAAGAAAAAAAGGTGTCTTGACTAATGGCTGCTTATTTATCTTGTACATTTATGTTTCCAAGGCCAGCGAGAACATTAAGTACTGAACTACATTGTATGTGGTGCCTTTTCATTAGAAGCAGTTTTATTTTAAAATGATTTTGACCAGGGTTTAAAGCATTTGCTGAATTGACTTTGCTCCATATTTTCAAACCAATTACAATTAAAGAGAAATTGGAGGAACGACAGAGAACTTACCTTGAACATATCAATTCTAAATTATTTAGGGTGGGTTTTAGAATCTAGGAAAGAATAACAAGAATGCAAAAAATATTAAAATATTTATAAAACTAAGTCTGAATATATGTCCCTGTTAGGTTTCCTGGGGAGAAAAGAATGAAGGAAACTGCGCTCTTTAATTATATAGATTTATCATTTCAAAGCAAATCTTGGCACTGCTACTAACTAGCTATACTCAAAATCTTCTTCTTCAACCACAAAATGGGAGGTGTGAACAAATTTCTTAGGTTCCCTTCAGTTCCAGTACTCTCTAATGTTGAGAGAAGTAACATTACTGAGCTTCAGTCCAGCCAACAGGAATATAAACGATCTAAAAGAGTATTAATATTGTGGCTATCTCAACATTGTTGGCCCTTGGTGACAATCCATTCCAAGTCCTTCATATTCTAGCTGATGAGAGAGTCACTAAGAGAATGACTGACTAGGTCATGTCACAGTGAGGGACAGAGCCAGCTGTCAGGCTCCAATTCTCTCTCCCAGCTTCTTTTCATCCCGAGTCTGACTCATTGTGGCTAGTAGTAGTTCACACTCATGAAGCCTTATAATGTCATTTCCCTGCTTTCTGTTAGATATAGATATTAAATTTATGTAAATGTTCCATCTACCTTCTGAGGTAAATACTATCAATACCTCCTTCAGAGAGACTGAGCACAAAGATTAGAACCTTAGTCAAGATCACATGACAGTAGGTGGAGGAGCCAGAACGAACAAAAGAAAATGAAAAAAAAATTTTTTTAAATATTTTATTTATTCATGAGAGTCACAGAGAAGCAGAGACATAGGCAGAAGAAAAAGCAGGCTCCCCACAGGGAGCCCAATGTGGGACTCAATCCCAGGACCCTGGGATCATGACCTGACCCAAAGGCAGATGCTCAACCACTGAGCAACCCAAGTGTCCCAAGAAAATGAAAATTTTTAAATGTTACAGTCTCTCACACTATCCATGTGCCTGTCATCAAAGATTGCTTGCTGTTAAGTCTGTGTGATTAGAAGTCACATGTGGTTACTGAGAGCTTTATTCTGCAGTAAAACCTCCTCTTTAGTCAAAGCGTTAGTGAAGGGACCTTACCCACCAGGAAGCACTGCGTTGGTGGTAAGCTGGGTTATGTGGGCCTCTCAGGGATGGAAAATCAGTGTGGTAGAAAGCACCTCTGTGTTTTAAACAATCTCTGCCACCATTCACCTTCCACTTACTGGAGTAAGAGCCTCCCTCCACTTTGAAACCTTGCCAGCTTTCTTGTTTGCATTGAACCTCAAGAAGAACCAAACCAACCACAAAAGTTTTGCTTACCCAGCACAAACCACAATCACTAAGAGACTCCTCTTCTGTTTAAAATTATATACCTCCTTTGGTTACTCATTGAGAACATGACAAAAACGTTTCTATCCCCCAAGTAATACCCTTGCTTTACCTAGTTTTACAAGGCAGAGCAAAAATTATGAGTATCGATTAGAATATATATGCCATTTCTTATATCAAATAATATCAAGATTTTACTACTTTATTACTTTTATTACACACACACACACACACACACACAAGCTAGGAAGCTAACAACCTGAAGCACTACTATTCACAACCACTGAAGAAGTGAAGTTTTATAAGATGTTCTGTTTAGGATGGACAATAGTGGGTGTGATGAAATTAGATTGCATTGTTCTGTGGGCACATGCACACAACTTGGGTTCACTATCACTGTGTATCCACTCATTTATGACTCTCTGCTCTAATATATATTTCTCCCTTTCTAGGCGTCTTTGCTCTCTTCTATGTCAGTAACCAGTTCCGGACTTTCCCCTTCTCCATCAAGGACCAGTGCATAATTTTCTACAGCGGTGTCAGAGGAGCTGGAAGTTTTTCACTTGCATTTTTGCTTCCTCTGTCTCTTTTTCCTAGGAAGAAAATGTTTGTCACTGCTACTCTAGTAGTTATATATTTTACTGTATTTATTCAGGTTAGTAGATTTCTTCCATATTTGAAATAAATAGATTCTTTCAAGGTGATGTATTAAATTAGCATAGTACCAAAAAAGTGATTCTTTATCTAATATTTCAACATATGTGCAATACTCAAATTGAATTCCCAAATATTTCTAGATCATGTTTGTGTTCATCCTTTAACCTCTAAAATATGTTGCCTTTTAATCAATAAAACATATTGATCAAAATATTCCTGGATAGCAGGGGAATGATACTCTATTGTGTTTTACTGAAAACACGTTTCCAATTAGTACTGGATAGCATAAGTTTTTATTCTAGCTGGAATTTCTTCTCAGCAAACTAATGAGAGTTTATTTTAAGGGATGACACAAAATTCTTGTTTTAAAGCAATGCCCATTTTCACTATACAATTTAAAAGAATGAAATAAGAACTAAAGTAAACACTAGAGCATTTATCCAGTAGAAGCTAGTACAAAACAAAGATATGAAAATCAGAAGGTCTAATAGTTTTGCTAATAGAGTTGCTCTCTATATAATGACAATCATCACTACAACAAAACTCTTTATCTTCTCATTTGTGGTCTAGGGAATTACAATTGGCCCCCTAGTCAGGTACCTGGATGTTAAAAAGACAAATAAAAAAGAATCCATCAACGAAGAACTTCATATTCGTGTAAGTTATCTCTGTCATAATTAATAAGTTAATATGATGTTCTCTATTTATCATTGATAGGAATAATCTAGAGCTTTGATGAGATGTTGTGTACATGGCATTAAAGGTAGCCTCTTTCCTCACCAGCTACATCAAGAGTGACTGTACTAGCTTCTGATTGCTACCGTAGGAAATTACCGCAAATTTAGTGGCTTAAAAAAACACAAAGTTAAAAAAAAAAAAAACCCAGAAAGTTATTATCTTATAGTTCTGGAAGTCATAAGTTCAAAATGAGTCTCACTGGACTAAAATCAAGATATTACTGGACTGCATGTCTTTCTGGAGTTTTTAGGGAAGACTCTGCTTTCCTTCCTTTTCCAGCTTCTAGAAGCCTCTTGAATTACTTGGCTTGTGGACCTCTCCCATCTTCAAAGCTAGCAATGGCCACTCAGGTCTTTCTCAGGCTACATCACTCTGATACTGACTTTTCTTTCCTCTTCTTCCATATCAAAGACCTTTATGATTATATTAGCCCCATGTGGCTAATTTAAGATATTCTCTCTATCTTAATGTTATCAACCCTAAGTCCAACTACTATCTTAATTTTCCTCTGCATATAAACCAACATATTCACAGGTTCTGGGGATTAGAATGTGGACATCTTTGAGAACCATTATTTTGTCTATTACAGTCTGATCTCTGCCCCTCAAAGATCCATATCTATTCCACATGCAAAATACATTAACTCTATCCTGACATTCCTAAAGTCTCAATCCATTACAGTGTCAATTCAAAGACCAAAATCCCATCACAATTTTATCAGCTCAAAAGTCCCAAATCTCATCATCTCAATCATCTAAATCAGGGATGATTGAACCTCTGATATTATCCATCCTGAAGCACAGCTCCTTTCTAATGCTGAACCTGTGGAATTCAAGAAAAAAATTATCTGCTCCCAAAATACACTGGTAGGGTAGTCATAGGATAATGGCTATAGATATTCCCTTTCAAAAAAGAGGGAAATAGAAGGGGAAAAAAATCATTTCCAAGTATACCTGGAAAAACTATTTGGTTTCAAGGCCTGGGAACAGACTGTTCCACCAGATTGGAACTCCAATCTGGGTTCCACCCTCTGGGTTCTCAACTCCACCCTCTGAGTCATCCTTCCTTTTTCATGAAAGATAGCCTGTGTTTTCAGCTCATTCCTTTAATCAGCCTATTCCTTGCCTACAGAACTTTGGATTCACCACACACACACACACACACACACACACACACACACGCACCTCCCTACCTCCCGCTTACATTTTATCTTTTCTTCTTGTCTTTTGGTCCAAGCTGCCAGTGTTTCTGTCGGGCTCAACAGGAAAGCAGAACTGGAACAAGATATATATTAAGAATTTTGTTGTAAAGAATTGTCTTACCTACTGTAGGGGCTGATTAGGCAAGTCCAGAATCTATACGGCAGCCCTTTAGGAAGGATAGACCAGAACTCTCAAGCATGAGCCACAGCTACTGTGCTTGACTAGCATTTTCTTCTTCATTAAGGAGGCATCAGTTCTACTCTTCAGGCCTTTAAACTGATCAAATTGGGCCCACCCAGATTATCTAGGATAATCTCCCTCACTTCAAGACAACCGATTATGGACTTTAGTCATATCTGCTAAATACCTTCAGAGCAACATCTAGATTAGTGTTAATAATACCCAGAGACTAGCTTTGCCTAGATGACACCTCAAAAGATGCAGAGTGACTAACGCTCTGAATTGCCCTATTTGCTTTTCAAATCATTGCTCCAAAAGAACACGAGATCCTCTGCTCTTTCTGAACTTTTCATTAGGAAGGGGTAAAAACTTCTACTACTTGCAGATATAACCTAGAGCAGTTTTCAGTGATAACATTCAACTGACAAAGATGAAAATGAAGTTGAGCATGGTTTCAGGCTGCTTTCAAGTTCAGCACAATATTAGAGAGATGCCATTTTGTATGGCTCCAGGGAATAAAAATGAGAGAGAATACCCAGAAGACAGAGGGAAAGAATGCTTTCAGCTCAGTTAATGAAGAGCATTATGGCAATTGTTTTTCCTATGGCACATCCAAAGATGAAATGGATATGTACAAACAATGACTGGGGACACTTGGTATAGCTGCTGTACAGGAGATTAAGGCTGGGAGGGGATGTATGATTGACCCAGATAATTTTTAGGTTTATCACTGTAAATTCATGATTCTAATGTTGGAGAAACTGATGAAGTCTTTCAAAATCAGCCCTGAATTATATGACCAAAGTCATCCAAAACCAAACCAAAAATTTTCAAGGCCATTTAGAAATATTCAACAGATGGGAGTAGGGAATGAGTTTTCAAATAAGAACTGCTTTAACCTGATTGAAGATTTTTGCTTCTATCTTTATATCCTCTGTTCTTTATTTTTAGAAATTAAATAATATACATAAGACAATGGAACTCAGATACTTCATTGTTTTCTTATTTATTTTTTTCTCAGATAAAGCTGTAACTATTGTTAGAAAGTACAATTAGGTATTTCAGAATTAATTTAGTATTTTGATCTATTTTGCAAAAAATTAGAAGTCAGCATAAATTCAATGATTACAAGTTTAAATTATGAAGACTGGGATGCTTGGGTGGCTCAGCGGTTGGTCGAACGTCTGCCTTCGGCTCAGAGCAACATATCTTGGGATCCAGGATGAAGTCCCATATTGGGCTCCCTGTGAGGAGCCAGCTTCTCCCTCTGTCTATGTCTCTGTCTCTGTCTCTCTCTGTGTCTCTCATGAATAAATAAATAAATCTTTAAAAAAATAAATAAATTATGAAGACTAATTCATAAATTTTGAAGAGATTATGCTTTTTCCTGAAATTCCTATAAATAATTTGGGTGAAGCCAAGTGTAGTATAATTGGCTTAGATGGTGAAATATAACATTGAGGCAAAATAATGAGAAATAATGAAGCAAATAGGTAAATGTTGTTATTATTATAGGATATCTGTAGAATTATATTTTCAGAAACTCTATAAATTGGATACTGGCCATGTTTTTCTTTTGCAGTGAAATTAAAAGTAATAATTAGCTATTATATTCGAGTAATTTCAGTAATGAGACATTTTCTAAATCATTCTAGAAAAATATTATTCAAAACAAATGGCAGATACCCTGTTTTCACTGAGAGTTATGTGCATTATTAAGAAGCTTATCAACAGAGTGTGAATCATGAAACTAACTCGAATTACTATGAAAGGCATTATAAATTTCACTTACACACACAGAGTGATAGAAAAGAGTGCATGTTCCAGGAAATTAAAACTTCCTTGTTTTCCAAAATGTGTTAGCTTTCCTTGTGTGTCTTTTAGAGTTAACGTTTCACCAGCAGTCATTTTCCTGTATTTGGTTTGGCAGCTGATGGATCACTTGAAAGCTGGAATTGAAGATGTGTGTGGGCAATGGAGCCACTACCAAGTGAGAGACAAGTAAGGAGGCCAAGGGTTTCACTGCCTGGGATGGTTATTTGTGACATGAGGAACCTGAAAATGTTACATTGAAAACTGAGCATAAGACTAGAAAGAATCCAGAGGAACAGGACCAGGAATATGAAGGGCCTGGGAACCATGGCAGAGAAGAGGCAGGTGGAAGCCATGCAAAATGGAAAGCTGCAAAATGGAAAGCTTTTTTGGGGGGGAGGGGGTGGTAGTGGTGCTATAGACTTGGGCTAGGTTGCATCAGAGAGAACTAGTGCAACATTCAGATTGAAATTTTCAGATCTAAATTTAAAACAAGGACAAGTTTCCCAATGAAAAGAGAAGCTCAACCATAGAATGACCGGGAATTTGGTGAATCATCAGGGATCCTGGGGAAGATAGTCCTCCACTGGGGAGGGAGGCTGCAGTGGAAGACCTTCAAGGATCCTTTCTATATAATGATTCTATAAGAATGCCAAAATCCCTTTTCTCCACCACATCTCTGATTTCAGAACATATTCTCTCCCTGAATTTTAGTCTACAGCATGTTTCTTAAGTAGCCCTGAGGAGAGTTTCCTTCAAGATAAGGAAGATGAGAGTTTGGGAGTTAAAGACAGCTATTAAGCAAACATAGGAGTTAGGAATAGTTGAGTTAACCAAATGGTAAAAGTTTTCTCTCTAAAGCTTGCCCACATATTGATGTTGATGATGCCGAGAGAAACTAGGTCTTTAAAAGTCTAGCTGTCGAGGCAGGTAGTGGCACCTAAATGAGAAACTGAGAGCTTTGGGTGGCCTTTTAAAATTTTATTTTACTTTTTATTTATTTGTGTGTGTTTGTGTGTGTGTAATCTATTTTTAAATTTTAATTCCAGTTAGTTAGCATGCAGTGTTATATTAGTTTCAGGTGTACATTATAGTGATTCAGCACTTCCCTACATCACCCAGTGCTCATCACAAGTGCACTCCTTAATCCTCATCACCTATTTCACCCATCCTCCCACCAACTTCCCCTCTGGTAACCATCAGTTTGTTTTCAATAGTTAAGAGTTTGTTTCTTGGTTTCTCTCTTTTTTTTTTCCTTTTTCCCTTTATTTTCTTTCTTAAATTCTACCAGTGGATGAAAGCATAGGGTATCTGTATTTCTCTGACATTTCACTTAGCATTATACTCTCTAGCTTCATCCATGTTGTTGCAAATAGCAAGATTTCATTTCGTATATGTATACCACATCTTCTTTATCCTTTCATCTATAGATGGGCACCTGGGCTGCTTCCATAGTTTGGCTATTGTAAATAATGCTGCTATAAACATAGGGCTTCATGTATCCCTTTGAATTAGTGTTTTTGCATTTTGGGGGTAAATGCCCAGTAGTAAAATTCCTGGATTGTAGGGTAGTCTTATTTTTAACTTTTTAAGGAACTTCCACTGTGTTTTCCACAGTTGCTGCACCAATTTGTAATTTGAGTGGGCTCTTTCTATGAGATAAAAAGACAGTTTTAGCAGTCCTCATTGTGTTAAAATAGAATGCTTAAATTATGTAAATGTCTACCAACCTAGAACCTAGGTCATGGATTTTTTTAAAGTCTAAATCCTTTAGTTTTCTGAGTGAAAAATCACTTGATATTATTCCGTTTAGCCAAACTTATACCAAATTTGCTAGACACTAAGGAAGAGCAGTAAGGTACACTTAATGCATTCTAGGTCCTCACAATATAGTAGACAAGGTCCTGGGGGAAAAAAGAGAGAAAGAGCCTGAATGAGTAATGATGATCCATATAAGAAATGCTATAACAGAGGTAAATTCATGGAACTATAATAGTACTGAAAGGAGAGTATATTTTGAAAATAAATGAGGAGTTCTCCAGGCAAAGAAGAATAGAAAACATGCCAAGCAGCAGCAGTGACAGCAAGATATTTCAAAATGCAAAGGCAAGAAAGAGCACAGCATGGTTTGAACACAGAAAGAGAGAGAGACATGGTGAGACAAGACGTTGAAAAGACAGAGATATGGGCAGCCCCGGTGGTTTGAGGCCGCCTTCAGCTCGGGGTATGATCCTGAAGACCCGGGATCGAGTACCACGTCGGGCTCCCTGCATGGAGCCTGCTTCTCCCTCTGCCTGTGTCTCTGCCCCGGTGGTTTGAGGCCGCCTTCAGCTCGGGGTATGATCCTGAAGACCCGGGATCGAGTACCACGTCGGGCTCCCTGCATGGAGCCTGCTTCTCCCTCTGCCTGTGTCTCTGCCTCTCTCTCAGTGTGTGTCTGTCATGAATAAATAAATAAAATCTTAAAAAAAAAAGACAGGGATATGCTTCTATTCTGTAGTGCTAATGGCTATAAAGCCATTAATGCTATTAAATTCAGCTTGACCTTTAATACTCAGATCAAAAGATTTTTAAGTAGAAGAGTAGTGGAAACAGTTGACAAAACCTAAAGACAACCTACAGAATGGGAGATGATATTTGCAAATGTCATATCAGATAAAGGACTACTATCCAGTTTAGCCCGGGACTCAGACCCAGCCTCTCCCCTACCCGAACACCAGCCCCGGCTCCACCGAGGCCCCCGTCCCCAACCCTGCCTCGCTGCCGCCATGGCAGACCCCAAATACACTGACCTTCCCGGCATTGCCAGGAACGAGCCAGATGTTTATGGAACCAGCGACCTACCTGAGGATGATCAAGCAGAGTTTGATGCAGAGGAGCTGACGAGCACAAGTGTGGAGCACATCATTGTCAATTCCAATGCTGCCTATGACAAGTTCAAAGACAAGAGAGTGGGGACAAAGGGGCTTGATTTCTCAGATCGTATTGGAAAAAACAAGAGAACAGGATATGAATCTGGAGAATATGAGATGCTTGGAGAGGGTCTAGGAGTGAAGGAGACACCCCAGCAAAAATACCAGCGACTACTGCATGAGGTCCAAGAGCTGACAACTGAAGTTGAGAAAATCAAGACAATGGTGAAGGAGTCAGCCACTGAAGAGAAGCTGACCCCGGTGGTTTTGGCTAAGCAGCTGGCAGCCCTGAAGCAGCAGCTGGTTGCTTCCCACCTGGAGAAGCTGCTGGGACCAGATGCAGCTATCGACCTTACTGACCCTGATGGAGCTCTGGCTAAGTGCCTACTGCTGCAGCTGGAAGCAACAAAAAACAGCAAAGGAACTGGTTCAGGGGGAAAGACCACCAGTGGGACTCCCGTAGATAGTAACCTTGTCACTTATGAACTACATTCTCGACTTGAACAGGACAAGTTCTCTCAAGCTGCCAAAGTTGCAGAACTTGAGAAGCTCCTGATAGAGCTGGAAGCCACTGTACGCTGTGATCAGGACGCTCAGAATCCTCTTTCAGCAGGTCTACAGGGAGCCTGTCTTATGGAGACCATAGAACTGTTGCAAGCAAAGGTGAATGCCCTGACCTTGCAGTTCTGGACCAAGTGGAGGCTCGGCTGCAGAGTGTCCTGGGCAAGGTGAATGAGATTGCCAAGCATAAAGCTTCTGTAGAGGATGCAGATACACAAAGCAAGGTGCACCAGCTCTATGAAACCATACAGCGCTGGAGTCCCATCGCCTTCACCCTTCCTGAGCTGGTGCAGAGACTTGTCACCATCAAGCAGCTGCATGAGCAAGCCTTGCAGTTCAGTCAGCTCCTGACACACTTTGATACCACACAGCAGATGATCCCTAGCTCCCTCAAGGACAACACCGCCCTCCTGACCCAGGTGCAGACAACCATGCATGAGAACCTGTCCACAACTGAGGGGAATTTTGCCAACATCCATGAGTGGATGAAGCAGCTGGGAAAGTGAGCACCTTTAGGAGATGGAGAAGAGGGGTAAACTCTGCGCCTTTGAACTCTGTTAACAGCTTACATAGGGCTCCCCCTTCATTATAACTCTCGCATCCCCATCCCATTTGACACTGGGGTAAAGGGGTTCTTCTTGAATGTGGGATTTACACCCCTCCTCTGACGAATACAGAGTGGTAGCTGGGGGACTTTAGATGGTGGTCTCCCCTCAGGCCCTGGGGATGTGGGCCCAGCCACAAGGCAGCTCCTATCCAGTACTGCTTTGCCTGGGGTGGGGAAGGACTGTGTCCTGTCCTCCAGCACAGCTCCTGTGGCTGGCTGTACTACTATACAACTGTTTCTGACCATTAAATGCTGTTGTACTCTGAAAAATTAAAAAAAAAAGGACTAGTATCCAGGATCTGTAAAGAACTTATCAAACTCAACACCCAAAAAACAAATAAACCAGTCAAGAAATGAGCAGAAGACATGAATAGACATTTCTCTAAGGAAGACATACAAATGGCCAACAGACCCGTGAAAAGATGCTCAACATTACTGGGCATCCGGGAAATACAAATCAAAACCACAAAGCACAATGAGATATCCCCTCACACCAGTCAGAATGGCTAAAATTAGCAAGCCAGAAAATGACAAATATTGGTGACAAATATTGGTGACAAATATTCAATTGGTGAATATTGGCGGAGAAATGGGAACACTCTTACTCTGTTGATGGGAATGTAAATGGTTCAGCTACTCTGAAAAAAAGTATAGAAGATCCCCAAAAAGTTAAAAATAGAGCTACACTATGACCCAGCATTGAACTAGTAGGTATTTACCCAAAGGATACGAACATTGTGATCAGAAGGAGAACCTGTAGCCCGGTGTTTATAGCAGCAATATCCACAATAGCCAAACTATGGAAGGAGCCCAGTTGACCATTGACAGATGAATGGATAAAGAAAATGTGGTCTATATGTACAATGAAGTATTACTCAGCCTTTAAAAAGGATGAAATCTTACCATTTGCAATGACATGGATGGAACTGGAGGGTATTATGCTAAGTGAAATAAGTCAATCAGAAGAAGACAATTATCATATGGTTTCACTCATGTGGAATTTAAGAAACAAACAGGATCACAGGAGAAGGGAGAGAAAAAGAAAATAAGACAAAATCAGAGAGGGAGACAAACCATAAAAGGCTCTAAATCAAAGAAACAAACAGGGTTGCTAGAGGGGGTGCAGGAGGATATGGGGTAGCTCAGTGATGGGCATTAAGGAGAACACATGATGTAATCAGCACTGGGTATAATATGCAATTAATGAATAACTGAATTCTACATCCAAAACTAACCATACACTGTGTTAATTGATTGAATTGAAATAAAATAAGATAAATTAAAAATAAATGAATAAATAAATGGAGTAGCATGACCATATTTAGCTTTTAGAAGACAAACAACAGTGATGTGGAAGCTGAATTTGAGACAGATACTATGGGGCAGGAGATCTCTAAGGGATATCACATGGACTTAAGAATTTCATCCTAAAGTAATAAAATAAGCCTCAAGTACTATGTTAGCTCTTTCATATATTATATCATACATGATCTCCTGAATCTCCTGTGTTAGCACTGTTTTTCTCATTCTGAAGATGAAGAAACCAACTCTAGATCAACTAACCTACAGCAGAAACTTGATTGAATTCGGATCTGGCTTAAGAGTCTCTTCTGTTTTCAATGGACCACAGAGTTTTCAGAATCATAGGGATGAGGAACTAGCAGAAGGGGCACTGAAATATTTCTGAGGTGGACATGGTGACTGGCTCTGGGCATAGGAAGAGGAGAGTAAGGGAAGAGACAATAAGAATGACTCTCTGATTTCCAGATAGTGAGTCTAGGAGGATAACAATGCTATGGTAAAATGTATAGACTATAGAGGAGCATTCAGGTAAATAATACAAGGGTGTGAAGAGGGGAAGCCAGGTGAGGACAGGACTCAGAAGCTTCAGGTAAGGAAGAGAAAGAGCCTTTATTTGGAAGAAGCCTTTAGGGAGGCTGGAAGGGAAGCAGATGGGGATCAGGATGTGGAGGGCACAGATGAAATGACCTGGCGGCACATCAGGAGAAGCCAGGTGGCATGTAAGGCAGGGGCACCCTGCCTGGCACCCACTGGCATTGAACGGTAAAGGTCAAGGTGAGCTCAGTGTGAAGAGTGTCAGAGAAGTCCTGATGAGCAACAACAGTGGATTGAGGAATAAACAGGAACAACAGCCTCTCATGAAGAAAGGCAGAAAACAAGAAGGCTGACGGGTTGACCCATTTGGAGCAAGAGCAGGCCTGGGATGAGCTGAACATGAATCATAGGGAATCACAGCCTGCTAACCCTGGAGGAGACTTGACTGATAGAGTGTCTGTCTGCCTCACAGACCAGGAAACCAATCACCAGATAATAAGCCAACAGCCCTGGGAGTTATGTTCCCCTCCAAAAAATAAAGCAGGCACACATATTACTCTTTGAATGTAAAATGATTGGAAGTATTGAAAATTCCTACTCCAAACAAATGGCCGACTCTGAAGGCACCATGTGCATATGTGCAGCTCAGTCTAATGGGTCAGCCAGAGGTTTGCTACAATAGTCAGCGGCCATCAGTGTCTAGCCTATTCAGATTCTCCATCATTCAGACTGTCAGGATATATGGGTTCTCCCCCCACCCCTTAATTGTCAGGATTCAAAATGATCTGCAGCACAATGGGCAAAACTACTGTAACTACTGGGCCATTTAAATTTATTGGGTTCTGGTTGAATAGGCCAGTATTACTGTAAGTGCAGCTGCCACTGTTAGGAGCTATTAGAATGGAACATTTGTTCAAAAGCCTCAACCCCTCATTTCTTCTCATACAATTGGAGCTGAGCTGGGCTGGGCCTCCCCCGCTCCCCACTTATGCATACTTTCTGCCCTGATTGCAGCTTGTCCCTTCCTTTTGTCTAGTTGATTTTCAATGTATTCAGGCCACTAGGCTATTCTTTCTTTATTTAAAAAAAAATTCTATAAATCCCATGATTTTTTTTTTTCCCCAAAAAATGTATTCAAAGACTGAATTCTCAGCCTCGTCCTGGTGTTCGGGATAAAGTGAAGTAGGAGTTTGTTTAAAAAAAAAAAAAAACATACTTCCATAACACACACAGGGATTAAAGATTTTCAAAATGTTGGTTTTCATTTTTAGGTTTAAGAAGTTCGATCACAAGTATTTACGGAAAATCTTAATCCGAAAGAACCAGCCCAAATCCAGCATTGTCTCCTTGTACAAGAAGCTGGAAATGAAACAAGCTATCGAGATGGTGGAAACCGGGATTCTCAGTTCCACAGCCTTTTCCATACCCCACCAGTAAGTACAACATGCCCTTTGATCTGGACTTTACACATCAGAATTCCTAAGAGCACTAACTCATTGTTCAATTTAGAGATAATATACTAGGAGTGAAGAGGCAAAAATTTGAAGGAGGAATCATGATAGATGAATGACCTAAGTCTGTACTTTGGCCCATGCTCAGCCTCTCTCACCCCGTTTCTGAACATTACTTTTCTAGCCAAAATTGCGTGCAAGAGTTGTATGATACCTTTCCTTGGAAAGGAGGGCAAATGAATTATGGTTTACAAGACTTTTTCTCTCTCTTTTTGATTAATTTCTACCCTTTCACCCCTGTTCATTTGATTTTGCTAATCATACACTAATAATAATATGCATTTCTCCCATAAGTCATTTCTCTTCCTCTCTTGCATGAGGAGAGACCCCATCAGCATTTTGTGATGCTAGCTGGGATTCAGGGTTGGAGTGGTGGTAACAGGAGGTAGGGTGATTGGTGGGCTGGTAAAATTTACCCCTCCCTCCACAAGGATGTTCCGATTTCTTTCAAGAAGCAGTTTATGAATTAAGAAAATTGCAGCATATTTAGGATAAACAACACCTCCATCCTGTCATCTTCTATAGGTAGGTAGTTGATCATGAACTTCAATTGTGTTCTCAATGTTTGGAAAGCAGGTTGAGATAAGAGCTAAGAACAGATAGCAATAAAATTGTCACTAATGCCAGAGTGTTATCTCACATCCCTTAGGTGCTAATGAGTCAGAAACACCCTTCCCTTTCTTCTATGGCCTGGGAAGAATCTCAAGTAGGGTCCCTGAGAATATCTCCATATAAACAGAAAAGTTTCTGTCTTATTTCTCGGTGAGACTGTTTTCATGCTGCTTCGTTGCATGGCTTGCTTTAAGGAAACTTTTTCTTTTCTTTTCTTTTCTTTTTTTTTAAGGAAACTTTTGATACTGAACTGGCAATGTGCTAACAAATATTTATTGGCAATGCCGTACGGAGCCATATTAAAGCCTAAGGCAGAAGAAAAAAATCAGTAATATCAATCCCGTCTTTATTCATTTAAAATGTTGATATTTTATTCCTCATGATTTTTTTTTTCTTTTCTGCACTGACCCTTTTTCCTAAAATATTGCATTTGCATCCCCCTTAACTTGATTGAACTTTTTTGGCATCATCTTAGGCCCAACCTGTAATAACTCACCAATTATGTGCTGGGAACTATAAAGCAGACACAGTCACTGGCCTCATGAAGTTCCTACCCTAGCAGAGTCATGGCATCAATAAGAAAGGCCTCACAAACATACATTTGTGAAGTCTAGGGAGCTAGGAGAGTGTAAGAGGTGGCCCTTTGGTCCCCAGGCATTAGACCTGCTTACTGAAGGGTGAATGGGAGTTCATGCACTGCAGGAGGGCTGGTAGGTTGAGGCACTTTAGGCCATTAGGAACTTCCTCAATCTGTTTGCTTACTAGTTATGTGAGCTCTTGGTCTAAGAATGTAAGGGTGCTTATCTCAAGTGAGAATCAGTCTGTCATGTGCTAAAACATATTTGCAATCTCTGTATTACATTGCATTAGTTGTAAGCAGTGGCCCCGTCTCTAACCTCAAGGCAGTTTTCAAGCCAGCTTTATTTGGGGGGAGTCTTTCTGTTGAGTTCATTAGTTTTTAGACATCAATTCAAAAATTACTAAGAGAGCCTTATAGACTAGAAACTATTTTTCCTCTTATAGCCCAGACCAGTTAGTTAACTGGAGTAGGAGAGGAGATTCTTTTACCTGATATTTAATACAAGTTTAACTGTAAATTGCATTTATTTGATCTCATCAGAAATCTGTACGACATCAAGCAAAAAGGAATTCCTCTCCCAAGATCAAAGCAGCTCATTTCTTAAAAACAAACCTTCATACAATAATAGGAAAAAGAAGTGTGTACTCAGCTCGCTTTTTATTTTTCTGTATGAGATGATAACAAAATGCACATATATTTTTTTCTTTAGAAGTTTAAGCAATTGTTCTACAAGAGGTTTAGTTTTCCAAACTCTGTGAGCTGCAGGAGAACACTACCACCAGAAGTTGTCAATAGCTCGGTGCAGACTGTGTTGTTTCTATGGAATTCCCTTACTTTTGCACACATTATGCTATTTGACCCTCTAAACAGCCCTATGGAATGGGTAGGGTATGTACATGGACTATTATTTTAAATAAGAAGCACGTCATTTTCCCACAAGTAGTAAGCTTTTAGAAATAACTGACGACAAAGGCTCAAACCAATTAAAAGTGTCAAACCTTTAAAAAGTATTTGGTTAATATTAAAGAGATATTAACGTGTGTTTAAAATTTAGAGGCATAACAAACTGCAACCATAAACTTCAAAAGATCGTCCTTAAAAAGTCCCAAATAATTTTAACATGTCATTTATTTTAAAAAGCGTGAATTACTTTATTGTAGTTTAAGAATTTTTTTAATTGATCACACATTGACAGGCATAGGTTTACACTTATGCATTCTTACACCAAAGATTCTGAAATGAAAATTCTGGTACCATTTTCACTTCCATAATGGAACATTGTGTTGTTCAGAGCCAGGCTCTCTCCTGTGCCACTCTTGACTCATTCTAAATGTTGGTCATTTTGGTGACCTTTCTAGAAAGACACAAGGAACCCACACACAGAGAAGAGCAGTTGGGTACCATTGGTCAATCAGTGGGCACATTCTTCACTCACCTTCACTCACCTTCATGCGCTTCTCATGGATTTCATGTGTAAAGCTATCACAAGAGAATGGATTCTTCCAAATGACTCAGGGTATCACACTTGATCTTTTAGGAATTCATATTATGCCATGAATTGAATATCTACTAGATTTGATATTTATATTTCTGTGTTTAGAACTGAAGCATCTTTTTACATTATTATAGCATCTGATTTTTAAGAAGTTAAGAGAAATGTGAAGCTTTTATTTTAAATACATTTAGATTCAGATTTTCCCAGTTTGATTTTAAAAGCCATGAAATTACCACAGGACTATTATTGAAGATGACAGTAATTTCCTTTATGGATATTGAATAAATGTTCTAGTGACAAGAGTCTTTCAGCTTGTAATTTTACTTTTTTGACCTAGAGATTATTAACATTCAGGTTTTCTAAGGATTATATCTTTCCTGCACTCACAATATGATCACTTTAGGGATGATTTTGCTAACGAAGTGGCCCGTAGAAAAATATAGGCATCACCTTGCCTAAATGAATAATTCCTCTGTATAATTTCATAATTGTTGCTTCTCAGTGTGGATCAGTACGAAATAGTGCCTTTGAGATACCTGTATTACATATCCAAGTAATTACATATCAACACCCTGAATGCACCTTTATTAAGTCTGGTCTTCCCCAAAGTGCTCAATCACAAACTGGGAAGAGCGCCAACTACTGCTATCTAGAGCTTAACTTTACCATTATTTTATGGTTTTTGCTATTTGGTTATAAATATTATTATGAACATAAGAAATGTAACTTTTTGATCAGCTGTTGTTTCTGCTCAGCCAAAGATTGCTTCCACCATAATAAAGAAATGTGTTCAGATTGTGGGAATGTGTAGGTGTATCTCAATCAGAATAAATTAAATTTCAAGGACTTTTAAATAGTGAGGTTGAAATGCCCTGATAATAATGTTTAGATCACCAAGGGTGGTAACTGAATATCAATAGTGTTGACATTTGCACCTCTGAGATATGGAAACACTGATTTCAAGGATTTTGTGGAAAGGGCATTTGTCAGTCTAAGATAGAATTGCTAAATAAAATCTGGCATCCTGTGATACCCAGTATCCAAGTCCTTAAAAATATTTTACCAGTTGTACTTACAAATGCACAAAAAGTACTCACAAAATGTCCTTGCTATTTATGCCTATATTGCTACTAATGTTTGGGGGAAAAAATACTTAAAAAGTGGCCTGTATTGAAACCAATAATTACTGATCTCTGTGATCACTACCCTAAGACCTTTGCGAGCAGGTGGTGGCATCTCAGTGCCTTGATGCATTGAGAAGAGCTCCAGTGAAGAAAGAAAAAAAAAATCAACACTCTGTAAGGTTTTATATCAAGATATCAAGGGAGGTGAGAGTATTAAAAAATGAATTTGATTTTCTTTAGTTCTCTCTTTTTTTGTTCTTACTTTCAACAGTGAACATATATTATTCATACAATGAAATGTTTTCTAGAAATTCCTGCCACTAGGTTGAAATGATCAAAATCAAATATATTTGTCACATGAGAATTCTACACATAGCAGTGTCATGACCTTGAAATCCTCAGAAGACAATCGTGCATTGACTGATAACCTGGACATGACTTGAGTTTTAAACCCTTTCGGAGGCACTGCAAGGGGAGGGAGGGTTCATGGTGAAGGAAGCCTTGGGGAGCTGGTGATGCGGAGGCAGGGAGCAGTCAACTGCTTCTAGAATCTCACAGAGTACCCAGTGTCTCAGAGCTGGGCTGGCTTTCAGAATAGAAATAGTCTAAATATTCTTGTAAAATAGGATTCTAGTTTCTTACAATTATTCTTTAACTAATGATAAAAATCCCTAAAGGGACAATTCCAAGGTAAATGTACTCACAAAATTTTAATATTCCCTTAGATCAGTATTATTCAAAATGTGGTGTGCGGATGGTGTTGTCCATGAGCTGTTAGTCACCTGTCTGTGCAAAGAGATAACTACAGATCTAGCCAGAGTCAGTCTTAACTGAGTAATCTTACTTCTATTGAATCTAACAGTAAAACATTTGTTTCTAATTTCATGGTATCTTTTAAAAAATTTATTTTCTAGCAATTGATTTTTATTGTCTTTTACCAACGTGTTTGTTCACAACAAATATGGAGGGAAAAAATACTGGTTTGCGACCACCTTAAACCCCTTTTTAAAAATGAGTTAGAATAATTCCTATGTAGCAGCTTTAGGCAAGGAAACCATATTTTCAAAATATTAAGTCAAGACACATATACTGACATTTCATAGGAACTTAGTAAAACAATAGAAAAAATTATGTTAAAACAGGAGTTCTGGAACTTAGAACTCCCACACATGTATTGATACTTTTATGGCACTCTTGCCAGGATGTTAGAATAATGCTTGGCTTCCCTCCAATGATGTTTCCAGGGCCCAGAGGATACACGGAACCAAAAGGCTTTCCCCGGAAGATGTGGAGTCCATGAGGGACATTCTGACACACAACATGTACCAAGTCCGACAAAGGGTGTGTATTAGCTATCTGACTTGTCCCATTGCCTGTCCTTCGAACCAGTCATTCAGGAATCAGTTCTTGTTCACATTGTCTCCTCTATATCAGCCTTCTTGCTAAACAATTTCTTTCTGCTTAATTTGGGGAACAGAAAGTTAATTGTTTACCTTTCTGCTAAAAAAAAAAAAAAAATTGGCACATGTGGTGTAAAAAGGAATGCAAATCCAATTGCTGGCCCTAGGGGTCAGGCTGCCCTAGCCCTGCAGCCTGGTACTTTCCAGAACCAACAGGTCTCCCTCTCCCTCCAAAGATGAACAAGTGGTGGAGCTCATTCACCGCACCATAGAAAAAGATGGCACTGGGACATCAATGAGAGTATCAATCTGACTGACTGTAATAGAGCTTAAAAAGTTGAGATGGTTATTGAAACTGCAATGCTGAAAGCCTACATTAAAGGAAATATATTGGGCATATTATTTTTAATTTTGGAGAAAGGAATGGAGTCTATACTACCACTTGGGAACCAGGACAAAGTGTATAATAAGAACATTCCTGGGGGGCAGTGAGTGAGTCTTTCTGAAGTTTTGATGTAGTTAAATAACATTTAAGCTTGTGAACTCTAAGTAGGAATTTTTTTTTTTTTTGAAGTTTGAGGATTCAATTGAACATCCCAATTCTTGAGTATGGTATGATTACAAGTAAATGCATTGTGAGGGCCTTGGTTTTTGTGACTACATTATATATCAGTCTTGATGGGCCAAAGAAATCCATCAGGCTCAAGTGCCTCGCTTTCAAGGAGAAGATGCTAAGGTTGGGAGAGTTATTTATCTGACCTATTGAAGGTCACACAAAAAGTTCCACGTTAAGAACCCGGGTCTGCCAACTGTCTACCCAGTGCTCTTTCCATGACTCCAAACTTACATGATCCAGTTAAAGTGAACGTTTTCTGGCTTCCTGTTTTGGAAAGGTCAGTGATTAAGGCGTGTGTGTCAGCTAAAGGCTCTGCACCTGCTGAAGGAATATAGGTCAGCATCAATCATAGCAAGCTTAGAGTAAATTCAAGAGCTTTCAAATCATTCCAAGTGAAACTGTTTCAGTAAGACTATCACATTCTGATAAATAGTTAGATAAATTGTTAAGAACTTCCTGGCTAAAAGAATGTTGGCTGGCTTAGAGGGGCCAGAGGTCAAAGGCTGCCTGAAACTCAGCCTTTTCCCCATGTTGATGAAGGTTGAATTTAAGGAAGGTCCAGAATGGAGATGGAGATGCTAGAACTCCAACCTAGTCTAAAGTGAGGTTAAGTTCCCATTCTATCTTTTTTGCCTTTCATGCAGGTTCCAAGAGAGCCACCTTCCTGCTTTCATAAGGGTGCCTGTTCAGTCTATCCTCTGAGTTTCTCCCTTCTAAGCTATGTAACATATCTTCCTTTCTCATTGCCCCAAATAAGCAGATGGGTCATGGAAGGTCTTATGGGGAGAACATAGGTAATAAACAGAAGGGACTTTCAAGCCCCTGAGATGGCTTTTGCTTCCACTTTTGTTGCTTTGAGAGAGTACGCCTCATCACTCCTTCCCTTCCTGTCCCCTTTCGCATCCCACCGTTTACATGGGTCATGTGACTCCTCTTTTCCCCCATGGTCCTCTTGCCCTCTTGAAAGAAAAACTACTCTAGAGATGCAATGCAGGACAACTGCCTCCTAGGGTTCTAGTGGGTGATCTATAGCTTTGAGGATTGTCAGAAGGTGGCATCTGTAATCTCTAGCCTGGGTGATAGGTCAGTGGACCTCACACGGTGCGGGGCTGATGGCTGGGGCATTTCTCACAGTCTGCATCTGAGAAGAGGCCATTCTGAGAGTCAGGAGTCACTTCAGGGCAAGGTTAGGATGAGTGCACAGTCTGGGAGATCCTGATTCATAGTTGATCTAAAACTGGGCTGGTCCTGCCTGGTCTGTTGCACCTGGAAGGGCTCGGGACACTCCTGTTTGAAGCCACTCCTCTCCAACTGCTGGGCAAGTTGATTAACTAACCTCTGGAGGTTCCCAGTGGGACAGCCCTCCAGGTTGCAGAAGCTCTTTGGAATGCCCTGGGTATGGAGATTGAGAAATACTCTCTTTAAATTTACAAGGGAAGAAACTGACTTCAGCTCAGACTCTCAGTCAGAGATTGATGGGCAGCCCCCTGGGGTGCTCCTAAATGATTCAGGTCACACTCAGAATCCCCACACACTTTCAAAGAAATAAACAATTTATCTAACTTCAGCGAATATTTAATGCACATTTAGAGCTTTGCCCCATAGAACTCAAGTTCAAGGGGGAAATACAGTTTTTTAACGATGCACGGGACCTACTATGCTCCCTGCAGATAGGCAAGGAAAAGCACATGGGTGATGTGATATGAGGTGAAATAGAACAAAAATATCCAAACATTCCTTAAAGTACAGCCCTCAAGTCAAGGTGTAGGAAACTCCTATTAGCAACATATACATATACATATATATACACATACAGACACATACATATATGTGTATATATAAACATACGTGCACATTGAATTCACTTTTACATGAATTTAACACTGATGAAAAATTGTGAAAGTTTGTTTTGGTATTCTAGGGATTTAATTTAAAAATCATTTTGTGGTAGTGTCATATGTCATTCTTTAATAGTTTCCTGTATACAATGTACTTAAGTTGAAGTCCATCATTAGTGATGGTGGATGAGAGCCCATATTTCAAACCATCTTCAAAATTTAAGTGTTTTTGCCAGGTTTTTATCAGATTGGTTAATTTGTCAAGAGTGGCTGGTAAAGATCTCCTATCAGGTGACGGTGAAAGGTGGCTTTGCAAATTCCTCATTGTTCTCTTGGCCTCCACCTATACCTTCTTTATGGAACTTCTTTTAGACAATTGTCTGTTTTGTGAGGATTATTAGTTAACAGATAATAAAGGCCACAAATCTACTTAAGTAGCTATATATAGACTTAAAACAGAATAGACTAGGGATGCCTGGCTGGCTCAGTTGTTGAGTGTCTGCCTTTGGCTCAGGGTGTGATCCTGGGTTCTGGGATCAAGTCCCACATCGGGCTCCTTGGGGGGAGCCTGCTTCTCCCTATGCCTATGTCTCTGCCTCTCTCTCTGTGTCTCTCATAAATAAAAAATAAAATCTTCATAAAAAAAAAACACAAAATAAACTAAAAGCCAGTGAACCAGTGAGGACACTGTTGTCAACCTCTCCTCTTCTGTTCTGACAGGAAACTGGACCATCTTGTATATCAACCAAGCAGGGGTCTGTTATAAATCTGCATATTAAGTACAAATAAAGCTTAATTTCTCTTGTATTTTTTATAAAAATGAATGGAAACATAAGTATTAGCATTTTTTTCCCCTCACACGGGGGATCATCTTGTGGTGTCTCCTGGAGTGTGTTCACCTCACCTAAAGGACCCTTGCCCTGGAGATGGAGTCTCCTCTTTTGTCCCCAGCTACCTCCTATACCTCTGTCCCACTTCTCACTATATTTTGAATAAAGGACTAAATCCTCCTGTGGTAAACAGATTCCCAGCTCTGACCCAGGTGGTCCTTCTATGGCCCATAACAGTTTTTCACAGCTGTGTCTTTTTTTTTTTTTTTTCACAGCTAGGTCTTATCTCATGTGTTCCCTCTTTCTGAAGGGACCATTTACTCATCTTTCAAGACTCAGCCCAGTGCAATGCGCCTTTCCCACCCAAGACTGGATCAGTGCCCTTTGCCTAGACTCTATAAGTCCCTCCAGATCCCAATATCTTCTCACTTCCTGAGTGTGTAACCATATATGCTTGTTTGACTCCCCAACTAGACCATGAGCCCTTTGAAGACCATTCTTCAAATGTATCCATTTTTTAAAAATCCTGCACCTACCATGGCACCTGACATATAGAGCATTTGCTATTTTGCTATTGAATTGGAAATCCTTATCATAATATCCATTAACTGGGAATGGTAGCACCTGCTGTCCTGAATCTGTTATCCAGTGGGACCAGTATATATCCTGCTGCAGAGTGAAAGTAGGGAGAAAAGAGGTTCCAGTTAAGCACTCTGTAAACATCTGAGGACCAAGGTTGGTCTGTGGTTTGAGACAGGTTACCACTGACCTGGTAAGAATAAGGAAGACATTTTTTATAAAGATAATTGATTCAGTTTGAAGGACTACTCTTTAATCGACAATTGTGTCCTTCCTACGTTTTGGTGTAAAAATCTCTTCCTGGGGTGCCTGGGTGGCTCAGTCGGTTAAGCGTATGCCTGTGGCTCAGGCCATGATCCTGGAGTCCTGAAATGGAGCCCCTGTGTCAGGCTCCCTGCTCAGTGGGAATCCTGCCTTTCCTCTCCCTTTGCTGCTCCCCCTGCTTGTGCTCTATCTCTCTCTGTCAAATAAATAAATATTTAAAAACAAACACAAAAAATAAACAAAACCTCTTCCTTTTTGAACTGATAATGGTAATAGTAATCTGTTGATTTTTTTGAGTGTATCTTTAATTGGCAAAATGTAAAAATGGCAACCTTAATGAAATTCCCAAAGTAGTTTTGACATTTTTCTCATCCATTAGATCCAAACACTCAGTAACCACTGTCCAAACATAAAAAAAAAAAACAAAAAAACAACCTGGGAAAGGGTGTGGGTATGGGGCAGCCGAAGTGCATGGGTATGTGAGGACCCGACTGCTGCAAGATTACAAAAAAGACACTGCAGGTGGGCAGCAGGGCTCCATAAGCCAGAAGGCATAGGCTCCAAGCCACAGCTCTGTCCTGGTAGGGGTGGCCTCAGTCACAGTCTTTTCTTCTCAGGGGTCACTACTTGCTCCTCTGTAATTGAGGCAAAGGCTCAGGTGGCCTTTTCAGTGTCTTCTTTCTGTATAGTCTTAGTTGGTGAGATGTCCATCCATGGTCTCTGAAAGCCATGGTTGGGTGGAGATGTCCTTACCTTATCTGACATTCTGTTCTTTCTGCAGACCCTGTCCTACAACAAATACAACCTCAAACCTCAAACAAGTGAGAAGCAAGCTAAAGAGATTCTGATTCGCCGCCAGAATACCTTAAGGGAGAGCATGAGAAAAGGTCACAGCCTGCCGTGGGGAAAGCCGGTAAGGTGGGGGCTGTAGACTCACCCAGGAGCAGGTGACTACAGGCGGGAGTAACACGAAACCACCACCTTGTTGTCAGAGTAAAACAAAATAAGAGGGCACAAGACACTAGACAACTCCCCTCTGGATCCAGAGCCTTCGGGTCCATGGTCGGGATGAGCCTCCAGGATGGGTCAGTGACTGGAACACACACACTGGGCTGTGAATCTAAACCAGATGCTAACCAGGTACTGACCGTTCCAGGGGAACCTCCATGGACTGGGGTGCTGGGCTTGAGGAAGCTTACTTCTCTCCCAGGGAGATATAGGGAAGGATTTGTTCTTGTTCTGGGCCTCATCTTCGGATTATTCCCTGTACATTGGAACTGTTCTATTTGAGGCCATATCGAAACAACTTCTGGACAAAGGTTAGGTCTGGAGTAGATTCTAATTTCTACCCTAATCTCAGTGGCTAAAATATAATGATAATGATGAGGATAGTAATCATAGCAACTAACCACCTGAGCAGAGGGTTAAGTGACCTTGTTCAAACATTTTAGTTTCACAATTTATCATTTTCAAAATAAAAATCAAACTATTCAACCTGTGATCTTGTAGGAATACCTATCCTAAGCTAACACTGAGAGGTACCCGTGAAATTACTAATAATGTCATGACACAGCATGCATATTTTGTTTTTAAAGCAGACACATGCTTTCTAGTGTTTTCTTTATCCTCACTTTCTGTGAACAATGTAACCCAGGCATTTTATCCCCTTTTTCCAGACACAGAATTCAGGCACAAAAAGGCTAATTGGCTTATCCCACTTAATTATAATTATTCCTGTTATCAGTGACTGGAATGCAGATCTCCTGACAATGGACTAAATAGTTTTTGGTTTTCCTATAAAAATATATATCTCAATAATCCATAATTCTCTTTTCCTTACTGAAAAACAAATGCTTTCCAAAATAAAGTCACTTTGAGAGGTTCATAATGGTCTATTTTATCATGAGAGGGAAAGGAAACACAAAGAAGCATTCTGCTGTCTCTAAACCAGAGTAACGGGGGTACAGGCGAGCCTGTAATCCTAAAGGGGTCCTCAGTGTGGGCCTATGTCTCCCAGTTTCTCATAGGACACTGAATCTCAGACTCATCTCTGCTATTCCTTTCTGCTTGTTACCCACAGGCCGGTACCAAAAATATCCGCTACCTCTCCTTTCCCTATGGCCACCCTCAGCCCGCAAGAAGAGATACAAGAGTTGATGATTTCACAGGTAACCTGCCTGCCTGGCTGTTCTTCTTTGCCTATAAAGGGTCAGATGACAAATATTTGGGAGCTCGTGGGCCAAAAGACAAAATCAAAAATATTATGTAGGTACTTATATGATAAGAAAAAGAGAAAACTTTTTTATTAATCTAATTCAGAACTTGATTTATAGACACTGAAATTTGAATTTCATGTCATTTTTACCTGTCATAAATAGTCTTATTTTTTTTCAGCTGCTTAAAAATGTAGCAATTATTCTTAGCTCACAGGCAATACAAAAAGAGTCAACAGCTGGATATAGCCCACGGGTGATAATTTGCTGATATAAAATTGGCACTTTTTGAAATATTTGAAAATTCTAACTCAAATTAGTTAAATATTTGAAATATTTAAAACTTAACAGGATTCTCCAAAGTTGGTTAAATTTTACTAAAATAATTTCATCAAATTTACTGATAACTGTTTCCTGTTTAATATCTAATCCTTAAGTAGAATTCTTAGAATTATTGAAACTGCCTATTGTTCTATTAAAAGCCATTATTTTTTAAGTATATACATATATATATATATACATATATATAAAATGATTTTCTCTTAGCAAAAAGTGATATATAATATATGCCATATTACCTATTTTAATTTTCCCCAAATTTTAAGACTTAAAAACACATTTGAAACTCAAATAGGCTAAACATATAGGATTTTAGTATTAAATCTTTGAAGAGTGAATATAATTACTCTTTAAAATGGAATTTTATTTCCTTCTGATTTAAAAACATGCTTGGTATAAAATAAAAACCAATCAGTAGAAAAAAAGCATAAAATAAGAGTGTTAAAAGCACTTGAAACCCCAACACCAGATATAATCACTAGAGAACATTCTGGTAAATGTTCTTCTATAGTTCTCTCTGCACCATCTTGATCC
Source organism: Nyctereutes procyonoides (assembly GCF_905146905.1). Classification (NCBI taxonomy): domain Eukaryota; kingdom Metazoa; phylum Chordata; class Mammalia; order Carnivora; family Canidae; genus Nyctereutes; species Nyctereutes procyonoides. The sequence continues at coordinate 41,441,130 of NW_026575049.1, read as the reverse complement.
CTACCTTATTTATATGTATCTGATACAAGAAATAAAGAAAAAACACACAACATCATGTTATCCACAAAATCACTGTATCATCGTTGTTTTGGAATTTTTATGAATTACCTAGTTCACTCAACCATCTATGTGGACATATTTCCATTCAACGGATATAAACTAAATAATAATTTTTATGAGTAAGCAATAGTCAATTATATAAAATAATCCTAGCTTTGTTAGCTAAATCCTTATTAACAAATATTAAAGTATTTTGCCTTTATATCTAATATGAGCAATGATATATAATAAGCATCTCAGATCACTCATGATTGATTTTTGCACAAATAATCTATTTCCTTAGTATGTTTCCTTGGAAGCAAAATTTGGGCATCAAAAATCACACATATTTAAATTTACCCTCACACCAACAGTCTGTGAGAAAGGTCATTTCCAGATACTTTACCCATCACTCAAACTTTTGAGTAACCTATGATGTGATAGGATAAAGTTTATATACCATATATACCATATTAATTTGCATCTGAGTCTCTGATTTTTAGTAAGGTTAAACATCTTTTCGTATTTTTTGGAAGCAACTGTGTTTCTTCTTGGGAAGTTTCTGTTTCTGTCTTTGGTCATTTTTTTTTCTATTCCATTGTTTATTTTCTTAAAATGAATTGGAAGAACTCTGTATAACAAGGATATCATCTATTGTCTCATGTTTGTTGCCAATGGTTCCTCTTCCAGTTTCACATTTATCTTTTAGTTTTTAGATATACTTGCCATTTAGAAGGTTTTGTTCTGATTAATCAAATCTGCTCCATCCTCCACAGAAAAATTAGAAAACAATTTACTCAATGTTTTTAAACTTTACTAGTTTAATGATTCTGTTTAAATTTCAAACCTTTTGAGATGTATCTTTATGTGGATTAAGACAGACACTTTTCAGATTGTTTTCCAATGGCCATGCACCTGTCCCTACACCATCTTTTCCTCCAAGATGAGAAGCCATCTTTGTTGTGCTAAAGTCATTTATCCTAAGAGAGTTTGGGGCTCTCAGTTCTCTTTCATTGTTCTAGCCATCTATTCCCAGAGCACTGTCTTGAAAGTAGTGTCATTTTATGTTATAGAAGAGCTAATACACAAATAAAAGCAAACAAAACAAAAGACCACCACTGTAGGGTGTATAATAATTAATTTCTAAAAATATTCCTGGTAAAAACAATCTGGTGCTATTTACATTGTTTGAATGAATAGAAAACATGAAATTCTCACAGTCATTTCTTATGATGGACCTCAATATCATGTGATCCTGTAGCAGATCACCATATAGCAATCCCATTTGAGCACAAATGTGCTATTCTTAAATAAAGCATTATAAACAAATACAGTAGAACATTAAAGAGATACTATACCTTACAAAGTGGAATTTATTCCAGAAGTAACATTGTTTAACATTTGGAAATATGCTTACATTTTTCACCAAATGAATAGGTCAAAGGATCCTATTCTTTGAGTAGATACCCTAAAAGGCATCTCACTCATATTTTCCATAATAATAATAAAATCTGAGAAAAATATATGTAGGATTTATATGAAGAAAACATAATAGCCTGTCATTTTCTCTGTCATTTTGTTTCAGTAAAGGGGAGAATATTGGTACCTCCCAGAAACAACAATTTTGCCCTGAGGTGAAACCAGGCAATGCATACAAAACTCTTAGAACAGTGTCTGGAATCAAATAAATGAGAAATATTACCCATTATAATTAATACTACTGAGGAATATTGAAGAAGACTTAATTTGTCAGTTGAACATGAATTAAACTAGGCATGGAATGACATCTTGGCCTAGTGCACTTTTTTTTTCTTTCAAATGTGCACAACTGGTTCAAAATTTTATTAAGTGAGCAAAAATAGACCTAGAAATATGAAAAGGGAAAGTAATGAAATGGGACCTATTTTAAAATGCTTGTTTTTAATTTTAATTCCAATATACTGAAGATACAGTGTTATATTAGTTTCAAGTGTATGATATAGTGATTCAACAATTCTATACCTTACTAAATGGTCATCAAAATAAATGTACTCTTAATCCCCTTCACCTATTTCACCCCCCCACACACACACCTCTTCAGGTAACTACTAGTTTGTTCTCTATAGTTAAGACTTTTTTTCTTGTTTTGTCTCTTTTTTCCCTTTGCTCATTTATTTTGTTTCTTAAATTCCACATATGAGTGAAATCATATAGTATTTGTTTTTCTCTGACTGATTTATTTCTCTTAGCATGATACTCTCTGGCTCCAGCCATGTCTTTGCAAATAGCAAGAGTACATTCTTTTTGATGGCCAAATAATATTCCATATATAAAAATATAAATATATGTATAATCCATTATATTCCAACATATTCCATTTATATATATTCTAATATATATAATATGTATTATATATACCATTATATATATGTGTGTGTATATATATACACACACACATACTCATATATACACATACACACATGTGTATATATATATATATATATATATACATACACGCACACACACACACACACACACACTCCCCACATCTTCTTTATCCATGCATCAATCAATCAGTGAACACTTGGGCTGCTTCTATAGTTTGGCTGTTGTAAATAATGTTGCAGTAAACATTAAGATACATATATCCTTTCAAAGTGGGACTTATTTTATCATTCTTAATAAGTTATAAAGCATTATAATAATCAGGGTTAGACTGAGGTCATTTTCACTGTGTCCCTGGGCACAACTATTTGAATCCATATTCTCTCCAAACTTGAAGTCCTTCTGCACTAGGACTACTCAAGGAGAGGCCAGAGGGCCTTTAGGGGAGAATATGGAGGAGAGCCAGCCTCCTGCAGGCAGCCTTTGGCTAACCAGGCTGTGACTTGGAGAGCATTCTCCTTTCTTACTGTCCCCTTGTTCTCCAGTGTTGGAGTATCACTTACTCTAGATGTCTTGGGGTCCGACATATTCTTCCAAGGCTCTTTTGCAAGGAACCAAGGCTCACTTGGTATTATAAGTAGAGAGATCTTTCCTGGACACTGCTCCTCTGCTCTCAGATGGCTTACAATCCATGTGGGTTGGAGAGGAGGGAAGAGTTCTGGAGATGGACACACAACAATGTGAATGTACTTAATGCCACAGAACTGTACACTTCAAAATGGCCAAAATGGAAAAAAAAAGTTAAAATGGTAAATTGTATCAGAATTAAAACAGAACTATGAGGAGAGGGAGAAGAGAGGGCTGCACCCAAGGTCTGGTTCTCTAAACAGCATATATTGTAGGAGATCGTCCAGTGTCTCCCCCTGGGAATCAGGCTCTGCCTTGCCCTGTGCAGAAGCACTTCCTGTTTTCCTTCACCCTGCCCCTGGGTGCCCAAGTCCAGAAGTCAAAATGGAAGATAGAAGAACAGATATTCAGATTTTGCTGCCAGGTCTCCATTAATGCCTCCCTGGAACTGCCTGCCTAGCTGCTGACCTGAGGGAGGTTGTGCATTTGGGACAGAGCCCAGCCCCCACTCTTCCTCCTTCCTCTTCCGCTTTCAACTGGCTTCCTCCTCCCCTTTTGGACAGATTACTGACTTAAATTGAATGGCATCTTGAAAGTTGCCCACTCAAGCCTCTTCCTAATGTTTGGAAACTACTTTTCAAGAAGCAGAGGTGGTCAGAAAACGTCAGCTATAATTTGTTTGTCAATGGGGAGCATATGCTCAGAAGAACGGATTGGAAACTAGGTTGGGGGAGAGGGGAGTGGGCCAAAGGACTGCTCCTGGCAGAAGCATCCAGGCTATTGTTTTCTTAGGTAACATTCCAAGCCCCAAAGGATCAAGAGGAACTCTTGTTCCAGGCCAGGTCATAGAGTACAAATTAAGGGGAAGTAAGGACAAATGGACAAATATTCTTAACTTTTTTTTTTTTTAATTCAAAGAAGTTGATTCCTGTCCCTTACTCCCCTCAACTTCTAGAACAGATTATTTTACGTTTTTCTGATGACTAAATACATTTTGTTATATATAAATCTATGTGCATCTCAGTTCTAGCTGTGGGGTTTTTATTTAGTTTTGTGTTTGATTTTTTAAGAGGGAATAAAGAGTGGGAGAAAGAAGCCTGCTTTCAGATTTAGGCATAAAGTTCTTAAAATACTTAAATTCTCAGGTGAATATTTAAAGGGCAAAAAAAAAGTATAAGGTTAAAATTTGAGGAAGTGAGAATCAATGGGATTTGTGAAAAATACTCCCTTAAAGATGTATGCACAGTGAAGTAAGGAAAAGGCAATGTTGTAGGCATGAAGGAGGTTTTTGGAAGGTCATTTGAGAAAGGATGTTACATAGATACTCAGTGGCTTGCTTCTGCTCTTGGCATAGCCTCCCGACCTGTGTATGCACGTATCAGGGAGCCAGACACAGTCTGGTGGAGAGCAGATATGCAGCTGGTCAGACTCTGTTCAAACCGCAGTCCCATCTTCACTGTGTGATAATGAAACTCACTTAACCTCTTGAAAGGTTAAGTGAACCTCAGCCTCCTTACCTATGAAATCTTCATTCACTCATGAAGAGGTAATCCATTCACTCATCTTCAAGGGTTGTCATAAGGTTTAAATGGCAAAGGAGATGTAAAATAGCACAGTGACAGGTATATAGTGAGTTTCAAAATATGGACATTTCCACCACTATCATTGTTCTCATGTGCCAGCAGAAATCTGTTCACCCTCTTACCTCCTTTGAAGGGAGGACATCTAGTCACATTGATTTTGCCACACATAGCTCTCTACTCTGGCTCTCTCCCATCCCTGTTTCTCCAAGATGGGCTATTTTAAGGTCAAAGGGATGAAACTCAGATTTAGTGCTTTCTGGTAACCACTGATTAAAAAGCCAACCAACCAGAGCACCTGGGTGGCTGAGTCAGTTAAGTGTCTGCCTTCTGCTCACGTCATGATCCCAGGGTCCTGGGATCAGGCTTCCTGCTCAGCGAGGAGTCCGCTTGTCCCTCTCCCTCTGTAGCCCTGCCCCCACTCATGCTCTCTCTTAAATCAAGAAATAAAATATTTTAAAAAAGCAAAACCAAAAACAAACAACAACAACAACAAGAAACCAAACCAACCGTGTTCATATCACAGTTACCATAGAATCTTCAGTTAAGGATTGATCTCTGACCTCTGACAACACAAAGCATCTTTGTGCCTTATGGCCTAATGCCTATGGCCAGTTGATCTGATTTTGAAAAAAAAAAAAAAAAAAAAAAAAACACTTCCTTACTTCCCTGAAGAAGTCTAGCCTGATACACAGGTCTCCATGCCTTTCTATTTATTTATAACACAGCACATAAGCTTCTATTCTATGCCCTCCTTGGGGTGGGGAAAGTCAGACAGATGAGTGTAAGAGCTAGAACCTCAAGAAGAACTCTGCTTCACTCTGAGTTCTTGCCATCCAGATAGGAAGTCTTCTATCTGATGTTAAGTCATGTTCTTTTCTCCTCTTGTATTTTCTTAGATAATGACAGCAGCGATTCAGAATTCCCGTCCATTATGTTCAAAGCACGCTCTCGAACAGGGACACTTCAGGAAAGACGGTTGACACAAGAGGTAATCCCAATGAAGAGCTTACCCAGAGGAGGGAAGCCGCACCACTTCGGTTATCAAAGAAACACAAGCCAAGAAGAGCATGTTGGTGTGGGCAGAAGGGAGGCACTACGGCCCAAACCAGTGTTCCACGCAGTAGATGAGGAGTTTGAATCTGGAGAGGAGAGTGAGGAAAAAATCTCAGCAAGTGAGTCCCGATGGTCAGCAGAGTACAGACCCAGCAGGCAACACCACAGGTCCCACAGTCCTTTACTCCAAAGAAAATAGTTTCATTGTCCACATGATTGTCTCCATGTATTTCAAGAGTCCATTTTCCTACTATTATCGAAGAAGGATTTTCAGAGTTACAAAGAGAACTACTGAATTCATTTTTTTTTTTTTTTTTGGAAGCTGTTAGATATGCATCTATAAGAGGAAAGGAGATTCTTTTGGAGAAAAACTTGGAACAAATTTGCAGGCTCTGCTACATTCCTAGTTGGTGTACTCTGTAGATGAATTCCCTGTGAATGATAAATGTTAATCATCACAGGAATTATTACTAAAATTCCTGAGAGTGTGTGATCCATGAAAATTATTGAGATATAAGCATGATTGGTCAGTAATTCACCTTGACTATCTGCATGTGCAGCCTGTAATCATGTTAGAACTGGGAAGGGCCTGGAAATCCTCTGGCCCAATCCTCTTGTGTTTACAAATAAGGACGCCTTGCCCAAGGTCATGTGAGTTGCTGCTTTCACAAGCTGGCTGTCCTCCCTCCCAAGAGAATGCACTCAATAATTATATTTCTGGGGAAAGGTAAAATTTGCCATAATGCGGCTTTATTTAATCAGTAGCAATAATAAATGGATGTGACATGTACTAGAGGATTAATCTGCGAACAATGGGTTCATAGTCTATTTTATAATTGGAATATTTATTTTAAAAACAAAATAGCTATAAACAGGCTTTAAAAGCAGTGACACGAACAACAGGTATTTATTAGATGTGCAGTTGGAGGCTGTGGTACCGTGCCCTAGGATTTGAAACTGTTTCCCAATTTAATTTTCCATCCTCATCACCCCCAGACTTGACCTTGAGCCTCACACTCTATCTAGCTCACCAACTTCGCTAGATGATTTTATCTTTCCTCCCTCCTTGCCCTCTTCCTCTTCTCTCTGCTGGTCACTGTAGATGAACACATATTTATTAAGTGCTATTTATTATGCCAAATGGCTGATCTATAATAAACAATTAACCGTAATATCCCTTACCATTGCTATTTTTGTCATCCCTAACAACTGATTTAATGCTATGCATCTCTAAAGTATGCTTTCCAATGCACCCAGGTCCCTACACCTGCCCTGATCCTCTTACTCAGAAGCAATGAAGTGATCTCCCTCCTCCTCGGTGCACCCACACCCCACTGAGAGTGTTACAGAACTTATCTGGGAATTACACTTATGCATGTGCATGTGCATGTGCATCTACCATGATCTGAAAGACAGGGAGGATTGTCCCTTCATTTTAAATTTTATCCATTCATCAATTGCATTCTTTATCTCTTGGTTTTATTCTTTTTCTATTACTTTTAACTTGTATCCATTTTTGGTCTTAGTTATTACAGTGCCTTGTACATGGTAGATTATCTATAAATCTTGAGGCATCAGTGACCTTTTACATCAGGAAAGGACATTGGAGGAGATGTTGTCAGACATCTTATTTTCCAGGTGACAAAAATGAGGTGTGGGAAACTGGCTGGTGCCAGCTCAGCGTTTTGAAGGGCATGGACTTGTTCTCTAGTATAACCCATGCATACCAGTGACTGACAAAGGATATATGACTTTCCCTGGATTTATAGTTTGTGAATGGCATTTATTCAGGTTCCTGCTGCAGTGGTAGAAATGGCAATCAAAAGAGCCCACTTGGCTTTTCTTCTTTTGCATCTGAAGTATAAGACTGCTTCTAGGTTGTCTAAATATTTTAAATTACATACTACCAAACAATCAGCTGTAAGAGATAGAAGTATATGTAAAACCCAGGGATCTCTGGGCTTTGGGTTTGGTGTGTGTGTGTGTGTGTGTGTGTGTGTGTGTGTGTGTGTGTGCTTCTTTATTATTGTTTAAACAAACAAGCAGTCAAAGCAACAGTTTTATGAGTTTTTTCCCTCCCATGAGAGGGAGTCAGTGAGCCATTATCCTCAAATTGTAGGTGAAGATACAGAGACAGAGTAAGGGCATCAGAAATCACCTTTCCAAAGCCATATGCAAAACCAATTCTTGAGAGGTAGATAACGCTGTGTTCCTTGCTGGATTATCCATCTAACAGAAATCCAAACTGTGAAGGCCCCTTCCCAGAGTCACCAGCAAAGTCTAAGGATCAATGGAATTTATCTAATTCTTTTGTTTTCTCTGACATGCTGGTGCCATTTGAGAGAGGGATGGTGGGATTTAGTGAATGGATGGGAACTCACCCCTTTAATTGGTAAAAACCACAATAGAGTTCTTTGCCCTGAGGCCATTTGTTTACCTAGACACTGTCTAACTCTGGCTGCCTGAGTTGGGAAAGTGGCCCTGCAGTTCCTTCCTGAAAAGTATGACAGGTTGAGGGCTCTAGGGGTCCTGGTAGCTCTGGTATAGACTTGGAGAGCTTATGGTGGAAATGGTCTCTTTCCTTAGTCATCCAGGATTGTTTCAAAATGCAGTGTGATCTGATCTTCATTCCACTAGCGACAGTCCACTCTGGGGATTGGCTGAGGGTGTGATAGGTACCCAAAGAGTGCTCTTGGATATCGATATCACATCATTTGTTTTTCTAACAGGCACCAAGCAGTGCAGCAGAGAAAGTTCTCTCTTGAGTGTTGAGAAAGATCTGCTTCTTGCTCCCTACTCAGCTCAGGGAGGGGTTAGAATCCCTGAGGGTGCTCTCCTGCGCCTGGCCGAGGGTCCACTGAGTATCACATCTTTTCTGCCAGTGGCAGAATTTGCCCTTTTGTCTTCAACCTCGTAAAACCAAACATACAACCCACAAAATCCAATTTTCCATTTATAAGTTTTTGTTTGTTTTGTTTTTTACTTTCTCAAACCTGTTCCTATTGCTAGCCTCAGTGGTCTTAGGTTTTAGTAAATTCTGAAACTGGGTAGAGTAGCATTTCCTCTTGTTTATCCTATACAGCAGCTTCCTGCCTAAAAGGTTTTCCACATGTTTGTTGGTGTTTGGGATGTGGTGAATATTTGTGCTCACTTTGCCCAAACCTGACATGATGCCATGGGACCTCTCCTGTCTTTCATCAACCTGCTAAAAGAGAAACATTCACTGTAGAAGAGAATCTGCTATGACAAAGTGGGGATGGCATGCTGGACACTTCCTTGTGCTTCCCTCATGCTTTTTTCTCTCATGAAGGCCATATACTTCTATGCTTCTCTTCTGAGAAAAAGTTAAAGGGTCCTTGGGAGTAGGGCTAGAATTGCCACTCGAATTTAGTGATAGAATTACCATTTCTAGGTATAAGAGGTGACTACTACTACTGTTCAGGTCTTTAGCCTACATCGTTGATTTTAGCCTGCAGGGAAGCTCCTAGAACACTTCCTCGCCTTTTCAGATGCCAACCACTCAGATCATTTAGATTTTTAAATCAATATCATTAGTTCAGAGCTCAGGCTCTGGAGTGAGATTGCTTTTAGCTGTGGGACTTTGGGAAACCTAGTTATCATCTTCAAGCTGAAATAGACTGATTGATAAAATAATTATTTTATCTACCTCGTAGAATGATCAAAAGGATTAAATAAGATAATATTTTTAAGATTCTCAGCTTAGTGCTGGTTTGATAGTAAGAGTTTGGTTACTAACAGCTATAATTCTTTAGGCAAAAATATATGTACTCATGACAGAGGACATACATTAATTTAATTACATGAAGAGGTATAAATAACAGACATCTGAGACCTTTCTGAGAGGCAGTTTGAATAACATAATAGAGGATACTTGGGACTATGCATCAATCCATAGCAAAACCAGAGATCAGGTCTGGATACAGATTCATGTTTTTCCAGCAAAGCTTATTTAATTTTTTTGTCATTATCTCAAAATTATTGTATTTTCTTGTTTGGGGGAGATGGTCACCATGGTGTCCATTCCTAATCATGGTTTATTCTCAAAGAGACAAAGAATTTAGAAGACCTAACTCTGCATATCATGATAGGTACCCAGTGAAGAAAGGGAAAATTTCTCTGTGTTGGGAAACATTCAATGGGCTTTAATTCCTCAGCTTGGAATCTTTTCTGTAAGAGACCTCCCCTCTGAAAGAGTGATTATTTTTAATTTATAAGTATTAACTAGTGAAATAAGTGTTTAAGGATTTTCAGCATGGAAAAAAAGGTAGTTTTACTGTGTTTCATAACTTTCTAAAATTAGGGACAGTAGTTTTTCCCAAATAAATAAAGTCAGTGTATGTGTTGGTGTTGTGTAGGGTTCTTGTAAATATATTTCATCCACAAGTAATACAGGTGGTTTCTTATAGTTTAACTTTTTTTTTTTCCTGAGTAAACTCTGTCAAGTATCTTATTTCTAACTCCTCCTGAGAAAAGCCAGCAGTGCAGACAGAAAGCTTCCTTTTAGGACATCAGTCACTGCTAATTGTTAATTGGGCCATAAGCCGAGGGAAATAAAAGAGATGCCTGCACCAGTGCTAGTCACTCCCGTAATTAGCAAGTGATGTGTTGTTTCATCTGTGCACAATATTTGATTTAATAAATTCTTTTTCTTTCTGAGACTCTAATACGCTTCCAAGCCAAGGGTCGTAGTCAAAGTGAGTATGACATGTCAGAAATAAAAATTTCCACTGCTCGGCCTTCTTCAAGTTTGGGCTTCTTCAACAGAGTAATGGGAGCCATGTTGTAAACTGAACCAAGATGGCCATGACTCTGTTTCCAGGCACAACAATGCAGACCTTGAATCAAAATTGGTCCTAAAATCAAGGTGTATACTCTATGTCCTAAGAGATCAGTCTTGCATAAAACAGCAATAATAGCCCACATTTACAGGGTACTTAGTATATGCCAGGCGCTATTCAAAATGCTTTATCACATAGTACATAGATGTGGTGTCACCCCATCTTAAAAGAAAGGACAGACTGAGTAACAGGTCCAAGGTCTCCCTGCTTCCAACAAAGATCTTGAAAACCAGGTCTATTTGGTTCAGAACCATTGACTAAACTCTCTCCCTGAGAAGAATTGAGAATTTGATTTTTTTCTCACTTGGGAAAGATCCAGTGGAAAGAAACAGCAGACCTCCACCCTCAAAAAAAAAAAAAAAAAAAAAGAACTTGACTTCAAAATGGACAAATACAGCGGAAAGTGATGTAATTCTGAAAATCTGTTTTTACAAACAGGGTGGAAGGGGGTCAGGAGAGTGACTGACTACTAAAGCATTCATATATCTAAAGAGGCACATATATTCTTGGTGAGCCCTGTGCCATTAATTGGAAACATATTAAGTACCTCGCTTTTTTTACTAAGAATTTTTTCATACACATTTTTAAAAATTTAATTCTCTTAATAATCTTGTGAAGTTGCCATTAGGATTATTATCCCCATTTTACAGATGAAGAAACTGAGTGTCAGAAAAGCTTTCACTAAGGACACACAGTTTCTCCAAGTGTTCATCCAGGGACACAAATGGCAGTGTATTAACATTTAGACCTGAGTCCAAAGTCACTTATTCTATCCACTGAGCTAGAGTAACACCTTTAGAGATGTTGTAAAAAATATATTGAGTAACCTAAAAAATGAATTTTGTGTTTACCATCATCGTTTGAATAATTAACATCACGTCACTACATCAAGTAATGGTTCTGGTCTTGTTTATGCACCTGCTGCCACAACCAGTACTTTCCTTTCTGTTTGGCTTGATGTTCAAGTGCTAATTGAAGCTAACAGTGCCTGTGGCCAAATCATTGCTTCCGGAGTCTGTGTCTTGTATTAAGTATAGTGAAATGAGAACATGAATTATCCTTTGACTGGTTTTTATAATTTTAATATTTTTATTCCTATTGGAGTTTATCTTGGAACTAAAGAAAATACTAGAAATAAAGCCAGATAGAAACTTTCAAAATAAAGGGTCACCCAGCACCACAGCCCTGGACCAGTGGAAAAGGAAGGAAGGCCCCATAGTGTTTCATTTATTTTGTTTCCTTACAGGAATTTTTCTGGGTAACTAAGAGCGAGCGAAACCAAGACTCTGGGTTTCGCTGGTGTACTGTTTCACTGGTGAAGGCTGCCCTTGTTTTGAGTTTGTGCCTGTTCTGGACCTAGTTCAGGAGGCAGCCCTATTATCTAATTATGCCATCTTTAAAAGGGATTGTGTGTATGAGCAGAGGGGCATGTTCCAGAGTTATAAATGCAGAAGTTAAAAAACCAATCAGAAAGAGGAAAAGAGGAATAAATGCTTTGTCCTCCAAAAAGGAGATACTCTTGAAACAAGAGGACAAAGGACAGGTCCTCACCCAGGGAAACGCCCACGGGAAAGGCTTACGGAGCAGGGCAGTCCAAACCAGCAGTCTTAAGAGCATGGGGTTTAGCAAACAATGGTTGTTGTACTCCACCCACACCCCTGGAGCTGAATTTCAAGTTCTGAATTTAGACAATACAGCTGGAATTTCTGCAGTTTCTTTCCTTGACACATGGAGCTTCGGGCAGTTCTCGTTAAAAATATCTGGACAAATATTGCGAGAATCAAAATGAATATTTGAAAAGTGAAATACATCTTTGGTGAGTTGAGATAAATTCTTCCAGGCAAGATGAAAGAAAATAGCTTTTGAAGAGTACCTCCAAGCAGGATAGTAGTTTCATAATGGTTTGAGGAAGTAGAATGAATTTGTTGGAGGAAAAAAAAAGGTAGAATCTTGATTATTTCATACTAGACCCTTCCTTGCATTTAGGGTAGACTCAAGAAAACTTCATACACAGAAGATAACTTTACATTTGATTAATTATTTGCAAGGCTTGGTGTACCACACTGTTCCCTTCTAGACCATAAACTCTTTGAATACCAGCTATAAAGAAAGCCTTGGGAAATGTTGTTGCATTAATGTGTCTTTAATAAATGGTAAGAACTAAATATCCTAGAGCAGTTGGTCAAATCTTGGTTGAACACCGCAGGGTCATTTCTCCCAGGGCTTTGTTCAGAAAAATTACATTACTCCACGATTACATTGAGAGGAGTCACCCGGCAGTAGAGTCTTTCTCACTAGCCATTTCTGTCTTCCTGGGGATGACCTGACCTCCTCCTCCTCCAACACAGCAATGTAGAATTCGGAATCCAAAGGTTTGGGTCGGAGTACTAGCTCCATCCTTCCAAGCCAAGGGTCCATCCTTCCACACAAGGGTGCTTGTGTGATGCCCATCAAGCTCTTTAACCTCCTCAGTTAATTTCATATCACTAAATTGAGAGTAACAACATCTATTCTGCCTAACTCATGAGAGGGGTGTGACTCTGGAATGAGGTCAAGGGTTTAGTGAACTCTAAAAAGATGGATCCCTGCATTATTCTTGAGCAAGCTGAAAATTTGAGGGGCTGTGAGAAGACTTAAGGAGGCATTCTAAGACAGTGGTTAAGAGCTGGAGTACAGGAGTAAAGCAAACCCGAATCTGAATCCCTTTCTGTGGCTTTGGGAAACTTCACTTAGCCAAGGTTTACAGTCTTCAAGCTGTTAGCGGAGTGTCTTAAATAGTTAGTGCATGATACACTTTACTCGTTACCCTAATAAAGGAGTTAGCATAGTTTTGTGATGAAAGATGGGGGCTCTGCAATCAGATCACCCAGACCTGTGAAAGGGCAAGTCCTTTTTTATTTTTTATTTATTTATTTTTTTTGCAAGTCCTTTTTTAAGAGGTAACATTGTGACTCTCAAAAAATAAAGTGCACACTTGTTGAAAATGATATTTAACTCATTAATTCATGAGGGAACCAATACAATATCTCAAAGGAGAATTCTGAACACCACACATTTAAGAGGCAGTCATAAATGCTAAAAGGAAATCACAGATAAATGTGATACAAGCTTTTAACATGGTGGGAAGAGAAATCAGTTGTCTCTTCACCCAACAGAATCCATTTGCATGTCTACAGACAAGAATTATTTGGAATGATATCAGTTTTCTACAATTTACAGAATCAAAATTAGCTGAGAAACAACAGTATAATTTAAAGACAATAAAAACTTAAAACTATAGTGCTTGGAGCAGGTTAAAGTTAATCGAGAAAATGAGAGAAAAGGACATTTTTTAAAATTTTTATTATTATTATTATTATTATTTGCACCTTGAGGTGAACTTAAATTCTCATTTGCTAAAAACTCATGGGAAATACTACAACTCAGAAAGTTCCAGTTTCTCTGGCAAAGGGGATAAACCCCAACTACATTATTGTCTACTGTTCAGATCTGCAACTAATTCAAATCTGATCCTTTCTCCTGTGCTTTCAATAGATTTGACACTTAAAGTAGTATACTGATCCAGGTGATTCTCATGAGTCTGAGATTAGCAGTTGCCTTCATTTGATTATAACTAATTATGATACAAATATCCTAGGGTATAGTTCTCTTTTGCTCCCTATTTAAAACTCTTACCCCATGAGGGGAGCCTGTGTAGTGCAGTCAGTTAAGCACCCAACTCTTGGTTTGGGCTCAGCTCATCTTGGGTTGGGGAGACTGAGCCCCAGATAGGTTCCACCCTCAGCATAGAGTCTGCTTAGGTTTCTCTCTCCCTCTCTCTCTGCTCCTACCCGTTGCATGTGCTCTCTCTGTTTCTCTCTTTCTCTAAGTAAATAAATCTTTTTAAAAATACCTCTAACCTTATGAACTATCTCTATGTTTGTTTTTAATCTACTCCCAACTTTTGCAAAACTGTCCTAAAATTAGTTTTCTCCTAGTTCACTATTCAGACTGTTCATTTCATTTGATATGTTAGAAAAAGCATCAGTTTAAGGGTGTGATTAATGTGGCATCAAATTACAGCCATGTAACATTCGAACTGTGGGAACTCAGACAAGCTACCACAACTTGGAACCGTGTTTATTGATATACAAAATGGGAACAATATTTCCACTGATGTGAGAAATAAACAAATAATACACATAAAAATCCTAGCCAAAGCCCCTAGCTGGCTCTAAAAAATAAAGTAACTACCCTTATCCTCAATTTATCCAGGAAGAGTGTGTGTTTTGTTATTTCATACATACATCTTGATTTGGTATTATTGGATTTTTTTTCCATTAAAAAATAGTATTTTAGACTACTTTGAAGAAAACAACTAGATTTGGGAGAAGATATTGAGGACCCAAGTAAAATTAGAGGACAAAGAAAGATTCAGCATGATAAATATAGTAATGCTTCCTGAATGTATCTATATATTTCATTAAATTTAAATAAAAACCTGAACATGTTCAATATGGAATTTACCAAGATTAAAAATTTTTAGATTTAAAAGAAGATTTTAAAATTTATATGAAAGTGCCAAGTCTCAAGATTGACAAGACAGAAGAAGAGAAAAGATGAGGAAGAGGAAGATCTGGAGGGCTAGTTAAATCAGCTCTCAAATCTTTTTATAAATCTATTGCAATATTAATGAAGGGATAGATATATTGACCAATAGGATGACACTGAAAGACTCCAGAAATGAACTCACACATACTTGGAAATATACTGTCAATAAATGATCATGAGACAACTGGCAGCCCATCAGAAAAAAACATTAAATCAAATTGCCATCTTTCATCATACATAAAAATGATTTTTCTAATATACCTGCTGTGCTCACTCATTGGCTGAGAGTCGCCCAAGGGAAATATGACCTGCTATGAATATCAAGAGAGATCTAAAGGTATGGCAACTGGAGGCTATCAATGAATTATATTCCCTATAGAAAGTTCTCTTGAGGGGCAACTGGGTGATGCAGTCAGTTAAGAGCCAACTCTTGGTTTTGGCTTAGGTCATGATCTCAGGGTTGTGAGATCAATCCCTACATCAGGCTCTGTGCTCAGCATGGAATCTGCTTAAGTTTTTCTCTCCCTCTTCTTTACTCCTCACCCCCCATCCAACACTCTCTTTCTAAAATAAATAAATAAATCTTCAAAAAAAAAAAAAGGAGAGAGAGAGAAAGTTCTCTTTAAAGGGAGCATGTGGCTCCATAAAGACAACATATCCCCAATATGAAAATATTTGGAAAATGCTTAGCTGCCATAAAAATGGAAAAGAGTACTTACCCTTCCTCTCAGATACTCAATGTCAATATAATTATTTTTCTATAACGTGAAACAGCCACAACAAAGTGTTCCTAGTAAACAATATTACTAGTTCTTATATGACCCAGCTTTATCCTTAAATTAAACTTGAATGAGAATTCATGTTAAGAGAGACAAGACATAAGAATAGAAATTAGGTATTTATTTGCTAGTATAGCAATAGCAAATGCAAAACATTTTCATTTAGTTTAATAGAGACAAGAGCCAATCCCACTTCTATTCTTGATTCTGGGATCCATGTATTGAAGTTACAGTTATTGCAGAGTCACATATTGGTGCCTAGTTCAGTCTACATTCCATGTCTTCTTAAGACTATTACCTAAGTTCACAAGGTGGTTTCTCTCAGCCTTCAACTGACTATTTCACTATCCTACTTCTGAGTAGTAGGGTATATGGTAAAACTAGTGAATTCTGTTGGTTTCAGCATACTATATTAATTCCTTTGCTATAAAACATGGGATTTTGTCAGAACAGTGTTTTGTGAAATATTGTGATTATGAATAAGTAAGCATCATGATTATAAATAAATAGTATGGCTTCCAGAAGGATGGCTTCCAGAAGGATGCAAAGCAAGGTAAGCAAATTCATTTCCAGAGTTAGTGCCAGGGGAATGGCAGAAGGAGGAGCTGCATAAATCTCTCCTTCATAAAAACAATGAAAATACTGGCAAAATTATCAAAATTAACTTCAAAGCACTGGCAATTGGCTAAAAGCTCATAACAATCTGAAGATGGTTTATCCAATAACTACTAATTCTCGGTAAGGACAGCAGGTTTTGTGGTATTTTGTATGGATCACTTTTTCCTATTCTCAGAAAAGCTCCATGACCAGAGAATTGTGATTGTCTGACAGCTCTTTGGAAAAGTCCAGTTCACAGAACTTGTTTTATTTGATCTGAATCAGAGCTTGTTCAGTGAGAAAAATTCTGTGGTGTGTTTGTTAAAAACAATCAGCAGAAATTGGTTAATATCACAGCTGCCTAAGGCTATGGGATGCCAGCTGTGACAAACAATAACTGGTCAACAATTTAAAAAGAAAATCTAGGAAGTGAAATCTAGGAAGTTTCCATAGAAACTTTAAAAAGCTATGGTGTATTCCTGGGGATTTACAAGTCCTTACACATGTACAGAATAGAGCTGAAAAGGTTCTGGTCACCTCTGGCTATCTTTAAATCTCTATACAAGCTGGAAATAAAGAGTAAGGCAGACTTGTAAATTGCCTGAGCATTGAAGGCATGAGTCGACAAATACCTAAATTACAACTACATGGATTTTGGTTATTTTACCATCCCATGGTATATGTTGGTGATTACATTGATGACATGCTGATAAGGCTAGGTGACCAGGAAATAGCAAGAGGCACTGATGGCTTGTTAAGACATACATTGTGGGGACATCTGGGTGGCTCAGTGGTTAAACATCTGCCTTCAGCTCAGGGCATGATCCTGGAATCCCCGGATTGAGTCCCACAACGGGCTCCCTGCATGGAGCCTGCTTCTCCTTCTGCTTATGTCTTTGCCTCTGTGTGTGTGTGTGTATCTCATGAATAAATAAATAAAATCTTTTTTTAAAAAAAGACAAACATTGTGTATGAGAATAGGTGACTTGTGTAATGAAAATTCAAGGGTCCTCCAGGTCAGTAAGGTTTCTCAGGTCAGTAGTCTCAGGCAGGTTATTCTTTCTTGTATTCGTCAAGGTTCTATTAAGAACCCGTGAAATCCTCAAATATTGGTAAATAAGGATTTCTTGAGGAAGAATCTATCTAGAAAGGTGAAGACAAAGTTAGGAATATCAATGAGGGATGGTGAAATACCCTTGGGCTAGTAAAGGAAGTCTTTTCTATTCCTAGATGAAAGACGCCTAGAGATGAAGGGTCTACACCACCTGCTTGTGCAGCTTACCTGTGCCTGTTGGCCCTGTCATGCCTGATCCCAGATATGCCAATATGATATTTTGCTTGTTGCCCGGCCTACCATAGCTTCTGGTTCAATGGATTCAGACAGAACTCAGCTCCCAATGGACAGTTTTGCAACATAGTTGCTTTATGTCTAATGGCCGGAAGCTGTAAGATCCCAGGAGCATGCTAAAATTTTTTAAAGCTGCTTTAAAGTGATGTGTAATTTTGTGCTACAGATGGCATGGCCTTGCTCCAGAATTACAAGTGTTGATTTTGTGATTCTTCTACACAATTCTTTTTTTATTTTTTATTTTTACAGATTTTATTTATTTACTCATGAAAGATATAGAGACAGCGGCAGACAGGCAGAGGGAGAAGCAGGCTCTCTGCAGGGAGCCCGAGGGGCCTCCATCCTGGGACTGACTCCAGGATCATGTCCCGAGCCAAAGGCAGATGCTCAACCATTGAGCCACGCAGGTGTCCTTCTTCTACAAACTTCTGCCATAAACTCCATATAGCATCTGTTATTGTTAGATATCTAACACCACAGGGTTCATGACATCTGATGGCTCAAGCAGCAGGGCTGCTTATACCAACGTCTGGAGCCGTTGCAGAGTCCTTCTGACCCGAACCCTACTCAAAGCTGGCAGCCTTATGTGTTACTTGATACCTGGATCAGAGAAACATTACTAAGTATGGAATATGCTGCCTCCGAAACCCAGAGAGGTCTACCAGGGTTCCTTTTGGCTTGCTTTTTAGTGATGAGAAGTACAAAACACAGTATTTTGTCCTTCACGCTGGAGGGGATTGTCTCAGTACGACCCAGAACTTTGGGCATAAAAACTTCAGGAAGTGGCAGATCCCCGAATCTTCATACTGTTCATCTTCCAAATTCTGCTTCCCATGCACCTTATCAAGGCTTCCGAAAACATTTGCCATTTCTTGTTCAGCCCTCCAATTAGAACGATGTCATTACGATGTTATACATAAAGATCATAAGGCCCAGCTATCTTCAGATTATGGCAGAGGGATAGAGAGTTAACATAACCTGGGGAAGACCTCACAGGTATATTAATGCCAAGTCCATGAGAATACACACTGTTTCTGGCTCTTCTTCTGGATGGGGATGAAAAATCCTTCCACAGTGGATGGCTGCCTACTTTTTACCTGAGTCCCTGTTAGCACCGCTAGCAGATAATACCACGTACAAGTAGCAGTTGCAATTGGGGCAACTATTGGTGTGAATTTACAATAATCCACTGTTAATGTGTAGTATTTATATGCTTTTTATAGGAACCAGATTGGTGAATTAAATGGAAATATATTGGGACTATACTCACCATAACACTTAAGTCTTTAAGGGAGGAACTAATCTCTGCCATTTGCCAAGGGATAGAATGCTGTTTTTAATTTAATATTTTGGCCACAGTAGCGATGTGATAAAGGCTTCACCTTGGCTTTCTAAGCTCTTACCTCATCCGTCAAGGAAAAAGTGGGGAGTTCTTCCAACCTCCAAACATGCCCATTTCAATTATACATTTGGAGATTAGGGAAATGACCACTGGATGAGACAATGGACCCACAGTCAGCCAAACATGGGTGAGGAATCAAATTGTTATCTTGCTCCTGTATGTACCCAGTTGAACAGGTTATAATGATCCTTCAGATCTCTGGCTATTAAAGTTAAATCAGACCCTAAGTACAACAGTCCTTAAAATGTCTGGGTACCCCTCTTTTCTCAGTGAATGGTTTCCTGAGTAAATGGCTATAGGTCCCTTTAGGGAAGGACTAGGAAATCATCCCATATAAATTACAAATTTGTTACAAATCAGTTTCTTTCGGGGGTCTGGACTCTTCTTCAGTCCATGGGTTCTAGTTCTGAAATCCTGCTCAGTTTTGAAAGCCAGCAAGTAATTGTCATGTTTCTTTGGGTAGTGTGATAAACTGAGTAATGACCCCCAAAGGTTCCATATCCTAATCCCCAAAACCTGTGAATGTGTTACCTTATAGGGCAAAAGAGATTTTTGTAGATGTGATCAAGTTAAGGATCTTGATACCAGGAGATTATCCTGGATTATGAAGGGAAACCTAATATAAGCATAAGGGTCTTTATAGAGGGAGGCAGAAGGGTCAGGCTCAGAGGAAGAGATAAAAGTCAGAGAGATTTGAAGATGCTATACTGCTGGCTTTGAAGATGGAAGAAGAGCCATGAAGCCAAAAGATGTAGGTGGCCTCTAGAAGCTGGAAATGGCAAGGAAATAATTTTTCCGTAGAGTCTCCAATTAGAACTAGCACTGCCAACACCTTGATATTGACCAGGGAAACCCATTTCAGACTTCTAGAATTATAGAAGAACGAACTAGCATTTGTTCAATCCATTAAATTGGCAATTTGTTAGAGCAGTGATAGGAATCTAATGTAGACAGCTTCCCGAATCATTTATCTCTTGATATTTGGTTGTAAATATTGAACAGTACAAAGTGTTCACTGCACACTTATCACACCCTAAAGAGAAGATAGATTCACTTCTAAATAATTACTCTCTGCAGTTTGGGCTTACAGCCTACCACTCCAATCTTCATGCTCATCACAGTTCTTCCATCTTGCCTCTCCTGCTTTGGGATCCTTTCCTTCTCATTTCCACCAGTGAGTCTCTCCCCCATCAGGCTTCCTTATAAAGGATAATGTCTACTGAGTGGTGCTGCTGTCCTCTTAATAGCACATTCTTTATTGTTAGTAGATGGAATGTCTTCCAGAAACTTCAACAGAGAACAAAGTTGACTGGTGGTGGATTTCTGGCTTTTCATGAAAGATCCACTCAAACAGTACCAATTCTTTGAGCCTTTTGATCTTTTAAAAAAAAAATTATCATTTGTCATTGAAGTTTTGGCATCACTTAATATGGGACATCACTTTTTCTAGGATTTCAAGGGCTAACCTAGAGTAGTAGCACCATCTCCCAAAGTCTTTCCAGGGTGTTAAATCCTGAATCACAAGAGAGTGCTCCTATATTTATAAATCTCTTTTATCAAACTTTGTGCACCTCTTACCACCTTGATGAAGCACCTCAGGACCTGGTCCCACCACTCTTCCACCAGTTCCTACCAGTGCATGTGGTCTAGGTCCTGCTACTCAATTGGGATGTAGTCACTTTCTCCCTTCTCAGGCCTAGCACTTCCCCAGCTGGGCAATGATAAAAATTAATACCAGTTATTGGCCTACTGGCCAGGAGGAGAGGTGAAGGTACATCATGAAGGAGCATACGTAGTCTTGCAAAGCAGACCTCAGCACCATTTTCAACCAAAGATGGGGGGTGCTGGCATTTGGCAGAGAATAGTGGGCCATTCCAACAGACCCAGAAATTCAGAGTATCTGCTACTCAAGATTCAAGTTCAGGGATCCCTGGGTGGCGCAGCGGTTTAGCACCTGCCTTTGGCCCAGAGCGCGATCCTGGAGGCCCAGGATCGAATCCCACGTCGGGCTCCCGGTGCATGGAGCCTGCTTCTCCCTCTGCCTATGTCTCTGCCTCTCTCTCTCTCTCTGTGTGACTATCATAAATAAATAAAAATTAAAAAAAAAAGATTCAAGTTCATTAGCCCTGATGTCTCAGAACCCTGATATTGGGAATTACTGGGATTCAGGATTCAACCTGGAGCTCTGCTATCTATATTATTAAGTTCTGGGTCTGACCCTTAGCTTTTTCTATTCTCCAGCTGCAGGAGGTTAGTGTCTTTATAGGCTTCCAAGGAGGCTTCTGGCTTCATATTTTGTATTAAATCAGTAATTAATCACCCTCAGCATTTCACTACCTCTTCCTAATTGATTAATGGCATTCAGAAATAGCCATCTATTCTCATTTTCCTTATAATTACTACTTCTCCATGTCCCTGGAACACCTGAGTTATTGCACCTGCCTGAGTATTTCCTTTCACTGGTATCTAATTCCAATAAATGACCAATAAAAGTTTTAATAACTGCACAATAGTATATCGAAGGTTTTTTATATGTCTATGTATATATATGTATATGTATATGTATATGTATATGTATATGTGTATATATACTTACCATCACATATGAGGTCCTTATTGCCAATTGATGGGTAATACAGTTCCAAAAATCTCACTTTGAGTCCTGATTCCTGGGACCAATCCTGGCACCAACTGTGTTAGGCCTGGTTCCCAGGGGAATCAATTCTGAAAAGCAGATTTGCATGCAGAAATGTTAATAGACAGTATTCCCAGGAATATCTGTGAGGGAGTGAGAGGGGATCGGGATTAGCCAGAAGGAGAGATTTAACTGTGACATAGTTGCAGCAAAGGCCTCCACCAAACTCAAAGGGAATTATTAAACTGAGATAGCCCTTGAGAGATGACTTGAACTAAAGCAAGGAGGCCAGGCCTCTTTACCTCCAGTAGGACTCATCACTAGGTGTGGGCTGTCCCAGCAAGGGTTCATAACCTTGGACGAGGCCACTTTCTTAGCTAAGGGTATTTCTAGGGAAGAAATAGCCAGTCACAAACCTTCAACAGATGACAGCTACGCCTCGGGGCTAATGGGGGTTCCGAAGGGCATACACAGCACCCACAAATTTCACACACAGTCTTAAAAAGACAAGTGAAATGGGGAGATATTAGTAATCACCATCCTTGCATGTTTTAAGCTTTGAAAATGGCACTGATACTTGTGATTTCCCCTAGGAATGTAGTACTAATATCAGCTGGCAATTTTGCATAGTGGGAGAAGCTCCACAGAGTTCTACTTGCTCTTTCATGATGTAATAGCCCTTACTTGATGAATCCAGGAGCCAATGGCTGTATTTTAATTATGCATTCAGGGGATGCCTGGGTAGCTCAGCAGTTAAGCATCTGCCTTTGGCTCAGGGAGTGATCCCAGAGTCCCAGGATCGGGTCCCACGTCAGGCTTCCTGCATGGAGCCTGCTTCTCCCTCTGCTATGTCTCTGCCCCCCCCCCCTCTGTGTCTCTCATGAATTATATATATATATATAATTTGTGCATTCAAGATCTGGAAAATTAACCACAGTTAGATCCATAGATCTAGCAGATCATTGATAGTTGGGCTCATACCATAATTCCATGTCTTGCTTTACCTCATAAGTTTCTATTTGGACCAGTTTTCCACTGCAGAATTTTAGGTTTGCAGAAATTAAAGTTACCTCATGGACCCATGTCCAAGAATTCCCTATATCTTTCTTTCTTTTGGACATAATTATAAGAAAAATATCTGCAACTCACTTTGGGAAATATTAGGTGGGAAATCTAATGTGTGTGATTGATTTATCACATTGAGACCTGGAAGTCCACCTCAAAGCCAGTATCTCCCAAACATATCTATGGTCTATAGAAATAGCTATTACAATATTTTCCAAAGACAATGGCATTCTCCTCATCATAGCGAAGAGAATTTCAGAGTTTCCTTTCAGGGACAGAGCTATGGATGGGGCAAAAAGTAACACAGATACATACACAACACTGATTATGTCTTTGGAATCCTTCCTGTACGTTACCTGTGGATTTCTGGCCTCTGATCTTCATTCAGTGTAGATTGTGAATAAATTCAGATGCCAGTCAATGCAATGAGCAAATATTGCTGAAACAAGTACATTTAATCCAGAATCTCTAGTAAATGCATCTGTATCAAAATCAACTTAATCTAAAATTTTATTTCTGCCTCCCTGGTCTATAACCTTGTGAATTTATGATCATGGAAATACTTTCCTCATTTAATCAAAATAGACTAGAAGATATCTTGCAATTATTTTGGGGAGAAAACTTTCACTTAAGATTGGCTCCCTATGCCATGCTGGGACATGATAAGGACTTATGGTGACAGAGGTGGCTCTACCTTGCAAAGTAGCTGCCCAGTTACAGCATTTTATGGTCTTCAGACATAGTAGGCCTTTATCATGTAGAATGGAAGGAATTGCTTCTTCTGTCTAGGGAGATTCAATGGAGTTTTTTAGTTTGGGGCATTTTGAATGATTCAAATATTCCTTAATGTGCCCACTCAAATTTTCTGCATCTCACTCTTTTCCAAGCAATGCCTATGGCTTTACATAAGAGAACTTGTGAGTTGTGAATTTAAGTGATGTCTTAATTAAGCAACTCATATAGTCATGAAAAGTGAGACAAGAGGCCACAAATGGAGTCCCTTATGCTAAACCCCACATCATCAAACTGGGACTTAGCTTAGTTACAGTTCCAGCTCTCCCAGAAATGGAATCCCCTGATTGGCACTAACTAGGTAATCTGCCTGAGGAGTCCATTGCTGTCTTCAGAGAATTTTAAAAGTTGAAACTAAGGTTGTCTTCCTTTACACCCTCCAGCACAATGGAAAGCAGCAGCCACCCTAGTATTGTGTTCCTTATGTTTTCCCTACTATCCTAAGGCAGTACCCACTGGGTCCCATAGGCCTTGTCTGCATGGGGCATGCTATTCTGAGTAAGTGTTGACAACAGTTAAAGAACTTATTCCAGAATTGTGTGCTACCAGGGCTACCAGAATCCCATCTTCTTATTCTAATCAGTTCTTTCTGTTTCAGCCAGGCCACATAAGCAATACCAGCTTCTCCTTTAAGTGCCTTCTCCTTTAAGGCATGTTCCTTGCACCCACTGCTGGTAACAATCACTGAATCAGTCACAAACAACAGAATCCACTATCTAGTTTACAAGGAATATATTCACCTGACATTCAGTAAGTAGCTCATAGTATCAGTGGGAGAGAAGGAGAAATGGGTCTAGGCCCCAACGTGCACATAAAATGCCTAAAATCACCACAGAGCTGGCCTGTTTCAGAGCTGCTGTTCCTGCTGCTGCCATCATGGACCGTAGACAGCAAGTGCCAGGAACTCCACTGTAGTCCTGCTACTATTAGCCATGTTGCCCTTTCACATCAGGGACTTGACTTTATAATCCCTAAAAGACAAATGCCTTACCTTCACCTTTATCAGCAAGTAGGAGTGTCTGCAGAGCCAACTTCTTTGTTCCTTTCAACTCAAATCCAATGCCAATGTACCTGATTGGAGGAACCTACATCCATCTGTGTTACGGCTATAAGAAGTGCATATTCAACTCTGTCTATGACACAGGAATGAAGATATCATAACATGGGAATGTACTCCAACATACAAAGGCTTTTCAAAGGATGATATATATTTTCAAGTATTAAAAATAAAATAAAGAGATCCATTACATCTTTACAACATGAAAAAAATATTTACCATGCAGTGATAGTTGTAGAAAAGCAAAATATACCATAATAAGTTGGCTTCATTTATTTGCTGATTTATGTATTTATTATTCACTGCTTCTGTCTATAGTAGGAGCTTCTTGAGGCCTAAAAATTTAATGTTCGTAGATATACCTGCTGGCTTTAGCTAGGACAGAGTTTAAACCAGAATAGTCAGTAAATCATTATTGAATAGATTAAGAAATAAATAGATATATTTAGATCTAGCTAGGCTTCTTGATATACAGCCTGAATGTTACACACCAACGAATGAAAGGCTTACTGTTGTTGTTTTTTTTTTGTTTTGTTTTGTTTTTTTTTTTTTTTAGAATCTAAAATGGTGCTTGAAATATAATAGCAACTCAGCTAATTGTATTACTATTTTGAAGTTGAACAAATACTGTTGTTTGACTTTTAAGAAAATAACTTGCCTGAGACTACCCAGTTAGTAAAGACATGTGATTTTGGTGTTTAAAATGCAAATTCTGCTCCTGACACCTAGGTGACTCTGAGTAAGTTACCCTACTTTTTTGTGCCTCAATTTCTTTATCTATGAAATGAGGGTAATAATAGTCAACAACCTCAAGAGATTGTAGTGATTTTCAAAAACTATACTTGTAGACCCTAAAACAATGTCTGTTGCATGGGGGACATTCAACAGCTATTTATTATTTTTATAAAGGGCCAGTTCATTCAGTCATCATATATAGAGATGTGGTTTCTGCAGCCATAGGGTCTCAGTCAGGATATCAGGGCTCTCACTTCTCTGGCTGGGTTTTCTTTTCTTTTCTTTCTTTTTACTTTTTTTTTTTAAAGATTTTATTTATTTATTTATTCATGAGGGGTACACACACACACACACACAGAGAGAGAGAGATAGAGAGAGGCGAGGGAGAAATAGGCTCCATGCAGGAAGCCTGACTTGGGACTCCATCCTGGGTCTCCAGATTCAGGCCCTGGGCTGAAGGCAGCGCTAAACTGCTGAGCCACCCGGGCTGCCCTCTGGCTAGGTTTTCTTCTCTAACATCTGTCTAAATCCACAGAATAAACAGAGTCCATTAACAAGTCTACTACTGAATCAGCAGCTTCTTGAGGGCAATTACCAAGTCTTATTCATCTTTATTTCTCTAAAGCCTGGTGCAGTACCTAACACATTTAGCAAAATGATTTTCAGCTTTTCCTTAAACATGCTCAGATAAAGGAGTCACACATATCAAGTTCTTACTTCATTAATGTTGGTTAAATATAAGAATTCTATAGGTTTGCTGAGAGAGTGTTTGGTTTAGTGTAAGATAAGGAAATGAACATGAGTTTCTCTGAAACTTAGATATCTCATACAAAGGAGAATAAAGAAACCAAGAAATAATCAGGATAAACATGACTCAGAGAGGTAGCAACCCATATTCAGAAAATGTAGCAATCCATCCTTGCACACACTGGTCACAAGGAAAGCCTACAGGTTGAGTTACAGGGTGGGGAAGTATTTATTAAAGGAGGTTGGAGAACATGAGAACAGTGTTCTAATATTAATGTGATGTCAAGAGAACTTGTGCCTCAGTATTTTGCAAATAATCCAATTACACACACCCTTTGTAGAGTAGGAATGTAGAGTACATTTGGACACAATCTTAACGAAAGCTTCCTCAGATACATAAACATTTTGGCTGCTGGACTTTATCTGAAAATGTATGCAAAGTAAGAAATACAACAAGAATTGCAGTGATCAAATATGGGCAAAATAGTTCCCCCAAAGGGAGATGCTAAAGTGTTGCATAGGTGGAAGGCAGATATATACTAGCGGTTAAGATTATGGGCTTTAGAGCTTGACTACCTGGGTTTTCATATTAGCTTTAACATTGATTAGATTTATGATGTTGGGTAATTGATCTTTATTTTCTCATCTCAAAAACAATGATAAAGGTCATATGAGCTGTTGGGAAGTGAAAATAGAATTCTTGAAAAGTATTTGAACTACTGCTTGTCAATGGTCACTGTTCAATGCATGTTAATGGCTATGATCATTTCCAGGCAAAATATGAACCCCATTCAAACTTCCTTTGGCCTTTCAAGAATCTGATAACTAGTATCCTTTATTTTTAAAAGTACTCTTTTAATTTAAAATGGGAATTCAATGGACTCTTTTTGTCCAAGAGAATGATAGAACCACTCCATAGTAAAAGTTGTGGTGGTAGACTGTGGTAGGAAAGGAGTCTTCTGTTGGGAAAACTCTGAAAACCAAGATTTTTCTTGGCTCCTTCTCTTCCACTCATCCTACATAATGACACTGTTGTTTGTCACTAAAACCTATTTGCACACTCCCAAACGTCCAGTGCTCACAGTTTGGGTGGGGCTTCTGTAACACTATAGCTTTGAATTTATAAGTGCAGCTTTATGGAGTCCACTTAGATCTACTTGATCTTGAATAGGAAAATCACAAATCACTGGCTAAATATGTGTGTCTATTCCTATCCAGGTATAGACACACATATCTTCTGTTGCACTGAATTATCTCTCCCTATTGCCAATATCACTGTCTTCATTTCCTCTCCTCTTGATTCCTTTATATGGATCCAAGATTCCAACTGACACCAATTCCTCCCAGCTTAAAGAAGTTTTAAGATTTTCTATAGGGCTCCTTGGAGTCAAATTTTCTAATTTTAGTTTAACTGAGAAAAAAAAGTCTTCATTTGCCTCTCTTTTGTAAAGATATTTTCATTGGACACAGAATTCTAGGTTGACATTTTTTTCTTTTCAGCAGTTAAAAGACCCAATTCAATTTTTTTCCCTGTTAATGTATTTTTCATTTCTATAATTTTTACTTCTCTTTTTTAATAGCTTTCCTTCTATGTTGATATTATTTTTAAAGATTTTGTTTATTTATTAATGAGAGACACAGAGAGAGAGGCAGAGACATAGGTAGAGGGCGAAGCAGGCTACCTTTGAGGAGCCCAATGTGGA
This sequence comes from Nyctereutes procyonoides, assembly GCF_905146905.1. Classification (NCBI taxonomy): domain Eukaryota; kingdom Metazoa; phylum Chordata; class Mammalia; order Carnivora; family Canidae; genus Nyctereutes; species Nyctereutes procyonoides. The sequence continues at coordinate 41,413,155 of NW_026575049.1, read as the reverse complement.
ACTCAATCCCAGGAGTCTGGGACCACACCTGGAGCCAAAGGCAGACACTCATCCACTGAGCCACCCAGGCATCCCTGCTGTATAGATTCTATATTTTGTTAGCTTTTTCTAAATAATACTGAGTTTTGTTTTTCCAGGCAATTAAATTACTACTGTATCCAGTGATCTTGTAGATGGTTTAGTTTTAGGCTACTTTTGGATAAGTTATCTCAGTGTTCATTTGTCAGATTACAGAAATTCTTTATGTTATATTGATGAGAAAATTTTATTATGATTAATTTTCACATTTTATCAACTTTTTCATGGAGTTTTTCTCTTCTACTTTTTTTTTAAAGCTGTTTTTTTTTAATTTTTATTTATTTATGATAGTCACACACAGAGAGAGAGAGAGAGAGAGAGAGGGAGAGACATGGGCAGAGGGAGAAGCAGGCTCCATGCACTGGGAGCCCGACATGGGATTCGATCCCGGGTCTCCAGGATCGCGCCCTGGGCCAAAGGCAGGCGCCAAACCGCTGTGCCACCCAGGGATCCCTCTTCTACTTTTTAATGTGGTGAATTACATTAATTGATTTCCTAATATTAAACCAAGTATGTATGCTGCTAGTAAATCAACCTTATTGTAACAAATTATCTTTTAAAATGTTGATGAATTTTTATTGCTAATATTTTACTTAGGATTTTTATATCTGTGTTCACTAAGACATATTATATATGATATATATATATACATAATTTTATCTTATATATAACAGAATATGAAGAGCATATCTACTTCAAGATGAAGTCATGAAGTCTTTTCTCTCAGAAACGCCAATCTAAATCCAATCTCCACCTCAAGGTTCAGTTGAACTATTCTATTTCTTTCATGACTTTAGTCTCAATTCTATTCACAATTAATCATTCCAATCTGTATATAACAGTTTAACTTTGCTATGCTTTCTCTGTATCTGTTTCTACCTTTCCTATCTAGTATGTCCAGGATATTTGAGTATTTCCTCCATAAGACTGTGATCCTCTTGAAAGAGAGACTTTTATGGGGCTCCTGGTTGGCTCACTTGGTTTACCTTCAGACTCTTGATTTCAGCTCAGATCATGATTGCAGGGTCATGCGATCAAGCCTGCATGGAGGTCCACATAAGGCTCACTCTGGGGGGGAGTCTGCTTTTCTCCATCTCCCTCTACCTCTGCCCCTCTCCCTGCTCTATCTCTCAAATAAACAAATAAATTGTTTTAAAAGAGAGAGAAGAGAGAGAGAGAGAGAAATCTTTGTTTCTGAACTTTGCAAGCTCTATCACCATGCCCGGAACAAAGCAGGTGCCCAGCACATGTTTGTTAAACTGGTTTATACCATGTTTTACATGTTTTTCATTTGGATGCCCTTGTTCTTCATTGCCTGAGCTCACTTTCTTTGCCTACATGGATTCCATGATACCCTTTACTTTTCTCTATGTAGTCAGAATTAAATAATGATAATAATGATAATAATATAACTGGCACAGAGCCAAAATGGCTTCTTCTGACTTCAAGCTCATTCCACTGGAGACTTGGGGTGAAAGATACATCAGTCAATAAAACAAATTACTGAAAAACAATTTAGTTTTTTACTTTTCTCTTGTGAAAAGGCCAGATATAAAGAACATTCTAAGCCAAATGCCTGAAATCATTTTAAAAATTAATTTCATAACTCTTACTTTGAGGACCTGTCTTAGTGTGCTGGTATCTGAAGTCATCCTTTTATTCAAGGCTTCCAAAAGTTTTCAAACCCAGCCACCATGCAAGATCTAGATTCTTTTTTCATACTTTTTCTCTTTCCACATCTAATCTTTCTTTTCTGCAACAAATGATTTTTTTTCCCCCTTTTAAAGTTTTCCTCTCCAGGATTCAATTGGATAAGGCTGGTATAGCTGAAGGAGGCCTGAATGTCACTAGTCAAAGACAAAATGTTCCCTGGCAGGTAGAGGAAGTAAAACAACCATGAAACTCTTATTTTACTTTAACTTTTTGTCCCTCTCACATAAAAATTATCAGTCACTTATTACATTTATCAAACTTTTAATTTTCACACATATATAATTCTCATAATAACTGTGGGAACTGAGCCTTTAATGGCCTCTTGGACTAAAAAAAATTCTAGTGAACACAAGCTAATAATTAAAAATAATGCTAATTACAAAACGTGTATAAGGAAATGCAACAGAATTATGATTTCTTAATAACACATCGATCATTTTTCTTTTGAAGTATCAAATGTCACATTAACAAAGCAAATCTTTTGTTTTTTTAAACACTCACCTGGTGCTCTAAGCATGGGTCAAGTCTTCCTATTAGGCAACACATCTCTGTCAGAGAGGTAGGTTTTGTTTCCTTTTAACAAATAAATGAGTGAAGGATCAGAGCAGTTACCTGCTTAAGGTTGCACAGTTAGTAAATGAGGAATAAGGATTGGAACTCAGGTAATTCTGTTATTTGAGATGAAGCTCACTAGTGTTTTACTTTTTTTTTTTTCGGCTGGAATTTTGGTCAGTTGATTGGTTGGCTAGTGCTTAGTGTTTCCTTCCATTTCACACTGTACTTACATCTGACTATCAACTTCTACCTTATCTGTAGACATCTCCTAAACTACTTTTCTGATTATATGAGCAGTAAATTTTAGCTCCCAGTGGACACTTCCTTTTATCTACCTGGCTTTTCAGAATAGAGCACATCTTCCCCATGAAACCAGACAATGGGCTCTTCAGTGTTTTGAGTTCCATTACTATATGATCTTCATTATTACCTGAAATTATTTCTAGCCAGAACAAGGATTGTGAGGGGCAGGAAATGAGGGTAGAAATGACCAGTTAAGATGAATGGAAAACTTAGTCAGCCCTTACCAGAGGAGCTGCCTTTATGATCCATGTATGTTCCTATGAATCAGCATCAAACAGCTCTCCAGGCAGCCTCTCAACATCATTCTAAAATAGATCTCAGTGTTAACAGAATGACTATGAAAATTATGATCAAGTATTCAAAATCACAAGAGGCGAGTCAATATTCAAGCAGGTATCATTTAATATCAGTAAGAGAGAGGAGTATTTGAAAAAAGAATGGAGCATTTCATCAGGTCCATAGATCTTCAGAGTGCAATGAGAAAATATTATATATCTTAAGAGCCAAAGAAGCATACAATCTAATGAGCCTTCTGTATTATGGTGCAACATCTGGGTGGTTCTTTCCCAAATATTTAGTCCTTGTGTAATTAATTCTATTTCTGAGATTATCTTAATGCTTCCTTCTGAGTAGAATTAATCCAGCCACCACACATACAAACAGGTATAACAATGCTTAGAGTCAGAGGCAAGTATCAGTCATGTCCTGCCTGAAATCCCTCATCATTAAGAAGCTCACCAAGTTGAGGGGCACTTGGGTGGTGCAGTTTGTTAAGTGTCTGCCTTCAGCTTAGGTCATGATCCCAGGGTTCTGGGATCAAGCCCCTCATCCAGCTTTCTGCTCAGAGGGGAATCTGATCCTCCCTCTCCCTCTACCCTGCCCCTCCTCACTCATGATCTCTCTCAAATAAAGAAATAAAATCTTTAAAAAAAAAAAAAAAAAAAAAAAAAAAAAAAAAGCTTACCAAGGTGAAAAGGTACTGCTGAAAATTGTATAGGAAAATAATTTTCAAATTGTGTGAAATGCCATAATTCTCTCCTTAATGGATACCTACCTTTCAATGATGAGAAGACTTTAAACTTAATATAGAAAATATTCATTAGATCTAATATTTGGCACTGGTATCTTGGAATTAAGAAATCTGTTCATGATTGATACTTTATGTATTTGTATTGTTTCAGATTTTCAACTGAATGAGACAACAGATTAGTCTTATAAATTCAGTATACAATGAATATTTAAATGATTGAAATAGTACCATGATTTTTAAGTAGCCATCTTAGTAAGATTACAAAAGGCAATGGAAGTAAAATTATAATAAGTTTGATTTGTCAGGATCCCTGGGTGGCGCAGCGGTTTGGCGCCTGCTTTTGGCCCAGGGCGCGATCCTGGAGACCCGGGATCGAATCCCACATCGGGCTCCCGGTGCATGGAGCCTGCTTCTCCCTCTGCCTATGTCTCTGCCCCCCCCCCCCCCCCGTGACTATCATAAATAAAAATTTTTAAAAAAGTTTGATTTGTCAAATGTGGACTGACTTTAAAAGTTTAGAGAACTAGCTGAGCGTCTGAATTTTACATTTGTAATTTTAGTAAATTTATTATAGATTTCTTCTGCTACCCAAAAGTAGTGCTCCCATGAAATCTTTCCTAAACTGGCATAAAATGGCATAAAGCGAAGAAACAGTTACTATTCATTTATATGGAAAAAGTTTTGAGCATTCCCAACCGCAAAAATCACCTCTCTTAGGTTTCTTCTGATACCTTAGCACACATCTTGCTAACAGATGCACAGAACAAATTGAGATAAAGCCCAGATGCTCACTGACACCGGTCAGAGCTCAGGCGGTGTGATGGTGAAATGCTGAGCGTAGCTCAGGGAGGGCGGCGGTGCAAACTGCCTCTATAGTGGCTTCCTGCAAAACCAACAATGAATGCTATTTTCCCTTCTTTTGTAAAAGGAAAAATCCTTTCTGGATTTCTTTTGGTTAAGGAAAGCAAGTACTACTGTAGGTCTTTTGTAAAGGCAAAGTGAGGTAATATGATCTTTCAAAAATCAGGGGATACCTGTATTACCTTTTTAAAACCAAAGGAAACCTCTGAATAGCTTTTCCATGCACAACACTGCCCTGTAGGGCACCAATACACACTTATCTATTGTGAGTTAATCTCTTGCTAAGCTTTCTGCGTGTTTGACTTTCCATTTGGCATTTCTTCAAATCCTCCTAGAAAATGCCTTCAGACTTGGGCATGGCAGCATGGGAGCTAGGGACAGAATCACTAGGTGACACCTGAGGATCATCGAGAGTTACCAGATGGGTAAGCACAGCCAGGCTGTAAACTAAGAGAACAGCAGTGACTTTGGGAGTCATCAGTATGCAAGTATTCAAGAAACTTCACCTGACCTCTGACTTTAATTTGGAGAACATCAAATCTTAGACTGAAGTACATGCTGTACCCTTCCACCATAGGGATCCAAGTCCCAATATTTGGTCTTATTATCTTCAATGATAAGGAATTAAGACCTAGAGTGTGTTTCACTCTGAAAGTCAGTGTGAAGGGTTGTTTCTGAGATAATCTTTTGTTAGTCCTTGCTTGTTGGGGTTTTGTCTTTCCCTAAGGGTGAATTCCCTGGCACGATGGCCAGCTCCTTTCTCTATGTGGATGCTTTAGCTGGCAAAAGAACTGAGGTTGAAATTTGAGATTGGCTTTATGGGTGAGGTTCCTGTTTGTTCAAAGCCACCTCCTATCTTTCCCTTCTGAAGCCACCAAAGAAAACTCTGAAAATCCTGGAGTGACCCTTAATTAAGGCAGCTCCGGGAGGAGGTACAGAGTAGCTAAAATAGAATGTCTTTCTTTTTCTGTATAGCAAATATAGTCTGGCTGAAAGGCTTTTATGGACTAATCAGTTTTCCCTGGGTTGATCTACTATCTGACTAAACCGAAACAATCTTTCCTCTGTTCCTTTGAGACAAGGTTTGAGTGAGTGGGTCCTTTAGCTCCAAATAGCCATGCTTCTGGGAGCACCAGCCATTGTCTCCAAATGGCTGTTCCCTACTCTCGAGGGAAATAAGTGGTAACAGGGTGGGGCTGGTCATGGGAAGTGATGTTGGGGGTCAAGGTCTTCTAAAGGATCCATCTCCTTGTTGCTCAGAACACCCCTCCCTTCCAGACCTCACCCTGCACCCCCTTCCTTTACCGAAATGCCTCCTTAGGCAAGTTCAGAATAAGCACCTTACATTTCGTTGTGTTAGATCTCTCAGAGCCCTGACTTCTGAGCCTCATTTAAGGAAAATGAGTTTCTGACATCAAAGTAGTTGAAAAGGGTTTTTAGGGATTCCCTCTCACTCACATAAGAAGGGAGGCTTTCTTAAAAGAAAACATGATACATTCATATCTGTATGCGACTCCAGACCAGAAGAAAAATTGGTCTGAACTAGTAGATAGCTGAACTTGAACTGACTTAAAGCAACCACTTTAAGCAATCTATTGAAGCAAAAACTAGAAAGCACTTAGGAGTCTATTTTAAGCTTAGTTGAAAGGGATGCAAAAATCTGCCATCTTGCTTTTGCCGTGCAATTTTACATTGCCTTTTTTTCTCAGGGAAGTCTTTTGATAGAAGCACTTGGACAGGTAGAAAGGTTAAAAAGGTTATTTTCTGGACATTTGCACATTCCAAATGTTTTCTTAAGAGCAAGGGCAATCACCTGTAAAACGTTGTACCAACATTTTGTCTTAATGATTCTCAGTCTTTATTGTGCATGATTATTACCTGGGGAGTTTGTTCAAAGCACAGATTTCTGCACACTCGCTCTCTTCTCCCCCAGATAATCCAACAGGTCTGTGCTGGGGTCCAATAATCTGCATTTTGAGAAATAGGCAACAAAGTTGAACTGGGGAAAAATCACAGGGATTCATTTAACTGGCAGGACTACATAGCTAACTTTGATTAGATTTGACTGCTCTCTCTCTTTCCTGGCTGTGCCTGGGCCCAGATCCCTTTGTCCTTCTTTGTCCCCTTTGCCTGTAGCCCTCCTCCCTTCTCTGGGAAGCTAAGCCCTGGGGCACCAAACATTGAGTCCCTGATTGTGACTTGGACCCTTTGGGGGAGTGGTCACGTGGCAAACAACTGCTCACTTCCTCTGGCTTCATTTCTCCAGGCTAAGCTATCTCTCCTTGAGGAAATGATCACCTTAGAAGCATGTCATGCAGATCTGGTTACTACACTTTAAGAAAAACATAGCAGATCTGATTTCTAAGCTGCAGACATTAAAACAGCACAGAAGGTTTCATGGGAGGCAGAAGAAATAATTACAGTCTGTATATCTGGGAAGTCAAAAATTCCCCAGGAGGGCTATAGTCTGAGAACCAGTTGGCACCATAGAAATCATGGAGTGCTAGTCTCTCAGTTCAGAGTCAGCGGAAAACATGTATATAAGAGCAAACCAATGCAGCCTTACTTCCTAATGAAAAAGACCTATCACAGCTTGGAAGAGATCATTTTGCAAGATAAAAGAAATATATTACCCAACAAGTAATGGATTAAATGCAGACAACTCATTATTAGCAAATAAATCACATAAAATATTTAAAGAGCAGTCTTGAGATATTGATGCTTGTTGGATATATGAAGAAATAATTAAAGAAAATTAACACTGTTCAGACAGATCTCTAACATTTGAAAGAGACCAGTGTAATCTCTCCGAAAGGGATTTCTTTTTCCTCTACTTTTTAAAAAAAGTCACTGGTTTGCTGAAGCCAGGCACTTCTTCTTCAGTCAATAGGTCCAATGAAACCTCAGGACATCTGTAAAGTAATGCACATAGTATAACAAGAAACATGGCATGCAGCTCTCTGGGATGTCCAGTATAGTTGGGAGATATATCAATGAACAGAAAATAACTAAGCATAGCTAAGCCAAGAGAATCCAGTAGTTGGGGAAAGGTCCTCAACACCATGACACATAGAATAGTCTAGTTAGTCTTTAGAGATAAAAATCGGGATCTAGGGTCATACCAGCTTTGTACTGCAGTTTCTTCATCTTTAACGTAGAGACAATGGTAACAGTAGTACTGCCTACTTCATAAGGTTAATATTAAATAGTGCATGTAAAATGTATGATATCCAGTACAGGAGCTTAATAAATAATAAGATCTTTATTATCACTGTGCCCTTCCTTTTTGAATGTTTTCTACCATGCCATACTTTCTTCTAACCTGCTTAATTCTTACTCACACCTCAAAACCCTGTTCAAATAACACTTCTCTCAGGAAGCTAGCCCTGATTCTTTGATTTGGTTTTGGAATGCATTACTATCAGCATTGATCACTCAGTCTTTGGCCTCCTCCACTAGATTCCATGGTCTCTGATGACAGAGAGCAGGATTTATTTGACTGTGTCCCGAGGGCTTAATAGCACATTCAACATATCAAAGGTACCGGGTGAACAGTTCTTCATTAAATGAAATGAATTTTTAAAATATTTTATTTATTTGAGAGAGAGAGCGAGAGCAAGAGTGAGAGCACACAAGCAAGGGGGAGGGGCACAGGGAGCCTGACACAGGGCTCCAGCCCAGGACCCTGGGATCATGACTTGAGCCAAAGGCAGATGCTTAACCAACTGAGCCACTCAGGGGCCTTGGAATGAATTTCTGAAATAAGGATGGCAAGAGTTTATACTAGTCTAAAGGTCCAGATAAAATCCTAAAGGACAGCGATGAGAAGGGCACAAAATCTCATGAATGATACACTCTTGGTTTATATGCATCTTCAAAGAAACTATAATCCCCTCCTCCTGCTGGTCCATATTCCTCTGTTGGATATTTACTTACAGAATATAATTTTAGTTTGGGTGTTGATATCTGGATTGTAACTCCATCAGACTAATTTAAAGAAGCCTGACAGAATTTCTACTTCATAAGGTTATTATCGTCATTAAATGTAATAATAAATATTTGGAAGCAGAGTCACCCAATATTAGTGTACCCAGTGTAAGTTCATAGCACTTTTGTTAATCCAGCAAGTCTTTCCTGTCTCACGCTGTGGAATATGAACCCCATGAATGCAAGGACTATCTCTTTCACCATTTTAACCAGAATACTGGCAAGTGTTAAGTTCCAAGTAACCATTCAATAAATACTGGTAGATAGAATTCATGAAGAATCACTGAGTAAGATGGTATGAATTTTTTTTCCCTCAAGAAAGTGGTTTATTCACACTTCCCCAACATGCCTTCTGCATTCATGGATTTCTCCCCTTTGATTGACCAGTGTTTTATCTATAGCTGGTTAAGAAACTTTACACAAATATCTGCCTGCTGATATCCTCTCAGATTTCATTTTAGATGCCCCCTCCTTCATTCTAGAGCCTTACTAATCCCCCCCCCCCAAATAAACTATTGTCTCTGCAACTCAAGTCCTGTAATGATTGTCACTTCTATTATAGCAAAGCTTGAATGCTGCTTGACTTTTTCTCACCCTTACCCAGGTCTTAAGTAACTTATCTTTGTTCCTTGAGCTTTGTGTGGACTCATTCTTGATCACATGTATGGCATGAGCTTCTGCTATGTTGCTTCACAGTTAATTTTTAAGTCATAAAAGTAATGACTTAAACATATCAACACATCTCAATATGTTATATGTAGATATAATGTCTTATATAATGTATTGTTAGGCATTTAGATTCAATTACTTGCCAAATATTTTCATTTGTGGATATTTAAATAAACATACACTCTTGCTCTATTTCCTAATCTTAATTTTAAGAAGTATAAGAAGTATTACTTTTTGGGACACCTGGGTGGTTCAGTCAGTCAAGTGACTGACTCTTGGTTTCAGCTCAGGTCATGGTCTCAGAGCTCCTGGGATCGAGTTCCCTGTGGGAATTCCTCACTTAGCAGGAGTCTGCTTGAGATTCTCTCCCTAAAAAAAAAAAAAAAAAAAAAGATTCTCTCCCTCTGCTCTCCCCCACTTGCACGCACACACACTCTTTCTCTTTCATTTTTTTTTTTACTCTTTCTCTTTCAAATAAATAAACAAATCTTTGACAAAAAAAAAAGTATTACTTTCTTCTCCTTTGAGTTCATAACATAGTGACTTGACAATCGTATTATATTACACAATGTTCACCACAGCATGTGTAGTTACCATTTGTTGCCAGAAAAGGTATTACTTTTTGTGGATTTAAAAAATGATGTTATTATATATTTATATTATTTTATATATTTCATATATCATATATTATATGTTATTATCTTATATATTTAAAAGTGGTTCTATAATTTGGGCTGATTTTGATGTCTCAATGATTTAATTTTCCTGCTTCCCAGTTTTCAAGTTTGTAAGGTCGAGTTTCCTGTCAGTGAACATCACATATGTTATAAAGTTTATTATTCTTTCATAGTATTTAACTATAATACTCAGAACATTGTGTATTATATTGACTCATATTACTTAAAGTATGAATTTTTCAAAGCTGTTGTCAGTATTGTCAAATTATTTTTCAAACATTTTTTTTGCCACATTATGTGGTCTCCAGCAATGGACAAGTATACCAGTCCCATCCATATTTTCACCTGTACTATATGCTACAATTTTAAAAATAATTTAATAGAGGAAATGAATTTAATTATTGCTTTTGTTTGAGATCTTTCACTAGAAATGGAGTTGAACAATTTTCACTTTACTCAGACATTTTTATTTCCTCCTACTCCTTGCATACTGTGTCCAGTATGGAAAAAATATCTTAGCAATTTTTATGTATTAAAAATAATCACTACAGATTTCAATAAACTAAATGTTTAAAACAATCTTTTTAATAATAACCAATTCTCATCATGCAGTAAGCGTTTACATAGCTCAGAGCTCACTTCAATGAAAAGAATAGTCACGGATTAAGAGAGAAGTCCTAAAAAAAAAAAAAAAAAGAGAGAGAAGTCCTAAAAATCAAGTCATGTACCTAGATCTCTTTAACAATCAGCTTCTGTTAATTACAAACCAGGGGCGGAGATGGAGAGACAGTTTCTATTCTAAACCAAACTAAGAGAAAGGGAGGCCACTTATCTGGGGAGCACAAAGCAAATCAGACTCTGCTCCTTTCCCGATTCCACCTTTGTTTGCTTATTTAACCAGGCAAAAGTACTTAACTACACAAAACAGCTTCTACTATATTGACATAGAACTCATTTCACATGACCCACAATAATTGCTGGCAGCCTTCAAAAGGGTACCCGCTCACAACTCCATCATTTCCTTAAAACTAATTGTGGCAACAGCCCTACATTCAGTTTGTGCAATTTTTCAAAATTTTAGAACCAAATTACCCTTCATTTGTCAAGCAGTTCCCATGAAAAAGATTTTTAAAACCCTAACAACACATTTATTAAAAAATCTCATTTTCAGTGTTAAGCATGAACCCAATTTGATGACCGGGGCTGAGGACATCCTAGGGCACTGGCTCTCATTCGTGGCCTGCACCCTGGAGTCTCCTGGAGCTTTAATAGACACTAATGTTGCCCCCCTGCCGAAGGTTCTGATGGAATCGTCCTGGGATGAAGCCCAGCCATGGGGATTCTTAAAAGAGCCTCAACCAGGAGCCTCAACCTCGCTGCTCTAGAGGAAAGTAATGGATAGAAAACTCTATCCATTACTTGCTGTAGCGACTTCTGTTTGTAAAAGGTAATAACACATGTGAGTTTATTTCTCAAAAAAAAAAAAAAAAAAAAGAGATTCATGAGGATTTTTGTTGTTGTTTGTTTGAAGACATGCCTACAAGGTATTTTGAAATACAGAATAAACATGATGCAAATTAATCAAATCTTTTAAAAAAATAGTTCTTCGGGTTGAAGACTACATAACACCATTAAAGGCAACACTTGCCAGATGTAAATAGGACATCAATGGTTTGGCCATTGATGTTCTGGCACATGGTCACTGTTCCAGCATATTTCCTGGCATCCTCTATTCCTACGCCTCTACATTCCAGTGAAACCAGACTGACTCCTTTATGCACCTCTTTGTTCTTACTGCCTGGCGGTAGTGCCTGACACCATCCACGACATGGTTGTTGACTGCATTTTTCCATTGTTCCAATAGCTGGCCAGGCTGTTATTAGTAGCAGTGCCACAGTGACCTCTCTTGATGAAACCAGAAAGTGCAGTGAGGAATTCCAGATAGGAGTCCTTGTAACTAACAATAGTCAAGTTGAGGTTGAAATGTGAGCCAGTCCCAGTCTTGGACAAAATTGAGGAGGAAATAATATCAAAGGAGCTTAGAGAACACGGGAAGCAGAACATCACTGTTGGTCTGTTTCCGTAAGTAGGCTGGCCCAGCTTCTTTGTTAACTTGTCTGAATCTTTTCCCTCCATGACCACGGAGAGGCACAAGCTTAAACTCACTCTTGTAAATGACTTTACGGGGTTTTCAACAGTCAAAGATTTAAACGTTTTGTACTAGGGATTGATTTTTCATGAGTCACCGCAGCATTCTAATCAAGGCAATTAAAAAACCCATACTGCATTTTGGAAGACATAGTCACAATACTTTAGTTTAGTTTTGTTTTTTTTTTTAACTCCTTTTAGTTTATATTTATTCTTATTGTTTATGTACTGACACATAAAATTTGGTGTAAATTCAGAGGGAAGAAGAAATGAAAGAGACAGCTCTTGATGCCACAGTCAAGGTGATAACTACTTAAGAGATTAAAGGCAAGAAAACTCTATCCTAGGGCCACCTGGGTGGTGCAGTCTGTTGAGTGTCCAACTCTTGGTTTCAGCTCAGGTCATAATTGGGGTAACGAGATCCAGCCCCACGTCAGTCTCCACGCTTAGCATGGAGTCTGCTTAAGATTCTCTCTCCCTACACCTCTCCTCCTTGCCCTCTCTCTCTCTCTCAAATAAATAAGTAAATCTTAAAAAAAAAAAAAAAAGAAAAAAGAAAATTTATCCTATGAAGCCAGTACAAACGGGAATACTGTCATCAGATCATAAACACTTATGCTATCGGGGGTCAGCCAGCTAACAGTTAACTTGGAGACTCGGGGTTCGGTTTCAACCTTTGCACTGACTGAATCAATTAACTTTCTGCCTAATTAACTCAGCTCTCTTATGAGGCTACACAGAAAGCATCCCATATGGACAATGGCCCTATTTCCCCCCTCTACCAACGAGGTATAAAATTGTTTATCTGCATACTGATAACTTACAGGTTAAAGAAAGAGCAGGAGATAGGATGTTTATTTGAATAGAAATATAATATTAACACAAATATTCTTTGAACAAAATGATCATTTTAGAGATGGTAAGAAAGGAAAGAGGATACAACAGCCAGGTGAGGAATTAGAATATTTTCTTCCCTGAATGAAGGACAGAAACACCCTGGTTCCTCACTCCATTGACATTTGAGGGGCTTCAACCACAGGACCACCTTCACAGTGGGCCTACACTGCACACCTCCTAATAGCAATAAATGGACCTTTAGCCACAAAACCGTTTTAGATGGAATCCAAAACAAATAATTTCCTTATCAAATTACCAAACTATTTTTGTAAGACTGCAGGTTAACTATTTATTTTTCTTCACACACCCTGTCCCCAAGACTTTTAAAGAGTGCTAAAAATGATACAAACCCCAAGAAGATAATAATAATAATAGAGCAGAAGCAACAGAATAAAGGAAAATAAAGATAAAGCCAGAAAACAGAGCCAGAAAAGAGGCTAAAAATATGCATAAACACAGTATGGGCCACAGATGTGACTCTAACCTGCTAGCAGCCACAGTGAATAAAGTAGCCTGGTCAAGTGCTCCTGTACAGACTCTTAAAGATAAAAACAAATAAATTTCACAGAAGACAACCAAGTCTTCCTAGTATTTAGACCAGAAAACAAAAACAAAAACAAAACCCAACAAAACAAAAACACTTCTGAAAGTGAAAGTCTATTTGTGAAAAAGAAACTAGATGATATAACAAGCAATGTCCTCAACATTATCTTAATACAAAGTTTCATAGGACTTTGCCTTAAAAAAAAAAAAAAAAAAAAAACTCCTCCGGATGGGGTGCCCAGTTTCATCTGAATTTCAGATAAACAAGCCAGAGAGACTCCCACTAAACAATTACTCATTGTTTGTCTCTGATTCAAATTTAACTCAGCACCCAGTATATTTATTTGCAAAATTTGGCAACTTAGGGTGAAGGCCTCACATAGAATTGCAAATCCCTACATCTGTGCAGGTTGATAATACTGATCAAAATGTGTGACAGCATTCAGGCACCAGCCATGGGCAGATCAGTGCTACAGTTGAGATCTCTTGAGTATCTAGGGGAAAAATAATCACTGAAACTTAAAAATTAAAACATTTGATGGGAAAGCACTTCCTGGGGTCATTAAGAACTTAGAGAGGTCTTACTAAACAATGCACATAAAGGGGGGTCCCTGGGTGGCTCAGCGGTTTAGCGCCTGCCTTTGGCCTAGAGTGTGGTCCTGGAGTCCTGGGATCCAGGCCCACATTGGGCTCCTGCATGGAGCCTGCTTCTCCCTCTGCCTGTGTCTCCACCTCTCTCTCTCTGTCTCTTTCTCTTTCCCTCTCTCTCATGAATAAATAAATAAAATATTTTAAGAAAAATGCTTGTAAATCTACTGTATTGGCAAGTCATTACTACTCACCTATAGACAATTTGTGGAATATCAGTGGTTTTGCTTGTTTATTCTTTCTGGTTTTTGTGCCATATAAAATTATTGGACACTGACATAGATTAATTATCTTAAAATAGAACTTCTAAATCATTCCTATGGAACGTGAAAACCTAGTAAAATATTCCAAATGCATTTTAAAGCACTAATTAGTGACCAAAAGGCACTTGGCAAAAAAAGCACTGTACACATTTTTAAGTGTCTTTGATGATTTTAGATCTGGCTATATGATAGTTCATATATTAAAATAAAGCTCAAAAATATTTCTAAACACTATTAAACTATTTAGTACCACATTCTAAAATAAAATTTAGATGCTTGGAAAGAAAATGCTGTCATCAAACCATTGGATTTCCCTTTTTTCTAAATGAATTGTCCCTTACCATGGTTAGTTGTTGATATCAGGAAGAGTATATAGAACTACTTTATTTGCTTGATAACTTCTCCTATTAATTTTAGTTTGAAATAATTGAATATTGCATCTCCTCACACAATCAAGATGGGGGACTTACTTTCCCTTTTTTCACATTCACCTCTATCTTCTTTTTTTCCAATTCTATACTCTTAAAGATAATTTTAAAAATATGACTTTTAAAATTTTGCATCTCTAATAATGAAATTTACTCCCAACACCTTAGAATTCAAAATGAATCTCTGATTTGACATTCAAGAATTTTATTGAATTCACTATAGATTGTAAATATAAAATTTCTTGATGTTTATTAATCTCTTAAGAAACTGGCCAATGGAATGAGCCAAGTTGATGAGTGCCAAGTTTCTCTACAAAGCTACATGGGTATCAGTTAATCAATAGTGAGAAAAACAACACAATGTATTTTAATTAAGTTTGTATTGAATCTTAGGTAGAAAATATAGTTGATCTCACAGATCAGTAGTAGCTGAGACAAAAAGAGGATTTGCAGTCTGGTCAGGAATCTGCAAAGCCGGTGATAATTCCTGACCCACTTTGGCTGGTTCTGATGTCTCAATTGCTTAACTTCTCTGATCCCTAGTTTTCAAATTTCTAAGGTGAAGTCTCCCACCAGTAAGCATCATGTATGTTGTAAAGTTTAATTTGTATGCCTCATATAAAGGGCTTATAGTTATTATGAAATTTGTATTAATCTAATAATTTTATAATCTATGTTTGTGTGAAGAATTAAACTATTCTCTAAGGGGTTTACTGCAGGTGTTCCTACAGTGAAAAATGTTGGATATTCAGCTTACAAACATATGCAATGGAAAATTCCTTTTTTTTTTACCTTAATGCAAGAGTAATACATTCATGTTTAAAAAAATAAATAGGGTTTTTAAAAAAGATTTTATTTATATATTTATTTATTTGAGACAGAGAACTTGAGCCAGGGGAGGAGCAAGCCCACTCCATGATGAGCATGGAGCCTGACATGGGACTCAGGCCCACAATCCCGAGATCATGACCTGGATCTAAACCAAGAGTTGGGTGCTTACCCCACTGAGCCACCCAGGCACCCCTCACTAGGATTTTCACTGAAAGGTGCCTCTTTTCTACTCCAAACCTGTAATTCCCTTTCCAGAAAAAAAACTGATTGACAGGTTCTTGTGAATCCTTTAAGAAAATTCTATGCATGTATACAGCATAGATGTTGCACATGCCTCCCTTTTATCCAAACTTCTGTTTTTAACAATTTTATTTTAATGAATGTGTGGATACCATCCACCCTGTTTTACAGCTTGGTTTTTTTTTAACACTTAAGAAATTCTTTGAGATCTTTTCATAACTACAAGGTTTTTATACATTGTTTTATTGTTCAGAGTTACTATAATTTATTTGACAAGGTTTGTATTGATCAACACTTAATGTAAATGGTTTCTTGTCTGCCTTCTGCCTTATAAACAATGCTGCCAAGATCACCTTTGTAAATCTCTTCTGCAGGTATGTGTTAGGATTGCTTTTCAGGGGTGCCTGGCTGGATCAGTCATTAGAGCAGGTGACTCTTGATCTGGGGGTTGTGAATTTGAGCCCCATGTGGAGTATAAAGATTACTTAAAAATAAAATCCCATGCAGGGGGTCGCAGGTGGAGGACAGTCCTTTGGACATTTGGACCCTCTGGGGGAACTGATGTTTAGGAGAATGACCCAAGAGCAAGAGCACTGGTTGAAGCCACAGTCATCATGGTGGAAGCTGCAGTGTGAGTGTCTGGTGCCTGCACTGTGACTTTGGCTGTGGTTCTTAGCATTCAGCACTCCAGAGCTCTGTGGCCCTGGTCTGGTTTGGAACATAAGTTTTTACTGCTCTGAGCCCCAGCTATCTCTCCAAGCATCCGTTTCCTTTTTGAGAAAATCAATGTATTCCTTCTGCTTGAAACCACAGATGCTGGCCCAATGGTACCGAGAGAGGTTCTATCTAATTTTCCTCTCAATAGTGAATTTGTTAAATAGTGAGTCTTTCCAGTGCATGAACATGATTTGATCATGGCTTATATACAATTTCCTCAGGAATTAATCAGTGGTATTATGCAAAGTATTAAATCTAAATTACAAAAGAAGAGTGATTAGAGTGAACCCATCCGGAGGGCAGTACTATCAGCTCTCATTAAGGACTGGGGCATTTTAAAACAAAACTATTATACTATGGTATACAATGGGGTTCAGGTTTGGGGCATGGAACATAGTGAGGGGAACTGAATTTTGTTGATTTCCAGGTTCCAAGATTCGTAAAAATGACTCAGTCCTAAATATAAATACTTTTGTCTCAGCTCACTAGCTAATGTGGAGGACTATGCCACCTCCAAATATGCTGCTTTGGTATAATGAGAATCAAGAAGCCTTTTAAGAGTTTCTCTCATCTGACTCAAAGCAGAAGCTTCTGAAAATGAAAACTGCTCCAAATCCCCTTTTCCCAGGGAAGCTCTATGGCCATTTAGAGGATGGAAAGTTTGGCCCCAAAGTGGACCTGCACAAACAAACCTTGCTAAGAGGGCCCTCCTTTTCCATTAGTTTCTCCCATATAGTCACCCTCTCATAGTCTGCAGCCCCTAGAAACCTAACAACCCCTTTCCCTTTGTCTTGTCACTTACCTACAAATTTGTCATTCTTTGTTAAGATGCCATGTAAGTCCACGTCAGCACCACCCCTTTCAGTCGCCCATCACTGAGTTTCTCCCACCCATATACATACTGTTCATATTAATAAATTCTGTTTTTCTCTTGTTCATATGTCTTTTGTCAGTTTGTTTTCAGGTTCTAGCTGGAGAACCTAGGTGGGTAGAGGGCAAAGGTTTCCTCCCTTCCCTACACTAGCACCAAAGACAGTACCGAATAAAAATACCTGTGCCAAGTAAGTAGCTACAGCTGCCCCGGTCTGAAATTCCACCAGGTGCAGAGCCCAGGTGAAAGCCATTCCATTCAAGCAAACCTGAAGTCTCGAGAGTTCTATGTGTGCACTGTTAGGAAAGCACCACATCTGCCTCAAGTGTCTACTTACCTTGTGATATCTTGTACAGCAATGTCTTGCTGTGCAAAATTTGTAGTCTCCTGTGCTCTCGGTGGTTTCAGTGTTCTTACTGCAGCATGGGTCTTCAGGAGAGCAACTACCTCAGAACATATGTAGCAGCCATTCATTCACAAATACCACATCTCCCATAGAAAGTACCATTTCTTTTTGTTATTAAATTGTGGATACGGAGAGCACCATCCCTTATCATCCGTTATCAAACGGTCACAAAACACTACAACTGCCCTCCTGAAGTGTAGTCATAAGTTTTGATTATTTCTCTTCTATTCTCTGTGTCTCTTTCTCACCTGTGTATACATTCTCCCCATCCCCTTTGGCCAGAACAATCTTTTATGGATGTAGCTGTATAATTTACACATGATACATAGATTTTAAGTGTTCATTCTGAAGAGTTTTGTCAATTGTATATACCTGTTTAACCACCATCTGAGGAAATAGAAAGTATTTCCAAAACCCCAGAAAACACTCAAACTTCTTTCTAGTCAGTTCTACACTATTTCCACTAAAAACAAAACAAAACAAAACAAAACAGAACAGAACACAGGTTTCTAACACATAGATTTGTTTTCCTTTTATTGAAATTCATACAAATTGCATCACAAAATTTGTGCCTTCTTGGTCGGGGGTGGGGGGGTTGATATAATGTTTTTGAAGTTGATCTAAATTGTGTGTGTCAGTAATTCATTCCTTTTTACTAAGAAGCATTCCACTGTATGACTTTACCACAGTGTCTTTATTCATTTACCTGTTGATGGTTATTTGGGTCATTTCCAATTTGAGGCAATTATGAATAAGGCTACTAGGAACACTCTTCTCTAAGTCCTTTTGTAAACATATATTTACTTTGCATAAATTCTATACTACTCTACTGATGTGACACCTGGAAGTGAAATTTCAGTGTCATGGGGCAAATTTAACTTTATGAGAAATTGCAAAGGAGTTTTCCAGTTGTGGTAGTTGGACATTTCTATACTCCTGCCAGCAATAAATGAGACTTCTGGTTGCTTCTGATACTCATTAACATTTGTTCTGTCAGGTTTTTTGATAAGAACCCCACTAATGTATGTGAAATGATATCTCATTGTGGTTTGAATTTGCATTTGATTGCTAATGATGTGGAATAGTTTTCTATGTGCTTATTGGCTATTTTGCATACATTTTTGTGAAGTATTTGTTCAAGTGTGGGGTTTTATTTTTTTGGTCATTTTAAATTGGGTTGTTTGTATTTTTTCTTATGAATTCTTTATGCATTTTGCAAATCTGCATTCATCCTTGTGCAGGGGACATGCTAAGCTACTCTGTATTCTTCCAATTTTAGTATATGTACTTTCAAAGCAAGCACAGTTCTTTATGTATTTTGGATTCAAGTCTTTAGTTAGATATAGGTACTGTAGATATTTTTCCAAAACTATTATTTTTTAATGAGCAATATCAAGTACATATCATAACCATTCTCTGGAATAGCTATACCCAAACATTCGAGTGACAGATATACCAGGCAGTTATTGCCATCACAAAAAAATTGGTAATAAAAAACTATCCTAAAACATAGCAACTTAAAACAATAAGCATTTATATAACAACCAAGGGTAGAGGTCAGTTGAGGTCAGCTGTCCTACGCTGGATTCAGCTGAAGTGTCTTGGCTGGGGTTGTTCTGTTCCATGGGTCTCCTATTCTCCTTCTGGAATCAGTAGGTGGGCACAGCCATTTTCTTCTCATGGTGATGGCTGAGGCACAAAAGGACCAGCAGAAACATGCAACGCCTCTTGAGTCTGAGACTCAGACCAACACTGTGTCACTTTCACATCTACCTGTGGACCAGAGCTGAAGTAAGAAATGTGTCTGGCCCACAGTTAGTGACCTTTGTAAAATTACTTGATTAACGGCATAGATACAAGGAGGAGTGAAGAATGGGAATTAAAGAAATCTGCTGCAAACCTGTAAAAATCATAAGTTTATAAATACATTTTTAAAGAATATGTGATAGAAAACAGACATTAAGAATAATTTACAGAATATTTTGCCCTCATTCACTGTCTTACTGAGCATTTGATTTCCCTCCCTAGGCCCAGTTTATTCCATTTAGAATTCAACTAGTCCTAAAACCATGCATTTATGAGTTCGTGAATTTATTTAATAATTATTTAGAATATTTTGCCTATGCCAGGTACTGTATGCTAGATTCAGAACCGCAACAGTGAACAAAAGAGGCAGAAATTATGAAGTTCAGAATTGGACACAGGCAACTGAGTAGGAGATTTCATTCAGTAGGATACTGTGGGAGTCCATTAGAAGGGCAGTTTCCAGAATTCTGGTGTGAAGGGAGGTTTTACAAAGAAAATGACATCTAAGCCAAAGCCTAACCAATACATGGGAGTTAAAAAGGCAAAGGTGGAGAAGAAGTATATTAGCCTGTACAAGAAGTGATGGAGGGCAAACTGGCTTGGAAGTGAAATAGTTAGATGCAGCCCAGAGTTTGAGTGGAGAGGTGACTATGGCCACAGAATAAAGAGTAGATCAAAGACATGGAGAAAGAGGAGGCAGGGAAGCCACTGCAGTGTCTAAGCTACAGGTGATAGTTCAACAACCAAGGGTGGATGTAGCAGGGGTGGAGAGATGGGGATGGATTTCAGTGACATCTTGGAGTCCCAGGGAGGGGGCATGGAGTTTGATTCCATGGAGGATGAATGGAGAGTGAGAGAGCAAGTTTAATGCCCAAATTTCTTGACTAGTCAAATTGATGGTTTTACATTTAATGAAATAAGAGCTAGAGGAAAAGGTCACATTGGGCTGGTGGGAAAAACAGATCAATAAATTTTATTCTAAAATATTGAGTTACCTGGGTTGAAAGGTAAACTGAGGCATAGGAAATATTTTAAGAGTTTATATGAGCAAAAATCAATTGAAATCACGTATCATCTAATCTAGAATACAGAAAGAAGGTCCGAGGAATTGTATAAAAAGGAAGACTTATATGGGCAGAAGGAAGCTGGAACAAGAAAGATGGAGAAGAGGCATATCAGCATGTGCAAGGTTATGGCAAGGTTACTTTTCTTTGGGAGATGACAGGGGTTTCTCTGGTAGATTACTTAATTAGTGTTGGTGAGATTATTCCTGATCAACTGGTTTAATATTCCATTTCTGGGAGAGCTGAAACTATAATGAAATTAAGTCTTGGTTTGGTGACAGGGGGCTTAGCATAAGCGACTCCGTTTGGGGTCTATTGTCTTATTTTTAACACTTGTGAGATATCTAGGAGGCACTGCCTTCCACTTAGCAGTAAATATGAACCTGAAATTTAGTAGAGAATTTAGGCCTGGTCACAAGTATTTATAGGTCGCAAGTATTGTCAGAATTGAACATCAAGGGAGAGGGTGCAAATGCTCATGGAGAATATACGAAGTAAGAGAGCAGATGGTGAAGAATATCAGTCAACAGGTCAGCAAGGAGAGGGTGGACAGGTGAGACGATCTTTCCAGGGAGGCTAAGAATGTGCAGCCTAAGCCATAGGGAGGAAGACTATGCAGGAAGGGTGTATGTGCACCTGCAGGGAGGGAGAGGCTGAATAGCAAAGAGCAAGGGAATGATCAGTATGCTGACATTCCTGACAAGACCCAAGAGAATGACATTTGAAGCTCAGATGGAAGAATAAAATTTAGATAGCAATCAAGGCCCTCCTCAGTAGGAGAAGAGAAAGAGATGGTATGGAAGCAAATAAATGCTTGATCTGGTGTAGGTGAGAGAGTTCTTGTTGATGGTTTGATGGTTTCTTTCCTTCTTCTTCTTCTTCTTCTTCTTCTTCTTCTTCTTCTTCTTCTTCTTCTTTTTTTAAGAAGAAAAGAGTGGTTTGGGAAGGAGGTAAATAAACTATTATTCCTTAGGAGAGCAGAGCAAGTTTGAAAAAAAAATGGGAGAGAAAATGAAGAAAACCTAATTGTTCTCCTCAAAGCATTTAGGTCTCAGGAGTGGTGAGGTACTGTGAATTTCTCATGTCCCAAATCTTAATGACTTTTCTGTTTTCCGCCGCTGTTTGGAAGCACATAAAGGGAAAGCAGACATTTGGCTTGATTCACTCAGGGGGCGGGAAGACAGCAAGAATGTAACAGATGCATTTCCTTTGATGGTAACCTGATTACCTCTCACCTTTAAGGCCCTTCACTGAAAAATAGCCAGAAGAATTTTGAATTTAAAAATAATCCAAATATTTGTCTTCACGTTATCAATGCTGTGGTATACTCTTAGTGTATTGAAAAATTGAAAAGTAAAAGAAGTATGTTCACTTCTATTCAATCAGTTTGTGTAGCGTCATATAAAGGTTTAAGACTCAGTGTCCATCAAAGTGTTTTAGGTATCATACTGTTTCTCGAGGGAAGTAAGGATATTTTGTATATTAACTATGCAGAATAAAAAATGTGCTTTACCTTGCCTCTGTCAAGTGCAGTGCCTGCCAGAAGGACAATGAACCAAGAGATGTGAGGATAATGGTTTTATTTTGCTCAAAGCCAACTTCTTATTTTATATTTTAAAAGTGTTTTTAGACTTGATTGAAAATTTCAAAATTTTAGTTAGTTTCTTTAAAGATTTTATTTATTTATTTGAGAGAGAGTACAAGTGGGAGGAGGGGCAGAGGAAGAGAAACACTCCCTGCTGAGCAGGGAGCCTAACTTAGGCTGGTTCCCAGGACCCTAGGATCATGACCTGAGGCAAAGGCAGAGACTTAACCAACAGCCCTGAATTTTAGATATTTTTGGTCAACTTCTCAAAAAACAACTAACTCTTTAGTCAGTAGTAAAGAAATAAAGTGAGTTTTCCTTAACAATGCAAATTCATTGCAATCTCTTGCTCAATCTCTTGTGGATAGTCCTATGTTTGTTTTCAGGTGACTTCAATAGACAAGATTAATTTGTTTACAGACTTTATTCTCTATGCCCAATACTTTAGGGGCATATCCTGTATGTATGGTAATTTACCATGACATTTTTTTTTAATTTACCATGACATTTTAAACATTTTTGAAAAAAAAATCTATATGGATCAACATTAGGAGATACACCTTTAAATAGGTATTATTTCAACCACAGCCTTTTGAATCAAGGTTCACCAATGCCTGATGAAACAGATTCCCACTTCTCAGACTACAGCACATTTCAGGACAGAAGCACACTGAGATGTTGGTGGAAAACATAAGTATGCCTTTATTTATTTTTTTAAAGGATTTTATTGATTTATTTGAGAGAGAGGGAGACAGAGAGTACAAATGGGTGGAGGGGCAGAGGGAGAGCAGGGAACCTGAAACAGGGCTCTATCCCACAACCTCAGGACCATGACCTGGGCCAAAGGCAGAAGCTTAGCTGACTGAGCCACCCATGCACCCCCATGATTATGCCTTTAAATTAACAAATTATGATAAAGCATCTTTATCAACCCAAGTCATCAGTTGTTGAAATGGGAGCAATTTCATTATAAAAGGGGGAACCCAGGTACTAGGAGAAGACTGTAGGTCTGCTGAACAGAGACAGCTACATAATATAATGAAAAGATTTATAGAAGTAGGGCTCTTCTTGGTACAGTCTAATAGAGGAACTGGTTTTACAACTGTGTTTGATGTCTCTGAATTAAACAACAGGTCTTAAAAACAGGTTTATAAGAACTGGTTCTTAAACAGTGAAAGCTAGATTGCACCACAGGCATTTCTGAAGAGTAAACTACCTCTTACCTTGAGTTGAATATACACAGGGTGAGTGAGCCAAAATATTTCATATGCTTTGCTGGTCTTCACCATATAAATATGACTTAGGCAGTGAGCCACCTCAGTTGTTACAAATGATTTAAACATAAGCCAAATAATGTGTTCTTATGAACACAGCTTGGCCACTACTTTTAGATGAATGGGCATATCCTTTTTTTCCCTTTGATGGCTAACTTCTAGGTTTTCCTTGGTACTGTTACAAGCCAAAATCTTATTGTATTACCTTTCTAGGACCTTGGCAAGAATGGTCACGATGGGGAGAAGTTGAGAGTAATCAGAGGCTTCTTGACCAATTGAAATGCAATAAAAGCCTGGGGCCAAAGAGACCTGGAGGCGGTTATAAAGAAAAGGAAGCATGCCTCCTTGTTTAGGTGCAGAAAAGTTACAGCACTGGAGAGAGAGAGAAACAGAAGACAGAGTGAGCTAGATATAGCTATACTGTCACCAAATCATCACTGAATTCTCTACGCATGGCTTCAAATTGAGGTGTATGTGTGCGCATGTGCATGTGTGTACCTGTGCATGTGAGAGGAAAGATCCATTAGGGAGAAGGAAGGGGGAGAGGCGGCAGGACAAGGAAGGAGGAAGAGGAGAAGCCAAAGAAGAGAAGGAACAAGAGGAGGAGGGGGAGGAGGAGGAGATATACCAGGAGAAAAAACTATGAAAAGCACATGGTACAGTCCCTGCCCACCCCAGGGGATCATTTCCGGTTCCCTTACTGTCTTTTGCAAAGATACAAAGAGCGAGACAAAACACATAAATATACAGACTTGCATTTATGAATGTGTATTATGCACTTAAGAACAATTCATAACAGAGACCATATATAAAAGTAGAGAGTCATGTAGGAATGGGAGCATGACTGCCTTACTTCATTCTTCTAGATAATGACAAAATTTTCCACTTGTCAATAGCTGGGTACTGAAGTCTGGGAATAGTAAGGACATCATTAAGTGAGTAAACAGAGAACGGGGGGGGGGGGGGGGAATGGAGATTTCTTTTCTGATTTTATTTCCTCCCTATCAACAACTATGGAGATTCTTATCGCAGCTGACCTTTGTTCCTACGCTTTAGACTTGGAGGAGACCATTATTTCTCAGTCACTGAAAACTTCTCTTCTGCAGCTGTTTTCCCTAAGCGGGGGCAGGCAAGGTTGTGGGAGTCCTGACAACAGGGCAGGGGAGGCAGCAGGTGCTGGTGTCAGTAAAGGCCCTGCCTGGTTTTCCCGCTGAGAACTCAGGCCATGGCTGAACTAGAGGGGGTATGTGCAGGCGCATATGCTTGTGTGTGTGTGTGTGTGTGTGTGTGTGTGTGTGTGTGTGTGTGTTGCAAAATACAGTTTCTTGGGTTTAACTAGATTTGATTTCAGCTTCTCAGTGAGCCGGTATTTTCACGGCAAATCAACAATAACTTTCCGCAGTTCTTTCTTCTCTGCAGGTAGGAGGGTAGATCACGTTGTGCCTGCATTCTTTGGGATCAGAAAAAATCATTTCACTTTCTCTTCTGTCCCTAGCTATTTCTTTCCTCCGAAATCTCACTGTCCTTGACAAAAATATAATATTTCACAATGGTAATCCAATAGTATGGAAGCTTGTTATGTCTTAGCAACATCTGTGATTATGTTCTATTCATACAGTATCTTTATTTAGGCCAGACATTCACAGGGAAAACTTCCAGTCAATCCCAGATAGATACCAAGAAACATCCAAGGTACATTAACCTGATGGGCTCATCAAGCTACCAGGATTATTAAACTGAATGGGAAGATACCAAGTTGTAAATCAGGTTAGAATTCTTTTCTTGGATATGGTACTGACTTTTTTTTTATTATTAAGTCAGTGCATGTGTTAGGACCTCATACTCTTCTGTAAATGTAGGCCTTGGAATAGAAAAGACTGTGTGTGTGTGTGTGTGTGTGTGTGTGTGTGTGTAATTAGGAAATTGGAGACATTATTTCTTAGAACTGGCACATGGACATTTCACTTCCCTGTTTCCTTCTTCTTCTTAGCATTGTGGGGACTGTCATACCCCACTCTAAGTATTACTAAAAAGGCATCTGAATCCATTCAGTTTCAGTGATTCATCCGGCTCCAGTTTATAAGCCTGGATCATCTGGCTCATACCTGTGATGTAACAACTAAACACGAACATCTGGGAAAACGGTGTACATGCAGGCCAGTGTAATTTTGCACAAGCAGCTGCTTTGGTGGCCACAGTGTGTGTTTTTCTACTAAATTGTTGTTGGAAGGCCTTTCTGCTAACCTTTGAATTCAAGGATGACACAGAGTTCCTGGATAATTGAACTGTTAACTCCTGAGCATGGTAACTGCGTCCACATTTTTGAGTCATTGGAAATGAGTCCACGTAGGTGTGAATTTAATCTAAAACTCAAACCTGGATAGGCCTGAATTTAAACCTGAGTAGGCTTGAAATTAAGTCTAGTAGAACTGAAACTGATTTCTTATTTGCATATGCAATTGGAGTTAGTGATTCTGGATGTCCAGTGTACCTATATAGATTCAAAGGAAAAAAAAAAGATCCAAAGGAAAATGATGGGTTGAGTACACAGTAAAAACTGGTGCTTTGTCACTCACTCCTCAACCTCATTATTTTCATGTCTTGCTGATTATTTTCATAAGTGCCTAATTAGAAATAGAGAAATAAGGTCACAAGTTAATTTTGAATCATTAAAATATTTGAGTCCCTTGAATACATAAAGGCAAAGAATTTCATTTCTTACTTGTATGTGGGAAGGAGTTATATTTCCTTCAGTTCTGAATGGCATACTTTACATAAGTGAAGTGATGCCAAGTCTAAATATTATTCTTAGGATTCCTTGGGATTCAGGTAAGACTCAAGTGTTATTGAGCAATATCAGTGGTCATTAGGCATTACATGATGTGATACAGAGAATTTTGAGGCTGCCAGGGACTTCCAGTGACTATGTAGGAAGGACAGTTAATATTTATTTAGTGTGTGCTCTGGGCAGACCTGCGCTGGGAACTTAACCATACATTTTCACAATCAATCCTGACAGCAGCTCTCTAAGAAGGAGATAGCATTACTCTAATCGCATATATGAAAAAATAAAGAAATTGATGTTTGTGAAGCTATAAAAATGTACCCACATAGGGACCCTCAGAATCATGCACATTCACTATTACTATGTTGTTGTTGTTGTTGTTTTTTGCCACTCAGGCATTCGTATGTGTATCACATTTTTTCTCAACTAACTCTAGAATAGAAAAGATATTCACAATTATAAAATGGAAGAACAACTCAGAAATATCAGTATGGGTATAAAATTTATGTGGAACCATCAAAGGAATGTTAACAGTAATAAGCACTGATAAACAATCAAGTCTAGTTTTTGGTCAATTATTCCAGAGAAGGGAATATTTTACATCCTCAATAGAATTCTTAGGAAACCTCACTGCAATGTGAAATTTCATTTTCAGGGCCAGTGATTGCACATATGTTAGTCATGTATGTTGATGATGCCATACTGACTGCCCTTCATCATTGAATCCCTTTTTGCACATTTTTAGTCTTTGCCTATTTTATTGGACACACACTATTATAATACAGTAGGAGAGTACTATTATTATTATCATCATTATTTCTAGTATAGGAGACTATTTATTCTAGAGTGAGAGCAAGTGACAGAGAGCAAGAGCAGGGGGGAGGTTGGGCAGAGGGCGAGGGAGAAGCACACTCTCCTCTGAACCTGACCTGAGGCTCAATCCCAGGACCCTGGGATCACTACCTGAACCAAAAGCAGACATTTAACAAACTGAGCCACTCAGGCACCCCTCTGATATAGGAGACTATTCACTACATACTTTGTTATATGTACCTGTTAGTTGGCCTAAGGCATACTTATCTCTTCAAAGTGATTCCATTATTTTTCATAAAATTAAATCTGTATTCTAACCTAGAAGAACATTAAATATATTAAGTGCATACCACAAAATATGTACTTAAAATTAGTTTTAGAGAGTAAAACTTTCTTAATATTTCAAACTTAATTTCTGTGGAAGCCAGACCAAGTATCATTGGAAACAATATATCTGAATTATCTCAATTCTCTAAACCCAGAGTGAGTAAAATGTTCTTTCTCTGACATTGTGGCATAAGCAAGAAATATTTACTGTTTTCTAAAAATGTAAAAATTGAAAAGGAAAATAGTATATTAATCAAATTAAAAGTGATGTGCAGTATGGATCTGCATTAGTTTCCAATTTCCTTTCTAAGAAGGAGCATCAGGAGCCCTTACATGAGGTGGTAGGAAATGTCTTGGTCCTGATTTCCTTTCATTCCTATTTATTAGGTTCATCCATTTTGTATCTCCCATTGTCATAATAAATTTAAGATCTAATTTTTGTATATTTAAGGTTTAAAGTACAATGATTTGACTCATTTGGAAATGTTTGTGAGGACCTACCCTGCTACTGGTATGGTCTTAGCCTCAGAGACCAGCATGCACAGCTCTGGAACTCCAGTGGACTTGAGATGATTGCAATCACAGTGTCCTTTCTTCTTTCTTTCTTTCTTTCTTTCTTTCTTTCTTTCTTTCTTTCTTTCTTTCTTTCTTTCTTCTTTCTTTCCTTTCTTTCTTTCTTTCTTTCTTTCTTTCTTTCTTTCTTCTTCTTTCTTTCTTTTTTAAGATTTTTATTTACTTATTCATGAGAGACAGAGAGAGAGAGAGTCAGAGACACAGGCAGAGGGAGAAGCAGGCTCCACTCAGGGAGCCCAACGTGGGACTCGATCCCAGGACTCCAGGATCATGCCCTGGGCTGAAGGCAGGTGCCAAACCACTAAGCCACCCAGGCATCCCTACAGTGTCATTTCTAGAAGGAGCAGAGAGGTTACATTTTGAATTGAAAATGTTTCATTTTCTGGGGCATCTGGGTGGCTCAGTAGGTTGAACATCTGATTCTTGGTTCTGCTCAGGTTGCAATCTCAGGGTCAGGAGATCGAGCTTCGCCTGGGGCTCTGTGCTCAGCACAGTCGGCTTGAGATTTTCCCTCTCCTTCTCCCCCTGACTCTCCCCCTGCTTGCTCTCTCTCTCTCTCAAATAAATAAATAAATAAATAAATAAATAAATAAATAAATAAATCTTTAAAAAGATTTACCTTAAAAAGAAATTATACGTTGGGATGCCTGGGTGGCTCAGCAGTTGAGCGCCTGCTTTTGGCTCAAGGAATGATCCCAGGGTCCTGGGATTGAATCCCGCATCAGGCTTCCCCTAGGGAGCCTGCTTCTCCCTCTGCCTGTGTCTCTGCCTCTCTCTGTGTCTCTCATGAATAAATAAATAAAATATTTTTTAAAAAAGAAATTATACCTTAAAAAGAGAACAAAAACATTTCCTTTTCTGAAGGAAGTTCTGTAATAACTCCTTTGGATTCAGAGAGGCAAGGTTACTGCTATTCACCTGACTTGTTGTACCTAACTACTTTTCATTGAGGCTTTCACATAAATTGACCATTTCATTTCTTTTCAAGTTAGTCAATTGTCTTTGGCATTCCACATAGTCATTTTCACCTAAAGAGGAAGCCACCAGGGCAATGTTATAATTGGGAGGACACTCCCACACTCCTGAGTAGAAAAAGCCCATTGCAAGCTCAGATATGCTAGCATAGCATTTGGCTCACTTTCCTTCTCTTTATTGGCATAATTTACAATAATGCAAAAAGCATGTAATAAAGACCAAGGAGAGTTGAGATGAAAGTGCAAAGAGCAAACACTGGACAGAAGGACAAAGAGAGTGAAAAATAATTCTCTAAGAATTAAGTAGGACATGTCCAGACAGCAAATCAACTGTTCAGTGATTTTTTTTTTCCCCTTCCAGTCTTAGAGGCCCTCCAGGTGGCAAGATGAGATGTGTGTCAATGGTGAGGACCAGAAGCCTCCTTTGAGCAGCAGTCATTCGAATTCAAGATTTTGGGGGCACTCATTGGATAACAGGTACTAAAGCCATCAAGGAGAATACCAAGATTCTGGCTCTGGTTTGGGGCCCGTGCGGATGTTTAGCAAACATTCAATGGGTTGAATATGCAAATCATATGGCATGTTAGAGGTCAAAATATACTTAAGAGAAAAAAAGAAAAGCAGAGTTGGCGGCCAGGATGGAGTGGGCTGCGACTGTCAGAGATGCACACCTGCCAGGAAGGGCATCCCAGATGGGAAAAAAAAAATAAATTCAACCACTGGCTGAGTATTTACTATACACTGCCATTCTACCAAAACTCATGGCCTCTCTCAACAGCAGCTCACATTTGTAGAAGGGGTACACACATGGATTGACAGGGACAGAGAATGAATGAACACAGGGAAGAGAGCCATGGACTATCTCATAAGCAAATAATGAAGGGCTATATAAAGTCTTCTGTAAGGATTTTCTCTGTATAATATTCCTCAGAATTGTAGGATTCACAAAACTACTCCTAAGTAAGGTCTATGGCTCAGAAGGAAGTAGGTTCCTAGGGCAAATCAGGGCATTACTTTTAACAGCCTGGGTAAATTCTAGCTCAGGTTAAGCACTGGAAATTATTTGGAAATACTTTATTGGTATTTAAATCTTGCTCTAAATTTGTACAGTTCTTACTGTGTATATATATATTCAGTATATATATATTTGTACAGTTCTTACTATACATATATTCATATTAGGGATAATTTATTTAATATAAAATAGCCCCTTTTACTCAAGTACAGAATTCTGAAGAAATTCCAAGCCTGTGCAAAAATAAATTGTGATCTATATTGGTATATAAACTTGAGTCTTGAAGACCAGTCTCTTATGGGCTGCTCATTTGCTTCCTGAGTTGGAAAAGTCTTTAAGCTTGAATTACCATGTAAGATTTGTACCAACCCATGAGAAAACGAGTTTTGTTAGTTAAAATACTTCATGTTGTACAATGAGAGTCTCTGTCCCAAAGCCTAAAAGAAGTCAGTTGAATAATCATTTGTCGAATGAAGAAATCAATGTGACCACATTTCACAAATTACATTTACCTTTTGCAGCCCCCTTTTCATAAATTGAAGTCTATGTGAAAATAAATCCATTAATAAATTCAAATATTAAAACTTCTACTCTCCATGCCCCTTCATATCTCTCAGGTTCATTCCTTCAAATACCCTAACCGTATCAATCCTGGCCTTCACTATGAAACCACAGTATAGGTTAATCTAATCTCTGCCCACTACATGCCTGCACCTGTACAAGAGAATGTGGATCCAGAAAACACACGATTAAACTCACTGGTACCTTTTTATATTCTGGTTATAAACCTCAGGTGAGGGATCCCTGGGTGGCACAGCGGTTTGGTGCCTGCCTTTGGCCCAGGGCACGATCCTGGAGACCCGGGATCTAATCCCACGTCGGGCTCCCGGTGCATGGAGCCTGCTTCTCCCTCTGCCTGTGTCTCTGCCTCTCTCTCTCTCTCTCTGCGTGACTATCATAAAAAAATAAAAATAAAAAATAAACCTCAGGTGAGATTTAATTCTGTTTGGAATTCATAACTTATATGCCTTGTCATTTACTCTTCCTTGAACATATGCTTTATATTTTCATTTTTTTCCTTGAATCTCCAATGCTGCTCTCATTAACATCACTCTCATTGAAGAATCAAAGCAATGAGCTCAGAACTTGTTAAGCTGCTGTCATCACAAGTGCTCACTCACCTGTCTGTGTCCTTCTTTCCTGCTGCTGTGAATAGACTGTCCTTGCTCCCAGCCCAGCCCTGTCCTTCCACCTGCACACTGGATACCATCCCTCTCATCTAACCAGGATAGTGCTTCAGTGATTTTTTTTCTTTCCTTTCCTTAGTGACTGTTGTTGCTTGGGAAAAAACCTGCCCAGTCAGAGATTATATTTCCAAGTTCTCACATCTAATTATGACCACTAGTCTATTTCTTGCCAATGGAATATGAGTAGAAGTAATCTGTACTTCTCAAAAATTTCCCTTGGGCATCATTTCTTTTTCCTCTCTACCAGTGGGGTGATGGTACCAATTGGCAAGCCTCGATCAGCCTATGTCCCTTAGTGGCTGTGTGAAACCCTTTCCCTGAGATTTCCCTATTCCCCAGTATGGATCAGACTTTAATGGACTGAGAAATTTCTATTAATTTAAGCCAGTAAGATTTTGCATTTGAGTTTCAGCTCTGGTCACTTAGGGGCTGTGTTTTTCTGTAGTAGCAACAGTATTGCCCTAATTAATACACCAATCTATTAGCTGATGACTCAGACTTATATATATACATTCTGAGCTTCTCTCCTAAATCCCGCCCCTGAATATTCAACTCTTTTGGACATTTCCACTTGGAGGTCTGCTAGGCACCCTCA
Source organism: Nyctereutes procyonoides (assembly GCF_905146905.1). Taxonomy (NCBI): domain Eukaryota; kingdom Metazoa; phylum Chordata; class Mammalia; order Carnivora; family Canidae; genus Nyctereutes; species Nyctereutes procyonoides. The sequence continues at coordinate 41,381,232 of NW_026575049.1, read as the reverse complement.
GCTTACCATTTCCAAAGTTCCTGATAAACACCCTCTAAAACACCTCCTCCACAAAATTCCTTGTCTGTGTTAAAACAAACAAACCCAGAAATTTCTCCTTTTTTCGTTCTTAAAAGATTTTATTTATGTATTTGAGAAAGAGAGAGAGAAGAGTGAGAAAGGGAGCATGAGTAGGGGGAGAGGCAAAGGGAGAAGGAGAAGCAGACTCCTCGCTGAGCAGGGAGTCTGATGCTGCCTGATCCCAGCACCTGGGATCATGACCTGAGCCAAAGGCAGATGCTTAACCAACTGAACCACACAGGCACCCAAAATACAGAACTTTTAAAAGGCAACTCCATTTTCCCAGTGGCTCAGAGAAGATAGCTTACAGTCACCCTAGATTCTTCTTTTTCTCCCACTCTCCAAGTCTGGTGTTTCAGATAATAATGTTCATTCTACCTTTGAAATACACCCATAATTCAAATATACTCAGAATCCAATCACTTTTTACCATCACTACTTCCCCTACGTAGACGCAAACTAGCATCATCTCTCATCTGGTTGATTTTAAAGGCTTCCTAACTTGCATCTCTGCTTTTGTCCCTGCTCTCCTAAACTCCATTGTCAAGGCAAGAACTGGAGAAATCCCGTTTAAATAAAAGTCAGTTGGTCTCATTTATTTCTGTTCAAGCTTTTCAAAGATTTCCCATCTTAGCGCAAATGTCAATGTCCTTGTCAGGGCCTCCAGAGCCCTCAGTGCAATGGCCCCCATTTCTTCCCAGATCCCCACTTCTGAATTCCATAACCTTTATTATTTATTTCTCTTGTGGCTTCTATCACATTTGAGGCATTTTCAATGTATGCACAGCCTACAAAAATGGAAAGAAATTTCTGTTCTCATTTCAGTTCTGTCACTTAGAAGCTGAATAACTTTTGATCAATTTTCTTGTAGCTTTGTGGCACTTCATATGTCCTGTATCTAAATGAGGATGGGGGGAATAGTGCTCATCATATAGGATGCAGTAACTAAAGAAAACATACTGAAAGCTCTACATTCATGTTGACATCATATTTAACATCACCACCACCACCCCACCACCATCATCATCACTGTCATTCATCACTCTCATTCATCATCATGATCATCATTACCTCCATCCATCATGATCACCACCACCATCCATTATGATTATCACCACCATCCTCACCATCATCATGATCACCCACCACCACCCATCATCACCATTACAATCATCACCACCATTATCACCATCATCATTGTTCTACAGCACAGAGTCTAGTTTAGCCTCCAGGATCAAATTACCTGTACTCAAAACTCAACTAGCTGGCTGACCTTGGGCAAGTTCTATAACTCTTCTGTCTATAGTTTCCTCATTTTTCAAAGGGCTCTACAAATAATATCTATAATCTTAAGGTGTCAAAAGTATTTAATGAGATGGTAGATACAATCTTTGAGAAGGAGCCTATCTCATTGCATGTCATCAGCAAATGTTAGCTATGGATAGTCTATTGATTCTATAATGGTATATAGTTCCCAAGGGCAAGGTTCATATGATCTATTTCCTGCGACAATGAGTGCTTAGCACAGAGTCTCAAAAAGTTAAATAAATACTTGAGGCTTGGTTGTACAAATAAATGATTGAATGGATGGATGAAGAAAATATAGGTCAAAGATAGGCAGACCATAATATAGCACACATTCAATTTCAAACTAATGTTGTCTCCTTAAGATGTTTTCAAGTTTTAAGGCTGATAAAGAGAACTTTAGAAGAGAGAATGGAGATTCAGAGGCATGTATGCTCTGTTTTGCCTTGTACACACTGGGAATCCAGAGAAAACAGTTCTCTGTGAACTGTCTGGGCCAGAGTTCAGACTGTTGATGCAGCTGATGAGATATTCTCAGAGTGAACCCTTAATAAATGAGATCTGCACAAGCATGCCTTTATAGTGATCTTTGGAGAGAAAAATTAAAACTCAAAAAGCAGGATGCCTGGGTGGCTCCAGTGGTTGACCTCTGCCTTCGGCTCAGGGTGTGATCCCAGTCTGGGGATCAAGTCCCACATCGGGCTTCCTGCAAGGACCCTGCTTCTCTTTCTGCCTCTCTCTGTGGGTCTCATGAATAAATAAATAAAATAAAAAAAAATAAAACTCAAAAATCTTTAAGGAATTCTTCAGATCAAAAAATCAGTAGAAAGTGGATAAAGACACTTGGGTGAAGATTGGTGTTTTATACTCCACTTCCTTTATTTTCAGGCTTGGGTTTAGTCAGATTTCTATTTCCGGTATGGTAAGCAGTTCTAGAATACTAAACAAAATATACATTTGCAAGGGTATTCTTCATTTCCAACTGTTTCTAGAAGCATTTCTGCCATGATCCTAAAGAGTAGCAGAATGAATATGCCATCCCCAAATACGCCACTTGGGTACATTGATTATTTTGAGCTGTGGACATTTGAAAAACAGCAGATGCAGGAAGAGGCTTTCTCTGAACTCCCTTTATCTGCCAAAAGACAGATTCTCCAAAAGGAAATTGACTGCCATACATCTTCCTGGGAGTTTCATCAACCAGGAAAGATTGACTTGTTACGGAAAAGGAGACCAGAAGCTGACACCAGACAAACTGTGTCATGAAACTATCATCTCCCATCACTTATTCTAAGGGCCCATTCATCTTCCCTAATAGTCCTAACCCCTCAGGTTATATCTCCCCTTCCCTTTTCCTACAAAGATGGCAGTTCATCCAGGCAGCCACCCTGGTGAGAGACTCATTTTTCCCTGGATAGCTCCCATGTTTGCATGAGGCACATGTGTTAATAAGCCTGTTTTTCTATTGTTAATCTTTTATTATAGAGGTCTCTGCTAAAACCTCAGAAGGGTAGAGGGAAAGTGATTTTCCCTTCCCTACCAAGCCTTGAAGTTCTCCTATTTATTGGGCCCTTAAAGCTTAGCAAGTGCACAGTCTCACTTTATAAATATTTGTTGAATTGGTGAATGGGTGGGCCTTATACATATTAATGGGATGCTATTCAGAAGTTCCCGGGAGGTTGTCTTTTTGCTTTCTGAGTGCTCTGCATTTCAGAATTGAGACATAACACAATAGAGCTCAAAGGAGAGAGAACCTCTGCTCCCACACCTGACATCACAGGGCCAGAGGAGGGTAATACAGGATGTAGGTGCATGTCTCTTGTATACAATTGTATTAGATTCAAGTCCTAGATTTTAATTAAGCCTTTTGGAAAGACACATAAAGTTCTTTATTCCAAGTCTTTTACACAGGAAAACTGAGGCTCTGAAAAGCTTAGTGGTTCAATATCTGAAGACAGAATCTTATTTTTAAATATACCAATAGAGGGGCATCACAATGCCAGATTTCAGGTTGTACTACAAAGCTGTGGTCATCAAGACAGTGTGGTACTGGCACAAAAACAGACACACAGATCAATGGAACAGAATAGAGAACCCAGAAGTGGACCCTCAACTTTATGGTCAACTAATATTCGACAAGGGAGGAAAGACTATCCACTGGAAGAAAGACAGTCTCTTCAATAAATGGTGCTGGGAAAATTGGACAGCCACATGCAGAAGAATGAAACTAGACCACTCTCTTGCACCATACACAAAGATAAACTCAAAATGGATGAAAGATCTAAATGTGAGACCAGATTCCATCAAAATCCTAGAGGAGAACACAGGCAACACCCTTTTTGAACTTGGCCACAGTAACTTCTTGCAAGATACATCCACGAAAACAAAAGAAACAAAAGCAAAAATGAACTATTGGGACTTCATCAAGATAAGAAGCTTTTGCACAGCAAAGGATACAGTCAACAGAACTCAAAGACAACCTACAGAATGGGAGAAGATATTTGCAAATAACATATCAGATAAGGGCTAGTTTCCAAAATCTATAAAGAACTTATTAAATTCAACACCAAAGAAACAAACAATCCAATCATGAAATGGGCAAAGGACATGAAGAGAAATCTCACAGAGGAAGACATCGACATGGCCAACATGCACATGAGAAAATGCTCCGCATCACTTGCCATCAGGGAAATACAAATCAAAACCACAATGAGATACCACCTCACACCAGTGAGAATGGGGAAAATTAACAAGGCAGGAAACCACAAATGTTGGAGAGGATGCGGAGAAAAGGGAACACTCTTACACTGTTGGTGGGAATGTGAACTGGTGCAGCCACTCTGGAAAACTGTGTGGAGGTTCCTCAAAGAATTAAAAATAGACCTGCCCTACGACCCAGCAATTGCACTGTTAGGGATTTACCCCAAAGATTCAGATGCAATGAAATGCAGGGACACCTGCACCCCGATGTTTCTAGCAGCAATGTCCACAATAGCCAAACTGTGGAAGGAGCCTCGGTGCCCATCGAAAGATGAATGGATAAAGAAGATGTGGTCTATGTATACAATGGAATATTCCTCAGCCATTAGAAACGACAAATACCCACCATTTGCTTCCACGTGGATGGAACTGGAGGGTATTATGCTGAGTGAAGTAAGTCAATCGGAGAAGGACAAACAGTGTATGTTCTCATTCATTTGGGGACTATGAATAATAGTGAAAGGGAATATAAGGGAAGGGAGAAGAAATGTGTGGGAAATATCAGAAAGGGAGACAGAACATAAAGACTCCTAACTCTGGGAAATGAACTAGGGGTGGTGGAGGGGGAGGAGGGCGGGGGATGGGGGTGAATGGGTGACGGGCACTGAGGGGGATACTTGACGGGATGAGCACTGGGTGTTATTCTGTATGTTGGCAAATTGAACACCAATAAAAATTAATTTATTAAAAAAATAAAAAATAAACCTAGAAAAAAAATAAATATACCAGTAGATTTCAATATTAAAAGCACCACTCTTGGGATGCCTGGGTGGCTCAGTGGTTAAGCGACTTCCTTTGGATCAGGTCGTGATCCCGGGGTCCTGGGCTCGAGTCCCACATCGGACTCTCCACAGGGAACCTGCTTCTCCCTCTGCGTATGTCTCTGCCTCTCTCTGTGTGTCTCTCGTGAATAGAGAAATAAAATCTTTTAAAAATATATTTAAAAAAATAAAAGGACCACTCTTGTTTATCAACCTTCAATTTGCAGAACGTAGCTTTTCAGATAGCAAAGCAACTCTCTACTGACATGAAACTGGTATCTTGGCTAAAAAGAGAGAAAAGCATATAATTCCGCATTAAGCATTCACACCACCGCATGATCTTCGTTAGCCCTGTCTGAGAAGAGGGCTCTGGATTTTTGTCGAGGACTGTCTTTAAAAACAAAACAAAACAAAACAAAACAAAACAAAACAAAAACGAAGGTCGTTTAGACTTTAAGACTTTCAAATACAATAATAAGATTATCAAGTCAATGATACTACAAGTGCTGACTTTTTAGAGGCAGAAATTTTGGGTTGAAATCTCACTCTAAAATTAAGGGTCAGTGGTTGTACAATGCAGGTTTCAAAGGGGAACTTAAAATATGAATATGATAAAAATATGTACAAAATAAATAGTGCGAAATGTCAGTTCTAAACCTTCTGTTAGGAGGGGCTCAGTAGTACCTAACGGGGAGCCCTTCCCTGCTCCCAGTGCACAGCCGCCTGGATCCCCCTGAGCTGAGGCCTGTGGGGAGAGGGCTGGCGCCACCCTGTGGTGCGAGGGAGCCACTGCCACCCACGGACACATCACCTCCTCTGGGTCAGCCTCCACTCCGCTTCTGGCAAGTGGGGTTGATACCCTAAACCTTCTGGAGTCGTGTGCTAGGGTATGGAGATCCCCGCCTGCTCCTCCACCCAGAAGCTCCTGGGGGCTCAACGCTTCACAACCTCGCTTAGCTCCAAGTCCTGTGTGGTAAGCCACCAAGTTAAATCCCAGGACCTCCAGAGCTTCCCAGGGCAGGAGGCAGGGGTATAAGAACAGCCTTGCTCTAGGCACGGTGACCCTGAGCTTCCCTGCAGAGCTCACATTACTGTTTTTAAACGTGCACTTTCTCTTAAGCTAAATTCTAAAGTTCTTGGTGAGTGTGAGTGATGCCAGGGGTACTGACTGGCTTGATGACTGTTTGACGCAGGGTTAGTGCCGTTACAGGACTCCACTACATACACTAATATTCCAATAGACCCCTTCAGCTCAGAGGGCAGAGAAAAAGATTCAAGTTTCTCTGAAAGAGTCTATAAGAGCCTCGTAAACACTTCTGTGCTACTATGGGACGGTCATGCTCAAATCAGGTAACTATAGTAAATGAACGTATTTAGAAATCCTGTCATGTGATTGGATTTCCAAAGTATTTGGGTAGAAAAAAAAGGAGATGTGAGATCATAAAATATGAACCAGGCATCACTGGAGGGAAACATTTCATGTGGAACTGTGCATGTCTGTCCTGCCACTGACACAACCATGGAAAAGCCTGGGGCCCATATTCCTGAGGCAGGAGAGCTGTCATCTATCTAATACATACTAAGTGATATTTATTCTAGGCACTGTGCTAGGAACTAAGGATAAACAAGTGAATCAAATCAATCATCCTTATCTTCACAGAGCTTTCGGGGGGGGGGGGAAGTAAAATGATTAAGTGCTAAGACAGAGAGGTATCAAAGGGCATAAAACAGGACTCTAATTAGTCCAGAAAGGCAGGTGTCAGGTAAGACACCCTTGCATCAGTTACCTTTGAGCAGAGACCCTAGGAGGAATTAACAAGGTGAAGGGCAGAGGGAGAAAGCACAGAATGTGTAAAGGTCCTGAGGTGAGAGAGAGCCTGGGATTTTGGTCAGAGTTCATAGAGCATTGGTACTGGAGGTTGGGGGAGTGAGGTAGTAGGAGTGAAAGGCAGAGGTCAAATCAGGTAAGTCGCTGAAGGATTTTAACTCGATAGAGACATGATCTTGCCTTCGGTTATTTCATGGGTACAGTAATGGGTGAGGTCCTTTCAGGACTCAGGGGTTGAGGTCCTAGTCATAGGGTCCTTTGAAAAAAAATGGTTCAGTCAGGTCCTCATCAGCATGAAGGCATAGCTTACTTCCTTCTTGTTTGCTTTTTTATTTATTTTTATTTTTATTTTTTTAAGTTCATGAGAGACACAGAGAGAGGCAGAGACACAGGCAGAGGGAGAAGCAGGCTCCATGCAGGGAGCCGGAGGTGGGACTTGATCCTGGGTCTCTAAGATCAGGCTCTGCGCTAAACCGCTGAGCCACCTGGGCTGCCCTCTTGTTTTGCTTTAGGGGAAAGATGAAAAGATTGCTTTTAAAACTGTGTCTTTCATCTTCCATTTATATAAAAGAGTACTTTTGTAAATGTGAGAAAATGTTGATAATCTTTAACTACAATAACATAGATTTATAAAAGTAAAGTGATACTAGAGTCTATGATTTCCAGGTACTCTGGGCAGTAAGATCCCAGAAATGTAGATTTATCATTCATCTTCTTGTTTATAATGCACATTCTTTTAAAAAATCTTTTTAATATTTATTTATTTTAGAAAGGGAGGGAGGGGAGAGAGAGAGAGAGAGAGAGAGATAGCATAGTAGTGGGAAGCGCAAAGAGAATCTAAAGCAGACTCGGTGCTGAGCCCAACAGAGGGCTGGATCTCATGACTCTAAGATCACCGCCCAAGCTGAAACCCAGAGTCAGATGCCCACCTGCTGTGCCACCCAGGCACCGTGATGCGCAATTGTTTTTAAATTGTTTTTAAAAGCATTATGTGACTCAAACTCCTAGAAATTATTGTCTGCATGTGTCCTTGCCCTATTATTATTTCACCAAACTTGTAGAACTGGCCTGATTTGCTTACTGCAAATAAAACTTTATTCTGCTATGGCTTTTTTTTTTTTTACATTCCCTAAATTATCCTCTACTGTTATATGTAAAGGCCCTTGAGAAAATAACCGGCCATTTACGGGTAACTGGTCCCCAACTTGAGGATGGGCTGAAACCAATGTTAGCATGGACAGGCTGTTTAAATGCCTTCTAGACCCTTTTTGATTGGTAAATTTGGATACATCTGTTTGTTTTTAAACATTTCTTCATCTAAAATCCTTTGCTTACAAAATGGGTACAGGAATGTATAATGGATAATGGATACAAGAATGTCTGTCTCTTTGGGGCTTTGTGATAATCGACAAAGAAACAGATAAAGCGCCTTGCATGGAGCTTCCCATGTTGAGCTACACAGTTCTACAAAGTTATTATTCGTTGCTCCTTTCTTCCAGGGGAACCGAAGCCTATAACTTTAATGAAGATTTCCGGTGAATTTAGATAGGGAGGCAGATTTTTGGATGGCTCAATGATTCTTTTTAAGAAGACAGGACGTCCATACATTCAATACTGTCGCACTTTTGAAACACTAATGCTTTATAAAATATTAACTGAAGTACTCTGTGTCTTCTCCTAGGATCCTTCTCTAATTTTATCCTGGACTTGTCCCTGCGTCATTTTCAAAGTCTTAAGATGACTGGTCCTTATATGCACCGATTCAGGTGGAGAGTGTTTTTTATTTCTCTTTCTTTTTCTTTCTTTTCTTTCTTTCTTCTTTCTTTCTTTCTTTCTTTCTTTCTTTCTTTCTTTCTTTCTTTCTTTCTTTTTCTTTCTTCCTTCCTTCTTCTTTCTTTCTTTCTTTTTCTTTCTTTCTTTTTCTTTCTTCTTTCTTTCTTTCTTTCCTTTCTTCCTTCCTTCCTTCCTTCCTTCCTTCCTTCCTTCTTTCTTTCTTTCTTTCTCTTTTTTCTTTTCTTTTTTCCTTTCCTTTCCTTTCCTTTCCTTTCCTTTCCTTTCCTTTCCTTTCCTTTCCTTTCCTTTCCTTTCCCTTTCTTCCTCTCCTCTCCTCCCCTCCCCTCCTCCCCTCCCCTCCCCTCCCCTCCCCTCCCCTCCCCTCCCCTCCCCTCCTCTCCTCTCCTCTCCTTCTCTTCTCTTTCTCCCCTTGTGTCCTCTGTTGACACCTCGTGGATTCCCTACGTTAGAACTCTAAAAAAAAGAAATACGCTTTAAATCTTGAAATGCCCAGTGCTTAACGGTAGGAGTCATGTTTCGATATTCAAAAACTTTGGAGGAGAGAGAGAGAGAGAGAGAGAGAGAGAGAGAGAGAGAGAGAGAGAGAGAGAGAATTTCATTTCCTCAATATCGAAGGGAAAATTGAGCGACACCTGGTCTGCTTTTATGTTCTTTTCAGTTTCTGGCGATAAAGATGCTGGGACAGTAAGAGGCAGCGGGGCAGAGGCTCGGAGCGCGGGGGCGCGGGGGCGCGGGCGCGGGCGCGGGGGCGGGTGGAGGGAGCGGCGGGCGCTGGACGCCCTCCGAGGCCCACACGGAGGTTCGCGCTCCCTCTCCTTCCCCTTCCTAACCGCCGGCGGCCTGTAATTAGCGGAGCAAGTCGGTCTGAGCGAGGCACATCACCGGCTTTCCGCGAAATGATTATGTCGCTGCAGCTCTCGGACACGTGCGCCTCTAAGCCTGAGACACACAGAGATGTTTTTCTTTCTCGTGGCCGGGGGCGGGGGGGGGGGGAGAAGCGGGAGCGGCGGTGGTGCCGGGAGCAGAGCGGCGCCCGGCGCGGGGAGCCAGCGGGGCCCCCGGGGGCGTGGGAACGCGGCGCACAGCGCCCCGCGCAGGCCGCGCTCTGGCGACCCCAAGGGGCGGAGCGGAACGAGGCTCCCCTCGACCCCCCGCGCCGCCCCGCGGCCCCACGGTGCGCCCCGGCCCCCGCGGCTCCCGGGCCCGGCCCGCGGCGCCCCGTCGCCGGAGCCCGCGGGGGAAAGGGCCCCGTGTGGCTGGAGCGACGCCCGACGCGGCCTCCGGGGCGGGGACAGCCCGGGCACCTCGCGCCGTCCCGCCCAGAGCCGGCGCGTTCCGGGGGTGGGGGCCGGGGCGCGCGGTGCCGGCCGGAGCGGAGCGCGGCCCCGCGTCGCCCGCGGCTCGGGCAGGTGCGCGGCGCGTCGGCCCCGGTGCTCGCGCCCTCCCGCCCCGCGGCCCGGGCGCCGCGCCCGCCCCGCCCCGCCCCGCCCCGCCCCCGCCCGCCCGCGGGCCGCCCGGGGCAGGGCCTGCAGCTGCGGCCGGCGAGCGGCGCGCGGGGCATGGGCCGGCGGCCGGCGGCGGAGGGCGGCTGAGGGCGGCCGAGGGTGCGCGCCCGGCGGGGACCGAGCCGTCGGCGGCACAGAGCCGGCCCCGCGGCGGGCGGCGGGCGGCGGGCGGCGGCGGCGCTGCCGGGAGCGATGCGCTGAGCGCGCCGAGGGCCGAGCGCGGGGCTCGCCGGCGGCGCGGGGAGCCGACCCCATGGAGCCGGCGCGCACCGGGCGGAGCCTGCGGGCGCCGCCGCCGCCGCTGCCGCTGCCTCTGCCGCCGCCGCTGCCGCTGCCGCTGCTGCTGCTGCTCCTGCAGGTGGCGGGGCCGGCGGGCGCCCTGGCCGAGACCCTGCTGGACGCGTCGAGGGCCGTGGGCGCCAGCTCCAGCCCGCCCAGCCCCGCGAGCGTGGTGGCTCCCGGGACCGCGCCGTTCGAGGAGAGCCGGCTGCCGGTGTTCACCCTCGATTACCCCCACGTGCAGATCCCCTTCGAGATCACCCTGTGGATCCTGCTGGCCTCCCTGGCTAAGATAGGTGAGCGAGCTGGATCCACCCGCTGGGGTGGGGGCGATCGCGACGGGAGGCGCGGGTGGGCGTCCGAGCCCGCGAGGTGACCCGGGGTCGCGGCCACCCCCCCTCCCCGCGGACCGGGGCGGGGGCGACGACGCAGCTTCTGTTCGAAGGGGACCCCGGGAAGAGCATTTTCATGCGTTGCTTCCTAAGTGGACATTGGCCTTGAAATAGCCCCAAACTCTCAGCCCCTCACAGACCCCGCCGGGGCCTCGCTGCTTACCGTTGCCTCACATGCCCAGCGGGACACACCTGTTTGCCCAGGGAGGAGGCGACGGGGCTGAGGCTGTTGCACCGGGAGAGGGGCGCAGGCTAGCACGGAGGAGGCTGAAGCAGGAAAGCCCTGGATGCTCTGGGCAGACAGAGGCGCCTTGGCCACGACACAGACCCCGCCATGCACCTGACTAATGAAGTGCCTGGGAGGGGACCAGGGACAACCGAGTGCCTGCAGCTGCGACAGGAACACCCTGTCTCCTCCCTCCTTTGGGCCGAGGCTGTCACTCTCCAGGAAGCGTTTTCTTAGGTGACCCAGGCCAGTGAAACGAGATGCATATTTAAAGATAACCCACTTTCCAAACTATCTCTTTAACTTTCATTTGGAAAGCAGAGGCTCAGAATGTATTTTCTTATCTTCATAACCCCTTCCCCCCCACCCCCCACCCCCCCACACATAAACTTTTGTTGTGATCATGGGGCTTTACGTTATTTTTACTTGATATTTTAAATACTTTTTCATTTTAAAATATGTCAGCTACTGTTAAGATTCAAAGAAGTTATTGGGTCAAAAGAGCGTCTGCGTTATTGCATACATCTTCTGCATTTGTCCTGGGAAAGATCCTGTGCTGTTCAAGTAAGGCAGGTCCCCATAAAGGATGAAGACACCTTGCCTGTCATCCTCCAGCTTATTGATTGGCGGGGGAGATGTCACACACACCGGCCGCCGTAATACAGGGAAGTGCTAAGTAGTGTGACCCAGTCAGAAAAGATAATGTGGCAGTGTAGGAGGCAGAAATCACTGCCTCCTGCAAAGGAAGCATTTAAATGGGGTTTTCAGGGATGACCAGGATATGTCAGCTGGAGATGAAAGGGAACAACGTTCCAGAGAGAAATAAACAAGGCATTCATTGGGGGGGAAGGCACAAAGCAAGCAGAAGAGATGGTTTGTACCGGGGTGGAAGTTGAGGCAGGTAAGCTCCATGGCAGAATAAGCTAATTTGATTCTGTAAGTGCTGACCAAAGGAGGCACATGCTATGTTTAAGGACTTTGCAGTCTGCAATTGCCTGGCTTTGACATGGTTGTATTAGTTGTGTGCTTTAATTCCACCTGAGAAATAGAAGCAGAGGAAATGGATTTCCCCACCTATCCAGCAGGTATGCACATTTGCATGAACTTGTTGCCGGTAATGATAAGCTCAGGTACTATCTCCGCATATGGTCCTCACAACATGTGGGAAGAGCAGATATTAATACCCCCCCACACACACACACACTTGGTAGAGGTGGAAACTGAAACTCCAGGGAGTTTACATGAGGTGCCCACAGGTATACAAAGTGGGGAGCCCTGTCCACTCTCTCTCCCAGCCTCCATCACTGGCCTAGTGCTTGTGTGCCCTGTTTCCATTACTGCTTCTTGGTTGCCATTTCTATTCAATTACAACTCTTTGTTTTGTTCTTCGCTCTCAATTATTTTAATCTAATTAATTACACTAATAACAGCCGCTGGTAGGCACTTAAGTTCATTATCTCTAATTTTCACAACCATCCTGGGTAAGGATGATTACCCCGTTTCCTATGCAGGGAAGCAGAAGTGGGGAGGTTACCTTGCTGGTGGGTGGGGAGCCAGGATTCCACCCAGGTCGGCCTGATGTGAGTCTCATGTTTGTGTCTGTCCTGGAGGCTTGTTTTCTTACATGAGGATTAAATGAGACTACCTATGTTTAACATTCTTAGAAAATCCTGGGCATGGAAGAAGCGCTGAATATTTCATCATTAGCAGGAGTGGAAGAGGAGTGACAGTAGCCTCACGCAGTGCTCTGGCACCGTGTCTCCTTTTCCACTGTGCTGGGCTACCTCCTGTCTTTCTCTGTTTCTGTTTTAGGCTCAGCCTTTTCCAGGTGTTCTTATTGCATGGATTGCTTTTTCGTACTTGGTCTTTTTCTATCATGATCTATTCATCTTGTTTGACCTTATGTGAATTGTGTAATATTTTATTAAAATGCTTGTATGAGTTCATAGTTGTATTTATTGATCTGCCCATTGGCAGGATAGATGATAGATAGATAGATAGATAGATAGATAGATAGATAGATAGATGTGTTTATATTCCCTGGTACTTGCTGTTCTCTGGATCTTTCAGCCCACGCCTCCCACCAAATTCTCAACTTCACTGGCTACCATCTCCTTTTTCTCTCCTGCATCTGGGGCAACACAGAAATAGAAATACAGACAGATGTTCATATGTCCCAACCACAAGTGTCTGAGCACAGAGACCCAAGTGGAGATTGCCATGGGCGGGGTGAAGGGTGTAGTTCCCAAAGCAGCAAGTGTAATTTTTTACATCACCAAAAGCTGGCCCTTGGAGGTCTTTCCTAGGTTTTTCCTGTGTATAGTCCAGCCCTGTCCTCCTGATGTTCCAGGGTCCTCTGTCCTTTGAGGAGCCTGGAAATGCCCAGATATCCCCCACCATCTCCCCCAGGCCCTAAACTTTCTGTTGCCTTTGGGGACGACTGTCCTTGTACTGCCTTTCCAGCCCATTGAGCCATATCTAGTCATTCAAATTCTATTTTAACTTCTGCACTGGAGAAACTGTTATTTTGGGGTGACTTATATGACTACTTATATGACTTATTTTGCTCATATTTGGGGCAGGATGATGAATTGAGCTGTGCAGGGGACTTGACACAATGAGATAACACATGTGTTAACTTATGCCACATGCTGTGGTTTCTATTTGGGGCACTTTTATGCCGTGAACCCAGTGTACTTGAACTTACCTGCCACAGAGAACATGAAGACCCACTGCTAGTGATTAATCTAAATAAAGGTAACAGGGTGCCCCAAATGGAGGCTCCTAATCACATCTGTAGGAGGTTTATATCATTCCTGATGGTGAATTCAGAATAGTTTGCTAGATAGCAGCACAATATAATCTTACAAATATTGCAGTCAGAAGTGAGCAAGTGCATTTTTGGCAGAGTGTTGAATGATTCAACTTTTCATTGTTTTACCTGGTTATCAGGGAAACTCAGTTTCTGAATTATTTGGTCAAAAACAAAGTTCTGTAGTCATGATGACAATTCAAATGCATATGTGAAGTAGGTTAAATAAATATCAACATAGCAAATTTAGTACACCTTTGAACCGTCTTAGAATTTTGGGAGGAAACATTTCCCAATTTGTTTTTCACTTAGATCCTTACACATGTGAACTTGTATTGCTCCTTTTAATTTTGAATATTTATATTTTGAATAACAATTGACTTTTTTTTTTTTAACAGAAACACACGCCTTATTTGGTAAATCCTATACACAGGGGTAGAGTTCTGCAGCATAGAATAATAGCCAAAGAACTAAGAAGAGGAACATTTCCTGGAGTGTTCTAAGATGGTCTTCTCTGATTTCCTTGCCCATGAAGTGGATCAGTGGAATTTGTCCTAAACTGGGTGAACTTGGGCATGTATTCTTCCCTCTATCAGAGTTCAGGGCCAGAGCACTGGGCCTCTGCTGTTTAAAGCAACGGAACTCTCTTTCTTGTCCACAGTGGCTTCCCAGATGTCCCCTCACTTATCTTGGAGGCTTGAGCTGGCCTGTTTGCCTCTTCCAGGTGTCAGCATGCATTCTGCCCTGTTCATTTCCTTAACCCTTAAACTTGGGGTTAGGATGCAGAATTTTCCACTTCCCTCTACCCTGTTGTCTTGACATTAAGTAACTTGTAGTATTGTTTTAAGGAAAAGGCAAAGCAATTTGGTCCATGAAGGTTTCTCCTCTGGGCTCTAGCCTGTCCTGATTTTAAATATGAAACCTGATAATTTCTACAGTTGATATCTATCTGTATTTGCTGAGACCTTGATCTCTTGATCTGGTTCTCTTTGTTGTATTTGGTTTTCCTGAAGCATATAACAGCAGCTGGTTGGTCAGCGGATTAATCTCATGATTTTTACCTATTTTTCTGAACCACATCTCATTTTGAACAAATTTCTGAAGCTGTCTTCCTGATGGCATGTGTTTGTTCTTAATAAAGCTAGAAGGAGAGTTTTGAATTCTTTTTGTCTCAAAGCTTCCATCTTTTCTCTTTCGGTTAACCATATATTTTATGCTTTCTGTGTAAACAGCTCTCTCGTATTCTTTCTACAGATCATTTTAGGTGCCTTTTAGAATTTTATCACTGCCCTCTAATGCAACAGGTAATTTTTCACCAAAAATGTTACTCTCTGTATCAACTTCCACAATGACAATAATAATTGTCATTAATGGGATACTTTTTCCAGAATTTTTCACATATTATGAAACCCTAAAATTATACAAAGAACATTTTGTGTAAGTATATTTATTCCTTGTAAGGTTGTAAAAAGTTACTTGTAAAACCAAATGAATTTGTTGATTTGTATGTGGATAGATTTTTATCAGTAATTCAATTGCCTTTAAAATTTGTAGTTCTACTTGGCTTATCTATCTTTTCTTCAGTCAATTTTAGTATTTATGTTTTTGTTTTTCTGGAAAATCATTATTTGAGTTTTTAAATTTATAGGAAGGAAATTATTTTGTATTATTTAAAAAGTATCTACATTATCTGCATGTATTGTCCTACCTTTATATTCCTAATGTTGTTATTTTTGTTTTTCTTTACCTTGAGAAAAATTCTCAGAAGTTTGTCTATTATATACTTTTTCAAAGAACTAGATTTTGATTCATTTTAGTTTACCAATTTTTTCTCTTTATTATTTAGCTTCTCCTACTGTATTGGCATGTATTTTGTTATTTTTTTTCCATTCCTGAATTTAGAGCTTAGCTCATTAGTTACTGAATTCACTGGTTTTCTAATATATTGATTCCCACTATACAAGGGTAATTAATCCCTGAAAAAGCGCTTACAGTTGAAAACATAATTAATATTACTTTCAATAATTTCAATGACAAATATTTTTATAAACTCCTGTGCTCTAAACTTGGCATACTCTTATGTTCAAATGACATCGGTCTTATTAACAGGGACAAAACTACTTCAATAGTTTTTTTAGTTATTATAACTCCTAAGAAGCCATTTGTCTTCATTAGTTTCTCCAAAATACAGCTATTTACTTGTTTCCATTAAATTCAAAGCTATGATAAACTGACACTTAAGACTATGTTACAAAGCATAGTCATGGTAATTCTAAGTTTATGTAAATTCATCTTTATTGCAAATTATAAGAGAGTGGCAAAGACTAAAGAATTCAGGGAGGTGATGTAGATGAAGTTGTACTTTCCTAATAAATTGCATGAAATCATTATTGCTAGTAACTGATAAAACATGTATATTCTGAGATCAGAATTTAATACAACATATTAGTGATAAAGCTGGAAAGATGACTGATGTATCTTATGCATCTTATCAGGGGCACTCTGTCACTAATTTAATGTCTGTAAAATCTAATTTAGTCTTTATGAAGTCAAAGAAATGCTTCATGAGCTGAAGTAGGAATATTAAAAGAAAGTCTTCTTAAGGGTGGTTTCTCATGATCCAGATGGGTATATCTTAGAGGAATGGCAATCTATGTATTGAAGGCTAGAAATACTTTGTTTTTTCCTATTTTAGTTGCATTGTAGAGTTTTGATATGTAGTTTTCACTATTTAGTTTTTAGTATTTTAAAATCTCCTTGTGATTTTAAAAAAAGATTGTATTTATTTATTTAATACTTCTTTATTTTTGAGAGAGAGGGAATGAGGGAGTATGTGAGCAAAGGGAGGGGCAGAGGAACAGACTCTGAGCTGAGTGTGGAACCTGATGTGAGGTTTAATCTCTTGGTGGTGAGATCAAGACGTGAGCTGAAATTAAGAGTTGATTGCTTAACTCACTGAGACACCCAGGTCTGCCTTGTGATTTTTTTTTTATTCTAGCCCAACAATTATTTAGAATTGTATAATTTTTAGTTAGTAAACATATAGCTATATGATAATTTTTTAATTTTTTTCATATTTTAGTACATTTTTGGTTAGATAAGCCTGATACTGATTTTTATATTGCTTGGGATATTCTCTGTGATTTAATATAAGGTCCTTTTTAATTTTTATTTAAATTTTAGTTAGCTAACATAAAGTGCAATATTCAGTGATTCATCACCTAATTGTATGGTCCTTTTTAAACTGAATTTTCCATGTTTTCTTGAAAAAGATTGTATGTTCTCTATTTGGTACAGGATTGTATAAAGGCACATGTGCACATATGCATATACACATACACAGATGAAATTGAATTTGTAATTATCATGTTCAGATCTTTAATAGAATTACCAGGTTTTTTTTTGGCTATTTTATTAGGTTATATGATACACTAAAATCAGTCTTTAAGATCGTGATGCCAATTACTGTTTATAATTTTAATTTTTGCTTTGTATATTTTGATGCTAAGTTATTAGGTGCATACTAGTTTAATATTCTATCTCCTGAGTGAATTTGTCCTTTAACTATTAAGTTATGAATTTCTTTATTTTCAATAATATTTTTGTGGCTCATAGTCTGTTTTTTTCTGTTACTACTATTACTATTCAAAATAAAACTAGATTTTACACATCTTTTTTCTGTATCTGTTTTCCACATCTATGTTTTCCAGACATATCTTTTCCTATACCATTACTGTCAAATCAACTAGATAATTTTCCTTTTGGTATATTTTATTTTTGTCTTGAATTTAAATTTTAATAATACTTGTAATTTCAAAAGAAGTGCAGTTCCATTTATTATGAGTATTATATGTGGGTTTACTTTGTTCTTTACTGTCTTTTACTTGGTGTCTTTAGTTTTCTTGTCATATTTTGGCTTGGTCAAATTTTTTCCCTTTGTATATTATATATACTTATACATTCTGTTTCTATTCCTTTTATAGTTACTCTTTACTTTTAATCTGATTACCTGATTTAAAGGAGCCAGGCCAGATTGCTTTGGCTTACATCCCAATTGCATTTTCCTACATATTTTGTAGTTTTATGATATTGTGTGCATAACTTAAACTCTCTGGGTTCAGTTGCTTTATTGGTTAAATGGGTATTGTAAAAGTACCAGTGTCATAGGCTGTTGTAAAAATCAAATTAGTTAATATATGTAAAATCTTAAAATATTTTTTTGGAACATGGTAAACATAGTATTTGTATTACTGTTTTATCCTCTTTCTGAGTAATAAACTTTACTTTTTTAAAAAAGATTTTATTCATTTATTCATGAAAGACACAGAGAGGCAGAGAAATAGGCAGAGGGAGAAGAAGGCCACCTGTTGGAAGCCTGATGTGGGACTCAATCCCAGGGCCCTGGGACCACACCCTGAGCTGAAGACAGAGGCTCAACCACTGAGCCACCCAGACATCTCTAAACTTTAAAAATTTTGACTGATTATCTGCCTATTATAGAATTTTAACTTTTGTCTTATAATCCAGACCTGGTTTATAGTTAACTTCTTCCAAATGAGACTTTAATTCTTAGACCTGGTTTGTATTTAATTGCCTCCAAGTTAGTTTTTAATTTTTAAAAGCAGTGTTTACATTTGCAAACATGCTTACCATTTTTTAAAAATTTACTTCTTCTGTCTCCCCTTTTCCCCCAGTTGTTTTCTTTTTACTGGAATATGTTCTTTGGTGGATACTTCAGGGAGGGCCTTTGAATGATAAATTCTCTTAATCTTTGACGATGTCTTCATCTTGGTTATTCTCTTGAACAATTATATAACAGAGTATAGGGGTTGGAAATATTATCACTTATTAGTTGAAAGACATTATTTCATTACTTTCTGACCGTTTTTGTTGCTGAGGAGAATTATATTGTCCCTTTCATTGCCCTTTGGAATTAATCTGACTTTTCTGTTTGCTTGTATTGAAGAATCTTCATTTGGTTATTTTTGATATTCCTCTCTTTCTTCACTGTGTCTAGGAATTGATTTATTTTATTTTTGATTTTTGGAACTTGGTGTTTCCATGTTTCTTAATGCTGTTTCATGTTTTTCATCTCTTTGGTTTTCTAATTTTTGGTAGTTTAATCAGATGTTTTTTCTAGTACCCCATTACTCTTAGAGTGTTTCTGTGCTTAACCTACTCATTGAGTTTTTCATTTTAATTTTCATTTATGCTGTTTTGTTTCTTTTTAAAGTATATCTGCATTTTGTTCATACTTTTCTATTTAATTACTTTTTATTCCTCCTTCAGTTTTTTCATTTATTTAAACTATACTCATTTTATAGCTTCTCTTTAGATTTTTCTGTTATTTTTATTTGTTCTTATGTTAATCACATTCCTATGTTTATCACATTTACTGACTTTCCCTTTTGGGTATTTATTTCCTTACATAGATTATGTTTTTTATTGTGAGCTTAGCTTCAGCAGGGGATGTTTACTTGGAAGTGGTTTGTTTCCCTTAAGTTATGAATGGTTCTTAGAAAAATGGTTTTGAGTTTTCATGCTGGGACCCAGAGTTTTAGTGGCTGGCTTTTAGTACTAGCTTGGTTTTCCTATATGATTCAAGTGGACTTTATACCTGTATGTGGTGTAAATCTGGAATTTTACAATTCACAGGTAATTTTTCCCTCTGTCCAAGGCCATAAAGAGTTGATGTGTTTCCTTCTATTTTTCCTTGGCTATAGGCATCTTTTAGTATTTATTTATTTGGCACAAAGTAGCTCTTTGAGACTCAGGAATTTATGCATGAATGCTTCCCTTATTGGTCTGATGTCAAATTTCTTGTCTTCATGTAGGTGTTCGAACACTGAGTCCTAGCACATAGGGCAAGTAACTTGTCTGAAATCCACCTAGTTCACTGTGGCTTAAAATCCTACTGTCATCTCTTGCTTAGATTCCTCTCTTTACTTCTGGCCTTCCAGACATTTTCCTTTATTTTGAATGTGGCTAGATAGTAATCTTACATGTTTGAACTAAGAAGTGGCTTTATCTGTGTTCACATTGTTGGATGGCTCAGTGACAGTTTACTTGGCACTTTTTAAACAGATGCTTGCTATATAATGTTTAAAGTCCATGAATATGCTCTACCCCTAAATTATCATAATGGACTTTCTTTAATAAGGTAAGGTGAATGTAATATGTGCTTTCCTAGTTTTTCTATGTGTAGGATGTGAAGATGTGACTATTCTGCTTTTATCTTTATATTTTCTTGGTTGGGTAGAAGAGAAATAACTCATCAATTGAAGAAGTGTTGGACCTAAGTTTTGGAAAAGGTGTCCTCAGATTATAAGTAGGAAGACCCTATTGCAATTTGAGTTCTGCCATCAACTTTGTCGTATGACCCAGCCAAGTTTTCAACTATTTGGTTCTCACATTTAATTAGTAGAAGTAGGGATATGTATCTGCCCCATCTGTTTAACACTTCCACAGGGATAATATGAGATAGTCTGTAGGGGAGGAAGTAATTTATTACAAAGATTTTACTTTTATAGCAAAAGAAACTTAAGCCAAGAGAAGCATGTGTTTATTATATTAAAGTGATGTGCACACATGGGCGTATTGTCATTCCAAATGAGGCATGCACAATTACAGGTTACTCTCTTGCAATTACATCTTTTAAATGTAATGAATCATAATTGATGTACTTCCTGTAACAATCCTGCACATTGTTCATCACTGTCCAAGGGCTTTCTAATTTTGATTTGTAAAATTTTTGAAGATGTATGTATTCCTTTCTCTCTTCAATAATTCCAGGGGAGGGCATGGGAACTCCTTTGAAAGTGATGTGTCTGTGACATAATCATATTTTAAAGGTGAGTTTCATGTTATTACTTAGCGTTGACATACAAAGGCTCACATGTAAAACAAGAAAAATCAGATTGACAATTGTATTTAGAAATTTCAACTGAAAATGAGACTGATTGTACATGACTGCCTATATGTGAAAGTGCTCTGTGATCCATAGAAAGTTCCTCATGGAGTCCGAAGCCGTGGAACAATTGTTTCACCATATTCCTGTGACTCTGCCACTGGCAATTCTGCTACTCCCTATTACTAAGCTGCTTTCCTAGGGATCCTGGGGCTGGGAAATCTGATCAGTGTAAGGCAGCCGAGCAGAGTCTTTTACTGTGGCATTGGACGGTGGAGATGGGTGGGCCCAGATAATCCCTCTATCACGGTTTCATTAATAAAATAATAATAGCTAACAAGGATGAAGCATTATTCCATGCCAGGCACTTGGGCCAAGTATTTCTTACCCATTATCTTATTTAATCTTCACAGCAACTCTGTTTGGTAGGCACCATTATTACCCCCCGTTTTAAAAAATAGATGAGGAAATGGGTTGAGAGAGCTTAGGTAACTGGTCCAGGGTTTCACAGTTCTTAAGTGGTAGATGTGGGATACGTGGCCAGTGTACTTCATCGATCCACTGTATTTCACCCTGGAGAAGAATGTTAAGTTCTAGGCATCTGTCTGTGGTCTCCAGAGCACCTCAATGTGCCTTATCTCCTACACTCTTAACCTTAATCTTGACTGTCTCAGATTTTTCACTATAAAATCAGATAATGATAATTACATCCTATTTACTTCACAAGACCATTGTGTGGACCAACTGAAATAATGTATGAAAGCACATTTGACTCCACGGGTGACATTAGTCTCAACTCACCACAGCTCTGTATATACTGGTGGAACAGAAGGAGCTATGAGAGGTACGGAAGGCAAGACTCATAAGTGGTATCAGAGCTGGAACTTGAGTCTAGAATTTCTGAATCTTGGTCTGGTTTTTGCCATCATGCATAACTTAGGGAATATAGAATTCTAGTGCTTTTGAAAAAATGTAGATTTAACATGTTGAGATTCATAGGATAAGAGTTCAACCCATCACTGGGGCCACCATGTAAATCTTAATAGGCCAAAGTACAACTTTAACAAGTTTCCAGGAGAGAAGGTGTTAAATCTGTTTTGTGGTTGCACGTGCATGCACATGTGTTGAATTGCATACACACATATGCACCTGCAGATACATGTGTACACATGAATGACATTCATTAGGATGGAAGCTCTATGAGGGAAAGGACTTTGTCTGTTTGACTCGCCATCTAGAACAGTGCTTGTCACACAGCAGGTACTCAGTAAATAAGTGCTGAGAAAATAAATCACTAAATAATATTCAGAGACACTTTTTGTTTCACCTCAGCTTAATTATGTGGTAATTAAGGTAACTGTGCACCCTGGTTTGTCCATGATACCCATGATTTGAATTCAATATCCTAGTGCCCGCATTAATAGAGTGCCCTTTACTCTCAAATACACTAGTTCACATGATCATTTATTTGGTCTCTCTACTTACAATATATATACTGTTACTGCACATACTTTGGGTGGTAACTTCAGCTCTGTTGCCCAAAATCTGAGCTCTGCCACTTGCTCACTGTGGAGTTTGGGTGAGTTAATAAACCTTTATAACCTCAATCATTTCATCTGTAAAATAGGCTAATGGTAGTAGCTTCCTCTATTAGGTTGTTGTGAGGGTACAGTTAATGCACTTAGAAAACTTGCCACCTTTGGATCTTGGAAATGTGGTTCATGCTTGGATAAGAACAGAGGTCTTGCTTCCTCCTCCAAAGCACAAAGCCATTGCACCAGGAAAGTCTGTTTTTTTCTAGTTATTCTGTAGCGAGTTGTTAGATCACCTGAATGGTTCTGTCACCTGCTATTGGGGTTATGCCTGGGTTTCTCTCTAGATCATATATAGTTCAGTTGTCAGTGTTGCATAAATTAAAAAAAAAATCTATTTGCTTTTGTAAGTTAATTTGCAATGGGAAAGAAAGGCAGTGCACACGCTTTGTTTGGTCCCAGGGTCCTGTGTTGGAAATTAAAGGGTGAACAGCCAGGTGTAATAGGTGGGGGGCTGAAGAGAGGGCCCCCCCATACAAGGCTCCTGGTCCGGTGAGACCTACTCCGTGAGCTCTCTTGTTGGCCCTTCTCCCAACACCCTCTGAGCTGCTAGGGATACTCAAGTGTCCCCAGGGTATGTCAGTTCACACACAGGGGAAATGTATTTCAGCGGATCATTTCCAAGTCCTTAGGTACTTTTTTTTTTTTTTAACTGTTTCTTTAGGAATCGAGGGGGAAAAGGATTTTAAAACAATGTGCTGCCCCAGGTAATCATTACCATTTAAAAACTGTCAACTGGCCCTGCATGTGAGCAGTATTCTAAGGCAGAATCACACACTGGCTGAGTGTTCATTTTCTCGAACGAAACACCAGGATGGTGTGGAAATTGTCACCGCTCCTTTCCATCTGGTTGAAATGTTGGGTCTTGAGGATTGACAAGAATGCACTGTTCATTTCCACTAGTCTTCTTAGGCAAATGGCATCATTCTTTATGCATCCCCTGGTGACCTGTCTGGAAGGGGCTGAAAATGCTGCCTCTGGCCTGAGGAGCTCACATCTTTAAGAGAACTAGAAAGTATATGTATGCCTGTGTGAAGTAGCTCCTGCCCCGGTCTCCTGGGTCCTGGTGTGTGGGCTGCCTTCCTTCAGCACCTTTATCACTATCTGACATGTGTTTATTTATTCATTAGTCACCTGTGTGTGCTCACTGTCCCTCCCTTCTCAAGTAGAGGCTCTGGGCTGGGGGCCTTTTGTTTTTGTCTACTTCGGTGGAGCTTAGGAGGCATACAGTTAAAACTAATGATGTCTCCATTCTCAGTACTGTTTTGTATTTTCAGCTGTTTTACATTTATAGCCTATTCTGATGCTCACAAGAGCCTTCATTTGGTTTTGTTTTACTGCTGACATTTATCATTCACTCACATGCTTACATTCTAAGCTCAGTGGGTGAATGCTAATGGTTTTGCTAAAGGGATTTGGTTGATAAGACTGCTAATTTATGTATTTAATGACTTTACTCCCTGTGCGGTGATTTTTTTTTTTTGTCTCTTTTCATTTGGTCTTGATGTCTCAATTTTGTGTTTTGCTTTTTTTTTTAAGATTTTATTTTTATTTATTAGAGAGAGAGAGAGAGCACGCACTTGTGCACAAGCAGAAGTACAGAAGGAGAAGGAGAGAAGATCTGAAGCAGACTCCATGCTGCATGTAGAGACCAATGTGGGGCTCAATCTGATGACCCTGCCTGAGATCATGACCTGAGGCAGAACTAAGAGTTGGGGTGCTTAACTGGCTGTGCTGCTCAGGCATGCCTCGGTTTTGTGTTTTGAAGTCACTGAAACCAGGGGAGTTACTGCTATTACTGAATCTCTGAACAAACATGTATAATTGGCAGGACTCCAGTTTTTCATTTTTCCACTAAATATGTTATAGTATTGATTATTATTTTACTAAAATGTAATGGTTATGATGATGTTGGAACCATAGAATTCTTATGATCTGTACATCTTAAGAATTGAAATCCTCTTGGCCTTTGCGACAGCGAGCAAATGGAAAGACACATGGATGTGTAGAGACCACCGAGTTGGTCATCGGAAGCTGGAGAGGAGGCAGAGTGAACAAAAATATGATGATTCTGGAGGTTTAGAAAATAGTATAATTTACCAAATAGGGCAGTTTCTTAATTTAGCTCTAGCCGCTGGTGTGCGCCCAGCTCCCCTCCGTGTAAATAACTGGGGACTACAGCTAAGTGTTAGCAACCACTTAATTGAAAAATGAAATTAGGTAGCAATTACTGGCAATTGTGGGTTCCTCTGCTATACTTTGATCTATTTATTTTAAGCAAGTGGTAAATTTGTTTAGAAGTTGGACTCTCAGAGGAATAAAAACCAAAAAGGATATAAAACTCCAACACAAGGTGGTTGAGTGGGTGGGGTAGGCTCCCTGGATAACCGTGTACAACTTAATGATCGGTGGGCAAACAACAAAACCAAAATTGGCTTAAATCATTTACTAGCAGATGGCTGAAAGAATAGCAAATCTGGGGATTTAACGTCTAGCCCGGGGCAATAGAAAAGAAATTGCTTTCAACTGTTGACCTGCAGGGAAAGTTTTGACTCTAGGGTAGAGTACACCAGAACCCTCATCACCTCTCCTGGACCTTGGATCCTGGGGCCACCTCCCTGTCCTCCTTCCCGATCCGCAGAGGTCTATTCAGGAATAGTTAGCAGAGCCTAACTCCTTGGATTTTGTCATTCCCTCTAAATAATGCCTACACCCGGGAAAGTTTTCACCCTCGGAAGGATCTGTTTCAATCTAACCCTTCCTTGGCCAAACTCCTTCATCAAAGGGTGTTACTAAAATGGGGGAAAAAAATAAAGACAGAAAGAGAAAAGTGTGGGCCCAGAGCCACAAGGGGGTGAAACTCAGTAATGATATTTAGAACATGCGGCCTTCGAATCTGCTTCAGAGCTGTAACATCTACACCTGCTGTCCTGACAGATTCAGAACGAGTTCTGCGATGACTTTATGTGTACTTCATGAGAAACATGAGTCGAGGACTTTTCTAAATAAGAATTTGCAGCGTGTCCAAGGGATTCTCTCATCATTTTAACAGCATGGATCTTATTTCCCACCTGGCTACATGAGAAATTCCCCTGGTATCTGTGGATTACTTTACTTGGCATGGGGAGGCACATATCTCACACCCAGACATAAAATATGCGAGAATACTTGGGACACTGTCCAGCATCATTGTTATTTCCTGGTGCAAGGGTTGCTGCCTTGGTGGGCGGTGAGGGTGCACCCAAACCAGTTACAGTTTCTGGGTTGTGTTGTGTGGATGGGGTGGTATGTCTCTTCCATCTTGGTTGCATGGCGCTCACAGAACATTCTGCAAAACTCAGAGGACATCATAATCTGAGCATGCTGATAGCAAGAACTAAACATCTTTGGAATCCATCCCCCTGGCCTATCCCACCTGTAGCTTCTAGAAGGAGACTGTGATGCATTAAAAGAAAGTAGTCGAAGATGGTCTCCTCCGGCAGGAAGTAACCAAGATGATGAGGTACATCATTGGTTTTGATCCTCTGAAAACCCGCTAGCGGTAAGCAGTCTAATATAAAATTGGAAACCATGAATAACTCTAAATAAAAAGCAAGAGGGCAGCCCTGGTGGCGCAGCAGTTTAAGGCCACCTGCAGCACAGGGCATGATCCTGGAGACCCGGGATCGAGTCCCACATCGGGCTCCCTGCATGGAGCCTGCTTCTTCCTCTGCCTGTCTCTGCCTCTCTCTCTTTCTCTCTCAATAAATAAATAAAATCTTAAAAAAAAATTTAAGAAAGAAATATAATTTATAGAAAAACACAGTGTTTATTTTAATTTGTTCTTTCTTCACTGGCTTTCCTGACTCTTTAAGCACAGTTTCTTATCTTGGAAAGGAAGAGCTTGATTTGCTTTTTATAAGATCATTACACAACGTAATTATGGTAGGTGTACTTTACATAGATGCTAGTTAGCTAGCCTCTTGCATGACAGTCTCTCTTAAAATTCCTGGGAAAATAGTGCACCTTTTTTTGGTCACAAGAAGTACCCAAGGAGCAGCCAGGGCCTGTGATTGTCACGTCATGGAATTGATTATTTATAGAGATATTGGAGGACTGTGGATACGCTGTGAGGCACAAGCCTGGGAGCCGCATGCTCGCCACTGTGGCTCAGCATCTTTCCCAGCCAGGAGAACTCCTTTCGGGTGTGGCCTGCCCAAAATTGACATGGGCAGCAAAGCGTGGAGAGGCTCTGGGCCATTTGTTCACCCTCCAGGCCCCTGAGAGCCAAGGGATTCAGTGCCCCCTTCCTGCTCAGGGCATCATTCCTCCCAAACACCTCCATGTGTGGAATCAAAAAATTCTCTGTCCTTTGAAGGGAGAGCTTGCTGTTGTTTCAGTTCTTGACTTCCCTTGGAACCCAGAGAGAGAGGGGGTCTCTTCTTTTTTCTCCAGATTTCTGAGAGCAGCACCTCCAGTTGCATCTGCCTTTGGCCCCAGTAAATATATCTTTTGTGGGACATAAAAGTCTTAGCATTGGATACCGTGTCTTCCACGAGGTGTGGCAAACCAGGAGGACTCACAGATGGCTCTTGTGCATGTGTCTGCGTGTGTTACATGTGCCACCATATGCGCACACACACAACTTTTAAGTCCATCGTGAGCCATCACAGGGTTGCCAATTAAAAACTGAATATGAACTCTCTGCTCATGGATGTTTGCATAGTCTACACAGCCAAAATACTTTTCCAGCCCTTTGGTTATGGGCTAAGGCTTTTGGCCCGACTTCTTGTAGAAAGGAAAATGTAATACTGAGAATTGATCTTATCTTGAAGATGGCCCAGGAATGCAAATAATGAGTGAGACTGAAGAAAGGGTTTAATGCAAGTGGTAATGAGGCAAGGGCATGAGTCAATCCTGTGCCCAGCCCTGGCTCAGGGGTCAGATGAGGAGGCAGCTGTCTTCAACAGAGAGGAAAGCTCACAGCCGGCAGTGCCCTCCAGAAATTCTCTCAGTTTCTGAGACTGAATGTGAACCAACTCTAAGTGTGCTGCATAGGCCCTGTCAGGATGTCCCATTGACAGAAACCAGCCCAGTAAGAACGGGGAGGTACCCCCAAGGAGCTGAGCCCTACTCACTTGCTTCAGAGATGGGAAACCAGTCCTATAAGCCACAGAATCATGGTGCTAAATTGTGTTGTCATTGCTTCAGTTCAAGATTTGAAGTCAGAAGTCTAAAAAGAATGGTGAAGAGAAAGAGAATGAAAAGTTTCCCGCCCTCATCTCCATTGCTGTCTTAGAGAGCCTCTGAAGATTGGCTTTTGGACTTGCAGTCTAGTCAGGTAGCAGACAGTGTGGCCCTATGAGATGGGTGGAGGAGGATGCCAGGGGTGGGGGAAGCTGGCGGGCAAAGTGGAGAGCCAGCACTTGCCCTGACGACAGGAAGCGCCCGCCCAGCTCCACCCCGTTGCCAACCTGCACAAATTGGGAGACAGAGAGCCCAGTCTGCTGATTTTTCAAGATAAACTAACCAGAGCATTTTAGGTGTGAAAATTCTCGGTTTCCAGAGGCTAGCTCAATATTCAAGAACATCAGCTGAGCAAATAAAGTAGGTCTGTGGGCCACAATGGGCCCCTGGTCCATTGTGTCACCTCTAGTCCAGACTTTTTCACGTTACTTGAAAAGTTGCTTCTACCCTTCATATTTGCTTATAAATGAGGGATCTCAGTCTATTGACTTATGCGCTCAGGATGGGTTGGAACTTGTGAAGTTAATAACAGTCAAAATGAATACCATCCTCCAAATGTGATTGTATCACAAAAAGAGAAATAAGTAAAAGTGATGACGTCCTCTTACCATTGATAAAAACGGGGAGGCCCTTATGGAATCTCTAAGTTAAAGGTGTTCCCGTTTTACACCTTGAATGAGCAGCACAGGTGTGGGAAGCAGTGCTGGGATGGAGGTCAGGCTGCTGGCACATCCCTCTCACGCTGCCTCTGACATTTAGTCGAGTCACACAGCAACCTCATTATTTATGAAAGATAAATCCTGTGGATAAATCAGATGCTATCCTGACAATTGTTAAACAAGACAAGCATTACTTCCCTTCACTTCCCTTCTGTTTTGTTAATTTAAATAAGAATATCTGGTCTTGGGGATCCCTGGGTGGCGCAGCGGTTTGGCGCCTGCCTTTGGCCCAGGGCGCGATCCTGGAGACCCGGGATCGAATCCCACGTCGGGCTCCCGGTGCATGGAGCCTGCTTCTCCCTCTGCCTGTGTCTCTGCCTCTCTCTCTCTTTCTCTGTGTGTGTGACTATCATAAAATAAATAAAAATTAAAAAAAAAAAGAATATCTGGTCTTAGGGTCTCAGCAGATGACCAGGTCCCCTACCAGAGGTTCATTCCTTTAAAAATGTGTCTGTGAAATAAAAATAAGTGAATTTAACCATTTCAAAGATAATAAAAGCAAATAACATCTTTTGCTGTTGTTCACTGAGCATCATTTCGAATAAACCCATAGGAGTATTGCCGTAATAAACATATGTGCTGTGGTGGATTGGGATGTCACAGCAGCATGTTGTACCTCACTCAGGCATGTCCGTTCTTTGATACTTTGCTGCTAGCATTTTTGTAGGAATTAGTTATTTTACCCTTTGCATTGCAGAGAAGTCTGATTTTTTTTTTTTTGCTTTTTATTTTTGGACAGCCTATGCTTTGCACATTTTGTTGTTCTCAGTCATTTCACCGTAAACTTATTTGCTGCAAGCGTTTTGCCACATGTCTAATTGGCTGTAAGGCAATTTTGCCATAAAAGAGAAAATCATGAAAAATAACAGGAACGTTCATTAAAGAGGACATAATGCAACGTGGAAAAATTAAAGTGCCATAAAGATATTTGCCATAAAAGCTAAAGCCATGAAAAATAAAACAGGGGCATTTAAAAGGACATAATTAAACATGAAAGAATTAATGATAAAGTTCATTATTAATGTCTTCCTTCATTTAGAGAGGTGTCAGTTTTCCAAATACTAGGATGAACATTTGCAACCGAGCCTTTGTATTGCACTGTGAAAGGCTTCTACGCTGCTATTCATTCTTGACATATTGTCACATGTCAGTTCACAGGCTTTCCAGAGTTCTACGGGGAATGTACAAGACATACTAATGCTGTAATGCATTTTTAACTGGGCTTTGTTATCATTGTAACTGAGGTGTTATTTTCTGGTGTAGTATGCAGTCCAGCTTTATCCTCTCTTATTTCCCATTTCCAGTAAGTTTTATCACCGTGTTCTCTGGCCAATCCATACATTAGTTATCGTCCACTTTGTTAAGACCACCGTGTCTGCTCATCCCTGTATAAAACATTATGAGCTCTAGCCAAGAGTGAGATAATGTCAAAATGGGAACTTTGTCAATGGAGAAAAACCAAAGTGTCAATCAGTTCTTCTGTCTTTTACAGCAGAATTGCCTTATGGTCAATTAGTTAGCAACAAAAATGTCGGCAAGTGAAAATGCTTGTGGCAAGGATGTCTGCGGTGAAAATACCAGACACACGTTTTACATCACCACTCTGAGAGTGGCCTTTCAAGGCCCCATTCAGAGACTGTGGGTCAGCTGATCAGTTGATTATTTTGGGTTATGTGCCCGGTGGCAGTGCCTATCAGCAGAAATCAGTTTTAGCTACATCTTTTCATACCTGTTTGCTTAGCAGTGTTTGTGCAGCTATATCAATATTTCCTTTTGTTGTGTCATAATTATTTCATAAGAATGAGTAGCAAAGTGAGACACAAAAGTGAAAATTTGTTTTCTATCGTGGGAAAATACACATAACATAAAATTTACCATATTCACCCTAACGAGTACAATTCAGTGGCAGTAAGTCCGTTCTCAGTGTTGTACAATCATCACCCCTCCTATCGCCAGAACTTTTCCATCTTCCCAGAAAGAAACTCTGCCCATGAAGCAACAACTCCTCCATCCTCCATCCTCCCAACCCCTGGGAACCTCTATACTACTCTTCTTCTCTGTGAATCTGACATCTCTAGATACTTCATGGAAGTGGGATCATACAGTAATTGTTCTTCTGTGTTTTCTGGGAGTGAAGTTTTTTTTTTTATAAGAAACACTTTGAATGTGTGTTTTTTTAATTTTTTAAAAATTTATTTATGATAGTCACACACACAGAGAGAGAGAGAGAGAGGCAGAGACATAGGCAGAGGGAGAAGCAGACTCCATGCACGGGGAGCCCGACGTGGGATTCGATCCCAGGTCTCCAGGATCGATGCGGGCCAAAGGCAGGCACCAAACCATTGCACCACCCAGGGATCCCGGGAGTGAAGATTTTTAAGGAGGAACAACAGAGCTCTTACAACATTAGGGAAATTGAGGTGAAGGTAGAAATCACCATCAGTGATGAAAGCATAAACCTTTAGGGTAATCAGATACAAACCAGTTGGGGCATTCCATGATAAATAAAATAGCAAAACTGCAGATTAGAGAAGATGATAGGAACATTGGAACTGAGAATGTGAGTGGAGACTGTGATAAAAGGCGAGGCCCACAATCCTTGCTGTCAGGTGCTTGACCCCCCCCCCAGCCACGGCATGCACATGTGGTGCATTTTTGTGCTGTGTCTGTCCACAGGCATGGACTAAAACCCCTCAAGGAGAAGAGCCAGACCAACAGGAAGGTAAAGAGCTTTTCTCTCTATTGCCATTTCTGTCCACCTGCTCCGAAGTAGGCAGTGGGAGTGCAGAATTGAGAAGAACTTGCCACCACCCTGAGAACATGTCCTAGGGGGTGAAGCAGACGATCAAGTGGATCTGTGCACCCTGCTGCAGTAGGTAGTCTGCTAACGGCCTCTGCACAATGTGACTGAAGACACAGAGGCCCATGAGTCACTCTCTGTCCTCTCAAAACGTTTTATAAACATCTTCGTGGAGAGTATACCTGTCCTTCACATCATTGCCCGTACTGGGTATTACTACTTCCCAGTACCTTGAGGTAAATCCAAACTATGGAATACAAGGCCTAGGGCACGTAACTCTCACCCTCTCTTGGATTTCTCGCAGCGCCTCTTATGGGCCACACTTGGTGCCCACCCTAGTGAGCTTTTCACCTGCTGTTCCCTGTGCTTGGAAGCCCCTTCCACGTCTCTGGGCCTTGCCAGTTCCTCCCCCTCATTTCCTTAAGGAGCCCCTCTCCAGTGGGGCAGACAAGATTAAATCGAGACTTTGCTGTGGTTCCACGGTGACTTGCATTCCCTTTTCATAACAAGCATGACATTTGTAACAACTTCTTTGACGTCCTTTGTCCCTGTAGATGGTAGACTCCGTGGACACAGAGCCATCTCTATTTTGCTGTGTCTCTGGTGCCTTGTACACTTCATAATGGTGAGTGCTTGGAAATGCTTGTGGGTCAATAAAAGAATAAATGGTCATGTAACTTATTGATCAGTTTTTAGAAAGGATGAAGATTTTCTTTGCAATTATTTTTCCATCATATACATGGTTTCCATTCTAATGATTTACAAACTGTTCAGTCATTTCTCCAACATATATGTCTCGAGCACCAACTTGGGGTTGTAAAAGTCAGCAGGCCACCTTTCTGCCATCTATGTATTTTTTTGCACAGTAGTTACAACTTGGCATTTGGAATCAGGATTTTGTAGATGATCTTTTATCAATTTCAGAAAGTTCCTTCTATTAGTAGTTTGCAGAGGATCTGTATCATGAACGAATGTTGAATTTTTGCTAAACACTTTTTCCGCATCAATCGCATAACTTTTCCTCCTTATTTTCTTGATCTGATGGGTTACATTGGTTGGTTTCTGAATACTGAGCCCCATTTGCATCCCTGAAATAAACCTCACTTGGTCACAATGTGTAAGTCTTTTTTATATATTGCTGAATTTTTTGCTAAGGATTTTTGCATTTATGCCACAATCCTGCACCCAGTTCCAGCGTCACCAAGCAATTCTTGGACACCACGTAGGTTCCCCTACAACTCAGTTCTGCCACCATCTACCAAGAGGTAGTGTTAGATTCCCCAGGTTAAGGGCTCAGTCCCACAAGACTGCCCTCTTATCAAACAAAGCTCTGCACCGGGAAAGGCATTGAAGAACAAATATGTATTTCTTATTATAAATTATCATATCATAATGCTCATAAAGGACATTGGTCTGATGCTTTATTTTTTGTACTCTTTGTTTGATTTTGATATCAGGGTAATACTAGTTTCATAAAATCAACTAGGAAATGTTCCCGCCACTTCTGTCTTTTGGAAGAGATTATATAGAATGGTATTATTTTGTAGAATTCACTAGTAAAACCATCTATGCCTAAAGATCTGGTGTTTTTTTTAGGAGTTGTAGATTACAAATCCAGCCTTTTTTTTTTTGCTAGTTACAAGGCTGTTATATTAGCCCCTTCATGTTGAGTAAATTGTGGCTGTTTGTGTTTTTGAAGGACTCAGTCAATTTCATCAAAGATGTCAGATATGTTTGTAAAGTTGTTCATATCCTCCTTTTGATGTCAGCAAGGTCTGTAGTGACTGGTTTCTTTCACTTAGCACAATGTTTTCAAGGTTTATCTATGTTATATCATGTATCAATAGGTCGTAACATTTTATGACCAAATAATATTCCATCTTTTGCCATGTTTTGTTTATCCATTAATCAGTTGATGGGCATTTGGATTGTTTTCGTCTTTTGGCTATTATGAACAGTGCTGCTATGAACGTTCCTATACATGTTTTTATGTGGACACGTTTTCGTTTCCTTGGGATATGTACCTGAGAATGAAATTTCCTGGCCAAAGAAGTCTGTGTTTAACTTTTTGAGGCACTTCCAGACTGTTTTCCAAGATGGCTGTATAGTTTACATCCTAACAGCAGTGGATGAGGGCTCCTGTTTTTCCACATTCTCATTAATATTTGTGATTACCTGTCTTTTTGATTATAGCCATCCTAGTGTGTGTGAAGACCTTTAGGTTATTTAGAAGAGTGTTGTTGAGTGCCTACATTGTGATTTTCCTTTTTTTTTTTTTTTTTGTATGTGTTACTGATTTCTATTGACTCTATTGTGATGAGAGAATATATTCTCTATGATTTCAGTTCTTTTTAAGTTTACTGAGGTTTGTTTTTGTGGCCCGGGATATGTTCTATCTCAATATATGTTCTGTGGATTCTTTTTTTTTTTTTTTTTGTTCTGTGGATTCTTAAATGTGGATTCTGCTGTTGTTGGTTAGAGTCCTCTATAGAATTGATGGTCTAGTTATTCCATCAATTAATTGAGAGTGGGATATTGAAGTCATGTATTTGTCTATTTCTCCTTTTAATTCCATCACTTTCTGTTTCATGTATTTGTAGTTTTGTTGTTTGGTGCATATGCATTTAGGCCTGCCATGTCTTGATGAATTGACCCTTTTACCATTATGTAATGGCCTTTCCTGTCTCTGGTAATTTTCTTTGCATCAAAGCTTATTCCTACTTTCTTTTGATTAATGTTTAATGATATAACTTCATCTGTTATTTTATTTTCAACCCAGCTCATATCCCTGTATTTGAAGGGAGCTTTTTGTAGACAGCATATAGTTGGGTGATACTTTTTCATCTATTCTACTAACAGCTGTCTTTAATTGATGCATTTGAACCATTTACATTTTACACACACACACACACACACACACACACACACACATATATATGTAGGAATGTTTACATATATACATATATATGTGTGTGTGTGTTTAAATCTGTGACTTTATTTTTCCTTCTCTGTTTTCTTTTCCTGCCTTCCTGTGGGTTAGGAACATTCTTTAGAATTTCGCTATACTGTGAAATTCTAGTGGGTTATTTGAACATTCTTTAGAATTTCACTATACTGTGAGTTCTAAATCTGTGACTTTATTTTTTTTCTGTTTTTCATTTCTCTGTTTTCTTTTCCTGCCTTCTTTTGGGTTATCTGAACATTTTTTAGAACTCCACTTTTATTTATGTATAGTGTTTTTGGGGAGTGCCTCTTTGTGTAACCTCTTTAGTGGTTCCTCTCTCTATATATATCTGGTGTAGTCACTTACCACTTTGAGTGAAGTGTAGACCTTACCTCCTGTTACATCTTTTTATTTGCCCCAACTTGTCATATAGTCAGCTTAAACCTTTTCTCTGTATACATTGAGAACCACATCAAGCAGTGTTCCAATTTTGGCTTCCGTGGTCAAACTTAATTTAGAAGATTTAAGAGGAGAAGAAAAATGCATAGAATTTGCCCATATTTTTATTCCTTGTGTTTTTCTTCCTTCCTGATGTTCTAAGATTCCATATTTTATTTTTGAGAATTTTTGTTAATCATTATTTTAAGGCAGGTCTGCTGGCAACAAATTTTCTTAGTTTTCCTTTGGCTGATAAGGTTTGGATTTTCCCTTTATTCCTAAAGGATATTTTCACTGGATATACAATTCTGGGTTGGCAGTTCTTTTTTTTTTTTTTTCTCTCCTGCACACGAATAATGTGTTACTTCCTTATAATCTCCATATTTCTGACAAGAAATCTGATGTTCTATTTTCCCTCCTGTAGAGAAGGTATCATTTCTCTTTGGCTTTATCATGATTTTTTTCTTTTTTTATATTTTCAAAAGTTTGTGGGATGAATTGATGTAGGTTTCTTTGGATTGATGATATTTGGGGCTCACTCAACTTCTTGATTCTGTAAGTTTATGTATCCTGCCAGATTTGGGGAGTTCTTTGTCCTTATTTCTTTGAGTACTTTTGTAGCCCTTCCCTGTTTCTTTACCCTCCCTGGGACTCTGATGACAGGAATCTTAGATCTTTTGCTGTATATCCATAGGTCCCTCAGGCTTTAAGTCTGTTTTCTCTCTATTGTTCAGATTGAGTCATTTCTATCATTCTATCTTCAGGTTGACGAATTCCTTCCTGTCTACCGCATTCCGCTCTTGAGCCCACATAATTAAATTTTTTATTTCAATCATATTTTTCAGTTCTAAAATTTCCATAAGGTTCTTTCTATCTTCTGTTTCTTTGGTCAGGCTTCCTATTTTTTTCATGTTTCAAGTATATTTGTAATTGTTCATGAAATCATGAAACATTTTTATCATGGCAGCATTCAAATTTTTTGTCAGCTAAATCTCACATCTCAGTCATCATGATAGTGATATCTATTAATTTTCTTATTTCATTCAGTTTGACTATCTTCTTGATCACGGGTACAATGAGTTATCTTCTATTGGAACATGAACATTTGGGCTATTAGTTATGAGACTCTGAATATTATTTTTACTTTCTGTTTTAGATGATTTCTTATGATATTAAGTGGGAGAGGGAGGTGCCATATCATTACTGCCAGTTGGGAGTAGATTTTCAGGTTCCCCCTTTGCTTGCATGGACTACCTGTGGGGAACGGACTGCTCCTCTTTACTATATGAGGGCTGACAATTCTGTATTCTTACTAGCTCTCTCCTGATACCTCTTTGGCTGATTGGGGTCAGGAAACCTAATTGCTTTCCTCTGGTGATCTCACTGACACTATAGTGGAGTGGTGGCTTTGTTTCTCTTGGGTGTAAGTGCAAATCCTGACTCCACTTGGCCTCTTTTGACCCACATCAGTGAAGAGGATGTGGGATGCCTCATTGTTGCAGGTGGTGGAAGCCTAGATCCTCCACATCGTCTTTATTGGCACTATGGAAGGGAGTTACCACCCAGTGGTGACCTCCCTACTTTTTCTTTTCTAACAATACCCCTATAGGGAAGTTGAGGTTTTCCTTATAGTCTAGTGGTCATAGAATCTAGATTTCCTACTCATATTTGGCCAAGACTGGGACCACGGTTTCTTTTTTTGGTGTTCAGGAGTAGAGAAGCTATTACCCAAAAGTTTTCTGTTTTTCCCTGCTGTTTCTTTCCTGGTCCATAGTATAGACAGAGTAGGCTTTTGTTGGGACTTTTGTTTGTGATCACTGGCATTTTCAGCCTGATGGCTTCTTCAGGTCTGAGATATGAGAGGCAAGAAGAAAACCCGAGAAACTCACAGCTGTGTTGTTCTTCAGATCTCAAGGTCCCTAGCTGGTTTTCCTTCTTCTGTCCACTTTTCAGAATCTCCTTACATTTGTTTTGTATATAATGTCTAGGGATTTTATCTTTCTTTACTTAGTATGAGGAATAGAGGAAAATGCATACTCCATCTTTCTAGAAGCTGAGGTTGCTTCTTTTCCTTTAATCTTCTTACCTGTACCCCCCTCCAATCTTTAAAAGGTGAATACTTCAGGCATACCTAAGTTCTGTCCTAATATTCTTTACTTTTGGGTCACTGATTGTAATATATCCCTGATTTATAAGAGAGATTATTGCAGCATGGGATTTCCTTGTGTGTTTTATAGATTCTTCTTTCTTTCCTTTAATGCTAAATTCTTCAGTCTATATGGAATTTCCCCAAACTCTTGGATTCATCTTTGATTCATCTGTCTCACTGAGAAAAAAACATTGGTTTTTCTCCCTACACTTATAGAGAACTTTTGGCCACCAGATGTGTGGGTTTTTCTACACCGAGCAATTCTCCAGTTCTCTGAGGACACCAACTGGGTGTACTATAATTCAGTTCGGTTCTGACGTTATCTATGGAGTTAGTGTCAGAGCCCACTAGTTAAAGGCTCACAAGGTTGTTCCCATTTCAGATGCCAGATGTAAGTCCCTGGACTTCTTACTGACCAGCAATAAATCAAAGAGTTGCCTCATTAGAACCAAAGACACTTCTATGACCCAGGAAATTCCAAGGGATTTAAGAGCTCTGTGTCAAGAACTGTGATTAAAGGCCAAATAATAGAAAGATGCTCCTAGCATCTCTATCACTTAGGAAATTATAAAGCTTTTAGGAGCTTGAGATGAAGGCCCAGAGCTTGGGATGAAGATATATATATATATTCTGTTTTACCACAGGATCACACTCACATCCCTCATCCAGGCCAGCAACACATTGTGTTGGAGAAACTGTCAAAATATATTCCATATCTGACCTCCTCTCATATACACCACCACTTTAATGAGAACCATCATCTCCTTCCTGGGTTACTGATAGACTAGTATTCCTGCTTTCATTCTTCAATAGCAACTAGAATGACTATAGAATTATGAATCTGATCATGATGTTGCTCTGCTCAGAAGCTTCCAGTAGCTACCACTGTACTAAAAAAAAAAAAAAATCTAAAGTCTTTCCTATGACCACATGCTGCATGTGCTTTACTATTTTGCTGCCTTTCCATTTCATTTCTTACCATGTGGTCTCTACTTTGCATGTTCCAGCCACACTGGCTTCCTTGGTCAGGGTGCTCCCAATTCAGGGCCCTTGTTCTTTCACCATGTTTCACATACTCCATTTGTACAGGGTTTTGTTCAGATGTTACACATCAGAGAGGCTTTCTTTGATCGGGCTGATAGCAAGTACCACCTTGTCCTGGCATTTTGGGTGCCTTCACCCTTCTCTGTCTTTCTTTGTAGGGCTCATCACTACTTGTCACTATGAATTTATTGGTTGATTTATTCATTTCTTGTTGCCCCCCCCCCTTAAACTGCAGCCTTCCAGGGCAGGGGCTTTCTTTCATTCACTGCTGTATTCCTTTTTTTTAAGAATTTTTTTTTTAATGATTTCTTTGACAGAGAGAACACAAGCAGGGGCAGCAGCAGGCAGAGGGAGAGGGAGAAGCAGACTCCCCGCTGAGCAGGGAGCCTGATGCAGGGCTCAATACCAGGACCTGCATGGAAGGCAGATGCTTAACCGACTGAGCCACCTAGGGCCCCCTCACTGCTGCATTCCTAATGCCTGATATGATACCTGGCATATAGTAGAGTCCCAGCATAATGTATAATGAATGAGAAATTTGATTGGATGACACTGATCATTTGTATTGCTTCTGAATTTTCCCTATCATATATCATTTTGCAATATAGCAGTTCCCTGTTAAAATATAAGTGTTATTTTTCATTACTATGTAATTGTGCTGAGCCTCCTCTCAGACTTCCCTTTCTAAGATTATTACAGATAGATCCCTTTGGAGTTTGGGCTCTTCTTAGCCTTTTTAGTCACATATTTGCATCAACATCTTATTTATTTTCACTGATGGCTAATCAAATCCATCTGGTGTAAAACTTTCATTTGGCAGCTTTCATCACCTCATTTCCAAATTCCAGTCTCTAGTCTCTTGGGGTGGGGGTGGGCTTGTCCCCCTTCACTCCATGTATGGAAGACAAGGATGGTTCAGAGACACCTTCATTAGTTCCCCCTTGCCCAAAGAACAGAGGCAGATCTTCAGAGATTAGCCCTCCAGGCCTTCTATGGTGTGGCCACTCCCTGTTTGATTGGTTCATCTCTTCCTTGCTGTACACACTTTGTAGCCAGGTCGTTGTGCCACGCCTTCCTCATGGTGCCTAGGCTTTCCTCGTGCCTTCCTTGTGCCTCACTCCCCCTGAAACCTAAATATTCACGGCCAGTTATCTCAGTGCCACCTCCCTGAATCTCCTCATCTGTAATTGCCTTCCCTTCCCTACTCCTCTGGTACTTACTACATCTCTTCCTTCCTATCATGTATGATAATTACTTGTGTTCCTATCTTATCTTCTGTGCCAAATACAAGTTTATGGACGATATAGCCCACCTGGGATCCAATACTGGCTCCCTCAGATCCTTGTGCAGAGAAGGGATTCAACAGTCTGATGAAGGGTATAAGTCTTTGTTCCTTTTCAGAATTCTTCACGGACAGACTGTATTCATTTTGTTTTTCTTTTCTTTGCAAGTAGTCATGTCATTTGGAAAAATTAAATGTCATCTAAGTTCTGCTTTGGAATAATTCCAACAGATTTTTAATGTTTCTGTTATATTTTCATCTTTTTCCCAATTATTTTATTATGATAAGTTCTTTGCAACCTCATAAGGGGACCATTTTTAAAACCCCTACAGAGATATTGCAGATATTGCAGACCACTACAATAAAGCAACTATTTCAATAAAGCAGGTCAGATGAATTTTTTGGTGTCCTGGTGCATATAAAAGTTATATTTATACCATGTTGTAGTCTACTACTAAATGTTCAGTAGCATTATATATAAAATAATAATATACTTTAATTTAAAAATATCTTTTTATTATTATTATTTACTTAAGAGAGACACACAGAGAGGCAGAGACATAGGCAGAGGGAGAAACAGGCTCCATGCAGGGAGCCCGATGTGGGACTTGATCCCTGAACTCCAGGATCATGCCCTGAAGCCGAAGGCAGACACCCAACTGCTGAGCCACCCAGGCGTCTCCCCCTACCTTTTTTTTTTTTTATAATTAAAAAGTATCTTATTGCTAAAAAATGTTCACCATCATCTGAGCTTCGAGCAAGTGACAATCACTGATCATAGATCACCATAACAAATATAATAATATTATAAAAGTTTTAAATATCAGGAAAATTAGCAAAATGTGCTATAGAGACATGAAGTGAGTAAATGCTGTTGGAGAAATAATATTTCTGAAAAGTTTGAAATATCGGAGGAATTAGCAAAATGTGCTACAGAGACATGAAGTGAGCAAATGCTGTTGGAGAAATGGTGCCAATTGACTTGCTCAAGGACACAGAACTGCCACAAACCTTCAATTTATAAAGAATGCAGTATCTGCACAACACAAGAAGGCAAAGTACAGTAAGACAAGGTTTGGCATCGTATTCATAGTTGCACTATTTTTAGTGGGGAGAAATTAAATGTATCTTTTAGCTCTAGCATATGACTAAATGTTGTAAGAATGTGTTACTGGGTTACTAACATGAATCAGTTAATTCTTTTTGTCTTTATGTATTTATTTATTTCCATATTTTTATTGTTTATTTACTCAGTTTGATTCTGTTTATTTTTATTTATTTATTTTTAAAATATTTTATTTATTTATTTGAGAGTGAGAGAGAGAGTGAGAGAGAGAGTGTGTGCATCAGCAAGGGAGGGACAGAGGGAGAAGCAGGCTCCCTCCTGAGCAGGGAGCCTGATGTGGGGCTCAATCCTGATACTCCAGGATGAGGACCTAAGCTGAAGGCAGATGCTTACCTGACTGAGCCACCCAGGCGACTTTGCATTTATTTTTAGGATTGAATTCGGTCACTCAGTCTTTGTCTACTTAGTATTATGCAATGATGGCAGCTTGTTGCTGTAGCAGATCAAAATGATGTTTCTCACTATTTCCTGTTTCTCCTTATCTATTGCTTATTGCAATTCTGTTTTTTAAAAATGTGTATTTGAAAAAAAAATAAAAATGTGTATTTGGTTGCTATATACAGGGGAATAGATGAACCCAGCATTTTTACCATTGAGTGTACTTGTTTATTTCTCTTAATACTTAAAAACAAGTTCAATGTACCCTGTAAATATTTACCTCCTCCTCCCCAAACTCCCCCCCCCCCGCCAGCCAAAGAGGCATGACTTATTTCAGAATATTCTTTGTTAATAAATCCAGTGTTTCCCAGGGTTGCTTCAAGAAGAAGCAGCCCGGGAAGCTAGTTCTGAATCACACTGCTTCTGCTGACTTTGTTTCCAAGGGTACTTGTCCCCAACTCAACCTGAGCTTGGAAAATATTTGTAGATCGAATAAATGTCATTATTTATTCTGTAGGCTCTCATAAAATATGGAACATTAATTGGATAATTTGTGTTTGCACCTGGAGGATGTGCTTCCTCTCCTGAGGGCTTTGTCCCTGCTCACCTCTGCTAGGTTCCCCCTTTCTCTTCTGGCTGTGTCTCTTGGTAATTAGAAGTGTATATCATTTTTGAGACTTATTTTGTATAGCTTCTTTTTTGTTATTGTTGTTGACGGTGGTGGTTCTCAGGGATTCAGATTTTTACATTGTTGCTCTTTTGTTTATCCTGCTATCTTGAAGCTTCCTGTCCTCTCTTCTCAGCATTTGACCAATAGATTCTTTCAAGTATGATGAGAAAACAGAGTGAATCAATGGCTTTGTACTTAGCTATCCATAGATCTTTAGCTTTTAAGCTCAATTCGTTTCAACGCTAGTGTGCAAAAGAAATGAAAATAGCTTCATTCTAAGAGCGGATTGTCTTAACTGTATGTCTTGTACGAGAGTCCAATCCTATTCCCCTTCCCACTTGATGAATTTCTATAGCAATTAAAGTACAATTTTAAAGTACCCATCCTCATGGACTTTTGTGTATGAATAATAAAAGCGAATGACATGAGTACAATATTCCAGATACTACAAAGTAGAAGTTAGCAAAAAGTACAAAGAACAAACTAAAACAGGGGGAGGAAAACCACAGCCTAGGAGCTAAGCATGGCCCCCACCCTGGTTTTGTATGGCCTATTAGATTTTTAAACTGTTAAACAAAATCAAAAGAAGAATGCTATTCTGTGACATGAAAACTAGTAGGAAATTCTAGTTTCCATGTCCCCAAGTAACGATTCATTAGAACACAGCCACATTCATACACTTAGGTATTATTTCTGGCTCCTTTTGTACTACAACTGCAGAGTAAAATATGGCCTGCAAGCTGGAAATATTTACTATCTGGCTTTTTATAGAGAAAAGTTAGATGACCTCTGGACTGAGCAGTAGATTATACTTGTGGTAGCTCATGTTCACCCTTGTAAAAACCATCAAAAACTTCATTCCCCCCCCTGCCTCCCCCTTGTAAGTGGTCTATTTCTCCATAACATTTGTTGAGATAATGACTCTGGAGAGCCAGAGGTGCCTGAGTGACTCAGTGGTTGAGCATCTACCTTAGGCTCTGGTCATGATCTCGGGGTCCTGGGATAAAGGCCCACATCAGGCTCCCTGCAGGGAGCCTACTTCTCCCTTTGCCTGTGTCTCTGCCTCTCTGTGTGTGTCTCTCATGAATAAATAAATAAAATCTTTTAAAAAAAGGACTCTGAAGAGCAAATTCGATTCAAGTTGACTTACCCTCTGAGTAGTTGGGAGTGGGAGAGCTGTAAATGAACGCACATTTGCAAATAATGGATTTACTTGTTTTATTCTGTGAACAATGAATTTGAAGAAGACTTTTGGTTAATTATTTTGCTGGTACGTTGGACTCCTGACATTTATAAGCCATACACACACACAAAACCTTCCATGGTCGCAGAGAGTGTTCGAAGATTCAGCGTCTCTGCTTTTACGTTCACCAAAAAGCACGGAGCTAAGGTCTCTGGTGACCACCTTCATTTAAATCTTTCTTGCTCCTGGAAGGGCTGGGCAGATTCAGTGACTACCAGTTTCAGGCAAGGGTGACCTAGCATTCATGAAGGAAAGGAGAACAGTGTTTTTGAAATGTAAACATAGGGTCTTTTAAACAACAGTTGTTGGTTTGTCGCTGCTCTTTCCTGATATTTGCTGCAGCCAGATGTCCCCTCCTGCTCCCCCGGTCTCCTGTCCCGGTGGCCCTTCTGTCTGAGCATCCTGCACGTCTGCCGCTGCCTGGCCCTGGGGTCCGCCCTCGCGGGTCCTGGTCAGGATCCATCGCAGCGCTGGAGCGTGGCAGGCCTGATCCTGCAAGATGCACACACGCAGCCTCTGTTTCCTCCTCTCTTCCATCGGCCGTGTTCCCCACGCTCCCTCCTTAGGAATGAGGGCCTCCTTTCAGCAC
Organism: Nyctereutes procyonoides; assembly: GCF_905146905.1. Taxonomy (NCBI): domain Eukaryota; kingdom Metazoa; phylum Chordata; class Mammalia; order Carnivora; family Canidae; genus Nyctereutes; species Nyctereutes procyonoides. Next base: position 41,338,403 of record NW_026575049.1, on the reverse strand, counting down.
AGTGCCAGGAGGTGGCACCCATGTGGGAGAGAGCCCTGGGACCCGGGCCGGGTGGAGGAAGAGGAGAGCCAGAGGCCGGCACACGAGTGGGGAGCCGCCAGGGCGCAAGAGGCGCTGCTCGCTCTCCAGTCCATCTGCGGACGATCCTATTCCTTGCTTTTGTGCATTTTTCTAGAACTGTTTCCTCTTGCATCTTCATGTTGGACAGGGGGAGGAAACCAAAACTGGGGGGGCCTTTGTGACATCACAGGCACAGTGGTGACTCCTTATTGTTCAATCCTTGTCGTGGCAGGCGCGTTTGTCCCCATTTTGTAGGTGAGCAACCCGGACCCGGGCCTGGGTGTCACCTCTCCTCGGCAGCACAGAGTGTGGGCGACTGGATCGGAGGCCACGTAGCACCCATTAAGGCCCGGGCACACGGCACCTTTGGGTTGGGCCTTCGTGTCCTGCATTCCAGAAAGGAGCTCATTTCCCTTAGACTCCAGGGGGCTGTTCAGGGCAGGCACATCCTTATCACACAGGGAACGTTGCATGTAGAAGCTGGACTCAGTGTGAGGAGGGGTTACAAAGGTGGGGTCATCAGGGGACCCCCTTAGAGTCTCTGTTCGGCACAGAGGTCAGCCGGGCAGAGGTCACAGGGGCAGAGCGGCCCAACCAGCTGAGTACATTCATCCCCCAGCAATGACTGGGGCCTCCTGTGACCTGGATAAGAAAACCATCGGTGCTGGTTGGGTGATTTGAAACCCCAAACTGTTCACTTTATTATTTAGAAATCCTTCAGAGCTCTTGAGATCATGACAATTCCTTTTATGCTCTTTTTCACAGGCTGTTCCATGCCATGTCTTTAGTGCGGTTGGTCGGCTCTAAAGGGTTTACTTAGTAAACTCCCTGTGATCCTGAGTTTCTAAAGACACATTCTGACGTTTTAACATCACGTTCCTGTAGGTCAGATAACTTCCACATGCTGCTTTCATCCTAAAGCGTGCGAGGTGTCCTCAGGATGGGCTGCTGTGTCGGTATGGATGGTCCCCCCGAAGCCTTATCAGGGGGCCTTCGTGTGTGAACCTGCTTCCCTGTCAGCCCGTGTGCCATCTCCCCCCGCTGCCCGCCTCCCCCCGACACAATCGTTGCATCACAGCCACACTGGGCTCCCCCATGAATTAGGAGATGGATAGTTTCCTCCAATTGCTCACTTCCTGGGAGGCCCTTTGTGCCTTCTCTGTGTATTTAATGTCTGTCTGTCCTTCCAGGAAGCCCCGCCAGAGGCTGCCTCCTCCGTGATGTCCTAGCTGATTTCCTCCCTCCCTCCTCCCCTAGCACTAGTGTGGGGTCTCCTCACAGCGGGTCGTAAACACATCTGTTCCATGGTCTTGACTAGAAGCTCTGAGCCTGGAGGTCATGGTGGTTTACATCTCTCAAGTCATAATTGGCTGAAGTGTCTTCAAAGCATTGATTGGGTTGTCCCTGAAGGAGCAGACCTCTGAAAAATTAAACATACTTAGCGTTCCAAGTGAAGTAGTCTGAAATTTTTAAACATTTAAAAAAGACTATTTATTTGAGAGAGAGAGAGCATGCATGCATGAGCATGCATGTACACGCAAGCACATGCAATGAGGGGGCAGACGGAGGAGCAGAGAGAGAATTCCAAGCAGATTCCCCATTGAGCAAGGAGCCTGATGCAGGACTCAATCTCATGACCCTGAGATCATGATCTGAGCCAAAATCAAGAGTTGGAAGCTTAACCCCTGGAGCCACCTAGGCGGCCCTGAAATTTAAAAAAAGAATATTTTTTAAAGATTTTCATTTATTTATTCATGAGACACACAGAGAGAGGCAGAGACACAGGCAGAGGGAGAAGCAGGCTCCTAGCAGAGAGCCTGATGCTGCGGGACTTGATCCCAGGACCCTGGGATCATGATCTGAGCCAAAGGCAGACGCTCAACCACTGAGCCACCCAGGTGCCCCTGAAATTAAAAATATTAAATACGTTGCAAACTCTTCTCAGTACCAGAGGGGGCAGTGGTAACCTGAAAGCTGGTGTGTGATCCGGCCACCTTGACAAGACCCTGTATCTCTTTGAGCCTCAGTTTCCAGTTAAATAAATATATCTGAAAAGGTGAAAATAACTGCCTTGCCTCCTCTTAAAGTTTTTGTGAGGATGAAATGAGATATCACCTTTGAAAATGTGTTAGAAATCACAAAACTGCTTCAAATATAAAATCACATGGTTGTATTTAAGAACACTTCACTGGAATTTAGACGACAGCCGTGCTGTGGAAGTACTATGAACCTCTGTCATTCAACTTCTTTTTTTAAATTTTTTTAAATTTTTATTTATTTATGATAGTCACAGAGAGAGGGAGAGAGAGAGAGAGAGAGAGAGAGAGAGAGAGAGGCAGAGACACAGGCAGAGGGAGAAGCAGGCTCCATGCACCGGGAGCCCGATGTGGGATTCGATCCTGGGTCTCCAGGATCGCGCCCTGGGCTAAAGGCAGGCGCCAAACCGCTGCGCCACCCAGGGATCCCTGTCATTCAACTTCTGATGTAAAGTTGCACTTATGCCTACCCCATACATCATGAATAGTCTTAAGGAGATCATCTGACTTTTGCATCATACTCTGCAAAGCCAGTCTGTAGCCGACCGATTATGCTCACCTGGGAGGTTTTGAGATAGAATCTATCAGTTCTGGCAAAGAGAACCAATTTACCTTCACCCTACGTCTTGCACAACCCAAATGTTTTTTCTTTATCTTTTTTCCTTTACAGGCTTCCATCTGTATCACAAGTTGCCCACGATAGTGCCGGAGAGCTGCCTTCTTATAATGGTTGGCCTGCTGCTAGGAGGGATTATTTTTGGGGTCGATGAAAAGTCCCCCCCTGCGATGAAGACTGATGTGTTTTTCTTGTATCTCCTCCCACCCATTGTGCTTGACGCGGGCTATTTCATGCCCACACGCCCATTCTTTGAGAACATTGGCACCATATTCTGGTATGCTGTGGTAGGGACCCTTTGGAATTCCATTGGCATTGGGGTGTCTTTGTATGGTATCTGCCAGATTGAAGCCTTTGGCCTGAGTGACATCACCCTGCTCCAGAATCTGCTCTTCGGCAGCTTGATCTCAGCCGTGGACCCCGTGGCCGTGCTCGCCGTCTTTGAGAACATTCATGTCAATGAGCAGCTCTACATCCTGGTCTTTGGAGAGTCTCTGCTGAATGATGCAGTGACAGTGGTGAGTAGCATGTTCACGCTGTGTCCCTCCAACACCACTGGGCGCCACCGGTCTGCATCAGCTTTCTGATAATGACAGCTGAGGGAGACCCTCACACAGCTCTGCACTGGGACGGCCCCTCACTCAGCTTAATGCTCTGGTATTGCTGCCTTGAAATGTTGTGTAACATTCTCTTTATTGACTATTGACTTTTTAAATTCATTATTACACATTGGGCCCCTCATTTTTGTTTTGCACTGGGTCGCGCAATCTATGTAGCTGGTCTCTGCTTGCAAGGTCCTGCTGGTGCCAGGGGGGCATCAAAGTGATCGTGGCCTTTCTACCTCTGAAGATTTCTCACTTGGCATTTTCAAAAGTGATGGGCTTTGATCAGACTCGAAGGACTTCAGGTCCCAGAATTCATTGTGAGACATGATGCTGGCAGTCTACTATGTGTAATAGAAATGAAACGACGATACCTACCGAGTGCCATTCTGTGTCTGGGGATGGTTTATTTATTATTTTGTTATTTTAGGCCAGTTTTCCATTACACTCTCACTTTCTGTTACTACTCAGCCAGCTGATTTCTGGTCCTCACCATTTTCCCCATAACTGGGTATTTATTCAGAGAATACAAATTTATTTTTAATTCTCACTAATTAACACATAATTAGAGTCAGAGGCTGTTGTGATCTTAATGTTAACAGAATTTACCTCTGCCCTTCCTGAGTTCCGGCAAAATTTGGAGAAGTGGTAAGGAAGCCTCTCTCCACCACCCATGAGGCCTACAGGTTGTTCCTCCATCAGTGAAAGACACACAGGTGACCCTGTATCAGTAAACCAGTTAGGGAGCACCAGTGATGCAGTTTTATGCTGGCCCCTATTCTGCAGTGATGATGCATAATTGTCCGCATCACTGTGAACCTCTTGTGAATGCCTACATTGTGCTCGGGTCTTTACAACTATATAGTAATTATTTTTCTCATTTGGTAGGTAAGACACTTGAGGCAGAGAAAAATATTAAAAGATTTTAGGTAACTAGTTTATAGTACCCCCTCCATTAGTTCCTTTCATTAAAATATTATTCCTGATCCATTTAAAAGTCTGCATAGATACCAACATCACCCTCCATGAGCTTGTATGCAGACCCCCAAACTGCATAAAATGTCATTTTGAAGGATGTCCATTAGCTCCCTGTGGACGTTATTGGGTAGAAAGTAATTGATAAGGAAATCCCGTTTTTTTTAGAATAGCTGCTAAGATAGCTATTTTAAGGCAGCTAAGGTACCTCATTCAAGTAACAAAATACACTCCATTTATTCCATTATTCATTAACAGTGATTTGTCCTAGACTTAGCAATTTTAAATTATAACTGAGAGACTACCATGATGATGAAGACATTTTGTAATTCTAATTTCCAGAGGCATCAAGGTTTTCATGGTGATTTAGGTTTGATAGATACATGTTACCCTTGTTGAGGTAGATTGTGGACATTTTTTTTTTTAGATGGGGACATTTTTAATAAGGATTTCTTGGATCTCTTTCTTGTATAGGAAACTTTATAAAGAAATAGTAACAGCCCTGCTGCACTCATTCTAGGGCAGTCTAGCAAGGCCAGCTCAGTTTCAGTGTGATATGCCATGCCTTTACCCTGCTTTCCCTTCTCTTAAAAAAAAAAAATTCTCATTCAGAAACCTCAGTGTCCATTCTTTGAGTTTGTCAGGAATCAGACCTGAGGAAACAATCTGACTAAACCACCATTGAAAGTGTGCAAAGGCCCCAGGTTTTCCAGAGGTACATCTGTTGCCTCCTGTCAAGAGGCCCCAAGCCATCCAATGTGGTTTTATGGACAGAGAGGGAGTCCCTGACCCAGAGAAGGCAGCGGGCCAGATTGAGGGCGCTGTTCAATAGAGGAAAGAGGGCAAGGACAGAGAAAGGGCGTGGCTGCTCTTTAGATGTAGAAGCCCTTGTTACAGGCCAACGCCTGTAAGTCAGAATGACTGTAAGGATTTCCCGTGTATGGACCTTCCTCACGTTATATACCCAGGGCTCGGAGCCCCGTGGACCCACACCTACAAGCTAGCAGGCATGCCTGAGGGTTTTGCCCTCCTAAAGGTGAAGAAGAAGCTTCCTGGTATCATAGCCACTGAAATGCCTGAATAGTGGACTGAACGGATCAGGTGTTAGGAATGATTAGAACCACATTGTTAAAAAAAAAAAAAAAGATCATTTTGCCTCCTAGTCAGGTACCCTTGGAGTACAGAGGTAGAATCCATGTTTTATGGATTCTTTGACTTCTCGTCTTATCTCTAGGAGAGGTTTAAGGAACTCACGGGGTAGGGAAAGGCATGAAAAGTATGGACCCTGCTGCATACGGTGAAGATGATGAGTCACTAGGAGTTGCAATGAGAAGGGTAAAGATTAAACAGGAAGAATTCATGTTAAAAATCTAGTCTGGAGGAGGAGTAAAATTAAAGGTCAATGCAATTCATTCTGTCCCCAAATCTTGGTAGATACAATACTGAGGGAGCAGCGTTAAGGGAAGAAACCTACCGTAAAAATGTTTTGGTGCGAAGAGAAATGAATGCTGTATAAATTGCAGTCCAGCCGTGCCATTGTCCACGGCTATGTAGATTGGAATCAGCTGGAGAAATGACAGCTGAAGGAGCAAAGGTCAGATTTTTAAATAGAATTTCTGTGCTTTCCTTTACCATAAATATTTTAGGAAAACTTTTCAAAATTTTCCTTATTAGGCCAAGATCGCTCAGGGTCTTAGTTGTCAGATCAGCCCTGCCATCCCACAGTCATGCAGAATCAAGTGACTTAAGCTCGCGTGGTCATTTCCAACATCATTTCTAGAACATTTTAATAATGCAACCATTGAATAATCTAACGCATTTTCCAAGAAGACTTAAAGAATTTCCTCAATCTGCCACAACGAGGCATGGTTAGGGAGAACTGGCTCTTTGGAACCGGGCAGCAGACGGGCTTCATCGCCCAGGCATTATGAGCTGTGCACTGGTATTTAACTTCAGGAAGCTGGAAGATAAACAGTAACCACTTGCTACTCATTTTTCCTCTTGCAAATAGTAGAATATATTTAAAATTCCTATGCAAAAATGATTGTTTCTTGTATTTCATATTAAAAAAAAAAAGTGACCCAAAAGCTATTTTTCTGGAACAGAGCTATTCTCATAAAGAACTTGGTATTGTTTGCATCTTTGTGTGTTACATTATTTCACTGTCTCACACCTTTTAAATCAAAGATCAAAATAGATAGTTTCTAATTCATATATATACATATATATATATATATGTATGTATTTTAGGAGTCTCCTACTCTACCAACTGAGCTAGCTGGGTGCTTATATAAGTATTTAAGAAATCACAATAATGAGTAGAATGATTTGAAAGTACTCAACTGTCGAATTAGCCCACTATAAAATAAAGTCAGTGCTGGTATCTGGGTCTTTGAAAAACACAGTTGTCAAGTTGAGGTCAATTTTGCACAGAGCAACTAGAGACATAATTGTAGCCAACATACCTAGTATATATGCATATGCAGATGTAATTTATAACCCCAACAGTACTTTTCTACATAGATTCCCTTGTGTTACGATGAAAGCATTTAACTAGAATGAACTAGCTATGGATTATGGCCAGTGGTAACTAAAAGAATTTTATCTTGTGCTGATCACTGGGTATCAGGTTCATTGTAAGGCAGGTTGGAGGGTATGGAAAGCTTTCTGGTTGTCAAGGCAACGTCTCTACCTAAGACATTGCCCCGTAACATTGCCCTGGCATCTGAGGCAGTAGAATGATCGAACTAGAGCTTCTGGCCCATGTACTGAAACTTCAGTGCCTATGACTCAGCAAAACCTAAGGAGATATTTAAAACCAGCCTGTGCCTTTGATAGATTTGTTTTCTGCAAAACCTAAAGAGATATTAAAACCACCCTGCCCCTTTGACAGACTTGATGGATTGAGTTGCCAGGAAAAGACTATGACTGTGAGGTTGTTCCTTAGGGACACAGGCCTGAGTCTCCTTTGGAAGCCTCATAAATGTGCTTGATGGGGTGGGGAGGGGAGATACAAGAGAGGAGGAGGAGGAGATGCGGGTTCTGTGCAGGAGGACTCTTGAATTTTGCAGGGAAATGAGGTGGGCAACCAGGAGGCAGCACCCACAATGCAAGATGGCAGGTCCCCAAAGCCTGACTGGTTTGGAAGATCACCTTTGTTGCAGGAGGGCAACAGGTGATTTGAAGGGGCTGTAGGAGTTCAGGAAGGCTCTTGAGGGGGAGCAGCAGCTTCAGCTGGGCCATGGAAGACAGATAAAGTCTCCCTGGGCTTAGGAGCTGGGTTCCTCCTGAAAGAAACCACAAGGAGGGAACCAGGGGCAGTGATGAATTATGGTATGCTTTGTGGATCTGTGCTGTGACTCTCCCAGGCTGAAGGGTGTTGGAAAGCAGTTTAAAAAAAAAAAAAAGAAAAAGAAACAGCAGCAGCAGCCAGGTATTGAGCTTTCCTAAAGTCAAGGATTTTAAACTTGAGAGTGACAAATGGAATAACATTATTTAAAGGAAGTGAGTCTTGCATTGGCCATAGGGAGCATGGGAGCCAGGGCAAGCTGAGATTTGCCAGTGTAGGTGGGAGTGGGGGGGGGGGGGGCAGAAGCCTGGGAGTCTAGGGACAGACCAGCAGAGACCAAGTGGCCTGGGGGCTGTGGGAGGCGCTGTCTGTGCAGAGTGGGCTGGCAGGGAAACCCAGCTCTCTCCTCTGGCAGCAGGTGACTGTCACCCTTTGGCCTTGGCTCTTCGGAGACAAGGGGTATATATAGCACATCTCTGACCTCCGGGAGCCACCACGGCTGCAGATGCTCACAGGATCCATGAGGAGCCTCTGGCCGGAAGCGGAAGCGGCTGCTGCTATGGGTCAGTTTCTCTTCCGGCAAGTGATGATACTGTCAAGGCATTGAAATCCTCAGGGGAAGGAGCTGCTTTTCCTCCCCCTTTTTACTCAAGTCTTTCTTGATGGTACAATAGCAAATGCTCTTGGATGTCACGCCGACGATTATGAGAAAAGAAAAGCCCACTCACATCTAAGCATAACCTGCTGCTTTCTTCAAAGTCGGCGGACATTTATTGTCATCTCCCAGGCAGCACGGAAAAGGCAAATCATAATAAGGAATGAACCTTGAGCACAAGGAGCTTATGAGCCAGCAGAAAAGACGGAAAAATTACATAAAAACCTGCAGCTGTGGTGGGCCCTAACGGACCTTCGGTGAGGCCAAGAGTGGAGTCGACTCTCCCCAGATCACATGCTGGCTCCCAGGGGCAGAACCTGACTCATTCTCCCATGGTTGAACCTTGAAAAACTCACCCAGAAGGTCAGGAGACCTGGATTTTCGTATCATGTCTGACATTTTGCGTGACCATGGACCAATGGGTTCAATTTTAGTTTCTCAGAAACCAAATAAAGGTGTAGCACGGCCTGTACCGTAAAAGGCCTTCATCCCAGTGTCCTGCCAGCCAGCTCCCCTGGAGATTCTGGCTGTAAATAACACAATGAAAAGAAGCAGGGCACCTGCTGGACTCATATTTTCCCTGCTGGCTTTGTAAAACATGTGGTAGGGCCTAAGCCATCACTTCCTGTTTCAGTTGGCACAGTAGCCCTTAGAAACAGGCTTGTGAGCATATTCCCTAACAGACGTGAAGTGCCTAGCATTTTTGAAGCTTAATTAGACTAAGACCATGTAAAGACTGTGTGGATTTTTCAGAAGCCAAACAGCTGTGGAGGCTCATTACTTTTAAAAAGGGACAAAATATGTATGAAATTATAGCACATGTACACACAACACACACATGTACACAGCACAGGTGGCTGCCTCTTGGCTTTAAGAAAGAGGATTTGGATCTCATGTTATAGCAGATGTGTGTGGGGGGGGGTTGGGGAATGGGGTGAAGTGAAGAGGGAAGACCTCAGTGTCCTGGGAGGAAGATATCTTCAGGTGTGGTACCTGTACTGATGGCTGGGGCCCCTTCCATGGCAAGACCCATAAGAGAGCCTTGCAAAGTTACTAAATTCACAGCAAGCTTGACCAGCTTTCTCTCTGACCAACTACTTCCCAGCATCGGTAACACAGCAAGGCCTGTTGGATGGCAGCCAAGTCATTTAAAATTATCTTTTAGATGGTATCTTAGGAATAATATTTAGGAGTCAGTGGCATCATAATCACGAACTCTCTTCTCTCTCACTTTGAGAAATAGCTTTCCGGGCAACATACTTTTATCATAGCTTTTTGTTCAAAGTTATTGAATATCATATTAAAGCATGAGAGAGTGCAATACTTCACTGTCACTGATCATCGACTTGGGTGTACAGAAGAAATGTCCTTGTTAGAAGGCCAGCTGAATTTTTCTGTGAATGTAGTGAAAACGGTGAAGTTGGAGTCTTGACCATGGCCTCTCTTTCTCCCACAGGTCCTGTACAACTTGTTCAAGTCTTTTTGCCAGATGAAAACCATTGAGACCATTGACGTGTTTGCTGGAATTGCAAACTTCTTTGTTGTGGGAATTGGTGGGGTGTTGATTGGCATCTTCCTGGGATTTATAGCAGCATTTACTACTCGGTTCACGCATAACATCCGAGTGATTGAACCACTCTTTGTCTTCCTGTACAGTTATTTGTCCTATATAACAGCCGAAATGTTTCACCTCTCAGGTATCATGGCGTAAGTATTTACCTCTTTGTTAAAAGTACTTAGTTTCATTAAATTTAAGTATTCTAAGCCAAGATGCTAAGGTCAAATAAGTTTTATAAAAGAGGTTCTCTTGAATTCTTCTCAAAAAAATTGAAAATGAATTTTCCTTAACTCTTTGTGTCAAATAAATGAAGAAATTCCGCTAAATTTATACTAAAGTGATCTCATACTAGAATGGAAAGCTACCTAAGAATTATCTCTTGACTCTCATATGAAATCTGACAATAAACTGTCAGAGTGGATTGTCAGGCACGAAAAATTTTCTGAGTTTGATGCCCACTCAGGGTAGTCCATGTGGGAAGTTCTATGCTTGTTCCAGTAAGGTCATATCACCTAAACTGCATCTGGAATTCTAGAATTGCTTATGGATATTCATTTGAATGATATTAGTAGTAGGGAACCTTCACTTTGTGTGCTAGATTTGATTTGAAATAATGGCGTTCAGTCATTCACAGCAGAATCCAGTGAATAAGGCACGTAATCATGTCATTCTGGCTTTCGCTTTTTAAATAAAGAGGCATGATTATAAAGCAAGGAATTCTTTATTACAGATGCAGTTAGTGTATCATTCACTAATGGATTTGGAAGGACGATCTCAAGAAGCTCTGCAAGTGGGCTGAAGATGGGTGGTGTTGGGATCTGATTCTAGCCTTCCGAGCATCCCTTTGAAGGAGGTTCCTTGTTGGGCGTGGATGTTTTTGTAACAAAGCTTCCAAGAACAAGTCTATTTATTATGGTCACACCCCATATAGGGTTAGTGAGAAATACTTAGTAATGAAAAGCCTTTATACGTTTTCATTTTGGCAGATACTTACAGCTCGGTAGGTGCTGGGCTCTATGCGAGGGCCAGCTATATATCAAGTTTTTGAGTGGTAAACATAGGTCTGCAGCCTGATTCAGGCATTGCTTTAAGGACAATTTGTTTTTCACCTCTTTTGTATGGGAAGCAGATTAGATTTGTGGTGGAAGAGGTCAAGTGCCTCTCCCTGAGGAGAGTGAGACCCATTATAATGCTAGCCATGAGGTAAAGGCTGTATGGTTTTCTGTTTCACAGAGAACCTAAATAAAGCAACATATTAATCCAGTTTGACCCAGTCATGAAATGTTCTGTATCTTCCTGGTTGCTATTCATATCATTTGTATGACTTCCAGTTGCTTCACTGTTCTTTGACCAGTGTCTTTGAAAGTGTGTGAGCACTTTCAAGGTCTCTAAAGAATGATGGCGGTGGGACTTTGTGGCTGCATTCCAGCAGTGTTCTAATAGCAGTTTGTGTGAGAACCTTGAATATATTTGGACCACATGCATAAGTAGTAAATGTTCTAGAACACTCATATGGTTGTCTGAATACATGTGTCAATTGGCTTGAGGTTGGGGGCAGGAACTGTGATGGGAAGACCCAGAGTACGGGATGGGGGTTAAAGTGTTGGAAGGAGTTGGGGTTGGTGCATCTTGCTTAGCGATGTCCATGAGGGCCAGAGTCCACAGAGATTGGAGGCTGGTGCTTCATCAAGATCCTGACCTCCTGTGAAGATGGGATTATTATGCATTTACTCGCTCTGGGAGTTAGGAAATAAGGGGCAAATAGGACACCGTGTTCCTGGTAAACAGCACAGATAATTCTCTGCATGATTTGTTGCTGGAAGAAAAACATCCCCTCTGTTTCCAACTTCAGAGTGAACATTTATTTTACAGTTTAGCATACAGAAAGGTCCTTTATTACATTTGAACTAATATTGTCATTGCACACAGTGCGCTAAAATAAGGTAACTCTTAAATGAGATATTATGAGAGGTTTAAAACATTTTTGGGGGTCTGGAATTACCATGCACACCCATTACCTGCTGATAGCCAGTGAAGGGACAGATTGACATTGGAGTGTGTGTGTTCTCAGAAGTAATGCCCTGTTTTCTAATGTGAGGTGATTAGCATGATATTCAGAACTCGCCCACGTGTGCTGTCTGCTGCTTCTGTATGGTGTACATTGTAGATGCGAGTGATCCCCGCTTTGAACAACATGCACTTCCACGTTTTAAGTACCGTCCTGACCTTGGGATGTTGGTCCAGAGGATCCACTGTAACGATGCAATTAAAATTGCATACCGGTGTGCACTTCTTTTATAGAACTAGTGATTTTTCCACATTTCAGTTGCCCTGAGTTTAGGATTCCTATCATACTTCTATAATTGCACTCTTTTGCCATTTAAAAACAAATTTTAAGGTAAATGGGAGGGAAGGCATGTGACATGATGAGCATGCTCAGTAATTTCCCTTGTTTGCTTAAGAGAAGTGGGTGGCCACACAGAAAGGAAAAGAAGCACTGAGGTTAGGCAGCCGGGGGGCAGAGAGGGTAAAGCCCCTTTCAGAAACTGTAAAACAGTGTAGCGACGTGACTCTGCCTGCCTGAGTTTTGCAAGTTCTCCTCCCTGTCTCCCTCTTCTCCTTCCTTCTTTCCATCTCTACTTCCTCTCCCTTCCCCTTTGGATTGCCTCTCAGATCCAATCCTCTAATCCCCTGTGCTTTCAGCTTTGTCTTGGGCTGGCTCTTAGGCAGCCCGTCCTAGATTGAGATCACACTCAATGAACAGGAAGTTGACACGAAAGTCTGGTTAAAAACAAAACAAAACAGAGCACTGGGTGTTATATGCAACTGATGAACTAGTGAAAACTACATCTGAAACTAATGATGAACTGTATGTTGGCTAATTGAATATAAATTTAAAAAAGAAAGAAAGAAAAGAAACATCCTTCTGCAGAACAGAAGAGTAGGGTCTGGGTTCAAAATGCAAATCAGTCTCTTAGATAGGAAAGCTCTGGGCAGGACTGCAGCATCTTCATTTCTTTCGAGAGATGTCGGAAGCGATGTACCTCAGGTAATCACAAAACTCTACTTGCAACTATTGAGTTGGCGTCATGGAATTGTGGTGTGATGGGATTTTCACCAAAAATAAGTAAGTGACATAATACGAGGTGGTGTTCTATCTACCTTCTGCTCCTCTGTCTTATGAAAGCTATTTCGAGGGGTTCCTGGAGGTGCAGTTAATTGAAGGTCTGACTCTTGGTTTCAGAAAAATACTCAGTTAAAACACTGACGAGTCCCCATTGTCCCCTTCTTTAACCAAAGACACGAAAACAAATGTCTAAGATGATTCTCCCTCCCCTCCAAAAAATTCCTTAAATCAGATCCATAAAGAAGTGAACTGAAATAGGACTTTATTACCTTCTTGTGAATGGCAGGCACCTTTTCTGGTCCTCATCTGTACCCCAGCACAGTCTCCTGTATTGTAGTCAATAAGACATCAAAAATACAGGGTCACAAAGGAGGGGATGCTTGGTCTCCACAGCAGCTTGCAGCCTGTGGGGATGTGTGGATTTCTCTTGGAGGTGCTCTAGGCATTTCAAAAAATGGCTAGGTCATCCTTTGGATAGGAGAGTAAGGACCCAATATTTCTAACTTTTTAAAAACATTTTATTTATTTGTTTATTTGAGGGGGAAAGAGAGCATGAGTGGGGGTGGGGGCTTGGAAGGTGGAGCTGGTGAGGAGCAGAGGGAGAGGGACAAGCAGACTTTGTGTTGAGCATGGAGCCTGATGTAGGGCTCAATCCTATGACCCTGAGATCATGACCTGGGCAGAAATCGAGAGTCAGATCCTCAACCAACTGAGCCACTCAGGTGGCTCACTTACTTGTTTTCACAGATTCATAATTCCTTAGTCTTCCCTCTCTTGGGGGGTATATAAGATGTTTTCCATTTGCTGTTTCAATTATTCTAGCAGTAAAGAAAATAGGAAATGGTAAATATTAGTACTGTCTGATGAATGAGTAAATTGAGGCTCAGATGGGCAAAAAACATGGCTACTGATGAGTCTGTGGAAGTTGGGCCTAGACCACAGGTCTCCAGTTGTCAGGCCAGGCCAGCACGTGCCCTAGCATCCACTTAAGAAAAGAAAATCAAGTACATTTCAATGAAATTTTTAAGTGAGGCTTTTAGCAGGAATTTCCAGAATGGTAAGCTCAGGTATGAAATCTAGGAGCAGGCCACGCTAGCAGGACTAAGGCAGTCACCGCTGAAGATGTGAAGACCAGATTCTCTCTCCTTGTTTCTTTCTGTATGAGCTGGTAATTGTCATCCATTTCAAACTTGGAGAAAAATAGGAAAGCATGTCTCCGTTCACCATTTTGAAGCTTCCACCTGGTCCCTATGGGGAGAAAATGTACACCACATTGAAGGACAATCATAAAACCTTATACAAGTTTCTTATGTAGGTACAGATATATGTGTATTTATATGTATGTAAGACAGGATTCTTTTATTAGTTTTTTCCCAGATTTGTCTCATGTTTACTGAATGTTTTTCTCAGTGTACAAATATGACCTGGAGCTTTAACAAATCAATCTGGATAATGTAACCTGGATAAATACTTGCCTGCCTGCAAGTCATCAGCTAGTATGCACTCTCTGGCTTGGCCTCCATGCAAATCCAATTGGTCGTAAAGCCTGTTGAAACAGCAAGCAGATCACATCAGCTTATTTCTAGTTTGAACTTCAAACTTCAAATGCACTCCCTCATACTCTCCCCCCTCCCCCCCCCCACACACAAGGAAGAAATGGCCTTTAAGTACTGTGTCTGCTGCATAAGAATTAGCTTATCCTTCAGCCAACACTTGAAAGTTAGTTACTGGTTTCATTGCAGGCCAGCTGGAGCTCTTGAGGCAGGGCAGGTCAAGAATGGACGAGGGATGCTCTAAGGACAGGCCCAGGTTTGGTGCCACTCGGCTTTTAGGCATGCATGTTGCAACCTATCTATACTTGCACCTTCCTCCTCTCTAAGCCGTGTTTCCCTATAGCACTTTAGAGCTTGTAACACTAACATTTTGGGATAGAGAGATGTACAGAAATTGATTCTAAATAAGCAAAGTATATTCTTATTTCTAACAGCATAAGCTAAATGAACAGAGAGGTACTCTGTTTTATAAAATATCAATTATTACAAAGTTCCAAATGTGACTGGCATTTCTAAGGCAGGTACCAGCTCTGGCCTCTACCACAGGCTTCCCTCTGAGTCTCTAAAATGTCTCACTGCTATCAACACTGCCCCAAAGGTCAGTTCCAGGGAATGCTTTGGTGCACCCTCACATCAGCTGCACAGTAAGAATGAGGCATTGATAATGCTGGGCACCACACTTCTTTAACACTAATTTCAGATTTTCAGATTCATCCGGTACAATCCAGTGTATCTTAGTATTTTGTATGATGTCAGCTGTTTGGCATGTACGAATTGGACAATTGGTAGGTTCGTGACAGATAGTAACACTTAATGCACAAGTGATTGTGAACGAGCCTGACAAAAATTCTTGTCCTCTAATTAGGGCTCTGATCTATACCTCAGATTTACATAGAACATCTCCCAGCTGAATAAGCAGGCTAGGATACAAATCTTTATGCCACAGTTAACATGCATCAATCCTTGGTTACATTTACCATGTCTTTGTTCCAAAAAACACATCTACCCATCTAACCTACTGAAGTGAAAATTATTTAGACTTTGATGCTTGGGGTTTCGGTGAACACAATTCCAGGAAGAGCCTCCAGCTCTAATATCCTGCTCTAGGTGACAGGGTCTGTTTTCTCAAGAGCAGTGCATGGCATTTATAATGGGGGCTCCTTTATTGAGGGAAGGAGAGAGGGGAGTGGAAGTGGAGATGAAGTGGGAAGAAGCTCAAACCATACTTTTGTTGTTCTGCTATGTTAACCCACATTGCATCGTGCTCTAGCCCTCAGAATTAGAGCATCATGTTTATCACACACTTTCAAATATGCAGTGCCACTTGACTCACAGCATCAACCCTTTGGGTTCTGAAGAAAAGCAGGGAGAGTAGAGTTTGGATGGGAGGACAGAGGGGACCAAGATGGTAGCCTTAGATCTCTGGTTCTGGGTTTTCACTGGCTCTGCACTTTTCATTGGCTCATTATACCTTCCATTGCCTTGGCAAATCAAAGCTTTATTTTTGATTTTGGTGCATGCCTTCACTGTGACTCTGACTGGCCCAAACTGACCTCTTTCAAATCTCATGACCACCTGAAACACAAATGCTAAATGGTGGGGGTTTGGAAGGAGGTAATAAAATGAGGCATGAGATTAGTCAAGTAATGAGAAAATAAATCATTATCTTCCTTAATTTTTGGGCACATTCAAGGAACAGTAAAAACAAACAAATGAAAAGCTTATTATTATTTTTTATTACCACTCACATGTCTTTTATTTCTTTTTTCCTTTTGTACAACTTTGCCTCAATTGAGGGATAAAACTAGAAAAGGCAGAAGGGAATATGAAAGTGTAAACTTCCCCCCCCCCACACACACTGTAGCTTTATAATTGGCACGCGTACGTTTAAAGTATATAGCATGATGACTTAATATATGTATATACTACAAAATGATTACCACAATTAGGTTAGTTAACACATCAATCACATCCCACAGTGACTGTTGTATGTGTGGTAAGAACTTTTGAGATCTAATCCCTTAGAAACTTTCAAGTATGCAATACCATATTATTAACTATAGTCACCATACTGTACATTAAATCCCATAACTTATTCAATCATCTTATAGGGGAAGTTTGTACACTTGGCCACCTTTATCCATTTCCTTCATCTCCTCCCCTACCACCCCACAGCTCTCTGTGCCTGATAACAACTGGTCTACTCTGTTTTTATGACTTTGTTTTTTTTTTTTTAATAAGATTTTATTTATTCATTTGAGAGAGAGAGAGAGAGGGCAGGGGGGAGGAACAGAGAGAGAGAGAGGGACAAGCAGCCTCCACACTGAGCATGGAGCCCATCTTGGGGCTCGAGCCCATGACCCTGAGATCATGACCTGAGCCAAAATCAAGCATTGGACCTTAATGGACTGAGCCACCCAGGCGCCCCTATGACTTTGTTTTTTTTTTTTTAGTTCCCCTACATGAATGAGATCATACCATATTTGTTCAGAGTAGTAGAAGTGGTTCATGAAATTACTTGGATTTATTTTTATGGTTTAAACTGTTAAATTAAATAGATTCAGTTGATGGACTCCAGCATTTGCTTGGTTTTTCTGAAGAAGGTGCAGAATCAGTGGCCTGTCACTTTTTTCCTCGCTGCTGTCCAGCATGATGACCATCAATGACATATGGCTTTTGAGTCCTTCAAATGTGGCTAGTCTAAATTGAGATGTGCTCTAAGTTTAAAATCTACACCAGATTTTTAAGATTTAGTAGGAAAAGATTATAGAAATTCCCATTAATGATTTTTATATCGATTCCATGTTGACATGGAATTTGTTGAG
Source organism: Nyctereutes procyonoides (assembly GCF_905146905.1). NCBI lineage: Eukaryota > Metazoa > Chordata > Mammalia > Carnivora > Canidae > Nyctereutes > Nyctereutes procyonoides. The sequence goes on along the minus strand of NW_026575049.1, from coordinate 41,321,107 downwards.
TAAAATGAATACATTATGAAAATCAGCTTCACCAGTTTGTTTTTACACTTTTAACCGTGACTACTAGGAAATTTAAAAATATAAATATGACTTGTGTTATATATATTTATTAGCATTTTTCTCCAGGGCTCACCATTAGTTTTTGCTATTTGGATATTTGAAGACTTGTTGAAATATGTTTTTTTTTTCCCCCTCTTGATGAAGTAAAAGAAAAAAAAGAGCATGAAAAGATGGAGGAAAAAACAGAATAGAAATGCATTCCCTTCATCGATGTTAATCATGCTATTTATAAAGAACATTTCTTTGAGAGTAGGGGAGATTAGAAAGCAAAAGAGGAATAACTGAAGGGAAGGCAGAAGCAACTGTGAACAAAGGAAAAATGTTACCCCAAGATCCACATTTGGTGGTTGTGATATAAACTCTTCAAAACCTGGGTGAGGGATGGGACTCTCCCTGAGAACAAGTTGCCATAGCTATAGGAATGAGCAAAGTCCGTTGAAACAGATTCCCTGAGGTTGGATATTTCACATTTTTCACAAAGTGAGATTATATTTATTCAGTGTTCAAAATAATATATTTTTATGCCTCATCTTCTTATAAGTAAAAGAACATTAAGAACATCATAATCATCTATATGGGGAATATCATTCATATAATCCGTGAATTGTCAACCACAGGAGTGGTATATGATTCACTTACACAGTTTGTAATTAGGTATTTCCAGATATGGTAAGAATGCAGGAAATAGCATATGGGGTATTTCATAGTACCTGAAAACAGTATAAAAATTAAAAAGAGCTGTTACAATAAATGCCAGCATAAGAGAGTTTCATTTTGGGATCCCTTGGGAGTGGGTCGGTTAACCATCTGACTCTTGATTTTCAGCTCAGGTCATGATCTCAGAGTCTTGAGATCAAGCCCTGCGCTGTGCCGGGCATGAAGCCTGTTTTAATATTCTCTCTCTCTGCCTCGCCCCCCTCTCTCTTTCTCATAAAAAAAAAAAAAAGTTCGTTTCATTTTGTGAAACGCATTTTACGGATTACTTCTTAAGAGCAAATGAATAAAATGCTATAATTTAATTTGGGGCTTTCCTCACTGAAGGGCTTTCATGGCTCTTAGGTATGTCATTTTCAAGCACCTTTATTCTAGGGAACACATTTGGTATTTGCCTGGTGAATTTAAATTACATGCAACTTTAACAACTTCTCCTGAACTAAGGACCCCTTCCCTGAGATCTTTTTGAGGAATGGAGGTTCTAGATAATAACCAGCAACTGGATGATACTGGTTTTATTCTCATTTTTTCCTTTTGACTGTTTCTTTTTTTTTTTTTTCCTTTTGACTGTTTCTTAACCATTCTTAGTGTTTAAGTAAAAATGATTATGTCATTGTATCATTAGGTTACTCTTTGTCCCGAGCTAGCTAGCTAGCTATTTATTTATTTATTTATTTATTTATTTATTTATTTATTTTTCCAAGCTGACTATTTAAAGTAGAATTTCTCTCTTTCAGACTTCCAGGTGTAAGTAAATTGCAATAGTAAGGCTAAAATTATTTCCCAGTAATACATAGGCCAAAAGATTAGCAATAGGATTGTAAATCGGAAATGTAAATGTTGTGTAATTGCTGAGAAGTAATTACCTTTTTTGTCTTAATGAAAATCTTTTCAGAAAGCTGATACTGAGAGGACACGTGTAGGTACCTCCCAGCTAGTCCTTCTGAGTAGGACACCGGCCTTTGGACACAAGTTAGGGTGCCATTCCCTTCATCAGCGAGTTCAGCCATGGGAGTCAAGATGGGCTCTTTCAAGAATAGGATAGGTGCCCTAAGGAAACCTGCTTCTCTTTCACTTGCTTTAACAAATCTTGGTGTACTTCTCAGCAGTTCTCTGTGTGGGTGTAAACCCAGAGGCATTTTCTGTTAGTGTCTTAGGCACAGAGCAGCTGCGAGTCGCTCCTTTTGATGCTGTAGTGTGTTCTCTCAGTGTGCTTTCTTCTTTGCTGCCACTTTTCCCTTACATCAATCATATCTCAGGTCTTTTATGATGTTCCCAGGGGACCTGGTCAAGTGTCCAAGATTCTTTTTCCCATGTGCACCCTCACAGTTAATCCTCAGCTAGTCAAGAGAAGTCGAGTCACCTGGGATCGTTGTAAGCAGGAGCTCAAGCTCAGACAATAGAGGGAGGCTCTGTGTGAGCAAGGGAAACCCAGATCAAACCAGATTATTGGCTACTCAGGGAAGCGCAAATCAGACCAGGTTCATTGGCTCATATAAATAAATTCATTTTGGGGTGAATGGACCCCAGGCCAGAACTACTTCTCTCTGTGTCTCTTCTTCCTTCTGCTGGGCCAACCATCTCTAAAACATCAAACAAGGCTCACAGATTGGGCTTCATATCTCTGCAGCTCTTGTCACTACAGAGGACAGAGTTCTACCTGCCAGCTCCTGTCAAAGGACATTTCAAAGGAAGGATTGTGATTGGCTCAGGGATTTGGAGAGCTGTGATTGGATCAGATGGTGTCACTTGACCAGCCCTGTGGCGGTGAGAAGTACTGGTAGAAGGCAGTCAAGTTAAATTTACTTTGAGTGGACCAGCCTCATAATCTATGTTGAAGACAAGGTATCAGGGAAGCCTCAGTCCTTGGTGGGGGTTGGCCTGGTGATATATTGAGTTGAAGTCTCAGTGATGAAGAGAAGGGCACTATGTGTTGAGGCTGGTGTGGGGCTGAGGACTCCAAACTGAAAATCTCTGGTACATCCAGGGAGTGGAGCCTCAGGGTGCTGAGAAAGGTAGTAGAGGCTTGGCCTAGCTGTGTTTTGTTCTGTAGGTAGTTGAGAACTTTGGAAGCTTTGAGCAAAGAGGTGACACAATTGTACATCTGTTTCATAGTGAAGATTGGAGTGCCTCCAAAGCTTTCTTGCGTCATTACATAGAAAACTGATAGTGTTTTCATAGCACTCTGAAGTGACAGTGGCCGTCATGGCCTCGGGCTCATTGGATGCCCCCAGGGCCAGGGAATCCCTGTCTGGGTAGAAGGAGAGGGAAGAGCTGCTGGCAGCAGGGTGAAGGCACCCAGGTGGAGACACGTCAGGAAAGGAATGTGTACAGACTCCTACCTACTAATCCAGGCAAGAGGAGTTGGAGCCTGCACCCAGAACAAGTAATGGAAATTGGGAGAAGGGAAAGAAAAATTAGGTAGCAAAGTACAATGAAGTCCTCATATCTCATGTTGGCCCTTATTTTCACTCTTCAATAAAATTGTAAATAAAATGATTCAAGTTTCAGATCTCCCTCATTCACTTCTCCCCTGAACCTGCTGCCTATAACCCCTTTTGCTTTCCTCAGCCTTGGATGTATTTATGAATCACCTGGAAAGGTTGATACATCTACAGAAGTCCAGGGCCCAGCCAGAGATTCTGATTCTATAGGTCTGGGATGGAGCCCAGGAATTTGCATTTTTTTCCAAGAATTTCTAATAATTAAAGAAAAGCCAAAAAAAAAAAAAAAGAAAAAAGAAAGAAAATCCATACTTTTATAAAAGAAACACAAAGCCTTTGCCAACATTTTCCAACTAAAGTCAGTGGATTCTGTGGGTCCTTTGATGCTTTGTGTGTCATTACACTATTGACGGTGAGCTGTGATTCTGTATGTGCTCTTTCCATAAAATCATGACTGACTTAAATGTCAGTAAGTGAACTGTAAACATTAGTTGAATTGAGTTGAAACCTATAAAGAAGAAGAGACAAAAGATGTGGAAAATCTGGGAAATGGGCAAGACTATATGAATAATCAGGCATTTATCATAGTTTAAGTTTCTTTTTTTTTGTATTTTAAGAAAAGTTTAATTTTTATGCTTGGATCCTCTCAAAAACAAATTTTGGGGACCCCTGAGTGTCTTAGTCAGTTAAGTGTCCAACTCTTGATTTTGTCTCAGGTCATGATCTCAGGTCAGATCATGAGATTGAGCCTCATATTGGGCTCTGTGCTGGACATGGAACCTCCCTAAGATTCTCTCTCTCTCTCTCTCTCTCTCTCTCTCTCTCTCTCTGTGCCCCTGCCCCTACCCCACTCACATAGTCTCACTCTCTCAAAAACAGAACAAAACAAAACAAAGAAAAAACAAATTTTGTTTGCTTTTTTTTCATATATCAGACTCTCTCTTGGTTGTCAGGTTTCTTAGAAGAGGTGATCCATTATATGGTAAATTCATGCCCTGGAATAAGTAATTTACCTCACATAAGTGAATACTTTATTTTGAGAGCATACAGTTTACCCCGAGTTACCATAAGACCTGGCTTTAATCAATGCAGAGAAAGCTTTTTAATTGTCCTTTGTCATTCCTAATGCTTAACACTGATTAGTGGAGTATGCTTTCATATCTGGGAAAGTCTTTATTGAGAATATGCAACTCTATTTGGACCGTATTTGGACTGTCTACAATTGGATCCATACTTTTTAAGCTCATACATAGAGATAGAATAGGAGCAAAAGAACTTTGCAACATTCTTCTTATCTGTTTAACTCAAATTCTAAGCAGTTCTGATTACAGAAGACCTCTCCTCATCTGGGAATGGAAATTAGAGAATTGACCACACCTTAAAAAAATGAAAGCACTTGTATTTAGAAACTGAATTCCCTGAGGCATGGCCTCACCTCATGAACATAAACAGACAAGATACATATTGTTTATCCTCACAACCAGCAATCTGCTGTCTCTACCTGCCTTCAGTTTATTAATGCTGGTCCCTTTGGTTCTACAGATCACAGCCATCTAAATGAAGGATTCTGGACCTTCATTTAAACTAAAATCAGCCAGTATAATTTGAACCTGCATCTCAGTACCATGACATGCAGGGAACCATGGTAAGCGTAGATGAATGCTAGTCCTGCTCTTTCAATGCATACATTCTGGTAGAAGGAATGAACATCTATGGAAGAGTGGCTTCATGGACTGATGGGATGGACTCACGGAGTAGTACAGAGAAAAGTGTTTGTTGAAATTTTTCTATACAGAAATCGTCAAATGACAGATCATCTAAATACAAAGTCTATTTTTACCCCCCAAAGACACTGCTGAGATGGTATTAGCTGGCATGAATTTCTTGTGTGCTGTATATAGCATGACATAGCGATGAAGAAAACCTCAACTGCTGGTGAACGTAAAAACCACTAATTATAGTGCTTTAGCTTCTTGGTCTCTAAATTGGTGATAATCACCATACACTTATGTTGAGATGTGATGTGAGGTAAGGTAATAACAAAGCAGAAAGTACCCATGCATTCTGCACATACCTTACTTCCATGTGGCCCCACAGAATAGAAGCTGACACCTGTCAAAACAGAGACATATTTTGGGATATTTTGTGGGCCAGGTAGGTGCTACAATGGATTCTGCAAACAAAATGAAGACCAGTGCAGGAAATGAGTTGACTCCTGCTTCTAGTTTTGTGTCCCTCCAAATCTGTTCCCCATAATTCCTTCAGGGTTCTCTTTCTAAAACACAAAATCTGTCCACACCACAACACCATCCCCATGAACAATTCTTCAATGCAATCATTGATTCAAATCATATTAATGACCTGTTGGGCACTATGCTAAACATCAATGACACTTTTTTTTTCTCATGAAACTGTAAGTTGATTTGGGGAAATAGGCATTAATTATATGATCAAAGATAAACTCTCACTTTATCCCTCCAGCCTCTGGAATAAAGTTGAAACTCGTAAGCATGCATAGCGTATAGCTGTATCATTGTCATCATCTGGCCCCTACTTCCTTTCATCCTTGCCCTTTAACATTACCATCCCTCTCTTCTCTGGCTAACAGAATCAGTGCCCATTTCCTGAGTATGCCAACCTGTCTCTTGCTTTCTTTCAAGCCTTTGCACATGGCCGCTTCATTTTCTTGGCTTCCTGCTTGTTGAGCTCTTCACTTAGCCATGGAGATGTTGCTCAAAGGGACCCCCTTCTGTGGCAGAGGTAGTGGTTTCCTTCCTTGTGCTCCCAAAGCCTTGTTTCTCATCTCCATTGCTGACATTTGCACTGTTCTATCACGGTATTTTTGTGACCCTTTCTCTTCTGAGACGGTGAACCCTTGAAAGTAGAAGCTGTGTCTTACTTGATTTTATCTTCCTAGACCCCAGCACAGAACTCAACCCAGAGTAGATGCTAAGAAAATGTTGATTGATATTAAATGGTTCTTCATAATCCTATTAGCTAAATATGGAGACTAGTAAAGAGAGACATGCATGGAAAGAGGGGGACGACTCCATGACATAGGCAAGTAAAAGTAAGGTCATATTGCTAAAGGGCAATAGTTCTATATATGAAGGATCTTTAGAGTTAAGAAGTTCAACTGGAGGGGTGCCTGGGTGGCACAGTTGGTTGAGTGTCTGGCTTTTAATTTTGGCTCAGGTTGTCATCCCAGGGTCGTGAGATCCAGCCCTGCATTGGGCTCTGTGCTCGGTGCTGAGGCTGCTTCAGATTCTCTCTCCCTCTTTCACTCATGTGTGCATTCTCTCTCTCTCTCTCTCTCTCTCTCTCTCTCTCTCTTTCGGGAAAATAAATCTTTAAAGAAAAAAAATTAAACTCAAATTTTCTAAAATGTAAAGAGTCTCTTTAGGTTATTATTCTATTGTGGATATTATCTAACACATCGATGTTCAGAATGAAAAGCCATGGATTTCAGGCATGAAATCCTCATGAGTTTCCATTACTGATGGAGGAAGAAATCCCACTTCTCTGTAAAGACAGTGCTTCTGGGATATGCTTTGACATGACCTTGTCCCCAAGGACACTCCTGGCTAGGCACTTTGGACCCAGTGAGACTGAGGGCAGTCAGACACCAGCCAGCACCATTCCCATCTCATAAGTTTCATGTAGTTCTTTTAGAAAAATAAAGAAGAAGCAAATTTATGGTACCAAGACTAATAGCTGTAGATGATGATCAATGCAGAGGGAGAAAGGTTTCTATTCTTCTCTACTTCTGGGAGACTGTATTGTGTTTGCCTCCCTAACTGGTAGTTTTGTGTACTTGCGATGCTATTGCAGTGAGGTGGTTTGGCTTCAGGTCAGAGTATACCACAACAAAAAAACCTTTGCAATGAAAACACCTGCTGGCCTTTGCTTGAGGGACCACGTGCATTAAGCTGTATGTGGCAGACCAGAACAGGGACCTTTGGAGCCTTTGTCCCCAGCCTATAGAGCGCATCAATGTCGTAGACACGCCTAGGCTTCCTGAACGGGGCACTCCCAGATGCAGAGGCCTCTGGTACCCACTGGGGCCATTCTTCTCTCTGCAGGGTCTCACTGTGCTGGTAGGAAATAGCTTTAAGTTACAGCGAGGTGTCTGGCAGACATGAGCATCACCGCTGGTGTCACGTTAAGGACACAGAGCAGTGGAAATCGATCCTGTGGACATTCATGTAAAATTCATTTATTCTTTTTATTCTTACACCAAAGCTTTATTTTTGATAATTTCTGAGTAGAATTTTTATTGAATTGCTCACATAATGAACTGAAAATGACTCTTTACCCGTATGGTTTACGTTTTGCCCAGTGACTGATGGAAACATGGTCTTAGAGGGAAATGTTTATCATATACACAAAAACAATATTCTCCAGCCTTTCAAAAATCGCTTTTTGAATGATAAAAAGAAAAGCCAATGCCAGGAGGAAGAGAGGGAGATGGGGTAGTATGAAAAACATAGGGATTTAAACTCTAAAGCTGATGTTTTATTTTAAAAAATAAAAGGATTAGAAAGAGCTGGGTAGTGGGTACTTTGGTGTTTATTCTCTGTATTTGCCTCTAAGCTTAAATGCTTTGTAATAAAATCATTTGGAGGCACCTTTTGCATAGCATTAGAGCATGTCAGGAGGTAAAATGACCATTATAATTTATTTTTGTTACAAATCTTCAACTTGATAAAATTTAGGAGAGGCCCATTAGTTTGTGTTGCTGGGTATCTCTCTCTCTCTTTTTATAAAAACATATGCTTTAGAATCTTAATCAGTTTAATTGGGCTTTTGCCTTCATATTGGGTGAATCTTACTTTTTCAAGTCTGGTTAAGGAAAAATCAAACCAAGATATGAAAGGAGAAGATGTTCAAAACCGTAGTTAACAATGGTTTTTATTCCAGTGGGGGGCTGGCAAGATGCCCTAGTGTAGGCTTACTCAGAGATGCCACGTGCCGTTTTGCTCTCCCCTGTCTCTTATCTGCTGGTGGAGGTACAAGCCCTTTGACTTGAAGTCAGCATGACAGAGCATCTGTTAGCTGCTTCTGTCACCAAGCACACTGGAGCAGCCCTGGCCACGCTCCTCTGGAGACACGTACTTGATTGTGCCCATCACACCAGGGAGGTGAATCCAGCAATAGTGTGATCTGCTGAACATGGGCCCCTAAAGATTCTCATCCCTAGATCCTCCTTGTAAACATGTTACCTTAATGGAAGAAGGGACTTCGCAGGTGTGATTAAGTTAGAGTCTTGAGATGGGGAGATGACACTAGATTAGGTGAGTGGTGGGATAGCATCACACAGACACTGAGGAGAGGGTAGTAGGAAGGTCCAGGTCAGAGGGAGATGTGGCCAAGGAGGCAGAGGTGAGCTAAGGCATGGGAGCAGCCTCCAGACTGGAAAAAAGTGAGGAACAATCTCCCCGAGAGCCTCCAGAAGGCACAGAGCACCTTGATTTTAGCCCAGTGAAAGTGGTTTTAGACTGCTGACCCCTGAAAGTGAAAGGCAATAAGTCTGTGTTGTAGTCACTAAGTTCTGGCTGATTTCTTACTGCAGCTGATGGAACCTAATACAGAGAGTTTTGCACTTGAGAAAGGATGAGCAAGGGCTTGGCAGAGGAGTAAGACTTCTTCCCCATCAGAGGTAACCAGGCTCACTGAGAGCTTGGACGGGGCTCGGCGGTGCTGGCTTTGAGTCCAACTGCTTGAGTCAAAATCCTGGCACCACCATTTATTAGCAGTGTCATCTTGAATAAGTGGACCTCTGTCTGCCTTTGTTCTCTCATCTGTAAAATGGGAATGATAACAGAACTTGCTTCAGAGGCTTGTAATGAAGTTAACTGGCATAATCCACACCGAGCGCTTACATAGTACCTGGCACAGAGCAGGGGTGCTATAAAGGTTGACTGTTATTATATAAGCCCTCGGCTATTCAAGGCTTTGCCCTGTGTTTGTGGTTGCTGAAATTTATTGGCTTATGTAATAAGGCACTCATTCTTTTGGGAACCACATGAATTATGCATTCTTCCCTCATAAACACCCAAAAGAAGTACCCACTCATTCTGGGGGCAGTGACATCTTGGCTAAATGCACAAGTCCTGACCTGGTGGGGTCTTTGTTTTCTCTTAATAGGGGCACACAAACAAAGTTATATTTGTTTGTGTGTATGAAACCGATCTTTTTCTTGCGGGGAAATATGTTCATGATTACCTGTTTAGGTCTTCACTCAGAGAGCCCTTGGGTTTGTGTTCTTCTTCCTTTCCTTGTGCTTGCAGTAGGAGGATTTTCCTAACATAAAAATAAAATCTCAGGGTAAGGAGGACTACATGCAGTGTTTGGGAGCAGGGTGCATTTAGGGTCATTGTAGCTCTGAAGTTACGAGATTGGGGAAAACTTGACAGATCATGACCAGTAGTTGGCTTATAGCATGGTGATCACTCATGGAAGGCAGACGCTCACTCAAATTCTGTCTTCCTTCACCTAGAACACCTTCTGATAATGAAGTCCTCTGGTACTTTCTAATATCCCTGTCTATGTATATATTTTTTTACCATTTAACTTTTCTTTCATCATGATAAGTGTACTCTTTAATGCCCTATGTTCCCCATCCCCACACCTGCCTCCCCTCCAGTAACCATCAGTTTGTTTTCTATAGTTATGAGTCTGTTTCTTGTTCCCCATCCCCACACCTGCCTCCCCTCCAGTAACCATCAGTTTGTTTTCTATAGTTATGAGTCTGTTTCTTGGTTTGTCTCTTTGTCTTTTTTTATCCTTTGCTTGTTTGTTTCTTAAATTCCACATATGAGTGAAACATATGGTATTTGTCTTTCTCTGACTGACTTATTTGGCTTAACATTATACTCTCTATCTCCATCCATGTCGTTGCAAATGGCAAGAGTTCATTCATTGTTATGGCTGAGGACTATTTGATTGTATGTACATACCACCTCTTCTTTATGCATTCATCTATTGATGGACACTTGGGCTGCTTCCATAGTTTGGCTATTGTGAATAATGGTACTATAAACACGGGGATGCATGTATCCCTTTGAATTAGTGTTTCTGTATTTTTAAGGTAAATGCCAACTAGTGTGATTCCTGGGTCATAGAATAGTTCTATTTTTAACTCTCTGAGGAACCTCCATGCTAGTTTCCGGAGTGGCTGTACCAGTTTGGCTTCCTACCAACAGTACGTGGTAGGTTCCCCTTTCTCCACATCCTTGCCAAACCTGTTATTTCTTATGGTTTTGATTTTAGCCATTCTGACAGGTGTGAGGTGATATCTCATTGTGGTTTTGATTTGCATTTTCCTGATGATCAGTCGTGTTGAGCATTTTTTCATGTGTCTGCTGGCCATTTGTATGTCATCTTTGGATAAATGTCTGTTCATGTCTTCTGCCCATTTATAATTGGGTTATTTGTTTTGGGGGTATTGATATATAAGTAAAATATATATAACTTCTTTATATATTTTGGATACTAACCCTTTATTGGCTGTGCCATTTGCAGACATCTCCCATTTAGCAGGTGGCCCTTTAGTTTTATTGATTGCTTTCTTCCTTGTTCAGAAACTTTTCATTTTGATAGTCTCAGTATTTTTTGTTTTTTTACTTTTTATTTGCCTTGCCTCAGGAGATATATCTAGACAAATGTTGCTAGCTGATACCAGCTGATGTCTGGTATCAGTGTCTCTTTAGAGAGAACCTGGGAGGGCAGCCCTGGTGGCTCAGCCGTTTAGCGCTGCCTTCAGCCCAGGGCATGATCCTGGAGACCTGGGATCGAGTCCTACGTCAGGCTCCCTGTTTGGAGCCTGCTTCTCCCTCTGCCTGTGTCTCTGCCTCTCTCTCTCTCTCTCTCTCTCTCTCTCTCTCTCTGTCTCTCATGAATGAGTAAATAAAATCTTAAAAAAAAAAAAAGAACCTGGGATGAGCTGTCAGCCACCTCATACTGAATTTCCCTCTGTAGGGACTTTTGAGATGGTCAGGGGAGCATTTCAGACAGAGAGGAGCTTATGCACAGAATGAGGCAAGAAGATAGCAAAGAGCAGGGCGTATTGGGGAAATTATAGTTGAGGCATATGGTGTATGCTGGGTGGAGAGGGAGTAGGAGGTGAAACTGGATTTGTCTACTGAGGGAAGAGTGTGAAGAGCTTCAGATGTCCACCTTAGGAGTGTGGCTGTGACCTTAGAGCCCTTCCCTTACCAGAATGCGCACATGCTCTATTAAAATAGATATGGTTGGAGGGGAAATCAGAGCTCTGTGGTCCTGGAGTTTTGGAGATTATGGGAGAAACAGGAAAAAAAAAGTTTCTTTTCTTTGGGTGTTCTCAGAACCTGTGAATACATTGTGAATTTTCCAGAAGTGGAAACAAAGGCACTGGGATTAAAAAAAAAAAAAAGAGTTAGTGCGTCCAAGAGATACTCAGGATGCAGGGTAAAAAACAATTGGTGACCAATGAGATGGTGGCAGGTGGGGGGGGCACAGGAGAGGTGTGGCAAGGGAGAAAAGGCATGAGACTAGTTTCAAGTTTAGGCTTTTAGGCAATGCCTTAGCATTTTTGGCACTAGAGGGATGGAGAAGATGAAACTGCTTTTATAGGAAGTTAGTAGGTTTTGAGTTTATTGTGGACTGCTTTCTTTGTGATGTTGGCAGGTGCCGATGCCCACAGACTACAAAGCTGGGTGGAGCCGAGAATTTCAAACCAATTGGTACTGATGAAGACTTCTAGAATTAGGTCCCAACGATGCAAATCACATTCATTTATACAAGTCAACCAGTCATGTTCTAGTGACGGGTGGAAGGGTAGAGGCCTCACTTAGCTCTTAAATGCTGACTGTTACATGCCGATTAGGCCCGTTGTCATGTTTATATAGAAGCTGTATCTTCTCTTGCAGGATCACTGCTTGTGCAATGACTATGAATAAGTATGTGGAAGAAAACGTATCTCAAAAGTCCTACACAACCATCAAGTATTTCATGAAGATGCTGAGCAGTGTCAGCGAGACCCTGATCTTCATCTTCATGGGCGTGTCCACTGTCGGGAAGAACCACGAGTGGAACTGGGCCTTCGTGTGCTTCACACTTGCCTTCTGTCTCATCTGGAGAGCACTGGGTAATGGTGCTTGTTTCCCAAAGGGATATCTGGCAACACTCACTAGAAGAATGGGGCTTGCTTCTTCTCGTGGCTTGCCCTTGGCTGCTGCTACTTCATCTTCTTCCTCTCCCTCTCCTCCCCATCTCCCCCATTCCACATGGATTCTTTTCATCCCCAAGTATCTTCATGACTCTGCCATCTGAATGACCTCCCTTGGCCTCCTTGAGTTCACGTTTTCACCCGTTATCCCAGAACAACAAACACCAAGGAAGGGTGAAAAGACTGTGGGGCTTGTCCTGTCACAGAAGCGCAGAGAATGAGTCTCACTGGTTTTGTGTTCTGGACTCACACCATCTGTTTTCTTTGGTTTTTGCTTTTCATTCTCAGGTGTCTTTGTCCTGACTCAGGTCATTAACTGGTTCCGGACGATCCCCCTGACCTTTAAGGATCAGTTCATCATCGCCTATGGAGGGCTCCGAGGTGCCATCTGCTTTGCGCTTGTGTTTCTCCTACCTGCTGCTGTGTTTCCTAGGAAAAAGCTGTTCATTACAGCTGCAATTGTTGTCATATTCTTTACTGTCTTCATCCTGGTGAGTAAAACTCTCTCTCCTGGCAAAGTCTCTCTGGTTACTGGGAGAGGAGACAAGACCTGTCAGGCTATCTGGATGAACTCCTCTTACAGGAGGCAAAGTGGCAAAGGCTTGTCGAAGCTCTGGTGGTTATGATGTTAAGGAAAATATTGCTTCCTTGTGTCACCTGATTATGCAGGGGCCTAAGAGAATCCAATTTGGTCACTTGGCCCACGTGCAGGAATTCTTATTTAAGGAAACTCAGCTAAGTGATCTAAGCATACTGCTGGAAACTTATGAACTGAGCTTACTAATCCTTGTCATTTGTCGAACTCTCTGACCTAGTAAATGTACTCATTAAATGCTACTTGTGTGATGACCTTCCAACAGCAATTTGACATTACTTGACTGCATAGCAGTGTGTCCCTTGAAAGGGTGGGATGCGTGAATATATGCTTAGTACCAGAGGCAGAAAGTGTGGTAGGAAGAATGCAGGTTGGCATCAAGATCCACACTTTGTCTATCAGTCTCTAAGTCAATAAGCCAGCCCTTCGGGGATTATATTTTGCAGTTACTCATGTAGTAAATATGTATTGGACTCTTGCTATATGTCAGACCACCCTCTAGGTACTCAGAATCCATGAGTGAACAAGATGCAGAAATATCCCTGTCCCTGTGAACTTACATCCCAGAGGGGATGCCAGATGCCTGACACTAGACATACTAAGTGAGTAAATATTATAGAGGAGATAAGAAGGTGAAAGGTTCTGTGCAATAAGAAGTGGAATGGTGAGTGAGGGGGAGCTCACTCACTAAATAGAATTGTCATGGAAGACGATGAAAGAATGACATTTGAGCAAAGGCTTATGGGTGGGGGAGTGAAGGAATTAGCTAAGCCAAAGAACAGTTCAGGCAGATAGGACCAAAGGTATGCAGGCAGTATGTTCCTGGCCAGTGTGGCTGGAGAGATGAGGATGAAAGCAGTGAGGGGGAGTCTCACTATCCTATGTCCTACATAGGATAAGGCCACACAAGCCCACGTAGGGACTGGCTCTTCACCACGTGGAATGGAAGCCATCAGGTTTTGTGCAGAAGCATGTGTTTTGATTGACTTTGTAAAAGGATCACCTGGACATTGGGAGAATAGGCTCCTAAGGGAGTATAGACACACTATTGCACGGAGGCCAGTGCAATCACCGAGCAAGACCAGCGCCCAGAAGGGTTGAGATCCTTGGATCCATTCTGAAGGTGGAACCTACAGGATCCCTGATGGGTTAGATGTTGATGTGAGGGCCAGAGCCGTCCCAGGGGACTCTGGGGCTTTTGGCCTGAGCAGCTGGGAGGAGAGACTTCCTCTCAGGTGAGAAGGGAGGGGTGTGGGTGGAGGGGATGGGACTCAGTCACAGGCATGCCAGATTAGGGGTGTCAATTAGACCTACAAGCAGAGGGATGAGTAGGCGGCAGGATACTGGCTGGGTCTGGACTTCAGGAGACAGCTTGGTCATCTGCACAGAGCTGGCATTTGAAATCCTGAGCCTGACAGGATTCTCAAAGGAGTGAACATATATCAAAGAAGCCAGTACACAGGACCAGGAGCTGGTCTCTAGGGCAGCCCAACCTTAAGACTGGAGAGAAGAGGAAGGCAGCCAAGGGCTAGTGATAATGACAGAGGTGAAAAGCCAGGAGGTAACTGTTTATTTTTTATTTATTTTTATTTTGTTTATTTTTAGGAGTACTTTTTATTTATTTATTCTTTGCTTTAAAGATTTATTTAGTGGGTGGCTCAATTGGTTAAACATCTGCCTTTGGCTCAGGTCCTGGGATCCAGGGTCCTGGGATCCAGGGTCCTGGGATCGAGCCCCGCATCGGGTTCCCTGCTTTGGGGGGAATCTCCTTTTCCGTCTGCCTGTACCCTTACCCCTCTTTGTATGCTCTCTCTCTCAAATAAATAAAATCTTTTAAAAGAACAAAGATTTATTTTTTTGAGAGAGATAGAGAGGTAGGAAGGGCAGAGAGGGTGGGAAAGGGACAAGCAGACTCCTTGCTGAGTGCAGAGCCAGACTGAGATCCCAGCCTGAGCTGAAACGAAGAGTCAGTTGCTTAACTGAAGGCGCCCCTTCAGGAGGCACTTTTTATTTATTTATTTTTTAAAAAGATTTTATTTACTGATGAGAGAGAGAGAGAGAGAGAAATTGGGAGAGAGAAGCAGAGACACAGGCAGAGGGAGAAGCAGGCTCCATGTGGGGAGCCTGACGTGGGATTTGATCCCGGGTCTCCAGGATCAGGACCTGGGCTGAAGGCGGTGCCAAACCACTGAGCCACCAGTGCTGCCCTAGGAGGTACTTACAAATTTTTTTTTTCTGTTTAACAGTTCATCACAGAATACTTTCTAGGTGGCTGACTCAGCCCAAGCTCTTGTTATATAATCTCATTTAATCCTCATAACACTTCTGTGGCACAGAACTCTATCACTGAGGACACTGAGGCACCGAGCCTGTACTCCAGTGCCTTTCCCAAGTCTACACAGATAGTAAAAGGTGGAATGGGGGCCAGTTCATTCGTACCTCTAAATAAAGTGCATAGTCGTTGTTCAATATTGTGACTCACTGTGCTCCTCCTCCTCCGCCGTTCATCAGTTCCCTGAAGAGCAGTTTATCCTTCATCCATCCATACCTCCTGTGCTGGGGACAGTGGGTTGTCCTGTGTGAGGAATCCTGGAGAAGAAGGCCTTGGGAGCCCCTGTCCTAAGTCAAGAAGTGTCCACTTCCTGTTACTATTTTTATCACCAGCGCCCTCCTACTGCACGTACCCACCAGTGATGGCTTACTTGTGCCGGGCACTCGGACAAGGCCTTCCCTATGTGTATTATCTCATTTCATCCTCACAAAACAAACCTTTGAGAAGGAACCCTGTGAGGCAGAAAGAGAGAAAGGAGGCTGACCCAAGGGCACACAAAAGTCAATGAGAAAAGCTGAGGTTGAGCCTGGGACTCTGACCCACAGATGTGCTCAGAACTACTGAATGCCAGTGACTTCACTCAGGAGACGTGATTTACCAGGTCATGGTTGGCAACAGTTTCAGTTACAGGAACACATATGAGTTTTGCTTCAGATACTCCATGGCCTTCTTATACACCTGAGAGAAGCAAATGCCCCTGTCTTTATCTTTTTAGTAGAGTGTTTATAGGATCCTTGTAAAAAGTCCTCCAATTTGCTACTCCCACACTTTACCTGGGGCAGAATGGTGCATTGAATCCATTTTGCCTTGAGCCTTTTAATCTCTCAGGAGCACCCTAGAGCATCAGGCTTGAGGGGAACAGTCAGGCGGGGGTGAGTGACTCATCACCTCTCCTAGGCCGGCTGCCTTGTCCTTAGCACTCCCAGTGATCCCTGCCAAGGCTTAGTCAGTGCTCTCAGAACTTAAGGTGTCAAATACAAAAATAGAACCATGTTAGTGTAGTGTAACTAGGAACTGGGTCATTTGGAGATGTATATATCAGCTGCTAATCATCCACATAAGTGTTTCTCAAACATCTGTAGTGCAGAACCGGCCCCCTCCCCTGGCATCAGGGACACATGCATTTGTAAAATCCAAGAAAAATGACCAGAAGGGAAGATGTAATTCAGGAGAGGACATACAAAAGATAAGCTCAAATTTTTTAGTTAGTAGACCCAACAGACATAAAATCACATTTCTTCAATTAGAACAAGCATAGCGTAGGGAAAAGGAAAGAATTACAGAAAAGTATACTGTTTTTCAATGAATGTGTGCATAGGTGATTAATATAGAGTATCATTATTCTATTTATAATATCTTGGCTTTTGGGAATTATAAATCAACCAGAAGATATGGGTGAAGGTTAGATTCCCCATCTTCAAAGCATACACACCCACTTTGAATGAATAGTGTGTCTATCAATATTTAACTGTGATTAACAGTTTTTGATGTGACAAATGAAAAAAAAACAGGCTACAAACAGAGTAGTTTAGATGTATTGGCTGTATTTGGCACCGTAAACATATTAAATTAACCCTTTAGAGATTTTTCAGGGAGTCCATAGTTGGAGTCTGTAAGCATACCCCATGGACAGTCTTCTCCTCTAATTAGGTTTAAGCTGGCAAAGCTCTGTCTGATGCTCACTTGGAAGAGGAATTTCTGTAGTTCCACATACTGTAATCTCCTGCACTGTTGTCTGACCCACCCCTTTGTGTGTACAGATTGGAGACTAATGGATCTGGCTCTTAAGAGGCTCTGGGTTATGAACACACATGTGCATACACACACAAATGCACACACCACTCCCTTCAGTTAGGATCTTTTTTCTCAGAATACATCAATAATTAAGGAACTCGGAGAAAAGAAGCTGAAAGAAAATACTTAATGGGTTATAAACATAGTAGGAATAATTAATTATAATCTATGCATAATGTGTTGCCTTCTGATTAAGGACTATGCATTCTTTTTCAAGTGACAACTTTTATGTTGATGGATCTATCATTAAACTTCTAAATGTCTTCCCCCCTTTTATTTCAATATTTCTTATACAGTAGGTCTTCCATCCCAGTATTATTGAGTTAGCACTGTCTTATAGAATAGAATTCCACGTGACATATGGTTTATTATCTGACACTTAGATTTATAATGAGAATTTTTTAACATTCCTTGAATCATATTGATAATTAGGAGAGTAACCTCTTGATGAAGAACATTAACATGTTACCAGAATACAGTCTTGCTTGTGGAATATTGAATGAGTAAACAATTGTGATTCTTTGGGCACATGAATTCATTTTCTTTTAGATAAGATTGGTAACATTACATAAAATATAAGCTGTCTCTCGTTTTAAATTTATATTCAATATTGGGGACAAGGTAGAGTCCAGTAGTAGAAAACACTGACGTTGGAGCAAGGCTGTCCTGGGTTGACATTCTGGTTAATATTCTGATAGTTATTGCCCAGAACAACCTCTGTGAGCTTCTTTTGACTTTAGGGGCTCTACACTAGGCCTAGAGCCTGCTAAAGATTCTCTCTTTCCCTCTCCTTCTCCGTCTGCCCCTTCCCCTCCCAATAAAAAAATAAAAATTAAAGATCCAGATAATGGTACCTTCCTCCTAGGCAACAGAGAAGAAATTTGCATGTAAACATAGTAGTTAATGCAAACAACTTGCCTGATGATTTAACCTGATGATTTGCTATGTTTTAATTATGACATTAAGTAAAATGGTAGTAGAAAGAAGAAAGACAATGCCTTTTGATGTACTTTTCTTTTCTTTGAAAGGAAAAATGATTGCAGAACACTCCAACAATCTGGTCATTATTTAATGAATCCCTATAATCATGTAGCAGACCCTCTGGAAATCCATCTAGCAGCCCGGCAGGTAGCAAAGTTGACTGGAATTCAAGAGAGGACAGTCCCTTTCTGCCTCCATGGCAGATCTGTGTTGTGTCTTTTGTAAGTCATTGTCCAGAAGTCTGAAGCATCTAAGATTTTACCCTATTTGCAAGTTAACAAGTTTAACTTGCCTGTAAAATCTCCATGGATGCTTGCAGAAGACACCTGACTCCTGCGTCATAGACAAAGGGCTTTGTTACTCATGGCAAAAGCAGTAGTCAGAGGTGGGTGTTGGTTTGTGTCAGTGTTCCACACCCCAGGTACCCCCCCCCACACACAGAGGTCTCAGGATGGATGTCTACACATGCAATGGGCAACATTACAGGAGACAGGCCCAGGGCTTGAGGATCTATCATTCTTTGTCTCAAGGGTGAGATGACTTCATCTCTCAATGTTGCTCATTGCAAATGCAACCCTGAAAACTGACCTGGGTAAAAGCAGTTGAGGCACTGCATCATTGACACCCCTACCCTGCAAGAGTGTGTGGTACCTCAGGACCCAGGGTGGGCAGACCTTTCCCAATAATCAAATACTTCTGGAAGTGCCTGGGTAGCTCAGTGGATTAAGTGTCTGACTCTTGATTTCAGCTCAGGTCATGATCTCAAGGTGGTGAGATTAAGTCCTACGTGGGGCTCTGCACTAGGCCTGGAGCCTACTAAAGATTCTCTCTTTCCCTCTCCCTCTCCCTCTGCCCCTCCCCCCCCCCAATAAAAAAAAAAAAACACCTTGCTGACTTAGCCTGTCAAACTAGGGTGATGATGCCAACTATTTTATAGGCATTGTATTTTAGTTTATCAAATGAACGGTCATATTTAAGATATGTAGATAGTGTAGCAATTACACATTCCTATATTTAATTAACATACTAAATGGAGTTCTGGAATTAACAGACATTCATTCTGGTACTACAATAAAATGAGTAAGATGATCAGGATTTTTTGAGATTAAAAAAATGTATATGAATAATTTAGGCTGTAAGAGAAAGTACAAAGATAGCTCCTAGGGTTTGTGACTGAGCAACTAGGTAAAAGAAGGTGATGTTTAATTTAGCATCAGGGGAGTATTGGGTTTGAAGGGTGGAGAATCAGGTGTTTGGTTTTAGACACACACTTCTTGGACATGCATATCTGCCTATTAGACATCCAGGTGGAGGTACTGGCGAGGCAATTGTATGTATGGGTCTAGAATTTATGGAAGAAGACAGAGTGGGAAATAGAAATTTGAGACACATTGGTATATAGATGGTCTGTAAAACATGAGTCTGAAAGAAGCAATTCAGGAGCAAGCATAGGAAGAGTATAGAAAAGGAAGTGTGCCAATATTGAGAAGTCATGAAAATGTTCAGGAACCAGGCAAGGAGAGGAAAAAGGTGAATAGTAAAATGGGAGAAAGATCACGAGGAGTTCACCTAGAAGTGAAAAAAATGTTCAGGAAGAAGAGAGTTCTAGCAACTGTGACAAATGGGATCACGGTCAGGCAAGGTGGGAGCAGAGAGCGAACTACTGGATGCAGCAAGTCCATGATGAGTGGACATCTTCACAAGAGTGCTGGGGTCAGATGGTGAGGAATTTCTGATCAGTTGGATTCCAGGGAGAAGGATAAAGAGAGATTGGAGACGGGAGATACAAGACAAAGTCTGGTGAGGTCTGGGAGAGGACACGGGTGGTAGTGAGAGGGGAATGTGTGCCAGAAGAGGGCTTTTGTTTGTGTTTTTCAAAGATGAGAGCCATAGACGCATGCCTGAGTGCTTGCTGGTGGCACAGTAAAGAGAAAGCCATGATTTAGGGGAAGAGACACGTCTGACAGCCAGTTTGAGCACAATGCGGTTAAGTCTGGAAAGAAAGAGGCTGGGAGACGGTGCAAAGAGCATGAAAAACCACTTATATGGTTCTTGCCCACTTACCCATTCAACAATAAACACTGTGTGTGCCACCAGGCTTAGGATCTCTGTGATCAAGTCTGTGATCATAGGATATGGTATAGTAGAGCAATGATAATGACATTTTTGTTGTTGTTGTTGTTGTTAGAGAGTTCCTTTAAGTTTTTCTAGAAGTTGTCTACTACATAGCAGAGAAATATAAGGTAGTTCCTCCCACCTTTTTTTTCCCCAAAAAATTTAATTAAAAAAAGAAAACCAACAAGAAATCCGTTTCTTTTTTTTTATAATTTTATTTTTTATTTATGATAGTCACAGAGAGAGAGAGAGAGGCAGAGACACAGGCAGAGGGAGAAGCAGGCTCCACGCACCGGGAGCCCGACGTGGGACTCGATCCCGGGTCTCCAGGATCGCGCCCTGGGCCAAAGGCAGGCGCCAAACCGCTGCGCCACCCAGGGATCCCCAAGAAATCCTTTTCTTCCAAAAGCTCAAACCAAAAGAATTTTCACCAGACAGCAGTTCTTTTTTGAGGAAAAAAAGCAGGCAGGGCAGGTGGAGACAGAGGTGGCACAGGTGGAAAACATAGCTCACCTGGCTGTCCTGTTCATTCCTGCTGTTAAATGATTCCCTTCCATCAGGTCTGGCCTGAGGTGTTGTGTGTGTTGTGCCAAAGCCAAATGAACGGGTAAACATTTCATTTGTATCTTGCAAATATGTTTTTCAATGGTGTGATGGAAAACCAAGGGTTCCTTTATTGTTTAAACCTACTTGGATGGCAACAAGCTATTTTTCTAAGCCTTGTTAGGCTGCTTCCCAGTTGACTTGAATTGGAAATTTTCCAATGTGGTTATAAAATAAGGTGCCTTCTCAAAAGTTGGTTGTTGGTTTTGTTTTTGCTTTTCCTTTATTTCTTCCAACCCAAGACCCAGGGCTCCTAGCGTATAGCTTCCAGCTTGGGGAACTTAATATGACACTCGCAGATGTCATGTCCTCTGCCTCCAAAATAGATGGATTGAGGAAGGAAGGAAAAAGAGGGAGAGGAACCTATCACATCATTCCTGTTGACATGACATGACAACTGCAAATACTTCAGAGAGTAAATAGGAGACTCTTAAAGGAGCTGTTTAAATACTGGTTATTCAGAGGCAGTGTCAGTGATCCATGGCATATAACCAATATATTTTATTAATCATAAACTACAATATGTGATATATTTAGACACTGGAGTTGCTCTAGGCAGCAAGCCACACTTGCTTCCTGTAGTTGATCAGTTTTGTTTTATTGTTGTTTAATTTGTGATGGTGCATTAACTTCTAAATCTAGAAGGATTATCTATCCAGTGGAAGGAGTCTGCATCCGGATTGGGGCCTGTGTCCTATCTTTATTTTTCTGTCCCATATTTACAACTGCTGGGCCCTCATAGAATTTTTTTTAAATGAATACTGATAGGAAAAAAAAAGCATACGAAACAACCGTTAACATCCTTAGAACACATTATGTAGTTTCAACATTGGATTGATTTTGTTGATTTTTTTTTTTTTTCCTGGAGTGGTAATTAAACCAGTGGCTTCATGGAATCTGGAATTTAGTAAACCACATGTTTACACCCATTTTCATTTACATAAGTTAAAAATTACAGAATATGTGTTGATTGGAAAGCTGTTTATTACCTCCTGTATTATTTCAAAATGGCAGACTGAATTGCATATAGAACATAAGGTGTGTCTTATCCCAAATTTGGTCAAAATTGGCTCACACTCCAGAAAGATAAAGTCAAGCTTAAAAATGCCTGAAGCTGGATTGATGGAGCACATTGAATGGCCTCCTTTGAAAAACATGTATGGGGGCACCTGGGTGGCTTAAGTGTCTGCCTTCAGCTCAGGTTATGATCCCAGGGTTCTGGAATTGAGCCCCGCATCGGGCTCCCCATTCAGTAGGGAGTCTGCTTATCTCTCTCCCTCTGCTCCTCTACCTAGCCTGTGCTTGCCTTCTATCACTCTCTCTCTTCAAATACCTAAGTAAAATCTTAAAAAAAAAAAAAAAGTGTGTATGTATGTCACAGTTTACATTATCAAAAGCATTCTTAAATAAAGACATGCAGAAAGGTGAGATGAAGTCAAATGCATGGCAGGGAACATTATCTCAATATATGCATCTCCTCCCTTCCCCCCACAATCCAGTTACCCCCTCCCCACCATGCATGTGTTCCCCATGCCAAGAATGGCCGGCCACTGCTACCACGCAGGAGTCTTAGGGATCTTCCTTGACCACCCATTCTCACCCCTCTTCACTTGGCCCAATTTAGTGCTACTGTGTTGTAATTTTAAGTATATTTTCTGGTTGTTTTGATATCTGTGAGTTCTCCTGTCACTGTTTTTTTCCTAAATTTTTCTGATTACCTTTACTGCTCCAGACTAATTTAGAGCTGCCCTCTCAAGTTCTGTTAATAAAAATCCTTTGAAATAGGTCACTGGAATTTTATTGCAAATACTGAGATAAAGTTGTCAACATAATATTGCTATGTAATCCCATTTGGGAACTGTGTTTTAAAAATTAAGATCTTTTGAATATCCTTTTACCAAGTTTTATAGTTCTTTTTGTAAAGGTTTTATGCTTTCCGTGATAGGATTATATATTATATATATATGTACATGTATATAAGTATATACACATCTTATGTATGTAAAATATATATTACATATGTGTTAGTACACGTCAATTATATATATGTATTTTCTTTCATGTAGGTGTTTATTCTGATTCTTTTTTTAAATTAGTATATGGGGTGGATTTCTGTATGTTGATTTTGTGTTTAATCACTTAACTAAAATTTCTTGGTATTTTTATTTTATTTTATTTTATTTTTTTCTTGGTATTTTTAAATGAAAAAAATTGTCTTAGATATTTTAGGACAAACACTAGATCATTCATGGGCAACAGAAATCTTGTTATTTCATTTTTAGTGTCTATACTTCTCCCTCTCTCTTATTTAACTGACTGGGACAGGCAGGACTTTGTCAAGTTCTAATGGAAAAGCTTTTAATGTTTAATTATTAAGTCAGATGTTCACTATAGATTTCTGGCAGATAGCTTTTTTTTTATCATGTTAAGGAAATATTTTTTTTCTCTTCTTAGATTACTAAATAGCTTATGGTTCTCTCCATTTTTCAAGTTCACAAACATGCCCAAACCCCTCTGTACCCTCTTTCACCACTGATTCTTTGCTCATGGTTGGTCCCTGCTATGATATCCTTTCAACATCTTTTAAGACTACTCTTCAGTGTTGCCTCTCTATAAGGCCTTTCTGGACCAGCTTCCTGTGTCTCTCTTATTCTTCCTTTGCATATTTGTAACTGTTTTTGGCATATCCTTCTCCCTTTAAAACTACAAAATCCTAGGACTGAGTGCCTTAACCATTTAACTTTTTTGTATCCCAAATGCCAAAGACACGTGTGCAGCAGAAGTACCATTAACATGGTTTTAGTAAATAATGAATATAAGAATTATTAAAAAGTTTTCTATGGATGATGCAAGTAGGTGAATCCCCTTACTTAGATAATACTTTATTGTTTTCTGGAATTTCTTTCTCTGTTTCTTAGAATTACTTAGAAGTAGTTTGCAATTTCTTCAACTTTGTCCATTGTTTGTTTTCTAGTAGAACAATGCTAGGACATGGCCCTCTGAAAATATGCCAGTTATTGGAGAGGAGGAAAAATTAACAAAATGTTGCATATGTTCTGTTAAATCTTGAGAGGAGGATATCTTTTGTTGGTTACCAAAGCTCAGAAGAATAAAAGTTGTTCTTGAAATTTTCACTTAATTTTATTAGAAGATACACCTTTGTTTTTTTCTGTGCAGGGAATTACTATCCGACCACTAGTGGAATTTCTTGATGTTAAGAGGTCCAATAAGAAACAGCAAGCAGTCAGTGAAGAAATCCATTGCCGGGTAAGTGTTAATGTAGTAATAATGATTTAAATGATAGAAGAAAAACTTGGTGGATTCAGTTGACAGCATATTCTGGCACTCCTTTCCTGAAGGAGAAGGAAATGGCAGAGGGGAAAAGGGAGAGAGGGCCAAGAAGGGCATGAGTTGGGGGGTGTAGAGTGAGCACAGCCCCAGGGTGCCTTCTCCAGATTAATCTGCTAGACCCCTCGGGAATGCGAGAACAAGGAATCCTTTTTTTTTTTTTTTAGATTTTATTTTAGAGAGAGAGAATGAGAGATCACAAGCAAGGGAAGGGGCAGAGAGAGAGGGAGAGTGAGAATCCCAAGCAGAATCCCTGCTTAGCTCAGAACCTGACTCGGGGCTCAATCCTGTGACCCTGAGGTCATGACCTGAGTAGAAACCAAGAGCCGGCTGCTCAACCCACTAAGCCACCCAGGCACCCCAGGAACAAGGAATCCCTCTTGTAACTTCCTTCAATCTGAAAATGTTTCCCCTGGAAAAGTATCATCATATTTCATATTTTCCAAAATTATGAACAGACTGTTATGAGAAAAATAACCTGAGAATTATCTAATACTGATATAATAAAATCAGTGTATTTAGAGATGAATCATTGTTTCATTGCTTTTAGTAAAAATAAAACAAACAAAAACCCAACAACAAGAAGAAGCAAAAACAGTCAGGGTCTTTGAAGTTTAGGCATCCTATAAGTAGAGTGCAAATTACTGATTTCGGGTAAAAATTAATCAGTAGCCTACTTTTTCTGTTTTAGTTTTTTGATCATGTGAAGACTGGGATTGAAGATGTTTGTGGACATTGGGGTCACAACTTTTGGAGAGACAAGTAAGAAGGTCTTCCGCCATTATATTATGAAGCGGCTCTGGCTCACTCTGGAAGCAGGACTTACTGACCTGTGTTTTTTTTTCAGAGTTGCAAATCTTTCCTGTGTTGTGCCATAGTGTGTCCTTTAAGATAAAGTTCAGCAAATCACAGAGACCTGGAGCAAGATAGAGGCTTATTTTGCTCCCTGTAAGAAGCCAGAGCTCTGTAGCTAATGTAGGTGTAATAGATGAACTTTGCTCCACACACACCTCATGGTCTCAGGACGCTTCTGTCCTGGTGAATCCACTAACATCTTCCATTTCCAAGGTTGACTCTTAGAATAGAATGGGTGCTCCAGCATTAGCCATCATGCATACGGTCCAGGCTGCATGTAGGAAGAAAGATAATGTGGAGACAAAGAACATGTACTGGCTTCCTCTTAACTGAAGTTATCAGAAGCTTTCACGCAATTCTTCCAGTTACACACGTGGCCTGGCCTTCTGTGGCTAGCACTCAGCCATGTAGGCATTTCTCACTGCAAGGGAGGCTGAGGAATGCAGTCTATTTGGTGAAAAACTGAGGATTCTGTTCCTGTTTGTTCTCCCACACATGTTGAGGGGCTTTGTCAGATGCAGAGCTTGGAGCACCTAACATTATAAATAGACTAACGAGTATTTTACAAATACATTTTAAATACAAATATTGTAACAAATAGAAGTAACAAATATTCCTAAAGCTAAATTTTTAAAGATTATATGTGCTTATGTAAATGTGTCTATCTAGTTCTTTGTTTTTTGTTTTGTTTTGTTTTGTTTTGTTTTTGTTTTAATCTTAAATGGCTTTGTGGTGGATAAATAGAATTCAGTGCCTGTCTTCAAGGATCTCATAGTTGAAATGGACGAGGTGTCCTAGCTGGGCAGAATTAGGTACGTGCTTGAAAATAAACTGAAAAGCAGACTTATGGGATTGATTCTGACAGCAGGGTCAGGGACCACGAAGTGTAGGAGCTGGCTTACCTGGCCCCCAGGAGCTGACAGTGAGCCTCATTCACAAGGGTAGGGGTAGCTTGAGGCAGCCATGGTGGGGGTGTGCCGTGGAACTGACAAATGTTATAAACCAGGGCATTTTTTCGTCCCCATAAAGCAGTTTGTGAACATTTATCAGCACATCACCGGTTAGGAAGGCCTTTGGAAGGAGACAGATGACAGATTTAAACTCTATTTTGGTAGCTTCCTCTTGCCTTCTTGCCTTGGCTTTCCTCACTTGCTAATAGTTTCTGGCCCTCCCCTCTGCAAACTTACGTGAAGTTGACCAGCCTCCCAGTGTATGTAGTTTAACAGAAGGGTGCTGTTGAGTGCTCATTGTCTGTTCACGTGTTCTGACATGATACTAGATTATATGAGAAGTATAAACCATAGACTCAGGACTTTAAAATTTTAACAATATAATAAAGGCCACAAAACAGTCACACAGCAAATGTGTGTATGTGTGTGTATGTGCGTGTGTATGCGAGATATCATTAAGTGATGAGATGCATTGCAGAGATTTTAAGTGCTAAAACAACCTTTACAAACCTGACCACACTGTTTACTAATGTGGAAAAGCCTCTTGGACCTTGTGTTACCGTAATATGTAAAGAAAAAATATTTTATTCATATGGAGAGAGCACCCAGTTAGTTACATGGGGGCACAAAGTAATAAAGCAAACTAAACTCTCCATTGTAAAAATATGGGAAAAAGATGACCATTTATCTTGGGCGGGATTTACATTTTTGAAGGCAGGAGGTAGGTGAGAGAACCCTACCCATCTGCCCTGTGACTTTCTATGCCACCCTGCTTTACATCCCCGGGACCTTCCTACCTAACAAAGATGGATCCTTGTCTTTGCCAAGCCAGCGATTCAGACTTTTTCTGCCTCCCATTCTGGGTTGTTTTTTTTTTTTCTTTTTCTCAGCCAGGTCTATTTTCCACTTACATCCTCCCTTTCCACCTGACTGCTTTTCTTCCTTCTCCAGCATTCCATCATCAGTCCTTCCCTGGAGGGAAAAGAGAGAGCAATCACCCGGAACAGTTGGTCCCTTTCCAATGGGGAGACTGGGTTAAGGATTTATACCACTCTTCTGCCTCCCAGACAAGGGTAAATAGACGGGAGTAGATGTAGGCATCAGGGCAGCAGTCCCTGGGGCAGTGTTAGGAGAAAGTAGTAGACTCTGTGATCATGTGGATTTGGTCTGGAACCTTTGGTAAAAGAACTTCAGGGAAAGTCTGGCTACATTCTCTTTCAGGCAGAGATACTGTGTCTCTGGGGTACGTGAGTCTGTTCAGGCAAACATCTACAGCCTGCCAGGCTAATTGGACCATAAATACTAAAGGTGGCAGAGCCAACTCTGATTTCATGTCTGAAAGGTAATATGGCTATGTGTCTCACATTTTTCTCTGCAGCGTACATACTTCACTCAACCCCTGTATATTTCCATGCATGACATTCTCCAGGTAAGGTTCACATAATTCCCTGTATTGTCAAGCACACTGTATATCGCAGGTAGAGCAGAGAAGTGTGTGTGAGTATGGAGGAATTTGGTGCTGACGCAGGTCATTTTTAAAATTAGCTCTGCTCAGATCCTATCTCTGGTATGTACATAATTGTTGATGTTACTGAAGATCACATATAAAGAAGAGGATTGTTTTAGGTATGTTGGGTATCTTTCCATTTCTTCTGGAATCCTTAATGCTGTGGATTTCTAGTGGTCTTGCCAGAGAATTTGTGAGGCATCTGATCCTTGGAGAAACGGTAAGGCTTTTTGATTAGGCAAGTTTCTCAAACTTGGTAAAATGGAGAAAGAGAGTGCCTCAGTGTAGGTTGGCAGAGAAATGAAAGGTGTGAAAATAAAGAGAGCACAGGGTTCCTATGCTAAATGGGTCAGATGCTCTTGCCCTTAATGCTTATTCTTCCTTTTGTTTCTCTCCAGTGAAAAGCCAAAACAATAATAAAAATAACAGAAGTTTAAAGAGTCTTGGCCCAATGGCCTAGTGTGAAATTCAGAATAAACTTCAAAAAAACTTGGCCCCGTCTATCGTAGTGGCCAGTTGAATGGATGACTCTTAAATTATTCATCACCCTCCAGTGTAGAAACAAAGGACTAGTAACAAGAATGTGGGCTCACCTTGTTTCCTTTCATAGCACAGGTGTACCTGTAAATCTCCTTGGGCTTATGGTAATCACTGTAATGCATTTCTTTCTTTCTCCACAAATACTCATTGCATGCTGTTTTGCTTACCTGTTAGCATAATGATGTTACATAACAAACCACCCTGATACTTAGCTGCTCAAACAACAGTCACATTATTAAAGCCCATGAGTCACGAGTCTGAGAGTCCAGGATCTGGGCTGTGCTGGGCTGATGTGGCCCCGGCTTGCTCATGCTTCAGAGGCTTGGCCTTCTCTGATGTGACTGGAGGGACTGAACTTTATTTCATGTGGCATTACCCTTTGTCCTGGGACTAAAGAGTCACTCCACCCATATCCTTCTCATGGTAATTGTGGAAACAAGAGAGGTAAGCTTAATATGCAAGCTCATTTTAAGCCTCTGCTCTAATTGTCTTGTCTGCTAGAGGTCACTGACCAGAGCAGGGAACATTATTGGGGCCAGTGGCAGGAAACAGGACAGCACAGGCCACCTAGGCCATGGTGGAAGGACATTGCCAAGTATTATGGCAGAGGGTGTCGTATACAGGGAGGAATTGAGACCAAATGATCCGTTCTACAGTCTGTGCTTATAGTGTGCCTGGCACTGTCCTAGGCACTGGGGATATGGGAAAAAGTAGAAAAAAAAATTATTGCCCATATGTATCATTCTAGTGCTAGAGGACAGAAAGGAAGATAAATTGTATAGCATGTTAGAAAATGATAATTGCTATGGAAAAAAAAATACACCTGCAGGTAGAATAGGAATCCAGGTGGTGGGAGGAGGCATGCAGTTCTAATGGGATGAACGGGAAAGGCTTTTTTGAAAAATGACTGCTGAGGAAAGACTTAAAAGGAGGGTCTGCAACAGAGCCCTGAAGGTGTATTGGGGGAGGATCTTCTTGGTGGAAGGAACACCAGGTATCAAGGCCCATGGTTGGGAGCAGAGCTGGTGAGTTTCCAGGGAAGGAAGGATACCAGTGAGGCTGGGTGTGAGAAGCACAGTGCTAAGATAGGCAGCTCCAAATTGTGTAGGGTCTCCAGGTTGTTGTACATGTTCTCAAGAGAGATGTAGAGTTTTAGGTGGTTTGACTTATATTTTATCAGGATCACTCTGGCTACTGTGTCGAGTAGTCTGTAGGAATGCTGTGGTGGAAGCAGGGACACCAGTTGGGTGCCTGTTGCAAGAATCCCCTGAGGGATGATGATGTCTTAGACCAGGGTAGATCCAAGAGATAGGAGTATAGAAGGGGTGAAGAAGCATGGTTTGATTGTGTGTGTTGATGGTGGAACTAACAGAAATTGCCAACAGAGTGGATATGGAGTATTAGTTTTCTAGAGTTGCTACAACAAAGTGCCACCGATTGGGTGGTTTAAACAGTAGAAATTTATTTTCTCACAATTGTGCGGGCTAGAAGTCCAAGATCAAAATATCAGCAGAGTTGGTTCCTTCTGTGGGCTGCAAGGGAAACGTGTTACAGGCCTTTCTCTTAGGCTTGCAGATAGCTGCCTTCCTGCCTCTTTATGTGTCTATGTCCAAATTGCCTTTAGTCATAGAGACAACAGTCCTATTGGTTTGAGAACCACCCTAATGACCTCATATTAAACCCTATCCCCAAATACAGTCACAGTCTGAGGTACTAGGGGTGAGGACTTCAACCTATGAATATTTAAGGGCACACAATTCAGGCCGTAACGTGGAATGTGAAAGAAGGAGAAGGATCAGAGGTGGCATCAGGTTTTTTGATCTGGTAGAATGGTCATTAATTGAAATGGTGAGGACTACAGGAGAAGATACGTTCAATCTGGGAACATCAAGTTTGAGAACTAGACATCCAAGTGGGGGTGTTAACTAGGCAGCTGAATATTCATTTCTGGGGCTTGGGTGTGAGGCTGAGGCAGGAGATACAAATGTGGGAGTCACTGGCACAGAGATGCCATTAAAATCATGAGACTGGGCAACATGGCCAGAGAGCGAGTGGAGGTAAATAGGATCAAGAGGCCAGAAAGAAGAAAAAGACCCAACCAAAGAGTCTGAGAAAGAGGTAGGGGGAACCTAAGGTAGTGTGACATTCTGGAAGGTGATGTGTTTAAGCAGGAGAGGTCAGGAAAGGTGAGGACTAACGATTGGCCATTGGACTTACACTGTGGGGGTCACTGATGACCTCAATACGAGTAGCTTCAGTGGAGTATTGTGGGCAAAAGCCTAATTTGTGAATGTTCAAGAGAAAATCAGAGGAGAGGAATAGATGTAGGAAGTATTAATACTTTTGAGTAATGTCGCTGAAAGGAGAAGCAGCAAAATTGCAAATGTTAAATATACATAGATATATTTTAATATATAATTGGTGAATATTAGATATATGTCTATCATGACTATATAAAAATGTACCGATAGTAACATTTACATATACATATATTTTTACATATGTATATATTCGAGTATGCACATATGAAAATATATATAATCAGACAAGCTAAACACTACTACTCAATTTATCCCTGGGTGTGGTAGAAATGATGGTAAAACAGGCTTGTGTTTTGGTTTTGCTTTATTTTGTTTTTTGGTCATTGTAGTATTAATTAATTGAAGCTTGGATTTGCTTTATTTCCAGGTTTAAGAAGTTCGATGACAAATACCTGCGGAAGCTTTTGATTCGAGAAAACCAACCCAAATCAAGCATTGTGTCTTTATATAAAAAGCTTGAAATAAAACATGCCATTGAGATGGCGGAGACGGGGATGATAAGTGCTGTTCCTTCTTTTGCATCTCTGAAGTAAGTACTGTTTTGAAAATTAAAGTTAGTATTACTAAGTATGTCTTAATAGTTTTTTGAAACCAGTGATGGTAACAAATTTCACTCATGTCCTAGACCTCATGGAAGAATGAGATTCTGGTTAAAATGTGAAGCCTCGAAATGTATACCTTATGTTATGTCACATCAGATCACATCATGTTATGTTATTTTAGAATTGACTAGTCAGAAAATACTTTGTCATATTTAGGATAATTATGCCTGTATTATATTTTTTTGAGGTCATTCATTGCTTTGTAAAAGTACCAGGTACCAGTACCTCTTTAGCAAGTATTTTGAAATGGAATATCTTAAGGTGTGTTATTGTAAATATGCATGTAATTTATAGTTATTTCCTCATGAATTATTCATGCAATCATATTTTAAGGCTTGCAAAGAACATCAGGGATCATCTGGTATAGTGGTAATCGACTCCGGTTGTATATTACAAATACCTTAGGAGTATTAAATAATATGATGACCAGGCCCATGATAAGGCCTAGGTGTAGGTATATTTTATTTATCAGTTTTTCAGATATTTTCAATATGCAGTCAGGATTGAGAGCCACTGATCTGTGTCTCCCTAATTTTAAAAATGAGGAAATGAAGATTCAGAATGGTAAAGTGACTTACCCAGAATCTTATTGCAAATCCTCAGTAAATGCTCAGTTAACAGTAGGTCATTTTATCATGTAAGCATCAATCCTTCCCTACCACAAAAAATGATAGAAATTATGGGTTCTGCTGACTTCTTTCACTGATGAGCTTGAAATACATTTAAAATACATGTCACTTAATTAAAATACTGTCTATGGGAGAGCTGAAATGAGACAGGAAATGCCAAATCACACTCAACCATATAAACTAGGAGGATTTTTACTAAGACTGTAAATCCTCTATTAAAATTATGGAAGTTTACACAATCCAGAATAAAAAGAAACAGTGATCAGGATGGCTTGGAGGTAAAAGTATTATACTGCACTTAAAAACAGTAGTGGATTGAACAGAGTGACTGGTTTATAGTCCTACCCTGCAGTAATTCACTGTGTGACCTTAGACTGGTTCATCTATTGCCCTGAGATTGAGTTTCTTCAAGTAGAAAATGGGACAAGACTTGATCTTTGTTGCCATCTAGCTTTACAAGTTAATGATCTTTCTTATGCACTATTCCATTTGCAATTGTAGCAAGGGATAATTCAATTATTCAGCTTCACAAAGGAGAGCCATTGTCTTTGTGATCACAGAAGAAAAAATCTTAGTTTTCCGCTCTGTTTATAGTTCTTTTGGAAGCTGGCAGTAAGCAGAACAAAGGCAAAGGTTTAAGGTTATGGAAGTAGGTAGCACAATTAATGGTCAGCTGCATAGTTAGATAAATGAATACCAACCATACTGACCATTCCACATCTCTTGAAATGTTTTCTTTAGGGGAAATTAGAAGTGAAAAGGGAGGAAATAAGGTATTATATTTCTGACAGTGATGGATTAAGTGTTCTAGACCAAACTATCCTATGAAAACCGCTAGAAAAAAAAAAGACAAATATGTTTTAAAAATCTGCTTAAAAGCTGGAAAGTACCAGTACAGTAAGGAATTTCTTGACCAAGAGTCAACAGAGAAGGAAAGTCCAAGAAGATGGAACCGGCATTTGGTGCCCTTTCTTCCCTGGATCACAGAATAGTCTAAAAGGCTAAAACAGAAGTTTTGATAGACTGATTGGTCTTTGAGAATACATACAGTTGGAAATCAGGACCTACCAGGGAGGAGGAGCTCTTGTACTCAGCTATAGGTTATTACTTCAGAATTCTACAACTTAACCCTCAAAGAAAAGAAGTCTAGCCTAGAATTATCTCAATTCATGATTGTTTAAATCTGAGATTGATATTACTTTTATCCCAGCTGATTGAGAGAA
Organism: Nyctereutes procyonoides; assembly: GCF_905146905.1. Taxonomy (NCBI): domain Eukaryota; kingdom Metazoa; phylum Chordata; class Mammalia; order Carnivora; family Canidae; genus Nyctereutes; species Nyctereutes procyonoides. The sequence goes on along the minus strand of NW_026575049.1, from coordinate 41,288,286 downwards.
ATAAACTTAACTTTTCTTTGGAGGAAAATAAGATGATAGTCTTAAACTACCTCCATGATTTTTCATGCATAATGTCTAGCAACCAATCAAAAGCATGTGAGTAAATAAGGAAATGTTATTGAAAACTTAGAGAAAAAAAAAAGATAAAAACAGAGTAGTAACAGACACAAGTGGATGGCAGATAATTGAATATAAGGGTGGCTTAAGAGTCAAAAATCAATCCGTTATTTGCCATATTTTCAGTTCTTCTCAAATTGATCTATAGATTCAAAGCAATTCCATTAAAAATCCCAGTGTGTTTGTGTGTGTGTATCATTAGACAGTCTGGTCCTAAAGTTTCTATGGAAACGTAAAGGGCCCAAATTAACCAAGACAAGATTGTCTTCAAAACTGAAGAACAAATTTAAAGGATTTACACTATTAGGTAGCAAGACTTTCTGTAAAGCTCCCATGACTGAGACAGTGTCTTTTGCAAAGACAAAAGGATAAATAGACCAGCAGAACGAAGTAAGAGTTTGGAGTAGACCTACACTTACTGGATATGGATACTTAACTAATGGCAAAGTTTACAGTAGTACAAAGCAGTAGGGAAAAGATGGCCTGAAAAAATAAAAAACAAAAACCGGTCCTGGGTCAATTAGGGATCCATATGGAGATAAAGTGAAATTGACCACTGGGTCATATTGTATCAAGCCAAGGAGTATCATAGGTATGCATGTGAGCAGTGAAACAGTACAGCTTTTGAAAATCGTATGAGAGAATATCCTCTTACTGTTTTGATAGGAAAAGATTTCATTGAAGGAATGAAAGGCAAGCCATAAAATGGGAGAAGATACTTGCCTCACATAAAACTGACAAAGGTCTAAAAAAAAAAAAAAAAGATAGTCCTATGGAAATATGGACAAGGGACTTGTTCAGGCAGTTTACAAAAGAAGGTATCCAAATGGTCAATAATCATATGTGTTCCGAAATACGTATATGAGAATACTTACAAAAACATTGTCATATCCAAAAGTTAGAAATAACACAAACACCCATCAACAGTAAAATGGATAAATCATTACATATTCATGTGATGGAATATTATACAATGAGTAAAATGAACAAACCAAGTTACATGTCATAACACAGATGCATCTAAATGCAATGCCTAAGCAAAAGAAGCTAAATTTAAAAGACTATTATTAAAAAATACATCCATACATCCATCCATACATATACTTATTGCATTTAAAAGACTCCATTTATAGAGAATTCAGACTTGGGTACAACTGTTCCGTCAACTCAGAAATTAGGATAGTGGTTGTTTTTGTCAAAGAGGGAGGAAGTAGTGATTATTGGGGGGTGGAATATGACGTGGTTTCTGGGGTTCTAGTTCATGTTGTTTTTACTTGAATAGTGGTTGCACAAGTACATTCATTTTGTGATAGTTCATTGAGCCATACGTGGCAGATTCACATATTTTTCTATTTTTGTATTATATTCCAATAGAATAAATTTAAATGTATGCTTCATTGTGCACTTAACACTAGAGTTACACAAACATTTGTTGGATACAACTTGGTGGGAACATTGTTATAAGAATGCAAGATCCATCGCTCCAAAATTGTTACCTCTTGACCTTTTAAGTCCTTCTAAAAATTCTGTGAATTAACTTTGCTGATCAAAAACCTGATTAGAAACCTAGACAGCAATTTGAGTAACAATGCCTTAGTCTAAGAAGATGCTTCTTAAAAACTCACCCAAGCAATTGAGGTTGAGGTGAAAATGAATCATATATACCTACAGAAGTCTGCCCTGATGAAGCCTTAGATTTCTATGTTAATTCCTTTGTGTTTCTCCATTACCTTATGGGCATAGGTAATTAATATCATGTTTATTTTTTGTAAACAAGTTTGCATTTTTAAAAAAATAAGAGAACTGTGCTCTTCAATTGGTATGTTCCTAGCCCATCTTCTGTTTAGATCTGCATTAATAGGGATACCTGGGTGGCTCAGTGGTTGAGCATCTGCCTTTGGTTCAGGTCATGAGCTCAGGGTCCTAGGGTCGAGTCCTGTAGTGGGCTCCCCGCAGGGAGCCTGTTTCTCCCTCTGCCGATGTCTCTGCTTCTTTCTGGTGTCTCTCATGAATAAATAAAATCTTTTTTAAAATCTGCGTTAATATATATAAACTTCTCAGCTTTATCTTCTTAATTTATCTTCTTATGTATTTTATTGTACTATATATTTTTGTAGGCCCCCTCAAAGCCTTTTTGAAGAAGTTAGGCTAAAACTGTACAAATACAGTTGGTTCTCATTGTTGCAGTAGTTATGTTCTATAAAATTGCCCTGAATGCTGATTTGTGAATACTGAACCCTTGCTTCTAAGGGAAATACAGGGTTAGGTTCTTGGTGAGCCTCTGGTCACAACATTTTCATCAACCAATTGATACATAACCTTATTTTATGTGTGCTTCTATTTAAAGACACCTTATTTAAAAAAAAATAAAGACACCTTATTTAGTATTTATTGTTTCATTAACGTTCCACTCATGGCCAACAGCACCATAACTCATGCTAGAACAAAGCTCATTTGACATGACTTTTCTCTGGAAGGCACATCACAGCTTTCTTTTGCTTAGGAACATTCAACAGCACTTCAGACCTATGCTTGGGAGCTATTTTAAATAGTGAAGTCACCAACAGCACGGAAATATGAAAAATGTGTCATTAAATGGACTGTGAAAAGGATATTTGCTTACAGTAGAGGAAGGAGCTAAAACAGGAAGGCAGAGCATCATCATATTTAGCCTCATCTAGGAACCTGTGCACTGGGGAACTCAAATTTTCCCCCACTTAGCGCATGTTTATGAAAAAGTATCATGCATACTGACACCATGTTTAGGTGACTTTGCAAATATGAAATCCTTGAATAATGATGATTGATTGTATATACGTACATATTATAAATGGTGTCTTTGCAAATATTTCTAATGAAGTGTTTAAAAGACTAGGCCTTGTTAGCAAAATGTAGGTAATTGAGTTTCTGTTAGAACAAACCCAATTGTATATTACCTTATTAGAGAGTATTAAAAATAATAAAGTGACAGCATTATAAGCTACTACAGTTTTTCTTCCTTAAAAAATATTTGCGTGGAAAAAAAGAAGTAATTGCGTGAACAGACTCTGAAAACTTGTGCATGATTAAACTCGTTTTGAATAATTTTGACACTGAAAAGTTTTAGAATTTGGAGTTATTTTACTTTTTAGACTTTTTAAAAAGAGTTTTTATTTATTCATGAGAGACACAGAGATAGAGGCAGGGACAAAGGTAGAGGGAGAAGCAGGCTCCCTGTAGGGAGCCCGATGTGGGAGTCGATCCCAGGCCCCCGGGATCACAACCTGAGCGGAAAGCAGACACTCAACCACTGAGCCACCCAGGTGTCCCTGGAGTTATTTAAAAATATTGAATACTCCCTAAGTGTTATTCTTTAAGTTAAGATTCTTCTTAAATGATATTGTATCTCCAAAAAGGAAAAAATATGATTCCAATATCTGTTGAATAGTAAAATATATTCTTTTTCTAACCTTTCACAGTGATTGCCGGGAAGAAAAAATAAGGAAGCTCACACCTGGTGAAATGGATGAAATTCGAGAAATATTATCCAGAAATCTCTATCAAATCCGTCAGCGAGTGAGAATAATTTATTTAGCAAAATGTTTCCTTGCCTTTGGCTAAAAATATGCCTTCTCATTTCATGCTACTCCGTTGTAGCAGAGATTGCCCAACCATTTACGCCAGCCTTTTGCATGTTGCACATCAGGCATCTTCTCTTCTCTGAGAGTCCTATCTTATTAGGGTACACTCCCTCTCAGACACCATGGGGAAAGTGTGGGAGTCCCCAGGAGTTCTGCTACTGTGGATTTGGAGATAAAAGCATCTGAGTTAGTTGTGGCTCTCATTTAATTTTTTTTTTTTATAAATGAAATCTTTTTAGAGCTTAAAGAAAAGAGCTTTAAGAAAACTTATTAAAATGTATTTAATTTTCATTACTCATAAAGTACTATAGTTTCTTCCTTTAATGTATCTCCTAAGTGCTGTTCCATTGTTAATACCTCGTTCTAACAATTGGCTAACAACATAGCTAACATTTCCAGGATGCATACAATTGGCCATGCCCCATTTCAGCATATATTAACTCAGTCTTCCAAGTGGTGTTACTACTGTTTCCACTTTATAGATGAATCAATTAAGGTACTGGGAGGGGAGGTGACACACAGATCACTCATGTTGGGGTCATTTCTGTACCTTCTTAGCTGGTCTCCCCAGATGCGACCCCCAGTCCCTCCTGAGTTATGGTTGCTCCACCGCCTTCTTCACAGCACCTTTAATGGCAGCATTCCCTTATTTAAAAAGAAACAAGCAACAGTTGTGGCTTATAGGCTAAACTCTTCTTTCAGAATTCGGGATCTCTAATTCTCAGTTCTGCTGTGTCTGACCTTACATCTCCCTTCCCTCCCCAAATGCCCAGGTTCTGCCTTCCTTGGCCTGGGTTCCTCTCTTTTCTGTCTCTACGTGGAACGTCCCCACTGGTTCCTGTTAGCTGTTCCACATCCTCCAATTTTTAAGGTTTCCTTAACAACTTCCATATTATCCCCAGCCCTGTCTTTAAATGGGATAGCACTCGGAGTTCACACCATACCACACAGTTTTAGCACTTCATGATTTGTATGATTTCGTTAGCCTTTGAGGTCCATCTAGCTAGCAGATTTCTCGAGGCAGGCTTGAGCCCTCTTCTCTAACATTCTCTCATATTTCTTTGAGACTTAATATAGTTCAGGACACAGGAATATTCCCAAGAAATATATATTTATTCTATCAGAAAATGAACTTAATTACTAATTGCAATTCATTTTAAAAAACTTATAAAACTAAAAATGTATGTCACTCAGAGGCCTGGTTTAGAAATTTTACTGTCTCAAATACTAGCACATGGTTAATGCGGATTCTAGCAACGGCTTTTTCAATTTGACAACCCAGTTGAAAAGAAGTGTTCTTAATCGAAAGGACATGGCACCACCAAGTGGCTCAAAGTGGTTTGTTTTTGTACCGGTAATTCCTATTCAGTAAATTGTGTAAAGATGAATTGTATTTCTTCCCCAGCTGCTAATGATGGCTAAATACATACAGAGTACTTCAAGGTAGATAAAGTATGAATGATGATGAATTCCATCATATTCTGATTTATGAAGATCGCACTTCTCAGTGAAAGATAACTGGCAAACTTCTATTAGAAGACAAATGCTTTCAAATTTCGAACAAATGTTAACCTTTTTTTTTTCCATCTCCCATACACATTAATTTTTATACTTTTTTAAAATTTATTTTTCTGCTCTGCATGTTGGTTGTTAAGTGCCTCGCTGAGGTACAGAGAGCCAAAGCAGCACAGTAAAGTTTGGGAATCTCTGGGGTAGCAATCAGTTTTTCTTGTAAGATGTCTCTTGTGTTTTCATTTCAGACTTTGTCCTACAACAGACACAATCTGACGACCGACACAAGTGAGCGACAAGCTAAAGAGATTCTGATCCGACGAAGGCACAGTTTGCGAGAAAGCATCAGGAAAGACAGCAGCTTGAACCACGAGCGCAGGGTAACTGGCGTTTGTTAACCATTTGTCTGCGGTGAGGAAGGCTTCCAGGAATAGAGTCAGCAGCCATTCCAGAGGCTCTTGTGACCGGATGGCCACTGAGGGTTGATTCATAGGAATTCTGGGATGGAATTAATTGTAAAGTCTTTCCGAATGTTTCTACAACACCTATTGTGTCCGGGCACTGTTCTGGCACTTGGTATATGTTGGTGAATGAAAGTGACCAAGATATCTTTGCTTGTAGAATTCAAATCCTAGTGGGGAGAAGATGCCCAGCAATTGAGTAAATTATCTATTATGTTAGTAGGCAGGGAGTGCTGTGGAGAAAAACGGTGCTTGGAGAAGGAGACTGGGGGTACAAGGAAGGGTCAAGTTACAAATTTAAACAGCATGGCTGGACCATGCTTCATTTGATGAGTCACGTTGGATCTCTCTGGGGAGAGGTTGTGGCCAGAAGATAGGCAAGCTGCAGGTACTAGAACTGCAAAATCACAGCAGTTGGGGGGTGTGAATGTTCACCTTCTCACTTGGTCCAAGGCATTGTCAAGAAGATAAGGAAAATCATTTTTAAATGACATTACAATTGATTGACTTCACAGCAGTTATTGCATCTTAGTATTATTTTTGTGAGTATAACAGACATACAAGGTTGCATTAGTTTTAGGATTGCTTCTCATTTTTAGTAATATTCTGTGTTGGTCATCAGAGACTAAAATGGTAATATGTAAACAGGTAGATTATCTTTTTTTTTAAATGTGAAAATGTGGCAGCCCTGATTAAAAGTTAAAGTATGACACAATTGAATTGTCAGCCAATTAGCTATGGTAATGCTTTTCATTCTATCACTTCAAGACTTACTAAAGTAACTAAAAGTTAAATATGCTACATCTTTCATATATTTTCTTTCCATATGTATAGGTTCTACTTTTTTAGTAATACTCTTATTAATAGGTGTTTCCATAGCTTCTCTTTAAAAGACGCAATGGTTTTCATTATTATTTCATTATTCTTATTTCTAACGGTCCCACTTTATTTTCATTTTCCTTAATACTGATTTTGGTTACATTTTAGAAGAGATTTAGTTGTTTTAAGTGAAATAATTATTGCTCAGAACTTTATTCACCATCCCCACAGCCCCTCACACAGTAATTTTATAATAGAGAAGTACAATTTTAATTTTTAACATCAGGGTTTGATGTAAAATTTTAAATTTCTGATATACAGTAACTGACCTCTGCATAGTCTAAATAAGATTTTCCATGTTTTCCACAGGCTTCCACTTCAGCCTCTCGATATTTATCCTTACCAAAAAATACAAAGCTTCCAGAAAAGCTACAAAAGAAAAAGAATATTTCCAATACAGGTAATGATTTCAGTTGGAGCAGAATGAGTAAGTTTATTTCCTAATATTCATAAAGTAGAGAAATTTCCCCATTCTTTTTCTTCATTGAGGACAATGAGTTTAATAGTTTGCAAGCCTAAAATAATAATAATAATAATATGGTGACTTATTATTAGCATTATAAGCTTTTTGGATGGAGCTGCTGTACACATTATGAATGAGTTCATTATTTTCCATAATGATTCTATTTTATATATAGCAAAAGCAAATGCTGTCACCTGTGGTTAGTGAGCAGGTAAACAGCAAGTTGTAAATTTGCAAAGGTGTATTTAAATTTTTGCAATTTCCATATATTTTCATAAAGGCAGCCATAAATTTTACTGCCTGAAATCATTAAGGCTTTGACATAAAGTCTCATATCTCTTTATTTAATGATAATCTTTGTGTAGACTCCAAGCCATCTACTGTGAACCCCAGAGGAAGTATGTTAGGTACCATGTTATTAAAATGTGGGATGTAACAATTACCTCCCCTACCCCTTTATTTTTGCTTGTTTATTTAATTAATTAACCAAGAAGAGGAAAGTCAAATGACAGCTGGTGGTGATGACTGGTAAGATGAGAAATGAGAAGGGAGGCCTGAATGTTTAGAGCAGTGGGCCTTGTCACCACCACGTGTCCACCAGAACATTCTTTTTGCCCCAAGAATCTCAGCTCCCACCAGCTGTCCTACCCAGTTCTCTAGGACTTGAATTCTGACAACCAGCTAGTTCTGATCATGTATCTCCGCATTGTTTGGAGAGTGCATATTGTTACTACAGCCCTTTTATGAAAATATAAAGGAGATAAAGAAGGTTGTCTCTCAGATTCCAGATCAAGACAAGCATTTGCATAATAGCAGCCAAGTGCTGGTTTGCTTTCTGTGTGCCAGACACAGAGCTGAGCCCTCCTGGGATTGTTCTGATGGGGCAAGTGGGAACACAGCTGCCACCGCCAGAGCACCTCACTTTGATAGCCAGCTCCACCACTTATACTGTCTCTTGAACTTCAGTTACTCCACCTGTCAGATGGGTGACTATGAGGATTAAATAGGTTAATGAGTTTAACAGTGCTTAGGACAGTTGTCTGGCACAGTGAACTCTTCAGTGTGTGAACATTCAACATTAAGGCCCACAGAGATGATGTCTTATGCCCAGGTTGGTGGGCTAGAGAGAGTGAGCCCTCTGACCCTCCGCTGCCCAATTTTCAGCAGGTGTTGGCCCCAATCATGCATTGTGAGTCATTTACAATCCCTTCTCTCTCAAACGCATGCCCATATTATCCTTTTGCTCTGTGGTAGGTGGCAATAGCAGTGACTCAGACACAGATGTCGGGACCACCGTCCTCAATTTGCAGCCCCGAGCAAGGCGCTTCTTGCCAGAACAGTTCTCAAAGAAAGCCCCGCAGTCCTATAAAATGGAATGGAAGAATGAGGTAGACGTTGATTCGGGACAGGGGCAGCCTTGTACCCCCGCAGCTCCCCACAGCAAAGAGGGGGGCACCCAGACCCCAGGCATGCTCCGGCAGCCCCTTCTCTCCAAAGGCCAGTTTGGCCCAGTGCAGGAAGACAGTGTGACTGAAGGTATCCAACCCAAGCCGCCACCCAGGCTGGTCCGGAGGGCATCGGAGCCTGGCAACCGGAAAGCGCAATTTGGAAGTGAGAAGCCTTAATGGAAATGGCCAAAGCAGACCTGGGGTGACTGACCCAGCACCCCTGGCGTTGGTTACTCTGAAACCTGACACAACATTGGGATCCATTTCATACCCTCTATGCATCTAAATCCTTTCTTTGGGTAGAAGAGTCATACCATTGATTTATGGGATGGATGCTTAACCCAAGAAGAGGAAAAATCAAAGAAAAAAAAAGCCCTATAAAATGCCTTTTATGACTTTTTGCTAGCAGTTGTATTCTTCACAAGCCTAAAGAAAGAAAATTGTGTGCCTTTATTGAACTTGAATGACAGAACTTGAAGTTTTTAACACACCTGTGCTGGTGAAAATTTTAATATATACATATATGCCTCACATTTTATTTATGAAAACCTATGGATATCTGTAATCAGTTTTTAAGCGAAGGGCGCTAAAAATACTCAACATCTCTCCAAGGTGTAAAGGGTAGTTCCCGCAGGATGGTGGGCCATCTGCTCAGAGTCAAGGTGTTTCCCCATCTTGAGCTGCTGACCACTTGGTAAAGGACGAGCGCAGCATGGAGCAGGGATTCTTGGTGAACTCAGGCTGGGGAGGGAGTCAGAACATCTAGGCAGATGAGGAGGCCTGGCTCCCATAGCGCAGATTCCCATAAATAATGAGTCTACTGGATTTAATTTATTTGTTACTGTACGTTTGAGGGTAACATATAGATTCCATCTCTTGTTTGTGTTTGAATGGTGCAAAGAGAAAGACTGTGTGGGTGACACGATGTGTGACAGACTTGGTGGCAGCTTTGGACGAAGTTCCAGCACGTGGGCCTCATGGTATATGCGGGGAGACACCTGCTTACATTTTTTTTGGCAGGTTTTATATTGTGCAATACTGGGAAGAGGATGCAGGAGATTCCCTTTCATGCCCATCTATGACTATCGGCTTTAGAATTTTTCTTAGAACATTCTAGAACTTTGAATACAGGTCAGAAGCTCCAAGCAGACCATTTAGATAAACATAGTCCAATGTTTAATAAACTGGTGAGAGTTCAGGTTTTGAAATTTATTCAGGAAGTACTTTGGAGAATGTAGGAGTTCTTTTTTTTTATTTTTTGCACTAGTCTGTAATTTGTTACTTCTCGCCCCTCAATAAAGTAGTGACAAATTCTTCATATAAAAATGGATTCTACTCATCTGAGTACTTTTTAAAAGAACAACAGAAAGACAAGAAGTGGAATATAATCATTAAAGAGTAATATTTTTGAATTTTTGAGTAAATATTTTGAATTTTTGTCTCAAGCTGTAGATTTTATTGTTTTTTTTTTTTTTTTTCCCCTGAAAAACTCCTTAAAACTGGACTGGAATGAGACTCTAAATGTCTGGGTTTAAATATAAATGAGGCCACACGATAGTCTACTGAGAGCACATTAGAGGTGCAGCAAAGGATACAAACGACCATTGGATTGTTAGTGGGAAAACATGAATAAATTAAACAGGAAGATTCAGGACTCAGAAATCCCCAGCAGTGCTTCTCTTATCTCCCTCCTCTACCCCCACCAATGTGGAGAAATAAATCTTTTACCCTTTCTCTTATCTTCTACAGTCTTGGAATAGTGCTAAGATTGTTGGGTGTGAGGCAGAGGAAAAGATAAACATACAAGGTACAATTTCCTTCCCAAACTCTTCCACGTTGATAAGTGGAAAGCAGTATAGACACCTTTGAAAACTGTAAACTTAGGATTCTGTGCCAAATATCTTAATTTTAACTGAAAATATTTATATTAAAAATATATATATTTCATCTGCTGAAAAGAAATTAAAATGACTTTTAACTTAGAATTTTATTATAGGAATGTGATTCATCAAGAGATGGGATGTATATTTTTGAGAATGCCAAGAGTAAATTTTTAGAACTTAATGAAATCTGAAAAGAAAGGTTAAAGTAAAATGACCTTAAAAATAAAGTTCCTGATTTTTTTCTGGTGTCCTAGAATACTGAATATTATAATAAGTCTAATTTTCTGGAACCGAAGAAGAAAATATGAAAATCTTTTTACATTTCTTGTTAAACAGGTATACCAAATTTAGCTTACACTGATTAAAAGTCAATAAAGAATCTGGTGGACATGGTGTAAATTTAAAAAAGCACTTATGTCATTATCAGTTTAACGTTTTTTGTATTTTTGAATGACAAAAGCAATGAAAAATAAATGTGACTTCATTTTGTTTTTTCTCCATACTTTTTTTCACATAAAATTATTAAGTTCTAGACACTACAGGAGAGCATATGAAACCCCTTAAATATTGAAACAGTCTCAATATTCTGTGGTAGAGACCCACCCCTGACCCTTTGTAAATGACTCGCTAATGCAAGCAATACTTGATCCAACCAAAGTTCCAGTGTGACTATAGAATTTTGATGGGTCTTTGGTATTTAACAATTTTGACTTGAACTACCTGCAAGTGCAAAGTGTAGGCTTATTTCTTTACCTGTAATGCTAAGGGCTGATTGTTGGGAACAGTTAGGCCAGTTAGCAAACAACTAGAAATTGACTCCAAAGCTCGATACTTTTAAAAAAATGTGCGTTTTGTGGATAAGACCCCAGAATATCTGGGACAAAATTCCCTTGGCTTTTACTAATTTTCGTGGTGGGTAAGGGGAATGTTTATTTATGTAAAAAACATAGAGAAGTTATTTATTACATGTCTCAGTATGTTTTTCCATTTGTTGCACTACCCAAGTCATGTTTATGTTAAAACTGGCATTTTATAAACAAGTGTGAGAATTGTAATATTTTGTTAGTTCAAAGTTCACACTTGACTTTCTTCTCTGAAGAGTGATTAAAAAGATTTCTTTGTCTGGTTGAAGTAGCTATTGGCATTATCTGCCCAAGCCTGAACATTGTATGTTGATTCCCTTTGTCAAGATGAACGAGAAAGGCTTATGACTCAACTGTCTGATGATCTGAGATTTTGCGTGTGTGTGTATGTGTGTGCTTAACTTTTAGAGCAAAATGTGTAGCTTGCTGTTACTTTATATCTGACATTTTAACCAGGCCCTTTCTTCAGTCTACTTGTAAGGCAGTGAGAGCCCACTTGGGTAACTGATGCCTGGCTGTGACCACAGCTCTTTGTTCACGAGAAATGACACCTCCCTTCAGAATTTTTTTCCAATGTCATTCACTCCACGTGGCTTGACATCCTTAAACGTGGTCACCCACCGCAGATGTGCAGACAAAGCACCCACATGATTAGTTTTGAACGTCTCTACTGTTGTAATGGTACATAGTTTTTTGATCCCTTTTGTCTTCTAACTTTCTACAATTTTTTTCAAAGAAAATTCTATTTTACTACCTCTAAAAATAGTCGATAATGGTGGTCAGTTCTCTTACCTGTCCGGTCAGAGAAAGAAGTGTTTCTATGTGTAGAGTTAATGTATCTACTGTAAATGGATTATCAAATTTTCAATCTGCAGAGCATATTGATGATTTTGAACGGCTCAGAACCTACTTCAGGGCTTTTATGTCACAGATGTTTCATGGGGATCTGTTATCCTTGTATTGTACGATATGGAAATGTCCCTCCATGAGATGGCCAGTAGACAGGATGCCAGACACATCGGCGGTGACTTTTCTGATTTTCACTACTGTAACAAAACACCCTGAATTAAATATGCAAATGTTTTTCTCCCTTTTCTTTTTTTATTTCACTGGGTCCTGTTATGTCATCAGTACATGTGGTAACAAAATTTGTAATTTAAATGAGGCTCTCTGCGTCCAGAGTTTGGATTGCCAAACAGAAATTTTATATATGTATACCAACAAAGAATTTTTCTTGGTTTCTGTGAAATGTACAAAAGTCTAAGTGTTAAATCAGTATGGAGTGGAAACATTTAATGGAATAAACATAAATGAAAATATTTAATCACTATGGATAATACATCACAAGAAACCAGGACAGCCCCCAATTCCAATTTTTACATTTATATATCAAAACCATTCTCATTTGTGCTAAAATTGGGGTCATATAGCTGGAATTAGTGAAAGGTAAGAATTTAAAAGTATTAAAAATTTCAGTTGCCTTAGCTTCAAATACACATAATATTTCAGACAGGGCTAACACTGTTACTGTGTTAAAGAAACTTAATGAAGATTATAACTGGTCCATTAATATTCTACATGTAAACAGACTATTGTAAATGGTTCAAAGATAATGCATGCTCTGGAATATTAAGTGCTGCCTTCCCAAGCCAACTCAAGCAAGACAAATTAGATTATTTTCATCCACTGTCTTTACCAAATGGCTTTTAAACATTATGCAGGGTTCTGTACCAACACATCAAATTTTTAGGTTTTCACTAACACACAGTTTTTGGCACCTGCTCAAAACTGTTTACTGTATTTGCTACTATAAGTATCTGACTGTTGGACAGCCAGTTTAAGTTCTTATCTTTAGCTGGAAGGTTATTCTGAATGTGCTACAACTTGGCATACTTGATTGTTTTGTTAATTCCAAAAAGATGGCACAGTGAAGGTGCTTTGAAGGTGGCCAGGAGAAAATGCTCACTCTTAACCCTGTCATGACCGCCTGACACTGTCAGAAATTGGCTTTGTGATGCCCAGGCCTGTGTTTCAGCCTGCAGCACAGACCAAAGCAAGCCCAGGACATGTACCCATTCACATGCCCTCAGACCCACAGGGGACAGACTCCATAGTCAGCAGCAAATGCATTTATTATATCAGTTCATTCTGGATAGTTCATGTGGTTTTAGTTCCATTAGGAAAAGTCAGGATAGGTTTAGGTGGGTCTAAGGTATCACACAATAAAATAATTCTCAGAAAAAAAAATAATAATTCTCAGTCTGGGGAAGCACCTGAGTTCCAACGATTCAAAATGGAAGAGATTCTTTGATAAGCCCAAAGAAAGGTCATTTCCTATTCAGTGTTGTAAACTGCAACTATTAATAGGTATTTTAACTACTTTTTTCCCCCATAGTATATGCTTTTGAAAAAGGATTTTTATTTATCAGGATGTAGTATAGTTTAAATCAAGACTGATCAAAATACAATTTTTTATTCTAACAAGATCCCTATAGTCCACTTTTATGCTATAATTTATGCTATATAATTACTGATAATAATTAATACCTCCTTCCTTAATGTTTATAATTATCTTTTCCCCTTGAGGAACAGCACAAGCTGTTTAAGAGTATCCAATTCCAAATTAAAATCAGCATTATTTCTTACAATGTACTGAATCAGGAAAACAAAAATTGTCTATATTGTCTTCATGCACACCTGTCTGTAAAGTGGTGCGTCTAGGCGATCTGGGAAAAATGAGAAATCTAAAGTAAAATAATGTTTTAAAATAAGTTGGTATTTGTGTACTTGATAAAAAATAAATCCTACTGATGAGATGTCATCTTAAAATGATTTGCTTGCCAAAGATGTGCAATAAGTTTCAGATTATGTATACATTTGGCTTTAGCATATGGTTTGAAAAGCCAAGAGCTTCTTGTTCTTACAAGAATGTGTTGTAAGTATAACTGAAGGTTAACATTTTCAAGTGCTTCTGGACTCTGACCTAACATATACATCAGGATATAGCAATAGCTCCCAAAAACTACAATCAGAATAAATGATAGCACTTCCTTATAACTTTAAAGGGATTGTATTGCTAAAGAAAATTATTACCATGTAACTAGCAAGTTCTTCAGGAAAAATAAAAATTTAGGACAGAAAAATGATTTTTTCAGTCCATTACCCTGTTCTGAGAAGAGCCACACTGTACATCATCCTGGCTAGAGCTGTGGTAACCTTATTTCAGAGACTCCTTAACGGCTAAGGTTTCCAGGGGGAAATAGGGCACCAGAATCACCATGCTGGCTTTTACTATACATTCCAAATAAAAAGTTATCCTCTCTAATCAGTTCCCAAATGCCTGAAATTTCCCCTAAGTGGATTGACTTCTCTCTCCCCACAGATGTCTAAATTTCTTAAAGAAGTGTCCTCAGGAAAAGGTGTCTTAATGATTTGAATATGCAGAGCACAAATTCCCATAAATGCCCACATTGTTCTCGGCCAGTTAACACAGGATAGGGCAGGATGTCTCAACACTCATCACCAGCTAACCTGATAGTGCCCAGGCCTTTCAGATTTTTGTGCCCTGATTCCCTTAGTGTGCATGACTTCTCCCTCACATTCCTTTTAGATTACTGCCCTCGAGGGATCCTTAACATAAAGTCCAACATTCTCCACCATGAATTCCTCTGTGGTTCCCCCTCACCCGTGAGAGTAAGAGCTCACTCCTGAGCATGGTACATGAGGCCCTTCATGATCTAACAACCCAGGGACTCTCAACGCTGGGGCACTTTGGAGTCTGGTTCTAGAGGTCTAGGGCAGGTGACTCTAATATGCAGCCAGAACCACTGATTTCAGCCCCTTCTGTTTATTGCAGGCATAACTCTTCACCCACCCGGCCGGGGCTTTGGCGTCTTGCACGTTACTGCCCTGGCTAGGCATTCTGATTTTTTTTTTTTTAAAGATTTTTTAATTTATTCATTCGTGAGACACACACACACACACACACACACACACAGAGAGAGAGAGAGAGAGAGAGAGGGAGGGAGAGAGAGAGAGGCAGCGACATACACAGAGGGAGAACCAGGCTCCATGCAGGGAGCCTGATGCAGGACTTGATTATGCCCTGAGCAGAAGGCAGATGCTCAAACGCTGAGCCACCCAGGTTTCCTGGCATTCTGACTTTTGCTCATCTGTCTGGACATGAGGGCAGAGGTATACCTTCCTTCTGTGGAGAAGGCCAAAGTCTTCTAGAACCCCAAACCCTGAGGCTGATTCACAGAACTTACCAATTGTGGCTAGCATAATGCTGAAAGAGTGCCATATCCTTCATAAACTTCTCAGTCAAGTTCAATGCCCCTAAAATAAGATTCCATATAATATTAAGTTGAACCAGGGACACCTTTTAAGAAAGGCAAAAAAAAAAAAAAATCCATTTCTCTTAACACTGAGGTAGTAACAAAGTCGGTTCTAAAACTTTACCTCTCAGGGCACCTGGTTGGCTCAGCAGTTGAGCATCTGCCCTCGGCTCAGGGCATAATCCCAGGTCTGGGGATCAAGCCCTACATCGGGCTCCCTGTGAGGAGCCCGATTCTCCCTCTGCCTATGTCTCTGCTTCTCTCTGTGTCTCTCATGAATAAATAAGTAAAATCTTTTAAAAAAATATATTAAGTTGAACCATGTGAAACTGCAGGTAATTTTGACTTAGAAAAATAGCAATTCCATGTGGCTCAACCTAAATACTTAGGAAATTATTACAGAAGCTTCCCAAGAACTCAAAAACAGAACACAAACTTTAGTTGAGCAGATTTAATTTCCCTGAGATAATATTCCATCAATTATACAAATACTGTCTATAGACCAGTGGTTTTCAAAGTTTACTGTGCATAAAAAGTATCTGGATATCTTGTGAGAATGGTTCTCAGCAGGTCTATGTGGGGTGTGAATGTCTGTATGTTTAACAAGCTCCAGGGAATGTGGACAATGTTGGTTCTGGAACTCACTTTTAAATATCCACACATCAGACTTTTTATTAAGGGGAACTACAGGCATACATCAGAGATATTGTGGGCTGGTTCTAGACCACCGCGATAAAGTAAATATTGCAATAATGTGAGTCAAATAAATTTTTTGGTTTTCCAGCATACATAAAAATTACGTTTATACTATACTGGAGTCTATTTACAGTAGCATTATGTCTAAAAAACAATGTACATACCTAATGAAAAAGACTTTATTGCTAAAAAATGCCAACCATCAACTGACCTTTCAGCAGGTGGCAATCTTTTTGCTGGTGGAGGGTCTTTTCTCAGTGTTGATCAGGGTGGTGTGTGTTCAAGGTTGGGGTGGCTGTGGCAATTTTAAAAAATCAGACGGCAATGAAGTTTTCTACGTCGACTGACACTTCCTTTCACTTGAACACTTAGGGGCCACTATAGGGTTGTTAGCATCTGAAGAAATGGGAAGACCAAGAAGAGGGCAAGAGACGGGTGACCAGCCAGTCGGAACACATACATTTAACGATTAAATTCACTATCTTATATGGGTACGGTTCACGATGCCCCAAAACAATTATAGTAATGTCAAAGATCACTGATCACATATAACAATACCAAATATAATGAAAAAGTTTGAAATATTGTGACAATTACCAAAATGTGACATAGAGACACAAAGTGAGCAAATGCTGGTGGAAAAAATGGTGCCGATAAATCCCTTGACACAGGGTTGCTATGAACCTTTGGCAAAAAACACAGTGATGCATAATAAGATGAAGTGCAATAAAACGAGGTATGCCTGTATAATATTTATTTTTTTAAAAAGCAATATGAGTGTGGAGAATAATAAAAATGTTTCTCTACTCTCTATACTAAAATCAACCCTGGTTTTCAGTATTTCCATGTGTCTGATTAACTGTAAAGCCCTAATAAATTTATAGGCTTTATTTACCTTCAAAAATAAAGTGCTATGATTTGAAAAATTTAATAATGACTATATTAAGGAATGTCTAAGAAACTTGTCTACTTCTGAGTGCAGAGAAAAGATATAATCTTCAGAGAGATTCTATTTCATTGAATAAACCCATGATTACTTCTTGTCCTATGAGTCTAACCTCTATGATGATTTAATGTGCTCCTTAAGGGTCATGCCATTTTACATTATATTTTGGTTTCCTCAAAAGGACTTGGTGCTCGCATAAAAGTTCACAATTATGGCACTTAATAAAAGGTTAATATTTTCCTTGTAGCTAGACAGGAGAAAGGACAATCTTCAAACATCCGATTAATTCTTTATCATAAATACTTGGGTTTATCCAACACACAACTTCTAAAACTAGAGAAAACATTTTTTTCCTGCTTTACATACATTTACAATTATACATGTGATAGGTTGAAAACAGGAATGATTTTCTAGAGGACCAATCAAAAAGAATGAAAGGAATGTGAACTCTGATAATCCACAGGAGGAAAAGCGAGGGGGCTTCAAAATAATTATCAATAGGTGACATCATCTAAATAGCAAGAGCCTTACAAATGCTTCCTTGTGAGTTTGTGCTAAACTTCACTCTGGGCCTCTCAGCTGGACCCTGGGATGCTACTTTTGGAATGACTGTTTAGGCCTAGAAAAAGGCAAATCGAAACATTTCCCTGTAGATCAGTGTAGCTCTTTCATTCTCAGGTGTGATATGAAAATGAGAGAAAGAAAATGACCTTCACCATAAGACACTGTAGATTAGTCCCTCTGATGAGACTTCACTGTCTTACACTGCATGAGATGTTCATCCTAAAGGCATTCCTGTGCTCTGTCTTTTCCACTGGGTTCTACCACCATCCAATCAATGCAGCCTAACAGAGCATGGGCTTCTGGAAGCAGTTCAGGCCTGATATCCAGGGAGAACTGGCCACACTGACAACCTCAGCTCCTCGAAGAGCATGGGGCCTCCAAAGCTGTGGACACAGGATAGAGGCCCCATGAACCTGTTTCTCCTATTATGCAGCGTGACTGCCACAAGCTGGGGAGAAGGTGTAACACACTGCAATCACATAATTTTAATAGTTCAAACTGAGTTAGCTATTCATAAACACAAACAAGTCTCTGGCTTTGACATTAATCAAAACCAGAGTCTCTGAATGATCCTTTTTCTGTCTCCGTGAAAAAGTGCAAGTGTTGCTTATTAAATACAGATTCCTCGGCCTCCCCTAGGCCCGCAGAATCAGTAACTGGGGGTGAGGCCAGCCATCTGATTTTCCCCCAGCTCACCAGGGGAATCCTTGTTATAACTTGAGAAAGTGACAAGCTCGTTTCAATATAGTGGCTTATTTAATCTCTAGGATTCTGATAGCAGAAAACCGCCCTCTTAGCTTATGCAACTTGACATGAAACCCGTGTCTCAGCAGATCATTTTATTAATGGGTTACCCTCCTTTTTACTTAGCAGGGAAGCCTATCATCGGTTATCCCAGCACATCTTCCTGTCCTGAAGCTGCTAGCATTTCCCCCTGGAAAACTTTAACCCCACTGGCCACGTTCAAAGAGGAGACTTCTAAGTAATGTTTAATACCTTCTCCTTTGACAAGGCTCTGACTTCTGATGTGCCCGCAGGCTGGACCTTGGTGTCTATGAACCGAGCACATCCGCTGGGAGACCATCCGTCCTGGCCTCTGTCCCTTCCTCACGTCCTCCGAGTTGGCTTCCTCCATCCGGTTCCATTCTACTCACTTTTTAATTTGTCCCTCCCGCCGCCACGGTGGCGGGCTCTGTTCAGAGACATCAGGAAAATGGCCACCAGGGCCAGGGCGGCCCCGAGGCTGGGGGGCCCGCACGGGCTCACCTCCTGCGCGAGCCCCGAGAGGAGCGGGGCGACGATCCGGCCCACGGCCGTCACCGACTGCCCCACGCCGATGACCGTGCCGCCCGCCCGCGCCCCGCCGGCGGCCAGCTGCAGGTCGGTGACGCAGGTCCTGCCCACGGCCGTGGAGACGGCCAGCAGCGAGGTGCAGAGCGCGGCCAGGGCGGCCGAGCGGGCGGCGGCGTGCAGCAGCAGCAGCAGGCAGGTGAGCGCGCTCGAGCGCAGCAGGACGGCGCGCCCGTCGTGCCCGTACAGCCGCAGGAGCGGGCCCAGCGCCAGGCCGCCCAGGGCGCCCAGGGCGCTGCTGTAGCTGATGAGGCAGCCCGCCGCCCGCGGCCGCACCCCGAAGCGCTCCTCCAGGGCCAGCACGAAGTTACTGTAGTAGAGCATCACCGCCACGGCCATCAGCAAGCGCACCGCGAAGATGTCCCACATTTCGGAAAATATCAGGCTCTTCATGTCGCGCAGGGTGGACGCGACCTCCGCCCAGGGCGGCCCGGCAGGCCTGGTGCTGGCGGTGCTCTGGCGCAGGGTGGCTGTCTGCTGCTCGGGAGGGTCCGTCCTCCCCCAGGGGACAGGGTTGTCACCGGCCGGCCGGCCTTGCTCCATCCTGGAGAGCTTTGCTTCATGCCAGGGAAACAGCCAAACCAGACCTGGAAGATGGCAGAGGACCGGTCAAGGCAGGCTGCGTCCCCTGAATCCCACAGTGCCCCCGCAGGGGATGAGCAGTTATTTGCATGCGATTACGATTCTGTATTTTTGTATTAGTCCGTTTACTAATCTGTTTTCGAATCCAGTGTTTAACTATTCCCACAGACACTTCTACTCCATTTTTGATAGAACTCTGCTATTCGCCTCAAAAAAAAAATCTACATCTACAAAATGTTTACTTTTTTTCTCTGCTCATGAGCCCATGATGGTTTCCTATATCATTTAATATTGAAATTCTCATGCTTTCTAATTCTCTGCGATCCACCATCTGCCTACCCATCCATTCACCACTTGTACTTCATTCCGAACACTGAATATTTATGCTTCCTAAATAGGACTATATTAACCAATAAGACAAGGCCTATAAAAATCTCTGCCCTCAAAGAATTTAACTCGAAAAAGGGATTTGGACAAGTAAAACACAGCAATTGGATTATAGGGTAAGTGCTATGTTAGGGGAAGCACAGGGTGCTGTGAACACCCACCCTTGCCTTGTGGAGAAGAGAGGGGCAGCTGCACACTACTGACCCTCAGGAAGCATCTGCTTGGAACTGCCCCTGGTCAGGGCCACCATGTACTTTTGCAAGTCACACCTCAAAATCTCCGGGGGTGCCATTCTCATGGACCATGATGCATGACCTTACAGAGCAGCTCAATTCCTATTCAGATAATCCCATCTCCACCCTTGGGACTGGCACATTCCTGCCTTGGTCGTTTTATTTATCCCATGCCATCCAAGTAGAATGACCTACTGCCAATCCATGCCCCCAAATTTCTTCAAACCAAATTCCAGCTTGCCATTCTAGGACATCTTTTCCAAACTCATCCTGCTGGATTTTTAGTCCTTCCACTCTTATATTCAACTTAGACCAGGGGCCATTCAGACTGCTTTATGCTGTTTTCAGCAACCATATCTGTATATGTTGTTTCTCCACAGTACAGGCAGATGATTCACCAGGGACTAATTTGTGACAGAAAACTAACCACACGAGAATGCAGGCCTCGACTTTCTACCTCTTATCATCTTTAAAAGTGCCTCTGGACGCTTTACAGAATCTCAATAAAAATGTAAAAGGACTCACTGGTGGACTGAGAGGAAGAGTATAATTAAAATAATAAAAATAATAGTGATGACAGCAACTGATGTTTAGTGAGAACTCAGCGTACTTAACGCAGTGGGGTGAACCCCTCACATGTAAGATCTCCAACTCCCATCCTAGTAAGCCTGGGAGTGTTGTTGCCCCGTTTTATGGATGAGTAGACTGAGGCAACTCACCCAAAGCCCACACTAAAGAGTGGCACAGCAGGATCTGAATCCATGTCTGCCAGACTCCAGAGTCTGAGTTTTTAACCAGGAAAACAGAAATCATGGACAAAAAAAGATATAAAAGTACTTTCCCAAGCAAAGTGGATGATCAGAGTGAGGATCTAAGAAGCTGAAGGTGGAAAAGGGGTTGGGGAAAACAGTCGAAGGCATTTAAAGGAAAAAATGCAATATACTGTGTTCATTGCACTGGAAGCCCAAACCCTGGCGTGAGACATGTCTGCTGGCCTGCCTCTGCTATTGCCTGCGTCAGCTTGGCCTGCTGACCTCCACATTTCTTAAGAATGCACAAGAAATCCCTATTACTATTTTTAGCTATTGTGGTTGAGAACACTTGCAGCTGAACTATCCCTGACTGACCCAGATCCATTCACAGGCTTAGGTTAGGGCATGATACTAAGCAGCATCATTGCTGGAGAATCCAGAACAGAACTCCATCATCATAGTCTTCGTTTATACACTGACTTCTGACTTTGAGAGCTATCACATTCATCACATTCCTTCACGGGGGAAGGTACCTGGCCATACCAGCTGGTCATGTGCTTCAAGTATTTTATCTAGATTTACACTAATCCATTAGACCTCACCTCCTGGCTGAGGTCACAGGTTAAACTTCTGGTAGGAAATCATAAAGTATTCCTATAAGGATTGACATTGAACTCCTGAACTCTGCTTCCTGAGTGTGATACCCTAGCTCAACATGGAATCCATCATTCACCCTGGAGACTTGAATACAAAGACTGAAAAAGACGAAGTAGAGTAGATTCTCATTAAATTTAAGGAAAACCGAGTAACATGAACCAGTCCTCTTGTTTATAAAGTTGCTTATCTAAGGGTCAGCCAGGTACCAGTCTCTGGGCAAATTCATCCTCTTTGCTTTAGGCAACTGGCCCTGCTCATAGTCCAGTATGTATCTTTCTATTCATCAGATATTACTTAACATCAGCTTTATGCCTGGCCAGTTCTGGGCAGGAGTGACAACAGTGAGCAAATCTCTACCCTTATGGCATTTACTTTCTAATGGTAGGTGTGGAGAGATAGGGAGGAGAGAGGCGGAGAGAATATAAGCAAGAAAACAAATTGAGAGTAAAATTTGAGAAGTGCTATGAAGAAAACGGAGTCATTTTAAACAGAATCATCAGGAAAGGTCTTTCCAAGGAAGCAAATATTTGACACTTGAATGGTAAGAAAGACCCAGTAAAGATATGTGGGAAGAATGTTGTAGGTAAATGAAAAAAGCAAACTGCAGTACCCATCTGTGGGAATAAGCCTGGCACATGTAAGGCTGACTAGGAAGCCAGTTGGCTGGAACACACAGGAGGCAGAGAGAGGGGCAGGGCCAGCCCACCACATGCCATGTGAGACACAAATGTGCTTTAGCATGTTGGGGAGATACAGGCAGGTGGTCTGCAGCAGGGGAGGAGGTGGTCCAACTTTGAAAAATAAGTCTGCCTATTCTAAGGTGAAGGGGATGAAGAATACAGTTACCAGGATAAACACTGTGTGATGTACAGAATTGCTGGACCACTGTATTGTACACCTGAAACTAATATAGCAACGTGTATTACCTATCCTGGAACAACACCACCAAAAAGTCTGCCAATTTCAGGAACCATGAATTTTAAGGAGATAAAATAGGTAGGTTGGTCAGTAGGAGTGCATAAACCAAACGGTCTTCTTATGATGAAATGTCAACTTACCAGCATTGAGAAGGAAGACACAACAACAGATGAAGGCTGTCAGATAAAATCCACCATCTAACTCAGTAAGATATCCACCAACCATGGGGCCCAAGATGAAGCCCACACTAGATGCTGCATTGAATTGTCCGATTACTAGCGGCCGTTCTTTCTCTGAAACCAGATCAGAAAGCAGAGCCCTTGAAATGGAGAGTGTATGTTTAAAAATACCTGCAAGGAGACAAGAAACATGCTATGTAACATTTTTTGGACCAAAAGAATTGTGCATGTGATCTTGCATTTCATCTCTGTCACTGATAGAGTTCTGGTCTCCACTGAACCTCTAAAGTCTGCAGTTTCATCCTGCCATGACTGGACTCCTGGTCTAACCTCACAGTCCTAGCTGACCACCTTATTCCTGGTAGCCACGCCCTGAGTCCTCTGCTTTCCCTCCTTCTACCAGGACATCCCAGTTATTTCCAGTTTTCTGTTACCCAAGTGCAATTAATTCATGGGTGGCTTCTACACAGAGATGTATCATTCTTTTTTCATTTGCTCAGTGAATAAACATTCACTGCACACTTACTATATGTCCTGACCCTGAAGTTAATGCAAGGAACAGAGAGCAAAATGGACACAAACATATGCTTCACAGAGTTTGTGAGTGTGCATGCACATGCGCATGTGTGTGCACGTATGTAAAGGTGAGAACTGCTAGAGAGCACCAGGGCAGGGAAAGAAGGATAGGGAGTGAGTAAAAATATAAAAATATGATGACATGGTCATCTATACACTATCAACTGCCTTTCTACTAGCAAGAGGTTTGTGAATTGGTTAACTAAACAAACTGAAAGGTGGGATAAGAGATTTAAGTGTATGGAACGACTTTATAGTCCTCATACTTCTGCTGATGTACTTGACTCGTCTTCATCCATACACCCATATGTTGAATACAGACTGATGGGTTCTGGTAGCATAGGTTGCCCACAGTGTTGATCAAAACATGGCAGGAACTCAATCAGCACTGCTGGTGGGTCAGCCTAAAGTGTTCTACCGGTTATGCAACACGGTGGCCTCCGGTGATCTCTGTGAAGTTAATATCACTCTGTATGTCACTCTGCCTGCATGCTGATCCTGGGTTCTATACCCAACTGTGTCTAAATATTAGAGCAGGCATTTGCCTGTAACCAGCCTCTTTGGGAAGCAAACTTATAAAGCTCTTTTGGAATTAGGTAGAAAGACTCTCTCTAGCGCTACTTCCTTAAATGTGAGATGATTCCTAAGAGGCCTGAGAGGAATCCTGTGATTATTTCTGAAATGATACCAATGTTGGGCTCACCTTACACACCCAAGGAAGGAGGAAGGTGAAGGTATCCTGTGAGCAACCCAGACTAGCTTCCTGTTACCTTTTAGAGGTTAGACTGGGGGACAGAGAAAGGAGGGGGAAACTATGTATCTAATCCCTGTACTTCAACCTCCCTCAGGCTCATCTTCAGGATACAAGGACCTGAACCTACATGTGACATTGTACAGCACAACTCTGGCAAAGCTCCCCATGGCTCCCTAATATTCTTGGGCTAACTAAACATTGTAGAGGTTCCTGTAGCAAGAAAGAATTTTTATATATAGCTCTCCTGTTGGCCAAGAGTATGATGTACATAATAGAGCCAGCACTACTCTAAGCAGGCTCATGTCATATTAAGTAAATATATTTTAATCTTCTCTATAAAATTCTACCTATTGTATACAGGATCTATTAACCTCATATATTTCTTTAGAATTATGAACAGCCTTACTGCTGAATGGTGGACCATATTATATTTATACATTGCAACCCAAACAAAGCATGTATAATAACTTCAACTTCAGATGCACACAGAGCAGCCTTTGGTTGGATTTTGTGTGGTAGGGAGGCAAGTTAGGATACTGCTCATATTTATTTTAAAGCATATTTTTTGAGTCAAAAGAAAGGCACAGCACAAATTTTGGAGGGGTGAACTCAAGACTTTGAGATTAAGTATGTATGTCATAGAAATGGTGTGAAAATCCCAAATAAGCTGATCATCAACTCTATGTTGATGAAAAGGACTTATTTTATGCTTTGTTCCTCTGGGACATTACGTAAAAATGAGCAGCTTAATATGGGCAGAGGTCCAGTGTTGCAAACTTGTCTACCAGGGCAGCAGTCTGTCACCGCTCTATTGAGTAAGGGGAGAAGGAAACACTGAAACTCCAGGGCTCTAACAGCTAAGAAAGGCAAAGAGAGAATAAAGAGCTTCCACAGGAACTGCCTATAAGCCACAGTATGACAGCACTCACGAGCACTGTATCAAAGAATGGACAAAATAAAAGCTATTTTGAAAATGTCAGAAACATTCAAGATCAGTTTGGAAACAGACACTGACCCATAAGTCACTACATCGTCATCCTAGTATCTCCCTCAAGCAACAGCTAGAGTTACAGAAGGCTGCAGGAGAGCTACAGTGGGAAATTTCAATGTGAAGTCAGGAAGCCCAGTTTTAAAACTGTTCACTTGAAAAGGGAGAGAATAGTAAACATAGTGCTGGCCAAAGACATTTTTTTTTTTTTTTTTTTTTTTTTTGGCCAAAGACATTTAACAAATTCTTACTGATTGAATGTAGGGAGATCAATGGGAAGGAGACAGGTCTACACAGCAGCATAATGATTCACACTGACAGTGAGGGCTCCAGGCCCTGGGCCCTGTCATGTAGCTCTGTAGCTCCAAGTGAGCAGAGCCTGACTGATACTAAGTGAACCATCAACAGCAGCAGCTGGTGTTCCAGTTATAATTGCTCTTGCCATTATTCTCTCTTTATATAACCTCTTATCAAGAGGGCACCAACAGAGGTGCCTGGGTGGCTCAGTTGGTTAAGCATCTGACTCCTGGCTTCAGCTCAGGTCATGGCCTCAGGGTCCTGGGATCAAGCCCCGAGTCAGGCTCTGTGCTCAGCATGGAGTCTGCTGGAAATTATCTCCCTTTCCCTCTGCTCCTCCCCAAGCTCACACCTGTTATCCCTCTCTAAAATAAATAAAATCTTAAAAAAAGAAGGCACTGACAAGTAAGACTGTCTCTCTTTATACATTTACATATAATTGATTTATTTTGAATGAAAAGGGCAAGAACTTACCCACAGGGATTCTAGCAAGGGCAAACAGGAACACATTGGTGGATGCTCCAAGAATCAGATAACCCAGGGCACTGAACAGAATGCACACCAGCAAGGAAGATCGTCTTCCAACCACATCACTCCAGCAGCCCTGAGGAAAGCAAGGAACACAGAAAGTCCTCGACTCACCACCTTTAATAACCACCACCATCTCCACCAGAGTAATCCCCGCCAGATGTTACCAAGATGTATTGCCAGATGGGAGACGACTTACCACCAATGTGCTGGAAAAGAGCTGCAAAATGCCATAGGAGGAGCCTACAAAAAACATCAGTAACATCAAGAAAATCAGCAGGACCCACCACAAAAATGGATTAACTTGGTAACAATTGTATAGAAATTAACAGGAAAACATTAGGGGAAAACAGAGACCATTTTTAAAAATGATATTCCCCCCTCCCAACTTTTTTTCAGTTGGAAGAGTAAAGCAATACAATTTTTATTAAAAGACCTTCAAAATAAAATTGAAGGAAGCAGAAGAGAGACTTAAGGCAAGGGCTGCCCATTCTATCCGAGAGGATCTCTCCCGCTTTATGAGGGTGTGGTCCCTCAATTGAGAAGACCCAACAGAGAGGACTCAGGGGAGTAGAAATTCAAATCTTCTAACAGTTCTACTAAGTCTTAAAATTTTTGTATTATCTTTTATGCCTCTAACATTCCAGTTTTATGAAATGCTTTAGTTTCATAAAGAACTGACAAATTTTACAGAGTATTTTTGCCTCCACTACATCAAATCACATGTCCCTTCTGCTCTTCATAAAAACCTTCATGCTGCTGTGTGGGCCAGTGTAACTCTATTTTCCATGGGAAACACAAATCATGGCATGGAGGACTTACCAAATACAGTGTATACAACTATCCCCAAACATTTGCTTATCCAGCTTGTGAATAATCAGTTGTTAGTCTTAACAATTTTTTGTTAATTAGCACAATCCTAAGCTCTGCTGTGTCCTGTCTCTTTGGTAAATAGTGACTTTCAGATGGAATTTTTATGCTGCACAGGTAGAGAAACCCTATCATCCATCCAAGACACCCTGGTGGTGGTGCAGGAAGCTTGCAACCAATTTGTCAAGGCTCACTCGAAGTCTCTTTGCAACAGGACTTGATTTCTGTGGATTACGTTTCTGGTTCCTGCAGGCTGAAGTCTGCACCTAGCCTTTAACATACACAGCCAACTCCTTGGAAAGGCTCAGTAAGTAACTGTAATATGGTTGGTGGTGAAGGAAGGGGAATGATGTTAACCCTCAAAACCTCTCTGAACACAGGTAGTCTAGGAAAGATGAATTACATTCGCTCCAGGATAATATTTTGAAATATTCTAAAAATTCCTTTTATTCCACTTTCAGTTTACCTTTGGGTAATATTCAGCTATAAGACTCATTTGTTTTTAGGTGCTTAGTCCAGAAGATTGAAAATTCGGTGCTCTAAAAATGTGCAATATTAGCCACTTACCTACTATTCCAGCAACTGTTGGACTTGCTCCAAGAGACTTGACATGAAGGCTCAATAAAGGGACGACCATGCTGACACCAAACAAATCCTAAACAACAAAACACTGATTAATACAAATTAGAAACTGATGCTTAGGTGTTCCTAAAGTAGTAATGCTAATAAGACTGATTAAAAAAATAAAACCAGTATCTAAATTTTGAGCAAATAAGAAATCATAATTGCATCCTATAGTATGCTATACCCATTAGGTTAAAGTTATCAGAGAATCAAAATACAATTGTTTTATAATGGTTGCTACCTATAAAGGCCTGATCACCCTGACCTAGAATCATTTCAATCTTAGCTTCCTTTAACTGATCCTTAATATTCAAGGAGGACGTGCTATAGAAGTGAATCAAATAGAAAAACCAAAAAGTGTTTGTGTGTAATGAAGGGGGAAAGGAGGCAGGGATAATGCATATTTCTTGGCAAAGCAGCACTTGTTTCATAATATGAATGTCGTCCTGGAATCAGGGAACGTGACTAAAAGGTGGTTTATAGCCTAATCAAGTACTATCTGAAAAGAAAGTCTCAGCAAACCAGGAAGGAGAGAGAAGGATGGGGCAGTGGGGAAAGCCAATGTTCTGCAGCTAAGTCAATGAAAGCGCATGGGATTTGGGGTCAGAAAGACAGTTCTAAGCTCCAGCTCTATTACTTACTAAACATGTGTGCTTGCAAAGCTATTTAATGTCACCAAGCATCAGTGCTGTCATCTGTAAAGAATGGGGATAGTAACACCTGTCTGGTAGAAATATGATGTACATTAAGAGATGTAATGGCTGTGAAAGGTGTAACACACAACAGAAATTCAAACATATTTTCTTTTTTCTCCAGTCCTGGGGATATGTACTGATCCTTTTTGCTAGGTATTCTGAGTTCACAGAAAGAATGAATTTTTCCTTTAAGTTTTGTTCTTATTCCTACTTCACTTGGTTACTTGCATTAAGTGCTTTAGAAGAAGGAAAACACAGTGCACACACAGTTTTCTTTATATTCAACTGGAATTCTTTTTTTTTTTAATAATCCTGGTTAAACAGTAAGAAAGAAATGCACAAAAAATATTTTTTCTTTGGGACCACAATTAATCTTCTGCTTGCCCCTTTTCTTGGTGCTGTACATTCACTTAATTTTAGAAACACGAACCTCTATGCACTTTTCAGTGGCCCCTTTCCATGGTTACATCTTTGATGGCCATGTATTTACTATCCAGTGTCCTTAAATAGCTCATAAATTTATATTATTAGAACTACAGCTTATTATATTGATTTTAAGGATTTTAGAACTACAGCTTATTATATTGATTTTAAGGACTTTAAATTTCTTTTGGGTCTAAGCCAATGTCTTTTGGGCTTTGCTGTCCGCTTTGTTTCATCAACTTGCTGATGTATGATACTTAAAAGACCCAAAATACATCAGTTACCTACTGAATTTTCTGGATCTTTCAGAAAAGGAATCATAATTGTCCAAAAAGATTTTTTTTCCAAAAAATTCCCAGTTCCACTTGTCATGTAACATTCAAAAGGTTATTCTCCATAAAAGATAAGAGAGAAATAATTAAGTAGGCTGATATTTATGGAAGGCAATAAGAAAACAGAGTAATAAGTAGTAGCTGCAGATCAGTATATTTTAACACTTTATAGCCTGAAAAAAAAATTATCTATTTCCAAGGGTGCGGGTGCTACTTCTTTCAGGAAGTTGTGTCCTAAAATTCTCTTCCCCTTTACTATAAAAGGCAACTCCTCTCTTCCTGTGAATCCACAGCCTCCTCAAAACCACTGGCTTTGAAAGCACTTTGAATGTGGCAACTGGTCATGTGCTTGTAACTGTTTAAAAAAGGAAATCAGGTGAGAGAGGACCTCTTAAACCTTTCATGGAACACTGACATCTCTCAACGAAAATTGGTGAATACACTAAAAAGTTTTAGGATCTTTTTCAGGATAGGAACCCAATTATTTCTTGATTAGAAATTGCCTCTTGATTAGAAATTGCATAAAAATGAGTAAGAGTCCTGACTATAGCTGATGAAATAAAATACAAATCTTACCATGTGTCTGGAGGAAAAAAGGGATTGAAATCATAGATTTTAGCACCATCTTACAATGTTAACCAAAAAGGGCCTAGAGGGCCATCTTCATCTTCCTTCTTAAACAAATTAAAACCTAGAAGCCCAGATGAGAATTAAAAACAGAATACTTTGGTAAATGACTTCTTTAATCTTGTTCCGTTCCTCTCTTATTAATCCAAAACTATTTCCCCAAAAGTCTTAGGGGTCTTCACATCTCTAAATATATTTAAAGTAATAACTAAGTTATGCATAATATTCCTTAGATGTTACCTAACAAAGAGCCATTAGATCCTTCAAGAATATCCAAAGCTGCACATATTTTAATAAAGCTTACAACATTTTCCATTTTAAAAAAAAAAGGCCTACTCTCTTAAACTTTTGGGAAATCTTACATTTTTCCCTGAACATATTAGAGACCTAATAACTGTCTTGCACAAATTATTAAAATTTTACATCGGGCTTGCTAAATTAGACTCGCTGTGTGCACAGCACCTAGACAACATATGAGAAGCTCTGTATAGTCAAATCTATATCAGAAGGCCAACTTACAGTGAATGATCTGTGAATTTATTGAAAACATTCAAACTATTTTGAATTTTAGGTCATGTTGGTTTCTCTGAACTCCAATTTGGACTTTCCAGGTGAGGGCCCACCTTCTTTTCATCTGGCAGAACCAGACAAGTAGCACTGTCTGAGAGAGGGGAGCAGTAGCATATAGCCAGTCCCAGACCCTCCCAGAGGGTGGATGGCAGTCAGCTCCCTTCTGGAATTTCAAGAACCACTCACAATCAATAGTTCTGAATTGTGGGTGACTGGAATGGAAGGTGGAAGAGGTGTATCTACACCCTGAGACTGAACTAAGATTAAGGAATGCCAGGCTCTGAACTGGAAGCACTGGGCCTGGGGGTAGGGTAGGCAAGGTTAACTGCAGGCAGAGATTCTGTGTGAGGTGCTGCCCTCCTGAGAGCCTCATGGTGCTGTGTTTACAGGGATTTGGAAAATGCTTTCATCATTGTCTTAACAATTATAACTCAACATCAAACCTTTGCAGACTGATGAACACCTTGCATTGGGAAACTGCCTCCCTGCTTCTCTCCTAGCTGAGCATGGATCAGTATCCAAACTCCAGTGAGGCTAACATACTGGGGAGTAGTGGTCTTCACCTGCATCTGGGCAGAAAACACCAATTCTTCTTTGCCAGGACCTAGTGCCTTTGGGAACTATTCAAAGCCTCAGGGGGCAGTCTTTGCCCAGTGACACTTAACCTGACCAGTCCCTTTTGTCCTCAAGATATAGTCTTAGTCTCCGCAAAGAAGAAATCCTACTGGGTCCTTGTCCCAGTTCTCCCCTAACCTGGACCAGCTTGCAACCAGGGCAACTGAACCGGGTCTAGACTTTGAAGGAGAGGAGTGAGGAGTTGGATCTAGGGTTCCTGCATAGGCTCATGAACTACCAACACAAGCTTCCTAGTAATATTTTAAGTTCTTTCTGGCAGGGACTGTGTATTTCAGTGAATGGAGCTCCACAGACTCCATTACATTAAGGTTTTCAGAAATTCTATGAATAATAAATGGAGGGAGGTAGGGATGACTTCCCCTCACACTCATCTTTTTAAGCTTTCCATTCTAGGTTGGAAATTCATAATAACTGTTCTTACTGAACTAGAAACCCCTCCCCCCCGACAAATCATGAAAAAAAAAAAAGTCTGCCTTTTCCAAAAAACAGTTTGTTGAAAGGCAGATGTGTCTAAGTCACCGTGGTTTGCATTTTTAAACATTCTAGCCTACCAGGAACCCTAATGAAATGTGCCTAAGTCTGCCCGAGCGGGGTCATCAACACTGACTGGCCTGTGTATTCCGACCACACCTACGGACAGCACAAGAGCCAGGGCTCCCCAAACCTGCCCAGGAGCCCTGCCGTCCACCTGCGTGCTCTGTACGGTTCACAGGATCCAACGCCTGGGGTCACCCTTGAGCCGGGCGCAGTCACAGGACAGGCTGGCGCAGGGGGCTCTTAAAGGGCAGCGGGGGCAGAGGAGCTGCGGGCCGGGCCCGCGAGGGGCAATACAGCAATGTGGCCTGGTGCAGGGTGAAAGGGATTTGGGGGCAAAAAGGGGCTTAAAGGTTAAGAAGGCATCACCAGGTAGATGGCAGGTTCTCAGCCCTGGCTGAGGTTTACATCCACCCGGGCTTCAGGAAACAAACAAACAAACACGTCTCATCGGGTTCTGGGCTCCAGATGGAAGACGCCGTCGCCCTGCAGCCCCAGCCCCAGCACTCACCAAGAAGCCCACCAGGTAAAGACACAGCAGGAAGCGGCGGGCTCCGACGGCACCGGGGCCGCCTGCCCGCGCCTCAGCCCCGGCCCCCGACTCCTGCCTCGGCATCTGGGCCGCCGGGGCCAGGCCGCCGCGACCCCCCGACTCCCAGCCGCCGGGTTGGGGGCGCGGCTCCCCGCGGCCGCTGCCGGGACCTCCCCCCGCGCGCCGGCCCCGCCCCGAGCGGAAGTGAGCGCGCCGGCCCCGCCCCGGGCGGAAGTGAGCTGTGTGCGCCTGCGCGGAGGGGCGCGCGGGGGCGGGGCGACGGCCCGGGGCGGCGGGCGCGGCGGGCGCGGCGGGGTGTGGGATGATCTCCCCTTTTCCTCGGAGAAGAGACGGCCTCTGGTACTGGAGGGCGGGAGGGAACTGCTGAGCTTCCCCATAGAATGTGGGGCCCGCGGCGACCCACAGACGTAGACCGTCGTTGACCCTGAGTGACCTGGAGACTTGGGTCTGCCTGTTGCAAAAACAGGCAGAAATGAGGTGGACTCACCTCAGAGCGCTGTGAGCATCCTGCAAATGCATCCTGAGCCCGAGAGGTTCCGGTTCCCGGGACTCACAGAATCAACGTGATAAGTCATTTAATTCATAAGCGTGTAATGTACAAGAGGAGAGGAGGAAGAACGCGATAAATAAGATACTACGGTGACAAACGGGAGAGAGCACGGTCTCCGGGTGGGGACTAAGGAGTTAGCTGGCGTCCGTAGGCAGCATGGAAGAGGTGACAAGTGGGCCGAGGAGATCGGGGACGCGAATGTGGCCGAAGCTTTATGAACAAACTGATCTGAGAGATAGGCAGGAGGCGGGGTCATTCAGGACCTTAAAGACCCTGGTAGAGCTTTAAGGCCTTACTCTCAGTGCAGTGAAAGGAAGGAAGCAGAGCGTGAGACCCAAGTGGTGTGTGTCCATCACTTAACACAATGACTGACACATGGTAAGCACTTAAGAAACGTTAACTGTGGTTACTAGCCCTCTTTTATTCAGGAACTTATTTCAGCCCTTGCTCCTTTCAAGCTCTGGTATCAAGAGTCTGAGATTTTCATGAAAATCTCAATTTACCATCGTGCAGGCAGCTAAATGACTACATCTATGGATTCGATGTTGCAGAATTTGTCCTATGAAAGTTGGGGCACTCTTTAGGGAAGAATGGAATACTGGAATTTAGGAGGGAGATATGTGGTTGGAGCCAGATGAAACACAATCTTGAGACCCCCACCCTAGGCCACTCTGAGTCTCCTTTGCCACTAGAAATAGTTTGTCCTCTTGTATGGGAGGAAACTAGCCTTACTGTGCTTAACGTTTTTGTGATTAACGCATTCGGGGTAGGTGCCTTGAAGAGGAATGCCCGTTTTTCAAGACCCATCGAAACCACTCACTGTGTTCACTAAATAAATAGGGTAAAATCTGTGTTCCTGGGGGCAGATGGACACTATGACCTCGAAGAAAGTGTGACCAAAAGAATTGAAAGACTCCCATATAATCAGCATACCTTGGAAATGTGTGGGGTAGAGATTTTAAGTGTGTCAGATTAAGGAGGAAAAAAATATAACACTAGTTTGGGCAGAATTCACTGATAAGGTGCACTTAACTAGAGATTCCAGATGTAATGTGTTAGCTTGGAGAGCTGGAGGTGGCTCTCGTAATCTCCTGGGTTGGTTGACTGCAACATGGACCCAGAGCTGACCTACATTTAATTATCTTGGGGTGCCAGGGGTTTTCTGACTTAATATGAAGAAGAGAATCCAAAGCTTGGGGAGGTAAGAATGTTAGAGTGGATTTATGATGTATGACCTGCATGCCTATGCCCCAAATATATTCCATAAAAAAGGCCCAGAAGATACTACCTATTAAGGCATTAAGGACTATGTTAGAGAAACATTTACATTCTTGAAAAGATTTGTTATTGCTCTCTTTTGTAGGCTGGGTGTAGCTATGGGTGATAATGCTGTTGAGGTGAGCTCCCTGGTTTACTTTTTAAAATATTTTATTTATTTATTCATAAGAATACACAGAGAGGAGAGAGAGAGAGAGAGAGAGAGAGAGAGAGGCAGAGACACAGGCAGAGGGAGAAGCAGGCTCCATGCAGGGCACCTGATGTGGGACCCATCCTGGGTCCCCAGGATCATGCCCTGGGCTGTAGGTGGCGCAAAACCACTGAGCCACCGGGGCTGCCCAGCTCCCTGGTTTAAATGGAGGTGATATGATTCCAGATTATTAGAGGCCAGATGGCAGCACTTTGATATCAAAGGCAAGGTGGGTGCATTTACTGTAAAAGGTAGCATGTATCAGTAATCAGAATGCCTTGGCTTTCAAGGATCTTTGGCTAATTGACAATAATATCGCTGGGAATGAAATAGTCTATCAGAGAATTACTTGATATATATAACAGAAAAACCTCTGGATTGTGTACCCCAAATCCTGACTTGACTTACACTAGGATCTGGGATCACAGCCTCTCACCCAGTACTAGACATAAATCAATTCACAAGCAGAGCCTTTTGACTTAGGGGGAGTCTAGATAATCTTAGAAGGAATCTTGAAGCATTCATGTGAGTGTATACCATAAGTCTTCCTCCAGACTTCTCCCCTGTGGAACCTACAACTGTTACAAGAGTGGGCATTATGAAAAAGGAAATACCCAGATCTTTGGAGAATTACTAGAAATTGGCTCCAGAGACACACTAATCCTTAGGGGCTCACAATGTCACTGTGCCCCACCAGTAAGAATGGAGCTGTACTGGTAATTGTCAAGACCATGTCCTAGATTCAGTGATTTGCTAGGAGAACTCAAGACTCAACATATAGTCACAGCTAAGAATATTACAGGAATATGACACAAAGCAAAATCAGCAAAGTGACTTACATGGGATGAAGTCTAAAGGAACATTGGTACAAGCCTGCAAGCATCTTATCCCAGTGGAGTCACACAAGACATAATTAATTCTTCCCGCTATGAGCAGTGATATATGTGAAATGTTGTCTACCACAAGAAATTGTCAGAGACTCAGTGCCCATCTATCACCTCACTACTCTAAGCTACTGTGCAGAAGAGTTAACATGGCAGGCCTATTATCCTTTGAAAAGTCTGACTATTGTCCTTTGGGACAGTTATATGCAAAAGAATGAAACAGGACCACTTTCTTACACTATACACAAAAATAAACTCAAAAAAGATAAAGGATCTAAATGTAAGACATGAAAGCATAAAATACCTATAAGAAAACATAGGCAATAATTTCTTTGACATTGATTTTAGCAAGATTTTTCTGGCTACATCTCCTTAGGGGAAACAAAAGCCTCCCCCATTCACCTAGACATAAGGTTGTATGTGCCATCATGAAATGGAAGTCAGTATTGGGCTGTTCCAGAAATTAGAAACTGTGTGAGCAGGTGGATTGACTTTGAGTCCTTCAATACTGACACCTGTTGCACTGTCTCCATCCATGGCCTCTTGGGAGTTCCTCACAACCAACTGACTGAGGAAGAAAAGTCTTGAGGTTGGTTTACAAATGATAGGCATGACATTCTGGTACCATCACAAAGTAGACCCCTGTAGCACTATAGTACTACACAGGAGTGACTATAGTGGTGAAAGAAAATCTTAACATTGCTTGGAACTTCAAGTGGCAATTTGGTTGGTCACTGGAGTGAAAGATGGCCAAAAAAATAAAATACACTATTTATGGGCAATTTCTAATAGGCTAGATGGAATAGATTTGGGAGATAAATTATAAAGAACTCTAGAGAAGAGATGTATGGCTGGATGTCTAAAGAGGCACAGGATGTAGAAGATAACTTTTCTCCAGTGTGAATGCCCATCATTGGATGTCTACTGCAGAGAGCTTTTAAAAACCAGGTAGACAAAATTATGTGCTCTTTGGATGTCCCTACCCAAACCAATGTTTCTTCAATGTCTCCATGATCAAAGTAGCAGTGGTTACATAGATGAAGACTATACATAGGCTTAAAAGCATGGCTTCACTTATTAGTGATACTGCTTGATGCCTAATATGTCAACAGCAGAGACCAACAATTGATTCCTCCTATGCCACCATTCCCTGAGGGAGCAACCTGATAGAAAGTTGATTGTATCAGACCTCTACTATTATGGAAAGTGCAAAGATCCATCCTCAATGGAATTAAGAAATATTCTGCATATACATTTGCCATCTCTATTTATAATACATCTGACAATACCACTATCCATAGACTCAGAGTAGCATATCTTCCACTATGGTATTTCACATAGTATTGCTTCTAATCAGTGTACTCCTTTCACTACAAAGGAAGTAATGCAATAGGATCATCCCTATTGAATTAACTGATCTTATCAGATTTCCCATCACCAAGAAGAGGTTGACCTAATTGAATGAGAAATGGCTTATTGAAGACTCAATTACAGTGCTAGATAGGAGACAATACCCTAAAAGAATGGAATTCTGTTTTAAAACGTATAGTATATGCTTTGAATTAGAGATCATTATATGGTGCTATCTCTCTCATTTCCAAAAGAGAGTTTAGGAATCAAATAGTACAAGTGGTAGTAAGTCCTCTCACTGTTGTAACTCCATAACTCACTTAGAATACTAATGCCATCTTGGCAACATTGAGCTCTCAGTTTTGAGGTCTTTGATCCCAAGAGGGCAATACTTCCACCAGGGTGGGTAACAAAGGTTCTATTGAGTTAGAAAATGAGACCATCACCTGTCCATTTTGGCCTGCATATACCACTAAACCAGAAAGAAACAAGTTACTCTACTGGCTGGAGCAATTGATTGATTCTGATTACCAAGGAGAAATTGGGTTGTTGTTATACAAATGCATGAAGTCTGTATGTGGAAAACTACACAACAAACAAACAAACAAAGATAAAACTATTGCGGAATCAGACCCTTTATTAATGAAGATTTGCATTCATTCCATGAGGTAAGTAAGGAACTCTGACCAGCTGATATTTTAGCAGAGGGCAAGTGAAATATGAGGTAGCAAAAGAAGAAAACCATAGATGATACAGCAACTATGACCTTGTGCCCAGTTACGGTAGTTACGGTAGTGGGGACTGTAGAAGCTCTGCACATTTTCTCTTTGTTCTACATGTATGATTACTTGTATATGCTAACCATTTTTTCTGTCTTCTTCCAAGTATAATTTTATATATACGAGTGATTGGAGGTTAACTTTAGATAATGTAATGTCTTTAGATAATGTAATATTCAGCATGATGGTGACTGAATTTGAAGAGTAATTAATATAGTCAGCAATAGGTACAATGATTATTGATACCATTTCCTTCTTTTAGGTGGAAAATAGAATTGTATGGAAATTGAAATGTGAATAGAAGGATGTATTTGGAAGCT
This sequence comes from Nyctereutes procyonoides, assembly GCF_905146905.1. Classification (NCBI taxonomy): domain Eukaryota; kingdom Metazoa; phylum Chordata; class Mammalia; order Carnivora; family Canidae; genus Nyctereutes; species Nyctereutes procyonoides. The sequence goes on along the minus strand of NW_026575049.1, from coordinate 41,251,081 downwards.
AAGTAGCCAGAGGATGGACAAAGTTATTGATTGATTGATGTCATTTCCAAATACGCATATAATTGCCCTGCTATGTGATTCTGGAGCAGAACCCTGTCAAAATTTCTCCTTTACTAGTTGGTATAATGTTACACTTTTAGTACAAGGTGTTGAAGGGACACTTCATGAAGAAGGAGCTTCTCTTCCAGATGAATGTGCTTTTCTCTCTTGCTCCTGTGGTGTATAGCAGCCAGAAGAGTATGAAATACCTAACGGTGCTTATTCCCCAGCAAGTTCCAGTGGCACTCACTCATGCAGCAAATTCCATGGGCATCCTAGCTGATCTCCAAGTGAACCTCCCATGTGCTCTACCAAGTAATTTCCTAGCCATTTCCACAGACACCCGGGTTGCTGGCTTTCCATTGAGTATCATGAATGTCCAAACTGATGGAACTGGAGGGTATTATGCTGAGTGAAGTAAGTCAGTCGGAGAAGGACAAACAGTGTATGTTCTCATTCATTTGGGGAATATGAATAATAGTGAAAGGGAATATAAGGGAAGGGAGAAGAAATGTGTGGGAAATATCAGAAAGGGAGACAGAACATAAAGACTCCTAACTCTGGGAAACGAACTAGAGGTGGTGGAAGGGGAGGAGGGCGGGGGGTGGGGGTGAATAGGTGACGGGCACTGAGGGGACACTTGACGGGATGAGCACTGGGTGTTATTCTGTATGTTGGCAAATTGAACACCAATAAAAATTAATTTATTAAAAAAACATAAAAAAAAAGAATGTCCAAACTCAGGGCAAGATACAAAGACATCCAGATATGATGGGAGGAAATAAAACTATATTCATAGTCCACATGGCCACCTACATAGAAAATACTAAGGGATCTACAGGACATCTACTAGAACCAAAGGTTTAATGAGGTTGCAAAATACAAGGTCATTGTACAGATAACAATTTTATTCATATATCCTAACAACAATGAGATACTGGAGTTTAAGAAGAAAACCTTTTAAGAAAAATTAAATATGAAATAAGGATAAATTTGACTAAAACTTTTGCAGAAACCTCTTTGGACCTATTGAATTCCTGTGCTTTTTAGTGGGCACACCAAGATGGTAAGCCTCTAACCATTATTTATTTGTGCCATTTTCTCAGACCTGATTATACAGCTGGTAACCCTGAGAGGTGAGGTAATATCCTTCCACTGCTCAAAGGTAATGCTTACTCTCTGCTTACAAACAAGTTCAGTGTTCATCAGTTGTAATTAAAAACCACTGTTTACAGAATCAAAATCCACTTGGGTCTGCTGCATCACTCCCATGGAACATGGAAGCAAGGAAACTGGTGCAAACATGATGATGTTTATGCTGCTTGTCTTATCATGAGTAATAAAGTGTTTTGTCTCTGATACAGAGGTCTCGTGTCTTCTGTTGACATCTGTGAAACTTAGGCTAACTTAATATTTAAATGGCAAAAGGTTAAATTAAACATTCAACAAAGATGTGTACACTGAGAGATATGAAAAAAGACATGGAATGGAGAGATATACCATGATCATGGACTTGGAAGACTGAATATTGTTAATATATTATTCTCATGTATAGTATACTATATTGATATACCACTATTTGTCATTAGAATGGCTACAGATGAAAAGACTATACTAAGTGTGGTAGGATATGGAATAATCTTGTGGGAATGTGAAATGCCACATCCATTTTGGAAAAGATTGGAAGTTTCTTTAAAAGTTTAATCCGTTAAACATATACCTACCATATATACCTCAGCAATTACACTCTTAAGATATTTACCCAATGTATATAAGAACATATCCAAACAAGGTTTGTACATAGTAGTGCCAGACTGGAAACAATCTATCCATCAGAAAGTGAATTGTTAAATTGTGGTAAATCCATAAAATGGAGTACTACTTAGCAATAAAGTACTATGAATTCATACCACAGAATGGATGAATCTCAGAATAATTATGCTGACTAAATAAAGAGACCAAATAAATACATGTAGGATTCTATTTATGTAAAGATTTCACAGAACTCTGTTTTCAGCTCCAATATGTAAAATGCTTGGAAGTTGCAACTCCCATTCTTACATTAAGTAAAAAAGATGGAGAACCTGGAAACCAGCAACTTTTAATAGACCCATCTGAAAATTGAGATCACAGAATAAGCCATTACCTGGAAATCTGGAGGGATTTCCTCACCTAATACAATTACAGTCAAGGTCAAGCAGAAGTTGTTGGAACTGGTAACTACTAGGAACACTCAATGGTAATTTTAATGAATTGCTTGAGGCTGAGAGTGGACTAGTGTGAGAGTTAAGAATTCTTGGGGCCCAGTTTTGGGGATCCAAATACTCTCATGATATTTACCAACAGAAGCTTCACACCAGATTCTTTTGGTGAAGATTTGAGAAAAGCCCCTGCATGTCTTCAGCAAGGGGAGGAGAAAAGTAAACATTTAAAAATATACCCACAGGAAATTATCTGTTTTGAGGTACAAAGGGCATTTTCTATAACAAAGGGTGACTCTAAGGGAAACTACTATAGTCTTATCTGACTTGAAAAAAGACAATTACAGCACCCTCTAACCTTTTTATTTCACACAAAAGGGGGGAAGAAAAGGCAAAGGTATCTTCTAAAAGTCATAATTCAAAGACTTCAAACCCACTAAACCCTGAGATTTAATCATGAAGTAATAGAATTTCCTCCTTTCTTACAATTTATGAAAATATCAGCAGAGTTCCAGTATTGTAACAGGGCATTACAACTGTGAAAGATGTAAAACAGACCCTATTTAAGAAGGACTTTCTAAGGAAACCCAAAGACAGCAGGGAAGAAAAAAACAAGGGAACTGGAGAAAACTGAATCCTCTGGGACCTACAGCTATAAAAAATATTAAATGCAGCCTAACTCCTAGCAATATTAATGTAAAACTTTCCAATTAAAAGCCTTATTACTTGAGTTTCTATTCCCCCATACATACATGGCTGGCTTTCAACAAAAATTTATGGCATAGTAAAGGGCAAGAATGAACAATCTGAAGAGATAAGCATCAGAACCAGACTCACTTGAGCGCATGTCTTTTAATCATAAGAGGAATTAAAGTAACTGTGATTAATATGTTAAGGCTTTTATGGGAAGTAGACAACATGCAAGAACAGAGGGACAATACAAGCAGAGATGAAAACTCTAAGAAGGAATCAAAAGGAAATGATAAGAATCAAGAACATTGTAGTAGAAATGAAGATTACCTTTGATGTGCATATCAGTAGACTGGACTCAGCCCAGGAAAGAACCATTGAGTGTGAAGATAGGTCAGAAGAAAATTCCCAAAGTGAAAAGCAAATATAAAATATGATTTTTAAAAAATATCAGAATATTGAAGACCTGTGCAACAATTTCCAAAAGTATGTGATATGCACAATTGAAATACCAGATAAAGAAAGAAGATTATTATTTGAAGTAACAATGGCCTAAAATTTCCCAAAATTAATGACAGAAACCATGCCATAGGAAGCTTATGAACACCAAGCAGGATAAATACCAAAAACCCTACATGAGTTGTATATTCAAAATGCAGAAAACCAAAGAACAGCACCAGTATTCAACTTGATCTAATTGACATTTATGAAATACTTCATCTAGCATCAGCAGGATATCCATTCATCTCATGTTGACATTCACCAAGAGAGGCCACACTCTGGGCCTTAAAATAGACCTTAACAAATTTAGAAAAATATAAAAGTTATTCACAATGGAAAAACTAAAAGTTGATAAAATTACCAGATTTTAAACACCCTTGAAAATTAACAACACACTTTGAAATAGCACACAGCTCAAAGACGATGTCTTACAGGAAATTTAAAAAATATTTTTGGGTTCCCTGGATGGCTTAGTCATTTAAGCAGCATAACTCTTGATTTTGACTCATATTGTGATCTCAGGGCCTGGGACTGAGCCTGGTGATGGGCTGCCCACTCAGTAAGGAGTCTGCTTGAGGATTTTCCCTCTCCCTCTGCAACTTCCCATGCTGTCTTTTCCTCTCAAATTAATTAATTAAAAACGTATTTTCAGCTAAATGATAATGAAAATGCAACTTAATCAGAATTGCAAAATGCAATTCTGAGAAATTATTACACTGAATGCACATATCAGAAAGAAGAAAGGTCTAAAACCAATTATCTAAGCGTAATTTTAGGAAACTGAAGGAAAAACAATTTTAATTTCTTTCTTTGGAACCAAGTTTTCTAATATGTATCACATTCCTTCTTTCCAAAGAACTTCCTTTAAAATTTCTTACGGAGTAGATCTGCTGCAGTTAATTCTTTTTTTATTTATGACTAGGTTTGATTTTTCTTCATTTAAAGGGTATAGAATTCTGGAATGGCATGTGGGTTTTACTTTTTTCCAGCACTTAAAAGATTTCACTCCAGATTTCTGGGGAAAAGTAGGGGTCCTCAACTCACTTGGTCTCACCAACTTACCTAGATAACTTTCAAAACATCCTGAACACCTACGAATTCCACCTGAGATTTAAAGAGAACAGCTGGAACAGTACGGAGAGAAGGGTTTTTGTTTCTAGCAAGGTAGGAAGGTGGAAAAAAATAAAATAAGAAATAATCAAGTGGGGGAGGGGCCCCACGAGGAGCTGGGCTAAAGCAGGGTGGTGAAAGCCTCCGGGACTGGAAAGCCCAGCCCCAGAGAAGTGGGAACTTTAAAAATCTGCATCGGATTCTTCCTGGAGGGAAAAGGGCTCAGCAGGTAACTCTGGGAGAATGGCAGGAGGGGCAGTGGAGCCTCCAGGTTCCTGGGGTCACTAACAGAAGAGGTGCGCCTGGGGGAAAGCACACCACAGACCGCGGGCGGATCTCAGTAAAGGGCTGGAGGGCGCCGGTCGGGACCTAGGGGAGAGGCCGGGGGTCAGGCAGGGCTCCGGGAGGAGGGGGCTGCGCCCTGCTGCCTTGGGGAGCCGCAGCCCCGGGAACACAATTCCGGCAGCGCAGGCCCCGGATGCCAGGGCGTGGGGGACACAGCCCAGGATCCTGCACTCCCCTCGGGACAGGCGGAGGCGGAGAGGGCACAGGACAGCGAGGACGCTCCTGCCACCAGGCGCCCCCGAGCCGTGCAGGTCAGCGCCCCCGCCCCGGAGCACCTAGGTCAGTGTGGACTGGGAGACTGCAGTAGTTACTGTGGGGAGCTGACTCCAGAGCTGGAGAGCTGGCCGCCACCAGTGTTATTGTTCCTCCTGGTGTCACCCTGTGCCTCGGAGGGGTGGGGCTGTCAGGGAAGAGGGGCCTCACGGCAAAACAGCTCCTGCTGAGCCTGGCACCCAGCAGGGGGGCGAGGCAGCTCCCCCAGGTGCACACCCCTGAGAATCAGTGCAGCGGGCCCCTCCCCCAGAAGACCAGCTGGAAGGACAGGGAAAGAGCAAGTTCTTGACCAAGTAGCCCTGGAAAGCTCCAGGGGAAGGCAGCGATTTGCAGTATATAGAACCAGAGGGTACTCCTCCTCTGTTTTTTCCTTTTTCCAGTACAACTTGTTTTTATATCAGACTATAAATTTCCAATATTTTTTTCTCTTTTCCCACCTTAACTACAATATCTTATCACCTCTTCATTTTTAAGTTTCTTCCTTTTCGACTTTCATATTTCTACAATTACATGTCTTAGATATGTTTTCCACTTCTAGATTGCCTTCAACATACTCAACTTAATTTTGGGAGATATACAAGATATGTTTTTTTAAGGGTAGACCGCGGGGTGCAGCAGTTTAGCGCCGCCGGCAGCCCAGGGCCTGATCCTGGAGACCCTGGATGAGTCCCACGTGCAGCTCTCAGCATGGAGCCTGCTTCTCCCTCTGCCTGTGTCTCTGCCTCTCTCTCTCTGTGTGTGTCTCTATGAATAAATAAATAAAATCTTTAAAAAATATATGGTTTTTTATTTTGTGTTTTTTGTTTTCTCTGTCTCATTTTGTTCCACAATGGTAGAAGTTAATGCCTTCTAAAACATGACCAGCATGCACCCAGAACCAAGTGGTATCCCGGGCTGGTTCATTCTGTGAGATTATATTCTCTCTTCATTCCCATTCTGTCCCCCTCTTTTATCTTGTTTATGTTTTGGTGGTCAATGCTGGGGCTCTCTACAAGTATTGCTGGTTAATATAAATTTGGGACTGAGCATCTTCTAACATACAGAACTTAATATACTCAGAACCAAGAGGATCACCCTATAGGACCCCTCAGAATCATCAGGGTGAAATTTACTTAGGTTGTGGTTGATATTCTTGACTCAGCCCACTCAAACAGCCTCTGCACTGAGCAAAATGACTAGAAGGAAGAACTCACCACAAAAGAAAGAAGCAGAAACAGTACTCTCTGCCACAGAGTTACAGAATATGGATTACAATTCTATGTCATAAAGCCAATTCAGAAGCACAATTATAAAGCTACTGGTGGCTCTGGAAAAAAGGATAAAGGATTCTAGAGACTTTGTTACTGCAGAATTGAGATCTAATCAGGCTGAAATTAAAAATCAATTAAATGAGACGCAATTCAAACTGGAGGTCCTAACTACTAGGGTTAATGAGATGGAAGAAAGAGTGAGTGACATAGAAGGCAAGTTGATGGCAAGGAAGGAAGCTGAGGAAAAAAGAGAAAAACAAGAGACCATGAGGAAAGGTTAAGGGAAATAAATGATAGTCTCAGAAGGAAGAATTGAGGTTCCAGAAAATGCCGAGAGGGACAGAGGGTCAGAAACTATATGTGAACAAATCATAGCTGAGGACTTCCCTAATTCGGGGAGGGAAACAGGCATTCAGATCCAGGAGATAGAGAAGTCCCCCCAGAAAATCAATAAAAGCTGTTCAACACCTCAACATTTAATAGTGAAACCTGCAAATTCCAAAGATAAAGAGAAAATCCTTAAAGCAGTGAGAGACAAGAGTTTCTAATTTATGTGGGGAAAAATATCAGATTAACAGCAGATCTCTCCACAGAGACCTGGCAGGACAGAAAGAGCTGGCATGACATATTCAGGGTACTAAATGAGAAGAACATGCAGCCAAGAATGTTTTATCCAGCAAGGATCTCATTCAGAATAGAAAGAGAGATAAAGAGCTTCCAAGATGGGCAAGGAAACTGAAGGAATATGTAAGCACAAAACCGGCTCTGCAAGAAATATTAAGGGGCACCCTGTAAAAGAAAGAGGAAGCCCAAAGAAATAATCCACAAAACAGGGATTGAATAGGTATTACAATAACACTAAATTCATATCTTTCAATAGTTACTCTGAACGTGAATGGGCTAAATGATTCCATCAAAAGACGCAGGGTTTCGGACTGGATAAAAAAGCAAGACCCATCTACTTGCTGTCTACAAGAGACTCATTTTAGACCTAAGGACACCTCCACCCTGAAAATGAAAGGTTGGAGAACCATTTACCATTCAAATTGGTCCTCAAAAGAAAGCTGGGTAGCAATCCTCATATCAGTAAAGCTTAGCCCAAAGACTGTATGTAGTAATAGATGAAGAGGGACACTATATCATACTTAAAGGGTCTAGCCAACAAGAAGACCTAACAATCATGAATATTTATGACCCTAATGTGGGAGCTGCCAAGTATGATAATCAATTAATAACCAAAGTAAAGACATACTTAGATAATAATACACTAATAGTGGGAGTCTTCAACATGGCACTTTCTGCAAATGACAGACATTCTAAGCACAACATCTCCAAAGAAACAAGAGCTTTAAATGATGCACTGGATGAGATGGATTTCACAGATATATACAGAACTTTGCATCTAAACACAACTGAATACACATTCTTCTCAAGTGCACATGGAACTTTCTCCAGAATAGACTACATACTGGGTCACAATTCAGGTCTCAACTGATACCAAAAGATTGGAATTTTCCCCGGCATGTTTTCAGACCACAATGCTTCGAAACTAGAACTCAATCACAAGAAGAAATTTGGAAGAAACTCAAACACGTGGAGGTTAAAGAGCATCCTGCTAAAAGATGAATGGGTCAAACAGGAAATTAGAGAAGAATTAAAAATATTCATGGAAACTAATTAAATGAACATACAACTGTTCAAAATCTTTGGGATACAGCAAACGCAGTCATAAGAGGGAAATACATTGCAATACAAGCATCCTTCAAAAAATTGGAAAAAACTCAAATGCACAAGCTAACCTCACACCTAAAGGAACTGGAGAAAAAACAGCAAATAAAACCTACACCAAGCAGAAGACAGTTAATAAAAATTTGAGCATAACTCAATGAAATAGAGACCAGAAGAACTGCAAAACAGATCAACAAAACCAAGAGTTGGTTCTTTGAAAGAATAAGATAGATAAACCATTAGCCAGCTTTATTAAAAAGAAAAGAGAAATGACTCAAATTAATAAAATCATGAATGAAAGAGGGGGGATCACAACTAAGGAAATACCAACAGTTTAAAAAACATATTATGAGCAGCTATACACCAATAAATTAGGCAATCTAGAAGAAAAGGATGCATTTCTGGAAAGCCACAAATTACCAAAACTGGAACAGGAAGAAATAGAAAACCTGAACAGGCCTATAACCAGGGAGGAAATTCAAGCAGTCATCAAAAACCAAGACACAAAAGTCCAGGGCCAGATAGCTTCCCAGGGGAATTCTATCAAACGTTTAAAGAAGAAGCAATACTTATTCTACTAAAGCTGTTCCGAAGGATAGAAAGGGATGGAATACTTCCAAACTTGTTTTATGAGGCTAGCATCACTTTAATTCAAAAACCAGACAAAGACCCCACCAAAAAGGAGAATTATAGACCAATATCCCTGATGAACACAGATGGAAAAATTCTCAACAAGATACTAGCCAATAGGAGCCAATAGTACATTAAGAAGATTATTCACCATGACCAAGTGGGCTTTATCCCAGGAATGCAAGTTTGGCTCAAGACTTGTAAAACAATCAATGTGATAGATCACATCAACAAGAGAAAAATCAAGAACCATATGATCCTCTCAAAAGATGCAGAGAAAGCATTTGACAAAATACATCATCCATTCCTGATCAAAACTCTTCAAAGTGTAGGGATAGAGGGAACATTCCTCAAGATCTTAAAAGCCATCTACAAAAAGCCCACAGCAAATATCATTCTCAATGGGGAAAAACTGGAAGCCTGTCCCCTAAGATCAGGAACACAGCAGGGATGTCCACTCTCACCACTACTATTCAACATAGTACTAGATGTCCTAGACTCAGCAATCAGATAACAAAAAGAAATAAAAGGCATTCATATTGGCAAAGAAGACGTCCAACTCTCCCTCTTTGCAGATGACATGATACTGTACATAAAAAACCCAAAAGACTCCACCCCAAGATTGCTAGAACTCATACAGCAATTTGGGAATGTGGCAGGATACAAAATCAATGCCCAGAAATCAGTGGCATTTCTATACACTAACAATGAGACTGAAGAAAGAGAAATTAAGGAGTCAATCCCATTTACAATTGCACCCAAAAACATAAGATACCTAGGAATAAGCCTAACCAAAGAGGTAAAGGATCTATACCCTAAAAACTACAGAACACTTCTGAAAGAAATTGAGGAAGACACAAAGAAATGGAGAAATATTCCATGCTCATGGATTGGAAGAATTAATATTGTGAAAATATCTATGCCACCCAGGGCATTGCACACATTCAATGCAATCCCTATCAAAATACCATGGACTTTCTTCCAAGATTTGGAACAAATAATCTTAAGATTTGTGTGGAATCAGAAAAGACCCCAAATAGCTAGGGGAATAATGAAAAAGAAAACCAGAGCCGGGGGCATCACAATCCCGGATTTCAAGTTGTACTACAAAGCTGTGATCGTCAAGACAGTGTGGTACTGGCACAAAAACAGACACATAGATCAATGGAACAGAATAGAGAACCCAGAAATGGACCTTCAACTCTATTGTCAACTAATATTCGACATCGAAAGATGATCCACTGGAAAAATGACAGTCTCTTCAATAATGGTGCTGGGAAAATTGGACAGCCACGTGCAGAAGAATGAAACTAGACCATTCTCTTACACCATACACAAAGATAAACTCAAAATGGATGAAAGATTTAAATGTGAGACAAGAATCCATCAAAATCCTAGAGGAAAACACAGCTAACACCCTTTTTGAACTTGGCCACCTCATGCAAGATACGTCTATGAAGGCAAAGGAAACCAAAGCAAAAATGAACTATTGGGACTTCATCAAGATAAAAAGTTTTTGCACAGCAAAAGAAACAGTCAACAAAACTAAAAGACAACCTACAGAATGGGAGAGGATATTTGCAAATGACATATCAGATAAAGGGCTAGTATCCAAGATCTAGAAAGAACTTATCAAACTCAAGACCCAAGAAACAAACAATCCAATCATGAAATGGGCAAAAGACATGAACAGAAATTTCACCAAAGAAGACATACACATGGCCAACAAGCACATGAGAAATTGCTCTGCATCACTGGCCATCAGGGAAATACAAATCAAAACCACAATGAGATACCACCTCACACCAGTGAGAATGGGGGAAGTTAACAAGGCAGGAAACAACAAATGTTGGAGAGGATGTGGAGAAAGGGGAACCCTCTTGCATTGTTGGTGGGAATGTGAACTGGTACAGCTATTCTGGAAAACTGTGTGGAGGTTCCTCAAAAAGTTAAAAATAGAGCTACCCTATGACACAGCAATTGCACTGCTGGGGATTTACCCCAAAGATACAGATGCAGTGAAACGCCGGGACACCTGCACCCCAATGTTTCTAGCAGCAATGTCCACAATAGCAAAACTGTGGAAGGAGCCGGTGTCTATCAAAAGATGAATGGATAAAGGAGATATGGTCTACAAATACAATGGAATATTACTCAGCCATTAGAAATGACAAATACCCACCATTTGCTTCAACGTGGATGGAACTGGAGGGTATTTATTATGCTGAGTGAAGTAAGTCAATCAGAGAAGGACAATCATCATATGGTTTCAATCACACGGGGAATATAAAAAATAGTAAAAGGGATTATAGGGGAAAGGAGAGAAAATGAGAGGGAAAAACTAGAGAGGGTGACAAAACATGAGAGACTCCTAACTCCGGGAAATGAACAAAGCGGTAGTGGAAAGGGAGGTGGGCGGGGGGATGGGGTGCCTGGGTGATGGGCACTGAGCTGGGCACTTGACAGGATGAGCATGGAGTGTTACAGTATATAATCTTATATATATAAGATTTCACTCCATCATCTTCATCTGTCATGTTTTCTTTTTTTGTTTTAAAGATTTTATTTATTTATTCATGACACACAGACAGAGAGGCAGAGACATAGGCAGAGGGAGGAGCAGGCTCCCGGCAAGGAGCCTGATGCGGGACTTGATACTAGATCCTGGGATTAGAACCTGAGCCAAAGGCAGACGCTCAACCACTGAGCCATCTAGGCATCCCCATCTGTCATGTTTTTTAATGAAAAATCTTGCTGTAACTCTTACTGTTTTGTGGGTTATTTAACTTGTTTTCCCTGGCTGCCTTTAAGATTTTTATTTTTGTCTTTGGTGTTCAGCAGTTTGTATATGATAGACCTACTCCCCCCCATTTTGATATTAATATTACTCAATATTGTCTGAGTGTCTTGGATCTGTTTGGTATATCTCTAATTTAGGAAAATTCTCAGCCATTATTTCTACAAATATTTCTTCTGCCCAGTTTTCTGTCTTCTACTGCTGGGACTCCAGTAATACATGCATTACACCATTTATTATCGCCCGTCAGATTTTGAATAGTGTGTTATGTTTATTTTTTCCCCTCTTTTCTTTTTTTCTTTTTCTTTTTCTTTTCTTTTTTCTTTTTTCTTTTTTTTTTTTTTTTTGTATTTCAGCTTGGGTAATCTCTATTGATCTATATTTAAGTTCACTGATTTTTTTTCTTGGCTGTCTTTAGTTTGCTGATGAATTCGATAAAGACATTCTTCATTTCTGTTACTGTGCTTTGATGTCTATTTTATTTGATTCTTTCTTATAGTCATATCTCTGCTGAAGATACATGTCAAGTCTTAAATGTTGTCTACCTTTTCTATTGTAGTCTTTAATATTTATCATAGTTATTTTAAATCTGTGTTATGATAGTTTCAATATTTGGGTCATGTCTGGGCTTGGTTGTGATGATTGTTTTGTGTCTTCAGACTGTTTTTGTTTTCTTTTCTTTTTAGGTTTTATTTAATTAATCTCTATCCCTAAAGTGGGGCTCAAACTCACAATTCCAAGATCATTAGTCACATGCTCTTCCAACTGAGCCAGCCAGGTGCCCCTCTCTTAAAAAAAATTATTGAGATGTAATTTATATATTATACCATTCACCTAATTAATATGTACAATTCAACAGCTTTTAGAATACTTGTGGGGTTGTGCAAGCATCACCACAATCAATTTTAGAATATTTTAGTCACTCCAAAAAGAACTTGTACATCTTAGAGATCACCCTGCAAACTCCCAGCCCTCGTAAGCCCTAGGAAGCAAGTAATCTCCTTTTTGCCTCTATATATTTGCCTATTCTGGACATTTCATAATAAATAGAACTATACAATATGTGTTCCCTTGTGACCAGCTTCTATTGCCATATTGATTTCAAGGTTTATCCTATTGTAGCATGGATGCTAATAACATTCATTCTGTTGATATAACATATTTTATTTATCCATTTATTGGTTAACAGACATTTGGGTTACTTCCAATTTGGGGATATTGTGGATATAATACTGCTATGAACATTTTTATACAAATTTTTATGTAGATATATTTTCCATTTTTAAAAAATATTTTATTTATTTGACAGAGAGAGAGCACAAGTAGAGGGTGTGGGGGAGGGAGAAGCAGGCTCCCAGCTAAGCAGGGAGCCTGATGCAGGACTTGATCCCATCACCCCAAGATCATGACCTGAGCTGAAGGTAGACATTTAACTGACTGAGCCACCCACCCTCCATTTTTATTGAAGTAGAAATACTGGTGGTAACTGTATGTTTAAACATTGGAAAACCTGTCAAACTTTTCAAAAGTAGCCATACAATTTTATATTCCTACTAGCAGTGGGTACGGATTCTAATTTCTCCACATCCACATCAACATTTATTATCTAATGGTAATTGTGTAAATTTACATTTTGCTGATGGCTAATACCATTGGGCATTTTTTATGTGCTTATTTGCTATTTACATTGCAAATCTTTGGAGAAACGTCTGTTCAGATACTTTGCCCATTTTTAAATTGAGTTGTCTTTTTGTTATTGAATTGTAAAAGTTCTTTATATATTCTGGATGCAAATTTCTTTTTTTTCTAGATGCAAATCTCTAATCAAGTGTATGGATTACTTATATCTCTCCCATTCTGTAGGTTATCTATTCACTTTCTTGACAGTGTTCTTTGATGAACAATAGTTTTTAACTTTGAGGATGTCCAGTCTATTTTTTCTCTTGCTGCTTGTGCTGTTGTTGTGATATCTGAAAATACATTGCCTAATCCATGGTCACGAATATTTATGTCTATGTTTTCCTAAGAATTTCATAGTTTAGCTTTTAAATTTAGGCCTTTGATCCACAGTGAATTAAATTTTTTGTATATTTTATGAGAAAGGGAGGGAGACAGTGGGCCATGACTTAAATATCAAGGACTCTTGCTGTTTTTATCAAATTTTTAGTAGACTTTTTGGCTAAATGTTTTTACATGTGCTGTATGCCTTTAGGACAATTTCCTTAGACTTTAAATGGTTGAATATTTTAAATAGCTTTTACCAGTTATGTTTGTGTTATTGGGGAAAGTGTCCATGAAGCTCCTCAAGCTGCCATTATTGAAGTGGAACTCAGGTTCCGTTTTTTTCTTGCTTTTCACATGCTCTGTAATATTTTGTTGAAAGCTTGACATGTTGTATAGGACACTAGTTAGGGAGATAAACATAAATATATACGTATATTTTGCTTATATACTTAGAGTTGAGCATAACTTCCCTTTTGCTGATTCTTCAGCATGAGAGTGTGTATTAATCTAGTCAGTAGTTGGACTGAGCTTGAAATTTGTTGTTGCCCAGTTACCATCAGTGATTACCCTGATGGTTATTATCAGTGCGCCATTGGCTTGGTGTTTCTTGGGTGCAGGGATTCCCGGCTGAGGGTGATTGCCTCTTGGAGGACATTTGGGACTGCCTGGGACACTTCTGATTGCCACATTGGAATGTGTCATCTCTTATCTCTGGTGAGTAGAAAACAGAGATACAGCTAAACATCTTATAACTCACAGGACAGCATCCACAAGAGAATTATGCAGTGCATAATGTTTAGAGTGCCAAAGTTAGTGCTACCTTATGTTTTAAATAGTTTGCTAGAGTGTTTTCCATTATGTCTGCTTCTCTCTTGGCTGGCTTTGTACTGTCCCTCAGAGACAGTTTTTCTTTTGCAGTTCCTAGATGTATTCCACTGTTAATTCTACTTGACACATGTTAATATATTGGTGGCTGGCAAGGGGGGAGCATTCTCTGATGTTCCAAGTATGTCTTAGCCAGGTACTGTAAATCTGAGGCTTGGGGGCATGACCTTCACAAGTGTTCATATTCTCATCTAGCTGTAGTACTGGGCCTGGCATCAACATATTTAAGTTCCCAGCTCAGGGAGAAAGGTTTTTGTGTTTTGTTTTGTTTTTGTTTATTTGTTGGGCTTTTTTTTTTTCTTTGAGAGAGAGAGAGAGAGAGAGAGAGAGAGAGAGAGAGAGAAAGCACATGAGCAGGAATGGGAGGGGCAGAAAGAGAGAAAGAGAATCTTAAACAGGTTCCATGCTCATCATGGAGCCCAACACAGGACTTGATTTCATGGCCCTGAGATTATGACCTGAGCTAAAATCAAGAGTTGGACATTTAACTACCTGAGCCATGCTCGTGCCCTGGAAGAGAGTTTTTTTTGGGATAGACTTGTTTTTCAGATTGGTTTTAGGTTCACAGAAAAAAAATACGTGGGAAGCACAGAGTTCCTATATATCTCCTGCCTCCATATGTGCACAGCTTCCCCGATTATCAATATCTTGTGCCATAGTGGTATATTTGTTATAATTAGTGAACTTGAATTGACCCATCATTGTCACACAAAATCCATGTTCATTTTGTGTTGTACAGTGGGTGGGTTTGGAGAATACATAATGACATGTATCCACCATTATAATACTATCCAGAATGGCCTCACCGCTCTAACAATTCTGTGTACTCTGAGCCTATTCCTGCTTCTCTCTTGGGAAAAAGTTTCTTTCTTCATTTCTTTTTCCTTCCCTTTCTTCCTTACTTTTTAAAAAAACCTTTTATCTTTGTCAGCTACAGGGGGTTTTCACCTGTGCCTTAATGTGACAGTTTTGTTGATCTTCTTCATGCAGATTAAGGCTTTTGTTCCAGGGGGAGGCAGGTCAGTAGAGTTTGGCAGTGGCTAGTTTTCTATGCACCAAGGCAACACTGAGATGCGAAGATGGCCAAGATTTTCCCCAGTCTTTATAAATAGCTGGTAGGGTTCATTGATGCGAATAAATAGATGCAAATCCCTCTGTTTGTGGGACCTGGAGGATTTTAATGCTGGCCACATTTGGCCCATAGCAATTCATTAGAAATTTTTAGTTGAATATTCGTAGGAGCTTGTATTCCACTCAGTGTCATACACTATAGCTTAGCAAATGCTTGGATCCTTTCTCCTTTTTTTTTTTCCTACAGGCACTTGTTTTTCCCCAGAGACACAAACTGGTTAGTTGTTTACCTGAGGCCTCAGTTCTCTCATGGGTTCAAGAAAAGTCATTCATATAAAGTTTGTCTAACCTTTTGCTTGAGGAGAAGGTGGACAGAATGTTCTTTCCGGTCCCCTACACTTCCAAGATGAAAACGGAACTTACTACTTTTTTTAAAATATTGCTAAAATTCTTTGACAACTGATGTTGAACTGAAATCTGCATAGAGCATAACTCCTGGCTTTAATTCTATGTTCTGGGAGTAACACATTAGGGTGCCACCTAAGCTTATGACCTCACTTTATCTTAATTACCTCCTAATAGTCCCTGTGCCCAACTACAGTCACAGTGGAGGTGGGGGTGCCACCCAAATTAGCATAATAAGAAACCGTGCCATAGAGAGATGCAGAGTTGCCTCAGTTTCCTTATTGATAAAATAGGGGAAACCATAGTGCTTATTTTAGTGGGTTATTGTGAAGGTTAAATGAATTAATAAGCCCAAGGCACTTAGAATGGTGCTTAGAACAAAGTGAATGCTGTGCAAACCCTGGATGTTATTATTTTGTTACCGTTGTCATTTGTTATTTGTATTATTTGAGTATCCTGATGTCTGATTTTCAAGTGCTTACTCCGTACTGCATATGTAATTAAATGAACACAACTTGAAAGACTTGGCTGAGGAAAACATGAAGAGACATCTGTAGAGTCCTTTATACAGAAACTACCAGCACCTGCAGACAATGGCCTCTCTGCAGACAGCTCTGACTGGATTTTAATACCCACACAACACTGACTATTTTCTCTTCTTGGAGATATGGTGGCATTTCCCTGCCTTGCACTCTGATTCATGGAACAGATTATCTTTCCTTTGGGGCACATAACCAGAACTGGCTTGCAGACACTGACCCCATTTGAACCCCTTGCTTTGGCAAAGTCATATGAAGTAAGAATTAAAAGTGCACCATCAACCTTACTGATAAAGAAGACCCAGTGGCAAAGGTATGTGAGGAAAAGACAACACACCCCAGAGCCAAGAGTAAAAGTGTTTTTCTCTATATTCAAGTTCAGGTCACAGCACACATGATTCATGCAAAGCACTTTCACATCCAAGGGACAGGAGATGGGAGCGTTTTCATTCACAGGCTTCTGGTGCTTGGAGTGCAGCATATACTTTCAAGAAAGAATCACAATGGAGCAAAGGGATGACTTAATTAAAACCAAGATAGCAGTCCTTTAAGATATGTATTTGGATAATAGACACCTTCTGCTAAGTTACATCAGTTTGATTTCTAGTTTTATATATCAAAAAATTTCCCCTTTGGTACCCAGTTTTGTTTCTGAAATGTTTATTGTGTTTTGATTACAATCGAAGGCAAGTTTTTTAACAAGTAAGTTCTAAGTTTTTTTTTTTTTTAATCTCTTTCAGGAGTTGATGCACTTAAGTTCACTAATTGAGTTCTTTATGGAATTTAACCTGGAGCTAGATAGTGAGCTCTTTTTCAAAGCAAAGGATGTTAATGTAATACAACTCCCTTTGTGTGAGTTACTTGTGTAAGTAGCTCCCAATTTAATGGAGTGTAAGCCGCCTAAATTAATGAGGTGAATGAGCCAGTGGATCTTGCTGCAGTTGTGTTCGGTGTGAGCTATTCATCAGGGCCTTGGTACTTTGGTGATGTCATCTTAGTTGCTGATCAGCATCAAATACTGTGAAAATAACAAATCTTTGCACTACCATATTTGTATTCTCTTAAAATCTCAACAACCAACCGTTGTGTACCACAATATGCAAATTTTACCTGTGGCCAGCAGATGGCAGTGTTCAACCCAATTTAGTTCAACTCCGTAATCTTGCTTATTTGGTCAACTAAATTTTTCCTGCTCATGCATGCACCTCAAGTACTGGGAGGTGATAGGGATATGGCAGTAAATAGAAACAGAACCACTAATCACCCCCATAGAGTTTATTCGTTGTTTTGTATACCTTTAAGATGAGAATGCCTGTGAATAATCTCTTAAAAACTACAGGATGTGATCCTGTTGTCATATTGGTGGATGGGGCATGTATGGGAAGGAACACACACAAGAACCAAGAACCAGCATAAAAAACAAAATTTAAAAAGGTTATTAGAGGGATGCTTGGGTGGTTTAGTCCAGTAAGCATCCAACTCTTGATTTAGTCTCAGGTCATGATCTCATGACCATGAGATTAAGCCCCATGTCAGGTTCCACCCTGGACACCGAGCCTGTTTAGGATTCTCTCTCGCCCTCTATCCTTCCCCTACTGCTCTCTCTCTCTTTCTCGTTCTCCCTCTCCCCCTAAAAGTCAGTAGAGTCACAGAGACAGATAACAGCGTTTCATTGGCAGTAAAAATCTGTTTTAGTAATTATAATAGGGAAGCAATTGATGTTCAGGGTCATCATGCAGTCTATTGTCTTATGTTTAAGACTGTGGGACCAGAGTCCCTTACCTGTAACCCCAGGCCAGGTGTGTTTAGAAGTCAGAATTTTGAGGATTTTGGAAAAGTAGTATGTTCTATATTGCCTAACACTCACAGTGTAACCTGGGGAAGCCCTGTAATCAAACACATTCATGCTTATGCAATAAAATACATGAAAATTCACACTATAATTTATATACACCCCTATGTCAATTAGATCTCTTGCTAACAGCTTTTGGTTTTCAGAAGTATTGTGGATCTATATTATTCTACAAAATCTCCCCCCAAAAATTTCAGTTTTCTGGAAAGTGTATTCTCAAGTCTATAGAAGCTTGTGAGCATTTGATTTCTATACAGGTATACCTTGTTTTATTGCAGGACACTTTATTGTGCTTCATAGATGCTGTGTTGTTGTTGTTGTTGTTTTTACAAATTAGCACTTGTGGCAACCTTACATCAAACAAGTATGTTGGTGCCATTTTTCCAATAGTATTTTCTCACTCATGTCTCTGTGTCAGATTTTGGTAATTTTCACCATATTTCAAACTTTTTCATTATTATTATTATACTTGAATTGCTGCAATCTCATGATAAAACTTTGATGGATGAGGAGTTGTTCTTATAGATGAGCAAAGAGAGTGGTTTTTTGAGATGGAATCTACTCCTGGTGAAGATGCTGTGAAGATTGCTGAAATGACAGAAAAGAATTTAGAATATCACATACTTAGTTGATAAAGCAAGAGCCGCGGTTGGAGGATGGACTCCAATTTTGAAAGAAGTTCTACTGTGGGTAAAATACTATCAAACAGTGCCAACTGCTACAGAGAAATCATTTTTGAGAGGAAGAGTCAATCCATGTTGCAAACTTCGTTGTTGTCTTATTTTAAGAAATTGCCTTCAGCAGCCACCACCCTAATCAGTCAGCAGCCATCAACATGGAGGCAAGAACCCCCAATCACTAAAAAGATAACCACTCATTGAAAGTTCAGATAATGCTTAGCATTTTTTAGCAACAAAATATTTTTAATTAAGGTATACACATTGTATTTTTAGACATGATGCTCTTACACACTTACAAGATTATAGTATGCTATAAACATAATTTCTTTATGCACTAGGAAACCAATAAGTTCATTTGACTCACTTTATTGTGATATTTGTTTGCTTCATTGCTGTGTTCTGGAACCAAACCCACAGTATCTCTGACATATGCCTGTATTTGTTTACAAACTTGTTCCACATTTTTAGGTACTGGGTATTGTCATTCTTGATTTTTTTAAAACTAAAGTGAACCAGAATTAATTTTGTTTTGAGACTGTTTAGTTTCATTAGATATTTTGAGAGAATTAAGACTATTGCAGCATCAGGATTGGAAATCATGACCTTAGAAAAATGAATGTTTTGCTCATTATTATTCACAAATTAAACATGACTTGTGATTCCTGCTAAGTTTCAGTGTATTTACCAATCAAAAAACACAGTTAACCAGAAAGAGAGAGAGAGAGAGAGAGAGAGAGAGAGAGAGAGAGAGACTGGATCAAAATAATCAAAGCCTTTCACTATTTTTTTTATGTAAATTTATTTTTTATTGGTGTTCAATTTGCCAACATATAGAATAACACCCAGTGCTCATCCCATCAAGCGCCTCCCCCCAGTGCCTGCCACCCAACCACCCCCACCCCCCATCCCCCTCCCCCTCCACCACCCCCAGCCCGTCTCCCAGAGTTAGGAGTCTCCCATGTTCTGTCTCCCTCCCTGATATTTCCCAATCATATTTTCTTCTTTCCCCTTTATTCCCTTTCACTATTTTTTATATTCCCCAAAGGAATGAGACCATATAATGTTTGTCCTTCTCCGATTGACTTACTTCACTCAGCATAATACCCTCCAGTTCCATCCATGTCGAAGCAAATGGTGGGTATTTGTCGTTTCTAATGGCTGAGTAATATTCCATTGTATACACAGACCACATCTTCTTTATCCATTCATCTTTCGATGGACACCGAGAAAGCCTTTCACTTTTTATGGCAATCCAGCCTTTGGTTGTCACGTTTTATTTAACTTGTAAAAAACAAGAAGGAAATTTACCAAACTATCTTGGTGGTAATGTGGTACTAATGATCTTCATATACTCTAGGTTTTAAAAGATTGATTTTTAAACTTTTTTTAATTAAAAACATTTTGTCATTATTTCTCTAAGTGACAAAAGACTCTAAAAGGGAAGTTATTTTCAGGAAGTCAGGAGGATCTCCAAATGAAATTATGACAGTAGAAATGATCAGGATGAGAGGAAAACAGCAGGGGTGACCAAAGAGTTCACGGGGCTTTCAGAATGGGACAACAAAACATGACCAGCTTTCTTAGCCAGGTGCATTGTGCCTTTTAATATCTGATTTCACAAAGTGCCTATATTTGTTTGCTTCATTGTTAAGTCTTTATGTTATTCTCTAAAGTATTTGAAGCAGTTTACATAAACATATATAAAATATATATAAAATAATAGGTTAAATAAGTATGTGTTATAGAGAAAGCCAGGAAGGATACTAAGGAAGGCAGGTAGCGGAAGGGTTAGGAAGCTGGGACATCATCTTTGTACATTTTGCTTCTGAGCTTTCTAGGTACCCAGGTGAGAAGAGAAGCACTCTCAGTGCCATGAGAGTATAAGCTCATTGAAGTTAAGAGAGCTTCACCATTCTGGGAAACAGCAATGTCTTAGAACAGGCATGTGATAAATATGCATCAAATGAATAAAGATTTATAGTGCCTCTGAGATTAAAAATTACAGTATTGGTCTGTGGAAATAAAACTTCTTTTAATATTCAGAAACTTCTTCCTGGTCTCCCTAAGAAGAAACTGTAGATGCAGGGACCAATATTCTTGGTAACATTTTAAAGATTAATGGGGCAGATTTTATAACGGAGCTTTCATTTACTTGTTTGTTCATTATTCATTTGTTCATTGAGCATTTCTTGATCCAAGTTTTCCCAGAACATAGGGATTCAAAAAGTGTCTATAGAGGAGAAAGAATGTACTTAAGCCAATAAGGTAAAGTGTTATAGGTTGTATAATACAATCTCTTTGGGAGTGCTACTGGTGCTCAACACCTAAAAGAATACATAGCCCACTGCGGGGACTTGGTGCATATTCGTTGAGTGGATTAATGAAGAGTTCATCAGACAGATGGAAGAGAAGAGACTTCTCATCAGAAGGGAACAGAATAGGCAAGGATTGGGGGAAGTGCTGCTGGTGGCCCAGGAAGGAGGACCATGTGTGTGGGTGTGGGGACACTGGGGCACTTGGTGAGAGGTTAGTGTCTATTGAAATAAACCTGAGTCCTATCTGGAATGCTAGTACAGGGAGTTTTATTTTGTATTATGATTGTTAATTTTTTTTTTTTACCAAAAACTGATCTTCAGCTAAAGACAAGATAGAAACCCAATGTGTGTGATGCACTGACTCATTTGACACATGTTCTCTTACCTTATACCCCCAATTATCCTCTCAAGTATTGAGAGGATATACGAAATTGAAGCTCAGAGATTTGAATGATTTGCCCAAGATCACTACCTATGAAAGAAAATTCTTACTCTTCTTTATTCAATGAAATCCTCATTCCAAAAGACTGGCAGTGGGGGAGAATTCAGGGAAGGGAGCTGGTACCTGTGGGTCTTCTTCTTGCACCCAGGCTCATTGTATTCTGGAGGACCAGTCCCAAGTCAGTACTCAACTACCTTGCCTCTTCATTTAGTCTTGAGGGCACAGAGAACAATTGAAAGTCGTAACAAAGCTATAGGGTAATGTTTAGGGTATAAACATAGAAACATGACCCATTAATTATTGTCAATTGCCTTTAGTGGTGAGACACCATGCAGATCTCTCTTGGTTTACCTCTCACCATCTTCATGTGAGCAAGAGAATCTTTAATTCTGACCACCAAGAAGACTTAAATGCTACGATTTCTGCCCAAGAGAGTGGACCCCCACAGAGAAAGTGATTGTATCACATTTTGTCTAATGAAGACTGACTTGTAGTCAAGGTATTTAACATGCTTAGCTTTGTGTCTGCCACATAGTAGATGTTCATGAATATCAGCTGTTATTATTCACCTCAGTACCTCACTTCACATTTTTGACAATCAAACTCTCCCAGAGGATTGAACCTGAGACACCATATTTATGCTGTGGCCTTGTGGATTCAGTGCGATAATCATATCAACATAAAAATAGATGTAATATTCACATAAAGGATAGGCAATGGAGTTACTTTTTTATAGGATTATTATGAGTTGAGGTTGGTGCCTAAGTATGTCTGTCTCTCCTCAGCTCCTGTCCTTTCAACTAGAAAGGAGTGTGAAGGGAAAAAGAGAAGCTCTGCCCAAATCTGTAGAGATGATAATAACCCAGCAGTTTTTAGCCATCTTCCTGGTGTATGGGCAATTGTTCGGGCTGCCAAAAGAACCCAAGGAAGAGATGCTCAATGGCTGTTAGAAATACTTTAGGGGTCATACAAAATTAGAGGAGTTGCAAATGATGAGCAAGTGGACTGATTTTCTAAAAAAGAGAGACACTTTTTGACCCCTGGATGCTAAGTTCTGTTTCATTTCTCAGTAAGAGTCTCAATGGAGATTCTCAAAAACATGATTTGTGAGTATCTACAAAGGAAGCACATACCCCACTAAAATTTGTCTCTCCAAGTTTCACAAAGAACAGGCCATGCCAGATCAGGGCCATGTCTTTTGGGATAGATTGCCAGTTGGATAGCCCAGAAGGTCATGTATTTGGATTTCAGCCAAGAGTCCTAATACAAATTGATTTTTATTTTATTTTAGTGCCTGTTGTGTGTCAAACACTGTGATAAGGGAGCTGAAGGAGTTCAGTTTCAAGATGTCAGAAGTACTCTGTGATATCAAATAGATGTTTACAAGTGAATGGTGGAAAAAAATAGATTGGTTACTTTTTTTTTATGATAGTCACAGAGAGAGAGAGAGAGAGGCAGAGACACAGGCAGAGGGAGAAGCAGGCTCCATGCACCGGGAGCCTGATGTGGGATTCGATCCCAGGTCTCCAGGATCGCACCCTGGGTCAAAGGCAGGCACTAAACCACTGTGCCACCCAGGGATCCCTAGATTGGTTACTTATAATTGATTTAATAAACACATTTTTATAATGATGCTGATACATTTTTGGATAAACCATGAATAGTAAGAAAATGTTATTCGTTGATGGACCAGTCCAGAAAGGTGATTTTGTGTGTGTGTGTGTGTGACAAAGATCAAAATTGAGATGAACTATAACAAAGCCCTACACTCCTTTCTGCTTATTTTTTTAAAAATTTTCCTTTCTGCTTATTTTAAAAATCTAATTGTTTGTATGTGTGTGTGTGTTTGTGAATGTGTGTGTTAAAGATTTAGTATTAATGCCTACTACAAACCTTTTTGATATGCCTACAAACACAACTACACAACCACACAAATGCTGCTAGAAGGATGGGTGGGGAGCAGGAGAACGTGTCTAGGTTGGCCAGAAGTTCATTATTAGAACCTCTAGGTACTTCATTCTTTTTTTTTTTTTAAAGATTTTATTTATTTATGAGAAACACAGGAAGAGGGAGAGGCAGGTTCCATTCAGGGAGCCTGATGTGGGACTTGATCTTGGAACTCCAGAATCACTCCCTGAGCTGAAGGCAGATGCTCAACCACTGAGCCATCCAGGCGTTCCTATGTACTTCATTTTAATGAATCATTTTTTTCCCAGTAGGGTATGAACTCCTCTAGGTCAGGGCCTGTGTACTGTAACCTTAATATCTGGCAAAATTCCTAGACCCTCCTAAGTTCTCAATAAGCACTTTTTCTAGATGTATTTCCTACTCCAGCCCCACCCCAAAAAAAACTTAATTTGATTGCATATTGCATTGATTAGAGAATAGCACCTGTATTAGCTTCCCATTGTTGCTGTAACAAATTAATAAAAAGTTAGTGGCTAGCTTAAAACAATACAAATTTACTGTCCTGTAGTTCCAGAGGTCAGAAATCCCCCCAAACAAGGTGTTGGTAAAGCTGTTTCTTTCTCAGGGAGGCTTTCAGGGAGAATCTGTTTTTTCCTCTTCCAGGAACTAGAAGCCACCCACATTACTTTGCTTGCGGTCCCTTCAAGCCAGCAACTCTCTGATCCTTTTTCTTGTCACGTTTCTTTCTCTGACCACTCTGTTAGAAGAGATTCTCTACTTTTCTTTTAAGGGTTCATGTGATTAGATTGGACCTACCTGTGTACAACCCAGGATATTGCCATGGAAAATAGCCTATTCACAGATTATGTGATTATGGTTGGCATTAGGGTGTGGATATCTTTGGGAGATGATTACTCTGCTTATCACAGCCTCCAAATTGGAAAGGTGGTGGTAGTAAGGTGTTAGACTCTATTTTCTTCAAGATAGCAGAAAATTGTCATGTGACAGGATTGGACACTCGTGCTGTGCAAACTCAGAGCACTGAGTAGGATTAATCCTGGAAACTTTAGGGAAGCAGCTTTTGCCAGAAATTAAGGCAGGGTGTGTGGACATTACTGATGTCCTTTAGACAGGCTAGAAATGGCAGGGCTTGATGCCATGGGGGTGTCTTACAAAAGAGATTTGAGCATTAGATGAAGAATCATCTCAGGTGTACTGTCAAACTCCATTTAACCCTCACAGCCACTGATTCTGTGACTTAGAATTCTGGTGACTTTCAGGCACCTCTGACTTCAGGTAGCTGGAACTGACCCAGGCCCTACATCCTTACTGAAGAATCATCTCTTGCCCTCACTGAATCTCTATTTAAGTATCTGTCCCATACCAAGCAGAAGTGGTGAAGGAAGGTGGTAGAGCTGATGCCTTTTCAGAAGATGCAGTAACTCATGTTATTTTTGAGAATATGTATTTTAAAAAACAGTAGCCATAGAGATAGTACACATTTTAAAATATTACACAAATACTTAAAAATCCTCTCTGGCATATTCAGACATGAAAAGAGAACAACTGTAGAAACAAGGCATGAAAAAATTAAAAAAAGAAACAAGGCATGAAGGAAGTGTCAATTCATTAGGTGGTTTGTATAAGGATCAAACAGGACCATAGATGAAGAGAGGAATAAATAAAACAAGACAAAATCAGAAAGGGAGACAAACCTCTTAATCATAGGAAACAAACTGAGGGTCGCTGGAGGAGAGGGGTGGGGGGAGGGCATAACTGGGTGATGAGCATTAAGGAGGGCACATGATGTAATGATCACCGGGTATTATATATTATATAATCACTAACCTCTACCTCTGAAACCAATAATATATTATTTGTTAACTAACTGAATTTAAATAAAATTTTTGAAAATTAAGTATGACATATTAAGAGGGAGTCAGATATTTAAAACAAAAGGAACAAAAGAAATAGTAGACCAGATTCTTTCATCTTAATCCAGAAAACAATATATTTTGAGACTTTTTTTTTTTTTTCACCTGGCCACTTTGGGGATGGTTATTTGGAGTAACTTCTACAAGATCTGGGAGCTGCTGTACAAAATACTGTTTTTATGTCAATAGCATATGTAGCATGAAAGTACTTTTTTGTATAAATAGTTTATGTTACTTTATTCTTGATCTTTTAAGTATACATCTGAATGTAGTTTATAAACCTGAACTGTACTCTGTGTTACATGTTACATTAGACCACTTGACCCACAGATTATTTTGTATCCCAATAATATCCAAAAGGAATTAAGAAATTAATTACAACTTCAGTTGTATTTAAGAGAACTCTCTGTGGCTTCTTATAGCTGTTATTTATCTATCTTCAAAGGGAGTCTTAAGTGTCTTTGGCTTTGGGATTGTAATGGTCATTCTAGACTAAGAGAAGCTCGTTAAGACAATTAAGATGTTGAGCCAATACTGCCAATGACCACATACCACTCCATCTTCTTTCCACTTCTTTGGATTACCCAATAGCAATAATGGTCATTCTAGCCAGCTCCTGATACTCCTCTCTATAGTTAAGGGAAGGTCAGCTATTTTTTGATCCCCATGGGAGAGAGACAGCTCCTCAATCAGTATCCTAAAATAGCTGGCCATTCTCAGCTGCTGGGCTGGAGTGCCTCCAGGGGAGAGCAAAGGGAACACAAATCCACTGGCTGAGTGTGAGTGAGAAGCCACCACAACATGAGCTAGGGGAGGCTTCTCAAGAAGATCCTGCTTACTCAAAACATCTTTCTTCTTCTTCTTTTTTTTTTTAATTGAGAAGCTAGGTGTCTGACATTTCTTAATTTCTTATTTTATTTAAAGGGAAACCAGTGACTTGAAAATGAGACTAAATATTGCCATCTTCTTTGGGGCTCTCTTTGGTGCTTTGGGGGTTTTACTCTTTTTGGTGGCTTTTGGATCGGATTATTGGCTTCTTGCAACTGAAGTGGGGAAGTGTTCAGGTGAACAGAATGTGCGTTTCTTCTTCCAAATATTGATGTACTTGGTAGGGTGAAGATAGCCTTATGTATCCTCTTGAAATCAGAGAATAGTAGTGGAGTGCCTATTTCTTTACAGAAGAGATTGGTAGAAAACTACTGACCGTTATTATTTGGGATAAAATACGTTGCTTTGATATTTTCCTGGTTATGTACTTTGGTTGACAGCAAGTTACTTCATCTGTGTTCCTGTACAGATAGAGAACGTCACTTTCCACCATGAAGGATTCTTCTGGAGATGTTGGTTTAATGGGATTGTGGAAGGGAATGATTCTAGTATTTGGAAGTTCTGGTACAGTAAGTGCAATTTATATTTATTTTCCCCCTTGTCATTAAAATAGAATGAAAAGCTTCTTATTTAGTACAGATCACTTACAAGATAGGATTGGATTCTTAACTATAGAATCTTGAAAAGACATCTTCCAAAAGACTCATGAAGTGATTCTTTTTCAGGAAGTAGAAATGGCTATATGAATAATTATTTTATTTTCTAACCTAAAGTAGAAGCCTGAATAATTAATGCAAAACTGAATTATCTGTTGTTTCCTTGCTCTTACTTAAAATACACTAAACCTAATTTTAAAAAAACCGTATATATTACCTATGGTGTTTTTCTCAAGTGTCTATTATTGCTGTATTGCAAGTAAATGGTGGTTTTTGTTTTTTGGGGGGGGTTTGGTATCAACACTTGAAATCACAAATTTAAAGATTTAGAAATAGAGATATGTTGTTTTATATCCATGGCTTTAAAGTTAAAAAAATCTTTTTTTTTTTTTTTAAATAATGAAACTTAATTACCGACAGCAGTGGATGAAAGCTCACTCTGTTTGGGCTTTAAGCATGTTTGTGGGCAATATCAAGAAATGCCTGGCTTTTGATGTTTGCATTCTCTCATAGAAACTTGAAAGTTCTCTTTTGAAGTAGAATAGCCTCTTGAAAATACAATGCATTCTTTTCACTGTATTTCCTATATTATATTAATCTTTGAAAATCGGTTCATCGAAAATAACTAGATTCTATCTTATTGCATTCAACAATAAAAACTGCTTATTACTCTAAAGGTTATTATAGGTTGAAATAATTAGTCTCCTTATATACTCCTGTGATATATCAAGATATGGCATTTACACAGTAGTCAAGATTGTACAATAAAAGAATATATAATAAAAATATGAGATCTTGGAAGACTTAAGCAAGCTGACAACAAGCTGGCATACATAAAAGGAACCAAGTAATGATGAAATGGAATTTTGCAGGAAATAGTTGACAGGCTATCTTATAGTCATTTTGGGGAAGAGAATAAGCATGCAATCTGCCAATGAAAAGTATTTAGACTCTGTTAGAGTAAGTCAGACTGTGCAAGAGGAAGACTTTGCCAAGGACTTAGAGAAAGGAAGAATTTCACTCCTTGCAGTGAAATCTTGAAGTTTTCAAACAACATAAAAGTTTTTCTTGGGTCTCCTACGTGGCTCAGTTGGTTCAGCATCTGTCTGGCTCAGGTCATGATCCCAGGGTCTTGGGATTGAGAATCACCTCATGCTCCCTGCTCAGCAGGGAGCCTGCTTCTCCCTCTCCCTCTGACTGCAGCTCTCGTTGTTTGTGCTGTCTCACTCTCTCTCTCTCTCAAATAAATAAATAGAATCTTAAATTTTTTTCTTGTTTTTCTCCAAATACTAAAAATGCTTTTGAATTATTAACTTGTATTATCTATTATTTCCATTTTTCCCTAAAAATGGAATATAGAATACTTTTAATGTTAAGCAGAACTGATCAAGGTTAAGTCCAATTTTTAAAAAAGATTTTATTTATCTATTCATGAGAGACACACACACACAGAGAAGCAGAGACAGAGGGAGAACAGGCTCCTTGAGGATCAGGGAGCCCAATGCAGGGCTGATTCTGGATCACGAACTGAGCCAAAGGCAGACAATTTACTGACTGAACCACTCTACATCTAAGTTTATTAGATTTTTAAAACAATTACTTTTTGAATACTTACCATGCACTAGGCGTCATGTTAGGAACTGGAGAATATGGTTGTGAAAATAAATGAAGGGTAGGACCTTTAATCTTAAGGTGATGTTAGGTGCATTCTCTGCATTGAACTATGTCCTGAGCTAGATGTTTTGGATAAATCCACTTTCCAGATCCCCTGAGTTTCTTGATATGAGTTTTTTTTTTCCTCACTCAACAGTTCTTTGAATCTGTTGATCTAACCTGCAATTTATGTAGCTTGTGAGCCCCAGATCCCATATTTCTCTCCTGTTAAGAATGAGTCTTCATTCATTTCCTCAGTAACAACTACCATCGTTTGGTCTCCTTCCTAGCCAATCAGCCACCATCCAAGAACTGCGCACATGCTTACCTGTCACCATATCCCTTTATGAGAGGCGAGCACAACTCAACCTCGTATGATTCTGCTGTTAGTAAGTACTTCTATCCACAGAATCCCTCGGAGAGGGACTTGTTTTTCTGAAAAAAAAAAAATTTAACATGTATCATTTCAACATTTTCTCTGGTATCTACCTGCATTTTCCAATGTGTATTTTCCAATGTGGAAATAATTATGTTTATTAGGAAGAACTGCTTCTTATGGGTTTAACTGACCTAAAACTAGTCTTACAATGAAAAATAATTGTAATACACACCCTACTTTTAAAACATTGTTTTTGCAGTTGTTGCACATACAAATTGAGTATGCTCCTGTTTTCCTACAAAATGATTGAACTTTGTTATGTGTGATAACTTATAGAAAAAGAATAGTCAAATATCATAACTGAGAGTCATGATTACCTAGTTTCTTTGATATTTTCATACTATTTGTTCTATGGAAAGTACACAAACTTAGTTCATATGGCAAATACATAATATATACTTAAATCTAGTTTTATAGAAAGTACATAGGCTCAATATGTCAGCTTTATTCTCGGCTGGTTTCATGAAGTTTTAATAAAGGGTGTTTATCATAATCTTAAAACTAAGAGTTGGTTCAGAATTTACCAATGTCATAAACAGATACAAAAATATTTGTTTTTTTAAAGAGAATAAGTAATATATTTAATGTTCCAAATAATCTCATATTAGTATTCTCCAGAGAATCAGTAGGAGATATATAGGTGGGGGTGGAGTTTGGGGAGACAGAATGATTGATTGTTTGATAGATTGATGGAGAGATTTTAAGGAATTGGCTTATGTGTTTGTGGAGGCTGACAAGTCTAAAATTTGTAAGGGAAGCCAGCAGGCTGATTAAGAGTTGCTATTATAGTCTTGAATCTGAAGGCTGAAAACTCTAGAATAATGTCTTCTTTAGGAAATCTAGCCCTTACTCTTAATGCCTTCAACTAATTAGATGAGGCCATATGAGTGGTCTGACAAATTAATGCACAGAATATAAACATTTACTTATATCACATGATTAACATGACATTTCATGGAGTGTGCATGAGATCTGGATAGGAAAAGAGGCGAGTTGACATATAGCCATGCTTGTCCATCAAAGTTGCTTTTGCTCAAAATGGCTGTGGCTTTTGGCCTTGAGAATGTGTGGTGTGGGTACTCTTCTTCATTAAAAACTGCACAAGACAGTTCCCATTTGTCACAGCCTTTTGCATAGTGTGTTACATGGACCTTCTAACTGATAAGAGAAGAGATGGTGTGGGAAAGAGCAGGATAAACCATTTTGTATTACAAAAGTTATAAAAAAGCTATCCTCTGACATTCTTACTTTTGTAAAATGGACTGATAAATGGTACAGAGTTGACTTTCCACAACATTAGGTATTTGCATAGGTATTAGTATTGTTATTGATACTTATATGTTCAGGCCCTGTGATGAGATAGGTATCGTGGGCACCATATATTTAAAATGAATCTACATATTTGAAAAGTCTGCACCTCAAGGAAATAGTAGAGAACTTGAAAAACAAGGTGACATGATCTAAACATAATAATTATGATGGAGATGGATAGTAAGTGCATGTCACAAAAATTATACTGCAATTATGCTTAGAATTATTATGTAGCACTGCATATAATTACTGTCATTTTTTGGATCTAATGACAAAACCATATTCCAATTTTTTTTGTTTTAAATTATCAGACTCCTCTTTGGCTCACATATTGTAACTCCCTATTCACTTTAAGCAACTTTATCAAACACTTTAGCAAAAATCACTGAGATGGGAAGAAACATGTCCTACAGCAGAAATAGCATATACATATTTCATGTACCTTCATAATAATGTACAATGATATCTGATATTATATTTGGGTGATTTTTTCTTATGGTTCCCTTTTCCAAGAGAAGGGCCATGGATATCATTAGAAGAGTTTTACTTGACTAAAAGTCGTGTTTTCTAGTTAGTGAGGCCATCTGGGCTTTACTAGACTCCATAGCCACTCTTTGGCTTCATGTAGCCTTATAATTATCCAGCATTATACATTTGCTAATTTATCCTGGCTAAATTCAAAGTATTGTTTGTAAAATCTGATATATTCCAGCTTGGCAAAATGGCTTTGTATTCTCCTGAGTTCTTGCAGTTGCAGTTAGCCAGTATTGAAATCAGTGAAAATAATATAGTGGTGTCTAATTTTTCTGGAAAGATTATTTTATAATTATTGGATGCTACTGATGAAATTATTCTATTTCATAATATGGAGACTGAGAGCCAGAGAAACCATGTGACTGTTGTGACACAGCTGATCATTGGCAGAACAAATGCAAAGGTCCAAGTCTCTGGATTTTGTTTATTGATAATCTTAAAAGCTACAGTGAGTCAAAGGGCAAATTTTAGTTTTAGCCATTAAATTTTTTTGAGTATAAGTCTCTTCACAGGATCTCAACAAAAGACCAATTTTAACATTATGTTGGCTTTTTCTACTTTTCTATCTGATCCTGACCTGTGTGTATAATCAGGTCTAATTTAGTGTTTCCTTTATTATTTTTTTTATTTATGATAGTCACAGAGAGAGAGAGAGAAAGAGAGAGAGAGAGAGAGAGAGGCAGAGACACAGGCAGAGGGAGAAGCAGGCTCCATGCACCGGGAGCCTGATGTGGGATTCGATCCCGGGTCTCCAGGATCGCGCCCTGGGCCAAAGGCAGGCGCCAAACCGCTGCGCCACCCAGGGATCCCTGTTTCCTTTATTTTTGTCTCAAAAACATATTCTAAAATTTGGTTATGCTCAAATCTAGTTATTTGCCCAAGCCTAGAGAGGTTGTTAAAGTAGGATTATATACTTTGAAATCCTTTAAACAATTTCATTACCTTTTGATATCTGTCAGAATTTAGATTTTCTGGTTTGTTTTATGATTAAACCCAGTCGTGGTGCATTTATTTGTTATCAATTGGCAATGATGTACAGAACATAGACTAATTTTCTAGATAATTCAGCCCGAGTGAATTAGTCATTTTTGTCAGTGTCCCAAAAGCCTTTGCCCCCCCCAATCAAAGTGCTCATTATATGTAACTACAGTTATTTACCTTACTCCCTTCATTATTTGTTGGAACTCCCTAAAGTACAGAATGTATCCTACTCATTTGTATACTCCCAGAACCTAGTATAGTGCATGGCACTTAGTAAATGCTTACATGTCTCTATGGAATTACTTAATGCAAAAAAATCTTGACTTTCTTTGTAAGAAGAATATATTGAACATAGTTTCTTCTGTTCTTGGTGAGTTGGAACAAGTACACGCACCATGACCTTCCTTGAGTTTCTCAGAATCAGTGTTTGCCCTCATGCTTTAGGGCCTGTAGGAGGCATCCCTCTTCCCCAAAAGCTGTTCCTCTCTTCCCCACCCCTCTTCCCTTCATTTCTCTAACAAGCAGGCTCATCCCCCAAGCTAGTACACACTTCAGTGTTCTAAAGAAGCCTTCCTTGCCAGTCCCCTATCCCACTACTATATGGGGATCAAGAGTTGAATACTCTACTGACTGAGTCATTCTTTAATTTGAATATCCATAGCACAGACTTTGTTTACTTGTGTAATTATTTTGTTCATGTATTTCCTTCCTAGTTCAACTCTAAGTTCCATGGCAGTGATGTCTTGTGTGTTTGGCTCACTGGTTGTACCCACTGTAGACTGAATGCTAAATGTATACTCTGGGAGAGTCTTTGTTACTACCCTATACTGTGGTACTAATACTGATGTCCTAAGGAGCTGTTGGTGTGTGTAGGAATTTCTCAAACCTTTATTAAGTGGACTTAGATTACTCTTAAATTGTTTTTCATACTTTTAATAACTTTTAGATCTTCAGCACTGCTTTCACATGTCAGCTGCCCTTTGCTTTTATTGTCAATATTTATTTATTTTGTATTCTTTTCTGGTCTTCTCTTCCTTCATCCTTATGCAAAATTGTAGGATGAAGTAGACTATAGCCGACTAGAACAGGAAAGAATCATCTAGGAAAGCCCATGTGTTAGGATGTAAGTGACAGAAAACTAACTAGTAAGAAATAAGGGCAGTTTTGTTCCACAGCAAGGTCAAAAGCAGCTGCCACAATTATACTGTCAGGGACCCAGGCGCTTTCAGGCTTTCCTCCCACCATCCTTGGCAGATGTACAGTTGCCACCATGCTCTTTCATCTTCAGAAGAGCAGAGTATCCCTAGAGTTCTCCAGTAGATTTCCACCAAAGTGCTAGTCACCAGGACAGTGTCATGTGGCCTCTGTAAGCTGGAGTTGGCAACTTGGAGTTGGCAACTTGGAGTTGGCAACTTGGAGGCAACTTGGAGTTGCCTGGCTCTTTAGTCAGGATCGTAGAGGAGGAAAGGGAGAAGGGCTGGTAGTCAGTGCTGATTCCATAAAGGATCAACAGTCATCAAGGCTCAGACAAGGACAGCCTGGGTAGCTCAATAAATAAAAAATCTTTAAAAAAAAAGGGCTCAGACAAGGGTAGGGCAGCAAGGATGAAAAGGGAATAATGGATATAGATGATATTTAAAGAGTTAATGTGTAAAACTTGGTAGTCAAACAAAAGAAAGCTGGAGGAATCTAAGATGATGAAGAAATTCCCTTTTGAAAAGGCATAATTCAATTTAAACAATGTGTAATAAAAGGTAGGATGGTCATCTCTGTCTAAATGATAAATACTATTTTAGGATATTTCTTGTCAGTCCTTTTATATGCATATTGTACATAGTTTTGATTATTATAAATATAAACATACATCTTTTCTAAGTTAGCAACCATTTCTCCACATTTTAACCTAATGGTTTCTTAAATTTTAAATGTTAGTTGCTACCTCTACGTTAAAAATAATTTCATGAAAAAAATGAATAATAAAACATAAAAATAATTTTATACATGTAACATTTTTCATAATTTGTATTACTTCTTTAGATTATATTTATGGAAGTGTGAATCACAAGGTAGGAATAGGTTTTCTTTGTTGTTGTATCATGCCATCGTACCACATTACTTGCCAACTGGTACTGAACTATGAATGATTTCAGCTAGGAAAATTTGATAAGGAGGACAGAAATACGAACAATAGGAGGAAGGGTCATATTTGGAAGTGGAGGATGGAATTTGGTTTGAATTTCAACATTTTAAAGTTGAGTTTATGGTAAAACATCATTTTGAAATAATTCAGCGTGTAACTTGATGTACAAAACTGATTTCCCCGAAAGACATTAGAGCAGCGGATACTGATGAGGAATTATAGAAGTGTTTTTTTGATATCAGAGATAATCTTTAAGAAAAAAATCACAGAAAATGAGGTGGTAAAATATCAATTATACTTAGAGAAAGAAAGAAGCGGAGACAGTCCATAAAGGTGAATGAAAAAGAAGCCTTGGAAAGCAAGTTCATCAACTGCTCATCAGCAGACTGTCAACACTGTCACAGGGGCTGGTGGCAGGGAGAGTCTTGGGAAGGAGGTCACAGCCCTCAGTGACAAATGCAGAGTGAATGAGAGTGAGAGGGGCACAAAGGAATTGGGTGAGACAGGATAATGCAAGAGTTCTGGTGGCCACGGACAGCTGTCCCCACCGAAGCCTCAGCTACAGAGGCATCTCTTTCTAAACCTTAACCTATGTGTCCTGCTGGTTTGGCCTGAGACCTGTAGGCCTGCTGCTCTGTATCCCATTCCTGCTCACTGTCTGTTCCCTTAGATTGGACCTGAGGGCCCTGCCCTCTTCTCCTGGCAATGCCCTTTCTCCCTCAGGGAACCATTCCATTTTCCCCTACCTTCTGTCACCTGATGATAGCCCTACCTCAGGCTTGCTCCTCCATCTACTCTCCCAAGAGGAGAAGTCAGAAAGCAGAGATACTCATAAAGGGGGCAGAGCAACAGGATAATGGGGGTGTGAACCCTCATTTGGGATGTATAGGGAATGGGAAGTGAGGAAGTTGAGACCTTTGTGATTAGCCAGCACTTGGACTTGGAGTAGTACCAAAAGAGCACAACATTTACAGAGAGTACAAAGTCCTTATAAAAACAATCATACACACTACACACATACACACAACATCTTGCTTTACTATACAAGGCAAAATAAAATATAAATACCATTATATTTGACAAATTTTTTAATTTAATTTATTTATTTATTATAGTGAGAGAGAGAGAGAGAGAGAGAGAGAGAGAGAGAGAGGCAGAAACACAGGCAGAGAGAGAAGCAGGCTCCATGCACCAGGAGCCCGATGTGGGACTCAATCCCGGGTCTCCAGGATCGCGCCCTGGGCCAAAGGCAGGCGCTAAACTGCTGCGCCACCCAGGGATCCCCTATATTTTACAATTTTAAACAGCACAGAGATGAATTAAGATTCGAGTCTAAAGTTAATGTCAACACTTAAATAACTAAGAAGGTGTATCAACATGTGCTAGGTATCTAATTTTGTTGGGGTGTCCTCCTGCTTCCCGATCAATAATGCTGGTGTAGCTGGGTCTTATTTACCAATTTTCTCATGTTGAAAATATGGTGAGTCTGGACATTGTCTTAAATTTACCAAACTGCCTTCTGTTCTGCTTTAGTTATATAGAAAACATACACTGCAAAACATAATGGAATATACAGTTCCTTTTTTATTTTTTGGTCATAAATGTCAAGTACCTAGATATTTAAAAATACCTTAACATCCTACTATTCATTCAAACATTTGGGATTACACAGTGATGGCCACAGGTACAGCATGATATTACAGGGTGGCTTCAGTTCCCGATTTCTGGCTGACTTTTTTTCTGTGACCCAGTGAATGCTCTACTGCATTCAGATTGGAGGGGACTCATAGGGCAGCTTGCTCAGCCTTCCAAAACTGCAGCTCATGAGGATACAGTTGGCTTTCCAGTTCCAGGGCCCAACATCAAAGCTGTAATTAAAAATCACTTTTTCAGAGGGTGTTATTTTGTGTTCCCTACAATTTATTCATGTATATCTAAGGATTGATTGGCAGCTTATGTAACATCCCTGCCCTAATGGGGGAGATTACCTTCTGTAAACAAGACTGTGGATATTTACATAGTGTGGCTTGTCTTCCCATCATGGAGGACAGGCTCCAGCCTCTACAGAGGCTTCTGTTATACCTATTAAAATGTCAGCTACGCTCAGAAGTAGAAATCTCATCCAACCACAGAGAACCTCTTGGTGCCAGGCTATCTCAGCCTTGGCAGTATTGATTGACATTTTGGGCCAGACGATTCTTTGTTGTGGAACTGTCCCATACATTGTAGGATGTTTAGCAGTACCCCTAGCCTCTACCCACTAGATGCCAGTAGCACCCTTCAGTTGTGCCAATCAAAAAATGTCTCATTATAGCCAAATATTCTGGGGTATAAGGTGGGCAAAAAACCACCTTTGATGAGAACATTCTAGATATTCATTGCTAACACTTCTGAGGACCCAAGCTCTTCAGAATTATATTCATACTGTGTACATTCTGTGCCCAGTTCCAAGTCTGGGCTCAAAGGCACATGAAAAGCACATTAGTTTCCTTCTTCCATGCAGAATATGCAGACAAAAAAAGGAACAAGGTACTGAACTTGGTCTCTCTCATCTTTAAATATTACTGCTTCTGCTCTGAGTTGTGGATCTTTTCTTAGGAAAAATATTTAC
Organism: Nyctereutes procyonoides; assembly: GCF_905146905.1. Classification (NCBI taxonomy): domain Eukaryota; kingdom Metazoa; phylum Chordata; class Mammalia; order Carnivora; family Canidae; genus Nyctereutes; species Nyctereutes procyonoides. Next base: position 41,214,329 of record NW_026575049.1, on the reverse strand, counting down.
TCAATCCAATGGAGAAAATATTAAATCCTGGGCACTATTCCGGGTGCTTTAGTGTCAGCCCTAAATTCTTGCCCCAGTGAAGCTTTCATTATAGTAGGGAGACAGATGATAAACAAAATAAGTCAGTCAAGTACTTGGAGGGAAATAAAAAGAAATAGAGTGTCTGTGGAGGCAATCTCGATATTAAAAAAGGTGATCACAGAAGTGATGTCTGTTTTGAGGTGGCCATCCCTGGTTGAGTAGGGTTCTGTCATCCAGCTAAGCTGTCCTGGTTCCTCAATCCCTCTTCTGAGGACTAGATGGATGCTGTACAGTGAGTATTTAGCACAGGGGCTGGCTTGTGGTAAGGTGTCTATGGGAGTTACAAGCTGGACTTTCAGCCAGTATGTCTGTGTTCACTACCTAGAGCCACCATTTCCTGGCTCTGCCTCTTTATCTCCACAAAACTCACTGTACTTGTTGGTAAAGGGGAGATTAGTATAGTATTTAAATCCCACAGTTGTTCAAATGAGGAGAGATAATAATCCAAATGCTTAGCAGAGTAGTTGCCATGTAGTTGGTATTCAATAAATGTCAGCTATGGCAACATACCAATTTAGAACACTGAAAATAAGTCCTCATGAGGGCACATGAGTTCATTGTAACTTTTCCCTAGTGAAATGCTTCCTGTTCTCTGAGGTGTGTGTGTGCATGTGTGTGTGTGTGTGTGTGTGTGCAGTCACATCAATTACTTGGTAGAGTTTCTGGCAAAGAATAAGGACTTCAAAGCGGTGTTCATTATCATTATCATGATCACCATTATCCTAGTACAAGTCAGTTAATGTTACCATCTGTAGTAGCCAAGCTTTGCCAGTGTTTATCTAGTAACTTTTATTAAATTTCATTCAACAAATACTTATTGAGCACATACTATGTGCCAGGCACTGTTCTAGGTTCTGGGGAATAGCAGCACACAAAACAGATAGAAATTTCTGTCCTTGTAGGGCTGACATTCTGGAGAGGAGAGACACACAAGGCAAGATAAAATAAGCCAATTAGCGTATTGGAAGATAACAACTACTCTGAAAAAGCATAAAACATGGAAAGAGGCTGGAGATGAGGGGCTGGCAGAAATGAGGGCGATAAGAACTCTGTAATATGGTCAGAGGGAAGCTTGGCTCTGAGAAAATGATATTGAGTGGAGACTTGTAGAAAGTGAGGGAGTGAGCCATTTGATATCCAAAAGAGTGCTCCAGGTAGAGAGAACATGAGATGTAAAGACCCAGAGGCTAGAATATGCCTGATGTGAGCAAAGAACGCAGAAGAGGCAGCACGGCAAGGAAGAGATGGAGTGAGCAGAGAGTAGGGGAAATAGCCAGGGAGGTGGAGGGCACAGCAGGAGGTTGGGCCATTGTAAGGACTTGACTCATGTTGTGACTCATGTTGTGAACAAGAGGTGAAGGGGTCTAAAGGACGGTTTTGACCTGATTTTTGTTGTAAAAGAATTTGTCTAGGTCTTGCATCGTTAACAGACTGTAGAAAACCCGATGTGGAATCAGGTGGATCAGTTAGGAGGTTTGCTGGATTACAGATGGCTGACACAAAGACATTAGGAAGGAACCATTTGTCTGAGGCTGGCATGGTCCTTTTAAAATTATTTAACAACCAGTTAGGAAATCTACCAGGTGGACAATAGCAGTAACACAACACAACAAAACACCACTCATGTCCAGACTGCTATGTACCTTTAAAACATGAGTTTTCCCTTTTTTTTTTTTTTTTTTTTTTTTTTTTAATTTTTATTTGTTTATGATAGTTACAGAGAGAGAGAGAGAGGCAGAGACACAGGCAGAGGGAGAAGCAGGCTCCATGCACCGGGAGCCCGATGTGGGATTCGATCCCGGGTCTCCAGGATCGCGCCCTGGGCCAAAGGCAGGCGCCAAACCGCTGCGCCATCCAGGGATCCCAGAGTTTTCCCTTTTTAAAAAATGTTTTAAAAGTATTTCATTGTATCAGTTTCTAAACATTTATAATAATTATCAACATATTTTCTAATATATGTGCTGCCAAAGTGAGCACAATAGTTATCAACGTATTTTCTAAACAAAATGATTATTACTGTGAATTTTGAGAGTTCTTTATATGTTTTAGATATGAGTATTTTATGGAATATGTGGTTTCCAAACATTTCTTTCCAGTCTGTTGCTTGTCTTTTCATCACCTTAATAAGATCTTTCACAGAGTAAAAGTTGCGAATTTTGATGAAGTTCAGTTTATGGAGTTTTTCTTTTATAGATCATACTTTTTGTGTCATATCTGGGAACTATTTCGCAAGTCCCAAGTTCTGAGGATTTTCTCTACTTTTCTTCCAAAAATTTTATAGTTTTATGTTTTACATTTAAATCTATGATTCAGTTTGAATTACTTTTGTATAAGGTGTATGATTTATAATTTTTCAAACGTATCCCATTGCTCTAACACCATTTGTTAGAAAGACTATCTTTCCTCCATTGAATTGCTTTTGTATGCATCTTAATATAATTGTTTATATTTCTGTTGGAATTTTTCTGGATTATGTATTCTGTTTTATTGACCTATGTATCTATCACTCTGCCAGTGCTATACTATCCTGATTACTTTAGCTGTATCTTGAAGTTGGAGTGAATGATTCCTCCTACTAGGTTCTTTTTCAAAATTATTTTAGCTATTCTAGATCCTTTGCATTTCAATATAAAATTTAGGACAGTATTTTTTTTTTAAAGTTTTATTTATTTATTCATGAGAGATGCAGAGAGAGAGAGGCAGAAACATAGGCAGAGGGAGAAGCGGGCTGCCCAATGTGGGACTTGATCCCAGATCCTGGGATCATGCCCTGAGCCGAAGGCAGATGCTCAACTGCTTAGCCACCCAGGCGTCTCATAAATCTAGGACATCTTGTCTATATCTATAAAAAATCTTTCTTGGATGATGGAATTGCCTATATCAATTTGGGAAGAATTAATTTGTTTATGTTGAGACTTCCAATCGCTGAATGCAATATATCTTTCCATTTATTTAGACCTTTAATTTCTTTCATTAGCAATTTGTAGTCTTCGACTTACAAATCCTGACTGTGCACTATTAGATTTACACCTAAATATTTCAATTTTTTAGCAATCATAACTATTATATTTTTAATTATGGTCTCCCTGTGTTTATTGATAATAGAAGTATAATTGATTTTTTAAATGTTTATATTGTATTCTCAGACCTTGCTGAATTTACTTAGTAGTTTTAGGAGGTTTTGTTTGGTTTTGTTTTATAGATTATTTGGGATTTTCTACATATGACAGTTATGTCATTGGCATATAGGGACCATTTTATTTTTTTCTTGCTTATTTATATGCCTTTTATTTCCTTTTCTTACCTCATTGCATGGGCTGTAACTTCCAGTATCATGGTGAATAGCAGCAGTGAGAGCAGGCATTCTTGCCACCATCTTTAGCCTTCAGGAAAAACCATTCAGTATTTTTTTCCTTAAATATGATGTTGCTATAGACCTTTCTGCAGATGTTTCTTATTAACTTGAGAATGTTCCCCTCTACTCCTTATATCCCGAGAGTTTTTGTCATAAATGGTTGTTGAATTTTGTTAAATGGTTTTTTATGCATCAATTGGTATGATCACAATACTATTCTTCTTTAGCATATTAGTATTGTGTATTACATTTATTGATTTTCAAAAACTGAACTAGACTCTTATCATTGAAATAAATCCTATATGTTTCATAATAAATAATTCTTTTTATACATTGCTGAATTCTATGTTAATATTTTATTAAGGATTTTTGCATCGGTATTTAGGAAGGACATTGGTCTGTAGTTTTCCTTTCCTTTTTTTTTTTTTTTTACTGCTTACCTAGGTTTAGTATTAGTGTAATAATGATTTCATAAAGTAAATTGGGAAGTGTCTTCTTTTCTGCCTTATTCAGGAAGAGATTGTGGAGAGTTGGTGTTAATTCTCTTTAAATGTATATGTTTGATAGAATTTAACATTGAAATCATCTAGGTTGGGAGATTTAACTTTCATGGAATTTAAAACTATAAATTCAATTTCTTCAATAGTTATAGGGCTATTCCTATTATATATTTAACATTATATGATTTGTGATAGTTTGTATTTTTCTAGGAATTGGTTCATTTCATCTAAGTCATAAAATTTATATGTATAGAGTCATTCAAAATATTCCCATATAATTTTTTATGTATGCAGTATCTGTTGCGATATCCCATGTTTCATTCTGGATATTGGTAATTTGTGTCTTATTTTTATTTCATCAATATTGTTAGAAGATTGTTAATTTTGTTGAGTTTTTTAAAGATCCTACATTTTGTAAAAGATTTACTTATTTAATTATTTATGAGCGACATAGAGAGAGAGGCAGAGGCATAGGCAGAGGGAGAAGCAGGCTCCTTGCAGGGATCATGCCAAGGCAGATGTTCAACTGCTGAGCCGACCGGGCATTCCTGATCCTACTTTTTTTTTCTATTGATTTTCCATATTAAATTTCATTAATTTATACTTTCTTATTTCCTTCTTTCTGATTGCTTTAGATTTGTCTTGTTCTTTTTATATTCTCTTGAGATGAAAGATTAGATTATTGATATTTTGTCCTCTTTTATATTATAAGCTTTTAAAGGTATAGATTTCACTCTCAGCACAGCTTTAGCTGCTTCCCACACTTTAAAAAAAAAAAGATTTATCTATTCATTTTAGAGAGAAGGTGGGAGGAGGGACAAAGGATGGGGAGAGAGAAACTTAAGCAGAATCCCGTGTTGATCATGGAGCTTGACATGCGGCTTGATTTCATGACCCTGAGATCACGACCTGAGAGGAAACCAAGAGTTTGATGCTTAATAGACTTCACCACCCAGGTGCCCCTGCTTTTCCACACTTCATAAGTTTTATTTTTATTTTCATTCAACTCAGTGTGTTGCTTAATTTCCCTTGAGACTTATTGTTTGACTCAGATTATTTAGAAGTGTGTTTAGTTTCCAAGAGTTTGAAGATTTTCTTTCAATCTTTCTGTTATTAATATTTAGTTTGATTCCCTTGTAATTAAGTACCATAATCTGTGCAATTTAAATTCTTTTAAATTTAATAAGATTTTATTTGTGACCCAGAATATGGTCTATTTTTCTGTACATTCCATGGCATTCGAAAAAAATGTACTGTTGTTGAATGGAATGTGCTGTGAATGTCAGTTGGAGCCTACTGGTCGATGACCTTGTTGATTCTGGCTGATTTCCTACATATCAAAGTCTCCAGCTATAATTGTGGATTTATCTGCTTCTCTTTTCATTTCTATCAGTTTTTGCTTCACATATTTTGCTGCTTTTTTGTTAGATGCATACACATTTAGTATTGATATGTCTTTTTGGTAGAATCACCCTCTTATCATAATTTAATGTTGCCAATAATTTTCTTTATTCTAAAATCTATATTATCTGATATTAATAAGGCCACTCCTCCATTCTTTGGATTGATATTTATGTGGTGTATTTTTTTCACTTTTTCATTTTCAATATTTCTATATTATTATATTTGAAATGAATTATAGACAGCGTATAGTTGGGAAAATTTTTTTATCAAGTCTGCTAAGGCATCTCTTTTCTAAAGACAAATTTTTAAGAACAATTTTAGTTTCACAGCAAAATTGAGAAAAGGTACAGAGATTTTTCATGACTACTGCCCCAACACAAGCAGGCCTCCCCCATTATCATTATCCTCCACCAGAGTGGTATGTTTGTTACAACTGATGAACCTACACTGACACCTTGTAATTACCAAAAGTCCAAAACTTATTTTAGCGCTTACTCTTGAGATTGTACATTTTATGGGTTTAGACAAATATATAATGATGCATATTGTATCCATGACTACATTATCATATAATATAACTTTACTGCTCTAAAAGTTTTCTGCACCCTGCCTACTCACACCTCTGCTCCACTCCAACATCTGGCAGCCACTGCTCTTTTTACTGCCTTCATAGTTTTACCTTTTCTAGAATGTCATTTTGTGGAAATCATACAGCATGTTGCCTTTTCGATTGGTTTCTTTCACTTAGTAGCATGCATTCAAATTTTTTTGTATCTTTTCATGGACTGGTAGTTCATTTCTGAATAATACTCAGTTGGCTAGTTATACCACAGTTTATTTATCCATTCACCTGTTGAAGAACAACTTGATTGATTCCAAGTTTGGGACATTATGAATAAAGCTGCTATAATCATCAGCATGCGGGTTTTTATGCAGACACAACTTTTCAAATCCTTTGAGTGATTACCAAGGAGCTTGATTACTGGATAGAATGGCAAAGAGTTCTTTCATTTTATAAAATACCACTAAACTCTCCTGCACAGTGATTGAACCATTTTGCATTTTCAATAGTGTTGAGATTTCTTACTGCTCTATTCCTCTAGAATTCAATGTTTCCGATGCTCCGGATTCTGACCATTTTAATAGGTGTGTAGTGGTATCTTGTTACTTTAATCTACTTTTCCCTGATCTCATATAATGTGTTACATCTTTTTATAAGCTTATTTGCTATCTTTATATCTTCTTTGTTTCTGCTAAGATCCTTGTATACTTTTTAATTTTTTTGTCTTCTTATTTTTAAGAGTTCTTTGTACATTTTGAATCACAGTCCTTTATTGGACGTTTCTTTTGTAAATATTTTTTCCTACTCTGTAGTTTGTCTTCTCATTCTCTTGATGTTTTTTTTTGGAATAATTTTTAATTAAATGAAGTCAAGTTTATCAATTACTTTTTTTTTATCAATTACTTTTTTTCATAGATTCTGCCCTTGTATTATGTCCAAAAAGTATTATCATATCCAAGGACATCTAGGTTTTCTAATATAATATAATATAATATAATATAATATAATATAATATAATAATATAATATAATATAATATTTATATTATAGGACTTTTAAAGTTTAATTTTACTTAGCTATTATAGTTTCACTTTTAGGTCTATGATCTATTTTGAGTTAATTTTCATGGAGGGTGTAAGTTCTGTATCTATATTCAATTTATTTCATGCAGATATCCAGTTGTTCCAGGAGCATTTCTTTGCTCCTTTGTCAAAGATCAGTTGACTCTATTTATATGAATATATTTCTGGGCTGTGTGTTATGTTCCACTGATTTATATATGTCAATTATTTTTTTTAATTTTTATTTATTTATGATAGTCACAGAGAGAGAGAGAGAGGGAGAGAGGCAGAGACACAGGCAGAGGGAGAAGCTGGCTCCATGCACCAGGAGCCCGACGTGGGATTCGATCCTGGGTCTCCAGGATCACGCCCTGGGCCAAAGGCAGGCGCCAAACCGCTGCGCCACCGAGGGATCCCGTCAATTATTTTTTTACTGTCTTTGTTATTATAGCTTCAGAGTGAATCTTGAAGTCAAATAGTGTGAGTCCTCAAACCTTGTTCTTCTTCAATATTGCACTGGCTATTCTGGGTCTTTTGCCTCTCTGTATAAACTTTTTTTTTCTGTATAGACTTTAATATCAGTTTGTTGATATCCACAGAATAATTTGCTAGGATTTTGATTGGGATTGCATAGAATCTATAGATCCATTTGGGAAAAAGTGACATCTTGTCTATACTGAGTCTTCCCACCAATTAACATGGAATATCTCTCCATTTATTTATTCCTTTGATTTTGTTCAACAGCATTTTCTGGTTTTCCTCATATATATATTGTACATATTTTGTTCAATTTATACCTAACTATTTAACTTTAGGGCTGTTAATATAAATGGTATTTTGGTTTTAATTTCAAATTTTATGTGTTCACTGCTGGTATATAAGAAATCAATTGACTTTTGTGTATCAGTCTTACTGCAGCCTTGCTATTATTAGTACCTGAGGATTTTTTTAAAGATTCTTTTAAATTTTCTATATAGATGATCATGTCATCAATGAACAAAGACAGTCTTATTTCTTCCTTTCCAATCTATATACCTTTTATTTTATTTTCTCATCTCAGTACTCATTGCATTAGCAAGGATTTCAGTGTGATGTTGGAAAGGAGTGGTAAGAGGAGACATCCTTGAGTATTAGTGGAATAGCTTCAAGTTTCTAACTATTAAGTATAATACTAGCTGTAGGATTTTTGTACATATGCATTATCAGTTTGAGGAATTTCCCCTCTATTCCTAGTTTCCTGAGAGTTTCTTTTCTTCTTTTTTTTAAATCATGAATGGGTATTGGATTTTGTCAGATGCTTTTTCTGCATCTATTGATATGATCATGTGATTTTTTTTCTTTTTTAGCTTACTGATGTGATGGATTATATTAATTTTTTAAAATGTTGAATCAGCCTTGCATATGTAGGATAAATCCCACTTAATCATGGTACATAATTCTTTATATAAATTGTTGGATTCAATTAGCTAATATTTTGTTGAAGATTTTTGCATCTGTGTTAATGAGAGGTATTAGTCTTTAGTTTTCTTGTAATGTCTGATTTTGGTGTCAGGATAATGTTGGCCTTCTTGAGTGATTTGGGAAGTGTTACCTCTGTTTCTATCTCTGAGATATTGTAGAGAATTGATAGAATTTTTCCATAAATATTTGTTTGGTAGAACTCACCAGTGAACCCATCTGGGCCTGGTGCTTTCCGTTTAGGAAGATTATTAATTGTTAATTCCATTTCTTAATAGATATTGGCCTTTATTTGTTGAGTTTTGGCAGATTGTGTCTTTCAAGGAATTAGTCCCTTTCATTAACATTATCAAATTTGTAGGCATAGAATATTTCATAGTATTCCTTTATTCTCCCATTGTTTGGCTGCTTATTAATTTTTTATTGCAGTGTATTTGATATAGAATGTTATATTAATTTCAGGTGTGTAGCTTAGTGATTCAACATTATGAAGTGATCACCATGATAAATCTAACTATCTTTTATTGCCCTTTTAACGTCCATACAAAAATGTAGTGATGATCCCTCTTTCATGTCTGATAGTAGTAATTTGTGTCCTCTTTTATCTTTCTTAGATAGCTTGGCTAGACATTTATTGATTTTGTTGATCATTTCAAAGTCAATCTTTTGGTTTCACTCATTTTCTCTATTAATTTTTCTGTTTTCAAATTCATTGATTTTTTATTCTAATATGATTTCTTTGTTTCTGCTTACTTTGGATTTAATTTGTTCAACTTTTTCTAGTTTCTTAAGGTTTAAACTTAGGTAATTGGTATTAGGTGTTTCTCCTTTTCTAATATATGCAGTTGGTACTATAAATTACCCTTCAGGCACTGCTTCTTCTGAATCCTACATATTTTGATAAGTTGCGTTTTCATTTTCATTTAATTGAAAATATTTTAAATTTCTCCTGAGATTTCTTCTTTGACCCTTGCATTAGAAGTATGTTTCAAATATATTTTGGGATTTTCCAGTTATCTTTCTGTTATCAATTTCTAATTTAACTCTGTTGTGGTCTGAGAGCAGACATTATTTGATCTCTATTTTAAATTTGTTAAAGAGTGCTTTCGGGTCTTGAATTAATGGTAGATCCAATGGATGTGGTCTATCTTAGTGAGTGTTCCATATGAGTTTGAGAAAACTGTTGATTGGTGAAGTAGTCTGTAGGCATATGTCTGTTATATCTAGTTAATTGATTCTGTTGCTGAGCCAAAATGACCTTACTGATTTTCTGCCTGCTGGATCTGTCCATTTCTTATAGAGATGAGTTGAAGTCTTCAGTTGTAATAGTGGATTCTTTCTTTTCTCTTTTCAGTTCTGTCAGTTTCTACCTCAAGCAGTTTGATATTCTTATGTTAGGCATGCCATTTAAATGTTTATTTTCTCTTTGTTCTGATTTTTTTGTTGTTGTTGTTTCTCTGTCTTCTCTTTATGCCTTACTATGGGTCACTTGAATTTTCTTAGAATTTTATTCCATTTTGATTTATCTTTAATATTTTTAGTATGTTTCCTTTTTCTACTTCATTTTACTTTCCAGACCATCCACTGTGTTTTTATTTTTAGCTATTACATTTTTTTATTCTTAAAATTTTCTTTGGACTCCTCTTTATATCTTTTATTTCTTTGGCAAGATTTTTTCAAGCATATCTGTATTTCTCTTTGGGACATTTTTTATCATGGCTCATTAAAAATCTTTGTTAGCTAATACTAACTGTTGGCATCTACTGAGTGATATTTAAAAAATTTTCTTTTAAATCAATTAATTGACATACAATGTATTAATAGTTTCAGAGGTAGAGTTTAGTATTTCATCATTGATATCACACCCAGTGTTATTACATCATGTGCCTTCCTTAGTATCCGTCACCCAGTCACCCCATCCCCCCACCTCCTCCCCTTCAGCACCCTTCAACTTGTTTCTTATAGTTAAGAGTCTCTTATGTTTGTCTTCCTCTCTGATTTCATCTTATATTTTTCCCTTCCCCTATGTTCATCTATTCTGTTTCTTAAATTCCATATATGACTGGAATAGTATGATAATTGTGTCTCTCTAAATGGCTTATTTTGCTTTGCATAATATCTTCTAGTTCCATCCACATCATTGCAAATGGTAAGATTTTGTTTTTTTTGATGGCAGTGTAATATTCCTATATATTATATATATATTACATTTCCTTATCCATTCATCTGCCAATGTACTTTTGGGCTCTTTCCATATTTTGGCTCTTGTGGACATTGCAGCTATAAACATTGGGGTACAGGTGCCCCTTTGAATCACTGTATTTGGATAAATACCTAGTAGTGCAAATGCTATGTCTACCGAGTGATCTTAATTGAAGTTGAGATTTTCCTGGTTCTCTGTATGAGTAGCCTTTTTTTTTTTTCAGTTAAAACCTGGAATTTGGGGGTATTATGAAACTCCGTATCTTCTGTTTTGGTGGCTTTTTGACACTGCTTCTGCAGGAGAAGGAGTGGGTACTGCCTCAATAAAAATCAGGTGGGATGGAATTCAAGGTTTCCCACTTAGTATGTGTTAACATGAGGAGAGGCAGTGGTACTGCTGGATAGCAGTGAGAGTTCTGGCTTTCCACTATGCTTCCATTGATACCATCCTGGCCAGAAGTGGTAGGATTGAATCATTACAGTTTCTTCCATGGCTTCCACTGACATGGGGAATATGCAGGAGTGGTGTCATTACTATTGGGTGGTAGTTTAAGACCTGACTTTCCATTAGGCTTCCTCTGATAGCACCCTAGGTGGAAGGAATGTATCATTTTCACCTTATAGGGGTGTAAGTCCAGGCTCTACCCAACATCTCTCCTGTCACTGTGATTGGTCACCTCATTATACCTGTAAAGATGAAAGTTCTGACTCCCTATTTAGCCTTTTCCAATAAATACATCCTTCATCCTTGCATGTGTGTGTGTGTGTGTGTGTGTGTGTATGTATGTATATGTATGTAAGGGGAGAGTTTGGGGCACCTTGTTATCGACTGTCAAGTGTTAAAGTCTAGGCTTCCTTCTTGGTCTTGCTGATGAGAGTAGAGTTGAGGGCCAAAGTCTTACTCTGTAGTGTTTACTAGTATAGTTTGCTTATTTCCTAAAAATTTCCTGCCTTACTCGGCAGCCCCTCAGCTTGTCTTTTAGATAAATTGTTGTTTTGGAGGGCTCTTCCTGTCTGTGATTGTTGTCATTTCCAGGTTACTGGCTTTTCCATCTCCATGGACACCACAGGATGGGGGCTGAATATTACCATCTGTAATGATGAAAGTCTCCACTCCCTTTCTTCCCTGACACCACCTAGCATGGATGTTGGAGTAGTCCATGTATTCTGATGAAGGGGAATCTAAACTCCTCACTCAGACTTTGTTGAAATCTTCTGTGCTGTTTGTCTAAACATGGTGTCATGGTGGACTGCCCCTTTCCTGGCACTTTGTCTAGACTGACCTGTGTTTGTTGCCATTTTTTGATTTATCTACTTGTCTAGTGTCAAGTGTAAGATGAATGAGGCAAAAAGAAAACTCTGGGAACTCCCCTTACTGTGCCATTACTTGGACTCTAAGCTCCTTCACTGGTCTTCCTCTTCTGCTTATATTTCTGAATCTTGTTTGTTTCATAGATACTCTCCAGGGATTTTAATTGGATTGAAAAAAGCAGAAGTTCACCATTTCTGATTATATACTGAAGGAACAACTGACCAGACTTGCCAATGGATTGAGTGTGGAGTGTGAGGGAAAGAGCAGCATCCACAGTGATCCTTTTTTGTCTTTACCAACTGGAGGGATGCTGCTGCTATTATCAGAGATGCAGAAGACTGAGGTAGACCTGATTTTTAAGAGGAAGCTTTGGTAGTTTCTGGACATGTCAGGTTAAGCTGCCCAGTGCAGACATTATGTCAGTTCTTGGATCACAGGGTCTAGTGTTAAAGGTGGAAATCTGAACAGGCCTTGCCCTTTGGGAGTCATTGTGTGGAGATACATTTAAAGCTATGGAATAAGATGAGACCAGTTGGGGAGTGAGGAGCTCAGGAGACTGAGCTCAAGGATGTTTTACGGTTGAGTTCTTCTCAGAGGAAAGAGTGGCAAGTTTGGTCAAAAGTGCTAAGAGGCAGAGTAAGGAGTGGAGTGTGGTCTGACTTTTAGGTTCAACAGTCTGTCCCCAGCAGTTTTACCTTCTGCTTCCCAAGCTGTGTTTCCTCCTTCTAAGACTCACTACTCTTATTTTCCTTTTAACAGATTACATTATTTTGAACTCTCTTTTTTCTTTCTTCCATCTGTAAATCATAGGATATGAATGATAAACACAAATATTTCTTGATAAATTCCCATGCTGGCATAAGGAATTAGAACCAGTGAATTTATCAGTAATTGGAGCCTTGAGATTTTCAGAGACACCATCACAATTACTTCAAAGCATTTTGCTTCTGTCCTTATTTCTGCTTATTTAAATCTACTAATTTATTAATAGATATATAAAAAAGAAACATTTTCTTTATCTTTTTTAGAGAGCAAGAGAGAGGTAGGAAGGATAGAGGGAGAAGGATAGAGAGAATCTTAAGCAGGCTTCATGCTGGGCAGAGCCCAATCTCACTATCCTGAGATCATGACCTGAGCTGAAGTCAGGAATCAGATGCTTAACTGACTGAGCCACCCAGGGGCCCCAACATCTTAATTTATTTATTAAGCATTACTGATATCACAACAAAATGGCTTACTTCATTTCTTATTACAAGCTCAATGGACTGGAGAGCATATGAGGAACCTCTCCTATGTGCCATCTTTGTGGTAGCCCACCTATTTGACATTATATGTATTGTTCCCTTAGATCTGGTGACAGCACTATGAGGTAGGATTTATTGCTGCCATTTCAAAGCCAAGGAAACTGAGAGTGTTTAGGTTTCTCAACCCCAAGATCATGCTCTGTGGTAAGCTGCCTACATTTCCATAGTAGCCTTCTTGATAACACTGTGGGGGAAATTATGTTTCATTAATCTAGCATGCAATATTTACTTTAAAACAAAATCCATTGGTTGATTAGAGAAGAACTGTTAAGTTCTGTTATTTCACTTTTTAGTTTTGGTACAGAGAGTCAATGTCAGTGTTTCTTTTAACTATTTTTTTTAAGATTTTCTTTATTTATTCATGAGAAACACAGAAAGGCAGAGACATAGGCAGAGGGAGAAGCAGGCTCCACGCAGGGAGCCCGATGCGGGACCAGTCCTGGATCACGACCTGAGCCAAAGTCAAATGCTCAACTACTGAGCCACCCAGGCATCCTGTCTTTAAACTATTTGTTACTCTTTACAAACAAGTTTGGGGGTATAGAAGTAAGATTAAAATGACTTTTAAATTTAATTATTTTAAAATACGATGGATCTTGTGAGTGTTTCTCCTAATACACAAATTTATCCCTTCAGGTCTGTAAGTGGCTAAGGCTATCTTTCACATCCACAGAGCTTTGAATTCAGTATTTTTAAGGGAAGCAATGCATTTTCTGGAAAGCAAAGTGTTAACCTGTTTCCAGAGCAACAGCTGTTGTTATGCAATATGGAGGGTATTTGCTGTAACAGTTTGCTATGTTGGGTAGCTAGAGAGGGAAGTTTTCCAAAGATGTATCCTATCACTGCAAATAAATAAATAAAACCAAATCCCCCACTAGACCATATACGGAGTAGCTATGGGGATGCTATGTTTGATCTTTTCAATGATTTTCTGCTTAAAATGGGCAATTTTGCAGGCTGGTCCTTTCCAGCGGAGACTTGGAAGTTCAATCTATGCAGTTCATTATCAAAGGGAAGTACTGACCATCTACTTGCTGGGGCTCTAACCAGAAGAGCTGGAAGTGACTTCTGAGACTTCTACCTTTTTATCAAGAATCAAACAGAAAATTAGGGAGGCCAGTTAAGTGATTCGCTTCTAAGGGACACACAGCAAATAGTGGGTAGGTTGGTGAGAACTCAAGGCTGCCAGTAGGCTTTCTGCCACATTCCTTCAGATTGACCCCCAGAGGAGGCCAAGTCACTGAAAGATGCCTAGGAGGGGTTTAGGTACTATACTTGGTGAATGCCGACTTTGAACACCAAAGGTCATGTTTCCTGCTAAGTGGAGAAAATACGACTGCCAGTCTGTTCATGAACAAGCAAAGTGGGAACGTTTGTTCTGGAGTAAAATGAGGTGTTGCTGTGCCAGCGGTGCCAGCTGTGTCCCAGCTATCTTGTCTGTCCCCATGCGACTCTCATCTTCACTGGCTGTACTAGCACTCCTTGCATGCGTGGTTGTTATCTCAAACCACGCAGGTCCTTCTACTGAGCTGGCCACGTATTTTTCTAAAGGCATTTGCTGGGAGGGGCAGGCCACTACTTGCCTGTAAAATCTTTCACCACAGCAGTTGGTGATTACTCTCATCTCAATACCTTTATTTTCTTCCTAGAAACTTTGTTGCTTCATGTCTTTTTTTATTCCAATTTCTTGATAAGGTTTTTCCATTTCATTTTCCCCACAAGGCAGGCTAGTTTCCATGAAGTAGTATCAGATTTATTTGGTGGCTTTATCATAGTATATTTTACTCCTTCAGGAAAAAAAAATCAAGAAAATACAAATTTCCATAAGAAAGAAAAGGGAATATGTATTTTTCTGTTTTTATTTTTGTCTTTTTCACTGAAAACCCAGCCCCTATGAACCAGACTGCAAACCTAATGCCAATGTTGGATTACTGACAGATAGAAACTTCGTGTGTACCAAAAGTTTATTTTGATTTAAGTTAATCTGTGATTTTTCATATCATTTGTAGGGAAAGTTTCACATAATATGGGCTGAAAATGTTCCCCTGGAAAATGACAGTATCCTACATGGACTATTGTGATCTGCCTTCTATTTTCTTTCTCTAGCCACTTCCCCTGCCACCAAAGCTTCTTTCTCTCTGTGCCTTCACACTAAGCTTCTTGCACACACCTACTTTCCTGTTTGTTTTTTCTTTGTGCTTTCTGTTCTCTGCCTGCATTTCTTGCATTCCTACCCTCCCTTCTAAGAATTGCCTCCTCCAGGAAGCCTTCCATCAGATGCCAAGGTTGGGCCAAGTTCCCTTGTGTAATATACCATTGATTTCTCTCTTTGCACAGCCAATAGCCATCTGATTGTGTAATTCTTTCCTATTAGACTGTTTGATAACACACGTTGTACTTTCATTCATGTCGTATCACCAGGAAGTGCTTACCTAGCACAGTGCCTGATACAAGGTAGATTTTTTTCAATCAATGTCTAAGTGTAGGTAGATGAAAGAGTGGAATTCAGTTTAGTTGTTAGTTACTTCTTTTGTTGGGTATTTTATGATAAAAATAGAGGGAACATATCAAATCATTTCCTCGCTATTGAATTCCTAAACTAACTTTCCTATACAGAACTAGTAAAAACCACTTTTGAGTCACATCTCTAAGGAAATGCTCTTAGCCATATACTTGCAATATGATAAAAGATCATACAATTCCCTGGATAAATGTGGTGTGTAGGATATTAGAGGTTTATAGAGGCAAATCATCTGAAAGATATGAATATGAAGACTCAGGAGTCCTAGAATACTTACAGTGGAATACTTAAAGTAAGCAAATCTTTGTGATAATTATTTTCTATCATCTGTACAAAAGCTTTGGGCAAGCAGGTTCAAATTTAATGTTCCAAGAAAAGAATATTACAAAAAGTACAAAAGAAGAGTAAAGTGGTCCCAAAAATGTTCTTTTCATACCTGAATATAAAGGATAACAAGGCTTATCTGGTATATATCAGATTTTTTTTTTTGAAGGGACAAAGGGAATGAGGAAATGTATGTCTTCTGGCATTTTTAGAGTCAGGTGGGAAAACTGACACGACTCTGATGTTCTTGATTCATTTCTGTGCACGGGGTACTCAGGAACAGGGAAAGGGCAGTCACATAGTCATCAGTACCCTTGCTTAGTCCCCAACTGTTAATGCCTCATTAGTTGATCTCTCAGCTCTTCTTTTCCAAGTGCCTAAAGTAGGGATTTAGGTAATAAAGACTCCCTAGCCATTGTTGTAATGAGGCTGAGACCATGGATTCCTTCCTGGAATAAGTGAATAAGTTTGCTTCATTTTGTCCCATGGCCATTAAATATAGGCCTTGGCTGTGTAACTTGAGATTTCAGTTGGTACTGAGTGATAAATTACTGACTATTCACTCATTCCTATTTTTATTGACCGTCTAGTACACTCCAGGCATGAAGCTTCCCCTAAGATAAGAATGATAAGCAAGACTGAGACTTTGCCCCAAAAGAGCTCACAATCAAGAATTGGAGGTGGATATATAAAGTGAGCAAGATAGACCAGAGTCCACTAAGTCTGGTGACTGGCAGGTGTCAAGAACACTGACTGAGAAGGAGGGCAGGCACTCTGCTCAGTGTTTCCCTGTGTTAACTCTCTCAGGCCTCTTACAACACCATAATATAGGTATTATTATTATTATTATTATTATTATTATTACATATTGGGGAAGGAAACTAAGGCATAGAGAGGCTTCAGTAACTGCTCAAAGTCACACAAGTAGGGGTGTTTCACCTCTTGAGTCTCGCTCTCTACTTCTAGTGGTTCTAGGGTCTCTTGCCTTTTGGTGGAAATGAGGAAGTAACTCCACTATGTTCCTTCAAGAAAGGAAGGAGCTTGACTGAATCTCAAGGGACAAGTAGGATGCCTTTTTCATTCTAGAAAGGGAAACAGTATTGCAAAAGCCTAGCGGCATAACAGCATTTCCCCCCAGGAAACAGGTAAACTTTCAGCATTTCTGGAGGATCAGGTGAGAGCATCAAAATTGGGAGGGATTTGAACCTGGAAAGCTTCAATGCAGCAATGGCAGTTTATTTGAAAAAACAAACAAACAAACAAAACAATGAAGACAGAAACTATTGGTGCCTGAGACTGAGCTTGGACAGCCCTGAGTTCAAATCTTGACCTTGTCATTTACTGGCTGTTTAATTTTTGGAACTTAACCTCTCCAGCCCTATGATAAACTACAGAGTAGGGATTGTTGTGATGACAGAGGAAAAAAAAAACCCTGGAAAGGCTGAGCCATTCTGTGGCATGCAGCATCTTTGCAATCATGTTGGCAGCTCCAGAGAGACCCAAGAGTCCAGTGGTCCTCCACCTGGCTGCGTATTTCTTTCTCCTTAGGGAGCTTTAAAAAATACAATTGCATGTGCCCACCCTGAGAGATTCTCACCTAATTGGTCTCGGTTGGAATCCTGGCTTGGGTATGATATTAAAATCCTCCAGGCTACTCTGATGCTTAGGCAGGGATGGAGGCTTCTAGTCTAGGCCCTCTGATGCAGCAAGGGTCAGAGGAAGACCTTGGAGCTGGAGGTTAATCTGGTCCTCTGTTTTAGGATCTGAGTGTCGTTGTACATGATACCTCTCTAGGGAAGGAAAAAACCTTGTTCTATCCCCTTAGGTTCAGTGAGTGTGGCCCTGCAAATTAGACTATAAAACAAAACAAAGCAAAAAGATGTAGATGAGAAAAAGTTTATTAGTATTATATGCATATATGGAGGCCTTCATAGAAAAACGAAGAATCAAAGAAGCAGATAGGCCTGAGAGCTTATTTATCAAAGCCTTTTTAACAAAGAACAGTGAATGTGGTGATGTGACAAGACAGAGGAGAAAGGGGTTTGGGCTCAGGGTGGCAAACCGGGAAAGTGACTGGGGAATATATGGGGGAAGTAGTGGGCAGTAAGGGTATTTTAGCAGATTTGTTCAATGACCCACCTTGGTGCCGACTAGCTGTCTCCTTTATGGCCATAAAACTCCCCTAGAGAAGTAGACTTGTGGCAGTCCTCATTTCTCAAAAGTTTCTGCTTTTGGTCAGATAAGGAAAGTTTTCTTTCTGCATTCACTGATTTGATTCCAGGTCAAAGTAATCTTACCCAGGTGGCATATTTTGGGGTGACACATTCTAATCCTCCTTTGCCTCACCTCTGAGTGCCTGGAGTTCCTCACTCCTGTGGCCTTGAGTCTGCCGGCTGTTTCTGTGATCAAGCTGCACTGTACTAGTAGCCCTGTTATCACAGTCACCATCACTTCTACCTCTAATACTGCAAAGTGCAGCACCCAGCAAACCTCCCTCCCTACCCCCCAAGATCGTTAGGAGGAGAAACGAGATAGTGACCATGGATGCACTCTCAAGCCTGGAAAGCTCTTGAGGCCATGTGAAGAAACCCATGCTTCTCCTGCGTCAGGGACTTTGCCAAGGTCACAGCCAGCAGGGAAGGTGAGGCCTCTGCCCCTCCTACCCAAGACACTCCTTCCTCTCAGCTATTCCTTCACTGCCTGTGTTTATAGTAGGGAGGTAAATAAACTCCATCAGGCCTTTCAATGTTCTTTTTGTTCTGAAAAAAATCAATGGACCATGCAGAGCACGTGACTTGGCTTGGCACGTCCACAGTTGCGGAGCTCAGACGCGGACACACTGTACAGCCTGTCCTTCTGCTTTGGTGAAGGCATGACTGTATTTTTAGACCTGCCCAACGCTGCCAAGACAAGTAGTGTATGGAGATGCAGGACAGGCTTGCTGGCCTGTGTAACAGAAGCGTCTTGCCTAAAGCTACGGCAACATATGCTGGAGGTTCTCATTTGCTGCTGAGGATGGTGGAGGGGGGTGGCGTGTTTTGTTTTGGCTTCTCATAAAACATTTTATAGCACTTCACACTGTGTGCTTGAGGATGTGTCGAAACATAGGATTAGCTTTATGAACTAGCTTTGTGAGGTGTCTGAGGCAAGATAGCAAGTTTTGAAAAAATGAATAACACTTAAGTTTATCTTTAAACTGCAAATACAATATTTACATTTTTATATACACAATAAAATAATTTATCAAAACACTACGAATTTGGAATTGTGATCATTTGGGTTGACTTTTTCCCTCTGTACTCTGTATGGAAGATTTGTTGTGTACATTATAATATCACAAAAACAAGAGGAGATTTGTTAATATCTTAACCGAACAAACTGTTCTGGCATTCAAATGAAAAATCTATGAAGACAGGCTTTATTCTTGCTGGTTTCTCACCTCCTGTGACAACAGCTTATCACTAAAGCTGATTTTGTCTCTGTCCTGACTTCCTGGCTTTAGGCCCCACTTGGGTGTTACTATAATAACTACCTGACTAGTTTTCCCGCCCACGTTCTGTTCTTTTTCCTGCCAGTTGATTCTCTGGACAGCGATGGGAGTGGTATTCTGGTACAAATGTGGCTATGATTTCTGGTAACTGACCTTCAGGGGTTCCCCAGGACCAGTATGATAAGGACCAACTCTTTCAGGGTGGCACATGAGGCCATGACTACCCTTCCCTCTTCTTTTCTGGCCCCTTCATCCACATGGGAGGCAGCTGCAGGGAGCTGGTTTCTATTTCCCGATCCATGGAACTCTTGCCTACTCCAATTGGATTGACCTTCCTCCTGCCTTCCAATAGTCCAACTCTATTCAGAACTGTAGGGCTTTACTCACTACCATTCAACCCTGAAATAGTGGATTCTCAGGGCAGGAGTCCATCCAGCTCCATGATTTGCTGTGCATACCTTGGCTGGGGCACCTACCACAGCGTTAAACTTACTTGTTTTCTCCTCACTAGACTGAACTTGTGAGGGTAAGGATCATGTCTTACTCTGGCAGTGTTTGGTGCCTAGAGAGCTATCAAAGTATGTTTGTTAAATTAAGTGACTTACGGTTGTTAACCATGTACCCATTTGCCAAGCAAGCCTGGCAGGGTCTCTTTTTGCAGTCTCTTGGGAGACACTGCCTTGAGTTGCTGGATGGATGTGAATGGCTGGGAATGGGTCTTCTTATAAAATAACCCAGGGTTAAAACTTCAGGCTGCTTCTACCCATCATCAAAATTAATGAGTTTTAGTGCATGTTTATTACATTTTCAGTGGAAATTTTCCAAACTTGTGGATGGAATTCAGAGCAGATGCCAATTCTGCCATTAGCTTCCTGTCTGCGGTCGGTGGTAATCTGCATACATGCATAATCTGCATACATGTCCACATGCACACACACACTCACACTCACACCTAGGCACACATATTGATGTATACAATTCATAGTCTGCTTTATTTCATGGCCTTCATTGTCCTACAGTTTGGGATGATTTTTATGTTTCCTTCTTGAAGGATGCTTAATAGATGTCTCCCAACACTTCCTAATTATGTCTTTTTGGAATTTGACTTTTTAGGTATATCCAAGATATAAGCTCCTTTTGATGTATGTTTCAGTCCGAAATTTGGATTTTCAAAGTGGTTAATACTCTTTATGTTAGTACTTTTTATGAGTAAAATGCATTGTGAACATTTTTCATTCCGTATACACTCTTATTTAACAAACTAGACAATCTCTAATGACTTGATATGTCTTTTTTGCCATTAAAAAGCAACAGGATAGTCCTGAAATGAAAACTTCAGGACTAAAACTAATGAAAACTGAAAAAGAAAATAACTGTATACTAGTGAAAATATTATAAAATTATAAAAATATGAAGTGACATACTTGCATGGAATATACTGATAGGCCGTTTCAGGATATCCTGGGTAAAAGCTTAATCTATTTAGGAAAATAAACTCTAGAAGAACCATTTCTATAACATCTGTTGTTAGACTAATTACTACTCATCCTCATTACAACACTCGAGCAAGGAGCACTTTGTCAGGTCAATTCACCAATTTATTTAGAATCAACAGAACTTCATTGCTTTAAAAGTAGTCATTAATTCTGGCCTTTCACAGATTCAGATGACGCTTTTCTTTAATTAATCCAAATTGTGATAATATAGATTACATGTGAATCTATTTACATTGTAAATCTTGCCTCGTGTTCTAATAGGAATTAATGGAAATCCAATATTGTGTAAGTTAAGCACTGACTTGTAATTAATGGTACAAATGGATTTTTGGAGATGATGTCACTTGGCATGGTCCAAAGATTTCAAAGACGAAATTTCGCAGTTTTAATGGGCTCATATAAGGAATAAGGAAACAAATCAGTGTTCTCTGAGATAAATTCACAATCTAGGGGTCTTAATACAAACCACTAACCAAACAAAAACATCCTCCCTGACAAAATTTCAAAGGTGTAGATATACTAGAACTGAAAGCTTGTCCCCATCCTAGATCCATGAGGTTAGTAGATATCTTTTGTGTGTGAACTACATTGTTCACAAGGACATTTTATTACAGAGTGAGTAGTAATTTATAAGAGTAATAGCAAATGTATGTGAGTACTTAACTGCATGCAGCTACTTTTCTTATATATTCTCAATTCTTTCTATAAGCTTATGTGACAGATACTGTTTTCCATCTTAGAAAACTAAGGTCTGTCAGAGTCACACAATTAGTGGGACGGCCCAATATCATGCAGACTCTCAAAACACATATACTTAATTCACTTTATGTAGAGGATTCTCTGATTGCCTCAGTCTCATGTCAGACGGTGAAAGAACTCTACCCAATTCCATAAGATGATTCCTAATTGGGAGTGAACATTTTAATTTTGGAATCAAAGTGTCTCATATATTTGAAGTAGGTAATATAATTAGCTAAGGAACAGGAAGTTCCAAAAAATTTTGAGATAAACTTGAAGTTAACACACTTTTGAATGCTGAGGGACAAGCAGAAAAATAAATCACACAGTCACCGCAATAAGGAATCACTCTCTTGGAAGCGATTTCCGTATGGTCACACCTCTTCAGGGAACAACTTCCTCCTTCCCTTAAATACAGATCTGTCGCTCCTGCCTTTTACAGGGGACTCAGAATCAAAAGTCAGGCTATTCTGTTAGAGCAAATGACAGGACGGGAACTGGTAGCTGTCAGGAGCGACAGCAGCTCCGAGGAGCATCCATCCACATTTCTATTTTGCTCCTTTTCTCTCCCTCACCAGGTACTTTCTTTCCTTTGAGTCCCTCAGCTTTTCTCTGTGGAGAGGCGTGTCCTGCTGTTTCTGTCCTCTCTGTGGCCTGATTTGTAATGCCTGCTCTCCTGCCTGCATACGGCTCTTCTGGATTTTTAAACTTCAGCCCTGCTACTAATCGCCTCATGTTTCCAGTTGTCCAGGTTTCCAGGGATCACAATGATGGGCCCAACTCATCTTTACAAAACGTAGGTCATAAGACATGGGCCAGAGGTCACCCTATTTGAGCTGTCTTTGTGTTAGGTATCTGACCCTATTTGCTTGTATTTTGAGTATTTAGGAGTAGAGTCACATGTTATGGCCACTGCCTTCTTAGAGGTTAGCAGACAAGGAAACTTCCCATGGGAGACAGTATGTCAAACACAACTTCTCTATTGCACTGTGTGCAGGAATCTAAAGGGATTTCCAGACATCGATGGTATATAAAAGCAGTGTTTAAGGCTCTCTGAGGGAAGTAATTCACTTTCCTATTACTGAACACAGTACCACATGCTGTGTAGTGTTCATGCAATTTAAATAATAATGTAAATGAAAGCAACCACAAAATAAATGTCATTCTTTGATTTCTTATTGTATGTCACACACTTCACATACATTATTACTAACTCTTCTAATAACTCTAAAGGAGGTATACAAACATCTGTATTTTACAAAAGAGAGAGAGGTTCAGGAAGCTTAAGTAACTGGTCCAAGGTTATACCACATGTAAATGGTAAAGAAGTTACTCTGATTCTAGAGTATCTGATTCTAACCTTCATGTCTTTATCGTACTGTGCTGACAATATATTTTTGTATTTCAAGAGGCAGGAATATTTTAAAGAAATTAAGATGAGAAAAAATAGTAGGCTATATTTATGCAGATATTCACCTTTACTGTTTCTCTTCCTTTATTCGTGAAGTTTCAAGAGTACCCTGGTGTCATTTCTTTCAACCTAAAGAAATTCCTTTTCCTATGTCTTTATGGAACAGGTTTGCTTTGATAAATTCTGTCTTCCTCCTTGAGAAATGGCTTTTTTTCATCTTCATCCCTCAAAGATATTTTCACTAGAAGGAGAATTTGAGGTTGATAGTTCTTTTCTTTTGTCATCTTAAAAATGGCCTCCATCATATCTGATGAGAAAATGTGGTCCTCGGGATTGTTGTTTCCCTGGATTTAATATATCACCCGACCCCAACCGCCAGTGACTACTTTCAAAACTTTTTCTTTATCTGTGGTTTTCAGTAATTTTATTAATATGTGTCTGGGCTGATTTTTTTTGGTTTATGTTCTTCAGAGTTTGTTGAGTTCTTGTATCTATAAATTTATCTTTCAGCAAAGCTTGGAATTTTCCAGACATTATTTCTATGTATGTTCGCTCTGTACCAATATGGTCTGTCTCTGCCTTAGGGGCTTCAGTGACACAAATGTGACATCTTTTGACATTGTCTCTCACGTCTCTGAGAGTCTAGCCATTTTTTATTTCAATTTCATTTCTTTCTGTTGTTCAGATTATATAATTTCTACCGTTCTCACCTCAAGTTCACTTGTCTTTCTCATCTCCATTCTGCTATTGTGCTCATTTCATGGATTTTAAGTTTCAGATATTATATTTTTCACTTCAGTTTAGTTCTTTTTTAATAGACTCTATTTCTAAGAATTTCTGTCATTTATTCATTTCAAGAATGTTCACCTTAGTTCATAGAAAATGGTTCTAGTAGCTGCTTTAAAGTCTGTGTAATAATTCACACATTTGAACCATCTTTGGGTTGGCATCTGCTGATTGCTCATTTGCTCATTCCTTTGATATTAGTCAGATTTTCATGGTTGTTAGTATATCAAATAATATTGGATTCTAACCTAGACATTTTGAATATTATATCGTTAGACTTGGCATACTGTGAAAATTCTCTGGAGAATATTGATTTGTTGTTTGAACAGGCAAACCACCTGTGCGATCTGTCCTTTTCTTTTGTGATAGTCATGTCAAGATCAGTTCACTTTTCAATGCATTTGCCATGCTGTTTGGGTCTGCCTGGGGCTTGTATATCACTCAGGGTTTATTCTGGTACTTGGGTGATTTTTATACTGTAATTTAGTTCTCAAAACCATCATTGTACTTCTTTGGGCATTTTCTGGGCATGTACAACTTGGAGCATGAACTCATCACTTGTGAAGGATCAAACACAGATTAGAGATTCTCTTCTCTGGCTCTCTCTCTTGTCTGTGGGGTTTCTTCTACTCCTCAGGCTTCTAGGGCCCACTTTTCCAGTTTTTATGGATGGGAAGATGAGTTTCTCAGAGTTGGCCTCCTGGGCCATGGCCCAGTTTCATGCAATGCAGTGAAAGAAAGAGGAAACCCATAGCAGTGGTTCCTTCACCCTTTGCAAACTGGGGAGGGAGGGGTGTCCCTTTTTCTGCTTCTTTTTTTTTTTAAGATTTTTTTTTGAGAGAGAGAGAAAGAGAGAGAGAGAACACATGAGTGGGAAGAAGGGGCAGAGGGAGAGAATCTTCAAGCAGACTCCTCGCTGAGCGTAGAGCCTGATGCAGGGGGAGTGGATGTGGGGCTCAATCCCACAACCCAAGATTATGACCGGAGCCAAAGCCAGGAGTCAGTCACTCAACCCACTGAACCACCCAAGCACCCCATTTTTCTGCTTCTTATAGCCAAAATGTTGAATCATCATTTGGGATCTTAAGTGTCCATTCCCCACCCCCCACGCCCGGGGTAGAAGTGTAGATTTACTTTTGAGGCCTTGAGGCCTGCCTGGGAAAATAAAAAGAGAAAATTCAACACAAGGACTTTCCCCATACTCTGGCTTATAGGGACCCAACCCCCTTTCCTGTTGATCTAGCCAGAATAATAATCTTAACTCCAGGTTTTTTGTTTTTGTTTTGCTGTTTGCACCTTTTATAAAGTTCCCAATTTGGCTTGCCTTCAGGCCAAATCCAGAAGGAGAAAAAAAGGAAATACTCTGAAAACTCTTTGTAGCCAATTTTATCTTTCCTTAAGGTTTGACTTCTCTCCTGAATACACTTGCTGTTGTTTACTTTTCAGACTCCTCAGGTGGTTGTTTGCCATGTGTGTCCACATTTTAGTTGTGGTCAGGGGAGCAACAGAATGGGCTCCTTATTCCTTATTCCGTGGACTGGCTCTTTTTTTTTTTAATTGTTATTTATTTATGATAGTCACAGAGAGAGAGAGAGAGAGAGAGAGAGAGAGGCAGAGAGAGAAGCAGGCTCCATGCACCGGGAGCCCGACGTGGGATTCGATCCCTGGTCTTCAGGATCGCGCCCTGGGCCAAAGGCAGGCGCTAAACCGCTGCGCCACCCAGGGATCCCCCGTGGACTGGCTCTTAATCATGTTTTCACCCCTAGCACTTGCCACAGAACCTACCACATAATAGACATTTAGGTAAACGAAGGGAATACAAGTGTAAAATGTGTGGCTCACCAATGTGCAGGAAATCTTTTCTGTGTATGTGAATGAAAATGTAAAATGTGAAGCTTGCCAATTCTCTAGCAAATTCTGATAGGACCCGGATGGCACGTGTTTGGCTCACTGTCTGCCACTCTTCCCACGCTCAAATATGATCAGTATTCCTTCACTGCTTGGCACCCTGCAGAGCCTGAAAGCAGCCATAGAATATTCCTAGCACTGCAAACCTGGAAGCCACTGTCAAGTGAACAGCATGGGCATGCGGGGTACAAGCCGGTCTTTTACTCCTGTCTTTCAGATGTGTCCACACAACATTTCCAGCCTTCCTTTCCCATTTAAATGCAGTGCTTCCTCCCTACAAATTTCCATCTTGCCATAGTCTTTGCTTTAAGATTCCAGCTGATGGGCACATTTCTTTCTTTGCCAGGTGGGCTTGTGGAGAAAAATCATTTTTTGCTTTCTCATATAAAGCCTATGTTTTCATTAAAAAATGTAATTTGACTAATGTATTTTATGGAGCTTTCCCTCATTTACACCAAAAGGAACTTATTTTAGTGTTGTAGCCCTTGGGAAATGATGAATTTGTTTAATAGATCAGTAATTATCCCATTCAAAAATGATCATTAGACTTCCTCTTTATTTGATTACTATGTATCACCAAACCCACAATCCGTTTATCACCAGCTGCATCCATTAATTCAGTCTTGTTGGTCCATGCATAAGAGACCACTCTAACTTCTCGCTTCTCATTTTGAGTCTTTCTAAGAAAAATATTGGTGGAAAGTAGTATGCCTTAAATATATCTGATTTAAAATCTCAGTCTGTACGAACTTTTATTTTTTGTTTTGTTTGACATTTTTATTACCTGAAGACTATTTTCCAATAAAGTCACAGTCTAAACAGAAGTATACTTTTTTATTAGGGAATTGGGGTGATTATTAGCTCCTAGGGGGTGATAGTGATTGTAAGAAGCAGTGTTGGTAAATGTGAATGCCTTTTCATGTCGTTGTACGTTTGGTATGAAACACCTACCTGTGACTCAACTAGGTACGGACTCAGGGTAACTCTTTCCAGAATGTTAGAACATCTCCACTTCTAAAATGGAAAATATATTCAGAAAATGAGCTCCCAGATTGTCCTGGGAGTGTGTGGGGTACAAATAACAAGCATGAGTGAATTGAAGGTTGACATCACTAAGTATAGAGTTATCTAATAAGATTTCCTTTGGATCATAATCCAGGATTATGGCGTGGGATTCTAACTTGCTATGGCTAAAATCAGAACAATAAAGTGGAAAGAAACTGACTGGTACAGTCTAAGTGGGGTTCACAATCTAAATGCGTTTTTCTTTTCTCCTTTTCCCCCTGGGGTTTCCAGTTTACCGTGGTTTCTGGGCAGTCCTGATGCTTCTGGGCGTCATCGCTGTGGTGACTGCGAGCTTTCTGATCATCTGTGCAGCCCCTTTCACAAGTCACGTTCTCTATAAGGCTGGTGGAGGCGGGTACATCGCTGCAGGTATGTGCAGGGCAAAAAGTGTGATTTCCAGCCATGTTTTTCTCCATATCCTCACATTTTCCTTTTCTAGTTTCAGATTTCAGGCCTCTACTAGGAGTAATACAATGATGTTCATATGCAGTATTGTTTGAGTGCCCACTGTATGCAGACCCTCCTCCAGGGACTTAGCATTTCCTGTGTGCTCCACAGCATTTGCTCACTGTATCCACGTTGTAGGATGACAGCACAGGAAGGGAAAGTTCTGTTCCTTAATCTCTCTTAACCTGTTTCTTTTCTATCCGTAAAATGGGTTCATAACATGTCTTTCTGTAACATCAGGATATGTGTGAACTTTTCTGTGCATTCTTAAAAAGATAGCCCCATGATGATAATTACAAACTGGCATGATTTATTTATCACAGGTAAAAAAAGAAAAACATCTCTTTCTACAATGTCATCATTCACTTTTTTAAATTGTGGTTCATGTGCGTTATCAAAACACATTCTGTCCTTGGCAAAACCTGCATTTGTTTTAGTCAGCGTTCCAACTAGTCTTTTTAATCCTGCTACAGTGATCTTAGTAAAAATAGAAAAATAATCGACTAGGTGTATCTTGTGAATGTTAAGTGTCCTTCATTTAATTGGGAAGTAAAAGCCAGAACATTAATCTGAAAACATATAAGCACAGATGATTTGTAAAGGTAACAGTTTTAGAAAATGAGACGAACTTCACTATGACTAAGACCACATTGTACATGACTATGCTATTTTATAGCATCAAATCAGAAGGACAAAGTGTTTCTGTATGAAATGGTAGCGACAGGAAAGAAATAGAATAGATAGCGTTGTTCTCTTTAAATCATTGCAAAGACAGCTCCTGATATTGTCCGTCATCATTTAATTGATGGCCAATTAACAGTTCCTTGAAGCAGACCTAGTCCATAATATTGTGCTTAATTCTGTAGAGGGAATAAAAAAGAATAATCAGATATGGATCCTCTGTCCAAAGAGTTCAAAAAAGAAAAAAAAAACCCACCCAACCCAAACCCACCCTGTGAATAAGAGTCCTGTTTAACCCATTCTGTCATTCTTTTGTCTTTTATTCACTTCTTTCCTCACTAGTTTTCCAAGGACCTTGTTTTCAAGGGCCTGGGTTTACCTACGAAATTTATCATTTTAACGTATATAATGCAGTATAAAAATGTATTTTTAGTACATTTCCAGAGTTGTGCAAATATTACCACTCTCTGATTCCGGAATATTTTTTATTACCTCACAAAGAGACCTCATTGTCTCCTCTCCTTTCCTCCCCTTGGGCTTGAGTCAACACTCATCTACTTTCTTCTTTTTTTAAAAAAAAAAAAAACAAAAACGATTTTATGTATTTATTTATGAGAGACACAGGCAGAGGAGAAGCAGCCTCCAGGCCAGAAGCCCGATGCAGGACTCAATCCCAGGACTCAATCCCGGGACTCTGGGATCACACCCTGAGTCAAAGGCAGACACTCAACCGCTGAGCCACCCAGGCTCCCAACACTCATCTACTTTCTATCTTTTTGGGTTTATTCTGGAGATTTCATATTAATGGATTCATACAATGTGTGGCCTTTTGTATCAGGCTTCTTTCACTTCAATCTCAATTTATAATCGTCTTCTTTAATTAATAATTCCATAAGACCAAACCCCTTATATGCCATAAAACTGAACATTTCTGAGCCAAATAGTTTTTCCTCCTGCAAACCACATTCTACCTTTACTTTGTTCAAAGGTCTTGTGAAGGTACATTGTTTTCCATGGTTTTCCCAGAAACAAGAGCTGTCTGCTAGAGTGTATAAATATTTGTTTCTTCTCATTCCTTACCTTTCTTTATAAATCTTTCCCAAAAAGGAAATATATACAGTTGACCCTGGAATATGGGTTTGAACTGATGCGTCCACTTAAACACAATTTTTAAAATAAAAACAGTACAATCCTGTGAATCTATTTTTTCTTTCTTATATTTTTATTAATAACATTTTATTTTCTTTTCTTAGCTTAATTTATTGTAAGAATATAGTATATAATACAATATATAGTGTTAATTGACTGTTATCAATGAGACTTCTCTGGTCAACAGTAGGCTCTTAGTCTTAGGGGAGTCAAAAGTTACAGGGAAATTTTTAACTACAATTAAGTCTTTGTGATATCAAAAGTTATAGGCAGGGCAGCCCGGGTGGCTCAGCAGTTTAGCGCCACTTTCAGCCCAGGGCATGATCCTGGAGACCCAGGATCGAGTCCCATGTTGGGCTCTCTGCATGGTGCCTGCTTCTCTCTCTGCCTATGTCTCTGCATCTCTCTCTCTCTCTGTGTCTCTCTCATGAATAAATAAATAAAATCTTAAAAAAAGTTATAGGCAAAAAAAAGTTACAGGCAAATTTTCAATTATTGTTAAGTTTTTGGGGAGTTAAGATATTTGTTTTTTATTTATTTATTTATTTATGATAGTCACAGAGAGAGAGAGAGAGAGAGAGAGAGAGAGAGGCAGAGACACAGGCAGAGGGAGATGCAACCTCCATGCACCGGGAGCCCGACGTGGGATTCGATCCTGGGTCTCCAGTATCACGCCCTGGGTCAAAGGCAGGTGCCAAACCGCTGCGCCACTCAGGGATCCCGAGTTAAGATATTTGTAGGCAGATTTTCAACTTCATAAGGTCAGTGCTCCTAACCCTACAGTGTTCAAAGGTCAACTGTAATAGTGTGAGTTTAGTATACATTATGGACAGCACAGTTGTTTTAAACTCAGAAACACTCTGATTTTTGGCTTAGTCTGATCAAAGAATTGTGTGTCCCTGTGTGTGTTTAGTGTTTTTGAAAAAAAAATGTTGGTCATTTTTAAATTGTGCAAGAAGGTAGTATATCCAAATAATTACATTTGGCTGAGAACTCTGTAGGAGGATAAAGTATTTAGTTTGTACTCACATGCCTGTGACCAGTGAGGTTCTTTTTTTTTTTTTTTTTTTTTTTTGAGAATCTTTGCTCTGTGTGGGTATGGGGCTGGGGTTCTCCTTGCTCAGGTCTTCATGTAAAAGGCCCCTGGGAACTGAGAGGTGTCCATGATATTCTGGGACCCATTCTGAAAACAACCAAACTGGACAATTATGAGGACACTTCCTTTCAAACTTGACTTTTAATTTCCTTCATGGCAGATTTCTTTGTTTGTGTAGGGCCATTTGTTTCCAAAGAACAGAGAGAGAAATTCTGTAGGATGAGACAAAATTAGCTTGGGCAGAAAAGGTGATATTCTCAGGAATAACTGAAGTTTACAGTCTAGTGGCAGTTTTTACAGTGAAACAACTCTATAAGGTGGTTATGGGGCCAATAAATCATTCTTTTATTTATTTATTTTTTTTCAATAAATCATTCTTAAGTTTCAGTACTTATTGATAGAAGAATTTAAAAAATCTTTTCATTGTTTATTATTAAGATTCTCAGGTAATATTAATAAGCAACTTATCCTTTCAGAATCAAAGTTGGAAACTTATATGCTATATGAACACTTGGAAAATATATAGTAAACACTAGGTTTTTCGGCCAGCCAAATTTTTGTGTATCACATTTAGTATGCAACTATGCACATAGTCAATGAGTTAAACTGAACTGAACTTAGAATGCTTTCTTTGTTTAGATTTTATATTTTCAAAATGAAGGGATCTCGTTTTATGTGTCTGGTACTCTAGAATCTCTTTGTTTTTTATGGCTTGCCTTGTCATTCCCTGCCTAACTGAGCTCCCATGCTGCCCTGTGCCAACGCTCTGTGCTGTGCTGGGCAGTTAGGAACAGGTGCAGCTTGGGCCTGGGGTTGCCGTGGCAGCTTTATCAATGCCACAAACAAGATTGCACACTCTCTCTTTATTTGGACAGATGGCTTTAGGATGGGGAATAGCCAAATTCCAAATGGCCAATGCTGGGTGTGTGCATGTATGAAGTCTCTTTGGCATTAGTAAGAAGACTGTTTTTGGGCATTCCATGCATGACTGAGTCATGCTGATGTCACAGTTGTCGGTATGAGTAAGGGGAGGGGTCCATGGTATTCCTCTTGCTCTGTCAACAAGCTTAGAGCAAAGTTTGGAGGACATATGTTGCCACTCCTTGCAGTTGGGCAGATTCCTCTTCAATCAGGCTAAGCCATGTGTTCCCCGAGGAGGTTCAGTTCTGGAACAAGTGCATGGTAATCATCAGGATGTTATAACACCAAACCTATTTCAGTGAATCTCATCGCACACTCTATAAAACCTAAGCAAATTCTGAAATTTGTTTTAATGTGGACTCCCAGAGGACTTTCCAGTCCAAAGGGGCTGACACTTGTCTTCTCCTAGTTCTTTGATATTGGAGGTGATAAGAAAGATGCAGGAGAAATTAGAATGGGTGAGCATACCACTATAAAACATTTAAGTTATATGGAGGAAATTAAACATAGCTGAATATTCCTAGTGCCTGGGCAAAGCAACATCAATACAGGAATTGCTGTGCATAAGTAAGACTTCTAAGTGTACAGGAAAGAATAATGATGTGATCTGGAAGTTCCGGGATACTGACATTACTAGGTAATAAGCCGTAAAAACTTGAAATCAGTATTTCCCAGCATATTAGGGTACAAATATTTTTCTTTTGTAATTGAAATAGCCTTTTCCTGAGTGACAAAGTGAGATTACATTTTTCTGCTGAATGTAGTGCCAGACAGAGTCCCTCCTGGGTTGAGGTGCCTGAAAGGCTTCTGAATCTCAACTAAGTCCCTTGTGAGACCCTCAAGTTGGTGAGACTACACAGACATCTTGTAAGCCAGAGGAAGATAGCAGCCTTTATTCTAGACTCAGGATGCATTAATGGAAGCAAAGGGTACCTCTGCTGTGTAATTAGCCCTTTGGAACAATTAGTTAGTTCTTTGGCGGCAAAGCAGTGGTTTGACTCCTGCCCCACTCTGTGACCACAGAGTATACTCCTTGCCCAGAAGGCTGTTGCTCAAGCCATTACTGGTCACCAGGGATACAAGCTGAGTGATTTGGGGTGAATTTAAAAATGTTCTGCCATGTGGGACAAACTGTCTGAAGCACATCCTTCCATGACCCCTCCCTGCTCGCTTTGGATCTGGAGGACAGTGCTTTCTGAAACTATGGTGATGTGAACCCTCTTAAAAAAAGTAGAATAAAAAAATAGAATAAAAAAAAAGTAGAATAGAAAAGGTGAGCGGTAATGACAGGAATATAAAAATCTGACTACAAAATATAATATAAACTATTGAATCAGAATTAAATTGGATTTGTGGTTTGTTTTCCTTTTCTTTCAAAAGATCAATGGAATTTGTAGTAGCTCATCAGTAAACCATATTTATTTCTATATGAGATAAAATAGGTGTGGTGATGAAAACTACAAGATACTTTTTCACCTTAATCCTAGAAAAAAAAAAAAAAGACACAGCAGCCAAGGGACATATTTTAGATGTTCTTTTTTTTGTTGTTGTTGTTGAAACTGAACACATGGCTTCCAGGAAGAATTCAGTGTCGTACCTTGCTCCTCACATCTTCCTCCAGATAAAGTAGAGCAAGAGAAGAATATGCAGAGGAAACAGAAGACCATGAGCAGGAAGGGATTAGGGAAGAACTGCTGACAGCCTAGAGGCAGGCATTCTAAACTTACAGGCACACGCATCTCCCTACTTGCACCTGCTGTCTCCATGTCTATATAGTGAGAGATCCAGGCTATAAACAGCCGCTTACACGGCCAAGCAAAGGGGCCTCTCTATTAGCAGAACAGGCCTGGAAGGCCTGTGAATGCTTGCCAGAATGGCTTTTCTAAAGCTTCTGTGTCTTTCTTAGTGCACCAAAAGTAGGCTTTCGGGAGAAAACCACAACATAACCTCCCAATGGGGAACAGAATATTTCACCAAAGTCCAGGACTTAACATTTCATTCATAGGTCTGTTCTGTTGGAGGTACGTGACAGAAACAAAGGCGTGACTCATTATAACTGGAAGTAACTGATACGTGAGCCAAATGTGCTTGTTGTACTAGGATTCCTGTCTCCGATTTTTATGACACACAAAACAGCAGCTTGGATTTACTTCTCTTTTGCTCAGTCCAAAACCTTTGTACACTAGATGTGCTTTCTGAGTACTTCTGGAAGAACCAGTCACTCTTATGTTTCTAAAATTACTTGCTTCATGCCCTGGCTTTGTGCCTTTGGTTGCCATATTTGGTAATTTGTTCAGGAAAAGCATTGTTTTGGATATTGATAATATAATAATGTGGGAAGGCCTCCTTTCAAATTTTGATGTGGAATTTTAATGACCTCAATATGTCACTTCATAGAAATGTCAAGTGCTAGAATAAATCAGTGTTGGTCAATATTAAAGAGGAAAGAGCTCTGAAGAATTTTCATTTACAAAAATACTTTAAGGCATATAACTTTTCTTTCTCAGATACTTCTTTGAAAGTTTATTTTTCCCCACATTGCTATTAGTTGGTATGTGTGTAACGGGCTGTTAGGATCAGACTTGTCCCCACTCAGTGTTGAACGGGGCACCAGTATGATAGGATGTATGATGCAACAGTGAAGAGGCAGGTTCCCAGAGGAAGAATTCAGAGGGCATGAGTGAGGCCCAGTTTTGTGAGTTTCTAATACCTCAGTCAAATGAAGGCTGGAGAAGGGATGAGGAATGTGAAGAAGAGACGCAGAGTGGTTGCGTAGAGAGACCTGTGCTCCTAAGTCTTTACTTTGACCTGGGCTGGTTGTGCATATGTGTCCTTATGGGAGACATTTGAGAGGACGGTCCAGCCCTTGCCCAGATGAATCTAGGGTATGAGAGGTCAGCTCAGTAACAGCTTTAGTAGGACTTTTTGGAAAACCTTGAACTGCAAACATGAATGAATGGTCCCCATTCCCCTTTAAAAATGTATTTGTGTGGTTCTTCTGAGAACTAGAGCTGTAGGCCTACAAAAGAATGCCTTTACTCACATGATATTTTATTATAGGATATAATTAATCTCCACACTGAAAGGGAGTTTTCAGATGTGTAGTACGACAAGATTCGTTCTGGTTTATAAACGGCATATCTAGTTTGGGGTTAGTTTTTGGTACGGTGGAAAGGCAGAATGAATTTCCATCTGCTTCATTCTGCTTTTTTAAAGTATGTGTATCATTAACATCTACTATTAACTTAGTTCTGCAAGGGATTTAATTTCTTTGCAAATATTCTGTTTTATTCCATACCCTTCTCCCAAATAATCACTTTGCTCAGAAATAGCTAGTGGTTAATGAGTAAGGCATATTGCTTTTTTTTACTGAAAATTTTATGAATTTCCTGAGGCCTTTTCTCCCACCCTTTATACTTACTTGTAGAAAAGAGAAATACATTAGTAAGACTCCCCTGAATGACCAGATTGACATCTGCTAAGTCTGTCCTAGAAGGATTTTTACTTCTTGTAACTATAAGGTTGTTGGGGATGGGCAGAAAGCTTGCTTACTGGACACTTAAAACAGAAAATGTCCTTAATATGTATAAGTGAGCACAAGTCTGGATTCACCTGTTAACCTTCCTAAAATGTTGTGATGGGCCTATGGGGTGACTGGTGCCACCTGGTGGAAGATTCTAGTAAGACATGGGCAGACAATCTCCCTCACTTCTCATGAAATCTCAGACTGGAAGGCAGTTTATCCCCTTGCCTCTTGACTAGTCCTGAAATAGCCCAGTCATATGAGAAGCTCTGACGCTTTAAAAGATTTCAGAGAATAATATTTACTAGCCATTATCAGGAGCTAATGCCAAAGCTCAATAAAAATAATGATAATAACAAAACTAGCCAATGCTTATTATGCGCTTGCCCTGTTCCAGGCACCTCGCCCAGTGCGTGTTACCTCCATTAATCTCATGACTACTGTCTGCAGTAGGCACCTGCATGATCTGTATTTTACCAAAAAAGTTAGAGTCCAGGCCTATGCCCTTCAACCACCTCCTGCTTTTTGAAACTCATTTATTGTGAGTAAACACTTCCTTGGAGTTAAATGAAAATCCACTTTCCAGATGCAATCCCTAATGACTTGTGCAGATGGATAAACCCTCAGGATCATTCTCTATCAATAACTGTTTCTCAAGAGAGTACAGAGTGTTGGATAGACAGGGTGTTTAATGCCTACAATGATTATGCCAATCTAAGAAAGTAATAAATACTTAAGAATTCCAATAGACATTATATAGGTTTGGTTGACTAAATAAAAACATGAGGCCAGAAAATGAAAGCGAAGAGTCAATTAATATATTTGTACAGTAATGTGTGTGGTAAAGTTTGGGTAGCAATGAATATTTGGAAATCAAATAGATGTAATGAAAACATACAGATATGAAATTATAGTTATATAAGGTGTTCAGACTGTCGCAGAAAATTAGAAAAACATCAGTGGAAATTGAGTTTAAGAAAATGAAGAGTGGAAATTGTTTATGGTTGACCACTATGCATGAGCAGCTTTAAAATTTCTGAAATATGACATATAAAAATTAGCATAATTTAAATATAAGAGAAAAGTATAGCTTTTAATGTAAAGAAGGACTATTAAAAGGTACAATTTCAATTATTTTTAAGACATTCTAATGTATTTCCCAGAAAAACTAACTTAGTGAGTGAACTAACAGATACATAATTACTTTGAAAGTATGTTGCGATGTAATGACAAGTCTAACAAGTCTTCAGAAAATGTAGAATTGGCAAAGTTTCCTTCCCCATAATGTAATGTTTGAAAAATAAGTATGCATTTTAGATTCTGGAATGGATCTATGAGAATAACCTACCCTCATATCATGTTTCCTCCTTTAACCTGACACATTGGTTTCTTAAAAGTTGAAAAAGGTCTCAAACACTGCAATTTTTAAGCTTCTTAGTATATGAAAAGTTAATACATGACAAACCAGTTTGAAAATATTGCGGCATTCAGTGTTTACATTTTATAAGTTAATACTCTCTATTTTTAAAACGTATACATAAATATCATGACCCTATATATAATTGTAATTTGCAGGCATTATTCAAAGTCTTTTTATGAATTTGGGCCCCAAACACATATTGCTTATGGACTCCAGTGTCATCCATATCATGAAGGAGCACTATTATTCCATCCCAAGAGGTTAAACCCTTGCTCATTCTCAGGAAGGGTCTAACTCTTTCTCCTTGGTTGTACTTTTATATCCTTTAAATTAAAGGCTAGAGACACTCCCTAGATACCTGAGGGGCAACTGTCTTTCCAAAGAAGTCTCAGAAGACAAACATGCAGGATTGCCATCTGGTTCCTACCTAGCAGACCAGTTCACAGGGGTTAATTTTATAATGAAACTTCGTAACATTCATTCATATGTCATATTTTGTATATTTCAAATAATACATAACAGTTAAAAATAAGAATCAAGGAACTGAGAAGACAAAGAGTCACAAAACATCCCCATGCTCCAAGCACTTGAGAGTTTAATTGCACAGTGAGCACTATTGAACAGCTGTCAAAAGTTTTGTTGACAAAACGGATACATGAGGAAGAGAAGGGAAGACTGTATTCCTAGGAGGGCTGAGGGGTGTGGGGGAAAGCCTGAGTGGGTGCGCTTCAGGTCACTGCCATAGCACCTGTGAGCCCGGTGTCATTTTATCAGTTTGATGTAAAATCATGGTTCATAAAAAGATGTTGTTGCCTATTTCTTTTTTGAAAATCATTTGTCTGAGGAAATGTATCCATCATTTCAAGATTCTATGTTTGAGTTTGAGCATCATGAACCAAAAACACTCATCGTGGCTTAATTCATTGTAGCCAAAACCGAGAAGGAACCCAAATGATTGTCAAAGGATAAATTGATGAACAAATTGTGGTCTATTCATACAACGGGAATAGCATGCAGCAGTAAAAAGGAAGGAACTACTAACACACGCACGACATGGGTAGTTTTCTGTCATCATGTTGAGTATGAACAGAAAGAGATAAAAAACTGCACACTGTCGTGATTTCATTTCTATGAGGTTCTAAGGGCAAAACTCTGCTGTACTGATAGATGCTTTGGGGAAAAGGTGTGAGGAGGCATGCAGAACCTCTCTAGGATGATAGTGATGACTATGTTCTATTTTCAATGGATTGTGGCTACACTGATGGTTACATTTCTCAAACCATACATTCTCATCAAACCATATACTTAAAACTCCTACATTTTGCGCTATATAGATTACACCTCAGTTAAAAAAGAAAGAAACAATGAACTTGGAAGGCTTTTTTACCTATTAGAACAACCTGCAAACTATTGGGGCTTAATATAGTACCTTCAAATATTAGTGTGGACTGATTTCAGAAATGTTTATTTGAAGACTACTTGTGGGTCTTCTGCAAAGGCCCCTTGTGGGGACATGGTCAGTTACGCTGCCCAGTGCTCCTATGCAGATCCGAGAAGGCACTTGTTATATGTTTCTTGGGGAATTGCTATGTTTCCTTTTAGAAAATTATAGTAAATACATAGCTTATCAAACTTCCTTTTTGATCTTCCTTCTGGGCATGTCAGACCCAGGTTTACCATTCCATTAGTGCTACTATCCTTTGCATTCTTACCCATGCTCCAGATTTTTCTTCATTTCTGTAGTTAGCATGAATCCTCTCTCTGCCTTCCTGGGATCTCCCCCTGGAAAAGTAACTTCGTCTCCTTCCACCTCCTTGGAATGTTTTCCCTGCTATAGGATATCTTTGAATGTCTTCATCCTAATGTGTTGTACCTGTTATCAGGGTATCCCTTTGAATTATGCCACAGGCTGGTTTGACCTTGGGACTGCAGACCTCATATCATCCTCTGAAAATAGACACAAGGAGTAAGCTGATGCTATCATCCCTAAAATTTTATGAAGCTTGCTTTCTAGTTCTGTTTTTCTAGATGTGCTTGCTGGATATTGCCCTGTCTCTAGAGTACATGCTGCCTACAGTGGGAGAAAAGGCAATTTTTTTTCTGATTCTAATGTATTGTTCACTGTTCACTTTAACTTCCTTCATAATGCATTTTCTTGACTACAGAATTCTTTGGCCATTCCTGTGCCCATTGAAAGCTAAAATGAGTTGCCACTGAATTTGTGTGCAAGCATGACTAAAAGAGGCCAATGGAATCATCTTAAATTTATGATTCTTCCCTAAGTAATCCAATAGCTGCCTGTGATTCACGTTGTTAAAACATATTTCAAAGGCAGTTCATTTATACCTAATCAAGTTTATTATTTTTCAGTTATTCAGGCTTTTTGTTGTTGTTGTTGTTTTTTAAAGATTTTATTTATTCATGAGAGAGAGAGAGAGAGAGAGAGAGGCAGAGACACAGGCAGAAGAGAGAAGCAGGCTCCATGTAGGGAGCCCAATGTGGGACTCGACCCCAGGTCCCCAGGATCACGCCCTGGGCTGAAGGCGACGCTGAACTGCTGGGCCACTGGGGCTGCCCAGGCTTTTGTTTTTTTGATACAGGTAGATATATTTCTAAGCAAGAATATAGGGGTTTGACATTTGCCTGTCTTTTTGAAGAGTTTCCATTTCTGTGGCTAACTTTTCCCTAGGAATGTGTTTTTAAATCTGGTTTTTATAATATAGTATATAAAATCTTTATGCTATGCCTTATTTTTCCATATTTGTTTCCATGAAATATTGAGGACATCCAGTTTTATTTTTCAGTCTGTGACTTGATGTTGGGTAAATTCTTTTGTATTTTTTTCCACATTGTGAAGATTTCCTTATTGTTTATCATTAGCAATTGCGTTCCTAATGGCCCTTAGTGACTATGTGAACTTTGTTTCAGAGAAAATGCTTTCCAAATCGAAATCAGATATTTAGAGGGAAAAGTTTTCAACTTTGTAAGATGATCCATATAAAATCATGCATTTGAATGGTTCTTTCCCATACTGCTAATTAATAAGAGAACCAACACATTATTCTTGTGACTTAATTATTGGTCTATGGTTTTATTATCACAAATCTTCTTGGGATTTGGTACCTTACTTTGATTATGCCTCCAGTGAGCTGTTTTATTATTTTTTTTGGTCTTCAAAAATTAGGTATTTTAAAATTTAATTGGAAATAAATTATGCTTTCAAAATATGACCAAATTTAAATATAACTTAATTAAAAATAAATTATTACCTAAATATTAGCAATATTTTCTCTTCCTGCTAAAATCATAATGGCAAATGGGTTTGAAATGTAACTCACTTGTTACTCAAGACAGATATTATTTAACGTTTTCATGAATGAGAATTCTTTAAGATATCAGGGGATAATAATTAAGTTTTTTCCATAGTATTTTCCATTAGTGTTCCTCCAAATGGGACTCTCCACTTGGTAGATGGGACAAATCAGCAATATTATTGTTCATTAATTGTCATAATAGCCCACCAAAAGAAGATGTGTCTTTCTGGATGTATGAACACACATACTCTCCTCCCATCCTCCCAGCATGCACTTTCTATACACGTAAACACAGATTCCCCCCATGCTTTTTTTTTTATGATAGTCATACAGAGAGAGAGAGAGAGAGAGAGAGAGGCAGAGACATAGGCAGAGGGAGAAGCAGGCTCCATGCACTGGGAGCCTGACGTGGGATGCGATCCCAGGTCTCCAGGATTGCGCTCTGGGCCAAAGGCAGGGGCCAAACCGCTGCGCCACCCAGAGATCCGCCCCCCCATGCATTTTTTATTTATTCATTTTGTTTTTGTTTTTTTTTTAATTCTAATTTTTTTTAATTTTTATTTATTTTATGATAGTCACAGAGAGAGAGAGAGAGAAAGAGGCAGAGACATAGGCAGAGGGAGAAGCAGGCTCCATGCACCGGGAGCCCGATGTGGGATTCGATCCCAGGTCTCCAGAATCACGCCCTGGGCCAAAGGCAGGCGCCAAACCGCTGCGCCACCCAGGGATCCCCATTCATTTTGCTTTTTGTTTTGAAATATTTTCAGATTTACATAGAAGTTGAAACTCTTTCCACCCAGAGATTCCATTCATCTTTCACTATCTCAATGTCTTTTACAGCAAAAGACTCCAGTCCTGAGACATGCTTTGCATTTAGTAGTTATGTCATCTGAATTTCCATCAGACCAGAATAAGTCCTACTTAGACCTTCATGACCTTGACTCTTCAAGAGTACAGGCCTGTGCTTTTCTAGAATGTTCCTGAATTGGTGTGCCTGATATTTCCTTCTGGTTGGATTTATGCTCTTCATTTTTGGCTGTATCATTGCAGTGATGCTGTATTATTCTCATTGTATCTTACAAGGTGGTTAGTGACATCAATATGTCATATGTCATGCCACTGGTGATGTTCACTTTGATCATTTTTGGGGATATTTTGGTGATATTTCAATATAAAATTACTGTTTGCAATAATTTTACTGTTTACTATAAAATTACAGTATGAAATTACTGTTTTTCCCTTTACAATTGTTAAGTGTCTTGTGGGAAGAGACTTTGAACCTGTGTAGTATTTATTTCTCATCTGAATTTCGTTTACTAGTTTTAGCATCCATTTTTGTTTCTTGCCTGAATTATTACCTAAATGATTGCCAAGTGGTGATTTCTAATTGAAATATTCCTTCTACATTTATAAGTTAGCATTCTCTTTTTTTTTTAATTTTTTATTTTTATTTTTATTTATTTATGATAGTCATAGAGAGAGAGAGAGGCAGAGACACAGGCAGAGGGAGAAGCAGGCTCCATGCACCGTGGGCCCGACGTGGGATTCGATCCAGGGTCTCCAGGATCGCGCCCTGGGCCAAAGGCAGGCGCCAAACCGCTGCGCCACCCAGGGATCCCCATAAGTTAGCATTCTCAAAGGAAAAGATTTCCCTTCTCCCTGCCTAATTTATTCATTCATTTATTTATATCACGGTGGGCTCATGGATTTTTCTTTTATTTAGTAAGGTATCATGTGTCATTATCATTATTTGTTTGATAGTCTGATCGCCTCAGAACTGGCTAAGGGAAGCCCCTCAAGCTAGCTTCTGAAACACTCCCGCCATTCCTAGAGCACATCTGCCATTCCAGATTTACCTTGTACTTTCCACTCCAGCCTGAATTCACCTATTTCTTTGAGATACCTGGTTCCTGGTATTTAGAAACCATGATCTGGACACTTAATGTGCTCCATGCAACTGGGGTGTTATTGCTCTCAGATTCTCTCAGGACACGGAGCCAGGACATATATGCAGTTGTATATATACTAGTGTATCTTAACACACACACACACACACACACACACACACACACACACACACTTCTATATTTATCTATCCATCTATCACCATAAATTCACACTGATAGATTTAATTCCAAACAAACATCATAGGCTTTATTTTAGTTTTCCTCCTTTTCAAATTTGTAACTCCCTTTTTAGGCAGTGAATAACATGACTCCAATTAATTTCAATCAATATATTTATTTGTTTCATTAGTCTACCTCTATGTAACAGTCTTCTGACTCTTCTGTTGGCCAAATGCCTTATGTAAAGCCCTCAACATAAAGTCTTGCTGCCGCATCAGCTAAACGTTTGGCCTTTGGTATAAATACTTTCCAATGCCCGTTAGTTCATTTTCTTTCTGCCTATCTCTCTCTCTCTGCATGTGAGTGCGCACATGCACATATACACACTGGTATGAAATACTGGCAATTTAATAGGTAGGGAAACACTCTTTTACCCCATGGGAAGATATAATTATAAACTGATATGATATAAATTAAATGGACAGTTTCTTCAGTTAGTGAACAATTAAAGACTGTAGTGATAGAAATGCCTATTTTCATTGTTTTCAGGATGTAAATGCTCTTCAAATAACAGCAATTTTAAAATATAAGTTAATTCTTCCTTATTAAGAATCATCCACATGATTACTTGCCATACATTTTTTTAAAATACTCAATTCAGTAATAGGTTTTGCAACTTTTGAAAGAAAATATGCATAAGGCTACTGGTTTTTCACA
Organism: Nyctereutes procyonoides; assembly: GCF_905146905.1. Taxonomy (NCBI): domain Eukaryota; kingdom Metazoa; phylum Chordata; class Mammalia; order Carnivora; family Canidae; genus Nyctereutes; species Nyctereutes procyonoides. Next base: position 41,172,018 of record NW_026575049.1, on the reverse strand, counting down.
AAAGCAACTTTCATTTTTTATAAAAATATCTGAAAGCATGAGAGATTCACATGATACAACAGAGATAAGAAACATAGCAACAGATAACAAAGGTTTGCAGTGTGTTTGCATTAGGCAAATAGTATGCAAATAACTAAGCCAAACCTTTACATTAGGAGAGAACAGTGTCTATATATTTGCAGAAAAATGTATTGAAATGCACAGAGTTGCTCGACAACACATGGCATTGCCATATTGTTGTCAACATCTGAGGTACGGCTTTGCAAGTAGTTTGCTCGCCGGCTATGACTTTACTATTTCTCTCTGACATAGCTGTTGTTCAGTGGTTAAATTGCACTCTTCTGTGCTCCAGTATTTGCATTTACATTACAGACCACAGTGTGAAGAATGTTTCTTATTAGTGAAGCATCTCTGTTGATTCTTCATTGCTTCATAGTTCGTATCACGATTATGAGAAAGTTTAAGACTCACCTCGGCATGTTTATGAGCCCTTCTTCTTTTGTGTGTACTTCTCAGGATTCTTTATGCAATTGATGGCCTAAGAGAGAGAGGACATCCCAAATACTGTTGGAGCACAATTAACTGGAGAAGGGTGATTAATGGCTGGGCTCTTAAAAGATACTCTGTCCTGCCAATGTGCCTCCTTCTCTGCTTCTAGTCACAGGGTTATGTTTACCTTTCAGACTGACTCGCAATTAGAATATGGAGATTTTATGCATGATGGTTCCATTCATTAATTCAAAGACTATAATAGGTCCTTGACATGTTTGGATTGAACTTTTGGGCGACTAGAAAATGACCTCAAGTATATTTTGCTCAGGTATAAATTTGAATCCCTCAGGGTGTGTGGTTTGAATGTGTGCAAGACCTGTCACTCACTCACCAATGAATCAGCTTAGCTGACTTTCCTGGGGTTGTAGCTCAGCATCATGGTGCTGCTCCCTTCTGTTATTTCAGTAACAGCCACATGGAAAAGTATATGCTTAGCAATATTCTCAAATTTTAGTATTTGTAAAGCTCTTCTGTCATAGTGCTCCCTCCCTACATCCGTCCGTTCTCCTTTCATTTCTTTCTCTTATCTACCAAGACTCTTGCTCTTAAACCTGTGGTTTTACATTCCACAGAATTTTTTCATTAATTTTTTTCCTCATTCTTTCCAGGCATTGTTGCCTTTATGCTATAGGTCAGTCTTTAGCATCTATATTTCACTTTGAAGGAATCATGTCTATTTTTTTACATTAGTTCAGTGCTTTCATCTCTGTTCTTGTCTGGTACTTACCTTGGCTTCTCTTTCATTGACAAAATTATCCACAGCACAAGTTGGCTGTGTTATAATAACATAATAATAGTCGGAAAGACCTGAGCTGAAAATCTGAAAATTAGTAGCTATGTTTGCACATACTTAAAACTGGGGGCCAATAGTATCTATTTTGCCAATTCATTGTATATATTGAAATATATATTAAATATATTTGCCAATTCATTGTATATATTGAAATACATATTAAATATATAATTATATATATTTAGTATATATTTATTATATTTATAGTTATATATATATAGTATAATACTATAATGTATTATAGTGTTCACCCCAAATCAGGCATATAGTACAGATGGAAAGTGTTAGAAGAAATTCCAGGCAGGATCTTTGACTCTTATGTTCACAAACCCCTAATACAGAGCCTGGCATACAGTAAGTACTCAATAAATGCATGTCAGCTGTTGCCATTGTTCTTGTTGCCATAACCTGTCTCAATGCTATGAAAATTAAAGATAACAGTGTGCATATAAAGCACATAATAAAGGGTATGACACAAAGTAGGTGATTTGGCTAGAATGGTATTTTTAGAGACATATCATCAGGCAAATGATTGGTTAGCATTCTTGGGAAAACATCTTCAGAAAAACTAAAGGTCTTTTGTTTTGTCCTTCTCAGGCATCCTGTTTTCCTTGGTGGTGATGCTGTATGTCATCTGGGTCCAGGCAGTGGCTGACATGGAAGGCTACAAAAACATGAAAATGAGAGACTGCTTGGAGTTCACCCCTTCTGTTCTGTATGGCTGGTCATTTTTTCTGGCCCCGGCGGGGATATTTTTTTCTTTGCTTGCTGGATTACTATTTCTGGTTATTGGTCGGCATATTCAAATACATCACTAATCAAACTATTGCCACAAGCATTTTCTTGAGAGGTTTTAAGACGGAACTTTTTTTTTTTTTCATTTTGTTTTGGTGATCCCAGCATAGAATTAGTTGTGAGCTTTTTAGTTGGTATTTCAATTTTGCTTTTACATTTTACTTGTGATTTCCTCCAGTAGGAAGGTCCTAGAATCTTTCCAGATAACCACAGGTTTCCATCCTATGTAGGTGCTATCACTAACCTAATTCTCAAAGAAGCAGGTAGCATGGGTCTCCCTTTCATTGCACCTGTTAGGGGTCATGCAGGTCACAAAGGTCTGATAATGACATAATACCACTACCTGGGCCAGGGAAGCTTTGATTTAAAGTCTCCTTCTTGGCATTCACTTCGAAAAAATCTTTGGAGAATAATTAAGAACGGAAAACAAATGTTGTCAGAGAACTTATTCCATCTTTTCTCCACACACATGCATATCCACATACATATTCACTGACTCCTGTAAGCCAATTATTTATGACTTAAAAATAGATAGCAGTGTGCTTGTGGCGAGAGCCAGGCAAACACATCAGTTACAATGGGCCACAACCAGACTGAGAATGTGTACTTATTCCACGTTCTTACCAACAGGAGTTTGGTTATCTAATTATATTCACTGAATTGTGCATGCTTACAGAAACCTTAAACTATGTTTAAAAGTGGCAAATCTAAAAAAATAAAAATAAAAAAAGTGGCAAATCTGTACACCAAATTACACATAAAGCAGATTGGACTTTTAGGAGCTCAGTGGATTAATTGTAATATGTAATATGGTTGAAAATATGTGAAAAAAAAAAAAAACCAAGCACCTTAGCTTAGTACTTAGTTCTGTTTGATATTTTGAAATTCTTATTTAAAATTATATGCTAATATGTTCAGGATGTGAAAATTTATTGATGAAATGTGCTTTTAATATGCACTAGCTATAAACTTTCAAAATATTTCCATATGAAATGATAATAGCCTTGCTTTATTAAAGACTATGAAATATTAACTTTTCCCAAGACTTTATGGGTTGTAGTTCTTCTGATCATTTGATTCCCTTAATTATTGTCTCTCAGTTTCTTCATCTTTACAACAGGTATTTTAACATTTACAGATCTGCTATTTCCTTTAACATCTTGGAAGAAAACTTTGTGCTGCTTGGTGGATAATTCTTTTTTATTTGCTGGTGTAGACATGCAGACATTTTGCATATCAAAGATGTTTGTTTGGCACTAATTTTGATTGAAATCAAATCCATCTGAGAAGCCCACTTTGCATTTGCATCTTGGAAACCTCCACCAAGGAGCAGTTTGGTGTTGGTGAGGGAACAGAGAACCCGCATGGTATGCGAGCTTTGTTCTGGACACAGCATTTTACTCTGCAGCTGTTGTGAATACCTAGGGCAGGACTCAGAGGCAAATTAAGAGTGACCACCTAGAAGATGCTGTGGGATAGAGGGGCGATTGCTTTCCATTCAGCAGTTCTCCTGATGGAGAGATTGCGTGTCTTATGGACACATCTGTACTTTCCATTAACTTGTTTCAGTGGGAGGGATTTTTGGAGGAATAGCCGCAGTCTGATGTATCTGCAGAATCATGAGGGCATTTTAGTGTTTAGGGACAGATAGGACTAGCATGTGATAAAAACAAAAAAACACAAAAATACAAGACAAAAAAACATAGCTTCAGGGGATTAACTGGTTTCTCAAGCCATCTGAGTTATATCATAAATGTTTTTTTATGCTACTTGCCTTTGTCTTTTTCTGTTTTCATTTTTATATTGCTCCATTTACTTCTTTGCTTTTGGCTTGATTATTAGAAAAATAATTATGGGTTCTGTTATGCATATTTACTGTGATATTAAGTTATGGCATGCCATTAAGTTTTCCAGACGATGCTAGATGTATTTGATTAGTTCATGTCATCTGTAAATACAATTCTTTTTTGTAGAATTTTGGAATGGAGCCTTTTTTCTAGTGTATTATATGTCATTTAAATTTCACATACAAGCTGCTTTCAGTAAAGGTTTGAATATTTATAAATTTCAGATGGTTATCCTCATTTTCTAATACACTTATGCGGCTACCATATATTTATCATAAGGCAATTGGCTGAGTATCTGATGTGTATGACACTTTTACACAGATACATACTTTGGAAGTATTTCATAGTTGTAATGCATATCAATCACATTAATTCAGATGCATTTCCCAATCTACTTACCAGCAATCCGTGGAAGGAAGGAAGGTGAGTTGTTTGTGCTGTGTCAATAAGTAATATACTTTAAAATAGCAGAAATATGCCATATATTCTTGTAACAGCCTTATGTCTGATTTAGGATAGTATGTTTGTCTCTATTCAGTGTATTGACTAATTTTCAGAAGCTTCCAAATACCATGTTAAAATTTTATTAAGAGTGTTGATTTTGCATCAAGTTTCAATGTAATAAATAAGATGTCTTTTTGGTGACATTCTGGGAAGAGCAAAATAAAAGAACAGTTAGTTATGCCCTTGGACTTTGGAGAAAGCTATGATTTTTCCATATTGTATTTGTTCAAGGAATTCAGTTTGGTTGGGCAGCAGGTAGCATACGCAGTGGAACCAGCTGGACAAACCATACAGAAAGGCTGAATGTGGTGTTCAATTTGGAGGTTGCGGGTAAGACTTATATAAAAAAAAAACTACCAGGTATGCTATTACTGGCCATTTAGTCACTTTTATGACTAATATATGAAATGTACTTATTCAATTTAAATATTAAATCCACGTATAAAGGTGTATGGTGGATGAGGTGTCAGTATTTGGTTCTTGTCTATATACCTGTGTATCTTTCATCAACACATACTCGTGTATGTGTGTGTGTGTCTACCCAGAATTATAAATTTGAATAGAAAGAGATAAAGTGAATGATAGAAATCAATATAATTGAGATAAACAAAAATTTAAAAATGAGTTTCTTTTGGGGGATAGAAATAGAGCTTATGTCTCCAAGTACTATTTTAACATTTTTACTCAATTGATGATGGTCAATTCAATTTTGATGGTCAACACATAAGTAGACTTATAGTTTTGTGAAAGAAAGCAAATTAGATTTACAAAGAGGCTTAGAATGTCATAGGATTAGACACATATGGGGTGCTGGTAAAAATAAGCTGTACATACATCGTCAGGAGGGTAGCATTGTAGGGAAAGACCCACAGTTCTGGGGCTACATGGAAAAAAATATATTAAGAGGATGAGTCCCCAATTTGATTTTGGTGGGATGCCATGAGGAATGAGGGGGCTCATACAACAGAGATGAAATAGAAACTACATTTTTGTTGATTGTTTGAAAGCATTAAATACATAGAGACATTTCCTCTGCGATGACTGAGGGTAGGTTACAGAAATTCCAGCAAAAACTTAGGAAGACAGTATACTAGATGTTAAATCCAAGGAGAGTGGGGAAATATTAAACATCGTATATATTATAATGAGCATAAAGCAAGCATAAGAACATTTAACTTTGTTAGCAGGGTAAGAGGAAAGGCAGAGCAAACATCCAGCTAGAACTTAGAGTTTCTGAGCTAGCTAACCAAGGCAAGTGCTAGGACCTCTGTCTTCAGGAACATGAAGATCAGCCTAGATTGGTCTTGAGGGGTGGGAAATATAAGAAAAAACCCATCTGAAATGACAGTGGAGGAGTATTAAGACTCCCACTCTGGCTTCTGAAGGGTCATTTTTTCCCACTACTGTGACTCTGACTGTGAACAGTTGAAGGGGCGATTGGCTGGTTGAACTTTATAAAATGATACACCTTTGGATATAGAGAATCATACGGTGTGTCTAACCATTCTGTTTAATTTATAAGACATCTATAAGCAAATAAATTAGAATGATTTTGAATTCTTCAAGTAATGATTTTTTTTGGTTTACACAAATGACAGGGCTAGTTTAAGCTGGCTTTATGAAATAAATGTGGTTGGAGTAATTGGCATCCTGTACTGATCCTGAGATTATCTAGATAATTTAGGGGAAAGAAGGCTCACAGGGATAAAATAAGTATACATATAGCAAAAATTTTAATATTCCCATTCTTCTGGGAGTCCAGGAGTTATTGTGACATAATTCACTAAAAATGTAAATAGTTCCCCCTTTATGTGGTAATTGATTTTGTTTTTTTTTTTAGCATTTCTTTTTCCATTTATTCTAAACAGAAACTGCTACTGTTGAAAAATTTTACCAATGCTTATAGATTGTATTGTCATTGTAAACTATCTAAACAAATAGGTATTTGAACAATACAGCTTTAAAAAGAATGCTATATATAGAATAATGCTTGTTGCCTCATATTTTGGTGTGGCATATATAGACACTATGCAGTATTGATATATTGTCTTCATTCTCCCAAAATAAAAGGCCTTTTTTTTTCTCAAGAATTTTATGGGTACATGTAAATGCCTGGAGAAATGTCAAACAGAAGTATGATTAACCTCTGTGTATGTATGTGTGTGTTGTAAACATATACCCACAAACCTATGTATGTTTATATTTATGTACATGTGTGGCATTTATGCATGTGTATATGTGGATTTGGGTAACACTACATATATATCTGTTAATAGACATGTCTGAATACACACATATATGTAATACATGTATGTTTTAAAAATATTTTGTACATATAATATATACACGTTTGTATATAATAAATGCCTGTATTTATATTATATGTGCATCTTGCAAATATCTGTCTGTCTCGGATATACCTGAGCTCTTTAGGCTTACTGAAGGGGACGGCATATTTTATCTTTATGCTATTATTGCAAACTTATCCCGGTGGTGACTGAGGTATACAAGGGAAACTCAGTAAGTAGCATCTTAGCCTCTCTTCCTTGGATCCAGGGCAAATGTGATGATGCATGTAGACTGGTTGTGTCTGACCCTATGCATGCCTAATGGCAATGACCCTGTTTTGGAACATCTTCTAACAACTACTATCTAGCTGTTAATGAATATTTATTTAACTGTAAAATTTTTGCCAAATAAAATAATTCCTTTCTAAAGCAGATGCCCTAGTTGATACATTTTTTTAATCCCCCTTCAAGGGTTAAGCCAGCTGGATGCCTCATGAACTCTTTATTTGGGTTGCTGGTAGGGAGGATCCTCTGGTGTAGTGGGAAAGGTTTTAAATCTACGTATGAAGACCTGCAATCCAATCCTGGATTTTAAACTTACAGTTTGGCAAGTTATGCCACCTTACTTTGGCTGAGTATATTCATCTAAAATATTTACCAGTTTACTCAGTAAACAGTTAATTGTGTGCATACTACATGTCACAAATGGTGCTGCATATTGGGTATATATTACTAAACAAGACAGACATGGTATTTTCATTTTTCAAGCTAGGATTCAAGGACATAATATAGACAACAAGCAAATGAATAAAAAACACACTATGATTTATAAATTGTGATAAATCCTCTAAGGAAAAATAAACAAGACATGATGACATAAACCATGATTACAGTCAGGGAGGTTCTTTGTAAGGAGAGAATTCTGAATTGGAGAGAACACCAAGTATTCTGATGCATAAAAGGTAGAAAGGAGCCATCTGAATGAATGATGGCCTGAGAAGTTTTCAGGGAGGGGGCCTAGTGGCAGAGGTCTGAGTATGGGAGAGTTTGATGTGTTCTAAGGATAGCAAGGTGGCTTGTGTGGTTAGACAATAAATGGGAGAGTTCTATGATGAGGCTGGAGAAGAAAGGCCTAATCATTCAGAGCCCTTGAGGCTGTTATAATATATTTTGAAGCAGAAAATGGAAAGAACTTGCAGGTGGATCAGATATGGGATGAAGAGAGGGACAAGTCAGAAATCACTCTTAGATTTCTAGCCTAAGTAAATGGGTAGATGGAGAAATCTGGAATAGGAAATGCAGAGGGAAACAGGTGTGAGAGAGAAAGGAATGGAATCCATAGTCCACTTTGTTGATGCAACGTTTGAGAAGTCCGTGAAATCTTCAAGTTGAAACACTAGTCAGGAGCTCAGAGGAGCGATCTAAGCTGGAGACTCACATTTGCAGTCATCACATTTAAAGTCATGGGAAAGATGAAGCCACAAAGGAGGATGGCTAGAGAGAGGAGAAACTCTTTGCACTGGAGAACCCAACATTTATAGGGTGAAGAGAAGGTGAAGCCTGAGGAAAAGCCAGAAAGAGACAAAGAAGGATGGATAGGAAATGTGGTATGGAGGAAGGCCAGTGGGGAGAATGTTTTGAGAAAGGACTGAGTTTTGAACTTTACCAGGACTGCTGAGAAGATGGCTAAGTGAGGGGAAAGAAAGGGGCCCTCTGGCTGTGGAAGCTTGGTGTTTGTTGGTGACAATGATGACAGAAATCTTGGGGTAGTGATGAGGAAAGAAGCTGGATCTGATCTATGTGAGGAGTTGATGAGAGGTGTGAATGTGGAGAACACATGCTGGGCAGCGTCTAGAAGACTGTCTTCAAGGAAAGTAAAGGGTCATGAACTTGGGGAGAAGGTGGTGTGAGGTCTGGAGGAAGCAGTCTCAAGACCTGGTAAAATAAGAGTGAATTTGCCTATTTTGAAAGTCATTCTGTCCAGAGGAGAGGGTGATGTGGGAAAGGACCCTGACAAGAGTTGGGTCATGGGGTAGGCTGATGTATGTGTGGAGGGACAGCGTACCTGTCTCCCTTTAAAGAAGGTCATGTATTTGAAGACACTCAGGATGAGAAAAGCACTTACTATATTATACTTGGCAAAATAAAACAAAACAAAACAAAGCCTACAAACACAACACAAATCCTGTTGTACATTTATCACATACGAGTTCCAACATTAGGTGTCAGGGTTATGGAAAATTGAGCAAATCACCTTGTATAGGTCAAATGTAATACTCTTCATTGCTTATCAACCAAGCATATCAGTAAGACCCCAGGGAGTCAACACAGTTGAAAGATCTGTTAATATTTTGAATGGGAATAGAAAATGACAGCAGAATCAGTATGTCAGGATGTTGCTGCTTATCCATAAGATTCCATCACGCTGGTAAACTTAGATGCTCCCTGACTTGCGTCTCTAGATAAGTATTTGAGAAGGAGATTTCTTATTTATATCTGATGGCATTAGTTTTATTTCAGTCTAGAAGAATCCTGGTGACTGTTAGAAAGCCTCCACTAGCAGAATGGGAATCTTTGGCCTCCCGTTTTAAGAATAATAAGACATGTACTGGATATTGCACTAGAACCTGGATCTGAATTCTGCATTAGTTGTTTTAGGTAGTCCATTTCTGATCTGGGGAAATACCTTAAGGTAAAAGGAAAGGTATAAAATATGAAGAAAGGTTTATAAAATGATCAGAATGCAGATTCTAAAAATGGACTCCGTTTGGATTCTAAGAAATTCTTGTGTTTCTTAATTCATCAGTCATAAAATTAGGGGAGTTTATTTTTATTTTTATTTTATTTTTTAATAATAAATTTATTTTTTATTGGTGTTCAATTTGCCAACATACAGAATAACACTCAGTGCTCATCCTGTCAAGTGCCCCCCTCAGTGCCCGCCACCCATTTATTTTTAAAGGAAGTAAAGAAGAGTCTCTACTCTTTTGTAATTGGCCTGACTGATCACAAGCACAAGCAGTAAAGCATCTCAAGCCCCCAGGAATCGGGGCTATGTCTTATACTAATCAATATTGTTTTTGATTGATCAACAGTTTTTTACCAGTACAGTTCATGATTTCCAATACTTTCATCTGTCCACATTATTTTTTATAGATAGAAAGATTTTCCAAATTAATATGATTTGTTGTTGTCTTAATCATAAAATGGTGAACCCCAAAGCCTACAGTTTCACTACCTATCAAGCTTTCAGAAAAATGCAATTTCCAAGGTCTGTTTACTGCCTATTCACAGACACAATAGGACAAGGGAAAAAAAAAGTCGTTAAAGAAATCTTTTAATTCTCCAAGCTGTTTTCTTTTACAAAAGTAATACATATTCATTAGACAATTCAGAAAGCATAAATAAGCAGAAAGAAAGACATAAATTTCGCCTATAATTCCACCACTAGAGTCAAGTGGTGTATATAGTTATAATGGGTAGCCAGAAGAGGGTCACACAGATTAAAGTTTTGTAAACTTAGTTTTTTACTTAGAGCTATAGCTTGAACATGTTTGTGTCTTTATTACACTCTTTCAATTACAGCCAAGCCAGTGCAGCTCAAAGCATGCTAACCCAGTGTGTGTTTTTGGAGTCACTTTGCTGTTGTCCATGTGGACATAGTTTAAAATGGAGGAATAGTAGCGACCATCCACCTAGGTTATAAGGAGTTAAATAATTGTGGACAATCAAAATTCATATTAGGAAAATAAAGAGTGCTCTCTAAATTTCCACTGAATGAAAATCAAGACAAGATTAACAATGATGATTACTCTGATTTTTGAGCACGTCCTGTATGCCAGTAGTTTTTTGTATATTGTCTGTGATGTCATTACACTGGGGCAGTTGAAGGAGCTAAACAGAAAGGATATGAAACTTGCCCAACACGACACAGCTAGGAAGGGTGGGAGATGTGTTTTTAGGTGTTTGAACCTCCATGCTCTTTCTCTAATACCAATTGGCTTCTCCTTAATAGTGGTTGGAAAGTGATTTTGAATGTATTTGAATAAAAACAAAGATTTCTGTGAATGGATATGTGTTGGATTAGTTGCATGAATGAAAAACCAAATTGCACAAAGTGAGCTACTTTAAAATCCTCCACTGACCAACTCACTTTGATGTAATCTTTGGGCTTCGAGCATTAAATGGGATGGTTACAGTATGTCAGGGTCCCTGTGACATGCTCGATGACCTCAGTGGCCTAGAATCTGGTATGAGGCAGTAGGAGTCTGAAGCCACTTTGATGGCTCTTGCCCCTCTCGGGGCAAAATAGAAGTCTGCTGGGAGGAAAGCAGATATTGCCTTGCAGAAATGGCTTCCTGGTTTTATTCTTGAAAGTTATCACTTGCTGTGTTGGAGAGGACACCCAGCTATGTATAGGAGAAAGACAATGGAATTCTGAGTCTAAAACCTATCTGTATACCCTCAGGCAAGTTACTGAGCAAGCAAGATCATTGGGCAAAGCCCCCAGTGCAATGTCCAGTCTGCAGCTGGCTTTTTTTTTTTAATTTTTATTTATTTTATGATAGTCACACACACACAGAGAGACAGAGAGAGAGAGAGAGAGGCAGAGACATAGGCAGAGGGAGAAGCAGGCCCCATGCACCGGGAGCCCGACGCGGGATTCGATCCGGGGTCTCCAGAATCGCGCCCTGGGCCAAAGGCAGGCGCCAAACTGCTGCGCCACCCAGGGATCCCTGCAGCTGGCTTTTAACAGAGTTCCCACTCAACACCAATTACAGTGGCAGGAATTACCTTCCAGGTAAGCAGGAGGGCTCTGAAGAGACAGAGAAAGATGGCCAAGGTTGGAATCCGAGTTCCACTATTAGTGGCATGATCTTGACTAATTATAGACTTTTCTCTGTGCCTCAGTCTCCCTACCCACAAAGTAAGGACAGTAAAGTGTGGAAGCTGTTTAAAACAGCGCTTCTCACAGAGTAGGTGCTTAATAAATTTGTCTAGTCTTTCTATGGTTGTAATTATAGTTTTGAGTTACCATGCTTCTGTAATTTCTGATCCAGGATTTTTTTTACTTTTCAAATATCAGTGGATATAATTTTTTCCAGGACCCTCTTGCCCCCCTGCCCTTATTCCTATATATTCATATTATGGACAACTTCCATCTCACTCCTTGTGCTTATATAAGATTTCCCAAGAGTGTGATGAGAGCCAGAAAAACTTGGAAGAAGGGGTGACAATTGTAATAGTATGTTCCCTTTAGAGAAAACAGACCACCAAAGAAGAGAAGTTAGCTCAGAAATCACTTGGGTGGGTTTCCATATGTGGTTGGCCAACACCCCCCCCCCAAAAAAAGTCCAAATTGAATTAGCGTGCTTTTAAAATGGAGAATACATTTAAATAACTATAAAGGGAAAACACAGCAAGATAATGAAAAACGGCTCTCCTGCACATCAGCTTTACTTGTCCCCTTGTTATGTGGCTTCACTTTGAAACAGATCGCTCTCATTTCAACACGTAGCATGCTGCCAGCCACCACATGGCTATTTGGCAGCTATTTAAAGCACAGATCATATTACTGCATGGCAGTGCTAGGCACCCATGATCCAACTGGTACACAACTGATCTAAACAGAAATCAACTTCAGGTCTTCTTCTCTGAAACTAAATGTGAAGGCGTGATCTCTAGGATCCTTTTTTCTTTCTTTTGCGTTACTTCTTTTTTGGAACGATGTCTTGCTTGCACCACAGGGGAAATGCAGTTAGGTTGTCAGTCTGATATACTGTATTATCAGCTATGTGAGATTTCCTCCCTTCTACATTTGCCTAAGAGCTTCTAAACGTGGAGAGTAAAAAGTGCTAAATGGAATGAAATGACCTGTCAAGGGTAGATACTGCATTTGTGAACAACTTCAAAAAATTCCCCAGCTTCAAGGCCCTCCAGTCTGAGCTGCTTTTTTCTTTGCTTTTCTCTCTTCTTCTCTTCTCTTCGAACCGAATACTTTGTGCATTGATCTTGGAAGATTGTTTCTTGAAAAGAAACCATTTTGCCCCTGCCTAAGCAGCCTCAGATAAGATTTGGAAGTGCGGCTGAGTGTTCAGTATTAGAAGAGTAGATTCAAGCCTTCATTATCATACATACATTTATATTTCGCATAATATCCAAGAAAGACAAACAAGCAACTTCCAAAAAGATTTGACTAGTACATACACCGGATAACAGTGACTTGTGGTTTTAGGATTAGAGAAATAAAAATGTTTCGGAATGTGACTTGGTTAAGAGATATGGCTCTGTGCAGCTATTAACCAGAGAAATCAAATGCCTAACCTAGGAATGATCAAAGAGGGTCACATTTGTCTCAGGTCACATGGAATGGAGTTATTCCTGGTGGAGCAAACCAATAGAATTGCTATTGTTTATGGGAAATTGAGGATGAGGACGCTGCTTTTACTCATGGCTAATACATGCCATAATCTTAGAAGAGGCATCACTTCTTTTTTCTACCTGTGAAATATAAATAGTCATTTAGAGAGCTTGAAAAACAAGGCAGCCGGCTCATTTCTTAGGTTGTCACATATTATCTTTGGAAAAAAAAAAAGCCATCAGGAATACTGGTCATGATTTTGACATCCCTCCTGATTCTGGCTCAAGGTGACCTGTTGGTCATAGTAGTTAATTCTAGGAGTGATCCCCAAGGTAAGGAGTGTTGCTAACTCCTCCCTGACCCAGTGTCCACAGGACTCAATATACAACAAACCATAAACAATGGCTGAATAGTTGGGTGAATGAATGGATCAAGCTGCTTGAAATTTTGGCCCGGAGCAAGGTCACTTTTACTGGTCACTTAGGAGAAATTGAAGCAGCATGTAAATATTTATATTAAACAATATTCTGTGGCCCATTTATGGTCATTTAGAAAAATAAAAGTCATTCCTTTAAAGAGTCAGGACAGAGCAAAAGTTAACAAATTCACTGGATTCTTTTTCTTTTCATATATACTAATTAGCAGGTTATTACTTCAGTTCCCAGCAGGAGAAGTTTAAGTGCAGGGCTGAGGTTATGGGGTAGCTGAAGTTTCTCACCAGGTAGTGCTAGCTCTTTCACCTATACTGAACATTACTGGATGAAGAATTTCTTATTTACTTAGAGCACTTTGCTGAAATATACTTCATTTTAAAAAGGTGCTAATAATGTCACAGAGCTGGCTCCTGTTATACTTTCTAGGAAGCAGCTCTCTAGTTTATGCCACAGGACCAGTAAAGCTAATTGTGTCAAGTGGGGTTGTCTGGTCCAAGGACAGCCAGTCCATAGCAGATCCAGTTGCCCATGATGTTTAACCTATAGTCCAGGGCAAAAGCTGGTCCATTGGATTCTTCTTTCCCTCACCTCCTTCTTTCTTTTTCTCTAATCCCCCAACTGCTGCTTTCCCAGTAATTTTTACTGGGACATATCAAAAGGTGTTTGGAAGAAGTAGAGGCAGAAGCCTGGAGGATACATGAACAGTTGTTAACACGGACAGTAGAGTCAGTGATTAGTCAGAAGACTTAGGGGGACAGAGACCATCAGAAAGCACATGAAGATTTTTGCCAGCAGTTCAGAAAGACATCCACTTGAAGAGCATACCATTAATACCAAATGGTTTCCATGAGATCCAGAGGCTTTTACTACTGTGGCCATCTGAGCCAGGATCCAGGTTCTAGGCAGCCTAGCTCATTATGTGTCCCGTCCTTGGCCTTTTTTGTAAAACTTTCCCTCCTTGCACCACGTATTTTACTTGAACATTCCCCTCCTCCGTTTAAGCTAGACGGAGAGTATCCCTATTCTGGTAACCCAGCAAGCCAACCAAAACAGGAAATGAAAACCTAGAGGCAGTCTTCTCATCCAGTAGGCCAATGTCCACTTTACTTGTAAGAGTAATAGTTGAAGAGAAACAGGAAGTATGTTCATATTGCTTGTCTACCATTGAGGGAATCAAGAAAGCCATGGCAGCTGGGGGTTTGCTATTCATACAATCCCATCTAAGCATTTATGTCTCACAGAATATTTTTTTTAATTTTATTTATTTATTCATGAGAGACACAGAGAGAGAGAGAGAGAGGGAGAGACACAAGCAGAGGGAGAAGCAGGCTCCACGCAGGGAGCCTAACGTGGGACTTGATCCCAGGACTCCAGGATCACACCCTGGGCTGAAGGTGACGCTAAATCACTGAGCCACCCGGGCTGCCCAGAATATTTGATTTCTAATATGCCTCTTGTGTTAGTGATGTAGATGTCTTATGGCTATTGCTAATTTCTTGTGTCTAATCCACTACCTGTTGTTTTCAACATCACAATCCTCAGACTTTTTTTTTTTTTTTAAGATTTATTTATTTATGAGAGACACAGAGAGAGAGGCAGAGGTAGAAGCAGGCTCCCTGCAGAGAGCCGGATGCGGGACTCTATCCCAGGACCCCAGGATCACGACCTGAGCCAAAGGCAAATGCTCAACCACTGAGCCACTCAGGCAGCCCCCACCTCCCCCGCCCCCCATCACAATCTTCAGACTTAAAGAACAATCAATTTTTTGACAACCATTTCATACAAATGACCAATCATACCCTATAGCCTAGGAACTCAGGATTCAAAAGCACTAATATTTCTGGCATTAAGCCCCAGTGGTGTGTGAACTAGTGGGACTTTCAGCACTTAAGTTTTAAGCATTCTGTACATAGAGGTGGTCAAGCCCAGGATAGCAGCTCTAATAATGAGTTCAAGATCTTTTTTGAGCTGCCGTGGAAAGTAAGCTACAAATGCTAGAACTTTGGGAAAGTGCATTCTAAGTTTTAACCAATCAACAAACAAATTTTTGGGAACACAAACCACTTATAAACAGGATCCTATCCGCATACATTTTACATGCAGTCACGTTAGAAGAAGAGTGAAGAAGGGTTTCAAATGTTGAACTTCTGGTTCTTTGGATATGCTTCTAACCGTGAATTTCTGCCATGACTCAGAGATAAGACGTGCCCAACAAATATATGGCGCTTGTAGAGGACACTAGGCATAGGTTTTGACACAATGGTCCTTTTATTTCAAAAGACACAGACCTATATTTTCCTATGCATTAAACAAAGGCAAATTGTATATACCAAATAGAAGAAACTCAAGTAAAATGGAAAATATTGACATATATCATGTTGGCAAGCCCTGATTTCCCAATGCCCAATATGGAAGAATGACAGACAAACATCTGGTCTTGATGGATACAGTGGTCGCATTTTTCACTGGACTGTATCTGCCTACAACTTTTATTCTGCCAAGTTTCCACTTTGTACATAATCAAAACATATTTCGAGGATGTATTTCTGGGCCATGAATTAACACTTCCATTTCAGTGATTCTCCTCAATCTTCCAAGTTTCGTGCATTGAAAATACTTCCTTCTTTCATAATTATTGTAGTCGTTGTTACCTTTTTTCTACTGGATTATAATTCAGAATGTACATCACAGTCAATTCATGATTCTGATTGGGAAAGGTCTCCCCTAACTTGATGAGGTTGTAGAGAATCTTTAGAGGGTTTCTTTCTAGAATTCATTCTTAAGGAATGTACACATTGGGACGAGGAGGTCGGAGCCACAGACAGAATCATATACAACTGTGTTCAAGTACAGCACTTAAATATAAGCCAGAAGAAGTTGGAACTATTGCAAACCACATTTATAATATCATTTGAGGGACAGCTGGGGTCAGTGCTAAATTCTGAATTATCAGATGCAGAGAGGCTACTCTTGCATAACAATAAGCATAGGCTGTCACATTGAACAGAAAATAACCACGTTTTCACCTTGGAAAGTATTTTCTAAATAGAACAGTAATTGTTTTTAGGGAGCTATTCATGACTTACTTTCCCCCCTCCCCCTCTCAAGAATCACCCAGGAATAAGGTAAACTTTTTATCATAATTTATACGATGTGGTGATTTTTTGAATAGTTTAGAATTTTTATAGCCTGATAACAGATCTGCCAAATTGCACACAGCCATCCTGCACTGGCAGGAAGATAGGCTTGGATGACCTGCTGGGTCCTTCTCGTTTCTAATGTCTGTGAGTCTTTGAAATACATCCCAGAGCTTAATTATGACAGCGGTCTTTATTATTCTAAGCCCCTAACGGCATACTTCACGAGAACAATGAAGAAAAAAAGGGCTGGTGCCTTTGGAGTGGTTGACACAAAAATTGAAACATGGGATGATTTCACAGAGGAGCTCCTCTTTCGCAGGCAGGTAGAAGGTTGGAGGAGGAGTGGTGGATTAGGGATACGAGAGTTGCTGGTAGGAGCTCATCAAACTAATTCTGTTATTCATTCACCGTCTAGTATAAATCAATTATGGACCTACTTTTTGTAGAAATAACAGCCATGTTAATTTTGACCCCTTGCATCAATTTAAACAGCTTAACTATCGTTTCTCTCTCTCACTACATCCAGTCCTGGCTCTGGCATCTCCCTGGAAGTGTGCATGGGGACTGGAAAATCAAGCACCATGCATTAAAAAAAAAAAAACAAAAAACTTTTTCATTTGAAATAAATTTAAACTTACAATGTAGCTGCAGTTGGGAAGATAGAGATCTCCCCCCCCCCCACATCTTCACCTGCTTCCTACAATGCTAACATCTCATAAAACCACAGTATAACTTTTAAGAAATCCACCTTGGCAACCTTGATAGCACTAACTAAAACTACACACCTTTTCTGGATCTCGCTGGTCTTCCCTCTGTCTTCCCTCTGGTAGTCTTTTCCTGTTCCAGGATCTGATCCAGGACCCCTCTTTGCATTTGAATGCTCTGTCTCCTTAACCTCCTCCAGTCTGTGACCTTTCCTTAGTTTTTCCTTGTCTTTCATGACCTTGGCACTTTGGAAGAGTACCAGTCAAGCACCTTGTCAGATGTCTCTCATTTTGGTTTTGTCTGATGTTTCGACAGATTGGAGCTATGGATTTTGGGAAGGAATACCCAGAGACAATGTACCTTTCTCAGAGCATCATGAGGCACAGGATATTAATCTATCCCATCACCGGTAAGGGTAACCTTAATCAAAGTGGGGTTTGCTAAGTCATTGACATATAACTTACTCCATTTTTGTGAATAAGGCCTGAATTGGCAAAGGCACCTAAGCCAGCCTTATGTTAACAATTTAGTAGACATGAAATCTGAACAGTACATATGTGCACTGAGCAAGAATTCGAAACTTCGAATCCTTGATGGGGCTTATATTCTTAATTTTCTTGCCCTATGATTTGTGATCATCCTGGTGTATATAGATCTCAATGTATCTCTGGGACACCTGGGTGGCTTAGTGTTTGAGCACCTGCCTTCAGCTCTGGGCATGATCTTGGGGTCCTGGGATCAAGTCCTGCATTGGGCTCCCTCTGGGGAGCCTGCTTCTCCCTCTGCCTGTCTCTGACCCTCTTTCTGTGTCTCTCATGAATAAATAAATAAGATCTTTTAAAAAAATGCATTTCTGGTAATACTGTGGCTATTTGTAGCCATCTGTGATTCAACCCCTGACCCCACTTTGCCTAGGCCCTAGCTCTAAGTCTGAAGGATTGTCCATTGATGAACTTCATGAATAACAGTCCACCTAAAGAAAGGAGCACTCATCCAGGAACCATATAGGAGTTGTCTTTTTTTTTCAGCATATGCCACGCATATCTTTTTTTTCTCCTTAGCCCTGGGAGGTAGAAAAATCAGAGTACTCCACAAATTAAAAAAACAAAACAAACCAGAAAACCTATGAAAGCTCAAGGACTTGCTTTATATGGCTACAGCAGTGCAGAGTTAGAGGATCCAGGCTCTCCCATGCTCAGTCCACTGAGCTGCCTTGACACTCAGTTCACCCAGCGAAAGAGGCTTGGCCCTGGTGGGTCCAGAGCAGTCCAATCTATGAGCAGGTGCCTTGAACTCTGAATGTATTATCAACTTATTATAAAAGCCAAGGAACATTAGTTAATCACTCTGGCTTTTCCACTTGGTGGCTGTTATTTCAGGAATAAAATATTCCTGGGGTCTATTTCTAATTTAATGCCAAGATGCAAATTGTGCCTCACCTGTTTCACCGAGGTGTTATTTATGCCCAAATAACACCTCCTAGATAAGGACCCATTGTGCCTGTTTCCTTCTTTGGAAACTCAGGATAATAATAGTAATCAGCTGCACACAAAGCAAGTGTGTAGGGTGGGGGATGGGAAAGGCTCAATAATTGTAATAGCTCAGGGAAAACCAAAATCCGGGAAAAATGCTATGGAAATGCTAAATGCAGTAGCGAGGATTATGACATCTCTGCAAATTCACCACCAGAGGCCAGGATAACACAAATGCTGGGTGAAGATTAACTTTATTCAACAAATACGTGTTGGTTACATATACCATCAGAATCTGAAGTTAGAAAGGATCATTGATAAAAATAGCCACAGCTAAAAATTGTTTCAATAGATTTTATTTTTTTTTAGAGCAGTTTAAGTTCATAGCAGTATTAAGCTGGAGATACAAAGATGTCCCACACACCCCTTGTTTTCTCACCCACCACACACAGGCGCACATGCAGATAGCCTCCCCGTATCAGCACCCCCCACCAGAATGGTACATTTGTGGCAACTCTACTGATGAACCTCCACTGACCTGTCATCATCACCCAGAGTCTGCGGTTTACATTGGGGTTCACTTTTACTATCGTACATTCAGTGGATTTGGGCAAACATATGACATGTATCCGCCATTACAATATCATACAAGGTAGTTCACTGTCCTGAAATTCCTCTGGGCTTTGCCCATTCATTTCTCCTTCCTTCTTTATCCTTGGCAACTACTGATCTCTTTCTGCCTCCGCAGTTTTGCCTTTCCCAGAAGGTCATATTGTAAGGGGTGCCTGGATGGCTCAGTTGGTTAAGTGTCCTCTGACTCTTGATTTCGGCTCATGTCATGGTCTTTGGGGTCCTGGAATCGAGCCCCGTGTTGGGCTCCCTGCTCAGTGGGGAAAATGCTTGAGGATTCTCTCCCCTGACCTCTACCCCTACCCCCGTGCCTAGTGCATTTGCATGTGTGCACACTCTCTCACTAAGATAAATAAATAAATCTTAAAAAAATTAAAGCAAAATGTCATATCGTGGGAATCATACAACATGTAGCCTTTTCAGATTGGCTGCTTTCCGTTAATCACATGCACTTAAGGCTCCTTTATACCATCTTATGACTTGATAGCTCATTTCTTTCTAGCACTGAATATTACTCTATTGCGTGGACATACCACCATTTGTTTGTTTGTTTTATCTATTCGCTTACTGAAGGACATCTTTGTTGCATCCGAGTTTTGGCAATCGTGAATAAAGCTGCTATAAAACATCTGGGTGCAGGTTTTCAGGTGGATGTAAGTTTTCAGCTCCTTTGGGTAAATATCAAGGAGCACGATTGCTGGATCATATGGTAAAGGTATGTTCAGTTTTGTAAGAAACTTTTCCAAATCGTCCAAACTGTCTTCCACAGGGGCTGTACTGTTTTCTGCATAGCTGTACCACGAGCGATGAATGAGAGTTCCTGTTGCTCTAATCCCCTCCACCATTTGGTGTTGTCAGTTTTCTGGGTGTTGGCCATTCTAATATGTATGTCGTGCTATCTCTTTATGCTAAAAGCTGTTGTGCTTAATAAGTGCCAAACACTGGGCGAAGCACTATAAACAATGATCTCATTTAATCTTCACAAAAATCTGATGAGAAAAGTGCTATGATTTTGTCTTTCTGTTTTACACAGAAGCAAAGGAAAGTTTAGAGAAGTTACCTAACTTGCCTAAGGTCCCATAAGTAGCAAGGACAAAGCCAAGTGTTCAGAGGCACTCCTTCACAATGTGAAGCCGTGCTCCTATATGGAGCTGGTCTGCATGTTCACCTCCTCCTTTTATGGAGAAGGAGGTTGGTTCGAGATCTGCAAAAGGACTCACTAGAAGTTATGGTTATTTAGAGTAAGACACAGGGAGACACCCCTTCCCTATCAGCCTTGTCCTCTGTACCACACAACTCAGCTGTCAATCATGTCAGGATCGGCCTCTGATATAAGATGTGCAGTCCTTGGCTTCATACTGAGGAATCCTGATGGATGATGGCTATTCCAAGCTTCTCAGATCCAGTGTTTATTATAAATGTACTTAATTTCATACTCACATTAAAGACGGAGGACCTCTCTTGAGTGCAACGCATAAACCTAGCATCGCCTTGCTATCTAGTTGAAATATGTCACCTACCCCGTGCATGAATGCCAGCCGCAGATGAGAGCTCTGGGCTATTGCGGTACCTCCCTCCACTGTTAATTGTCTTCGTAGGTAGTTTCCATTCCCGGTTCTATGATACCCTGTGGAGTTTCTAATTTTTTCATACGAAATAGAGAATTCTTAGAACATTAGTTCCAACCCAATTCAGTTTTAAAAACAAATGTTCGACATAAGAAGGTGAAGTGTGTGGATTTTTTTTCCTCTCCAAATTAGAGGGTTGTAATTCCAAAAATGTCAAGAATTATAAAGTTGCTCATTAAGACAAATAGGAGAAATGATTTGTTCTTAACTTGAATTAGAGAACAGAAAAATGCAGATAGTAAAGTGTTGGCTAACTCCCACAGATATCGAATGATTTGCTGCTGTTAATAGGATGGAGATTCCACTCTTGAAAATGTGAGAGGACTCTTAACCATTGACGGCCAGTGCAGGCCCCGCAGAATTTTTTTCCTGTAGTCATACTGTGAGATGGCTTTGTTGCGCTCTGGAGTCATTGCGATGCCACCTTGATGGACCACCAGTACCCATGTGGGATGTTTTTTCTAAGGCAGTAGTGGAGGCCAGAGCAAAAGACCCATGATGAGCTGTGACAGAGCAGCCGGGCTAGCTGCACACTTGAGTCCGTAGCAGAAGAGAGGCTGATGGGCTATTAGTATCTCCTGTGGATTTGGTTCTAGCTGTTCTCTCGTACTTTCTAGAGACCCAAGGATGCAGGCTGATTTTTATCTCTCTGGGCAGGGAACTTCCAGCGAGGTTGCCAGGTGAAGGAGGCAACAAGTGGCTTCTGACCGCTCCCCACTCTGGATGGGCTACACAGTCTACAGGCCCAGTGAGAAGTGAAATAAGGAGCTCCTTGTTGAAAAATTATTACGAATTTCAAGAGCAGAGCACTAATCCAAGCACGCGTCCCAGTGTGGGGCCATGTGTGACTGTTTCTGTCACTCACCTGCCAAGCTGACCCTGTCCCCAGTGTGGGCCTCTTCTCTCACTTTCGTACCAAATCTGTAGCAGGTAAAAGACAGTCCTCTATCTTGACCTAAACCTCCATCTTATCAGAAATAAAATTAAGTGAAAATAAACAAGACACATGGTCCCAGCTCCTTATATTTTAGTAGGAAGAAATTCTTGGTAGAATTTCATCGGCCTGTGAGCTACATTTCACTGTGAAATTAGTATTAATAAGACATACTGATTAATATTTTCAAGTGACCTTTTATAAATTCACCAAGTTTTAGTCTCTTTTACTTAATAAACCTAATTATCCAATTCTGCCTCCATAGGTGGCATTGTGTTTACATTTTCCCAGTTTGATTTGGATTTTAAAAGTTTTAAGTGTCAAAACAGAAAACAGTGAAGCTCAGTTATCACTTTTGACAGCTATCGTGTGAACTTAGGGTTTAACTTGCTTGATTCAAGAAAGGGGTTTTTGTTTTTTAGTTCCACTGCCTGGTGCAGTGGACAACAAATGCAATTGGACATGATTCTTTCTCTCAAGGCTCCTATTTGAACGAGGCATACAGGTGCATAACTACACGAGTGTTATGCCATGTGGTATCTAACACGTGCAGGATGTGCAGATGAATTAAGGGAAGGCTTTCCAGAGGACTCCGGGGAGGAAACTCCTGTGTACTGTCCCCATCTGTCCCCTCCGCCGAGCTTGGTAACACACAGTGCACATTTGCCATTCCCCAAGGAGATAACCCCTTCTCATTTGTCAGTAGCAACATCTCAAGAAATCAAAATCCTGAAAACACTTTGGAAACTGTGGTAGAGGTCACCGGGAAGTCAGCGATGACTTTTAAAGCAGGGATGAGACAGGTGCACATTTTAAAAGTGGTTCCAGGGCTTTGTGGAGAATGGATGATCGCACCTGAGCAACCTGAGATCCCAACCCACGAAGGTCTCGCAGCTGTTCGGGTGGAAGGGCCCTGAGACCGGAACCAACCATTGGCAGGGGAAGGGAGGCCAGAAGATGAATTTGAGAGACATTGTAGATATGAGCAAGGAAGGGAGGAGAAAAATCAAGAGCTGGTAAGCACCACTGTTTTCTTGAAGCTAGTACAGGCATTCACTGTTAGTAATACCCCAAATAGCATCGGGTGACCAGTAGTAATTGTGCTCATGTTTTTATGTTTCTGGTAAACAGGTTCTCAATCAATGTGCATCTCTTTGCTTTGCTCTTTTTCTCACTTGATCATGAATACTTTGGTCACTGGGATATTCTTTTTGCTCTTGTAGCTGTATTTGTTTCATAGGGCATAAACAGCCGGTGCTAAATATGGACCATTTTCTGACTGACTAGGATTTCAAGAGAACATCAAAGCTGTTTAAAAGGCTGTGTGGCTTTCCTCTGTTGATTTAAACACTTAGACTAGAAGGAGACAGAGCAATTTACAACCACTGCAGCGCACATCTGAGTTAGCGCTGATTTCTGATTTCTTTGCATTTAGCAACTTCACATCGTACCATCGTGAAGGTCTTCACTACTTGCTAGCACCCTGTCCTAAACAGTCAAAATGTGTCTTTTCAGCTTGTTTGGAGCACCATACAGGCAGCAATGTGGGTGTTAGATGTGACTGACATGGAGGCCTATATGGCTTGTTGAAACATCGAAACATCATGCAACTCAAATGTAATGTAGCTACAGTTCGTGGCCAAGCTGTGAATCACATCCTCTGCGAGGAGGCCCGTGTCTGAGTACGTTTCTGGTCATTAGTCCCCAGGACAGGTTGCCAGTGCGGTGCTGTCGTTGTCAGCACGCAGCTTCTGAAGTCAGAAGGCCAGCAGTTCTAGGACAGGAGCAGGTGGGGACCGAGGGTCCTCGTGGCCACAGTGCAGTGAGCTCTAGTGACACCAATCCTCTGGCAGCCGGCCAGTGACTGCGAGAGGCCCAGATTGTAATAGGCAAAGGAAAGATGCTCAGGGATGTGCAAACTGGGAAAAGGAAATGTAGAATTGTGCTGAGGGAATAGCAGTAACAAGGAGCAAGATGCACATCAGTTCATAGTGGAAACTGGCCCTGGGTGCGTCTTTAGAAGAAAGGAGAAACATTCTGAATCAGCATCCTCCAAGTCCGAAAAAGAGAGGCTGTAACTTGAAAAATCGCCACTAGAGGGCTCATTTCATCTATAAAGAAGTCTACGTGGAAAAGCCAAGAACTTTCCAAAGGGCTTTTTTGAACACATCTCAAGGGGCGGAGGTGTCCTGAGATAGAGTTGTATCTTTGGATGGCTCTGGAAGGAGGGGTGTGCCTAAGTGTGAGCTCGCCACAGCTTACGATGTTGTGTTTTGCTGATTGTTGTGGCCTCAACACATACAGCACCTGTTTACTAGGAGAAATGAAAGACTATTTCAATGAACCCTTCTGTGCAGAGGATCCAGATTGGGGCAAATACCCCATTGTGTTCCCAAGGGCCCACCCACCTAAAACAGGGCAGGACCCAAAGCAAATGGGTCGGGTCAGGTCAGTGACATTCGGGCTCGGAGATAACAGGGCACTGGGCCACCTCAGCATCCCAGAGAGGCTGAGGCAGAGAGCAGAGAGATAAAACAAGAATGGAGAAAGGCGATTTAAAAAAAGAACATTTGACAGACAGCATATAACTGCAATTCCTTTCACAGAAAGCAAAATATTCCCAGAAAGCAGAAAATTCCCAGCGATAGGGGGAGTCAACACTCAGATATGAGCTCCGATTTTAGGCATTCTCTGTTGGTAATCCTTCAATTTTTATAACATTTTCCAGATCTGCCACCGCATGAACTACATAACTGACAAATCTTCAATTCACATTATATTTAAGTGGTTTCCCCCATCACTTCTCACAGTTAAAAATACATTACATAAATTACTATCCTGCCTAGTGAAATACGCGACGATTCTGTTGTCTGCCTCTATTTCTAAAACATTTTGGCACTTTCTGGGGAAGGCGTCTCCTCAGTTATGCCAGGGGACTTTTTTTTTTTTTTCAATTTTGCTTTGTTATTAAGTAACAGTATCATGGAGAGCCATGGAGAGCCAGACAGTGGTGTCGAGGGCCCGGTGCTGCAGGGAGCTCGGGGCTGCAAGCAGAGGCAGGAAAAGGAGCCAGAGTGGAACGAAGGGTGTCCCCCCACTTGCCAGGCCCTCGGCGGCCTGGGTGCTGGGGGCCTGGCGAGAGCTCCCACTCAGCCTAAGGGCAACCTGAACCCGGGTGGGTTTTTATTATTTCTTTTTTGAGGATTTATTTGTTTATTTATTCATGAGACACATAGAGAGAGAGGCAGAGACACAGGCAGAGGGAGAAGCAGGCCCCATGCAGGGAGCCCCCCCCCCCCATGTGGGGCTCGATCCTGGGACTCCAGGATCACCCCCTGGGTCGAAGGCAGAGGCTCAACCGCTGGGCCACCCAGGCTGCCCCAGAATCTGGTTATTAATCCTGGAAGACCTCCACTCATAGACCGGACACAACCAGTTCTGCAGAAAAGGACAGACGGACAGGGAGAACGAACCAGCAGCTGGTTGCACAGCAAGCACAGGGCCCTCCTCGGCCCCACCGAGCTGTCCACCCGGGGCTGAGCAGTTCTTTCTCCCCAGCAGGTGTCACTGTGGAATTATTAAAATAAGAAAAAGGAAAGGGACTGTGTTTTAGGGAGCTGAGCCCCAAATAAAAGACCTTGAACTGACAGATGCTAACCACGCTTATGGTGGTCAGCATTTCGCCAGGTATTGGTCCGATCACCATGCTGTCCACCTCTAACTGACAGATTGTATGTCCGTTATCCTTCCATTAAAAGAAAGAAGACTTCAAAACAACAAATACTTTGAACCGAAATCGCCCATAGGCCACATAGCAATGACGGAGGGATTAAAAACACTCCCTCCGCTGACTGCAGGGCCCAACAATGCCCTGACTTTTGTCTCTGAGCTTTGTAGTTCATGTGGATTCTCAGGTTTTAAGAAGCAGGGCATTTACCCGTATGGATATCAAAACCATAGATATCTACAGTTCACAGTGCCAGTAACATCACCTTTTGTCCTATTTGCTGGTTGTCTGGATGGGTAATTTTGTTGGTTTGTTTGTTAACTGGGGAGAGAGGTAACTTGATGCCACGTAAAGAACTCAGGGATCCCAAAATCTGGGTCCAGATTCTCACTTCTTCATTCCCATGGGTACGTTACCTCAAATAATTTACATAATTTAGAGCTCTGAGGCTCAGTTCCATGACAGGGTAATTGTGAAGGTTAAATAAAATAACATTCATGAAGGCACCTAGTACGGTTAGTTAAATCTGAATCCAGATGCATCATTGAAATGCTGTTTAGATTTCATTATTATCTTAATATTTTAATTTCATTTTGAATAGATTCTGTTCATACATTATTACCCATGTATGAGTTATAACCTCCAGGAAGATAACCAACTTATCCCATTTGGGCCCCATTGCCTCTTGACTGTCTCTGCTCAGATGTCCTGCTGGGACATGAATACAGAATCATTATCTATTTGGTCTAACGTCCCTTCCTGCTTTTTAAATTCTGTTTGATGGTACCGTCCTTTCCTCCTTTTTTGAACGCAGGTTTGAATTGCTGGGTTCACCTCAACTTCTCCTTGGTTGCCATCTTCCAGATCCTGATAGATTCCTGACCTGGCACTGCCATTTCTGGTTGCTGCCCCATCTCCTCCACCTGCAGCTTTCACAATGCTTGTTGGCAGGATTACTCCCTCAGTGGCTCCTGAGTACGCTCATGAGCTTCCCCCAAACACTGTTTCCAGAGCCCCATCCTCAATTCTTGCTATCAGAGGTGCAGAGTGTAGGGTTCAGGATGACATGGCTTTGACATGCACTCGGGACAGCTTACTGTTGTGCACATCTTGGTCCTCGAGTCGGTTCTATCTTTAAATCCAAAGTGCACTTCACTGCTAGAATGCTCTTCTTAAAACCGTATTTGTATTTTTTTTCTTCGCTATTGCACATCTTCGTGAGTTCCCATGTCAAAGAGAATGGACTTAGTTTCATAGTCAGGTGACATCCTTACCTAGCAAACACATTCACTTACCATCAGCTCCTCTCAGTGAATGCCTGGAGCAGGACCAGGCTCCCTTCTTCAGAGACTATCCTGATATATAGAAGGGCCACGGGCACTGCCCCTTGGTTACAGCTGTTGGCACAAGAGTGTGGGCTTCTGATCCAATGTGTGCAGACAGATCCTATTTCCAAAGAATATGAAATCTGAAATGTCATTGAGGTCAGATGTATGGAAACTGAGTCCCAAGAAGGGTAATAATAAGTCTCCACGTTGAGGTGGTCAGACAGCGCCCGGTTCTGTCCATCCTGAGCCTTGACTGTGCATGTCCACCCCATCGTAAGAAATCCCGACATCCCCCAAGAAAGAGTCTGTTTTTCCTTTTATTCAAGTCACTCAGAATCAATCTCTCTTGTTAGCAAATGGCAGAGCGTAATCTGATACACTGTTGGAGGTTCAGTCTGTTCGCCATAGAGTTCCAACCTACCTAATTCATGCTACGTCTCACAATTCCCTGAGAAATTTCTCCTCTAAAACCAGGCGACTCTCCTAATAAATTTCACTCCTTTCTACATGGAATTTCCTCTCCTCTCTGTCACTCAAGTCTCGCAAAGCCCTGATGCTCCAGCCCCTTCCTGAAACTCCTTTGGTCTTCAGGGACATCCCATTCCTCCGCTCTTAGACCACTGTTGGTATAAACCCTTCGCTGAACATTTATCACATATGGCTTGGGATTGCCATTTGCCTTTTTTGCTTGCAAGTAATGCATCTTCCCAATTAGCTGCAAGCCACTTGGAAGCAGAACACAAGTCTTGAATTTGTTTTTTAATGTTTTTCTCTTAAATGCTTATGCTGAAATGTTTCTCTACTACTCTTATCCCTAAGTGCTTATTGTTTAAATGTTTCTCCCCTACTATACCACGTCTTACAAGTATTTATTGACGGAATGGAGGAAATACATACCTGCTTATATTTATAATTAAAGAGAACAGGGGATTATAGTATTTGTTTTTCCAAAAATGCTTCCAATTATCCATTCCCTCATCAGTTCACTTGTAGCAGGGAAATGCGACATTCCCTTTGTAGAACGTCCGCTTTGTAATTGCCCCTGTCAGGGTGATTAATGGATAGTGGTTTGTGACCAGGAACCTCTGTGGTGACCTGGTGGTCAGCAGAGGCCACCTTGTCTCAGATATTTCTATCCCTGCATGAGGTTTTTTTAAAAACAAAATTATGGCTTTGGAAAATAACTAAGGTGGCATTATGGGTACATTTGCATATAGATTCCAGGAGCCTGTCGATAGCTAATTGCATCCAGGCGGGAGGCCTGATTTGCTTACCAGACCCTCCTGACTGGGAGATGGGACAGTCACTCCAAGCTGGAGCCAGGCTGGTGCCTGGGGCCAAACGTCTTTTCTTCCTCGTGGCTGTCTCCTGTGTGAGTGGGCCTTGCCTTCTGCTGACTGACATCTCAGTCTTGGTCTTGCAGGACAAAAAGTTGGCCATTGGCAAGGGAGTGGGGGAAAGGAGGCTGCGCAGAGGCCGATGGGCAAGGGGGGTCCCCACTCCTCTGGTCACTTTCCAGGCTAGCAGGTACATCCTGCCTGCTGCTGCTGTGAGTGTCCTTGTTTCTCTTGTTCAGAGATCTCTCCAGTTTTTCTCAGCTACAACTGGTCTGGTCACTGGAGGGAATGCAGCAGCCCCTCTTCCCTGAGAAGGAAAGCAGCCATAGGTGGATAGGTTCCCTGTGTCCTGAGAGCAGAGGAAGTGTGGCCCTGAAAGGTGACCTTCAAAGACTGAACTTTCTCGGAGAGCCAGAGAGTTGTGTCCTAATGCTCTTCCTCTGCTTCCCTTGCAGGCAGTGTCCCAGTCCTTGGGAGCTCTAGTGTAGCAGTGCACGAGCGTACAGAAGTGAGTGATGATTGTGTAGGATCATACGTGTTCACTGGATTTTCTCACTTAACC
This sequence comes from Nyctereutes procyonoides, assembly GCF_905146905.1. Classification (NCBI taxonomy): domain Eukaryota; kingdom Metazoa; phylum Chordata; class Mammalia; order Carnivora; family Canidae; genus Nyctereutes; species Nyctereutes procyonoides. Next base: position 41,142,981 of record NW_026575049.1, on the reverse strand, counting down.
TTCACAAAACCGCACAAGGCAGGTAGTCTTATTGATCCCATTTCTCAGTGACAGAAACTGAGGCACAGAGAAGTTAAGTAACCTGCCCAAAGTTGCACAGCTCCTAGTTTTATAAGTGTTCTTGAAAGAATCATAAGAATTCTTAAGAGTACTCCTATACGTATGCTTACCAAATAACTCTTTGCTAGTAGTTATATAAATCTGGCAGTGATATTTCAGGAACCAGTTTAGCAGCATGTTAGGTAAGAGTCTTCTATTTGGTCATTTAACAATTCTTTATCGAGGACCTATTAATATGTAGCCTTGTTCTACAAGCCAAAAGAAATACCCCCCAAAGTAAGTGCTTATGTTATAGTTTTGGAGATGTGAACTTTTCCTCCATGAGTGTCTTGTAATTTATGTCTCTAGATGGAGGTGGAGATGCTAGGTTGGGCAGTGAGGCATCATGGTAAAGGTGAGCTGTCACCGATTTGCCCAAGTTTGTCCAGAATGGCTCCACTGCTCACTAGAGCGTGACCTTGCACCTCCATTTAACTCCTCTGTATTTCAGTGGTCTCATCTGTAAACTGGGAATAATTGTAATTCCTAATTCTTTGGGATTTCTTTAAGGATTAGAAAAAAAAAAGCAGCACAATATGACCAGATGCATCGTTAGCAATCAATACATTTTGGTCAGTATTGTCCTTATCTTTCTGCATCTCTATGAGTATCTATAACTGGCTGTTAATTTAAAAGAAGGCACTTCTTCCCGGGAACCTCTCCTAACACCCACCTCCCTCCCAGCACCTTTCCCACAGGATCACTGGATATCCTTCCAGTAGGCTTCTATAAAACTGGATATGTTCTCCAGAGACTGCACATTCCTATTATGCATACTTATTCAGGACCTACTATGTGCCAAGCGCGCTAGTGTGGCGGTGAAACTGGGCAGACAGTTTCCTTCCCTGTTGAAACTTACAGTCTACCATGCAGGGTGTTTCGTTTTCAATCAACTGTTCTCATCCATCAATACATATTGAAAATTCAAGAATTTTCAGATATTGAGTGGGACGTCACCTTCGTGCGTGTGCACCTGGGCGGGCCAGCCTGGGTGGGCAGATAGTCTGAGCGCTCTGTGCTCTTGTTTTCCCTGAGCACTTAAATAGTGTAGAGTTGCCTGGATCCTCACAACAGTGATATGATTTACATCCATTTTAGAGCAGCAGGAAATGGAAGACAAAAGAAATTTCTCTGCTCACCGACTTAGTAGATGATCAACTTGGGATTTGCACCCAGGCTATGGTGTGGAGCCCCTGTCTTCTGGGTGAGGATAGTCCCAGTTCAGCAAGAGACCAGAGAGAGGGGCTGACAAATTCTTCTGCATAAGTATGGGATCAGAGATGGAGACTTCCTGACTGCTGTGATGCAGGAACAGTCCCTCTCTTGGGTTGAGGATAATGGCAATTTGGGGAAAACTAGAATATACCCAGTGATTTTTTTTTTATCACATTTAATTACCTGAAGTGGTCTTTTTGGTTTAGAAACAGTAAAAGCTTTCTTAAGAAGGAGGCTTACTATTGCCCTGATCACATTCCCTGTGTTTACTTATGATCCACCCCTGCCCACCACCAACCGAAATAAAGCAGCAAAAACAAAGAAATGTTTTCAGAGAGAATATTTTTTGCAGGTATGTTTTTAGTAGAATTCTTAACATTCGGTGTAAAAAAATCTCTTTATTACATCTATCTGTTTACAACCTTTTGTAAATCAGTGACTGCTCTATGGTTGTAGTTCTTGTTCTTATGAAATTCAAACCGGAACTAGTACCCAAACTTATGAGAAGGCTTTGGTTTTGTTTCATTTCCTGACCTGTAAATGAGGGTTTATCGTAAGGGTGTAATAAGTTGAATATAAAATAAAATTTGAATTACAAAATGTTAATTTCACTTTCAGAGTTCAGATCCTCTTATATTGTTATCAAAGATGGTTGCTTTTCCCCAAGTCCTCCAGAAGTATATGCAGATGTGTTCAAGGAATGAGAATTTTAAAAAGAGACAGCCCTTTGCTTGTTTTCTCTCTTTTCATGTCATAGAAATGAATAAAGAGGGGGAGTATAGACCTTATGGAGTTGCAAGTGTTTCACTGAGAAAAGCCTTTAGCCAGAGAAGACAAAATGGATTCCCAATATTGTTTGATTTTTAAAGTGGAATTGCGGACACTTTGCTTAATTAAGTTGCTGATTCAAAAACTAACTTTCTTTTGTAGGATTTGATGTGTAGTATTTACAACAACACATATGACATGGAGTAGAAACTAACACAGGAAATATATTTATCTGTGTGTGAAGAGAATGGTGATAAGCTCAAGAATATTTGCCACAGGATGTATTAAGAGAAACAGCATACATTTTTATATGGCGTTATATTGAATTTAGAATGATCAATAATTTTCTCTGTAAATTAACATATTTTTGGAGAAAAACCTTTTTATCAAAGATAATTTCAAACACACAAGTATAGACAACAGTATGGTAAACCTCTGGATTCCACAGATAATCAGCATTCCTCCAGTCTCCTTTCATCTTTTCCCAGCCTCACTCGCTTTTTTTTTTGGAAATATTTTAAAACAATCCCTGATACTATATTATATCACCAGTGGATGCTATCTATCTATTGGCTAATGCTCCTCTCTTTGAAAAATAAACCTCAATATTTTTATCAGCAAAGTTAACAATAATTCCTTAATATCATCTGATATCCAGGCTATGTCCACTTATTTTCCCTTGGCTCAAAAAAAAATTACAGTTGATTTGTTTGAATCAAGCTCCAAATGAGATGCACACAGGGTGCATTTTATTGACATATCTCCTAAGTATCTTTTGCAGTATTTCCCCTCTCCTCCTGCCTTCCCAGTACCCCCCTTTCATTCTTTTTTCCTTCCTATTAATTTGTTGAAGAAAATGGGTTATTTGTCCTAAAGACTCATGCATTCTGGATTTGGCTGATTGAATCCCCCAGTGCCATTTGACATGAAAACTGATGTTAGATCTGAGACCTGATTAGATGCTGATCATTAGCAAGAAAACCTCAGAGGAGGTTTTTGTTTTTATTGTAATAAACCTCTCCCAGGAAAGACCACCTGGTGGCAGTGTTAGGCATAACATTGCCTTCTCCAGTGAGTCTCTGCATTTTAACTGACCTTGCCCCTCCTCTACCTGAGTTCTTTGCATTTTCCTGATGCCAGCCAGCCACAGCAGCACCTGCACATGAAAATGAATAGCTTCAAGCCAGCTGGCTGCTCATCTTGTCCTCAGCCCCTGTCCCTGGGGTCTGCTCCTTGCCTGTAGTCAGGATGGCCGGTAAGACCTGACCAGTCTGGTTTGCCTGCCGTGTCATAGAAATCACCATCTCTCCTCTGAAGTTCGTTCAAGTCTATTTAAGAAAGTTTCTTTCTTCTTTTTTTTTTTTTTTTTTTTTCCGGAGACTGAAGGTTCTCAGTTTGAGTTAAAATAAGCAATGAAACATTCAGGATGTTTCAACTAATTGGATAGAAAATCATGGCAGCCCAAGATGTTTATTTCAGTCATGACCCCTTACCCAGCTCCCCTTTCTGCTTTGCTTTTCCTACAAATGAGAACAATCAGCTTTGTTGGTTTCACCTTCCATTACTAAGACGGTTTCAGGGAAATAAGAAGTGCCCATTTTTTCATCTTAATAGCAAGTAACTCTTAGATCAATTGGCTATATCTTTCCAGAATTGTTTCATCAGACTCCTAGAACAGTGACAGGCACAGGACGGTAAATAATAATGTTGACTTGGATGTGAGTTCAACATGAAGGTTTTGGCACAAAATTGCTGAGTCATATTTAACCTCAGTTTATTCATCTGGAGAATGTGAACAACTATCCCTAAGTGGCATTATGAGGATTAAATGAGTTGATTGGCGTACCTGTCAAGTAGTTGCAGTCAATTCACATTAACATACAAACAAGCAAACTCAACTTCATTAGGTCTTCAGAATTACATTTTGGTGAAGTTCAGGCCATTTTTAAATTTGAGTGATCACATTGAATAAAACGCCTGACATTGGAAGGAGAGTAGGCCAGTGTTTGAACTATTGCAAAATTAATAAATGAGGAGAAGGTAATTCACTACTATGTGACTAGTGCACACTCAAGCTCTAACCCAGATATCTGCAATCTATTTGTTAGTTACAAATGAGTAAGAGCTATTTTACCTGGAGTATTTCCTTCCTTGTAATTTCAAATTAAACCTTCAGCCAAGGCAAGTAACATTAATTTGAAAGAATTTCAGACTCGATTCCTGTGATTCTAATTTCTTTCTGCGTCTTTCTGGCTGTATAGTCATTGTGCATTAGAGCATCCTTGTTGATGAGGTCAGCTCACTAAAGTGATTTATTTTCTTAACAATTTTGAATATATTATTTAGAGCATTTAAACTGCTTTTAGTGAAATTACTGACAAGCATATTTAAACCCAGGCCCAGGTCACTGTAAAGAAGAGAAGGAAGAAGAAGAAAAACATCCTGTTAGACATCCAAAAACCATAATTATGGTCATAAATAATCATGTACTCTTCTAATAAATTATTGGATGCTAAGCCAATATAATTTGTACTAAATCGGTTAAAACATTTCCTGAAGTAAAAAAAATAAAAATAAAAAAAAAATCAATCATATGGTTCTTTCTGTCACATTTTGAGTTTGAACTAATTTATTTGCTGATATACCAATGATGAGAAGAAAACAGGAATATTTAAGGAATTAATGATATAGTGCCATGAGAACTCTGCCAACCACTTTAAAAAAGAAGCCAAAATATTAATGGTATGAAATATGTTTATATACATTCAGAATTTTAATGAGATGCCTTTGATATGTTATACGTTAAATGCCAAATTTATCAGTACTTAAGCAGATCATACAGGTATTAAAGAGAATTTGGGTAATATGGATTGCAGGTGCAGATTTAAAAGTTCATATTTAGAGAATTTGAGTAAAAATTTTTTCCTCAGCCGAACAGGTAAAATCCTTACAGATTATTCAATTTGTGTCCAGCAAAAACCAAAAGTTAAGAAATTTATAGTTAACTGAGAAAAGCTGGTGTTTTTTCCATAAGTTCCCCCCCCACACCGCCCCCCATTTAGACTGTTGCTGGATGATTCTCATTTCTACACTGTAATTTCCAGCTTATCCTAAATATAGATGCTGGATTTGAGCCATCCTAATTAAACTGTGAAGTTCTTTTGTAGTGAGCGCTGATGCCTCTGAAATCAATTTCAAGGTTTACACAAGCAGTGTATGTCACCTTCCCAGTTTTCTTTCACTTTATGGATTTATCTAGAAATGATAAATTGCAAATAATATTTTAGTGGCAAATTTGTACTTTTTTTTTTTTTTTTTGCCCAGGCTGCTTTTTTTGTTTTGTTTTGTTTTAAATACATCATTATAAACTTCCTTCTGTGCCATAGGGATTTATTCCTTCTTTCAAAAGTTTCCCACCCGAATGCATCTACCCTCTTTCTGGACCAAGTTTAAGTCTTTATATTATAAACGAAGAAAGTGAGATGAAATGGTTTTGCCTAAGGCTACCTGGAAAAACAAGTATGGTATCCTTCTGTTGTTACACAAAATTCATGTCTTTTCTTGACACACAGATGTTAGAGATAATGGGATTTTCACTAAGGGAATAGAAGGTGAGAATCAAACACAAACATTTCAGCACAAACCAATGCGCAGGAGAAGGCTGAAGGCTAAGGTGTGGAATCTGGGGTGCTGGCTCAGGGGTGCTTGTGTCTGCAAAACCTTCCCAGGACCTAGCCCCCCAGCCCTCTGGGACTGAACCCAGGAGCTTTATGGCTCTGGATGCATCCGGTTCTGGGTGAGCCTGGAGACCCTTCCCACACTGCCACCTATCTACCTTGGAGAGCACTAGGCCTCCGGCTTTGGGCCGAGGTTATTGAAAACAGGTTTCCTCCTACAGCAAGGCGGAACAGGGCAGTTAATAATTCCACAAGTTTTTTTTTTTTTTTTTAAACAAAACTCTCTATCTGATGAAGGTGCAATTAGAGAGTAATTTTAAATGGACTCTGATTTGTCCCCTGATGTCAACTTCTAGAATGTGATTTTACTAGAACTCCTCATGATGATTATGCGGTATTGGCAGTGGGGGCTGTCCTTATAAATTGCCTCTGAAAGGCAGAAAGAAACACAAAATAGTGTGTTTGCCTCAGGGCTTGTGAGGTCAAGAAGCGGAAAAACAAGCACACTGTAAGTTAGAAGAACTGGCCTCAAAGCTTCCCTGCCCCTCACCCCTGGCCACAAATTAGAATCCCCCCTCCAGGCTTTTGAAATGGACAATACCTAGGTCCCACCCTTAGACCAACTAAATCAGTTACTTTGATCTGGGATCAATGCACAAGGAGGTTTGTAAGCTCCCCAGGTGATTCTAACCTGTTCCCAGAGCAGGGTTTCTCCATGTTGTCAATAGCCCAGGGGGCTCTATGGATCTCCGGGAATGCTGAAAAAGTCTAAAAATTAGTTTTAATATGCTTTGTTTAAAACGAAGTTGTTCTTATTGCAGATAGCTATCTCAGAAGGGAGAGCGAGAAGGAATGACGGCGATGGGAGGGAAAATAAATAAATTGCACAACAGAAGGGAGGTCTTGTTCTAAAAAGCCTGGAGCATGGACCAGAGGGCTGAGTTTTCTTTGTGCTGGTCTGTGTTATGAAGAGACCAAACAAAGTGGCGATTAAAAACAAAAACAAAAACAGAAGTCGTGACAAATGTGATATGCAGCATTTCTTTTTTCCATTGAGCTGGCGCTATGGCAAATGTTACATTTTAGTTACTAGATTATATGCCCGTATGATATTGTCAAATTAGCATCATGACTATCAATCACCTAAGAAATGGTGTATCCTTGAGTTAAGCTTCTAACATACTGTTATACTTTGAAACAGGAAGAAACTTTTTCCAGTTCTAACTGCCAGTTTGAAGCAGTGGTTCTTAACTCCCATGCAAGAGAATCATCTGTAGGACTTGCGAAAACAGATCGCTGGGCCCCATCCCGAAAGTTTCGGACTTATTAGTTCTGGAGCGGGACCCAAGAATTGGCATTTCTAACGGTTTCACAGATGACGCTGGTCTGTTTCTGTTTCTGCAGAAACAGAGCCTAAGACAAAAACTTAGACGCTAATGCTTTATTGGGCTATGCAGTCCCTGGGAAGCTGGTGTGAGGGGGAAAAAAGAATCAGGAAGAAGGAAAAGAGGGCAAACAGGCGGCAGGATGTGTGCTATTTACTGATGAGTTGGCTGTCACTATGTAACAAGCTCAGCTCACTGGAAGGCAAAGAAATTTCTCTACCAGCTCTCTCTAGTGTCTCATGTGCAATTTATTCCTGCTACTCCAGGGGATGTTCCCCCTACTTCTGGTCAAATCAGCTTCTTATCCAGGTAGCCAGCCGCTGGAGAGGCCAGCCTCCATGGATACAATCCAGGCCAAGGGCAGGTGTGGCCTGTGGCACCACGCACAAGCTCCTAGGTCTCTAGGCTTGTGGCAGGAGTGACCAGTCCAGGATTCAGCACTGCTAGGGTGACTCCAGTGAGAGGGGAAAGCAGGGGTACCAGCCTGGAACAGCACATATACTGACACTAGTAAATGATCAGTGCTTTTCCAGTTATTTCCCTGTGAAAGATACTTTTAAGAACTTTCCAGTGGTTCACGGACTCCTGTCCTACTGTGCCAGGCTAGCACATGCTGTGCCACCTGTGACTCGGTGCAGGAGCTCAGCAACTCCCAGAAAAATGTAAACCCTCTGCTCAAGCAGGCTGTCTACAGAGCAGTGTTTGAGTAGCACAGGTATAGATTATTCTTGACCAGATTCCACAGTTATGGCTTTGTCTTTCTCTTTATTGTTATGAATATCACATGTCAGAAGAAATGGAAATGTCTGTTGGAGGCTCTGTATTACCGGAACAGTATATAATGTTAAGCTATGAAAGAAATGATTATTTTTAAAGTTGAAAACGTTAAGTAGTGTATGTCCCGCAGAATGGATTGTTGCTTATTGCATTCTTTGCATCTGAAATAATAAGAATATTTCTCCTTTCTAACACTAACAGAAGCCTAATGAGAGGTCAGCATAAAGAACATATACAGGTTCTGCACCCAATTCCAACATGTATGTGGAGGCGGTTGTTTCCACACCAACAAGCAATTCTCTGGACATCAGCTGGCTGTCCTACGGCTCACCTTAAATCTAACCCTATCTTCCTGGAGGTAGCATCAGATTCCACAGCCTAAGGGTTCAGTCTCACAAGACCACCCTCCACTTCAGATGCCAATGTCAAGAACAGGTTGCTACCCCTGTACTCTGACCAGCTGGTTATAAATCAGACCCATTTCTTGGGTTTGATTAATTTGCTAGAGCAGCTCACAGAACCCAGCAAACAGGTTTACTCATGAGATTACTGGTTCATTACAAAGAATATTAAAGGATGCTAGTCAACAGCTGGATGAAGAGATGCACAGGGTGAGGTCCCAAACAAAGGAGCTTTTGTCCTCATGGTGACAAGTGGAGGTTTTCTGACTCCTAACCCAGAAGCTCTTCAAACCCCTCCTTTGAGGTTTTTATGGAGATTTCATTACATGAGTATGATTGATTAAATCATTTGCCACTGGTGGTCGATTAACCTCCAGCCCCTCTCTCCTCCCCAGAAATCAAGGGATGGAACTGAAAGTCCTGCTCGTGTTTGGTTCCCCTGATGACCAGCCCCCATCCTTCCTATGCTTACCAAAGTACTTTATTAACATAAACCCAGTTATTGGGGAAAAGGCACTCATTTCATCTTTATGACTCTGAAACAATTTCAGGAACTGAAGACAAGAGACCAATTATTATAACAAAAGATGCTCCTGGACTCTTACCTCCCAGGAAATTCTAAGGGTTTTGGTTGCTGTGAGCCAGGAACCATAGACAAAGACCAAATATATATGAGATATATATTTTGGTCATCTGAATGACCAAATGTAGATTTCTTTTTTTTAAATAAAGATTTTATTTATTTATTTATTTAAGAGAGAGAGAGAGAGAGACCACAGGATGGGTGGGGGGTAGAGCAGAGGGTGCAGGACAAGCAGACTCCCTGCTGAATAGGGAGTTTGATGCAAGGCTGGATCCTAGGACTCTGGGACCATGACCCAAGCCAAAGGCAGACATTTAATAGACTAAGCCACCCAGGCTCCCCAGACCAAATATATATTCCTTATAATGCATAATATCACAGCATAGTAGAAACTAAATTTTTGAAGTCAAACAAACTTCAAATGCAAATTATGTTTCTGCCATTGGTGACTGAAATCCTAGGCCAGTCATTAATCACTATGAATCCCAGCTTTTTATATGTAAAAATAAGGATACAGAATTACCTTACAGATCACTTTTAAAAGTAATGAATATTAAAAAAATTAAAAAAAAGTAATGAATAAATGAGATGTCATATAGTAAACATGGGGCATCTAGTAGTAGCTCACAATGTTAGTTCCTTTCCCCTTGCCTCTGTGATTCAAATGAACTTCTTGTTAGTTTTGGTAATGATGTAATCATTTATATTGTGACTGAAGGTTAAAGGAAGGACAGTAGTCTAAAGGTTGACATTGACTTTTAGACATCCTTATTCCAAAGAACAAATAAAGAATAATAAGGAGGAGGCTGAAATCAGGAGAGACTGGAGCTTTGCTTTTGATAACCTCTTGGAACTAAGACAACAGATTGGTATCCAGGACCTGCTAGAAGAGGGAGCACTCTAGTGAACCTCCTCCACTGTGGATTTGGACAATCTATTGTTACAACTGAGGAGAAATATCTTTATGAGGACAGCATCCTAACCACTGAAACTGGAATGAATCCCAAGTATCTGGAAAAAACAAACATTAAACAACTATGAAAGCTTAGACTTCTTTCTATGTGTAATTTTGCAGCTACAATACCCAGAAAATGGTAAAAATTTGATTAACTTATCTGATTGGCACTTGGAGATATAAAACAGCCTGAACATGAAAACAAAGAAAAAAAAAAAACAGACTACCAGGGATCAGGATATTGGAGTTGTCAGTGACCAGTAGAAATTATGGAATTTAAAGAATAAAATAAATGAAATTTAAAACCTGATGGATAGTTTTATGAAGGGATTAGACACAGCTAAAGAGAGAAAGAATGAACCGGGGGATATCTGACAGGAAATCACGCAGATTCAACTACAGAAAGACAAAAATTTAGAAAAATTAGAGGGTAAGAGACAGAGTTTACACTATGAAGTTTTAGTAAATGTTGGAATTGGAATCCCATAGGAAAAGGAGGAGGAAATGGGTCAGAAGCAAAATTTAAAGAGATGACTGAGTTTTTTTTTACTAGTTCAAAAGCCATTCAGTAACTGAAATGTGTGTGTGTGTGTGTGTGTGTGTGTGTGTGTGTGTGTGTGTGCTTTAAACATGCATGTAACATTAATGAAAATTACTAAACTCTTGGTCATAAAACAATATTATCACTTAGCTTGATTTAGAATGAGGTGTATTAGTTATCTACTGTCCTATAAGAAATCACACTAAAACTTAAGTTTTAAAATAAATAACAAATATTCATTACTGTATGGTTTCTGTGGGTCAAGAATCAAGGAATAGCTTAGCTGGGGGCCTCTGGCTCAAAGTCTCTTACAAGGCTGCTATCAAGGAATTGGCCAGAACTGCAATCATATCAAGACTTTACTACGGAAGGATCCACTTCCAAAATCACTCATGTAGCTATTGGTGGACCACAGGTTTTCTCTGGCTTTTGGTCAAACATAAGTACTTTGCCATTGGGCCTCTCCACAGGACACATCCTACATGGCAGCCCATGTCCTCATAGCAAGCCATGAAGAGAATGAGAGAGCATGCTTGAGATGGAAGCCACCATCTTTTCTGAAATGTACTTTCAGAAGTGATATCTCATCAGCTCTGTCACATTCTATGCAGTAGAAGCAAGTCACTAAATCCAGTCCACACTCTAGAGGAAGGGATTATACAAGGGCATGCTTACCAGGAAGAGGAGACCTTACAGGAACATCTTCCCTCTGGCCCCCAATTATTCTTATCCCTCTAACCTATAAAATACATCCCCACCTTCTCAAGCCCACAAAATTCTCACCTTGTTATAACCTCGGTTAAAATTCAGAATGCTATTATTTGAATCAGGTCCATATCTGGTATGGTCATATCTATACCTGATTCAAATAATTGTATTTATTCATGAGAGACACAGAGAGAGGCAGAGACATAGGCAGAGGGAGAAGCAGACTCCCTATGGGGAACCCAATGTGGGACTTGACCTCCGGACCCTAGGATCATGACCTGAGCCAACAACCATGGAGCCACCCAGGAGTCCCAAGAATAATTCTTTAAATACAACTCCTCAAGTTGAGCTCTTTCTATTTGGAAATCTGTGAAACCAAGGGTAAAATTCATGTGCCCTCCCACAGAGTCAACATGCAGTAGTGGGAGAAGCAGAGGATAATTGCTACAGATATTCTTGTTCAAAAGTGGGGAAAATTGGGGCCGTGAAGAAGTCGTTGGTCCATAGCAGTTTTGAAATCTAGTTGGTATATATTTTGGAAGCTACTTGCTTAGGTCTCAAACCTGGAAAAAAATTCTTCATGGCTCTTGATTCCATCCTTGAAATCATTCTTCTTTTTCATGAACTGTAGCACTTGTTTGCATCTGAGTAGTTTCTCAGCCTGCTTCCTGCCAATAGAATTTGAGGGATGGGGAGTGATGTCTTTTTATTCTCTATTATCTCTCACTCTACTTGACAGTACAAGCCAATCACAATTCTTCTAACATACATCTCTCAACAACTTTGTGGGCCACCTTAGAATCTTTTTGTGATTTGCTTCATTAAACAAAGGCCACAACTCCAAATCCCTTTCAGATAAGACCAAGCTTTTAGAAGTTCAATTGAGAGGATCTATGAGATAACCCTTCAATCTTTTTGAAGGGCCTTTTGTGTGGCCAAATAGTATGCTGAGGCATCAACTTTGATCTTTCTGAGGTCTCACCAGAAAATTTTATGATACATACTCAGCTCCATCCCTAGACCATATTTTGCTGACAGTGCCCTGGATTTGAACTTTACTCACAAGCCATTTCTTAGCTTTAGCATCACTTGTCATCTTGAAGGTCTGAGAATTTTCAAATCCTGGCACCTTTGTGATTAACAGTCCTTCCCATAATTTATCTCTCTCCTTTTGCATTTAAGCAGCAAAAAGAAGCCATTTGGTACCTTCAACAACTTGCTTGGAAATCTCCTCAGTTCATTTGACATATGTTCTACTTTCCATGTTACTGCAGGTGATAATGTTGCAAACCTTTCCATCACTATATAACTAGGATCTCCCTTCCTCCAGTTTCTAAAAATATGTTTGTCATATTTCCTTGTAAGTCCTCACTCATGGTGTCCTCGAAATCTAGGGTGCTACCAACAGTCTGTTCAAGGAAATTTATGCTTCTCTAACATGTTCCTAAAAATCCTTCCAGCATCTACCAACTGTCTGGTTCCAAAGCTACTCCCATATCTTAAGATATTTTTTTATGGCAATATCCCATTTCCAGATACCAAAATATGTATTATTTAGCTATTGCTACATAACAAATTACCCCAAAACTTAGTGTCTCAAATCAACATTTATTATTTCATATTTTCTGTAGGTCAGGGATCCAGGGATAGCTAGGAAGGATGGCTCTGGCTCAGAGAATCTCATGAGGCCGTAGTCAAGATGTTTCCTGGAGTTGCAATCATCTCAAGTCTCAGCTGGGGCTAGATAATCCACTTCCTAGCTCACTTGTGTGTCTACCTCAGATCTGCTTCCAGACTGACTTATGGAGTTGCTGGCATCTCCTTTCCATGCAGATCTCTGCATAGACTGCCTGGGTGTCATCATGACATGGAAGCTGCTAATGATGGAGAGTAAAAAGGAGAGAGACAAATAAAGAGAGAGAGAGAGAACCAGAGGTTAGGAGAAGGTAGCCATTGTGGAAGCCACTGTCTTTTTGTAACTTAATCTCAGAAGTGCTGTCCCATCATCTTTGCTGTATTCTGTTTAAAGAAAAGAAGTCCTTAAATTATCAGGGTGAATTTTACAGAAGGGCATGGATTCCAGGAGGTAGAGGCCATGGGAAGCTATCCTTGCCTGGCCTACCACTCTAGATTATGCTATAGTCATTAATGGCCCAAAACATGATTGAGAATGCCTCTAGCTCTTCTCCATGTCTCCGTTATATGACTCATGCTGGCACATCTGCCTCTGTCTATCTTTTGGCAGAGGGGAAGTATCTTACACCACTTCCACTTACACATCGTTGGACAGAGCAGGTTATATGGCTTTACACTGACATCAGTTGTAGCAGGTGTGTAAGTCTACTGCAGAGAGAAGCATCAGAGGAAGGGGCGGTACATGTTCTAAGCAACAATGCAGTTTTTCACAGCAAGGGGCAGAGATTTCAAGGGATTGAAATTCATGCAGCCTATATTTTTGACCACACAACCATTAAGCTAGAAAGCAACAACAAAATGCCTCACAAAGTTCTTATAAGTTGGAGGTAAAAAGCCAAAATAATCTATGTATCAAAGCAAAGGAATCACAATTAAAATTAGGTAATGAGTAACAGACTTACTATATATATCAAACTTGTGGGATATTCTAAAGCCACACTTAGAGATTTATAGCAGTAAGAGCCTATGTGAGAGAAGAAGAAAGTTGAAAAATACATGAACTAAACTTTGAAGCCAAACATTTGAAAAAGAATAACAAATGGAACTCAAAGCAGGAGAGGCACCTGGGTGGCTCAGTCAGTTGAGTGTCTGCCTTCAGCTCAGGTTATGATCCCAGGATTGAGCCTCTCATCAGGCTCCCCACTTGGAAGGGAGTCTGCTTCTCTTTCTCCCTCTTCCTTTCCCCACCCTGCTTGTGCTCGTTCTCTCTTTCCAATTCACTCTCTATCTTAAATAAATAAATAAATAAATAAATCTTAAAAACAAAAAATAAAAAAAAAATACTCAAAGTGGGAGAAAGAAATAAGTTGAAAATATAAAGAAGAAAACAAAAATAGGGTAATTCATAAATAATTGAAGTAGTAATATATAATAATAGGTAGCTAATTGAAAAGGGTTTAGAACTTTAAAGACACCAGTGAAACAGATCTATAAACAAAGTGGGAAATCACAATTAGCAAATACAGGAACATCAAAGGATGCTCCAGTAAAAATCCTTTAATCATTAAAAATATCAGAGCAGAATATCATAAACAAATTTATCTCAATACATTTGAAAGTTTTTATGAAATGGTTACATTTGTGGGAAAGTACAGGTTGCCAAAACAAATAAAGCAGAAATATAATTCACTTTTAAAGAATTTGAAGAGTAATTATAAACCTTCCCATAACTAAAACTTTGGATCCAAATGGCTTAAGAGTGCATTTTACTGAAGCACCTGGGTGGCTCAGTTGGTTAAGCATGAGACTCTTCACTTCAGTTCAGGTCTTGATCACAGGGTTGTGAGTTCAAGTCCCATATTCCATGCTAAGCAAGTGCTAAGCAAGTGGGTTCCATGCTAAGCAAGTGCTTAGCATGGAACCCAACATGGGGCCCACTTAAAAAAAGTGCATTTTACCAAGCATGTGAGAAATAAATATTACCAATATTTCACAGATTCTTAAAGAGAATAGAGGAAAAAAGAGAGAATACTCCAGGATTAATTTCAAGATGCCAATGTAACCTTGATATCAAACTTGGCAAGGACACCATGAGAAGGGAAAATTGCAGGTCTTTCTTACTCAGAGATGTAAAACTTCTAAACAGAATAATATCAAATCTAATCCTGCAAATTATGAAAGAGATAATCCATTATGACAAATTGGGTATATTACAGGAATGTGAAGTTGATTTACCATTTGAAATCAATCAATTTAATTCATCATATTAACAGCATAAAGGAGAAAAATCAGATGATCATCTGCAGACATGCAGACATTTTAAAATAAAATTTGACATGCATTTATAATTTTAGGAAAACTCAGCAAACTGGCAATAGAATAAAACTTTCTTAACTTGAAAAGGATCTATAAAAAGCCTATAGCAAACACCATATTTAGGATGAAATGTGAAAGCTTTCTCTTTGAGATCAGAAAATGACAAGAGTTTTGCTGTCACTATTTCCATTCAGTTTTTACTTGATGTACTCAAATAGTGGAGTTGGGTAAGAAAAATAAATAAGCCTAATAACTGGAAAAGGAATCATTTTAAAAAGCCAAAATGATATAAGTATAATTACATATATAGGGATTTTAGAAGAATCCATAGATAAATTAGACTTAATAAGTTCACCAAGAAGGCTGACCACTGTATCTGAGTCAATCCAGGCTGCTATAACAAAATACCACAGGGTAGTATTAAACAACAGACATTTATTTCTCACAGTTCTGGAGGCTGGGATGTTCAAGATCAAAGTGCCAGCAGACTTGGTTCTTGGCAAAAGCTCTCTTCCTGACTTGTATACAGTGCCTTCTGCCTGTGTGCTCACATGGCCTTTCTTTCTTTGGCGTGTGGGCTCAGAGAGACAGAACAAGAGAGAGAGAGAGAGACAGAGACAGAGACAGAGACAGAGAGATCACAGAGAGACAGAAACATAGAGACAGAGAGAGACAGAGACAGGGAGACAGAAAGAGCCAGAGTGAATGAGACAAGGAGAGAGGAGGGTGGAAAGGAGGGAAGAGGAGAAAGAGAAATCTAGTCCTATTAGTCCTTTTCTTATAAGGTCACTAACCTCATCATGAAGGTCCCATCCTCATGACTTCATCTAAATCTAATTACTTCCCAAAGTTTTCACCTCTGAATACCAACGCATTGGAGGTTAGGGCTTCAGCACATGAATTTGAGGGGAGCACAAGCATTCAGTCTATAAAACATACAAATAGGAGCACCTGGGTGGCTCAGTCAGTTAAGCATCTGATTTTGGCCTAAGTCATGATCTCCAGATCAGGGACTGAGCTCTGTGTCAGGCTCTGCACTCAGAGGGGAGTCTGCTGGTCCCTCTGTTCTCCACCGCCACTTGTGCTCACATACTCTATTTCTCTTAAATAATAAAATCTTTAAAAAACCCATACAAATATATAAATATACAGTGTATTTATGTAATATACAAAATATTCATAAATAAATTGAAGTTTTATTTGTCAACAACAGATTATCAGAAAATTAAAATGAAAAAGATACCATTTGGAATGATGATTATACCTAAAAATACAACTAATGAAAGATGCCCAAGGCCTCTACACCAAAAACTATAAAATCTTATGAAGAGCAATAAAAGAAGACCTAAATGAATGAAAGGCTATACCACGCTTGTGGATTGCAAGGCCCAATTTCATAAATATGTCACTATTTCCGAACTGATTTTGACTGTCAGGCAATTGCAATAAAAATCAACTTCTTTTTTGTGGAACTTTACTGTTTATTTTATAATTGCTATTCTTATGTATGTATATACAAGATTCTTTTTAACAGTATTATGAATACTGAGCATTATCTCAAACAGTAAAATAACCTACATTGCCACCATCAATAAAATGGATAAACTGTACTTACATAGTGGCATAATACACATCCCTGAAAATGAACAAACTTGCAGCTGAAAACAAAACATGGATGAACCTCACAGACATAATGCTGAGCAAAAGAAGTTCCAAAGTAGGTGAAACCGAACCATAATATTTAGGAATATGCATGCTCATATAGTATAAGTACAAAGAAAAACAAAGATGTGATTTCCATATAAGTTGGGATAGTGGCCTCCTTCAATGGGGAAAGAATGGGGCTTCTAAGGAAATGCTATACTTCTATTTTTTTATCATGACATTTATTTGAATTTATTAAATTTGTCATTTTTGCTCATTGAACCCCAGAGAATTGAGCTGACCTCAAAGTTCCTTCTACTCCACTTGTCATATCCCATATTAGAGAAAATGGAACCCAGGAGGAAAGAAGCTGGCACAATTATCAACATTAGAAGCTGGTTGTGGGCAGCCTGGGTGGCTCAGCGGTTTAGTGCCGCCTTCAGCCTAGGGCCTGATCCTGGAGACCTGGGATCGAGTCCCACATCGGGGTCCCTGCATGGAGTCTGCTTCTCCCTCTGCCTGTGTCTCTGCCCCCCCCCATGAATAAATAAATAAATAATCTTAAGAAAAAAAGAAGGTGGTTGTAATTCCACTGAGTGCTCATATTACTTTCTTTTCTTTTTTTTTAATAAATTAATTTTTATTGGTGTTCAATTTACCAACATACAGAATAACACCCAGTGCTCATCCCGTCAAGTGTCCCCCTCAGTGCCCGTCACCCATTCACCCCCACCCCCCGCCCTCCTCCCCCTCCACCACCCCTAGTTCATTTCCCAGAGTTAGAAGTCTTTATGCTCTGTCTTCATATTACTTTCATAAGAAAATAATATTATGTATTCAACCAAATGGTAATATCATGTGATGGTAAACTAAAGTCTTCAAATTCTAGATTGATAACTTTGCATCTTACTTTTAGATTTGAAGTCCTAATTTAAAAATTTTTATTTAGGGTCAGCATCATGTCCTTATAAATCATGAGGGAGACTGTTACTTTGTACAATAAGGGCATGTGCTTTGAAGAATATGACAAAATAATTTGTCTCATTGAATAATTTTTTTATTGACTTGTCTCAGTTAAAAAAAAAGATTGTACTAGATCATCAGTCAATAAAAACTATGATTTTGGTAAGAAGAAAGCTTGATCATGGATGCTATGATGAAGAGGGGGCAGGCAAGATCATCCCTACTCTTTCAATCCACAGTCAAGAAACATAAATACAGATGCAGCTAGATGACAGAGCAGACTAATATTTCTAAAGCCCTATTTGAAGGTAACCAAAGTATTTTTTTTTAAAGACACATTTTTTTTACTTTTTTTTTTATTTATTTACGATAGTCATACAGAGAGAGAGAGAGGCAGAGACACAGGCAGAGGGAGAAGCAGGCTCCATGCACCGGGAGCCTGACGTGGGATTCGATCCCGGGTCTCCAGGATCGCGCCCTGGGCCAAAGGCAGGCGCCAAACCGCTGCGCCACCCAGGGATCCCTGAAGGTAACCAAAGTATTATCAATGTTCACCCATATGGCTGGAGAAGCTTAGCAAGTGTTGGTGGACACGGTGACTGGTGAAGTCAACACCGAAAAATGAGGAGCTAGCAAGCCACCCAAGCAGAGGAATGCTATATCATGGCCTGTAAACTCTGCTCAATGCTACAATTGTTTGATTCTATAGCTGTAATGGGACATTTTCTTTAATGATAGTCTGCATGCGACACCTTCATTTACATAGTACAAATAAATGAACTTACTCTACAGGGACAAGTTGCCACTACTAATGTCACATGAAACTGGTTTAATCCAATATTTCAAATGAAAATTTGCAACCCTCTGACAGGTGCTGTCATGCTCTAACACCTCTTTTTTTTTTGGTATGGCACTCTAATAGACCAAAATGATATCACATTAATGTGATATGAGATGACAGAGAGTTGAGACTGTAATACACTGGTCCCTCAATCTGTGTGATAAAAACTGAGTGCTGAAAGAACTGCCAAAAAAATAGACATGAAGCCTCTCCAGTAGTGCCTGCATGTGTAGGGAAGGTGCAGGTAGCCGGGTGTAGAGACACCTTCATCTATCTTGGACTCCTACTGTGGGGACAAGTGTTCTGTCCCTGACCCGCCTGCCTGCTGGAACTTATGGTGGGAAGGGATTAGCCCCATTGGGAAGTCGCTGGGATGCAGAGAGAATGGTCCCCCAATGGGCATTTCTTCCCAGGGTGATTCAAACGGGTTTGATTATTTGTGCCCAAACAATGGAAAGATGCCTGGGCTGGAGTCAGCAGCCTGGAATGCTAATATTTCTTTTTCTATAATCTCTGGTTACTTTGCTTTTCTTGGTCTCTGATTCTTCATATGTAAAATAAAGGATTTGGATTAGGATAAATCAGTCATTGCAATTTCAAATATGTAAGAAGCTGGGCAGGTAATGAAATGTGTAAAGCAAGCCTGGTGTTAATGATGGGGGGCTTGAGCCTGAGGCAAGCTGGAGATATGTGAGCTCTTAAGAGAGTTAAAATTCATAGTTAATGTTATGTTGGTTTTAGCAAATGCACCCACAGTTTGGAAACGCCTATGTTAAATAAACTAAAGTTTTTTCCCCCTTTAAAGTATAAATTCTAGGCATTTGATGGTTATCTGACATCTCTACTTCACTCTAGCTATGTAAATATAGTATATTAATTAGGATTACATTTGGCTGCAAGTAGCAGAAAAATCTCAAAGAGTAATGACTTCAATGAAATTTATTTCTCACACTCACCAAAGTCAAGGGATACACTAGGCAGAGGTAGCAACTCCTCTCCCCAACATCCTCAGGGACACAAGCTCTTTCCAGTCATTCCCAGGGTGTGACCCCTGTCCCCATAGTCTTTGTTGTATGCTCCAAATGGAGGAAGGGATGAAGAAGCAGGAACAAAGGGCTGTTTCTTAAATTGGTTCCCAGAAGTTTTCTTATGACACTTCCATCTCATTGATGAGAATTTAGTAACCTAGTTTCAAAAGAGGTTGGGAAAAGTAGTCTTTATACTAAACAGGCATGTATCGTTAGGGACTCAATTGTGTCTCCGCTGTCTCCAAATTCATACGTTGAAGCTCTAACCCTAATGTGATGGTATGTGAAGCCTTTAGAAAGGTAATTAAGATTTAATGGAGTCATAATAGGGTGGCCTTAATCCAATAGGATTGGTGTCCTTATAAGTAAAAGAAGAAAGGGGTGCCTGGGTGGCTCAGTGGTTGAGCATCTGCCTTCAGCTCAGGTTGTGATCCCAGGGTCCTGGGATTGAGTCCCACATCAGGCTCCCCGCAGGAAGCCTGCTTCTCCCTCTGCCTGTGTCTTTGCCTCTCTCTCTGTGTCTCTCATGAATAAATAAATAAAATCTTTAGGGGAAGAAAAAGAGAGAGACCAGAGCTTTCTCCCTCTACATGCACACAGAGAAAAGGCCATGTGAGGACACAATGAGAAGAGGGCCATCTGCAGGCCAGAAAGAGGGCCCTCACCACATTGAATTTGCTGGCTCTTTGATTATAAACTGTTAGCTTCTAGAACAGTGAGAAAATAATTATCTGTTAATTAAGCCACCCAGCCTGTGGTATTTTGTTATGGCAGCTTGAGCAAACTAATACATGTACCTAACATCTTTATTAGGTTGGGAAAAAAAGATGACCAGTCGATTAGTCAGGATTTCCTAGAGAAACAGAACCAATAGGAGATATATGACTAGGGAGATGTAGTTAGGGAAGATAGATAATAGATAGATTTATTATGAGGAATTGACTCATGCAGTTTTAGAGGTTGAGAAGTTCTATGATCTGCCCTCTGCAAGCTGGAGATCTTTAAAAGTCTGTAGTGTAATTCTAGCCCAACTTCAAAGGCAGAGAACTAGGCAGCATGATGGTGTAAGTCTCGTTTCAAGGGCAGGACAAGGCAAATGTCTCACCTTTCTACCCTGGAACCAAATGAAAATATAACTCCATGTAGTATTACATTTAAAGACAAGTGGTAAGAAAAAAAAGTGTTACTTGAATTTAGAGAAGGAAAGTGGATTGGGGCAAGAGTAATACAAGAAATATCAAATGTGAGATCTTAAATGACTGGTTGGATTTAGTGATATAGGAGACATGAAGCAAAAGGTGTCACTTAGACTCTGTTCCATCCCCTGAGAACCTTCCTCACTGACACACATTGAGATCACCATAATGCTCTACTTCAATCCACTTTACCCAACTGTGACATTGTGTGATCTCACTTGCTTCATGTTGGATCACTCAGCATAATAATTTGGTAAGTTTTGTGAATATCAGAGACAACTGTATTGAAAACTGAGGTTGTAATCTTATTAATAGGTCAAATACCAGTCTTCAAAGTGATATGAAATGGGTTTTATCCCATTATCCTCACTGTGATAGTAATGTCTTATCAAGAACTTGCACGTGCACATTTTCAAAAAAGTAGTACAGATTTTAAAAACAAAAATCTCCCCAACTTCTCTTTGTCATCAACTTAATGGAATTAGGTAATGGATATTGTTTGTGGTGTAGGCACTCTTAAAATGTTTGTTGAATCAAAATGAAGGCAATTAAAACTAGTGGGTATTAATAACTGTCATACTTGTGAAGATATAGATCTAGAGAGGTTGAATAATACCTGGTACTAATGTTAATATAATGTGTAGGATTATGGGATCTAAGAGTTGGTTATCTTTATTTGTAAGATATCATAGATTTACTTCATGATAATTCTTGTTTTTCTCATTAATAATACTACAAATACATTGTTTTTATTGAAGCATAATTTTTCTTTAAACTTAAGAAAATTTATATGACAGTATTATTGAAAAAAGGAGAGTAAAAATTAAAAATAGATGTTGATAAGTTTTTTATATGAAAACCACTTTTAAAAAATTTTGGTCTGAAAGACTTGTTACCTTTGATAAATTATATTAATTTAGCAAAATGGAAGTCAATTTGTACATTTTTGGTTGAGAAGAAGGAATGCATGGTAAGACTAACAATCTCATTTGAACAAGCTTATCTTCTTGTAGTCTGGTATGTGTCTCAGGAAAAAATGGAAAGATACTTAAGAGACAGTGTTCAGGGATGCTTGGGCGGCTTAGTTGGTCAAGCATCCGACTTTTGATTTTGGCTCAGGTCATGATCTCAGGGTACTGGGATAGAGACCCCCATCTAGCTCTGCACTTAGTGGGAAATCTGCTTGAGGATTCTTCCTCTTACATTCCCCCCGCCCCTTTTTTTAAAGATTCTATTTATTTATTCATGAGAGACACACACACACAGAGAAGCAGAGACACAGGCAGAGGGAGAAGCAGGCTCCATGCAGGGAGCCGGATGTGGGACTCGATCTGGAACTCCAGGATCATGCCCCAGGCTGAAAGCGATGCTAAATCACTGAGCCACCCACGGATCCCCTGTTACATTCCCTTTGCCTCTTCCACTGCTCACTCTCTCTCAAATAAATAAATCTTAAAAAAAAAAAAAAGACACAGAGAGACAGTAGTTTCTTCTTCTTCTTTTGAAGATTTTATTTATTTATTTATTTATTTATTTATTTATTTATTTATTTATTTATTTATTTAAGAGAGAGAAAGAGAGAGAACACAAGCAGGAGGAAGAGGCAGAGGGAGAGGGGCCTGATGTGGGACTCCATCCCAGGACCCTGAGATCATGACCTAAGCCAACAGCAGACACCCAACTGACTGAGCCCCCTAGAAGTCAGTTTCTATGCTGAAATGTGTGAATTGTGAATGGATCATTTTGGGTGGCAGTTCATTACTTGAGTTTTCCAGTATGTAGTTCATCCACCTTTCAAATTCAAAAGTAATTTGTACTTAGTTTTCCTCACTTGTATTTATTTACTTATGACAGTGATTAATTATTTTTCTTTTAAAAATTATCATTACTGAATATTTAATTTTGAAACTATAGCATTTAGATTGTTTTAGATATCCACTTAAACTGATTTTCTAATTGACTTTTGAGTAGTCATAACTTAAGTTTTTCTTCTGTGTTTTCAAAAGATACAGTTGTCCAGAGGGGGAGAAAATAAAGCAAAACAAACAGAACGGCTGTTTGAACCTCTCCCAGTTAAGCAAAATCAGGAGGTCTTTGTCTCACTAATGTAATATGTCTGCCAAACCTGATGGAGGGGAAGCTTTGAAAGCATCCTATGGCAGAGGTTCAACATTTCCTATTCTAGAATAAATAAATATTTAGGAACCTGAACTGGAATTGACTCGGAGATTAATTTTTCTTCGAAATCATTATACTAAAGTCATGACTGATGTGGTCCTGAAAGTCCAGAATCATGTGTATTTATCAATAAGATCCAAATTGATTATTCAATGTCTTATAGACAACCTAGTCATTTGAAAAAAAAATGTTTCTTTCCATACTAAAACAAATTATCAACCAATTATTTTGGTTTTATGTTGACTCAGCACCAATCTCAATGTCATAGCTAATTCAATTTCTCCGGGTTCACCTGCCTTCTCAGCACAGGGAAGCCTTTTGAGCCATTCCTGATGTGTCCCATGTATTGATAAACCAGGACATGGGGCCTGGTGATAATGGGAAAATTGAGAACGGTATAAGGATGAATGCTCAGTCCAAATCATGGGGTCAGATTTCTTAACTTCTGTGAACCTCCAATCCTTTGTCAGTAAAAAGCTCAAATGTTGTTGGGAATAAGCAAGATAAGTGTGAATGTGACTTACAGTAGTAATGACAGCAACAATAAGAATAGGTGACATTTATTGAACTTTTAAGCACGTACCAACCACAGACATGTACATTTGGGACTTTCACCCCTTCCCTTCATTGCTGTCTGGGAGAAGGAGCCCATAATAAGAAGGGCAGATTTAAGGAGTCATCACAACTTGACCCGGGGATGCTGAAGCAGACACTTCCCTCTCCTAGGCTCAGTAGGGGGACATGGTGAGACTGGCCCACTTTAGTGAGAGGGGCAGACCCTGGACTTGGCAGCTATGTTTAGAGATTTCCTCCCCATCATTGTCCCATTTACTTTTAGTTTAATCAGATAGGTCAAATATCCCTCACTTACAAACAAGCCCTTTATCCATATTGAACTTAATGCATATAAAAACCTGTGAGACCAGTACTAACACAATTCCTATTTTCCAGGTGAGAAAATTAAGGTTTAGCGAAGCTAAGAAATTTGCCGAAAGTTACATAGCTACTGCCAGGGTGGGGATTCCAAAAGGCTCTGTGCTTTCCCAAAGCCCAGCATTTAGCCACTCCTCCACACTTCCTCCCATTGAGGTTAATTTCTGATGGGTTGCACCACAAGGAAGGGAAGGGAGGGTCATAGTTATTTGGCCTGAGGCCATGATGGTCCCAATGCCAAGGGCATCTCAAGAGGTAGTTCTGAGTGCTATGAACCCATTAAAGAGCTGGATTAATTAGAAAGTGGAGCAGCTTTCCCTGTGAGAATATTCATTGAAATTTGGCAAGAAATGAAGCAAGTGTCCAAGCCCCAGACCCATATGGAGATTAGATCAAGAAAGACCTAGTTGAGCCTTGAAATTGGCATCCTAAGCTGTCTGTACACTTTTTGGGTTATCATCCTGGTCTTTTCTCCAAGAATTGTGGTTCTTCTAAACCTACAACTAATCCTCACTTTCCTCTGTGACTTGCAACATTATCAATGCACAAAATGAGCCATGATTATAGAACACAGGGTATGGATGGCTGCCAGCAGCCCCAACCCTAAGCATTATTGATTGACTCAAAGAGTCTTGAGTCCTGAGTTCAGTCCTACCTCGGTGTAACTTGAGACCAGCCAAGTCTCTGGGCCCCACCAGACCTCACTCCCATTACCTCTGGAAAAACAGCAAATTAGGTCAATCATAAGACCACTTCCTAACCTAAAATTTTGTGGTTCTGTCACACACACAAAATTGTAAATTACAGTGAGTAAATGAAGATTTGATATATGATTTCTGGAAGGTTGCTGACCTCTAGTGTCAGCACATATCTAGAAGGAAAATTCAATCCTTCATGTTCATTTCACATTCCTATCAAGACTTCCCCCACCCCCGCTTTCCTTTTTCTTTATGGTGGAGAAGAAAATGTAAAATACTTCAAATTAAAGTTCTATTAACTAAAGCTTCATTTACAGAATAAATATTTCTGCTGACATTTGACTGATTATATCAATTTTGAACTTCAAATTTTAATAAGGTATTACCAAGCCCAAGAATAAACAAGCTAATCAGGCCTTTTCCTATTTCCTCCTTTGTATTAAATGATAAGTGAATTTAAAGCTACGCTTTGTCTTATTAATATCTGCTAAATATGGATGAATTACTGAATATATATTTATTCTTAAACTCATTTGGAGGCAAATATTTACAAGGCTTTTCTGTTATAATCTGATTTTAATATCTCAACTGAAACTGATTTATAGCACGTGACTTCAACTGTAGTGTTAGTTAAAGAGGCCAAGAATTAATTAGCTGATTCTATCAGGGGTTTCTTGAAACTGATTTTGAAAGGGGGGAAAAAAACTCCTATTTTTTTTAAGTCAAATTTTAATTGTAGGAATTTTCATGGCAAATATCAGAGTCCCATGTAAACAAATCTTTAATAATTTTGCATGTGCATATATTTGATTTTACCATATTGTTAGCCGAGTTAGAAACTCACTTTAATATTCTGTGCCATCGAAAGAACATCATTTCTAGTATGCAGGTAGGTTTCTTCATTACGTATTCCAGAATTAGTTACCAAGAAAGTTAGTAAAATTTGCTTTCTGAAAATCTTTAAGACTTGCCGGGTATGAGACATGGGTGGCTGGAGGTTGGTAAAAGCCACTCACATGTCTCCTTTTTTTTCTGGTTATCAGCTGAGGAATATTGTCCATCTACCATTTTGTGTTTAAACAGAGCTCACATCCTGTTGGAAGCATTGAAGAGCATATTGTAGAGGCAACACAACATTCTCCTTGAGATGCCACAGAATATATGATTAATTGGTGAACTTTTGTCACTAAGTGCCTACTGTGTGCCAGACAGTAAACTAACCTATGGCATTCTTACATCTTCTTCCTTCCAGACTTTTGTACTGGCCAATTGTGAGTTTAATGTCTTAGGTAAACACAAAATTAAATCAGCATTAATGTATACATTAAAAAAATACATAGAAGGATTATTGAAAAATCAGCACACCTATTTTGGAAGAGCAGCATTTTAGATACTGGGTGTATTTGTGTCAAAAGCCTCTCCCTCACTGCTTTGGGGTCCTTTAGAGAAACAGAACCCCCAAATCATGCAATTGTGAGAACTGGTAAGTCTGAAATGTGCAGGGCAGGCGATGGACTACAAATCCCAGAGGAGTCAATGCTGCCGTGTGGAGTTTGAGGTCTGGAAGCAGATTCCTGATTCCTCAGGGGACCTCAGTCTTTTTCCTTAACGCCTTCAACTGATTGCATAAGAAGGGTACCTCACATTATTTAGGGTGATCTGCTCTACTCAAAGTCTACTGATTTAAGTTTTGATCATATCTAAAAAACACCTTTGCAGGATCTTCTAGACTGGTGTTTGACCAAACAGTTGGATGCTATTGTGTAATTCAGTTGACACATAAAGTTAACCATTACACAATATTACACAATTATACATGGGCTCAATCTAATATTTTGTTTATGAAACTTTTGTTTTTCTCATATAGCCATCCACCTGGCCCAATGTGAGAAAAGTTTAAATGTTAAAATGATTTTATTATGTGAAGAAATCATTCTTCCTAACTGATCCCATAACTTCTTTCTTTTCTTCAGGCCCAGGGACTTTGAAGAACATTTTTATTTGTAGGTTTATTTAATCTCTTTTATCTTTTCTCTGAAAATGATGTTGTTGCCCTTTGCCCAGGTATTCAGTAACTGGGTCTCAAGTGATAAGTACATTTAGAGGTTGTGAGGGCTAATTTTTTTTAAAGATTTTATTTATTCATGAGAAATACACAGAGAGAGAGACAGAGACGTAGGCAGAGGGAGAAGCAGGCTCCCTTCGGGGAACCGGATGTGGGGTCCAAGGACCCCGGGATCACGCCCTTAGCTGAAGGCAGACACTCAACCACTGAGCCACCCAGGTGCCCCGTGAGGGCTGATTTTATGTGTCAACTGGGCTAAGCCACCATGCTCAAATATTTGGTCAAATATTCTAGTTGTTTCTGTGAAAATGTATTTTTTTAAAAAATGATATTAACATTTAAATTGGTGGGCTTTGGGGGCACCTGGGTGACTTAGTTGGTTGAGTGTCCAACTCTTGATTTTGGCTCAGGTCATGATCTCAGGGTCGTGCCAGTAGAAAGTCTACTTGAAGATTCTCTCTCTTCCTTTCCCTCCAGCCCACCCCCCCCAACACTTGCTCTCTCTCTTTCTAAAATAAATAAAGAAATCTTTTTTTTTTTTTTTAATTTTTTTTTTAAATTTTTATTTATTTATGATAGTCACAGAGAGATAGAGGCAGAGACATAGGCAGAGGGAGAAGCAGGTTCCATGCACCGGGAGCCTGACGTGGGATTCGATCCCGGGTCTCCAGGATCGCGCCCTGGGCCAAAGGCAAGCGCCAAACCGCTGCGCCACCCAGGGATCCCTAAATAAAGAAATCTTTAAAAAAAATGGTAGACTTTGAGTAAAGCAGATCACTCTCCATAATGTGGGAGGGCCTGAGTAGGACAAAGACTGACCTCCTTTTTGCAAGAAAGAATTCTGATGGATGACAGACTTTGGACTGGGACTATAAGTATCTCTGGGTTTTAGCCTGATAACCTACCTTGCAGATTTTGGACTTGAATGTCCACAATTCTGTGCGCTAATTCCTGAAAAAAAAATACACACACACATACATATATATGGAGAGAAAGACATACAAACATAAATTTATATGTATACAGATAGATATACATATAAACACATATATGGAGAGAGAGACAGAGAGAGAGGAAGAGAGAGAGAGAGAGACAGACAGATGGACACATATGCACACCGTTGGTTCTGTTTCTTTGGATTCTAATTTTTTTTAATTTATTTATGATAGTCACAGAGAGAGAGAGAGAGAGGCAGAGACACAGGCAGAGGGAGAAGCAGGCTCCATGCACTGGGAGCCCGACGTGGGATTCGATCCCCGCTCTCCAGGATCACGCCCTGGGCCAAAGGCAGGCACCAAACCGCTGCGCCACCCAGGGATCCCCGATAATGAGTGTTTTTTTTGGATTCTAATACAGAGATAGAGAGAGAGCTAGACGAGCAGCAGAGACCTATGCCTTCCTAATTTGGAATTTATATTGTTCTGAGCCCTTTAGAGGATAGTTTCTGTTCCACATACAAACATTTAAAAAAGATCATAAAGCAGTAATAAACTTTAGGAGGGTTTAACCAAGCTCCAAGGGAATTTTCTATTTTTCAGAATCTCACAGGTTTTGGTGCTGTTTACCTCACAGAGCTGATGCTAGTACTCATGGAGGCTCAGGAGAAGAATGCCACAACATAGGGCTTTGGAAAAGGTTGTTCCCTGAGGTAGGCCAGCTCAAGTGGAGCACCAGGGGCACACGCTCAGCGTCCAAATCACACCAGCCATGACTCCCGCCAGTGACCACACATGGCAAAAATACTCCTTACCAGATGCAGGTCTCCTCTGAAGACTGACTTTGGCTCCAGGATTCCCACTGGTCAAGCTGACGCTTCCTTGTGCCACACTGCAGTCTAAGCCCTCCCTCCCTGTCTTCCTGACTTTGCCCTACTGCATGGTCATACTTAACATGTGGTCTGCCAGTGATCCCAGCCTCCTGCTCCCTCTGCATTTTTACCTCATGTCTTTTCTCCTCAGCACACCCCTTGCGAGTCTAACCCTATCTTGGTGTCTGATATCAAAGAATTCAGTGTGCATGAGGTGTTGGAGACTCCTGTTTTATAGCTGCAGGAAGGGAGGAAGAAACCCTCAGTCCATGTTCATGATAGAGTCCCAAGTGTGAGGGCACTCTTACAGGGCAGTTAGTTTTTAGGCTTTGATGAGGACCAGCTCAGATGCCCCAACAAATGGGGAACTGAGTTTAAGACGTCTCAATTTGATAAACTGGTGTGCTGATGGAATTTCTTGGAACCATAGGTTTGGTGAATTATTATTCATGGGATTTTTAAAATAGATAATAATCATTTGTTTGTTTCTATATAGCAGAAGCCTCCTTTTCTTCTTTCTTTTTTCTTTCTTTCTTTCTTTCTTTCTTTCTTTCTTTCTTTTTTTCTTCTTTCTTTCTTTCTTTTCCTTTCTTCCTTCCTTCCTTCCTTCCTTCCTTCCTTCCTTCCTTCCTCTTTCTTTCTTTCTTTCTTTCTTTCTTTCTTTCTTTCTTTCTTTTTATTTGAGAGAAAGAGAGAGCACAAGGCAGGGAGGGACAGAGGGAAAAGGAGAAGCAGATTCCCCACTGAGCAGGAAGGCTGATGTGGGGCTTGATCCCAGGACCCTAGGATCATGACTGAGCTGAAGGCAGATGATTAACTTACTGAGCCACCCAGGTTCCCCAGAAGCTTCTTATGGGTGTTGGGGAGCTTTGATTTTTTTTTTTTTGCAAAAGCTTAAAAAATTATTTTTGAGGAAGAGTTAATAATACTATAAACATCTTATACATTTTGGTGCAAATAGTTAACGGCAACTACTATATATAGAATTTTATGTGTGCTTAGGAAGATGGATAAATTTTGGTATCTGACTTTATGTAAGTGAGAAAATATGAAGAGCAAAGCAGATGTGATGACTACTAAGAAAAGACAGCACCCAGCTTAATAGTGTGTGGAAAAAAAGGAGACAAAACACAGCCCATTTGGAAAATAAGGAAATTCATGGAGAATATATCATTTGAACTGGACTCACAGGATAAGAAGGTGTGGCAGGAGGGAGTAGAGAGGCCTTCTTTTGATGGAGAAATAGTGTAAGTCGAACACAAAAGGCCAGGAACAAGGGGCTTGTGTTAATAAATTGAAAACCAAAAATAAAAAATAAATGCCCATGGCAAATTGACCACTAGAGGATATATTTGACAAATTTCTGAAGACAGACATTTGGCAAATGTGACTAAGAAGAATGTTCTCTATTTAAAATAAATATGAGTTTAAGAAACAACCACTTTACTCTTTTTTTTTTCTTAAGATTTTTTATTCATGAAAGACACAGAGAGAGAAAGGCAGAGACATAGGCAGAGGGAGAAACAGACTCCAGGCAGAGAGCCTGATGTGGGACTCGATCCTGAGACCGCAGATCACGCCCTGAGCCAGGGGCAGGTGCTCAACCGCTGAGCCACCCAGGCATCCCAACCACTTTAGTCTTAATAAAACAAAGTGTTTTTTTCCTGATGCAGAAGCAATCACTAGTGGGTTCACAAATGAAGTTCTCAGCATAGACCAAGCCACAGAGAGCTTGTTCAAGACCAAAGTAAAAACCGAGAAGAGCAAATGCAAGTATAATTAAGGAAGGTCTGGTTTTTAA
This sequence comes from Nyctereutes procyonoides, assembly GCF_905146905.1. Lineage (NCBI taxonomy): Eukaryota > Metazoa > Chordata > Mammalia > Carnivora > Canidae > Nyctereutes > Nyctereutes procyonoides. Next base: position 41,112,767 of record NW_026575049.1, on the reverse strand, counting down.
AATAATAATTTCATAATTATGAAATGTTTTCCTAAGGTTAACATAGTACATATTAATTCTATGCTGGTTTCAGTTCAATTTACTTTCTTGAAGTAATGATTTATTGAAGTATAATTTTTTTTGAACTTATTTAGACCCAGAGAAGAGTCAGAAGGGTAATTACAATGAACACCTTTATGCCCCTCAGCTAGATTCTCCAAGTCTTACCATCTTGTTTCACTTGCTCTCTCCATCACTCTCTCTTTTCTTCCTTTTGCCAAATTTTCCAAAAGTGGCTTGCAAACATCATCCCAGTATATCAGAATTCCCCTCCCTATGCAACCTCTTCACCATGACCACACCCAAGAAAATATTCACATAAAAACATGATCTAACATGCAGTCTCTCCTCAAATATCTTAATTGTCCTCAAATGTCTATAACTTTTATTTGCATTGTTTTTTGATTCAGAATCTACTCCAAACTCGCCCATTAACATTTGACAGTTAGATTTTCTTTTTTACTCTTCCTCATCCAGAACATATTCCCACCCCACACCCTTTGATCTTCAATACATGGGAAGCTTTAAAATCTCATGTAGATCATCCCACATTTTGGATCCATCTAACTCTTTCCTCATTATTAGAGACCACCATACATGTGCTTTTGGGAAGCACTTACGGCATCACATCAGTATGGGTGCAGGATGCTCATGACCTCATGACATCAGGCTGCCTCAGGATTGACCATGCCCATCAGGCTTGACTTCTTGTCCAGATTGCTCCATCTCTCCAATGTAAATACACTCTTCCTCCTTTCTAATTAGTAGCCATTGAAGAGGTGATATTAACTCATAGTTTTTAAAACTCTGAGTCATTCTTGGGGAGTGACGTATAGGGGAGATTCTTCTAGTAAAAATTGCATATAACTTTCCCAATTACAGAAGTGCCTTTTGCCACCTGTGGATAATACACTGGGGAATTAGAATGGAAAGGGACCCAGGGAATGATCTGGTTCGATTCCATCTTTCTTTCTTTCTTTCTTTCTTTCTTTCTTTCTTTCTTTCTTTCCTTTCTTCTTTCTTTCTTTCTTTCTTTCTTTCTTTCTTTCTTTCTTTCTTTCTTTCTTTCTTTCTTTCTCTTCTTTTTTTTTTTTCACAGAAGAGGAGCCAAGTTCATCTCAGTATAGTCATAAGAACCATATTTTAGAGTCCCTTATTTCTGTCTAATTTTCTTTCTATTATTTCCAAAACATGTTCACTTAGTCCTTCAGGAACAAAGAACAAAATCTTAGACAATCAAAGGAAGATAAGAGAGTGACAAAGAAGAGGACAGATTGTCCTATTCTTGGGGATGTGAATTTGGGACAATGATGCCAGGATATGTGTCTGCTCTGCAATAAATAAATAAATACAACATAAGCCATATATATATATATATATACACATATATACATATATATGATTTTATATTTTATAGCAACCACTTAAAATGTAGAAACAGAAGGAATTAATTTTAATAATATATTTCATTTAACCCATATCTCAAAGTCATTTCAATATTTGATCAATATTTAAAAAATGACTTAAGAGATATTTTGCATTTTTTTTTTACAATCTGTGTGTATTCTATATTTATAGAACATCTCAATTCAGATTAGCCACATTTCAAGGACTCAAAATAGCCTCATTTGGCTAGTGGCTACCATGTTGAACAGTATTGCTCTAGACTAGAATAGCAAAGAAATGTAAAATAGAATTTCCTACTAACTACTTCCAATATTTCAAGTCTGTTTAGTAGTATACATTTATCTAAAAGGAGGCCATCAAACTAACTGCAATGGCAATCATGTGAATAAATGAGTAAGGTTAATAGTCAAGGCTGGTTTGCCTTGAGAAGGGGTTTAATGCTCTGTGATCACTGCCTTGAATTTCTTAAAATGTTATCTTTGAGTCTGTGTTTTGTAAGAGAAATCTGGTGGAAATATGAGACATGTTCCTGCAACTTGCCACCTGCCTTGCCAGGAGGTGACAGGTTGCCTTCCGGCTACTCCAGGCTACATGCACCAGCTTCACACAGAGCTGCCCACACTCACCGGGTGAGTATAATCATACTGGAGGCATCACAACATTAATTAACAATTAAAAACAAAACAAAACAAAAATACCATGACAGCTCAACAGCGACATGGTGGAAGAAAAGAGAAGCTGGTTTCCTGATTTGGAATCAGGGTCCCAACAGTTTCATTTGGTACTGGGCCCTCCAAATTATGTAGCTGATTATAGCTGTTTTTGTTCCAATTGCTTTTAACTGTTTTGTAGCACTTGAAATTGCTGCTCTTTCAAAAAACCAAATTTGGAGGAAAAATTCTTTCTTAGTAAAGGCAGTCTGGTAGACTAATTCTAAGAAAAGATATGATATATGGGTAATGTGTCGAGTCAGATATATTTCATTACATGGCTAACATAACAAATGAGGTCTTTGATGTAGAAAATATTAGGAATCCCTGATATTGACTCAGGATGTGTTCCAAAACAACTCAATCAAGCAACTCAACAAAAAGCCAAGTCACTGTGTATGTATTAGGGAGGAGGGGTAACTATATTTTGATTTGTTTTATGTGACATAACCAGTTAGTCTACTAAAATTTTCACTATGTTGGACATTGCGGTGACATCCTATAAACACACTGATTAAATTAAAGTTCTACATAAGGGAATTTGGCGTTTTCTATATGCAGGGATCTAGTGACCAGAACTATGGGACAATCTTGTAAATTATAGACTGTAGGAATGAAAATAAAACCCAAATGATGAGATACTATTAAGTATAGTTGATTCATCCAAAAGGGCTGGAGCTGCATTGCAAGGTCTTTGGATGAAAAGTGAGGAAACCTTGAGTGAAGATATAAGCAGACCAGATTTCTGGGAGTTGTGCAGTGCATGGCAGTACCAGGGGTTTTCTAGTGTGGGTGGTCTGTGCCCATTGTACACACAGGCAGGGGAAGGTAGCTCTGGCTCTGCTTCTGAGCAGGGCACCTCGAGAAGCCGTCCTTATTTGTAAGTCCCTGCAGTTAAGCCTGGTGACCCTTACTAGCTCCTTCACTTCTGAGATTTCATGATTCATAAAGATTACAACCCAAAATGTCCTGAGACTTTGGATCATTTTCGCATGCATAAGGACCTATCTCTACCCCAACCAGCATCATCCTTGCTGAGACTTGGAGAAAGAAGTCCCCCTGGATGGAGGATTACCTACCCAATGTTTCAAGAAAGGGAATTCTGGGGTGGTCAGTTTTCTTTTCTACTCTCTGCCACGCTTTTCTTTCTCCTTCCTCTTCCCCTTTTTGCTTCTCTTTCTTCTGCTTCTCCTCATCCTTTTTTTGGATGACCATCTAAATGCCCGTTTATTTGCCGGCATGGTTTATTCTTTATATTAATATCCATGTTCAGGGCATTAATTCCAGGCCCTCAGAAGCCTGAGCTGCCAATAGCTTGTTGTTTCTCAGCTTCCAGACCGGTTTTGCTCCAAACAGCCTACTGCATATTCTTTTGCTTTTTGGCTCTTTTGCTCTTCTGTTTTCAACCATCATAGTCTTCACTGCGCATACTCTTAGGGAATCCAAGTTGTTTAATTAACTAAGCTGAATAGGAAGGGTTTGCTTCCCAAGAGAATGCCAACAACCTTCTTTATAATCTTAACCTTCCTGGTCACCAGGGGTCTTTTCAAATATGTGGATCTGTTTGAAATTTTCTGAAAAGCAAGTTTGGAAATTAAAGATCAGCTCTTATTCAGGGCCATTGGAAAGGACTAGGTGAATGACTGGCTTATCTCAGGGACCTGACTGAGAACATTCGTTCTGCTGTGAGTGCCCAGCTATCAGGTGTTAGCGAATGCCACCAGCAAGCTCCCACTGCTCCGGCGTCCGTGATAGACACAATCCATTCTTAATGCCTTGTGTCAGGCATCCCTGCTGCCCTCTAACCATTCTTAATAATAAGACAAAAGTGATATTTTAGGGTAACAGTTAATAAATAATGTGACTTATCCAATCACACCTTTCACTAAAATATTATTATCTTTTGGCAGATTCATTACTGTGGAGACACCGGAATCTGATGAAACATTCTCTAATTCTACCACTAGTACATTTTCCAGAGTTGTCTTTCTTTTAATTTAATTCACCCACTCTGGAAGCATACTGTCCACTGCAATTACTGAATGAGCATTTAATCTCATGTAACTAAGGCATTTTAATCTTTTCTTATGGAGACACAATTAAAAGATCCTGATATTGCTATGATATGGATACATTTCATCCCAACCCAGTGAATCGAAGTTTCCTTTGTTCTCATAACTATATGTTAAGACAAATCGAGTCTCCAGGCACTGTACTGTGATGGTTAAGCCACCTTATCACAAAGTGTGATAAATGTTTCAAAACACAGTCTGTTGAATAGAAAGCTTTCCAGATCTTCCTTGTGCAGAGGTGAGCCTAGAGATGGAGAAATTTGAGAGAAGTTTTTATAGTTGTTATGGTAGCTTGACTTATAGTTTGTTATATTTGTCTCAAAGCAATAAATCTTGGCACTTTTAAAATGCTGTGTTGCTAAGAGAAGTATTGGATCACTTTAAAACTGCAAGGGATGATTTTGTTATACTACAGCATATCTACATTGATAATTTCAATTTTTTAGTTATAATATTAGTACTACACTGGTATAACATAAAAAATTATGAACTTTCTAGAAAAGATTTTCTTTATTTATTTGAGAGAGAGAGGGAGAGTAAGAGTTCATGAGAGAGAGAGAGAGACAGTGAGTAGGCGGGGAAGACAGAGGGAAGGGGAGAAGTAGACTCCCCACCAAGGAGGAGGCCCAACTCCCAGTACTCTGGGATCAAGACCTGAGCCAAAGGCAGACATTCAACCAATTGAGCCACCCAGGCACCCTGAAAGTTTTTGAACTTTTAAGCTTTTTTTCAAAATCAATACTTTTTCCTGGGGCGCCTGCATGACTCAGTTAACATCTTGGTTTTGGCTCAGGTCTTGATCTCAGGGTTGTGAGATGGAGCCCCATGTAGAGCTCCATGCTCAGCATGGAGTCTACTTGGGATTCTCTCCCTCTTCCTCTGCCCATCCCTCACCCCTAAAATCAATCTATCTTTAAAAAATCAGTATCTTTTCCTTAGTTTGATTTTCACATCATTGTTACTTCCTCGGCACGTAGCACGCCATGTTAAAAGGATTTTATGGGTACTCTGAATGTTTGCAATGTACCTTAGCTTATTATCAACTCCAATGAAAATACATAAATATAAATCTGTGAAGTGTTGTTTACCTAAGAAGGTATTTTCTCCATGTCTGTTTTGCCTGGCCTCTAATACCGATGTTGGTGTATATATTTCGATTGTACTGGTCACTGGTTTATTAGCAAAGAACTCACACAGCACTATGTATTTTTATAATACCTTGGGCTTAGTTGAGAAGTGTCATATCCTTTTTCTCCTTCTCTCAGCCACATCCATTCATGACCTAGTGATCCCCTTCAGATTGTGCTGATATAAATGGGTTACAGGTTAACAAGTTTGCATTTTGGAAATAAGGCAACTCCAATTTGATTTTTATTATGCATTTATTCCTCAAGGATAATTTCATATTTATTGAAAGTTGATAAAACAATAATTGTTTCCAGACTGATAGTGATCTGGTAATCAATGTGAAATAAATCTGTAAAACAAATAGGGATTTACTTTTGCCTTGTGAAAACATTCAGATGGCTGCAAAGCCATTCTAATAGTGATATTTGAACTTTTTAAAGATTCCCTTTTATTTATTTATTTATTTTTAAAAAAGATTTTATTTATTTATTCATGAGAGACAGAGAGAGAGAGAGAGAGAGGTGGAGACACAGGCAGAGGGAGAAGCAGGCTCCATGCAGGAAGCCCGATATGGGATCACACCCTGGGCCGAAGGCAGCACCAAACTGCTGAGCCACCCAGGGATCCCCAAAGATTTCCTTTTAAAAAGAGAACTTTTTTATCCTTTTATATATGCTGCTTTGTTTCATTTTCTTGTGAATATTTTTTAAAAAATTACATAAAAGATTTATTAATGTGTTTAGATTCTAAGTTAATGGCATAATCTGGTATAACAAACTATTCATGCGTATTTTAATTTTTTTGTGGAGGGAATGATGACTGAATCAGTAATCCACAGAAAGAATATCTGAGAACTTCTATGTATACATAAATTCATAAGAATATAGATATACTTTGCATATTGTTTCTTTATTAACCAGGAGCTGCTTTGGTTATTTGGACTGAGGTATTTTGAGCCTGAGGTGTACTTCCTGATTACATATGTAAAGGAATATACATTAAGTTGAATAGAAAGCTGATAGCAATGTAGGCTAAGTGCATTTAATTAGCTGCTTATTCAAATACCCTATTCATTATGTCTCCCTCTAAGAATGAGATAGTTGTGTGTGCATTTGTATGTTTGTAAGGTGGAAGCAGGACGGTGAGGATATTGGTACAGTTTTTTGGAGCAGTGGGGAAGAGAAGACATAAGGCCTCATTTACGAAGATGTAGACAGTTGAACACGTACAGTGCCTAAAGGATTGAATTTACTTATTCTACGGTGTTTCTACATTAATAGTGTGAATTTTCTACTTAAAAATGTTAGTACCACATCAGCATAAGCAGAAAGGCATCATAATATCAACATGTCACTACAAAGCTCTAGTGGTTTAGAAGTGCTTTGGGTGAAAAAGGGGGTTGACACCTTCTTTCTTAATTGTGCAGGATTCCCTTGAGGTGAAATAGAATGGGGATAGAAATAGTCATTTGAGGTTTTGGTTTTGTCTTTTGAAATATAACTTCTAATTTTGTGAGACTGTTGGCAAAAGCAAAGAAAATGAAAAGGCAATAAATACCTAGTATAGTATTGTTATTGACTTATTTATTTATTTAGAAATATTTATTTATTTCTAGTTTTGGGAGTACAATGTAGTGATTTGATATTTTTATGTTAGGAAATGGTTACCACAATAAGTCTGGTTACCCATACTAAGTCTAGTTAACCATACAGGGTAAGTGTAGTATTATTGACTATATTCCATATGCTGTATATTACATTCCTGTGTTATTTATTTTATAACCGAAAGATCGTACCTCTTAATCGCCTTCATCCCCCATCCTTATCCCTGCTGGCAACTACAAAGCACCAGTTTATTATCTATATTTATGAATCTGTTTCTGTTCGTTTGTTTATTTGTTTGGTTTTTAAAAAGCCTACGTATAAGTGAAATCATATCGCATTTGTCTTTCTCTGAGTTATTTTACTTAGCTTACCCTTTAGTTCTCTCCATGTTGTTGCAAATGGCAAGATCTCATCCTTTTTTATGACTGAATAATATTCACACACACACACAGACACACACACCACATCTTCTTTATTCATTCATCTGTTGATGGACAGTTAAATTGCATCCATATCTTGGCTGTTATAAATAATGCCGCAATAAACATAGAAGTGCACATGTCTTTTTGAATTAGTGTTTTTATTTTCTTCAGATAAATACTTAGAAGTGGAATTGCCGGATTTGTATGGTAGTTCTACTTTTAATTTTTTGAAGATGCTCCATACCATTTTCCATAGTGACTGCCTGAATTTACATTCCTACTAATAGTGCACAAAAGTTCCCTTTTATCCCCATCCTTGCCAATGCCTATTATTTTTGTCTTTTTGATAATCACCATTCTGACAGATGTAAGGTGATAGAGTGTTCTAAAAATCATCCTTTGACTGAACATGATAGTAGGGAAGGAAGTGCAAATCTCGATTTTATCTGAGTCAATCCACCTCAAAAATACCATTCAGGTGCAAAATTACACAATAATTTAGATAAAGATATCTGGTGTTAAGACAGACCTGAATTCAAATCTCAGCTCTGCGTCTCAATAGTTACATGATCCCTGCAAAAGTTTTGAAATTTTCTGACTTCGAGTATGTCAAATGAGAATGGTAATGCAATGTCTTTTCATATGGTTACTGTAAACATTAAAGAAAATAACATATTTAAGTTTTAGTAGAATACCTGGCATATTATAATAATCTCAGACATGCAGCTTTTAAAAAAAGAATGAAATATTTAAGAAAAACAAACGTTTTTTGCCATTTACCAAATCTTCAAACCAGGCTGTTGGTTTTTTCCTTGAACTACATAGCTATTTCTCTCTCTTTCCTTCTGAAAAAAAAAAAAAAAGAAAGAAAAGGAATAAGTGACCTGTTAAAAGCACAGAAAAACCATGCCTGACCTTGAGGTAGAGTTTATGAATTCCAAAAGGGTGAAGAAAAATCTAATAATTAACTATGTACCCACCATCCAGACAATTATTGTGGGAGTCCTGGTCCAGCTGTTTCTAGCACAACTCTGCAGGTTTTAACAGGCTCTGCTGTGTTGGTAGCTCAGCAGCCTTCATGGAGAGGGTGGCTGTACCCAAGACTAAAGTAGTCATGGACGGTTTTTCTCCTCACACTTGGGGATTTGGATCTTTTCAAGGCAGGGAAGTGCAAATGAGTGGAACTATTTGCTTCTTTCTGAATTAGAAGTCTTAAAGGCTGATGGTACAAGAAAAGCTTCTTCAACCCAACTTTTTGGCTCTGGGCATTGTTTGAAGCATTTTATGATTTAAGTCATGCTGATACCAAGTCCCTGTACAGACTGAACCCGACATTACTTTTATTTTAACTGAGTTGCTAAGTTGCTATGTATTTATGCCAATGCCGAAGATACAGAAATAATGGGACTTGCTTTGTCCAATACTGTAATTTTGCTTGTATAGACATTGTCAAATTAGGAAACATTTAATAGAAGTTTCCCTAGTCTCTATCCCATTTTATTTTATTTATTTATTTTTTTAAATGATTTTATTTATTTATTCAGAGAGACACACACACACACACAGAGAGAGAGAGAGAGAGAGAGAGAGAGGCAGAGGCACAGGCAGAGGGAGAAGCAGGCTTCATGCAGGGAGCCTGATGTGGGACTCCATCCAGGGTCCCCAGGATCAAATCCCGGGCTGCAGGCGGTGCTAAACCGCTGCGCCACCGGGGCTGCCCTCTATCCCATTTTAATAGGCAACTCCCATCATTCCCTTTGCATAAACCATGTCACAATATACCTAACCTCCTCATAAAAACAGGGGCCAGACTTTGCAATGATCAGATACTTATTCACTTCTCATTGACTTGTTTTGGATTGATTTAAGATAATGTTTTATGAACCCATATTGGGAAGCCTAAGACTGTAAGGGAACTTGTTGTATATGGATATAATGCAATTGATGTATTTTTGATTATGAGAATACTTTTTCTCCCTTTTCACTTTCAAAGGAAGACTGTGTGAAGATTTTTCTATGATATGACTTCAGAAGGTTTATTGGTGCTTTGACACAGCCTTAAATTGTTAGGGTTTTTTTCCATTTGTAAACAAAAATATGTATTTTTCTATGTTGCCAGTCTTTTGTCTTTGATTTTAAATGACTAGGAAGAAAATCTAATAGCTTTAAGTCAGACTAGTGATACACTTATTTTAAATAATATTATATTCAGAAGATTCTGTATTTTAATTTGACAGTTTTTTTTTTCTTATTGGGTACAAATAACTGGCAGAGAAGTGATTTTGGAAAAAGGAATGGTAACATACAGAATATAAAAGGTCACTTTGACTTCAAAAGAAGATTCTTTCTCTCTTTCTCTCTTTTCTTCTTTCTCTGTCACACACATGCACAGGCACACACACACAAACTTAGTAATGTGTTTAGTTAACATTGGCTCTATAATTAATTTGTAGTTTTACAATCGTCTTGTTATTTACATAGCTTCTTACTATCAGAATCGGGTTTGAAAGATAGTAAATGCTGAAGTAAAATATAAAATATTTCTTGGCAAAGAGAACAAAAATTCCAATTTTATTTAGTGCCCTATATTGACAAAGTAGTCTCTACTCTTCAAATTTTACAATAGTAAAACTGCATGCATGGGACTCTATTGATTCCAGTCACTCAGCTTGGCAGGAGTAGATTATTAGAGTTTCCAGGTGAGGTGAACCTGTCCCTAGGTCGCCAGGACACAGAGCTTTGCCCCAGCTCTGGCTGTGTAACTGTGAGAGGTGAGTGCCTGGGTGTCTGTCTGAGGGTACTTTGCTGCTTCATGGCACTGACCACCCCTTGCAAGGGGCACATATTCCTGATGGGCCTTTCCCTTACTCACCAGTGGCCCTACTTCTCTTGTACCCATTACAGGGCAATTCCTGGGAGCAAGGAAGACATGGGGTGGCTGAGATCCTTTGCCCCTTCTTATTCTCCTCCTCTCCCCTACTTTTCCTCAACTTCTCCATTCTCTTGCCCCCATAGGAAAAAAAAAGCCAAAATGCAATTAAAGTGGCTTTTTCTGAGCTACTGGCCTTTAAAGAGGTCTTTATGGGAAAGCTGAAATTCAATCCACTTTCAAGAAAAAGAATATTTCTTTATACAAACACGATCTGGCCAGCTGTAGGTGTTCCAGGAGAGAACAAGTACTCAAAATACTAAAAAAAAAAAATCATCTATAAAGGATTGAACAATAACCACCAGGGTTCAGGAGATTTCCTGGGGATTAATGAGTAGCTGGGAAGAATCCGTGGCCTTCAACTGTACTCTGGGCAATTAACCTCAGCTAGTCAGTACTTGCTAAGAAATGCCCTGCACTGTGGCAGTGATTGCCATTGTGAGATATAAACATAAGAACACTTTTAGTGTGATTTTATTTCAATGTGCCCTTTGCTTCTGAAAGACTGTGTAGCATCGTGTGGAGCATTCGGTGGCTAATAACATAGCACGCGTTACCCGACCATACAGGCCTCATCACATTAACCAAGCTGATTGAAATAATGTTTGAGGGAAGAAATTAATATTTTATTGTGGTAAAAAATTATGGAGAAAACCTGTTAAAATACAAACTATGCAGCCAAGGCTGTATCGATTTTAGAGTAAACCAGGTATGATTTTATCACAATTAAAACATTTCTTTTCAGAGTAAAGGCTTTTTTTCCTTTCATCATGGAGATAAGATACTCTCAAAAAGTAAAAAAAAAAAAGTCATCTGTGACTTTCTGGCTAAATTTTATGCTAGCAAAATAGTTTACTAGTTAAAGGATTCATGACGCAAGTTCACTTTGGTTTTAATTTTTAAGGGAAGATATGGAAAAATTATTTTTAACATAATGTGCGAAGATAGATACCTATTTTTTTCACTTATCATTATGATTCTCAGTTCATTTCATCTGTCAAACACTATCTCAATAGATTAAAAACTGGCTTTGTCATTTATGTTGTTTGTATCTGACATAAACTGACTTTGAGGTTAGAGGTTGGTGCTAATATCAGTCAAACATTCCAGAGGACCTTGGCTGCCAATACCTGACCTTCTTCACACAGTAGTATTACCATTCAAGGGACTAATGAACTAACTAAACCTTCATTCCAGTTCCTGAAACATTGATAGTACCCTTCAGGGGCCTTTCCTCAGGGAGTCTAGAACTCAGTTTTCAATAAATGGACCAGAGGCATGTTCTTTAGTTCTGCTTCTTAATTGAACATAACTTTAAAATAACTGGTTCTGGGAAATGTAAAGCAATATGGAGCCAGTGAGGAAATATGTATTTCCAGATACACCTCTCTCCCAAAAAGGCAAATAGCAGGAGAAAGCAGATTGGCAGTTCAGAAACTGGGGTACAGTTTGTGGGGTCAGATTGGTATCTGAGATCAGAACAGGAGGAGGTGAGTGCCTCTGTGCCTGGCAGAGTGACTCAGAGCCTGGGGGCCTGCACCTTGCTTGAATGTTCTTTGGGACTGTTCAGTGGATGAGTTTAACTTCTAAATGGGTCAGGGACTGAATGTTAGAGAGGAGACAGTGCGTTTCCTCTGCCTCTCAAGAAGGAGTCTCCTCCAGTCACATGGCAGGTAGAAATGTAATGGCACTTTCCTTGAGCAAAGATGTTGTCTCATTTTCTAATTCCAATATGTGCAAACTCACATGTTAGATGGGGGTACAGCGATAACAAATTTTGAAATATGTGAAGCTAAAGTGAGAAGTGCAAACTCATGCATTCAATAGATAAATATGTAAAGAGGAAGAAAATTAGAGAACACGTAGCACTACAACAAAAAATAGGAATGGCTTAAATTAAGGTGAGTTGAAATCCAGGCTCAAGTTTTAAAGTCATGTTAAAAACTGATGCCCTGTGTGTCACTGATGGTTCCTTGATAGCTGAGGCTTACCATCGGTGTGTCCCATGCACACACAAGGAAGGAACAGTGAACTGTAACTGTTAGGCACAGGGCCTTGGGAGTCTGAACTTCTATACGCTACCTGTCCAGCCACATGGACACATGGTGAGCTGTCTGCAACCCTGAGCAGCTTATTAACCTCTTCATGCCCCAGTCCCCTGGCTGCTTCTAGGCCTCAATGACCTCTTCTTTAACAGAGGCATTGTTTAATTATTTAAATATTAGGGAGAGCACGAGTTTTGGTTTGCCCATTGGCTGTGTCAGTAGGAGTTTGGTCTTGGTATTATATTTAAGTGGGTAATTAAAAGGTAATACAAATATCTCACAGGACTACTGTGAAGACTTGAAGATGATGATAGTCCAGGAGGTAAAATAGATTATTGAATTCAGTCCTCACCACAGCAAGGCAGGTATGATTGAAATCTCTTTTATAGATGTAGATACAGGTACAGAGATAGTGGTGTGATACTTTGATCACATAGTAAACATTCAATAAAGTTAGCTTTAGTCGTTTTGGTTAAGAGAATATTCTTTTATTGGAATTGCTAAAAAAAGTGTATTAGTTTGTGAAGGTTGGCATAACTAGCATAGACTGGATGGCTTAAATAATAGAAATGTATTTTCTCATAGTCTGGGAGGCTAGGAATCTGAGTCAAGGTGTCAGTGGGTTGGTTTCTTTTGAGGCCTCTCTCCTTGGTTTATGGATGGCCATCTTTCCTCAGTGTCTTCCCATGGCAGTCTCTCTGTCTCTCTCTCTCTCTTTTTAAAAGATTTTATGTATTTATTCATGAGAGACACAGAGAAAGAGAGAGGCAGAAATACAGTCAGAGGGAGAATCAGGCTCCATGCAGGCAGCCCAATATGGGACTTGATCCTGGGACTGAGCCGAAAGCAGATGCTTAACCCCTGAGCCACCCAGGCATCCCAAGTGTATCTGTGTCTTAAACTTCTCTTGTTACAAGGACGTCTGTTATCTTGGATTAGGACCCCTCCATGACCTCATTTTAATTTAATTATGTGTTCAAAGACACTATTTCCTCATAAAATCACATTCTGGGTTATGGAGTAAGGACTTCAATAGGTGATTTTGGTGGAGGTACAATTCAGAACATTGAAAAGGGCAAGTAAAAACATTATGAGGGCAAGTAAAAACATTATTAGTCCTGTCTAGGAGGTCTCAGCAATAAAATCCATGTCTCCAGCCATGTCCTTAGGCTCAGTGCCTTGGCACATAAGGAAGAATGTCTGTAACTCTGACCTCAAGCTATGCAGTTGAACCACTAAAAGATCCTCTCCCTCAACCCAAGGATTTTGATCTCTTGAAACTCTTGAAAAATCAGTAGCCTCAACAGCACAAACATTCCATGGCCACAGATCTCTGTTTATATTTTGTTAAAAGGGGTACAGAATATTGGGGAATTCATAAAATAAGGTAGTTAAATCATAAAGGATTATCTCTTCCTCTACCCTCAGTCCATCTTCTGTCTTACAGACAGGGAAGAGACAGTTTAAAACTATTCCACCACTTTGGTCCCAAAGTGATGGGACTCTATGACCTTGAATGTTTGTAGATGTTCTTGGCACCTAGAGGATATTTAGCTAAGAGGAGGAGGAAAGACTAGTTTGGAGCAAGAGATGGATGGATAATCTTGAAAATTTGTGGCAAAACCCACACGGTCAGAGTGGAAAAGTGTAGGTTGCTTCATTCTCTTGTCGATTACTCTCACCTAGAAGTTCCTGTTTGGGTTTTGCTTTTGCTAGTTTGAAATTCATTGTTTATTTTTATTTCTGTTCTTTTAACATTATTCTTTTTGCTTTTGATGCCACTGCCTGTATGTAAATAAATTTGTCTGCTTTGTTTTACTCTTTTGGGACATTACACATTGATAAAGAAGCTAAAAGAGAATAGTTAGCCATTCATGCAACAAATAGTGCTAAAAGAGACTTCAAGAACACCGAGTTCCATTTTCCATCGAAAAACTATAGTAGACTCAATGTTAGTAGTAATTTTTAAATGATTTAAAAAATAGTTGGTTTCAGAATTCTGAAGAAATATTTCTTAATTTTTAATCCTTTAGCACAATGATAAACATCAGTGTTGTACTTATTTTATAGCAATATTCCATTTTTCTATACTATTATTCCCTAATTATATATGATATAGGACTTTTGCAATAAGGGCTTTTGCTATTTCATGTTATTCCTTTTCGTTGTTCCTCCTTTCAATTTACAACCATGAAAAAGTTGACTACATCACAAACCGAACTTTAAAAATCTCAAGCTAGTTTGAACTACTCTTTCTTGTATTTTTTAAGTAAAAATTTGACTGGAAATGCTTATAATGGAAAAGAGACTGAGATTTTGGAGTCTTAACGCAAGATCCTTTGCTTCCTTCAGGCTTAGTGTCTTCATATATAAATGGAAAAATGAATAGGACAATATCTAGAATGTACACACTACTGGATACCATTCTGTTGCCTAAGAATGAATTTACCCTTACTTGGCTAAGGGTGAAGTGTGTCTCTTCTCCACACTTTCCACAATTGGTTTTCTCTTTGAAACACATCAAGGATAATTATTAAGAATAAATACCAATAAAAATAGCAACAGTAATCAAACCACCATAATAATAATAATAAAAGCTAATATTTATTTACGATGTGCTGGGTGCCAGGCTAAGTGCTTTACTTGGAATTCCTTTTTTTACTTGTCATCACCATTTCACAGGGGAGCTGCTATTAGTCCCATATTACTGATAAGAGAAGCAAATGAGTCAAAGCAAATTGATCAAGATCACACTTTTGTGCTACTAAGAGGCAGTCAGGATTTATTTAATGGGATGTCTCATATAGATACTAATGAAGACTCCAGGATACACAAAGGAATAAATTATGGTTCATTTCCATTTCAAATTGAAAAAGAACTGTAAGAAATTGAAAGAAAGAAAATTCTAAAGTATACAACTAACTAAATAAAAATAATTTCCTGTAACCTCTGGCCAACTGATTGGAAATTTTCAAGTAAAACATCAATTCAAATTGGACACAGATGGAAAGATTGTTTATACAGCTATCTGTTGATCTCTTGTGACCAGACTCTGTGAGTTCCATTCTTCTTGGTGGACACATAGATCTGTTTCTAAAGTCATAGATTTTTCTGCCTCCAGCCTGAAGGATAAATAAAGTATTTTTAGAAGGGGGAAAAAGTCCAACAGAAATGTCTGAAGTCTTTGTAATTCTTCAAATTCTTTTTTTTATAATTTTTTTATTTATTTATGATAGTCACACACACACACAGAGAGAGGCAGAGACAGAAGCAGGCTCCATGCACCGGGAGCCCGACGTGGGATTCGATCCCGGGTCTCCAGGATCGCGCCCTGGGCCAAAGGCAGGCGCCAAACCGCTGCGCCACCCAGGGATCCCCAATTCTTCAAATTCTAATTGAATGGATGCTATATAAGCAATTATAACTTAAATTTTATAAACTTGAAAAAATATTATGATCTGGAGATGTTATTATAGAAATACATTCTGGATATATGGATAAACTAAATTCCATTAAAAACTTTATTCTGAAATGTATATAATCTTTTTCAGTTTGTAGTTGAGTGTTTTAATAGCTCAGTGTTCTTGAACATGTGCCCTTAGAACCTGGTAGGTTAGACAGGATTAAAACAGTAACAGTCCCACTGTTTGAACAGGGGATTCTTACCTTAGGGATAATTATCCCTGAGAAGAGAGTCACAATATTTAAAGGGGGTTGCATATATCTAAGTGGAAGTAACATAGCATCTTTATTGTTCTGGTAAAATTTAAAAATAATGCAAAGAGGTCCTTTGAAATATTGTAGGTAAAACACATACTATTGAAATTGTGGTATATATTTTCTACTACCTCATTCCCATTTCAGAAAGACTCCAGTTCATTGTGGGAAGACTGTGATGGTAGATGAATTTTGAATTGTTTCTGGCTGAATGGAAACATAACAAACTAAGCTAAGGGGACAAAAATATTCTTTTCTAGTCTCTGTACAATTAGCAAATAGCCCTTGGGATAAGGGACAAGCCATCCAATTCTGGGGAAGGTGGAGGGTCAATGACTCCTTTGCTGATGGAACGCCTCAAATGAAAACCTCTCCCATTTAACAAGCTGAAATGAAAGGATGGAAAACAACTCTGCAAAAGGGCTAATTCCTAATGGGATGCTATTAAACAACATAGTGGGTTACTCATTGAAGAAATATGGAGGATCAACACATTCTTTGTATCTGTAGCAGGAGTCATTTCAGCATGTCTAAGTAACATTTTCGGGGGGTTCAATGTGTTCAGTTTATTTAAAGTAGGGATTTGAGAAAAAAAAAAGTAGGGATTTGATATCCAAACATAATCTAATCAGAAACTTTTCCTTTTAAAGAAGTTTGATCCTGGGGTTCCTGAGTGTTTTAGTCGGTTAAGCTTCCAACTCAGGTCATGATCTCATGGGTAGTGAGATGGAGCCCTCCCGCTAATCGCACCCCTCCTCTTGAGAGAGAGAGAGTTGAATAACTCAAATAAATAGATCTTAAAAAAAAAAGAAGTTTGATCCTGTCCACCCCTTCAATTTCCCACATACTACTATAGCCTTTTGGATAGTGACTGGCTCTGTCCCAACACAGATATTTGTTCAGTTCTCCATGTGACCCTCTGATCAATGTTGTTCAAGACTGTGGAATTTTCCCTCTGGGATACTTTTTTTTCTTTAACCTCTCTAC
Organism: Nyctereutes procyonoides; assembly: GCF_905146905.1. Lineage (NCBI taxonomy): Eukaryota > Metazoa > Chordata > Mammalia > Carnivora > Canidae > Nyctereutes > Nyctereutes procyonoides. The sequence continues at coordinate 41,095,707 of NW_026575049.1, read as the reverse complement.
TGCCTTTCCAGTGACCTACACAGCCTAGTCATTCACTTATCAGTGGGTCTGAGTAGTTTGTGCATTTGTGCAAGATAACTGTCACACTGCATTGGATTGCCAGTTTACATGTGCCTCTCCTAGTGAATTAAATATTTTCTATGCCTATTTCTTCAGAAAAAATTAGGTATTTCTCTGTCTTCAGGTAGAGCTCATTTCCCCCCCAGCTCGTTCTCCTAGCATTTAGATGCTCAATAAAAGTCTGTGGAATGAATTAGCTTTCAATTTGCCTGCATTGCAACTATAGCACTAAAAATATCTACATCTATTTCCAAGCAGAGAATTGTATATGTTAATAGCTGTCATTTCTTGAGCACCCACCATGTACTGTGCTCAGTCCTTTATGGATGTTATTTATTTCATTTAATACTAACAGCATTCCTGTAAGCCCAGCATTAATGTCTCTATTTTATTGATTAAAAAATAAAGTTGAGGATGAGAGAGATTAGGTACTACTTAGAGAATTCACAATTCCACAAATATTGCTGCTTTTCTTACTATCTTCAAAAAGATAAATAAAAGTAAAGTCGATGGTGGTAATCCATGAAGGCCTAAGTTAGAGCTCCTGTCTTAAACACATCTTACCATTTCTGAATACTAGATGTCCTCCAACCAATATTTTTCAAGAGTTCCATCTTGGCGTCGAACAAAGGCTCTGATATACAAGCATAGAAGGTAGTAAGTAAGGAAGTATGCCAGAATTTCTTTTTTTTAGAATTACCTAATTGTTCTAGCACCTCATTTTCCAGAGGTTTGTCCCATAAAATAAACATACTACATGCCAATTAAAGTTCAAATACAGGATTAAATATATTTGTATGCATTTTCATGTTTCCATGTATCATAAAGGAAATAAAATCTAACTGGTTTATCAAATGGAATGGACTTGGTAAGCAAGCTAGAAACAGCTTCATGATTTCTCACTACTATCACAAACAACTTATGGTGGAGTCCCTTTCCTGACCCAGGATAACAAATCAGAAAGAGTTCATACCTCCTCTGTTCATTTTTCCTCAGTGGATTGGGTGATGCCCAGTCATGGTGGGGAGAACAATGCACTTCATTCAGTCTACCGATTCAAATTCTAATGTCTTCCAGAAACACCCTCACAAACACACCTAAAGTAATGTTTAATCTGTGCTCTCCGGGAGCCAAAGTGATATACATAAATTAAACATCATACTATTGTTGACCAACTTGGCCACTCTGTTTTCTTTCTTATGTCTTAATGACACCCCATCTTGCTCTCTGGCTTATAGCCTATTTCTGGAGAGGAGGTTTGCCTGGCAGGTCTTGGAAAACCATCCATGATTTGCCCAACATGAAGAGTACAAGGTCTCCTGTTGTAGCCTGTCTTCATGGCTCTGTGGTCATTGGTAGCTTCTTGCCTTCAGATATTTCAGTGTATGGTCTCTGGCTTCCTCAACCCTTAGGAACACAGATTAATTTTTCCCAGAGATTCTCATCATTCCCCAGGCCACAAAGCCACTTCACTTGAGTTAGAATGAGTGTAAGCATCCTTCTATACCATCCTCTAACACAGTAAGATGCTTCTCTTCCTTAGAGACACATGCCAGTCTGTATGTCTTCAAGTAAATCTCTCTCTCTCTCCACACCCACCTTCCCTATAAAATTCTAGTCTTTCTACCTATAGGCTGGTGGATGGTGATTGGTAAAGAGGCCACAGAATTGGGGTTGGGCCACCTTTTAGCTTAGTGAGACATAGTGTTATGGACTAAATGTCTGTGTCTCCCCCAAATTCACATGTTTAAGTTTAATACCTAATGTAGTAATATCTGGAGGTGTGGTCTTTGGGAAGTAATTAGTTCATGAGGGTAGAGCCCTCATGGATGGGATTAATACCTTATAAAAAGAAGCTAGACAGTTGCTAGCTTTCTTTCCACCAGGTAAGGATACTAGGTGAAGTCAGACATTTGCAGCCTGGAAGATGACCCTCACAGAATCCCAGCCATACCAACACCCTGACTTCAGTCTGCAGAAGTGTCCTAAATAAGTTTCTGTTGTTAATTAGCCACTCAGTTTACGGTACTTTGTTATACAAGCCCAAAGTAAGACAGATGGTGTGGTACTGTTGGAATGGCCCAACAAAGATGTCCATGGCCTAATTTCTGGAAGCTGTGAATATGTATAGTAGATGGCTAAAAAGACTTTGCAGATGTAATTAAGGTTATGTCCCTAAAGAAAAATACATAATCCTGGATTATTCCAATGTGTTCAATGTTCCCTTAAAAAGAGAGAATCTTTTCTGGCAAAAGGCAGTAGAGATGAAGTAGAAGTAGAAGATAAGGTCAACAGAGATTGGAATTATAAGAAGGATTCTACCCATTGCTGCTGTTTTTGAAGACAAAGAGAGCCAGAGCCAGAAATGAAGGTAGCGTCTAAAAGTGAGAATGACCCCTAGCTGGCAGCCAGCCAAAAAATGGGGACCTCTGTTCAACAAGTGCAAGGATTCAATTCTGCATATCTCCTTGATGACCTGAGAGCAGATGCTCCTCTAGAGCCTCCAGTTAAAAACCCAGTTCTACTGACATCTTCATTTTACCCTGTGAGACCCTAAGAAGAGAACCCATCAAGTTTTCCCAGATTTATGAATGAAAAAGCCACGAGATATTAATATGTGTTGTTTCAAACTGCTAAATTTTTGGTGCTCTATTACAACAAGAATAAAAAAAAACTAATACAGATGGTTTGGCTGTTCTTGAGAATAAAGGAGGCAATTCTCTCCATCCTGTCCTCTCCTTTGGATTCTCAGCCAGGATCACAAGAAAAGTCCCATTTAATATGTCTCACATTTCCTTTTCTCAAGTCAATGCTCAGCCACCTGCTGCTTTGCTTGAGTCTGATAGAGGCCAGCAGGCTCATCACAAGCAACACCCAGGGAAATTCTAAGACCGAAGCAGGAAAGGGGCAGGCAGTAGATTAATATTTTGTATATTTCTATTATAAGAGAGCTAAATGTGAAATCTAAGACACAATTTCTATTTTATTGAGCTATATATAAACTGTGGGAATGAAGATTTACATTTATGTCCAGGAATTATATTCATGAAACCCATGGATTTTATTTTATTATTATTTTTTTAACCCATTGATTTTAAATCCAACCTGCTCAGCTTCACAGAGTCTCAGCTGCCTACATTTTTCTTCTGCTTGCGTTTTCCCGTTTCTCTGCTATAAGATATTAGAAGAGGAGGAAACAGCATGCAAGATTAACTCTATTATAATTATTTGGTTGCCATTTGATGTATAAAGAAACACCCAGATGTGAGTTGCTACAATATTGTGTCTGGGGTAGAGGGTTGAGGTGGGATTCAGGAGCACAGGGCTGGTGAATCAATGCAAGACGTAAAATGAGCTTTCTGATCAGTACTTTGAGGGCCGGAGTCTATGTGCTTTCTCCCACTCTGAACAACCTCTACAGTGGATGAAGAGAGCTGGCACTGAAATCATCCGAAGTCGGAAGGGTTCTTATGAGTTGACTCTTGGACTGGGAGAGTTTGTAACACTTCTGAGCTGAATTCACCAGGATGGGCTAGTGGTGGTAACAAATAGCCCCCACATTATTGTGTCTTAACCCAGCCGAAGATTCTGTCTCATTTATCTTACATTGCCTGCCATGGGCCAGCAAGGGGAAGAATGAGTTGGAGAATCAGGTGCCTTCCCGCTACTTACCTCCAGGACCACTGAAGCAGAAGGCTGGGAAGGTGGTGAATCATACCAGGTTCTTAAATCTTCTACCTGGAAGTAGCAATTCTGCTTACATTTCATTGGCCCAAGTCACATGGCCACAGCTTACTTCAAGCAGGCAGGGAGGTGAAATCCTACTGTGTTCCCAAAGGCAGAGAGCTGGAGTTGATGAATGATGCTAATTGCTACAACAGCCTAGGAGGCTCCTAAAACTCTGCTTGGGATAGGATTGGATTGGGGCTGAAAGAATTGGTGTGTTTACAGATGTAATAAAGTAGTTCTTTCTTATCTTTTTTTCACTAATATCTTGTGATGAGTTATATTTTATCAATTGAAACCAGTACCAAGAAAATGAATTTTAATGAGAATATGGTCAAGGTGTGAAGTTCATTTTTTTGGTCCCACTTTACAAGAAGACATTATTGGGATAAGAAATTAAATAGTTTCCTATTTTGAACCTCATAAGAAATATTAAATATTACTATATACGAGAATACTAGCAGCTCACCATCAGTGATACAAAATATGCATACTCTATGCCCAACTGATTGAGTATACCCTGGAGGACTCTCATATCTGTGTTTGATGCATAACTTCGTAGGTGAACTAGAGTACTGCTCTTTTTGAATCAGCTTTATTATGTAAAAATAAATAGCAAAGCATAAAACTTTTAATAAATTTATTTTTTAAAGCATCTATTAGTAGTGAAAGGAATGAGGTAAAGTAAAAGAGCCTAGCAGGTGCCCAGGTCTTAGTGGGTAACTGGCATTTTACCTCCTGCTAGTGTTGTCTGCACATATTTATTTTTTTTTCATGAAAGTCTTGATGATGTGTGTTCCATTTACACAATCTTTATCCTAAACTAACCTGTGCACCCCCAAAAGCTTCTTAGTTCTCATTTGACATTGAGTCCTTGGGACTCCATGGACTTAAGTACTTAAAAAGAGTGATTTCCAAACTTTTGAAGTAGCAGGGATTGGCAGGGATTGTGCAAGAAGCTGGTTGCTGGGAAGTCTGATTTCCAGAGTTCCCATGCCAAAGTACCTTACCTCCTTTCCTGGCTTTCTAAGCCATTCTCTTTAACCAGGCAGAGGACTGTGTGGAAAGACCAGTACTTCCTGGTCAGTAATAGATTCAGCAATATTTACCCATGAAATAAGAATTAATGTGTCAGATTGCTCATTTTCTGTATTGTTGGTCCTCTCCTCCAGAATGTGGGCTCTGTGAACACAGGGACTTTCGTCAGTTTCATCCACTACAAGACTATGTGTGTGACAGAGAACAGGCATTCAATAAACATTGGTTAAATGAATTAAGGTTATATTCATCCATGGGAAGATTCTGAGACGGCAGGACATGGGCACACATTTCAATGATTAGCATTCTGGGCTTTAGGGAAAGCTAGATTTGAGTATCAGTCCTCTCTCTTGGTATTTCTGTACCCTTCGACATTTATTTAGCCTCTAAACTTTCATTTCTCCTTATAAAAGGCAGATAGTGGGAACACTCACTTTTGGTAGGATTATAAGAGGTAATACATATAAAATATCCAACATGGTACCTAATACATGGTAATGTGTAGGTGTTATTACTATTAGTATCAAGAGGGGAGAAAAAGAGGAGAAACCTCACATTTTAGCGCTGAGAGTGGGAGAGGCTGAGATCGGCTATAATTAATGGGGGAACACTATAGTAAGGCAGGGGGGAGCCAGGGAGACCCCAAAACTTTCCCACCACGTCCCAGGTGACTCTCTGAATTTGGTTTTTATAAAGGACTGAGGTATGTGACCTCTGTAGCTGTCTTTAAAAATAGACATACATGGACATATGTGTAAAGTCAATATTTACAGTTACGCCAACATAAATGTAGATATATGTGAAATGTGAATTGAAACCATTTGCATTTGAAGACATTTTAAGAAGTTTAAGAAAGGTCTTGAGGTCTTAGGGGAAGGTGGGGGTGGGGTGGGGGAGAATCTCAGAATGTCACAAAACCAGAAATAGGAACCTCAGTGCTCTAAACACTTGGCATGTCTTGCAATTGCAGAATATCTAATTATCTTCATTTGCATGCCACAAAAGGAGTGAAGTATGATCTCTCCTGCTACGTTAACTGTTTATTGGCCTCATGACTAGCTAGTATATCTGCAACAGAGCTCTCACTACCCAGACACTGAGTTGGACCAAATGCACGTGGTATTGGTTGCAGTGACAGAGTTCTGTGAAGATGTTTGGCTACTTCAGACACATGTCGTGATCTGTGGGAAAGGAGCACTGACTGTGTTTTGAGTCTTCAAAGACATAAACCATTGGATCATTCTTGTTTTCTAAATATGTGAAGACAAATTGCCTTAAGGAAGCAACCTGAGTGAGGTGACTTGTTATCTTATTTCTTCTAGTGTTTCAGTCCCCCTCCAAGATAAATGAAAATAATACCTTTGATGCTTATGTGTCAGGGTTTTTGTGAAGATGAAATGAGACGATAGGGACAGAAATACATGACCCAAGAAAGTTTGAAGTGCTACAGAACTGTTTGCTTTTTTCTCTCTTACTTCTTGTTCTTTCTTCTTGTCCTCTTCTTCCCTACCCTCTTCTCCCTCTTGCTCTCTCTGTTTGGACCGTTGTCCCTTGTGAAGAAGGTGGTGAACCAGTGGCTTCTGGACAGATTGACTGTACTCTTTCTACTGTCAAAATGGACAAGAGGGAAGGTAGCCTTGAGACCTTTTAGTCACATTGCTATGTATCTGGAGAGACTGGCTTTTTTTTAATCCTTAACAAATCTTATATAAAATCTGGGTATATAAAATAGTTTTGAAGAAAGAAGTGCTTTATTCCAAATGAACTAAAAGGTTGGGAAGAGGACATAGAGCTACCCCACATAGCCTTTCACCAGAACCACCCAGTTCCACAGAGAACAGTGTGAAAACAGGGACTTCCCAAATCTCCTCACTTGATGTGAGGGGATATATGAGACCTAAGAGAAAAAACAAGTTGTGGCTAAAGAAAGAAGGCCTTGTGAACAAGCCTGCTTCGAGAACTGCAATGACAATGGCAATTCTAGAGTCTCATGCTTTAGTTAAAGCAACAGCATCCCATACATAACGTGAAGGAATGCATAAGGTTGTGAAATCCCATAATGTGGTGGAATCTTCATTCATTAACTTGTTTTGCCAAGAGAACCTCAGCTTTTCTCTGGGCTTCATTCGGCTCCCCATTTTCAAATAAAAGAGTTGATGAAATAAGCTCCACGATCCTATGATTCAAAAATTCCACTTTCTTTTCCTTTTTCAAATGAAAAAAGGATGAAATAGAAGCAAAATACAGTGTGCTGAAAGACGCTGACTGCTGATTACAGCAGAGTTAGTCACCCACAAATATTTTCTTGAGCGACTATTATATGCCAGTGCACTGTTTGGGGGTATTTGGGATGAATCAGTGAACAAAGTAGAAACAAATGCACTCGTGTCATGGAGTTGACATTCTATCAAGTGGCAGGGGTATGTAAGTGTGTGTGTGTGTGTGTGTGTGTGTGTGTGTGTGTGTGTGTGCCACTTTACACCAATGAGGCCCTTTGGGCAGAGGGACCACATCTGGGCTACTGACAGTGATCAACCTCACTAAAAATAATGGCAGCTCTTTATGAAGTGTCTACTTGTACTAGGGGTTTTACACATTTTACTTAAATCCTTACAACAACTCTATAACTTGGGTGTTATCATCTCATTTTATGGGTAAGACCACTGAAGCATGGGGCATTTGCAAATGCTGCCTAAGTCTATCTTTAAAAAGTATGGAGAAGCTGGGATTTGCCCCAAACCTCTGACGCTTCCCCTGGGCCCTCATTCTTTGCCCTCAGTAATGGATGCCCTCTGCCAATGGCAAGGCCAGAGATACACTTCTACAGAGCCAATGGGCCATCATAAAGAGTCACATTTAAGGAAAACACATTTAGTAGTTCATTTAAGCTAACTCAGGAAGTTCTATTTTGAGAAGTCTAGAAAATAGGTTGTTGTACATATACTCCTTTGCTTTTGGAGCTGTGATGAATAAATGCTCTTCTTGGGGTTAAAGGAGCCTGAAGATGTGGCATCGCTTGGCCTTCCCAAAGTGGCAAAAGCTGACACTGAGTTGATCTACAGCGATCATAAATGCCAGCACAATATTTGGTGTCCCACGGCAGGACTTCATTCCAAGTGCCCGGCTTTCCTGCCTCATTGTCTGAGTGGAGCATGTCAGTTTGCTTTTGCAGTCTTCTGTGTTTATTGATCGGACCCTGTCATCTCCAGGACTGTCCTCCCATGCAATTGAACCCTCCACCCTCCAGACCCTCCTCCCCGCCTCTCCACAACCTCCGGACACCCTTTCACCTGGGCTGTCAGAATAATGAAGGCTTGATTTCAATACTTTCCCTCATTTCTCTGTTCACTGCTCTGCGGGTTAATGCAGATTCCAAACTTCAACAAGCAGCTGTTAAACATGTCATTAACACTGCTTGGGCTGCAAATGAGACTCTGCTACTGGGATTATTCCGTGAGCTATAGTTTTGTGATGAGCTTTGTCAATCACAGCTGACCTGCTGTGTACCGAATGGAACTCAGATTATCTTCTTTCTTCCTCTGACTCTTGTCATTTTTTTCACAAAGAATTACTATTCTACTCCCTGAAAGATTGATTACTTGCACAAATAAGAGAGTCTGAGACATTAATACAAAATTCACAGGCTTTTCTTTATCTCGAACCTGCAACTCCCTCTACATTTCCTCCTAGTAATTATATTAGAATTGTGTACACTAGGAATTGCCATCTGATTATTATGAAACTAGTTTTGTCATGACAAAAATGAGCTTAAGTCTTGTTTTTTTGGAAAATGATCAGTACAGTGCACTGGATGAGAGAGAAGGAGATTAAATCCAACTTGCTTTCATCCATGAATGCTTTCATCTCTTTTTCAAACACAGGAAATGATTACCACTGCTATAAGCTGCAGTTCATATGAGTGAAAAAGGATAAGGAAATATTGAAAATTCTGTAACCAACAGTAGGACATAATATAGGTCCCTGGCACCCACTGAGCGACATGTACTTTATTTTTCCATACCGCCAATGTCAAGAGTTTCATATTTTCAAGGGAGTCTTACCTTGAGGTGTGACATTACACACTAAGAATACACAGATTGACTTTTTTTTTCCATTTGGACTATTTTCTTCATAGAAGATTAGACGGAAGATAGTATTTGCAGAGTCTAATAACAATTAGCTACAGCACAACGTCAGTTCATGCTGATAATTTACAAAAGAAAGAACGCAGAGCATTCATTCCACCATTGTATTTTCCAGCATGTTATCAAGTACATAGACAGAAGGTTCTTCAAGAGCAGTGACCACAACCTACTCACCTTTATGTCTCTGATGTCTAGTATGCTGGAACTACTTGATAATTATTGTTAGTCGATGAATGAATGAATAAATGAATAAGCAGGCAAGCTACCAAGTGTCATCTTGAAGATTAAAAGAAATAAGTGTGGTTTGTAATTGTCTATGCAAGGACACATGGATCATGCCCTTTCTCTCTGTTTCATCCACACACACACACACACACACACCACATGCACACACACACACGTGCCCTAGCGATGCAGATATGCCAATTTACCTCCCAAATCAGTCTCTACAGTGGGTCTTGTTTTTAGTGAGAGGAGATACTGAAACTCTGCTGTACCTGTTATTTACTGCCATTATAATGCTCTGTAACTAAGTCACAGAACCTTCAGTGGCACATAGGAAAAAAGCATTTATTGCTTATTTGTCTGGGGTCAGGTAAGGGTAGGTTGAGTGGCCCTGATGCTCTTGGGTATGCTTGATCACGTGTTTGGGAATTGGCTATTGTGTGATCTAGGATGGCCTCCACTTGGACGCATAGGGCAACTTGGCCCTGCTCCATGTGCTTTTCATTCTCCAGCAGGCTAGCCTGAGTGTATCCCCTGTTGATGGCCAGAATTGTGAGTGTGGGAAAGTGGAAGCCTGTAGGCTCCTAAGGTCTTGACTTGGAACTGACACTTTCACTCTCTTTTATTAACCCAATGAAAAAAGACAGGTTAGAGAAATAGACTATGTCTTTAGAGAAAGAACTTCAAAGCTCACATGGCAAAGGGCATGGTGAGAGGGAAGGATGAGAAATGTGGCCAGTTTTGTGACTTGTACAGTTGCTATTCAATAAGTCTCATGAAAATAAAGGAGTATCGGTTACAATGAATTGACTGTCCTTGGGGTTCAATTTACTTCTGTATGACTTTTAATCGTACATGCATAAAATGAAACTCTCATGCCTAAATGAGGCAAAAGGAAGGAATAACTGTCCATTTTTCCTCATGTTGGGAATCAAGAGATGTGTTCAGCTCCAGGCCACTCGGAAGCACAACCTTTTTTCTGCAGCTTGCTGGCATCTTTCTGCTATGTAGGTGTGAATAAAAGAGCAACAGATAGTGAAAAAAAAAGAAAGCTAAGAGAAACAGAAGGTGAATGGAAGATGGGGAGAGTGTGCACCCAAGGAAGTAACACGGGAAATCTTGTTTCAGAACTAGAAGCTATCCCATGTCTCAGTTCTCTCAGAGTTAGCAGAAGAGAAGGAAAGAAGAAAGATGGCTTTCAATGGATCAACAAGGTGATCACTAAACAAAGCCCCAGATCCAAGCTTACTTGGGTATTTCATATTTTGACTCATTTACATTTTGTGAGCCCCAAATAGTGCTTCTCAGCATTCAATTTTTTTCTCCATTGATTTTAATTAAGCTCACGATAGGCTAGCAACCCTGATGAACAGAGAGAGTGTTTTCTATCAAAAAGCTATCTTGTTTCTGAGGCAGGAATTCTGGGGCTTGTCCACATCTTATTCAAAATGTTTTTGCTTCCATCCTGTAGCATGATTCTTAGAATATGAAATAAAGACACATTCAGCTGCTACACCATAAATATTTTCCACTCTGTAACTGTGAAAATTACCATATTATTCCTGATTCAGGCATGTCATAAGGAATCTGGGATCAGTGATAAGTGCCGTATATACGGTAGCTTTTGTGCAGGAAGTGGTGCTTGGTGCCATTCGTGATGGGACATGCTTGTATACCTCCATTTGGGTGTCTAATCACATGGCTCCTCTCTCGCTTTCCATCATTTCCTCTTCATCTTTAAGATTCAAATTTTTGTGTCTCTGACTAGAGAAGGGAATAGATATATTTATTTAGTGTTTGGGGATTAACTTAAACCATTAATTGTGTCACTTGTGAAAAAATTGCTACTCTGCCTTTATGATGAGGAATCCCAGGGAAAACATCAGAGTGTAGGATTCTTGTACCTATTCACTCCAAAAATGGTTTCAAGAGGTGGGTTGGGATTATTGTTAGAGTGATACCAGTCTCCTGGAGTATAGGGTCACATCTTTATATAGTCCATCTATTTAAAAAGTGTAAACTTGGGGATCCCTGGGTGGCTCAGTGGTTTCGCGCCTGCCTTTGGCCCAAGGCGTGATCCTGGAGTCCCGGGATCGAGTCCCGCGTAGGGCTCCTGGCATGGAGCCTGCTTCTCCCTCTGCCTGTGCCTCCGCCTCTCTCTCTCTCTCTCTATGTTTATCATAAATAAATAAAAATAAATCTTTTTTAAAAAAGTGTAAACTTGCAGATTTTAACAACAGTTTAAATGGGAAATGACAGATGTGGGTCCAATTGAAATCAGAACAAGAGGACAGGGAGTTGGAGTGCAGTGTTAGCAAAGGCCACTGAGATTCGTCTCCCAGCAATCTGAGTGATGCTACTTAACCCTATTATTCTGGAAAAGAGAAGAGTTGAAAAAAAGGAAGGAAATGGGAACCTATCTGACCAAGACTCTCTTTCTGATTATAAAGTTAGTATGTTTTTGTTTCATTTTGTTTATGTCTATTTTTTTAATGGGAAAACTATATTTTATTGTCATCTATTGCTGCGTAACAAATTACTCTAACCTTTAGTGGCTTGAACAATAATATTTACTATCTGTTTCAAGGGTCTGGGTACAGCCATGCTGAATGTGCCTGCCCCCAGCTCTCTCATGAGGTTGCAGTTAAGATGACAGCCAGGACTGTGGTCTTATCTGAAGGTTTTGCTGGGGATGGGGTGGGAACAGCAGTGTAGACTTGTTTCTACACTCACTCAGACAGGTTGGTCCTTCACCACATGAGCCTCTCATATGGCTGCCTTATAATACAGGAGCTAGCTTCCCCAGGATGAGTGTCCCAAGAAAGAAGAGAGCTCAAGATGGAAGCACTGTTTTTTTTTTTTTTTTAAACCTCATCTCAAGAGTGACATTCCATCACATCTACTATATTCTGTTTGTTAAAAGCATGTCAGTAAGTCTTGCTCACCTTTCAAGGGAGCAGATAACGCAGTAGCCCAACTGCTGGGTATGAGATTCATTGGCAGCAATGGTAGGAGGTGATGGCCATATACATAAGAGCATGGAGGAAAAAAAATAAAAAATCATCTGTAATCTGGGACTTCTCGGTGGCTCAGTGGTTGAGCATCTGCCATTGGGTGAGGGCATGATCCCAGGGTTCCGGGATCAAGTCCCATGTCGGGCTCCCTGCAGGGAGCTTACTTCTCCCCCTGCTTATGTTTCTGCTTCCTTCTTTGTGTCTCTCATGAATAAATAAATAAAATCATTAAAAAAATCATCTGTAATCTTACCACCCAAAGAGAGTTATTAAGTTTTAGGTATGTATACATATAGACATTTTTCAAAACACTGAAATACATTTGTATTATTTTTTTCCTTATAGAATCAGCTCATACTACCTATAACTTTCCAAAACCCTTTGCTTTGCAATAGGATATTTAGGAAAAGGGAGAGCTTTTTATTTTTCAACTAATGCATATTTATTTTGGAAACAAAACAAAAACAAAAATCCAAAATGATCTATGATCTCACAATTCTGACATACTGCTGTTGGCCTTTTTGGAAATATTTCCATCTATTGTTTCATGTTTATTCAAAAAAATATACGCACACAAACATAAATGGATCCTACTATCATTTGGTAACCTGAGTCCTTATGTTGCATCATATTTGAAGTATAAGGAGATTCAATCTCCACAAATAACAATTTATATTTATTGTCGATATCATAGTTGTGACAGAGTGAAGAGCTTGATTCAACTGGCATTTTACATTTTGTCAGCACTATATTTTAAGGTGCACTATTAAATATATGTGCTCATTAAAGCTAAGGATTACATTTAAATTACAAATTTATTGTTCAACAAGAGAATAACAACAACATCTGAACAAAAGTAATTTAGATGATGTTTCATCTACTCAAAATAAAAAGAACCAAAGGACAAGTTAAAAATAAAAACACAAATACAACTTTCTCCTGTTAAATGCAGAACTAGCACTTTTTTTTCTGCCAGGTAACAGAATGTAGCACACTAAATTAATTTTGTTAAATAATATTTTATTGGTTTGTGGTTTAGTGTTTGATTTGAGTTTTATAGAGGTATAAGAAGTTGTGAGCAAAAGAGTTTAGATATACTTAAATATTTGTATTATTCAAAAGACTTGGTGATACAAAAATTTAACAATGGTTGGCTATTTATGCAAATTTTTCTCTTGAAGGAGGGGAAGATTCCTTATCAATATGCTGGCATTACTAATATTAGGCCCATATTTGGGGCAATTTTTCTTGCTACATATAATATTTCTCTCTGTTACCATTGCCAGTAATATCGTAATCCTTAGTTAATTTCTTCTTTCTTTTCATCTAGAAAAATCTGTGTGCTTTGGCTATATTTACCTCCCCCATCCAATATATATATTGGCTAATATATATAGCATCAATTTGGTAATAAAAAGTGTAAATATATACTAGAAGTCCCCAATCTATTGAAACATGCACTTTGGAGGGCAATGATGGACTTTGTGTGTGTATACTTTTTTTTTTTTGAGAGAGAGAGAGCGCACAGGAGCAGGGAGGAGGGGTAGAAGGAGAAGGAGAGAGAGAGAATCTTAAGTAGGCTCCACACCCAGTGCAGAGCTCTATGCAGAGCTCTAGTTCATGACCCTGATATCAGGACCTGAGCCGAAATCAAGAGTCAGGTGCTTAACTGATTGAGCCACCCAGGTGCCCCTGTGTGTACTATCTAAGTGTATTAAAATGTTAGGTAGTGATAAGTTCTATGACGAAAAATAAATCCAATGACTAATCCAATGAGGTTTTGCTTTCATTACTGGAGCCAAAAGCCTACCAGAGAAATAGGAGGGGCATTCTGTTTGAGTAAGGAGCCAGGGACAGTGATGCTCAGTATTCCATCAGTTCAAACTTGGTTGTGCATCACAATCACTTGGAGAGCCTTAAAGTGTGCCTGCACTTGTAACAAAATAACTAAAAGCCCAACTCTTTTGATAGTGAGAAACCCATGTTGTCAACATCTCACCTCTGGGTGATAAGGCATGTCCATAAAGAAAATCCACGGAGGAGGCTCTAGGGTTGGTTAGAGACAGTTTTCTGCATTTCATCTCCAGCTTGGTGTTTTGTGGTTTCGAGCTGAGGTAAATGGTTGGGTAGGAGAGCAAGATTCCCTCCCGACTGTGGGACCTTGGCACTCAGGCTGATGATTTGCTCAAGTCCTTGTTTAACTAATGGTTCCTGGCTGGGATGGACACTTGCTTGTTTGACCTAGCCAAGCATATGATATTTCGGATGCAAAATTGTTCACTGACATGGCCTTCAGAGACAATATAGCTTCTGGAAAGGCCAGAGGCACCTACCTGGGCCCTGTGGCCTTAAGGTGCAGTATTGCATCATACCTGTGAAGCGGGTCACTTCAAAAGTAGTAGCTTCCTTTTTTTTTTTTTTTTTGTTTGGGTCATTGGTTTATGTAGTAATGTTAGCTAGTTTTATTGTATACATAAATTGTATGCTTTTAATTTATAAAATTCTGTTTTACTTGATCTTTTGGAATTTGAAAGTTATTGTAACTGTAACATGTCAGGATAAAATGTCTTCTCTGTCTCCATTTAAAACAAAACAAAACAAAAAAATGCTGTGCTTGGTTCCTACCCCTAGAGGTTCTTTGGTAATGGGTCTGAGGTAGTCTGGCCTGGGTGTTGGGATTTTTAACAGCTCCCTAGCAAATTCCAATAAGCCAATCTCAAAGTATTGAACTCTCCAGATGGTGGCATGTATAAATTGGTTTCAGCATAGTATGGGTGGTGCCTGGTTCCTGCTAAAAACTCTTCAGTGGCTCACCACGGCCACAGTGGTGTTTCTCAAACTATCTGATAGAATCACCTGTGATATTTGTTAAATATCCAGGTCTTTGGGATCTTGTGCCCATCAACTGAATCAGAATCTTTAGGAGTGGGACTAGAGGAGCATTTCAGCTCTTTCTATTGATCAATGCACTCTTCTTATCTCTGGGAAGAAACTTTTGGCAAAAACAATTAGACAGACCAATATTAACATTTTATAACCAGTGGCAAAGGGGATTTTTGGTAATGGGTAAGATATTATTTTGGAATATATACTGGGTCCTTTAGAGTTAATTCTTAAGGAGAAGCACATACAAGCTGATTTTGGGTTGGTTCATAGTGCTGTATAATCTTCTGTGTATGTCCCTTTTTATCTTCAGAAAGCTTTCCCACAACTATGTTCCCATATAGAACTTCCTGTTGCCATCTTTCTTGTTTTTAAAGATTTTATTTATCTTTTTGAAAGAGAGAGAGAGCAGGGGACATAGGAAGGGCAGAGAGAGAGGGAGAAGCAGACTCCTTGCTGAGCAGGGAGCCTACGTGGGGCTTGATCCCAGGACCCTGGGATCATGACCTGAGTAGAAAGGGTAGATACTTAACTGAGCCATCCAGGAGCTGTGTTTCCATCTTTTAATGATCTAAGGAACCTCTTTTGGAAAGATGACTTAATGACCATTTAGTTAGGTGATTTTTGAAAAGCATGTTTTTTAAACCATGGAAGTTCATTTGATTTTTTTCATTGCCCAAGTAGTTTGCAAGACCAGGGGTCATCTACCTTTGATGAAGAATCTGAAGCAAAGAAAAAAAAAAGAATTTTTGAGGATTTACACAGTAACAGAGCTGATCAACAGCAGAACAGTATTTATATTTCTGTTTATTCCTATTCCTGAGTTTTTCCAACTTGGTAAACAAGAACTTCTCCCCTTGTTTTCAATAATAAATTATCCCACCATTTACAATAGTCATTAGCTTATAGTTATAGTTCATGAATGCCATTTTCCTTTTGCAACTTAAAATATGTTTCTAAGGTTAAAAAGCAATGGGGCTTTTTTTTGGTAATGAATTAGTTTGGGTGTTTTTAATTTAGCCCACTTAATTAGAAATTATGAGATTGTTTTTGAAACCTGTGGATTATGGAGCAACATAAAAAGGTTTTTGTTTTAGACAAGTACTTCATGTGGGTTTGAGTGGTCAGATGGGACTTATAATTCAACTTGTTGTGGGAAATGGTGAAAAAATTTCATTTTGAGGAAAGACCATTTCTGCCACAGGACTATAGAAGGAGAGGAAAATTTGGTAATGTCAAGAGAAAGCCATAGCTTTCAGGAGATAGACTTTTAAATTTTTATTTACCAATTTTCTTTCATTACTTTATAATCCTATTTCAGCTTTTTCTTTTTATTGCTTATGTGTCTCAAAGTAGATGCATGAAAGAAGTGAATTCACAGATGGTTCTATGGAACACAAAAGTAGTGAGAGAAGAGTAAAGTCAGAATTCTGGGAAGAGCGTTGTTTACATAGTTCATCCGTTTGGGGCCAGAGGTCTCGACTCTTCACTGATAGATTTCAGTGGTCTAAATGTCAGTGAAACAGCTCTTAGAAGGGGTCTTCTTCTCTGCCTGTGGGGTCTTCCCCATTGTGCATGCAGCTCTCTCAGTTTCATCCTTGATATATAAGCTCACATGTCACCTTTTCAAAAAGGCCTATCGCTGCTCTAAACTGCTGTTGCTATTTTTCTTCATGTCATTCAGCACAATTTGTGACTATGTAATTATCGCATAATTTCATGTCTCCCCAGTAGACTTCCAGTTCATGAGAGCAGGAATCATATCATTTCCCCCACGATTCTATTTTCAGTGTCTAAGGCACTGCTAACTATCATTGAGGGAATAAAGGAGTGGGTGAATGAATGCTATTTCTTCCACTTGGAATGCCATTTCCTCTAAAATGAAATTAAAACAAAACTCTTGGTGATCCTTTAAGGACCTGTGCAAAATACCTTTTTTTTTCTTGTGGAAAGTTTCTACACTTTCATCTTTCAATAGAAAAAAAAAAACAGTTGTTTTCACTTCTCCTTCCTAATCCTTGCATGTATCTCTAGAGTTTCAGCAGATGCTATAAAATATATTAGTTTTATTTCTGTATACTCATCATAATACTCCCATTGTGGTCTTCTTCATAGCAGAAAGGTGTCTTGTTAGCTTGCAGGTCCCTTTCTTACAGTGGGTGATGGATAAATGACATTAACGTTGTGGGTGGGTAGTGGGGGAACTGGTGAAGAAGACATTTTGGGGTGAAGATTCAAGCTAGAAGAGTTTCACAAACCACACAACTCTTTACCAAGCTCTTTACCAACGTGAGGGCCTTTTGGATATATACTATTTTGGAAGAGTGTGAATTTCAATTTTTCTAAGCAATTTTTACTTCTGAAACTCCGTTGAAATACTTTAGAAAGTCCCAGTGCAGGATGTAGATATACTTCTCATAGGTATTTGATTTTGAATTAATAGTACTTCCTATCTCAGCCCTGATTCCTCATATGTAAACTGCTTGATATATAAATGCTTACTTATTAAGAGAAATATCCCATTTTTCTTTCTAATCTTGAACTACATTGTGCTTTCTTTCTGATGGAGCCAGGAGCTCCTGCTTCTGGCCAATAATTAGTAGCCACGCACTTTTGTGGTGAGTGTACAGTACCTTTATGTGAACTGTACAATGAAGGTTGATTACATTTTGTCTCATAGCAATCGAAGCGGTAACATTGGTGGGTGTCTACCAAGGAACCATATGTACTTTACTTGGCCGGTGAAAATAGTGTGCTGAATCTATCCACTCTGGGTCCTTGGAGAACCACTATTTGTGCCATTAGGCATTTTATTATGAGGCAGGAGTAATTTTGGAGTGCAATCAAAAGATGCTTAATTTGTCAAGAACCAAAAGACTTTTCTATAAAATGCCCCCTTTTAAAAAATGTAACATTCACAGTCAGTATGATGACAAATCTTCAGACTCTTGCTAATTCTTAACTTTTATTTGTTTTTTAAAAATTTATTCTTTTGGGGTTATCATCATTATTATTACTTTTGCCCTGAGAACTGTTTATACCGGTTTCTGTATTTCTGCGTATTCGCTGGGGGGTAGGGTTAATAGTCAGTGGGAACTAGGAGTGGTTAGTTGGGAAGCAGAGAGGGAAAGCACAGATGAATTAGAGGCAGAGCACATAGAAACTACGCAGGGACTTCTGAAATTTCTCTAAGTGGCAGGCTTTGGGGCTCTGATGGAGGAGGAAGCCCAGTCCAGAGCTAGCAATGACACCAAATAATTTACCTACCGTGAAAGCATTCTGCTTATCACCTTCGAGCCCCATGGCCCTTGCTAACAAGAGGAATAAGACAAAAATAAACATAAAAGGACATTTGGTGTGGAATACACACTAAGAGGGAAGTCAGGAATTTGGCACGCTATCCTGGTCTGCCTTTGCATGTTAATGAAAATAAATCATTATTCTGATAAATGAAGGCCATTTCTCCTGCAGCCCTCCAGGAGGAACACTGCACCTGACCCTTTCTTTGAAGCATTTGGAAGTCTGAACACTCAATTTCTTGCCACTGCCAGCTTTTGAAAATTGGCCTCTCCTCTCCTTGGGATTTAGCAGCAGAGTCAGCAGTGACTCTACAAAGCCCCTGCACACTGGGGGTTAAGGCCGCGGGTAGGGGCTGGATTTTTCAGGAGTAAGCAGAATCTTAATGCCCTTGCTGCAGATGGCAAGAGGAAATGAAAATATATACCTGAGCGTATTCGCGCGTTGTTGGGGCTACCGTGTAGGAGTTGCTTCCAGCCACAGAGGGGTCGTCCACGCTCATAACTGTAATCATACCCAAATTATTCAATGCCAATTTATTTGCTTATTTTCCTCATCAAAAAGACAATGCATCACCAACAAGTCACAGACAATTCTCTTCCTGTAAAGGTTGGGGTGCTCGATGTACATTCAGAGCCACGCACACGAGTGCGAAGAAGTTGACTACCACAGCTATTTAATCAGGAGTGTTTGTTGATTTGAGCAGAGGCCCTATGCTGTGAAATGAAAACAGAAAACCAAATTTTCTTGAGCAATCTTGCTGTTCCTGCTTCAGGTGCTAGGCCATTTCACTAAAGCAGCTCAGACGAGAATGTCATTAGTTCTTAAGCCCCAGGTGAATTTGCCACTGTTCCACATGATTAAGCCAGATAATTGTGTGTTGATAGCGAATGTGGTTGGTGAAATACAATTTCTAGGACCTTCCTAAACAAACACAATGTAGGAGTGAGTCAGAGTGCTGTCATTTCAGTCCTTTGTCACAGGCTTTGCACGGGCAGACATCTCTGGCGAGGGCTGGCAAGTCATTCAGTGGCAACAGCCATCCCTGGGCTCTTAAAGGTGACCTGGCTTGAAAAGTGAATCGCACATCATTCTGCATTTGTTTAGGGAAGGGGGGGGAAAGGGACATCTCATTAAAGTGCTTGCTCCTATGTGCACCTTGTCTAGGACCCTGAATGTAAATGATTACTTTAAGTTTGTTTTAAAAAGCATTCGTGATTTCAGCGATCCTTTCTGAAGTGTGTAAAAATACCGACGTCTCCAATGATAAAACAACAACAACATCTGCCGATGGCAAAATATAGTCAACTTTCAGGGCCAAGTTTTCGGAAGCAGCCAATGTGTTTGCATGTGTGATTTTCTTTTTCACATATAAGTTTCTGTGGATTCAAAAATATGTATTTGTATTTACAAGTCAGGTGTCTGTGTCTTAAATTACATAGTTATGGCTTTTCCTGCACCTAAATATTGAGGCTTTTTGAATGTGTAGTGTGAAGGTGGAAGGCTCTTAATTTGTCGATGGTGGTGTTTGGCGTGGGGGCTGACGTGGTTTGATTATTTGTATTTTAAAAGCAAATCTACTTACTTTCCAGAGGAATCACTTTTCCTGTCAATGTGTGCATTGTTTTTATTTCTCCACTTCTTCCCCCACCCCCCAAATAAGTATAATACCATATAGGCTGATAGTTCTTGGTCTACAAAGTGGTTATTTGATTCTTAGAAGACTGATTCTTATAAAAGAAGACTGTTATTGACTTCTGAAGAAAAAAGGAAAAAAAGGGTAAAAATGGATGCTAGACTAAAAGGTCAGAAAAATAATAGCCCCTTCATTGGTACGAGGACGTACACAGAGCTGAAATGTGTACAGATGCTGTGGTGGGATCTGGCTTCTAATGTGGACAGCTTTCTATATCAGTTGCAATAATCCAGATCATTACTGTGAAATATCCGTAATAAAACCACAGAGCCATAACAGTCATGGAGTGAAACCTTTCCAAGGCAGGATTTCTTCTTTCCTATCCCTGCCTGACCACTTCCGGTGACAGGGAGGTCATTGCCATTGGGCACAGTAGTATGAGGTCGTATTTCATCAGGACAACCACTTGTTGATCAAAAATGTTTTGAGTGTGATCGGGGCAGTGACTCAAAGGCTTTCCAGTGCTGCAGCCACCACCAACACAGTCTCTGGTCCAGCGCCTTGTGTCTTTTATAATTGAAAGTTTCCCCCTGGTGAATCCTTTCTTCCAGCCATCCTTGAATGTCTTGGCATTTCAGCTCTTCCACATGCCTCATAAGAAAGTTGCATATGTTTTCTTTGCCCAGGAAGCTGATGAAAGTTTTTGGACGTTAAGCTGGAGGGTAGGGACACCTGAGTGGCTCAGCAGTTGAGCGCCTCTGCCTTCGGCTCAAGGTGTGATTCTGGAGTTCCAGGATGCTCCGGGATTATGCTCTGAGCCAAAGGCAGATGCGCTCAACTGCTGAGCCACCCAGGTGTCCCAATAAAAATCTTAAAAAAAATTAAACTGGAGGGTAGAAGACACAAATGATCTATGACAACATTGTCCCTAAAGGAGAAGACCCCCATGACAAAAGAATTGGTAGTGGATTTTTTTTTTCTTTGTGGTTGATAGCAGTCTCAGTGGAAGTGGCTGCCAGTGCAGAAGGGGACCACAGATGAAAGGCCTGGCATCTGTAGCTTCTCCATTTAACTCTTACTCGATTGGAGCACAAAAGAGCTGTTTAAATAAACACACATTTATTGTTTTAGAAAGCTGACTGGCTTGGTATTTAAACACCTAGCTCATTGCAGAAACATGAATGATTAGTTACTGGGCAAGACCCAGCCTTTTTTTTTTAAAAAAAGATTTTATTTATTTATTTATTTATTTATTTATTTATTTATTTATTTATGAGAGACACGCAGAGAGAGGCAGAGACACAGGTAGAGGGAGAAGCAGACTCCTTGCAGGGAGCCCGATGTGGGACTCAGCTCCAGGACCCCCAGATCATGCCCTGAGCTGAAGGCAGATGCTCAACCACTGAGCACCCAGGTGTACCCAAGACCCAGCCTTGACACAGGGAAAGCACCAAGAATTCCCAAGTGTTAGAATTCCCAAGAAGAGTTGTGTCATTGACTAGCTCCATGACCTTGGACAACTCACTTCATTAGTGTTCTCTTCCATTTCCTTATCTGTAAGATGGGAAACGTGAGTGAGGTGGCCTCTAATTTATTTATGATCCCTGGAAGTCCATGATTCTTTAAACGTAACAGGGGACCTTGAAGCTTTGGTGGAGGTAGAATGAGAGATGGGAAAGAAGTCGAAACTAGGGGACATAGAGGTTTAGGTACAGAACAAGGGAATAAGAATCCCAAAGTGAGATTTAAGGCAACTGCTTCATGGGGCATGATGTGGGCTTTTTGAAAGTAGAGAAGATACTAGAAACAATGGAGCTCAATATTTCTTGGCCAAGTCTACCAGCAATGTGCCTGACCCAATTCAAATAGTGTGGACACTTCCCAGCTTTAGAAGATCAACAAATCTCAGAGCTAAGGCTGGCCATGAGAAAGAATTGGAAACAGCATGAAGCACTGCGGAGATGTCTGGGGGTATCACTAGAAGGCAGCCTGGTTACCTGTACAAGCATCTCACCAAAGAAATTCATTCAGAAGTTGAAGTTGGATCAGAATGTTGCCTAGGTGATAAACTGGGACCTTTCTACACTTTAGGAATTAGGATGATGGAGAGAGAATAGGATCTGTTAGACCTGGGAACTCCGCCTAACCTTCTGGCATTGTGAAAAATTCCCCAGTCTTTTTATGGGGCCATGTAGTGCTAAGCATAAGGACATTTTTAAAAGGTAAATTTAAAATATTCTCCAAAATAGGACAATAGATCTAGAAAAGTTGAAAGCACCAAAGGGCCAGCTCTGTAACTGGCATTACGCATATTTGTGTGATTTGCCCAGACTTATGTGCATTTCAAAACATACATCCAAAAAAAAAAAAAACCCTGCTGGGCCCCTTTATTTTAATATCACGGGAAGCTTTTCTGTTAATGGCTATGGTGTGTAGGTCGCTATAAGCAGATGGAATGAGGCAGTTGGCAAAGCTCATTCTGCTCAGAATCCTGAGCATGCTCTTCTGAGGAGCGGTATCTGTGTGTCCAGACTTGCCCTCCGCTGCCTGTACGTGTCTGCCTCACCACACAGCAGAAATGACTCTACCCAGAGGTAAACAAAGTCAAAGCTGGAGCCAAGTCACTGGTCTGATACCTTGGGTCTTTCTTTGCACAAAGTGCAGCCTGTGTTTCACATCGAGAAAGGAGAGATGTGGCTGTTCTCTAATGAAAAGCTGTAATAGGACAAGCCGGGGTACTGTGCTTGTCCACTGGGTGAATGGGGCTATATCCACATGATTTCTATTAACAGAAATGGCAGGCCTGCTGTTAAACGCGCCTGCTCTGTACCAAATGCCTCTCTTGCCTCTTTTGCCCATCTACTCTGCCCCCCTCCTAGCCTCTCCTCAATATGTCTATTAATGCCACTAAAGTAGGACATTTGAAATTTGGGGAAATGGTTGCATTTTCCCCCCAAAGAGTCTTGAGGGGCCTATAAAACAGAAGCTCGGTAAGGGAGACTAAAACCCAATCCCATCAAAATGATTAGATTCCGTCCTGCAAAGTACTTCATCAAGCATCACTCCTGTGAGTTCTTAGATGTAATTTTTTGAGGCTCAGAAATGCTTTCCTTTGTTAAGTGATTACAGCAGAAGGACGGGAAATGTTAGTGGCAGCCAGCATTTTAAAATGAACCATTGTGGCCCTTAGCGTTTTATAAGTAATCGTAAATTTCAGCTGACAGCTTCTTTCTTGATTCCTTTCTAATTAGAGACATAATAATATACATTTCTTGAAGGAGAAAGTGGTCTGGGCTCTTATGATGCCAGAATCTTTGCTAAAATAAAACAACTGAGGCCAATGTCAAACATACGATGGATTCACTGCATCTGAGAGGTCCTGGACATCACACTACTAAATTAAGGGGAGACCAGAAGCGTGTTTTAATACTTTTAAATAATTGTGTCCAAATAGCCCTGCTCACTCTTTAAACAGCTAAATCTTTTTAATGCCTCTCAAAAAGGGTTCCAAATGGATTTAAATGGGTTTGATAAATGTGAAATTTCCCTCTCTACTTGTAATATTTCCAGAAATAGTGCAATTAATTTGATTTGCGTGTAGGTACAAATCATTAGTAAATTGGGTGCTTGTGTTTTAAAAGGTTTTGTTCTTATTTAACTATTTCAAATCAATGAGTTTTGGTAAAAAATAACCATTCTATGAATATTGAGTCACCAGTCCCTGGTGCTGGATTTTTCTGTTGTTTTAATACATATATCAGAAGTTTTGTGTAATGAACAATCATCTCTTTTGCAATAAGGATTTCCATATATACTCATCATACAAGCTTCTCTTGCTATTAATTCTCCTTTAGGTTCAAAGGCTTCAGGTTCTCTCTTGATTTTTTTCTTTTATTTATTAAAGCCAGCTCAGAGTGTGCCTGTCTTAATGGTTTAATTACTCATCTTTCAGCAGTACCCAAATGTTAGAATTCAAATATTCCTCAATGTTTTTATGATTTTGTTCAATTGGATCCTAAAAAATAATTCTCTAAATGTTTAGATAGTAATTGAGCCTTGCTGAGAATCAGTACATGCTCCCCTGGGAATATTTTCCTTTTGGGAGAAGGATTTGCCATGGGGAAATATAGTCATTTTATACTTATTGTAAGGAATCCTAACCAGAAAAATAGGTATCTGCCTGACAACACTGACTGGATGGCCACTTTCCAATACCTTTAACGGGAGAAAAGTATGGCTTTACATATAAATACATATTCCTAGCTAATATCTTAAAATATAACAAAAGCACATTAACGGCCCCCATGTATATGTAATAAACTACTATGTTAATATGCATAAGGTTAACACTACTTTTAGATCACCAAAATATTAACTAGGTTGTTAGCCAATAGTTGTTTTTTGTATGATTGCATGGCTTCTCTTAGCTCTAACACTTGAAGTATGTATCATTTTTTTATGACGGTGTGAATTTCAGCACAGCTACACATATTTTACAAATTGTATATGGAATGTATCTCAATATTTTTCTTCATATTGCTTTGTTCAATATGTTGTATTGAATTTTCACAATTATATAATGAATTAATATATAATATATATTAATATATATGATATAATTGTAATATTCATATATATAAACATTTGGCAAGAAAACATTCTCTTGATAGACATAGATAAGTAATGTATCCCTAATATTAAAAAATGAAAAGGAGGATTGTTTCTTGGTCATGTTGATGCAACCAACTTTCACACATGTCATAAAAACTTGGAAAACTAGACAAAACCTATGACACTGTTTTATTATTTTATTTATTTATTTATTTATTTATTTATTTATTTATTTATTTATTTATTTTAGAGAGGGAGAGAGTGAAAGCAGGGGCAGAAGGGCATAGGGAGAGAGAGAGAGAGAGAGAATCTGGAGCCTGACCTGGGCCTCAATCTCAACATCCTGAGATCATGACCTGGGCCAAAAACAAGAGTTGGACACTTAATTGACTGAGACATTCAGGTGCCCTGAAACAATTATTTTTAGACACTGAATACCAGATACTATAGGACTAAAATACTAAAGAGTAAAGAAAACAGACAAATTGAGTCCTATGGTCAACCCAGCTTACTGCTGACAGGCATTTTCCAGACTGTGGCATAAAGAAGGAAAATGTAGACAAAGAAGAGTGGTTTTTATTGCACTGACAAATCAGAGATTGGAGTAAAAGTAGTTTCATGTGGCTAGAATTTGCAAAAAGAGTACCAGAGGGGAGACAGGTGGGAAGTGAGAGAAAGAGAGAGATAAAAAGAGAGAGAGAAAGAGAGATCTCAAAGGAGACTCCATAAGGCTTTGACTATCTACTAAGTTGCACATGTGCAGAGTGAAACCCCATTATCAGGGCAAAAATTGCCACCCAGAATTGTAAGCTGAACACTTCCCAGAGCTCACACAGCACTGGGAGATAATCATATTCCAAAACAATGCAAGTGAAGAACTTTTGTTGCATAAGCAGGGCATTCAGTTGAGACTCCAGTAGGGTAAGGCCTTATTAGCATGGCAAAACTAGCCATCAAAAGGCTACTCTACACTCACCCTAGAGTAGCTTAAAAACAAACTTCCAAAGAAAAAAGCTAACCTACAAGTAACTTAACTGTCTGTCAGAACAAAGCTCAACACTTTATGACAAGGCCACAAAATCCAAGTACTCAACAATATAACAACCACAATGTTCAGTATCCACTAAAAATTGCTAGACATTTTAGGAAACAGGAAAATATGGCCCATAACCTAAAGAAAAAAAATCAGTCAATAAAAACAGCCACAGAAATGACAGTGATGATATAATTAGCAGATAAGGAATTTAAAATGGTATTATATTTCAGAATATAAAGAAAAATAATGAACATGATAGAGATATAAATGGAAACAACTAAAAGAAATTGAAACCACAGAACTGAAAAACATGATGTTTGAGGTGAGAAATTCACTGGAGGGAATTAATAGCAGCTTAGACACTGCAGAAGAAAAGATCAGTAAACTCGAAGGCAAAACAATAGAAAATATACAAAGAGCACAGAGGAAAAAAGGTTAAGAAACAGATAGACCTGAGGGACAATACAAAGTAGCCTATCAGATGTATATTTGGAGTCCAGAAAGAAAGGACAGAGAATAAAGAGCAAAATAATTGAAAAAATAGTGGCCTAAAATTTCTAAGTATAATAAAAATGATGAAACCATTGATCCAAGAAATGAAAAATATGTCAGGATAAACAGCAGAGTCCATGGTAGTCAGGTTGCTGAAAACCAGTGACAAAGTCAAAACTCTTGAAATTAGATTGAAAAGAATCATATTATGTAAAGGGAAATGAATATAAGAATTAATACTAATTCTATTTAGAAATTTTGCAAGCCAGAAGTCAATGGAACATTTTGTAAATGCTGAAGTGAAGAAAATAAATGTAGAATTTGACATTCTTTGTGAAAAATCCTTTAAAATAAAAACTACATAGAGGCATTTTATGACAGAAACTGAGAGAATTTGTCATCAGCAGACCTGTGCAACAGAAACTTTAAGGTAAGTTTTTTGGGATATATATGTATATAAAATACCGAATGGAAACATAGATCAATACAAAATGAAGAATGCCAAGATAGTAAATATATGAGTAAATGTATTTTTTTTTCATTTTTAGAGTTATTTAAAAGGATAATTAATGACAACATATTGTGGGGTTTCTTAATATATGAAAACATATATGAGAACAATAGTGCGGAAGTTGAGAAGAGGGAAATGGCAGTGTATCCTTGTAAGGTTCTTATATGGGTCATGATATTATCTTAATGTAAATAATTGGGATAAATTAAAGATGCACAGTTTAGAGGCTAGAGAGACCACTAAGGGGGAAAACTAAAAGATGCAGCTAAGAACAAATAAATATCAGACAGAAAAGCAAGAAAATAACATGCATGCACACACAAAAGAGACAAAACAAAAAGCCACCGGCTAAGAGCTATCCCACCATGAAAATATTTAGCAGGGAGTTCTTTTACTGGATATAACTGTACATGGATGTGTTTGAAATATTTGTGTATAGTCTAAAGTCAATTCTTCATTCTTAAACTCATTCCACAAAAATGCATGAGTACTATTACATCTGCTCTTTGCTATAATAGCAGGTGCCAGACTAACAAGGCCAGTGCTGTCTGGCGAGGTTGAACAGCTCACGTTGGCCTTTCAAGAGAAGAGTCAAATTTTCATGCGGTTTTGTTTAAAGTAAGCCCAGAGGAAGAGTCTTCTGAAACAAAACAAAACAAAGCAAAACAAATAAGACCATTGTACTTCCATTTGCAGCAGAGTCTAGAATACTTCTCTGAGCATTAAATCCTACAGGGGATGAGAGAGAGAGACTGCAAGTAATTCGAGGACATGGGCCATGCTTTACTCCTCCTTGTCTGACATTTGCACAAAGCAAGTTCTTACAAATGTAGTCAGCAGCTGTTATTCTTCAATGGCATTATGCACTTACACTTTTTCACCTATTTTTATTCTCCCCATCTCTATTTTGTGAAAGTACCTAAGGTAATCAGGAAACTTGAGGCTGACTTTGGAAATAAGGCCCCTAAGAATGTAATTAAGGTTAACTGAGAGCATAAGGGTGGGCCACTGATCCAGTAGTATTAGTGTCTTTATGAAAAGAGATGTAAGAAATCTCTCTCTCCCTGTATACATGTACGTGTGTGTGATAACACTCATTGAGGAAAGGCTATGTGAAGACACAACAAAAAGCAGCTCCCTGCAATCCAAAGAGGAATATCTCACCAGACACTAATCCTGCTGGCACCCTGAATAGTGAAGAAATACATTTCTGTTGTTTAAACCACCTACTCTGTGGTATTAGTTATAGTAGCCTGAGTGGACTAAGACATCCCTGAGCAACGGAAGCAGTATATTTTGAAACCATTACCCTCATGTAATTTGCAACCTCATGGATTGAAATTAGGGGTAAATTTGGTGATTTTCCCATCACTTCTAATTTTGGACTTGTGTACATCACAATCTTTTTTTAAAGATTTTTTTTAAAAAATTATGTATTCATGAGAGATACAGAGAGAGAGAGAGAGGCAGAGACACAGGCAGAGAGAGAAGCAGGCCTTCTGTGGGGAGTCCAATGCAGAACTCAATCTCAGGACCCTGGGATCACAATCTGAACCAAAGGCAGATGCTCAACCACTGAGCCACCTAGGTGCCCCTCAATCTTGAAGAACCCCTATGGTACCGTTAGTGGGACTGGGTTTCAGTTGCCTTCTCTCCTAGGTCAGACAGCCTACAGGAAGAATTCATACACTGTAAACATACAGTGCAATTCCCAGCGGCCTTGTCATTGTCGTCATCTTCTTCTTTTTTAAAGGAAACTTTACTTTTCCTCCTTAAGTGAATATTGCTTCAATACTTGTCATTCTGCTTTCGTTGCCTGTCAACAGTGCTCCATGCTGAAGAGAGTCATGTCAGCAATTCCTGCCTATAAACTAAATGGGTTCTCACTACCATTGTAGCCAACCCTCCTTTTAAGCCAATTCTGACAGATGGCACTGAATGAGAGCAAGACAGTTCCTAGCCACTAGGCTGGGTGGTGAGTCTGGGTCATGCAGTTAGCGTACCTCTGCTAATGAGGCTGTTTTGTTTGTTTGTTTTTTGTTATTTACTGAATAGCATCACTTAAAAATAAGATTATGCATTTCTGGTTTTTCTCATTTGAATGAATAACTTCAATCAGTGTAGATACTTTAATTTTCAGTTGCTTTTACTATTGCAAAAGCAAATTTTAAATGTTCTAGATTATGAGAATTTCTCCACTCTTAACCTCTGGAAGAAATGTTTCCTGTTTACATGAAGCAAAAACTTATAAAAAGATTTCATAGTTTTCAGGCTTTGACCTGAATCGAATCTCTTCCTCAAATTAGTAACCTTTGTAAAGTGACCGAATGCCAAAAAAAAAAAAAAAAAAAAAGAAAGAAAGAGAAGGAAAGGTTTTTGAATATCTTTTCGATTTACTGTATTAGAAAAATATCCCCCCTCTAACAGTCAGCTGTTAGAATACCATCGGTATATAGTAAGTGTTCAATAAAAATCATTGCCCAAGGAATTATGAAATAAAGTGTCATAACTCTTGAAAACTCTATTTGAAAGTGATGACTCTAAACCAAACTGCCCTTTATAAGCTTATAAAATTCACAGGTTAAGAAATATTTAAATATCTAAATCTTTTTCTCTGAATAATTTTCTTACATTGTGAAAGAAAAGTATGTTGGTTGTGTTATTTGATCTCCATTAAAGCAAAGAGGAAAACTAAGGGAGCCCACCTCACAGGACAGTATGGATGGTCATACCTGAAGCGTTATTCATTTCTTTGGTCATCTCTGATCCTCACTCACCAGCTTGACTGGTGTGAATATATGTTTCTATATATATTTGCAGGCTTTCTGGATTTTCCTTAGCACTGTAGCACTTCAGAGAAAATAGCAGAAGATCCAACGTCCTCCAAAAGACCACTTTCATTTTTAATGCCCAACAGAATGGTGTTCAAAATTTAGATTTTCTTTTGGAAGCATCCACTTGTGCCATATAAAGTTTTTATTCCCTTACACACACACATACTTCTTTGATCTCTAATATGTTGGTCCTGAATTATTTTACCTTGCACCAGTCCATGAGTAATCGGAATGTTGGGAGGCATAATCAGTAGGTTAAAGTAGGACTTAGGTCTTTAGCTATCATAAACCAAGGTTTCCTGGGTCAGGGTCAGGATTTTATGCTAGACTCTAACTCGATGTAGTTCTCACTGATGTTTTCAAGTCAATGCCACAGAATGGCAGCCCTACAGCAGTGTCTGAGAGGACGCTGGATTTCGTGTGCAATGCACAAACCCGAGTCTTCTTCATAATTGCAAATGACATCTTCATGTTCTAAAAGGTCTTCTGTCATGATGGAAGCATTAAAATAGACAAGGCAAGAACACATGTTAAAGCCTTTTCTTTTGACTACAGTGACAGCGAGGCAAATAAAGTGAAGGAGCTAATTAGTTTGCAGGGTCTCAGTTTTGTTCCACTGCTCACATCCTGGAAGGCCTGTCCTCAGAGGTAGCAAGATGTCACAGGTTGCCATAGATCTCGGGTGATACTCCCCAGTATCGCCTACTTCAGCACTCAGGGGTCAGAACACTGTTGAAGAAAACTAGCAATATGGGAAATGGGCACTCTCTACTGTTCTCATGCCACATTCTTGCACACACAAATGCTTGTCTCCGTTGCATCCTCTCTTACATTGGAAGACTGAGAATAAAACAAATGGTTTTTACTTAATTTTCTTTCCCTTTCCCATTTTGAACTCCAAAGTTTTGGTCCACATTACATGATTTTACAGGGGAAAAAAAAACACAAAACCTGTGCAAACCTGCCAGGAGACAGAGAGGCATGAAGAATGTTAAGCAAGGGAGAACACTTTTGAGTTGAGCTAGCAAAAGCCACTGTGTTTGCTGCAGGGGAGCAGATTAAAGCCGTCTAAACACTTCATTTCCCTACGGGGCCTGACTATATGAGAACAATTCAAGGTCCACTGCACAGAGCAATGGAACTTCCCGTCCTTGCCAGCCTACCCCCTGTGGACTTTATCAAATTTAAATGACCTATGCCCACCAGGACAGATATATACAGTTGTGCGCGTTGTCTAGGTGTGCTGGGTCTTAGATGCTGGTAGACTTTTTATGCATGAAACTATGGATTGGGAGCTCAGGATACAAATTATATTTTAATATTATCAGCAAGGATTCAAGTAGATTCCCCAGGGTCCCCAGCTTTGGGGCTCTGACATGCTTTTGAGCTCAGAATCCTGAGCAGTTCTAAAATTCACCTTCCAGTTACAGCTCTGATGGAATGACCCACCTAATAAATCGTCTTGTCAGGCAGGCAGTGGGCTGCAGTGTAGTGTTCAGCACGGCACAGGCGGCCGCCTGCTACCACATCAGAGCACCTGTCTGCTCTGGGCCTGATAAAGGGAACCGTGAGATTCCCTGAGTCCAGTAGGAAGTTCTATCCACCCTCGCATCCAGGATCGAAACACTTCCTGTGATCACTCACTCTTAGCGGAAGGTCTCCACCCTTTGGATTGTCACATTTGGGAATCTCAAGGATAGTCTTTTTTTTTTTTTTCCCTCACTTTTCCCTCCCTCCTTTTTTGTTTCTTCTCAAAGGGGTCCACAAGAAAGGACACACCGGTAGCAAGAGGCCTGTGTCTTGGCTGGAAAGGGTGTTTAAAACCCATTTGGAGTTTGGGTGAAGGTGAAATTGTCAGGCTGTGAAAAATGGCATCAGTGTTGGCTGACCTGAAATAGGGCTGTAAAGTTCTATTCCTCACAAAGGCAAGATATATTATTGCTGTAACGCCATTATTCCGCTCCATCACTTTTAAACCTTGTTCCCATTATCTGCAAGTTAAATATAACCCTATGTAAAAACAGGAAGGACAGCACTGAGTTGTCCAGCTTAACAGCACACACTTAAAACATAATAGAGCACTTGTTACTGTATTTTATGGAACGGAAACTCCAAATGTAAAGATGTATTAAGGAAATATCTCAAAGTTATTAGGGAAGGATATTTACAATTACAGATTGCTTTATATTATGCTTTTATGAACATCTCAGGAAATGAAATAGCCCTCAGCTGTAGAGAGTGAAGAGGGAGGTAATTTTCCTTAATACGGGTGATAAAATTAATCTGATTGAAATCGCAGGCGATTATTTCTCAGAATACTGAGTGGCAGTACAATCACTTACACTCTTTTATATTTTTTTAGTCAAAGCTCGTGTAGATGAAAGCTAATTACAAAGTAGTGATGTGAAGCGCTAAGGAAATAGTTTGTATAGCATAGAACAGGCACGGCTAATTGGGGTTTGTGATTACACAGATTGTTGTTAAGGAGAATTAACTACCAGCAGTCTCTCCTGCAAAGCTTCTCATCAAGGCAAAGTAAAAATAGACACTGGATCTGTTATTTATCTAATTATGCCTTGAATATTTTCACAAGCACGTTACACACACTCAAATGGTTTGTTGTTCAAAAACTTTTCAGTCCCACGCTGCTTGTGATCAAAGTGTCGATATGAATTTTTTGACACCGGGCTCTCTTCAGATGAAGTTCCCTGAATCATTGCTCACAGGTGGTGTGCATTGAAGACTTCAGTGCTGGGAGGCTGGTCGGGGATCACTGAGTGAGCTGGCAAAGAGGATATGATGATAGGGAACGGTCCTGTTTAATAGAGCGTCATGCATACCTGTAAGCCACTGGTTTGACGTGCTTGTATCCAAGTTAACCTCATAGTGGGCAACGGACAAATTTCAGAGGGTGATAAGGCCTTCAGGTAGTAAAGAATGAATTCATTAGAAAGGTGCCAGGTCCCTTTGACCTTTGACAATAATTTATTACCTTCTTCTCATACTCCTAATCCTTACATGTTCCTCAAAGCCCTCATTTCTAGGCTATGTTGAAGCTTATGTTAGAGTCCATAGAAGAACAAATCTGTTCTAATGACCACCTATTTAATCAGTATTTCTGGAGTCGAGGATAGGGATGCTAGGACCTGCTGGCAAGGACTCAGGCAGAAGGCCCATTGCTGTCTCATGGTCACGTCTTGCCCTGGTGTCCTTTTGCGTGTGCCCCCCCACCCCCACCCCCAGCCCTCTCTCTCATCGCCAGTATGGATGTTCACCATCCTTCCATTTCAGCTCACAGCCATCAGTTCTTTATCCACATTTATTGAGCAACTCCTCTGGGGGCAGGCGCACAGCTCCTCCCAAAGAAGGAAAGTAGTGTCACTTGACATCCAAGGTCCCGGGATCTCATCTGTCTCTTCCTGGCCTGGGTGGTGGTGGTGTTTACAGGATAACATGAGCGAGTGGGAAATGTGCAGAGGGAGCTTGAGAAGAAGCCTTTAAGGCAAAGCTGTATGAATCTTAAACAGTTGGAAAGGCAGTGCCTTAGGAACGCCATTCTAAAAGGCACTTCCTAGAATAATTCTGCAACATATGAAATGCAAATTTATTGACAAGGTGATATTTTCTGAAGACAAGGTGTCTTCTGGAAGCCTCATTTGAATGGTGACAAACAGCATCTCTCAGGATATGAGCAGGCACGAGTGTAAGTGCTTCGTG
Source organism: Nyctereutes procyonoides (assembly GCF_905146905.1). Lineage (NCBI taxonomy): Eukaryota > Metazoa > Chordata > Mammalia > Carnivora > Canidae > Nyctereutes > Nyctereutes procyonoides. The sequence continues at coordinate 41,062,482 of NW_026575049.1, read as the reverse complement.
CGAGAGTATTCGCTGTCTGACTCTGGTGATACTCCTCAGCTGCACAAACCAAACGTAATAGCTTCACAAATTGCTTTAATAGCCCTAGGATCAACCAGTGGCATACATTAGTGAAACAACTTATAGATTTCAACTCTTGCTTATTTGCGTACAGTTTTTTTCTTACTCATCTGTCTGCTTTTTGTTTAATCTTCATTACTAAAATGACCAAGTTGCTGTGGGAAATTATGCACTAGGTTTCATTTGAATGTGGTGAACAGTAAAAAAAAAAAAATGTAGAACAGGAGAAAATATACTTTCTCCCCTCCCTTTGCTCTACTTTGCTCTAGTTAGCATCTAAGGCTTTTCTTGTGTGGATAAATATAGCCAGTTCCTAAAATTGAATTTCCTGCATTATTATTATTATTATTAATGGTTTGCTCCGACCAATATGCTATGCAGCATTCTGTGGATGATATGTGCAATTTTGCAACCTTCCTATGTGAAAAGAAGATAAAAATTATATTATATGGGTGTATGCAAATTGCAGGGGGCCTGGCCTTGTGCTCCAGTAATTCTTATATGTGCCTCTTCGTTGTCCACTTCAAATGACAGGTACTGAAAATTAAATGATTTCCAATAAAAATCCTGTAACCTGAAATGAATCCCCACTGAATAATTAGAATATCTCACCCATAAAAGGTAATCATGTGTCTTCCATTTGTGAAGAAGCCCCTCTCCCTGATCAGCATCAACGGAGCTGTGGTCAGATTAGATCTTTAATTCTTATGAAAGAGACATAATACTCATCCTTTTACGAGGGAGCCTTCTGTTGGGGCTGACAGCCTGAAGCTGTCTTGGTTCCCAAGGATCAGAATTGTACTCAGTGCTTCGGAGGAGAGAGAAGAAATAAAAGGAATGTTGGGGGGCTGGTCTCTGCCTTATATTAGAGATATCATCTTCCCCAGGTGCAAATATGCACCTGCAACATCTAGCCAACTGAGGTGGACATGCTTGAGTTTGTAATGTCTTGGTGCCACAGTGTGGTGTTGGTCCCAGACTTCACTTTGTTATGGTCTCGCTGGCTGATGAAACTAAAATGGTAATTTTAGATGAAGAAATGCTAAAACATTACTCACCACTAATGCACCATCTCTCCTAGCCTAGTAGAGGTGAGATGTCAGGACTGGAGATGAGAAACCTGGTGGCATTTGGATGTTGGTTGGCCCGCTGGCAGGTGGAGACCCCTTGTATGGGCTCATTATTTCTGGTCCCAGTTTTCTCACCTGAACATGAAAGGAGACTTTAGATGGATTGACTAAGTCAGTAGGCACAACCATAGATCCTCTTTGTTCTGGTTTGCTCAGGCATTAGGAGATGGTTTTAGACCAGAAGATGGAGCCCCTTCGAGCCTTACCATTTTTTTAATGCAGGCAGGGCAGGTCAGTGGTAATAGGCAAGCCATTTATAGAGGAGAAAGCCCTGTCAACAATGATGGAGAAACAGAAATTTTTAACAGAGAGAGGAGGGACTGAAAATGTAAGTCAGCAAAGCTCATGAGCTGCGACTTCTCTAAATTGTCAGCATAATGATGAGTAATAGTAGTTTGGGTCTGATTTTCTGTAATTTATTTATAATATGAAGAACCCTGGTCCCTTGTCAAAAAATCTACAAATCACTCCTAAAACACAACTAATAGTCACTTTAAGAGGAACAAATTATGACACTGAAATATGTCCTTGGGCTAAAAACAAGGAAACAATGTAAAACTGCACACTACAAAAAATATGGCCTAATGATACATATTAAAATAATTACACATAGTTAGCAATTCTCCTCGGATAATCTATTGAACTTGATCTTGTGACTGTCTAGTTTGCCAGCTCTCTGGATCTTTCCATTTCAGAGGATTTTGACATTGATGTTGTTTTTTTCCCCTCATGGGGAAAAATGGAAAAGTGAGGATTTGCTTGTGGAAATACATAAAATAGAAATTCGACTTGTAAATCCAAAAAATCCATAGGTTTTTGTTAAGTGTGAAATAAAAACAAGTATTTAAAATCTGGACTAAATGTTATTTATTGAATCTCTGGCTAAATATTATATAATGTAATTGTAATCTAGAAATATTTAAAATTCAGTGACGCTACATTCACTGTGGTAATTTTTATGTCTAAATATATTACTCCTAAAATATTCATATTCTCAAGATTAAAAATTTATGTTACAATATTTTGCAATTTTATATACAAATTTAATATTTCCTACCCAGTTACTCAGCAATTATAAAATTTGGAGTTTAAGAATGGGTGGGTAAGTTACAAATAGATGATTAGCTACATTTTCCTTTATGTAAACACAAAATGTTATTCAAACCAAGAGAATAAAAGTAGCTATAGACTTCTTCTTTTTATGAGTACATATTTCCAGATAGATATACGTACATAAGAATCTACTCCCGTGGCTGGATGAAATTATATAATAAATAGTTTTAATTGATAGATTTCTTACTCTGATTATACCTAAGGATCTACAGAAATTATATGTCGAGAGTAAATATGCTGAATTTAAAATTCCCTATTATATCTTAGATTCCTAAAAAAAAAAAGATTAGAAAGTCTGTTTCCATTAAATGTATTTCTGTACACCACTTTATTTACAAACAAATATTTTAAAGATAAGTGATTATACCATCATGAATCTTATGCAACCTACAACAGTTGCTCAAAGTTTAAATAGCACAGAACTATCTTAAAAACCTTTGTAGGTAACATGACTGACAATTGTGATCAAATAACCTACCTAAATATTTAACAGAAAGGTTAACCAAATGTGTATGTGGGTGTGTGTTCGTGTATATGACATAACTTCTGTGACTATCATAAGTAAATAAAAAAAAAAAACTTCTATCCTTTGAGGGTGAGGCACACAGGAGTAAGTTAGAGATGACTTGATAATAAAAAATCAAATAGTAGTGGTTTAATTTAAAATTCTTAAGAGGTTACTTTAACTTTTCAGATCTCAAAATTTTTTATTGTACTTAATGTTTGAAAACTATATTCTCCATAATTACCAGCACGTGACAATATTCTCATTGAAAGACATTTAACACTGAGAGAAATGTGATGAGTTAGACTTTTTTTTTTTACTGAGCCCATTAAATTCTCCCTATTTTTAAAATAAATTACATTAAGAAATTTAAACTTCCAATTTACCATATCCTGTAAAGCATCTTTAAAAGTACCCCAATGGTGGCTCGGTGGTTGAGCTTCTGCCTTCGGCTCAGGGCATGATCCTGGTATCCAGGATCGAGTCCCACATCGGGCTCCTCACAGAGAGCCTGGTTCTCCTTCTGCCTGTATCTCTGCCTCTCTCTCTCTGTGTCTCTCATAAATAAATAAAATCTTTTTTTTAAAAAAAGTACCCCAGTGACTAGATTGTAATGACAATTGAAAATATGACACTGAAAATAGCAATACAATTTTGGTATGGCTTTTGTTTGCTGTTTTGTTTTGTTTTCTGTTTTTTTTTTTTTTTTTTTTTTGATGGTGTGATGGTGGCAAGACAAGAGCTCCAGGTTACATTTTCAGATAATTTAAATGGACCACAATCTAAGTGTTACTTTTATGGCATACCGCCCCTCCCCCAGACCAAAAGGAGCAAGCAGGCTTATTCTGCAGGTCCCCAGATAACACGGCTTCCCAGATTCCACAGGAGAGTCCAGACCTCAGCTTCAGACAAGGCCCCGGTGGAGGTGGAGTCACTGAGCCCTCCATAGCCTCAAGTATTAAGTGTTCTAATTTCAATAATCAGAAGCACAAGAACCTCACAAGTTAAAGCACAAGAAGGAAAAGAAGAAAGTCTTCCCACTTGACTCTAGGTAATTATTTAATGAACATATATTGAAATGTCTGTTCAGTGTCAGGCGCTGCGATAGGTGATAGGAAAGAATCCTGGAGTATGAGACAATTGAATATGATCCTAGGGCAAAGAGGAAGCTGCCCTCACTGGGTTCTAGTCTCATGGGAAAGAGGGATGTGCAAACCAGGCATGGAGGCAAGGTCACAGCTGTAATGCCGCGGCAGAGGCATGGGTAAGCACTATGGAGAGAGATGGAGGGGAAAAAAAAGAGAGATTATTTACCGGAAATCATTCTAAAGGAGGAGACATTTATTCTACATCCTGAAAGTTGAGCTAGTGTTGGCTAGGAGCATAAAGAGAAAAATGGCATTTCAGGCAGAGGGTACTGCCTAGACATGAGGTCAGGAGTGTGAGAAAAGACACAATGACTGTCCAAGGAATCACACAGAATTCTGTATAACTATCTTATAAATTATGTGTGCTCAAGTCTTAGGAAATGGCCCCAGAGAGGAGGGTTCTGTCGCAATGTGTATGGTCCTGAAGGTCAAGCTAACAAGTATAGGTGTTCTAAGAGCAGCAGTAAGCAACAGAGATTCCTCTGCAGCACTGAGCTTGGTTGGATATTTTGACTGCTCTTATTTTTGATCAGTGGCCATATATTTCACAACAAACACTGAGCACCTACTACCTGCCAGGCAGTGATCTCGTTGCTTTGGTTATAATTTTTTTTTTTTTTATGATAGTCACAGAGACAGAGAGAGAGAGAGAGGCAGAGACACAGGCAGAGGGAGAAGCAGGCTCCATGCACCGGGAGCCCGACATGGGACTCGATCCCGGGCCTCCAGGATCACGCCCTGGGCCAAAGGCAGGCGCTAAACCGCTGCACCACCCAGGGATCCCCATTGCTTTGGTTATAAAGGCAAATCCTAGATAAATGATCAGACCCCTGTAGAAGAGTCATTTCCGCTTTTTTTTTTTTAAAGTAATCTTTATACCCAACATGGGGCTCAAACTCATGACCCTGAGATCAAGAGTTGCTCTACAGACCAAGCCAGGCTGGTCTGGCTTTGCTAGTATCATTTCTGCTTTGCTAGCAGACAGCCAGAAATGAGTGGAGAAGTGTGGCAGAGGCAAAGCTGTGTTCATGAGATTCCATTTCTTATCTCTTATTCTCAGAAGACTACACTTCTCTGTCCCTTGCCATTATGTGGTGTTAATATGATCAGCCCTGACCATTGAAATGTGAGTGGAAACAATGTGTGTCACTTCCAGGAGGGGACAGTGAGAAGCCCAAGCACAATTCAATTCTTCAGTCTCTCTTTTGCACAGTGACTATGGATGGCTCATGTTTGAGAAAACAGAGGCAAACAAATGAAACAGATCGGGTCCCTGTGTCACCAGATAGAGAACAGCTGCCCATGAGAAATGTCTGAACGCACAGCGGACATCATATTAGCAAGAAATAGACTTTTTTTTTGTGCTCAATCAGTGGGATTTGAGGGTAGTTTGTTATGACAGCCTAGCTTAGCCTCTCCTGATCAATGCAGGAAGATTTGCCTATTTTTCACCACCTTGCCCCAAAGCAGCAAACATCACTTCCACACACATTTTACTGGTGAGAGCTCGACCCTTGGTCCTTCCAGAGGTCGTTTTTGTCAGAGCAACCTCTTCCAGCAACTTCTCCACCTAGTTGTGTAAGATCTGGTGGTACTCTGACTTAGGCTGCTGGGAACTTTCTGAAGTTGGGAACTGAAGACTCACAGCTGGTTCTTTTCATTGGGCTTTCTCTGTGTCTTCTGGGTGGCCAGGGCAGGAATTCACACACCCAGGCCCCTAGAATTAATTTGGGGAAATTCCTGAAGGGCTGTCTCGGTTCCAGGATTGGTTGAGAAATCAGGTGCCCTGTATGTGTGTCAACTTCTCTCTCGACTGCCTCCTGCCTCTCATTCTTTATACGTGTGTATTCTGAGAGCACGCCCCAGTACAGTTTCTACATTAAATTCTCTCTCCGAGTCTGTTTCTGGGAGTCTAAGATAACTGGGAAAGCAGAGAATACATTTTTGTTGGATGGAGCTATGTCTATCACAGAAGAAACTAAAGATCTTATGAAACTGATGAATGTATATTCTAGTCATTATGTATGTGTCCGTATGCATCCGCACACATATACATTTGTTTATACATACATAAATATTTATTAGGGATAGCTAGTTAGTTTATTTATAAAGAAAAATTTTATTTGCAAGCCTCTGCTGTCTTCTGATGAAGGTAGTTCTCATCTTTCAAGAGCTTGGGGTTTGCTGGATATGCTATTGGTCTGAGTGGACCAATTTGGAGGGGGGAGTGGGGGCATAGCCAAACTGCTCTGTGCATAAAAATGGAAGTGGGCTGTGAAGGGTCAGTTGGAAAATTCAGGAGGCAGGCATCAAGGGCCAGAAGACATGTCCTACGTAAAGGTAGGGGAGAGAAGTACCTCCCCTACAAGACCCTTCTTGGTAGATCAGTATTGGAGATTCTTTGGGGGTATCATGGAGAGGATGGCTTTCTCTTGTGCCCACGCACATCCCTATAAGAAGCAGGCAATTCTAGTGAACACTTATGAATCACTGATTTGCCATAACCAACCAGATTGATTCAATTTTTAAAAACCTTTCTAAATGCTGCAATGAAGTCCTAGTGGACAAATTTTGAACATACATACATACACATATGTATGATTAATTTCTTAGGAAAATTTCCCAAGAGTTGATGATGAAACATTATGCTTTTTGGAGTAATAGAAAGGTTTTTAAGGCTTTTGATGCTTTTGTGTAATCGTGCTCCAAAAGCCTATGCTCACGGAAATTAGCAGTCATTTGAAATCTCATATTGCAAGTATTTTTCTTCTTTTTCTCTTTTATCATTTATCTTTTTATTGACACACCCGTACACGTACACTTTTGCACGAATATTTTAAATTTCATGTAGTAGTATGACATTTACTTTGTAAATTTAGTTTGGCCATTTGCTTGAAAAGGTTTTCCCTATTCTGATGCATTACATTTTGGACTATTGAATTCATTTCTGATTGCATGAATCTACTTAGAGTTTTCTCAAAATGGGTCTCACACTTTTAAACATTTGTTAGTGATTTTTAAAAAATTACTTTTATGAATGGAGGGCACCTGAGTGGCTCAGTGGTTAAGCATCTGCCTTTGGCTCAGGTCAAGATCCTGGTGTCCTGGGATTGAGTCCCACATCGGGCTCCTTGTGAGGAGCCTGCTTCTCCCTCTGCCTATGTCTCTGGCTCTCTGTGTCTCTTATGAATAAATAAATAAAATCTTTAAAAAAAATAAAACTACTTTTATGAATGGAACATTTTCATGAAAGATAATCTTATCTGGCTAGCCAATGTCATAACACAATTTTTCAAACTTTCTATTCTTCCTTTATTTATGTGAAATGCCATCAATGTCATATACTAAATGTTTCTAAATACTAAGCCTTTTTTCAAGGTTATGTTGTATTTTTGGCCTGTGAATGATATTCACAATTACAATTTTATATTACAAATCTTGAATGATAATAAGTTATGTTACATTATATTATTGGAAAATTATAATTATAAATATTGATAAATTATAAACACAATTATAATTAGGGATAATTGATAGATTTATAAAATCACACTTCTCCATCAAGAATGATACATCAACCATTTATTTATTGAAGGTTTGTCTCATTCATCATTGTAAATGATAGAATTTTCTTGAAATCTTTCAGTTTTTAAAATCTTGTTTCTGGATATATTTTGTATTAGCTTTGTGAAGAGAAACATTTTCAGTTATGTTCTCTTGTTATTTCTGGTATATGAAAAAGCTCATGTTTGGTGTGTGTGTGTGTGTGTGTTAGAGTTGGCCATCTTATTAGATTTTCATATTCATTTTGTTTTTCAGTTGAGTCTATAACTTTATAGATAGGCGATCTCATCATCAACATATAATTATAATTTTACTTCATTTCTACTACTTATACCTCATTTCTTTCTATGGCTTTATTAAGCTGGCTAGAACAATTGGAAAACATTTGCAATAATACACACATGTATTTATATCTCTGAGTACAACATAAAACTTTTTTGGCTTTTTGCCATTAGATACAATGTTAAGGAAGCATACTTTTATTAGTAAATTGGGAAAATTATTATTGTTTTAAGAAATCAAGAATGGATAATGAATTGTCAGTTTGCACAGGTCTTGAAAGAAAGCCTTGGCATTCTGTGTGCGTATGTGTGTGAGTGTTTTGTTAGGGGAAGACTACAGTTTCCATTCTCATCAAGATATCTTACTCCCACATAGTTATACTGCTTAAATTGAACAGTTTTTCTTACTCTTAATGCACTATGTCACATATTTTGATTTTCTAATGTGAAAGCCTTTTGCATTTCTGAGCAAAGCTGGGTCACTGAATATTGTCCTTGTAATATATTGGTGAGTTTGATTTGCTAGTAGTTTATATAAGAGCTCTGCATTTTTATTTTGGTCACTACCTTTGTCAGATACTGGTATCAAGATTACTTGTGAAAATAATCATTATTTTCTATGTGTTGTGAACATTTGAAAAAACATAATTTTTTTTTTTTACTTTGAAGGTCTGGAAGCATTGAACTATATAAAGTATTTGGGCCACTCATTGTTTATGGACGTAAACCTTTAAATTCCTTTCCCTTCACAATAACTAATATACGTAATCAATTTTGGTATGTGTACATTTTAGTTATTATTTATAGGATACTGTATTTCTTAACCATATTAAAATTTCATTAGCATAGAATTGATTGAAGTATATCCTAATACTTGAAAAAAGGTCACTGGAGTTTGTGATAATATTTCTTCTTTTTTTATGATAATATTTCTATTTTTGTTACTGGTAGTACCCATATATACTTTCATTTTCTAATTATTGTTTATGCCAGATCATTATAACTATATTAGGTTCCTATAATTTGCAGATAAGAAGTTCTTGGATCTATTTATCTGCTCATTTCTTTTCTAACTTGCTAATTTACTTTTTTATATTTATTAATTCTTTCATCATGCTTTCCTAGAGTTTTTGTTATCATTTTTATAAATTCTGTAGTTAAATATTTGCCACATTTATTTTTATTAGTTCTTTTCCCATCAAAAGCATGTATAGTTTTGGTTTTCTTTCTTAATTCTGCTTTGATTTTCTTTCATACGTTTCCATATATACTTTTCTTAGTGTTACTGTTTTTACATTTAAAATTACATTTTAGAGTGTCGCAAAGGACATACATACATACTCTGTTAGAAATTTTTAAATTTCAAAATGAAAAAGGAAGCTACAGGCTTATAGAAATTACATCTCCTTTGAGAACTGTACCTTTTATAAAACATTATCCTTTGTCTCTTTTACATTTTTTATTTTGAATTTAGTTTTCTTGGATGTCAATATTGCAATTTCTGATTTCCATTTGCTGTTCTTGTTAGACTTTCTTTCTTTCTTTTTTATTTTACATTTCTCTGTATTTGGTATATTTTTTCTAAAAAAATTGTTGAAATTTGTTTTTTTGCCTAATAAAGACTTCCTATCTGTTCTAAAGACAACTTAATTGATTGATATTCATTATTCTAATGTTATATTCAATTTGACTTGTGTCATATATGTGCTTTGTCTCGTGCATGTGTGTTTATGGGCTTGTGTTGTATCCTTGTGTTTCTTTCTAGAATACTTACCTTGTGTCTGTTGTCTTATCCCCCTCACTATTTTGAAGATGTCTGTTCTGTGCTCTATTCTACAAGATTTTCTATTTTTAGTTTTTAAAAATATTCTTGAAGCTCTAAAGCCAGAGTTACATGACTTAGTTTTGTAATTCACTCTTGATGCCTGCTGACTGTGTGATCTTTGTCAAGTTCCTTGCCGTTTCTGAGGCTGTTTTCTCGTCTGTAAAACAGGAAAAATAACACGATTAAATGGATACATGCACATAATGTGCCTAGTACCACTAGCACAATGTGAAGATATCAAAACATGTTAGTCGTTTCCAGTATTTATATTATCCTTATTGTTTTACTGCTCTAATTTTCAGAGTGAAAGCAAATGGTATGTTTTAAATTCTTTCTGTTCAGGAATACCACCTGTGGAAATATTTTTAATTAATTTTGCCTACAATAAGGTGAGCAACTGTAAATCTGCCTAGTGAGGACTCTTTCATCTCTTTGATTATTGCTTCTGATCTATTTGCTTTCATCTCCTCTTCAAGAATAGAAATTATCTTTGTACTAATCAAACTCTCTTTAAACTTTTCTTGTGCTTTGGAAAAGCTTCTCACAAATTTGTCCCATCACTTATTAGATGCCTACCTTATGTGTTCTGTTCCTTATTGCATTTAATCTGGATTTTCTTTTAGTTTGTATTTTTATTTTCCTTGTTAGACTTCTTTTTTTAAAAAAAAGATTTATTTGTTTGTTTATGATAGAAATAGAGAGAGAGAGAGAGAGAGAGGCAAAGACACAGGAAGAGGGAGAAGCAGGCTCCATGCTGGGAGCCCGACGTGGGACTCGATCCCGGGACTTCAGGATCATGCCCTCGGCCAAAGGCAGGCGCTAAACCACTGAGCCACCCAGGGATCCCCTCCTTGTTAGTCTTCTTAATATAATCTCTTTCCTTCTTCATGTTTTTTATTTTATCAATTCTCACTGCTTATTTACCTTAACCTCCTCCCTCCTCATTGTCCAGTGCTCCTGGTTGAGAGAGACCTGTCATCTTGCCTTCTCTTGAGGATTTGCTTTGAAATTTTCTTGTATTTGTTACCCTGTGTCATTTTTAGTCAACTTTCTCTGGATGCTTCCCTGTTTCCCTTGTTCTTCAAGTAAGTTGGGCATTTTTGTTTGTTTTGTTTTCTGTCTCATGAATGTTATTTCTCAGCTATTTAAAAATTTAATCATGTTAAAAGGTGGGATAATCCACCTAGCCATGTTTTTTTCCAAGTTCGATTTTTCTCGACTGCCCTCTCCATGCACCGAGTGATGACCAGCTTTGCTCAGGCATGCAGTAGAAAGCTGGTGGATATATGATGCTCTACTTCAATCTTCCATGTCAGCGGATGTTCCCTCTGATGCAGTTCTGCACTACTGTCAGGGTACCTCCTCCCACCTGCTGGTTGATTTCCTAATAAATCTATGTTGTCACAGACCAAAATAGCATAAACTACTACTTCTAGAGAATCTGTGCTTTCTGTACCTGCTTACCTTGCTTGACTTTCAGGAGCCATATCTCCTGAGCTAAAATGTGGTACTGCATGTCTACCCCCCCAATCACAACTCTGCTTTGGAGTTATTTCCTGACAATCACTGTCTCTGAATGGGTCTAGACAAATGCTCTAGGTGAGACAGAAAATCAGTTTTCCCTCCTCCAGCCAAAGGTCCAGAGTCGAAGCCTATGTTAAGGTGACCCTCACCTTGATAATTGGTGTAACTATACATTCCTGGTCTCAACAGGGCTCTGATCACTGTAGGGAGAGACTGATATACAAAGGATAGTGGAAAGTGACATCCTAAAGGACAAAGGAGATTCTTTTGCTACCCACAGGTTTCTTGAGATTGGCAGTTATGTTAGGCTCATTTTCCTATATACACAGTATTCAAATCTTATTGATTCTAGCTCATTCAGTTTTGCCCATTTTTTTCCTTCGGCTGGATTATCTTCATAATTTTCTAACTAACTTGACTTGTTTGATAGTGATCTTGATCTCACCTTTCTTCCATTCAGTGATAAAAGAATCATTCCAAAATGCACATCAGATAACCTAAAGCATTTACTTACAAAACCATACAATAACCCTCCCTATAGCAAACGGCTTAGGATGATGTACAAGGTCCATATCATCATGTGGCTCCTTCCTAGTTTTCTTTTATTTGTCTTGAATCCTACATAATCACTCAGAGGTTCAAAGTAGATGAATTACCAGAAATTTCACTGATAAACAAATATAAAAAGACTATTTTGCAATCAACCTTTTAATTTTACATATGGGCTATTTTTGAAAACCATGGGAGAGTTTTTCAAAATTTTAAGCATTTTTTAAGCTTTTACCTGTCAGACTTTTCATCAACTTTTCGTATTTTCTGTGAATGTATGCCAGTCAGGTTTCCATTTACATTTATTTCTACTTGTTTTTGTGCTTCTGCAAATATATCTTTAGCTCATATTGAAACATTCATGCCAGTGCAGGTCTATTACTGAAATTTGACTGTATTAACTTTATACTGTACTATATACTATAAATAAAATTATATACTATAATTTTATAACTATACTAACTTAATGTGAACTATCAAAAAATAAACACGCTTAAAATAAATATTTTAAACTAGTTCAAATTTTGATAACTACTGTTATATTATTTTTCTAAAACTTTCCTTGTAGGATTTAAGCAATATTATTTGCTTTCTAAATTATATCGCCTTGATATTTTCATTTCTTCATAGCAAAGGATACCTAATTTCCTTATTTGGTCATATTTTCACCTTATAAAATAATTCATTAGCATTCATAGAGCACTGTACATAAAGAGTATATAAACATACAACCCCAATGAAAAATTAGCTTTTTCTGTTTGCTTTTATTTTGAAAAATATTTTGGAAAATTTTAAAACATTGGAAAATGAAACAAAGTGAGAAAAACTTATCAAGATTATTCCATATTAAGTTATTATTCTGAATTTTTAATTTTCTCCATAAACCTACAATTGAGTGATAGTCCCTAAATTTGACTAATAATGGTTTATAAAGAGAAAATAGTTGTAACTGGATTAAAAAAATGAAGTTTAAGGTATAAAATTAGTAAGATAAATTAGGAAATTTACCTTCCCATCCAAACACAAGTTTGTAAAAGTACCTATAAGGAGCTTTAGGTGACGTGAGTTACCAACACATAGGACAGCAAAAAATAAAAGAACACAAGGAAAAGTGCTCACATACACAATTCTAACAACAGGCATGGGCAGGTAAATGTGTCCATACTTGTTCATATTCATATTCACTACACTAAAAAATTAAGAAATGAAAAAATACTATTTAGAAGTACGTAGTTTGAATTCATCTACTGGATTTATTTTCCAATTATTTCAGCTCTCCTCACCCTTTTTTAACTGTGTGCAATCCCCATTCACCACCACCTTGGTGCTCCCTTCACCCTGCAACCTCCTCTCTAGGGACAACCACTCAAAACACCCTGCAGAACCACCCATAGCACTTCACATTTATAATACACCCAGCCATGAGGGATTTTTTTTTAACAAATGGGAATAATACCATATACATTATTATTAATTCAACCTGTTTCAACCTCTTTTTAGTTTAGATTATATTTTTATTTTTTGTATTCTTTCTATACTATTACATAGCATTAAAACATGTGTTTCCCTAATGATTACCATTAAGAATTTCCCAATTTTTGTTATTTTATACTATACTCCTGTTTCCTCCATTACCTTAAACATACATATTTGTGCACTTGAGCATTTTCCAAAAGTATTTTAATAGACGTGTTATTACTGATTTGAAGGAAATGTCCAATCCATATTATAAAAGAGTAATTGAAAAAAAAACCCAAAGCATTAAATAAACTGATTCTCATATTTTTTAAAACAACACTGTATCTCTGTAAAAGTGAATTTCCTATGTAATCCAGGAAAAAAATACATTTAGAGAAATTAAGCATAGGATTGATGAGTATCTTCTCTTTTCTCAATGGTATTTGAATTTTTTTTACTGTGATTTTTGATATTGTGGTAGTTTGCTTGGAGGTGTGTGTGTGTGTGCTCACATATGCATATAACTCAATGTATATGAGTATTCATGTGTTTATTATTTAGAGTCCCTTCAAGAAACAAATGACACTCAACCTGGGTTACTTGATAGGAGCTTTTTTTTTTTTAAGATTTTATTTATTTATTCATGAGAGACACACAGAGAGAGGCAGAGACATAGGCAGAGGGAGAAGCAGGCTCCATCTGGGGAGCCTGATGTGGAACTTGATCCCAGGACCCCAGGATCACACTGTGAGCCAAAGGCAGATGCTCAACCACTGAGCCACCCAACGTCCCCACTTGGGAGGAGTTTGATAAACTATTCTTTACAAGAGTTGTGATGAGGGTTTAGGAGATTGAAAAAGGTAGTGCACTATCTTCACACAAGGCCTGGTAGGACCTGGAAAGGGCCACTTAGTGACCTGGAGAGGATAGTTCTTCTCTTTGCAAAGGACACAGCCATCCCCTGGAACTCTGCAGGGAGACAGAAGAGAGAAAAATACTTGATTTCTATCTTTCCTGCTCTGAGGGTTCCTGCAGGCCTCCCTTGGCCTAAATCTATGTGGATGCTAGGGGCAACACACAAGGAAGCTCATGACTTGTTTCTAGAAACTAGCCTCCTGAAATACAGGGCAGGGTAGGGATGGGAAAGGAATGGATCTAGAAGAACAAGTGGGAGGAAAAAGTCACAGATGCCTGCTGAGTGTGCATGTGTGTATATGTGTAGTGCGTGTCTATACAAATGTGTAGTTTGTTTGTGTCTTTGCAATATAGGGTCCCTTTTTATTCTTTGATTTTAAACTAGACCACTTTTGTAACAAAATCTTACAAGAAATGTCAACAGGTGAAACATAAAAACCAAACTGTTTGGGTCAAGGCAAAAGCAAGGAAGCTTTGAGATCTACCTGAAGTGTGTCCCCCTATCTCCCTGCAGCCTGGATAATAATATAGTATGGAAACTACTTCATTAGTAGGATATATCACTATAGAAGCACAGGGTGAATTGAACCCATCATACCTTTACATCATCACCAGGAAAAGTGTAGAAACAAATCTAACAGACATTTTTGTGTTTGTAACCGTGAACTGAAAAACAATCTAATAAGCAATGTGTGGCATTTTCCTTCACTGAACATTATAGACCCATAGAATACTGAAGCTGGAAAGGGCCTTATACCGTCATATCACATCATGATAAAGCCTTACTCACATATAAGTTGAAGGCTCATACTTCTGGGATGCACTTGGTAAACTGTTTCATTATTATGGTTACATATAACAGCATGCTGATAGGGTATGCCTGATTTTGGAAGTTGTTTGCCAACCAGAAGCAATAAATACAGAAGTAATCAACTTTTGTACAAATATGCTCATGGTATAAGTAAATTGCTCCCATGTATGCAGATATAATATTTTGTACCTTTATAAAATCCATTGAGATTTAAAAAATCTTGAAAATTTTCCATTATGCACATTCATTTTTATCATGCCTATAGAACTTGCAATTTCAAAACAATATGGGACACCTTTTATTTATTTATTGGAAAGTAGCTAAAATTAAAAAAAAAACAAACTTCCAGTAGATGGTAAACTGTTTAATTACATATTAACCTCAAGTTAACCTCAAGGAGATGTTGGAAATTGGGATGTAGGGGAAGAGAAGAAAGATGTACTTTGATTCTGTTAGGTTAGCAGATGTAACTTAAGACATTTTTTGCACCAAATAAGTCTACTCCTTTATGAGTTATTATTGTGATCGTGAAAAGCCTTTATTACTGTTCTCTGAATTTTATTCCATGTATTTGTTCTGACTATATCATAGGATACTTGAGGCTTGCATAGCAGAGGCATGTGCCACTAATAAATATTGGTATGAGGACCTAAGGAAGTGGGATAGACTCACTCTGAGAAATTCTGCCCCTGATGTTTTAGTATCTGCTTGATTTTACAAGGTCTGAATTTCTTCCTCCCTCACATGACCTCCGGGTAGTGTGTTTGGCTATCAATAGTGTGAATGGAAGATGTACCAGAGGAATGATACATACAAAAAAGAGAGAGAGGCAGAGAGAGAGAGACAGACAGACAGACAGACAGAGACGACAAACAGTGAATTCCAAAGGGCACCAAGGATAGTGGAGAGTTCACATAAATTTCTTTTAAAGGCCTATGTGTAGTTCTTATCCTCATTTTCCACAACATGACATTACAATATGTTTTTTTCTTTTGTCATATACTCATGCACGGTCTGTGCTCCTTACCAGTTCCCAAGCAAACTTTTGGCCTTGGCTTCTCTATTCCAACTAACAGCACTTCTGATGCTATTAATTATTCTTCATTTGCACTGACCAATATGATCATGATTAGCCACATGGGACTTTTTCATTTTAAGCTTAAATTAATTAAAATGAAATATAATGAAGTTCTACCTTCCCCATTCCTCAGTTACACTACATGTCACTTTTCAAGGATGCAATAGCCACCCGTGCCTAGTAGCTACCATAGTGGAGAGTATAAATATAGCACATTTCCATCATTGTTGAAAGCTCTTTTAAATGCACTTGTGATGCTGAATTTTACGTGTCAACTTGATTGGGTAAGGGATGCCCAGATAGCTGGTAAAACATCATTTCTAGGTGTGTATTTCAAGGTATCCCCTGAAAGAATTAGCATTTGATTGGTGAACTGAGTCAAGCAGATGGGACTCCCAAATACGGGTGGGTATCATCTAATCCCTTGAGGGCCTGGATAGAATGAAAAGACAAAGGCAGAACTAATTCATTCTCTTTCTGTTGGAATTAAGACATCTACCTTCCCCATTCCTCAGACACCAGCTGTCCTGGTTCTCAGTCCTTCAAACGCAGATCCTAGCTTATACCAGCAGCACCTCATTCCTCATGATTTCAGACTCGGACTGAGTTGTACTACTGGATTTCCTGGTTCTCTAACTTGAAGACTGCAGATCATGGGACTTCACAGCCTCTAACCATATGAGCCAATTCCTTATAATAAATTCCCTTAGATCTATCTACCTACCCACCTACCTACCTGCCTACCTACCTACCTACCTACCTACCTACCTACCTACCATTGCTTCTCTTTCTCCAGAGAACCCTAATACAGAAAACTGGCATCAAACTGTAGGAATGCTGCTGTAACACATACCTAAAAATGTAGAAGCAGTTAGAGTTTACAATTGAGTAATGCATAGAAGCTAAGAGAGCTTGGAAGTGCCTGCTAGACAACGCTGAGATCTTCTTAGAGAATACCTAAATGGTCTTGAATGGAATGTTGGTGGAAATATAAATGTTAAAGGCCATTTTGATGAGAATGCAGACAGAAATGGAGAAAATGTTACTGAAAACTGAAGGAAAGGCAATCCTTATGAAAACATGGCAAGAGACTTGGCTGAAATGTGTTCATATCTTAGTGTTTTGTAGAAAGTAGAACTTGTGAACAATAAAATTGGATATTTGGCTGAGAAAATATTTGAGAAAATTCTTAAAGGTACAACTTGGGATCTCTAGAATGCCTACAGTAAAATGTGACGAGAGAAATGATTTATTTTATTTATTTGAGAGAGAGGGAGAGAGATTGTGTGCACGCACGCACGCACACTTGCACATGAGTGGGGGGAGGGGCAGAGGGAGAAGCAGACTCCTTACTGAGCAGGGAGCCCAACATGGGGATCCATTCCAGGACCCTGAGAACATGACCTGAACTGAAGGCAGACACTTA
Organism: Nyctereutes procyonoides; assembly: GCF_905146905.1. Classification (NCBI taxonomy): domain Eukaryota; kingdom Metazoa; phylum Chordata; class Mammalia; order Carnivora; family Canidae; genus Nyctereutes; species Nyctereutes procyonoides. The sequence continues at coordinate 41,045,095 of NW_026575049.1, read as the reverse complement.
ACCAACTGAGCCACCTAGGCGCCCCAGGAGACAAATGAATTAGGTTGAAATTATTCATCAAAAAAGAAGCAGAATATGAGTTTAAAAATTCTCAGCCTAACCATATCAAAAGGCATAAAAAAGCTTCCTTGGTAGAGAACAGAAAGGGGGTGGCCAAATTCGATAAGGATGTGAGCGTGGATTGGCCATCCCTTTGGAAGCTAAAAGCTATTCAAGAAAATGATGGATGGGGAGATTAGTCAGCCACCTAAACATACCAGGACCAACCATTGTTGTCCAAGATAATGGAAGGATGACCCCCAAGGCAATTCAGACATTAAGGGCTGACTCTCCCATCTCAGGCTCAGAATCCAAGGGTCTGGGGATCAGAACAAATTCAAAGGGGAAGCTGTCCCTGCAAGGCACCTCCTGATATTATGGGCTCTACTCCCTAAATTCCGGTGCCATGCTCCTCAGCTGCCCCAGATGTGACTCTAGCAGGCCCTCAAGGTGGTATGCACTGAGTCCAGGAAAGCTCAGGGGGCATAGCTACCTCCACCTAGAATTTGAGGGACTGAGCAGGCTAGAGCCACCCAAGGCTGCCCCAGCTAGCAGCTTATGCCACCCAGGCAGAGGGCTGCTATGGGTGTAGGGCTGCTGTAGAGAGCCTCCATTAAGGCAAAGCCCAGCTGATTGGAAGACAGGACCAATCCCACTCAGACCTATAGAGTCAAGGCATTAGATTCTTTCCTGGGAAAGATGTAGGCACTCTACTGCTTGACTGTGGCTGTGTGGGCTGGACTTAGCAGTCATGGGACCAGAAAACTTCCCTGAGTCTTGGATGCCCAACTCCCACACTAGTGGGTCCATAAGGCTGGGCATTGAACTTAGGAGGACGGGTTCTTGAGACTTGGGTTTAGTGTTTATCCTGTAGGTTTGGACTTACCTTGAACCCATTACTCATTTTTCTTTTATATTTCTTCCCTTCAGAATGGGAATATCTCTCCTATGCCAATCCCACTGTTGTATTTTGGAAGCTCATAACATGTTGGATTTCATAGGTTCACAACTGGAGTCTCACCTATGTCTTATTTAGATGAGACTTTGGACTTAGATTTTTGAGCTGAGACATGAAAGAAGAACAAAATTTTGGGGGGCCAGGGATGGAATGCTATGATTTGAATGTCCTCTTCCCAAAATGTATATGTTGAAACCTAATGCCCAGTGTAATGGTATTTAGGAGGTGGGGTCTTTAGGGAGTATTAGGTCATGAGGCTGAAGCCCTGGTGAATATTGTCAGTACCATTATTAAGAAAGGCCCTGCAGAGCTCCCTAGCCCCTTCCACCATGTTGAGGACACAGCAAGAAGGCCCCATTTATGAACCAGGAAGCCTTCACTAAATATCAAATCTGTCAGCGCCACGATCCTGGACTTCTCAGTCTCTGCAACTGTGAGAAAGAAATGTTTGCTGTTTATAAATGTTTATAACACCTGTCTGTAGTGTTTTGTTATAGCGGCCCCAAGGCACTGAGACGGCCCTGTTCCAAATCTCCATATGGGCTGTGTCTCTACAGCAAAAGGACCTCTTTTGTGCTATTAGTTGCAAGACCTGGCTATTCTTTAATAATATTTCTTCTGGTCCATGCTTTCCATTTTCACCATCACTATCAAAGTCCAGGCCCTATTACTTGTGTGAACCAGTGCATCAGACCAATCCAATCTATTCACCTCCACCTTCTCTCAAATCCAATCCAGCTGGTCCACTGCAACTAGATTAAAAGTTGGAACAAGTTCTCTTCCAACTTTTGACTCTATTGTCTGCTGAAGCCTGTCCTTATTCTGGAATTCACACAAAAACAGCAGTAAGGGATGCTTCAATGTATTTTCATGTAGTTTTGAGTTGAAGAAAACCAAGTAGCTCACCTGCATTGTTCTTATTTCATCATTTTTATTATTAATTAAATTCTAAAACCTATCTCTTAATATACACAACATATGTTGTGCAATAAATTAATTCATGATTAAATCCTCAAATTTTACATTTATTGCCTTGTATATAAAATGACCTTTGAAGCATTAATGTAGCACTAATTATGTTTTTCATTTGATGTAAAGTGCTTATAAACTACCTTGCATAACTACTGATTAAACTACATAGTAATACGTTGTATGGTGTATTCTTCTTTCCGAAAGCTCAGGGACCTTTACAGAAATCATTTTATTAATCTTCACACATCTCTGAGATAAGAGATTGGATGGTTTTAATTATCCTTCCTTCTGCGTTTGGAAAAGCTGAACGGATGCCATTTATCACTGAAGTATACAGGCACCGTACCAAGTGTGCTATGTTAATACAGAGTTGCATAAAGGCCGAAAACCCATCTCTTTCATCAAATATACATTATTGTTGAAATTTTCAGAAGTTCCATGCCGATAGGAAATGAGCTGCCTTCTGTTCTGCTCAGGAGTACCAAACGCCTTACCTTTTTTTCCTGTTCAATATTATGATACAGTGATCAGATCTCCAGTGACATAAATCGGAGAATTTGGTACAGTACCTGGAAAAAAATCACCCCACTCTATCTCTTCTCCTGAGTCCTCAGGTCTGTCTTATTTTTACTCATGTTCAAATTAAAATCACAACCATCTCTCTGCCACAGTTGTAAATGTAGGGCAAAAGTGCTACCAACACAAATTCCATACTATTTCCTACATTTCTTTTTCCATGAGCCTTGGCACAGGGGTAGGAAAGAGCAGAAATGCATTTAAAACTTGATTAGCTGAATTAGTAAAGGGATCTACCCATAGCACAGACATTAAAGAGGTGTTTTTATATTTTTTCCCAGGGGATATACTAAATAAGCACAGATTTCCATCATATTTGCACTACTTCTGTCATTTTATTATGGCTAATATCAAAATATAAAGATATGTGTACTCATAGGTACAAAATCACCAAGTAGAGAAAGGGAACTGATTGAGAACAGGCTGAACAGAGGCAGAAACTCCAGGAAATTTAAAATTCTTCATACAATTCACTAAAACTACACAGATAATTGAGAATTCATGGCATTTCTAAAGACACAAGGCATAAATGTGTGTAAAATAAAAACTAATTCATGGGTTGACTTTAGCAACTGAGGAACAGAGACAAAAAAGCATTTACTAGACTAAACTGGCTCTCAGTATTATTAGTAATGTCCACATAAAGGAATGCAGAAGTTGCACCTTACAGCATGGATACACTTAATGCAAAGAAAAGTCAAATATATTGAAATATAATTACAGAAATGAAGGTGCATAGCTAAATACATTGATAAACAATGTTGTTGCCAAACATGGTGAAAAAGAGAAAATATAACCAAAGATACTCATCGGTTCTATGTATAACTTCCCTAAAAATAATAGTATTCCCTGAATTATATAGCAATTCACTTTTAAGGACATTCTTTAATATTTGAATATGAAGATGTAGTTAAGCTTTCACTTTCCCCCCCAGTTTTCTCTTTTGCACCTCTTATCATTTGAAACAGAGAGCTCTAAGATAGTGACAAACAATATAGATTCTGAATTAACATCTGAAACTTGAAATTCTCACCAAGCTTGCTAAAGGATGTGTGTCTTCCCCAAAGGTTTGCTGCCTTCAAAGGGTCAGTGACCATACTTCTCTCTGGGACTCCAGAGTGAAGAGAGCAGACTATGAGATGGCAGAGGGCCTTGTCCGAAGAGCTGAAAGAAAAGATCAGTCAAAACCATTGGAAGTCATCAGTATGCTGAGGAATGGTAGGAGACCTTAAACTGACACTTGAACAAACAACCCCAAAACTTAGCATTTGGGAACAACACACATTTATTATTTCCTAGTGGGTCAGGAATCCGGGAATGGATTAGCTGTGTCTTTATGGTTTAGAGTCTCTTTCTAGCTTGTAATCAAAGGTGTTAGCTAGGGCTGCACAGGTCTCAAAGTTCCAATGGTGTAGGCTCTGCTCCTAAGCTCATTCACACAGCTGCTGGAAGGCTCCACAACTCATTTGTATAGATGTTCCCACAAGGCTACTTCACACAACTGTGTTCTCCCAGAGTGAGTGACCCAAGAGAGCGTCTAAGGCAGAGGCCATTGTGTTTTTATAATCACATCTTAAAAGTGATGTCCTGTCTCTCCCGCCGTATTCTAATCATTGTACTTGATTTTATATATTTAGCCCCAGACCCTGGGGGAGGGGATTACACATGAGTTCTGGCAATGCAGATCCACAGGGCCATCTTAAATGCTGACTACTACAAACTTACTGTCTTCACTTTTGCTTATTTTGCAAAGACCTCAAGGCATATCTTTTCATTGGAACTTTATAGCAATAGCTTTGAGGTCATCAGGGTAATTCTTGGAACTCAATCATTTTATATCCGAGCAGATGGGATGTGAGATGAAGTAACCTAGTTAATGATAACCAGTAAGAAAGAAAACTGGATTCAGGTCTTCTAATTCCTAGTATTTACATAGTTTGAAATAAAAGTTGATGCCCTTCCATCAGGATTTCCAGTCTAATGGAAACAGAATATGAAAACAAAATGCCAAAGTGGGTGGTGGCTCAGGACTGGGGAGGGGGAGATGGACAAAAGGATCCAAGAGGTAGAAGTGGAGACTGGTTGTTTGTTTAATTTGAACAAATTGTCAGAGAAAATAATGTCAAATCTAAGAAATTTCCCATAACAAGATGAAAATGTCAGGAGAGAAATCTTTAATAGAATTAGATATTTTGGGAATTATAATGAATAATTACTTACACAAAGTGGTTAATCAGATGTGTGGCCTGGTGGATGATGGTTTTGGCTTTTTTTTTTTTTTTTTTTTTTTGCAATGACGCTTGTATGATGTATTGATGTTATGGATTTGGAGTTGAACGATGGAGATCAGATGGCAGTTGGTATCCTCTCCATTCAATTTTCTAATAGTCTTTCTAAATATTATCCATCCCATGGTGGATAACAGCACCAAATAACAGTGACTGTTTGGGGGAGGAAAAGCTGCCCTGATGCTTTCGGATATGAGGTTAGCCTGAGGTTTCTCAATCTTGGCACTATTGACGTTATGGACTTGATAATTCTTCATTTTGAGGGACCATTCTGTGCATTGTAGGATGTTTAGCAGCATCTCTTGCTTTTACTCATTAGATACCAGTAACATGCCCCTACCCATATACACATAAAAAAGAAAATACTTTTAGACATTGCCAAATGTCACTGGGGGAGGAGGCAAAAATCATTTCCCTTGAGAACCCCTGAGTTAGCTAAACGTAAGCCCAGATAAAAACTGTGATGTCCATACATTTAAAACAATCAGATAAAATGATGGTGCCATGTAAAGAGAATATTTCTGAATAGTGGAATTTATGAGTGATTTTAATTTTTTCTCTCATGCTAAATTCTTCTATGTACTTGTTTTATAATGAGAAAAATTTAAAAATTGTCAAATTATTATTTTTATTAGAAGTTAAATTATAATGACATAAATAAGGTTTTATTAGTTTGAGGTATTAATTCTCAAGTATTTAGAATACTACTCATAGTAACACATCATTTCATCTTTATTAGCTCAGCAGATCTTTACAATGGGCTAGCTGTTTTCTCCATTTGAATATTAATTGAGTGTCTTAAAAAGGGGAGTAGATTCTATAAAATCCCTCAGGTGAACAAAATGAGCCAGGATCTGAACTCTGGCTTTCTGCTGTTAGGTTTTCACTGACTTTGTTAAAAAAGATACTGACAATAAGTCTCAAATGGAGTCACTTATGCTAAGCCCCATGTCAGTAAACCAAGATTTAATACCTCAACTAACTGCAGTTTCAACCTCCACCTCATCCCCAGACATGTAAACCTTAACCAGTTAATATGGAATTATCTAGTCAGCACCAGTGAGATAACCCACCTGATAGATCCCTTTGACTCTTTTTGGGAAGGCCATCTTTCCTGAAACAATCAGTTCTTTGCCAATAATTTTCTTTCTCTGGCCCCTTTCCGCCTTTAAAAACCTTTCCTTTTCTACAGCTTGGCAGAGTTCTTTTCTCCTTGCTAGATGGGATGTTGCCTGATTCATGAATTGTTCAATAAAGCCAATTAGATCTTTAAATTTACTCAGCTGAATTTATTTTTTTTAACAGCTTCCAGAAATATTTAGCCATCTGGATCAGCTCATCCATTGATAGTCCCAGGTAACTCAAGTGTTAAAGTACATTATCATCATTGTTTCATCATTGTGGGTTTGTCAAATGTTTTCTATGCTGAGAACACTGTGCTTTTTACTTACCTTACCTTCACTCCACACTCTAGCAATAAAGGGAGAGATATAGGTTAGATGTTGGGAAGTATTGTAAAAGTTGGGGCCATGTATAATCCCCAAGTGACTACAGATAAGTGCTTTGGGTCCAGACCTGGGGTGCACTGGTTGGCTGGGCAATAAAGAACAGAGAGGAGGAAGGTGCCACAGATCACTAATTATATGTGCATGGTTTGGAGGGCAACATATTATGAAGGAGAGGGCTCTTATGGAGTCTATCATTAGGTTCTCTACCTTGTGATAAAGCTGATTCTGTAGAACATGGCTTGGGTGTGCAGCAAAGTAGGCTTTCCACTACAGAACTTCAGCAATCATAGGCAGTGTGGGTCCCTGCTAGGAGTCTGCTCCCGTGAAACAAATGACAGAGGAGAGCCAAGAATGATTGCTTCCTGTGGGGTCTTGGCTTCCAGAAAGGGAGAGGGCCAGCCACGCCAATGGGCACATCTCCAGTCTGGCATCAGGTAACTCACTTCGTCTCCAGAAGGAGGGGGTGTGATTAGGGCAAAGGCAGGAGTGTTTATGGGCCACACCCTTTATGGAAGTTAGAGGGATAGGGCAGAAGCTATTTCTTTCATGCTTATTTCAATCCTCCTCTCTTTCACAAAGATTTAACCAATCAATGTAATTTCCAAAATAAATTATACTTTCTTTGTTTCTTTCTTTCTTCTTCATTTTCCTCTTTTTTTTTTTTTTTTTTTTTTTTTGCTAAGTCCTAGCATCAATCTCATGGGATTTTTTTAAACAGTACCAGGGCAGCAGTTACCTAGGATAGTGATTCTGTGAGATAAATCAGGGTCCGGAAGTCCTTTGGTGAGAAATAAAGTAAATGGATAATTAAACATGCCTTTAACCTAAATAGGATTAATAGCCCAGTGCAATTGGATTTTAGATGATTTTCAGTGAAATATGCACTTTCTAAAGAAATGCTCCTGAGGGCATCAGACTCAATCATGGTAAAAACATTGGGAAAATATAATTTTTAAGATAAAATGATTTATATCCACTATTCAGAAAAAAAAAGTGGTGAGGAGGGTCCTTATAAATAAAAATATGACATCTTCTGTGTGGAGCTGGAAGGACACAGTTAAAGGAAGAACCTGTGATTTGGGTCACAGAAAATCCCTTTGAACAAAAGAGAACTTTCACAAACACACGTGCCCCAAACTCAGAATGAACTGAATTATTAAAGCCATGGGCAGATGTAGACCAGATAAAACACACCAGACTCCACATGAACTCTGCGCTATAGCAGATGATACATCAAATTCAGATCCACTTTTTGAACCTACTCTATCTCAAATGTTTAAAAAGAAGATGATGAGAAATTAAATTTGCACTTTAACATATGAGGTCTTCATTAATCTTGGTCAAATTTGGGAAGCAAATCTTTTTTCTAAATCCAATGAGTTGTCCAGGTAGCAAAACTTCCTCCTTTTGTTCTTCACAATTTCCTCCTTTCCCCCTTTCCCTCCTAAAATTTTATATGAGGTACAGTGAAATGACAGAATATGGATCAACCAAGTAGAAAGAACATCCCTGAATGAAATGTAGAAAATAGAAATGAAGATGAAATGTAGAAAATGAGATTTCCTGAATATGATTCAATTGCACAGTGTCCTAAGATGTTATAATGAGTGTCTAACAGTCTCTGGAAGTGGATCAGAGCATGCAGCATCACTGCCATTGTACGCTGCTGTTTTGATGGAGAACTGCAGGAAGAGAAATTGCAACGTCCACTAAATATTTTGAAAACTGAAAGAAAAGACCTAAAGGGTGAGAAACAGGACAGTCAGTACAGGACTAGCAACAGCATAAAGAATTGAAAAGGGTTGGAATTCTAAGATAGATCGAAAGCATTTCTCTTACAAACTAAATAAAATACGGTAGTAATCAAGAAGACGAGAGGGATACAGGACTGCACCAATATGACTGGAAGCTCACCATGCTGGATTCTGGGCCACCAGCAGCCCACCAGGTCTTTGGTAGATCCAAAGTTCTGTCTGTATAATGGGAAACCAGAGGGTCCAGGATGGAGAGATTAAGGACGCGGCTTCTCTGTTAACTTGTACTCCTGGAGATGGAAGAAACAGTAGAATAATTCCATTTTTTTAGCTTAAGGATGGTAAGTTGTTTTATTCACTCCATGTACAGCAGGATGCTATGGAAAAATTAAACAAATCCCTTTACTTTCTATAGCATGTGACTTGCAGTTTGGTATAACTTCAAATGTGCTCGCTGGCTAAGAGAGTAGGCAGTTGTTTTGAAATAGGGTAAAGACTTGGACCTCTGGGTTGTGACAGGCCTCCTTGCCTTATTGATTGAGTTTTTCACATGAAGTGGAACCAGATTCTTTTATCCCTTCTCTCAATCTCTTTCTTCCTTGGGCAGTTGGCTAGACTCTTAGGTGGGTCATTTTGCAAGCACTGCTGCACTTCCCTTAATGATTTGCATCACTTTCTGAACACCACTGGGCTGGGGGTGCTCCTTGGACATTAACTCATGAAGTCTTCATTATGAAGTATGCTTTTTATCCCCAGTTTACAGAAGAAGGAATTGAGGATCAGAGAGGTTGGGGGACTTGGCTGACTATATATGGTTATTGTCCAAGTCAGGCCCCTCTGGCCACAAAGCTTTTTTGTTATTCCACAGAGTGGCCACCTTGAGAAAGCAATTCCTCCTACTCCTGGTCTTGGAGGTGTTAGCAATCTATAATTCACTCATAGAGGTTGGAATGCGAGATTTCAACCTGTGCAAATATGAATGTGCATGTGCGTGTACATATATGTATGTGCATGCATGTGTGTATAGATATGATAGATTCTGTTCAAGTGGCTTCTTGCTGCGGAGAGATTCACAGTGTCTTTTGTTCCATCAAAATTCTCTTTACATGGGTAGCCCGGGTGGCTCAGCGGTTTGGTGCCTGCCTTCGGCCCAGGGTGTGATCCAGGAGACCCAGGATCAAGTCCCACATCGGGCTCCCTGCTTGAAGCCTGCTTCTCCCTCTGCCTGTGTCTGTGCCTCTCTCTCTGTGTGTGTCTCTCTCATAAATAAATAAAGAAAGTCTTTAAATAATAATAATTAAAAAAACTTCTCTTTACATGTCTAAAACACTCATGTTGGAATTAGCACTTGAAAATAGTTTATGTGTCAGAGATGTACTTTTGTTTTTTTATAACCAGATCCACCAAACTCTGTTCCCAAATTCATCTCCTATGAGCAAGCTTTTAGAAGTCATGGAGACATGAGACAAGGAGTGAGCTGTGTTGACTCCCAGGCCCTTCTGGACACTCTGAATCCAGAGCAGCTTATTTATCAGCTAATTTGTTATTCTAGTATTTCTATGGAACATTTCTTATTCACGAAGCTAATATGAGTTTTTCTCCTTGTTGCTATGTACAATCCAGCCATGAGTAACTAAATGGCAATACTACCCGAATTAACTTATAGGCAGAGTGATTTCTGCCAAAGAAGAATGTATTGCAAAAATTTCTGGTTTTGCTCCAAAATCTACCCTAATGGTTTACAGATGAGGTCTAATTTTAGGGTAGCTAAAGTTGTTAGCAACCTGAGTTTGTTAAAGATTGAATCAAAGTTACTTGAAAAAAAAAAGATTTTTTGATTTCCATACTTCTGAATTTTGTTAATGCCAACACGAATTACTGAGGCCCTATAGTAAACAGGCAACATCTGGAATAATGTGAGGTACTATGTGCAGATCAAGAACACGATGTTTAACGACAGACATATATACCTTCATATGTGTTCTTTTTAGTGTGATTGACTCAATACTTGAGTGAAGGACTTAAAAAAATGTAGAAGAGGATAGAAAGAGCTATAGAAACTTCTCTCAACATAGAATAAAATCTATAAGCCAGCTTGGCTTGGTCTGATACTCGTTTGACTTGGATTTTTTAAGAAAGAAAACAGAAAAGATCAGTGCCCCCCTTTCCCTTCCCGCTCTGCCATATTTTACTACTTCTGCCATGGATGATGGAGATGAGGAGGAGGATGACCAGAGTGACAGGGATGATGACAACCTGTAACCGCAGAGATCAGGCTGCATTATATGTTAATTCATGGCTTGTCATTTGCATCATGATTAATTGCCTAGCATTTTAAGACAGCAGTGGGCTGTCTTAAAATGACTCCATGTGAATTTCGGGATCTTTTCTTAGGAGCAGGTATAAAATACCTATTGCTAAGTTTCCTCTTTTCCTTCAGAAAAATGCAGGAAATCATACACTGCAGCTTACCCACACACAGTAACACTGAGGACAGAATTTACTAATCAAAATCACACTGGCAGCCTGGGTTGTATTACTTCAGAAAGCCCATGACCCCATTAGTTGCTTTCTCACTTGGAAAGAATTCCTGTGAAAGATGATCGTGAGGTATTTGAACACATGCTGCATTTGACACAAAGATGGGATGATCTCCATTTAGCGGTAGGAAAGAGACTAAGGAAAAGTGGGAATTCATACTTAGAATTTTTTTCCTGGTATAGCAACCAAAGCAGTATCTATTAGTCTGTGTGTTGCATTTCTAAAGCACATTGGATTTTCAACATCATGGGCAAGTCTGATAGGTTGTTAAGGTTTATAAATGGCTTTACTTAAAAAAAGATTTTATTTTATTTTTTATGAAGATTTTATTTGTTTGAAAGAAAGAACAAGTGAGAGAGAGAGCACAAGTTGGGAAGAGGTGCAGAAGAAGAGGAACAAGCAGACTCCATTTGAACAGGGAGTCCCATATGGGGCTCAATCCCAGGATCCTGGGATCATGACCTGAGTCGAAGGCAGATGCGTAACTGACTCAGCCACCCAGGTGCCCCAAGATTTTATTTTTAAGTAATCTCTATACTCAATATGGGGCTCACATTTACAAATCCCAAAATACAATACAATCTCAAGAATGGTTTACTGAGTGAGTCAGCCTGGGACCCCAAAATTGCTTTACATTTTAAAAGCTCTTTGGATACACTTCCTTGCTTATTTAACAGGATTATTTTCATGTTATTTCCTTTTTGAGGTGAGGACAGTGGCTCAGAGTGGGAAGGGCTTGTCCTGGGCATAGCTGGTAAGGTGTTTTCAAGCTCAGAGGCAAACCTGATGCTTAGTGTTTTTTCTACCCACAAAATCTCACACCTTCTCTTTAGGTATCTCATTATTTCATGAAATTGTGTCAATACTTCCTTAGACATGGGGGAAATTTCTAGAATAAAACATAGAATTCAGAACATAAGACTTATGTCTGAAATTCATGACTTAGAGCACTTTAAATTTTGAACCATGCCTCTGCCCTTCTAAACTTTGTATTTTAATGGAGTTCTCAGGAAGCTTATATTTATGATTATTCAATTAATGTTGACCTCTCAACAAAAGTAAATGGTATCCACTGTGAGATCACACTTACAGTGATTATATTGAGAAAATGTGTGAGGAAACATGGAGTTTGAATTTACTCTCAGCCTAAAATACACTGAATGTGTCAGGTCTGAATTTAAAGATATGTAGGGTACAGCACAAAAAATAATGCAATCCATTGGATGTGACCTCTAATGAACTTTGGAGATTTTGGAAGTATTCAGAGGAACATAAGGGCCACTGGGGTCTACTTTTATTAAAGTATTGTGTAGTTTTGTAAGTTTCCATTTCTTTATTTTGTTTTCTATATAATGCAGTGTGAGTTATTGCATTTCCCGTGGGGAAACAGCTACTATATTAATCATTTTTTATAAAGCCCAAGAATAGTAATCAAAGAAATACTCAAGGAAAGGAAAAATTGGATTATTTTTGTCACGCAGCCAATGAGAATTGACAAATAGGGTGATATTGGATGAAGACTTTCTTTGAAAAGAAAGTTAATTTTCATAGCTCCTCTAAGTTCTATTAGCTGGGAGAACTTAGATTTAGAAAAAAAAGCCAAATTTAATATAACCAGGTACCTGATGTATAAAATCATTCCAAAAATGGTAGACAAATTGAGTACTATTAAGCCAATTAATAGTTGCAGAATACATGGGAGAAATATGTGCGTGGGTTTAAAGAGGCACCTGAAATGGAAGATCGTAAGATCAGTAGATCTGATTTCTACGGGACATTCTTAGGTTTTTCAAATGTTTTAAAAGCCTTTGAGTTCAATATATTAAATACTTGAGACTTAGAAGACAGCTTGTGTCAATGGTAGGGTGCAGTCTATTATCCCTGAGCACCAAAGCAGCACCAACGTGCTACTTCCTGAAGTAGCTCAAGAAACTTCTGTACTTGCTCAATTACTGGCTGAGGCAAGTGGATGCTATTAGTGCAGGGATTCCTTATTACAATGTAAAGATAAGAGCTTGTGTTCTGCGGTGCCCCCAAGAGCTGAGAAATGCCTGGTGTCTCTTCAGGGCACACCCACGGAGGTCATGCCAAGACTTCATTCTGGAATAGCAGTCGTGCTGGGAATTTCCAACCTCACACTCAGGTCACAGAAGGAAACCTGAAGCATCTGGCTCTTTCTAGAATAGGGGACGTTAAGAGAAAAGTAGGGACCTTCCTCAATTCTCTATCTTGAGAAGACATATATGCAATCATGCCCTAGGGTCAGAGGCTCTCAAAGAGCAGTCCCTGGACCAGCAGAATCAGCATCACCTAAGAACTTGCTAGAAATGCAAATTCTTGGGCTCCCTCCAGACCAGTTAAGGAGAAAAAACACTAGAGCCAGCTGGCCAAGTAATATGTTTTGTGGGTAGGTCTGTCCACTCTTCATCCCCATATATTCAGTGCCTCCATCAACTTGTTTAGGATACCCTCTCCTGGATCACTGTCTTTCTCTGATTCACCTAGATCTCTCTCATGCACATCAAAGTCTTAGCTCATAAGCCATCCCTATAAAACCAGGTAGGGCTGAGGGCCCTTATCTGCACTTTGGTATAACCCTGCCCTACATGGCAGTCAAGATCTAGAATCTGGGCATATTGTCTGTCTTCACACTCACTCAAACAATGGTGACCATGCTTCATTTAGGCAGGCCTGGGTTCAATTCCCTGCATTGTTCAGTAGCTGTGTGATCCTAGGCCAATTGTTTATACTATCCACACTCTTTTCTCATCTTTTACCTCCCAGTCTAGCATGGGTGCCAGGATTTCTGATCCCAGAAGAGATGTTTGTCCAACTGAACTCAAATGAAGCAAACCAAAATGCTTATTGACTAGCAGACCTTAAATGCAAAAATAAAATGGAATCCTGAGCTCCCAGGTAGCCATGCAACCATGGGAATGAGCAGAATGTGGAGAATGCACCAAATGTCACCTACCAGTCTTGAAGCAGGGGAGGAGGAGCACCATGTCGTTTGGGAGAAAAAGCACTGAACAGAGACTCTTGAGACCAGGGCTCATGCTACATCTCCAGAATTACTGCTGCATTTTCATATTTGTAGAGGGGAAGATGGAGAATCTTGGTCTCAATGATGAAGTGTAAAAGGGCCATTGGAAAAATGGAAGATTGAAATAGGCAAACCTATAACAGTCATGGGTCATTGAGTATCATGTGCATGCCAGACATGTCGTATGTGCCCTTTAATTCTCAGGACTCAAGAGTTTGGGGTTATTCCTCTCCACATGCTATAGTAGAGATAATGGGAGTTTCAAGGGGTCCTTGAAAGTCTCATACCTGGTGAAGGGCAGCTTCAGGATTTGAATTCAGAGCTGTTCCTACCAAAGAGGAGGTTTTTTTTTTTTAAGATTTTATTTATTTATGAGAGACACACAGAGAGAGAGACAGAGACACAGGCAGAGGGAGAAGCAGGCTCCATGCAGGGAGCCGGATGCGGGACTCGATCCTGGGAGACTCCAGGATCACTCCCTGAGCCAAAGGCAGATGCTCAACCGCTGAGCCATCCAGGCGCCCCAAGAGGAGGTTTTAAGCAGCGTGTTTCCTCCTCTCTTGCACTCAGGAGGTATGACTATATTGCTATCTGTGTATGCCAACAGTCACGGAAGGGCTGAGGCACAGAGTAAATAAGTTGATGTCAGACCGTTTTGTTCAGTTGCTTGGTGATGTGGTGAGGGGCACACTGGCTAGTCCATAGGGGAGCTCCCCTGTGTGGCACAGTGAGCCGGCTATGTCCTAGCGTCGGGAGAGTCCCCTTCCGGCTAGGTGTGCACTGTGTCAGCCCAGCGGGAACAACGAGGGCTTCTAATACCGCTGTCAGGTAGGTTAATCACAAAGTGCCATGAGAACAGCCCGCTGCATTGCAATGATGAGATCAAGCAGTGGAAAGGGAAGAAAAATTAAGATGGAGTTTCTGTTCTGAAATTGCATCTTGACCAAGAATCAGGGTACCCTTGTAGTGGAGGCACCTACAGGTTAAATGATTTGTCCAAGGTCATATAGAAAGTCAGTGGCAAGAATAGGTTCAATTCAGGATCCCGAGAGTCCTACTTTATTTCTTTTTTTTTTTAAAGGTTTTTATTTATTTATTCATGAGAGACACACACAGAGATAGAGAGAGAGGCAGAGACACAGGCAGAGGGAGAAGCAGGCTGCATGCTGGGAGCCCGATGCGGGACTCGATCCCAGGACTCCAGGATCACGCCCTGAGCCAAAGGCAGACACTCAACCGCTGAGCCACTCAGGCTTCCCAAGAGAGTCCTGCTTCTTTAAGCCCAGCCCACAGTGGCTCACTTTCCAGGACAATTCCTGCATGCGAATTCAGTGGCTTGCACACCTGGGAAGGCCAGTCCTCATGGCACATAGGTCCATGAACTTGGCATCTGGGAGGTTGCCTATTAGGTGGAGGTTGCCTATTTTTGACTCTCCCTAAATCTTCTTCAAACTCCATATTGATAAGATGATCAGATCTTTAAAATATGCTGTTTTCTCATCTCTGAGGATTTGCTCTTACTTGGGCCATATGTTAAGGAAGCAACAGTTTTAAAAAGAGAATCCCCTTCCTCCACTTCCATCCCTACACAGCCAGTGAAGAATGGTGGAGTCCCTTATGGCCTCTTTAGCTAGGAGAGGCCCTCATGTAAGCCCCATGAGCTGAGCTGATTAGGAAAGTTAAAGCACATATTTCAGAATTGTGTGACTGCCTTCCAGAAACTGGAAGAAGCAGTGAGTGAGCCCTGCTGAGAAACAGTGGTGTTGAGTGCATATGTCCAGCAGGCAGGTGCCCCTGGGGACAGCAGGCTTTTGTTAAAATGATTACTTAGACTATCCTGATTTCTTGGGTCCAAAAGTCTATGTCATTGCAGAGTGTCCTGGATGGATTTCAAAAGGAAAGTGACACTTTATTCAGGATGGCTCTTTCAGCCATTGGTGCCTTTGCTACTTCCGTCTGCGGCTGCTCTTCCATAAATTATTGTTACAATGACATTCTGACTGACCCAAACCCCTTGGTCTTGGCTCTGTGCACATGTATAAATCTAAAAAAATGTCTGTACAGCTTTAATCGTCCTTTCTTATTACTTACAGAGGATAGCGTTTCTAGGTGGCTTTATTTTAGATTATTCTTATTTTTTTTTTAAAGAGGTAAGAGAGTCAAACAGTCTGTGGGAATCGGGGACCTCGGAGCTCTCCCTGGACCGGCTCCTATTTCTGAATCGACAGTGTCATTATGGTTAGGTGGACTTATTCTTTAAGTATAATTGTGTGTGTGTGTGTGTGTGTGTGTTTGTATCTGTAATACATAATCGTAGAAAGTGTATTACTTAGGCAATTGTTTAAACAGATTTACATCAGAACACGTTTCTGGCATTTCTAGCCTACTTAGCATTCAGAGTGATATGGACTATAAAATTATTTAAATCTAATGATTAGTTGTTGCAAAAAGTCAATGTTATTGGGCCCATAATGTCTCCTGAAACAAATAACAGTGCCAGACAAAGCATTATCTGTTTCCCTTCCCTACTCACGTTGTTTAAGGCTAAGTTTTGTTTTAGGCTGGTGAAGATTTTCTAAATCGATTTCAAATTCTGTTGCTTCTTTCCCACCCCCGACACAAATTACAAATCTGTCATCCTTGGCATAATTATTAACAGTGGCCACGTTTATTAATGGACTGTCGTCAGCTCTCTAAACCTTCCTTAAGAACCTGCGGTGGAGGGATCCCTGGGCGGCGCAGCGGTTTGCTTTGGTCCAGGGCGCGATCCTGGAAACCTGGGATCGAATCCCATATCGGGCTCCCGGTGCATGGAGCCTGCTTCTCCCTCTGCCTGTGTCTCTGCCTCTCTCTCTCTCTGTGACTATCATAAATAAATAAAATTAAAAAAAAAAGAACCTGCGGTGGAAATCCTCATCACCTAAAACACATACACGGATACGGTTGGGATGTATAGGCCAACAGGAATTAGAGAAACACATTCCAAGGGGAATTAACATGGGAAGTTTGCTTTTTGACCGGGAAAGAAGAGAAATCCTTGAAAGTGCATATGCAGGACTGGAGATCCTCTCATCAGAAGAATAAATGCTGTTCAGACTCTCCCAACACCATTTTTTTTTTTGCCGTGTTTTTAAAATACAGGAAAGCACATCACCACTTAATGATAGACGCGGAGTTCAACCTCAGAGGGAAGTCAGCCTCTTCTTGGCAGGGTTGAATTAGGCTCCTTCGCTCTCTTTTCGTTTGCATTATTCAGTGGAAAAATACAAAGTGGCATAATGATGGGAATAAGTTATCTTTTATCAAATCTGACTTTAAAATTCAGGTTATGTAAAACATAGAAACTCATAGGAAATTCAATCAGAACCTCAAGTCACATTATGTACTCTCTGTTCTTGGGCAACTGAACACTCCGTTGAGCCCATTCCTGGGAGCAAGTCCCAGACTTTCCCTTCTTGGCTAGAACACCTTTTGCCAGCAACTTCCACCAGGGGAAGCTCTGAGCACGTCAGTGCTTCACAGGGAAACTGCGAGACTCCGACAAGACAGGGCAAAGAAGCCGACAGGGGAAGCTAAGAAAATGTTCTGCAAACGCTTTCCCAGAGATTAATGACACTGGGTTTCTTTAGGATCATTACACCATAATTTAACTACTAGTAGAGAATGCGGAGCCTAGTAAATATGTAAACACCGTTTGGAACTAACACCTTCCAGAACCCAGTTTCTTTAGGGGAGAAAACCCACTTGCTGTTTGCAAACTCTAGTTCTTCAAGGATCTGAAATCCCGGTTTTTTGCTTCTTCAATCCCTCATCTGTAGGTTACTGAAAACTACTCCCATTCATTCTCCAGTTCACCTTGGTTTTAAACACACATGCACGCACAAACACACACGCGTGCGCACACACACACACATCCACTATCCCATAAATGATAAATTCGACGTCTGTAGAAAGACAGTCACCTAATTGCACAGTGAAGCAGAAGAAAGCCTTGCAAATGGTATACAATTTTCAAAGTGTTCCAAGCCTTAGGCAAAAGCCTTTCAACTGTGTCTAAAACTGAATGATAAAATATGTTGTACAAATTATCTGTGAACAGGAAACATGTGGTAGTGGCAGGGGACTGAAATGTAACACTTGTAAAGAAATGGGAACTGCCAGTCATTTAGACCCCTTTTCTTTTTCTTTCTTTCTTTCTGTTTTTTAGTTGCAAGTTTCATCATCTTTTTTTATCTCTCATCGTGATGTTCAAGTTTATAATAAGACGCTTATCAGATCGCGCCAGGCCAATTGCAGCTTTATTTTAAAAAACAACAACAAAAAAGAAACAGATGAGGCTCAGGCTTTGGTTTTGCCCACCCCCTCCCCCTTGGTAGGACTCCTTCCCATTTCTCCGCTCTGTTGTTCGGAGCCCCGGTGGCTTGCGCGTGGAATTTTGAAAAGAACTGAAAATCTTCTGACACAGAAAGCATGCAAAGCTCAGGTAGTCACAAGTGGAGGAACCGTTCCCCAATCCTTGGTTTTCACCGGGGAAGGGCCCGGCTCGATCACTGCCAACCCCGAGGCCCACAGGCTCCCTCCCGCAGGGGAAGCGCCTGGTCCCTTTCCTTGCTCACTCTCCACGTCGGTCTTGGAGCGGCCGGTGGAGATTTCGGTCTTTCCGAGAAGCATCCTCTCCTCCTCCAGGAGACCAATCACAGTCGCCTGTGATCCTTACTGACGGACTGTGATGAGCCCCTACTGTTTACCACCTAGAGTCTTCAATTCTTGATGAGCTCACAGCGACTGTATACACAGATATTTCCAGCCTTCTGCAGCTCGCCGAGGAAAGCTGAAGTGTTAGTAAATTTCGTATTTACAGAAAGAGGAAAGGAGAGGGGGGGTCTGTTCTGCTACATTTGTTTTCTATCATGAAGTTACTCAGCTTCCATCTCATTGCTCAGTTACACTCTTATTTTAGCTCGTCTTTTGGCACCTAACTGCTTAATGGCATTAAAAATAGCATACTTAATAATCTGCCTGGAGCACAGACCTGCCTCCTTAGGGTTGGGCCTGCTTCTGAATGGAATACCCTGGGACGGTCCTCAGAAGCGAAAGGGGAGAAAAATGGTGGGATTCGCAGCCCAAGCTCAATCAGCAGCAAAAACCAAAGAGTTGAAAGAGTCTCCTCCCGGTAAAAACTCACAGACATCATTAGGAGTGGGGGGCTGTCCAGTCGGATACATACCCCTTGTTCCCGGAGCAGCCTTATATCCACCTGCTCTGACAGGGGAAAAGTCCTCTTTCTCCTCCCTTCCTCCCTCCCCCACTTCCTTCTTGCCCCCCTTCCTCCCTCCCCCCTTCTTTCCTCCCCCCCTTCCTCCTTCCTTCCTTCCTTCCTTCCTTCCTTCCTTCCTTCCTTCCTTCCTTCCTTCCCTTCTTTTCCTCCTCCCCCCTTCCCTCCATTTCTTTTAATCCTACAATTTATCGTAATTTATCGAATACTTCCTTTGTGTCAGTCATAGTGAGGAGCTGTGGTTTTGACGAAGAGGAAGGTATGGTCTGTTTCAGGAGTTTGTGATGTGGTGAGAAAACTGGAGGAGGTTCGTAGACAGAATCACAGAACCAGACTTCTCTTTCCCAACATGCCAGAGTGTGTGTCTTGCACTCACCAAGACACAGTTATCACATTTTGGTGTTCTTGCAATATTGCTTTGGAATGCCAATCTTTCCATCCAATTTCCCTGAATTTCAGCATGTTGCTTAGAGGGCATATGGTTCTCCTTCTTTCCCTCTGCCTTATACAATCATTCCTATCTTTATGCCTTCTTGGTCTATTTTTTTAAATCCTTTTCTGAAATGTCCCCTTTTCTCATTTTTATTTAGTTGAGCCCTTCTACTTCTTGTTAATTTGTATCATATAGCTGTTTTATATGAGACCTCTAACACTGATTTATTTCTCATTCAGATTATTTACACAGTTCAGTATATATTATACCTGTTTTGTTTCACTTCTCTTCTGTCATTCTCTTACCGCCCTACACAAAAGTGAGAGCAAGATTATATCATATACTGTACTTTTAAAAAATTTGATAGCATTAGGGGGCACCTGGGTAGCTTAGTCAGTTAGGCATCCACCTTCAGCTCAGGTCATGATCTCAGGGTCCTGAGACCCAGCCCCACATGGGACTCCCCGCTCAAATGAAAGTCTGCTTCTCCCTCTACTCCTCCCCCACCTCATGTGCTTTCTCTTTCAAATAAATAAGATATTTAAAAAATAAACTAATAAAAATTTAAAAATGTGATAGCATTAGAAATAGCAAGCGTTGGCTGAGTATTCATTGTCTCCCAGGTGGCATGCTAAGGTCTTTCCACGATTCGTCTTATACTCACAACAATCTTATAATGTAGAGTGTTACCGTTCTCTACATATTTCTCGGAAGGAAACTAACGAAGGGATTTTTAAGTTAACTTGTCAAACTGGCAAAGTCTAAATTTGAACTTGCATATCTTGGCTCTAGAGCCCATGCTCTTTAATGCTGAGCACCTAGGAAGTTTTCAATAAACATCTGCTCAAGGGAATTGAATGGGAGACAATTTGCAAATCTGAGAGCCATAGAGAAGCCTGTTACAGGAATGCCTTGGGTGAGTGAAGGGGGCAGGTGGTGAATACTTTTCTTTTTTTTCCCTTTATTTATTTATTTATTTTTTTTTTTTTTGCAATTTGAATGGATTAGGAGGTTTGGATGTATTTAACCTTTAACCTTCATACCTCACAGGCATCTTTTGTCATGTGGGTATGTGGAGGAGTCTGGGAATGGTGGGGTAGGCAAGTTAGGCAAATGGGGTTGGCTGTGTGTCTGTGGATCAAAAAAGAGTAAAGAAATATAATGAATAGCCCATTTTTGTGGCAGCACATTTTCAAATTTATTTAATACAGCTCAGGTGCTTCATAAATTCTGTTGACTTGTTGCTTAGATGTGTCTCCTGACACCCCCACCCCCCACCACATGCTTCCTCATTGTGGTCACAGGCATAAGGGGAAATTGTGCCATCCTGGGGTTTGCTCCAAAATCAGAAACAGAACACAGCCTAGTTGTTATAATAATTTCACACAGAATCTGTTGGTGCACACACTAAAGTACTGCCGTTGATTTGATAGGCAGATCTAGAGGATGCTGCTATCCATGAACATGGGACTTCAGGGCCTTGGTAATAGAGCAGGACATTCTATAGTCTTGTACATACTTTCCTGCAGCTGCAGGCTGGTCTTTATGGGGGAAAACTAAACATGAAAAACCGTGCTGTTTGTGAGCAGATACTCTCAGAGAAGAGATTGGCACTTGCTGAGAGGTAATTCTGTAGCTAGTCATGTGAACTTTCCACCCAGTCTACATTTTCATCTCATGAGCAGCTTTTGGTATCCTAAACATCAAGGCACTGGATGGGTGAGTAATCTCTGAATTGTATAACATGATCTCATTGCAAATGACAAGGTCGAGGTCCTTGTGCCACCCAATGACACATACAACTGCCTGGTCACATATTGGGAAGGGCCCCATCCAGTGACAGGTGATAGAGACCCTGTCTTGCTAACTAGAAGCCATCTTCTCCACTGCAGCTCTAGCCACTACTGTTTGTGTCATCAGTCTGTCTTCTAGGCCACATTCAGTAGGGTTGGTTTCTGCTCTACTTAAGCATTCTTCACCTTCACCTTTTATTATATGTAATTATTCCCCTGTCATGCCTTTACTTTCTCTACCAGTGTTTTTTTTTTTTTTTTTTTTTTTTTTTTTTTTCCCACAGGTAGCTGGCTCCTAGGTGGCTTCCTTTTGACCCTAGTCAATCAGGCTTCTTCTCTTAGCTTTTTTACTCCTCCCTCCAGCCTGGTCCCCATGGTCTACTCCAGCTGCAACTATGGCCTTAAAAGTCCTTGCTATTCTCCCTTTCCAACAAAATGCACCATCCCCATCCCCCAGACCAGATCATTCCAAGGTTGATGAACAACTTTGACCAAAACACACACCATTTGCTGCCCTATGTGTTTCTGGTCAACTTCCTTTCCTATTCCAAGCCTCCAAGTTTCCTCTTGGACGTATTTTTCCCATATCCCCTCTCGTTTTCAGCAGATGCTGACCTTGCACCTGACTGCACAGAAAACACTCCGGCCTGGGTTTTCCCCACCTCACAATCCCACTGTCAACATGTTTACAGGCAGAGTCAGCCTTGACCCTTCTCTCCTTGACTTTTCCACCCTTCCTCCTTTTCCCTCCACTCCCCCTTTCTCCTTATACATCTTGTTTCTCCAAAGAGACAAAGTGTTTCCTATATGTCTACAAGTCTATCTCCATCTCCTCTCAAGAGCCCACCTTTTCTTGTGTCCTTTTATACCTCTCTCCCCTAGTGAGCTCCTCTCATTTAAAGACTTTTAACTTCCTCTTTTCTGCTTAATCTCCACTGGTATGCAAACATGCATAGGCATCTCCCATCAATAAAAATATTATTCATGTTGTATCTTTTGCAGTGGTTAATTCCCCATTCCTCTCTTTCACCTCATAATCAGACCTCCTAAGTGAGTAGTCTACACTAGCAGTTGCTACTGTCACTTCTTTAATTCACTGAAATCTGCCTCTTGCCCCTGTGCTCCTCTGGGACTGCCCTTTTTAATGTCAATAATAATTTCCAGATGCAAAATCCAGTGGACACTTTTAAGTCCTCATGCTTGCCTGATTGCTTAGCAACATTTGGCGTTGTTAGCTACTTTCTTCTTGAATTTCACTACCCTTTTTGCTTCTAAGACACCGAGGCTTTCCTCTTTCCTTGCTGGTACTTCACATTTCCTTTATTGGCTATAATTCTGCCTACCAAAACTAAATACGGGGTGTCATAAATATTTCCCATAAATTTCTTTTCATGCAGACTCTTGGTAGGCCATTTCACCTCCTGTCTATCACTGAAACACCAGTGACTTTCATGCCTATATTTCTAGGCTAGATTACTCTACTAATATTAAGACAATGACTGACTGCTTACTCTATATTTTCACCCAGGTAAACAAAGTTACCTCAACACAACACACTCAAGCATAATCAGTATCTTCCCACACAAACATGGAATCCCTCTTCTAGTCCTTCCTTTGCTAAGCGGTACTGACACCCGCCCAGCTATCTGATGTAGAAGTAGAGGAGATATCCTGGTTATAACTCTTCCTCATACCCCAGAACCATTGCATTGCAGAACTCTTATGACCTCTAGTTCCTTAGTTTTCATGAACGCATCTTCTCCCCTCCTCTGCCCCCACCACTGTCTTTCTTTGAGTGAGTTACCCACCAAGTGGGAATGAGCAAATACCTTTCCTCTGGGCACATTAATGTCTACCATACCATTGCTTTCCACGTCCTCTTTCCCCTTTGCACATCTTTCCTCTGTTGCAACCATCTTCCTCTTTTCTCATCCCAATTGCATTCCTGCTCAGACATTATGTTCTTTATAATGCTTGTCCTGACTTAACTTAGGTTGTCATTCCCATCTCTGTGTTTTTGTGATATTTCTTGCGGCAGAGCACTTTTATCATTTTGTACTATGAAGATCTATTTACTTCCTTCAAAACTATATTTTGAGCTCCCTTACAGCAAGAATTTTGTGCTTATTGTTAGGATTTATCCAGTATTCTTAACACCTGACACAGTGCTGGGCACATGTTTATAGACTGAATACAAGGAAGAATAAATAGCTTAACATTTCCAAAGAGATTAACCCCTTCCTCATAGCTACCTGCCACCCTTGTATTTCAGTTATTTAGTTGGTAAACAGAAAGAAAGTTAGTGAGTTATTGCATAATTTAGTGGAAAGAGCATTGATTAACCTTGAGGAGAACTAGGCTAATCCTGGTAATTAGGCATATGACCTTGGGCAAGGAGTCACCTCTCTGGATTTCTGCTGTTTTATCTTTAACATTAGAGAATAAAATTAGCTGATTTAGAAAAATACTTCCAAGTCTAAAATATTATAATCTAAAATGCGATCTTCTAAAATTCTAAACAAAATGGTTCTTAGTCTTGGATCCTTGGTTAGGATGTTTGAACTTCCATAAACTGTGTGAAATTGCATTCAAGTTTCTGTTGTTACATGCTGTGGAAGGGATTACTCATTGAGTAATATGTTTAATATGTGTTCTCTTCCATTAATGCCATATACAAAGCTTTATTTGGTCACAGGGCCACCCAGGTGACCCTTGCAGCTGGTCACCCTTCTGTTTCCTGGTCTCCCTTGTAGCTGGATGTGACAAAGTCACTAGGTTCTGTGTGACAAAACGACTAAAGGAGTATAAGCAAAAGTGATATAGGCAACTTCTTGTCACCCGTGCCTGTCCTCCACTCTTCCCTCTCTTTTCTTAGGATGGAAGGTAAATATGATGATACTGAACCAGTTTGGGCCAAGAAGGGTGATATTCCAGGGGTTGACAGAACATTAAATCAGAAGGAACCTGGGTCTTTGAATGACTATATGTGGCGAAAGCTGTACCCCTGTCACCCCAGACTTCTGTGTAAGAGAGATTTAAACCTTTTATTGTGTTTAAACCACTGTTATTTTTAGTGTTTAACAAAATATTGAGCCAATATCCAGCCTAGTAAATTTATATGTGTTTATTTCTAGAAAAAGTGCTCGTAGATTTCAGCAAATTTGCAAAAGGATTCATTGGCCCATTATGGTGGTGAATTAAAGATTGCCACAGATTCTTTAACAAACTTCCCATTGAGAGTAGGTTTATGTCCCCTTTCCTTTTTTTTTTTTTTTTTTAGAATTTTTATTTATTTATGATAGTCACAGAGAGAGAGAGAGAGAGGCAGAGACATAGGCAGAGGGAGAAGCAGGCTCCATGCACCGGGAGCCCGACATGGGATTCGATCCCGGGTCCCCAGGATCGTGCCCTGGGCCAAAGGCAGGCGCCAAACCACTGTGCCACCCAGGGATCCCTATGTCCCCTTTCCTTGAATCTGTGACCACTTTGCCAAAATGAATACTGCATGTATAAAGGTGTGCCAGTTTCTAGTCTAGGGCCTTAAGAGAATGGCAGCTTCTTCTTCTTGTCTTTTGGAAGACTGGCTTTTGGAACCTCACAGCCATACTGTCAGGAAGCCCAAAAAGCCCAGGGAGGAGTCTGTGAGGAAATGCTCCATGGCCTCTTCTTTATTTCCTTTAAAACTCACAAGAAAACTATGAAGACTATATTACGATCCTACATTACAAATGAGAAAAACAAAGGACAAGGACTTTAACTTGCCTAAAGCTACTATTAGGAAACAGTAGATTTCAGCTTTGAACCCTGGCAGTCTAATACTGAAGCCTTTATCACTGAACTTTGTTGCTCAGTATGACACTAATATATATTAGAAAAGTTGTAAAAATTTAATAGGTTTGTTATTTAACAGTCTCTTTCCTAATGGACCTATTAAATATTACTATGGTAAGCTAGTCTTCATATAATTCATTTCTATTTTGTGGCTATCCATGGAGACCCACAATAAAATTTTAAAATATTTTATTGTGATCTAGCTAGCTATTCATCCTGCCCAAGAAAGCCCTGAGAGATGGAATTTTGTAATCTTGCTAACAATTAACAAGTCCTGATCATTTCCGCCCTTTCCTTTTCCTAAGTATATATACTTTACAGTATCTTGGCATTTGAATTGCTTTCTACAACATGCACCTCATGTTCTATATTTCTTAGAGGTGTATGCCCTACATTCACATCCTTAAGTTAGCACTGCTTTTTCTGTACAAGAATCCAAGTGTTCAGTCTCTGCTCATGAGCCTCCTTAAGATTCTGTTGGAACAAGCCCAATTAATGCCTGAACATGACCCCTTTGTGTGGATTCATGCACAGTTATATGCACAGCCAATCTGCCAGTCCGGACCGACAGCCTCACACCAAAGCCTCCATTTCTCAGCAGGAATCCAGCAAACCAGATGTCAAGTGCATATTTCCTGAGTATTTTATGGGATCCACAGAGAGGCTCTCACAGTATGGTTCAGGCCTCAGTTTAGTGCAACTTGTCAAAATGAATTGTTTCATTTCTGTACCACAAATGCCAGGTTGAGGGAAAATTTTTTTAAAAAGAAATTCTGCATAAGAGTTTAGGCTTTCATGTTCTTAATGAAAATCCCATGGACTTGTGGTTGGGATAAGGTCCTGGGGCTGGGGGTGGGGAGTGTAAGAGTCTGCTTCTTAAGCAAGGTGGAGAGCAGGACAGTGTCCTCTGTCTCAGCTTATTCAACTATAAGGGAAAAGAGCTAAGACTCCCTCCATCAGTTCCATCACACTCACAAGGTGGCTGGGCAGGTTTGTTGGCATTAGGGCACAAGGCAGTGTTTTGAGGAGTTCTCCCTCCCTAACCTTGAGAAATGTATACTATTGGCAACAGGTCATTAGACAATTCTCATTTGCTCTCTGGGGTTTTCTAACCTAGTGTCCACCATTGGATCACAAGTGGTGGTTTGCTTATTTCATAAATGTGCAGTAGAACTCTTCTTCCTAAATCCCTTGGCGTTCATAAGTTAATCTTCCATGAAGAAGTTGCTTTTGTTGCACAGTGGTTAAGAAGTTGGTGTCTGCATTAGACAGAGTGGGGTAAAATACTGATTCTGGAATTCCATAGTGAAGAATTTGGGCAAATCACAGAGTGGATTTGTACATGTTTAAGATGTGGATGGATACGGTACATCCAGTAGTACTGCCACTTAGACGAGATATGATGTGTACTCTGCTTAGCTCAATGCATGCAGAGTCAACACTCCACAAATATGATTATGCATTGCAAATGCTACTATTGATATTGATATTGCAATAACAATTATAATTATTGATTCTGATCCATTATCGCTCCTTCGTCAGCTATCTTACAAGATAGAGATCTTCTGGTGATGCAGAAGTTGTTTGTAAATTCTCCTTTCTAAATTACTAGTGTCACATTGTAGGTCCTCCATCCCTTTTAGCTGAGTTACATGGAAATGTATTTTTCCACCATCACTGACTTTCTTTGTTAAGCTTAATTTTCAATTACCCAGCAGTCAACCACAGCCTGCCTTTCTCACCATAATGAGGTGTTGGTGCTGAGTGACACCCCATCTAACCTGTATTTTTGAGCTGGACAAGCATACTATTTCAGGAGGTTCAGAGCCAGCCACTGGGATTATAGGGACTGAGTATGGCTACTGTAAACTGGGTGTCTGTACTTGGATTATTCTAGGTGTTGACAAGGTCGCTGTCTTTCCTTAACCCCAGCAGGCCATCGCTTTTGCTTTTTCTGTTTAAGCTCCTGGGAATCTTGCCTTTCCTGTAGGCTTGTCTCAAACTCCAATTTGTGTATTTCTGCTACTTATTTACTCAGTCCCCGCTATCCTATGGACTGATATCTAAGAACTATGTATAATTCCAAGAATCCACTTGACTTTAGTGGTAGCATTTACCACCTTCTATACATACTCACTCTATCCTTCCTTTAAAGCTTTTTGGCAAATTCTGTATCAAGTCCAGCCTACTTCTTCAGCCTTCCCTAACTATTGCAATCATCACTGATCCTTTGCCTCTTAGTATTTCACTTAATTATGAAATATATTTTCCTTTGTGGGTAACTTGTCTCCTTTATAGATAGAGGCCATCCCTGAGCTTTCTCTGGTGAGTCCTTAACAGTCCTTAACTGGTGAGTCCATTGCATATAAGCTCTGTCAATGGATAGATCGACTAAATTGCAAAATAAAGAAAGGGCTTTCTGTGTTCCCATAACTGAAAGTCTTGGTGTCAACAAGTTAATATTTTAGAGAATGAATGTATTTCAGCTAAAGAAATGCTAACATTAGAATCCTAGGACTTTGGTTCAAGTCTGAGTTCTTCCATCCACTCATTTGTTACAGAAATTCAAACGTTCTGACTCTTCATTTGCCCATATTTAAAATGGAAATAATGTATCTATCTACTATTTTTTTTTCTTGAGAATGAAATTCAATAATTTGTGTGAAAATGTTTTGGAAAGCATGATGTTGTTATTACTGAGAACCTTCTATTTTACAAATAATGGTGTCAAGGTGAATTCCTGGTATACCCTTATTGTGATTTTATTACCAATGTCCTTATATCATAACCAGATTATTAGTTTTGAACAAATGGTTTTGCTTCCAACATTTGGGTATGTTTGTGGTCTTCACTTGAAGATGTGTTATTGATTCAATGCTGTTTACCATTGGCGGCCTGTCAATTGAGAAGGTGATGGAGGCTGTCTTAATCATATGGGCAGATTCAGACTCCACAGAGCAAGAGACGATAACTTCTAGAAATTCATGACTTCAAACACTGGTATAGAGAAAGGGAAAATTCTTTTTTTTTTTTTTAAAAAAAAAAAGGTAAGTGCAATTCATTGGTTTTACTCAGACCATCAGACCAAACCTCCATTGTCTCTGGCTTGAGTTGAGGTCACATCCTCTACTTAACCATGGGTAGGCTCTGAGAGGCAGACTAGAGCATGGGTGATTTAGGAGCCCCTCACTGGTATTGTGAACAAGAATGAAAGAAGCTGGATTTGACTTGAATTTTTCTCTTGAATTGGTTACTTTTTTAAAAGCTAGTTACTTCTAGCAAATTTTGTCTTTCCTATTCAGCCAATTTTTATTTAAATAGTCCTTTAGAAACAGTTCTTTGGAATTCTGTTTAGGAGGGTGCTTTGAACCTCTAAGATACAAAATTCACTTATTAGTTGTATGCTGTGCATTCCTAATCAGATCCCATTACACGGAGTCCTGCAGGCTCCGTGCTCAGGCAGTTCTCTTCAGAAATGATGATCTGTTCTTTTGCTCTTTTGGCAGCTGTGGCAGGGTTAGAAGCATTGTGTGCCACTTAACTGGCTTCTTTTAAATACTTTGGGCAAAGCCTTTAGTTAACATTGTTGTTCAAGTAAAAATATTATTACACTTAGCACACTTGGTGAAGAAGAGGCATTAGGCTGGTGGACGAGGATGGTGGGATTTACCTATTGACATAGACAGCTATTTGAAGACATGGCAATGTCACTTGCCTCATATCACAGCGTCTGGCAAAGGTACACAGTAAATGGTCACTAAATTAATGATCCATTCCATGGATAGAGCCCAGCCTCAATGTATATTTAAGTCCTGTCTACAGTGTTCTTGCCACAGACAAAGTACTTGTTAGGCCTCTTCTAGGACACTTCTGCTGATAGGGAGCCCCGCAATTCTGGACATAGCAAACAGGACTGAACCAAGCCAGAATGCAAGTGCTGGTTTTCATCTTCCCTTTCTGCCTCTTGCCTTCCATGATGGCAAGCACATCAACCACCTTCCTAAGCCAAGGTGGTCTAAATTCTCCCAGCACCTCTCCCGCCCTATCGAAATTTACTCCTAAGAAAGACTTTGACAAATCCTTCCCTCTGAGGTATAAACAAGCAATTGTAGCTCAGAATATTACTTCCCCTTGGGGTCATTTGCATTTTATCAGAACATAAATCTTTAAATTTAAAGAAGTTAATCTCGAAGAGTAAAATTTCAGGCTTCTACCAATGGCTGGAAGAGAATGCCTCCATTCTTCACCTGTCAGCCACAAGGCCTTCTGGGACCCTGAAATCATATCTTGTGGGCAGCTGTCTTACATCGTGCAGAATCTAAGAGGAAGCATAAGCAAGTATCATGGAATGCTGCGGCCTCAAGGTTAGCAAAGTCCCCATTATTTTCTCCCAGGAATTTGCATTCTCCTTTCTGTTTTACCAACAACAAAATCTTCTCCAATCTCAGGGCACTGATGTATTTTATTAGTTTCCTTAGTAAGTCATTTTCTATGATTTTGGAAATAAAAAAGGTTTCTGGACTATCCCATTGCTAAAATATTCCATCTGGTTTTTGTTTTTGTTTTTGTTTTTGCTTTTGAGGCTCTCTATCCCCCTAAGGAAATAGAAACATTTTTACGTTAAGGGAACTATTTTGTGGACACTCTAATGAATCCTAAAGAAAGACCCCTCAGTTTGAGGGGATAGCCAGCACACTGAACTGAAAGCAGTCTTAGCGCCAACCCTGGACCCAGGGCTGGCAATTAGCAGAAGCTCTGAGCATATGCCTGGATAATGAAGATTTGTAAACCGGGTCCTGCTGGCTCCCCAGTCCTTGTGAGGCCCGCTGCAGTCTGGGAAAGGTTTGAAGTGATTTTTGTCCCTGCTCAAAGATCTGTAGGATATGCCTGCAGAGTAAGAGAAGGGCAGAATTAAAAAGAACATGCACATGCCTCCTGTCGCCAGATTGGTCCTGGTATGCATACCTTTCCCCATGGAATCATTGTGAGGCATTTCTAAATGGGGGTCTTGCACAAGGCTGAGGGGAGTCCTGCTATTGTTGCTATGAGGGAAAGTGCCTAAGGGGTAGATTCTATTTCCAGCTAGTTGCTCCCAAACAAGGATACAAATACGCAGATAGCAAAGTGGTGGTGGAAACAGCAAAACAAAAGCACAGAGTTGGCAGTTTGAGCACTTTGGGTATAGAGAACAGAGATTATTCCAGAGGAGAAAAGACAGCCTGCAGATTATCAGGGCACGTATAGAGACATGGGTAATGGCAAGAACATAGTCACAAATATTAATAGAGAACAAGGATGATTGCAGTGCATCTGAGCAGAGCATACTGAGCCTGAAAGCCCTTTCCTACTTGCCATGGTGGATCTTTCAGGGGAGGGAAGCAGGCAACATATTTCCCTCCCTTGCATAGTGAGTGTCTAGGATCATTAGGACTCGAAGTAGAAAAATGGAAATAATTTGACAAAATGCCCAGAGGCACCACATGATATAAAGCATGACATTTTTCACATATGTGTAGGCTTGTTTCAAAATGGGCATTGCTTCTAAAAAAGAGAGCTTTGAAAAAATGCAGATACAGAGTCAACTTTTAGTTATCTGAGCTAACACAGTTGTGGAGGGTAAGCAGGAAAAGTAGATTATTTTTTAAGGCAGATAATCACAAACGTGCATGTATGGTTCTACGGAGCAGTGTGTGTGTGTGTGTGTGTGTGTGTGTGTGTGTGTGTGTGTGTGAGTGTGTACAGATTTGGCATTCGGTGAGTTGCTTAATATTAAAATGGATTTGTCTTCTGTGGATACAATATAGGATCACTGAAGAAACATAATATGAGAGCTGATTTCTAGTATCCATGCTTCTGGGTAACCCCAGAGAAGTTAGATAACCTCTCTGGCTGTCACTGACAAAGTGAAGGAGTTGGTCTTGCCATCCCTTTGAGGTACGTGGCAGCTATAAAGTGTGATGACTTTTTTGCTTAGAGTTTCCAGGTATGTTCCAAGTGTTCTATGATGTATAGTATATATAATGTGTATACACACACACACACATACTAGGGGACATATGGAGAGGGCAAAGAAGAGGAAAAACAATTAAATTATCCCAGTGATGGAAAGGAAAATGAGTATTTGAGGGCAAAAGAGGTCTGGACTCAGAAGCTGGTACTGAGGGTAGGCCTAATGGTCTTTGCTGCAAGTATTTGTTCCGTGCTCTTAGAGGTTGGGCTCTGCATGAGCTGGGACTCTGTCTTTGCCCACAGGAATGGGGTGACCTGTTGTCTCCTGTGCAGGGAGGTTGGGGTATTATCACTGCTGGCCTCTATGCCTTCTTTGTCCAGTCCTCTCCCTGTGGCCCAAATTGCAGAGGGAGGCCAGCTCCCTAGCCATGCTGGGCAGGTCCTTCCCCTTAACCATGGGCCCTAGCAGAACACTATGTCTCCACCCACACACAACATGCTGGTGCAGCCCAAGTGATAGTGAAGAATGGAAGGAAGTTTCTAGGAGTGTATGAAAGGGAGCACATGGGCAGAGGGTAGTTACCATTCAAAGATTTTTTTTTTTAGTTTAATAAATCCAGTATCTGGCAATAGAACGATTGTCTCCTAATCCTTCCCTTCGAGTTATGCTTCCTTATGGCTGTCTAGTGCTCAGGCTG
The DNA here is from genome assembly GCF_905146905.1 of Nyctereutes procyonoides. Taxonomy (NCBI): domain Eukaryota; kingdom Metazoa; phylum Chordata; class Mammalia; order Carnivora; family Canidae; genus Nyctereutes; species Nyctereutes procyonoides. The sequence goes on along the minus strand of NW_026575049.1, from coordinate 41,013,437 downwards.
AGTTCTGAAGCTTCTGGCACTCGAGAACTGCCAAGAAGAAAAGACCATTGCTCATCCCTAGACACAAATCTATGAAGAAAATCTACACAAAGAGGGAGAACTGGGTAGATTCCATCTTAGTTTTACTATGTGTCAGGGACTGAGGGAAGTCAGAATGGAATGAGGAAAGTCCATCCACTGAACTTCTGGGATTGGGGAGATGGAGGGAGAGATGTAGGACCTGGACCAGAGGGCCCAGGTGGGCCTGCTCTAATAAGTCTTCTGCAGGTCTCCTGGGACTATGAAAAGGTGCAGAGTTTCCCACACACACCCAGGGGAGAAGAGGGCATTTACCTGTGCAAGTGGGTCCATCAGAGGGGAGTGGAAACCAACCTGGAGTTGAGGACCATCATGTAGGCCCATGAGCAGGGTGATTGAGTCTCTAAATTCCTTCCACAACATGAGTTTTAATAAGCCACATGCTATTCACTTGTAAGATGTGCCTGATTTTTATTCAAAAGACTGCCTATTCTTATGCATTAGAGTATTTCCAATTTCTTTACAAAATTACACTTTAAATCAAGAACATCAAGGCAGTGCTTGGAAACATTTAATTTTCTTTGTTATCAGTGAAGTAGTTACTCTATTGGAGAGCCATAGCTCTGTGGCCTAGACCTGTGGAACATAAACACAAACTGAAAGAAAACAGACCTGCTGCATTGGAACAGCCAGAAGGGGAATTACTCAAGGGTCCATGTGCTTAAAAGACTCCTCGGGTAATTCTGGTGGGAATCCAGCTTTAAGAACCTGTTTACTAACAAGGCCACTGAGATGTTATTTTCTATTTATAGATTTAAGAATCAGTTTGTTTTTAAGTCTATTCCCCTTGTGGTGTAATCTTAGACAAGTTTCTGAATTCCTTGAAGAACTAAGCAAAGAAAAAACTGAGCCTGGTGGTGTTCACTGAGAAACATGAATTTTTGCCAGCTTTGTGTCAGGAAGTACACAGTTGGGTTTACTCTTAAAGGAGGGTATAGAAGCTCTCTTTTATAAGCTTTATGGGGAGATGGTGCCATCCTTGTTATTTTCCATGTGGAGAGGAATATCCAGAGAATCAGGGAGGTAGGTGAAAGTTTAGGAGCATTTCCCAAATCATACTCCATGCAATTCTCATGTCCAGAGAGAGAGAGAGAGGATAAAGTGTGAAGAGCAAATTAAATTTTAAGATGAAGGGATCCCTGGGTGGCGCAGCAGTTTAGCGCCTGCCTTTGGCCCAGGGCCAATCCTGGAGACCCGGGATCGAATCCCATGTCGGGCTCCCGGTGCATGGAGCCTGCTTCTCCCTCTGCCTAGGTCTCTGCCTCTCTCTCTCTCACTGTGTGCCTATCATAAATAAATATTTAAAAAAAAAGTAAATTTTAAGATGAAGTATATGTTCTCCCATGTGAAGGTCACAGTTGGTATCAGAAATGTTTAAACTGATGGGATAGCCTACCGGAGGAAGAATTATTTATCTGTTTTTTTTTTTTTTTTTAGCCAAATGATACCCTTTATCTTAACATTTTGTGGGGCGCTGGTCTACTGTGGGAGAGTCGACCTAAGACATCCTATGGGGAAGGCTTAATGCATAGCTCTCCAGTTATGATGGAAAGACAATGGCTTATCTTCCAGCTGTATAAATGATTATGATCTTTCGTTCTGTTAATACCACTGACTTAATCTTTCAGGCCCTCAGTATCGTTGCTTCTAAAGTAGGGACAATATTGGGACCAAGTGAATTAATTCAACTACGGTCTAGCAGAGTGTCTGCCATAGTGTGGATGTTTCACTGGTGCTTATATCTGGTTCTACCCCTTCAGAATTTTCATAATGGTGTCTGAATTTATACCATGGCATCAAGTGCAAGAGCAGTCCACCTACTTGCCTTGGTAAAGGCTCAGACATGTTCATACTTATTTACCTGAACTTGTTCTCCTCATACAACAGCCAACTATGCCTCAAGCTCCTTTGAGGCAGAGGCTATGTTTCATTTACTGTTAAATTCCAGTACAAGGAAGCACCTGGGTGTCATAATAAGTTAACCATCTGACTCTTGGTTTTGGGCCAGGTCATGATCTCAGGGTCATAAGATCGAGCCCTATGTTGGGCTGCGTGCTCAGCTTGCGTCTGTTTGAGGTTCTCTCTCCCTCTCTTCTGCCCCTCCTCCTCATGCTCTCTCTCTCAATAAATAAATAAATAAATCTAAAAAACAAACAAACAAACAAACAAAAAACCAACCCCACTACAGGACTCTCATGGTCTTCTTGGAGCTGTGTAATGGAGCAGTCCTGCTCCAAACAGTCTGATACATGGTAGGAATTTGGTGTTTTCAATTTTTAGTGGTTACATTCCTATCCTGCCTATTCTAGTTAGATATTTGGGGTTCCCTCCTCTTAGTGAAGATGAAGTTCAGTTTTTGGTGCCCTTCTCCAGACTCAGAATTAAGAATGGATGAAGGCTGGCTGGTAGGAACTTCAAGGTAGACCAGACATTGCTCCTTCCTTTCTGTGACACTGCAGTGTCTTCCTCCCTCATGTATATTCTGCTGTCTGCAGAACACACTATTCTTAAGTCAAATCTATGTTCATAGCACATAGTCCTAAAAGCAAAGGGTGGGGAAAGAGAGAAGGGACTGGACACTTAACTGATCATGTCACATATGTAGGTCACTCTGCCAGGCACTTCACTTTTGCTATCTATTTCAACCCTCACAACTTTGAGAAATAGATATTATCATTTTCATGTTAAGTGACCCCAATATTTAAGTAAAGCAGTAAGCATACAGTGTAGTCATATCGTCAATAAATTAGAGTCAATATTGTTGTTATTCCCCTCCCTCCAAAGGAATAAACAGGCTCAGATCCATCAAGCAATTTTTCCAAGGTTACAGACTAAAAAAAGAAAAAAGGCAAAATTAGATTTTTAAAAAATATTTTATTTATTTATTCATGAGAGACACACAGAGAGAGGCAGAGACACAGGCAAAAGGAGAATCAGGCTCCCTGCAGGGAGCCCAATGTGGGACTTGATCTCAGGATTCTGGGATCATGCCCTGAGCTGAAGGCAGACACTCAACCACTGAGCCACCCAGTTGTCTCCAACCAGATTTTGAACCTTGTATTCCAACTCAAAAATATTTGCAGTTTCTGCTCCAATATACGGCCTTCCAGAATAGATAAGGAATAGGAGCTGGGCTTTGTTCCCTAAGGTAAAATGCTACTTTCTTCCCCTCTCTCTTTTGTTTTGACCTTTCAAAATTGGGAAATATAACACAAATACAGAAAAAAAGAAATAATCATGAGTATATTGTCATGTATTATTAAACAGCTAATTCTGTGAAAACACCATCCCAGGCTTGAAGGAGAATATTTCCCAACTCCAGAAACTTCCATCCCAACCTCAGGCCCAGGCAAGGAAAGGATAACTACCCCTTTCTAGGTAAACTTCCTTGTTTTCCTTTATAGTTCATATATCTCTAACCACAGGAATTTAACTTTCCTTGCTTTAAGAATATTATTTAATGGATCATATAGAATGTTCTGTTCTGGATCTCACTTCTTTCAGTCAGCAATATGCTTATGAGATTCATCATCCTATTGCATTCATCTGGATGAAAACTCATCCCATTCTTCCCAGAACTACCCTTTGCTTTTTAAATTTAAATTAATACACTTTATTTTCAGAACAGTTTTAGGTTCACAGAAAAAGTGAGTGTAAAGTGTAGGTGTTTCATATCAGCCTGTTCACACACTCACACAGCTATCACTGTTCCACACCATGGTGGTACATTTATTACAACAGATGAACCTCCAGTGCTTTATCACTATCACCCAAAGTTCATAATTCACATCGATTTTGGTGGTTGTACATTTCTATGGATACAGATAAATGTACAGTGACATGTATCCACCGTTATAATATCACATAGGGTAGTTTCACTGCCCTAAAAATCCTCTGTGCCCTGCCTGTTCTTCCCTTCCTCTGTCCAACCACTGGTAAGTCCACATATTTTATTATCTCCATAGTTTTGCCTTTTCCAGAATGTCAGATAATTGAAATCACACAGTATGTAGCCTTTTCAAATTGGCTTCTTTCACGTAGTAAATATGCATTTAAGTTTTCTCCATATCTTTACACGGCTTGATAGCTCATTTCTTTTTAGCACTGAATAATATCCCATTGTCTGTATGTACTACAGATTATTCATTCACTTACTGAAGGACATCTTGGTAGCTTCCAACTTTTGGCAATTATGAATAAAGCTGCTATAAACATTGTGTGCAGGTTTTTGCATGGACATAAGTTCTCAATTCCTTTGGGTAAATACCAAGGACTGTGATTGCTCGATCATATGCTAAGAGTATGTTTAGTTTTGTAAGAAACTGCCAAACTGTCTTCCAAAGTGGCTGTACCAGTTTTCGTTCCCACCAGCGATGAATGGGAGTTCCTGTTGCTCCACATCCTCTCTAGCATTTGGTGTTGTCAGAGTTCTGGATTTGGGCCATACTAATAGGTGTGTAGTGGTATCTCATTGTTGTTTTCATTTGCAATTCAATGATGACATATGATGTTGAATGTCTTTTCATATGCTTACTTGCCATCTGTATATCTTCTTTGATGAAGTGTCTGTTCAGGTCTTTTGCCCATTTTTAATTGAGTTGTTCATTTTCTTATTGTTGAGTTTTAAGAGTTTGAAGTATATTTTGGATGAGTCCTTTATCAGATGTGTCTTTTGCAAATATTTTCTCCCAGTCTGTGGTTTGTCTTCTATTCTCTTGACATTGGCTTTTGCAGAGCAGCAGTTTTTAATTTTAGTGAGTTCTAACTTATCTTTTTTTATTTTACTTTTATTGTTTGCACCTTTGGTGTTGTATTTAAAAATCATCATTAACACGAAGTTCACCTAAATTTTCTCCCATATAATCCTCTAGGCATTTTATAATTCTGCATTTTACACAAAAGTCTGTGATCCATTTTAAAGAAAGAAAAGTGGTGTAAAATCGGTGTCTAGATTTATTTTTTGCATGTGGATGTCCAGTTGTTCCAATGTTATGTTTCCAAAATGCTATGTCTAAGATTAATTCATTATATTTCTGTTGGTCAATTTCTGGGCACTTTATTCTGTTCTATTGAACTATTATTGTCTATTATTCCCCTAATACCACACTATCTTGATTATAGTATCAAAATCAGGTAGGGTCAGTCCTCCGACTTTGTTTTTCTCCTTTAATAGTGTTCTGACTCTTCTGGGTATTTTGCCATATAAACTTTAATATCAGTTTCTCAATATTTACAATAACTTGCTAGGAATTTTTTTAAAAGATTTTCTTTCTTTCTTTCTTTCTTTCTTTCTTTCTTTCTTTCTTTCTTTCTTCTTTCTTTCTTTCTTCCTTTCTTTCTCTTTCTATAGAGTATGAAATAGGAGAAGAGGCAGTGGAAAAGGGAGAGAGAGAATCTCAAGGAGACTCTGTGCTGAGTGCAGAGCCTGACAGGGGGCTTGATCTCATGACTTTGAGATCATTATCTGAGCAAAAATCAAGAGTCAGACACAAACCACTGAGTGACCCAGGCACTCCAACTTGCTGGGATTTTGATTAAGTTTGCATTGAATATACAGATAAAATCAAGAAGAACTAACATATTGACAATATCCAGGGACATGGAATATTTTTCCATTTATTTATTTCTTCTTTGATATCTTTCCTCAGAATTTTGTCTTTTTTTATATGTACAATATACATTTTATTAGAGTTATACCTAAGCATTTCATTTTTTGGTGCCAATATAAATGCTAATATGCATTTATTTCAAATTCCACTTATCCATTGCTAGCATATAGGAAAGCAATTGGCTTTGTATATTAATCTTGTAACCTGACCATTGCTATAATCTCTTATTAGTTCCAGGGGCTTTTTTTTTTTCTCAGATCTTTCAGATTTTCTACATAGATGATCATGTTGTCTGGGATCAAAAGTTTTATTTCTTTCTGCCCAATCTATAGACTATATTTCTTTTTCATGCTTAATTGCATTAGCTAGGATTCCCAGTACAATGTTGAAAAGTAGTGGTAAGAGGGGACGTTCTTGAATTGTCCCTGATCTTAGTGGAAAAGCATCTAATTTCTTACTATTAAGTTTGATATTAGCTGTAGGGTTTTTGTGTGGAGGAAATTTCCTCTGTTTTTAGCTTGCTAAGAGTTTTTATCATGAATAGATGTTGGATTTTGTCAGATACTTTTTATGCATCTTTGGATACCATCATGTGATCTTTCTCCTTTAGCCTGTTGATGTAATGGACCATAGTAATTGATTTTTGGGTGTTGAACCAGCTCTGCACAACTGGGCTAAATTTTATTTGGTCATGGTGTTTGATTCTTTTTATTCATTGTTGGATTTGATTTGCTAATATTTTATTGAGGAGTTTGGCACCTATGTTCATGACAGAAATTGGTCGGTTTTCTTTTTTTAAAAAAGGTTTTATTTGACACAGAGAGAGGGCATAAGAAGGGGGAATTGCAGAGGGAGAGGGAGAAGCAGACTCTCCACTGAGCAGGGAGCCTGATGGGCTCGATCCTAGGACCCTGGGATACTGAGCCACCCAGGCACCCTATAGTTTTCTTTTCTTGTGTTGTCTTATTCTGGTTTTGATTTTAGCATAATGGTGGTCTCATAAAGTGACTTAGGAAGTTTCTCTTTATTTCCGTTTTCTGCAAGAGAGAATTAATGTAATTTCTTCCTTAAATGTTTGGCAGAATTCACAAGTGAATCCATCTAAGTCTGAAGCTTTCTGTTTGGGAAGGTTATTAGTTATTGATTAAATTTCATAGATATAGACCTATTTCAAAGGTTTATTGCTTCTTGTTTCTTGTTGTATGTGTTTTGGAAGATTTGGTCTTTCATTTTTCTTTAAAAGATTTTATTTATATATTCATGAGAGACACACACACAGAGAGAGGCAGAGACACAAGCAGAGGGAAAAGCAGGGTCCATGCAGGGACCCCGATGTGGGACTCGATTCCTGGACTCCAGGATGACGCCTTGGGCCAAAAGCAGGCGCTAAACCACTGAGCCACCCAGGCGTCCCAGATTTGGTCTTTCAAGAAATTGGTCCATTTTGTTAGATTATCAAATTTGTGGGCATAAAGTTGTTTATAATATTCCTTGTTCATTCTTTTAATGTCCATGGGACATGTGTTAATGTCCTCTCTTTTATTTAAAATATTAGTAATTTGTTTCTTTCTTTTTTCCTAGTTAGCCTAGGTAGGAACACTGATTTTATTGATCTTTTCAAAGAATCAGCTTTTGGTTTTATTGATTCTATGTTTTAAATTTCTTTGGTTTCTGCCCTAAATTTTATTATTTCATTTTTTCCTGCTACTTTGGATTGAATTTGTATTTCTTTTTCTAGTTTCCTAAGATGGAAGCTTAGATAATTGATTTCAGATCTTCTTTTTTAGTATATGCACTCAATGCTAGAAATTTTCCTCTACACACCAAATTTGTTGCATCCTACACATTTTGATAACTTGTATTTTCATTTTTACTCAGTTTAAAATAATTTGAAATATCTCTTGAGATTTCATTTTTGACTCGTGTTATATAGAACTGTATTATTTAAACTCCAAGTATTTGGGGGTTTTCCAGCTACCTTTCTGTTATTAATTTTTAGTTTGATTCCATTGTGGTCTGAGACCTGATGTTTTATGATTCCTACTCTTTGAAGATGTGTTTTATAGCCCAGAATGTGGTCTATCTTGGTAAATGTTTCTACGAAGTAAGAATGCATATTCTGCTCTTGTTGGATGACATAATCTTTAGCTGTCAATTATGTCTAATTGATTGATGATCCTTTTGAGTTCCATGACATTCTTACTGATTTTCTGCCTGCTGGATCTGTCAATTTCTGATATGGAAATCTTGAAGTCTCCAAGTATAATACAGGATTTATCTACTTCTCCTTGAAGTTCTCTTTAGTTTTTCAATTTTTCTTTTCAGTTTTTGCCTCACATATTTCAATGTTCTGTTGTTAGGCAAATACACATTAAAGAATATTATATCTTCTTGAAATATACATATACACACATATATACATATATACACACACACATATATTTCATACATATATGTATATATAACTTTCCTTGTTCTGAAAACTGCTCTGTCTGAAATTAATAGCCATTCTTGCTCTCTGTTGATTAGTGTTAGCTTGGTATATCTTTCTCCATGCCTTTACTTTTAATCTATATGCTTCTTTATACTTAAAGTGGGTTTCTTGTAGACAAAATATAGTTGGATCTTACTTTTTGATCCACTTGGACAGCCTCTGTCATTCAATTTACAGTGCATTTACTTAAGATGAATATTGATATATTTGGAATAATATCAACCACAATTATTACTGTTTTCTACTAGTTGCCCTTGTTCTTATTCCTATTTCTGTCTTGCACACTTCTCTTGCTTTTTGTGTTTTTAATTAAGCATTATATATAATTCCATTTTCTTTGCTTTCTTAGAATATCAATTTTATATATATATGTGTATATATATACATATATATATTTTACAATTTTTAGTGGTTGCCCTGGAATTTGCAATATACATTTATAACTAATTCAAGTCCACATTCCACCACTGTTTCATCTTAGTGCATGTGCCATATAATAAGGAAATTTTCCAAATTCTTCTATCCTTTCTTTATATCATCACTGTCATTCATTTCACTTATACATAATCATACATAAGCATATATGTATACTTTTGTATATGTATACATATATATGCAAAGATAATTGAATATGTTGTTGCTATTTTTATTTTTAAAAATATGTATTTATTTATTTTAGAGAGAGAGATTCAGAGACAGAGTGAGCATGAGTGAGGAGAGGTTGCAGAGGGAGGGAAAGAGAGAGAGAGAGAATTTCCAGCAAACTCCCCACTGAGCACAGAGCCAGTTGCCAGGCTTGATCTCACAACCCTGAGATTATAACTTAAGTCAAAATCAAGATTCAGACACACTTAACCAACTGAGTCATCAAGATGCCCTGCTATTATCATTTTGAACAAACTGTTATTTTTATATCAATTAAGAAAAATAAAAGTTTGTATTTTACCTTGATTTATTCATCATCTGATACCCATTCTTTCTTCATGTAGATCCAGGTTCTTTACTTAATTATTTTCCTATTCTCTGAAGAATTTCTTGTACCATGTTTTGCAAGACAGGTCACTAGCAACAAATTTTCTCAATTTTTGATGGTCTGAGAAAATCTTTATCTCTCCTTCACTTTGAAGGGTAATATCTCAGGGTGCAGAATTCTGGGTTAGTGGTTTTCTCCTGTCAATACTTTATTTCACATTACTCTCCATTTAATTGAATGATTTATGAGAAGAAATCAGGTTAATTCTTATCTTTGCTCCTCTATAGGTAAAGTGTTTTATTCTACTGGCTTTGGCCAAGATTTTTTTCCCTCATCTTTAATTTTTTGAAGTTTTAATATGATATACCTAGGTATATGTATATTTTAATTTATCCTGATTGGTGTTCTCTGAGCTTCCTAAATCTGTGGTTTTGTGTCTGACATTAATTTGGGGGAAATTCTCAGTCATCATTTCTTCAAGAATTACTTCTACAATTGATCCTTTAACAACGTGGGAGCTAGGGCCACTGACTGCTCCCCACCCCCACATACAGTTGAAAAGCTATGTATAATTTTTCAGTTGCCAAAAACTTAACTACCAATAGCCTCCTGTTGACTGGAGGCCTTACTATTTCATACTATATTTCTTACAATAAAGTTATCTAGAGAACAGAAAATCGTAAGGAAGAGAAAAGAAAATTATAGTACTGTACTCATCAAAAAAAATTTTGCCTAGAAGTGGGTCCACACAGTTCAAACCAATTTTGTTCAGGGGTCAACTGTATTCCTTTTTTTCTTCTTTTTCTGTTGTTCCTATTATGCACATATTATAGGCTTAGTATTTGTCCTAGTGTTCTTGGACACTAGGACACACTCCTCCTCCTCCTTTTCCTCCTCCTCCTTCTTCTTTTTAAATTTCAGCCCTCTTTTGTCTTTCCTTGTCTTGCCTAGAAGTTTCTATTGTCATAACCTCAAGTGAAGAGATTCTTTGTTCAGGTATGTCCACTCTACTTATGAGCCTATCCAAGGTATTCTGTTACAGTGCTTTTTATCTCTAGCTTTTCTTTCTCATTCCTTCTTACAATTTCCATCTTTCTTACATTATCCACTTGTTCTTGTGTGTTCTCTATTTTTTTATTAAAGTTCTCAATATGTTAATCATAGTTTTAAAAAATCCTTGTTTAGTAATTCCAAGATTCCTGCTATATCTGAATCTGTTTTTGATATTTGTTCTGTCTTTTCATTGTATATTTTTTGTCTTTTGGTACACCTTATGATTTTTGGTTGAAATGTGGACACAATGAACTAGGTAGAAGGAACTGTAATGAATAGGCCTTATTCGTGTGGTGATGAGGTGGGGGAGATGAGGGCACATAGTCCTTCAGTTAGGTCTCAGTCTTTAAATGAATATGTGCCTCTGGGCTGTGATCTTCACAGGAACTTCTCTTTTTCCTCCAACCCCAACTCCATTAGGTGGCACAGGATGGCTAGAGGAGCCTGGGGTTGGGTATTTCCTTTCCTTTCCCCCCTGTGGAAGGTTACTACCAAGTAGCATCATGTATTTGCCTTCCACCAGGTCATTTAGGCTCTGATAAAACTGCAGCACATAAAGTTTCTCCTGAGGCCAAGCCAGGTTTCTTTTCTCCGTCCTCCTGTAGGAAACATGAGGGTGTTTCTCTCTAATATTCACCAGGAGAATTTTATGGAATTCCTGGAGATAAAACCCACAAAACCTGGGTCTCACTAGAATTTTTACCTCTTAGGATTCTCTGGACCACCCTCGGCCTCCATAGACTCCTCCTCTTGGATGTCAAGAATTGTGGAGATGGGGCCTTGCAAGGCATTCAGCCACTGACCTCTTGTGGCCTGTCATCTACCCCAATAGCCCTGATAAAAATAGAGACTTAAGATTTAGAAAGAAGTTGTATAGACATTGGCTGTCAAACCTGCTCATTCAAGATTTCTGGAAGTTCTTTGCCTTTGAGGTGCTGTGATGACAATCTCTGGTCTGTGGAGTGGGGTTTTCCTCTCTTTTTTGACTCTTACTTTCCCTGAGAAGACTGACTTATTCTTCTGTCGGTTTTTGCCCTTTCTGACTGACTTGATGGACCAGCAATATCTCAAGCTTCTCCTTAGCCATACCTACTTTCCCTAGTTCCTCATCTTGGATTCCAGGCCGGCAAGGAGATTTTGAGCCTCCATGACTCCCATTGTGTGAAAATTTGGTTTGTTTTTGTGACTCCTTCACAAATATTGGGGCCTGCCTTGGTGACTCAGGAAAGAATCATGCCTCTTAGCCTTCCCAGGAGATAAAACATGGACAAAGGCAGATGTCCAGAGATCCTTACAGAGAGTTGAATCATTTTCAGGGTCACATGGCTCATTAATACTCTATATAGATAGGCATGGAAGCACATTTGCAAACCATGTTCTTAGAAGAATTAAGGGTGAGCAGAATCCTGGGACTTACAAGGAAAGAAACAACTCCCTCCACTCTTCCCACGTATCCAAATTCAAATGCTGTTTATGATTTTATAATGGTATATACAATCACACAACAGAAAAGTGCCAGAAAGGGCTTCTGGCTAAGATAGACACCTAAAAAGTGAGGCATTTGTTTGAAAAACTTCAGGCTCTTGCCCTCCCCCCCACCCCTGCTGCCAATCCTTTCCTATGCTTAATATCCAGAGACTTGAAAGAAAAAAAATACATGTTTTATTAAGTGTTCAAGAGCTCTGGGTAGCTTACTGTAGTTGCTTCCTACAGCCTCAGTCTGAGACAGTGACACTAATCCATTAACTGCCTTATCTCCTGGTGAGAGTTTTTGCTCACTGCTCTGAAGATGAGGCTCCAGGGTCATCCCAGGCCACTCTTTAGCTTGGAGCGGAGGTCTACACACAGTGGATTTGGCTGTCTCACTGTAGCACCAGCTGGTTGTCTCTGGTAGGAAAGAATTGAGAGAGTATTTTACACCATGGAAATTGTCTTCCAGGCCCAGATGGACCGTCGCTGTTCTAGCTTTGACAGGCCAGGATAGATATATTCAGAAAGCCTTCCAGCTATTTAGTTACTCTTCCAAAACACTGTCAGCACCCATGCTAGGATGCAGGGAGTGGGAAGGAAGTCTAAGTAGGGAACTAAGCCTAGTTAGTATATATTTGCATAATTATCCTGCAGTGAATGGATGTGTGACTGGCGTCAGGGCGGCGGTCGCCTGTGGACACTGGAAACCAGAAGGAGTTGAGCTCCCCTGGGTCAGCATTTGGGACCCTTCACGCAAACTCCTGTGCTTTTTAAGTGTCAGGTTAAAAAAAAAAAGCAGAACTCCAATTCGGCTCACCTGGGAGCTAGAGAGAGGCGTGTGGGCCCCAGGCCCTTGGATATTCTTTCCTGTTCTCTCAAGGCCAGGGGTCAGCCTGTGACCACCTCTACCTGTGGCCTGTCCTGGAGGTGGGAAAGAAGGACTGGGAAGAGCAGTAAGCTCTTCCTGGTCACTGGGGAGCAAAGATGCGGTGCAAAAGCAAGTGTTTTATAAAAAAGATTATAGAGATACTATAGAATTCATGGCAACAGCACCCTGAATTTAAATATAGCTCTGTGACTGTTAGCAAAATGATGTGGTTATGAGCTGACTATTAATATAGCTGTTTGCCTGAGACAGACAGATGGGGGGGTGGGGAGGGGGGAGGGGAGAGGGGTGCAAAGGGGTGGGGGAGGGGAAGAGAGAGGGACCTTCACCTAAGCTATGAAAAGCTCACTTAATTTTAGGTGAAATATGACCTTTTTAGGACTAGCCTTCACTTTTTGCTTTTTGCAACTTCTTAAATTAGAGCTTCCCCCAATTTTTAAATTGATCAGTCAGGGAGACTGAGGGAAGTAGGGTCAGAAAGTGATGGCCTTGGTTTACCCTACAATTCTTGTTTACCCTACAAAACAGCTTCCTAGGTTGTGGAAATTCCTAAAATGTCGAATATTGCCCCCATTCATGTCATTGTAATTTTTAAATGAAATTTCTTCAAGCTCCCTCGACCCACACATTTGAAAGAAAGGCAGTGCAATTCTTGATGTGGAATTTAGTTGTAGTGCTTTTCCATAAGAAAACCTTGAGTGTTTTTTTTTTATCTATATCTCTATCTTATCTCTATCATCTATCTATTGTTTTGCATCAGTCTCTAAACATATAGAATTAGACTCTGGTGTCACAATAATCTATACTTAAAAATTCGCTTGTGAAGTACTTTTACTGCTTTACCATTTTTCATTCAGCACATTAAATAAGTTACTGCTCTCTTTAGGTGGGAATTACTAATTGTGTTTTGACGGACCAGCAAATAATCACGGGCTGTTCATTGCCTTACCTAATTCTATTAATGACCCAATGATGGCTGATTATGAATAAACTTGAAATAAACTTCCTTAAAAGAACAGCTCTGGAAAGGAACAGGCTCTCTCAGGTAAGGCAGCTGACTTATGCTCCATGCAGTAAATGACTCTGTGTTTTAAGTGAAACACCAGACTGTTGGCTATTAGCCAGTTTCATGTAAATAGAAAAAAAAATACTCTTCTCCTGTGGCAGTATTTCCATCACTTCTCTCATTTAATGGTCCAACAGGGTCTCGATTTTGCCCAAGATATTCATTAGAGGGGAAAGGAAAATATGAATATTATATTTTCCAATGGAACCAAAATTAGGCAACTTAATTGGGCTGGCTTTGAAGCACCACAACTGCCCCCAATTTTCTTTTTTGTTTTAAGTTAACATTGCTTTGACTAATACAGATGAAGTCAGAGAGTTCATGAAGAAAAATAGACACTTCCTCTAAATAATCAATCCAGAATGAAGTCTTCCCTTGTCATTAGGGTTATGAATCACAAGGATAAGTTTTAGGCTAGCTCTTTGAGTCAATTGAAATCATTTCCCTCATTCTAATCAGTGTACAAATACTGAGCACTCACTTGAGTTGGTGTGCAGTGGGCAGAGAAAGATGTCTGTGTCTGAGCACTGTCTCCAAGGGAGGGGTGTGAACATTCAGGATTGCACATGACCTATTAGAGAACCACTCCTTGCAGGAATTTATATTTCTTAAGACTTTTGGGTAGTTAGTTTCCCCTCAAATCCTTCCCCTGAAATTTAATGTATCACCTGGAATGGAATTTCTGAATGTATGAATTTCTGAAGGAGATGAATTCCTGAAATTCCCGACAGTATAATTTCCAGTAGACTATTTGCCTTTTCTAGTTTTGAAATGCCTTGGGCTAATGGATTTTCACTATCCGTGTGAAGTTTAAAATGAATGACACTACACTCTATAGTGAGAAAGGTCACAAAGGCTCTGATCATTCCCATAAAACACTCATGTGAACTGTATGTACAGTTGGCCCCTAAGCAACATGGGGGGAGTGTAGGGGCACCGACCTCCCTGCAGTCAAACTTAACTACTAATAGCCTACTATTGATGGGAAGCCTTACCAACAACCTAGTCAATTAACACATTATTCTGTATGTCATATGTATTATATTCTGAATTCTTAGTATAAGATAAGCTAGAGGAAAAAAAGCAGTATTAAAAAACATAAGGAAAAGAAAATATATTTACAGTGCTGTGCTGTATTTATTGAAAAAATTGTATGAGTGGAACAAAGCAGTTCAATCCTGTGTTGCTCAAGGGCAATTATACTTGTGTGTGAGACAGACTTATATTTCTGTTAGGTCATTGGTCATTTATTGGTATTCCCTACAGAAAACACTATACTTTATGTTGTTGTTGTTTTTAAATAGATTTACTTATTTATTTTAGAGAGAGAGGGACAGCATGAGTGTTAGGGGCAGAGAGAGAGGAAGAGAGAATCTCAAGCAGACTCCTCGCTGAACCCCACTTGGGGCTCCATCTCATGACCCTGAGACCACACCTTTAGCCAAAACTAAGAGTCAGATATTTAACTGACAGCGCCACCCAGGTACACCCTTCATATTTCATATTTAAAAAAATACTACCCACTGAAAAAACTACTCAATATTTGAAGATGCTTTTAACACAGGAGCTACAGTATTGTTGTTGTTGTTGTTGTTGTTGTTGTTGATTTTATGCCCCTTTTCTTCCTTCGTGTAATCAAAGATATTTTGACTTTAAGTTCATTGAAATCACTGGACATGCTCTTCATGATGGCCATGTTTCTACAAAGTATTTTGCAGATGAATATGTCAAAAATGTATGTTTGAACACAGCCCTCTCTGTATTTGGTTTTGACTTAAGTTCCAGTTACACTAATTACTGAGGCAGAACTGGGATTTCCTTTTCTCATTATTAAAGCACACAACCCCAATCATAATGGGTTACATTCTCCTGTCACCAAGACACTGATTCTCAATTGCTTAATGCCTTGGTCAGAGCTTATTAGCCTCTTGTGAGTGGCTGCTGGGCTAGCAGAGGCTGCAGAGAGGGAGAGGTTGCCAGAGGGCTTGACCTGCCTCCCAAAATGAGGGAATGAATAATGTCATTCCAGGTGTTTATAGAAAGAAAGAAAGAAAGAAAGAAAGAAAGAAAGAAAGAAAGAAAGAAAGAAAGAAAAGAAGAAGAAAGAAGAAGAAGAAAGAAAGAAAGAAAGACAGAAAGAAAGAAAGAGAAAGAAAGGAGACAAAGCAAAGAAGAATCACATTATTATTGCAATGTTCCCAAACACCAGAGTCTCATTATGATAATGCAGTTTTTCTCCATCTGCATTTAAAATTTCACCTGAAAAACCCTTTATGCTTTCTTCCATTTAAAGTTTAAGTTAAAACAGAATCTGGCCAATGTCCATCAACATGAAGGAGGCAGCCTGGGAAAATGAGCATTCTCCCCAAGAAAGAGGTACTGCTTGCTGCCTTGCATGTTAAGAGGGAGATAGAGGCAGCAGGATTCTAGCAATTTTCAGGAAACTAGTCTTTGTGATGCCTGTAAAGAGGTTCCACAGATATTTATTGAGCAGCCTTGGGTGTCAGGCTCCTTACTAGACACTGGGAAAATTGAGTGTTTGTAAAATGGATGGAGTCCCTGATCTCAGGAGTGTCCTGGGGTCTGCCTTGCGCCTGGTCACCTCTTTCTCCAAGCCCGTGTTCCATCACGTTGGGAGTTTGAAACCAGCCATGGCAGGTGGGTTTCTACCACCAAAATCAGCAAATACTAGGAGTCAGGTTTTCTTTCCTACATTCAGAGAGCTGGTTGTTAAGCTCTCCCTGCACACCACTATTTACATTCTCCTGGAGGCCAGAGGGGAAACAAAGAATAAGTAGTAAGTCACATGGTAATTATACTCAGAAGATGAACAAAGCATGGTAGGGGATGGATGGAGGGATGGCTGGGAATGCCTGAAATATTCTACCTTCTGCTTGTTTTAGGCATTAGTAGATAAAGTCCTGGAGAAGGGGAGCCTGGAGCTTGTCCGTGCAGTTCTGTGATTTTTTACAAGTTTTACCATTTCTGAACCTCCCTTTTCTCATTTATGACATAACTGGATTGAACCAGATGCTCCCTAAGATTGCTCTCTGCTCTGCGATTCTCTCCTGATTTTTTTAATTTTTATTTTTATTTATTTATGATAGTTAGAGAGAGAGAGAGAGAGAGAGAGATGCAGAGACACAGGCAGAGGGAGAAGCAGGCTCCATGCACCGGGAGCCTGATGTGGGATTCGATCCTGGGTCTCCAGGATCGGGCCCCGGGCCAAAGGCAGGCGCCAAACCGCTGCGCCACCCAGGGATCCCTCTCCTGATTTTTTTAAGCTGAAGGCCTCAGTGGAACTTCTCTGGCTAAGCAAAAAAAGTTCTATGGGGCAGAAACAAATAATATTTAGAAAAAAAAATCATCACCAGATTCACTACAGGCCTCCAGATATCTAAAGGTATTTATGAAAGAAACAGGGTCTCAGGGATCAAGAGGAATCAGGTGCAATTTCTACATGACCCAGATTACAGAGAAAAAAGGGGGCCTAGACTTTCTGGAAGTGTTATCTAGAAGACTTTGACAGAAGAAAGGCCTGCCTGTGTCTTTACAGCAGGGAACCAAATTCCCTTGAAAAATATATATTTTTTCACATCATTGTGCCCTAGTGATGAATAAAGCAGGGCCCCAGGATGCTCCAAAGTTTCCAAATTGCGCTGCGGCCCCTGCTCCCTTTCCAGCATGGCCCAGCAAGCAGAGGAGAGAGACCACAGTGCTAATGGAACACGTCCTCCTTACCAGTGACCGGCTTCCTAGGGTCTGAAAGGCATCTCCCTCCCTCTGCAGGTGAGTGCCCCACAGCAGGGAAGGTGGCTCTCCGCCTTGCAGACCAGACTGCGGGAAGGGATATGGTGCAGAGAGCCGGGACCCCGAGCTTAAAACTCACAAATTCAAGTTACCTTCTGCCACTGTCTGTGATGTTTTAGTAATTCAGTTAAGTCTTTTGAGGCTTGGATGTGTTTTTTTCTTTTTTTCCATCCATAAAATGAGAAGAAGCCTCATTGTCTCCTAGAGCTGCTCAATGGATTAAATGGTGATAAAATATACACTAGTGCTTGTGATAGTGCAAACTGTGTAATTATGAAGTATTATTACTGTGACGTTTCCCCCTAATTAGTAGAATATTCTTTCTTCATAGGGGTTCCCCATTCTGGCTACAAATATATCTGAGCCACTTAGATCAAGTTCTAAAAGGAGAGCGGATGGCCAGTCTTCAATGAGAGGGACGTTTTGTTATGGTTACGTAATGGTAGCACGGGGAGCTGTGGAGACAGGGTAGGGAAATCCGATGAGCCAGGCTCTCCTTAACACCAAAGGGATGTTTCAAAGCTTGGAGTAATTAGAGTGTAGATGCTGAACCACAAATAAACATATTTCCAATGATGAAAATAAGCCCCGTGGATGTCTGGATGCAGTAATTCTTTTCTTTACAACTTTGGAGCACTCTGCTCGCTGAAAAAAAATAAAAAATAAAAGGGTGATAAAAGGAACCATGAATATGAAAACTGCCTTCATTCCCATCTTGATTTTTTTTTTTGTCCAGAAGCTTATTGTAGCCGCACACTGTCCTCTCCAGCATCACTAAAGCTTTTATATGACTTTAAATTTCAAAGCTACAGGTGGCCCACGAGTGCCACACTTCAAAGACAGTTTTGATTAAATGAAACAATATTTGTGTAATACAGACCCTGGATCTTTGAACTTTTCCTGTTCAATTCATCCTACAAAGGTTCAATCAGGAGAGATCAGAAGACAGTGCGCCCTGAGCCATTTCCATCTGTCACTCAAGTTTGTCTTTTCAAATATCTTTTATATCAATCCAGGAACAACAATTTATTTTGAGGATGTAATAATCATAATTCAAAAGCCACTTTCAAAGAGGCAGTGTCCTTTGCTAGCAAGGGTGGCGTAGGCCCACATAAGCACTATTTGAAGTGAAATTTTAAGCCTTGGCAGCCTTGTGATTCCTCGTCATGTTACAACTTGTCTTACTATTGATAACTTGCACTTACTGCCAACAAAAAAATCTAGCCCAAGAGACCCAGCGTTTGGTGAGTCTTTGTATCAGTGACTGGAGCATATTTCACTTCTGAATCTTGTGGTTTTGCCTTCAGTGAAAGAAAAACTGATCCTAACAGTTTTAAACTTGTTAATTCAAGCCATATGTCAGAAACCCAGTCTCCATATGGTGCCATACCACCTTATATTTACAGGGGGCTGCTTTTGAAAACATTATTCTAAAAGCTATATTTGCCCCCAAGTTAATATGTGTCATCCTGTGCTATTGAATACTGTTTTTAAATATCGCAGGCTAGGAAACTGCATGCTGATATAGCAAAAATATACTGGTTATTAAAAACTAATTACTGACTGTTTTATTGGCAAAAATGTGCTAATCACGTCCTTGAGTAGGAAGTGTACTGAAAAGGAGAACGCCTTGCCAATCCTCTCTCGGCAAATATGGCAAAAAGAAAAGAAGAAACAGAGAGAGGAAAATCATAACCTTGTTGATTATAAATAAGACTTGGATGTTTCAGTGCAAAGTGTCCACAGCAGAAGTACAGTCACAACCAAGAGACAAAATCTCTTTCTGGTTTCGGCTCTGAGGAGAAGGTGGAAATGAGGTGAAGACACAAATATCCTAAAAATCCAGAGACCAGCAAGTACCTCCTCCACTCCCTTGCTTTTGCATTGGGGTCTCCAGCCGGCAATCCTACTGACCTGAAATATTAGGAACGATTCTCCTATTGCCTATGGAGTTCACTTTCCCAAACACCTACAAGGAGACTACAGATGGATTAGAGCATAATTATCTTCCAACAGCTTTGTTTGCTCTGCAGAGTCCAAGCAAGCATGGTTTTGATTTGAGAGATGAGCTTTTGAACGCAGTTGGCACTATATAGACAGTCGGTGCGTGTAAAACATATCATTTCTTTCTTTTTTGAGATTTTTTTAAAAAAAGTGTTTTCCTTGTGTCTGTTTCCTAGTGGGCATTTGTATCTCAGTCTTACTTTGGAGACTTGCAAAGTTCACTGGCAGGATTTTTGTCCGTGGAGGACGGCTTGTTCTGCTATGCTGCTCTCGCGGCTGGCTTTGATTCGACTCATTCTACACTGAGTCAGTTCTTCTCTTTTTGTGTTTATTTTTCACTTTTCTCCCCTGTTCCTTCATATCCTTTCTCCTGTGTAACTTCTTACCTTCCTAGATCCTTCTCTTCCTTCCTTCTGTCCGCCCTCCTTCTTTTCTTCCTCCCTCCTTCTATTCTTCCTCCCTCCCTCCCTCTTTCCTTTCTTCCTTCCTCAATCCCTCTTTTCTTTGCTCCTCCCTTCCTCCTTCTTCCTTACCTCCCTCCTCCGCCCACCCTCCCTCCTTCCTTTTTCCTTCCTTCCTTCCTTCCTTCCTTCCTTCCTTCCTTCCTTCCTCACAAATCAAAAAAAATGGTGTGAGGTTTTTCTTTGAAACCTAAGAAATGATTCCAGGACATTTTCTAAATCACAAAACTGAATGATCTAAATCACATAGTTGTTATAAATATTACAATGCATTTAAGACTCTTCCCATGGCAATAAAAAGGTTGTTATAGGCATAGTGTCCAACTGGCCTGTTCGATCAAGAGAGGCATAATTTGAGAGTTCACCCTTTTCCTTAGGCCTCAGCGAACATGCAGGCCAATGCTTCCACTTTAAAAGCAGGACAAGTCTGTAGTGGCATGAGAAACAATGGATGCATTCGAGGGAATGATAGGTTTCATGACTTTAGTAAATCTTCATGGTTTCGGTAAGCCCTCACTTCTAAGAACAAAACTTAGCAGTTTTCTGAAATGAAAAACACTTATATGTGAATGGTCTGACTCAAGGATGGAGAGAAAAAAACATGCATTCAGGATATTCCCAGTTAGTTCGAGTTCCTAGCCAATCAAGCCAGAAGGGCACACAACCCCCTTAACCACTGTGGTGCAGGAAAGGGTGCAGTGAATGGGATGCGTTGCCTCTTACCCTGTGTCCATGCTGGATGGAAAGAACTCAGGCAGCACTCAGTGCAGGATTGATGGAGAAATTTAGTGCTTTTTCTAGACCAGTGGGTAAAACCCAACCCAAATAACCCACGACTTGATATGGTGCTCTGTCATTTGCAGCTGACGTTCAGTTAAACCTGAGAAGTAATAACAAACTATGATTTCTGATAGCCGATTAGCCTGATCTATATCTTATTCTGGGAAAGATGTCTTTTCTAATAATGCTCACTCAAATTTCCTGTCCTATGGAATGAAAGGAATGTTCCCAAATTAGTTCAGTAGTGAAGCTGCTTAAAGCTTAACTCATAACCAAGGGAGAAAACTAACACCTTGCAAATGGAGGTTTCTTAAAGATCTCGAATTCTTTAGTTGTTTTTTGTTTTGTTTTGTTTATTTTTCAGCATTTCCCTCCTTCTTATGTCTCTCACAATACTGATGCTCTGTCTTGCCTCAGAGGCCGTTAGAGAAACTTGTAGATCACTCCCCCGACTTTTTACTTGGTATTATAAGAAAATTCTGGTTCTGATATACATACACTTTCTAAATCCAAAGAGACACTTTCTGATTCATGCACACAATAAATACCACACGAAATTTTGTGAAGCTGAGGGCTCTCAAGTTATAAAAACAAGTAAGCTTTGGTCTTGGAAGAATGAGATGTTTTTGCATGGTTTAAGAATAAAAACATATTACCTTATAGAGCCCTGTAATTGTGCATTCTTGGTATGGTGCTCTCAGGAAACATCTGGTACTGCCACTGAGGATTTATGGAAGACCAACCTGAGCACAATCTAGTATGTGATCGAAGCCCCCACTGTTTCTAGGATGACTCTCCTAGAACTCTACATGGAGGATGGCGGGTGATGGAATTTCTAAGGGAGTCAACTGCTGGACAGCTAGTGAATTCTATTCTAACAAGCTGAGCCACTCAGGACATATTAGGTTAACTGACCATCAGCAATGATTCCACGAGATAAATTATACACCGTGAAAGGCCCCCCAAGGCTGCAGCTTCTGATAAATTATTAATGTCACTGAATCAAAATGATTAAGTTGTAAACAGCATTGTTTTTTTAAACTGAGGCTATTTGAAATAGTCTCCTGGTTTTTTTTTTTTCACATTTATCCTCTGATATTACCACTTCTTTTGTTTACAATAAGACTAATAAAATAATTGAATCTTTAAAACATAAATAAGTAATGACATCATGTTGGAGTAAATAACAAATAACAATCTGACAGTAGTTTCTCCCTCCTCCATATTAATGATAGTTGCCTTTTCAGAATTTTACATTTCCCTATATGTAAGCAAGAACATTTACACATTGTCACTGCCATCTAGGATTTTGTTTTAAAAAATATAGAGTTACAGATTATGGCCTTTTGAAATAATGGCGTGACACTGATACTGTGGAAGGGGACTGATGTTTTACTAGAAACCGGAAGCGGGATACAGAGTGGTAACATTAATCATTTCATTTTCTTAGTCTAAGAAGCACTCTGCATATTTCAAAACTGCAGATTAGAATGTGCTGGTTTGAAATATGCATAATTTAATTTTAAAGAAAATAGAATCAAAGTCCTAAATTACATTTTCATATCAATTGCGTTCGATATATGGAGTCCTAGTCTTTGTTTTCTTTATAAAAGTGAATATAGATGTTTTAAAATTATTTTTTATTGTTCTATTCACCTTGGATAAAGAAATTTACTCTAATTTTTCAATCAAGCTACTACACCGTGTGAAATAAAAATTCTGTGATCAAGGTGCCTGGGTCACTCAGTTGGCTAAGTATCCAACTCCTTTGGCTCAGATCATGATCTCAGGATTGTGGGATCGAGCCCTGAGAATCTGCTTGAGGATTCTCTCTCTCCTTCTCCCTCTGCCCCCTCCTCTGCTTGCACACAGACTCTTTCATTCTCTCTCTAAAATAAATAAATCTTGGTGCACCTGGGTGGCTCACTTGGTTAAGTGTCTGCCTTCAGCTTAGGTCATGAATGAGCCCTACATTGGGCTCTCTGCTTGGTGGGGAGACTTCTTCTCCCTCTTCCTTGCTGCTTTCCCTGCTTGCACTTGCTCTCTCTCTGTGAGATAAATAAATAAAATCTAAAATAATAATAATAAAATAGATCTTTAAAAATCATATATATGTTAAAAACTCTTAAAAATAAAAATTCTGTGAGGAATATGCAGATGCATTGTGGTTACTCAGCAGCCACTCACCCTTACCCAACCTAGGCCTCCTTATAAATGGAACTTTGCTTTGTCAGGCATCTGGATGAGACCACTTGAAGTCAAGGTCAGCAGACCTTCCAGGCCAGCCTAAAGATGAGTCCTGATGAATGATGTGAGTTACCCTAATCTCCTTCCTACTGGCAATGACTGGTTGAAGAGTCAGCATGTGTGCACATATACTCAGTGCAATCAATGAGACCTAAGGGGGAGATCCACTTGGGGGTGGCAGCTGGGGACAGGGGAATGGGATAGGAGATGGATGGGAGGAGAGAAGGTTTCTTTCCTGAATAAAAAGACAAAATCTCTTGAGACAAAAATCCTCCTGTCTGTCTCCTCCTTTTGACCTTAAACGTAAATGTGATGCTGAAGATGTAGCCACTTCTGTGCTTTTGATCCCTGATGGCATCACAAAGCCAAGAAATCTATGCCAGCATCTGCCTCCCACTGGGCTTCTTGTCATGAAGACATAAGCTCCTGGCTTTTTTGGTCACTCTAGTTGGGTTTCTTGTTGCTTGTAGCCAAATGTGGCCTAACTGATATAATTAGTAGGAGATCATGCTCTTTAAAAATGAGACCAACCAGTCTACCAATGTCCAATATTAACTCATGCAATGATATTATAATTGCTTTTCCAGTAAAGTGACTATTTTAAAAGATACTATTTTTGTACAATTTCTCTTCCCTAATAAAAAAAAATGTGTTATTCTGAAATCTGGGGTGATACTTCCTGAGTTAATCCCAATTAGATTTATTAGTAGAAAATGCTTGATATGTCAGAGAAAACAGAACCACAATTATTGCAATGCCTTGGAGGGACAGAAGGGCCTTTGTCAAACTTTCATCAACTTCTATTAACTCATTTGTTTGAACCCAGATGTCTGGATATTCCCCAAGTCTTCATGCCTACTAGAGTAATGCTGTCCTTTAAGAATTAAGGAATGCTCTAACACTTATCCCATATGCTGTAGAAATAGTCTTCTCCCTGACTGTGGTCGGTGATATTGCATTTATCCCAGTGGCCTTGGGGCTGATCTCTGGCTTCTTTTGTTGCTGTTTCCTTCTCTCCCGAGTAATGTTGACCCAGGCATAAAATACAGTTACTTTCCCAGGGCTACATTTATTCTTTCAAAATATACTTTTTAAACTTTCAGCTGTGTGGATAAAGATTCATGTTGCTGAGATCAAATGAAATACTGTCTGGAAGTGCCCAGCACGAGTGTACACATGAATGTCTTGCTTTTCATAGTAGAATCCTGATTATTTGCACAAACTCTGGCTTGATGGACCTGGATTTCAGTCCCTGCTCCAGTCCTTTATGACCCTTGACAGTATATTTGGTCTCTCTGAACCTTAATAAAATGGGACCATAGTACCAGCTAACACTTACAGTAGCCGAAAGGACAAAATGCAATACTGCAAAAAAAAAACTACCTGGCAAATACACTATTATTATTATGGTTTTGACTTTTCTACCCCCTCCAGCCTCTCTCTAGCAGATGCATGCCTGATATCACTCCTTCCTTTCATCTTGTTCATTAGCCCATGGATATCAAATAGCGGTTACAGTGCAAACTTACCCTAGAATTCATGTAATCCATGATGGTGTCTATGATTTATTTCATTAAAACAGAACCTTGCTAGGTATTGAGGATCTTATTTGATTTTTGTTTTGTTTTGATGTGCGGACTACACATTGCTTTTGATGTCCTTAGTGCTTTTATGGGCTCATTTGATGGGAGTTTGTATTTGATCTGGGGCTTTTACTTTCCTGAATCTCAAATATGTTTGCACAGAAAGAAACATTTATACTCTTTACGAATCCTCTCGCAAAACAACAGAATTCACAAGCACACCAAGATGGTCTGTTTTGAGTTCAAAATTAGCTTATTCTCTTAGACTCTTCAGAAACTGGAAGATTCAATGGCCTTCAGTAAACTCCAGTTTTTGTCCTTTAGCTAAAAAGGGAACATTCTAAATATAATGAGTTCCTTCTGGGAGAGTTTTATTCATTGTGCTATACTCAAGTCAAAAACAACTGTCCGAAAGGTTTTGATGGTTCAACACATTCCTCCTGCTCATTTGGGTAAGGCCAACGAGCTCATTTGAAGATCAATTAGTTTATATCAGTGGAGTAACACACATATTCCTAGGTGCCTTCACAGAGAATATTTTAATACGAATGCTTTATTTTTGTTTTCTTTTCAAAAAAAAAAAGAAAAGAAAATGCCATTCTCTACATAGGAAAGGTGACATTTTTGAAAATCATTGACATTTTTCTGTATCCTGGGCTATTTCAAGCAGTGACATTATTAAATTAATTCAGCAGAAGTAGAAAAGTTGCCCACAGAGTATTCAGCCAAAGAGAAAGTCCAAATGTGTAAATATGATCAACTGCTGAAGAATTCACATATTTAGAATTACCCTTAATTTCCTGACATTGAACCTCCTTTTATCGAGTTGATAAGACCAAGCAATAGGATTGGATGTAAATGTATGCATCATGTTTTAGCTCCGTTATTTCTGTTCATATGAACAATAGTTTGTATGTAAAAATATTAGTAAAAAAGTATCAGTACACACGCTTAGAACAGCTATATTTCTGAAAAATGTATCTGCAAAATGGAATTTTATATATGAAACTCTATAAACAAATTTGAAGTACTCTGTGAGCTCTAAGATCACAAGAGACTTCTTTGTTATAATCTCAAAAAAGCCAAACTTAGATACTTACATACTCTTCAGTACAAAGGTCATAAAGTGGACTTTGGAGAGAGAGCATAACAATTAATTTCTGTCTATAGTTACTTAACTAAAAATATTTTGAGTTTAACTAGTGTTTAATATATAAACAATCTCTCACTCTCACTCAGTTTGAATGTTAGAGTCTCAGGGATGTACCCCCAAATGAGCACTGACCAGTCAGACCAGTCAGGATGAGCAGCAGCGACAGAGCTGCAGATGTTACTTAGATGCTATATCTTGGGGACATATGAGGTCTAGGGGAAGGGTCAGATTAGTAGGTATTTGGGGAGGATCAGGACAGTGACTATTTATATCCGGAATGAAACTGACTCAGTTCTGTATTTTAACAACCACTACTGCATTTCTCTTGCGTATCAATCCCACATGAGTCCCATATGGTGTCTGTGGTAAATGGAGAGGGACAAAGCTCTTCCATGTGGAGCCATGGATAGGGCAGTTTTACTCCTACAGGTGCGTGATACATCAGCACATAGTGAACACTGTTTGTGTTCCTAGCTAAGATGTAAGAACTGGATTCTGTTGTTTCAAGCAGACTGGCCAGCACAAAAAGGACAAATGATTTCAATTATTCTTGTAAAGAAACCAATTCATTTAAGATGCAGCTGGTGACATAGGCCATGTTAGCCAGTCAGTGGAAGAGCTGGTATATGCCACTCCTGGCAAAGCTCCTCTTCATTCACATTGAGACTTTTAACATAATTAGTGACAAGTGGCTGAACGAAAGGAAATAGGAACTGATCAATAATATTTAAAATATGGATTTATGTCCAGTATCAGTAATGTTGAACTACATTCTGAGTGTGTCCCGTATTTTAGGTAATATAGAAAGACATGTTGTAGTTAGGGAGACATTTAAAAACATTGTCCGTAATCATCATCACTGACTCAAGCTTTTAAAAAGCTAAGTTTTAGAAACTCTAGTGCATAGAACTTGGTTAATTTCCTTTTTTAATTGCTCCACATGAACCTTCCAAGGTCCCCTTTTGTTTAAATTATACTTTTTCATATGCTATAAGAAGCATCCATGTTCATGAGTATACATGAATCTATCACCCAAGGCAACTAATGTTACCAATAATTTACATATGTCTAAATCTCAGGCTTAAAAATTTTTCTACTTGGTATATGGGTATATGTTTATAATAAACATGATATAGCAATACAATAGTATTCTCCTTTTTGTTCTCCGAGGCCCCTTTTTTTTAATTTGCAGTAATATCAAACCATCCATTTACAAATGTTCTGGTCTTCCATTAGCTGTTATTAAGTAGATATGTCTTTGGGATCATATAGTTGTTGGTATTCACTTTGGTGGATTCAGGAAGGGACAAACCAAGAGAAGTGTATCACACAACTTCAGCTGGAAGGAACATCTGAGCATGGCACACCTGAACACTTAAGGGGGGAAAGGGAGACACTCTTCATTTGTTTTTGAAGAGAATTTGTTGGAAAATTAGTGAACAAATAAATAGTCATCATAAATCAAAGGTATTAATCACTTAGACCTTCAGCCTAGGAAACAAAGTTTTTCTTTTTATAATACCCTCCCCTGAAGTAAATTTACCAGTGAATCCTAAAGATTTAGTACAATGACTATACTTCATGGTTGCTTTATTCTTTTCTAGAATTTGGCAATATTTCCAATCTTCATGGTGAAACCCAATAATTCCTACAGCAATTTTGGGGGCTGAATGTTTATGAAAATTAGCCCTGGCTGTCTGAATTTAAGGCAGTGCAAATTTTAGAACATATTGTTACAGAATTTTCATCCAAAATACTGTCATTTTAGTACACATGTGTGTGCAAAGACACGTAAGTGCATATATATGTATATGCCTTAAGATATAGTCCACCCATTGCCAATGTATTGAAGCATATTAAAGAGGCCAGGAACCATATCTGTTCTACTTATTATTTTTTCCTCAGTAAATATTTAGCAGAGTAAATGGCACATTCTAGATGCCTACTACATATTTATTTATTGAATGAATGAATGACTATATATTTATTGAGTGAACAAATGAATGAATTAATACATAAAACTGCTTTGTTGATAAACTGTCTTGAGGCATATGCGTATCTTGTTTTTTCTTTCTTTCTTTCTTTCTTTCTTTCTTTCTTTCTTTCATTCATTCTTTTTTTTTTCATATGTGTATCTTGTATACAGTTCTGAGCTTCCAAAAGCTTGGCTGCAAGGTCCCATTTCTTACTCAACAATCCTCAGTCTCCCAAATGTTTCTGTTATCTGCAGTGACATCTCTGAAGGGCCATGCAGCCAAAGCTGGGAGACTGATTCTGTAATGCAGAGATGTCAGAGCCATTCCCAGTACCCATGGCAGGACTTTTTCCCTCTAAGGCACTTATAGTTGTTTTTTTTTTTCATTCTTTAAAAGAAGTTCCTAGGGACAATTTTCCAATTTGGGGTATTACTGTATTTTCCATCAGTGTATAAATATATCTACCACATATTTACCACAATGTCCAGTCTTTAAAAGAAAACATAAAACCTCTCCCTAGAATCTAGACTTTTTCTCCCAGCTATAACTTCATGTTTCTGATATTGTCCAGGTTAAAAAAAAAATATATATATATATATATAAAACACAACTGAGCACAAGTTGTCTTTATTTGTCTTCTCTGTTTTCTTATCTCTTATTCTCTTTTTAATCCATTCTGCTCACTGTTCTGTCCCTACTCCACCAAACTCCCCTCACCAGGGGGCATCAGTGAGCCCCTGTCCCACACCAGTGACACTTTCTAATTTTTATTTTCTTTGACGACCTCAGCCACAGTTGACTTATTGGGCCCACCCCCTGTCTTCACTTGCATCATGATGCAATGTGACATTCCTGGTTTTCCTCCTGCTACTCTTTTAATGCTTTCTTCCTCCCCAATGGATCCCATTTTGTTGAGAAGCTATGCTTTGCATCGTAGGGAATCCAAGCAGTTCCACAAGTGTATATTTCTTCTAAATAACTTCCAAACTTAAAATTCCTAAATTCTTTCTTAACTCTCCAAAGTCATATATCCGACTATATGGTTGAAATATCTACTCTGATGTTTGCATCACAAACTTTATATGTACCAAGGAAAGATCTTGAACCTTATTCCCCAGTGCATTCCTCCCCAAAACCTCCCCACCTAACAATTAAGTGCACCACTCATAGGGAAGTCTTCATATGCTTCATAAGCTGGAGCCCCCATATCATTTATGATCCTTTCCTTACCTACATTTATCCACATGGAACTCTTAGCAATCTTTTGGAATGTATCTTCAGGATATAGCCTGAGCTTATGTTTCATCAACCCCATTTCTACCACATACATTTAAGGTGTTATTTCTTGCCTCAATAATAGCCAATAACCTTGTAACTGACTCCTTTGCTTTTCTTTTTTTGCTCCTCTATAATTCATCTCCCTCAGTAAAGTCAGAAGGATTTTTTACATTCATGACTCATTCTCTTACTTAATACTTCCTGCGTCTCACCATCATACTTTGAAGTATGACCAAACTCTTGTGCAGAGCTTACAAGTTCCACAGACCTGGATTCTGACTCATTCTTCTTCATCTCCTGCAACAACTTTACCTCCTACACCCCAACCCGAGTGCAACCTTCACTCCACAGTGTTCTTGCTGCCTTTGAACACACCCCTATTTTTCTTCCAGTCTTTGGGCCTTGGAACCAGCTGTTCTCTTTTCTTGGAAAAATATTTTTCCAGGTATTTCAAGGGATTATTCATTTTTGTCATTCAAGATTGAGCTTAAATGGCATTTTCTCTGTTCCTTGTCCGAAGATCAGCCACATAATTGAAGCTGATAGACCCACACCAGAAAAAAAAATGTCTTTATAACACATCGAGTTGCTTTCCTTTAACATTTCCCAATATATGACACTATCTTCTTTATTTTTTGCTCATTTGTCTTCCCCAATGAGGACAATGGTTTGACACAGGGTATGTATTGTATGAATACTTGTTAAAGTGATGGCTGGAACAAGGGAGGAGAGTGTACATTCCATCTAAGAATTTTTAGAGATACAATTTTTAAATTGAAATTATTTCTGAGGTGCGATAGATACACAGTATCAGGCTTCTTCCTCAGCATGGTTATCTTATGTTGGTATTTTGAACAAGATAGCTAACTTCCAGGGGATGCCTATAGATTGCTCTTTGACAGTTGCTCAGGTCCAGCCTACCAGCAGAGTTCCTTAGAATCAGTAGATTTGTGTAAAATTTCACTGACTTTCATATATCTGAGAAGTCCTATTCAGGAAAATCAGCTGCAGCATCAGCATCACCATGACCATACCCAATTTTAATTTTTCCTAGCCACCCAGTTAAGGGATTTTATAGAGTAAACAAGCATGAAATGAATTTTCCATAGTAATTTAGTTATTTAAGGAAGACTCAAGGTCTGGGAACACTTTGAGAAGTGGTGCCAAGTTCTAGACTTCCTCTTTTCCTTTTTCAACATTGATTTTAGTTGGACAAAAATACCAAAGACTATTAATTTGTTACTAAAAACAATTATAACAATTATAATATATAATCATGGTTCTTCCTTGGTAACTCTAGACAGTCTAAGATGGTTTATCAGTGTTGAGCATCCTGATAATAAATTGTCACAGCTCATTGAATGATGCTGGCTCATCTTTCGAGCCAGACGTGGCTTCATTACTAGCCCATTTTTTCTAATATAGAAAATTAGAACTTGGGAATTGTACAAGAATTATTTATATTAAATCATCTGTGAAGAACTGGAGGGTGGGTCTTATCTACCATCATTAGAATTCAAATGCTATGTAAAGCATCAATTTTAGATTATTTGGATCTGGCACTAACCTGCCTCTATGAATACCCTAGAACGAACTTCCTGACCATGCATTTTACATATTTCTATCATGAAACATTTCTATTTAGGGCTAGCTCCCCCCTCAAGTTCTTCTAAATATAAGGCCATGTTCTCTTCTTAGTAAAATGGAAGAAAGATCCAATGTTCACTGTCAAGTCTACTAGAGAATTAAAAGGTGAGAGATATTCTGATGACCAAGTCCATTTTCTTTAAATGAGAGAAGAAATAGACAAGTCAAAACCTGAATAGTATTAATAAATTATTTGAAAATATATGTATTAGGAGAGAGATAATTAATTATATAAATATAAAAAGGGACAAGTGTAGCCAGCAGGTTAATAATGAATATTTCAGAAGCTAGTGCTTAAAAAATATGTTTCTTAATTATGTTAATTTACAGATTTCTGAAAGAGAGGGTGTTAATGGGATAAAATAATTTCAATACGTAATATAAAGATGAAGCAAAATGAATCATGAGCAAAAAATAAGAGCAGATGACATACAAATAGGTTGTAAACATTATGGTCTCTTTTCTCATACATATACACTGATATAAAATGTTCTCTTTGTCACTTTAGATTTTAGAAATTGAAATTTAATGAAGTCTTTGACAAGAAAAGATAAATTCTAATAGCTTCTAGGATTTTTTTTAAATATTTACCTCAAAAAACTAGACTTCTTATAAGAGAATACTTGGTAGCCAAAAATAAGATCAGATTTTGCCTACAAAGCAAATAAACAAAGAGCTCTTTAACATTCAAGGAATTCAGGATCGGAGAAATCCATTCTGGGATGGAATCTATTTTACTGAAACTTTGACATCTATTTTCATATTTCCTTAAAAGGTATAGTCAAAGTATTAATATCAGTGATTGTCTATGGATTTGAATTGTGATTGGGCACCACAATTTGCTTCCATCCGACCTTTTGAGAGATTCTATTCCTTTTCATTCAAATGAAAATCACAGAATAATAGAGTTAAATTCAAGTTTGGAAATCACTGAAGATGCTAAATTCCAGGCCTTTTATTGTCCTTCAGTGAGATAGGCCAGTTCAAACTTACTGCAAATTATAAAAAAAAAAAAAAAAGAGAGAGAGAGAGAGAGAAAGTTTGGAACTCTGTTCAAGGGTGACTTGAGTCATGCTGACTCACTAGTCCAGGTCAACGAGAAGCTTGTGTCTTGGGCTACATGGGCATGCTTGTGGCTCATCTGCCAAAAGAAGCTCCTGTGCTGAGTGCCTAATGGGTGCCCTTCCTCTTACTTTTCTATCTGTACCATTTCTCTGAAGACATTCAAAAAAAGCATCACATTCTCTCAATAGAGAAAGAATTACAGATTAGAGATTAGCGATTTGAAAACACTCCTGCAGGCATTGAGCAATAAAGGAGAAAACCAATCCTACATATCTTATTTGCAGTGAGATATTCTCTAAGAAATAGACACTGTAGTCTTGGAAAGGTCAATTCCAACAAATACCAGGGCTCAACTGCTGAACTGCCTCACATTTCAATTAAATATTTTTCTGGTGGTGTTGGGAGGTAATTCCATTTATTTACTCCATGTAAAAGAATTTACCCAGCAGGTTTTCCTGGAGGTGGTCTGGCCAAGTCAATTTTCTAAATATAAAGAAATATAAGAGTGTAACAAATCTTGTTGGTTGCGAGGCTCTCCATGGAGCTCTTGCCTTTTTCTTCCTAAGAAAGCATTAATTTGACTGGGGGGGGGGGGGGTCTCTGTCTTTTTCCTATAACCACAGGCTTTCCCGGGCCAGTCGCTGAAGTCTCATGTCCCTTCAATGTGCTTAGTTTTGGAACAGGTGTGGCATAACTCAGAATGAGGTATGAGGGAGTCTCCACTGAATTATTTTTGAGGAAGGATTCCTTCTTATAAAAGCGAGAGTGAGGAAGACATTTATCTGCTTCCCTTGGACACTGTCACGCCTGGATGTCACATCCAGGTTGACACAGCCATTTTTTACTGTGAGGGCAGCCAGCTGGAGAATGGAGCTGAAATGCCAGCGAGGGTAGAGAGCAATGACAGAAGGAATGCTGGCTCTCCGTGACATCACTGAGGCCCTGCTGTCACTCGCCCTTTCACTGTGATGCCCGAGGCTTCCCATTACACAAGATAATGCCATTTTCTTCATTGTTTAAGACAGCTAATTGTGAGTTTTCTGCTGTTTTGTAGAGAGTCCTAAGGGATATACAAAGAATATAGAAGTGGCCTTTTTCTCTGATATTTTTAAAATATGGTGACCCCTATCAAGGACTTCATACTTCCATCACTAAAGATGATGCTAAGAATATATAGTTGGCTAGATTACTATCCTCAGTGATGGAATATTCAAAATCTAATCAGTTTTCAGTTCAAGGAAATAACCGCTAATAAAAAAAAATACTTTTGGATCATTTCATGAGCTAGAGTACTTTATTCCATATGGCATCCTGCACGTCCATATGGCTTCAGGAATTAGAGAGGTATATTTGTCAAAATATTCAATCAATTGCAGCCCTTAAAGTTGATAATGTTATGTGTTTGGAGCATACACCATCTCTTGAATATGGGGGAAAGTCAAAGGAGCAAATGCCAGCCAAAGGAAAATCATAGTGAGTTTATATTCAGCAGAGAGAGAAAAGAAAGAAAAGAGCCCCGCACTGCTGTAATTTAATCTAAATCATGTGAACGATATTGACTCAATGCTGCAATAACCTACTCACGGGTAAAAGCAATGTGTAATAAGGTTTATTCAAATAAGAATGGGGCAGGAAATTCTGATTATTTTACATTTCAATTGGCATAATTTCAGAATTTCAACCATATATAAAGCAGTTACCTTGGAGAAAAAGACTGGTAATAAGCAAACTTAAACACCTTTAAAATATTTCAGTTTTTTTTTTTTTAATTCTTCTGTACCACTGATCTTCCCAACCCTACTTCAAAGACTGTTCTTAACCCCTTCTGGCATTGGCTGCCTGTAAACTGTTTCAGTTGTAGCTGATTTGTGAATTCTTCTGCAAATTGGGCTTTCCCGATCAAGGGCTCAGGGAGAGTCGGCTGCCTGTGTGAAATGCACCACACCACCGACACTGTCCATTTTTACATCCCATCGTCTGCATCTGGCAGCTCTGAGAGTGAGTGGGGTAGGCCGCTCAGCAGGGCAGGCATAGCTTCCTGGGCAACAGGTTTTTTTGCAGGGTGAAAAAGACAAGCAAAGGAAAAGGGTAAAAAATGATTACGAGCTGAAGCTGTACTTCAGTGAAATTCTCCCAAGAGAGAAAAGGCACAACATGTAAGAGTCCAGTGCTATGTAGAAAAGAAAGCTACCCAAGAACAAGATCAGTTCCCCTGGAAAAAAAAAAAAAAGACTCAAATACATCAGTTAAGAGGCAGAGAAGTCTGTAAGGGCCACAAGGCACAAAGAGACCAATTTTGAAATCCATTTCATTTTAAATTAACTGCTCTTAGAACCGGATACAGAATAGAACCAGAACAAGTTAGGTGAGTAGATGCAATGTTGTGTGTGTGTCTGTGTGTGTGTGGATATATATACAAAGGAACTTCGACATGACTCAATTCAAAATACTTTTCGCTTTATCAGAGAATTATCCTCCAGATATTGTAGTGAAACTGGAATACCACAAGCATGATCTAATTCCCTTCATTTTGGCTCATTTTTAGCACTTGTCAATCATCAGAACCCCAGCAGTGCCCACCTCTGGGGTTCACCTTACAAATTGGCAAGATAGTGCCTTTCAAACAACACAATGAAACTCCAAAGCTTGAGCTACAGCAGGCATGAACCTATTAAAAAAACGAACAACAAGCCAAGGTCTATTGAGCCTAATGAGGTGGCCTATGACATCAGGACTGATAGTGCTCTCTCTTCCCCAAGTTTTGTCTAAACTCTTTGATATGTGCAGATCACATCTGAACACAGTTGGCCTGTCACAAGCTCATATGATGTGAACGCCTAGAAAACAGTGCCTCCCTGCACCCATCAAGGCCCTGCTGTCCCTCTGGCACTGAGACATGGATACAGGCATGGACTGAAGGCACCATGGGGTTCAGCCCCATTGTGGGGGGGAGGGGGTCTGTCCCAGGCCTCCCTTCTCTGTGGAGACTTCCCTGACTTCCTCAGATCCCACTGGTTCTTTCTTTTGGAAACCTCTAGCTCTGAGTAATTTAGTGTTTAGTTACATTCTTCAAGTCTCTTTCTCCTCCCTCATCTCTCTGAACAGTTGCAAATTCCTTGAAGAAGGAGCCATGACTATTTTTCTCTTAGTTGCTTATCTTCAGTGTTCAGTGTGGTGTTGAGGATTTGTGAAGATGGTTAATTTGGGTGTGAAGAAAGAGAGCATTTCTAAAGCATGAGAGAAATCCTGCCCCTTGGGGTTTGGTGGGAGCATGGGCTGGGGATGAGACATAATGACATGAAATTAAACCACAATGACACCAGTCTGACTATACTCAGGGGGTGGCTCGAAGAGAATAGAATCAGCAAGAATTTGGAAACAGAAAAATCTGGGTTCAAAGCTTGATTTTAGAATTTATGACCTTGTAAAATTGGGCAAATAATCTGTTTTTTCATGAGGAAAACTGGAATAATATGAATTTCTTGCGTCTTTTGTGGGGGCTTAAGGTAAGCAGGGTAAACTCATTAGGTAGGATCTAACAAGAGCAGTCATTCCCATTACTTCCTTCCTGCACTAGTAACCAGTGAACTTTTTTCCTGAACTTTTCCCTGGAGCTAATTTTTTCTTTCTTTTTAAAGATTTTATTTATTTGTTTTGGAGAGATAGGAAAAACAGAGGAAGGGGGAGAAGGAGAAGTAGGCTGCCTACTGAGTTGGGAGCCTAATGGGGGCTCGATCCCAGTATCCTGTGATCATGACCTGAGCTGAAAGAAGACACTTAACCGACTGAGCCACCCAGGTGCCCCACCCTGGAGCTAGTTCCTGCTACCCTTGATGTTAGCTTTCTTGAGAAAATCCATAAGGAAATTCCTGTGAGGAAAGTCTAGGAATTCAAAAGCCTAGAGGGAACTGAATTACTGTGGATGATTAGTCCAAAGCTCCCTACTTATTAGATATATGGCCAGCAATTAGCACTCCTAGTCATGTGTAAACACACACACATACACACAGGCACACACACTAAATTTCAATATAAACTTGTATCTATATAAGTAACCATAAACTACTGTGTTAGTTTTTCATTGCTGTCACAACAATTACCACAAACTTGAACGATGTGACACAATGGATTATTATCTTACAGTTCTGTTCACATGGGTCTCACAAAGCTAAAATCAAGGTGTTGGCAGGGAGGCGAGTTCCTTTCCGGAAGGTAAGGGGAGAAAGCATTCCTTGACTTTTCCGGCTTCTAGAGACTTCCAACAGTCCTAGGCTCATGGCTTCCACCTCCTTAAAGGCAGCAGTGGTGGCCTAAGTCCTTCTCACTTTGCTCTGTTTCTGCTTCTTCCACTATGGCCAGGAAAGGTCTACTTTTAAGGATCCATATGGTTATATTGGCCCATCTGGAGAAACCAAAATAAGTTCCATATCTTAAAGTTGTTAACCTTACACCTACAAAGTCCCTTTTGCCCATATAACATATTCACAGACTTGCAAGGTGAGGGCATGGACATTTTTTGGGGTGGGAGGGATTATTCTGCGTACCACAATTAGGAGGCATGCATTTCAAACCTCAGGGGTGCAGAATGCATATACAACTGAGAATTTCTAAGCTACCTCCATCTATAAAACCAATCCATCTCTTCTGCAAACTTCCAACACATCAAAACCCTTCTCAGGCTAGTGTGTCTGGACTCCTGCCTCCTCTAGACCTCATTGCAATCTTGAGAAGTCTCTAAACAAGTACTATAAAAACAAAACTCTCTGGGTCTCCTATTTCTATCTGAACCACCATCTTCTCTGTAGGACCTACCTTGGCCTCTGGTTGCTCAAACTGGGGTCTTGTGAGTTTACATTTCCTGAAAGCTTCAGGATGTGCAGAACTATTGGAGACCTGACCCACTCCCTATACTTCCCACCCAAGGTACCCACACTGTCGATCTGATGTCTCCAGGACAAGAAGGAGTCCAGGGAGAATATAATTCTATTTTTGGGATGTTGCCATCCTATTTCTCATTGTGGGGTTATTCTTGCCCTGATCCTTCTCCTGTTCCTGCACATGCTCATCTTTTTTCTGATCTCTTCATGCTACACACTAGTGCCCTGCTGGAAGATCATCTGCTCTGTAGCCCTCGGCCCATGGAGGCTCCAGCATCAGCATGTCCTGCATGCTCTACTAAACTCTTACTCTTCATGTTGGGACAGGAATAGGTTTTGACCTAATTTGATCCCATTGCAAGGAATCCTGAGCTTGGATGGGAGTCCTGGGGAAGAGATGCTTTCATTCCCCATTTGTCTCGTCATACTGCAGGAAAGGTGAGGCTGGTGCCATCAGTGGCCGCCACTCAGGCCCTGGGATGAAGCCAACACAACAGGCCCAGAGAAAACATACAGAAAAGGTAGACCTATTGGCATCGATTTACATTCAAATTCCAACAATTTCTGAAGCCATAAACTTGTCAGTTATATGTTACAAAATCTTAACAACTGTGTTCGTTTTAACTGGATTACTCCTCACTTACTTTTTCTTTCTTGAAAATGTCAGTAATGCCTTCTCTCGCTGGGCCCCGTGTCTTCCTAAATAATATTATGCTGGATTATTGTCTTGTATAATATAGTTTGGGCTGATACAGCTGCTCTAACATTTATTTATTTATTTATTTATTTATTTATTTATTTATTTATTTTGAAAAATAATAACACTGGTTAAACTGAGAGGGTGGATGATTAGGCCACATTCCTCTAAATGAAAACAACTGATGAAATCTGCAAGTCATTTTTTCCTACTTTGGAACTACTTGTGTATTTGCCTGGTTTTAAACATATGAATACTATAGACATTCACGTTTCACATTATGATTTTGTTCTGAAAATAAGAAGAAAAATACTTTTCTTAATATTTTCCAAGAAGATATCTTTGTATTTGAAGCCCTGTGTTTGCTAATTAACTTGAAAAATATATTTTCTTGAGAGGTAATTATATGTCTCTTCCTACAGTGACTCTTTTCAGAATGAAATGAATATTTTTCCTCAAGTTTGGCCAAGATAAGTACTGATTTGATGAAACAATTAGCATTTCATTTATTTGTCCCAACTTCTTTTTCAGAAATGAAGTAGATGGTATTAAGGGGTATATTGTGTTTTTTACAAAAATCTATCTGACCATTCATATGCCCAATGGAAGCTCTGTTTTTCTTTCCAATTGCCTAGCTTGCTATTCAACCGTGAGGTCTAATATTTTCCATTGAGGTGAAATTCAAATAATCCAAAGTAATTATTTAAAGTGTACACCCCAAAAGAAAACGCTATGCCCATTAAGTAGTCATTCCCAATTCCCCACTAATCCCAGGCCCTGGAAGACACCTCCTTGCTTTCTGTTTCTGTGGATTTACCTATTCTGGATATTTCATATAAATGGAATCAAACAATATTAACTGTTTGCATCTGGCTTCTTTTACTTAGCATGATATTTTTGAAATTCATCCACACTGTAGCAGGTATCACTATACCTTATTACACATATATGCCATAATCCATTTATCCTTTCACTCACTCATGGGCATTTGAATTTTTCCAATCTGTTGGCTATTGTGAATAGCACTGTTCAATTTTTTGCACGGATACCTGTTTTAAAATCTTTTGGGTACCTTTCTAGGAGTAGAATCACTGGGTAATCTGGTGATTCTATTTGACCTTTTGAAGAATCAAGAAATTATATGCCACAGTGGCTGCACTATTTCCATCCCCGCCAGAAATGTGTGTTCTAATTTCTTCATATCACTAGATTTGCTAAATTTGTTAATTCTAGTAAATTAAAAAAAATTCTTTGGGACTTTCCATAAGTAGGATCATGCCATCTGCAAATAGAAATAATTTTTCCTTCAACACTTGGATGCCTTTTATTATTATTTTTCTTGTCTAAATTCTCTGGGTAGAAGAACTTCCAGTATAATGTTGAATAGCAGTGATAAAGGGGAGCATCCTTGCCTTATTCCTTAATTTGGGGGTGGGGGGATCTTTCAATCTTTCACCATTGAGTTTGGTGTTTGCTAGGCTTTTATAAATATCCTATATCATGTCGATTAAGCTTTCTTCTATTCCTAATTTTCTGTTTTTATCATGAAACGGTATTGAATTTTGTCAAATGCTTTTTATACATCAATTAGATCATCTTTGATTTTTTTCTTTGTTATGTTATTGTGGTGTGTCACATAAATTGATTTTCTTATGCTTAACAACTCTTACATTGCTGGGATAAACCCCACTTGGTCATGGTGGGTAGTCTTTTCCGTGTGTTTTTGCGTTCAGTTTATTTTTGTTGAGGAGATTTGCATCTATGTTAATTAGAGATGTCAATGATTTTTCTTTTCTTATGGTGCCTTTCTGGCTTTAATAACAGGGTAATGTTGGCCTAAGAGAAAGAATTAGGGAATATGTCCTCCTTCTTGTATTTTTGGGAAACTCTACTTGAGAAGTATTGGTTATAATCCTTTGAGTATTTGGTAGAAGTCATCAGTGAGCCATCTGGTCCTGGATATTTCTTGTTTGGAGGTTTTTGATTACTGACTCAGTCTCTTTACTTGTTAGAAATCTGTTTAGATTTTCTACTCCTTGATTCAGTTTTGATGATTTCTAGGAATTTTTCCATTTTTTCTGTCTATGCTAACTATGTTTGGTGTATAGTTGTCCTTAGTATTCTCTAGTAATTCTTTTCTGTAATATTAGCAGTGATGTTACCTTTTTCATTTCTGATTTTAGTTATTTGCATCTTGTCTCTTTTTTTCTTAGTCAGCCTACCTGAAGGTTTCTTAACTTTTTCAAATCTTTTCAAAGAACAAATATTTGGTTTCATTGGTCCTTTATGTTTTTTTTTCCTGTACTCTATTTCATTTATTTCCACTTTAATCTTAATTATTTCCTTCCTTCTTCTAGAATTGGGTTCAGTTTGCTCTTAGTTTTCTAGATTCTTAAGGTGCAATGTTAGTTTCCTAATTTGAAATCTTTCTTTGTTTTTAATTGTAGGCATTTACAACTATTAATTTCCCTCTGAACACAGGTGCTGCATTTCATAAATTTTCCTGCATCTCAAAGTATTTTCTAATTTTTTTTTGAGACAGCATGAGTGCATGTGTGTTTTCAGTGGCGGGGAGGGGCAGAGGAAGAGGAGAAAGAGTATCTCAAGCAGTCTCTTTGTCCAGGGCAGAGCCTGACAAGGGGCTCGATCCCATGACCCTGATATCATGACCTGGGCTGAAATCAAGAGTCAGACCCTCAGCTGATTGAGCCACCAAGGCACCCCTCTAATTTTCTTTGTGAATTTTTTTGACCTATTTGTTACTTGAGAATGTGCTATTTAATTTTCATACTTGTGAATTTTCCAGATTTCTTTATGCTATGTGATCTTTAATTTATTCCATTGTGATCAAAGAAGACACTTTGTAGGATTTCAATTTCTTAAAAATATTGAGATTGATTTTGTGGCCTAAATATATCCTGGAGAAAGTTCTCTGTGTACTTAAGAAGAGTGTGTTCTGCTGTTGTGTGGAATGTCTGTTTGTGGGTTTATTGGGTCACTCAAGTGCTCTATTTCCTTAGTGATCTTCTGTCTGAATCATCTATCCATTATTGAAAGTGGGATATTAGGGTCCCCACTATTATTATAGGACTATTTCTCCTTCAGTTCTGTCAATGTTTACTTCATGTATTTTCTAGCCTTGTTGTTTGGTGCATCTATGTGTTGTATAATTGTTACGCCTTCTTGATGATAGAGCCTTTAATGTATTACATATTTGGTCATTTATAACAGTATTTGATTTAAAGTCAATTTTATCTGATATTTGTATAGCCACTGTAGCTTTCTTTTCATTATGATTTGCATGGAATATCTCTTATTATTCTTTCACTTTTGACTTATTTGTATCTTTGGATCTAAGGTGATTTTCTCATAGAGACATAATTAGATAGCCCTATTATAACTGGTATATTGAGTCCATTTATATTTAAAGTGAATACTGATAAGGAAGAGCTTACTTCTGTCATTTGGCTACTTTTAAAAATGTCATATATATATATATATATATATATGGTTCCTTGGTCCCTCTAGTAAATACCGCCTAGCTTTCTTTGTGTTTGGTTCTTTGTGTGTGTGTGTGTGTGTGTGTGTATGTGTGTGTGTTTTCCCTTTCTTATTTTCGTTTTCTGTAGATATTTTTTAAAGATTTCAATTTTAGTTAATCTCTACACCCAACATGAGGCTTGAAGTCACAACCCTGAGATCAAGAATCACATGCTCTACTGACTGAGCCAGCCAGGTACTCCTTTTCTGTATATTTTTATATTATTTTTTTAGTAGCTAACCTGGGGATTACAATTAACATCCTAAATTTATAACAATCTCGCTTAAATTGATGTCATCCTAGCTTCGATAGCATACATAAACTCTACTTCTATACAGTTCTCCCCCTCTTCCTTTATGTCACTGTTGTTGTTGTTACACAAATTGTATCTGTATACATTGTATGGCGATTAACATAGATTTAGAATTTTTTTATGATTTGTCTTTTAAATCCTATGGAAAAGAAAAGTAGAGGTACAAATCAAAAATATAATTCTGGCTTTGATATTTACCCATATAATTACCTTTACTGGTGTTCTTTATTTCTTTATATGGCTTTGAGTTATTACTAAGCATCCTTTGATTTAATCCTAAGGGACTCTCTTTTGCTTTCCTTGCAGAGTAGGACTACCAACAACAAACTCCTTCAGCATCTGTTTATCTAAGGATGTCTTAATTTTTCTTTCATTTTTAATTGATAATTTTACTGGGTATTGAATTCTTGGTTGAAAGTATTTTCTTGTACACTTGAAATATGTCCTCCCCATCGCTTTCTGGCCTCCATGGTTTCTGATGGTAGTTGGGTATTAACCTCATTGAGAATTCCTTTTATGTAATCAGTTGCTTCTCATCTGCTTTCAAGATTCCCTCTTTGCCTTTGTCTTTCAATAGCTTGATTAGAATGTATTCACTGTAGGGGTGCATGGGTGGCTCAGTGGGTTGAGTGCCTGATTTGGTTTGGGCTCAGGTCATGATCTCATGGGTCATGGAATCGAGGCTCACATCAGGCTTCCTGCTCTATGGGGAGTCTGCTTGGGGATTCTGTCCCTCTGTCCTCCACCGCTTGTACTTGTGTGCTCCTCTCTATCAAATAAATACATAAATAAATCTTTTTTTAAGAATGTATTCACTATAGATCATAGATCTTTTTTAGTGTATCCACTTGAAGTCCTTTGTCCTACCAGAATCTGCAGATTCATGTCTTTCAACAAGATTGAGAATTTTTCAGCCATTATTCTTCAGCGTACCTTCCACCTCTTCCTCTCTCTTCTGGAACTAACATAATGTGTATGCTGGTAGACTGGTGATGTCTCACAGGTCCTTTAGAACATTTATTTTTCTTCATTTATTTTATTTCTGCTATTCAGTCTTGATCATTTTAATTGCATTATTTTTAAATTTACTGATTCTTTTTCTGCCTGGTCACATCAGCTTTGAAACTCTCTAGTAAATTTTTCATTTCAGTGATTGTGCTTTTCAACTTTTCCTATTTGTTTTCTTTTTCTAATTTATTTATCTTTACTGACATACTCTATTTATTCATACATTATTGTCCTTAACTCCTTCAGTTCTTTGTCCATGGTGTTCTGTAACTCTGATCACACCTGAAACAGTTGATATAACATCTTTGCCTAGCTAGTCCTGTTACTGGGCTTTCACAAGGACAGTTTCAGTCCATTTTTTTTCCTGCCATGAATGGGCCATAGGTTTCTATTTCTTTGTACATCTTGTGATTTTGTTGTTGGTGATGGTACCTGCACATTTTGGGTATTACAATGTGCTAACTCAGAGATCAGATTCTTCCCATGTCCCACTGTTTCCATGTTGTCTCTTTCAGAGAGCAATCACTTATTTGGTGAGTTTTCCAAACCATTTTTACAGAGGCAATATTTTTTGTGTGTGTATCTTTCCAAAATCTGTGTTCCACTGTCACAGTGATCAGCCAGTGACCTAAAGCGATTTCCTTCAGTGACAACAAGCACTGTCCTAGTTTTGTAGCCTGAATCTGGACTGGGCCACTTTTTCAGCACTAAGCTAGGCCACTTAGAACTCTACCTTTGTCTTTATCTTCTAGCACAGATCCCAAAGATCAGCCAGGAGTGCAAGCTTTGTGTTGTCTCTGGTCTTTTCTGTGCAGGAAACCAGTCCTGGGCTCACATATTGGACTCCAATTGCCCAAGTGTTTGCAGTAGCCTTTCAAAATACTTATTCCCCCAAGAATCTTCCTTCTCAGCTTCCTCCTTCCTAAGCTTTTTGGTGTACTTGCCACTTGCCCCAAATGGCCCTAGGTTGAATATGTCTTTAAATGCTTCCAACAGATACCACCTCAGGAAACCAAATGGGAGAGAATCAAAGGCAAATCTTTGTGTTAGTCCCTCAGAGCCATCAGATAGGTCAAAACACACAACCCTAAGTTTTAAAGAGTAAGGTTTATAACTCTCCAGCTCCACCTTGGCAAGCTGCA
Organism: Nyctereutes procyonoides; assembly: GCF_905146905.1. Taxonomy (NCBI): domain Eukaryota; kingdom Metazoa; phylum Chordata; class Mammalia; order Carnivora; family Canidae; genus Nyctereutes; species Nyctereutes procyonoides. The sequence goes on along the minus strand of NW_026575049.1, from coordinate 40,970,226 downwards.
TTAGGAATGCAGGCTGATGTCTCTACAGTCACTGCCAGAGATAGTGGCCAGTAAGCAAAACTGCCAAATTCCTTTTTTACTGAAATTTCCCAGTCTCTTTCTTCAGGATGTACTTCCCTGGTTGCTGCAAATTTCAACTAAAGAGTTCTTAGGAAAGTTGATTCTATCAGTTTTTGTCAATTTAAACATTACTTGAGTGGATGGATCAATGCTTGAAGCTTCTTCTTCCACCATTTGCCATGATATCACTCCTGAGTTTATTCTTTATTATTTTACTCTACAGGATGTGTGTTGGAGAATGACAAATGATATTTATTATCATGGGAAAGATGACCCTTTGGTGGTATAAAGTGTGATAATGCCATGACAGAGGCATGCCAGGTGCTGTGGGAGCCTCTGGGAAAGGACATGACCTGATCAGAGTGATATGTTATAGTACTGAGTCTTGCAGGATAAACAAGTGAGCAGTGGGCTTAGAGGGCTCCAGACAGAGGAAATAGATGGTACAGATTTGTAAAACAGTGTGAAATGCTGAGTGTGACACATATTCTGGTGCAGCCGTAGGATGGGTGAAGCAAGTTTTGACTTGGTTAGATTTTTTTCTGCCAGGGGCAGCCTCGGTGGCTCAGCGGTTTAGTGCCGCCTTCAGCCCAGGGTGTGATCCTGGAGACTGGGGATTGAGTCCCACATCAGGCTCCCTGCATGGAGCCTGCTTCTCCCTCTGCCTGTGTCTCTGCTTCTCTCTCTCTCTCTCTCTCTCTCTCTCTGTCTGTCTCTCATGAATAAATAAATAAAATCTTAAAAAAAGAATCAGTCTTTTAAAAAAAAAGATTTTTTTTTCTGCCAAAAATGTTACCTGGTGGCACTATGGACATTGTCAGGGTAGAGGCAGAAAGAAGGGTCACCAGGCCACTAAACACAAAAATTGGTGAAAATTCCAGCTAAGGCAATTGCATGGGGGTGGAGAGCATGTAAGGATTTTTGCCTTAATTTAAGAGGTTGAATCTGTGTAACCTGGTGACCAATTAAATGTGGCAAAAAAAGGTGTTGTACAAAATAACTCTCAAATTTGTGGCTTGTGTGGCTATCAATAAAAAAAAATGGAAGAAGCCTTATGTTTGGCAAGAGAAAATGATGAGTTCAGTTTTAGGCTTACCATTTCCGAATTTCCCAGGGACATGCAAGTGGACTTGACTTTTCAATTGATTTTTCATTTATTTTACAAATATTTGTCAGTATCAGGGACACAGGAGAAGTGTCTAGATTATGGATATACACATAAGAATCATCTAATACAAAACCTATGTTTTCTAAACTGTTAGCTGATAAGTTTTTGAAACAAAAACAACAAAGAACACTCATGAAAGGTTTGTTTTTTCCCCCAGCCTAAAACCAAAGCAAAGCAAAACAAACCAAAAACTCATTTTTGAAAGGAAAGTTTTTCAGAAGAAATATACATAAAAGGCTGTGAATCGAGAATACATGAGGAACTTATGTGCATCAATAATAAAAATAAAAACAACCAATAAGTGGCCCAAAGATTTAAACAGCTTACCAAAGAAGAGAACAGAGGGGCCAGTAAGCACAGAAAAGAATCTCACCTTCCCTAATTCTAGAAAAGTGCAAACTAAAGGAGATATTGCACCACTTTGTACCCACCAAAATGCTTGCAGTTTAAAAGACTAATAAGGCCATGTATTGATGAAGATGTGAAGCAACTGAAATATCCATATACTATCTGTAGGAATGCAGAATGATATCACTGCTTTGGAAATAAGTTCAACAGTATTGTAGAGGGTTAAATATAGTTCTGCCATATGACCCTGTAACCCTATTCCAGGCATCTACCCAAGATGAATGAAAGTCCATGTCCACACAGGTACTATTATGTCAGTAACAGCAATATTCATAATAGCCCCTAACAACTCGTGATGTTCATCAACAGGTGCTTCACTACTCAGCAAAATAACAAAGTATTGACACATGCAACACCATGGATGAACCTCTACAATAACGTGCAAAATGAAAAACATCAAAGACTATGTGCTTGTCTTAGTCTGTTTGGGCTCCCATAACAAAATACAGTAGCCTGACTGGCTTATAAACACGGAGATTTATTTCTCACAGATCTTGTGCCCAGAAGTCTAAGATCAGGGTGCCATTATGGTTGGGTTCTGGGGAAAGCCCTCTTTAGTGTTGTGGATTGCCCACTTGTCACAGTGTCCTCACATAGTGGAAGGGGCCCGAGAATCCTGTGGAGTTTCTTTTATAAGAATACCAATCTTATTCATGAAAACTCCATCCTGATGACCTATGTACATTCCAAGGGCCCAAACTCCTCATATCGTCATCTTTGGGGTCTAGGATTGGTCAGACCAGAGCAATACCATATATTCCATTTATGTGAACTTCTAGAATAGACAAAACTGTAGTGGCAGAAAGCAGATCAGTGGTGGCCTGGGGCTTGAGGTTAGGAGAGAGACTTGATTGAAATAAGCCATGAGGAGCTCTTTGGTGCCAATGGAATAACTTTATGTCTTGATTGTAGTGGTGGTTATGTGACTGCAAACAACTGCCAAAATTCATCAAATTGTATACTTCATGTGGATAGATTTTATTATGTGTAATTTGTACCTCAATAAAGCTGAAAATAAAGAACTAATCCCAATAATAGAATGAAGTGAATATGAATGCATTTAATAGGGATCTTTATAAATAAGCACTTGTTAAAAATAGTAATTTGTTATCATGTTGACATCAGTTTTGTTCTGCAATATCACTTTGGTCTTTTAGAAGAATATACTTGCCAAAAGAAGTTGTGCTGTCTTAGATAATGTGAGGCAGCCCCACAGCAAACCTTATCTCTACTTAACTTTTTGAGATACTGTTACAGGAATCTCTCTTTTTTGCACCCTCAGTAATGGCTAGGGTCATGAAAATTCTTAACAGCACAGTGCTGTTTCATACCACTTTAAAATAGTAGTATGGACAGCACTTTGTTGTCTTTCCCATCACCTACAAATAGCTGGTGCCATCTCCTGGAAAGAACTGTCCCACTTTGGGTTCTAATTGTAAGCATAACCCTCTTTACAAGAACTCAAATGCATTATTTGAAATGTGGCAGAGCCGTGAGTTTGTACTGTGGCCACTTTATACCTCTGTGATACATTAAAAGGTGTAATCCAACTGAAATGTAAATCACTGTTCTTGAAAACAAATCACAAATGGAGATAACAGGGCTGCAGAGCAGCTTTAGGCTTCGGAGGGCCCACCTATTTCTTTCAGGTCTAAATTGCAGCTACACTGCTATCAAGGGTAATAGGGGGTTGCTGAGGCATGCTGATTACAAGGTGATGGTAAACAATGCTTTTAAACACAGTGCCTGAATAGAGGAACACACAACATTAATCACTCAAATTCAAAGACTCACAGGAGAAAAGAGTGGTTTTCCTATGTGCTATAGCTCTAGCTAAGCCCTGTAGATAGACCACACAAGGATCCCCTGGTAGGACACTTTCTATTTCCTTAGTGATCCTTAGTGATCATCACCAATGTATGTCAAATGCTAATTGCTAGTCCATTGGTAAGAAGAAAAAGCAATGATGAATTTTGTTTTTTTTTATGACCATGATGAGCTATCATTACTTTATTATTATTTTTATTATTATATTCATTACTATTACAATAAATGAGGTTTCAGGATTTTAGGAGTTGAAAGGGAGAGAGGAATTATACAGGTTTCTCTTACTTTGACTTCTCTTTCCTTGGTAGAAGGTGATAAAGATACTGCATGAGATCTTAGGTCCCTTCTGAGATAGAAAGGTACCTGAATGGTTTCCAAGTCCTGGCTCCCATGCTTAGTTAACTGAATGAGTAGCTCTAGCTTGTGAAACTCTAAATTCTGAATGGTAGGACTGAGTTTGCTACAAGCTAGTGTTCAGGCCAGATGGGCATGCAAGTGACTTGAGACAAGAGTCTCCTGGTTGTTTGGCTTGGATTCCTTTTTTGTGCAATTGCTTACGTAATGTTTATACCTCTAGAGAATACCATTTATAGTTTATGTCTTCTATATTTAATCAGGCCAGAGCCAGAGATAATTAGTCCATACCAACTTCAACTTGCTGGATCAACTAACTCACAAGTATGTAGATCAAATCTCTTCCCTTCTCTTGCTAAGAACTTTAAGCAGGTTGTTCTATTACATTACATCCCAGTTCCTTAGTTTAGCATTCAAAGTTGTCAGTGATCTGGTTTCAGCATTGTCTTTCTTAGTATTATCTTCTACTTGCCCTACAAAAGTTCACCCCAACTGACACTGGTTTTCAGTAACTCTGAGTTTTCCTGTTTCATAAATCATGTCTTCCTCTTATGTTCTCATCTAGGAACAACATGAGTTAGATTGCATAATGAAAGGTGAAAATTTCTATTCTGTGACATATCTCTGAAGTCAGAAGTTGTATTTACGAAATAAATTAATATTATCCATATACTTGAAACTACAACTTAATGGATTCTCACAAGTTAACCAGTATTCCCATTCCTAAGTGACATAAATCCCCAAATTAGCATACACCTGAGAGTGGGGGTAGAGAAATTTCTCCTACTGAAACACTGCAATTCTCTACCTCTAACACCTAAGTATCTTATAAATAAGATGGCAACACAGGTCTGTTTTCCTAGGGTGGCCCATGATTAATGCCTGTCACCCATGCATATTTTTAAGTAGACCCCTTTCATCTGCACAAGTGGATTTGAACAACTAATCATACAGACATCCAACTCGTAAGCCTAACAAAATAACACTGTAAAAGTTAGTTACATCTCATTTAAGAAAAATAATATCACAGTTATAAAAACATAATTAAAGGCACTCATCCAAATAAGCCACAGTTAGATACAAGTGATTTCTTTTTTCTATAAGACAGCCAGAGCACCCTCAGCTGTATATAGTGTGGCTTCAGAGATGCTAGGTATGATATGATTCTTATGTGTTAATGTTCAACTGGTTTAGCCCTTCAAAAATAGTTACACAGAATTGCCATTTAATTATTACCAACCCCCACAAACAGTACTACACCATATCTTATTCTGCAACAAAGAATAAAATACATTGGAAGGAAATCTAATTATACCTTATCTCTTAGACCATTTCTCTCCTACAGGTTGCAGACTGTAGGATTCAAACTACAAAATCAAAGCTACTTTAATCATTTCTAGCATGAAGAATGAAATCAACAAAGTTTATATCACAAAGAAAGAAAATGTTCACATATTTAAATTTTTAAAAACACAGGCCACTGATGTTATTCACTAGAATAGTCCTAGAATAGAATACATGTAGGAAATGGTGCTCATCTTAGGGCAGTATTTAAAATCTTATTATATGGCATGCCTGGGTGGCTCAGTGTTTGAGCATCTGCCTTTGGCTCAGGTTATGATCCGGGGATCCTTGGATGGAGTCCCATAGACTACCCCCACTGTCAGGTGTATGCTAATTTGGGGATTTATGTCACTTAGGAATGGGAATACTGGTTAACTTGTGAGAATCCATTAAGTTGTATTTTCAAGTATATGGATAATATTAATTTATTTCGTAAATACAACTTCTGACTTCAGAGATATGTCACAGAAGAGAAATTTTCACCTTTCATTATGCAATCTAACTCATGTTGTTCCTAGATGAGAACATAAGAGGAAGACATGTTTACAAAGTTCAACTCCAAATTTCAGTTGTAATCAAACCTAATAATAAGAATATACTGTCCCTTCATAGTTTCTACATACTATTTAATACAATGCTTTGTGATCATAAAGTTTGCTGGTATATTTATTTGTTTGTTTCACAAAGCTTTAGTAAAAGACATGTAAAAATGTTCTGGAGTGCTTTGTCTAATTGTGACTTTTATCTTCAGAAGCAACCATTTTCCCCTTGTTCATGACCTAAGATCTTTGAAAGTATCAAGTGTGTCTTGTAATGATCAAAGTATTCAAAAATGTACACAAATGAAAGGTAGCTTCTATTTCATTACAGATTCAATTCAATCACAAAGGCAGCTGACAGGACAAATTTGTAACAAATTGGGCAATTCAAGAAGCTATATTAATGAATGCTATGAAACACAGGGATCATTTGTGAATGGAGTTGAAAAATACACCTGTTGTTTCCAGGTAGTGATAATAATCATATTATCTAGGCCATAGGATAAGGCCTGCTTTCTTGGTTCATGCCCGTTAGGAAACAACCCTTCATTGTTACTTCGTATGTGGAGAAGCCTTGCAAATGGTGGGGGCGACAGGAAACAAAGCAGTAGGATTTATTTAGTGCAACCCTATACTCGGACAGGTGCCACTTTTAGACATTTTAATTGATCTCATTTGTTAGTTATACCTGTAAATCACACTGTTATCATCCTTGAACAAGGAATGGAAACCAGAAATTGTCACAGACTAAAGATAGCAGACCAAGTCCCCAAATGGACCAGCCATATAGATTTACTGGCTTAGTTTCACAACAGTACATTAGATTGAAATTGGATATCTGGAAAAATCCAAATTACATGAGGCCTCTTGTTTCTTTATATCACATTGACAGAAAACATGGTTTAATATTCTTCCGTGGCCAAGGCCGCATATCATATATTAAGATGTGTGTGGATGTGTGTGTGCATGTGCGTGAAAGGAACTTTTGAAGTTGTAAAAGGGTCCTCTGTTTTAGTACAGTAGGTAGTACTGTGGTACAGTAAATATAATGCTTATCCAAAGTCTTGTTAGAAAGTACCACTTTGCATCTGGTTACAGTACTCTCCAGTATCTGAATGATGGAAAGATATGAACCAAGAATATCAATGGATTGAGAATAAAGAGGCATTCAAAGGTTGTGGATTTCAAGGGAGTCCCAGCCTGGGTGGTGGTGGGCTGGGGGAGGTCTTGCTTTTCTATGTTCTTTTAATGAATCACTCAGGAATAGATAACCCCCATAGGATCCCTGAATGAGGACTCTGCTGAATTAAATACAACTTCAGCAGAAATCCCATTACCAGAAACATACCAACAACAGTCACTCAGCATAAAAACAAACCTATTCGGTCTTTGAAGCAGCTTTTCTAGGTTTATTGTACTCATCAGTGACAGTGTTGCCTAGACTTTGCATTGTAGATCCATTCCCATGAACATCATCCCAAAGTACTTAGCGTCAGCATCTCTGCTGGCTGGGACTTTGCTTAACTGGAGGCCAAGCCAAATCCTATTTTAGCTTCAATGCAGCAAATTGCTATGTGAAATACAATCAACTTCTCATCTGCAGTAGCAAAAATTGTGGTTAACATAATGAAATCTGTGTTAAATTATTAAATGTTCTGAAATATTTTGTTGTGATCACACTTAACAATGACTATGGCCCATGCAAAATATTGGTATAACTGGCATATTGAAAAATGGCTATATTTGTACCAAGTAAAAGACACAGAAAATATGCTCATTTGATCAAACCTGAACTTTCAATGATCACCTTACAATCCCTAATGTAAGTGGTAAAGTGTTCCATTTGACTTTTGAAGTTTTCCTTTATTTAAAACAGATTAACCATGTTAATAAATGAGGTAAAAGCAACATATAAACACTCAGAAAATATAACTTAAGAAATAATAGGGACACCTCGGTGTTGCAGTCCATTGAGCAACTGGCTCTTGTCTTTGGTTCAGGTCATGATCTCAGGGCTTTGAGATGGAGCTCTGCCTTGGGCTCTGTGCTCAGCATGGAGTCTGGTGAAGTTCTCTCTCCCCTTTCCTCTGTCTCTCTTCCCTCTCACTCTCTCTCTTCCTGTCTCTAAAATAAATAAATAAGTCTTTAAAAAATAATAAATAATAAAAGACTTGAGGTGAGGCACTATGGCAGATGCTGTTGCTTAAAATGTATGAAAAATCTGTTACTAGATATTCATCAAATCCATGATTCTTAACCTTTTAGGAACATGGGACTCTTCAGCAATCATATTTAACTCTCTCCTCAAAAGTGAAATTAACACACTTTATTATGCCAGATTTTATGTCTAGAAATTGATTCCCTTCATCATCAGATTATTAAAATAATCTTTAGTCTTGTGTTCCATGAACAATTTATTGGCTTTTTTTTTCTGGAAGATTTTGAAATCAGCCCACAGTATGCAAATGAACCAAAATTAAATTTTATTCTGCTCAAATTAAAATTTTAACGGGAAGGCTGTCATTGTGTAGTAGAAGCTGTATTTGCAAACTGAGGCATGGTCTTTGATAAGGAAGCGATCTTTAGCCTGATATCAATTTAGATGTTTTGGTCTGACAGCAGTAAATGCTGAAACATCTCAGCTGTAGCTCTGCCATAGCAAACTAAATCCAGTGTCCTCTAGCTTAAGTTGCTAGGTGAGAGCAAATTTGTGTAAAGAACAAACTGAAATCTCTAAGTTTATTCAGGTTGAAATCATGCAGCATCATTTCTTTTGACTACAGCTTACTTAGGTTACAAAGTCTGCATTGCAGGCCTAGAGGCCATGTGGAGAGCTTTCAAAGCCTTAATAGTAGATTCACAATGGACATCCCTAGGTGTAGAGTCAGCCTCTCCTCTGAGAAGTGGTTCTTGGTCTGTTGGTCTGTTACTATGACTTGGTAGAAAATGACCAGGCCCATGTCAACCATGCTGCCCATCAAGAACAGGGTGCTAACTCAATCGATGTTGATGCAAGATCTGGCATGTCTGGGAGCACTAAAGCATCCAGTGGATGAAATGTCATAAAGTGGATGAGGCTAGGGCCAGTCATGCACATGAAGGGTGCACGAGCCATTGGCTAATGTTCTGATTGTGCCCACCCTTGCTTTCCTGCCACCATTTTCCAGTGCACATCTACAAACTCATCAAGTGTGCATTATGACCGAGAAAAAAGATCCAACGTGAAAAACAGGTGACTGGCATCACTGAAAAGAGGGTTTAGAGGTGTTTTAACTCCATTCATATGTGAAAAACTGTTCAAAATGGTAATCCTCTCCATGGACAGAACTTCAGATTTTTCTGTGATTGTGAAAGGAGAAAGCTGAATTTATACTAATTCACAAATTGTGGCAAATTGGCCAGATGGCTAGGGATTTGGAAAGAGAAATTTAGGGATTGACAATAAAGAAGTATATGGATAGAAGTCTAGGAATAGATTCCAAAAGTGAGAATATTTGTATCTAACGTGAATGTTCAAAAAGTCCTCCACTGCCAGAAAGTCTCCTTGGTGTCTGTGGGCATGTTAGCTTCACTATGGGTGTGTGGCACACAGGTTCATTTTCCAGCCTGTACAGTATTTGCCCAGTTGGCCATGATGGCAGAGATGGGAGCTATGGAGGGCTGAGTGATAAATGAGGAGATAGGACTGCTGCTCTGCAGTGGGGGTAGGATGATGCCCTGGGTGTGGAGCAGGGATGAACACCTAGGATTTCTATCATGTTAATACTATTTAGAGAGGATGTTAGTAGAAGATGATGGTGATCCTTTAGCAGAAACACCACTAAAGAGTCACATACCTCAGAAATGAAACTGTGGATCACCCTGGATGGCATAAAGAACTCTAATCAGCTATGTGCTGGCCAAAGGCAAAATGAGGTTGGTAATGGAAGAAGGAAGTTGTATATGTGCCACCCATGACCAACTGGGAAACAAAGAGTTGAATCTGTCTGTATTTCTTTCTTTTGAGTTATACACAATAATATATATTTATAAATATATGAAATAACAAACGTATATATTCTATTATTATATATTCATTATATATTATATATATATATATATATATATATATACTGTGTCTATATAATTTGTGGTTTCCCTCCCTCACTTCTCCAACTTGGGTGGGTTGGTGGTAGTTAAATTATTTAATTTTTTGCCAAACATCACAGAACACCAAGACCTGAGTCCTACCCAGCAAGATGAGGAATAGACATTGCCAGGAATATTGGGTTTGGAGCTAGATGGTGATCAACTGACAACACGTCGATGGTTTCCTCTGAGGAGAGAATGGGTGTATTTCCACTTCTACAAAGAAGAATTGCACTGAGTTGCATGCTGAGTTGGCACCTTTTTATTTGGAGGTGTTTCAAAGGGAAGAAAAGTCTAGTAGGAACAAGAGAAACATTTTGCGAACATCCTATCCCTGAGCCTGGGAAGGAGTGGGGAAACCAGAAACAGGGATGCTTGCCGTAGGGATTCTTTAGACAGCTGGAACTCCTACCTGGGTTAGCCTCTGGTTCCTTTCACCTGCCAGACAGCTGTAGCTGAATAGTTCAATTACCTGACTTCTTCCCTCATAAGCCAAACAAAACAAAAACAAAAGCATGACAAGCTATGCAATAAGACACAACATTCATAGAGAGCAAGATTAGTGTGAAAGAGTTGACAAAAAACTACTTGAATTTAAATATATATATTATATATATAAAGAGTTAAGGAAATTCAAATGCAGCACAAAGGAGACTTTCTAAGAATTAAAAAATTTGGCTTTCTTACTACAAAAATCAGTAATGAATGGAAGGAGGGGATGGGATACTCTTAACCCAAATTAATGGGTAATGTCTTACAAAATGTAAGAAATAAGTCAAAACGCTCAACAAAAGTATGAAGAGATATTAGTCATAGATACCAAGTTTATTATTAGACTTTCTGTATGCAATGCTGGAAGGTATCAGAGGAAAACTCTAATGAATGAAGAAGGATGAAGATGTGATCTAAGAATATTTTTACCCAGCTGATACCTTTAAAGGAGAAAGAAAAATATTAGGGAATGTACTAGATTTTAGTGAATGTATCATCCCTGCAACATATTTGAGGTAAATACCCAAAAAAGTACACTAATCAGACAACAAATATATCGCAATAGAAAAGTTTTAGATTTAATGTACTATAATTTCAAAGTCATTTTATTTATAGTTATTGCTTCTTAGTTGTGTCTTGTTAGAATTCCAAAGTCTTAAAGATATTCTCCTGTGCAACCACAAGAAGATTGTCTTATTTTTTATGGTGAGAACTATAGTCTAATCAGAATTGTATATGTTGCATAGTAGGGATCAAATTTCATCTTTTTTTCCCTTAGAATATCCCATAATTGGCTATCTTTTCTTTCCCACTGTTTAATGACCTCCACCACATTTATTAAATATTCTTAGAAAGTAAATACTACAGTTATAGCAGTATCTTGAAGAGATTCAAAGATACCATATTCTTTGATTAATTTATTTATTATTTTGAAAATGTACCATGATTGAGATAGGTGAGAGAGCAATTTAGACAACACAATTTCTGTTGAAGCCAGTAGCATTAATAATGTGCTAGACTCCTTTCCATAGATCATGCAGTGAATATGAAATTACCAAAAGGGTTTTTTTTTAAATAATTTGCCGTAGTTATGTGGAGTATAAGAAAGTATTCCACAGCTGAAAACTCGCAAGGCAGCTCAGAGTTTGGTTTGGGAAATTCTAGTATATTTATTAATAATTGTTCATTAATAATAATTTAATTCTATAAAGTCATAATGATAGCCATCACATGATTATATACATTCATGTCATATTTTTCACATGAATGTAACTTCATTAATATGTCAGCATGACTCATACCTCAGGTCCATCTCTTTTGCTTATTAATTCTTTTCCTCTATCATCACTCAAACGTTGGTGTTCCAGGTTACCTCTTCCCAAGCACCAGAGGGGAAGTGTTTTTCAAGGCTGTTTATTTCATGTTTTCTAGAGGCACAGTGGTCAAAGTAGGTCATATAGTCCAGATTTAAGTAGTGGAGGAGAGATAGATTTCAACCTTTTGTGAGAACAGTGGCAAGATCAAATTGCAAAGAACGTTGTGCAAATGGAAATTTGGAGCCATTTGGAGAGCTCCTCTATTCGTTGTATAGGGACAGTACTTTTTGCAGCATTTGCTCCAGAGAATGCACTCAATAAATGTTTGCTGCCTAACTGACTGACTGAATGAATGAACACTGAGAAAGTAAACATTCGTATTTCAAATTGAAGAATAACTTTATGTACAATTACTTTTCTTCTTTTAGACTTGGTGCCTTGCATTGGTAACATGCTTAGCTGTTCCTTTAAGTTATGGCCACTCGTTCTTATTTTAGATTAAGAAAAGCAGTAAAAAAACATCCACATTTCATCATGGCAAAGTGTTAGACTACATAACAGGCTTTTGCAGGTTAGAGGTTTTAAACATCAAAATTATGAAAAAGAAACAATTTCAGCATTTTGTTAGTAAGGGTAAAAATGGAATCCATAGTATCAACTGGAAGATATTTTTTCCCCCTGAAGAGGAACAGATAGAATGGCATATGCTTTTCTAAATGTGGAGCTGCTGAGTGCTGAGTACAACTAGCACAAGAGTAGCAATTAGATGACTCAGCTTTGAAAATGCTCCTTAACTATACTATGCAAAGTCAAGTGGTCTCGAATGAAATACAGTGAACACCATGGTTTTAATGCATTGTATTTATTTCAGGGTTTTGTTTTTTGTCTTTTCTTCTTTACTAAGTACTTGGATTAGTTTGATTTACTACAAAGCTTTTTTACTTAAGAAGCCATGATAGGAGGCACCTGGGTGGCTCAGTGATTGAATGTCTGCCTTCAGTTCAGGTTGTGATCCCAGTCCTGGGATCGAGTCCTGCATTGGGCTCCCCTCATGCAGCCTGCTTCTCTGTCTGCCTGTGTCTGCCTCTGTCTCTGTGTCTCTCATGAATAAATAACATCTTAAAAAAAGAAAAAGAAGTCATGATAAATTTTTTAGCACCTGTTCTCTGTGTGGCCTAGGAATTAAAGAGGACTGCATTTCCTATCATCTCCAACAGATGCAACAGTTGGCTTACTGCAAAGCTGCTCATCAGAAAAGTTTTTTTTAAAGATATGAACTGAAATTTTCTTTGTGACACTAGTATTGCCAGAGTTATTCCGTTGTAATCTTCACATGTGATGGGTTAATGTCTTTAGACATACTTAACGAAAGCTGCCATAAGCATCATATTTCTTGGTTCTATGATTAGGTTTCACAGATTTGGGTACAATTAGCTAGTTTCCTACTTCATCCTACTGTTTTAATTGCTTCACTCTTTTTCTGTCATTCATCAACTCATCTGCCTGGAGGTCAAAATGGGACCAGTTACTAATCAAAGCCAATGGCAACCATGACTGTTTTGGGGCACCATGTTTCATCTGTCAAGGGGCATCTATCACTTCTCTCCCTGTCAAAAAGAAAATTAAATTAGACTAATATAAACCTCTATTTTTGCCCTGATTAAAGGCCTATGTCTTCCCTAGGCATTGCCTGACATGATTTTGACTTTTGAAAGACTGAATGTTCTTATAACATCATTTGGAGAAAGTGTGCCTGTCTCCCTGGGTCATTATTCTTCAGATTCACTTGTTTTTCATGGACTATGGGCTAGATAATCTAGATCTCCTTTGGGGTGTTAATTAAAAAGAGTATCCAAAATTAATCAACGGACTCACTAGGGCGAAGGGGAGCTGTCTGAAGACCTTGGAATATAACATGCTTCTGGTGCAGAGAAATGAGCCTTCGGCTATCGATGAAAAGCAAACAAGTGTACAGACGGCAATGTGACATAAAAATTCATATATATATACAAGTATACACTCATTTTTCTTGTCAGCTTGTCAACTTTAATTACAAAGGTTGATTTGCTATTTGGCAGATCACAATGTAGTAGATGTTGGCCATTTGAAAAACATCGTGTGGTCAAGGCCTTAGAACTATGGCATAGGATAACAATGGATGAGTGATGTGTTTTAAAGTCCACGCTGAGCATAAAAATTCTTGCATTGTAGCTGAATTGTAAAAACTCTGTGATCCTTTCAAGAAAGAATGTATTTTATCTACAATAGAATATTGATAATGAGTAAAATTTTGATTTAGAAGGTGTAGTTTCTTCATCATACTTTGCAGTATTCTTTTTTTGTTGTTGTTTGGTTTCTTACTTTATTCTAATATATTTGTATCTGATACTAAGAATTTTCTAAAAACTCTAGGCTAAAAGTAATCTTTTTAGCAAATCTTGAGTTTTGAACATACTAAGAAATAGCTTTTGCTCTTTAACTTCAACAAACATTTTTATTTCACTTCTAATTTACAGAATTGAATATCACTTTTATAGTGCTTATTTAGTTAGATTTAGTTAGATGTTAGTATCTCACAACTCGCTGTTGTTCACTTCCACCTGAGGAGAAATCTTGACTGTCAAACCAAAGGTCATAGATTCTCATCCTTAACTGAGATTTTCAACATCTTTTTCAAAGTTGAGAGATTAGAAACATCTACTTTTATCCGTTAGCCTTCTAAATTCTGTTTGTCAGATGATAAGCTTGGAGTGCTTACATTCTATAAAGATGGTACACCTTCAAAGCCTAGTCTTGCCTATAGTGGGCAAGAAATGAAGTTGTTCACTGGTCTCCATGAGTAATGTTTGGATCCTGAGTTATGCCTATTGGTCCTGATGTTTGGCCTGAATCTGGTATTGGTAGAACTTGCAAAATAATATTTAGTACAATTTGCAGACAGTTGAGATTATTGAATTATAAAAAGTAAGTATTTTCTTACCTCTAACAACACCCTGATTTAGGTTTGCCAAATTGAAAGAAAAGCATTTAAGGTAAGTCATTCTTTGCCATATGGAAAATGGCATATCTTAATTCTCTAACTTAATATTACTTATTCAACAGTCTTATTACATATAATTTATTTCTAGTAGAAAATATTTACCTAGAGGTTGTAAGATGTTCCTACTTCATTGTATCAGGAATGTCCTAACGAATTGCATTTCTTAATTCATTTTTTATTTAATCTTATTCATTCATAAAACTATTTTATGTGTCATTATTTAGTGTCAATAAATTTACTATGGACAAGATAGAAATTTCTACAAAAGACAAAGAGACATTTCAACCATTTGATGGACACAATACAGTTATGTTTTGCTTTGATTGTTGTCTAATTACATTAGGAAAAGCTTTAAAATGCAAAAGGAGTTTTCAAACCTTTATAAAATATTATTTTCTTAAATTCAGTATTCTGAATGTTGGCAACAAAATAACTTATTTATGATATTCATATTTGTTTCTATATTTCTTGGGATAATTGATAGCTTAATGGCCTTTTAAATATTTTCTCCAAGGACCATGCTCATTTCTACTTCTTTCTACTCTCACTTTGAAAAAGATTCAATCTAAGTATATTATCTGCTTGATTAGTACCTCCTACCTGTCATTTCAAAGTGTGATCTTATAATCAGACCAAACATTCCCAGAATCCTTTCAACTCATATTTGCCTTCACTCAACAAATTTTTACTGAGTTCTAATGTGCATGATCTCACAGAAATTACATTCTCTTGGGCACATCATTTTCCTGTAACAATATACACCATTATTTAAAAAATATCTTTTAGCGGCAGGTAGTTGTAAAGAAAGTAGATGTTTTTAAGTCATTTATCATGTATATTTTTGAGATCCATTTAACCAAAACATACTCCTTGTTTGTTAGGTCAGCCTTGTTATTTTTACAGCTTTTATTTAATTTAATCTCCATTTAAAGCCACTCTTAGAGTAATAAAGGGGAGCACAGAATAATATCTATATCCAAAAGTCTGAGGGGTAAGGTCACCACTTGGAATACTCCCTTAATAACCCCTGAATTAAGTAAGTCAAAAATTTTGGAACTATAAAATGGACTATGGAAAAGAAAGCAACATGACCAGTTGGTTGTGACATATTAGAATTCATATATCAAACCAGTAGTAGAAGAAGATCATGGAAACTGGAGACTACCACATGGAATAATGAAACATCACAGAAAATATAACAAGATAGAGAAAGCTGTGTTTGCAGGAACCCTCACATGTGTATTATCACATAGAATTGCCAAAGTTGAAAAGAACAAGCCTCTCTGAATGGGACAAAATAGTGAGATTTCACAGAACCCATGATCTGACCCATTTGGCCACCAACTGTCATCAGAGGAGGGCTGGTTCTATTTACCATAGAACTTTCTTTTGATCGGTAGATGAGTCATATTAAGATGAAGAGTTTCATGGGTATTCCCTATGCAGTGTTAAGTACCTCTTCTAAATCAAATACTGAAGAACTACTTAAAATTACTGTTAGACTTTCCATAGTGCCCATATGTCTCTGTTTGGCTGGGCACCTCAAATCTTTACATTTTTTTCAAATCTTATGCCATTGTTTAAACAAGTCTTAGAACTTTTCTTTGGAAGTTACTTGTGTGTTCTTTAAAATATTATCATTGATAACAAATGTACTTTTGAGTATGTGTTAGATTCCCTTAAAATTGATTTTAAACAATAAAATGGTTCTTTGATCTTGATAAATTAATTTAATGACCAGAATACCTGATTCTCTTCTGGATCAAAATTGTACTACAACTATAAAATAAAGGGACTCACAGATAAAGTACAAAACCACTTCACTAAAAATAGGGGTTTCAAAATGTGCTAAGCAAAAGAATTATTGCAGTGAGTTTATGGTCTATCAAGTTTTCAGATGGGTCAGTATTTACTTTGAATTCGGGTACTGTTTGATTGTTTTCATATGTAGTTATATTTTATATTGACAGTTTATATTTATATGTATAGTGAATTTATTTCCAATAAAACATATTCAGTGGGTGATCTTTTACATTCCATAAAATAGTCACTCCAGATTTTGCCTAAAGATTTTTTTTTTGCCTAAAGATTTTTGATCAATGATCTGCTAAGATTAAAAAAAAATTTTTTTTGAAGAAACTATTTTAAAACAATCATTCTATACAGAGTTTGGAGTTTTAAGAAATATTCTACCCTGAAAAACAGAACAATCGGAAAATACAAGTGTATATTTTCTTAAGATTTTATTTATTTATTCATGAGAGACACAGAGAAAGAGGCAGACATAGGCAGAGGTAGAAGCAGGCTCCATGCAGGGAGCCCAATGTGGGACTTGATCTCTGGACCCCAGGATCACACCCTGAGCTGAAGGTAGACGCTTAACCACTGAGCCATCCAGGCATTCCAATACAAATGTATTTTTAAAGGTTAGATATGTTTATTATAAAAGATGCTTATTAATTTCTTAATATATGGCATTTTTTAGAACATTTTTTAGAACAAAACTTACTGAATGTACATTACCTACTTTGATTCTCATAGTAGCCAGGGAAGATATTATTAACAGTTTTTACAGACACGGTACTAAAAAATTAGTGAAACTCTTTTACCTAACCATCAATGAAAAGAGACTGGACAGCAAACTCTCAAGTACAGTTACACTCAGACTGGTGAGTTTCTAAGGATAATCTGAAGCACTAAGATTGCTTTAGCAATACATGAATATCTGGGGTAGTCATACCACAATACCAGGATATCACACCTTAGTGCAAAAAATCACACATGTTGGAATTAAGCACACACAGAAAATTTTAAATAAAATATATATTATATGCAACATAGGCATATATACTCAAGGAGTGTTAACATTTATTCTTTGCTGTCATTCAAGTACTGACTTATGTTTGGACACTTTAAACTCGTGGTAATGTATAAATTCACAGTAGGTACTTCTTACAGTATATTTAAAATATGAGATTTTTAAAAAATCAGATACTTATTTACTTAATTGATATGCCTTAGGTCTTAGATATTTTTTGACAAAAAATTTCTAGTTGCAGTTGGCTAATCTAATGATTTAGAAGGAATATTTAGGTCAAAACATTCTCACCAACTTGTACTTATCTCTGTACTATCACCATTGAATAATGAAGAAGCTTTCAATTCTGGATAATAAATCACCAAATTACCAATAAAATGGTGAACTAGTTCAACTAGTTGAATTAATAAATAAAATTAGTATCAATATAAGCACATATGTCTTTACTATCATTTTATTTTTTCATTTTTTTAATAATAAATTTATTTTTTATTGGTGTTCAATTTACCAACATACAGAATAACACCCAGTGCTCATCCCGTCAAGTGTCCCCCTCAGTGCCCATCACCCATTCACCCCCACCCCCCGCCCTCCTCCCCTTCCACCACCCCTAGTTCGTTTCCCAGAGTTAGAAGTCTTTATGTTCTGTCTCCCTTTCTGATATTTCCCACACATTTCTTCTCCCTTCCCTTATATTCCCTTTCACTATTATTTATATTCCCCAAATGAATGAGAACATACACTGTTTGTCTTTCTCCGATTGACTTACTTCACTCAGCATAATACCCTCCAGTTCCATCCACGTTGAAACAAATGGTGGGTATTTGTCGTTTTTAATGGCTGAGAAATAATATTCCATTGTATACATAAACCAAATCTTCTTTATCCATTCATCTTTCGATGGACACCGAGGCTCCTTCCACAGTTTGGCTATTGTGGACATTATTGCTAGAAACATCGGGGTGCAGGTGTCCCGGCGTTTCATTGCATCTGTATCTTTGGGGTAAATCCCCAACAGTGCAATTGCCACTCTGGAAAACTGTGTGGAGTTTCCTCAAAGAGTTAAAGATAGACCTGCCCTACGGCCCAGCAATTGCACTGTTGGGGATTTACCTCAAAGATACAGATGCAATGAAACGCCGGGACACCTGCACCCTGATGTTTCTAGCAGCATTTTATTTTTTCAGACAAATGATTTGTCTTCTTGTATCTTCAAAGAAAAAAATTCTGCAAACTATTTTTAAAGTTGTAATATTCTTTATTTTCAAAGACTGTGTTGACTTTTATAAAAATAAAGAACAGATCCACTGGAATATGACAGAAATTGGGAAATTTCTGAAAACTTTAAGACATGTGTTATCCATGTTCACTTCAATAAAATTTTGGTGAAGGTGGTTTGAGATGGTGGGTGGCATGGGAAGATCCTCAACTCACCTCCCCCACAGATACAACAAATCTATAGCTGCATATAGAACAATTCCCTCTGAAAAGAGCTTGATAATTAGTTGAATAGCTTCTCCATTACAAGGGATAAAGGATCCATATCAAGATGAGTAGGAGAGACAGAGATGTCAAGAACCCCACTCCTGGCATGGAAAGTCACCATTTGGAGGTATCTCACAAATGTGAGCCCCTTCCTGAGAAGCAAGGGGTTTGTGTCCTACATCAGGCACCTCAACCCTTAAGACCTGCACTGGAGAAACAAGCCCAAAACATCTGACTTTGAGAATCAAAAGGGTTTTACCCAGGAGAACCACAGGGCTATAGGCAATGGAGGGTCTTCTGTTAAGGGTTCCTGCACAAGCTCATCATCCTGGGACCCACTGAAAAAGTAGTAGTTTAAAAAAGAGCCAAGACCATATGTAAGGAGATTCACTTGCAATTTTTAAGCATCTGTTAGAGAGGGAAAATATTATTGGGGATTCTCTCCAGGGACAGGGGCCCTGACAAGTGTTATTCTTATATTCTCTATCTCCTAGCACTGGTGCTGGGGGGGGGGGCAGTTTTCTATTTTCACTCTACCCTGTTAGTGACCCCTACACCACTGTGGCCCTGCTAGAGGTGGTATGAAGGTGCCCCACTCTCTACTCACTATCTTTGTTCCTGTAGCCTTACCAAAGGCAGTGGGCAGGTGCTCCATTTCCTCAAAATGGAGCCAGTACACACTGTCTACACAGAGGATGTCCCTTGAGTGCTGGGTTCTGGTGGCCAAGGAGGATTATGATTTTGGACCCCACAGGTCTGAAATAATTCAAGAGGCAGTTTGAGAGACAACCAAGAACTGGGGCAAGTTTGAACAATAAGGTTCATCACCTAATGGAGCTACACCTATAAGAGTAGTAGAGATAGCTCTTTCACTGAACACATAGAAACAAACATTAAGAATCAAGTAAAATGAGGAAATTGAGGAATATGTTCCAAAAGGACAAGATTAAACATCTCCCCCCAAAAAAACTTTTAATGAAACAGAGATAAGTAATTTACCTGATAAAGAATTCAAAGTGACAGGTCATAGGGGTGGCCTGGGTGGCACAGTTGGTTAAGTGACCGACTCCTGGTTTTCACTTGCATAATGATCTCAGAGTTGTGGGATCAAGCCCTGTGTCCAACTCACCACCCAGTAAGGAGTCTGCTTGAGATTCTCTCCCTCTCCCTCTGCTGCTTGCTGTCTTTTTCTCCCTTTTTATCTCTCAAAATAACTAAATAAATAAAATATTTTTTAAAAAGTGATGATCATGAAGTTGCATGTCAAACTCTGGCAAAGAATTGGTGAACACTCAGAGGACCTCAATAAAGAGAAAATAAAAGAAAGTATCAAACAGAAGTCACAGAACTGAAGAATACAACAGAACTGAAAATATACTAGTCAGATTCACATATACTGGAAAATAAGCACACACACACACACACACACACAGAAATGTAAATAAAGTATATATCATGTGCAACATAGGCTAATGATTCTCATCCCAAATCAGTTGCACTTCTATACACTCACAGCAAACTATCAGGAAAAGGAATGAATAAAATAATCCTATTGACAATTCCATCAGAAAGACTAAAATACCTAGGAATAAATTTGACCAAGGAGGTGAAAGTCTTATACTCTGAAAACTGTAAGACACTGAAAAAAAATTGAAGAAGACACAAATAAATGAAATTATATTCCATGCTCATGGATTAGAAGAATAATAATGTAAAAATGTCCATATTTTTCAAAGGAATCTATAGATTCAATGCAATCTCTATCAAAATTCCAGTGTTTTTTTTTTTTTTTTCCACAGAAATAGAACAAAGAATCTTAAAATTTGTATGGAACCACAAAAGGCCCTGAATAGCCAAAGGAGTCAATTTTGAGAAAGAATAAAGCTGGAGGCATCATGCTTTCTGATTTCAAACTATTTTAGAAAGCTATAGTAATCGGGATCCCTGGGTGGCGCAGCGGTTTGGCGCCTGCCTTTGGCCCAGAGCGCGATCCTGGAGACCCAGGATCGAATCCCACATCGGGCTCCCGGTGCATGGAGCCTGCTTCTCCCTCTGCCTATGTCTCTGCCTCTCTCTCTCTCTCTCTCTGTGTGTAACTATCATAAATAAATAAAAATTTAAAAAAAATAAATAAAAAAAAGAAAGCTATAGTAATCAAAACAGTATGGTACTGGCATAAAATCAGTACACATAAAATCAAGACACATAGATCAATGGATCAGGTAGAAAGATAAGAAATAAATCCAAACATATATGGTCAATTAATTTATGACAAAGCAGGCAAGAATATATAGTGAGGAAAAGACAATCTCTTCAATAAGTGGTTTTGGGTAAACTGGGTAGCCACATGCAAAAGAATGAATCTGGACCACTATCTACATCATACACACACAAAAAAAATAATTCAAAATGTATTAAAAACTTGAATGTAGAACCAGAAGCCAAATACTCCTAGAGGAAAATGTTGATGGTGTGCTTATTGACATTGCTCTGGGCAATGTTTTTGTTGTTTTTTTTTTATCTGACTCCAAAGGCAATGGCAGCTAAAGCAAAAATAAACAATGAGATAACATCAAACTAAAGATATTTTTAAAAATATTTTATTTATGAGAGAGAGAGAGAGGGGCAGAGACACAGGCAGAGGGAGAAGCAGGCTCTATGCAGGGAGCCCGACATGGGACTCCATCCCTGGTCTCCAGGATCATGCCCTGGGCCGAAGTTGGCACTAAACCACTGAGCCACCTAGGCTGTCCGAAACTAAAAATATTCTGCACAGAGAAGAAAACCATCAACAAAATAAAAAGGCAACCTACTGAATGGGAACAATATTTGCAAACCATATATCTAAAATATGTAAAGCACTCATCCAGCTCAATGACAACAATAAAACAATCCAATTTAAAAATGGGCAAAGAATCCAAAAGGCATTTTTCCAAAGAAGGAATATAGATGGCCAATAGGCACATGAAAAGATGCTCAACGTCACTCATCTTTAGGGAAATGCAAATTAAAACCACAATGAGATAGCTCCTCTGTCAGAATGGCTGTTATCAAGCCAAGAAATAGGAAGTATCGGTGAGGATGTGGACAAAAGGGAAACCTCATGCACTGTTGGTGGTAATATAAACTGGTGCAGCCACTGTTGAAAACAGTATGAAAAAAAAAAAAAAAAGAAAACAGTATGGAGGTTCTGCAGAAAATTAAAAATAGAACTACCATATGACCCAGCAAATCTACTTTGGGTATTTATTCAAAGAAACTGAAATCACTAAATCAAAAAGATATATGCACTCCTAAATTCATAGCAGCACTATTTACAATAGCCAAGATATGGAGGTAACCTAAATATCCATTGATGGATGAGAGGATAAAGAAGATGTAGTATATATACAGTGGAATACTACTTAGCCATAAAAAATAATGAAATCTTGCCATTTGTGACAACATGGATGGACCATGAAGGTATTATGCCAAGTAAAATAAGTCAGACAGAGTAAGGCAAATACCATATGATTTCACTTATACATGGAATTTCAAAAAACAAAACAAATAAGTCAATGAAGCAGTATAGAACAAAACTCACATATACAGAAAATAGAAGAGAATAGATGATTGTCATCAGAGGGGAGTCAGGTACAGGATAGGTGAAAGGGATCAAAGACACAAACTTCCAGTTGTAAAATAAATGTCATGAGGATGTCATGTACAGCCTGGTGACTACAGTCAATAATATTGTATATTTGAGAGTTGCTGAGAGAGTAAGTCTTAAAAGTTCACATCACACGCAAAATTTTTGTAACTTTGTATGGTGACAGATGGTAAGTAGCCTTACAGTGGTGGTTGTTTCACAGTATATCCAAATAACAAATCATTATGTCGTATACCTGAAACTAATTTGATTTGGATGCCATTTACATGTCAATGAAGAAAAAACAAGGGAATTTTGAACATTTCTGTTAACTAGTGACAATGACAGCAGTATTTTAGAACTGTTAGAACTTTAGATTTAATGTATTTTTAAAGTTGGTAAAATTAGAGATGCCATGGCTATTTAAGTCTGTCCTTTCAAACTATTTCCTAGGCCATTCTTGATGTTATTATGTAATTTATAATGCATATTTTTATCTAGTTAGTCTTGAAGATTTATCTTTTATTTTCATTTTTTTAAATTTTATTTATTTATTCATGAGAGACACACACAGAGAGAGAAAGAAAGGCAGAGACACAGGCAGAGGGAGTCGCAGGCTCCATGCAGGGAGCCTGACATGGGACTTGATCCCAGGACTCCAGGATCATGCCCTGGGCTGAAGGTGGCGCTAAACTGCTGAGCCACCTGGGCTGCCTCATCTTTTATTTTGAAGTAGAAGTCATTATATATAATTAGACATAAAATATATATTTGTTGTGGATAAAACTTCTCTATCCATAATATATAACATATAGAACATAATGCTATATATAATATGTAATATTTTGTTGTGATATGGAATACAAAAGTGAAAGGTAGCATGTATTCCCAAATAAATACTCAAATCAGAAATATTGGTAAAACTTGTTTAAAAAATGAGAAAATGAAAATAAAGTCATTAAAAATTCTTATAAGACATCTTCTAAAAAATTTTTATTTTCCTATTAAACTAAATACATAAGGAAACATTTCTAGTACAAATCAAAGTTTCAATCCCATATTAACTTTACTGTGTTTAATTTCTCCAAATAAAAGTCATGATTTGTGGCTTGACATAGTTTGTCACAGAAATAGAATTTTGAAATCTAATATAGTCTACAATTATGAAAGTAATGAAATAGTTCAGGATATTTGGTTACCATGTATGAAGTATCTGTGTTGTCAAATATGGATTAGAAAGTTTTGAAAGAGTTAATGTCTCAATGATGACAAATTCCTCCTGAAGTAGAATTAAATCACTTTTTAAAAATGAGTCAGCAGTTCCTTAATTGCCTATCTTGTTATTTTGATTAATAAAAAAGAACAGCATAAAATAGAGTGAGAAAAACATACACAAAATTACCAGATTGTTTAGAAAAGATATTAGGTGGGCATTCAGTCAGTGTATAATCTGAGCGAGGCCATGGAGAGTTTTTCT
This sequence comes from Nyctereutes procyonoides, assembly GCF_905146905.1. Lineage (NCBI taxonomy): Eukaryota > Metazoa > Chordata > Mammalia > Carnivora > Canidae > Nyctereutes > Nyctereutes procyonoides. Next base: position 40,946,142 of record NW_026575049.1, on the reverse strand, counting down.
ACAAAGGCACAAATATGCATATATTTATAAGCTATGTTCCACACCAGCTCGCATTCATACTCATAAATGGTTTAAATTATTTTCACTAAGTGAGAAATGTGCCTTAAAGACCTATATGGCTTGAATATGGACTATTCGTAACATCTCATCAAAGTATACATTTATGTTTAAAACAATCTACTACTTAAAATAAGTAATTTATGTATCCCATCATTTAAATTCATGAATTCATGTATCTATGCATTCAATTATAGGAGTGCATGATAATGAAACTGCATTTAAAAAAATTCAACAAGGTGCAATGTTTAAATGCATTGGTGGATATTTGCCCTGTACTTAGATTTTCAAAGGGACTAAGGCCATTGTAATTCTAATTATTATTTTAAATACAAACACCCCTGGGACGTGCCAGATTCCACTTAAATAAGGTAACAACTGAATCTCAGAAATAACCTACCTAGGAGGAGCTCCTGGGTGGTTCAATCCACTGAGGATCCAGCTCTTGGTTTCAGCTCAGGTCATGAGCTAGGTCATGATAGACTCGGTCATGAGATGAAGTCCCAGGTCAGGCCCTGCATTTAGCTGGGAGTCTGCTTAAAGATTTCCTCCCTCTGTTCCTCCCTGCGATTGTGTGTGCATGCTCTCTCTCTCTCAAATAAATAAATATATTTTAAAAAATAAATAGAGATTCCTGGGTGGCTCTCTCAAATAAATAAATATATCGAAAGAAAGAAAGAAAGAAAGAAAGAAAGAAAGAAAGAAAGAAAGAAAGACTGACTCCTGGCTGGCTCAGTGGTTGAGCCAGTGACTCAGTGGTTTTAGTCTTTTAAAAAAATTTCTAAAAAGTAAAGAAATAACTTACCTCGCAGGGAGCCCGATACAGGATTTGATCCCAAGACCCCGGGATCACGACCTGAGCCAAAGGCAGACGCTCAACCACTGAACCACCCAGGTGCCCCAATTTGACTGTATTTTTTTAATGAAAATGAGATTAGCAGTAGCTATCAGAGGAGACCATGTTTCTGTTTTTGTTAACCTTTTAATGTAAACTGTTTATTTGTGGCAAATTTTGGAGAACAGCCCTGAAATTCTATGTAATGAATTAGACTTGACCAATTTTTCTTCCGAGTGATGTTTCCTGTTGGAGAGGGTTAGCAGTTTACTTTGGCTAGCCAGAGTAGTTCTGGTGAAAAACAGCCTGAATGATACATGGTAACTAGACTAACGTTGCTACTTGGTTTCTAAAGACAGGTGAGAAAATGAAAGCAAATTTAAAATTAGTGCAGTTTTTGGGGGTGAATGGGTGACGGGCACTGAGGGGGACACTTGACGGGATGAGCACTGGGTGTTATTCTGTATGTTGGTAAATCGAACACCAATAAAAATTAATTTATTAAAAAAATAAAATAAAATAAAATTAGTGCAGTTTTATATAAAAAATGAAATTATGTAATCTCCTCCTTAGGGACTGTTATAGGCAATAACCATTAAAATATACTCATCTTTCAACCAGAAAAAAATATGGGGAATTTAAAAATGTCTTTGAATCAACCTATTAAAAGTAGATTATAAGAATTTTTAAAAACAATACTCCTAAATGTCATGGCTCATCTTAATGGTAATCTTTCACCTATAATATGTGCGGATAACAAGTTTGTTTTTGTACAAAGGTGTTAATTAATGAATGGCAAACCTTTGCCAATTATTGACACATTTTTCTCTAATCCTGTTATGTGAACCATTCTAATGAAGTCATAGCTTATTACTAATGATATACTTTTAATTTTTTTTTAACTGTGAGATAAGGATTAAAATAATTTATTGGGTTTCAGCTCCTTTTTAAATCACAGCAGGTAAGAAAGCTTCATTTTGTCTGCCCCAGTGTAGTCTCCAGGGAAGGTTATAACCTCAGCAGGCAAGTTCAGGACCTGGCCCTTCACACCTCGGGGAGTTAAGTTTTGAACCTGTGTGTAAGTCCATTACTCCCCTGGCCACAAAGCTGTTGGCCAATTATCTCTGAATAAGAATTGTATCGGATCTTAGTTTGTAGTAACAGGGTCTGGTAGTTTGTGAGAAAAATAAAAATAAAAACCACAAACAAAACCAAAAGAACAATCCTTCTATCTTTCTTATACTGTTTCTTTTTGGAGCGAAGGGATCACATAACCCATTCCACACCTACAATGAATGGAAACGTTATCACATTATGTATGTCCCCATCCTCTGTGATAGTATCTCCTTCATCAAGAGGATTCACCCAACTGAGACTGGACACTGTTCTCCATCCCCCAGCTCCACAAACCCAGGAAGGCAGAGTTCTCCACAAACCTTGAAGAATGTTTGTAACTTGTCGGTTGGATCATAAGGAGAATCAATCCTCCTTTTTTTTTTTTTTTGAAGGTTTGTAGCAACCCTGCATTGACCAAGTCTTTCAGGGCCGTTTTTCTTTTCTTTTTCCTTTTTTTAAAAGATTTTATTTATTTATTCATGGGGGGGTGGTGGTGGTGGTGCAGAGACACAGGCAGAGAGAGGAGCAGGCTCCATGCAGGGAGCCCAAAGGGGCTCTTCCCCAGGGGCTCGATCCTGGGACTCTAGGATCACACCTGGGCCAAAAGCAGGCACTAAACCGCTGAGCCACCGGGGCTGCCCTCAATCCTCCTTTAGAAAATAGGTTTATAATCGCAGTTCTGGAAACCATGATACAAGTCTCTCATTTCAAATCAAATCATAGGCTTCTCCAGAGGTATAAAGGGTGAATACAGGCCCGAGGTACCCGTTGGGGGCAGTGTGTTCACGTTTCCTAAAATCTATGCACTGCCCTGAGCAGTTTTTGGAATAGAGCCGGGGAAAGAACAATGACAGAACCTACCCCACCGTCCACTTCACTGGCTCTTCCCGTGGTTTCACAGTACGTGGGGTGGCCCGGCTGCAAGTTGGCACATAATCGTTCCGAACGTCCACTCTGGGGCAGTTCTGAGAAAGGATAACATCGCTAACCAATGCAGTTGCATATTAAATAATTTGAGTTCACATGCAGGCGGGAGGCTTTTTCTGTCCATATTTGGGAGCGGGAGGTGGGCATCTAGCTGGTTCCTCCTGGGCTTGTGTCCCTGGGTGCGCTTCTCTCCACAGTCTGTCCTATGACACAGGGACACTCCGCCAGCCCCTTTGTTTCTGCACCATTCCAGGAGACCTAGCAGGTTGCAGGCATGATTGGCGAAGATGCTGACCATCTCCTGCCCCCTTGTTCCTTGCTCCTTGTTTTTATGCACACGTGGGGGGAAGCAGCCGGTGTAAGAAGGTCCAGCTGCGCAGGGTAAGCTGGAGCCCGGTCCGGGAGCTGCCCTGCGTGCTGCCCCGGGTAAGCTTGCCACCCAAAGTGAGCATCACCAGAGTGACATCTGGAAATAAAAACTTCTCCTTAAGGAGCCCCTGGGGAGGAGGAAATGCCCCTGGTTTTTCTGACAGAGGCTCTGTTCTGGGGCAAATGACACCTGCTCAGCCTGGGGACCATTGTGGGGGGAGCAGGGGGAGGAGGGAGTTGCCCTCGGCCTCCTGGCTGGTGGCCTAGGTACCTGTGTCCCAGTGACGAGGATGACCAAAGGGGACGGAGAGGTGGCAAGGAGAAGCCCCGTCACTCCCCTGTCACCTGCATCCGGACCGGTCCTCCGTCATTTCACACTGGGTTAGGCCTTGGGGGTGACCTACAGCCACGGCTCCGTGGCCACGTGGCCAGCCCATCAGCCGGTGTACAGCACCCACCACCCTTTGTCCAGCTGGCTGCCGGCTCGGGACTGACATTCTCCTGCTGCAGCTTTAACAATAAGGCCAGGAGCTGGGCCCCACGATGGAGCCTGTTGAACCCCTGAGAAACCCGAGCGAGCTTTGCTGGCTTGCGGGAGGCCAACCAGACAGCAGAGGCCGCGGCGAGAAGGGAGGCCGGGTCTGGGGGTCCCTGCGCTGATCCCGAGCGCCCCCCGCTCCCAGGAAATGCACGTCGACAAGGACTCTGACACTTCCATTGCCCATGATCATTTAGGATGTGGTGCCACACGCAGCGTCCCCAGCGGCCCTCCAAACCCCCTTTGAGGTGGATATGAACTCTGCTTCCTTGCAGAGCTGCTAAGACGAAGATTGGTAGATGTGACTTGTGGTGCTGGCGGGCATCGCCTTGCGGTGAGGGCTCCTCTTCTCTGTCGAGGTCTGCGTGGGTGCGGGGGCTCCCTTCTCCCACCCCAGGCTCCTTGGCATGCAGCAGCCTTCATCTTCATCACTCGGAAGTGCCTCTTCTGTACCTCTTGTCCTGACCATCCAGGCCCCCAAAGGCTGATCCTTAACTTTCCTGTTCCCAGGATGGGGGTGGGAGGAAGGCATTTCTGATGCCCTTTATGGTGCGGCTGTGCAATTTATGCAACCAGTGCCTTTGGCTCCAGAAAGGTGCGTCCTTCATTCACCCATCAGGACATATTTATGAACCCTGGGCTCTGCACCAGCCACTGTACCACACAGTGGCCTGCAATGGCAGGGGAAATCACTAAGCCCGTAAAAGACTCTATTGCCCATCTCCTTTCCTCAACATGGACTGGCAGACTGTCTTTGTAAAGGCTTAATTTCCACTTGTGCCACCACATTGCCAGGCAAATCTTTCATGCTCTAAATATCCCTTCCAGGCTCTACCTCCCTCACCTCCTCTCTTGTGTAGAATATATCTGATTCTGAAGATCTGGGCAGCCGGGTGGAGGTGATCTCAACCAAAGGTGGCAATAGGACCATCCTCAGGGCCGGTGGTGGAGCTCAATGCTCTGAGGTGGATTCGCTATGTGGATCTGAAATGTGTGGGGCATGTTTTCGAGGATGTTTTCTGAGCTATGACACAAGAGTTTGCTAAAACAGTTTATTTAAAGATGACACAAGATAATCCTCTGAAAGGACTTGGCACAGAATTAGGCACCAGTGAGTGCTTAAGAAATGCTATTATTGTTCCTTCCCATGATTTCAAGGTACAATGCAGTAACACATGTAAAGAAAAAATTCAATACAATAGTAGTGCTATTATCAAGCTGTAGACCAAAGAAACCCTTAAGATACAAGAATGTTAAAATTTCTAAAAAAAATCAGGGTATAATAATCAAAATTCTTTTCGCACTTGCTTTGCTAAACATCTAATACCTGCCATAGTTCTGTAAAACAGGTGATTATATTTCAAAGATGCTTTTTGCATGCGGTTGCTGTCTTATTTACTTAAGGAGAGATTAAGTAAGTGTTAAAGTGGAATAGCAAGAAGCTCTATTATTTTGTAATACTCATTTTCAAAACCTCATGTAGGTTCCTTTCTCTGGGATCAAAGCAAAGGAGGTCTGCTAGTCTAGAAACTAAAACTGGTACATCACCGTTAAAGAGAACAGTTGCTTCTTTTAGAATTATACCACTAGATGACAAGTAGGAAGAAAAAGCACAAATTTTCACAATTTCTTGATGCCTGAACAAGTTCTTGGCATGAAAGTGTCATACGATCGTTTAAAATGTAATTTAAACATTTCCATCATTTTCTTTTCTCAATGACCTCTTTACTCTTAAAAATCTGATCTGAAGAAGTCACTTTAACATACAAGGTGATCTGCTTCTCCATGTTCACTCAGAGGATGTTATGGGATTCTGATGACGAGAATAAGAACAGGTAGATGGGTCCTGTGAAGGAGGGTACCTGCAGAGTAAAGCCTATGTGTACCGAGTGACAAGTGGGTACTGCCTCCACCGAAGTTTTTTTTTTTTTCTGTCAGGCTGTTTTGGAACACACACTTGGATTTTTTTTTTCTAAGTGGGTGCATACTTTTATGCATATCTCATCAGTGGGATATCACAAGATGAAAGAAAATATTAAAAACATTTTAAAAAAGAAATCCCACAATTGTGGAGACATCATATTTTGAATATTCTTTGCATCCAAATTCAAAAATATAATCTTTCTTGGGTGTTTTCTGTTTGACTTTGCTCAAGTCAGGGGTGTTTGGGGAGATGAAAGGAGAAAACCCAATTGGAACAACACCTTTTAATATCGTAGTGAGTAGCAAGAAAAAGAACAGTTCTCTAAGAAGATTTTTTAGCTATTTTGTGACCAAGAAATAATAAAATAGTATCCATTTTGATTTTTAAAATCAGCTTTTTGCTTTCTAGATCTTGTCTACACAGGTGCCAGAAAATAATTCATTAGTAAAATAAGACTCTCAGCACTTTTTAAAAAAATTATTTCAATAGCAAATTCATTTGACTTTTTTGTTTGCTGATATCTTAAGTTGACTCTGACTCACAGAACTATTTCAGTTTCTTAGAAACACAAGATTATTAGCTAGATATTTATACAACTGTTTTAATGTTCTCATCATTTTGTTCTTATGCTTTGCCTCAAATTGATCAGAGTATGCAATTGTTTTAAAGAACAAATTTTTAAAAGTACAATGCTGGAGATTAATTCTCATCTCCCATTTTCTAGATTTCCAGAATAGAGTTTACAGTTAGAAATCAATAGTGTTAGTTTATAGAAGTTTTCTCTTCCTTGGTTAAGCTTCAACTTTTACTATTTAATCGCATAAAATGTGACAATTGATGAAAATATTTAACACTGGGTATCAATTTCTAAATTCCTCCAGCAGTTACCAACAACTAGCTTACACTGAAGATTTCTCTACACCTCTAAGAGAATATATGTTCAGTCGCTGCACCATGTGAAATACTATAATTGGAACCTATTCTACATTCAAATAAATAAATTATTAATACTCTCTGCTGCTGTTAAACAAGCATCACATTTGCGGTATTGAAATTCTGATTTGTCAAGTATTGGGGGATGTAACTATATTAAACAATGTGTCTATGCAAGGGGGAAAATATTCTTTAGAAGGGGGATCTTAATCAGTTTCATGCTGAGCAAAAGAAAATTGTAAACTATGCATTAAAAGAAGATTTACTGAAAGTTATTTTTGCTAGATCCCCTGCATTCTAATTCACGGCTACCCTTTTGCTTTCAATGATAATATACGTAATCTTCCAGCCACATTCATGAGCAAAGTTTGATGTGGATTTACACTTGTGGAGCTACATTACAATCGGTAGATTTAAGGTATTATAAAATGAGTTTTTGGATTTGTTACAGAGGTATGGAGCCCCTCAGATACAGGCAGATAGGTTTTCCAACATATGGCAACCACCTTATTATAAAACAAAACAGTGTTAAATCAAAGTACCTGATTACGATTCGCGAGTGCCATGCAGCTCCGATAGCCAGGCTTATATTTAATACCTCAGAAACAATATCATTTATTTTTCTGTCTTCTCTTATCCCTAAGTTATTGGGTTTGTAGGCTTTGAAACCTTAAGCAAAAGGATAAAATACAAATTATAGAAAACATTGGAGTATGGAGAAATCAAATTACATTTTCCACAATCCTGAAAAAGATGGTTCACATTCCTCTTGCGCAGTCTGGGCGAATCCCCATTACCAGAGAGCTTTCGAGGGGATAATTAGTAGTCTTTGGGGTACAAGGAGAGCATTCATATTGCACTAGGAATAGCCAACTGTACTAAAGGGTTAATTTCTGGGTTTGAAATAATAATTACCCAAATTAAAAAAAAAAAACATTAATGAGAGGATTAAAATAATAATAAAAAACCCCCATCAGGCGTTATTTACAGACAATGTGTATCAATAGAGGTCTAGAGAGGGTGTAATTTATTTCCGAATATTAGTTGGGTTATCCTTGTTTTTCAGTTCTCTCTTTAACTTGCATATTTACTACAAAATTGTGGAATTTTGGAAGTTGTTCAGGACCTGAACATAAAGAAAAATATAATCACCATCAACAGTAGAAAGCAAATTCCTTTGCAACATCCGTTTCTAATAAACAAGACCTGGTGGAAACTGTTAGTGGGGAGATAGAGTCAGTTGAGTGTAATAACTAGTTAATTTATAACCAATCAGAGTTAAAGTTCCATGGGCTTGTCTTGGGCTCTTGATCCTATACAGGGCTCTCTTATTAACAAGGCTTTATTTCCAGTACTGACAGACAAAAGCGTCGGACCCTAATGAACTGTCTGCTCGGTGTAGAAAGCTGGTGGTAACGTAGAATGTTAGTTACAATAATGATAATCTTTAGTATTTTTAGCTTGTCAGAACTTGCACAGCTAACAACAACCAGTCTTTTACTAAAACTCCACCTCATCAAACTAACTTAATTAGCAATTCAACTCCTTATTTTTGTTTTGGATTCCCCTCTGGCTACTAATTAAAGCTTAATCGAAACCGCTGAACTGAGGTTGTAAAGAATTCATTAATATTAAAATTAGCCCCAACAATTTTTTTGGGGGGCTGGTGCAATTTGTATTTGTTACTGTCAGGGGTTTGAAACTCAGTTGAATTGTTAAAAAAGCCATAACAGAAATTCTCAGTCTGCCATACATATGAGCTGAGCACATATGACGAATGCCAATAGTTATACAAACAGATCATTTCTGACCATACAAACTGAGTCTACTCGGGCCATTTAAAAATATATTTAGCCAAAATAGAGCTTGGGATATTTTTCTGAGGTCACTCACATGGCTTTATCCTCCTAAGTGGTTTCATATTTTGGATAAAAGAAAGGAGAAAGGGCTCTGGAAAAAATTTCAAGGATTGATTTTTATGTATTATCTTGACAAGATTAATATGTTTGAAAAACGAACAGATTTAGCTCTTCACTTTGATTTTTCCACTTTTTGCAACATCAAAGATTACTCGAACAGCGGTACTGGTCATTCTGAAAAGTAAAATCAAATGAGCACCAAACCCAACCGCTACGTATAGGACACTTTAAAAAAAAAACAAAACAAAACAAAAAAAAACAACCTGAAATCTGATCTTTTATCGAAAATGTTTGAAAAGGAAATGTAATACATTTTTTTCTCTAATAAAATGATTATGTCGGTGTATGCCTTCAGTTCTTTTCCAGATTTATTTTGATGGTTTAAGCAGTAAATTTAAAACTATTAATTTTTTTTTCTTTTTTAGCTCACATTAGAAAAAAAATCACTTATTCAATATTTGGATATTTGTAAATATTCTTAGTTTCGATGAAACTACATTTTATTTTCCCGTTCATGACATGAAAATGCAAATTGGAAGCACTTTTCTTCTTGGTGAACAGGAAATGATTTTCATAAATCAAATCTTCTTTTCATTTTAATTTTTGATATTTTAATAATTTTGTGAAAACCATGTATATTTATTTTACCCTTTAGGAAAATTCCTAGTGTGTAGGAAACAAACCTGTTGGCACTAAAATATACAGCAACTAATACTATTTAGCATATCTTATTAAACCTGAACATTTAAATACCCTGATAAAATGCAAAACTTTATCAAAATATACATGAAATTTACACTTACATCTAGGTTTCATTTAGACAACATTTGTGACAAAATAATCATGTGCACGTTTAAAAATAAATATATGTCCATTTTTAAGCCCCCTGGATTAAATCAACAATGGCATAGAAGGCACACAATTTTAAATCTTGGTGACAATTTCCATGAAGTTATTCAAATACATTTTGACTTCTGACAAGAGGATGTAATTTATAAAACAGAACGTGCCTATCAGTGGAACTTAAATTAGCATAATGAGGATACTTTCATTTCTGCAAGCAGTTTTTGACATCCCAATGTGGAACTCTTAGAAGAAACCAAAAAAAAAAAAAAAAGAAAGAAAGAAAGAAAGAAAGAAAGAGAAAAAGAAAAAAAAGGTCAATACACCTTAGTAGAAAATTATGAAAAAAAATACTTAGAAACTTTATCTGATTTGAGTAAACAAAAAAATATTTTCAAAAAAATCATGTTCCCTCATACTGATAAAAAAAATGTTTCTTAAAGGCAGAAAAGTCGAATACAGCCTTCAGCTGCTGTCATCCCTGTAAAGTAAGGGAGGTGTTTTGAGGTTATCATTGCATGACAAGAAACATTGTTTGACATTAATGTTATGCGATTTTTTTTATCAGTGTTTTGAGTTAATTTTCTATTGTGTTTCGCATAAACACAGCGCGAGCATAAGTATAACCTTTTAAAAATTGTTTTACAAATTTCTGTATTGAGTGGAATGAGGCGGGTTGTTAGCTGAATGATTTGGGTTATTTGAGAAAGATACAGCAAATCGTTAAGGAAAATGGATGCTTTTTTACTTGAAGCAATATCAAACTGTATTCACCAGCGGAAATGCTACTCATACCATTAGATTCAAACCTGACTTGAGAAATAATGAAAGAAGCCACAAGTTCTCTGTACAATATTTGAAAAAAAGATGGAGCAGTTAAGCAAGTAAAATAAGCAATTGTATTTGAAGCTTAAGTTACAGATACCATTTGCTTCAAACCTGGAACACAAGAAAATAATGATATTTTTCCAAACACATCCCTAAAATATTACTGATATTCTTTGGAGGCATTTGAACTTGTTGTCCTTGAGTAAGCTATGAAATCACTGACATCTATATATAGTCATATGAATACTTTCACCATTTTATACTAAACTAGGTTGGCAAATGCTACTCCACAATTGAAATATCTTCAAAGGGAAATTTCCGAAGACCTTCTCCTAAAAGGATACAGAGGAATATGTATTTACCTAAGGAATTAATATATTTCAGAAATATGGTGATGTCATTTTGCAAGGAATGGAAAAATTTAATATGAACGAGATATAGAAATGATAGGAGTCCAAAGTGGAATACAGACAAAGGCCATGAGATTATGAAATTTTCACTTTATTGTTTTAACTAGACTTTAATCTGTGGTCTCTTTAGTGAGTCGACTTTCCTTTTACTTGTTTATGATCTTAAGTGAAAGCCAGGGCAGTGGCTCCTGCCAGATTAAGCACATCATTATTAGGATCATACAAAACCTATATGTTACACATAGTTTCCAAGGTAATATTTCAATTTTTTTCCACGATGTCATCCTTGTTTGTCAGTCCTTAACATTTATTTCTTTAATAAATAGGTTGGAACCACCATTTTCAATATTACAGAGATACAGTATATAAATGTCATTTATTTTTAAATGTAGCACTGATGTTAATTAGCATTGAGTCATGTTACAATGTTTTAGGATATCATAGAATAATAATAGGCAAAGGAAGGTATATCTAGTCTTTATATAAAGATTCATTTTCTTCTCATCTGCTATTCCTTCTTTCACTATATATGCTTAATCCAAGAAGTGAAACTATTCCTTGACTATCAGTAACAAAAGAAAGAGATGCCATAATTAATTTATATATATATGTATACACGTATGTCAATTACATAATATTTATTTCTGTAAATGGAACTGATGGTAAATGGAATTCTGTTCTTCTGAAAAATCAAATTCTACGAAATTAATAAAATGTTATATGGAAGATAATGACTTTTCATAATATATAAAACGGTCCTCTGAACACTCCGCGGTGATTTGCGGTAAAGTAATACCACACGAAGAAAAACTTGGTTTGTGTGTATAAAATACCACTGTTCTTTTTGTTTCCTATTTTTCCTATGTGAGGACAGACGGGAAGAATGGGGGGACTCGGCTGGGGTGAGGTAACAGAGGACAGAGGGACATCTGGGAGACACAAAGGACTTGAACTGGCCTCAGGGTCTGCCATCAAATGCTGCATGGTGACTCAGCAATTGCCACTTGAATGAGCTCATTGGAGCTTATCTTTCCTGTTGTCCCCTGGGTCAGACTTGTGATGTGACTACTTTACAAGAAATTTTTTAGAAAGACTCTTTTCACTATGTCCTACCAATTACAGTGTTGGAAAGTTAGCAACAGAAGGCATAACGGAAGAAGGAAAGTGGAACGGTGGTTGCCAAAGCCTCGGGGAGGGAGAGTGGGGAGTTAGAGCTTAATGGGTAAAGTTTCAATTTTGCAAAATGAAAAGCATTCTGGAGATGCATGGTAGTGATGGTTGTACAGTGATGTGAATATGCTTAATGCCCCTGAGCTGCACGCTTAAAAATGGTTAAGATGATAAATTTTGTGTTATGTAGATTTTGCCATTATTAAAAAATAAATATAAGAAGAGGAACTTTATTTGAAAGAAATGTAACTTACACATGGTGAGTAGGAAATGAATGAGCAATAAAATTTCGAACAGCTGTGGCCGGAGGAGGATGCTCTGTATGTGTTTTAGGAACAGTATTGTGGTCTCTGCCTCACCAGATCAGGGAACTGCCTCTCAAGCTGGACCTGGAGTCTGCAGCCCGAGAGAAGCCCAGCTGCCCACCAGGACAAGGAGCAGTGTGCTGTGTGTGTGGGACGATGGGTGCAGAGAAGAGCCGCCTCTTGCTAATTGATGGTAGGCAATTCACAAATAAGGTTTTAAAGTAATAGCTAGGATTGCTCAGATTGGAAAACCCACTATACTGAAACACTATTTCAGCCCAACAATTGTAATTTATAAGACCATTAGATATAATACGATATAACACGAATGAGTCATTGAAGAAACTTTAAGTTTTGAAATTTGAGCAAATGCGATCAGTTAGAAAGAAAATTATCTTTAAAGCTTCTCCTTTTAAAGGTAGATCATTTTTTTAATATGGAATGCAGAGAATATGATAATAGGACAAGGGGCCTCTGAGTGGGGAAGGAAACAGACAACAGATATGACAACAGGGTAGTCAGCTATGAGTTTAACCTGTAACTTGTGGCTCAATTCTGATAATTGCAGAATTGCACTGGATGAAACCTGTGGTTTTAGGTGATAAAATGATTGCTTAAGTTACCTAGTTAGTAAATTGCATATCATCCTTATTTCCATACTGTATATTCAGCCGTTTAAAATTGGATTATGGAATTCTAAAAACCTGAATAAAGGTCCATCTCAGATTCATTAAAAATAAGTATCTAAACATTATCAGATTAAAATTACATACCCCAGGCAGGTAACATGTGCCTCTTTCTGATGGGTTTAACAGAACTTAGTCCTTTTTTGGACTTTATGTACATTACAGAAACATGTGAAAAAAAATCCAATGATTTGTTGTCAAAGATTAGGAGTAAATGAATTATAGCCAGGATGCCTAACAATAAGGCGTTAACGTAACTATATAATTAAGGTCAATTCTACAATTTTTCAAGTGATTTGCAATGGCTCTATAAATGAACGTTGCAACACATGCACTTTTACCCTTGTGATTGTAAAACATGCACAAATGTTAAGGCTTCGCCCCAGAGCCCCCACACACTCTTTATTCATGGATATAGAACTGTCCAGGTTATTCGTTGGTCTATCAGCTGAAGGATTACAAATAACACTCCTTGTAACTGGAAAACCTACTGCATTCGAGGTTTAAAATTCGTTCTTCAAGGTAACTTTTAAAGTGTTGTTTTAGCACAGTCTGCTGTTTCTTTCATATTTTCTTCAATTGTGCATTTCAATATATACTCTTCACTTTTTTAAAAAAGATTTTAAGTAATCTCTACACCCAAGGTAGGGCTCAAACTCACAACGTCGAGATTGAGAGTCACGGGCTCTATGGACTGAGCCAGCCAGGCACCCTATACTCTTCGTTTTTAAAAAGCAAAAACTTTTGAGTAATTTTTGGCACACACTGCATTTTGAGGTGTATCAAAAAAACTGGATTTCCTTTATGAAAATTTGTGGAATATTTGAATTAAGTTTATTAACCCTTTCCCTAAAATTTAAAATTTTATAATAATGTCACAAAGATAATGATATTTTTCTCCTTTGACTTCAGGAAGATATGAATTTCAAGCTCAGTTTAATAAGAAGCATACAGGTGTGTACAGATTACATTAAATTAAAAAATATGTTAGTGATTTTGCTGTTTCTTTTTTACTTTTAAATTGACAAAGAATGAGCAAATTCCTTTTATCTGGATCACATATAATTATGGATTCTGAGGAGTTTAAAGAAATTAACAAAATGTCAAAGGCTTATTCAAAAACAACTCTTTAAATTTTAAATGACTAAATCACTTCAAATAATTTAATATTAAAAATAAAACTGGTTATTTTTAAATATATAAAGAAATATACCACTAGTCACATCATTTTCCCATTAAACTTTGTTTGCAAAGTACAAAGCAGATCAACCACATCTTAATCAAGATTAATGATTTAAAATTTTACTCATAATGGTGCTCATTGCAGAATGTCTTTATTTCTGTCAGAATTCATAAATAGGGATGTCTGGGTGGCTCAGTGGTTGAGCGTCTGCCTTTGGCTCAGGGCATGATCCTGGGGTCCTGGGATCGAGTCTCACATCAGGCTCCCAGTAGGGAGCCTGCTTCTCCCTCTGCCTGTGTCTCTGCCTCTCTGTGCCTCTCATGAATAAATGAAATCTTAAAAAAAAAAAGAATTCATAAATAAAGTCTATTGAAGAAGTCTTGAATTAATTCCACTGATTGGTTTATGTTTGATTCTTCAGCGACAGCTGATTATTCTCAGCATACCATTCATTATGAAATGTAGCCATCATCTCTTAGTCTTGTTACTCATGCTTTACTCGTAGGACAAATGCTGGGGATTTCTCAGATGATCTCAGATGATTTAAGCTTTTGTTTTAAACCTGGCTTATTAAAATTGTTTTAGGTATATTCACAATGTTCTATTACAATAAACACAGACATAAGAAAAACAACATTGACACAGCCCGAAGCAAAGGAATTATTATCTAGCTATCCTTTCCTCTAGAAAATTCAAGAAGGATACACATAGAACTCTAATGAATGTGAGTCCAAAATATATTTTTAAATCCAATCATTTGAGGAAATCAGCTGAAAGCAGATGAACTTGCTCTCAACCTGGCACGCTATTTCAGCCCAACAATTATAATACACTTCTGCTGATACTTCTTGAGCAACCTCATTTGGAATGTTCTCCACAGCTGTTATTAGGAACACTTATGTAGACAATTTTAACCCAAATCCATCTTTATCATATAGGAATCCAACCTTTTGAAGCCTTTGGGTGAGGGGGTCTTTTCAGGGACAGATTTGACCTTTATTAGTGTAGATTTTTAAACATTGTAATGGTGACCCAAATAAAAAAGGAAGAGGGAGTAAAGATAGGGATACAGACAGAGACAGAGATAGACATGGACTTCAGGGAGGAAAGATGGAGAACTCTTCCCTAAGAAGAGCACCCATTAATCTCTGTAAGTGCAGGACCTGAGCGAATCAGTGGCTGGCATGGTGAGAAGCCATTTGCCCAATCAGGCACTGCCCTCTTCCCAGGTCTTATTTCTCATCAGAGTACATCGTGAGAAAGCTCTGCTCACGCTCTTTGCAAATGGAGACTTACCAGTGGTGGTAATGGAGTTGAGGAGCAACATCCCCACGAGAAAGAAAGAAAAGCAGAAAATAGACCTTGGTTTATAAGCTTTTATGATACAATTAATTCCGTGTCAGTAACTTCAACATCACTATCACCAAAAGGTTTCTTGGTGGCTACAGTTGTATGATCAGGAAAGCATGTGGCAGAGAGTGTTGACCAAGAGTTAAATGATATGTATCAGAGAGGGAATGAGGAAAGAAGGGAATAGTGAACTTTTTCAACCCCCGTTAATATTCATCTCACAGATGGGCACAGCATGTGCCGACCAGCACACCTGGGCTGGAGAACCGGCTGCCTGGATTTCTTGGGGACCCTAATATAATTATAAACAGACAAGTGGAGAGATGCCACAGGTCAGCCAGCAGGGCAAAGGGGGAGAAGAAAGTGCCAAATTCTCAAAGTTTCCCAGAGAATAATAATATCCACAACTTTCCTAGCACCTTTCATCTGAAAAAGAACCAGAAACAGATCTGTCATCAAGGAAAGAAGGTGCTAGCCAGGCTCCATACTCCCTCATATCTCTGATTTACATTTATCCACGTCACTTAGCTTCTCTTGAGCAGATAAGAGAAGTCTCGAATCACTCCCCAGAAGTCTTGATCATTCCATGTGGGGTCATGCAGTGAGACAGATAGAAAAGAAATCAGATAATCGGATATTGAATTTTTCTTAAGTGTGGTATTTCAATGCGACTCCAGTTCGCCCACAGAGCAAGACGTCCTGATTTTTATTCCTCATGTGCTCACTGGTAGTGACTTGGCAACAGTCAGGCCAGATGTGATGCTCAGACTCTCAAGGTGAGGATCAGGGTCTCAGTTCTGGAGTCTTGTCTACCTCAGGATCTCTTCATTCTGCCTTGGCATAACCTTACTGTGTTGTCCCTTTCCTGCCCAGATCATACTGATGCTGTCCTCTGCACATTTATCGTAGGGAGGCTAGTCTTTACAGGGGTATTTCGTATTGCTACCACCTCAATTTGTGTCCCTCTTCTCTATTTCTATAGGTTCGATCTCTTTCTTCTCCACTTAGATGGCCTCAGCATTTGATTCCTCTCCAGTGTTTCCAACTTTCACATGGCTATGCATTTCTTTATGGAACTTAGTTCTGTCTGGGAGGAAAAAGGATAAATGTTTTAAGTTAATCTTTGAAGACAGACACAAAGGAATTGCACTCACTCTAATTCACCTAGAATTAAATGCAAACAAGTTTTTCATAAATAGTAGGAGTGGACGATTGCATATAAACAAATACATAAAGATGGATAGGTAATAATGATATTTGATTTTCGGGTTTTGAATTTGAAAGCCAATCATGCAAGAAGGCCAGGGTATCAATCCGATTGCATTTGGCTATGAGTTTTAGAAAACCCAACAAATGGTGGCTTTAAAAAAAGTTCACTTAGAATTTATTTAGTAAGAAATCCTGGATTGGGAGTCCTGGCATTGCAGAAGTGGCTCACCAGCCTGAAGCCCCAAGATTCTTCCCAGGCATCTCCTGGGGCTACTTTGCCAGCTTTTTTTTTTTTTTTTTTTTTTTTTTCTGGAAGCATCCTTCCTCATTATGACAGAATGGAGGCCACAACTATAGATATCCCATCCTTGCCCCAGAGGAGATAGAGACTGGGTGTTGACCCTCAGGTAAAAGATGTTTCTTTCTCCTTTTATCAAAGATGGAAAATCTTTCTCACAGTTCCTCCAGCAGACAGTTCCCTCTGACCTCAGTGGCCAGAGCTGGGCCATGTGGCTCCTATCAAGCTGCTGGGAAGGTAATTTTCTGCCTTTAAGCCTCTCCGATGGGACCTAGAATGGAAGAGGGGTTTGAGAACAGCTATTGAAAAAATAACTTGGTGAATCTACTCCAGCTTTGCTTCTAAGCAGGGGCATGTTTAGAGTCCTGTACGTATTTGGAAGTATGGTAATGACTTTTGTTGAGTTCGGATATTTATTTTATGAGGGAGGGATACTAATAGCAAGGCAGCAATAACCAAAAAAAGGTGAAATGAAATAGAAATGAAGCCTAATCTCTTAAAGTCAGAAGGAATTTTCTGTAAGCAGAAGGTACACACACACACACACACACACACACACACACAATATTCCCCCCTTATTCTTGGGATGTAAGTTCCAAGATCCCCAGTGGAAGCTTAAAATCCATGAATAGTACTGAACCCTATGGATACTATGTCCTTCCTATACATACAAAACTACCTATGATTAAGTTTAATTTATGAATTGGGTACAGCAGGAGATTAACAAGTAATAATAAAGTATAAGAACAATTATAATGCAATGTAATAAAAGTTATGTGAATGTGGATTCTCTCTCTCTCTCAAAATGTCTTATTGTGTGTTACTCATCCTTCTTTTTCTGATGATGTGAGATGATAAGATGTCCACGTGATGAGATGCAGTGAGGTGAACAAGGTAGATGCAATGAAGTAGTGTTAGGCTCCTAGTGACCTGAGCATATGGCAGGAGTGTCATCTGCTTCTGGACCATGGTTGACAGGGGTAACTGAAACCAGAAAGTAAATCCACAGATAAGGGTGGGTGGGGGAGACTCCTATAAACTGGTGAATAAACAGGCTAGTTTTTCATCAGATTACTAACAGGCCTTTCTTTATATATCAGATTTGCCCACAATTTGCATTTATTCATGATAAAATAACATCAATTAAATCATTATAGATAATCTGGATAAGCATGTACCTCATACTCTAGGAAACACTGGTCAGTGATTTGAAATAAAAGAGAGCAAAATCTAAGTTTGAATAAATGCGTTCCTTTTTCCTCAGCTTCAGGGCAAAGAGCCAGTGGCTTGCTTTCTCAGAGAAAGAAATCATCAAACAGTGGACAGGAAGTCCTGCTGCAAGGGATCCCTTACAGCATCTAGCAGCAGCAATCAAGGAGTCACCTGCCACAACCAAGAAGTAGCCGCGCCACTGCTCTTTCCTCAACAAGGCCACGTCACCCAGCACAGTGGGAAGCCCGAAACACTCAGTACCAATAAGGACCCAAATTTTGAGTAAGCTAATTCCTATCAGGTGGTTTCTCCTGTAATTCAATCAGGACTTGAGTTTAGTTTCAAACACTTGAGCTTAGGGATTTAGAAATCCAGTTCTGAGAACAGATGAGGTGTTTCAAGGTATGTTCGCTTTTCATACAATCTTCTGGAGAATGTGTGTGAGCGGCTCTTCAGACCTAGACTTTCTCTTTTCTTCCATCCTGAGGGTGCCAGCCCACTTAAGCGTTGGTATGGTGTTATATTTATTTCTCTACTTGCAGAAGCTAAGCGCTCATGTTTCTTCCTTCACTGTGGATGAGTGGAAGGGCTATTTTCAACCCCAGTAGCTGTTTTTAATTTCATTTCTCACATGTCACTGACCCAGAGTACACCCGCCCTTCCTGATACCCTTAATTCTCTGTGCTTCGAGAATGACCCAGAACAAGCAATGACTTACCACCTGGCTGTCCTAGTTTCCGATGCTATCATAATAATGCCCAACGTTGATCCTTGCAGACATTCCAATGGCTGGTTATTAGTGTTTAACATATGGGGATTCAAGCACACTGGGGTGAAGTCAGCTCTCTCAAATGGCAGAGTCAGGACTCACACACATGAACACAGTTCGAGCCCAGAGCCCCGACTCTCGGCCTTTGTTGTCTGTGGCCCCAAGCTAGGGCCAAATATCAAAGAAGCCTCTAGCATTGGAGGATGACCTTTACTCCACCAGGACATACTCCCTGCCTCTGCACCTGTGGCTCTCCCAGACCTTCTTTCCTGCGCACTCACCTGCATCTCTCCTGGCCATCTGTGTGGTGAGCAAGCTGACATCATTGGGAATGCGTTGGCCAGGACCTGTCACCAGGAGCTCAGCTTTAGCTGTTCCTGAAGTCCCTTGGGAGAGACCCTTCTCTCTCTCTCTCTCTCTCTCTCTCTCTCTCTCTCTCTCTCTCTCTCTCTCTCTCTCTCTCGGCTGTTTCCTCATCTCTACCTGAGAAGTTAAAGTACAAACACCTGCTTCCTCCTAGCATAGGTTGAAATGCCCCTTCTGAGAGGCGAACAGAAACCAAATGGAGTTTCTTTCCTTCTAGATTTCCTTGGGTTTTAATTTGAAGAAAAAGAGAGAACTGCAGGGGACCAAGCCATCTTTCCAGGGATTCATCAGCAGCCCTCGCCTCCCGCGGCTGTTCTGATTAATGGCTGCGCCTCCCGCCGAGTCCCTGTAATAGGTGTCAGGAAGGTGTTTACTCAAAGTTTTACACCCAATTGTCGTGAAGGTCAAAACAATAGGGCGTCTCCCATGCAGGTTAAACATCTTTTTATGAGTACATAGTCTATTAGAGAAGACTCTGTTTTCAGGCTGGCTAAACTCAGTGGGTTTTTTCTTCCAGGCTGACTCAGCAGGTCCCTGGTGGGGGAGCTGGGCTTGGGCTTGACCCTGACCTGGGCCTTGGGCCTTGGGAAGTTAACCAGTGGGCTACCGACAGTCTCTCCAGCTTTGGTGCATGGGTCCAGTCTGCTTTAAAATTCTGAGCCATTTTATAAACCCAAGCCAATCATATCAAAATTCCCTTCCCAGGGAAGAGCCATTCATGCAGAAACAGGGATGGTGTAATTCCTTCAAATTAAAACGTCTCCTTTTGCCACATTAAACAATGACCTTGGACCCCCAGAGTCGTTTTCCCCCTCCCTTATTATCCTCCACCAATTTTCTCTCCTAGCCTCTCCACCTCCTGCACAAACAAGCCCAGAGAGCAAAATGCCACAAGTTAGAAATACTGTCTCCCATCTGTTGCCCACAGGTGTGTGTCAAGGGGGTGGATTTTGACCCTATTTCTGAGGAAGAGGAAACCAAAGGTCAAAGTGAATTTCCTAAATGTCAGATGCTTTCAAAGTGCTGCCTTATGTTTGTTCACACCATGCATGCAGCCGTCTTCGGCTCTGGTTCTTCCTGTTACATATGGGGTGCTTTCTGCTGGGTGCAGCAAGCAAGACCAGACCACAGCCAAGATCAGAAGATCCCATTGGAGTGTAGTAAGAGTCCTCCAGAGAGCAAGGGCTCCTATGGCTTCCACTGGGTTGATGTTAATCTTTTCAAAACCTTTCTGGTATAAAAGCATGTTCCTCTTCCAGTGAGGACCCATGCCACCCTCCACCTGTACGAATGGCCGCTCTTGCTTCTCTAAATAGGGAGATGACTACAGAGTTTTTTATTTATTATTTTAAAAGATTTATTTTTATTTATTTATGATAGACATATATATATATTGAGAGAGAGAGAGGCAGAGACACAGGAGGAGGGAGAAGCAGGTTCCATGCCGGGAGCCCGACGTGGGACTCGATCCCGGGACTCCAGGATCATGTCCTGGGCCAAAGGCAGGCACCAAACCACTAAGCCGCCCAGGGATCCCTACTACAGAGCTTTTTAAAACCATTACCATTCTGGATTTGACTTGAGCTAAAAACAAGGCACATGTTCAGGAGGAAATGAATTCTGTAAGTACTTATTGAGATTTTATCATCTGTTGAAATCTTTGGGATTAAGAAAGATGGATCATAGGCAATGAAAAAGAAGGAGAAGGTAGGACGGGAAATGGAGCTGCAGGGGGACTGAGGACAGTCATTGACTGGTAGAGATGAAAGGGAAGGGAAGGACCCAAGTGGGGTGATAAGCCCTTCACCTGTCTATAATCCTGTGACCATACCTAGCTTTTACTGCCTTCTTCATACATGGATGTGGACACTGGCATCTAGAGAGGTGGAAGGGGGGATCCCTGGCTGGCTCAGCGGTTTAGTGCCTGCCTTTGGCCCAGGGTGTGATGCTGGAGACCCGGGATCGAGTCCCACATCAGGCTCCTGCATGGAGCCTGCTTCTCCCTCTGCTGTGTCCCTGCCTCTCTCTCTCCCTCTCTGTGTCTGTCATGATAAATAAACAAAATCTTAAAAAAAAAAATAGAGAGGTGGAAGGCTTGCTATACACCATGCTGGCCAGGATTTACCATCTTGCATGGAGCAAGACCTGTTTTGCTGGATGACCACTAGACTCAGCTTGTGAAATGACATTGCCAGGCATAGGACAGGATCAGGCAAGAAGTTAAGAATTATAAACAAAAGAATGTGATATCCAGTTCTCTGAGATAAATCTTTCCAGTGGCACCATGAGCTGGAAGAAGGTATCAGGCTAGGTCTGGTGAGTGAGTGGGGAGGTGGATGACAGGCCATGATGTATGTCCTGTGGAGTAAGAATTGGTGGAACTCTGTCAAAAGACTGGATATACAAATAGACAATGGCCAGACCATATACAGAAATAGAACTCTGACTCATCATCTCTGACAACCAGCCCAGGAAAACAACCATGATCTCTAGTAACATTTCATTTATGTAATTGTTTTAAAAAATATTTTATTTATTTGGCAGAGACAGAGAGAGAGGAAGCAGGGGGAGCAGCAGAGGGAGAGGGAGAAGCAGACTCCCCATTGAGCAGGGAGCCCGATGTGGAGCTCTATCCCAGGACCCCAGGATCACGACACAAGTCGAAGGCAGATGTTTAACTGACTGAACCACACAGGCACCCCTCTAGTAACATTTCAAAGAGCAGAATGATAACCCCGATGATCATCAACCTAAAATGGCCAAGACCTGATTGATAATTGACAACTTTTCTCATTTTAGCCCCCATTTCACTTGGGACCAAAAAGAGAAAGCCAAATGTAAACCCCTAACCAATCACGTAGGGCACCCCACGACTAGCTAGCCTGCTTCAAGAGGCCCACACCAACAGCCCCCCATCGGGACATATAAAAAACACCTGAGCCTTCTCTTTTTTTCTACCATAAATCTCTCCCCCGCCTCTGCCTGTTCTTTATGCTAAAACTGGAATATAATGCCTGTCTTTTCTATCTGATGATAAAGTTGTGAGGTTCAGATGACTTCATGGATATAAAAGTACCTTGTATATTACAAACTGCAGTATACATAAAAGATACACTCAAAATAATAGCTATAACTATAATTCTTATTTATTTATTTATTAATAATTCTTAATTTTGAATGATTGTAAAAGAGGCATCAGATTTTAAGAGATTTTTTTTCAGGTGCTTGCAGCTCATTTGTCCTATTTGCAAATAGATATAGGAGTCTCAAATGTAGTAATATAGTATGTGGATTATTTGTTTCACAAATAGAATTTGGAAACTTCCAGAAGACCCAAGGACCAGCCTGGCCCCCATACATATGATAGTGTGATCTTAGGCTCCTGATCTCTCAGAGCTTTAAGCAGAAGGGATCATTTCTGTCCAGCCTACTTGCTTGTGAGTTTCTCCATGAGCTCTGTTGACTGTAAATGCCCGCATAAATGCAAAGTATTATGTTGCTGCATTTGAAAAGTGCTATTTACGTGCCACTTACTATTATTGTGGTTATTATTATAGTTGAAGAGTAGAATGCATTTCAGCAACCAATGATAGAGGTAGCGAATCTTTTACTGCCACATGAACTCCCTGGGTGTCTCACTCCCATAGGTAGACTTCTTTTCATTTGGGGCTGTCTATTGATATAATTAACCTTTGCCATATGATGGGCTTTGCTTTTAATTCTGGATACATATGCAGAAATATTTCATTGTATTTACCCCTATAAATAGGACCTACTTGATTTTTAAATTAAATAGCATTAGGGAACATGCTCTCAGGCTGACTATACTTACCATTTTCCACAAATATATTATGTATGACTTAATATTTTTCTATGTGCCTAGCTTTAGCTATGACCTAGTGAATATAAAGCTTTTATTTTGAAAAATAACTGTTAATATTTAAGATATAGAAGAGAAATAAAGAGTAAATGCTCCTTTGGTTCACCCATAAAATCAACCTATTTAATTTCCGACAAGAAGAATTTAATAATATTTTATCTATCATCTGGTGTTCATTTTTCACCTCACGGTATAATCTTAACAATATTGTCACAATAAGTGTTTTAATCTCTGGGAAGCTTCATTTGATAATTTGTACAAACATCAAGTAACCAAGTTAGGTGAATTGCACTTTGGGGTACATACTGTCTTTATGTTCTGAAAGTCTTAGCAAGAGTCCTAATTCATTTATCATTCTACCATGAATGATTCTGCAGGGACCACAGTTTGCCAGAGACTTGTAGGGCCCCGGTGGCTGCAAGTGACAGAAACTCCACCCATCATAGTGTCTTTCTGCCCCGCAGCATACTCACTACAAAGCACCCCAGGTGGCTGGGTCTTGGCCCTCTTAGCTCCTCAGTTTTATATTATATTATTTCAGCCCCTGGGGAAGAGACTTTAATTATGCTTTCTCTGGTTCCGTGTCCATAAATTCGAGGTCAAGTTCTCATTGGCTTAGTTTACTTAATTGCCCACCCTTGCATCGATCGACTGGGACCAGGGAGCGAGAACAATAAATAATAAGATAACCCTTTTAATTGAACTGTGAGACTAGGCAGTGGGAGAAGGGGTCATTCCTACAAAGGCCTGATGGGAAAGGTCATGGTCAGTTGACCTTTGCAATCACCATCTTTCACAGAGTATCTTGGACAGAATCTAAGTTCATGAAATGATTAGAATTTATTTCATTAAGAAAGTTCCCCAAGTATCTAACACATGAAGTTATGGAAAATTCTGTGGAGGAATAATTCTACCACTTTAGCTAGTGTCTGGCTATGAGTATGATCTCATTTAATTCTGACAATAGCTCTGTTATCTTCATTTTATAGTGGATGGATCTGTAGCTCAGAGATGCAACAGCAGCTAGCTGATCTTGGGGCCAGGACCAAAGCCACAAATTGCTCAGGAGTAAAGCTTGTGGCATATTCACCATTAATTTAAAAAAAAAATTCTTTCCAGAACATTTGTGCTAAATTCAGATCCATCTTTTTTAATCATTTCAGTATCTCAAGATTTCATTTCAGGGTTAATCTAACTTATTTGTCCAGCCCCAGAGTACCATTAGAAACAGATGAAATTTGCCTTGCTCTTTCCAGCACTGCTTTCGGAGACATTTCTCCATTTTCCTATCTTCTGTTGTGTTCAGATTTTTGGACAAATGATAACCATCTGGCATATTTATCCTAAGATGTGAGATTCTTAGCGCATGAGTCTTCTTAAAGTAGCTACACTGCAGAATGTCATTCAATGATTATACATACATAGCAAAAGAGCTAACACATTATTGGTTACTTTTTCTTTAAAGCTACCAAATATACATTATTTTTCCCATGGATGTCTGATAGTAATAGGGAGGAATTATTCAAAGGCAAGTCTCTGCTGAAAGTTTTTTGATTTATATGTCTAATAAACATTTCTAACTTTTTGATCTAGCATATGCACATAGAAAAGGTATGACATTTACAATTTTGGTATAGAAAAGAATAATGATAATGATGTCCATAGTACAGATTAAGTATCATCGACTCTTACTTTAATATGAAATCGAAACATTCACTGACCTCATGCAAGTAAAGAACATACCACATCATTCAGAGCATGCAACTCTCCAAAAGATAGACTTTGCAAACTTGTTTTAGTGTTAAAAGAAGAGTTACCATAGAGGTGTGACCATGCTTCCCATCAGGGCTATGCTAGATTTTGTGCATCAGAGGGGAAGGTATTTTGGGATGAGGGAGCAAGCAGATGCTGACTGGAAAGAACTGTGTCTTCTCTCCTGCTAGAAAGTGAAGCTGCTCTGTGTTTCTGACCCACTATGGCTTTCCCTAATCCAGACAAATGGCAGATGACACCACTGGCCTTGGGGTCAGAAGGCCAACCAGAATTTTTTTTTTGCAAGTTCTGTTACCTGGACATGGAACACTGTAATCTTAAGTAATTGCTTTATGCATTCCCCTTCTGTTACCTGGACATGGAACACTGTAATCTTAAGTAATTGCTTTATGCATTCCCCCTCCCGCCCCGCCCCAGAGTCTCGAACTAGCTCTTCACTTCAGCTTGAAAGTTAAATTTTGTTATATAGTTTCATCTTAAACTGTGTCTGCCTGGGTTGGTTTCCCACCTCACCCTGCCACTGGCATCAGCTCCTCAACAGTGTGGTGGAGGGGAAGGCACACAAGTTTGGGATCCAGGGAGACCTTTGTCCCCAGCCTTGAACTCACACTTTTCTTGCCCTGTGATGTGCAAGTTACTTGACTTTTCTCTGGCTTGGCTATTCCATCTACAAAATGGTGATAGTAGCACTTAACTGACAAGGTTAAATTTTGGCATGTAAGAGATTGACAAAGAAAGGTTTTATTAAAAGGATAATAGAGCATGAGTAAAGTGCCTAGCCTTGTGTTTGACAGCTAGTAGGTGCTTTCAACAGTTGTTCAGTCTTCTGTCAATTTAGTAAATATACATAGAGTGAATATACCAGGCGTCAAGCCATATGCTGGGCCTTGTGATCTAAGGGTGAACAAATGGGTGCAGTCCCTGACTTTGTGGAATCTGTATTTCATTGGTGGATCATGTGATCATAATCCCAAAAATATATACCTGGGATAGAATCCAAGAAGGAAAATGCTGGGGTGCTGGGTAGTGCAAGTGACATTTTGACCAGGTGTGCACAGCACAAAGTGACCCTTAAGCTCAAATCCAAGGAGTAAGAGAGCACGGGAACTGGGAGAAAAGGAGAGGAACATTCTGGGCAGGAGGAAAAAGCAAGTGGAAAGGCCTGAGTTGGGAGAATGAGTTCAGGAACTGAGAATTAAGTGACTACGGGGGTAAAGAGAATGAGGATCAGAGTCTGGGCTTATACACCTAGTTGGGGACTTGGTCCACTGGCGTGTGAATAATGGGACTTCACTGAAGAATTTCTGCTGGGTATGGTAGGATCTGATTGGCACTTGGAGAAGGGTTTATGAAAATAGGCTTCTCGGAGACGCCACTCTTGCCTGGTGGACCAACTAGCTGGGTGACTGTGAGTTGACCATGAGGAGAGTTGGTAGCTGGGACTGAGGTGCTGGTCTTGAAGAGGAAGAGAAGACATAGAAGTACTGAAGGATCAGACAACACAATCACATAAAGAGTGGTGATATGGGGCCCCTGGTGGCTCAGTGGGTGAGCATCTGCCTTCGGCTCAGGTCGTGATCTCGGGGTCCTGGGATCAAGTCCTACATCAGGCTCCCTATGGGGAGCTTGCTTCTCCCTCTGCCTATGTCTCTGCCTCTCTCTGTGTCTCTCCTGAATAAATAAATAAAATATTTTAAAAAAAGGAGTGGTGATGTAGCAAGTGTGCCGTGTCTGCTACCTGAGATCGCCCACTCTGTCACACGCTTGTGTACTGAATTTCTGTCTTCCTCACTGGAAGATATGGACATAACTCCCCAGTCCATGAAAATCTAACACAAACTCATTTGGCAGAAAAATCTGGACTGCACTGACACAAGGCTACTTAGAGTCTTTGTTTATTTCACTTGCTTGGAATATTTTGCCATAAAATTATGTCTGTGTTTTATTATCCCAGACCTTGCCTGGGTGGTATGCAATATACAGTGTACATATCATGTTACCCATGTACATTCTGAATTATTCTGAATTCCAAAACATATCTGGCTCCAAGCATTTATGAACCTGTAATCATAATCCCAAAACCGGCAGAGCGAAATTGCCAAGGTTGCTCGCCCGAAGGCTTTCAGCTGCCAAAATTTGCCCCCAGGTTCATCTAAACCCAATGCTGAGACCACTCAGCACCATGTCCTACCCCTTCTCTCCCTGAGAGAATTTGTCTTTTATTTATTTATTTATTTATTTTTAAAGATTTTATTTATTTATTCATTCATGAGAGACACACAGAGAGAGAGCCAGAGATACAGGCAGAGGGAGAAGCAGGCTCCCTGTGGGGAACCAGATGCAGGACTCAATTCCAAGATCCCAGGATCATGACCTGAGCCAAAGCAGATACTCAACCACTGAGCCACCCAGGCATCCCTACTTTCTCTTTTATTTAGAGGAAATATAGCCATGGGCCAAGTGCCCTCTAATTATGAAGTATGGATAATGGAGAAGTGAAGGAGACTCACCCAGGCTGTGAGGGAAAGAAGTTTCCTCCCCATTGCCATATTTTTCTCTTCTCAGAATCCCACAGCAGCCTCCTATTAATGTACAGCAAACCCGCTCACCTTCTTTTTATCACAAAACTCTTTAAAAACCATCTGCTCAGCAAAGCATTTCCATTACGATAACCACTCACTTCTCAACATTGGTCGCATTGCATTGTGTTTTATTGGTGTTCATTGTCTCGTGTGTCCTTGTGTGCATTCATATTGCAATCCCCCCAAGGAAAATCCTGGCTTTGTTCTGTCTGGTGCAAGGGCACACCCACTGTAGAGCTGTACCCACACCTATGCCCTGTATAAATAAAAGATAAGAACAAAAACACCACCACTGCCGTGTTTCATCTTTGAGGGGTAAGGAGCGGTACTTGTCATATCAAGAAGACATGATATAATTCTATGGGGAAACTTTTTTTAAAAAATGATGATTTATTTAGGTAGGATCTTTCATTAATTTTAAAGTGATTGAAATTATTTGGAAAGCCATTGGTGCAGGTAGATAATAAAGCATCCATGAATGCCCATCTTAAATGACAGGACATAACTGAGTTGATTATTGAAAGAAAATCACCACGGTCACATCATTAAATAAAGAAAATAACAGTCGTTGTCTTCCACATAGGAATAGGCAAATCAAATTTTGGGGAGAAGGACACAGTATAAAGACAATTCATTTTTTATGCTGTATGTATGTGCTTGGAGTTCTGGGCTAGACTCAAATACTAGACATATTATAGCTGCCCAGAAAAATAAAGGAAATACAAGAAAGTACCAAGATTCTCTTCTGTCAGGATGAATTGAGTTGAAATGGGGAGATGTGTTTCAGTATCGGAGATAGATTGGCCTCTTTGTGACAGTTTGTCTTTTTCCCTCCCTTAGTTAGTATTTTGCTATCTGTGGTTTATGAAGGCCATATTTGATGGACCTAAGAGCCATCTTCCTACTTCATCACACTCTTATTTAAAATCTGATGGTTACAGTGATCTGACACCTTTTGGGGTGTGTGTGTGTGTGTGTGTGTGTGTGTCTGTGTGAAAGAGAGACTTTTAACATGAGGGATTATCATTTACCCCTTTTAGCTAAGGGGATACATTGGGATTTTGTTACATATACACTGAATATTTGTGTTCCTTCGAACTCATGTATTGAGATTCTAACCACTATTATGGTGGTATTTAGGGGTGGGCTATTGGCAAGTGATTATGTCACCATAGCAGATCCCTCATGGATAAGATTGGTGCCTATATAAAAGAGATCCTAAAATAATTCCTCCTCCCTCCTACCATGCGAAGACACAGCAGTAAGGTAGCTATCTATGATTTAGGAAGAAGGTTCCCACCAGACACTGAATCTGGTGGTGACTTGATCTTGGACTTTCAGTCTCTAGAACTGTGAAAAAGAAGTTTCTGTTTTTTGTAAGTCACCCAGTGTATGGCATTTTGTTACAAACAGATGAAGATACAACTATATCACTGATTATCTTCAATACCAATTAACCAAATATTAATACTTTCCTTTTACACCCCAAATGGCAGACTTGTGGCCTTGGACAGGTACAGAATGGCACCTGCAGTGGACTTCCAAAGATTGTATCTGACACCAAAGGCATTTCCTCTGGTTAAAAAAATTACTTTTCATAATAGAAGCACTCCACAATATAAGCGACACTCAGACAGAAAGTGTAAGTCTTACCTACATGAAAGGTCTTATATTTTAAAAGTTGCAAGCATAACTTCTTGAACAAGCATCACATTTCTCTATTGGGAAGAATATTTGAGAAAACTGGACTTTCTGAAGCAGTAGTGCCTGTAGTAGTAATAGTAGTAGTAGTAGTAGTAGTAGTAGTAGTAGTAGTAGTAGTGGTAGATTTTATCCATGACAAATCACTATTATGAATGTCTCCATCCTTGCCCAGGTGATGTTATTACGTGACCCTAGGAAGAGGTTAGATGAAAAGCTTACTTTGGGGAGGGTACCACCTCACTCCACTCTTCCTTCCCCACTCTCCAGGAGGGACCATGCTGCACCACAACTGGTTTCCATTTGTGAGACTTAAAAGAAAAATAATAGATAAAATGAAGGTTTATGTGATTACCTCCATGTCCAAGACTGAATACCTGCACCAAATTAGCGTCGGAATATTTGTGATTAAAAACAAATAATAGGGACGGTTGTTTGGCTCAGGGCATGTTCCTGGGGTCCAGGGATGAAGATCTGCATCAGGTTCCCCCAGGGAACCTGCTTCTCCTTCTGCCTGTGTCTCTGCCTCTCTCTCTCTCTCTGTCTCATGAATAAATAAATAAAATCTTTAAAAAAAAACCCTCCAACTCCCCCAAAAAAGCCCAAATAGAAATTGCTCACGTTTATTGAATTGCTATTATAAGCTCGATATTATTTTGCTTTATGTAGATGATCTTGTTCTATCTTCAGTCTACATAAAGCCAATGGTGTCATTTGCCACTTTTAGAGAGGAGGAAACTGAGGCATGGGTAAAGTCATGGTGGAGCCAATGTTTGAAGTCTGGTGGTCTGATTCCCAGAAAATGCACTTCTGCAGTGTGCTTTCTTTTCATTATTTTAATTTTTTTCTAGTAGGTATTCTACATCCCTTGCCTTTCCTGAGTCTGTTTCTCTTCGTGGCACAATAGTCAGGGGTACAGTGAGAAGATTCACACTTGCAGACACAGAGCAACCACCTGGGGGCTGTAGGTGGGCTGCCAGTGGCTGTATTTGCCTCAGGCATGGATTCTAGAAAACTCCTCTTTAGTCCGTGCTGTCACATAAACTGTTCTCCTCAGAGAAGATTGTCTCTACCTCTGGTGTTTCCTTAATTCAAAACAGTGTCTACACTTCTAAGTGCAGTTCTGTAAGGTGAAATTATATACTAGGTATGTTGGAAAGGCTTCCTTGGGCCAAGTGCGGGGGAGGGGCTATCTAGTTCTACAGATAGATTGAGGGCTTATGGGAGCAGGAAGACACTTGGGTACAGGACCCTCATCACCTAACAGGTGCCAGGGCCCCAATATCTGGTCACTGCTGGGAGCCTGTGGGAAGCTGGCATGATCAGTAAAGCTCTGGTCTATGGTCACATTCTGGCTGTGCTCAGAGGCATGTACCTGAGGGCTTTAAATCTTTCCTTTTCTTCTTCCTTCTAATCAAGGTGAGATTTCTTTTCTTTTTTTTTTTTTTTTTCAAAGAAAACCTTTGGAAACTTTCCTACCTCCCTTAGAATGCCTCCACTTCCTTAGGCCATCCTTAGTTAGAACATTATTTTTATTTTTTTTTGCCACGTTATCTTGCTCTTTTTTCTACTTTCTTTTTTCTACTTTCCTATCTTTCTTACTGGATCCACAAGCTAATGAATGAATATGTAATATGTAATATATAGTCACTTAATACAACCGCTTTAAACAAAAACTAAAGCAGAGTGAGGGCATAGTGGGTACTGAGAGATGGGAGTTCAGACGAGGACTTGCGATCTGGATGGATACATAACATAATGAGGGAGTCAGATCCTCCTGGAGAATCAATCAGTCAAATAAGAAACCAAGAAGGAGTAGACTTTCCACCCATTTCAAAGGATCTTTGATATTCTGAAGTTTGAATATGCCAAAAGAATTTAAAGAGTCATTCATATTATTCATAGAGTCATATTATTCATAACAATAGAACTTGTCCTGTGACCTGTATAAAAGAGTAGATTTAACTTTGTTTATTTAGCCACAGACTCTTTTGAATAGCTGCTGCTATTGATCCTAGATAGAAAAATACACATGCATAAAATTTGGATAAAATTTCAGTAGCTCTCTGGAACCATCTGAAGCCCACACATGGATCTCAGCTTACATATCCTTTTTCCACATCCAGAATTATTGAGCAAACTTTTTTTTTAAAAAAAATCACAACTTTTATGTCATTATTCCTTTTGGTTGAAGTTGGCTGTCTTGGCCTGGGCCCCCAAACAGGGGCTGAGACATAATTTTGGATGCAGGTGGCTTACTTTGGAAGTGAGCCCAGGGAGCAGGAGGACAGGAGGGGAGGAAATTACAGCAGGGCAAGAAAGAAATGAAACTCAAGAATGTCTTACTGAGTTGGCACCCCATCTTTCCAAAAGCTTTGGAAAGGAATCTCAAGATTATCTGTCTAGCTGATAGAAGGGGGAACAGGCTCACTTCTGGGTCCTGCCTCCCATCAGGATAGCAGCTTAATGATTGTGAATTCTTTTTGTTAAAAGATGTTATTTATTTATTCATGAGAGACACACAGAGAGCAGAGACATAGGTAGAGGGAGAAGCTCCCCTGCAGGGAGCCTGATGCGGGACTCCATCCCAGGAACCCAGGACTCCATCCCAGGAACATGCCCTGAGTGGAAGGCACTGAGCCACACAGACGTCCCAATTGTTAATTCTCCTGAGCTTCTAACTGACAATGGTGGAGGCTGAGCTGCTTCTCCAGGCCTTCATGAGATCCACAGTGGAAGACCCAGGTAGAGGTAGAGGTGCAGCCTCGGAGTGAGGGCAGGGTGCTGAGCTTTGCATCCTACAGTGTCCGCAGATGTCTGCCAAGAAGTGGTCTGGGCACAAGGGCCAGAAGAAAAGGAGGGGCTCAGGGGATTTCAAGGGATGCTTAAGGGGTGCCCATCAGACTGGATATGCCGTCAAAAATCATCTTTTTTTTCATTGATAGGAGAACAAAAATCAATTTTCATATATGGTTACTTTTAACCATAAGGTTTACATGTAATCATCAAAGTAAGTTGCTTTGACTTCTGTGAATACTTTGAAACTGTTACTTTTTTTCATTTTATTTATGGTCTATAGCTAGGATTTGGTTAAACTGCATTAATTTAGTTACGATGGTAATAATGGCAGAAAACATATATCCTGTAATACTTTGTGCCAGGCACTGTTACAAAGAATGTATATGGATTTTCTCAATGAATCTTTATGACAACCCCATGAGATAAGTAATACTATTGCCTTTTCATAGATGAGCCATATGAGGCTTGAAGAAGATAAATCATGCGCCAAGGGACACGTGGGTAGTTTTGGAGGCAGCCTTCAAGCTTAGATTTTTCTAGTAGCAGGGCCATAAACCACTATGTTTCTCAGAGTCTAGAGTATCTGAGAATCATATGGAGGGCTTAGTGAAACACAGAACACCACCCCCTCCCCATCTTCCCGCTCAATTTTCAGTGGGTCTGTGGTAGAACCTGAGAAAGTTCATTACTTTGTTATTTTTTTAAAAGATTTTATTTATTTATTCATGAAAGACACAGAGAGAGAGAGAGAGAGAGGCAGAGACACAGGCAGAGGGAGAAGCAGGCTCCCCGCAGGGAGCCCAATACAGGACTCGATCCCAGGACCCCATGATCACACCCTGAGTTGAAGGTGCTCAACCACTGAGCACCCAGTGGCTGGGTGGCTTTCTAACTTTCTAGCAAGTTCCCAGAAGATGGTGATGCCAGGGGCATAACACTTTGAGATCCAGTCACCTCACCAAACTAACTGGCCTATCTGGGTCCTAGGCTACTTCACGAAAGCAGCCTGGGATCCTTCCAAGCCTTATTCTCCAACACTTGTTCTTTTGTTTTCATCTTCTGCTTTAGTGAAAAGGCATGATACTGGAGAATCTTCTGAGAGGATTTCTTCCTGGAACAGTTAGTGGTTTTTGTTTTGTCCCCCCCACTCAGCCCATGGCCAAGGGCTTTGTGCCCATTAGCGCTAGAAACCAGTTCAGCTCATGAGGCATTTACTTGTTGGAAATCCAAAGAAGCACATCCATCTTACAAATGATGTTTCGACTCTGCCTAAAATATAAATATTTATGAGAGTGAGGTTAGCTATTTGGCATGCGATACATATTTTTTGTTAAAGTTTTCCCATTAGAAGACAGTTGCTTGGGAAAGCCTTAGAAACTAATATTGCATTTCACTTCATAAAGATTGTGGAAAACTAGACACCAAGAGAATCCACATTCCAATTGCTGATGAGAGGTGAGGACATGTTCCCACAACCTCCCGGTGTTAATGAATTACAGTCACAACACGCAGCATGGCTCAGTGTGGTGTTTCCAAGCCATAATTAAGGAAAGAAAGAATTATAGTATTAGGGCTGAAGAAAAATTTCTGAGAGGAGAGCCAGTGTGAGAGCTGGATGGTAGCAGGAGTTGGCTGAGCTGAGAGAAAAAGCAGTCTAAGGGAGGCATGGTGAAAACCAGCCGTGTTGACTGGCTCCCAGGATCTCTGTCTAGGCAATATGGATGCCAGATTGATGTGAGAGTCCACTGTGGCTAAGGACAATTTGCACTCAGCCACTTTTGGCTTTTCTGGTTGGCGTTTGTCAATATGGGGTGGAAAGATGGCTCCACCAAGTTAAAGTGAGGATGTCAGATTCACACCCCATCACTGGAATGGTAGTAGGCCGAGGAAAGGAAATCTATACTCAGGTGCCTAGAAAATTATATGGGACATCATTTTCCCGTGAGATATTACTTTCTTTTTCAAGACACATAATGGGAACGTATGGGTCTTGAGCCAAACAAATCTACTTTGACTTAGCTCTGCCCCAGGTTGCCTTGGTGAATCTGCATGGCACTTGGCCTCACTCATTCTCAGTGTCCTCTTCTTAGGATGGCCCAGCGCCAAGTCCCTGAGTCATTGTGAGGAGTAGCTGAGGCACGATGCCTGGCATGCAGTGTGCTCTCATGATTTGGCCTTGTACGCTGAGGTGATCCCATCCCAACACCCTGTAAGGACAAGTGTGCAGTTTTAGTATTGATAGAAACATTTCCTGTTTCTATCAAGGGATCTTAGTAGGAACATTTCTCTTTCGACAACTTCTGTAAGTGCTTTCTCTCCATGTTTCTTGGGGGCTGTGTCTGCTTCTATTTAGGGATTTATTTTTTTTTTTAATTTTTTTTTTAAATAAATTTTTTTAATTTTTTTTAATTTTTATTTATTTATGATAGTCACAGAGAGAGAGAGAGAGGCAGAGACACAGGCAGAGGGAGAAGCAGGCTCCATGCACCGGGAGCCCGACGTGGGATTCGATCCCGGGTCTCCAGGATCACGTCCTGGGCCAAAGGCAGGCGCCAAACCGCTGCGCCACCCAGGGATCCCTCTATTTAGGGATTTAGATAGAGTGTAAAGGGGTAGTTTTGAGTCACTCCACAAACATGGCAGTGTTCCTTTTCCATCGAAGAGGTAAGCATATAATGGCTTTACATGCGGCACTTAACAAACTGTATCAGAAGCTGAGACGGAGGAAGGAAACGACAAAGATGAGGAAGGGTGACAAGAGGAGGGAGAGGCAGGGAAGGGGGAAGGAGGGGAGGAGGCAACCCAGGTGTCTTCAGTCATTCGTGGCAAGAAGCGCTAACCGCCTGCATCATCTCATTTAATCTTTACAGCAGTTGAGTAGCAAGTACGATTTTCATCTTCACTTTAAAAACAAGGAGTCAGGGATGCCTGAGTGGCTCAGTGGTTGAGCATCTGCCTTAGGCTCAGGTTGTGATCCTGGGGTCCTGGGATCGAGTCCTGCATTAGGCTTCCTGCAGGGAACTTGCTTCTCCATCTGCCTATGTCTCTGCTTCTCTCTGTGTGTCTCTCATGGATAAATAAATAAAATCTTAAAACAAAACAAAACAAAAAAAAAAGGAGTCAAGAGGCACTTGGGTGGCTCAGTTGGTAAAACATCTGACTCTTGAGTTCAACTCAATTTGTGATCTCAGAGTTGTGAGACCGAGTCCCACTGGGGCTCTGAGCTCAGTATGGAGTCTACTTAAGATTCTCCCTCTCCTCTGCTCTTCCTCCTGCTTGCACACTCTCTAAATAAATAAATAAGTAAAATATTAAAAAACAAAACAAAAAAACAAGGAGTCAAGAAGATAAGCTGGTCAACACACTGCACTCCACTGCCTCTGGTTCTTAACTTATCTTTTCCAATATGCCACCCCCTAGGTGCCCTGTTTCTCCCCTGCCTCCCAGACTTTGCTATATGTATCATAATTCTAAAGTGAAGAATTACAGGACTGTGTATAATATAGCAGCTTGCCTTTCTTCAGTGTGATCTGAGAAAGTTTGGGTAAAAGAATGTATAAAGAAGATGGTAGAAATGTAGCAGGATGGTCCAGCCCTGCTCTCTACAACTTAATCTTTGTGAATGTACTGGGGAAGCCTGCAGGATGTGGGTGTAATCTGAGGCCTTGGAGAGTGAAGAGGGGAGTCTGGAAATAATATGAAAAAAGTAAACAAAAAATAATAAAGGACAACTTCAAAGCCCCTTATAATTTCATTATGATGTTCAACTTGAGAGAGGGCAGGAGTATAAGGTTCTGTTTGAATCATCAGATACTTTCTAGGTGGGTTAGCATGTTCTGAGATGTTCTGTTCCTGTGAGGACCTATGGTTATGTTAACACTTAGGAGTGCATAAAATTGTTCCTTAGGCTGATACTTCCTTTGAGTTCTTGTCACAAAGGAGTTTTAGTATGACCCTTAGCATTGTGTCAAGCAGTCAGATTTCAGTAATTTTATTGCTATTGATTCCAACAATTTTATTTTAAAGATTTTATTTATTTATTTGAGAGAGAGTGTGAGCAAGAGCCATCACAGAGGGAGAGGGAGAAGCACTACCCTGCTGAGCGGGGAGCCCGATTTGGGGCTCGATCCCAGGACCCTGACATCCTGACCTGAGCTAAATGCAGAAACTTGACCAACTGAGCCACCCAGGTGCCCCTGACTTGAATAATTTTACATTTGTTGAAATAACTGTATGTGAGGAGTGATGGAATCATTCTCGGATTTGGGCAATTTATTCATTCTGGAATCTCATCAGTCGGTGGTTCACTTCAAAATCCCTGTTTGATTCTTAGAAGACCAAAAAGAGTCTTTAAAAAGTCATCACACACACTTTTACATGCCCTTGCATGGACACCCACACAAGGGAAGACACAATGAAGTAGCACGTTTCAAGAGTTAATAAGAGCCACTGCTGTTGAGGTCTGATTTCCATTAAGAACTCACTGAACATCTACCCCAAGCCATATATTGCATAATTGTTGGAGATACCAGGATAAGTATGATTTGCTCTTAACTAAATAAGCATGTAGACTAGGATAGAGATAAATGAGTACAATATGCATGGAAACTTAGTATAAGCAATTATGAGTCATTAACTTGAACGCATGGGATTCCTCACAACGTAGTCTACAAGCAGGAGCAGAGAAGTGCAGAATTTTCGCCAAATGCACAGGTGTTATGTTGTTTTTTTTCCCCCCATGTCCCACTTCTAGACTCTGCGATTCAATTTGGGACTGGTGAGGGTATTTCCCAAGGCCGAATAATATCCATCATTTAAGCACTGGGATTTCAAAATGATCGCTAGAGAAGTACTTATGTAGTAAGTACTCTTGGCACCTCTGAGAAAGACACAGTAGCATTTCTGTGAGGGAGCTGGAGAAAGTGGCCAGAAATGGAAGCCAAGTGTTTGCTTATACAGTTTGCCTTAGATAGGGATCACAAAATTTGGACTTCCCCCTTCATTCTCTGCATCCAGTAATTCCAAACACATTACAGTTTTAAATTCTGTATGGGGCTGAAGGACTACTTAGGGAATGAAGAGAAGGAAGGGCCTCTCTTATTTAATTTTTCTAAACCACTCCACTGAGCTCTAGAAGCTTCGTGTGTAGTGAATGGAAAATTTGCTCCTTTTAGGGCCCATCCTTACAGAAAGACACTTGAGTTTAGAGAAAGCTAGGCTTCTCTCCCCACCACTGACATACTCAAATCAATGTGGGATTTTAGGAACAAATCCCTGATTTTGTGAAGTGGATAGTTTTTATACACTTTTGACAATAAGGTTTTTTTTTTTTTTTTTGGTCCCAGTTCTTCCTTCCTGGAGTGCCTTAGTACTGGAAATATATTTAGTCTCTTCCCTTTCATTTCCACAAAATCGCTCATGTGTTCTTTTGGTATTTCTGTGGCACTTCCAGTTTGGGTTTGCTGTTGTTATGTGGGGACACCATAGTGTGCCATGGAATTGTGCTCTTCTTTTTTAAAGATGTCAGCTCATTGCTTAGCTGATTCTTTGACATCCCTTTATCGATGTAAATTTCCTTATATAAAGGAGGAGTCACATTAAAAACAGACAGAATTGGAACCACTGATAAGAAAGAACATCTATCAAGCATGTGTCGGTTCTCTTAAGTGTTCCTGTGTTGAGAACACAGGGCTTGCTGCCTGCAGTGGAGTGATGTCAGGATCCCTGCCGTGCCAGTCCTGGACCTCAAAGGACTGCAGTCCTTCCTACACCAGCATTATCCAGTTCTGGCACAGGTCTGGAAAGCCAGATTTTGTGCTGAAAGCCAGATTTCAGGTAATATGACAAGGAAGGCCTTGCTGTCAGGATCTTACTTTCATTACAGAAAATGAAAACATCCAGCCATTGATTAAGAGCCTGGACGTGGAGGTTCTATGAACATGAAGAGGAATAATAGAATCTTTGTTAAGGAACTGGTGAGTTTCAAGGTAGCTTCACAGTAGTTAGCACATATAGTACAAGGTAGAGGATTTTAAGAATCATGCCAATCGGGCACCTGGGTGGCTCAGTCGGTTGTGTGTTTGCCTTCAGCTCAGGTCATGATCCTGGGGTCCTGGGATCAAGCCCTGCCTATAGCTCCCTGCTTAGCAGTCTGCTTCTCCCTCTCCCTCTGTGCTCACACTCTTTCTCTCTCTCAAATAAATAAATAAGCCTTTTAAGAAACAAAACAATCATTTCAACCATCTCAGAGATTTTCTTCTTCGTATATGGGAGGAATCTGTCCTTTTCATCATGTAAAGAGGACTCAGTTCTAACAAGAGGAAAAGGTAGAAACTTCTGACTTACTGGAGCCCTGTCATTTGTAAGAGCCCTTGGTATGAGGGGATTCTGGGGAAGAGGGTACCCCTGGGGTGAAGCAGTGCACGGTAGAGAATTTATATTCTCTGAAAGGTGAAGGGAGAGGTTCTGTGCTGGTGACAGGAACCCAGTGCCTCATGGGGGTGTCCCAACTGGTGAGTGGCCAAGGTTGGAAGACCCCTTGCTCCTTATTCATCATTACCTGGTCCTTGGGAGCCTGAGCATGTCCTTGGGCACTAAAAGGGTTTTGTCCTTGGAGCCCAGCATTGACCATTGCTACAGCACGGCCAGGGCTATGGGTCAGCAGAAGCAACTACACAATAATGACCAAGGGCCCACCAGCCTGTGGAGGATGGCATATCACAGTGATACCTGGTGGCAACAGAGGAACTAGTGTGATCATTGTCACAGAGGCCAAAATAGTCATCTAAGTAGGAAAAGCTTTGACCATGGAAATTATTAATTCTGGAATCTAAAAAATTATCAGCAAACTTCTATGTCTTCTCCCTGCCAAAAGCAGAGTTGGAACATGGGCAGGCCTGATTACAGAGCTTGTACTTCACCCCTCTGCCACCTTAGATCAATAGGCAATGAGTGGAGGCATGGTGAGATTCCAGAAGCAACCCCACACATCCAAGCTTATAAATTACCTGTAGAGTGACCTTTTCATCTCTTACTTAAGGAATGTCATTTTTAAATGTAGGGTTCATGTTAATTTAGGGAGTCATTGAAGTCAGTCAGGCCGATGGACCAAAAGACGCAATTTGTGTGTGTGTGTTTATTCCATCGTAGCACTGTTGGAAACTCTCTCATGCCCACACATCATTAGATTGTCTTGGATCATCCTACAGAGGCCTTTTCACTTACAGGCGGGCCCAGGATTGAATTTTGTGCAAATTCTGCTATGATGCGGCCACTGGATGCCTCCAAGAAGCCTACAATCAAGCGTTGCTACCCAAGATCGAGAAGACATTTTTCTTACCCCTATACCTAAAACTATCTCTCTTTGTGTGATACAGTCTTTGAGAGAATCTGTCAGGTTCTTGGCTCCTTTGCTCTGGACTGGTTCTTTTGTGGAAGCTTGAAGTGCCCTTCGTTTGAATGCTTCATGTCTGGACACTTGCCACTTACGATTAAGTATGAAAATTCAAAGGACATTCATGGAAGGAGGTTGTGTTGGTTATGTCTGTGTAATTGTGGACAAATCTGGCCCAACAAAGGCCAAATACAGTTCTCTCTCATTGAAACAGCTTAACACTGAGAATTCATGAACAACCAAACCAGACAGAATGTTCCTTGTCAATGCAGCACTTCGGGAAACAGCGGAGGGTGGGGAGTCGGGAGGCACCACGGGATTGATCTTTGATGAAGGTAACACAGATGATGGCAACTGATGAGTTCAAACATCTGAGCTAAAGAATGCTCTACATTTTGTTCTAAACGTGGAGCAAGTTAAAAATGCTCTAAGAATTCCATTGTTCTAACCCTCTTTCCATATATTTCTCTACATATGGAGCTTTCCTGCAATTTGAGGAATCATATGCCAGAACACCAGCTTTACGGAGAAGTTAAGTTAGAGCAGAAGCGAACTGACAATTAATACATTTATTTCTTTTGCCTTCTCTATAAGTTAATGGGTGTTAATTAATAGGTACTAAAAAATTCAACATCTCAGGGTAGGATTATTAAACATTTTTGGGTCCGATACAGTAGCAAGCGCTCCAATCAGTGTAATATACCTTCCTGTAAGTAGTGTTTAATTACAGGGATTAGCAAGCAGCGACTCTCTTAGTTAGCTTTAATTTTTCTAGACATACACCAGCCAAAAAGCCCTGGCTTTTGCTTTCACCACGGTGCAGATGAAACCAAGGATGACTCCAACGGCGAGCAGCAGCAGCTATAGGAGAATCTATATAATTGG
This sequence comes from Nyctereutes procyonoides, assembly GCF_905146905.1. NCBI lineage: Eukaryota > Metazoa > Chordata > Mammalia > Carnivora > Canidae > Nyctereutes > Nyctereutes procyonoides. The sequence goes on along the minus strand of NW_026575049.1, from coordinate 40,905,882 downwards.
CTGACATAACATCACCGAGGAGCAGGTGCTCCGTAATCTGACAAATCAAATTAAAAGCAAAACAAACCGTTTCCTTTTCACTGTGACCAGATTCAAATGTCCTTTTGGTATCAAGGAAGCAAAACATTCTTAATTGTTTATTGATTATTCAAATCATGCAAACCTGAGATGTATGAGTGTGGTCAAACTGTTTCTTTTGAAGCACAGGCACCAGGGCTTAATGGGAAGGCAGTGTGCTGAGCCACCGCGTGCAAATGTGTGTTGCTAGGGCCTCTCTGTTTGGGATGATCCGAGGTGGGGAGTGCAGAGGTGGCACCTTCATTAACCTAAAGGGTGAGAGGGCCTCACAAGTCATCTTTCCAGCAGCGGAGAACAAGCTTTGAGACATCTATATAGAAACTTCTTTTTGGGCTCTCTAGCAATGGAGACGCCTGCCAAGTAGTGAGCTGGCAAAGGATAAGAAAGCAGAGACGGGTGGGGGAATCTTGAAAAAATGCTCCTTTGCTACCCAAATGAGTTTTTGGTCAAAGTCTCTGAGCACAGTGTGAGAACAAGAAATGGAGTGGGAGGAATATTTTGCAGCTATTTTGCAAGCTAATAATGTCAGATTTTAGGGTTGAGGGGAAGGAAAATGAGTGGGAATGGAAAGGAAGGAAAAAATATCCCGAGATTACAATGTTATCTTTAAATATTGTGCTTCAACTACACAGCGACCAGGGGCTTTCACGCTGGCTGCAAAGTCTGACAAAAATCTTGGTTTCCTGGGGGTACAAAGTCATGAACTGTTCCCCGACACCACTAGGTGGAGATGTAGCTTTACCAAGCATTCGCTCCCTGGCTAAAAATGGCCTGTCATGGCTGTGAAATCCTTAACAAAAATTTAAAATGTTCAAGATTGATCAATTATGAATCATGTTGGTCACGAATTCACACTAATCTCTGGGTGGGGGGGGGGTTAAAAAAATCCCACATCATACAACAACAGCAAAAACCCCTCAACGCGCCGTTGTAAAGTTGTCCATGCGAATTACTCTTTTTTTAAGCCATAAGTTCTGATGTTTAAGACTCTGAGAGAGAATAATCACGCTATGTTATAAATTGTCTGCTGCCAATACACACATATTTTCCTTTATTCTCACACCAGCTGCTAGCTCATGCTATCAGTGGTCAGGAACAAACAAACAAAAACTACCCCTAAAAAAAAAAAAATGCAGAGCTTCCTTTCCAACTTCATCAGTGGAAATGTGCCAGCAACTGGCAGGATTTGGGAATTGTGTGTTCGAGTTTAAGGGGCTGCTTCTAAATGTAGTACTTTTTGCGAATCTCATTACCTCACATCTTGATGTGTGAAGTGTGATTCACAGCACAGTTTGCTAAAGGCTAGTTAGCTCTTGTCTTAACGGTCTTAGGTGTCTAATATCCCATTAATCAAACCTTAGTGAAATGAAGCATTTCACTTTGTTTTGGCTAAGCCTCTTCTGTCTACTTAGCTGACCCCTTTTCTTTTATGTTAACTTTTCTATGCCCATTGGTAGATGGCATGGGCTATCAGATGGCTTCCAGAATAGACAATGGATACCAATCGTTTTCTAGAAAGCCAGGGAGTCATTTATTATTTCTCCTTTCACACTTGTCTCTCAGATAAAAATGCTCTTGAAGTTCATTTAATCATTCACTCACATTTTCTCTCTCTCCTATTCTCTTGGTCTCTTTCATAGAAAGAATGCCTCATAGATTTCATCTGTTGCCCATGTAACCCTACTCCTCAGAGAGTGTGGCTATTCCACCTGCCAGGATTCCATTTAAAGACTCCATTTTCTCATGGAGTAAAGGAACTCTCCATTTATATATGGCTGGGGAAGTTCAAATGCCAACGTAATCACTGCTGCGGTACAACCAAGCGAGTGGAGACTCTCCCATGATGAAGGTCAACGTTGAAAAAGAATGCATTGTGGTAGCAAAGCAATCATTGCAGCGAAAGATGTTTAAGATTCTATTAAACACCTCCCCCCTAAGATTTCAAAATACACAACATTTTTTATTACTGTGCAGATTAATCTATAAAGAAAAGTAGGAAATGTTATTAGTGGCCAGGGGAGAAAGGAAGTAGAAACAATTAAAATACAAACACTAGATTTGCATCTAAGACATTACCTTCCATCCACGCTCATCATTAATTTCCAACTCGTGTTTTTTGTTTTTGTTTTTGTTTTTAGAGAGGCAGAAAGAGAGAGAGCCAGTGTGAGGGTGTGAGGAAGGAGGGGCAAAGGGAGAAAGAGAGAGAGAAAGAATCCTAAGCAGGCTCCACACCCAGCATGGAGCCCAACACAGGGCTCAATCTCAGGACCCTGAGATCATGACCTGAGCCGAAATCCAGGGTTGTATGCTTAGCTGACTGAGCCACCCAGCCGCCCCAATTTCTAACTGTCCTAAAGTAATATTATCATAATCTTTATTTATTAACCATAATCCCACAATTAATGCTATATGAAATTAAGCAATTTATTCACAATGAGTCCCACATGAGGAGGAGTTGCATTTTCTAATATCATTCATTCCACGGCTTCTTTGAAAAGCATATTTCATCAAGGCTCATATCATCATTGCATGCATTACTCATCTTCTGATTCTAGAGGGGGAGGTCTATGTCTAGAAGTCATCCTCTCCTGAATAGACATTAAATGAACATTATGAGCAAAGCATTGCACTGGGGTGATGGGGATGAAGGGCTGACCATCACACAGACTGAACCGTCAGGAGTTCAACTCCTTGGAAGGATCATGTTTTGAAAAAAGCCAACAGCATTGCTGCATGAAAATTACCTGTATGATATTTCTGCTTTCTTTGTCCTGTGAAAATCTCAGAAGTCACCAGAGTTTTGGTAGAAGCATAAAATCCTTTATGCAGGAGAAAAAGTAAAACCCCCCCCTTATTAATAAGCTACAACTTCGGGGATCCCTGGGTGGCTCACCGGTTTAGCGCCTGCCTCTGGCCCAGGGCGTGATCCTGGAGTCCTGGGATCAAGTCCCACGTCGGGCTCCCGTCATGGAGCCTGCTTCTCCCTCTACCTGTGTCTCTGTCTCTGTCTCTCTCTCTCTCTCTCTCGATGTCTATCATAAATTAATTAATTAATTAAAAAAATAAGCTACAACTTCAGTAAAAACAACCACTTATTTTTTTTAATGCTTAATGCTAGGTGTTATTAAAGCACTTTCCATGGATAAACTGATTTAATTGTACAAGATTCACTATTAGTATTATTGTTACACCCACCTTATGGAAGAGGAAATGGAGGCACAGAGAGGTGTAGAAACCTGCCCAATGAGACACAGCTAATGGGTAATGAGGCTGGGATTCATACCCAGGTAAGCAGATAGAAATACCTACCATCTTACCCCCTTATCCCTAAAATGTAAATACATACTTGCATTCAATAACTTACAACTTTTTTTAATAGAAAGAGTTTTCTTACATAATATGGACATATGTATGCACCTCAAAAAAATACCCTATCAAAGTGCCGCTTTTCCCAGAAGAGATGAATTTTTTTTTCTCAGTTCAAGGCCTCTTGATATATAGTTCTTTTTTTAAAAGATTAAAAAGTAAGGTTTTGTTTTTTTGGTTTTTTTTGTTTTTTTTTGCCACGTAAGTAGTTCTTCCAAAGTCATTGTAAGATACATATTGTAATTTTACTGTGGTGGTATGATGAGCAGCAGGACTATGCACTTCCATGAGAGATGGTATCAGGGAAAAGAGTGGTTTTGTTTATTTATTCATCAGAGACACAGAGTGAGAGGCAGAGACACAGGCAGAGGGAGAAGCAGGCTCCCTGCGGGGAGCCCGATGTGGGACCTGATCCCAGGAGCCCCAGATCACTACCTGAGCCAAAGGCAGACGCTCAACCACTGAGCCACCCAGGCACCCCCAAAGAGTTGTTTTTAAAAATCAGTCTACGTTCCTCCTTGGGATAGGCAGGAAAGTATTAAAATAACAAAAATAGGCCTGTAATAAAACTGTATATTGCTTAGTGGGCAAAACTGTTTTCTGCAATACCCATATGACTATTACCCAAGCACATTCAACACCATACAAGAGATTACTTCTGAGCAAAATCATACCATCAACATAAACCCCCTCTGCTCAAAGGCAGACAGACAACATCTGAACCACGAATACAAATCCATGCTGGTCTGGTTTGAACACAGAGGTCAAGTTTTTGTTAGACTGAAACTTTGAAAAATTCTTATCAAGGAAAAAAAAAAAAGATCAGAATTTACTGGGTTCCAGGAAGAGACTAAATTTCTTCCCATGCACATTCTCCTCAGTGAGACCTTGCCCCCCCTCCATCCAACATTAGTCTAAATACCTTCTAATCAGTGACAGATTGTGAGGAAGAAATGGAGTGCTGGCCTAATCAGCTTTCTCCTCAAATATTAAATATTAAGAAAGGTTTCGGGGAAATCAGCCTTGATATGATAATGTGCTGATGTGCGTGTGCTTGGTCCACGTACACAAACATGCCTTCTGAAAAGTCAATCAGTGTGAAAACCAGGAATCACGGAAAGAAACCTCGCATGCAAACCAAAAATAATTGGGTTGGTGGAGGGAGTGGAGAGGTAACTTAGTTACAAGCAAGCTTCTTATTAACCAGTTACTGTGGCTTCTCATTCTCTGTTAGAACTTCCATGGGCTGCCCAAATGGAAGGTTCCCAGACAGGCAATCCCTCCAGAAGACATGGACTGAAGTGGACCAAAGAGGCAGTGCTTGCTTTTTGGCTTTCACACCCCTTTGCCACGACAGAGCTGAGTCAAGGAGGCTCACAGTCCGTCACATTTAGTTCTGACTGAGCCATATAAAAAACTGTCAGGCTGGCACATTTGATGGCTGCTAACTTTTGAGACGACATGCATTTGCTCCACAATTTCATTTCGTAATTCCTTAGAGTCCCTCCACAGATGCGTGCTTCCACAGAGGTGAGTGTTGTGCACATTTGTAGGTGTTGGGGATGTCGATAGAATCATATGGGAAAGGGAGAAGAAGGGAAGGGAGATGCCCACCTGGAAATCTTGTCCATTGACAGAGCATACGTTTGATCAAAATGCAATGTCATTTGTCTTTTGTGGCTCTTTGTCGATCATGTTTGCTGGAAGGATAAGTGAACTCCATGAAAAGACATTTATCTAAATTATCCTCATAAAGTGCCGTCACTCTGTGTAAGAAGAAAAATGGGAGAAGGCCAGTCTGTGCACAGGCGCCGTAGACTTGAATTATTTGAGGAGGAATACAAAGATACATCATGGGTAATCCAAAGATATATATGTAAACTATGTATGTATGTATATGTGTAAATACGTATGAATATATACGTACGCATTTCTGTGCATGCGCGCGTGCGCGTGCAAACTAGGATCTGATAGGCTCCAAGTTACTACTGTGGTTAGCTGCTCAGCTCTTATCCTTTTGAAATTCATATAATGCGCAAACCTAGCTATAACCCAAGAATCCTCCCTGGCTCACTGATAGAAAGCCGGTAACCAAATTGTAAACAAATATGGGTAATGTCTGAGAGTCTGTGCGGACAAGTAGATAAGAAGATAAATGTAGAGTTTCTCTTAATTAGCCTTTCTTAATTAAAAACAGCAGCAGTATTGTGATCAAAATGAACTCTGGTGGGAGCGTGGTCACTTGGTCTTCTGGGTATCACTCAAGGAAAATTAGATTTTTTTTTTCCCCTTCTAGGATAAATTGTGCACTAAAGAAGGAATAAACGGTGTCTGTGAGCAGTGTCCCTTTGGTTTTTATCTGTGCGAGATGGATGTGCCTCTTGCCGTTTCCAGAATGGCGTGGGGGCAGACTTAGCCATCATTAGCACCCCAGGATGGATCCAATTCACTAATTACTTATGCTGTCCTGGTTCACTGAGATTTAACTACCAAGTCAATCCCATTATCTGCAGTCTCCCAAGCTTGCCAGAGCCATCCGTCTTTCATGGAAAAGAAGCACAAGGGTTATCAATTGGGCCCTGCAAGACTTGGGATTTTCTGACTTTGGGAGAAGGCAAGATTAGTCCCAACTCAAGCCCAGGCCCCTCTAATCCGCCACTTTGGATGTGATAAAAGTAAACGGTGACAATTATCCAGAACTACGTGAAGGAGCGGGAGGGGCTGAGCAGAGAGCAAAGGGAAGGGAGGGGAAGGGGGGGGAAGGGAGGAAAGATAAAAAAACCCGCCAAGAAAAGAACGCAGGCCCCCCGCTGTGACCCAGGGCCTGTGGTTTCAGGCAGCCCCGAGCGAGCGTCACCTCCAAGCTACAAACGACAATTCCTCTCCCACAAACACACGATAATATAGTCAGAAATCAGGAATTAAAATATTCTGTGGGCCCAAGGCCCCCTCTGAGAGGAGGGATGGCTGGGGAGGGGCCGCAGGAGAGAGAAGGGACCCAAGGAGCACCTGCCTCTGCAAGGGCCTCCTCTGTCCACACCAGACAGGCTCCCGCGTCTCCGCGGCTCCCGGTCCCGGCCGCTTGCGACGGGTGATTGGCACCTGCTCTGCCGAGGGGAAGGGCCTGGCAGCTATTGGCAGCGCCGTCTCGTTCATTTGCACACTTTAGGAAGCAGCAGTGTGGCTACTAATACAAAAAAGAATCTTCTAAGCAGCATGACATCTCTTGGAATGGAATATTTGTCTTTACAAATGATTGCTCTGCTGCCAGCACTTGACACGGTGCTCGCAAACATGTGTAATTGTTGGAAGTGTAATGATGATTATTTGCATATTTAATGTTCAAACAGTACTGAAGAAGTAACCTAGACTAAACCTTTTAGGGGAGGATTTGAATATGTTCAGCATCAGCCCAAGGAGTCCCAGGAAGTAGGAGGCATCCGATGGTGAGCAAATGCAGGAATAATTGGCTTAAAGTTCAACGCACTGCCGCCTTGGTGCTTTTATTCAAGGACACAATAGCACTCCCTGGACCCATGCGAGGTGGAAGTTCACCAACACCAGAAGACGCTTTCTTTTGGCTCTAGTTCAAGCAAAAACTGCAAGACGCCCTGTATCAGCCTGCTTTTGCATTAACCAACTGTGACTCCTAGAACAGTAGCCAGGAAATTAGGGGAAGAGTTCTGACGCTACAGGGAGGGATGACAGACACTGAATTCATTATACTTTTTATCCCCTGGGGGGTGGAAATCTTCCACCCATTACTGCACCCCCAAAGACATCATTCCTGGGGAACAGCCCAGCCCAACTATTCAAATGCCGTTATAGGCAAAATGCTAGGGGGAACATTTTACTCTCTTAAAAAAGAAGATGCACTTCTTTTGCAGAAGATGCAGATTCTCTTCTGGTTTTCGCGTAGACGGGTGCTTGTTCTTTTTCTCCGGATGTTAAAACGAAACATTGCGGTGATCATGGTGTACTATCTACCTATATCAAATCACTATGCTGTACGCCCGAAATGAATACAATTTTATATGTCAATTATACCTCATTTTAAAAATGCTTTTTTTTCTCATTATCCTCCTTAAAAATAGAGTAGTCGAAAATCTAAATGGAATTAGAAGCTCCTCTATTACCCTTTCCCCATATCCCTCAAATTTTGACCCAGATGCATCTTTATGGGGCTCATAAGGTGCGGAGGGAAGTGCTTTCCTCTTCTACTTCCCAGCCATGACCAGATGGGTCTGGGAGGCCCCCGGGGATGCACGGGGCAGTTCCCTGGAGTAGGTTCCCTTGTCGGAAGTGTCCCAGGAAATCCGGAGCTGGGAACATTCCCTGCGCAGATGACACTCAGTACCCCAAATTTCTCAACATACACAAAGGCCCGGACCCTGGGAACCCTGGCGGCCTGCCTGCCTCCCTCTCTGAGCTGGCGCGAACTAGACACTCACAGCAGGCCGACCCGTGCTTACCCACATATGCCTACGCATCTTGAACGGCTTGAAACTCAGAGGCTGTGCTGCGTGCTCCAAATCAGCGGGAAAGGAGATTTTAGATGGTGGTAATCATCTCAGGGAAAACACACCTCACTGAAATCAATAGAATAATTTTTGATAATGTGGCCACTTGATCTGGTAATTTGGCCTTTTACCTGTCGTGAACACTTCACTGGAGACTTCTGGAGCTATTAGATGCCTCTTACTTGGAGGCTATCCTGTTCTTGTCTTCCAAAGGATGTTGAATAATTAGCTTTTGAACTTAGTGCTGTCGCTCCTTCCTCTTGCCCCTCACTCTTGTCACAAGGCCCCGCCTGCCCCGGCTTCCTCTCAGGCTCCTCTGAGCCAGGCCTCACCCTGCCAGAAGCCACCGGGTAACAAGGCACAGCTTGTCACAGACGTGTGAGGGGCAGCCACAATCCACCCAACTCCATTATCATTTTCTAAACTGATTTTTAAAAAAGTCCGATGGCTGAAGAGATGGAACGTTGCCATCACCACCCCCATGGTCCCAGGTACAGCTCCCTACAGGACCTGAGCCTGAGTGACAATGCCTCTAATGAGCACTGTCTGTGGGCCATGTCCACTATCTGTGGAGTCACCTACAGAGTACGAGGTCTGGCAACGTTGCCTTTGCACACCCCTCAGTCAGATGACTGACTCTTTAGAAATGACAACAAAAGTGAGTTTTGCTTTGGAGCGTCAGAGAGGCCAGCCACTTTGTGGAGACATGAAGGTGGAAAACACCAGGGCAGGGAATAGTGGTGGTGAACCCTTTGATAGTGCCAGACACGTTTCTGCATTCGTGCATCTTCATTTTCACAGCGACTTGATGAGTTCACAAGTCCCCATTTTAGAGATCAGCAAACTGAGGCATGGAGAGAATAAAGCATGAGCCAGCTGTCTCCCAGCTCACAAAGGGTGAGACTGGGATTCACACCCAGGCATGGCAGCACCCCAGTGGAACCGCTGAACGGTAGTACCTTTTGGGGCTGTTAGCTACACTTCCTGTCCTGGTGTTCACGCTGGGCATTACGTACGGATGCTAAAGCTGTCTCATCTCTCCCTGGACTGGTTTAGTGCAGTATCACAAGACTCTGCTTGCCACTTCATGTGTCACTGTAGAAAGAAGCTCTTCTGAAGTGCAGCTGACCACCACCGACCCCAGGGATCAGTTCATTGCTCTCCTACAACCCAGAACACAGAAAGCTGAGGGCATTTTAAAAAAAATGATATTAAAACGACCCCTTGGGATACGAAGTTGAATTTTATTCCTTGTTAAATTCTTTGAAGAGCAAAGTATTTAAAAAACACATGACAATAATTAGCAGTATTTCTTTAGGGGTTTGTTGGTTTGACCTTAGCCTTTTAATCTGTCAAAGTATGTTAATCAGCCTGGCAGACAGAAAGATAAAATGTGGGGGCAGATGTGCTAATAGTGAAAGAGGAAAAGAAAGGAGAGGATGAGGAGCCAAGGGGAAGTGGAGGACACTATGGTCAACAGTCCCTGTGGGGGAATTCTTCCCGGGTGGCCCCAAAAGGTTCAGAGGGAGACAGAGCCTCAGAAGCAAGTTACTATTTTTATTCAAAGCCCAGCAAAGTGAGCAAGCTGATTGTGTACGCTCCAAAAACTTCCTTTTACTGTGAGCTGAGCTTAAAATACATTTTGTAGTATAAAAAGTTGTGAATGGGATGGGAAAACACATAAATGTCCTAATTTAAGGTTCAGTGGACGACATCTGCACTTCCAGCTCAATGCCTTACGCCGTCCTGTAACTTGGGCAGAGACATTTACTGCTCACCAAATATCCATGGACTCTTCCATTTTTCCAGTCTCCCTGTGGTCTGGTGGGTCCATACAACTGGGCGAGTGGAAATGACGTGTGTTAATTTTGAGTCCCCACATTTTAGGGCTTGTGTGTGTACCTCCAGCTTTCTCTTCTGCTGAGGGAGAATGCAAGGCCTGGGATTCACATGGTACAGCTACCAGGTAAGAGATTCCTAATTTCCTGAGATCTATAGTAACTGAGGAGAGCTGAAACGATTAGACATAGGTTCTATGAGAAAGAAATGAACTTTTATTGCAGTAAACCATTGATTTCAGGGTTATTTTGTTACTGCAGCATAACGGGATCTTTTCCTGACTATAGACTTATAGAAACACACATGCCTCTAGTAACTGAATGGCATAGATCTTTTGAATTCATGCAACATCAACCAACCATTTGGTTCCTCGCTATACCTAGCTCAGATGGAAGAATAAAGGGGAAATTACTGAATATGTCCTCCATCATGTACATTGTATAAAATGCTGCACATAAGTCATTTCACTTTGGACTCCCAGGACAAAAGGGGCTAGATGTTGACATTTCAGCATTTGTTCAATAAAAAGGGAAATGAAGTTCAGAGAGGATAAACACCTGCCTGTTGATATACAGTTCCTTTTCTGGGATTTCATGCATTTGGCTCTAAAATCTGTTTTCTGCTTTATGTTGCGTGACCTTCCTACCAAAGCAAACCAGAGACTATTTAGGTACCTTAGAAGTCAGGGAATAGATGGCATGGTCTTCTCACACTTTCTGGGCCCTTGATTCCATGATTCCATGCTTGATCTAGCAAAGTAGTACTCGTAAGTTTCCTCAGTAGGAGAACCTCAAGCTTGAATCTGTTAATTTCTAAATTTCTTAAAGTGGGATTTCTATCACTTGAGTAGGGATGGTAGAGGTATTTGTAAAAGGACCCCAAAGAACTCCTAAATTCCAAGGAGAATGCGAGTAGCAGAACCCCTACCTATTGACATACATCTTCCCAAGGACCCCCTCATACATGTTATTATTACTGGTTTCTTGGTGAGCTTTTAGTCTTTCTTGGGGCACCTTTATTTTTACATATTCTACAAATAGTTTCATTATGCCAAATACTTTTGTGTGTTCATGCGTGAGTGTTGGCTATGTTCAATATATAAAGCAAATTAGTCATTGACCAATTATATACAGCACTGGCATTATTGTATTTAACATTATTGTATTGAAAAGAATTAAGACACTTTAAAAGTAATCCCTAACTCAAATTTATGACCTCCACATTGAGAGTTGCACATTCCACCAACTGAGCCAGCCAGGGACTCAAAAATATGGCAATAATCCCATTCCTGTATATGTCACCACCACGCATCAAACACATATACACTCATACACTCCGGCACCTGTTACCTTCCCTCTGCCATACATACATATGCACATACCCACATTTGTGCTGTGAAGGGTTCCATGAGTCCTAGGGCAGGAAGTGTAATGAAAAAGTGTGAGAATTACTGATTTGAGAGTTCTATTTTCTGGATACCAAGGTATAGAGACTAGAATATTGGAGATGTGTGGAGGCCATTAACGTGGCTCATAGGAAATAGGAGATGGTGTTCAAGTCCTCAGAAAACTTCTGTTTAGCACCTATGCCAATAGCAATACAAAGACAACCATGATATAGTCCATACCCTCATGTAGGGTACACTTGAGATGGGAAACTGCTGTTCATCATGTTTTACTCAAAAATTGATTCTGGTCTTATGCCATTGCCACCTTATCTTAAAGTGAACATCTTTTCTGCCATGTCTTCTCCAATTTCCCTCCTAATGATGTATGTGGTGATTTAGTTCTTTTCCATATTTTCAGGGGTCCCTGGCTGGCTCAGTTGGTGGAGTGTGCGACTCAATGTGGAGGTTGTAAATTTGAGTTAGGGATTACTTTTAAAGAATGTTAATTCTTTTCAATATTTGCATCTCTATCCATATGCTTCATTTACTATGAGCTACTTAGAGCTCTCTTCTGGAACACTTACCTGGATGACTATGCCAGCACTGACCACTGCCATCACCACCATCTCCAGCATCATCATTATCGTCATCCTGTGGTACTTATTACATTCCAGGCTTCTCAGTATTATTTCATACATGCCCAGAAAGTACTGAGGCCAAGATTGAAAACCATATGTTCTTGATCTCAAGGTCCATTCTCTTCAAAAGTGTGCTGTCCTCCCACACCTACATATCCACAACTTAGTTCCTGCTTACATCCAACCCATTCTTCCAACTCAATAGAAGTGCCATTATCCTGCCAATTGTTTTAACCAGAAAGCTGTATCCTATCACTCAGCACATCTGCACACACAGACTCCTTAATTGCTCTTGATTTTCCCAACTTCCTTCTGTTTCCACAGGCACTGGCTCAAGAGAAATCCCCATCAAGCCTCCTAGCCACTGCCTTGCCTCTAGCGCCTCTTGATATTCACTGTTGACACTGTTGCCCGAGAGATCTTTCTTTTTTTATTTTTAAGGATTTTATTTATTTACTCATGACAGAGAGAGAGAGAGAGAGAGAGAGAGACAGCAGGCTCCATGCAGGGAACCCGACATGGGACTCAATCCTGGGTCTCCAGGATCACTGAAGATGGCGCTAAACCACCGGGCCACCAGGGCTGCCCCCCCCCCCCCCCAGAGATCTTTCTAAAGACCTGAACTTCTCCAGTTTAATCTGTCCCAAGATACCTCATAGCTTGCAGGGTAAAGGCCCAATCCTCAGTCTGGCAGACCTGGCCCCTCTGCCCTGAGTTTACCCCTTGGCCATAGGCCTACTAACCCCAGCACCATCTCTACCATCTCAACCAAGGGTCTCTCTGTGAGTCTTTCTGCTGTGGGCAGAATTCCACCACATCTTGTTCCCTGCTCATCTGTCATCAGAGGTTAGCCCCTGAGCTCACTTCAGCCTTTCTACCACCTGATCCTGGCTCAGCTCACTTTTAGGATGCTCTTTAGAGGATTACATCACACCTTCACCACAGCCCAGTATAAGTAGACAGGGCAGTCATTATTTTAATCACCATTTTACGGAAGTATAAACTGAGGCTAGAGACATTTAAGGACCACACACAGGGACGTGGTTGATATAAGCACTAAATCACGGGTCTTGGTTTCTAAATCCTGAGTTTTCCTAGCCAATTTCTTTCAGATTAGAATTTGAAGGTACTGCGGACATTTCCATTTTTCCTCCTTCAAGTTGCTCTTCCTGCAGAACGGGGAGTGTGTATCTTACTGCATCTCCTTCATTGCTCTATTAGCACAGCTCTTTTTGCACTTAGCATCCTCTATTGTCCTTTATCTCTTCCTATGCAGGTAAGGTGGTATAGTGTAAGGAGGAGAGCTTGGATAGAATTTTCTAAATGCTTGCTGTGTGACTTTGGGAAAGTCACTTCATGTCTCCAGATTCAGTTCCCAAATCTGCAGTATAAATGTGCTAGGAGCTATACCATATGGGTTTGGAAGTCTTGTATTGATGCTGTCATTAAAATAAATACAGATAACTCTCTGTACTGTCACTAAAAGTAAATCAAGTATTTTGGCCAACCCATTATTTCACAACAGAGAAATGTTGCCCACCTAATAAGCATTTCAAATGCTCAGTTTCATGTCACCTAACACTCTTTAAAAACTAAAATAAGGATGGCATGAATAGGAGGTTTAAATAAGACTCATCTTTCTTCTTTAAAATTTATTTTTAATTTTTAAAGATTTATTTATTTATTTATTTATTTATTTATTTATTTAAGATAGAGTGAGGGTGAGTGAGAGAGAGCATTAGCCAGAGGGAGGGGCAGAGGGAGAGGGAGAAGGAGAAGCAGGACCATGGGATCATGACCTGAGCTAAAGGGAGATGCTTAACCAACTGAGCCACCTATGTGCCCCAGGACTCATTTTTCAATTGGTGACTGGATGCAGATCTATTGACTGAAGGAGATAGAATAGCTAGGGCAGGTCCTGCATTGAAATTCTTTCTCTGCCTCTGATTGGCAGTGGATATTGGGCACATCATCTTCCATTGAGGATGATAGCAGCTCCAGTCCCTACTTCATGTTGTCTAAGGCCGAGAAAAGAGATATCAAAGCCTTTTGAAATGTTTTATCCTAGTAAAAGGTATCACTACAATTATCTCCGATAAACCACTTTCTGTCACTGGACCACAATTTTTTTCTTTCAAGTAAAGGGATTTAGCTAATTGCCTTTTCAACTTTACTTAGTACTGGACATAAATGATGATGATGATGATGATGATGATGATGATGTTTATCACATAAAGGTTTAGTGCTCATTCTGTGCCCAAATCGGTGTTGCACACTTAAGGAGAACCACGAACTAGCTCTTTGATGGAATGACACTCAAATGGACAAATCCACAGTGGCAAACATGGGCAGTGATCAGAATGGAAGGCACACTTGCTCTTGTGTCTTTCTTCTCACTTGATTTGCTCATCACAAGGCTCAAAGGTAGAACCTAATACTGTGTCCAATGTCTACTTCTTTGAATTTTTGACTATGGCCTTACAAACTTGCTATATCCTTAACAGACTATTCAACATTCCCCTAGCAAACACATGGATTGCTTTGATCTCCTGATGCCTCTACCTTTCCTCATTTTGGAAGTCCTACTTTTCTTCTCCTGGAAGTCTCTTGCCTCCAGGGTTATGACTTCTATGTCACTTCTCTTGAGCTCTCACTTAGCAGGTTCCCTCAGCAGAATGAGTTGTGCCTCCCCAAGACATTTGCAGGTCCATGTTGTATTACAGCACTGGATTGCTACCAATTTGTTTACATCTTGTTCATTTCTTCTATGACTGTGGCCTCCCCCAACAAAGAGACTGGGCATTCTCTCAGCTAGGAAGGGCTCAGCACTTTTTGGAACTATACAGAGTTTTATGAAATGATGACTCAGATATTCAGTGAGTGCTCTCCACCAGCTTTGCTTTATCGATTTTCCTCCAAAATACATTTTATGGTTTAACTCTGCTGTTCTCCACCCATGACTCATTGCCAGTGGCTGGAATAATGAATTCAAATGCCTAATAAATAAAAATAAATATGAACATTCAAATTTGTCTTGTTTCTTCCACCCTCAATAGCAACTATTTAATTATATATTTACAAAATGCTAAAATCTTCACTTGATTTCACTTGATAAAGGTCTTAAAATTCGTTATGTTTCAACACATGAAGAATTTACTTCATACAGGCCAGTCTTAGATGGTGTGTAGGATGCAATGAAGAATGCTGCTGTCCCTGGGGTTGTAGAAACTTATACAGAAATTGACATGAATCCAGAGAAAATGATTAGAGCAGCAGGATATTGGGAAGCAAATAGTTTCAAGAACCCAGAGAGAAGAGGACAGAGGA
This sequence comes from Nyctereutes procyonoides, assembly GCF_905146905.1. Lineage (NCBI taxonomy): Eukaryota > Metazoa > Chordata > Mammalia > Carnivora > Canidae > Nyctereutes > Nyctereutes procyonoides. Next base: position 40,890,727 of record NW_026575049.1, on the reverse strand, counting down.
TTTAGGGTAGGTTTCCCCACAAACTATTAAACTTTGGTAAAATTAATGGAAATGGCAGTCAGCAAAGGGTATGGAAAGAGTGTACAGTGCTCATGAAAATTGAGGGGGAAGGCCAGCCTACAGAGTTAGCCTTAGTGATGGCAGAAGCAGAGCAGTCATGGGCAGAGGTCTAGACCATGGCACTGGAGGGAAAGAATTGGGCCAGAAGGCCATGAAATTTGCATCCAGGGACGGGGCTTAGATTTCAACGTGGAGGATACTGAGAGCTGACAGAGATTTTTGAGTTGGGAACAGAGGTTTGGGGCACCACAGACACTTGCTTTGGGGTTTTCACTCTGGCCCAGCATATAGGAATGTTTGGAGAGAGAAGAGTCAATTATGGCCAGGGAAGCTATATTAATAGTTCAGTCATAAGTATCGATTGTTCCAGAACTATTATTCAAGGGAGTCTATTTTTAACCTCTCATGGAGAACACTGGTCCAATGTAGAGCAGCATTTCTAATACACACCTTAAATATAGCTGCATTATCACCAATTGCAAGCATTTGAATCTTTGAAGGAAAGGTCTACGAATGGCTCCATCCAAAATGGCAGCAAAGTCATAATTGCCATTGAGTTTCCCGAATCACAGAGCGTAGGACTTAAAAAGATAGTAGTCTATCCATTTCCTCTAGGTCTGGTCATTTTGCAGTGGATTCTTGCTTTCTGGACGCTCAGGCATTCCCCTTGGGATAAGGAATCTCAATGCCCTCACCCCGCTCTCTGCCCACACCCCCGCCCCTGCACACAACCTTTGTCTTTTGGTCCCAATCCAGAGCTCCTCTTGCCATTTCCTTTTCTTCTCGCCTGAAACTCAGATACTCTGTCAAGTGCTACGGTAGAATGCTAGAGAAGCAAATGCAAAGGGGGAGATGACGGGGGAAGTTTCTTTCTTCAAGAAGCAATATCTTAGAGGTGGGCTGTCAGGGATCCCACAGCATCTGAAGTTCCTGAGACTGAATGAAAAACACTCAGCTAACAAAACGGAGCGCTGCACAGGACGCTTCATCTGCTCTGGCCAAATCCCTTCTTTCTTTCTATCCTTTCTCTCCTAATAACAGCTGCCCTCTCATTCCCTGTTACTCTGCTGTGAAGAACAAAACCTCCCTCCGACTATCTGTTTTTCTTTTCTTCCCCAGAGTAGGTCTCATTACTGGTGATTAGCAGATGATTAAAACCAATTCAGCTTCCCCCAGTAGATATTTTCTCCCTGTTTGTGCCTAACGCGTCAGCCTTCAATGAACGTGCTCCTAAGCTTATTAACAGGCTCAGAGGATTAGCTGCCGCCAAGCTCGGTGGCTCCCATATTGTGATGCAGGGAGTGACATGGAACCATTTGCTGAGCGCAGACAGGACCGTTGGGACCAAACTATCTAAACCACAATTTTATTTTCCATGTAGAGCAAGATAAAAAAAAAATCCCAACAATAATTACAAAAATCAAACGTTTGGACAAGTCTGAAAATATCCTAAACTCAGTGGCAGAAAACAGGCTAAACCCTTCATGAAGGGCATCAGTGTGTGTGTGTGTGTGTGTGTGTGTGTGTGTGTGGTTAGTTTACATGAACATAGAATCACACAGTTTAGCCATGTTCACACACGGGTATGAAGATGAAGATCCTCATTTAGCCTCTGCATTCACTTTGGTGTCTGCACAGTATGTTTTTAAGTTGGCTGATGGATAGATCTCTCTCTCTCTCTTTTAATAGAGACAGAAGAATTGTCAACTTGGAATATAACACACTATAATTTAGGTGATACTTTAAAGAGCATCCAATTTTCCAAAAATTGTGAAATTTGGATGTTGGCAGATATACACAAAGGAATTCTAAGTAACTGGTTTCATTTCTTTTTCAGAACCACAAAGATGCCATACGGTGAAAGTTTAGGAGGCATGTTTCCCTATGTGCAAAGGGTTTTCTTTCAAGTATAACTAACTAGATGTTAAGTACCATAATGATTACAATAATAATAGTGATATATTTATTAGCAGGGATCACAGTCAGCAGGTTAGGAAGCAAAAGGGACTAGTTTCAGAAAGTTCTGAAAGAAAAACCTCACGGTATGATGTTTGGGGGATGGAACTGTATCATTGTTACAAATGGTCTCTTATTCTAAATCTTTAAGTCTTTTCCCATTTATTTTTTTTCCCACCTTTTCAATGCAGCTTAACTCTGAGCGTGCTGGAGCTTGAAATCTAGTTTCCGATTCATAATAGCAACAGGGTTTGCAGAAAATGTCAACAAATCCCTCATCACCAGGGAAAGGAGGAAATGTGAAAGGTAAGTCACATCAGTCTCCCCTGGCTGCATGATGGAGTGCATCTGCAGAAGAGGAGAAAGAAGAAAAATCCTAGCAAAATGGATGCTGCAACCAAGCACTGAAAACCCAGCAATGCCAAGAAAACAAAAGGAGACCTGAAAAAACAATAGGGAAGTAATGAGGACTTAGAGAAGGATATTGTCAATCACCAAAAATGGCACAATCATATTTTATTTAATTTCAATCACTTAATATCTAAGGGAAGATGACAGGCAAGGAGTTCTTATTGGTTCGATCTTACCAGCATTTAAAAAAAATTCCGGCAATAACCCTGACCTTGGTTGGCCCCAATAAGTGGGTAATTGCTAAAGGATCAATTCCCTCATCATTAAACAATAGGCCCCAAACAAACGCAGTTTGTATAATCAACTGACAGTAGAGCACCCCTGAAGGTAACAATACAAAGGAAGCTTTAAGAATGAAATTCCCAAAAGTGCTGTGATAAATACCAGGAAAGTGTTTAGAACCAAGGATCTGTAAGATTAAAACTAGAAGGTGCAGGAAACGATTATGGTTGAAGATGGTTCCAAACATTTTATGATGTGCCCGCGAAGCATAACACATAGGAAGAAAGTGTTGTCGTGAGGAGACAAAGATAAATATTGTTTAATGAAATACTTTGGCTTAGAAGTAGTTTGCTGGGACTTGAGAGAATTCCCATGGCCATGCAGAGCCAAGTTCAGAAGGGGGGCTGTGCCAGGCTCAATAGATGAATAAAGGAAACTGAGCCATGGGAAGGGAAAGCTCTTTCTGTTCCCTCCTCAGCCAGCTCTGTGCACTACAGGGCCAGTGAGTGCAACATTCTGAACTAATATCCTTTCACCTACTGAATTAAACATCATAAAAAGACAACGGCTTGTGTTTTTTCCACAGTTCTTCAAACAACCTTCGCCTTTAATGGTGGGCCACAATGCAATGGTTGTCCTGCTACTTGCGGAATCCTAGAATTATTTCTGACTCCTTGATATATGGGGTCATTTTCCCCTTCATAATTTGTCCTATTTTCTTCTTCTTTTCAGGCTCAAAGAATAGAATTACACAGGCATGTGACAGCACCTGTCAGGAAAGGATGGACCCCACAAACTCCTTTTACCGTTATCATCACAATACTAGGGTGGTTAAGAACCGTGGTTTGGATCAGCTCTGAAAATGACTGGTGTATGACCTTGAGAAATTGGCTTCACCTCTTTGGACTTGCATTACAACATCTGTAATGGGGTAGAAATACTACCCATCTCGTAGAATTAACAAGGATTCATAACATAACAAAGGATTTTCAGATAATGTTCTCGAAGGACTCAGTCTGCTACTTGGCACAAAATCAGAGCCCAGGAAATGTTGGTCATATCAGTAATTGGGTCAGCAGGAGTGACAAACTGTATGTAGTGCTTTCACATGTGTGGATCCTACCTTGGTAGGAGTATAAAAAGGAAGCTCTCTGAGTTAATTAAGACACTTAAGAAGTTTGAGAGACAATAGCTACCTTCCCTAGGCCTGAATCTTGTAGGAGTAGAAGGCGGGAACTGGGTGAAGCAGAAAGATAAAAATATAAGGGAAAGGACACACATTAAAAGATCAATAACCATCCAAGGCAGTACTGTAAAGCAATAAATGAGGCTAGAGATAATAAATATTGTCTGGGAGGGGACGGAAGGGGTCATGAAAGACAGGGAAAGGCGGTGGTGGAACTGCAGTGAGGGAGTAGATGGGAGCTTGCCATGGACAATCCATCCAGGCATCTTCTGTGTCGTCGTCATCGTCTAGAGGCTTCTGTCCAGACAGCCCTCCCCTGGATACTTCCTGAGCTGGGGGCTTGTATGCTATTATGTGTGAGTGAATATTCGACTGGTGGGAGGGTTATTACTATTATTATTAATGATAATACTACTTGAAACCACAGCCAATTTAACCCAACCATTTGGAAGAGCTACATTGCCCTATTATCCAATTGATAATTTCAGGGTTTTATTCACAGGCGCAATCATAAGAAAAACAAGGAGAAGACTGTCTCTCGGTTGTGTACATATGCATAGACTTTGCCTTTTGAGAACATAATTGGGGATGGGAGTTACAAAGAAAAGATCATTAAGAGTTACAAAGAAAGAAAGGGGGGAAAAAAACCCTATTGCCTTCTTGTGCCATGTGCCAAGCCCCGGGAGGCCTGCTCGACTTCATTCGCGCTGGAGGCAGTGCCCAACCAACTGGGGCAGAAACAGGGCAGGGGACCTCAGAGACAGCAGACATCAGGGCAGAGAAATAAAAGGGACAGGAGGGTAAAGGAAAGTGCTGTGTTGGAAAAAAAAAACTGCAAGGGAATTTTCTTCCATTTAAACATTAGGCAAAAAATAGCAAATATAGCTGCCGGCAGAGACCGCCCCCTCTCTCCCACCCAGCCGATAAACACAATGTCTTCAGCTGCCAGCATCTCTAATAATCTACAGATTGGTGACTAAAGCGTTTTGGTGATGTGTGCGTTAGGGACCCAGTCAATTGCTATCTGCTGTCTGAAACTGAACAAGGGTGAAGCCGGGAGGGGGCAGTTTAGGGGGACATGGTGGGCCCTCTACCACTAATCCTGGAAAGACTCAAACTGTGGGATGGCGGGCAATAGAGTGCTTGCAGAAGCAAAGGCTCACCTGTTCCATACTGCCGGTCAAATGTAGAGGCTCGATTTAGCAAAATACATCCACTGAGAAGCAAACAGCTAGTTTTATTAAAGCAGCTAGCTTTTATTAGACATAAAAAGACAATTAGAAATATGGAGGGTTCAAATTGATCACTCATCTAAAAAAGATAAGTAAATATTCCTGAGAACTTCTTAAGAAGTAAATAGCAGTAAAATTGCTCAGTCTTAGATTAGGCTGATAGAAATATTAAGAACTGATCTTTATCCACCTATCTGTTCATCTGTCCATGTATATTTTTACCATTCTAGTTTTTTCCTCTAATACTAGCCATAAACCTTTAAAGGTAGAATCTATTACATCCTGGATTTTCCTACAGACCCTACCTTAGTGCAGTAGAATAAGTATGTTTTGAATGAGTATATAAATAAAAAAAAAAGAAAAAATCCTGATAAGACTCTATAAAGAAATGCCATGATGCAGATTCCAGATTAGCCCAGTTACTGAAAAATGATACAGCAGAGGTGCCATACCCTTCCTTGGCCTTTCTAAAGTAGCCTTTGATTCTAATTCTGTTGTGCCACCAGAAGGCATGACTGTAAGGTCATGGAACTGAGGTCTCCTAGATTGTGGACACTGTGGCATTATAGTGTTGACTTCTGCTCAGAAATACTAATAGCTAATACTCATGTGACAAGCACTGTCCCAAGTGCTTTTGAAGACTAACACATTTAAACCTCATACCAACCCATGAAGTAGGTGCTCTTGTCATTTTATCTTTGTACATAAGGAAAGCTTACACAAATAAATGACTTGTCTGAGGTCCTGGTACAGTAAATCGGGGTGCTGGAGTTGAACACAGATATCCTAGCTCTTCAGTCTATGCATTTAGGCTTTTCTACCTCCGAGCAATGCTCTTTTCCTTGTGTTTTACACAATTTCTTCGAAGTCTCTGTCACTCAGCAGTACTAAGAAGTATTTCTGATTCTAGCAATAACTTTCAAATCCTGCATTTATTTTTAAAAAAATATTTTATTTATTTATTTGAAAGAGAGTGAGAGAGTGAGCAGGAGCCAGGAGGAAGGGAGGGGCAGAGGTAGAGGGAGAGGCAGACTGCCTGATGAGTGGGGAGCCCAATCCTAGAACCCCAAGATCATGACCCAAGCTGAAGGCAGACGCTTAACCAACTGAGTCACCCAGGCACCCCTTAAGTCTTGCATTTTAATAGTAATGGGGGATTTTAGTCAAATATCTGTCCAAATACCAGTCTTACACATCTCTCGCTGAAATATACACACAGCAAGAATACCTCAGACATTCTGGATGGGGAAAAAAAAGCAATCAGTATATTTTAGTATATATCATAAGCTTGAACAGGCTCTGTAGAGGTTGACTTATCATGTATATCAGATATATATCAATTTTATCTTGTGATAAAATTATCACATGCAACATATGAGAATGTTCATTCAATCCTTAAAACCTACAAGGCCCAATTAGGTATCTATAAAGAAATCCTATTGTTTGGTATTGCTGATTTAAAAAATATTTATAACATTTACTGCATATTATCATAAGTATATTATATAATAAAAGTGGTGCATGAGAGAAGATATTTAAGAGTTTAAGAAAGTTTTAAGATGTTTTACAATGTTTAAGGAGTTTAAGAGACAGAAAGAATGAAAGATTGAAAGAACAAAATAAAAAAAGAGAAAGAAAAGAGGAACGGATAGAGGGATAAAAGGAGAGAGAGGAAAAAAGAGAAAAGTATAAAGTCCATTTGAAAGGGTACAGAAGATGTGGTTCCTACAGACACCCCAAATGAATTGATTGCTATATTTTTAAATGAAATTTGGCTGTAAGTCTTGAAACCCTAAGGTAAAAAGGGAAACTATATCATGAAATAATTGTATTATGGTGTTTCATAGCTATTATATTTTATTTTCATAGATTATACATATTATGTTTAGAAGTACTTGTTATGTCTTCAATTCACAGTTTATTACAAGTGCTAAATATAACTGAACACAGATATTCGCATTCCACTTGAGTAAGTCTCTGCTTTTGTATGACAAATATAATGTAAGTCAGTCTCTGGAGGTTCTGAATTGAATTATCACATCACTGATACCTTGTTATTAAAGACATCTTAGATTAAGATAAAATACCACTTGATGCTTAAAGGTAAGCTGATCAACTAATTACTTGACAAGTTTCAAAAGAGATTCCCTGAAAACAAATAGAAGGAACACTTTTGAAATTGAAATATAATTATAAAGTAATGAAGATTATGTAGCACTTAGATCCTTGAGTATTGACATTGAACAATCAAACATGTGCCTGAGAAATGGTGTGAATTTCCCCAGGCAAATAGCTTCCTCTTGGTGTTCCAGCATGGCTTGAGCAGGGAAGTTGACACAGGCTTTTGCTGTCTGAGGAAGCTGTGGACATTCAACATCGTAGGCTGGCACACCATGGACAGCCATCAGAGCTACATTTTCAACACAATCAGCTTGTGATTGTTCTGTCAGTTGACTGATCCCCATAAAGCAGGAGTTGGAAAAGAATCCCATTTTTTATGCATGCAGGGCAATATTCTTCCTCTAAGAAGCTAATCTTATGCAGGCCAATTATCTCTCTACACTTCAGTATCTACTTCAGTTTTTAATTTGAGAATGAGAAAGACTTTCTATCTCATTTATTCATTCGTTGAACTAATATCATGAAAAACAAAGGAGACCAAAGTCCTTTCCTTTATTCTAGTAGAAGAGACAGATAACAAGCAAGGAGGTAACATATCCAATGGTGGTGATTGCTATGGATCCAAATAAAGCAGGATAAAGGGGAACCCCAAATGCAGGGGTGAGGGTCGCTGTTTTATGAAGGGCCCTTAGGGAAGACCTTACCTAAGAGGAATTATTTAAACAGAGATCAGAGGGACGTCTAGTTACAGAGAGGAAGATTACTTTAGCCAGAGGATACAGCAACCAGAAAGGCCCAGCGATAAGGGCTTCCTTAGCATGTTGGAGCAATAGTGAGGAATGCTCTACTTACACCACTCAAAAGACAGTAATAAAATGAACAAAAAAATAGACCCAAATATTTACATGCTATTATAAATCCACCTAAGACTTAGTGGCATAAGTATGTTGAAAGTGAAATAAATGGGAAAATAAAGGGGACAAATCCAGGAGTGGCTATACAAGTATCAAATAAAGATACTAGAGCAAAAAAAAAATTATTAGAGACAAAGAAGACATTACATAATGATCAAATTATCAGTCATAAATTAAAAATACATATTACAGAAGAAATACAAAATACAGTAGAAATGGACCAGTTCCTTGAAAGTATAAAATACCAAACCCAGTCATGATGAAATAAATAACCCATATAGTTCTGTAACTGTATTCTATATTCTATATGCATATCTATAAATATATTCCATATTCCATTATAGAAATTGAATGTTTATTTTAAAAACTCCTGAAAAAAAGCCTCCATGTCAAGATGGTGTCATTAGAGAATTTGATCAAATATTTAAAAATTTAACACCAATATTACACAATTCCTTCCAGAAAATAGAAGAAGCATTTCTCAGTTCAGTTTTTTGAGGCTAGTGATATCCTGTTATCAAAATTAGACACAGACATTACCAAAAGAAAAAAAAAGTATAAATGAATATCTTTCCTGAATTTAGTTGTTAAAATCAACAAAATTTTATCATATCAAATCTAACAATGTGTAATAAGAATTAGAAAATGTGACCAAGTGGTATTCCAGGTATGCAAGATGGGTTCAACTTTTAAAAATCAATGTTATCCATAATAGGAATGAGCAAAAGAGTAAAATCCATATAATTATATCAATAGATACAGAAAAAAACATTTGACAATATCTAGCACCCATTCATTATAAAAAGTGTAACAAAAAATCCAAAACTCTGTAAAAGAGAAAGAGAAGAAACTTCCTTGACAATTATATCTACCAAAAAACTCCACTTAACGTCATACTTATTGGTGAAAGATTTTGTCTCTAAGATTGGGAAGCAGACATGCATGCACACTCTAACCACTGTTCTTCAACACAGTAGTAGAAGTTCTAGCAACTACAGTATGGCAAGAAACAGAAACAAAAGACATACAAATGATACAGAAAGATATAAAGTTGTCTCTATTTGAAGATGACATAATTGTCTACATAAAAAATCCTGAGGAATCTAAAAAAGAAACTATCGAAAACAAGCAAAACAAGAAAAAAAAAACCTTCCCAGAGCTAGTCAGTGACCTCAGTGACATCTCAGGATATAAGATCAGCACATAAAATTCAATCACATTTCTATATACTAACAATGAGCATGTAGAAAGCAAAATTAAAAGCATTTACGAATACTCCAAAGAAAATTAAATGCTAGGTATCAACTTAACCTAATATATACAGGATCTGTATGCTGAAAATTACAAAATATTGAGAAAGGAATAAAAAAATCCCTACATATATAAAGACACATACTGTGTTAGTAGATAGGATAATTCAAGTGGTAAAGATGTCAATTTTTCCCAAATTGATCTATAGATCAATGCAATTCTATAGATCAAAGCAATCGCGGCAGGTTTTGATAGACATAAACAAGCTTATTATAAAATGCATACAAAAAAGGAACAGAACCTGAGATAGTTGAAACAATCTTGAGACAGAAGAATAAAGCAGGAGGGATCACTTTATATAGATATTAAAAGCTATTATACAGCTTCTTTAGCCAAATTAGCCAAAGTGATGCCGTATGGAGAGAGTGAGATATACATAGATCAATGAAACAGAGTGGAGAACCCAAAAGTCCCCCCAAAATGTGGCCAAAGACTATTTGCAAAATTGCACAAACAATTCAACAGGGTTAAGGTCGTGTTATGGACTGAATTGTGTCCCTTTCCCTTCACGATTTACATGTTGAAGTCCCATCAACGTATTTTTGGAGATGGGGCCTTTGGGAAGTATTTCGGGTTAGATGAGGTCATGAGGTGAGGATCCCTATGATTAGATAGCAGCTTGAAAAGAAGAAAGAGAGATCACAGTCCTTCTACCATGTGAGGATGGTGAGAAGGCCGCTGTCTTCAAGTCACAAAGAGGGCTGTCACCAGGAGCTGAATTGGTTTCAGTTGATTTTGACTGCTTTTCAACTTCCCAGATTAGATGTCTGTTGTTTAAGCCCTCACAGTCCACGGTGTTTTGTTATAGAAACTCAAGCAAACTAATACAGAGAGACCTATCAACAAATCATGCTGCAGGTCTGGGCATCCATAGTGAAAAAAAAAGTGAACCTTAACCTCACACCTTATACAAAAATTGACTCCAAGTGGATCACAGGCTTAAATGTAAAATGTAAATCTATAATATTTGCTCTCTAGGACTAGGAAACAGTGTCAGACTTGATCCTAAAGGCATGACTTTTGATGAGAAAAATGGACCTCTTCAAAATTAAATTTATTTGGTCCAAAATGAAATTAGACCTCATCAAAATTAAAAACTTGTCCCGTGAAAGCTGATGCAAAGAAGATAAAAAGACACACTACAGAATAGGGCACAGTATTTGCAAACCACATATTTGATAAGAAGTGGTATCTAGAATATATGATAGACTCAAAATTCAACACTTAAAAATAAACAATTCGGGAGCCCCGAGTGGCTCAGCGGTTGAGCGTCTGCCTTTGTCTCAGGGCATGATCCCAGGGTCCTGGGATCGAGTCCCACATCGGGCTTCCTGCATGGATCCAAGTAAGTAAACAAAGCACTTGGCCCTACTTGATGACAAGAGATCCTTCCAAATTCCTTTTCTTTCATGTGACATTTGGCAGTCAAATCTGGTATGTCTCCAATGCAGATTGGAGGCTTATTCTCGTCTTTGAACTCAAATGGCCCTAATACGTAAAGGACAATTCAGAATTTGTTGGTGTTCACATGTGTATTTTTCAAAGAGAAGAAAATAGACAGGGGAAAAGTTCAACTTCTACAAAAATGTTAAATTTCATGGGCTCAGAATCTCTCTCTCTCTCGATTCCTCCTCGTGTGTGTGTGTGTGTATCTATTGGGTTAAGTCCAGAATATGAGCTCAGTACCTTCCAATCACTTCCAATACCTGCCTACAACCCACAGAGGCTTCACAGATAATCAGGTTCTTTTCATGCACCTTTTCAGAAAGTCCATTATCATGAGGGATGGGAGACTGGGTGTATAGTAATTTAGTTGATTCTGTCAAATATACTCTCCCTAAGAAGATTTCCTGAAGAGGGACACCTGGGTGGCTCAGTCGGTTAAGTTTGGGACTCCTGATCTCAGCTCAGCTCATGATCTCATGGGTCCTGGAATGAAGCCCCACATCAGGCTCCACATTCAGCAGGGAGTCTTCTTAAGGTTCTCCTCCTCTGCCCCTTCCCCCACTTGCTCTTGCTCTCTCTCTCTCAAATAAATAAATAAATAAATAAATAAATAAATAAATAATCTTTAAAAAAAGATTTTCTGAAAAAATATAAGAGCAAACTTTACTCAAGGGCATCTATCACAATAGATGGAGGGACTACTCCAATGTGGGTTCCTGTGGGGGAGAGATTGGGCTCAGCTCCAAATATAACAAAAAAGCAGAAGTTTATAGCCAAGAGGCAGGCTGTGCATGTGTGGGATCAGGGATGGAAAATACTGAGAGGATATATCAGTAGTATCGAGGGGATTCTGGCTAAACCAGAAGGTGGAGGATGAGGAACCCAATCAAATTTTCAAGGTGACCAGATAGCAAAGATAGGGGAATCTGGTAAGTTGACTAAGCAGGATTCTTGCTAAAATCGAACAATGCACAGATGACCACAGAATTCAAAATGTCAGGATCTACTTGAACAGAGAATTCGAAAAAGCCTGAGTAAAACTGATCAAGAATAGAATCTTTGTCCAACTTAAAGAGAATTGCAGGGTGAAGCAGTCTGGGGCTCTTTTAGGCAGACCTCTGTATGCTGCCAGTGCATCTTTACTCACATCTGTATCTTCATCTGGGGGCCCTCCAAATCCAAACCATGGTGCATTTGCATAAAGAGACCATATATGCCAACACATTTGTACATTTGTCTGTATCTTTGAAATCCATTGGGGTACCATGGAGACCTTCCAGGGGCAAACATGTCCACGAAAAGGTAGGAACTAAGTCCTGCTTTCCTTTTCCTTCGAAGAACGTGTGGTGATTTCCTCAACTGTGCACTTCTGAGCACGAATGCTGAGGGAGACAAAGGACTCTTCCCCAGTGGCTCTATTACGTGAGAAGAATCTCATCTGGAACTTCCTGCTGATACCACATCTATTGTCACATCATCTGCCATAGCCATTCACCTCTTGGACAAAGTGACTGTCTTCAAAGAGCTTTTAGAAATGACTTGATCCGGGATGGGTAGCCTTATATAACTCACACACAGGTAACTGATACCTGAGATTTGCTAACTCATCCACCCACTTGTCACATGTTTTAAATAAAATAAGGAGACAAATACAGTATGTTCCCACACCCAAGGGCACTGAACATTGTAATGGAAGTATTGTGTAAGGAAAGCTGCAGACCAGATTTTCCCGGGGAGAGCAAGAGATGGGAAAGAATCTTCTAGTCCAGAGACTGACACATAATAATTGCTCCTTATATTATAGTAATACCCACCCAACTTTCCATTTTTCTTTTGCTTTTAAATGTCAACTTTGGATTATGGCAGCTAAACCATTTGCTGAGAATAAATAAATTCATATTGTAGTATAGAATTAATTTAAGGATAAACATGTCCAATAACCCTGGAATGTTATAAATGCAATTTCTGTATATAAACTTTTGAGTCTTCAGTGTGGATTATGTGGCTGAGAGTATCAGGTCATTTCTGTTTCAATACTTTTTATTCATATGGATTAAATCTTTTTTCTAGACACGATGTTCTAGGGTGTAATTATAGGCAGTATGGACCCATTGTTACCCCTTATGGGTGTAATTATGGGTCACACCCATAATTTATTAAAGGTTTAAAGTAAAAGTGCAGTGAACAATGTTCTCCGAACAAAATTGTTTGTTAAGATTATTGTGATAATAATGCTGATTTTTCCATAATTGAAACTTCTCGATAAGACATCTATTTCCCATCCTATGCAGAATAGTTCTTCGCGTTAAGACCTTTGTTTTACAGCATGAGAAAGTCCAATGTTGTTTTAGTTTTTAAATTTTTCTTTTGCTCATTCAATTGTTGTGGAGGACAAAGGCTGTGCTTACTTCTGTGTGTGATATTGGTTATGGGGGTGCAGGAGTTTGTGGTCTGAGTGGCAGGCTGTTCTGATTTCAGGAGACATTGTTGTAGTGGTTAGTGGTAATGCAAACAAATGCTTTCAGTGGTCTGACAGACAAGAGTTAAGAATTCATATTATTAAGGGGACAGAGAGTAACGCACAGAAAAGGCACTAATATGACCAATATTTAGCACTGTGACATTTTTTTAACTACAGCTACCTGGTGAAAAATATTGGTGATAACATATCACCTAAGAAGCATAATCTCTAAATGCTCTGTGATATTTCTCTGGGGTTTTAAATAGATTGGTTTTCTTAGAGAATGTCTGAAAAGGTTAAAGACTGTCTCAGGAAAAATACTTAAAGATGCAGATTGTGTTAAAAAGGAAAAAAAAAAAAAAAAAAAAAAAAGAAAAGCACAACACCCGGAATGAAGATGCTTATGGCAGCCATTGTTAAAAGCTGGATTAACACTCTCCCTAACTGAATTCAACAAGCGTATTTTTAAGATGTGACCTAAACATCTAGTTTTAAATAAGCATGGTAGAGGATGGGATCTCAAGAATTACGTGTAAAAACTGAAAGCATCACCATCAGATCACTAGCACTGAAACTAAGAAAAATGTGATTACTTAACTAATTTGAGAATGAGCAAAGGGTTCCCAAGTATAACTGTGAGGATAGAAATCACATAGAAAACTATTAACCTATTTTAAAAGCTAAATATTTCTCTAAACCCAAACTTTTCATAGGCAAATGTAAATGAAACATTGGCAATTGGGCCATGTTCATGACAAATATAAATAAATGTTAAATTTCCCATGAGTCAATAAAAAAATCATTAATACCTTTTACCTTGAGAGGAAAGAATATGAACCACTAACTGTTTACTCTTTACTTGATCTAGATAATATCAGTTGATAGAATACATTTTTCAATATCTTACCAGTTAGCACACATTCCCAAACGGATGTGGTCTTGAGAACCCCCTTCCTCCTCAATCGCAAACATCTAAGCATCAGGGGGCTTAGTATTGGGTTTTCCTCACAGAGACAGAACAAAAATCAGAAATCTGGCATAGGGACAGGAACACTAATTTGCCCCATGTCACGTTATTAAAAGTGATTTTCTAAGTGTTTCAGCTTAACAAATAACCTCAATTCATTTAAAACAAGGCCTTTTAAACATATATTTTCAGGGTTATTCATTCAGACTAATGGAAAGCCATTATTTCGCTTGTAAGCATACACAGTTGCAAAACGGTGTGTTTGGCCACAGAATCTATGTCCTGATCTCTGGAACTGTGCGTTCCCCCATTCCTGGCACTATTCAGCCTTCGTCTGGGTAACTTCCCTATTCCCCCAAACCCTTCAATCCTGCATAACTTAGCAGGCATGGAGAAAGGAAATACATGCATTTTCATCATCAGATAATATTACATACCATTCTTGGTAGAGAGTGGTCTTGACCTGTCTTAAGATCCTTTGCTTCTATTTTCTGGCAGTTTTATCCAAATAGGAGTTACTATTCACCCCATTTTCAGCATTATTTTAACTCTTGCATCAGCCAAAGATCTATTTCTAGGGTTTTCCTTCTGTACTTCTAGGAAGCCAACTTGCTGGCAATTCTCTCTAGGGAATCCATGGAAATTGTACACTCTGAGTAGCAGTTGGGAGCACTGAGTAGCACAAAACAGCAAGAATCTATGAGCACACTATCGGTAATATCAGTGTGTGAATATATCTTCTCAGTAAAGTGGTTTGCAAGAGCCTGCTTATAGTGATTATTTAAAAAAAATAAACTATAGATTTAGCTTCTAGATAGCTCAGCTTTCTAAAATAGTAATTATTATTTTGTACATGTAAAAGAACAGAGACAGACTATGGTCTTTCAGAAAATAGCAGTATCAGAATAAGATTTGCCTATTAAAACTTGAGCTTAAACTACTACAACAGGGGTGCCTGGGTGGCTCAGTGCGCTAAGAGTCTAGATGCCTTTGGCTCAGGTCCTGATCCTAGAGGCCTGGACTTGAGCCCCGCATTGGACTCCCTGCCTAGGTAAGAGCTTGCTTCTCCCTCTCCCTCGCCCCTCCCCCTGCTTGTGGTCTCTCACTGTCTCTCTCTCAAATAAGTAAATTTATGAAAAAAATAAACTACTGCAACATTTATTTGCATGCTTGCATCAGGAAGCTGGATGTGTAATACTGAAAAAGTAACCTTATTCAAACACAAGTTAGGCTCCATGTAATCAATTTATCTCATTTAAATTTCAGATTGAAGTACTATTTCCCCAAATAATGTAGTGGGTTCCCACGAAGGATACATGACTTTAACCTCCACTCAGGTTCTTGGATTTTACACCCATAGCTGGGAGTTAAGAACATGGGGACCTGGAGCCAGTGCATCTATGTGTATAGGCCAGCTCTGTCGTTCAATAACTGTGTCACCATGAGCAAGTTATTGCTCCTTGGTGTCCCTCAATTACCCTGTCTTTAAAATAAGGACACTAATAGTACCTACATTGTAAGGCTGCTGTGAGGATAAAAGGGGTGTTGTATAGTCAAGCACTGGCAACAGTGCCTGGCACATACTGAGGTCTACAATGATCACCACCAACATCATCATCCTCTCTACTCACCTGTTAGCTCTAGACTTTTCCTTAAAGAGTTGTGCACAGGGGTGAAGGAGAAATTCTGTAACTCTTTCACTTCCCTGATGGTCTCCAATGACTAAAGTCCAGACCCCACAGCAAGTGCCAGCTTCATGGACACTGTAGGAATTGTCCAGTCTTTTTTTTTTTCTTTTAAGGACAAAGTTTTCTTTTCTTTTTAAAGATTATCTATCTATCTATCTATCTATCTATCTATCTATCTATCTATCTAATTTAGAAAGCTCAAACAGGGTAGAAAGACAGGAGAGGGAGAGAATCTCACGCCGACTCCATGCTCAGTGCAGAACCCGATGATATGGAGCTTGATCCCAGAACCCTGAGATCATGACTTAAGCTCAAATCAAGAGTTAGATGCTCACCCAGGCACCCTGTCCCATCTTCAACTAAGGGTACTGTCTCTCAATGTGGCTGAGAATGCCATCTTCTGTTCATGCTGCTTCCTTCAGAAGCCATACCTTGTTCCTGAGGGGAGGCCAAATGCTAGGGGGTGATTTTGCCTTCTAGAGACAATAGAGATATATTCTTTTGAAAAAAAAAAAAGAGTAGTTAAAATGTTTAAATAGCTTGTCTGGGCAGGCCTGTATAATAACGATTTGATTGCTTTAGCTACATAACTATATTTGCTGAGTACTTTGGTCTAGGCACTTTACTAAATAAATGCTCTACATAAATTTTCTAAAATAATTCCTGTAACAAGTCTGTAACATAGATTTTTTGATTTTTTTAAATTTTTAATTATTTATGATAGTCACACACACACACAGAGAGAGAGAGAGGCAGAGACATAGAGGGAGAAGCAGGCTCCATGCACCGGGAGCCCGACGTGGGATTCGATCCCAGGTCTCCAGGATCGCGCCCTGGCCCAAAGGCAGGCGCTAAACCGCTACGCCACCCAGGGATCCCAGTAACGTAGATATTACTATCACTGCTATTTTTTACAGATAAGGAAACCAAGAAATAAATATTAGGTAATTGACCTGAGGACAAACACCTATTAATTGAATATCAGGGCCAAGAGAGAACTTAGATCTAACTCTAAAATCAAGACAGTAACTATAGGAGCACCTGGGAGGCTCAGTGGTTGAGCATCTGCCTTTGGTTCAGGTCATGATCCCAGAGTCCTGGGATCGAGTCCCACATCTGCTTCACCCTCTGTCTATGTCTCTGCCTCTCTCTGTGTCTCTCATGAATAAATAAATAAAATCTTTAAAGAAAAAGACAGTGACTATAATGCCATGCTACATCTAAGCTGGTATAATGGCATTATGAATTGCACAGGGAACACTCTGCCTGCATGATTTTCTACGAACACTGATTAGGAAGACATGGCTACCTGATAGGGTTTAGTTATTGACATGATTTCCTATTTCTCAAGATCCTCCTCCTGGAATTCTTGAATTTCTCAACATACACCATTTCAGATATACCTGATTCTGCCAAAATGCCCTCCAAAGTGGATAAATACACAAAACTACAATTCCATTAGCCATGTCTGAGAATCTTGTAGCTCAACAACTTCATCAACACTTGATGTTGTCAGCCTTACTTTTTTCTTGGTCGTCTTCTTCCTTGTCCTCCTCCTCCTCCTTCTCCTTCTTCTTCTTCTCCTCCTCCTTGTTCTTCTTCTTCCTTTTCTTTCTTTCTTCTTCTTCTTCCTTTTCTTTCTTCTTCTTCTTCTTCTTCTTCTTCTTTTTATAAATAACATCTTTTTTATTTTTTTTTAATTTTTATTTACTTATGATAGTCACAGAGAGAGAGAGAGGCAGAGACACAGGCAGAGGGAGAAGCAGGCTCCATGCACCGGGAGCCCGACGTGGGATTCGATCCCGGGTCTCCAGGATCGCGCCCTGGGCCAAAAGCAGGCGCCAAACCGCTGCGCCACCCAGGGATCCCCTTCTTCTTCTTCTTCTTCTTCTTCTTCTTCTTCTTCTTCTTCTTCTTCTTCTTCTTCTTTCTTCTTCTTCTTCTTCTTCTTCTTCTTCTTCTTCTTCTTCTTCTTCTCCTTCTTCTTCTTCTTTTTGCTAATACCTCAGAGTCTCATTCACATAAAACTTCTACTTTTAACTGGTGTGTGTCCCTTTGCTACGTGCTTAATACTTTTGTACTCAAGTTTTCTCCTACTTTTTGTAATAGCACACACAAGGAGAATGAATATTTCTTGCAAAATAAGGAAACAAGTTAAGACCCAAGTGAATTTACTGCCCTATAGGAACAATCAGGGGTTATTATCAGCTTCATTAGGTGTTCTTTTTAGATAACAAACTCCAAATGTATGAATTTTTTTGAAAAGGTTCCTAGAGAAAATTAGTTCTAATCTCCAGCTCTGTCCCAGAGATGTTTAATGAAGCCCTTTAATCCCTTGGAGACAGTAAGAATAAAATCATGCTCCAGTCACTCATCACCCTTGCTCTTTGTTTATATGGACTTCTCAGGGATAAGTATTTGCCTTCTGACCAGTGGGCTTTACATGATATCAGGGCAACTTTTTCATCTCTGACTTTACCATAAGAGTGGGATTTAAGATCCAAGAGAGTAAGTAAGTAATAGGAAAGGAAATGTGTATGTTCATGCGGGGAACTCCCACATTCTTTATTACATGCTGTTTATTTAATTCTTTCTACTTCATTTTCCAATTTCTCAACTTCATGCCAAAATTGGTTTCAAGGTGACTTTTGTCAAATTCTGGAGTTTAAATCTCTGCCATTATTCTCTTTCATAAAGAATATATCAAGAAAGTAGTTCAGAAAGTATACTCTACATCAATATGTGGTTTAATTAAAATATTCTTTGATTCTGGGGGTACCTGGGTGGCTTAGTCAGTTAAGCATCTTTTTTCAGCTCAGGTCATGATCTTAGGGTCCTGGGATCAAACCCCATGTCAGGCTTCCTGCTCGGAGGGAGTCTGCTTCTCCCTCTCCTTCTGCCCCGCTCCACCACTTGTGCTCTCTTTCTTTCTTAAATAAATAAATAAAAATCTTTAAATAAAATAAATTAAAATACTCTTTGATTCTTCACCTTAGAATACCAATTCTTCATGTCCCTTGAGTGACTTGAAGGTATGCCAGGAGGAGATGCACAGACTGATTATCTCTAAAGGTCTCTTGAATTCTCCTGCCTAAGATTTGACAAAGTAGGAAACTCCTAAGGAAGGTCGGAGCTCTCTGTTAGGTCCTGTCACTAACCAGGCAGTTTATGGGAAGCCTGTTCTTTCTGCTCTGCTCAGGGGCCATGCTTCCAGCCCAACCCCACATCCCACATCATTCTTCATGTCCTCTGCCCTCTTTTTCCTTTTTTCCCTACTCAAGGAGCTTCTACTGTAATCCTTCCTATTCCCATTCCTGTTGCAGTAATCACAAGACTTTCAAGAAAGGAAACACAACAAATCCATTACATACATACATACAAACTTTGCAGTCCACAGCGGTATTGTGGGCTCTGCTACCAAAATATCATAAAGTTAAGGTACCAGTTCAGAGAACAAAAGTACTAAACCTGGGCATTAAATAAATATTATCTGTTTCAAAAATTTTACATTGAAAGATCAAGGACGCTTTCAAACTTTAATGTCAGATACTGTCAGAACTGAAATCACATTCCTTCAGTTATTCTCTCATAGGACAACTGGTTTTTGAAGACAAAAGCAGTTTTTGGAAATACTGAAAATTCATTTAGAGTATTACAGAGTGATTAAGGTGAGAGGTTTTGTGAAGAATAACAAATAACAGGTGAAGGATCAATTTCAAGAAGCCATAAGGGGCTTGAGGTATTGAGTGCCATTGAACATTGGTATTTACTGGGCATGGGATGCAAACCAACCAGTTGGATTCCGTGTGTGTGTGGTGTGTGTGTGTGTGCATGTGAATAAAGTTATTGGTTGGAAATATGTAGGTGCCTCACTGTGGCCATTCATGTTTTTTAGAGAGACATCTTGCTCAGTATCATCCTACACTTCAGTGACATGGCACATGACTCCCACTTTTGCCTCTCTAGTAGTGGAGGCTCGCTCCTTGAGGTAAGTTCTTGCCCATTCACCCCGAATGTCCCAGCCCTTTGTCTTATACATCATGGGTACTTCCTGATTTCATCTAAATGTTTCATGTTGTTTTCCTAACCCAGGCTCCATGTCTGGGGAGACGCTCCTGAGTGCACTTCTCATTGAAACAGTTGGATCACCCCAAATGCTGATTTTCATGTTTTCTACTATGTGGGTCCCCCTTTTTCCTTTGCCTGAGTTCTACTCCCAAGACCACTCTCTAAAGGAAGATCTCCATGTTCTTTTACTGTTATATATCACAACAGTTCTGAAAGTAGACAGACTTTGGTGACTTTTTACATCTCAGGTTCTAAAACAGTAGATGTTCTCACCATTCATTGTGTAGTTAATCATATACCACCATGGGGGCCTTACACAACCTGGCAGAATATGATACTAGCATCATGTCTCCAGCTGTTGGTTACAACCCTGCTATCTCCCCCTTGTCAGGTCTTCCTTCTATTCTCTTCTAGTGGACATTTCCAATAATAGATAAAAGTATATCTTTGAAATAAAAAATATTATTCTGTGTTTGGAATGAAACAATACTTTTAAAAGGCTTTATTTCATATTGGACACCACAGGCACTCAATCCATTATTACCTCAATCCATTATTTCAGTGTAATTATAACAATTTTTCTGCAAAGCAAATAATTCCAATATTCTCTACAATTTTGAAGTGTCTCTCTCTGAGTAGGGGTCTTCTTTATTTCACAGAGAAAAATAGAAAGTTTTAGCAAAATTTTCATTCACATAACATACAAAATTACTTGCACTAACACAAATGGTTCTTGCCACAGAGAGGTATATCTCACTGTTTTCTGATTACCTTATCTTTGAATCCCTTCCTTGCCTTGTCCCCAGATCTCTTCATATTGTTATTTATAATTATTTATGCTCTCCCCTTCCTATTATCCTTGAAACAAATGCAAAATATCTTTCTTGTCTTCAAGAAAAAAAAGTATTGCTTTGACCCTATTTCTCCTTTGACCTCTCTCTCTCTCTCTCTCTCTCTCTCTCTCTCTCTCTCTTTCATTGTCTACCATTTTGGAAGAGTTGCCTGCTCTTGAAAAATCAATCTTTCTCACTTCCCATGTGCACCTGAGCCCATTGCCAGAAAGCGTCTCCCCTCAGCCCTGCTTTGAAACTGCTCTCACCCCGTTCGCTGAAGACCTTATGAGTGGAGGAAACAGCTACAATTTAGCAGCACCAGCTATGGAATCATGTACTTGGGACTGAATTCTCTCGCCAATATTTGTTACTCTATTGATGCCTTAGTGTCCTGATCTGTGAAGTGGAAAGAAAATTCCTGAGTGAATGCATGTAAGGGACTTAGAATAGAGGTCAGCAAACTGTAGCCAGCTCATTGACTGATTCTGGAAATGAAGTTGTATTAGAATACCATTGTGCTGCTCACTCCCTTATGTGTTGTCTATGGCTGCTTTTGCACTTCAAGGCACAGAGGGTAGTTGTGACAAGACTGGATGTCCCATAAGGCCTAAAGTACTTACTATCTGCCCCTTTGTGGCAAAGTTGTTTAACTCTGGCTTATAATCATGTCTGGCACATAATAAGCACGCAGAGATATTAGATGGTGTTGTAATACGGACTGGGTAATACTTGGCCATTCTACAGAAACCAAGACTGAGACAAAGGGGAATGAAGTGATTAGTCCAAGTGTATCTACTTTGTAATTACTGGGGTCAAGATTTAAACACATCCCTAATATTTCTGACACCCAAACCTATGATAGTGACCATAATCTTGTATTGTCTTCCAGGCTCATTACAGAGCACGTTGGCAAGCCCAAGCATGATCTTATTTAACATTTGTCTTGCCTTACATCCTCATGTTGTAAACAATGTTTTTGTAAATGCCACATTTTCTACTTCTGAGTCTAGCACACATGTGTTAAATGAAAACTTACTGGTTCATTTATTCTAGAGCAAGAATATATCCTCCATCAGTCTTTATACCTACCCCAATGTGAGTGGAACATGGCCCGGTATTATAAAAACACTGTATTCACTGGTTTTTGGCAACATCTCTAAATCACTCCCTCTCTCTTGCATTCTGTTTAGCTTGTAGATACTGCTTTTTTTTTGGCTGAATCAACATGTGAACCTCATTTTGCAGGATTTGTTAAAAATATAATTAAAATGTTGTATAAAGGTTTAGGCCAAATTGGCCTGGATCCTAGAATACACTCTAAGCAAAACCTCAAGGAATATACGTTCATAGAAAAGGTTTGCTCTCTGGGATTCCCTCCCACTTGCTTTAACCTGATATTTTGCTTATTCTGCTATGAAATTCCTCAGAGGAGTGAAACAGTAGCTTGCCTCATTAAGACTCATCATTTACAAGATGTTGACAAATGTTGGCATTTATCCTGTTAACATAATAAATGTGAGAAAAATGACCATTTGGCATAGATAGTTCCATGCTAAATGCAAGCATGGTTGAGAATGAGGATGATTTGTTGGGTTGTCTAAGTAGTATCCTTCAGTGCTACATATTGGAATAAATATGTTTGGGAAATAATAATTATTTTTCCTTTGACCTGTAAATATAATTTCTCTTTTTTTTTGGCTGTGGGCAGGCAGGGTGGCTTGAGACATAATCAAACCTTGAACTCAGGAAAACATCCGTAGAAATTTTATTTATTTCTTTTCGCCTTAATAAAGTTTAGATTTTCTCTTTTCTGGAACAAAAGTATTGCTTTTGTCTAATTATTTTAACACTTGGTTACTCTTTTCAAAAAATATGTATACATCTGATAGTCATACATTTCTTGTTGTCCAACGTTATAGATCTCTCACCTTAAACTGAATAAACAAAAGGGAGTATATGCAAATACAAATTAAAGGAGCTGGTGAGATTTTTTTTAATGAAAAGGATTTTATCCCTATTAATGAAAATATGTTGAGAATTTATTCAGTTTTACAGAATTTGAAGTTGACACTGAGCTTCTAGATATGTGTACACACACACACACACACACACACACACACACACACACACACACACACATTTACATCAGGAAAGAGAAAAACAGCCCCTGGCATCAGGAGCTGGCTTGGTACTCACAGTCAGATCTTGGTGCTCCCCTGTTGAATAAGAACAATTTCATCTGCAGTAGACAAGGCCACTCGGTGATGGACAAAGACAAAAAGAAGACCACTGCAGAGTCATGGCTGAACATAGGCAAAGTCATAAACATTGTCTAAACCACAAAGATGGCCAAAAAACTCCCTCGGTTCTGACTCATAGGAGTGACCATCACATTTTGAGCAATTAAAAGCAGTGTCACTTTACATTGATGCTAGTCATCCCTCCTTCTAGATAAGATTTATTAAGATGCCCGATCACCAAAATTTAACCTTGATTTCAGAGACAGCACTGAATGTCATCCAACACAAACTTGGGTCCTATAATATATCCTTTCTAATATCTTCCTACTGAAGTACATCCTGCAATGTGCATTCTTTCCCTCTGCAATAAGCAAAGCATCCAACTTGGCAGATACATGTGTACTCCTGCTGGTGTTGGGCTGGAGGGCAGTGTCTATATATATAAACAGTATCATGATCACATCACTTAGAAACACTAAGAAACTATCATATAACAACCTCCTTACATTTATATGCTTATATTTGAAAGTGTTGCTTCACATAAATTTCTTTAATCCATTTTTATAATGGATTTATAATACCCCTATGAGGCAAACATTGGTATAATAGTTTGGCATGCAAAGAAACTAACATGACAATATTTAAGAGACCTAATAGTTTATATTTAAAAGCAACAAAGTCACAATCTGAATCCAGGTTTTCTGACTCCTTGCTTTAAATTTTGTCTTAATATATAGAATATAATCAAGTGTAGTCTTTTAGGACATTATATCTTTATCCATCTGTATCTTCAATAGATCCTAGGCTCCAAGAGAACAGGGGCTTGCCCTATTAATTTGCATAGAAGTATTCCTTAATGGAATGGATTAGTTGCCCAGTAAATATTTATTAAACTCAAGTCAACTAGAGTATGAGTCAGCAAGGGAAGCTATTCCCACCGGCAGAAGGAACAATATTCTGGGTGATATAAAGAAATGGATCCTAAAGTTAAATCTCGGTGACCCTCGGTAACAAACCAGGTGCAACTCAGAGACAGCTTTCAAATGTTCCAAGGTGAATACTACAGGCTGATTTCTGAAGACCTGGAGGGAGACTCATGGTTGGCTGCAGAGTGAGGGGAAACTGACCCTTCCATAGCTATCTACAGTATCAAAAGCTGTGTTGTGTCTTTTGGGTCATTTCTCTTCTGGAGAGTCTTCTGAACATTTAGTGAGTATTGTGATTCTTCTGAAGAGACTTTTAGGGTCCAAGGTCTACATTGAAAACCATGGAGTTGTTCAAACATACAGCCACCTGATAATAAACCCAGCCTTCCTATCCTGTCACCCTCAAATGATTTTAGGCATGATTACACTTCTTGAGCTGCTACCTGAGGACATCTATGCCCTAGGCATTTAGGTCTGGATTTTCTGGAATGAGCAGCAACTCATGGGAGAGCCATTTGAGTTAATATAACCCATGGTCAGTCTGTTTATTCATTGCAGAATATGATAGAAATTTTGTGGAAATCTTATTTATGTGAGGGTTAGGTTTCCACTTCTCTTCATTCTAGAAATGGATCTTTATAGTAGAAGCTAAAACCAGACAGAGTTCTTACCTCAGCAAATATTCTCAGCTACATTTCTAAGGGAGAATACAAAAACAAATCCCAAACCACCTCACATTATTTTGAATATTTTTAAATGCAATTTCATTGAGAATTAACATTTTGGTAAATCCAACTTTGAACACTGTCATCAAACTTTAACCCAAAGCATTTTAGAGAGCTGTTGGCTAGAATAATCCATTCATATCCATGAGGATAAATCTCTAAAAATGATTTAGCTTTTGATTGAATCTTTCTACTGTGAATTTACCTCAGGATGCATTTGGGTTTTATTTTGGAAAACAATCTTTAAATAAATCTGAGCAAGTAATACAGAATGATGGAAAGTACATTTCTGGTGGCAATAGGAACTTGAAGTTTCTCATGCTCAAGAAATAGAGGTCTTAGATTTGTGCAGGAGAAATAATCTAGTTTCAGAGGCAAGGTGTTTATGGAAATTGATACATGAATATTTGCCAATTTGAAGCTTTGCAGAATAAGGTCACTATATTTGTATAAACTGATATAAATCTCTATTTTCCTTCATGATTTTGTTTGCTATTTGGGAGCTTATCAACTTCAAATAAAAGACTGGCTTGGCTTAGATCAGACAACTCCAACATAGGAAAAATTGACAACCATAGTTTTAGGAAGTTCATTTTCTGACTTTAGCCATAGAGAAAAGGCACCCTCCTGTAATCAAATATACACAAACATTTAGCATCAGGTCTTCACATTATTTCTAGAATTAATACTAGAAATACTGCATATTTTAAAGGTGAAGTTCATTTTGTGTGTAAAATGAAGAAAGCACCTTGGAAATAAGGACTTGCATACTGATAGGAATTATGAAAACACCCCTCCCTGCTCCGCCTCAACATGCTGTTTTTAAAAACTTGATTGCTAATAAGATAAAATCCAGGGGAAAGAGGAGGGGGCGGTTAGGTTTTCTGTTGACAGGCATTCTTGTAACTCTTCAGTGACCTAAATTTGAACAAGGCTGGATTCTAATGGCTTAGAATGTTCTCCATTAAATATAAGAAAATCCAGTTAATTAATTAGCCCTTAGTGTTAAATGAATTTTTTAAGCCTGAGAGATGAGGGGAATGTGGGGTTTGTGGTGACTTGACTGTGAACATGAATGATGTTGAACCCAGAGTGACTGTTAATATAAAGTCCCTTGCAGCTGGGTGTCCAGTGATAGAGGTGGATAGCAATAATAGCAGCAAACCCTATAGAAGGACCTGAGTATTAATTTATTATAAATGCCTACATAAGTCTTGTTTGCTTTCATCTTCAGCAATAATATATTATATTCCATGATTTTATTGCTTCTCTGGATATATTTTCCAAGTAATAGCACAATAATTTAATGTTAACATGTAAGACTTTTACATCAGTTTTCTTTCAATCAAGCCCACATCAATTATGGAACATTCAGAAAAAGAAACAAATGTACTTTTCTCTCATGGTTAATTCTTTAGTAAAACTATAGGAAGCAGAAGAGAATGGGCTTTCAAGATGATTTACTTAAATTTCTTGTCCAGTTATCACAGAGAAAACAAAATTTCACTACTGGGGAAATTCTTGATTTTGCATTCCAAGAGCTAATTTGCTGGAATGGGAAAATGTATGTTAGTCCCAGTTACTATTTTAACCCTTTACACATAGAGATATTACAACTTTTAATCTATTCCTTTATTACAAGTAAAATAGGTGAAAATTTAAACTCCATTCAGCAAGCAGAGTGGATGCCTATTCAAGTTTTTGATGTTCTTCCCCTGCTCCTGCATTTATTTAAAATGTGGAGTATTAAGGAAGGTGTTTCAGATCCATCTAAATCAGGTTTGCTATTCCACTTTGCCAGAGCACCTAGAATTAAATCAACCTCAATGTCCCCATGGAGTGTCAGCTTCATGGGGGCAGCGATACTTCTCAGTGTTGCATCCTACTGCATCCCTGCCCACATCTATAACAGTGCCTACTATGTAGGAGGTCATCAATCAAATTTTTTTCTATGTAGCACAGACTTCAGTCTCTAAGTGTGCCCACTAGTCTGAATCCCACAACCAACCTACTTTTCTGAGAATAATTAGCAAAGCAGCCTCCTTTGGTGATAGCATATGGAAAGGGTTAGAAAAGTCATTTCCTCCCAGACACCCTCTTTCATAAAAACACTAACCTCTGCCATTCTTACAATAGTCAATTAAAGTTATTTCACATATTCTTATCTGGAAATGAATTGTTTGGGACTCAGCAGTCTATGGGCCACAATTGGACAAAATGGACCTTTGGTGCCTTTTTGAAATGGATATAAATAATGTATATCACAAAGGAGGTGAATTATTAAGTCATGGGAAACAGAGTCAACAGGACATTTAAAGAAAATGAGTTATTGCAAAGAGTTCTTAAGCTAATTATCCTCAGCAATAGAGCTGCTGTTAGATTCATACAAGATAGTAACTCCTTCAAACAGGTATAGCAGGGGTAGGGTATTTGACCTAACAAGATTCTCTTAGTTCTCCATATGGCCACTCAGGAAGGATTTTTGGAGATCTCATGAAAGCCCAGATGTCTTTAAAATGTTATGTCATTTTTAAGAGATTGCCTGAAACATCATCAAAGACACGTAAGCTTAAAGACTAATCCTTTTTTGAAATAGAAATATCCATGGGAAGGATGACTTTTTCCACTATTACCTGCCATTTTCACCTGATTGAAAGAAATAGCTAAAATCAGGTTCTAAAAGAAGAGATGAAAGCAAAAACCACAAAGTCCTCAGATGCCTCAGGGTGAAAAATGACTCTGAGGACCTAGTTCTACATGTGGCAAGCCTCTGTGTGTGTGTGTGTGTGTGTGTGTGTGTGTGTGTGTGTGAAGGGGTGGTGGGTAGCATGAATACTGTCTTGGGCCAGACAATATACATTTCCTTGTTCTCATCTCTTACCTGACTACCTGACTAGGTAGGATTGAAATTTCTTGCTTAGCTCTTTTTATCCTTATCTTAAAATAGTGTTCCTGGAAAGCAAATGTTAGAGAAGAGATGCATACTTTAAACTTTATCTTTTCACATTAGGTGACTTTTTAAAAGCTCCTTAACCTTCTCTCTCTCTCTCTCTCTCTGTCTCTCTCTCTCTCTTCCACTCTCTCTCTGTTGGCTGATTACTTCACCACTCTTCAGATAACCCAGGCTCGGAGGATGTCATTCCAGAATTTACTTCACCCACTCTGTTTTAACGTCAATAGTCTTTGTATTCAACAAGGAAAGGGGGAAAGGGAGGGAATATGTCTGAGGAATTATGTCAACTCAACTTTCTTCATCTTGCCTAGGGATAAGTTCCAAGTAACAGCCACCAATACCATATCACCTATTTTTCCTTAGACTGTCAACCCAAGGGTTTCCATTTCTAATTCCTCAAACACAATGTTTTAGGGGAAGAGTGTGTTCCCAAGTCTAATATAAGAATATGCAGTGGCATTAACTGATACTTCTTCAATAAAACCCTAGCACAAAGGCTTCTTATATTGTAAAGTGGTCAGGCATTGAATGATCCTATTTTCCATCCAGGAGTGTTCTTGAGCATGTTGATTTTCATCTTGGTAAAGGTATGCTCTTTTCTTCAGGCCACAAGCTTTTCTTTCAAACATCTATACCCAGTGCCCCACCCCTCCTCACCCCCAAGGAAAATCATCTTCTATGCACTTGCCAATATTTAATAGATACATCCACAGCTTTTAAGAAAGAGGCAATACTCTTCCACATCTTCAAAGTCGAATCAAAGATCAGAAGTAAATGTGTGATAATAAAAAACAATTGGTCTGGGTAGACTTAGACTGTTTTGAGAATAATGACCTTAAAGATTCTGGAAAATATTTGTAATTAATCATGTGTTATAATATGATATATATGTAAAAATATATTAGTGGTTTATTGGAGAGTCACAGTACCTAAAAGACAAGTACTTCAATTGTAAGAAACTTATAGTTAATATATAAACAACCAAAGTAGGTGATATAAATGATATTCCACAAGCAAGGCTTCAGTGAACGGTGACATGGCAATTTAAAAAAAAGGAAAGAAAAACTTTTTTTGAGCCTAAGACATTTAATATAAGTAGTAGGGGGAAGACTTTGCTGGACTTGACATGTAAGTAATGTGGGCATGCAGATATAGAGGAAGAGCCCTTCCGAGTGGAGGTTAGGTATGAAAGAGAACAAGGGGAGGGAAGGGATCCATGGGGCATTGTCCACATTGACATAAGTATGAAGATATGCAGTTATAAAAACATGTTTAACCAAGATTTAGGGCTGCAGGGATAGAAATCCAGCTGAAGAGTGCACTTGATACCTAGACATTAGGGGGAGGCTGACTGTACTAAACAGAGAGAACCATGATAAGATTTATGCATCAGCCATTAGAAACGACAAATACCCACCATTTGCTTCAACGTGGATGGAACTGGAGGGTATTATGCTGAGTGAAATGAGTCAATCGGAGAAGGACAAACAGTGTATGTTCTCATTCATTTGGGGAATATATATTCATATATATATAATGAATATATATTCATTTGGGGAATAATAGTGAAGGGGAATATAAGGGAAGGGAAAAGAAATGTGTGGGAGATATCAGAAAGGGAGACAGAACATAAAGACTTCTAACTCTGGGAAATGAACTAGGGGTGGTGGAAGGGGAGGAGGGCGGGGTGTGGGGGTGAATGGGTGACGGGCACGGAGGGGGACACTTGACGGGATGAGCACTGGGTGTTATTCTGTATGTTGGTAAATTGAACACCAATAAAAATTAATTTATTAAAAAAAAAGATTTATGCATCAGGATATTTAACCTGACAAAACTCTGACAAAGAATTAGAAAGGGGGCTTCCTTGAAGGTGGGTAGCCCAGTTAGGAGGCTACTTTACCAGCTGAGATAAAAACAGCGAGCATACAGAATGTTGAAGGCTAAGGCAGGAATACTTCCAAGATAGAATGGAGGGTAAGCAGAAATAGTAGTGATGGAAACAGGGTGAAGATGGAGTCACAAATAAGCCACAAATAAGCAGGTAAGCAGGCTTATTTTATCTCCATCAGAATGGAGGGCAGACTACTGAAGACAGAATCTTGGTGAATACTGATCTTAATGAATATCCCATTGAGAAGCAGATGAGGGAGAATTGGAGGGTCGTTCTTCCACATTACACAGTATAAAACTATGCACCTGTCACAAGAGTGCATGAACCCTTAGTACGTAGGATGTTTACTCCAATTGTACCTGCAAAAACATCGTTACGGTGTTTCAGTATCCCCGCTCAGTACAATGCCAATACTCAGGGTGATGGTTACATCAGCAAATTTAGCTGTTGGGATCTGGAAACTGAGAAGTACAACAAATCTCTCTCTCTCTCTCTTTCTCTCTCTCTCTCTGTTTCTCTCTCTCTTTTAGTAGAACAAATCTTAACCAGAATCAACCAGTATGATTCTGCATGGTTGCTAAATATAATCAAGCAAAATTTAAATATGGTTGTCTGTAAACATGGATATCTGGCACTTAACAATGCTAGGTCAACATTATCACCTGGTGTTAAAAAAAAAGTTAAAAATTCCATGACGTCAATTCAGCTACTAGGTATGGAGATTTTAACTTGGGCTCTTAATGAATTTCATGTTAAGGACTGATAAAAGGGACCTGGAAATTTTAGAGTGGAACTCAGACCAATGTGAATTCCCACCCAATCCAATGTTATGTACCTAAAATGTGGCAATTTAAGGCAATCTGACAGTTATCCCTATTGGACTTTACCACTTTTCTGTTCCTCCCACCAATAGAATCTATTCTTCTCAAACTTTTTTGCAATGTGTTCAGGTTTCTGTATCAAAATTTTAATTCTAAATATTAACATCATGATTACAAAATGCACATTTGTCTTAAAGCTGTAATTGTCAGCTCAACACAAACCGTATCATATTTTTTTCAACAGATTTTTAAAAAAAAACTTGTAAGATTATGTTGAGGATAGAAAATATCTACCTGAGTGATTGAAAATCACAGTGGGAGTAGAACTAGATAGAGATAGAAATGCAGGTGTCCCTAGTTGAAAATTTCAGGTTCTATTTCTAGATTTCTTTCTTCTTTATGGTAATTCTTTGTAACAGGGCTAAGAGTCATTTTCTTTGATTGTGGATGGAGGGAATGACAAGGGATGAACCTCTTGAGATGACAGCCTGACAGCCTTTAAATCAAGGAGAATCTCTTTCTTAGCAAGCCTGAAGATTAAACAGACTAATGAATCAATGCTTTGGACCATCCACTCCTGGGAGAACACATCAGAGTCCCATCAACAATGGTCAGGTCAGGGAACATTCTTTCCTGTCAACTGGCAGGTCTCCTATTGTTTCATTGAAAGTCTTGTTCCTCTCTGGGAAATTACTCTATTTAATGGAGACAGATGTCACTCCATATAATTTGATATTTCTTTACCAGGAACCAAAAGGTAAGATCTTTTTAACCAATATAGAACAGAAAAAAAGTGTGGTTGTGTATATTTTATATTCTGAAATCAGCTTCTTTCCTCCAATGATCAATTTTATTTTTAATAGAAAATTTTTATTCTACTCGTCTAAATGTTCCCATAAAAAAGCAGCCTGCAAGGTGCCAGCTGCCTTCAGAGTTTCTTAGAGATGCCTTGATCTGTCACCATTCAGTGGCTATGAATGTAAATTTTAAGAGACTTAAATCTTAAAGCTTTCAAGAGTGCTCTGAGTCATACTCCTTCTCACCTCCAATTTATATCTCTAGATTAATCATAATTTCTGATGCATTTCTTCTGAAGCTGTTAATTTTATCTGAGACAGTGGTAAATGCACAGAACATCGAGAAGCATAAATGCAGATTTTTTTTCTTCTCCACCAGGCAGTATTATTCCAGAATATAAAAGTATGTGAAAATAACAGTGAAGTTCCAAAGCAGATATTAGATTTTTATTCTAAAATGAATCTTGATGATGCATATCTTAATGAATAGGAGATATGAATTTCTTTTAATTAAACAATTCATTATTTCAATTAAACAAACTTCATTTTGTTTCATTGCCATCCTTCAACTGTGGGCAACTTTTGTCTCCCACATTCTATTTCCTGTTGCTTCTCTGCTGACATTTTGCAAGCAAAAAGAGTAGCAGACTGTGAGTGCACATCACTTAGTTTTAATACAATATTAGTATCTGATCTTTGACTCATTAAATGACAAGACTTGTCATCTTTGACTTGCTACTATTTAACATTGCAGACCTGTCCCTGATAGCTCTAGTACATATTATTCTCTGAAACATTTGTGAGCAGTAAGCATGACAGAATAAGAATTAGTTTAGCAGAGAAAAGCAAAATGGTTTCATTTCTGGTGTAGAGATATATCATATTTCTAGATCACAACTATTGATTCTGGGATCACTATAAACCGATTTTCAAAAATCTTACTGGTTATTGACCTATCTATATTTACTTTTAAATATATGTTCTAATTTCAAAATACAGATACATAAACTACAATTTTTAAAAAATCAAACATTTAAAAAATGGCTTTTCATTTTGAAACTACAAATGCTTTTCATGAGTTGGTGCTTGGATACTGAGCAAGTTTGAACTCACCAGAGGTCCAGGTCCTTTATTTTCTTGTTTAACCATGACAAGAACATTGAAAGAGTGGCTGAAAAACAAACAAACAAACAAAAAATCACCCTTTTCTTGAGTCTCCTTGGAGATTCTTGTAAACTCAATGCATGCTTATTAAGTAGAAAGTTCTGTTAGAAATGCCAAAGAAGTCACAACCTCTCCCCTCAAGGAACTTGTAATGTTGCAGGGTGATGTGAAAAACACATAGGAAATAACAAAAGAACATATATCCAAGACAGCGTATTAATAATGCATGATAGTACAGAGCAAACTATTTAAATAAATACAGAAAAATTTAAAGTAAAAGAAGCTTTGCCTTGTGTTGTGGTTAGCCAAGGAAGGAAGGATAGGTCACCACGAATGTACTTGTTGAAGGAAATACACATTTGGGATGGGTTAAGTGAGGTGAAAGGGTTAATTCTAGTTTGAGGGTCCGGTGCGGTTCTTGAGGAGCCCAGTGGAGGGAAGAGGCTAGAATGAAAGGTGAGCTTTCCTCTTTTCAGTCTGGAGGCTTTATGACATCAGATCCCAGGAAGGTATTTATATTTTCTCTCTTAGGTTGTTGCTTGTTTTCTTTTTTTTTTTTTTTCTTTTTTTTTGGAAATCATGTTTTCCATGAAGGTTCTTACTACAGCTCTCATTTGCTCCACAGGTAATGAAAAGATGTGCCTTGTGGAAAATGATATAGACATAGGGGCAACATGGTATATCTGCTGCAGTTGGCCCTTGAGCTTTCTGATTCTCTGGATACCTAAGAGATGCTAGATAGTGGCCACCTGTCACGCCATGGAGCTGAGTCATGTTTTCTCCAAGTATTTTCTCATTTTGGCAAAGTGGCCTCATGGTTAGTGGCCTAAGCCACCATGACTGTCAATGCTGGTCACACCTGACATGTGGTAGCATAGCTGTAAGAGCTCTGGGAGGGAAGCAAATTGCTCTAGTGTTCCCTGAAATAGCATGTCCTGATCTTTCTTGAGCCTCGGTTTCCTTTTAGAAAATGAAGAGGTTGGGCTAGAGTATGTCTAAGGCAACCTCTAGAAATTATGTCCTATTAGTTTCTATTTGTTCCAAAGCTAGAAACACTGATATAGCAAAGAATATTTTCTCAGCACTATACTTAATTCATGCTTAATGAAGAAATAAGAGAAAATCAAAGTCTTCACTAATGAATTTAATATAGTCTCATCCCTATAACTACCACCATTTGATCAGTGAAGCCTCGAAACTCCAGATCGGTGACAGTATTCAGCGAAGCCCAAAGTCTTGCAATAACCCTATAGGGTTATATACCACTTTTTGGCTGACTTTTCAGATGGACTTGATGAGGTACCAAACTCACCTGAAAGAAGGAAAGAAGAGGCAGTTGGGAATTTGAATCTCAAGAGAACACAAGAGATAGAGATCTTAGAAAAATTAGGACCTTGTAGACTTGACCTAACTACGTCCTCTCTATGCCCTTCATAGGAGAATGAGACATTAAATAACCCATTGTGTTCATCTAGTGAGTTAGTGGTAATATTCGGAAACCCAGATCTCTAGTTCCCCAACCTAGCCCACAGACAGTGCTTCCATTTAATTAGTCAAATTGATTGAAAACTTAATTACACATAATCCCACAGAAAAGGGAGTTATGATAATCACACATGCAAAGCTTCAGGGATGTAAAGTAGAGGAGGGCCAAATTTGAGATAGCCAAATGACAGGGAGTAAAGAATTCTCACAGCCATGCTTTCTTCATGGGAGAAGCACTTCATAAAGGAAAATGTTTCCACTGGAATGTGAGTTTTCTGGTTGTACCACCTTATTATAAAGTAGAATTAAAAACAAGAAAGCAGGGTTTGAGGTGGAAGTTTTATAAAAAATCTAGAGGAATACCTTTTTAAAATTTTTGACTGAATTTGCAAGAGAACTAGACATAACAATCTACTTGGAAATTCTCAGGCAAGATGCAGTGCTGTTCTAGATGCCATTAGGTGATAACTAGATATTCCTAAGGTTTCCAGCATTCTTATGATGTGCTGGTGCTCTCATACTGGAAAGATTTGGGAGACAGTTTGAAATATTTTTAAATAAGAAATATAACTCTCTTAGGAAAGGAAGTGAGATTACATATCTGAGGATTGGCATTCCTCACATCAAATATGACACGAAATACAAGAGGATAAAATAAAATAAAATACTGCCTGTCCCTCCTTTTTTTTTTCCATGCAAATATAAGCACGTAGTCACAATAAAGTAAAAACCCATAGTCTAAATGAAGGAGTAAAAGGGGAACTTGCCTTCATGATGCCCCTGTCCTCTGTTAATGATTTTATTTCAAAAAAGTTTTCAAATTGTGTTTTTATTCCAAAATAATCATTGGCTATTTTTCTTGCAATGTTTCTGAAAGTCTAAAATTATATTCTACAGGTTACATACCTGGTAACTCTGTCTGGAGAGTGACAAAATAACTAATTGGAAATTGGGTCATAACAAATTGATGTTTTTTTGTGAGGCATAATTTTAATCAAACCAAAGACACACACACACACACACACACACACACACACACACACACACACCAACAGAACAATTGTTTGGCCCCACTCATGTGTTTTTTGTTGTTGTTGTTTGTTTCTATACACTGATTTAGTAAAATAAGTTACCTTAAGTTTAAAATGATAACCAAGAAAAAAGCTAATCTAAAAAAAACAGATTTGGGGTAGGATTATTCTTCTATTATTAGCTTCTTTCATTCCAAAGATAAGAAAAAATAATTAGAAGTTATAATTTCCCTAAAGTTAAATACAAAAATGATTAATAAAGATTTAAGTGAAAAGTAAATATAACTCTCAGTTCTCCACAATCTACAGCTCATCAAATTCACAGCAGATAACCGAACATATCAAAGATTTTTAATTGGATTAGCCATTGATATAATCTCCTGAGTACATTCATTTGTCAGATGAAGGCTTTGTCTGTCAACTCAAAAGAAAATATTACCCTTGAAAATGTTAAGTTGGGAAGCATTTCAAAACTGTCCCTTATTCAAATTGTAGCAGACTGTTTTGACAAGCAAGTGCAGAGAGCATTTACAGACAATAAACGGCCTTGCCTTTCTCCTTCTTTGGATGAAGGCAAAGGAAGAGAAGAAGATTATAATTTATCTCCATGAACATTTGTCTTCCCAACAGGACATTAATTCTCTTTGAAACAAGTGGTGTATATATTGGGTATGTTATGGGTTTGATGATGGTGATTATTCAGCCATGATGTTAAATTCTCCTTTATGCCTCAAGATACCAAAAAACCATCTCTAGCTCTTGTCCAGGGGTGACATCTAATCTGGCAAGTTGGAACGGCCATAAAGACAAATACATATATTTTTCTTTCCCTGGAAAGAAAAATGATGTGGCCTTTGGGACCAAGGAGTAGGACCCTGGACCCAGAGTTTGAATCTCCAAATGAGAAAAGGACGTGTATTGCCACCAGCGTGTACCATGCCCTGAGAATCTGGGCTATGTGCATGTCGGCCGTCTCTGAGGAGGGAGGCTTTTCAATGCCATTCCCAAACCCCTCCCATTTTTCAGGCCATTGTATTGGTTTTCTATGTTGTGCAATAAATTATCACAAACTCAGTGGCTCCTGTTAATTATTTTACAGTTCTGAAGAACACAGCCAAGCTGAGTTCTCTGCTCAGGGTCACACAAGTCTGATATCAAGATATCTGCAGAACTGCCTTCTTACCTGGAGCTCAAGGTCTTTTACTTTACATTCATTTGGGTTATTCCAAGAATTCAATCCCTTGCATTCAGAGAACTGAGGTTTCCTGTTTTCCTGTTGTCTGTCACTTGGGGATCTCCCTCAAGCTACCAGCAGCTGGCCTTATGTCATAGCCATGTGGCCCTCTTATAGTATCTTCTTTCTTGGATTGGCCAAGAAATATATAATGTGACTCAGTCACAGGTGTGACTATCCCACAGTCTTTGGCACATAGCACAAGCCAGTCAAAACTAAAATATTCAGCCAGAATTGAGAGGTCCAAAATTAATTGTAACACTAGTCTCAACTGAGTCCAGTATTAAGTTGGAGGAACAAGGCTGCCAATTATGAAGGCTATAGAAGAAGCCACTGGAAATGAGATAAAATGATATTTGAGGTTTACTGAATGCTTATTATGTGCCAGACATTCTTTCCATACATTGATTCATATATTCCTCACCACAACCCAAGGACATCCATCTCTGTTGATGTCCTTCTTTGATGGCTAAGGGAATGGTGTACAAAGAGAGGAAGTAACTTCCTAGGACTGCCCAGCTAATGAGCGGCAGCACCAGGATACCACTGTAGGCAGTCTGACTCCAGGGCCTTTGCTTCTAACTCCATGCTTTACTGCCTTTCAGAAGAAAAAAAGTGGAACAAATCCCACATACTCCCTTGGTATGCATTCAAAAGTTTGCCTTGTCTCCAGCCTAAGGCAAGGAAATATTTAAATAATTCCTTGTTGATTAGAAACTGTTTAATTTAAAAAGGACTTCTCATGCAAGAATAGATTTTAAATTGTAGGTTCTTGGCTGGTAATAGAATGCAATCATGGATCTCTTTGTACAGAAAGTTAGGGCTGGGCTAGGCAGGGGTAATAGTAAGCAAAAAACAATGAATCAGAACCAAGAGATTCAGAGTTTTGAAAGGAATATACTGAAATTTGGCTTTTTATTTTTGTACTGGAGTAACCCTACTAATTTGGCTTTGGACTTTGCCTTGGCATCATTTTAGGCTCCTCTGAATTTTATACTGTCAATGATCTTGTGGTTGTGTATTTAACATAGTTTTATCATATCTACATATTATAATGTTTGAAATATGAACAAGGTATGTCATTCAGATTTATTATATCTTTCTCTTGGAGCACTGGAAAAAATAGAAGAACATTTTCTGTATGTGCTTTAGATGATAAAATTCTGCTGCAGTATAAAGATGCGGTAATTATTACAGGAAAGAATCCTGTAATAAATTTCTGACAATGGTTAAACTATTAATTTCATACGTGAACATAATATTAGGAACTCTCAAATATATAAATAGAGAAATAGATTGACAGTTGAAACTAAAAGAAAATGGTTAGCTAAATTCAGGAATAACATGATTTTTTTTGAGGAACACATACTAATAAAAAGTGTAAATAGCATCACATTTCTGTTTCAGATTTCTTTCCTTATAGGGTTTTTCACTATAAGTCATCATAACATCAAGTAAGATATTATTTAAAACTACAATCTTTATTCCATACGGATTTTATGTTTCCAAATTTGCCTACTTGCTAAAACTTATTTGCAACTCCAAAATCAGTACTGGAAACCTGTACCTTTAGGGTCACATGCAAACATGGCCAGAGCAGTGATAAGTCTGAGCCACCCTACACATTATGTTCCCACCTGAGGTTGAATGAGGGGTGTCCTGGTTTTCATTTCAGCTTTAACACAGCAAACAGGGCTCTTTTCATGGTAGAGTCAGTGCCACATTTTTGTGTTTTTAAAATAATTTTTGTTGAATATTTCACTGTTGAAAATAGCACTTAATGTAGCACTAAAATGCTTTCTAGTATTCGTGAACATGAGAAAACTATGAAGTGTCTTATGGAAAAAAATGTGTGTTAAATGAGCTTCCTTTAGGATAGGTTGGAATGTTGTTGGTCGTAAGTCCAACGTTCAGTATTGTGAATCAGCAATATATAACAAGTAAGGTGTCTTTAAACAGAAACACACATAAAACAAGGTTGTGTATTGATCAGTTGATGAAAATATTGTGACCAGAAACTCATGGGAACCTAACCTATTTCCCTTAAGAGCAATGGGTCAGTGTTTGCAATGTCTTTATCGAACAGAGCTACTATGAATTATAAGAACTGATTATAATTCTATTTTTTAGTTATTTAATTCTATTGATCAACGAGTTCTTCAATTTGTGGGAATTCTTTATAACTAGTGAATGATTTGAAAATTGAATATTCAGTTTGTCACTTGAAAGCTGAGAAGAAACACTCCAAAATCATGCAGAACAATGTCCATGAGATATCAGTTTTAATCCAGATATGATAAAAATATACATAGTATATGTTCAGTATGTGGAAGAAATGATATTATTAGGGACATATGCGCCTCCCTCAAAATATCTCATTCTTCTCTCATCATCACTAATAGAAAATGAATCTCAATTTGGTTTAAAATACAGTGATTGTAAGAGCAATAGAAACTGATAGTCTGTAA
Source organism: Nyctereutes procyonoides (assembly GCF_905146905.1). Taxonomy (NCBI): domain Eukaryota; kingdom Metazoa; phylum Chordata; class Mammalia; order Carnivora; family Canidae; genus Nyctereutes; species Nyctereutes procyonoides. Next base: position 40,852,113 of record NW_026575049.1, on the reverse strand, counting down.
AATTTTTGTTCCTATACTATAATGTCAACTTAAAATTAAATTATTCTATTCTCATAATCAAATTGTAATGATATTTAATTACTTTTTGGAAAATCTTCATTCTTAGTCTTATATCTCATAGTATCATCCTATGATGGTGATAGTAACCTTTGATTGAATGTTAATTTTTGACCCTCCAACCATGGAATATTCCACATGCAGCCACAGTGTCTATTCATGTGAATTTATAACTTGATCCTGTTTGTGTTTAAGATAAGAGATACTGTCTAGACACGTGCAGAATAAACATTACATACATTTATACATACATACATACATACATACATGTAAGTCAGAGTAATTTGAAAGTTTGATATAACTATTTAATATTTGTATAAATTTCTATTACTTTTAAAAAATAAATGTCTATCTTCTCAACTCATTCATTCAACAAAGACTGCTGAGAACCTGTTGTGCCATGCACACTAAGACATGTGCCAGGAACTGAGAAGCAAACCATATTACAAGTCATTGTTCCTGCCCTTACAAAACTTACAGTCTGATGAACTCCTTCAGAACAAGAAAAAGTCTTATTCAATTTTGTCATGGTAGTGCCTTCCAAAGTGTCTGATTTATGTTAAATGGAAATAAGAAAAACATTGTCAAAACCAGGACTGCAGGACCAATGTGAGCAGGGTTATAATGTGGCTGCATGAGATATTCTATTGTCCATTCTGCCTTGTACAAGTTGCAGTATAAGGTCTTCAGTTATTATCTCCATATGTACTTGGAATAAATATTTACAAATATTCCTCAGCCCTGAATGCATATTTTTATGCTTTTGTTATCATTTAGAAAAATAAGGGAATTTATTGAGATGATTTAACAGCGCAGGGGTTTATTCTAGAAAATTTATCCTCAATCTAAGAGGAGTAAACCTTTGGAACAATACTTGGAGAGGTAAGGAAAGTCATTCTTATTCATTAATAGGAAAAAAAAAAGAGTTCCCTAACGTATTGAAACACTCCCATAAATGTTGATTTTTCCTCTCCCCCAAATATCTGCAGCGCTGGTACAGATCCTTGTAATGAATGAATGTTATCTCAAATGTTCTGTTTCAAATGCTATCAAAACATGTACTAGTGACATCATATATAACCTGTAACTTATAACTATTGTTTATAAAGTGACTCCATGCATAATTTATTCTTTACAATTGTTTTAGTCTTTTCAGGCTGCTACAATAAATATAATACAGGCTACGTAGCATATAAACAACAGAAATATATTTCTCATAATTCTGGAATCTGGGACATCCAAAATGAAGGTGCTAGCAGATTCAGTGTCTGGTCTTCATGTAGCAGAAGAGGAAAGGAAGCTCTCTGGGATCTCTTTTATAAGAGCACTAACCCTATTCATGATGGCTCCACCCTCATGACCAAATCACCTCCCAAAAGCCCCACCTCCAAATATCATCACCTTAGGGATTAGGATTTCAGCATATGAATTTGGGGGAGATAGGAACATCCTGTCTGTAGCAATACCCATCTTATGAGTCTGAGATTTCTACCCCTTTGTAAAGGTCAGTATAATGAGAGTCTGAGTTTTAAGTAATTTGCTCAAGTGCTTCAAATAGCAAAGATTTGAATTATACTCAGTTCCAGATTTTTCCATTTGGCATTTGTGGTTTTTTTAGTTCACATACACGCCAATTCTCATCACTTTTGTGGAAATTATTAATCATCTGTAGGGCCCAAACCTTCATCCAAATAATACTCAGTCAACCAGTGATAAAGTGTGGCCAAACTAGTGATTGGTGTCTCCTGTCCGCCAAATCCCACTGTCCCCACTCCAGAGCTCCTGGATCCTCATGCTCCCATACCCCCATCTCAGCTCTTAAACCCACCTAAGAGACTCATAACCCTTTCTGGTGCATAATCTGGCATGAATCTCTAGATTGAGGTCCCTGAGCTGCATTTCAGCCCAAAAGAAACCACAGTCACCACCAGGTACACTTCAGGGGATGAAGTCAGAGAAGACTGAGGAATGTGGAACTTACAATGACACCTCACAACACCGAATAAATAAAAGTTAATTCTGGATATTAGACTTTTTGACATAACTTCATTTCACTTATTAGCACTCACATCTTGGGGCTTAATAAAAAAAGTTTTTCCCTTTTCAAGTAGTAACACACACACTTAGCAAATAAAACAAACAAAACAAGAACATTTTTTTTTTTGCTTCTTGAGTCAATAAAGGGATAATAAGAATAGGGATGTATGTTAAAACCTAAATTCAATGAAGGCAGGATATTTTGTTTGCTTTGTTTGTTTATTTGCTATATCAAAAGCCAAAAACATTGCCTGGCTGATAGCAAGTGTTCAATACATATTTGTTGAAACAAGTAAATCAAAACCAATTCAACTGTCATATGTATAGTCAGTGCCTGTTTTCCACCACAGCCCTGCCATAATAAATTGACAAAGTTAATCCAACAACAGTGATGTATATTTTATAAAGACCTTCCCAAATACTATTTTTGGGATTCTTTTAGCCTTCCTCAGGAATCTGGTATAAGGACAGTATTATCTCCTTTTAGTTGATAAGTAACTAAAATACAGAGGTTACATGTCTAGGAGGTAAAGGAAAACATCAAAATAGATGTGGGAAAAACACATAAAAATACATAGAGATATATCTACATGAATACGGTGTTGTTCACATCACACTAGGGAATTCTATTTCTGTCTTGTCTTGTTGCCCTAGAATGCAGAAAATGCAAATACCATTTTCTTTATTCAGAAGCCATATGAGTTCTATAGGCTCCCCTAAGAAGCTGAGTCCCATAACCAACCATAGCCTTATGAGCTTTCAGTCTCATGTTGAAAGAAATGTACCCATTCACAGCCTGATTCCCTACCTTTAAACCCTGGCTTGTGTCTCCTTCCAAAGATGTGATCCATTGAAGTCAGTTGCACATCACTGCTCTGGTATGATCCTCACTACCACTAAGGAAGGGTTTTATAGGTGGCTAGACAGAGGTATAGGGTCACTGGCCCTGAGTCATTGGGCAAGTCAAGTCAGGTACAGGATCAGGAGCATAGTCTTGAAGTCTTCCTCCCTTGCAAGCCTTTTAACTAATCTCATTCAGTTAGTAAGTCCAGCCTTCAAGGCCCAAACCTAAGCAGCAGTTGTGCTTAATGAAAATTAATGTTATAGCAAAACTGCATCTGTGAAAATATCTGTGATCACGCAAACCCATGATTCCACTGGATGGTGTTGTATGCAAGCAACACTGTGGGTGAAGCAGAACATGGACTAAGGTGCTTATCTATGCACCTAAATGTTCAAAAAAGTAGCACAAAGAATACTACTGGTGCAAAAAAGGACATTCCTGCAAGAAATGTGTATAAACATAGGTGGCAAGCATACAGTCTGAAATGTAGCTATTGCAGGATAAAATTAAAGGGTGGATGTAGATATTTTCCCTTCCATTTCTTTGCTCTATAATTCTATTAATCCAAGTGGTCCTCAGAGTTTGTGATAGTCATTAAAAACTGTTGATTGTCCTTCACAGAACTAGACCAGAGTACTTCCAACTTGTACAGAAGAAAATCATATTGCTGGGAATACATGAATTCCACCATGTAGCAGATAAAGATAATCACAAGGACAATTATAGATGAATGACAAAAATACATTGACTTATTTCCTCCTCAATTCAAAATTATTATATATATAAAAAAGAGAAAATCTGATTTGACCAGGAATTTGGTTGAAAAACTGCCTGGAAAAATGCCACAGTAAAACCAAACACATTGAAGGACCCAGATTAAAGTAGTTCTAGAAGTAACTGAACATATCCCAGTTTCATCCTTAACAGTTTCTACTAAAACTAACAATGATTGCAGTGAATAATTAGCCTTTGTGTCTCCCCACAGTTCTGCAAGTAGAATTTATAGCTCTAACAACCAGACTTTCCAAAGAAAGGAATGTTTGTTTGACCTACCTGTGTGTCTTGAAATATGTATTTAGCACAGCTGTTCTTGTGTGTTAAACTCATCACAAAATGCAGCTTTAATGTAACCCACCATTGATCTGCAGTAAGTGGAAACAAACTCTCTCCTTAATTAGTATCATCCAATCACTTTTTTACATTTCTACAGAACACACACTGTGAACTGTTTAATGGACTATTATTTAGAAAAGTGGCAAAGAGCACACCCCCCCAAAAAAAAAGACATAGGGAAAAATAAAAACTAGCAGTGTCAATGAAAAATATGTTGCGAAATAATGGGAAAAAAAGATGTTTCGTTAAGATGAGCCTTCTTGGCATTTCACTGTAGAGATGAATGGTGCCCCAATTACTGCCAACAATGGATCCGGAGATAGAGAGATTCATTACTTTCAACACCCTTAACTGTCTACCAGTGAATTCGCTTATCTGCTTCTTTTTCCACAGAACCTGCACGGAGGGGGGAGGAATAAACAAAGAACCGAGTGGAGTAAATGTGTCACAAATTACCACAAACACACTGTGACTCAATGCACTTTTCATTTCTCTCCTCATTAACTGTGTCTTTCTCAAAATGAGCGACTGAGTCCAAACATAATCAAGTCCCACAGATAACAATTGACTTGACTGCTGGGGCTGCCACCACCTCCTAGCTACCAGGAAATAAATTCAGAAATAAAATGAGTTAAAATAAAATTCACTTTGCTCTCTTTTCTGCACTCAGATAATTTGAAGACCATCAAGGCCTAAAGAAACAATCCATCTCCCTGTGAAAAAGAAGGCCTCTGTGCCATTGCCAATAAGGCATGCCTTTAGTGTTATCAAGAGTGAGTATAATTACACGGGGAACAGGCCATCAAAGTGTCTCAGGCCCTGGTATTTTTTTCCTGAGATCTTTATCCATAGTGCTACCTGAACAATAAAAAAAAAAAAGAAAAAAAAAAAAAGAAAAAAAAAGAGTTGGGCTAGGGAGCCAGGAGGCAGGGAGGGGAGGGAGGATGGAAAGGAAAAAAAAAAAAAATAACCCCTCAAACGGGCATCACTGACCCATAACTTGGAGGGTACGTTCTAATTTGAAAGCCAGGAGAAAAGCCTTTCTGTTGTAGAGGTTGTGTCTTATTTTAAAACAAGAAAGACGGGTTTGAAGAATTTTTGCATTTATGTGTGTGCGCTACCGTGGACCTGGTTTTATCAAAGCAGTGATGGCTCAGCAAAGCTGTTGAAGGGCTTCTTTTTGAGTCCAAGAGATTTTCATGCTAACCAGGGTATTTTATCTCCCTCTAAACCAGAACCAAGTGCCTGCAAGAGATTCTGTCACTGGGAAGCTGAGGGCTTGCCTCTTGGGAAGGGAAAGGCAGGCAAGAAAGCTTTCTCCTCTTTGGGCAGAGGAAATGGAAGGGATTTATGAAATATGTTTCAAATTAAGACTCAACTAAACAGTGGCAACAAATTACTCTGATTCTCCCTTTATTCCACGTGAAATTTCAGTTTCCGGCCTTGACTTCACGCTGGTGTGGCTGATGTTGGTTATTAAGCTCTGCCCCCTGCGCCCCCTCCCAGGGGCCCTTCTCAGGCACCATAGATGGTGAATCTCGCTTCTTGCTCCCACAGTGTCATGGAGCCCGGAGAGCCTGTTCCCAGGTGACTTTGCCCTCTTGTTCTGTTCTTGAACAGAGCTCATCCTGGAAGCCAAAAGTCTAAAGCCTTCTTTCTTTACCCTCACTGAGGTTATTGTTTCTCTGAACTGGACTCTAGATTAAATACAGATGAAGTGGGTACCTGACCATTCTGTGAGTGAATGAAACAAAACAGATCATTTGTACATCACATTGTGTCATTGGTCTAAGTGGCAGCACGGGGGCAGTTTTCCAAGTGAAATCAAGTTCCGGGTACATCAATAACTGAAACCTCCTTGAGTAATACCCATGTTTCTAGAACGTATGCAGAGAGCATCAGCTCTACAGTAAGTTACCATCTTGCCAGCTGTGTCATTTCCTGTGCCCTCTGTTTTGGTGCTGGGGTGCAATGTCAAAAAAGAAAAGACAAAATGAGAACTACCCCTATTTCAATAGCTGGGTGCTTCTCAAACATGATGACTTTCGGAATCACCTGGAGAGCTGATGAAGAATGTGGAGGCCAGACTCATGGAAGCATGGAAGCAGGAGACGGCTTGGGGGCGGGGGGGGGGGGCGTCCCCAGAGGCTGCTGACACCTCCCAAGTATGCCAGCCCCTGCAAAGCTACCTTCACGTTTCTACACGTGATGAGAACCACAATGCATTAGCTCAGGAACCATAGCACATTTGTTTTGGAAACTAACACATATGAATTATTAAATAAAACTCTAATTACTAGAAATTAAATTCATTCTAGCTGTTGTAGGTTCTGGGGTTATATCTCAGCTTGATGCAGTCTATAATGTGGGGGTGTAGATATCATCATATCTCCACATGAATCTTGGCATTAAAATTCTCTTTTTATTAATCTAGGGTTAAGTCGACTTATAGAACCACAATATCGCCAAATGGTGATACTTATTAGGGACCTATGGAATTCTAATAGGAATCTTATAAGACTAGTCCAATTCCTATTTCTGGAAACATAAAGATTGGATCAGTATCTAAAGATATATGTATATGTTAAATTAAAATTTTATGTGTAGATAAACATGTTTGTGCAAATTTAAACTAGTTTCCTTCTTGCAAGAGTTCCTCCAGAACTTATGTTTCCTATGTGCTGAGTAAATCCAATAGAAGGTAGCATTTCCCAAATTTATTTCATCACAGAAAATTTTATTCAAGGAACATGTTAGTAAGTGGGGCTCCACTGAGACCCTTTTGGAAGACACTAAACACTAAATATTTTAAAAGTATATCACAAGAAATGATTCCATTTAAATTTTTAAAAAGATTATTTATTTATTCATGAGAGAGAGAGAGAGAGAGGCAGAGACACAGGCAGAGGGAGAAGCAGGCTCCATGCAGGGAGTCTGACGTGGGACTCGATCCCGGGTCTCCAGGGTCAGACCCTGGGCTGAAGGCAGCGCTAAACCGCTAAGCCACCTGGGCTGCCCGATTCTTTTTAAAAGGAAAGGAATTGTAGTTTTTATTTATAATCTCAATCTTTAAATAAGGAAGTCTTAGTAACTGAGAAAAAATAGGAGGACAAATTTTACAAATGACACTTTTTATATAAATTGCATAAGATTGGGGTGCCTGGGTGGCTCAGTCTGTTACGCATCTTCCTTTGGCTCAGGTCCTGATCCCAGGGTCCTGGGGTCAAGCCCTGCATTGAGTTCTTTGCTCAGTGGGGAGTCTGCTTTTCTCTCCCATTGCTCCTCCTCCCCTGCTTATGCTTTCTCTCTCCCTCAAATAAATAAATACAATCTTAAAAAAAAATAAATCACATTATCTAAATCATCTCAAAACTTACTTCTCATGGTGCTCATGGTCGTTGTAGTAGCAGATGTGTTTAAAAAATGACATAACTACTAATGGACTATTCTCCAAAAAATCAGGAAAAGGAAGGGTAGGCATGGAAATAAGAGAAATTCTCTATTGCAATGCTACCTATAGGTTTCTGAATATTCTACATTCCAGGATCAGTTATCTACTGTGACCTTTTGGGTCTGGTGATTGCGTGGCTGGTATCAAGCAGAAGAGTCGGATTGCTCTTTTCTTTATCCCAGTATACATTCTATCACGGCATCTAGATATACAAGCACTAGAGAGAGAGAGAGAGCAGAAAACAAGCTCAGAAAAGCTGGGTTTGAAAAGTGGCCAGAGATAAGCTTTGAACAAGACCCCTAGTACTGATCACGAGACATGGAAGATGTATCTGATGAAAGACAATTGCATTTATTCAGAATTATATGCACTTAAATTTAGTTTTTTTTACTCTTTCTTTTTCTTTTAAGATTTTATTTACTTATTCATGAGAGACACAGTGAGAGGCAGAGACACAGGCAGAGGGAGAAGCAGGCTCCATTCAGGGAGCCTGACGTGGGACTCAATCCTGGGTCTCCAGGATTAGGCCTGGGCTAAAGGCGGCCCTAAACCGCTGAGCCACCGGGGCTGCCCCGAGTTTTTTACTCTTTCAGTTATTGAATACCCTTAAATGCCAGCCATATTAAGCTATAATAAAATCCCCACTGATGGGCATTGTCATATGATAATTGGCTAATTGCTTTTTTTTTTTTCATTATCTGACAGCTCAAAATGGACATGTGGAACATTTAAAATACACCCATTTTACATAAAATAAGAATCATGGTCAAAGAAGGCGAAAACATTTGTCACACAACTTTCATGTGGCAAATTTAAAGTCATGCTTCTCTGTCTCTTTGTGTACCCCCATTGGCATTTATTGCCTTTTCTGTCAGACGTCTTCTGGTTAACAGAAGAGGTCATGCACTGACCAACAATGTTTCTGCTGGAAAAAGGCCCGTGGAATCCAGAGGGACCATCCAATGAGAGACCAACAAAGCAGTGTATGGCAAACTTCCAAAATTCCACCCCCAAAATGGAGCATTTTGATTTATACCACATAAAGGTACTTTGAAGAATGCTAACTCAGACCAGAGCTGTCAAATAGCTGAATGCTTTAAAATACTGTGAAGCTCCTAGTAGTTCCACTTGGATTTAGGTGCTAGAGTTGGGGGAAAAAAGATTACAGCCAATCTCACTACATTTTTATTCAAATAATACATAGAAATTTTGAACAACTCTGAAATTTAGTGGCACACAGTTATAAATCCTGTGAGCTAAGCCATGCTGGTTTTCATTATACTTCCATTTAATTTTCTAATTAATCTCAGAAAACATTAATTAATTTTGTCTTTTCCACAGTCGGCCTGGCACCCTTGGGCCTGAAACACACAAATATTGCTGGCCTCAAGCAATAGTAATCAAAATTTCTAATTTGTTTGAGCAATCCATTGTCTTTTTCCTTGCTTCTTTCTCTGATAGGTATTTTAACAATCCTTTAACCCCTTGGCTTTAGATTTCCTGTGAATGCATGAATGGAAGAATCAACAGACATCTCTGGCCAAAGAAAAATGATGAAGTGAGTCAAAGTCTTGATATAGAGATAAGAGCCGTATGCTGTGCTGGAGAATTATTTGTCTATGTCCTGGAGGTATCATAATCTGGTGCCATTTTGAGTGTGGTATTACCCTGACATCTGCCCAGACATCCCTCAGGATCGCCTGCTTGACTCATCACACAGCTTTTATAATGTTAACTCAGAATGAAGTATGTGTGTAACCACAGAAAAAAGGACACACTTAAAAGCTAAAAGCACTAGAGTCAGTAGTTGTCTCAGATTTTGCCAGCAATAGAACACGTATCTTAGAGTTTCCTTCTTTTTACCAAAAAACAAAACAAAACAAAAAACAAAAACAAAAAACAACCAGGGCAGCACAGGCGATGTCCATGTGCCAGGGAGTCCAATTTTGGAAGTGACGAGAGATGAGTGTGTAAGATATATGCTACATTGCCGTGGGAAGTGACTTTCAGGAGAATTTTTGAGCTGTAATGCCAAAACATGATTTAAAAAGAGTCATTGGTCTCTGTTGACTCCAGAGGACATTTAGGCTTTCTATATTTCATTCTGTGTATGTTGAAGAAGTTATCACACCATTCTATTTAAAATGCCTTTGAAATTTTACTGTGAAATACATTATACCTCAAAAATGTGTGCACCCCACACTTTTTAAAAAAGTAACAATAAACTTAATGGCCTTGGGCCCATGACCATGATTAGGAAACAAAGCATTCTCTGTCCTTAAAAATTGCCCCTATACCATCATCAAGAATTGCTCCTTCTTTTTCAGAAGGGATGACCAGAATACTATCTGGATTTTGTGCCAATTCTTTAGCTCCTCTTTCATTCTAGTTATATTCATGTATGTGTATCCTCAAGCACTACTTTATTTTTCACCTGTTTTAGAACTTTTTAATCAGTAACCATACTGTATATTTCCCCTTTTCAATGTTATGTTTTTCAGATCCATTCATATCAATGCATGTAGAGTAATTCATTGATTTTTTAAAAAGATTTTATTTATTTATTCATGAGAGACACAGAGAAAGAGAGAGAAAGAGAGAGAAGCAGAGACACAGGCAGAGGGAGAAGCAGTTTCCATGCAGGGAGCCCGATGTCTCCAGGGTCTCCCGGGTCTCCAGGATCACGCCCTGAGTCGAAGGCAGCGCTAAACCGCTGAGCCACCCGGGTTCGGGTTGCCCTAATTCATTGATTTTTATTGCTGCACTTCATTGTGTGAATGTGGTACCATTTATTTGTCCATTGCTACTACTTAAGATTTTTTTATTGCCTTCAGGGTTTACTATTATGGACAATGTTGCTGCAGACATTCTTTTAAACATCTCTTGGTTCACTTGTGCAACCATTTCTGTGGCTATATACTTAGGATTATACTTGAGGAATTGAAAGGTACATGCATATTCAGCTTTCATACCAAACATTTTCCCAAAAAATGTACCAATTTACCCTTCCATCAGCCATAAAGTTTCTGATATTTCACATCCTATTCAATGTAAGATATAAATTGACTTTTTAAGAAAATATTTGACAATTCCATAGATGGGAAAAGGTACCTGATTGTAGTTATAATTTGCCTTTCCATGACTTAAAATAAGGTTGAAACTCTTCCCATGTATGTAAGAGCTTTTTTTGTTTCTTCAGTGAAATGTCTTCTTAGCATTTGTCTTTTTTAAAAACATTGATTTGTTTTTCTCTTTTTGGTAATTTTAGGAGTTCTTTACTTATTCTGAATACTACTCCTTTGTCAATTATATGTATTAGCAATATATTCTCCCATTTTATGATTTATCTTTTCACTACCATCATGGGCTTTTTATAGATAGAAATTTGCAATGTTAAAGGATTTAAATTTATCAATTTTTATGACAATTCCCAATTCTTAATGACACAAATTCTTCTTTATCTTGAAGTCATAAAGATTTTCCTAACATATCATCCTAAAGTTTTAACTATTTGGCTTTTGCATTTAAGCCTTAGATTAACCTGAAATTGATTTTTTAAAGATTTTATTTATTTATTCATGAGAGACACACACAGAGAGAGGCAGAGACACAGGCAGAGGGAGAGGCAGGCTCCATGCAGGGAGTCTGACATGGGACTCTATCCCCGGTCTCCAGGATCACACCCTGGACTGAAGGTGGTGCTAAACCACTGAGCCACCTGGGCTGCCCCTGAAATTGATTTTGATATGCAGTTTCAAGTGGAATCCAATTTCACTTTCTCCCATATGGACAATATACTTGCAAGTTAACAAAGGAGTTTGCCATAGTTACCCAGATGCTGTTGGAGAACATGAAACTACTAAACAGAAACAGAGGATATCTCTTTGATAATAGAAGTAGCCAGAATGTCATCATTTTTGTGTAAGTTCTCCAAGCCCTAGTTCCCACCAGATGATATGAAAAGGGCAGGGGATGCCTGCACACAGGGTGAGTTGTGTCATAGGAGAGGAAGCATAAGTTTAAGACACTTGAAGCTGTTAAATGGGTGATGACGCTCTCTGAACTTTGCCCCAAAAAGAAATATTATCTTTTTTTGTATTAAATTCATCGATTTTTGGGGGGGATATAATTGATATCTTTAAATATTAAATCCAATGACGCGCTCTGAACTTTGCCCTCAAAGGAAATATTATCTTTTTTTTGTATTAAATTCATCTGAACTTTGCCCTCAAAGGAAATATTATCTTTTTTTTTGTATTAAATTCATCGACTTTGGGGGGATATAATTGATGTCTTTAAATATTAAATCCTGTACATAAGATATTTCAAACTTTCTTATGTCTTTTTTTTAAGATTTTTATTTATTCATGAGAGACACAGAGAGGCAGAGACACAGGCAGAGGGAGAAGCAGGCTCCCCACAGGGAGCCCAATGTGGGACTCTATCTGGGGACTCCTGGATCACGCTCTGAGCCGAAGGCAGACACTTAACCATTGAGCCACCCTGGTGTCCTGAAACTTTATGTCTTAATAAATTTTTCAAATTTTATCCATAAAATCAATGAATATTCTTGTTCAGTTAGTGCCTGTACAATGCACAGAATTTTTTTATTGTTCTTATGAATCAGATACTCATTTCTATATTTTCTTATTGGTATTTCTGTCATAAAGGAATACTATTGGCTTCACTGTTGATTTAAATCCAATAAGCGTGCTCATTTCTGATTCTTCCAAGATGCTTTCTGTTGATTTTGTTAGGTTTTCTACCCTAATTTATATCGTCTGCTATAAGAGCAGTTTTATTTCAACCTTTCATATTTTTTATTCTCTTTCCTTTAAGTTGTATTAGAGCACTCCTCAGCTTAGAACCTTACAATGACTGCTCATCTTCCTGAGACCAAAGCCAATCTCCTTGCAATGCCCAGGAGACCTAGGGTGGCCTCCTTACACCTCAGACCTCAACGAAGTGCTCTTCCTATTTGTTTCATTACTTCAGGAACACTGAACACCTACTACTCCTGAAACTTGCCAGGTACAGCTTGCCTTGAGGGCCTTCCTAGGATCAACTGTTACTTGCATGAGCTGGGAGTCAGTGGCTTTCTTACACTTTGCAACCTATGCACTTGCTTCTCTAGTCCAGGTTTTGCTTTATGCTTAATTTTATGTCTGCCTGGAAAGTCCTTGCCCCAGATATCTGCATGGCTTAAGTTCTCACTTCTTTCAGGTCTTTGATTAGATATTCCTTTGTCAGAGTGTTTAAAATGAACACTATTTACCTCTACGAGCACTTTCTATCCACCTTTCTCCCCCCATCCCCACCCGCAGCTTTATTGAGAAATTGACATGTAACATTGTGTAAGTTTAAGGTGCACAATGTGACGCCTTGATACATGTATATATTAGGAAAAGTTATCATAATAAGGTTAGTTAACACATCCATCAACTCATATAATTACTATTTTGTTGCTGTTGTAATGTGAGGAGTTAAAGCTCTGCTCTCATAGCAACTTTCAAGTATACAATACAGTATTGTTAATTGTAGTCACCGTCTTGTACATTAGGCCACCGAACTTTCTTATCTTCTACCTGGAAGTTTGTACCCTTTTGACCAACAACTGCCGATTCCCCCCATTCCTCTTCCCCTTGGCAACCACCATTCTGCTTCCTGCTTCTATGAGTTTGATGTTTTTGAGTTGAGAACTCTTATGAGTTCTTTATACACTTTCGATATTAAATCTTTATCAGATGTGTGATTTGCAAATTTTTTTTTTTTTTTGCCATTTCAAATGGTTTTCAATTTGTTCATTGTTTCTTTGGCTTTTAATTTGGATGCAGTTTCACTTTTAGACACTTGTTTTTGTTGCTTGTGCTTTTGATGTCATATCTAAAAAAATCCCTGGCAAGACTGAGATCAAGGAGTGTGTATACCTTCCGTATTCCTCTAGGAATTTTACAGTTTCATGCCCTGTGTTTAAGTCTTTAATCCATTTCAAGTTAATTTTTGCGAGTGGTGTAAGACAGGGGTCAAATTTCATTTTTTTGTGTGTGTGGATATCGTTTTCCCAGCACCATTTATTGAATAAACGATCCTTTCTGCATTGAGTATTCTCGGCTCTTTTGCTAAATATGGGTTGATAATATATACTGGAGTTTATTTCTGGGCCCTTGATTCCGTTCCATTGGTCTATGTGTCTCCAACTTTGTTCTTTCTCAAGATTGCTTTGGATATTTGGGGCCTCTTGTGGTACCGTCTAAACTTTAGGATTGTTTTTTCTTTTTCTGTGAAAAATGCCATTGAAATTTTGGTGAGGATTGCATTGACTCTGTAAATGGCGTTAGGTAGTGTGGACATTTTAACAATACTAACTCTCTCAATCCATAGATATAAATGATCTTCCATTTATTTATCTTCAATGTATTTAAATTAAGGAAATTTATATATCTTTAATTTAATTTACAGGTCTTTAATTTCTTACATCAATAACTTGTAGTTTTCAGTGTATAGATCTTTCATGCCCTTGGTTAAATTTATTCTCATGTTGTATTATTTTTGCTGTTGCTAAAATGGGATTATTTTATTTCTTTTTCAGATAGCTCACTTTTGGGGTGTAGAATTGCAACTGATATTTGTATGTTGGCTTTGTATTATAAAACTTTACTGAATTCACTGATTAGTTCCAACAGTTTTTGGTTGAGTCTTTAGGTTTTCTCTGTGCGAAATTAAATTATTAGTAAACAGAGACTATTTTACTTCTTCCTTTCTTATTTGAATGCTTTTTATTTCTTTTTATTGCCGAATTACTCTGGCTAGGACTTCTAATACTATGTTGAAAAGGAGTAGTGAGAATGGGTACACTTGTTTTGTCCTCATCTTAGAGGAAAGCTTTCAAGCTTTCGCCATTGAATATGTGGTTAATTATGGGTTTGTCATACAAGGCTTTTATCGTGTTATTTCATTTTCCTTCTATACCCAATTTGTTGACAGTTTTCAACATGAGAGACTGTTGAATTTTGTCAAATGCTTTTTCTGCATCTATTGAGATAATCATATGATTTTTGTCTTTCGTTCTATTAAGTGGTGTATCACATTTATTGATTTGCATATATTGAATTATTCTTGCTTCCCAGGGATATATCCCACTTGATCATAGTGTATGATCCTTTTAATGTGTTGTTCAGTTTGCTTTGCTTGCATTTTGTTGATAATTCTTGCATCTATTTTCATCAATTGGCTTATAGCTTTTGTTATTTTATTGTTTTGTATTACCCTTACCTGGCTTTGGTATAAGGATAATGGTTGCCTCATAAAATAAATTTAGGAGTCCTTCTTTAGTTTTAAGAGTTCTCTTTAGTTTTCTGGAAGAGTTTGTGAAGGATTGGCATTAATTCTTCTCTGAAGGTTTGGTAGAATTCAACTGTAAAGTTTCTGGTTCTGGGAGCTTTTGTTGAGAAATTTGAATGGTGCTTCAATCTCTTATTATTGATCTGCTCAAGTTTTCTATTTCCTCATAATTCAGCCTTGGTATGTTGTACAATTTCTGGGAGTTTATTAATTTCTTCTAGGTAGTCCAATATGATGATGTATTATTGCTTATAATAGTCTTATTATTCTTTGCTTTTCAGTGGTATCAGTTATAAGTCTTCTATTTCATTTATAACTGTATTTATTTTAGTTCTCTTTTTTCTCTTGGTTAATCTAGCTAAAGGTTTATTAATTTTGTTTTTGTTTTAAAAAATCCAACTTTTAGTTTTGTTGATCTTTTCTATTTTTTTATTCTCAACTTCATTTATTTCTGGTCTCATATTTGTTATTTCCTTCCTTCTACTAACTTTGGGCTCAGTTTGTTCCTTTTTTTTTTTTTAAAGCTATTGAGCTGTAAAGTTATATTGTTTGAGATTTTTAAATGTAGGCATCTAACACTATAAATTTCTCTCAGCACTTGTTTAGTTGCATCCCATAATTGTTATGGTATGTTTATAATTTCATTTGTTTCAATATGTTTTTTGATTTCTCTTTTGATTTTATTTTTGAACCATTGGTTGTTCAGGAATGTGTTGTTTAGTTTTCATATATCTGTGAATTTTCTCGGTTTTCTCCTGTTATCAATTTCTAGCTTCACAACATTATGGTCACAAAAGATACTTGGTATGATTTAAATCTTTTAAAATTTGCTAAGAGTTCTTTTGTTACAAAACATATACTATATCTTGGGGAATGTTCCATATGTGCTCAAAAAATGTGTTCTGCTTCAATTTAATGGAATGTTCTCTCTATTTTTTTCTAAAGCATAGTTCAAGTCCAAGGTTTCTTTACTGATTTTCTGTCTAGGTGTTTAAAGTGGCCTGAGTCCTCTCTTGTATTGTCTATTACTCCCTTCAGATCTGTTATAATTTGCTTAATATATTTAAGTGTTCTGAGCCTGGTTGCATGAATATTTATAATTGTTATATCTTCTTGACAAATTGACTCCATTAGCATTATATGACAACATTCTTCATCTCATTTTACAGACTTGGTTTAAAGTCTATTTTGTCTGATATAGATATGGCTACTTCCAGTCTCTTGGTTTCCATTTGCCTGGAATATCTCTTTTCATTTCCTCACTTTGAGCATATGGATGCCCTGATGTGAGTCTCCTGTAGGCAGCATATATTTAGTGGTTTTTTTTAATTCATTAAGACATTCTTTGTTTTTATTGGAGAATTCAATCAACTTACATTTAATATTAAGGACTGCTATTGCCATCTTATTGATTGTTTGGTTGCTGTTTTAAAGTTCCTTTTCTTTTTTCCCCTCTCTCACTGTCTTCCTTTGTGAAATAATGATTTTGTTTAGTGATATACCGATTCCCTTCTCTTTTTCCTGTCTTCGTGTACTATAGATTTTTGTTTTGTGGTTATCTTGAGGCTTCCTTGAAACATCTTATAGACATAACATTTATTTTAAGATGATTAAAACATAACTTTAATCACATACAAAATCTCTAGTCTTTTACTCCAGATATTTTATATTTTTGATGTCATAGTTTACATCTCTTTATATTGTATATCTATTAACAAGTTCTTGTAGCCATAGCTATTTTAAGCATTTTTGTCTTTTAAGCTTCTTACTAGAGGTAAGTGGTTAACATACCACCACATTACACTATTAGAATATTCTGAATCTGAATATATAATTTTCTTTACCAGCATGTTTTACAGTTTTATATATTTTTATGTTGCTAATTAGTATCCTTCCCTTCAACTTGAAGAATTCTGTGCAGCATTTCTTACAAGGCAAGTTGAATTGTGATGAAATCTCTCAGGTTGTGTTGTTGTTGTTTGTTGTTATTTGTTGTTTTATTGTTTGTTTATCTTGCCTTGATTTTTGAAGGACAACTTTGCTGAATAAGGTATTATTGGTTGACAGATTTTTTTCTTCCAATATCCTATATATATTATCCTATTTTTTTGTAGCCTGAAACCTTCTCCTGACTTATAAGATTTCTGATGTGAAATCTGCTGATAGCCTTAGAAGGGTTTCCTTGTATGAGATTTTTTTTTTCTGACTGCTTTTAAAATTCTCTTTGTGTCTTCAGTTTTAGAGACTTTTATTATAATATGTCTCAGATAAAACTGTTTTGTATTGAAATTTTGGGATGACATATTATTTTCATGAACTCCAATGTCAAAATTTCTCCACAGGTTTGGGACGTTCTCGGGCATCATTCCTTTAAATAAGCTTTCTTCCCCCTCTTTCTCTCTTCTGCTTCTGGAACTCCAATGGTGCATACTTTGTTTCTCTTAATGGTCCCATGCCCATGGGCTTTCTTCATTCTTTTCTTTTCTTTTCTTTTTTTTCTCCTCTTATTGGACAATTTCAATTGATCTGTTTTCAGGCTAATTAATTCTTTCTTCTGCCTGGTCAAGTCAGTGTTAAAGCTCTGTGTTAAGTTATTCAATTCAGTCATTGTATTTTTCAGTGCCAAAAGTTCTGTTCTTTTTATGTTTTCTCTGTTGAATTTCTTAGTTTTTTTCTTATTGTTTTCCTGATTTCATTAAATCATTATTATTTTAAAAGATTTTATTTATTTATTCATGAAAGACACAGACGAAAGGCAGAGACATAGGCAGAGGGAAAAGCAGGCTCCCTACAGGGAGCCCAATGCAGGACTAAATTCCAGGACTCTGGGATCATGCCCTGAGTTGAAGGCAGATGCTCAACTGCTGAGCCAACCAGTTGTCCCTTGTTAAATTTTTTATCTGTGTTCTCTTAAGAGTTTCCTGAGCATATTTAAGACAATTATTTTGAATTCTTTGCTGAGTAATTTATGTATTTTCATTTCTTTCAGGGCATTTATTGGAAGTCTTCTATGTTCCTTTTGTGCTGTCATGTTAGCCTGATTCTTCATGACCCTTGGAGCCTCATATAGGTGTCTGCACATTTGAAAAAGCAGTCACTTCTTCTAGACTTCATAGGTTGACTTCAATAAGAAAGCCCTGCACCTGCAGGTGGGAGTATGCTGGAATGTGTTGTGATTCTGAGTCTGGTGGGGAAGGGCTCCATGTGTGGGGTATGTGTGGTGACTCTAAGTCTTGAGGAGGTTCTTGATATCTCTTCATCTCACATTGCTGGGCTCCACAACGTGGACAACCATGTGGTCCTTAGCTAGTGCTGTGGGGACCTACAGTGGTTTTAAGAGCCACTGGGGTCCTCAGTGAATAGATACTAGGGCAGGCAGTGGTGGTGGCTAGAGCCAGTGGTGAATGCAGGGACCACTTGTAGGTGCTTGTTTAGTGGGAGGGGCTGGTTGTAGACCCAGATGTAGTGGTGGGGGCCAGTCCCAAAGACAATGGCTGAGGACAAATATAGGTGCACTGGTAGTTGTAAGGACCCTGGCTGTTGGCATGCTTTACTGTGAATGACAGTTCTTCCTGCAAGTGCACAGCAGTGGAGGTTGGTGTCAGGAAGGGGATAGATCAAGTGAGCTCTGTAGTGCCAGCCAGTGACAAGGACAGGGCAATATTCAGGCCCACAAGTAGGTGCAGAGGCCCTGGATGTGAGTGTGAAATCTTATGGCTACACAGTTTCCCCATAGATGCATAGTAGTGTAGGCCCATGATGAGCATCAGGCCTTCAGTGTGCAGATGCAGAAAAAATGCACATACAGTAGTAGGGGACAGCTTCAGGGGTCTCAGTGAGTGCTTTGCACTTGTACAGCTACAGAAATCAGGGCTGGCTGCTGGTGTGATTGTGACTCCCACAAGAGCATTTGAGAGGGAGGGAGCCAGGAAAGGATCAGGAGGTTAGTGCTCATGAATGTGAATATCTGTAGGACAAAAGCCCAGTAAAATCTGCAGGGGGTCTGTGGTGGTTTTGTGCCTTTGACTTCTTCTGTGGCAAAAACTACTCTAGTTGCCTGCAGAGCAGGTCATTGGGAAGCATGGTTGCTCCTGTGTGTACCACATCTTCACTTTGCTGAACTCCAGGTGGGGTGAAAAGGGAGCAAGCCCTTTGTAGCGTGCTCTGAAAGCCTGGGGAAATTGGTCACTCACTCTAGTCTCCCTTTCTTCATTAAGGGAACTTTTTCTAAGTGGAGAGTTCCTTCTCAGCACTGGCTCGGCACTGCCAGCCTGGGGGATCTATGGTGCAGATAAAACACAGCTGTTTTCCTTCCCTTTTTGTGTGGCTATTCTTCCCTTGTTGTGTTGTTGTTGTTGTTGTTTCACTGTTTCAGTAAAGTTTCTTAAGTGGACTTTTAACCTGTCCCAGGGCTGTTATTGGTCATGACTAGTGTCTAATTGTTGATCTTTGTGGAGTTAATGGATGCTGGGGTTACATATACCACCATTTTGGTTGAACTATTATCTTCATTCTACTGAACAATAAACAAATATGTCCCTTAAAGAGATTCAGTATAGGGGTACCTGGGTGGCTCAGTCATTTAAGCATCTGCCTTAGACTCAGGTCACAATCTCAAGGTTCTGGGATCAAGCCCCACATTGGGCTCCCTATTTAGCAGGAGAGCTGGCTTCTCCTTCTCTCTCTCCCTCTCCCTCTGTCTCTCTGTCTATGTCTTTCTCTCTCTTTCTCAGGACTAAACAAATAAATAAATAATATTTTAAAAAATATAGGGATTCACTATATTTCAAGGTCATTTGCAATATAAGCATCTTTGGAAAGATAGTCCAAAACAAAAGCAGCTAATGTGTCTGTCCACAAGATGTGCAGAAATGTGGAAGACCCCTGAGAAATTCTTTTATTAAGGAAGTTCCTTGGTCATAATTTGCTAAGCTAAGCTATTTGTTCTATTTTAAATTATAAATGGAAGTTGAATGTCATCTAATTTATTAGATGCATTTATTGCATTTATTGAGACAAGAATATGTTATTTTCTTGTTTAATCTCTAATGCATTGAATTACATCAATCAGTTTTCTGATATTAAGCCCACTTTATTTTTCTAGAAAATTGTTTTTTCTATTTTTATTGAAGAATTTTCTTATTTTTAAAACATAACATTGAATTATATTTGCTAATATTTTTAAATAATTTTTATATCTACATACATGTGTGAGATTGAGCTGTATTTTTGTATTGTCCTTTTTCAATTTGGATATCAAACTTATACAGAGTGTTTCTCCTCTTTCCTATATTCTGAAAGTATTATTTGAATGGTAGAATTCATGATGAAGATATCAAGTGCCAGTTTTTGTATTTTGTAGGGAGAAATAGGAGAAGAATTTTGTTTACTGAATCCATTTTTAAGATTGTTTCAGAATGATGCTACATATTTCTCCTTGAGGTAGTTTCAGAAGTTTTGTTTTTATAGAAAATGATCTCCTCTTTCATTTTTTCTTCCTCTCTTCTTTCTTTGGGTTTATCCTATTTCTCCTTATATAATTTCTAGGTTGGATAATTGATTCATTAAATTTGAGACTTTCTTTAGAAGTGCTCAAGGCAACCACTTTCTCTTGAGAATTTAGCTTTAGCTACAGACATAGATTTATTCACTGTTGTTCTGATTCTGTTTTAATTTTTAAATTTCCTTTATGATTTAATCTTTGACCCATGAGTTGTTTAGAACATGGTTTGTAATTTCCAGATATGTGGGATATTTCTAATTCTCTTTTTTGTTAGGATTTCTAATTTCATTTTATTGAGGTCAGATCAGGCAACATGCTTTATGTGATACAGGTCCTTTCATAGTTTTTGGAGAACTTTATGGATTAGCATTTCATCAGTTTTCAAAATTGTCCCATCTGTGCTGTTTAGGAATAACTCGCCTGCAATTGATGGGAGAGATTAGATGAAATCTTTTACATATAATATTCAAATGTTTTATATCCCTATGTTTTGTTAATTTGTTCTATTTGTTACTGTGCTCTATCATCTACTGAAATATGTGTGTTAAATCTTCTTACTAGGATGGGAGGTGAATCTGTTTTCCTTTGAAGCCTCTTGATTTATACTTTATATATTTTTGAGACTATATTATTATGTGTTAGTTTAAAAATGTCATGTTTTCTTGGTGAATTAAATGTTTTATTATTATTTTATTAATACAGCTTTTTACATTAAATGATGTTTGATCTAAAATTACTATAACTACACCAGATTTCTTTTTGTTAGTATGTACCTGGTGTGTCTTTTTCCTTATCCTGAGACTTACTTTTTCTCTATCCTGTTGCTCAAGCTGTCTTTCTTATACACAGTGACTATGCTTGTTTTATTTATTTTTCTTTTATTATATTGTTTTCAATCATACTTAAATCTTTATCTTTCAACTGGAGATTTAATCCACTGATATTTATTGTGGTCACTATTTAATATGAATTTATTTTTAACTTCTTACCTATTGTGTGTTCTTATTTTTCCTGCTTTTCTGTATGTCTTTTTCCTTCTCATCCCTTCTCACTGTTTTTTGGATTTTTCCCTTGTTCTTTTTTCACTTTTTTCCTCTCTGCTTGTGTGGAGGGAAACCCAGTTTATATATCCCTTTAGCTAATCAATATGAGAGAGTAGATCTGCTTTTATAGAATGGAAGCAGAGAATAGAATAAGGGGGCCCTAGATGAGCCACTAGGCACCTTTTGGTACTTTCTTTCCCAGTGATAATTATACAGGGAAAAGTGTAGCCAGTGGGGCCTGAGGAGGATATTAGGCTCACTCCCTTAACAATGAGCATTAGGGTCATACTACCAGTAAATTACCCAAAGTTGTAGGGGGGGAAGAGCTGAGGGTAAGGGGTCTTCAGAATGGGAAATGAAGGGGAAAGCAATGAATAGTTGTGGCCTTACAAGGAATGCAGTGATGATGGGGTGTTGTTCTCCTAAAAACCTCCTTTTTCTAAATTCTTCAGGAAGAGAAGCCCATGAAAGAGCACCTCCCTGATCTTTTCTATGTACCCTTGCAGCTCTAGGAGCAGACAATGCTGCTCAGATAGTACTGCAAGGGAGAGATGCTGTGGAGAAAACAGAGAGCTGGCCCCTTCAGCTGCAGTGCTTGGGATCTGCTTTAAGTCACATCATCCCTAGGCAGCTGAATTTCAGCATATGGCTGAACATAATGGGGAATCAATGTTTGGCCACTTCTGTCCAATACAGGACCCCTCTGTGGGCAGTCCTTACACCTGAGCTCCCTGTTGGGCTGACAGAGACTATCTCAGAGCTATAACCCAATCTATACTTCCACCCAATCCTCCCTCTTTCCTCTCCTCCACCGGGGTTACTAGGCCTGCACCATAATCTCTTCCTCTTTTCTTTACTTTTCACAGGCACTTATCCCCCATACACCTCCCATACTTCCAGTTCTGCAATGGCATTGACTCCCCAGAGGACTCAAATTCATTCCTGTGATGAATTCAGACCAAAAGAAATATCTACTAACAGGTAGGTCCAGGCAACTTTCTAAGTATGTTCCAACAAACTATGAACCGTCTGAAAAAGAATTCACAGTAAAAAAAAAAAAATCCATTATTAATTAAATAAATAATAACATTATTATTATTTATAATTTATATTATTTTCTAATTACATAAGTAAATAACAATTAAAATATTGCTCCATAATTAGTAATCACAACTGTGTGCTAATGAGATGTGTACACCATTGGGTGGTGTACAACTTCTCAAATCTTGGAAAAAGATGGGGCACTGACTTCTCTATTCTGGTTTTATGCTGATGCTCATATGCACTTGCTTTTTATATATATATATATATATATATATAATTCAGCTTCTCAAAAATGTAAGGGGACACCTGGGTGGCTTAGCTGTTGAGCATCTGCCTTCAGCTCAGGACGTGATTCTGGGTCCAGGGATCAAGTCCCACATTGGGCTCCCTGCTAGGAGCCTGCTTCTCCCTCTGCCTGTGCCTCTGCCTCTCTCTGTCTCTGTGTCTCTCACAAATAAAAAAATAAAATCTTTTAAAAAATAATAAGGTCATTGTAAGAAACATAGCATGATCTAAGATTGAAATTGTTGACAGAGTTATTTTCTCAGAGTGTGACAGATGTCAAGTCCTGCTGTGCTTCTTTCAGAAATGTGAACCATCCTGTGGCATTCCTGTGGCTACTCTGTGGCTGCATGAGACACATCAATGCATACTTCGGGATGTTTACCGCAGCTGTTTTTTGGAGGCTTTTGCTCATGGTGCCTTATTTCTTTGAATGTTTATCATTTTTAAACATGAACCACTTCTGTTTTAGAAATGCTCCATGTGTGTGAATTCTGTGAGGTCTTAGAGAGGATTTCCTTCTGCTTCTACTACTTGCCTGAGTGTGCTACTAATCTGATTCTACTTTAAATTAAATTTTGGATTGTATAGGTATTCTTAATTGAGAATAAAATCTCAAGTAAGGGACTGCTCGCAGTTCCAGATTCTAAGGAACAATTTCTTCTCCTTTCAATCAGCACAAAAACTTGAAAGAGCAAGTTTCTTTGCTCTTTACTTACCTCTCTTCTCATTTTCCTTTGTCTTTCTCTGAGGGTTTGAGTCTTCAGCTTTATGTGGGAATCAATTAGACTTCCTCCTGCTTGGCCTGGTCATAGGCTTACCATCCGCCTTCACAGCCCATGTCATTCTTAGGTAAAAGCTGGAGGTTTCAGGGTTGTTCTGACAGAAGCCTGCAGGATTAAAGCTAGATTGTCATGTCCTAAGGTTCCTACTTTCATTCCATTTTTTTGACATGAATATTCTTCAATACCAGGTCAGCTCAGCAATGCATTTAAAGAGTTGTACTTTGTTTTGGTTTTTATTTTTCATTTTAGATTTTTTTTTTACTTAGTATATTGATTTTTCCAGCAGGGAGGTTCATTCGGGGTATCTAATTTGCCTTAGCTCTAGAGATGTTCTAGGCTTCCCATTCACTCTTTAATTCATTATGATGTGGCTTCTGCCTCCACAGCATATGTACACTGCTTTTAGTGAACACACTCAAACTTTTTTTTTGGGTGGGGGTTACTAAGTCCAATGAACAACTTGTGTACTCCTGCACATCAACTTCTCTGATGCTGCAACATCCATGAAAGCTCTTATTTCCCTGGTCAGCACATTGGTCTTCCTAAGCTTCTCACATATATGTTGTTGCTTTTAATTCTGTTTGAAGAGCATTTTTGTTTTGATTCTGCATCTAGGTAAAAGGAGAAGATAATCTTATCTGCTTCTCTGACCAGTTATCATTTAGGTAACTCCCAAATCTGAATCTTTGAAAATCCAGGCATATAATTGCCCTTATGCATGACCTCCTCTACAAAACTGGTTCCTTTTTCTATCTGGGTGGAAATTTAGAGGTTATGATAAAGCTATCAAGAACACTCATTCCTTACTATGTTCCTGAAGGCAAGCTTTGTAATTTGAGATGAAAAGTGGCAATTATATCACATTTGACCTGATAAGGGTCACTTATGGGAAACTGTCCTTCTGCACTCAGTATGAAGATGATATTCTAATTCTCACGGAGTAAAGGAATTATAACCTAGAATAAATTGCACACCCCTTTTACTTTCATTCCTGCTCAAACAAGGGCTATCTTGTCTTCCCCAAAGCCTCTACTTGGTCATTTGGATATTTGGGGTCCATTTGAATATGAGAAATTCATAAGTAGCAATCCTGGATTGGAGAGTTAAGATTTTTGGAGGGAATGTTGGTTATTCTGGAAGACTGGGTGAGAGAGGGGATAATTAAGGCAGAAGGCAAGACTTGAAGGAATGGCAGGAGAGCATTTGCCTATAAGAATGAGAGGGCCCGTATGAGAGCCACTGCAATTCTGGACATGATCTCAATTTTCTGAAAGAAGAAGTCTCTTGGTCTTGTATAGAGCATGGCTTCCCAGCACCAGGACTTGGGCAGGATGTCCAGTTTTCCATTTTCCCTTTCCTTCTATTGAAACTTCAGAGTTTAAAATTGGATCCTGGAGGGAAATAGATTCTTCTCACTTGCCATGTGCAAGGATTAGAGAAACTTCACCTATCACAGCACTCCTCACTCTCCAATGCAATTGCCCTTTTCCTTATTTTACTACCTTATAATATTCTTATCATCTATCTATCTATCTATCTATCTATCTATCTATCTATCTATCATCTATCTATCTATCATCTATCATCTATCTGGATTTATTTGGATTTATTTATTTTAGAGAGAAAGAGGATGTGTGAGGTGGGGGCAGGGGTAGAGAGAGAATCCCAAGCAGTCTCAGCACTGAGAGGGGAGCCGATCTCAGGACCCTGAGATCATGACCAGAGTCAAAATCAAGAATCCAACACTTAACCCACTGAGGCACCTAGGCGCCCCTTACAATATTCTAATTTAAAAGCTTTTGTTTGCAATTATCATTGACTAGATTCTAGAGTGTGGAATGTTTTCTTGGAAACCAAGAAGTTTTGAATACACTCCTTTTTAAGAAAAACAGGAGGTAAAATAAGAATATTGGAAGAGAGGTATTTATTTTACTGAGAGATTTCCGAAAGTTCAGCTCAATTAGCTAAGAACACTTGATCTTCCAGGTCTGATGGCTTCCTCCATCCCTGAGTTTTTGAAGTTTGTGCTTCTTAAGAATAAATATTTTACTGTCTTAGATATTATGATGTTATTTTTCAAACATAGAATTGAATTATATATTCATCAACTACACACCCAGAATGAAATTTTGCACCAAAGGGGTTTTTATATTTTTTAAAAAAATGTAAAAAGATTTTATTTATTTATTTGAGAAAGAGTGAGTGAGAGAGCACTCTTCCAGGGGAGAGACAGAGGGAGAAACAGACTCCTTGCTGAACAGAGCACCTGATGTGGGGCTCAATCCCAGGACCCTGAGATTATGACCTGAGCTGAAGGAAGACACTTAACTCACTGAGCCACTCAAGCACAACTGGACCAAAGTGGTTTTTACATTGTATTCAACAAAATTAGTGAACATGTTTGGAGTGAGTAGCAGGATAGCTCCTGGGCGTGAGGTGGGGTGAAGGAGGTAGAAGCTACAAAGAGAAGCAAGTATGGTTCTTCATGTACAAAGAACGTGGTGAATGAGGTTTCAACAGATTTATAGTGTTATAAGGTCATCTGCTTTCATAGAATCAACTTTGTGGTTATATGCCTAAATCCTCTTCATTTTCCTACCTGACTCAATTTGTGCAAGAAATAGCCCCATGTAATCCGCTTTGCTTAGTATCTCCCCTGATAGAGGAAGAGAGCAAGAATAACTCTTTTTAACGTGTCTGGTGAGAAATGCCCCAGGCATAGAGCCACAGAGAAGTTCCACAAGGACTTTAGGGGACACTTAAAAAAGAGGTTATAAGACCCCAGGAAAGCACAGGAGAGGGAGCTAGCTGCCTTCTTGGCCTGCCTCCTCTTTTCTCTTACTACTCCCTGTCTCATACTGTCTACTTGGTTAATCTATGAAAAGGGCACTTCACCTATGAGGTAGTTTTTTAAGGACATGACATTACTGAAATGATGTCAGTAGAGATTTATTTGAAATTATAATACTATTCAGAACATATAGAGTATGTCAAATACCAGCTTGTCCAAAATGTATAAAACGGACTTAGAATCTTTTTTTTTCTACAGAAGCTTAGTGCTTTTGTGAAGTCATGAATATTTAGTTTCAATGTGGGAAATTCACACCATTACATAGAAAATAGATTCCTCTTAGGAGATCCTAGCCCAAGTATTCAAAGGGCTTTCAGGCTTTGGAGGTGAAAGAGATACAGCTTTTCTTGCCGTTGACATGGTGTACACTTGCCTGGTTATCTTTTTCTTTCAATCCTACACAGCAAGAAGCATTTCGGCTGTCAAGTGGTGATACTCTATCAGGGCAGCTTTCACAAAAAAGCGTTAGAGACGCAGCGTGACAACATCAGCCAATGACGTCTTCTTGGGGCTCCTTTCTCCGTCTCTATTTTTTGCTTAAGAAAGACAGTAAAATTCTTCTGCGCAATCAAAGGTGACCTCATCCTTGTATTCATTTGATATTTTCATCTAAGAATGATGGTTAGAGTATTGAAGTGTGCTATGAAGCACTGGAATGGGAGCCAGGAATTTTGATTTGTTTTTTGTCTTTGCATCTGTGGGATAATTTTAGGCAAATCACCTGTGTCTGAGCTTCCACAGTGATAACATGAGGGAAGCAGCATTCATTTTCCTTTCACCTTTGGGAAGTTGGGCTGGAGATGTGCACAGTATATGTGTGTACATGTGAGAGCATGGATGTGTGATGGTGTGTTCTGTGGGGAGTTCAAGAAGGTTAGAGCGATACCTAAACCTTATGTCATTATGTGATAATTTCCATGATTTTTATTTTGCTGTAGGGTAGCTTATAAGAATGATTTGAACTGCAGTTTTCTGAACATGGGCTGGGTTAGTGAGCCTTTGCTTACCTTAGAATGTTCCTGTTTGAAAGTTTCAAAGCAACTGGATGATCAAATTTTATTCATTGCCGCTACATGTTGATACTTAGGAGCCCTTTACATTTCTGTCAACTGCAATTTATGTATTTTAATTGTAAAATTTTGTGGTAAGATCTTACCTGAATGTCCTTGACTGCCATTATTTTATATGGAAGGAGACAGAGAGGGCTCTTGCAATTCTGTGATTTGACCAAATAAGCAGTGCCAGTGCTGGGATTGGGAAACACCTCATGTTTTGGGGGAATCCTCTTCAGGTTGCTTCTCTACTCAGGAATTGTTCGCTTTATCCTCATCAGCTACCGTCAACAGCTACTCCCTCAATCATCCAGGAAGTGTGTCCAGTCTTTCTCTAACTTTCCATTCTCCAGACTGAACTTTCCTGCTTCTTAAGGCGAAGGCATTATAAATATCTGATTCTTCTTTTTTTCTCTCAGATACCCTAGCAGAATCTGTGGGTGCCTGGGGTAGGCTACTGAGAGCTGCCATTTTAAATGTCAAAAGTAAAATGCATTTTGATGTAATTTCCATCTAAAATAAGAGAATCCACTTAAGTAGGCAGAGGGTGATGGTCACTGTCAGGGTGCACAGGGTGACAGGGGTCCTATCACAAATAACAGAATGCTTCTGAACATAGTTCATAGACTAGAACATAGATCCTGGAAGAAAATCCATGATCCAAGTTTTGGGAGTAACCATGGAAATCATCATCAAATCCTGGTTTCTTAAGAGCATCATATGTTTTAAATTTGGTTGATAGCCTTTCTTTAATTATAAGTTTTAATAATAATAAAAAAATTCTAAACATGTGGATATTAGTGTGCTAGGGCTGCCATAACCAAGTACCACAGTCCAGCAGTTTAACCTACAGAAATTTCTTGTCTCACACTTCTGCCTGCTAGAAGTCCAAGATCAAGATGTCAGGGAATTGGTTCCTAGTGAGTCTGTGAGGGAAGGATCTGCTCAAGGTCTCTTGTCGACAGCTGTTTTCTCTGTGTCTCCTCACATCACCTTCTCTCCATGCATGTCTGTCTCTGTCAAAAACTCCCCTTTGTATAAGAATATGGATAATTTTGGGTTATGGCCATCCCTAGTGACTTCATTTTATTACCTCTCTAAATACCTTATTTTCAAATCAGTCACATTCTGGGGTACTGGAGATTAGAACTCTAACATAGCTCTTGTAGGGAAACATGATTCAACCTACAGCAACGTGCTTTTAGTTCTTTCTTGTCTTCGAACTGTAAAATATTACAATAGGTCTCCTCTACTGTGAGGGACTAATGATAAAAAGTAGTATCTTGGAGGAAGTCTGGAGCTCCATTGAGAGGAAAGAGGAGAGAAAGAGGGCTACATGGAATTGCTGTATTGTTGAGATTCTCATTGAATCGGGCCATTTTCTCCAAAGCATCAGATATCAGAGAGGGGTTTGGAGAGAGTCTGACACCTCTGGAATATATTGCTGCTCCAGTTTAATATCTGACTTCCAGACAGGGAGCCTTTGGGTTTGGGTCCTGTGCACAGTACCCCTGCCTCCATCAGAGAAGGACATTCAGCCCTCAACCAGTGATGAGAGATCAGGAACAGAAACACTTTGCCTACATTGTGTCTTGATGTCCAGTGCATCCAAAGCAGACTCTCCCCCAGTTTAAAAAGGGGCACAACAGTGGAGGCAATGCAAAGAAAGCCCTCTCCTTGTTCAAGGAAGTATAAGGATTAATGTAAATGGGAAAAATAAAGCAAACAGGAACAATTTAAATTATTGTGAATATTTAAGTAGAGGGAGAAAAGATGAGGTTCAGTTGGAGAACAAGATGTCTTGGGAGAGAATAAACTGAAAGGCGAAATATGACACACTTAAACAAAGAAGACACATTAAATAAACATGTATAAAATGTCCACACTGCATTCCCATGTGAACTTGTGATGTAAGATAAGCCACCACAATTAATGAGTAATACGTTAGCATCATCACTGATTAAAAATTTCATTAGTATGATTTCCCTTTATGGCACTAACTTCTTACCAATAAGTTGGAATAGGCCAGGTGGTAAACAACCTCTACATGGTCCTTCTCTGAAACAAGGAAGTTTATTTCTTGCTCATGTGATGCCAGCAGTATAATATGGTTGGAGACCATCCCCCAGGGTGCCTCACTCTGGAGCTTGGCTGACGAAGCAGCCACTATCTCAACTGGCAGAGAGTCCGACAGTGTAGTCCATCTATACTTAAACACTCTGGTACCAAAGTCATTGCATGAGTACTTCTGCTCACAACTTGTCACATATCACCATCCAAAACCAGAAGGACCAAGAGGTGCATAAAATATTTAGCCTCTCCTTTAGGAAGCCAACCAGCTCCTCTTAATTTAGGGCCTAGAGCTCAAAGTCCACCCTCTGGGAGAATCTTCCTTCTCAGTGTTCCTCCTTGGTAATATTTGGAATGGGGGCTGGAGAATATGCTCTCCTTGGTGCTAAACTCCTTTTCCAGAGTGCTTCTGCCCATAGAATGGACAGAGTCATAAGCCATGGTCTGTCTGTCTTATTATTTTTCTCATTATGTTATCTGTTTATCCTTATACCAACATCGTATCATTCTAATTGTTATTTTTTTTTATAAAGATGGATCTTGTTACCTGATAGGGCAAGTACCCTAATTGTTCTTCTTTCAAGTGGCTTTTTATTTGCTCAGACCATTGTACCTCCATAAAAATCTACCTGTCTGGATCCTGATTTTCTCATCCTCTGTCTGATGTTCTCAACTCATCCATCAGAAATTTAAATTTAATGAAATATTTTTGTTAATGGGCTTTTTCTGATTCCTTTTCAAATATGTTTGTTTTTTTAAAGAAATTATTTATTTGAGAAAGAGAGAGAGAGAGAGAGAATGGACAGAGAGGTACAGAGGGAGAAGAAGCAGACTCCCTGCTGAGCAAGGAGCCTGATGTGGGGCCTGGTCCCAGAACCCCAAGATCATGACCTGAGCCAGAGGCAGATGCTTAACCAACTGAGCCACATAGGCACCTCTGCTTAATTGTTAACATGGAGTTTCTCAAGTTTTGACCTATCTTAATTTTCTTTCACTTATATTAAACAATTATTTAGAATTTATGGCTGATCATTCTATTACTTGAACTTCTTGTGGGGTGAAGCTCCTGTATTTCTTGGATCTGTTATAATCTGGGATGGATTTACATGTTAATTTATTGATTTAAGTTTTCCTGGACCTTACAAGTCACAGAAATTCAAAACCTAAATTCAAGTGGAAGTGGTAACATGGTTATACTTTTTCAGAGAAAAATTTTTTTTCCAGCCAAAGTCCAAACCATGAAAAATTATGTATTCCTTATGATACTGGATGAGGGATTTTTCTTTTTACTCCATTTTTATGCTACAGGTAAACTCTGACCCAGTTTTAGTTCACTATTTGAGTTCCAGTTCCTCATCTTGTCTTCTTCACTTCATGGCCATTGAAAGACACACTGCTTGGTTACATAGACAAGAAAATTCCATTATGATTATTAAATCATCAGTACCTGATTAGCGTTCAAGTTGCCAGTTTCTCCATTTTTAGAAATAGTTTCTCATTTTTAGAATTAGAGAAATTCATTGGATTTTTCCTTTCTTGTAATGTCAGCTATATATTTAAGATGATACGCCATGTTTTATTTAATATGCTTAGACTTACTGTCATGTGGTGAAGAGTTATCCTTTAAAAACTCATAACTACATAAGTCAAAGCATGTGTACTGCTTTAAGGAATAAACCTCAGATATTCTAAAGGCTGGAACTGGTGTTTCTGGGAAACAGACCTTCTCTTTACCTAATCTCAGATGAAATACTCAAAAGTGTGTTTGGTGTTGTTTTGACAAGATTTTGTACTTGGAGACAAGATATAGTTAGTATAGAAAGAATATCCAAGTGGTAGAGAAAACTCAGGATAGCATCAAGACCTACTGAGCTCAGCAAAGGGAGCTTCTTATGCCTGGTGGAGCCCCATTCAACAGCAGAGGTATTGTTTACACACACATGTGCCTGGGGTTTGGGAATGTCTGGAGCCCCTGGGGAGCTGTGCTTTTCTTGAAATATACTATTTCTTTCTTTATAAAACTGCCTATTTTGACACTAAAGAAACTGTATTATTGATCATTTCCCATTTCTTATGTCAGTAATGACTCTGCACTCCTTGAACTAGCAGTTTTATGTTTAGGTAATAAAGTGCTCATCATAGGCATGATTGACAAAAGAAATCATCACCATCATCATTTAATTAATTGATTCATTAAATTAAAAGGCCAAATTGGGTTTTGTTAAACACATCACGATACAAGTAAAGGATGGAGTTGGTAGCTGTGGCTGGGCATGCCAGGCCTGACAATGCATTACAAATTAAGACAATACATAATAACATTGTTCTTATTATCACCATCATCATCACCATCCTAGTGAGCATTTTACCAAAGAAGGAATCCACTGATGTATTTTTTGTCATCATTAAAAACCATCTACTTGTTCTCTCTTCTCCCTCCCTTCTTCTTCCGATTTTTAAATGTCTGATGAATCTTCCCAGATCCAAAAATCTTACAAGACAAACATATGCAAGACAAGCGAGCTGCTCAAGGAAGGAGTTGGCCATGGTGCCTGCAGTATTAGTCAGCCATTACGCCCTCACGTTCAGACTGTACGTAACTCAAGCACCTGCTCTCCTGTTGGCTTCCGCAGCATTACAACACAAGCTCCAGAACACCCTGAGTTTCAGAATGGCGACATATGATGCCATGATCTGGCTGCTGGAAATATCATCTCTTACTTGAAATGGCAGCAAACGATCTTTTGTTTTTCCTCCCAACCAAAATCTCATTAAGTATGGCCTTTAATACCCATTTAAAAAGCAAACACTAAAAGCAAATGTCTTTCCTTGTTCCATGTTCTCTTTCCTCTTCTGGTGCTTGCTTCTCAAATCTTCCTTATGACACTTGAGTATTTTATGCATTTTCTTTTTTTTTATGCATTTTCTATTTCTCTTTTTCTCCTCTCTTAATCATACTTTTTTTCTAAAGCTGAACTTCTTGTTCTTCCACAGGATTGGTCTGCTGCTGCCCTGGGATGTGTGGATCTTATGCCTCCCATTCCCGGCACTGTTGGGAGGAACTCGTTACTATGAGGCTCTTCAAAATGTAAAGTGGTAAAAGAAGCAGGTTTAGGATAATTAAACACCATTCTCAATTTCCTGCCTCCTCCCATTTTTATCCTTTCAGTTTTGAGGATTTCCTCATGCTCCTCCAAGTCCTTATATTGAGCCAGCTGAAAATGGAAGTGAAAGCATTCTTGAGTTTGCAATCTCCTTTCCTCTGGCACTAGGCTCCTGTCTGTCTTTTCATGCATTTTTCATCTTCCATTAATATTTATCGAGCATCACAATATAGTGGAGACTGTATAGCAGGGAAAACCATACGAAAGCACTTCAGCCACTGACGATGCAGAAAACATCTCCTCAGTAGCTCTTGACTTCTCTAATACCTTCTCTCTCTGCCTCCTTAGAATCTACTTCCAACAGTCATTAAGCCTAGAGAGAAGCTTTATCACCTTGCCTGGAGCTTTATGCTCTCCCTTGGATTATTATTCACCATTAAATACTATCTGTTTATTCCTTGTTGGCATGAACAACATTTGCGGGTTAAAAACCCGAAATATGAAACCAGAAAAAAAAGCTACCTATGGTTGTTACAAATAATCACTCTGTTTCACGACCTTGGCCCAGAGAAGAAGGCGTTAGTTTGTGAGGGATTCCTTTCTGTTCTGACCCCCGAATTAGTATTACAGTGTGTTTTTTATCAAAATATTCTTTCCTGTCCTCCTCATGTGGCATGGATGCAAGTTTGTGTAGAACTGGGGAAGAGGGCATTAAAATAGAGTCTCCTGACCGAAGAAGGCAGAGAAGGAGGGCACTGCCTTGGCCTCTGGGATTCAAGGACATCTTCAAATTCTCAAGCATCCTTTGCCGACTTCCCACAGGGAGAGAGCTGTTGTGATTGCATCCTATTGCATTAGTAGCACAGCTACTGGGTGATGGCAGATACCTACAGGTCTTCCTAGCTAAGCTTTACTGGAGATTCAGGGAGGCAGAGGGTGGAGAAAGAAGCAAGGGGGTAAATTTGGCCCTGTCCACCCCAAGATGTATTGTTCTCCCTCTCCTGAGTGGTCAGTGTAAATTTCTATGCCAGATGCAATTTTCAGGAGGCCTCATTAAACTGTCAGGAGAACTCCCGAGGGGCATAACCAGCCTCTCAGTAAACAACATCTCATAGTAGTTTATTTATTTATTTTTCCCACCGTTGAAAAATGCAGATGAACCCATATTTGGAAATTTCTCTCATTCCCACAGCTCTAGCTAAATGGTAATTATGTTATATTTACCAGCAGCATAAAGGATAATGTTTTAGGTTCAACATAGATGCTCTCCTGTCCTAAATGTTGTCTGAGGCCTCATTTGAACAATTTGGTATTTCACTATGAGGTGAGGAGGTGACTGAAGGAAAACCTCATTACTTGGTTTTATTAAATGTATAGTGAGTGGAGATTTTGGCTTTATATATTAAATATATATATATATTTAGTTTTTATATTATTTTGGTATAAGAAGGAAAAAAGAATGAATAAACGAATGTAGATAAAATTATGGTGAAGAAATATGAAGAGGAATTCGTTTTGATAATAGTAAAGCTACATGTAGAAGTAAAATGCAAGGTAAGTAAATAGTATTAACATGTTTAAATTCGACTGAACCTTTTGTAGAAACTCAATAATCTTCTAGAAGTTCTCTGTGAGAAGATTCTGGTAAGTGCTAGAAAGCCATTTGGAAGAAAATGGCTCCGAAAGGCTAGAGGTTCTCTGAGATGATTTATTTTAATTTTTTTAAAGATGTAGGTTATGTTACAGCTAATTATAAAATGGAAGCATGTTAGTGCCACAAGTTGAATTTATTTAAATGATTACCTGCGTGGGAGAGGCAAATAGAAAGGTGAGAGATGATGGCAAATGATTGGTTTAATTTTTTTTCCTACTTTTTAACAAGTTGAGGTTTTGTTTATGTGTGACCTTGATTTCTCTGAGAAATAAATTAGAAACATATGGGAAAATTAATCTAAAGAAGCAACACAAACCAATACTGTGAGCAGAAATTGTGGCTTGGTGAACATAGGAAAAAATAGGAGAGTCTGGGACTCAGTACATCTCAAACAGAACATTAATCTAGGCCCTGTTTTAATGATATTAGGTAAATTATCACAAAGACAAATTGCATACTGTATCTGGAAAACATTTGGACTCATCACATAGTTCCTTATTTATGGTTTTAACATAGTTATGATGAATTAGGACTTTAGATAACATAATTAAATCTGACTTCATATTCTACTAAAAGTTCTTCTGTTGGACTCAGTGAAATTACAGAAGCAATAATAGTAGAAAAGACTCAATAGAAAGTATAGTTAAAATAGGAATGCATGGAGAATATAGTTAATTAACTTTCCACTGTGCATATATTTCTCTTGGACCAGTTGACTATTTTTTAAAGTTAATGCTACACACACACACACACACACACACACACACACACACATACATATATATGTATATATGTTTTCACAAAGGGTTTAATTGAGCTTTAAGCCTTGCAGTCCATTTTGTGAACTTCTTAAATAATAATTTGGGAGTGGGAAGCCGGGAAATAAGCCAGTTATTGTACCATTAGTTTTGATTTTTTAGGCCCAAATTCTTCAAATTCAGATCTTGAATTTCAAACATGCTACTGAATTGTGATCCCTGGGTGTAAGAATTTATAGGAGCCCCTCAACATAACTTCTTAGTCCCCCTGTGACAAAGTCATGAATCTCCCCACCACCTCCAACCTTGGCCCAGCCTTCACCCTGGCTAGCCTGTCTGTTGGGTGCTCAGGCACCGTGCCAAGCCTGCTACAATTAGTTTCTACAAGAGTTTGATGAGAGGCATAAAGTTACTATTCCAATTTTACAGGTTCAGAAGTGGAGGCTTAAGATGGCTGAGTACCATGTTGAAAATCATATAGCTAGAAAAGTGGAAAGGAGCTGGTTATCCATGTTGGCTCCTTCTAAACCTCCAGCCCTTTGCAATGCATTTAC
The DNA here is from genome assembly GCF_905146905.1 of Nyctereutes procyonoides. Lineage (NCBI taxonomy): Eukaryota > Metazoa > Chordata > Mammalia > Carnivora > Canidae > Nyctereutes > Nyctereutes procyonoides. Next base: position 40,816,570 of record NW_026575049.1, on the reverse strand, counting down.
TTCGTGACTGATATGGGGTTGGGAGGGCAGCCTGGTGCTTTGGAGCAGAGCAAAAGTGAAGGGCTCGCCTGGGAACCGAACCCATGACCTTTGCATGATTATTAGCAGAGGGCTAACGAACTAACTCAATAGCAGAAGCATATATCCAGATTCCTCTCATATTGGTTTTTTTTTTTTTTTTTTTTTCAGCACAGGCTATGAAAATCAAGTAGGGAAATCTATTAAGACACACACACTGGGCCATTTTGATCCTTTTTCTAGATAATTCTAAAGATTTAAGTTTGGGAATATATACAAGTTGGAATGCACATAGACTTGTGTTTGTTCACATGTGGATATCAGTGTGAATATATGCCAAGACAACTATAAGCCGTGAAATGTGGACGTCATCATAATTGTACATCGATGCATGTCCATCTCTTTATGTTCCCATGTAAATCAGCAAATGTGAGTGTGTGGTATGTCTATGTACGCACATAATGACCAAGGCATCACATCTTGCAATTTACTTCTGGACTGATTATACTTGGAAGTCTAATGACACAAACATTGGACACTTTGGAAATGAGAAAATCACTTTTACACATTTAAAATAAAACCACAGCGAATCTTTCATTTTGCAAGCCAATGTGGGGAAATCTGAAGTTCTAGCCTCCTCTCTTCTTGAGCAACTGTAAGGCTTTCTGCATAAAGTTTAAAAAATATCCTTTGCGCAATAAAAAAAAAATGTTAAGAAGGTATCATTTGGTTTCAGTTAGGCACAATGGTTTTATTTCCGTTGCAATCAAACCAAAACAAGAAGGCAAGATGGTGTTAGAAACAGCTGAGGCTGGGCTGGAAGTTGGGGTGGGGGGTGGGGGTCATGGGTAGCTCAACAGGAGCCCGACCAGATCCTTCCCAGATCTGTGATTTTCAGATGAGAATTCTCCCCACCTCATGCTAACAGAAATGGAAGATGATCATAAACGTCAAGGAGAGAAGGGTAAGAGCCATTGTGACTATTCCTCTGTGATCTCCCCTGAAAAGGAATTGCTTTCTCATCGCCAAGAATTTCTGAATCCAAGTTAGAGAGGAAAAAAAAATTAAAAAACGCTTGCCATGTTCTTAGTACCATTTGCCTTGACAGGAAAAACAACAGCATCTTGCCTCCTCAGCTTATTCCTCATCAGTGAACTCTTCCCCAAACAAGACACTCCACATCAGCCATTTGGGATCGCTTCCATCAGTGTTGTAATGAGCTCTTCTGTGCAGTTTGTACTCACTGCAGAGTGTACGGAAGCCAAGAGCAAGGAGTTGGTAATCTGGGCACCCACAGTTGTGATGAGGCATCTTCAGTGTAATCGTCCAAATCAAATATTTGGCTGTGCTTCTTCAGATGCGATATCTCATATTGTCACTGTGGAACTGGCAGGGGAGCCCGCGGTGGAGGAGCTGCGCCCGAGGGAGACGGGGAGACGGGGAGATGGGGAGACGGGGGCGGGGTGGGGGGAGAGGCCTGGCGGCGCCACCGCCTTGCTGCCTATCTGTCGCCCTTTGTTCATCTCGGGCTCCATCTAAAGCTGCTGCACCGCTTGGACAAGGGCCAACTCCACATCCAGCTAACGAGGAATGAGGTCGAATTTGCCTTCGAGCAGCGAAGACTTTTCAATCATAGCCCTCCTACTCCTGGTATGTTACCATTGGATGACATTCTGGGCTTCTGTGCTGCTATCCACCACGGGGACACGGTGACATGCTTTTGAAAGGCACCCTCGAGTCAACATAGCAGTTTTCACATATGTGATTTCACTTGGTTCTTGAGACAACTCTAGAAGAGGGGCGAAAGAGGGTGGCGATGGAACGGTCCCCCTTGTCGGGGAAGGGGGGCGGAGGCCACAAAGAGCTAGTCAGGAAGTGAGGGACAGTCGCAGGGTCTGTGTCCCCTTTGCCCAGCCCGCTGTGTCCATCGGCAGTGATGGCTCACCGAGAACTGTGTGCTGAGGTCTGGGGAAACATCCACCCTCACCTCACCAACGTGCCAGCCTCTGCCACAAAGTCTTAAAGTCGGAGAGCCTCTGTGGCTCTCTGCAGAATTTGCCCCAACATACTATTTTTCTTTGCACACCTTTTCTTTTCTGGTTGCTAGCAAAGGCTGATTACGCAAGCAGAGATTTTCATTACCAGTCCTGTGCCACTCTGTGATTCCGGTCATGTCCAACTTGAAAGGACTCGGCTGACGAACTTGGTTTCCAGGCCCCCATAGCTCTCATCTCCCTCCCTTGGGGCTGAATCTTTCTAGGCCTGGGCTCTGTTCTGCTTGTTCTCATGGGCCAATGGCTCATCCAGAAAACCTAGAACTCCCTCTTGAACTTCAGCCCAGTGGCTCATGTTTTTCAGTCCACTGATAACACTTTCCTGTGTGGCCTGCTCACCTGCGGTTCAGACTATCACCTGTCGGGCAGCCCTGGTGGAGCAGTGGTTTAGCACCGCCTGCAGCCCAGGGCGTGATCCTGGAGACCTTGGATCGAGTCCCACGCCAGGCTCTCTGCATGGAGCCTGCTTCTCCCTCTGCCTCTCTCTGTGTGTCTCTATGAATAAATAAATAAAATCTTAAAAAAAAAAAAGCAGAATATCACCTGTCCTTCGACTTTCCATAGCTGGATCTAACCCACCTGTTAGGACCCATGGCTGTTCGTTCTAGACCTCCCACTGCAATATTTGCATTTCCCTGCTGATTTGTTATCAAACATTTCTGGCATGTTTTTCTGCCTGCTGGTGCCCTGAACGTCACCAGGCCTACTCCTAGATTGTGTCTACCTAAATATACATTGTTAATTTTCAGATTCTGCTGTCCCTCAAGACTCCTTCCTCTTAATGTAGTTTCTCATACAGGTCAAGTCCATACGTTTCTCAGAATATAATGAAGAAAATCAATTCAGGTTACAATGGATCTTGAAAACAGATCGGGTTGTTTTAGATTTGATAAAGTAGGAGAAAGTAAGACATGGTAGATCCTGAAGCAGGTAAATGAGCTGATGAAAAAAGAATAAGGCAGCAGTCGTATGAAGAATAGAGTAGAGAATAGAGCAATATAGTGGAGATTGAGATAAAGTTGTTTAACCTGAGTGAAGAAAAGAGCAGATGGGATCGAGGAAGAAAGGAAGCTGAGGGTTATTTCCAAAGATGGAGTAAAAACTCTTCATTGATTTACTCCTTCATCACACACTCATTTAGGGAAGCGACATACATTTAGTTAGCAAGTTTGTTGTGGATTAAAATGCACCTCTCAAAATTCATACACTGAAGTCCTAACCTCTGGTATCTCTGGATGTGATATTATTTGGAAATAGGGTTCTTGGGGATGTAATCAGTAAAGATGAGGTCATACTGAATAAAGTGAGCCCCTAATTCAATAGGATCAGTGTCCTCATAAAAAGAGGAAATTTTGGCATAAACGCACACATGCAAGGGGAAGATGATTTGGCAAGGCACAGGGACAAGATGGCCATCTGCAAGCCAGGGATTAGGGCCTGGAGAAGATCCTTCCTTGACAACACTGAGAAGAAACTAACCTTCCAACACCTTGACTTCGTGCTTCCAGGCTCCAGAATTCTGGAACAATACATTTCCATTGATTATGCCACTGGCTTTGTGCTATTTTGTCATGGCAGCCCTAGCAAATAATAACAGATTGAATGCGACACTTCAAGATTCTGAGGACATGGCGGGGTGGGGGGCAGCACTGGGGGCAGAGCATGTCCTCTTCTTTGAAAAACAAGTTGAGTGATGATAAAGGTGAATCAGAATGTATTCTGATGATTGACATTACAGAAAGAGGAAACAAAATTGTCTAGGGATGTGAGAGAAGTTCCATTTAAGGTGTGACATGGGTCTAGATCTTAAAAGATGGTCAGACATTTGCAAGAGGGTAGAAGGGGCATCCCAAGTAGAGACAGAGTCAAGAACCCTGCAAAGATTAGGGAATAGCAAGGACACAAGTTGGGTGGAGGTATGTGTGGAGGAAGAGAGTTAAGAGTTGAGGGTGGATAAGTGTAAGTCAAAATAAGGACAGTTCAGCCAAGGGGTTTGGATTTTTATTCTGTGTGGAATAAAATAAATAAAATAAATAAAATAAAACTAGAAATAATCCACATTTTGACATCAGTTCTGTGATGTGAGTGATTCTGATTTTTTTTTTGGAGGCTAATTTTAATAGACATGAAAAAGGTGGAAGGAGTGGGAAGAGCCTGTCAGCAGGGGGCTCAGACAGAAGGTTCCTTAGATGTCCAGGTGAGAGATTAGCAGGTGAGGACAAAGGCAGTATCAGGAATGGATTGAAAGAAAGGGCAGGAACCCAGGCACATCTGTGAAGAGAATTGGATGTCATTAGAACTATGAGTGATAGATGGTGAGGGATGAGTTGGAAACAATTTTAAATCACCCTGAAGTTATAGGATTTAGCGCAGTACCTGGCAAATTGGAGAGACTCAATTTATGTTAACTGATTATGTGGCTCCTGGTCTCCCCAGGTAGAAACTGAGCTATAAATACAAGAGATAGAATTTGTATAGAGGACGATTTGGAAGGCACGAGTTAGATTTGTGCTTTTACTCATTCAAAACATACATGAGTGTCTGCTCTCTGCCAGAGATCGACAATGGGTAGGGCTTTTCTTTTAAAACAAAATAGATTATCAAGAATATTTTGAGAATCAGTAAAAAGCACATATTGCAATGCTAAGAATATTCTGACTTGTAGTTGACTCACAAAAACAGAGAAACAAACAAAAAATAGAAGCAGATATTTCCATACCACATAATTTATTCCAAAGCATTGAAAAAAGTTTTTTTTTTATTTTAACGACTAAATTCATTTTTTTTAAAAAAACTGTCCAATTCAAATCCTGGATACTGAAACTTAACATAAATACTACATATGCCAAAAAAAAAAAAACCCACTATACCAAGTGAAAAAGAAGAAAAACTCCAAAATAATTGTAGGCTAATCCAATTGAGGAGAGATGCAAAAAAATCTCGCCCCCGAAGTTCCAGATGCAAGGGGCTCCAACCCACCTTTCTCTTCTCTTGTCCCAACAGACGGGCTGTCGCTCTTTAACTTCTGAACCAATTTCTCCACATCAGAGCCAGATCCCATCCTTTATCAGGTTGACCCCCAAATCACTTAACTCCCTTCCTGTCAATTTCCTTCCCATTAACACTAGTGTGTCCCCTCTTGAAAAGCCCCAACCCCAGGTCCCCATGTCTGCATCCCTAATGTACCACCAGGCAGCCTATTTCCTGAAAGTGTCCACATATTTATGTACTCAATTTCCCCTAATCATTTCTGCCCCCCTGCTCTGTCCCCACACTTAACCTAGGGCAATCTGTCTCCTGTTCTCCTGACACCGAGAAAGTATGTTTTTCGAGGATACCAGTGAAATGTCTGGGTTTAACACAATAGCCATTCCCAATTTAATTACTCAAATTTTTAATCCCCTTTGTCACTGTTGACCACTCTCTTATTTTGAAACAATTTCATCCTGTGTTGCTTTTCTTTAAATGTCTTTAAATGTTTCTTTAAATTTTCTTTCAGCCAACACTCGGGTCACTGGTTCCCAAACTTTAATATCAATATAAATCACATTGGCCTCGCTGTAAGAGGTCCTTATGTAGATTTAACAAGCATTGATTTGATTCAAGGTCAGGCAAACTCTTGAAAATCTCTGCCTTAAAGTTAGTGTTCGTCAGCTATGCATCTCAGGCCCTGGTCTGTCTTCATTCCATAGACCCCGCTGAGAAATTTTATTTACTCCTGTGGCTTCCATTCTGTTCTAGACCTGGTAACTCCCAAAAGTCTACCTCCACTCTAGAACTACTCAGTTTTTGAAGTTGGTAGCCAGACTTCTACAGAGTCCCTAACTTGAATATATAGATCCAAATAGATTACAGACATCTCAGACCTCAGATGCCCCAGACTAAATCATGATGGTCCCTTCTCAGCATGTGTCTCCTCTATGACCCAAATGGAGAGAACAGTCAGTTGGCCAGAACAGATACCAGTGCCCCTTGCCAGAGTCATCAAGGCCTCTTGAGTCACTTCCTAAAGATCTCTCAAATTTACTTCCCTCTGTAATAGTAGGGACCAGCTTCAAGTCTCTGCATGTCCAGTGTGGTCAGCCTTCAATTTATTTTCCACACCATGGGAAGAGTAATCATCCTAAAGTGATCTGACCAAGTCTCTCCTCTGCTGTAGGAGCCTTCCAGAATCCTTCAGGTAAGAAATGGCTTCTTAACAAGGGCTTGTCCTATCCTTGGATAGCCTCCAATGATCTCTCTTTTTTTTATAAATTTTTATTTATTTATGATAGTCACAGAGAGAGAGAGAGAGGCAGAGACACAGGCAGAGGGAGAAGCAGGCTCCATGCTCCGGGAGCCCAACGTGGGATTCGATCCCGGGTCTCCAGGATCGCGCCCTGGGCCAAAGGCAGGCGCCAAACCGCTGCGCCACCCAGGGATCCCCCCAATGATCTCTCATATCACACCTCACTGGTCTCCCACCCCCTGCCCTCCATGTAATAATAAAGTTCTTTGATTTTTTTTCCCCCGGATATGTTATACTCATCTCACCACAAGAAAATAGCACAGGGCTTTTTTTTGTCTGGTACATGTTTGTGCCAATGCGTCCTTCAAAACTTATCTTAGACTTCAGTACCTCTGGGAATTTTAAATAAAGTTCTTGATTTTTTTTAAGCCCCTGACACAGTCTCCCCTTATACTCTATATATCATTATCATAAAGTCTGTTCCCCTTTATTATAATTATTTATTTAGCCATCTGTAGATTGAAATCTCATTAATGGGAGAGTTTTTTATATTTACTTACTATTTTCATGTTAGTGTCTTGCATAATACTTAGCTTAGTGGACAGTCAATAGTTAATTGTTGGATAAATGAAAAATAATCAACCATGGTGAATGACTTGTGGGTAAAAGTCCTTGTGTGCATTTTTGTCTCCCAACTAAAACCACAAAATCTCACCAGAAGAAAGCTTATTGCCCTTTGTCCTATCTAAAATGTGGAAGGGATTCTTGTAACCCCCTTCTTGTGAACTTGTGAACATGAAGATGAAAGTAAAAAAAAAATGTCAAAGGAAGAAATAAGGAGCCTGGGTTGTGGCTGACATCTTTAAGCAACTTCTCAGCCATAGATTACTACATCTAGATCAGATGTTACACAAAAGATAATTTCTTGTAATTAATTCAGCCATTGTCAGTTGAGTGTCTCTTACTTGGTGTCAACAATGCTGCCAACTTTCACCCTTTTGATCCAAATCATGAATGCAAATGTTGAATAATAAAGAGAATGGTTGCTTAATAAACTATTTATTGCCCTAAGAGGATCATATAACTCAGGTGCCAACACACTTTTTCTGTAGAAATTGAAGTAAATATTTTAGACTTTAGAAGCCAAATGAATTACTTAGCTCTGCCGTTGTAGGAAAAAATGGTCATAGACCAAAGGTGTGGCTGTGTGTCAGTAAAACTTTATTTATAAAAGCAGGTGGCAAACAGATTTAGCCCATGAACAGCATTTTCCCACTCCCTGATCTAAACAAATGTTACTTCATTCTTCATAGTCATTGAAATCTTCTTTGAATAAATATTAGGAAGTAGCACCAAAAGTACTATTTAAAGAGTTGTTCTTGTTGAAAAACATAGGTGAATCTCTCTTCCACTAGTTTTGCCCACTTTGTCCTGAATCATACATATAAACATATCATGATAGATTTTTATCAAATATATTGCATAAGTCAAGATCTGCTGTATAGAGAGAGCATTCTTTGATCATTTAATTAAGAAAAACTGACTTGTCCCTAGCAAACCTGTATTGCTTATTTGTGTTCATTATTTTTTTCCAAATGTTCACAAATTGTCTATTTAAAAATTTTAGGGGAATATATTAAGCATTCTAAAGTTTCTACAATATGCTTTCTTTTTCTTTTTGAGAGTTGGGTAATTTAGCCTCTTATATAGTTCAAGGACTTTTCTCTGAAAGGCTTCTGTCAATGACTCTGGGAGGAAGTTAGGATGTCTCCTGTTTTCATAGGATAAAAATGACAATTATTTTAACATTTCTAATTTGAAGAAAAGAGTGTTGATCTAAAAGAGAGAAGTAAAGTTCAAATCATGTACTTGTTCTTTCTCTTTATCACTTTTGAAATCAACTCAGAAATTCCCAATAAGGGAGCCATTCCATTCCTTAGACTAGACTAACAGGAAATTTTGTTCACCTTTGGTGTTTGTAATTGGCAGAGCCACTTAAATACCTCTGCTCCTTTTTTTGTATCCATCCTTGGATAAAGACTTTTTTATATTTATTTTTATTTAATTTTTTAACTTGACCAAAGGAAAATATTTCTAAAAATCTCACAGTAAAGCCAGGTTTTTGCTTTTCCTGTCATCACCCCAATTCTCAGAGGCAATGATTTTCAACACTTTAAGCTCTTTCTTATGATTTTCACCTCCATATTTTTAACTCATATTTTTATTGTTATTCCTTTATTCTCTATGCTGTATTTCCTTAATGTCTCCATTTTAGACATATCCAATGACTTCTTAGTGTGAAATATGTAAATGTCATTCCATTTGTGGTTATGTTAGTATTAGGTAACTACATTTAATGATTCTACAAGTATTATTTACAACTGAGCCATAGAGTATGCAACAATTGTGTTGTATTCGCTTTATTTTTACTATTTTTACTTTTTGCTCTTTAAACTAATTATATTTTATATATATGAAGGGATGTCTCTTATGCAACTTTTTTCCTTTTTATAAATTGTGTTACTCTTGTTTTAGTGAATATCCACATCTAGAAATTCACCCTGCTTCTTTGGTTTACTACGGTTCACTATTAATTAATATTTCTATCATTTTCCAACAAAAGCAAAGGTCTTAAGCTCTTCAAATTCAATTAGCCATCTCCCATTGTGCTATTTTAATGAATTTTAAATCTATGTATATTTAAATTCCAAGAGACTTTGTCATTGCTACTATTGTTTTACACATAAGATTCTTACAGGTTTACCAAAATGTCTACCCTTTTGTTCTATGTTCGTTCTTTCATTTTGGTTTCTACTTAGGTTCATTTATCCTTCTGCTTGCAAACAATCACTTTAGTAACACTTTTCTGTGGAATTGCCAATATTATATTCTGTATTTTCTTGCCTGAAAATATCCTCTTTCATTTCTGAAGGTCCATCTTGCTGGGTATAGAATTTTAGTGAAGCATGCTTTTGGAATATTTGACTTGGCATATCTCCACCAGTCAGTATCTCTGGTATTGCTTCTAGGTAATTCTCTTCTCTCCTTTTGCAACTCTGAAAACACATTACTTTTCAACATAACCTGCATATAATTTTATGCATTTTTCAGTGTTTTCCATTTTTTTTCTCTTTTTTCTCTGTGCATTATTCTGAATGTTTCCTGATGAATTGTGTTCTAGTTCATTAATCCTCACTTTAGCTGCATACATTCTACTATTAAACTCACTCATTAATATCCTAATGTTTTTTTTTAATATCCTAATGTTAGGTATTATATACGTTTTATGGTTCTAGATTTTCCATTTTATTTTATTTTAAAATATTTTTCTACTTTAAAAAATGTTTAAATTCTCTAATTTTTTGAGCATATAAATAGGAGTAACTTAAATGTTTGTTAACTTGTAAGGTGTGCCTGTTTCTTCTGCCCTTTTGTTTGCTTGTGAGGGTTTGTTAGTTTTTTTTTTTTTCTTTCTGTCTTGTTTGTTAGTAGGTCCTGGACTGGTCTAGAAAATTCCCTTCTAATCCAAGAATTGAAGGGGTTCACTATTGTGCCATACTTCCCAATTATGGGAACTTTCAGATCTCAAGATATGGAGGAGGTCACTTCTGACAGTATCCAGTTTGTGTACAATTTAGGAAAAGTTTCACTCCCAGGAAGACTCAGACTTGGGGACTCATAACTAATGATTCTATAGTTTTCTGTGCAACATAAGTGTTCTTCCTGTCATCTACTACAGCTAACTAGGATGCAAAGTTTGCTGAACAGAGAGTGAACTAGATTTCAGAACCTACTCATTCATTTAGTGAAGTGTCTTTGTGTAGGTTACAGCCTAAATAGGCTTTCATTGGGTGCCACATACAGATTGTCATATAATCAATATGAGCCACAAAGTCTATAGAGACTCCAGAAATTTCTCAAGCCTGTCTTGAGAATATGAGGTCTGCATCTACTCAGTCTATAACGTTATTATTTTTTTTTGTATATATTTACAAACTATCTTATACCTTAATATTATAAGTATATATTTTAAATGTGATGGTAAATTTTCTGATATAACTAAAAATGTAAAAAACAAATTTAAATATTCTAATGTATTATCAAAAACACACATAAAACATTTTCAGAAATGTTAGCTGGGAAAATTTTGTACAGGCTCAGGTAGTTAATATCAAAAACCTCTGCCAATTTCTTCCATTCATAGGATAGTCTTTTTTGTTGAGCAAATAAATAGCACTCTCAAAAAGACAATTATGACAAAAATGACAATTATATATGAGACAGAAAATTACTGGAGTAGTTTTGTGGACCGGATCCAGTTGCAAGAGCCCAATTATTGAAGCTGAATATAGAGCCAGTGCACTGAGCCTTTTAGACAGTTTCTAAGAGGAAATAATAAATAACCAATATGAGCAGAAATGATTTTTAAAGACTATACCAATTTCCTGATGAGTGGCTCTTACATATTTATATGCTTCATAAACATATTTGTTCATATTTTATTTCTTTGATAATTCAGTGATGGAGTTGAGATGAACTGTCAGAATATTGAACTCTAGGAAATCCTAAGAAGAAACCATGTAAGTAAGGTCAAGAGGAGGACAGTTTTCAAACTCACTAAGGACTTTCTTCAAATAGCTATTTCCTCACCTTTCCTGTCATTTTTAAGAATTATAAAGGGTCATTTTCGATGTCTATTTAATCAAAACTGTTTAAATGAACAGATTCTTGCCATAATTTCAAAAAAAGGTCTATTTCAGAGGCAGTCTATAAGGAGTCTCAAGGATTGACCTTTGTGCTATTAAATGAATAATTGGGGGGCAATTCTGAGACTCTCATATCTAAGTGTAAAGTGACATAATGCCTTAGTTTTGAAATTTAACTCACATGCTAACTCCTTTGCAAAGCCTTTCCTGCTTCTCCTAACACATTAAAATTTGCCATTCAATGCTCCCCAATTCTTTATTTTTTACTTTGCCTTTGAAGCTTACTGTTTCACTCAACTAGTTATTTGTACACATACTGGTCTTCACTTTCGTAAGTAAAATTATAATTTTATATACTTTCCTTTTTGAATAAAGTTATTCATGGTATTCTTATTCTTATATGTTGGGATAAGCTAGGTCATGCTTAAGTTAAAAATCATCTCACAGATTCCAATTCCTTAACGGCAACAAAGACTTTTTTCACCTAGAATCCTTATCTGGTAAGAGGAGAGGTGCACATTCAGAGACATGGGCTGAAAGTTTCTACCATCTTCTAGCTTCATCATCTTGAAAATAGAGCCTCCTCAGTTGCCATGGCAGAAGAGGCATCTGGGGAGTCCCTTACCAGTTTGTCAATACTTTCATCTGCTTGTGACACATGTCACTTCTGCCCACGACACAATGGCCAGGAGTAGTCATAGGGCTTCTCAGTGTAGATAAGCAATGCAGATGAATAACCCAGTATTTGATGCATGTCATCATCACTGTCTGAACCACCTATTTACAGCACTGCTCTATTGAGAACTCAGACCCAGAAATTCACTGAAACCCATTTTACATAAGAGACTAAGAAAACTGACTTGATGAAGAGAATTATGCAGAACTGGAGAAAAAGTAGTCAGCAAAGCTATTAAAATAGTTATTGCTATTTTTCCAAGGGGAGCTACTCTTTTCTTGAGTGACAATGAACAAGGATTCATCAAAATCAAAAGTAATATCAGAAGAGTGAGCTGCAATCTCTTCCTTAGTTGTCACATGGCATTCTCCCTTGGTGCCTTGGTGTCTCTGTCTTAGTGGTGAATTATCCTTTCCTTATAAGGATACTTGTCATATTTGATTACAGCCCATCTTAATGAGCCCAACCTAATCAAGTAAGATTGCATTCACAGGTAGGGGGTGTGTGTTAGGACTTCAATATATCTTTATGAGGTGTACAATTCAACCCATAATGACATATATATATATATATTTTTTTTTTTGAGTGAGAGAGAGAGTGTGTGTGAGCAGGGTGGGGCAGAGGGAGAGGGAGAGAGGGAATCCCAAGCAGGCTCTGCACTTAGCATGGAGCCCAATGCAGGGCTTGATCTCACAACCCTGAGATCGTGACCTGAGCCAAAATCAAGAGTCAGATGTTTAACCAACATCTGAGCCACCCAGGTAAGCCTATAATTTCATTAATATATATAATATATTAGAAATATATATCTCAACATATATATAACATATAAATAAGCAGCAATGAAAGAAAAGATAAAAACCAAGAAAAATAGGTAAAAACTTGAATGCCTATCAAAAGGAGACTAGCAAAATAAAATATGGTATTATACATACTCAGAATATTATGCAACTATAAGCAAATGAAATTAAATCTCCACATATTTCAAGAAACATGTCCATGACATTTCAAATGAGGGGGAAAAAAGTTAAAAATGATATGTTTAAAATATAGAACTTCCAGTTTCATCTTGATGATGTAAGAAAGCTGAAAATATTTCACATTTATTATTTTAAAAAATCTGGAAAAGATGTAAATGAAAAGATTTTCTTAAATTCATCAGAGAAAGGAGATTGTGGGACACACAAGTAACAGGAAATTTGTGGGAGAAACGGGTACTTGCAGGCATACATAAGACTTATGCAATTGATAATCCGGGGCAGACACTGTTGGACACATTTAGTCAGTAAGAAGATTCAATACAAGCTTCTTCGTGAAATCTTACAGAGTGGGGCGCCTGGATGGCTCAGCAGTTTAGTGCCTGCCTTCCGCCCAGGGCATGATCCTGGAGTCCTGGGATCAAGTTCCACATAGGGCTCCCTGTATGGAGCTTGCTTCTCCCTCCGCCTGTGTCTCTGCCTCTCTCTCTCTCTCTCTCTCTCTCTCTCTCTCTCTCTCTCTCAGTCTCTCATGAATAAATAAATAAAATCTTTAAAAAAAAAAAGAAAAAGAAATCTTACAAAGTGTTTGTAGCTAGTGGAGAGTGTGGACTAGTGTGTGGTTGCAGACATAGGGCATATTGTAATCTCTTGTAGTCTTTTCTTTTCTTTCTTTCTTCTTTCTTTCTTTCTTTTTTTCTTCTTTCTTCTTTCTTTCTTTCTTTCTTTCTTCTTTCTTTCTTCTTTCTTTCTTTCTTTCTTTCTTTCTTTCTTTCTTTCTTTCTTCTTTCTTTCTTCCTTGAACTCACTGGGCTCTGACAGAAGGGGAAGAGTAATAAAATTGTTGCCTGATAGTACTGGTAAAATTTCACTGAGGCATGGAGAAGGACAGGGTGTTGGGGTGTTATCCTGAGGGAAAGCAGAAATATATGCTTGTCCCAGCAGTACAGCTGGGAGAGGTGCAGGTACATACATAAAGGCCACACTCTCAGGAAGCAGTTCAGTGTGCAGTTCTCATAATTAAGCTTCATTAGAACATAAGAGAACACAGCCCTCTCCCATCCTCCGATATTGTCCTAACAGGCAAAAGACAGAAATTGCAAGAAAGTGCAGCAGGGAAAACTGAAAAGACAAACTCTCTGGGGAGCATTCCAATGGTGGCCTGAGGCCATTTAGGGAGCAGCTATCGAGAAACCATCTCTGGCAAAGCAGCCTATAAGACGTCTCCCCCAATCTGAACAGACAGCACAGCCATCATAATTAGACTCAGATATGACAGAGATGTTAGAAGTAACATGCAGGAAAATTAAAATCACTGTAAATAAAATGTTAAAATCTCTAATGAAAAAGACAACATCTAAGAACACATAGGCAATTTAGGCAAAGAGATTGAAACTATAGGAGCATAGAAAAATGCTCAACATAAGCACAGTAAAAAGATGAAGGATGTCCTTGAAAAGCCCATCAGTATACTTGACAGAACTGAAAGAAGACACAGCAAACTTGTAGATATGTTAATAGATATTGCACAATTGGGAACTCAAAAGGGGAAAATATTGGGGAGAAAATAAAGAATAGGGCATAAAAGGGACAATCTCATGTGGGCTAAAATATTCCGTGGAGCTGGAGAGAAGATGTTATGTTTCTGCACAGTTAGAGCTTACTAAGCAAGTTTTCAAACTTGAGATCTAAAACTTGGAAGGTGGCCTAAAAGACAAGCTTTAGAAGTTAATTCATGACTGAATAAATTAATCTTCTTGGAATATTTACATTCCAGTGGTGGTGGTGGTGGTGGTGGTGGTGGTGGTGGTAAGATGCAGGAATATGGAGATATCCCTGAATTGTAGAGCTGGAGACACTGATCTTATCTTTCTTTTGATGGGTTATTTTACATTCTAAAGATTTACAGAAAGAACACAGGATACTTTCTATTATGTTTCCAAATATAATCTTAACATTACTTTAAAGAGAAATGGTATATTTTATATAGCCTTAAAATATCACCGTCAAATATATATTAATTACTGTGACATCATTAACATATGCCCACAGATTCTTAGAAATTTTTCCCTTCAGGTTGAGGAACTTAATCTCTCTTTTCTTGAGTGTAGGTTGGACTTAGTAATTCACTTTTAATGAATTGAGTACAAAAACGTAAAACCAGTAACTATAGTAGAGAAATCTGGCAGACTGCGCCTTAACCAAGTGATCAAAGTTAACATCACCAGTAATAAATCATGTTTATACTGAAGATTCCCTGATATGATACATTGAATAGGGCACATCACCTTTAAAACATTCTTCCCCCAAATCCATAAACTAGTCTAAACATGAGGAACATCAAACAAGCTTAAGTTGAGCATCATTTTACAAAATAACTGACACATATTCTTCAAAAGTACCAAGGTCATGTAAGAAAGAAGAGATGGAGAAATTATTACAGACTGGAGGACACCAAAGAAAGCAAATGCAATGTGGTATCTTGGAATGGATCCAGGAACAGAAAAAAGAGATAGTGAGAAAAAACCTGGAAAATCAAATTATGTCTGTACTTCAGTTAATGTTAATTCTTAGTTTAGATATGCTGCAACCATGTAAGAAGTTTAGCATTAGGGAACCTGGGTAAAGAACATATAAAATCTCTCTGTGATATCTGTGTAACTCATCTTTTGATCAAAAAAAATTTCAAAACAAAAAGTCAAAAAAATAAGTATAACATAATCTCTTTAAAAATAAACCAAAAATTAAAATTGTGCTCTATAAGCACAATGATGTAGAAGTATACATAGGGAAGCATATCACATCTCTATATTGCTTAACTTAGTTCTAGGAATATAAGTTACTTTTCTGTGAATAATATCCAATAACCTACGTATTTTTAATCTAAAATCTATTAAGATGAAAATGTAAGCATAATAGTTTATTGTCTTCAAAATCACTGCATTAGAATTAGATTTAAGACATCCTAACTCCATCACTCCCTGAAACGTTGAGAGGTCTCTAAATAGCACATTTCTCATTTAATGTTTACATATTTTCTCTTAAATTTACAGTTATGTCACCAAGAGTACTCATGAATGATATTACAATAAATAACACTTATGTAATCATAACCTTGAAAATGTGTTTTATTAGGTGTCAGTTTTTAGGACCATGTACTAGGCAAAGCACAAATGACTTAGTAGTAATAATTAATAACAATGATAATAACCATAACCCAGATTATAATAGTGGGAACAAAAAAGTAGTTTTGAGCCTGAGAAGAATTGGGTATGCTAGTGAAGAGAGAGAAGTGAAAGGTAGTGTGGAGGAACTGGGTATTGTCCTTCTAAATGAAGAGTCAGAAAAATGCTGTGTTAAAATCATGGGTAGAAATAGGCTTAAGTATATTGTTTGAAGTTTTAAAGGTCACACAGTCATAACTAAGAGACACTGGAATGTAAAGAGGGTGATAAATTGCGCCACAACTCTCATTTTTCATAGTAAGGTATTAGTAGGTAATGCTTAAAGTTAAGACATCAAGAATTACAAGTATTGCCATATTATTGTAAGTAGCCACTAGAAGAATCTGAAACCAAAACACTCCAAGGAGATGCCTCTGAAGGAGTGGGTCTGTGGGAAGTGTGCATTAATTGTATAGGCTAGCAAAATTTATTTGCTCTAAATTTTCCCTTCATTGCCTGATCTACGCAAATGGATCTGGACCCTTTAAATATTTGTTCCTTTGCCGACAAACACGATTTCAAATTTTGTCAGTAGAGGGCGCGGAAGAGACATTGCAGGAGGAAGGGGATCACCACCTGGTTCCGTTGCCATCTGCAGGCTCTTGCATTGCCCAGGGTCCAGGGGGACCAACAGCCTCTCCAGCACAGGGTCCTGCTGTGCAGAGGGGCCAGGAACACCCAATGGCTTGTAGCTTCCCCCGCACTTTCTTCAAAGGGTTTTGTAGAAGATTGCCTCTAAGGAGACACCTTCCCGTGGATAGCTTTCCTTTGCACCATAAGAGGGTAAATTTCTAGCAAGTTGCAGATAGACACCTGTCAGTTTTGTACATAACACCCCCATCTCTACACCGCAAATCCAGCACATTGTAGGCTCTCATTGGATATTTGTGTAATGAGATGTATATTTAGGATGAAAATATGTTCTGGTGTGTCGGGGTGGGGGGGGGTCCCAATGTACACCTGTTATCCCAGCATAATTACTAATAGTAGCTCTTTACTTTGAAATGTATCCCATTTGGACAATTTATCACAGACTTCCTCTAATTTAACTCTTTGGTGAGAGTACGGAATATTTTTCTTTGTCTTTGAATTTTTAGTATGTGCTCAAATAATACATGTGCTGGTTTGTTTTTGTTTCTGTTTTTTCCTACAAAGAACTTTACTCCACCAAACAGATGCATGACTTTGCCTTTGGCCAGTATTTTCCTGAAGCAACCTAGTGAAGCCATTTGCCCTATATTTTGAAACCGTTGCAGTGGCTGGGAACTGCCCTGTTTACTTCTGCATAATCAGGCCTGCTCTTTCCCCAACCAGCACTCAACATTTTGTTGCTCTGGTGCCCCAGAGTCCCCTGAACATCACATGCACTGAAAAGTCATTGCCTTTCTCTTCTTGCAGATTTCTAATGTCTGCTAACGGGGACTTGGGCAACTTTCTATGTCCCTGGAAAGGGCTGATGGTGCCCCTTGACCAACCAGATAATTCTGAAACCAGAAAAAACAGTAGCCTCATGTTCTTGGGGGCAGAGTGGTGCAGAAGGGTGAAATGAAAATGCTGTCTGGAAGGGAAAGGAAGCAACTGCTAACCGAGGGTAGAGGAAATGAGTATGCAGACTTATGGGATGAAGGATGGGCTATATCGTTGGGGCATGTGGTGGTTATGTATCAGGTGGCAGACTTGAAGCAAAGGAGACTCAGGTAAAAGGCAAGAAAATAATAAGGAAAACATGTAATGGGAAATTCAGAGGGTGGCCAGGGGACATCCTTTGATCACATCCGAGGCCTCTAGATAAGCAGGCAGTATGCAATAGAATTTAAGAAGCCACGATGTGCGGTCTGTGTTCATGAGCACTGTCTAACCATATGGCTGAAAATCAATCTCCATCCCTGACTGTGAGGATAGAATACTGATCATCAAATAGTTAGGCCATCTGTTGAGTAAAGATGACTGAATCTCCTCAGTCAACCTTCATGAGCTCCTCCGATTTAGTTACTGTGAATGAATCGCTCCTCCATCAATACGCTTCCCTGAAATCTTGAAGACAAGTCAAAGTGGTAGAGATTGCGGGCGTTGGGTTAGTTGTTCTACGTTATAGTTTTATGTGGAAATTTGATGAGGAGCGTAGTTCATTGCAGACCACGGGACCACCTTTTGAAACCATTTATACCCAAATGCTGAATGAACTCGGTGTCATTTGGAAAGATCAGTGAGCACATGGGTGAAGTTAGGACCTATCCCTCAGGTACGCTGATTACTTAAGTTGCCACTTTCCCTCTGTTGATGATAGATTGCATTTGACAACATCCTGAGGCAGGTCATCCAGTTTTGTGGAATTATGCAGAGCATAAATTAGCATTGTCATTCCCACCTTAAATGGTTGAATGGAAAGAAAAGTTATTTTTTGTATCAGAAGACATTAAATTCAATTATGGAAAATGAGCCAGCTTCATTCTGGCAAAACCATACCTGGTTCCTGTTCAGGATTGCCTCGGGTACAGAGTGTTACTCAGCCACACGACGAGCTTGGGGGGGGGGGCAAACTCATGTCAGGCAGATCCCCAAATCTTCTGCAGCGATCATCCAGTAGGGGCCAATCTGAGCTAGCAGATTCAGTTTGGAGACCAGGCATTGTGTGCATAGAGGTCCAAGAACATTGCACTCACCCCTTCAAACTGGTGGCTGGCTCAAAATATTTAAATGAAATTTTGATTATAATGTTGAGTGTTTTCAGGGACTCGGGCAGGAATCACTTCTGTCCAGTTCAGAGGGCAGTTGGGGGGCATTTGCACATCCAAACCAACAGCTGAAAACAGGACTGGTAATTTTGAATCTTTGAAAATCTTATCCTGATAACTTGAAACCCCTTGGATATGTGTTGAGGGGGAATGATATAAAAATGAAGATCATGCATCTGATATACATATTGGAAGGAACTTCTGGAGTTTTTTTCCTCCTAAACATGTAAAATAGCTTACAAAAGGGTTTCAGATTACAAGTTCGGAAGCCCTCTCCTCCTGCACCCTCCCCAAAGAAAACTTACAGAAAGGCAAAACTTTACTAACACAAATAAGAGGTCTGAACAGCATTTGAATTCC
Source organism: Nyctereutes procyonoides (assembly GCF_905146905.1). Classification (NCBI taxonomy): domain Eukaryota; kingdom Metazoa; phylum Chordata; class Mammalia; order Carnivora; family Canidae; genus Nyctereutes; species Nyctereutes procyonoides. Next base: position 40,797,592 of record NW_026575049.1, on the reverse strand, counting down.
CATCACACCACACCTGGTAAGAATCAGTCTAGCACAGCATCATCCATCATGCTGGGGCTGTCAGTTTTGACATCCTTTAAGTCTACGTTGTGTGCTTAATGACTACATGACAGAAAATGTAAACAGACACCACACATACAGGTATGCGCTACATATATGTGTGTGTGTATCTGCCTTTGAATATGTGGTGTAAAGAAGTACCAAAAAAATTCTAGCATTCCAAATCGCCCATTGAGACACACACATGTGCACATACACATTTGCCCCGACTACAACCCAAACAAAACACAAACAAACAGAAAACCCAAGCAATTTCTTACATAAAAACACAAAGCCCGTTCTCAATAATTTACCCAATGCAAAAGGAAGTAGATCAAGAAACAAATGTCAATGTATGCTCACCGATGGACAGACTATAGACTTATTAGACATCCCCTTCACCCTCCGTTGTGACACATCAAATTGTGACTTAACTAATAGGGATTCAGGAGTAGCTGGTAAGCCCGACACAAGCCCTGTGTTAATAATTCATCAGGCACACACAGAGAAAACATGATGGTGAAGTGCTTGAATATTTGAAAGCCCATGTGCATTTTTGGTTCAAACAGCAATCTGACAAACTCAGATCCCAATTTTATTATTAGCAGATTGCTTGTTTTTAATTGATCATAGGAGAAATTCCATTCTTTCAACAGCTTATGTAGGACCCTTGCAGGGTACCAGGATTATTAAGTCTAGCAATTTTTCTCATATTCCAGAGAAAGGCATCACTTGATGTTTTTGCAAAGTGCCTATTTTGGGGGTTTAGCAATAATATATTTATAAGTGCAAAAGTCTCCAATTCCCTCCACTCAGGGGTGCAGAGGTAAGGAAACACACACGTTGAGTGAAGAATGACAAAAAAGAAAATGCAGATTTTAAAACTCCAAATTGTGTCGTTCTTTTTTTTTTTTTTATGGAAAGGCACAGAATCTGTTCTGCTACTGATATGTTTCTAGTAACCCCCACCCCATACAAGGTAAAATAAGATGACTATTTCCTTTTTATTTTGATTTTAATGTTCTTTCCTTTAACTTAGTTCAATCTCAAGTGCGACAGCTTTGGTAAAACTGAATCCATAGCATGAAATGTAGTATTCAAATTTCCTAAGATATTCTCGGATGTCAGATGTATTTCATAGTAAAATTCTGTCAATTTAAAAAACATTGGAAATGCAAAGAGAAAATTATGTATATGCACATACACGCTCACAGACTCACATATACACATTTCTCTGCAGGGGGAAGTTTTCATTCCTATTTATTTATTTTTTTTTAAGTTGCCACATCGGAACGATGATGGTGCACTCTGCTATTAATTTTGCTTGCCTAATTGTTTGTCTCAAGCAGAATTTCTCAAGATTCTGCGATGACTCCAACTCCAGGCCATCCCTTTGATTCAGTCCACGCTCCGCCAGGTCTCCACGTGGACAGAGACTACAGCAAAATAAATCTTCCTCTTGCCTCAAACCTCAGCTCCAAGGGGTATTTACATGTAGGCAGACGCAGATGATAGAACATTCTCTCAACTTCCTCTTCATATTTAAAACAATTAAAGGGGGGGGGGGGCTAGGTAAAAAGGTTCAGATCCAAAAGAGGGGCCTGTGTGGAAGTGAATCTGTGGCCACACACCTTGAGAAGCGGGACTATCAGTTTTCATTTTATTTTTGTTTTACGCGTGAGCCAATATTTAATTTCTAGAAGGATGACGCTGTACGTTAGGGATGGCACAGCAGCACGATGTTGCTTTCAAATAGTTAACATCTTCGGCTTGCCTGAAAGTACTCTTTTTCTTTTGTTTTTCCAGAAGATACAGAGATGACTGCTTGGTTAGGTAACTATTTGAAACAAAATAATTCCACATGAGGGCCAACCTCCTGCCAGTGCCCACATTTAATGCAGAGTCTAGTTTCTTACTCGGTTGGAATCTTTCTCATTACCTCATTACTTGCTCTAACAATGCAGCTTGCAAGACAGGACCCCCCTCCCCAAAAAAAGGACATCTTTCAATTTTCACTTAAAACCACCAAATGTACCACGAGGGCGATATTCACCAGGAAACTTTACCGGGGCGGGGGAAACAGCACGCATCTGGCCCTCCGAGCCGTTCTTTCAAAGGTTATCGGCAATTATTGCTTTCAAAGCCCAGTTTTTACTGCATTTCAGACGCCAGAATATACTTCATACAGTATTAATAAAGGGTTACACCGAGATTAATGAAAAGGTTCCATGTTCACATATAATAAATAAGTACCTAATTAAAGGCATGGTTAAGCCAGAAGCACAGATATTGTCTTTTATATTAATATCTATTATACTTCTCCAGCATTTACTGTGAACCTCTTCAACTGACTGAAGCCTGAAGGGAGAATGAACAAATCGCTCAGCTGGTGGCTGGCACTGGTCTTGAAGAAAACTAGTAAGGAACACTTTGCAGTTCTTTCAGAGCCTCTCCACCAGCTGTCACCAGCTATGGGTGCTGAAAAGATCCTGTCACTTCATCCAAAGGGATTTACTTGGTCAGAAGGAAAATTTAAATACAAAGCATGCAGCTAAGAAGCCAGTGAAAAGGATTATGAGCATACAAGAGCACATGTGTATACGACACTAATACATCCTTAGGAAATTTCAGATCCCCAAAGCCAGGATTACTGCCAGGGGCAGGGTGGTAGGCGAATGCAGGGACCTTTACCACTAGAGTTATTATCTTCCAACCATTCAATTCAACTTTATAGGTCTTTCATCAAGGCCATTAAAAAAAAAGAAAAAAAGAAAAAAGAAAAGAAAAAAAAGAAAGAAAAGAAAAAAAGAAAAGAAAAGAAAAGAAAAGAAAAGAAAAGAAAGAAAAGAAAAGAAAAACCCCCATCCCTTCAATGGCCAGCTAAAAAACACATTCCAGTTCTAATATTGTTGGGGATCACCTGCATGCAAAATACCCTGTCGCCTTGTGTACATGGTCTAATTTTCTTACCCTGGTCCAAGTTCACCAACGTGGATGCATCTGGTGGTTTAAGGATGGTAAAGGCGAATCAAAGCATAAGATATTTTAGATTCACTGACCTGCTTGACAAGGGACTCAGGGGCACACGTGAAAGGAGAGGGGAGGTTGCTGACATGTCCAATGGCCGGGTTGCTCGAGGAGGTGGCGGTGGGAAGCCAGCCCCCTTTGCAGGATGGTATTTATCCTCCATGCTTGGTGGAGTGGGCGAAAGAGCTCTACGGAATTGGCTAAGAGAAAGGTCGTTTTATTCAAAGAAGAGAGCCTAGTTCAGATATGAGCACCCAACATTAAAAATGCATATTTCCTTGTCCTGATTGGCAAGGCAGTCATCCCCAATTCACAAAAGCAGCGTTGGCTTGGCCAGGGTCTACTTTTCAGAGAAAACCCCTACAGCCTCTGGCCTGTCCTGACCCAGACAACTCCAGGAGAGTGGGAGAGGGGGGGTTGTATCAAGCCGGGTACAGAAGGATGTACCTTAGTACGATAGCAGTGGGGGCTCTCGCCCAATGTGCGGCTGGTGTTCTTATGCCCAGTTAGCTCTCAAGACATGTGGCCAAATGATTTTCAAGGGCGTAAGATGCAGAGGAGAAGCTAACCTTGCACTGGTGGTAGAAGGGATGGTCTACACAACAGGGGCTTTCACTGTCAGCTAGAAAATCTCCACTCCCAAAGAGAGTAGACGAGAAAGAGAAGATGGGGGTAAACTGCTGTGTGCAGACTTGAGAAATCTGTCAGAAGCTCCGATTAGGAACATTTGTAAAAAGGAGCAAGCTGTCCAGAAGTGCAGCTCGAAGTGAAGAGTCTGCCTTTAGATGTCACTACAACCTCACTCCTGCATTTCCGAAATTCCCATGAAGGATTAGACTAGTTTGACTCCAGCCCATAGATCACCAGAGCCAGTTCCAGGAGATGTTGTGGATTATTATTGAAATTTCTTCACAGAGGCTATCGTGGAGTGGTCCCAGTAAAGCTGTTTTGGGAAGGAGCTTGACTCTCCATAACCTTTCTGGCAGCCCCAAACCACCGCCCAAAGCCACCTTATTCACAGTGGAGACAGGCCTGGAGCAAGACCATGCCCTAACACAGCACATGCAAATGAGATGCACCAGCCCCCATCTACTGGGATGGCTGGGCTGGGAAACAGCTTCCTGTCTGTCCAGAGTCATCCATACTCCTCTTCCTTTCTCCAAGCAGCTTCATTCAATTATACTCATTTAAAACTCACAGCTCTCATATAGGAAGATGGCTTTTGTTTGGTTTGGTTTTGCTTTTATCCCAGACGGAAAAAAAAAAAATCTATATATAGCTCCAGATAATACATTTCAGAAATAGTAGCGTAGCAGTTCAAGATTCCTACAGACCCAAGTGGGTAATATTTCTCAAGTTCACAGCACTTTCTTAGGAAAACAAAACAAAACAAAACAAAACAGGCCAACAGAAATGTGACCACCTACCTCGTCTCAGCCTTATTTTGCCTACTTCAAGCCGGCATTTCTTGCTGTGGCAATGCGACATTTGGGCTTGAGTTCCTTTTCTACAGGGAGGCATGGCAAATGCTCACAATTTAAGAGCCATGTATCTAAGAAAGTCCAACTAACTATTAGACCAAAACTAACTCTGATAACTGGCATCCAAACTAGAATCTGGGAAAAACTTAGACAAATCAAATATCCAGTGAAAACATTACCAAATGCTGCACAACGCAACTGCCTATACATTTCTAATCAGTATTCATTTCCTGTCCTTAAAATAAACAGAAAACAGATTTCTCCGTTTTCCCTAAAATCAATCTTTTGCAGTATCTGTCAGTTGCTTTTTCCCAATTAGTATTCTACATTCATTTATTTTCGTTGTAAGTTAATTTTTTTAACATACCTTGGCACGCATGTTTCATTCAATACTTGTAAATGAAATGACAGACTTAACACTGTGTTCCATGAGGCCGCCAAACTTGTAACTTTGTTAATGAATTGTGATGAATCAAAGATACCTTATTAATTATTGCTTGCCTGGTAGGTAAAGCTTTGGCTTTTCACCTCACTGGCCCAGAGAACAAGATTGCCTTTGGCCATGTCCAAGGGGCTCATTAAGGCATCTCTGGGGAACGCGAAGAAATTGTTAGTGGAAGGCAATGGTCAGTGCCTCTCCCAGAGACCCAGCAGGGAAAGGAAGCTCTCATCACGAAGGACTAACAAGGCTGCGTGTACTACACCTGTAATCAAACTGGCCTCGAAATGCCTGGAGACCACTATGCTCTCTTTGTGATTTGGGAAGTTATCTGAAAATGCTGAATCCAATCCATAATTGATGCGTCCACGCAATTATAATCCTCCAGATAGCTAAAAAATGTTGCAGTTGCAAGCCTCAAGGAGTGGTAAACTTTAACATGCATGGCATAAACTAAGATATTTGATATAATAAAAGAGAAAACTATTCTGTTTCCTGCATTGGCAGCAGGGAGGTAATTGAATATATGCCTGTTTTTCTTAATGAGCATAATTAGGTACAGCTTTTTGACAGCCAGTAGACTAGGGTATAGGCATTACTGTAAGAGATGTATTTCAAGTCGTTTATTCTGGACATATTTCTCTATGTGCCTAATTCCTTTTGTGCACAGAGTGGAAAGGTCTCCTCTACGGGAGGTGAGCCATTAGATGTGGGCATTCATCTCAAACAGAGACATGTGCTCCTGCCAGTTTGGAAGGATTGGGATTGGGAATTCTGGCAATGGACTCATAATCACCAGCTACTTCATTCACTCACTCATTGTATTAAAAATATTTGTTAAACTTTCAAAATGGCAGGTCTCCCAAGATGGTTTTGTAATGAGGCTGCAAAGTCCATGGGTTGATGTGCTGGGTGCACCAATGCGGTCAGTCAACAGTGTTTATTGATTGTTCACTGTGCGCTGAAGGCTAGACTGGGCCAACCTGCTTGTGCAGCATGAATTGGTATTGGATGTCAATGAAAAGGCAGCCCCGAAATGTCACTGGTGCCCTGTGCTGGAGCTGCCATTCTACTGAGTGACTTTCTGAACACAACAGACAAACGACATGGGAAAAGGCAAGACATGGCTCCCTATGCATATTGCCATGGGTGTACATTTCCCTTCACCGAAAGCCTCCAAAACTTCTTTCTCAAGGTCAGCGGAGAATAGATACTCTGAACAGTGATGATGCTCAGAAACATGGCATCTAGCTGTGGGGCAGGCCTTGACAAGTTTCTGGTTTATTTGGCCAGGCTGGCATTGGTTCTTGATCTTCAAACATTCCTGGTCATTACTAGGGGAGAAAAATACAGCATAGTAATAGACTAAAAGCATAAGAATCCAAGATTTTCTTACTAGTAAAGATTATCTCTGAATATTACGCATTTGGTAAAACTAAAATTTTATGCATTTATCTTGGAAGTTGACTTCAAAATGAAAATAAAACTCTTAAATTTAGTAAAAGGTCTAAAATAGTCCCATCAGCCAATAAATGTAAGACAGTTTTTATTTTATTTTCTACTCTTTTCCTTAAAGATTGCTTATCATTTGAAATTAATCCTTAACTATATTAGCTTAGAAAAAATATACACAGTTTGAATGGATAAGATAAGTTGCATTTATAAATCATGTAGATCTGCCAGGGTATTTTTTATTTTTTTTTTATTTTTTTTTTTTATAAATTAATTTTTATTGGTGTTCAATTTACCAACATACAGAATAACACCCAGTGCTCATCCCGTCAAGTGTCCCCCTCCGTGCCCGTCACCCATTCACCCCCACCCCCCGCCCTCCTCCCCTTCCACCACCCCTAGTTCATTTCCCAGAGTTAGAAGTCTTTATGTTCTGTGTCCCTTTCTGATATCTCCCACACATTTCTTCTCCCTTCCCTTATATTCCCCTTCACTATTATTCATATTCCCCAAATAAGTGAGAACATACACTGTTTGTCCTTCTCCGATTGACTTACTTCACTCAGCATAATACCCTCCAGTTCCATCCACGTTGAAGCAAATGGTGGGTATTTGTTGTTTCTAATGGCTGAGTAATATTCCATTGTATACATAAACCACATCTTCTTTATCCATTCATCTTTCGATGGGCACCGAGGCTCCTTCCACAGTTTGGCTATTGTGGACATGGCTGCTAGAAACATCGGGGTGCAGGTGCCCCGGCGTTTTGCCAGGGTATTTTTTAAATCCTGTCTTTAGAACTTGTAATATTTCCCAAGTTAGCAAAAAAGAAAAGAAAAAAAAAAGGAAACCTGAAGAAAATTAATTTATTTAAAAAATATCTGCAGTGATGGACAAACTGTAATGGTATATTCCAGTTTTCCAGTTAAAGCACGTAGATCTCATTCCATCAAGAGTAATAGAATAACAAAAAAAATATATTTAGTACCGAATTTGGAGATACAAAAGATATTTGGTATAGGGCCAACTCCACCCAAAATCAAAATAGGAGACACACATGTTTGAGTTAACTTCCAGTCAATATACAATTCATATACAATGAAACTCATGCTACTTTCTAGAAATTTGCATACACCAGTAATCCTGGGTGGTGTTGTTTTCTTAATAATAATAATAATAATAATAATTATGATGTCCCCAGAGGAACCTTTTGAGGTATTTTATTTCTAATTGTGCCCTTCCCATGACATTTTATGAGCAAAGATATACTGTGTGTCTGGTGATGCAATGTGGCCTTTTGGATAGCCCATAAACCATTATAATGTCCAAGATTTTTTTTTCACCCCCCAAGAATCCATTTCACCCCCTTGGGGGCGACATTGTCCCTGTCGAGAATGGCTGGCCTATGCTAATTCTCATTTCCAGACAGGGTATGGATATGATTTCTGGAACAATCACATCTCTTTTCCCCCTTATCAGTACATCATCGCTAAGTGATAAACAGAGAAACTTTGAAAAACGCTTTTGAAGGTCCTGGAAGGCAGGATGGCGTGAAAGAAGGTGAGCGTTCAGTTGGGGGTCACATGTTCATTCCGGGGGTACCGTCAAGTGCAGAGTCTTCCAACAGCACCCCTGAGTCGAGCGTGCCCCTGCACACGAGCGTACGTTGCAGCACGGCTGGCTGGCAGCAGCCCCGGCCCACCCCACGCACCCACCCCGCACCCCTTCCCGGCTGGTCAGCTGACCTGCGACGCTGCTCTCCCAGGGTCCGGGTCCTGAAGCCCCTGCAGCCCGGGAGCCGAGCAGGTGAGGAGCAGTGTGAACGCTTTTGATGTTACCAGCTCCCATTTGCCACCCAACTTTTTCCCCTTCCAAAACCTCTTAGCAAACTTCAAAGGCCTCCTTGCTTCTTGCCTTAATCCAGTGCACTGAGACCTCTAGTTCAAAGAACTTTGCTTAAACCCTCTTCTTAAAACTGCAACCCAAACTTTTTTTTTTTTTCTTTCCCTTTCCTTTCCACAAAGTAGCAATTACAGCTCCTTTGCGTGGCGATTGGGCTCGGCCGATCCGCTCCTGCTATTAATTAATCTCACAAAGGGGGCTCATTTCCTGGCATTCAAATTGACAAGAGAGCAGAGAACAGAAAACCCTTTCAAGCAGTTCCAGCTCACCGAGGGGAAGAGGTATCAGAGCGGAGAGCCCCACAGTATTTGAGGTGGAGGGCACATTTGATACTCCCTGTACATTCTGCTGATTGAATGATTTTTGTTCACGGAGAGCTCTTTGCTAATCTTCTACCTGCAAAGGCTTACGCGGAAGGCAGTGCGGCACGAATGTAGCTAAATTTTGACAGAGAAGATTTACAGGAGCTGCTTTCCCATCTCAGCCTTAGCGAATGCATCTTCTCGAGCATCACACTTCACTTTAAACAGAAAAGTGTTCACTTTCCTCCCACGGAAAAGCCCTTGGAAGAGGAGGAGATGAAGAGAGAGGCAAGAAAGCAACATAACAGACAAGAGATTAAAGCTTTTTATTCAGTATCTCTTTCGTATTCAAATTGTACTAAGGGCTCCGTGAAAGTTAGAAGGGAGCTTGTTCAGGAGGGCTTCTAAAGTGTGTACATGGATTTCATGGGAATAGAAAAGAAGCCACAGCCTGGGTAATGAAAGAAAGATAAGATGTCCTATATAAAACAACTCAAGAGTGGTTCAATTACTTCAGCAAACCATCAAGGCAAGCTTTGAAGATTTGAGAAAACACTGTTAAAATTTAACAAAAAACTCATGTTGCAGGTTTTGTACCAATAAATGTTTGTGTACTCTGTGAATTGCTTAAGCTATATTCCCCCTACATGAATATTGTTTACTAAACCAGTGCATTTTGCCGGTGCCAGCTGTAGAAAAGGAAGGTCCTCTATTAAAAAAAAAAAAAAAGAAGAAGAAAAGAAATAAAAGGCAAGGTAGAAAGAAAGAAATTACTCTGAATCATTTGTAGTCAGAGCTTAAAAAAAACCAGGTGTCTTTGATTAAAAGAAAATACGTTTGTGAATCAGAGGGCCCTCTCTGCAGTTTTAGTTAACATTGGGCAGTTGTGTTTTGACACAGATTTAATGCATACAGTGAAACCAAATGTTGTCAGTGAAAGTCCATAATAGAGAAAGGGGGCTTTAAAAAAAAAAATACCTGCATTTGTAAGGTCAAAAATACTTTTGAGAAACTAAAGCCAAAGGCCTCTGTTTGTGTATACAAGAGAATAAATAGCCTCAAATATTGTGCAGAGAAAAAGCCGAACTGTTATGGTCTCCAAAATTTTTCAAACTCAATTCACGCTAAGCAGGACATTCTCATCCAATTTGGAGTAGAGATGGCTCCTTTAAGCAGAAGACAGGTACGTCTTCAAAAATATCCCCTTCCTTTTGTTAGAATGGACAGTTGTCTCATTTGATATTCAGCCCCACTGAGATCTTATCTATCGTGTGATACTGAACCAACCTTGGACCTTTTTAGGATTTTATTCTTTCTTTCTTTTTTTTCCTGGTGGCTTCTTTTTCCTGTGCATATATTAACCGTTCTTTATATCTCCAATCGGAAATGCAATAAAACTTCAGTTCGTGGAAAATTCTTTTTAAAGAATTTTCAAAAAGCCTGTTAAAGGGCTTAAAAAGTGAATAATGTACCCCCTCCTTAAAGTTTTGCCTGAAAACTATAGTAAAAATAAGTTTGAATGCCAATACTCATGTGAAGTTCAAAGAGATTCATACAGAAATTTCGATTTTTTTGATCAAAGGTATTTTTTTAAGTGAACTAAAAATTATCTCATAGCACCTATGAAATATTTTCGGTTCGAATAGGGCAGGAATTCTGACTTGGGTCAAATGCAACAAATCTTGTGTGCAATTGAAGTCAATGTTATAGAATTGGATGTATTGCTCGAGTTCATGCATTATGGGTATGAACAAATTCAAGATTTATGCTGTGCACAATGGGATTAATTTTTCGAAATCTTACTCAATGGAAAAAAAAATCTTACCCAGTGTCTAGAAAAGTGACCTACATTTAGTTTTAGGTCTTTAACGAAGAAAAAGGACCTTTTGCAAAAGCACAGCCAAATAGGGCACTGTTAAGTTAAAAGAGAAAGGTAGAAAATTCAATTTAAGAAGAAAAACAGTAGCTTTATGATAAAGAGACCCTTGAGTAATTAGAAACCTTAGAAACCAGGAAGTCCTTCTAGCCCATGACCCCAGCCCAGTGCCACATAGTATTGGAGTCATTGGAGTGGCGTGGCAACAGGTGGTGGTCTGCAGGTGGCAGGGGCACACAGGTCCTCCCCACCGATCTCAGGGCTTGTTACTCTGTGGTTGGACAGTGGCTTCACTATTGAAATTGTATGTTTCTCCCAGCAGAAACCTTAGCCTTCCCAAGTACTCAGAGCCACGTTTGGAGCATGGCTTTGAAGACAGATAGAACAGATGCGGGAGGGGGTGGGCAGCAGACAGGAACACTTAGTGCCTCATGTTCTTGAGACTATTTTCTGGACAGTGAGTGGTACATGCTTCACAAGGGCCCAGTCTTCAATGCCCCAGAAGTGTGTTACTGGGCTCATGAAGGGAGGTATGGTAAAGTAAGAGTTCCAGAAACAGAGACAGAAAGGTAGAAAAGAGAGACACAGAACTCAAAAAAGAAACAGAAGGAATTCCAAGATTCTTTTTTCCCTTCCTTTTTATCCCTTTAGTGACTCTTGGCCACTTCTCCAAGACAGGAGACCCCGTATCATTTCCTTTGTCAGCCCTGATCTTGACATCAACCATGGTTCATAGGAGGGCACAGAAGGTTTGTCAAAAAAAAAAAAATTTAAGCCGCTCTCCATAAAGATTATACTCACAGGGTTGAAATACACACTTTTTGATAATAATAATTATACATGAAAAATATTTCAGAAAAAAATTGGATGCAGGGTGTTTTATTTTTCTATCATCATCATATTTGTAAACCCAATGATTTTTAAGTATGAAGCCTTCCTTGCAGCCTTACTAGACCAACAGCAGAGATGAATTACTGTGGGTACAGGTTGTGAATGCATTCACGACATCCGAGCTTAAGTATTGCGCTGCATTTGCCAGTCTCCATAATCAATATTAAATGCTGTGTGATAAAATATACTGCAATACTCAGTATCCAATATAGACAGGACTAAACGAAAGAAATGGCTGGGCGGAACCCAGACCTCCAGTAGCCATGGAAGAAAATAATCAAAAAGTAACTTGAGAAGATAGGGTAATATATTTTCCCTCAGAGAAATCAAGCTTTAATTAGATTGTACAATGAATTAAGGAATTCGCAGAATCTTGTGTGCAACAATAAAATAAAATCAGGTTTAAATATTACTTATCATAGGCCCATCTTTTTGCTGATACATTTAGAGAAAAAACCCAGGCTTATAGTGCATGAATGATAGCACTCCCAGGGGCACCTCTGACCTTGAATTCTCAGAAGTTATTTTCCCTTGCTAAGAAACATGACGATCTCTTTCTTTTTGTACTACCTTTTTTTTTTTCCTAAATCCTCATTATCTCTCTTTTTCTATTTCTCCGTGTCTGATTCCATCTCTGTGTTGGTCTTGGTCTCTTTCTGCCTTTCTCATTGTCTCTGCTTCTGTCAATTTCTCTCTCTCTCTCTCTCTCTCTCTCTCTCACACACACACACACACACACACACACACACACACACTACTATGTGAGGATAGAAACTGCAGTAAAGGTATTTTTGCCCATTAAATTATTTTAATTTTCCTCTTGGTTATACTTAATTGTACCCATATCTGTCTGCATATTATTAATAGAACCAAAAGAGCAGTAATATGTAATATTTCAAAGATAGGGCATTTCCCCACAAATATGGAAGGATTCAGATCTGAGAGGGCTTTATCCTATCACTGAATAAATGATATCCTGAGTCATTTTTTAAATTTTTTTAAGGAATTTTATTTATTTTAGAGAGAGAAAGAGCACTAGTGGGAGGGGCAGAGGGAGAAGGAGAGAGAATCTCAAGCAGACTCCCTGCTGTCCACAGAACCAGACATGGGGCTCTATCCCACGATCCCATGATCCCACGATCATTACCTGAGCTGAAAAAACAAAGTCAGATACTTAACCGACTACACCACCCAGGCCCCCTATTCTGAGGCATTTTAAAAGGTAATATCTAACTTCATTGTTTATGAGAAGTGTATTTTAAGAACTAAAGTGATCTAGACTCTGACCATTGGATATTTAGAATACAATATGCCTTTTTGCAAAGTACAGATATGTGTAAATCAACAAAAAATGTAGTAGAGATTCCCAGTTATTGTTAGATGAATAGAGTTATATTATAAAGAAAAGTAAAATAGTAAAGAAAGGATTCAGGAGAAATTTTTCTCCTAAAACCAAGAATAATTAGGTTTTATTCCTTTCTTAAATAAGCAGTTAATACAGCCAAAAATTGCACAAAATTTTTCTACGTAGGTATAAAAGTAATTTCCCTGCTTCTGAGTGTGAAGTAAAGAATAAAAGCAGTACTAAGATCCCCTAATGGATACCATTAGATCATGGGTCACAGGGGTACAATCTTATTCCTGGTTAGGAAAGCCAAAGTTTTTAAAAGTGAGAATCATAATGGTCAAGTTTGTTAAAACAAGACTCAGTTTGAAGGATTCCTAATACCTCCAGGAATTACAAAAGAGGTTTCCTCAAGGGAACCTAAGCCCTTCACAATTGTTAAAAGAACATAATAGATTCTACAGCAAATGTCTTGGAGCTTTTATGTTCAATTTATTGATGAATCTTGATCCACCTTGATTACATCTTTATAAGCTTGGAGTGAATTCTTTTTTATTGGGAAGTCTTGCTGAAAATCCTCTAAAACACAGGTTGACATATCTCCTAATATGAAGGGACATTTGTCCTTTCTATTGTTAACCTGAAGATAGGGCCAGAAGTAAAATTTTCTTGTTGAAATGCAGTCACGGTGTAAGGGTCATTAGGAAAGTAAAGTCAAGCCTGAATGAGCATCTGCAACCAAAGGTACTAAAAGCCCTGTCCGGGTACCACTCCCTCTAGAATGTGAGCATCGTGTAGGCAAAGGGTCCATCTTCTCCCCTCAGATTTCCCAGAGCATAGAACACCTACACTTAGCAAATGCTCAATAATTATTTGATGTGTAAAGTCTAAAGATAGATTTTTCTGTTTTGGCTTATGTGACTGGATTTGTCAAGTGAAGCCAACATGGTTTATTTTATCTTCTTTCCAGGTGGCTTCACTAGCTAGAATGATTTAAGTAATGCCTTCAAGGAGATTCCATTTTAGGAAGTAACAGGAATAACTCAATTATTCCTTATCCTCTCATTTGGCTGTGGAGGCCCATCATGGCTACAGCATTCTTCTTGCTGAGGATATGGTGTTCTGACAGAGTTGCTTTAAACCTAAGAGATTCTGGAGCCTCACTTCAAATCATAGTTCTTTCTGCCTTATAGTTAACTCACAAAATGATCAACATTTGAAGTGAGGTGAATAGAAGCACACGGTACTTCTCATACCTATGATACTACAGAGAGAAATTTCTTATCCCACTTTTATGTAGAAGGGCAAGTTAACACCAACTTCCTGAAACAATTGTCATCTTCAGCACAGGCACACACGGGGACAATATTGGTGAATCTAGACCTACCTTGAGATTTGGCATGGGTGGGTCATTTGAACACCCAAACAACTATTCTCAAAAATCTGATTTTCCAGTAAGGCAGGAGAATAACTGAGCCTAGAAATCTATGTCAGATCTCTCAACATATCGTTATCACATATGAGAATAATGTTTTAGTGCACAGATATCCCGACATGTGCTTAGGCCTCTTCCATTTGCACTAGAATTGTGGAAGAATAACTAAGGAAAATATTAAATTAAAAAAAAAATTGAACACCCTTACAAAGGTTTTCTGTAGATTAAGATTAATTCAATAATATAAAGTAAAAAATGACACCTTTATTTTTTTTTTAAAGATTTTATTTATTTTGGTGGGGGTGGGTGGCAGAGAGAGAAGGAGAGAATCTCAAGTAGACTCCACACTGAATACAGAGCCTGGGTGTAGATTTAATCCCACAGCCCTGAGCCAAAATCAATAGTTTGATATTTAACCGACTGAGCCACCTAAGTGCCCTGAAAATGACACCTTTTGAAGGATTTCTTGCCATGATTTCTTAGAACGAAGCAAAAAGTTTGCTTGAAAGACTATTTATTGTGTGTCATTATAGTATAGGCAGAGACACAGCTTTTATAGACAGTCCTTTGCGTTTAAAACCAAGAAGACTTACTATAATCAGAATGATTAGGGTCATATTACCAATACCAATAAATCATTTTTTAATATATCAAATTTAATTCCTCTGAATGTTTTAAAGGTTTCTTAACTGACCAAATTTGTTATACTTTTGACATTTTGGAAACTGCAGAACACATTTTAATTAACCCTTTATAACAAAATCCTTATTCAACACAGACCTCATATTATCATTGCCTGTTTCACAAGCAATAGTGGCAAATTATGAAATGAGAATTTTTCAAATGAAAGTTTTTGTACAATTTCAACCATCATTTTAAAAAGAGAAATCTGCATGGACCAATGTTCAGTTTCCACATTGTTATAGATCTGGTTCAGCAAAAGTGAACTCAAAAGTTTAAAAGGGGGAGTATTTCAAAGTGCTTACAAAAGACAACCGGGAAGGAAACGAAATATTTAGTTCCTCAATACATTAATAAAAAGTATCACTCAGAAACCCTTCTTCATCCTCGTTCCTTTCAGCTAGAGACAAAGGGAAATTTTTTTTTTCCCTACTGTCACAACTGTGTGCTGTCGGTTTAAAGTGTGGGGTGTGGTGATCTGAGGGCCTTTGGCTTTTCATTTGTTACTATATGATTTCTTTCCTCTTCTATAAAACTTCACATCAGTGCAAAGTCCTCGGCTCCTCTTTTGACAATTTTAAAAATCATATATGGATTGAAACGTTACTCGAATTCCAGAATAGGCATTGACACTTAATTAAGTTCAATTTAACAGTGACTCTGCGATTGTGTTTGCTGGTTAAAAGATGTCAAAAACTGGTTTTAAAAGGTATTGCTGACTTTAATGGTATGATTTATTACTTGAGAAACATGTTTCTATTATATATATATATATTGGGAAAAAAATGGCTGCTGCTTCACAATATTATGATTTACAGAGATAGTATAATTCCAACATAAACATATATAGGTTCCTTAACTTGGTAAAGCACAGTTTTATTTTTTGGAAATTTCCCATTCTCCCCCCCCCCCCTTTTTTTTTAATTGGAATTCAATGGAAAGGTCAGGCCTGGTGATATAAATTTGGAAGTTGTAATTTAAGGTCATTCAAGTGGACAAGGTTATCAAAGGTCAGAAAGTAAAGACTGAGAGAGTAGAGTCAACTGAAAGGAAGCCTGGGGCAGCGCCTTCATTTTGAGGTCAAGCTGAGATGGTAATGACCAAAGAAGACTGAGAAAGAGCAATCACTAAGGTAGACAGGAAAACCAAGATGGCAGCCTGGATAGCAAGAGAAGACTATCTCAAGAAAGAGAGGTTGTATTTTCCAAAGATGACCAACATGATATCTCCCATTCCATAAGCTTTTATTATAATGTGACCTTGCCACTTCCTCACTGAGAAGTGGGATATATAAAAGATACATCTATAATTGATGTATATATTTGATATATATGAAACTTTTTAAATGATATCTTCTTGAAATTTGACATCATCATCATCACAATTTTATTAAAATATTTATACATAGATAATTAAAAAGCATACTGCCTTAAGTATATTAGGGATCCCAAAACTCTTTATGCAAGAAGGCAAAGCACTTTTCAAGATAATTAATTTTGGAGTTTACTTGTATTATTTTTACATTTCAATAAGTTGCATATTATTATGAGATCAGCAAAGTACGCAGATGGAATTGCATTTGAACATTGTTGAGCATGGAATACTGTGCATTTTTCCAATGGACTCCAATTATGGAAACACCTGCACTGTATAAATTTGTGCTGACCCACTGTGAAATTATGTTGTGTTCAATAGGCCTTAAAATTTCTCATTTCTCACCTGTGGGTAAGATGTTCTACTTACTATCAACTGTAGTATGACATATTTGTATGAAGATAAACCATAGTAAGCTATTTAAAATATTCCGTATTATTCTTCCCACAATATATGTCCTTACTTAAATGTGTTCTTACTAATGGCATTCTTTAGATCTAACATAAAACCATGCCAAAATGTGTAAAGAGACATATTTCCATTTGCATAGTCTTAGAAATTACAGCCCATTATTTAGAAATAGTCAGAGGTTAAATGTCAAGCAGTTCAAAATACTTCAGTTACTTTTGCTTCACATTTCTCTTCAAGAGAGGAAAAACATGTGGTGTCAAAGCAACTAACAAGGGCTAAGTGAATAAGTGAATGCAACAAAAAGCTGGTGTAAATATAATCCATTATTTGATATTTTATCTTCACTATGAAAATACTGAGCATGAGTACATTTGAGATCATGACGATGATAAACTGAACTTTTCAGTTTTTATCCTGATGTTTGGAAGTAGGTTGTTACATTCAGATTTTTTAGATTGTGTAAGATGTAATTTGCAGTTTCATTATTAAAGTTTAAAGAGATTTTCTTCAATTTTAATATGAAAATCTATACCAGTGACATGTAAAACATGTAAAACAGCCCTGCCATGGGAAGACAAGATGAGAGGTTTTATTAGTGGCAAATGCACCAAATGTATGTGTACCAAAAATCTCTGTTGTGTGTCTCTCATCTTTAATCCTTAATCACTTCCAGAAACACATTCTATTGGCTCTAGTTTCCCATGTCAAGTAAAAGAGTATTCTGGAAAGAGAAATCATTGGTTAAAATGAGGTTTCCTACTTGGGTTTGGTTTAGAAATGGAATAATAATTTCTGATCTCATTTTATACTTCTTTTCTCCAAATTGGGGTTGTTTCTGGATCTTATGCACCTGCAGAAAGTAAACCATATGCTGTACTCAGTGAGGTCGTTCAGACCATGCGCAGCTACTTGTTACGACAGGCATAAATCAGGGTGAAACTCACAGACTATAACTTATATTCAATTTATTACTATAGACACATTTATTGGGATAGAATTTTTACAGTCTCATAATATTCTGAGAAGCTCACCATAAACTATTAACGAGAGAGGAACACTATTAATAATGAACATCCCAGAGCAGTTATTTTCTGAAAGTTTTTGACCCTGAGAATAAAATTAGTTAAGATGGGTTTGGGATAATAAACATATACCCTTAATCTGCTGAAATACCTGAAAAGAAATGTATCAACATGATATCATCATTTCAGAAATATAAATTGCATTAAGAATTTTGTAAATGGTGAAGGCTTTTAATTATTGATACCTTTCTGTTATGTTATACAATATTTATTCTCATTCCCATTTTGAACATGTTAAACCGTTCCTAATCTTCTGCCATCAATCTGGAGTGTTTTGATATTTTACAAAATGTGTTTGGGTTTTTTTGTTTTAAATCTTTATTTAAATTCTAGTTAGTTAACATATTAGGTAATATTAGTCTCAGGAGTAGAACTCAGTGATTCGTCACTTACATATCATACCCAGTGCCCATCACAAGTGCCCTCCTAAATCCCCATCACCTATCTAGCCTGTCCCCTGCAAAATTTTATTAATTCATTTCACTTAATTTAGGTCACTGGTTTAAATGATTTTTAAAGTGTCAACTTTTAATTGATATTTTTTTTCGGTAGTATTTTTTAAAAATATTGACCACATCAGTTAAGTGTATTATCACTGGTCTCACATGGTATTGCAACCTTAATAAAAGTGACTTAATTAACTTGTCAGCCTTTATCAACTGCTGAATAAATAGATAAGCCCCATTTCAGTGGCTGGCTTTCTTTTTTTCTTTTTCATCTCGCTTTATGCTGATTCTGGTGCCGAAAATACACTTATCTTTATAGGCCTCTTCATTGATCCATCACCAAAGAACCCAGCTAACATCTCCTTTCTTCATGCAGTAAGACTGTGTCAGTGCAGGGACATCCATGCACACACCTTGATAAAATAACATATCATGAATTTTCAGGATTTCTCTGTGGCAACATTTTAGCTTGAACCACCTGAAATTGCCAATATTTGTTTTGATGTACAAGGAATGTGTAATTTTGAGATCTACATAACTACATTTTTATACTCGTTTTTGTTTATAATTAAGCAAGAGAAAAAAAATCTTACTCTGTTTTCCCAGAGCCAAAACAATTCTCCAGATGCCTGATGTCCAGCCAAGCAAAGTCTAAAGTAGGACATGGAGGTTCACTTAACATGACCTGCTCCATCTCTTACATTTGCATAGGTTGTCCAGCATTTTTTTTCCTTTCAAGTTTATGCAGGCAGGCATGCACACACGTGTGCCCATGCATGAACATGTACACATACACACACACACATTTCATAACAATAGGATCAGGTGAAGAACATGTCTAAATGACTCAATTGACTGGTACTGAAAAAGACTCTGAAGGTAAATGAAACTACCAGAGGCAATCAGTAGTTGGAGACAAGCAGCAGGAAACTGGGGCAGAGGTGCGAGCATCCAAGAAATCCTCCATATCCTAAAGTGATACACTGGAAACAAAAAGACCTTTGGGAGTCAACACAGGACTTTTCCAGGACTCTTTCCACCCCTTGCTGTTGCTTTCCTAAGCTAGGATGGTTGATGCTTTATATATTCGTTTCCTCATACTGCTGTAACAAATCACCTGAAACTAAGGGACTTAACAGAAACTTATTCTCTTGCAGTTCTAGAGGTCAGAAATCTGAAATGGATCTCACTGGGCCAACAGCAAGGTGTTGGCAGAGCTGTGTTCCTCCGGAGGCTCTAGGGGAGAATGCATTTTTTTGTTTTTTTTCAGTTTCCTCACTTTTCTTGGCATGTGGCTCCTTGCACATCAAAACCCACAATCAGCTCTCTCCCTGATTTATTCCTTCGTTCCCCTCTTGCATCTATAAGGGCACTCATGATTACTTTGGGTCCACCCACATAGTCCAGCATAACCTCTTCAAGTTCAGCTGATTAGCAATCTCAATTCCATCTGCAGCCTTATTTCCTATTACCTAGCATATCCACAAGCTCTGGGGATGAGAATGTAGATCACTTTAATGGACTATTATTCGGGATATCACAGCTCATGTATGGATTAGGTCAGACCACCCAATGGCTCGAAACATTACATAACCCTTTGCTTGCTTTCTCCAGCAGTCTCTTAAAATCTCAAGTCGGGTCATCTGATTCCTCTGCTCAGAATCCTCCAATGGTTTCCAGTTTCTCTCTGAGATAATAACAAATTACGTAAAATGGACTTTGAAGTTCTTTAGGATTTGTTCCCCAGTTAATGCTCTGTCTCCTAGCACTCTCATTTTTCCTTCCACTGTGCTAGCCTTACTGGACTCCTTGCTGTTTCTCAACACACCAGAAACCTTCTTGCCTTAGGGCTTTTGCACTTGCTGTTTTCTCTGCCTGAACCACACCTTCCCCTGAATCTTACACAGTGGTCTCACTCAATCCTTTACACAAATGCTGACATCCCTGTGAGACCTTCCATGCTAGCCACCCTAACTAACATGGCAGTAGCCTGCCCTCATGGTTTCCTGCCATGCTTCTGTTTTTCATGACACTCATCAGTGTGCCACCTTTTACTCATTTACCTTCTTTAATATCTGCCTTTGCCCATTGGAATGTTAACTCCACAAGGGCAGAGACTGTTGTCTCTTTTGTTCACAGTTGTGTATATTTCCTACACCTTGAATAACAGATACTCACTAGACATTTATTTAAGTCTTGTCCTGTGCATGTGCCTCTTAGAGGTCTTCTGGTATGTTTAAATTCAATATGTATGCAAGATAATCTCCATAACCCCTGCATATTGAAATTTATATCTAATTATCTGTATACTGTAAATAGCAGTGCCAAAAATTAAATGTTCGGCAATCTCATTCATAATTGTTTATTGAGAATTACCAAGTCAGGCATTATATTTTGTATACTCTGCCTCAGTTAACCCTATTTTTGAAATTACCATGTATAATGGCATTTACACATGCTAAGTTTAAGTATTGCTTTGGGAAATGCCGCCTTACATACAAGTTTGTGTATTTGTGTATGTGTATATCTAAGAGAGAGAGAGAGAGAGAGAGAGAGGCAGAGACAGAGAGATTGTGTTTGAGCTCTATGTTTATTTCTCACTGCATGAGTTGCCCAAATTGTGAGACTCTGCTGGAGAGGAAGGGCAAATATGGAGCGATACAAAAGGGAATAGAGAGGAAATCATGTGATGGGCTTAACATGAACAGAGTTCCTATAGAAAAGATATAAAAGGTATTAAAAGCTGGATATCATTTTTTCAATTAAGCAAAATTATCTCTTTTAGCAAGAGCATGTTTCAGTGTGTAAGCACTATAATGCTTTCCTCTAATTAGTAACTAATCACATTAGTGCTATAATTTTTATTGGAAAACTATCAGTGATCATATAACCATGGAAAACATCAGAAACATCTGATCATATGTGAGTTATTCAGCTTTAAAATAATTGTCAATAAAACTAACCTTTAAAGTTCTGTCATTATGGTTTCTTTAACTATACTCATGGAATGGCCTTTTTTTTTTTACATAAAATCTGGGTCTTCGAACATAAGAGATTGACAACATTTCTCAATATTTCTCAAATCTATGCAGAAACTCATAAAATATTCAAACACTAGGTCAAGTAGCTTTTTTTTCTAGCCCCAATAAAGTAAAGTAGGTATTGATGTATGCATATGATCGTACTATAACTGGAATATGCCCAATTTTCCTCTCAGTGTAGAAATAGCATTCTCTAATACAGAAATTTGACTGATGCACTGCCAAATTGTTGTAGAGCATGGCTTTTATTTTGTCAAATTATTGGTAGAATTAACAATATTTTTGATATATAGTGCAACTATTGTTTTTCATTATATTGTCCATTGTATCATTTTCAGTCTGACATCGGGGTAGAGATTTATTTTGAGGTAATTTGTAGTTGTTGAGTTGAACTGCTAATGAAAGTGCCAAGAGGGGGCAGCCTGGGTAGCTCAGCGGTTTAGTGCCGCCTTCAGCCCAGGGTCTGATCCTGGAGACCCGGGTTCGAGTCCCATGTTAGGCTCCCTGCATGGAGCCTGCTTCTCCCTCTTGCATGTCTCTGTGCCTCTCTCTCTCTCTGTCTGTGTCTTTCATGAATAAATAAATAAACAAATCTTTAAAACAGAAAGAAAGAAAGTACCAAGAGGGGCACATAGGTGGCTTAGTCAGTTAAGTGTCTACTTTTAGCTCAGGTCAAGATCTTAGGATCCTGGGATCGAGCCCTGCATTGTACTCCATACTCAGGCAAGGAGACTGCTTCTCCCTCTCCCTCTCCCTCTGCCCCCTTCCCCCTGCTTGTGCTCTCTCTCACTCTCTCAGATAAATACATAAATACAATCTTTTAAAAAAGAAAGTACCAAGAAAATAATTATGTGAGCTTGAAGCCCTAGAGTAGTCAATCTGCTAGTCAATCAACAATCAACTGAGCCCAGTCTTCCAGGCAGAATATCTTCCAAACTGAGATTCATGTCTCACTTAAACCGAGTTAGGTTCCCTCAAGGAACTTCAGTTTCATTGGAGTAAAGGAAGACAACACAATAAAAAGTTAATCAATAAACATGACAATCAACAATATAATAAATTCTACTGATGAGAAAGGCAGAGTAAATGCTGGAAAATGCCTGGAGCAGCAAGGGCTATATTGATGAAGAAAGGCCTCTGTGAAAGATGGGCATTTGTGCTAAATTTCAGAAGTAGATTTTATCAAACACTTGTGTCATTAGAAGGAAGAGGAACATCATGAGTGGATATCTGGAAATCTACCACAAGCAATGGGACAAGGTGGAGCCCTCAAGGAACAACAGTCCAAGGTTGGTGAGGATGTTTCAGCTGAATGTTTCAAATTCAACATGGAGATTATGTACATGGAATTGTTCCCTTGTTCTACTCCCAAAGGACTTTGCATCTCTGTCATAGCCATTGGACTCGTTAGCATTGAGCAATTTTACCTATACTTCTGTCTCTTCAACTAGAACTGAAATCCTGGAGGAACTCTGCTCTGTCATGCTCCCCAGTGTGCGGTGGGAATATTTTCTACTAAGTGTTGACACTCACAAGTATTCTTTTAATGTAAAAATTATCTCAGTCTTTTAGAAGGTCTTAAGTTCCTGAGTTATGGACTTGGAATCTGTTGTATGCTAATCAGGTTTGATGAAACAAGAAAACAAGACTGAAGGTAAGATAGCATGTGATAGGTAAACCACCAGAAGTATCTTTTACAGTGTAGAATCATGGATCTTGTACTTTAAATGATTTTATATATGGTAACTACACAGAGGAGCACACATTTTCTTAGCATTCTATGTTCAAAACCAGAAGCACTTGGAAAATCTGCCACAGACTTTATTTTTTAGATTTCCCGTTTGAGCACACCACAATGGATAAAGGAGGAGCAAGCAGTCTGACATGCTATTTATCCAGCTATAAAATTATCATAATTAGAGAAAGTGAGATATTTTGGTATTTAAAAGAGCTTATTAGTTCTTTGAATAATATTTATAAACAAATATTTGCATTTAAAATATATATAATTATATGAAGCATAATCGAAGAAACTAGTTTTAGGGTTGTAAATTAATGGTTATTTATAGTTGCCATGAAATTGATAGGGATTTTAGATATTAAGAAAGGTGTCTGTTTATAGATGAATCATATTTACTCCCTTGGGGGCACTAGAAGTGTTTAAGGATTCTCGCAGATGTTCCAAGATCAATTTATATACCGTGTGAAGAACTGGTGACATATATATGAACTATATGGAAGGTGAATTCATTTTTTTTACCTCAAAAATGAATCAGTGAACAATACAGCAAATAGGAAAAGGGATATTCTTTATTTGCATATCACAATCCAGCTGTGAATATACAACATTGATGAATATCTGTCATGGCTGAATTTTGTATATTAATAAAGATGCTGTCCATCACAAACCTACAAAACCTTGCTATTAAAACAAACAATAAGTTCTGTAAAGATTTTCAGAATTACATGTTACAGAATTTTCTTGTAATTGTACACCTGATTTTTAAAAGGAACATACTTTACTTTAGGGCAGTTTTAAGATTACAGAAAAATTGAGCAGAAAGGATAGATTTCCCATAACCCCCCTCTCCATCTTGCACATGATTTCCCCTATTATTACATCTTGGATTGAGGTGGAACATTTGCTACAATTGATGAATCAATATTGATATATTGTTATTAATTAAAGTACATAGTTTATATTAGAGTTCACTCTGTATTGTACAACACTATGAATTTTTGCAAATGCATAATATCGTGTACCTATTACTATTATCATATCAATAATTTCACTGAACTAAAACTCTCCTGTGCTCAATCTATTCATTCTTCCTCCCCTCTCTGAATCCAATCTTTTTACTGTGTCTGTATTTTTTCTTTTTCCAGAAAGGTATTTACTTAAAATCATGCAGTTTGGCTTTTTTATTTTTTTTAAATCCAAGTAATGTGCATTTACTTACATATCTTTTTCTGGCTTGATATTTTTATTGCTGGTGATATTTTTTATTGCTGGTGATATTGCTGGTGATATGTATGGGCATACCATAGTGTGTTTTCCCTGTTCACCCACTGAAGGGCAGCTTGGTTGCTTACTGTATTTGACATTTCTGAATAAAGCTGTTGTAAACATTCGTATCCAGGTTTATGTGTGGACATAAGTTTTTAATTCTTTTGGATAAATATCAAGGTGTGTGATTTCTGGATTGGATGATAAGACTATATTTAGCTTTGTAAAAAAAACTGCTGAACTATCTTCCTCTTCCCAAATGACTACCATTTTGCATTGCCGTTGGCAGTGAATACAAAGATCCTGTTGCTCCACATACTTGCCAGCATTTGAATCTGCACCAGCTCTAGATTTGGAGATTATGATAGATGATCTAGCTGTGTAGTCCTGTCTTATTGCTATTTATTTCACAATTCCCTAATGACATGCAATGTTGAGCATCCATTCATATACTTATTCGCCATCTGTATATCTTTGTGAGGTATCCATATATTTTCCCACTTTTAAATTGGGTTGTTTTCTAATTGTTTAGTTTTGAGGGTTCTTTGTATATTTAGGATACAAGCCCTTTATCTAATGTGTATTATAAATACTTTCTCCCACTATGTGGCTTGTCCTTTTATTTCCTTATGAGTTGCTTTTGTAGCACAGAATTTTTTAATGTCAATAACATCAAAATTATTAAATTTCTTCTTCATGGATTATGCTTCTTGTGTTGTGTCTAAATAGTCATTAATAAATCCAGGGTTACTAGATTGTATCATATGTTATCTTATAGAAATTGTAACCTTTTCATTATACAGGTAGGTCTATGATCCATTTTGAATTAAGTCTTGCAGGGATCCCAGGGTGGCGCAGCGGTTTAGTGCCTGCCTTTGGCCCAGGGCGCGATCCTGGAGACCCAGGATCGAATCCCACGTCGGGCTCCCGGTGCATGGAGCCTGCTTCTCCCTCTGCCTCTCTCTTTCTCTCTGTGTGACTATCATAAATAAATAAAAATTAAAAAAAATAAAAATATTGAATTAAGTCTTGCAAAAGGATGTAAAATCTGCATCTTTTGGAGTGTGGATATCTAGGTGTTCCAGCACTAATTACTGAAAAGAAGATTTATTCCTTATGAAAATTACTTTTATTTCAGTGTCAAAGATCATTTTATTATATTTGTGTGTGCCTATTCGGGGCTCTCCATTGGTCCATTGGTCTATTTGTCTGTTGTGTTGCCAAGACGTCACTATCATGCTTATTGTAGCCTTATAGTGATTCCTGACTTCAGAGAGTGTCATTCTTTTAACTTTGTTCTTCTTCCTCTTCAATATTGAGTTGACTATTTTCAGTCTTTTGCCTTTTCATATAAACTTTAGAAATTACTTGGTTGCCATCCACAAAATAACTCCCTGCCATTTTCACTGGGATTGTATTGAATCTACAGATCAAGTTGGGAAGAATTGACAACAATATTAATTCTTCTCATCCGAGAACAGGGAATATCCATTTATTTAGATATCTTTGATTGGTTGCCAGAAGACCATATCAGACAGGAAACTGGAAATCCCTCTATTTCTAAGTTTTAGTATTTCTATTCTCATGAGACATCATATTGTAATTCCATGAATACAATATCTGTGAAAACTTGTAAGTCTGTTATAAAACCATGTGTACTCCAGCAAGAGGAAGTAGAGAGCTGAGGAAATGATTGTGAAGATGCGAACCATGTAATCCTAAATAAGTAAATATATATATATATATATATATATATATATATATATATATATAGAGAGAGAGAGAGAGAGAGAGAGAGAGAGAGAGAACCAAGTATGTATTCTAAGGACCTCAGAAGAATATATTGCATGTCTTTCTGTGACTTCTTGACTTATATAAAAAGAATACAGAGACTTTAAATAGTTCACTGCTTGGACAATCACTACCACATACATGTGAAGGATCAAAGAAAAACAATGGCCTTGATCCTGAATTTGATTGAGTTTACTCACATGAGGAAGGTGTAGAAGTTAAAATATTTCTCATCCAAGTCTCTTTGAGCATTATCTGATGCAAAAGAGAAATAAAGAAGATTGCCAAGTTCAGGACACCAATAAAATTTTTACAGTGACCTTTTTTTCTGTCTAATAAGCAGTAGAAGGGAAGATGTTTCTCAGGTGCCATGGACTTACATGAAAAATTCTTCTAGAGGACCACATCTGCCACTTCAGAAGATCTAGGAGAGAAGAAAACAAACTCTCCCACAGATCCAACTACATGTATTGGTGAAACCAATCAAATATGAAAGGAGACTAACCCAAGCTCACGTTAAACATCTTTTTGGATGAACAGGTCACTCTGTTGACATGACCTTTAAAGCTGGGGAGAGCATTACCAGTCACATGATCGATAAGGAAAACATCCATATTGTACAAACTAATGCTCTGTAGTACATACCAAAATGCTTAATTATCTTATTTTTAAAATCAGTTTGTTTTCCTATTCAAGGGGATGGAAGAAGAGCTGACTGTAGTTAATCAAAATGATATGTTTTCATTTCCACAACAGAGTACATATGTTTCTAAACACCCAAATGTGTACCACAAAATATGTAGGAAATTGAGACCAATGTTTACTTATGTACAATTAATAAAAAAGTCTGGATGAAAATAAATCCCAGTATGGTGAAAAATGAGGTTGACATGAAATCTAGATGTATTGGCTAGATAAGTACAGCTGAAAAATTACACTATTACATCACTGATTGTACGTGTGTTTATAAAGTGTAAGTCACAGGTCAAATGTAAGCATTTGTTTTTATTTTGCGCAATGATCATGTCCAGTGCACTATATAAAGCCCAACTAAGTAAGATTAATGCACAATCCTGATTCAGAGTGATTAGGACTTCCTGGTGGCATTTATATATCGGCTTAAATGCATCATTATTTTTATTAGATGATTGAATCAATCATATTTGTAAATGCTAATAGTCAATGTGAGTTTAACGAAAGTCATATCGTTAAAAGGAAGGTAGATGCTTACACCTAAGATTAATATTCTCTTCCTAATCTGAATCAGAATGGTCATTGTATCCAGACTTTACTCTGTGGCTAGATGGATAAGAACTAATAAAAGGTCTAATAATAATCATATATGTATCAAATTTGCTGTTGAAGCATTTTTAATAGCAGGAATGTGGAAGTGATAGAAGAGAATAATTAAGGATATATGGGGTGATATAAAGAACCTCCCACTAGTCATCTTTCTGTTCTTGTTTCTGCATTAATCCACTGGATGACTTTGTATCAGCCATTTTAATTTTTCTCTCTCAATCTCTATTTTCTCGTCTTCGGTTGAGTTAATTGAACAAGTTTTGGGCTGGGGGGATGGCGCAGGAAAGGCAGAGGGAAAGGGAGACAGGGAATCTTAGGAAGACTCTATGTATAGTAGAGGGCTAGACACAGGGCTCAATTTCCCGACCTTTAGATCATGACCTGAGCCAAAAATCAAGAGCTGTATGTTCAACCGAATGTGCCACCCAAGCACCCCAGATGAACAAATCTTTAAGTTCTGGTCTGATTGAAAAACTAGGTGTATGAGATTGCTAAGGCATCCATCTGGACTCTCAGCTCCATGACCACATGTAGCCAGGTGATATGTGAACTACTCACAGTGGGCTTGAAATAAAATTTCTACTGTGGTTCACTGGAGACTCAGGTATTGAGTTGCCAGCACTTCCTGCCCTGGGTACTGAACACATTCATAAGTCCCAAAAATTTATTTCCAAATAGTAAATTCTTTTGAAACAGATTTAAAAGTGATTTTTTAAAGTCAGCATAGATGATGTTTTTATACATTTTTTGATATGCATGTGATCGAGTTTAATTTCATAAGACCCACTAAACAGTGAAAACCTTTATTCCCCTTGGTGGTATTATATACCCATTGCTATCAATATTTCAATCATGCCAGCGGGGCTGTGCCTTATTGGGACAGAATTCTCTAAGTGTGTTTCA
Source organism: Nyctereutes procyonoides (assembly GCF_905146905.1). NCBI lineage: Eukaryota > Metazoa > Chordata > Mammalia > Carnivora > Canidae > Nyctereutes > Nyctereutes procyonoides. The sequence goes on along the minus strand of NW_026575049.1, from coordinate 40,769,365 downwards.
CAGTCATAATAAAAATGGTAATCACTATTCACTGAACACTAGGCACGTATCAAGCACTGTTCTAAGTTTCCATAGATCAAGTCATTTAATGTTCCAAACAGACCTATGAAATGGCTATTTATTTTCCTTATCTTACTGAGGAGGAAATGCAGAGATAGAAGGGAAGGTTGACTTCCCTATGACAAATAGGGAATTGACTAAAAATACTCATCTTATAAGTGACAGAGGTAGACTTTTAAGCCATGTACTGTACACTCGTTCACTATCTCGGTCTGTATGATCTGAATGTCCTGGGTACCAACATATTTCCTGAAATTATAGGTAGATGTAAACTTTCTTCATATAAGAATACTACACTATATATACTATACTATAAGAATACTAGACCCTAAACAGCTATTGCTTTTTTGAGGTTCATTTTTTTTTTTTTTTGCAAGTCACAGTTGAAAGTCTTAGCTAAATGTAGCCAAGTGAAATATACCAGTGCTTGCCTCCTTAGAATCCATTGCAACTCTTGGTAATATTCCTGGATCATTTGACAAATGTCCTTGTACCATGATAATTACTATTAAAATGGTCGTTTGTTTGTTCTGGAGCTTCTACTATAATTAAAAGGAATCCTACATATAGCACAGAGCCTGGCACCAGTAGATACATTTGGTTATTAAACCTTATATCTCCATGATCCATTTGAGGTGTGATTGCCATGTATTATATGCCTGGAATTTTACTTCCTCCTTATGGAAATTTTCTCAAAACTGAAGGGGTTCCTTTTCTCCTGATACACATTTTGCAAATGTCAGCCATAGTTACTCACTTAGTATACTTTCTTTCTTCTATGTGGCTTTTCTTGGATTCCATCTCTCCTCAAGCTGTGTCATGGTAAAAAGAGAGATTTTTTTTTTAGACTTTCTGATAAGGGAGTGCCTGGGTGGCTCAGTAGGTTAAGTATCTCCCTTCCACTCAGATCCTGGGATCGAGGCCCACATTGTGGGGGTCCTTGCTCAGTCTGCTTCCCCCTCTCCCTCTACTGCTCCCCCTGCTTCTGCTCTCTCTCTCTCAAATAGATAAAATCTTTTTAAAAAGACTTCCTGGAATGCCTGGGTGGCTCAGTGGTTGAGCGTCTGCCTTTGGCCCAGGATGTGATCCCGGGATCAGGAATCGAGTTCTACATCTGCCTCCCTATGGGGAACCTGCTTCTCACTCTGCCTATGTCTCTGCCTCTCTCCCTGTGTGTCTCATGAATAAATAAATAAAAATCTTTAAAAAAAATAAAAACGTAAAAAAAAAAAGATTTCCTGATAAGAAGACATTGCTCAATCCAATAAATTTTTACTGAGCACCTAGAATGTTCTAAGCTTTTTCAAGTTGAGTATGACTCAGAAGCTATTTACTAGGCTCCATTTTCTATGTAGCATTAATCAATATTTTTCTTTCTTGTACTTAATTCTGGTATCCATGGTATGTGTGGGTTATAATATAATCACAGAAGCCTACCGGTGGGTGCAAAATAGTTCTAATTAATTTTTTCACTGCATGTTAACAATGGGTTTTCTGAGAGTACAGATTTTTAGTGGAAGTACACTCTAACAATCAGTAGTGAATATTGAATGATATGCAATATCTCACAGGAAATCTATAATCATAATAGTCCTATAGAAAATAAAAGATTATTTTTAGAAAATGCACTTTTTTTCTTCCTAGAAATATATTTCTCTAGTGGAGGGATGGATTCTCAGGCATCTTCAGAACTGATGGTGTCTTCTTCCTAAGGTAAGCTCTATTTTCTCAGGCTGGGAATTGTGTTTTGATATGTTTTACAGATAGTGTTCAATGTCAATATGATCACTTATGTGATCTGTGAGAAAACACACATAAGCATTCAAATACATACTGAGATAAATTAAACCTTCTGGGGAAGCAACATGAGTATGAGGAGCACTGAAGAATGAAAACATACCAAGCATTCCAATCCTTGTGGCTCTTCCAAGAGCCAAGGCCATTTTGGTATTGGATCATCCTTTAAAAAAAAATGTAGAATATTCTGGCTAACAGAGTCTTGGGAAATTTTATTGATGTCTTGGAAGCACCCTGAAAACACAAATATAAATATCCATTGCATGGCTTTCAAAATAAATAGGGTTAATAAAGCTTTTGTATAAAAAGAATTACTTTCTTACTTTGCCACTGACAATTTTGCTTTTGACCCGAAGATGATTACTGTTGGAAAAATCTTACTCAGGAGTCTTGAGAACATTGTGATGTGCTGCTTGAATTTTGGTCCTTTGTGCCTCGTCCAGCATCAATAGATTTCACATATTATGATTATTACCTTTTGCATATCAAGTAGAAGATATCTAAAAAATGTTTTAAGATAAGAGGGACTGCATACAATCATGAAGTGAATCTATTTTAATAGGAAAGCTAGTTCAAGATGAACGTGAACGTGAAGGTATATATACCTATTTATATTCCCAGATAGGAAATAGCAACAAAAAGCATTGTCTCCTGACCTTATCATTAATGGGGTGGTTCACACTCTCTCCCTCACTCAATTCTGACTAAAGACATCCTCCGCAGGCTTGACTATGTTCTCCCTCTATCTCTTCTCCTCCTCCATCTGCAGCTCTGAGCTTTGGGGATAGGATGTAGGAAGACTAATTAAGAAAAAGAAAATGTAAATGAACAGAGACTAAATGAATGGAGAGAGGCTGGAAAAGGAAAGTGTTGTGAGAGCAGCATAATTTTGTTCAGAAATAGGGTCTAGATTTTAAGAAACTGAAAGATCTTTCTTTAGATGTTCATGCTCCTTCCATTTGTATTTTTCAAAAGAAGTCAAAGAAAATTTATGAGGCTGTAGGAAGTTAAGGAAGACTATAATGTAAAAGTTCTATATTATATCCATTGATAAATTTATGTAGCTCTTTTAAATATAAACATAAGCCAGTGGCCACGGATGATCTAAATTGTACCTGGTGGCCCAATGTATTAAATGACTCATTTTCAATAAAATATCTTTGATCACTCGGTGATTGGAAACAAAAGATTAAAAGGAAAACCATTTGTGGGTCTCAGAATTTTCAAAGAATCACTGTGTCATTTGTTTGCATAAAATGTATTAATTTAGGAAAATTACAAATCATTTCTGAAAGGCCACTCAATCAAAATATGGAGAGTCATGTGCCACGAAAGACAAAAAGATCAAGTTGAATACAACACAGTTTGAAAGAGTCCAATGATCTTATTAATAATGAAAAGATGCAAAGTTGTTATCATATGAAATTTATTCTAACCTGAAATGCTGGAATTAATTTATGACAAGTTTCATTCTTACAACTTTAAAGAACACTTTAAAGCGAAGTCTTACTCTTTTTCCTCATGCTAAAGGAATGAAATCATGTTCGAATCTTGGCAACACAGCAATATGCTTATTAGCTTTCCCTTGGAATTAGGTTTCTGACGGTTTGGAAGTCTTTCTAAAGATTCTAAGGACAAGTTTCTTTTAATTGCCACACATTTTGTCATTAAATAGGATTGCAGAATACATCAATTAATGTTCCTGACGAAAAATGTATTGTATCTAATGATAATCATAATAGCTCACATTTACTGAGTGTTCATTCTGAGTCAGGCACCGTCAGGAGAAAGTGCAATGTATCAGCTCACTTACTATCCCAGCGACCATATGTTGTAGGTCCCTGGTGTGAAGCCCATTGTGCAGATGAGAAAACTGTGGCTCAAAAACAATATTTTTAGGGTGGGTAGACAATGAAAAGAAGATTATGCCCTGGATACTGAGGTCCAAAGTGGCAGAAATCACAGTGATCACAAAAAGCAATTTGTTCAATGAAATATTTAACTAGTGAGAATTTTACATGTTTTTCACTTGCTATAATGGCCTCACACCTCTCCGCCCCCACAAACTATGCATATGAGGTATCTTGATAAACACTCCAAATCAAATCACATGAACAGAATAGGTATATACCTTATCCCTGCTAACCATTTGGTTATCTGTAGCATAGACACTATTATGAGATTGTGAGATCAAGGCTCACCAAGCCTGAAAAGTGAACATCTACAGGTTACTTGCCTTTCTCACTACCCTGTGAAATGTTCCAAAATGCCCCATACAGTTTTCCCTTGTTTAAGGGGTTTTGACCTGAGTTTTTCACCACAGTGATTATGTCTGAAACACAGGTTTGTTTTCATGTTGGCTTCAAAACATTCTCATGCTCTGGATAAGAGTTCTAGCTTATGATATTCAGATGAGTTCCTGTAAAATTCCTTTATGTTACAGATAAACCGATTGGTGATAGGATTGTGATCCCTCCAGAGGCTTTAAAAGAATAGGAATGCTGAAATGTACGGACTGACAGTATTTCCTTGAAAGATGCCACAAGCACGTGAGAATACTGGAGAATCTCAACGACTGTTTGTTTCAATAAAATTGACAAATTTTTCTATAGTTTTCCATGGTTTCCCCTTACAGGAGGTGGAAAATGTGTGGCTAGAATGTAACACCATGATGGGATTACTGAAAACATCTGAACTACATAAATCTACAAAGACACTCAGAAAAGTTGCTGATTTTCTTTCATTCTAAAATATCAGCAGATGTAGACCTCCACTTTGTCATAGTGTCACATTTTAAGTGAAAAATGTCACTAATGTTTTCTTGTAAATTGAATACATTCTTTTAAAAATGCATTAAAATGAAAAATGCTTTTGCTAGAGTTTCTTTTTTTTTTGTTTTGTTTTGTTTTACTCTTAATGCTTACAATAAAAAAAGAAATATAAAGTATTAGGATTAACTTCAAAAGTGGTGTATTCTTTTCAGGACAAGGTTCCATCCTGCAGGACTTTTCTTTTAATTGCAATATAATCACTTTCACATGAAATAACCCTAAGTGAGGCCTGAGTGGATGAGTGAATACATTGGAATTCAGTTTTTTCTCTTTATTTTTGTTTGACCTTGAACAAATCACCTTGGTTTTCCTGGTTGTGAACATAAAAGAACAGTGATCCTCATTATATACCATCTTAGGCTTGTTGGGATACTTATTACAATCAAGAGGCAGAATTTCTCTGATAAGAAGCATTGGCAAGGCAAAATCTGACCCACAGCTTTGAAAAAAAGAAGGCATTTGTTGGATACTATTTTTTGTTTGTTTTTAAAAAGCTGGTTTAAAGAGGTATCTGGAGGATAAAGGATCTCTCTGAATTCTCTTAATTTTCTATAGGGTCTACCAAAGTGCCTTTAGCATACTAAGTTTCCAGTAAACACACTGGATCATTAGATTAGTAAAAGCCAGTTATTGACTGTGACTAGAAAACACAGATTCTAAATGCTCTTCAGAAATAAAATTGTACGACATTATAAATTTCAAATTACCACTCAGCCACCTACTATCATAGAGGACTTATTTTATAGTGCATGTGTCTCATACTATGCCATGTCTGAGGGAAGGAATGAACAGCAAGTTCTCAGAGTAGTATTTGACATTATCTTTTCTTTTTGACTTTATAGTATTTTTTAATTAGAAGAGTTTATATTTACAAAAAAAAATTGTGGCAAGAGTACAGAGATTCGCATAGCTCAGCAACAAACTTTCCTTTATTAGTAATACCATACACTGGTATCGTACACTTGTTGCAATTAACACACTAATATTGATACATTATCATTAACTAAAATACGCACATTATGTAGTAACAGTTTTTACTGTTTCACAGTTCTATCCAGAATACCATATTACGTTCAGTCATAACGCTTCCTTAGGCTACTCTTGGCTGTCACATTTTTCAGACTTTCCATATTTTGAGGATCTTGAGAATTCTGAGAAATACTAGTCAGGTATTTTCTAGAAAGTGCCTCCAGTAGAATCCATAAGATACACTTTTCATGGGTAGATAGATCATGGTTATTGGCTGTTGGGAGGAAGACCACAGGGATAAAGTGCCATTCTTATTACATCTTCCCAGGGTATCTGTCATCAATATGACAGATCATTGTTGATGTTAATCATGATTACCTAGCTGGGGTAGTGTTAGCTCTTCCACTGTGAAGTCACTCTTTTCCCTTTTAAAGAGATATTATGTGTAACTCACTTAAGGAGTAAGAGGTTCTGTACTACCTCCTTGAAGCTACAGTTATCTACATACCCACTTAAATTATTTAGAATTATTTTTCACAAGATGTGTATTTACTCAAATATTTATTTATATCAGTATGGACTTGTAGTTATTTCTTTTATACTTGGGTTGTAATTCAATACTATTTTATTTGCTTTCTCCTATAATTTTTTGTCAATTCCTTGGGTTCACACAAACAATAATGTCACTTGCGAACAAAGAAAGTTTATTTTTTTCCTTCCCAACCTATGTGTTTGTTATTTCCTTTTGTTTTTGCTTTGTTTTGTCTCATTGCACTAGTTAGGTATTCTAGTATCATGTCAATTAGAAGTGGGAAGAGAGGACATCTTTGCTTTGTTTCTGATCCTTGGGAGAAAGTATCCACTCTCTCACCATTAGGTATGATGCTAACTGTAGGTTTTATTAAGATGTTCTTTACCAAGTTGATAAAGTTCCCATATATTCCTTGTTTGTTAAGAGAGTTTTATCCTGAGTAGATGTTAGGTTTTGTCAAAGATTATCTGTATCTATTGATATGGTCCTTTGCTTTTTCATCTTTAGTTTCTTGGAGTTATGGATTGCACTGATTTTTGAATGTGGAATCAGCCTTGCATATTTGGATAAATCCCCCTGGGTGATGGTATAGAAGTTTTTCTAATACATTGTGAGGTTTGATTTGTTATTTTATTAATGATTTTTATATCTATATTTGATTGTTTCATCTATATTCATGAGAATTTTTACATCTATGTGCATGTGCATGTGCATTGGCTTGTAGTTTTCTTTATACATCTTTGTTGGATTCTGGAGTTAGAGTAATACTGGCTTCATACAAAGAATTAGGAAGTGTTTCCTCTACTTTTATTTTCTGGAAAATATTGTGGAGAATGGATATCAGGTCGTTCTTAAATATTTCATGGAATTTGCCAATCAAATCATTTGATCTTGTCCTTTTTTTTGAAAGTTATTAGTTTTTATTTGATTAATAGATGTCAGTGAATTCAGATGATCTCTTCTTGTGTTAGTTTGGTAGTTTGTATCTTTCAAGGAATTACTCAGTTTCATCTAAATTACAAAATTTCTGGATGTAAAGTTGTTTATATTTTTATTATTCTTTCAAGTCCATGGAATCAATAGTAGTAAGTTTTTTTTCATTTCTATTATTGGTTCATTTTTTTTTCATCTCTTTCTTTTCTTTTACTGAGTTAGCTTGGCTAGAATTTATCAATATTATAGATTTTTCAAAGAATCAGGTTGGGTATTGGTTATTTTCTCTATTGTTTTCTTGTATTCATTTTAATTAAAATCTGTTTTTTTTTTCTTATTTGTTTTCTTTTGCTTATATCAGATTTAATTTTTCTTCTTTCTCTAGCTTTCTAAGGTGGGAGCTGAGAATATTGATTTTAGAAATTTCATTTCTGAAATATTCACTCAGTTCTTTAATTTTCATGTAAGAACTGCTTTTGTTAGATCCTACAAATTTTTATCAAATAATTTTTGTTTTTGGGGTGCCTGGGTGGGTCAGTTGGATAAGTGTTGGAATCTTGATTTTTTTGGCTTCTATCACGGTCTCAAGGCTGTGGGATCAAGTCTTGAGTCCAGTTCCATGCTCAGCTCAGAGTTTGCTTGAGATTCTCTCTCCTCCTCACCTTCTGCCTCTCCCCCTACACTATAAATAAATAAATAAATAAATAAATAAATAAAATCTTTAATAATAATAATAGCTTTTGTTTTTTTCTCTTTCCTGGATGTAAAATCCTTTACTCAATATTTTCTTTCTTTGGTACCTTGAATTATTACTCCATTTTGTTTTGGAAGAAAACATTATTGACACAAGTTTAATGATAATCTAATTTTCTGTCATTTATATAATTTGTTGTTTTTGCCTAGGTTCCCAAATGTTTTTCTTTCAAATCCAGGAATTTTAGAATATATCTTAAGTTGGCGATTTTCAGGTTTATATAGTTAAATACATTATGTACTATTGCAATATGTAATTTTAATTGTTTATTAAATATTTTTATTTAAATATAGTTGGCGTACAATGTTATGTTAGTTTCAGGTGTACAATACAGTCCTTCCACAAGTCTATACATTATGCTGTACTCACCAGGAGTGTATTCTGATTGCAATTTATGATTTTTAAAATTTCTCTTTTGATACTTCTTAGGGATTCCTTGTTTAATCTCTAAATATTCAAGTATGTTCCAAATATTTTTTTTGTTATTGATTTGTAGGTCAATTTCATTGTAGTTTGAGAACATAGGTTGTAGAATTTCTCTTATTTTGAATGATATAAGCTATGTTTTGAGAACTAGAATGTGGTCTATTTTGGTAAATGTTCCACCTGAGATTGAGAACAATGTGAGTTCTTCTGTTGTTGAATGAAGCATTCTATAAATGTCAATTAGATGGCTGATGGTACTGTTTAGGTCAACTCTAGTCTGACTATGGACCTGCTTGATCTGTCAATTACTGAAAGGGGAATACTGACATCTATTTCTCCTATCAATTCTGTCAGTTTCTTCCTCTCGTATTTTGATGCTGTTGTTAGGTGCACATATGGTTAAGACTGTTATTATTATATCTTCTTAGAAAATTAATTGTTTTATCACCATGTAATAGCCCTCTTTCCCCATGATGATTTTCCTCGTTCTGAAGTCACGTTTGCCTTAAGATAGCTATCATCTTTTCATTAGTGTTAGTGTGAAATATCTATCTCCATCCCTTTTAATTAACCTGTGTCTTTAAAAAAAATTATTTGACAGAGAGAGTGAAAGAGCACAAGCAGAGTGAGCAGCAGGAGCCCAATGTGGGGGCTCGATTCCAGGACCCTGGGATGATGACCTGAGCCAAAGGCAGACAGTTAACTGACTGAGCCACTCAGGTGCCCTCTAGCTGTGTCTTTATATTTAAAGTGGGTTTCTTGTAGATAACATATAGGTGGTTCTTGTTTGTTTGTTTTTTAATCCACTCTGTCAATCTTTCTCTTTTATTGGTTTATTCAGAGCATTCTACTTAATGTGATTCTTTTTGTATTGCAGTGTAGTTGGTATATAATATTATATCAGTCTCAAGTGGACAACATAGTGATCCAACAGCAATATACATTACAAAGTAATCACCACCATTAACCTAGTTGCCATCTGTCACCATACCAACTTGTTACTATATTATTAACTATATTCCCTGTGCTGTACATTGCATCTCATGTCTTATATATTTTATGACTGAAAGTTTGTACCTCTTAATTCTCTTCCTCTATTTTGCCCATCACCCAAAGTGATTCTAGATATAGTTGGATTAACAGCTAGCATATTTGTAACTTTGTAACTATTCTCTATTTGCTTCACTTATTCTTTATATTTTTATTAACTTCCCAACCTTTTCTGCCTTTTCTCATTTTTTAAAAAAAAGACATATTTATTTATTTTAGAAAGAGAGAGAATGGGCATAAGTCGGGGGAGGGGCAAAAAAGAAGAAGAGAGAGTTAAGCAGATTCTGCCCTGAGCTCCAAGCCCTGACAAGGGGCTCGATCTCATAACCCTGAGATCAGGACCTGAGCCAAAATCAAAAGACAGATGTGTAACTGACTGCTCCACCTGGCACCGCTCTGCCTTTTCTTGTTTATATTCAGCATTTTATATGATTCTGTTGTATATCCTTTTACTATATCAATTATTCTCCTTTAAAAAATACTAATTATACTTTCATTTGTTTCTTAGAATGTTCATTTCTTTGTTTATCCATATGTAATTTTTTGTTATTGACTCCATTAGAACCGTTAACATGTTAATCATCTTTTATTTTTTATTTTTTAATTTTATTAAAGATTTATTTAGTTATCCATGAGAGATACAGAGAGAGAGAAGCAGAGACATAGGCAGAGAGAGAAGCAGGCTCTTCGCAGGAGCCCGATGCGGGACTCGATCATGGATTCCAGGATTACAACCTGAACCGAAGGCAGCCACCCAACCGCTGAGCCACCCAGGCATCCCATACATCATTTTTTAAAAATTATTTTATATTTTTAAAAGATTTATTTATTTATTTGAGAGAGAATGAGACTGCACACGTGAGTGGATTGGGGGCACAAAGGGAGAGAGAATCCTGAATCAGACTCCCCGTGAGCCTGAAGCCCCATGTAGGGCTCCATCCCAGGACCCTGAGATCATGACCTGAGCCAAAATCCAGAGTCAGATGCTTAATTGATGGAGCCGCACGGGTGTCTCAATCATCTTTTTTTTTTAATCTTCACCTGACAATTTTAACATCTCTGTCATATCTCCATCTGCTTCTTTATTTCTCAGACCTGTGTTTTTTTCTTGACTTTCCACAAACTTTGTAGCTTTTTTGTTGACAGCCAGACATAGTGTGTCAGGTAGTAGAAGCTCAGGTAGTAGGACCTGAGTTGTATAAGATTTTATGTTATTCTAGCCAGATGTTGGACTGTGTTTAGTATTTGCTGTAGCTACAGGAGCTAGAAGCTGCATTCCTCTAATGTCCTTGTTTCTGTCCCTCCTGTTGACTTTTGACTTCTCTAAGTTTGTGTCTTGCAGCTCTTTCAGCTGTAACACTGTTCACACAGTAGAGCTGTTTGGTAGGAAGCTGTGGCAAAAGGAAGTATTCTATAATCTTATTAGTCAATCTCAGTTTTTTAATGGACCTATGTCCCTGACCTGTGACCTTCAAAAGTATTTCTTGCTCTTTTCCCTCTACTATATGAGACAGAAAGTCTATTGGAGGTTGAGTGGGAGAGATGTTCTTTCTAGATGTGGATAAGACTGCTACATTATTTTCTCCCTTTAGAGTGTAGGCCTTTGTTATGGAAAATGTTCTAGGTGTATTTCCCCATGATTATCAATCTTCTTTCTCAGCCAGAGCAATGAAGGGATCTTTCTTAGTTCCTCACTGTGACAACCAGGTGGAGTTCCTGGAGTTAAACCCATCAAAGTTTGAAGAGTCCCTTAGACTGAAGCTCCCAGGAGTTTTTCATTCTCATGCTGATCAAGACTCAGCCTGTAGCTACTTATTAACATTCCTATTACATTGTCCCCACCTGTTTATGACTTCAGTGGCTTCTGCTCCAGTTAAACAAATCTCAGTAAGGATTCTTTATATTTGCCTCTCGTTCCAGATTTGAGGACAGTGATTTGCTAGTGGTTCTCTAAAAAGTCCAAGAAAAATTGCTGGTTTTCAGTTTGCTCAAATTTTCTTGTAAGTACCAGAGTGATGTCACCGAAGTCCTTACATGTTCTGTTCGAGCAAAAGCTGGGAATCCTGCCATTATCTTCCTTCATTCATACTTTCTTTTTATCAAAGGCTTAAGAACTTAACCTTTCCTCAATCCTAGAGGATGTATACACATGATCGTTCTGATGTATTTAGATAAATTTTTGATTTGGTATAATTTTTTTAAAAATACATCATTTTTCTTGACTTCTGTTCAGACATTTAAAATTTTTATAAAGAATATCTTATTGTAAGCTCAGACTCAACATCTCATGTAAATAATCATATGATAAGACCTCATTTAGGTAATCTAAGATTTGTAAGACAGAAAGGAATGAATCTAATATATTGCTTAAGCAAAGACTCTAGGATGAGTCTAAAAAAAGCACTCAGGTGTGTGTTTTGATTCTTTCTGTGTTGTGTGGGTGAATTTCCACCTTTCCAAGGACACTTTAAAGAGTGGTTTATTGGATCAACACAAGAGCTCTCCTTCTTCAAATAAAATCCATAGTTTTGGGTGTTTTTCAGGAGTGATACTTGGGTTTATGACTCCAGAAGTTTTAAACTTGATCCAGTTACCAAATGCAAAATAATCTTGGAAGGAGTACATAACAGTCCCATATCTTGTATCTCTTTATTTTTTCTCCTAGGAGAATGGGAGTGGAATCAAAATAAAAACGATCATAGAAAGGCATCACTTTTTGTTGTTATTGCTGTCATATAATACAATTTCAAAATTCCCACCACTTTGCCCTACAGTAAAAGAAAATTAGGAATATTTGGTACAGATTAAGAAAAGTAATTTACTGTGTGTGTATATATATACACATATATATGTGTATATATATATATATACACACACACAGTATGTATATATATACATATATGTACAAATATATACGTGTGTGTGTATATATATATATATATATACACACACACATAATGTTTTAAAGGTTTCTCTTTTGTTTGGTAGAAATTCATGTAAAAATCATTAGTATTTTCCAAGATACACAATTTTAGTACAGCTTTGAAGCAAAAGACAGGTAATCCTGCTGTCTATACTTACTGAAATAAGCAATAAGGACTGAGAGCAATAAAAAATGCTCTGAAACTGTAACGTGATTTATTTAATTCAGTTGTGAAACTAGACTGCCTCTTTCTAGGGCCTTTTTGAGAGGGTTTCACTCTGGCATATTCAATCAGTGTTATAGCTGCAAATGGTTACAGGTTGAAAGGCAAAAGTTACAAGTACTTTATAGGAGACTTTATATAGAACTGTTTTTTTATTTTAAGTTTTTACTTAAATTCTAGTGAGTTAACAGAGGGTAAAATTGGTTTCAGGTGTAGAATTTAATGATTCATCACTTACATACAACACCCAGTGTTCATCCCAACAAGGGCCCTCCTTAATACCAGTCACCTATCTAGCACATCCCCCACCCCCCTCCATCAACCCTCAGTTTGTTCTCGATAGTGAAGAGTTTCTTATGGTTTGCTTCTCTCTCTCTTTCTCTTTTTCCCCCCATCCCCTATGTTCATCTGTTTTGTTTCTTAAATTCCACATATGAGTGAAATCATATGGTCAACTCATCTTCGACAAAGCAGAAAAGAATATATAACTTTTATTGGAAATAGTGGATGGCTCATTAGAAGTTGCAAACAGTACAGCGAGCTTCCTCTAATGTAGTGTCATAATCAGAATCTTGACATTGGTCTTGATACACTTTTCTAAAAGCAGAATATATACTTATCCCAGCCTACAAAAAACAGTTATTGAATATAAATTATGATTTTTTTTACACTCTATCTGATGTAGTAGAAATCCTCAATAAATAATAAGAATATAAGATCATTCTCAAGGCCTCATTATTCTATGTGGGAAGGGTCTTTCGACATTAGGTAGAGCAGAAGATTTCTTACTCATCTCTTTGGTTTTTTTCTTTCATTGAGCTCTGTAATCTGAAAGCTCCAAGGAACAAGCATTGCAAGGACTCAGATTAATGATTTCATGCAACAGGTGCTGTTGCATGAGAAGTACTTCAAGTACTGCCCTATAGATGTTTGGTGAGCATGGATGAAGAATTAAATAGAAACTGAGAGTACCACTGATACTCCATTGTCTAAGAGTCAGACATTTGACTTTGGCCTTTATAACTTTTTGTGAACTCTAGGCATGCTTTTTAACTTTTTGGCTAATAATATGCTTCCTGAAAAAAAAAAATAATATGCTTCCTGAGAAGTAGGAGAAGATGATTTTTGTCCAAACGAAGGTAGCCAAAAAAACAGGGTGATTTCTTCCCTATTTTTTGTAGGCCAAATATCAGAAGTTCTATAGAGTAAATTATTTAAAATGAGAAACATGAGAGAGAAAGCTGGATTTCTAAGTGAAAATTTCTTCCAAAAATATTTTTGCCCTTTTTAATCTCCAGTAGATATTATTGGCAATATTAGGGGGAGGGAGGATCGTATTAGTCATGTTCTCCCCCTACATTTCCTTCCTTTTGCTAAACGCTGCTCAGTGTGCATCGATCTGATGCTGCATTACAAAAGCTACAATTTTAAAATAGGTTCTCTAGGTAATAGCATTTCTGACAAATTAATAATGTGATGCTTTCCTCGGCCCATGAGAGTTTTCATTACATATTCCCCAACTGTTATTTACAATACGATGACAACTCGTAATTTGTCAAGAAGTAAAGAACAGCAGGAGGAGTTCCAAGAGATACACATGAACCAATATCTAACATAAGAGGCGTGGGCCCTGGTCATTTTGAAAATTCACAAGTCATTACCTCTTTATGACTTACTTCACTATGTTTAAATCCTCTCTGGAGACTCATGCATGCACAGAGTAAAGCAAAGGCTAACATATAGGTATAGGTAAAAAACAAACAAACAAAATAAAAAACTTCTCATGCATTGGTGTAATCGCCAAAATCTCTCAAGGAAAAATTATGGTGGTTCTTTAAAAGTTAGGACTCTCTAATATAACTCAGAGAAACAGCAGACTCATATATAGCTCAGAAATGGTCAGCTTCCTCAAATAAATAGTGATTTATGTCAAGTGAGTAGTCAAAGATGCTGATTTCATTTTTTTTCCCTCTCCTACCTTGTGCTCCTGGTGAGAAGAGGAATAGCATTTTCTAAATAATTTATTTGGAAGGTTGAATATGTGACTGGCTGGCCTGAGCTGGAAACACAACATTCCAATCTGCCACTACCTGCTGTGGGGCCCTATTAAGCACTCTTCAATATTTCAGTATATATTGTGTAATTAACTTGCCATGATGTGAAACTGGAACTATAAATGCCGGCAGAAGAGGGAACATTTCAAGCTGTTATTATGTAGAAAAAGACAAAAACAAACTGTAATCGAGGTCACTAAAACTTGGAGCCCATGTGAGAGAAGATGGGAATGAAGACAGGCGAGTTCCTGAATTAGCAGAGAGTAAAGGAGATTTAGAAGGAAAAAAAAAATGAAATAAAGAGGTAATGAAAAAAGACCTAGTGCTTTGAAAGCCATAAAGAAAAAAAATAGAAGCAGTGAGGTAGAAATTTATGGTTTACAGCTTGTACTAAAAGCTTAGATGATTAGAATCAGAGAAAGCGAGGTTCTTTTTAAAATGACTTTGGCGAGTATGCTGTAATACTCTCTAATAGCTTCTGCAAACCCAAACCAGGTATAAAAAGACAACGTAAAAATCTGTTGCCAAAATCTGGAAGACATTTCTACTGAATGCAAAGCTTATGAAACAACTGCTTCTGAAAATTTACATTGCTCACCGCCCCATGCTCTGCTGGCTGAACCGAAGCTAGCTTGCTTATCTAAAGGTAAGGAGGAAGGTCCTTTACTGATTCTACACACTCTTCCAGATTTCATGTGAAGTCCACAGTCTGTATGAACAACATAATAAACTACCTTCCTGTGGTGTGAGTGTGCTTTTCTGATCAGAGAGTTGTGTCATTTCCTAATTCATCAGTGAAAAACTTTACATGGCAGCAACTGGGTGTTTGGGACTGTGAGAATTGGAGTGGGTATGGGAGACCAGGTGTGTTGAATCTTGGGATGACTATTTTCCACAAGTAAAATGGCTGAGGAAAGGGCAAAAACCAAAGAAGTACATATTTGGAAGTAGTATGTTCTGGGTATTAAAACATAGTTTTCTTAGTCCATGTCTTCAAAGTGTCAGAGATCAAAGTAGTGGGTTGATCCCTATGATCCTGTGATGAACCATAAGAAGAGGACAAGATGGAAGCCTGTGTGCTGCTGTGTGCTTGACTAGGGGCTCGAAAATCAATTTGCCACCTATAGGTGTGTGAAGGGGAATCCAGGAAAGTCCGAGTAGACTGAAAATTAGAACAGGAAAATACTGGGAGAAATGCAGAAGCTCCAGGAGGATTCGATCCTCAGATTGCTTTGCAAATGTGTTGAAAGACTTCCCCTCTTCTCCCTTCTTTTCTTTCTTTGTTTTATTAGCACCTCAGATAAAGGTACTGGATTTAACCAGACTCTTACTTAAGTTTTTCCCTTCAGCACCAAGCACATTCCCCCTTGTTCTTCCTCATAAACAGTCCACTATAAAATGTTTAATATGGGCCTGCAGATTATAAGGTTTTGAAGACAAATATAGAAGCATGACTTTCTGTATCTATTTTATTTTTATTTTTTTAAAATATTTTATTTATTTATTAATGAGTGACACACACACAGAGGTAGAGACATAGGAAGAGGAAGAGGAAGAGTCCCATGCTCTATGGGACTCCATCCAAGGACCCCCGGATCATGACCTGAGCCAAAGGCAGATGCTCTACCACCCAGGTGCCCCTATATCTGTATCTTAACTCACATAAGCAGAGTTGAACCATACATCTTACACACAACGTTTTTTTCTTTCCTTAGATTTATTTGCTTCTGGTGTAGTGGGTTAATTATTCCTAAGAATTACATGATATTTGGGGTGCCTGGGTGCCTATAGTATAGGCTGTGAGGTTGCTCCCTGTCCCATCTCCCTTGATGCTGCTCAGAATATCCTCATCCCAAGTCCCTTTGCTACATGAATTATTGGGGATGAGGGAGGAGGCAATGAGAATTCCAAGGGTGTAACACGGGTTGTACAAATTAAATTTCATCAAGTGCCAGTCAGATGACCGTCAGGAATGACTATAGCAGCTTATTCTTCTACTTGTGTGCCAGGAGGTCTCCGTTTCTGCCAATGCTTGGAAAAATTCTAACTTAGTATTATCTGAATTTTGCTCATCTTTTGGGTATAAAGGATTATCTCATTGCATTTTTAGAAAATCTATCTAATTACAGTGAGTTTAAGTGTCTTTTTAAATCCTGTTAGCTATTCCATCAGCAAATTGCCTCTTCTATATATCTTAACTGCTTTTCTTTTTGGTGTCTTGTCTATTTCTTGTCAATTTTTATTAATTCTTTAAAATATTTTAAATGTGGATGTTCTCTGGTTGAAGTTGGCAATATCGTCTCCTTAAATGACATCTGTCTGTTATTTTTCTCTACAATGAGTCATCCTAGATTTTAATGTGAACATGGCAATTATTATTTATTCACATTTTCTAGTTTAGAGTCTTTTTAAGGAAGTTATCTCCTCACTTCTATCAGCCAAGGTGTATTAGTTTCGTCTTGGGTGGATCAGCAGAATCTGAACATAGTTAATGGAGAGATTTGACCACATGCAATCTTGGAAGCTAGTTAAACATTCTGTGTAAATCTGTTGCCTCTACCTCTAGATCTGGCCCTGATATGTGCTGAGTCAACAGTTAGAAGAGGTGATGAATATAAACTGGGGGAAAGCAGGAAAAACTGTTATCTGTGTGTATGGCCTGAAGTCCACCACATGGCTCACTCACTGCCTCCATGTCTCCAACTTTGATGGTTTGGGTAAGGATGGCGTTGCAGAACCATCGCATGTCATTCACATACAACCACATGCAAACCTGGTCCATGATTTGGAGAAGCTGAATAAGGAGACCCAATGGGATCTGCAAGGCCTGACTGCAGCTACATACCAACCAGGAAAGCCAGCTGATCTGTAGGAACATATAAGAGCTGTACTGACCCCTGACATTGCATGAGCCTTCTCAGAGTCAAGAGAGCTAGTTTTTGACTCTGCCTTCTAGATCATTTCTCTTGTGGCCAATCCTAACCCAGAACCAAGCAGAGAATGAGATTCTGGGAAAGACCTCAGAGTAGCTAATTTGATATGATTTAAAGCCTCCACACAACAGTACTGATACTTTCCCATATTCTTGCTACTTGTATATCATGGACCAGCAGTATCAGCCTCACCTAAGATCTTGTTAGAAAATGGGAAAGAGATACAATTTTTATTTTTTTACTTATCTTAATTTTGATTTTATTTTTTAAAGTATGCATTTGATGTAAGTTTAAATATGTTTTTATTATATATATTTTTCTCCCCAAGATATGTCAGATTCCCATCATCAGATTCCCTGGTCATCAATCTTGTCCCCTACTTAACTGATTATGGAACCTCTTTGTTATGCACCACATCTTCTACTTACAAACTCAAATCAGATCATTGATATATGACAATGTATCTATTCTGCTTCATTTGGTTTTGACCTATTCCTACATAATGTCACCTGAAATTATTTAGCTTTTTTAGTTCTTTGGTTTTGATGTTAGTGGCTTATCAGTATGTTTAAATCTAATTAGGGGAGTTTCATCTCTTTGCTTTTATGTTTGTGTTTCTCAGACGTCTGTTAATAAGATTAAAATCTATAAATGTGTTATGAATTCCACATTATTTTAATTCTTAGGTAACTTATAGTTCTATTATTTTGATTAGTATCTACTTTCTAAGTGATCATAGCTAATACAGTGATGCACTTCATTTATTTTAAAAGATTTATTTATTTATTTATTTATTTATTTATGATAGACACACAGAGAGAGAGAGAGAGGCAGAGACACAGGCAGAGGGAGAAGCAGGCTCCAAGCTGGTAGCCTGATGCGGGACTCAATCCAGGGACTCCAAGATCGCGCCCTGGGCCAATGGCAGGCACCAAACAGCTGGGCCACCCAGGGATCCTCCGCACTTTATTTTTTGAGTTTGTGTATGGCAATTGCAGTGAACAGTGCTTATAGATTCTTGCACTTTTCTGTGGTTATTTAGATTTTCTACATAGGTAAACACAGTTTCTATAAATAAAGTTTATGTAATACCTCTCAATGTTTGTGTCACTTTTTTATCATTTCACTGCATTTGTTAAGGTATATAGAACTATTTTTAACAATAGTTTAATAGGAAGCACCTTTGATCTTTGTTTTGAGTCTCAATTAGTAGAATGATGCTTGATAAGATACTTGAAATAAGATCTTCAAGTTAAGAATTTTTTTATTTCTAACATTCAGATACATGTTGAAATTTATCATACTTTTTTACATTTACTAAGGCACTAACATCTATTCTCTTTTACTTCATCAATTTGTTAAGTTACACTGAGATTTTTAACAGCAAATCCTAAAGGATCCTTGGATGATTTAAATGAACCTATCTCAATTATGATGCATGCTTTTTAATGTATTTTCAGATTACTTTCCATTGTAGGCAGACTTCTATTCCCTACAGCAATGCTAACTTTATTTATTCTCAAGAATTTTTTTTAAGATTTATTTACTCATTTATAGATATATATTTTAAGATTTTTTCAAATATTTTATTTATTTATTCATGAGAGACAGAGAGACAGAGAGAGAGAGAGAGAGAGAGAGAGAGAGAGAGAGATTGAGAGAGAAAGGCAGAGACACAGGGAGAGAGAGAACCAGGCTCCATGAAGGAAGCCTGATGGGGGACTCGATCTCCGGTCTCCAAGATCACGCTCTGGGCCAAAGGCGGCGCTAAACCGCTGAACAATCCAGGCTGTCCTATTTTTTAAGATTTTATTTATTTATTCATGAGAGAGGTAGAGGGAGAAGCAGGCTTCCCACAGAGTCCAATGCGGGGCTTGATCCCAGGATTCTGGGATTATGACCTGAGCTGAAGGCAGCCGCTTAACCAACTGAACTACCCAGGTGCCCTATATTGCCAGGGAATTGTTAAAGATTTTTGTCCTTTTAGCTTCTCAGCTTCATAGTCACTATGTACAGCCCATAATTAAGGGTCAGGGAATAATGTATCTTCTTGAGGGAAAATATCTTTATAAATTATTTGGGAAATTTTGAACAGAAAGTTTGTCTCTACTCTTCCATTTATTTATCTATCATTTGTTTATGTCAATGTGGACTTATGAATATTTATCCCCTAAGCTGACTTCCAATGCTATTATGCTTATTTTGTTGCTCAAATTATTTGTGCTCTGGCCATCGGGAAATCTTTCAATTGGCTCCTGTGTTCTTTTGACATGTCTCCAATGTTTTGTGGCTTTTTTGAGCATTTCCATACTTTCTGGAGTTACAAGATGTTTCAGTCTCATATTGCATATTTCCTGCCCCAGTCTTAACACCAGCCATTTCGTCAAAGAGCCCTGGTTCCTTTTGTTGGAAATGGTATTAGAAACCAGGATTAGAGTGGTGACTTTGTTTTTTGCTACTGATGTGTCATTTCTTCTAGGTTCTCTTAGCAATAGAACTAGGAAATAAAGGTGTGCATTCTAATCCATTTAAGCACACATAAATCTATTACTACTTCTATTTTTTAAATTTTTTTAAATTTATTTTTTATTGGTGTTCAATTTGCCAACATACAGAATAACTCCCAGTGCCCGTCACCCATTCACTCCCATCCCCGCCCTCCTCCCCTTCTACCATCCCTAGTTCGTTTCCCAGAGTTAGGAGTCTTTATGTTCTGTCTCCCTTTCTGATATTTCCCACACATTTCTTCTCCCTTCCCTTATATTCCCTTTTACTATTATTTATATTCCCCAAATGAATGAGAACATATAATGTTTGTCCTTCTCCGATTGACTCACTTCACTCAGCAAAATACCCTCCAGTTCCATCCACGTTGAAGCAAATGGTAGGTATTTGTCATTCCTAATGGCTGAGTAATATTCCATTGTATACATAAACCACATCTTCTTTATCCATTCATCTTTCCATGGACACTGAGGCTCCTTCCACAGTTTGGCTATTGTGAACATTGCTGCTAGAAACATCGGGGTGCAGGTGTCCCGGCGTTTCATTGCATCTGTATCTTTGGGGTAAATCCCCAACAGTGCAATTGCTGGGTCGTAGGGCAGGTCTATTTTTAACTCTTTGAGGAACCTCCACACAGTTTTCCAGAGTGGCTGCACCAGTTCACATTCCCACCAACAGTGCAAGAGGCTTCCCTTTTCTCCGCATCCTCTCCAACATTTGTGGTTTCCTGCCTTGTTAATTTTCCCCATTCTCACTGGTGTGAGGTGGTATCTCATTGTGGTTTTGATTTGTATTTCCCTGATGGCAAGTGATGCGGAGCATTTTCTCATGTGCATGTTGGCTATGTCTATGTCTTCCTCTGTGAGCTTTCTCTTCATGTCTTTTGCCCATTTCGTGATTGGATTGTTTGTTTCTTTGGTGTTGAGTTTAGTAAGTTCTTTATAGCTCTTGGAAACTAGCCCTTTATCTGATATGTCATTTGCAACTATCTTCTCCCATTCTGTAGGTTGTCTTTTAGTTTTGTTGACTGTATCCTTTGTTGTGCAAAAGCTTCTTATCTTGATGAAGTCCCAATAGTTCATTTTTGCTTTTGTTTCTTTTGCCTTCCTGGATGTATCTTGCAAGAAGTTACTGTGGCCAAGTTCAAAAAGGGTGTTGCCTGTGTTCTCCTCTAGGATTTTGATGGAATCTTGTCTCACACTTAGATCTTTCATCCATTTTGAGTTTATCTTTGTGTATGGTGCAAGAGAGTGGTCTAGTTTCATTCTTCTGCATGTGGATGTCCAATTTTCCCAGCACCATTTATTGAAGAGACTGTCTTTCTTCCAGTGGATAGTCTTTCCTCCTTTATCGAATATTAGTTGACCATAAAGTTGAGGGTCCACTTCTGGGTTCTCTATTCTGTTCCATTGATCTATGTGTCTGTTTTTGTGCCAGTACCACACTGTCTTGATGACAACAGCTTTGTACTACAACCTGAAATCTGGCATTGTGATGCCCCCAGATATGGTTTTCTTTTTTAAAATTCCCCTGGTTATTCGGGGTCTTTTCTGATTCCACACAAATCTTAAAATAATTTGTTCTAAGTCTCTGAAGAAAGTCCATGGCATTTTGATAGGGATTGCATTAAACGTGTAAATTGCCCTGGGTAACATTGACATTTTCACAATATTAATTCTGCCAATCCATGAGCATGGAATATTTTTCCATCTCTTTGTGTCTTCCTCAATTTCTTTCAGAAGTGTTCTATAGTTTTTAGGGTATAGATCCTTTACCTCTTTGGTTAGGTTTATTCCTAGGTATCTTATGCTTTTGGGTGCAATTGTAAATGGGATTGACTCCTTAATTTCTCTTTCTTCAGTCTCATTATTAGTGTATAGAAATGCCACTGATTTCTGGGCATTGATTTTGTATCCTGCCATGCTACCAAATTGCTGTATGAGTTCTAGCAATCTTGGGGTGGAGACTTTTGGGTTTTCTATGTAGAGTATCATGTCATCGGCGAAGAGGGAGAGTTTGACTTCTTCTTTGCCAATTTGAATGCAAGTAATGTCTTTTTGTTGTCTGATTGCTGAAGCTAGGACTTCCAGTACTATGTTGAATAGCAGTGGTGAGAGTGGACATCCCTGTCTTATTCCTGATCTTAGGGGAAAGGCTTCCCCATTGAGAATGATATTTGCTGTGGACTTTTCGTAGATGGCTTTTAAGATGTTGAGGAATGTTCCCTCTATCCCTACACTCTGAAGAGTTTTGATCAGAAATGGATGCTGTATTTTGTCAAATGCTTTCTCTGCATCTAATGAGAGGATCATATGGTTCTTGGTTTTTCTCTTGCTGATATGATGAATCACATTGATTGTTTTATGGGTGTTGAACCAGCCTTGTGTCCCGGGGATAAATCCCACTTGGTCATGATGAATACTTTTCTTAATGTACTATTGGATCCTATTGGCTAGTATCTTGTTGAGAATTTTTGCATCCATGTTCATCAGGGATATTGGTCTGTAATTCTCCTTTTTGGTGGAGTCTTTGTCTGGTTTTAGAATTAAGGTGATGCTGGCCTCATAGAACGAATTTGGAAGTACTCCATCTCTTTCTACCTTTCCAAACAGCTTTAGGAGAATAGGTATGGTTTCTTCTTTAAACGTTTGATAGAATTTCCCTGGGAAGCCATCTGGCCCTGGACTTTTGTGTCTTGGGAGGTTTTTGATGACTGCTTCAATTTCCTCCCTGGTTATTGGCCTATTCAGGTTTTCTATTTCTTCCTGTTCCAGTTTTGGTAGTTTGTGGCTTTCCAGGAATGCGTCCATTTCTTCTAGATTGCCTAATTTATTGGCGTAGAGCTGTTCATAATATGTTTATAAAATCGTTTGTATTTCCTTGGTGTTGGTAGTGATCTCTCCTTTCTCATTCATGATTTTATTAATTTGAGTCTTCTCTCTCTCCTTTTTAATAAGGCTGGCTAATGGTTTATCTATCTTATTAATTCTTTCAAAGAACCAGCTCCTGGTTCTGTTGATCTGTTCCACAGTTCTTCTGGTCTCGATTTCGTTGAGTTCTGCTTGAATCTTTATTAACTCTCTTCTTCTCCTGGGTGTAGGATCTATTTTCTGTTTTTTCTCTAGCTCCTTTATGTGTAAGGTTAGCTTTTGTATTTGAGTTCTTTCCAGTTTTTGAATGGATGCTTGTATTGTGAAGTATTTCCCCCTTAGGACTGCTTTTGCTGCATCCCAAAGATTTTGAATGGTTGTATCTTCATTCTCATTAGTTTCCATGAATCTTTTTAATTCTTCCTTAATTTCCTGGTTGACCCTTTCATCTTCTAGCAGGATGGTCCTTAACCTCCACGTGTTTGAGGTCCTTCCAAACTTCTTGTTGTGATTTAGTTATGATTTCAAGGCATTATGGTCTGAGAATATGCAGGGGACAATCCCAATCTTTTGGTATCGGTTCAGACCCGATTTGTGACCCAGTATGTGGTCTATTCTGGAGAAAGTTCCATGTGCACTTGCGAAGAATGTGTATTCAGTTGAGTTTGGATGTAAAGTCTATAGATATCTGTGAAATCCATCTGGTCCAGTGTATCATTTAAAGTTCTTGTTTCTTTGGAGATGTTGTGCTTAGAAGACCTATCGAGTATAGAAAGAGCTAGATTGAAGTCACCAAGTATAAATGTATTATTATCTAAGTATTTCTTCACTTTGGTTATTAATTGATTTATATATTTGGCAGCTCCCACATTCGGGGCATATATATTGAGGATTGTTAAGTCCTCTTGTTGGATAGATCCTTTAAGTATGATATAGTGTCCCTCTTCATTTCTCGCTACAGTCTTCGGGGTAAATTTTAGTTTATTTGATATAAGGATGACTACCCCTGCTTTCTTTTAAGGACCATTTGAATGGTAAATGGTTCTCCAGCCTTTTATTTTCAGGCTGTAGGTGTCCTTCTGTCTAAAATTAGTCTCTTGTAAACAGCAAATAGAAGGGTCCTGCTTTTTTATCCAGTCTGAAACCCTGCGCCTTTTGATGGGGTCATTAAGCCTGTTCACGTTCAGAGTTACTATTGAGAGATATGAGTTTAGTGTCACCATGATATCTATTCAGTCCTTGTGTTTGTGTATTGTTCCACTGAACTTCTTAAAGGGGAATTTTAAGAGTCCCCCTTAAAATTTCTTGCAGAGCTGGTTTGGAGGTCACATATTCTTTCAGTTCCTGCCTGTCTTGGAAGCTCTTTATCTCTCCTTGCATTTTGAATGAGAGCCTTGCTGGATAAAGTATTCTTGGTTGCAGGTTCTTCTCATTTAGGACCCTGAATATATCCTGCCAGCCCTTTCTGGCCTGCCACGTCTCTGTGGAGAGGTCTGCTGTTACCCTAATACTCCTCCCCATGAAAGTCAGGGACTTCTTGTCTCTTGCTGCTTTAAGGATCTTCTCTTTATCTTTGGAATTTGCAAACTTAACTATTAAATGTTGAGGTGTTGAACGGTTTTTATTGATTTTAGGGGGGGATCTCTCTATTTCCTGAATCTGAATGCCTGTTTCCCTTCCCAAATTAGGAAAGTTTTCAGCTAGGATTTGTTCAGATACATATTCTGGCCCTCTGTCGCTTTCGGCGCCCTCAGGAACCCCAATTAAACGTAGGTTTTTCTTCCTCAGGCTGTCTTTTATTTTCCTTAATCTATCTTCATGGTCTTTTAATTGTTTGTCTCTTTTTTCCTCAGTTTCCCTCTTTGCCATCAACTTGTCTTCTATGTCACTCAGTCGTTCTTCCACCTCGTTAACCCTCGTCGTTAGGACTTCTAGTTTGGATTGCATCTCATTCAATTGATTTTTAATTTCTGCCTGATTAGCTCTAAATTCTGCAGTCATGAAGTCTCTTGAGTCCTTTATGCTTTTTTCTAGAGCCACCAGGAGCTGTAGAATAGTGCTTCTGAATTGGCTTTCTGACATTGAAGTGTAATCCAGATTTTGTAACTCTGTGGGAGAGAGGACTGTTTCTGATTCTTTCTTTTGAGGTGAGGTTTTCCTTCTAGTCATTTTGCTCAGTGCAGAGTGGCCAAAAACAAGTTGTATTGGGAAAAGGAGAGAAAGAGAGAGAAGGAAAGAAAAGAGAAAGAGAAAAAAGAAAAAGAAGAAAAAAAAAGGAAAAAAGAGATGAAAAAGAGAAAGAAAAAGAAAGAAAGGTGAAAAAAAAGGGGGGTGGGGGAAGCAATCAGAAATCAAAAAGAAAAGAAAAAAAAAAAAAAAACAAAAAAACACGGGGGAGTATCTTCTGATTCTGTAGACTTTAAGTCCCTTGACTTCCCCTGGAACTGGTCCGTCCAGCTGGTCTTCTGGGGGAGGGGCCTGCTGTGCTGATTCTCAGGTGTTAGCACTTGGGGGAGCTGCTCTGCCCCTGCCTGCTGCAGGGCTCAGGGGGGTTGTTTACCCCGTGGGGCCCCTGGAGGAACAGCCCCAGTGGCTATGGCAGCTCTGTAGCCCTGGATTCAGCCTCCGCAGGAACTACGGGGCTCTCCGTCCGCAGGGCCTGGAGGCTCCGGGGCGGGGCCGCTGATCTGCTCAGCTCGGGGCAGGAGCGTCCTCGCTGTCCTGGGCCCTCCCGGCCTCTGCCTGTCCCGGGGGAGGCCGGATCCTGGGCTGTGTCCCGGCGCCCTGTGCTCCGGGGCCTGCGCTGTGGGATTCGCGCTCCCGCCCCGCAGCTCCCTCCCTGGAGCCGCTCCCGAGCCCCTCCGAGCTGCTCCGGTCGGTCCCTCCGTGCGCGCTGCAGCCCTTAGGGAGCTCGGAGCACTCTCCTGCGCTCGCAGGTGCCTGTTAGTGTCCCCGGGAGCCCGAGGGCATCCCCGCCCTCCTGGGTCCTGCTCCAACTCCCTGCGAGCCCCTTTCCGCCCGCCCGGGAAGGTTGGTGCAGCTCCTGCTCCTCCGGGACGGGGCTCTCCTGTCCTGGGGACACTCGCCCCGGCCTCAGCCCGGCTCCTCGCGGGGCCCCTCCCCCTCGGAGGCCTTTTGTGTCTTTATTTCTTTTTCCCCGTCTTCCTACCTTGATAGAAGCGCGGACTCTTCTCACTGTAGCATTCCAGCTGGTCTCTCTTTACATCTCAGGCCGAATTCGTAGATTTTCAGGATAATTTGAAGGTTTCCTAGGTAATACGTGGGGACAGGTGATGTGGGGACCCTACTCTTCCGCCATCTGGCCCCTCCTTCCTATTACTACTTCTGTAATATGTATTTACCTATATCTATAGTAAAGAAACGTGAGTGTAGGATGCCCAGGTGGCTCAGCGGTTGAGCGTCTGCCTTTGGCTCAGGTCATGATCCCAGAATCCCAGTACTGAGTCCCACATCGAGCTCCCTGCGTGGAGCCTGCTTCTCCTTCTGCCTATGTCTCTGCCTCTCTCTGTGTCTCTTATGAATAAATAAATAAAATCTTTTAAAAAAAAGTCAAAAAAAAAAAAGAAAGAAAGAAACATGAGTGTATGGACTGTATGCTGTACCTCTGACTCTAATCGAGGACCGTGTTTTATTCTAGCCTTCTCCCTTGCTTATCTGTAATGTCCCACTCTGATGTGAGACACTTGACACCCAACATCCTACATGTATTTATTTGTTCAATACCTGTATACATGTACAGAAATTTCAGAATGATTAATTCATTTCCCTATAGTCAAGAACTTTATCAACTAGAGTACATTGTTTATGAATAGTTCCTTTTGCCTACAGTCTTATATTCTCTACTCATTTCTGAAACTACTTACATCTTTGATTTATTTTGCCAAGTTTTATAATTTTTCACATGTGTTTCCTGCACACATTTTATTAGATTCACACTTAAGTATTTTCTTTTTGAGGTGGTGCTAATGTGTTGTACATTTTGTTTTATTTTCAAATTTCAAATTGTAATATTCATTGCCAATATGTGGGAAAGGAATCGACTTTTATACATTCATCTTATATTTTGTGACCTTGCTTTACTGGCTTCTGGGATATTTTTGTTGATTTAGGGGTAGTTTTTTTTTTTTTTTTTTTTTTTTTTTTTTTTTTTTACATAGACAAAGTTTTATTTCTTTCTTCCAACCTGTTAAGTTCTGATTTATTTTCCTTGTCTTACTGTGCTAGCTAGAACTTCCAACAAGATGGTGAAGTAGTAGGTGGCTGGGTGACTCAGCGGTTTAGGGCCACCTTCAGCCCAGGGTGTGATCCTGGAGGCCCACTATGGAGTCCCTCATCGGGCTCCCTTCATGGAGCTTGCTTCTCCCTCTGCCTGTCTCTCTCTCTCTCTCTCTCTCTATGTGTGTGTGTGTCCCTCATGAATAAATAAATAAAATTTTAAAAAAAATAGATGGTGAAGTAGTGACAGGGGACATCCTTGCCTCATTTCTGATCTTGAGGGGAAGCATCCTATTTCTTATTATCAAGTACAAATAAGTTGTAGGAATTTTTTGTAAATATCCATTTTCAAATTGAGAAAGGTCCCCTTTATT
This sequence comes from Nyctereutes procyonoides, assembly GCF_905146905.1. Classification (NCBI taxonomy): domain Eukaryota; kingdom Metazoa; phylum Chordata; class Mammalia; order Carnivora; family Canidae; genus Nyctereutes; species Nyctereutes procyonoides. Next base: position 40,741,895 of record NW_026575049.1, on the reverse strand, counting down.
TCAAGTTTGCCAAGGTTTTTTGCCATGAATGGTGTTGGATTTTGTCAAATGTTTTTATTATATTTATTGATATGATTATGTGATTTTTCTTCTTAGACTGTTGGTATTTTGAGTTACATTGATTGAATTTTTGAGGCACCTCGGTGGCTCAATGGTTGAGCTTCTGCCTTTGGCTCAGATCGTGATCCCGAGGTTCTGGTATGGTGTCCCACGTCCGGCTCCCCATAGGGAGCCTGCCTCTACTTCTGCCTATGTCTCTGCCTCTCTCTGTGTGTCTCTCATGAATAAATAAATAAAATATATTAAAAAAGAATTTTTGAATGCTGAACCAGCCTTGCATACCTGGGATAAACACCACCTAGTTGTAGTATATAATCCTTTTTATATGTTGTTGAATTTGATTTGATATTATTTTCTTGAAGATGTTTACTTCTATGCTCATAATAGATATTGGCCTGCAGTTTTCCTTTCTTGTAATTTTTTAAATCTAGTTTTGGTATTAGACTAAAGTTGGTCTATTGAAATGCTTTGGGAAATGTTCCCTCTTCTTCTATTGTTTCTGGAGGAAACTAGAGAATTGGTATTATTTTTCCTTAATTGTTTAGTAGGATTCATTTAGGAAAACATCTGAGCATGGTGGATTTCATTTATCTTGTTTTTAGTTTTTTAAATACTAAGATAATTTTGTTAAAATATGTAGGACTAATTAAGTTTTCTAATTTCATTTGGATGAATTTTGGTAGATTGTGTCGTCCAAAAAACTGATTCATTTCATCTAAACTATCAGATTTGTGGCACAAAGGTTTTCAAATACTCCAGATTACTGAACCAAGGGATCAATACTCTTTACCACTTCTTTTATTTCTGATATCAATATTTGTGTGTTTCCTCCATTTTCTTCGTTAACCTGTCAAGACATCTATTAATTTTTATGATTTTTTCAAAGAGACCGTTGTTGACTTTCATCACTGTTTTCCTGTTTTCAATTTTGTTGGTTCCTGCTCCAGTATTTATGATATCCTGAGTTCTGCTCCCTACAGGCTTAATTTGATCTCCTTTATCTAGTTATCTAAGGGAAACTTAGCTTATTGATTTTAGATTTTTTCTAACACATGCATTTAATTCTATAAATTTCTCTCTAAACATTGCTTTCGTTACATCTTCAAGCCAAAAGTGGTGTTTTTATTCTTATGTAGTTCAAAATATTTTGTAAGTGATCATAAGACCTTCTTTAATCCATACATTATATAGCAATATGTAGTATAGTTTCCAAATATTAAAAATAATGTTCTGGTTTGTTTTTTCTGTTATTGATTTCTAGTTTAATTCTGTTGCAATCCGAGAACATACTTTATGTGGTTTCTACTCCTTTACATTTGTTATGGTGGATTTCTACCTTGGGGAACGCCCCATGTGTATGCCATTGTTTTGGACGGAGTATTCTACAAACATCATTCTGATCATGTTGATTGATATGACTCTCCTGCTGCTCATGTTCTGTATCCCCACTACTTTCCACCTGCTGCTACTATCTGTGAGAGATGTGGAAGATAATGTTGTTGAAAATAATATCAAATCAAGTTCAACAACATATCAATAGATATGTGGATGTATCTGTTTCTCCTTTCAGTTCTTTTACTTTTGCTTCACATATGGAGATGATCCGTTACCATGTACACACATGTACATACATGTTTGGGATTGTTACCTCTTCTTGGAGTAATGTCCTCTTTATCTTTATGTTCTGTCCTTCTCCTCATAACTTTCCTTATTCTGAAGTCTGCTTTGTCAGAAATTAATATAACTCCTGGGCCCCTGCGTGGTGCAGTCAGTTAGGCATCCGACTTGGTTTCTGATCAGGTCGTGATCTCAGGGTTATGGGATCAATCCCCATGTCAGCTCCATGCTCAGCATGGAGTCTCACTGAAATTCTCTTTCCCTCTCCCTCTGACCCTATTGGTCATTCTCTCTCTCTAACTAACTAACTAAACTAAATCTTAAAAAAAAAAAATACAGCAACTCCTGGTTTCTTTTGACAAGTATTAGTTTGACATACCTTTTTCCATTCTTTTACTTTTCACCTGGATTCTACATTTTTAATGGATTTCTTATAGGCAGCATATAGTGGGTCTTCTTGCTTTTGTTGTTTTAAATCAATAGACAATCTCTCCTTTAAACTGGTATGTTGAAACCATTCACAAATGATAGTGACTGTTGATATAGTTGGAATAAAATCTATTGTCTTTATAAGTTTCTATGTACTGCATTTGTTCTTTATGTCTTTTTCTGCCTCTCTGCTTTTAATTGAGCTCTTAATATTATTACCCTGTAACAGTATTTTCAATATTTCATTTCTGTTCCTCTGACATTGATGTCTTTCATGTCTCTTATCCATGTGTTATAATTGTTCAATACATATTTACTATTATATTAAAATTATCTTTTAATTATGAATAAAATTTAAAAGATTTTATATACTTTAATTTATTACTTCTCAAGTGCTTTTCCTTTCATTACGTAGACCCATGTTTTTGACCTAGATTTCTTTCTGCCTGAAGAACTGCTTTTAATATTTTATTCAGGATGAGTCTACTGGCAATTAACTTTTTCAGTTTTTGTTTATCTGAGAAAGTTTTTATTTCTACTTCACTTTTGAAGATTTATTTTACTGGATGTATAATTTTAGCTCACTGGTTTTTTTCTTCTTTAATAATTTAAATATTTCATTCCATTCTCCTCTTGTGCAAAGAAAAGGCCAATGCAAATTTTATCATTGTTCTTGTATAGGTAAAGTATATTTTCTCTCTGACTTCCTTTAAGATTTTATCTTTGTCTCAGGTTTTCTGCAGGTTGATACATACCTTAGTGTTTTGTTTTATTCTTTACATTTAACCTTCTTTGTTTTCTGACCTTCCCAGATCTGTGGTGTGGTATCTGTCAGTGATACTGGAGAGTTTTCAACCACTATTCCTCCAAATATTTCTTCTGCTCCATTCTTTCTTCTCCTAGTATTTTCCTCCCTCCATTTCACTGTGTAAAGTTTTGATCAAATGATCTCCAAATTCAAATTATTTCCACACCTGTGTTAAGTTTACTAATAAATACATCAAAGGCATTCTTCATTTAAGTTACTGTGTCTTTCATTTTTAGATTATTTCTCATCGTTTTCTTCTCTTTATTACTATTACTGTCTGGTTTCACATACTTTCTATTTTTTCCATTAGTATCCTTAACATATTAATTATGGTTATGTTAAATTCTTTTTGTTCCAATATCTGTTTTACAGGAGTCTGTTTCCAATAATTGTCTGAAACTTCAGATTATGTTTTTTCTTGTCTTCAGGTATGCCCTATTACTTTTTATTGAAAGCTGGACATGCTATACTGGGCAATAGATAATAACACAGACACTTAGCACAAGGATTTATGCTAATCTGTTTAGAAGTCGAACTGTGTTTAGGGTTTGTTGTGGCCAGAGGTACCAAAGGTTTCAAATTCCTTCATCATTTTGATTTCATATTTCTTCATGGGATTGTGGCTTCCCTCTTTACTGTTCCTTAGAGAAAGGCTGTGCCTTTGACTGCTCCTCTAGATCTCTATTAATATTCCCAAAACGTGTTGGTGTGGTAGTGTACAGATTAAGTCTCAGTCTTGGCTGCATGTCTCAGGTGGTTCTTCAGAAATGTTTCTACACCTTTTTCAGGCTTCACCTTATCTCCTCTCCCGCTTCCTTCCACAGCGGTAGTGTTCCCTTTCTGTTTCCTTGAAACCCAGCCCTTTATGACTTAGGTGAGGCAAAAAGTCTGGAACTGGTGGGGGTGAGGCAGCATTCTTTTCCTCTCACTGGAATAAGTTTTCAGAGTTGCCCTTGGAGTTTTCAGAGTTCCTCCTGCTTGAAGCTCAAGAGAAGAGTCTCAGAATATCTCACAGTGAGTACTCTTCCACTCCCCTGCCAGACCCATGAGGGGATCTTTCTCAGTTCTACATCCTGCAGATCTACTGGGGTTTCTGGAGAGAAAGTCTGCAAAAGTATAGAGCTCCCCGCAACCATGACATCAGTCCGCTGGAGTTTCTCAGACGCAAACTAGCTTACCCTCAGCTTCCAGGAATTCTATAATCACCATTTAAGTGTTCCTACCAACAAGTGGATTCCATGTAAGCAAATCTTGAGTATGCTCAAAATGTGCCTGTTGCTCCAGACATTAGAGTTGTGGTAACCTCAGTTCTCTGAAGAGTCTAGGAAATTAAAAAAAAAAAAAAGAGTCTAGGAAATTGTTGATTTTCGGTTTTTAAGGCTTTAAATCTCGCAGTGGTTTTTTAGCCACATATTCCATGGAATGTTCTTTCAGTGTCACCATAACACACATGGTCATGCTTGTTTTCATCTTGGTGCCTAAGTGACATTTACCATAAATTCCCACTTTCTTCTTCTGGAAACTTCATTGTCTTATCATCTTGACCTCTGTGACATCTCATTTTCCAGATGTTCTTCCTCTTCTGCTGGCCTCTTTCTCTTGTTCTCCTTTACCAAACTAAACATTGAAGTTTTACAGGACTTGGTAGTGGGTCTTTCCTTCTTTTTTTCATAAGAATATCATTTTTCATGACTTTAAAAAATTATTCATATGATAAAATCTCCTAAACTTATATACCCAACCTAAACCTTTTTTAAAAAAAAAATATTTTATTTATTTACTCATGAGAGACACACACAGAGAGAGAGGCGAGACACAGGCAGAGGGAGAAGCAGGCTCCATGCAGGGAGCCCAATGTGGGTCTCGATCCCGGGTCTCCAGGATCATGCCCTGGACTGAAAGTGGCACCAAACCACTGAGCCACCCGGGCTGCCCAACCTTTTCTGTTATAATCAGCCATATAAGTTTTATATGAAACTTCGTTTTGGATAAGCCATTTACAGACATAGTGAACTAAGCATATCCACAAACAACTGACTCCTTAACCCCACCTAAAATTGTTCCTCTGCTAGTCTTTTCTTTCTCCATAAATGGCACGACTATCTGAGTTGAGCCATAAATCTGGAGTCACCATTGATCTTTCCCACTGCTTACCCCATGCAGAAAGTCTATCTGCAAGTTTTTATTGTTTCTGCATCACATTTTTCCCTATTGCCACCATCTCAGTTAAATTCACAATCACCTCTTGCCGAAAAAGTTTCAAAAGCTCTATTATTGGTCTTTTCCTATTCTAATGTCTTCTTGCAATCTGTTTTTCACATAGCAGCCAAAATTGCTTTTTTAATGGTTTATTTATTTATTTAAGAAATATAGGGGAAAAGAGAGAGACAGAGAAAGACAGAGAGAGAAGGTAGAGGGAAAGGGAGAGAGACAATCTTCAATCAGACCCCACTAGCTCAGAGCCTGATGCAAGGCTTGATTCCAGGACCCTGAGATTATGATCTTAGCCAACATCAAGAGTTGGATACTCAACCGACTGAGCTACCCAGGCACCCTGTAAAATTACTTTTTAAACATTATTTAATTATCTGATTTTCCTTTAAAAATCCTTTCAAGAGATTTCCATGGCTCTAAGAATAAAGTCTGAACTCATTTCTTTCTGGTGTTTTCTATCATTATACCAAATATATGTCCTTTATTTCCCTCACAGCAATTTCCCTAATGTGTAAATATATGCAGAATGTATTTCTGTTTTTCCATTCTCCTCCTCAAGCAGATTGTAAGACCTATGATATATCAAGGACCAGATTTTGTTGTTCCCTGGTTTCAATGTTGTAAGTATGAATCAACTTCATTATTTTAAAATCTGAGAGATAGCTACTGTGACCAAAGGGATATTTGACTGGAATAAAAGAAGAAAAATTATATTCAAGCAAGTTCTGGAGCATAGATTTTTTTTTTCTTTTTCACAGAGTACAGATATTTTTGACTATGCCACGGGGTTGGGGGGAAGCAAAGGATGTATGTGAGCACCCTTTGAATAAAGAAATAGGGAGATTATAAGCATATAAAAGGAAATATGATAGAAGATGGAAAATATTGAATCTTTCATTGTTAATATTTTCCTAATGTGAGAAGGAATCTTTTTCCTTTTGATCATTAAAAAAAGGGAGAAAAAATTTTCTAACATAGTTTATATGACATTTCCTTATATTTAAAAGGAACAGATTTTCATTTTAAGCAAAGAAAAACATCTGGCAAAATTCTGAGAGGATCCGAAGTTAAACATTGATGCTGTAGGAGATTGTGTGATGCCAAAAATACACAGGGACATGGGGTGATAAGATGGCCACAAAGTTCATTCAAGATATTTGACTTTCTTAAGGAGTAGTCAAAATGAAAATAGGAGTAGTCAAAACAAAAATAATATTATCTAAAAAGTCTCTCAAAGAACATGTCTGTGAACCTTAGTTTAAGAATAACTGATGGAGATGAATTCTTTTTCTGAAACACAAGGATATGTCCTATCAGGATTTTCAAACTGTTTTCCTGACAGGTTGAGTTGCTTTAGGGATTCTGCAAACAATAAAATATACTCTATCAAATAATGAAGATTTTGACTGCCTGAGGAAAGCATTCATCACCTTTAAGTGTTTTATATAGTGAAGTTAGGGGAAGAAAAGAATCTTGTTGCTAAAAGTGTTTGAAAAATCTCGGTTCTGGATGATCTCTCTGGGCCATTTGAACAAGGGCAGTGCCCCACAAGATGGAAAAAAGCATTTTTTAAACAGTGGTGTAATTAAATAAGTTCAAGAAATATGTGCTTAAGCGACAAATATTATTGACTCCAGGAATTTTAACATGCTAGTCCAAGTGATGGTGAAAATTCAGGAGAGGAATATAATATGTTGTTTTTTAATTAAGTCAACAGTTGTATGTGTGTTTGCTTATTTTGTTTCATTTCTTTATTTGCAGGGCACCAATCTACATTTTGTGAGGCAATAAGTAATGGAAAGATTTGGGAAGCATTGCTCTAAATAATACTAGTTAGAGTAACTTGTAGCTATTAAATGCATTCAATATATCTATTATATATATGTATATACACACAAAAATATACACATACATATACATATAGCCTTGCATGTTCAACACATACTCAATTTTCACATTGTCATAAGAAAAAGTTGGTATCCTTACCCAGTCTTATAGATGAGGCCTGAAGATATTATGTAATGTGCCTAAGATTATACAATGAGTATGACACCAGCATTTGAACTTAGGCTTGCTTGACTTTCTATTGTTCAAAATTTAGATGCATGATTTACTTCATTTTTTTCAAAATATAGCTTTGATCTACTAGTTTCCTGCATTCTAAGCCTGTCCATTGGCTTCCAGGTTTTCATTTACTGGATAGCTATTATTTCAATTGGAATAATGCCACAACTTTGCCCTTGTGGGGCAGATGTACTAGATAAACTCAAGACCTTTCTAATTCTGAAATTCTAACTTCTCTGAATTTACACAATAATTTGTATCTTTGTTTCCTAAGTTATTTTTCCTCTCATTTTTTTATTTTAAAATTCTTTTGTCTAAGACACTTTCTTGTATTTTTTCCCTTTGTGTTGTGAATCTCAAGTATCTTTCTTTTTAATCAGAAATTAACTCTTTCTCTGTTTCATTCTGTGTCTCCACCTTCCTGTGGTAGGAGGGTAGAGGCTGCTTTGAAGGAGAAGAAGCCAAAGTCATGAAGTTTATAAAGAAATAAAATTATGTAATATTATTATTTTCAACTTTGTATTTTTAAATAATTAGAGATTAATAGGAAGTTGCAAAGATAAGGCAAGAAGATCCTATGTACCTTTCACATGGTTCCCCCCAAGGATTACGACTTAAGTGGTTGTATGATATCAAAACTAGTAAATTGACACTGGTACAATGTAGGTTTATACCTCCGTTATTTCATCACATGTGTAGATTCTTGTGGCAACCACTGCTATAAAGATACAGAATGGTTTTATCATACTGGTGTGAATTTGAATCATTGACTAACTGTGCTATGGATCCCAGATGGCATTTTTGAAGCTGTATTTTAAAAAAAATGGAGCCCAATGAACAGTGCCTTCCAAAGATTAGTAAGATAGAAAAGAAAACTACTTAGATTTAGAAATCATGGAGCAAAACTCTACTTTGGCATCAGAGAATGAGAAAGAATCATCAGAGACATCTGACAGACAAAACATGTAGACACTAAGATTCCTTAAACTACAAATGGAATAAAGAAGTAAGTGGGATAGAAACCTTCAACTCAGAAACTAACCAATTTTTAAAGATCATCTAAGTGGTCCCTTCTCCCCTCCAGCATCCAACTTTGTGCCATTTAATGTCTGGAAAGGTGCATACTTCTAGAGAAAGATGCACAGCCTCTCATGGCATAGATGACGACACCAACCACTGGCTATCTATCAGTCCAGCACTGCCCTAAGATTTGCCTCAGATCAAAGCCTGCATTTCTACCTATTTGACACCTTGCTCTAAGTCTGGAATACTGAATTGCTATTTTTAGTTCTCCAGTGCACTTAAACTTTGGATAACACCCTTTCCGGTGTACCATGCACAATTGTCAGTTCAATAGTGTATTTTGTCTCATAGAGATTACAATAATACATATTTTAAATTGCAAATGCTGCTGTGATTTCAAAATCATTGCTTTGCTGCATTCATTTGTGGCTCTAGTGCTATTAGCTCTATTATGTCAAAGACTGACAACATTCTTTAGAAAATAATTATTAGTAATGCTCTGTTACCTTCTAGGTACAAACATTTGGTCCCAGATTTCTGGTGCAACTAATGTGAGATTAGTTTGTTTGTTTGTTTAGCTAAAATATATAGGATAAAATGATAGTCTTTTCAGATTTCTTATTTATTTACGAGTCTAATGAAGCTTGGTTGTGACTCTAATTAATGGTACAAAGAATAGGCACAAAAACTGTGAATTTCAAAGGATGTTTGTACCAAATTTCATGATACATTAAAAAATAAAAATAAGTCTGAAACGGATTTTGGAAGCCAGGGTTCTGTTTTAAGGTAATATTTGGTATATAAATGTAGTTTCCAAAATATTACCTGTAGTATGAAAAAATAACCCAAAATTTAATTGTAGGGATACCTGGATGGCTCAGTGGTTGGGCATCTGCCTTTGGCTCAGGGCGTGATCCCAGAGTCCCAGGAGCCAGTCCTGTGTCGGGCTATCTGCATGGAGCCTGCTTCTCCTCGCTCTTCCTATGTCTCTGTTCTCTCTGTGTGTCTCTCATGAATAAATAAATAAATTCTAAAAAAAACAAAAAAAAAATTTTAATTGTAATTACAAAAACCAATATGATAATACATCGCTGAAGCTTTAAATATAAGATTTAAATTGCATTTAACTGCACTTCTGTAACTTCAGTAAATGTAACTTTTTGGCACATAATCTCTTTCAGAACTTGTTTTATCATACATAATTCTACATTTAATAATCAAATGTAATTTAGCATAGTAAATTTTCTCATAGGCTATGCCTAATTAAGCACTTTTTTGGTGTAAATTATTTTTAAGGAGTTTATAATACCAATTTAACTAAGTTAAGGGGATTAATACATACAAACTTTCAGTTATCCAATAAATAAGTCATGGGAATGAAAAGTACAGCATAGAGAATATGGTCAATAATATTGTAATAGCATATGGTGACAAGTGGTCATTACATTTACAGTAAGCATGTGTAATGTATAGAACTTTCAATTCTCTATGCTGTACACCTGAAACTAATATAACATTGTGTGTCAACCCTGATAAAATTTAAAATAAATGTTCCTCAACTTTGGAGCAGTTAGAAGTTCAAGTTTTCACTGTTAGTGCTTTAAAATAAAAATCTTCAGAGATAGAAGGATTTCCCAGTTTACTATTTCAGATTTCAGTACAATTTCCCAATACACAGTTATAAATTGTTTTCAATGTATCTTGATGAGTGTTAATGGTGGCCCCTGTAACTTACTGAATATCCTTCCTGAATTTATATGGGGCATTTTCTCTTAAATAATGCTCTGGATTTCACTCTTACATTCTTATTTACTTTTATTGAAAAGAGTTTCTAAATATCACTTGCATTCTTCACATTTAGTCCTGGGCAACAGTACAAATTTTAGAAGAAATATTTGTTAGATGGCAACTTCGTAGAGATAACCCAAAGTCAATCATAGGGGTATTGATTAGTGCTGCCAGGAAATGACACTGGCCTTGGGAGGGTACTGTTATATGGGCCTAGATTTCCAAGAGTTGCACAAAGGTAAGAATGTTGGCTAGAGAATCCGTCCAGATGTTGTCTCTTTACCTTGTTGTGATTGGACATGCTCTAATACTTTTCCTTGTTTTTATGTCATTATTATGATGCCATCATATAAAAACACCAACATCTTATTTTGATATATGATTAATATTTTTATTTATCCCATATTGTTTTCTCATGCTGTTTTAAAAGTGTATAAAATTTTGCAACTAAAGTCATAAGAAAGGAGATGTTTTACGAATAAGAAATAATATTAAACAAGTAAAAATCTTTTCAAAGAACAAACACATAGGTACTACATCTGATCCAAAATCAAGCAAATCCAGCAAGGTATGGCCTAATAGAAGGGGTAGGTAGGTAAGGTTGACACATTTTGCAAATAAATGTATATGATTCTCATTTAAGTTTGGAATTCAGATAAAGCATGATTTTTTTTGATGTCCCTTATAATATTTAAAATATACTGATACTAAGAAACATCATTTGTTGTTTATCAAGCAACAGTCAATTTAGCTGTGCCCTCTCTTATCTGGCAACTCTATTTAAGACAGGAGACTCACTGGAATTCCAGTATTTTGGCACCTACTGCAATAGAAGTTTCAATTATGGTTAGATTAACCCGTCTTAATGTTCCCATTCTCATGAAGACCATGCAGTCGAATAACCAGGGCAGCAAATTTGACTTTATTTCTTTTTAAATTTGAATTCTTCTTTTCCAGATTTGTTGCATTTCCTATCATTATTTTATTTTGTGAATTCACACACACAGAGAAACACACACACAAAGATATAACCACAGAAGCTAACCAGTTTCTTGCAATATTTGAATCTAGTTGTAAGAAGAAATATACATCTAAGATTGTTATTGCTTATTTATATCAGAGCGTTTATGAAAGGTTCTACTAAGTAATGAAATGTTAGATGGCTTGTCTGATTCGAATAACCAAACTTTAAAAGGAGCTTATTCATTATTATATATAAAGCATTCCCCCAAGAGCACAGCTGTGCAATTTAATTCCATTGAAACCTACTCCCACTTAGCAAAATATTTAGATACATAGACATATAGATAGAGAATCATAATAGGGCAAGGAGGAAATAGACAATGATTAAAGGATAAATTCCACTTGCCACAACATATTTTCATGATTTACCCCCCTATGAATCTACTGCCTTTGGGGTGTTGTGTGCCAGAAATAGCAGTTAGAGAATGTTGTAGCTGAAACATATTGTTGCAAATGTTTTATGGCCTGCCTTTCTCCTGATGAATCTTCTGCTTTTTGAATAAAAATCTTTCAGTCAAGTAACCCATCATACATCAGTATCAGTGAACAATCACCTTTCTTTCCTAATATTATCATTTGCAGCCCATAGAGCTGCAGCTCCAACAGCTGTGTTACAGGAAACACAGAATTTTGATCAAAGGTCATTGATATTGATAGCACTTACTTAGCAGGTGCCTTGGCAATCAGTTTTAATGAGTCTGAGCCATATTCATTTCTTTTCCTGCTGCTGGTCTATTGAAACAAAAAAAGAAAGAAAGAACATAAAAGGTGGCAGAGGTGTCAAAGACGCCATAGGCACAGACTTCCTTGATAAGCTTTGATTTAAAGAGCTAAGAGGCAAAACCCAAAATAACTCCTGATATGTATCTTCTCGCTACAGTGGCAGTTAGAAGAGACTTGGAAAACTCATCTTCCTTGAGTGATAGTCAGTAATGACTCAATATGACTTTGGTCTCATTGTTATTCCATTAGGCACACCTGCAAAGTGCATCCCCAAGGTAAAATTTGAAGTGATTATTTTAATCAAGACGTGCCAAGTGGTAGCAACATGGAGGATCACCACCCAAAATTCTAGAACTTTAATGCCATTTTTAGGCAGTCTCATAGATAAGAATGAATGAATGAATATATATTGGTACAATTTAAAGTCAATCCTGCATGTCCTCCTGCCCACCACCACTGGGTTCTTTAGGCCATTCATCTATTTTTGTCCAAACATCCAGGTTTTGTTAAGTGACTTGATCGGTGGCAATAGATGATAAATAAGGTAGTAAGTTGTTGCCAAATCTGGATGGGAGGGTCAACAAACACACAGGTAATGAAAGGAGAATTATTCAGTAGTAGATATAATGAAGTTGTAGTAGATATAACTATCGTGACAGAGGAAAACTACAGTAATAGGTAACAACTTCTAGGTTACACAGTCTCTGTATGCATTCATCCAATCAATCATTTGTTCAAAACTATTATTTGAGTACTTTGTGTATGTATGTGTGCATGTGGTAGGCATGAAGTTGGACAATGGGAGGAGAGTGGTGAACCTGAAGTTGACCACTTTGTTCCAATGCATCCCAGGGGCAATTCTGTATTGACTTTTGAAGTCTGTTTATAACCAGAGTTAATGTAAGTTTGATTTGGGGGTGAACCAATTAACTCTTGATACGATTTTTTAAGAGTTCTGTGGTAGGATCTATGAGTTTAATACTTATTTTATATGGATAATTGCTTGTGAAAGGGATAATATCCTTTTTTGACCTAGTGGAGTACGTCAGTTCTCTATTGCTGTGTTGTAAATTACCTCAAATTTAGTGACTAAAACCAACAAACATCTATCTCATTTACTTTCTGTGGGTCAGGAATGCAAGTTTAGTTTAGCTAGGTGGTTCTGGCTCAGAGTTCTAGCCAGGTTGCAGTCCAGATGTCAGCCAGGACTGCAGTGAATCGAAGGCTTGGCTGGGTGGGCAATCCACTTTCAAGTGCACTGCTGGGACCAATAGCTGAAGACTTGAGTTCCTCATTGCATAAGCATCTCCATAGGGCCACTCAGGATATAGCAGTTGGCTTCTCTCAGAACAAATGAACTAGGGCAAGGGTGAAGACTCAAGAAAAAAGCTGCAGTGACTTTTCAAACCTAAAGGTACAAATGGCACGCCACTGATTCTCCCACATTTTATTGGTCACACAAAACAATCCTGTCTGGTGTGGAAGGGCATCCCTTTCGAGGGTGTAAACAACCAGAAGGCAGGGACCATTGGAGATCACCCTTGAGTCTACTGACACCTAAAGCTTTCATACCTCTAAATGCAGAAAAACTTTAACATTTTTATTTGAGGTAGCTAACACAATCAATGGTTGTTTCTTTTTTTTTAACAAAACAAAATGGCATAATGATTTTCACCATATTGCTTCATTATTTGATTAAACTTGATTAAAATAGTGTACAGAATCTCTATCTGAACACCTTTCCACACAGTTCGGATGAGATGTTGCTCTTCTATTTTCTGTTAAATAATATTTTTCTCCTTCAAGAAATATGGGATTGTATTAGTTTTCTATTGCTGATATAAAGTAATATATTACCATAAATTTAGTGGCTTAAAACAACACAGTTTTTAATCTCAGAGTTTCTGTAGTTCAGAGGTCCAGGTGGACTTGTTTGGGCCTTCTGCTGATATTTTCACAAGGCTGAAATCACAGCGTTGGCAGCATTTAATTCCTTATTACAGACTCTGAAGAAGAATCTCAGGATCTTGGTTGGATTTAGTTCCTTTTGGTTGTAGGACTGAGGTCCCTATTTATTGTTGACTGTCAGATGGAGACTCGTTTTTGCTCCTAGAAGCTGTGTTCTTTCCCATGATTTCCATGTGCTTTTGCCCAGCAGTGATGAGTTGAGTGCTTCTCACTTTCAATCTTGCTGATATCTCCTTCTCTCCCATCTCTCTGACTTCCAGCAAAGAACTTTCTCTGCCTGTAGAGGCTTATGTGATTAGATTGGATCAACCAAGATAACCCCAGAGAATCTGTCTTAAGATCCATAATCAGTCCAGTATTTGCAGATGAGTATTTTCCTTAGCCTGCTTCCTGCAGTAGCATTTTGAGGGTCTGACAATCTTCTTTCATTTCTGTCCCTTTAAGTCCAAGCAAGTACTGGTGTAAAATTCTCATAAGTCTTGTGGGCTTTGTGTAATTTCACAGAGGTTCCCTCCATAAGACAGAAGCCATGTCCACAAATCTTTCTGAGATAACACCTTCTCTATCTTTGGCTTCTGCTGACATTGCTGAGAGTCTACACTCTAAAGCTTCCTACAGCGCTCCGCTTTGCTGAAAAGGATCTCTGAGGCACGTCCTTAATCTCTTCAAAGAGCCTTTTGTCTGAATCAGGTTGTGTGGTCTTTTGATGTCTCTGAGGTTTTCATAAAACATGGCCCAGCCACAAATTTAGCTTTTGTACTGAGCCACAGTTTTTGAATTAACCTCTTAATTTCATTGTCTCTTTCCATCTGGATTGGCCAAGAAGTTCCCAAATAATCAAGTCTTGGTTACTTTTGGTTTAAAAGTTTTTCACTCAATTTATCTCTCTCCTTCCACATTTCATTACAAACATGAAGAAACCAGGAAAGCTCTCAACATTTTTCTTGGAAGTACCCTCAGCTGATTATCCAGACTCATCCTTTTACAAGTTGTGCCTTCCACATAACTACAGGACAAAATTCTGTTAAACTTTCTGCCACTATATAACAAGGACCTCCCTTCCTTTGGTTTCCACATGTTCCTCACTTTCTTCTGAGACACCAGCACCTATCATGTCCATTTGACTAAGAGTCTGTTTATGACAATGTAAGTATCATATACAGATGATACATACATATTTTCTCTCTAATGGTCCATCATTGACCTGAAACTGTTGTGAGCTCTATTGATACTGGTATAGTATCCCTCACAAAATAACATATCCTTTCAAAAACTTAGTGATTTTATAAATTTAGCCCTACCATAATACACATGTATTATCTTTCTGAAATAAATCCAGGTATATTATCTCTCCTAGTTAGGACTAATAGTGTAGTTGATAAAGGCTCTCTTTCTTTATAAACCCAAATACTGTCTTGCCATCATTCCAAACAATGTACTGCAGGCTACCATTAATAACCCCTAAATTTTGGCACATGGAAACAAAACTATTTGTCAGATATTAGTGCCTTATTCTATTATCTGGCATAATCATTGTAATAATAGCAATCAGAAACAGACCTAAGAATGCAAAAGCAAAATAATGAAGATGTCTTACATTATCACTTGACATAACCTCTCATTTAAACTCCACGTTATACAAAGACAAATACTTCCTATAATTTTTACACAGAGAATATTATTTTTATAAAAAATTAGGGTCATTACCAAAACTTCAAGCAATACATAATAATCCAAACAATAAGCCAAGAAATAACCCTTTTTGCTACTCAGAGATGAATGTTCAATATTTATTCCGGATCATTTTAGATATCTCTGCCTTCATGTATATAAAAAAGAGTAATAAATGAATATACAGGTGGAATCATACATAGAAAAAAATTTGCAAAAACAAAACAATGTATATGCATTTCATATGAAATACTAAATTTTATTTTATGTGAATAACATAAAAAAGAATGAAAATAAAATTGGACTAGTTGTGCATAACAAGTAGATATTTATTTACCTGAGAGATTTGCAAAGGATACTTCTAAAATAAAATAAATTTTTTCGGGGGGAGGGTTGCTGGTGGTTAGGGCTACTTGCTTCTGTTTGGTAATTTTAACTTATTTCAACTTTAGCAGTATTTACTGTCTACCTACAATGAAGGGAGAGTAAAGATGAAGTAATAAATTCTGATACATTTTCTTATACAATCCGGTCTCATATTTTCTGATTCGTACTAGTTGTGGATTTATTTTTAGATTGTCAACACATCTTTTTGAGATTTTATTTATTTATTTATTTATTTATTTATTTATTTATTTATTTATTTATTTTTGAGAGAGAGAGAGAGAGAGAGCACTAGTGGTGGGGAGGGGCAGAGGAAAGGCGAGAAGCAGACTCCCGGCTGAGCAAGGAGACAGATGTGGGACTTGATCCCGGAACCCTGGGATCCTCACCTGAGTGGAAAGCAGATGCTTAACCAACTGAGCCACCCAGACACCCCTAGATTGTAAACATATTTAATAGTACTAGTATGTTGTACATCCAGAGTGTTAGCACTTTTACCAAGTCCACATTCATTTCCAGCACCTGTCATAGAGTTCCCAGTGTTTAGTTCGTTACTGGGCGACTTGAATGTCATCTGCAAATACTAATTTTATTTTCTTCAGAAAGGACTATTGGTGCCAGTCTAGCAGTTTTTAACTTAAAGGAAAATTCATCTGCTTATAAAATTCTTGGTATATTCTTTGCTTGGATATTTGTTGACACGACCTATTTCCTGTATACAGGAATTGACTCTGGTTGTGGAGAAGCTTCGGTTGAGATAATGTTGGCCAGTTGAAGTGATTTATTTTTCTGCTTAATTGCTCCATTGTGCAGATTTGAAATTAAGTGACTTCCCCATTTTTTAAAAAACTGTAAAAGAAAACTCTCTTTGGGTTATAGAGCCATACTGGGAATTCAAGACATGTTTTTTTCTAATATATTTTAATAATTTTTTTTCTCTTCTCTTTTCAGTTTTATTCATCAGAAACACCAATCTTTGCATGTTGGATCTATCTAGAATCCATCATGATAATCTTTGTATGACATTATTTCTTTCACTTTATTTTGTATAATTTCCTTAAATCTGCCTCCATAGTCCCATAGTGTAGTCAATTTTTTTTTTTTACTAATATTTACCTTTTACCTCTAGAGTGGTATTACTCTTCTGAATTGTTTCTAAATTCTACCCGTTCACTTTTATTTTATTGTGGTATAACTTACATGAAGCAAAAGCCAACCATTTAGCTTACTGGTCTGTGAATTTGGAAAAATGTATAACGTTGTATAACCAGCACTGCACACAGAAAAAGATACTGAATCATTCAATCACACTAAAAGTTCTCAAGTGCTCCTTTGTAGGTAAGCTCCCCTCTCCATCCCAAGGTCCTGGCAACCACTAGACTTTTATGTGTCTATAATTTTCCTTTTTCCAGAATGTCATATGAATGGGATAAGACAGGATGCAATCTCAAGTCTTTTTTTTTTTTTTACTTAGCATATTACATTCACAATATATCCATATTGCTTTGAGGGTCAGTACTCTGTTCCTCTCTACTCATTGATTTTTTAAAAAAGATTTATTTATTTATTTCAGAGATTGAAAGAGAGAGTATGAGTGGGAAGGGCAAAGGGAGAAGGGAATTTCAAGTAGACTCTGAATGAGCATGGAGTCTGACGGGGGCTGGATATCACTACCATGAGATGGAGACCTGAGCTGAAACTGAAGTTGAGATGTTAACCAACTGCACCACTCAGACACTCCACTCCATTCATTAATTAAAGGACATTTGGATTATTTCCAGTTTTTGATTATTTATTAATAAAACTCCCAAAATATTCACATATAGTTTTTTGTGCCAATATGAGTTTTTATTTCTCTTTGGTATACACCTGGAGGTGAGTCTGCTGACTGCATGCTAAATATATATTTAACCTCATACAAAACTGCCAACCTCTTTCCAGAGTGGTCAAACCACCAAACTTACAATAATTGTTCCATATCCTCACCAGCACTTGGTATTGTCAGTTATTATTTTTTTTAAGCCATTCTAAGAGTTTGGAGTGGTAGCTCATAGTTTTAATTTGCATTTCCCTAATGAATAATGTTGTTGAGGGGTTTTTCTTGTTATGTGTTTATTTGCTCTCCACATCTCTTATTTGGTTAAACATCTGTTCAAATCATTGGACTATTCTTCTCACAAGGTTATTTGATTTCCTATTTATGATATTTGGATAGTCTATATGTATTCTGAATATATATGTAGATGTATCTTGACAAATCTTTTCTCACTGTCTTGAGGATTATCTTTTCATTTTATTAATAGTATCTTTCAAAGAGCAGATTTTAAGATTGATGAGGTCCAATGATCAATTATTTTTTTCTTTTATTGATCACGCTTTGGTGTTATATCTAATAATGTTTTTGCCTCTTTCAAGTCAAAAAATATCTTTTCCTATATTTTCTTTCACATGTTTTATCATTTTAGGCTTTATGTTTGGCTGTATGTTTCATTTTGAGTTTATTTTTGCATGTGATGCAGGAATAGGAAGAAATTTTTCTTTCTCTTGCATTTGGATATCCCATTGTTCCAGGTTCTTTTGTTGAAAAGACTCTTTTTTTCCATGTAATTACTTTTACACTTTTGTCAAAAATCAATTTACCTTTAGTGTGGGCCATTTTCTGGACTCTGTCATGTGTGTCGTTCTTTTCCCCAATATCACACTGT
This sequence comes from Nyctereutes procyonoides, assembly GCF_905146905.1. Lineage (NCBI taxonomy): Eukaryota > Metazoa > Chordata > Mammalia > Carnivora > Canidae > Nyctereutes > Nyctereutes procyonoides. The sequence continues at coordinate 40,723,418 of NW_026575049.1, read as the reverse complement.
CTTGATTACATGGCTTGATAGTAAACTGGAAATCAGGTAATATGAGTTCCTCCAACTTGTTCTTTTTTCAAAATTGATTTGGCTATGCTGCTTCATTTGCTCTTCCATATAAATTTTAAAATTAGCTTGTCAATTTCTTAAAAAAGGAATCCTTCTGGGATTTTGTTTGGTACTGCAGTGAATCTATAGATCAGTATGGAGGAAACTGACATCTTAATAACATTGAGTCATCCAACCATTAACATGTTATATCCTGAGTTATTAAGGTGTTTGTTTTTTTTTTTCATTAGTGTTTCATACTTTTCACTATATTCTTCCTGTATTTGGATAGATGTGTATTTAAATATTCCAATTCTATGTTATTATGTCTGTTACTTTAAAAAATGTTTATTTCCAATTTTTATTGTTGCCCTATAGAAATTAAATTGATTTTTTATATACTCGTATTCAGTGACCCTGCTAAACTCATTTATTATTTCGAGTGTTTTTTTCTTTGAGATTTTTTGGCATTTCTACAAATATAATAATGTCATCTGTGAATACAGAAAATTTTATTCAGTCCTTTCCAATTTGTATGGCTTCTATTCTATTTCTTGCCCTGTTTTAGTCTCCAGGATTTTTCGCACAGTGATTAATTGGAGTAGAGTTGAGACAAGTATGTTCATAATATTGCATTAAATATACTTATACTAAATATATAATTTCTGAAATACAAATTTAATGCAATATCCTATATTTTACATGGCAACCCTAAACAAGAGTGGTAATACTCGACACCCTTGTCTTGTTTACTATCTTATAGGAAATACACTAAATCAATCATAATTAATTATTCTTGAATACTAAGTTTCTTATAGATTCTCCTTATTGGTTTAATTGAATTCCTTTTCTTATTTTGCTGAGATTTTTTTTTTAATTGGAAATGCTGCTGAGTTTTCCCCTAATATTTTTCTGCGTCTTTTGAGATGATCAAACTGGATTTCTTCCCTCTCTTTCCTGTTTATATGTGCATTATGTTGATGATTTTTCTGAATTTGGACATAGCTCTGTATTCCTGAGATAAACCCAGCATGATCAGGATGCACAAGATTAAATTTTCCAACATTTTTATGAAGATTATAGTGGCTACCTTCGTGGAAGGTATTGTTGTTTCCTTATCTTTGCATGGTTTTAGTTTTGACATCAGTGTACATTGGCATCATAAAATGAACTGGAAAAGTGTTATCTATTCTTCCATTATTTGGGAACATGTGGAAAATTGATATGATTTCTTCTTTAAACACCAGGTATAATTTACCAATGATGTCACCTGGCCTTGAAGGGTCTTCTGATAGAAAGATTTTTAACTATGAATTCCGTTTATTTAATAGATATGGGACACTTCAGGGTACCTATTTCTTTTTGAGTGAGTTTTGTTTTTTTCTTTCAGGAAATTCTTCCATTTCAACTAGGCTGTTGAACAACTTTAAACTTTGTTTATGGATATCAAGTTGTTAGTACTCTTCCCTTGTTATTTTTTTAATGTGTGTAGGCTCTTTTGTGAAGTCCATATTGCATTTCTGATATGAGTGATTGTGTTCTCTCTCTCTCTCTCTCTCTCTCTCTCTCTCATTGTTCTGGTCAATGATTTATTGTTCTTTACCAAAAATCAGAATTTGTTTTGGTCTAAGTTGCAGAGAAGATAAAATTCAATAAAAGTTTCTGTGCTGAAGTTTCATTAGGAATACAACCTACAACCTTGGGGGTGCCTGAGTGGCTCAGTAGGTTAAGCATCTGCCTTTGACTCAGGTCGTGATCCCAGGGTCCCGGAATCAAGCCCTAAGTTGGGAGCTCAACTCAGTGGAGAGTCTGCTTCTTCCTCTCCCTCTGCCCCTCCCCCACATCACTCATGCTCTCTCTCTCTCTATCTCTCTAATATAAATAATATTTTTAAAAAGGTATAACCTCAGACCTGTGTGAATTAAGAAGAAAAGGAAGTGTGACCAAGAAATAGGGAAAAGAAATACAAAGTGTCTGCAGGTTTACAAGAAAACCTAGCTGGTTTCTCAGTCTCTGTAGGATGCCTTCTACACAGGCCACATGGACCCACTTCATCTCAGAAATGTCTTCTAAGAGTAGAAATGGAGAATACTTTTTTTTTGCTTGTTCTTTTTCATCTTCTGTCTTGGGTAGATCAGAATTTGTTCTATGCGGCCTTGATTCCCAGCTTCTTCAGAGAGTGGAGGACAGATCTATATGCCTTAACCAGGTCCAGCAGAAGGTTTCCTATGACTCCTTTTCTTTATGCTTTGTAAAAATCTTATGTAGGTGTACTATTTTTTCCCCATTTAGTTTAGAAATATTACACAGCTAGAACTCATAGGAGCTTATATTTAAATCCAGGCACTGTGACTTCAAATCTGGACCCGTCTGGTATAGCACCGGTTTTCAGTAAGATTCTGTGGAGATAAGACAAAAATATTTTTACCCTGCTGGAATTTAATATTAGGTGAACCACTCAGTCCATTAGGCTAATGAGCAGACCCCGAAACACATTCCTACAAAACAAAACAAAATCCAGAATTCTTCTGAATCATACTGCCTTTCATAGTCTATAACCTCACAGATGATGATCTATCATTGGCTGAAGTTCACATGAAAATATTTTCATGATTCTTTTTTTTCCCTTTTTTCATACTGTCAACATTTGAACAACATGGGTTTAAACAATATGGGTCCACTTATAGGTGGGTCTTCTTTTGATAAATGAGTACAGTACCATGTGTTTTCTCTTGCTTATGATTTTCTTGATAACATTTTCTTTTCTGTCTAGCTTACATTATTGTGAAAATACTGCATACTATACAGGTAACACACAAAATATGTGTTAATATACCAGTTATGTTATTGGTAAGGTTTCCAGTCAACAGTAGGTTATTAGTAGTTAAATTTTAGGGAAGCCAAAATTATACCTGGATTTTCAACTGTGTGGAGGTTGGCACCCACACCCCTCATGTTGTTTAAAGATCAGCTATATAGTGTCTGAAAGTGTTGTGCAAATCTCAGTCAAGTCTCTCCAAAGTCAACATTATACTCTTCTATTCATCAAAATGTCTTCTTCTTAATAAGAATCATCATTCTACAATTTTCTCATGCTCTGCTGACTACTTTGAGGACCAATTTGAAACGTAAACGTACACACCTTGTGAAATCCACATGAGGAAGAGAACATCCATAAAACATCCATACTGTATGTTCCTGAAAAATCTTTTATCTTCACATTGGTTGCAGTACAGAGCGGGGTTTTAATAGATACTTCAGCAAATTATAAATTGCAGCATGTCATGGATCTTCAAGGTGAATATTCAAAACTGTCAAGAGAGTGCTTTTTTCCAACTTTAATAAAGTAGGCTGTTTATTCAAAAAACTCACAGGGACAGACTAAATCCTGTAACTCGAGATAATCTAGATACTAGTTCTTTAGATTTGTTTTATCAGGTAAATATAATTGGATCAATGACTTAAGAATGATATCAGTTTATCTGCAAATTGTTTTTTGTTTCATTCATTTATATATATGCCTTTGTGTTTGGGGAATTCAAATTTCTTACCCTCAGTCACTGAAATGTGCTTTACTGCCTTTGCCAAAATGTAACATCAATATTAAATTTGTCCTGCATAATTATAATGATATAGGTAAGATTAGAGTTTAGATAATTTCTTGAAGATTTACCAATATAAACAAAATCACATGTTTTTTTAGTTGGCTCTCTCTTTACCAAATTGGGGCCTTTGGAGATTATTACTATTTAATGTACAGATTAGTTACTCTGTCAAAAATTTCTCTTTTAATTTTGAAAGGCATTTGTAAATTTCATCTGTCATTTCCCTCAAACACGGAGTACTGGCTTGAATGATTCGTTCTCTTAGCATGGGGGAGAAGAGTTAAATGCTCTATTAGTTCTAGGTTTGTTTCATAATAAAAATTTGGATTGGATAGCTACTGAAAGAGTCATAAGATCTTTTCTGTGCTGGTGGATTTATGAAAACAAATGAAATCAAACATCTCATTTTGGACACAATTTTACAAAGCATACTCCACAATAACACTATACATCATACATCTAGACTTTTCTGAATATTTTTCATAAATTTTCCAGTAAAATTACAAAGTAGAAGAAGATTGAATTGTTCCCTGCATCTTCATAACCAATTGCATGTCTGTGGCCTCTGCTCAACATATAGGGCAGGTGTTTGTGGGACCAGAGAAGAGAACACTCAGTTCAGAGAGGCTCAGCATTGCTGGGATGAGCATTTGTTTACTCAGGTGGGGCTGGAGAAAAGAGTTTAGAGTTCTATCCTTTTTACTTCTTTCTAGTTATTTTTGAAGATTTTGATTTTGGCTACCTGAACATATGATTATGCATTTCCTAAACGTAGCAAATATCAGATTGACGACATATAAGAGATCAGCCCGAAACTGAATGACAATTTTGCTAGTGGATTAATGGATTCAAATACGTATATTTAACACAAAGCCTGAATTTTAATGACAAGTTAAGTGCCTACTTTTATTCTCAGATAATTGGAAATGGAATTAAAACAAATTGCTGCAAACAGGACATTGCAAGTGAAAATGTCAACTCAGCATTGCTGTTTTTCCTGAGACACCACCGTCTATGTGGAAGTGAAATCACCTGTGCTAGTGGAGCTAAGGGAGGAAAGATGGAGAAGTGGAGAGAAGTGCTTTCTGATAAATCAACCACAGACTCAACACGCATCATCAAATTTAATATTTTAAAGATTCATGAAGAAAGAAGTGATGCCAAATGCGTTTTAAGAAAAATATCTGTTTAAATGCTATTAATGGCAAAGCAGAATATAGCAAGGTGAACCACACTGATAATATTAAATTACCCCAAGAGGTTCCCCAGTCAGAATCCCCGTGCAGAAATCTGCTTGCCAACTGTCGTTCCTTTTCCCATTGGTTTAGTTAAGGGTTGAAGTTCTTCTTGAAGTTTCTTTTTTAATCATCAGATCCCGACCTTACAGTTTTCGCTGACTACTTTCCTTCGGGCTGTCTTTGCTCCTGTCAATTTAGGATTTCCAGGGAATTATTCTTCTTTGAAATGCATATTCCAGGCTTGAAATGCTGGCATATGTACACTGTAGAGTAATTGTGGAGGGCCAAATGTTTAATTACACATGACAGCTGGAGCTGTAGGAGTCCGCGGCTTTGCTGGAAAACACCGTATGCCCTCTGCAGCCTTAAGAGAAGGAACACAATTTTACAGATACATATATATCCACATGTTATCCACAAGAGCTGCTCTTCAGCATTACCAGCTACAGCTTTAATAAAATTTCAGTCATTCACACTTGACTGTATTTAAGTAAACAGTATAAAAGCGTTTTCCCTCAAAACTTAACCGTACAAGTTTACCAGACACGCAGCTAACAATTCCAGAAGGCCTTTTTCTTCCAGAGGAGGTTTTTGAAGATCAACCCAGAAAAACCCCATTTGAGTTAGAAACCAAATGGTGGAAAGACAAACTATAATTTGTAGGAGCACATGATAAGAGTGATGAATGATCCAAAAAGGGTGCAATGGCAAACATCGAGGGCCACAATTCTCATTAAATTGCCATTCCTAAAATATGCTCATCTTCTTGGCAGTTGCAAATTACTGTATCTCTGGCAGTTTTATATAATCACAAGAGAGGAAGCCACGCGAACGTAATCATAACATTTAGGTAGGTTAAAAATACAGTTTAATTAAAAATTCTCTTAGATGCAGTGACATGTAAGTTTTGCCAATAGCTGTTTCTCCCCAAATATAACCCCTTGAGCATCACTAGATGATTGTGGAACATTACTTGATAGTTTTGATGGTAAGAATAGCGCCGGCTCAGTTTCCAGCATTGTCTTACAGACTTGAGATGCTTCATTTAATTCTAATAACTACTCTTTGGATCCTCTCGGACTCTGGTACTATTTATGTCCCCATTTTACAGATGAAGAAATGCAAGCCCAAATAGATTAAGACACTTGCTGTGGTAACGTAAAAATACATGGAGAGGCTGGAATTCCAGAGCCAAATTTCTCTATACCTCCATCACATTATATTACCTTTAGTATTTATCTCTGTCTCTATCCATTTGTTAATGAAATGGAATATTTGCCAGATGTGTGTGTGTATGTGTGTGTGTGTGATGACAATTTATAATGTTAATTCCAAGATAAGCGTTTAAGTGTGTCTGAATGGTCTTACCCCCAAGGAAAGAATAATTTAAGCAAGACAAGCAGAAGGACTCTTTCAAATTTAGATGTGGTTTAAATTATCTATGGCCAGAAAACAAAATAAAACACATATAAAATAGAGATTCAACCAATATGGTTGAACAATAATTTTGATGTGATTGAATCCTACTTCTCACCTCTTTCAGTAGAAATTTTTAAACATTTTTTTTAAAATTTTTTATTTATTTATGATAGTCACAGAGAGAGGGGGTGCAGAGACATAGGCAGAGGGAGAAGCAGGCTCTATGCACCGGGACCCCGATGTGGGACTCGATCCCGGGTCTCCAGGATCGCGCCCTGGGCCAAAGGCAGGCGCCAAACTGCTGCGCCACCCAGGGATCCCTAGTAGAAATTTTTAAAACACATCTCAGAATTTTCTAAAAATTTGTGAAGGCCTGAATGCTTCTTTTCTCAATTATCACTATACTTAAGAGGTAGCTTTGGTGAGCTACCAAGAGTGGCATTGTGTTCATTCTGCTATGTTTACAAGCACCTGTCTTGCTCAACAAAGCTTTCTTTTAACCGGAAGTATGGGTAGATACTTGGTTGTTGAGAAAAAAACAATCATTTTGTTTTGTTTTAAATTCTCCATGAGTGTGTATTCCTCCTGCAGTGCAAGGTAAAAGAGAACAGGAAGGACATGAGAGCTTTAAGGGAGTAACTCTGAAGGTAGACTTGGAAAGACACCTTCTCTAGTCATTTCATAATTGAATAAAGGTAAATGACATTCTGGCACTGTCCGGAATGCACTTGGCAATCATGGTTTGGCATCATGTTGCAGAGCTTACCTGCAAAATGAAGCATTTATTTAATTTTAAACAATAGAAAAACTATGACATTTATTCATTTGCCAACTCTGAAAGTATAAAAATGTAAAATCACTTCAAATTGTGATATATAATTTTTAAATGTATTCCATTTGTGTAATTGTATTGGGTCCAGCTGGTATTTTAAAGTTTTGTGAGTCATTTCTTTCTTCTTTTTTTATTATAAACTGGAAATTGTTTTGTTTAAAAATCTTTCTTTCACTCATACGTGGAATATAAGAAATAGTGAAAGGGATTCTAAGGGAAAGGAAGGGAACTGAGTGGGAAAAATTAGAGAGGGAGACAAACCATGAGAGACTCCTAATTCTGGGAAACAAAGTGTTGCAGAAGGGGAGGTGGGCGGGGGGGGGGAGATGACTGGTTGACGGGCACTGAGGAAGGCACTTGATGGGATGAGCACTGGGTGTTATACTGTATGTTGGTAAATTGAACTTAAATTTTAAAATGCTTTAAAAATCTTTCTTTCTTTTGTCTTTGATATGTGAGCATTTGCTTTATTTTAAAATTAGATTTCAAAAATTAATAGAAACTGGATAGCAGACAAAAAACAGTTCAAACTATTCTATACTTTAGGTAAGGTCATTTCTCTCTTTTGTACCACTAAAAGCTGAGTCTCTTGGTTACTACTCTCTTCTGTTTAATCTATGGGGACCTCAAGCAGGAGTGTTACCTGGCAATGGACATAAAACTGTTGAAAATATTTTATTGAAAACTTTATAATTAAAAAAAGAAAAGCTTTATTTACAAGATATGATTTTCACCAAAAAGGGCCAACTTGTCTTTCTAATTGCCAGGAATTGGGATTCAAACTGTCAAGGACCATCAAGTCTAAGTTGATGTAGTTTATATTAGAACAAACAACAGGGGTGCCTGGGTGGCTTGGTCAGTTAAGCATCCACCTTTGGCTCAGGTTATGATCTCAGGATCCTGGGATCAAGCCCCACCTCATCAGGCTCCCAGATCAGCAGGGAGTCACTTCTCCCTCTGTCCCTCCACCTGTTTGTGCTCTCTCTTTCCAATAAATAAATACTCTTAAGAAAAAAAGAACAAACAACAAAGAAACAAAAATACCATCAAAGTATTCTTTAGACCCTTTGCAGTGTAAGAAAAGTAGCCTGATAAGGAAGGTTATTATGAGCTGGGCAAATCCATTAGAAAAAAAACTCACTGCAGGGTCAAGCTAGGCATTTCTTTTTTTTTTTTTTAAATTTTTTTAGTTTTTATTTATTTATGATAGTCACAGAGAGAGAGAGAGGGAGAGAGGCAGAGACATAGGCAGAGGGAGAAGCAGGCTCCATGCACCAGGAGCCTGACGTGGGACTCGATCCTGGATCTCCAGGATCACGCCCTGGGCCAAAGGCAGGCGCTAAACCACTGCGCCACCCAGGGATCCCAAGCTAGGCATTTCTTGAGTCATTTTTAGGAAAGAAGATATTTTGCTGGAGAGTGTTTGTAATGAAGTTGATCAATTAGCATAATTTGGGCCAATCAATCCTTCCTAATTCTTCCAATTATCCAGATCTAATTAGATATTATCTGGGTAATGTAGATAAAACAAGATAAAACAAGGTTTGGTCTTAGTTATCTGGAAAGCAGAATCTGACAGACCTGCCCAGAGGTTCTCATCCACCTCCCACTTCACTCTGAAGGTCTTCTTGTATCCCCAGTCTAGTGCCTTTGTTGGTAACACACATTCTTCAGGATAAATACATGCACTTGATAAAAATTTGAATACTGAATGTGCTGACCCATTTTTAATTTGCACATTGAAAGCTTAAATATGTAAAAATAATACTAATCTTAATGTGATTTTAAATAATCTGTTAAAACTTCAGGCAGTAAAGTTTAATATCCACTCTTTGAGAAATACATGATGCATGTTCATCAAAATTCACTTCGTACAAACAAATACAGTCAAGTGGCATAAAATCCATTTGAAGTTTAAAATTCTGTGCCCAAAATAATGACGTTACAATTTGAGAGTTGATTTTCAGTTGACCAAATCACTAGAAGGAATTAACTGGAGCGATAGATATTTGTAAAGATTTCTCTGCTTTTCAAGCTTTTATAGTACATTTTCTGCAGAGTGTAGAACAAAGGGTCCCACATACATACAAAGGTTTCCAGGAATGAGACAGAATTGGCAATGTGTGAAGGACATTATGGCAAAAAGTAGTGAAAGTACAATAATTTTGGAGCAAAATGACTTTTTGTTTTTGTTCTAGTACTTTCCAGCTAAGGAAATACCCAACTTTTGGCAAGTCATCTAATCTTTCTGTGAGTTGACCTGCACATCTGTGAAATAAAAAATATAAATACCTACCACAGCAAGTTCCCCTTACTAAAATCCAGGTGGTACTCGTTTCTTCCTTTTCTCCTCGCTGAGACTGACTGACCTGCTAGACTTTGGGACAATCAGAAGGGTTAATCTACTTGCATTGTGGCATAGCTGAGGGTGCTTTGTAGACCATTTTCTTTGTGGTCCCACTGAGAAGGTGCCAGCTTGTTTTAGTTTAAAGTGATGAAGTAGAAGCATATCTCCCTCCCCTTTTCTCTGGCTGCCATGCTCAGTCAGCTTCTACCATGACTATGATAGTATGAGAAGTGAATTTTAGGGAGTCATAGACATTGAACTTCACTTTTATCACTTCAAAGAAGGAAGATTTGCTCAAGGAAGGTTTGCTGTTCCCTTCATGTTGAGTGAGTTCTCTTCAGATTCCTGCTTGTCTACACTCTTCTCTTCAAGCTATTTAGATGGACTAATCCATGCCTTCACGAACACTTCACATTCTCAACAGAAAGAGGTCTCCCAACTTGGTTCTTTCCTAGATCCTCAAAATCAAGTGCCCCAGACTTTAGCCTAGGAAACAGACTCTTGCATACATATAAACAGAGTCTTTAAGATGTACTAGGGATTTTAACCAAGTGAACTCGTGAACCCGTGTCTTCCAACCATTAAGAGATATGTGAGGTATGGATGTACTATTTCCTTTACCTATTAAGAAAACACCTTATTTAAAAAAAATACCAATTTTTCCTAGAGTCTATAAATACTTTTGGACAAATAGACACCCATTTTGGTACAAAGGACTTTGTTTTATTAATAACTCTGGGACCTAGTAATGTCACATATGCAACTATAAAAACAAAACTAACTTGTTCTCATTGTGGCACCAGCTCCTGGTCAATTCTACTCAATTAACACTTCATCTCCTGCATCTAGGGTGGGATGGTCAATTTACCATCGTATGTGATCACGTGTGGATATGCTCCAAAGTGTTGCACATGTGAGATATTATTGTAGAAACAAAGGCTAGTTTGCATCTGTATTCCCTCAAATCTAAGATGTCATCATTTCATAATATACACCATTGTTATATGAACCCATAAGACACAAAAACATCACTGCCATTAACTGTCATAAAACAGTGGTTTTAGGATAGATCTCAATTTCAGAGATGTGAAAGTGTGAAAAATTATGCATCTTGGAATCTATAAAAGATACCAAATGGGGGATAAAAAACCATACATTTACCCAATGGGATACTTTCAAAGTAGACTTAAATGGCATATAAGCTTTTCTTAACATGCAGCACAAATAATTATTGCAACACAATATAAAATAGATTTAGTTTGAGTATTTTGACAGTTCTTTCAGCTTTTCTTACCACAGTCTGTTTATCTGTATATAATTTTGATTTTTTTCCACCTTAAATCCCTTTGTCCTTAAAGCCCTTTTTAAATTTTTTTTTTATTTTTTGGAATTAGGCTTACCTTTGGATTTAAGAATTCTTAAACTTATAAAAAAATTTTTTTGTAAAAAAAAAAAAAGACATATGGGTGTGTATGCATATGCAGGTGTTTTAAGGAGTCACAAAGGAATAAGGCCAGAAATAAGCTATGGTTTCTTTGTGTGCCTATTCACTTGGTGAGCTTTTATGTTCAGAAAGAGCCTTCACAGTAGTTTTCCGTGGTGTCCAATACTATGCTTTGCATCCAATCTGGCTTCTGCTAAGATGCTGGTTTCACTAAGATAACAATACTAAGTACAGACAATATGGACAGCATAGACAATACTCATAAGTGGAAATATTTTTTAAGTTTCATTAAAAAAATGACAGAAGAAAAAGAACTGTGAGTGAGTTGGGTAAGGATTAACTACAGAATATGAAAAGGCTTTGGAATTTTAAAGGTGGTTTAAATAAAACAGGAATGTATTTCAACTAGCATCGATTCCTTTTCTCAACAACTCAATTCCCATCTCTTTTTAGATTATCACTCATCTTTAAGAAAAAAAAATCCTCCTGTAGTTCTTTGCAACTGTTAAATGTAAAATGAAATATTTTTACGCTGAGAGGTTAATATTGTCTGTGTGTTTGAGATCATGTGTTTGTGAGGATAAGGAATCCTAGACTCGCTTCTAATTTACTACAGATTCAGAAATACATGTGTTGACCTGCAGGCCCAAGCTCAACAGACCAGTATTTAAGAAAAAGCACAGGAAGTGACACAGAGAAAGCTGGGACACCTGTCCGGGTCACTGTTGGCCCATCATGCTTAACTAATTTTTCAGTGATCTCTGACCCAGATTTCCACAGTTCCACAGGGATTTATATCTTTCATCCAACAAATCCTACACCTGCATTCAATTAATGAAACAAAACTCAACTTTGTTATCTGATGAACTGAGCAACTAGAGCCATCGAGACAATTGTTTTATTATTGTATTGACAAATTATCCTATTAACAACTGGCTACTACAAAAATCAATTAAAATCTTGGCTGAGAAATTTGAATATAGTTGGATAAGTAGAAGTGGGAATTAAATAGTGCATTGATAGGTTTTTTAAATCTAGTTCATAAATTAGCAGCAACCATATCAAAAGCAGAAATTTGTCTTGAAAATAAGAATGCTAAATTATAACAGGGCATATGGAGCTGTTCAGTATTTAGTGTCATTTTATTTCATGTTTCTCAGTGCTTGCATGAATACCGATGCTTTATTTTCTTCCCCTCCAATATGTATTTCTAAATATTTCATTTTTAGTGATTCCTTACTATCATATTTGATAAACCACTTTGTGAAATATTTAATATGTGGAGTAAACATGTTTGGATCTTTGAACTTTTGGCCATAAAAATGTGACTCATTGATTTGCTTACTTACTACAGTAACTGCTATTCATTTAGAATATTGAGATAGAATCCATGGACAAGGGGATTTAAGACTGACTAGTATTTTGACCCAGGAATCAAAAAGAACTATTGTCTTTTGGCAGAAAAAATGTTTTACTTTCTTTTAGTTACTGATAGAGAACACCTGAAGATAGCTTGGCATTTACTTCTGCCCTCTAAATACTCCTCTTAGACTATACATTTGGTAAAAATAAGTAAAAATTAGAATGTTCTATAAAGACAACATTATGCTTGCAGTGTTTAAGAATCATTTAATTGAAACTCAAAGTACACTTTGGTAAAGAATGATCAGAGAAACCACCCGTGATGGAGAAACAATGAAATATTCAGTGCAAAAATACATTTCTTCCAAAGTATATAACCTTTAATGACATTAAAGCTATCACCAAACCTTGTAAGTATTACTTTGGAGGGTGGAGGAAATGAACTTCACCTAGTCACTGATGTATTACACTCGAAAGTAACTTAGAAATGTATAACTTGAAAATTTGAAGAAGAGTCATTTTGCCACTGAGCATGTGCCAAATGGTTCATAAAGTTGTCAGTATGTTCTTTCCCTATAAATAGGCTTGCTGATTGCAGAAAGCACACATTTGTCTAAATGATACCTGATCTCTGTCATTCACATAAGTGATAATTTTTTTCTCTTGAAAGATGTCATCAGTCAGCTCTGAAGAGGGAATATTGATAATCAAGTGAAAGAACAATTCAAAAAAAAGATAATGAAAAAAAGAGGATGTTAGAACAATTGCACCCCATTCAATCCCTGAATAGCTTTGTTTCACCCCCAGGAGTAAAGAGACAGTAACTTGAATACAAAAGGCAGCAATAAAATGCAGAGAAAAAAAGGAGACTCAGAAACTTCAAGGTTGATGTGAAACCCAAATCCATATTATGGATTAAGAACCTAAAATAACCACAATAAAAATCGATTGTTAATATATAGTGCATCCAATTAATATTTTACAGTCATATCCATAGTACTTCTACATGTCTTCTTTTCTCTGGTTCTCTTTCTTTCTTCTTTTTTTTCTTTTTATATATAACATTATATTAGAATCAGGTGTAAAACATAATGATTTAATATATGTATATATTGCAAAATGATCACCACAATAAGTCTAGTTAACATCCGTCACTACACATATACTGTTCTGTTAATAACTTTATTTTTCTCTTTTCTTTAAAATGCCCTAGGGCTCCTGGATGGCTCAGTTGGCTAAGTCTCTGACTCTTGGTTTCTGCCTGGGTCATGATCTTGTGGTCATGGGATCCAGCACCAAGTGGGGCTCCATGCTCAATGTGGAGTCTGTTTCCAATTCTTTCTCCCTTTGCCTCCCTTATGCCCCTCCCTGCTTTCTCTCTCTAAAATAAATAATTAAAAAAATACCCTTTAGTGATATTCAAAATATCTAGATAGTAGACATTTGTTTTCCAAATAGTCTTATAAGATTATAATTATGTAGAATAGGCATCTCATCTCCTTCTTTGAACTCCATTGCCCTTTAGTCAGGTTGAGTGGTTTGCTAACTGAGGTCAAAGAATCTCACAGGCTTTCTAGTACATTTTGTCACTCTCCATGCATGTCCTCTCCACTTCAACATACATCCAGATGCCATGTATTTTTTAAGTGTAACTTATAATGCCATCTGTACCATGAAACTATTCTTCTGCATTCCTCAGAGAAGTTGGCTGTCACTTCTTATAACTGCTTGAGCAACTGAAATCTATACAACTCCTCTGAAATATGCCCCCAAGGAAACACTGAGAAATACATGGGCAAAAGAAACACAAGAATCCCAAAAAAGTACTGTAATGGCTGTCCCATGTAGCCTGAAGAAAGAGTTGGGAAAAGTGGCCATATAGGTGGATTTCCTTATCTCTGTAGAGAATATTTGATTCTAGAGAGATCCAGACTAAATGGCCAGGCTGAACCAAAATGGACATGGTGTCCATAAACAGCTGTGAAGCTAGAGTAGTAATCAAAATGTATCATTTGTAAGGAACTGTGACAAGGCTAGTTGATCAGGAAGTCTCTAGGGCCACTGAGGTCCTAACTGATATATAGAAGCTTCCTACTTATACAAAAACACACTCTAGCTTTCAGAAAAGAAGGCCTGATTAGAATCACCATAATGGAAAGTCATTGCCTTTTGTTCAAATTCAAACCCTGGATCTGTTTGTGGCCCAGTATCTCTTGGATGAAGGATAGCCCAGGTATACCTATGGGGTGACTCCACCATGATACCTCAAATGTAGTATAATTCCATTTCCTAGACCCAAAGACTTGTAGCTCTAATCCACTGGGAAATTCTGGGGAGCAAACTTAAGGGGATCAGGTGATGGATATTTGACCTAAACCCATCATAAAGGTTGGCTCTATTTCTTGCATATAGATTTGGAATGGATATTCTTAGCTTTTAGAAAAAAAAAAAAACTCACTTTGGCTCCGCGACCCATGGAATGAGGTAGAAGGAGTCAAGCCTCTTAAAACACATTCACCAATATTGATTAAAATCACTACTATATGTCTTAGAATATTTATGATTTAGTGCTACAATCATAGACTTGGATGCAGACATGGAAATTTCTCTAACATTGATTTTTAACTAGGTGGTTTGACCAGAGCTGATAATAGGTGGGTCTTGTATAAGAACAGATAATGACTCAAATTTCAATCACTATTCAAGATATAGTCCCTTTTTGGGAGAAAATAAACCTTGGCTGAGAGCTATCATTCTGACAATTGGTTTTTATCTATCCCGTTAAACACAGAACATCAGAAACAATTTTCTCTTACCTGGAAGGAATAGTTATACATCTTTCCTGTATTAACTCAGAGCTAAGTCAATCCTCCATCTTTGTATCATAATTAAATCTTTGAGCAACATGATCCTCTCAACCTTCTGCAGAATATCACACTGATCCATTTATTGATGGAATCAAGATAAGAGGACCCAGTGAGCATGAAGTACAAGAACTTCATGGTAAGAAACATAAGTGATTGAAATAACATAGATGTAAACCTCTGTAAAACACTGGAAAATGTGTTCCAGTATTTGAAGGTCTAGTGATCTGGAACATGCCATAGTTTGTCATACAATGTACTCACCACTTCTAGATAGAGGCACAGTGCCTGATAAGCCTCTGAATTTTGGAGGCAGTTCAGGTTGAGTTAGGTATGCTGGCTGCTTCTGCTTATTGAAGAATCCATAAGGGCTGTCAGCTTTGAATGAGGCCCAGGAAGAGACTTTCCTTTGGTTCTTTAACTATTCTAGGCTTTAGTTCAATGATTTAGAACGACTTAACACAAAATATCTAGTGAGCTCTATGGAGTCTCTGGTGTTTTGATGCAAAGCCATGCCCTCTGTAGAAGGCAATCATTCCTTCTAGAGGGAGAATTCTTGGCTTTGCAGCTGGATCCTGGTAGAGATTGATTACCTGGTGATCTATATCAGGAGACCATGTGAATTACTGTTCTCTTACCCACCAAGTCTTAGTGATGGATATGTCTACCACTCCACAGTGATCACCATAATTGAATAGGAGTGATATAAACAGGACTGCACCCAAACAGGTCCTGAGAGTGCAAGTAAATTGCCTGAATAAGTGAGTCACACTCTTAGAAGCTGTATTCCTAATTCTAATCCACACACAAATGGAATCATAGGGGTTGCCAGTGACCAGTTGTTTGAGAATGAATAAAAACACAACTGCCTGGTTTAACATACATTTTCCTTAAGAGAAGTGGATTAGAAGTGGTTGTTGCAGTATTTAAAACCATATTTAAGGTGTCTCCAAAGGACAATGGGGAAGGGAAATTCTCCCAGTTGGTGTAGTTCTTTGTGAGATAGCTGATCATGTATGTTTCCTGTGGGAGGGGTGCAGAACTACACTACTTGCTGCATCTTGCCTAGTGTTAATGTTACCTAATGATCAGAAACTTGGAAGACTTTAAGATTGGGGGATTGGTAACAGGAAATTTAGTTTTCTCAACAAGGCAGATGGGTATCTTAAAAAATAAATCCAGGAAATATGTGTGGGAATATATATTAAGGGTGTGGGGCAACAATGGAAGGAACATAAAATTGGATTCAGGATGGTTTTATTGATATATGCCCACTAAGCAGAGATTCCAGATTTTAGTTTTGTAGTTTGACAGGTTAGAAAATGCTCTAAGAGTTTGGTTAGTTGGGGGGTGCTTGGGCGGCTCAGTCTTGATTTTGGTTCAGGTCATGATCTCAGGGTCCTAAGATGGAGCCCCCAGTCAGGCACCCCACTCAGCATGGAATCTGCCTGGGGTTCTTTCTCTCCCCCTCCCTCTACTCATCGCCCTGTTCTCTCGCTGTCTCTCAAATAAATAAGCAAATAAAATCCAAAAAGAGTTTGGTTGGTTGTTTGGCTGAAACACGCACCAATAGGTGTCCTACACTAAATGCAGGTGAAATGGCTGAATTGTCCTGGTATATTCTAAATAAAAGTATCCCAAGGCTTATGGAAATTGGGAGGTTAGAATGAATTTATCATGTATGACCTTCTCTCTCAACCTGGAAGGGTAAGAGGATGTACCTTTTACAAGTGTGGGAAATATATTCGAGAAAGCAGTCCCACCACCCTTAAATAGTTCTGTGGCCACTCTTCTCTTGTAAGTCAAAACTTACTAGAACTGCTGCTTGGTAGGATGTTAGCTGTGGGTTTAATCCTTGTTTGTTTTTGTTTTTACCTAAATGGAGTTGCTATTTAAAACTTTTACCTTCTATGCCATATTCCTTTTGCCCTCAGCCAGCACCTTGGCTCCTAAAATAGCTTTAGCTAAGCCTGTATTTCAAGTAGATCTGAGCTCTTGGTCATTCCAAATTTACTGGAATTAGATTCTCCCCAGTTAGCAACATACCTGAATCTTCAGTGGACCTTTGTCAGAGGAATGGGATACATGGTAGTATCAGTGACTCCCATTTGATACAGCATCTCACTTTTCAGTGAAATCAGTTCCTCAGTCATAAATAATGATGTGCACAGGTTGTCACTGTGGTAGTGACAGCCTTTCAGTAATTCTCATGTCCTGGCAAAGGGAGAATTTTCTCTTGTCTCTTCCAGCTTCTGGATTTTCCAGGCTTTCCTTCGCTATTAGCTGCATAATCCATCTCTGGCTCTGCTTGACATCATCTTGTCCTCTGTGTGTCTATGTCTTCTCTTCTCTCCCTGATAATGACACTTGTTACAGGACTGAAGTCCCATCTGCATCATCTGAGTGATCTCATTTTAAGATTCTTAATTACATCTGTAAAGATTCTTTTAACAAATGAGGTCACATTTCACAGGTTCAGGGGGTTAAGAAGTAGGCATATCTTGGAGCCCCTGGTGGCTCAGTTGGTAAAGCATCTGACTTTTGACTTCAGCTCAGGTCTTGATCTCAGGGTCATGAGTTCATGCCCCACATTGGGTTCCAGGCCGAGTGTGGAGCCTACTTTTTTTTTTAAAAAAAAAGGCAGATTTTTTTCAAGGAGCTACCATTCAACCCCCTACATTCACTCATTATTTTTATATCAGTAGTTCACTCCATTGCTAATAGTCCCCTGAATAGATACAACACTATCTGTCTTTCCATTTGTCTTTTCATGGGCATTTAGATTGTTTCCAATTTATGGCTCTTGAGGGAGAAAATGCTGCTCTTAACATTTGTGTGTGAGTCTTTGTGTGGAACCCATGTTCTCATGTCTCTTGTGCAAATGCTAAGAAGACACTGCCTGCAGATCTCCTGAGCTTTCTCTCTTTGAAATTCCTTTCCTGCTAATTCTCCCTACCTTAATCTCATCTGTGTTTTTTCAACTCTTGGGGAGTACTAGGCTCTGTTTCAGTACCCCATCTCCACAGTGCACACCTGGTGATTCCCTCTGCATACTCTGCATGTCAATCCCAGAGATCATGTGCTTTTTCTCGGCTCTTAATGGTCATGGTCTTATTCCACCTATTATCCAATGACTGAACGCCCCTGTTCCATATATTTCATCTGTGTGTTAGTTGTTTAACACAGGAGACTAAATTGCTACCTATTACTCCCTAAAGTCTGGGGGGGGGGGGACTCTACTCTTACACTATATTTTATTCATTTGATTTATAAGGTTAATTTTTCATGGAATTTAATAAACAAAACAGGTGAACATAGGGTAAGGAGGAGAAAAACGTGAGGCAAATCACAAGAGACTTAACTATAGAGAACAAAATGAGGGTTGAGGGAGGGAGAGTGGGTGGGGGATGGGCTACAAGGGGGATTAATCTTAAGGAGGGCACTTGTGATGAACACTTATATGTAAGTGATGAATTACTAAATTCTCCTGAAACCAAAAAAAAAGAGGGAACGTTATTTTCCTTAATGGACAAGACATGCAAAATTAGATTTAAACATTTACATTAACTTTTGTTAGGCTCTGAACATTTTGCCATAACCTTTATAAATAGTATTCTCCTTCCCTAGATGATCTTCTTGTGACAAACCTACTTAACGTTGCTACAATCATGCACAGAGAAGCTCAACTCATTCTAGGGTTTTGCCTTCCTGACAGTTTTTACAGGTTTCTATACTCTATGGTGTGTGTGTGCGTGTGTGTGTGTGTGTGTGTGTGCGTGTGTGTGGACATGTGCCCATTTGCGTGTGCAAGCATGCATATGTGTACTATTTTTATTGTAGGTTTTAAAGGGAAAGGAGATTTATACTTCACAGGGACATCCCTTTACTGAATTTTCTTTGTTGAATTATTAGTAATTTTCTCACTAATATGAAATACTGAGTAAGATTTCGTTTGAAAACCTTTCAAACAAAACAGCATGCTCACTGTATTACAGCTCATTATTTGGCTTGATTATATACATTAGCAAATTTCCTGGGAAAAATACCCAAGGCCTCACTAAAATTGGCTCTTATTGTTTCTGAAGATAATTTCTAATGTAATATATTTGGAATATTCTTGTGAGACATTAAAAATGAACATTCTCCTGGGAAATCTAAAATCAATTCGTATTTTCCATACCCCAACAGTAGTCATTTAAATAAGATTACTCGAATGTATTTATGGAATCTGAAAAGAAAAGGTACAAAATCAAATCTTTGAACTGAGATAAATTATTGATTAAACTATGGACGTGTGTCTGTATGTTTGAGAATACACATATATGTGAGTGAATATATATACGTTCCTATATATAGGTTGGTACATACTTACAGAGATAAATAATATGTGACATAAATCAATATAAGTGCCTAAAATAAATAACCTTATAACATTTATGATGACACCTATATAAAATACATTATCTATATAGGCAAATCTAAAAATACATATAATTAATCTAAATGATTATGTATTGCTGTATTAAGTATAAAGATCATAGTTCTTTGATACTCCACAAATTTGCCCATTGATATATTTTATTAAACAATTGGAAGAATGGAGTTAGTTAACTGAAATAAATTCCTCCCCAAATACTTGCTTGAAATTAGTTTACTGTCTTGTTTTTAAAAATAAAGCTCAGAACATCCTACTTGCTGGCTCAATTTGACCAACTCAAAGTGCCACACGTGAATACCAAACCCAGACTTAACTTTTTAGTAACATTCTGTTGTACTATTCTATATGCCATTCATCAAAAATATTTGCAAGAGATTTCTTACTAATTAGAATTTGCTTATTTGCCTTATCTTCCTTATATTTTGAAAACATGTTAATTGTAAATTTAGTCTTATTAAATAAATTCAATTTGAGTTTCAGCATATGCTTTTCTTAAGTTTTAAATATTTTCTTCCATGAACATAGTGTATATTTACTGCAGAATTCCAAGTGTTTAGGAATTATCTTTAGATAATTTTTAAAAAGATTTTATTTATATATTCATGAGAGACACACAGAGAGAGGTAGAGAGACATAGGCAGAGGGAGAAGTGCTTCCTGAGGCAAGTCTGATGTGGGACTCAATCCCAGGACTTGAGCCAAAGGCAGACGTTCAACCAATTGCCCACCACGCCATCCCTTTTAAGATAATTTATTGCTTTGTTTAACCACCTTTCTGCTGATTGTTGAAGGAAATTCTTTCTTTTATGTTTTTTACTTCAAACTTGATCAATATCACCTGTTAGATAAAATGTATGTCCATGTGTTTAATACTGTGTAACTTTAGAGGCATTTGTGTATGAACAAGAAAAATAAATTTCAACTCCCACACATTGGATGCTTGAGTGGGATGTAGATCTGAGATTGTTGTGAAAAAATAACAAGTAATGAGACAGCTGACTGGCCTTCTGAGGGATTAATGACACCCTCTCCTTGGCTGCTGGTTGTCCGTCTGCAGGATGAAGAGTATAAAGCTCTCAATACTGAGCATGGCGTGTACAGCCCTCCATGAGGTATCCCACACCTGCTTTAGCTCATTGCCAGGCTTCTCCTCTTCTGCATTCATCACTCTAGCTGTAGTGAAATATTTCAAGTTTCCGGAACATTCTATCCATCTATCCTCTGCTGAAAAAGCTCTCCCAAACCTTGAGTCTTCCTCATTCCACTTCACTTGGCTTGCTCACCCTGGGTGAGAGCAGTTCTCTAATAGAGCGTTTTGTATAGGATTAATTCATTCTGGCTTTTCCTGGCTAAGTTCCCAAATTTCAGTGTAGAAACACAGTTCACACTTGGCATGTGAAAGAATGGGCCCGGCAGCTGGAATATTTGTCTCCCTTGACCTTCATCTAAATCTTCAGAGGATTGTCATCTCCAGGCCTGGCAGCTTTTTCAGCCCCCCCATCAAGAAAGAACAGACAGAAATAATGAAAAAATATGTTTAGTAACAAGTAAGTATGCTATAATCTAGAATCCGAGTGACCTCATTTCTAACATTTGGAAAGTTGTTTTTTTTTTTTTTTTTTTTTTTAAATCATTGAGCTAACGATTTCCACATCTAATGGAAAACTCAAATTCCCGCTTGAAATTCTCATTGGAATTTTACATCCTCAGTCCTTTGTGATATGTAAGGACTAACTCATCAAACATATATTATCTGTGTCTGTTTGTTCACATCCCCATGAACAGCTTGGCAAAAAAACATATTACACAGACAATCCTGTTTGATGGTTTCCAGCCAACTCCAGCAAATAAAGGGGGACTTCCTGGCCCATCTTTCAAATTCCTTCTTTACTGTGCAAACACCAAAATGGGAATGTCCTTCAGAGCAATTAGGAACTTTGTGTTCTTTAGCTCAAGATAATTATGGCTGACGATCCCTCTTTCCTTTCTTCTCTGTTGTTATTTCTCCTTTGAAGCATGACTGCCTATGTCCGGCCACTGGAGGATGTTAGGTCCCCACGCTTAAGCAAGCACCTGTGGGATTGCTGTTCTCCCCCAAGCAGAGCTGAGGGGTCTTCTGCCCACACCTTGCCAGAGCACACTTCTATTTTTTTTTAAGATTTTATTTATTCATTCATGAGAAACACAGAGAGAGGCAGAGACACAGGCAGAGGGAGAAGCAGGCTTCCGGTGGGGAGCCTGATATGGGGTTCTATCCCAGGACCCCAGGATCACGACCTGAGCCAGAGGGAGATGCTCAACCAGTGAGCCACCCAGGTGCCCCAGAGCTAGCATCTTTAAATCAAGCAGTCTCCACTTTTCTCCTCCCCCTCTGTTAAGATGCCTACATAAGAAGTACCTCCTGCCTTGGTCCTGTTGTTGCTCCAATTCAGTGTCACAGCTTTCTTTTCCACTGTTGTAGTCAAGAACCCAGGCCATGCCTTAGTGGCTTCACCCATCTTGAGGTTGGAAAGGGCCCAGGGCTCAGGCATGAGTGGGGAGTCCTGCCAGCCTGGAAAGTGCAGGGTATGGAATGGGGCAAGAAGAGCATGGCCTCCAGAATGGAATTTCTCTGGTCCTGATCTCTCAAGTGAAAGCACAGGCTTTAAACTCCCAGAATACAATGAACCCCCTAGAAGAGGGGGCAGAAACAATCTGCTAATAGATTACTTGGTCATAGGTTATTTTATTCTTCAGGATTTTCTAAACTGTCTTTTCATGCTTGGCTTTTCAATTTGTGATGGGTCTCCTTGGATAGATGGTGTATACACTTGGAAACTAATTTGAAATTTTAACATTTACTTATTTTTTTCTTCCTGATTTTCCCCCTTAGTTTCTTATCCACTCAGACTCATATGTGTTTCACTGGGGTCACGTGTTATATTGACAGGCCAAGGCAACAGACCCAGGCTTTCTAGCTTTCCTTTCTCAAAATATACATGTGGTGAGACCCTTGATTTTTGCTGTTGCTTGTTTGACCATTTTTCTAGAAAACCTGAATAGGTTAGAGAAGGTGCCACACCAAATTGCAATCATTCCAGGTAAGGGCAATTTTTTACTCCTAGGCCTTTGTGCTTTCTGATGATCTTCCCTGGCTCACCCTTACCTCTCTGCACTTGGCTACTTCTAGTCCATCAGATTTTAACTCAGAAGCCATCACTTCCAGGAAGCCCTTCAAAATCCCCTACCTCTGGATTACTGGTGACTCTTTTGTGTGGTCTGGCAACATGTAGTTATTTGCGCATCAGGGCTCTTACTGAACTGCATTCCAGGATCATGTTTGATGGTCAGTCTCCCCAGAATGGAGACTACTTAAGTTGCTTAGACATATTTTTTTGCATTTCATTTCTATGTTTGTTTGGTTGTGGGTTTTTGTGTTTTGTATTTTTTTGCTTAGACATATTTTTTGCTTTTCATTTCTATGTTTCCTTTCTTTTAAGGTTTTATTTATTTATTCATAAGAGACACAGAGAGAGAGGCAGAGGCATAGGCAGAGGGAGAAGCAGGCTCCCCCAGAGGAGCCTGATGTGGGACTCAATCCCAGGACCCAAGGATCACGCCCTGAGCCAAAGGCAGACACTCAACCACTGAGCCACCCAGGCGTCCCTCATTTCTATGTTTCTTATCAATAAAACATATTCATGCTCCATATGCACTTGATGAATTAAAACACATAGTATGAATTTGATAAAAATCTATTTCTTCTCCCTCTGTTTTTATTTAGTATTAAAGATGTGGAAATAAAGGTTCCTTTCCATTGATGTTTTAACAGAAAAATGACAAGCATATTCAGGTTAAAAACATGTTATGAAATATAATGAAGCCAAAATGTTCACGTCTAATGATTGAAGTAGATGGCTCATCTCCTGATAATTTAGAAAAGAATACCTGAGAATAATAGGCAAAAACCAAAAACAGAAACTTGAGTGTTTCAGTCTCATAATGTGTGTCTCTGTGTAGGATAAAGCTACACATACACAAAAATGCACTTATAAGAAAGCTTTCCTTTTCCTGACATAAATTTCAGCTTCATTTGCTATAAATCCAACATACAGAGGTGTCTATCGGAAAAACAATTTCTGATTAGGTTAAATCCAAGAATTTCAATATAATAATTACAAATACTGCTGCTAACAAACATTTTGATGCATGTCTTCACAGACATCCAGAAGAGTACAAGTATAAAATATTAATAACCCTGCAGTAAAAAGACTACAAAACAAAGTACAATTTTTAATTTTAAAGAGTTACTATTCATATATTATGTTAGTAAAAATTCCTGTGAAATAATTAGATCCAATGAATTATTCAATAAAGATGAAAAGTATAGGAGTTTTTAAGGATCTATGATTTAAAAATAAAGTATGTTAGTTTAACCAGACTTAATTATTTCATTAAATATTTAAAGCAAAATATATCCTAAATTATATTTGGATTTAAAATAGTTCTGTTTTCAAAAGTCTGTAACCATTTTGTACCAAAAAATATCCCCCAAATACATTTGTTTTCATGCTTGTGATATCTTGCTATTTTTTGTTTTGCTTATCTTTAAAATAAATTACCAAATTCTGTAAGCTGCATTAAAATTTGTCTTTATCTATTTAAACAGTGGCATAATTAGTATTATACAGATAGAATAAATATGATTGTTTAAAATTTTATTTTACATAATCATTTAAATAATGGCAGCATATAATTTTTAAACATTATCAACATTTTTGTAAGATATTTCTCCACATTTACTAGTGATAGTTTAGTATAATTTAATGATAATACATGGACATATTTACCCAAACTGAAATTTTCCACAATGCTATGTAGTAAACACATAGCTTAGCAATTACTGTCATTGTATTATTTTTGAGTAGGAAGGCTAATGCAATAAGACGTAGCCATAAAACATAAAGCTTTATTTGTTTCTGTTATATGTCAGAACTTTTCCTCATTTATGTCTCAAGGCAAAGTTAACACCATAATGATTTTTAAATAAAGTGATTTGTAACATTAGCTTTAAGATTCAGTAAAACTATCACACCCACACAAATACAAGTATTTAAAAAGGGGGAGGGAGAAAATCACTTCAGTCACGAAGTGATTTTATTAGATATAAAAAATATATAACACCTGGCTTATGTTAATTTTATCATTTTCAGTTATTTTTGAAATCAAAATACCATGTTCAGGGATAAAAGTTAGGAAGGTAAAGTAGCAGATTAATTGTACCACATTTATTATTAAAAGCATGTGCACATTTTAAAGTGTGAGTGCCATAAATGTAGAAAGTGAAATACCATGGTCACAGAATCTTACATGAAATGATTTTTCTAGAGATTTTATGTCTAAAATACTTTCCAGATTACTATGTGCTTAGTCATTCATTTTTTTTAAGGCAATATTTAAAGTAAGCACGTCCTGTGTGTAACAGGTGCAGCTGATAGGGCAGATCTAATAGGATCTTTCTGTTCAAACTTTGTTTCAGAATCTATACTACATCTTTGAAAAATTACATTATTGCATAGCTTTTTCTTTATCCAACAGGAATGAACAGCTCAATATCCTTGGCGGGATTTATCCTTCGAACCACTTTGTAACCCATTCCTCTAGATGACACAGAGTGCTAAATTAGATGTCTCTTCAAGTAAGTACAAGTCAGACACAATACTCTCCTAATTGTGTGACAACTTTTCAGTACAATAGAAAGTACACCCCATAACTACAATGTTTCCTGAATGTACATTGTAAGATTAAATTGTTAATACCAAGCCCACAATGTGGTCAACAAACCTCAGAGGCCATATGGTGATGAGACCTTGCATGAGCTACACAAGGTCCCTGGTGACAGGAGGTGATTTGGTGGTGGCTGACGTATAGTCATGATGACAGTCTCTGAAGGGTTTTTTTTAGAAAACCATTGCCTTGATCCCTTTTCCATAGTAGCACTTCTGAATTCGGGGCTGTCATTTTGGGGCGCAGATAGGGTGAGTAGCAAACACCAATAGGAGGATGAAGTAAAGGCCTCCATGACTTAAGGAATGAGGTGCAAAGGGAAATTCAATCATCTTTATGCTAAGGAGACTCATAAAAACCTCGTGATATTTAGGCCTGTCAGCACCTTCTGCATTTTTTTGTCCCTTGTCGCACATCAGCCACCCGATGGGTAAGAATTCCATAGTCTGCATTTCCCTGTCATGACAGACTGAGTATCCAAACACTAGTCATGATCCAGCTTACCAATTTTGAATTCTTCTCCTCATTTCTCCCGGCCTCTGTTTATTTCTTGATTTACATGTTATAAAATCATTTGATCAGATCTTGAATTCTTGTTTGTTGAATGGTAGTCATGCCATTGTACTTGCGAAGCAGTTGTAGACAGGCAAAGTATATTATTAGGTGTCCTATTAGGAATTGTGTTTTCGAAACTGTATTTGTGAACCACACTGTGTTCCCAATTAATGAAATGGTATGAGGTTTGGTTAATTGAGATGACTAATGAGAAAGAAGCAAACATTACACCCATTGTGTATGTGAGAGAGAAAGAAACACATCAAAATAAAGGAGGGCTGAGCCCCACCTTCAGGAGGCACTTCTGAAGCACCTGCTCTCCAAGATCATGGCCTCATTATCTCTCCCTTCCTGTCTCTATCTCTAGCCTCTCCTTGCTCCACTTTATCTTGCACACCTCTGCCACTGTGCCCTTTCTAAAATGCAAATTTGATCTTGTTTCTCTCGCGCTCAAGGTCTTTCAGGATAAAACAACACTTTCTCAGCGGGCTTCCAACCTAACATTAGCCGTCTCTGGTTTATAAGCTCTTCTCTGGCCAGTCTGGGCTACCTGTGCCTGCCTAAACACTGCTAATCCCCAGCATTTGCCCATGCGATTGCACTGCCTGACCCTTGTTCCTGCACGGTGGATCACTTCATCCTTGGTGCAACCACGGCACTTGCTTCTGTGAATTGCAATGATTTGTATCCTGTCCTCATCTGTCCCTTCCATTAGAGGATATGCTTCTTGAATGAAAGCTCTCTGTATTTATGCTTCTATTCTCAGGGTCTAGGGCATAGTAAGTGATCTTTAATTTTTTTTTTAAATGACTGACTTAAATGCTTGTAAAGGTTTTCTACATAAAGAAAAGAAACTAATATAGGTTACTAGACAAAAACATCTCAGAAAAGAAATATTTTCAGAAAACATATACCAGCTGTTGATGGGTCTAATCTTTATGGACAGCTTTTTCTATAGCTGATTTTTATTTCGATCTTGAAAATGTTCCCTTTGCCTTTGAGTTAAGGGACTGGAACTGCTGGAATGGGCTCCCTCTTAGAAGGCTAATATAGGGAAATGCTACAGTATTCCTCTTTGTCTATTCTTGTTTTCCACCAGTGGAAATAATATTTTTAGTCCTGGAGATGGGGAAATGGCTTTACAACCTCACGTTGCAACTGGCCCATCATTGCTTGACAAATGAATGAGGGAACAGGCACGATCTTAGGCTGGAGGTAGCTTTTACTTATAAGCAGGAACAGATAAGGACACACACATCTCCTGCCCCTTTCTCCTTTGCCATTTCTTGAGAAAACCCTACTTGATGCCCATCTGTAAACAAGGCGAGAGGCATCAAGGAGATCAGATGTGAGGAAGAACAATAGGGCAGGAGAGGAGCGGGTCACGGCATCTCACAGAGTCCTCTTGAAGGGCAGTTGCTCTATGGCCAAGTACAGGCCACGTGCAAGAAGAGAATAATCTGAGGACTTTGTATTCATGCCATAGAGATACTACAAAAGAATCTTTCCAGTCACCCTCTACTCCCCCCATACACACACAGGAGGTTACCTCCATGGCAGATAACTTCATGGCATTAAGAACATCATAGTTCTAGTTTAAAGCATTGGCAGAAAAGAAAAAAAAAAGGAAGGAGGTGGCC
Source organism: Nyctereutes procyonoides (assembly GCF_905146905.1). Classification (NCBI taxonomy): domain Eukaryota; kingdom Metazoa; phylum Chordata; class Mammalia; order Carnivora; family Canidae; genus Nyctereutes; species Nyctereutes procyonoides. The sequence continues at coordinate 40,695,870 of NW_026575049.1, read as the reverse complement.
AATCCATTTAGAAAGTTGATGCAATAATGTTTTTAAGATTCACCACTTTGATCCTATAAGCAGCTCTTTGGTAGTCTTAAAGGGTAGCCTCACCTAGAGATCCTAAGCTTTATGAGAAATAGAGATAGAAAAGTAATTCGAGGGAAAAGATGTTACCTGACAGGTTCGTAGAAGCCAAGACAGAAGAGGTAAGGATTCCACATGGCCTCTTTAAAGAGCGAGGGTTTCCCCCCCTAGTCTCTTCTTTGGTTTATCTAATCCACACACACAAAAATGAAAAGATGCCGGCTTCCCCCATGTACCTTGAGCGAATCATTTTCCCTCTAAATATCAGTAAAATCCCAGCACGAAACAAATGAATTTGAATTTAAAATAACACGGTGAACCAGCTCGGGGTCAGCTGCTGACACAAGGGTGTAAGGGTGCTGACGCTGAACTTGCTGATAATGCTGTCACCTGGTGTATATGTTGACATTGAGACTGATGAGAGGGCAGGCTTGGATCTATCAAAGAGGCTGGCAATAATAAAAAGTAACAGGAGCACATAAGAGAGTAGAGGAAAAGCTACAAACACCACAGCTATGCAGTCGCATAGGGCATAGGCTTCTTACATTTTGACCCACCAGAGTTATTGAATGCTGATACGGGGTACACATGCACGCAGAGATGAGGAACAAATTGGAGATGGCAAGAAGTTCACCTCGCTCACCTCTAAAAAACTCCAACAAAAGGAATTGAAAGGCTGGGGCTCACGGCTTATTAAAGATACTATATTGAAAGGGATTGGCCTTAGTCACTAAGGGACCTGCCTGAAAACCATGCCTAGTAGCAGGGTCACAGGGCTCAAGAAGAAGGGAAATGGACAGTGATCTTAGATTATAAATAAAGGCTTTTGCATAGTTATGGGTATTGATTATTTTCCACGTGGAAAATTCTCAACAACTCAAAAATCTTCGTTAGACTTTAAAATACATAGGAAAGAGGCTTTAGGGGAGGTTTGCTTTCCAACTCTTTGCAATGAGAGTAGAAGGAAAGGGGGTATTTGAAATATTGAAGAGGACAAATTGTTTTCAAACATCCCAAAACCCTATGCAAGTCATTCTTATTAAAAAGAAAAAAAAAGTGTATGCTAATTTCAAATAACTTTTAACCATTGATTACTGATCATACTATAACAATCTCTTTGGGAAATGGAAATGGTACCTGATTTTGAGATGGTATAAAGTCCTAAAAGTACCATGGCTTTATTTTAATTTAATTTTACATTAGAACATTTAATCGGCTTAGTCAAGTTTCTCCTGATTGGTTTAAGATGATGTGATTTTGCTATTTACTTAAGAAATAGTTCATAGGTTTTATAATTTGTTTATAATTTTTGCACGCCAGTATGAGGAGCTGTATTAAAATATTAAGACTGTCAAGGAATCAATGGTATTTTCCCCTCTTTCTCTGTAAAGAAAAACAAAGAGACTCCAATAAATGTAGAGTTTGTGTTTGATGCTTTAAAATAACCAGAGGTAATGAAGAATGTTCACTATTTGTCTGATAAAGTTAGCCCTTCCCAAAGTATGTGTCTTGGTATTTTCAAGTGTTGAATCCCCCACAGAATGTTTGCATTCAAATATTTTATGTGGATACAGAGAATCATTACTGTTGCTTCCATGAGGAAAAAGTGCATTAAAGTTACAACCATAACAACAACAGCCAAAACTATTTAATTGGCAACTTCTCTCTTGCCAATCCACTTCTTTCCATTTGTATGTTACATTAAATAGCTCTTCACTACTGGACTATTAAAAGGACTGAAATGACTTTTTGTGCTCCATTCCTAAATTATCTTTGAGCATCACCTTCATCACATCACTGCCCTGTTCAAAAGCTTTCCAACACCTGAGTTGCTTATTTCCTCAATGAATCAGATTTTTCTTCCTCTCCACTTGGAGAGCAAGCCCGGGGCAAACTGAGCCCTCTTCCTTTTGTGCCTACTGTCGCCTCCATCAGAGTTTACTCAGTCCAGAAGTGCTGCTCACTGCCCCTGACACCAATGCTCCCACTTTTCTCTATACCTTAGGACTGCTTCAGGACAAATACATGCACATGCCGTGTGTGTGTGTGTACATTCAGATATACATATGACTTTATGCTTCAAAGGAAGATGAGTATTGGATGAAGGGAGCAATACATGAGACACATGAGATCTCATAAAATCTCAGATTATATCTATTGCTTTGTTGGGAAAAAAGAAAAAAGAGAGCTAAGAAACGTAGCTTTGGCTACAAGAAGAAAACTGCGTGTGTGTGTGTGTATGTGTGAGTGTGTGAGTCATTTCATTTTGTTCATTGAAAAGTTTCCGGAGAACAACAGTAAAATATATGCTCACAATTATTAAAAATCATGTTTAATAGTTTTATGTTATTCATGCTCTTGAGCAAATTAGGGACATATTCAAAGCTAACTTGTAGGCTGAACTTCTACTTTTTGTCTAAGTTATAAAAATAGATGCCCCTTGAGGTTCGTCCACGTATCATTCTTTGGTAGCAGGGACTGAATATCTTGATTTCTCATCTGGCCATTAATAATACATATGTCCACCATTGTGTCTTATCCACCACATGGCCAGATTGCAAATGGCTAGGCTGCAGAGGAAGTTCACAGGATGGGAGCTAGCTGTAGACAGCAGGGGGCCAAGAGAAGGGAGGCCCTGAGAAAGAACATCCGGGCCTGGTATTACAAAAGCAGGATGGCAAATTCCTATGCATTACATCCACCTTTTTTATTTCTCACCCCTGCTACTATACTTCATTTAAAAAAAGAAGTCAACTTATTTCCTCAATGGATCAGATTTTTCTTTCAAGAAAGGGTCCTAGCTCTTTTGAATTTCGGATATCTGGAGGTAGGTACGTTAATATGAGATCATTTAAAGCTATTAATTTCCTACCTTGAAAGTAATTCTGAAAATGTTCGCATTTCCTCTACAACCGACTGTCCTCCAACTGCACTGAATATTATCAAAGGACTTCGCTCCTTTCTCCTTTTGACCCAGGACCTCTCTCCTTTAAAAAACCTTGATAATCATTGACTGACCTCAATGAAGAATGTTGTCAGGTTTAAACTCACGCTAGATGTTTGGGGAGGGGAAAGAAAGATCATCTGAAGATAAGTGCCCTGTAAATTCTGTTTAACTCCCGGTCACTCTTTTTTTTTTTTTTTTAGCAAACAACAAAAATTTAAAAATTAATCTAGGGTAATGGAAGTGAGAAAAACAACAAAACAACAACAACAACAAACAACAATCCAGCAGTGAGAACGGTGGGAATTTTTAACTAAGCAGAAAGTATCCCCCAAACATGCATTTCTGGGAGTGGGATCCCTTTAATGGGATTTTAAGTATTTTTTTTTTAAACAAATACCGTACGTATAAGGAATTAAGTAACCAAGGGGAGAATTTAGACCTAAGCAGACATAAGAACCCGCAGTGAATTCATCAGAACTTTCACATAAGCCTTTGTGGGCAGTTGGCCAGGCCCCGCGCATTATCTGCGGGACTCACTGAGTCACTGCCGCTAATGGAATTTAGCTCCTGTTTGTTGTTGCCATGGCGATGCGCTATTCTGAGGCATGTCATGTTCACAGATCAGTAGCAGCCGCACTGTTGCAGACACACAAGTGCTCTCAGCTTTTGACCATCAACAGGAATTCACTCTGCAGTCAGTCTGTCAGGAAGGAAGTCGCTACGGTGAAGGAGCAGCAGAGCTGGGTCGACCAGCCCTTCCTTCTTCCTTTGTCACCGCTGCGCTATTATCATTAAAATAACCTTGAATTTTCATGAATTCACTCATTCACAAACACTGTCAAAGAAGGTGCAAGAGTTCAAGAGAACCCAGAGGGTCAAAGAGAGGACTAGTTTTAAATCTGTGCCTATTGAACCTGGAAATGACATCGTCTGTTAGATATAATCTTATTCTTACCATAGCAAATCAAATCGTGCTGACTGGCACCAACGTCCAAGGCGATTCAGCATCATGAAAGGTGACTGGGAGCAAAGGGGTCATATCCTTTGTGGCACTTGCTCTGAGAAATAGACACAGACATGCGTGGGAATATTCTACAAAGAATAGATTTCTCCCCATAGTGAAAAGCAAATCCTGCCAGCAGTCTATAGAGGGAGTGGGTATTCGTCGCTCTAGATATATTCAGATTTCAAAACAAAGGTATAATTACGAGGCTTTTAAGATTGAAAATGTTAGAACAAGTCACAGGTATTGTGCAAGATGTTCTGATTTGTATACAAGAAGCGATCAAGGGTAAGACAAGATGCAGTTTGCTAAGGGTATTTTGCCCGGTTGGAAAAAGGCTTTTTTTTTATTAAACTAGGGATAATTTCCACAAAGCGTGAAACGCGCAAGTAAATCAGGCAAATTTAAAAACACTTCCCTAAATGTTTACCTATGTTGTCCAATACAGAGTCCGGGGTTAATTATCGCAGCGCAGCTTCACATTTCCTCAGGATTCTCTTTTATGTGGGGGCTGTGCTGCTGGTCCAGAACGTGGGCATCTGGAGACAGTAATAACACTGCACCATGCTGCTCGGGGAATAGCAGCGGAACTTGGTTCTAGGGGTAGAAACATGAAATCAGAACCAAGTCTTCCTGAATTAGGAAATCAGTCCTGCTGCTTACTCTGTGTGTGTGTGTGTGTGCGTGTGTGTGTGTGTGTAACGGGGTATGTTGGGTAGGACAGGGAGGTGGGGAGAAAGGACTTCTTAATCATGTTTGTTTCTCTCCTCGTACAGCAGTTCAAGGACAGTCTTTTGCCGAATTTGATCAGAAGTTAAGGTTACATGACCCTATTTTCCTGCAGATCCCTGAATTGAGGTTAATCAGAGAGCAAGCCTGTGGGGGAGGCAGCCTGGGCAACCTGTATTACTCACGCTGTGTTTGAGAATGATATGGTGAAGCTTTGTCCTCTGCCTATCTGGGCCATGAGGTCCAAGAGAGGGATGCATACTGGAAAAAAAAAAAAAAAAAACAGACAGTAGAGTCATCCCATTATGGCTCCGATTATGCGAGCTTCAAAGAAATGACATTGAATACCTCAGTGGGAGCATAAACACTTAACATTAATATTAACAAAATCATAGACAATTAAGAATGGCTTGGCAGACTTCTTTCTTCCATGGAACTTAGTCATTGGAAGCCTACTACCCTAGAAGTGCTTCTTCTGTTTTGGAGAAAGCAAATCCAAGGATAACTAAGTCTCTCACACATCAAACACTTCTTTAATTTTTGACATGCTACTAAATTATCAGATTAAATGCCATGTGAGGGACGCCTGGGTGGCTCAGTGGTTGAGCGTCTGCCATCAGCTCAGGGTGTGATCCCATAGTCCCAGGATCAAGTCTCACATCCGGCTCCCCGAGGACCCTGCTTCTTCCTCTGCCTATATCTCTGCCTCTGTCTCTCTCTCTCTCTGTGTCTCATGAATAAATAAATAAAATCTTTTTTTTTTAAAATGACATGTGGATTAGTCTCAGATGTCACTTTCACTATATCCTGTAATCTGTAACATCGACGCCACTGAAATATAGCAAAATGGTCCCCAAATGGAGAAAAGAGCAAAAAAAGAAACACATGAAAAATGATAAAGGTAAAGGAGTTTCAAAAAGTACAGTCACCTCTAAGAAAGTCCAGAAAGGGTTGAAAGATACAGGACCGGGCAGGATGAGTAGAAAGAAAAACCAAGAGAGTCTACCCTGCTGTATATCACACAAAAAAGCCCAAAGCAAGAGGATGGCCATGCAGATGGAACCTAAACCTATTGAATCCATGTCAGGCAAGAGTCTGACACACCTGACACATAGGAAGCTTGCGTTAGGCATTCCCATATCCTGAATCCTGAATCAGTATCACGTTTAAGAAATGAAAGCAACAGGGGTGCCTGGGTGGCTCAGTGGTTGAGCATCTCCCCTGGCTCATATCCTGATTCCAAGGGTCCTGGGATCGAGTCCCACATCAGGCTCCCTACGAGGAGCCTGCTTCTCCCTGTCTCTGTCTCTGCCTCTCTGTGTGTGTGTTTCTAATGAATAAATAAGTTTTAAAAGATGGGCCGTTTGGGGAAACCGGGGCTCCAAAATGGCGGATCACCCCGCCAACCCTGTCCAAGATGGCGGACTTTCCTGCCACCGTCACTGCGGCCTCCAGGTCACCACCAGGAAACTGAAACTTTCCACCCAGGAACTTCCCAATTGGGAACTGTCCATCACGGGCTTCTCCCACCCATGCCCTCCAAACCTTACCTTATATGGACACAAGCCTATGCCCTGCCTCAACCCGATAAAAGGACCCAGCCAACTCCCTCCGAGCGCGACTTCCGCGACTCTCTCTCTTTCTCTCTCTTTCCCTCTCTCTTTCTCTCTCTTTCTTTCTCTCTCTCTCTCTCTGATTCGTGGCACCTCGCCCGAGGGTGCTTGCAATAAAGTTCATCTCTCGGATCCACTTGCCTTGTAGCCTCTTTTCTTACCACCGTCGGCGGGAGCAACTTTACATTAAAGATCTTAAAAAAAAAAAAAAACGAAAAGCAAAAAAACACTTGTTTTAAAGATTGATAATTAAGGGGAAAAGTGGCCTTTTTGTTTTGTTTTCACCACTTCCATTACTGGGCTGAAGAAAGCTCATTAAGTCAATATGGGAGGGATCACTTTTGTGCACCAAGACCATGGTTACCCTAGGAGCTACCGTGGAGCCCAAGTTCCGGAGCAACTCCAGAAAAACATTTAGGCTGGTTCAGTCACCCGGGACTGAGGGGGACTCAGGTCCCTGGAGCCATGAGAAAACCTCTAGTGCTAGCTGAGAGTCTTTGCAAGTCTTTCTTCCTCGCCATGCACATTGCCTGAGGAACAATCCACTGCCCAAGCCAGGCCAGGGTCAACTGATTACTCAGGGTCACTCACTTACTATAAACACGTGAACAGTGGGTGGGACGGTAGGGGTATGATTAGATCCATATCTAATATTAGTCATACTCTGTACAAACAGTGTCCTAAATCAAGTCCAGCTATATAAATTGCAGGGCCCAGTGCAAAAAGAAAATGCAGGGCCCTTTGTTCAAAAAAAAAAAAAAAGGTTGTTTTTTTTTTTTTTTTTTTTCTTATGTGGCCAATCTCTCTCATTCTGTCTCTTTCCTAATCTGTCATGGTCAGTTTTTATTTGGTATTCCAAACTATGCTCCCTTGGACAACTCTAAGGTGAAAGCCCACATGCCTGGGCCCCTGCTGGGGCAGAAGGCAGGGAGCAGGGAATGCACAGCAGAGAACTCACCCCAGGGAGATGGGACCACACAGGAGGACAGACTCCAAGCCCCCAGCACATGCTCCATTGTCCCATTCCACTTAAGAAAACACAAAAATCACAGATAAAATTATAAAGAATTTCAAGATAGTATCTTTAGAGCATTGAACCAAGGGTGGCTCCTCTCCTGTGTGACTTTACTGACCCCACAGGGCCCCGGAAGCTGGCCCTGCTTCTAGGGCAAACAACCCTATGTAGTTTTGGACGAGTTTTCAGGATTCAAATGCTTCTCTTCAGGTTTTGAGAAATAACAAGAACAAATAAATGCAATATTCTTCTTTAAAATGGATTGGGGGGGGGCTAGGTTGACTGTTTCAAGTGTCCCAGTTTTTTCCTCTGTTTTAACACACACTGAAATATATTTGAAGACATAAATCATGTACTTACGATGTATGATATGATGGAGGTACAGTGTTTATACCACACATTTCTTCAAATTATTCAGATGCCATGATGTTTTAAAACCAGTTAGGGTTTCATGTGGGATCGCTTGTCAGCATTCACGTTGCCAAGGCATTGCTCTCTATCTTTTGTCGTTCAGATCAATTTTCCACTACAGCCGGCAATTTTTAAAAAGTTGTCAAAATAATTGTTCCTTGATAATATCTACCAGAAGCATTTATGCTCTCATACACAAATTAATATAAACCATTGGGGAGGCCTCTCTTAGCTGGAGTGTCATTGCATGAATGGTATTGCTGAGAGCCACAAAGCAAAGAGAGCATTGCATGTGGTTAGCCCAAGAATGAAATCACATAAGAGAAAATAAAAATAAAATCAAACCTGTTAGCGATTACAAGCAAGTGGCAGTGCATATTTCCTCACACTCGATCCAATTACTTTATTGTCTCAGGATTTTTAAAAATTTCCTCTCCTTATAAATGCTTTCTTATAGTCATTTGATACCAGCATATTTATGTTCACTTTTATCCAACACAGGCTGCAAATATGCCCTTCACTCGACCCAGTCTATTAATTTTGAAATGCCTAAAGCCAAAACTGACAGCGGAAGAAAATCTTTCTGGGTTGTAGCTCCAAACTGCTGGAATGAGCTACCTGCTTCAGTAAAAATGCACAGCCACATGACTTCTCTTTTAGGAAATGTTAAACTTTCTGTAGAAGGCAGAAAAAAAAAATTGATGAGAGGATGAATGAAACCAATTTCTTGTTTGTCTAGATACAGAGTCTGAATGTGCTTTGCTTGTCCTCTATTTATCTGTACACAAAATCATGCTAATATAAATGTTGGTCTTAGACTTATTACTTATATTAGACATTTTGTAACTCATTGTTGTAATATATATTTTTGATAAATGTCCATTACATCCAAATATACCAGAATTTCCCCTGGGGATTGTTGTTCTTACCTTCAAAAATTGAGTGCAAATTTGAATGGCTATCATATTTCATAATTATTATTAATGCCCACAAGGTCTATAAAGACATATTTTTCCTAACTCTAATCCTGATATTGAGCTCCCATCTTTCACTTTGTCCTGTGTCCTTTAGAATACTACTCCCAAACCAAGTCATGGCCCCTCCAACCTTTGCTGCAGGTCTCATCTTCCACATTTTATACCAGTAAAGATATAAAGCCTCTATGGACCCCATTCAAATGAAGTGTCTCCAAGACGGGGGAAAACCCATCACTAACCTCAGCAAGTGTCTGTGCATCTGGTGTTATTGGCTTTATATTTTCCCAAGGTACCAGCTCCTTTGTCTGCCTTTCTACCATTGCGATTTATTTATTTTTGGGGGATCTTGAAGATATTTTGGACTTCAGGTGCTTCTATTAAAAGAAATATCCTTAAGCCCTCGACATCTGACATGAGACATTTATAGTAATTCCCCATACTCTAGGCGGAGGGCTGGATATTGTTCATAACTTAGCTGGAAGTGATAGTCAAACAAAATTGCTATCTTGTATTTGAGGATGCCGAAGGAACTACGAGGGGGAGGGGAAGGAGGTACAAATGTGTCTGAAACCATTGTACTTAGCATGGACACTGTTCTTAGTAGTTTCCATACCTCCTGGTTTGTTTTTTTCCAAGCCTGCGCTTGGCTCCCCAAGTCTGGGCTTCTCTGTTCAGTTCACTCAGCAAGTTCCCACAGTGGGCTCTAGGGACAGTCATAGACCCATAAGTTGCCGGCGACACAAAGGTACAATGGTCCCAAAACTCTGGGGAGCAATGAAAGGTGTATCTCTCTTTTAGAGATTCCCATTTTAAGGACTGCCAAGTCTTGCTGAAAGAACCTTGTTGAAATGCATTTACCAGGTTTTCCTGGGATGATTTGACTCCAGAGTCCTTGCATCAAGCAATCACCAGGGAACATGGTTTGGGGGCCCCTGCTCTTCCAAGTGAAAGGGCACATGCTCAACATGGAGATGACAGCCTGCTCTCCCCACTGGACTCATCTTCCACACCCCTCTGCCTTGCACTTTGCCCTTCATCAGCAGCAATGCTATATCCTTTGATCCCATCATTAGCTAGAGGCCACTGCCAATGCTCCTCCAAGCTAAATTTTCTACCTCGAATGCTCTGTCCCCATGCCCTGAGCCTGCCTCTTCTTCTTTTTTTAATGATGTTTTCTTTATTTATGAGAGACACAGAGAGAGGCAGAGACATAGTCAGAGGGAGGATTAGGTTCCCTAACAGGGAGCCTGATGCAGGACTCGATCCTAGGACCCCGGGATCACGACCTGACCCAAAGGCAGATGCTCAACACTGAGCCACCCAAGTGCCCCAAGCCTGTCTCTTCTAATTCAAGGCTCACCTGGCTTAAAGATCCTTTGGTTCTTCCTGACAAGGTTTTGAGTAAGGCTTCCTGTGTTTGAATACTGGCTCTGCCATTGACTTGGGCAGGTCACTTGACATCTTTGCCCCTCAGTGTCTTCATATACAAAATGAGGGTAACAAAGAATATCCACTTCATGGGTTTGTCCAGAGGATTGAATTATTAATCTATATGAAGAGCCTAAAGCAGGGCCGTGCACACAGTAAGTGCTCAGTGAATGTCCTGAATGCTGCAATTTTCCTATGCATGTCTCTATCATTGCACAGTGTATTATCATCATCCCGTTGTGTTATCTTCTTATGCATCCCTGCTCACCATCAAATTATACGCAGCTTGAACATTGGGGCTGTAGATTGTTCATTTTTTCCGTATCCTAGAGTCTAGCACATAGTAGGCATTCAATAAATATTGAATCATGAATTTAATAAAACTGTATGAAGTTAAACTTAATGAAATATATTAGATCTCCAGTCCCAGTATATTTACAATATTCCATAATGCTGGAAAACCTCAGCTATTAATGCTGTGACAAGCTATCGGTCTGTAATTTGCTTATAGTAAAACCAACACCATCGGACAGGTTTGGTCCACCGGCATTTGGTTTAGAATGTTAAGTACCATGTGAGGAAGCTGATGTTGTCCTCACAATGCTGGAGGAGATAAAAAATATGTATGAGACAATTTCTCTGGTCTCTTTCATCTAAAAAAGTCTGTGGTCTCATGGTTGATGAATAGAACAGAATGGAACCTGAACAGAGTCATTTTGTACCCTTCCACTTTGTGATAAGACAGTAGCAGTGGTTATTGCCTTATTTAGTGGCTTCCTTAATTGGGAGTAATATGCTGTAAAAGGAAAAGGGAAAATAATAAAATACTTATTTTCAATATTTCATAGTTCTCTGGATTTCAGATATTTCTTGTACTTAAAAAAAGTATTGTATTAAATTATTTTTCGGTTGTGCATTTATTTGTTAGAGTTTTTTCAGCTTTACTGAGGTATAACTAACAAAATTGTTTATTTTTAAAGTATAAAATGTGATGATTTGACATGCATATTTTGTGAAATGATTACCACAATCAGGTTAATTAACACATCTATCAACTCACACAATTAACTTGTTTGTGTGTTTTTAGTGAGAACACTTAAGGTCTACTGTATTAGCAAATTTCATGTACACACACATTACTACTAGTTAGAGTCACCATGGTGTACATTAGGTCCCCAAAGCTGATTTTGAAGGCTTGGATCTTTTGCCCAGCATCTCTTTGCATCTCCCAAACCCCAGTCCCTGGTAATCATTATTCTACTCTCTATTTTTATAAATTTGACTTTTTTTAGATTCCATGTCTAAGCGAGATATAATATCTGTCTTTCTCTGGATATTTTCACTTGGCTTAATATCCTTAAGGTTCATCCATGTTGTTGTAGATGACAGGATTTCCTTTGTTCCCATGGCAAAATATATAAATATATATCTCACATCTTCTTTATCCATTCATCCATCAGTGGACACTTCGTTTGCTTCCATATTTTGGCTATTATAAATAATGCTGCAGTGAACATGGGGGTGCAACTTATCTTTGTGATACTGATTTTGCTTCTTTTGTATATAGACCCAGAAGTGGAATTCCTGGATCAAATGGTAGGTCTGTTTTTTATTTCTTTTGAGGAACATGCTATACTGTTTTCCATATTGGCTGTTCCAATTTATGTTCCCATCAACAGTGTACAAAGGTTCCCTTTTCTATAGTTTTTTGCCAATACTTGTTATCTGTTGTCTTCTATAAAAGTCATTCTAACAGATGTGAAGTAATATGTCATTGTGGTGTTGATTTGCATTTCCCCAATGATTTCATATACCTTATGGTCATTTGCATATCTTCTTTGGAAAAATGTCTATTCAGGACCTTGGCCCATTTTTAAATTGGGTTGTTTGTCTTCTTGCCATTGAGTTATATAAGTTTCTTACATATTTTGGATATTAACCCTTTATCACATGTATGGTTTGCAAATATTTTCTCCCACTCCATATGTTGCCTTTTCATTTTGTTGATTGCTTCCTTTGCTGTGCAGAAGGTTTTTTTTTTTTTTTTTAGTTTGATGAAACCCTACTTTTTTTTCTACTTTGTTGCCTATGCTTATGGTATCACACCAAAAAAAAAAAAAAAAAAATCACTGCCAAGATCAATGTTAAGAAGATTTTCCCCTATGTTTTCTTCTAGGAGTTTTAAGGTTTCAGTTCTTACATGTTAGTCTTTCATCCATTTTCAGTTAATTTTTATAAATGGTATAAAACAGGGGCCCAGTTTCATTCTTCTACATGTGATTAGTCAGTTTTCCTAACACCATTTATTGAAGAGACCTTCCTCTCCCCAATGTATATTCTTAGTGCCCTTGTCACTGTTCAGTTTAGTGTTTATGTGTTGGTTTACATCTAGGCACTCCATCATATTCCATTGGTCAATGTGTTTGTTTTTATGCCAATACCACACTGCTTTCATTATTATAGCTTTGGAATTAAAGTTTAAAATCAGAGTGTGTGATAGCGCCAACTTTGTTCTACTTTCTCAAGATGGTTTGGCTTTTAGGATTGTTTCAGGAATTTGTTTTTCTATTCCTATGAGAAAACGCCAATGGAATTTTGACAGAGACTGCTGTGAAACTGTAGATTACTTCGGGCAGTATGGACATTTTAACAATATTAATTCTTCCCATGCACAAACATGAGGTATCTTTCCATTTATCTGTATCTTCTCAATTTCTTTTATCAGTGTGTTACATTTTACAGTGTACAGGTCTTTCACCTCCTTGGTTAAATTTATACCTAAGTATTTTATTCTTTGTGATGTTCTGGTAAAGGGAATTGTTTTTGTAGTTTCTCCTGATTGTTTCTTGCAAGTGTATAAAAACACAACTGATTTTTGTATACCGATTTTATATCCTACAACTTTTCTGCTTTTGTTTATTAGTTCCAATAGTGTTTTGGTGAAGTTGCTAGCTTTTTTTATATATAAGAACAAGGCACCCGCAAACAAAGAGAATTTTACTTTTCCTTTTACAATTTGGATGCTTTATTTTTTTTGGACTAACTCTCTGGCTAGGACGTCCAATACCATGTTGAGTAGAAGTAGTGACAGTGGGCATCCGTGTCTTACTCCTCATCTAATCATTGAGTTTAATGTGAACTGTAGACTTGTCATATGTGTCCTGTATTATGTTGAGGTACACTCTCTATATATCTAATTTGTTGGGAGATTTTGTCATGAAAGTGCACTGAATTTTGTTAAATGCTTTTTCTGCATCTGTTGGGATGATTATGTGATTAGTCATTCTGTTAATGTGTGTATCATGTTTATAGATTTTTAAATGTCAAATCACCTGTGTGTCCTAGGAATGAATCCCACTTAATCACAGTGTATGATCCTTTTACTGTGCTGTTGAATTCTGTTATATTTTGTTGAAAATTTTTAAATTATTCGCTAGAGATATCATCCTATTGTTTTCTTTTCTTGTAGTATCCTTGTCTAATTTTGGTATCAGAATAATGCTGGTCTCATAAAAAAAGTTAGAAGTGTTCCCCTCTTATTTATTTATTTATTTTCCAAAAATAGATTCTGGCATTAATTATTTAAATATTTGTAGAATTCACCAGTAAAGCCATTAGAACCTGGGTTTTTCTTTGTTAGGAGATTTTGATTATTGATTTAATATCCTTGCTCATTATTGGTCTATTCAGATTTTCTATTTCTTCATGATTCAGGTTTAGTAGGCTGTACATTTCTAGGAATTTATCCATTCTTAATCCTTCATATTTTTATAGTATCAGTTGCAATGTCTCCTTTTCTATTTCTGATTTTACTTATTTGAGTTTAACTCTCTTTTTGTTAATTTGGTTAAAAGTTTGTCAATTTTGTTTATCTCTTCAAAAAATAGCAGTTTATTTATCTTTCTATTGTTTTTTTCCAGCTTCTTTTTCATTTATTTCTACTCTCATCTTTGTTATTTCCTGCCTTATGCTAACTTTAGGCTTAGTTTGCTCTTCTTTTTCTAGTCCCTCAAAGGTGTAAAGTCTGGTTGTTTATTTGAGATCTTTCTATATTTTTAATGTAGTCACTTATCACTATGAACTTCTCTCATATTTTCATAAAGTAGACCCTAGGGTTCATTTAGTGTGCTAGAGCCATGTACTACATTCTAAAGGGTGTCTTAATGACTAAAAGGGTTCATGTTGACTCTCTAAATATCTGCTGCCTTATATATTAAAGAACTGAGATACAATAGTCTTTGAATCTACCTTCCTATGTCATAGCAATATACACATGGTAAGTGACCAATAATATTTAATGTTATTTTTAAAAGAAAGATTAAAATCAAATGAAGAAAGTGGATTTTTTAAAGTAATAAATGAAAGCTATTTAAATTGATATGCCATGGTTTGAATTAATTTAAAATAGTTTCACTGTATGTTTCTGAAACCAATTAACAGCAATTTTATATATATATGGTGTGTGCATTATATATATATATATATATACATATATATACTTTTAAATGTACTACAACAATGCTGCAACTTGAGTTGATATAATAATCTCTAATCTGATTAAAGCAATGTTTTCATTGCTTAACAAGTATTAATTAATATGATTTTCATACCCACACTATTATTGCCCCATTTAAAACATAAGGAAATGGAAGCACAGATTGTTTAAATGATTTGAACAGAAAGTAACTGACAGCAGAGTTGGGGTACAAACTGAGATTGTCTTATTCCAGAGCCTGTGTTCTCTCCTCTACATGGCACTGCTGTCTTAGAATGACACTTGGGTTAGAGTTTATATTCAGATTTTTGTGGATTCATAACCTGAGTGATAGCACATAATCCCCAAAAGTGTCTATACAATGGGAATTACTTCTATTTCTTATCATCTGCTAATTTTCTCCATGATTCATCATCACTTAATTCTTCTAATTTGACTTCCTTCTTTCAGTAGATTGTTTTTAAACTTTGAATAACATTGTGCTTCATGTAAAAAGAAAATCACCTTAATTTCTTTTCTTTAGGAAGCTTGACTTGATAAATCAAGCCACGAATACCTTTTTCCCCTCAACACACAACTAGTCAAAAACATACTTCCTTGCAATATGAATAAGACTCATTTCTCATAGGTAAAGTCTTTCCTGAATCTAAGTTAAAGAAGTGAGGCACTTGAGCGTGGGGCCTGCTTAGGATTCTCGCACTCCCTCTTCCTGTGCCCCTTCCCCACTCTTTCTCTCTCTAAAATAAATAAGCAAATAAATGAATGAATAAATAAATAAATAAATATTTTAAAATCTTTAAAAAAATTTTTAAAAATCCAATATTGTACCTTCTATGTCAAGAGTGCTTTAGGCTGCCTATACTTTTATTTTATTTTAGATTAAATTTCTTCAAACTTCAATATTAGAATATCAAGTAAGAAAACATACATATTTCTATACTTAAATGCTATTTCTGATAACTTACAAATAACCTGTGAAGACCATAGAACCATGCATATTTAAGTAGGACTCATTTCCAGAGATAAAAACTTGATATGTGTGTGTGCATGTGCTAATATGTTCAAGAATGAGTTTTCAAACAGCACATTTTAAATTTTGCCCCATTCACAGTAACACTGGGAAGCATATGTTAAATATATTCAGTAAAGAATAGCCTCACTGGACTAAGAAGCTTTCAAAAGGGAAGGGGTGTAAAAGAAACTGACCACATCTCAGAAGTAGGTAACGCTCTCTGTTCTAAATAAGCACAAATAATTAAATTTGACTGATAAAAGCCACTGTGGCTGCCTCAGTCATGGTACTTCAGGTCCTGAAACTGTGATAACAAGCCCTGTAATCCTTCGTGTGATCCCATTTGCTTGGAAAATAAATATAATCTAAGAGATGAAGGCAATAACGGATATTTTGGTGTTCACTTAAAGAGGCTGAGGACATGTATTTCTTTTTTTTTAATCTTGATTCTTTTTTGTTAAGTTCATATGTGAATTTTCTTCTGATGAATAAAACAATATATTAGTCATAAAGTTCTCAGATTTATTGCAAATAGCTGGCTTTGTCTAAATTACTTCACTCATTAATGATAATCCATTTGGTCATAATAGAAGTACATTTTAATCTATGAGAAATTATACGATCTGGCCTATTTCATATGGTACCGTGGGGTCATGTGTCCCTCCACCTGAGGCCAGAGGAGCTGTCTTTTTTTTTTTTTAATTTTTTTTTAATTATTTATTTATTTATGATAGTCACACAGTGAGAGAGAGAGAGAGAGAGAGGCAGAGACATAGGCAGAGGGAGAAGCAGGTTCCATGCACCGGGAGCCTGACGTGGGATTCGATCCCGGGTCTCCAGGATCGCGCCCTGGGCCAAAGGCAAGCGCCAAACCGCTGCGCCACCCAGGGATCCCCAGAGGAGCTGTCTTGCAGGTACAATAGGTACATAACCATTTGTTTGCTCAGTGTCTTATTTGATATATCTTCAAATTAGAAAAGCTTACCTTCTTTTGCTCTTCATCTTCTCCATAAGGTAACCTCCTAATGCAGTGAGCCACAGAATTTGACATGATAACCTAACATGATCTTCTGGATAGAAGAACTGGAAACCCTGGGGATCCTGATGCTCTAGGGCAAGGAGAGGGCAAGAGGTGGTGTGACAGGAAGGGTGGGCCGAATGAGGGGGCGGGGCTGAGTGAAGAGGTGGTGCTGAGAGAAGGGGCCGGGCAACCTGAAGGAGCGGCTGGTAATGCAATAAAGGGGCATGATTCTGTACTGTCACTTTTTTTTTTTCCTGGACATCTGCTCATCTCCAGTGCCACTTAGCAATCCTGAATCTTCATACTCCTATTCCTTCCCCTCCCGACATTTAAACTTGCTTGCCAGATTGCCACCTTTTTCCTAATTTGTCTGCTCTTTCATTAGAAACCAGTTGATGCCAACTGCTTCCTGCCAGAACACTAGAATTCTGCACTGCACCTTGCAGAATGCTCACACCTTGGGGCAGACAGAATGGAAAACCTGTATGAAATCCCCACAACAAGTGTGATGACAATGGGCCTCCCCAGCCTCACTTAACAGTAGCATCAAATAAGGTGACATAATGCACCTCACAGATTTATTTCTAGAGTTAAATGAGATAAATGTAGAACAACTGGCATTGGAGAGCTACTCAGTAATAGTTGGTTCTTTCCTGCCCTTGCAAGAAACTTTTGTTTGCTTGGTTTTTACAAACAAAGGAAAAAATGTATTATATATATAAACAAGCTAGGTCTGAAGCTTGACTGGAACAACTGTTCTGTGGCTGCATTTTGACTGCTTTCGTTGGTTCCATTAGCACTGGTCAAGTTGTTCTTGCCTCTTCCTCTCACTCACTCACCTTACAATCCATTCTCCTTTCTTCCATGAGACAATGGATTCCTGAGGACCACTTTAGCTGTAGAACCTTCATGCTCAAAAGCTACAAATATTGTCATTGGCACCATGAGAATATGATATCCTTTGAATGACTCTCAGAACTTTATGTGATTGCCAATTAGATGTCATTCTCACTGCTTGGGTGAGGGTCCTCTGTTCTCAGCAAACTGCACTGCGCACTGTTCTCTGAACATGCTGCCATGGCAGCCTCTGCTTTGACTACCTAGTGCCCATGGCACATGGTGCCCTCATTGTTCTGCCTTCTTCCAGGAAAGCCTGCCTGCTTGCAGGACCTGCATTTTGTGAAGTTGATGAAATCTATTTTGAATACAGTTCTAAGGATTCTTGGTAGTTTTGAATTGAAAAGTTTATATGTGTTATGTAGGCCATCCCCATTTCACCTTAGAGATGGATGAGATAAACTCATGTTCAGATTCTAAAAGATTCTAAAGTTGTTCCTGTCACCTAATTCCCACAGCACTTTTAGGAAACCCACAAAATATATTGACAATCCTTGTACACATTTCTTAGCTCCAGTTACAGACTGAATCGTGTCCCACCAAAATCCATATGTTGAAGTCTTAACCCCATGTGGGACTGTAGGTGGAGACAAATCTCTAAAGAGAGTAAGTAAGGTCCTAAGGGAGGGGTCCTAACCAATAAGATTGGTGTTCTTATAAGAAAAAAAAGGGACACCAAAAAATGCGCGCACACAGAGAAAAGGCCACTGTGAGAAAACAGCAAGAAGGTAGCCATCTGCAAACCAAAGAGAGAGGTCTCAGGAGAAACTAGCCCTGCTGGCACCTTAATTTTAGATTTCTGGTGTGAGGAAATGAAAGAAAATAAATTGTTTTTAACCGCCTCGGTCTATGGTCTTTTGTCATGGTAGCCTTAACAGACTAAGATAGCTCCCCTATGAAATTAAAAGCTTCTTAGTGAAACAGTGTCAGAATGTCCCAGGGTTTGGGGGGGGTGGTTTAGTAAATATATGTACAATGACAGGATTTCACCAGTAATGACATCTTTATACACACGTACGCACGCACACGATACTGTTAGGCCACCCACTAAGTCGTATTTTCCTCCTTCTTTTCCTTCAAAGTACTGCTTACTCATAATCACTTTACTTGGAAATAAATTATCCTCTAAATTAAAAATATATACCTTTGAAAAGCTGAATATCAATCTCTCTAGGTGAATTTCATTCCATTTATGTTTTATAAGCTGATGTGGGTGCCCCACTGAGTGCCACGTTCATTATCTAGATAATGAACAAATATCATTTCACTATAAATATAATATGAACCATTTTTGAAACAGCCCCCATTGTGGAGTTATTTGTTTTAAATAAGTCTTATTTCAATGACAAAAAAATGTAAAACTGGTACAGTTTCAGATAGGGCAGATCGACACAATTTGTCATAGATTAAAATGTATTTATATTATTGCCAAATGGATTATCATTGAAGCAGAAGTGATTGAGTGCAGTAATTTAGAAAAATCTGGCTATTTAAGATAAATCTGAGAACTTTACGACCTATTGTTTTATTCATAAAAAATCACATGTAAATTTAACCCCCCAAAATCAATATTTTTGAAAGGAACTAAATGTCTTTAGCCAAGTTCACCACTCCCTAAGCTATCTAGGACCAAAATATTCCTCATTACCTTCATTGCTTAAATCACATTTATTCTCTAAGTGAATGGGATTACATGGCTTGTGATCACAGGTTTGGGACTCAAAGCACCATGACCAATATCATGTGTAACATATTCCTTTGGAATCCAGAGAGGTCCCGCACACATTAATTCCCCCAACCCTTCTTAAAAGCATTCTCTGTAGTTAGTCTGTAGCATCTTTATTAACGTGAAGTATTTCTTTTTTGGAGGAAGCGAGTAAAGGACACATTTCCTCTAATAATTGCCACAAGGCCAAACAACTTTTTTCAGTAATCTGATTTGGCAATGACCAAGCTGGACTAGTTCTCAAATGGTAAAAACAAAACAAAACAAAACAAAACAAGAAACACAACTCATGTATCTTCAAAACAAAAACGCCCCAAAAACCACAACTCATGTATCCTCATTATTTCAACAATCCAAACCAACCTCTGACAAAAGAATTTAAGGTAATATTTAAAAAACAGTAATGTCTTTTTTATATGCACTCTGCCCTTTCTCAATGTTATAAAATATCCCCATGTTGACTTACTGTACATTGATTTTAATAGGCGTTCTCTACAGAGCAATATGAATATCATTGGAAACTGTATAATACAATTTTCTACTCCTGAAATGCTATAGAAAACTGCACATTTTATACTGACATATGCCCCATCAATAATAGAGTTTTTATATCTTATTTGTAGCTATTGATCTCAACAGCATAATGAAAAATTGATTGCAGCGAAGCGCACCATTTCTTAAGTATAAATTTCAATGTCAAATTATTTTTATCTATGCTTCCCAATTATACAAGAAACTTATACATTTATATATGTTTGCTTCTACAAAACTCTACCACAATAAATTAGACATGACAAGAATCTACTGAGTCAATAGAAACCAGGTTTCTCTCGCTAAAATATGATTCCAAAATTAAATACTCTAGTTTCAGACTAGTTTCATTTCTTCATTATAAAGAGAATTAACGTCTTGATATATAGTATCACCTTCCCATGCAATTTAACAATTTGAAATGAGGTCTTAAATCTTCTGGGGGTATGAGCACACACACGCATGCACACAGACACACACACAGAAAAAATATGCACTCAGAAATCCATGCACTCATTTAGTAGCCCACATGACACTGTAAATGAGGTGCCTATTCTTTGTTATCTCTTGAGACCTTATTATTTTAGAGGGAACATTCTGCTAGGAAAATCTCCAGGTATAAGGTCTGACAAAACATAAGAGGGGCATCATCTCTGCTAGTCAGTGGTGGTCCCAAGTCTGACATCAGAGACATAGAATGAATTAGGTCAAAATGCACAAATCTAAACAAAATCTCCAAACTTTCTATCCATAGTGAGGAAGATCTCTACAGTTCTCCAGGAAGAAAAGGGCCCAGTATATGAGAAAACTCATTTCTTACATTAATTTGTCTTCTTTATATTATTTTAAATGGACATTATTTTAAAACTTTTCAGTTTTTCTCTAAGATATGTGCATTGAAAAATATAAATGCATTGTTTAATGAAATTAATCTCACAAAGGAAAATGCAGGGCGTACATATTCCTCTCATGAACCCTTCTGCAGCATTTACATGTAAGAGTGCTGTGCCCTGCAAAGGTCATTGTCGAACCTCACTCACACTCACTCATAGCTCAGTTTGGAGAATACTTTTGCCCTTCCAATCTTTTCCAATGGGTATACAAAATCCTTGAATCAATGATAGCTATTTGACCATGGGGCTTGGAGGGCTACTGTATTATGATTTAAAAAAAAAACAGATTTATAGAGATCTAACTCACATAACACAAAATACACTTATTTATACTATAGAAGTCAATGGTTTTTAGTATATTCACGAAATTGTGCAACAGTCACTATAATCTAATTTTAGAACATTTTCATCATCCCTAAAGAAATCCCGTAGCCATACCCAGTCACTCTCCTTTGCCTGCTCTGGCAAACACTAAATTATTTTCTGTCTTTATGGATTTGCCTATTCTGGATGTTCATATGAATGGAATCCTACTATACATAGCCTTCTGTGTGTGGCTCTTTTCACTGGCACGTTTACTGGGTTCATCATTGTTCATCTATCAGTACTTCATTCTTTTCTATGGAAGAGTGATATTTCATTGTATGGATATACTATATTTTATTTACCCAATTACCTGTTGTTGGACATTTGGGTTGTTTCCACATTTTGACCTTTAGGAGTAATGGCTGTTATAAACATTAGAATGTCAGTTATATGAGGAAGTAAGTTTTCATTTCTCTTGGGTGTATAACTAAGAATATATTTTCTGGATTATATGGTAACTCTGTTTGACTTTTTGAGGAACTATAGACTGTTTCACAAATGGCTGCACCACTTTATATTCCATTAGCAATATATGAGGGTTTCAATTTCTTCATATTCTTCACAACATTGTTATTTTTAATTTTAAATTTGCTGGTCAGTGTGAAATTGTATAATGTGATTTGATTTGCATGTCCCTCATGATGAATAATGTTGATCATCTTTCTTGTACTTATTGGCCATTTGTATGTCTTCTTTGAAGAAAAGTTAATTCAAATCATTTTCCATTTTCCAATTGGGTTATATGTCTGTTTATTGCAGAGTTGTAAGAGCTCTTTGTACATTCTTTTTTTTAAAAAATTTTTTATTTATTTATGATACTCAGAGAGAGAGAGAGAGAGGCAGAGACACAGGCAGAGGGAGAAACAGGCTCCATGCACCGGGAGCTCGATGTGGGATTCGATCCTGGGTCTCCAGGATAGCGCCCTGGGCCAAAGGCAGGCGCTAAACCGCTGCGCCACCCAGGGATCCCTCTTTGTACATTCTTGATACAAATCTCTTATCAGATATATAATTTTCAAATATTTTCTCCTACTGTATTTTTTTCTCATTTTAATTTCAGTCAACCTTTTGCACATCGACACTGCTGTTCCACCATTGACACTAGTAAATAAATATGGCAAACTCCTACCAAATGGAGATCTACATGAAATAGGTGACTATAGTAGATTTAGAGGATGAGAAAGAGAAGTATAGCCTGTACCAATACAGGATGAATTCCTGTTGTACCATCCCAATTTTCAATTTACTTAGCAAAAGCGTCAGAAAACTGTCAAGTGTCAAAGTCAGTAGCATGTCAACAAAAATCTGTGAAAGGGTGTAAGTAAATGAATAGTCGAGGAAAATATGCAATATTAAAAACCAGGATCTTTAGAGGAGGCTGAAATGCTATAGCAACTGAGTATGAGAAAACTAGCAGATTTGACTGAGGGGAAGTCATAATTGTAACACTTTGCTATTGACAGATGGGGGCCCAGAAGGTAGCTTGGAGTCAAAACAGAGCCACCAAACATAGGAATAACTTGTGAAAGAGCGGGTGAGATCAAATGCATGTTTATAAAAAGATAATTATTTTAGAAGAGGATCTAAATAAAGGTTCCTCAGCTGTGAAGGGTTCAAAGCAACAATTATTTTCATTCTCTTAATTTTTCTGTTAACTGACCTCGATGGTCCAGTTGAGAGCAGCCGCATTTTGCTGCTTACGGGTATATTTGCTCTTGGCAAAAAAATGACTATTCCACAGTGGGAGAATGACAACGAGTCAAGAAGTCATGATTCCATCTAGGATTGAAGCTGGAATCTCATCACTCATTCCTTTGTTCATTTCATGAGTACTTCATCAATAATCGTATATCTGGAACTTTGCTCGATGCTGGGCATAAAATACTAACCAAGATAGAGACCAGGCCCTCTAGCAGTTTATAGCTTAGTGGAGGAAATGACAAATAAAAATGCAATTTTGTGTAGCAAAATTTTGTATCCCCCGTGGCATAAGCTTGCCCTTGTCTTAGGTCTTGGGGTAGCTAGCCATTAGGAAGTTCTATGTCAGTTTTGATTATCTAGAGGAAGGATGTTTTGTAACATATGAAAGGGAAACAAACAAACAAAAAAGAATGTTCCCTTGGAGGTACAATGCTATTCTCACCATGATGGCTCTCTTTGTTCGTCTTGCAAATAAACAAAACTTGTGAACCCAGAGACTTGTTAGGAAGTGTATATATATATATATATTTTTTTTTGAGAAGATGGATAGGGAGAAAAATATATTATCCTTATTATTACAGCTCCTTTATTTACCAGGACATCAAGGAAAAAGACTGGACTCTAAAGCCAAATTGTCATGGTTTAAATCTTGACTTTGCCACTTAGCAGCTGTACATGTGATCTTCAGCAGGTTACCAAGTTTCTCTGTGCCTTAACATTTCCATTTGTAAAAGGGGGATATAAATGTACTTAGATTATAAAGTGTTAGTGTGTTGAATGTAAATGAACATGTAGAGTTTTGCAGAGAGGATCTGGGTTATAGAAAACACTCAACCTCAATGGACAGTTTTTCCAGGAACAGCCAAACAGGCTTTTATGATTAAACTCCTCTGTAGGGGGATAGTGGGACACTATGGGGGCCAGGGGATTCTCTCTCTAAGGGCTTTTATTGCACAGTTGACAAGGAAGACAGTTCACCACCAGTAACCTTAGGAAGAGGGCATCTGTGTTGCCTGGGGCAATTGCCAAATGACATTTGTGGAAGAACTGTCTTCCTTTCTTCATTCCACAAAAATGTCTTGACAACCTATTCTATGTCTCATTACTGTGTTTTACTTCTTCATGAAATGTGTGCTCATCTGGAATGATCTTACTTGTTTCTCTGTGTATCGTGTCTTTCCACATGAAAAATTAAACCCTGTGGGTGCAGGCCTGCCCAGGGTTCTGTTCCCAGGGTTTGCAACCCTGCACAACACAACATAGGTGGTCAGTAAACATTTTCTGAATGAATTAATGCCTGATGATGCACTAGCATTGAGGCAGGGGTGCTCACTCTATCAGCTCACCTTCTGGATGGGAGGAAGTTCTGTGAGCATGTACACCCAGCTCAAGATTCGATTAGGAAAACCCAGCATGTCCCCACCCTCTCAGTAGAGACAAGCTGTCTCAGTTGCCCCAGAGTTCAATACACTGCTCACAGAACACAATATTTCTGTTTTTGTTTTTGTGGGTATTTTTTCTTCCTAGATAGACTCATGTAACATCTGGACGCAGATAGAGGCAAGCTATGCTTTACTAGGAAAATGTATAACTCAGATGTTTGGATTCTATGTGTATCAGTTTGAATACGCCTCTCCTTCTGTGGGGATGAAATGCTTAGTGCTAACGGCACTTGCTAGAAAATTAACTTTACTACTCAATGACTAAGTTCACATTGGTGTTCCAATATCCAAGTGTTTTCCTTGACTTCTCTTCAGAAAAAGGGAAGGGCAAAAATGTCAAAACCAGGTGCTTTCTCATAAGTTTCTTTTACAGCTAGGTTTTTCAGGTTAAAAATAGAAAGTTGTAAAAAGTAGAAGAAAAGTTCATTTCTATGTCACTTTAAAACAAGAAAATACTGAAATCTTCACCCTTTGCATAGGTTTTAAAGGCCCCTAAAAGTTGAGTTACAGTTTGGTTTTAGAGATTTTATTTATTTATTTATTTATTTATTTATTTATTTATTTATTTATTTGATGGAGGAGGGGTGAGAGTGAGAGAGAAAGAGAGAGAGAGAGAATATAAGCAGGGGGAGCAGCAGAGGAAGAAAGAGAAGCAGATTCCTGGCTAAGCAGGGAGCCCAATGCGGGGCTCAGTTCTAGGACTACAGGATCATGACCTAAGCTCAAGGCAGATGCTCAACCAACTGAGCCACCCAAATTCTCAGTGGGTGGAATCATGTAGCATCCTTCCTGTGACTGGCTTATTTCAGTTCATACAATGCCTCTGAAGTATATCCACACTATCTCACATGGCAGGATTTCCTTCTTCTTTAAGGCCAAATAATATTCCATTCTATTCCACAGTTTCTTTATTTATTCTTCTGCTGATGGACATTGAGGCTGTTTCCATATCTTGGCTATTGCAAGGGAGGCTGCAGTATGGAAACAGAGAGAAGAATGGTGTTTGCCAAGGGCTGGGGGGAGAGGAAGGTTCAGTTTTGCAACATAAGCTACTTCTCAAACTATACAACATGCTGCCTATAATTAACAATACTCCATTATGTACTTAAAAGATTGAGAGAGATCTCACCTTAAGTGTACTTAACACAATAAAAGAAAAGCAGAACAAAGTTCATTTCTATATTATTCTGAAAAGAGTACCTGGCTTCTTCTTTTGGTCAAATTCTCACTTTTCGTGTGATTAGTAATTGCTCAAAAAAAAAAAATGAAAACTAAATGCCAGGCATTGTCCTAAACCCTTCAAATCTAGTGCTGCAATCTTAAGTGGCAGATAGTACTATTATTTCCATTTTATGGATAAGGAAACTACATCCAAAGATTACATATTTTGGGTGAGCAGAGGGAGAAGAAGAGAGAGCAGATCGTAAGCAGGCTCTAGGCCCAGTATAGAGTCCCATGAAGGGCTTGATCTCATGACCCTGAGATCATGACATGAGCTGAAATCGAGTGTGGGATGCTTAACTGACTGACTGCTCAGACACCCCCGAAAGATTAAATAAATTGCTTAAGATCATATAGCTAGAAAGATGGAATAGCTGGAATTTGAACTTGGGTCATTCTGACCTATGTAATGGGTGTTCTTAAGCATTACCCAATAATGCTTTTTGTTTGTTTTTTTTCTTTTCCATTCGTTGATTTGAAATAATTTTTTCTAATCATTGGCATCTGTTCCCTGTTATATTTTGTCTTTTCAACCATTCCCAGCTATTTAAAATTAGCCAGAATAAAGTGGAACTTGGAAGTTAGGCTACTTGGCCATAGTTTTAACTGGAATTTCTGCCGAAACTGCCTGCCCTCTTGTTATATCAATTCTTTAGTGCTACCACAGAATCTCTTCTTCCAGTCCCTTCCTAGGGCAGTCTCCTCAGTTTCCAGTTTCTCTCACAGTAATCTCAGGAGGACATTTTCTCTGTCAAAACTCAACCCCCAACACCTACACCAGCCAGGCCAGGGCTACTCCTCCCACCCTTGCCACCAGAATCTCAAAATCCTAGCTTCCAAAGTTCCAATCAAACTATGTGATGGTATCTATCTTTGTCCTTTGTGAAATATTAGTGGTTCTGCCAGACTCCTAGACATCTGGTAGTTTGACTGCTTCCAATTCATGAACATCCTCTGAAGAATATTCAGACTACTTTGGAACCTTTTTTCCTTTTTTCATCATATCTTTTTTGTGACATTTCTGGAGATTTCATGAGTGTGTAATGGAGAGCTTTCTCATGACATGGAGGAAAAGGAGTTGTGTATCTGATTCAGATTTTCTATAATTTTAGGGACACTTCTATTCGGCCCAAACAGTCTTCTCGTTCTCTGCTCCCTCCCCATAGCTGTACAGCTGAGGGGCATTGTTCTGCTTTCTTATTTGTAACTGCTGTTTTATTTTTTTCAATGTTTTTCAATGTTGAGATCTTCTTTCTAACTCTTTTGGCCAGCTTCCTTGATAAATTTTCCTTCCTTAAATGGTGTATTATAGGTAAAAACTAAGCTTTTCTGAACAAAGAGAGAAAGAGAGAGAGAGAGAAAGGAGAAGAAAGAGAACCTTCTTACTAAATGTTACCTTCTGATTATAGGAGAGTGTCCTTCAAAATGAGTAGAGAACATTACTTGGAGAAAATTGGTGTTACTACAAAATTAGAGGGCAATGTAACACTCTGTAAGTCTCCAAAAAGGGTAGGTTGTGACAAAGAATAACACATTTTCCAAGCTTATTTAATTGCAGATGATTAACTCAAAAGGTCATTTTGTGGAGCAGTGTTCCCCATTCTCCCCCCCACACACATTGGGAAACAATTTTTTCAGATTCAGACAAAAATAAGAAAACTCTATCTACATTATTTCATTTTAGTTATTCAAAAAATTACTTTTTTTAAGTTTTTATACCATCAACCCTCACTAAAAGTTGTTACCACAAACAGACCCATGATACTTGATATCCAATTTTTTACGAGAATTTTGTCAACTCTGTCCACTACCTCACCTAGTACAATTATACATTGTCCCCACGAGGGAACTTTGCATTAGGCTACATCACCAAGAAAAGCAATTCCCTTTAGCTACTTCATTTTTTTCCCAAAGCATGTTAAAATATTACTAATTCCATTTTCTTTTTTAAAAAGGATTTTTTACTTATTTATTCATGAGAGACACAGAAAAAGAGACATAGGCAGAGGGAGAAGCAGGCTCCATGCAGGGAGCCCAGTGAGGGACTCAATCCCAAGACTCCAGGATCATGACTTGAACTAAAGGCAGACTCTCAACCACTGAGCCACCTAGGCATTCCACTAATTTCATTTTATTTATTTTTTAAGATTTTATCTATTTATTCATCAGAGACATAGAAAGAGAGAGGCAAAGACACTGACAGAGGGAGAAGCAGGCTCCCTGCAAGGGGCCCAATGTGGAACTCGATCCCAGGACCCCAGGATCATGTCCTGAGCCAAAGGCAGACGCTCACCCACAGAGCCACCCAGGAGACCCAGTTCCATTTTCTTTGGTGCTATTTTGGATATAAATTTTGAATTATCTTTATTAGCCTTTTGGGACTTCAAGCAGTGATGTTTCTAGCATATTTGACACTTGGAGGAATCATTTTTATAAAACATCCCGTCTCCCATGCAAAAGAAAATTCAGTGACAATGAACAATAATTTTTATATTTTGATGTTTTCTTTTGCTTTAAAAATGGTGATAATTTTAAGACAAGAAAATTTTAAATTCAAAGATACCCACATTCCATAAAAGCATGTAGACTGAGAGCACCTGGGTTGCCCAATGATTGAGTGGAAAACAGGTTGTTTTTCCCTTTGCCCCATCTTGAACATGGTGATGATATACAAAAATTCTATAAAGTCCTTTTGGTAAGTGATATGGATTAGATTGTGTTCCCCCAAATTCCTGTCTTGACTTCTTACCACCTATCCCTCAGAATGTAAGTAACATGATTTAGCGAGAGACTCTCTAGAGGTAATCAAGTTTAAGTGAAGTCATGAGGATGGGCCCTAATCAAATGTGACTGGTGTCCTTATGAAAAGGGGAAATTTGGACACAGACACAGTTGCACAGAGTGACAACAATGTAAGGAGACTGAGGAGAAGACAAGTTGAAAATAGAGACCCAGTCAAAACCCTTCCCTCATAACCCTCAGAAGTAACAAACAATGCTGACCCATTGATTTTGGACTTCCAGCCTTCAGACCTGTGAGAATACAGGTGTTTAAACCACCCAGTCTGTGGTATGGTGTCATGGCAGCTCTATCAAATAAATACATTAAGTATGAATATAGACAAAAATACAAGAGCCAATCATATTATCAACACAAATGTCTCAACTCCAACCTCAGTGGACCTCTCATTCTGGTTCTGCACTTTTTCTCATGGACCCCATCTCCTTTCTACCACTGACATGGCCCTCACACATTACCATTGTGTGTTGGAGCATCTGACTCCAACCTTGACCCCTTGATCTTTAGCACTTGATTTGGCTACAAATATTATTTTAAAAGCCAAACAAATTAGAAGAGGAACTACTAGAGAAGGTTAATATCATTCCCCATATTTAAATCTGCCCATGTAGCTTTCTTCTGTTTTAAGAAGTTGCTCTTGGGGGGATCCCTGGGTGGCTCAGCGGTTTGGCACCTGCCTTTGGCCCAGGGCGTGATCCTGGAGTCCCGGGATCGAGTCCCGCATCGGGCTCCTCGCACGCAGCCTGCTTCTCCCTCTGCCCGTGTCTCTGCCTCTCTCTCTCTCTCTCATCTTGAATAAATAAATAAAATCTTTAAAAAAAAAGAAGAAGAAGAAGAAGAAGAAGAAGTTGCGCTTGGCAAAGCCAAATCCAGGGCAGCCGTGGTGACTCAGCGGTTTAGCGCGGCCTTCAGCCCAGGGCCTGATCCTGGAGACCCAGGATCGAGTCCCACATCGGGCTCCCTGTGAGGAGCCTGCTTCTCCCTCTGCTTGTGTCTCGGCTCTCTTTCTCTCCGTGTATCTCATGAATAAATAAATAAAATCTTTACAAAAAAACAAACAAAAAAAGCCAAATCCAGATACCTCTACTATAGAGCATATATCCTTCATTCATAAGTTCTTCTGTAATGAGGTCGATTATCAGTCCACTCTTCTGTTTCTAAAACATCTCAAATACCCTTCCACTCTCTTTTCTGTCAACACATAACAATATTCTAGTGTTTTCTATCATTAAACAAAATGAAACAAACAAACAAACAAACAAAAAACACAGGACTTGGGCGCCTGGGTAGCTCAATCCGTTAAACATCTGCTTTGGCTCAGGTCATGATCCCAGAGTCCTGGGATGGATCCAGGCATCAGGCTCCCTGCTCAGTAGGGGGTCTGCTTCTCCCTCTCCCTCTGCCTGCTGCTCTGCCTACTTGTGCTGTCTCTGTCAAATAAACAAACAAAATATTAAAAAACAAACAGAAAGACCCACAGGACTTAGAACACTGCTCATAGCAGAATAGTTGGATTCCAACCTTCTCATTCTACACAACTATAACAGATCAATAATATGTATAAATTTATATCCTGCAGGATCAGAACAATGATGATGATCGGCTGTGATCCTGGAGAGAAAGGAAGCAGATGAAGTGAGTTCCACAGTATCTTGGCTTTCTTCCTATCAATATATATATTTTAACCACTGCATGAGCAAACAGAGCCCAAAATGGACTGGCAATCTTGCTGGGTGGAGAAGACAGAGTGTGGGATAGTGATACAAAGGAATTTCACACATAATCACTGATACACATGACAAAAAGGACGCATCTCGAATCTAGAATGTCAAAAGGAAGAGCATACAGAAAGCAATCACTTATTTTTGATTCCATTTGTATGAAGATCAAGAACAGGTAGAAGTATTTCATAATGCTGACAGAATTCAATATAGTATCTCTCAGGTGTATTCGTGTGAGAGGGGTATGGTCCCTGCTGGTGTGACCAGGAGCACTATGTTTATCTGTGAGGTCGTTATGTTGGTGAACACAATATTTTGAGAATAATGTGAAAATATTATTAAACTGAACGCAGCAGTCTGTGTATGTAAACCTTGACAAAACCCAATAATAAAAGAACTGAAAAAAACAAGTAAAAGGAAAGACTACCCTCATTCTTAATTCCCACTTTATGCATGTCTCTTAAAATCATAGTCACTTTTATAAAGAACAATACTTATTCCCAGTTGTCACTGATGGATTGTTCCAACCTTGGAAATAATCTGCCTTTGTCAGTCTATTTGAACTATTCTTGTTACTAACCTCACTTATTGGTTACCAAGCATAATGAGTTGTATTCACTTCTTTTTTGATTTTTGTTAATGGTGACTCTACTCTTAGTAAAACCATCTTTCCTTTGCTTTTCATGAGGATACTTCTGATTCTCTGCCAATCTTGACATCCTTTTCTACTCAAAATTCCCTTACTCTGCTTGTGCTCATTACTTAAACCAGTGATTCTCAACCATGGCTGCACATTGAAATCACCTGGGGAGTCTTGACAAAATAATGATGTTTGATGCCTGGATTCATCGTAGATCGGTTAAATTAGAATTTCTTGAGTTGGAATCTGGATTTTTTGGAATTACAAATCTCCTAGATAATGTGTTCTCCTTGCACCTCCAGTGAAACTACCACTATTTTGCCTCTCATCCGCAGTGTACTTTGTCTGGACTGCTACAATGGTCTCCTTACTGGTTTTCTTTCAATGTATCATTTCACTACTGAGAGTGTGATTGCTCTTAAATAGAAAACTGATCATGTAATTCCTCTGTTGAAAATCTTTGCAAAGGTATTTAAAACTTGCAGGATATTATGGAATAGCTTTGAGGCTAGTTTAAGTGGTTTACAGAGAACCCCTTTTGATTCTCCCTTCCCTATCCATTTATTAACTGAAGTGCGTACTCTTTGTAATGGAATTTATAATAGAAAAAGAGGTCTATCTAATCAGATCCTGAGAAAATTAAAAGGGGAATATTAGAACTAATACCATTGCCCCTTTCCTCTTTTTTTTTTTTTCACAAGCAGAATGATTTAAGGATCTGGGTACTTTTAGCAGGGTGATGTAGCTGACAATAGGTATAATGTAAATTGACACCTGTTGGACCATCACTTAGGGATCCAGGGTCTTATTTTTACAGATGAGTGGGGAATCCAAAGAGCTGTCATCTGAAGAAACTCATTTATACTTGTATTGTTTATATTGCTCTCTCCTCAGTCTTCTTATCCAAAAAAAAAAAAAAAAAATCACATCTGTCTCTTTTGTACACTTGTATGGAAGCCAGAGCTTATTTCATGCTGGTGTAGCCTCCCAACACACCTCAGAGACTTGTAGGCAACTTGAATTGATGCAGCCTATTTCTCTAACCGGGTAGTATTGGTTAGGACAAAAAAAAAAATCTAATTCTAATGCACAGTGAATGAAGAAAAAATAGATGAAAGAAAATCTACCCTAAACATAGATTTCCTTTTTTCTTTCTTTATAACTATAAAATATCATGTATAAATGTGTTCCACATATATAGACACATACACATATATGTGTCTATGTATTTTCTACACATACACACACACACATGATCTCCTTCTTTTTCTTTCATTTTAATGGAGGGAATTAAGAACCAAACTTTAAGACATTTTGTATACACAGGATAGAATCCAAGCTACCAAATTCCCTATTGTGCAGGTTCCTGTCTATCATCATGTGCCAGTTATCAATTTATTTTCTCTTAGCCAAATTCATTGTTTGCTGCTTCGTGACAATGGATCTGGGCCCTTTAGATACTTTTCCTTTGCAGCTGGCACAATGGTATGCTGTGAATCAGCAGAGATCAATGGAGAGACACTGCAGAAGAAGAGTTCTGCTTCCTAGTTCTACTGTGCTCACCTGATAGGCTTTTCCTCCAGCAGCACCCCCAGCATCAAGCTCCTACAGTTCATACAGCTTCTCCATCATCAAACTCTGGCAGCAAGGGAGAACTTCAGTGCCATGCTTCTAAAGGCCGTAGCAGCCAGCAGCACCCAAGGTCAGCAGTTTTCTGGTACCTGCTTTGGGTAGATTTTGTAGCAGAGTGTCTCTAGCAAGACATTTCCTCATGAATAGCTTTCCTTGGTGCACTGGAGGGTGAATTTCCAGCAAGTTCTGAAAGGTGTATTTCTGGTAAATTCTGACAGCATGATGCCACAGCAATCTCTCTGCCAAGAGTAAGCCACGGTCATACCCATTCAAATCAGGTCTGTATCTCAGCCCTGCAGGTGGATGCTCCTTTGGATGTTTTATCTAAACCCCAGAAATGGTGGCTCCTCCATACATCTACTATTCCTATATTCCCCAGGTCTCTTACTTCCTACCAGTGAATCCCTTGTTACTTTAATCTAGGGGTTAGCCTACTCATTTTTAAAGGTAGCATGTAAATGGATGGCTGTGGTTGTGTACCAGTAAAACAAAAGCTGAGGATCCCTGGGTGGCTCAGCGGTTTGGTGCCTGCCTTCGGCCCGGAGCATGATCCTGAAGTCCTGGGATCGAGTCCCATGTCGGGCTCCCTGAATGGAGCCTGCTTCTCCCTCTGTCTCTCTGCCTCTCTCTCTCTCTCTCTCTCTCTCTCTCTCTCTGTGTGTGTGTGTGTTGTGTGTGTGTGTCTCTCGTGCATAAATAAAATCTTAAAAAAAAAAAAACAAAAAACAAAAAACAAAAGCTGACATCAGAATGTGGGCCCTAGCCTGACAGCTCCTTATAGTTTGTAATTCTTTATAATACACTTTTTTAAAAAATTATTTCTTTATTCATGAGAGAGACAGAGAGAGAGGCAAGACAAGAGGCAGAGGGAGAAGCAGGCTCCCTGTGGGAAGCCCAATGCAGGGCTCCATCCCAGGACCCCGCAATTACTCCCTGAGCCAAAGGCAAATGCTCAACCACTGAGACAGCCAGGCTTCCCTATAATAAACTATTTTTTTCCAAATAACTGTAAGGTTTCTTGTTCCTCATTGGGCCCAGATTCACACACATCACTGGCCATGTCATCAAGGCACTAGTCACATGGTGAATGCTCCAAATGTTCCACCATACTCTCTTCTGGCTCATCTCTCTCATTCTTCCAGGGAGGAGACTCCTCTTTCAAATTTTAACACTCAAGTTTCAACTTGGGCTTTTTCTTCATAGGCAGTCAGTTGTTTTCCCTCCAATATCTCTGGCCTACCTGAAAAATGGGTCTGGGCAGACACTTAGCCCAGAAAGCAATTTGCCAATCTTCACCGTGGCAAAGTATTATTGATTCTTAAAGAAATCATTCAAAGTTCGTCTCTGTTTTGTATTCCTTTCTTCTTTTCTCTCTTTTTTTTTTTTTGAGGTGTCTTTATGCCCTCATGGGACAGAAAACTGTAGGGTTTGGGAAGCAGGGAAGGACTTAAGAAATCAGTTTGGCTCCCTGTTTGTGGTGATGAGGATTTTACAGCTAATGATTCACAAATTCTCTTTGATGTCAGGAAGTCTGTGTGAAAAAAAGCAGCCTCCTGATACAGAGAATCTTGGACTCCCCAAACCTATTGATTCCAACTTTAGGATCCATTTTAATAATAGATAGCTTGCAAGTTTAACCTGAAGCAGATTGGAAATGATAAATTAGATTGTGGAGAGGGACAGCTTTCACATGGAAATAAATGCACAAAATGAATGAGTGGATGGATGGATGGATGGATGAAAGAATACCAGGCTGATTTCTGCCTGCCCTTTCTCTGCTCTATCTCTTGCTGTCAGATCAGTCACTTTTTTCCTTATTTCTTATTTATTTATTTATTTATTTATTTATTTATTTATTTATTTATCACTATGTAATTGATGCAATATATTACATTACTTTCCAGGTGTACAATGTAATGATTCAATATTTGTATAGTGGCAAAATGGTCACACAATGAGTCTAGTTCACATCCGCTACCAAACATAGTTATGAATTTTTTTCTTAGGATGAGAACTTTTGGGATCCACTCTCTTTAAAAAATCTACTCTCCTAGCTGCTTTCAAATGTGTAATATTGTATTATTAACTATAGTCACCATGCTGTACGTTAGATTCCCCAGGACTTACTCATTTTATGCCCAGAAATTGGACCTTTCTGCTTTTTTATTCTTTTCTGTGATGATCAGTCAGGTGTGGCTACAGGAAGAGACACAGAAGATGTTTTGGAAAAGAGAGTTTATCATATACACACGACATAGAGCAAAAGGCACAGCACATCATGCAGGGCCATGTGGAAAAACACCAGGGGGGGTTAAGAGGCAGAAGACACGATTGAGGGCAAAGTTTGGGCCACTGCCTTTACTGGTGTCTGTGGGAAGGGAAAGGAAAGCAGGGCAGGGTAAGTAGTTTAGGATTGGCCAATTTGGATCATTTTGATGGGTGCTAAGCTAGAGAGATGGTCCCTTGTTACATGGTTCCTGGCTCTGGCATGACTAAGAGGAATATTGCTTTCTGGGCTGCATGGGCCAGGTGGGGGAGTTTGGGCTGTGGACTGATTTGCTTGCATATCATAGACATGCTCCTAGTTGAGCCCTTGCTACCTTTAAGAACTCATCAGTTCTGGGAAGGGCTGTTGCTCCCAAGCTAGGAAGTTTTTATAAAAGATGTCAAAGCATTGTAATATAGAGGACATTTATTTATATAGATATTATTTATCTATATGATAATTGACATAATTATTTATATATAAATAATAATATATATTTTATAGAAATATACATGCACGTACATGTACATATAATACAACCTCTTCTATCAACACAAAAATCTGGCTTCTATAAGCCTACTTAGGTGGTGCTGGGGCAGTGGAAAATATCTTAATGATCCATTATTCTTGCAAAAATATATGTATTATGCATCTATGATTGTTAGCATTGACTGTTGTGTCACCCCTGATCCCCCACTGTACATACGCCTCTTTCACCCATATACAGTATGACTTGCGGCCTCACAAAAACTGGAATCTTTGTTTTTCTCTCTTTGGTAACACTAATCCCATTGACCTTTGCTGTACACTTAATGGCTGTTTCCCTTGTAGTAAGACCTTTGGAGATTTTTGAAGTCTATGTAATTTCTCCATATAATTCACTTTTTCTATGAGTTGACTCTTGCTGCTTAATATATACAAGGAGTGAATTTTGGGTGTCCAACCCTGTCTCAGATTCAATGAGGACAGCATGATGGCATAGAAGTCTGAAAAGATAGAAAGCATGAAAGGGCAGCCTGGGGCCTTCAGCCAAAAATAAGGATAGATCATGAGAGACAATGCCTAAAATTGGAAGGGGTGTTTGAAGTTCTCTTAGGCACGAGGTCATGGCATTTGCTGTGCAGTAACTTACGTTGTTCTTCAACCTTGGCTTAGTATGCCAACATTAAGAGTTTTCTTCCTATGAGGCTTCCAATCCCCTTTACCTTGTATAATTCATTTTTCTAATCTTGACTTTCTCAGACATTTAGGAAAAGAAAATGAAGCCCTAAATGCCTTAAGGATTCCATCATTTGTAATGAACTAACTTCTCTCTAGAGTGGTACTAGCTACCACCATCCTTGAAAAAATTAAGAAAATAGTTAAATCATTTTTATAAGGCTGGATTTCTGTGTCCTCTATGTGACCTAATAAATAATGTTTGTTTTGCTTACTTTATAAGTATGCTCTGTGGGTAAAGTGAAATGAAGCTTTTCAGAGTGCTTAATTAATGGTAAATTGCCAAAATAACCCTTCTTCACATGAATGTAACCAATGGGTCAGGTTTCTCTTTAGCCTGCGAGTCCACATAAGCTATGGTTCATCCACTAGCAGCCTGGAGGTAGGACTGATTAAGTCCTTTGCCACCAAGAACCCCCTGCAAGAGCCCTTCACTCCAATCTCAGCACACTCCCTGGAGCAAAAGGGGTTCCTCTCTGTGGTGTGGGACAAACACAGGAGCCAGCCTGCCTTATTCTAGGCCACAGGAGCCTGGGCTTGTATCCTAGTGGGTAAGCGGAGCACTTTCTCAACCAAGTAGAACCTTAACGTATCTATGTGCAAGCAGGAATAAATCATCTTTATATTATTGTTGGAGTCACCAAGAAAATAAGTTCTTAAATGGCACGTCTTGACTTTCGTTTGTCTTTGGATGCCTACTTTTTGATTTGAATTTCAAACATTACTTGAAATGAACTTATTTTAAAAATGGCTACCACAGGAAGCTTTCAGAAGGTTGAGGCTTGATTTGGGAGCCAGAAAGGGGTTGGTAACAAGCCTTGGACTTGCTTATTGACCTTAGTTGTTGGAATTCATCCAGTCATGCTTGCCTTTTATATGTTTCTCCCAGATTACCAGAGTTGTGCAGCCCAAGGAACAGGTAATTTCTCAGTTATCAGGCTTCTCCCTTCCTAAGCCCAGGATGAGCCAGACCTTCCCCTGTGGATATAACTACCCAAATACCCATGCTATTTCACAGCACAATGTAAAGAGCAATTACACGAATTGTAATTATGAATTACAATGAATTATGAATTATGAATTGCTTTATGATGCAAGCAACTGAATACCTGAACAGCAAGTTGGAGGTAGACCCACATAAGAATTTTTAGATATCAGAAATAAAACAGGTATTGATGCCTGTTTGGAGCTGCTAGAATCTATATCTACATTTTTGTCATGTTGTTCCCCAGCTGGAAGTCCCAAACTCTTCCTTTGATGATCCAGGTTCTATCTGATATCTAATGTACAGCCAAATTCCTTCAACGTCAAGAAATTTCATCTGATTTCTTCCATGCCTAGTGATCACTCTTTACTGAAAATGCTGGCGGTGTCCCAAAACTTAAAACTTCAAAATATAAAAAAAACTTCAAAGTATATTATCATATATTGATTATTCATCATTTCATAAGTTTTAACTATAATCTCTAAATTATTGATAAAATACATGAATCACACACCACACACACACCATTTCTCAAAGTGTAATATAAGAACCTCTGAGAATCTATGAGACCGGTTCAGGAGGTCCATAAGCTACCACCTTTTAATAACTGGATAAATGGGATTTTCTTCATAAACTTCCAACCAAAATCATGCTAATCATAACAGAATTGAATGCAGAAGCAGGTATGACAACACAGTTGTATTCCATTAAGTCAGACATTAGGTATGTTTGTAAAAATGTAAAACAATGCGATTCACCTTGCTATTTTTATTTTGAAATGTAGTTACTTTAAAAATGTTGTTCTTTATGTAAACATGAATTAGAGTCATTGTTATTTTAAGTGAATTGATAGTTTTAAAGTATTAGTTTTAATTTTCATCATTTCTTATATCAACAGAATAATCCACAAACACAAAAGCTCCTTGGAGTCCTCAGTGGTTTTTAAGAACTTAAAGGGGTCCTGAGACCAAAATGCCTTGAGAATTTCTGCCCTGGCTCATTGCAGCATTGTGATTTCTTCTGAGATTGGGACAGCTCTGCAGACAACCACCATATGCAGTAACATACAGCTTCATAACCAGGATTGGGTATGGTCTAAAGAAGGCAAAAATTTTGAACCCCAGGCTTTTTGATGTGGAGGAAAGGAGATTCTTGGCTTGCTGTGTAAGATTGGTATGTTTATGATGTGGAAGATATGAGAGAAGGAGGACATTGTTGAGAAAGGATAAGCCAATGAAGCACAGCAGGGGGCGGCAGTGAAATGTGTTCCCTCTCCCCTGTGGGTTCCTTTTCCTCCTTACAACCCCAGTTTTTCTGCACACACACACCCCCAGAGTCCCAGTAAGAGCATATAGGAAGGATGATGTTAGCAGGTAAAAGATGGTGCATATCAAGTCTCCAGATTTTCCTAGAGACATCCATTTATTGGTGGAGTGTCTCTGAAGTAGGAAGGTAGGTGCCCAGAGGGTGGTTGTCCTTAAAATAAAAATAAGAGGGAGGATGAGGGACAGGACAGCTAAAGATGCTTATCTTCCAGGGAGGAGAACACAGCTCTAAATGAAGCTTGGAAGAAATCTTTCTGACCAAAGGCCTATTTTTAAAAAATTGTGTATGAATTATTTCTTTGAAAATATATACACTGCTCTTTTATAAATGCTTATTTAGCATAGAAGATTTGTGATCTATGTCACTTGCTTTTTGTACATAGACTGCATATCTGGACCGCTTCTACAGAGTGTTTTTCATTTTTGTACACCCTTCTTGAACACACTTATCCATTTCAACTAATTAAATTATCTATTGTATCTATAACCCATCCACATTTTTCTTGACAGCAGAAAGCTATCTTCCCCTGAATATGTTTATCCTCCATTAAATCTTTGCCTTGACCTGCACTCTCCTTACATATTCATCTCATTTCTTTTCTTTTCACTTTCAAACGATTTCCCAAATTCTAATATAATAATGTAGTCCTGTATGAATAGAGGACTGAATTCCAAGTCACAGGACTCACATCTGCAACTCTCCAGTTATTTGATCTTGAACGTTCTGTCCACTTTTCTGTGACTCAAGTGTTTGATTTGCAAAATTATTGTAATATATCCAATTTTTTCATATCTCATAGAAAGTCTCAGAGGATAAAGGATAGCATATATGAATCTATTTTGGATGTAAGCAATGTACTAGGCAAGAGGCAATATCTATAGCATCATTATACACATTACTCTGACATGCTCTGACCTTTCTACCCTCATTTATTGTTCTCAAGCTCTGGTTGTCTTGTTGTGAGTAAAACCTTCATTCATTTACTCAATAAGCTTTCAGTGGCTTGCTGACTATGATTCAACCATTATTTTGGGAACCGTATATGTAAGTTAAGTAAAATATGACTTTTATGGCTCTCTTTACCATAAATAAGCTACATATCATTTTATAAAACAAATATACAAGCAGAATGTACTAGCCAGGAAAGGCTAGGTCCTGCTGTAGTAATAAATAACCCCCAAATCCC
Organism: Nyctereutes procyonoides; assembly: GCF_905146905.1. Classification (NCBI taxonomy): domain Eukaryota; kingdom Metazoa; phylum Chordata; class Mammalia; order Carnivora; family Canidae; genus Nyctereutes; species Nyctereutes procyonoides. Next base: position 40,656,603 of record NW_026575049.1, on the reverse strand, counting down.
AGTGGTTTAACCAAAATATGATAGTCTCCAAACATGACCAACAGCAATCTCCCCCCTCCTTGGATATTGGTGATGAACCCCCATCAAGGTGTGGAGCTTTTCTCCTCCCATTGAACCTAGGCTGATTTTGTGACTTGCTTTGACAAACAAGGTATACTAGGTCCAGACCTAGTTGTCGGGAGACCTGGTAGCCTCTGCTCTTGCTCTCCTGGAATACAGCTATTATGCTCTAGGGAAATCTACATAAATCTATTGGGATAAAGTTCCAATTTAGAGAATTCTAAAGTGCTGTCGTTTTAAGCTCATATATCTTGAGCTCTTTGTTATCTAGGAATAGAGGACTAAAACAATGCAAGGTTTATTATGGGTTGGCAAGGAAGTTCTGTTCCCTTGAGATCCACAGGATCCCAGATTAACAGAGGGGCCACATTGTTGCAGCTACCCCATCAGTAATACAAGGCCTTCTTGGTCACTGCAGCAGAGGAAAAGAGTAATTAAATGTGTTTATGTGTTGGAAGTGACCCCTATCACTTCTGCTCACCTCCACTTAGCTACATCTGGTAATACGGTTCCAATAACTGCAAGGAGGTAGAGCTGTATAATGTTCCCATGGGTGCACAGAGGTAAAGGAAAACTCAACATGGATAAGCTCTAGAATTATCTGTGACACAGAGCCTCAAAATATAGTGCACAAAGCCCTGGCAGATATAAAAATGTGTTCTCTTCTGGGCAAGTCAAGAAGGGCAGCTTTGATGAGCTGCCATCTGAGCTTTGTGTGATAGAAAAGAATAGGCCAACAGAGAAGGGAGGTAGGGGCCTTGCAGTCAGAGGGGCAGTATGCTGGGCAGCACAGAGAAGCATGGTGAGGCATGGCACATGCTGATAATGGTAAGAAGTACAAGTAGTTGGAGCATAAATTAGTTGGAGATGAAGCTAAACACAAAGAAGAATGTTTTGCCTATCTTCAATGCTACTAGGTCCCATTCTGTAATCAATCATGACTCCAGTGGAAGAATTGAAAAGAGTAACAATCAGGATACATCACATTTTAAGCAGGAAAACATACCAGTGGGACTTGGGTGCCGATGAAGAAAAATTGGCAGAATAATATATTACAACAGTTTAGTTGGGTTATTGGAGAGTCGATATGAAGGGCAGATTTTACAGGTAGTTCTGAAGTAGAATTGATAAGAACAGGTGGCCATAAATGTACAATATCTGGTAAAAGGGTGGGGGGAAGGAGCCAGGAATTATCACAGGAGTTACTGTTTAAGATAGGACTTTGTGGATATGGGATGTGTATTGGGTCTGTGGGGAGAAGGGAGAAAAGGACATTGGATTTTATTTTTAAGCCATTAAGGAAGGAGTGTCTATGGTAAATTCAGATGAAGAATGATACAGGACTGAGCAGATAGCCCTGAAGCTGGAACAATTTCAATGATGAAGCACACAGGCAAAAATCACTCAAAAAGAAACACATGTGGATCCAGAGGGACATGCTTCACGAACCCTAGAGAATCCCAAGCTCAATAGCTGTAGAAGGGAGCCTGAGAGAGCCTTAGTGGGGTTTTGCTGGGTTCACAGAGGTTCGACTGCCATATTGTTTGAAAGTACACCTTAAAGATATAATATGAAAAGGTACAATAACTACAATAGTTAGTTGCCTTCCTTTTAGTTCACTAAACTAGTTTGAGTTCTCATTTTTTTAAAAGATTTATTTATTTGAGAGACAGAGAGATCAGGGGGAGGGGCAAAGAAAGAGGGAGACAAGCAGACTCTCTACTGACCTGGGAGCCTGACACAGTTTGTGAACCCAGGACCTGGATATTATGGCCCAAGTCAGATGCTTAACCAACTGAGCCACCCAGGTGCCTTGAACTCTTTTTTTTTAGGATTTAGGTTTCACTTCTTATTGGAGATTAGTTGACAATGACACATTTTAGGAAAAACAGTGCATTTTGATGAATCTAATAACCTAACTTCATCATTACGGATTGGATACTGCTGGAGTTGGGGAGAATGGTCATGTCCATCTTCTTTTTTCTTTTCTTTTTTACACTTATTTTACCGAGAGAAGGTGAAGAGTCACCTTCTGGCTTCTGGTTCCCTACTGCCTCTGATATAGACATCTGCCCAAACCAGGTTCCTGAAACAAGTGGCTGAGTAAGTAATTCCATCCAAAGTAGAAAATGGTGCTTTTGCTTCCATATTTTCCCTGATATCATGTTGAAGGTTACGGGGTGGCTGAACGCAGGACTGGCTACCTAAGCAAGTTCCTTCCTTTTCCCCCTGTTGGAAGGATGGGGCTTACTGAACTCTGCTTGAGGCCTGTGGTTAGTTTGATGTAGTCAGTCTAATGTCATTAGACAGGAAAACCTGCACTTGAGCCAAATTACACAAGTGTGTGTCCTGGCACCGGCTTTAATGTGCACCTGGGTTTCAAAAAAGGAAAAACAGAAACCCAGATTCCTTTCTTTTCCTTTTGGGGATTCAACCCTAACACCATTTTGTTTAAATTTCATAGGTTTAAGTTTCATCAAAGTAGAATTTGTTTATGTAAAATTACATACCAGATGTTCACTGCTGTGGAAGTTGTGGCATATATTATTGCCGATGTGACCCTTGTGGATTCCACAATTATAAACCGAAGCAAGGTTGTTTATATAAGGTTTCAGCCATAGACAGTGTAGAAATGTGGTAATGTGGGGCCTGTGCTCCCCAAGCCAGATCTCCTTTATTTTTTTTACACATCTCTTTTAGAAACGGATATCTTAGAGCTTGTAAAAGTTGCCATTTGGAGAAGTGCAAATTAGTGGCAAGATTTTATATATTTTTTAGGTATTTTATAAGCCTTGCTGCCAGCCCCTCGTATGTGGTTGGAGGTGAGATAGAGTAACATATGAGGTCATGGAGCTTTCAGTGAGCTTCTTCCTGAGCAGTGATTGGCAGCTGGAGTGCACAGCAGCTTCCCATGTAAGATTCATTGAAACGCAGATCCCCCCACCCTGAGATTCAGATTCAGAAGTCTAAGGAACAGCTTGAAAGCTGGTATTTCTATCAAGTTTCCAGGTGATGTTGTTGCTATTGGTCCAAGGACCCCACTCTAAGAACCTGCTCTGTGGCAGTGGTTCTTAATGCTGCCACAGAGCATGTCAGACTTCTTGATTCAAATTCTTTGCAGAGAGGTTTCACCTTTATCATGGCCGATTGATTTTATGACCAAAACAAACTTACCAGTAACCAGTGGCCTACATAGTCTGGTATGAAAAATAAACTAGGTCAGTCAACTGCTGCTTCTTGGGAATTTTAACCCAAGAGGGCTAAATCTGAGAGATGGTGAGTTCCAGTCCTGTTGCAGCAAGCTGATCGCATGTGCTGGTGCTTCTCAAACTGCGTCTTGTGGCAGATTCATCTGAGGGCTTTGGAACCACTGCCATAGATACATAGAATGAGAGAGCAGAAGGAGCGAATCGCAGGTGAAATACATTCATAGAAGGTCCAAGGAAGCAGATGACAAGAGAGGCATCTTCAATATGTTGCCTCCAAATGAACAGCATCAACATCCCCTGGGAGCTTTTGAGAAATGCAAACTTAGGACCTTAACCTCCAGCCTACTGAGTCACAAACTCTGAGGATGGGACTCAGCAAAATGCCTATCAAGTTCCCAGTGTAATTTGGATGCACCCTAAGTTTTGAGAACCAATGAACTCGACTGTAGGTGCATTGACCTAGCTTCTCTGATTCTAGAAGCAAACTTCTTGTACATAGAAGACAAAACCTGGGACATACCAAGGATATATACACCAGATTTCCTAGGGGTGAGGCCCAAGCATCACATTTTGCTCAGGTCATTCCAATCTGCAGACTAGTTTGAAAATGACTTCCTTAGTCCCAGATAAATAATATCCTAGGCAACTGAAAAACCCTCGTGCTATGATTTTGAAATCACAATCAGCAATTTTTAGTGTCAAGGAATACTGAAGAGACTCGATATACCTGTAGGGGGAGCAGTCGTCCTCACTGTCCACAAAAGGAGGGAAAGAGCTAGGTATAACATTCCCAACGGAGGAAACAGAAACTTGGTGAGGCCATCATGCTAGTAAATATAGAACCAAGATGTCAGTAAAAGCTTGGTAGCCCTGGAAATCATCCAAAGATTAAACGAGGCAGCCTGGAAAATAATGCGGTTTCCTTCACGGAAAGAAGACAAGCGAGTCTGGATGACCATCTGCACAGATGTTGTCAGAGGAATCCCTGAAGTGAGCAGGAGTTAGGACAAGGTGCTACCGTAGGTCCCATGGAGTTAAACTCGCTAACATTTTGTGGACTCTCATTTCGTTATTTCCGAAAAGCAGAAAGATAAACTAGGATTAAAATCATCTAACAGAATCATTTAGCCTTGAAATATTATTTGCAAATCTATTTGTATTTTATCGGAATTCTGCTATTTTATATAAACCTCTTTGCACATTTCTAATCACGAATTGGAAAATATCCATAATTAGTCTTGTCAATATGCTTTCTTAATATTTAATACCAAAATATCGAGGCAATTCAGGGAAAGCAATAGTAAATTGATATTAAAAATTCCATCTCTATTCCAAACTCTTCCTTGAAATCCGGACTCCTATATTTAACTATCTACTTTGCTCCTACACTTGAGCTGAAAGGCATGCCTTAAATCAAAATCAAACTCTGAACTTCATTCTCTGTGTTAGATTTTTTTTTTTAAGATTTATGTATTCATTTGAGAAGGAGAGAGAGTGTGTGTGTAAGCAGGGGGAGGGACAGCAGGAGAGAATCTCAAACAGAATCTGAGCTGAGTGTGGAACCTGACATAGGGCTCCATCTTATGACTGCAAGATCATAACCTCAGCCGAAATCAAGAGTTAGATTCTTTTTTTTTTTTTTTTTAAGATTTTATTTATTCATTCATGACAGAGAGAGAGAGAGAGGCAGAAGGAGAAGCAGGCTCCATGCAGGGATTCTGAAGTGGGACTCAATCCCAGGACCCTAGGATTATACCCTGGGTGGAAAGCAGGAGCTAAACTGCTGAGCCATCCAGGGATCCCCCAAGAATCGGATTCTTAACCAACTGAGCCACTCAGGTACCACCCTGTGGAAGATTGTCGATCAATGAGTTCTCTCTCTTGCCCTGCTATCAGGACCATCTCTGCCCAAACTTCCCTGGGAAGAGCGAATGTTCCTGCCCCCGGGATGTTGGTTGGGCTTGGGCATGCATATTGTGCTTTGGCCAATAGAATATGGAAGAAGTGGCAGTTCCAATTCTGAGCTGGAGCCAAGGAAGGACTGTACATGTTTGCTTGCTTCTAATAGAGCTTCATCCTCCATCATGAGAAGAATGAGCCCATCCAATACACTCCTGCTATTTCAGCCCAGGCCTAAGATAAAACTTGTGGCGCTGTCCAGGTTTCTACAGACTTGCAAGCTGGAGAAGAAACTTAATTTTTTTTGCCATGACTGTTCCATGGTTTGATTGTTTGGTGGCCTAATATAGTACCATATTGGTTTCTCCTACAATTTTCCCTTTTATTTTTCTTTCATTCCTGTTAGGCAAATCTTAACATGTAAACAAATATTAAAAATATGAAGATCCATCATTTACCTATCACCAAGCTTAACAGTCAAAAATATGTGCTGTGTTTGTTTTTCCGGTTTGTTTGCTTTGAAAGGAAACTCCAAATACTACATCACTTCAACCACCCCCACCCAGAACTTCAGTATGCATCTCAAAACAAACAATATTTTATTTTATAACTCCAATGCAACTAGCATGTTTAACAAAATAAAGATTCATTCTGGGGCATTTTCTGGTCCATTTTCTAGTGGGACCACTGGAATCTCCTCAGTTACTTTTAAGTAACTTTTAATTAAAATATTATCCCCTTCCTTATTATTAATTTGTTTTCATATTATTGACTTGTTGAAGAAATCAGATCAACTATGCTATGGAAATAGGTCATGTTTCCATGTATTTCTGTTACTTCATGAAGACCTCTGGCTTGTTCTTGCAGCCCAGAAGTATCAGTGAATTGGAAGATAGAACTAAGGCTTTATTAGATTGAAATTCAAATATGCTCTAAGAGGGGAAGAATGCTTCATAGTTGGTGCTGTGCACTGCATACTGTATCATATCAGTAGCTATATGAGGCCCATTTATCTCAAGATTAGTGCAGGGAAAATATATCATTTACCTATTTATTTAATAGATACACAATTCAGTATTTTTAATAATAATCTCTCTATATATATGAGAGAATATACATATATTCTCTCTTTCTATATATATATCATTTGTTTACAATATATATCTATATATATCATTTGTTTACAATATTACTCTTCCCCCCCGCCCCGAGATTATTTTAAATGTGTTATTACTGGGGTGCCGGGGTGGTTCAGTTGGTTGAGCAGCCTGATTTCAGCTCAGGTCATAATCTCAGGGTTGTGAGATGAAGCCTCGCCTCGGGCACCATGCTGAGCATGGAGCCTGCTTGGGATTATCTCTCTCTCCCTCTGCCCCTCCCCATTTGCTCACTCTCTCTCTCTCTCTCTCGATATCATATATCTTATGAAATATTTTAAACAATATTATGTCTTCTGGTCTTTACCAGAGGTTTGGTAAAATTTCCATATGAAATCATCTTGGCTTATCTAAAGAGAGAGAGAGAGAGAGAGAATATATATATATTCTTACACAGAAGGTGGGGAAATATATACATTTTCTATTTCTTGATTTTTTTTTTTACTTTAGAATGTATCCTGCAAATCACTCCATATCAGTATATGCAAATCTTTTTTATTCCTTTCTTTAGCTGCATAATATTCCCATGGGTAAATATACCATAGTTTATTTAACCAGCCTCGTGGATGGACATTTGAATTGGTAATCTTTTGTTAATAAAAATAATGCCGCATTTAATAAAATTATACATTTGTTCTATTTTATTTTTGCAGATGTATTTTTGGGATTGAATCCTAGAAGCAGGATTGCTGAATCACAGACTAAGTGTATATTTCATGCTGTTAGACACTGCCAAACTCTCCACAGGGGCTTTACCATTTTGCATTTTTGCTGGTAACGTAGGAGAAATAAGCATTCCTCCCTGCGGTACCATTGGAGTAAGGTAACAGACTCCTCCATGTCTGTAGAGTTACATTTCTTTTATTATTAGTGAGGTTGGGTGTGTATTCAGAGTTCAAAGGTTATTTGTATTAATTTGCCTTTGACTCACCTTTGCCTATCTTATTTACTCAAGGAATTGTTGGCCTTTATCTTAACAATTTTAGCAGCTTTTAATATATAAAGGATATTAACCTTTTTAAATACTTTATCATTACCTTTTGCTTTTGCTTTTTGGGGAAGGGGTTCATAAAATGTGTAATTACTGGGGTGCCTGGGTGGTTCAGTTGGTTGAGCAGCCTGATTTCGGCTCAGGTCATGATCTCAGGGTTGTGAGATGAAGCCTCACCTCGGGCACCATGCTGAGCATGGAGCCTGCTTGGGATTATCTCTCTCTCCCTCTGCCCCTCCCCATTTGCTCACTCTCTCTAAAATACATAAATAAATCTTTAAAAAATGTGTCATTACTGTTAAGTGAGATTGTTTTTCACTGTTCTTTTATTCAATCTTTGTCAGATTTTGCAACATATGTAGTCTTTTTCATCAACAATCCATTTAAACAATAAACACTTTTTTTTATATCTTATGAAATATTTTAAGCAATATTATGTCCTCTGGTCTTTACAGGTTTGGTAAAATTTCCATATGAAATCATCTTGGCTTATCAAAAATATTTTACTTTTACATTTTCTTCTTTCTGTGGATATCGATGAGCTTAAATGTCCTATTTCCACTAGGGTTGTTCTGCTAAATTATATTTTCCTAGAAACTTATCTCTTTATCTAGGTTTTCAAATTCATTTGAGTAAATTTGTACAAACAGTTTCTTTTACATATATGTATTTGAAATTTCATTTCTTTATTTTTTGTTATTGCTTTGTATTGTTTTTAATTTCATTTGTTTACAATATTACTTCCTCCTTGGTATTTTTTAAACATTTGATTTAAATTCAATTTACCAACATATAGTATAACACCCAGTGCTCATCTCATCATGTGCCTTCCTTAATGCCCATCACTCAGTTGCCCCATCCCCCACTGACCTCTCCTTCTACAACCCTTTGTTTCCCAGAGTTAGGAGTTTCTCATGTTTTGTCTTCCTCTCTAATTTTTCCCCACTTATTTTCCTTCCTTTCCCTTATGGTCCCTTTCACTATTTCTTATATTCCACGTATGAGTGAAACCCTATGATAATTGTCTTTCTTGACTTCACTCAGCATAATACCCTCCAGTTCCATCCATATCGATGTAAATGGTGGGTATTCATCCTGTCTGATGGCTGGGAAATATTTCCCTGATATATACTACATCTTCTTTATCCATTCATCTGTGGAAGGACATCATGGCTCCTTCCACAGTTTGGCTATTGTGGAACATGTTTGTTGCTATGAACATTGGGGTGCATGTTTCCCTACATCTGTATTTTTGGGGTTAATATCCAGTAATGCACTGGCCATGTCCTCCTTGATATTTAAAAAAAATTTTTTTGTTTATTTGTGCTTTCTCTCTTGTATGGATTGAATAGCTACTTATTTGGTTGATCCATTGATATTTCAAAGAACCAGCATTTGGTCTCATTCATTGGTTTTCTATGTTTTCAATAATTTCTCAGTAACTACTTCATTATCTCTTACTTCCTTCTGGTTTCCTTTCCTTTATTGTGTTCTTTCTTATATTTTTGAATAGGAAACTTATTCCATTTATTCTCATTTTTATTATTCTAAATAGTCAGTGCTTTGAACTCTCTGAGTCCTCCATTACTTGTGGTCCATGGACTCTGATGTCAAATGTATCTATTAATATTTTTTTCTAGTTGATCCTCAGTTTCCATTTGTACTTCCCCTTTGGTCTAGGAGTTCTTTAATAGTGAGTCTAATTTTTTTTAATTTTTATTTTCTGTATAGTTCCCAGGTAGGTAGACATGTGTGCATGTGTGTTGGTTATTGTTACTAATTTCTTTTTTATGGCATTGGGGTCAGAGTATGTTATTTTTATTGTTTTTATTTAATTTTATTATTTTTATTTCTCAAACGTAAATGACACTGTCTTTATGGTCTATCAAATAGTTTAATTCATGAATGCTCCATGTACACTTGAAGAGAAGCTTTGTTCTCCATTATCAGAGTTTCAACATATGCATGCATATATGTGATTTATTTTATCAATTATGAAACTTAATTCATATGGTTGGTGAGTACTTGAAATGTGGTTTGTCCACATGGAGATCTGCTGTAAGTATAAAATACCAACCAAATCTTAAAGACTTAATATGAAAAAATAAAAATATGTTACTAATAATTCTTTTAATTTATTACATAAAATTAAATAAAAATAATTTGGATAAATTAAATATATTTTAAAGTTAATTTTAACTTTTATACCTGAGTTTTTGGAATATTAAATTACATGTGAGGCTCATCTGTGCAGTTTACATTATTTTTCTCTGTTCTATATCCTTTTTAAATTTTTAGTGTATTTAGTTTAGTTTCCTATGGTTGCAGTGTTTTTCTCTGTGCAACTCCTATAGTTTCTGCTTTATAAGAACTACTGATTTGGCTGTGTTATTAGACATATAGGTAGTAATATTTAGTGCCTATTCATTGTTATGACTTGCAGAGTTATGGAATGTCTTTTAAAGCTTTGTTTAATGGCTTTGGCCCGTAGGTAACTTGTCTGGCACAAAAATCAGATGTTAAAATGTACTTTAATTGTGAAGTTTGCCAAATTACAACATTGCCTATTTATGTTGTGCTTATTTGAATAATTTGTGTTTTTCTTTCCAAATTGGTTACATAAAGACAAAATCATTTGTGGATATCTATATATTAAAAAATATTAGACAAAGATCTATTTTTGTATTATGCTAAAATCATAAATTTCTTTGCTGCCTGAAAAAGGCTCAGATCTTTATTTTGTTGTTTTACAAACCAAATAAAATCAGCTAATGGGTTACAATTTTTTACTTTCAAATAGTTGTTTTGAGATACTGTTTCCTTAGACTGAAGTATATAGATCTTAGAGCTCAAAGTCATAAATTGTAAAGCATAGAGGATCTTCATGATATCTGGCTATTCTCATTAAGTACAGCTAGGAGACAAAAATTAACTTCTCTTTTTCATAGCAGCCATTGTCAGAGGTTAAAATTTATTATTAATTGAAAAGTCCTTCTAAGTTGGAAGAAGTAAAACAACAACAATAAATACAGTCCCTGGTATATAGTAAATACTTACTGAGTGTGGTTTCTCTCCTCTAATTGTCTAGGGTGTTGGATATTCACAATATTATTAACAATGGTACTTTGGTTGTTTCTGCAACTGGGAGTATTACGTGGCCATGATGTTAATAAGCTTCATTGGCAGCATTCATAGAATTAGTAGATATTGTTTAAGTTCCTCCCTCACTTTTTTTATTTTAGATTGGGGGAGGGGTTTTGGGAGAGGGAGAGAGAGAATGTTAACAGGTTTTATGCTTATTGTGGAGCCCCACATGGGACTCTTTCTAACGACCCTGAGATCATGCCCTGAGCTAAAATCAAGAGTGGGGACACTTAACCTCCTCAGCTACCCAGGCACCCCAATTTGTTTGTTTTATTTAAAAAGTAAGAAGTTGATGTTTTAAGTGAAAATATAGATGGATAATCAGCACTAGTGGAAACAGTACTGGAGGCAATTAGCACTAAAGGCTAGAGGAGGAAGATGAAAGGCAAAATGATAAGGAAGAAGGAAATAGGAAAGATAAAGATTTTAGAGTTTAGTTTCGCATGAAAGATACAGAATTGTGTTTGATTTACAGGAATGGATGGCACTTGGCACATTTTTGAGAATCAGTACAGCTTTAACAGTGATACAGTTAACACAATAACTCAAACATAGTAGAACAGAAGACCAAGGGTGGAGAAAATGAACAGGAAGTTATCCCAAAATGCCCCATTCCCCTCAGTCCTTCCTCTAATTACAATGCTGGACATAACACAGCAAACCAAACAAGAAGACCTCTGAAAGGTGGAAAGAAGGTAGACAGTTCAGGAAGCTTCAGATTTGAGGAATAATGGGCAACAAGTTCCCTGGGTTTCTTTATTCCCCCCCCCCCCCATACCCTGGATAGGAAGCTGTAGGAGCTGCCAATCAGAACCAACAACAAGCATGAAAAAAAAAAAAAAACAAAAAAAAAGGTCCAAGAAAAGCTCATTCCCCCTAGTAGAAAGTGGGCCTAACAACATAGAACCTGTTTGGCAGTATTGTATCTCCATTGATCCCCAACAGAAAGTTGGGACTCCCACCCACCCAAGCAGGCAATGCTCTGATCCCTATTCCCAGGAGGGTCTATCTAGCTGTGAACTGAGTCTCCAGCCCACCCAGCTGCAAAGAGACCACAAGGCCATGTGAAGAGGGACTTACTTACTTAAGTAGAACTAGGGTACTTTGATTCTACTATCCATGTGATTTCACGCACCACAGGCATTTCCTGTTAATTTTATTTAAAACAGAAAGAATCTAAAGAGAGGAATTTAGGAAGGGGAAATGGTGGGCAAAGAGTCACTGAGAGTGATGAGAATAAGGGCACTGTGTAAAGGTATCTTGGAAGTAAATGAAGAGAATAAGGGCACTATGTGAAGGTATCTTGGAAATAAAATTTAGATTGTCTGGTCAAGAGAGAGAAGTTGCTATAAGACTTCTGGAAAAAGGGGGATCCCTGGGTGGCGCAGCGGTTTAGCGCCTGCCTTTGGCCCAGGGCGCGATCCTGGAGACCCGGGATCGAATCCCACATCGGGCTTCCGGTGCATGTAGCCTGCTTCTCCCTCTGCCTATGTCTCTGCCTCTCTCTCTCTCTCTCTCTGTGTGTGTGTGACTATCATAAATAAATAAAAAAAAATAAAAAAAAAAGACTTCTGGAAAAAGGGGGATCCCTGGGTGGCGCAGCGGTTTGGCGCCTGCCTTTGGCCCAGGGCGCGATCCTGGAGACCCGGGATGGAGACTCACGTCGGGCTCCCGGTGCATGGAGCCTGCTTCTCTCTCTGCCTCTCTGTGTGTGTGTGTGACTATCGTAGATTAAAAAAAAAAAAAAAAGACTTCTGGAAAAAGGTGCAAGTTGAAGAGAAGCATAGTTTTATATGGGAAATAAAGACGAGAGGACTTTCAGCTAAGAGCAGAACTTGTAACTGACGACTTTAAGAAGTTGAAATGATGAGCTGTTCATATGTGAAAGGGCCTCCAGGTTATCCAGGACCCTCCTCATCTGCAGTCTGCATTGATGGGCCTTCAACCCAGCCCACATGTGAGCAAAACTCACAACAATTCACTGACCATTGTTTTGGGAAAATGTGTTTTTCTTTCAATTTTGGACTCTTCTGGAACATAGGTAATATTATTCAAGGCAAGACTCCCAAAGAGAACTATACAGATGTGTCTCCAGGAGGTCCATCATAAACACTGAGATGAGTATGATTGCTACGGTGTTAGAAAACCACAGTGTAGGCAGCAGGGGCCGGAAGAATGATGGGCTATGCTGAAGGCGGAACACATTGACTGACTTTTTTACACAACTTGCTGACTGTGTCTGATTCTTAGATGATATAAGGGTCAAGCAGTCTAATCAAATTTGTGCTATTCTATTATACACTCAGATGGAGGAGATTCCTTTTGCTGGCATTTGAAATCCATATGGAAGTACACCATCAGCAAATCTCCTTGTCTCTCTCCTCCCTTCCCTCTTGCTTTTGCCCCTAAGGGCCACCTACATGGTCCTTCTCTCCCTCTCCCTCCCCCCCCCCTCTCTTTTTCTCTCTCTTTCTTCTTTCTTTCTTCTTTCTTTTCTTTTTTCTTTCTTTTTCTTCCTATTTTAAATGTGCAACTCTACTGATGGGGATTGGAAGGGACACTCTTGTTATTGTGAGAAATTACAGCTGGCCTGCATCTGCATTCAGAAATCACAAAGGGAAGTAAAAAAGCTATGCCTGCATGATCCAGATGTTGATGAATATAAGGACCCAGAGTGCCCTTCCATCCTTCAAAAACATTCCGATGCCCAACCTACAATCAGAAATAAGACCATCCAGTAGTAATGAGTTCAACAGTAAAACTTAATTACTATAGCACTCAGAAGGCCAAGATTCAATTACATTATATGCTTTGAATTGAAATATGGAATATATCTTAGAAATAAACTTCATATTTTCCTGGGATCAGAATTCTCTTTTAAAAAAATAAAATAAAAGCTCTAGTTGGTAACAAATATGTTTGTTTTTCTTGCTTAATAATTTCTAGTTTAGAAGAGAAGTTAATATCCTTTAAGTAAAAGACTAATATCTTTCTATGGCAGTGCCTTTCTTTCTTTTTCTTTTCTTTCTTTTTTTTTTTTTTTTTGACCCATCTGGTTTGTCAGAAAAGTCCCCTACCTCTGATATTTATACAATATCATGCAAATGTCAAAATCTGAATGTCATCTTCAAAGACCCTTTTATGTCAGGCAACCCCTTTATAGGGAAAAAATAAACAATTTTATGTATGCATGCTTGATGCCAGTCCAATTAATAAAAGCCTTTTTTGCTATGCTTGGCTACAAGCAAGTTTCTCTTTTGAAAATGAACAGAGGGAGAATGAGATAAAAGGTCTGTATTGTTTCCTTGCAAATTTTACAGTTTCATTTTTAATTTGTGTTTGGATGTGAGGATCTTGGTGCAGATGGTGTGATAGTCCACAGTATGTTCTGAGAACCTGAAATGATAACAAAGATATGCAAATTGAGAGGGTGCTTTGGATGAAAGCCAAGATATCCAATTTCACAATAGCTGAAAACAAATTGATGTGCCCAGCAAACTACTCAGAGTAGCACTAGGAAATGTAACAGTGCCAAAACAAATTATATTAATGACCTTAGCAGTTTGTTGAATTCTATTGGCCAGCTTAATGTTGGTTACATTTGTCTGCATTGGCACTTCATTTACTGCACAAAACAACTTTTCTAAAAAAACAAACCAAAACAAAACCAAAAAAAAAAAAAAAACTTAGTGAAAAATCAATCTTCATAATTGCAAAAATATATTATGCAATCATTTTTGCACCTAAGGAATGTTTAGTGATATTTAATATATAAAAAAAGTAAGAAAAAAATGCAAACACATTAAATTTAAGGAAAAATATCAGAAATTTATTATTCTTAGGGAAAAGGTGTGTTTTACTGCATATTGAATATAGCAGTCTACAAAACAGGGCTTAGTAAGTAGTAAAGTTCCCATTGCTTCATCAGGAAGTTTAGTCAAAATGACAAACAAAAATGGCTTTCAACAATTTTATTGATATTAATCCATGTTTTAAAATTCAGTGGTTCAGAGTATAAGATGTAGTGTGTCAGAAGAAAAGAACAAAGAAAGGAAGTCAATAAGGAAGGGAAGGTAGAAAAATATATTATAAAAATGGAAACTCACGATTATAAAATGGAATTTATAATATATTATATTCAATTATCAGTATATATGCAATATAGGCATGACTTTGTATGTGGAATTTTAAAAATTGATTAGAAAGCACTATTTGGAAGTTATTTTTCTATTATATCTAAAGTTGGCAGCCTGCTTCATAATTGTTGAAATCTAACATTCTGGAATAAAAATGTTGCAAATGAGAATGATATTTTACTCATAAATCCTACTACAAATATAAGTCAAGATTGATGGAAGATTCTGAATAAGATTAATATTTACTAATGCAGGTATATTTTCAAGGCAAATGGTTTTACAAACTGAAGCCAAATTTCAAAAGCCTGTCTTCTTTCTTTCTTTTCTTTCTTTTTTCTTTCTTTTTTTCTTTCTTTCCTTTCTTTTTTTTTTTTTGATAATCAATCTGACCTCTCATTACAAATGAAAATCCAACAAACAAATATAAGCATAATCATAGAGAGTGCAGTTAGGCTTTCTAAATCAAGAGAATGTTTTTATAAGCTGCAACTGTGTTGCCGTTTCCATTGTTCATGCTTTTGCAAAGTAATTTATATCTAAACAGTTTACAGCTCCAACCCCTTAGAATCCAGAATTTCTGACAAATTCACCACACACTTGTTGCTCAGAAATTCGTTTGCCAAATGCAGGAGCTATGCAAATAGGTGAGTAAAAATCAAGATTATGAAAACATTACGATTTGGGACTCACCATGAGAATAAAAAATACCAGGTAACATTATTGACAGTAAAACTGTACATTTCTCAACACATCAGAGTATTTTTTAGTTAAAAAGCATTTTTAAAAGGATCTTATCTTCCTGTAAGAAGGCAGCATATATTCAAAGGACAATAATCAAAGAGGACAGAGACACAAATGTGCATTCCCTAACAGAACTGATTACTTATTCAGAAATGTTTATTAAAAAATTAGAAATCATTTCTTAATTTTAGGATATTATGATTTTTGTCCCAGAGTTTCTGTTTTTATTCCTGTCTTTCATAATGTGGGTTTTTTTTTTCTCGGATTATTTCAGATTTGAACATTTTAAAAAGAGAAATGACAAGCAATGGAGATCACTTTTCTTCAATAAGCAGTCAGTGCTTCAATAAGCAGAAAGTGCTATCCTTCTGGTCACATACTCTGTATTTTTGATACTAGTTCAAGGTCAGCTCGGCCTTAACATAATAATGCAAAATTTGAAAATTCCAAGTTTGGTTGTGTAAAGAGCAACAGGTTAACACATAACTGTTATCACAAGTAGATATGAATAGTATCTACGCAGGGTATCTTGCAGCTAGGAGCCAGAGGATTGGATATGTAATGAGACAGTAGTATATTTAATAATAATAAAACAAAATCTCTTCTCATCACGAGAATGATTCTGTAGAGGAGTGCTCTTGATGTACGTTAGGCAAATATGAAAAAAAAAACACCTCTATCTGCAACAAATAACAGCTCTTATTAGCTCTTTAATCTAAGAAACATCAAAACATAGAGTTTCCGATAAGCCCCCAAGTGACCCCTGGTTTAGGGAGAAAAAAAATGCACTAAAAGGAAGATCTTGGAGCTGTCCATCAATTTCCAAGACACACAGAAATCCTGAGCAGTGAGGCAATGTACTCTCTGTCTTCATGCATAATACATACCAAATAGGTGAAGTAGTATGTAAAGTGAATTTTAATTGGTTATAATTGTCATTTCATTTAGTAAAGTATTGTCTGGAGACCAGGATATCAATTAGCACTCTATGGACTCTGTTACTTATGAAAATATGCATATAGAGAGACAATGTGCTCAAGCAGTAGATATTCTTTAATTAAGAATATAGACAGTAAATTAAAGACCTTTAAAGTATCAATTAATTGCTATATTGGTAGGCTTTGAGTATCAACTTGGTAAAGTCTAAATCATCACATCTGATTTAAATGAACCAAGAAAACCTGTTTTGTTCATGATTTCTTTTTTCTCAGGGCTTTCACTTGTTATGCATGAAGAAAAATTTTAACATTAAAAACAACAACAACAACAACAACAACCCAGAGGTGTCTGATAATGGTGAAAATATTCTTCTTTATTTTTAAGCCTTGATATGTATGCATTGCATGAAAACATAAGAAAACAATATTAAGTCAAGAGTCTCCCATGAAGATCTCTTTCATATGTCCTTCATTTCCTCAGAATTAATGGATGTTCAGGCATCAATAAGGTAGAAAAGAAGATGATTGATGTATTTCGTTTTATTATTAAATTGTTGGTAACCAAGGCAGCTTTTCTTTTTTTCCATGGGGATGAAGAGGGACCTGTCCCTTTTTAGCCACTTGCTCTGAATGACTTTTATACCCAATATCAGTGAGAAGAGAGGATGAATGTCACCTCTCTTCTCTTCCTCCTCCTGCTGATGCTACTCCCTCCTTTGATTGACAGCTACTAATAACCTTCCTGCCCTAAGTGCCACGGAGACACTTTATTAGGACAAACAGCCAAGGAAATCTAGGAATGGAGCCAA
The DNA here is from genome assembly GCF_905146905.1 of Nyctereutes procyonoides. Taxonomy (NCBI): domain Eukaryota; kingdom Metazoa; phylum Chordata; class Mammalia; order Carnivora; family Canidae; genus Nyctereutes; species Nyctereutes procyonoides. The sequence goes on along the minus strand of NW_026575049.1, from coordinate 40,639,519 downwards.
GTCTGCAGTGAGTTATTATCGGGCTTGTATTTATCTCAGCTTTGTAATTTTTTTCAGTGATATGCAAATCCTGAAATAGATCTTCTGCTGTTGAAGGACAGGTCCCTCTGTTAATTGATCCACTGAGATTCACTCTACTCTCTTTTAGCTCTCAGCCAGGGAAACGTGCTACATGAAAGCGGTTCAGAGCCGTAAACAGGTCACAGAAATTCTCTATGCGCTCCTTCCACAAGAAGAACTTCCACACCGAAAATGAATTTTTGTTTCATAAAAAAAAAAAAACACCTCTCTTCTCAATCTTATCTGCCCAATGGATCAAACTGATTTGTTTATTTGTTTATTAGTTTTGTAGGAAATACTCTTTCAAATTATCACCAAATGTAATTTCAGATGGGATTCACATTTGCTGTTGAAATACGCCGAGCTCACATACATTATAAATACATGAAAAACCGATTCAGGGAGAATCAACATTTATTTATTTTTTTTGGGGGGGAGGAAGGAAATGTAGAAAGGATCGCAAAGTAGAGAAATCAGAACTGCTTCTTTGTAAAGCAGAGATACAGGTGTACACTCCTGTGCCTTTCAATACTGAGAATCTTTGGCACTTGTAATTTTGTTTCCTCATCTCCACTGAGCATGTGTATATATGTATCCACACGCATGTCTCAAGAACCTTACCTATCAGACATCAATAATGTTGATAGCAATAATAGTAAACACATCTATATGACATCAACATGGCCTCGGTAGCTTATTTGGCATGTAAAATGTTTCTATGGCACGTGAAACCAGTACTGGAACAAAGACAAATAAAAATTATGAACTAAACAACTAAATATTGATTGGTATTCTGCACAGAGTCTACGGCATTAAAGAAGCTGTGGACACAGAATCAGAAAGACTTGCTGTTGAGACAACTCCCTACCATGTCCTTTTCAGCATTCGATAAAAGCGTGTGTGGAATTGCTCTGGAAGGTAGCACTCCAAGATAAGATATAAAAAACCATAGAAATTAACCCCTGCCATTATACTTTATAATGCCATAATTTTTCCTAAAGTGTGATCAGATAAGTTTAGGGAATAGCCTACATATATGGAGATTCACAGTGCACATTAGCGAACTAAGTGCTTGGATAAGGCTATCAACAGCTATCCTATTCAACAAACGATATTCAAAACCCGTTTGTGCATGGAACCTTTATATCAAGTGTTATCTACGAACATTTCCTTAGATCAATAGAAAGCATATCCTATAAATTCAGCAGTTTAGCATTTAGCAATTTTCATGAACATATGAAGCTATAAGCATGTTCCTGATAGGCAATTGCTTATTTATGAGCTGTCTTCCTCTCCACATGGAGGCCACAGGTACACTAAAAACCAAATCCACTTCTGTTGGCTTAGAGTGGATATTCAGGCTCCATCTCTCACTTGGTATGAATGAGCTCCTCTCCTCTAGAACAGCCTTTTTCAAGGGTGTAGCGGCTGATTTTGTCAGGGATATTGGATAATATCTAAAGATAGTTAATATTGGATAATATCTAAAGATAGTCTTGGTTGTCAGGACTTGGGAGGGGAGTGCTACTGACATCCAGTGTGTAGAGACCAAGGATGCTGTTAAACATTCTGCAATGCCCGGGGAAGTCTTCCACAACAAAAAATGATCCAGCCCAAAATGTCAGTAGTGCTGAGGCTGAGAGATCCTGCCCTAGAATTCCATCTACATCCCCTCTTCATAATAAGTGTTTTGTGACATGTGGCTTTGGGAGGGTCTCTCCAGCAAGTATAGCATCTCTCCAAGCTCTGTCTTGTTGCTCAGCCCGCAGGCCCAGCCTGTACCCCCAGGTTCCTCCTGTCTACCACATCGGATTTGACCATGGCTAGAACATGCTCTTCCCTGCAGAAAAAAATATATGCTTCTCTGCAAAGTAAGAAAATTTTGATTTTTTATTTCTGATTATAATTTATATTTTAATATTGGCTAAATGTGTCTGTTTCCCAATAATATTTCTCTTGGAATTACAGCAGCTCCTAGTGAATCTCAAATGAACTCACCAAAAAAATGGTGTCTCTAGATACAGAAATCACTGAACATGTCAAAGGAGTACTGGTCATGGTTTGCACTTCCATTCAAAAAACTCACTGGGCAGTCCAGGGAAATCACCAAATCTCAGATTTGTTATTCATTCATTCCTTCATCCATTCTTTTCATAATTATTGTTTGTGATAAGACCTATTCTGCTGTAACATGATTATCATGTTCCTGAGAAACTGCTAATCAAAGAGCTATTTCAACAGAATTAATTTTTATACTTTTTGTAAGTAATACTTAAGAAGAAATAATACAAGTGTTTCTATTGCTTTAAGTCTGTTCTTTTAATACACAGATATCATTGAGAAAGCCTAACATTTGACATGTAGGGTTTTTTTCTTATTAAGAATATTAACTTTTGGGGATCCCTGGGTGGCGCAGCGGTTTGGCGCTTGCCTTTGGCCCAGGGCGCGATCTTGGAGACCCGGGATCGAATCCCACGTCAGGCTCCCAGTGCATGGAGCCTGCTTCTCCCTCTGCCTGTGTCTCTGCCTCTCTCTCTCTCTCACTGTGTGACTATCATAAATAAATAAAAATTAAAAAAAAATTAAAAAAAAAAGAATATTAACTTTTCCTGAAACTATTATGCCTATCAGTATCTGTATCTGTTCTCACATTCTCAACTTTTTATCATCCAAGAGGAGTTAAAGCCATTTAAGTTGAGCAGTGGCAAGAATCAAGGGAACTATTTCCAGATTTTTTCTAGCTCCCAAGAGGAATTAAGCAATGTGGCCCACACAATGAAAATTTTATATTATCATCAATTGACCAGATAGTACCTTGTTTGCTTAAAGAAAGTATAAACCAAAGGAGAAGTACTCCTATTAAGGTGATACAAAGAAAATTATCATGGCCTGAGACATTTAGCATTTTAGTCTAGCCAGGGGGCGCCTGGGTGGCTCAGTCTGTTAAGTGGCTGCCTTTGGCTCAGATCATGATCCTAGGGTCCTGCTTTTCTTTTTCCCTCTGGTCCTTCTCCCCAGTCCTGCACTCTTTCTCTCAAATAAATAAAATCTTTTAAAAAATAATTTTTAGTCTAGCCAGGAAACATGTATTTCCAACATTTAGTAGGTACTATAACAAATTCCACATAAAAGTGTGTTAATAGTCTCAAAAAGGGAAAACAGGGCTTCAGATAGCCTGTTAAACAGAAAAAAAACGTGAATTTTCAGTACCCCAAATATCCTAGACTTAATTTTTATTCAGATACATTTAACAAACACTCACTGCACTTTGTATCCCAGGAGCTACAGTACACTTAAAGGAGTTTACCAAGAATAGTACCACTGTATACATTGGTTTAAAATAGTTTACCCTCCAGACTGAGTGGGATTGCACTCCTGCTCTAGTTTCAACAAGCTCTATTACGGGAAAATTGCTTAACCTATCATTGGGCGGGGCGGGGGGTGGGTGTGGAATAAAAGGATAAATTCATGAACTGGCTCATGGGACTGTTGTAGCATAGAGAATAAATGTGGAGTTCTGAGAAGAGTGTGTAGACTATTGTAACGTGCACAACCAAAAGTACAAACTGTTAACTAGATTTTACATATGACAGCTAGAGCTAAATGCAAAAGTAATCACTTTTAATCTGGAACCCACCAAAATCAGCAGAGAACCAGTAATATTTCTCTTGGATTTACAGAAGCTCCTAGCAATTACCAATCTATCATAATGGAGCACAAAGTTTATGGGAGGGAAACTTCCTGTACCTCCTAACACGAGGTGGAAAGCCTTACTGACTATATTTGGACCCACAATTCATTACTGAGTTCAGCTGTTTGCAGATGAGGACACAGCATGAATGAATGTTTTGTAATCACCATTTACCTACTTTTTCAATACATCAGAGGGATTGAGTATAAGGTGAAGTAACAAATGAGGATATCACCACATTTCCTTACAGAAGCATAAGCATTTTTCACTAGCCAGGTATTTCTCTGTCCAGAAAAAGTAGCCTCCTTGGCTTCTCAAGGTATTTCACAAAGTAAAAGCAAAAACAAAAGTGAGAAGGAAAAAAAAAAAACCTGTAATCCTAGAGGTAGAATCAAGGCAGTTTGGGGTTTCCCTTTAGTGAGAAGTAAATGGCTTCAGCCTGGCTTTAAAAAAGGATAAAATGTCTCGTAGTAGAATGGAAATAAGGTAAGAATGCCTTACTAAAGTATGTAAAGTGTTATTAAATGGTTCAAATCTGTGTCTGTTGATGGATGAATGGATAAAGAAAATGTGGCATATGCAAAATGGAATCTTATTCAGCCGTTAAAAAAAAAAAAAAGAATTAAGGAAATCTTGCTATTTGCAACAACATGGAAGAACCTGGAGGACATTATACCAAGTGAAAACTGAGTGAAATCACCTAGACACAGACAGAAATACTGTTTGATCTCATCCATATGTGAAATCTAAGAGTTGAACTCATGGAAGCAGAGAGGAGAATGGTGGCTGCCAGAGGCTGGGGGATGAGGGAAATGGGGAGATGTTGGTCAAAAGGTACAAACATTCAGTTAGAAGATGAACAAGTTCCAAGGATCTCATATTCAACATGGTGACTATAGTTAATAATATCGTGTTGTATGCTTGTAATAGATCTTAGGTGTTCTCACCACACATGCAACACAATAGGTAACTCTGGGTTAATTGGTTTGATGGTGATAATTATTGTACAAGGTACACATCTATCAGATCATCACATTGTACATTATAAACATATATACATTTTATTGGTTAATTTTACCATAATAAAACTGAAAAAAAGAAGCAAGATAAGAAAATATATCTTTTTCAAAAATTGATAATTACACAGTTTTCTTTAAGAAAGAAAAGTGCATGGCCAAGAATGTGTTAAATTGATGAAAACAGAAATAAGAAGGTACACAGGACATCACCTTAATTCAGCATCAAACTGAAGAACAGAAGCACATGTATGTAATTACAAGTACACACATATAGCAAGTAAGCTTTCACTACTCTTCATTTTAACAAGGGTGATAAGATGAATGAAGCAGTTTCTTATAAAGATAGCATCTAGAACTCGAATTAAAATGAGTAAAAAAAAAATTCCCAGAGATGCCCTCTCTAGAATATTATTCTAATAAGAATTATTACTCAAGTCAGATCATACTACAAGGTTCTAGGAGGTATCTAAGAGCACAAAGGGAAAAGACCAGGATTACAATCTAAGCTAACAAAAGGCCATCTTCTGCCCTAAGGCTACAATGTGCAACCAGGGTCTTTATCCTTGGGCTCCTGCTTCATTTGCTAAGAATTGTTTCACAACTTTTATAATATATGTAGATATGTATAAACTGTGTATACACATATGCACATATATATAATATGTGTATATGTGGAAATGTATATATGATGTGTTGGTGTGTATATAGATACATCTGGATATGTACACATATATCACTTTTTTGGGAGGGACATATATTTCTGGATATACTGTACTCTGAGAATAAACATTTTCAGACATAGGTGCACAATAAAATTTTAAGACACCATGTACTAGGTAAAATAGAAATTTGTCACAATATTATTTTATTGCTATCTTGGTACTATACCCTGGACTTCTGCAAAGCAGCATCATTGACTGATATCCTCTGAGTGAAGCACAGTCACATCCAACCAGCTCTGCAAGGTTCCACTCACCACTCATACCCACAGAAGTGTGAGTTTAAGCAAGTTTTCAGAATATGTCAGTTACAGCTGTCAAATGGCACTTTCTAAGAAACAGTATTACTCATGCATAATGACTAATAATGGCATGATAAACTTATATTAAACACAGAGGTGTGAAATATGGGATGTGGGCAAAAATTTGAATCACTGGTCAAAAGAGCAGATATGAATGACTGTGGAAAAATATGAGTTGTCTTATGAGCAATACCACCCAAGCCCACACCCTCACTGGTATGACCCTGTGCGTTAATGATGGTCAATATGCATTTCTTAGGGCTTGGATCAAAACCCTAATAATATAGCTCTTTAAAAAGAACACAGAAAACTGTATTGCTTTCTGGTTTTTTCTTTTTGCTCAATGTGTATTTGCAAGCAGATTTTCAATTTTTGAAATTTGGGAATTTTGTCTTTTATTTCTTTGGAACATCTAAGAAAAATGCCTAGCACGGGTGTTTAACCAAACAAAAATAAGGAATAGCTCTATTCCTGCTTCTGAGTTCAGAACATTCCTCAGCTGAATACTGCTAATTGACCAAGGCTCCACTTCCTTTGGGATAAAATGTCAAGACATTTGGGCTTGGCCCCAAAGCTCTCCCCGGTATGATTCACATCTCTTTCTCTTGAATTCATTCTCATTATTCTCCTCTCTCACTTCGTTTCCAAATTACTTGAAATTCCCTTTAAACTTTGTATGTGTTTTACCTCCCTGCCCCAGCCCCTTCCGGATGTCATGTCCTATTCATCATTTATGACCAAGTGTCAAGGCCATCTCCAGAATACTTTTATCACATGCCTTTATCTTCAGCATTCTTGCTCTTGCCCATTGCTCTATGGGGCTCCTCCCCTGTGCTCACATGCCATGATACTTACGTAGCCATCACAACATCCATTAATTTATATTCTATCTGTGTCTTAGAAAGACAAGGGAGTGCCTTTAGTTTTGTTATGTTTGCCTACTATAGTGTCTAGCGGTTAAAAGGGCCTAAATAAATCTTGAATGAGCAAATGAACGGATGGGTTTGCGCTCTTTTTTCCCTAAGCATTGGAGCATTATAGTATCCCGGGAGCTTATACCTTAGTTGTGTTAAATTGTGTTTTCTGAACTGTAGCATTCATTATTATGCTGAGTGGAATTTACTGAACATTTGCTTGGAAAGCATGAACAGACCTAAAGCTAACCTCAGAACAATTACTACATATATGATATGTAGATGTGTAACATACATATATATTTTGTACGTATATATATATAATTACAATCACTATTCATATATAAATATCATATATATGAATCAGTTTGCTCAAAATGAATGACCAAAGAGTGTGACTTATTTTATGTTTGTATAAAATAAGACGATAAGAAAACTGCATTATTGATTCAGACAAACTTCTCATTGAACTTCACAAACCACAGAACATGGCCAGTATGTTCAGTTCTATTTCAGGAAAGAAGCAGATTCTGGACATTAGAGCTGCTTCTTTCTTGGAGCCAATGAGCAGGAGCAGAGAGGGCACATGAGCATGTTGGGGGTGGGTGTGCACACCAGCACACACAGGGAGTGGATAGGAAGGTGGATGGGGACAGGACTGGGTAGGAAGCTAAACAAGGTGATGGGGAAGGTTAAAATGAATAATCCAGGAAAAAATAAACCAATGCAAGAAGAGGGCTGATTTCCATAAAATCTGGGAGAGAATCTGCAATGTTCTGAAACCCAAAGATGCCAAGATAGCCAAGGAGTTCCTTGTACAGAGCCAAGATTCTGAGGTCTGGGGGTTGAGGTGAAACAAGCAAAACAAGATTAAAAAGAAATAGAGAAGATAAGAATTGGACTTCTAGAATACCATCTTCCATCAGTAAAACTATTTGGGATCTGTACTCCCCAAATAAACATTAATTTTTTTAAATTATGTGACTGCTAGTAGTAGTTACACTGTGTACCTTCTTAAAACTTGCAAAATTAGAGATCTGAAAGAATGGGATAGACTGTCTTAAAGATTCTCTCCATAGATTACTTACTATTATTATTTTTAATTGGGAATATTTATCACTATGGTGAATTTATCTCATGGATATCACCATAACACACTGATCAAAAAAGCAGGCAATGGCAAGTTTTGGTAAGAAAATGGAGAAATTGAAACATTCATATGTTGCTGGTGCAGATGTAAAATGGTGAAATACTTTCTAAGACAGTTGGTTATTTCCTCGAAAGATGAACCACAGAGTTCTACAAACCAGCAATTCCATTCCTAAGTATATGCCACAAATAATTGAAAATATATGTCCTCACAAAAATCTGTGCTTGAATGGGCAGAGCAGTACATTTCATGATAGTCACAAAATGGAAGCGATTCAAATGTCATCAACTGATGAATGGACAAATTGCATATGGTATATTCTTACAATGGAATATTATCCATCTATCAGAAGGAATGGAATACTGCCACCTGCTACAACATGGATGAACTCTGAAAACATTTTGCTAAGTGTAAAAAAGCCAGACAGGAAAGACTACATAATCCATGATTTAATATATATATATTAAATAAATATATGAATATAAATATAATAATAAAAATAAATATAAAATAATAATAATATTATATAATCATATATAATTAATATATATAAATAAATAATAAAAATAAATATTATATATATATGAAATATACAGAATAGGCCAGTCTATGAATTCAGAAAGTGGATGAGTAATTGCCAGGTGCTGAGGGTGCAAGTAACTGCTAATGAGTATGAATGGGGTTTATTTTTGAGATGCTTAAAATGTTATGGAATTAAATAGTAAAAGCAGTTGCATGTAAAACTATCATAAAACTACTATAAAACAAAGTGACTGGATTGTACACTTTCACAGGGCAAATTTAGTGGTATGTAAATAACAATTTAAGGAAAATAAGGACCATTCTGTAAAATGACTGGTTTACCCCTTAAAAGATGTCTACATCACAAAATATGTATATATATAAAAAAGGCCAGCTCTTCTAGTTTTGCTTTATTTTCTTCTTGTAGTTTTAAAGACCATATAAATTCAACATATGATCTTTAATACTATAAGATAAAAAATAGATAGGGCTTTATTATGACAATTGTCACTCTATATTGGATACTAGTATCCATGTCATTTCCTGAGCAGAACATTTACATTGTAATTGTATATGAAAATTTCTTTGTTCTCTGGAGATGTAAAACACTTAAGAATTCAGGATTTTGGTACTCTGACACCTGCAACTCTCAAACGGTTCAGTGACAAAAAAAATTTAAAGATTACATATCTAATGATTAAGTAGATGTTACAAAGACATTAGCAGATGGTGGATATAGGTGGAGGGCATATAGGTGTTCATTTTACTGTGTATGACTTGCCTGCTGTAGGTTCTTAACTTTCCCCCAAACTGAGGGAAATAAATAAAATAATAAGGGAAAACCATTAGACATAGATAATCTAATATTTTTAATCACATCTCAATGCATCATCTGTGCAACCATGGATGGAGACCACCATGCTTAGAACAAAGATTTGCAGTTTCCAGGGTCTAGTGGTTTTGTGTGTTAAACCTGCTTTTAAAGGTCTTAAAGGTTTTAAAAGTTGTAGCATCCCTTTTGGTCACCCTCAAATAAAATGTCTCAGTATATCAGTTTGCCTGCTGGTTCCTTTCAAAATCTGTTAAGTAACAGCACTTTGGTTAAAGAACAAATGAAGTCTTCTGTTATTTGAGAAGAGGCCTATAAACATCATTAAGTACTGTTAAGAACAACTTCGAGTGGACATAAAGTGTGGTCCCAAGTTAGCAGTGTTCTCAGTTGAGCAATGCAGCAGAATTTCTTTTTTTGCTGGAAAGGATTGATTATGCTCTGACTTCTCTCTGAGCATGATGCAGGATGCTCTGTGTCACTTCATAAAGCAGTGAGAACACACTTGCCTAGTGTCTCCTACTGGCATCATCTCCTCTAATGGGGACATTGAAAATGGAAAATTTGTGGCCCTGTGATAAACTCCTTTCACCTACAAGTACAGATTGAACTAACCCCGCTAGATAATGAAGCAGAAAATAGCGAGGGACATTCTAACAGGAAGGAAAGAGCCCCCTCCCCCATATAGATAATGATTAAAAGCCCCTTAGATTTTTCTCACCCATGTTTTCCCCTGACCTCTATGTGTTTTCTATATTCAATATAGACTGTTTTTCCTTTTGTATCACTGTGTATTTGTTGCATTAAAATGAGAGGAAACACTATGCATTGTATTTTATATGTTATTTTATGTAAGAAATCGGAAACTCTTTTCAATTGCTGGGGCAAAGAAACAAAGAGAGAAAACCATTGCTAGGCATTGGACCTAGAAATAATAATACCGCAATCCAATTTTTCTGCCAACATGTCACCGAAGTACACTATACAGGGAGTAAGGCAGGTGAAATTGAAATGCTGATGGGTGTGAGGAAGGTCCTGCATCCGGAGAGCGTTATGCATCCTAAGAGGCACTTCTGACCATGTCCCATATTGGAGACTTCTCTCTGGGCCCCAAGTTGTTGGGAAAAAATGAAGTCAGAATCTTTGCCCATGCCATCAAAAATAAAATAAAGATAATATTAAGGCTACACTTCCATTGCACTCCTTCATTGGAAAAGGGAAAAAAATAGTAATAATGTTGAAGACTGGTGACCTCTTTGCTAGATAGGTATATCTAAAAGCACAGAGCACTTAGGTTTTGTTTCACATATTTTTTAAGTTCCCAGGGTTAGACAAAACCTATGTGGGCTTTGTCCTTGCCTCCCTTCTTCCTGGGACTTCCTCCCTCCCACGCTCCCACCCTCCTCCATCTATATTCCCTCATTTTTGTAGTTGCAAGAATAGCCTCTGCAGACAGGGGGGATCGTGGGTGAAACCCACTGACATGGAACTCCATGGGACCAACACACGGTAGGCAATACTCCAGGTGACTCCCAGTATTTCCAAATTGCATGCAAATTAAAATGACAAACTCAATTATTTTTTTAAAGCTTTATCCCTGTATTTAGGGAAAAATTATTTAGTTTTGAGATTTAAAAAAATAAAAAAAAAGTCTCAATGTTTTCTGTAATGACTCAGCTAAATCAAGTGCCCGCTCACACTGTTTTATGTCACTTTTAGTGTTATGGAAACTGCCAGTGTCATTGACTTAATTACATTTTCTGAATGACCTGTACTTGATCTATTGCTTTAATGTTTATAATTAGATTATTTATTTATTTACCGTTTGCCTGGCTCCCACCTCTAAACATTCTGATTTCGTTCTTATGTTTGTAACCTGGACACAGAGGTTTTTAAAAGTCCCATCAGGTGATTCTAATCTTTACCAAGTTTGGGAGCAACTGAATTAGAAATGGTAGCGGTATTTATGATTTTTCCTACTGTTGTCAAGTAGACATGCACCACAAAGTATTTAAGGACAAAAAGCATTATGTGTTGATTTTATTAAAAGTAACATACAAATATATGTAATATGAAGTAGTGAGGGATTGACAAAGCCAACACGACAAAGTGGAATCACTTGGTGAATCTGGATAAAGCAGGTATGGGAGTCCCAGGTGTTATACTAGCACATTTTCTATAAATTTGACATTACTTCAAAGTAAAATTTACCAAAAAGAGTCCAAACACTCATGTCCTCAGAGAATATTGGACACATTTTGACATTTTCCTTTCACAACTCAGTAATATCTTTTCTTCCTCTCCTTTTATTTCCTTTTACTTTTTTTGTGTGTTAGTCTAGCAAGATTATATCTGCTTTTACAAATCAGAGAATTCAAAATATTTTACTGCAAATGGCTTTAGATTTCTTTAAAGCAATAACTTATGCTTTGGAAAGAAGCTAAAAGCTCCCTTGAAATTTTGGGGGAAGAGGATGTTGGCCCTCGAGTTTTATACCCAGCCAGTGAAACAAAGATGATGGTAAATTAAACGTTTTTCAAACATTCAAATGCATTTCAGATATACAAGGACCAAAATAAGTTGACCTCTCACATGACTCTTTCTTAGCAAACTACTGTAGCATGATCTTCGGCAGAGGAGAGAGTAAGCTCAGAAGACAGAAGTTCTGAGATGCAGAAAATTCTGTCTTTGCATTATAAGACATCGAAAAGTTGGCCCAAAATGAGACCTATAAGCAAAACAGTGAGTGCCAACTGGAAGAGGAAAACGCAGTGTTACGTGATGTAGCTCTCGAGGAAGGGAGCAGAGGAATAATTTGCATTAACAAGTCCCCAGGAGAAGCCTATGCCGCTGGATTGGGAGCCACACTTTTGACAGCCACTGTCCTACTGAGTCGGTGCCTCTGTGGCCGTGGGCTTTTTGCTGGCTGCAGGAGTACATCAGCCGGGCTGCGGAAAGGCAAGCCAGAAGAGCCACAGCAGCAGCCCTCAATGTGGAGGAAGTCCCTGGATAAATACCCAAGCTTTCTTGCCCTTAGGTAGGAAAACTCTGAATCTCCAGATGGGTAATTGGCTTGATGATGAATTCTTTATGGGCTTCTCTCTCTTCCCTGTGTCACTTCACTAATTCTCTACCAACGTTTCTTGAAATAACCTCTCCAATAAGCTACTTGCACTTGAATGGCACAGATTCAGCTTCTGGAAGAACCCAAGCTATCATAGTGAGTGCTCAAGAAAATTAGTTTAATTAAATGAGTATAAACACAATTTAAAAAAATTAAACTTCACAGTAGTCCATTAAAATTCTTTAGTATAGGCAGCTGTTTACTTTTCTTACACACTGCTGTTCAGATGCTTTATCTACTGCCCAAGAATGAACAGTGATGCTGTATTAGAATCGCTTTTTAAAATGATTTTGAAAGTCACGTGTTAGTCATTTTGATTTATTTTCTTCATTTTGGAAGCTAATTACCAATTTGTTTCATTGAAATTTGAGTGGTCCTGTGGAAAGTAAAATATGATAGTATTTACTCGCCAGTTAGGATACTGTTGACAGGCTCACGACTGCCACAAAAACTTGAGAAAGAAATTTAAATGATCTTTATTGATGCAGACTTCCAAGGGGGAACATTTCTACCCACTAATCTGGGAACAAGGAAATCTGTCAAACAGGAAGCACTTTTAAACGTTGAGACATGAGAATAATGCTCGTCAGTTTCCCTTGGTGGACAAAATGAGAGAGAAAGGTTTAGATCCTTAAAGAAAAGAGAAAGAAGTGCTTTTCAAAGCCTGGGTGATACCGCAGGTGACAGGGACCCCACTGCCTGAGGGCACTTCCATGGGCCACTGCAGCCTTCCTCCCACCTGCTGGTGAAAGGGTGGTTTTATCCTCAGGCAAAGCTATACGGATTCAGTGAAAACCCCTTTCTAACATCAGATGGCATGTCACAGTGCTGCACACTGTCTTCTTGCCGAGCTTATAATGAGTTTTTCTCACTGCTATTACCTGAGCCCCAAAATGCACATTAAAGAACACTGTCAATTAACATTTGGATCAAAATGTGACCTACATTACTACTGACATAGTTTCGTGGAGACAGTCCTGCAGAGTCCAAATGTCTACTCATATATTTTCAACCCTCTATTACTAAGAAGGTATAATGTTCAATTAAGAGGAGATGATCCCTTAGGACTCACAAAAACATAAGAATTCTGTATGTTACTATTAAGTTATGTGATATCGCTTAATAAATTGGCAGTTGCCTTGTAGTCCTGCTCCTATCACTCAGGATCAAGAGAGATTCAGAAAACTTGGGATCAAGCCCCATGGAAAGCCAGACCAGCTTGGCTGAATTTTGCATCCTCTCTCCATGTCCCCCACCCCTCAGTGTTCTTCATACAAAGAAGATGCTCGATTGCATGACCTCAAGGCCACTTCCAACTCACAGCCACTTACCTCTCTCTTGTGTTATCAGAGTCTCAATTTCTGTTGGGCCTTCATGAGAAAAAGCAGCAGAATGGAGCAGGGGAAAGTCTGGAGTATAGCTGCTGATAAAAGATAGCAAAATATAAAAAATAATAAAAACGTAACTAGCCATCAATATAACAACAACAAAAAAGGCCCATGTGACTTCACACGATTTCTTTCTCTCATATAGGTGGAGCTGTATGTCTATAGATTTTTTTCTCTGTCTCCACTGAATGGGGAGAGGTTGGGCCCTAAGGTGCCTATGTAAAAGTGAGTAGGACAGAATTTCCACTCCCTGCTCTGATGTGTAAAGGCATGGAAATTTTACTTTGGTCTGCATAACAAATAAAAATGAAAAAAAAATCCCTGAAAATCAATTGTTTTTCTTGGGCTCAGCAGAGAACTGGGGTAAATTGCCATCCAGAAATCTGGAGATTCATAAATCCAGAGATCCAGAGTTACAACCAAGATCTTCTTACCTGGAAACAAAGCTGGTAGCACCATAAACAGATGAAAGCACACAAATGGTAATTTCCAGAAATAGCTGGAAGCTACATGTGCACTATCAGGAGAGTGAGAGTTTTCATAGGCTTTACCACCAAGAACTCCACTGGTTTCTCAGGATAAGGGTTTGAGCAAGATTTCCTCCTGACTCTAGCAGAGGACAGGAAGAATAATCATTATGAAATGAATGAACTCCTAGCGCCTTCTAGATAATGAAGGCCTTCTTCTCAGGGAAGAGACCATGCCAGAGCCATAATCTGTCTAGCCAAAGGCTATTTCCCTGACTCTAGACCCTTCTAGACTTCCTGTCTCATCTAAGGGATTAAGGGCTGAAAAGACTGGTGAAATAAACAGACTAGGGACAAAGGTCCAATAAAGGATTTAATCATAAAATTATAGATGATTCCTCCTCCACATCACACCATCACAGGGCTCAAAGAACAGCAAGATGTGGATCCTGTCTAAGGAGAAGATCTTGAGAAGCAGAAAGACAAGAGGAGAGACAAGCACACTAGAAGAATTTGAAGCACCTGGCACCAATAACTGTGGCAAACATTAAATGCAGTCTTTTCTAGCTAGATTAGCATAAAATCTCACATCAGAAGCCTATTACCACAGTTCCTATACTTGAAACAACCTATTCAGATTTCAAGAAAAAAAAATACAGGCACAAAAAGGCAAGATAAAACTCAAATCAAAGAGACCAAGCCAATCAGCAACAGAAACAGGTTAATATACAAGATATGACACAGATCTTGGAATTATCAGACAAAGAATTTAAAATAACTGTGGCTGATATGCCAAAGGCTCTAATAGAAAAAGTAGACAGCATACAAGAGATGGGTACTGTAAACAGAGAGATGGAATAGCAAAAGGAAATGAAAGAAATTAAAATACTGCAACAGAAATGAAGAATGCATTAAATGGGTTTGATAGACTGAATTAGACCAAGAAATACATTACTGAACTTATATCACCAGACAGAGAGAACAACAAAAGAGCAGAGTAGAACATAAGAGAATGGTGGGACTATTTCAAAAGATGCAGTTTATCCATAATTAGAATACTAAGGGAAGCGAATGAAAGAACAGAACAGAAAAAATATTTAAAGTAATAGTGGCCAAGAATTACAACATTAAACTCCAAAATAACACTGAATACCAAACCACAGATCCAAGAATCACAAAGAACACAAAGCAAGATAAAAATATAAACAAAAATCTATACTAGGCATATCACATTCAAATTGAAAAAGAGAAAAAGAAAATGTTCATAGAAGACAGATGTGGATGGGAAGACACCTTATCTGTGGGTTAACAAAATAAGAATTATAGTGGACTTGTTATCAGAAGCCAAGCAAGTAATAAGAGACTGGAGTGAAGTATTTAAAGTCTTGTAAAACAAAATAAAACAAAACCTACTAATCTAGAATTCCCTATACAACAAAATTATTCTTTACAAGTTAAGGAAAAATAAAATAGACAAAACTGATGGAATTAATTACCATCCATAAGAAATGTTAAAAGAAGTTCTTTAGGAAGAAAAAAAAGTATATAGACTAGAAACTTGATTTATATAAGGAAAGGAGGAATGTCAGAAAAGTAAAATCTTTTACTTTTCTTATTCTTAGTTGATCTAATAGATAACTTTTTAAAATTAATAAAAGTAGCATGGATGATTATAGCTTATAGATAAGTGAACTGAATGACAGCAATATTATCAGGGATGAGAATGAGGAATAGGGAACTGAGATGTAAAGGAAATCTGCCCTACAAGTGAAACAGTGTGGGTTATTCAAGGGTAGACATAGAGCAGTTTAAAAATTACATTGCAAATTATAACCACTTAAATATTTTAGAGAAATGCAATTGATATGTTAAGAGAAAAGATATAATGGACTATAAAAGAATTGGTAAAACCAAAAAAAGCAGAAAAAAGGAAATAAAAGAAACAAAAAAACAGGTGCAATGAATAGAAAATAGTTACAAACATGGTACATATTTATTCAACTGTATCAATAACCCCTTTAACTATAAATGGTCTACATACATCAAATAAAAGATAAAGATTTTCAGAATGGGTATGTTGTCTCCAAGAAATTTACATTAAATATAAAGATTCAGCTAGGTTAAAAGTTAAAAACAGAAGAAAGACAAACCATGCTAATAGCTATCAAAAGAACATTGTAATAGCTTTCTGAATTTCAAACAAAGCAGACTTCAAGAACAAAAAGTATCAGGGATAAAGAGACACATTACACACTGATGAAAAAGTCAATCCTAAGAAGACAAAGCAATTCTCAATGAAGAGCTAATAATGAAGTGTCAAAATATAAGAAGCAAAAACTGATAGAACTACAAGGAGAAACAGATGAATCCATGATTATGGTTGGAGACTTCCAACATCATTTTCATTTTCACTCATTGATATCTCAAATAGGCATCGCATAAGATTATAATTGACCTGAACTATTTATAATTGATTATAAATAGTTGACATTTATAAAGTGCTAAGTTCAACAACAGGAGAATATATATTCTTTTTAAGAGCAAAGGAGACATTCACAAGATAAACACATTCTGAGCCAAACACAATACACATTAACAATTTAAAGGAATTAGAAATTGGGATCCCTGGATGGCTCAGCAGTTTGGTGCCTGCTTTCAGCCCAGGGAATGGTCCTGGAGACCCGGGATGGAGTCCCACATCAGGCTTCCATCATGGAGCCTGCTTCTCCCTCTGCCTGTGTCTCTGCCTCTCTCTCTCTGTGTGTCTCTCATGAATAAATAAATAAAATATTTTAAAAAAATATTAGAAATAATACAAAGTATATTTTGAGACCATCGTGGAAATTAACTAGGAATCAATAGCAAAAAGGTCTCTAGAAAATTCTAAAATATTTGAAGATTAAACAACACACTTCAAATAACACATTGGTCAAAGAAATCACAAGAGAAATTTCAAAAATATTTTGGACTAAAGGCAATTGTACTTTTATCAAAATTTGTATGATACAGTAATAGCAATGCTTAACAAGAAATGTCAATCTTAAGAGGCATGTATTAGAAAAAAAAAGATCTAAAATCAACAATCTAAGTTTTCACTTGATAATGTAGAGAAAGAGCATAACACATCCCTAAGTCAAACAGAAAAACAGAAACAATAAAAGTCAGAGTGTAAATCAATGACATTGAAAACAAAATACCAGTAATGAAAATTGACACAACTGAAAGCTGTTTTTTGAGAGTGGTTTTGTTTTTGTTTTTGTTTTTGTTTTTACAGGGCAGGGGAAAAATCAATAAAGTTGATAATCCTCTAGCAATGCTATTGAAAAAAATTAGAAGGCTCAAATTTCTAATATCAGAAATGAAAGTGGAGTTTTTATGACTGTTAAAAGAATAATAAAGGAATACTGTGAACAGATAAATATATGACCACAATTTGATAACTAAGTGAAAAACTAAACATTCCTTAAAAGATATACACTGCCAAAATTCACATAGGAGAAATAGGTCATGTGAACTGGCTATAACTATTAAGGACTTTGAACTGATGATTAATAGCCTTCCATAAAAAAAGCACCAGGCCAAAATGGTTTCACTAGTATACACTACCAAGAATTTTAGAAAGAATTTACACCAATTCCCCACAAGCTCTTAAAAAAAATTGCAGGGGAATACTACCTAACAAAGTCTATGTGCTAGCTCTACCTTATCCTAATATCAAAATTATATAAATGCATTAGAAGAAAGGACAACTACAGGCCAATTTCTCTTATGGACAGAGAAGCAAATATCCTCAACAAAATATTAGCAAATCCAATCCAATAATGTCTGAAATTTATTGTGTGTTCCAAAACCTCGTGGGATTATTTCACATTCAAGTCTATTTCACCACTCAAAAATCAATCAATACAATCCACCCTATCAGCCAGTTAGAGAAGATCATATGATCATAATACTTAATGAAAAAATAGCATTTGTCAAAATTCGATGCCCATTCCTGAAAACAAAACAAACAGAACAAACTTCAGCAACTGGAAACATATTAATCTTGACAAAGAATATCTAAAAATATTTTACAGTTAACATGATTCCTAATCTTTAGAAACAAGATGATTTCCCAAGTAAGATCAAGAATGAGGCAAGGATGCTCCTCCTCATACCTATACATCAACTGGAAATCTTAACTTTGGTAATAAAAATGCAAAATGCATGGAAGGTGTACAGATTGGGAAGGAAGGAATAAGTCTTTCTTCACAGATGACTTGATTGTCTATGTAGAATATCTAAAGAATCCACAAAATACTCTTCGAATTGATGTGAGCATACCAAGGAAGCAGGATACAAGATAAATATTGAAACATCAATTGCTTTCTTACATGTATAAACAAAGGAAACTTAGAATTTGAAATAAAAATCACTTACATAGTGCCAAGTTTTAGATAGTTTTAATTTTATATCTTCTGGTAAATATTGTCAGATAAAACACCCAAGGCATGGCCCATGAAAGAAAAAAATTGATAAGTTGGATTTTATTAAAATTTATAACTCGTGTTAAGAGATTAGAAAGACAAGGCATAGATTGGGAGAATGTATTTACAAAACAGATATTTCAGGGGAACCTGGGTGGCTCAGTGGTTGAGCATCTGCCTCTGGTTTGGGTCATGATCCAGGGTCCTAGGATGGAGTCCCGCATCGGTGGGGTGTTTTTTTTGTTTTGTTTTTGTTTTTGTTTTTGTTTTAAGGGCAGTGAAACTATATTCCCTACAATACTGTAATTGTGGATACATTACACTATACTTAAAAAAAAAGACATTGAGTTTTATAGCACAAAGTGTTAACCTTAATGTACTTAAATGAAAAAAAAATCATTTAGGAAGTCAAAGAGTTAGAGGATGGTATGCAGAACGTGTGAAAATGATTTAATTCTATTACAAATATATGCAACTACCTCACTGTACAGGGTAAGGGAAAAAGTGTTGACCTAGGTACCTTTGAAAATGCTACTCTCCAGGGAAAGAAAATTAAAGAAGAAAAGAAAATGACTAGACTCTGCAATATTAAAGGCAAATGGAGGGCAGCCCTGGTGGCTCAGCGGTTTGGGGCCGCCTTCGGCCCCGGGTGTGATCCTGGAGACCCCGGATCGAGTCCCATGTCGGTCTCCCTGCATGGAGCCTGCTTCTCCCTCTACCTGTGTCTGCCTCTCTCTGTGTGTCTCTCATGAATAAATAAATAAAATCTTAAAAAAATAAAAATAAAGGCAAATGGAACTCTATATATAAACATTGCATTCTAACAAGGTCCTCAAAATCAAGGAAAATCTTCGAAACTGCCACAGTCAAAAAGGACATCAAGGAGATATGATGACTAAACATAATGTGGGACAGAAAAAAACATAATTAAAAATTAAGAAAATCCAAATAAAGTGTGGATTTCATAATAATATTATATCAGCTTGGTTTGTTAATTGTAGCCAGTGTAGTGTAAGATGTTAATAATACAGAAATTGTGGATACCTGGGATCTCTTGTACTATCTTCAGTCTTTCTGTACATCTAAAGCCCTTTAAAAACTTTTTTTTTTTCAATTCAAGGAGCAAGTTAAATTTATATTTGGATAATGAGTGACTTCTAGTATAAGCATGCCCCATGGAATATTTGGGGCACACTTATCCTGGAAATAGTCACTTATTTGGAGTTTGCATCTAACTGAGCATCTGTGTTTTATGAAGCAAACTTAAAAAAAGAAAAGAAAATCAAGGAAAGTATTGAATTAAAGACTTATCAGTTAAAGAAAGCTCTAAAAATGACATCCAGAATTTTCCTGGGAAATTCCTTCCTTTGACTTTTTATGGAGTAGGTCCTGGCATGAGGGAGGGAGCATGCTGAGTCCTTCCCCTACAGCTGTCGGCTTCTACGTGCTTTTCAAGTGGCGTTGTCAAGGTAGGAGGTTATTTTCAGAGGATTGACAGGACTATTGAATGCAGAGGGGCAGAAGCAAACATGTGGGCCGTATCCCCTAGAATTTAATCTGCACATTGAAAGAGAAAATATATTGGCACCTAGAGTTGAGCAGGGATTCTAATGAAGGTTATTTAAGAGCTTCCATGTGTGTGAATGTCAACTGAAATCCAATTCTGGTATTCACTTTCAATCATTTCACACTGTTCAAGGAACAGAAAACATATCTAGATGTATTAACAGGGAAATCTTTTCTCATTCAGACTGAAGATTTTTCTCGTTTCTTCTAGATTCTTCTGATCCTTGTTTTGTACATCTTACTGTTTCAGTATACATTGATGCTGTTCAGTCTATCCTGGTCCAAACTCCAGGGTTCACGTCTGTGATACAGGCCTCCATTATGAGTTGTGGAGAAATCCCCTAGTGGTCTTTATAGCAGCTGCTCTAGCATTTTGGTTGTTTCTGGAACATGTCAGGCTCAGTGCTGCCTCAGGGCCCGATTCTTCCTTGGTGGAATGTTCCACATCCCCTCTATCAGCAGAGTTCATTGCTTACTTTCTTCAGACATTTTCTCAAATGTTACTTTCTTGGGCAGGCCTGCCTGAGCCACACTATCTAACATTTCAATGTGCCACCATGCTGGGCATTCTTGTGTTTCTTTACGCTTTTTTTTTTTCATCTTCAGCCATAACCATTAATAAACAATTAGTGTTGCTTATAATTTTAGTTATTGTATGTATCTTGCACTGATACAGACATTGCGTGAGAGCAGGAATTTTTCCTCTGTATCCTTACTGTATAAGATATGTTGCACACAGTAAGTTCTCAATAAATAACTGTTGAATGCTAAGTGAATGTGTGGACTTTACATAGTCTAGTTCTCACAAACTCATTGACAAATAACTGGCAATTACTATCTACTCCAGAATGGCATATTTGTATGTGTTCACCATCCCTCAACTTTCTTTTTCTTCTTTTCTTTTTCTTTTTTTCTTTTCTTTCTTTCTTTTTTTTTTTTTTAAAGATTTTGGTTATTTATTCATGAGAGAGGCAAGATTTAGGAGAAGCAGGCTCCCCGCATGGAGTCCGATGTAGGACCCGATCTGTAGACCGGGATCACGCCCTGAGCTGAAGGCAGATGCTCAACCCCTGAGCCACCCAGGCGTCCCATCCCTCAACTTTCTAATGTTGACTCTGCATCAACTGTGTGCTTTGTTTTTGCTCTTCTGTGGCAATGGGGGTGGCTAGATTGGTACAACAAAATTGCCATGGGGGAGAAGCTTAGCAGAAAAAATAACAGAGGAGCTGAAAAAGAAAAAGTTCATTTAAAGGAAATGGAGGGAAGCAAGAATCAGAAATGAAAGAGTAAATTGGGATTATATTTTGAAAAGTAAAATGTCCTATACATCATACTCGATGGTCAAGCATACAAGGCTTTTAAATAGAACGTGGTTTTATTAAATTGGGGCTTTTCTGGTGACTGGGGGGCAGCTAGATTAAGCATGAAGAGACAGGAGGCATGTGGATAATGGTTCCACAACACAATTAATTTATTTTAAAGGGAGAACATAAAGAAGTCAATGAGTTTCCATCTGGATTTTTCTTAGTTTGGAAATCTCAAGTTCCTAACAGATTTTTATCATGACCTTAGTGTATTTTTGAGTTAGCAAGCCCTGATAGAAAATATAAAACTACACTTTAAATATTTTTTAAAAAATATATTTCAAGTGGTGATAGAACATTTTCTTTGTTATAAGAACATTTTACCAATCTGCATAGAAATACTCAAAATCTTGGAGAGTCTCCTCCATTTTGTTGAGGTTTCTACCATCTGCATTTTGAATTTTGGTTATTAAAATGGAACAGCTTTGTGGCCTACTCAGATTTCCAACATCTGCCTCATTCATTTATGTTTTTTTCTTTTTCTAATATCCAGGTTGAATTGAGTTTTAATGGATGGTACTGATGTTAACTTTGCCTTCTATTCAAAAATAAAGTTTTTAAAATATGAATCTACATCGTTTCCTCTCACTCCATCCATTTGCTGGCAAGTAGGCATTTTGTAAAATGTAATTATTACAGAGGAGCAATGCTGTTCTTTATTTAGCACAATTTACCTATTGCAGAGCACAGCATACAGCTCTATAATGCATAATAATCATAATGGGTTACATAGACCCTCTCGGCTAGCTCTATTTTTGCATATGATTCATTTTAATTTCAGAAGCACAAAAGGGATTATGTCTCTATTGGAATGTCTTGAGTAAGCCCTACAGCAGGGGAGCTGCAATGTCATTTGTTCTATGAAAAGCATGCATTCATCTATTATGGACTGAATCTAAAATATAAATATAAGATACTGAAGGCTCTCTTGTTAAGAAAATGGTCATATGCATTTTTTTCCTACTTTTTAATAACCAGTACACATTTTCCCATGCAAATCATTTATTTCATAAGTAAGATCCAGGAAACTCAAATTGGAAACTGACTTAAAATCATTACCCCAACTTCCTTCTTCAGATATCTGCCAGCTATTTGTGACATTCTGAACAAGGTAGTCTACAGTCTCCATTTTTTATTTGGATCACATTAGTTTTTGTTAAAGCTATCCTCTCAACAGACCTACTGTGTCCACTTTCTCTAAAAATTTCTCAGTTTTATTGAAATTCTTTTCATTTGCCTTCTGAATTTAAGTTACAAAGACAGAGATTAATAAGATAAATTGCCTTTTAAAGGATGAGATCTATAACAACCAGTAGTGATTGATGGAATTTGAGATACTTAATATGGAAATGAGAAGATGCTTGCAAGTGACCAAAAGGACGAAGAAAACTATACCCACATATCTGTACCAATCGGAAGCTGGGATAGCAATATATTTATCATAAAAAAAATTTAAAGCTAAATAAATTGACCTCCCAATGTGGAGTGGAGACAAATAACATTACAAAATAAATAAGACAAATTTACAACAAATATGGGAGATTTTACACAGGTCTACCAATAAATCGTAGATAGAGCAGACAAATAACTTGTGATAGCATGAAAGGCTTAGAAAGTGGCACTGAAAAATGTGATCGAATAGATAATTGATAGAAACCTGAAATGAGCAAAGTGAGACTATGTCTTCCATATATGTCACACGACACATTTGTGAAAACTCTACAAATTATTTTTAAATGAAAAAAAAGTTTTAATGTTTACATACTAGGTCATAAACAATGTCTAAAAAATTTCAGATAATTAATACATTACAAACCATTTTTTTGGCTAAAATGCAATTAAATTGGAAATTAACAACAACAATAATAATCATACAAAAGAATTCCATTATGGTTGCCAGCTTTCAGGATTGCCCCAGTGATCCTTGATTTTTGGGATTCAGCTTTTGTGTATCATCTTCTCCATGTTGTGTTATAGTTGGTCTGGGTCACTAGTAGATTATGACCAGAATTGTAGTATGTCCTATCTGTGACTAGGTGACAGAGGGCATCAAAGCATCCTTTTTGGTATCTCTTGGATTACTTTTTCTGAAGCACCAGGGAGCAGCTTGATGAGGAGACAGACAAGATGAGAAACTCAGGGCTCTACTGAAAGCTAGAAAATAATGGAAATCTCCAGAGCACAGCTATGTGAGTGAAATGTTCTGGGAGTGGATCTCCCAGCCTGCAGCCTTTGAAAGGACGAAGCCCTAGCCAACATTTGACTGAAACTTCATGAGTGAGACATGAACCAGAGCCAGCCAACCACACCACTCCCAAATTCCTCACCTCAGGAACAGTGAGAGATAACAAACATGTTTTAAGCCCCTAAGTTTTATGGCAAAATGTCAGGCACCAAGAGATCATTAATACATTCATGCACTTGGAAAATTCAGATTTTATTCCTAAATAATTTCTAGGCCAGATTCTTTTTTACTAGTTTTGTGGATATTTTCAAAATTATACTAATGTAAGAACATAGTGAAAGAACATAGTGATTTTCCACATATGCATTAAGTATTTTTTTAATATTCAATATTTTATTCAATCTAGGTTCATCTTTCTTGCCTCAGTATTTTTTAAATTATTGCTCTCAATATTTAAAAAATGCTTTATACAATGTAGCTTTACTGTGAGGCAATACTCTATAATGCAAAACACAAAAAATCAGATTCTTAATCACAAATACTTGTGTATTTTTCATTAATAGAGGAGGATCTAAAGAAAATAAGACAACAAAACCATTGGATATTCAAATCTCTTGGATTATCTACTAAAAAATTTCTAAGAGGGTTTTGTGTAGATTAAGGTCTACACACTACATCTTAATATGCCTTTTAAGCGTTCTGTACTTAATCATTTTCCTCCTTTTTGCTACCCTGTTTCCTCACTAATGAAATTGAATCCTTTGTCAGAATGCTGAATATCTGTATTTGGTTACTTGCTTTCCTGTGATGTTATTTCCCTTCTAGGTCTTTTCTATTTCCTGTCAGCTAGTAGTTTTTTTGTACCTTGAGACTTAGATTTCCATTCAGTGTGTGTGTGTGTGTGTGTGTGTGTGTGTGTGTGTGTGTGTGTGATGTGTATGACAATTGATGGAAATGTCCACTTTCTATGGTATTATATATGTGTATGTGTGTGAGAATTGAAAATGATGTACACTTCCCATGGCATCATCTCAGAGAACATATGGGAACTTGTGACTCATTTAGTGCTGTTAAGATTGGCCCATGGATTTAGGAATTCGTCAGGAATCCATGTTGGTGGCACATCCCTTACCAAGTTTGCAAACATTCATCTGATGACTTTGGTAACTGTGGGTAGTAACTGCCTACATTTGTTATGCATGTAGAACAGCAAAATGGTGAATTTCTATCATTCATTTTGCATTTATTTGCTGAAATTTTATTTTTAAATTTCTTTTATCAACTCTGTTTACCATGCAGGAAATTTTCTTCAGAAAATGCAGAATAAATACTTAAGAATTTCAGTTATTTACCTTTTTTTTGGAATAATGCTACATGACCAATGAGTGTCTTTATTCTATTTGGATATCATTTTGAACCAAATAATTTTTTTTTGTATTTGCCTTTTTGTATTCATTGCAGTCACTACTCTTTTTGATATTCAAACTCTTCCAACTTGGACTAGTTGAAGCCCTTTCAGATAGGTTAATGTATTTTTTGTTTATATGATATCAATATTTATTATCTTCCAGGTTTTGGGGTAAAACTGGATGTTCTATGCTTATGTATACACATCCTGCGTCTAGTATTTTTATTTCTCTCTTCTAGAAAGTATGTAACTAAGCCTAATTTTTAATATGCTGATATTAAAAATAAATTTTTAATAGTATCAGTCAAAAAAGAGAACAAATTTGCATGTGTCAAAACTGTACAAACCACCACGTTCCTACTTTTGTGTCCCTACCTCAGAACTACCTGGCAATTGAATCCACGTTGCTCTGCCAGCAACTTTTACAAATATATCACATGGTCACAATGGTCCAACTGCATTCAATTATCACCTGCATGTTCATGATTTGCTTGATAAAAAGGCGAGTACAATACTTAAAACCTTTCAATTATCTTGGTGTCATGTTTTAATCTTTCACTTGAAAACAGCATTTTATTATTGCCCATGCATGCAGAAGCTTATTTTCAGGTCCTTAAGTTTGAGGACAAACTTCACTAAAGATTTAAAAAGTAGAGAACACATAGTTTGTGTAACTCATTAGAAAGCTGACTTCCCACACATTCTCTGGATAGTTCTCCCTTCTGCTAAAATAAAAACTTACGTCAATGACAATTCAAATGCTTATTATCCTACTTTATTCATAGTCCCTTACACAACTGATTGGCTATTTTCCTGCTCAGAATTAAGGATTATTGAAGCTTGTGTAACAAGGACTTTGTTCTTCATAATTTATTTCCTGTTACTTGCTTATGCAATGAAGCATTATAATTTGTAGTTTATTACTTCATGGGACTTATAACTTCATTTACTGTACAAAGAAAAGAACAGAGATGAGTCAGGAGTATGAAAAACCCTTCCTAGGTAATGAGAAAGTAAATCAACTTACATTTCTTGCAAATTGATAAGTAGAAAGTTTTTACTAATGAGTCCTATAATTCTGACAATGCAGTGTTTATTTACAGAGTTCCCTGCTAAGAAATATGATCATATAAGGTAATCATTATACACTGAGATTAGGTTCCCAGTAAATAAACTCTAAATTGAATTACTTCCATAAGAATTAATATAAAAAATCTAGTATGCTTTCATATTTCCACGTCTCAGTAATCTTAAATCCATTAATACTTTGTGTTAGTTTGCAATCTCCTTAGGAGCCTCCATAGGCAGAGGACAAGGACACCCCAAAGAAAGACATTGGTCACTCCAGATTGATAGGGGGCAGTTCTGATGAGCAAAGAAATTTACTTATGAAGCTTGTCTTGGGCAGCAGCAAGACAAGTAGATCCCCACATCTACCTGCCAAATCTTAAAAGTTTACAAGAGGCCGTAACTGAGTTCATTCATGTATACCATCCCGATGGTCTCAAAACCACATTTCCATCTCAAAGCATGGAAAGCAGGTAAAACTCACATTGTAGGGACAGAGGAGGAGGTGAGGAGCCTCTGATTGCTGGGGCCCAGCCAGTGGGTCAACCAGGGGTCATGTCCTCTCAGTGACCCCCTTCAACAGTCATTCTTTTCCACAATGGGAAGAGGACCACTCCACCTGAGTGGTCAACAAGTGGTGCCACTAACATGGAGGTGGCCTATTTGGTGGCTGTTTGACTATATTGGAGGCGAATACCACACCAACAACACAGACATATGCAGGAGAAAACACAGATTAAGCCAACAATTCCCAAAAATCAGTGACAATTTTTTCCATCAAGAATCTCATGTTCTGGGCAGCCCGGGTGGCTCAGCGGTTGGTTTAGCGCCGCCTTCAGCCCAGAGCCTGATCCTGGAGACCCGGGATTGAGTCCCACGTCAGGCTCCCTGCATGGAGCCTGCTTCTCCCTCTGCCTGTGTCTCTGCCTGTTTCTCTCTCTGTGTGTGTCTCTTGTGAATAAATAAATAAATAAATAAATAAATAAATAAATAAATAAATAAATCTTTAAAAAAATGTGCAAAAAAAGAAAAAGAATCTCATGTTCTGAACCACTGATTGTTACTAAGTCCTCAGGCTGGAGGTTGGATCACTCAGGGCATTCACTTGTGTTCTCATGTGATTTAAAAAAGATGCTACATTAGCAGACTTATCAGATATACACAGGATTCTGTTGGATTCCCAAGCATTCTGTGGTATAGATGATTCCTTGAAAGGCAGTAATCATGCCTAAGTCCATGCTATTTTGGAGGACAACTGTAATCATTGCTTAAGTCCAATTTACATTTTTTTAAATGATTGGTGAGTTTTGTGTTCTAAGAAAACTTTGCTGATCCCAAGATCATGAATATATACTCACATGTTTTCTTCTAGAGTAGGGGACATCAAACATTTTCTGTAAAGGTCTAGTTGGTATGTTTTAAGCTTTGTAGGCATTATTATCTTTGTTGAAAATACCTACCTATAACTGTAGCCTAAGTCCTCAATAAACAATACTTAAAGAATGAGTGTGAGCATGGTTGTGTCCCAGTAAAGCTTTATTTGTAAAAACACACAGAGAGACAAGGGAGGGACAAGATGCCATAGACTCCATTTTCCCAATTCCTTCCCTCTACTTACAACTAAATAGATAGGAAATTATTCACCAAACAATCATAAAAGGACTCTGAAGGTGAAAAAAAGGTGGGCTGGATAGGGAACTCAGGACTTGTAGGATCACCTCACCTTGAATACTTTGGTTTTTCTTTTTGATCTATCTTATGTCCCTGGTTGGTCACTAGAGAGCCTGAAATCCACAGAGCCAACAAGAAGGGACAAAACAAGCAAACATATACATACCTAAGTAAAACCTGCTTCTTTTGGCCAAAGCACTAGTAGAGGAAAGCCCAGTAGGGACTTACCCAAAGGCAGTGGCAAGCCAGATGCCAGTAGAGGTAGGGGTGTGGAGCAACTGATTTCCCATCACTCCCTGACAGCAGCAGTGGCAGCCAGAGAACCCATCCTCACCCCATACTTGGTAGGCATGTCTCAGGGTTGTCACCCAATGGCAGAAGATTACCTCTCTTTTCCAATTCTCAGCTCCCCAGGCCTAGCAGATGGGAAGGTGCTTTGTTTGTAAAAGGGCAAAATGAGGAACGCAAAATGAGGAACGCCTTGGTGATGGAACGCTTCTCTAACTTGACTATGACAGCAGATCCACAAACCATAGGTTGATAAAATTGCATAAGATTCAATACACACACATGTAAAATTGGAGAAATCTAACTAAGATCAGGGGATTGTGTCAGTGTGAATATTCTGGTAGTGAGACTGGCTACTGTGAATGATGGCGCAAAGATGAATATCTGTTTACAAGTTTTTGTGTGAACATGTTTTCAATTTTCTTGTATATTTACCTAGGAGAGGAATTATTGGATGTAAGATAACTCTAAATTTCTGTGCAATTACCAAACTGTTTTCCAAAGCAAATGCACCATTTTACTTACCCACCAAAAATATATGAAGATTCCAGTGTCCTTACATGGACATGGGTGTGTTCCTTGCCAGCACTTGTTTTCATCCTTCTTCTTGATCATAACCACCCTAATGGAAATCAAGTGTGGTTTTATTTTAGATTTACATTTTATTTTTTTTTTAAGATTTTATTTATTTATTTATCCATGAGAGAGAGAGAGAGAGAGAGAGAGGCAGAGACACAGGCAGAGGGAGAAGCAGGCTCCTTGCAGAGAGCCTGACATGGGACTCAATCCCTGGTCTCCAGGATCAGGCCCTGGGCTGAAGGTGGCGCTAAACCACTGAGCCACCCAGGCTGCCCAGATATACATTTTCTTAATGTCTAATGATGTTGAACATTTTTCCATGTGGTTACTAGACATTTGTAAATCTTCTTTAGATAAATATTTATTCAAACACTTTGCTCAATTTTTTATTTCATTTTCTTTTTTCATTTTATTTGAAGAGTTCTGAATATTATTGTTACATGACACATATGATTTACAAATATTTTCTCCTGTTCTGTGGTGTGTCTTCTTTACTTTCTTGACAATGCACTTTGAAGTAAAGACTTTTTAAATTTTGGTTAAGTTCAATTTATCTATCTTTTTATTTGGTTGCTTGTGATTTGGTATCATGTCTAAGAAATCATTGCCTAATCTAAAGTTACAAAGATTCAGGCTTATGTTTTCTTCTAAGAATTTGTAATTTTAAATGCTCTTACATTTAGATATTTGAACCATTTTTACTTAATTGTGGTCTTAATTCCAGACAAATATGGCCTGAACTAGAATTCCAACCGCATTTTTTTCACAGATGGATATCTATCTGTTGTCCCAGCACCACTTTTTCCCAAAGATTATTCTTTTCCACATTGATGTCTTGAGCCTTGTTGAAAATCATTGACCATAAATCTAAAAATTCTTCCTTGACTCTGAATTTTCTTCCACTGTTTTATATATCATTATGCTAGTACCATGCAGTCCTTTTTTTCTCTCTCTCTTTTTAAAAGTTTTTATTTTAATTGCAGTTGGAGAATGACATAGACTACAGTATTAAATTAGTTTTAGGTGAATGCCATGTAGTTTTGATCACTGCAGTTTGCTATAAGTTTTGAAATCAAGAAGTGTAAGTCTTCTAGCATTGATCTTCTCTTTCAAGACAAATTTGGCTATTCTGGATCCCTTGAATTATCACATGAATTTTGGGATCAGCTTGTCAATTTCTGCAGAAATGCTATCTGGAATTTTGATAGGGATTGCACTGAATATGCAGATCAACCTGGGCAGTGTTACCATTCTACTAATGTCAAGCTTTTCAATGCATGAGTAAGGGATGTTTTAGGTCTTCTTTAATTTTTTTCAGTGGTGTTTTGTAGTTTTCAGTATGTGAATCTTTTACTTTTTTTGTTAAATTTATTCCTAAGTATTCTTTTTGATGCAATTATGAATGAAATGTTTTCTCAATTTCATTTTCAGATTTTTAAATTTAATATATATATAATTGATTTTTGTAAGTTTATCTTAACTAATTTATTAATTCTATCTTTTTGTGAATTCTTCAGGATACTCTATACATAAAATCATGCCATCTGCAAATAGAGATAATTTTAATTCTTCCTTTCCAATATGGAGATTTTCCATTTCTTTTGCTTGCCTAATTGTTCTGACTAGAATGTTCAGTAAAATGCTAAATAGAAATAATAAAAACCGACATTGTTTTGTGCCCAAATTTGGGGGAAAGCCTTCTGTTTTCATCCTTATATATGATCATTGCTGTGGGCTTTAAATGGATTATGTTTTATCAAGTTACGGAAGTTCCCTTCTATTCCTAGGTTGTTGAGTTTTCTTTTCTCAGGAAGGTATCTATCTGTGGTATTTCTGAATACTAGATGTAAATTTAAAAGTACTTTAAAATAAAAGGATTAAAAGGAAAAAAAAAAGACAAATGAAGGCTGAATTGGCCTTTACTGACTCTTGTTCTAGAAGCCTATTGCTTTATTAGTAAGCCCCATTACTTTAGCTTCCACTTTTATATCTCTGAGCCACCTCAAATACCTTTTATTTCATAAATTTAATGAGTTGTATGAGGTAAGGTAATCAAGATTAAACAATTGCAGTGTGATTTCTTTGCACCATATACGAAAAAAAATTTCCTTCAAAAGAACTTACGTTTCCATTGGAAAATGGACATGAGGAAAATGCAAATTACCACCATCACTGGACATGAGGAAAATGCAAATTATTACCATCATAAGGTATTGCCACATATTTCCCAGGATAAATATAAAAAATGTGAATGTGGATAAGGGGCATGCTTTATTTGAATGAATGTAAAATTGTACAATGTTACTGAAAAAATGTTTAATAATTTTGACATATTAAATACATTCTAATATACATCCTACCACTTCCATTCCTAGATACTTGCTCAAGAAAAATGAATCAGCATGTCCACTAAAAGGCCTTACAGGAATTCCCATAATAACCAAAACTGGCAAAAAACTTAAATGCCTTTCAATAGGAAAATGGATAAACAAATTTTAATGTATTCATACAATGGAATATTGTACAACAATAAAAAAGAACAACTTACTTTTTTGTATGAGTATGATATATATGTGTGGCATAAACATTGTGTGTGTGTGTATATATATATATATATATATACATGACAATATATCTGTATACATATATATTTGACATATATAATGACATGGGTGAATCTTAAAAATATTACGTTAACTGAAAGAAGTAAGACATAAGTAGTACACAATATATGCCTTTACTTATAAAAAAATTCAAGAAGTAAAAACTGTAAGTGGCTATCATTGAAGAGACTGATATTGACAAACAAAAGATAGAAGAGAATCTTCATTGTTATGAAAATGTGCTGAATCTGGGTGATATTAAGGGCCATGTGCTTATGTACAACATTATCAAGCTTTATTCTTAATACACTTTCTTCATTTTACTGAATGTAAATTGTGCCCCAACAAAAGATGGCATAAAGAAGCAGAAGTGGCAGGAAAATTATTAAAAGGCTGTCACTGTGACAAAATAACATATGGAAAATATTTGGTTCTTTATTTATTTTCTAGAAAAAGGACATGTCTTATATTGAAATTTGCATAATTAGTGCATTCATTAATTAATTTAACAAATATTTATTTGGCACCTACCTAGATGCCAGGTAAGTAAGTTCTTATTACCAATGCAAGCGAGGAATCATACTTTTGAAAATTTTCCAGTACTTAAGGATTTTTGTACTAAGTCATTCTAATATTGTTGTACAATGTATCCTTTTTCTTATTTTTAATACTTGAGTAAATAATTTCATTAAATTTTCTTGACACATAGTCCTGATTTAAGGACTATAGATCTTGAGGTTTTGATACCCATCCTATTATTATGTAGTTTTATAAATAACTAATATATATAAATAAAATATTTATTTAATATATATTATTTTATATATAATATAAAATATTTATATAAAGTATAAATACTTTGTCATTTCTCCTCTTTTTCTTCCAATTGTTCCACTTCTCAACTTCTAGTCAGTATTCCTCTCTTTCTGGTCCAATGTCAGGGATTTTTCCATTTCTATCTCACAATCTTCATGACTCTGTATATTCTTGGACTTCTCATATTTGCTATTTCACAGAAACTAGACACACACAGAGAAATGTAAATTACAAAAGCATAGAGAAATGTAGGGTCACAATTTAAGTTGTTTATAACACTTTTATATTATCAGTAAAATTTTAAAAATAACCCTGCTTAAAAATACAGAATCTATTTAGCAATAAATGATGGATAGAACCATCTTTTGCTTTTGGTCTTAAGTACTTTTTCCTTGGTACTTTTTCTTTAAGTACTTCTTTCCGTGTTTTACTTGATTGATCTGTATATAGTTCAGACCATAAGACAGAATATATGATTCATCTCTAGTCTGAAGCCCCATTTGAATGGCACTTTATTTACATTAGCATTCCTAATTACTTAATGACCAATCAGATATGGTTCATTGCTAGTAAGTGTAGAAACATGTTGTCTGAAGGATGTAGTTTAATTAGTATACTCCTAAAAACATGTCCCTCGTGACCATTGGATGTAATCATTATTTTATGTATTTAACTGTGAAATTCATATTTACTCAGCAGGATAGAGAACAGATTTTACTTCTCAAAGCTGGTTAATAGAGCATAGTTAGATTTTTAAAGGAGCCTGCAAAATCTTAACAAAAGCAGATTCTTTTAAAAAAAAAACCCTCATCATGCTAATAAAACAAGTATTATTCATAAATACTAATATCATGTCCATAAAACAGGAAAGGAGGAATAAATCTATAAAAAAGCTTATTGTAATTCCACCCTTAATAACATAGGTTTAGGAGGTTCACAGTCTTTTCCAAACCACTGAGTTTATTTAGATATTTCTACTCTTCATTAATAATTTTGAAAATGACCTCATTTCAAAGGTAATTTGTGTCTTTCCTCCTATTGCTTATTCATTAAACAACAACCAAATTAGATATATTTTGTATCTAGAAAGCGCAATGAACAAAACCTGAACTTAGAGCCTTGGGGGAGATCATTGATTCTCCTTCCAAATAGAGCTTTCCAAACAGTTCGATCATCCATAAATTGTCATTTGACTTGACATATGAGAAGCACCGTATTTCTTAACATGAGGGGTGTCACTTGTAATAATTTACATATACATTCAATAAGATTAGTTTGCAAGGATTTCAAATAACCAGTAACAGATTACACTGTGAGCATTAACCATCATGTAGTACTCTAGCATGCCTCCATGAGCTCACCGTCATTCCCTGTCCATGGTTCTGATTAAACTGTGACTCCTGCTGATGTCTTGGGGCTCCTTCATTTGCTTCATATTTAGAATTTGTCAATAACTCAGCAATTGATCTTGCCATTTTCACTCTTATTTTCCGGAAGATGTTTTCTTGCTCAGTTCCTTCATACACTGCGTTGGGAGCATATAGGCAACATCCTCACAGCTGTCTCCCATTTGAGGTACTAATAGCAGCAATAATAATAGTAACTTGATATTGGCAATGTTATTAAGTCAAGCATAATATTAGCAATATTATTTTAGGCCTTATTATGTGCCAAACATCTTCATAATCATTTTACATGCTGCAACTTATTTACTCCTCAGAGCTATCTACTCAATTAGGCATTATTATTCTTCTAGTCTTACAGATGAGGAAATAGAAATACTGAAGGCTTAATACCTCCCTGAACATCATTCACAAATAGTAACCATTCACATCAATATTTAATAAACCCCTTTAGAAGTTATAAATAGAATTTTTGTGATTTTGAGGGATTAAAGGTTGCTACTGCTATATTCGATCTTTTTAGTATCAGAAATATCTATGGTAAGAATTTCCAGGAAAAAAAAGAATTTTCAGGAAAAATATTGAAATACCGTTGACTCTTAGACAACACAGGTTTATAGTGCATCGGTCCACTTATACACAGATTTTTTATAAATACAGCATAGTCTTGTAAATGTATTGTCTTCCTTATAATCTTCTTAGTATCATTTTCTTATCTCTAGTTTATTGTGAGAATACCATATAACATACAAAGTAGATATTAATTGACTGTTTATATTATCTGTAAGGCTTTTGGTCAACAGTGGGTAAACAGTCAAAAGTTATATGCAGATTTTTCACTTTGTGGGGTTCAGCAACACTAATTCCCATGTTTTACAATGGTCAACTATATCTGTAAACCCTTCCTGGAGCCCTTCTTCCACAAATAAACAAGTTCATTTTTAGCTGTCTCTTTTTATCTCTATGACTTGAGGTTCATTGGTGGTTGGGTGGCAACTGTCTTTCCTGACAGGCTTTTTCTAAGTAAATGTCATGAAGGAGCCATTAGCTGGGGTTTAGATGTCATAAAGCCAAGTATCTGAGAGCCTTCTTCATTTTCTGAACTCTTACTTTGATTATAGTTATTAATGTATCTATTTCTTGCTGAAGATTTCCTAATTTCTTTTTTCAAGTCACACACAGATACAAAATAAAAGACTGGTATTTCCATAGATTTCAGAAAGTATTTTCTGCATTAAAACTATCAACTTCCTCTGATGATGAGCAAAGGCAGCTAAAGGTACTTTCAAATGCACTTTAAAACAGCTCTTTTAGGGCATCTAGGTGGCTCCATCGATTGAGCTTTCAACTCTTGGTTTGGGCTCAGGTTATGATCTCAGGGTCATGGGATCTAGCCCTTTGTCGGGTTCCTCACTCAGTGGGGAGTCTGCTTTAGATTCTCTGTCTTCATCTTCCTCTGCCCCTCCCCCTGTTTGTATTCTCCTTCTCTCAAAAAACAAAACAAAACAAAACAAAAGAGCAATAACAACAAAAAACACAGTTCTCTAAAACACTCGCCCCGATTTGGAGTCATACACACTTGGACTCAATTTTTAGCCACAGTAACTACTATAGGCTAGATTTGGGGCAGCATGTTAAACTATACTGGGTCTTGTTTTTTTCTTTGTGTTCTTGTCTTATCATTTTCTGTTATAAAAAAGTGATTAATAACACTTTATGTAAGGATTAAATAAGATTATATATATAAAGTAAATAAAGTTTTTAGCACTGAGTAGGTGCTCACAAATTGACAGCTACCATAAATGACACTTGGCATAGTAATCTGAGTGAAAAAAGAGAAAAAGAGAAGTTCTGTCATCATTTCAATGGAATTAAACCAACCAGTAACTGCAAGAGAAATCCAAGTCAAAAGATATTTAAACATCACATTGACTAAACACCTGTTCTGACTGGCAACAAAAGTAACTCATATGGAGAAATAACAGAATCAGTCTCTTCCACAAAGTTATTCTCAGAATTATACATTCTCTTAGCATGCTTAGGCTTCAGGCCTGTCTGATATCTATTTCTGACAGCACACACACACACACACACACACACACAAACACAAACACACACACAATTTTCTAATTAGACTTATGCTGACATATTCCTGTTTAATCCTCATATGCCTTTTACTTACAAATTTTTCCAGTGTTAGAGCCTAAATCACCTAGAGGATGTATTTTTAAATGTAGAGTCCTAGGTCACACCATGAAAATTCCAATTTGGTCAGTCTAGGGTGAGCCTCAGGACTCTACATTTTAACGAGCTCTTCTGGTGTTTCTAATTCAGTAGGAGTCCAGACACACTTTGAGGGAACAGGCCCTAGAGTGCCAGGACTTTGTTTGAATTTATCACATGAGACACTTAGGAGAACACACAGAATTACTTCAAACCTGCAATAAGTAGACAACTTAATCTAGTTTCAATATCTTCATTATGTGGAGAAGGACTACAAGGCCCAAGGAGATGCAGTGATACAATCATTAAAATAATAGCTAATATTTGTAGTGTGTAATCAAACACCATGATAAGTACCCTGCCCTTTTTATCTTATTAACTCTTTAATAATCTTATTATTCTCCGGATTGTATAGATGACAGAGCCAAAAGTGAAAGAGTACACACACACACACACACACACACACACACACAGACTATATGATATATCATTTGTTCCGTGTCACAAAACTAATGAGTTGGGACTCAAAACACTGAACATCAGACTCCATAGTAAAAAAAAAAAGCAACAACAACAGCAACAATAACAAACATTTACCAAGTGCTTACTATGTACCAGATACTTTTCAAAATACGTATATTAGTTATTTACTTGTCACGACAAAGGTGGGGATATTATCATCCCCATTTTGTGGAAGCAGAAATTGAGGCTAAGAGAGAGTAAGTAACTTGCTCCAAATCATACAGGACAGGGGAGCTGAGATATGGACTCCTGCATTTGACCTCAAAGCCTGTGCTCTTAGCTCTTACAACAAGGAATTTGAAGTTACCTGGCTCTCACACCAACCTTCTCTTCATTGCCATAGATCACTGAACATAAAGAGTAGCTCCCTACCAGGACCCACCAAGAAATGCATTATATCATTGTTATATGAACATGTACACATATGTATCATTTAATATTCCTAATTGCATGCAACAGAAACTGATTGGAACAAACTGAAGCTGAATAGTAGTTTACTGGCTATAGAGAAAAAGACATGAAAAACACCTACTAATATACTAGACCGGAAAGGCAAGAGGAGCCTCCTCAGTCAAGGACATGCAGCAGGAATAGCCTGCTTCTGATGCTGCCACTGGTCACATATCTTTTGCTGCAGAATATATCCAAGCCACTGGATGTTGCCACAGTAAATTAATGCTAAACCCAAGATTTATTCCTAAGCACAAATACATACATGGCCAAGGATCAGTTGACTGACTGCATTTACCTTCCAAGGTGTGGGGAATATTGCTGGCCCTACCTCCCAACATGGAATATTCTTCCAATCAGAATGGTGACTGGAATTCGGGCAGCCAAAGAGAACAAACTTCCAGCAGCAATATACATAAACAAACGTCCAGTTAGAAATATCCAATATGGTGCTCTCTGACATAAAGTGACATAATCAGAGAATCCCTTTCAGGTTAGCAGACAAGCATTAATCCCATTTTGAATGAATTAGAATTAAATTCAATAGCAACATGATGTTAATAAAAATTTAAAAGTTGAGACAATTGCCAGTCATAACAAAAGATAAATTGCAGTATTGAGGCAAGAGTCAAAATTTAGATGATTTGACATTGTATTTATGGATTTAGATTAAATGTGTAAGTAGGTCACTATAGTTAAAGCAATAATTTAAACTTTTTCGAAGCTTTGTATGGAAGAAGACAGATAGAAAAGTATTGTGCTGAACCCAGACTATTCTGGGTCTTTTTGATGCCTCACATGGGGTCTTAAGAATGAATAACCAAGATATTAGAAAATATTCTGATGTTGAATTATTGTTTGATTTTCTTTTGAGGGACAAAGGAACAGAGCATAGCTCTGTAGGTGAGAGCAGAGTTTTCCTTGAAGCAAATCAAATTTCCCTTGTCAGTCATTCTAGGAGGCCATAGGGAGGAGGGCTCTTGACTTCAGGGAGGGAAGATCTTTTATCTGTTAGGCTTGGGGTAATTGGCCCAGAAACCATAGGATAGAGTCATCCATACTTATTTTTGAACAGCTTTATTGCAGTATAACTGATGTGAAATTAATTAGATCTATTTAAAGTGTACAGTTTGATGAGTTTTGACATAGGTATGTATGCACTTACAAAAACATCATTACAATAGGGATAATGAACATACCCCTCATTTTTACAAATTTCCTTGTGACCTTTGTAATCTATCCTTCTGTCCCATCACCTACCCCTGGGCCCAGGCAACCACTCATGTGCTTTCTGTCCACTTGCAGTACATTTTTGTTCATTTTATACAAATTGAATTGTACAATACATCTGGCTTCTTTCTTTTAGCATCAATTATGAAATTCAACTGTTTTCATGTGTGTCTCAATTAAACATATTTAATTCCTTTTTATTGCTGAGGAATATTCCATTTTATGGATATACCACAATTTGTTTTTCCATTTATCTGGTTATGGACATTTTGGTTGTTTCCATTTTTGGGCTGTTATGAGTAAAGCTGCTCTGAATATTTCTGTACAATATTTTGTGTGGACATACACTTTTATCAGAAGCAATGTAGCTGTTGCATATGGAAGGTTTAAGTTAACCATATTAGGAAACAATGAAACTATTTTCCAAAGTGGCAGTACCATGTAGGAAGCTTTCCATATCCTTTCCCACATTTGGTAAGGCCAGTCTATGGTACATTTGTCATAACTAAGGAATCTGTAACAGCACATTGTTACTCACTAACCAGTTTCTTTAGAGTTTGCTTGTTTGTTTGTTTGTTCTTAATGTTGTTTTCTTTCTTTCAAGATCCCATTAACGGTACCACATTATGCTTAGGCATCCTATCTCATTGGTTTCCTCTGGTCTAAGACAGCTTCTCAGAGAATTGGTCATGATTTGATAGAATGACCCTTAGTTTGGATTTGTCTGATGTGTTTTTTATGGTCCACCTAGGTTATGGGTTTGGGGAAGGAAGAGCAGAGATCAAGTGCCATTCTCAACCCATCATATCAAAAGTGCATATTATCAGCCTGACATATCCTGGTGATATAAACTTTAATCTGGATCCAACAAACCTAGATGAGGTAGTATTTGCTAGGTTTATCTACTGTGAAGTCCTGTCCTTCCCTTCTATACCATACTCTAAGTGCAGTGCACAGTCCAGACAAGACACTAAATGCAAAACACAAGGGCTTGAGAGTTATGCTCCACCTCCTTAAGGGGGGAATATCTATGTAAATTATTTGCACAGAAATTAGTCTTTCTCTCCATTCTTTTGGACATGGCTCATCTCTTTTACTTGTTCGATTTTTAGTCATTTCATTAAATTCTGGAACTCTGCTATTTAGAGAGACCTTTAGAGTGTCCTTGGTCTCTCCCTTTCTGCACTATAGCCTATAAATTCTCACCAGTCTAGGGCAACTGTAGGGCTTATTTTATTACTTCACCTTTCTCTCAAGGACCACTGCCCTAACCTGTCTGGTGTCCAATGTGTGCAAATACTTGTTTCAATCTAATGTTCAAAGAGAGAGTGTTAGGTGAATCCCTGCTATATGCCATAGTCAGAAGGGTAAGTCTCTAGAACGACCTATGAAAGAATGAGCTTCCATTTCCTATGTTCAGACAGCTGTCAAGAAAGGCAGGAGGAATTCTGAAATGAGAGCCTGTGGGAAACCTGAAACTGGGTTATTAGTATTTGTGTAGCTTTACCTCTATTACATTTGGAGATTTATGAAGATCTTTATAAGTTAAAACCAAGGATCTACAAACTCTGTTGAGGGGAGAAGAACCATCCCACTGAAACATCCCAAGAAAGTGCTATCCCTAATCCTGAGGCAAGATTCCACAGTGGTGACAATTGGGAACAGTTTAGTCCACTGGAAGAAGTAAGCACAAAGTGTCTGCAATAGCAAAGCTAAAGGATTGTGTTAGTATAATCTTCATGTCACGTTAGTATAATCTTCACATCCATAGAACTGAACAACCACTCAATGAACAGAACTGGAGTGAAGTTTGCAACAAGAAAAAATGTTGTCATCATCAAGTGCCACCTTCAAATTGTCCGATTCCAGGCTTCTTGGGAAACTTTATCAATGTGAAACAATTGTTTTCAAAAGGCAATTCCTTCAAGAGAATGGGAAGGAAATATGAATGATCCAAACATCCTTGCTTCAGCATTGGTATTACATTAATGCAATAAAGTAGGTGTTGATAAAATGTTTGATATATATCCTCTTTTAATTAGAAAGGCAACCAGGAGGACATTGAAAGATGTTGAAGAAGTATCAAATATTTGAATAAAGGGAAATAGGCATTAATATAAACAAAGTAATTCTTTATATGTCCTTTAAGAAATCAGTGGATATTGTCTAAAATGCATAATGAAATTATGATAACATGTGCCAATAGGAATAATAAACACAACTACAAAGATAAATAAACATGAAGCCAACAGAGAATCATCTGTGTCCTTGGTGACTAGAGTAGAGCTCCTACAAGGCCATATCAAATTTTTTTCCTATAATCTTACTAGGTTATCTTGTTGCTTAAAAAAGAAAGAAAGAAAGAAGAAAGAAAGAAAGAAAGAAAGAAAGAAAGAAAGAAAGAAAGAAAGAGAAAGGAAGGAAGGAAGGAAGGAAGGAAGGAAGGAAGGAAGGAAGGGAAAGAAAAAAAGAAAAAGAAAGAAAGAAGAAAGAAGAAAGAAAGAAAGAAGAAAGAAAGAAAGAAAGAAAGAAAGAAAGAAAGAAAGAAAGAAAGAAAGAAAGAAGCTGGTGCATTAAGGACTGCATCTTAATGATTTTTTAAAAGATTTTATTTATTTATTCATGAGAGATACACAGAGAGAGGTAGAGACACTGGCAGAGGGAGAAGCAGGTTACCTGTGGGGAGCCTAATGTGGGACTCGATCCCATGACCCCTAATCTCAGGATCACACCCTGAGCTAAAGACAGATGCTCAACCACTAAGTCACCCAGGTATTTCTATTTATGATGATCTTTATGTGGAATATTCCATGCTTCAATATTTGCCTTAATGACCAAAATACATAGAAAGAAAATTTTTAAAATTTTACCTAAAACAATCTTTGGGTCTATAAAATCTCTGTGCTGAATTTGAAATTATTACCAAAAAATATGTAAATAGAAACTGAGAATCCTAATTTCAATGTTTAAGAGACATTGAGGGAGCACAGCGGATTCATAATCTATTCTATCCATATTCTTATTTCTTCGTGACCTTGCAAGCAGGCAAATTCCCAGAGCCACTGTGGCGTCTTGTACATATTTTAAATTCAAACCACCTGTTCAAAAGGAACCAAACAATTCATTGGGCAGCCAAATAAGGATAGAATACTTAAAACTGATTTGAGGAAAGCAAGGTTATGAAGAACAATGTCACCAAAAGAAAAAGCCACAGAATCTGGTTTAAATCCAGGGACCAAAGGAAAGTAGTTCCTTATGAACAGGAAAATAACAAAGAAAAATAGCAAAGACAAAGCAGGGTAAAGGCATAAACATTAATATTTCATGTAAATGCACAGTTGCTAAAATTTTGTGTCCCCAAATGAAAGTTTAATGAGTTATAGGTTCAGTGATATAGCTTGGTATCATATTATGTAGACTATCCCTGAATAGAATACATTTATCTAGCATAGATACATTATCACAAATTTTGGATTTGCTGGCTTTTATAATTTAAAAGAAATATCAATTATAAAAATGAGGCCAAATTTATGGGGTGCCTGGGTGGCTCAGTCTGTTAAGCATCCGACTCTTAGTTTTGGCTCAGGTCACAGTCTCAGGGTTGTGGGATTCAGCTCCAAGTCCAGCTTTGCACTCAGTGTGGAGTCTTTTTGAGGTTCTTTCCTCCATCCTCCCCTGCCACCTCTGCTCTTCTCCTCCTGTTGTCTGTCTGTCTCTCTCAAAAAAAAAAAAAAATCTTAAAAAAAAGAACAAATTTCAAAGAATTTAGCAAATACAAGTGAATGTAATAGCAGGAGGAGTCTGGATATTAAAGAAAGAGAATTGAAAAAAAGGCAAGAGAGAAAGATAAAATTGGTGTAAAATAATACTCTTGCTTTTATGTGGGATATTTAATTGGTAGAAATCAAACTGCCCATGATAAGAGCAAGTGATTTGGATAATACAAAATAAAAATAGAGGAACAAAGATACTGAAATCTCAGGTGTGATCAACGGAGAAAGAAAAATGTTAGACAAGCAAAATAGAGATATAATGGAAATATAATGGAAAATATGATATTATAGCATGCATGAAAATGAAAAAAAATATGCATTGATTTCAAAACTGTTAGAAGAATCAATCCAGTCACCAGAGGAGGAGAGAATAAAAGGACACAGATAAATAAGTGAAAAAATTAAATAAGACAAGTGCATATTTGGGATAGACTTGCAGGGTGAGCCCCATTATTTTCTTTATTTAAATGGAAGATAATTTATATTTCTTATCTATCTGTCATCTATTTCACTGGAAATACAACATCTACTTGATATATTGGGA
This sequence comes from Nyctereutes procyonoides, assembly GCF_905146905.1. NCBI lineage: Eukaryota > Metazoa > Chordata > Mammalia > Carnivora > Canidae > Nyctereutes > Nyctereutes procyonoides. The sequence continues at coordinate 40,597,175 of NW_026575049.1, read as the reverse complement.
TCCATTCCCTTTTATATTTATTGAAATATATCCTATGCTAAAAAAATAGGAAGCTGTGTTTATTCAATGTGATATAAAACAATACATACCCACAATTTTCAAGTTGAAGAAACCAAGTATCAATTGATGAAATTAGAAAAATATTTGCTTAGTCTATAAATAATGACACAGTGAATATCAGGTGCAGTAGAGAAACATTGGTATAAAATATAATTATCTGAGTGTTGACATAATTCACCTGAATTTGTTGTCTAATGTCTCCTGGCATGCTAAAAGCATTTAGGAACAGAGAATATAAAGCAAGCAAAATTACATTTTACATTGACAAATAAATGAATAAAACAAACCAATGTTAGGAAGACCTTTGACTCTTGTGTTACTTTGTGGGGAGGGGGGAAAGGTCCCTGTAAGTGTAATCCGATTTTTCAAAAGAAATAACATTATGAATGAAGATTACCTTGATTACGGGCACCATGCCCAGCTTTATTTAACCCTGGGCACATTATAAAATGTATGAAAAAATTTTAGACTCCTGGCTCTAATTGAACCAAAAATATGTTTTAGACTAGATTTTGAAAGTAACTAACATCATTAAATAGAATAGTATTAACTTAACAGTGGGAGATCACAGAGTAAAATTTCATTTATTGCTCTGTAGTTTTAAATGCAGATGGGCCCTTTGGAACCCATGATTTGCAAGAATTAAATGATTCCTGAAAAGGGTTCTGGATGGGCCATGAAGAATAAGTGCCTGGAGGATATGAAGTAGGAGCAAGAGACACCCATGAGTGAAGAGCATCACTAGGGAGTTGTCCCAGGAGGTGCTGGCAGTCTGCCTGAATGTCACTCACAGCCGAGCTGAGGGGTATGGGACTGAGGTAGTAGAGCCATCAGGAACCCACTGGCCAAACGTCGCGGGTTTTCATCTGTATAAACATCATTGAGATAAGCAGACAGAGGAATAAAATAACTGATTTTTAATGAGCTCAAACTATGAGGCAGAGATTACGAAAAATGCAACACACATTGCATCACTTATTTTTTGTGTGTGTTGGACAATGATATCCTCATCTCTTTACAGATGTAAAGCCCTAATCTAGAGGATGGAAATAACTTGCCTAAAGACACAGCCCCGGTATGCCTAAGAGTCCAGATCCAAACTAGAGCTGGAGTTCTTTAATGCAGCACTCACGGATTTATTTGTATGCATGAAACATTATTTTATGCTTCAGGAGAGACAATTTTTCCTGAAGATTTTACCTTTGTTCATGTGCTTTTCTTTGTGAAGAATGTCCTTTCTGTGTGGATTCATCTGAGCCATTCCTGTGAACCCCCAAAACATGTGCAGTTGTTATCTCTTTCTCAGTTTTTCCTATTTTACTGTGAAATTTCTTCCTGCCTTGTCTTCTCGGTATTGTTGTAAATGCACTCAAACATAACACTCACCATTTTTACATAATCTTTTCCTTTCAATCTCCCCTTGCCAAATTCTGAGCTTCTAGAAGAGATGATTTCTGGTTTTGTTTTGTTTTCTAAGTTTATTATCTCTTAGAGAGAGAGAGAGAGAGAGAGAGAGAGAGGGAGAGGCATGTGCACACAAACAGGGGAGGGGCAAAGGGAGAGGGAAGGAGAATCCTCAAGCAGGCTCCTTGCTCAGCATGGAGCCTGACAAGGGGCTCAATCTGACCTTAAGATCCTGAGATCATGGCCTGGGCATGGGTGAATCATTGACTGAGCCACCCAGGCACCCCTAGAAGAGATGATTTCTGGCACACTCATGCCATGTTAGCTCCTAACAATGATTAGCAGAGAGAAAGCACCAAATACATCATTTTTATTGATTGAATAAATAATTATTGGAGAAATTGGTAGCAAACATAAATAATGTAGTGAAGTGTGGGCATGTTTTCTTTTTTTTTTTTTTTTTTTGGTGTTTTGTTTTTTTCTTTTGTTTTGTTCTTTTTTTTTTTCTCACAATGCTGTAAAATGATGCTGGTTCTATTTGCTGTCAGAATCACCAAGTGAAGGGAACTTGTGGCCCTAGAATTTAGAATCAAGGGAATGATAGAATTGAGGCAATCTTAATGTGCTTGTGTGTGTGTTTCATTCTTTTTTTTCTTCCTCCTGAGATGAGAGCAGGGTAATTACACAGGGCTTAGTGCTAAGAATATTTAAAAAGTTTAAAAGTTTGGCAGAATGGGAAGATTATTTTAAAATTCTCACCAACTTCCCAGTTGTGCGCCTGTTTTAGTCTAACTAGCTTTCACCCATACAGTCAAAATTACATAAAACAGAGCTGTTGAAGATGTGCTCTAACAATTTTTTTGCAATTTCTGAGCTATCTAAATGCTTCTTTCCAAAACACTTGTACTATTTTCTTGTTGATTCAGCACCGGATTGAAGTGTTTTTTTTTTTCTTTTTTCTTTTTTTTCCTAGCATCAACTTAAAAGCCTACTTTTTAATTGAGATTTATTTCTCATGCAACTGCGAAGATTTTTTTTTCATAGTGTGAAGGTCTGAACTTGACTTTCAATTCATTTACTTTAAAACCTTGAGATGTCTTCCATTTACATACCTATCTCTCTCAGTGATGAACTCTATAGATGACATTCACAAACTGTCAATTCCCTTTATCTTTGTTCTCTAGTAGAACAGCGATTCTAAGGAAAGAGTAGGTACAAATTGCTGCTGAAGGCTTTATCGATGAGGATCATTGTGTACAGCTGGTTAATTGTATTAGCGATGTAACCGTGTGTCACTACTTCTGTAGATTTGCACAACAGTTGAGTTTCCAGTGATAATGCAGGGGAGCCTTACATTTGCAAGTTCGTTCTCTCAGCTCCTTTGGAATTGGCTTTGTGGATTTTGACAACTGTTGCCCATCCATATTATCTCCTTCTGCTTTATGCATTGCCCTCCCCTCTCTTCTGAAAGAAATAATTTAGCTTGGTACATCGCAAAAAATAAGGACTGCATTTCCCAACTTCTTTCGTAAATAGGTATGGAGAAGTTGAGGGCTTCTGTTAGAAATACCTTGAGACGGCTCCTAAGAATCTTTAAAGAGAATGTCTGTGTCTGCCTTTTGCTCTTTTCTGGATCTTTTCTTTCATGTTGTTTGGAATGTGGGTACCTGCCAAACTGGAACGCGAAGCTAACTCCAGAAAGGGTGGTGTAACAAGGGCAGCTGGAGGGGATCTCAGATGCTGGTGGATAAGCAACCACCTCCAAGCACTTGCATGGGGAAAACATGAATGGTTTTGGTTCGCCTGCTTTGGGTTTTCTCTCAGAAACCCATTTGTAGCTCATAGGGTATCAGTTTGTTGCTTACTCTCAGCCCTCTTTCAATGAAAGTCATGCATTTCACAGCCTTAAAAGAACATAAATGAGCCCATCATCTTGCCCGCATAGTACAGCTCCCCTTAAAACATGATAACTGAGATACCAATAATTCAAATACCAACGCAGCTGTTTGTTGACCTTTTTTTTTTCTTTTTTATTCAAGATTTTGAATTTCATGACTGTGATTAGGCAAGAGTGGCCATCAATTGAAATCCATTTAGCAGGGGTGTAAATGGACTTCAGGGGCAGGAGTCCTACCCAGCCTACCCAGCCCATGGTCCGAAACAGGGAGTGTGCCTCCGGGTCCTTCTCAGTTCTCCTGCAGCCCTGTGAGAGGTTATTCAGCATTTCCTCTCTGCTTCTGTTCTGTGAAATATTCTCATTTTTGAGGCAAGCTAGTCTTTCACTACTTCTCCTCTTCCTCCCTCCCTCCTCCACCTCCCTCCTACCCCCTTTTTTCCTCCCCCACCTCCTCTTCCCCTTCCTTCTACTTCTTTTAATATATTGTCCCTTTGTGTTTCATAGGAGTTTTTCAAACTATTCATTCTTGGTGCTTTCTTGAACCAGAAATGGTTCTATCACTTTTTTAGTTTGGGGATTGTTAGCAACTTGCTCTATATGCCTGAGCCTATTACTTGATTTGTACTATAAATAGACCTCAAAGGGTTTTTGGAAGCTCAAAAGGAGATTTACAAATAGTACCTCCTTCAGGTATCTGATCTGCTCAAATGACAACTCTGCAACCTTCCCCAAACACCTTATTTATGATATATCCCTCTGCTCCACTGGGTTTCATTTGACTCCGTAGCTCTCACTGGCATCAAACATTGCATATTTCAGTGGTATATGGATTTTTAGTCTTGCTGACTTGTCTCCAGTACCTAGTGTCTGGCACATAGTAAACACTAAATAAACATTGATTGATGGAAGAAAGAATAGAATGCGTAAATTAAATATTTACATTCCACATTTTTCTATTTTGTCTATTACAAGTAATACTAATGTTAATATTTTTATACCTGTACCTTTGACTATGAGTATGATGTTACCTTAGGATAGACTTATAAAGATTTATAAATTCTCTTCTGTAGCTACATGCTGCCAGCTGATACTACTTCTTTTCAACCTAAAAAAATCTTTACTATTTATTTATTGAAGTTCTACTGTAGGTAAATTCTATCAAGTTCTACTTCTTTGAGAAATATTATCATCTCTTCTTATTATTTTTAAGGACTTTATTTATTTGAGAGAGAGACAGAGAGAGAGAGAGAGCATAGGCAGGGGTGTAAGGAGAGGGAGAAGCAGGTAGGGGCCAGATGCAGGGGCTCTATCTCAGGACCCTGGGATCATGACCTGAGCTGAAGGCAGGTGCTTAACTAACTGAGCCACCCAGGCACCTGTTTTTCTTTAAAGACTATTTTTCATAGGTACAGGATTCTGTGTTGACATTTTCTCCCCTGCACCCCCTTTGGGCTTGGTAAACATATGTTTCATTGTTTTGTCGCCTCCATTGTTTTTGTTGTGAGTTCAAACATTATTTTTATTGTTCTCATCTAAGTAATGCATCTTTTTTCCTCTGCTTTCAAGTAATACATTTAATATTTAAGAGGTTTTTTATTTTTTTTCTTAGAAATCATGAAGTTATTTAAGTGAACTCTTTTAATAAATTTGATAAAAAAATTGGTCCAAAATCTCCTCCCTGTTTTTTGGCCCCACCTTCATTTCTCTTCTTTTGGGACTTCAGTTTTCTTCACTTTTTCCAATTTGTGTTCTCTTTACTATTCATCCCAGGTATTCTGCTGCTCTACCTTCAACTTCACTTACTTGTTTTTCTTCAAATCTCTTTACAATTTCCCATCAGACCAAGCTTTTTCATGATATTTTGTTTTTCAGTTTTAAATTTCCCTTTGGTGCTTTTTGATATTTTCAGTTCCTATACTAATCCTTCTAACTGGTCCATTATTAAAATAATATTTTCATATAAACAGTTTCATATAAATATTTGTTTCTTTAAATTTCTGTCTCTGGGACATCTTTGCATCAGTTTTTGTTGGCTGCATATTTGTCAATTATGGCTTAAATTTATTTTCTTTTTCTTTGTCATATATATGTTTTAGTATTGGACATTTGGGATTACATATTGCAGAGTGATTGTGGAGATACTATAGAGAACATAAATGTTATCCTTTTTTTTAAGATTTTATTTATTTGAGAGAGAGAGTGTGTGCACGAGTGGAGGGAGGAGCAGGGGGAGAGGGAAAAGCTGACTCCACATTGAGCAGGGAGTCCCGCATGGGGCTTGTTCCTAGGACTCTGGAATCATGACCTTAGCCTCAGGTGATTGCTTAATTGACGGAGGCATTCAGGCACCCCTAGGTGGTATATTTTGTGAAGAATTTCAATTCTTGTTCTAATAGGGAAGAATTAGTTCATCACCTTGAACTCCCCCAACCTCCATTGTTATAGAAGGTATAATGAAAGACTGATACATTTACCAGTCCATTTAAAGTAGGAGGCATAAACTCCACACTCTCATAGGTAGACATCATCTGAAATCTATACTCTGTTCTTTTGATCTTCCAGTTGTTTCTCTTTTCTAACCCTTTTAGAATCCTCTCCTCCCACACATACAGATCACAGATCACCTAAGGAATTGTGGAGAGGGGATTTAAAGCAGATTTTGAGTCCTCCACAAACATTATGCTGTGAATTACCTATTTTCTGCCTTCTTAATTTTTTACAGTTCTGGTAAATCCCACACTCTGACACCTTAAGCTGAAAAGGCCTCTGATTTCTATTAGAGTTCCAACTGACCTGCACCATGAATACCAAGAGCCTTGATGGAAAAGCTGTAGAAATGTGGATCATACCCAACTTACTTTTTTCTTCTTTTAATGGTTGAATTCCCTTCAATTTTGGTATTTTTTTCCTTTTCTTTCATTTCTTCAAATAGTAAGTTTTTGTAACTTGTCTGAAGTTTATAATTGACATCTGTTCCCAGATGCTGTGAACAATATTGTTTATTGTAGCATCTGGTACATAATAATAACTAACTAAATGGTGGCGCCTCTCTTAAGAAAATATAATTATAATGCTATTTAATTAGTAATTGAGAAGATAATTTCCATGATGATAATAATTATGCAAAAGAGGCCTCTAGTCCAACACAGACTACTTTCTCATGACTTAAACTGGAATTCTTGCTTGCTTTTTGGCAAATTAATGAGAATATCACAGGTAAAAATATTGTATTTTATACTCTACTTAAATAAAACATTTTATAGGGATTGTGTACTCATTTTTAGGAGGCATCTTACTTTTAGGATAAAATAGATTAAATCATACATAAATACATGACTTTTCCTGAATTTTTACCTAATAATTTCTAGTTACTTCAAATATGGTTAATTCTGTGAAGAGATGATCTGTCTAGAAACTATTCCTCTGATTATGATGAAAATAAAGGCAAAATTTTAATAATAATGTGAACAAGCTATAATAGTGAATTTCTCAGCATCATCTTTTCTTCCCTTCTTTGTCTTCCACAGATATTTTAGCAGTAATGGTCTCTACAGCAAATTGATTGGCATATCAACGAGGTCTGGCAATGGGATAAAGGCAAGTATGCAGTGTTTTCTATTTTTTCTTTTCTTCTTCTATCTCTAAATGCAGATGGAATTACTGGAGCATAATCTTGACTGTGAGAGCACATTTTTAGTATTATGGTGTAGAAAGCTAAAAGGATCCCATGAACATGAGGACTTCATCACTAGAGCCACCATACTAACTCTGCATGACCTACTTCTGAATTTTACCATAAGAAAGACATAGATTCCTATTTTGTTTAAGCCACTATTATTTTTTGTCTCTTTTGTTAGGAGTTATATCCAATCCTGACTGAAGCACATTTACCCCCCAAAAGTATGCCTGGGACAACTTTGTCTCTTCACTGGCATTCTCTGCTCTTACCTGCAAGGTATTTTAGAATCAGAGTGTTCCTCCAACACAGTTGCATTATATTACTATATTGGGGTATTATGAAATTCCAACGCAAGAGGCAGTAATATCAGCTTTGACAAACAACTGAACCATAAGATAGGTTCGATGAATGTAACCAATTTTGCTAATGCTGAGCACACTTAAAACTGTATCCTTAGAATATTTGTCTTCCTCATTAGTTCACCCAACAAATAGTATTGTACATTGTAGCATCAGATACAGTAATAGCTCAATAACTGGTAGTACATCTATTATAAATATAATTATTGCATTTATTTAATTAGTATTCAAGATGGTAATCTCAATGGTGATAATCAATACAGAACAGGGATAGGTCAGCATTTGAGGAAGAAACCTCACAGCTGAATATTCCTTAAGTTAAATCAAAAGAAGAAAGTGATACTTTTTTTCTTTTCTTATCCACTTACGTTTCCACAGACAAGGTACCCATGTTTGTGATTTCACAATCTTTCAAAAAAGAATACTTGTATTATTGTCATACAACCAAGAAAGACGGAAAACATTCAATGCTTTAAGTGATTTTCATCCTGGTGTGATGATGACTGAAAATGATGGTTCATTAGTTAACATCTAAAGTGCTTTTCTATAGTATCTATGTTAATAATAGGGTAGGAGTTCATCATGATTATTGGTACAAAAATTGTAAATTAATTAATAATTATAGACTACTCACAGCAATATGTTTGATAAGAGTCCTACCATTCTTATTGCTTGCATAATCTTTCTAACAATTTTAATCACACTAGATTTTTATTGTTTTTATTTAAATAGATGCAATACATTATGCTGTAATGACTTTCAGGAATTATATTGTAGTTTAGTAATGTTTCTGAAATTATTCACAGTTTCAGCTCATTTATATGTTGGTTGGCTTACTGTGAAATAGTGCCAAGTCACAAAATACACACACCCATGTATACTTGCACACACACCATGTGGTGAACAGAAAACCTGACTCCATCATAGTAATCAGGCCCATGGAAATAATTAAGAATGTCATATGATATATGATAAAGCTGGATGTGAATATTAGCTCATTGAACTTCTCAGAACCTCAGTTACCTTATTTACAAGTATAATTGATAGTAATCCTTATAGGATAGAGGTTTTTGTGCCTGGAATACAGTAAGCCTTTTGTAAATATTATGTTATTATCTATAAAATTATCGACAATGTAGACATGCTTAGTAATTCATTTCAGAATATTACTTTAAACATTGCACAGAGAAGCACTTTAAAAAATATCTGATAAAGAAGCCCATAGCCTAAAAATTACTTCCTGTTATTTATTTATTTATTTATTTATTTATTTATTTATTTATTTATTATCTTTTAATATTTCAAGTTTTTATTTAAATTCTAGTTAGTTAACATACAGTTTTATATTAGTTTCAGGAGTAGAATTTGGTGATTCATCACTTACATATAACAGTGCTCTTCACAACAAGTATCCTCCTTAATCCTCAACTTCCATTTAGCCCATCCTGTCACCTACCTCCCCTCCATTAACCCTGTTTGATTTATTTATTTATTTATTTATTTATTTATTTATTTATTTATTATTTTATTTATTTATTTGAGAGAGAAAGAGCACAAGTGGGGCATTGCTGGGGGGTGGGGGTGGCAGCCGGAGAGGGAGAAGGAGACTTCTGTCCAAGCAGGGAGCCCAATGCAACTTGGGGCTACATCCGAGGACCCGAGAAGGCAGACACTTAATTGACTGAGCATCCTGACACCCCTCTATTATTATTTAAAAGCTAGGGTAATTTTACCACATTCTTGAAGGTTTTCCTAGATTTGTCAGATCACATTTTCTTTATCTAATCTTTGAATTTTATGTCATTTTTTGACTATGCCATATAATTTATCATCCCGTTACTTATCTCTATAATAAATAAATTTTGTGTATTTTTTTCTATCCCTAAGTGGATTTCAACGTCTTTACAGATTAGCAGTGTCTTCATTATTGTAAGCTATTAGCTTCATAATGGGGCTGGACAGGTGAAAGATCCTGAAACATTGATTAGTAAAGAACAAATATTTCTCTGAGCAGAAAAATAAAATAAAATTCTGTTATCAGCAGATGAAATGAAGATTATAAAAGTTTTATTTGAGGAAGAGGCGTCTGTTGTCTACTTCATTTATAATTAAAACCCTTCACATAAAATTCTGTATTAATCCTCCCTGTGAGAAAAGGCCTCTACTGAAAATGCATTTAATACCGGGCAGAGATCCTTGCACAGAAAATGCTGAATTAAAGGTGATGATGGTGGTATTCAATGCCTTCTGATTCTAATCGTACCTATAGATTGACAAACAAAACCTCTAACAATTAAAGAACAATACAGTTGATATCCATCACTGGCCCTGAGTTTTGGAGAAAGAATTAGAAATTTGATTATTAATAGTGCAAATTAAAATTACACCATTACTTTCAGAAAGTGAAAGAGAATCATTTAAATTTAGGTTTGTTTGTTTTTTAACTTACACTGTGATAAACTATGTAGGTGAGGTTTGGTGGGGTGAGGTCCAGAGCCCACTACCAAGAAAGAATTCTGGAGCTGGTTTTGGCTGAAAATGGTGGTTATATTAAAGCATAAGGAGGGAACCATGGGCAGAAAGAGTTGTTGCACCAGGGTTGTGAGGGGTGACTGATTATATACTTGGGAGTTGGGGGAGGTAAAGAAAAGAGAGGTTTTTTTCAAAAGAACTTTCATATGCTAAAGAAGACCCACAAGATACTGAAGGCCTTGCCGTCCTCAAGTTAAGGCTGCATTTCCCTCCAGCAAAACCTTAACTTTAAGACAGTTCGGAGCTTCCTGGAGGAATGTCACACATACCCCACCCCGAGCATTGTGGGGAGGGGGAGGGTCACAGGGTGTCAGCCTGTGCTTTGTCCTCAGCTAGCCTCTGCTCCCTCATCACTATCACTGCACACATGGAAACCGATCTTGGAGCTTTGAGTTATCTTCTCCACTTCAATACTTATACTTGGATAGGTTTTGAAATCAAACTGCTGAAAATCAGGAATAAATAGATACTCTTAAAGGCCACGCAGAAAAAGACAGATTTCCAAAAGATATTTTAATGGAACTTAATCACTTGATTCTCAGTGCTAAAATGTTAAGTACAAAGTGCCATGAAGCAAATATATTCATCAAAAAGAAGAGCATGTGAAGAGGCCTGCTCTAACAAATGTCAGGATAATCATGATGCCTTGTGAACTAAAGCACTGTGATATTAACACAGAAATAAACCTGTAGACTCATATAACTGATCTAACCCAGAATCAGACTCATATATAGAAAATTGTTATTGAGCAGACATTACATATAAGTGGATCAAGGGGCGGAGAGGGCTTTTAAATAAAAGGTGTTAAAATGACTATATATCTTTAAAAAAATTGTATCTGCTAATGCTTTGTACATAAATTAATTAGGGATGATTAGAAACTTAAACGAGTAGGCAAAGCTTGAAATTAAAGACTTTCAACAACTGATGATGGGAGAAAAAGGCTTGTTGAGGACAAAGCACAGCTGATATACACAGAGGACCCCCACCTAGGGTGGGATATGTGTGACATTCTTCAGGAAGTTTCCAATTGTCTTAATGTTAATGAGTTGCAAGAGGGAAAAGCAATCTTTAACTTGACAATGGCAAGGCATCCAGTATCTTGTAAGTCCTCCTTAGCATAAGAAAATCCTTTGGAGGGCAGCCCTGGTGTCCGAGTCTCTACCTCTTTCTCTCTGTCTCTTATGAATAAATAAATAAAATCTAAAAAAAAAAAAGAAAATCCTTTTGAAATCTCCCTTTTCCTTATTTCCCCCAACTCCCGGGTATATAATCAGCCACTCCTCACAAGCAGCTCTTCCTCCCCACAGGTCCTGTTCTGGTGCCTTAGTAAAATCACCATTTTAACCAAAGACATCTCAGGAATTCTTTCTTGGTCGCAGGCTCCGGACCTCACCTATATTCCAAAACTTTGTCACTGGGATGCATAAAGTTTTCTTAAAACCAGTCACACAACATTATTCCGTTTAGAAAAAGATTATTTCAACTATACTAAAATTAATAGTTATCAAGTGTCATTTTAAAAAATGAAATTTAAGCCAGATGAAAAAGGACATATGCAATCTACATAATTAATATTAAATAATTAATACCATATTTGAAATCCATAATGTATAACAAAACCCTGCAAAAAAAAAACCTTCAAATAAATAAGAAAAGGCAAATAGTGAAAATGTGGGCAATAGCCAAGAAGAATTTCACATAAGAAAAAAATTGATCTCTGGGATGCCTGGATGGCTCAGTGGTTGAGTATCTGCCTTCGGCTCAGTGGGTGAGGTGATCCTGGAGTCCTGGGATGGAATTCCATATCAGGCTCCCCGCAGGGAGCCTGCTTCTCCCTCTGCTTGTGTTGATGCCTCTCTCTCTGTGTCTCTCATGAACAAATAAATAAAACCCCCTTTTTTTAAATTAATCTGGATTAAAAAATAAGAAAATTAATCACCCAGAGGCTCAAAGTAATATGCTATTATACATTCCTTTATTGGCCAATATTTCAAAATCTGTATTCCAAAGTGCTGGCGAGAACATGGGGCAATAGGGCTTCTCAAGGGCTCTAAGTTGGAGTGTAATTGGTAAAACCATTTTGAGAAATTATTTGTGGTTTAACCACAACATTAAAGAAAAATGTGTCCTATAAATCAGCAGGTCCATTGTTAGGTACACAGAGGAAGTCTTGCTGATATGCATAGAAGATGTACACAGGCATTCAGAGCAACTTGTATATAAAAGCAAAACTGGGAAAAACTTAAATGCCCATAGTCAAAAGAATGTATATAATTCATGTATTTATTATGGATTGAATATTTGTGTCCTCCCCCCCTCCCCCGCCAATTTATATGTTGCAATCTTAGGCCCAAAAGTGATGGTATTAGAAGCTGGAGACTTTGCAAATTGACTAGAACATGAACGAGATTAGTTTCCTTATGAAAGAAACCCCACATAGCTCTTTCACTCCTTCTGCCACACAAGGACACATGAGAAGGCAGCCCTCTCTCTGTGAACCAGGAAATGGGTAGTCAGCAGACACTGGATTTGCCAGGGCCTGGATCTTGGACTTAGTCTCCAGAAGTTTATATAAACCACCTAGTCGTGGTGCCTGGGTGGCTCACCTGGTTGCGTGTCTAACACTTGATTTTGGCTCAGGTCATGATATCAGAGTCATGGGATAGAGCCCATTGGCAGGCTCCATGCTCAGTGCGGAGTCTACTAGAGATTCTCTCTCTCTCTTTCTTCCTCTTCCCCTCCCCACTACTCATGCAGTTTCTCTAAATAAATAAATAAATAAATAAATAAATAAATAAATAAAATCCTAAAACAAAACACCTAGTCTATGATGTTTTTGTTATAGCAGCCCAAATGGACAATAACAATATTCATACAGTTGAATGCAGTAGCTACAATGAAAGCAAAAGAACTGTTAGGTTTTCTTTTAATGAAAGGCAGAGAAAATTAAAGACAGCAGAGCCAGGCAGTAGGTTCCAGAGTGCTTTAATGGGGAGGGCTCCCTGGGAGGTTCCAGGACTCAGAGAGGCCGGAGTCAGGGAAGTCACACCCAGGCAAACCACAGGAGGCAGAGTCTTCCCCGGGAAAATGGGAGCAGGGCAGCATTCCGGTTAGGGCAAGGGCTACAGGTAAGCTAAGTTAGGTAGGGTGGCAAGGTGGCCTTGGTGGGAAGATGGGGATAGGGCAGCAAGGCGGCATTTTTGGGAGGTTGCTGGCCTGGGGTTGGCAGTTTTGAGGTCCCCAGTCTCGCCAGCCCAACAAGAACTATTTCTGAAAACATGAATGAATCAATCATAAAATTGAGCATGATATTCAAACATGGTATTGAATTCAATTGGGAAAAGGCTTTGTATTCTATAAAGTTTTAAACATGCAAACAAGTATTTTATAATGTCAATGATATACACCCACATAGATACACTGTAAAACATGCATGGGAAATATAAACAGTGAATTTATGAGATACTTTCCTCTGGAAAGCAGGAACCTTTTAATGTAGTTTAAATGTGCAATTCTTAGGGCACCTGGGGGGTTCAGTCGAGTATGCATCTGCCTTCTGCTTGGGTCTTGATCCCAGCGTCCTGGGATCAAGCCCCACGTCAAGCCCCCTGCTTGCTGAGGAGCCTACTTCTCCCTCTGCCCCTCCCTCTGCTCATGCTTTCTATTTCTGCCTCTCAAATAAATAATAAAAATATAATCTAAATGTGCACTTCTCCCTTTTTTAAAGATTTATTTATTTATTTATTTATTTATTTATTTATTTATTTATTTATGATAGACCCAGAGAGAGAGAGAGAGACAGAGACAAAGACACAGGAGGAGAGAGAAGCAGGCTCCATGCTAGGAGCCCGAGTGGCACTCGATTCCGGGTCTCCAGGATCAGGCCCTGGGACAAAGGCAGGCGCCAAACTGCTGAGCCACCCAGGGATCCCCAACAATTCTCCCTTTTTAAAAAGAGTTTAAAGCAAAAGAAAATCTGCGTTATTGAAAACGTGTTCATAGTGTAATTCTTTATTTTTAACCATGTATTTAATTTCATAATAAAAATTTTACTTTAGACAAAAAAAAAAAAAATTAAGTGACAGACCCAGGAGTTTGGGATACATCAAATATTCTCTCTTAATACAAATGCTGTTCTGCCTTCCTTTTGGTTTAAAATGTTCACTTGCCTGGGTGGCTCTGTTGGTCAAGTGGCCAACTCTTGGGTTCTGCTCAGGTCATGATCTCAGGATCCTGGGGTGGAGACCCTAGTCGGGCTCTGGACTCAGTGTGGAGTCTGCTTGTCCCTTTCCCTCTGTTCCTTCTCCTGCTTATACTCTCTTTCTCTCTCTCTCTTCTCTCTCAAATAAATAAATAAATAAATAAATAAATAAATAAATAAAATCTTAAACAATAAAATAAAATGTTCACTTGCTTCCTATGACTGCTATGAAGCCTCACTATAAATTAGTGACTTAACACAAATATATTATCTTACAGTTCTGAAGGTCAGAAGTTCACAATGAATCTCATGGGACTAAAATCAAAACTTTGCCTGCGCTGTGTTTTTCCTGAAGAAAATCTGTTTCCTTTCTTTTTCTAGTCTCTTAACACCACCATCAAGCCTTGGCTTGTGGGCCCTTCCTCCATCTTTGAAGGCCATCTTTCCACCCTTTGGCTTCACCTTTGCAGCTCCTTTCTTTGACTCACTTCTCCTGCCTTTCTCTTCTCAGGACACTTGTGATGAAATGGGACTACCTATGTCTTTAATTTAATCACATCTGCAAAGTCTCCTTTATTATGAAAGCTAATATGTTTCCAGGTTCCAGGGACATTTGGGGGGTGGGGTCATTCTTTAGCCTGTCACACCTCATAATCCATGACATTGCAGGTTCCCATGCCCTTCAGAAACAGTAGAACTGGGTGGGCTAATTTAACTTATTCATTTTTAAATGTCTGTATCAATGCCTGGTGAGGAGATTTGCAAATTCATCAATGCACATGTCTCATAGCTCCTCAAATGCCCTGAATAACATTTGCTATTTTCTTCTCTTCCAGCAGCACATAGAAACTAGAAAAGCTTCATTGTCACCTTTGTGACAATGCATTTTCACATGCACTGTGAAATTAGTAGTTTAAAAATGCATTTTTAAACTTATCCTTCACATTCAATATTGTGAATATTTTTCATTATGCTCGTAAACCTTCACTTGCAACTTTTTATATGTTCCCAGACTTTTACCTTAGTCTACTTATATATATATATATATATATATATATATATATATATATATATATATGCAAATAAAAATGCTCTGAATAGTATCTCTTTCTCTTTCCTAGAAGTGACTTTCTGTAATACTAACTCACTCATTTTAGGTTAGAATACTAAATGTCACCTCTCAGTCTAATAAATATTATCAGTATTCATTTATGTTGTTGCTATGCTTTATCGGTATCCCTTGCTATTTTAGCTTTTTTAGCTAAAGTCATAGAATCCTTATGATCTCCACCAGTAACAAGCAATATTTTGCATTATTATTTACCTCTTATTGGCATTAGCTGTCTCTGGGATGGTGGGAGTTGGGAGTTCAAGAGGGACAATTATGAGCTCACTGAAAGCAATCCTGTAATATTGACACAAGTAATGTTATTCAATATCCACTGTAGTGAAAAGCACTTTGAAATATGAACAGTGGTGATTATTAAAATATTATTATGATATTTATTTATTTTAAAAGATTTATTTACTCATTTTGGAAATAGAGAGAGAGGGTATGGGTTGGGAGGGGCAGAAGAGGGGCTGAGCATGGAGCTGGAGGTGGGGCTCCACCTTGGGACCCTGTGATCATACCTTAACTGAAATCAAGAACTGGCTGCCCAATCAACTTAACCACCCAAGCACTCCAGATTATTATGATATTTAATTTTTAATTCATACAAGACAAGTGTCTAAAAATGGTTTCAAATCAAATGATTCTGTATTTATATTGGGGAATGCTTTGGTCAGTTATTTATTACATTAACTAAACTTTTGAACAAGGCAGAGGGAGCAGTGATAAAACTAGTCCTATTGCTTGGGTGATTTCCACTGTCAGGGTACCCTCAGGAAGTCAGGAGGCTCTGAAGTCTGACCAAAGAGAAGGATTACCAGGAGATGCCAAGCAAGGCTGGAGGATTCAAAACGGATGCTGATGGATCAAACAGACTTTCAGAGCCTTCACTGGGAAGGCTGGAGCAAGCTGTGATTGTGGATGACAAGGTGGCATGACCGGGTGTACCAGTTTTTGATATATGTCCTAGAAGCATTCAAAGACAAATTTTCACTTAACACAATTTTGAGGAACTCAAAAAACAGCCAAATATTAGATAACTCAATGTAAAAAATAAAGAATTTACCATATATGATGCTATATCCAATTGGATTTGACTTAAACTTTTTCAAAATGCATTTTGATCATTTATGCAATTGTTCATGACTAAACAGTTATATCACAGGTACTTTGAAAAGTCTAATAGTTTGGATTGCTGCCTTTGAAAAATGTACAAACATGAATTTTGCCTCTAACCACCTCAAAAACTTCTCTCATTTCCAGTTCCTTTCACATTTTGTTTTATATCTTTTTAGTCTTTATGAAAATTCCACTCATTCAACTTTGTTATGTTAATATTGAAATCAGACAGGGCACCTCTTGCCAAGAGAGACCATGTTGAAGGGGTTAGAAGTGTGTGGTGTCATTGTAGCAGAGGTGCATTTGCTATCAGTGCACCTGGACTGGAGAAAAGCCTAGCATGAAAGGTGAGGAAGATCAGAGGACAGTCTGCATGGCCACTGAATGCCAGCCTGAGAGGATGCTGTGGGTGACACTGAGTTACGAGCTGACAGAGGCAAAAGCCAAAGTCTTTTTCCCTTTATAGTCTATTCAGCATTTCAGAAGCTCACATTGATGACTACAAGGTAGGACACAGAGAAAGTGCTCAAAATGTAGGTTTCAGCAATGCTCCATGTTAGACTAAAACTTTCTCAATGGTAAAGGAAATGAAATGAATCAATAGAAGAATACTGAGACACATGCATAACTATTGCTAAAGGATCTTTTCCTGATGTGTTTAGAAGAATATTGACTGCATTTGATGATTTGGGGAGAACTTGGCAAGACATATCAGAGGAAGTCAAGTTTTGAGAGAATTGAGGCCATGTGGGATGTTGGAGAGGTAGGACACCCAAGAGGGGGTGAAACTAAACCAAAGGTAGAAAGTATTTTATGTAAAATGTCATGGTGAAACAGAATACCAGATGCAAGAAAGGAGAGCTCAAAGAATAGGCTAGGAAGAGGAGCATCCAACAGAGAAGAAGGGTAGGTTTGACCACAGTAGTTCCGACAACAAAACAGCTCCCTTATTACTCCCCATTTCTCCATATTTTCCTCCAAGTTCCACAACCCCAAACCAAAGAGGGTTGTTTGAGTTTCTTTCATTAAGAACTTTAGACCATATTTCAGATTTCTGTCCTTACCAGGAAAAGTTGATATGAGTTTGTAACTGAAGGAAAAAAAAATTAGTCTATAAACGTCTTAGTGAGTCTAAAGTACATGTGATTCAATTAACATGACAACTCTAAAAGATAAATCATCTTAAATAAGTAATATATGCATGCGGTTGTCCATATGAATATAAATGCATACACAGATAACCGTGTTAGTAATGTTATTTTACATTTCTAAATACAACATATATTTGTATGCACACACATACACTAGTTTACATTTTATTGATGTATATGTTAATAGTAATATACACCTAGTTATACAATTTCAAATTAGTTATGGGTTCAAAAACATATTGGATTTTATAACTCTGTTCAGCAGATAATTTTATTTTTTATGTAAGTATGATAACTTAGTGATATATCTTATCACATTTGAGCATAACTAAAACTGAATGACCAAAATGTTATCTCATCATCTCTGAAAAATAGCCATCATTTTCATTCTCATTTCAGTAGAATACATTGAAACAAAAGCTATTGATCAATATAATGGAAGTCATATATGTTACATGAAACAAAATGAATTTTTTACTGTATCAGATCAGGTACATCTTTGATAGGGCTATAATTCCCATTATCTATTATATATAAAAAGCAAGTCCTTTTGTATTTATAAAAATATGGCTTATTAACTTTTTTAGAAATGTGTTTGTTAGTGGAGAACAAGGAATAAAAAAGCTAAGTTTATAATTTTTGACAACTGGAAGTTTTTTGAATTGTTGTTCATCTAAAACGCTTATCTCTATGTAACTCCTTGAGGACCTCCACACCCCTCCTGGTAGTCATTTTCAATTTTCATTGGTCAGGAGTCAGAGAATTCCCTCTGCATACTTACCCACACGTGGTATGATCAGGTATATTAATTTTAGCCATGCAAATTTGTTAATTGTATTTTGTTTTAGTTTCTGTGTGGCTTTAGTGCTGCACATCTTTTCCTGTGTTTATTTGGCATGTTTGGTGAAGTGTCTATTCAAATATTTTGCCTTTTATATGGAGTTATTTGTTTCTTATGGGTCTAGAGAATTCTTTAGGAGTCTTTTATCAGATACATGATGTGCAAATATTTTCTCCTAGTCTGTAGCTTCATTTACATTAAATGAGAAGCCTTTGAAGAGAAAATTTTTAATTTTGATGAAACTAATTTATCAATTTCTGTTGAACAGCTCTGCCCTAGAAGATAATTTACCAAAGAATAAGAATCTCATGTGTATGCATGTGTGTGTGTGTAAATGGAAAATCTTTCCTTGTTTCAATTTTCTTGTCTGTAAACAAAATCATACTTTGCATAGGTCTATATCAGTGAACTCACAGAAACTCTTCCTCAAGTCTCATATCTCATGGGCGAAACAATAAGGATGCAGGAAGAGAAAGAAATAAAAAAGAAAATCAGGAAAAGGCAGAGAAAGGAAGGAAAAGAAGTTACTGTTTGTGAACTGATTGTGTGTTGAGTGCCAGACAGTTTCCTTGAAATCCCATAGGGACTTTGTGAGGTAGGTGCAATTATTCTCATTATGCTGTTGTAAAAGCCAATAAACCCCAGAGATGGAATGTCATACTTGGGTCTCTGATACCAGCTTCTTTTAGACTTCGATACGCAGTCACAGAGAAGGACACTATTAAATCAGTGTCTATAAAATGGTTCTTGGGAATAGAAATGATGCACTAGATGTGAGTCTTTTATCTATTCCATTGCACTATGTTAGAAGTTAAGGAGCTAAATGTCTCTTGATAATACACATTTTAAATCTCTCTGAACATCTTGATTATCTTTTACAAAGCACTAGTATCAGGCTGTTCTTATCAGTGTACAACTTTTACCAAGTCTGCTTTCATACCTGATTTCATTCAAAGCATTATATTTTTATTAAATACATAGAACGTGTTATATCTTCATCCACTTATGTAAAGCCAAATTTTAAAAATAAATGAAACTTTGTTTATCTGCATCACTTAAGCCAAAGAGATATCTAAATCAATATATTTTTTAGGTGACCTGGTAGGGACAGCATATCATTCAGAACTCTGAAGTTTTACTTAGCATTATGCTCTCTAGCTCCATCCACATCATTGCAAATGGCAAAATTACATCTTCTTTTATGGCTGAGTAATAGTCCATTGTATATATACCACATCTTCCTTATCCATTCATCATTCGATGGATATTTGGGTTCTTTCAATAATTTGGCTCTTGTTGATAATATTAAAAAGTACTCTCTAAAAAGCACTGTAATCAGAAATTTTAAAACAGCAATAAATAATAATCTTCATGCACAATCACTGGTGACATTTTGGGTAAAAGCCTCTGTATTGTTAAGCCTGCACATGTTCATGTAGTTGGGTCTGATAAGCCAGGCTTTCCTTAATTTTTTTTCTATTTGAAGATAGATGTCTAAAAATTATACTGCTCTTAAGAATTTGTATTATTCTTTCTTGCTAATTTTTTAAATTAAAATTTACATTAATTTAATGTAATTACATTTTTAATTTAAAAAATTTACATTAATTTTTATTGTTTTCAATTGTATTTCCTATTATTTTTTTAAGAGAAGAAAATTCTTTCTTAACAATTCTCTATTATCCATTACTGGGAAGCCAAACAACAATCTGTAGAAAATTGTGTATTGTATGTAGATCTCAGCATTTGGCTGCTTTACATTATTTTTTAAAATATTTTATTTATTTATTCATGAGAGACACGGAATGAGAGAGAAAGAGAGATAGGCAGAGGCACAGGCAGAGGGAGAAGCAGGCTCCATGCAGGGAGCCTGATGTGGAACTCTATCCTGGGTCTCCAGGATCAGGCCCTGGGCTGAAGGCAGCGCTAAACCACTGAGCCACCCAGGTTGCCCTGGGTGCTTTACGTTTATTGTTCACAACTGCATAAGGCCACTTTTGTGTTATGCAGATAATAAAGAATTTGATCTTGTATTCCATCACATAGGTAGGATATTCATTAATAATTTTTAGTTATTATCTCTTGATAGATTTTTCCTTTTTCCAACTTTTAACTCCAGAATGTTTACTATACATTTCTTAGTTTAACATTGACAAAGAAATCATAAAATCTTTTGAATGTTAAGAAAAATTCAAAAAATAAAAAAATACATTTATTTCCATTTTATGATGTGAAGTTTTAGCTCTTCTTTTTTTCTATGTCTCAGGAAAGTACCATGCTTTACATTGTTCAGTTCTTAAATGATGCCATATGACTTGTCTTTGAACAAATAATAAATTATTTTCACAATTTCTCTGGAAAATATAGTATTACATTCTACTTACAGATACATGAGGTGAATACTAGATGATCCTCAATTAAAAGTAAGGAGCATAGGAAAGTTCAGATTCATGCTTACTATAAAGAATGTATATTCTTAATTTGGGGGAAAAACAGAACAAAACAAAATGTAACTTCTTCTTCATGACTTGACAGTTAAACAAGTGTATATATTTTAAAATAGCTGTTTCATAATATATAAACACGCCATCATTACCTCAGGTCACCATCAGTTTATTATACATATGAGGGATAATCTATTCAGCAGTTTCCATATTTTTCAAGTCAATACTAAACAAGTCCTAGGAAAGTGATCTGAGTTACCTCAAAGAAATGGGTACAGAATTTTTATTAAATTCAACTCACTGCATCGGATAACATGAAAAAAAATGGGAGGGTATATGTCTGGTTAATCAAAAACCACAACTTTTCTTTAAAACTTCTAAAACAGTAACAAATTGTATCTACAAAAATTATACTAATTGATTCTGATACATCTATAGACAATAATAAATCGATTCAAGTCAGGTTTAACAAAACAGTGACTACATCGTAGTAGTAACTTCATAATGATGGACTTGTTTTGCTGTGCACATTAAAACAGGAATAAGATGTTGCTGCATAGATTATCAAGTTACATAAAAACAGTAAGAGACCTCCAGCAATATACATTTGTGTTTATTAATCTTTCTTTTATATGCACTGGAATTTTAGTGTTGAAATATGAAACTAAGTGTTCTGGTGTCTTACCAAAGTAGTATTTGTGTAAAAACGTAAAAAGGTCTGCTATGCAAAATGTAGTTGTTCCTGATTGTTAATTTTCATTCAGCCTCGTTCCACCGTAAAAAAACTATTTAAAGCATTCATTAACTGTTAATTTGAAGTACCTCAGACAGGGATCTCTAAACATCCACTGATATTTTTCCAATGGCCTCCTAATCTCTGCAAGTTGTTGTCAAGTGCAAAACTGGTTCATCAATCCTCCATTTCAGTTTTTGAACAAATGCAAATGACTTGCCTGCAGATGTAGAATGGAGAAGCAGGGTGTGAGAATGTGTTTAGAGAAATACACTTTTCTGTACTAGCCTCATGAGACAAGCCCCTCTAATATCTTTATGTCTATCAGAAAGCCACACAAATTTTAACTATGCTTTTATATAATAAAGAATTTATGGTGTATTTTGCATGCATGCTCATTGTCATGCTTAAGCTACTACAGTCAAAGTTTTCAACCCTCAAGATTACTCCCTGGTCAATTTTCAGTAATTGTTTCCAAGAATAAAATGATCAGCTTTCAAAATATCTGGTTCTGAGTCTATGAAGATATTTTTATTTCATGTGTTAATTTGTATAGATATTGACCATATGATTTTCTATTCCAAACCTATCATGAATTAGTCATATAATATAGCTATCGGTTTGTTTAAATTAAGCTTGTATTTGGGAGGTCTTGTTTGGAAAAAATTATGTACATATTCTAACAATATATTGCACAAAGTGTTGAGAAAAGGTCTTAAAAATTAAACAGAGTCACCAAATAATTGATACAGTAACTATATATATAGGTAATTGATAATGTCTTTTGAATAGTTGCTATAAGTCAGATTCCCAGAAACTATTCCAGACCTACAAAATCAAAATTGCTGTGGAAGGTCTGGAAGCTCCATTTCCTTATGTTTCTCCAGGTAATTCTGATGCTCAGATATGTTCATTTAAAAGTTGTTGGAAATTGTGAATGATCTTTTAAAAGAAAAATATAATTTATACTTTGTTGTA
This sequence comes from Nyctereutes procyonoides, assembly GCF_905146905.1. NCBI lineage: Eukaryota > Metazoa > Chordata > Mammalia > Carnivora > Canidae > Nyctereutes > Nyctereutes procyonoides. The sequence continues at coordinate 40,574,663 of NW_026575049.1, read as the reverse complement.
TTAAAAAGAAAAAAAGATAATTTCATAAGATCTTATGTGTGTATCATTTATTTACTTATAAATTAGTGCTTTTTAAAAATTCCTACTTTTATGTTATTTTTTTTAAAGATTGTATTTATTTATTCATGAGAGACACAGAGAGAGAGAGAGGCAGAGACACAGACAGAGGGAGAAGCAGGCTCCATGCAGGGAGCCTGACATGGGACTTGATCTGGGGTCTCCAGGATCATGCCCTGGGCTGAAGGCAGGCGCTAAACCGCCAAGCCACCCGGGCTGCCCTTACTTTTATGTTATTAAGAACAACCAAAAAAGGGAACACATTTTAAATACAATATTTGGTGAGTCAAAAATACTGGTGACCTGAGCATAAAGAATTTCAATTTTATTCTAAATATTCAGTGGCCAAGGAAAACATTCAGGGCTACTAAATTTATTTAAAGCAAGTATTGTAGCCATGTATACATATTAGAAGAAATTAAAATAACATGGAGATAAAAGGGAGACATAGAAATATTAAACACACAGAGTTGAATAATATAATACCTAAAATGATAATTCCACTGAATGATGTCCAGAACAAATCAAATATATTACAAAGGAAAAGATCGGCAAGTCCAAAGATATAGACATAGATGAGAGAGAGAGAGAGGGAGAGAGAGAGAGAGAAGTAGAGAGAGGAAAAAATGGGGAAAAGAAGATAAAATGATTTTTTATTACCAGTGAAATAATATTATTATGTCTATCATAAGTACAATTACAGCCTCAGAAAGGGTGGAGGGAGATAATATTTGAAGAAATAAAAACCAAAGTAGTCCAAAATGAATATAAACTAAAACTCCAAAAAATAATTCAGGGAACTCTAAATATGATAAATAAATAATAAATAAATGCACATGTGTGCAGGTGTACTCACACTCACACACAAAACACACACACATTTTAAGACATTTAACTATCATATTCCTGAAAAACAGCAAAAAAGAAAAAAAAAAAAACATCGAAAATACCAACCATGACTAATGGGGTAGTAGGCCCTGGCACATTCTATCCATAGGAAGAAAAGCTAAGAATGACTGAGGAAGACTAATTAGATGTCCATAAGACAGAAGACTACCTAATGACATCTAAAAGATATGCTAAAAGAATGTTAACACACAATTCTATATCCAGTGAAAATTTCTGTCAAAACAGAAAATGAAGAATGACCATCAAAATGGCAATTGGCTGTTTGAGCTGTCATTCCCCTGCAGAAATATGGAAAACTAGTAAGAATCAACAAACTCAACTTTTTCAGGACTCTAGGGAATGGTTGAAGGGTTATAGAACCAAGAAGTGATGAATAAAGAAGGCAGCTTCAAAATGATAGAACTTAAAAAAAAAAAACTAAAAAAAAAAAAAAGATAGAACTTTGTGACATTTTTCTCGCCCTCATCCCACCACATAGTGGAAGTCTTGAAGATGAGTGGAATGTGAAGGCTACCACAAGGGAACCCAGTGGCCTTATTATGGATAAAGTAGAGCTGATCTTACTCACAATTCATTGTTAATGCCTTTTCTAACTGATCTGGTTAAGGACTAACACAAGATGCTCTTTGGTGTTCCCTAGCTCAGAACTCAGGCTGGAAAAGCACTGGGCATTGCTTGAGAACACTAAAGGAGAACTAACAACCAGCAGGTGCCTGACGCAAAAGACTGTGGTCAATACATAAAATAGACTGCCTCAGAGCTGAAAGCAAAAGCTGGAAAGTATTTCTTTGGGATAGTCAAAACACTAATATACACAAGAAATGCAAAAGGTTATGCAAATGCCTAGGGTGAGATGATGTTCAGAAAACAAACAAATAAACAAAACACAAAAATAAAAAGCAAAAAAAAAAAAAAACCCAAATTTATATAAGCCTAAACTTTTGCTTCAGGCTGATGTCTAAACTCAGTTGGACCCTAGCTAAGTGTTGAAGGAGTAGCCTAGCATAGGGCTAATCATCAAGGCCCTACAAAAAGTATGTTTGTTTGTTTTTATATCTATTCTTTCTCTCTCTCTCTTGCTCTCTCTCTCTCTCTCTCCCTCTTTTTTTTTTTTTTTTTTTTTTTTAGCACTGGGGACTCAAGAAAATCTCTGCTGAATCATTAAATGAACACAGACGTTAGTGATGATGTGTGACAAAGAGTAGTCTTTGCAAGTTAATATGGGAAAGTCACTAATAGTTTGGAAAGTCACTACCCCAGGCTTCAATAATTAAAAAAAGAAATTTAATAGCTAAATCTGGGAAAGGGGGATATCTCATATCCAGAGTTATCATAGTATAATATACAAATGTCTAATTTTCAAGAAAAAAAATTACAAGGCATACAAAAAAACAGGACAATATGGTCCATCAAAAGAACACAATAAATTGACAGAAACCAGCACTGAAGAATCCCAGACATTGTAGTTAGCAGAAAGAGACTTAGAGACTGTTGTCCTAAATATACTCAAAATCTAAAGAGAAATATAAAAAGAAAGAAATAAAATTGGGAAAATGATATATGAGCAAAATGAGGGTATCATGGAGAGATTATATAAATAATATAAAGGAATTAAACAGAAATTCTGGAGCATGAATATTATAATAACTGAAATGAAAAGCTCACCAGAGGGGTTTAGTAGCAAATCTCAGCAGCTAAAAAGAAAGAATTATTGAACTTGAATATGGAACAATTGAAACCATCCAGTCTAAGGAGCAAGAAAAAAAATAAGAAAAGTGAACAGACTTAACATATGGGAGACCAAAAGGCAGTTCTTCATGCACACTATAGGAATCCCAGAAGGAAAAGAGAGAGAACAACAAAGTAATATTTGAGAAATAACAACTGAAAACTTCCCCAAATTGCTGAAAGGTATGCATCAGCAAATCCAAAACTTCAACAAACTCTAAATAGGAAAAACTCAGAGACTTCTTATTAAGACAACTATCATGAAACTATTGAAAAAAAAAGGAGACTCTTAGAAGTGAGAGAGAAATGACTCATCATGCACATAGATAAATAGCCTCTTCGCCATCAGATACTATGGAGGCCAGAAGATAATGGGGTAATATATTTATAGTGCTGAAAGAAAACACAAAACAAGATGCCAGCCAGGAATTCTGTCCAGTAAAACTGTTATTCACAAATGAGGGAGAAATTAAAAAGTTCCTAGACAAATAAAAGCTGAGGGAGTTTGTTACCAATGGACCCACCCTATAAGAAATGATGAAGGGACTCCTTCAGGTTGAAATGAAAGGACACTAGACGGTACTTAAAAGTGATGAGAAAAAAATAAAGATTCCAATAAAGGTAAATACATGGCAAAATGTAAAAGCCAGCAACACCGTATTTTTGGTCTATAATTCTATTTCTTATTTCCTTTAGGATTTGAAAGAAAAATGCATAAAAAATTATAAATGAATGTTATTGAGCTTGCAATACGTAAAGATGAATTTGTAACAATAATGGAGTGGGGAGGGGGGAATAAACTACTTAGAAGCAGTTAGTATTGCTATTGGGAGAAAACTAATATCAATTTAAACTAGATTGTTAGAAAATTAGGTAGGAGGTTAAATGTAACTATTAAAAAACATACACAGAAGGGAATGAGAGGGAATCAGAGTGGTTCCCTACAAAAAAAAAAAAATCAAATCAGCATACAAAAATGTAATGAAGAAATGAGGGATACAGAAGCATGAGACATACAGAAAACAGCTCAATGTAGAGGTGAGTCCTTTCTTACTGGTAATCATGTTAAATATAAATGGATTAAATTCTCCAATCAAAAGGCAGATATTGACAAAAGGTATAAAAAGATGGTTCACCTACAAGCTGTTTATAAAAATGCATGTCAGGTCCAAAAATATAGATTGAAAATGAAATGATAGATATTCCATGCTAGGGGATCCCTGGGTGGTGCAGCGGTTTGGCACCTGCCTTTGGCCCAGGGCGCGATCCTGGAGACCCGGGATCGAATCCCACGTCGGGCTCCGGGTGCATGGAGCCTGCTTCTCCCTCTGCCTGTGTCTCTGCCTCTCTCTCTCTCTCTCTCTCTCTCTCTCTCTCTCTGACTATCATAAATAAATAAAAATTTAAAAAAAAAAAAAAAAAGATATTCCATGCTAATAGTAACCAACAGAGAGCTGGAGTGCCTATACTATCAGATAAATATACTTCAGAGAGAAGTTGCTACAAGAGACAATGAAGGTCACTATATATTGATAAAAGTGTCAATCCATCAACAAAAATAACAATTATAAATGTGAATGCATCAAATAAGAGAGCACAAAAAATAGGTTCAGGAAAGATTGACTAAATTGAAAGTAGAAATATAGTTCTGCAAGAATAGTTGAATAGTTCCTGACCTTACTTTCAGAAATGGCTAGGACAACTAGACAGAAAGGTCAATAAAAATATATAGGCCTGGAACAACACTATAGCCTGGCTAGGCCAAAAGACATTTATAGAACTTTTCATCCAATAACAACAAAATACACATTCTTCTCAGGTGTCGAAACATTCTTTAGGATAGATCATATGCTAGATCATAAAAAGGACTTTTTTTTACACCAGATACAGAAATTAATAGCAAAAGCAAAACAGGAAAATTCACAAACATGTTAAAATTAACAGCACACACCATTAAACAACTGATATGTCAGAGAAGAAATCATAAGGAAAATTCTACATACTTGGAGATGAAGTAAGACAAAAATACAACATAGCAAAACTTATTAGAAGTTATTCTTGAGAGGAAAATTTAGGAATAAATTCCTACATAAAAAATATATATTTTGGCTTCAATCAAAAATCTTATTTTCTACCTTAAGGAACTGGAAGAAGAAGAGCAAACTAAACCCAGAGCTAGAATAAGGAAGGAAAGAATACAGCTCTGACTGGAAATAAATAAAATAGATAATAGGAAAGCAATAGAGAGAATCAATGAAAAATAACAATTGGGCCTTTTTAAAGATAGACAAAATGGACAGATCTTAGTTACACTGACAATCAGAAAGAGTACATAAATGATTGAATCCAGAAAGGAAGCGGAGGCACTGGTACCACTCAAAGAGAAATAAAAATGACTATAAGATAATACTATGGATAATTGTACACCAACAAATTAATCTAGGTGAAATTGACAGATTACTAGAAACACGCAAATTACTAAAACTGGCTCAAGAAGAAATAGAAAATGTGAACAGATCTATAAAAAGTAAAGAGATTGAATCTATAATAAAAACCTCCCAACAAAACACAGGACCAGATGGCTTCACTGGTGGATTCTACCAAACATTTAAAAAAGAAATAACGCCCTATCCTTCACATATTCTTCCAAAAAATAGAAGAGGAAAGAACACTTCCTAACATGTTTTATGAGGTCAACATTACTTTGATAGCAAAGCTATGTAAAGACATCATTAGAAAAGAAAACTATGGACTTATATTCCTTATAGATATAAATGCAAATATCCTCAACAGAATACTAGCAAAACAAATTCAACAGCATAGTAAAGGATTTGACACCACGGCAAAGTTAAATTTATCCCAGTGATGCAAGAGTGGTTTAACAATTAAAAAAAAAAAAAACACAACAAGTTACAGAATTAAGGGGAAACAATAGCACATGATCTTCCATGATCTTCTCAATGCAGGAAATTCATGCGACAAAATGCAACATCTTTTCATGATACAATTCTTTGAAAACTGGAAATAAAATAATACTTAAGATAATAACGGAAAATTCTGAAAATCTGCAGACAACTTCAAACTCAATGTTGATTAGTATGATCTGAAAGTTTCTACCCTAAGATCTGTAACAAAATAAGGTTGCCTGCTTTTACCAACCGTAGTCAACACTGTACTAGAATTTCTAGCCCAAGCAGTTATGCAGGAGAAAGAATAAAAAGGCATCCAATTGGAAAGAAAGAAGTAAAATTACAGATGACATGGTCCTATATGCAGAAAGTCCCCCAAAACCTGTAAAGAAGGCTACTACAGCTAGTAAATTCAAAATCAAAGTTATAGGGTATAGTCAAAGTTGCAGGGCACAAATATCAGTTGTGTTTCTTCACTCTAGGAGTGAATAATCTGAAAAGATAATGAAGGAAAGAATTCCATTTAAAATAGCATTCAAGGGATGCCTGGGTGCCTCAGCAGTTGAGTGCCTGCCTTTGGCCCAGGGCATGATCCTGGAGACCTGGGATCGAGTCCCACATCGGGCTCCCTGCATGGAGCCTGCTTCTCTCTCTGCCTATGTCTCTGCCTCTGTGTGTGTGTCTCTCATGAATAAATAAATAAAATCTTTAAAAAAAAAATAAAATAGCTTTCAGGAACACCTGGATGGCTCAGTGGTTGGGCGTCTGCCTTCAGCTCAGGGTGTGATCCTGGGGTCCTGGGATTGAGTTCTACATTGAGCTCTGCACAGGGAGCCTGCTTCTCCCTCTGCCTATGTCTCTGCCTCTCCCTCTGTGTCTCTCATGAATAAATAAATAAAATATTTTAAAAAATATTTTTTAAAAAAATTAAAAAATAAAAAAGCATTAAAAAATGCTTACTTAGGAATAAATTAAACCAAGATGATGATAGATGCATACTTTGAAAACTATACAGCATTGGTGAAGTAAAATAATTGAAATAATTGGAAGGACACCTTGTATTCATTGAAGATAATGGTTTTCTGTTTGTTATAGTTTTAGACTGGGGAGTGGCAGGAGTGGGAGAGAGAAAGAAAGAAAGCAGGCTCCATGCTGGGGCTTGATCTTACAACCCTGAGATCATAACATGGGCAGAAATCAAGAGTCGAACACTTAACCTACTGAGCCACCCAGGTGCCTCAAAGACAATGGATTTAATATGCCCATATTACTAAAAACAATCTGCAAATTAAATGCAATCCCATCAAAATTCAAAAGGCCTTTTTATGTAGAAATGGAAGAGCCTATTCTCAAATTCATATGTAATTACCAGAGATGCTGAACAGCCACACACACACACACACACACACACACACACACACAAATCTTTAAAAAGAACAAAATTGGAGTTCTCTTACATTCTTTTTTGAAATCTTTCTATAAAGCAACAGTATTCAAAACATAAGGATAGACCTATAAACCAATGAAATAGAATTGAAAAGTCCATACATAAAGCCTGCACCTAAGGGCAATCCAATTTTGACAAGGGTGCCAAACTATTTCAATGAAGAAAGTATAATCTCTTCAACAGATGGTATTGGATCAACTATACAGCTGCAAGCCAAAGAATGAATTGAAACCCCTTCCACACACCATATACAAAAATTAACTTAAAGTGGATCAATGACCTAAATATCAAAATTTAAAAAAAAAAGAATACATTTTCATAACCTTGGAATTGGCAAATAATTCTTAGCTATGGCATTTGAGTAAAACACCTGAGTGAAAACATGAGGGAAGGAAAGTACACTGAACTTCACAAAATTGAAAACTTCTGGGCATCAAATGACATCATCAAGAAAATGAAAGGAAAACATATAAAATTGGAGAATATATTTGAAAATCATGTATCTGATAACTTTGCAATACTCTAATTTTTACCTCTTAATAATTCAACAACAATAAAGACAAACAGCCCGATTTTTTAAGTTGTGAAAAATAAGTGGAATAGACATTTCTCCAAAGAAATTACACAATGTATAAACAAACTGTGGGGTATGCATATAATAGGATGAGGGTCAGCCATAAAAAGGAATCCGGAGTACTGACATCTGTTGCAACAGGGATGCACCTTAACACATTATGTCACATGAAAGACGCCAGGCACAAAATATCACATATCTAGGACTCAATTTCATATGAAATACCCAGAATTTGATGAGTGCCTGGAGACAGATGGCAGATCGGTTGTTTTCAGGGGCTGTGGGGAGGAGAGAACAAGGAGAAACTCCTTAATGGGTCAGGATTTTACTTCGAAGTGATGAAATGTTTTGAAGCCATTTGCATGTGGTGGAGGCACAGTATATATATTGAATTTATATACAATAAAATAGTTAATTTTATACCATGTAAATTTCACCGTAATACCTTCTCTTTTAAAAATATTTGAAGCCGGGCAGCCCCAGTGGCTCAGCAGTTTAGCGCCGCCTCCAGTCTGGGGTGTGATCCTGGAGACCCAGGATCGTGTTCCCTTCCACCGCGGGCTCCTTGCAGGGAGCCTGCTTCTCCCTCTGCCTGTGTCTCTGCCTCTCTCTGTGTGTCTCTCATGAATAAATAAATAAAATCTTTTTTAAAAAATAGTTGAAGCCTTCTGGAAAAAATGGCTGATTTTGAGACTGGAATAAGAAATGTATAGGACAGGTCTGGAATGTCTTAGGGGTCAGAAAATGCCATCTACATATAAAGGTATGGGGCAGCCCAGGCAGCCAAATCAAACTGTTCCCCCTGGTCAAAGCTTGAACGATTTGAGAAACAAAAGAAATCACACTGTATTGGAATACAACCCAAAGTATAAAATATATTCATGAGTCCTTATTTTTAAAAGCAATTGAATACATAAATAAAAGAGGCAAATCTCTCTTGTAGAAGAATTCTATGAATTTTTAGTTGCTCCCCCCACCCTTAAGTTGATGAACTTAACTCTGCCCTGCATTAAAGGTTGGGCTGCTTATATTTTCTTTGCCTTTGCAAGTGGACAGAATGGAAAGGGGAAAAACAGTAACTTTAAAGTAGAGGATTCTGACAAATTAAACTACAGCAGAGTCAGATCAAGATTAACTTCAACTCTGATAAGAAATGTTGACAGCATGTACGCTGGATGATACTTTACCTCTGCAGTCATCCTCCTAAAAGCCCATAGCCACAGTCCACTTCTGAGAAAACATGAATCAACTCTCAATTGAGAGACTCTACAAAATATATTGCCAACAATCCTCAAAACCCTCAAGGTTTTCAGAAGGGAAGGAAGTCTGAGAAAATGGCACAACCAATAGGAGCCTAAGGACACATGGTAACCTAATGTAATGTAACAAGTATGGGATCTTTGAAGAGAAAAAATATTAGGTAAAAACTAAAAACATCTGAATAAAATTTGGACTTTAGTTAATGATGTAATAATATTGGTTTCTGAATTGAGACTAATGTATCATGCTATTGTATGGTTTTTAGTAGGGGAAGGTGTGTCGTATTTGGGGACTCCACGCTATCTTCTTAAAGTAGTAAATCTCTTCTGTAAATCTAAAATGCTTCTAAAAGAGAAAGTTTATTAATCAAATATATGGGCATATAGAAAAAACAAAAACAAGAGTGGTGTTAAAATTATACTTTACAATTCCATCTCACTTTCACCATGGATTTGGAAGCAGATTAAGAGAATAAATATTGAATATTTGTTTCTAAAATTATTTTAGAAGAGCCATCTGGGTTACATATGAAATTACTGGGGTAATCGTAGACTTTTTATTGGGGTGTGTATGGGTGTGTGTGTGTTCCCAACATAACAGAGAAGTAGCACAATTATTTAAACTTCTCTGCCACATTTACAAAACCATGCACAGGATATTTATGCAAGCCAATAAATATTAATCTAAGCTATACACTAAGAAAATACACTAAAATAGATTTCACAAACTAATAAGGATTTAGTACCTGTTATTATAATCAACCCTTCTGATTCAATTATTACATTGTAAGTGAGGGGACGTGAAATAATTTAAAAATCATTCGCAATTCACTCTCCATGTCTTCCCTTGCCAAGTGGCTGTTAATAATTGCTCCTCCTTGAGTGAGATGAAATGTTATATTCCCTTACAATTTATGTTTTCAAATTTATTTTTCTGTACTCTTCTAGGATAACAGCTTTCATCCAAAACATTAAATTAAGCTTTAAGTTATGGAAGCATTTGTGAAATAACAAATCTGCATTCAGCTTCCTCCTTTCACTGCATTACTGCACGTCATGGTGTCAGAATCTCTCTGCACACGAAGATATACTGTGAAACTTTGCTATCTGTTTATTGATGAATCACATAATCATTTAACCACAATTAGAAACAGAATAAATTGTAGCTGCTTCAAATTCTGTTAGCTCATGAAGATGTACTTGAATGTCAAAATATATTCGTAGGAAAGGAAAAAAATAGCATCAGTAATTTAATTGAGCTGAATTTTTATATTTCACTAATGGGTATAATCACTGTTCCACTGACAGCGTAAGTCATTTTTGTGCACAGCGGGAAACCACTGGGAAACGTATTTTATCCTTTATAGGCCATGGTAATATGAATTTGTCCATGCTATCCACCTCCTATGAGCCAAATCTCTTTGAAAGCGATTTGTTTTCTGGTAGATTTAAAAATGCAAATTGTTATAATCTTAAAATTAATTTTCCTGGCACAAAATTTTACTCCCTTTGAGATACCTCTTACCTAATTCTACATGACTCTTCTCTTGGAAACACATATAATAAAGTATTTTCCCGAAGTTTTTTTCAGAATGTTTTTCAGGAGAATTCCTAACTTTTTTCAGACTTTGTTAGTTTACAATAAATAAAACAACACGATCTGGGTTCAGTCTATTCTTCTAAAGTATTCAAAGCTGTGGTGTAGTGGTTTGGAGCACAGATTTTGGAAACAGCCTATATTACTCCAAACCAAGTGTCTGGCCCTCATTATCTATGTGACTTTAGCCAAGTTACTTAGTCCTGTTGCAACTTAGTATCCATATCTATAAAATGGAGATCATCACACAGGTCTTCTATTCCTTATCCGAAACTCCAGATGAATTTTGGAATTGAGAATTTTGAAAATGTATTTGAAAATAATATAGTATGTGTACCCTATATTATGTATAATTCTTAGATGGATCTGGAACTGTACTCTAATAAAAAAAATTCATAATTCCTAAATAAACACATATCGTCAGGGTGCCTGAGTGCCTCAGTTCGTTAAGACGCTGATCTTGACTTCAACTCAGGTCATGATCTCAGGGTCATGAGATCCATGTCCAGCTCTGCACTAAGTATGAAGCCTGCTTAAGATTCTCTCTCTGCCCCTCCCAGCCTTCCCCCGAAGGAAGGAATAAGAATAAATAAAATAAAATAAGAATAAATAAAATAAAATAAAATAAAATAAAAACACATAACATGTCAAGTGGGATATATTAAGAATATAGTAGCAGTATGTCAATTCAAGACTATTTGCTCATTTCCATTAGGAAGGGACTTCTGGCATTCAGAATTGAGAACAAGGAATTGTGGACTGGTTATAAATATGCCATACTATTTGGAAAGTTAAATTGGTTGTAATATGTTTAAATACTTAGTGTATTTAGACACCTGCTGATGACTCTATATATTTTGGTTCTAAAATTATCATTACTAGTCTTTTCCTGACAAGAATCCACCACTGCTGCAAAACCATCTACTACTGTCACCTAATCCCATCGACCAAATCTGTACATTTCTGCCCTATACCTTTCATAACATTTCTTCTCTAATATCTTATTTCAAAAACTTTTCAAAACCAAGATGAATTCTATTTGATTTTTAAAGAATTTTTAGAACTCCTAAATGATATTATTTTTCCTCCTGTAACTTAAAAATGCTTATTGAATAAAACTTTCACTTAATAGTTAAATATATATGTAAACATAATTTTATTGTCTTGGCTGTATTGTATGGATATTATATATTGTTACTTATTATAGTTATATATTTTATTTATAAATATTTACACAAGAAATAAATAAATACAAATAAATATATTTTAATAAAATTTAAAGTAAATAAAAAGTTTTTTGTGATAAAATGTATATACATAAATTAGACCTTGCCAATTTTGGGTTCTTATCGATATTTTGTTGAGAAGTTAGATCCTATTAAACACATATCTGTCTTACTTGTACACTTTACACAAACCGTAAACTCCTTAATTTCAGTAAGAAGACCTTTTCCTTACAGAAAGTTCCAGAGAACCTTAAACACAGTGGGTTATGTGTTAATATGTGTTAACGGCTTGTGGCCAGGCATCTAACTTCAAATAGAGACCATCTAAAGTAGAATTATAACTATTTTTAACTAAAAGAATTAATTTTTAACAGTTCATTTAAAAACATATTCTAAAATAATATTTCGAAAAGCATATTATATTAATTTATATTTAAAATTTCTAAACCAATTACTTTGAGTATTTTCTCAATATTTATTTGTAACATGATGTTGTGTCAACCATTTTGTAGTATGTTGACTCATTATCTGCTAATTTTTTACATGATAGATCTTTACTGCTGAATGTAAGAAATATGTTTTTGAGATTTTTAGCAATGATAGAGTTGAAATTTCTCTAATCTCTAATTTAAAAAAAACAGAGAATAATGGATTGGTTTTATAACCATGAATATGGTTGAAATACTATGGTACATTGGTTTCAGGGGTACAACATAGTGATTCCACAAGTTTATACATTATTCTATGTTCACTACAGGTGAAGCTACCATCTCTTTCCATACATTGCTATTACAATATCATCATCTATTTTCCCTATGCTATGCCTTTTGCTCCTGTGACTTATCCATTCATAACTAGAATCCCTGTATTCCCAATCTTAAATCATATCAATGTATAAATTTAGAAGAGGGTGGTACATATTGTAGAGTACATGGTAGGAAGTAGTGAAACCAAGAGATATACCATGACAGGACAACTGTAACAGGAGAATACAATGATCCCTGAACCAAACATATGGTGCCCTGTAGTGTAAATGGGGCCTTTAGTGAAAATATTTTTACACATAATAGTAATACCTGATAGAATAACTATTTTTGTGGTAAAACATCATTTCAAATAGTTGCATTTAGTTGTGAGAAAACTCTGAAGTATATCTTGTTGATATTTTTATGAAGGTAGGTATATCCTCCCATCCTAATTAATGGAAAATTATCCTATGGCCCATTACTCACTGTCTAAAAAATTTAGTCATTTAACTTCATTCATTTACTTGAGAGCTCCAGAAAAATGAAGTTTTACTAGTTGTAAACTAGTAACTAGTATCAAACTAGTTACTAGATATAACTAGATGCAAACTAGTAACTAGATGTAAACTAGTGACTATTACTCTCTTTAGGTAATAAAATAATAATAAAATAATTACTTTGAAAGGACAGTTCCAGAATGGCATCAGCTTTGTACCACCCCACCTTGTGTCATTTTGGATTTATGCCTAAACTTCAATTTCTATCTATAAAACATAGACAACTATGCCATTTTCATTGGGCTATTACAGGAGTTAAATGAGTTGGATACAAATTTTGACTTAAATTACTTGTTCAAGTGATGTTGAGTCCCTTTTCCTTTCTTCATTTCCCTCCTTTCATTTTTTCATGTATGAATGCAAGGGAAATGGACTTTCCTAAAACAGATAGTAAGAATACTACACAGTCACAATCTGTTCAAAAATCTAGATGGCTTCTCTGTGTAATAAACCAATTTGATAATTCTAGAATGAAAATAGCAATCATTAACCATTAAAACATTTATGGTAACTCTTTCATTAATATTGAAATTACACTGAAACACACATTGCACATATTGGTCATTGCACTCATTTTCCACATTGTTCCCCTAATCTGCTTGTTTCCCTAAGTTTGTTTAAGAATGCTGCTAATCTAATTTGTGCATTTTACACTGATTTCTAAGGTAGGATTTGGCCTCCTCCATTATTTGCGAGGGGCTAATCAGGGTCAAAAGATAAAAGAGACTTATGGAATGTGATCAGACACTGTTCCAGAGAGATAAGAATGTTTTAAGTGAGTATTCTAAAGGCAAACTGACCACAATTTCAGGTGAGAGATGAATAAAGAATGGGCATTTGCAAGATTCTGGGAAAGTAAAGAAATATGCACGCAGGAATATTAAAGGGAGAAGTATTTTTAACTGCAGTACACACATACAAATTAAATATTAAAACAGGTCCTTAGGAAAACAAATCTGAATTTTAAAATGCAAACCATTGGCCAAGATGTATTAAAAATCCATTTAGCATTTTGGAAGAAAGCTTCTGATTTTTCAGTGTGTCTAAACTTTAAAGAATACGTGTCCAAAGTAAGAAAAGAATAATGTTGATCAAAAGGCTGGATTTCTTGTAAAGAACATATGATAAAGCAGTAAATGAGAACTTAGAGCTTTTCATACAATAGTAATTTGAAATATTTTTCTCAAATAGAATATACGTAGGACCAGAGGGAATGGCTTTACATGTTATTGAAAGTTAACACACCAACATCTCATCCTTCTCCTCATTCCTGTCCCATTTGTCTCTTATAAAGCAATATAAAGAAAACAAAAAGAATAATCTCAACATTATCAATCACCAATCTGTTTGAGTAGTTCTTGGTAGTTCATATTTTAAATCATAGTAACACTAACGTCGAGTATTTTTCAGAATTATTCAGCTTGTGTTAACTTCATGCTTAAGTAACAAACTTTCAACAGTTCCAGGGACTCATCACTGGGTTTGATGGGATCATGGAATAATCACACAGCAGGCAGGTCAGTGCTGGCTAATTCAAGCATCACTGCTAGTGTGACCCCAGTCTATGGGAAGATAATATGATACACAGCTTCATCATATAATGCTGAGTTATATCGTCTATGGCAATCATATATGCTTTGTTTGGACATAAGCCCAACAATCATGTAAACAATCCAATGCAACAATGCAATACCAATACCCTTTTCACAGAAGTGCAAATTTGAAAAATTTTGGGAGTTGAAAGATTATTTCAGCATGTATTTTTTAAAAAGATTTTATTTATTAATCACACACACACACACACACACAGAGGCAGAGACACAGGCAGAGGGAGAAGCAGGTTCCATGCTTCTGACGTGGGACTCTATCCTGAGTCTCCAGGATCAGGCCCTGGGCTGAAGGCGGTGCTAAACCGCTGAGCCACCCCGGCCACCCTCAGCATGCATTTTTAAAAAAAATATTTGTAATAAGGTTACTTCACATAAAATGCACAGATCTTTTCAGTTTAGTGAATTGTTAAAATTGGTAAAGTTGGTGACTTGAATAAAGGAATATTCCTACCATCCAAACAAGAAATAGAACATTTGCATTACCCAAGAACTTTCCTCAAATTCCTATCATTCCATCTCTGCCATTTCCCGATGCATCTAATGGAAACATTGCTGACTTTCAAAATCAGAAAGAGATTTTGCATCCTCTTGGACACCATACAAATGGAATCACACAATATGTAATTGCTGTGCATATGTCTGAGTGCTTTTGCTAAACAATGTTTTATGAGATTCATTCATGTTGTATATTTCAGAAGGTTTTGTTTGCTTACTTTCTGTTTTATATTTCTGAACAGAAAGTTACTGTATGAATAGACACAAATCTTCCAATAAGTCCTCTGACCTTGTCTACCTTTCACTCTGCCACAAACATTCTGTTGTTCTAAATCTTTGCTAGAATTTTTGTTGTCTGTCTTATTTAAGCTACACTAATGGCATCTGATTGTGGTTTTACAGTTAAAGTTCTCTGCTAAATAATTGTGTTGAGCACTTTTTCTTTTGCTACTGACCATGTACTGTTGGATATATTTTCTATCTCATGTCTGATATTTTGCTTATTTTTTATTGGGTTGATTGTTTTTAAGATGTGTAGGGAAAGAAAAAAAAAGATGTGTAGGGATACTTCATATGTTCTAAAAATGAAATTTTGTCAAATATATGTTACTGTGAATACTTACTCTGTCTGTGGCTCTCCTGCCCATTTCTTAACTGTGATCTTTGTTAGTGGACCTTATAAAATTATTATTATTATCTTAAGCTAATAGGTTTTATTTTTAAGATCATGTAAAGGAAAAAAAAAAAAGATCATGTAAAGGTTTGGGATGCCTGGGTGGCTCAGGTCCTGATCCCAGAATGCTGGGATGAAGCCCTGACTCTGGTTCCTTGCTCAGTGGGAAGCCTGCTTCTCCCTCTCCCTCTGCCCCTCCCCCTGCCCATGCTTTCTCTTTCTTTCTCAAATGAATAAATATATATATTTTAAATATCATTTAATGGTTTAAGGAAAACTTGAAAAAAAAATAAGGAAAACTTGAGTGGAAAGTGCAAAATGTCCAAATACACCTGATCTTCACTATTTGTGTGAAAGGCTACTTCTTATCCTCTCTTTTGCCTCCAGAAACCTCTAAGATAAAGAAAATACATCTTAGTTTAATTTAAGATTTGTAGAATGGGCCCTGTGATCATTCTGTCAGCTCAATTATTCATGTACAAAGATGTAGATTACAGTTGGAATTTAGGATGCTGTACTTAAAACATAGTCCTAGGTTAATTCTCCAAAATAGCTTTATTACATATTTTCACTTGGGTGATTAATGACTACTTAATCATTTTATTTTTCTGCTCTGTTATTTATCCAGTTTTGTAAGAAATCTCAGATAAGAATGGAAGTTAAGAGTAGGACTCAGGCATGAAAACCATATTTCTATCCCTCACAAATTATAAGATGATATTAATGGCTGGAAACTTGTGCAAACCAATGCATTTGAATTTAATACAGTTATCCTAAGTTCCTTCTTTTATATTAAAATGTTGTATAGGTACAAGAAGGGATAAGTCAGTCTTGGAAGCATTCATATATAAAATACATCTGCTTTTTAAGCTAATTAAAAGTTTAATATAAGCCAACAGTGTGATGAGTCTATGAAAATGTAGTAATTTTAGAGTTATTAACACAGTCTAATTTCAATACTCAGACATTGTAGCACATTTATTCTTAAATGATCAAGATACATCTGGACAATTTGTTTCATTATGTATACTAATTTTGAAGTAATATGTGTTGAACAATAGTCATGAAGTCATATCAGAGAGGAAGTAGGTGGCAGGCTGGGTGAAACAGGTGAAGGGAATTTAGAGTATACCTATCATGATGAGCACTGAGTAATGATGTATAGAATTGTTGAATCACCAGACTATATACCTAAAAGTAATATAACACTGAATGGTTAACTATACTGGAATTAAAATAAAAAACTTAATTAAAAATAGTCATGAAGTTAAGGGCAAGTCAGATTTTCTCTACTGGCAACTACAGGAATGTTTATGTACAACATCATTTGGTGGTGTAAAAGAGCTTCACCTTTCTAACATAGGTAATGGGCTATTTTAAGAGAGAACATGTATTCCTTCATTGTAGGTATTCAAGTTTTCCTAAAGGAAAAATCTTCCAACTTTCTTAGTCAGAAAACTTATCAGAGAAAAACGATTGTAAAATTTCCTCTATCTTTAACTTTCTTTACATTCTTTCATACCACTTTGTATACAAGGAAATACTGAAATCATCATTTGCCAATTAAATCTAACTGGCTTTTAAAAAATAGTAAATAAGTCATCTTATTTGCAATAACTTACAAAATAATAAAGAATAGCAAAAATAACATTAGTAGGTATTTTGAAAACAATGTAAGTTTGGAAAATCCCCTTGCATCATGTAAATTTTGGCTCAGCACAAATATCAGAATATATACTGTTGTGTTTCCTTTTAGAAAAATTAGATGACCTAGGTTCTTGTGCAAAATAATACATGATGAAATCTTTCTTATTAAATAGCCAACTTGATGGGACTATCAGAATTCATTCATTTTTTGCTTTAGAAATATATAGTATTCTTATCTATTTTTGAGTTTAAGGAACTCTATCGAGGTTATTGTCAACTGAGAATTCAGAGTCTAGGACTTCATGTATAAAACCAACTGCATCATCATCACAAGTCTATAGTGCTGCTCTCTGTCTCTTTACTTACATCTTCTGATTTGTCTAATTGGGAAACATACTCATTTAGTAATTTTTTGACGTGTAGAAAATGAAACATTCTGAATTCTAAGTTTTGCTCCATGAAAACTAAGAATGGACTATGATGGACTATACAGTTATAGTGCCTCCAGACTCCTTTTATATCTTCTTGAAAGACATATGGGAATTTAGCTCATACTATAAAAAAAAAAAAAAAAAAAAGGAAGAGGGCAAACCAGGTATCTCAGTGGTTTAGTGCCGCCTTCAGCCCAGGACCTGATCCTGGAGACCCAGGATCGAGTCCCACATCAGGCTCCCTGCATAGAGCCTGCTTCTCCCTCTGCCTGTGTCTCTGCCTCTGTGTGTGTGTGTGTGTGTGTATGTCTCATGAATAAATAAATAAAATCTTTAAAAGAGTAAAATTAAAATTAAAAAAAAGAAGAAAAGAAAAATAATGATTTATTCAGTATTGCATCATCTTTCTCAGAGATTCCAACATTCTTCCATTTTCTTATTATTTAGTATTTTATGGTATAATTGATAAGTAATAATGAATGCAGATGAAATTATATAGTATCAAAATATTTTAAGATACAAGCAAAATAAAATGATTATGATCACATGGGGTATCAGATTTATACACAAATTCAGTGGTGTGATGATCTTGTATGACATTTGTAAGATAAAATGAGCTTTATTCAAGTGTTTAAATAAAGTTTGTCTTTGGAGGATCTCTAAAAAATAACAAATCATGAAATATCAATCCTTGCAAATGGTTTGAGTTGCCAAAAAAAACAAAACAAAACAAAAAAAAACAAAAAACCTTTAAAACCTCAAATTGAATCTAACATAACCATAAACAGTTCAGGCTTTTTTGAACATCTGACTTTTAAATGAAAAGAAACACATAAAAAGTAAATTTATATTATACATATATTCAAAAATAACCTCAATCTAAATCTTGAAGTCTATACTAAAAGCTGAGTCATCAAAGATAAAGTTACAGTTGGTATTTAAGGTAAAAAGTATAATAAGAATACATCAGAGACAGATTTTCAGCAATAAATATAAAAAAAAGTCTTCTAACCAGCCAATCGATTCATTCCTTTATTTAAAATTAGCCTTTAGGAGTGTATTCCTTTACGACTACAATATATACTCTGGCAAAGTACATGATCTGTCCAGCTTTTATAAATGAGATAGTTTTGTTTGTCTATTGGTATATAAGAAACTACCACACAATTTAGGGACCTAAAACAGCAAATATATTTTGCTCAGGATTTTATGAATCAAGAACTTGGGAAGGGGCTCACCTGGGCAGTTTGATGTCCACTGGGAGGGTGACAAATGGAGTATCTATGTCCAACAGAGCTCATTTGATTACATGGCTGGCATCTTGTTGCTGCTTGGCTTTGTTTTCTCCATGGGATATCTCACGTTCCACGTGGCCTGAGTTTCCCACAACATGCTGGTTATAGGACTTATATTCCCTTAAGAGCAGCTAGATTCCCCTTGAAGAATATCTCCAGAGACCTAGATGGAAGCTGCAAGCTTTCTTAAGACCTAACCTTGAAAATCCCATAATGAAATCTCTACCACATTCTTTTGGAAAAGCGATAAATTCATCCTATTGGTCTGGGACTTTGACAGTTTTAGAGTTTTTCATTTTATAAGAACTCCTATGATTCCAGGTAAACCTGAGCCTGGGGTTGATCACCCTATTTGTCAACCAAGTTATTAAAGCTGGCCTAGATCCAAGGGAGAGAGGATATAGATTCCATTTCTCAAGCAGAGAAGTAGCAAAATGTATGTGGTCATGTTTAGGCTACATTAGTCCTTTACAGGGCTACAAACTACTTAGAGTCCTTACACATTCAAATTACAATCATTATGACAACTACTTCAATCTTGAGAATCAAGTTCTTAACCCACTAAATGATGTCCAGTATGGATGAGGCTCTTGGGGCCATTTCCTCAAGTATAGTTCTCACTCTGAATTCCCAAACTACAGAGAAAGACAAATTGCATACCTCTCCCACTTGTGCAATTTACAATTGCTGAATCAGAGATAGGACAATTACAATAAACAGTCATATTTTTTTAATGGAGAGAGGAGGTACTAAGTATTGGAAGTTACCCAAAAATATATAGCCATATCTTTCTCTAGGGCTCAATCTAAGTGTCTGGGAATGGTTCCCCATGGCTTTTGGCACCTACTTTCTGGACTCTTGGGTTCACTCTTTGAGTCATTTCTTCTTTTTTTTAAGAATGGCCTATCTTTACAGCAATGTAGTTTTCTCCAGTCTGATCCTACTTATAGAAGACTGGGAGGCCAAAAGTCTCTTCATTTGGAACTGGGTCTGTTCTTTATAAACCAGGCTGTTAAAATTTCTTTAAAAACTTTATTACCTTCCTGTGTATCAAATTATAGTCATCTCCACTAGACAAAAGTGACATGGATGTTTCTTTCCAAGCTTTTCTCTGTCTTGGGCTGAGTGTCAGAGTGCTTAGTTAAAATACTTAAAAGCATTTTGTCTAGTTTGAAGAGATATAGAGCAGACCATTAAGATTCAGAGAGGTCTTTTCCTCTAGTAGAGAGGAACTAAGAGGCACACACTTACTAATCTATTTCTGCTAGGAAAGCACGCATATCTTACTGAAATTTTATTAATTAATTTTATTAATCTATTTATTAGAGAAAGAGAGAAAGAGAGAGAGAATGAGCCATGGGGAGAGGCAGAGGGAGAGGGAGAAGCAGACTCCCCACTGAGCAGTGAGCAGAGATCAGGACCCTGAGATCACAACATCACAACCTGAGATGAAATTGAGTCAGATACTTAGTTGACTGAATCACCCATGTGCCCCAAGAGTTTCATTTTTAAATTCAGGAAGTCTTTCTTCCCTTGTATTTCCTCTACGTTCTGCTTAAAAATGGAAAATTCACTTTATTTTTGCTCCCTCTTATCCATGTTTTATCATATTTAGCCAAAAGAAGCAATTTGGCCATTTCAATGGTCTCCTTGAAAATCTCCTTAGTCAAATGTGCAAGGGTCCCTAGTCTATTTTCTATTGACTTCATTGCCACAAACAACAGTGTTGCCAAACTCTACTACATAACAGGGATTATTTTTTCCCCCAATTTTCAGTACCAATTCCCTCATTGTTCTTTAAGCTCTCACTAATAATTTCCACTACGACCAAGGACAGTTAGGGGGAAAGTCTTCAAATTAGGCAACTAGTTTATTTATTCACTCACCAATTAGTTTTTGAGAGTTTATCATGCACAAAGCCCCACAGGAAGTGGGGAGTACCATGTGAGGTACCATGCCTGGTCTTGAACACCTAAATTAACATAACAAGAGTCAGAAAGTGATAAGTACTGAATAAAAAGATGGTCAGGTAAAGTTCTAAGGGATTTCAGAGGAGAAAGATTTTGTTCTGTTTTGTTTTGTTTTCCAGCTGAATTAAGGACTTGGCCTACAAAGATCTGGAGACAAATATTGCAAGCCACCAGGGAATTTGTTTGAATAAAGACACAGAAATGTATTTGGGAAGCACTGAATCTATTACTTTGGGTGAATCACAGGGATGGGAGGTATGGGAAATAAAACAGGAAAGAAATGGAGCCAGGGCTATAAATATCAAACTAATGATTTTAGGATACTTTTTCCCATAGGAAATGGAAAGGCATCGTTGTTGTTATTATTTTTAACTTTGATTTATAAAGACTAATCTGGAAGTACAGGAAAGACCAGAAAAGAAGCAATGAGGGCAGGTCATCCGGAGCTCTGGCTTTATTTCAGAAGTGGTGTTTGAGGGCCTATCATCGAATATTGGCAGTGGGAATGGGGAGAATAAAGCAAATCAAAGAGAATTAATCAAGTGTTCACTGTAATTCATTATCTCTTTTTTCACTCTATTACTTATCTTTCTATCCATCTAAATGAGCAATTCCTCATTATATGAATTGGTAGCCAGCATTCTCTGATTATTGAAACATATTTTATGACAGCAACTACCTATTGTAAAAATATAAATATTATATATATGTGTGTGTGTGAATATATATATATATATATATATATATATATATATATATATATGAGTTTTGGAATACTTCTTGGATATGGAAAGTTACTTTAGTTGAAAGGATTTATCAGTAAGTTTTCAGTTATTCAGCTGCTAATGAGCTTCTGAAGAGAACTGCATTCAGATCAAGGAGATCATGGTTGAACACTTCTAGAAAACACTGCTGCTTGTTGTTGACTGGAATCAAGATAAAATTAATCATGCTCTTGACTTTTCCCTCAAAGTCACTGCCAATCCCAGTGACTTAAATATAAGTAATGTAAAATCATCTTGGACAGTTTTGAAGTTAGATTGCATTGGCTATTGGACATATCTAAGGGCTAAAAGCATCTTAATTTATTTTAAATGTTTTATAAAAGGAAATGCATTTATTCAAGAGACTTCCTTTTTATTTCTACCTTTTCTGATTATGTAATTTTTTCACATAATGAAAAGGGACTTTTGGGGGGTCACCATATCCAGTGATGAACAACTCTTTAACCTATCAGTGTATTGGCTTTAGTTTTGACTCCCTCCACCTACTAAAATCAATACCTGAAAAATTAACCATCATTAACATCCTGATTTAAAAGCTTTAGTCTCTATATTCTGCCATAAAACCCAATGAGTATAGTGTTTAAGCAGTGTCACCCCAATATTTGGCCTGATACTAAAGCAGAAATAACAATAAACTTGGTTTAAATTATACAAAGAAAATAATAGGCAATTAAATCATTAACACAAAATGATCGAAAAAAAATTTTTTTCTAATGGGTTGGCCTAAACTAAATGATTTCAAAGAGGTGGGAACTAATTTCTTTGGAGGACAGACCATTTATTGGCTTTGAAAAATAATTTGCATTTATAGAAAGATAAACATGAGTTAAAAATGCTATTTTTCCAGCACCATTAAGAATTAATATCTATTAATCTGATAGGTGATAACTGAATATTTCTTCTAAAATGTGTTTTGCCTTTTTTGAGAAGTCTATTGTTAAATATTCTTTTATTTTTCTTTCTTTCCCTAATATATATCATTATTTGATATCAGATTCTATGTTTCAATCATCCAAAATACATTTGAAACTAAAAACTATGTGGACATGCACTACCACTAGTCTGAGTGAAAAACAAAGGAGAAAACATGAAAATCAACGAAGTACTGGAAATAATCCCAAATGATATTTAAAGAATGATAAAATTTGGAAAATAAAGTCAGCACTGATGCTTGCTTGGCTAAGGATCTGAAGCTTGGAAATAAGAAATAAAAAGGATCTAAGCCAAGTCACAAAGTATCTAAAACTAAATGAAACAGTACAAGCATGTGTAAGTGACATTTTTTGATGAGTGACATTTTAAGAAAAGTAGAAATGCATACTCTTTTTAAAAATGTGAGATAGATAAGATATTTAAGATTTAATCACTCTTGAGAAGTACAGGGTATTCAGTCACCCTGACTTGCCCTAAGACTGTACATGATTTTTTTTCCCTCCGTGCTCAGTTAAGCATAAATTCATAGATTTCATGGTTAAGAGAGCTTGAGATGAGATGCTGGTTGGTGCACTTAGTCCTGCCACTTCTTATCGGACCATCTGCTGTCACCTCAAAAAGCCAAGACTGTATAATCCCTGTAAACATACAAACTATTCCTGCATTTAATTTCAGTTGGAAGAAGGACCCCATTATGTGTATTGATTTTGAAGTGTCACTATCTTCTTTTGATGAATTCTCAGTACCTTATAGCTACTGACTGCCTTTCTGTGAACACAAGATTAAGTATTAAAAGTGTTTAGTCCAAACTTCTTACATAGATATTTAATAAATTTCATGGTCTTAGAAGTTAATCCAATTTGCATGAAATGCTGCCTATGATTTAAGTAACATTTGTTATTGATGGACCCAAATGTGCTAAAGCTGGCACAGAGTTAGCGATAAGCAGGAGCAAGGACAGCTGGTTACTGAGACCAGAGGTGCTGGTTCAGAAGTCTCAAAACTCTTTGGCTAAAAACTGGATTGTACCTGACCAGTGGGACAGGTGTGTGTCCTTGCAGTTAGGGTATATATATATATATATATATATATATATATATATATATATATATTCTGGCATGTTGGGGGCATGTGGGGTAGGGATGTGGAAAACCAAACGAAATCAAGTAATTGCAGTTGTGGGAAAAGGACATGTATAGAGGCTGTATCTTTCATTAAATCTTAGCTGCATGTTTTATTGCACTCCATTCTCAAATCTATTAGTTCTTTAGGGTTCTTTAGGATCTATAGATAATACCAAATCTACATTGAAGAAACTTAGAAAACCTCATATTTTGGTCAACTAGTGAAAATTAAATATAAAGAAAACATTTTGAGAAAATCTTGGAAGTTTCCAGAGAAAAAATGACATATTCTTTAATGGCAATAAAATAAAATAATAAAATAAATAAAATAAATAAAATAAAATAAAATAAAATAAAAGGCAAAAATAATTCTAAAGGTGGCAGA
This sequence comes from Nyctereutes procyonoides, assembly GCF_905146905.1. Lineage (NCBI taxonomy): Eukaryota > Metazoa > Chordata > Mammalia > Carnivora > Canidae > Nyctereutes > Nyctereutes procyonoides. Next base: position 40,550,306 of record NW_026575049.1, on the reverse strand, counting down.
CTTTTTATCAGAAACTATGGGAGGCCAAAGAAATGTAAAGACTTTTTCAAAGTGCCTAAAAGAAAAAAAAAAATCAACTTAGACAATACCGACAAGGGCTAGTGAATAAAGATGAAATTAAAAACAAACAAACAAAACTTAATCTAAAAGAAGATAGCAGAGAACAAAAGAGGAACAAATGACAGAGTGGACAATAAGAATAAGACATCTAACACAAAACATCATAATTACATTGGATGTTAATGTATATGCACCCCAATTAAAAGACAGACATTTTCAGGATGGGTATAAAAAGGAAGGCCCAACAAGCAGTCTACTATTTATAAAAGATACACTTTAAAATATAAAGAAATAGATAATCAGAAATCAATGGATGGAAAAAGATGTACTGTGTAAATAGTAAGTAGAAGGAGGATAGAATGGTACTATTAATGTCAGATAAAGTACACTTGGGGACAAGCACATTCCCAAAGATAAAAAGAGATTTCATAAAAGGCTCAACTCATGAGGAAGGTATAACAGTCATAAATGTGTACATGAGACAAAAAATGACAGATTTTTGCAATCATAGCAGCAGATAATAACCAGGTCAGTTTGAAAAAGACAGAATAACAGCAAAGGCATAGAGAATTTGTAAGTTATTTACAACATTGACCTAAATGATATCTATAGGACCCTATATAAACTACGCATCCTTTTCAAGTACTCATACATTCAAAAAGACAAACCATATACTAGGTCATAAACAAGACTCAATAAACTAAAAAAAAAAAAGATTACATTAAGTATGTTCTTCGATAACAAGGAAATTAAAATCGAAATTGATGAAAATAAGATATCCAGAAAAACTTTAGTATTTGAAAATTAAATAGCATTTCCCAAGTAATATAACTGTTGAAGAAGATATCACAAGGGAAATTGGTAAATATCGTGAAATGAATGAAAGTGAAAACACAACATTTCAAAGTTAATGAGATGCAGCTAAAGCAGTCTAATGGAGAAGATTTATAGATTTTGATGTGTGCAATGGGAAAGAAGAAAAATCTAGAACCAAAGAGCCAAACTTCCACTTAAGAAGCTAGTGACAAAAGGAGTGAATTAATCCAAAGTACAGAAAAGAAAAGATCAAAAATAAATAAATCAGTAAAGTATAAAATGGGCACCAGTAGAAATTAGCAAAGGAACTGAAAGTTAGTTATTTGAAAAAATAAATTAAGCTGATAAAACTTGAAGATAAAAGTCACAAATTGTCATTTTCAGAAATGAAGAGGCAACATTACCACATATTCTGTAGATATTAAAAGGGTAATCATTTTATGAAAATAAACTGATAACAGGTGAAATTAATTGAACTGAAGTATCTCATAGAAGTAAATTACTAAAACTGGCAAAAGATAAAACAGAAAATATCAATACTACTATATTTATAATTTTTTAAATTACAAACCTATCCACGAAGAAAACTAGGTTTTCCAATAAGTATATTTTTTAATTTTTTTAAATTTATTTATGATAGTCACAGAGAGAGAGAGAGAGAGAGAGAGGCAGAGACATAGGCAGAGGGAGAAGCAGGCTCCATGCACCGGGAGGCCGATGTGGGATTCGATCCTGGGTCTCCAGGATCGCGCCCTGGGCCAAAGGCAGGCGCTAAACCGCTGCGCCACCCAGGGATCCCTCCAATAAGTATTATACAATATTTAAGATCCACAAAACACCAATTTTACACAAAACATGCAGCAAGTAGAGGGGGTACATATAATTCCCAATTCATTTTATGAGGTGGACATAAGTTGTACCAAAATCTGACAAAGATTTTACAAAATAAGAAAATTAGAGACTAATGTCCCTCATAAACAGGAATGTAAAATTCCTTAACAAATTGTTAGTTAATAAAAACAACAACAATGTATACAGTATATAATTTACCATGACTAAATAAGATTTAATCCAGGAATCTAAGTGTTGTAGGCAGGCTTTGAGGTGGTTCCAAATGATTTTTGCCTTCTGAAATTCATGTTCTTACAATCTCTTGAGTGTGGGCTATATTTAGTGACTTACTTCTAACTTCTGACATTAGGTTACTAGAAAATCTACAGTTTTTGTCTTGCTGTTCTCTCTTTCTCTGGGACTAATCACTCTTGGAGAAGCTAGCAGTCATATTGTGGCAGTCCTCTGTAAACAGCAGCCAGTGAGAAACAGACTTCGACAATATAGCCCATGAGGAAAAGAGGCCATGTAAGTGAGCCTGGAAGAAAATCTTGCAATATATCTTCATATGAAAACACAGCCCCAAATAGTAGTTCAACTGAATCTAATGAGAAATATTGAGACAAAGACACTTACCAAAGCAGTGCCTGGGTTCCTGACCACAAAATGATGATATAATAAATGTCCATTATTTGTAAGTGCTAATTTTTGGAGTAACTTGTTATGGTTTAACTTTAAAACAATCAACGAATCCACCAAATTTAAAAAATGGAGGACAATCATGTTAACATTTTAATTGATGTAAAAAAAAAAACATTTAACAAGTTCCACATGAATTCATGAATAAAAAACCTCATCAAACCCGGAATAGGAGACCCCTAAAAAGAACATCTAAGAAAAATCTGCAACTAACGTCATGTTCAGGGATGACATGTTGAAATGTTACCTACCCTTAAGTTTGGGAAGCAGACAAAAATGTATACTCTCACTACTTTTGCTTGATACTTCACTGAAGAATGAATTAGTACAAAAAAAATAAGAAAAAGAAATGAAAGATGGGAAGGTGAGAAAAGAGAAATAAAACCATCTCTATTTGTGGAGAACAAGATTGTTTACATAGTCTTATTTTGACTTTAGAACTAACAAGAGAATTTGAGAAAGCACGCAGAGTAAGAAGTACATAATAACAAATCAGGTGTGTTTCATATACTAACAACTAACACTTGGGAAAATTAAACTTAAAAACAATTACATTTACAATTTTGTGAACAATCCTAAAAAGACTCAGAATGAATAAGGAATGATGCACAAGGTACTAGCACTGAAAACTATAGAACGTGGCTGAGAGAAATTAAAAAAGACATAAATTAATGGAGTAATAAACCATGTTTATGGATTGATAGATTCATTATTAAAAGATCTCTATTGTCCCCAAATTCATCTATAGAGTCAAGGCTGTCACATTCAAACCACCACTCTGCAGTTTATAGAAATTGATGAGCTGATTCTAAAATTTATATGGTAATGCAAAAGATCCATATTAGCTAAGTCATTAAAATACATTTGAAAGACTTACAAACTACCTGATTTCAAGAATTACTATAAGGTTACTGCAATTAAGACAGTGTGATTTGCACATGAAAATAGATATATAGATTAATGAAACAGGATTGAGATTCCAGAAACAGATACACTCATATATGGTCAATTAATTCTTGATAAAGATGACAAGGCAATTCAATGGGGAAAGGAAAGACCTTTCAATAAATGATGTTGAAACAACTGGATAGCCATATAAGAAAAGAAAAAGAGAAGATTGACCCTTACCTCACATAATACACAGATATTCATTCAAAATACACCATAGATCTAAATGTAAAAGTTAAATTTATAAAACTTCTAATAGAAATGAGAAACCCTTACTAACTTGAAGAATAAAATGATTTCCAAGATAGAGCTCAAAAAGCATGAATTAAAAAGAATACATTTGATTTTATCAAAATTAATAATTTTTGCTTTTTGAAAGACACCATTGAAAAGGGAAAAGTCAGGCAATGGGATGAGAGAAAATGTGTTTAGCCTATATATTGAACAAAAAATCTGCATCCAGAGTATATAAATAACTCTCGTAACTCAATAGTAGAAGGTTAAAAACCACCAGTATTAAAATGGGTGAAAGATTTTACAAAGTAAAATATAGAAATGTCCATTCTATTCCAATGGGCACAAGAAAATACCATTAGGAATCAGGGCAATGCAAATTTACAGTGAGATTTCTCTAAATATCTACTGGAATGGCTAAGACTTTTAAAGACCCAAAATACCAACTAATACATGAATCACTCATATATTACTGATAGGAACATAGAATGGCATAACTATTTTGGAGAACTATTGGTAAGTGTTTGGAAAATATAAGTAGATACTTTCTATACAGTCCAGTCATTCAACTCTTAGATATTTGTCCAGGAGATATAAAAATGCTTCAATCCATATAAATACTTGCAGGTCAATGTTCATAACAACATAGTCATCACAGCCAAAACCTTGAAATACATTAAAAATGTTTACTAACAAGTGAATGAATAAGCTGAGAATACTCTACAGGTAGAATATTACTTAAAAACAAATAGGAATGGACAACTGTTACACACCATAATAGAGACCAATTCAAAATCATTATATGGGAAAAGGAAAGAAAGCAGAAAAGACTACATGCCATATAATTCCATTTGTATAAAATCATAGAAAGTTCAAACTGATCTATTGTGACAAATAGCAGATCAATGATTGTCTTGGGCTTGGGATGGATGGAGTCATGTGATTCTGAGGAGAAAAAGAACATTTTTAGAGATGATGGAAAGATTCTGTATCTTGATTGTGACTATGTTTACATGGATGCATATTTTTGGTAAAGGTCTTCAAATAACAAATGGATAAACTTCTGCAGGCTATAAGTCATACGTCAATAAAATTAATTAAATAAAGCTTTATTTTTATTTTTTATTTTTTTAAGATTTTATTTTTTTTGAAATAGTGAGAGAGAGAGAGAAAGAAAGAGAGAGAGCAAGTGGGGCAGGGGGAGGGGCAGAGGGAGAGAGGAAAGCAGACATCCCCCTGATCAGGGAAACAGACACAGGGCTCAATCCCAGGACCCAACATCATGACCATAGCTTAACTGACTGAGCCAACCAGGCGCCCTTAAATAAAACTTTAAAACCTGGAGTCCAAACTTTTCTCATAGAGAAAAATGAAAGAAGCCATGTGAATGTAAAGATAGCACCAGAAGGAAATATGAAAACACTGTATTATTATTATTATGGAATATACTTCCCTCCAAAATAAACCAGGCTCATACAGTGTGTGAGGTCCTGTGCTCTTCACTGGGGTGGAACAAGACTCAGACGGAAGGTCGGAAAGCACTTTCTGGAAACTCAACATCAGTGATTTCCATGACTCACAATCCAGTCCTTTCTCTTACATCCTTATTCCAACTAGAGAGGTAGAAACAAATAATGGAAATACAAGAGAGCACTCTGTAACTGTTTAAGAGGTGGAGGCAGAGCTACATGGAAATCTGGAGGAGAAATTATTTCCCAACTGAACCAGATCAGAAAATCTGCCACAGAAGAGCAAACACTAACTACAGCTCTTGGGGACAGTCGAGGACCAGGTAGCTTGAGGGACAGCAACCAGACAAGGAAACCATGAAAGTTACCAGAGGGTGGGAAGGGAAACCAAAAAACTGTTGGAAAGTAGAAGGTAAGTGGAAGACGAATATTCTAGAAAGGCAGCAGCCCAGCTTCTTTGTGCTTCATCTGTGCCAGTAGCTTATTGGGTTATTTATTTGTAAAGTTCAATACATCCCAGACGTGCATTAACAATGCCATTTTCAATTTAAAGTGGGTGCATGGGCTCTGAATAGTTATTCTGATACGCTCAACTGGGAAGTCTGCCATTGGTAAAATGAGACTTCACACATACATTGTCCCTTGGCTAACTCCATTATAGACAGAAGAATGCCTACTCATCAATTAGTCAGACCGGTTCACTGAGGCAGAGAGCGGCCACACAGTGATGATATAGATCAGTTTTACAAAGGGCTTTCAAAGAGCATTAGGCCCACAAAAATCCTGTGGTCCACCAAACTCGGAATAATCCGATCAGACCTCCAGCATGCCCCCAGTACTCACAGCCCTCCATGCACTTGGCAGCTCCCATTCTGTTCCTGTTCACCTCTGCAGTGCTTCCAAGTTTGGTCGGGCACCTCCCACACGCACACCAGATGTCTTCACTTCCTGCTCCACAGAAAAATGAAGGTCAGTAGTCCTGAAGTTACTAAATAAACTTGCCCACTCTACCTCAAAATTCTTTTTTCATGACAGGTCTCTCTTCCCTTGCCAAGGTTAATTTGCCCGTTCCTTTTTTTTCCCCCCCAACTGCCTTTTTCTGAATATTAACTATTTTCTCTCTTTCAAAATTTTCCCTTTCTGTTTAAGATTTTTCATGAACTCATGCTGCCTAAAAAAAAAAAAAAAAAAAAAAAAAAAAAAAAAACCTAATGTATTATTTAATATATTCATCACAAGGGCTCAAACAGAGACTTAATTTAAAAAACAGAAACAAAACAAAAATGACACCACAGCTTCAGATACAGAGTCCTAGACAGAAATGAAGAGAAGGACAGACCATGTAGGGAGAAAATAAAAAGACAACACAAGGAGAGTAGGCTGGACGGTCAGGGATCTTGGCTGGAGACCTGCTTTGAGTAGGTTTCTGGCAGATAATTCTTAAAGGCTGTGGGGTTTTTCCAGAGCTCGGCAGCATGTGTGTTCAAAAGACTATCAATGTTGGGTTCTCCTAGCAGGCTCTGGATGGACAGCAGGATGGTCCTGACATCATACAGGGCAGACCATTTGTCCTTCAGGGTGTCCAGGCAGATGTTACCCTGGGTGTCCACACAGGGGTGGTAGTAGGGTGTGAGGAACTTCACTGTGGGTGTGTTGTAAGGGTAGCCACTGGGGAACTCCAAGGAGAGCTTATACCTCAGGTCTTTATATACTGGTGTCAGCTGCTCCGTGGATGGTCCCCACCCATTTGAAAAGGTTGTCTGATTCAGGGAAGGCAGAAATTCCTTTGTCACCAGACATCATGAGGGTCATCAGCTCCTGCTGAAACTTTAAAAGTAAAAGCAAGAGGAGAACAATCTTTCCTCAAGTTTGTATTTTATTCAAGTGTTTTAAAATACAGCAGATTATTAGAAAATTTGAGGTATACTGAGGTCAAGATACCAGGAGATTATTGCCATTCAGAAGTTAGTTTACTAGTCACAGTCCCTCCAAAGGAGGGGAACACACTAACCTAAGAGGCCAGGGGCCACACAGCATAGCATCTGAGTTGGTCATGCATGTGTGGTGTCAGAGGAGCGGGGGCAGGGGGACTAAGGGCAAGCCTTTGTAGTGGTTTCCACAAAAGGGAACAAAAATGAGGCAGAATCAACAGGTTTAGGATTAGTTGTTCGATGCTTTCAGAGAGCTCTGTGGCCCAGGGGTTGTCAGTTATTTCAAACTTGTTCGTAAAATAATCAGGGCAGGTGTATAGGAGCCTAGAGTATGAGAGCTCAGTAAGGGGTGTGGTTGGGCGTGGGCTCTGGGCTTGCTGGTCTGCATTTGAAAAGTGCATCCCAGGAGAAAGACTAACTCTAGATGGGGGTGCGAGGAGGGAATGCTGGCCGTGAGGGAGGAAGGAGGCCAAGGCAAGGGGACTCAGGCATGTTTTCAGGCTGTCCAGGACAAGACATATCCCAGACATGCATGTGGGGCAGATATAGAAAAATAAGTTTGCAGAAGCTAGCAAAACGGTCAAGGCACTCAGCTATCCTGCCAAATTCTTGTTTCCTTCAAAATGGAAGGCCTGTGGTTTCCACTTTAACATTTCTACTTCTTGCTCAGTACTCAGCCCAATCCATCTGATTTCCAGTCCTATAAAGACTGAAACTGCTGTAAGATCCACGAGGAGTTTCTAAATGTATCCCCAGCATTCCCACTGCTCTTCCACAAGGCCGTTGGCTACATTCCGGAGCTTATCATCTCCTGTCAGAATATTTAAATTGCCCTGTACACGTCCATGCATCTCGATTCAACACTTCAAGTCGTAGAGCTGCCCTAGATAGCTCTGTAAAGCACACAGCTCCTCAATCACTCCCCATTGCCTGCTGCAGGTTAGACAGCACCCCCCCCCCCTTCAAACTCTCCTAAAGGAACTTTACAGCCTTTCTCCCTCTGCCATTCCCACTCTACACCCTGCAGCGTAGCTTTCTACATTTTGGCCATGTCACATGATCAAACACTCACGTGTGCCATCTTACCTTACAACATGTAGGGAGCTTTGCCTGGAAAACCACCCAGTCCCCCGCCCTCCACTACTACCTATCTCAGGCTCGTTTATTAATGTGGTAGCTTGACTGCACCGAATGTTCGGTTCTTGGGTTCTCCCATTGTGGGCAGGGAGTCCCATCCCACGCATCACGCATGGGGCCTAGGACCAGCCATGTGATGTGCAGCCAACTTTAGTAGCACGGAAAAACACAGTGGAAATGAAGGACCACCCAGCTGACCCGAGGGCACATAAGAAATAATAAATGGCTGCTATTTTTAAGCCTCTAAGTTCTACCCTGGTTTGTTACGCTGCCATGACTAACTGATTAACTTTTACACAGACTGGAATCTTCCAAACACCATGTGTTAATCATTGTTATGTGCCCACTACCTAGCAGAAGGCAGTTGCTCAAAATTGTGTAATGGATCAATGGGTGGATGAAAGAGTATACATTTACCAATACCCACGCCTCTGCTTTTAGATGTTTCTAGCAGTTTTGACCATATGTATTTGATCTCTTGTTAAAGGTTCAGGAATGACAGATCTATCACAAAGTATGAATCTTAATTTCATTATGAATGTAAGTTTGCATTAAAATAAGACCAAAATGGGGCACCTGGGTGGCTCCGTGGTTGAGCATCTGCCTTTTGGCTCAGGTCGTGATCCTGGGACCTTGGGATCAGTCCCACATCAGGATCCCTGCAGGGGGCCTGCTTCTCCATCTACCTATTTCTCTGCCTCTCTCTGTGTGTGTCTCTCATGAGTAAATAAATGGAAAATCTTAAAAAAAAAAAAGTCTAAAAGTAGTACGGAATATTTTCATTGTTAGTTCTTAGAAGGCCCAGGTATATAATATTATCAGCAACCTGTGCCTATTCTAATGCTTGATTTGAAAACCATAATGACATTGCACATAATGAAATTATAAAATTCAAGGTAATGTTACCACTTGTGAGCCAGCAGGCCATTTTAAACTAAGTCATGAATTGACTTGAATTTGCATGAATGTGAGCTGCAGACCCTATTCACCTTCCACTCAAATACCAGTTTATTTTATGGAAATTAGAGGGGGGGGGATATTGAGGAGTTTTCCAGTAGTTCTCTTTGTAAATTAACTTGTAATGATTCTTAAGAAGTTGCCCTTCAACATAATCTCTCTTCTACTTTAGTTATTCAAACATTAGCGTCTCTTATTTTAATAGAATTACAATAGCATTTCGAGCCCTTGTTGCCACATGCCATAAGATTACTAATGACAGTTTTTAGGTTATCTAACCAGTCAAGCATTCAGTCATCCACAAATTTGGCTATGTTTATTATTAATGAAGCTGCACAAACCCTGGTGTATTGTTATACATTTAATTTTTCAAATATTGTGATAATATAAACAACATACAAGAAAAATGTTTTTCATGAATACATATAAGATTAATTTTCTTTTGCCTGACATGCACTAATTCATACATATATTAATTCAACAAATATTTTGAAGGCCAAGTGCGTTCAAGCTTAGGAAAGCAGAGATAGAAAATGCATCGGAAAAGAGTGAGATTTAAATAATTACAACACCATGAGTGTTATTACTGATGTGTACACACAATCCTGGGGAAATAGAGGGATGGGTGGGGTCCACCTATTTTCCTGGGGAAGATGGTTTTTGAAACAAGTGATAAAGACTAAGTAGGATCCAGGGTGAAAAGATATGAAACAGTATCCAAGATCGAACAAAATGGGATGAATAATGTCAAAGACATGGGAAAGTTGTTGCTTTTACTGAGAGTTCTCTGAGTTTCCAATATGGTCCCATTCAGAGTGTGGGGCATGGACCAGGAGCACATCCAGAGAACTCATCAGAAGTCCAAATACTCAGACGCCTTCCCAGTCCTGCTGAATCAGTCTTGGTGGTGGGACAGAGGAATCTGTGTTTAACAATTCTGTGGTAATTCTAATGCATGTTAGGCTAATACATCTAAGGCTCACAAGTCTGATCTAGGGAAGTGATTCTTAAAGTTAAGATGTCTCAAAATTACTTTATGGGGGCACCTGGGTGGCTCAGTGGTTGAGCATCTGCCTTTGGCTCAGGTCATGATCCTGGGGTCCTCGGATCGAGTCCCACATCAGGCTCCCTACAGGCAGCCTACTTCTCCCTCTGCCTGTGTCTCCACCTCTCTCTCTGTGTCTCTCATGAATGAATGAATGAATGAATAAGTAAATAAATAAATAAGTAAATAAGTAAATAAATAAAATCTTTAAAACAAAATCACCTCATGGCTTTGGTCTCCATTCCAGACTGTCTGATGCAGTAGGTCTGAAGTAAGCTTCAGAATTGAATTTCTAACAAGTCCCTGATTATGCCAATGCTTTAAGTTCAGGGAACATGCTTTGAGATCTAGTGACCTAGGGATGTGAATAACTGATAGTGAATTTTCTTTTTTTTCTTTTTAAAAATGTTTCATTTATTTATTTGAGAGAGAGAGAGAGAGAGAGAGAGAGAGAGTGCATGCATGTAGGCAGAGGGTCAGCAGGAGGGGGAGGGAGAGAATCTCAAGCAGGCTCCTCTGCTAAGCATAGAGCCTGATGTGAGGCTCGATCTCATGATCCTCAGATCATGACCCCAACTGAAATGAAGAGTTGGATGCCTAACTGACTGAGCCACTCAGGCACCACTGAGAGTGAATTTTCAAATGTAGATTGGGGCCAGTTTATGGAAGGACAGTGAGGGAGGTAGAATTCTTTGGCTCCTAAGATTACTGACTCCTGGTGTACATGCACCTTCTTTCTACTATTTCGAACAAGTGCTATTCCAAGTATTGCTGCTTTAAGGGGATTTTGCAGATGTAATTAAGGTACCAATCAGTTGAGTTTCAAATAAGGAGATTATCCAGGTAGTCCTGAACTAATCACTTGAGAGTGTTAAGCAGTTCTAAATATCAGAAATGGAATAAGAAATTCAAAACAGGAGAAGAACTTGACTTGCCCCTGGAAATCTCCTGTTTTGGTTGTTTCTTTCTTTTTTTTTTATTTTTTATTTATTTATTCATGAGAGACACAGAGAGAGGCAGAGACATAGGAAGAGGGAGAAGCAGGCTTCCTGTGGGAAGCCCCATGCGGGACTTGATCCCAGGACCCCGGGATCATGACCTGGGTCAAAGGCAGATGTTCAACTGCTGAGCCACTCAGGTGCCCCTAGAAATCTCCTGTTTCAAAGGATGCAAACAGCCTATAGAAGTAGGGTATGGCCCCGGGTGATAGCCAGGAAATTGGAATTTCAGTCCTATGACTGCAAGGAGTTTTTTGTTTTTGTTAAAAACAAGAATGAATTGGGAGGTATATTTCCTTTTCTCTAGAGCTCCCAAATAATGACCACCTACCTCCCTGACACTTAGCTTTCATCTTTGTGGTGTTCTATACAGATAAGCCTGCCATGACATGTCACACTTCTGATCTACACAAATGCTAGTATTGTTTTAAGTGACTATGTGTGTGGTAATTTGTTGCACATTGATGGAAAATAAATTTCAAAATAAAATGGCACCCTTAAAAAAGTTTATACCTCAAGTCCAATTCCTAAAAAAAATGGAGAGTCATTAAATATTTCTAAGTTAACGTATATTTTTTCGTGCTTGCCTTTAAAATGTTCAACTCCAGGAAGCATGAGGGACAAGGTTTAAAGAATGGAAGAGTGAAGCTGGGGTGTTGAGGCCATAATAAGCATCCATATCAACAAATTGACCAATATCTGAGGAAAGCAAGTAATAATGAACATAATAGAAATAGATTTTTTGATGGACTTAGTATGGGAGATGAGGGGAGGAGGTACTCAAGAGTGCTTCTAGCTGAGTGACTCTCTTAAAGCCTAAGTAGAACAGAAGTTCTAAATAAATTGCAAGAGAGCCTTTAAGCAAGTTCAGAATAATAATGTATTAAGTTTTAGACAGAGGACATTAAAGGGATTCAAATTACTTACCTGAAATAACAAGACAGAAACTAAACATTTTTTGTATGCCCTATTATTAATTAAGTTGCATCTACCTTTATTTCCAATGACTACCAACTTTTTTTTTTCAAAATATGCATGATTTACCTTTAATTTCATTAAAGATCAGTGTTTTCTTCTCTAAGATGGTGATACGAAGACTCTTAGGACTTAGATGTCAAAGAACTGAAAATCTTCCAAAATAAATGTTTCTGCGAACGAGCCATATGCCCCTGGGTTAAAGGACAATGAGAAAGTCTTAACCAGTCATATGGTTTTCAGCTCTTACCCTGATAAATGGCAGGTCAAGGAGGGTTGTGTTTAATAGTATATTCCTCAATGAAATGTCACTTTTTCCTCAATGTGTCCTCTGTGTGAACTAATTAAAATTATGTTTTGCTGCAATGTCAGCACACTGACTTGCTGACTTTCTTGTTGTCTTACCACATGGTACAAAGTGAATGCTGTCGCGTGATAAACCTGAAATCTGAAAGGCCCTGTAACATGGGATGTAATGTAAGCTCTTTGCAATCCACAGTCTAGCTGCCTCTGTCTCTGTTACACATTAACACTCACTCATCTCATATGTGGATAGAAATTGCACAAGTTGAAAAGGCACAGCTACAGCTTTGTTGCCCAAATCCAGATAAATAATTCCTATTTTACTAAACACACTCCAGTCTCTCAGTTCTCGGTGGAAACTAGGGAGGTATTACACAGTTGTACATTTTTAACTATTAGAAGACTGTGCTTTGTAAATTTCACTTAGTCCTTCAAATGATAAAAGCAATATCTGAAGAGTATTTTCAATAGCTTCAAGAATATACTATCACTAAATACAAAAGAAATCTTTCTTCTTCCTTCTCCCTCTTGTTCATTTCTCATCTGACCACTGAAGCCAATGGTCAGAATTTCCTGGATATGCTTGCAGAACTTTCTCCTTGCTTAAGAAACGCATGGTGGATATGATTTCAAGAGTAAATTTCTTGTGATGCATCTGTCTTGATCCTCATCACATATTATTCAAGTAACATGATTTTTTCTGTTAAGCTCTACCATAAAGATGAATATAATATTTAGGTGAATTTGTGTAATGATCTACAATATCTAGTACTTGAATAATGTTGACAGAAAGACACATGAGTCAATAGAATAAGTAGATATGATTTATAATTATGCAGATTATTTTTTATTTAATTGGATGCCTTTATTCCAATTGTTATAAAATAGAAAAAAATTGCTTTAATTAACCTTTATGCATGCACGTAGCCTCTACTGAGGATTAGATCTTTGTGAAAAGCTGCCAAATTTCACAATATCCAATCTTGGAAATTTTCCTGGACTAAAAGTTACTATTTATTATTTTGACAACTGAAGTGAAATAAACAAGCAATTAATAGATTTATCAATGCATTATTACTTGCACTAGGAATAACTGAATGAAATTTGTTACATTGTAAGAGATTATAAAATATTATGTAACTCCGGTGTGGCAAAGGTAAGAATCTTCTCTAACACAGTATTTCTTTTTTTTAAATAATACTATATTCAGAACAAAGTACAGAGTCATTGAAACCTCTGACACATTATACATCAACAATGCTACTGAGAATACATAATTTTAAAAATTATCCACAGTGATTAAAGTGCACAAACCCCACTCCTATATGCTATGAAATTGAGAGGCACCTCTACAGCAATTTTATTGCTGAATCAAAATGATATCTGAAAAGAAAACTGTCAGAAATATTTATTGCATTTCACTTATACTGCCAATATTCTTAACCTGACCTCAGAGGCCATCCCTACAAAGTTTAGAACCTGGTGGTGCAGTGTTTATGAAAAGAGCTAGAACAAAAGGTTTCCTTATTTCTAAGTGGACTATATCATTCCTTTGTTTGGTAACCTCAGACACATCTTAATCTACCGCTTTTTTTAGTGATACCAGCTGTAAATCATGTATCAATAAGCTCATCTTTCTGCCTTTTCTTCAACCAAATTTTTCTACTCCCAGCACTAATGCATAGAAGTTGCCTACTAATGCATAGTAGAAAACGTCTCTAAATATGCAAATCTTTCAAATTTAGTTCATTTAATTCCATGTATTTTGGTCAATGTGAGTGCTAAATGCACAAAGAAAACCAGTTTTCAATTCAACAATCCAATTACGGAAATATTTACAGAATCTATAATAGAAGGAAGATTTTTGTTGGAATGCTGCAAAGACAAGTAAGACAAGATTACTGCACTGGGGATTTAACTTATTCACGCTTTCATTCAAATGCTAATTTAGAGTTTACCATACTCAGATGTTTCTGAGCCCCACAAAGTCCATACAATAAATTCTTGTAGTTAAAGGACTTGTCAGTGTTTAGAAGTTATCATTTCTTGAATGTCTACTATATGAGCAGCACTTTGCAAATATTACCTCTCATTGTTAGGACAACTCTAGTAAGCAGATTAGGAAAAGTGTTCAAGAGAATAAATCATACAAGTTGTAGAATATAAGGCTTGGCTTAGAATCCTGTGAGTATGATGCCCACGACATATTAATGATGGCCACTCTTCCCAGCTAGAGCTGATGTGCATTTCTCTACCCACTTAAATCTGGGCTGAGTTTGTGACTGCTTTAATTGATAAAGTACATTGGAAGGGGTGCCTTGCCAGTTCTGTGTCTCACCGTTAATTAGACTGCTTGGTCCTTGTGCTTCCTCTTGGAACATTTGCTCTTCGAACGCTCCCTCTAGGAATCCAGATACCAGATGTAGGTGCTCTGGTCAACCATAGCTGAGCTCCTGGTTGATAACTCTCAGCTTCCAGCCATGGAAATGAGCCCTCTTGGGCATACTGTCCATTAAAAGTGCACATTTTAAGCAATTCCAGCAGTTAAACCCATAGGGCCATTAAAAGCTAAGCCTTCAGTTCCATTAGAATCCAAAACCTTGTAAGGCAGTGTCTCAGCTGATTTGTACCCTTTGAATTGGATTTTTCTTTATGGGAACTTCAATTTCTTTCTTTAAAGTTCAGCTATGTATTAAACTTCATCTATAATTTTTATGTACATTTCTATATACCTATGCTATGAGAGTCATCTGTTTTTCTAAGACTCAGTCAGTGTGGTTCTAGAATATTTTCCAACTCCTTTCAGTAGTATGGGAAAGTAAATAGAGCATATTATTGTCAGGTGCTAAAGAACTGACAAAGCAGACAAAGGGATGGTGGATTCCAGGTAATAATTGTTGAAATCAATGACAAAGGAGTCAATTCTGCTTGTAAGAGGAAGTTCTCCTGGAAAAATATCATGACATGTAAGAGGAGAGCAAATACTCTGTTTGGTGTGAATAAGAAGTGAAAGAGTTAAAGACTACATATTGTGATCCAAAAGAGAATGTGAGTTCCTATTCTGAAAATGCTTTACTTCTGCATGGTGATCAGATTGAAAATTCAGATGTACTTATATATATTTTGGTGAATCTGGAGGCCATTGGCAATGGGGAATTCTATGAGCTACATTTGGAAGTCATTAGTAAGGGAAAGCAGAATAATTACAAAATATGAATTCAGAAGAAGATGGGTAAGTAAAGAAAACAGAACAATGGCCTGGGATTATTATTAAGAAGTTTGGACTTCAACAGCTCCTCTTCTTAAATCTCTGTTGAGTGAGGCAGCATAGGAAAGATTCAGCGTTGCATCTTTTTTTTGGGGGGGGGGGGTTGTTGTTTTAGAGGAAGAGGCTGGGGGACAGGGAGAGAGAGAACCTTAAGCAGACTTTATGCTCAGCAGGAAGCTCCACATGGGGCTCCATCCCAGGACCCTGAAATCATGACTGAATGAGATCAAGAGCTGGAGGCTTAATGGATTAAGCCACCTAGGCACCCTTCAACCTTGCATCTTTGATTAAACTATTATATTTATTTTTAAAAAGATTCACATAGAGTCAGGCTTTATGAGATTTAAATTATAGTCAGGGACATAGTTTCATGTTTTATAAAACACTATTACCTGTTTTTTGTTGTGTTTCATTTGTTTTGCATAAAACAGGAATAATTCTCTAAAGCAATAATTACCCAATAGCATCCAGATATTAGCAATAAAAACAATGGTAAAGGGGGAGCGAGGCAAATGCATACTTTATTTTACAGTCTACCACATGATGAAGAGAGTCCAATATCTATAGCAATACAGGTAGTACAATCAAAAAAACCTGATTTGGAATCCTGCACCATGCCCATAAGCTATGTGGATTTAAGCAAACATAATTACCCCTTAGACTCTCAGTTTATACATCCATAAATTGGATATAAGAATAAATATCTCAGGGATCCCTGGGTGGCGCAGCAGTTTGGCGCCTGCCTTTGGCCCAGGGCGTGATCCTGGAGACCCGGGATCGAATCCCATGTCCGGCTCCCCGTACATGGAGCCTGCTTCTCCCTCTGCCTATGTCTCTGCCTCTCTCTCTCTCTCTCTCTCTCTCTGTGTGACTATCATAAATAAATAAATAAATAAATAAATAAATAAATAAATAAATAAATAAATAAATAAATTAAAAAAAAAGAATAGATATCTCAGAGAGTTGTTCTGACAAATAAGATAATGTCTAGCAAAGTACATTGTAAGTTGTCAGTATATATTAGTAATTTTATAACTGAGCATAATCCAGAGCAGTTTCTTTGGAGGTGATGTCATCAAATTCTTGTCCATTTAATAGAAATGGGTTAAATGTATGTGGTGCATGAGAATGAAATGACTGTTTACATTGAAACAATGAGGAAAATACCAAGGTGAGAAGAGGAAGAGATATGTCAAATGAATTTCATTTTATTACAACATAAACTGTATAGAATTCTGATAGTGGACAAAGAAGTCTCGATAATCTTCAGAGACTTTTTTTAAGATTTTATTTATTTATTCATGAGAGACACAGAGATAGGCAGACAAATAGGCAGAGGGAGAAGCAGTCTCCATGCAGGAGCCTGGTGCAGGACTTGATCCTGGAACTCTGGGATCACGTCCTGAGCCAAAGGCAGACAATCAACCACTGAGTCACCCAGGCATCCCCCAGAGAGTTTTCTGTTAATTTAGTCTTATTAAAATATTCATTACAGATACTATATTACATTCAACATATATTCATGTGATTTCTCACATGCTGAGTACTTTCTTAGACCACCTTTGATGCCTCCTACTCTTCAGTTCATTCCTCTTCTAAGTCCCCTTGATCTTGCAGTGTCTCATGCCTATCTTCTTTTCAACACTGCCCTGGCCATTGCTTCCTTTCAGGCCTAACTCATCTCTGTCTCAATGCATGTGCTTGCCCCCCATCCACTTCCAAAACTTTTAACATTCTGCTTTTTCACACTTTATTTTGAACTTCTACCATTCAATGGCATGAGTGAGAGCAAGTCACTCCCCAACACCAAAACCTGCAAATGTTTCTCCAATGCCCACACTGTACAGTGTCATGCCTTGTGTCATGTTTGGCCTTTCATGATCTGACCACAGCTATCCTGCCAATTCATCCCCTAAAATTTCAAAGGATATGACCCTGGGTGGCGCAGCGGTTTGGAGCCTGCCTTTGGCCCAGGGCGCGGTCCTGGAGACCCAGGATCGAATCCCACGTCGGGCTCCCGGTGCATGGAGCCTGCTTCTCCCTCTGCCTCTCTCTCTCTCTCTCTCTCTGTGACTATCATAAATAAATAAAAATTTAAAAAAAAAAACAAAGGATATGAAATTTTTCAGGAGCATGTGTTCGGGGTGAGTAGCCAAGTGGTACAGATTTGGTAGGGAAGTGAGTGAGATCAATGGGCTGGTAACCCAGGGGAAATGGAGGGACCAAGTGGCTGACATATCTGCAGTGAGACATCTGAAAATATGGAATTAGTGATCTGAGGAGGTAGGTATTCAAATTTAAGGTATCTGTGGTTGAGCAGTTCTGGGTGTTGATGGGTCTAGAATATGACCATGGGCATGAGCAACAACTCTTGCAGTGAAGTGACTTGATATGATGACTTTGAGAAATGACGTGGGCATATGGGGTGCCGCCTCTTTTCTCTTTATGATCTACCTGATTGTAGGGAATGCACTCTGATCAGCTACCCACCATCCATGTTAGAGACAAAAGCTCTGCCCACTTTGGGGAAGAACTCATTGTCTTGCACTACCTGTGACTGAGGGCATGAAGGTTGTCTTTTTCTGGGGTTACTAGGAAGCTCATTGTTATTCTTTTACCTAAGCCACATTCTCCAAAGTAGCCCTTATTAGTAATGATTTATACTCCATTACAATCTGTCTTATCTTTTGACTGGACTCTCAATAAGTTCAGAATTGGAAGATTACTTATTAATTTGGTTATTATGTGGCTTCTAGGCAAAGAGTTAATATTTGATTGACAGTCATTTTTAACAGTGATAGAAATATTTAATGTGCCCTGAGATATAACTTTATAGTCAGCCTTTAGGTCAAATGATTCTAGACCTAGAATAAAATGCATTACATGGCATGGGAAAACCCCAAAGTAGCTATGCCCCAGCTGCTAAAATTATCTAGTTTATAACATCTAGATTTATATAAAGTAAAAGTTTGCTAAAAAAAATTAAAACCTTAGAAAACAATTACAGAAAGAAAGAGAGTGAGAAATTATTTTACTAGTTTGCATAATCTTGGTCCAAAACTCATTATTACAAATTGGGAACAATTGACCAGACAATAATTTCCCAAATAACATGAAATATTTTTGACTTGTCTCAAAAATGATGGAGGGACACCATACACTTCCAATACTACCCTGAACACCTCATTCAATTCTCCACACAGTCTCATATTTTTCTCAAGAAATGGGTAGAGGAATAGAAGTTTCTATTTTGAGGGAGACACCAGTATAGATACTGTGAACAATGGAGAGGTACTCGATGGAAAACTTGGATAAACCTATGAAGCAGAGATGCACAGGAGTAAAAATCTTACCTAAGATTTGAGTGTTTACTATGTACAGGCATTCTTACTAGCTTATAACATATGAACTAGTCTTTCATAAACCTGAAAGTACCTTATGAGGTATGCAATCTTATTTTCTACATGCATTTTGTGGATGAGGAAACTAAGACACTTGAAGTTGAAGTTATTTTCACCAGGTCACACATTTGGTAAATGGTAAAGCTCGTCTTCCAATCTATAAAGTCTAACTCCAGAACTGCTTTCTTGAGCACTATTGTATACTCTTCCTCATGTTTGGGAATCTCTGTGCTCACACATCCACACCCACCTAGACATCAAAATAGAGCCACAGGAACAGTCACACCTAGATATTCTCCATTTTGGCCCTCTACCTTTTCATGCTCATTGATGAGCAGATTTCAAACTATCTTTCTCAACATTCTAGTGTTTGGAGTCCTGCAGGGCTATCTTACACATCTCATGGATATTGTTCTCTATGCTATTCATGGAGCCCACAACTTTCTCGTTCTCTGTCCTGACACTGCAGAAATTCTCTACTATGGAATGCCTCTCTGCATCCTGCAGCATGATAATGCCTGATAAGCACCACCATGGAATTATCTGGACCTGATGGGACCAGCACAGAGCCTCACTTATGCAAAAGCCACTGGCACTTGCCTTTGTCTGGATTAAGCCTTGGGAATCCCAAAGAAGTCCAGTTCACATTATCTAAGTCTCCTAGAGTATATTTTTAATAATCATTTAGCTTAAATTTAGAGAAACATTGTAAACATAGTAGTTTTCTTATATCCCATTCCTATATTGTTTTCCTCTACTGTTAACTCTCTATGGTAATATGATATAGTTATCACAATTGGTGAATTAATATTAATACTGTATCACAAACTAATGTTAATAATTTATTGAGATTTCCTTATTTCTTTAACCTAATATGCTTTTTCTTTTGCAGAATTCCATCTAGGAAAGCACATGGCATTTAGTTACCATGTCTCTTTAGACGTCTTGGCTGTGATTTCTCTCATTTTAAAAATTATTTTTTAATTAATTTATTTATTTTGAGAGATAGAGTAAGAAGGGGGAGGGACAGAGGCACAAAGAGAGAGAATCTCAAGCAGGCTCCACACTGAATGTGGAGCAGGACAGTCCCACCTCATGGGTCTCAATCCCACCTCATGGGTCTCAATCCCACCCTGAGATCATGGCCTGAGCTGAAATCAAGAGTCAGTCACTTATCTGAGCCACGCAGGTCACTGACTTCTCTCAGTTTTAAAGACTTCTAGAGTTTTAAGGAGTAGTGCTCAGGTATTTTGTAGAATGCCCCTCCACTGGGATTTGTGTGATATTTTTCTTTTCTTTTTTTTTAATAAAGATTTTATGTATGTATTTATTTATTTTTAATTTTTATTTATTTATGATAGTGAGAGAGAGAGAGAGAGAGAGAGAGAGAGAGAGAGAGGCAGAGACACAGGCAGAGGGAGAAGCAGGCTCCATGCACCGGGAGCCTGACGTGAGATTCGATCCCGGGTCTCCAGGATCGCGCCCTGGGCCAAAGGCAAGCGCTAAACCGCTGCGCCACCCAGGGATCCCTGTGTGATATTTTTCTTATGGATAGAATGGGGTTATGAAATTTTAGGAGGAAAACATTAGTAAAATGCCATTCTCATCACATCCTATTAAGAGTACATAGTATCAATATGATATTGCTGTTAATATTAATCTTGATCACCTGGCTGAGGTCATATTTGTCAGATCTCTCCACTGTAGTTATTATTTTCCTTCCACTCCATTTCCAAACTTTACTTTTTTGAAGGAAGACACTATGCAAAGATCACATTTATAGGGTAGGGAGCTGTGCTTCATGTCCTTAAAATAAATTCTTTTATGTGGGAGATTTGTTCCTTCTCTTCCATTTATTTATACATTCAATTACTTTGTTTTCCCCATATTGATTCATGGATATTTCATACTTTGGGTGTAATCCAATGCTATTTAATTTTGTTATTCAAATTGTTCAATTTATGGCTAATAGGGGTTCTTTCCATTGGTTCATGTGTCTCTTTGACATTGAGCCATAATTATGGATATTTTTTTGTTGTTTTGTTGTTTCTATCATGATAAGATGACCCAGGATCATCTTATATGTTTCCTGTTTCAGTCCTATAATCAGCCCAGTTGGCCATTTTTCCAAGGAAATTTGGTTCTTTATATTGGAAAAATCAAAATCTGAGCACTAGATATATTCATTGCTACTTTGGTATTGTTGGCTCTAGGTGACAGAGCAAGGAAGTCTATGTGTGTATCCTAGCTCATGTATATACACTATAAATATTTCTATACATAACCATCTGTATCAATATTAAGCTAAACATGAGTTCATACAGATCGTTCAGCTGACAGAACAAGGAAATCTGTGTGTATACTAGCCCATGTCTATACACTATAAATATTTCTATATGTAGCCATCTGTATCAATATTAAGCTAAACATGAGTTCATACAGATCTCTCCAACATTGATCCTTTACCTCCTTGGTCATTCTAACCTTCTAGTTTCTCTTATCTTTAAACTTCCACACAACAAGAAAACCGGTTTTGACCTTCCATCCTCCATTTACATAACTGTTCAGTTCCAGTAAGCGTTTATAGAGGTTTCAAAATTGTTAATGCACATGTCTAGTGAGAAACACCTTTATCAGCTAGAATATAGATCTTATGTGCATTTTTTGTCTTTATTTTTACAAACTGTTCATTTTGGTAAGAACTTAATACTAAGTATTTTTTCTTTATGCGTTTTACAGATGTTTCATATACTTTAAAAATGATCAGATGGTCTTTATTGTCACATTCTGCATTTCATCCTGGGATCCTTTTTTTTTCATCCTGGGATACTTTTATGCTTAAGTGAATTATTATTATTATTGTTTTGTATGCATTAAGGTTCACTCTTTGTGCTATACAATAATATGGGTTAATCAAATGCAAACTTGCATGTATCCACCATTACAGTAGTATATGCACTTAAAAAAAAAAAGAAAGAAAGAAAGAAAGAAAAGAAAAAAAAACTCTATGCTCCCTATTTCTAAAACTGCTGGCAACCACTGGTCTTCCTACTCTCTGTGGTTTTATATTTTCCAGAGTGTCATAAAATATAAGCCACCTATTATATAACCCTTTCAAACTGGCTTTTTGTATTTAGCTATATTCATTTAACATCCATTCATATCTTTGCATGACCTCATAACTCATTTCTTTTTATTACTGAATATTATTCTATTGTCTGGATGTACCATAGTATGTTTATCCACTATATACTGAAAGAGATCCTGGTTGCTTCAAGATTTTTTGAAGATTATGAGTGAATTGTTGTAGAATTTTCCATGCAGGTTTTTGAATGAATGTCAGTTTTCAAATAACATAAGTTTTAGTTGGGTAAATAACAAAGAATGCAATTGCTAGATTGGATAGGAAGACGCTTAGCTTTTTGAAATTGCCAAATTGTCTTCAAAGTCACTATACTATTTTGTATTTCCATTAGCAATGAATGAGAATTTCTATTGCTCCACATCCTGGTCAGCATTTGGTGTTGTTATTTTTTTTTCTTTTGGATTTTAGATATTCTAATAGATGTGTAGTAGTATCTCATTGCTATTTTCATTTTCAGTTCCATAATGACAAAATAATGTCAAGCATTTTTCCATATGTTTGTTTGCCATCTTCATATTTTCCTTGCTTATTTTTCAGATCTTTTCAGATCAGATCTTTTGCTTATTTTTTAATTGGGCTGTTTGTTTTCTTATTTTGACTTTAAATATTCTTTGTATAATTTAGATGTAAGTCCTTTATCAGATATGCATTTTCCACATATTTTCTCTCAGTCACTGACTTGTGTTTTCATTCTTTCATGTATCTTTCAAAGAGCAAGATTTTTAAATTTTAATGAAGTCCAACTTAGCAGATTTTCTTTCAGATATTGTGATTTTCATGTTGTATCTAAAAACTCATCATCAATCCCAAAGTCACATTTTCTTCTAGAAATTTTAAATTTTGCATCATACATTTATCTATTTTGTGTAAGATAGAAGGTCTATGTCTAATGCTCATTCAAACAGAAATGGGGGGGTGGATATGAATGCCCAATTGTTTAGCAGCATATGTTGAAAATACCGTTTTTTACTTCATTTAATTGCTGTTATAACGCTGTCAAATGCACTTGTGTGGATTTATTTCTGGGCTCCTATTTTGTTGCATATTTTTTTGTTTCACTAATACTATGCTGCTTTTATTACTATAACTTTATAGTATGTCATGGTGTTCGGTAGTATTAGTTCTGCAATCATGTTCTTCCTCTTCCTCCTCACCCTTTCCCTCCTCCTTCCCTCCCCCTCCCTACTCTTTCTCCTCCTCCTCCTCTTCCTCCTCCTCCTCTTCTTCTTCTTCTTCTTCTTCTTCTTCTTCTTCTTCTTCCTTCTTCTTCTTCTTCTTCTTCTTCTTCTTCTTCTTCTTCTTCTTCTTCTTCTTCTTCTTTTCTCCTTCTGTATTTTGTTGACCCCTTTAGGTCTCTGGCTTTTCCAAATAAACTTTAAAATCAGTTTGTTGATATTGAGAAATAGTTTGCTGGGATTTTTGCATTGAGATTTTGTTGAATCTATAGATCACATTAGTAAGAATTGACGTCGTCATGATGCTAACAATTCTAACCTACGAACATTGAATCTCTCTCTTTCTTTAACTCTTCTTCAATATTTCCCATCAGTGTATTCCATAAAGTTTTTAAACATGCTTTCCTTACTGTCATTTTAGCCTTCAGCTGTGAGGATAGGTGGCATCCTTTGCTGTAACAGAACAGAGGCTCTGGGAAAACAGTCTCTTTTTCCTTGTTTTTAGGCCCTTGATCTTAGGCTTCTCTTAATGTGCCACAGCTTTCTTGTATGATGAATTCCTTCCCCTGTGATCCAACACACAAAGATCCTTCCAGTCAGGCCCAGATTTGCTGGTGCACTTGGATGAGCACCACTGATCTACCAGTTGAGATCCCTGATGTGCTTCCCTTGAACACTAGTCCATCTGTATTGCTGTTTGGTCTTGGTTGGTAGTCTCCAAGTCATGGTAGCTATGACAACTGTCACTGACAAAAAACTTGATGAATGTTTATAGG
Source organism: Nyctereutes procyonoides (assembly GCF_905146905.1). Classification (NCBI taxonomy): domain Eukaryota; kingdom Metazoa; phylum Chordata; class Mammalia; order Carnivora; family Canidae; genus Nyctereutes; species Nyctereutes procyonoides. The sequence continues at coordinate 40,526,138 of NW_026575049.1, read as the reverse complement.
TTGAATGAATAAATTAGTGGATGAAAATACTGAAGGTTTATGGAAAAAAGATGCCATAGTTGCATGAAAAGGCATGAAAGATGGATTTGGGTCACCACAATTTTCACCCACTGTCCTACTTACACAAGAGCTGGTCTTGACAGTCCTCTTAAAGTGTCTTGTTTGGACTCATCTCTGTGCTGACTTCTCTAAGGCAAATGCCCTCCTCCATTCACACTTCTTACTGGCTTGACAGCAGGTCTTGCTCTTGCTTCTCTGTTTGGCCCTATTTCAATTTTACTACTTCACTCTTGCAAACTTTAATCCACCAGGATGCTATATATATGCCATTTTGATAACCCTAGTTTACAGTTCTTTTTTTTAATTGTTTTTAATTTTTTTTTAGTTTACAGTTCTTGAGAGTTATCATTAATTATGTTGTAGTCAATTTTTGTACATATCTTGTTTCTCTTTAGCAAGTATTTTAAAGAGTTTAGTTCCAATTCTGAATTTTCTGGGTGTACAACTATAGCAGTCTTCATGTTTAAATATGCAATAAATACATTCTCAATGGTTTACCTATGTTTCTGCCAAAAGAGTAACTGTACAAAGAGTCCAGCTGCTCTGATTAAAAAATACTAATTGCTTTAATTAGCATTTTTGAAAAAAAATAAAGTCATCTTATCCCTTTTTTTTTAATTGGAGCTAATCCTTAAATTAGTGAGTAGGATGCAGTCAAATCTCAGTTATAAACAGAAAGTATTTCTTTCAAGGTCTTAAAAATACAATCAGGTCTCGTAGTTCATAAAGTACTTTTTTTACTATTTTCTAATGTCTATTTAATTGTAAACTCATCCCATTTCCATAAAACCTATAAGACAAAAGAGTACTGTTTAGATTCATACATTTGGTATCCTCCAACTGATAGAAGGCCTAAACCCCAAATACAAACAGTTAGAAAAGAGATGATAAATTATTGTCACCCTCTGATTTGTATTCTCAAGCCTGCTTGTATTCTCAATCTGCTCACCTACTAATGGACTAAGGATTGCATGGATGCCAGGCACATCTCAGAAACATTTCAGTACTTAGTAACTGAGTGCTATTTAAAATGAATTCCTCATTCTTCCTTATTGTTTGGAACACTAGGCAACGTTACTTAGTTCTCTTTTGTGCAGTCCATTTCTTACTGCCTTGTTGTGGCATTTATTTTGTATTTTTATTAAGCACAATCAACCGGAAGAAATAGGGAAAAGTATAACTATAAAAGTCATGTTTCTCTTTGCTTCCTATAAAGCAGAGGTCAGGAAGCTATGGTTTATGGATCAAACACAGCCCACCCTTGTTTCTTGTGAATAAAGTTATATTGGTGCACAGCCATCTCATTTGTTTATACATTATCTATGCTTGCTTTTGAACTGAAATGGCAGAGTCGAGTAGTTGTGGGACAGATGATATGACCAACAGATATTTGTTATCTCGCCTTTTAAAGATAAAAGTTTGCTTTCTTCTGTTGTAAGAACTTGATCACCATAGAAGTTTCCTATAATGCTGAGTCAAGAACATCTTATTTCATTAGCTTTAGTGCCAATCTATTTCTAACAAACTATTCTCCTAAATATTTGAATAAAGGCACTAAGTCATTGATATGAAATCAGATTTTATATTGTCATCAGCAATAGCTTTTATAATCATCCTTTTAAAACTTTTATTATATTCCATCATTGTTGGTAAACACAGTTTAAGAATGTTGTATAAATGATTCAAAAAACCTTGCTTTCTCAGTTCTGATTTTCCTAAAGAGAAGGGTTTTGCTCAAATTTACAAACAATGTGCCATTTGTTGTCAACCTTTTTTTTTTTTTTTTTTTTTTTTTTTTTGCATCTTATACAGCATGGGCTTGACAACACCATAGGCCAATGTCTCTTCTCATTGAAATAAAGTATTAAGTTTAGTGTCCAGGACAAGGTGATATTTCAAAGGGCAGTCTATTTATAAAGTGTTCTTTTCTGGTTTCAAATTCTGCATTTTATACAAAACTACAACTGCTGACTTCAAGAATAAGTTTAAAACTAAGAAGTAGAAATCTAGAAATGAAGAACATTCTAAATATGCTGAATCTCAAAGCTTACAACTGAAATCTTCGAGGAAAATTGTTCCTCAGCTTCTGTGAACTGAGGCTTCTATAATCTCCAAAATACCTATCAAATTTCTTCCATCACTTCTCTTTAAGTCCATGTTAAGGCTGAATTTTTCATCTTAGTTAGATTTTTTTTTTCTTTCATTCCTACCCCTGCTCATATTTGGCTCAAAAGCTAAGATCTATCCCTTAATAAGATGATATTTCCATCTCCCTTCTACTTTGACCTTGCTTTTATGACTTATTCTCATCTCTTTGTACATCTTTTAAAATCTCAATTTTACCATCTGGAGCCATCCAGTCATTTCCTTTTCCCATTCTTTCTTTGATTTTCTGTCTTTTAATCATTTGAAAGGCATGTGTGATTTCTTTGGTTGTCTTAGTTTTCATTGCCACTTCTCGCTGTGCCTGAAAGATTACCGTTCTTCTGCTACACTAAATCCCTGAATCCCAGACAACACCTTTACAGAATGGATGGAATAGTATCAACTGTTGTTTTTCTATACCTGGAACAAAACAAATTGCTGCTGGGGTCATTAGGAAAAGAATCCTTATACTTAACTGTGAGCCATGGTCTCATTTCCTTTCATATGATTCTATTACCCATATGCCACATATGACAATTTCAATAATGCATGTCCAAATAGTAACTTCAAAGAAATTCAATCTCTTTCTTAATATAGTTGATTAAAAAAATAAACTAGATTTAGCTTAGTAAAAAAAAAATATTGTTTTAAAAAAACACTTGCACCAAAGATGAGAGCATATCTGAACCTCAGGAATGACCAGAGAATGGAGCTCCCAGTCTTCCTATGTATCTCTCAAATGACTGGCTTTACAATCCCCTAAAGCTGCCTGATTTCTTCCACTCATGGGAACATTTGATGTCTAGCCTCTAGGTTCACCAGCTGGAGGGGCTGAGCCTCTTCCTTGACCACAATGAGAAAAGTTTTGAGTCTAAGTGGTCAGGCTTGGGTTCTGGACCAGGTAATGTAATTGAGATACAGAAACCATAGTTACCTATGGTCAAGGGCAATGCTGTTTTTCAGAAAAAAAAAATATTGCTCTTATAAGAAAATATGATGTTCACTTCTGACGATTAGTGTGTAATGTTTTTTTTTTTTTTTAATAATTTTTTTTTAAGATTTTATTTATTCATGAGAGACAGAGAGAGGCAGAGACACAGGCAGAGGGAGAAGCAGGCTCCATGCACCGGGAGCCAGACATGGGATTCGATCCCGGGTCTCCAGGATCATGCCCTGGGCCAAAGGCAGGCGCCAAACCGCTGCGCCACCCAGGGATCCCAGTGTGTAATGTTTTAATTATTATTTTAAAATTAGTATCTAATAGCAATTTTAATTACTAGTTAATTACTACTTTTTCACATCCCTTTTCTTCTCTAAATTATTATTTCTAAGTATATGACATAAATCTTATATCTGTTTTCCCAGTGCCTCATACAGTTGCATAAGATCAAATCAACAAATTTTTATTGAATTAATGAATGAATAAGGGTTTTGTAAAGATTTATTTTGAGGAAAGCAAATAGTGTAAAAATAAGAGGGGAGCATTATCTCATTTACTGTTGGTGACTGCATCATTTTTCACCCACTTGCTGCTCTGTGTAACTCAATCCATTACTGCACTGGATTACAGTGTTTTTATCCATCCTGCTTAATGTGATCCAGAATCCAATGCCAGCACAGCACTCAAAAAATAAAATATAATAATGATATATTTCCCATGCACTTTCACCATCTCCCAGCCAGAAAGAGGCTATAATTTATGTGCCATCTTGGACTAATAATTCTTTCCTTCAGAACACCTCAAATTTTACCAGTGCTCTTGACCTTTCCCCTTCATTCTGACAGCCCTAGAGACTTCAACTTGGCTTCAGCTTGGTTGTCAATTCCAGAGGGTTCCCCTATTTTTTTGTTAGGTTTCTTGTCTCACAATCAAACTAGGGAGGCCCTGTTACAAGCCATGGATTTCTCCCCCATCTTCCTCCTTTGCCAGCTCCCTAAAATTTGTCACTTAAATAAAGACATGGTAAGAACCTGAGTACAACTACATCTGGATTTATACATAATTTAGGAATTGGTGTTCTTCATTTCACGGTTTTCCCCCCAAACATTCAAGTGTCCAACACACCATCAGTTTGTATTTTTTCACTGTGCCAGAGTACTTCAAAACCAGCCATATTAAACGTAGTCATCTCTCTTCATCTTTCAAAGTCTGCTTTTTTCTGATCCCCAAATTTTATTGTGTATTCAAATACTTAAATCAAAATAAACTTCCAAAGATCTCAGATAATGTAGCACTCATGGATAACAATGGAAATGCAGATCCTATTGTGATCATATTAATATTTCTTGAATACTGATTTATTATTATCAAGTTTAAAAGAAATGGAATTAGAAACCAAGATTAATGGTTTAAGCCCAAATTCTGATGTGACATTTAGATGAGTCACTTCTCTTTCCCTCTGCCATGGGTTGAGCTAGAACAGAATGTCCCAGAGTAATGTAATAAATACCTAGTTCAGTTTGTCCCAGACTTAGGAGTTGGGAGCACTCAGCTGAAAATAAATAACACCGCATGGTCCATACTCTAAGGCAAACAACCAAAAATATGCCAGATACTGCCTTGCCAATAAGGTGGCAGAAATGCCCCTATCATTATTAGTTACCTCTCCCAATCTGTATTTAAAAAGTAGGGAGGACCGAGGAGCAAATGAGAGAACAATCAGAACATCACCTATGGATGGATGACTATAAGAAGCAGTGGTTCGCTTTGCATTCCCTTCTGGGATGTCACCTTAAGCAACAGATGTGCTCACCATCCCCTATGCCTACTCATCAGGGAAAAGGAAATTGGAGCAGATGGTGAGGGAAAGCATAGGGTAGCAATGCCAGAGGTCTACAGCTACAGACCCAGTCCTGGATATGGCAAGATTGTGTTAGTTTCTTGTGAACATCGCAAAGGTTCCTACCTTGAGAAGCCTTGCCGATACTACATGCCAGAGAAAAGATTCCAGTCAAGGGCCCCCAGAAACAAAACTGAATGAAGGGAAGTCCTGATGAAGGTCATGGGGAGGGGATTTGACAGGGCCAGCCAAGGGACGCTATGATTGGAGGCTGTGACAGAGCTCTCCAGAGATCCCACTCTATACCACTCTACTTTTGGACACTTTCTCCCAAAGGAATTAATGGAAAGTTATCACTAGCATAAAGGTCCAACAAAAACCAATGTAAAAAGGATTGTGGTAGTTCAGAAAGTGGGTTGCTTTCCTAACCACCTCTTTATTTTTTTTAAAAAAGATTTATTTATTTATTTTAGACAGGGAGATTGTAAGAGAGAACAGTACACATGAGCACGAGGTGGAGGGAGAAAAAAAATCCCAAGCAGACTCTACTCTGAGTGTGGAGCCTGACATGGAGCTTAATCTCACAACCCTAGATCATGACCTGCTCAGAAACCAAGAGTCAGATGCTTAACTGACTGAGCCACCCTGGCGCCCCATATTTACCTCATTAAAGAGTCCTTACCAGTGGAGGATACAAAATCAAGCAGAAGGAAGAAGGAAAAAGTAACAGTTTCACACCCTCTTTTAGCCTTGTGTTCCTCAGACTGCAAGTCCAGCTTGCAAGTCCAGAGCTACTTCAGGGGAGCAGCTCTGAATTAAATATAACATCTAAGTTTTATACTAAAGAGACTAGTTTTAATTACTGAAAACTGCTGGAAAATAAAGAACTTGACATTTGCTCTAGATATCATGTGATAGGATAGATTCAATACAGCACCAAGTGATGAGAAACAAAAGTAATAAAATATCAAGCATATACTTCATACAACAATGAATAAAATATGAAAATCAGGCTCAAATAAGAATTAGGAATTCAAACTATAGCCTTGACTCAATTCCCAAAAATCTCAAACAAGATACTTCCTTCTATGGCCTATTGTTAATTTGGACAAAATAGTTCTTACCTTACCAAGCAGGCTAAAACTCTGAAGAACATAAGAAACTGTTTGCCATGTGTATTACCATGTGTATTACCACACTTAATAAAGTTGTTAGCTTTCCCTTGCTGCCTAACAATCACCACAAATTAAACAGTATAAAGCAATATCAATTATTAGCTTACAGTTACATGGGTTAGAATTTGGGGGTAGGTTCAGATAGTTCTCTGCTTAGGGTCTCATAAGACCACAATCAAGGTGTCAGCTGGATTTGTCTCCTCCCTAGGGGCTCCAAGAAAGAATTCATGGACAAACTCATTTAGGTTGTTGGCCAAGCTCCATTTCAGTTCCTTGCATCTGGAGAACTGAATCTCTTTCATTTGCTTGCTGATTGATAGCTGAGGACCATTCACAGCTCCTAAAGGCTACCCACGTTCCTTGTCATTCAATGTCTCTTCTTTTCAAAGCTACCCACCATACTTTGAATTCCCTTATGCTATGAATCTTTTACTCCTTTCATGAGCCAGAAAAAAAAATGTTATTCTTTTAAAGAGCTCATCTGATTGGGTCAAACCCATCTGAAAAAACCCTGTATCATAAGATGACTGATTGGAGACTAACAGATTCATCACTTGGAAAGTGACAGGGTATGGTTGGTAGGCAAATACATTCTGTGAACCTTCAAGTGTTTGGTAAGTTCTCTGTTCTTGAGATTTACTTATTAAATTAAATAATGGGGAGAAAGGACAGCCTTGGCCAGCCTATGACAGAGTAGCATGTGGTGGGGATGATAGAACTTAAATTTCACAGAAACTATTGTTGATCTTTTGTAGAATTAGATTACAAATAATATGGATTGAGGTGGGTTAAATTATGACCCCTCAAAAATGCCCCATGTGGGTATTAGGGTGTCCATGGCCTAATCCCCAGAACATGTGAATATGTACTCTATGTGGCAAATGACTTCAGAGATGTGATTAATCTTGAAATGAGGAGATTTTCCTGCATTATCTGGGTGAGACAGATATAATCACAAGAGTCTTTATAGAGGGAAGCAGGAGGATCAGGGTCAGTAGTAAGAGATGGGATGATGGAGGAAGGGGTTGGAGGGATGCACGCAGGGGGTCTGGAATCAAAGAATGCAAGTGGTCTCTAACCACTGAGAAGGTAAGGAAGTGGAGCCTTGAGATCAATGCAACCTAGCTGACACCTTGGTTTTAGACCTCCAGAACTATAAGAGAATGAATTTGTGTTGTGTTAAGTTACTAAGCTTGTACGATTTTGCTAAAGCAGCAGTAGAAAACTAATATGCTAATGAAATATTCTATCATTTTTTTATTGGTGAATACTTCAGACATTAAAGATGCTAGTGGAAAAAATGACGTTTTAGCAGAATTTTTCTGGACTTGGGAAGAGATTTGTAACTCAAATAACAAAACTGAAATAATCATAAACACATATAGTAATAGCCACCATTTATCAAGCACATCCTGATGTCCCAGACATTCTGCTAATCTTTTAAATTACATTAACACTTATAATTGAATTCTCACACAACCCTATGAGTTAAGTGTTAATATCTACTTTATATAGATAAGGAAATGAGGTCTAGAGAGGGAATTAAGCTAGTCAATAGGAGAGTTTTCAAATGCTGCTGCTGCATGTCTATTATCAGAGAGAAGAGGATAGGGAAGAAATAGCCTTTTTTTAAAAAAAATGTTATATTCTAGAATGAAACATAAAATACTTCAATTTTTGTCGACATTCGCTACTTTGGGGAAAAAAAAGATGGGAGGGCAGTCTCCATTAATTGTATAGTATCTTCAATGATAGCTTTAAATATCTCACTGTAAAGTTCATTTCTTATGTAGTATTGACATGGAAACCAATCCGTTAGATAAGTCTGATTTTTCTGCCATTATAAATCTGTCAACAAGGGCAATTCTATGGTATATTGATATTCCTTTATATTTATTTCACAAGTGCCTTTAGGAACCCCATGATATTAGTTTACACATACATCTGCATTATGTTGCAATGGCAGCGATTTTTAAGATAGCATTTCTGAATTCTGGCTCCTATAATATTCAATATTTCAATAGCATTTTACATCAAAGAATTCCTGATAATAGCAATATGGTACTAACTTCAGTGTGCTTAGAAGGTCTCAGTATTGAAATAAAAGAAAAGCAGTTATTCAGCCTAACCCAACCATATATATGTGTATTCATTCCTAAGAGCTTAAAAGATATATAACCTATTTTAAGGAACTACAAATGTGATTTCACAACTGATGTAACATTTTCAGACATCTAGTATTCTTCTTTTTTGGAAAATGTTCTGATGGCTAACTAATATTCATCCAGATTAGACACCTTAATATGATAAACATAGGTATTAAGAATACATGATTTTTTTGTATATCAGATATATATCGTAATTCCACTTTATTAATTTTCAATAAAAGATAGAACTTTTGAGCTGACTGGAGACTTTTTTGCAGCTTCTCAGAGAATTCTATACCAGGAAGAAGGCTGGAGACAGATGGCCAATTGTTTGTTCTTTAGATCATCTTTTTTTCCTAGACTCCATGTAGACAATCACTTTTCCTTAAACATGCAGTTTCCTCAGACAGAGTCAGTACATTTATAGGAACACAGATTTTTTTAAACATTATGATTCTAGCCATGGTTCATCTGATTGGGCATTTGCATTTCATAAATTTTCATCAAAAACACTTGCAAACTATTCTTTCCGTGGGACACGTTTCCTAGTTGTTAGCCTCATCATTATTGTTAATTCTTCCTAATTTTGGGGAAACCCTTATTGCTATTTCATGATGACAGAATTTATTAACCTGCTGGGGTTTCTGTTTTTCCCTCCTTCTCTACCTGTTTTTCTTCTCTCTATTCTTACCTTTCCTTAATCCCCTATGACTTTCTTCTCCAGGCTTGCATTATTTCTTTCCTTTTGGGAAGAGTCTATTTTTCTAAACCAGATTATAAAATGGATCTTATGTAATATTTGTCCAACTACCAAGCCTTCTAATGTATTTTCCACCTGAATTCCATAAAACATAGCAGTATGAGGGTGGATATTTTATATCTTATTTTGTATAATTTCTTCTTGAAATAGACCCTCCTACCTGCATGATCCACAATTTCTGCCTAAGACATCCCCATCAGTGTCAAATTAATGACTCATAGACGATGTCCTCTTATAATTTCATCAGATTAAGTTTTTTAACCGAATCATTTGGATGCTATGATAAGATGGTAGGGAGCATATACTCATCCCAGTCACAGTGTAGTCTAGTGGAATCACACACCATCTTGTACCGAGGAAATAACAAGTCTGAAGATGACATCAGAACCATAGATAAGTTTGGGAGGCAGAAGGAGATATGGAACATGGGAACTGAGAAGGTGGTGGAGCCACTAAATGAGTCCCAAAAATAAACCCTTGTCATTTTAAGGCACTAGTGTTAGATTTACTATATCATGTAGCTGAAACTAAGCCTAAGTAAAAATGTATCTATTGTTTAATGGTGCATATATCTTTAGAGCTTTTTATGTGTCTCCAGCAATGTGTTTTGGGGCAGAAAGGATGATCTGCTATGTTATCTCAAAATAAAACCTTTGCAATTGTAAGTCTTAAATTATTTCATCAGGGTCAAAAGACCAATGGAACTAGATTTTACTTCTCCTGCCTAATAAAGTTGAAAATGTACCTTGATTCACTCATTTCAGAGGTACAGATGACCTTTCTTGCGCATAGGAGCTCATCCATAGTTTTATTATTTGAGAATAAATTAGAAAGCAGTTATTGTAAATTGTCCACTACAGTAATTTCCTTATATATATTTCTGCTTGGGTTGTGAACCATTAAACAACCAATTGAAATGAGATGCCTAGCAGTGAGGAGGAAATTTTGATCAGAGATTCTCTTTACATAATGAGAAATTCCCATGGCCTAGAGCATCTTGTTTTTAAAGTCTTTGGATTATTGATGATTGTCCAAGAATAGCATTATCTCAAGCAATCAAAAGTATATATCTGATATTACTGCATTAATTATTTTTTGTCCCAGCAGAGAGAAAAAAAAATCATTGCAAATGAAATGATTATTTGCTATTGCTTTTAGGACACAACTTAGTTTGAGAGATGTCAAAATTATTTTTTTAATGACTTTGGAATCAAGGAAACAAGTTATTATTTTATGAAATAATAGAACCAATAAAATTAAAGAAATAAGTTAGCACCTACTGATTGTAAAGGAGTCTTCTAGATGACAAAAAAAGATAGATGAAAGAAAGACTAATATTTAAACTGAATGATATTAACATGAGTCAAAAGCTTGGTGAATAATAAATTAACCCTATCCTTTAAATTGATACATACAGGACATCCAAGTTACAATATGTCTAATGCAGATATTTATTAAAACTTGCCTTAGTTATAAAATGTGAATAGGTTTATCAGTGATGTATCCTGGCAATGAGATAATGTAGAAAGTCCTGGCCTCCTCCTGCCCTCCTGAAATGGGCCTCTTTGACTCATAATGTGAATCATTTTGGTCTGTTCTGTGGTAGTTTTATTTTAAGCTGTAAGAAAAGGTATTTTAAGCATCATTGTGTATGTTTGTATGTGTGGGTAAAAATATTTTAACTTGGTAGTCCTTTTATGCTCAGCTCAAGAAAAATCTAATACAAACCACCACATTATATACATATTAAAACTATAATTACAATACATAGGTTGCATACAATAATTTTAATGGGTATGTACTGCAAATTTACTCAATGCAGAGTCTTATCGCATACAAAGTAAAGATATGCCAAATAAACTGCTAGTTGTCATGTTCAGCTTTACCCCATCTTCTCTGGTATTGGAACCACCTGATTTTTGCTGAGTGCAGAATGGCCCACAAAAAAATTTATGTTTTTCCATGTTCCTTGCTGGCTAGTTGCGGAAACATTATGAAATCCCACCCCAAATATGCTTTCGATGGCAAAACTGATGCTTTTATCTACACACACTAAGAGTGCAAAAAGCATTATTACTCACATAGTGGGGTTTTCTGGGCAGAGGAGGGAGGAGGGTGACTCCAGAGCAGATCCAAAATGGCTTGAGTGAAATGGTGGTAAAAGGATACTAGTTTGACTTTTTTATGGTGGTTAGGCAGTGGGGCTAGAGTGAGGGTTCTCATGTATGAGAGAGGCTTTTTTGGCTTGAATTTCCACCAGAATTGGTGAAAAGCATTTAGGCTTTCTCATCAGCTTGCCATGAAAGGCAAGAGGGAGGAGTGAGGCTTAAAAAATGTGAATAGGAAACGTAAGAATATTAAGTCAGACTCTGTTACAGTAGTCATGTATCACTGGGCAATGTGCAAATAATGTTTTCAACTTCTAGGAAATATTTTTAAAAACATACATTCCCTTAAAAGTCATTGTCTCCTTTTAATTTCCTGCTGGATAAAATGCAGTCTTCCTAGTTGGAATTAGATTGACTGTGGTAAATCATGAGGTCAGACTGCAAATACAGGTCACCTATGAAAAGCACTTATGGAAGGGCAGTGGGTCTTAGCACTCATGGAGCATTACTTACTCAATGCCACTGAATTGTGGACTTGTATAAGACAAGTCTATTGCCATTTCATTTAAGCTAAAGCTATTTTTATTTTTCCACCACAACCAAACTTAATCTAAACTATTCTATTCTATTCTATTCTATTCTATTCTATTCTATTCTGAGAGTCAAAGAAGTTACAATGTAATTTGGACAATCTGGAATAGGAAAACTTCATTATTAGACATAATACACTAGTATATCATAAATTAATAGATTTTACAGAAAGTAGTATAGAAATTATAGGAAGAATTCAAAATAGGGCTTATTGGTAACTACACTAGTATATCATAAATTAATAAATTTTACAGAAAATAGTATAGGAATTATAGGAAGAATTCAAAATAGGGCTTATCGGTAACTACAGGGATGAAGCAGCTTCCAGGAGAGGATATAAAAGTTAAATGGTATTACAACACATCAAGAAAGAATGGCAGAAGTGGTTGAGAAGGACATTCTGGGGACAAAGAACAAAAGTATCCTTAGAAGAGAATAGAGAGTAGGATTTGGTTAGAATAAATGCAGATTTTACATATAGGTAACACAGGAGAGAAGATTGGGAAAATAGGCTGGGAATATATCATAAAAGCCATAATTATTAAGGTTAAACCTAATGGTTTCACTTGTTTTTCAAGGCAATCCATGAATGAATCAGTAGTAAAGTGATCTTAGTTATGTAGGGCCATTTATCCACTAGCTGTGACAGTAGGGTTTGGTTAGTCTTTGTAATATTATTGGCAGCAGGACAGAAAGAGAAGAAACAGCTAGAACCTGGGATTAAAAACTTCTCAGAGAAACAACAGGTTCATGGAAACTTTCTAGTAGCATATGCTGAGAATCATTTTTGGGGGGGAAGTGGGAGAAAACAAAATAAAGTTGTTCCAATTAATTTCAGGCTAAGTGTTGAATAGTGCGTCTTAATATTGCTAAAAAGCACAGTATAGGCCTGAGCCACAAGTGGAATTGTATCTATCCATGTGGTCTGCATCTGGAAGATTTTTCATGAGTAATTGGAACCAGGCATTTCTTTCAGTACCAGCTCATCAAGGATGATTAAAGAAAGAATCCCAGTCCCATGAAGGAATCAGCTATCGAGTCAGAATTAAGTCAAGGAAAAAATATCTAGGCAGAAGCTCATAACTTGAACTAAAGAATGTGGAGTGGGAACAGAAGAATAGGAATCATCCAAATAAAATTTAGTCAAATATAATTTCAGACTAAGGAAAAATATTAATAAATATTTCTGAAAGCTAGACACAGGAGAAGAGGAAAAGACTGTTAGAGCTATCACATACCTGGGTAGGGGAAGGACACTGAGGAAGGGATGGGACTCAAGCTGACAGTGTAGAAATATAATAGGGAACACCATTGTATGAAATTATATAGGCGATAACTAACAAGATTAACTCAGTGATTAGATTATGTTCATAATCTCCAGATTCCATTATTTACAACTTTGTTTCCCTTCACCCAATACCTTTTCTCCTCTTTGGCATGGTTATTCTTGATTAGACATTTTCTGGTCTAGTCTATCAATTTACTTAATTAGCTATTGAGCTCCCAATCTATCTACTAGATTTACAAATGCCTTGGAGGCAGAGGTTGTTTTACCTCAATTTGCATTCCCTAAACAACTAAAATTTGTGTATAATAGTCATTTAAATATTTGTGGGAGTTAAATTAATTAACAAGTGTTTAACTGGGTCAAATGGTGCAGAAGGTGATGGGAACGAAAACTTGAAAAATAGAGTAATTCAACTTTTTGAGAACTGTCCACCGTGCTGAAGACAACTTTAATCAAGATTTAATTTCTGTCCACTGGGAGTCTATTGAAGGATAAACAGTCAAACAGGAGATTATAATATCATTAATTCAGATAAGGGAATCATGTGATGATATATGGGAGCATAAGAATTTTACCTGGCTTAAGCCATTGAGTTTAGTGCTATAGAGGTCACTGCGTAGTTTTCAATTGCTACTATAACAAATTTTTACAAATTCTGGCTTAAAGAAACACAAGCTTATTATCTTACAGTTGTATAGGATAGAAACATGACGTCTGTTCCACTAGTCTACATGTGAAGTGTTGGAAGGGAAGTATTTCTAAAGGGTCTCAAGGAGGATTTTTTTCTTTGCCTTTTCTAATTTCTAGAAGCCACCTGTATTCCTTGGCTAGGGATCCCCTCACTCTCTTCAAAACCAGCAACACTGAATCTCTATGATTCTCCTTTCATCATCACATTTCTCTTTTCTGACCACAGGTGTGAAAAATTCTCCATACTTAGGGACTGTTGAGATTAGATTGAGTCCACCAAAATAATCCAGGATAATGTACCTATCTCAAGATCCATAATTTTAATCACATCTGAAAAGCCCCCATCTCCATATAAGGTAATATATGCTTGGTCCTGAGGGTTAGGACATAACAATCATTAGGGGCGTTGATCTGCCTATTTGAGTCACTGATATCTCCTAGAATATCAGTTTTAGTTCAGCTTGTAAAAGAGATTAAGACATGTGTGTGAAAGCGGAACAAAAGTAGTGAGTAAAGTGTAACATTATATAAATCATAGATAGAATAAAGTACTTCAATGTCGCTGTTTTCATTTTGCTAATGAATATATTTGTATACCAAATGGCAAGAAATCACCATATCTAGTATGAATGCCAGGTCTAAAATATAAATCCACTGGATGTTGTAGTAACATTATACATATACCTCAGGATGAATAAAGTCTTCGATTTTTGTTTTGTTTTGTTCTGTTTTAACTATATATAGTGCCTTTTGATGATTTGAATATTCACATTTCAGATCATGGTAACTGATTTTTCATGGTGGTAAGAGTAGATGTACGATCCCAGGAAGTTATATAAAAAAATATATATTTTTAGTAAGCAGTATGATAGTAACAAGGGGGGGTATAATCATTATTTAATTTTTTTAAAAGATTTATGAAATCCTTAAAACATTTATTTATTAGTTTTAAAGAAGGTTAAGTACTTACAAAGAGTTATTATGTTAGATATGTAATTCTGCCATATATATTTCATATATATATTTCATATATTTGAAATTTATTTTACAATGTCTAAAAGAATTTGGTTAATGAAACTGATAATTCTCTTTAAATAGTAGGGAAATTTTATTTTTAAATGTATAAGTAAATCAAAAGTTAATTAAAATGAAGAAGGGATTGATTATATATATATATATATATATATTTAAAGTTTTATTTATTTATTCATAAGAGAGTCAGAGACACAGGCAGACGGAGAGGCAAGCTCCATGCAGGGAGCCCTATATGGGACTCGATCCAGGGACTCCAGGATCATGCTCTGAGCTGAAGGCAGATGCTTAACCGCTGAGCCACCCAGGTGTCCTGGGATTGATTTTATATTTACAAATACTACTACATTTGAAAATGTTATTGGTTTACATAACATGATCTCTAAACTTAGCTTAAAAGCTTAACACAACCTCAATTTTTTTAAAGATTTATTTATTTGAGAGAGAGAGAACATGAATTGGGGGAGAGGCAGAGGAAGAAGGAGAAGCAGACTCCCTGCTGAGCAGGAGCTGGATGGATACAGAACTCCATCCCAGGACCCTGTGATCATGACCGAATATAGATGATCAACCCACTGAGCCACCCAGGTGCCCCTACAACTTCAACTTTTAAGGTATAATTTGAATGATTTTACATACAGTTGATTGAAAAAGTATATGTTTAATGTAAGCACTCCGTTTCATGCCAAAGAGGTCTCCTTGATAATTAAAATATAATTAATTATAAGGGAATGACCAGATATGAAAACATTTCAGTAAGACAATGTTTGATACAACAAATTTATTATTTGAACACAATTTTGAGAAAGGCTAAATTTTCAACATTAGGAATTTACTTAAATAAATTAAGGCCTATCCATAAAATGGAATGCTTATCATTGAAGAATATCAGTCAATGAACTTAAATTTAAGAATAAATTCAGTATATTTCTTGGTGTTACATAAAACTATGCATATGTAAGCATAGAAATAAAATTAAAATAGAGGGGCAGCCTGGGTGGCTCAGTGGTTTAGCACCACCTTCAGTCCAGGTCCTGATCCTGGAGACCCCGGATTGAGTCCCAGGTCGGGCTCCCTGCATGGAGCCTGCTTCTCTCTCTGCCTGTGTCTCTGCCTCTCTCTCTCTCTTTCTGTCTCTATGAATAAATAAATAAAATCTTTAAAAAAATTAAAATAGAGACATTCAGGATTCCTTTTTCTCCACATCCTTGCCAACATTTGTTTCTTGAGTTTTTTATTTTAGCCTTTCTGACAGGTGTGGGGTGATATCTCATTATAGTTTTGATTTGCATTTCCCTGATGGTGAGTGATGATGAGCATCTTTTCATGTGTCTGTTGGCCATCTGCATGGATTCTTTGAAGAAATGTGTGTTCATGTCTTCTGCCCATTTTAATTAGATTATCTGTTTTTGTGTGTGTGTGTTGAGTTATATAAATTCTTTATATATATTGGATAGTAACCCTTTTTATAATGTATGCCATTTGAAAATATCTTCTCCCCTTTAGTAGCAATCTTTTAGTTTTGTTGGTTGTTTCCTTTGCTGTGCAGAAGCTTTTTATTTTGATGTAGTCCCAGTAGTTTTTGTTTGCTTTGTTTCCCTTCTCTCATGCACTGTTGGTGGAAATGCAAACTGATGCAGTTGCTGTGAAGGACAGTATGACGTTTCTTCAAAAAATTAAAAATACCCTATCATCCAATAATCACACTACTGGGTATTTCCCCAAAGAATATTAAAACACTAATTTGAAGGGATATACACACCCCTATATTTAGTGCAGCATTATTTCAATAGCCAATTTATGGAAGGAGCTCAAGTGTCCATAGATAGATGAATGGATAAAGGAGATATAGTGTGTGTGCGCGCACACACACACACACACACACACACACAGGAATATTATTCAGCCATTAAAAAGAATGAAATCTTGCCATTTACAACAACATAGATGGAGCTGGAGAATATAATGTTAAATGAAATAAGCCAGTCAGAGAAAGATAAATACCATATGATTTCACACTTATGTGGAATTTAAGAAAAAAGACAAAGGGAAAAAAAGACACAAACAAAAAGCAGACTCTTAACTATAGAGAACAAACAGATGGTTACCAGAGGGGAGGAGGGATGGGTAAAATAGATGAAGGGGATTAAGAGTGTACTTACCTTGACGAGCACTGAGTAAATATACACAATTGTTACATAATTGTATTATATACCTGAAATTAATATAACACTGTATGTTAACTACACTGAAATCAAAATTTTAAAAAATCTTATAAAAAATAAAAACAATATTTTAACTGAGGCCATCATGGGTGTGGCATAGATTGCTAGTCTTCCCTTAACAATCTTGAGTGCCTTTCTCACATCATTACAAAAAATACATGGCAGTGTCCATTCAGAATATAGGCTGCATGTCCCAGTGATGCTTGTAATTAGGTGTGATAATATGACTAAGTCACAATTTCTCAGACTCTTTAAGAAACAGCCCACATTCATCATTTGCTCTCTTTGTTACTTTCACATTCTGCCATCTGGGATGTGGAAGTTACCATGTTGGAGTGAGCCATGCAGTCAAGGTTTTTTGTGGCTCAGCATCAGAGAAAAGCTTAGCTCCCTGACAGCATGGAGTGAACCTCTACATGACAGTGAAATAAACTTCCATAATGTTGAACTCTAAAAAATGTCATAATTTGCACTTAGACACAATCTCTAACTAGGTGTTAAGAACACACACAAGTTTAAATTCTTCATTGGTCATTATGCATTTTCCAAATTGCCTTCAATAATCACTTACTATAATTATAAGTATAAATAATATATTTTTTAAAATAATTTTATCCAAGGGGCACCTGGGTCACTCAGTAAAGTGTCTGACTTCAGGTCAGGTTATGATCTTAGGGTCCTGGGACTGAGCCCCACATCCAGCTCCATGATCAGTAGGGAGTCTGCTTGCCCCTTTCCTCTTTCCACCCCTTTCCTGGCTCATGCTCACACTGTCTCTCGCTCCCTAATAAATAAATAAAATATTTTTAAAAATAACATTAAAAAATAAAGTAAAATAATTTTATCAGAAACCTAAAATCAAATGTGATATTATGCACCTAAAATTTGAGTTAATATCTTATAAAGGAAGAAACAATTTCCTTAACCTGGAATATTGATGCGGTTTTCTAATAATGGTTTTTTGCCACTACTAATTGAGTTATTTTTTAAAAATATTTTATTTATTTATTCATGAGAGACAGAGAGAGAGAGGCAGAGATATAGGCAGAGGGAGAAGCATGCTATCCGCAAGAAGCCTGATGTGGGACTCGATCCTGGATCCTGGGATCAGGACCTGAGCTGAAGGCAGACACTCAACCACTGAGCCACCCAGACGTCCTTCGTCTTGAAATATTTAAATATATTTTCACCGTAATTCACTATTAAATGAATGAAATGTGTAGGACTTGTTGATTGCAAACGATTTTACTTTGGCTCCTCATATTTGAATGAGGAGCCCTTTCAATGCTTGTCACTTTATAATTTTAAATTTGTAGTTTCTCTTGTTTTATATTATTTAAAATATCATAAAAATTAAAAGAAATAAAATTTGGCATAGGTATGCTTGCATCATGTGTGGTTAAGTACTTTCAGATGATTGGTGTTATGAGCCATGTTGTCAGTGAACATTTATTACATTTCTATTGGATGTCAGATGTGATGTTGGGCAGAAAATACAAATATTAAAATGATACAGTTTATGCTCTTTGGACATGTCACATGTTCAGAAAGGGGCTGCTATTAAGCCCATGCAAGGATACATTTTCTACTACCAGTCATCAAAAACCTAAGTCTTATTTAATTAGAAAAGACTAAGCAAAATTTATACAACTATTGGGCTTAATTAAATACACACTTATGGATCCTCTAAAAAGTGACTTACACCATACTCTCCTTATTTAAACATCAATATTTTGAACATATATTTATTATGTAGAATATAAATTAATGAATTTATTTTTTCTTACAGGTAGATAGTATTACTAAAAGAAGGAGTTTATTTTCTTCTAATTTTGAGCTCTAGTGATAATGTTGTATAATTCTTAACATTTAAACTGAATTACTGGAAATTAATGAAAACTTCCAATTCTGCTTTAAAAAATTTCTGGCATGCAATTGAAAGGATAATGGCAGTTTTAAATATCTCACAGTCTTAAAAATATTTTAATTAGAGGAAAGATAACGCTCAGTGTGCTATACCTTAACAACAAACAGGATTCATAATCATCTGAGAATGTTTTTTTAATTAATTAATTAATTAATTAATTAATTAATTAATTTTCTGAGAATGTTTAATTGGAACATCTTATCATAGCATGTGGAAAGCATCACTTCCCCACCCATATTTATTTTCTCCCCAGGGCTAATGTATATACTAGTGACTACTTTATATGTTTAGGTTTTTAAGGATGGTATTTATCAGGTATCCTAGAATGTTTAAAATAATTCTATTTGTTTATTTATTTATTTATTTATTTACTTACTTACTTATTTCATTTTAAAGATTTTATTTATTTATTCATGAGAGACAGAGAGAGGCAGAGACACAGGCAGAGGGAGAAGCAGGCTCCATGCAGGGAGCCCGACTCGGGACTGGATCACGCCCTGGGCTGAAGGTGGTGCTAAACAGCTGAGCCACCCGGGCTGCCCTAAAATAATTTTAAAAGAGTATCTTTTTTTCTTTTAGAGAAAAGTCAAATCAGTATAATATCTATGAACAACTGTACAGGTGAATCAGTTCAGTGTGCAGATAAAGTCAGGAATTTATCTGAAGGATGTTTGCATTTTATTGCCTTTCTTTGGTTAAGTCATAAAGTCCCCCATGTTCCTGGGTTGTATTACCAGGCCCTGTAATTTATCTATTGTTATGTAACCACTCCCAAACATAGTGGCTGCAGATAATAATGATAAAGAATGTTACAACTCCAGTCTTTGAAGGCATCTAAACCTAACAATCTTATTTTTCAAATGAGAACAATTAAGATCCTAACCTTAACTAAGTTGTTAGTTTTAGACTACATTCTCATACAATATATACTTTATTAGAAAGAAGAAAGAGGAAGGAAAAAAAGAAAGAGAGAAAGAAAGAAAGAAAAAGAAAGAAAGAGAGACAAAGAAAGGAAGGAAGGAAGGAAGGAAGGAAGGAAGGAAGGAAGGAAGGAAAGAAGGAAGGAAGGAAGGAAGGAAGGAAGGAAGGAAGGAAGGAAGGAAGGGAAAACATAAAGGGAGGCAAACCATTAAGAGACTCTTAAATATAGAAAACAAACTGAGGGTGCTGGAGGGTACTGTGGGTGGGGGTTGGGGTATTTGTGTGATGGGCACTAAAAGGGCACTTGATGTAATGAGCACGGGGTGTTATCTGAAACTAATGAATCACTAGATTCTACCCTGAAATTAATAAACAGTACATGTTAACTAAATTGAAGTTAAGTAAAAAATTAAAAAAAGAAAAAACTTTAGTTTTGGTATTAAACTTCCCAAGACATCATTGAAGTATGATAATCTTTGATCTTGAAGGCATTATGTAGCTTTAATAAGTAAACAAAAGTAGAAGTAAGCAGACTACATGTAACAGAATCTATATGTATATTTGAAAATATTCTCTGACATTAAGATTAATGGAAAAAATTTTATTGCAGTGTCAAGGATAACTTTTTATTGACTAATGGATGAGGAAGATATGAAGACTTAAATGACAACAGCACAAATTACATTTGTTAACTCTAAGTAATAATTTTGAACAGAGATTTTGCAGCATTTTGATAAGATATAGTGGAACCAAACTCCTACATTTGAAAAGTTTGATGATCATAGAAGTAGGTAATGTAGCCCTGCCATACGTAAGTGTTATAAGAATTCTCTCTAGAGGGCTTTTCTCTTTAAAATAATTCTAATAATACTCTTCCTTAAGAAGCTTGCAAGTGAAATACATTTTTTGCTTTACGTAAAAATACGAAGATATGTAAATGTTTATTCTAATACATCAGTTCCTATCTGGGTGTCAACGGTGTATCAGCCCTCAGTATAAATGGTGAGATTCCAAACATAACCATGAATGTTAAATACAACAAAGAAAATCCATTTAACAGTAGTATAAAAACAAATAAAAGAATGCAACAATCTTTTAAGTAAGGCCATACACTAGATCCCAAAACTTTTTAGAAAGAAAATTGCACTGCTGTATACAGATATGCAATATGCCAGGAAGTGATATGGAATACGTTTTATGACTACCAAAACATATTTCTAATATTTCAATTTTGTAGTCTCTTGGCTCAGAACAAAACAAAAACTAAAACAACAAAAAAAAACAAGATTAGATTAGTGGACAATCTAGTCCCTAAACAAAACTTAGGTCGAAATCATCCACAGTTCTGTCAGCAATAGGATTAGATTGACTGGGCTGGGAGAGGAAGTAGCAGAGAGAAAAAAGGTGTTGTGGGATTTCAGAAAAGGAACCTTATACCCGAACCCCTCTCCAAAGTTGGGACCATGATACTGGACCACAGAATCCCAATGCAGAAGCTAGAATGCTGTGCCTATTTCCCATTTGGTGGCCTGTGAGGGTAGTTAGCCCTGTGTCAAAAACATTACCTTCTCTCCGTGGGACTTAAAGTAGACATAGCAAATGGCTGTGTAGGCCTGTGGGGAGCTTCAAAGATCCCATGCAATTCAGGACTGTGAAAAGAGTCACTTCACTGACATGTACCCTGAGAATGGTGGAGTTGGGTAAGAGAAAGAGCTGGTGGCCTGAAATAGTCTCCTGGTGGCAGAGTGGATTTGGTGACATTGAGCTGAGTGCAGATGGGGCTGCTTTCCAACTCCAAGGACCTGATTGTCTCAATAGGTGCCTGTAGAGTGGGACTGACAATCATTGTTACCCTTCTAGAATATAAGCTCTATTTAGGTGAAGATACAACTGTATCCTCAGGACCAAGCATATGGTTCACACTCAATAAATATTTGTTGGTGAATAAATAAATCACATCTTAACATGGGATACTGATTTTGCATTGTCTATATTTGAATCCAGAGTTTCACTACTTACTATCTAGATGTTCTCAGTTCACTCCTAAGTAAAATGCAAATTATGCTTCCCTCAATAACAACATAAATATAAAGAATGTCACACAGTACTGGACAAATAGAGATGCTTAAAATAACACATTAATTATTGTTGGAAATTTGTAAGAATTTTTCATAATAGCAACCTTGAGAGCTTGTTGGACCTAATTACTTGAGTAGAATTCCGGGTTAGAAGATCTACCAATATTGGAGCAACTGAAGTTTTTATTTCCCCCTCAGTGTTGCATTGGAGAAATTGTTATCATCAGATACCAGAAACAGATAAGCCAACAGAGAACTTGAGTACAGAATATGTATATGCATTAACATGGTATCAGAAACAACATTCAAATATCTAGTTTGTTAAGTGGGTAAAATCTTTCTCTATTCATTGGTTTTCTAACCAATAGGTGGCTACACCCACATCAACTCCCAGACTCACTTGCTGCCTCTTATTGACACAAATGCATAAGCCCATGGAAGCATGCTCAGCTGCAGACCCATGGGATTCAGCCTTTTCTGGATTGTGCTGAATAGCCTGAAGTAAAAGACAAACAAGGTGCCTGGAGCAAAATTTCTTGATTAGCAGTACACAGTCCTTTAAAGTTATCACATGAACTTTTATCTGAAACATAGCTTGGAGCAGCTAAAGATGCGATCTGTTGCTATGAGAACTGCCAAACAGCTCTGGTAAATTCCATGTGTGATAGATAATAATCTTTGTATCATTTAATATTGGATTTCCTGTTTCTGATGGCAACAAATAATCCTTACCTTCCTTTGGTGAGCAGTTCCTTCATCCCAAAGCCCAAAACCATGTGTGAAGACATTTTAGCACAGGATTTCCAGTAAAGCCTACAGACCACATAGATCTGACCTAATCAGTGATTGCCCTGGGCTATCTTCTGTGTGCTTTCTGCTTTCCACATTATCTCCTGGGGTTGTTGTTATCTAACGTTTGTAAATATTTCAAAAGTTGGAGCTGTGTGTAATCAATTGTAAATGCTATGGAGCTAGGGATCACATCAATGGTGCTGAAAAGGATGCATCATCATTAAAATTATAATCAATCCATTTTTATTTCTCCTAACATTTTTTCTTATATCATACCATGTTTTGATCCAATGTTTCAACATTATAAAAATGGCATCTTTAATCTTACAGGAAAGTTTTTAAAAGAGTCAAAAAAAATTGGGAGGAACTGATTCACTTTCCTTAATTTAGCACCACTATAGTTCACCAAATTCTCCAAGAGATCACATTGCCATAAGTGTGTGTAAGAGCATATCCATATACTGGCTCTACTGACCACCCTCATCTTTTGACACAAAAAGGTCTAAACTGGAAAAGCACCAACTAACTGTAGTTCACAATCCATCTTAGAGAAGGAATGATTCTTTGAAGTGTGAGAAAAATATTTATCATTTAAATAATTTTTTTAAAACTCACATTCTTATATAGTGGACCTATTCAATTGTATAACAGAAAATACTTCTATTGTACTGTGCTGAGAATGTCTGTGTAATTTTGACCAGGTCCCTGAATATTCATTGTGAATTTAAAGAATTTAACAATTTCTTTCCTACAAATAGCTTCTATTTTATTTGAGAGCTATTTCATTGGTTAATATGGCTACTTCTGCTTTTTCAAGGACTCTCCACACACACAAGACAGCATTTCTGAGCCAATTGTAGAATATGATGATGTTGAAAGAAATCAAAGATCTAAATAAATGGAAAAATATGCCATGTTCATGTATATGCAGATTCAATATTGTTAAGTTAATGTCAGTTCTTCCCAAGTTGATGTATAGATTCAACAGAATCCCAATCAAAATCTCAGCAAGTTACTGTGTGGAAATAAAAAACTGATTCTAAAGTATATATGGAAAGGCAAAAAGACTCAAAATTATAATATGATGATGATAGGAATAAGAAGGATTTGTGGGTAATATCCTTAAGCTTTGGGAAACCTTCAAACTCTTTATAGAATGTGATTCAGGCTAGGAGCTTCAGCTGCAGGGCCAGGAACCTGGTCATGATTCTATTTCATGGGTTAGGGCAACCACTTACCCAAACTGCTAGATCTACCTCTATCTCTATCTACAGCTGACCCTTGAACAAGGCGGGAGTTAGGACCACTGAATCCCTGCACACTCAAAAATCTGTGTATAACATTTGACTCTCCCAAAACTTAGCTATGAATGCCGACTGTTGATTAGAAGTCTTACCAATAACATAAACAGTTGGTTAATGAATATTTTGCATGCTTTGTGTATGATATACAGTATTCTTACAACAAAGTAAGCTTTATAAAAAAAGGAAGCTTTATCCACAAAAGTGATTAAGAACATTATAAGAAGGGAAAATATGGTCATAGTACTCTAATGAGTTTACTGAAAATATCTCCATATAAGTGGACCCACATGCAGTTCAAACCTGTGTTGTTCAAGGGTCAACTGTATATTATATCTGTGTCTATGTGTGTCCGTCTCTCTCTATGTATCTAAGATTCAGAAATCACCTGTAAGCTACAGGCTGGGAAACCTCCAGCGACAGGGGGAATACGCACACATAATTCTGTGGGAGATATCAGGGAATATGAAAATTTCTGGAAAGAACTGAATGTGAAATATTAGGAACAGAGGAAACTTGGAATTGAATCTAGCATCATAATTGGTCTCACACTGCTTTTGCACAAATCCATTGCCACGGGAGATAACTACTTTTCCCCATTGGTGAAATTAGAAAGTCAAGCAGAAACTATTTTATTTTAAGCATTCTTTCAAAACACAAAGAAACAAGCATTAGAAATTATGAGAAGTTTGGAAGTATATTTTTCTATGACTTTGAAATAAACTGCTGAAACCCATGCACTCCTACAACAAAATTTATCCTCTCAGAGTGAATTGGTGGTATCTGCTAGGTCCTACTAGACTAGTGCCCATTAGAGCAATTAGCATTAATTAGCATATTTATTGTTGAGGTTGGATGCGATCCTGTGAATGGGATGGACAGAAAGGAAAATCTTATCTCCACTAGTACTGATCCCTCCAGAAAAGAAGATTGGAATACTTGTCAGGAATCTGTAAGGCCAGTTCATTGCCAGTACCCTAATGGCAGTGGTTACAGAGTCTGTCTCCAGTGGTTCCTGCTGATGGCTCTGGTGAACATTATCTTTATCCAGAAATGGAAAATGAGATTCCAAAGAAATGATGGTGTTATTTGCCTTCATGGTGAAAAGCCTCCCAAGGGGCTCTAGTGAACATTTTACATTTTAACACAATGGAGACCACCAAGGACTACGTATTCCTCATGAATGTGGTTCATTGAAATATATGTGGAGTTTCCCATGTAACACAAGATTGCAGAATGTCTATGATTCTAATAGCCAATGGCAGTTCTCTTTCTTCTTCTATGCTTTTCATCAGGAAGATCTCTTTCTCATCCAACTGTGGGTTAAAGAAATAGACCCTAAATCAAAGTTCACCTGTACTTTAGATGATAGGGGACTTTTTTCCTAAACAGAATTATTATGAAACCCATAATACGAATGTGAGAGATATTGCAAGTCAACTGAATAATGTAATATGAATGAAATTTAAGATCTTTCGTTGAGGGATCCCTGGGTGGCGCAGCGGTTTGACGCATGCCTTTGGCCCAGGGCGCGATCCTGGAGACCCGGGATCGAGTCCCCACATCGGGCTCCCGGTGCATGGAGCCTGCTTCTCCCTCTGCCTGTGTCTCTGCCTCTCTCTCTCTCTCTGTGTGACTATCATAAAAAAAAAAAAAGATCTTTTGTTGATTTATAAAGGCTATGATTCTATTCTTTCTCCAATTAATTTTAATGTTTATTTAATATTTGAATCCCCAAATTATATTAGTATTAATGAAGCCTTTCAAGTCATTTTAGTTAGTATTATCTTAGGATCATAAACATGGATAGGAAAAATTAAAGAATGGTCTAAAAATATAAAATGGTACAATTATTTAGTCAGATGTGGTGATATTTATTAAGATTAAAATGAAAAAAAAAAGATTAAAATGACTACATTTTTGGGAATGTACTTAGGATAAACCAGCACCAGTTCTCAGAATATTAGAATATGTGGGTATATCTTAAAATTCTTTTTGCTTGCTCTAACAATTCTGATATATATAATACATGAATTATATATACAGTATACACACATGCATTCTGATATATATTGCAGAATTTTTGAACTAGCAAAAGAATTGAAATGAAATACCTAGCAGTAGTCTAACTACTGGTCGAAAATGAGTACCATACTATTATTTACCATGTAATCACTCAAATAATGAATTATTGGTATATGTGTGAAAGCATTTGTGTTATAGTAAGTTAAAAAATTCTGTAGTATAAAAAAATCTGAGGGAAAGTACATGACTAAATGAAGGAAAGGTCATGTGGTTTCTACTTTATGCCTTTATGTCCTCTTTCTTTTCCCATCACGAGGAGGATATATTTCATTTATAATTATAAAATAAAGTTTAAGTGAAAACACATAAAGAGAGTAGCCTACCTTAAATTCCTCTTTGAGCAAGTTGAGAAAGAAACCAATAAACAAATAGTATACTTATAGAGTAGCAACAGCAGCAAGAAAATTAGAACTTTCAACAATATGACTTGGTATATTTTCCACATTGCCAAATTTATTATGTATGAGACATTCAAGAATGGAGGTGCTGCCTTGCAAATGTTTAAAAAAATGTATTTTTTTTCTTTTCAAAATATTTAGTGTCTACAATTCATCAGTGAACCAAGTAAATCATGGCTTCTTCAAGTGCAAGGATCGAAACCAATTACCATTAGTGACCATCGGGTGCAGCCGGTCCTTTCTGTCCTGTTGCCTGAATCTCAATGATCTCCCAAGTGTGCCCATGCAATTTAACAGAAAGATCAATATACCACAGCAGTTAGCAGCAGCTCTCTTGAAGTGCTTCACAAAACATGCTACATTTCTCTACCGAATAAATGTCAAAACATTCCAACAGCTACAATTCTTAGGAGAAATCGTTCTTCTGAAACATTATTGACATACTTTAACCCACATTTCCCGCTGCTCGCAGGCTTCCTACTGGCCAGTCAATTCTGATTTGGCAAGAGCCACATCGACGTGTGTCCCCTGCTGACTTGCTCCGGTGGCATGGAAGATATCAGAATCTGGTAGATAGGTCTTTAGGTTCAAAGGTCAGTGGTCTAACGCTGACCCAAGGCCAAGGTGATGGCAACCTGTCTCCAGAGACTTGGCTTCATCTCTAATATGCCCTTGAAATCAATCAATATCATCACAGAGCTTGCCTTTCTAAGCATAAAAGACTGCCTGATCTAAATGCTTCTAGGTTACTTCCTGCAAACTGAAAGCTTAAAAGCCATGTAGGAGGAAGATGGAACAGATTTTATTTCTCACTTCATGGGATTACTGTTTTTAAACCTTACAGTGATTGTGACTTTTCTTTGTGTATATAGAGATTTTCAAATATATGTAACAAATAGAAATATTTGTACATATTGTGTATATACATATATGTAAATACACACACACATAGATGGAGAAAGAGAGAAAAATAAATTTATTTTCCTTTCAATGGGTTAGTCTTTGTTGTTTCACATCAGAACTCACACTGTGACAGTGGTTTAATTGTCATGCAATGCTCTCAGATATGTTTAAGTTCTTAGTTGCTGCTGCAAGTTCAACCTGGAATGAACATTTCTTTTGATGTTTGTTTTGTCTTCACTTTGTGCCCCTATAATTAGTGTTTCCCCTTCGTCTTTCGGCATTTTTTTTATTTGAATATGTGAAAATCCTCCAGATTGTATTATGAGAAGCAATACTACATATGTGTAAGCAGAAAACCATTAAGTTAGCTTAAGCTTTATTTTGATGTTTACAAAACAAGGAACCATTTTGTCAGATGGCTGCTCTTCTTCATTTCAGGTTCATGAATACATGGCTCTTAGGACCCAATCAACACTATCACCAATTGGATCACTCTCAAGACATAAACTGCAGATGAGCAGCAATGAGAATCATCATTAAAAATAAGAAAAGGGATAGCAACTATTATTCTGGCGAGACAGATTCTCTTAAAGTTTTTGGAAACCAAATTTATTAGCTAACTGTAGTTCTCAGTAGAGCAGGTTTGACTAATTTGGGAAGTTATATACAACAGGTGTGCTGAATCAGTGGCTGCATTGGGCTTCTCCCACACCTCTGCCTGTGGTGGTTAATGTATCCACAGTTAATACAGATCTAGTCAAGATGAACTGATAAGAAAGAAAAGGTCTCTGCCCCAAAATAAAATGCTACCATTACTTCTAGGGTGAAAACTTAGTGGACTATGAACATTTATAGAAACATGATTGTTAAGACAATCAACAAATGGCAATGGAGACCACTGGACTCTTAGCCTTGGTTTCTTCAATAAATATCAGCAATAGCAATCTCAGTGATAAATTTTCCTTGGACTCCACTTAAAGTTATCCAGTCTCTTCTAAGCAAACAGGAGCCTCTTATTACCCAGCATTAATTAATTGATAAGAGATTTATTAAACCAATATTTTCATAGTTGTTTGTTCGTATCCACCTCTCAAGACATTATCCAAACACATGGATCTAACATCAAAATGAAAGAATCACATGATGTTTCAAATACAAGTTCCTCAGTAAGGTAGAAACTAGATATTTCAGGGAAAAAAAAATCAATGTCACTTTCTCTCTCCAAACACATACACACACAAAATCAATAATGTTCTAAATAACCATCTCACATATGTATTTTAGATTATGAGAACCCATCACTGAGATAATATGCAAGAATTACCTAAAGCCACAGTGACACCACTGTGAGGTGAGATCAAACATACAATGCTATCCAGAATGAGACTTACCGTACCTCCTCACACATATACACAGATGAGTTTCCTTAACTCAAATGTGAGTCCTGAT
This sequence comes from Nyctereutes procyonoides, assembly GCF_905146905.1. Classification (NCBI taxonomy): domain Eukaryota; kingdom Metazoa; phylum Chordata; class Mammalia; order Carnivora; family Canidae; genus Nyctereutes; species Nyctereutes procyonoides. The sequence continues at coordinate 40,497,283 of NW_026575049.1, read as the reverse complement.
AGTTACCCAAGAGTTAAATACTCTAATCTCATATAGCTTGAAAATTCCTTAAAATAAATTATCTCTAATGAAATAGTAATTATTGACATCTGCTCAGTACATTACAGATGCTATTCTTTAAAAAGAAATTAAATCTAATCCCTTTATAAGAGGATTATTATAACTAATATAATAATGTGTACGTAGGGATCCCTGGGTGGCTCAGCGGTTTAGCACCCACCTTCAGCCCAGGGCGTGATCCCTGAGTCCCGGGATCGAGTCCTACGTCGGGTTCCCTACATGGAGCCTGCTTCTCCTTCTGCCTGTGTCTCTGCCTCTGTGTGTGTGTGTGTCTTTCATGAATAAATAAATAAATAAAATCTTAAAAAAAATAATAATGTGTATGTATATTTTGCATTCCACAGTTTTAAGTATTTTTAGGGAAAGGTTTTCTGCTCCATGCTATGCAAAATACACCATAATTATATTTTATATCCCTTATGAATACTTACCAACTACCTCAGAAGTTGCCTTCAAAACTCTAAATAGCCACTTCTTAAATAGTCCTGTTACATTTCTTATATCAATTTGTTTTCATATACATTTTCCATATCAGGAATCTCTCAAAGGTTAAGAAATCATTTTATATTTGCTTTCTCAACTTGGGGCTGTCTGAATCCAAGATCCATGTTTTTAAGTCACACAGGCTATTCTAACGTTATCTTACCAAAAGTATCCCAAAGTGACAGGTTTATGGTCATTGGAGGGAAAATTCTTATCGAAAGGAAATTATGCCTTATTTATCAGGTTTGGAGATGACATCACGTTGAGAGCAATTAATAATGCAACTAATGGCATAGTCGGCATCCAGAACTATTTGGTCAAATTAGAGAAGGCTTTTCATTTTTACTGACTCAGAATTACATAGTGGTTACAATAAATGGTTCACAGAAATTACAAGCAAATAAGGAAAACCCCACGATTGGAGGTCAGAGTAGGGGGGGATAAAAACTTAGCCAGAGGTAGTGGTATGAGGGAAGAGTAGGTAGATGTGTAGTTGAAGTTCAGGTTTCAGAATTCATTCTGCTATTTCTGCTGTGTGGTCCTGGAGACATCCCACAGCTTACTCAAAATTCCCTTTCCTCATCTGAAAGATGAAGATGATAACAGCCACTTTCATTTTGAGGATTAACTGAGATAATGTATATTGTTGAAGAGATCCACCAGGCAAAACAAATAAGAAATAAATGCCCACATCAGAGGATATCATGCTGGAATATTAGAACACCAGAGATTTAAAGGAAAAAAAGTCTATAAGATTACAGAGAAGAGGAAAAATAAGGCCATATACCAAGTAACTAAGGGGAACAGCATTTAACTATTCAATAGCACAGATAGTAGCCAGATGTGATGCAGCTTCCCTTCAAATCCTGAGAGAAAAAAGACATTCACCTAGAGTCCTATGTCTTGTCAAATTATCAATAAAATATAGCCACACAATAATGTGTTCAGGATAACTTAGCTCATTGGCATCCTTTTTTAGGACATTACTGGTGAGTTCAGTTTAATGCAGAAAAGAAAAAACAGAGTATGGCAAACAGGAAGACAGCAAAAAGTAGCCTCAATATGGCAGCTGCGGGATCCCTGGGTGGTGCAGTGGTTTGGTGCCTGCCTTTGGCCCAGGGCGCGATCCTGGAGACCCGGGATCGAATCCCACATCCGGCTCCCAGTGCGTGGAGCTTGCTTCTCCCTCTGCCTGTGTCTCTGCCTCTCTCTCTCTCTCTATCATAAATAAATTTTAAAAAATTAAAAAAAAATTAAAAAAAATATATGGCAGCTGCATAGAAGCCCCACAACCTGGCTTAGTAAGACAAGGTCAAGAGAAGAAGGCTCCAGTAAAGCGCAGAGTATTGGCAGGATTACGTGATGATTTTTAAGCAAGTAAAAAATATTTGTGGTAAAACCATAAGAGAGACATAATAAAACACAAGAAATGTTATCAACTACAGAAGAAAAATGGATGAGGCAAAAAAATTCACTCATAACAGGAAACTTGATCCAAGTGTGAGAATCACTATCATCGGAATGTTACCATTAATAACTTCCTTTAGCAGAAATTATGATTATTAGGAATGGAAAAAAAATAAGGATTTATTTCCACACAAAAGCTAAGACAAAGTGTGTGATTCAAGAAATGCAAAACTGTAAGTTAGGGCAGCTAATAATAATTTCCTTGAGTTCAAATATTTGAAGGACTATTGCACTATAAAGAGGTCAGTCACTTTTTTTAATGATTCCAAGAGTCATCAAAAGGACAACAAAGTAAATCTTATGGGGAACATATTTCACCTTAGCATAAGAAAAGATTGTCTGACATGACATAACTTTTGGCAAAATGATTCCTCTGCCACAGGAATGGCCATATATCAGACAATTGACTGATGGAGATTAAAGACAGAAATCAAGAATCAAAAATAGTAAGATTTGTTCTAAATCACCTCTGACATATCTTGCTTTGGGCTCAGTGACCCTATGGGAACCATGTGAGCCATCATTATGATGAGAAGGTTATCCCATTTGGTCTACCCAACTTGCATACTCTAGGATACCATAAAACTCTCTCTGAAATCTCAATACTGAAAAATTTGATGAAGAAATTCTCCAGGATTCCCTTCACCCCACCTACAAGTAGTTGAAGCATTGAATTTATTTTGTTATTCAGGGGATGGTACTGAATACTCTCCTTACTCCAAAGTGCTCTTCTGGGAGGTAGAGATATAGATTTGAACAAGACCAAGAAGGTCCCTCTAATAAGGAGCTTTTATTCTTTGGCTCATTGAGATAGACATAAAATGGAGATGGAGATGTCCTCACCAAACCAAAGAAAGATCTAGAAATATTAAATCTGCCAAATAAAGCTTGTTAAAACCACCAAATAAAGACTGGAAAGGCACAGCAGCCTAATATATCATCCCGTGTTGAGCTGTATAGTTCACCGAGCCCAGTTTACTGAAGGTTTGATTCAAATGCTTAATGTGATTATTTTTTTTTTGTAATTTAAAGTTTTTAGCTACCAAAGCACTGTAAAAACTGGAGACATCTTTGTTGCAGTTGATGTGATGTAGTGGTAGATGTTCAGGGTGGGAAAGAATTTTCAGAAGCTTAAGGAAATGTAGTTGTCATAAAACTGTAGAGAGATAAGGCAGAGGAAAATTAGTTTTATGGTGGTCAGTTGACTCTGTTTGATGGGTTAAAAAATGGAGTTCTGCTGTAATTGGGAGAGGATTTCACTCTCCAGTGTGCTTTAGGCCAGGCTACTCCAAATCAAGTCTAACCAATCCCTCTGTACATTGTTTTCTGTCTGACACCACCCAGGATGGCCTGTAAGTTCCTAAGGACAAGAGGTAGTTTTTCATTCATTTTACTTTTCACAGCATCCAAACATTTGGATTACACCTAGAAGATGCTCGTTTTTATTCAGGACAATTGGAGGATATCTACATAATCCCTTTCCTTCCATATTGTAGTTTTTAGGATGATTTCAATGAGATTTAGAAATTTTGGTCACTTTTAGAGTTACATAAGGACTAAAAAAACTAGAAATATTCATCAAACATGTTTAATTCATTTTACTGAATACCAGCACTAAAGTAGTAGAAAAAATAATTAATTCCTTCTAGAATTATCAATAATGTCTCTATTTTAGTATGTTCTTTGCTAGCTACTGAGAATCAGAAGGAACTCACTATCCCTGCCCACATACTTGCCATATGCTAAAGGCTTATGATAAGGAGTCTATACATCATATGCATATTATTACATGTAGTCACAGCAAATGACATGAGTGGAACAATTCATAAAAGCCTTGAATTCCTAGGCATTTCCATGCTATTAATTCTTTTAACTTTTGTTTTTTTGACAGGGATTATTTTTTGAAATTTCTTTTTTTTTAAATTTTTTTTTAATTTTTATTTATTTATGATAGTCACAGAGAGAGAGAGAGAGAGAGGCAGAGACACAGGCAGAAGGAGAAGCAGGCTCCATGCACCGGGAGCCCGATGTGGGATTCGATCCCGGGTCTCCAGGATCGCGCCCTGGGCCAAAGGCAGGCGCCAAACTGCTGCGCCACCCAGGGATCCCTTGAAATTTCTTTTTAAAAAAATTTCTTTGACATGTCAATAAAGATGGTGATTATCCCCCATGAAGTGGAAAATACAGTTGAGTTACATCAAATGCTCAGGAAGGTGGTATAGCAATTTTATCAGATTTCTGTAAGAAAAAAATCAAAATGGTCATGTTCACATCAATTAATAATAAAAACATATGAAATATTTGGTCATATGTAAGAGTGATAATCAGTTCACCTGCAGTCTGAATTACATCTACCATAAGTACTTTGAAATGTATTAACTGTAGGTTATCATGGTCACAAAGTTATAATTTTTTTTTACTTGTGTTGGATTAGTTTCCCTTTTAATTAAATCAATAAGTTGTCCTTCTTACCTGAAAAATCAACCCAAATGTCAACATCCTAATAGAGTTGTAAAAAGGCTGAAGAAAACACTATAATCAGATGACCAAGGAAGCATATTATTATTGATAAATAGACACAAAAGGACCAATCGTCCTTCTTCTACCAGATAAGTTTTCAAAGTACCATATGCTTCTTCCAAAATAATCTCTTCACAAATAAAATATTTAAACATAAATGAAATGTAAGAAACTTTGATTTCCTATAATATATTTTAAGTGAATCTAAACTTTATACCAATGAAAAGACAAAATGGTGGACACCCAGGTCTCCAAACTCTTAAGGAAATAAATATAAGACTAAGACCAGGGCCAGGCTTAAGTTTATGCTGAAGAAGCAGCTTTCAATAGCATGAGAATATTTCTCAGCCATGGTTCCCCAAAAATATAGCTGAGATAAAAGTTTGATGAAAAGATCTTTTCAGAGTTGTCCATGTGGGTAGACAAAGGGAGACCACTTGTCCATTAGTTGCTACCTCTGCCCCATTGGTTGAGGTTGCCCCATAGGCATGAACTCCTTTGTATATGAGCTCATCACACATGTGGAAGTACCAAGAGGGAGCTGTCAAAGTAACCAGGTGAAGGCAGAAAGAGATATGTGTACAGTTGAGAAGAAATACTGGTGGCACAAAATCATTGGGAGCCCTCAGGTTTTATTCACTATAACTGTAACTGGAATTAGAAAAGAGGCTACCAGAGTATCAGGTGACCCTCAGAAGTATTGAAATTAGAGTCTGGAGGTTTCTCTTACTGATATCACCTCTCATAGACCCTCCATGGAAAACGAGAGGCCCTCACAAGATGGTCCTCAACAATGAAGATCTCGGTTACCATTTTTTAAAATGGAAAACCAACACTTAATATTTAAATAAATATCTCTATTCACAGTATTATGAGTATTACGCAAAATACCAACAAAAATTATAGGAAGCTATGAAATCGTGTAAATGACATGAGCAAGGAAGATTCAGGAAAACCTCTGAAAAAGAAGTATGTGAGCAGAGATCTGAATAGTGAAGATAAATGAACAAGAGATGGGAGTAAATATTTCCATGTACTGTGTTGTACGATGGCCTAGGGGCAAATAGCAAGGTTACATCTGGTACTGAAGGAAGAAGTCAGAAGGATGAGGTGAAGCATGTTCAGTCACTCACTCTGAAAGTTCCAGAATGGCACAATGAGGTACAGAGCACCATGCACACTGTGCTTCAGTGAGAAGACCTTGTTTCTTCACTGTGCTTCCATGTTATTGAGTTAGCATGCAAGGGCTTTGTGAAACTTTTCCCTTACTTAATGTTCATCCTGAAATAAGGAATGTCCTTTGTTTTTGATGCTGGGCCACAAGACATTTTTGTCTTCTTTTCTGTTGAATGAGGTAAGGAGGGGAGAATATAGACCTCTAAGTAAGTGTAGTGACTCAATCTGGATCTAAAGCATTTTTCTCACCATTTCTCCACACATTCCACCCTTTGCAGTAAGGACCCTGGGGCAAGGCATCCTGGGGCAAGATCTTGGCACCATATGTTGCTATGTGAACTTGGACAAGTCAGCTATCTTCTCTGTGCCACAATTCCTCCATCTTTAACATGGGAATACTAGAATTTACCTCACAGGGTTGTTTTAAGAATTAAACAAGCTAACGTATGTAAATCAGTAGTATAGTGCCAGTTTGTATATTGCCTACAGATATTATCAAGAAGATATCATCCCTTAGTGTATTAGTGGATCAGATTATCTGAAGGAATGTCAGTGATTTTTATCTCAGATCCATTGAAGTGCTCAGGAAAATACCAGGGCTTTCTATGTAGTTGTTGAAGGATCCTTCAATGGGAGAATCAGGTGGGGACTGCAGTTCTTCCAGACCCAGGTAGAAGAGGAAAACAAATCTGTAAAAACAAAGAAAGAAACAAACAAACAAAAATGAGGGACATAGAACTACGGATACTAGTCTTTATTTTTAAATGTGAAACAAGAACATAATAATAAATAGTTATTTTAAGGGTTTTTTTGCATCTGTTCTGCATTTTCTACCAAAGACATCTCTATTACATTATTTAATATTGCTTTAAGAGCCAAACAAAACACTATTTTGAGAAAAAAAAGCTTACTTTTGCTAAAAAAAAAAGACAATGAGAAATAAAAGAGCTTCCTTCTCACCATGACTGAGAGTCAGTTTGTAGCAAAATATTGTACTAGATAGATACCAGGTTCCTTAGGTTGGGATTTCTGAAGAAACTACCTTTTCCAACCATTTAATCTAACTATACTTGTCTTTATATTATACTTACATTTGTGTCTTTTAGGGCTTTGACACCACAAATATGGTTCCAGGAAAAGCAACTTTACCATAAGGGGACTCCTTCAGAAGAGAAGATTCTCAGGCCCCATCCATGACAGCTAAAATTAGAACTCCTGGAATAAGATTCTCCAGTGGGTCATATCCTTAAAGTTTGAGAATTCTTACTATAGGTGTGTTACTCAGAAATTAGTTTTGTTTTGAAATGGGTGGGAATAAATAAGCAGTTAGTTATTTGAGTGATGCCAAAGTAAACCTAGGTAAACTTTCTCCACAAATTTCTCACAAATATGCTTTGAAGCTTATCTGTGTGTCAATTGTTTCTAACTGTATTGAACTGGAAGTGACTTCAGAGAGTCTCTGCAGTTTAAATTTTGCAGTCCTTTGTCCACCTTTGCTGTCCTAGAGTTGAGATGAAGCAGCAGTCTTCATACCATGTCCAATGGGAATATTAGGAATTGGGTTTGTAAAGAAAGGAAAGTCTGAAACAGCCCCCCATCCCCCCCCACACACACAGATGCAATTTTCATATTGGTGGGGCTATGAATACATTTTGACCTCCACCACAGTTATAACTTTCACATATTTCTACTTCTCCTACCATGATTGTACAGCTCCAGGAAATATAAATAGCGACATAAAGATGTATTTACTTCTCGTCAAGAGCAGAGATATAAAGAGAAGTCAAGATGATCTGTCTCTGGTTTTGTTTTCCAAAGACCAGTCTACTCACTTCCTTTCCCTTGACATCATCTTTATACTATCAGATGCACAGAACTAAACATAATGGTATTCTCTTATGAAGTTATTTATAACCTCAAAATGGATGCAAACTCCTCCCTTTAGTGAACTCTGCCCTTTGTAATTCTGAAAAACAGATTTATAACACAAACTTCTATTTTGTTTATTAATTTTTGAAGAATAAATAAAAGTGATAAGCCATGAGCTTTTATTTTATCAGTGTTCTTGTCAGGATTACTTCACTAAGTGGGAAAAAAAAAGAAGAAAGCAAGCAGTGGATACTATGCATAAAACCATACTCATCATTAATGCATTTTTGAAATTAATAAATGTTAAGATGTAATGTTTTTTTCTGAAAAAATTATGAACTAACATTTTTATTTATTCTTGATTGGCACCTAAAATGAATTCTCCCTCAGACGCAAAGATTTCTTAAATATATATAAAGAACACTGTGACAAGTTGAGAAAGAGACCAAAGAAAAAGTAAAATTTGATATTTCAGGACCTCTAACAACATTTTTTTCCTGTGTTATGAGCAAAGGGTCCCAATATTTATTTTGCACTGTGCCCTGAAACGAATTAACAGACTCACCTACTTTGCACCTAGTTTCCATATGTTTTGAGGAGCAGACCGAGATGTCTAATTAGCCAACAGAATATTTCTTGCTTCAAAACACCCCTACTCCCACCCTGCTACTCAACTTCAATTCATGCAACAGTTATTTGTGTTTTCCCATTTAGAATTTCAATTTGCTCATTTAGAAATAATAAAAATAAAATTAACCCTCTTGTGTAGAGAGGCAATTTAATAGAAATGAGAGATTAAGGAAGTCAAATGATTTTCTCTGCCTTTTAAGGGAAAAATAATGCTAGAATGTTGTTAGGAGGAATGCCTAGAGGTTCCTAATCTCCTTCCCCATCTTCTCAGGAAGATTCATGGGCAGGGTAACCAGCCACCCCAGGTTTTCTGGGACAGTCTCAGTTTTACTCATGGAAAAATTATCAATACTTCTCCTCCCTTTTACTCTCAGAAGTGTTCTGTTTTGGAAGATTAATTATGTAGGCACCATACATGTGGGCATGGTAAGTGCTATGATGGGCACAGGAAGGGTAGATTCTGGGTACCTGCTCTTGGCATATCTCAACATCTTCCCAGAAACTGGAGATGCAAAAACTTATCATGGGGACTTTCTGAACAATTGCCATATGTAGTAACATTCTTTCAGGAAAGCAGCTTTCTCTGTCCATAGCTTGCAGCTGGATGGAAAGTGATTTATTTTGACTCTTTGGTATGAAGAAACAGACACAGTCCCATCATAGATAATATCATGTGCCTGAAAGATAGAAGAAGAAGAGAGAGGCAGATCGGAGGTGTGGGGGCACAGTTCAGAGGCAATGAATGGATTGGATTGGCAAGGAGGGGGCAGGGTTGGGTTGGAAAGGAGTGTACTTATCAGTTGATTTATCTACAAAACCAACTCAAACTCAAGGACAAAAAAATGATGGACATGAAGGATATTGACACAAGTACAAAAAACATCAAATAAGCAAACAAAGAGTAAGGTGGACTCCAAACATGAAATTTTACAGTGGACCAGTGGTCAATAACTGCCCTATTTCTTTTCTCTCTTGATCTTGCTTTCCACAGTCTAACACTGAGATTGGGTTCTCCTGTGTTTTTATAAGCTTTCTTGCGAATCTTCTACAAGGAAGAGAATAGGAATCTTCAATAGTCCTCAAGGAATGAGAGAAAGAGAATCTTCCCAGCAGCCCTGAAAATACACGTTCTAATGCTCTACTTATCCTATGTAGGTATAGGAACATTACTGCTGTTTTAAACTAAAACTACACATAAAATATAAAACTACATTTTTAAAAATCAAGAGAATGAGAAACATAAGGCTCACAATACAGTGACCTTGGATGCAGGATCTGGGGGGATGGGATTGGAGGAAGATGAGGAACATCACAAACTGTGAGCAGAGTAGGAAGTTCGGGAGGCTAGGTCATGAATCACTGATAATGAGCAATCCAATTCTTACATGAAAGGAAAACTATATGTATATAAAAGAAATACATACTTTATTGAAAAAAATGTAAATCCTAGTATTATGAAATAACATTAAAAAAGAAACTTTCCATAACTTTGTTACATTTCCTAAGTCTTTAATGTTCATAATTATTTATGAAAAATCATTTAAAAACAAAGGATAAACATTTTTTAAAGTCAGAAATTTTAAATTACTTTTTTTCTTAAGTTCACAATTTCATTTTCTTGTTCTATATACAATATCCCAATATTAGCAAGATGGCAGAAGATTAGGGTCCCCAAGTCACCTGTACACACCAACTTACCTAGATAACTTTCAAATCATCCTGAAAACCTACAAATTTGGCCTGAGATTTAAAGAGAGAACAGCTGGATGCTGCAGAGAAGAGTTGCATTTCTAACAAGGTAGGAAGACAGAAAAAAATAAATAAATAAAAAAGAATCAAGTGGGGGAGAGGCCCCCATGAGGAGCTGGGCTAAGGTCCAGTGAGCTGCGAGAGCCTCCAGGACAGGAAAGCCCAGTCCTGGAGAAGTGGGAACTTTTAAAAATCCGCACCGGATTCTTCCCGGTGGGAAAGGCGCTGGCTGGGAACTTGGTCAGGATCCCAGCAGGGGCAGTGGACTCTAGGCTTCCAGGGTCACTAAGAGAGGAGGTGCGCCCTCGGGGGAGAGGGCACCACACCCCGCGGACCAAGCCGGGTAAAGGGCTGGAGTGCGTCCAGCCAGGCCTCGGGAGCAGCTCAGGCGGCGGCTCAGGGCGCAGGGGGCTGCGAGGCCCGGGAGTGTGATTCCAGTGGCACAGGCCCCAGATCCCAGGGTGCTGGGGAACACAGCCCAGGATCCTGCACTCTCCTTGGGACAGGTGGAGGTGGGAACCCCCAGGACAGCGAGGTCACTCCTGCCACCAAGCGACCCTGAGCTGTGCGGGTCAGCGCCCCCCACCCTGGGAGCATCCAGGCCAGTGCAGCCTGGGAGCTGTGAAAGTTACTGCAGGAGCTGACTCCAGGACTGGAGAGTTGGCCGCCACCAGTTTGTTCTTCCTCCTTGTGTCACCCTGTGCCTGGGACAGAGCAGGGCCGCCAGGGAACAGGGGCCTCACAGGACAAACAGCTCCCGCTGAGCCCAGCACACTCCTTGCAGATCCCCCAGGGGCACACTCCTGAGAATCAGCACAGCAGGTCCCTCCCCCAGAAGACCAGCTGGAAGGACAGGGGGAGAGAAAGTTCTTGACCAAGCAGCACTGAAAAGCTCAAGGGGAAGTCGAGGGATTTACAGTATATAGAACCAGAGGATGCCCCTCCTTTTTTATTGTTTTTGTTTTTGTTTGTTTTTTCTTTTTCTTTTTTTTTCTTCTTCCTTTTTCCAATACAAATCGTTTTTAGTCACTCTGCACTGAGCAAAATGACTACAAAGAACTCACCACCAAAGAAAGAATCCAAAACAGTACTCTCTCCCACAGAGTTATAGAATTTGGATTACAACTCAATGTCAGAAAGCCAATTCAGGAGCACAATTATAAACCTGCTGGTGGCTCTGGAAAAAAGCATAAAGGATTCAAGAGACTTCATGACTGCAGAATTTAGATCTAATCAGGCCAAAATTAAAAATCAATTAAATGAGATGCAATCTGAACTGGAGATCCTAACGAGGAGGGTTAATGAGGTAGAATAAAGAGTGAGTGACATAGAAGAAAAGTTGATGGCAATAAAGGAAGCTGAGGAAGAAAAGAGAAAAACAGTTAAAAGACTACGAGGAAATGTTAAGGGAAGTAATGACAGCCTCAGAAGGAAAAAAAAAATCTACATTTAATTGGGGTTCCAGAGGGTGCCGAAAGGGACGGAGGTCCAGAGTATGTATTTGAACAAATCATAGCTGAAAACTTCCCTCACATGGAGAGGGAAACAGGCATTCAGATCCAGGAGATAGAGAGATCTCTCCCTAAAATCAGTAAAAACCTCAACATCTAATAGTGAAACTTGCAAATTCCGAAGATAAAGAGAAAATCCTCAAAGCAGCAAAAGACAAGAGATCCCTGATTTATATGGGGAAAAATATCAGATTAACAGGAGACCTCTCCACAGAGACTTGGCAGGCCAGAAAGGGTTGGCAGGATATATTCAGGGTCCTAAATGAGAAGAACATGCAGCCAAGAATACTTTATCCAGCAAGGTTCTCATTTAGAATAGAAGGAGAGATTAAGAGCTTCCAAGATAGGCAGAAACTGAAAGAATATGTGACCACAAAACCAGCTCTGCAAGAAATATTAAGGGGGACTCTATAAAAGAAAGAGGAAGCCCAAAGAAATAACCCACGAAACAGGGACTGAATAGGTATCATGATGACACTAAATTAATATCTTTCAATAGTAACTCTGAATGTGAATGGGCTTAATGATTCCATCAAAAGACACAGGGTTTCAGACAAGATAAAAAAGCAAGACCCATCTATTTTCTGTCTACAAGAGACTCATTTGAGACCTAAGGACACCTACAGCCTGAAAATGAAAAGTTGGAGAACCATTTACCATTCAAATGGTCCTTGAAAGAAAGCAGGGGTAGCAATCTTCATATCAGATAAATTAAAGTTTATCCCAAAGACTGCAGTAAGAGATGAAGAGGGACACTGTATCATACTTAAAGGATCTATCCAACAAGAAGACCTAAGAATCATGAATATTTATGCCCCTAATGTGGGAGCTGCTAAGTATATCAATCAATTAATAACCAAAGTTAAGGCATACTTAGATAATAATACACTTATACTGGGAGACTTTGACACAGCGCTATCTACAAATGACAGATATTTTAAGCACAACATCTCCAAAGAAACAAGAGCTTTAAATGATACACTGAACCAGATGGATTTCACAGATATTTACAGAACTTTACATCCAAACGCAACTGAATACACATTCTTCTCAAGTGCACATGGAACTTTCTCCAGAATAGACCACATATTGGGTCACAAATCAGGTCTTAATTGATACCAAAATATTGGGATTGTCCCCTGCATATTTTCAGACCATAATGGTTTGAAACTAGAACTCAATCACAAGAAGAAATTTGGAAGAAATTGAAACACGTGGAGGTTAACGACCATCCTGCTAAAAGATGAAAGGTTCAACCAGGAAATTAGAGAAGAATTAAAAAGATTCATGAAAACTAATGAAATGAAGATACAACTGTTCAAAATCTTTGGGATACAGCAAAAGCAGTCCTGAGAGGGAAATACATCACAATACAAGAAGCATCCCTCAAAAAACTGGAAAAAATTCAAATACACAAGCTAACCTTGCACCTAAAGGAACTGGAGAAAGAACAGCAAATAAAACATACACCAAGCAGAAGAAGAGAATTACTAAAGATTCAAGCAGAACTCAATGAAATAGAGACTAGAAGAACTGTAGAACAGATCAACAAAACCAGGAGTTGGTTCTTTGAAAGAATTCATAAGATAGATATGATAAGCCATTAGCCAGCCTTATTAAAAACAAAGGAGAAAAGACTCAAATTAGTAAAATCACAAATGAAAAAGAAGAGAACACAACCAATACCAAGGAAATACAAACGATTTTAAAAACCTATTATGAGCAGCTATATGCCAATAAATTAAGCAATCTTGAAGAAATGGAGACATTTCTGGAAAACCATAAACTACCAAAACTGGAACAAAAAGAAATAGAAAACCTGAATAGGCCAATAACCATGGAGGAAATTGAAGCAGTCATGAAAAACCTCCCAAGATACAAAAGTCCAGGGCCAGATGGCTTCTCAGGGAAATTCTATCAAACGTTTAAAGAAGAAATAATACCTATTCTATTAAAACTGTTCCGAAGGATAGAAAGGGATGGAATACTTCCAAACTTGTTTTATGAGGCCAGCATCCCCTTAACTCCAAAACCAGACAAAGACCCCATCAAAAAGGATAATTATAGACCAATATCCCTGATGAACACAGATGCAAAAATTCTCAACAAGATACTAGCCAATAGGATCCAACAATACATTAAGAAGATTATTCACCATGACCAAGTGGGCTTTATCCCTGGGATGCAAGGCTGGTTCAACACTTGTAAAGCAATCAACATGATAGATCATAGCAACAAGAGAAAAACCAAGAACCATATGATCTTCTCAATAGATGCAGAGAAACCATTTGACAAAATACAGCATCCATTCCTGATCAAAACTCTTCAGAGTACAGGGATAGAGGGAACATTCCTCAGCATCTTAAAAGCCATCTACGAAAAGCCCACAGCAAATATTCTCAGTGGGGAAACACTGGGAGTTGGGAGCCTTTCCCTAAGATCAGGAGCACGACAGGGATGTCCACTCTCACCGCTGCTATTCAAAATAGTCCTAGAAGTCCTCGCCTCAGCAATCAGGCAACAAAAAGAAATAAAAGGTATTCAAACTGGCAAAGAAGTCAAACTCTCCCTTTTTGCAAATGACATGATGCTGTATATAGAAAACCCAAAAGACTCCACCCCAAGATTGCTGGAACTCATAGAGCAATTTGGCATTGTGGCAGGATACAAAATCAATGCCCAGAAGTCAGTGGCATTTCTATACACTGACAATGAGACTGAAGAAAGAGAAATTAAGGAGTCAATCCCATTTACAATTGCACCTAAAAGCATAAGATACCTAGGAATAAACCTAACCAAAGAGGTAAAGGATCTATACCCTAAAAACTACAGAACACTTCTGAAAGAAATTGAGGAAGACACAAAGAGATGGAAAAATATTCCATGCTCATGGATTGGCAGAATTAATATTGTGAAAATGTCAATGCTACCCAGGGAAATGTACACATTCAATACAATCCCTATCAAAATGCCATGGACTTTCTTCAGAAAGTTGGAGCAAATCTTAAGATTTGTGTGGAATCAGAAAAGACCCTGAATAGGCAGAGGAATATTAAAAAAGAAAATCAGAGCCAGGGCCATCACAAGGCCAGATTTCAGGTTGTACTACAAAGCTGTGATCATCAAGACAGTGTGGTACTGGCACAAAAACAGACACATAGATCAATGGAACATAATAGAGAATCCAGAAATGGGCCTTCAACTCTATGGTCAACTAATATTCAACGATGCAGGAAAGACTGTCCACTGGAAAAAGGACAGTCTCTTCAATAAATGGCACTGGGAAAATTGGACAGCCACATGCAGAAGAATGAAACTAGACCATTACACCGTACACAAAGACAAACTCAAAATGGATGAAAAATCTAAATGTGAGACAAGAATCCATCAAAATCCTAGAGGAGAACACAGGCAACACCCTTTTTGAACTTGGCCACAGCAACTTCTTGCAAGATACATCTATGAAGGCAAGGGGAAAAAAAGCAAAAATGAATTTTTTGGATTTAATCAAGGTGAAAAGCTTCTGCACAGCAAATGAAACACTCAACAAAAGTAAAAGACAACCTACAGAATGAGAGAAGATATTTGCTAATGACCTATCAGATAAAGGGCTAGTATCCAAGATCTATAAAGAACTTATTAAACTCAACAGCAAAGAAACAAACAATCCAATCATGAAATGGGCAAAAGACATGAACAGAAATTTCACCAAATAAGACATACACATGGCCAACAAGCACATGAGAAAATGCTCCGTATCACTTGCCATCAGGGAAATACAAATCAAAATCACAATAAGATACCACCTCACACCAGTGAGAATGGTGAAAATCAACAAGACAAGAAACAACAAATGTTGGAGAGGATGTGGAGAAAGGGGAGCCCTCTTGCACTGTTGGTGGGAATGTGAACTGGTGCAGCCACTCTGGAAAACTGTGTGGAGGTTCCTCAAAGAGTTAAAAATATAACTGCCCTACAACCCAGCAATTGCACTGCTGGGGATTTACCCCAAAGATACAGATGCTGTGAAACGCTGGAACACCTCACCTCAATGTTGATAGCAGCAATGTCCACAAAGCCAAACTGTGGAAGGAGCCTCAGTGCCCATGGAAAGATGAATGGATAAAGGAGACGTGGTCTATGTATATAATGGAATATTACTCAGCCATCAGAAACGACGAATACACACCATTTGCTTCGATGTAGATGGAACCGGAGGGTATTATGCTGAGTGAAATAAGTCAATCAGAGAAGGACAAACATCATATGGTCTCATTCATTCGGGGAATATAAAAAATAGTGAAAGGGAATAAAGGGGAAAGGAGAGAAAAATGAGTGGGAAATATCAGAGAGGGTGACAGAACATGAGATACTCCTAACTCTGGGAAACGAACAGGGGGTGGTGGAAAGGGAGGTGGGTGGGGGGTTGGAGTGGCGGTGACGGGCACTGAGGGGGGCACTTGATGAGATGAGCACTGGCTGTTATGTTATATGTTGGCAAATTGAACTCCAATAAAAAAAATTCCAATATTATGTCTTTTATCACCCTGTCATTTTCTGCTATAAAATTGTGAATAAAAGTTTAATATTAATTTTTCTAGTTTCCTATGACCATAAGCTCTATGTATTAAAAATATGGATTGAGTTATTTTTATATTTAATATCAATGAAATAAAAATGTATTAAGTTTTTAATCACAATTTATAAACATAAAAATAAAATTTTAACATAAGCATTTTAATCAGAGTGGAGTAATTAAAATTATTTAGTGAGTATATGGATAAATTTTTAATTTTTTTTAATTCTAGTATAGTTAATTTACAGTGTTATATTAGTTTTAAATGTACAATATATGATTTAACAATTCCATACATCACCCTGTGCTCATGCAATCCTTAATCCTCACCACCTATTTCACCCATCCCTCCTACCTACCTCCCCTCCAGTAACCATCAATTTGTTCTTTAAACTTAAGAGCCTATGTCTTGGTTAGTTTCTCTCCCTTTTCTCATTTTTGTTTGTTTATTAAATTCCACATACAAAGGAAATCATATAGCACTTGTCTTCTCTGGTGACTTTTTTTTTTTTTTAGCATAATACTCTTTAGCTCCATCCATGTCCTTGCAAATGGAAAGATAATGTTGTTTCTCGTGCTTTTGATTTTAGCTATTCTGATAGGTGTGAGGTGATATTGTGTTGTAGTTTGATTTGCATTTCCCTGATGATGAGTGATGATGAGCATTTTCCATGTGCTGTTGACCATCTGGATGTTTTCTTTGGAAAATGTCTGTGTCTTCTGCCCATTTTATAATTGGATTATTTGTTTTTTGGGGGGTGGGTACTACATTATATAAGTTCTTTACATATTTTGGATACTAACCCTTTATCAGATACATCATTTGCAAATACCTGTTTTCAGAAGCTTTTTATCTTGATGTAGTCCCAATGATTTATTTTTGCTTTTATTTCCCTTGCCTCAGGCAGGAGACATATCTAGAAAAATGTTGATAAGGCTAATGTCAGAGAAATTAGTCTAGGCTCTCTTCTAGGATTTTTATAGTTTCTTATTTCACATTTAGGTCTTTAATCCATCTTGAATTTATTTTTGTTTATGACGTAAGAAAGTGGTCCAGTTTCACTCTTTTATTATAGCTGTCGAGTTTTCCCAGTATGATTTGTTGAAGAAACCATCTCTTTCTCACTGGATACTCTCTCTTGCTTTGTCAAAGTTTAACTGACCATATAATTGTCGGCTTATATTTGAGTTTTCTATTCTATTCTATTGATCTATGTGTCTATTTTGTGCCAGTACCATACTGTTTTGATTAATACAGCTTTGTAGTGTAAGTTGAAATGTGAAATTGTGATACCTCAGGATTTGCTCTTATTTTTCAAGATTGTTTTGGCTCTTTAGGGTCCTTTGTATTTCCACATAACTTTTAAGTTTTTTTGTTCTAGTTCTTTGAAAAATATTATTGGTGTTTTGATAAGGATGAATTAAATATGTAGATTGTTTTGGGTACTCTAGACATTTAAATAGTATTTGTTCTTCCAATCCATAAATATGGAATATCTTTCCATTTCCTGTGTCAACTTTGATTTTTTTTCAGCAATGTTTTATAGTTTTAGAGTACAGGTCTTTGATTAGATTTATTCCTAAGTATTTTATTATCTTTAGTGCAATTGTAAATGGGATTATTTTCTTAATTTCTCTTTCTACTGCTTCATTATTAGTGTAAAAATGCAACAGAATTCTGCACATTGATTTTGCATCCCATGATTTTACTGAATGGAAATTAAGGGCAGCCCTGGTGGCTCAGCAGTTTAGTGCTGCCTTCAGCCCAGATCCTGATCCTGGAGACCCTGGATCGAGTCCCATGTCAGGCTCCCTGCATGGAGCCTGCTTCTGCCTCTGCCTATGTCTGTGCCTCTCTCTGTGTGTGTCTCTCATGAATAAATAAATAAAATCTTTAAAAAAGGGAAGTTAAATAAAGTTTTGCTGGAATGAGCAAAAGAATTCAATACTATTCTATTCCTCATTTATTTATTCTATTTCTATAATTGTAAACTACAAGAAAGTTTGTCCATAATTTAAAAAATGAAAATGGTATACTTTTTGCTACAATGATGCCATTTCTTTACAATTCCTCTGTGTCCTTTGCCAAAAATTTCATAGTGATCTGTCATCAAAAAAAATTTTTTAGAGGTTTATCAATTTCTTGCTAGATTAAGTATTTTTTTGAGTTTTACTAAAAAAAAAAGACTTGGAAATAAACTGAGTTACAAAAGTATTCATTACCTCGACTTTGGGGGTTTCCACTTTTGTAATACCTATATGAATTATTCAAACTGGCCTTTTGTTTGCTATCTCAAATACTTTGCACGCTGGGGAAATAAACAATAGGAATGCTAAGGAAGTGAGAGTAGAATTGAGAGGCAATGTGATACTAGGGAGTTCTTAGGCACATCAGTTTTAGGAAAGTACATATTGTAGCTGAGAATCTGGGAACTGATTCCTTTAAAATCTTTGAAAGGGCTTAGGATATTTTAGGGGTACACATTTGGAAATTGATTTCAGAAATTATTTTGGAAATGCCAGTTCCACTAGAAAGTGAGAAAGGGAAGAGAAGCAGGAGAAAATCACCAGGAAATATTTACCTCACTAAGTAGACCAAAAACAAACAAACAAACAAAAAAAAAAACAAAAAAAAAAAAACAAAAAACATATATGCAGACCAGTGATCAAGATATTTAAAACACAACCAGAAAGAAAAAAATAAATAAAAGAATAAAAAAGAAAGTTAGAAAGTGGCAAGATTTTGCCTACATGCCTAGTGAAGGAAACTAGGTCAGTGCTTCACATGACACAAATTCACAAAGATGGTAATCACAAAAATGCTATTTTTGATATCATAATATTCAGACATGATCTCAGGAAGTTAAATCTTTAATTTTCACAGTGAATTCTTCTCCACACAACATTTTATGAGCTATTCACAGATAACTGGACAACTCGATTTGCCTAGTTTTCCTTAAACCTGAAACAACACACCACAGATGTAGCATGTAAATCAACTAGCCTTTGAAAAAATAAAATAAATAAAATACCTAGATTTGCACCATTTCCAAAACTTGTGCCACAAATACTGTCACTGAATATAATTTCAAATTACCAACATGATGTCACTGCACAAGGAAATGGGACAAAAATGTGCAAGTTCAGGTTTTGTGAGACACTACAAACAGGCTCCTGCACAGCACTGTGATAGAAGGGTTCCATTTGTAGTAATGGTACACTTGCTGTAGCCAACTGAAATACAGGAAAAATTAGAAAAACCTGATTCATTAAGAAAAAAAAATGTAATCAGGAAATGACCAAGGCGATTGGGAACTTAGGGACCAAGATTCCAGGAAAAAAGAAAACTTATTTAAATGAGACCAACATTCTATAGATCTATTTACTGAAATCACTTGATACTTTTAAAACACTTCAAAAGAAGATTTAAGAAGCCAAGAATTAAACAATTCTAAGAGACCTATAATTTTTCCTGATATTTTGGGAATTGCACTGGTTTAGGGGAAAAAAATCTGAAATTTAGGTCTATTAAGGTAGCCAGAACTTGTGTATGAGAAGGGGAGAAGAGGGAGTTACTCAGTTACCTTAGAGAAGAGGGTCATAGAGAAGTGAGCCTAAAAGTCTGACCTGCAGTATCATTCAAGATATTCTCTCTATGGCCACTAGCCATGAGAGACCAAGAATAAAAACAGGAGCCATGAAATAGAGGAGTTTAATACAGCTTTTGGTTGTCTCAAAGGGCTGAGGAGAAACAAATTAAGTATAGAGCTCTTTAAGTGATTCTGGAAAACTGTAGATTTTCAACTGAGATATATGAAATATGAGACCTAAAAGTGAATAAGAAATAAATGAGTCTTTACAAAAATGGAAACCTAGTCCTGAAATAGCTTAGCTTTTGATTGGATTAAGATGATTTTCTCCCTTTTTAAATTGATGGTAGGAAGATAAAATTTCACTCAGAGTTCATACCTGTTTTTAATATAAGGTTTCTGTTATTCATTAAAGAGTCAGTGAACATTCTAAGATATATGACAGCGAATTATACCAATAGGCAATCAAGCTATTAGGATCATTATACACAGTTTTCAGAATAATTGATATACATATTCAAGAACATAGATGACCATAAAAACAATATAAATGATGAAGTTATATGCATTTCTATTGTAGAATAGCAAACTACCACAAACATAAGGGCTTCAAAGAGCACACATTTATTTTGTTCTTCTGTTTCCATGGGTCAGGAGTCCAGGCACAGTTTAGCTGCATTCGCTGTTCTGAGTCACACAGGTCATAAGCACCATCAGACAGGCTAGGTCTTCACTTGTAAGTTCAACTGGAAAAATAGTCGTCTCTAAGCTCATTTGGGTTGTTGGCCAAACTGGTTTACTTGTGGCTGTGTGACTTGAAAATAAAGTAACTGAAATTACAGACTCAACACTTTTGTTTAAGAACAGATTAGACATAGCTAAAGAGAGGACTCTTGATCTGGAATACAGCTAAGTAGACAGTATCCAGATTGAAACGAGGAAAAATATTTGCAAATCATATAGCAGATAAAGGACCTACATCTGCAATACATAAATAAGTCTTTTTTTTTTAAAGATTTTTTTATTTATTCATGAGGGATACAGAGACAGAGAGAGAGGCAGAGACACAGGCAGAGGGAAAAGCAGGCTCCACGCAGGGACCCTGTCGTGGGACTCGATCCCAGGTCTCCAGGATCACTCCCTGGACTGAAGGCAGTGCTAAACTGCTGAGCCACTGGGGCTGCCCCATAAATAAGTCTTAAACCCAACAGTGAGGGAGGAAATCTAAGTTAGAAAAAAAAAAAAGAGGAAAAAATCTCAACAGCTATGTCACCAAAGAAGATATATAAACATAAAGTAAGCAGACCAAAAGATGCTCAATATTATTTGTCATTAGGGAATTGTAAATGGAAAGTAGTGTGATGCCATTATACATCTATGATAATGGCTAAAAAAATAAATCTGAGCATACCCAGTGCTGACAAGAAATCTGTGTTAGTTTTTTAGGGCTGCTATAACAAAGTTCCACAAACTAGGGGAACTTAAACAATAATAATGTATTGTCTTGTACTGCCGGAAACCAGAAGTCCAACACCAAGGGGTTGGTAGGGTTGAGCAGTCTGAGTTAACAATGTTTCAGGCATCTCTCCTTAGCTTGTAGATGATCATTTTCTTATGTCTTTTTACATTATCTCCCCTCTATGTGTGTTTCTGTGTCTGAATTTATACCCTTTTTAAGAACATACCAGTCATGTAAAATCAGGGCCCATCCTAATGACTTCATTTTAACTTGATTACTTGAGTACCTTTGTAAAAATCCTGTATCCAATAAGATTACATCCTGAGGTACTGAGGGTAGACTTTCAACATGTGAATTTTGAAGGGAACACAATTCAACTAGTAACAGATACCAAGCACAAGGGAAGCTTATTTAACACCAGTGGGAATGCAAAATTGTACAGCCACTGTGAAAACAATTTGTGAGCCACTTGTGAAGATAATCATACACTTACATATGACCTATAATCACCTCCAAGCTACTTCCATAACTTAATTGAAAACTTACATTCATACAACACAATTCAGCAATAATAACAACTGAATTACACAATAACTTTGATGTAAGTTAAACACATTTTTCTAAGTGAAAGTAGCTAAATTCTAAGGATCCATATTGTATACTACGGCATTCTGAAAATCGATAAAACTATGGGAATAGAAAACAGACTAGTGGCTGGCAGAGTTTGGAAGAAGCAGATTAGATGACTGCAAAGGAACCCCAAAACCAATATTCTAGGGTGGAGGAACTGGTTCCTGTGGTGGATACCTTATTTTATGGGTTTATCAAAACCCACAGAATGTACACACAAAAAATAACAAATTTAACTGTGCTCAGATAAAAATCATAGTACCCAGGATATTCAGTGATCCTAGGATTGAATGCAGTGTGACAAATAGCTCTAACTGTAATACAAATGTGTGATAATGCTATGGAGGAAGGTGGAGGTGAGTAAGGAAAAGGTTAAAGTAAAGACAGGGAAGATAGGAGGCCCCTGATTCCCCTAACTAGTCTCACAGAAATCCTACATATGGAGAAATGTTTTAGATGAGATATTAACTAGAGAGAAGGGAATGTAGAATCTACATTGTTTGTCCTAAATATGGATGAGATATTTACATGATGGTTACAAATCCACCTTGCTCATCTTAAATGTTATAGACCAAATTCCCTGATCAGTTTTCTATAAAAGACCAACCATAAAAGCCCTCACAACAACTCATTTGGTACTCCTCCCACTCCAGACATTTTTTTTCTCTTCTCACTTTCACTTAAAAAACTTTCACTTCACTTCATCCTTTTGTGCCTGTGAGATTTGTTTTTTGACTCCATGAGACAAGAACTCTGCAATCCTGCAACAGAGGAAAAAGAGGTTGAACTAAACAACCATGGAAAAAAGTGCTTTAACCTGAAGTTATAAAGTTGAAAACAAAAAGGTCTGCATATAAACATTGCCATCAAGTTGCTAAATTTGTTTCTCACATGGTCCAGGTTAACAATTCAGAAACAATTTCTCATGGACAGTAGAAGTAAAAAATACATGCAAATTAAATACAGACAATAGGAATCCAAGTTTCTCTATAACAGAGAAAAAATTACAAGCAACAAGAAAGAAAGGCTAGAATAGACCATGCATGGGCCTGAATTAGATTCAGGGATTTCAGTATTAACTCCTGTGCACTTTAATATACAAATGTATAATAAATAAACAGATGTGGAAATAATTATAGTTAGAAGTGTATATGCTGATTAGTATAAATGCATATATGTCCTAATTGTGCCTCTTGAGAGGTCCTAAAAACAGCGACACCCCAGTAGCAGCATATATACACCCAGCACCCAGATCTTGGTTTCTTATATATTCTTCATTAAAAGAAACCAAGGCTCTTTGGAGAAAGGCCTAAATGTAGCTCCGGGAAGGAGAAAAAACAAGACTCTAGACAAGACTATAGTGTTTTGTAGCGCCAGACAACAAAGAATTGCTTAAAAAAAAAAAAAGATGCAGGCATGCCAAAGGGACACAGAAGCCAACCTGAAAGATGTCTTTATGATCAAGGCCGGAAATGTGAAGAATATATTAAATATAATATTGGATTATAAGTGAAAGAAGAAACTAAATATCACTAAGTGGAAATTTTCTACTAGAATACCACAGTAACATGGCATCAGGCAATGTTGAAATTAGTTGGGGAAAATTTAAAGGATATAGTATGCTTGCGAAGCCTCAAAATATCTCCCCTATATTTACCAATTGCTTGGTTGTTTTCATACACGGCCACAATTCATTGAAGCTGTTCCCAGCACGAGATGGGATTCAACGTCTGTCTACTTGAGCAAGATCTGGACTGAGTGACTTACTTTGAATGAGAAGAGAGTGGAAAACTAGTAATTTGAGAAAACTGGTAATTTTGCAGTAGAGAAATCAGGCTGTTTTAACTGGTGATCAAGGTAAACATCACTAATGATAAATCATATTGGTATCAGGTGTCCCTGATATGAAAGATGGGAAAGACATATCTACTAGTTTACTTCACTGTAATATTAAATAGTGGGAATTATGGACAACCTAGTCTTACTCTTGATTTAATGGGAAAGATTCTGGCTTTTCCCAATTAAGTAACATACTGGCTTTTCTGATATTCTGAATATATATAATTATATTAGGGAAGAATTACATAATTACATTAGGGAAGAATCCACTAATTTCTATTTTATTATATTTGTTTTTAAATTTTACAGAGCAGTTTATCACAAACACAAGAAAGCACAAGAGTAGTGAGTTATAGCTCAATTATTCACAATTACAAAATGCACCCTTGTGTGCAGTAAGTAGTAACTGGGAAATAGATGTTAATAAATATATATTCACATACATGTGCATATGCATGTATGCACATGTTCACATATATTTCCCACTCTACACATGTATGTATGTACATATATGCATCAGTGCACATTCATATGTGGTATGTGTACATATTTGTGAATATTATTGAAATGGTTTGTTTCTGGGGCATCCAGGTGGCTCATTCAGTTGAGCATCTGGATTTTGATTTTGGCTTAGGTCATAATCTCAGGATCATGGGATGGAGCCCTGTGTCAGACTTCACACTTACCTTGAGATTCTTCTCTCCCCCTCTCTGTGTGCTCTCTTTCTCAAATGAATAAATAAAAATATTTGAAAGAAAACAAATGGTTTGTTTCTAATTACATTTGTAAAAATAAAGATGCAATCAACAGAAAAATTCAAATTGCTCTTAACTTTACAAAATGATACTTAACTTTATTCATGATAGAAAAATTGCAGTTCTGGGATCCCTGGGTGGCACAGCGATTTGGTGCCTGCCTTTGACCCAGGGCGCGATCCTGGAGACCCGGGATCGAATCCCACATCGGGCTCCCGGTGCATGGAGCCTGCTTCTCCCCCTGTCTATGTCTCTGCCTCTCTTTCTCTCTGTGTGTGTGACTATCATAAATAAATAAAAATTTTAAAAAAAGAAAAATTGCAGTTCTTTTTTTAAAAGATTTTTTATTCATGAGAGACACAGAGAGAGAGAGACAGAGAGAAGCAGAGACACAGGCAGAGGGAGAAGCAGGCTCCCTAGGGGCAGCCCAATGCGGGACTCAATCCGGGAACCCAGGATCATGGCCTGAACCAAGGGCAGACACTCAACTGCTGAGGCACCCAGGCATCCCCAAAAGATTGCATTCTAAAGTACCCATACCTAGAAATCATTTCTCATCTATTAGTTGGTGAAATGAGAAAAAAAATCAGTAAAACCTTCTGTTGATGAGACTTTTATACATTGCTAGTAGGTATAAAAATGTTACAAATTCCATGAAGAAGAGTTTAGCAATATCCAGCAAAAGTGCATATGCATCTATATTTGCCTTTGTAGTCCCAATTTTGGCAAACTGCCCAAAATTTAGCCTCGCAAAAAATATTGGAAGACTTATGCACAAGGATGTTCACTGCAGAAAACAGAGCAAAAGACTGGAAACAACTCAAATGTCCATCATTCCAACTGGACCAACCAAATCAACTCTAGCACATTCACACAGTGGACTTTAGGAAGTTGTGAAAAGAAATAATGCATATTACTATATATACTAATGAGCAATCTCCAAGCTATTTAGTAAGTGTGAATCAAAGTAGAAAAAAAGTATGTATAGTGTGCTACTATTTGTGAAAGGAAATAACTAGGTAGGAAGGGAGATATAGATAGACAAGAGGATAGATAATAGGCAGATACAGATGTACAATTATATTTTCAAAAAATAAAAAGCTAAATTGTAAAAGCATTTTTATTTTTATTTTTTTTGAAGATTTATTTATTTATTTGAGAGAGAGAGAGAGACAGCATGAGCAGGAGGATTGAGGGAGAGGGAAAGAGAATCTCAGGCAGACTCCGCCCAGTGCAGGGCTCAATGTGGAGCTCTATCTCACGACCCTGACATCAAGACCTGAGCCAAACCAAGAGTTGGATGCTTAATGGACTGTGTTACCCAAGTGGTAGCTTTAAAGTAGCTTCTTATAGGAATGCCTTTAGAGGATTTCTTTTATATACTATGTTTTACTGAGATTTGCTGTCGGAATCATTCAAATATATAATTGTAAAAGAAAATTAAATCCTAAAAACAATCCCTAAATTTTAAGAAGCCATGAATGTAAATATGCATTCTATTAGTGTCATAACTATCAGATAAGAATGATGTAAAAAAACTTTAAAACATAGTAATTAACTGTATGCTGTTAGTGCACTGAGAATATGAAAAAGAAATCTTAAACTGCTTCTTGTAATTATATTGTTGGTGGTAGTGTCAGTATTATTTTTATAAAACTGTTATGTGTATCATAGATGATGTGGTAAATGAATAACATAAGGTATGCTGATTTCGTTATTCCCAAAGTCATTGAGAATGGGAACCCACTGGGGAGGAAGGACAAAATAAAGTTGTAATATGGAGGAGTCTAAATAAAAGCGAGTTTATAATCTTGAATTTCATTTGCTAGTATCAGTATCAACCTGTGATATATTTAGTTCTATCCTTCCTTTGCCCAGTGAAAATGCCTAGAAACAATGACTAATTCAGTTATCACGAGCACCCCAGCACCCAAATCATTGACTTCTAATACTACCTCCAGTGCTCCCTGCGGATAGTAGGGATATACAAAATAAGCCTGAAGAGCTTATCAAACAAGATAATAAGGAATCTAACAAAGAGGACAGAGGGTCATGTCAAAAGGGCTGTGTCAACTGTAAGAGGTCCCCATTACAAATAATGGGATAATTTGAACATCAATAAAGATAAAGGCAATGAATTGAAACATATTGAATATATTTAAGTCATTAAGTTGATGAAGATGTCAAAGCAACAATATTAATACAAATATTACTTATGTACTATTTACTGAATTATTCCAAATAATAAATGAATAAGAAATGACAAAATTAGAATATGAATATTTTCAATCCCTGACAAAATAATTGAATTTCACATTTATTGCAGTGGTTGCTCACTTCACAAACGGGGAGAATTCAATATAATATGCCTCTTGATGGAGACACATAGTACTTTGAATTAAATAGCCCCCAAAAAGGGAAAGAAAGGGGAGAAGAGAGGCAGGGAAGGAAAGAGAACAAAGAGATCTGATTAAGCCTCTAGATACAACAGTCAATTTATAGGAACTACAGAAAATATAATGACACCATGGAGAAGCTATAGGAAAAAATGAAGAATGCTTGTGAGGAGTCTTCAAGGTTAGGTGATGGTCTTTTTCTTTATCTGGATGGCCCTCCCACTCAGTACAAATTCACTGAGCTCTCCATTTATAATCTGAAATTGTTTCTGTATTAATGTTATCTTTTAACAGAAAGCTAAACATAATGATTAAAGAATCCGATGCTTACATCAAGAACTCAACATTGTCGAGGATAGTATGCCAAGATGGAACCTCCAAATGTTTGCAGCTATTTGAAAGCACAATTATATACATAAGGAAGAATGGAAATCAGCTAAAGGTATTGTGAGAATGGACTTCCTTAGAAAAGTTGACTTTTTGAAATAAAATTAATTTGTTCTTAAGGTGAGATGAATTATTAATATATTATAACCGGTTATATTAATATAACCCAGATTACGCAGACTTAATATATTAGCTGTGATCCTTAGCTTGTAATGATAGACTGCCTTAAACTATATTACCATTCACAATAAATAATGGTAAATTATTAATAAAAGAAAAGCAACAACAATAAGAACAGCTTATCTGAACTCTCTGAACTGAATGAAAGGACAACTGTCCACCTCTCTATGGAAAGGAGAATTTACTCATCTGTAATTTTATGTATATCACAAATATATATACATATAATGATATGAGAGTGAGAAAAAGAGAGGGGAGTTGAAATGTACATCTATCTGCTTGTCCTATATGAGTGAATTTGAAGTATTTTTTATTTTTATTTTTAGAAGATTTTTTAAAAAGATTTATTTATTTGAAAGAGAGAGAACATGTGCACATATGCGAGCAGGGAGAGGGGCAAAGGGAGAGGAAGAGAGAATCTCAAGCAGACTCCCCGCTGAGCACAGAGCCTGACTTGGGGCTCCATCCCAGGACCCCAAGATCATGCCCTGAGTTGAAATCAAGTCAGCCCCTTCACCAATTGAGCCACCTGGGCACCCCCTGAAATATTTTTCTCAAATTGTGGGATAGTCTAAAAAACAAAAGTCATGATACTATCTGGGCTTCAGTAAGTCATTTTGCCCTCACAATATATGCATTCCACAGAAATCAACATCGCCATGCTTGCTAGTTGGCCTACAAACTGCCCCCTTGCTCCATGTTTCTGGGAAATTCTTACTTATCCTTCAGAATTCACTCCGAACTTCACATCTTCTTGCATTGTGCTATTATCTGAAAGGCCTAGGAGTCTGTGACTAGAGCAATTTTCACATGGGTGTGCATTCCCTTTGAGAAGTTTGTTCCTCTTCTCCCATTAGGCTTCCGAGGGCAAGGCTTTAGTCTTATCCTTTAGTAGTAATGGAAAAGTATATGAACTCGCTTACCGTGCTATGGTATTCCACTGACTGTGGATGTGGACAAGTTACTGCTGCTATCTAAACCTTACTGTCCTCACATATCAATTAAGTTTAATTGTACCTACCTTGGAGGGTAATGCTGAGGCTCAGGTGGTGTGTATGGTGTCTGGTGCAATGCACCACACATTTTCGCAGTTCATTAACAAGACTCATAGTTTAGAGGGTTTGGGGGCAAGCAGCAGGCCATCTCCTTGCTTACCATGTGCCCAGCACAAAAAAAAAAAAAAAAAAAAAAAAAAAGTCTGTCAAATATACATGTGAACTCTTGAAACAAGTGGACTTTGGTGTTCTTTCTGGCATTCTTGACTTCAGTCTTTGGAGGTGTTCCATACAGAATAAATGATTCTATTACTTAAAGTTCATTTACTCCAACAACAAACAGCACTTCCCCCCTCCCTCCGAATTCTCTTATATTTGTTTTGTGTAAGTGTCTTCTCTCTATTCATAAAATGCTTGCCAATGAGCATGAGTTGTTTAGCAAATGTTTGCCATGTCCCAGGCTATATACCTAAAATATACCAAACCTTTAGCCTAAATTTCAATCTTTACATAAGGACATATTCTTTTCCAACAAAGGCTTAATTATATCTTAAGTGGTCAAAAGGAGATTGTCCACTAACTAAAAAAAAAAAAAAAAAAAAAATATATATATATATATATATATATATATATATATATATATAGAGAGAGAGAGAGAGAGAGAGAGAGATGTACTATTTGTACTACTAATAGGTCACTGCAGTAGAGGGTAAGAGGGTGACTTGGAGTAGGCCGGGGAAATTGTTGATAAAAGGGTAACATTATGCATTTCTTCTTCTAGCACCAATATAGTTAATTTCAAATATACTGAATTTTAAGATACTGAAACTATGTAACACCAGGAGATTCTCCATAAAACAGAATCCCCCATCTGTCTTATTCCAATTTTTTTTTTTGCCCCTTGTAGATCAAATCTCAGAGACAAAGCAGACAGAAGTAGCTCCTTAATCTCCTTGCTAGGCACACTCATTACAATTAAAAAAAAATAAGTTAAGAGACAGCTCACTAAATTAGTCATTTTTAACGACGAAACACCCATCGGACGTTTCCATGACTGTGGTGTTGTTTAGAGAGTTAACTTGAAGTATCAATTTCTATGTACTGAAGTGAAACTCGCCAAGTCCAGGGGCCCAGCTTGCAGAAAAGGTGGCATTTTTTAATGAAAATATATTACAATACTAGCATCTCTCTCCTCACTCCTCCCACAAATTATTCATTCAGACAGCTTGTGAATTGGATTTGCAACTACTGCTATGTCTTACACAATACAAAAGAGAGAATGCCTGGTGGACTTCGTCGGTTAATTATACAACACGTGATGTCAGATCTCACATAATGTTCCATTGGCTGGGGTTTCTATTGCTAAGCTTTTACAAATATTAACTGTGTGCTTTCTCTGTGCATTTGGAAAGCTCTAAAAAAAAAAAAAAGAAAGAAACAACAACAAGTAACACTTCTTGGATCTTCCTGATGTTATTGAAGAGTGTGTTTGCAAGATGGTGAAATGTCAGATGTACTAGGACATCAGTGAAGCTGGACGGCTTTGATCGTGACCCCCCACCCCCACCCCAATCAAGTTTGGATCACCTCCTAGAGGCAAATATGATCCACTGAAGTACTGTGAATACAGGTTAATTTTAAATGACTGAGGAATAAACTAAAAGTGTTTTCACCTCTTTTTGCCTTTAATCTTTAGTTCATGCCATGTGAATAGTGTGGATGGTTAGAAACGTCTCAAAATGCATTCTAAATTCATAATTTTCTGCCTCTCTTAATTATCTCTGCACATTTTTCTTGTTAAACTGATACCCCAAAATGATGATAGAAAAGCTAGTAGTCAGCTCCTGCCAGCCATAAATCAACATTTTTTTGGCACAATGAGTTTTCATTTATCTCTGGTATGCAGCATTTAAGGATTGATGCATTCTAACTGTACTTTTAAGGACAGATTTTCATGTGAATACAAGCACTGGCATTTAAACAAAGAAAATCATTAATCTGAATCTAAACTTTATATTAACCATTCAGAGTTTTGCTTTCCTCTGTTTGTCTTTGTCCTTTTCTCTCCTCAAGGTCATTTTCTGCCATTTCCAAAGGCATTTTAAATTTTACTCGGGGTCTTCTGTTGCCTGTTAGACGAAGGCCTAAGTGATTATTTTTCAGTAAGGAAATAAAAGTTAGATGAACCTTGACATACCACTCAGGGTATAATTCATATCACCAGGATTTACCTACTTTAGAAACTAAACAGTTAACCTAATCATCTCATTTTATTGCTAATTTAGAAAAGCTTTCCCCCCCTAAGTACACTCTCACTTTTCAAAATTCACTGCTTATGACCTGAGCCTTTTATCCATTGCGCTATTACCAACAGCTAATCCCTCTCACTTATTGATAATTGGACAAAACTGAACAACGTGCCAACTCCTGAAAACGGCATGCCCCTGAGGGTTCTATTCAGTTATTCCCGAAAAACCACATTGGTTTCCAAGTTTGGTTCTTTTGTGGCATATCAATGGGAAACAAGTGAGAGATTTTCTCACTGCTTAGGAATTTCGCCAATTCTAACCTGCTTATTGCACATTCTTTCTAAGGAAAAGCATTTACAGTTTACAGAATTCACAGCTCTTCCTTTTCTTGTAGTTCCGTGAATTGTCTGCAAGTCCTGTTTACTGAAATAATTATTTTAGTGCATATATTTAAACTATAATTATACAATAAGTATTTCTTCCAGAACTTAGTTTATTTTGTCGATCCAATGCAAATTCAAAGGAGAGATGCCCCCATGTCTGGGGCTCATGCAGATTTATCACAGGATTAAGCCACAGGCACTACTTTCTATCTGCTTAATTAGTTCTTGAAATTATGGAAGCCTATGATTTGACGCCACATAGAAATCAATGTAATACTTTCTTAAGGGAATATTTCATTAAATTTTGAAACTGTATTACAACATACATGCAGGTTTAGGTAGTATTTTCTATCTTTAAGCTTAATAAACATATTTAATGGCATCTGCTTGCAAGAAACAAGCCTTTGGGGCATATGTTAGGCAGCCAGGACAAAGACTTTGGCAACTGAATTATTATAGAATGAAATTAAATGCTTACAACAGGGTAGCATTCAGAAATGCTCACAAAGAGGGTACAATGCAGTTCACACATTCAGGGCTTGAATTTATGCCCTTCCCTATTCAATGGGGAGTGTTAGCTGCCTTTCAGTGCTGCCACACAGCCATAGAAAAATCAGAGCCCGAGAAGGAACACACAGGCCTTCTCTGCTTTGGTTCCTCCTCAAATCTTTCTTTCAATTTTTCACCCTAACATGACCATGTTTTCTGACAGCCTTGAACATACTTCACATGTTGATTTCTCTAGAAGTTTGATATTAAAACACAGATGGGAAGCCATGCATTTTATTAAATTTGAGCACTTATGTTTGGAAGGATTGGGAAAGTGGCCAACACATGGATTCAAATGACACTCAAAGTTAGAAAATTGGCCATTTAAGGAAGTTAACCGACTCAAGACACAGGAAGGAAATAAATGGAATGCAAAAAAAAAAAATCATGACAAACACATGAGTGGAATGATGGTATTAAAGGAAAGACTATGTTGCTCCTTTTAAAGAGATATTTAAGTACCTCTCCAAATTGATTCTTTAAATCCCCAAAATAAAGCCCATTATAAGTTGGGTGTCCATGATTTTCTTTCAAGTTGCTTCCACGTTTTAGTTGAGAGTTGGTTTCTGACCTCACTTAGCAGCCCAAACGTCAATGTATTCTTTCATTCACTCATTTGCTCATCCACCAAACAGTTTGCCCCTGCTCTGCATTAGACACAGGGAAATAAGGTATTTCTATTGAAAACATTTATTTTCACAAGATGTAGCAAAGCCATGATGTGTTTTCACCAACAAGAGAGTCCAGTAGTGACAGAATGGGACCTCTGTCAGAAAAGGAGCCACTCACATATCAGGAGTTCCATCAAAGATCCAGAACATTGGCTCTCTGGCATTTATCCTCTGGGTTCTTCTGGGAAATCAAATACTAATGCCAATAGCATTCACCATATGTAATAAATTATTTTTTCTCCCATTCCTTCAGGTGGAAGCAGGCATGAATCTTGGGAGACTTGAGAAAATGACCTAAAATTATGTTTTGTGTTCCATAATTCAGATGAGGAACCTCAGTAGAGAAAAGCCATAGGCTCTAACATGCCACCTGCCCAAATAGGGCTCTGTAAGGTGATTTTAAGGATTTAAACAGCCAGAGATAAGGATGGGAAGAAAAGGTGACTATAAGAGTGCTTTGGTTGTGGTTGTTTGGCTTATCTAACAGAGATAATTAAATTATATTGCTTTCCTATGTGGCTATTTTGCCTGTTGTTTTGTGAGTTCCCTCTCTCTCCAGCCAGATGGCTATTCCACACTTGTCTGCCTGGCTTTGTGCTTGGAAGCTAACCTCCATGGGCTGTTCTCTGGCTTCGAGTAGGGTTCTGCCAATGAGGCCCCAGTCTCGATGAGAGGGTTGAGAAACAGACAAGTTGGGGGAGGCTTTATCCCAGTTTGGGCCCATACGCCACTTTTGTTACCAGTCTGTCTTCACCTTTGCAAGGACTTCTGTCCTGTGAGCCTCTTCCCTTTTCTGGCCTCTGAGGGGAGGCAGACCACAGGCAGTAACACTATTATTTGTTCCCCGAATCCCACCTATACCTCTTTTTTTTTCCTAAATATTTTATTTATGAGAGAGAGAGAGAAGGAGAAAAGGAACAGGGAGAGAAGCACAGGGAGAGGGAGAGGTAGGCTGAGCAGGGAGCCAGATGTGGGCCTCGATCCCCGGACCCCAGGATCATGTCCTGAGCCGAAGGCAGATGCTTAACTATCTGAGCCACCCAGGTGCCCTCCACCCAAGACCTCTTAAACTCTCCTCACCTCAACGATCTCTGGAGACCACTTCTGGACCCTGACGACTCAAGGAAACAACAGAAGAATACTGAATACTGATTTTCCTGATACTTCGATGTCATTGATCAGTAGCATATTCATTTATTTGGGAGAAAGCATGCTTCAGATATATTTGGAGAATAGTTCTTCCCTGATTCTAAGCAATACCAAATTACTGTATCACTTTCCTTAACAGAAATGGTTGAGGGATCAATAGTTATCTTTCGGTTTACTTTAATTACACAGGAAAATATTTGTGTTTCCTATCCCACAATCACAGAGTATTTTCACCTTAAAATTTCATCGACTGCTAGGATGTTCTAATGTTTTGCTACAGGCTGGATTTTCAAGGTCCTCTTTCCTTCTTCATGATAGATCCCACTATTTCCATCTCATTTCAAGAAGCTGCGCAGTTGAGGTCCTACCACAGCCAGAATCTCCCTGGAGGCCACAGGATGGCATTACTCTTCCAATTTCTGTCATATTCATATTATTGACTGAAACTAACAGTGCATACTCTGACTAAACACTCACCTCAAAAGAGAACTGGAAAATAAGGGTCATTGGCTCACAGATTTCATGATACAATAAATCTCAAATTTGAGAGAGTCATGCTCCAAATAGAGCCCTTCTTTTTAAAAATATTTTATTTATTCTTTCATGAGAGACACAGAGAGAGGAAAAACATTGGCAGAGGGAGAAGCAGGCTCCCTGCAGGGAGCCTGATGCGAGACTTGATCCCAGGACCCCAGGATCATGACCTGAGCTGAAGGGAGATGCTCAACCCCCAAGCCACCCATGCATCCCAAATAGAACCCTTCTTCGGGTAATTTTGCTCCTGTTTATTCCAGTAAATAAATACAGTGGCTAAGGCAAAGCTAATTTCTAAGAATTATGAATAATATCTGTTGCTTACTTTTTACCTGAGGTTGTAATTTTTCAGTTCTGAGGGTTGCCTAGCAGGTGATCTCTGAATGTTTGCATTATGTCTGACTCCATTTACTCCAACAAAACAGTCTTACTCCAGGACCTGGATTAGTATTTTACATAGAATCCCAGGGATATCAGCTAATCTGCTTCATCTTGCCTTTTTAGTGTTCTCCATATTCATAATATCATTTTTAAAACTTGACTTGGATTCTTCCAGTCAGCAATGAGCTTTAACTTGTAAACCACATTTCTTTACCAATTTACATAAAAGCAACTACTCGTATCACTAGCCAGGCAGCTGAAATAAGCATCCAAACATAAATAATAGCCTGAAATGAATATAATGTTGTATGCCAATTAAACTTCAAGCAAATATATATATATAAACAATGCCACGAGTTCCCAAAATACATGTGATGCATCTCTCTCTTTCATGATGGCAGTGTAGACAGTGTTAGGTGGGATCTTTGTCATTTCATTTTGAGTCGGGTTTTTGCCCAATTGTCCAGAAGCCTATAATTTAAGCTGAGGAAAACAGACCTCAATACACTTATTTTCAGTAGTCCCCAAGCTGTTTTATCCTAATAAAACAAAATCTTAAAACAATTGACAGAGTATCACAATTAGGAAAAAAATTATAATCATGGAATGCTTTAGTTTTCTTAGCTAATAATACTAAAGGCAAAGCAAGGGATTTAGTAATCAAATAACACTTAGAGTCCACTTATTCAATTTATTTATTGGAAACCAGAGCTGCCTGTTTGAGATGCTATGGGGCACTGTGCCTGAGAACAAACCACGGAGACATCAGTGCATTGCTTTTGATAAAAGAAAGAGGTACATATAGCACCTAACAGGAGTATAGGTATCGCTCAAGTTAGGACCCAACTGTGGTGTGAGGTAAGATTTACCCAAACACTCTCTAACCAAGACTAAATGGTGATAATAAACCCCAGTCAACCTTACAACCTCAGCCAAGCCAGCTGGAGCAAAGGGTCAGGAAGGAAAGTGTTAAAGAGGTAATACTATTTAAGCGGGGTTGCAGAACTCCTATTAAAAATGGCAGTACTATAAATGTTCTAGTATTGTCAGGAATGTTCTGTTGGATGACACTATGCTGTGATTTGTACACACAGCGGACCAGAGTTGATGGGTGAATGAAATGATCCATAACCCTCTCTGACACATTTAAAGCAGTTCGGCTGCACACAGAGAACAGTCCATCATTTGCACCCTTCTGTGAAAGCTGGCTTTACCAAGTGTTTCAATGAAATATGTGCAACTTCCCATTTAAATTAGTACCACATGAACCATGAAGAGCACCACAGGTATCTGTTGTAGTACCAGCCTAATGCAAAAGTGGCCTGTCTTGTAATGCTCTAACAGGAAAGACATACAACCATTCATCTGTAACATATTAAAACCAGAAGAAATAAATTACTCCACAGATGAAGAATTATTGCTTGTGAAGAAAATGTGCAAAGGTAGTCCTAAAAAGCAGCTTTTACTAAAAAATTATCGCAATAGCATTTGAATTCTTAATGCATATTAAACTGAGGGCTCGTAACCATAAATCATCATTTTTAAATGGAGGAAATCTGGTTAAAACTTTTAGCAGAGATTTGTTTCACTTCTTCACCACGGTGTTAGCCTTGGCATTGAGAGCAGGCTGCCTGAGTTATGCCAAGAGCATTGCACCAGAGAGATTGTAACAAAGGCAAGCAACAAAAAGAGGAGGTGCCCATTAGTTGTTGTTTTAATGCCTATTTCATCACGTGACATAATCCCAGGGAGGTTCGCTGCTATCGATCAACGAAGCAAGCTCTCCCTCTGCTACAAAAAACAATACTGTTCCAGGAGCACCCTAATGAATGGAAATCATCTGCCGAAATCCATGTGATTTAAGGGCAAAGACACAGTAAGAACCATAAAAACCATTCCCGTGTATACAGCATACACTGCAAAGAAACACAAAGGATTGCAATTCAGTCAAACTGCTTCCCCAGTAAACTTTCAATGCTTAGACAAAAAGAATAATGATGGAGTCATCTGCTGGGTTATGACAGCAGATTTGGTGCTTTGCTAAATGTTTTACACACATGATCTCATACGATCCTCACAACAGCCCCTTAAGAGGAGATGATTTCAGCACCACGGTTCTCCAGATCTGGAAACCAGGTAGAGAGAAATGAGGCAAATGAGTCCAAAGTCACCCACGTGAATCCTGGAGTCAGAACCAGGCAGGGTGCTGTTCTGGGCAACTCAGGGTGCTTTCAGGAGAATCTTCTCTCAGTAAGCTTGTGATGTGGCTCGAGCACATACCATCATTCCATTTCACATAGGGGGATGCCTAGTTCAGAGGCAAGAAGTGGCCTCCCCAAGTCAGAACAAGAAAGTGATCGGCCTGAAAGTTACCACTTCAGGCCTGTGCTTTGCCTGCAAGGTCCCCAGGCTGGTAAATACACATAGACCTGTGTCACCCCTCTTTCCCTCCCTCCTTTGCTTCCCCTAAGCAAATCCATTCCACTTCTTCACTTTCAGTTAGCAAGAGATGCATGGACAAATGTTTTATTTTATTTATTTTATTTTATTTTATTTTGACAGATATTTTAAAAGGAGGTTAACTAATATGGCTCAATAAATATAAACGTAGTTTCTGCAGAAATACTTTTTTCTCTTATATCTATAACGGATCTGTTGTTCCAGTAAGTCAGGCTATGTGTACTGGAAAACAACCATGTAGAAGGCATTAATGAGAGAGTGTTTCTAGTTCCATGTAAAATTGTCTCTTAGCAGCTATTGTTCAAGATAGCTTTAATGCTTTCATATTTGAGATGAATATTCATACCTCAGCACTCACTGGATTTTTGTGGGACACAGAGTATATAAAATAGGTGGAATGCTGGGCCATTGAAGAATTTCCAGAGTAGCTTTTATGACGGCTATAAATTCAAGATAAAAACATTTTCTCAGTAAGATTACCACCTTAGAAAGTTTATAATATGTTTTTATGATAAAACCATGCCGCATGTGTTTTCTTTGTGGCAGATGCACATTACCCAAGTTGAAACTTTGCTGCTAATATTAAGCCTAGTGCTTATTTGTGCAATTGTTTCCTTCCAGCATGCCACTCGCGATGGCACTCATGGTGCTGTGGACACTCACATCTAAAGGAAATGTAATCATCAGCTGCAAATTATCAAAGCTGTCACTTTAAAGTTGGGTGTCACCTATTGTATAAAACTCTGTCACCAGGTATCCAAAAATTCAGTCCCATAGCCACAGCATTGATCTGAATGGCTCCTAAATAATCAAAATCATGTGAAAAGGCACCTGCAGCACCTGTTATTTCCCAGGAGCTGCAATATTAAGAGTTTTGGGTACTGGAGTGGAAAAAAACCCAGGAGGCAATTCTATTTTTCCTCCAGTATTTCTTATTCAGTTTTCTCCAAAGCAAACCCTATCTAGCCCAAAGTAAAATAAAATAATAAAATAAAAGTAGCATAAATAAAATAAGAGTAAAAAATTTTAAAAGTTTGCCTGATAAAATGTTGTCATAATTAATTCCTCATTGTAATGGAGTGCATGAATGGCAGTATCCCATGATCTATCTACAAACTGTAGACATTCTAGGAAGAAAAAAAAATGTATCTTACTATTTACACTTAGGATTTATTTTTAAGACAAAAGAGGCACATCAGCTGCAAACATCAGGAGGAAGGTAGTGGGACCTGCACACTATGCAGGAAACCACTGGAGCACTCAGAAGTTAAGGTATAATGAAGAGATTCCTTCTAAGCGTGAAGGCAGAGTTAAGAGAAACAAGAGATGGGAGTCACTCTGCAACTAGCAATGGCAGGACCACTAATGTAGATACAT
Organism: Nyctereutes procyonoides; assembly: GCF_905146905.1. NCBI lineage: Eukaryota > Metazoa > Chordata > Mammalia > Carnivora > Canidae > Nyctereutes > Nyctereutes procyonoides. Next base: position 40,459,258 of record NW_026575049.1, on the reverse strand, counting down.
TTACTCCAAATGATAATCCAGGCATGTGATAGGGAGCAACTCTACTTTTATACAAATTATTTAATTGGCTGGAATAGTGTGGCACTTCCTGTCCATGGCAGCTAATTGCTTCTCTTCTGTAGGCTCCCTCATTACTCTGTTTCCATTACTAGGATAGCAACTGCCAACTTGCTAGGCTGTTTTAAAAGGAGCCATCTCTTCCATTTCTAGATTGTGTGTTTCTTAAAGAGAGGATCATCTCATTTCCAGACCTAGAACTGAACCACATATTGAACAGAGGGCACATCCATTTGAATATTGATATATATCAATCCGAACTCAATTGCATGAACATGTACATGTGGTGGGTGGGTGTGTGTAAAAGCACAAAGAACAAGACACTGCATGTTCAAGATCTAACTCCCAGACTTCTCTGGGGGGGGGGGGGGAGGGAGGAGCGATGCAATTGTGAAAAGTATAATGAAGTTGATGCAAATAAAACTGTGATTATGTACTGAAATCTACAACTGGACTATGCCAGTGCAATGTTCATAGTTGCAGCTCCTTATCTGTTTGCTTTGCTTTGGGTCTAGTCACACCCGCAGATCCCATTTTCTTCCTAGCTCCAATTATCACCAGCCAGTTACTACAAAATAATTGCCAAATGGTCTCTTAACCCTACGTTGGTTATTCATGTATCTCAGTTCCCTCCTGTTCCCTTCTCAATTACACTGCCCACACCTCATTACCTCCCCAGATCTTCTCCCAGTGAGATCCACCGAGAGCCACAGGGCTCCTTGGTTTTTGTCCTCGGAGTGTCTCTCTGCTCCACTCCTAAGCGCTTTCTCTGATTAAATTTCTTGCCAACTCTAACTGCGGATTTACACTCCAGCTAGTTTCTCTCTGCTTTTAGTTTTTCATGCCCTCACTTACCCAGGACATGCTGCTCTTATTTTCCCCAGGTCCCCCGTCCTGGGATCCATCCTTCATCCGTAATTTCGCCTGCTGCGTCATAACGCAATGTCACAATGTCTTAGGATACAGGGTATTAAACTCCAGTTCCCACAGGCCTTTTCCTGTTCTTCTCTACGGAGCCTGTCATCCTCACCTCTATTAATGTTGGCTCCATTTTTCTCGGGGATTGAAACGCTTTCTTTACAATGGTTGGCAAATGATTAATCTGGGAGTTTTTCCTTATTTCCATGAAGATCCTGTCTTTCATTCTGGCTAGTTCGGGTCATTTTTCCCAGCACTTCTCTGGGTACTTACTGACAACTTCCCCTGTCCTATTATCTTTTATCTATTTGAGTTCTTCCAGCAACTCTTCCTCTCCACCATGCACACAACTCATTGATATGCAGAGCAGAGGTAGTAGATTAAAGTGCCATCTTCATTGGATCTTAAATTGATCGAATCACTTTTGTCCCCAGGAATTTTTAAAAAGCACAATGCATAATTTATTTTGTTGTTTTGTTGGTGACAGGGAGACAGCTGCTGGAGCTGATGTTGAATCTGTGTGACAAAAGTTTTAGTACTTTTTTTTTCCCCTGAAAATATTGAAGCCTAAAGGAGAGAGTTGCAGGAAAAAAAAAAATCTCTTTTGTTTGTGAAACTATATAATCCTAGTTATAGGTTAATTTTGAACCATAATATATGTATGTATACTATATGTGTGTGTATATATATGCATACATATATACACATATATATACTATATGTGTGTGTATATATATGTATATATGTGTGTGTGTGTGTGTATATATATATATATATATATATATATATATATATGCCCTTGAACAATTTGTAGGGGAGTGCTAACCTCCTACACAGTCAAAAATCAGCATATAAATGTTTGACTCTCCCAAATATTAACTACTAATAGCCTATAATTGACCAGAAGACAACGGATAGCGTAAACAGCCAATTAATGCATATTTTGCGTGTTATATGTGTTATTTACTGTATTCTTACAACAAAGGAAGCTAAAGAAAAAGTAAATGTTATTACGAAAATCATAAGGAAGAAGGAAGTATATCTACTGCACTGTCCCTGCTTTTTATCTAAAAAAAATCTGAGTGTAAGTGGACCTGAGTGTTCTGTTGTTGAAGGGTCAACCAGAGATATATATGTAGTATGTACACACACACAAACATGCATATATACAGCTGTATATATGTACATCTAGTGTAAACATATTTACAGTGTAACTATGTAAGATTCTGTAATAAAATCTGTAATTTAAAAGAATCTCAAAAAAAATTCAGGGACTCTTTTGCTACCATGGTTTGCTCTGGCAGAGGCAGCACCAATGGTGCTGGGAGAGAACTCGTTCTCTGCATTCTCCACGCTTTCTGCCAGGATCTGATATCCCATCCTCCGTCTTGTTTATTTTGTTTGTGGTAAATTATCATCTTGGCAATGTGCCTTTGAAACAGACTTCATTGATACAAAAACGTGTCTGATCTGGCCGGCATGAGGAGAAAGACGTATAATTCCTCCTCACAATGATTCCAAAGGGAATTTGGTGAAGGGCATGGCTGAGGTAATAGGATAATCTCAACTCCAAACCAATGCATATTCAATAGTCTTTGCAGTTTTCATTTTCTCAAATTGTTTAAAAATTAGTGATGACTTTTTTTAAAACCACTGTGCTCACTCGTGAAGTGATTTATACCAAGAACCCAAATAATGCTCAGTTGAAATGGGATTCAGTGTAAGCTCATTTGATCTGAAGAGACTATAATTCTCATATAGGAAATCTTATCTTCTGTAATGGGTGGAATTATCTGAGGAGTATACCTAATACAGCAGTATGCACTTGATGGGCACTCCACAAAATTTCATTAAGGAGGATCATTTAGAGTGATCTTTTTAAAACTGGGTGTATAAGGAAATATTGCCACTATTAACGGTAAGTGAACAAAATGTTTTCAAATGGCAGGAAAAGTGTACTCCATTTGCTTACATAAAATAGCCAAATTGCTGACAATACTGTCACCTGTCTTTCTAATTACCATGAGGAAAGAAGTAATAACTGTGGCACACTGATTTAACCAGTATATTGTTTAGAAATATTGGATTAACTCAGGTGGACACAATCTAAATCTTTTTTTCTGGTCAAAATTGGTATTTCAAACCAATGTAACAATGTCTTTGTTGTATTCATTTATAAAAAAAATTAAAGTAAAACAAAATATACATTGCAAGTTTGGGGCTAAATTGCAGACTAATAATCTGCATACACTGAATTCTGTCTCCAACTGTGGAAATACTTTACTGAAAAGTAATCCCAGTGAAGGAAGAATTGTAGATTTGATTGAGTATTATAGTATCTAATGCCTGTATTCCTCAATCTTTCAAAGTATCTGTAGTTGACTCTGTATCTATATCTTTTTTCCTATATTTCTATACATTAGCTCTACCTACATATGTTTTCATACATAATCAGACAGGAGCCAAAGTACACTGATATTTGAATTTGGAAGATTTTATAACATTTAAGCTGTTGTGATATTCTAACTATAATTTGAGGGAAAGAGAATTACAAAAAGTTAAAATTCCAGTGTATCTCAAGTAGGAAGAAAAGTGGTAAATGCTGATCCCAAATGTGGTGAGTGGAAAGAGAAACCCAACTCTGAATAAAGAATTTACTGAAGGTGACTATAGAGTACACACACACACACACACACACATGCACACACATGCACTCAATATTCTTCAAACGAAAGTCCTCAACTTGGTTGCCTGTCAAAGATGCTAAAGGCTACATAGATTTTTTTTTTTAATTTTCTCTGGAATTTAACTTACTGGAAATACCAGACAAATTCAGTGAAAATAAACATTTCTGTCCTGTCTTGTATAATTCAAGAAGGTGCTGGAAATACGTCCATAGGACAGAACTTAAAGAAACAATTTGGAGGTCATAATTGAAATTATGGGAAGCTGAAGTTCACTATCAGGGATGCTTGTCTTTCTAGTTCTTTAACACAGTTTCAGTCATCATATTCTAATTCACCGATGAAAGAGAACTCAAGAACAAAACTACCAAGGAAAACTTCTTAATTTCTGATTATTATCTAAGATTAGGGCATAATATTACTATCTAATACAACCTAATGTTAGATAATAGTACTTACTAGTGTTTGCCTAAGACGCAATTTATAGGGTCTCTCTGGGAATCCATTTTATATTTCTACTGCAAATAGTATCTAGAGAGATAACATTTGGGATTATGAACATAGGATATACTAGTAAATAAGCATTTCATATAAATGTCATTATACCATAAAACAAGAAATGAGCTAGTATTTCAGTAAGAATAATTTAAAATATTATTCCTTATGCATTATAAAACTAACCATTTACAAGTTCTGTGACTATCATTTTCAGAATAGGATGATTTTGGTTTCCAGCTTCCACATTTGAATTAGTGAAATTCATTTATTCATTTGAACAACAGGTATTGTACGTGGCACTGGGGATACAGTAGTGAATAGGATAGATAAGATACAGCTTCCATGGAGCATACAGTGTAAAAGGGAATATAATCAACAAACAAATAGCTACATAATTAAATATGTCATATAAATTTGTGATAAGGACTGCACAAAAAAAGCACGATGCACGTTGAGAGGTATTAACAGGGAGACCTGACTTATTTTGGGGTTTGGGGAAAGCTTCCCTGAGGGTGTGACAATTAAGCTAACATCTGAATTGTTACTAAGAATCAACAGGGGAAAAAGAGGAAAAATTACCTCATTCTGTGCCTTGGAAGCTATGATCAGAATTTTTAGAATGTTTCCACTGTCGATTGGAAAGTCTTTGAAGGGATTTATGCAAGAAGAAATATTACCATATTTTTCAAGAATATCCTCATAATTACTGTGTACATAATAAATGAAAATATCTAGAATTGTACTGTCTAATATGGTGGTTCAACATATATGTTAAAAGAATATTTTGGGTATATTGGATAATATATTAATAAATTTGATTTCATCTTTTTACTTTTAAAATGTGATTTAAATTGCATACATAAAGATTTCTTGTTTTTTAAGGGTTTATTTCATTTATTTTGGTGGGGGAGGGGCAGAGGGAAATGGAGAGAATCCTCAAGCAGACTCCCTACTGAGAGTGGAGCCCTACTCAGGTCTCAATCCAAGGACTCTAAGATCATGACTTGAACTAAAATCAAGAGTCAGATGCTTAACCGACTGAGCCACCCAGAGGTCCCAATAGTATAAAGATTTCTGCTCTGGACAAGATGGAATTGACATTTTTCTTCCTGCTCCTCCCTACTAAGTATAACTTTAAATCCTAGAAATAATAAAGAAGAAATCAAGAAGATTCCTGAATAAAGAGTGAACGAAAAATATTGGAGACATTGTCAGTGAAAGTACATCACTGTTGCAGAATATCACACAAGCCAATCCAATAGAAGAAAGTAACCCAGGCCTGACATTTTCTGAATCCAAACCTACACGTAGAATGTGGCCAAAAGGAGGTTCATTTCTTCCCCTGATCGAATGGGAGATCAGCTGACAAAACTGCGATTCCATCAGAATCTCCCAAGGCATTTACTGGGAACCCTGCTAGCAGTAAAAGACCAAGAGAAAATTTTTCCTCATGCACTGAACCTGAGATTCTCTTCCACCACCAAGAGTCATTGTGTGGCCAGAACACAAAGGCAACAAGAAGCCCCACCTGGGAAGCATTCATGGGCCAGATCCTCCCTTCCCTCACTTAGAAGCAACAAGTAACTCACCCAGGGAATCTCTACCATCATAAGCAGTTTGCCAACAGCAACCAGTGACAGCCTGAGCAGCAGCAAATAAATTGAGCTGAGCAGAAGAGTACCAGGAAGGCTCTGAAAATTAAATGGTCATTAAAACTACAGCCTACAAAAGTAGGTCAAGGTCTGAGGGATAAATACAACTGGGTGGCTGCCTCCTAAAATAAAAGATGTAAATTGGGCTCAGAGTCTCCTCACACAATAACCAAAGTATCCAGCATGCAACTGAATATCATCTGTCATACCAAGGGATAGGAAAATCTCAATATTTGAGAGAAAGGATAATCAACTGATGCTAACACTGAGATGAATCAGAAATATTTAGGAAGGATTTTATTTATTTTTTAAGTATTTATTTATTTATTTACTTATTTATTTATGAGAGAGTGTGTTGTGGGAGCGAGCAGGGGGCAGGGCAGTGGGAGAGAAAGAAGGAATCTCAAGCAGACTCCCTGCTGAGCGCAAAGCCCCACACAGGGCTTCATCTCACAACCTGAGATCATGACCTGACCTGAGCTGAAATCAAGAGTTAGAAACTCAACTGACTGAGATACCCAGGCACCCCACCTAGGAAGAATTTTAGAACAACCATCGTAAAATTGTTTGAAGGATTAACTATAAAGTCTCTTGAATCAAATGAAAAATCAGAAAATCTCAGGAATGAAATAGAAAAGGGCCATATGAGGAATCTTTGTGGTGATGGAGCTGCTCCATATCTTCATTGTGTATGATGATGAGCCCTCACATGACAAAATTGCATTGAATTAAATGCATGCAACACACATATGTTTGTGTGTGCACAAGTATACGAAAATTGGGGAAATCTGAATAAGACTGGTAGATGGTAATATAATATAAATATCTTGGTTGTAATATGATACTATAGTTTTGCAGGGTATTACCATTGGGGGAAACTAAGTCAACAGTAGATGGAACTGCGAACCCATATTATCTTAAACTAAAATGTTCCATTTAAATATTACATATGTGATGTGCATTATATTCTATCATTTACTGCTGGTGTACAGCAGTTAATGCACAAGTTCAGTGGATTCAGCAGTAGCCTGGGTGAGAGATTATGATGGAATGCACCAGAGAAGTGGCTCTCAAAGAGAAAAGACACATTGAGTTTGACAGACGTCAATGATAATAGAACTCTTTGAACAGTGCTTCCATATTGTATTATGTCAAATGAAATGTCCTTAAAATGAAAAAAAATAAGTGAAATGGAAATGTTTTTAAAAGATTTTATTTATTTATTCATGAGAGACAGAGAGAGAGGCAGAGACATAGGCAGAGGGAGAAGCAGCCTCCCTGTGGGGAGCCCAATATGGGACTCAATCCCAGGACTCCAGGATCACACCCTAAGCCAAAGGCAGACCTCAACCACTGAGCCACTCAGGTGCCCCAGAAATTTCTATTCTACCCCATTTTCCTGTCTGGCCCATAATAAGTGTTCAATGGCTAATTTTTTTAATGGGATGAATTATAATTGAAATAGTCCAAAATTATTGAAACAGCATAGATATGTAATCATTTGAATTAAGAATTAGATATTAGTATAGAAATATTATTTGAATGTAGTTGTTTGGGATAACTCTCAACAACACATGCTGATTGTCAAGATGGCTCAGTGTGGAAAAAAAGAAGCATCATGTCCCCATTTGAGGTAATAATATGTGTGTGTATGTGTCTCTCTGTGTGTCTGTATATTTAAACTGACAAAGCTATAAAAGTTTATTAATCATGAATACCTTTTTGAAAATTATTAATAGAACAATGGTATTTTTAAATGATGTGTGTCTTATAGAGATGGAAGGATTTTATGGTAATATCTTCTATCCTGGAGATTTCTCTGTGCTTACCTGACTCATTCTTGGTAAGAAAGACTAATGTGAGAATTTCACTGCTGTAATGGTGGTTATGAGGAACCTTGTGGACCTATTCTACCATGAAACAAACATAACAGGTAAAAATTATGTTTTTAAAGAATAGGATATCTGGAAATTATCCTAAGAACAAACAACAAATAGAGAAACATTTATTCAAGAAAGTCTACTAAATCTCAGTAAGGACACAATTCTATGAATGATGACCCACTTACTCACCACCCTACCCCACAGATATGACAAGGATACGAGATTCCTTCTCTCCTTAATCCCCAACGAACGAATATACTATGTCACCTGGAGAGAGAGATCACCAGTATTTCTCAATATCTCCCCTCCAATTTACAGAGGCTAAATTCTTGGTGAGGTCAATGCTCCCTTCCTCCACTCACCTCCCACTAATAAGTCAGGGGTCAGCCTCAGGAATGGCAGGCTGAGAACACTGGAGCTCTGATAGTCTTTATCGCAGCTTGCTTGTAGGGTGGAGATTCCACAGGAGGAGAGGGAAACCAAGATCTTCTTATCTGAAAAATACAGGGAAATTAAAACCAAGGGCACTCCTCAAAACATTGGAGACATTCATGGTAATCAGTTAAGTGGGAACTGGTAGATCTAAGAGAGGTACAAACTAAAACACAAACCATAATATACCAGTAATATACCTATTACTAGGGAAAAAGACACCTAAGAAGAGCCTTCTAGAAATAGAAAAAAATGTGAAAGACTCATCTAAAACACTGTCCTTATCTGAATTTACTTGTATCAGATTGTAGAGCAATATATGCTTAAGGACATTGTTGAAAGTAATAGGGCAATCAGCCAGCCATTAATGGGGCATAATAGTTGATGTAAAAACAATAAGGCAGAGAGTTTAACAGACATATTAGATAAGGAGAAAGTCAAGGAAAGCTCAGCTAAAATCTCAGTAATCCCAGGGTAATTGAGGTGGATAACAAAGTCTTTGCCCTTTGAAGAGTGACATCAGAAATTTTACAACACGGGGGAAAGTGGACTAAAATAGTCTAGCCAAGACTAAATAAATAAAGACACCAATAATAAAAGTAGATTCTGGAAATGAGAGTGGGGGATCAGTATCCAGAGTTACTGCAATATTACTTAAAAGGTTAAGTTTTCAACCACATATTATGAGCCTGAAAAAAAAAAAAAAAAGGAAACTATCTCAATACAGGAAAGGTAGCAAGCAACAGAAACTGACTTAAAGATAGGGCCCAGATGTGTGGTTGAATAGTGAAAGATTTGAAATCAGGCAACCAAATACATTCAAAGAAGTAAGAGAATCCATGATCAAAGAATTAAAGAAAGCTGGGATGATAATGTATCATCAAACAGAACAGGAAACCCTAGAGCAACTATTTAGAAAACAATTTTTAAAAATTTTAGTAAAATATTCATTAAAGTATTAACATGTTACACAGGAGGATATTAATGTAAAAAATATAAAAAGAGGAATAGAAGACCAAAAAATGCATGAGATATATATGAAACAAAAGATAAAGTGGCAGATATAAACCTAAATCTGTCAGTAATAATATTAGATGTGACCGGACTAAATAAACGAGGTTTTTAAAATTCCATATTCTATACTGATGTTAAATCTATGCTTTTTTAAATTATTAAGTTATACTTTCAGAGCAGCTTAAACCACAGTAAAATTAAGCAGAAAGTACAGAGAATTCCCATATGCTTCCTTTCCCCATACAAGCACAGCCTCTCCCACTGTGAACATCCAGAACCACAGTGGTACATTTATTACAATCTATAAACTGACATCAGCACATCATTATCACCCAAAGTCTGTAGGTTATATTAAGATTAATTCTTGGTGTTGTATATTCTATGACTTTAGATAAATATATACTGACACGTATTCACAATTGTTGTATTATACTGAGTTGTTTCATTGCCCTAAAAGTCCTATGTACTTTGCCTATTCATCCCATATGAGTGACATTGTATGGTATTTGTCTTTCTCTGACTGACTTATTTCGCTTAGCATTATTCTCACTAGCTCTATCCATGAAATTTTGCAAATGGCAAGATTTCATTCTTTTTATGGCTGCATAATATTCCATTATATATTATATATTACATTATATAATATATAATATCTTTATGTAATATTGTTATTATATATGAATATATAATATACATATAATATATAATATTATAATATATATAATATCTTTAGCCATTCATCTATCAGTGGACATTTGGGCTGCTTCCATAGTTTGGCTTACAACAGCCAAATAATGCTGCAATAAACATAGGAGTGCATGTATCCCTTTGAATTAACGGTTTTGTATTTGAGGGATAAATACCCAGTAGTACAATTCCACAGCTGGCAACCACTGTTTTTTTTTTTCTGTCTCCCTAGTTTTGCCTTTTCCAGAATGTCACATAGTTGTAACCATAGAGTTTGTAGCCTTTTCAGATTGTCTTCTTTCACTTAGTAAGATGCATCTAATTTATTTTTTTTCGTGTGTTGGTAGCTCCTTTGTTTGCAGCATTGAATAATATCCCATTGTCTGGATGAGCCTATTTATTTATTTATTCACCTACTGAAGGGCATCTCAGTTATTTTCAAATTTTGCTAATTCTGAATAAAACCTTATAAAGATCTATGTGCAGGTTTTTGTGTGAACATAAGTTTTCAACTCCTTTAGATAAATATGAGGGAGTGCATTTGGTGGACCTTGTGATAAAAGTACATTTAGTTTTTAAGACACTGCTGAACTGTTTTCCATAGAGGCTGTACCATTGTGCATTCCCACCAGCAATAGTGAAAGTTCCTGTTGTTCCACATCTTAGCCAGAATTTAGTTTTGTTAGCATTTTAGATTTTTGCCATTCTATTAAATGTGTAGTGCTATCTCATAGTTGCTTTAATTTGTATTCCCCAGATGATATATGATGTGGAACATTCCTTCATATGCTTACTTAACATCTGTATATTTCTTTGCAACATGTCTGTTTAGGTCTTTTGCCCATTTTTTAAATTGGGTTGCTCATTTCCTTATTGTTGAGTTTTGAGAGGTTTTTTTTTTGCCTATTTTAGGAAATAGGTTTTTTTTTTTTTTTAAGATTTTATTTATTTATTTATTCAGGAGACACAGAGAAAGAGAGAGAGGCAGAGACACAGGCAGAGGGAGAAGAAGGCTCCATGCAGGGAGCCCAACGTGGGACTTGATCCCAGGTCTCCAGAATCACACCTTGGGCCAAAGGTGGCACTAAACCACTGAGCCACCCGGGCTGCCCAGGAAATAGTTCTTTATCAGATGTATCTTGCAAATATTTTTCCTGGTCTGGCTTTTCTTTTCCTTCCTTGAAAGTGCTTTTCATAGAGTAGAATTTTAAATTTTAATTAGGTCCAGCTCATCAATGTTTCTTTCATGGATCATGCCTTTGGTGAGGTATCTAAAAAGTCATCAGCATAACCAAGATAATTTAGGTTTTATCTTATGTAATCTTCCAGGAAGATTTAGCTTTGCATTTTACATGTAGGGGTCTCTAATCTGTTTCAAGTTAATTATTCAAAAGGGTGTAAGATCTGTGTCTAACTTCTTTTTTGTTTGTTTGTTTGTTTTTTGTTTTTGATAAGGATGTTCATTTGTTCCAGCACCATTTGTTGAAGAGACTTTCTTTGCTTTATTGTTTTTTTTTTTAAGATTTTATTTATTTATTAATGAGAGACACACAAAGAGAGGCAGAGACACAGGCAGAGGGAGAAGCAGGCTCCACGCAGGGAGCCGGACGTGGGACACTATCCTGGGTCTCCAGGATCACGCCCTGGGCCGAAGGTGGCGTCAAACCGCCGAGCCACCCGGGCTCCCCCATTTCTATGTTTTATATTCTGTAACATTGATCTGCTTTTCTGTTATTTCACCAACATCACACTGTCTTGATTACTGTACCTATATAAAGTCTTAAAGTTGGTTCATGTGGGTTCTCCGATATCAAGTTGGCTACATTGAGTCTTTGCCTTTTTTATGTAAGCATTATAGTTTCCAAATATCCACAGAATAATTTAATAGATTTTTTTTGGAACTGTATTGAATTTATAGGCCAAGTTGTAAAGAATTGACATTTTGACAATATTGTCTTCCTGCCCATATACTTGGAATATCTATTTCTTTAGTTCTTCTTTGATATTTTCATAAGATTTTATAATTTCCTTAATAGAAATTTTGTTAGACTTATATTAAATAATTCATTTTAGACAGCATTAATGTAAATGGTATTGTGTTTTTAATTTAAATTCCACTTGTTCATTGCTGGTAATAAATTAATATATAATGACCTTGTAAGTTGTACAATTATAACATTGCTATAATTGATTATTTGTTCCAGGAGATTTTCTTTCTTTTTTTTTAATCAGTTCTTTCCAATTTTCTCTGTAGACAATGATGTCATCTGTGAATAAAGAGAATTTTATTTTTTCTTCCTAATTTATCTTTTATTTCCTTTTCCTGTCTTAGTGCGTTAGGTAGGATTTCTAGTGAGATGTTGAGGAACAGTGATGAGAAGGGATAGTTTTGCCTGGTTCATGATCTTAGTGGAAAATTTCTAGTTTCTCATAATTAAATGTAATGTTAACTAGATTTTTTTTGTAGATATTTAGGAAATCCCCATCTATTTCTAGTTTGCTGAGAGTTTTTATTATGAATGACTCTTGGGTTTTGTTAAATGTTTTCTGCATCTATTGATATAATCTTGTGATTTTTAAATCGTTAGCCTGTGGATGTGATGGTTACATTAATTGATTTCAAAGATTGAACCAGCCTTGCATATCTGAGATAAAACCTAGTTAGTTATGATGCATAATTCTTTTTATGCATTATTGGATTTGAATTGCAAATATTTTACTGAAGAATTTTGCAACTGTGTTCATGAGAATTATTGGTCTTTAGTTTTCTTGTAATGTCTGTCTGATTTGGGCATTAGGGTGACTCTGATCTCATAGAATGAGTTGGAAACTATTTTCTTTGATTAGGAATTAAGAAGATAGCACACAGAATAGAACTGGTAATTTAGAATTATCAATTTAGAATTTATTTCTTAAGAGTTTTGTAGAATTCATCATTGAATACCTCTGGGAATGGTACTTTCTGTTTTGGGAAGTTTTTGATTATTGATCAATGTCTTTAATAAACGCAAGCTATTCAGAGCACCTATTTCTTTCTCTGTGAGGTTTCAGCAGATTGTGTCTTTCAAGGAATTGTTTCATATTAGCTATCAAAATTGTGGAAATAGACTTGTTCATAGTATTTCTTTGTTAGATTATTATGTTCATGAGATATCTAATGACCATTATTTTATTTCTAATGCTAGTAATTTGTGTCTTCTCTCGGTTCTTAGTTCGCTTGGCTAGAAGCTTATTGATTTTATTGATCTTTCTAAAAACTGAGCTTTTGGTTTTGTTAATTTTCTCTATCACCTTTTCTTGTTTCTAATTTAATTGATTTCTGTCCTGCCTTTTTTTTTTAAGATTTTAATTATTTATTCATGAGAGACACACACAGAGAGAGAGAGAGAGAGAGAGAGAGAGAGAGAGGCAGAGACACAGACAGAGGGAGAAGCAGTCTCCATGCATTGAGCCTGACATGGGACTCGATCCTGGGTCTCCAGAATCAGGCCCTGGACTGAAGGCAGCACCAAATTGCTGAGCCACCTAGGCTGCCCTTCTGTCCTGACTTGTATTATTTACTTTCTTCTGAATAATTTGAACTTAATTTATTCTTCTCCAGTTTTCTAAGTTGGAAGGTTAAATTATTGATTTTATATCTTTATTCAATCAATGTTATAAAATTCCCTAGAAGTACTGATTTCACTGTTTAACAAAGTTTTTTTTTAGAGTAGAGTAATTTTTATTTTTTTAATTTTTTAATTTTAATTTTTATTTTTTTATAAATTTATTTTTTATTGGTGTTCAATTTGCCAACATATAGAATAACAAAGGAGAACACAGGCAACACCCTTTTTGAACTTGGCCATAGTAACTTCTTGCAAGATTCATCCATGAAGGCAAGAGAAACAACAGCAAAAATGAACTATTGGGACTTCATCAAGATAAGAAGTTTTTGCACAGCAAAAGATACCGTCAACAAAACTCAAAGACAACCTACAGAATGTTTAACAAAATTTTATAATTTTTATTTTCAAGATAAAATTTTTCAGAATAATAAAAAAATCAGGATCTAATTATATATTCCCTACAAAGGGACAAATAGACTCAATGATACAAACAAATTGAACCAAGAGTGGAAAATGTTATGTTCATTGTGATAGTTTCCTATGGTTAATTTATAACAAATTAACACAACCTGGATAGTTTAGTACAACACGAATTTATTTTCTCACCTTTCTGGAAGTCTGATTCTGAAATAAGTTTCACTGAGCCAAAATTAAAACATTAAAGAGGCTGCACTCCTAATGGAGGCAATATAGTAGAATCTAATCTTTGCTTCTTCCAGCTTCTAGTGACTGCTAGATTCTTTTATTTTTTTGGCTACAAAACTCATATTTCTGCTTTTCTGGCCGTATTGTCTCTTACTCTTCTCTGTGTGTAGATCTTCCTCTGTCTCTCTCTTATAACACTTGTAAATGGATTTATTTATTTATTTATTTATTTATTTATTTATTTATTGTAAATGGATTTAGACTTCTGCCTGTAATCTCATCATGTTGTCTTGTAATTTAATCATATCTTTAATCATACCTTCTACTCAGGTAACGTTTTTAGGATTTAAGTCTTAGGAATTAGATTTTAGGTTTTAGGAATTAAGTTCTGATATTTTGGGGTGATCATTAGCTTACTATATAATGCAAGTAGCAACCATAGAAAGTTATACTAAGGTTTATTTTATAATAATATGAGGGTCAGTAATGGGGAATTTAGGAAGTAAAACCTGATGCTTTTGGGTGATCATAGCCAGTCTACTATATAATACAAGTAGCAATCATAGAAAGCTATTCTAAGGTTTATTTTATAATTATTAGAGAGTCAATAATGGGGAAGATCTAATAATTATAGATATATATGTACCTCACCACATATTCCTAAATTGCATGAAGCAGAATCTAGCAGATTTGAAGGAAGAATTAGACAATCAAAAATAGTATTTGAAAACTTTAATAGCTTACTTTCAATAACAGATACAGCATCTAGAGAGAGATGAAAAATAAAATAGAAGATTTGATCAGCATTATAATTCAACTAGCCCAAATAGACATGTGTAGAACATTCTATGCAAGCATATTATATACATTCTCATGTGCACATGGAACATTCTCCAGGATAGACTATATCCTAGACCATAAAATGAATTTTAGTACATTTAAAAGCTTTGAACAAAGTATATCCTCTAACCACAATGGAGTGAAATAGAAATGCATAATAGAAAGAAATTTGGGGAATTCATATATATGCAAAAATTAAACAACACAGTCCTAAATAACAAGGAGGTGAAGAAAGAGATAAAACTTTTTTGAGATGAGTTAAAATAAAAACTTGACATACCAGTGTAAGCTCAGCTAAAACAGTTCTGACAGGGAAATGTATATCTATAAATACTGATAGTATAAAAGAAAAAAAGATCTCAAATCAATAACCTAACTTTCCTCCTAAAGATGTTGAAAAAAGAAGAAACAATTAAACCTAATGCAAGCAGAAGGAAGTAAATAAAAAAGATTAGAAAAGAAATTAATAAAATAAGGAATAGTAAGCAATAAAGATAATAAATAAAACCCAAAATTGGTTTCTTGAAGAGATCACAAAGCTGGCAGTTGTTAGCCAGAAAGTCCAAGGGGGAAAAAAAAAGAGAGAGAGAGAAGCCTGAAAATACAAATATCAGAAATAAAACAGGAGAGTAGCCCTGGTGGCTCAGCGGTTTAGCGCCGCCTTCAGCCCAGGGCCTGATCCTAGAGACCACATCAAGTCCCACATCAAGTCCCACATCAGGCTCCCTGCACGGAGCCTGCTTCTTCCTCTGCCTGTCTCTGCCTCTCTCTCTCTCTCTCTCCTTCATGAGTAAATAAATAAAATCTTAAAAAAAAAAAGAAAGAAAGAGGAAACATTACTAATGATACAGCATTAAGAAAAGATGGAGGATGGGCAGCCCGGGTGGCTCAACGGTTTAGCGCTGCCTTCAGCCCAGGATGTGATCCTGGAGACCCGGGATCAAGTCCCACATCGGGCTCCCAGCATGGAGCCTGCTTCTCCCTCTGCCTATGTCTCTGCCTCTCTCTCTCTCTCTCTCTCTCTCTCTCTCTCTCTGTGTGTATGTGTGTGTGTGTGTCTCATGAATAAATAAATAATAAAATCTTTAAAAAAATTTTTTTATTTTGGCTCAGGTCATGACCTCAGGGTCATGAGATCGAGCCCCTCTTCAGGCTTCACTTTGGGCATGGAGCTTACTTAATATTCTCTCCCTCTTAAATAGATAAACAAATAAATAAAATCTTTAAAAAATGATTAGAAGGGAATAATATGAACAACTATGTGTTAATAAATTTGATATCAAAGGATAAATATAGGAGAAATCCCCCAAAAGACACAACTACTATAATTTACTGAAGAAAAAATAGAAAATCTGAATCAAATATTAATAAGCATAAATAAAAATAGTATGTTTACAAAATTCTAAAAAAGTAGAAAAGAAAGAAATACCTCTCAACTTGTTGTATAAGGCCATAATTGACTGATACCAAAGTCAAAAAGAGGCATCACATATAAAAAGAATTACAGATCTCTTACAAATATAAGGGAAAAAACCAAATTCCTTATGAATATAGATGTGAAAATCCTGAATGAATACCAGCAAATAGAATCCAGCAACATATAAGAGGATTATCATTAAACATAGCTATATCGTTTTTAAGCAAAGATTAGAAGATGGGTTTAAGAACCAAAATTCAATTAATGTTTTGAGAATCAATCATTTTAGGTAAAGGAATAAGGAATCTGGGGTCCTAGCTTGGTAAGAATACTAATTCTGTTGGGAAATTTCATCTTTTTTTTTTTTTTTTTTGGCCTCTGCTCTACTACAGCCTATAGAATAGGGCTGACACATGCTCAGTGCTAAAGGAGTTGTTGAATGAATGACAAGCACTGTGCTAAATATAGTATTCATTTAATCCTCTTAACAGCCACATCAGGTAAATATTATTAAACTCATGTTACAAGAAACCAAAATACTAATTTGTCACAGTCTATGCCCGTGAGATAGTAAGGGAAAAATCCAAAAAAGTGGAGGCAGTGCAATTACCATTATTTTGCAAGAACTGCCAAATCTACAACAATTAAAAATAACAACTTTCAGACA
This sequence comes from Nyctereutes procyonoides, assembly GCF_905146905.1. NCBI lineage: Eukaryota > Metazoa > Chordata > Mammalia > Carnivora > Canidae > Nyctereutes > Nyctereutes procyonoides. Next base: position 40,442,256 of record NW_026575049.1, on the reverse strand, counting down.
AAGGTTGGAGCAACCAAATTTTTGTCATATATTCACCTGATAGACATTATGAAAACCACTTCACTTTTCTAACATTCATAGCAGATTTCTCTTCTTCCTGGATGCTACTAACTATTCATTTTTATTTAGATTTTGGGTTAGAAATGTAATTTTAAATTTCTTCTAGAAAAACCATAATTCTAGATATTCAAATTGGAAAAGATAAATCATTATTTCACTGTATTTAGATCATGTACATTAGCAATTATTACTATTACCATATCCATTCATTCATAAAAAATAAAAATAAAAATAAAAATAAATTGCTGAAAGCTTGTTATATATAAAGTGCTTTACAGGAAATATGGATATAAGTGGTATATGAGACATATTCCAGAACATCAGAGAACTCATAGTCTAGAGGTAATGTTTAAGGGAACCAGAGTCAGAAAACACATAAATTTATAATAATAAAATAATCTGGAGAATTAGTGTATTGTCTTACTGAGACTGGCATTCTCATTATATTAATTCCTTTGTGAGTGATCCAAGTGAAAAACATCATTTCCTTTTTTTCTTTTTCTTTCTAAAATGGGTAGGATTTAAGATAGTGTAGCCTCTTGAGGTTGAACAGTTATCTTTTAAGACTTATCCTTACCTTACTGTTAAAGAGAAGCATCCTTTCATCTCTGATTTATTGGTTTTAGCTAAAAGTTATTTTGAATGAAAATATGTTTTTATTTATTTATTTGAGAAAGAGAGAGAGAGTGCACAAAAGGGGAGCTGCAGGCCGGGAGGGAGAAGCAGGCTCTCTGCTGAGCAGGGAGCCTGATTTGGGGCTCCATTCCAGGACCCTGGGATCATGACCTAAGGCAAAGGCAGATGCTTAACTGTCTGAGCCGCCCAGGTTCCCCTGAATGAATATATCATATTTCTCCCTTTATTTCTCTTTGATGGCTTTCTCATTAGTAAAGTTCTCATCTGGTCCTCAAATGATAATATGTTTAACTAATTGATGAAGTTAATATTCACCCGGTATTGCAGGCCCAAAACTAACTTGTTGTGTTAAAATTAAGAAAAGCAAAAAAAAAAAAGCATTAAAGATAGCAAATCTTTATAAATATGTCCTAAGTTTTTATTTATTTATTTATTTACTTACTTACTTACTTACTTATTATTTATTTATTTTTTGTCTTAAGTTTTTAAAATCACATGTATCTTAGCTAAGTTTTTAAGAATGGAAGAATGAAAGAATATTTCAGGTCACACAATTATTAACGTACAAATAAGGCATTTTCTTACTTTCTCATAGGCCAATAGTCAAATTGTACATCAGTATTATAAACTATGTATTCTAAATGTCTATCCATCTAAGATTAGCACAACTCATATCCATTTCATATTATTTAATACATGCAAAATAAAATATATTGAAGCACATTTTCCCCCAAAGACTTCTCTAATTCAATGATAAAAGCAATGTTGTAATAATACTCATTAAACACATGTGGTTTATTGACATCTATTGATGAACAAAATGAAGGGTAGTCATCCTTAAAGGGCAAATATATCTTAATGATTGTCATGGTGGGATTAATGGCATATACTTAATGATAACATTTTCTGCTCCAAAATAAGGGCAACTCACAGAATAATGCTCAGCAAACACATTAGAAAATGAAGATATAGTATACCTAATGCACAGTTTATTTCATGTTCTACTTGTTAATTACCCATTGCCAAAACGTTCATTTAGACTTATTTTTAAATGATATTTAAATCATCTCTTATTGATGTTGGACAAATAAGTTACTTCCTACTTCCATAAAATTAATAAAATGACATTGAGGATCACTGTTAGGCATTTTGGAATATTTTTCAAAGGGATCATTTTTCTTCTCTTCTTTATGGGGTTGATAGCGCTAAGTGTTTGTATTTTGAGTCTTTTCAAGGAAGATGAAATAGAAGTAAGATTACTATATTCGGAATATAGTAGATTCGGAAGTATAGCCATGTGCTTTTGGTAGTTGAAGTGGAAATAGCATTGAAGGTCGACTAGAGAAAATTTCACTGTGAGATTGAGGATGCTCAACTTTTCCCATAATTTCAGTTCTCTCTTCCCATGAGCATAGTCACCATGTTTACCATAAAACCTGTGTAATGCTGTGTCAGCTAGAATGGGCTCCAACAAGATATAATACTAGGTGCCATCATCACTTCATTCCATTTTTAGCTACTAGATATCCATAAACAGAATTTGGATAGTTATAAGAACAAATAGCACATCTTATGTATTAAAATTGGTCCATCTTTTCTTTCCACGATAAGTAATAATAACCACTTGCAATGTCTCTTTTGCCTGACTCTGTGGGATGATTCACATTCATTGTATCATGTAAATATTCCATATATTGAAGCAGGCACTCAGTCTGCTGTGTTGATGAAGAAACTCCTTTCTAAGTAAATTATTAAAGTTACACAACTAGCAATGCCAGTGTTAAGATGCACACCTGACATGTCCTCACTCTGAAACCTGTGCTTTGTAAACATTCTTCCTCTCCTATTTTGCTGTGAGATTTGTATTTGTATTTATATAGATGTGGGGATGAAAACAAGCTCATAAAATAGGTTGCAAATGCATAACATGGGGGCAAATCTCGCTGTTTTAATTCCCTCTTCTGTAGGTAGATGAATACCAATTCAGAGGGTGTTGTCAGGATAAAATGAGTTAGCACATGCTCTGCTCTTAGGAGAGTCTGTGACATAAGAGGAGCCATTCTATAAATATTGGCAATTATTCTTGCCATCACTACCCACTCCGCCCCGCCCCCCACACATACGCATAATGCACAGCACCCAGCAGTCTAGACTGCAGGCTTTAGAATTAGCCCTCCTGGCTTTAAAGTCTTCACTACTGACTCCATTTTTGAAAGTTTTTGCTTCAATTCCATGTAGTTAACATACAGTATAATATTAGTTTCAGATGTACAATATAGGGATTCAACCCTTCCACATACCACCCGCTGCTCACCACAACAGGTGCACTTATTAATCTCCATCATCTCTTTAACCCCTCCCCCTACTACCTCCTCTCTGGTAACCATGAGTTTGTTCTCTATAGTTGAGAGTCTGTGTTTTGGTTTGCCTCTTTCTCACTTTTTTTTCTTTCCCTTTGCTTGTTTGTTTTGCCTCTTAAATTCCACATGAGTGAAATCATACTGTATTTGTCTTTTGCTGACTGACTTATTTCTCTAGCATAATACACTCTTACTCCATCCACATTGTTGCAAATGGTGAGATTTCATTCTTTTATGTGGCTGAGTAATATTCCATTGTATATATACCACATCTTCTTTAGCCATTCATCAGTCAATGGAAATTTGAGCTCTTTCCATCTTTTGGCTATTGTAGAAATGCTGCTCTAAACATAGAGGTGCTTATAACACTTTGAATTAATATTTTTTAATTCTTTGGGTAAATGTTTAATAGTGTGATTACTGGATCTTGGCATAGTTCTATTTTTAATTTTTTGAGGAACATCCATACTGTTTCCAGAGTGGCTGCACTAGTTTGCGATCCCATCAACAGTGCAGGAGGGTTCCACTTTCTCCACAACTTCCCCAAACCTGTTGTTTCATATTTTGTTAATTTTAGCCATTCTGACAGGTGTGGCATGATATTTCATTGTAGTTTTTTTTAAGATTTTATTTATTTATTCATGAAAGATACAGAGAGAGAGAGAGAGAGAGAGAGAGAAGCAGAGACACAGGCAGAGGGAGAAACAGGCTCCATGCAGGGAGCCAGATGTGGGACTCGATCCCGGGACTCCAGGATCATGCCCTGGGCCAAAGGCAGGCGCTAAACCACTGAGCCGCCCAGGGATCCCGTCATTGTAGTTTTGATTTGCATTTCCCTGATGATGAGTTGATGAACATCTTTCCATGTGTCTGTTGGTCATCTGGAAAAATGTCTATTCATGTTTTCTGCCCATTGTTAAAACTGGATTATTCATTTTTTGGGTGTTGAGTTGTATAAGTTCTTTATATATTTTGGGTACTAACCCTTTCTTGGATGTGCCGTTTGCAAATACCTTCTCCTGTTCTGTAGGTTGTCATTTAGTTTCCTTGATTGTTTCTTTTGTTGTACAGAAGCTTTTTATTGTAGTCTCAATAGTTTATTTTTGCTTTTGTCTCAGGAGACATATCTAGAAAAAACTTATTATTATTATACTGATGGTGAAGATTACTGTGTGTGTTCTCCTCTAGGATATTTATGATTTCTTGTCTCACATTTGTGTCTTTAATCCATTTTGAATTTCTGTGTGACTTTCATGGGGGTGTGTGGAAATTGACCTCTGTCTAACTCAATTTAGTCATCTGGAAAGCAGATAAATTGGTAGTATGTACTTCATAGGGGTTATGTATATTAAATGAGATTATTTAGACAAACTGTTTAGAATAGTATTTGGCATTTAAGAAGCACTGACAACTCCTGTCCCTGATTCACTTCAACCTGTTAAAATGCGATTTTCTTTTGTATGTATTTCCTTAGTTGATGATGCAAAGAAAGGTAAAGTGCCTGTTACACAGCAAAACAGGAGTCATTGTTATCGCTGAAAATATAACTCAATGTGCATACCACCTTTTCCCTAGCCTTCCTCGGATCAGCCTAGCATTGGGGTCAAGTTGGGTCCCTCTGCTCTGTACTATCTCTGAAATTGTCTGTATTTGACAAGCTCTTTAATGGAAGACTAATGACCTAAGTGTGTTTATTCCCCAATGCTAACAGTTAGTTAACTCTGATCCTATTCTCATTTACCTTAGTTTGTACTACATTGTCTCCACCAACCAGTTAGAGACAAAGGCATCTGGAAGTGGCTTTGAAGCACTCAGTTGTACATTGCATTTGCATTTCTCCTCAAACATAGAGAATGCTTTAAGTGGTCAAGGTAAGGAATCAAAGGCATGGTAGACAAGGAAACTATATTATATAAATATAAATTATCGTTTTTTAGAGGATACAATTAAAACAATTTATTGTACTGTGCATATAGTGAGACAGTACCTCATATATATTCTTGAGTCAAGAAAAACTAAAGAACTTGTTACCAAATTTAAAAAAAAAAAACCTTTATTTATAAATCATTGCTTTGTGAAATTACTTTCGCAAGTAGATGGTCATAGGCTGTATTTTCTATCTCACTCTCTTTTCCATGGCTAGTTGGAAGTAACTGAACTTTGTGGCAATATTAGGTGTGCTACTATTAGTCAGCCATCTCTGAAAGACATTTGCAAAATTATTCTTTGTTTTTGTGTCTGTTAAATTACAGTTTTCACTGAACATTACCTAATGGTAATCCTCTACAGTCTATAAACTTGTAACAATCCTTCATGAGCTAACACCTCATTAAACCAGTGTCTTGATTCAGAAAAGTGCATAATTCAAAACAACTGCTACTCCCTAGTCAAATAAAAATTCTAATATTATCAAACAAAATATCAGGAAATCCAAACTGGCTAATTAAAGCAATTTTTTTGGTTCTTTGCATTTTTATTTTAATGAGGTTTTATAAAACTGATCTTGCATATTTCTACCACAGAGATAGAAATCCTTCCATATAAATCTCTTTAAGACATATATTAATAATCTAGAGAAAGCTGTACAAAATTGTCTTGGCAATATAAATTGTCTTGTGTTCTCATATACTCACATATATATCTGCATAATATGGGTATCAGTAAAAATGGAATATATATGTATCTGTTTAAATTATAAATATTCTTAAGGTTACAAACCAAATCCATCCAGACAGTAGATATCATGATGGCACTATTCTAAGAATCCCATGTCTAATCTATATAAGACAGTGGTTAGTCACAATTTTGCATTATTATTGCACTTATTATATAATAAGTTTCAAATAAATATTTGTTAAGTATGTTAATGAATCTTGAAATGACTATTTACTTTTACTATATGCAAAGTGCCAAATTCTCTTGAAAAATCTGCATGGTAGATGCTCTATGATACAGATGAATCTTAATCATAAGAAAATGTCAAAAAACCTAAGTAAAACAAATAAAGCAGATCATGGCAAATGCCATAAGAGAAGCTTGACAGAATGCAAGATTAAAAGGAAAGAAAGTCAGCGTGTCTCAGGGAATTTTGAAAGGCCATTAGTAAATTTGGGAAATTTTAGTGAGGGCAAAAAGATAAGATATAAAACCCAATATTTGCATTTATTAAACATAGAAGGGAAAAATCAGGTAGCTTAAAATTTAAAATTCTGCAAAGGATTTACATGATGAGAAACTAGTTTTTCTCTTGACAGCTATGCCTGGGAGTTTTCTAGATTTTCTACTTTTACATAAACATGTAGAAATGAACTCATACATGCTTTTATTCAAGTACAATTTTTCTTTCTTCATTTTTTTCTTTTCATTATTTTTTGCCTACTCTCTCCCTTATACATATCCCTTCTTCTCTCACTGGTCTATCAGCAAATCAGCCAGGCAGCACATGTGAAATTCCAATAGGCATGTGCTCATATGTTTCCATGTAGATATGGTTGTAGAATGCAACATCTGTAGATACATGTACACACTTTAAATATTAAGTCATATGATACATAATTCTCTGCATTTTGCTTTTTTACACTCAGTAATTGCTTTTCATACTTGTAAATAATAGCTTATGCCGAGTTATTTCTGTTGAATTCTGAGTATCGTTTCATGCTATGGATACACTATAAACAAATAGTACAATAGATGACTACATGCACTGAAATTTTGACCTCAAAATTTTTTCTTTCTATAGCATAGAGAGTTTTGCTTTGCAAAAATATTGTAGCACTTACTGTTTTCACTAGCAATGTGTTTTGCTTCCTACACACCCCTATCAGCTTCAGGTTTTGGTTTTGTGTGTGTGTGTGTTGTTGGTTTTTGATCTTGTTTTTTTTTTGTTGTTGTTGTTCTGATTTTGTTTATTTATTTATTTTTTTTGCTGGTCTCTGGTGAGGGATAAAATGATGTTGTCTTGTTATATTACTTTGAAGTTCCATACTTACTGGTATGGGTTTGTTTCTCTGTGCATACACACATATCCCTTACCCATTTTTCTATTAGATGCACTTTGTTTTTTTTTTTTATTTCAAAAGTTTTTTGAGTATTATAGATATTAGCTTTTTGTCCCTTTCTGTTATCTTTAAAATCTATTATTTATCCTTTCTAATTAATTTTGATAGGGGAAAACCCTATAGAGGTAGCCTTAGGTTTTCAGCTTCAATTAGAAAGTTCTTCCCACTATCCACACCTAGATTGTGCAAGTATGCTCTTAGAATTTTTCACAAGGGTTTTCACCTTCTACTTTTGTCATACATTAGGCTTTAATTAATCGAGAATTTGTGTTTACATGGTGTAATACATGAATACAGTTTTAACTTCTTCTAGAGAGATGCTTGAAAGTGTCAACTTCATTTATTATATAGTTTTGTTCTAAATTTAGTTCTTTTTTTCCCCCTTGCTTAGAAAAAAGTTAATGTCCCAGGAGTCATGAGCATGAGCCTGGGGGTAAGACAGACTGAGTCATAATGCTGTGCTCTTTGTCATAGCTTTGTAGCACACAGTAAGTTGCTTCTTTTCTCTAAATTTGGATTTTCTTCTTATTGAAGAGGGTCCAGTTGATACTTTTTCATGTTGTTGAGAAGATTAGATCAGATATCATATGGAAAAATTAGCACTCGGCCTCATACACAGTGCTTCAATATGTGCCAACTCTAATCATTTACTCTTTATCACCATGAACATCATCTGGTCATGCCTAATAATAATTAGTAAGCAGTTAAAATGCTGAACCAAATAAATTGAATCACTTCATTATCTAATGGTGGCCTATGATGTGCTGTGGGATTGCACCTATTAAATTCAGAGGAAAGGACCCCCTTTTGCAAAATGCCCAAATTCTCTACAAGGAAAAGTCAAACCACATCACAATTGCTGATTCTTCTGACCATATTGATGCAGAAATGGCTAATCTCCCAGCCTCAACTGACTAAGGTTACCCCAATGTTCCTAAAGTTAGGTCACTGTTTTCAAAACTATCTTACTGTTAGAGCTATCCAAATATCCTTAAGGTTATACCAGTGTTCCTAATGCTATTGTACTGTCTATATGCTGCCCAATTACTGATGGGACTATCTCACTGTTCAAAAATCAATCCAAATGATCCCAAGGCTATCCACATTTTCCTAAGTTATCCAAATCTGAAGACCATCTCACCTCATTGTTTCGAAGCCTACCTTAACATCATAGGTACAAAAAAAAAAAAAAAAAAAAAAAAAACTTCATAGGTACACACATTTTGTCTTAGTGAGAAATATAAAGACAACTTAAACAACTCTCCAAGTTGGGTTTATTACCTGTAAACAGGGAAAGCTGATAACATCGACCAAAGAAGTAGAAGAAAATATTGCCGCAACTGAAATTCAACCTACAGCCAAATTTCCAAAAAGCTATCTACAAACATGCTTTTAAAACTTACAGTATGCTCACAAAGCAATAGCTATATGTGTGACTCTGGTTCCTTATATTCAGTGAGGCAGGAGCTCATCATTTAAGCTTCTAGTAAAATATCAAAAATACCTTTTCTTTTTTGTTAAGATTTTATTTATTTATTCATGAGAGACACAGAGAGAGAAAGAGAGAGAGGCAAAGACATAGGCAGAGGGAGAAGCAAGCTTCATGCAGGGACCCCGATGTGGGACTCGATCCCAGGACTCCAGGAACATACCCTGGGCCAAAGGCAGGGGCTAAACCACTGAGCCACCCAGGCATCCCAAAATTACCTTTTCTTATCAGACTACCCCAGATGCAGTTTCAGCAATAGGAATCACAGAAAATCAGGTAGACTTTTCCGCCATTTGTAGGCTCACTAATGTCTTTTCTGGATGATGCTTAGGGTACAGCTTTAGTTACAGGTCAGTTAAGGTTTGTGGATTATATTAGCCAAGTCAGTAGACATGCCCAAGGGACATGAAGGAGAATCTCAGGTTAAGATTTTTACAGAGGCCAAACTTACATTTGGAGTGGACAAAAAGAGTGTGTTCTGAAACCTGTAAACACTCCCTCAGGACGTTTGACATCTGTTTGCCATTCACGTCCATAGACTGACAGCTTTTCAAAGGCTGTTGCAACTCTCAGAGCTCTGTTCCCTGCTCTTTGTTTAGGCAAAATTTCAGTTGACTTCTGAACTCTTCCAATGCCCCTGTTCCCAAATGGAAATGTAGGCTTTCTCTGGATAGTACTATTTGTGGATATTTCCATTTATGTGCTTTGGTAGCAGTTGCATCTGGTGTGGGGGGATGGACTGGGGTAAGTAAATATGTCATGGGCAGAGCACTCAAATCACAGTTCAAAATGACCACATGGTGAGCTCAAAGATTGTTCAAACCATCTATCTGCTTAATCATGCTGAGAAAATCATATCTCCACCTCAGGACCAATAAAGGAAACTTACTACCTAAAAACACGTGTTTTGCCTTTCTTAGTAGGCTCTCCCAGGAAGGGCTTGAGATAAGGGCTTTCATGCAGGTAATTTCTTTGGGGAAATTATTCCAGAAAACAAGAATGGGAGATGAGGAAAAGTAAAACACAGAAGGAAGAACAGCTAATACAAGCATATGGTTTTAAGGTGTTTCCCACACCACCATAAGTGACTGGGGCTCCATCCTGTATGATCCCTCCGAGAAGTGCTAGAACGAGCCTCACAATTGTTGGCCAGGGACAATTGAAGTGGGAAGCATTCGACTGTCAGTTCAAGGGTTGCCCCGAGGAGTGTTAATTCACTTGGATCTCAGGCTTAAGGGTTCCTCTGGAGCCAGGAAAACCATGGGGCAGAGAGTAACAAATGTACAGTGCAACCGAGATGTGTTTCCAGTTACACTGGGATGAAGCCAGTCACCGTAGCAAGGGCTGGAGTTAGAAGTGGGCTGAGATGACATGGAGTGGGGTGGGGTGTAAGAGATGTCCAATATGTTGCCACAACTTTGTAAAATTGTGTACCAACTGCATCTAAGGTAAGCTTTAAAAATATAGTTAATTTATGGCTGCCCAGAATCCCGTCCTTGCGTTATACTGCATTAAATACTGTCTCAGAAGAGCAAGCTGGTGTGTAGATGATTTTCCAAAAGCCAGAAGTCATGGAGAGTGGAAAATAATATTGTGAAATAGGAAAGAGTGTTTCTGACATTAGAATGAATACTCTCTGCAGGCAAGAGAACATTTGAGATGGGTACTTCCCATAAGACATCACAAGCCCTTAAAATGTAATCTTGCCCTGGCCTTGTTTCTTGCTCCTCAAACATGGGGGGTTGTGAGGCAGGTGGTCAGTAGGTAGATTACAAATCTCGACACTCCACCTCTTCTTTACATTACTAATATTCAGCTTCTGGCAGCAGCTTCCAACCCTTTGTCACTGGACAGGGGTCTTTCAGTCATGGAATAAGATGAAAAACTCAGATGTTGTTCAGTGTTGCACAAGGACAGGAACAATGATCAGTCCAAAATACAAAACAGGAAATTCTATCTAGAAGAACATATTTAAAGATGTTTCTGTTACAGTTTCTGTCAAATACAGTAAGCCAACACTCATCAATTTCTAGTGATGCACTAGAAAATGCCCAAGGTTTTGGGGACTTGAAAAAAATCTTTCCCATCAGAGAGAATAGCAAGAATTCTACTAGAAATTAAAGAATCATAAACATCTTCTAACACTCACAGTAGTGGCCTTTTTCAGTTTTGATTTTGTTTTCTGTCTTCTGATATCCTTAAGATTGGCAAGTAGTTCCTTAAAAACTTACTTCCATCAAAAAATGATAAAATTAATAACCACAATTGTCTTTAGTACATGTTTGGAAATATAATTCTGGAATCTCAGCATTTTTAGCATTTTCTTCAAGATCTATAAAATTGAAAGCTCTCAAGATGCACAGAATTGACATTCTTTTTCTAGATGTTTCTCAGAAAAAGGGGCATTTGAAGTACACCGAGCAAAGTAGGAATCTAATGTACAATAGTTTGTGTTAGATATTGTTCTATGCAAGCCTCTTAAAGTAATGCATTATGCTTTTGCTTATAAGAGATCAATAAGTACTAGTCCTGTTTTACCATTTCACATGCCTTTATGGGCAATAACAATTACGGGCTTCTTCACATGATCATATTTAAATATAAACAACTTACTGTTTGGGGACTTGTGTGTAGTATTATAGTGAAATGAATGCTCTCATTGGACTTAATGAAATCTACACTTGCACAAGCCTGGGAAATCATTACAAACAAGGTGAACGCAAATAAAGCAAAACACAATTATTAGGTTTATTTTCTAAAATAAAATTAGTTCCTCTAAAAGTCATAGACATGGTAACCCTGCCATAAGAACTTCTTCTCCAAACAACACCTCCTTCATACATTTATAAAGGTGGATTTTCATTTCTTTTCTGTTCAGCTTTCCTGTGGCCTTCCTGGTATTTAAAAACCTCACACTTGCTCTGACCTTGACTTCACGAAGTGCTTCTTATGCTGCAATGCATGGATCTATCAGCGTTATATTGAAGATTCCTCTGACTTAAGGCTTTAGAAGGAGATGTGCAAATGATGAACAAATGGATTTGGGGAGAATGCATATTAGAGCAAGCCCATCATCATCCTTGGGAAAAGTCATTCTGGAGAATCTTCGAACAATTTCATGCCAATGGAACACGCTGCTTCTGAGTGGGTCCTTGTACATGAAATGTTTTTTTCCACTGAACATATTTACTGGCTTAGGCATCAAGTTCTTTAGTGCAGAGGTAAAATGTTCAGATACAGCATTTGCTTTTTCTCCATGTCTCAGCCTGGTTTTAATACCTGAGCAGAGTTCTAGTTTAAGATTGGGAATGATAATGAGTTAAATCTTACAGTAGACTTAGAGTCTAGAGGAATAAATGAATATACAAAAACACACTCAATAAAAAAATAGGTGAGTATCTTAATACAGTGATGAAAAATTACTGTGTGAGCAGGGAGCAGAGGCACCTGAGTTCCTGGGGAGTACAGAAATGCTCTGGTGAGGACGTTTAGTGAAGTTGAACCCCAAGGAGAAGGAGGACTTGCCAGTTGGTGTTGGGCGCCCACTCATCGTCTTCACCACAAAGCCTCACCGTCCCTGACCATCTGTGGGTTGCATAGCCATATATTTAGAACAAAGCCGGAGAGATCATAATAATTAGAGCTGGGCACAACTACATTTTTTTTTCAATACTATTCAATAGGTAATAATGACGATGTCATTACTAAGAAACTGGCAAACACTCGAGGCTTCATTTACAAAATTGGGATGAGATAATGAGGAGCACTATGACCTCATCACACACTTTCGCCAGCAGCCCCCCTTTATTCAACTGATCAAACCGGGCAACGACCAACGACCGTAGAGCAAAGCTGAATACGTTCCAGTACTTAAATCACCACTCATTTTAATAATGATTGCATGTAAGTCACCTGCTCTGCTTTTGAAACTACACTAGGGGGGCATGGTCTTCATTTCTCTTCTGGAGGTGAAAAGAACATAACCCCAGTGAGATCCCATAGCTGCTGAACAGGAGCTTATAGACAGACCTACATGCAATTTAAAGTTAGTTCTCCTTATAACTTTTCTCATTCTTGCTTCATGGGAGCACAGAAGGCAAAACCGACTGCAGAGGATAGGTTCTGTTTTGAGTAACTGGCTTTGTGTAAGCATGAGCCTCCATAGACAATCCTGGGTATGACACCTCAACATCAGACTCCTGCACTTGAGTTAGGTAGAAGTCATGTCCAATATCAAAATATCTACATGTCTATGTTTACTTATTTTGTGGAATTATAAAACCAAGATAATACGTTTTCCCAAATCTAGTATTTCATGAATCACTTTCAAGTATGATTTGAAGACATGAAAATCCTTCATCATGAGGGCAAACATTCATTCACTAATTAATATCTATAAAAATATCTGTTTGTGTGCCTAGATATATATGTTTGAATATGTTTCATTACTTACATTACTGTATGTGCATATCTATGTATCTATGTATCTATCTATCATCTATATATCTATAATGTCTACTGCATGACAGGCATTATATACACATGTCCTAGAGTGATGAATTATATAGTGCCCTGGGGTAGCTCTCCAATCAGTAAGGGAGAGGAAGAAGTAAAAATATAGCTACAAAATGTCAAGCAGGACCTGACCCTGAGGGACCCCAGACTTGGCTTTAGGAAGAGGGGCCTCCAAAACAGAAGGACAGCTTTAACAATATCCATCATGGGCCAGTGCAACTCCGTCTTTACGCTTCACCTTCTCCCTGCAGACCCCAGGGTCTCACTTCTGCTTTGATGGATAGGGTTTCTGTTTGCTCGTGTCTTTTCTCTGGCTTTGGCTCTTGATTTAACGGTGTCTCTGGCCTTGTGGATTCGCTGCATTGTCTTCTTGTTCACAGCTTGTCTCCTTGCTCCAAGTCCCTCGGCCAATTAAGAATGATCGCATTGTAATTGACATCCGGCTGCGCCACGTTGTGAATGGAGAGAACAGAAAGAAGGGATATGATTTAGAGAGGTATTAGTGAAGACAGGATTTGGTCCATACTAGGTAAGGGAGCTGTATGGTGGTAATGGTGGGGTGTGTGTGTGTGTGTGTGTGTGTGTGTGTGTGTGTGTGTGTGTGTTTAGAGAATTAGGATGAGGGAAAGTGTCCCCGAAGAAGGATGGATTTTTAATTTAGGAAAATTTCTTGTTGATGGTGATAGAAAATAAAGTGGTAGGCAGTGTTGAAATGAAAGAGTATTTTACGTTAATAGATGAATAAAGCAAATATAGCTTCCTAGTTCTTACAAACATAAGTTTATCTAAAACAAGTATAGAAACTAATATAAGCGGGACATCTGGGTGGCTCAGTGATTGTCTACCTTTGGGTCAAGTCATGATCTCGGGGTCCTGGGGTTGAGTCCTTCATTGTGCTCCCTGCAAGGAGCCTGCTTTTCCCTCTACCTGTGTCTCTGCCTCTTTCTGTGTGTTTCTCATGAATAAATAAATAAAATCTTTAAAAAACTAAGTATTTATCTGGAGCATTTTCAAAGGGAGGTTCATTATTCTCAGAATCCTTGAAATTAGCCTAGGTTGGTCAATTTTCCACTGCCTGTTACAAAGTAGGTCCAATCTAAATCCCGAATGCCAGACATTCCCTCTTATGGGGTTCAGTCACGCACTCAATAAATATTCTTGAACACTATGTCCAAGAATGGCAAAATAATAATAAAAAATAAGTCAATCAACACTGAATACATCAAGTGGCAGTATGTTCTATGCAGGTAAGGTAAAAAGAGAATTGATGGAGTGATGGAGATGGGGATTGCATTTTAGTTACATTGGTCAGAAAATTCCTCTCTGGTAAGATGGCCACAGAATACAAGCCCAATGATGTCAGGGAGAAATCTGTGATACTATAGAACAGGAAGATAAAGACCCTGGGATGGAAGTGTGCTTGGTGTAATAGAAGGATAGCAAGGAAGCTGCAGTGGAATGAGGGAAAAAAAATTGTAGTGAGGGAAATATTTGATCAAAAACTTGAATTAACTGAGATGGCTATCATGCAGGGAAAAGTGTCCTGGACAGAATAAGCAGAAAGAGGCACTTCCTGGGGAAGACTCCCTTGAAGAAGTGAAGTGTAGGCTGAGTTCTAAGGTGGCTGTGAGAATGGAAGGAAGGAAGGAACAGGGTGAGGGGGCCCCCATTTAACAGCTCGCTTCAGGGGCTGAGCCTGAATGTGTGAATGTGAAAAAAAAGATTTCCTTTTAAAAAAGATTTTATTTATTTATTTGAGAGAGACAGATAGTAAGAGAGAGCATGAGCAGGGGGGGGGGTTTGGAGAATCAGGCTCCTCACTGAGCAGGGAGCCCAACTTGGGGCTCAATCCCAGGACCCCAGGAAACATGACCTGAGCCAAGGGCCAACACTTAACTGATGGAGCTACACAGGAACCCCAAAAAAGAAGCTTTCTTGATTTCAGTTTACCTAAATGAGTGCACTAAAGACATCCCCCTCAGATGGTGTTGTATGAACCTTGAATGCCCCGTGGAGGGGGCAGGATTGTGGAGGGAAGAGTCACATCTGTTGCATTAAAAATATTTTCTATACTGGGAGCAGACAACTGGGGAGGCACAAAAGGTAGATATGGAATCAAAGAAGGTATCATTTTGCGTCTGCTTGTTTGGCAGATGTGGACAGTATGATGACATGTTTGTATCCTGGGAAGAAGCATCTAGTAAATAGAGAGAACATAGTGTTAAAGGAAGCTAGAAGACAGTTGCAGGACCATAGACCCGAGCAGGTGAGGGGAGGTGGGTCCAAAGCCCATGCAAAGCCAACCACCTAAGTCTGGAACACTGGATGTTAAGAGGATATGGGAAATCTGTTCTGATGGCTGTTGGTAACCAGCACTGGTTTCTCTCCACCTAGGCAACCATCCGAAACCTAATTCAGACTTTCTAGGGGTTGCACGTTAACAGATTTTTACTTTGTTTTCTTTCCAAAAATCATAAGGCCACAGTGAGTCACCATCCCCAAAACTGCCACCTGTATCCTATTCATGGCAAATCCTACAACATTCCCTCATCCAGGGTCCCCATTGGCCCAAGTTTCATTTATCCTCCCTTGGAAGACAGATATGTCGATTAGTCTCTACCTTTTACAGTAAGTCTTGAGACCTGAAATCATGTTGAGGATTGAATGAAAACCAGTCTGAGACTTAGTCACAGTCTCCAAAATGCTTCCTACAAGGCCAGTGATTATTAAAGTTCTGTCCTCAGAGCACCAGCACCAGTATACTTGGATGAGTTTTGAGAAATACAAATTCTCATGCCCCATCCCAGAGCCGCTAACTGGGCCACATCTCTGGATGTGGAGAACAGCAAGCTGCACCTGCTTCAAGAAGCCCTCCAGCTGACTCCAAGGTGTGTTCCAGGCTGAGAGCAGAAGGAAGAAGAGAAGAATACCTATCAGGAGAATAATTCGAAGAATCTGCTTTTACACTTTCTCTGCACCTCACCCCTGCAACTAATTCAGAAAAAAACACATACTGCATACACTCATTATAGACAATTTGGAAACGGAGGAAATTGGACAATATTTGAAAAGGCCAGGCTGGGTCTCCTATACTCAAAGACAACTAGTGTCAACCTTTTGTTCTTTTGGTTCATAAGAGGACGGCAAGCTCTTCATTTATCACGCATACAGCTGAGGCTGGTTACTTTCATTGGTGAACTAAAGGCATTTACTGTATTGGGATTAACTTGAAGCCTCTGGACCCATTAATATTTTTGTTTAGCAAAATGCACTTTGCTTGCAGCTTGCTTTTTTTGAAGATGCGTATCTCTCTGTGGCCAGCCGCACGCTATTTCCCAGCTTTCTATGGGCATCCACAAATGATTTCTGCAGTCAATAGCATCTTATAAGTAACTACTCATTCAGGCTGAATTGATGTTTGTGCTAACTAGAAAAGAATGTTGATTCTGGCACTTTGTTACCTTTGCACCTTATAAATAGAAGAGATTTAGTCAAAGAAGCAGGGATGTTAGGGACTCCCTGAAGCTTTTTGCAAGGGAGGCTATGAAGGGAAGGGAACCCAGAGCCTGGGACGAATTAGCACATCTACTGCCAACTCAGGCATTCCTCCCCCTGGCTGGGAGGTGGGAGGTGGGAGGTGGGAGGTGGTGAGGGTGGAGACTTGCACAGATGTCTATCACATTAGCCATCCCACTCATTGGCTAATTCTCGCCAATGCATCTCTTTCTTTCCATTACTTCAGCGCTCTGCACTTCCCTGGTCTTATTCTCTTTTCTTCCCATCTTCTCTTTCTGCATCCTTTACTCTTTGATTCAGGAAACACAATAAATATCTCCACACCATCTTGGCACCATCTCTCTCCTTTGCATTAATAAAAAATACTCGCTTTTGCATGCACATCTTTATTCTCTTTTACCCTCTTATAGGCAAAGACTGCTTCCTTTTAGATTAGCTCATGTAGAGGATTTAGAATGTTCAGATGGAACCTACACAGTCAATTTTCTTTTACATTAGTGATTTTGCCAAATAAGATTTATAGGAGACTGACAAAGGACAGACTGGGGAAAAAAACATCTTTTTTATAAGGACATAGAAGAAATCAGTTTTCACAGCCACTGCTTAAACAAAATTTTTTTTTTTTTGAATTTGCATCTCTAAATTTAAACACGCTTACACCCCCTCACCTGAGGTAGATACAAGCCAGGAAAGCAAAAATAGAGCAAAAGGATCTTAAGAGTGAAAGACAACATTTGTCACCACCGAATGTTTTATTGTACTATCAAGTAGCAGGGAATACATGTGTATACTTTAAATTCTATTAATTGCTTAATGTGAGCTGAATGCGGTATGTTTTATCTCAGTTGCTTATTGATTTAGCTTCATTGGCCTTTTTACTATTTTGGAAACTTACTCGTAAACCTCAACTTCTCATGAAATGGTACTTCAGGTCCAGTAGGTTTTTTTTTTGTTTTGTTTTTTCACTTTTTCGGTTTTTTTGTTTGTTTGTTTTCTCATAGAGAGGGATGCAAGAAGGGAAAGAGGGAGAGCCGGTGCAGAGCCTGATGTGGGGTTTCCATCCTACAGAACTGAAATCGTGACCTGAGCCAAAACCAAGAGTAGGACACTCAACCGACTGAGCCCCTAGGTCCAGTAGTTTAACAGCAGTGCGATTTTCCAATCTAAATTTTGCCTGCTTTAAATAAGTAAAACGTTTATATTTTTCAGACACAGAATTGTCATTTTTCTGGTAGATTAAAAGACAAGCTGCTTCATGGCCTTAAGTGGGCAACTCATTTCATCAATTAGCTGCCCTTTTGCTGCCTTCGTTCTACTCATTCCTAAAATTAAACAGAGTCATCTCAATCTCGTACCAATACAATTAGGAAAACATTCATGTCAGAAAACTATTTTAAATCATGATTTTCCCATGAGTGCCTTCAGGTGTTCCTTTCAGTATAGGCGGTCCATGCAGCAGATGGTCTACCTTGTTAGTTTCTCTTATTATCACCTTGTCCTCTGGTCTGAGATCAGGTCAGTCAAGGACAAGTTGCCTTGTTATCCAAGTCCTTGCTTTTGTTTATTTATCAGGAATATGGCAGAGAATGCAGGATGAACGGGCAATGGCAATTCTCTATATACTCTAATGTTTCTCAGTCTGTGGTTCTGTTAGAAGCATATTTTTTGCTAGTCATATATTACTGTTTAAATATTTTTATAGTTATTATAATGTTGTATTGGCAAGATTATCATAACTGGGTGCTACTCACATGTTTGGGTTGGTGCTGCATCACTGTGTCATAAATTTTTTTTATCATATCTGCACACTCAAAACTGTGTATATGTGAATGTGTGTGTGTGTGTAGTGGGGAGACATATATGATATTGGTATCCTACTGTGTTCTTGAGTCAATTCATAAGGAGTTCAATGGTCTAGCTATAAATCAGGACACTCAAGGGAGCAATTTGGAAGATGTAGTTAAGATTAAATACTTCATACTTAACCGTTTTACTGACTAACACATTGTTAGCTAATGGTTCACATGGCATTTTCACAAAGATGTCTGTCAATCAGGTCTACCATTTCCCATTGTAATCTGCAAATCTTGAAACCACAATCAACATGGAATGGAGGGAAGCAAATGACCAACTCCGTTTTTGTTCTCTTACTGTCCTCCAACTCTTCTACGGTATCTATTTTTCTAACATAATGATGATGAAATAACAAACTGAGGGTCTCTGGAAGGGAGGGGGTGGCAGATGGGGCAACTGAGTGACGGATATTAAGGAGGGCATGTGATGTGATGAGCACTGGGTGTTATATAAGACTGATGAATCACTGACCAAAAAAAAGAGAGTATGTGTTTTTTTCTTTTGGAAAATTGATCAAGTGATAAGTTGATCACTAATAAATAGATGTATTCTGTGTGTGTGTGTGTGTGTGTGTATAACCATTTAGTTAGTCTTGATACCAAAGTAGAATATTTTTTCCTTGAGAAAAAGAGGGTTAAAGGACCAGCAAGATTAAGGGATCCTTATCATTGTTAACCAATGAAACCCTACAGGGGTCTTATATTCTATTCTCTAAAATAATTACACTATTGTAAATGTCTTTTTTTCTCTTTTGAAGACTTCATCTAGTACCGCTTAAAGAAGTGCTTGCTGCATAGGAACATACATCAATTCATGGGTAAAACTTCCACATCATGCTTATTTTAAAGCAAGGTTTAAATAAAAGCAAGAAATAAAGAATTGCTACAAATTTAAAATTCCCACTTCAGGTGGTATTATCTACCCTCTTGGAAGACAAATTCATTCTGGCAATGCCTGAGATCCTGAGCTGATTTCTCTAAACTATAAGTGGGAGAGGTCTAAGACCAATGAGAAATGCAACATTTGTCTCAGAACCAGCAGGTGTGACAGTCACTATAG
This sequence comes from Nyctereutes procyonoides, assembly GCF_905146905.1. NCBI lineage: Eukaryota > Metazoa > Chordata > Mammalia > Carnivora > Canidae > Nyctereutes > Nyctereutes procyonoides. Next base: position 40,422,709 of record NW_026575049.1, on the reverse strand, counting down.
AGGGATATCTAATGAGCCACTGAGGTTTGTTAATGAAGACACCCTTAGAAGCATGGTCTGCACCTCAGCTAGATGCACAACATGGTGCTGCATGTGATCCAGGTGGTGGAGTAGGGGGAGGGGGGGCGGGAGGGGGGGTGGCGGATAATAGTGAAACTTGGGTTGGATGCCTTTCTAGCATGGAACTTTATGACTAGTTAAGTATCTTCATCAAAACAGTGTCTAAATATCTATTTCAGGTAGGAACTAGGGAAGCCATGATCCTTGACCTTGCTAATACGTTAGGAAAACAGCTTTAAAAAAATCCATTTTTAAATGGTACAGTGCAAAAACTAATGTAGATAGAAAATCTGTCTATGCAGTAGAGAGCAGATGACATCTTGTCTGATAACTTATGAAAAAATATCGCAAGGGTCTTCATTGATTATAGCTTCAATAGCTACGTTTGGAATATTTTTAGTCAAATCTTAGACAGGAGGTGCCCACAGGAATGGATGTGGCCTCCTCAGAAGACATTTCTTGTCTTCTCTGAGACATAAAGTGGGAAAGAGGGAAGGTCAAGTAAACAAAGATATTGAGATAAATAAGACATGTTAAAAGTGCTCATATCAGAAAGCATCTGTCACCTTAGAGAGATGAGTGTAATTAATCTAATGCCTATCAAATTGCATTTAATATTTTGAAAATGAGTCCATTTATTCTTTACCAAGGAAACAAAATCAAATGGAATCTAAAATTGTAGAAGCATCATTTTTGTAACTTACTTTTCAGATAGTTATTTATTAAAACCCTTTGCTTACCACCATTGCTTGTTTATTTCTCATTGTGTTGCCAAGGAAATGTGGATGGCTGTGTAATAAGGGTGAGATAAAATGCCAAGAGAGTCTTCATTCTCCTATCTGGCAAACCCAAGTGTAGTTCACTTTGTATCTTAGTTTAATCGTGGGGTTTCTGTTTCTCCACCTGGGAGGGACCCCAGATTACCTTTAGTCTACCATGTAACTGCATTAGTTCATGAGAGAGTGGATTGGGATATTACTTCTGACCCCACATATGTTTCTTCATGTCCCTGTTTCTGAAGAATTCATCCACAATTTTTATTAAAAACTGAAAATAATTATGTTCTGATAAAACATCTCTGGTGCTAGTCTACGAAAGGAATAAAAATAAATACAGTGGGTCTGAGCAGACTGTCTTGACTGACTTCAAATCAAATTTGTGAAAAGCAAATAATGCAAATAAGCTGATGATTAACTTTTCCCTCCACTCCGGGTAAACACACAGCTGCTGCTGGTGGTGCTTTTTAGGTTCAAAGGTGATTCCATGGGCAATGATTTTCAATGTGAATACATACAGCCGGGGAGACTGATGTGTGACCTTTACTTTTCAAATCAAGTGCATGTGTAATCTGCTCCTGGCTAATGCCTGCATCCATATTCAGGAGAGACATTGACTCCCCTTGGCCCTGTCCCCAGGCCCCAGTGTTTCTTTGAATACCGAGCTGACTCTCCACAAAGCCTCAGAGGCAAGGCAGCGCACAGAGCTGCCCACACCTTGCCCCATAAGACGCACAATCCGTGAACTTGCTTTTAGAATACTTCATGTTGCCCTCCTCATATCATGGTGGCCCCAGGTTTGGGCCCTGGCATTTCACACAGTTCGCTTTTGTTCTCTTTAGAATGGTGATGCTCTCTGTGCATGCTTATCAATGATTGGTCGCCTGTAGTCTTAAAAGTAACGTGGCAAGAAGCACTGTTGCTAACTTATGACATGCCTTTTCATTCCACAGGATTGAATGATTCCCACACATTTGAAACTCCAAATAAAGAGGTGGGAAAAGAGGAGAAAAAAAGGAAGACAACCCACATACAGATTTCACCTCGCTAACGACTTAATTGGTATCACCCCTGGGGTGAAATGTTGTAACACCCTACAACTCTTTATGACAGGAAGTGAAAATTCCATATCCAATTGGAGCTACAGGGATAATTTAGGGAGGCAGAATGCAATTATCCAATTAGGAATTTAGCCAGAACAGAAAGGTTAATCCCTCTAAGTCCTTTCAAAAGAGCCCATGGGATCTTTAATGACGACAAGGGGTCAGGACCTGTGTTTTACAACTCCAGCCAAAAAATTATTCAGACTTCTCTCTCCCACTCTCAAAAACAGCGAGGCTCAAATCCACCAAACTTCGAGAGAAATCCTTCCCAATATCAGAACTTTCCAGAACTGGCGGTTTTCTCAGTCTTCTCCACTCTGGGTTATGAAACCACTACATAAAAGTTGTTTTAGTTTCAGGAGCAAGTTTAGTCTTTGGCTAGCGATGATTCTGTGGCATGGGCTGCTTTCCTCACAGAAGACAGAGTGGCATGGAGTTGGATGCTGACTCAGAGGTTTGGAATGCGTCATTGGTGCCTGGCCGGGCTCCAGCTTTGGGCTTAGAATCTGCCAACTTGGCAGGCTGGGGAATTTGCTGTGGCAATTTTTCAAAAAGGGAAGAATCCGTCCAAGGAGAGGTTGTTTCTACATTTTAACTACCAGGATAAGTGACAGGGTCCTCTCTAACAAACAGTCTGGCCTAAGACAGAATGAGAGGTTGTACTCAGAGAAGAACCCACGGCATATTTGCAAGAATCTCTTGTAAAAGTAATATACCTTTTGGGCATTCGTTCCAAAGTGCCGGCCAAAAGAAATATGAATTACAAATTTCAGTCTGGGAGGCACAGAACACAGACTTGCCGGATGCAACAACAAATGGTACTTTACAGGTCCTCCTATTAGACATACAGTTATGTCATGGATATTTAGAAGTGAAGCAATTTTTCTTTGGATGCCAGCCAATACACGATCATTAAACACAGCTTTTTGGATTCTTAACTCTAATGTGTCTAGAGAAAGAGAGAGAGAGAGAGAGAGAGAGAGAGAGAGAGAGAGTCCTCAGTCAATAAACAAGTATAGCTTTAGTGGCTTACTTTTTTTTTTTAAAAATCAGAATTAAATTTTTGAATATGTCTCTTTATAAATTCCAGTTGACCCAAACACTTTGGTAAAAACCCTAGGATGTTTCTGAGTATTGTTTACTTTTCTAAAAATTTCAATTTGTACTGATGTCCTATAAAGTAAGTTTCCTAGAAGGTTTAAGATGATATTTACAGAAATTTAGGTAATGAATCATAGCAGAAATTACAGGACTTAGTTAGCTTTTGTGAATGATAGAAATGAATACAGTCCTATCAATGTGTAACTTGATCAAATTATAGGACTACTATATACACATCAGATTGAAAGCGTTTTAAAATTAGTGTTAGAAAATGCGTCATTTTTTTTCTTCATCAGAGCAGTTAAACATTTAATAATGCAGAATAGAACACATACAAACTTTATGTCACCTTACAAGCATCATTGATTTTAGCTTTTTACTGAATTTCTCAAGAAGACAAACATTTTGTGTAGGGGAATTTAAAAGCACCTAAAAAATACTTTCTCTAGAAAACAAAAAGGAATCTGCACAGAGAAAAGCAAGTTGCTACTCTTTGCATAATACTACATACTACATGGTTAAATTTATATTGAAATATAAAACTATAAAAAAGAAATATAAAATTATAAAAGATGTTAATTAAAAGACATACAATAAGAAGCCTGAGATCCCCAAGACAATTTCAAGCTTCTTTTAGAGTACTTTTGGTTTCTCTTAATATTTAATTTCACAAGACCTAATGACACCTGAAGAGATAAAAATCTAACATCCATGTATTTATGATGTACCATTTACACATTTCCTATTTGTGCAGGCAGTTTTTTTTTTTAAGTCATGGCACTATCTTTTTCTAAAGCAGTGTTTATTCTATTCTACTCCTCTCAGAAAGATGACCATTTAAATCATGAATTTAATTATGACTTCGGGACAAATGTTTACTTTTTTTTTTTTTTTCAGTTACGGTAGATAAAGGGAAAAGATTTCTAAGATGAAGATTTCTGAGAAGTTCAAGTATGTGTTTAAAATGTTGATTTTATTATCAGATTGGTGAGGCCAACAGGTCAGGAGACCATTATCACTGAAAAGATAGTTTGTTATTCACAGATCCCAAGAGGTGGGGACAGGCAAACTATTCCTGGCCTTGCAGAGAAGCACCAGGGACAGTCAGGAGGCAGAGGGAGCAAGGGTAAACTATGATGTATTGTGGTTTCTGTGGGAAGGAATGTGTGAGGCAAGGTAAACGAGTTTAAGATTGCCTACTTCCAATAATTGTAGCAGGCTCTGAGCAGTAGAGGCTGTCCTTACTTGTCTGATACCAGGACCTGGTGTGGTAAAGAAAGAGGGACAGTGTTGAAGTGGAAGAGTCTACAGAGGATGTGGCTGGGGGTGTGAGCACTGGATTGGGTGGTTAGCCTTGGAAAGCATACTCAGAAGCCAGTCACTTACTATTTCTAGGAATGGGTTAGTCCTGGGAGGGGCAGTCTCTCCAGGGTTAGCCAGGCTCCAGATGTCAAAGCATCAGAAAATTAAAAAGCCATGATTAATACAATATGCTCTTCATTTTGTTTTGTTTTAAGTCAGTATGACAATCAAAAAGCTTTTTCAAATTGCCCAATAAGCACTCATTTTCTTTAATGTACACCCATTTTGTATTCATTTCACCATAACCAGAAAGGATTATTTAACATCTGCTTGTATAATGAAGTCGCTCTTTCCACAGGATCTCTCTCCTGTGCTAGACACAATGATTTCCCTTGGCAGACAGACCCCAAACTGATCCCACCTTTGCCCACTTTCAGCTGGGTGATGGTGAATAATTCACCCCTATGAGCCTAACTTTCTTCTTGTGGAAGATGATTATTTTTATCTCTGAATTTGAGGATTCAATGAGTTACCACATGGACAAACGGCTGTAGGGTGTCTAGTGCTCAGAGAGTACTCCGTGAATAGAGACACTTACTGTAATTATTCTCTACAAGTTGACAAACTGGAGCCAATAGGATTTTGATAAAATGGGGTCTGGGAGTAATGTCACTTAGTGCTTACTCATGACTGTCCCTTTATATTTTTCCTAAAGTTATATCAACCATTTCATAGAAAACCTTTGCTCGACCAGGTATGAAGAGGTCCAGCTTGTGAGACAGGTATACCCAATATGGTAGAGCATCACTGCTCACTGTTAGCCTAGCTAGTGAACACCAAAGCAAATGGAGGTCAAAAAGCCTTGGGTGAATGCAAGAAAGACTCCTGAGAGCTTATAGCAAGGGAATATATAGGATCTAGTAGAAATGGACCAAGCACCTTAGGAAGCTCATAGCCATGGCATAAGACTGTCCTGGAAGAGCTAACCATGTTGCTCTATCACTTGTGAGCTGTAGGGCTCTGAGCAAGCCATATAACCTCAGTGAGCATCAGCTCTTCTGCCATAAAATGGTACTAGTGGCATTTGCCTCATAGCAAGAAAACAGTATAATTTATGGCACATAGCAACTGGACCATGTATAATATTATTGTGATTATGAAGCCATTTCCATCATTTTAGATGAGATGGAGGTAATACAGAAATGTATTTCTATTTGGAGAATATAAAGCAAAAATCAAAATTTGGCTGGGAGGAGCACCAATATTTATGGCAGAATGCCATGGATGCATTTACCATTATTGCCTTCATCACTGGTCACAACAGGACCACCACATACTCACTTAGATCCTTTACATTTTAAATTATGTGATATTTCCTTATGTTTTTAAGTCTTTTCCCCCCTTAGTGTATTGACTTTTACACCCCTTACTGAATTTTGTTTTCGGGTTATTTTTAAGATTTTATTAATTTATTTATTAGAGAGAGAGAGAGGGAGGGAGAGAGTGTGCACAGGGCACATGCATGTGCAAGTGGGGGGGAGGGGCAGGACGGGAAGGAGGGGGCAAGTAGACTGCTGTGTTGGAAGCCAACTAGGGGCTGGACTCTGAGATCATAACCTGGGGCAAAATCAAGAGTCAGATACTTAACCAACTGAGCCACTCACATGTCCCTGAATTTGTTTGTTTTTATGAGACCCTTTCCTATTTACAAGACCATTTTGAGTTTGTTTCTGCTTTCTAAGTGATTAGGAAACCCATGCGACTTAGTGTTCCAGGGTAATATGAGCCTACTCTGCTTCATTCATCTCAGGCATCAATTTCATTTAAAGACAGCAAAGCATGAATCCAAGAGCTTAGATGACTCTCAGTTGGCTCATATTGCTTTCCAAGGCTTCAGAAACACCTATAGCCTAGAGCATAAGCTCTAAGCTCCAAGGCTAAAGCATAGTAGATTCTCTACGTATACTCATCAAATTAAGATTAGTTCATAAATTTATGATACTCTATTGATAGTATTTTAATTTTCTTAAATATAATTATGCCCACATGTTAAAAAAGATACATAATTTTAAAAACACAATTTTCTAAGAAAAAAGTTAAAAAGGAGAAATATAAGTTGTTTTCTTTGTTAATTTTTCCTTAATTGAGGAATGGAAGTTTCAAATAAAGAAAAAATATGTCTCTCAGTATTAGGGCATGTGGGTATTCTCAGCTGTTTCATATAGAGTTACAGTGCTCTGTTTCTTGATTAGTTTTTTTCAATAGTTCATACTCTTCCTGCATCCCAAACTGATCCATATCTGATTTCCACAGTTTATCATAGGCCACATAAAGGTCCCCCTATGTAAAGCTCTCCGTTCTCTTGTAGAAGGACAGATCCTTTGTTGTAACTTTATTTCTCAAATTTCCCTGAGAATACCACCTTCAGGGGAAAAAAAAAAAAAAAAAAAAACATCAATTCATTTGTACCTAAGTCTTTAAGAGTCTACAAAGCCATGTAATAGGAATTTACATAGATTGAAATAAATATTTGTTTTTTCTGACACTAGAAGTTTTCAAATGCCTGGCTCTAATGAGAGCACAGACAAGCAGACTTCTTAATATGAACATGAAATCAATATATATTAAGTAGATAGTTCCATTGCTAGATTTTTTTCAGTTAATAGTTCTTTTTAAAGAGACAGTTTCTCAAACAAATTGTAAAGAACGGCCCAGTGAATGTCCAGTGATTGATACATGTTAAGTTTCTCATGTTCCTAAAGACTTTTTTTGTTTTCTTAAAATTTTGTTCACTATGCAAGAATTTTTTGTAACATAACATGTGCAGACCTGTACCTATACTGAGTACATGGCTGATATGATTGAGGTAATTACAGAACTCTGCCCTATAAGCAGGCACTTAGAGGTTCATTGACCTTGGAGTTTCTACTGTCTTCTATATAATCAAAATCCTGCTGGCTTATACAAGGAAGTCTACAGTGCTCTGAGGCTAGCAATGGCAGGCATGAAGGACATAAAGAAAAATGGATTGGAACATTAATGTACTTCCTTGCACTTCTCAGAGGCCTGCAGTTTTGAGTCATGTAATCAGTTGCATGGCCTGTGTCCTGTCCTAGTTGATCCTACACCAACACTGAGTGATTCCCTATGCTCTCTTCCCCTCTTCTGGAGTGATTCTAGAAGTCACAAGTCAAGGTTGTGCAGAACAAAGGATATCTTGAAGATTCCCAGATCACTTCTGCAGGAAACCTCTGCAGAAAAAGTTTAATTACTTTGCATGATGACGAATACACTTTTTCATTAAACCACTGAGAATTGAAGATTTGTTTATTTGCACAGACAGGCCTCACTAATATAAAGCCCCATCTCCCAATGCTGGTATTGCATATAAATAGATGTTTCTATCTGTCTGGCAGCAAAACTGGATTTCAGAGCATCTTTTTTTCCTCTAAGGAAATGCACCAATATAATTTTACTTCAACTATTCAGTGATGAGCCAAGGTTTTGTTCTCCATTAAATTCCTAATACCCAGCAGAGCATCTTTAGTTTTCACTGAATCTAACCATTCTGTTTTTTTTTTTATGGCAAAATATACTTAAAGTTTCCAAATATATAAGATAAATAACTGATATCAATGAGCTAAAGACACACTGGAGAATGGAAGTGAGTTTCATATCCCTGAGGATACTTCTTTCTTAAATATGTAATGGAATTAACAGTGGAAGCCATCTGCCCGTGACTATTTTTGTTAGCAGTTTAAAAAAATTTTTTTAAGATTTTATTTATTTATTCATGAGAGATACACAGAGAGAAGCAGAGACACAGGCAGAGGGAGAAGCAGGCTCCTTGCAGGGAGCCTGCTGTGGGACTGGATCCCAGGACCCTTGGATCACAACCAGAGACAAAGGCAGATGCTCAATCCACTCAGTGCCCTTTTTAGCAGGTTTTAAAACATGTATTCAAATTCTTTCGTGGACATAAGACTATTCCAATTTTTGATTTCTTCTTATGTCAGTTTTAATAAGTTGACATTATCACTGATTATTTTTTTAAGTAAACTGTACCCCCAGTGTGGGGCTCTAACTCATGACTCTGAGATCAATGTTTGTGTCCTCTACCAACTGAGCCAGCCAGCTGCCCTTGTCTGATCATTTTAGATAAATTATCAAATTCAGTAATATAAAGTGTAATGTATCACCAAAGGATATGTTAATCTGTGGGACAATTGGGATGTCCTCTTTATTGCTGATGTTACATATTTTTTTCATGTTTTCTTGTTAGAAGTTTATCAGTTTCTTGATACCATAAAATCTCTATAAGACCAAGTGGTTTTCTATTACATTAAATTTTTCTTCTAATAATTAAAAAAATTACTATTTATGACTTTTACTGTTATATTCTAAGTCACCAAGATAAATGTTTTCAGCCTTTTCCCTTTATAATATATGTATATATAAATACAGCTTAAGACACATAAGTTTGGTAGCTTTTTTAGTACTTAGTTGTATGTAAGTAGTTTTGGAAAGTTGTTAGTAGGGATCCCTGGGTGGCCCAGCAGTTTGGCACCTGCCTTTGGCCCAGGGTGTGATCCTGGAGACCCGGGATCGAATCCCACGTCAGGCTCCCGGTGCATGGAGCCTGCTTCTCCCTCTGCCTGTGTCTCTGCCTCTCTCTCTCTCTCTCTCTCTCTCTCTCTCTCTCTCTGTGACTATCATAAATAAAAATTTAAAAAAAAGTAAAATTTTAAAAAAAATATTAAAAGTTGTTAGTATTTTATAATATTTGTTGTGATTTCTTTTTTGACTTTGGCTTCATTTCCAAACATTTAAAATTTTCTAAGTATCTGTTGAATTGGTTTCCTGCTTAATTTTTTTTTCTTTAATTGTTTGGAGAATATAACATGTATAGTTTTAATCTTTGGAATTTGTTTAGCTCTGCATTATGGCCTAGCAAATGATCAATTTTATAGATGTTTGGTATAAATTTGGAGCCATAACTTTACATCTGCTATTTAGATCTTGTTTTGTAACCATTTTGTTGAAATCTATATTCTCATTGAATTTTGCCTCCAGATCTTTGTAGGTGTGTTAAAAATTTCTCATTATAGTTGTAGTTTTGTTTTACTTCTGTAAATCTTTGCTTTATACATTTTGAGACTGTGCTATTTATCTGCCTGCAAATTTTAAACTCATATATTCCTGGAAAATGGAAATTTTATCATCATTAATTTTTATTTATAATATCTTATCATGCTCCACTTTATCTCTTTAATTCATTTTGCATTATAGCATACTTACTCTAATAAATATAACTATACCAGCTTTTGTTCTGTGAATATACAGTGTAGCTTTACTATTAACCCATTCAATATTTCTCAGTCCTTATACATAATATTTGCAAGTTCGTATGAATTGATTCTCTTTATCTTCTTTCTTTTTAATGTGCAATATGCCAATCCTTGCTCCTGTTTTTGTTTTTTTGATTAGAATTTTTTCTTCAAGTTTTTATTTATTTATTTATTTATTTATTTATTTATTTATTAATAATAAATTTATTTTTTATTGGTGTTCAATTTGCCAACATACAGAATAACACTCAGTGCTCATCCCGTCAAGTGCCCCCCTCAGTGCCTGCCACCCTGTCACCCCCACCCCCGACCTCCTCCCCTTCCACCACCCCTGGTTCATTTCCCAGAGTTAGGAGTCTTTATTTGTTTTACTTAATGTTATTATGGACATATTTGAGATTAAATGGTGATCTTCCCATATGGTTTCTATTCTCTAGCCTTCCATGTTCCCTTCCTTTTTATTGCTTTTTTGAAATTGCTGATGTATTTTGGTATTATTCCACATCCCTTTTACTAGTTTGTTAGGACCATTAGTAATTATATACACTGTTTTAAAAGAATATTCCCAGAAACTGATTACCATATGCATTATTATTTATTAACGTCTATCAAATGTTAGTACTTTTACCACATTTTATACATCAAGGATCTTAATTCACTTTAATTTTGAGTAACCACACATTTTCATATATATGTTATGTGTTATATGTTATTCTTTCATTAGTATGATTGAAACAACAGTTTCACTTAAATTAATCCACATGACTTCACTCTTTCTCCTTGGTTTAGCTTTGACCTTGGATCATCTTATTTCTTAAGATCACCTTTAGCGTACCTGGGTGACTCAGTTAAGCTTCTGCCTTCAGCTCAGGTCATGATCCTAAAGTCCTGGGATCAAGCCCCGCATCTGGCTCCCTACTCAGCGGGGGTGTCACTTCTCCCTCTCCCTCTGCTCCATTTTGTTCCCCTTCAGCTCTCTCAGTTGGTTTGAAGATGCCCCCAAACTTTCAATTGCTACTTTTAGTATTGGCAATTACCCAAAGAACCAAAACATCCCCACTTTAGGGTGTGGATTTCATGTCCTCCTTCACTGCTGGGGAATGGCCCTATAGCTCTCCACTGTGTTGATATTCTTCCTACATCTTCAAATCTATTTTTTAAAATTAGATCTTTTATTTTTAAATTGCTCTCAGCAACAGATTTGATCAGAATCTGTTTAGCCTGCTATTGCTGTAAGTAGAATTCAGGAGCTTCCATTTTGGGTTCCCACTTCTTAATAAACTTGTCTCCTACTTGTCTCTCTTGATCCCATATGTTTCCTGTCCAGCAGCAGTTTGCCTCTTTCTGCCCCTAGCAGGCCCAGCATGGAACACAGCCCCTTGACTTTTATTGCCAATAAAAATGGTAAAGTTAAGAAATAATTCACTAGAATACATCCACAAAGGAAATAACTTCTGATTGAAAGTTGGAGTTTTGACATCACAGTACCACCCAGAAACCAACTTAAATTTGGTATCTCCATTCCTAAAAGTCTTTTAGCCTACTTATACCAAAACATTCTCTTTGGCCAAAATTTCTCCTCATATCTCATTCCCAGTCCAGGATTTGTTCTATCATAGATAAAATATACTTTCCTCATACATAGCAAGTGTTTGTAAATAGATGACATTGGAACTATATTATATTTTACAAATTCCTTATTTTTTGGACATTTCTTCCTCACTCATCACTCCTGTGAAAGGAGTCTGTTGCAAACTATGATATTCTAGAGCACTGGTGCATGGTTTTGTTTTTGTCAGGAGGCCAATTCATGAAAAGTAAAAATATTTATATGCTACTTTGCAATTAATCACAGTAAAAATGTCTTTACCATGTGTGGTGAAATAATATATATTATGTAAACAGAGATTGCATAAATTTTGGAAGGGAAGAATACATATGAGAAAATTAACCATCATTTATTTTCACTAACATTTTAATACTTAGGGCATTGTTGAAATTGGTGACATAGAAGCAGATCCTTAGCTTTTCAGGATGTTGGGGAACATGAAGCAGGGGCTCTCTGTTTAACATAAAAAGATGGCTTCTGAGTGGAGTAATAATTGAACTAAAGGAGAACGTAATAGGACTCCTGATGATTTTCTCTAAATATTAATAAAATAAATGTCAGATGGTGAAATTTTAGTAATAATTTGAAGATAAAATAGTGAACATGGAAAACCCATATATATGAAAAGCAAAAGAATAATAAGCTTTATTGAATTCTTATTCAATAAAGACCTTGTACTAGATATTTTACATAATTATCCTCTTTAATCTTCACTAAAATCTCCATAACCCCACACCAGCATACAGAAATGGAAAATGTCCTCAGGATTGAGTTAAGCAAGCATATTAAACAAAATTATAAATTCTGTGCAGAAAGAGTATTATAGCAATTGGCTTTTTGGATTAAATGTATTCCTAATTAAGGTACTTAGATGTCAATGATTTTACCTTTTGTCTCTAAGCATTATATTTTTTCCTTACTTATAGGCAACAATGATTTCCTAGGCTCCCTTGAAAGCTGGTTTTTATTTATGTTCTGCCAATACAAGATACCAGTGGGGCATGAAGAGCATGGAGAAAAGAGATTTTCTTATCTTTATCTTTCTCTGTTTATCATAGATTCTAGAGAAGTGGGTCCACTCCTTCATGAACTAGACTTTGGTCAAATAGCCACCCTTGGTCCATTCCATGGTCCCAACAATAAAGGTTGGGTAGGCGCTTCCCCATGATCCCAGGCCAGCATGGTAGTACCTGCCCCACTGGCCCACCTCTGTCTTGGGTAATTAGGCATCAACTACAGGGCTTCTCTGTCAAGGTCCATGCATGGCTGCATCTTTATCATGTTCTATACCTAGTTTCAGACATATCAGCCCTGAGACCTGGGTTCTGGTAACACCATCTGCTCTATATTGTTACCTTTGCTTGAGACATCTGCCTCTACTGATCTCTAACTTATCTGACCTTTCCCCTTCAGCCCTTCCAACACACACACTATCTAATATAAGTTATGTTTTATGGACTAAAACTGAAGAATACACCTGGTAATATTCTGAAGAGCAAATAATTATGAGACTGGACTTAGGGAGCTATTGCTTAGAACCCCAAAGGATAAATTTCATTTTTTCCCATATGTCATAACAATGTCTTTACTTTCCTAAACAAAGACCCTGAATTGGGAAAAATCAATGATCAAGAGACCTAAGCAAAGATCAGTATTTACATAGAGATGGCTTGAAGACTATTCCTTTCCTCTTCAAATCTTGTCCATGTCCCTAAACAGCCTTCTGGTTTTCAGCTGATTATCTTGTTTCATACTACATTAAAACAAACTCAAGGCCAATAAGAATGAACTACCTCAATGTCTGCCACCATCAAATGACCTTTAAATATCCTTTATCCAGGCCAACCATCCCATCTCCTTTCTGGATCCTTTCTCCCCTCAAGTATTTTGGATTGCTAATTGGCTTTCTCTTCCCATCTATATTTATATCCTGGGGCTTTTTCCTCTTAATATATAAATATGGTAGACAGAATGCTCCCCAATTGATCCATGGAACTCTAATCCCTGGAACCTGTGAATATGGAAGGTACATGGCAAAAAAGAAAACAAAGAAAGAAAGACTTTGCAGATACAATTAATGTTACAGAGTTAAAAATAGGGAAATTATTCTGGATTGATCAGATGGGCCAAATCTAGTCATATGAGCTCATAAAAGAAGGGTATGAAACAGAAAGGGAAAATCAGAAATATTTGAAGCTGGAGAAACATTTAATGCACCTTTACTGGTATGAAGTTAGGAGGGAAAATATGACAAGAAAGGCAGATGTATGAAGAGCTGAGATACTCCCAGCTGACAGTCAAGAAGGAAACAGAAAATGGAGCCCTAGAGCTACAGGAATTTAATTCTGCCAACAACCTGAATGAGCTTGGATACAAATTCTTACAACACAGTCCGACAGACACTTTGATTTTGTCTGTGTGAGCCCTTCAGCGGAGAACCATCTGGTCTAAACTCTGATGGACTTGTGACCTATGGCACTGTGAGACCCTGAATGAATATTATATTTATCCACTCAGTTTTTGGGTAATTTATTACAGTGTCAATAGGAAACTACTAGAATAAACATGAACAGTTATTTTCAAAACAATTTACAAACTGAGCCCATCCAGCTACCATCTTATTTTTATCTTCTCCTTTTGTCAATCTTTTTAAAATAAAATTCCTGGGGCACCTGGGTGGCTCCGTTGGTTGTGTCTACCCTAGGCTTAGATCATGATCCTAGGTCCTGGGATCAAGCCCTGCATCGGGCTCCCTGCTCCGAGGGAAGGCTGCTCTCCATCTCCCTTTGCCCCTCCCTCTGCTTGTACCCTCTCTGTCTCTGTCAAATAAATAAAACAATAGATGATAGATAGCTAGCTAGATAGATAGATAGATAGATAAATGAAAATTCCTTTGCTCACTTCCTTTATTACCCTGTCGGCCCTGCTATGACAAAAATGCCACAGACCAGGTTGTTTAAACAACAAAAAAATTGTTTCATCCCAGTTCTGAAGGCTGGAAGTCCCAGATGAAGGTGCCACAGTGCTTGGTCTCAGGTGAAGCCTCTTCCTATCATTTGCAGAGGCCACCTCCCTGCTGTGTCCTCACATGGCCTTTCCCGGGTATGCAGGCATCCTTGGTGTCTCTTATTTCTCTGTCTTCTTATAAGGTTAGCAATCCTGTTGGATTAGGATTCCACCCTATGACTTCATTCAAACATAATTATTTCCCCAAAGTCCCTTTTTCCAAATACAGTCACATTTGAGTTTGGGGAGAGGGCACAACTCAGTCTATCACACCTTTCCCTCCTCACTATTGAAACAGCTTCTGCTCTATCCTTTCATTGAAGCTGGTTTGACACAAGTCATCGGTGATATTATATCCAAAGGAACTTTCTCCTTTCCACAGCCAGCTCTCTGCCCACAGAGTCCTCCAGACCAGAGAAGTTTAAGTCATAAAACTTCAATGACACTTCTCTTTCATTTGGCTTTCTAGCCAATAATAATAATAATACATTACACAAGAATACTACTTATTTCCAACAATGCATTGGTTTGAATAACCTCAAAAATTCCATATTAAGCAAGGATTTCCAATGTACCTCTCTTATCCACCCTTTAAAAAGTATTACACGTCATAAACATTTGTAACAAACGATGCAAAACAACAATTTTGATTCCTTATGAAATTTGGCAACATAAGATCTATCTGATTTAGCCAAGTAACTAAATGAATTCAATTTAAAACATTCATTTTATATGAATAAGAGAAACCCCTTCCACAATACAAAACTTGAGTGGTGGTAGCTAAAACCTGTAGGATTTCAGAACCTTGAATATGATGACAAATATGGGTACAGGAACTAAGTGTGATATGACCCAGATTGATAGGTGTTCAGAAGACCAGAGATCCTCTAAATGTTTGTGGAGTTTTTTTCTGGAAAATACAAGATATTTCAGAATGATAATAATATTAATGGGCACCTATCTCTGGGGACATCTTTCTGCCCCCTTGTATAGCTGAGGGTGGTTTTAGAAGTGATAAATGACTCCACTGGAACATTCAAAGGAAGCACGTGGTGAAGCCAGGAAGTAGAATCTAGATCCCTATCCCCAGACATCACTCACTCCTCCTCTCTCCAAGCTGTTTGCAAAGATCATGAAAATGGTGTCTGGGGTGGGTTTTCTTGAGATACTTCTCAGGATAGGAAAAGGGACAGAACAAAACTTTCCACATTGTTTCCTTTCCGGATATCTAAAATACTTTTTTGGGAAAAAATTGTAGTTTTTGGTGGTCGAAGTGAGCTCTAGGTGCAGATTGTTCCCCTACATGCTATCAAACTCTCTGAAAGGGGTTTGGATTAAGAGGCAATCATTTCCTTTATCCTTCAATTAATGCAGAAGTGAGTAGTTAGGAAAAATTTTGCTTCTTTTCACTTGAAATGCATCAGAGAAAGGAATGCTAAAAAATTGGCACTTAAAAAACGTAAGTAGTTTTATAAGAAGTATGCATATATTAAGTTCATCTGTATACAAGCCAAAATAAAGAGTGAATCAAATTACGAAAACAACAGTCATTTCTCTGGTTAAGTTAACCTATCCCCAAATCTGACACAATCACACACAACTTTATAGGTTACCTACAATGCCCCTGTCTCAAATAACACTTTACCTGAAAATATTTGAGACAATCTCTAAATATACAGATAAAATACAAAACTCTCTTCTGCATATCCAAACAACAGTTTAGAAAAAGCATACAGTAAGTGACTATTCTTATAATAACCCAGAGAAAAATATGTGTTTTATGTTATACTACTAAAATGTTTCCAGCCTAGTTTTTATATTGACTTTAGAAGAGTGAAAATATATGGTATTAGCTCATGAGTCATATGAAAATAAGTTCATATCCTAGATTTTCCTTCTGTAACTAGCCCTATCTCACCCAGAGTGCTAGCTCCCTATTGTTAGCTGCAAAACCCATCCGCTCACAGAAGAATCTCTGAGGCCTCTTCAAAGTCAGGCCATCTGGCCCTGCAGTCTGCAGGGAAGTAGGAGTCTGCCCACCATGCTGCCCCCATCACCTGCTCTGCAAACACCCACTGGTACCTAACAAGGCTGATCAGCCTGGGGCTCAGGGACGGCTGCCTGAGCTCTCTGGAATCCCTGGAGAGACTTCAGAATGTTATGACATCCTGTTTTATCCTTCCATTCTCCTGCAGAACAAAGGAAGTCTGTTTGTTCTCCTTGAAATTTTTACTTAATATTTCAGTTTACTGCATTGTTCTGTAGTGGATGTCCACTTCAAGAATTGGGAAAACAAATGGGGCACCTGGGTTGGTACAGTTGGTTCAGCATCAAACTCTTGGTTTTAGCTCACATCAGGAACTTAGGATCCTGAGATGTACCCCTGCATTGGGCTCCACACTCAGTGGGGTGTCTGCTTGAGATTCTCTCCCTCTGCCCCCACCCTGCTCACATATGCACTCTCTCTCTCTGTATCTTTTTAAACTAAATAAATAAATCTCAAAAAAACAAAAAACAAAAACAAAAAACAACCCAGAATTGGGAAGACAATGAAACACACAACTCAGAAGCACAATGTGTACAAGATCTATCTGATGATAAAAACCTATCCTCTGTCTAGGATAAACCTTTAACCCAGATGTGTGTATGTGGGTGAACAGAAGGGGTAACAGAGGGCACACATGTATGCATTCAATTATTCCTTTTTCAGAGTTGCCTGTGCAAAGTATTTCAATATGACATGTTACAGGATGCAGAATTTTAATTGAATACTGTGCAAATCTAAGTAAAATAAAGGACAGTCATTATAGAATATAATCATTATACAATATAACCTTCTTAGGTGAATGAGCATTTCATTTTTATGGGCAAAAAAAAAAAATTCTTGGTCAAGAGCCTGAAAAATGAACTGGAATGATCACCTTATACCTCTGATATAATGCTGCTAATCAATCCTCTGCCACTTTGGACTTTGGGAAGAAAGGGAAAGTGATCAATATTTATCAAGCACAACACTATTTTCCTGATCCCCTTAATAGTAAAGTATATCACAGGTAACGTGACTGAAGGGTGGGAGAAATAAAAGTTGGGCATAAAATCAGCCCTGCCTAACTGTAGTTAAAAAACAAACAAACAAACAAACAAACAAAACAACTTGACAGTGTTTTTCCTATCTTTTCTATTAAAGAAAATAATAAAAGTAAGGACTAGCGAGTAAATTGGCGTATTAGCCAGGATCCTCCAAAGAAACAAAGCCAACAGTGTGTGTGTGTGTGTGTGTGTGTGTGTGTTTAGAGAGAGAGAGAGACAGAGACAGAGACAGAGACGGAGACAGAGAGACAGAGGGGCAGACATAGAAATAGGGAGAGAAATTTATTTTAAGAAATTGCTTCATGCAATTGTGAAGGTTGGGCAAATCCAAAATCCACCCAGTAGACAGCAGGCTGGAGACTTAGGGCAATTGCAGTTTAAGCTCAGAGTCAATCAGCTGATAGAATTTTACTCTTTCTTGCTTGGGAAGGTCAGTTTTTATTTATTTTTTTAAATTAAGGCCTTCATCTGACTCCATAAGGCCCTACCACATTGTGGAAGATAATCTGATTCAGTCTACTGATTTCAGTGTGAATCTCATTTAAAAAAAACTATGTTCACAGAAACATCTAGAATAACACTCAACCAGCTTTTTGTGTAGTGTGACTGAAACTAGCTGACACGTAGTAATCATCATAATCATATACTTCTCCTATGTAACAAACTACAAAAAACGTCATGATTCTAAACAGCAAACATGTAGAAAATTGGCATGGTGCTCAACTGTAGACAACTGGGAAGTTCTTCTGATCTTGACTAAGCTCACTGATGCTTTTGTGATGCAGCTGCCAGGTTGGCTGGGGCCTGGTTGTTCTAGGATGCCCTCAAATGAGATAAATGCTCTCTTCTCCATGTGATCTCCCATTATCTAGCAAATTAGCCCACACTTGGTCACAGAGCAGCTGGGCAGGGTTCCAGGAGCCAGAGAGCAGAAGCACACAAGGCCTCCCAAGTCTCCTGGCTCAGAACTGGCTCATTGATTCAGTTATTAGCCAAAGCAACTAATGAGGCCAACCTGATCCAAGATGCGCCAAATAGACTCCACCTCTTGATTAAAAATAAATAAATAAATAAATAAATAAATAAATAAATAAATAAATAAAACACAAGAGTGGATGAAGATGGACATGAAGTGGTGATTTGTGGGTTTTTTTTTTAAGATTTTATTTTTATTATGACAGAGAGAGAGTACAAGCAGGAGGCACAGGAGAGGGAGAAGTAGACTCCTGTGCTAAGCATGGAACCCAATGCAGGAGTGAATCCCAGGACCCTGAGGTCATGACCTGAGCTGAAGACAGATGCTTAATTGATGGAGTCACCCCAGTGCTCCTGATTTATGGGTTTTAAACAATTAAAAAAATTTAGGGAAATTCTGTCATTTATCTTTATATCAAATACTTGGTGTGCTTGCGGGACTTGGGTTGGCCAATCTCATGTTGCTGGTGCTTTATAAGGAAGGAAGGAAAGAGGGGAGAGGAAAAAGAGACAGCCAAAGTGTACAAGATCATTTCAAAAAATGTTTAATTAGAAATCTAAAAATAGAAATACATTGGTTTTTAAATGTGGCATCAAGGGAAGAAATCTACCCTCAGTAAAAAAGACCACAACAGTGCTGGCAATTTCTCTCCTGCATTTTTTTTTTTACAAAGGGCAAAACATCTCATGCACATGGCTTGCCCTCAGTCTTGGTTCTGTGCAAGGATTTATGCAGAGTGTCAAAGCAAAGAAGCAGCAGCCCTTACTTGAAGTTTCCAGTTTGAAGGCTCCCCTTCCCCTCCCCTACTCCTCAAATTTAGGTTTGCTCTCTTATATTTTACACCGGGGGAGTTGGGTGAAACAGATATATAAAAGCCAAAGAAGTCAATGCTTGGAAAGTAGGCCAAAGGGGTACAAGGTATTCAAATCTGAAGTCCCGAGGGGTTTGCTTCCTCATCAGGATTGTTGTTGCCCGCACTTCCAGGCTTCTACAGAACAAGATACACCAGCAGAGCATGGAAGGCCATCTGATATAAGCTGTAAGACATAGTACCCCGATTGTACCACCCTGTGGCTACCCTCGGAGCCATGCAGCAAGCAGTGGTTAGTTTGTAGTGAGGTCGGCTGTAGCCAGACGGCACACCTGCCATGATTCCGTCTCATTGCTTCGAAGTTGGTTGGTTCACAGCAAAGTGTCCCCATATGAGGCCACTGAAAAGGCCAATCCATCACTTCCAGCTGGTGTGTGCTGTGCAGGACTGGTAGGGAGTCAGAGGGATTCCATCAGACCCTGCACTTTGTGCTCTGCGCAGCTTATGTTCCCCTCTGGGCTGAATTTATGACCTTTCTGTCAACTGCTTCGTTAATGCATAAGGCTACATATTAGTGGCATGATTCAGACACTCAAGCACTTGAGTGCCTACCAGTACTAGGAGCACACAGGGGTGTGCTGACTGTCAGCATGGGACATTATAATTTAAAGCCTAGCCGATTGGGTGTCCGGTCCCTCACTGAGCAGGTGGCATACTTCATGCCATCCTTTCCTCTTCTATGAAAAAGAAAGGTACGATGTGTCAGATCCCAAGAGAAGCAATATAAGGATATATCAGCAATGTAAGATCCCAAGATAAACAACACTTTTATTTTGAATGATTTTCCCTTTTCTATTTTTATGGCAGTTGTATGGCTAGCCAAGTATTAATCTATTACATAAAGGGAATTGTTGGCAGAATTTTCCCAGGATCTTTATGTCATCAGGAATGTGAAAAGGTTTACTACCAATAGGATATAAAACCTGAAACCCCTGAGACCTTGCAGTCCTTAAGAAAATAATATGTGTCAAACAGCAGAAACACACATTTCAGAAATCCCTGCTCCCCATTTGTGGAAGGGCCTCAGCAGCCCCATGGTCATTCCTCTGGACATTTGAAGGAACCCAAAGTGAGGGGTCTCACCTGTGGGTCTGGACTATTCTTTCGTGCGTTTAGATCCAGCCCCCTTATGGATATCAGCTGCCAGCAAGTCCCCACAGAACATTCTTTCCATTGTCACACCTGCTGGTGTGTACGGGGGTGGGAGGGAGGGGTTGCTCCAGGTTTTTGTGCAGGACGCTTCATCTGGGGCTCCCAGCAGTATACCACCTAATTACAAGGGCAAACTGGTTCCTGTCCCTTCAATGGGCGGAAGAGAAGCTGGGACCTGAGCAGAATGGAAAGAAGCATCTGGGATCCCTGGGTGGCACAGCGGTTTGGCGCCTGCCTTTGGCCCAGGGCGCGATCCTGGAGACCTGGGGTCAAATCTCACGTCGGGCTCCCGGTGCATGGAGCCTGCTTCTCCCTCTGCCTGTGTCTCTGCCTCTCTCTCTCTCTCCCCCTATGTGACTATCATAAATAAATCAAAATTTAAAAAATAAATAAATAAAATTTTTTTTAAAAAAAATGGAAAGAAGCATCTTCTCCCCCAGCTTGTGTTCTTCCTCCCTAGGGACCAGAGTGGATGTATTGGTAGCTACAATCATGCTTAATGGAGTCACTTATGAAAACAATTTCTTCAAGTTCCGAATTTGCCTGTCGCTCCAAGGACTCACCCCCAAGTGCATGGGAATGGTCAGAAGACCACTCTCGAGTACAGTTGTGGGGCAATTTTGTGTCCTCCCAACCTATTCACCCTATCTTTTCCTCTAAACATGCTTTAATGCCTTAATTCTCTTTCAGTGGAGAAAATTGCTAAATCCAGTAAAGACAGTAAATCCAGTTTTTACCTCAGACACACTTCATGTTCAGTTAAAGCTCAAGTTAAAACCACAACTGCACCTACGTGCATGTATAAATGACACAAATTGCCAAGTATCACATTTCAAGAGGTGTGACTTACTAAAAGAAATAGTCTGTGCTCAAATAAAGCTGGGGTACATGGCAGTGTAAACCTACTATCAGAGGTTTGTAATGCACAATACTTACCCAGGGCACAGAGCACTTCTGCATAAGGAAAATCATGTGACTTTGCCAGCTTTGCCAATACACATTTGACAACAGGCAGTCTTTTTTATCATTTTCCTAATATCTATTTTCTGAGAAGTCCATTCATGTTGCATAGAGCAGAACCTGGCCAATGCTACTCTGAGAATATTCTAGACAAATTTTGTTAATGAATGCTTCTGGTCAATTACTTGCTGAATTAATATGAGGAGTGTAGTCATTCACTCTGTTGCTTTCTAAATTCATATCAGACCATTTTTCACACTTGGCAGTAGAGGGATGCAAGGGATACACAAACTGGGTGCACAGACAGTGGTGTTCTTGAGTGACCAGGCCTCCGACCAGGGCCCTGGACCTTGTTGCAGTCTGGGAAGGTAGGGACACAGTGGCAAGATCCTTCTTCTGTCAAGGGAAAATGATAAACCAGTTTCTGGTGAAGTCTCCTAACTTTAAAATGTTGGCAACTAAATTTATTTATTTATTTATTTACAAAGAGAGAGGAAGAATTTCATATGAAGGCACTCTCTTCCCCCCAACCAACAAAATAAACCAAAGCAAAATACTTTTGGGATGAATCCAATCTATGGATTGCCAAACTAATCTCTGGAGGTCCATAATTCTGAATCCAGAGGGTCGGAAGTAGAAGAAAATTCTTCTTAATTCAAGCCGTATTCCTAAATTCTGACTGCTTTTAACTGTTGTATATAGCCCGCTTATTGAAGCAAATAACAGGGTGCTTGGTATTATTTTATTACGTGCATGAGTTTGTGATTGATCTTCAGTGAAAAGGGGAATTATGAAGTAGGTGTTTGCAGAAACTTGACTCTCAGGTGAAATTTTTTTATACAGTGAAAGTCAATAGTCCAGGCTTTAGGCCACACTCCCTCTGGGGATGTTAAAGACTGATTTAGTTGGAACTATACCTAAAAATAGAGTTTAGTGATAAACTTTGTCATTATATTATTGCTTTAAATATCTGAATTCTAATACATTATCATCAAGGGTGAAAAGAATGTTATTTTAGAGAAAACTACAATTCAAGGGAAGCTTCAATATTTGTTTAGGGCGCTTGGGAATTATTTAAAGCCCAAGCAGAAAAAGTGTATCAAATGCAATTACCTGTCAATGGTCCATTTGGGGCTTATCCTTGACAATATTTTCACTGTAGGTTGTTTCAACTGTGCCATCCAGCTCTACAATCTAACCTTAATAAAAATAGTCCAGCTATTACATACATACACACACACATATACACACCTACACACACATTTTGTATATATATATATATTATATATTTCATAAAATAATTTCATTTGACATTGAATGGATAATACGTCATATCGTATGACCCTTGCTAATGTCAAAATGATTTTCTGGATTGTTCATCATTCTCTATTAGCATACGATTTGCAATAGACTCTGATACACTATGGAATGTGTTTATCTCCTTCATACTTCACTTCCAGAGAAAGTCAATTCAAAATGACACCCTTTAGAAAAAAATAGCAACTTTTATTAATATGCAACTTGTTTTATGTCATAGTTAATTTTCCTGCATTTTGTTATCATTCTGTTTTGTAAACTATATATACCTGACAAGTGGTAATTTTATTTTTTTTATAAATCACATTAAATTTTTGAGGGGGACATTAATCTTAAATGATTTCCTTTTTACAAAGGATATATCAACTCTAAATATGTCTTTTTAAAGTTCAGGATTTTATATTAATATATTGAGAATTAATTATATTGATGTGGGCCACAAATACATTAAATATATACTTGAACTGCATATACTTGAATAACATTATTATTGTTATCTTTGCCCTCAATTTAACGATTCTTCAGTTATTTCTCCATTTTCTCTGTAGTTTAAGAAAAGTGATTTTTGAAAGAACAAAAATTATAAACTTCCCTTGTATTCTCTTTGGGGAATAAAAAGATGATTTTTTTTTTAATCTAGAAGAGATCAAAGAAACAGGCAAGAAGAAGAGAGTGGCTGGCAGAGCTGAGGAAGGACGGGAGGAGGCAGATTTTTGGCAGAACTGAATGTGTTAATCTGCAGTGAAATTAGCGATTTAAAAAAGTATTTCTCAGCTGCACATCTAAAAAAAATTTATGGGTCTAATTTTCCTTTGGAAATTTAAAATGTTACAAACTCATAAGATATAATTATCCAAGTTTTTCCACCCTACACTCACCATGCCCACAGAAAGGAGTGGGGATTATGTATGGATGCAAATGGGATGACTATTGCAAAGGATTTAGAAACATTTCAATAAACATACTTGCAAATATTTTCGGTATTTTAAAAAAGTAGGACACATATGTTAAATTCAAGTGAGGAGGGCCTAAAAGGGAATCTCCAAGTGCACAGTTTGCTTCTATATTTGTGTGAACCATTTGGTTAAGTATTTTACAAAATATCTACACTTTATTTTCCAGTCCTTATGGAATTTTCAAAATACTGTATATCCTACAATAGACTTTTCAACATATGTGTAAGCTGTAGTGTGAAAATAATTGTGGAAATAATTCTAGATCTATATAATTCCACAACCTACTTGCCTTGAATTGGCGGAATGTGTTTTTCATGTAAGTATGTATCGAAAATGTTTAAGTGTTTCACACAAAACTCCTCCTTGAGATCTAAAAGCATCTCTGCAATTGACGAGGCTTTGCCAACCTAAGGAAATTAGCAAAGATAACATTTAATAACACCAACCAAGAAAGCTCTTACTTTTGTCAGGTTTCTTTGAAATGTTTAGAAGTTTGGGTGAAATATAGACGTGTGTAGTTAACACACTCATCCTCTAGCTTACAACATATTTGCTAGTAAGGACCTCTCTGGACACCTGGGCTTTCAAAAAATTAATTATTTAATGACCTTTCTAGAGAAATTGAAAGATCGCTAAGGAGGAATTCCATCCTCTGTTAGGAAAAATCTTTCCTCAGATTGTTGGGTCCTCCTATCCCTCTGTTCTTGAAAGTTGCTGGGAATAGTGTTAAATAGCCAAGGCTTTTCTTTAACCTTTTCTTTTCTAAATTTCCTCCTCCTCCAGCTTTTCTTTACTCACTTAAGATGTTACAAAAATTACCAAAGAAAAAACTAGCACTCAGCAGAACTATACACATGTGGATGCTAAATAAATACTTTTGATGATGATGAATGTTGGCAAGTCTCCATGGAAGAAAGACCTTACACAAAAGATGTTATAATTATTATGTTTAAATGATTATGCTATAATTATTATGTTAAAAATCTCCCCTGCTCTCAGAGCTGCTTGGCGGTGGCAGGGCTGTGACATCCCCATTAAACCTCATCTATTGCTAAGGCACTTGCCACCTTCACAAGCGATGTAAAGACGGTAGCTTGGCCAAGCCAGAGCAACCTGCCTGACTAAGGGCGGAGGGGTACATAGAAGCACTCTTTTTCTCTCCCATTTCTACTCACGTCTGGGGAGGCTTCTGGCCACCAAAGGATTACATTTCTTAATTCTGGTTCAATGTTTTGTCTTTTTCTAAGCCAGCTGCTATAGAAGATTCTGACAAGTTCATTCACATGAAGTTTAGATGAGGTTCAAAATGTTATCTACCTCTCTCCTGGAATTATATAACTTTTAGAGAAAAGATGATAAAAGCTAAGTAAATGAATCTGTAAGGATGAGATTTTTTTATTAGGAGGAGTTTCCCTGCAGAAAATCTTTGCATTTAGTTAGGGTCAGTTATCCACAAATTTCCAGCACCCAGAGATGCTAACACCTACATGCAAATATATTCTGCAGAGCCATGAATGAATGCCATTGTGATGAACCCTGGATGTTGTGTGGAGGTATCAAATCACTATATTGTACACCTGAAACTTGTATTACAGTGTATGTTACTAACTGGAATTTAAATAAGAACTTTAAAGGGTGCCTGAGTGGCTCAGTTGGTTAAGTGTCTGTCTTCAGCTTACTTAGCTCATGATCCCAGGCTCCTGGGATGGAGCCCCTCATCAGGCTCCCTGCTCAGTGCAGAGTCTGCTTCTCCCTGTCCCTCTGCTGCTCAGCCTGCTTGTGCTCTTTCTTTGTCAAAAAAAAAATAAATAAAAATCTTTAAAAAACTTTTAAATAAATAAAAACTTTTAAAACCCTGAAAAACAAGGAAAAAAAGATATTCTAGATAATAATTATTATTATTGTTGTTGTTGTTGTTGTTGTTATAATTAGCTTTTTGGGGCTGGTATACTATTTCCTAGATTGAGAATAACAGACACACTGGATGAAGAGTCCCAGACTCTTGTCAGTATGTTGATGATCTTTCACCAACCTCAGAGCATTCTCTAGAATCCTGGCGAAGGCTGCATTCAGCCAGGTTTTCAGCTATGGCTAAGGCAGCAAATGTTCAGAACAAATGGACCTCTCTTTGTTGACATCCAGTAAAGTTGTCAAGATGCATCTGGCTGACGATATTTGCCCTTTTCCAGGTTACATCAAAGTGCATTTTATCCCTGAGAATCAAAACCCACTAATAGCCTTAATTTTTATCGATGTTGATTGATAAAGTTTTAAAGAGTACACAGAATAGCCACCATTTTCAATGTCATGCCTGTACCGCCTGCATTTCTGACCTCAACCAGGGTACGGTAGTGGTGGCAACACAGGTTTAGAGGCATACCAGATAGACCCTGGTTCACGTGCAACCTGATACCTTCACTTGCTGAACCTAAAGAGCCCATCACACCTCCTGGTACATAGAAGGGTCTGGTTCATCACAATTGCCATTATCATTTATCACTCCTAATAGTCACACTCAAATTTATGAAATTCTTCACTTAAGATAGGAGAGAAGTGGGATCAAGGAATAGATGAGTTGAAGGCAGCACAACAAATCTGTTAAGAGGACTTTTCATGAGTATATTCAAGCAGGAAGGAATGGCACAAGAGCAAAAAGACAAGTTCACAAACCAAAGTTGGAGGATTTGGGATTAATTGAAATCCTCAAGTGGTGCATGGTAAGTGACTGCCTATTTAGAGCCAACAGATAGGTTTCCGTGAGGTTAAGGAAGCGAAAAATCCCATACGAAGCTACTGAGATGTTAAATTCTAATTAGAAGTGTTAATTAAAAAAAAAAATTCCAATTTCATCAGTGAGAGTGCTTTTGTTGTTCTGATTCTCTTTGCTACAGTGAATCCTAAGTATTCTGACTCACTTTGTTCCAATATTATTTACCACTTCTATAGGGTAGAGAAATGTTGACTATGGCCACAGGAGCATGGAGCATTAGAGTGCTCTCTCTCGGGCTGCCATGGTAAGAGGCCTATGGGTATTTTTATGGAAAATTCCTGTTTTCATGTCTTTATACTCAAGCATAGGAATTCATTGTGGCTCAAAGTTTAGCAAATCAAATGTGGGACTCTCAGGAAGAAAAAGTATCTATGTACTTCTTCACAAAATCTTTTTGCCATTATTTTCTGCTTCTTAAAAACCTACAAAAACAATTCAATGAATTTCCCAAATTTAGATGAGGTTATTTTGTATTGTGTATTAAGGTCAATATAAAGTAATAATATTTAACATGATACTTTGCAGACCATTAGTCCATAATGAGGATTAAACTTTTTGAATAAGCATGGAAATATTAGCTACATGCATTTATTTAAAAATTAAACATTAAATTAAATCTAATATTTAACAGATTTCTAAAAATAAGCAAGTGGACATTAATGTTTTTGTTTCAATACTAGTAATCAATGCTCCAAATCATTTAATGTAAACCTAAATGTTTTCTATCATGGTTTTTATTTATGCTTGATTAATTCCAATTTTATTGTAAATGTTAGAGAAGAAATTGTTATATATAATATTTAAAGGTGTTTCAAATACAATCTTGAGCATAGGACAGCCTATCAGTAAAACAAACCGTATAATTTGTTTTTACACTGAATGCTTATTTATTTAGCCACAGTAGTCATTTTAAACTATTGTAGTTAATATAAAACATTTTTAGAAAATATACATACATTTCTATTTAAATACACATTTTTTCCCCAAAGAGATGATGTCATCTCATATATATTTAGAGTGGTTCTTCCAATGCTAATAGAAAAACCGAGAATATATTTGAAAAGCCAAGATATATTAAATCCCCAAAACCCATCATTTCGAAGGTGCAGCTCTTTGAAATCATCTTGCTATATTAGAGTATCTAGAATAAGTGGATGATGTTTCATTTGTAAATTATTATAGAATACATGTAAACTAGCTCAAGAAAAAGGGGAACAAGGTGCCACTTGTTTAAGCTCTTCATTCTACCCTATAAGTATCTTCTCATCATTTTCTGAGGGAAAAAGACCTTTTTTCCATCATTATTTATGGGATATAAGACCCTCTCATTCTTTCATGCTGCCTCCTTTCTGTTCAGAGCCCCCAGTTACAATGGCCTCCTCTACCCTGTCGGCCTCATCTCACCCCAACCCAAGGACAAGGGCAATCACTTTCATTTCCAGATTTTATATCAAAATATAGCTGTCCTGGATCCCATTTTTCCAAGTTGCTTTTGTCTGTAACAGACCTAAAAAAGTCCTAGCTTAGGTCTTTAATATTGTAGAATTTTCAGGTCTCAAGATAGAACAGTGAGTCTCAGGACATAAATAGTTTTAGACCACTTCAACATACATCATATGCAGTAGGTTCCACATGACAGAAGATAAGACAAATACTTTCATCACGAATTTCTGTTTATTTTTATTAATGAGCAGTCATAATTTAAAAATATTTTGGAAGCATTTTATGACTCTAAAATTATTACACCATTTTCTTCAGGATTAAAACCATCATTATTTTAATAGCTCAAATCAGAAGGCCTCTAGGGGGAGAGATGGAACTACTTGTTTTGATAAGAATTCATGGATGCAGTAGGCTCCCTGACGACATGGGTGTTGGCAGGTGCTGGGGAGTGGAGGGTGAGGGGCAGGCTGATCTGCATGACACAGAAATACAACTGTGTTGGTCTTGCTTTCACAGAAAAAAAAAAAAAAAGAGGAAAGCAAAATTAAGAGGAGGAAGAAAGAAGACAGACAAAAGACTGAGGGAAAAAAGGTGGTAAGAATCTATGATTTGGTGTAGGAACAGTGGAATCTCCCTGAAGAGCCATGACCAGAAAACATGGCAATGGTGCTAATTGTTTTGTTCAAAATAACCTGTATACTTGAGATGTCACTTTTTCCCACCCAAGCCCCAATAGAACCTATTAGGCTAGTGGAGTTCTATCCATTTGAGAAATTGGTGGTACTTAGATGGGATGGGTTCTGTGTTTAAATTAATGTAGTACACAACAGGAAATTAGGCACCAAGGGATAATCAGGAATCAGATACTAAGAAGTCAGGGAATCCATGTTGATGTAAACCCCTTCCACATTTACAGAAATCTAGAGGAAATAAGTATTAACCATGGTACTTGGAAGTAGAACTCATCCAATGTTACTTTACTATGGAAAAATAAAAGACATCAGATCATATTCCTTATTGGACAAAACAGTCATCACACATCAAGTAATTCTGATGAAGATGACTTTACAAATAAATGTCACATATCTTGATTTCATCACAGTGTCTGACAAAGTATTTTGTATACACATGCATATATATGCAAAATAATTAAAGGCTGGCACCCTTAGCTGAATTTACAGTTGGTAGAATTGTTGTAGTAAGCATTGAACTGATACCATCTTAGAAGGGTTTCCCATCACATATATTGGCCAACTCACGTGTAGACTAACACTTCAATTTAGAGAATGCTATCAAGTCAAGAAAACTCTGAGAAGAACAACTAACCAGGAACTCACTATTGAGCATTTAAAAAATTTTTAAAAGATTTTATTTATTTATTTGAGAGAGAGAGAGAACAAGAAAGAGAGAGAGAGTGTGTGTGAGAGAGGGCTTGAGTGGACAGGGGGAGGGGCAGAAGGAGAGGGAGAAGCAGGATCCCCACTCAGCAAGGAGCCCCACATGTGGCTCTATCCCAGGATCTTGGGATCACGACCTGAGCTGAAGGCAGCGGTTTAACTGACTGAGCCATACAGGCATTTTTAATGGGCCACATATTAATTCAGTTTATTCTCATGAGAGTCTTCTTTTCTCTCTTTTTTAAAAGATTTATTTATTTATTTTAGAGAGAGAGCGCACAAGCATGAGGGGGGTACAGGAAGTGGGAGAGAATCTCAACCAGTCTCTGACTCTCTACTGAGCACAGAGCCTGATGAGGCTTGATCTCACCACCCTGAGATGGTGACCTGAGCCAAAACTGAGAGTTGGTCACTTAACTGAACGAGCCACCCAGGCGTCTCCACAAAAGACTTAAGTAGGTACTAATAATATCAATATTTTCAAATTAGGAAAGGAAAGTGCAGAGAAGTTAAATAACTTGTCCAAGCTCTCACAGCTAATAAGGGTAAGGTTGGGATTCAAATGTAAATTATGTTCATAGTCTGCCTCCTTAACCAGTAGAGGTCTATAAAACATATTTTATGAGGAATTATTGAGGAAACTAGAACTGTTTAATAGGAAAACAAAAGACATTGCAGAAAAGAGGAAAAGAGACTAGTAGTAAAACAAAGTAGCAAATACTTTCTGAGACACACTATGTATACATCACATGTGAAAATCATTCCATCTGGGAAAGGCACAGATACCAGTTCCCGGCTACTGATGTGAACTTCAAATTGCACATCTTTGAACTTGAAGCATCCTAAAAAAGCCTTCACTGACAGTAAATTGCCTCAACCCTGAAAAATAGAAAAGGGAGTTATAAATATTAGCTAGTATCACCCTCATGAAGTCGAGAAGAGTTCTCCTAACAGGAAAAAATACAATTAAATCTAGGTGATTGCATATATCAACGAAAACGTAAAAATTGGCATTTTCTAAATATGTTTTTGTTTGTGTGGTTTTTGTGGGCTTTTATTGTTTTATGTTTTGTTTTGTTTTTGCTGAAAATGTGTGAGGGGCCGCAGGGGTCCAAGCACTTCTGAGTCACTTGCAGTATCTCTGGGCATCCAGGACTGCGAGTAATGATAATCTTTTCTGTGTTGGCCAATGTGACAGTGGCCTAGTAGCCAGACAAAGATGCACATCCATATTTGAAGCTCTACGTGTCAACCCCACCCATTGCAAAAACACCAGGTAGGGAAAGTCAGTCTTGCTTCTAGCTTTCTCATTCTGAACTCCTATCTTCTTGGAAGGAGAGGGTGACTCAGTCTTTATTTTGGCTATTATACTTTTTGAACCCTCTCTCCTTCCCTCTTATGAAAACATGTTCTTATGAAAGAGTCTGATGTCTAATACAGATATCTGCAACTTAGCATTGTTGCAAGAAAATTCACTACCTTTCTCATTGCTCATTGACAACACCATGTTGAATCTTAAGT
This sequence comes from Nyctereutes procyonoides, assembly GCF_905146905.1. Taxonomy (NCBI): domain Eukaryota; kingdom Metazoa; phylum Chordata; class Mammalia; order Carnivora; family Canidae; genus Nyctereutes; species Nyctereutes procyonoides. The sequence continues at coordinate 40,391,951 of NW_026575049.1, read as the reverse complement.
AGTGGAAGAAATATTTTAAGCAGGAATTTCTAAGTCAAAATTAATATGTGTTTGTGTGTGAGGGAAGTCTGAGCTTAGGAACATAAAAATGATAGCTGAGTTTACTTTTGACTCATGATTTTGAATACATGCATATTTTCATTCTGTTATCATTTCAATACAAGGTTTAACCTTTAAAGTGGGCTTCTAGAAAATATGTATAGATTATAAAGCTATGTTTCTTCTAGCATCACAACCAAGGATTCACGTCACAATGGACACTACCATGAGGAACATTAGGGATAACTCAAATGTGGATGGAGCCATGAGAAATCATGTTGAACCACCATAAATTTTACCATCAGCAGCTAAACATGGCAATTGAACACATCCATTTATCAATGCTTCTCCCCACAAACCAGTGTGATTGATTACCGTACTGGAAGGAAATTTAAAAGACATAAATGAATAAGACCAAAGACAGCAATGGTTTGGACAAGTCCATGGTAGGAAAGCAAGTGGAGAAGGGAGCCATTGAGAATGTTGAAACTTGAATGCCTGAAGAGAATGTTACTAAGGAGAAAAAGTCAGTTTGTGCTGTAGAAACACAGAAATTCTGGTATCAGGAATTTCAGAAGGCATTCTGATACTTGGTTAAACATGTAATTAAAAAGAAGTTAGACAACAGATCTTCTTCACCCAGGATGGCAAGCAACAACCTGGGAGTGGAGGGTTCATTCTCTGGAGAAATTCAGTTGAAGAAGCTCTGGTCCTGGGCATCAATGGGAACAGGAAAGTGGGGAGGTAGGGCATAGGACTGAAAAATAAGGAGGTCAAGTGAATCTCATATGACAAATGGTTGGATCACTGCTCTTTTCCTACTCACATGTGACAAATGGATGGATCACTGCTCTTTTCCTACTCAGCTCCAGAAATACTGAGCGCCGGTTACCCTCTCCTCCAGGGAAGTGATTGGAGGACTCTCCCCTGCACAATCTGTTGGTCTCCAAAGAAAAGTCCCACAGAGAATGATGTTTATATGCTCTTCCACACCCCCTATCCATGCCCCGTAGGTGAAACTCATCAATACACCAGCTCATCACAGAGATAGTGTATCCAGTCATGATTTGTATGGTCATTTTTAAGCATAAATAATTAAGGGCACCTGGGTGGCTCAGGAGTTGAGCATCTGCCTTCGGCTCAGGTCATGATCTCGGAGTCCTGGGATTGAGTCCTGCATCAAGCTCCCCACAGGGAGCTGCTTCTCCCCCTGCCTATATCTCTGCCTCTCTGTGTCTCTCATGAATAAATAAATAAAGTCTTAAAAAATAAACATAACTAGTCAAGGATTATTGAGAAAGTCTTCAATGTGAAAGGCCAAAAACAAGGTAGGAAAATTTAGAATGAGGGAATAAATGTATATTGGGTTTAAAATATGCTCAGGTGATGAGAAAACACTTTAAACAACTACAGTATTCTGGGAGTAATCCGATTAAGGTATTATTCCACCCATGAAATATGCACAGGAGATCAGAGACAGAGTTTGGAGTAAATGTGATGAATTTTAAAAGGCAACAGAAGAGTTTGAAGAAGAAATCAATTAAACAGTCCAGAACATAGAACAAAAGATGAGGATGGAAAATAAAAGGAAAATGCTGACAGTTTTTTCAGAAAGAGACCAGAGAATCCCCAGGGAAAAGATTGGCAAGGAATGAAATCAGGGATACTTCACAGTACACATGCTTCTGAATTGAAAGTGCCTACTGAGTACCTGGCATCGTGAGGAAACCAATTTTCACTATGGCATACTCAAGAAAATTTAAGAAACTGTCAGATAAACTAAAAATAAGGAAAAATTTTCAAAGGAAAGCTGAATGTCATCTACAAAGAACAGAAACCTAAAGGCACTGAGTTCCTCAAAAGCAACATAGGAAGCCATAAAACAAACTAAAATATATTCAAAATTCTGAGGGAAAATGAATTTTATCCTATAATTGTACAACCAGCTTAAGTATGATTTCATTAGGAGGACAAGATAAGTCCTTTGAGATTTCAAAAATGTAAAAGAAAGAAAAAAAAAAGATCCACTGCAAATTCTTTTTTAACAAACAACTGGAGAGTACTTCTTCCACCAGAATAAATCAAGAAATAGAAAAAATAACAAACAAGCCAACAAACAAAGCACATAAGATTCATCCAACCCGAGAGAGAGGAGAAAGGATTTTCCAGGATATCTGCAAAGAGAAGTTCCAATAGTTGGCAGCATGCAAGGAAAGGGACCAGATACATCGGAGCAGGAGGATGGAAAACTTTACAGAAAGTCTTCCTAGTATTGAATAAGGAGATGGGGAGCATTACATGGTGTGTTAAATATAAATGAGAAGAGTTTCACAGAGTCATAGAATTTGTGAAAATTCATGATAAGTGCAGTGAACAGGCAAATGAAAAATCTAGGCATTGTTAATTATAGGAAAAGCAAAAAATTGTAAAAAAAAAAAAGAAAAGATGTGCAATAAGTGTTTATTATTTGGTTTAGCAAATACATATTCATCATAAAGCTAAATATCAATTTAAGCATAATTTTTATGGTAGCTATTTTGGGGGATAGGAGGAGGTAGTGTTATATAAAGTCTTCATTATCATTTCCCATGATTAAATGTTAAAAAGTTAGTAAAGAAATAGCAGTATAAAGATGTAAATACTATATAAATATAAGATACAGCTAAAGGACTTAAAAGAGATTACCGTGGAGAGGATATTAGGGAGGGTAGGAAAGCAGAAAACTGGTATTTTGTTCACATTTTTGGGGTACTGTTTTCCTTCTTAAACTACACTTGTATATTATTCTTTTGAAAACAACCTAAAAGAGCTACTTACTCCTCACATCCAAAGATAGGAATACTTGACCAGATCACATGGCCATGTTTCTGCTTCATTTATATAAATACAGCATTTATGAGCATTCATTTTCACCATTTCCTGGAGAAAGACATTCTGGTTTGGGTTTTTCTTAATCTACAGGGTTTGTTGAAATAAGTCATACTAACAAACATATCATGTACAGGGGTACCTGGGTGGCTCAGCGGGTTAAGCATCTGACTCTTGGTCTTAGTTCAGATCTCATGGGTCATGGGATCGAGCCCCCCGGGTGGGTGCCTCCCTCAACAGAGAGTCTACTTGAGGATCCTCTCTTCCTCTCCCTTCCCCCATTCATGCGCACTCTTTCTCTCTCTAAAATAAATAAATAAATTTCTAAAAAATATTATGTGCAATGGCAAAAACACTTTAAAAAACACACATGCGTGCAACACTTTCTATTGATACCCACGAGCACTTCCTGCCAGATTCACTGGTGAAGTCAAACATTGGAAGGCTGCGTCCATACTTTAGTTAAACTTCAAGGAGCAATTTATCAGCAGTGTGTTTCCTGGGATGCGCCCAGTGACTTATCGGTGTAACTATCCTGCTCAGGAATTTCCACTACTCAGTCACCTTTGTGTATCTTGGATTTACTCCAAGTTAACACCATGAGGTGGTTTTAAAGCCTTCCGCTGCGAAGCCTGCTGGGCTGATGTCTGCAGAAAATGATTCATAGGTCATTTACACTCTTTATGTATAGACTGAAAAACTTTCTTTTAAAGGTATTTCTTTATATTTATCCTTTTGGAAGTTCACATGCCAGTTTTCGGCCCACTGACACGGGCTTTTGAAATACTGCAGCTGGCATCTCAGTCACTGTGAACTCACCGACAGGATCATTTATAACACTTTCACATGAGGCCAGCACCCACACCACGCTTGGGAGAGACTCACTATTTTGTAAGAGAACAATAATGTCCTACATTTCTACTCTATTTCCCTCCAGTTTACTGTCCCTGAAATAGGTCCCTCTGTGGGCCAATTTGGCTGCTCAAGCCCCTGGTGATGTTTTGATTGATTATAAAGGAGTTCATGGATTTAAATCATTTTTATGTTTTGGGTGATCCTTTATTCTTTGTCTAGACTTCAACAGATCATTTTGTTATTATTACCGACCACTGCCACTCTTGTTTGCAATGGATGGAAATCCAACTCAAACCAGCTTGCCAAAGAAGGGACTGGACTCAAGAGAGACTGGAACCAGGCATCCTAATATCATCTGGCCCATTTTTTTTTCTTCCTGCATCATTTTTATTTTTCCTTTTGAGAAAATCATTTTAGATTTTCTGGTTCATACAGCAGAAGTGCCTCTTAGTTCATGTTGATCAAGTTTATAGGAGAAAATGTACTATCATTTTTTTGATTTGCGTTTTTATTATTAGTGGAGACAAGCATATTTTCTTACTTATCTTAAAAAAACCCACTTCATTTGTTTTATTTGAAAGAGAGCACACTAGAAAGAGAGAGCAAGCAGAAGTTGGGGGCAGAGGGAGGGGGAGAAGAAGCAGGCTCCCCACTGAATAGGGAGCCCGATGTGAGGTTCAATCCCAGGACCCTATGATCATGACCCAAGCAGAAGTTAGACACTTAACTGACTGAGCCCACCAGGTGCCCCTTACTTAACTTTTTAAAATTGTTTTGAATTTTATCTTTTTATTTATCAATTTTTAAAAATTTGTTATTTGTAAATTTCCCCTTTACTTACTTGGTCTATTTTGAGGGGCAGGTGGTAAGGAATATTCATAATTTTAATTTCTTTTAAGAGATTTTATATTTTTAGAATATCAACCCATTTTTTGTAATACAAATTCCCAGTTTATATGTATCTTTAGCTTTTTATGTGGTAGGTACTGTGAATCAAATTTGCAAAATTTCTATTTTTTCCCCGTTATCAACTTTTTTGTCATGTCCAGGAAGTTTTCAGTCATTGCATAAATATTCCGTATAATGTATTCTAGTATTTCTATGGGATTTAAAACCATTTCAATCTTAGATGTGTCTAGAATTTACTTTGTAAGATATGAGGTAAATAATGATCTTTACTTTGAGTTCTTTTGCTATTTGTTTTAATAATTTTACTACCCACTCCAGTCTTTAAAAAGGCAACTCTATCATATTCTCTCTCCCTCACACACACAGGGTTTAGTCTGGGCTGCCACATCAATAACCTGTGGCATAAAGTAAGTATTACTCATGGTTTTATGATTTAGAGATTCAGGAAGGGCTCAACTTATTGGTTTGTCTCTACTTCATTTGGCATTAGCTTCGGTGGCCGCTATTGGAGGACCCAGCTGTAAGATGTCTTCTTCCCTCACTTGTCTGGTGTCTCCTGTTTCTTGGCCTCATTTCCTCTCATGACAAATAGCATCTCATCCTCCAAAGTTTCTCCATGTGGCTTAGACATTGCACCACATAACAGCCCCAGAATATTTTTTAGGCTTCCACAAGGCAGGAAACAAAGCTTGCCAGGCCAGTCAGTGGCTAAGCCCAGAAATGACACAGCTTGACTTTTGCCATATTTTATCGGTCAGTGCAATCACAGAACCAGACTCATGGATATGGACAAATAAGATTACATTGCATTCTGGGGAAGAGGCAATGCCCATTATAAAAATGTACATGCAGCAGCAGATTTTTGTGGCAGCTACCTATGGAAAATACATTTGAGTACACTTGCAAAGATAATCTGTACACAAATACAAAACATTAATTCTTATTATTCAGGAAGATGATATGTCATTCGTCTTATTTGATGTTAAGTATTCAGTTAAAATAATAATTATTGCATGTCTACAATGTGACAGGGTTTATATTAAGGCATTGAGGTTGAAATAGTAAACCTTTCAGAACAGGACCTTCCTGAAGTTTATAGATTTCCATGTTCCTCAGTAAACTTTTATTCCAATACTGTTGTACGATATTCTTATATTTATTCAGCTTTATTCCTATAAAAGCAAAAGCATCCTTATAAAAGAAAATATATTCTTGATTCTGTTCATTGTCTCTGTCTTCCTCATTAAATTTCTCTAAGAAACAATTTGTTTATATATATGACTCTTTCTTTTGCGATCATTTTATCACTCAAAATTCCAGCAGAAAAGAGAAGTCATGCTCAAAACGTTTAGGGAGCACAGTTTGATGGAATGATGCTATAAAACTGTGAGCAGGGTTAAAGGAAGCAGAAAAAATATGGTGAAGGACTCAGGGACGAGGGGCAGCAAGAGACCATTACCACCACTTACTTAGCCTTGAGAGATAAGAGGATAAAAAGTGCAGAGAACGCTTGGAACCATGAACAAAGGACTGCCTTTCAAAAGTGTAACTATAGCTACAGCTATGCCTAGAAGCACAACAGAGAGAGTAGGGTGTATCCCGGCCTCTTTTACTTTGGGCATCCAGTCTCTTGCTAGCACCTCCTGTTAGTAATCCCAGCCAGGAACTAGAGGGCAGAGAAAGCCAGGTGATGTAGTCCATGGAATCAGTTACAAGCACAGATATGATCAGAGAATCGCCATGAGGAGACCTTGGGGGAGGCAGTAAATAGAGAAATACCAGCCCAGTACCCAGATCAAATTCATATTTGTTTCAAAGGTGTTGAATCCAGTGATCCCACTTCTGGGTCTGTATCCAAGGACATCGAAATCAGGATCTTGAAGAGATACCTGCACTCCCATGTTCATCGCAGCATTAATCTCAATAGGCAAGGTATGGAAACAACCTAAATCAAAAGTTGAATGGATAAAGGAAATGTGATATATATACAAAAACTTGGAACTGCTGTCATTTGCTACAACATGGATGGGCCTGGAGAACATTGTGCTAAGTGGAGTATGGCATACATAAGACAAATACTAAAAGAGCCCACTTTTATGTGAAATCTAAAATAGCTAAACTCATAGAAGTGGCAAGCAGAATGGTGGTGGAGGGGGAGAGGGGAGAGGGGACCTGAGGGAGGTGTTGGTTGAAGACTACCACGCTTTAGTTATGCAAGATGATACAGTTCTCGACATGACTTATCCAGTATCTTAACATGACTGTAGTTACCATATTATATTGTTTACTTAAATATTTGCTCGGATTATAGGCAGGCCTTATGGTAAGTGCTCTCACAAATAAATAAATAAGGGGGTGGGAGAAAACTTTTGGAGGTTGTACATATGTTTATGACTTTGTTGTGCTGATGGTTTCGATGGGTATATACTTATCTCCAAATTTATCAGATTGTATACATTAATCATGTACTTTTCATATGTAAAGGCTTGATCAAGTGGTTTTACAAACATTCAGACACATACTGATCAGACACTACAAAAATGAAATTAAGAACATTAAAAAAACTAAAAAATTTAAGTAAGTGGATGAATGAAGGTATTATGATCCATTTTTCTTACTTTCTTTGTAGATGGATGAAATAATAATTTTGCCTCTTCCATCTTTGGTAGTGAAAATTTAAATAAAGTGAAATAGTCATGTTAATGATAAATGAGCGTGCATTTTAGTTTGGGGGTTTCCATCCATTTCATGAATTGAGGTATTTTCTTTCCATTTCACAGATGAGGTACTACAGTTCAGAGAAGTTAAGTAACTCATCAGGATTATACTAGTTAGTGAAAGTTGAAGTAGGAACTTAGTCCAAATCTGATTCCAGGGTCCTCATTCTTTTTTTTTTTTAAGATTTTATTTATTTATTCACGAGAGACACAAAGAGAGAGATAAAGAGACAGTCAGAGACACAGGCAGAGGGAGAAGCAGGCTCCACGCAGGGAGCCCGACATGGGACTCGATCCCGGATCTCCAGGATCAGGCCCTGGGCAAAGGTAACCGCACTAAACCGCGGAGCCTCCTGGGCTGCTCCAGAGTCCTTATTCTTTTAACCATAATGCTTTAGGGCCTCTTTTTTTTTTTTAACATTTTATTTATTTATTCATGAGAGACACAGAGAGAGAGAGAGAGGCAGAGACACAGGCAGAGGGAGAAGCAGGCCCCATGCAGGGAGCCCGAAGTGGGACTGGATCCCGGGTCTCAGGACCACACCCTGGGCCGAAGGCAGGAACTAAACCGCTGAGCCACCCAGGGATCCCCTTTAGGGCCTCTTTTAATTTTATTTATTTATTTATTTATTTATTTATTTATTTATTTATTTATTTATTTATTTATTTATTTATAGTGATTAACTCCTAAGTAATTGTAGTGAGAATGAGAGAAGGCAGCTTGTTTGATTATGTGTCGGATGGTAGAGAATTGAGCATTTCACAGTGCGCCATGACGTGAGCTCTTTGACAAAGGTATGTTTGAACATATTTAGAAAGAACAGTCTTGTTGCCATATATATTGCAAAATTTTTTTTGACTAAAGCAAAGTTCTCGGTGAAGGTCAACGTTCAGGGAGTCTAGAAGCCTCAATATGCATGTGATTCTCTCTTACTCTTACTAAGTGTACTTCCAGTACCTGTTTTGTCCACCATATGCTAGGCATAGAATCTTATGTCACAAATTATAGCAACAGAATATCTATCATCTACATCATATTTTGAATTTGGGAAATTATTTAACCCCTCCTGAGCTCAGTTTGCTTGGGTGGGAAATAAAGTCAGTTTAAGGGCCATTCTAGTTTAATATTTCTTTATTCTTCTGGGAGGCTGTAGATGTGAAGGAGAGTCCAGTGAATTCATTCTCGGATACCTCTCAACTAAGGCTCTGATAGCTAGACACATTCTAGGCACCTGTCCTATGCCATGTTCTTGATAGTACATAGTCTGAGAATTTCAGTTTGTTTACCCAGAAAATTAGAGATTTTATCATATCCTCCCCTTTCATTTTTTTTAAAGATTTTATTTATTTATTCATGATAGAGAGAGAGACAGACAGAGACACAGGCAGAGGGAGAAGGAGACTCCATACAGGGAGCCTGACTTGGGAGTCAATCCTGGGTCTCCAGGATCACAACCTGGGCCGAAAGCAGGCACTCAAGCTGCTGAGCCACCCGGGCTATCCCATATCCTCCTTTCAAATACATGCATATGTACATCTCTCTTCTATAAATAAAATTTGCATGTATATGTATCTGTGATTCTAATATCAGTGCAATAACCAAACCTTCAGTTTTTAAGGGTTGGCATTATAGCCACTTTATGGGAACTGTATTTATTTACAGAAAGGATTCCTAGGGGTGCCTCGGTGGCTCAGTAGGTTAAGCACATTGAATTCTTGATCTCAGTTCGGGTCTTGATCCCAGGGTCTTAATTTCAAGCTCCACTTTGAGTTCCATGCTGAGTGTGGAGCCTACTTAAAAAATAAATAATAAAAAAAAATTAGAAGGACTCTGGGATGCATTAAACTCCTAAATACACAAAGTAATGATGTTTCAGTGTGTGAATAGTTACTATAAGGATTCTGGAAGGTGCCTTTTCCCTTATTTTATATTTATGAAGATATTTGTTAACAAAGACTTATTTAATTCCTATAACTATCCATCGGGACAACCTGCTCTCTGATCTGATGGTGCAATGTGTATTCATCTTTGAATTGTATGTATCCCGTGTTTGTGTTTGGAGAGGGTGAGATTCTCACAAGTCAAAAGAGCAGTGTATTTAATTTCATGTATTTTAATTTTAAATCTTTAATGCTAGAAGAACCAATCCATCTTTTTTTTTTCCTCTTCTATTTCCCTGGAATTAGATAATTATGTGTATATTCAATTTATTCATTAATTCACACAGCCTCTACACCTTCAGTGAAAAATGGAGAAGGGTAAAAGGCACTCTTGTGATAATCCGAATCTTTTTATTTTTTTTCTGGACAATCTACATCTTTTAAACAAAGTGTTACCTACATGGCTAGGATGTGTTTTGTCTTTCACTTTCTTTTTAAATTCAGATTATGAGCTGATTCATTTTATATAGATTTAACCTTGTTTGTGACTCTTGCTACATATAAAATTGAAAGTGATGTGAAACCTGGAAACAATTAAAGTTCATCTCGTAAGTGATAGAAAACATCACTGAGGCTTCAATTGCTTCTCTCCCACTGTTAGGGAAATAGAGTTGAAGATGTGCTTTTCTACCTCTGATTGGTGTGAGTAACTGAAAGTGAAGGATTATTTAGCATACAGAACCTTAATGGAGCAGTTCAGGATTTATTATGTAAAACGCTCCCTTAAAATAGTATACTTTAAAATGGTTTTGCTTTAATGGGTGGGGAAAAAAATCTCTCTAGGCTTTAAAAGTATTTTGCTTGAATATACGCAGTCTTCTTGTCTCAGTCATAGGTGGCTTTTAAATTTTCCTTTAAAAAGGTGCAACTTAAAATATTGCATAATAGGATTTTCTTTGTTCCAGCTGTGATATCAGGGAAGAAAAAGGAAGAAATATTTGATATGGCTTAAGCCCTTTTCTAAGGCAACATTACTGCATTTGCCTAATATTCAAAAGGTCCCATTCTTTTTTTTTTTTTTTTTTTTTTTTTTTTTAGATTATGTTGTCCCTTTTCCCCTCTCTCAGGAAGTGGCGTTAGTCCTAGGAAGGTTCATAAATTAGATGTGGCTGCTTCTAAAACATAGGCTGCATTTCTGCATGTGATTATGATGAAAATACCAGGCATTCTAAAGTGATGATAATGTTAACTAGTTTAACTAGTTTAACAGACCTAGAAGAGAGGGACTTTGATTAAACCTCTTTTACATATGATCAAACTGACCCTGGGGAGGTTAAATGACTTGCCCCTCAGATAAAACAACTACTACCTGATAAAATGTCGCTTGAATCCAGGCCACATGGCTCCAGCAGCTCGGGCACTGTGCAAGATGAGCCTTGTCATCAAATGCAATTTTTATTCTATTATTTTATGCTATTGTTTCTTTTCTCTTTCACTGGACAGATAGATACATTTCTTATAGAAGATCAAATTGCTTTTCTTTCTATATTTATTTGTTTACTTCACAGTTTAATGCCAAGTAATAGTTTTCATTGTTTAAGGAGACATGAGTTTTGGGCTTGGACAACTTGCTAAATCAGGGATCATTGCTTCTCCCTGTGATCAGGCTGGTCTGGGTCTTCTCAGAGCTGTCTTTTCCACCACATCAGCTGCCTGTTTCACCTGTTGTTCTTCTAAATCACTTTCCTTCTGAATTCTTACTTTGCCTCTCTGGTGTCTCTGTAGTTAACTTTTGCTTAAGTGTTTCCTTGAGGCCATTAATTCCTGTCAAGTCCCTAGAAGGAAATGTGATATTTTAGGGTTATTTTCACCAGAATAAACATCAGGGAAGTTTATAGGTTCTGAGACTAAGAAGTAGGTCTGATTGTGGATCTCAAAAGAAATATATGCTGAAGTTGACTTTTGCCAGAGTGTGAGCTCAATATGAGCTTAATGAATTTTTGAATTGAAATACCAACCCTTCAAAAAAAAACCATATTTAATCACAAGGTTAAATTTAATGTAATGTTCAGTTGTAGAACATATAGGAAGAGAAAGAGAATACAGATGGTCCTCTTTTTGAGTAAACATAAGAAGGCCTCATATGTTAATGGGGATTCTGTAGAGTGAGAAGGATCAGAGAGTGGAATGATACAGAGGAAGAGTAGCTGGTGAACATTGAATCAATCTGTTGTTACAGCGTCGAATATAGACCTGGCTTACTCTGCAAGCCAGTCCTGGATAATGTCCAAATTTTGGCTCTGAAGCCTCTGCTGTTTTTAGACTGTATCAAAAACCTCAAGTTGGAGGTACAGAGAAGAGATATCAGAAGTGGGAAGAGGTAGCGAATCCTTGCAATAAGCTTATGAGTTACACAACACACTAAACCAGGAAAATCTATCAGGGATTATAACATAACAGACATTCTAATGCACCAGGAATCATGACAGAACAAGGGTCTGGTCAGCAGCCATGAATGCAGAAGACAAAGATATCAATGGGCAGATATTTTCCTTAAAAGGGCTAAGACTGGGGAGACAATAGGGAGCCAGGGCATTTATGGGATGATTAAAGCAGTAAGTCAGCAAATGGGGGGGGGGGCACAATCCTGGTAGGCCCCAGCAGTCTGGCTGTCAGAAGCCCAACATATCACATGGACATGGGAAGTTACATGGCAGCGGCCCCAAGACATCCCTTGGAAGGCATAGTAAGAAGGGGAGCAAGTGAGTAAGGATGTGAAGCTTGGGAATCAAGTCTAGGTTCCAACACTTGTAGGTGTGTGCCCTTGGGCAGGTCACTTGATTTCTTTTCTGTAAAATGGCAATGTAAGAGACTATGTCAGAAGTTTTTCTGAGAAATACCTAAGTGTTGCATACTATTATGCTTAGAATAGTGCCTGGAATATCAATATATAAGCAAATATGTCATTTATATTCAACCTGTGGCAACAAAATATATATTTCTTACAATTCTGGAAGTTGGAAAGTCCAAGATTAAGGTGCCAGCATGGTGTTCTGGTGAAAGCCTTCTTCCTGTTTCATGATTGGCACCTCCTTTCTAGCAAAAGGGCCTACCCATCTCTTTGGCATCTCTTTTATAAAGTACTAATCCTATTCATGTGGGCTCCACCTCCATGACCTAAGCACCTTCCAAAGATCCTACCTCCTAATACCATGAATGAATTTTTTAAAGATTTATTTATTTATTTGAGGGAGAGGGAGAGAGAGAGAGCATGAGACATATTGGTGGGGGAAGGGAGGGACAGAGAGAGAGGGAGAGAGAAACTTAAACAGACTCTTTGCTGAGCACGGTGCCCCATGCAAGGCTCAATCTCATGACCCTGAGATCATGACCTGAATCAAAACCAAAAGTCAGATACTCAACAAACTGTGGCACCCAGGTGCCTCTCAACATATGAATTTCAAGGGGACACACACACTCAGGCTATATAGCAATATAGCTAATATTATTGTAAACATTAAATTTTGTGAAAGTTGGAATAAGTTGAGTTTGACTGTAAGGACTAGAGGTAGATGATTAGAATGAGAAATCAGCATTCTCTGGACAAATACAAGAGGAAATGCAAGGGAAAAAATATTGAGATGTTAAAAGAGAGGTGATCTAGCAAGGGGGAGAGAAGGCAGAGGACCCCACGTGATGATTAAAACCTATGAGTTTCACAGAAGTCACTTTGGGAATAGGGATGCTATATAAGACTTTTAGGTTATTGGAGCTATTCAGTGTAATTCCATATACTCCCCCAAATACTTAGCAAAGCCTGATAATCATACAAAGGCTTTTTAGGTGAGTATGTGTGTGTGTGTGTGTGTGTGTGTGTTGTATGTGTATATGAACCAAAGAAAAAGGCTGAGTCCACATCTGGGTTGATGGGATAAAATGGGAACCATGCACTTTAAGGAATAAGAAAAGAAATAACTAATTCATCCTGGGCAGGAGCTCAGAGACAACAAAGACTTTGAAATTATAAAATTCCAGGAAATGGACAGAAATTTTGGGAAAGGCATTATCTAGATTTGAAAGAGCAAACAAGGAGAGCTGAGATAATATCTGGGCCATGATTAACTTAACAAATATTTTTTAAGACCACCCTCTATACCAGACAGTTTCTCAATCTTTGTAATAATAATGATAATGATAATATACATATATGGATTTTGAATTGTTTATCATTTATGAGGGAGACGAGCAAATAGACATTAAGAATACAATATAGTATGAATATGAAAGATAATTTTACTCTGCCCAAAGAAGGAAAATTGATCTCCTAAACCAGATAATGAAATGCTGGCTTTTTACCTGAAATACAGAAATGAGTCACTCAGATGCCTGTAAGAGAGCAAAAGGATATCCAAGGACTTAAAAATTGTGACATAGTTGCCCTCCTAAGAATGGCAAAAGATGAAAAGATGGTAGGAAGGATGCAAAAGAAAAATAGCAGCAAATGTTGTATTGTAGAGAATCTATTGTAACATAGTATGGAATTTAAGTCAAAAATTTTGATGGGGGAAGGCCCAGGTAGATGCTGACCTAGACAATCTAATAAAATAACCTGTTATTTCAGGATCATGGGAGGAAATTCCAAGGAATGATGTTTAAAAGAAAATGGATTCAGATTCTGTAGCTTTATTCTACTTGAGAACTTGCAGATTCCTATCTGTACCCCACACCTTCCAAATAATATTTTCTGAGAGTTGGACCTGGGTTTCTGCACCATTGGCAAATATGACAATTGTTCTTCATGCATGATAAAGTTTGAGGATAATGGTTTCAGGACTGTTCAGTAAGCAACCCCATTATCTTCACTGCCTGGATTGTCTGGAGGGAAGGAGCCATAAGAGTGGCCACGTTGAGATATGAACCCAAAGTGACCTGGTCAGGTTTCTCCATTTGAAGGGTCATTGCTATGTTAAAACAACACAAGCCTGGAAGCAATGAGGCGGAGTAGCTGATAAAAATTGTACATTATAAGGGTTTAAATGAGGGTATTTCATGTGTTTGCTGAAATATTCAGGCCTTTTCATAAATCATTAGTCCATATTACATCTTTTTGAAAATGGAAAATAAAAATTTATTTTATATTATTGAAAAAAAATTCCCAAAGTCATCCTCTTATTTATTAATTGTATATTAATTTATTTATGACTGTCAATCATTGTTTCAAAAGTTTATAAAGTAAAACTTAGGAGAGATTTTTCATGTTTTCTAAGGTCTAAAACCCTAGAAAATAATATCCAGCTATTAATATTAATATTATTATTATATGTCTGTCACAGTGACCACCACTTAGTGAATTCCTAAAATTTTATCCTTAGAAATAGGCTAAATACTTTAATGATTTACAGTAGTCTTATCTCATGTTATTCCCATTTACTGATAAGACAAGATATTCTTCTCAAGTAAGATATGAATGTTAGTTTAACATGCTGCCATAATCCATATCATAAATAGCAGCTAAAGAATTATCATTTATTTACAAAGTCAACATTTAAGGAATGAGTGGATGTTTCTGACAATTTTGTATTCTTTGTGGGAAAATATCTTCCAATAAAATTTAAGATATTTAAAAGCCTGTATTTTTAAAACTTGGATGAAGAATTAAAAAAAAAATTGGAGGCAGAGAGTATAAATTGATGGGATAAACTGACAACAGAATGTGGTACTGTTCTCAGCAAATCCAGTGATCCTGGGAGACTATCATCTGAATGATGGCATAGTTTGAATGTGTGGGGTCATGAGACAAAGCCTAAGATCCTTCATGATTAGAGGTCAAAGAGAAAACACCTCTCTCCTCATAGAGTTGAAACAAAAGGGTGATATCTTTAGGATGAATTTGGAATGAAGGGGAAAACAGACTACATGTATATGGAATCTTGATATATATATATTGAGGGAGTAGAATTTCTTATTTGGACAAAGGATGGGTTTCCAGTAAATTGAGATGAACAATTGGCTATCCATATTAAAAATAAAAATAAAATAAAAATAAATCCCTACCTCACACTATACACAAAATTAAAGATAGGACAAAACAAATGTGAAAAGCTAATTTTTACACACTTTACAATATATAGAAAAATAACTTGATAGTGACATAGGGAAGGATGTTTTTCAATAGAACACAATAAGCAAAACTGATATAAGTACAAGATTGAATAATTCAACCACATTAAAAGTAAAAAGTCTTTTTTAGTATCAAAATATGCAGAAAGTAATAAAGCAAGCAAATGCTGAGATTATATTTGCAACACATATAATGTATGGATGTTTAAAAGTTTAATAATTTGAATCTATTTTTAAAAAACTACAAATCAACAAGAAAATTTTTCTGCATCTAAAAGATGGTTCAAGAATACCAATTTCAAATAAGAAACATCTGTAGCCAATATACATATTTAAAAAGCCTAGTCTTATTAGTAATCCAGTTGATGCATTTTAAAAACAGATTGAGATAACATTTTACACCAATGATATTGGCAAAATTGCAAATTGGACAGTGGTAGATGTTGGAAAGAATGTGGAGAAACATAATTTTCTTTTTTGAGAGAGAGAGAGATATTGAGAGAGAGAATGAGAGGACGGGTCAGAAGAAGAGAGGGAATCTTAAGCAGGTTCCAGGCTCAGGGCAGGGTTCCATCTCACTACCCTGAGATCATGACCTAAGACAAAATCAAGAGTTGGACACTTAACTCACTGAGCCACCCAGACACCCCAAGAAACAGAAACTTTTATATGCAGCTGGAGGGAAAGCCCCTTGGTTCAACCACTTTGGAAAAGGTTGTTTCCTAGTGAATTTGAACACACACATACCCTATGACCCAGCAGCTCCACTCCTGGGTATGCACACATTACAGATGCTATCTATTTAAGGACCCCTGGTCCTCTAGGACAATATTAAGCATCTTGTTGTCATTTTAACTTCACTCATTGTGATTGCTCATCTTAAGTTATAGTTTCTAGTTCTTAGAGAAATGTGATTTATAATATTCAATTTTATTTTTATGCCACTGTATTATTTTAATGACTTTTCCAGAATTGTTTTGGTTAAGCAAAGCATAAAAAGAAACCCTGACTTTTAATCGTATTCATTTTGGTTTAATCACATGTCATGTTATGCACTTGTAAAAATTATTTCAATTATTAATATGGACCTATTCTAAAAGAAGTTTTCTTTCCTTTCCTCTTTCTCTACTTAGAGGAATTTTTAACAAAGTAATTACTGGAAATTAATTATTTTTTCCTTATTTTTTATTACTATGATGAGGCTTTCACATTTTTTACAGCGATGTTAAAAAATGCCATTGTAACCAAATTATCATGTACAAATGCTGATGAAAACTATCAGTTATTCTTCAATATTTAAGAATGTAAATTGATCGTTAAACGCAGTTCTAAAGAAGACTGCTAGCAGAATAAAAATATGATGCTGATGTACTTTCACTCAACAACCAGCATTAGTTCTCATTTCATAATATTTACCTTAGAGATCTAAGTCACAATATTTTCTTGAGTGAGATTTCATTGTTAAACACACCGTAATGAGAAGTGTTGACATTTTATTGAAAACCACTCTATATTGCTAATCTGCTATGAATATTGCCATGGCAGTGGGGAAAATCTGTCAAAATGTGTTGGACTATATTCCGTCTTGATGAAAAAGAATAATTTCTCACAGTAAGCCTCTTATTTAATTATAATTCCACAATAAAAATGGGTTGTCTTTCACCCCTTGCTTTCTCCTACTTGACTCTTATTCGTTCTTTGAATCTCAGCTAGAATGTTCATTCCTTCCCCCAGAGAAGCCTCCTTTTTGTCCAGTCAATGTTAGTTGCTGTGTGATTTCTTGGTTACCTGTCCTCTTTCTGCACATTTCTCACAATTGTTTGCCCCTTTCCCCAGCATCTATACTTTTGGATAAGTGGGGCCAAGTTTGTTTATTTACTAATATGTCTACATATGTTTAACTTGCAATGCCACTTGTGTGCAATTGAATTAACCACTCCAAAAAAAAAAAAAAGAATTAACCACTCCTGGTTTACATTCCTTTATGACTACTGGACAGTTGAAGATGATAAAGTGTGACATTTCATAGCACTGAAATCCATTAGCTAACTTTTTTTTTTAATGAGAGACAGAGAGAGAGAGAGAGAGACAGACAGACAGAGACACAGGCAGAGGGAGAAGCAGGCTCCATGCAGGGAGCCTGACATGGGGCTCGATCCCGGGTCTCCAGGATCAGGCCCTGGGCTGAAGGCAGCGCTAAACCGCTGAGCCACCTGGGCTGCCCCATTGGCTAACTTTTACGTTGATTCTACACGGACTTTAAGAAATTGAAAAGTTGAAGTGAATTATTAATTTGGGAAGCACAGGTACATTCCATCAGATCTGCAAATAGTTTTCATATGTAACATAGTAAACATATTCATTGATCTATGCATCTTACTGGGTAAAACAGGAAAAATCTCTGTCCTAAGATTTTGCAGTTGAGGAAGGAATAAATATCTACAAACACAAATAACATCACTTTGCTAAGTGAGATGTCTAATTTGTTTAAAGACATGCAAAGTACTCTAGGAGTTCAAAGATGGTGCTGTTGCTTTCTGTTCAAGCCGTCATGCATTCCATGAAGGAGTCTCTGCAATGTGCTTTGAAGAACTATAGAATAGTCAAGAAGAAGCAAGACTGCACTGAAAGTAGAGGAAGCAGCATTGCCAAAGCCAGTGGATACCAGTTGAAGTATGGATTAGCAGGTGAGTTGGAATGGCCAGAAGTGAAGATATCAAGCAGATGAGGACCCTGATGGGTGAGGCGGTTCATTTCATCTGGAGAAATGGTACCTTAGAGAAGAATGTCAGCAGCTTAAGGAGAAGGAAGAGGAGGGGTTTCATATTTCACACCCATAGCACACCCACCATTTCTACTGATACACTACTCTTTGGGACATGCCTCCCCAGACGCCCTACTGATTACAGCATGTTGTGTTTCCCAACTCTGTGTTGGTGCAAAAACAAAAGGAGGGAGCAGTAGTTGAGTAGCACTGGCTAACGCAGTCAATATAACCAAATTTCAGTATATATTTTGTCCATTAAATAAACAATTATTGAGCTCTCTATAAGTGCCAGGAGAAAGTTATAAATATTAAAAATCAAAACAGAAATAAAAACTGCCACCAGAAAACAACTGAAGAAGTTCACAGATTCATAGAAAAGAAACTTTTGTGACCTTGATGGTGATGCATATAAGTACTTTATCTAACATGATGACTGCATTGGTACAGTAACTACTAGAAGTCCACAAAATTGAATTATGATATTTAAATACATTTTAATTCTCCTTTTTGAGTTAGTCCCTAAAAACCTCTTTACAATACAAGTTTTCATTTTATAAAACCTGGGGGAAATAACCTTTAGTTCAGAATTGGCAGTTGCTTAAAATCCCCCCAAGATACAAATGTAGTGATCCAAAGGGGCATCTGTACCCCAATATTTATACGGCAGCAATGTCCACAGTAGCCAAACTATGGAAAGAGCCCAGATGTCCATCGACAGATGAATGTGGTGTATATATGCAGTGGACTACTACTCAGCCATCAAAAAAATGAAATCTTGCCATTTGCAACTACATGGATGAAACACTCTTGTATTATGCTAAGCAAAATAAGTCAATCAGAGAAAGAAAATTTTTCATATGCTCTCACTCATATGTGGAGTTTAAGACACAAAACAGTAGATCATAGAGGAAGAGAGGAAAAATTAAAGAAGTTGAAATCAGAGAGAGAAACAAACCATAAGAGATTCTTAATCATAGGAAACAAACTAAGCGTTGCTGGAGGGAGTAGAGGGGAGGTGAAGTTACCAGGTGATGAGCATCGAGGAGTGCACATGATGTAATGAGCACTAGGTAGTATATTCATCTGATGAATCACTGAACTCTATCTCTGAAACTAAAAATACATTATGATAATTAATTGAATTTAAATAAAAACTTCCATAACTATTACAAAATATACACTTAGTACCTAGAATGGTATCATATCTATAGTAAATACTCAAAAATTATTAGCTGTTATTAAGATGTCTGTGCGACTTTTGGCAAATTACTTCTGAAAGCTTCTATGTACTCATCTATAACAATATGATAATGTAATATTGTAATTAAAAAATCCAGATGATATTTAAAAAAAAAACTTAAAAAACCGAAAACCTTCCTTACCCTAAAGTTCGTAAGGATATTCTAGATTTTCTTCAAAAGTTGTAAAGTTTTTCTTTTCACATTTAAACCTTTAATCCATCTGTAACTGATTTTTGTGTTTGGTGTGAATTAAGGAAATACACATCAATTTTGGAAGTAGTATGTTCCATTTAACCTTGCTGTAATTCCATATTGAATCATTAGATACAGTTTGAGGAGAATAGGTATCTTTTTAATATAAAATTTTGACTCTTCTAGTATTTGTCCATTTTCCCATCAACAGTGATAGGTTAGTTCCAGCTTTTTCCTTTGACAAAGAATACCTCTGTGAACATACTCAGCCATGTCTTTCAGTACATGTTACATGTGCACGAGAATTTGTCCAGAGTATGCATCTTGAGTGAAATCATTGCATCTTAGGAAAGGTGAACTCAGCACGAAGCTTATAAAACTAGTTTTATACTCAAAAAAACCCAAGAAGAATTGGCAATTGCTTAAAATAAATGCAGGGTGGGGGAATGGATGAAAGAGATAAAGGGGATTAAGAGTACACTAATGGTTATAAGCAATGAGTAATGTATAGAATTGTTGAATCATTATATTGTATACCTCAAACTAATCTAACATGGTGTGTTAACTATACTTCAATAATAAAATAAATGCAAAAAAGCCTAATTCTTTTAAAGCCCAAATTAAAATATATTGATTTTTTTCTTTTTCTTCTTTTTAAGATTACTTAATTATTTTTTTGAGAGACAGAGAGAGAGAGAAAGAAAGAGAGAGAATGAGCAGATGAGGGACAGAGGGAGAGGGAGAAACAGACTCCTAGCTGAGCAGGCAGCCAGATGCAGGGCTCAATCCCAGCACTCTGGGATCACAACCTGAGCCAAAGGCAAATGCTTAAGCAACTGAACCACCCAAACCCCTTTCTTTTTCTTTTTCAAGAAAGCAGTTGACACACAATGTTAGATTAGTTTTAGGTGTATCACATAGTGAGTCAAGTTCTCTCTTCTTTTTTTTTTTTTTTATTTTACTTATGATAGTCACAGAGAGAGAGAGAGAAGCAGAGACACAGGCAGAGGGAGAAGCAGGCCCCATGCACCGGGAGCCCGATGCGGGATTCGATCCCAGGTCTCCAGGATCGCGCCCTGGGCCAAAGGCAGGCGCCAAACCACTGTGCCACCCAGGGATCCCAAGTTCTGTCTTCTTAAAGCTCTGCTCACCATGAGTGTAGCTCCCATCTGCCACCATACAATACTATTATAATATCAAACACTGTAGTCCCTATGCTGTTCCTCTTACTCCTGTGACCTATCCATTCCATAACTGGAAGCCCATATCTCCCACTCACCTTCACCCATTTGTCCTTCACTCATCCATTCCTCTCCCTCCCCTCTGGCCACCATTAGTTCGTTCTTTGTATTTATACATCTGATTCCATTTTTCATTTATTCGTGTGTTTGTTTTTTAGATTCTACATATGAGTGAAATTATGTGGTATATGTCATTGTTAGTCTGACTTATTTCACTTAGCATTATTCCCTGTAGGTACATCTGTGTTGTCACAAATGGCATGATCTCATTCTTTCTTATAGTTGCATAATATTTCAGTACGTATGTGTGTACATGTATGCATATTACATATATACACACATGACTATATATATGCTACATCCTCTCTGTTTATGGACACTTAGGTTGTTTCCATATCTTGGCTGCAATAAACATAGGAGTGCATATATCTTTTTAAATTACTGTTTTTGTTTGCTTTGGGTAAATGTCCAGTAGTGGAATTATTGAATCACATGGTATTTCTATTTTTAGAGGAAACTCCATACACCCTTTTCCACAGTAGTTTCACCACTTTACATTCTCTCCAAAAGTGCATGAGGGCTTTTCTCTACATCTTCACCAACACCTATTGTTTCTTGTTTTTTTTTTTTTTATTACAGCCATTCTGACAGATGTGAAATGATATCTCATTGCAGTCTCGATTTGCATTTCCTCAATGAATAGTGATGTTGAGCATCTTTAAATGTGTTTGTTAGTCTCTGTATGTTTTCTTTGGAAGTTACTTGGATCTATTCAGGTCCTCTGCCCATTTTTTAACTGGATTGTTTGTTTTTTTGGTGCTGAGTTGTAGAAGTTCTTTATATATTTTTGATATTAACCCCATACCATTTATAAATATCTTCTTGGGATCCCTGGGTGGCGCAGCGGTTTGGCGCCTGCCTTTGGCCCAGGGCGCGATCCTGGAGACCCGGGATCGAATCCCACGTCGGGCTCCCGGTGCATGGAGCCTGCTTCTCCCTCTGCCTGTGTCTCTGCCTCTCTCTCTCTCTGTGACTATCATAAATAAATAAAAATTAAAAAAAATAAATATCTTCTTGCTTTCAATATATTGCCTTTTGTTTTGTTGATGATTTTCTTTGTTCTGCAAAAGCTTTTAATTTTGATGCAGCCATGAGATTTATTTCAATTTTAGGGCTTCGTCTTTGAGGGAAATTTGGTAATCTTGAATTAGAGAGGAAGGCAAACCATGAGAAACTCCTACCTCTGAGAAAGAAAGGGTTGCAGAAGGGGAAGAGGGTGGGAAGGTAGGGTGACTGAGTGACGGGCACTAAGGAGGCCACTTGATGGGATGAGCACTGGGTGTTATACTATATGTTGACAAATTGATTTAAATAAAATGCTTTTTTTTAAATTTGGTAATTTTGATATTGACCTTACTTCACTGACATAATTGAAAGAAATTTTTACATTTAATTCCATTTACTTGAACATTTTTCTATTCATTCATTCATCAAACATTACTGAGTGTCTATCATGTACACAATGTATCATCTGTCATTCTAAACTTGGTGAAATAAGCATACTATGGGGTATATTTAAGAATACTCTATCATTAATTTTGAACATGAGGCAAAATTTCAGTTTTCTTAAATTGTTTATTTGAATAATTCAAGGAAAAAATTCTCAAGCTATTCTAATTATTAATATGTATTGCATAAATTATATAAAACTACATGAGATAATTATTTTGTCCCACGTCCCTTCACAAATAAGATTTCGTTCCTTCCATAGGAGTAGTTATAAAAATACCAAGTGTGTTGAGTGTGTTCTAGTTACATTTCAAGTTTAGGATCATTTAATACTCAAGTCCTCTCTGAAGTAGATTCTATTATTAGTAATATTTTACAAATAAAGAAAGTACAGTTGCAAACATTCAGTTCATTTGTCTAATACAACTCAGGTCATCTGTGGTTAAGGTGTACAGAAAGCCCAACCATTCTGAACCAGAGGCGGCACCTCAGACTGCTGTTCTAGTGCTCTAAAATATTTACAGTAAACTCCTTGTTTACAATCTTTCTCTGTGAAAGAGGTAGTTATTGAATTCATCATATGTGGCCAGCTTGGTGCTAAACCTGTCACAAAAATTCCGTACAGTCCTTCAAACAAGTTTTGCCAAGTGTAGTGCTTAGCTAAATTCTGATCTCTCTGGCACTGCTTGTTTAGATTCCTCAGACAAAAGGTCAATTCCTAAGATATCTACTTTTCAATTCTTTGTGTCTCTGTTTATTAGCTCCTTGGGTTGAATGAAGTAAAAATCTACAAATATTATGAATTTTTTCTGGTTTTAGCTTGTGTTGTTGTTGTTTTAATGAACACATAGCCTTATAATTTTTTGTTTATCTTGAAATGGCCGTAATACAACTTCTGAACTAGGTCTCATCAATTTTTCTGACGGAAGGTTATTTTCCTTGGAGAGGGACAAAAAAACATAGTTAGAAATAAGGTCAAATAGACTGTGCTCTTAGAGACATGACATCTTCCATGTTGTTTGCCTTCCTAACAAAATACTACTCAAAATGCAAGTGTCTGTAACCTCAGAGATTAATACATTTTTTTTTCTTTGATTGTTTGTTGTGGTTGCTTTTATTCAAGTAATGAAAACAGAACAAAGCAGGCTGTGTTCAAACAGCAGTGATTCCATAGTCTTTACAGATATTGTCCGAATCTAATTGGATTTTAATGAAATGATATTTCCTTTGTGATAAGTACATAAAAATTATGTTTTTAATTAACATCACAAGGTATAAGCTATAGATATCAAGTTTCAACAGAAGTAGTAATTCTTTAATGTTTTCTTCATTTAAAAAGAAAAGACAGAAGTAGTAACAACTTGGGAGAAAAAAAATGAATAAATTAACTGGACAGTGATTAGCCTGGGCCTTTTCATCCTAGGGGTTGTGCCAGATTGACAATGTCTATTTCTTTTACATTTAAAACCTTATTAGTTTGTTTTGTTTTGAAATACTTTTCCAAAGGATTGTTTTTCCTTTTAATCTTTGTCACTCAACTTTAACAGTGTTTGTACAGGACTGCAAATAAACTAAGTTCAGTGTACATTGTGATAGTAATTTTAAGCAATGTTCAATGTATGTACTGAACCCTAAAACTCATCAAGCAAAATGAATTTTTTAACACAGAATAGTAGGCTTGTGAAATGCACCCGATTTTTCATATAAAAATGTTATCTACCTGAGAAGAAGAATAGTTGATTTTCAGGGGAAAAAAATGTGAGGAGGGAAGGCTGTTCTAGAAGACTTAGGAGTAAATAGGAAAAAGGATTTCTCAGCTGTATAATTTCAAAAGTGGCATGAAAAAAACCCTGGAAAGAGAAAACAAAGAACAAATTGTAGCAAATCAAGTTCAATCAGTCCTGTTCACATTTCTAGTAAGGATAGATTGTCCTGCTTCTATTAGTTATTAATTATATTTTCATTACCTGCTGGTGACCTGTATTAGTGATCCATACAATGATCTATGCTTTTAGTCACCTACTAATTAACAAAATGATCACACTGCTTTATTTAATGATTGATTATGGATTTCTTTTTCTTTTCAGTTTTTACCTCTGTTCATTGCATTTAAGTATACTCTATGGATAAATTTTTTAAAAATTCTCTGATATAGTTAATCATTAGTGCTTACTGGAACATAATAGTTTTCATAGGGAAGGACATATCAAACTAAAAGTTTCCTCATCGAAGTAAAATGAAGAGTGTGCCTCCTACTCTACAGCCCCAAGCAGATGGTATTCTGATAACCTCCTTCCTGGTTTAACAATTCTTCCCACTCAGTGTCGAAACCATTTTAAGAAAACTAAGTGAGCATGTGGAATCAGAACATATCATGAGCCTCCATAAGGCTGAAAGGCTCAAATTTTCAATTAAAGAAGATTTCCAAATTTCTAAATCCATTGAGAATATCTGTACTTTCATTCACTTTCTGTAGAACTGAAATAGGCACAATCACATTTAAAAGATTCTTAAATGTGAAAGAAAAATAAACAGAGACTCAATTCACATTCAAATAATGCAAATCACCCAAGTTCAAAGAGTTCTATTAGTGAGCGTCTCAAACAAGTATTTAATTCCAAAGATATAGATTTTTGCTGGACTTTTTCCCTTAACTTTCTTAGCTAAATATTTGATATTTTATAAACATTTCCATGTGCTAGAAGTTATTGTTTGCTTGTATTGTGGTGATGTGTTTTTTTTAATCAAAGTATAATCTGCATGAGTAAAATATATAAATTTTAAAGGTACATATTGATGAGTTTTAAAATATTTTGAAACTGTGTAACCACTTACCAAACTGAAATATAGAATATTTCCTGCAACACTTGAGGTTCCCTAATGTCTTATCTCAATCAGTAACCCCCAGAGTGACCAGTATTCCTACACTATCATCATGGATTTGCCTTACATGGAGCTACAATGAAATAATATAAATATTTTGTGTCTGACTTTTTTCACTCAGCATGTCTCTGAGATTTATGTATTCATAATCTACTAACTATATAGAATAATCTACTAACTATATAGAATTCCATTCTGTGAACATACCACCATTAATTTATCCATTCTATGTTCATGAGCATTTAAATTGTTCCAAGTTTTTGTTTGTGTTTGTTTGTTTGTTTGTTTTTTACTATGGATAAAATTGCTTTGAACATTCTTGTACAAGTCTACTGGTAGACAGAAACACTTTTATGGGAGTTGAAATGTTGATTGAGGAGTCACTGAGAATCTCCAAGGGCCAGAAAGTGGAGAGAAGGAAGACGGGCAGGAGGATGAGGAAGAAGGGAACAGAAAAGACGGGAACAGCAACATGATGAGCTAAAGGCATGGTCAGTGTGGTGTTTCCTTAGGGAAATTACAGGTAAGCACTCCACATTGTGGGCTAAGCCCAGAGTTCATCCTTAGATGCTAAAGCAAAAGACAAACTGCCTCATTAGGTTAACATCAGGGAGTGTGCTACAGTGGAGACTTACAAGCCTACGTTACTGGCAAATGGAAATCCTCTCTGGAAAGTGAAAAAAAAAAAAAAAAAAAGAGCTTCCAGTGAAAAAATTCTCACAACAATACCAATCCTCCAGGAAAATAGATGACCTGAAGTAAGAATCGGGAAAAATAGAAATGACAAAAATGGACTCCTGGAGAATTCAGATATTGAAATCATCAGGTATGGAAGATAAAAAATAACTATATACTAACTGTCTAAAATATGCAGCCAGATGAGTGCACTATATTATATAGTCTTTTACTGTAAAAAACCACAACATTTATTTATTTATTTATTTATTTATTTATTTATTTATTTATTTATTTAGAGAGTGAGTGGGGCAGTGGGGGAACCTGAGGGGCAGAGGGAAAGGTGAATCTCAAGAAGACTCCTTGCTGAGCACAGAGCCCAACAAGGGGCTCTATCTCATGACCCTGAGAGTGTGACATGAGCCAAAACCAAGAGTTGAACACTCAACTGACTGACCCACCCAGATGCCCCCAAAATACAGCATTTAAAAAGAAATTTACATACAGTATATGCTAACACATTGCTGGCAGAATGCAAAAAGGCACAGCCACTTTAGAATGCAGCTCAACAGGGTCTTGGAGCTAAATGTACACCTAACCTCTGACCCTGCCATATCATTTCTTACTCTTTACCCCTTAGAATGAAAACTTATGTTCACACAAGACCCTCTATACAAAGGTGCATAACAGATTCATTAAAAAAAAACAACACCCTAATCTGGAAACAACAAGGTATCAGAAAACTGGTACATGAATTAAAAGATGGAGGTACATCCATCCAATGGAATACTACTTAGAAATATAAAAGAAACGATGATTGATAATTCAACATGGATGAATCTCAAAGCATTACACTCAGTGAAAGAATATTTTATGGATGAGTCCATAAAATAACTCTGCATGGAAATCTAGAAAAGGCAAAGTTATAGGGACATAAAACATATCAGTATTGCCAGGGCCTGGGGTTTGGGAGAGAGTATTTCTTATTAGACTTTCATAGACAACTTCTTGGCAGACGAAGAAGGAGAGACCATGTAACTATTCTATATTTTGATTGTGGTTACATGACTGTATATTCTTGTCAAAACTCACAAAACCAAACACCTGAAAGGAGAATATTTGATTGTTTCTAAATTATGCCTCAATAAATCTGACATTAAAAGGCAAATACAGGCAAATATTCCTTCTGAGTTACGAATTTAAGGTTATCTCAGGATTCAAGTTTGTAATAATGATTTTAAATGCATAATACAGATTTTGAGATTAATAGATTAAGACAGGAGAAGTATAATATTCATAATAGATACAACCAAACCATTTGAGGACAGTCAACATGAATTTATGGTGTAAACACATTTCAAAGAAGTAAGAAAAGGAAACTTCCAATCAGATAAAACTATCTTATTTTTAAAAAATAAAATCATATGCCAACATGACTGTAAACGGGTAACATGTAAAGCATCCTCTTTAAAAGTCTCTTTAAGAGAATAAGAAACAGATAACTCCTTCTATTTAACATTGAAATGTGGGTCCTGGACAGTGGAGTGAGAAATGAAAAGAAATAAAATACAAGGACTGAAAAGAATAGAAAAAGAAGTCATTATTCAGAGACATATGGTCATCTACAAAGATAAATGCAAATAATATATAAACAGATTATTATAATTAATAAAAGAGCTCATGAGCCGAGTAGAAATTCTGTAAAAAAAAAAAAGGCATTGCATTGCTCTATGTTTCATTTTAGGAAGATAAATGATGTTTGCAACTTATTTCTTTAGGAATATTAAAATAAGTCCATCACTTCAGGATTGAAGACCAGAGATAATCAGAAAATATATTCAATTAATTGAGAGATTCATCTATTTATGAATGTCATTCAAATCTAAATATCTGTAAGCAGACTTTTATGAATAATTCTTAGAAAAATGGCAGCGAAAAGAAGCCTCGACACAAATCAGTTTCCCTGTGAAACAGGCAGTCTGTGAAGTGAGGGGTTATCTGTCATCAGCATGGCTAGCCAGGCACGTGTGCAGAGGTTAGAATAAGAAGGGCTTCAGGATGCCGAGTCAGTATGGCCAGTGCTTTCACAAATTAAATTAAATAGCAGCACTTCACTTTAATACTCACTGAAAAGTAAAATTTATAGAAGCCTCAGTTTTATATGATTGTTTTTTCCAACAAAATCTTCATTGATTAGGGATATTAATTTCTTTCTTGAAAGCATGTCAGTAAGCTAGAGAAGAAGCATTTCCTGTGCATCGTGTTTTCCAAGCGATAGCAAGTTATTAAAAAGTGAAAAAGTAGCTTAAAGCCCTGAAACATTGTAAGTAAACTTATTATTCAAAGTGTCTCTAATCCTAGATGCTTACACATAATTAGAACCACGTAGTGCGGTACCCCACCTGTATTGTTAAAGCCAGCAATGACTAGCAAAAAATAGCTTGGCTTAATCAGATGACATGATGTAGAGAGGGCAAGCACTGTAGTCAAGAAATAGACTTTCAAATTAAAACACTTCTTTGGAAAACAGATGACTAGGCAAAGGAACATACTGGAAAAATACTGCTGGCATCTTAGAGACCTAAGAGACAATGTCATCACCCATAACATACCAGGAAGCAGGCAGAAAAGTTAAAAGGATGTCTTCACTAACAGAATGAAAGCATGTAATTGTAGACATCTAACAGTCGTTTGTTACATGCATTGGAGAAGTGTGTAACACCAGGAATACATTTATTCTGGGAAATCCTTTGGCTTCATGAGAAGTGTAATTTGAATTTGAACGAGCTGCTCTTGAGAATTTTGGAATCAGTTTAATTGCTTATTTAGAATCATCACTCATAGCTGATGATTTTGAAAGAGGCCCTGAAACTCCTCAGCGTGGCAGCCACGGTTTTCCACAACCACATTCAACTTGGACCTGTTTGTTCTGCCTCTTACCAACCCCCCAGCCCCGCCCCGCCTCGCGTTAGCTCTTACTCTGCAATTGTTGTATTGCCTTTTCTCCTTAGTGCTTTGCCCAGAGCTAGACTATATATATACTGCTCCAATTCCAACCAGGTTTCCCTTTCAAGGACTTGGTAAAGGTTTAGTCCTGGTTCTTGATAACCTTTTGCTGACTTTTAATGCTCTGCCTACATGCAAAAATATATTTATTACATAATAGACATCACCCACTGTTCCAGACACTGGACAGGCAATGATATTCAAGAGTTAGAATTCCTATTTTGGGGGCATCCCCTCTAGTGGAGGCAACAGTATACACATAACAAGTGAACAACTACAATATGTCAGTGGAGAAGAGTATGGAAACAAATAAAGCAGGGGAGTGAGGGTAGCAGGGAGGGTTGATTTTTTTCTAGTGGTGGTCAGGGACATCTCATTGGCTGAGATGAGATTTGAGTGAGTAGTGTCCTGAAGGAACTGAAGGAGTACACACGGAGGATGTGGGTGGAAGAACATTCTGGGCATAGGATGAGCACAGAGGTGAGAGGTTGGCCACATGACTACAATAGGGTGAGGAAAGGGCAGTATGGTAACAGAAGAAAGGTACTGAGCTGTGGCAAGCTCTGCCATGTGGGATCTTCCAAGCTTTTTTAAGGACTTGGTTTTCAGATGGGAAGGGAGGCCCTTTGTAAAGTTGTTGCAAATGCAACATGTTGCAAACATGACTTGATAAATGTGTTTAATAGCTCATGAATTCAATCCAAATTAATAATATGATACGGTGTTCAACTATTAAATTATCTAGGGTATTTTTTGTTGGTGAGGCCTTATGTTTGAAGAGTGGAGAGTGAAAAAATAATGTATACACTTAGGGTAGGAATACACATAGATACAACTATTCTAAAGAAGAAATTCGTGAATGAAACAAAATTATCTTTTCAACAAAGTTCATAAGCATTTTTCTAGAATATTATCTGCTCTGAATTTATTCTAGGGATAAAATGTAGACTAGGATTTAAGGGTAGGTCAAGATATTTACTCTTGATTATTTAAAGGGGAATTGAAACCCTGAAAAATTAGGTGCCCTGTAATCAGTTAAATAATTACCACTTAATGATTGAATTAAATAAACGTCCTGTAGACTTCTTGTAGATAAAGATGTTTCAGGGATGCTTGGGTGGCTCAGTCGGTTAAGTGTCCAACTCGTGATTTTGGCTCAAGTCATAATCTCAGGGTCCTGGAATCCAGTCCTGCATCGGGCGCCATGCTAGGTGTGAAGTCTGCTTGGGGTTCTCCCTGTCCCTCTCCTTCTGCCCCTCCCTATTGCATGCTCTCTCTCTCTCTCTCTCTCTCTCTCTGTCTCCAAAATCAATCAATCTATCTTTTAAAAAAAGATATTTCCATAAATTGGAAGAGTGCCCACTATATGATAGTGAGAAAAAAATATCTAACTGCAAATGTCAATAGATTCTAATTAGGTACATATAAAAAAATACTGTCTATAGAAAAATAAAATTCAACACCAATAAGAAGTATTACATCATCTCACCCCTCCCCAAGATGGGATAATTTGATCTCCAAATATAGCTACCCAGTCTAGAAACTTTGCAGCAAAGTATTGTTATATGACCAACTTCTGGCCAATGATCAGTGAAGGGATGCGATATTTGATCAGTGTTTTAAAAGGAATCAACCTATTCTCTCCCTCTCTTTCCCTCTCCTCCAATTCACTGGAATTAAAACATTATGGCAATAGCCAGTGTAGCCTACTTGGAAACAAGGCAGAAACTCCACGTTAGTGAGAGCAAAGCAAAAGTGATAGAAAATTCTCTGGTGACTGGGAACTACCATAGCAGCTTTAAAGTATCTACCCAGGATTTTATGTAAGAAAAAAACAAACTTCCAACCTATTTATATTAATCTTATGTTGAGTCTCTCTTTTAAAAGAATTGACCCCATATTCTAACAAATGGATTTATCTTCTTGATACTTCTGTACATTTTCTATGTTTCCACAATAAATGTGAATTATGTCATAAATCTAAAACTAAATGTGTGAAGTGAGCACAATATTAGGATGCATGTATAGAACCACAGAATCAAAAATGAGAGAAGATCTTCCTGGCCTTATGTTAAAAAAATAACCAGGTAGAAACTAAAGGAACAATAACAAAATAGTGCAACACATCATAATTGGATATCCTGTGAAATGTTATTGAAGGAATTGAGGTATTTTTATCTGAAAACATAAAAGAAAAAGAAAGACATGATTGTTGCTCTTAAATTTTGAAAAGTTGTTAAATGAAAATCACCTAGTCAAGTTTTCATTGTACCCAATGCCCCAAGTTAAGAAAAATAGTAAGGTGCTATGATGCAGAAGGCAACACAAACAAGGAAGACCATTAGTACCACTTCACTTCTCAGAAAAGAAGTGTCTTATCCCCCAAAGAAAGTGAGAGTTGTGTCACAGGAAATGATCACCAAGAAATTGTTTGCCTCATCCCATGGATTCTGTACTTAGTAGACTATGTAATAAATAGGCTGTGAATCCCAGGATATTTCTGGGCATTTCAGCTCTTAGATTCTCTGACTACATTAATGGAAACCATATTGTGTACTATGTATGGAAGTGTAACCTAGCAGGCTTCCTTATTGATTTGAGTATAGAGCAAGTAGCTTATTTGTTCAATTTCATTGGTTGTAGAGTTGACTTTTAAAATAACTATGCCATCAAATAATCCATTTCATAGAATTGATTAAGAAAATATAGATGAGGTACCTGGGTGGTTCAGTCAGTAAAGCATCTGCCTTCAGCTCAGGTCATGATCTCAGGCTGCTGAGATCGAGCCCCACGTCAGGCTCCCTGCTCAGCGGGGAGTCGGCTTCTCCCTCCCTCTGCCTTTGCCCCTCCCTCTGCTCATATACTCTCTCTCTCTCTCTCAAATAAATAAATGAAATCTAAAAAAGAAAAAAGAAAATATAGAGACACTATATTGCCCTGGACAATGTAGATATTCTAAACTGAAGTCTATACTGTGTATGGAACATCTCACTCTTTCTCTGCATTCTATAATAACTTACTTAATAAAGAGCTGCTGAGAACACTGGCAGTGTGGTCACAGAGCCTCCAAAAGCAAACTTCAGAAGAATCCTGTGTCTTATATCTCAGAGAGTCCCCATGAGAGCAGGGCTTTATCCACGTTAGTGCTATTTGACACCTTCCTCCCCAATCCTGGGATGCATTTGACTATAAAGGGCATCTTACCTTGTGGAGACCTTGCTCAGTCCTTCTAGAGCTATCCAGGTGACATGACCTCATGACTGGTCTTTGGACTTCACTCTCGTCCCTCACACCTTAGTACTTTTACAGAATTATCCAGCTTGCACTGGAATTGGTATGAACACAGAACAATTACCAAACATATTGCAATGGCCAACTATAGTTATTCTAAAACCGGGGAGAAAAAAAAGATAATGACTGAGCAGCTGGGTGAAGTATCTTCAGCTTCTCTGTTGGAAGAACCATAAAAGAAGGAGGGTGGAGAGTAAGTAGTCCCTTGAGAGACTCAACAGAGGCAAGAGCAAACAAGCTTGGTGAACCCTGCCCTAGACATGTACCCAAGTCCCGCATTTTTATGGGCATGCACACTGAGGCAGTGGCTTTGCTACTACAGTCACCAGCTGTCTCGGGAGGCTCTTTGGGGGAGAATTGCTCATCACCCCAACTGGGCTACACACTACAGAGGAAACTGCCCTCTGCTAGTGTGAGAAGTGCTGAGACAAGACTTTGCTGCCAGGCAGGTGCTGGCTGAATGCAATTTCCTTGTGGAGTGTCTAAGCCATAATTGGATACTTGCAAAAGCTTCTGCTGGTGATGGTGTCCATGTTGCTATTGCTGGGAATCATGAGAAGTGAGGAGCAATCTCAACGGGAGCACACAGAACACTCCACAATCCTAGGAGCTCACCACCGTGTCACCAGCTATAACACGGTCCTTTTCTCCTCCTGCTGAGTAGAAGCTGATAGGAAGTGATTAGAAAGCCTGAAACTATAATGGAACACCAGAGGTCACCAAGGGGAGAGGAAACCAAGGTCTAAATGAGACAAAAGAGGGAAGAAAATAAACTTATTTTGGAAAGCTTTGTTAGGAGTAGGTTCTTAGCTTTTTCTTTTTTAAGATTTTGTTTATTTATTCATGAGAGACACAGAGAGAGAAGCAGAGACACAGGCAGAGGGAGAAGCAGGCTCCCCACAAGGAGCCCAATGCGGGACTCGATCCCAGGATCCCAGGATCACAACCTGAGTGGAAGGCAGATGCTCAACTGCTAAGCCACCCAGGCATCCCAGGTTCTTAGTTTAAATGGACTTTTTGTTTAAGAAGCTCATCCGAATCTTGTCATTTGTGACAATGTGGATGGATCTAGAAGATATAACACTAAGTGAATGCAGTAAGAGAGAGACAAACACTCTATGATTTCACTTAATAGGCAGAATCGGAAAAAACAGAACAAATGATCAACAAAGAAGCTGCAAGCAGAATCAGGGAACAACCTGATGGTGGCCAGAAGGAAGAGGGCTGAGCGGATGGACGAAGTGGGAGAAGGAGAGTGTGAGATAAAGCTTCCAGTTATGGAATGAATAAGTCACCCGATTAAAAGGTACAGCATAGGGGATACAGTCAATGGTGGTGTGATAGTGCTGTGCCGTGCTTGAGGGTAATGAACTGCACGTGTGGTAAGGATAATCGAATGAATAGAGATGTTGTACACCTGAAACTAAGGTGACATTGTGCATCAGTGCTATCCACACACACACACAAAGAAGCTCATCCCAAGACCAAAGCTTGCTGTAGTCTAGACAGGTGTATCCGGTGTAGAGTGAGAAGAGGTGCAAGGCCTTCAGAGGCTCTGACTGCAGAGTCCAGCTAAGAGCCCCTGACCAAAGGCCTCAGCGGAAGGGCAGGGAGGATGGAGCATGGCTCCTTTGTTGGGCCAGGGGACAATGTGAGCTCTGCATGCAGTTTTCTCTGGCAAGCCTGCCTGGATTGCACAATGGAGCACAATGGGGGGATTCTGCTCATCACCTGAAGAAACTCCCGGGCCTCAGGAGCCAGTTGGCTGATTTACAGGCCTCCCTATTAAGACATAATATTCAGAGAGAGAGAGAGAGAGAGAGAGAGAGAGAGAATGCAAGGTGAGGAATGTCATAACAGAAGTACAATGACATTTCCACAGAATATGAGAAGCTAGTAATCCAAACCATTTTTCCTCTATTTTGGGGTGTTTTAATAAACCATAAATGAGAAAAATAAAATCTTTCCTACAAGTGCACAGGAAAATGAAACCTCCATAGTTTGGTTTGCCTCACACCCAAGGAACTTGGCTGCCCTCACCTCCGGTTGGGTGGCACGGAGGTCCCAAGTTATAGCATATGAGAGTCTGCACATGCAGATTTATTTAGTGTTATTTGTCATTCAAATACCCAATTTCTTGAGATGACATGTAGAAACTATAGTGCTGTGTGTCCCTCACTGAGTGTGTGTCAGTGGTCCCAGAATTCAGCCTGTGGTGGCGGAGGAGAGTCCTATGAAGGAAGTCATGGAAGGGCGCCTAACATTTACATTTAAGCTTTGAGAAAGCATAGGTTTGGGCTTTCCCATTATTACTGTGATTTTTGGCGACCTATAGGAGGAATCAGATGCTTGAATCATATTTTATTACAGTGACTTTATTCAACAAGGACAGTTCCAAGCAAAACTATCAGCGTTATTGGCCAAACCAGGGGCTTCGTAGTCTAGTGGCGCCACATGTCAATTAGCTACAACCAATGCCACTTTGCATCCCCCACTGTGCAGGGCAGTGGGTGCGAGTATTTGCCAATGGCACATACCTGGACTCCTTGTTTCTTCTCTTTTGTAGAAGCCAAAAGACACTGTGAGTCAGAGGGAGATGGTGCTCAGCTTTCCATGCGGTGCCAGATTTCTCCAATGAATCCAAACTGCCTTCCATTATGACTCCAAGGGTGCCATAGAGTATGAATCACATATTAACAGATTGGCCAGAATACTGCAGAGAATAAGTTTGATTTGGGTTGAAAGGCAAGAGCTCCGTACCATGCCAGATTCATCCACTTACAGAGAGCTTAAGGACTGTGCGTATCATACCATTGCCACGAGGTGCCAGAGTTTGAGCCTCAATACCATGAACTTGGATGAATCTGTGACAGATGCTTGTCATTCACAGCTGTCTGTGCCTTCACAACCACTAATAAATAATGGTCAAGGAATGCATCTCCAGAGTGGCAAAGAATTATGTGCTCTGCACTCTCCAATGACATCCTTTAAGGGGGACTGTTTGCCTTTGAATCATGCAAACTCTCAGAGGAAGAATCATTCTGCACAAAAGCGTATAAAGAGTAACTAGAAATGGGGAATAATCAATTGGAATCAGAGTGGCTGCTCTGGATTCCGGCTTCAGGGCAAACTCCAAAGCTAAAAATACATTTTTTACACTATACCCCACATTCTTCAGATCCATAATTTACAGCCCCTTTCTATACTATATTAATTAATGTCTTTATCTATTACAGTCACAAAATGGGTGTATGTGTGTGTGTGTATTTCTTTTTGGTCTCAGAGTATGTTTCGCTATTCCCTTGTTATATTAGACTCCTAGGGCTGCCATAAAAAATTACTGCAAAATGGATATCTTACAAAACACAGAAATTTATTCTCTCGGAGTTCTGAAGGCTGAATGTCTAAAATCATGGTGTTAGGAGGGCCATGCTCCCTCTGAAGACTCTAGGGAAGAATATTCCCTTGGGTCTTCCAGTGTCTAGTGGCTCCTGGCTTTCCTTCACTCATAGTGGTATAAATCTAATCTCTGCCTCCATGATCACATGAACTTCTCTGTGTCTCTTCTCCTTTTCTTATAAAGTCCCTGAGCCATGGATTTAAGACCCACTCTAATGCACTATGATTCCATTTTAACTAATTCCATCTGCAAAAATTACATTTCCAAATAAGGTCACATTCTAAGGTTCTAGGCATGAAATTTTGTGGGAAAACATTCACTCCCATGACAGGAATTGATACGAGGGAGGGGCTGACTTTGGGCATCCATTTGGCTTACAACTAACAAACGTGAGGAGAGATAACAGTGATTCTATGCTGCTATGATATGTTAGTTATTGCTAGAATCTGCAAATCAAAAGATTCCAGAATCTCATAAAGAGACTATTGGGTGTACTTGGGGAGAATCTTGAGGACAATAGCATCTCACCAGTCCCATGGCTCCTATTCATGTGAAATGATATTGAGAAAAGTGTAATGTTGGAAGGCGTTACTTCTCCAAGCTATTATATTCTAGTCCAGGATGTGCCCCAGGGAGACCAGCTACAAGTGGAGACCAGCCCTGGTGGCCTGTTCATTTCACTGATGGTGGATGTTGGGAAACACCCCCACACCACCACCACCACACACACATACACACAGATACACCACCCTGAAATTTCTAGAAGCCAAGTTTGTCATTATCTCTCTTGGACTGCCCTGTTAACACAGGGACAGTAGCTTCTAGATGTAAGCTTCTGTACCAGCAACCAAATTGGTGCAACCAAATCTCTTTATAAAAACACAGAGAAAAAGATCAGAACACATAAACGTATATTCAACTCACAAAACTAATGTGCTTCATTTTACATTGTAGTAGTAGTTAAGTAAGAGGGATTGGGGAGATGAGAAAATAAAAGAGGAAGCTCAATAGAGAAAGCATAAATAGAGAAAGAAAAAGAAAAAAATTTAAAAAGATGGGGAGAGAAATGCCTTAAACATCAATTTAAGCTGGAAGAATTTTTTTAAAGATTTTATTTATGTATTCATGAGAGACACACAGAGGGAGGCAGAGACCCAGGCAGAGGGAGAAGCAGGCTTCCCATGGGGAGCCTGATGTGGGACTCGATTGCAGGACCCCAGGATCGTGACCTGAGCCGAACACAGATGCTCAACCACTGAGCCACCCAGGCATCCCTAAGCTGCAAGGATTTTAGTTGAAAAACAAAAATATTTAATCCTCACAAAAACCTGTGAACTACTTTATAAATCAGGAAATTGAAGCAGAAAAAGGAAGTTTTCCGGGGAAACTAAGCAGTTCTCCTTTCCCCAGATGGTAGACTTTCTTTTTCATTACAAAGTACTGGTGGGGAGGTAAAACATCTACTATTCAGTCCATGACCACTAGTTTTATTTATAACGGGTACTTTGGAAGAGTTTTGCACTACCTAGTAAAATTGAACATTGAGCCCCCCTGTGATCCAGTCATCCTTCTTCCAGGAATACGCTCCAGCAAGAATGTGCCAAGCAGCCCCAGTTATAATGGCACCTAAGTGGAAACAACCCATATGTTCATCAATTAAGTAACTGAAGTATGATTTGTTCTTACAGAACAATTATCAACAACTGTGGAAAAAGCACAAACTGTATGTCTGTGCATGAGAATGGATGAGTCTTACAAATATTAGGTAGAGGGAAAAAAGTCCAGAGAGATTTTGTAAAGTTCAAAAAGCAGTCACGATTAATACTATTAGCATAATGTGTTCTTGTAAAGTTATGAAAAAAAGAAGGCAAAGAAAGTAAGTGATTACTCTGTGGTAGGGAGGTAGGAAGTAGAATTGGGGAAAGATATAGAAGGACATGAATTTGTTAACTTTGAGATGAATAGTGAGGTCATGGATGTTCTTGATACTTTCTTTTTTTTACATAATATGGGGAGTTTTAATCCTTCCTATTTTAAATAATAAGAAAATGAAAAAGTGGATGCCTGGGTGGTGCAGTCAGTTAAGCGAGCGACTCTTGATTTGGGCTCAGGCCCTGATCTCAGGGTGTTGAGATCAAGCCTCATGTGGGGTAGGTTCCTGGCTCAGCTCAGAGTCCACTTGAGATTCCCTCTGCCTCTCCTACTGCCTGCCTCAACCCCCCTCTTTCTCTCTCTAAGAGAAATAAACACATAAATCTTTTTAAAAATGAGAAAATTAAAAAGATCATGGAGTGAGCGAGGCCACTGAGGAGATGGAGAAGTGAGAAGGAGACTCTAGGCTGAAAGATTAGGGGGCACACAAACTGCTGAATGAACATTTCAGGAATAAATTAAGGGGTGGAATGCACTACTTTTTTTTTCTTACTGATCCAATGATCCAATATACATTTAATTCAGAAGAATTCCAGAATATTCAATTTTGACTTCTATATCTGGTGAGAATAAAAGGTTCTAATCCACAAGGGGAGAGAAAGAATTATAATTGCAAATGGGATGAACTAAAACAAATCAAAATTTAAATTAGCCACAAATAGGAACATGAATATGATATCCATGAGAAAATTATTTTGGCTACAAGTTCGGCTATAAAGTTAGTAAAAAAAAATAACTGGTATTCTCAATGAAAAAGCAACTTGTAAAGTTGAAGTTCTTCACAGGGAGCACACAAAAATCTCACACAAGGAACTTAATCCATCTTGAAGCTTTTATTTAAGAATGTGTGGAATGAACGATGACCCAAATGTATGTACCTAACTTTGAAATCTGATTTCAAAATATATTCCAGTTATCAGAAAAAACAAATCAAATAAACATTACTTAATCTATTACTTAATTTTATCACTGATACTGAGGTAGTACCAAAAATTCCCACCTCTATATTCTATTCTGTTCTATATTTCTTTCTACCTCTATATTTAACTTAATTTTCAATAATTGTACTTTAATATACGTATGCCATAGTTATCATGTGGTATATGAAGCACAAGAGTAGCTCAATAAAATTTTTTGAATACATGTGTCAAATAAAGGGTCTGTGAGAGTTCCATTGTATTCTGGGAATCTCAGGATTGTAGATTTGCATACTTTTTGTTTGTGTATTCTTTTAGGATTTGCATCTTATTTAGAAACTGAAATTCACAAACTTATTTCCTTTAATTTTCTAAATACATTGTTCCCTTTTATGTGTCTATATCTACTAATTATTCGAGGGCATAGGTATACCAATGATACTCAGATTAACTGTGCAACATTGACAAGAACAAGAGAAGTAGGAAATGTGAAAGGGAAACTTTTTTGGCAGGTCAATATCACCCTTTGAGTTAAGATAAGGTCATCTATTTTTCTTTTTTTATCATTTTCATGTTTTTTTTGTTTAAGAGAGTTATGAAAGAGAGAGCATAATTTATTTTTTATTTTTTATTATTTTTTGTATATTTTTTATTGGAGTTTGATTTGCCAACATATAGCATAACATCCAGTGCTCATCCCATCAAATGCCCCTTCAGTATCCATCACCCAGTCACCCATCCCCCCACCCACCTCCCTTTCCCTTACCCCTTGTTCGTTTCCCAGAGTTAGGAGTTGAGAGAGCATCATTTAACAGTATTTTTTTTAAAGATTTTATTTATTTACTTGAGGGAGAGACAGAGAGTATGAGCAGGGGGAAAGAAGAGAGGGAGAGGAAGAAGCAGACTCTCTGCTAAGCAAGGAGCCCAACCTGGGGCTAGATCCCAGGATCCTGAGATCACGACCTGAGTGGAAGGTAGATGCTTAACCGACTGAGCCACTGAGGTACCCCTGCTTATCTGTTTTAAAAGTAAGCAATATTAGCACTTGCTCACCACACTGAAATAAAGAATAAATTATGTGTGTAGTTTGTCGAGACATGGTCAAGACAATAATTATAAATACATTTGAATCAGTATTAGAAAAGAAGCATGATTTTTTGATTATTTTAATTTTATTTACTTAAAATGCATTTATTTGAAATGAAAACAATACTAGTTTGAAATGAAAAAATTTAATAATATCATAGCTCATTATTCTAAATAAGCTTTTTGAAGTCATAATTACCAACATAAGAAGAGATTTTGTGTCAAAGCACAATATTTTATTAAGAATACACAAGGAATCAAGGAAAGGAAACTTCCATTTATTAAGCACAAGATAGATGTTAGTCTTCTCAAATGGATAATTTCATAAATTATCCCAGCAGGTCTTTATAGGATATATTATCCCTATCTCAACCTGAGTTTCAGATAAATAATTTGTCCACAGTCACACAGTCAGGCCCTAACAAGATTCAAATTCTTTTTTGGGGCCCCCAGGTGCCCCAATCTTTTAAGCAACTGCCTTCTGCTCAGGCCATGATCCCAGGGTCCTGGGATAGAGCCTCACATTGGGCTTCCTGCTCAGCAGGGAGTCTGTGTCACTCTCTCCCTAGGATGCTCCCCCCGCTTGTGCTTTCTCTCTGGCACTCTCTCTCACAAATAAACAAACAAACAAACAAATAATAAAATCTTTAAAAAACAAAATCACTTCCAGCGCAGAGTGTTGTTCTTTATTTTGCAACAAATGCCTATACTTAAGTTCTGAAAGAAAACAATATGTTGACACCCTTTCTATCAAAAAAAAAAAAAATTCATGCAAATCTTTTTTTTTAAATCCATTTTGCTGACAGTTGGAAAGATAAGGGAGAGGGAAAGAGAGTGTGTTAGAGAGAGAGAAATATAAATACTTAGAGGGGCATCACAGGGAACTGGGAAGATAGATATACTTCTGATCTTTATACAACACAAATATAAAGCCATAATTGACTCATGTTGTTTGTAGTTAAATGAAAACTAAACATGTAAGTACTGTCATTGGTGCCTGGGGTGGCTCAGTCAGTTAAGTGTCAGCCTTCAGGTCAGGTCATGATCCCAGGATTCTGGGATTGAGCCCCATGTTGAGTTCCCTTCTCAGTGCGGATTCTGTTTCTCCCTCTCCATCTGCCCCTCCCCCTGCTCATACTCTCTCAAGTAAATAAATAAAATCTTTGAAAAAAATACTGTCAAATTATGATTCTGTCAGCTTACTGAACATCCAAGACTGAAATCAAGATATGATCTTGAAAAACAAATAAAATAATAATCATAAATAAAATTAAGGGTCAGAAAAGCAGTACAATAAACAACCTCAGCTATCAATTACGAAGTTGTTCCAGAAAATGAACAAAGATAGGAAGGTGGAAAATCACACACACACGCACACACGCATACATACATAATCAAGGCGACTGTTTGTTTCACTTTGCCTGGCACAGTGAGGCAGATGCTAGAGCCAGACCAGGAGGCCGAGTAGAGTGAGAAAAACTCAGAAGAGCCACCTCAAGGAAGGAGCTCACAAGAGCCAAGAAAAGGAATACTGGTTTATATGCCTGGGTTGAAGGTTTATTTACCTTTTTTAAGACTGTATTTATTTATTCATGAAACACACAGAGAGAGGCAGAAACATAGGCAGAGGGAGAAGCAGGCTCCAAACAGGCAGTCTGATGTGGGACTCGATTCCTGGTATCCAGCATCACGACCTGAGCCGAAGGCAGATGCTTAACCGCTGAGCCATCCAGGTGTCCCTTGGGTTGAAGGTTTAAAAACATGGTGACAGTTATGTGATTTACTCAACAGCCCTCAGTGAGTCAAGGAGTGAAACAGTGTCAAAGAGTAGAACACTATTTATTGAATCAGGATGGGGCATTTGGAGGATACAGGAGTAAGTTAGAGAGTTTGGGCAAGAGTGGTTCCATTGGCAAATCATGTTCTATAGATTGGTTAGAGAAGGGACTCAAGGTAGCCAACAGTGTATATATTTATGTGGTCAGTGGCCTTGCTAGTTTTGCATGCCATTCTGGCTGTGGACTTGACATAGTGCCTGTCACATATTTAGCACTTGAAATGCATGTTAAATAAAAAATATATATATAAATCAGAAGATGAAGGGCTACAGGATTGCACACACTTCTTGATGGCAAATTACCAATGTATGATTCATATTAAAATCCTAAACTGTAAAAATGTGCTTTATGATAAAATTACCATGGAAAAAATAACTAGATTTAACACTACACCCTAATTTTTATGTTTGTGTCTTTCAGTGATCTGTGTAATTGGCTGGAAATATCCATCAGTACAGTGATTGCAATAACACTATAGTTATAAAATATGTTTGGTTAACATTTTTGAATTCTAAACTTTCATTACATATTTTATCCTCAAATAGCAAATTATCTAGTTTTTTTTCTTCTTCTATACTTGACTGACTTATTTAACAAATTTTTTTTGGTCAAAAATTAAAATATTTTTATGTTAAGCTTAAATTATTTTTATTCTTTTGTTTTAAGTCTACTGTGTTTCCTTCACACTATTAAGATGGTTAATGATTTACTAGGTCATCTACATTATATCTATGCATCTAAAAATGATTATATCTGTCATTGAATGATTTTCTACTAAATTCCTGATATTCTACTATGCCCTTCACTTAACTAATGCCTAAAGCTCATTTCCCAGCCCACCATATAAGATGTCATCTTCAACTTACAGATGTAGAAACTGAAGCTTGTGGAATATATAAGTCTAAGTCTTTGCTCCTTGTAGATATTTTTTTAATTCTAAAATATTTTGAGAAAATTTGCATTGTTCAAAACATTTGTTACTATTTTGCTATTATGCACGTTAATAGCTTTGAATTAACATATTTTAAATAGCATTAAATGACTTCAAAATTTGGTCAGAATAAAGGTTTTGCAAACTCCTGTTATACACTGAAATATGAGAGTCAATTCCTTTCAGCTCTTAATGTGAATAAAACTGTTGGCTACTCTTCTAAAAGGTTGGGATATTGAGAAAATTTCTTGATGAACAGCTGCCATTACATTTGGCCTCCTTCCTGGCTTTCTGAAAGGATGAGTACTGAATGCTGACCTCTTGACCACTTTGGCAATGCACTAAAAACAGATCTATCTAGGAAGTCAATAGTGTAATAGTTACTAGAATAGGATTGTCAAATTAAGCAAAAAAATACAGAATACTCACTCAAATTTGCATTTCATATAAAGAGCAGAAATACTTTTTAGTATAAGTATATCCTATTCAGTATTTGGGACATACTTATACTAAAAAAAGGATGCATTGTTGGTCTGGAATTCTAATTTAGCTGAGTGTCCTATATTTTATCTGACAAGCCTATCCTGGGAGCATTGTTTACCAGGATCGGAGAGAGCAGGGAAACATAAATATAGATTAGCAAATGTCTCCTGAAAACTGTCCAGGGAAAGCATATTTTTAAACGGACATGAAATTCTCCCAAATTCTTAGGTGAAATGCTTCTGATTCCTCTTCGGCATGGGGCAGGGGGAAGATCCTTTTTCACAGGCTCATAGCAAACCAATTCTTGACAAGTGGTTATTGGCCAAAGGCAGTATGGAGTGTTTGGGAGAAAGCCAAGTGGAAACTTAATGCATCCTTAAATGAAGAAGGGGCTAGGGGAAAGCAATTGGAAAGGTGTTCTTCTGTCCATGAAGGATCTGTGCAACATGAAACTGAAACATCTTTTCTTTAAGCATCTTGTCATTGGGTTTGCTGCAATGCAATCTTACTGTTTTTGAAAAAAAAAAAGTGTTGCCTGGGCTAACATCTTTTGTTAGGATTCTCTATAGTTTTCTACTGTTAGGTGGTTTCTAGGGACCTCGTAAATTAATACTTTAAGGATAGAGTTTTCTCAATAGGCAGATAATATTAATGATAAAAATAAAATTGAATTAGCCTGTAATAATAATTTAGTCTTGCACAGTGAGCTTATTCAGTAGGTTTAAAGTGGATTGCTGTCTTTTCAATCACCCCTGTCCAAACTGCAAATATAAACACAATATATCCTCTAAAGATTCATACAGGGACGGGGATATTTGAGAGTGCCTCTGCCTTTATGAAAAATAAATCTGCCTTTAGCATCTACTAAAAAATACATTGAAAGTTTTGAATTAAGAGGTAAAAAAATTTATAACCATTAATGAAAATCTGTTCCCTGAATAGAAGGGAATTAAAAAAACAACAAATGTATCAAATATCAATTGGAAAAAGAAGATGAGCTTCATTTGAATTTTACCTGGCCATTACTCAATAATGCAGACATTTCAATTGTTCTATCTAGATGTTGAAATAAACATTTTAGTGAGGTCAGTGGAGTGGGTGGTCTGTAACAGATATTTTGCTCTGCTCATTTGATATTCTGCTGGAAGCTGGTAGAGGTAATTAAGGGGAAAGCCACTTCAAATCTTTTTGATGAAGCTCCTGATAGCATAATGTGGTTATATATTTTTATAAGTAAATATAATTCACCTGAAAAAAATGGGTAGGGTTGAAAATGCATACATGAAATTACCTAATTTTGCTACATCACATATATTTTGCTCTGTGATCTACTCTTTCTGCTTCTTGCTTTGTCCCTAATAAACCCATCAGGCAGAATGTGGCCAGTCTTGGGCTCTGTCGTCTGGCACTTCACCATCTCCAGCACAGTTGCTTGAGATGGTAGGAGCTCTGTAAGTGTTTGTTGAATGAACGAAGACATGAATTATTAATTAAATCAATTATATGCTGACTGTGTTCCTTTCCCAAGACTGACAGCATTTTCTAGATGAACCCAGGGCCATTTACAAAAGCAACTAGATACACAGGGCTCCTGCACATGGAATCCAGACTGTCAGTGAAATATTCTTTTTGGGGCGCCTGAGTGGCTTAGTGGGTTGTGTCTGCTTTCAGCTCAGGTCATGATCTGAGAGTCCTGGGTTGGAGCCCAGCATTGGGCTCCCTGCTCAGTGGGGTGTCTGCTTCTCCTTCTTCTCCTCACACTAATTGTACATACTTTCTGATAGATAGATAGATAGATAGATAGATAGATAGATAGATGATAGATAGATAGAATGCTTTGCTTAAAAAAAAAAGAAATATTCTTTTGTAAGATCCAAAGTTGAACTACAGGTATTTCCAGAGCAATTAATAATGCTTTTCTTTAGCTGCTTACCTCTTATGTATGATGTTGGTACAGGCTGGAACCTCAGGAAAATTTCTTGATGAACAGCTGTCATTACATCTGGCCTTATTCCT
Source organism: Nyctereutes procyonoides (assembly GCF_905146905.1). NCBI lineage: Eukaryota > Metazoa > Chordata > Mammalia > Carnivora > Canidae > Nyctereutes > Nyctereutes procyonoides. Next base: position 40,347,154 of record NW_026575049.1, on the reverse strand, counting down.
GGCTTTCTGAAAAGATGAGTAGTGAATGCTGGCCTCTTGACCATTTGGCAATACACCAGAAACAGATCGATCTAGTAGGTCAATAGTCTAATAACCCCTAAAATAAGATTATCAGATTTAGCAAATGAATGCAGAATACTCAAATTTGAATTTCAGACAAAGAATGGAAATATATGGGATGCCTGGGGGGCTCAGCAATTGGGCATCTGCCTTTGGCTCAGGGCGTGATCCTGGAGTCCCAGGATCGAGTCCCACATCAGGCTTCCTGCATGGAGCCTGCTTCTCCCTCTGCCTGTGTCTCTGCCTCTCTATCTCTGTCTCTCATGAATAAATAAATAAAATCTTTTTAAAAAAAGAATGGAAATAAAAGATGATAGATAGATGATAGATAGATAGATAGATAGATAGATAGATAGATAGATACAGGATAGAAGATAGACAATAAACAGATGAATAAAAAATTTTGCTGTAAATACACTATTTGATGCATAAGTATTTTCCTAAAGGCTGGCTTAGACGATTGTTCACTAGACTATAATAGGACACTTAATGACTGAAATGTACTGATATTTATTTTAGGGTTCCAAATGTATCCAATACAAAGATTAGATCTTACCCTTGGTCTTACACTATATGAAGTATTAAATACACATGATTGTTCCTTTTTGAAACACTTTTTCATTTACCCCATAAGATCTTATACTTTCTTGGTTTTTCTCCTAAGTCATTAACTATTCTTCTTCCATCTTCTTTGCTGAACCCTTACTATCTTCCTGAAGACTAAATGTTGAATTTTCTGGGATTCAGTATTTGGAAATATTTGGTTCTCTGACTGTATTAATTCTTAGGTAAAAGCTCATAAATTTTTCACAGCTTTCATTACCCTTAGTATCTTAGTAATTTTTTTCAGAATATTTTCAGTCCTTCGCTTCTCAGCATTTTGGCTAAAATCAAGTACAGAATACCCCAGGCCAAAAGAAAAACCTACCGATTCCATATTTTAAGCAGTTAGCTCCCAAAAAATCACTATTCACTTATGCCCTGTGATAGGCTGAAAAATGGTCTCCAAAGATACCAGATTCAAATCTCCAGAATCTGGGAATATGTTACCCTATATGGCAAAAAGGACTTTGATAGTATGATTATTTCAAGGGTCTTGAGATAGGCAGATTGTCCTGGATTAGCTGAGTGGGCTGCTGTAATCACAGAGATCCTTACAAGAAGGAGGAAAAAATCAAAGGAGACAGAAGGTAATGTGATACTAGAAATGGAGAGATTTGAAGATGCTGTACTCCTGGTTTGCATGATGAGGCAGGGGCCGTGAGTTAAGTCCTACAAGGGAAACAACTATAGAAGATAGAAGAGACAAGGAAATGAATCCTTGCCAGAACCTCCAGGAGAAGAGTGGTATTGCTGACATCTTAGTTTCAGCTTAGCGAACCAATTTAGGACTTCTGACGTCCATAATTGCAATAGGATAATTTTGTGTAGTTTTAAGAAACTAAATTTGCAGTAATTTATTACAGCAGTCATAGAAAACTAATACATATTCTAACTACTACACAGTCATATTAAAATGCAATGTATTTGAAAGAAAAATAATATACTTATCTTGTTACCATTGTGGTATGTGCACCTGTTAGGGACTGTGCAAGTTCTCACATCTTAAAATCCAGCTGGACATTACTCTCCTCACTTCTTGTGCCATACTGATTTTCATGAAGTACTTATTTATATATCATAGTTCACAAAAATACGATGTCATTATTGAATGTGGTGTGATCTAACTTTAAAACTGTAAACTACTTGACATTGGTAGTTTAGATGCTATCTGACATAAAGCAAAAATCAGTATTTTTCCCTCAGAAATTTGAATGTCCTGTGACAGATTTAGGAACACATTTTGGCATACATTTTTGTACTAGGATCCTAGACGATTGAATCTGGTCCCACGATTTTAAAAGCATCTAGTATTGATTTTTAATACCCCTAGCATGTATATCCAACAGCCTATACTTTATCTCATCTTGAATTGCTAAAAAGCATCTCAAATTAAATGTGTCCAATACAGAATTGCCATTTCCTCCAAACTGTCTCCTAGCCTTGATAACCACACTATAACCTTTCACCCCTTACTTGTGCTGTTGTTGATTTCTTACCTAAGTCAATGGCTGGATCTAGGTTCTCCAGAGAAACAGAATAAATTAAATATATGATAGCTGGCATAAGAGAATATTTATTCCAGAAATTGACTCATCTGATTATTGAAGCTGGAAAGTCCTGCAATCTGCCATCTGTAAACTGGAGAATGAGAAAGTGAGTCTGAATCCAAAGTCCTAAGAATCAGGGAGCTGGTGGTGTAAGTTCTGGCCCAAGTCTAAAATCTAGAAAGACAGAAGGCTGAAGAATCAGGAGTAATATCCAAGGGCAGGAGAAGATGGATGTTCCAGCTCAAGTAAACAGAACAAATGTACCCTTCCTTAGCCTTTGTGTTCTATTCAGGTTTTTAGTTGTTTGGATGATGCATTGGTGAGTGTGGATCTTCTCTACTCAGTCTACTGATTCAAATGTTAATCTCCTCTGTAATAAACATCACAGACACACCCAGAAACCGTGTTATACTAGCTATCTGGGCAGCCCATAGTAGTGTCAAGTTGACGCATAAAATTAACCATTGAAATGACATTATCATTCTCTAGTTACCCTGACCAAAAATTGAAGTCTTCTTTGTTGTCTGTCTCTCACTTCCTTTATCCTCTCCATTAATAAGTCATATCAATAAGGACTTCAGCAGTTCCAACCAGGTGTATCTCCCCTGGATCTCTACCATTGTCTCCTCACTGGCCCACTAACCTCTCTCTTTACCCTCATGTCCAGCATGGTCCTTTACGTAATGTCCATCAGAGCATGCAACTTCTTTGCTCAAAGGTCAATGACTTTGGATAACAAAGAATTACTACAGAGCACTTTGTATGGTCTACAACAGTGACCCTCAACCAGGGGCGATTTGCCACCTAGAAAACGTTAGCCAAAGTTTAAAGACAGTTTTAGTTGTCACAGTGGGTGGAGATGGGTCAGCAGAGGCCAGAAAAGCTACGAAAAGAAACTACAATGCACAGGATAGCACCCCCCCAACAAAAATTATCTGGTTCAAATTAAAATGACACTGATGTTGAGAAACCCTTATTTATGTGAGATACTGTGATCTGGTCCTTGCCAAGAACTCCCACTTGATTTTTACCAGTGTTTCCCCTTTGGGTCAAAGTGAGTTTTTTTATTTCTTCAGCATATCACTTTCCTACTTTGGGGATGTTGCTTTGATGTTTCCCTTGCCTAAAATATTTTCATCCCAGATATGCACACTTTATTTTATTCAGACCACCCAAAATGTCACCACCATAGAGCCGTGGAATTCAGTGCACATTATGCCTGAATCAGGTTCTCACACAATGAACTGCTCAGCCCCTTGGGTCTATTCTGCTGTCCTTCTATGGCTAGTGGACTAATTCATAGTGTCATCTATTGCTGTATATGGTACTCAGTCCTGACCATCTAATCAGCATGGCCTGAAGACCCGGAATCCACCTCATAGCCTCACTTGAGCAGGAAACCAAGCCAGTAGTCCTACCCAACTGTTCCCAACCAATAGCTTCCTCCTGACCTCAGAGCATGGGCAGTGGCATCACCCAAATATAGACCAGGATAAAATGAGCATATTAAAAGAGAAGTTAAAAAAATACCTTGAGGCAAATGAAAATGGAAATACAATATACAAAAATGTGTGGAATACAGCAAAAGTATTTCTAAGAGAAAAGTTTACAGTTTCTTGTATATAAAGAAAGAAGAGCTCAAAAAAAAAAAAAAAAAAAAAAACCCTGCCTAACTTTACACTTTATATTTCAAAGAACTAGCAGGGGAAAAGGAACAAACGAAACCAAAAGTTAGCAAAAGGAATGAAATAACAAATATTATGGTAAAACAGAATGAGAGAATAGTAACAATAGAAAATATTAACAAAAGTAAAAATTGGTTCTTTCAAAAGAGAAACAAAATTGACAAAACTTTAGCTAATCAGGAAGAGAGATATAGGGAGAGAGGGCCCAAATAAATAAAATAAGATATGAAAGAGGAGAGATTACAACTGATACCACAGAAATACAAGGAATCATAAGACACTAATATCAATAACTATTTGTCAACAAATTGGACAACCTAGAAAAATAGATTAATTCATAGACACATACAACTTACCAAGACTGAATCAAAAAGAATAAGATCTGAGTGAGTCAATAATGTGTAGAGGATTGAATTAACATTCAAAAACCTTTCAACAAAGAAAAGCCCAGGACCAGATGATTTCACTAGCAAATTTTACTAATCACTTAAAGAATGATGAATACTAATCTTTATCACGCTATTCAAAAAAAAAAAAAAAGAGAGAGAGAGAGAAAGGAACCCTCCTAAACTCATTTTATAAGGCCAGCATTCCTTTGATATTGAAGCAAAATAAGTACACTACAAGAAAGGAAAACTACAGGCCAATATCCCTGATGAACATAGATGCAAATTATCAACAACATATCAGCAAATTGAATTCAGCAACACATTGAAAGTACAATACACCAGAATTAAGTGAGACTCATCCATGGGGTATAGATCAACATACATAAATAATGTGATACATCACAGTAATGAAATGAAAGATAATCATATGTTCATATCAATAGATGCAGAAAAAGCATTTGATAGGTATGCCTCAGCAGTTGAGCATCTGCCTTTGGCTCAGGGTGTGATCCTGGGTCTGGGGTTGGGGACTGAGTCCCACAGCAGGTTCCCTATGAGAGCCCACTTCTCCCTCTTTCTATGTCTCTGCCTCTCTGTGTGTGTCTCTCATGAATAAGTAAATAAAATATTTTTAAAAATGAAAAAGACATTTGGCAAACTTCAATTGCCATTCATGATAAAGTCTCCCAACAAATTGGACCTAGAAGGAACATGCCTCAACACAGTAAACCCTACATATGATACACCCACAGCTAACATCGAATTCAACAGTGAAAGTTTAAAAGCTTTTTGTTTTGTTAAGAAAGGACAAGAATGCCAGTTCTCATTACTCTTATTTGACATAGTACTGGAAGTCCTAGTCAGAGCAATGAGGCAAGAAAAAGAAGTGAAAGATATCTGATTCAGAAAGGAAGAAGCAAAACCATTTGCAGATGACATGATTTTTTTTATTTTAATTTTAATTTTTTAAAAGATTTTATTTATTTATTCATGAGAAGCAGAGAGAGAGAGAGGCAGAGACACAGGCAGATGGAGAAGCAAGCTCCATGCAGGGAGCCTGATATGGGTCTCGAACCCGGATCTCCAGGATCAGGCCCTGGGCGGAAGGGGGGGCTAAACCGCTGAGCCACTCGGGCTGCCCAGATGACATGATTTCATATTTAAAACATCCTACACTTCAGCTAAAAATTTACAGAGATAATCAACAAATTCAATAATGTCGCAGGGTATAAAATCAATATAAAACAATCAGTAGAATTTCTATGCATTCAGAATTAGTTTTCTGAAAAAGATATAGGGGAAATAATCACATTTACAATAGTATCGAAAACAATAAAATACTCAGAAATACATTTAACAAAGGAGATGTAAGATTTGTATATGGAACACTCTAAGACTGTGGTGAAAGAAATTAAAAAGTACACAAGTAATTGGAAAGACAATCTCTGTTCACGGATTGGAAAATGGATACCATTAAACTACCATATTTCCTAAAACCATCTATAGATTCAGTGCAAGTCATGTTAAGATTCCAATGACATTTTTTTACTGAAATGGAAAAACCAGTCCTAAAATTTATATGAATCCTATAATACCAAAGACCCCAAATAGCCAAAACAATCTTGAAAAAGAAGAACAATGCTAGAAGCATCACATTTCCTAATTCTAAATTCTATTACAAAGCTATAGTAATTAAAACAGCATGGCACTGACATAAAAAAGGACACATAAGCTGATAGAAAAGAATCAAGAACCTAGATATAGACTCCTGCATGTACATTCAACCAATATTTGACAAGAGAGCCAAGAATACTCTATGAAGAAAAGAAAATTTCTTCAGTAGTGATGCTGGGAAAATTGGATATTCACATACAAAAGAATGAAACTAGACCCCTACCTTATATCACCAAAATATTAATTTGAAATGGATTAAAAACTTAAATTTAAGACCTAAAACCATAAATTTTCTAGAAGAAAGTGTAGAGATAAGGTTCTGACACTGATCTTGGTATGACTTTTTGTGTGGAACACCTAAAGCAAAAATTACAAGTGAGACCATAGCAAAATAAAAAGTTTCTGCATAGCAAAATAAACAATCACCAAAATGCAGAGTTGGATAAATATTTGCAAATTACACTATCTGACAGGGAGTTAGTATCTAAAATATATAAGGAACTCACACAATTCAACAGAAAACAAATCCAATTTAAAAATGGACAGAGAACCTGAAGAGACATTTTCCCAAAGAATACATATGAATGGCCAGCAGGTACATTAAAATGTGCTCGACATCACTAGTCATGAGGAAAATACAAATTGAAACCCGAGGAGGATATCATCTGTTAAGATGACTAATATCAAAAAAGTGAGTGATATCAAGTTTTGGTGAGGATGTGTGGAAAATAAATTAAATGGCCATAATCTATCCATGACTATTACATTCCTCTCCTCCTCCTTCCCCTCCTCCTCCTCTTCATCATCATTATATGTAGAAAGCGCCAGATCAAACCTCAAAAAATGGCAAAAGAAAACCAAATGAGCAAGTATATTTTCAGATGTCCCATACACTTCACACGAGGCTAGAAAGCATAGGGAATGTCTGCATCTGATAGGAAATTCAATCAAGAATATACGTCTCCAATGAATTAAAACAACATGTTATAAATGGAAGAGCTAAGGAGATCCAGGTAGTAAGTGATGAAGATTCTGGAAAGACTGGGAACTGGTAAGAATGGAAATTCTCCCTTGTGGTTAGAGCTGACCAGATGAGAAGAGAAAGGTTCAGGGAAATCACAGCAACGTCCCCCATCCATTCACCTGAAGGAAAATTTTGCAAAGCTACCTTTTTTTTTTTTTGTCTCTTCTTCTGGTTTGGTGAGAATATCCATCTTTTTTTAAATGATTGATTGATTGATTGATTGATTTGACAGAGAAAGCATGAGTAGGAGGAGGGGCAGAGGAGAGGGAAAGAATCTCAAGCAGGCTTCCCACAGAGAGCAGAGCCTCATTCAAGGCTGGATCTCATCACCCTGAAACCATGACCTGAGCTGAAATCAATAGTCAGGCATTTAACCAACTGAGCCACTCAGGCCCCCTGAGAATATCCACTTCTCAAATAAGATTCAAGAAACATAAAATGGAAAATGGGAAGGCAAAATAATATTGAATAAGAAAATAAGACTTCTCTGTAAGAAAGCTCTTTCACTTTTAGTAAAGCAGAGCAGCTGGACTATTGAAAATTCCATCTATTGCAAACATCAGCACAGGTAAAGGCTGGTGATGTTTACCTTTGTTCAATTAGCAATTATTGTTTACATTGTCATATTATACCACTAATGATGTCTCCTTATTACTGAACTAAAATTCCTCTATGAGATACTGTAGAATTTGGAGATGTATGATAAAAGGAATACAGTAATAAGAACAAAATCCTATTTAGCAGAACACGACCCTGCTCTGTAACTCCTATCTTGCTGGACGTTTAACAAACATGACTTAGCACAAGATTATGTGGTCCAAGAATATCCTAGGACTGAAGAATTGGGTTTAGCTCCCCTTGTCAGGGTGCAATTAGTTCTCTCTAAGCCTGTGTATTGATTTGGAAATTGCTTTTTTATATGATGTAAAGGGATTGTCTAGAGACTACTGATGCGTGTTCATATCATTCTATGTTCTTTCCTTGCTCGTCAGCAATGGGCATGAAATCTGCCATTATACACATCTTTTCTCAAAAAAAATATGGAAACCAAGAAGGCCGCAGACATGAAACTTATCTCTTCAGACTTCATCACTAGGCCCCTTTGTTCTTACAGCGGGGGGATACGTTCTCGGCGAAGACAGAATGAGTCATGTTGTAGCGGTAACACATTTTGACCCTACAAGTGAGGATGCTGACTTTCCCAGGAGGCAAAGTCATGAAATGGGGGTTTGGTCAGTGAGGTGTTTGGCTGCCAATGTTTTGAGCCTGGGTAGATGCATTGGGGAGTACGGTTGAAATTAGGATAGTCTGCATTTGAGGTTTAACTGCATTTTTGATTCAGCGTATGGCTTAATGTGACCCTCTACCTTTTCACTTTCCAACAATCTCTACACTTGGGGGGAAATGTGTGTCACCTGTTTGAGTCATCGCCAAAGAATTATGAGCAAAGTGAAGAGATGGGGCATATGAAAAATAAATTTTGTTATGCTTTCTTGTGGAATACAGTAAGAAATATGAATATTTTTTGCAGAAAGTATACTTTGATTGGAAGTCTGACATTTGTGCTTCATTCGCCTTCCCTGTTTGTAGATTATATATATATATATATATATATATATATATATATATAGTTGGAGTAGTCCCGCCAAAGGCTTGCTTTCCTTCCTTTGGCTGCTAACATAATCAAACATTCACTCTGCTAACAAAGGTGGAACCAGGAAAGTTTTTCTTGTATTTCAATTGCCACTTGAAATCAAAGACACAGCCTCCCTGGGATCATTCAGAATGCCTTGTTTATAGTTGGCATTTGCCCTAATGCATAGGTCTTGAATGCTTTGAAAAATATGTCAAGTCTTTATCTAGAGTAGGGGTTTCAGTTTCTGAACTGGAGTCTGCAAATATGCTCCACACAGTTCATGGTATTCACCAAATATGGTTTATAAAGGGTTAGGTTGGCACAATTTAGATATGGCATGGATGCAAAATGTTCCTGAAGCTCCCCATCAAGGATGCAATTGTTTCTAAGTTTCAGAACTGAATGCTTCATTAAATGCCGGAGCATGTGACATAATGGGGTGCCCAGTTGCTAACTTAATATTTAGCTACCCAAATTCACAGACAAACACCTTGATGCTCCCCTCAGGTCTCCACAATTAGCCACGTTTGTTCATCTTTCCCAATACGTCTCAGTAGACAGAGAAGAATGCAGAGTTTTAATTTGCTAATCACCCAGTTGGATAGGGGCTGTGGGGGGAGATGCTAATCGTCTGCAGACATCTGTAATGACCCTTGGACAAAACCGAGGAAAACTAAATCAAAGCTTTGACAAGGGCAGGAGAGCGGAAACAGAAGCCCTAATTGTGGCCATGTGAAGTGCACTTTCCCTTTTGTATCTTTTGTAGTAGGATCATACAATACCGTGTCAAGTAACTTTTATGGACAGCACCAAAAATGACTTTTTCCATCTTTTGGGATAAATGGTCAAACCCCATCTGTGAAATACGCGGAGAGAGACCGACATTATGGTGCAAATGTAGCAGACAAAGGGGTTTGGGCAAGCTTTTGCCAGTTAATTTTGGCTAACCTGCAGAAAGCCTATTGTCAAGCCAGCCATGCTTCACTGAGCTCCTTCCACTTTTGTTGTCATGTTTCCTCTTTATGGTTAAGTGAACCTCAAAACAATGACAAAGAAATATGCACTGAGTCACATATTCTAAGAAATAGACTGTACTCTCTTCAAATCGAAATAACGGCATCTTAATTCTTGGATTTTCCACATTTTCATTGGGAAAGCTCCTATTTGGTTTCTTTGACTCTCTATCAGTTCATGCAGTTCTGCCAAGGGGGGAAGCTTTGCGGGACACTGGCACTTTAGCACTTGAAATATTAAGATGAACAGAACAAGCAAAAAAGGTAAGCTTGCTTCCTTGCAGTATTTTGAGTGTCTGTTTCTTTGCTGGTGAAGGTTTAAGTTTTCTTGGTTGAGAGAAGTTTTGTTTACTATCCATCCTGCGTCAAATAAACTATTCTTGTTGCTGTTTTTAATGGCTAAAGCACGGGAGGGGAAAGAAAGAAAAGGAAAATCTAACGCCACTCCACTTATAAAACAGAGTAAAAAGCCATGGGTTTGCACTTCAGTCTAGTGGTCTCCTTATCAGAGGTGAGTCTCGTGTCCTCAAAAAAGCATAACTTACTGAATTTCCTAGGTTCAGGATTTATTATTTTTGGAGAGCTCCCAGTGAACTCGTTTTTGAGGACACAACTCCCGTTAGGTAATTCGATCATGGAAAAACATAAGCATGATCTAAATAAGCTTAGTCTAAAATCAAAAGAGCTGTCAATTATGTGACTATTTCCGATTCTTTGTTGCACTTTCTTGTCGTGACTCAAATAACCCTGATAAATGGACGTTTTAAAGCATTTTACTTTAGAATGCCCTCCAAACAGCTAAACTTCAGAGATGGCTTTTTTTTTTTTTTTTTTTTTTGTAAAAGTTGCTACGTCCTCTCAGGGTGGATGGCTGACATTTACATTATGTAGCATCTCATAATTGCCCTTTTCAGGGCTGTCTCGTAGAGAAAGGATCTAATGGAGAGACGAATCTTTTTTTACTTTTCTCCCCACAGCAAGTTCTCTGCTTTCAGCTCTCCAAAGTCTCCAGTATTGAGTTTTCTTGCTGGAGGAAAGGCAGGCAACTTTCTCTAAAACACTTTCTAAAAGCCCTCCATCAATACCTCGGTCCGTACCCTCCACAGTCTGGACAGCTCCTCGCCCTGTCCCTCACTGTGTTCCACCCCGAATGCTCAGCAGGTGCCTCTCCACATGCATCCTGAGCCAGTCGTCTTTTACCATCCCCAGGGAAATGCAAAATGCATTGATTTCTCCAGCTCTGTGTTATCTGCCCTACTCACGCAGGAGTAAATGGAGTTCTTAGGTGAAGGGCTCACGTTGCAAAACTTTTCACCTCTCCAGGAGTTGCACATGCCCATTTCCTTAGATGAGCAACAACAACAAAAATAGAAACTCAGTTTCTATCATAAGTATTTCAAAGGTTGCTTGGAGTATTTCTGAATTAGGAAAAGAAAGTTTTTTTTGTTTTTTTAAAAATAAGTCTTAAAGATAAAAGCCGTCAAATTCAGATTTTGCAGCAAGTAGCTTTACTTTCCTGAGAGTATCTGCCTTGTGGAAAAAAAAATCGATATACAACTGGCAAATACTTATGAGGACAGCCTCCCAAAGAGATGTGGCACCCATGTGACCAACTGCATCTACTTTTGAGGGTGAAGAATCCAAACACAACATTCAGCATCACCATGTTGGTAGGCTCAGAAAAAAGGCAACACATTGTCTTTAAATTTCATTTGCTAATCTCTTCTAGGAAAGACATAGATTCATGTGGAAGTAAAAGGGCTGATAGCTCAATGATGTCATGTTTTGAACTCAGAAGATGCTGCCATAGGATGGCAGTTCAATCCCTTTTAAGAATATAGAAAATAAAATATAGAAGGAAATAATATTCATAATGTTATTGTTTGGAAAGGATATTTAATAAGACTACAGATACAAAGGTGTAATGAATACATATTTTTAATAAGGTTACTATGGATATATGTCATGTTTAATAGGATTGGAGAGTTCTCTGGTCCATGAACATGAGGTAACTAGGAGGGAAAATTCACACAAATGATCCATGACTTCTCATCGTGGAGTCAGAAATTCAAGGACTGTCCTGGTAACCTTTTTAGTAGCTTTTCTCATGATTATTTACTTTGAAATCTGAAATTCTCTGTTTCCCGATAAGAAAAATGTACATAAAACAATATCTGAGCTAAAAACTGTTTGATGAACTGTCATCTGCAGTATTATTCTTTTCATAGTTTCTAGGTGTATCTGATGGAGATACAAAGTGAAATTTCTAAATTGTACTATGAAAATATTTTAGGGAAGCTTTATACCTCTCTAAAATATGGAATTTCTACAAACTTTGGTTACTTTGAAATTTAATTAACAGCTTCTTTAAATTTTAGGAACATCATTTATATTTCTTTTTCTATACCTCCTGTATGCAATACTCCATGGTAATTTTGTAAGTGTTGTAAGTTTATATGTTGGGGTTAATTGAACCTAGAGTGCAAGAAGGAATCAGGGGAAAAACTAGGTTAAAAAAATGTCAATTTCACTTTTCAAAGGGACTTAGCATTAGTTTATAATGGGGAAAGCGTTACAAAATAGTGGAAATGAAAGTACTGTGAAGATTGTGGAGCTGTACTGGGTATGGTCCAGCATCATCTGCTCTTAAGATCTCACATGGGTAATTCTTTCCTGGTCCCAGCTCACACTGTACACCCTCTGATTTTCCAATATTTGACCAGTGTTGATCACATTACTTTTTTGATGAATATTTGGGGTTTTGACTGTTTTACTAGATAACTGACTTAAAATAATAAAAGTTAATTTCTGATTTCTTTTTCCACTAAAAGCAATACCTGCTAATAAAAATCAATGTTTTCTTTTTTCCAAAGTCAGCTTACTTAATCTGGAACTTAAAGAGAGGGTATGAATATTACTTAATTAACCAGCATTCTATAGGTACATGTGTATTAATATGAGAGTTTATACAGAGTATTACATTTGTGCAAAATATAAGCAACTGTTATATAATATGCATTTGTGTGTGAGCATATGAATTTGCTAATAAAGTGTCTCTCAAAGTTTCATACACACACATATTTCCTAAGGTTTTAATAATGATTACATACAAAGTCAATGATCCAGACCAAATCACTATTCAATGTAGGACATGAGGGCATCCTCTTGTATTTAATTGTTATCATTGGGAATAAAATTAATCTAGAATGAATAGAAATGTGGGTTTTGTTTTTTATTTTGTAACTTGTATGTAATTTTCCATAGATTCCATCCATTATCCTACTTTTATAAACTATATCTTTATTGCTCTTAATTTGTTTTTATACAATGGGAAAAGATATAAATACTGGTATGAGTATGATTTTGATCTGGATTTAATTATATATCAGTGTGGCTATCTGATATAAAGATGAGAGATAAACACTGTCATCTTTAAAACTGTACCTATTGTACAGAAATTTTGTTACCTATAATCTTATTAATACACTCCAATTATACATATGCTTAAATCTCGTTAGTTAATTGTAAAGATTTAGACTTTTCTGAGCTTTGATTTTTCTATCATTTAGCTTGTGTTATTGATACTCTAACATTTAAAAAATCATAGAGTTTACACTTTTGCTCCTGAATATTCACTTAAGTAAAATATAATCATTGAAAATTAATTGGTGGAACCCAGCTATTCTCACCATATATGTAGGTATGTATAAAACTATGTACCAAGACTTTCAGTAAGCAAAAGGTAATGCAGGAAACCTGCTTTAGGGAATAGGAAATTAAATGGTTAAAATTAACTAAAAAGTAATTTTTGTTTCACGGGACCTGGCTCTCCTGATTTCAACTTTCATATGTATTTTGTCTTTCAAAGAAGGCTTACTCTATGTAGTATTTAAATGGTCTAATTCATCTCCCTTTAACCTATTGTTCATTTATTTTATTCAATTTATTTTTATAATTATTTTATAATTAAAAGTACTCCCGCTCTATGTGAGAGTGTTATAACTTGAGTAAAGCAAACACTAACTCAAAGAACAACATTAACTTTGGACTGAAACTAATCATAGAACATTATAATCTCGAAGCATGATTCCTAAGGAGGTTATTACAGAATGAATAAGTTGATTATGATGGAAATTTCCCTCCTGGTGTCATTCTGGTCCTCACTTGCATACACTGCAATAGAACCTCACTAGCACTCATGTTCTTCAATATTTGCTGGTGTAACAATTCACAATCGCAGTCTCAACAGTGATGGTAACACTCAAATGAAATTGTTCTACATAATTTCATGATATATGAAAGAGATTAAAATAATTGAATTGCTTTAATATATCCCATTAGTGCTTGAGATATCTTGATTCGCATTTTCTTTTTAAGCCATATAAAGGGTAGTTTCTGTCCTAGCAAAGCAGTCTTTCATGAAGTTGGGGGTGGGGTAGAGTGAGTCAAGACACTGAGAGAGAGGGTGTGAGGAAAGAGAGAGAGAGAGAGAGAGATCAGGAGTTGACGTGTATTTGAGGGGAAAGAAAGTGATAGTCTCTGGCTCTTTATACAAACCTGTGGGTTTGGATGAAAAGACATCATCCATGCAAAACTTTAATTTTACATTTTAACTATTAATTAAAGTACAAAAAGCCAATTTTAAGGGAAAACAACCCACTTGTTTTGCCCCTTCATATCTGTGTCTGGGGAATATAAATGTCAAGGAAAAGACACATACTATTCATCCATCTTTTGAGATTACTTGACAATCTCAGTGGTATTAGCCAGTGCATCATACACCTGGGCAATGTTTAGAACTAAAATAATGTGTGTTCTTCATTCAGAAAGAGGGTCCATAATGAAAGCTTTGTCTCCTTTTTAACACAGAAAGATTACAACTGAGTGACTATTTGCTAGTGTGATAATTTGGATTTAAGATCACCCCACTGCACCAATATCAGGATGCAATTAATCACATGACATCCAAAGGAGACTGAGCGCAAGAGAGAATTGAGAAATGAGTACATTGTAAGTCTTGCTTAATGTCGGGGGAAAGAAATGTGGTGGGATTCTACTCTCTATGACTTGGCTTAGGAATGTAGAGCTGCTATGGCTACTTGCTGCCAGGATCGTGTCGCATTTACAACACCAACAATGTTGTCTTGACAGAGTTTGCCAGATGATTCTGACCCAAACTTCAAAGGCTAAGAAGTACTCTCAATCATAGTAAACAGCATTAATATCCACACCGCCCCCCAAGCACACACAGAGGAAATGATTACATGCAAATGCATCCAATTCTTCTCCGAAGATGTTTCTAACCACAATGATTACATGGCAAAAATCAGAATTATCTTAAAATCCAGCCTCTGTATGGTAGAAATTGATGAGACACACATTTTTTCCCCAGGTGAATATAGTCTTGACATTACAATTTTCTCTTTGAATCAAAAACTTCTACTGAAAAGAAATGAACCCATGTGAGCCCGACTTGGGTGAAGAACACTTTACCTGAACTTTGCTCTAAAAGATTATTCAGCATTTTGACTGTGATAGATAACTGTTCTTGGTCAGGCTTCCTGTGTTTGCATGACACCCTTCTAGCAACAGGAGCAGGACAGAAAGTCTCCATGTCCTTCCTTCCAGTCCTTGGACAATAGAACCGCTTCCATGACATTTTGAAACATTTAATGTTTACTACTACCACCACGTATTTTTCTTTGAAATGAAATCAGATTCAGAAAAATTGGGTGAAAAGAACTCAAGATGTGCATACCAGACAGCGAATAAAGTAATTCCCTTTAAGTCTGTGATATTGCCACTTACCTTAGCAGTCTTGATTCTCCTTCATAATGGTAGTTGCTTAGGACTTAAAGCCACAGAAAATATAAAATACCTATGGGACATATTCCAGTACTGTACATTAAATTTGAGGATTTTACATGTGATAAAGTATGTCAGTGTTGCTTACAGGGAATTCCAGTGATACCTCAGCTTTCTTGGACTTATTATAAATCCTTTGTTGGAATTATTGTGGCTGGTTCAATAATTCAGATTAGCCCTCATGTTTATTAATGCACTACATCTGTGCAAACAACATGTCAAGCAGAGAGTTTATTGTAATTGCCTGAGCAAACAGAACCTGAAAGAAGCAATTTCCAGTTACAATGTGCTATGACAAGTAATGAGGTAATTGGCATTCTGTCCTGATTACTTCCACCTTCTTTTTCATCAGGTCTATATTGTGTGTGATAGATAGTTTTATAAGAAATGAAGGTGTTTGATAATATGGTTCGCTGCTGCTTAAGGTTAGTGATTAAAGACAATCATCATTTTCTCTCAGAGATCTTATTAGCTTTAACATTATTTATTCATATGTGTAAGAATGTGCCCAGGACCCAGCTCCTCGATGCACTGCATGCTGTTAAAATGTAAACGCAAACTGCCACCAAGTGAATGCAGAGCATGTTCTAGGTTTCCAAGCATGATGGGACACAGCACCTTTTGGCAAACGGAATCGACGCACTAACAGTGCGGGTTAGAATAATGGCTTCGAGCCTGCATCTGTAGCCAACATTCACCTGCTTTAGAATAACAGAAGCAGAATGATATTTAAGGGCAAGATGGCAATGTGGTGCTGAATTCTCATTTCCAGGATTTTATAACTTTCTATAAACATTACCCTTTGCTTCTAGCCCACAGTGAGGAAAAAGATGGAATGCATCCCATTTCTAGACCCAACATTAATAGTTTAGAAAGTGTCAGTCTCAGATTTTTTAAAAGAAAAAAAATGAGCAGAAGGTATTTTTGGGAGAAAGGAAAAAAAAGTTTTATTTTTGTTTCAAGGGAGTTTTCCCCCTCAATTTAGAATGTTCGTTCTTGGCACTCTCAATCTCTGGAGGAAAAAATAAAGTACAGTCCATTTAGTTGAAGAAAATGTCTTGGGAATGACCCACATTTACTCTCCTTATGCCATCACTTCTATGCTATCTTTATATGTGTGTTTTCCCAGCTAACTTACCTCCTGTCACCTTCCAAGCTTCCACCTGGGCACCCTCCCTGTGCACCCTGATTCTGCTCTCAGGCCTCTGCCCATCCTCTACCCACATCACAGGGACAGGGAGATCCTCATTCGCGTGTCTGTCTTTCTGGCCAGAGACTACGAACTCCATGAGGACACAGAGATCCTGTCTCTAACCTGCAGGCAGTGTAGCCTGTGGACAGTGATGTCAGCTTTGGAATTACGCTGTCTGGGATGGAACTTCTAGCTCCGTCACTCACAAGTGACATGGAATCAGATCAGTGGAACAATTTCTCTAAGGTTTTATTGCTGCACTTGAAACTCTATTCTTTTTTTTAATTATTATTTTATTTATTTATTCATGAGAGAGAGAGAGAGAGAGAGATAGAGAGAGAGAGAGAGAGAGAGAGAGAGATAGAGAGAGAGAGAGAGAGACGCAGAGGGAGAAGTAGGCTCCATACAGGGAGCCCGACGTGGGGCTTGATCCCAGGACTCCAGGATCATGCTCTGGGCCAAAGGCAGGTGCTAAGCCGCTGAGCCACCCGGGAATCCCCAAAACCCTGTTCTAAGGCTCTTAAAACTGTGCCTGGCACATGTAGACTACTCAGTTCATATTTCATGAATGAACACTTGTGGATTTGAGACAATTCATCTTTCAGATTTCATTTTCTAGAAATACTCTGTGTTCCCTGATATTAGTAAGTCAAGCAAACACAAGTCAAGCAAACATGGAACGTGAAATGTTATTTATAAATATTGTAGATTCTGAATATACTCCACTCTATAAGGTTGCTAACAGGAGACATAATGAAAGTGGGAGAATGTGTATATAAAGAAAAATAAATTGTAGCATTTCTGTGGTTTACCTCCTTACCAAGGACCTAGAAGGGCATACACACTCTGGGAAGCTCGGTGGCTTATCAGGCTAGAGTTGAAAAGCACAGGAAACCTTCAGCAGCTGGTGACCTCTCATTAGCAAGGTCATAGGCTGCACCACCTCATGCGTGTCTTCTAGTGGAGAAGGGATCTCACTTCTGTCCCTAGTACAGACGTATAACACAGTGACTATTGGGGTGAATGAAGGAAGGTCTGTATGAAAATCTCCATCCAAATATCTGCTGGTCAGTAACTGATAACAATCCATATCTTCTGATGTGAGGGGCCCCATCCAGCCACTAACAATAAAGAGAAGTCTTCCACTCACTCATTTGCACATTTCAGTACCAACTGAAGTAACTTAGTCATTTTGCATACAATTTCATTTGTCCTAAAATGCAACGAACTCTACAGAGGGACAGGAGAAGGGAGCCAGCTTATAGGACAAGACTGTAGAGGTGGAATAAAACCCTAAGGAGGACAGGCATGATTACGGAGGGTGAGAAACCACACCTGTACACACAGCCTTGTTAGCTCTATCTTTTCAATTTATTTTTAAATTTTTTTCTCTCTTTTATCAATATATTTTTAAAGATTTTATTTATTTATTTATTCCTAAGAGACATGCAGAGAGAGGTAGACACATAGGCAGAGGAAGAAGCAGGATCCCTCTTGGGAGCCCGATACAGGGATTCCATCCTAGGATCTCAGGATCATGACCTGAACCGAAGGCAGATGCTCAACCACTGAGCCACCCAGGTGCCCCTATCAATAGTTTTTTTGCAAGTTTGTCATGTGCCAAACCCAGCACCTAGCAATAGTACCTACTTAATAAAAAGCTGTTTTCAACGAATGGATAGGTGGATAGGTAATAGATAAAGGTTGTGCCAGGCACTGGTACCCACATATCTTATTGTTACCAAAGACGCTCAGAGGGAAAAGTCCAGAGCTCTGTTTAAAGATACCATTGATTGCCTGTTAAAATGCCGTGTGGTCCTTTATTAGTGTCCACTTCTCTGATGTAGGTAATAGTAGCCACCTAATTTGGAGATTGCAAACCTAAAAGGAATCCGTCCATTGTTCCAATAGAGTGGTAGCTGAAAAAGAACTGGCCAGCCTCCTTCCCTGTGCCACTAAGAAAATGCTCAATTGAGCTCTCCCAGCCTAGAATTGGAAAATCAAACATGGAATGCTGACTCTTGCTTGAGAAAACTGGGGATGGTGGGGAGGACCCTCCACAGAATGGAAGCTAACTTGTGCTCCATTTTTCAAAAGCTTTGAGAATATATGATGCATGAGGTGACAGGGCCAATGGAAAGTGTAGAAAACTTTGCCAATTTAGACAGATTTCATTGAAGTAGCAAAGAGTCGTGTTAAATATTTTGATAAGATAAAACTATCATTCCATATTTTGTGGCTAACACTATGTGCATCCCAGAGGAGAGGCACACAAAAGAGAGGGAGGGGTCAAATTAATTAATTAGTAAGTGATTAATCAATTAAGGAACTGAGAAGGCCAAAACACAGTGGGCAAAAGGTGTGGTCATTTGCAGAGAGTGTGGCTGGCCCTGGGCAAGTGTATTATCCAGCATTTATTTACCACTTATTGTGTACTGGAATGTTATGTTTGCACTTGCTAAAATGTTTATTCTCACATAAAGTCCTGAGAAAATTGAGGCTAAGAAGGTCTGAGATGGAAAAGGCTTTATCCATCCCCAAAGTCCATGCATTTTGAAGCATTCCGCATTTCCCCTTTGGAGGCGTGTTAGAACACTAAGGAATAGCTGGTCGGTACATAAAGGACAGGAAGCAGAAAAAGCAACAATAGATGAGTTTGTACAGAGGCCTGGCCCACACCAGCCCTCCATGGGGATCTGAGGAGGGGCCGCGGTGCAAGGTGCAAAGGTGAGCCGTGGCGGGGCTTTTGCTGGAAAGAGACTTTGACAAAGGTAGTGCCTCAGCTCAGCAGGGTCTGAGTGCAGGGAGCTTGAAAGCAGAGATCCAATGATCCCAAAATAAAAGAAGTGAGCGAGAGGCCAGGGACACAAAGAAAAGTGACCTCGCCTAGAAGTAGCTCTGTAGCAAGAAAGGACACAAACTTGACCTCACAGATCCTGAGGCTGGCATTGATCAGAAAAAGGTCTACAGCCTCCAGAATGGGCTGCTGTTTGAGCTCAGTGGGCCACTAAATGCAGCAATGAGTCTGAAAAGACACAGACTGCCATTGATTACAAGAAGCGTGCTGCGTTGGCACATATCATTGCAAATTTGGTGGAATTGGAATTAATTTCTGCAAAAAGGACAATTTAAAAGGGAGTTGTATCTATCCCATGCCCAAGAAAATTGCTTGGGGAAAATTTGAAAGATTTTCTATACATAGAATTAAAGGAATATAGCATAAGAATACATTTTATTAGTTCAAATTTCCAAGCCCTTGATTCAGCTAAAGAATGAGTAAAAACATTAGTTCTGGCTATTGTCTGCAATAGTTAGACTCCTTAGTGGAATCATGAACTAAAATTGTATTTAAACGGTGATATTCTTCTTTAGTTGCCTGTGACTAAGTAAAAAGTAGCTTTAAATGTATTTTAATTGGATATTAAAATCCACTAAATACTTCAAATGTTGAAGTGTACAATCAGGAATTTTCTTTAAAAATGATTAGCATTGGTCCTAAAAGTATATACAATGAACTTACTAAAAATTCTGTTCTAACAGGAATTACCTTTTTAGAAACATTACACTGTCAACCCTGGCTACATACAGATTCACTCAAAAAAGAATACAGTGAAAAAAAAACTATATAAATAAACAGGTTTGACCAAATATCTACAGCTAAGCCAGCCGAATTGCCAAAATAGAAGAGCTGTTTTATTTATTGCCTACTTTTTCAAACACTCCTTTAGTCAGTCAACAAACATTTTGTAGCATGTCAGTAAGTTTGCTAAAGGAAGATAATGAGATCGACTCTCATCTACTCACTGTCTCACTCGTTCTTATATGTCTACTTAGTCCAAAAGTCCCACAGAATGTATGTTCTTCATAATTCTCAAATGATCTCATCATATTTCCACACTCACTAAATTAGTAAGTCATCACTTCTTGTCTAGAGTTCTGGCAGCTTCCTAACTAAACTAACTAAACTACTCTCATAGCGGAAGAGAGGAATGACAATACAAGATGGCATGAATCCATCTTTGAATTCCACACGATTCAGTATGTCTGGAAGAAGAAGACAAGAAGGCTGGTGGTGCAGCAAGCTCTGCAGAGGTAGAAGGGGGCTAAATAGGCAAGTATTGTGTTGGCGAAGCTAGGAAATTGAAGTTCTATTTTGGATGGCATATGAAAACACTGAGGCTTTTCTCATCAAAAAGGATGAATCTTGCCATTTGCAGCAACATGGATGGATGGACGATATTATGCTAAGCGAAATAAGTCAGGCAGAGAAAGACAAATACTGTATGATCTAACTTATATGGGGAATCTAAAGAACAAAACAAATGACTAAACAAACCAACCAAGAGCAGAATCAGACTTTATGAGTCTTTATGCCACCAGGCATTGAGTGTGATGGTTGCCAGAGCGGAGGGGGTTGGTGCATGGGCAAAATGGGTGAAGGGGAGTGGAAGATACAAGCTTCTAGTTATGGAATGAATAAGTCACAGAACGAAAGGCACAGCATAAGGAGTATAGACAATGGCATTATAATAGGATTGTATGGCAATAGACAGTAGTTAGCTATACTTGCGGCAAGCATGTGGTAATGTATAGTTCTGAATCACTGTGTTGTACACCTGAGACCAATGTAACATTGTGAGCCATCTATACAGCAATTAAAAAATAATTTAAAAATAAGAAGAATGCTCTCAGTTGAAGGCAAAAAGAAAACACTGAGGATTTTAAACACAGGAGTGGAATTATACAATCTACGTTTAGAAATTCACATGGTGGATCTCTGGGTGCATGATGGAGTTTTTAATTTTTGAAGTATCATACAAACTCAAGGTATGATTAATATTAACTTATTTTCCTCACTATTCTTCTCTCTTGAAGTGAGGCATGCTGTCCTTTGTATTATTCCATTTTGTTTTACTTGATTTTATTGTGGTGTTTCTAGTATGAGTTATAATGCATATATTAGGTGGGCAAAATAAAGAAGGAAGATCCTTACCTCACATAAATATCAGTTAATATGAGTTAAAAAGTTAAATGTGAGAAGGGAACACATTACAACCTCCAGAAGGAAGTCCAGAATATCTTTAGGTGTGCAGAGTGAGGAAGTTCACGTGTAATCCACAGAAAGCACTAACTTACCTTACATTAAAATCAAGAACCTCTATACATCAAAAGGATAACCATAAGAAACTGAAAAGAAAAAGGATAATCATTATACGGTTTCACTCATACAGGGAATATAAGAAATGGTGAAAGGGATTATAGGGGAAAGGAGGGAAAATGAGTGGGAAAAATCAGAGAGGGTCACGAAACATGAGAGACTCCTAACTCTGGGAAACAAACAAGGAGTAGAGGAAGGGGAGGTGGGCAGGGGGATGGGGTGACTGGGCGACGGGCACTGAGGGGGGCACTTGATGGGATGAGCGCTGGGTGTTGTACTGTGTTGGCAAATCGAACTCCAATAAAATATATATATATATATACATAAAGAAAAAGGCACAAACTGAGAGTTGATTTTAGACACATGAACTAATACGTCAGAATACCTGAATAACTCTAGTAAATTCACATAAAAATCCATAGAAAAATAAGCAAGAATGTAAGTCAGTCAGCATTTCAAAGGAGAAGAAATATGAAGATCAATAACTATATGTGAAGACATTTGATCTCCTTAATAATTGGGTAAATTAAGTCACAAAGAGATACAATTTGCAACCACCAGATTGTTAAGGAAAAAAAAAATAAAAGTCTAACAATGCCAAATGTTGGCAAGGATATGGAAAAACCAGAAATTCTAAATGCTGCCAGTGGGAGTGAAAATTGGCATAACCTCTGTGGAAACAAATTGGCATTATCAAGTTAACTCCCACACATGCATGAATTAACATGCTAGAAAATGTTTACAGCAACATTGTTTGTGAGACCAAAAATAACTAACTCACTCCTTGAATAAATAAATGCATAAAATTTCTATAACTACATCATGAAATACAATATAGCTGCGAAAACGAGTGAACTAGAGCCACATGCCACAAGATGAATCTTAAATACACAAAGTTGAAAAAAATTAGCAAGTTACAAATTATTCCTCATTACAAAAGGATGTAAATGGATAACATCTTCTACGAGCTTCAGAAACAAAGTAAGTAATACATGACTTAGGGACATCTCCAAGTTTCACAAATCCATCAATTTATGCCATTATTATTATAGTAGTATTAATTTAAATTAAGGATTACATTTACCTCTCAAGGAGAGGTGAGAGTTTGGGAATTGGTGGGGGAGGGCCATGAGGTTATCAGTGATAATAATAAGTTTCAGTTTCTAAAGTTGAGTGTTTTAGTATAGCTTCATAAATTACATATATGGTCCCTATAATCTTTCACATGGATCAAATTCTTCCCAGTAAAAAATATAAGGATAGAAAAAAGTGAATGAATGAGTGATGTTTAGTATTTCTTTTCTTCTTTTTCTAAAAGATTTTATTTATTTATTTATTTATTTAGTTAGTTAGTTAGTTAGTTAGTTAGTTATTTAATTGACAGTGAGAGGGAGAGCATGCACACACACACACGCATGCACACCCGAGGAGGGTGGAGGAGCAAAGGGAAAGGGTGAGGGAATCTCCAGTGGACTCAGTGCTGAACTCAGAGATGGAGTCGGGTCATGGGCTCAATCTCAGGACCCTGAAGTCAAACCTAAGCTGAAATCAAGAGTCAAAAGCTTGACTAAGTCACCCTGGGACCCCAGTATTTCTATCTGATAAAGAAAGTAGTGGCATCACAATTTAATCTGAGATATGGAAACAAGTCTATGAGTTTATGTCTCAAATGACTAGCCAATTCTCAGTGATTTATCACCTCTGTCTCTTCACCATTGTCTTGGTTTAGATGTCATCATTTTGTTCATGAGCCTGATATAGCTTTGCCTCCGATTCCAACAACACCAGAACCAAACACCTCTTTAAAAGGTGCAAAACTGATGATGACCTCTCTCTGTCTCTCTCTTTTTTCTTTCCCTTAGAGAGAGAAAGAGAGAGAGAGAGACAGGGAGAGAGCATGAGTATGGTGAGGGAGCAAAGAGAAAGGGAGAGAGGATCTTGAGCAGACTGTACACTCAGGGCAGAGCTCAATCTCATGGCCCTGAGATCATGACCTGAGCTGAAATCAAGAGTCAGAGGTTTGGAATGCCTGGATGGCTCAGTGGTTGAGCATCTGCCTTCGGCTCAGGGCTTGATCCCGGGGTCCTGGGTTTGAGTCCCTCATCAGGTTCCCTGTGGGGAGCCTGCGTCTCCCTCTGCCTATGTCTCTGCCTCCTTCTCTGTGTCTCTCATGAATAAATAAAGTCTTAAAAAAACAAAACGAGTGAGAGACCTCACCAACTAAGTCATCCAGGTGCCTCCCATCTCTTTAAAAGTCTTCAGATTCTCCATGCCCCTAAGAAGGAAGCCTAATCTCTATAATATGACATGCACCATATTTTTCTCCCAGAACCCAATTTCCTCTCACTCTTCTAGCCTCATTCTTATTCCCCATATTTCACTGGCAAGGAGGCTCCAGCTACAGTGATAACATTGTTGAACACTTGTACATTGCTTCCAAAGCCCTGGATACCCTTCCAAGCACTTTATGTATACTAACTTATCTAATCCTCGAAACAATTTTACAAGGTAAATGCTGTCATTATACTCATTTCACATTTAGAAAACAAGTCCAGAGAAGTAACTCATCTAGGCTGTAAACGAAAGTTAAATGGCAGGGCTTGGATTTTTCTGCTTGGAATGGTTGACCCTTTATTTCTGACAGTTTGCCTCCTTGATTCCTACATGGTCATCCAGACTTACATTAATTTAAGACTTTTCTGATCCCACCCTTAATACAAGAGCAGATGTTTTGATGTCTGTGTGTTCTTGCAGCACCTAGTACGTGACTCTGACACAAAACTCTGTCATAAACACCTCTCCAAGATTTCACTTGCACCATTATTACATCGTCAATTCCTGGCACACAGTTGTACTCGGGACACACTGATTAAATTCATGAATGAATGAAGGCTTTCAGCTAAATTGTGACCCTTTCCAAATTTTGGAGAGTCTTATCTTTTCAAAAATACTATTTTCTGAATTTCCTATGACTTAGCAGTTCTAAATGTTATTATTCTTATAAAACAATAAGAAGAGTAAGGTATTTAGAAGCCATGCAAGCAAGTTCTATTTGAATGTGTTCGTGATTCACTGTGTTCATGTCAAGTTATGAGTTAAAAACATCATAATAAATAAAATAAGCTTGAAATGATAAAAAGGGGGACTTAAATTTTCCCTTAAATATATTTAATGTAGTCTATTTTCTGCAGGTTAGTACTAAGTGACTTAAGTTATTAATTATGGCCAACTGAACTCTCCTAGAGAACTAAGTCATCCACTCTAGCTGTAGAGAAAAGGTTTAAGATCATAACACCAGGAAATAAGCAAAGGTTATGAGTTTGCTCAAGTCCATATCACCTTAATTGGAGTATTTGGCTGACTGTGGTCTGTGTAAGGGGCCATCAGGCATTGAGTGAGAGAATTTTTGAAGCCATTCAACACTCACAGAAGTCCTTGGTAATGGTGATTGTAAATAAAGGGATAGAAACCTGCAGTGTTAGTCACAAGGCTTCAGACCTGATGCATTTGCTGCTGTTTTCTATCATTTCAATTTAGTGTAATATTTCTGATTCAAGGAATTATCAGTACTTTCAAGAGCCTGGAAAATACTACCATGCCTGGAACACAGATTGGGCTGTATCAACAGCAAAACACAGCCCAGTCTTCTTGGGTAGGGATGCAAAAAATTACCATGGAGATCATGAAAATCAGGCAATCCACCTAATGTAATCTTTTGGTGATTCTAAAATTAAGAAGTACCCTATAACTACTCCCTCAGATAAGTGCATATGTCATTACGAGCTCTTTGTAAAAATCATCAAAACATTAAAAGACAGAAAAGAGTGAAAATCAATCTTTTACTTATTCCTTGAAGTCAATGAGGCAATAACTTTCTCTCTCTTGCTCCCTCTCATGTCCTTTCCCCTTCCTTTTTATTCTTCTTTGTCAAGAAATTTAGTTATTTAGTTCCATTGGATCGTGTTCTTGTTGCCTGATGTAATGATATGGAAAAATGGAAAGATGGAGGGGAGCATAGGGGATATTGATAAGTGTATGGAATTTCTTAGAAAACATCTAAGGGGAAATATACTTTCAAATGAGTTGTAAAAAGAGGAGCATAGCTATTCACTTAAAAGTGTCCACTGGAAGACGTCAAGCAGGTGGGGGAAACAGGCAAGGAATTGCTAGAACTGTGCTCACATGTGCACCGACAGCTGGGCTAGTGGGAGATCAAGAGAACACATGTCTGCAGAAGAGACTGAGCAAGTACATCAACATGACCTGCAGACCCATGTGCCCCATTTGAAGAAACTCATTTGCAAATCTCTCAATAGTTTCATGCCTTCCTAAGGCGTTAAAATGCTCCATTCAGGATATAGAGGTCAAGGAGGGAATCCAGGTGGAAAGCATGTGCCAAGGGCTTTTGATCATTTCTGATAAAGAAATAAGAATCACTGGTGATTGCATTTAAAACATTAAAACTATATCAAAGCTTCAAATACCTCTTTATCTAAAACTTTAGGTCATTGCAATGAATTAAAATATTCTTTACATTTAAAATATGTTTCTTGTTTAACTATTTCTCCAGTTTTACAATATGTAATGTATTCCAAGTACTTCGGCGATCTTTATTCTTTAACATTTCTAGACACGTGACTCTGTTAAAATTAGGATAACATCATCAAAAAAGTCTTTACTTTGTACCTACCAGGTGCATGGCACTTTGCTGAGACAGAATTTACTACTATTTATAGTGTGATATTGCATATAATATATTTTTAAGGTCCACAGATAACTATGCTGCCTGCCTGTGTTGTCAATAATAGAAGTTCATGACATTTGATTTGAGTCTTTGTAAGAGGCAATGTTATTCTGATTTAATAGCTTCCATCTGTTCTTCTCATTTTCATTGCTCCTTTTACAGTTTCCAAATTCCACCCTGTACCCTCCAGGGAAATTTTCTCAAGCATTGATTCTATTCATCTATGAATTGGAGGAGGGGGGGAGCATTCTTCTGCAGCCTTATGGTTTTGTTTATTGATCTTGATTGTTAGGCAACTTGTTGACATGCAAACACTTGCTTTTTTATTTCTTATATATATATTTTTGTGTGTTGGTAAGTGCTTGGTGTAATTGCAAAGACTTAATTCCTGGACAAAAGTTGTGTTGCGATGTTCCTTTACAAAGTTTAATAGAGAAACATTCCATGAATAAAGATACATAGTAAAGAGACCCCTCCTATATTATTAATATTTGTTTACTGAGTAAACAAATAGTCTACTACTATAAAACAAAATTAAATGTTTAAATTTGTCTGAAATCAAACAATTTGAATCTAAAGCTTAATTCACAATTATTAAAATGTATTGCAACATTGGTCAAATATTAGCCATTGGGAAGGCTCATAGCCATATTGGCCACATGTGGCATTACTTTTAACCTTTTCATTTTGTAAGTAGATACTATATTTAAATTAAACTGGATAAAAATAAGTGTAGTTCTACCTCGACATTATATGCCATCTGATTTCATGCTAGATCTCTGAAGTAAAAAATTGAATGTACCTTATTTTTACTCTGCTATAGCAAAGGCTTTACAATTGCATTTATCTCCCTAGGGTTAAGAAATAAAGGAAAATATGATAATGAATATTTTACAATGACCTATCATTTCTTTTTTGAGAAGCCATGTTTTATAATATACTGATTCTTGAAATGCTTTTGGTCTCAATATAAAAATCTCAGGCGGAGAGGTGCCTGGGTTGCTCAGTCAGTTAACCATCCAACTGATGGTTTCAGCTCAGGTCATGGCCTCAGAGTCTTGGGATTGAATCCCACATTGGGCTCCACACTCAGTGCAGAGTCTGCTTGTTCCTCTCCCTCTGCTCCTCTCCTTGCTTGCTCTATTTCTCTCATAAATAAATAAATAAATAAATAAATAAATAAAATCTTTAAAAAAAGACCCTCAAATGGAGAGGTGTATAGGTATATTTCAAATTAACAGTAAAAAGTGCCATTAATCTCTACCTTTGGTAAAGCATTCCCCATATTTATTGGCTACAGAGTAAGATTAATATTTTCAGGCACACATTTTGAAGAAATTTACCAGAATACAAAAGGAAATATGACACATGGATGAAATCGACTGGGTTTAGGTGATAGGAACTGTCTTTGTGGAATCATGGAAGAACCACAGATCCATATGGAGACCTGGACTTTGAAGTTTCCTTCAGGGCTTCTCTGATTGCCATTTTCATTCCTAAGGGTCATTTGAAGTCTAGCCTGGCCTGAAGCCCTTTTACCCTAGCTTCCTAGACTCTGACAATAAATAGTTGTATAACCTCACAAAGTCAGGTTTTGCTTCATCTGCTTCATCTGAACACTTCCTTTCAATTGAGAATTTAGAAATTGAAAATCAAATTGATGCTTCATCTATTATTTTGCAGTGGGTTCCATTTTTATTTTATAATATTATTCTCCAGATTTGTTGATAAATAAAATAATTGTCCTAGCAAACCATCCAGGCCATTTCTAAGCCTGTGTGTTCTCTAATATGCCCCTGTGCTCCCATTTCCTTGCTCTGCATTTATTTACTATATTAACCAAACTAGATTATTTCATATATACTTTTACCCTTGTCATCTAGTTAACTAGATTTTAAGTTCTTTGGTGCAGAAGACATGTCTTTTTCTTCTCAAAACACGAGGCATGGTGCCTTATACATAGTAGGCTTTAAATACTTGTTTACCATGATGAAGCTGCAAAACAGTCATTCGTGTCTGCATTTATGAATGTATTCATTCATTCCACCAACATAATGAAGATCTATTATATGCCTGCCATAGGCAATGCTTGAAATGTAAATAGATACAACACTAAATCCAGAGAATCCAAACAGTTTACACAAAGTTTGAGGTTGTAGCTCCTGCAACAGTGAAAATATTATTCTAAAATAAAAGCTATAATAGATTCTAGTTGAATGGATGTTCTAAAAAAAAAAGAAAAGAAAGAAAGAAATTTAGGTACCTAAATCCTCCCAAATCAATTTCATACCTCAGCAACTCCTACAGGTTACGCCTGATTAATTACTCAACTAGATCCTCTATTAATCAGTTATTTCTCACATTTTGAGTAAAAGATTTTTAAGTTCAACTATAAGTTTCTCTAAATAATTTAATTTTTGAAGATTGGTTTTCTTTATCGCTAGCATGATGTTAAACTACTGTTTTTCTTTTGTTTGTATATTAGTCATTGTTGTGGTAAATATTGATTATACATTTCTCTGCCTTAAAGCAGTTTTTTCTTTCTCTAGTACAGATGTTTTAGATGCTCTTTTTTTGAGCTAATTGATGTGTGTGTGTGTATGTGTGTGTGTGTGTTCTTGGACTCACTGTTGAGTCATCCATTAAAATACCCCAAACAACAAAACAAATTAAATGTATTATAAAAGCTTTACTTTCAAAACTCACCTACAGTACAGACCTAGATACTAAGGCAATTTGTTGTATAACAAAATTATAATCATTGCTGTCTGATATTGACCACCAGTCTCAAAGTTCCATCAATTTTCCAGCTCATTCATATTTTATTTCATTTTATGGATGGTATTTTCTGAATTTAAACACAATTTTATTTATTTAGATATTTAAAAAAATTTATTTAGTTCCATTGATTTTTTTTTCTTTTTTTTTTCTTTTTGTTCCATTGAATTTTTATTCCTGTTCATGCCAGGATTAGTAATACACTCAAATTTTAAATTCTAGCACATGACATTTCCCTGTTATTCTTATTCTCATGTTATTTTCAAATAGGTAATGAATAATCATTTTAATAAAATACCAATTGCTTTGACTTTCTACTGGAAGATCTACTCTAAGTTACATTATAATACTTTTTGAAAATAGTGTTTATTTTTTTAGATTTATTTATTTAGTTTAGAGAAAGGGGGACACAAAGTGAGGAGAGACGGAGGAAGAGAGAGAAGGAATCCTTAAGCAGACTCCCCATTGAGTGTGGAGCCTGATGGAGGGCTTGATCCCAGAACCCTGAGATCATGACCTGAGCTGAGACCAAGAATCTGACACTCAGCCAACTGAGCCACCCAGGCCTCCCTGAATATGCTGTTTTATACTAATTCATATCACTGAGTCAAGTTTCTCACTAAGATTATTAGAATAAATTTACATAGTAATATTTACGAGTCGGCATTTAAAAAATATGTATTCATTTATCACAGTTAACTTTATGACTTGCTGGAAATAATAGCCATTCTTTCAAGATTGGCACACATTCTTTCGATGGCTGGTACATGTTATGTTTTGTTGGTATGCTATGTTTAAAACCAATTTTTTTAAAGATTTTATTCATTTATTCATGAGAAACACAGAGACAGAGACATAGGCAGAGAGAGAAACGGGCTCCATGCAGGGAGCCTGATGCGGGGACTCAATCCCAGGACTCCAGGATCACCCCCTGAGCCAAAGGCAGATGCTCAACTGCTAAGCCACCCAGGCATCCCTTAAACCAAATTCTTATCTTACTCTTAGATGTAAGTAAAATCCACTTTTTTAATTTGAAGGAAACCAGTACTACTTGATTTTCCCACTAGCTGGTTCTTTCAATATCCTTAGTGCTAACATTTTGTTTTTTGAATGAATTTCTATAATTATTTGCTGGAAAGATTTTTGTTGCTGTTATTTATTTTTATGTTATTTTTTTTATGCCATACAGACTTAAATGATGAAATGTACTAAAATATACAAGAGACTTGGAGATGTAATGGGAGAGGTTGAGAGGAATTCCATACAGGATGATCTTCACATATGAATAACAAACTCTTTTAAAATGTACTTCTTTTTCTCAGTCCTATAGTCACAGTCTATATGCATATTTTCAAACTTTTTGTGCTAACAAAGATGATGAAACCAAAACATTTTAACTGGTTTTAGCATTAGAAACTTGAATGCATTCATAAGAATCTTCACAAAGGAAAGAAAATGAGTAAGTCAGGATCTCCCAAAGTATTATCAAATCCATATATGTATGTAAACAGTAATAATGTTGAGTATATGCTATATTGTAAGCACAATATGCTGAGTACAATAAACATTTAACAAAGAGAAACTTCAAGACTCTTGTGATAAAAGTAAAATAACATAAATAAGTGTAAGCATTAATAGGCAATGGCCTGATATTAATTATATAAGTTTTATGGCATTTCATGTAGAAATTTTGACCTTTACAGAATATCCTATAATTAAGGCAATATGATGTGCAGGATTTTGAGGTAAGTTTTACAACAGAAGAACAACTTATACAAAAGTATCATTAAGGTAGCCTATATTAATATTCCAGAAACGTTGAGCACCATTACAAAACATTCCAGGAGAGTTCCAGTGTCTGTGTTGTCAGGTTTTATGAACAGTAAATTGCCTTCACACCCTTTCTCACTTCCAGTACCAGTAGCCATAATTCATAAGCAAACACTTACAGTTGTCCAACCTTGAAGTAAAAGAACAATTTTTGTGTTTACTGCTGAAAAGATGGCAAATGGTTTGGCTAGTGACTCAGCAGAGGTACTAATGACTATTTGTGAGTAGTCTTAGGATGGGGCACATACTTCACTGAATATTGCTAAGTGGGATAGAGAGGTGAGATTCTTACAAACAAACCTGTCTGCGCTTCGAGAGAAGGTGGAAGGTAACTGAGAAGGCTGGCCTGTAAGTCACTGACCTGTTGTGACCAGTATCGAATGGAACACTTCCTACAATTCTATTCACTGTTTTCCAATTGAATTAAAAAAAAATTAAGATTTATTTACCTCTTTTAGAAAGAGTAAGTGAGTGGTGAGGGGGGCAGAGGGAGAGAGAAAGAATTTCAAGCAGACTCTGTACTGAGCACAGAGCTGGATGCGGGGCTTGATCTCACAACTCTGAGATCATGACCTGAGCTGGAATCAAAAATCAGATGCTTAACACATGGAGCCACCCAGGCGTCTCTCAATGTTTCTGAGAACTAGAACCTCACAACTTAATATGAGGATCGTGACATTTTGCTTCTCAGTTGTATTTAAGGAGCATCTGATCAATAGCTATTTGGGGGAAACTTGTATTCTGTGGGCTCTCTCTCTCTTTCTCACACTCACACATACACACGCATATGCAAACACACTCTTCCTCTCTCTCCATCCGACTCCCAGCCATAAAGCATCTGCATCTGTTACTTTCTAGAAACATTTTGCATATTCCAGTCATTTTTGCTAGGCTTTTGTGTTTCTTAGTTGCCACAATTTCCCCCTTCTTCCAGCCACAACCTCAGGCACTTCCTACTAGGGAATGACACCAAACAACATGTCAAGAGCCTTTCAAAATTGCTGCCAGACTTTAGTGACATTCTTACAGCATATGGAGTACTGATGTGCTGAAAATATGGCAGAAAGCTACCTGATGCTTACCGTGTCAGGAAGTTCCAGTCTGGCAGAGGGTTCTGGTTCAGATTTGCAACATAAACAGGACTTTAACTGTTTTTTAACAAAGCGTCTAAGTAAAAGTTACCAAAAGTGTCCTTTTCAATCAGTTCTTCATTCCAGCTCCCACCGTCCAAGCTCTGCCAATAGAAAAGGAAAAATTCAGAGAAAATAAATATTAAAATTATCCTTAAGCGATCTTGGCTAATAGAATAATTTAGTTATAATTTAAATGTGCTGTTATCTTAGATCCAGACAACATCATGGGAAAACTACATGCTCTTTCACGTGAAGCAAGTGTCTCATAAAACACGACACTCATAATTGCAAGAGAAAAAAAAATGAGTTAGGAAATTCAGTAAATACCCATTCAGAAAAGCATGTAGTAAAATAATTATTTGCTTAGCTGGGATATACCTTTGTACTCCTTATTGAATTAGTTATTTCTTCAACAATATACATCATATATGCATGAATATATATATGAATTCACATCCATACTATGTGTGTGTATACAGCACCTTAATGGTTTTTATTATTTTATTTGAAAATTACAATCATATTAATAACATTTAGAATAACATCATATACAACAGTTTCAGGCAGATGTGCTCCTGTATGATTTCCAGGTGGAGATAAGTTTTCCCATTGATTCTATGTTTCTGAAATTGAAATATAATCTCTTATGACAAAAAACATAAAGATTGAAATGAAAAATATTAGAGAATGACATGGGCCTAGATCTTGTCCTTAGAATTCAGTTTCATTATAGATTTAAATCAATAACCTTTCAAAAAGGTCTTGCTATATTAATATAGCCATTTAAATAATACTCCAGGCAGTCTTTTTGTTTGTAATATAGTTTCGGACATAAAAAGCAGGTCATTTTAATAAACACTGAGACTTTGAACAGTTTCCTAAAGTTCATAAAGCTTTGGCTTTCATAAAATGCATAATAACAAGATTTATTTCATAAATATTTCTTATGAACTAAATAATATAATGCATATGTATTTAATAGGACAATGCTGACGTGCTCAAAAATATGTCATCATTTTACTTAAACTGTTTGCTACTTTTTATTGATACAATTTTATCTGAAACAGATTTTTGAATGGTTGTTAACATTTCACTATTTCTATGGCAAACAATGATTAGATGGATTATTAGAATGTTAGCTTCTCTCTCATTCATGTGGGATTATCCTCAAATCTTATTTAAATTCTCCTATGGCATTTCTGAAGTTGGTCTCTGCCAGTCTCTCCCCTCATTCCCAAACCTTAATTAGCCAAATTCACCTTACCTTGAACATCCTGGTCAAATCTGCAGTTGGCCTCATCAAACTTTGAATCTATTTTCCATTAATTTTTAATATAACCCTTTCCCTCCAGAGGTCTACTTTGGAATAGTGACATCCTAGAATGAAGAGTAAAAGTAGTTATTTCGAACCTTCAAGAAAAAAATAGTTCCCACCATGTATAAATTGCTCTAGCACAGAAGAATAAAAATTTTAACAACACCATTTGTAAAATTACTGTTTAACCATGATACCAAAAATTGACCAGAAAAAAACAATCTGAAAAACCTTGAAAACACACTCTCCTGATAAAACACATTTTAACTAAAATATTAGTAATAAAATAAAATATGTAAAAAGATTAATACTTCATTGCAAATATAATTTACTTAGGAAACAGATTAAGCTAGTTTATTACATAAACAAGCCAAAAATAATGACATTCATAGTTACTTCAATGGTGTAAGAATCTGCCCCAAATGTTTAAAATTAAAAATAAAATAGTGTAAATATTACCTATACCTATACTGGCACTAGAAGGACCTGTTCTTGACATGAAAGCTACCTAATTCCAAGATAACACATTGTATATACTCAGTGGAGAGGGAAAGACTAAGAGACAGACAGAGAGAGAGAGAGAGAGAGAGATGAGAGAGATTAAATTATGAATAAAGGATGGATGCCTGTTTTCCATTGAGACAATTGCAATATGATATATGAATGAATGAGGAATATAACCATTGTAAAGAAGGAAACTTTTCACTATTTACAGACATCTTCTTTATCCATTTGAAAAACTCAGGAGAATCAACAGCAAAAAAAAACCACACAAAATTATATTAACAAAAAAGTTCAATAAGAAGACTGACCACTAAAAAATAAATGAAAAGTCAATAGATTTTCTAAAATGAATTGGTGTTTGCCATGGAAGAAAATTCCATTCAAACCTATTACTAAATATAGATGATCCTGTAATCAAAACAAATAGGAATTATTTGTATAAAAAACCTACAACTATTTGCTGAGGTATATAAAATATAATGATGAGTGACATAAGACCATTCATTCACAAGAAGAGTGGAGGAAGGATGACGGAGAGCTACCAATTTGTTTCAAATTAATGAATCACTCTGCTACTTGACATAGAAAGAGAAAGACCAGGGTACGAAGACCCAGGTTCTTCCCTTCCAATCAATCTCTTATCCGTATCCCCCATTGGCCAAACTGGCCAAACATAACCAGAAATAACAGGCAAGTATACGTGCAGCCATCCCCTTCAAGTGGAAAGGAGACAAGACCTGGGAGCAAACACATGCACATTCATTTTATCACTCACCCTTTGCTATTTTTATGCTGTAGTTTTGTGACTTTACCCTTTGCTATTCTTCTACTCTGACTAGATTTCAATCCCATCAAAACAAGTTTATGTTTTTCTCTTAACATGGTTCAACTGTAAATAAAACAAATATGCTCTGAAACCTTACAAAAAGGGGATCCACATGCTATTATTCACAATACACACTTCTGGGGGTGCTAATTCCTCTTCAGCCAAGATCCCACTTGAACATGCTGTGATCTAAAAACAGCTTATTAAATTAAACACTACCGACGTTATTCTTATAAAACAGTTCAGTAAAAGGGAAGTATTGGTTAATATCTACAAAAACACACACAAAATTATGAGCTCTTGTTTTCCTTCCTAGAACTATGAATTAGCCTGAAGTTGTTCTCTGTAAAATTCCTTTTCCTACCATCACATTTCCCTTTCTTTAGCCAGGGGACACAGATTCTAGAATCTCAAGTGAATGTGCTCCCGTAGATAAATTTGATATGATCCAACTTTATGTTCCATCTCCTTGGCTTTATACCCTTAAAAGAAATTCCACACATACTTCTTAGATATGTAACATAAATTGTCACAGTGTTGTAATTATTTTGCACTTGTATTCCTATGCCTGTTGGTCTCTGATTCCGGTTATAGGTCTGAAATGAAAAAGAGACAGTGAATATGAAGCCTGAGGGCAGACAATAGGACTTTTCTTGCAAACAGCTGTTTGAGGTGGGGTCATGTGAGGTCTTCACCTCCAGAAGAAGAAAATCACATCTGACAGCCACTTTTGCTGGAAAGGCAGGCTCAAGGTAATTTGGAGGTACAAAATTCCCAGAATTTTCAGAGTCCACTCAAGTGACCACATCCATGTCTTTCTCACTCCTCCCAAATCCAGATCCCAAGCTCTGCACAGAAGACATGGTGAGGCTTTGCCTGCAACTTGGTTTGTGATTCTGCTACAAGGACTATCAAGATACGGGGCTTGAGTTTTTTCACTATTTCTGTACTACAATTAAAAAAAGTAAGACAATTTTAAGCATTACCAAAATTAATTACCAAAATGACAGTTGGGCGAGGTCTATTGTTCTAAGAAAAGAACTAATTCTCAGGTTTGTAAATTTAATGTCACAATGGTGAACCTTCTAAATATTTTTTAAATATTCATAGAATTTCTTAATGTCGACCCTTTTTTCATTGCGTTTGCTCTGGGCACCTTCTCTTTACCCAGATTAGCACTTGCCAGCTATTTAATAATGTTAGTAGTGTTTTCAAAGTCTTTTTTTATTCAGTCCTTTGGAAGGTAGTCTCTATTTCATTAGTGGCCACTCTATGTTATTTATTTCTGTCTTTTTAGTTGCTTTAAGTTGTGGTCTACATTCTGACTTCTTGAAACAAATAAGATTATTGATTTTCAACTTCATTCTTTTCTAACCTATGTGTTCAAAATGACTCTATGCATTATTATAGCATCATACAGAATTGATATAACATGTGTTTATCACAGTGCAGATCCTAATTTCTATTTTAATTTTTATTTCTTATTTAATCAATGAATATTACCTAATTTTTAAAACTCTGAGATTTTTCTTAATAGCTGTTCATCACTGAGATGTATTTGAGTTATATCATGTCAAAGAACATAGGTCATATAGTTTCTGTCCTCTGGCATTTGTTGTTTAATGGGGCTAGCATACGGTCAATTTTGGTAAAAACTCCATGGATGTTGGCACATACTGTGTAATTCTTTTGATTTGGTGTTTTACGTATTACCAATTAGGTCATACTTGTCAAAAACACTGTTCAAATCTACACTTGCCAATTTTTTTGTCTGATTTTTCATCCTATTACTGGGAAAGGGTTGCTAAAATAATCCACTATATGGTCTTTGTACTTCTTTTTGTTTTGGAAATTATCACTTTATATACTTTGATGGCATATGCTTAATTATACATAACTTTAGAGTAAGTTCATCTTGTGTATTGAAACTTTAATCATCATCAAGCATCCACTTTATACTTTACAATTATCTTGCCTTAAATTATATTTGTTTGAAATCAGGGTATCTACCTAAGCTCTCTCTCTTTCTCTCCTCTCTGAATGAATCATCAATTTATCTTTATGTGAAACTGGTTTATTTACCCTCACCTCTGAATATTGTTGCCGGATATATATTTCATCTCTTATCAGTTTTGGAAAATTCTTAACCATTATATTTTCTTAAACAGCTTCAGTCCTGTTCTTGTTCTTTTGAGACTATAATTACATTTCCCACATGTTAAGCCCCTTTCTGTGTTGTTGGTCGTTTTTCTTCCTGTGTGATTTTGTCTGAATTTTTATTTTATCTATCCTTCCAATTCATCATTTGTACTTTATCATTATTTAGAGCTCTACTAAATTGTATTTAATCAGTCATTAAATCATCTGAGTTCCTGGTTCCAGCTTATTGTATGTGTATTTATTTTCTACTGCTATACATACTTAGCACCTTAAAATAACACATATTTATTAGCTCATGGTTCTGTAGGCTAAAGCTCCTGATGGATGGTTTTGACTGAATTCTCTATGTAGGGTGTTAAGGGATCAAAATCAAGGTGTGGGCCATACGGGGCCCTTATCTCTGGAGAAGAATCTGATTCCAAATTCTTTCAGATTTTTGGTCATTTTTAACTCCTTGCTGGCAAAAGACGGAGGTCTCCATTTCATTTCAGCCATCCGATGAAGGCTTTCAGCTCCTAAATCATACGGATTTTTGACAAATGACCCCTTCCAACCTCAGAGCCAGGAATAGCAAGTTGATCGTCCCCATAATTTGAATCTCTGACTTCCTTTTCTGCCACTTACCAGAGAAACTTTTGCTTTTAAACTGCCCATGTGATTAGGCTAGTCTCTTGGCTAACCTCCTTAGTTTAAGATCAACTAGTAATATTCCTAATTGCATCTGAGTCCCTTAGCCATACGTCCTAATGTACAGGAATAATGCAAGAGGCCATCTAGAAATCTGCCTTCCATAGGATACTTCAGTTATAGAATCTCCATTTGAGTTTTTCAGATTTTTTTTTTTAAAGATTTTTATTTACTTATTCATTAGAGACACAGACAGAGGCAGACACAGGCAGAGGGAGAAGCAGGCTCCATGCAGAAAACCCATTGTGGGATTCAATCTCAGGAGTTTGGGATCATG
Organism: Nyctereutes procyonoides; assembly: GCF_905146905.1. Taxonomy (NCBI): domain Eukaryota; kingdom Metazoa; phylum Chordata; class Mammalia; order Carnivora; family Canidae; genus Nyctereutes; species Nyctereutes procyonoides. The sequence continues at coordinate 40,309,054 of NW_026575049.1, read as the reverse complement.
CCCCAGGCCAAAGGCAGACAATCACTGAGCCACCCAGCTGTCCCTGAGTTTTTCAACTTTTGATAAAATTCTTCAAGTCTTTCAAAATTTCTTAAACATGTTAATTAGTCATAGTGAAAGAATGAGGATTATTACTCCAAACTACAGACAGTCTTGCACATGTTTCTGTTATATTTTGTCTTAATTTTTGGACATTTGTTTTCTTTCCTTTTCTTTTTTAAAATTTTAAATATGTATATATATATGTATGTATATATTATGTATATATTATATACATAATATATATATATATATATTATTGAGTGACTAGAATTGTGTATGAAAAATTGTAGATTTAGTTTTGTGCAAGCTTTTGTGGACATGTTTTCACTTATCTTGAGTGAGTATCTAGGAGTGGAAGTACTTGAGCCATAAGGTAAGTGTATACTTAACATTACAGACAGTTGCTAATTTTCAAGTGGTTCTATTGTTTTACTTTTCCTGCAACAGAGTCACAGTTAGTCTGTATCTCTGCCAACACTTGTTTTTGTCAGTATTTTAAATTCTAGTCATTCCAATGAGTGTGTAATGATATCTCATTATGCTTTGGCTTACACTTAAGAATAAAGATGTGAAGCACATTTTCCCATGTGCATTGGCGGTTTGTATACATCCTCTGCAGTAATATATGTGAAAATCATTGCTATATTTATTTTTTTAAATATTTTATTTATTTATTTATTTGAGAGAGAGAGAGAGACAGCACCCACAAGTGGTGGGAGGAAGAACAGAGGGAGAAGCAGACTCCCTGATGAGCAGGGAGCCCGATGTAGGGCTCAATCCCAGGACTCTAGGATCATGACCTGAGCCAAAGGCAGCACTTAAAGGACTGAGCCACACAGGTGCCCCTTTATCCAGTTATTGAATTGAAAGGGTCCCTTATACATTCCAGATATGTGTTTTTTTTCCAGATATGTGTATGTCATGTGAAGTATGTGAGTATTTTCTCCCAGTGAATGTCCTTGTTTTTCATTTTAATAATGTATTTTAAAAAGTGATTTTAAAAATCTTGATAAAGTATAACCATGTTTTTCCTTATGCCTTTTTGTTCCCTATCTTAGAAATGACTGCCTACTCAAAGTCTGCACAGATAGTATCTCATGCTTTCTTTTAGAAGTTTTTCTAGTTTTACGCTTTCCATTCCATTTGGGATTACAAACCAATCCAAATTCGTTTTTGGCACAGAGTTTGTGGTAATATGGAGTTCAGTTCTTCTAGGTAGCATTGGGTTGTCCAGAGCTATTGGTTGAAAAGACAATCCTTTCCCTTCATTGAATTATGTTGGCATTGCTATCGTAAATGACTATACATATGGTTCTATTTTTAGACTCAATTTCGTTTGATATATAAGTTTATCCTTACACCAATACCACTCACCATTGATCACTTGAGCTTTGTAGTTGATCCTGATTAAGTAATGTCAATCTTCTAATTTTGGCTATTCTAGATTCCCTGCATTCCTATATAAGTTGCAGAATCAGGGGCACCTGGGTGGCTCAGTCTGTTAAGCGTCTGCCTTCAGCCCCACATCATGACCCCAGGGTCCTGGGATCCAGCTTTTCCCTCTCCCTCTGCTTGCCACTCCCCACTCTCATGCTTGCTCTCTCTCTCTCTCTCTCTCTCTCTCTCTCTGTCAAATAAATAAATAAAATCTTTGAAAAAAGTTGCAGAATCAGCTTGTGAATCTTTACCAAAAGAAAGAAAAAAAAGCCATGAAGTATTTTCATTGAAATTGTATTGAATCTATGGATACATTTTGGGAAGATGGTCATTTGATAATACTGATTCTTCCAATCAACGATTTTTATCTCTCCATTACTTAAGTCATTCCTAATTCTTTCTCTTTAGTATTTTATAAGTTTCACTGTATAATTGTGTATTTGTTTGTGGCAATGTGTCTGATAGTCCTTCCTTGAAAACTTGCACTAAAATAGCATGCTATTCACTATCTAATTATCCTTTTTTATTTTTCTTCATAACAGTTATGTTATCATTCCATCATATATCAAATTGTTCATTTTTACTGACCTCTTCACCTCAGGAGAACAAACTCCATGAGGGTGGATCAAGTATTTCTCTCGTTACTGATCTATTGCCAGTGCTTAAGTTCATGGTTCATACTTGACATTGAACAGACATACATAATAAAATGAAAGAGGATTTTTTTTTAAGTTTTATTTTTTTATTTTTTTTTAATTTTATGATAGTCACAGAGAGAGAGAGAGAGAGAGGGGCAGAGACACAGGCAGAGGGAGAAGCAGGCTCCATGCGCAGGGAGCCCGACGTGGGATTCGATCCCGGGTCTACGGGATCGCGCCCTGGGCCAAAGGCAGGTGCCAAACCGCTGCGCCACCCAGGGATCCCTGAAAGAGGATTTTTACTCTCACTACACTAAAGTCTGCTCACAGGAAAACTGCCTTGTGTCACCTCTTGTATCTAGGACCTAGATTTTTCTTTCACACTTAATCTTGGACATCTCATATCTGCCTTAGGCCCATGTATCTCTGTGATCCATCATTCCCTCCACCCTGATGGGCCTGTCTTTGACAAATATTTTCAGAAAGTGAGGCTTTCCAGGGAGAGTCATTCTAAATCATTCTCTTAAATGTTGATTCTATTTACTTTATCACTGAAAAGCAGGAGAAAATAGGGTTTGATTTCTATTATCAAGATTATTTCGGATATTCTACATACCCACTTTTGTTTTCTACAGGAGTGAATTGGAACTCTTGGCTTTTTAGTCTGTATCAAAGATGTGTTCTCTTTCATGCTTTAATGATGAGTTCTTCAAGGGCACCTGGTGGCTCAGTCAGTTAAACATCTGCCTTCGGCTCAAGTCATAAACCTGGGGTCCTGGGATCGAGCCCTGCATCAGACTCCCTGCTCATTGAGGAGTCTGCTTCTCTCTCTGCCCCTACCTCTGCTCATGCTCTCTCTCCCTCACTCTCTCTCAAATAAATAAATAAAATATTTTTAAAATAAAGTACTTAACTCATTAGTTTGTTACATTGGGCCTAACTTACTAGATTAGTTTTATGTATGTTTAAGTGACACACACACACACACACACACAAACTCACGCACACACACTCTACTTTGAGCAGTGTCTACTATAAGTCTCCAGGACTTTCAGTTAAGTACCATAACTTTCAAATGGCTATATCTTCAATGAGGTATAAGAAATAAAAGCATGTAACACTTTAATTCGAAAGTATGTGCTACTTACTCTGATCATAATGATAAATAAAGGATAGCTGTTTACAAAAAGTTATTTATTTTATTTTATTTATTTATTATTAAATAAAATGAATAAAAATCCATTTAAAGATAAGTCAGTTTAAGCTTTCATTCTTTTTTTAACTTCTAATATATGAACATTGTAAAAGTGGGAATATAAGTGATGGTGAATATGAATTTTCCTTTAATTTCCTTTCTATATCATTAATTCTGAATTTGCCAGAGACAAAATCTATCCTGAAAATGATTTCCTTAGAATCTTTGGTATATAAACTTTGTTTATCAACTTTAATAATAGTTTTTCAAGCCACAAAACTATCTCAGAATTAATCTAAACCTGTGTTTCTAACCAGGTTCCTACTACTCAAAAAGAAAGTGAAAATACAACACAAATCACAAGCATTTTATTTTTATAAAAAACAAAAGTGCAATGGACCAGAGAACAAAGTGTAGAATCCAGTCATATAATGAAGAGGTGACTCAATGCAAGGATTCATTTTATGTGTGCATACTTTAGAGTTACATAGAAAAGATTTAGAATAGATGTTAAAGGATATTCTGTTACCTTTACCTCAGTGATTTAAGCCATGCATTTGTAAAACTGATAATAATATAGATACAGCATAATATAAAGGACTAAGGAAACATGTCTAGCCTCTGTTACTGTCTTCTTGAACTGAATTTCCTTTCTTTTGTAGAAATTGAGTTGAAATAGATGGTTTTCAAATATTTTTCTGTATTGAAATTTTATATCAAGCTTTGGCAATCTCCATCAAAAAGAATTTTGGGGATTCCATTATTTTACACATCTTCCAAACATTAATTGAGAATGTGAATTTCACTTGGGGAAGCAGTTTTGCTTCATTTGTTAATTTTTATATCCTCAAAGCCTAGCAGAGACCCTGACGCATAATAAATACCTAATAAATATTTGTTGAATGAAGAATGAGAGAACTGACCTAATAAAACTCAAATATTAAATGAGGAAAAAAAAAACAAAATGAAAATTACCATGATTACAGAGCCTCATGTTCTAAAAATTCAGACACTGTTAACCTCTGATCTAAAGAATTATAGGATTTTTAGGGATCTCTGGAAAATTGTGTCTTGCCCTAATACATATTAGTCCAAACCTAGGTTGAAGAAGAACAGGTGATCTTGGGTATTTATTTTCTTAGTACCTTAGTATTTTAAAAATAAAAATACACTTCTGGCATTTGACAAATGCTATCAGAGTGAATAAATTGGGAATTAATCATAGGCGGTCATTAGGGCTTGATGTTTGCTCGTCTATGTTGAGACCGAAATCAATCAAATGAACTAGCCTCTGTGCAAAATGTCAGCTGATTCTGGGCTTACAAACAATAACGCTAATAAAATTACTTTTATCGAGTTCAGATATTATTAAATTAATGAAATACATTGAGAAGGGTTTTAAAAATCAATTTTATTTCCATACTCATTTTTTAACTAAATAAAATTTACTTTAGACTTCGTTGTTATTCTTTCATTCTCCTGTTTGTTTTGTTGTTTACCTTGATACATTGATATTTTTACTGCTTGATCTATTGCAATAACCTTTTAACAGGTTTCCCTCTCTTGAGGGTCTCATCCATTCAACTTAACTCAAATGGATAACACTACTTCTATCTCCTCTGATCAAAAACCTGCAGGGACTCTCTATTACATAAAGAACAAAGTCCAAATTCCTCTCCCTTCAAGAAATGATCCCTGCTGCTCCTCCCTGCCTCTTAAATATATTTCAAACACAAGCATTCTCCCCATCACTACCGCCAACATCTTAGCTCAACTACCACCTGGATCATTGCAATAGAAACCTCCCTAAATCTGCTCTACCCTTTTCCTCCTCTACTTACAACATTGTACAGACACGAGTGAATTTTCAATTAAGCCCAATCATATCTTCACCCAACCGCCCTGCTTATTACAGCCTGATAGTGTACCTGTGTGCTCTTAAATCCATTCGCGATGTTTTCTGTGCTGCTCTTTATCCCAGGACACTGTTTCCTAAGGCCTCTCTCCTCCTGGTTGGTTTCCTCATAGGTTGTGAAAAATGAGATGTCACTATCCCAGCTGTAATATCAGCTTCTGTCCAGTAGTCACTTCCTCTGTGACCCCAGGTATTGCCGTGAAGGCCAACCATGGCTTTCTCTTGTTTCAGCTTCACCACACCACTTCTTCCCTCTATCCCTTCAGCAGAATGGTAAGCAGTGTCTTCTAGGTGCACCAAAACTATAAGCTGCTTCACTATCCTCCTTTTGGTTTCTCCACTTTCCTTTCACCTTTGTCATCAAGTCTTGGTGATAGAATCTTCAGTCTGAGACATCTGAAATGGTTACTGTTTTACTGCTGGAACCCTTATTGGTAAATACATCTTCTCATTGTATTTGGGATGGAATTCAGTGGTGGTACCATAGCCTTCGAGGCCCTCTGTGATCTGCTCCTTGCTACCGTTGGTAACCTTACTCCAATTACTTAATTTACCTTTAATCATACCCTATATCTACCGCCAAGAAGACTCTTGCTTCTACTGAGTCCAGGAAAATTCGACTCATCTTTTAGCTCTAAACATGAATGAAATTCTTTACAGAAGAGCCTTCCCTGACGTACTCAAATGATTTTGTTTTCTTTTGTGCCTTAGATTGCTATTAACTGGTTCATTTTGTGGTGAATTGGTTAAATTAGTGTCTTCCCTACTAAGCCATGAAACTCAAAGTACCACGGATCACATGTATACCAAGGGACTAGCACAGGGCTGGTTACACGGGTGACACTCAACAAATATGTGTTGAGCTCACGTTCAAATTCACCCCTTGGACAATATTAAAAGTTTTTGAGTGTTAGGAACCAAGGATATAAGAAATTCCTCTGCGGGTAGAGAAAAGAACTAGAAGGCATTAAGTACTGTGAAGGATGTGAACACAATGACATAGCAACATCACACAGATAAATCTTGCATGGCCCGGGGGAGGCCGAGGCAGTCAGAATGACCAAAGTTATACTGGTGAACTTGGGAATAGAGATATTTAAACTTGAGAGTCACAATTGTAAATTCACCTAAGAATCCACAAGTATTAAAAACCAATGCCCATACCTCATTCTCAAACAAATCAATTAGCAATTCTGGTGTAGATCCTTGATTTTCTTTCATTATTCTGCAGGTAGGATTGAAAAGAACTGATTTGTTAAAGACTCGGTATATGCAAAAGCATAGAAATGTTAACAGAAGGTGAGTAAATGAACTTCATACAGCACACATCTGTGTGGACTGCTGAAGAGATTATTTGAAGAAGATAAAAGATAAAACCCCAAGAAGTAAGACTATAGCAATAAGCAAGGAAAAAAAATGGGAAAAAAACTATTTTTTTCCAGTTTATATGTTATAACGATATAAATGGAACACCACTGGAAAACTTTAAGGGAGGAGAGATCCACTCAGGTCACAGTTTGAGAAAGATCCCTGGATTAGCTGCATGGAGAATAAATTATCAGACTAGATAGAAAGCCAAATGTAGTCCCACGTAGATATGTTTTGGAGACTTGCCATGGGGGCTCATGACAAAAAGCCAGTGAGCTACATCTAAGGTGCATTTGTAAGGAGCTGCTTCTGTTTTAATTGTAAATTCTGAAGTCTTTGTGATAAAGAAATTCATTTCATGGGGCACCTGGGTGAGGTGACTCAGTAGGTTAAGTACCTGCCTTCTGCTCCAGTCCTGGTCCCGGGGTCTTGGGATGGAGCCCCAGGGTGGGAGGGATACCAGCTCAGCAGGGAGTCTGCTTCTCCCTCTCCCTGCGCCCCTTTGTTCTCTCTGTCTGTCTGTCTCTCTTTCAAATTAATAGAGAATCTTAAAAGAAAAAAAAGAAATTGAGTTCCCAACATACATTTAACATGAAGAACAATACAATTTTAGGGTTTTTAAACCTCCAACATGCTTATTTCACACTGTTCCCACAGCTTCAAAAGCCTGAAATTTGATGACACTGTACTCAGTGTAGGTGACAGGTGTGATGATGTCACTCACTGCTCTTGCAACACTCCTGAGCACCTGAGTGTGCATGTACAGCTCACGGGACGTTGAGTGTTTGCATCTGATTTTGAGCTGCCTTCTGCTTTGTGCCATCAATTTGCAAATGAACGGTCAGTGGTGACATGGGGGGAAACCCAAGCCACTCTTCCTTTAGTTTCTTCTGGGCTTTTAGGCTCCTGAGGGCCATGGACCAAAATACAAATCCTGCCCAGCCAGGAGAGAAAGGGACGTGCACATCCCCCTAAGTCACTGTGCCTCAAGGCTAAGAAGCTTGAAACAGCATCCTCTGGCCATGCCCTTCGCGAATGAGGTCAGTGAGAGTCCTCCTGAGATTTCTGTCTGCAGTCTCTGGGGGACCACTGGTCCACAGCTCCATGAGGTTTTCAGTGGAGAGACTCAGCCAGTTCCTCCAGCTGCGCTCCATTGAATAAGGCCACCCTGAGTAGTGACTTTTCTTCCACCCCCGTAGGAGACAAATAAGCACATGGCGTATTTGGATTGGTGAGTGCCCTTCTCTCTCTGTGCCCCATGTGGCCGGTTGTTTCAAGTGCCTCTCGTCCAAGCTCTACACATCAGTTAAGCTCGGCTTACTCAATTGCTTGCAGGTAGCTGAGTGTGCTGGATGTGTTAGTTGGGACTAATCTCTGGTTCCCATATGGGGACAAGAGTATTATCACACTTCAGCCCACTAAAAAAAAAAAAAAAAGAAAAAGAAAAAGAAAAAAACAAAACAACCACTCCTAAGTGGGGAAGTAAAAGCTTTGCAGGTGTTCTCCTCCCTAATGGACCCAAACACTGCAGCTTGTGTATACTTTTATTTGCAAAGTGTTTTTCTCTGTCTGCATGTTTAGAATAAGACTAGTATAAAGCACTGCTGTTTAATTACTAGCAGGGCCAAAGGTTTCATTTTAATTCGAGATTATTTAAATAAAAACATTATTTATAAGTGAAGTACTGTTTTCTGTCCAAACATGTAAGAATGCTGCTTCTAGCTGGGATCCAGTGCTGCTACAGAAGAATTAAGTGTTGTTTTTGTATTTGCGTTGGATTTTTTTTTTTTAGAAATGGGATTTCTATTAAACCACTCATTATTTTAATCATGCCCAATTTTAAGATAAAATGAAACAGTGGAACATCCTTATGTACAAGTATTTCATTTATACCAATACTGATTATCTTATACACAAGCAAGATGTCAATATTATTGTTTTTCCATCTAGTTGATAAAACCACGTGATTGTCATCATAATCATTATCCTGATAAAAACATACACCACCCTCTATTTACATATTACTTGTTACTTTTTGAAGCCTATATACATTCATCATTAATCAACAAATATACTTTATTCTGTGCACTCTGTCTTACTGTGTCAGGATTGTGGTCAATTTGGAAAAAAATTGGTAAAACACTTGAAATGCTTACAGAATAATATGAGACTACGATATCTTCTGTACCTACTTATCCTTCTATGTAATTATATACAGCCTCTTTACCAAAAGTACTAGGCAGCTTACCAGATAATATGAAAATTAAGTCACAAGTTTTCTACCCTCATTCAGAGCAAGGGAAAGACCAATACAATAATTTGTAAGTGTTTTCTTTTTCAAATGTAATCTTCTATGATATGACCTTTATGTCCAGTACAGAAAACTTTTATGCTAGAGTTAGGATTTGAGTTCAAATTCTGTAGATGTATGATGAGCCTAGTGAGGCAGAGAGCAGCTCTGGAAAAGGACAGACGTATTTGATTCTGGTCACGTTATACTGGAACAAACGAAGGCTGAAGGGCCTTAAGGAATTTACCCAAAATCACTCACCAAATTCTATTGAAAACTTGTACCTTTGTTATTTATACTTACATGCGTATACAATATAGATAATATAATATAATACAACTAGAATGAGAACATAAACTAGACAGGTAATTTGTACATGTTACAAGTGATATAAAAGTTTTGAACTGACCCTATATATAATTGTCAATATTTCACTGATGGAGGAGGAAGATATTATTACTCTATAATGCAATCATGTATTTATTAGTATTTATTAGTCATTGAGTCACAACAGTAAGTGAAAGAGACATGCTCCTTCCTTCTAGGACCTTCAATTCTCATTGAGGGAGACTGGTGAAAGGAAATGAGTGGAAAAAGAAATATTAGTAATTGCAGTTTGGGAAGGTGTCAGGATGAAATCTATAAGGAGGAACAAGGAATAATAACAAAGGAGGCTGATTTTATTTAGTCAGGTCGGTCAGGAAAGAGAAGACTTAAAGCAAGGACCATTACAGCTGAGACTGAAGGGTTGAGAAGGTATTACCCTTTGTGAAAGTAGGGAAGCAGAGCCGGCATGTGCAAAGATACTGAGGCTACAGGGTGCTCACTCCAGCTGAGGAACTAAATATCAGTCTCCATATAGCATCCAGCTCTTTGTATATTTGCCTGTCTTGGCATTTATCAAAATGTTTTCAAATTGGTGGTTTATGTGTCTATTTTACTCAACCTAGGTTATGAGTACCTTAAGGACACCTAAGCATAAAACTTACTTATTCCTACAAATATTGTTTGTAAGTATGAGTTACCACTGTTTTCAAAGATCTCAGGTGCATACTTTTGATAAACCAAAATGAAAGGCTTAAGAATTTTCTGGAAATACTAACTTGTATATGTTATAATCTCATTTTTGGAAATAAGTGATTATGACTTTACACTTTAAAGTAATGTTATTAGGGCAGCCCAGGTGGCTCAGCAGTTCAGCGCCGCCTTCAGCCCAGGGCGTGATCCTGGAGACCTGGGATCAAGTCCCGTGTCGGGCTCCCTGCATGGAGCCTGCTTCTCCCTCTGCCTGTGTCTCTGCCATTCTCTCTCTGTGCCTGTCATGAATAAATAATATCTTTAAAAAATAAGTAATGTTATTAAATATTTAAAAATGACAACCAATACAGATTCATATAGAAACTTTTGCAAAGCAAAATGAGAAAAAAAAGTAGAAAATAATCAAGTTTCCTACCAGCCCTAATCTAAAACCATTTGAGCTTTATTTGTAACTTTATGAAATCTAGGTGCTTGGGTGTGCACGTGTCTGTATAGAGATATATAAATGTAGATATATACATACATATATACACATTTAATGTAGAAATATACTGTGATATCATCTTTAAACCTTTACATTTTCGTAACATTCTATTTTCACTTAAAATGATATCCTGATGATATTTACATACATAAGAAATCACAGTTACTGTGAGAATTCTAAAATTTTAAAATTAAAATTTAATTTTAAATTTAAGAATGTCCACCAGTTTTTAAATGCTTTCTTTGTTATTTTTATTGAGGCTATATATTTTCTGTGTTAAACTTTTTCTGTAGTAAAAACATATTGGATCATTGTGTAATATTGAAGCAGCCCTATAGTACTAGGATAAGTCATACCTGTTTATGGTTGATTTTTAAGTGCCTTAATTTGATTTGGTAATGTTTTCTTTAATATTTTTATATCCATATCCTGAAGTAAAATTTGATAAACAGTTCTCTTTTCTTTTTCATTTTTACATGTTGATAGTCAGACTTTTTCTAGAATTCTAGAATGAATTGGGGGACTTTTTTCTATGCGTATAAATCTTTGTATGATAAAATTAGTGAGTGTCAATTTCATGATAGATTTCTGGTGATATTTGCCACACATTCTTTGGCTTTGGTATATTCAGCCTGTCTAGTTTCCTTTGAGTTAATTTCAGTCTTTAATCTTTTGTAATAAAAACAACTTATTTCACGTATAGTTTTAATTTTCAGATGTAAAATTGTACCCAGCACTGATACATTGTACCCAGCACTGGTGATCCAGCACTGATACATTGTACCCAGCACTGATACAATTGTACCCAGCACTGGTGATCTTTCTTGTTCTTTGCTGTTTCTTTCCTTTTGCCTTTACCAAAATTGAAATTCTCTACTAGGTTTCTTGCATTCTTTCTAGCAGTTGGTAATGTGCGGATTGAAGCAGTAGGACAGGGAGGTGGCAAATATATTAAATGTATTCAGTTGGCATCTCTTTCAAAGAAGAGGCATTGCCTACACCTCAGTGTAGTGCAAAGTTATTTCAGTATTATTGCCCTTCTCAGTCCTCAAACCCACTGCTCCACTGGTTCCCTGGTCAGGGTGGTGGGAAGGATACATATTCTAGGAATGTAAGTAGACGCTCTTTGGTCCCTTGAGTACCCAGCCAACCACACATGTCCCTGCCTCTGCCTCTGATACTGGATTTCTTTTCCCCTTCTGAAAGAGCACGGACAACCAAACGCATTTGAATAGCCTTCAGCTCTGATCGGAGCTCATTGTCTATTTATTCATACCCATTTTACGATTGCCAAAAGGGTTCTAAAACAGCATGTTGTTTATATATGAATTAAGATATTGGGATTAACACAGGAACATATTGAAATGGCACTTTTAATAACTTGAAAGATGTTCAAGACTCAAGAATATCTTTCTTCTAAAAACACACTCTGAGTTGCCTAATATTTTCTAGGACAAGAATTGCATAACAGAAAAAGAAAGTCAAGGGCAAGGAAGAGCATAAATTCTGTATTTGGAGACTTCTAAAACTTTCATTCCTTGGTCCATTTATTTTCTTCTGTGATAAACTCCTGAAATAATTAAACTATAATTCAAAAAGATATATATTTCAAATGTTGTCTTTCTCTTATCTCGAAGTTCTGTTTGATTTTATCACAGAGTACTTACCACAGGAATCGTTTTGGTAAAAAATAACAATAACTGCTAACATTTGTTGATTACGTATATCTCAGGCACTACACTAAACTCTCGGACTGAAGTAACCCATTTCATTCTCCTGACCACAATAGGAAGTGGGCATTATTAAGAGCATCTAGGTATGGAGGGGTTAAATAACTTGGCAAGGTCACACAGCTAGTTAGTGGTGATCCAGAATAAAAACCCAGATAGTCCAACAGAGAATTGATGTTAACAATAGGTAGATTCATTTTGTGACAATTAAAATTAACATTTTTAAGTAAAGTCTCAAAGTCCCCTTGGTGATATATGATATTCAAATTCTACTTATGATTATATGTCATAAAATCAAATATTGATCAGTGTGAATCAAATACCACTTTTATAACTCAAGTTTAAGAAGTACAGAAAGTGACTGCATTGTCAAGAATGTGGAAGTGAGGCAATACATTTGAAGGTATTTTTAAAGCCACATTGCTAATATTAAGTAGAAAAGTCAGTACCAGCCCTGAAACCTCAGAGGGAATGCCAAGGAGGTTTGGTTGGGAGTGTTGTTGTTATTCTTGTTTTTTTACCCATGACATTACTGACTGCAGCTGTAAATGATCTTAAAACGTGCGACTCTGGCTGTAGGATTCTCTGCCTGTATCTCTATTTGCAATGCTCTGAGAATTTATTTTGTACAGTGAAGTTCATCATACTCCTGCTTCTCCAGAAAAAAAACAAAACCCCAGGCAGAACACACCCCAGGTATGTCACTTTTGCTTTTTGTTGCCACACACTCCCTAAGGGAGTAAGCACCAAGCAGGCTGTATCTTCTTTGTAAGCAAAGGGAAAAACATGTGATACATCCTCCTCTATTAAATGACTCTCCTTTTAGTAATCATTTATTCATGGTATTGTTGATTAAGGAGACATTTTTGATAATACACAATGACTCCTTTGCTGTCTAATGAAACAAAGATACATAAACAATAACCCAGATCGTAAAATGTTATAACCTACTGGGTGACGCCAAGTCTTCCTTCTCTCCCAATTAGTCAAGCAACAGATGGTCAGTGGATGAAGTGGAAATTTAAGAGCCTTCACACAATTATATCAACTGCACATCAAACTATCTGAAAGGTAGTATGATGATGTACTGCATCTTGTTTTAACCATGTTAAGAACAAGGTTTCAGATACTATTTTTTTTTTTTTCATATAGGAGGTCACCTAACAGTCTGGTCAACCCAACACGAGAACAAGTTTTAGAACTCAAGCTTAATGTCCTTTCTTGCACCAGAATGCATTCTATAAGCTCTTGTGACAAGACAAAAAACAGGGCCTGGTTGATGTTGACTTCCAATGAAGACTGAAGCAAATCTAATATTCTGGGACAAATTGCATATTGTGTGTAGCAGGAAGTCAGTGAGGGAGAAGGAATAAGCCAGGGGCTAGTTTCTCCATCACACTAACTCCATTTCCTGGAGTAAATCAATCTCACAAGCCTCAATCTTCCCATCTACAATGACAATATAGTCTCCTGAGTCCTCTTGAGGGATATTTGAAGAACCCCAACTAAGGGCTGGTAAAGAATCTTTCCACTTTTAACATGCTGTCACTTTTATAATTCATTAATAACAATGTTATTTCTACTTCTATTCAGGAATAATTCTTGGTGATATAGATGTGCTATGTATGCATTGTTTAGAGGTAGCAAGATTGACACACAAAAATGTAACATTCATGATGTTAAAATGCATTTGAGAACTTCAGGTTGATTTCCATTTATCCATAATATTAATGTTAACATATTATTGTTAATAATATATCATCAAAACTCCCTAAGCAAATTGAATTATTTGTCTTGGCATAGATGTGGAAATTAGTGTCATCCCATTTAGTGATTGGCAAACTGTTCTTTAGATGAACATTCTTTTTTGTGACATTCTGTTTTAAGTGAATGCATTTATTGTTTACTTTTTCTCCCTTGGGCCAGATGTAAGATACTTGAAGTTAGCTTCAGATCTCAAATAAGTTTTTCTACCTAGTATCTAGTCTGACATTATAGAGACATTCACAATTAGTAGAAAATAACATATCTGTGATATTATTTTGGATAAAAATAAAATTTGTAAAAGTTCACTTTAAAATATTGCTACTTTACTATTTTACATTTCTCTTGCTAGTAAATTTGACAACTTTGTGTGTGTGTGTGTGTGTGTGTGTGTTCTCCAATAATACTTCACTTAAAAAACAGGCGGTGGGTTGACTTTACTGGCTGATCAACAACTTTATACAACTGATCAATATTTGACATTAAGCTTGCTTTCTTCCTCTTTCTCTCTTAAAAACTCTGATCCAGATCTTTTCTTATTTTACTTAAATCTTTTTTTTATTTTTTCATATTTAAAATAGTACAAACCATTATGGAAAAATAACAAAGAGTATAAAGAAGAAAATCACATTAGCCAGAGATAAGTATTTCTGTTCTGATTAAAAAAATAATACATAAATAAATTTGAAGACTTATTAAAAGGATTAACTTTCACACAAAACAGGTGCTCTATTTTCCTAGTACAATGATTCAACATTAATATGTTACCACTTCTCTTCTTTACCTTCATTGTTTATTATTGCATTTTCTAGTTTATAACTGCTGCTTGTTTGCAAGGATATTTACACATTTTTTCTCACATACAATCCCCCAAATAGTGATCCCAAATGTAGAAAATATAAAGAAATGGTGGGAAAACTTAGTACATGAAAATATACTAATAATTCCAGACAAAGTATTAGGGAGAAGCAATATCTAAGGAGAAGCCAGGAAGTCTGTAACCTTGTATTAACTATATTTTAGAAAGGGAAGCAATTCAGGAAAAACCTGGATTTAGAAGGCATTTATAATTTAATACACGTTTTGGCCTTTACACACATTCTGTAGTTATTGCTGGGCATTTGAATATCTCAGGAACAAATCAACAATGCATTAAAATTAGCTATAAAATAACTACCGTCTTTGTATTAATTATGAAATTAAAATGCTCCAATGAACCTTGGGAAAAGTAGTCTTCCCCCACCACTCATTGCCAAGAAATAACAAAGGAGAGAGTTCATCCCAAAGAAATGACATTTATAGCAGAAATCATTGATGCTACAGTACTCTTGCAGATAAACTCTGCAGAGTTGGAAAAGAATAAGGCTATTTTAAGGGACTGTGTATTCCAAAACATTCTAGTAAAAGTATCTATGAAGAAATATAGTTATTCATTCATCAAGTAAAATCAAGTAACAGAAACATCTAAATAATTAATTTCTTAAAAGAAAATCTGCAAATATGATCTTTGAGTTGTCAGTTTTGAATCTCTTCTAAGGCTCCTAATGTTTATGTCTTAATAGGGGGAAACCTGTGTGGAGAAATTTTAAGGACCTTTCTTCTATTTTAAATCACCACTTTCATGGGGAAACAAATGGCTTTGAAAGCCAAGTTGTGAGAAGACTTTTATCCAGAACTGACACTCTCTGTGTTATTTAATGGAGTTGATTCAAAAGTATTGAGTATTCTTTAAAACCCTCTTGCATAGAATGCAAAGAGAAATTTTATTTGAGGGATTTATATTTATATTTAGCCTCATATGAATATGTTATGGGGAAGTAATTTGCAATTAAACAAAGAAGCTTATTTTTTAATAATTTTTTGGATTTCAAGTGCAGTGAATGCCAAAGTGTACCCTACATTCTATCACTTTTGGGAAAAGGGCACTGCAAAGAATTTGTCTTCTTAGAGACCATCTAACTGATCCACCATAGAGTTGAGAATTACAGAGGGGCCTGCTCCCAAGGCATGTCTGCCATTAGAATCACTACTGGCTTGGTATGTTGTTGATCCAATAACCAATGTGAAGAATCAACAGTACAATTGGAAAATTCATTCAACTAGCAAATGACTGCTTAGGGAGATTAGCTGGAGCCCTCTTCTCTTAACTTGTCTAAGATCTAAATTTTATTAAGAGAGATAGAGTAAAGATGAAGTGCACTGAATCATTAAGCCGTGTCGGAATACATAAGACTTGAGAAAGAATTGAAGACAAAGAAGTTTGCAATTCCATTAGAATTTCTCCCAAAGAAAGGGGTGATATGACATGCTTATGAAAAAGTAATCCATCCATTTGCTTGTCAGTGCATGGAATTGTAGGTATTTCCACATACGTGGTTAATGTTTTGTTCATGCTAAGGAACATGTGCTTAGGATTAATCAGTGTGGAAACTTTGTTAGATTTCCTCGTCTTCCACCACCTTCTTTTCTCCAGTTTTCTACTTGTGTCTCCATACTGAAGGTCACACATGCTTAGCATGGGACTCTCCTCCTAACAATGCTCACACTTTTGGAGAGAACAGTGCACTAGTGACAGATTAATCAACTTAAAGCATTCGATTTTAAGCATCCAATTTGTTTGTTTTTACATGAAAAATCTCTACCATGTCTAAATGTCTTCATAATGGGTTATCTATTCTTCATACTCAGAATGCTGGATTTTTCACATGTATTTTAGAAATTCAAAGGGAGTAACATATAAAAAAGAGATTACAGACAAAGTTGAAAATGAAATATAACTACAGCTGAAAATTGTCATGCATGCTTTTCCTTAACTATTTTGATTAGTGGTTCATTTTTTATTAATAAAATAAACAAAAGTACTTCACTTTTCTGCTAATATTGACCTGGTCAGTATTTTAAGTACTCTCAAAAATTTTCTTGCTTTGATTATTAAGTTAGTCAATAGTAGCAGCCATTAATGGTAAACGCACATTATTTTTTTAGTTGCAAATGACAACGTATAAAGTAATTTTATATACCATTTGGAAAGATTTTGTCTTATTAAGCATTGGTGGACATTTAAACTTTCTTTTATTCACTTTTCCATGGATTCTTTATTTCAAAGAAGTCAGGGCATTTTACAAATAACTAAAATTATTTAAAATTACTTTCAAAATAACTTTTAACAGTACATGTGGGAGCAGAATAAATAGTTTTTTGTATCATAACCAGGACTCAAGTTATATGAGATCTCTTTCAGGTCTGAAAACATTTAGCTAGTTTGTTTTCCATCCCACATGTCTTAACTTCCCACACCATAGTCCTTTCCCTGAAAGCAATTACACTGGAATGGGCATGAGATGTATACTACTATTTTCTGAAGACTCATGTGAGCATGCTAGGGAGAGAAAGTTGTGGCTTAGAAGTCAGGCTGCTGGAGAAATGGAGAATGTACCAGGCTTCTACTTTTAATTCCTTCTTCTTCACAGGATACTTGATAGTCATAATGAAATTGAATTTCTGGAATCACATGACCTATCTTAAAAATAGAGAAAGAAAGTGGGGATCTGGGTGGCTCAGTTGGTTAAGCATTGGACTCTTGATTTTGGCTCAAGTCATGACCTCAGGGTCATGAGATCCCTCTCCCTCCCCTGTGTAAGACTCTGCACTCACACCTGGTGTGGAGTCAGCTTGAGATTCTCTCTCCCTCTCCCTGTGCTCCTCCCCCACCTTGTTCTCTCTCTCTCTCTCTCTCTCTCTCTCTCTCTCTCTCAATAAATAAATAAAGTTAAAAATAGAACTACTGTACGACCCAGCAATTACACTGCTGGGGATTTACCCCAAAGATACAGATGCAGTGAAACGGCAGGACACCTGCACCCCAATGTTTATAGCAGCAACATCCACAATAGCCAAACTGTGGAAGAAAGCTTGGTGTCCATTGGAAGATGAATGGATAAAGAAGATGTGGTCTATGTATACAATGGAGTATTACTCAGGCATTAGAAACGACAAATACCCACCATTTGCTTCGACGTGGATAGAACTGGAGGGTATTATGCTGAGTGAAGTAAGTCAATTGGAGAAGGACAAACACTGTATGGTCTCATTCATTTGGAGAGTATAAAAAATAGTGAAAGGGAATAAAAGGGAAAGGAAAGAAAATGAGTGGGAAATATCAGTGAGGGTGATGGAACATGAGAGACTCCTAACTCTGGGAAACGAACAAGGGGCAGTGAAAGGGGAAGTGGATGGGGAGATGGGATAACTGGGTTATGGGCACTGAGGGGGGCACTTGATGGGATGAGCACTGGGTGTTATGCTATATGTTGGCAAATCGAACTCCAATAAAAATATACCAAAAAATATAATCAATTAATTAATTAATTAATTAAAATCTCTTCTGAAAATAGAGAAAGACAGTTATTTAATGAAAGCAGTATGAGTAACTAGTGATCCAAATTTAACTATAACTAGCAGATCTTATTTAATGACCTGCTTTGACATTAGGCCTAACACTTAAGATTTCATCATTATCATTCATTTTGTTGAATTGGTGTATTGACATAATTAAATTATCATTCTACTCTAGAAAGTTCTAAGAAAAACATTTCCAGACATACTACTTACCTTCATTGCTTACAGAAGGTATCCGTTTATAGGCAAATGAAATAAGAATCTTTCATTTGAAGAAGAGACCCCAGCAAATGTATGGAGAGCTCAGTTGGACTTGATATCCAACTTAGAATTAATGCATTCATTATTCTCTCATTCTGGTGATGTTTAAGCTGACAATATGGTCTGGATCTATTGCTTGCCATCGTAAATATTCCCAACATTAAGGAAACACTTATTCAAATAACAGTATAAGCGCCTCTTTATCAAACTAAAGTGTTAAGGTTGAATAACTTTTGCATTTATCTGGATATAGTTACCAGGTTGAAAATATTGGAATAAACTACACTTATAAAAATGAAATGGATTTTAAGTATAGACTATTAGGTATTATTTCTCCTTTTTAAAAGCTCATTACAAAAATAATAGGTTTTTTGAGGCTATCGTTTTTGTTAACAACTTGTAATTTTTATTTTTCTGTTGGTCTTTATACCTTGGTTTGTGGTTATAATAGGCTATAACCCCTAACTTCCACCCACAACATATATTACAAGAAAAATGCTAAATGACTAAAAGGACAAAATTGGCCTACCACATTTATTTACAGTAACAATCCATTTACTATCTATTTTTTCTTAAGATATTATTTATATGAGAGAGGGAGAGAGAGCATGAGCAGGGAGAGGGGCAGAGGGAGAAGGAGAAGCAGACTTCCCACTGTGCAGCTATGTACTAAGCCTGACATGGGGCTCAATCCCATGACCCTGAGATCATGATCTGGGATGAAGTCAGATGCTTAACTGACTGAGCCACCCAAGCGCCCCACCTTCAGTTTTAGATCATTAGCACTAGTGCTATAACACATTTTAGTTTGAGTGGTTTCATACAAAAGTACAGTCACTTATGGTTATTTATGCCTTGAGAAGCCAGCCATTATCTTTTGGCCAAAGTCTAGGAGTCACTGAGGAAGGTTTTAGTGTTCCTTAAATTCCTTAGAACATATATCCATTACTAATGTCAGCCAGCATTTTAATATCTGACATTGAAATATTTTTCCCTTTGCCATGCCTTTACAAATCCCAAATATCCAATAATTTTCATTTCATAGGATGATTATGAATTTATATAAATATGAATTACTTCTTTTGTCACGGGAAGGAGGTTGTGACATACTATAAAAGCAAGACTTAAAGTAAAAAATGGTGAAAGTATTGTTTTACTTCTACCTCAAAAGACTTAAAGCCTTCCTTCTCCTGTGTTTATATTGCCTCTTTCACATGGGCACTGATATCACAGAGAGATACTCTTTAGTACAGAGGATGCATAGAAGTCACAATGGTAAATGAGGGAATCATTTTCATGCACAAGGAGTAAAGAAAGTCAAAATGGAGGAACGATGGCTTTTTTAGGACTTCCGTAAAGTAGAAATTCAAAATGCTGTTTGAAGTAAAATGTCTTCTGTAGAATAAAATAAATAAGTAAATTCAGCACTTGGTCATTTCTTAGTATACAGTAGTCACTCTGTGAATGTTTATCAATGAAGGAGCAAATGATCAAGTGTGTTCACAACTCTTCAGTGCTAGATCTTGAGTATGAAACGGTCATTGTCTCCTGATCGTGAGAGTTCCTTGGTTTCTCTTACAATTTGCTTGCTCTGCTTCCACTATTCAGACTCTCCAACTTACCCCCCTTTTCCAGACCTTTCCCTGCTGGTACCACATTATGCTGAAATGCTTTTCAAGCTTTTTTTTTCTTTTGGAGATTTTATTTATTTGAGAGAGAGAGGGAGAAGAGGCAGGGGAGGGACAGAGGTAGAGAGAGAGAAGGGGAGAGAGAGAGAGAATCTCAAGCAGACTACCTGCTGAGCACAGAGCCTGATGCAGGGCTCTATGCCAAAACCCTGAGATCATGACCTGAGCTGAAATCAAAAGTCAGACACTTAACCAACTGAGCCACACAGGTGCCCAAAATTAGCTTTTCCAACATAATCTTTCACTGTTATGCTGTGAGTTCTCTGAAAGCAGGACCAAAGCTGTATTTTTCATTAAGCCTAGTTTCCATTTGAACCCAACTGCCCTTTCTCCCCCTTCCTTCTCTGTTGACTGCTAATCCTTTCTCATTATAGCCATATGAGGGGTTCATTTCCAACCCAAGTCTTACTGTGTTAATATTTTATTAAAATGATTAAAAGACTTCCCATTGCAATAAGGCAATATCTAAAATTGTCCATTATCTGATCTTTGTCTCCTCCAGATCTATTGTGTACTTCTCATGCCTTGTGCTTTCGTCTTACTGCTTTTCTTTCAGTGCCTTCACTGTGTCAAGTTATTTTCTATCTCAATTCCTCCTCTCCCTGGAATGCCTCAATTTACTCCCAGCTCTGCCTGGCCAATTACAATTCAGCCATAAGATCTTCATAAAAGTGTTAACTGTGCATGGGAATCTTTCCTTAGTTTTCCTGTTTTAGTAAATTGATCTGCAGCACACTGTGCTTTTTCTTCTTATGAGTGGTTGGAATTTGTAATTAGATATTTATTTGTGTGAACCTCCTCAGATTAGGGTCCATGTCTTTCCTATTTAGTATAATAAAATCAGCTTGTATCTTAGTAGCTGGCACAGAGTATATTCTTATGAAATATTTGATTAGTAAATAAATCTTGGTTTTGCTTCCAATTATGAACACTCTAAAGGAAAGAAGACAAAACCAAAAGAAGAAGGGGAAAAAAAAGTGGGAGGAAGAACAGTTGGTGAACAGTTTTAGAAGACATGATAAGAATTTGACTTTGAATGGTAACAGAATTTCAAGTGTCATGTGCACTGGAAAAGTGAACGAAGGAAATAGAAGTTTGCAGATGCCTGATTGAGTCACTCCATACCCACTAAAGAAGAACCTCTTAAGATGGGGCTCATCCATCTGCATATTTGATGTCCATGGGAGATTCTCCTATGAAGCTGCCTTAAAGAGCATGCCCTGGAGGAAGCAGGGATCTCAGAAGGCTGACTGAGGAATCAGAAACACATCTTCTTACCTCAGAACATCTTCAAGGGACCAACAAAATACTTGAATGTACTGATTGTCTGAATATATAGCCAGATGTTTTAACTCTGTAAGCAACAGCAAATACATGCAAAAAAACATAAATAAATATGTGCTTACTAGTTGTTCACCACATTGAAAAATAAGCAATTTAAGGCTTTTACCAAAATGTAAAAGTACAAAAGGAATTGCTAGAATCTGCTTCTTCTACTAGTCTTCTCTGAACTAGACATAGGTAAAACATTATCCAATTTTCATTGTTCCCTTCAAGATGTTCAAGAGATACTATTACAGGGAAGATACTAGGATATTCTATGCCTAATCACGAACAAAGTGAAAAATATCCTTCCAACTTAATCTAAACATTATTGACCTATTTCTGAAATCCTTTTTAAAATTCAATTCATTAGAGGGTTTAAAGGGTATAAACACCTTAAAAAGGGGCAGAGCTGCTGCCATATATGGTAACATGCTAATCATAGATATTAAGAATTATCTACAGATCTAGACATTGTGTGATTTTTTTTTCATTGTGTGATTTATATATAGTGCAATCAAACACTGGAAAGACCAAATGTCTGAGTTAAAAATCTAGATATCCTGGTTCCTCATAATTTAAAAAAAAATTTCCTGCAAAATTCTTCCTTAAAATCAGAAAACTCGGGATCCATGGGTGGCACAGTGGTTTGGCTCCTGCCTTTGGCCCAGGGCGCGATCCTGGAGACCCGGGATCGAATCCCACGTCCGGCTCCCGGTGCATGGAGCCTGCTTCTCCCTCTGCCTGTGTATCTGCCTCTCTCTCTCTCTCTCTCTCTCTCTGTGACTATCATAAATAAATAAAATAAAAAAATATAAATATAAATAAATAAATAAATAAATAAATAAATAAATAAATAAATAAAACAGAGAACTCAGGCACCCTGGGTGGCTCAGCGGTTTAGCACCATCTTCAGCCCATTGCCTGATCCTGGACACCCGGGATCAAGTCCCACGTCCGGCTCCCTGCATGGAGCCTGCTTCTCCCTCTGCCTGTGTCTCTGCCTCTGTGTCTCTATCTCTGTCTTTCTCTGTCTCTCTCTCTGTGTCTCTCATGAATAAATAAATAAAATCTTTTTTTTTAAAATAGAGAACTTACTGTTACTACCTCAACTCCATAAGTGAAGTACAGTTTTTGTCCAATGAGGGGCTGAACTGTCTTTTGTAGGAGGAGAGGCCAACTGAATAGAACGCCCCCTGCAGGAGCCAAAATCGAAAATGGATCTTTTCTGGTATCCTGCTTCCAATAATATCAGCTAATCATGTCCACTTAAGTTGAGATCATTAATTCTGTGAGAGAAATTGCCAGCCTTGGGAAGAATTTGGATGACAAAGTTAAACTCTCAAGGCAACTTTGCTAGGATTACTATATTAAGTAATGTATAGGTAAGGATTATTTATATAGGATTTGCTTCATTTCAATAGAATTCTGAAAGTTTTGCTTATTCTGTGAATCAGTTCTGTGGGGCTACCAGCACAAGGCATATTCATGCTCAAAATATGACTATTAAGAGAGAAAGTGATTTAGCAATTGTATTTTACAACACAAAATCACCCTAAATTATACTATATGTATATGGTATATACAAGGGGTTGTGGGAAAAATGTGTTTAGATAGAATAATCCTCTTGTTCTAGCCATGCATTTAATTTAAAACATATTTTTTATCCTTTTAAAGAAATAAGTCATTTTTAAATCTACCATTCTTTTTATTTGAGTATATTAGAGGAAGTGCTCTGTTACCTAATATATATGTTTTGAAATTATACTATATGCAGAAGATTTCTTTCATTAGATGATTTATTAGAATAAAAACATCTAATATAGTCACAATCATCACTTTCAGATTTTAAAACAAAAAAAGCAAAATGAAAAATTTCTTTGTGGTAAAGTATTTACAAGATGCTAGAGGGACAAGGAGAAAAAGAATACACTAGAGAAGGGCCTAAAACTAAAAAAGAAAAAGGGAAAAGTAAAGAAAGGAAGAAATTGCATGTGGAAATAATTACCAGTTGGATAGTTATCAGATATGACAAAGTCATTTAGAAAAATCAAACAGTCTAAAAGAGACTATAAAATCAGTAATTTTGGTTACCAGAAATAAAATTAAAAATACAGAATATCAAATTTTGTGGTAAAAACTGAATTTCAAAACATAATGTATTGGTTAAAAAAGAAACTAAACACAGCTGAAGAATCAATGAGTGAATTTAAAGATAAATTTGGGGAAATTATGGAAATGAAGCAAACAGAAATGAAAACATAATACAGTATTTAAGATGTAGGGAAGAAATTCAAACATTTGTGAAATGGATTTACATAAGTAAAAATAAGGAGAAATGGGTGAGCTATTAGAATATACATCATCTGAAGAATTTATAAATGAGAGAAGATTTGATTCTTCATTTTGAAATAAGCCACTAAATTCTAAGACAAGAAAACAAGAATAAATCCACTCCTAGGTAAGTTGATGTTAGGAGAATAAATGCTAAGGATAACCGCAGAGTAAAGAAACAACTTTTAATAATAAAAGGATAGACAGAGGATATTACATCAGCAATAATAGTATGGACTACGTAAAGGATTAGTATTTTTCAAAGTTTTCCAAAAATTTTCACACAGTAAAAATAATTGTCAGTTTAGTATTCTATACCTAGCTGAATTATTATATAGACCAAGAAAAATGACTACTTTTAGGAAACAAATAAACATATTACCATTGACAGACCTTCACTTAAACATATAGACCAGTAAGAAAATTGAACCCAAATGGACCTTAAGGATACACAAAGCAGTGTTTAGCAAAATATAGTAATTGTTCATTTAACATAAATATGTCCTGATTCTTTAATGACATATGTATAAATATATATAAACAACAATGCCAATGTTTATTGAATGTCAATACACATATAAATTAAAAAGTTGAATAATTCTAAATATTTTCAGCAGAGCATACATAGTTAAATTCAGAATTTATTAAATGAAGACATGTTAAGAACATAAATGTAGGGCAGCCTGGGTGGCTCAGTGGTTTAGTGCCGACTTCAGCCCAGGGCGTGATCCTGGAGACCCTGAATCGAGTCCCACATTCGGCTCCCTACAGGGAACCAGCTTCTCCCTCTGCCTTTGTCTCTGTCTCTGTCTCTCTCTCTCTCTGTGTCTCATGAATAAATAAATAAGATTTTTAAAAAAATAAGTGTATCCACTGAAAGACTGGAATATAATTTCGAAATTAGAAGGAGAAAAGTAGGGGCACCTGGGTGCCTCAGCGGTTGAGCGTCTGCCTTTGGCTCAGGTTATAATCCCGAGGTCGCAGGATTGGGTCCCTCATCAGGCTCTCTGCAGGGAGCCTGCTTCTCTCTCTGCCTAGGTCTCTGCCTCTCTCTGTGTGTCTCTCATGAATAAATAAATAAAATCTTTTTTTTAAAAAAAAGAAGAAAAGTTAAAGGAGGAAACTAAAGATAATTCAGTAAATTCAGTATAAAAAATGAAGAAATGAGAAAAATATATACAGACGTGATCAAAATGATGGCAAATAGAACAAACAAATTTCAGAAATAAGTATCTATATATATATGTGTGTATATATATTTAAAGTTATAATAAATGTAAAATGTAAATTATTTTTAAACTAGTATTTATGAATCTAACAAATTTCACGTAAAATTTTCAATAGATAGCTGTGAAATATAACAGCACAAGAATGTTTAAGATGAAGGGTAAAATTCAGAAAACCCACAAGAAGTTAGTAAAGATTTATTAATATAAGGTCAAATATCAATTTGGGATAAGAATAAGGAAAAGAATTACTATAGATATATAAATATGTAATTATACAGAAAGAGTTTTGGGGTTTTTGTTTTTTGTCTTTTTAGGAAACTGTTCTAACAATGGACCTGAAAATATATGACAAAATATCTCGTAAATATCTGACCTGGAATGCTAGCTAAAAGAATGACTATGTAACACTTCCAACAACTAATAGCACAGTGACAGTTGAACCTGGATAGTTTTCAGTTTCACCAGAAAATACAGGAATGTGCATCATGACTAAAACAAGTACAAGTTCTCTTTTTATGTTTCAAAGTCTCTACAACATTTAGAAGTTTTGCTTCCTTTACAACTCCAGAGTTGGTAATTTGGCCACTTCAGTTTTATTGATTTTCTGTGGTTATTTCCCCCTCCATTTTGTTAATTTGCATTTTATCAATATTGCATCTTTCCACTTATTTTTAGATTTATCCTTTTATTCTATTCACTTTTTAGCTTTCTAATTTGACTGCAAACTCATCGATCTGAGCATTTCTTGTTTTCTTGTATATGCATTTGATGCTGCAACTTTACCTATAATTAGATTTATTTGCATCCTATGTATTGAGTTCTAAATAGTTCATAGTTTCTGTTATAAATATTATCAGGAAATCTTTTTCACATTCCTGATGATATACATTTTCTTTTCTATGATATATAGATTCTTTTTGTCCTTGATCAAGATAGTTCTTGGTACATATTTCACATATACTTGAAGTAATTACCTATTATTGTGTAATTGTGGGTTGAAAGTATTCACTAGATTGACTTTGTTAATTTTTAGATTCAAATTCTTAGCTGTCATCCTCACGATTATTAATAATTTGGTTCATGTATTCTGTGAGTTTCTGCTAGGAGAGTTTACAACTTTGCATTGAGTTTTGTTTTGTTACTTACTAATGAAGCTGAAAACTGTCCAGGTACAACTGTCACTGTGCTATTTCTAGGTCTCCAATTCTGTACCAGGTTTAATAACCCTACCTATTGTTACTTTCTTTCTACCGTTTGCAAAGTTAATTTTGCATTGACTAATGAGCTAGATGAATAAAGATAACTTCAAAACTTCTAAGAAGAAGTAGAGGAGATTTTCTTTATGATTTCCATACATGGTCAGTAGGATTAACAACTACTGGCAATATATAAATAAATTGGAAATGAGAGGTGCCTGGGTGGCTCACTCGATTACGCATCTGCCTTTGGTTCAGGTCATAATTTCAGGGTCTTGAGATTGATCCCAGAGTTGAGTTCTGTGCTCAATGAGCAGGCTGCTTCTCCCTCTCTCTCTACCCTTCCACTCCCCACTCCTGTGCTCTCTCTCTTTCAAATAAAGAAAACATTTTTTAAAAAATGAGCATACCATACAACTCAGTAATTTGAAGTACTTATTCGAAGTACTTACCATAAATAAACTTTCAAAACGTAGAAGCACTGTTATTGCAGCATTGCACTAAGTTGAGTGGTTCTTTCCTGGACAAAGATTGAATGGTGTCTCACAGACTATGGTGAAGAATTGGGTTGGTACTCAACTAGTATGCATTAGTCAGACCATATTGATTATTTATGGCTAGCATCTCATTGGTTGGTAGCCTATCTCAGCAGTTCAGCTCATGTGCTGCCTGGTTCTATTTTTATATCTTTTGGAATGGGGTAATTCCATTGGCTGGCTTGTGTAGGTGGTATGTGAGGTAGGAGTTCTGAGTAGTCATTTAATGGAAAGGAAAAGGGAACTCCCAGGGGGAAGTCAAGCATGGCAGACAAAACAAATGATAGCATCAGGATATACCGAACAGTAAGCTGACATAAATCCAATGTTAATATGAAGCTTCGATATATTCATCTCAGGATTTGATAGATTGACAACAAAAAATAAGGATGGAGAAGATTGGAATGAGATAATAAATAAGGGAGGACTAATAGGTTTGTATTATGTGGAGGACACAGCTTCTTCTCACACTTTCATGAAAAATTAATTGTGCTATGAATGAAAAAATATCTTCAAAAATATCCCACGCTAAAAGTTTTGCAGGCTACAACTTCTGCTCAGAACCTATTACAACTAGTTAGTATTTTACAAAATTGACAAATGCCCAAAGTACATGGAAAAAAAACTTAAAAATTGCTCTTCCAAAAAACTCTTAGGCCAAAAGGAAATAAGTATATATCTTCAAAAATAATGAAAAGAAGCATTTAGGAGAACACATACCCCTGACTGGGTATGATTTTGCCTCCAAAGCCGTGCTCATTATTCTAAAGCTTTGGTCACTAGCAGCACACCATTATTCCCAATCTTTGCCCTCTCTCCAGGGCTTTGTATTGCTTCACTACCACAAATCCCTTTAAGAATCTTGTGGAAGCTCTTTCCCCTTGAAAAATGCACAGGTGCAGTCATAAATGAATTCATGTACACACACATACTCATACATATACACACACTGCATATATTTCAAATATACCAAAATCTGTGCATCCCAAATTAAAATTTTTTCCTAAGGTTTTTGTTTTGTTTTTTTTTTTTTGCATCAAAACAAACAAACAAAACAATCCAGAACGTCCTTTTGTCCCTTTGACAAACCTTTAGTTATTGTCCTAGTTTTATGTTCCTGACCCTCGTTCCTTGTCTAGGTCTTTGCCTCCTTTTGTCTGGCAGGGGGAAATTCTTCATGGGAACCCTTAAACATGACTGGATTCTGTTAAGTCCAGTTTTAGGAAAGGGAGTAAGAGAGCCAGTATCTTACTTTCTAACTTCAATTTCTATCTCTCTCTTGCAAAATTCACATCAGAAATTCTTGCAAGAAAGACTTCATTCTCTGCCCTCACTCCTTAAAATAAGAGTAACCTACTCTAAGTTCTCAAAAGAAGGCTCATTGTAACTCATCACTCAATAAACCTAAAACTCCTAAAAGTGGGTTAAGTGCCTTAGATTTCATTCCCTGAGTATGTTATACTTGTGCTTAAGGAAGGGTTCTCAGAGTCCTAATACAGCTTTTGATTTTTGTTTATTTTGTTTCCCTGTGATATAATAAAAGATGATAAATGTATTTAATCACCAGAGGAATGCCAATTACAAGATAATTAGCGAATGGTTGAAATGAAAAGAACTGGCATTACCATGTGTTCCCAGAAATGGGGAACAACTGGAATTTCCAAATATTACTTATAAGACTATAAATTGGTACAATCACTAAGGGAAACTATTTAGCAATATCTATTAAAGCTTAGCACATTAATACACTATGACCAGCAATTCCAAACCTAGATATGTACTTAGTATGCAAATATTCAGATGGAAGAAATGCAGAAATATTACATAGCAACACTATTCTATACTAGTTAAAAATAGAAGCAACTCAAATATTCATCAACAATAGAATGGATAAATAAATCATGGTAATTTCACATAATAAAATGGACAATCTGCTACATGCAGTAACTCAGAAGGAACTATGGTGAAACATTACCAGACACAGTGAGTGCATACTGCACGATTCCAGTGGGCTTTAGTGATGTTAAAAATGTATACACCATGTCTCCCTAAATAAATATATGCCTTCAAATGGAAGGAGTCAAATTTCTTGTTTAAATATATCTGTCTCAACTTGACTCCTGTAAAGATAGAGCAGAGATACTTTTATGTACAGTTAAAACCCTGGGCATTATTTGTAAGACAAACACAAGTGACACTGTAAGGAAGAAAGAATAAGGCAGAATGTCTAGCAACCTCAGGACCAGAGGAAAGCCTTGGTAGTTAAGGCCTCTGGATTTTTTTTCTGCTACATACATCCCAGACATAGAGCTGAAGATGCCAGTAACCCTGACATGCCAACAGGCACAGACAAAAACATCCCAACAAAAGTCTACTTTCTCTCTAACCAAAGGACCTCAAAAGGGGAAGACTAGCAAGGTAAACAAACAAATTACTCTACACCAGACAAATGTTCCAGAGGAGACTATGGTCCTGCCCCCACCCATGCTGGCAAAACCTACATGGAGACCCTAGAGTTCCACTCTCATGAGTTACAACTAAGTGCCTTAATGTCCCACAAGGGATAGTGTCACAGGCGACCACGTAGACTGAGACTTTCATCTCTAGCCAGTAGTGCACTCTCTCTCTTTCCATGGTGATAGTGGAGACCATATGAAATGCCTGAATCCCCATCCTCATTCATCAGTAAGGAAACACCTCTGTACTCACTGGGGGTGGTGTCAGGGGACAGCTATTAAAGAGTTAAGACTTATTCCATTCATCGTCCAGCAGGAACAAGGCAACTCCCGTCATAAAATCAGTGGAGATCAGTTGGGATCCCCAAATCCCAACTCCACCCCACAATTATAAGGTATTTCCCTTACCTCAGGAGTCAACAGATGTCAAGTGGAGGACCTACTTTCACCTGCAAGAAATAAGGCAGTGCCCCATCCTCCTCTGCTAGATGAGCTAACAAAACTAGTTAAACAGAATGTTTAAATAAGATACAGGGTCTCATAACACAACAAGAAAATACTCAGATTTTACTTATAAAATTCTTGTCATAATAGGAAATCGAATGAAACAAAATAATCAATACATACCAATACTGAGATGACAAAAATGTCAGCACCGTCTTTAAAAAAATATTGAGGCTGCTATAATAAAAAGAAAAGCAAACATTTTGAACATGCTCAAAAAAATGGAAAAATACAAAAACCTCAGCAAATAGAGATTCTAAGAAAAAAGAAGTAGAAGAAGCAGAAGCAGAAAAGCAATAGAGAAAATTCATGAAACAAACAGCTGGTTTTTTGAAGTGATTGATAAAATTGGCAAACTTCTGGCAAGATTGACAAAACAAAACAAAACCCAAACAAAACCCAAACCAAAACAAAACAAAACCCAAAACACAATGACCAATATCATGAGTGGAACAGTGACAATCTTTGCACACAGAGTTACAGTTCAGTAATTATTATCATGCTCCGCCACTTAAACCATTTCTTCTAGAACCAATGGTAACTGTGAATGTACATCCTAATTACTTTTGTGCCTCTGTATTTATCATAGCTAGGAGAGATATGTGTGTGCTTTATGTGTGTGTGTGTGTGTGACTTTAAATCTGATGGATGTCAGACCATTTCTTAGGTCAGACTTTCACAAAAGGTATTAAAATGTCTTTGCATTTTACAGTCTGTGTTCCTATGGAGTATTTTTTTTTAACTATTACTTTGTGATGTCCCTATTACATTAAATTATTGAAATCATTTGCTTAAAGAAGCTACATCAATGGTTGATAAGAATCAAAATAATGTGTTTCACCTTTAATGGCAATTCCAAACAATGAATTCTAATAATGAGCTCTTCTAAAATGTTAGGGATCTTAAATTTTTTATGAGAGCTACATTCTCAAAATAAATTTGTAGAATCCCAGTAAGGAGAACAAAGAAGTAACTGTCACGGACCTGCTACTTACTGAAGCCCCAAATAGTATGTGCTCAGTTTTTTTTTGTTTTTTTTGTTTTTTTTTTTGTTTAGTCTCTACACCAATGCTCAGGAATAATGGGGTAGGCATTCTTATTCTCATTAGCAGTAAGGATATTGAGATTTAGTGACACTGGATTTTTACACCAGATCTGACAACCGATAAATGCAAAAGTTAGCATTTCACAACCCACAGCCTTCAAATATATGAGACTGTCTCTCAAATAGTGGAGACAAATAACCAGGATGTTTAAATCATGTTATGTTACTTTTTAAAACTCTCATAAATTTTGGGCCTTAGTTCTATACACAGAAGAAATCTTGAGAAAACCGAAACTGGCTCTGTTGCTATGTGGCCCAATCGAGTGATCTCAGATGCTGAAAATATATTGGTATTCTCCCAATTTGTTCTTGAACGACGTCCCTTGAAATATTATCTGACAAAGATGTCCCTCTTTTTGTCTAGATTTGTCTCAATAGTGATCTGCTTGTGTGGATAGTGCTGAAAATAAGCTTCCCACCGTTCTTCTCGCCCCCTAAAAAGCTCAGTTCCAGCATGTCACTGGTGATTTATGGCTACTCACTACTTGGCATCATCAAGGGGGTAGAATATATATTTGCCCTCAGGAAATGAAAAGGAAACATAAATAAAAATCGCATGGTTGATTGGCCTGTTTCTGGTGAGGTAGGCCACACTGAATAGAAATCACTTTTTCTTCTCTTTACGTAGCTTGCTCTATCACTAAAATAAATGGAATTTTTGTCTGGATGCCTTCCCTTACTCCATTTTAAAAAATATAATTACATCCAAAAGAAGGGAAGTCCAATTAGGTTGTGTGTGGTCAGCAAAGATCAAATTAGAAGGTGTCTTCCGTTGAGAGAAAGGGGAGACCATGCCTGGCCAGGGGAGCGCCTGGGTCTCCCCTGGGCAGCCACCATCCCGACATGATTCTAATATGTACTGGAATAAGAACTGACTACAGCGGAGGATGTATGTTGAGAAGGAAAAGGACAAACAAACAAACAAAACAGTTAAGTAGGTATATTACAGAGCATTGTGGGAACAATCCAAAATGTTTCAATACCAATTTAGGTCATATTTTCAAATATATGTTCTGATCACCTGCATCAGGAACAATGTAATAGTTGCTAAAGATACATCAAAAATGGTTGCTTATCTTTTGGTAATGCCTTAGTTTTCAAGATATTTCTCTTACATTTCTACATTTATTGCACTCAGCAGCACTCCAAAGTAAAAGAAGCCAGCACTATGCTTCTTTTTCCCAGACTGTAATAGACTCAGGCTTAGAAAAGTTAAGGATGTATCCACTTGGTTCCAGGGAGAGGTGCCAACTGCTAGCTTTTTGCATTCTTCATGATGTTGCATGGTAGATGGATTCAGACGGCTTTCCTTCCCCATCTTGATGATTCTACGGTGGTGGAAATTCTCCATGTTGCAAAACAGTATATTTTCCATTGCTATTGCCTCCTTTGGGAAGGCCAAGTGGCAAGAAAATAAAAGACAGCTAATATGCTGACCAGCTACTATGGGCTTTTAGCTTTAAACTGTCATAAAGCTTATGAGGTAGTATTATATTCCTATTTTGTATACACATGCACAGAAACATACACACATATACACAGTAATAGTGCTAAAAGAGGTGACATACTTCCTCAAGAGTGTACAGCTAGGTGGTGGAAGCATAATGGCAGACTCAACTCTGCTATGCTTTTCTGAACTTTGTTCTTCCCAAAGGCATTTGTACAAAGCTTTCCTATAAAGGATCATGGAGAGGGAATACAAATATTTTTATTTTACATTATTTTTAAATTTGTTATTTAAATTCAATTTAATTCACATACAGTGTATTATTATTTTCAGAGGTAGAATTCAGTGATTCATCAGTTGTATATAACACTCAGTGTTCATTACCTCAAGTGCCCTTCTTAATGCTCATCACCCAGTTACCCTATTCCCTCACCTATCCTTCCGGCAACCCTTAGTTTGTTTCCTAGAGTTAAGAGTCTCTTATGGCTTGCCTCCCTCTCTGTTTTTTTTTTCCCTTATTTTTTTCCTTCCTCTCCATTATGTTCATCTGTTTTGCTTGCTAAATTCCACATATGAATGAGATCATATGGTATTTGTCTTTCTCTGTTTGACTTATTTCATTTAGCATAATATCCTCTAGGTCCATCTGTGTCATTGCAAATGACAAGATTTTATTCTTTTTGATGGCTGAGTAATATTCCATTGCATATATATACCACCACATCTTCTTTATCCATTCATCTGTCGATGGACATCTGGGCTCTTTCCCTAATTTGGCTATTGTGTGACATTGCTTTTATATACAATGGGGTGCATGTGCCCCTTCGAATCGCTATGTGTACCCCTTGGATAAATACCTAGTAGTATAATTTTCTAGGTCCTAGAGTCTATTTTTAACTATATGAGGACCCTCTATACTGTTTTCCAGATTGGCTGCACCAGCTTGCATTCATAAAACCAGTATTATAAAGAAACTAAGGCTCAAAGGAAATATGTCTCCTACCCATGCTCCTAGAGCTAATAAATGGAGAGTTAACAGATGAGGGTTAACAAGCCACATATTGGCAGAGTGTCCAAGGCTAATAATGCTTGTGCTCTTTTAGATTATTCAACATGATCTAGAACTTATGAGTTGAAGTTTGAGAAGAGCCCCAATGTTTGCTAAAACCTTGAGTAATGTTAGTCTTAAGACTATCAGCCATTCTATAAGTTGCCTCAGTAGCACTCAAAAGCTACTGAGCTTTTGGGTTCTCAAAAGATATCCAATTAAAGCCCTAGGAAATCATAAAAACATACTATAGCATAGTGTGTGATCAGATAGAAATTACCAAAGAACATATAGTTTTAGAGAAAAGAAGTGTTCATTGACTGCAGTCAGCTGCTTCTCATGTGGTAGGGATGCAATAAAAGGCACTTGTACTTCAAGAATTGGTGGTGATGGTGGTAGTGTTAGTAATTGGCATGGGCAAGTTGGTTTCTCATTGAAGTTCTTTATGTACAGGAGAGGAAGTGCTCTCCCCTCCATGGAAACAGGGGTTGGAGTAGTTAAGGGAACATGAGATTGAAAACCATCTTTATTCCTCATTTATATTTTAGTTTAATTTTACATCTATCTTATTGGTGTGTTGGTGTCTTCTGTTGAGAGAAAAATTGGATGAATTTCATGCTAGAAACTCTTAAATTATCATGGTAACTACTCAGAAAAATATAGACTGTCAGAACAAAAGGAAAATTTAAGGAAGCATCCCATTTATATTTGCTAATGTCTCATAGGTGGAAAGAAGTAAATAGACTTTTAATAGTTATCTTTGACAGTATTGCTTCCCTGGGGAATCTATCCACAAAGGTCACCCATGCTATTCCTAAATTATCCATCCGTTTATGCAAAGATCAGGACCACTAATGATTTGCAGAGTCAACAAGAGCAGCATCCTTCCTCTCTTCTTTTTCACTGTCTCCAAGCTATGTCTATTCATGCCCCCTCTTTATTTTTTTTAAAGATTTTATTTATTCATGAGAGACAGAGACACAGGCAGAGGGAGCGGCAGGCTCTGCAGGGAGCCTGGTATGGGACTTGATCCCAGGGTTCTGGGATCAAGGCAAAAGGCAGCCAAAGGCAGATGTTCAACTGACTGAACCACCCAGGCATCCTCATGGCCCTCTTGATTCTCCTTTCTGTCATCTGATTTTCCTTCACTTTTACCATATGTGTGACTCCTCCTCTTCTTTGGTTTTGCATTGTCTGTGTTGTGATATGCACTCACTCATCCCAAATACCAGAAGTTAGCTGGAGAGAAAGTGCACCTGATTACATTATGGGATGTAATCAGGATGTCTGTCCATGAGCAAGATCCCATGGGTTATATTCAGAAGTCTCTCAGCCACTCCCCTGTTACTGTTTACCTTCTTTTTGCTATTATTGTTCTTTCTTGAAATCCATCCTCGGTGTCACCATCTGTAGTGTGGAAATAAAAATAACACCTCCTCTATTTAGTTTGTATAGAGGGAGTTTCTGTTCACAAGTATGGGTTTTTAAGTTACACACCTGGGTGAATTTCAGAGTTCCAGCATTTACAGCTGTATGACTTTGATAAGTTACTTAAACTCTGTATGTCTCTATCTATATAATAACATATGAAAATGTCTTGTAGGCTTATTTTAAGATTTAAGGAAAAATTATACTTGAAGTACTTAGCATAGTGCTAAGTATTTGCACACAGTACTCTTGTATAATGCTAAGTGTTGAGAGCCCTTTGTTGAGTGCGTTAATAAACAAAATAACAGCACTCCCCAAAGATATCTGTCTGAATCTCCAAACCAATAAATACATCACCTTACATGGTAAAAGGGATTTATCAGTAGTGAATCAGTTAATTATCTTTAAAGGAAGAGGTTACCCTGGATTATCTAGTTGGCCTCAATATAACAACAAGGATTCTTATAAAAGGAGAGCATAAGGGTCAAAGTCATGAAGATAGGAGATAGGACAAAGGAAGCAGATGTTGGAATGACACTTTGAAAGTGAAGGAACCACTAGCCAAGGAATGTGAGCAGCCTACAGAAACCAGAAAGATCAAGGAACAGTCTTCCCCCCAAAAGCTCCACAAGGAATAGAGCTCTTCCAACACATTATTGTTAGTCCAGAAGATTCATTGAACACTTCTGACCTCCAGAACTAAAAGATAATATGTTTATGGTATTTTAAGCCTCAAAATTTGTGTTATTTTTTTACAGAAGCAATAGAAAACAAAGATTAGAAAAATGAAAAATGTAATTAGAATTGTTCTCATAAAAAAAAAAGAATTGTTCTCATTATCCTCTCTATCACCTTCTGTCTATCCTTCCCCATTCAAGCTTGGCTCCTTATCTCCTTAACCACCCACCTAAGAGAGATGGTAAGGGAAGGTGGAAAAGAGACAGGGAGAATAAGAAGAACACAAATGGTTGGATGCAGAGAAGGAATTCTACAGCTGTCTTTCTTTATCTAAGAGAAGAAAGCAAAATCAAAATCAAACAAGCCACCAGCAACAAAGTCTTAAAATGATTTTGTTTCATTTTCTCACTACAAGACATCTAAACCTCACTTATTACTCAAATCAACACGACCTGGGTTCTACGCAGACCACTCCTATAGAAAAAAAATTTTGCCATCTAATAAGCAACATGTTCAGATCCTAAATTATTACTCCCCTTTCCACCTCTAAAACAAAATTTTAAACAAACAAACAAAACAAAACAAATGATGATCTTATATCTAACCTGCATTCAGGATTTTGAGAAATTCACTTAGTCACTCCAATTATGACCCTTAATATTTTCATCAACCACTCCATCACCTCCACTATTCTTAGTAGTATTTTATCAAAGATAAGTATCTTCAATCTGTTTCCCTCACTATGCTCATCACCTCTTGCCTGAATGTTAGCCTGAAGTATTTTTCTGGGGCTCTGCCCCCTTCATTTTAGCAATCTTGCTGCCATGCCCACCATCTCAAAACACAATTTTGACCTTATTGAAAGTTATTGATGATGACAGAGGCTGTTGAAGCTTGAGTAATGTAAGAAGAATAACCAGATGGTAGGGAAGGGGTAGTGATAATCAACCAGGTAGAAATGTCAGGGTAGGAAAAAGAGAGGCATGGAGATAATGGTGATAGATGACTTAGATACAGGAGAATAGATCAAGTATATTGAGAACAGTAGGAGCAGTTTCCTCATTGTTTCAAAAGGGAGTTGCACATAAAGAGTACCAACTAGAATAAATCTGGGATGTTGGATTGAAATGGAGATGCCAGTGCTAACTTATTATTTTCAATATAGATAAATAAATATGGATACGCCTAAGTGAATGTGTGGGTGTACATGTGTGCATGCATGTATTTATTCCATCCAATGACAGATACTAGAAGAGGTATTACCCCAAGAGCACTTCTCTAGCACCTAGATCTGGATTTATAAACACCATGTCACAGGTCAGGGTTCCTCACAGAAGTGACTGCATCCAGTGCTGATGCAGGAAAAATACAAGATCTTGGAACGTCTTAGTGCCCCTAGCGAGCAACAGCTCAAGACATGATTGTGATATCCAAAAACTCAGAACAGTCTCTCACACATCAGAGGTAGCTCAATTTGATTATCAAAAGAAATAATGATCATAAGAGGTTCTAACCCTCTGGTTAAATTAGGAATCAATATGTGTCTCTGGATATAAACAAATAAATAAATGGAAACAGCCCTTCTGATGAAGAATGGGATATTGACATTGTCTCAAAAATACTTTCCACAAAATCTTTATTAAATTACACAGAGAAAAAAAGTTGTTTTACATTAAAGAAGTCTGAGAGATGCCCCTTAAATGATGTGATCAAAGATAACATCAGCAATAATGGGACAAGTTGACATGTTTTGCCATGAGGCAGAATGCAGGGACAGAACACTGCATCCCCCTGCTAAAGTTGAACAAACTGGTTCCAAAAATAAAAAATAAGATAAAATAAAAACATTAGACAAGCTCAAATTGAGGACATTCTACAGAATAACCAGCCTAAAACAATTGAACATGTTAAGTTCATGAAAATCAAGGAAAGGATGAGGAAATACTCCCAATTGAAGGAAGTTAAAGAGCATAACAACTAAATACAACATGCATTTCTGGACTTGATCTTTTTGTTAAAAGGAGCATTTGGGAGACCAAGACCACTGGCAAAAGAACGGAGTCTGCCAATTAAGTGCTAATAACATACCAATGCTAGCTTTCTGATTCTGATGATGGCATTATAGTTATGCAAGAAAAGTCCTTATTTGTAGTTACTACTCGGCAAAATGTTCATGTAATGAGGCATTATGTCAGCAACTTACACTCAAAATATTCGGGAAAAAATGTTATTTGTACTATATTCATTTTTACTGTACGATTGAGATTATTTCAAAGCAAATGTTTTTCAAAAGTGTTTGATGACCTCCTATTGCTTGTAAGACATAATCCCACTGCATTAATATATCATTCTCACTCCACCCTGGCCTGCCATTTTCTTTCTGAAATATTTATTTACCTGCATGTATGTTGGCTGTTTATAAACTTCTAAAATGAACAAGCTGGTATGAAGTCTCAATGTTTACAGAGTCCTGAAGGGAAAGTGACTTGCTGAAATATTGCTGTTAAGTTTAGCTTAGGAGATGTAGATAATGAAAGAAAGAAATACAGAGAAAGAGTGAGGAAGGAAGGAAGGAAGGAAGGAAGGAAGGAAGGAAGGAAGGAAGGAAGGGAGGAAAGAAGGAAGGAAAGAAGGAAGGAAGAAAAGAAAAAAGAAGGAAGAAAAGGAAGGGGAAGAACTAGAAATCTTGCCCCAGAACAGAAAAATTTGGTGGCTGGCTGCTAGTAAATCCACCAGACTACCCACCATGCACTTGCTTAATAAAACACCTTCCCTTTCCCTAAAGAGTCCATATTTTATGGTTTTCTGTTTTCATTCATGCTTTACCATATACATGTTTGGCCTTTGCCTGAACTGCAACCCTTTTCTTCTTCTTAATAGAGAATGTCTGCCCATTATTCAAGATCATCAATCTTTTCAGGGCATGACTAGAAAGAACATGTAGTTCTATTATAACTCCATGTTACACCATGATTATTTGTTTACCAATGTGTCTCCTGACCAGGGATGAGTTTCTGGGGGTTAAACATTAAGTCATACTCATCCTATAGTCCCCAGGGGTACTACAGTGCCTGCTGCATTGTGAATATTTATTGTTAGTCATTGATTAACTAAATGAATGAATGAATCAAGTCATGAATGAATGAATGACGAATGACACAGCAGACTTGAATTAGAGTGAAAAATTATCAACTAATTTTGTTCTTTCTTACTTTAGTAAAATTAAGACCATAAAGCATTGCTATGGTTTGTGAAAGAGTATCAATGTGAGATTTTTGTGTATTTTTGCAAAGGTAACAACCATTGTTACCTTTGTATGAACTTTCACATGCTTAAATATAGTTATTTTGTTAGGATTTGAATATGTTACATGGTGGGAAGTTGATGATGATGATGATGTGAACCTATGAGAAAAGAGAAGCTGGGATAATAAGTGCTCTTAAATATTGAGAAACTGAAATCTAAATCAGACCAATGGGGTTTACTATGGTCAGACCACCTTCCTTTCACCTTATTTTTCACTTTCACTTTATAATACTTGGAGGGAAAACAATGCATAGTATTAGCTTGTGACATTCTGGGGGCAGGGGAAAAATCACTATAGATTTGTGAGTTTTTGCCAATCAGGATACCTCAAAAATTGCCAAAGTATTGCAAAATAAAAATTTATTTGTAATTATATGAATATCATTATAAAAATATGCTCCCTATTTAGAAGGTTTCATAGCTGTCCTAAGAACTCTGTAAAGTCATAATTTGGTACATTGTTGGTTTTAAATCACTGATTTTAGAGAGTGTTCTTAACATATATTTCTGCTTGATAAGTCTTCTAAAAATATGATATTGGGGCACCTAGGTGGCAGTCAGTTGAGCCTCTGACTCTTCATCAACTCAGGTCATGATCTCAGGGTCGTGAGGCAGAGCCCCCAGTGGGCCTCCACACTCAGTGGGGGTCTCCTTGAGATTCTCTCTCTCTCCCTCTGCCTCTGCCCCTCTCCCTTCCTCACTCTCTTTAAAATAAGTAAATAAATCTTTTTTAAAAAATACGATCTAAAATACTTCAAAAGCTCTTTAATTATATGACTAAGCCTTACTCATCTTTATATATCTGCCTTGGATCCAGACACTGCCCTTGAAGTTCTGAGTTCTTATTCCCAAGTGAGTATGAGAGCAGTGCAGTAGACCCAACCAACAATATTTGTGTAACTTTAGCTATCTCTTTGAGTTTTACAGTATTCTGTTCTTCTAGCGTTTGTATCCTATCAATGCACTACAATAAAAAGTACGAATATGTTTTGATGGTGGATTATTTATATGAAAGCCGACAAGAGTTAATTACAAAATGTGTATAAGAAGATGGACAGTTTAGGCTTCCTTTTCTGTCTGTTTAATCTAAACCAGGTTCTAGGTATTAGAGAATTCTTAATTTTTTGGTTTATGTTTTTTTGCATTAGAAAAATGATATACACCCAACCTTTTGAAGTAAAAACATTCAAGTCAGGCTTAGGTGCCCCCAAAACCACACTGTGATGATGAAAACAAATAGAAGCTTTGTACTCATGTAGATTTTCCAATGAAGTTTTGAAAAAATCTTTAATAAACATTGTCTCATTAATCCCTTTACCAGGCCAAGTTGCAGAATGTGGAGTTGATAAAGCCACAAGTCTATCAAAATAAAGAGAAAATATGTTTTATAAGAAAGCCATCCTTTTTTGATGCTTTTTTAAGAAAAGAATTTATACTAATTACGTGTCAGCTTTATGAATGTTATTACAGGTAGTAAGAGTTTGAGATGGTGGATCCCAATTTCAGTTACTTCATTAGTTTGTCCACTTTGTACAGAATAATCCTGTCCACCCCGACCACCTCACACAGTTGTTATAAAGATCAAACGCCTGTGAAACTTCTCTGTAAATTTTAAACTGCTTTTAAAAAATCAACTGAAACCAGTTCAAAAAAAAAAAATAGAGGAATATTCTGCAAGCTGCTAATCAGTGCTGAACAATTTGGAGGATTGGTGATTATGTTTTGGCAATCAGATGGCCTCCCCTGTCCCACCCATGCTCCTTTCACATAATTCTTCCCACCACAACAAAGTGGCATAATCATCCCACCTTAGAAGGCCAAACGATTTTCTCTCTCTCTTTGTATTAAGACCAATATATTGAAAAAGAAAGGCCTCCAAGTACTTACAGAGTTTGCTCGTAGGTGCAGCTGGGGACTGTATTCCCCACCTGCCTTCTTCAGCTCCTTGGAGGCTGTCCCACTACCGGACCTGTACCTATGCCATACCCTAGAGCCCCCACATCTGCACTGCTCTGTTCATTACACACACAAACACACACACACCCCTCTTAATTAATTCCTCCTCATCTTTTGGATCTGATTACTTCAAGAGATCATCTTTCACTAACTTTTAAAACCAATTTTAATGCCCTCCATCTTTAGAAGACCCTGTAGCACTGGGTCCCCCAATATAACACTTTTTTAAGAAAGATTTTATTTATTTATTCATGAGGGACACACAGAGAGAGGCAGAGACGCAGACAGAGGGAGAAGCAGGCTCCCTGTGGGAACCCTGATGCAGAACCGATCCCAGGATCCCGGGGTCACGCCCTGAGCCTAAGGCAGACGCTTAACCACTGAGCCACCCAGGTGCCCCCAGTATTACATTTTTAAAGCAGATGTACTTGCACTCCTATGATTATTTGAGGTATGGCTCTTTCCCTTTGTAAATTTTAACCTCCATGTGAACAATGGCTTTGTTTTTTTCTCATCAATACATCTTCCGTCACAAGCACCAGCACCTGACACTAAATAAATATTAGTTGAATAAATGCATTTGAGAAAAGTGGATCCCAAAGAGCATAGCATATTGAATCATCTTCTTTGATAAACTCATCTAAAGTTGAAGCTCTCCTGTTTACTTCTGAGAACAGATCCATCTACTACCAAGAAAGGATAAAGAAATGGCTAGTTTCCATATTGAGTTGGATTAGACAACTTTGAATTGAGGCATGACAAGAGGTAACTGAGTTAATTGGGAAATTTTTCCAAATATGTGTTTTTCTGAAACATGGAACATTTTCTTTCTTATATTACAGAACAGGTAATAGAAAAATTTCACATCAGTAAAATTTGATTGCACAGATGAAGAAAGTGAGGAAGAATTACTTAATTTAAAACATTTTACCCTTAAAAATTAACCCACTGAAGTAGCATTTCTAATCCAGTCTCATTGATAAATGACAATGGAGAAAAGAATGTACTTTGTCCAGATCTATAGCTGATACAAGGTAACTTAAATTATAGTTTTTCTTTGTAATATAGGATACTTGTCTCAGAAATTTCAGAAATCCCTTCCTATTTTGTTCCACTAAGGAGAGCCTTAAAATCAGTTTAGATTTTCTGTTTTTAAACCAACTAATAGAAGTTGGAATGTGTATTGGGTATCATGAGAAACTCTGAAGGTACAAATCTGCTTCAG
The DNA here is from genome assembly GCF_905146905.1 of Nyctereutes procyonoides. Classification (NCBI taxonomy): domain Eukaryota; kingdom Metazoa; phylum Chordata; class Mammalia; order Carnivora; family Canidae; genus Nyctereutes; species Nyctereutes procyonoides. The sequence goes on along the minus strand of NW_026575049.1, from coordinate 40,267,035 downwards.
AGGACCATGCTACAATGCCTTGTGGATCCTCAAAGTTGTACTTGTATGGGGAAAAGTGATGACAAAATGAGACATGACCTGTCTGTCATTGTGCCACCATTCCACCACACATGTGAGGCTGACCACCTCCTCCCCCTGAACCCTCATTTCCTTCATCTTTCCTTTAGACTGTGTGAGCCCTTGGGTTGTAGTAATAAAAACCCACCACATCCAAAATAAGATGAGACAAAATGATTATTCTAAGTATCCTTCTCATCCTACCACATGTGTTAGGGAGGAAATTATCATTACTCAGATTTCACATTGATTTTACTTAAAAAAGAAAGAAATGTCTATTGTGACAGATCATGTACATCTTCCCATATCTGATTTATTTTATTTCCCCCAAGCTTTAACTCCACACTTTGACTCAGATCTAATGCAATCCCCAAGGAACTGCCTTATTTCCGTCTCTGATGAGATCAGATGAGCCCCTGCAGGACCCCTTTTCAGTGAAGCAGGAGATAAGTATACTTGATTTTCCCTAGTTAGCTGCCTATAGACATTTGGAAAGATTTCAGACTAGGATTCTGATTAACCTGCAGAGGCAAAATTCTGTCTTATTTGTATATTATATTTGCATATTGCTTGGTATCTTGTTGAAAATACACTTGATGCTATCTGCTTACTGGTAGCCAATACCAATGTCAATTTTTAAAAATTTAAAAATTTTCTAAATATGCTTTAAGGAGAATCATTGTAACCATTTTTAAAAAAAGATTTTACCTATTTATTCATGAGAGACACAGAGAGAGGCAGAGGCACAGACAGAGGGAGAAGCAGGGAGCCTGCTGTGGGACTGGATCCCCGGACCCTTGGATCATGACCTGGGTTAAAGGCAGATGCTCAACCACTGAGCCACCCAGGTTCCCTCATTGTAACCATTTTGATCAATGCTTAATGTTTCCCCAAGAAAGGCAATTAAGTTCCCCTTCATTTCCTTTCATTTAAGCCGATTCTACAAAATATCTGTCCCTCAAAATAGGTAAGTCATGCATACATTTATCTCTTCCCTTCACCACAGAGTTCGGTGAATTGGGTAGGACCCCAAATCTGAACAACTGCAGGTAGGTCATGCTGAGCATTCGTCATTCCTCCTATCTAAGATACTTCAGGACAGTTACACATAATTTAAGCCCAGAATAAGCTTTACTATTTTGTTTCTAAAAAAGAAGAGGAAGAAGAAGCAGAAGAAGCAAGAAGAAAAGAAAGAAGAAGAAGAAGAAGAAAGGAAGAAGAAGAAGAAGAAGAAGAAGAAGAAGAAGAAGAAGAAGAAGAAGAAGAAGAAGAAGAAGAAGAAGAAGAAAAGTAAAAGGCAAAATACTTTTGGAACAGCAAGTTGTGTGTTACATTAGATGCTTAGATGCAGACTTCCTAAACTTATACCTTAAGCCTTTAAAACTTGTAAACCCATAGCATTAATATATTTTTGTGGAGAAACAAGAAGGGTGCATGCTTTGAATTTCAGGATAAGGCTCAATGCATTTTCTTTCTAATAAATTTCCGAACAACTTTGGGGGTTAGAAACATTTGTGAGGGGATGGCAGTAGGGGAGCCGCGGCTTCCTATGATATTTAAGGGAGCAGTGACATGGCAAAGGGCACTACCACCCGACTTGTTTGTTCCACAACTGACAAGATGTTCTGACATCTAGATGAGGGATATCAGTTGTTATCAGCTTTATCGATGCTGCTGCTGTTGTTGATGTCGTCATTTTGGATGGTGTCTGTATAGAGGGGCCACTGCACTGGCCAGCTGTGGAGTCCCCAGGGAGTCCCTAAATGCTTTGGGGCAGCCCTTCAAGATGCAAGTGGAGTGGCCCTTGCTCTTTCTTGTTCTAGCTATGGGAGATTTAGCTTCCAGCCTGGAAAAAAAAGGGGGGGGGAGTCTTATTACATGTTGTTTACAGTTCTGTTGCATTAGTTGGTTTCTTTTATTAAACCAGATACAAGTTGTGACATGCTGTTAATTCAATCACTAATAACTAGCTCAAATTGCAAATCTATGTCAGCAGGTTGGTGTTGATTAAGCTGTGGCCGCCACTAACATATTGTTTTAAATGCTTGATAAATTTTATTTTCTGCGGCGATAGACTGCATGGTTTATGTGTGTTCCCTTTCCTGTCTGAGCCCAAGGAGTTGCCCAGACGTCCCTCCTCCGTGGGTCCTCTGCGGGCCTCTCTGCGTTCCCTCCCCTGCAAGGCGGGCTGGTAACCACTAGAGGGGAGGAGACAGCCGGCTTTATTGAAGGCTTCCCCGCAGAGCCCCGGGAAGCTGTCAGCGGCCGGGCAGCCCAGAGAAAGGGTGTGTAGTGTTGTTATCAAGGTTTGCAAAAAAGAAACAAAACAGGCTCCGTGCGGCATGCTGGAAATTCACCTCGAAATGCAATAGAACCGAGGGCAAGGCCGGTTAGAATGTCGGAGTGTGCTTGCCTGTCAACCCATCGGCCCAGGCATCAGCAACATCATCTCTGAGATCCCAGTTAACCCTTAGGAAAACAAACGGCTCGCTCCATCAGGACGGTGGCTAAGGCACACACATGCTAGGAGGAGGAGTGGGGAAGTAGGAGGAAGAGAATCAGACATGACTGGGCTGCTGGGCTAAAGTGGAAAGTCAGCAGACGGCTCATTTTCTAAAGTACTCCAACATCTGCCCCCTGTTCCCATCACTTCAGGCCCCACGTCCTATTGCTAAGGGGGAGGCTGCAGGAGGAGACATCAGGGAAAGTGGAAGATTGATACCTACAGTGAACAAAGGGGATGACCGAGAAACTTTGTTGAACCTTCCTGAACATTCCAGACTGCGGTTAATTTTAAGACCTGTAACTGAAAAAAATTGTCATTCGGGATTAATGAGAGACCCCCGGGGATATCATTCGAATGCTACTTTTTGATTTAAAAAAAAAAAAATCCAGCTTGACCTTTTTAATCTTTTATTTTTTCTTAAAAAACAGAAAAAATACTTAATATTAGTATTGTTAAAGTGCTATAATGTAGAACTGGAGGCTGTTCTATGTACTCTCCTGAGTGTAATTGCACTAAGATCATTCGGTTTCCATTTGGAAAGCCAGTGGCAATTACTGGAATACAATGTATCATGCATTTGCTCAGTGGATATAAAACGTATATACTAATTCGCAATAAAATGTAACAGCTGTCAGTGCATTTTCTGCTCTGTTACTTCAATAAATTGGAACTCTGAGTAGAAAATGGGAATATTGCATTTTTACACACTCTGTAATGTGTTTGCTTTTTGCAAATACAATTTATTTTTTTCATGACAAAAATTGTGGTTTGTTATTACTGCTAGTGGATAAATATTCCTATATCAGAATGAATTACATATGGTATCTGTAAAGAAGTAGTAATATTTTCTGCTTTTTATTGTAGCCTGTCTCCAGTAAACAAAATACACTTAACCTACTTCTGTCACAGACTGAGTGTGTGTGTGTATTTTTTTCCCCTTGCAATGGCTGTGTGTTGGGGGTAGGGAAAGGAAGTAGGAGTTGTGGGTTGTTGTTTTTTTTCACCCTACCTTATCAGGTGTCTAGGTTGATCATTAGCATTTATTTCCAGATACCATCATTCCCTTCAGAGCTTATTTTTGCTTAAGTGTCCAGGAGCTCCCTTCCTACATTTGCTAATCAGGTTTCTTTAGAATATGAAGCAGTGGCTCTGAGTTTTATTTAAAATAAAATGCCTGCACATTTCTGTAATTTTGTTACTTGAGGTCAGACTTTTCACAGATAATTAGCCTTTTACACACTGTGAAATCAACCTGCATTGGTTATTTGGCTAGACTCTTTGCTTCTGTTCTTTATTTCCCAGAAGGTTAACGTGTTGAAAATCTAGCTTCCAGCTCGGAGTACTGTCTCTTTGTGTTGCTAATTATCCCGTTGCATAATTATTAATATCAGGAGCAGGAAGAGGAAACAAGCACACCAAATAGTCGTGAACGCTGGTGTTCTGGCAGGAAGCAAGTCCTGCATTAATAAAATGTGCCTGTACCAATATCACAGGAGATAGGAGCGTTCCTTGTTAAGGATCATTTATTAACTGAGATCATCTTTTAGTTCGCCTTGGGGTAATGACTAATGTCAATGGCAAATTTCACAGTTGTCTAGAGAAATGAATTAAATTTGTAATAAAAAGCCCTTCGGCTTGTTGTACATGTTCATTTATTGGAGTAGTTGAACTGAGAGAACTGTAAGGCAACCAAGAACATCGGCTTAATTTTCCTTACATATAATAGTGACCTTTAGCTCCATATTGAAAAAGTTACCTATTATGGACTGGCAAATTAAATGAGAAGTTCCTCTAATGCAAAATAAACTAGATGACTGAGCTAAGTTAAACGGCCTCTGAGCCTATAAGATTCTTCCTGGAAAAATATTCTTTCTTTTTTAATACGACGCCTCTACTTAAACCATCATAAAATAAGTCACTTGACATATAAGCAGGAGAATAAGATCATTCAAAGTGAGATCTCATACGGCGTGACACCTATTTTTATTTCTGCAAGTTCTTTGGGTGGTTTCGTTTTGTGCTCTGATGCAGAGTTTTTAAAAGTGTTGTTTTAACACTCTCTTTAATTCTAAATACACAGTGCGTTTTTTATTTACTTGGCATGGCATGTTGTTACTGTAATTATTTATGGAAGTTTTTGTGTTGCTTTATGTAGTTAAGGAAAAGCATATTTCCCAAGAGGAAGAACAATTACACCACTGTCTCCTTTTTTCTGATTTAGAAAGACTCATTCCAGATTCCTTTTCTGGGAGTGAATTGGACTTGGGGAATGATAATTACTTTTAAAACAAGCACTATGACCAAGCCGGGTCTTCTCATTCGATAGCAGAAAATATAGAACAACCAGACTCCTTATGCAATGTGTTATCTGCACCGTAGTGCACTTGAAACAAATTATCCTAATCGAGACACCAGCCCAGCTAACGATGGCAAGGGAAAAATTGACATTTTTTTTTCAGCAAGTAAAGATAATCGCAATATTTATGTAAATTGAAATGTAATATTTCTTCCAGGGAGGTGAACTTTCATCACATGTTTTCCAACTTGAAAATAATGCCTCAATATTTTCACCTTTAAATCATATTAGTCAAACCTATTCACAGACCTACAAAGGCTCCGTTCCCTTTTACGACGAGACAGACTACGCCCAGAAAAATACACACGTACTGCATATTCCTGCCACACTGGATGTGCTGCTAAAGATGAATAAGCATCCCGAAAGGGCCCGTGGGAAATAAAAACAACAATAAAAAGGAGCAATGAGAAATATAGTTGATTTTAGTTGCCCTCGTTTTTAAACACATATGAAAATGCTCGCTTGGAGCTTCCTCCTTCCCAAATTCTAGGTCTCTGGAGCTAAAACAAAATGCTTACTTTTTCTCAGTTTTAATTCTTTTCCCTACTACTTCTCTTCACGAGTTCCCTTTAAACCTGATGTTGGAGCCCTGCTAGACCAGCTATTACATCATGCAGGGGTGGTTGGGGTTACCCCAAGATTGTTTTGTTGCTAGCTTGTTGGGTGCACTCTGGGGTATACCGTGTGCTTATGCATGACTTAGCAGAACCTCTGAAATTTGGACGTTTCCCCCCCCCCCTTTAATGCAGATGCTCCCAGCATTCCTAATAAGGCCAGGGAAAGAGTCCACAGTCCCTTTACCCACTTTCTCACCTCAGCCCTTTCCAGCACGGAACCTTATTCTCTGTGGATTACTTGGATGAAAACCAATTAGGGAGCAGCTCACAATATACATGCATACAGATGATTCCAGATTGAACATTGCCCGGGCCCACTAATCATAGACTCTATGATGCCCCGAATGGTATAAATAGTAAAAAGTTGAAAGGGAATGGACATGCAGCATTGAGAAAAGACTCCGGATGCCAAATTAGAGCTAATGAAACATATAAGTGAAAGTGTGCATTCCCCTCCCTCTGCCTGCTGTTTTCCTTCTTTGTGGAGATGTGCCCACAGGCCTCCCGAAGTGTGTTCTCCTCCGCTAATCCTCCCACAATGGTCCCCATGAAGTTTCCGAGGGGTCCCCCATGCCCTTCTTTCTATGACTGTCAGTTTCTGACTAATAAGCCAATCTGCCCTCCCTGCCTTTTCCAGAGGGCCTCATTCTCGAGCTGGGAGGGGACAGCGTCTCAAAGGCCAGGACAGCGAGAATTCCTGAATGGGCCAATCAGTATTTAGCCACCATGCTTTTCAGCATGCTTACTGGGATCAGTGCAGTAAGGATCGGGGAGGGGCGGGGACACCAAGTTCTCCCAGTCGGGACTTTTGGGACATGGTTGGTTTATTTTATTTATTTATTTATTTATTTATTTATTTATTTATTTATTTATTTAGAAGATTTTATTTGCCTATTCATGAGAGACGCACAGAGAGAAGCAGAGACACAGGCAGAGGGAGAAGCAGGCTCCATGTGGGGAGCCTGATGGGGAATTTGATCCTGGGACCCCGGGACTACCACCCTGTGCCAAAGGCAGATGCTCAACCTCTGAGTCCCCCAGATGCCCCTGGGATATGGTTGAGAGGGCCTAACTTGAGTGGCAGAGACACTATGACCAAGTTACTGACTCATGTTCCACTTCTGATTCATAGCGTGATAAGGATCAGCTTGCAAGCTTTTTGGCATATGCTTGAAGGGGCAAAGAAGTCTCTCTCCCTTGCTCTCCAGACTCTTGGCGTACTCTCCCCCAGGTCTTTCTCTGTTTCTATCTCTCTCTTTCTTCTTCCACTTCGTATAATCTATTTTGATAGTTTGCAAGCTAGAAACATTAAGGTGAGACCAATACTTTTGCGGTCACATATTTAAATCTGTTTCCCCACCTTGGGTCTGTCTCCCTAATAATTTTACGTATGCTGAGTTCTTCTGCTAAAATCACATGGAATGAATCATCCCTGAACTTCACAGGGCTTATATGATTTGTGCACATAGTGTTCCCATGAAAGCAGACTCAGATTTCATAACCATGAAGGGGTTATGAAATAACCAGGGATAAATAAGTTACTGTGCAGAAGTAACCATCATAATTCCTTACCCCCATCCTCCGTCCTCCTTTTGTGACCACAGGGACTGGTAAACTGGAGTGCATGAGGTGGTCGTTACAAAGTTGTTGAAGTGTCTCCAGACTGTGGCAGAGGACTGCTGTGGTCTGTTCTAACCTGCTTTTCTCTTCTCTCCTGGCCAGTTTCACTAACTTTTTATGGGATCAAAATCTATGAGTCTTTTGGTAAATTGGGATAAAGGAGAAGCAAATGTCTTCTACAATTTTTTCCATATACTGTGGTATTTGAACGACATTCATAAGTATTTTAAACACCTAAATGGAAAGATGTTGCCTGTAAGCAGGGCTGGTCTTAGGGAGTCACATTTTGGGAGAATAGATAGAGGGTAAAACGTGTTTTTCTGTGCACACTGGGATTACTGATTTTTTTTCTCTCTTCTCCTATTGTTTTGACTTTTGTTGATAATTCTACAGTAAACATCTTTTATATTTAGGAGGAAATATTGTGAATAAAATAAAAAACCAGTGTGCTGGTTTGGGTGAAAGCAAGAATTGTGGCGTTTAACAATCCTAGGGTCATACACTTGCTCTTCCATTTACTAATTTCTATCAGCTTGTAGAATGCATCATGATGCTGCCTTGAAGTCTGTTCCCTCTACCAGGAAATAAAGCCGAGTCTGAACAACACAAGGGTTGGAGGTCCCGACCCCCTACATGGTTGAAAATCCATGTATAATTTTTGACCACCCCCCAAAAAAAATCACAGAGCTACTGTATTGACCAGAATACGGGTAACATGAATAGTCACTTAACACATATGTTGTATTATGTAACTGTACTTCTACAATAAATACAGAAAAGAAAATGTTATTCAGAAGATCATAAAGGAGAGAAAACATATTTACTGTGCCATTATAAGTTTATCACTTATAAGTGGATGCAGGCAGTTCAAACCCATGTTGTTGGGGGTCAGCTGTACTTACACATCTCCCCACATCCCCAATCACCTCAGATTTCTCACTGTACCTCCAGTTACATGTGACTCCTTCAGAAAGGCTCTCTCCACTTAACGAATAAGGACCCCCACTTGGTCCATTTCCTTCATGAACTGACACTTTAATTACATGTTGGTATGTTTCCTGGGATAGCTTTTGTCCTTCACACCAGACTGTAGGTTCTCTTGAGGCACCATCCCTACAGATTTGCTCATCATATGCCTGATAATTACATAAGGACTGGAGCATGGTAGGTGCTCAAAAATAGGTGTCAGCTTAATGAATGACGAAATTAGTTGTAAGACCACAAATTCCTCACCGTTATCATAAGCCTCAATGTGGCCTTGTTTAGAATTAGAACACTACCTTATTTACAGAGCAGTTATAAAGAAAAAATGAGATAATATTTATTTTTTGTTTTCTATTTTAAAAAGATTTTATTTATTTGTCTGAAAGAGAGAGAGAGAGAGCATGAGAGGGGCAGGTCAGGGAAAGGGATGGAGGGAGAGGGAGAAGCAGACTTCCTGCTGAGCAGGAAGCCTAAAAGGGGGCTCCATCACAGGATCTCCAGATCATGAGCTGAGCTGAAGGCAAATATTTAGCCGACAGAGTCACCCAGGTGCCCCCAGATAATTTGGATAAAGTTCTTGGCCAGTGGTGGCAGCTAGTATTAAGATTATTATGCCCTGTATTGTTATTTTGTGAAATAATAGTAATAATGATAAAGCAAAGCAGAACGTTTACAGAATTTTAAATTCAGAGTTTAAAAAGTGAAAATAAACCCTCTACAGTTTAGGAAGAGCTTATAGCAACTGGCTCTTTTGGGGGGAGGGGCAGGCACAATGGACCCTTCCCTCACTGTCGTGCATCATCCCACTCCAGCTTTGAGAACCCTGGTGTGTCACTACCCATTCACTTACTTACATGCCCATTTCCAGTACACCTGTAGAGTGGCATCAGAATTGTTAACCCGTGTACCCACGGGTAAAGTATTTTATCAACTATAGTATAGTGATTTTGTATAGTTCTCTTTGCCTTACTCTTACAAATTCTACTCAGATCCAAAGTAGCTTAGGTCAGAAACCTTTTCCCCAACTCTTCAGTAAGGTTATATCCCAACCTTAGTAGAGTTAGAGTCTATTATCACATTCACCATAGCATCACCAAAATCACGGATTTGTTTATTGTCTCTATTGTTTGCTTTACCAGGATGTCATTTAATGGGAACCATATAGTACTTAGCATTTTCAGACTGGCTTCTTTCACTCAGGAATATGTATTTAAGATTTATCCACATCTTTTTGTGGCTTGAAGCTCATTTCTCTTTAGTGCTAAATGATAAATATTCTATTGTATGTAGATGCTAGAGTTTGTTTATTCACTAACCTATGAAAGGAAATCTTGGTTGCTTCCGAATTTTGGTGAGTATGAATAAAGATGCTATACACAGTCAGGTGTGGATACGTTCTCAAATCAGTTGGATAAATATCTAACCTGATTGCTCGATTTAAAATAAAGACCATGTTTAGCTCTGTAAGAAATTTCTAATCTGTCTACTAAAATGGCTGTGCATTTTTCACTTCTATCAGTAAAGAATGAGAGCTACACATCCTCACCAACATTAGGTGCCATCAGCTTTGAGTTTTAGCAATTCTAATATATATATGGTCTTAGGGAGTCACATTTTGCAGTGGAATATTGTTTTATTTTGCAACTTCCTAGTGACAGTTGGCATTTAGTATCTTTCATATGGGTATTTGCTACCTCATATCTGAGATGAGGAGTTGGTTCCAAACTTCTGCTACTTTTAAAAATTGGGTTGTTGGTCTCTTATGTTGAGTTTTAAGGTCCCTTGTATATTGTGAATACAATTCCTTTATCAGATACATGTTTTGCAAGTATTGTCTTAGAACTCATAGTTTGTTTTTTTATTCTTTTAAGTATCTTTCATAGGACATAAGGTTTTAACTTTAATAAAGTCCAGCTTATCACTTTTTCCATGCATTGTGCTTTTGTGTTATATATAAAATATAATTGCTAATCCAAGGTCAAATAGATTTTCTCCTAGAAGTTTTATAGTTTCGCATTTTACACTTAAGTACATGGCCCATTTTGAATTCTTGCGGAAGGTGTAAGGTTTGTGTTTCTGTTCATTTAAAAAAGTATGAAGATCCAATTATTTCAGTACCATTTATTGAAAATAAGTGTTTTTTTCTCCTTTGCCAAAGGTTAATTGATTATATTTGTGGGGGTTGATTCTGGTCTCTCTACTTTTTTCTGTGAATCCAAGTATCTTTTTTTGCCTATATACCATGGAATCTTGATTACTGTAGGTCTTCAGTTAATTTTGAAATTGAGTAGTGTGAATCATCTAACTTTGCTCTTTTTCAGTATTATATTAGCTTGTTCTGAGTCTCTGGCCTCTGTATATAAACCAAAATAGCTTGCTGAGATTTTAATTGAGATATTGCTGAATCTATCAATCATTTTGGAAAGAACTGATATTTTAACAATATTGACTTTTATTTTGAGAGCAGGTACTATTTCACCATTTATTTAGATCTTCAGTGACTTCCTTTTTTGGAGTTTGGCTGTTTTTTGCTTATAGATACTATCTATATTGTGTTAGATTTATACTATTTACTTCTTTCTTTCTTTTTTTTTTTTTGGTGCTACCATAAAAGGTATTTATATGAATTTCAAATTCCAACTCTTCATTGCTGGCATAAAAGAAAATAATTGACCTATGTATATTAACTTCATATTCTGCAATCTTGCTATACTTTCATATTAATTCTTGGAGGTTTCTTTTGTTTCATCAATTCTTTGGGATTTTCTATGTAGCTGATGAAGTTATCTGTATTCACAGATAACATTGTTTCTTCCTTTCCAGTCTATATGTTTTTAATTTCTTTTCAAGTCTTATTAAATTATCTAGGACTTCCAGTATGTTGTTGAACAAGAGTGGTGAGAAAGGACATCATTGCCTGTGTTCTGATTTTTGGGAAAAAAGTGTCCAGTATTTCACTGTAGTGATTAATTTTTGTGTGTCGATTTAAATAGGCCACAAGGGGTGCAGATATTTGGTCAAACATTATATTAGTGTTTCTGTAAGGGTGTTTTTAAAAGAAATTAACATTTTAGAGGTAGACTGAGTAAAGCAGAATATCCTCCCCAATCAGTTGAAGACCTGAATAGAACAAAAAGCCTGAACCTTCTCCATGTAAAAAAGAATTGCCTTAAAGGTGGCTTTATTTTTTTAAAGATTTATTTATTTATTCATCACACACACACACACACACACACACACATAGAGGCAGAGAGATAGGCAGAGGGAGAAGCAGGCTCCCTATGGGGAGTCCGATGTGGGACTTGATCCCAGATCTTGGGGTCACTCCTGAGCAGAAGGCAGACACTCAACCACTGAGCCATCCAGAGGTCCCTAAAGATGGCTTTAAAGCTGAGATATAGGTTGTCCACTGCCTTAGTACTTGAACTAAAACATCAGAATTTCCTGGATCTCATTTCTGTTGACCTTGGATATGAACTACATCTTTGGCTCTCCTGGTTTTTAGATTTTAGGACTTAGACTGGAACTAAACCATTGGATGTTCTGAATCTGCAAGTTGCCAACTCACCCTGAAGATCTTGGGACTTGCCACCTCTATAATAGCATGAGTCAATTCCTTTTTATCTATCTATCATCTATCTATCTATCTATCTATCTATCTATCTATCTATCTATCTATCATCTATCATCTATCTATCATCACCTATCTATCCACCTGTCACCTATCTGTTTATACTATTGGTTCTGCTTCTCTGGGGAACCCTGTCTAATATAATACTCACCATTAAGTACGAAGACAGCTGCAGGTTTTTGGTAAAAACTTTCATCACATTAGGGAGGTTCCCTACTATTCTTTGTTGCTCTGATTTTTTTTAATTGTTGATTGATGTTGACTTCTTTATATGTCTTTTCTCTGACCACAGAAAAAAGCTTTCTCTAATTTATTTATTTTATTGATTGAAAATTTATCAGTTAGGGGGCCTTCCAAAGTAGCAATTGTATTTTTGTTGCAGTCATTGCTGATAGTTATCAGCCATTTACAATTTTATATGAATTGATTACTTTACTTTTCATATACCATTTTCTAAGAAGGTTTTAGTTCTTTCATTTTACAAAGTGGTATAAAAAAACTATTTGCCCCATAGTACCACAGTATAAAAGGACAAAGAGCTATGAAACCTTTAGAAAATAAAGGTTCGCATAGACACTGCTCATTCAATATTTTTATCAGCATGATCACAAACATTATAATTGTCATTTGTTAAGCTTAGGGATGGCATATATATAGTAGTTACCCTAGAAAGTACAGTTGCAGAAATATAAATACAATGAGTCTATGAAAATAAGAGGGGAAGAGTACCCAAGACTAACCAAATATTATAAAAGTTTACCCACGTTTGCCTCTGCAGATGGAAAGTCTTCACCTTTTTCTTGCTCCTCTTGACCCCTGGTGCAAGATCCTAGGACACAAATGGAGGTCATTAATAATAACCATCTGTCATATGAAGGCTTATGCTCTACTTGTAGAACTCAACTTCCCTTCCTTATATTGATTTCCCTGGAATGAAAGTGAACTTCAATTTCCAAACTAATGTGTGGGACACGATTTTTTTGTAATTCTGAGGTTGAAGCCAGGGAAATGAAAAATACACTTTCACTAACAAGCACTGACTCATTCAATGTCAAACAGAATAGATAAGGCACCTCAATTGGGGTCTTCTCACTCATATAACTGGCTCATTCTGGATATATATATATATATATATATATATATATATATATTGCTCATTTTGTGCCTTTGAACATATTATTGTGTACATTTCATGCATTCTGGGAGAGTCATGTAGGATTACAACACAGACAACCAGAAAACGATATCTAAGAAGTCTAAGGATTGCATTGGATGGTTAATGGGGATGGAGCTCTTTTAAACTCTGAGAAGAAAGCCATATTTTAGGAGAGCTAATTGTTTTGTGAACTATTTCAAAATGTATTTCAACTTTGTCTTTATTTATGTGCTCAAACAAGAATGAAACTAGATTCATTGTCATAATTCAGGTTCTTCCATTCCTGCAGTAGGAAAAGGAAGAATGCCTTTCTGAAGAGAAGCTACCATCTGCAGTCCAGCTAGGATTTGTCTTGTGTGTTACTACCTGAGAGTCGTACTCATATTGTTTTTCTCGTTTCAATTGCTATAGTCATCCAACAAAGCAAATCAGAATGCTTCCTGGACATTAGCTATAAACTGAACAAAAGAAACAAGAAAAATAAAGTGGTAATTAGTATAAGAGAAACTGAAACATAGTTTTATAAACTCTATCTTTTTTCAGGAGTTTTAAGTTACATATATTAATTAAAAACAGATCTGTTCATCCATCCCCTACTCTTCATAACACTTCATTTAGCATTTCAAATTTTGTTCTATCAAAGCTATTAAAAAACTAAAGGAAGGAATTTGAAATTTCTTACCTTCCTTGTTGCAGATTACTAATTTGTATTTTACTGCAAAAGGAAAGAAGTCACTGGGTGATTGGGTGGCTCAATGATTGAGCATCTATCTGCCTTTGGCTCAGGTCGTGATCCCAGGGCCCTGGGATCAAGTCCCACATCAGGCTCCCCATGGGGAGCCTGCTTCTCCTTCTGCCTGTGTCTCTGCCTGTCTCTGTGTGTCTCTCATGAATAAATAAATAAAATCTTTAAAAAAAAAGTCATATATGATATCCCAAAATATTTAATATTCATTTGGGATTTTGAAATCTTAATTTATCTACAGCATTCATGAATGTCAAATTGTTTTTGTTGTTTAAACCTATAAATAAAAAAAATAAACCTATAAATAAATATTAGTTATAGAAGTAGTTGAGTGTAGAAGAAATCCTACTTGCCCTGGTCAGAATGCTTGTTCTACAAGAGTTGTCATGTGGTTTTGGGAAAGACGTGCACCCTTTCTGAGCTTTAAAGCTTCCATCTGTTATAACATTAGGACAATTAAATCTACATTTAGGACTCTTGTATAAATTAAATGAATACTTTATGTGGGATACTTAGCACATTTTCTACATAATAAGACCTATTTAAACATGTTTTTATGTAACCAAATTTTGCATCCTCAAATTTCATAATATTCTACATATCCTACATTCTTTTGCTTGAAGACTCAAGAGAAAGCCTAGTTTCTTTATTTTTCTTTTTGTGTTCTTAGATGGAGTTAATTTTCTTTTCAGACCAAATTACAGTCTGTTTAGTACAGAACCATACAGCATCAGATGGATTTGCTTTGGAGCAACTGAACCTTTATGTGCAGCAGCCTTTGTTCTGGTTGTGAAAATAAAATGTGAAGAGTTACGTCCAGGTGGAAGTAGGGCAGGGCTGCCTTCTAGGGATACAAAAAAAAAGAGCAAAACATTATTTTAAAAGCCCCAGTTTTCTACCTGTAGTTATAGAGGCAGGATGAAGCCTCAAAAATACCTATCTCAGATGATTTTAAAAATACCAATTCTATAAAGAAGGTAGGCAATGCCACTTTCATATTTTCCCCTCCAAAAATCATACACAAGTTCTAATGAATGGATTCCAGATTTTGTAAACTAATATTATTTTTCTCCATCAAGTCAATTACTTGGCATGTAATGAGTGGATTCTAATTTTGGTTTTACTGCCCATAAGATAGTTTTAAAGAGCCACCTGAAGACCCATGTTTGTGCTTCATGTGCTACACATTAAGAATTAATAGGAAAAATAAAAGTTAAATGTCATGAAACATTCTTTATTCACTACTGTTCACTAATTAGTAAGTAATTCATATGAGAACGTGCTTACTTTTACTTCAATTAAATCTGGTTAACTAAAAAAAAAAAAATCAAGGCCAAATCATTTTTACAAATGTTGATGAAGCTAGCTCTATGAGAATTGATCCCCAAACCATCTTCCTATACTGTCTGTTACAGAGCTAGACATGTTACTGAAGCATAGGGCATGTTGATAGTATATAAGGAATAATTAGAGATTTTATGTTCGGTATGACAGTAAAAAGGCATATTGAAATAAAGGAGAAAAAGGCTTTTTCCCTGAATTAGTTTTGTGTGTATCAGGGTATATTTGGGTACATGCTTACATGCATGCACACACACATACATGCACACACACAGACACACTCATCTATATTCTTGGGAAGCCACAAAGCGTGCTACTGCATAACTGTTATTTAATGAACGTATTCTGAATGCACTACATACAATTATTATTGGTATTATGTTTAGCATTTCTGTAAGCACCAACATCCCGCTCTGAGCCATGCAGAATGATGGAGCAGTACATCACATCTGCCCTGTAGGCACACAATCTCAAGTCAAGAAACTGACAAATATGCTATGCCTGGGGAAAGGGGGAGAAAGATGGGTACTCGTATAGGGCAGAGACTAGGAATGCATTATATCACAAAATTCATTTCAATCATCTTTAGTCCTTTATTTTAATTTAGCATTAACTTTATATAAAATAAATATGTCATTAGTGGACATTTAAAAAAAAACAGAAAAATACAGGAGAGAGGAAATGCCTCATTGTGTAGTGAGTTGGAACATTCTTCACAATAAGACTTATGTATAAAACAATATAAATATGGGAGTGAGATAAACAAATGAAAGTGACACACTGTATTGAAAACCTACCAGAACAAAGTTAGAGTGGGGCAAATATAAGCAAGGAAGTCCTATGTATATGTGACTATAGGCAATATATGTTTATTTTCTTCTGAGAGTCAGAGAATCATTTTAGAAAGTGGTTCGTATATATACATGCTTGTGTATATATCTAGAGACCCTTTTAAAATGTCGCTGAAGTCTTATGACTGCATCAAAAGGTCAGTCAAATTCAATATGGAGAAATACCTGTGTTTTCCTTACCCCTGACTGTTGAAATAAGTAAATGTATTCAAGATATCCTGGGGCAATTTTACCTACTCCCCCACACGTTTTATTAATTGTGAAATTTTATTTAATCATTACATGTGTTATGTTCTTTCTCTACTTCCCAGATGTTCAACTATATTAACCAAAAAAAATATTATCATGAGTCATGGACATGCTCTATGTTGGGACAAGAGTTTACCTTTTTAAAAGACAAGTTATAAAATGGATGCAGAAATATTTAATTTCTCCCTCTTTCTATCATGGCAATTCTGATTTCTTTTCTTAAAAGAAGAAAGAAACACAAACACCAAATTTGTTTTTTGTTATTTTTAATCTGCATCTTTTTTTGCTAGTCATTATCTCCATCATTATTCAATTTAAATTGAGTCATTTTAAGTCAAGGTTTTGGGGTTGAGGGGTCTGTTGTAGGAGGTATGGGGAGAATTGAGAAGATAAAATAAGATAAAAACAGAAGGAGGCAAATCATAAGAGACTCTTAATTATAGGGAACAAACTGAGGGTTGCTGGAGGGGAGGTAGGTGGGGGAATGTGGTAAATGAGTGATGGGCATTGAGGAGGGCACTTGATGTAATGAGCACTGGATGTTATATGCAAATGATGAATCACTAAATTCTACCCCTGAAACTAATAATTTACTATTATTAAATTTGAATGTAAATAAAATCTAAAAAATAAAAAATAAATTTTTTAAAAAAGTTGATTCTCTGAAAGTCTGACCATCGGGGATATAACATGGTTGACTGACATCAGGCTCATATTAGTTTTGCATTCTGTCAGTGACTCGAAGTCCTTTGGGGTGTGGGATCTGGCAGTGTCACTGTAGCTGAGAGCTAATCTGTGAGCCCTTGGCCTGGTGGACAAACTTGTCCATCAGGGCTCTTAAAACTTCCACCCAGCCGGACCCAGTGGTGGCTGCACCTGTTTTGAGAACATCCCAGTCCACTGGCTAAACCCAAATGCACTCATTTCCCTGCTCTCTTGATGCCCCCAATACTGACCCTCATGTTTTAAAGAGTTGGAATCCTATGTGAATAAGGTTGAGAAAAAGATGTGAAAAAATATATTTTAAGTAATATTGAACTATACATGTCTTTGTACCATCTAAACTTCTTTCTAGAAGAAAGGAGAGCTGTGAGGAAATAAAAATAACAATCCTCTTTGTATCACCCACAGCATCCTGCACAAGGTAATACTATGAACTCTGTATATGCACATGGAATAAGAGAAAATCCAAGTGTGACTTGTTTTGATCTAGATAAACCCACTATAATGTGGTAGTGATTGACACTCATTTCCCAACATGATCCTGTTTCTTATGTGATAGACTCTCTTCTTATTTCTTCTCCCCAAAATTAAAGTCGTTCACAAAATTATCAAAAATGGAATTCCCATTCATCACTTCTGATCAAATGACATCTTTTCTTCAATTAAAGAAAATCCTTGAGTGGGGTTTTTTGTTTGTTTTCATTCTATGTGAACAGTAACATTTGAAGCTTTTGGTAATGGCGAAGAAACTGCTATAAAAATTTTTCTGTCTAAAATTTAAATAAAAGTCAGTCAATACTATTAAATTATTGGTTGCTACCTTTTACTAAATCGTATTTCAGGTAGCCTTTTATAAGGGAGAGTTTTCCAAAGGAAATTATAGGGTGACACAAAATTGAAAGAAAATATTCCCCCTGAGAGCCCTTTTATTTTTCTGAATCTTAAATTACCTAATGTTAAAATACTTGAATTTTAATATTTTTGGATTAATATTCAGCATTGTTAACCTCCTTGAGTCCATTTATTTTTCTTTAACTTATACATATAATATGATAAATTATTTGTCTTTGAGAGTTTCAATATATTTAGCAATAGCACTTGAACTATTTAAAAATTACTAAAGAATCTTTTCACTATTTGATTATGTTTGCTGTGTTTATTTATTTAATTTTTTGTGTCTTTGCTTTACCTTATTTTAGAAAAATGAATTTAGGAGCCTTCATATGGAATTACTTCTAATCCAGCTCATCGTGGGGTAGATTGAAATTCAACCAGTGTCTTACTTAGGTTTTATTTTACAAAATAAGTGGAATTCACTGGTAATCTTCAGAGTGTTTCTCTATACTGTTAATCAGCTAAACATAACCATCAATTATAAATGCAAATTTTCAGGGTTAAATTGAGTGTTCAGATGCTCTAATGTAGCTTTTATTGGCTGTACATTGCCAAGTCTACACAACACAAAATAAAGTGTTGGGTCAATATTTATTTTTGAATTGGTGCTCTACAGAGAGCTAATATGGGGGTAATTCAGGTCAAGAAAAAAGAAATAAGGGTGTTACAAATGCAATAAGAAGGGTTTTTTATTTGCGTATTTTTGCATGAATTATCTGGATTATGTCAACTGTGTAGACGTCTGTCTGGGAGTAGGATCTGGGAAGTTTATTCAAATGCTGACATTTACAGGGGATAATATGAAGAGACTACAGAAATCAGAAAAACATATTTTCACATGTGAGGAAGAGAAAAAAATCATGGACACTTCAGATTATTTTTTTCATGGTCATTCCTTGTCCACAATTTTCTGATGAAAGCCTAATTAATTACCCATTTTCCTATCAAAATTTTATAAAGAAAAATAAGCAGAGTTTAATCACACGGCCCAATTTTCCCCCCTTTTTTTTATCAACATTTCCAGAATAAGAATCATTTATAAGCTTACCAGCAGTATACCATAGTGACAGGCTTCCAAACAAGGAGAAATAATTTATTAGCTCACAATGTTTTTCCAGCCTTCCCCCCACCCCACCCTGAGGTGGTGTATAGGTTGTGCAATGAATAAATTAAGTATATTTTCTGCCTTGTGCTTGGCATAAATCATTACTTTTCCAGGACCAAAGAGTGAGTGACTATTTGCAATACTATTCTGAGTTAAATAAGCTTTGTAATCAAGTGGAGTGGGGATTTCACTTTATTTATTTATTGAAAAATATTTATTTGCAAGATAGCTGTGATGATTAAAATCATATTTTCTATTGTGAAAAGAAAAAAAAATGTGACCAAAAAAAGAGCAAGAGAATGAATCGCAAAATCACATTGGTTTAGTGAGTTTTAACTTAATGTAAAGATTTCTTTCCCTTTGGTTATAATTACAGCTTTTACACAAAACAGAACATATCCATAATGTTATTTTTGTTATAATTATCACAGCTAATGATATCACAACTTACAAGGAGGATTTTCTTCACAAAGATAGTTATGCACATATAAAATGTATCTTATTTTTATAATATGCTGTTTCATGTATTCCAAGGAGACTATTACTGTAGAATATATTTTCATGTGGAACCACTGAGTCAATGTTTTAAGGGAAGACAATTAAAATACTATTCAATGATGTATATTTATACATTACATTTTATAGCCCTTTTACATCTTAATAAACTAAGACAAATTACTTTTTTTCTTTAACGGGGATTTTAGGAAAAAATGAAGATCATAGCGTCCTCTATAGCTCTTTTCATGCTCAAGGCATTACATTAGACTTTCGAATCAGAGCAACAGATGTGAGCCAAGAGTTGCCACACCAAGCAAGTCATTTTGTGAAAAGGGTCTAGAACTCACTTTTGCTTATTGGCCCTAAATCTTAATTAAGGTGGAGCAGGATGATTTTCCAAACAAAGTAAAAAGTTTGTCAGAGGATGAAAAATGGTCAGAAAAAATAATTAAAAAAAAGACTAATTTAAAGCTAATTTAAAAATAAAGATGTTAGCATAAAATCAATGATACGCCTCCATTAGAGATGATGTGGATGATAAATTTATGATCACGGGAAGGTGCCTACAGTATATTCAAACCTAGACAAAGCAAGTTATCAAACCAGTGTATGCATTATAATATAACTTTTCTAAAATTTCACAGATTTGCAGAAGTAAATCTGGAAGGAGAAACACAAAGATTTTTACGTTATTTGCTTCTCAGAATTAAATTGCATCTTGCATGCTATATGTTCTTGCTGTTCTATAACAACTGGAGTCAGATTGCTTCCACAATAAAAACTGACTTTGAAATTTCGAAGCACATATTAATTTCAGAATCTTTTCACAGGTTAGTATTGGAGTTGCCAAATTACTAATATTTAATAGCAAAGTAATCACTTACTAAAAGCAATTTTAATGAACTCCTTTAGTCATCAGTTTTAAAAATTAAAAGTAAAAATTAAAAGCAACTTTTAATTTATTCGTTTGTGAACTCATCAATTCATCTATGCTGTGTCAGTGACTGTACCAAGCTGCGGAGGTAGAGCATAGAAACAGGTAGGCATTGGCCATGCTCTCCTGGACCTTCAAGTGTAGCTCTGGTGATGAGATAATTTAATTCTGAAGACACTACCTTTTATTTAATGTTGTAGTTTCTGCTCTTGAATGTTTAACCTGCGTAATAGGAGAAACAACCTTTTCAGGGTAGTGCATAGTGTTTCTAAGACCCAAATTGTATTAAGGAAACAGCATATATATGAGTGTGTATAAGTGTGTGTGAGTGCGTCTCTGTGTGTATATGTGTGTATGCACGAGTGTATACATGAATGCCAGTGTGTATGAGTGTGTTTGCGTATGAGTGTCTGTGTTTATTTGATGCATTCTAAAAGGAAAAAAATCAGAACTGTAACAGCTGCATACAAAGAGTTCACAGATAAGGGAATCTAAAAAAAAATTTAACTTGACCCAATGTTGTGATATTATGCCAGAACGCATGAAGAGAAAGAGAATTGACAATCATAAGAAATGACGTAAAAAAAGACTTGACAAGATAGAAAGAGTATTGGTCTATTTTAGTAATTATTTATTCATTTTATTTACTTGCCAACCAAAGATATTAGAATTTCTTCACCAAGATTTTGCGGAAAAGTGAGAATATTTCCAGACTGCCATGAACTAGGTATTTCAAGGTGACTAAATAAACAAAATGCATCATGTTGCAAGTGTTAATAAGTAGGGAAGATTGTGTGTTTTTTTTTTTAATTTTTTTCCTTCAAAATGATTTAACTTCAATAATTATTTGACATTTCTGTTATTATATCAAAGGATATAAGGAGATGAAATTCTAAAATGCTTGTGATTTTTTTAAAAGCAAAACTGAAATATCCCTTCACTTAGTGCTCTCTCAAACTTTCCCTTGGGTTTTATGGGGAGCCGGGGGCTGTATACACAGGGGACGAGAAATAAGATTGAGAATCATGTGATCATGTGAGTAGAACCAAAGGGCAGCTTGTCTGAAGCATGCAATATTTAAATCAGTGGCCTGTTGCAGAAAGCTTTAATCTGACTGGAATATTTAGTTTGGTAGTGTTCAAAAGAGTTTAGAGTTTTGTTTTCTGTTGATGTTCTTCCTTTTTGGAGAAAAGATATGCTGCACACTTGATAAATATTTATACATTGTGATAAATAATACAATGCACCTCAGATGATGACAGCCTCTCAAACAGGTACAAATAATTTACCAGATCATATATGTTTTTTTTTTCTTTTGCCTTTTTGTGTCTAGGGCCATCAGGTTGGTTGGGTTAGAATTTAAGGAAGAGAGGAGAAAAATGGTCATTATTGTTCAAAGTAGCAGTCACATGAAAAAATGTGAACTGTCCCAGGCATTATGAGAATGAACTCTAACTCTCTGCAATGATTTAGGCGTAGTGATTCCAGGCAGTAATTTGTGGGTTTTGGGGTCATTTTCCCATTAATGAGATGTCCCATAGTCAATCCTTTGTCTCTCATATTTGTAGTGTGAGACTTCCTAGTTAACATCCAGTCAGTGTGCCATGTTTAGCGCAGAATGAAAGCACTGTTTAGCATGTGAGCCTCAACATTTATGAGGTACATACATATGTGAACAAAACTGACTGTTGGTCAAACCCATTATTTCTCAATGATACCCTTAAGACTGGCAGGACAAATCTCAAACTTCCTATCTCAGTGGAAAGAACTATCCTTTCCAGACAAAAAGATACTCTCTTTACCACATTCACTTCAAAGCAAATATTTAGCTGAGTTAGAAAGGACCCAGTTGATGGCTCATTCAGTGTCACTAAATGATGGAGGTTCTTCTCAGGTTCTTTGTCTTAGGTATTCTGCTCTTTGTTATAATACTTTCCAGTATATGGTTTCTTCAGTGAGCTCTGGATATAGGAAAAGCTAAAACTTACTTTTCAAAATATTCCTGTCATCCATTTTCACCAGAATCAAAGATCTACTACTGACCCTGAAAGTCACATGCTGTCCTGGCATTCGAGTCCACCTACAGAGAATTTTAAATGAAGTACATTAAATAAAAAACAAAATCCTATTTAGAGAGAGACTTCAATGAATTGTATTCATGTGACCCTCCGAGGGACAGAGAGAAGTCATCTCTACTTTTGCCTGGTTCTCTGTTAGTTATTGGTAAGAAAGGAATGTTGAAATGAGATGAAGTCGGAAGGGTAAACAGACTAGAGGAATTTCTTCTGAGAATTCTGTATTTCACCTCTCATATGGGAGCCTTTAAATCATATAAAACAATAGATTTCCTTTTGAATATATATAATCTAAACATCTTATTGAACAGTAGAAATTCAATATAATGACTACTGTTTTCTTTTTATAACAAAGACATTTTTTCCCTCTAATTGCTCACCTGTATGTTACTCTCAATATGCTTCCATACCTTCAGTTATTCCCCTTGTTTCTGGGAAAAACACTGAAGTTTTACCAATGAATAATGACATAGAGAAATACATGGTATGCATAACAAAAACCTTGCAGTCAGTACAAAAAGACTGAACTTTCAAAAGAATTACTATCTTTTTTTTAAAAGATTTATTTATTTGTTTATTTATTTATTTTAGAGAGAGCATGAGTAAGGGGAGAAAGGAGAATCTCTGCTGGAGATTCTCTCTAGAAAGGGAGAGAGAATCTCCAGCAGACTCCCCATTGAACATAGAGCCCCACAGACACACAGTCTCATGACTCTGAGTTCATGACCTGAGCCAAAATCAAGAGTCAGGTGCTTAACCAACTGAGCTTTCTGGGTGCCCTGAGACTTACTAACCTTAATACCAAATGAGAGATTGGGCATTTTAATAAAATCATGGGGAACATCGCAGACGTAGGGCATCAGTTCTGATTTCACAAAGTTCTAAGTATTGAAACACTCATCCCCACTTGGTGAACTTGGGAAATGGAAATGTGGCATGCATTCATGAACACATTTGGGGATGCTTGTTTGGGGAGCAGCACCAATCACTAATCGAATTTTGATTGGATCAGAAACGGAAAGTGAACATTGAGGTGGGATTAGTGGTAAGCTGTGGAGAAATCATGTCCAAGGAGGGACTGTTTAGTGGTTTCAGCAGGAGAGGAACTCTGTAGCAGCTGGAGAAGAGACCATTCTGGATGCGATGATGAAGGAACACAAGAGTTCTGTGATGAGTTATTGACTTGTTATTCCTTGAATGAAATAGAGACTGGAATTCTTTAATGCCTTTGACTGCAGGACCTGGTATTTCCTAGTTCTTTTAGGAACTGTGGTCTTACTCAGGTTTCTTTTGTGCCTAAGGCTAACTAAGGCACCATATCTTTTTTTTTTAAGTTTTTATTTAAATTCTAGTTAGTTAATATGCAGTGTAATATTAGTTTCAATATGTGTACTATATAGTGTACAATATAGTGATTCAACCCTTCCATATATCACCCAGTGCTCATCATGACAAGTGCCCTCCTTAATCCCTTTGACCTATTTTACCCATTCCCCTAACCCCCATGTTCCCTCTGGTAACAATCAGTTTGTTCTCTATGGTTAAGAATCTGATTCTTGGTTTCTCTCTCTCTCTTTTTTTCCCCCTATGCTCACTTATTTTATTTCTTAAATTCCACATATAAGGGAAATCACATGGTATTTGTCTTTCACTGACTGACTTATTTTTTTTGGCATAATACTCTCTAGCTCCATCCATGTTGTTGCAAATGGTAAGATTTCATTCTTTTTATTGCTGAGTAATATTCCATTATATATATATATATATATCACATTTTCTTTATCCATTTATCAGTCCAAGCACATTTGGGTTGTGTCCATAATTTGACCATGGTAGATAATGCTGCTATAAACACTGGGGTGCAAGTATCCCTTCATATTAGTATTTTTGTATTCTTGGGTAAATATCCGGTAGTGCAATTGCCAGACAGATTTTTTTTTTTAATAAATGGCAGGTGTGTCTTCTATCCCATGCACACTATTTTGACTTTGGCATGGAAATGCAGGACTGTGCATTCAGCTTTACTCAATTTTACTAAATTGGCTTTGACCATAATTTTAATCTATATATAACTCATATAATTATATTTTATTTTTGAAAAGATAATAGTATTTGCTGCCTAAAGATTAGAAAATATTGGGAAAGAAAAAAGAAATAATTTAACCCAAATCTCATTATTCAGAGAAAGCATTTGAAATAATAGCATGTTTTCAGCCAGTCTTTTTTTCCCTAAGCTATAGATAGATGATGATGATAGATAGATAGATAGATAGATAGATAGAGACATAGATAAAAATATGCACATACAATGCCTATACACAATTTCATTCCCTTAGAAAAAAAACAACTACCTCATGGTATTCTCTTCAAAAACACACTTTGAATGGTGACATAGCATTTGATACACAAAGCTTGGTCAAAGAGGAAATGTTGAAGAAAACAACTAGAAATGGAATTTTTCTTTCTGATTCTTATCAATCAATTAGTCAAGTCTTGGCAATTTTTATCTAAATATCCTCGTATCATGCAATTAACATTTATCTGTCATGTCCAAAAGAAAAGTCAGAGAGTCATTGTTTTTCCTAAATGCCTGACTGAAATCAAGTTATAACTCTGTCAATGGCATTCCCCTCATCTACCACTCGTTAACCATATCAAAAATGGAAATGAGTTTAGTTTGGCATAACTCATAATGTCATTTGGGAAGAAGGCAGAAGGAGCAGCGCCAACATTAATGTGCACTGTGTGAATAATTTACTTTAATTTCAATTAAAGCACCAGGATGAGATGTAGGAAACCTTTTCTGTGGCTGCTCTCAGCTCTGGGATTTAATTTGGTTAGCAGAACAATTTAGATAGCTTAGGGACCTAAATTTGGAGCCAAGATGTTATGGGTAAGGATACAAAATAAATAGTAGTCTATGGTGTCTGCAGGCTTTACAATAGATTTAAAAGCCAGAAGGAAAACACCAGAACAGTTTGTATGGCCAAAGACTGTAAATTAGTAATTTCTATGGAGGGCAAGTAAAAAGTGAAGGTAAAACAGGTCAAGGATAGCTCTGAAGATTCAATGAAATGAAGAAGTCAGGGGAATGTGAGTTCATGGGGGAAGCACAGAGGGTGCACATGTTGCCTTTGTATCTCAAAGATCTGGGGCTGTCTCTCTGTTGGATCCAGATTCTTATCTTTGCTAATTATCTGAAACTTTTGGCCAGTTTCACTGAAAGTCTCCCAAAAAATTCACCACTGTTTTCTGGAATAACTAAGCTGATTGTATCATATTGCTGATGTATGATTTCCCTTTTCCCTCTTAATTTTTCCTCTGCTACTTTTGTCTTGCCTGTTATGTATCTGCAGACATTGAAATTTATGTTTTACCTGCACACTCTATTTATTGAAGACTGACTCAACCAGATATTAACCAAGTCCCCTCTGTTCTAGCACTTGCCACACCTTCTACTTAGGGTAACTTTGAATCTATAATGGTATATTGGATATTTTCCCATATCCTCAAGATTAGTCTGGAAATCATGGGCAATGCAAAGACATCTAGCACACCAATATATGATCAGGGACAGTGTGCAATATATGATCAGGGACAGTGTGGATAGTGAGGCACTCACTTTCAAAGACTGTAGTGCAGAAATATCTGCCGTTTGCCCAAGATGACAGAGTAAGTAGAAAATGATCTGGTTAATAAAAGCCAGAGCTCCCAAGTCTCAGACTACTTTTAGCTACCTCAACCAGTCTACCTATGTTACTGAATGAGGTGAGATGTAAATAACACAAACTACACAGATACGCAATGTTATTCATTTAGGATCTACTTTATGCACAATGAGTGCTATTATCTAGTTTTGAAAGCAGGCCCAATACTGAACATACTTGCCAAATATTTAGAGAGTGGTTAATTCAAATTCTATGTATATTAACAAAGCAGCCTCACATTTAACCATCCATCACAGGGGTTGCAAACTCCAATCCTTGAGCCAAGTCTGGCCCACCCACTGTTTTTGCAAATAAAGTTTTATTACAACATAGCAATATGTATTCCTTTACATATTTTCTATGACTGTTTCTGTGCTAAACCTGCAGAGTTGAGTGATTGCCACAGAGGCTGTAAGGATCTGCTTCTTTACAGAAAAAAATTTCCAAGCCCTAGTCTTCCACATTAAACTATACACAGAAATTCAAGTGAGGGATCAAGTTATTTAAGTTACTAAAGATCTACTAAAGCAGATCTTCCAATATTCATTCAATCAAATATTACAGAGTCCTGAAAATAGAAAAACAATAGAGCCCACATACCAACCCTCTTAGGATGTGGCCAATTAAACAAAAACTTATCAGGATTAAATTCATAAAAATAACTGAAAGAGAGCTGAGTATTTGCTTTGCATGACCAGGGTAAGCATAAAACAAGACTCAAAAGACAAGACGACATCAGTTGATATAGACGGAGGAAAGGAGCTAATGCTGAAATCCAGTTGTGTCTATTTCTTTTGCCAGGAGATTGTGGGAATTGGAACCAACTTCCTGACAAGAGACTCTGGTTGTGGAGCTGGCATAGTGCCCAGCCAGCTAAGTAAGGAGCATCAACATCTTGACATGCAACTCTAGACACCACAGGGTGGTCAGTGAGATGCTGCCTAACACCTGTTCTGCCTTTCAACTTCTGAATTCTATAATTCTACGATTCCATCTACCTGTTCAAAAAAGAAATTGCTGAGGTTTAAAATAAGAACGCCAGGTCTCACAATTGCAAATGTTTCGATTACAGGAGATTTTAGAAATTCCAAAGACTATCATGGCCAACTTTATTTGTACAGGTGATAAATCATGGGTTGTTTATGATCTGCTGTTCTTAAGCACATTTTTGCCTTATTTCCATGGAATGCTTTTGTTTAAAGATGAGCAGAAATCACCCAGTTATTTTCAAATGGAAAATACATGCATGGTTTACTCTTAAGTTTAAATATTCAACAGTTTCAAGTAAAAAAAAATCTTGAAACGAATCAATTTCCCTGCTATTCACTACATTGAATATCCCTTCTCACGCCATTTGCCCTATGAAGGTAGATGTGTATGTAGTTCTGGTGATGGCATCACAAAGAATTGTCAACTGGTTTCATTTCTTCATGCATATTCTCAACAAATACATTTGTTTAACAACCTCTGGTTCTTTCCCTCATCTTCCAATAATGACTTTTTAAAAAAAAATTTACCATTGAGAGAGATTAATTCATCCGAGAATGTCTGCTTCATTTGCTCTTCTTTTAAAATGCAGTTATCCCTGGGCAAAGAAACATAATCTTGTAAGTGGTTATCAAGTCTCTTAATTGTCTGATAGAAGCAAACCATGTGGTTTCAGACTAGGCAGAAGGAATTTAAGGAACTCAAAGTGAAAGGGTGTAAGAAGGACAAGTGGATCACTAATCAGATTTCATGGATAAGCTAAAAAGCTAAGGTGCCATAACCAAGAGATCCTATAAATCAGTTTCTTAAAGAACAAAGAAATCATTTCTCTCTTCGGTAGTCATAGACCAGGATGAGAACATGGGCTGCTTTGCACTGCATAGTCACACATTTTGTTTTTCCACCAATAGCATTTTGGAGAGGTGTGGATGAGCAGGTAAAGCTAGCAAAAAGTGGTTGGATTAAAGATGCATTACCTCTCCCCAGGTTTCTAGACTCAAAAGTGACTACTTTTCCCTTTCTGTATTCTTTGGAAGTAAGTCAGTTTCATACTCAGGGAGAGAGAAATTAAGCTCTATCCCCTGGGAGGGTGTATCTTCATTTATTATTTGTATTCTGTAAGAAGTTTTGCCTCTTATCCTCATTTACTTATTTATTAATCATTTGTTTATATCACAATGGACTTGTTGATAATTACTTTTATTCTTTGGCCTATAATCCAATACTGGCATTATTTATTTTGTTGCTCAGATTGGTCTAATATTAGATACTGGTAGTTTTCATTTTGAGTTCTGTGTCCTTTTGACATACATGCATAAATATATATACTTCTGTATTTGGGGGCACTATAAGATGCTCCGGGCTCATCTTGTATTTTCTTGATCCCAGTCCCAGAATCATCCATTTCTCCAAGAAGCCCTGATTCCTCTATAATTGGAGAGCAGTATTAAGAAGCCAAGATCTGGGCACTAGGTATTCTTTTGTCTAGTGGAATATCACTGCTTCCAGGCACTTTCAGCAAACACAGATAGGGAAAAAAAAAAAAAGAAAAAAAAAAATATATATCTCCAATGTGTGCCCGCACATGTATATCTGTATCTATAGGTCTATTAAAATAAACCTGAGTTTACACTGATATCTCTGACTCCAGTCCTACACCAGTGTTCATTCAAGCACTCTCCTATTTATCTGTGACTTTTTTCTCCCAACAGCAAGAGACTGGCTAGGGATGATTATAGTTGAAGTAAGCCAATTGCACTCATTGATATAGTGTACTATTTTATTTGTAGTTCCTTTTCTTACATATTTTCTTTCTTTCTGACTCTTTATTGGATGGATCTTGTGGCATTTATAAAGTTATTACTTACTGTTCTTACTGATTATGTTTACTATGAATTTATAAAAAGGTATTTGGTTCTCTTTTATTCCTTTAGATACTGTTGGTGCCCTGAAACTTGTTCTTGACCCCTCCTCCTTGTTTACCAAAGTCTAATTCAAGGTGATTTGTTAATACATAGGATGTTATCAATAAATTTATTCTACTGGGATCCCTGGGTGGCGCAGCAGTTTAGGGCCTGCCTTTGGCCCAGAACGCGATCCTGGAGACCCGGGATCGAATCCCACGTCGGGCTCCTGGTGCATGGAGCCTGCTTCTCCCTCTGCCTGTGTCTCTGCCTCTCTCTCTGTGTGTGACTATCATAAATAAATAAAAATTTAAAAATAAATAAATAAATAAATAAATAAATAAATAAATAAATAAATTTATTCTACTTCTCATTTAGTATCTTCATTTTCTTCTTCTGCTTTGTTAGCTTTAGTATTAACGTATCTATATTGTGAGAAAATACGTTTACATTCTCTCTTTTTTTTCTTCTCTTTTTTTCTTTCTAACATTTGCAATTGTTGATTTTGGTTTTATTTACTTTATATTTTTAATTCTATTTTTTAATTGAATTACAGTTGACATACAATGTTTATATTAGTTTCAGATGTACAACACAGTGATTCAGTAATTCTATACATTACTCAGCACTCGCCTCGGTAAGTGTTGTCACCATCTGTCACCATACAATGTTATTACAATATTATTGGCTATAGTCCCTATGCTGTACTCTCCCTATCTGTGACTTATTTATTTTATAACTGGAAGTTTGTGCTTCTTAACCTCCTTCATATATTTTGCCCATCCTCCTACCCCTCTCCCTCTAGCAACCACCAGTTTGTTCTCTGTATTTATGAACTGGGACCCTGGGATCATAACATGAGCCAAAGGCAGATGCTCAACTGCTGAGCCACCTAGGCACCTCCTAAACATATTTCTGCTTTTCACTAATATGTGACTGTCTGACATTTGTTCTTTTCTCAGGAAGAAACTGTGGGAAAAATACTTCAAGCTCTTGCACAAACTTTCACTATTTCTGTAGACTACCCTTTGAATAATACTTTGATTAGGGCTAAAACATTTGACTCTTTTATATTTTAAATTTCTTAAACATGATGCTTAACATTTTGTGGATATGAAGTGCTGGTTTTGATATCAGTCTGATTTATTTCCCTGATTAGTGGCTTGTATTTTTTGCCTAGATGACTAAAGTGGTATTTTCTTTTTTTTTTTCAAGTGTTTTTATTAAAATATGTCTCAGTGAAACAAAGTTCCTATTTAGTACCTAGGTTCATTTTCCTTCTCCCCAAGAAATAGTCACCTTTAATTTTCTGATAGTTTTGGGGGATTTTTTTGTGTTGTTTCTTGGTTAACTCCATTATTTTGGTTTTCTATGTATTTTATAGACAGACACTGGAAAAGATATTCCATCTTCCTTACCTTTGTCCTGGATGCATAGTAATCTTTTTTTTTTTTTTTTTTTTTTTTTACTTATTCCTATTTTTTTCTTTTGCTCCTTTTATAATGCCAGGTAATTTTTTAAATCTGGTTTCATTTTAAATTTTATTTTATTTCACCACGTTGTCGAATGTGCTTCCCTTGTGGTGTTGCTTCAGTTTGATTGTCTCCTTACAACACAATACCTATGCTTTGGAGTTCACCTGAAGTTTTTTCTGTCATCAGAATTAAGTGAGATGAGTTTTTGTACCTTAGGAAACTGATGTGTGAGATATTCGGATTGATTTGAACAGTATTCCTGCCTCTCTGATCTAGGCCTCCCCCTCTGTGCCATTTCAATTTCTTTTTGCAACATTGCTTTTTCTGTTAGCCACCTTCACTATTCTGAACTGCTTCTATTCTGACCTTCAGTAAATGAATCTCTTATCTCTCCTTTATCCCTTGTCTTTCAGCCTTGGCCAATATAAATTCCACCTGCAGCATTTTCCTCCACCTTCCTCTTAGTAGGTCTTTGACATTCTAAAGAGGATAGGTTTTGTTTTCTTTTATGTGGGTATTTTTAAGGTTTTTGAGAATCACATCAGCCATCATCATTGCTCCTCCTATGACCCCTTAGGAGAACTCCATGGTCTGTTTTTAACTTAACCTGTTATTTAGAGCAAAAAAACATAATACCCCTCCTAGTTTCTTTGGGTTTTTCAGATAAGCTTGCTGAAGACGCAGCTCAGAGATGGGTTCTTTCTTTTTGGGGTGATTATTTGATGGGCGTCTCTATCTTAGGCTGGTTTTAGGACCATCAGGACTTTCCTTTCTGTTCCTTTCACTATCTATGCAGTTGCCAAAACTTCACATGGTCACACTGGGCCCCCATTATGGGGAAATTTATGTACCCACCCACTTATACCTCAGGGCTCTAAACTTGTCATTTTAAAATGTTAAATAAATAGTATCACATGACATGAGATCGGTTTTATGTCATGCACCATATTTCCCTGAAAATGTATCCAAGGTGTTGCAGATAGTTTGTTCCTTTTTTATCACTGTGTAGTATTCTGAGCTATGTATCACAGCTTATTTAACCGTTCATTAGTTGAAGGACATCTGGACTCTTTATAGTTTTTGGCTATTATGAATAAAGGTGATATGAACATCTTCAAAATGTAGGCTTTCCTTTTTCTGGGACAAATGGCCTAAAGCACAATTGCTGGGTTATGCAATAATTATGTCTTTAGTTTCATAAGAAACTGCCAAACTGTTTTTCTAGTGTGGCTGCACCATTTACTTTCTTACCAGCCATATATGATGAGTGACCCAGTTTCACTACATCCTCACCAGTATTTGATGTTGCAGCTCCTTTTGTTTGTTTGTCTTATTTTAGCCATTCTGATAGTTACCTAGTAGCATCCTATTATGATTTTAATTTGTGTTTCCTGATGACTGATTATCAAATATCTTTTAACATGCTTATTTGTCATCTGTATATCCTCTTTAGTGAAATGTCTCTTTATGGCTTTTACCCATTTTCCAGTAGGAAGGCTTGTTTATTTTTCTTTCTCTTTTTCTTTTTTTTTAGATTTTATTTATTTATTCATGAGAGACACAGAGAGACAGGCAGAGATATAGGCAGAGGGAGAAGCAGGCTCCCTGCGTGGAACCCAATGCAGTACTTGATCCTAGGACCCCAGGATCACGACCTGAGCCAAAGACATGCTCAACCACTGAGCCACCCAGGTGCCCAAGGCTTGTTTTGTAATGTTGAGTTACGATGATGTATTATATCTTCTAAATACTAATTCTATGTCATATATGTTGTTTGCAAATTTTACTCCCAGTTTTTAGCTTGTCTTTTCATCCTCTTTATGGATCTTTGATATGGAAAAAATGTTTGATAAGGTTTAATTTATCAATTGCTCCTTTCATGGGTTGTACTTTTGGGGTCATCTAAGAGCTCCTTGCCTTTTCTTAGATCCCAGTGACTTCCCTCTATGTTGATTTTTCTAAAAGTTTTATATTTTTACATTTATATTAAAGTCCCTGATGTGCTTTGAGTTAATTTTTTTGAATAAGATGTGAGATTTCATTGAAAGTTAATCTTTTCCTCCCTAGGGACATCCAACAGCTCCAGCATGATTTGCTGAAAAAGCTATTCTTCTGTCACCAAATTCCTTTTGTATCTTTCTTAAAAAATCAGTAGAGCATATTTGTATGCGTCAGTTTCTGGGCCTCTATTTGATTACATTGACCTATATGTCTATCTCTCTCCCGTACTACACTGTTCTTGATTCCCATAGCTATATAATAAGCCTTGGTAGGAAGTAGAAAGACTGCTAATACTTTATATTCATTTATCAAAGTTGTTTCAGCTATTCTAGGGCCAGTGCTTTGCATATAGATTTTAGAATAAGATTATCTATGTCTAGGGGTGTCTGGATGGTTCAGTCAGTTATGCATCTGCCTTCAGCTCAGGTTATGTTCTCAGATTCCTGGGATCAAGCCCTGCCTCAGGCTCCCCACCCAGGAAGGTGTTGGCTTTTTCCTCTCCTTCTGCTCCTTACCCCAACTCATGCATTCTCTCAAATAAATAAATAAAGTCTTAAAAAAGAAAAGATTTCCTATGTCTACATAATACTTTGGTGGGATTTCACATTTATATATACATATATAGAGAATTAGCATCTTTAATAGGTTGACCCTTAATGATCCATGAACAAGGTATAACTCATCATTTATTTGTCTTTTTAAATTTCTTTCATCAGTTTGTAATTTTCAGCATATAAATTCTGTGCTTGCTTTAACTGCATACCTTAGTATTTCATTTTCTTTGGAACAATTATAAATAGTATTATGTTTGTAATTTTGTTTTTGTAGATTCACTATTTGTACATAGAAATACCATTAATTTGTATACACTGTTCTTGTATTTCGTAATCTTGTTGATCTCACTTAACAGTTCTAGGAATTTTTGCATCAGATTCCTTGGGATTTTCCATGTAGATAGTAATACCTGCAACAACAGACAGTATTATTTCTTTATTTTTAATATGTATGCCTTTTATTTCTTTTTCTTGACCTATTGCAATAGCTATAACTTTCTAATAAAAGTAGTTAGAGCAGACATATTTGCCTCTTCCTCTTCATTGAATCTATGGAGAAATAACTCGATCTTCCTTCTGTTTACTATGATGTTACCTGTAAGATTTTTGTTAATGTTCTTTAACAAGTTGAAGCAATTTGTCTCTATTTCTTACTTACTGAGATTTTTAAAAAATAATGACTGGTATTGGATTCAAATATTTTTCTGCAAAAATCAATATGATCATGTGCTTTTTCTATTTTAAAAGATTTATTTATTTATTTATTTATTTATTTATTTATTTATTTATTTTATAGAGAGAGAACAGAGGGGAGGGGTAAAGGGAGAGGGAGAAAGAATCTTAAGCAGACTCCACACTGAGTGTAGAGCCTAAAGCAGGACTCCATCTCACCACCCTGAGATCATGACCTAAGCTAAAACCAAGAGTTGGATGCTTAACTGACTGGGCCGCCCATGTACCTCGAATATGGGTTTTTCTTCTTTAGCTTTCTAATATAGTGGATTAAATTGATGTTTTAATATTAAACTAGTTTCACATATGTAAAATAATTCCTGTTGGTCATAATCATTTTTATACATTGTTGGAGGGAGTTTGCTAATATATTTTGGGAAGTCTTCCATTTAAATTTATGAGTGATACTGGTTTGTAGTTTCCTCAATCATCAAACATATTTAAGAAATAGAGAAAAGTGAGACAGAGATTTCTTATAAGAAACTGGCTTGGGACACCTGGGTGGCTCAGCAATTGAGTGCCTGCCTTTGGCCCAGGGTGTGATCCTGGGGTCCTGGGATTGAGTCCCACATCGGGCTCCCTGCAGGGAGCCTGCTTCTCCCTCTGCCTGTGTCTTTGCCTCTCTCTCTCTCTCTGTGTGTGTGTCTCTCATGAATAAATAAATAAAATTTTTAAAATAAAAAAAAGAAAGTGGCTTACACAGTTATAAAGCCTGTGAAGTTCACAATCTGTAGTGTGGATCAGCAGGCTTGAGACTCAGGAAAGTCAATTGTACAAATGAAGTCTAAATGAAGGCTTGTGAGTTTTCTTCTGCTCAAGGAAGTCATTCTTTTTGTTCCATTCAGGCCATGACCAGTTGGATGAGGCCAACTTACATTATGGAGGGCAATCTGCTTATTCAGTGTTCACTGATTTAAAAATCAATCTCATCCAAAAACACCTTCCCAGATGACACACATAAAATTAACGATCACAATGGTATGGTTTTTCCTCTCAGCATTGCAGTAGAAGTATCCTATATATTTTGATATGCACAGTTTCAGTTAAGTTTTCATTAAGTTCTGTGGATTTTAAATTTTCTAGACTTGTTCTTTTACTCAGGGATTACTGGTAGGTGTGTTGCTTAATTTCTATGTGTTTAGAAATTATCCTCTTTTTGTTAGTGACTTCTGGTTTGTGTCTATTGTGGCAAAAGAAAGTCCTTGACATGATTTCTCTCTATTTAAATTTGTTGATATTTTTCTTTTTCTTTTTTTTAGTAGGCTCCCCATCCAATGTGGGGCTCAAACTCATGACCTGGAGATCAAGAGTTGACACTACTGATTGAACCAGCCAGGGGCCTTTTGTTGAGAGTTGTCTTATGGCCCAGAAAATAATCCACCTTGATAAATATTCCGTGAGCACCTGAAGAAAAAAAAAAAAAAAACAGCATGTATTTGATCTTATACTAGAGTATTATACCATTCTCTTCCCGCCTTTACAGTTTCAAATGAAAAGTTCTGTTGTCAGTAGAATTGGTTTCTGACACGTAATTTCCCTTTGGCTTCCACTAAAATTTTATTCGTCATCTTTAGTTTGTAGAAATTTACTTATTGTGTATCTTGGTGTGGATTTCTTTGTACTTATTCTTTTGAGGATTTTCTCACCTTTTCTCAAATTATATTTTTCAACAAATTTGCAGAGTTTTCAGTGATTATTTCTTCAAACACTCTTTCAAACCATTCTCTTTTCAAATCTCCTTTGAGATTTCAAATTGTCCATTATTGCCTTGCAAGTCCCTGAGGCTTTGTGTTTTGTTTGTTTGTTTGTTTTTTGTTTTAAGTTTACTATGTTCTCTCTGGTGTTCAGATTGGGAAAATCCTATTGATCTGTCTTTAGTTCTCAGGTCTCCTGCTACTGCTTGTCCTCTCCACCTTCTGATTGAGCCAATTGTTTACTTCTGTTTTGTTTTATTTTAAATTTTGTGTTATTGTATATTTCAGTTCTATACTTGGCTCTTTTTTATAATTTCTATTTATTTCCTGAGATTTTCTCATTTTCTTTTGTTTCAAAAGAATTTGAAATCACTAGTTGTGACCTTTTTATGATGGCTGTTTTAAGAATATTGTCAGATAATCCCAACAGCTGATTAATTTTAGGATTGGCATCAGATCATTGTCCTTTCTTATTCAAGTCACAATTTTCTTTTTTCTTGGTAGATGAGAGATTTTCAGTTGTAACCTTTATATTGTACCTATTATTTATGATTTTTTGAGTCTTATTTAAATCTCTATTTTTGCAGAGAATCATTTTGTTATGTTTAGCACATATTGGGGGTTGGAGTTCCCATGACAATTTAATCTTCAGGATGTTTATAGTTTTATTTCAGTTTGCTTGGTTTACCTGGTGCTGCTAGGGCTTCCACTGGCCTTCTCTGGTACTATGGGAAGGAGCAGACAGGATTTCCCCATTAGGTTTTCTAGGTATCTCTCAGTAGGGGAGGGAGTCAGGCCTGTATGGATAAAGAAGCTTTTCAAGGCAGGCAGCTCATGTGGCTGTGCCTACCAATCCATGCTTCCTGGTGGAGGACAGTAGACTCAAGCTCCCCCAAAAGGGAACTTGTTATAGCAGAATCTCCCCGACTATTAAAGACAGAGAGTATGGCTAATCAACTTTATGTTGAGGTAATGTCCTCAATGCCTCTGGCATCTCTAGGTAGGGGACAGGAGTCTCAGTCCCTTGGGCACAAAGGCATTCCTTGGCTGGTCTTCTTGCTGTGGCTAAATCTCTGTGGCAGATCTCACCTTCCAAATTCATACCTCTCTGTGAGGAATGGAGTCTCTGGCTCTATGGGGAAGAAGAGTACTCTCCCTTGCTGTTGGGGTGTTAGCTCATCTGACATTGTTCTAGCCAAGAGGGAGATGAGCCAACCTATACTGCCTCTGCCTTCTTCTGTTAGCTCAATAATCAGAAACACCGAGCATGAGTCATCTCCTCTGATGAGTGGGGAGATTACATTCTCTCTAGTCCTGGTCTCCAAAGCCTGCTTTTCTCACCTCTTTTCAGAATTCTCATTTCTTATATTATTTCAAGTGTTTTTAGTTGTGTTTAGTGGAGACTACCAGGGAGAAACAGTTCTAGGCCATCTGGTCTAGAATAGAAGCTTTTTTATTTTGAGGACTTTTTTATATGAAATTTGGAATATCATATAGACTATTCTACAATGAAAATCTTGCCCTGACAGAAAGTTCAGATTATAGGCATGTTTTGAAGCTGAGTCAATAGGACTTACTCAATGCTTAGATGTGGAATTTGAGGGAGAAATAATAATTAGACAGGATTTAATTTGAGATCTGAAAAACTACATGAAGAGTGGGCCATTAACTGAGATGGTAAGAAAATTGAGAGAAGCCAAGTATCCTAATATAAAACTTCTGTTTTTACACATTAAGTTTTAGGTACTTATCACTCAACAAAATTGGATTCAGTCATACAAACAGTTTATTATATGAAACTAGAGTTCATGGTAGTGGCCTTGTTTGAATAAATAAATTTGGAAGTCAGTATGTACATGGCAGGTGTAATATTAAAATAGTAAATATGTTAAGATTTTAGTATGTGTAGTAGCACTAGGTCAAGTACTTTGATCCTGCCTGTATCACAAATTTAGAAGTCTATCCAATGATTTTCTGTTGTTCTTAAGAGTCTATTAACCTTTACAAAGAAGGAGATGAGTATACCTAATTTTGGAAACTAAGTATAATTGTATCACTAAGCAAGTCTCCAAAATCCAGGGAGAGGAGATTAACTTGTTTAGAACCTGATCACTCCAAAATTTCACTCTTGTCCTTAGTTGAAATGATAGGGAGTATCTATTCAAAGTGTAAGAAGACTAAATGAGAAATCTGAAACAGACTTGAAAAATTATAATTTCATTGTAGGAGACACAAATCCATAGAGTTCCTTCTGGAGACAAGAGGATGATATTGAGCATTGCTGGTTCAAGCAAACAATAAGGCAGGCCGACCTCTCACACAGAGGACATACACTGTATAGCCCCAAGGCCCACGTATACTTTTTCTTTATCTTCCATTATAATACAAAATCTTTTCTAAAGAAAAGAAAGAGAAAGGAAGAAAGGAAGGAAAGAAGGAAGAGGAAAGAAGAAAGAAAGAAGAAAGAAAGAAAGAAAGAAAGAAAGAAAGAAAGAAAGAAGAGAAAGAGAGGGAGAAAGAAAGAAGAGAAAGAGAGAGAGAAAGAAAGAAAGATTACTTAATTTCATTTTTCTTCCTTCAGGGAAAGAAATAGACTCAGGGAACCTGGTCCTATTCAATTTTAGGAAAATATATTAAAGGCTTTTTATAAGAATCCATGACACAAGGGAAGCCACTAGTAATTTCAGAGCAGGCCAACATAGCAACAGAAATCAATTATTGAATAGTCACTGGATATGGGTATTTAAGAAGTAACCTTGCATTTTAAAAACGATGGTTAAGTGGCTGCCTTAGGCTCAGGTCTTGATCCTGGGTTCCTGGGATCAAGTCTCACATCAGGTTCCTGGCAGGGAGCCTGCTTCTCCCTCTGCCTATGTCTCTACCTCTCTCTCTGTGTCACTCATGAATAAATAAATAAAATGTTTAAATAAATAAATAAATAAATAAATAAATAAATAAATAAATAGTACACGTATACAAGTCATGGCCAGAAGAGACTTCAATGGAATGTGTGAGGAAAGTGATCAGAGGAATTGGGAACCTATGATAGTTCCACTTTTCTTGATATCCTGCCTTAAACACACACACACACACACACACACACACACACACACACAGTTTTATTCATCGACTAAAAAGCCAAAAAAAGAAAATCTCACTTAAGTTCATGGAAAAGCCCCATTACAATACGGCAATACAGTCTTAAAACACATTCACGTCTTATTTACACACTAATTTAATGTTCCTAAATGGCAGGCAAGAACCATTTTTAACTTTCTCCTATCTATTTGGTTATTTAGGACATTTCTTTGTGGCAACAAAAAGATACTAAGAATCTTAACTTTTTTCCTTCCTAATCCCCAGACCTGTTGTTTTTCTCAATATAAATGGTCTGGAATCAATCACTTTGCAGCCCTATGTGCTCCCCACCCCCTGCATAATGTTAACTAATTTTTTTATTTCTAAGCTGTCTTTGCTGTTCTAGAAAACAAAACAAAACAAATTTAGTGCAGTAGCCACAGGTACCAATAGCTATTGTGCCCAGGTCTTCTGTGGTCACAGAGCATGATAAACTTCTTTGAGGCAAGGTTTAAAACATACAATGGATCTAGATTCCATGATCACATTTGGAAACCATATCTTTTTATTCCCTATGTAATTCTGGCATCCTTCACAGTTCTATCACGTTTGTTTTGTGTAAAGCAACTTCCCCTTTGATCGCTGATGCATTTTACTCTCTGGAACATGTTACACCAATGCGGCAATACTTTTTGTTTTCCATCTCTTTTCGGAGAACATTCAACAGGGACTGTGTTCTGCAGTGCCTCAGAACAAGGGCATTGATCTCTCTGGTTGGAGTTTTAGGCCACCTTCTCCTTGTCACTCTCAGCTGTAATTTAAGATATCAGCTTTAAATTATTTAGCAGTTTATAAGTATAAATAATTCACCAGTCAACAACTAAGGTGACAGCCCATTAATCAGCCCGCGGACGTGCGCACAGGTGTCATGCTGTGGTCTGTGCTGTGCTGAGTCCTGATGAGGTCGACATGCTTGGAGCCGCTCCCTCCTTACCCCCTCAAAGATGTGACCCATCTCACTTGTGGATTCAATTGATTGATGCTCGAGTTGAGAGGTGCGCTCAGGCACCCTAACCTTCAGAGACCGAACTAAACTTTGTTACAAGTGTAGATGCAATCTTGGCCTTTCTGTGGCCCACTGGCTCCAACTCCATGATGACATCATCAAAGGAGATGTGCGGAGAAAATGGGTTAAGTCATTAACATTACATGAGAAAGCTGTGATTTGAAAATGAAGGATGCATGGTAATATTGGATGCTTATTTTTGTCTTCTTATTTAGGCAGATGCATGGCAGCTTCTTTCTATAACCTTTGAACACCTTGTTTATCCTTCAGGTTAACAATGGACTTTATTTTTGGTGCTCTTGCAATAAGGTTAATAGTCTTTCAATAAAACTAGCAATGTACGTTAGTTTAAAATCCACCTAAAAATAAATAAAAATAAATAAATCCACCTAAAATGTGTATGACTGGCTGATGAGGATATCTTTTTGTCAGAAAGACTCAATACAGAAGGGTAACTGGTAAAACCCAGATCATTGCATGGTTCGGCAGGCCTCTTTTGGGGTATTAAAATACAATGACATGAACAATCTACAGAGCAGGTGCTTATCTGAACTCTATTCATCTCCAAATGCTCTTTTCTTCCAGGCTCTCCTACACTAACTCTCTGAAGGCACAAAGTAAGCCCCACAGTTTTGTCTTGCCCTCCTTCCCCAACAGACTGCATCTACCCTGCATTAGCGCAGCTGTCTCCATGAGAAGGAGCCCCCTTGACATGACCTCTCTCTGCCATGTTCAGTCCTTATGGGTATGGGCCCCACTGTGGCTGGAGAAGGACATTCCTTTCCCATCTCTGAATTTCATTAAACCAGAGGGATGCCTGGGTGGTCAGTGGTTGAGTGTCTGCCTTTGACTCAAGTCATGATTCCAGGATCGCGGGATCGAGTCCCACATCGGGCTCTCGGCAGGGAGCCTGCTTCTCCCTCTGCCTATGTCTATGCCTCTCTCTATGTGTTTCTTATG
Source organism: Nyctereutes procyonoides (assembly GCF_905146905.1). Taxonomy (NCBI): domain Eukaryota; kingdom Metazoa; phylum Chordata; class Mammalia; order Carnivora; family Canidae; genus Nyctereutes; species Nyctereutes procyonoides. The sequence continues at coordinate 40,226,535 of NW_026575049.1, read as the reverse complement.
AATAAATAAGTAAAATACTTTTTAATTAAATAAAAAAATAAACCTGGACCAGAGATTACACAGTTTGTGTCCAAACCCTTTCAATGCTCCTCTGAATTCAACCCCTTTAGCTTTTGCTAAGGCATGTGCAGAGGCTGGTTTCCAGGTCGTGTCCAAAATTCATATGGAAATTTCATATGGACTATCACCCAAGCAGCAACATAAGCCCTCTATTTGGAGTCTTCTCCTCAGTCTTCATCTTATACTCATCTTTGGCCCTGGGCAAGTAATCTTCACTAGTCAGAAGCTCTTGAGGCAAGTTCTGCATAGACTCAGACCCTTGTCCACAGAGTGCACCTCTAGTTTTCAGCTATGATCATCACTTAGTCACCTGTCCACAGTCCAATCCCAATCATGTGACTGTCGTTGGATAAAGACCTATTATGTGCCAAGCACCAAGAAAATAATTTTGCAGACCTTTACCACTTAATCCCCCTAAGAACACACATATACTGACAGAAGTGCTTGAGGTTACTGGACTAAGTGGTAGGAGAGTGAGAATCCACTTTAGGTTTGTAGGACTCCAAAGCCAATGCTCTTGAACATCTACTGTGTCACCTTGAGTCCAGTCTCAGCTCTTGCAGTCATTGCTCCTTCACTTCTGTCTGAGATGAACCCCACACTCCCCCCACACTGTTCTTACTGTCTCTCAACTGCTTCTGCCAATGGAACTTCCTCATTTGGCCAAAAAGTGACAATGCCAGCCTAAAAATGCCCTTGCCCCCAAATCTGTGAATAATCATTGTACGAATCTATTTGTCTCCTGTTATATTTATTTAGGTCCCAATACCGGAAAAGTCAAGTGATGTTCTGTTCTTTCTTCCATGGTTCATTTTAGTATAATTTGGAGAAAAAAAAAAGTTTATTTTACATCAGATTCTAAGTAGAACCACAGAGCAGACTGTGTCCCTGAGTCCTATAGCTCCAAAATGTAGCTCCTGGCTTGTGCAGCTTTTCTTTTCCCGCAGGTCCCTGTTTTCTTGGTGTGGGCACTGCCCCTTGAGATGTCACTCTGTGTCAGACTTTTGCTCACACTTTGTAAAGAATGAGGGAAATGAGCCTGAGGAATCACACAGCTCGGCAGAGCCAAGTATGCAAAATGCACCTAATAGTCCTTGGCCTCTTCGAAGTAAGGATTTCCTTCGGGAAAGTTTTCTTTAGGCCTTTTTCTGTTGTCAACTTCTTGAACCCTTCCATCTCTCGATACTCCTCATATTTTTCTTCTCCTTGAATTTCTATTTGCTAGTCCCCTACTCTCTCTCCATCCTTGGCTGCCCAGGGAAAATGTGCCCATCTTCCACTTTATTAAGCATTGCATAGAAGATGTCTCTTTGTATTGACTTGTTATGTTAGCTCTGCCCGGAACCAGAGATTTCTCAATCAAAACCTCTGTCAAGGGCCATGCATGTTTTCTTATATAAAATCAGCCATCTATATAAGAGATAGAGTATGCTGTGTCTCCAAAAGGCAGTTCTTCATGCATAATGGTCAAGCAATTATTTTCTGAATGAAGAAACACATTTTCTTATACTTACCATTCCCTTTGGTATGCAATTAAAAGTAATCTGACTTGTATTGTAAGGATATAAAATCACTCCAGCTAGCCTATACCTCTCTTAAGCACACCACTTTACACTCACTTTGGAACTTCCAACACAACTCACTGAAATAGCAGACCCAGACCCAAGCAACAGCCAATTATTTAGATATTTACTGAATTAATTTTGCTCAGCAAACAGTTGCAATCACCCGCCACTCTAAAACCTATGCTGGAGGGGGCCTAGAGAATATAAATACATACACATGCAACACACACATGCTGTTCCTCTCTATATAGGAAGCTTACCCACACCCTAAGTTCCATTCCTCAATAACTCCTGGCCCTCATTGAAGACTTACCTTAAACTTTAGTTCATGGACAAATCTTCTTCTGGGCTTAAATCTGTGCCAACAATTGCATTTCCTTTATGTCTCTACATTCAGCACAGACACCGCTTCTGGCACACAAGTGCCACTCAAGAGGTACTTAATTAAAATAATGATTTTATCCTTAATGAGTTCACTTTGAATAAAAGCATGATAGTCTTATCCTAATAAAAAGAAATACTGGTCAACTGTTCCCCCATCTAATAAATGGGGAAAATTATAGCACCATCAATCATTACACTTGGTCAAAGCAGACATTGAATATTTAGACCATTATGGACCAGTGACCATGCTTGAAAAATAACTTGGTGTGTTCTATTATTATATAGGTCTCAGGTTTTCCCATTAATCGTTGACATATTACCATATACTCAGCATATTTGGGACATTCATCCTAAACAATAGTAAGAAAATATGGCTTATTTGTAGAATAAAAGCTTTTATATCCAGATGATAGGGTGCTTAGCAGAGTAGCTGGGATAACTCTCACCACCCGTTAGGAAAATTATGAGAAAGTCTATAATACATGTGGATGAAAAAATAGGAAGTTACAGTTCTAAAACTCACTTAGAGTGAGGCAAAATGTCATACTCAATAATAAGATAAGACCTTAGCAACCACTTCAATTCTAGTAATGGTGACTTTTTCATCCCTATTATACAAATGAATGGATACCTTTGGAAAATGTGTATGATAAAGAAGCATTTTTATAAATAATTGCTAAGAGACTGGGTCTTTGATGAACAAACTTTACTTTGTAATGTGTAAAAAATATACAGTTTTATTGGGACAAGATTCATATGGTTCATAGAAGGTATATGTTTGAAAGGGTATTTTTAGTAGCCTAAGTCCTCCTGCAGCTGAAAGTCTCCTTATGTATATTTTGTTGTCTGTGGAATAGCAACTTCCAGATGGTCAACTTCTGGAACTGTTCTAATAGGGGTGCACAGGACCTCCAAGAATGCTCACTTCAATCTTGGGTGCTGTGCTATGAACACAGCTTTTTATGAAGACATCTCAGTTTTTTCAAGGGGTAATTTCTCTTAGTGGACATGTAATTCCCCTTAATGGGTACTCATAGACTAAATATCTAGTAGGAAGGTTTTCTAGACACTTTCCTCCTCCTTCTTTAGAATATTCTCATTAACTATTAGCAGCAGTGAATGCCTAAGGAGATGAAACCCAGCAAGTTACTGTGTTCAGTACCAGGAGGTTTTGTAAAATGGGCAGATACTTTTAACATGTGGAAATTACCTAGATACCTGAGGTTTATTAATAATCATAAATATTATAGGTAGTTGAGAATTGGTGGTTTTGAATAATACATATAATCTTATTTACTATGTATAGCCTTATTAATTTTGGAGGTCAGTTTGAAATAGTGAAAAGTATGGATTGTAGGGCTTGAGGACAGAAAGGAATCTCAATCTGAAGGAAACTCTCAGGACAGAAACAATGGGAGATTAGCAGAGGTAGAACCTAAATTTTCATCTTCTAATACAAAGTTCCTTGAACCTCTAGGAGCATGTTTAATCCAGAAAGCCTACATGTGGCATGGTTGAGAAGTGACAGATTCTTGGTTTTGACTTAGGTCATGGTCTCAGTGTCCTGGGACTGAGCCTCCCCACATCAGGCTCTGAGCTCAGCAGAGAGTCTGCTTGAGAGTCTCTCTCTCCCTCCCCCTCTATCTCTCCTGCTTGTGCTGTGTGTGTCTCTCTCTCTTTTTAAAAGAAATAAATAAAATATTAAAAAACCAAGCAAAAAGAACACACTTAATCCATCTCCACAAAAGGATATGAATATTGAAGTACAGATATTTAACTTTGGGCAGAAATGATATTTTCACTAAAAGCCAATCCAGTGCATGCAATCATATTTATACCCATTCATTTGCCTCACAATTACATTTCTAGAAACCCTCTGATGGGTGAACATCACCAGAGGCAGGCAGAATTGTCATAAATTCTATGTCATTGGCATCAAATTAATGAAAATTTGACAGAGCCATGAAAACATAATCCCTCATGCCATTCATCAATCCTACAAAATGTGCAAGTTTTTACTCTTTGGCAAAAACTAGGCATGCAGTAAACAGAAAGTGTCCCGTGGAAGGTACTAAATGAATCCCCAGGCAAGTAATCCTTGTAACAGTTCTTTAATTTTTATTGAACAAATTTAATGAGTATTAATGAATTTCTCATTAGTTCAGCAGACAAGACTCGATGATATTTCACAAGTACAGCTCCAAATTTTAATAATGCAGTGTAAATGTTGTGATATAAAATGTTAGCATGTAAAATCCAGGAATTTTGGAAAACTGTGGAATGTACAGTGACTGATTTTTACTTTGAAAAACTGGGAGTAGAAAATATTTTCCATGCACTTTTAGAACTTAACTCTATAGAATTCATAAGTTTTATAAACCTAGTACTATTTCTTTTTTTTTTTTTAATTTGAGAGGGACAGTGAGTGAACTTGAGCAGGGGGAGGGAGTGGGTCAGAAGGAGAGGGAGAAGGAGACTCCCCACCTAGCAGGGACCCCATGTGGGGCCCTATCCCAGGACCCTGAGATCATGACCTGAGCCGAAGTCAGATGCTTAACTAACTGAGCCACCGAGGTGTCCCAAACCTACCATTATTTCATCTTTCATAGGTATTATCCATATTTTCCTTTTTTTTTTAAGTAGGCTCCACACCCAATGTGGGGCTTGAACTCATGACCCTGAGATCAAGAGTACACATTCTACTGACTGAACCAGCTAGGTGCCCCCTCCTCCATATTCTCTGAATAGATAAATGGGATGTATAATGGAATAGTTTATATAAAGACCTCAAATTCTACTTCAAACAAGGTAGAGAGGAAGATATATACATACATGTCTTCACATACATACAGGTATACATACGCAGTTGAATACTTAAAGAGCTATATTAGAAATTTCAGGAATAGAAAAGTGAATTAAAAGATATGTTTGCTAAAGATTAAAGAAGACTATGTGTTATCTAGTGAATATACTTAATCTCCAGTGAATTTGAATTTCTGAAAAAAATAAACCACCATCTATTTTTCTTAGAGCACACAAGTAAGTAAGTGGTATAACTTGAGAGTGAGCACAGTGCTCCAGAACAGGAAAGAATTTTGTTTTAACCTAGAGCAGAATGTGTTGGATTTGGGGACCTCTGGAAGAAAACGTACAAAGCACGCTACAATGGCTATGTTGAATGTACATATGAAAAGGAGTGAGATATAAAAAACAAAACAGAAATGAGTATTTATACATGAAGCTGTGTTCTCTTAGGAATTTTGAAACCTATAGGGACCATTTTCATAGCAGAAATGTTAACATGTCTGGAAGGTAAAAGCAGCAAAAAATTTAAGAAAACGTAAAGTTGAAATGGCATCAAATACTATCAAATGCCTTTTCTGTTGCTGTAAAGATACATTTTGACAGTGAAGGCCCAGGCTGAATGTAACAACGAAAGACAACTAAAACAGAAAAGCTTTCCCTGCTTATCTGCCATGAATCTCCAGACTGGAAAAGGAGAAGCCTGAAAAGTCCTTAATTTAAATAACATATCTATATATTCCATGAGGGAATTAAGCTCCTTACGTGTGCAGTGCACTCAAAAAATATCCAAACTTTAATGAGGTTCTAACATTACTCAAGACAGAGAGAATGAGCAAACAAGCTGAAGAAAAAAGAGAGAGAGAGAGAGAGAATAGCTTAATAAAACTTATAATAAATACTTGAAATTCAAGAATCGGGCTTGTGAGAAAAAGATATTGTTTAGAAGTCAGGAGTTTGGGAGCATATTATTTGAGAAAAAATTATTTAGAAAAACCTGCTAAAGTAAAGGCATCCCAATTTCCACCTTTGTACTTTGGTTGGCCCTCTGGATAGAGAAGTGATCCTAACAGGGGATTTATGCTTTCTTTCTTTTCTTTACTTTTTAACATTTTATTTATTTATTTGAGAGAGTGCTCAAGAGAGAGCAGAGAGCACAAGCAGAGGATGGAGGGGCAGAGGGAGAGGGAGTAGCAGACTCCTGAGCAGGGAGCCCAGAGGTGGGTCTCGATCCCAGGACCCTGAGATCATGACCTGAACTGAGGGCAGGTACTTAACCAACTGAGCCACCCATGCGCCACTTTCTTTCCTTAATGGAGGCTGAAAATTTTGTCATGCTTGGGTCTGGTTATATCTTAATTGGCTAAACCTTTCTTAGAATACTCTTTTCCCAGGCTACCTGTGTGACTTCTAGGCAAAGTCAGTGGATCAAGGCTAAAGCTGCATGATTCAGCCGACCCTGAATGCAGAATGGCCCTCAGTTCTTGCTCTTCATCTCAGTTGTGTGTTACAAAAAGTAGCAGTCAAGTTTATGTCGGGAAATACTCATTTATAAACAGTAACTTTTCTTCACCAAGTATTCATATTTTGAAAAGATTTGATTTATTTATTCAAGAGAGACAGAGAGAGGGAGAGGCAGAGACATAGGCAGAGGGAGAAGAAGGCTCCCTGCGGGGAACCAGATTGGAGACTTGATCCCAGGACCCCTGGGATCACGACCTGAGCCAGAGGAAGACGCTCAACCACTGAGCCACCCAGGCGTCCCACCAAGTTTGTTTATTTATTTATTTATTTATTTATTTATTTATTTATTTATTTATGACTAACTATAAGAATTTTTTGAGCATTCCTAGAAGATAATGTGCAGAGAGTATAATAATGAGTCTGAAAGAAATGGGTGTGAAAAACCGCTCTGTTGTTCTTCAAGACATGGTGCAGACTAAATTCAGAATGTCGCCCATGATCTTACTGCCATTCATAAAGCCGTGGCCTGGTTTTTAGGTATGTGATACAAACTAAGTCTGAGAATCGGCTCCTTGCTGAGCTACAGAGGGTAGCAAGAAATTCAGCCTCAGAGTCACTGGTGCCTTGGATCTTCTCTGTCAGGGCAGGTGGAGTGGAGAGCCCTTGTGTGGTTTGCAGTTGGGGGGGGGGGGGTCAGTGGCTAAGACTCACCAGCCTGACCCAGAGTTTTGATGGAGACAGCCATGGACTTCCGATAGAGACAGACAGACTTCCTAATGCCATCCTAAAAGTGTTTTCTCAAAAGAGTCTTCAAGGATGCCTGGGTGGCTCAGTGGTTGAGCATCTGCCTTCGGCTCAGGTCGTAATCCCAGGGTCCTGGGATCGAGTTCCAAATCGGGCTCCCTGGAGGGAGCCTGCTTCTCCCTCTGCCTATGTCTCTGCCTCTCTCTGTGTGTCTTTCATGAACAAATAAATAAAATCTTTAAAAAAAGAGAGAGAGAGTATTTGGTGATGGGAAAAATAGATGTAATTACTGCCAGTTTCATTTTTGTCTTGTACCAGATGAGGGAAGGGCCTCCCAGATTTAGCCTTTGGAGGGACACAGCCCTACAAGGAACCTCCCAGTCTTGCAGGCTTGGTACTACTGCAAATCACTCATATCAGGAAGCATTCCGGCAGAAAGAACTGTCTTCCAGAGTGTCACAGAGAACAGGTGCTCATGAAGGCCATTTTGCAAAGATGTGAGCAGAGCAGAGGAACAAGGAACAGTGAAGCTCTCTGGGACCCACAAGAGCTGGTCGCCCTTACCAGGCTTAAACCTGAAGGTTCGCCCGGAGGAAGCAATGTGCTGAGAACCCAGAGAAAGCTGACCTGAGGACAAGGGGCACTGGGCAAGTACTGTCAGATTGAGGGCAGTCACTGCCCTTGTAATAAAATCTATGAAAACAGATATTATTTAAAGATCTACAGGAACGAGTTCGTGTCTCCTTTTCCAACTTCACCTACTCCAATTCTCTCTTTTTGGTCACCATATTAAAGCCACATTTGACTTTCTTGCTGTGTCCAGAAATGGCTAAACTGTCTCCTGTCCAAGGGTCTTTTCTGGACAAGCTGTTTTCTGAGCCTAAAGCACCACTCCCCTAGAATTTAGTATAGCTGCCTTCTTTTCTTCCAGATGCCATCTTGGAGAAGCCACCTCCCAGTACTGACCTAAATGGACTTACCCTACTTAGGTACCAGCACTAAGTTAGTTAGTTCTGAGTTAGTTCTTTGTGCACTAGAATTATCTCCTTGTCTGACACCTCTGTTGTCTTTCTTCCTTCATTAGAATACTAGCTCCCTGAGAGCAGAGACTTTGCCCATCCTGTCCAATGTTCCTCCAGAGTAGGGCATGGCAGGAGCTCACTAAACGCTTGCAGAATGAGCAAATGTGTATATAAATGAATTGAAGTACATTCAGACACGTATATCTAGTTAGAAATGCCTAAACACCCTCACAATCAAATGCTTTTAAGAATTCTTTCAGACACAATCTTTAAATCGTTACTTCATTTAACTTATTATTATGTTCCAAATAAATGTGCTAGACTCTGAGAGGGTTAAAAATATGTATAAGTTGGTTCTTACACTTACAATATTTAAATTCAATAAAGGAATAAGTAATTTATATATCACCATAGCACCAGACAGAACATTCATGCAATAAGAGGAATTATATAAGAAAGTGTTAAATGGTTTTAAAAACTGCAAATATGTCATTTGAATAGGAATTTGGAGGAAGTTTTATTTGAGGTAGTTATTGAAGATAGCTAATGATTTTAACAGACGGGAATGGAGTAGGGAAAGGCACAAGAACACACGTGTTAGCCAAAATGAAATATAAGAAAATGTGGACCATATTTGGGAAGAATGAGTAATACAGCATTGCTGGACAACCATAATGGTTACTATTTAGGCTGATTATCATGAACCACATGCTATATAATTTAATCTCAAAATGGTCTTATAAAATAATAATTAGTGTTATAGCCATTTTATAGATGAAGAATCTGAAGAACAAAAGTTAATTCACCCACCTAAAGCCATATAATTCCTAAACTGTAGAACTAGGGATTTGAACTAATGCAGTTTGAATCCAAAGCATTATTAAAAAAATAAACCAGAAAAATATACATGGAGGGACACAAAGGAGAATCCTTGAATACAAAACTGAAGACTTGCTACTTAATCTAGAAAGTGATCGAGAATTGGGATTTTTGAGAAATATTCATCTGGAAAGAGTAACATATTATATTTTGTATATACATGCACACACACAGACTTGAAGGAAATGCAACTCAAAGTTACTATTATTAATCTAAAAGTATAGAAACTATAGGAAAGTGTTAGTCTTCTTTTCTTCCTGAATTCACCCTAATTTTCAAAATTTCAACATACATCATTTTAATAATTAGAAAAATAAAATGTGTATTTTAGAATATAAATGTGTATTTTAGAATACAAAATATATTGCTGTCTAGACCATGATGTCTGGAACTGTAGCCATCGTTAGTAGGATGGTCTTCAAGATATTGGGAAGCATGTGAAGGACTCCGGAGTAATTATGGAATTCAGAAAATAAAAGGAAAATCTCTTCTCACAGAGACATCTTTCACAGAGAGTGCCAAAGTGTCAGAACAAATGGCTTTCTTTACTAAGTGAACATGCACAGGGTTCTGATATCACAAAGAAATAAGTTGATAATTCACAAGTTATTTTTTATTTTTTGGCAAAAGCTTTGTTCTTCTGTATATATGAACACATTCATGTTTCTTGAAAAAAATGGAGGAGAATTAGGATTCCATATATATTCCACATATAAAAATACATGTGTGTGTATAACTTTTGTTTTTGTAGAAGATGAAAGTTATTTATTTATTCCAATACAATTTAACTTATGTACATTTAGATTTATTTATTGTGATAAGGACACTGAACATGCGATCTATCATCTTAACAAAATTTTAAGTGTACAGTATTACACTTCACATAATATTAGCCGTAGCCATGATGTTGTAGGTTTCTAGGATTTACTCATCTTGTGTAAGCAAAACCTTATTTTTCAAGAATTGATTTACGTGTGTATTTATGCATGCATCATGTATATGGAGACATCTATTTTAAAGCTTAGCTTTAGTTTTAGCTTAAACCAAACACCAAATAATCATTAAGTACATAGTAGAGGAGAGCTTCCTCATGTTTCTCATCGTCATTGCCATTCAGGCATTATCACAATCATCTTTATCCAGGATTAATGGATAAGTAAAATGAAAATCTCCCCTCCCCACAAGTGTGAAATCTATGCTCTTTGTTGTTATATCAGCCTATTTGTTTTAATGATTGATGAAATGTTGGAAAGATTACAACGGTGAAACTTGCTCAGTGTAGAAAAAAATTAAAATGGTGCAAGAAACTGGAAAGGATAAAATAAGTATTATTTTTATTACCACATGGACAATCACTGAAATCTTGGTATACATTTCCCTTCTTCCCTTGAAAAAAAAAATTACACAGTAGAGACATAAAGAATATACAATTTTTATATCTAACTTTAAATTGTAACATTATAGTACAAAAACTTCCCATATTATAAGTAAATTGATTAATAAATACCTTATATTTCATTATATGGAGGCACCCTAATTTATTTGATTACCTATTATCCACCACTTACTCGCCCTTGTCAACAATATCCTTATGAATCAATTTATTTTCCGATTTATTTCTAATTGTATTTGAGAGATAGTGTTTACTAAGTTGTATTTTTAGATTGCTGAAGTCGTGCATGCTCATTATATTAAAATGAGATGATATGAAAAAAAGAAAAAAAATTGCCAATTTATGTGTCATCTTACCAATGCCCACTGTTGGCCACACTTTACTTCATCCTTGCAAGGTTTATGTTTAAGTGGTATCTTTATTTCTATCAGCATGGTTTTGCATATTTTGTATTTAACAACATATCACAAATTTCAATAAATAACTGTCCAGATCATCATTCTTAATAGAGCAGCATATGGATTTATCACAATTAATTAATCAGTCTAGTGGTGTTGGGCAAGTATATGTAAGCAATTCTTTAATAGATGTTCTTGGCCTACATCATTGTGCCCTTGTCATATCTTTTTAAGATCTTATTTAAATTGCAGTTAGTTAATATACAGTGTTATATTACTTTCAGGTATACAATAGAGTGATTCAACACTTCCATACAAAACCTTGTGCTCATCAGGACAAGTGCCCTCCTTAATCCCCAACACCTATCTCACCAACCCCTCCTCCACTTCCCCGCTGGTAACCATCAGTTTGTTCTCTATAGCTAAGAGACTAATTCTTAATTTGCCTGTGCCCTTGTCACATTTTATCTCAAAAGTAGAAGTGCAGAGTATGTGTAGACGTCAAATTGCCCTACAATAGCCTCATTAGGGGACTGGCCTGCTACTTTCCCATACTTTTCCCTAGGTTCACCATTCTTTGTAGGCTTCATTCACCTAAAGGACAGAAAAATGGTGTGTGCATGTGCATGCGTGTGTTTCACTTCATTTGCTTATCATCAGGGCCAGCTTTTTTATCATGTACTTGTAATTTTTAAACTAATTGTTCATATATGTTGTTTAATTTTTATGGAGATGTTTAGTGTTATTCTAACAGATTTGAAATTATTTTGTATATTTCAAGGCTATTTTTTTTTTTTTTAAATTTTTTATTTATTTATGATAGTCACAGAGAGAGAGAGAGAGGGAGGCAGAGACACAGGCAGAGGGAGAAGCAGGCTCCATGCACCGGGAGCCCGATGTGGGACTCGATCCCGGGTCTCCAGGATCGCGCCCTGGGCCAAAGGCAGGCGCCAAACCGCTGCGCCACCCAGGGATCCCTATTAAACCTTTATTGTATATTTTTGTGTGTGAGAAAAAATGTATTCCATAGATGTACTTTTTGCCTCTCAACTTTTATTTACATCCCAAAACTTTAAAAATTTTATACAGTCAAGACAGTATTTTTATTGATAGATTCACATTGATAATATGCTTAGGAAGTTCTATCATAATATAATTAATATTTATATAAATATATATATTAGTTTTAATGGTTTATTTTTATACTGAAAGACTTAATCCAGTTGGGGGTGTTTTTGTATTTTTTTTTTGCATTCAATGTAATAGCTTCCACATTTGTTTGCTAATTTTAGCCTTGAAATGATAGACTCAACTAACGGACTGTAATTCTTCTACCATTCCATATTTAACATTTCCCAAATACTTAGGAGCATGCTTGTGATGGCAAAGTTACGACTCATAGATAATAAGATGACAAATAGAACATGACCTATGTTCATGAAGTAACCAATTTATGGACAGTTTGAGGGGACAACACATCAGTCATAATAACAATTTTACACAAACTTGGCTTTATCAAAGCAATGGCAATTGAACAGGATCTTAAGTACATGGAGTATTTTATAGGAAAAGATGAAATAGTAAGCATACCAGGCAGAAGAAAGAGATTGTCTTGTATAGTTTCTTTCCTTTTTGATTTTAAAGCAAACCACAATTTCTAATGTAATTTAATTTATTGATATCAAGAATGGAAGTTTTCTAGTTCTAAAATCATGGCACTATTATATGTTATCTCTGCCGCATGATATCCCATCTGTGTTTATATTCGCATATATATTCATTACATAAATGCTAAAGAAATGGGAACTTGTCCAGTTTCATAATTTGTAAAAATAGATCATTGTGCTTAAAAAGTTCTCTCGGGAACTTGTCTGTTTCTTTTCATTAGTTGTTCATTGTTGTTAAACTTGATTTTTGCCTCATCCCCCTAATGTACTTCCACCTTAGTAGGCAAGACTCACACTCACACAGATTCCAGAGCAAAAATCTATGTTGGGCCACTAACCCTAAGTGGGCTATAAAGTCTTTTGAATCTTTCTCATGAGTAAAAAAGTTGTGCTGGCAGTAAAGTTACAAGGAGAAGAGGAGAAGCTATGCTGACAAATGCAGAAACAATTTCATGAGGGGATAAACAAAAACAAGTCATCATTTTTCACAAGCTCATTTTTTGCTCGGACCTGTATTGTAAGCTTACATTGTTCTCACACCCAACGATGAATATATGTTGACGCCTTTTTCTCCTTTAAAAATACACTTCCATCTGAGTTCTGTTTGTCACAAATGTTTAGACACACAGCTGTCTATCTGCAATGGTTCTGCATACTTGTATGTTGAAGAGTGCATTCCAGTCAACGCTCTTTCTAAGCCAACAGTATAGTCTTTTCCTTTGTTCCTGATTCAAGTCCCTTCTTCACTTTAAGAAATTGTTATTTGTGCATAGGGCTAATGAAAAACAGCAATCTAAACATGGCTTGGAAATCATAACCCAAACCTAAGGAATATTGTATTTTAATACCCCAAAATTTTAAATACTCTTGTCTGTAGTTCTTGCAAGGATAATACTTCTGAAATGAATAATACTGGGGTTGGGGGTGGGGAGGAAGGCACAGATGTTCTATAACAAAGTGTGAGGGGAAATAAAACTGTGTGGCTATGCACACTTGTAAAGAATGAGGAAAGTCAGCAAGTCTAACCCAAGCTGTGCTTAATATCAGTTTCATGTCCTATGGAGACTCAGTAAGCAGAGTTTTAGTAAAAATGTGTGCTAAAGGCTTACAGCCATAGACTGCTATAAGAGGGGAAAATGTTACAGTTGAGACTTTTAAACTTAGTGAAATGTAATATGTTGCTTGTGGACATAACAAGAAACCGTTTTAGGGTTCTTATTTGTAGGTCGCAGGAATCAACTCTGACTTATGGCTATCTTAAACAAAATGAGGAACAAATTGATAGGATGTAGAGGACTCAAGTGATGCACAGGAGACTGGAAACCTGTTTGGGAAACAGACAGACTCCCCATTGGAGTATAGCAGCCAGAAGCCAGGAAAGTTGGATAACAGGACCAGTAGTCCACGCTCTGATGCTGCAGGATCCGTGGCAGCCAACTGACACTTCCCACACACTCCATCACCCCAGGCCTTCTGCTGCCCAATCGGCCCCTTCTCCTACCCTGCTCAGTTCATGCTTACATTCTTGACAGTAACTACTTTCCATCTTCTCTATTCTCCTGAGTCCAGTGATGCTCCAAGAGTTTTGGCCAATAGTTTGAAGAAACATAGTCCACCCAAGACCACTCTTACTTCTGACACCAATTGCAAGTTCCAAGAGTTTCAAGACACCTTGAATTTTTACAAGTCACCAGAAGGGCTCATGGAACTCACTAACAGCTTACACTTGTGGTTATGTAAATGATTAAAATCAGCCAACGGGAGGATTGCAGAGGGCAGAGTCTAGGGAAATACTGAATGCAGAGCCTCCATGATTCTCTCCCTACAGTCCAGACATTTTACTTTCCCTGCATTGATGTGTGACAGTGCTCATGGAGCACTGCCAACCAGGGAAGCTCACCTGAACCCCTGTGTCCAGAGCTTTTATCAGGGATCCAACACATAGACATGACTGACTGATTACCCATGTGTTTGACCTCAGTCTCCAGGATGACTAATGCCTTATAACCCAAATCAAAGCCCCTATCCTAAATCAAATTGTCTATCTTTCTGACATTGCCAACTCTCACTCTAAATCATATTATTAGATTACCCTGTGTGACTCAAGACACCCAGACAAAGACATGCCTGTCAGACAGGATATTCCAAGAGTTTAGAGAGACACCACTTCCCAAAAGCCAACATCAAAGGCCTATCCTCTTTGGGGGCAAAGTTAAAATCTTTTCTATACATATATCACCTTTGACACTTAACTTTTAACAGTTGCCTTCATTTTGTATTTTACAGAGTTGATAGAAGCAACCAGATAATAGGATTTTCACACCTCACCCCACCAAGCAGACTCCATGACCTGAACCTGCACACAGACTGTTCATGGTGCCTTCTGTTAGGAGGGATGAGGATCTTTCTTTCTGTCTGAAACTAATCCCTGTACCTGTGCTCTGAATCCTACCCCCTGACTTTTCCAGGAACCTCATTCTTAGCATCAAATGCATTCTCTTTCTTTCCATTGATATGCAAATGTGCTTAACAGTCTTCTGATACAAAAATAAAATTTCTCTAATCCTCAAGCACATCCTCAACTAGAGCCGTCAGGGCATGGCCTTTCCACTAGCATTGCTCTCCTGATGGTCACCAGTGACTTCCTTATTAAAAATTTCAAGGCACTCTTCAGTTTTATCATTGCGAACTCTTAGCAACCTCTAAAACTGTATTCAAATTCTAGAAATACTGTCTTATCTTGTTCTCTAGAAAAGTGTCTTATTATATTGATCTTACTCCTCAAATTTTTGGCTTTCTCAGAATGTCACTCAAATGTTGGAGTTCCTTCACCAACTACTCTGCACACTCTACTGTCCTCACTAAGTACTCTGTTCTGGGCAATTCCATTTGCATGTTTCCACTGTCATCTATACCTCCAGTTCCCCCGAATCTCCCAAGCTTCATATCTACTTAGGTGGCTGTCATCTGCCTGCACCTCTCTTTTTGGATATTAGATAATCTCTTCAAAATTAATGTACCCAACTCAACTCACTACCTAGTTTTTTTTCTCTGACACACATCAGATCTGTTGCTCTGTTAATGCCTCTTGGTTTGAGGTTGGTATGGTAAACTTCATGGCTCACAGCAGAAACATGGGAATCCTGTTTGATTATCCCCTCATTTTCCATGGAAAATCACTTGCATTTCCATCATCTAGCACAGGGTTTACCACAATACGTTTTTGAGAAGTCAATGGCCATAAATATGAGACTCGAAATAAAAGCTAAGGATTAGCTGAGGAAGAATTTACATTCCAGGCTACTGGTTTTGTCCATGGAAGCTTTTTTAAAAAAGGAAGTAACATAATGAGACCTTACAATTTTTAGATAGCCACAATGCCAGCTCCAAAGGGCATTTATACAATTTTTTTCATCTGGCTTTTGCCATTTTTGCTGGATTATGTATTGTAATATACCTTTCACTGTGTTCCCTTTAGTTACAAAGATTCCAGTTATAACCACTGCATAAACATTTTCCTTTGGCGAGATTTACCTAATGAGAGCTTATATTAGTCTTCGCACTAAGAACGGGGTCTCTTTATTACATTAGAATTTACACAGTACTGGGTGCCTGGGTGGCTCAGTGGTTGAGCGTCTGCCTTGGGCTCAGGTCATGAGCCCGGGGTTCTGGGATAGAGACCCACACTGGTCTCCCTGCAGGGAGCCTGCTTCTCCTCTACCTATGTCTCTGCCTTTCTCTGTGTGTCTCTCATGAAAAAATAAATAAAATCTTTTTTTAAATAAATAAATTCTTTAAAAAAGTTTGCAAAGTACATTCACATGAAAACTTCGTTTTGTCATTGAGGTGAGCTCTGTGAATACCCATTTTGTTGATGAAGTAAATGAGACCCAAAGAGTTTAAAGACATGCTAGCCATAGAAAAATGCTAGTGGAGGTAAATCTCACTAACGCCGATGCATTAGTTGGGCCATGTGGAATCGCCATTCTTGTGGGTAAAAATAAAATGGTTGGATATTGACAATTTCATATGGTTCAACCTAATACATCTTGAAATAATTAAGTGACAACAAAAGACAGAATACACATAATCAATTGTCAAAATGAGTGACAAATATAATGAATGCTATGGACAGACAATAATCACATCAACTCAGGATGAATGTAAAAAAACTTAGTTATTATTCTCTCTTCTATGACTGTCTCCTTTAGTTAATTTCCCCCTCAGAGAAGTGCCAATACTTATTCAGTGTCCTGAGTCAAGTGTATGTTACCACTTGAAGATGCTGCCATAACTCTTGGAGTTAGTAGCACACATTGAAACCTACATCTCCCCATCTCTACTTCACCATGTCCTTCCTCCCATTGTTCTCACATTAAAAACTCTAGATTTCTCTGGACCACATTCTTCTCTTTCTTTTCCCAGGCCATCTTTCTGAGACCATGTTCTTGACCTCATTAATACAATTTCTTTTTAAAAAATGTCTACAACTTTCAAAATTCCAGCATAGCCTATCTTAACTAGCAGTACAGGTTTTTTTTTTTTTTTTTTTTTTAGAATAACTTTTACATTGTAGTAGAAATGCATGAAAAAATGCACATATTGTAAGTGTATGGCTCAGTACATTTTCACAAAGTTAGCAGACTCATGTAAACTACATCTAGGGAAGAAACACAGTATTGGTAATAATCCAGATGTTTCCTCATGCCTGGTCCCAGTGACTCCTACTTTAGACCATGACTCTTCTCTCCTATCACCACAGAGTAATTTTGCCTTTTTTGAACCTTGTATGAATGGGATTTTTTTCTCAACAATTTGTGAGATTTATTTTATTATATAATATATTATATGATACAGTAGTTCATTCTTTTTTATTATTTTAAAGTATTCCATTAAATAAACATGCTGCATTATTTTCAGTTTATGGCTTCTAGGAATCTTGGGGCTATTAATATTCTTGTACATGTATTCTGGTGCATGGATACACATATTTCTGTTGAGTATATACCCAGGAGTGGTGGATAAAATTTCTGCTTCAGTAGATAATGCCAAGAATTCTTCCAAAGTGTTTGAAATAATTTATACTCTTCTTCACTGAGTTAGTTGCTAGCCTTATTAATATTGAAATTCCCATGGGAGTATAATAATACCTCATTGTGGTTTTAATTTGTAGTTTGCTAGCATAAATGAAGTAGGAAAACATCATATTCATTAGCCATTTTGATATCTACTTTCAAAAATGCCAATTCAAGCTTTTTCTTTAAAAAAAAAAAAGTGCCTGTTTCTTGATAACTCCTAGGAGTTACATATTCTGAATAGAAGTATTTTGCCCAACATTGCTAGTGTTGTGTTTGTATTGCCACTCTTTTAAATCATTCTGTATTTTTCCAATTCTCTTATTGGTATATTTTGGAGAATTGGGTATATTACTTTTAATATAGCCTGGTTTACCAAACTTCTCCTTATGGATAATAGGATTTGTATAGGAAATTTTTATCTATCTTCAAGACTGTGAACACATTACCCTATGCTATTTTCTGGAAGCTTTATGATTTTTAAGCTTTCACAATTAGATATATGTCCATTTAGAGTTGGTTTTTGTTTGTTGTGTGAGACAAGAGAATTCATTTTTTTCCACATGAAGAGCAAATGGTCCTACTAATATTTATGAAGAAGACTGTCAAATTTTTACCCACTATTCTGGAATGTCAACTTGGTCACAAAGTGAATGTCCATATGTATATGAATATGTTTCTGGATTTTTATACTATTCTATTGGTCTATTTTTATGTCTTTAAGCTAATACCATACTGTCTTTTTGGGGGGAGGGTGCAGAGGGAGAGAGAGAATCCCAACCTGACCCTTGCTGAGTGTGGAGCTGACATGGGCTTGATCTCAACCCTGAGATCATGACCTGAGCTGGACACAACTGACTGAACCACCAAGGCACTTGTAACACCATACTGTCTTAACTGTTGCTTATTTATATCTGGAAATGAAATCATTCAACTCTATTCTTTCTCATGATTGCCTTGCCTATTCTTGGCCACATGCATCTTCATATAAATTTTACAATCAGCTTTAGAATCTTTGCAAAAAATGAAAATAACAAAAACAAACAAAACCCAAAAACTTAAATACCATGCTAGGATTTTCACTGGGATTATATCAAACCAAATGAATATAGAAAGGACTGACATCTTCATAGTATTGATTCTTTCAGTCCATGTACAATAATATATCTGGATAATATTCTGCAGGATTTTTGTGTTGCAGTCTTAACTATATTTCATAGATTTATTTTGAGACATTTGATGTTTCTTGGTATTAAGATAAACTGTATTATATAAAAAAATATTCCAACTGGTTTATTGCTGTGATAGAGAAATGTAGTCACTTTTTATACCTTGGTCCTGTAACCAATTAATTTACTAAATGCACATAATGAGGCATATAGGTGGTAGATTTTAAATTTTTCTCTTTTTTTTTTTGAGGGGGGAGGGCAAAGGGAAAGAGAGTGGGAGAGAGAGAATCTTAAGAAGGCTCCTTGACCAGCACAGAGCCCCATGTGGGGATCAATCTCACAACCCTGAGATCATGACCTGAACAGGAATCAAGAGTCAGAGGCTTAAATGACTGAGCCACCCAAGCACCCCTAAGATTTTTCATGCAATCTGCAAATATTAATATTTTTATTTCACTTTTAAAACATATACATTTCTCTTGCTAATTGCACAGGTGAGAACCTCCAACCCATTGTTGATAGATGTGGTGTTCCTGGATATTTTTGTGTCTTTCCTAATTTAATTTGGGGAAGTTTGTTAATATTCCAATGTTAAGTATAATATTTACTTTTTTTAGATACCTTATATCAAATTAAGTTTTTCTCTTTATTTTTCTTCTTTCCATTTTTGCTGTTGTTTCATTTAATATTGTTATTAAATTATGAATGCATGACGAATTTTTATATTTCCATTTCATTTTCTCTCTCTGTTTTTGTTTTTCTTTGTCCACCTCTCTCATTGCCTTCCCCCTTCAACATCTACTGGGAATATAAAAATGTAATTGTTCTCTTCAAGTTTGTTAATGTGGTTGATACATGGATGGGCTTTTATAAGTTAAATTAACCTCACACTCCTGGAATACATCCACCTTAGTGGTGATAAAATTTTCTTTACATGTATATTCTTGAACTTAATTTCTAATATTTATAAGATTTGTTTCTAATATTTGTTTAGGGTTTTGCATCTATGTTAATGAGTGATATTAATGTGTAATTTTCCTATCTGGTATTGTTCTGGATAATTTGAAAGCATCTCATGCTGGTTTCACAAAATGAGTTTGGAAAGGCTCTCCTTTCTTTGTTGTTTAAAAATTGGATAAGATTCATGATATTTCCTTTTTTAAATATTGAGAAGAACTCCCCAGTGAAGCCATTTGAGATTATGTCACTTATTTCTGGGAAGATTCTTAATCATCAGTGTAATTTCCATTCAAATTTATTAGTTTTTATCATATTACAGTTTTCTAAGAACATACCTATTTCATGTAAGGAGATATACTGGCACAGATTTGTTGAAGACACTTTTCAATGATCATTATAATGCCCACAGGATCTGTACTCTCTTTTTCACACTGACATTGGTAGTCTCTGCCCTTGATTTTTAATTTAAAAGTTTGTAGATCAGTTTGTCAATTTAGTTTTTAAAGAACTAAGTACGATTAAGTTTATTTTAAATATTGTTTTAGGATTTCTGTTTGTCCTCTTCTCTTATTTTTCTTCTAAATTATATGAATTCAATTTAATATTCTTTGCCTAACTTAAGATACATGAAAAAATGATTTTTAGCCTTTATTCTTTTGTTGCATATCTACTAAAGGATAAGCATTTTCCTTGTAGGTATGTCTTTATTTGGGTCACATGTGTTCAATATATTACAAACTATTATTATTGTTATTCAATTAAAAGTATTTCCAAATTTTCTTTTTTTAAATTTTAAATTAAATTCCAGTTAGTTAATCCACAGTGTAATATTATTTTCAGATGTGGTGTACACTATAGTGATTCAACATTTCCACACATCACCCAGTGCTCAACACAAGTGCATTCCTTAATCCTCATCATCTATTTCACCCAACTCCCACCTACCTCCCCTCTGGTAACCACCACTTTGTTCTCTATAGTTAAGAGTCTATTTCTTGTTTTTTCTCTCTCTTTTTACCCTTTTCTCATTTTTTTTTGGGTTTCTTAAATTCAACGTGTTATTTCACTTAGCATAATATTCTCTAGCTTCATCCACTTTTGTTGCAAATGGCAAGATTTTATTCTTTTTTATGGCTGAGTAATATTCAAAGTTTCATTTTGATTTTCTCCTAGATCTATGAGTTATTTAAAAGTTGCCAAATACTTTTAGAATTCTTTAGGTACCTTTTGGTTAATGAGTTCTAGTTAATTCTACACTTGTCAGAGCACATGCCCCATATAATTTTAATCAGCATGCATCTAACAAATCTTGCTCTTTCAGGCTGATGTTATGGTCAGTTATAAGAAAGAGTCCATACTCAGCTAAGAAAATGATGTAACTTGCAGCTGTTGGTCACAGTGTTATATGTATGTTGATTAGATCTCTTTCATTAATCATATTATTTACATCTTCCATATCCTTACTGATTTGTGTCCATGGTTCTGCCATTTAATGAGAATAGTACACAAAAGTTTTCCAGTGATTATAGATTATCTATTTGTCCTTTTAGTTCTTTCATTTTTTCTTTCATATATTTTAAATCTGAGTTATCCATTCATACAAACTTAGGAGTATTGTGTCTCCCTGGTAAATCACGAGTAATATTTCCTTCTTTACTGTGTAATCATCTCATATCAGTATATCTAATTAGTCTTCTGACTTTTTATGAATAGGAGATCTATAGTACGTATTTTTTTGTATATTTAAAATGTAGATTTTATAAGCAGCATAAAGTTTTTTTTAATCCCAGTTTGATAATATTTAATTTTGAATGATTTAGTTCATTTACATTTAACTATTTACATGTTTCAGTTTAAGTCTACCATTTTTCTATTAGTTTTACATTTGTTTCATCTGTTCTATTTTTCTCTATTTCCTGCCTTTTAAAAAAATAATCATAGTATTTATTCGTCTTAATAGACTATTTTTAAGTGTTCTCTTTTAATTCTGGGAGAGTAAACATAGTGTTATGTTAGCTTCTCAAGTGTACAATAGAGTGATTCAGCAATTCTATACAGTACTCAATGCTCATCATGATATGTGCTCTTTTTTTAAAAATATTTTATTTATTTATTCAGAGAGACACAGAGAGAGACTGAGAGGCAGAGACACAGGCAGAGTTCAGAGAGCCCGTCGTGGGACTCGATCCAGGTTCTCCAGGATCACGCCCTGGGCTGTAGGCGGCACTAAACCGCTGCACCACCGGGGCTGCCCTCATGATATGTGCTCTTTAATCCCCATCACCTAGTTTACCCATACCTCCACCCATCTCCCCTCTGATAAACATCTGTTCTCTATAGTTCAAAGTCTGTTTCTTTCTTTTTTTTAAAGAGTCTGTTTCTTTCTCTCCCCCTCCCTCTGTATCTTGCTCTTTTTTCCTTTGAATAGACTATTTTTTTAACAGTTTTAGTTTCACAGCAAAATTGAAAGAGAGTCTCCATATACACTCTGCCCCTTGCATAGCCTCCCTTTTATCAATATTCACCATCAGAGTGGAATATACATTACAGTTGATAAGCCACACTGACACATCCTTATCACCCAAAAGCCAGTGTTAACATTTGGGTTCACTCTTGGTGTTGTATATTTTATGGGTTTGGAAATGTGTCCACCATTTTGTTTTTTATACAGAATAGTTTCATGGCCCTAAAAATCCTTTGTGCTCTGCCTACTTATCCTCTTTCCACCACTACCTCCTGGTAGCTACTGACCTTTACTTCATAGTTATTCCTTTTTCAGAGGCATATTCATATATGGCCATTGTGGCTAATTTCATATAGTTGGAATCATGCAGTATGAAGCATTTTCACATTAGCTTCTTTCACTTAATAATATGCCTTTAGGTTTTCTCCGTGTCCTTTTATGGTTTGATGCCTATTTATTTTTACACTGAATAATATTTCATTTTCTGTATGTACATGGTTTATTTATGCATTCACCTACTGAAGGGGTTCTTGGTTGCTTCCAAGTCTTGGCAATGAATAAAATTGTTATAGACATCAGTCTGTAGGAATTTTTTTTTTATTTTTCCAACTCATTTGGGTAAATAGCAAGAAATCATACTGCTGAATCATTTGATATGTTTAGTTTCATAAGAAATTGCCAAACAATCTACCAGAGTGGGTGTATCATTTTGTTTCCCAATGGCAATGAAAGAAAACTCCTGTAGTTTCACATCCTCACCAGAATTTGGTGCTGCCAGTGTTTTTGAATTGGGTCATTCTGATAGAAGTGTAATAGTATCTCATTATTGTTTTTATTTATAATTGTCTAATGAGATGTGATGTTGAATGCCATTTGTCTGTTAAGGTCTCTAGTTCATGTTTTAATTGGGTTTTTCATTTTCTTATTGTTGAGTCTTAAGAATTCTTGGAATATTTTGGACAGCAATCACATGTCTCTTTTGCAAATATTTTTTTCTCAGTCTGTGCCTTGTCTTCTTACTCTTGACATTGTCCTTTGCAGATCCCAAGTTTTCAGTTTTAATGAAGTCCAGTTTATGAATTATTTATTTCATAGGTTGTGACTTTGATATTGTATCTACAAAGTCATCACCCTATTCAAGATCCTCTAGGTTTTCTCCTCTGCTATTCTCTAGGAGTTTTACAATTACATATTTTACATATGTAAAATTATCATCTATTATCATCTTGAATTAACTTTGTCAAGGTGTAAGGTCTGTGTCCAGATTCTTTTGTATTTGTATTTGTATTTTGTAGTTGTATTTGGCATAAGGAGGTTGAGTGTTTCCAGCACCATTTATTGAAAAGACTCTCTTATCTCCACTGCAGTATCTGTGCTCCTCTGTCTAAAAGTAACTGACCATATTTATGGGGATCTATTTCTTGACTCTCTCCTCTTTTCCCTTGATCTATTTATCTAGTCTTTTGCCAATACCACCACACTGTCTTGGTTACTGCACTTTTTTTTAAAGATTTTATTTATTTATTCATGAGAGACACAGAGAGAGAGAGAGGTAGAGACACAGGCAGAGGGAGTAGCAGGCTCCATGCAGAGAGCTTGACGTGGGACTTGATCCCAGGTCTCCAGGATCATGCCCTGGGCTGAAGGCAGCACTAAACTGCTGAGCCACCCGGGTTGCCCTTACTGCACCTTTTAGTAAATCTTGAGGTTAGGAATTTAGTAAATCTTGAGGTCAGGTCAGGTTCTTCAATACTGAGTCTTATGCCTTCCCGTATAAACATTAGACTATATTTGCAGGTATACACAAAATAATTACCCAGAATTTTGATTGGGATTATATTAAATCTATAGATCAATTTGGGAATAACCAACATTTAAGAATACTGGGTTTTCTTCTCCATAACTATGGAATATCTATCCATTTATTTAAGTCTTGTTTGATTTCTTTTATCAGAGTTTTGTAGTTTTTCTCATATAGTTTATGTATATATTTTGTTAGATTTATACCTAATTATTCCATTTTCTCAAAGTAATGTGCTAATTTAAGTAGCAATATGACTTTTTAATAGCAATGTGTTGTTGTTGCTGTTATTTTTGTAGTTTCAAGGGTTTTTTTTTAATTCCAGTTAGTTAACATACAGTGTAATATTAGCTTTAGGTACGGAATTTAGTGATTTATCAATTACATACAATACTCTGTGCTCATCACAAGTACCTTCCTTAATACCCATCACTCCTTTAACCTGTCCCCAGCACCCACTTCCTCTCCAGCAACCCTTAGTTTTTCTCTATACTTAAGAGTCTGTTTTATGGTTTGCCACTCTCTTTTTTCTGCCACCTATGTTCATTTGCATTGTTCCTTAAATTCCACCTACGAATATGGTATTTGTCTTTCTTTAACTGGCTTATTTCACTAAGCATGATACTCTTTAGCTCTATCTACATTGTTGCAAGTGGCAAGATTTCATTCTGTTATATGACTCAGTAATATTCCATTGTATATTTACACATCTTTCATTACCCATTCATCAGTGGACAGACATTTGGGCTTTTTTCATAATTTGGCTGTTGAAATGGCAATGTGTTTTTAATGTCAAATTCTACTTGTTCATTGCTAATATGTAGGAAAGTTATTGGCTTTATTTGTATTACTTTTATAACCTGCAAACTTGCTACAATCACTTATTAATTCTAGAAGCACTTTGTATTGTTGATTTTTTCATCTGTAAACAGTTTTATTTCTTCCTCTCCAATCTTCTGTTGCCTTATCTAATACTGCATTTATTTTTTGCCATTCCTTTGGCCCTTTTTATGAACCGTTCATTCTTATGATGTCTTAGTGTTCCTAAATACATGAGAATTTATCTTAGAAACAGTATAGTCTACCTTAAACTAGATTTTTTCCAATTTCAGAGACTTTAACACACATTAATACAATGTGGTTTTTCCCTGCCATTTGATTTTTTGAAATTAGTTATTTTAATTGTATGTGTATATTAAACCGCAGAAGACATTGTAATGATTTTTTCATAGTAAATATTTAGATTTACCAGTTTTTATTCTTCATTTCTTCCTGCATTTCCACATTGTCATCTGAAATTGTTTGCAGTCTGCTTGCAGACTTTTTTGAACATTTTTTGGTCATTTTTTTCAAGTCTACCAGTTTAAAAAAAAATCTGTTTTTCTTTTTCTGAAAATGATTTAATTTCACCTTCATTTTTAAGAATGTTTTCACTGGCTATAGGATTTTAATTACATTACATTTTTAAAAAGTGTTGAGCATTATCATCTTAGTATCTTTTATATGTGGTTTTTGAGTTGAGAAGTTAGCTTTTAGTTGCTCTTTTGAAAGTGAACCTTCTACCTTTCTCCTCTTCTGTGTCCTTTTAATATCTGTTTGAGGTTCAACCACTTTCACTGGATTTGCATTTTTTATAATTCTGTTTAGGTTTTGTCCTATCTCTAAAACTTATTAAATCATTTAATTTTTTTAATTCCCAAAGGAACACTTCCTTAAACATTACTCTGTCAAATTTTGTCTCTTCTTTTCTTCTGGGATTCCAATTACATGTATATTTTCAGGCTCTGTAAATTTCTTCTCCTTGTTGCAATATTCCCTACAGGTTTTTTTCTCTGTGTGTCAGTCTGATATTCTCTACTATTCTATTTCAGTTAATATATTTCCATTTTGCCAATGTTTTACCTGCTACTGATATCATTTGAGTTTTAATTACATCTTTAGTTTTTTTCTACAGTGTACATTTGATTCTTTGTGTTCAGCTTCCCTTTTGAAACTTTCCATCATGTCATACATTTTTATCCTATTAATCACAGTATTTTATCATCTGTGTTTAATAACAGCAATCATCTGTGGATCTTCTTCTATTATTTCTTTTTGTCTTTATTTTGGTCCCATCTCTTGGTATGTCTAAGGACTTTTGATAAAATTTTGTTGGAAAACTTGATATGAAATATGGTTGAGGCTTGAAATGAAGGTTCTTTGCCCAGAGATCATTTATTTTTACTTTTGGAGTCTATAAGTATAGAAATATTTTACTTCAGTCTGGTTTGGAGTTGATCTGATTTGATGCTGAATTCAGTCTTTGTGAGTGCTGGTTCATTTTCAAGCCAGCCTTACATTTAAGGTATAACCCTTCCATGGCCCCAAGTAAAAGGCTGGGTTGTTCTTCAGTATATTCCCTTTGGCGTCTCCTAGACCCTAACTTTGTCTCCCCAGCATTGTAAGACTGCCAAAACCTCTGATCATTTTCTTCTTACTTGGCCACCACTTATAATAAGCAATTTTTTTTTTTTGAAAGAGAAAGCAACATGGAATGTTGCGCCTGTCTCCCTAGAATCCTGATTTGTCAATCTTGACCACAATGATAGGTCTGAAATACATTATTTTTTTAACTTCATGGGTCTACTTGAAGCTTTCCTCAGCTCCTCAGCTTCTTAGCTGCTACTTTATCTTAAATGCTCAGTCTCTCAGCTCATCTTGCCTAAGAAGCAAATGCCTTCAGTGGAAAAGCAGAGCCAATGTTGACTCACTTGAATAGGTTTCCATTTCCAAGATCTTGGCTCCTCGAGTTTTGGCTCCCTGGATAGCTCTCTGATTCCATATTTTATCCAGATTTTATCTAGTTATTCCTGGCAGGAGGATTGGTCTGATCTTAGCTGGGATTTAGTACATCTTTGCCAGAAATGGATTCTGAATCTCCAAGTCACTAAGAGCTTAGATATCATCAGCTTCTATGTCCTTTGTGAACTTCTAACCCATCTTTTTGCACTATCATTCATCCTTAGAATAAATATTCTTATGGCAGAAAACATACCTAGATTCAAATAGTGGCTTTGTCATTTACTAGCTATGTGACCTCTTGACATGTTACCTAAATTAACAATTAGTTTCCCTCATCTTTAAATGAGGGATGATAATACAAAGGGATTACTAACTAATGCTGCTTTAAAATTAAATGTGATAATGTACATGAACTGATTAAGAAATTCTCTTAATGGACTTTTCAATATGAACTTCTAATCCCAGCTTTCATGATTTTGCTCGGGTATTAGAGAGTTGTGAATGTCAGATAAACCACCAAGATATTTGTAGTATAATTATGCAATATTTGAAACATACTTATATACCCTTATAATTGTCTTTTATATAAAATCCCAATTTAACTGGGCATCCTGTATTTATCTGGCAAACTTATGTTAATTTGTCTTTTTCCATTTCCATCTATATGTCTCACCCCATCCTTGCCCATTGTCCCTTGCAAGTTTCAATTGATGTGTCTTTCTTATTATTCTTTTCTAGCTTTCAAAATTCTCATTAAAAATTGGATGCCTAGATGTCTCAGTCGATTAAGCATCCTACTCTTGATTTTGGCTCAAGTCATGATCTCAGAGTCATGATCACAGGGTTGTGAGTTTGAGCTCCACCTCAAGCTCCCCACTCAATGGGGAGTCTACTTGAAATCTCTCTCTTCCTCTCCTTTTGTCCCTCCCCTTGTTCTCTCTCTCTCTCTCTCTCTCTCTCTCTCATATATAAATAAATAAATCTTTCAAAAAACTCTCATAAAAAGGCATAATAGAGTTACTATCTAGTTAACATTGTGTCCCTGATCTTACCTATTGTACAAACAGCCCACCTAACTATGTTTCACACTTTGGTATATGTACACCACAACCAATATTTTTATTTCATTTCCCATGGTATGTCTGGAACACTGTAGATACTGAATTTATTTGTAATTTTCAGCCAAACTTATCTTCTTACAGCCTAAGCTTTTTGTGTCACCCCCTTACCATTACCACACACACATACATACACATACACACACACATGCACACACACACAGTCTCCCTAGTGGCCCAAAAGGAAAAAAAAAATCCTTGATGTGGAAGAGTGGCCTTTCAAAATCATTATTTTCCTCCAGGACTCAGAATTAAGCTCTAGTCTTACCTGATCTCTTGCAGTCAGCAGCCACTGCCCATGTGTGGCCATGAGCACTTAAAATATGGCTAGTCTGAATTGAAGTGTATGTAAGTGAAAAATGCACATGGAATTTCAAAGACTTTGTTATACCCCCCCCCCAATGACATAAAGATGTCATTAATGTTATTTTATATAGATTATATGTTAAAATTGTAAGATTAATTCTAGCTATATTTTAATTTTTTGTATGGTTACTTGAAAATATAAAATTATACACAAAGCTTATATTATATTTCTATCATATAGTGTTTTTCTGGATTGTCCTGGGCTCTTTCCCATAGGCCTTTGAGCATAAATTCACTACCTCTTAAAATTCTGTCCATTTATGAATAAAAGATGTCTATGAAGCAGTCCCTGAATCCCCACTATGTTCCTAGGGAATGGTATAAATAAGTCTAACAAACACATTATTGTAAGTGCAACAGTCATGTGTTGGTTCTAAACACTAGGCTGAGCTTTTCTAAGTAAATGAAAGGTAAATGGTTTAATGATTCTGGTTGATCAATGGATGATGAAATTTAATTGTCTGCTACCTTTGGCACCGTATTTGGCAGATCCATTTGGTTAACAAATGGTCCCATTTCTCATATACAATATTTTGCTCTTAGTCTTGTTTTATCTTTTACTTTATTACTTCTTGTGCTATCTTAAAAGGGACTTTTACCTGGACTGTTTAAAGACTTTCCTGCTATATTCCTTGCTCTTGGAATTAGTCTACTTTGCCTCAAATGTCATGTTTTTCATTTTATTTTGGCTCCTTGCCTGAATTTTCTAGAATGCATTCCCACACATTGTGCCTAAAGCCCCATGACATATCCTATAACCTCTGCTCAGTCAGGCTCCTCAGTATAAAATACTGGTTTGCATGTAGCTGTTTCCTAATACTCAGAAGCCCGAAATTACAAGGATAGCACTTGTTGTCCATGTATATTATTGTCTGCTGATCTGCAACTCTCGAGCTATCTTGCTTTAATTTAACTTCAAATCTATAAAACATGGCTATTTTAACAATCAACTAAAGTGCCATCAAACTCTAAATCATTTCATAGAGAATTTTTACTTTGTTATTTGGGGATTTCATTTAACTTCTTTATTTGCTTGTTCTCTCATATGCTGGGCATTTGTCTAATGGAGGTGCTTTAAAAATCAAATTGATATAAATAAGGCATTTTTATTAGCAAAGCAAATTACTAAGTATTGTGAGAAATAAATTTGTAAGCAAGCAAAGGAAGCATTCAACACTTTGAATTATTTGTTATATGTCAATTGACTGTTTTGTTTTCATCTTGAAAGGAGTTTCTTCCATGTCTTCAGTCCATGGAGGCTGGAGAAGAAAAGGGATGCAAAGACATGTATAAAAATAAGAGCTAGCCATTGCCTTCTGCAAGAGTATAATTTATTTGTGGAGAAAAGGCCATAACAAATACAAAAGAAATGTCAAAGTTGGGAAGAGAATGGAGTTATAGGGGAAAAAATTGCCAGAGCACAAAAAAGGGTAGAAGATGAAGCCCATTCCAGCTGGGATTGTTCCAAAAAGGTTTGGTGGAGGATGGTGGCTTGAGTGGGGTGTTAATATGAGACTGGAGAAGGTGTTCAGGGAAGGGGGGTAGTAGGCCAAAGAAGCATGGAGGCAGCAAATGACCAGACAAATTCAGCGATGAGTTGATATGACTGGGTCCAAGTGGGCAGAAGTTGTGAAGGACACAGGCAGAGAGGGATCCAATTGTAAAGTTACTTAGAGGTTAAGGCTCAGAAACTGAACTTGGTCTTGTGGGCAGGGAGTGAAGAGCTGTTGATGGATTTTGATTGAAAATGTTCTAGAAGGAGAAAATGGGCAGGATATATTGGCAGGGGAAAGAGATGTTGGAGATTCCATCCAGCATGGCAAAACAACGGTGGGGAATTAGAGAATGAGTGTTGGATTTGCATCTGTGACACAGTAGGAACTTACTCATTCACTCACACTTTCTCTAAAGATTTATTGTATTAATAGTTGTTGAACAGACACAAATTGAATTAAAAAATCAACACTGAATCTTTGAAAACTCAACCTTTGAACCAAGAATATTCAAGCACAAGATTTTGTGTCTAGCAGGCACTCCAAACTATTTTTAGACCAAATGAATGCATAACAATGCTGAACAGCAATATGTGAATATCTGGTGCCTGAAACCTCAAGAATGATTTTGTATAAAGATGAAATGTTCATTATAGAGATACATTCTGATGTGAGAACATTCCCCTTACCCCTCCACCCCAGAATATGAAGTGAAGGTGGCCACATCTGCAGGTGAAAACAGGGAGCTTCATTCAGAGAGAATGCACTCACATGTATAACCTTTCTATTTCAAGTAAGAGTATGAAGAAAATTGAATCTTTTAAAGAATCACCAGTGTTGTAAATCTAGTCTGCTGATTTCACAAGTTTCAGAAAATCAATTGGACCAAAGGGTTCTTGTCCAGATCAAAACTCCAGTCTACTTCAGGTTCCCTGGGTACGACAAATAGAGATGCTGTTCATGCCTGCTTGATATTCCACGCATGCTAAGCAGCCAGGAAGCAGTTCAAGGTGTTGTCCACTAGCTTGTAGTTAGTATGGATATTTTATCACCCTTCTGGACCTTTCTTCCCACTGTGAAAAAAGGCATACAGCATTTCATTATGTTAATGGGGCATGAGAGACACAAATAAAGCACTTGGTTCATACTGGGTACCTGTGAGAAGAGAATATTTTTAAATATCTGTAGGTGGTTCACTAACACAGGTAATTGAGTTTCAACATATTTCTCCTTTGAGCCTTTCCATGGTGTTCTGTCACACTGTTAAGTTGGGAAATAAGTGAAACCTTTTAAGGAAGTATTGCCTTCCCTAGCTTGATCCTTTAAAAAAGTACTTTGTTAAGTTCCTTAATGCTCCCTTTTATAGCAATCTTTTTTTTTAACTCAAAAAGCAGCAAACCCCATTTTTAGAGAAATAGCAAAGGTGTTAACACTCCCACTTAAGGTAAGTGACATCGATATTTCACAAAAGAGCAGAGGACTTGTTCAAGGCGGTGTGCACAGCAATGACATGAGCACTCCTCCGTGTGCATTAGGAGGACAAATAGCTCTCTTGGTAATTCTAAACATGTGTAAGTTATAACCTTCTCTCCTGAAAAAGGGTTTTCTTCCCTCTCTTTATTGTAATCATATGCTTTTCAGTGTAGGCTTACTTTACTTTCATCTACATTAAGAATAGTTGATGTTAAGGGATGCATTTAAAATTAGGGTTTTTTTTTCCCCTCTTGCTTTTCCTGATTTAATAAATCTGTAGACCCCTCTAGAAAGAGAGAGAGAAAGAGAGAGAATATGGGACTATAGGCCCTGGGCACTGCCACAGTCTCTTGTTTTTATTTTCCAAGAGTCTCTCTCAGACCTCCCAATACTCAGGGTAGCGACAAAAAGGGAGCCCTAAGTAGTCTTAACACACCCAAAGACACTGTTCACTGTATAATGGAATTAGACATTTCCCCCAGCTTTATTGAGTTATAATTGACACATCACATTGTTTAAGTTTAAGGTGTACAACATATTGATTTGATACCCTTCTATATTGCAAAACGATTACCAGGATCCATTCTTAACCTATGTAGTTGAAAGGATATAAAACAAAATGTAGGAAGTTCCTAAGAGTGATTGTAGCAATAGAATGGGCATCAATTCAATGTACGATTCTTATAAATGAGGAAATCGAAGCGCTGGTGGTTCATCTCATTCTTCAAAGGTGAGATAGCTTGTTTGCAGGACTGCTGCGATTAACAAGTGAATCTAGATCTAGACTCAGCCACTGGGACTGTAACATTCTGGGTCCCTGTGCACATTGCGGGGCCTTGTGATGGCCATCCACCCCACTGAGTGGGAAGACAGCATGGTCAGGCTCTTATACCTGGCTATCCAATTTCGATAAACAAAGTATTTTCTCAAATGGACAAAGGGCTAAATTCCATACTACATTTAACATCAGCAGTACCTTAGGAAATATGCTTAAAAATACAAACTTTACTTTGTATGTTTGGAAGAAAACCATTTTATTTGGCTCAAAAGGTATGGAAAGAGATATTTGCAATAAATCTACAACAAAGTATTCCATGTAATTCCACAGGATGGCAAAGAGGGATTTTAAATAAATCCAATCATTTATTAATTTGTTAATATATTAATTCACTTATTCATTCAACCAACAGATATTTACAGAGATGTAGTAATGTGGAGGGTGTCATAAACAAAAGAGTGAAAGATCTCTGACCTCATGAACTCCTATTCTGGTGAGGGGAAGATAGACAATAAAAGAAGCAGACAGGGAAATTATAGAGCATGTTTAAGAGTAAAGAGCACTCTAGAGAAAAATAATGTGAGGAAGAGGAAATATCTAGGGGGTAGGGTGGGGGTGTGGGAATGAGTATGTTGCACTTTTAACAAAGATGTAAAGGAGATGATGGTGCCAGTCATTTATGCAAGAAGCACTTTGTATATTCTATCTCATTTAAACCTCACCCCAAACGTACAAATTGGTTGTTGTTGTTGTGTGTTTTTTTTTTGTAAGATTTTATTTCTTTATGAGAGAGAGAGAGAGAGAGAGAGAGAGAGAGAGAGAGAGAGGCAGAGACACAGGCAGAGGGAGAAGCAGGCTCTATGCAGGGAGCCTGATATAGGACTTGATCCCAGGTCTCCAGGATCAGGCCCTGGGCTGAAGGCGGCGCTAAACCACTGAGCCACCAGGGCTGCCCTTGGTTTTTATTTCATCTCAATTTAGGCGATTGAGGTTCAGAGAGGTTTAGTGACTTGCTCAAGGTCACAAAGCTAAGGTATAGAAGTATCAGAAATCCACATCCAAGTTGTCTATCTGGTAACCTCTTCGTTAACTCAGTACCCATGATTGTGCTTTCAGCAAGATCTTGTTTATTATCAAATGATACGCTCTGTGTGGGGTGTGTGTATATGTGTGTGTCAAAGTGTTTAAGATGGAACTGGAAATTCACTCTAAAAGGAAAAGTACAGTAATTCAATAATATTTTAATAACAAAAAATACGAGAAGCCAAATTTGGCTTTCCTAATTCATACAAGAAATACTATCAAAGGTATCAATTTGCTGTATCTTGCCACTAAGGCATGAAGTAATCCAACAAGAGGCACACACACACTTCTGTTTAGGATCTCAGCATGTGAAAAATGGCCATATTCCGTCCCTTTAAAGCAGGTTCCAGCCGCTATATCTGTGCAAAAGATTCAAGGAACGAAAAGACATCTGTCGGAGATAAGCCCAATGCGGAAATAGTTCAAGAGCCACTATATTATCTTTTGTATTGTGAGGAATGTTCACATAAATTTCCTTGCCAGGTAGTCCTCCAAAAGTTAAGTCCCAATGGGTGCATATCAATTTTGTGTGACTTAGTTCAGGAAGCCCTATCCTTCTATATTCCTTATGCTGAAAAATCACACTCGCATGAAGACTGCATCAGACAAACTGCACTTTGGGATTCTTGGAGCAGCAATATCCATTTGCTATGCCAACCAATCTTTCCTTATCTCTTGAATTTGCCTCTACCACTGTGATCATTTCACATGGAGAGACTCTCAATTAGATTATTAAAGGCATTAATTCATTCCTTAATTCTTTGATTGCTTGACTTTTTTCTTCTTTAAATAAACCCCAGCAAAAGCTGGAGTCTGCATTGCAGATGCAACCTAAGGGTCCTAGAGGAGACTTTGGAGTAAGATATAGATGTGGGAAGCTGGTTTCACTGCACAGTAAGAGATGGGCTTCTGCAAGTGGATGGAGCTTCAGTCCCTGCGTTTAGAGAGCAGCTGTTGTGGGTTCTTTATGGGGATGGCAGTGACCCACCAGCACACACTGAGAGTGCGGCCGGATCTGCTGTCACTCTTCAAGTCACTTCCTACAACATTTGGCAGGCAGTGCCAGGACAGCAGGGAATGATGGAGGTGGAGGGGGACCCAATCAGCCAGGCTGCAACTGATACCTGATTGATGAACACGTGATTGTGGAAACGACCCATTAAAAGTGCAGCTTTGAGAGTGGAAGTGTCGAGCAGCACTTTCATGTGACTATAAAGGCTTGAAAATGATTTTACTTTTTAAAAGGGGAAGAGAACGACTTTCTATCTATTTATCTGTTAAAAAGAAAAATGCAAATACAATATATTTTCATATCAAGACAACCAAGCAAAAGGAAAACAGCTTTAAATTATTCAGAAAGGAAATGAATAGAGAGTCCCCAATTAGGCTGAAATATTTAAAGCATTAGCATTATTGGTCTCGAGTCCATACCCCTGC
The DNA here is from genome assembly GCF_905146905.1 of Nyctereutes procyonoides. Lineage (NCBI taxonomy): Eukaryota > Metazoa > Chordata > Mammalia > Carnivora > Canidae > Nyctereutes > Nyctereutes procyonoides. Next base: position 40,192,159 of record NW_026575049.1, on the reverse strand, counting down.
ATGTACAGTAAAATAAAAATATATAAAAATGGCTATGAGATCAAAGGTGACTTAGAAAGAGAACAACTTCTCGTAGCTGAAAAGTTAAGTAAACTTAGTTATTTTTTACCTGGAAAAATGCTACTTTTTTTAATTACAAATTTTTAAAAAATCATTACATTAATTTTGAGTTGCGGTTATTTTTTGTTCCTCGATTAAATGTAGCAGTGAATATCCCCTTGCCACATAGCCTTACACCCTCACTTATTCCTTTTCTTGGGGGGGAGGTCCCAGATTGAATCAAATATATGAGATCTTTCAAATTTACTTTTCCTGTCGAATGTGCCATATCATCCGTTGCTGGAAAGGAGAATCCATTCTGATATTGATTATGCTGTGTTAGATTTTAGATTTTTCTATGAATGTGTAAAGGCTGTAAACACCAGCAATTCCCCATGGTTTAACAGAATCATTCCTCCTCTGACCACATAATTGCTAAATTGTGCATGTCAAATGGCTTCAGGATATTCTGTCCCCTTTCCAGTAGGTTATCAAGGAAAACTTGCTGGAGAATGGTGTTGTTTGTGTGTCCTTTAAGTCAGGAACTCAAAGGTCAAGAGTTGCCAAAAGCCTTTTCACTGAGTAACTGCTTCTTTGCCCGAGCTCTGTAACGTGTCTCACCAGTGATCCTTACCATTTATTTCTAAATGTGTGTGTCTAGCTTCTCAGCCAAAGTCAAGTTTTACGGCCAAGCTTGCTTACAATTAATCACAATGATTGGCTATATAACGCATGCTTATTATGCGCCTGTATGCCAAGTGAACGCAGCAGTATTGATTGGTTTTCTCATAATTATTTTTGAAGACATTTTAAAAAATGTGTTTTTTCCCCCAATGATTTAAATTCCCGTATAAACAATAATTAAATATTTAGGGCACAATGGTGTTTAGTGTGATCTAAGAGCCTTTCTTTGTAGTGGGGTAGACATTCCTCTTAATGAGAGTGTTTTTGTCTGACTTCAGTGGTAAGTTAGGAGTAAGAAGATCCTATTAATACATTGTGAGTAATGCTAGAATTGAGCTGTTAGATCCATTTAGTGTGTGGTTCAGAATCTCTGCTCTTCCTGAGTGTTTTCTATGAGTCATACTCCTGAGCAGCTGCCATTGGTTGTTCTCCTGGTTTAACTGCTGCTGCAAGATTAATCTTGAGTTTTGACAGTTAAAACAGTTGCAGCAATTAATTACTAGGGAATAATTTCCCATCCCAAAAGCGCAGACTATGAAAACATGTTCATAAATATGCTACAATACTTAACGGTTTCCTCAAAGTATAACCTAAGACATCTTTGCAATGACAAGCCCTTAAAACTTGCAAATTGCCGATTCCTCTAAGTAAAAGGATATGCTTGGGGGGTGGGGGGCAAATTGATTTTTTTTTTTATTCAAGTGAGATGTTCAGCATTTCATGATTCCCCTGCATACATGCACTTCACTCCAATCTTCTGTAAGGTCTTTTTCTTTGCTTAATTGTGGTGACATCATTTCAAGAAATGTAGTTTATGAAAGAACAAAAGCAAACGATGAGGAACATGACAGGACACTTACATTCAAAATACAAAGAATCTAAGCAGCAGATGAAATCTGCTGCATCTGAAACAAATGAAAGGAAAACAGATTGTCATCGAATCTTCATCTTTTTTTTTTCCAAAAGTTTGATACATATTTCTTTGGGGAATAGTTTGCAAATGATATCTAGAATATGTGAAATACAATTGTAAACAGACATGCAATTTACCTAGGTTACAATCTGTTCCATGATCTTTGTTCCTTCTTAAGAAAAAAGACAGGGCACGCCACTTGGAATAGGATCGGCCCAAAATAAATCTGAGATTGAATTATTAGAACTGACATTATTAATATTTTTTGAATATTCCATGGCTCTCTGCTGATTCTTCGCATGCCACATCTTTAGCAAACTCCAGTGCCTTAATCAGTTTAAGATTCGCTGCGTCAATAGCTGTTTGCTGGTATGCAAGCACCATCTCTCCGAATGGCAATAAATATGCATGGTTACAAGGAAAACTGTAGTCAGAAAATCGTCGGGCTAAAGTATTAACTGCTATATTCAGTGTTTCTTACACTCTCGTTCGCTGAACACATGTTGCCCTCGGGTCTGAAACTGAGCTACCCTTGGCCTTTTGTGGCACTTGCGCTTCTTTCTTTCACCGAAGGCGGGCGCGGTGGGGGTGGGGGTGGGGGTGGGGGAGGCGGAGGGGGCGGGGACCCTAAGGGCAGGAGGGGATGGGGGCTGCGGGACAAGGAAGAGGGACGCTGTGCTGTCCGCGGGTCGCTCGCCGTCGCAGCCTGGGCGAGCCTCTCGCCGGCGACCCGGCGCTCGCTCCGCTCCTCCCCGCCTCGCCCACGCTCCGGCCCTGCGCGCCCTCGGGGCCCTGGCCGGGGCCGCGGTCTCCGCGCCTCTTCTTTCACCCTTTGGGGTCGCACATGTGCCAGGGCGCTGACTGACACCGCATTTTGCAGCGGATCGTGAGACATTGTCAGGCACAAGCCATGCAGAAACTGCAGCCGGCTGCGCGCGGGGCAGGACTCCCAGCCGAGAGCGTTTCTTTCTAGGTGGTCAGGGGCCGAGCCCGGGGCCTGACAATTGCTAGTGCGCCTGTGCCTTGCTGCAGAATCGCTGGGGCCGAAATGCAGGATGTGACACTTGCAAAGCCATGAAAAGGCAGGAGAGAGAGTGTGTGTGTGTGTGTATGTATATATATATATATATATATATATATATATATATATATATATACAATTTTCATGTATCTTGGGGCTGGCACGGTCTTTATCGTGGAGGGAGACCCCAGTGTAAGGAAGCAAATTTATCAGCCCTTCTCCCTACCTGTGCTAGAAAAGGCTCCCACAAGTCAGTCTTTACGGAGTTATTAAAAGGTATAGTTTGGCTAAGCCATATGCTGATCTTACTTAAACGGAGAAGAGTTTTCAAGAAAAATAAGATTGCAGCTGGTAGCTACGGTAGTTTTACTATTTTTGAACGGCTCTTTAGTATATGGTATTTTAATTCATCCCACAGATTCAAATTGGACTTTGACTGTGTACACTGGGATATACTGTATGGTGTTCTGAGTAATGCTGGTTTGCTAAAATTGCAATGTAGATTGATGCTAAAGAGGCAGCTTTGCCATTTCTAAAATCTTCTCAGGCATTTCGTACAGAATGAAAATGCTGACGGCTAGCTACCTCTGCAAACATGGGTGCTGTAAATGCATATAGGCTCCATCCTTCTACTTTCTAAGTACAGAATGGGTAATTAGTACTGCTCAGGCTGTGATAGTGAACGATACACAGTAGTCCCATTATACCAAGAATGCTGATTTTCAGGGGTTTATAATCAGGCTGCAAAAAAAAAAAAAAATGCTGCAGATAAAATTGGGACCCGATTTCCAGCGATGGGCAATCTTATTTTTATTTAAGAAAACGTGAAGTAAAGTAATCAAGGCTAGTCCCAGGCTACAAGAATGTGGCAAGTGGACCACGTCCAAACTCTCGGGGCTGCGGGCTGTTGCCCTGCATTCGTTTTCTTTCCCACTTTGCACTCGAAACACAACTTTGTGTGTCCCGCGTGTCTGAATCTCACAACGTCCTCAGGTGGGGGTCTCTGCTGCCGGGAGATGGTGGACCACTTTAGCGGAATGTACTTCTGGGCTCGGCATATCACAGGGGCCCGCGGCGCTGGAGCTTTCCCATTGGCCATTTGCTGCCGTCCCCGGCCAGAGCTCTGCCCCTGCTATTGGTGGTCACGTTGTGTTGGGTTTCCTTATTAATACTCTGCTAAGCCAAGGAAAACCTTACTCAGGCTACTCCACCACTGAAAGCAATTAACCTGTAACATGAGCTCTAACATCGCTGCACACTGCAGAGAACCAACAAAGATTTGTTATTTGGCGCGATGGCAAGTTTTAATCCTCTCCCAGTAGAGCTCTCTGGGGGATTTTTAGCACATGGACATTACTGAACAGACATGTTCCAACTGCCCTGGTATGATGCACTGGATTTGTTCCAAACTTGGAAAGTCTACCCAAAAGCCAGTGCATAATACAGACAATTGACTATAAAACATCCATTAGAAACTGCATTCTGCTCAAAATCTCTGTTAAGTAAAGCCTAAGCCGGTCCTAAGAATAATATAGACAGCCTTTGGATGAAAGCATACCATAACTGGGTTTGCTGAGCTTACAAAAATTGTCAATATTTAGAGCATTATCTGAAAACACTTTCCTTCCTTCCTTCCTTCCTTCCTTCCTTCCTTCCTTCCTTCCTTCCTTCCTTCTTCCCTTGCTTCCTTTCTTTCATCTTTCTTTCTTTTCCTTCCTTCTTTTTCATTTTTAAATTATAGGTTTTCTCCAGAGCCAGGCCATGACCCACGACTGTGTCTCTGCTCATTGGGAAGTACTCCGTGGTTTTTGCGGCATTCATTCATTCATTCATTCAGCCAAGCTACAAATGCGGCTTGTTTAGAGTTTTGTATTGCATTGTATTTTTAAAATATATTTAAATATATTAACATTTTTTTTCTGTGCCCCCACTTTCATTTTGCATGCATTTTGTTTCCTCTACTCCCTATTCAATACAACCAAGCTGATCTTACACCCAAAAGTCATGACTTATTTCTGAGAGCTTCTCTATCTTCCAGTACATACTGTTGGCTTTAAGTACTCCTCTCTTTAAAGTGTGTATATGTTGGTTACCCTCGTCAAATGAATGTAGCAAAACTAACCACAGTAAAATTTAAGTATTTTAAATATCAACTCATTTGCCTCCTCATTACCTAGAAAGAGAAGTATTTTCTCTCTCCCTCTCTCTCTCTTTTTTTTTTTTTTTAGATCTCAGTTTCTCCATCTTACCCTTTTCTCCAAAAAATAGAACAGGACTATTTTGTCAGTGAAGTACCTCCCCTCTACAGCTATATCACTGTGTCTTACAGGAGTTAGGGTTTAATTTGGCTCCTATTTAACTTCCCAGGCAATGAAATATCTGACCAAGTTATTCTGAAGATGGGGTGTTTTCTTTAATGATATATTTTGCTTCTAACTAAATTGCTTTACTTAGCAATTTGTGTTACAAGGGAAACGCTGATTTGATATTTTTCAGCATGAGGATAAGTAGATCATCCAGTGGCTAAAACCTATCTCCCTGCATCACAGAATTTTATCAGGAATGAGCACTTGCTGGTCCTGTATCTTTAGTACAACACTTAGTGTGAACATCATGAAATATTAAAATGAGAAAGAGGCCTAGCAAATCTTGAGCGGGTAACTTTTAAATGAGGCCTTCAGGAACTGATCACGAGCTTCCGATCTCCTGCTACTGGCCAGTAAAAAAGGAATTAGCACTCAAGGCTTCTGGCACAATCACTGATGCTCCTGTCACAGCGTGCAATAAACAAGAGAACAAACAGGCAAAAATCCACGGCCACTATTCTGTGAAGCAACACATCACTTTAAAGAAAACAGGTAGAAAGAAATGAAAAGGAAACACAATAAAAACTTTTTTTTATTTAAATTCAATTAGCCAACCTATAGTACATCATTAGTTTCAGATGTAGTATTCAGGATTTTATCAGTTATACACAATAGGTAAATCTTATTGGCACATGTGAGTGGAAGCTGGAGGAACCATGGATTTAAACTTAGCAGAGCAGGATTTCAGGGAGATGAACTTCATCCCTCACTCCTCTCTTCAACAAATACATAAGAAAAATGTTATTACTCACAAATGCTTCCCAAAGAGGATGTTGTGAGATTGCAAACACATATTTGTACATAGTTAATGTAAGCGACATTCAAACGTGAGGTTGAGGTTTGTGAACTTGACCTTCTTGGATTTCAGTGTGATCATGTAGTTGATTAGCACGTTTTCATTCATTGAAAAATACATACATTTAAGAAATTTGCTTATGGAGTCAAGAAAGTGGGCTGTCAAAGCCCATTTTTAAAAGAAAGCCAAGGGAGAGCAGGGTCTGACTTCCCATGTCCAGGTAGGCGGTGTGTGTAATCTACTCCCCGCCAAGGAGAGCAAGCCGTTTCATTTTCTCTGTGATCACAAGGATATGTCCTGGACTGTAGCTGGCATATTTATCCACTTCTCCAAAAGCAACCAGACAGAAAAGTTTCACATCTCCCGTGCTTCGAGCAACAGTTGCTGAAGCTACTGTGACATGCATGAAATGAGAAGAGCACACTGAGTACTGAAACACCAGTTTCCTGATTCCTCTGGCATATTTTGCCAGGCAAGAGGCAGAATCAGATCTTGTTGTACCAACAGTAGCTTCAGAAGGAGAAATGATTCAACCATTAATACTTTGACAGAAGTATTCTCCACAATAAAATTGATTTTAGGGATCAGAAAAATATTTTACAAATTAAGCTATTATCAAAGTGTACAGAAAGAAAGAGCCTATTGAACTATTGACTCAGGATTAAATATTATTAAAAAAAATAGCCAGATGCAGAATTTTCTGGAGCAAAAATGGGAGGAGTTCACTGATTTTGTAAACAATGGAACGTCTTGAATTGAATTGTTTTACCTGGGTGAATTATTTTGCCCAGAGATCTCAAATCATTTCCTCAGCAGCAGCAGCCTGTAGTCTGAGAGACAGAGCCCTAGTAGAAAATGCTGATTGATTAAAATTACTTCCAGTTCTCTTCTTCCATGAACTCACATAAACGGTGTGCATGCAACGTCATGGAGCAGGCTGATGCCCGCACCTCTTCCTGTTTAGCTGTTGGTGGAACTAACTGCTACATCTATCACTTGCAACAACCAAACATGCCTTCTCTCTGCATGCATATGTGTGATGGAATATTTTTATCCCCACTCTGAGATGATGTGATATATGTATATCAAAATATATATATACATACATATATGTATATATATATAAAATCACTAGAGGTGTCAAGCCTATTAAAATCACTGAAAATACCACCCTTAAATAAAAGTGTACTGGCTTTTATTTCCATGAGGTTCTAGAAGACAAGTTAAGAAAGTAACCTTGTAGGTCCAGGGATGTCTGAGTTACAAATTCAGCCTTCCTGTTGTTCAGTGTTTGACCTGAAGATGTGTTTTTCTCACCTTTAAAAATAGTAATAATTCCACTCTGTATGTTAGAGCCAAGTGGCATTTTCTTTATCAGGTATTGTTGGAAGTGACACTTCTAACGAACCACTGTCATTGGATACCTCGAGTTTTGAGGTGAAAATTAAGTTCATCGTTTCTAACTTGCTTTCACAAATAAAGGCTCTTGTCTAACGAACCTAGTCCTTCATGTCTTTTTAAAAGCCAATGCCTAATGCTTTAGTGATCTGAAGAGTCAGTGGGGATTTCCTTTTCTCATTGCGGGTCGAAAAGAAGGAGAGTACATCAAAATGTCTTATGACTTTCCAACTTACTTTATATAGTGAATGTTTGTGTTGGTTGGTGTTTTGGTTTTTCTTAATCTTAGGTTATTGATTCAACATCAATAGGAGGAAGTACTAACAAAGAACACTGTTTAGTCTTAAAATATCTTTAACATCCTCTTGTTGGCACCCCATGCAGATTGCCACTTTCACGAAAACCTGAAGCAGTGACAAGCCAATTACTGACCAATTTCTGGAGGTGGGATTTAAAACGTGCTTTAATTGCTCCTTTTTTCACGTAGGCTAGAAAACTGGATAAACCTACACAAATTTAATTCCAACTTTCTACAATATAAAATAAAATTATCTCTCTTTTATGTTTGCTTATACATTTTGCCTATGTATATTTAAATTTTAACTCTGTAATCTCTTTGAATTATGAGTAACACATATCCTGCAATGTATTTGTAAATAAGATTTCTATTCATTTGGGAAGGCAGCATATCTTCTTGTAGTATGAGAAGGAATGTAAATTGTCTGCAGATGATTTCTGTTATAGGTTATAAGCAAAAATACCATAGAGCAACATTTACTTTAAAGAGCAAAAGACAACCAACTTTTACTCATTTCAATACAATAAACAGTTACATTTCTCAGTTTAAATATTTGGAAAGGAGAGCTATAACATATGTGTTCTTTGTTCAAAATTCCAAAAAATGGTAGTTTTGTTTAAATTTTTGTTTGCCACTTTTCTACGAAATTTGTGTTCCAGGAAGCAGCAGATGTATAACATGCTCTATTAAAATACAATAAGATAGCACCCAGGGCACTTTATTAAAAGTAGCATTGAAATAATATTTTTGATGCCAAAGAATTGTATTCTTGGAAGTTAGTTTAGTAAAAGTAATTGGACGCAATGGGTTAATTGTTTCTAGAGCACTTATAAGTAAATATTATTAGCAAAGTATTTTAATTACTGTACTTTATGTGGCCTAAATGTAAGCATTTATTAATACAAACCAAGCACTCATTACAAATTTGCACAGAAAATGATAAAATATTATGTATGAAATGAAGCATTAGCATGGACCATTAAGTCCTCTATTTTCATTTAATTGAATTTGTCAGTAGTACCCTCTTTAACTGAAAACCAGTCATAACCACAAAATTAAATAATAATTAAAGAAACAACTATTGAAAGAGTGTTGCTTGGAAGCTAAGGTGCCATTTAACCAAAACATAGCAATTTCATGTAAATTGCAGACCATGTAGACGCAGTTCTGAAAATTATGCATCCTGTGGTTCCGTGTATGTGTGATTTAGCAAGCAATTTCAGCACTGCAGATTAGCTACCCTAGTTGAAGGCCCCATCTATAATTCAGAAAGGTGGGACATGGTTGAAAGTTCCTATAAACTTACCAATGCTGTTATAAGGGGATAAAAGTTCGATGTAACGATTCAATTTATTGCTACCTAATCAATGGCTTTGGCCTACTAATCCTTGAGTGGACACATAGGACCATGAGTGTCTGTGTTCTCAGCATTCTTGTTAAGTCACTGTGTGTATGGGGTAGGCGATAACCTAACTAGAATTGGGACCGGATTAAGGTACACATACTTTGCTATTGGAGTATCTAGCATCGCTGACTGTGCTATGTATCTTGACTGTCTTTCCTGTTAAAACTGTAATATTACCCTTTCAGATACAATTGTTCCTATTGATTATCAACTAAAAACTTCTGATCTAAGATTCAGGTTAATTTACCAAAAAGTCCAGTTTCCTTGCGGTCACGTGTGTGCACATATTTCTATACACATGTATGCAAGTATTTATTTTTACTAGTAGCCCATCTAAAAGACCTCTCCAACCTTTGTCAACTATATTTTACTCTACCTAGACAAGTTCCATGTTGCACAGCCAGCAGGGGGAGGTAAGATTTAAGGAAATAGCAAAATGAACTTGATGGAAGCAACTACTTTAGGAGGCAAATAAACAAACAAACAACAACAACCAAAAATGTAATGAGCAGCATGAAGGGGTCTCTAATGTATTTGAGATAGATTTAGCAGCTTAGATAAAATGCTGGCTGTCGATCAGAATTTTGATAAGCATTCTCCAATGTACTTTAAGGACTTAGATCTTGCATATTGTAAGCAGTTGAATTCATTATTGGAGACCCTTTGTGATATTTTCCAACATGCAAACTATAGCTGAATTTGTGTATGTGGATCTTGGATCTGTAAGACAACTTAAATAATACAAGTGTAGCAATCACAAATATTCTCATGAGCTTGCAGACAGTGTTGATTGTGTTTAAAAGTCTTACAGGATTGTGCCTGCTCACCTAATTGACTACTTGTATGGCAGCAATTAATAAAAACCACAGAGTAACTGAAGGATTCTGGTTTTTAAAAACATATAACCTAAACCGTATTTCCATATTTGTACACAAGCAGTCAGTTAACTGTGTGGATAAACTGGATATGATGTGTGTTCTTTTTGAAAGAGACTTACATTTCCTTGAAAATAACCAAGATTAGGATTTGGAATAAAGCAGTACAATTTGCATATTTACAAACCTCATTTTGATAAACTCAGTTTAGCCCAGATGAGGGTTAACTCAGCTTGCCTACTACAAGTCTGACAAGTATAAACAGTGGATGTTTCTGTAGTTAGCATGAAGTATATAAAAATGCAGATCGATGTAGAAAACCCATTAAATTACATTAAACTTGTCACCAAGGAAAGTAGAAAGTTAAAAACTGTATTTTACAGTTGTAAATAGATTTTTCATTACAAAATATTTCACAGGTTTTATTTCAGCTGATCCTCAACCAGCTGTAAGGCAAACTTGTACCCATTTTACAGATTGAAAAATATAGCATGTTTTTAGTACTTTAAAATAAACCTTGGTTTCACATATTTTATGGATTTTGTTTATTTTAAAAAGATGATTTTTAAACTTAATTTTAAATGTTTAAACTCCAGTTGTAAGACTAAAAAATTTGGCATTTTCTATTAATTCAACTTCTTTACTATGAGAACTCAAAGCGGTCAGCATATATAAACACATCCTTTTACATTTTAGTTTCCTTGTAGCGTGTACTAATATTGAGACTTAGAAAGCCATTTTTGAAAGAATTTCATTTCAGATGACCATCTGAGGCAAGAATCAAATTTCGACACATCTGAATTCTAGTTAAAGTAATTTAAGAGTCTATGCTAACCCCTTCTTTCACACACACACATACGCACACACACACATGCACACACCATAGCCACACACATACCACTGAAGCTCTAAGGCAAATTTACTGCATTTTCCAATATTCCAATTCTATTCTCTCTCATTCCAATACATAACCACTGACTCTGATTTCAAAAGATTTAAAAAAAAAACAATAACTAGAAAGCATAAAATTGAAGGATGAGGAGTATTGTAGACATTAGATCTCTAGTGCTCACACATGCTGTGAAGACACCAAGCCACTCTGAGTGCTTCACTTGGGGAATTCATATAGAAAAGAGAGACTGCAAAGGACTTTTGCTAAAATATCTAGTTCTTACTAAAATATTCATTCCTCTAAGCTCCTGAATACTTTATAATACCTAGATTAAACTGAGATTCATAGAATTTAATGTGGGGATTTGGGCTATTTTGGGATTTTAGATATGCTGATTTTATTCTATAATATCAATATACTTTCTTTCAAATTCATGTACAACAGTTGGCTTTTCTCATATAATACTTTGCCTCCTAAGCTTTTCCAGAATCTTTCTTTATTTTGAGCAGATCACTACAACTCTTGATTAACTGCTACAACCAATTTTAAAAACTCAAGTGAAAAGAATATGCCATTAAACCCTCAATATTTGTGGAGCTATGATACCACATTGTTATGTAAATGTGGTCATATCCCCTCAGCCTTGAAAGAATGGGACATACGCTGTGGAACTGTAGTTTCCAGAGCATGTGAGGGGGTCGGATCGATATTTTATGTATTCATCTCAATAAGCCAGGCACTCTCTTTGGCTTTGGCATTTAGAATACGGATTAAAAAGATTTTGAAACTTTGCAGAGAAAGTCCAAAGTCAGAATGATGGATGGCTAAACAGTCATTCAGTGGAGAAATTATTTTTCCCGTCAAATAGTCTGGATTATGCTGAAATTACCCCACAGCCTGAAAAATCTCAGTAGCTTAAAGCAACAATCTAATTTGCAGTTCTGTTGAAGGTTCAGCACAGGCTGGAATTAGAGAAGGAGAAGACTAGTGTTTGCCCATCAAGACACTCGGAACCTGGACTGATAGGGGCTCTACTGTGTGATCTCCTTGACATGTAGACACAAGAATGTGCTAAAACAGTGGAGGTGAGAACAAGAGATTATGCTTTGCCTTTCAGATGATTCTTTTGGAAGTGACACATGCCATTCGTCCCATCTATCCTTGACCCATAGCTAGTTATATAACCATTCCTTTTTAAGAAGTAGAAAAGCCTAACTTCCAGGGGCCTGGAAAGAGGAGAAAACCTGTAATGTCTCCAACAGTCAAATGAATATTAAAGGTATTAAGGGGTTTTAGAAAAAGTATAAAAAGAATATAAAAAAGTTATAGGCTCTTTTCTAAAATCAATTTTTAAATTGGAATTGTATATGACTCTCAAAAAATTCAGTAATTACTCAGAACTTTATAAATATGTGGTTAAGAAATGGTGTTCTTCCTCTTTGTAGGCACTCAGTTCAAGTCTGGTGTCACCCAGAATGTCCATACTTGCACCATATTGTCACACATTGCTATGGCTGGCCCTCAGTGTGCCTGTTTTGTTTTGTTTTGTTTTGTTTTGTTTGTTTTAAGAAATTAAACTTCCGTTGCATGTGACAGATTCAGTCCTCCTACACTGAGTGATCCCTGAATCTCATAAAATCGTTGCATGATTTAATCCCTGAGTGCTTTTGTCAGGTTCTGATACTGTTGTTAATCCTTCTAAACTGCCTCCCACATCTAAAGACCAAAGCCTTGTTAGTGTCAGAGGTTACCTTTGGATAATATGCCTTTATCCAAAGGACTCTATATTGGTTACCTCAGTATAGACTCTTCACTTTGTGTCTAAAGATCAATATCTAAGGTGTCTCCAAAGAATGACTCATCTATCTCTCAGTTAGAACCATCTGCACACATTAAATGGAACAGAAAACACTGAAACCACCATTTGTAGCCATTGGCATAGATCATGAGCAGTTAAAGAGATCCCAGAAAAGAAGGCGCGCCTGGGTGGCTCAGCCAGTTAAGCATCTGCCTTCGGCTCAGGTCATGATCCCAGGGTCCTGGGACACTCGAGGGTCTCCCTGTTTAGTGGGAGTCAGCTAGTCCCCCTTCCTCTGCCCCTTCCGTATGTCCCTCCTCCTTTGCTCTTTCCCCTGTACACCTCCCCTCATGCTCTCTCCCTCTCATAAATAAAAAATAAATAAAATCTTAAAAAAAAAACAAAGCAAAGCAAAACCCATTGCCAAGGATCAAAATAAATTATTTTAAAGATTTATTTTTAAGTAATCTCTACATTCAACCGGGGGCCTAAACTCACAACCCAGAGATCAAGTCACAAGCTCTACCAACTGAGCCTGCCAGGCATCCCCAAAAGGAAAATCTACATAAAAAATATATGAGGTCCCATATCCCTTGTTTGGAGCTCCAAAATCCAAAATCCAAAGAAAAGCCTCTTGTTGTTGTTTTTTTTTTTTTTCCTCTTTGTAAGTCTGGCAACAAACTCATTAAGCAATGGAACCCAACCTGAACTGAGAGGAGCTTTTAAATTTTGTGTTTGTCCCATTTAGTGTGAATAGCTACACTTTTCGTTGCAGAACTGTTAACATATTCATGTATGGGATATTATCTCAGATCCTACTGGGGATGCTATGAAGTATAGAACATGCGTAGGTAATACTCTGAAACATTCAGAACCCCAAGTATCCAGCTCCGCGGATTTCCAAAAAGGAACTGTGTGCCTCTAAACAAAAGCTCATTTTGGTGAAAAGGAAGAGATCTGGATTTGAATCCTGAGTGCCCTGACCGTTATGTGCTGTTTAATTAATTCTGCTCTCTGTGCCCTATTTCCTTCATTTGCATGTCAAAATACAGACTTCCAAAGTCTCTCCGGATCTAGTGCTCCCTGACTCTATTATAATTTCACAATATATATTCTCTAAATGTGGCACATTTGTTAACTTCTGATATCACATCCTGTCTTCTTTGAAGCAAAATAGTCTTCTAGGGGACAGGCATAGTTCTGAACTGCCCTCTGCCACACAGCTTCATGCATGTCAAGTGCAGTGTGATGAATTTACTTAGGGGATTTATTTTCTTAATCCCAGAGTGTCCACAAAAAAATATTGAAATTTAAAGCAATTGAAAATTGATTTAGACATAAAGTAGAGAAAAGAACTTTAACTTTATATTTGCAAATTAGCTCATAGTTCTCCCAAATCATTTGGTTTTTATTTTGGCTTTTTAATATACTACATAAAACCTTTTAGACCTCTACAAGAATTGTGGTTTAGACTAAAAGAAATACTTTATGATGTTGTCTATGTAAGAGGGAAAATAATACTTTATTACAGATGTTGTGGTTGTATCCCAAATTCCCAAATCAATGTCATTTTTGTTAGAAGTGGTCAATATTATTTACACAATAAAATAACTCATTTGATTATTCCCTGTAATATTCTTGTGTACATATTATGAACCAGATTCTGCTCTTTAATACGCATAAAAATTTGACCTGACTTTAATACTTCAAATTGAATCTAATTGATTTCTAATTGACTTAATAGAATGGGTTTGTGTGATTCTGTGTGTGTGTGTGTGGTGTGATGTGTTTCCACATGTTCAAAACCTAGCTTTAGATATTTATATTTACTTATATTAGTATTTTTAAAGGCTCTGTTTACATAGATTTTCATTGCTAAGACATAGTTCTTTTTAATCACAAATCCGGAACATCTTGCATTTCATTTGTGAAAATAAAACCACTTCATTTTATGGGAGGGGTTATCAATATAAAAATATACCTAAATTTTAGAAAATGCTTTTTAAGTTCCCAGGTACTTAGTTATTTATTGCTACATAGCAAGTTATCCCAAATCTTGGTGATTTAAAACAACAGTGAATTACATCTTCATGATTCTGTGGGTGGATAATCTGGACATGTCCACTACTGGTTTTTCCTGCATTCGGGTGGAGGCTCAGCTTGGCTTACAGTCTAGGATGGCCTCAACTCCCATGTCTGACAGTTGATGCAGGTTGTTTGCTATGGTGTTTTTGTTTCTTCTCCATGAGATGACTCATCATCCAGTAGGCTACACTGAATGATGTGTATTGCATTGAGGTTCCCAAACTTGTCTAAGTAGAAGCTGCAGGATTTTTTTTTTTTTTACGATTTATTTATTTACTAGAGAGAGAGAGAAAGAGAGAGCGAGAGCGCGCGAGAGAGTGCATGCGCAGGTGTGTGAGCAGTGGGGAGAGGCAGAGGGTGAGAGGAAGAAGCAGATTGCTTGCTAAGCATGGAGCTGGAGGAGGGGCCCCATCTCAGGACCCAGAGATTATGACCTGAGCCAAAATCAAGCCTTGGTGGCTGATAGAACTGAACCACCCAGGCACTTGGAGATGCTGCAGGGCTCTTAAAACCTCTACACCAGAATTCACACTAATGTTAGTTTCATGACTTTCTAGTGTTTAAATGGATGCAGAGGACAAACTGTTTAGTGGGGAGAGCAGAGCAGCAGCATTCTATCACTAAGAGGGTGTGAACGCAGGCAGGTGTAACTCAATGGAATCCTTATCTTATTGCTTATCTTATTGACATATCACCAGAAGTCTTAAAACTAGTAGGAGGCTCTAAAGGCTTTCTTTGAGCAACATTATTTTCTAATTCCCTCCATTCTTTTCTTTAAGAGTGCTGTGTTCTCACCACAACCCACTTTCCCTCACTTGACAAAATATCAAGCATTCTTCTTGCTCATCCAATATTGTAGTGGGGTGCCCTACTCCAGATGGCTAATCAAAGAGAATATCCAAAACACGGTTGTGAAAGAAGACTTGCTCCTTGATTTCTTGAATTCAGACATAATATAGAGTGGGAAAAGTGATAGTAATTTTTGTAAGGATTTTGCATTTTTCTTATCTCCAGTATTGTCAAAGAGTGCATTGCTTCAAGGGGAGAGTCCTACAAGAGCAACACGAACAGAGCATTGGAGGAAATATATCCTACTTCAATCCATGGTAGAGCTTGATGCTTTTGCTATCAATCTCATGCTATGTTTATATTGTTTTCAGCAATGGTGTACTCAATAGAGCTATAATGATAATTCCCTCCAGAGAAACATTATAAAACACAAATTGTTATGGACACAGAATATTATCTTTAGAAGTTTAATTACATACATTTTTGGTTGTAAAATTTTAGGAGTGATAAAAGATTTCTAAGTATAAAAATATACATTAGGACAAATTAGGATATTTAGGGAGAATGGAATGGAACTTGGGTTCAAGAAGAGAATGGAAAGAGAAAAAAAAAAGAGAAGAGAATGGAACAATATAAAATTTCTGACTGTTAAAGAACATCCCATGCATGTATTTTTAATTTTTTTGCATGTGTGCATATATTTTTTTAAATGCATGATGGTCCAAACCAAGGCCCTATGGTATTTATACTTCATTGGATACATTTTTAAAAAGTGGGGCAGCAGTTTTACTTTCAAATGTCAATATTTACAACATACCAGAAATTACATTCTTTGAAAATATTTAAACTTATGAAAAAAAGATTTTTCCTGTCTTATTATATGCTAGAGAGCACAGAGATTGTCCAAAATTTTTAGGTGTTATGTGAATACGAGAGAGAGAGAGAAAGGAGGAGAGAGAGAGAGAGAGAGAGAGAGAGAGAGAGAGAGAGAGAGAGAAAGAAACCCACTGATCTAGTTCTATGTAATCCATTTTGCCCTAGATTTCAGGGCAAAATTAGTATCCTCTCTGTTGTCTAAAAGAGGCTGAACAGGCAGTGGGATATAGCTCAGGTTATCATTAATTTCACAGGGGTTAAATCAGGCTTAATACTATAATCACTGATGATGCTGGACCACATATGAGCCTCCAACTCTTGGACTTTTCAGGATACCAATAATCACAATGAAAAGCAAGTTTGTATTTGAGCTTTTCTCAGGTACCATTTAGATGTGCCCCAAGAAGATTAATGGTTGACATTTTTGCAGTCATGGAATACTTTAAGGATCTAACAACAACAACAACAACAACAACAAGGTTGATACTATCATAATTTACATCCTTCGCTCCATACCCACATAAAAGTGCATACGCGCTCACACACAAAAGTTTGCATAGTAATTTCAGGGTTTCTTGGATGTGATGCCCAGGCTTTCATTTATCAAATTTAAGAACACCAGCTTCAAGGGAAAAGAATCACATCCTCCATCTGCTTTTATAACCTCCTACACTCTACATTATAGATATTCAGCACTCAGCAAATATTTGTTGATGATGATATCTGATATTTGTCTTCCTTGACATTGCTTTTGATAGTCATTTTCAAACAACCTAAATTCAGCATGAAAAACATTTTGGAAGGGGATGAATTCCCACTTTCAACATACTTCTGGAAGCATTTTGTAATTGACCAGGCTGACAAAACACCTAGCAGGCTGAGCCCATTCTGCTTTGTGCAAACGGTGGAGATTCTTGCTCTCCTACTTCAAAATAGTCTTGCCTCACTCAACTCAGAATCAAACTTACCATGAGGCATTAATTTTATGCAATTTATTAGATTACATATTCTGCTTTGAAATAATGTAACATCATAACAATAAGAAAAGACAATAGTAGGGAAAAAACGACTTGTGTTGTTCTATTAACATTCTTTCTCCCTCCAGGCTTGCTTAGTTTTAGAGGTTTACTTCTGTCTAGCTTTACCCATTTAAATTCAAATCTCGGGATACCTGGCTGGCTCAGTCTGAAGAACACTGGACTCTTGATTTTGGGGTTTGGAGTTCGAGCCCCACATTACTTAAACAAATAAAATCTTAAAAATAAAAAACCCAGGTCTTAATTTTGACTATCAGAGATGCTAGTTAGATAAGCTACCTTTATTCATTGGGGGGAAAAAAAAGTCCCACGTGAATTATAAATGTGTTGATATTAGTGTTCGTGTCCAATAGTATAAAACTGTAAATTACTTTAAACACTAAAGTTTTCTTAATTTTAATTTCCTAAAGACCATCAGGTACACATTTAATATAAAAGCAGTGTGTTTCCTGCCATAAATACAAAGTGATATTTAAAGATATTTTATGGTTCTGTTTTTATATACAGAAATCCAGAATTAGTCAAATTCACACAAAATAGTCTTTTGAAAGGAGACTACACAAATCTCTTAAAGTCAACAGTCATTGCTGTTGCCACCCAAGGAAAGGCCGGTGGTCTGTCCACGTAGATCCCTTTGTCAGAGAAAGTTCCAGAATTCCACACTTATGCTATAAGCAAGGCTGAATCCAAACCGATCTGTTGGTTTAGTCATAATTATATTCATTTATTTTAGATGCCAAGAAAATCAGAGCTAAATAAACTTTGTTGACCAATGTGAGGAGCAAATACAAACCTGTGTGGTAGCTATTAAGACCTAACATCTATTGAGTGCCTAGCCTGTGAGAGGTAGTGTTTGAAGAAGTGGTATCTTCCTTAATCCTCATGACAACTGTACGGGGCAGGTTTTATTATCCCATTTCACAGATATAAGCACGGGGCTCAGCAGTGTAATTTCTCCCAATCACATACCCACAAGACAGAATCAGGTATTTTTTCAAGTGCACGTGGTCTGGTTGGTATTTAAATATAAACAGAGAGTATTTTAAATTAAGGAAAATTAAAAATTTGGTTTCTCAGTTTCACAGACCCAATCTGCTTTACATTACTCTGCTTTACCAACCACTAGGAAAAAATAAATTGCAGGGGTTTGTAATCACAAATGACTTTAATCTATAAATGATACCCTACATTATTAAACTCGCTGATTTTTTTCTTCCTTGTTGACTACAATTAATGTTTTGTCATAACGTAGCTATTACACAGGCAAAAAGTTTTCATTGACAAAACCGAAGTGACAACTATTACAATCTATACCTAGACACGGACTGGTGCCTCACGGGTCTGGAAAATGTGCCAAAACATTTACCAAATTAAAAGTATTGCCAAACCCTGTTTCTCCAAGGAAGGATGGATCATAAGAAAGGGTGAAGGGATTACCAAAGTACAATTAAGAAATCAAAAATTAAAATTTCTGCTTCACATTTTAATGCTTAAATAGCAATTGGATCATGGGTGACAATGGCTCATAAATTAAAAGAAAAAGAAAAACATACCTGACATTATGTATCCAACTTGAAAATTAGGGAATGCATTTGGAAGCTTGGTAGATGGAAATAAAAATTTCATAGCAAAATAGGAATTAACAATCACCTCAAATAGTTCTTTATTTTATAAAAGATTGCAGGGTGGAATTTATGTAAATTGCAAAGCCTCCAGAGGAGCTAAAAGGTTATTTAGCTGAAATGCAACACTGAGGCAAAAAAAAAAATCAAAATGGCAACTTTACTTACCCTTAATGGTACTAAAATACATTTCAAAATAAAGTGAGTGAGTTAAAATTTTAAACAGCAATATGATTTCCATGCGAAGTTGTCAAG
The DNA here is from genome assembly GCF_905146905.1 of Nyctereutes procyonoides. NCBI lineage: Eukaryota > Metazoa > Chordata > Mammalia > Carnivora > Canidae > Nyctereutes > Nyctereutes procyonoides. Next base: position 40,173,010 of record NW_026575049.1, on the reverse strand, counting down.
CAGTAATGTATGCTGTTAGGGAAACTCTCTGTGCAACCTGATTAATCTTCAGAATTCTGGTTTTAAATCTAAATTAACTGCTTCACAGGTTGCATTGGAGCCTCTGTTATGACATGCAATGTATAAAATCTTTCCAAATAATGCTGGCCCACTGTACGTGGTAAATCTACTTATATTTGGGTTTGAGGATTTTTGAATGGGCATTAATGTTAGAGCTTTCATGAGAGCATATCCCTGCCTCTTTCATTACCAGTAATGAAAATTCTACAGGCTTCTTGCTATTTGGAGTGTTTAGGAAAGAGAAATGTGTCCTATTGTCTACGAGGCATTTAATAAAGTTTATTTAATAATACAGAAGAAAAGATTAAACAGAGGGTATAGGATGCCAAGTGTGAAGATCATCTCTCTATAATCCTATCTAGTCTCCTATTTCCTCCCTCTGGCCTCCCCCAGAGTCCACTGCAGCTGCAGCCTCAGCTCCTCTAGAGCCCCTGGCCAGCGTCTGGGGAGCTTTTTCCAGCCATCTCTGCTCAGTCTAGGTGAGACAGGGAGTTCTGAAGACCTACAGAAGCAGAGAGGTCCGGCCGCTTCATAAACAAGTGGCCCTTTGTTGTTGCTGTTATATTCTAAATGTCAGGAGAGCAAATTTTAATATGTTGACTTTTATTACGACTTGATATACTTACATCATTAAGAGTGAAAAAATCCAGGCTGATCCTTATGTCTCTCTGCTGACTGCCAAAGGTGAACGTTGAAGTGAAAAAAAAAAAAAAAAAAAAAACAATACGAGAATTATTGCATTGTGAAATTAAAACCGTGAAGGCAGGTGAGTGCAGACATGGACTAAGTGATTTCTTTAAATATCTGCAAGCTTATACTCTAAGTCATTTTTAGAGAAGATGAGAGAAGAATCCATTCCTTAAAACCTCAGCCTAAATCTTTTCTGTTTATTCAGAATTGTTGCCAAGTTTCTTCACAAAGTATAAATACGTGAACACAGGGTCTAAAGGACTGATGGTATCCAGGTCTCCAATTAAAACTCCAGCTACCAGCAACTCTGAATCTGTTCAGAGAAAATTAATGATTAATTAGCAAATTTTGACTTTTGCATTTTTATATATTTATATGCCAAACATAAAAGGAACAATAATAGAGAGTTATTTAATTTGTTCCTCTGAATATCATGTCCAAATATTAAAGATTTTTAAAAATCATGTACTTGTATGCACTGAAATGGTACAGTAGCAGAAAAAAATCTAAAATTATTTAATAGTTTATGATGTCTATTTTAGCTTCAATATTCTTGGTGTAGCAAAATTAAAATGACTACTTAAACTGATCATTTTGTCTGACTTATATCAAAGACTTAATTCATTTATAATTTTAAATTGTGTTTGAGGGAAATTAGGAAATATTTTTAAATTCATATTGACTCCAAAATTTTCAAGCTTATAAATTCAGACAGTCTCACTTGAATCCCCAAATATCTTAATTTGCTTTGAAGAGAAAGTATTTTTTCTTTCATTCATATAATTCAAAATAGCTAAACAGATTCTACTTCAACAATTTAAATGATTCACATGTGAGAACAAATATGGAAAATCTAAGCCCCAAACAAAATTGCAGACTTAAATTATAATGATAATTTAAAATGTGTGTAATATAATTATAGTATAGGGTCTGCTATAATGAGCTCGGCGATACTATATCTATATCAAATGTGTTAGGACGGTGATATTAGATATGCCTTTCTCTCAGCATTTTTTTACACATTTCTGAATTATGATACCTGTGCCAGAATCAGTCTACTGTATCAAGGATTTTTTGGATGGAGAAATGAATTTTTTAAATTGTCAAAACATGATAGAGCAAACTTCCATTTTCCACATAGAATCTACTAAAATATGAATATCAACTATATATGAATTTTAAATATATAAAGATAGTCACATATTCATTTTGAAATATCTGTAAAAGAAAGTTAAAGATATATAAATTGATAATTCAGATTCAATAATTTTGTATAATCAAAGCAAACTGGAGACATATTTAATTATAAATATTAATCATTATTACATCTTTCCACATAAATGCTTAACAGGCCTTTTAAAACCAATGTATTTTTCTCAAACTTATAAAAATACATCAAGCCACAATCCAGGCCCTCCTTTGACAGTTGCACCGTTGTTAATTATTAAATTAATACCATATTGTTGGATTAACAAATATACGCCACTGCTCCCTTTAAAAGTTTAGTGCACAAGCAGAAAACTATTACGTGGCCTGTAGTGTCTAAAAAAAGCGAGTAGTTCTATGACAAAATACTTGAGGAATGACCCTATTTGTTGTTTGATAGGGAAGTACTGCTAAAATTAAAAAATCATTAATTCCAGGTGGAGGCAGGAAGGCAACGGAGAGCAGGGAGGGCAATCAATGCACGGGGAATTCAAGGAACAACAACAACAAAAGCCACACTATCCAACTGTCGGTGTCCAAAGAGTCATCCGTCACCCACCGGACTGTCCACCCGCCCCATCTACCCCGCCAGTGAATAACCAGGTGCACAAAACCCTGGTGCCAGTATGGGGCTCGGCTAGACCGCATGGGTGCAGCTTCTCCCCTAGCGGTCAGATGTGCGGACAACTGATCAAAAGACAGACTCTGGTGAAATAGTGTTAAATATAAGTAGATATGTCCCCCACTCCCCCATCCTCCCCGTGGCGACCCTTGGAAAGGGTGGTGATCTCAACACCAGGAAGCAGAGCAGGCTTCCCGAAGCAAGGTGCCAAGGGGTTTTGGGGCGCCCGGGTCAGTCGGAGCCATCAGGGACGGGCGAGCTCCCGAGGTCACCCTGTTGGCCTACCAGGCCCTAGTGCAGATCAAGCCCGCGCTTGGGTCTCCCTAAAAGTGCCCCGCGGGGGCAGGGAGCGGGGAGCCCTGCGGGGCGGGGGGTGGGGGTGGGGACGGGGCCACAGGTGCGGCCGGGGCGCGCAAGTGGCAAGTGGGGCGGTGCGCGGGGAGGTTCGCCGCGGAGACCGGGAACAGCCAGATGGCGAATCATATGGAAATTATGAAAACTGATGAGATAACATCTCCTCCGCTTTGAACTCTGCTGCAAAAAACAAGATTATGTTTGGACACCGAGACATGAATCAATAAAAAGAGCAGAAAGATCAGTACAAAGACAGGAGAACGAGGTCTTGAAATAATGCGCCTGTTGCACTGTCTTTCCTGCCCGGTTCCTGCAAGTCTTCCTGTCCTTTTCAGAAGTAAGTGTGCAAAAAGAAACGCCCCCCCCTGCCCCCCCCCCCAGGAGCCAGCCGCATTTTCCTTGCAGCTAGTAGCCTCTTACTAATGACTCGCTTCTGAATAAACAAATAGCTGCGTCCAGAGCTCTCTCTCTCCAGCTCTGTGTTCTTTGCCACCCCAGCTCCAGGTCGAAGGCTTTCCCCCTGAGCAGAAGCCTGCCGGGGTCCGGGGCCTGGCTGCCAGGTGTGGACCTTGACTGATGAGGGCACAGTAACCTGCTGACCCCACCCCCAGCCCTGGTTTCCGGGCTGCCTTTTATCTGCAGCCTCGCCTTCTTTTTTCCCTCTCTCCCCGCACAAAGCCTGAGGAGCCCAGGGCTGATCACTGGCCGCGGCTGTGCCCGCGGCCTGACCTGTGTGGACTCCCAGGCTTACCCCTTCATGTGCCTGTTGACCCCGACTTTGGATTCTGATTCAAGTTTAGGTAACGCCTCCTCTCTAGTTTCTGATTGTGGCTGGATTTGGGAACGGCATGTCATCCTTCATTTACCCTTATCAGAGATTCTGATTTTGGCTTTCTGACATTGCCTCCCCACCTGGGATTCTGACACTAATTTCCAGACTTGAAAAGCTTCCAGGTTTTATGTATATACGGATGCATGCATGTAAACGTGTATGCATGTGTGTGCATATGCATGTATTTCAGCGTGGTACCCCTTTTCCTTCCTAATGAAGGTAATTCTTGATTTCTAACAATTCACAGTGTGGGCCAGGACGTTCATGCTACAGTGCTCTGTGACCCGTAACTTCGCTCTACAGGCTGTGCTAGGTGGAAACTGGCACATTCGGTTCCTGAGGATGGGCCCCCTCTACCAGTGGGCAAGCAGGTTTCCAAAGAAGCTTGACATAGGTCTCTAAAAAACGCGCTTTAAATCAAAGCGAGTGTGCTTAAGATTCAGTGTTGTTGTTTTTTTTTTTTTTAATAAATGATATTTTAAAGCATCCTTATAAAGACACTTGAGCGAATATAGTTATATTTCTAGCCTGTTTCCCTGGAATTTTGGATTATACAGGTTGGAGTGAAGTTATGTATAAACACAAGCTAGACTATTCCTTCCCAGCAGAAAATTCTTTCTCAGAGCCTAGTGCTGCTTGTGGTGAGAAATATGTGAAATAACTCTTTTACAAAGTAATAGAAGTTTAAGTCAAATTATGCTAATTTTTATATAAATAGACACAAATTCAGGGGGGTAATAAGATGCAATATGAATCATGCCCAATCTTCTAGACTGCCCTTATGGAAGAAAAAAAACTTTTTTTCTTCTAGTTAAAAGACAGAAAGAAAGATATGTTAAGCTATTTCTCAATTGCCAATTGACTCATTAATACATATTTAAGAAATTCATCCACCAACAAAATCACCTCCTTTTCACTTTTCCAAGAGTTTCAAACAGAAATTAATTTACTGTTCTATCAATAGTATAAGATCTTTTGTTCCAGTCACTGTATTCTGTGGACACAAAGGTCTCATGTAAAATAGACCATAGAGAGTACAGTTAATTTTATAAATACATTCAGAGTTTTGCAGGGATTTTGTGATGTTTCAGCAGCATGAATACATTTTTTTTTCTTAAATATCAGTTCTCCATAGTCAACTAGTTAACTGCTGCTGTATCTTTAAATGTATTTTTAAATGTCAAATGACTCTTATGGCTCTTCCAAAATATTTAAACGGAGGTTGTTTTTTTTTTTTCCACATCAAACTGTCACTTCTTTCTTAGAGAGAGTTTTAAAGTTTCTAAATGCTGAATGAACTATCTTATCACTACCATTGCCATCACCTCTACCGCCATGAAATCATGTACAATTATAATTGACTTGCTTGAAAAATGACGCTTAAACACTGAAATAAATCAACGGCAGAGTATTACGTGATGAAATGTATAGCAAGTGTTTATCAAATTGGCTATAGTCTCCTTTTCTTTAGTATCACATGTATGCTGAGTGCCTGCCTCCCTTCTTCTCCTAATTTTGTTTTTTTGTCATTCTTTCTTTCCTCTTCCTCCAATCTTTCCTACGTTCCTTCCTTCCTCCCATCCTTCCCTACTTCCATCCTTTCTGCCCCTTTTATGCTTGCCCTCCAGCATCCTTAGTTTTAGAGTTTATGCTCATTCTGGTTTTTCCAGAATTGGATCTGCAAAACATGGCACTGAATCTGCCTTCTTCCAACCATGGTTTGAGGGAACAGATGACAAATATAGAAAAAGACAGTGGGAAAGATGGTTAGGATAGTTTATTCCACCCTTATGTTTGCCATGCTATTTTGTTGTTGCTTTGTGCAATGGGAGTCTTGTGTTGCTTCTAAAAGCTACCACAGGTCAAATAGGCAGGAGTAGCTGCTGTGTCGATTCTTGGAATTCGTTGACAACCAAAAAATAAACATTAAGACTTCTGTTGGTCTTCTGTTGGATTGGTATCTTCTTAATAGCTTCTTTGACAAATTTCAAAGCCTTGAAGTGGCAAAGTTTAGTGAGCTGACCTAGGGAATCATCTTTCTGCATATTTTGGTATTAAACTCTCTGTGGTGCCTATGTCTGTCTTATGTCTGTCTGTCTGGTTGAAACTGGTGCTGTGGATCATTGCAGAAGTGGTGCCTTCGCTTCTGCGTTCTTACTAGAGCCCCACCATCTTTGCGAGTGCCTGACCAGCTTAACAGACATTAGGCACCCCTGCCATGAGTGCAACCGTGTGCCAATACATGGCCAAACTATCCTGGCTCTCAAATTTATGTAGACAAATTCACAATGTTGTTTGCTTGTGATTTATGATTTGTTTTTGAAATTGCAAAATCACTTTGATGTGACCTGCTATTCTCTGAACCCATTCCAGATGTGTTTAAAACTCTGGATTTGTCAAAAGAAAATTAAAAAATAATAATAATAGTAATGGTTAATATTAAAGAAAGAGAGTTCATCAGTACTTTTGGGTTTGGCACACTGTCTTGGACCATCTCACACATTTTTTTGGTTCAGCAAAATTTGTTTGGCCAAGCATTTCCCCCTTAATTTTTAAACCCCTGAGTATTTCAGGGGAAACTTAATCCATATGTTTCTGGTTCACTGCCTCTTAAATCGTCAAAATGTTGTTTTCCAAAAGCTTTTTAGTGCTGAAAGAGGTTTATCAGACACTACACAAGTTCTCAAAAGTGTTTTTTACCCAACTTTTAGATCCCACTGGACATGAACTCAAACTCGTAGAGTTTGGTTCTAAATTTAACATCAACAAAACTTGACTGAGATCCAAAGCAGCCTGACTGCAGTTAGCCTTTGAAAAGTACTACATTATTGGAAGAACACATGTGTTGAATGGAATGTACAAATAAAAGCACACCAAAAAGGCAAAGTTTGAGGGATTGATGGCAAGCCTTCCAAGGAATGACTGTTGTGTAAATTTCTATTTGATTAGCTTTCCTTTACTTGTTAATTCTCCCAGCCACTACTCCTGGTCCCCTCAGCTCCATTGTATCCTGGGTAATTCCATTTCATATATAAAAAAAGGAAATTAAAACAACCAAGTATTCTGATAGTCTTGTCAGAGTGAAAAGGATAAGAAAAATGACAGAAGAACTTATTGTCTAGAATGCATCTTGTGATTTCCATAATTCACTAAAAAAAAAATTCATACACTGCCAGTTTATTTGATTTAACATCATCCAAAGTGTAAGGTTACATGGAATAAATAGCTAATTGGGTTAATTTAATAGCAGGTTAAATCTTTCTTTTATTTTGTCTAAAAGGCACATTAAAATAGTGCAATTTTCAAGTGGTCTTGGAAATCTAAAGTAGAGTTTCTTGATAAAAAAATATATAGCTTTCCCACTGCTGGGTTTATAGTGGGAGTTGCTGGCATGCTTCCAGTTCACCGCGTGAAAATCTAAGCTGCCTGTATAAGTGCAGAATTTAGTGTTGGGTCTTAAGGTTTTGTTTGGCATCTTGCCAAAGATGTTATGCATTTAGCTGGGAAAATTGCCTAGAAGTTAATTGAGAGGAAAACACTAATATACAACCTCCCCCCTTACGAAAAAAAAAAAAAAAAAACTACGGATATGCATACGGTGCTGTTCATTGATAAGATTTGTATGTATACAATACAGACTTAGAGTAAAGTCGATCCCAAGATCGCTAAGGATGGATTTTCACTGATTATCCACCCACCATATATCTGCTCCTTTGTGAATGTTTCGAGTCTCTCTCGGTTCAAGCTTTCCCCACAGTGCCCGCTCATTAGAGGCAGGAGGGGACTGAAGTCCTTTAAAAATGTCACAGACTAAAGAATGACTGGTTATTTAGGAATTCGGGAGAGGATATACATCCCATCTCTTATTTAAATGTTTTTAAAAGGGACGCTCTGGTGCAGGATCATGGGCTTGTCTCTCCCAGATAAGATGGGTGGAATATGCTATGCCCTAAGCTCAGGTCATGAGCTGGGGCGGGGGGCTGGGGGGGGGGCTCGGATGGAGCCCCTTGCCTGCCGGGCTCTGCTCCTCCCTCAGTGGGGGGTCTGCTTCTCTCTCTCCCTCGGCCCCTCCCCTCCACTCATGCACTCTGTCTCTCTCTCTCAAACAAATAAATCAAATCTTTAAAAATAAATACATGCTTTTAAAAGGGACATTCTGGTGCAGGATCATGGGCTTGTCTCTCCAGATAAGATGGGTGGAATATGTTATGCCTTCAGCACAGGTCATGAGCTCAGGGTCCTGGGATGGAGCCCCCATCTGGCCCCCTGCTCAGCGGGGGATCTGCTTTTCTCTCACCCTCTGCCCCTCCCTTCCACTCATGCATTCTCTCTCCCAAATAAATAAATCAAATCTTTAAAAAAATATTAAAAATAAATGAATGCTTTTAAAAGGGACATTCTGGTGCAGGATCATGGGCTTGTTTCCCCAGACAAGATGGGTGGAATTTGCTTGGGGCCCTCCTCTGAAAGGAGCCAAGGGCCTCCAATGAACCCCTCCAGACCCAAAGGGCCACCAGTAGCTGAGTCGACCCCTCAAGGTTTGGTGGCTTCCAGGCTGAGGGGACATTTCTTGCTCAGGACTTCATGACTTTCTGTGTTGCCAAGAGTCTCAGGACCCGACCTGTGCTGCCCCTGGCAGCTCCCCCTGGCAGCTTGCTCAAGCTTTCTCTCCAGCGCCTTGCACTATACTTGTCATGAATGTGTGATCTGTGTTTGACCCATCCCTGGCCCACTCCCCCTACTCATCCTTCCTTTTCTGACCAATAAAAATTGTGACAGAACTAAGCAGGTTCCCCAGGAATCAATGGCCATATTTCCTTCTTCAAAATGAAAGTGAAGAGTGCTGTTTGTCCATATGTGTGCATCGTCCTGGGTCCAGTAGATGTGTCAGGGGTAGGGGTGGGGGGGGGGGCCTTGGCCCAACGATGCCTTGGCGGTAATTCAATCCCAGCTCCCACTACCTTCCGGCCACCGGGCCCTCCCCAGCCTCCTCCCCTCCCAGGGCTGCTCTAAGCCTCCAGGAGACGAGCAGCACCTCTCAAAGCCCCAGTCCAGCCTGAAGCCAGCAAAGCCTGCTCTTCAATGACAAAGCTCTCAGTCAGTGGGCTTCTTGGTCACTTTCCGAGCCTTTCTTTATGGGCTCACTGTGATCAGCAAGAAAGGACTTGAAGCCAGAGGGCAGTAAAGACAGAGGAACAAAGCTGGGGGGGGGGGTGCGCTTTGGGCTGGAAAAGGAGGGAAAGTGATCCTTTAATTAAGATGAGTGTTCTTTTGTACCTGTACTGTATCTTTTGGATGCAGTCGAGGTACAGAGGACAGGAGCAAAAGAGAAACAATGTAAGTTTGCTACTGTATGAATTCCTCCTCCTTATACTTAATCCTGTCCTTATTGGGGCCCAGGGTGGAAAGCTGATAATTTCGGTGAGCCCGAAAAGAAAGGCAGGGGCTTGCTTGAATTCCTGCCACCATCCCCTTGATAATGAACAGGCCTAATGAATGCGGGTAAGTGGTAGGAATCTGTGACCAGCTGCAACGGGGCAGGTAATACAGCTCAGATTTAATTGGGAGCAGGTATTGGAAGGCTGTATTACTTTAATTGGTGAGGGGTTTTCTAAATGGAAAGGACAAAGTATAATGGACAAATTGTGCAGTACAATAGCACTTAAGCTGGGATTGTATGCATTCGTTAATCTGCTGAGGAATGAGGCAATTCTAAACAATTTTCTCAGTGAAACCAACTCCAGAAAGCTTGTCCCTTTTGTTCTCCCTTGGGAAAATGTAAGATTGAAACAGAAAATACCTTTACCGAGGCAATCATTTGCCACGTGTGGAAAGCGGATACAGCTGTAAACTATGAAAAAGGGATCTTTGTAGTACAATAAAGGATGGAAAAAGAGATAAAGCTTGGGATAAGAGTGAGCCTGTCACTGCATCTAAAGGAGGAATAAAGTGATGGCATTTACAGTGACAGATGAGACTCTAAAGAGAAGGCAGGACAGTTTAGAGAGGGAAATTTGATATTTAAAAGAAAGGGCTGTGATAATTAAAAGTAGCATTACACTAAACTGTTACGCATATCATTAATGACAGAAGGAAACTGGTGCCTTTTAAAAAGTTAATGATTCTTATAAAACCATTCTTGAAACCTTACACTTTTAAAAGTCTGTATGAACATAAACTTGGCCCCACAGGTTGGTATTTCTGATTTCCAGCTTCCCTTAAAAATATAGAAAGCAGTGGGGTGGGAATTATAGTCCAGTAATTGGTGTGGCATTATCCGCAGAGGAGTGCTCGTGTCCTGTGCAGCCAGAGAAAGGATGGGCTGAGACCAGTCATGGAAACGTGGCTATAAAAGGCTCTCTTATTGATATGTGGGTATAAAATGAACCCATGGGACATTCACGGTCAAGCTCATGCTATTTGCCTTATTTTCCTTTGATAATTTATATTTGACACCATCCAAGAGCATATCTATAGAATGGCATTTATGAGAAAAAAAAATTTGCTTCCAGGTTTGTGGTCCAGTGACCAGCTCTGATGAGACTGTTTAACCGGATTTTCAACTGGTTTAACTTAATGGTTGAGGAGCAATTGTACTGGAGCTCTTTTAATGGGACCTTACACTTGTATATTTCATTACAGGTGGGAAAACTGGAAAGATTGAATGTCCTTTGGAGTGTACAGAGGTTTGGCAGTGGGAGAAGGAAAACAAAACGGAGCCTGGTGGGAGTGTTGAGCAGACTTTCTCAAGATCCCAGGTGGGTTTCATGTACTGCCTAATGTGAAGAACAAGACTGATTCAGCTTCCCACACTGGCTGGAAAGGCCGAATTATCTTACCTCGGCTATTGTTCCCAGCTAGGAGCAAAGCTACAAAGCTTCAGTTTGTATAAAGAATTCTTTGGGAGGGAAACTATTTTGCTATCCACACATCTAGATCCCACACACTGGACAGCACCTACTTTGGCCTCAATCTGCTAAACTACAGACCGTAATGGAAAAACCCCCCTAGTGTGAAAGCACACTTATTCTCAAAGGAAAGCATAAGACTTTTCCTGGCCATTGGTACATAATGACAGAATCCTACCAGAAACACGGCAAGAGATGCCATAAACTGTAAGATAAAACTGAATATCAGTCCCGTCAAAGCACGTTCACAAAGAATGGTCAAGAGACTCACCACCCTAGCGCATCTAAAAAGATGCTTGTGATCATGGCAATTCAAATCCGTCACTGGGATTCTATGCGCAAAAAGTTAAATTCTGTCAAATTCCTTGGAGCAGGAAGGGTAGGATAGGAGTAAGGTAGGGAATTAAAAGCTAGAGTCCTGAGTGATTCTTCATTTTGAGAGTGGTGGCTGGTGGAGTCCTCATTGGTACTGAAAAAGACTTCATGCTTTTAATTGTGTGTATGTGCGTATGTGTGTGTGCTTGCGCACATGTGTTTGAGCACTATTAAAGCTAATGAAATGTGACTAAGTTATAGACAAGTGTGACAGAAACTCAGAAAAAAGCGCAATTAGACAGGGTCAAGTTTGTGTGAAACCCATGTTCCTGCTCCCCGTTCCCCCAGAATTAAACTGAAGTATTTCTGTTTCCTCCCCCCCCCCAAGCCAATCTCTCCCTACCAAAAGAATAGCCAAAGAATAACTCCCTCAGCCAAAGTCCTATACAAATTATGGCTAAAACCCATTCAGCATTGGCAATATCAACTTATACTAAATTGTACTATCCTGAGACCCATTTTCACTGGGCATGTAAATAAGAAAGACAAATCCTGGGGATCCCTGGGTGGCTCAGTGGTTTAGCGCCTGCCTTTGGCCCGGGGCGTGATCCTGGGGTCCCAGGATTGAGTCCCGCATCAGGCTCCTGGCATGGAGCCTGCTTCTCCCTCTGCCTGTGTCTCTGCCCACCCCCCCTTTCTATGTCTATCATGAATAAATAAATAAAATCTTTAAAAAAGAAAGAAAAGTCTTGATACATACACACACATTTATTGACTACCTGCTATGACTTCTTTATTTCAGCTAGTTTGACACTGTGTTCTTCTTACCAACAACAAAATTAGCAATTGTAGTGTTTTTCTATGACATTCAATTAGAGGCTTAAATATCAACAAAATAGAGATTTCAGTTAAATTTGATTGGGGGGAATCATACAGATATAATTATATCCCTTTCTACTATCAAGTTATCCAAAGGTGTAGTCACCAAGTGGAAAAGCAAAATAGAGGGTTGATGGACCTTGGGAGTTTTAGGAAATGAAAACCCACAGATGAGGATAACATTTGGATTTTTTGCTTCTGTATCTATCATCCTTTAACCTGCACCTTATGACACTAGTAATGGCCACAAAGTAACCCTCTACTCTCCTAGTGTAAGGAGAAATATTCCATGTAGGACATTTAGGTTTATATTTGATGTTCAATATTTATCATTTATGCTACCCATCTATACAGAAAGAGAGATTTGCATACACACACATATATAGTTAACATAAATGTTAGACGTTACCTGGTATTACGAGACATTAAAGAAACATATAATGAAATCTCCAAGTAGTTTCAGTAAATGGAAAAGAGGTCCTAATTTGGGGAGTCATATTACCACGTCAGTGAGAATAAAGGATTAGAGAGTTTAGGAATCTCATTGAAGTAACTTTTTTCCCTTCATCTTATGAAACATCAATGTGCATGCATGGCCAGTAAGTAAATCATAAAGTTAAAATATTCAATATCAACATTATTTGTGTCTTTAGCTAAGATATATGTAGATAGAATAGAATACATTAATTTCATAATGCCTGTGTATCTGTCTGATACACTTAAAAATGAATTGTATTCATTCATCAACATTGGGTAGTCTCTGAAATCTCACAAAGTGAATACTAACAGACTGTTCTATTTTGACATCATTCAACTATGTCTGGAGCATATACAAATTTTGTGCTTTTTGTGAGATGTAATTAATCAATGGAATGAAAAGACCTTCCCATGGGAAATGCTCTTCAACCGTTTGGAATAGAAATTGAAACTTGAGAAATGAAGAGAAAACAAGCAAAAAAATATTAGACCTTCTGTTGGTTAAAAAAAAAAAAACCAAAACTGTAGAGAGTTGCAAATAATACCTTCTGCATAAAATTAGGATTCTACAAGTTCTCCCCACTTCATAAAAAGGGCAAAGAAAATATTCACTACACCATCTCATAGTAGAAGAAAATAGGCTTTCACTTTTTTGAAGTTCTAGTGTGGAAGACTTTTCTATGAGGAACAGAAACACTAAATCTATGCCACACTCAATTAGTGGGGCTGGAATTCATTTTAGCTTGAGATGCTTTTGTGTGGATATTTCAAGCTATATATCCCAAGAAGTCCAGCAGAAGCCAAGACTAAACTGTCTATAATTTTAAAAAACAGGGCATCCAGGTAACCTATGGAAAAAATAATACTGCTGAGGATTAGCTCGTGATTTAAAGATACAAACCACATAAAGAAACTTACCAGCATCGAAACTGTCAGCAGATACAACAGATAGAATTGCTATCCTCAAATACAAAAATTAATGTGATATTTAAAAAATGAGTTTAAAATAATTATGTTTAAAATTGGTAGAGAAATAAAGTTGTAATGGAAATCATAGTGAAAGAAGAGCAGGTTTGGTGGGGAAAAATCAGAATTTTGAAAGAACTACATAAAACCTCATTGCTATATACGAACTCAGTTAATTAACAGAGAAAGTAGACGTATATCTTCAGTTCCGAGAAATGTCCATCATAAATAAGCTCATAGAAAAACAAATTAATGAACTTATTATAGTTTTTGTTTTTTTTTTCAGAGTTGTTGAAATTTAAAGAGTGGCAACTTATAAACAACATTATGTAATCACTGAAAACAGCCAGCAACAAAAAAGAAGTGACCATGAGTGTTGAACTTGATTATGGAGACTCTGGCCTTCCCCTACAGGTTTCAGAAAACAACAAGGGAATAAATAAAAGGTTTCTAGATGTGTCCAAATGGGGATTCTTGGGAGAGTGACATCAGCAAAATGGCAGATCAAGAAGCATCAATTATCTTCTTCCTTGAACATAAACAAGAATGACAACAAGATTAAGAAACAACCAGAAACTATGGGAACCAACTTATAGGAGTTCTGGCACATAATCAAAGGTTTACAGCAGTCAAGCAAATGCTCCATCAAGAAAAAGCTATCTTCAAAATGCTAAGGAAGTTTTGTAACATTTCTATTCTTAATTCCCTCACCGCCTTCAAGCACAGAGCAAAGCAAGCCTGGACACCTGTTACTCTCTAAAAACCAGAAGAAAGAGAGCAGACTTGATTTGCAAATTATTGTATATGTTCATTCTAACTTGGCTGGGAGGTACTTGAATAAGTGACTGGCTCATCTTCATCTCACATAACTAGGAACATAGGTAGGAAAAGCAACCAGCACTGCTCATTAAAGTTATGAGGACAACAAATCCACAGACACCAAAGGCAAGAAATTCTGAGTGGAGATCTATAATAGATCATCTAAAACCAAGAGGCAAAAAAACATAACAAAACAAAACTAGAGTGAGACATTTTAAGGAATTAGGACATTCAAAAGCAATAGCATATATAGGAAAATTTAGAAAGTCATGTGCATACCAGACAAGATACATGCTCAGAAGTCTTTTTTTTTTAAGATTTTATTTATTTATTAATGAGAGACAGAGAGGCAGAGACACAGGCAGAGGGAGAAGCAGGCTCCATGCAGGGAGCCCAACATGGGACTCCATCCCGGGTCTCCAGGATCACACCTTGGGCCAAAGGCGGCACTAAACTACTGAGCCACCCAGGCTTCCCCATGCTTGGAAGTCTTAAGAACTTAAACTTTCTCCTCAGCTCTTCCCTAGTTCAAAACAAGCCTAGCTGATCGGTAAAAACATACACCCACAGAGAGCTAGTTTGTAAAGACTGAAAGAGATGGTTATCTTTCTTTTTTTTCTCTTTTTGGTGTATTTTTGTTTGTCTCTTTCAGCTCCTGGCATTCAAGAAAATCTCTGTCAAAACATTTGCTGAACACAAGCTAAAGGAACAGAGACAGTGAGTACACACACCAAAGAACCATTTTTGAAAAAATAGTTTGTAGAAGTCTCAAAACAAATGGACAGCCTTCAATTATCAAAACAACAGCAAACAAGCAAACAAAAAACAGAAAACCCTAGGGAATAGAAAATATCTGATGTACAATATTATAAAAATCAAATACCAATTTTCAACAAAAAAAATCACAAAGCATACAAAAGAATAGACTTTGATTCACTCAAAGGAACAAAATAATTAATTGACAGAAACTGTCCCTGAGGTACCCCAGATGGTGGACTTACTAAACAAAGACTTTGAAACAACCGTCATAAGTTGGCTCAAACAGATAAGGGAAAACATAGACAAAGAACTAAAGGAAATCTAGGACAGAATATAAATGAAAGGAAGATATCAGCAAACACATAGAAATGATAAAAAGATAACCAACAAATTTTGGAGTTGAAAAGGACATTCACTGAAGTGCAAACTTCACTAGAAGAGTTCAACAGCAGATTTATCGGAGAATCAGTGAACTTAAAGATACAACAATTGAATTATGTAGTCTGAAATGCAGAAAAGAAAAGAAAAGAATAAACAAAGGTGAACAGTGCCCAACAGAATTGTGGGACACTATCAAGCAAACTAACATATGCAAATAGAAATAGCAAAAGATGAGATAAAGGGGAAGAATGATTATCATTTTTTTTAAATTCTTTTCCAAAAAGAAGAAAGAAATTAAACCACAAATCAATAAAACTCAATAAATGCCAAGTAATAGAAACACAACAAGATCCTGAGATAAATTATAATCAAATTGTTGAAAGCCAAAGACAATATAGAATTTTAGATGGAACAATAGAGAAGTGATTTGACTTATGAGGGATCCTCAATTTGATTATCCACCAATTTCTCATTAGAAACCTGGAAGCAAAAGGGTAGTGGAATGAGATACTAAAAGTAAACACACACACACACACACACACACACACACAACAAAAAAAAAAAAAAAAAAAAAAAAAACCCTGTCAACTGAGAATTCTATATCTGGAAAAATTGGCCCTCATCAATGAGGTAGCAATTATGAAATTCCCAGGTTAAAAAAAGAAAACAAACTAGGGAAGTATTACTACTAGACCTGCCCTACAAGAAATGCAATCTTTGAGTTGCAGTATAAAGACACTGGATAGTAATTTGAAGTGATGCAAAGGTGTAAAATTCTCTAGCAACAGTAAATACATAAACAAGTAGGAAAGCCACTATTATTATAACATTCGTTTGTAATTCATATTTTTCATTTTCTATAGGATTTAAAAGAAAAAATTATTTTAAAAATTATAAATCTGTTAATAGGAACACAACATATACATATATAATTTATGAGCTCAATAATATAAGGGGAGGATTGAAGTTTATAGATTTACATATGCAATTTAGGTTGGGCTGGTATTCATTCAAATTTTAAGGTTATAAAATAAACAAACAAACCGAAACAACCTACTGAATGGAAGGAGATATTTGCAAAAAATATATCCAATGAGTTAATATACAAAATATATAAAGAACATATACAACTCAGCACCAAAATAACTAATAATCCAATTAAAAAATAGGCAGAAGACACAGGGAGACATTGTCCAAAGAAGACATACGGATGGCCAATAGACACATGAAGAGCTGCCATCACTGATCATGAGGTAAATACAAATCAAAGCCAAAATGAGGTATCATCAGAATGGCTAAAATAAAAAACACAAGAAACAGGTGTTGATGAGGCTGTGGAAAAAAAATCTCAATTATGGATTAGAACAATGAGACAAAAAATCAATAAGGAATCAAAAGACTTGTAAATGCTATATGCCAATTAAATCTAACAAATGCATAAAGTCAATCATTCCACTCAACAACAGCAGGATACACATTTTTCTCAAATGTATTATGAAGCATTCTCCAGGACAGAGCATAAGTTAGGTGACAGTCGTAAGAAATTTTTAAAAGACTGAAATCATATGGGGTATTGTTTCTGATCACAATAACTTGAAGTTAGAAACCAACTTGAAACAGGAAACTGCAAAATTCACAAGTGTGTGGAAATTAAACATAACACATTAGACAACAAACTGGTCAAAGAAAAAGAAGAGGGAAATTAGGAAATATTTTGAGACAAATGAAAACACAACCTACCAAACCTTATGGGTTACAGCACAAGCAGTGCTAAGAGGGGAATTCATAACAGTAAATGCATACATTAAAAAAGGAAAAAAGTCTGAAATCAATAACATTACTTTCCACTTTAAGGAACTAGAAGAATTAATGGAATTAATAAGGGAAAAAATCTTTTATAATCTCAATTGATACAATAAAAACATTGGACAAAATTGAATACTCTTTCTTGATAAAAATAATAAAAAAAAATGAGCATAGGAGGAAAACTCTTCAACATAATAAAGACCATATATAACCTCCCCCCACTACCAGCTAGCACCATATTCACTGCTGAAAGAAAAAAAGGCTTTAAGATCAGAAATAAGACAAGGACACCTGCCCTTGTCACTTCTAGTCAATATAGCATTGAAAATTTTAGTCAGAAATATAAACGAGAAAGAAATAAAAGGTATCCAAATTGGAAAGAGAAAAGTAAAATTATCTCTGTTCACAGATAACATAATTTACATGTATTAAGCCTTAAGGATTTCACACAGACCACCCCCCCCACACACACACACCTCTTGGAACTTATTAAATTCATCAAAGTTTCAGGATACAAAATCAACACACAAAACAGTTGTTGCTATACACTGACAATGAACAACATGAAAAGGAAACCAAGAAACCAATTTTGTTTACAATAGCATGAAAAAGAATTAAATACTTAGAAATAAAATTAAACATGGATATAAAGGACTTGTACTGAAAACTATAGAACATTACTGAATGATTCAACTATAAGTGAAAAGACAGCCCAAGTTTGTGGATTGGAAGACAATATTATTAAGATGACAACACTACCCAAACCAATCTACAGATTTACTGCAAAGATCAGATCTACATAAGTCAGATCTACAGAAATCTCTGTTAAAATCCCAATGGCTTTGTTTTTCAGAAATAGAACAAACACATCCTAAAATTCATATGGAATCTCAAGGGGCTTCATAGCCAAAACAATCTTGAAAAAGAAGAACAAAGTTGGAGGACTCACACCTTCGAATTTCAAAACATACTTTAAAACTACAGTTCTTAAAACAAGATGCTACTGGCATAAGACAGAAACATAGACCTATGGAATAAAATAGAGATCCAAGAAATACTGATTTGGACAAGAGTCTCAAGATCCTGTCCAGATGCAGGAAAGGAAATTCTTTTCAACAAATAGTGCCAGCAAATTTGGATATCCACATGAAAAAGAATGAAATTGGACATGCAGTGTATACACCAGATACAAAAATTAACTCAAGATAGGTCAAATACTGAACGTAAGACCTAAAAACAAAACAAAACAGAAACAGAAAACAAACAAAAACCCACAGGGGCAAGAAAACATAAGGGCAAAAATTCATGACATGGCATATGCCAGTGATTTCTTGGATATGATCTTGAAAGCACAGGTAATAAAAGAAAAAATGATGTTAGACTTTATCAAAATTTAAAATGTGATTTTTTTTAAATTTAAAATGTTTGTGTATTAATGACACTATCAAGTGAGTGAAAAGACAACTCACGGAGTGGGTTATAACTCCTAAAACTTAAGTTAAAAAATAAAAAATAAACAAAGTACTTGTATAGATATTTTTCCAAAGAGATACACAAATAGGCAACAAGCACATGAAAAGATGCTTAAAGTCAGTAGTCCCTGGCAAATGCAAGTCACTATGACTATGAGATATATATTCACATCCATTACAGTGGCTATTAAAAAACAAAGCAAGAAAAAAAAAGCAAGAAATAATAAATGTTGGAGACAATGTGAAGAAATCAGAACTGTTGTGCAATGCTGGTGATAATATGAGATGGGATAGCCACTGTGGAAAATAGTGTGGTGGTTTCTTGAAAAGTGAAACCTTGAAATATCATTTTATCCATTATATATATTACCTACCTAGAAGTGTATATACCCCAAAGAATTGAAAGCAAGGACTCAAAAAGATACATAGACACTGATGCATATAGCACCTTGGTTCACAATAGCCAAACGGTACAATCAACCCAAGGTCCACCAGCTGATGAATGGTAAACAAAAATGTGTTGTATACATACAATTGCAAAGTCTTCAGTCTTAAAAAATGGAATAAAAGTATAATACATGCTACATCATGGATGGGCCTTGAAAACATTATGCTAAGTGAAATAAGTCAAAAACAAAAGGACAAATATACTATGACTCCACTTATAGAAGGTACCCATAATATTCAGACAAATAGAGAAAGAAAGCAACATAGATATTTACTAGGAACCCTAGGGAGGGACTAATGGGTAGTTTTTGTTTCATGAGTATATAGTTGCTGTTTGGTGTGATGACGATGTTTTGGAAATGAATAGTGGTGATGGTTGTACACCATTGTGGAATGTACTTAATTCCCTGAATTATGCACTTAACCATAGTTTAAAGGCAAATTTTACATTGTGCATATTTTATCTCTCTCTCTCTCTCTCTCTCTCTCTCTCTCTCTCTCTCTCACACACACACACACACACACACACACCTTTTCACTCCTCAGCAATATAATGCTAAGCAACAATAGAAGCCTGTTTCTGAAAGTGTCTAAAATTCTAGTCTTAACAATTAAAATCCAGCAATTTCTTGAGCCAGAAATTGCCTTAACAACTGGATTGCAGTGATTTTAAGTGAACTAAATGGTTCGAGATAGAAGAAAAGGTGATTTTATTGAGTATGTATCACTCAAAGTTGTTTAAAATATGAAAATAATTATTCAGCCCATGATCATAACAGATGCAGAAAAATCCAACACACATTTATGATAAAAGCCCTGAATAAGCTTACAGAAGGGCAATTCTTCAGTGCTCTACAAGACAGAACTGCAAGATATCTTCATAAAACCTACAGCTATTATAGCGCTCAATAGATTGAATGCCTTCTCTATAAGATGGAAACAAAGCCAGGATTTCAGTTCTCACCACTTCTATTTAATATTTTAATTGAGGTTGTAGCCAGTGTAAAAAGGAAAATAAAAATAATAATAGAAAATAAAGATATCCCTATTAGAAAGTATGAAGTACAATTGTCTTTATTCATAGACGATATTACCATTTTTGAAAAAAATCGTAAGGAGTCCACAATAAAACTTAATGAAGGAAATAAGGATGATTACCCATGGAGGATCAATAAACAAAAATCATTCATATTTCTATAAATTAGTAACAATCGATTCAAAATGAAATTAAGAATCCCATTCACAAAATCATCAAAAATAATAAACTGTTTAGGAATAGATTTAACAAAAGAAGAGTAAGGCTTTTATATACTGAAAACTACAAACCATTCCATGAGACATTCAAGATCATTTACCTAAATGGAAGGACACTCCATATTTTTGGATTGAAAGTCAGTATTTTCGTGATATCAATTTTCCCCTAAATTGATTTATAGATTTAACACCCCCTGTATCAAAATCTCAGGGGAGGGGTTGGGTTGTTTGTTTTGTTTTGTTTTTCAAAAACTGACAAGCTGATCCTTAAGTTAGTAAATAATTGTAAAGGATGTAGAATAGCCAAAACAGTTTTGAAAAAGAAGAGTAAAGCTGTAGGACTTACACTTTCCAATTTAAAAATTATTATAAAGCTGCAGTAAGCAAGACAGAGTACAACTGGTGTGAGGATAGACATATGGATCAATGGTACAAAATTGAGGGTCCTGGGATAAACACTTACATTTATGGCCAATTGATTTTCAACAAAGGTGTCAAGGCAATTCAATGAGGAAAGGATAGTCTTTATATAAATAGTACAGGGACAATTGGATGTCCACATGTCAAAAGATTAATGTAGACTCTCACATCCCATCATACACAACAACTACCTCAAAAATGAATCAGACCTGATGTAAAAGCCAACCCCATAAATATTTAGAAGAAAATAGGAGAATATCTTTGTGACATCAGTTTAGGGAAAGAGAAAGACGCCAAAAGCAGAAATCATAACAAAAAAAGAAAGATAAATGGAATTCATTATATTTTTTTAAAATTAAGCTTTGAAAGACATTATGAAGAAAATAAAAGATACAAACTGAAAGGAAATATTTGCAAACCACGTGTTTGATAAAAGACTTATTTCTAGAATATACAAAGAACACTTATAATTCAAAAATAACAATAATAATAACCCCAATTTAAAAATGGGTAGAATATTTGGATAGATATTTGCCCAAAGAAGACTTCTGGGTTGCTAGCAGTCAGTCACATGAAGAGATGCAAACGTCTGACTCATTAGGGAAATGTAGACTAAAGAAATACGAGATACAACTTCACACTACCTTGTTTTGTTTTTTATTTTTAAAGACAATACAAAATATTGACAAGATGTGAAGAAACAAGAACCCTCATATGTTACTGGTGAACATATTCAATGGTTTAGCCACTTTGACAAAATTCGGCATGTAATTTTAAGTTAACATAAGCTTTTCAAATAACCCTCCAATTCCATTCCTAGGTATTTTCTCCATCCTCCCCAACTAGACAAAACTCTGTTTTATCTATCTTATTATGGTGTTTGCTTGTACCATGTTTACTTTCTGTCTGTTAGTAATGAATAGTTATTCCAATATCATAAGAATCTGTGATTGCACTCAAGCCACATAACTTCACTGAAAGGTAAATAAAATAAGAAGGGCACAATAAAAATGTCATAGGGATTTCAGTACAGAAGGGATTATATTCCTTAGGAGTTCTCAGGAATGCATTGAGCTCATGAGACTGAAAGGGACCAAGAAAAGTGGATATGATCTTGAAGTCTGATGGAGAGCACAGACTCTTGATATTATAGATATTTATAAGAAAAGGCAGAGAAGAGAAACTCCCCAGTGTATGTTCAGAAAATAGCAATTACTGCAATTTTCAATGAGTAGGTCTCTAAAGAAAAGAATGGTAGTTGGGCAGGTGAACTTCAACAGATGAGAGAACACATACACTTCAAGGCAATCTCCTGAATGCATAGAAGGTTCACATTGGTTTAGGAACCAAAGTTAACATATATTTGAATAGGGAATTTACAACCCACTGAAGAGAAGTATTATAGGTATTATTATTATTTCAAAGGTTCCTGAAGCTTTATCTTCCAATTAGCATATTTTATTTCATTTTCCCAATAATCATATTTTATTTTTTTTTATTTTTTTATTTTTTAATTTTTATTTATTTATGATAGTCACACAGAGAGAGAGAGAGAGGCAGAGACAAGGCAGAGGGAGAAGCAGGCTCCATGCACCGGGAGCCCGACGTGGGATTCGATCCCGGGTCTCCAGGATCGCGCCCTGGGCCAAAGGCAGGCGCCAAACCGCTGCGCCACCCAGGGATCCCTAATCATATTTTAGATTCTGTTGTGAGTTCTTATTTTACTTTCATGGAAGTTGGTAGATTTTTGTTATGGCATGTATTTAGAAATAGGCACAAGCAATATTTCCATGTACGTTCATTTTAACATGTGATAAAATATAATTAATTTCACATTGGTCATTGTTTCAAATAGTCTCAGAATTTGTGGTATTTTGTAATGGATTTGTGTTATTTTGTAAATTTTAATGAATAAGAAGTTTATGTTATTGCTTTCATAATGTCTTTGTGAGAACCATAAAATAGCACTAAACTAGGAACTTTTTCTTTCATGCACATTAATGATTTGAATGTGTAAAATATTTAATTATCCTCTAAATGCCACTAGGAGTGCACTGTTCCCACTCTCAGCTCAAGATATATTTTTATTTTTCATGTGGGGTCACTGGCATTCTCTTTAACTTTTTTGTTGTGTCTTTCAGTAGAAACTCCAATGTCTCAAAGACTTACAAAAAATAGGAAAATATGCTGTTATACT
Source organism: Nyctereutes procyonoides (assembly GCF_905146905.1). Taxonomy (NCBI): domain Eukaryota; kingdom Metazoa; phylum Chordata; class Mammalia; order Carnivora; family Canidae; genus Nyctereutes; species Nyctereutes procyonoides. The sequence continues at coordinate 40,150,146 of NW_026575049.1, read as the reverse complement.
TAATGACAGCTATCATCTTCATTCTTATGATTAGAGATAATTATTGATCAGAGATAAATATTTCTAATGTTGTATCCTCAAATATATATAATTATTTCTAATGTTGAGTTTTTAATTAGGGTATCTGCAACTCTTTTCTGAAACAAAATACTGTTTTGTCACTTTTTTTCTCTCTTTTATAGGGGCTCCAAACTAAGAGTATGTTCCCACATTTACTCACTTTTAATTCTGCTACTTAAGATAATAAGAAAAACAACTAGATTTTTTAATGACCTTAATCTATTTTTAGTGCATCAGTGTGAATTTAATGAAATAATGATTCTTAGTGGTTCTGTGGTTATTTTGAACATTTCTGCTTTATTTTAACTTGGGATTCTTGAGAGAATAGTTTGGTTATCACAAAGTTTAGTCTGTATCTGGCTTACTGCAAGAAAGAAAGAGAAAGGATGGGAGAAGAAGAAACAAGAAAGAAAGAAGAGAGAAGGAAGAAGGAAGGAAAAAACAAAGAGGAAGGGAGAGACAGAGAAATGGCTAAACATGACAAAAAGGTACCATCTGAAAATCATGAATTAGGAATAATTATGGCTATAGCCTATCTTGTAAGTTCTCTTCCTTGAACTAATTTATCCATGCCTGTTAACATGATTGCCTTCTATGCTTTTGAGGATTTTTTTCCTAACCCCATAAATACATTCAACATATATTAAGTCTACTATTGGATATTCTAATAATTTGAAGGAATGTAAAGAAACAGTTACTGGTAAATTGCCTTGTAGAGTTTTGATTAATGGTTTAAATAATTTATTATTTTTAAAATAATTTATAGTAAATGTGGTATATTTTAATAGAATTTCTCCTTAAAAAGTTAGTAAGAGCCAATGAGTCTTTTTTTGAGCCAATGAATCTTAAAATAAATTTACTTCATTATAAATAGAAATTATATTAGTTGAATGCATATGTATATTTGTGGGAGGTATCAGATTAAAAACATTAAATATAAAATTAAAAGTTTGTATTTAACTAAGGAAATGAAGATAATATAATAGCAAAATTTTCAGCAGAGTATAATCTAAAATTATTCAGTGTTCTCAGAAGATTTTAATATATATTTTCTCAACCGGCTCTCTTCACACAAGACAAAAATGCAATTCACTTTATTAACAGTTAGCATATCATCTCTAAATGAAGCTCATTGCCATCTAAAATGGGTCCTGCAAGGAGCTAATGAGCAAGCTCTTGCCTGATATTGACAATTAATCAGGCATAAAAGCATTTAGGATCAGGACCCATTGACAAGCATGTAGGCTCATACAAACTTCAATGAAACATGATATGTGAACATATTTGTCTAATTGTATATCAGGTTTTCGCACAAATTCCCACCAAAACACTTAATTATCTACAGAGGTGATGCATCCGCTTCAGAATCTGTAGGAAGCTTTTTGGTTTGCTGTAACCATATATAATGGATTGAATGAAGAGTTATTAGGCTTTGTTGCCAGTTTTCCCATTTTAATTGCTATAGCAACCTGAAGCCAAAGTTGGATCATTGGACAGAGTAACTGAGTGATTAAAAGCAACCATCATTGCACTCCTGATAGAATTATCTTTGGAGCTGAAGGAAAAATAAATCAAGTATTTAAAATAATGAAAAATCTAGAATATGAAGAAAAAGATTTTTTTCACAATTAAATTAGGGAATTTTAAGTGAATTTGTATTTGTATTTCCCCTTTTAAAGTTAATAATTGGAAATACTCAAAATGTATATTGTGTATCAAGTTCGAACCATTCAATGGGTGCTTTGTGTATAACTAGTAAATTACTTACAACTGATTTCATTCTCATATATAAAGGGAAATAAAAACAAATGCCTATTGTATGGTTTTGTTCTTCTTAAGAAGTCTTGATTAATTTTTGAGGTTATTATATAATATTTAAGGCACCTATATGTTTTCCTGGTAAGTTAAATTACGCAGTCATCTTCCCTCCCCTTCCTTTTCCACATTTTATTTTTAGGCCTTATCTCAATTTCTCTAATATTTTAATCTCTGCTACAATTAAAGGAAAACGCAAACTTTATCATTTTAAATGCTGTAGTTAAATATAGCCTGTGCATACTCGTGACAATGAAATAGTTCCAGGTGTTTTTTGACTGTGTTCCCTTGTTATAGATAGGTTCACTGTGTTAGAATACAATGCCATTCTAATAGTTTATGCTGATGTGATCCTTCTTAGTTTAGAAGCTTGCTTTTCTCTTTCAAAGGGGATTCAACAAAGAATGTTGCTTCCTTGCAAATTGGTAGAAAGGTTTCCAGCATATTAAAAAAATGAAAAAAGAGCAAATTAACCCAAGAATAAAACAGAACAAGTAGAATAAATACACCAGGAAAGGAGATGAAGGTAAAGGCTCAATGAATTAAAAGCGATTTTGGGGAAAACTGGAATTGAAAGAATGGGATGTGAAAAACATATTACAATGGATAATTTCTTTAACATTATACTGTATGGAAATCTATGGGGCACCTGGGTGGCTCAGTGGTTGAGCGTCTGCCTTTGGCTCAGGTCATAATCCTGGGGTGCTGGGATTGAGTCCCACATCGGGCTCCCCACAGGGAGCCTGCTTCTCCCTCTGCCTCTGTCTCTGCCTCTGTCTCTGCCTCCTTCTCTCTCTGTGTCTTTCATGAATAAATAAATAAAATATATTTTTAAAAAGGTTCTGATAACATTATTTCTTTATACTAAAAGTATAAAGTCTACTATAATTTCACTTAAGACTGTTAAGAATAGTTTATACAGGGAATCCCTGGGTGGCGCAGCGGTTTAGCGCCTGCCTTTGGCCTGGGGCGCAATCCTGGAGACCCGGGATCGAATCCCACGTCGGGCTCCCGGTGCATGGAGCCTGCTTCTCCCTCTGCCTCTGTCTCTGCCTCTCTCTCTCTCACCGTGTGCCTATCATAAATAAATAGATAAATTAAAAAAAAAAGAATAGTTTATACACTAAGTCTTTGAGACAAAAATGGATGGTTTATAAAGAATGAACAGATTTAAACCTTAAGTAAAACCAGAAATTCTAACTTCAAGCATACCCTGGTCATCTGTCTCATTGTAGGCTTTCTAACCACTTCAATAAAATATCAATGTTAATACAAACATAAAGAAAAACATCAATGAAAACAAAAATGGATGGCCAACTTATAGTCAAAATTGGAGAAATAAAAAATCTACAGTGCAGAAATGACAATCACATATGTATTTTTTGCTAAAGATAATGCAAATATGATTGATGAATAAATATTGATAAAGATGAATAAATATTTTATTAATTGCCTTCACAATGGATAGTAGTTCATAATCCATGACAGGCATCAATAAGAAATGAAGCAGCTGTACAAAAACAGCTCGGGTGGTGCCTTTGGTCCAACTTCCTTCTCCACAATTATCTTCTCTCTTCAACATTCATTCAGAAATGATAACTTCAAAGAAAACACAAGACAGAAGCAGAGAAGGACATGCTTGGACAAATTACATTATGAGAGGTGGGAGTGTTTTCTCTGCTTCTTCTGTCTTTGCAAGAAATTGTGGAAAAATTGGTAACATTTCATCCTTAAATATTTGGTAGAATTCAGCAGTGACCTCACTGAGCCTGTTGCTTTCTGTATTGGAAGGTTATTAATTTTTATTAATACAAGCCTATTGAGTTTTTATTTCTTCTTATGTGAGTTTTGGCAACATGTATCTTTGAAGAAATTGTTCTCTTTCATCTAAGTTACAAAATTTGTGGGCACAGAGTTGTTCATAGTATACCTACACTAAAGAGTAACCTCTTCATGGCCCTGGGATCTGTAGAGATGTTCCACTTTTCCTTCCTGATATTAATAATTTATGTCCTTTCTCTTTTTTCTTAGCCCTGGCTGGAGGCTGACTAATCTTATTGATCTGTTGAAAGAACTGGATCTTAGATTTCTTGATTGTCTCTATTTATTTTGTCTTCCATTTTATTAATACCTGTCCTAATTATTGTTCTTTTCTTCTGCTTTCTTCTTCTCCATCTTCTTTTTCTAATTTCCTAAGGTGGAAGAATCTTATATTTTGCTGATTTTGGATCTTTCTCTTTTATTATATATATGTTATATATAACTAATAATGTAAATTGTATATATATCAACCCTATAAATTACCCCATAATCACTGCTTTTTGCTGCATCCCATAAATTTTGATAATTGTTCTTTACTTTCTTTTTAATTCAAAATATTTTTAAATTTCTCTTGAGATACCTTTTGATCCATGTGTTATTTAGAGGCTTAATCTTTAAGTATTTGGGAATTTTCCAGCTATCTTTCTGTTACTGATTTCCAGTTTAATTCCATATAGTCTGAAATCAGACATTAAATAATTTGCTTTTTAAAAATTTGTTAAGGTCTGTTTATGGCCCCCCAAAATAGTCTATTTTGTTGAATTTTCCATGTCAGCTTGAGAAGAATGGGTAGTCTCTTGTTTTGGGATGAAGTAGTCTATAGATGCCAATTATATCCCGTTGATTGATGTTGACATTGAGTTCAACTATATTCTTACTGATTTTGCTGGATCTATTTCTTTTCTTTTTCTTATTTTGTGTGTGAAAATTTTAAAAAGATTATTTATTTGTTTTAGAGGTGGTAGAGGGAGGGAGAGAAAGCATCTCAGGTAGACTCCCCATTGAATGCAGAGCCCAATGTGGGGCTGGATCTTACCACCCTGAGATCATGACCTGAACCAGAATCAAAAGTCATATGCTTAACTGACTGAACCACCCAGGTGCCCCATGTTGGATCTATTTCTAACAGAGTGGTGTTAAAGTCTTCAATTATAGTGGTGGCTTCATCTATTTTCTCCTCATAGTTCTATCATTTTTTTCTATCATTTTGAGGTCCTGTTAGATGCGTACACATTGATGACCAGCAGTTATGTTTCCTTGGAATATTGACCCTTTTGTCATTATGTAATGCCCCTCTTTAACCCTGATAATTTTCCTTGTCCTGAAATTAGCATAGCTTTCATGGTTACTATTACCAGTGCATAGCTTTCTCCATTCCTTTACTTTTAATTTATATGTGCATTTATATTTAAGGTGGGTTTTGAAGAGACAATGTAGAGTTGGGACTTGTTTTTTTATCTACTCTGACAATCTGTTTTTAATTGGTCACATTGAATGTCACATTGACATTCAAGGTGATTATTGATATAGTTGCATTAGTATCTACCATATTTTCTATTTGTTTCCCTTGTCCTTGGTTTCCGTTTTTGTCTTCCACACTTTCTCTGCCTTCTGTGACTTTAGTTGAACACTTTTTATAACTCCATTTTTCTCCTTTCTTAGCATATCAATTGTACTTTTTAAAAACGTTTTTAAGAAATTTCTCTAGAGTTTGCAATTTATAATTACCATTATTCCAGGTCCACTTTCAAATAACATTATACTGCTTCATGGATAGTACAAATACTTCCTAATCACAGTGTATTCCTTATTCTTTCCTCCTTTCCCTTGTATTGTTACTGTCATTTCCCTTGTACTTAAGCATACATAATTCTGTACATTAGAGTATTACTATCTTTAAACACTCTATTATCTGAACAAATATGAATAAGAAAAATAAAAGTTTTGATTTTGTCTTAATTTATGCTTTCTCTCCTCTTTCTTTCTTTATGTAGATCTGAGTGTCTGATCTATATCATTTTCTACTCTATAATTAATTTTTTAAAAACATATCTTGCAAGGCCAGTCTATGGGCAAAAAAAATTCTCTCAATTTTTATTTGCCTGAGAAAGTCTATTTCTTCTTCACTTTTGAAAGATAATATCACAGGATAGAGAATTCTAGGTTGGTGACATTTTTTTCCAAGACTTCAAATATTTCACTCCCCTCTCTTCTTGCTTTTATGGCTTTTGAGGAAAAGTTGAATGTAATTTTTATCTTTGTTCCTCTATAGATAAGTTGTCCCTGCCTCCACCCTGGCTTCTTTCAAGACTTCATCTTTGATTTTCTTAAGTTTGAATATGACATGTGTAGATAATGTTTCTGTAATTTATCCTGCTGATATTCTTTGAGCTTCCTGGATTTGTGCTCTGGTGTCTGACATTAGTTTGGAGAAAATATCTTATTACAGAGTCAGATATTTCTTCTGTTTCTTCTCTTTCTGCTATGCCCATTTCACATATGTTACACCTTTTGTAATTGTCCTTCAGCTCTTGGATATTCTGTCTAGGTATTTTCAATCTGTTCATTTTGTTTTTCAGTTTTGGAAGTTTCTGTTGTCATATCCTTGAGCTCATAATTCTTTTCTTAGCCATGTCCAGTCTACTAATGAGCACATCAGAAGCATTCTTCATTTCTGTTGCAGTGCTTTTTAATCTCTAGCATTTTCCCCTCTTTCTTTGAATTTTTCTTTCTGCATACATTATCCATTTGTTCTTGCTTGTTGTCTACTTTTTCCATGAGAGCTCTTACATATTTATCATCATAATTTTAAATATCCAATCTTGTAATTTTAATATCCTTGCCATATCTGATTCTGGTTCTGATGCTCTTTTAGTCTCTTCAAGTGTTTTTTGATGTTTAGTTTGACCATTCTGATAGATGAGTAGTGATACATCAAATGTTTTAATTTGCATTGCCCTAATGACTAATGATGTTAAACATTTTTTCATGCACTTACTAGGTTTTATATATCTTCTTTGATAAAATTTCTTTCCATTGCTTTTTGCTCTCTTTTGGGCAGGGTCATTTGTCTTTTCATTATTGATTGGTGAGAGTTCCTTGTAAGATCTGAATAAAACTTTTTTATTTTTACTTTAGTCATTTTTTTAAATTAAATTCTATTAGCCAATCTATAGCACATCATTATTTTTGGATATAGTTTTCAACAATTCATCAGTTGCATATAATACCCAGTGCTCATAGCATCACATGAGTAAAAGTCTTATATTGAATATATGTTTTGCAAGTATTTTCTCCCAGTTTGTTTCTTGTACTTTCACTTTCTTAATGGTATCTTTGGAAGTGCAAAATTTTTAACTCTGATGAGGTCTATCCAGTTTATACTTTATGAATTGTGGGTGATGCTCTCAAGTTATTTCATTTATATGTATACCAGACATCTATTTATCTCTCTCTCTATTATCTCTTGTGTACCTAATCTTTCAATCATATCTATGTCAGTGACACATAGTTTTAATAAGTGTAGCTTTATAGTATATTTTGAAGTCTGACTAAAAGTCTTCCAACTGTGATTATATTTAAAAATCAATTTGGCTATTCTAGATGTTTTACCTTTCCCTGTGAGTTTTAGGATCTGTTTGTCACATAACACAAACAAACAGAAAACCTCACAAAAACCCGTGTTGTGATTTTTATAGGCATTACATTAAATTTGTACATCAATTGGGGAAGATTTGTCATCTTAACATAAACTTATGCTTCATGAACATGGAATGTTTCTTCAGAGTATTATAATTATCAGTTTAGAAGCCTTAAGCATTTTTATTAAATTTATTCTACATATTTCATTATTTTTGATGCCATTGTGAATGAAGTTATATTTTTAACTTTATTTTTGAAGTGATTACTGCTTTTATATGGAATGACAATTGATTTTTGTATACTAATCTTGTTTCCTGTGTCTGTGATCCACTTGTTTAGTTGTTCTCGTAGTTTTTTAACTTTGTTGTTGATGATGTTGGATTTTTTTTTACTTTTCTATATACAGGGCAACATCACCTGTGAATAAAGACAGTCTTACTCCAATCTTCCTATTTATTTTTTATGTTTCTTGCCTAATTTCACTGCCTAGAACCTACAACATTGTTACAATAGTCTGACTCTTTAAATTTTTGACAGCTGAGAGCTTCCAAATGCTACTATTCACCTTTTCCTTTTGTTTCATACCTTTCAAGTTTATAAGAAAGTCCAGGCTCTCTTTCTTGATAGTGGTGAAGTTTATCAAATCAAGCAAAATTTGACCTGTACAGGAACCCTCACACCAGTTCCAGCAGCAGTAAAAATGTGAAACACTTACCATTTTCAGACTGGCTTTGGTGCCTACCCTGCTCACCTCAGAAAACATAAATATGTAATAAATCTCTTCATACCTTCTTGGTGTGTGTGGTCAGCTGAGAAAGACCTTACAGAGATTCCAAGTCCTGAAACTCATAAATATTACATTTAAGAAAAAAAGGCTCCTGCACATTTGATTAAGTTAAGGATCTTAAAATGGCTACGTTATCCTGGATTTTTCAGGTAGGCACAAAGCAGTAACATCAGTATCCTTATTAAATTGAGGCAGAAGGAGATTTGATACAGTCAGAAGAGAAAAAGAACTGTACATAGAGAAGGAAGCAGTGTGAAGGCAGAGGGAGAGATTAGAGTGATATGGCCACAAGCCAAGTAATGCCAGCAGCCACCAGAAGCTAAAAAGAGGCAAAAAAAAAAACATATTTTTATGCTAAAGCTCCTGGAGGAAGCATAACCCTACTGCCACCTTGATTTTCACCCAGTGAAACCAATTGCTGACTTCCAGCCTCCCCAAATTTAAGAAAATATATTTCTTTTATTTTAAGCCACTATGTTTGTGGTAATTTGTTATTGCAGGCACAGGGAATTAATACAGCATGCGTGTGGCATTATGTCTCAACACATACGGGTGGTTAATCTTGCCTTCTGAGGGATAACTACAAAATGTATGTTAAATAGATGAGGAAGAAAGGATATCTTTGTCTTGTTTCTCATATTTTGTCTATATTCACCAGTGGCATTGGCTTTCCTTTCTTTTTTCTTTTTTTTTAAAGATTTTATTTATTTATTCATGAGAGATACAGCGAGAGAGGCAGAGGGAGAAGCAGGCTCCATGCAGGGAGGCCGATGTGGGACTCGATCCTGGGACTCGATCCCAGGACTCCAGGATCACGCCCTGAATCGAAGGCAGATGCTCAACTGCTGAGCCACCCAGGCATCCCAGGTTTTCCTTTCTTGCAATGGATTTGTCTGATTTGGTATCAGGATGACACTGACCACATTGAAAGAATTAGAAGTTTTCTTTGTCTTCTATATTTTGAAAGTATTTCTGGAGTATTGATATGAATCCTCCTTTCAATGTTTACTAAAATTCACGAGTGAAGCCACCTGGGCATGGGCTTTTCTTTGAGAAATGATCTTGACTTAGTGATTCAATTTATTTATTTGTTAAAGACATATTCCTTCAAATATACATATTTTTTTTCTGAACCTTTCTCCTTTTCCCCTGGGACTAATATTCTGCATACATTGCTATACTTGCTTGTGACACATAGATTTCTGAAGCTGTGTTTATTTTCTTACATTCTTTTAGTAACTAAGATTAAAAGAGGAATCATGATAGATCTCTCTTCCAGTTTGTTAATATGTTTCTCTGCCAGCTCAAATCTGCTAGTGAAATTTTAAATTTAAGTTATAGTACTTGTCATCTCCAAAATTTCTATTTGGTTATGTTTAAAAACATTGTTTCTATCTTTTTATTGATGCTCTCACCTTAATAAGTCATCACTGTTATACTTTTCTGTAGTTCTTTTAGTTATGACTTCCTTTGTTTCCTATATTTGTAATAACTGATTTGAAGTCTTTTCCTAATACATCCAACATCAGTCGTCTCAAAAGAAGTGTGTATTGACCAATTTTGTGTATGATGGGGTCATTCTTCCCTTTCTTTGCATGTCTCATAATTTTTTTTTCTTAAAAACTGAATATATTAGGTAATATGGGACTTTGGGAATCCTATTTCCCTCATTCTCTACTATTTTTGTTGGCAGTAGTTTGTTTGTATAGTAAACTTTCTGGACTAATTCTGTTATGCCATGGTCCCTGTAGTATGCAGCTACTGAAGTCTGTTTGGGTAGCTTAGTAATCAGATAATGACTGGTGAGAGACTTCCTTAAATAGCTTGATCCTGCAAGTTTCCCACCCTTTGCCAAAAGGCTTTGTGTATGCTGGGGCAATCATTCATGACTATGGCAGTTTAAAAGTCGGTATTAACCCTCACTTCTTTCTGGTGCAGAAACACAGATTGGGCCTGTACAGTAAATGATTGGTTCTAAGTTCTTTTCTGGGCATATGCATAGCCCCTCACAGCCTTTGCTTCTCTACAGGATATGTTAGAGCCCTACAGAGCACCCTATAAACATTTTGTTTTCAAATATTCTTTTAAAATTTTTGTCTGGTGTCTTGTTTGTCTTCACTGGTCTCACACCTTTAGGCAGTTTCTGGTCTTTTAAAATAAGTGGAGCAATAAATTATGCAGTCTTTTTTTGTCTTCCTTATTTCATTCAGTGTCACGAAGCCAAGGTTCATCCACGTTTTAGCAAAAGGGTAATTCCATATTTAATATTTTGAAGAACTGCTAAACTGTTGTAGGACCATTCTACATTCTCACCATTGATGTATAAGGATTTTGATTTCTCTACTTCCTTACCAACACTTGTAATAGTCTGCCATTTTGATTAGAGTAATCTTAGCAGGTGTAAAATGGTATCTCTTCATGGTTTTATTTGCATTTATCTAATGATTAATGATGTTAATTATCATCTCATGTGCTTACTGCTTTTGTATATCTGTATTCTGAGGAATTTCTGTTCAATTATTTGGTCCATTTTTATATTGGGTTATTTGTCCCTTTATTAATAGGTTTTAAGTGTTCTTTCATGCTAGACACAAATCTTTTACTGATAAAGGGCTACCTATGATTTGCAAGTATTTTATGCCTAGCTATGACTTATCTTTTAGTTTTTTATGATATCTTTTGAAATGCAATTTTTAAAAAAAGTTGATGAAGTTTCAGTTATCATTTTTTTCTTTTGGTGCCTCTAATAAAACATTGGCTTATTGAACAGTGTATAGATTTTCTATTGCTGTTGTAATAAATTGCTACAAACTTAATGACTTAAAACAATTCCAATTTATCATCATAAAATTCTGAAAGTCCCACGTCTAAAGTCACTGGGCTTAAATTGAGATGTCCAGATGACTGGGCTCCTTCCTATAAGCTCTAAGAAAGAACCCATTTCTGGATTTTTCTAGCTACTACAGGCTTTCTCCATTCCTTGGCTCTTCCATCTCAAGAGCGTCTAATGGATGGTCAAATATTTCTAATATCTCTGTGACATTGACTCTCCCACCTCCATTTCTCACTTATATGGAACCTGATAATTTCATTGGCTGCTCTCAGATAAACATTCAAAATGGTCTCTTCACCTCAAGGTGAACTGGTTAGCACTCTTAGCTCCCTCTACAACTTGAATTCCTTTTTGCCATTAAGTTAACATAGTCACAATTTATAGAGATTAGATCATGGGCATCCGGGGAAGGCATTATTTTGCCTGTATACTGCATATGGTGTATTGCATTGAATGATTTTCAAATATTAAAACTTCCATTCCCAGAAGAAATCTCACTTAGTCATGGTGCATAACTTATAACTGTAGATTTACATGCAGGTGTGAGAAATAATACAGAGATATCCCATGTACTCTATATGCAGTTCCCTTCAAAGATAATATCTTGCAAATATGGAATACAATGCTAATCTGGTTAATATAGATAATATCTTGCAAATATAGAGTACAACGTTAATAAGATTCTGATCTGTTTCATTATGACAAAGATCTCTCATGCTCCCCTTTTATAAACACATTCATCACCTTTTCCCTCAACCCACCCAGACCCTGACCACTATCAACCAATCATCTGTTCTCCATTTCTATAATTTTGTCATTTCAAAAATGTCATATAAATGAAATCATATAGTATATGACATTCTGGGATTGATTTTTTTTATCCAATATATAACTCTCTAGAGACTTATTCAGATGGTGTGTATAACAATAGCCTCTTTCTTTTTTGAGCAATAATCCATGGTGTAGATTTTCTAGTTTGTTTACCCATTTGCTTTTTGAAGCACATTTAGGTGTTTCCAATTTTTTTTAGCTATTATGAATAAATCGTTATAAACATTTACATACAGGCTTTTACTGAATAGAAGTTTTGTTTCTCTAGGATAAATGCTCAAGAATGGAATTGTTGGGTTGATGGCAAGTTTAGTTTAATTGAAAAAAAAATCTTCAACTTTTTTTTCCAAACTGTACCATGTTAAATTTTCATACATAACATATATGAAGCATCCAGTTTCTCAGCATCTTTTCTACTATTCAATGTCTCATTTTTCTTTTTTTAATCTTAGCCTTTTGGTAGGTTTGGAGTGGTATCTCATTGTTTTAAGATAGTTTTATCTAAAGGCTAAGAATGTTAAGCATCTTTCTATTTGTGCATTTGTTGTCCATATATACTCTTTGGTGAAATATCTCATCATGTCTCTTGCTCATTTTCAAATTGGAATATTTGGTTGTTTTTTTTTATTATTGGATTTTTCAAGTTCTTGATATAGTCTAGATATGAATCCTCTGCAATATATGTGGTTTATAAATATTTTCTCCAGATCTGTAGCTTATATTTTCATTCTTTTAATAAGGTCTTTTGCAAATAAAAAGTTACAATTTTGATGATGTTCAAATAATTAATTTCTTCTATTTTTCCTTTTCTCTATAATTCTTGTTAATGTTGATGGATTCAGATTGCCAGCATTTTGTTGAGAGTTTTTGTGTTTATGTTGATGAGAAATATTGGTGCTGTTTTTTCATAGTAATGTCGATGTCTGGTTTTGGTATTAGGGTAATGGCTTCAGATAATGAATTGGAAAGTATTCTCTCTACTTCTATTTTTTGGTACAGTTTGGTAAAATATTGATGTTAATTGTTCTTAAATAGTTGATAATGAAGCCATCTGGGTGCGGGCTCTTCCCTGCGGGAAGTTTGTGAATTACTAATTTAATCTCTTTACTTCTTACAAGTCCCTTGATATTTTCTATTTCTCCTTGAGGCAGTTTCTTGTTGGTATCACAGCTCAGGGTGCTGTAGTATTAACCCTTCCTGATTTTTTTTTTCTTTGAGAAACACTCTGGAAGTAGGACTTTCCTGTAGAGTAAGCTCTAGTCCAGTCAGAGAATGGCAGTGCCTTGCAAGTGAGGGTTTTCCAGAAGAGAATTCCAAGACAGAAGAATAAGTGACACTACCCTGGAGGTGGCATCTTTTGAGAAACTTATTTCCAGGTCTGCCCCTTCCAGTGGCTGCAAGGCTTCTGGCTTTGACAACTGCTGGAATTATAAGGTTGATGGTTTTCAAGGGTACAGAGCTTGAGCAAAGAAAATGGGAGAAGGACAAACCACTAACCTTGCTATTCTTAACAAGCTAAAGCAACTTTTCATTGCTGCTCCCTAGTGTGTTACAAAATCTTGGTTAATTTCTAGAGATGGGAAAAGGTTGATTTTGATTTGCTTTTTTCTTTACTAACATTTTTAATGCTTTCATGAAGGTGTGGATTTATAGAAGTCTTCACTCCCACATTCCAGAATTTCTCCCAAATTAGACTTTGTTATTACAAGTTAATTTTAGATAAGGTAATACAATTTCCTTACAGGGAAATAGTAACATAAGCGTGTTCTCACTAACTTTGGCAAATCCAACATCCCTATTTTGCTGGTAGAATTGCTGACTTTCTTCGATTTTGCCAATGAGAAATTAAAATAATACAAATTATAAAATAATTGTGAGTACAGAGTTAACATGCCCCATATGGACAAATTTATGGATAGTACCATAAGTAAAAAACATTTTACTTACTCTCACTTTTATTTGAGTGGCTCAAATACTGGCACATATTTTTCTAATTATGAAATATTCCAGCTTCCAAAAAGTAGAGGAACAATATGATAACTTTCCATGAACCATCACTAAGCTTAAGAAATTAAACATTTCCAGTCCTTTTGTTTATGACTTAATAATCCTATTAAAACCAAATGCCTATCACAATTATCTTTTCCTGAAATTCTCTAGAAAGAATGAGATTTTGGTTCTATTATTAAAAATCAATAAATCTAAACAGGGAAAGAGCTGTGGTTGGTGATGGCTTTTTTCTACAATCTTTGGTATAATTGATGACTAGAAAAACTTTAGTTAAGATTTCCAATCATCCACAGTATTTCTGACATAAAATAATGTACCAACGGTGATGATGGGTTCTTAGAAATTCTGCACTATTCAAAAGCAAGAGTGCTCATGTCCACATTTGCACATACTGAAAATATCATTTGGGTGAGTTTTTGATTTATGAGGGTAGAACAGAACTTCAAATGAATAGCAAGAGTAAAATTCCTACTACATTAGTCCATATCTGTTTTCAATATTATAGGAATTCATTTTAATATGTTGCTTTTGTTCCATAATCCCCCAAACTAACATTTGTATCAAAGTTACCTGATGATATAACCACAGGACAGTGTATAATGAAAATGACTTTATATTTTCATCCCTTCTCCAGGGAATTGAAAGAATTGCTGAATCAAGTGATGGTTTTAACTAGAAACACAAGTACTCACTCATACCAAACAAATGAAAACCAAAGACATAATTGCACTTTTCACCATGGTGTTCTTTATACATAATCTATAAGAAAATGTTCTACCATTTTAACAAAAAGTATTTCTGCTAGTCTCCTATATATCATGGATATTGCTGGCAATGATGGAAATATCATGTTGACTTCACTCCCACTCCCATCATGTCATCCCAGTCATTCTTTTCCTTCATGAGAAACCTTAGGTTTGATGGTTTGATGAGCATCACATATTTTTATAGACTACTCATTAATGACAGTGCTGGGGCCTGTTAGGTCATGCTGCTCCTTTAGACATTGGGAAGGAATTTCTCTGAGTGATTTCTCTGGCATTTGAGTAGTCAATGGGAAAGGAACGGACTTTTTAAAAATTTTATTCATAACTGACTTTCCTTTATAAAATAATGTAGGTCTGTTCATAAACTCAAATGACTAGATTCAAATTCAGTTTCGAAGAGGATGAATCACAGAGTCAGTAAACTTAGTGGTAGGGGAAGGAGAGAAAAGAGTCCAGAGAGCAGAACAGAATCTTCAACAGTTAGGTTGCATGGGCACTTGCCTGAGTGGCATGCGGACTCTCCACTTTGCATAGGGGCAGGGGTGTGGATTTCTGGGGCAGAACTCAAATAAGAAGGTACAAGAAATTTTCATAAGAAAATACACAAATGCCTTCCCAGTTAATACTTTGTTCCTAAATCTCTTCCCTTGATCTCCAAATGCTCATAACCATTTTTTCAACTTGCTTTTACTCCCTGGATAGCTTAATCAAAGATATTTCAAACCTAAGACATTCAAAACTAAACTCCTGATGCCTGCCTTCCCATTCTTCCCTCTCAACCTTCCTCATTCCAGTGGGTGACTCTTCTATCCTGCCATGGGCTTTGGTCCAAAAATTCAGAGGCATTCATTACTCCTTGATTTATCTTTCATGCCATATCTGGTCCATCTGCAAATGCTACTGTCTTTGCTTCTTAAAGGTATTCAGTATCCATCCATTTCTATTCATCTTCAATGCTACCACCTAAGTTCAAACCTACTAACAGACCTTCTCATGGTCTCCTTTTTCCCATTAATCTCTATTTTAAAAAGCAGTACCGAGGTGATGTTCTTGAGACATGAGTCAGAGCATAGCATTCTTAACCTCAAAACTCTCCAATGGCTCCTCCACATTCAGAGTATGAGTGGAAGTGTTGACCACAACCCACAAGATCCTTCCAGAGTTGCTCCATTGCTGACTTTCTGACTCAGTACCCGTAATTCCCCTTCTTTCTCACTCTGCTAGAACCACTTAGGCCTCTGATCTTCTCGAAATGCCTCAAGCTAGTTCCTACCTCAGAGTTTTGCAAGTATTGTCATCTCTGCTTAGAAACTTCTCCCAAATATCCACATGGCTCCTTCCTTATCTTCCTTCAGGCCTCTGTTCAAATATCACCTCATCATAGAAGGCTCCTCTGATGCCTTTTATGAAATGGGCTCACCTACCCTGCTTCCCTATCCATCTTAACCCATTTTATTTTTCTCCATAGCATTTATTATTACCTTAAATAAACTATTCAATTGAATATAAGTTGCAATAATGATAAGAATCATGGTTATTTTATGCACCGTCGTAAAAGAAAATACACTGACAAAGTGTGAAACAATTCCTTCTTTATACAAAATTTTAGCTTAAATCATGAGAAAAGAAAAATTTTAGACTTATTTACCAACAGTTGCCCTTCTACAAAAAAAAAAAAAAGAGACGTACAGTGAAAGAAATTAGGTTATTTAAAACTGCACATTAAGAAACAGGACTGTCTAACCAAAGAGGTAAAGGATCTATACCCTAAAAACTATAGAACACTTCTGAAAGAAATTGAGGAAGACACAAAGAGATGGAAAAATATTCCATGCTCATGGATTGGCAGAATGAATATTGTGAAAATGTCAATGTTACCCAGGGCAATTTACATGTTTAATGCAATCCCTATCAAAATACCATGGACTTTCTTCAGAGAGTTAGAACAAATTATTTTAAGATTTGTGTGGAATCAGAAAAGACCCCGAATAGCCAGGGGAATTAAAAAAAAAAAAACCATATCTGGGGGCATCACAATGCCAGATTTCAGGTTGTACTACAAAGCTGTGGTCATCAAGACAGTGTGGTACTGGCACAAAAACAGACACATAGATCAATGGAACAGAATAGAGAACCCAGAAGTGGATCCTGAACTTTATGGTCAGCTAATATTCAATAAAGGAGGAAAGACTATCCCCTGGAAGAAAGACAGTCTCTTCAATAAATGGTGCTGGGAAAATTGGACATCCACATGCAGAAGAATGAAACTAGACCACTCTCTTGCACCATACACAAAGATAAACTCAAAATGGATGAAAGATCTAAATGTGAGACAAGATTCCATCAAAATCCTAGAGGAGAACACAGGCAACACCCTTTTTGAACTTGGCCACAGTAACTTCTTGCAAGATACATCCACAAAAGCAAAAGAAACAAAAGCAAAAATGAACTATTGGGACTTCATCAAGATAAGAAGCTTTTGCACAGCAAAGGATACAGTCAACAAAACTAAAAGACAACCTACAGAATGGGAGAAGATATTTGCAAATAACATATCAGATAAAGGGCTAGTTTCCAAAATCTATAAAGAACTTATTAAACTCAACACCAAAGAAACAAACAACCCAATCATGAAATGGGCAAAAGACATGAAGAGAAATCTCACAGAGGAAGACATAGACATGGCCAACATGCACATGAGAAAATGCTCCGCATCACTTGACATCAGGGAAATACAAATCAAAACCACAATGACATACCACCTCACACCAGTGAGAATGGGGAAAATTAACAAGGCAGGAAACCACAAATGTTGGAGAGGATGCGGAGAAAAGGGAACCCTCTTACACTGTTGGTGGGAATGTGAACTGGTGCAGCCACTCTGGAAAACTGTGTGGAGGTTCCTCAAAGAGTTAAAAATAGACCTGCCCTACGACCCAGCAATTGCACTGTTAGGGATTTACCCCAAAGATTCAGATGCAATGAAACGCCGGGACACCTGCACCCCGATGTTTCTAGCAGCAATGTCCACAATAGCCAAACTGTGGAAGGAGCCTCAGTGTCCATCGAAAGAGGAATGGATAAAGAAGATGTGGTTTATGTATACAATGGAATATTACTCAGCCATTAGAAACGACAAATACCCACCATTTGCTTCAACGTGGATGGAACTGGAGGGTATTATGCTGAGTGAAATAAGTCAATCGGAGAAGGACAAACAGTGTATGTTCTCATTTATTTGGGGACTATGAATAATAGTGAAAGGGAATATAAGGGAAGGGAGAAGAAATGTGTGGGAACTATCAGAAAGGGAGACAGAACATAGAGACTCCAAACTCTGGGAAACGAACTAGGGGTGGTGGAAGGGGAGGAGGGCGGGGGGTGGGGGTGAATGGGTGATGGGCACTGAGGGGGACACTTGACGGGATGAGCACTGGGTGTTATTCTGTATGTTGGTAAATTGAACACCAATAAAAATTAATTTACTAAAAAAAAGTAACAGGATTGTCAATATCCATCTTTTTCTACACACTGTCATCTGGAACACATTCAAGAGCTTTCATAATTTATCACTTTAAAAAAATAATGCTCCATTATTGTTCTTTGCTTTGGATTTTCTTCTTAGATATGGGTAGCTGTTGTAGTTTTGACTGATATTTTTTCTTTATTTGACTTAACTCAAATATATAAATCTATCACTCCAGACTCATTGCTTTGAAGCATTTAAAAAAAAAAATCTATTCCAAGAGAGTTGGTAACATTTCTTCCTCTCATGGTTCCATGGGGATTTTGCCCATATTGACATAGGCATGCAAGCAAAGGGTTTCACTACCTTTTATCTGAGGAAGCCAGAACACCCAGCGGTATCTCCTGAGCAAGAGAGGAAGAGATGCTTGTGATGAGCTGCCCAAAGCTACCTTCTATTGGTCTTCCTAGCCTTTCTGGGAAACTGTCGTGGGGCAGTTTTTCATTGCCTCTCTGCATTCCACTCCATCCCCTCAAGACATAGCCACAGAATATAAAACTTCTCAGTTGAAGTCTAGAATGTGCTCCTGAGCACAAGGATGTCCCATAAATCATATTAGATTATCATCTGGCCCCTTTGGTTTGGGTGTTGTCATTTTTGGTCTGTAGGACAAGGACATGGAGGCTAGCACCATTGTCATGTCTTCCTTTTGCTGTATGACTAGCAACGAATCCAAAAGTGGCTCATGTCTTTAATGGCTGAATTGGGCCCTGGCCTTGGTCTTGCCTTTGCCTTGTATTTTGGGCTTGACGCTGCCTTCAGCTGGATTTCTTGTTCTGTATTTGCCCAATGCATTTTGCATGCATCTCAGTTGAAACAAAAACAAAAACTATCATCTTCTTTTCTATGTTAACATCTTCCCTTTCTCAGTTATATAAAGCACGTGATTATTGCTCTTTGGGACAATAAGGAACTTAAGTTAGCCTCCAGTGATATGTATTTGTTTAAGTAATATAAAACATATGCTTGGGATCCCTGGGTGGCTCAGTGGCTTGGCGCCTGCCTTTGGCCCAGGGCACAATCCTGGAGTCCCGGGATCGAGTTCCGCGTCAGGCTCCCTGCATGGAACCTGCTTCTCCCTCTGCCTGTGTCTCTGCCTCTCTCTCTCTCTCTCTCTCTCTCTCTCTGTCTGTCTGTCTATCATGAATAAATAAATAAATAAATAAAAATAAATAAATAAATAAATAAATAATTTAGAAAATATATGCTCTGCTGCTGTATGTCTCTACCTTTCTGCATAAAGATAAATTTGATATTAATGTAATGCCATAATATAATCTTTTAGAAGAGTTTTTTATCTGGCAGATAAACTCAGATGGACATAACTCACATAACTCTATAGAAATGTTGAAAAGGGACACAGAACATAAAGACTTCTAACTCTGGGAAATGAACTAGGGGTGGTGGAAGGGGAGGAGGGTGGGGGGTGGGGGTGAATGGGTGACGGGCACTGAGGGGGACACTTGACGGGATGAGCACTGGGTGTTATTCTGTATGTTGGTAAATTGAACACCAATAAAAATTAATTTATAAAAAAAAAAAGAAATGTTGAAAATATGAAAAGCTATAATTGTTACATTCACAAATGTCATTTAGCCAACAATGAGTGTAAGGTGCATGTTGATGTCAAAGGTCTTTAAATACAAAAAATGATAGATCTTAGAAATGTCAAAATCCAGTGTTTACTTTTCTCTTTGCTTAATGGCCATCTTCCAACCCTGAAATGTAAATTTTATGAGGAGAGGGACTTTATGAATTTATTCATTACTCATATCTTCCAAACCTAGAGCATGGTTGATGTACAGGGTGCCATCAAAAATTATGGAAGGTGGCAGCCCCGGTGGCTCAGTGGTTTAGTGCCTGCCTTCAGCCCAAGGCATGATCCTGGAGACCCGGAATCAAGTCCCACATCAGGCTCCCTGCATGGAGCCTGCTTCTCCCTCTGCCTGTGTCCCTGCCTCTCTCTCTCTCTCTCTCTCTCTCTCTCTCTCTCTCTCTCTCTGTCTCTCATGAATAAATAAAAAATCTTTAAAAAAATATGGAAGGAAGAAAAGAATGAAGGAAGGAAGCAAGGAAGGAAGAAAACAGGAAGAAAGGAAAGAAGGAAGGAATAGCTTTGTTTATCAATCTTGTAAGGCTGCAAACAACAAGATGGTGTGTTCCTATAGTCTTCATTTGGTTTTCTGATACTCGGTCACTGATAGCTAAGTAACAATAAAACTCAATGGCAAACAAAGTTGAGTAGAAAATTCAGATCAAAGTACCCTTGAAAGGCTAATATAGGAAGAAAGTATCATTTTTAAGATCACAGAAACAGAGATAAAAGAGAAAGATTGAACTTATTCTATTGCCATCTATCTTAAGGACCCAAATCTCTCAGCCTTTCATGAGGCACTCAACTATCTTTGGTTTCATTCAGGCCATTCTTCTCACAGACATCATAATTAAAAGTTTCATTTCCAGGATAAAATAATTTTTTTTAATGCACCTCATCTTAACCCTGAAATACATGCTTTTCTCCTTTTGCAGTGCTCATAGATTTTGTATTGTCTCTAAATGTTAATGTTACGCTAAAGTTGACTCTTGTGCCTGCCTTTTAAAATGAGACAAAAAATTCCTTTGCATTCATATCTTTAAAAATAAGGTATATATACAGCTGTGGGCCGAAAGATGCCAATCTAGATATGCAGTTTGACACACACAAAAGAAATGCATGTGTATTTATGTGCAGGGACTTATTTAGAAATGGCTCCACTAGGAGGTACTTAACCTTTGAGCAACCTGGGTGGGTTAAAAGAGATTTGGGGGCCTGTAACATTTATGTGAACTTTAACTGTATACATTCAAGTTGAAAGAAAAGAGGAGGAACTTTCTGAGAACATAATAAAGTTTTATTGTTCTCTGCTGTGGGATCTATTTGAGCATTCTCTTTATTCCCTCTTGTTTTCAGAGGCAATAGTGCAAAGTTTCTCATGAAAGATGTCCAATGGTGAGGGAAATATCCCCAAACTGACAATTTAGAACAGACAAAGAGAGATTAAAGGCAAGAAGTGATAAGCTTAGCTATTTTAACTCTTTGAAGATCAATTTCTCCAGTTTTCTAGGCTTTCCATTCACTCCAAGTGCTTCATGCATTCCATGTTGATAATGTATAATTCATTCTAAGTGATTAAGTGCATAGGATTCCAATGACTTCCCAGATACTGTGCAGAGCACTGACTAAACAATCATAACTAGAAATAAAAAATGCATATCATATGTGCATGTATGACGTGATATCATATATCTATATTGCCAAACATTAGCAGACATTGGTAAATATCTTTTGACATAAAGTGTCATTAGTTTAAAGCATTCCATTTTCATGACTGTTGTGGATTGTACAAACCCGCCCCCTCCGCCCCGCCACAGAGATATAGAACCCAGCACCAAATGCATAAAGTATTCTAATGCAATTTCACCTCCTAATAAATTTCACTTAAACTGTGGTTTTGCAATAAAAAATAAGTTCTGGGCAACCCTGGTGGCTCAGCTTTAGCGCCACCTTCAGCCCGAGGGTGTTATCCTGGAGACCCGGGATCCAGTTCCACGTCGGGCTCCCTCTGTGGAGCCTGCTTCTCCCTCTGCTTGTGTCTCTGCCTCTCTCTGTCTGTGTCTGTCATGAATAAATAAAGTTAAAAAAAAAAGTTCAGAAGGATCCAACACTAGATCACTCTTGTAAACTATCCTCTTGGCCGTAATTTATCAAATACTGAAACCTGTCTGTTTTTTTTTTCATTGCATTGTTTTGAAAATAAATATAGGCTATGCCCTGTATATAGGTATATACTCATTTATGTAAAAATATTGCAATATTTCTTTTGTTTCATCATGGAATCTCATTATTATCTATATATTTTAGACATATTTTAACATATAGAAACAAGTTTTGGAATTTGAAAGTAGACGTTGTGAAATAGAAAAAAAAAGATACAGAATATGTAGGACAGAGCGTAGAGGAGCAAAAGTAGTGTGTTTTCTCAGGCTGTCCCTTTTCATGCCAGCAACACCAAGATCACTAAGAACCAGTGAGTAAAGTAGCACACATTTCTAGTAGCAAATGGAGAATTTGTGGGAGCTAGTCCTGACGTTGAAATAAAGAGGTTATCTGGGTTTTTATAATGTGTGTGTGCGTTTGTTGTCTGTCCATGTATAGGAAAATAAATGAGTGTATCTGGATTTTTTTATACTATATAATTTATTAGATGGAACATAGCTGGACTTGTATAATGTAAATAACATGTAACATCCATCCGTACATACATTTTATAATTTATAATCACATTGAAATTTTATTTTTTTTCACATTGAAATTTAAAAAAAATAATGTAACATTTATATTTTGTCATCCATAAGAAGACATGAATTCCAATAAAATTATTTTAAGTATGTAAACGTTCAGCTCAGAGAATTTAAAATAAACGTTTTGGCAATAATCTTGTGGACTTCAGTGGCTTTCAAGATCCTTTATACTAGGTTTCCCAGAGAATGATTGACCTGTGTGTTTGTCTATCAACAAGAAATTATACCTATTTTATATGTATATAGAAATGTGACTTATGGAAGTGTTTCCTTATTTTAAAATAGCACTATATATGTCTTTGTGTGTGTTTATCTATGTACACATGCTTAAAATGACTTTGCATATTATAGATATACTAAAACTTTTACACAAATTTTTGCATATAAACCTATATTTTCTAATTACTTGTATGTTGTTATATGTGGTGATATAAAAATGAACATAAATTAAAACAAACTATTGACTTAAAATTCTGTTTAACATAATTTATCAACTATTTTATTGAGCAAATGTTAGACATATGAATATTCATCTATCCAACTAAAATTTGTTGAATATCAACTTAATATTGGACAATTGATAGATATTAGAGAAACAAAGATGACCAAGATATGATCCTAGAGCTGATGATAATTTATCTGAGAAGAGGGTCTGTAAGGAGTTCAATAGTATCTCTAGCAAATCTGTGCTTACTCTAATGGAGCATATTTCTGTTTGCTGGGAAAAACAATGCTACTGCAAAAGCTCACTATATAAATGCATGTTCATTACTGAGACCATCTTAGGAAGGTGAACTTTATCACGTGCTCCTCTGAGGTCTGTGCCCAATCAACCGAAGAACTGGAACAATCACACTGTGCAAAAGGAGACCAATTTAGAAGAGTAGGACTCTGAAGAAGATGGTCCAACTTCCTTAAATGACCTTCATTAATTTTACACCTTCTGCCAATTAATTGCAGTTATGAAACCTCCTTTCTCAATACAAGCAATTGAATTAATGTTGGTCTATTTGTATTTTCTGTTTTTTCTTAAATGGTTATTTCCAATTATCAATATGAATCTTTATAATCACGTTACAACATTTCACTAAATTTATTCCATCATTCTTTACTCAGACAAAAATGAGTTCCTATTATCTAGTCTTAAAACACCTTGTTTTTTTTTTATGTAACAACTTGAAATGTGGTGTTTGTTTAGTGATTATATTTAAACAAATATACTCCCTTTAAAATATAAGTTCGGTGAGTACAGATATCATGTATCTTATTTTTACCATTCTGTTTTCAGTGTTTCTTTGCATGTTGTACTGAAAAGATGGAACTAGTCTTTGTTCAGTAAACAAATAAATGCATTGCATGTACATTTATTTTTAGCTTGCTGCATGTTATATTCACAAAAATGAATGAAGGAAGATACATGTTTCAAGAAGCTCATGGTCTATATTTCAGTGTGGTCAGTGCAGTCATAGGTGACTTTACTGGTCATTATGATAGCACAGAAGAAGGACTAACTCAACTTCATAGGAGAGTAAGCTGCCCTCTTTACTTTTATTTTTTTATTTATGTATTTTTTAAAAAGATTTTATTTATTTATTTGAGAGAGAGAGAGAAAGATTGAGAGGAGAGAGAGAATGTGAATGGGTGGAGAGGCAGAGGGAGAAACAGATACCCCGCTGAGCAAGAAGCCCAAACTGGCGCTGCGACCCAGCACCTTAGGATCCAGACCTGAGCAGAAGGCAGGTGCTTAGCCAACTGAGCCATCTAGTTGCCCCCTTACTTTTTAAATAAATAAATATAAATAATGTTATAATCAAGTAATAGTTACCAAATAGACAACTAGAAATGTATATATTACTTAAAAATATGACTTGTTCTAAAATGTTCCCCAGCACTCACTACTGAAAGCAAAAGAGTTACCAGAAATGAAAAATAGTATTTTTTAAAATTTTAATCTCATTACTATGATATGAAACTCTAGAACGTTGATCAATTGTGATCTTAATAAGAACCCATGACCTCCAGGAGGGTATGAACAAGCTGCATGATGTTGGGAGAATATCTAAACAGGGGCAACCCAATCCTGAAGCAGGCCACTGGCAATAGAATCATCACAACCAACATAAAAGAGAAGCCATTTAGTCATAAATATGAGACTATACAAGCTGTCTTCTAGCTTTAACTTTATCTTGATTATAGAACAAACCAGGAGCAGAATACATAACTCCTGGCACTGAACTCAAAGAATGTATTTTTCAATTAAATATGCATCTCAAATGGATTATTTCCTAATGGATTACCACATTTATGAAAAGAAAAATTAGAAAAATATCACTAACCGTCTTTAAAAAGTCTATACCAGAAACAAAATAGAAGGGGGTAAGTACAGTAACAAACAGTGTGGTAGCTATCGTAAAGAAAGACATATAGCACAATGCAGTAGAATGAACGTTCAGAAACAAACCCCCATGTCAAACCCTCATGTCAAATGATTTTTTACCAGGGTGCCAAGACCATTCAATGGATCAAAAGGCAGTTTTTTCAACAAACGATGCTTGGAAAACTTAATCCTTGTGTGTAAAAGAATGATGTGTTACCCTACCTTACACTGTATGCAAAAATTAAAATGGCTAAAACACCTAATTAAAGAGTAAGAGCTATAAAACTCTTTGAAGAAAACATAGGAGAACATCTTTATGACATTGAATTTGGAGGTCATTTCTTGAATATGTCACCAAAAGCAGAGGCAACAAAAGATAAAAGGCAACCCACATAATGGGAGAAAATATTTGTAATTCATATAACATCAATAAAGGGATTGATGTTTAGTACATATGAAGAACTCTGAGAACTCAACAACAACAAAACAAACAATTCAAAAATGCACAAAGAACTAAAATAGACATTTCTTCAGAGAAGATACACAAACGACCAATAAGAACATATAAAGATACTCAGTATTACTGGTCATTAGGAAAATGCAAATCAAAACCATAATGAGACACTACTTTGCCCTCATTAGAATAGCTATTATCCAAAAATCAGAAAATAGCAAACATTGGATAAGGATGTGGAGAAATTGTAACCTCTATACATTGCTGGTGGGGATGTCAAATAGTACAAGCACTGTGGAGGATTGTTCCTGAAAAATTAAACATTGACTCACCATACTATCCAGCAATTCCCCTTCTATGTATAAACCCCAAATAACTGAAGGTAGAATTCAAACAGATATTTGTACACAAATATTTATAACTCCATTATTCACAATAGCTAGAAGGTTCACCAACAAATGTTGGATAAAGAAATTGTGGTATAGACATACAAGATATTTGGCATAGACATAAAGGTGATATCATTCAGCCTTTAAAGGCAATGAAATTCAAACACATGCTACAGATGAATGAATCTTGAAAATATTTTGCTAATTGAAATAAGTCAAACATAAAAAGACAAATATTGTACGATTCCATTTCTATGAAGTGTCTAGAATAGGCAAATTTATAGAGGCAGAGTGCAATGGTAATTGCTAAGTACTGATCAAAGGTGGGAATGGGATTTTTGGATAATATGTACAATTTTAGTTTGTGATGATGGAAAAGTTCTAGACGTGAATTGTGGTGATGGTTGCACAACTATGTGAATGTACTCGATTTTGCTGAGAAACTGTCACAGTCCAAAGGAGCCTAAAAAACCACATGACTAAATGCAATGAGATAACCTAGATGACATTCTTGAATATAAAAAGAACATTTGCTAAAAACCAAAGAGATATGAATAAAGTATGGACTTAGTTAGTAATACTGTACTGGGGCACATGGGTGGCTCAGTCAGTGAAGTGTCTGACTTTTGATTTTGGCTCAGGTCATGATTTCAGGGTGGTGAAACCAAACCTCACACCTGGTTCTATGCTGGGCAGGAGTCTCCTTGAGATTCTCTCTCTCCTTCTCCTTCTGCCCCTCCCCTTGCTCTCTCTCTCTCTCTAAAAATTAAATAAATACATCTTTAAAATAATACTCTATCGATATTAGCTAATTCATTATGAAAGATACATATGGTATAATATGTACCATGTTTATATAAATATTAATATTAGGGGAAATTTGGTGTGGGACATATAAGAATCCTGTACTATTTTTGCAACTTTTCTGTAAATCCCAAACTATCCTATAGCAAAAAGTTTATTTTTAAAAAAGAAAACAAAGAGTAGAACAAACAAAAAATCGTAGAAGTCAATCGCATTCCTTAAAGATGTAAGAACATTACTATTTGTAATTCTTAAGGAAAATTTCAAAAAGATGTAAGATATCTTTATCACAAGAATACACAAAATTACTTCTTCATATCACTATTTGGTTTATTATCAGAAAGAGCAAATCATAACATTAATGCAAAAGAAATTCAGATTATGGAGACAAAAATCTGTGCTCAAAGAGCTAAACAGCATGCATAGAAAATTAATAAAGATGATCAAAGATCAGGTGACCAAAATGGAAACCAAGAAACAAAGATTAGCCCACTGAAAAAACAAGAATCTCTCGCAACAAGTTTTAACATATTAATAAGGAAGTTTCTAACTGAATAAAAAATCTGGGGGCACCTGGGTAGCTCAGTGGTTGAGCATCTGCCTTCATCTCAGGTAATGATCCTGGGGTCCTGAGATCGAGTCCTGCCTCGGGCTTCTTGCAGGGAGCTTGCTTCTCCCTCTGCCTGTGTCTCTGCCTTTCTCTCTGTGTCTCTCACGATAAATAAAATCTTTAAAATTTTTTTTAAAAAAACTGTGAAAGTTAACTTTCTTTGCAGGCAATTACACTCTTAACTGTATACTCAAGAAAAAATTGTCACATAGAAAGGAAAGAGTTAAAGCAGCTGGGTTGTGATCTATTCACTCCTTTTAGGATTTCCTCAGGGATTCCCCTGGGGAAATAAGGAAGGGAAGTGAACTGGTCTATACTTGCCAATTGAAATAATTACATTTCCTAGGAAGAAAACATCTTATATTTAGAATAACTTTAGCAAATTGTCCCTAGCTACAGGAATAGTTATGGCAAGTAAACTCAGAATCCATGGTTTTATGTGACAAGGTTTCCAAGAGAATGTTATATTTTTTTAAGCTCCTGTGTGTTTTGTGTACAGTATATAGTTGTATTATGACCAGTCTAAAAAGTGCCTTTGGATTTAAGTGTTTATTCCACTCTCATTTAGGATAATTATAAGTAGGGTTGGATTTACTCCTACCTTTTTACTATTTATGTTCTATTTGTCGCTTATCCTTTTTTGTGTTTCTCCTTCTTGTTTTTTGCTTTGTTTTATGTTAGAGAGATATTTTAATTTTTAGAGAGATATTTTAATGTAATTTGTAATTCCTTTGTTGACTTGTTAACCATCTTAAAATTTATTCTTAATGGTTGCTTTCAGAATTACATTGCATTTCTTTTTCTTTTTTTAGAGAGATTTTATTTATTTATTCAGGAGAGACAAAGAGAGAGGCAGAAGGAGAAGTAGGGTTCCTGTGGGGAGCCTGATACGGGACTCAGTACCATGACCCCAGTATCACAACCTGAGCCAAAAGTGGATGCTCAACCACTGACCTGCCCAGGTGCCCCTACATTTCTTAACTTCCTAAAATCTATTTGAGATCAATACCAACAATTTCGATAAAATATAGAAACTCTACTGCAGTTCAGCCCTGTTTTCCTTATCTGTCTTTTGCACTATTCTTATATAATAGAAATTACATCATATCTTTATAAACTCAACAGGACAATGCTATAATTATCACTTTATACAATCTATTGTTTTAAGGGAAAAGGATATATATCATATACATAACCTTTATATTTATTTTATATAAATTAATACATATAAAATAATATGTTATATTCATTTAAAGGAAAAGTATATACGACTTTATATTTATCCACATATTACCATTTCTAATAATCTTTCTTGTGTATTTGAGTTAACACCTGGTGTCACTTTCTTTAGACTTTCAGAACTTCCTTTAGTACATCTGGTAAAGCAGGTCAGCTAGGAATACATTCTCCCAAATTGCATTGGTCTAGGAATATGTTTATTTCTTTTCATTTATCCTGGTAAAATATGTATTACATAACATTTGCCATTTTAGCTATTTTAAGGTATACAATTCAGGAACATAAGTACATTTGCAATGTTTATTTACCATCACCAATATTTTCAGAACCTTTTCATTATCTCAAACAGAAACTCTGCACCATCTAAGCCACTCTCCATTCCAATCTCCCCCAGCCCCTGGGAGCCTCTATTCTATGTTCTGTCTCTATGAATTTGTCTATTCTAGATACCTCCCTTCTGAAGACACAGCTACTCAAGTCCTGTGCTCATTTTTCAATTGGGTTGTTTTCTTGTTTTTGAGTTTTAGAAGATCTTTATATATTCTGGGCATTATTCCTTATTAGATATATGATTTACAAATATTTTCTTCCCTTTTATGGGTTGTCTTTTTCACTCATTTGATACACATTTTTAATTTTAATGAAGTTCAATTTTTCTATTTAATCTTTTGTTGCCTGTGCTTCTGGTGTCATACTCAAGAAATCATTGCCAACTCCAATATCATAAAGTTTTCCATTATGTTTTTTTTAAAGCATTTCATATATTTAAGTCTTACATTTAGGCCTTTGATTCATTTTTTAATTAATTGTTGTATATGGTCTAAAGTATGGACCCAACTTCATTCTTTTGTGTTCAAATATCTGGTTTTCCCAGTATCATTTATTGAAAAGACTGTCCTTTCTTTATTAAATGGGCTGAGCACCTTTGCCAAATAATAATTGATCATGTATGTGAAAGTATATTCCTGAGTTCTCTTTTCTTTTTTTGTTTTACTGATATATATGACTGGCCTTTGCCAGTACAGCATTGTATTAATTATCACAACTTTGTAGTAAGTTTTAAAATCAGAAGTCTTCCAA
Organism: Nyctereutes procyonoides; assembly: GCF_905146905.1. Classification (NCBI taxonomy): domain Eukaryota; kingdom Metazoa; phylum Chordata; class Mammalia; order Carnivora; family Canidae; genus Nyctereutes; species Nyctereutes procyonoides. The sequence goes on along the minus strand of NW_026575049.1, from coordinate 40,120,760 downwards.
CTTTGTTCTGTTTCAAGATTGCTACTTGGGTCCCTTAAGTTTCCATAAGAATTTTAGAATTGGTTTTTCCATTTTTGTAAAAACATAAGTTTTGCTTTTTGGTAAGTATTGTATTGAATCTATAAATCATTTTGGTTGGTACATATATGAAAAAAATAGTGTCTTACTATCCATGAACATGAATGTCTTTCCATTTATTTGTCTTCTGTAATTTCTTTTAGCAATGTTTTATTTCAGTTTCCAGTGTGTAAGACTTGTGTCTCCTTGGTAAAATTTATTCCTGATTATTTTATTCTTCTGTTTTCATAAATGGAATAGTTTTCTTAATTTCCTATTTTGATTTTTCTTTCTTTTTTTAAAATATTTTATTTATTTATTTATTTATTTATTTGAGAGGTGGTAGAGAACATGAGCAGAGAGGAGGGGCAGAGGGAGAGTGGGAAGCAGACTTCCCACTGAGCAGAGAGCCCAACTTGGGGCTCACCTCAAGACCCTGAGGTCATGGCCTTAGCCAAAGGCAGATGCTTAATGGACTGAGCCACCCATATGCCTCATATTCATTGTTATTGTAGAGAAACACAACTGATATTTGTGTGTTGATAAATTTATTAGCCTTAACAGCTGTGTGTGTGTGTGTGTGTGTGTGTGTGTGTGTGTGTGTAATCTTTAAGGTTTCCTGCAAATAGGATCATATTATTTGAGGATAGAGATAATTTTACACTTTCCTTTCAAATTTGGATACCTCTCATTTCTTCTTTATTTCTTTTTTCTTTCTTCCCTTCTTTTCCTCTTTCTTCCTTTCTTTCACTTTCTTTTTTCCTAATTGTTCTTGCTAAAACTTTCAATACTACATTGAATAGAAATGACAAATGTAGGCATTTTTGTTTTATTGCTGATTTAAGGGGAAAAATCTCCATCTTTCATCATTGAGTATGATAGAAGCTATGGGTTTTTCATATCTTCTCTATCATGTTGGAGAAGTTTTATTCTATTACTTGTTGAGTGTTCCTATGATGAAAGGATGCTAAAATTTGACATTTTTTCCTGCTTCATTTGAAATAATTATGTGGGTATTTTCCCTTTATCTTATTAACATGGTGTATTACATCGACTGATTTTCATGTGTTAAACTAACTGTGCTTTCTGGGAATAAATCCCACTTGGTCTTAACATATATTTCTTTTAATAGGTTGCCAAATAATGCTTGCTGGCATTTTGTTGAGCATTTTTCATCAGTATTCATAAGGCTTATAGATCTGTAGTTTTCTTGTATTCTCTTTGTTTTGCAACCATATGAGAGAAAGTTGGCTTTATAAAATACATTGAGAAATGTCCCCTCTTCTACTATTTTGAAAGAGTTTGTGTAATATTGGTGTTCATTTTCCTCCAATGTTCAATAAACTCTAACAGTGAAGACAACTGGACTTAGAATTTTCCTGGTCAAAAGCTTTTCATTACTAATTACAAAATTTTAAATGACGTAATTGTATTAACAGATTTCTCAATCTTATTACAATTAATATTTGGGGATAGGTAATTTTTTTTTTGTGGAGGGCCATCCCATTTATTAAAAGAATGAAAAATGCTCAGTAGCATTCCTGGCCTCTCCCCACTAGATACAATAACACTCACCATCCTCCCATATTGTGACAAACAAAAAATATGTCTAAACACTGCCAATAGGGGGCATCTGAGTGGCTCAGTAGGTTAAGCGTCTGCCTTTGGCTAAGGCCATGATCCCAGGGTCCTGGGATGAGGCCCCTAGTCTGAGTCTGGCTCCCTGCTCAGCGGGGAGTCGCCTTCTCACTCTCCCTCTGCCCCTTCCCTCTGCTCCTGTTCTCTATCCAACTCTTTCTCTCAAATAAGTAAATAAAATCTTAAAAGAAATGAACAATCTGAATAGGAAATGAAGAAAACAATTCCAGTTATGAAAACAGGAGAATAAAGTAATTAGGAATAAATTTTACCAAGAAGACAAAAGATTTGCACACTGGAAGCTAAAAAACATTGCTAAGAGAAATTAAAGGGATCCCTGGGTGGCTCAGCAGTTTAGCGCCGCCTTCAGCCCAGGGCCTCATCCTGGAGACCCGGGAACGAGTCCCACTACCGGCTCCCTGCGTGGAGCCTGCTTCTCTCTCTGCCTGTGTCTCTGCCTCCCTCTCTCTGTGTCTCTCATGAATAAATAAATAAAATCTTAAAAAAAATATATAAGCATAAATTCCTCTCTAATCACTACTTTAGTTGCAACGTTTAGACACTCAGATTTTAATACATTGTATTTTATTAATTTTGCTTTTATTTTTTCATCCATGGGATGTTTATAATGCCCTAATTTTTAATTTTGAATATTTTCTATATTTTTTTTTACTATTTGTTTATCATTTAGTTGCATTGTGGTCAGTAAACATACATCATGTATGAGTTCAGTTCTTTCTATTTATTGAGCTCATTATATAGCTCAGTATACAGTCCATCCTGACCAATGTTTCAAGTACATTTGAATATAGTGCATATTATGTACAGTCAAGCATATTATTCAATAAAGATTATCTAGATTAACTGATTGATAGCAATGTATAGCTATTCCACATCTTTATTTTTTTGTCTACCTTGTTCCTTTTTTACTGTGAGGGGAACAATAAAGTCCCCAGCTATAATTATGTATTTGTCTCTTTTCTCACTTTCTAATTTTTGTTTTTTGTTCTCTGAATCTTATTTTTACCATATTTATATTATTTATATTTATTTAAACTAAGAACATTTAAGTTACTCTTCTAGCAAATTTTGATTGCACAATACAGTGTTATCAGCTATAGTCACATTATACATTAGATTCTCAGACCTTATTTATCTTACACCTGAAAGAATGCACCATTTACCACCTTCTCCCTTTTTCTCTTATCTCTAGCCCCTGGCAAACACTTTTCTACTGTGTTTCTATGAGTTTGAATTTTCTTCTTTTGTGGATCCTACTTATATGTGATACCATGTAGCATTTGCTTTCTCTGTCTGCCTTATTTCACTTAGCATTATACCTTCAAGTTCACTCTTATTGTCATGGATAACAGGATTTTCTTCCTTTTAAAGGCTGAATAATATTCCATTATGTTAAACCACATTTTCTCCAATCATTCATCCATTCACAAACACTGAAATTGTTTCCATACCTTGGCTATTGTGAATAATGCTTCAATGGACATGAGAGTACAGATAATCACTTCAAGACAATGACGTTTCCTTTGGATATATACCCAGAAGTGAGATTGCTAGGTCATATGGTAGTTCTGTATTTCATTTCTTAACAAAATTCCATACAGTTTCTGATACTGGCTTTACCACTTTACCAGTTTACCAACAGTGTACTATGGCTCTCTTTTCTACACATCCTGGCCAACACTTGTTATTTGTTGTCTATTTGATAAAAGCCATCCTAACAGGTTGTGATTGTGATTTGCAGTTCCTTTATGGGCAGGAATATTGAGCATCTTTTCACGTATCTAGTGCTATTTTTATATCTTCTTTAGAAAAATGTTGGTTCAGGTTATTTATTATTTTTAATTGGGTTATTATTATTATTATAATTTGCTATTGAATTATATTAATTCCTTGAATAGTTTGGATATTAACCGTTTATCAGATATGTGGTTTGCAAATATTTTTCCCCATGCCATCAGTTGCCTTTTCACTGTGTCGACAGTTTTCTTTTCTGGAAAGAAACTTTTTAGTTTGATGTAGTCCTACTTGTTTATTTTGGCTTTTAGCATCAAACTCAAAGAGCACTGCCAAGACCAATATGCAGAGCTTACCCTCTATGTTTTTTTTCTAGAACTTTTATAGTTGCAGGTCTTACTTTCAAGTCTTTAATCCATTTTGAGTCCAATTACACACATGTTAGACCATGCTGAATGTATATATATTTACCAATGAACCTTTAGAACTTTGTGCTTTCATACATATAGATATCCCTCCATTCTTTTAAATGATAGTGTTAAATAATATTTTAGCACCTAAAGTGACATAAAACTTTTTTCTTGTTGATGAATATTTCTGATATTTCCCTTTCCAAAACAATGCATTAAAAATAAGTGTTGCATATTGCTGTACACATATACTATCGATATTACCTAGATATTTGGTATTGGTTATTTGAAAGATATGTACACTCCAAATCTTTGGTGGTAGAATCTGCACTTTAAAAATGCTTCATTATATTAAATTTCCAAAAAATGTATGAAAATATCCATTTGACCACACTATCAGCAAAAAATGATACTATTTTTTAATTGGTTTTATGGCTTGAGTGAAAAATAAGATTTCATTAATACTTAAATGTATATGTCTTAGCTACAAATAAATTTGAAATTTTATATACATTGACTCCCTAAATTGTATGCTTATATACCCTCTGCCCATTTTTCAAGGTTTTTTTTTTTCTTTTAGATTAATAAGTGCCTGGTATATATTGTAATTTTTTATTATTTTACTGCTTATACTTTGCAAATAAGTTTTTTTAAGGCTATCACTTTTTTAGCCCTTAATTATTATATCCTTCTCTATACAGAAGTTTTTCTTTACTATTTATATTGTCTACCTAGGGAGGTAATATAGACTAATGACTATGAAGAGTTCTACATCAGCCTGGCTGCATTCAATTCCTAGTGTCCTTATCCAAGTTGAGAAAGTATTAGTAAAAAAGTATCAGAGAAAATTGCTCCCATTGGAATCGGAGTAGATATTCTTAAGCTAGACATAAAACCAAGTTTCTTCAAGAAATAATACTGAGAAGGGCACCGGGGTGGCTCAGTGGTTGAGCATCTGCATTCGCTCAGGTCATGATCCCAGGGTCCTGGGATTGAGTCCCACGTTGAGCTCCCTGCAGGGAGCCTGTTTCTCCCTGTAAAATCTTAAAAAAAAATAGTAAGAACAGTGAAATCTTCCCTATATTTTGGATGTGTTACAAGTATCAATTTATTTAAACTTCAGCAAAATTCTGAGGTATGATAAGACCTTCATTTCACAGATGAGCTTTTATTCTAATGCTTCATAGCTTTCCTTAAAAGTTAATTTTATATGGTTTAATGTAAATTTTCTTATCCAAAAGAAAGCCAAAGTTTCCAATAGCATTTATTACAGTTCCTCATTTTCTTCCATTAATTTGATTGCCCTTTTATCATACTTAGATCAATTTTAATACTGTCTATAATGTTCCGGTGACTTTCTATTTATTCCTATGCCAATACTCTACTAATTTAATTATTCTGGCTTTATAATATATTTTTAATCTATTGGAACAAGTCAAGTATCTTTGTTATTTCCCAGGGTTTTTAAAAATAATTTCCATGAATTTTCTTTCCAGATGAAAGTTAGAATTTGCTTGTGAGTTGCATTAAAATATTTCTGTTAGAATTTTTATTTGGAATGGCTAAATTTATAGATTATTTCAAGAATTGATGACTTCTTAATATTAAATCTTTCTGTTTTCTAATAAGGTAGGTCTCTGAATTATTTTATAATATCCTTTCAAATAACATGTAGACTGCTTTAGATATCTTATGAGCATTTCTAATCAAGTTAATCTACAGATATTTTATAGTTTGTGTTGCCTTAGCAAGTCAGATATTTTATACATAAATTTCCTATTCAGTTATTCCTGGAAAAAAGGAATTTTTAATGTTGAATTCTATGCGGACTTCTCTCTGATCTCCTTTATCACAATAGATTTTTAGCTCTTCTTCTTAGAATTTTTTTACTTTTTTAGATTTGTCTGTCATATGGTCCAAAAGACAGTTTTTCTCTTTTATTGCAATTTTCATATCATGATTTTTTTCTTTTTCTTAGCATACTGCATTGGCCAGGACATCCACTATAATGTTGTCTAGTGTAAGTGACAATAGCATCCTTATGTTTCTCTTTTATTCTATGTAAAAATATTTTTAGCTTTAACTTTATGTATGATTTTAGGGAATACTTTCATGGCTATTTTATTCAAGCTAAATGCGTTTTCTATTTTCAACATGCTATGTGTGCTCATTTTGGAAGGAAATTCAACTAAATCACTGCCCTTCTTATATTTATTAATATTATTTATTTTATCTTTTAACTTGAGGTGTCATGAAAAAAATTCTCTAACTCGATTTTTTTCTGTATTTCTAGCATAAGATCACATATTCTTAACAAAATTATATGCTTTAATTTTTCAGTTATTTATCAAATTATGTACCTTGGGTGTCAATCTTGATTAGAGAAAGTAGCAGGCATAGCTGAGAAAATTAGCAATGATAGAGCAACATAATTTTTAAATTTCAACTTTCTTCTTTTTTCTGATTTACTCTCTGTTACTTTATTTTCTGCTTTCTATGGCATTTTTGCTTGAATAGCAACCTAGGCAAATGTGCTGACAAATATAACATTGGTTTTTAAGAGCTGTATTCAGATACCATTAGGCAACAGTTCTAGAATTTTGCTAATTTAAGTGACTGATTTTTCTTTTAAAGGCAGGAGTTCAAGATGTTTCTGATCCATTTAGGGTTAGAAAACAAAGAGTGGATACTCTAAGGGTGGATGACTGTACAGTAACAACTAGAAAACTGGCGCTAACTTTGTTCTTAGGGACCTACAGGCTATTTTAACAATTCCCTTCTTCAGAATAATTTGAAAAATCTGAAGGACATTAAATGTGGAGGGAAATGATTGGTTGATTTCCAGGTGGTACAAAGTGGCAAATGGACTCACTCCTCCAACATTTCTATGACTGGCTGGCTCTCTGTATTAAATTCCCTCTTGCAAACTGCCCGGAATGGATCCTGACCCTACTGATAGAATAGGTAACATTTACTCAGTGTTGTCTGTCTCCCTGGCATTTTCTTAAGTATTTTGCATAATATTATTTCAACTTCTTCCAAACCTTATAGATTAGTATCTATTCGTGTCCACATAATCACAGATGTGGAACCTCAGGCACCAAAAAACTAAATAACTTGTTTCAGGTCACATAGCCGTAAGATCTGTACATTCATTGGATTTCTAGCATCATTATAATTTGTTCCATGATTATTTTAATCTTCTTCTAATAGTTTATTAGTTCTGCTTTATTTTATCTCAAATTCTATCAGAAGTCGATGGAGTTAAAATATGAAATATGTAAACATTTCAAATTAAATGAAGTGGATATTTAAACATCCTGTATTTACATATGATTTATAGGGTTTCTCTAGTTTCCCTCTATTCTCTTAATTGGGTTGGAATAATAATATGATGTGATGAACATGAGTTTCCTCGCATCTTTATTTAAATGAGATATTTAAATATTTTAAGTATGTTCCAGTTTAAAACAAAGCACCTTTGGTAAAACATTTTCTCTCAGAACTATCTCAGAAAATTCATGGATCTCAAAACAATGAGATGTGGATGTGTTTACTACTTTTTAATTTATATACATTTAGAATGTCGGTACTTAAGATAGGTTGCTGCCAGATTCAGTGTTCCCATCAGAGGGGCATTCTATTTTAACTGTTATATTGTGCAGGCACATTCCACTGGCTATATATAACATGGGATAGAAGTGTAACGGCCCCACGCTTGTAAATGTTATTTAAATGAAGACTTTTGATCTATACTATTGAAATACAATTTATTTCTATTAACCTTCTACAGAGGGAAAGAATCTCAAAACACCAAACAAGATGGTATTCAAAATATAGAACTTCTAGTTAAATGCAGATTAATTTTTTAACAAGAATTCCTATGCAGTAGGCAGATAGTTCCCACATCCCATTGTGATTGACAAGCCTGACATATGGAATAGTTCACAAATTCCCAGGTGACTGACAGATGGAGAATAGCAAGGCAGATAAAGTTGCCTAGAGAGCTGAGGATGATTTCATATTCAGCGGTTTTGATCAAAAGGATTCCAGATCTCACACTAAATTTAGCACCGCTGGCAATTAGTGCATGATTTATTCAGTCCTTTCATTTGCTGGTTGACAAATGGAAAACAAGCACAAAATTAAAAATAAGTTTATTTCCAGCATTTCGGATATTTAAAATGTGTGTGTCTTTGTTTGCACATAAATTAACATGAGATGAATTTATAGTGAGATTAAATCTGAACCGGAGATGCAAGCAATAAATAAGAGCTTTTTTATGTATCGTCCAGGCAGAACAGGTGTTTGAATTAAGAAACACTAATATGTTTAGCAGCACGGCTCCACCTTTAGCATTAGGGAGTTGATGCTTTCCTAAATTTAGAATAATCTTGCCACAATTTAGAGTTCTTTCATAAGCTTCCAACATAGGTGACCATCTGTATGACAATATTAATGTTTTTCAGGGTAGTAATAATAAAAAACTAAAAACAACTCCCGTTTCCAGGCTCTTGCGCATTACAGTGAGTGACGGCAGGGCTAGAGGCTTGTCTCCCCGGTTTCTGCCTTTTGGGTGTCTATGGTGAAAGGCAGCAGGCACCCAAATCTGTCCCCCCTCATGCATTTATAAATGGAGTTATGAGATCACAACCTTTTTTTGCACTATCCTTCGAGCTAGACCGTGCGAAGCTCTGTTTCCGATCTCTCTTCCTATTTCATGAAACAACAATGAGATGAGCGAGATGTGCCGATGTCAACCTTCTGTTGTGTGAGTCGGAACACGACAATATCACATCCTCAATTGGAGGAGAACATAACTGTAAATAGCCCCTCCTAGAGATTTGGAGAGGCAGGAAGATAAGTGCACTGGCTGAAGGTGTAGTAAATGAATCGAGCAAAATCCCCATCCTATTAGTGGTTAAAAAAAAAAAAAAAAAAAAAAAAACAAAACCAAAAAAGCAAAAACAGAAACAAAACAAAACACGCAAAAAAATCAAAACAAAAAACAAAACAAACAAACAAACAAACAACAAAAAAAGATCCTATCTGTAAGACCTTGTGATTTCAGGGTAGGTGTGTCTATTTCCTCAGAAATCCTCTTGGCACCATCTCATATAGCTGCTTAGAAAGATGAATGAATTGCTAGAAACACTGTGGAAGCTGGAACGATGTCTCAGAGTGGAAAGTACCTTATCACTCTTAGTGGAGCTGAAGTGGCCCAGTGCGGTGGCCTGACATCAAAAGCAAAGCAGAGCAACCGTTTATGAGGACATCGGGCCGGCCGCTGAGCCCCTGAGACTCCGGGAGTGTGGGGCAGATGTTTGGGACACTTACAGGTTTTCTTATTTGATTTGTATTCCAGGTCTGACATTCAACTTTATTTGTATTCATTATTCACAGTGGGAACTAGAATGGTTTTTAAAATAGCATAAAATCCACTTAAATTATAATGGAAAGAATCGTGTGCAATGTGATGCTTTAATTACTGTTAAGCTAACCTTGGGATATGGGAAATGTCAGTTTTCATTGGCCACATGAAGGCTGAGGCCAGGTTTAGCCCCCAGATATGTGCAGTCCGTGGGGGTGCCGCTCGTGGGCGCAGCCCTGCCCAAGGAGCCCCCACCGAGTCTCCAATCTGCCTCGGCCGCCTGCCCACGCACCCTGCAGCACCACCACCTTTTTATGACTGTTTTCTTCCTCCCGGGTTCTCAGCAGCAGCCCAAAGACATTTCCCAGGCAAACGGCTTCAGGCCGGTCGCATTGCTCTTTTGTCTTTCATGGATCCTCTCTGGGTAGCATGTCCTGGGTTTTCCACCCATCAAGACAGGAAAAGGGGAAATCTGAAAGTCGCTGGTTCAGATCTTAAGACTCCTCTCTGACGACCAATTCCATTCCTTCTTTAAACCAGTAGCCCAAATGCCATGCTCTCCCCTCTGGCTCCTGTGCCTTCCACGTCCATAAATTACTGTATCTGCCAACAAGCGGCATAGGTTTTGAACTTCCAGACCTTTGGAAACCCGAGAATGCCTTCCTGGGGCGGGGGCAGTCGGTGTGATGGTCTACCAAAGATCTTGTGACCACCCTCCCCAAGGTGGTCAAGGGAGTTAGGTATATGGTAGGAGTACGATTGGGCCCTAAATTCTTTCCGACAAAAAGAAGGAGATTTTGAATTTTAATTTATACCATCTATGTGCAAATTTAAGCCATATATTAACTGAGAGAAACAGACTAGAATTTTTTAAAGTCATATTCTTGTCAGAGAGTAGAGATTCACTCTCTATGTTGCAGTCTGGAGGCAAGTTATGGCACATATATATTCAGATAGATTTTTTCAGTTTGGTTTACTTTTCCCAAAAAGATATTTCCTGGAAATAATACATGTAGAATAACTTGAAGGTGGCTACACTTTAAAATGGCATCTGCCCTTCCTTCAGCCCAACATACAGTTTTTCTAAGTATTCTAGACAGAATTGCCATTAGTCAATTGTGTTTAAACTTTAAAAATCACAATCTTGTATTGTTTAATTTAATGCAATCACAGTCCTACGTGGGAGGAAGGCTGTGACACTCCAACTTCACCTTTGGGAACAAAAGAGGGGAGATTTTTCTTCTAAGACTTTGTTTGTCATGGAGAGAGCTATAAAGAGAATCTATCCCAACTGACTCACAAGACCTTGTTTTTACTCTTGCATACTTCCTTATCATGCTAAACACCAGCACCAAATTTAAATGTTGCTGTAATATCACTTGTATGGGCTATGATAATATGATACCATAAAAGAAAGGGGAAAATGTAACACTGAGTGACTCCTATGTGCCAGAAACTCAGCTTGGGGTTTTAACAGAGTATTAACTCTTCTTTTGAATTTTCTATAGTTCACTGAAAGAAATTTTGTTTAAAAAAAATCTGAAGCATAGGATTAAAACTCAGCATTTGTCTAAATCTGTGCCATCCAAAATGGTAGTCACTTGCGGCATGTGTTTATTTACATTTTGATTTTAAAGAATTAAACTTAAAAAAAGAATTAAACTTAAATAAATTAAAATTTAACTCTTCCACTCATGCAAGAGACATTTCAAGTGCTCAGTTGTCACATGTGGCTAATGGCTACTTTTACACCAAGCAGAGAGTTGTATTGGACAATGCTGTGCTAAAATGAGTCTTCGAGGCAGGCGTTGGTCAACATAGCTTTCAAAGCTGCATTAAACCACTGGCAAGCTGCTGATTGCAGTCTATTTTCAATCCTTTATCACTTTTAGAGACTAGTCACTGACATGACACGTTTCAAACAATGTTATTTAGAAAAGAATTAGTGGTGGGATCCCTGGGTGGCACAGCAGCTTAGCGCCTGCCTTTGGCCCAGGGCGCGATCCTGGAGACCCGGGATCGAATCCCACATCAGGCTCCCGGTGCATGGAGCCTGCTTCTCCCTCTGCCTATGTCTCTGCCTCTCTCTCTCTCTCTCTCTCTCTCTCTCTCTCTCTCTGTGACTATCATAAATAAAACAAAAAAAAAAAAGAAAAGAATTAGTGGTAACTTATTCCTTCAAGGTATAGTTAATATGAACTATTTAATAAATAGAGAATTCCTTCAAAAAGCCTTCTTACTTTATTTTTCATATCTGTGAATTGGGCACTTCTCATATTGTTTTTTCTAACTTTATTAAGACTTTATGTGTGTATGTGCATATACTCAGCATTTGTATACACTATATATATATGTACATGTATATATATGTGTATATATATATTCTATTTCTAAAGTGGATCATGGATAACATGTTCCTCTTATTAAAAAGGGGGGAGAGAAGCCTTCTTAAGTAGAAAAAAATCATAAAGCACTAATCTGTTTTTTTCAAAGATAAAAATTGTTCATCAGTTATGTATTTAGAGTATAGAAAGTCTATTAATTTCATGAAAATTGGAGTGTTTCTACATTCAGACTCCTATGGTAAATGCCTAGAAGAGTGTACTGCATTGAAAACATCACAAATCAAAGGAAACAATCAACAAAACTAAAAAATCAACCTATGGAATGGGAGAAGATATTTACAAGTGACATATCTGATAATGGTTAGTATCAAAAATCTATAAAGAACTTACCAAATTCAACACCCAAAAAACAAAAAAATCCAGTTAAGAAACGGGCGGAAGACATGACTAGACATTATCCTAAAGAAGACATCCAGATGGCTAACAGACACGTGGAAAGATGCTCAACATCCCTCGTCATCAGGGAAATACAGATCATAACTACAATGAGATATCACCTCATACCTGTCAAAATGGCTAAAATTGATAACACAGGAAACAACAGATGTTGGTGAGGATTCAGAGAAAGGGGAACCCTTCTTATACTGTTGGTGGGAATGCAAACTGGTACAGCCACTCTGGAAAACAGTATGAAGTTTCCTCAAAAAGTTAAAAATAGAGCTACCCTAGAATCCAGCAATCACATTAATAGGTATTTACCCAAAGGATACAAATCTACTGATTCAAAGGGATAGGTGCATCTCGATGTTTATAACAACGTTAACAACAATAGCCAAATTATGGAAAGAGCCCAATATGCCCATCAACTAATGAATGGATAAAGAAGATATGGTCTATGTATGCAATGAAATATTACTCAGCCATCAAGAAAAACAAAATCTTGCCATTTGCAATGATTTGTAGGGAACTAGAGAATATTATCTAAGTGAAGTAGGTCAGTCAGGGAAAGGCAAATACTAGATGATTTCACTCATATGTGGAATTTAAGAAACAAAACAGATATATATAGGGTAAGGAAGAAAAAAAAAGATAGAGGGAAGCAATCCATAAGAGACTCTTAAATATAGAGGAAAAAAATGGAGGGTTGCTGGAGGGAAGGTGGGCAGAAGCATAGGTTAAATGGATGATGGGCATTAAGGAGGGTCCCTGTTTTGATGAGCACTGGGCATTACATGTAAGTGATGAACCACTAAATTCTACTCCTGAAACCAATATTATACTATATGTTAATTAACTACAATGTAAATAAAAAACTGATACAAAAAAACTATTAAAAATCCCCCCAAAAGAAAATCAAAATAAAAAAGAAAACATCACATATCACTAATGAAAAATGAAATAGAAATAAGATAACTTATGGTGAATTCTAAACAGTAATTAAATTTCTTGCTCCATATGAAAAAATCATTCTCACTTGGGGCAGATCTGGTCCATGAAGTTTTCATCCCCTTATAACTCTTTATGCCAACTCATTAAAGCTAGAATATAACTTCCAGTTTACACCATCCACCTAGTGTCCTTGCTTTAAATATTAAGGCCATTATTTCCTTTTTCAAGTTTATCCTTATCTTGTCTTCTTATGCTAGTTAATAAAGTGTTCTTGTTTCTTTTCTAATATTTTATCTCCAGTTCTTATCTTTTTGTTCCTTTAACACAGAGCGGTCTCTTATACTATGATTTCAAACTCAGAATCTGACATAGTATCAATTGAGTGCACACACAAGAGTTTAGAGAACATATTCACTCCCCCTGAGGATTTAGAGAATGATACTCTTTGAATAATTTCCAAATAACAAGCTATACTGGCATCAAACGTAATTTTTTCTGGAAGGAAAAGAAAAACAAATATTTTCAGAGTTATATTGAAACACAAAACAACTGGGAACAAAAGTTAAAATGGTATGTCAACAAATAGATGATAGTTCAAAAAGTGAAAAGCTTGGAAGATTTTTAACTTGAAATATTTTAATAGTCTCTGCCTTCTAGTAAATTGTATATATCTCTCTGTAAATATAAAAATTAATATTCTAGTGTGAAACAACAAAGAAATGAATAAGGGGACATATCTTCTTTAGTTCAGAATGAATTGTTGTCATTGTCCATTGGGGATGTGCTCTCTGTGGTCTTCTGATTGAGTAGCTGGTAGAGAATTGGACCAGCAAAATTACTGTTGAATGAATGACAGGAATAGCTGGCTGAGGACTGTCACAGGATGGCATCTGTTAATGGTAGTTTTGCTTCATCAAGAGTTGAGGATTGTGGCCAGTTCTTCACCCACTAAAAATCCTAACAAAAATGATTTAACCACTATTTAGCCTTTAGAAGGATGATCTGTTGCTACAAGTCCTAGGTCTATGCAGACATTATTGGCAATGATAACCCCACAAAATTCTTAACCAGTCTCCATGCCCTCTAAGCATATGTACATATCTCTACTGCAACACCCACCACATTGCTTCTTCTTCCTTTTTATCTTCGTTCCTCTGTCTTCTCATCTCAATCTGCTATCCAGCATCTTTCTCATTATCTCCCACTATCTGATGCAAAGCTGAAAACCAACATAGATAACACTTCGGCAATCTCAGCTGGAAAACTCTCACCAAGATGGTGCCTGACGGAAGGTGTGGCAAACTCCGTTTTGTGATCTGCCCATCAAGGTTTTGGTACTACAACCAATAAAACGTTTTCAATTCCCAATTATATTGAACATAGGGAAAGTTACCTGTTATGTAAACAGTAAGTGTTACTAAGTTGAACAAGGATGTGAGAGTTTTCTTTCTCTCCTTCCTTTTGCCCCCTATTTTTAGATTATTTTACTTCTTTTTCGGAAAAGGTTGCTTTTGCTGGGCATGCTATGTAACTGTAGAAATATTTTTCATGAATTTGGTGGAGGAATCCCACCAAAATTTTCAAGTACATTTACCATTCTGTTAAGCCTGCCAAATTATATATTTCTCTTCCAGTGAATTCTAAATATCACTGTTACTATACTTATTCTTGATGTTGGTGAAATTACCAAAAGAAGATTTAAGTAAGTTATTACATGCCTGTTACCTAAAAGTGCTGTCTCCAGAGTTACATTTTCTACTCTTTCCAAACACAAGTAAATATCATCATTAAAAAGCATTTATTATCTCATTTGTAAGGTACTGTGTTATATAGCATGAAGAGCCACAGTTAGAAGTGTTTAGTGAAGATCCATCTTACAATTAAAACAGGCAATATTTTTGTGCACATAAAGAAACAATATAAATGGTAAATCAAATTAAGATCAAGTTATGGATGGACACAGAGAAAGAGAGAGAGAGAGAGAGATTTTTAATCATCATGCATTCGTGGGTAAAAGCCTTTTAAAATGCAAAATTAAGACATGAAAACACATATGCAACATCATTAGGATGGTTTATGGAAAAGCTAACACTATTCTTATGAGATATCTTCAAGCAACAATCTTGAGTTTCAGGGGCTGTCTGAATTCTAAATAGAAATTATGGCAAAATGAAGGCCAAAACAAAAACAAACAAACAAAAAACAGCATTTGAGATATCTTTCATTAGTTGAGAGAAAGCTCAGATAGTGACATGGGGTGAATCTTTATGACCACCCTTCCCATCACATTTTATTCCTAACTTGGTGCTTGCAATTCATGCATATCTTTAGAAGGAATATGTTGTAAGTCTATACAAAAGTCTGTACTAAGAAGTGGGTGAACAAGGAAGAAATAATATTAGTTAGTAAAATAGATGTCATACTATCCCCAGCTTTGAGACAATGCAAGGGGCTAAGGTCAAAAATAAAACCTGAAAAGAGAAAATGCATCCAGAGGTTAGAAGTTATAAAGGAAAGCATTAAGATGTATAAATAAAAGAAACCTGAAAGAATGTGGAAATGTGCACAATTTGACATGGAAAAAATATTTCTGAAACGTCGGAAATGGATCCAAATCAATGATAAGATTAGCTAAGAGGTCCGTACTGTAATATTCAAAATGAATAAAACATTTTGAAAAGTTAGGATGGGGTAGCCCGGGTGGCTCAGCGGTTTGGCTTTGCCTTTAGCCCAGAGTGTGATCCTGGAGACCTGGGATCGAGTGCCACCTCGGGCTCCCTGCATGGAGCCTGCTTCTCCCTCTGCCTGTGTCTCTGCCTCTCTCTGTGTGTCTCTCATGAGTAAATAAATAAAGTCTTTAAAAAAATAAAAATAAAAAGTTAGGATGATAGCTGTATCTGAATATTTTCATGGGGGCCAAGGTGAGAAATTCCATAACTATCATATATTACTAAACTTGCCAACCCTCTTTGTCCTATTGAATGAAAAAAGTGAAACAAAAACAAAACAATGCAACAGCTGGTGTCATAGAAAACACAGTTGATACAGAACTCTATAAAAAAACAATAGAAAAACTTAAAGATAATAATTCTCACAAGAAGTTGGAGTAAATGTAGCTTTTACCATTCCTCACACCTGGACATAAAATACAAAACAAACATAAGATGCCAAAAGTTAGAGAGAAGAAGGAAGAGAGGCAAGAAGCTCTAGTGTCCCAGGAATGCTGCAACAGTGAGTTTTCTTCATCCCACTTGTATCTCCAATTATATTCTGAAGAAACTGACAGCCTGCAAAGGTATAGAAGAAGGTATAGTCAAAAAGAGCCCCAAGGCAAGCCTGCTCTCCATAATCAAAGCACCAGGAAAAAGATGCTTTAGCAAGACAGAACACTTGGAAACTAAACAACATATTTCTAAACATCCATGGGTCAAAAGAAAAAGTCTTAATGGAAATTTTAAAAATACATTGAACAGAACAAAAATAAAAATACAACAAATTGAAATTTGGGGGATATAGTTAAAGTGGTGGTAAGAGGGAAATTTATAGCACTCAATAGAAGCACATTAGAGAATAAGTTTTATGTCAAAGTCTAAGGCCTCACCTCAAGAAACTAGAAGAATAAGAACACAGTAAACATAAAGCTAGCAAAAGAAGGGAAATAATAAGGATAATGGCAAAAAAATCAATGAAATTGAAAACAGGAAAAATACAGAAATGTCAAATGTCAGGCTCATACTTTAAAGTAAATCAATAAAATGGACAAACCTTTAGCTAAACTGACTAAGGAAGAAAGAGAAAAGACACAAATTAGTAACAGGAATGGGAAAGGGGTTATCACTACAGACCCTGCAGAAATCCAAATGCTGGTATGAGAGACTACCAACACCTTCACACACACAAATTTGAAAACTTAGAAAAATTGGATCAATTCCTAAAAAAACACAAATGATACACAATCACCCAATATAAAATACATAGTTTGAGTATCCCTATAACTATTTGGACAGCTTAAGTCATAATTTTAAAAAAATGCTTCATATCCAGATGGTTTAATTGGATAATTCTATCAAGTACTTAAAGAAGATGCAGGACCGGGATCCCTGGGTGGCGCAGCGGTTTGGCGCCTGCCTTTGGCTCAGGGCGCAATCCTGGAGACCCGGGATCTAATCCCATATCTCCCGGTGCATGGAGCCTGCTTCTCCCTCTGCCTATGTCTCTGCCTCTCTCTCTCTCTCTCTCTCTCTCTCTCTCTCTCTCTCTGTGACTATCATAAATAAATAAATTTAAAAAAATTAAAAAAAAGAAGATGCAGGACCAATTTTACACTATTCCAGAAAACACTTCCCAACCTTTTGTATGAAGCCAATATGACTGTGTTATCAAAGACAGACAATACCAAAAATGAAAACTACAGACTTCTCATAAATATAGAGACATAAATTGGGAAAATATTAGCAGAGGTAGACAGATATATATGCATACACACACATCTTGATCAAATGAGATTTGCTTTATGGATGCGAGGCTGGTGCACATCTAAAAATTTAGTCAATATAATCCATGACAGTATCATCCCAAAGAAAAAAAAATCTAATGACAATGTAATTTAATAGAGGAAGAGAATTTGACAAGACTCGACACATGTTTATTATAAAACCCCCCAGAAAACTAAGAATAGAGAGGAATTTGTTCATTCGATTAAAAAAAAAGCCCACAAAAACTATAACTAACTTTATATCTAATGCTGAACAAGTAAATGCTTTCCCACTAATCAGGAACAGGACAAGGTTGTTCTCTTTTACCATCTTGTTCAACATAGTCCTGGAAGTTCTAGCCAGCATGACAAGACTAAAGGAAACTTAGTACATAAAACATGAAGAAAGAAATAAAACTGCCCCTACTTGCAAATAACATGATGATGTCCATAGTAATCTTTGCAATTATCCAGAAAATTAAAATACAGAGATAGAAATCTACTGTACAGGAGTTGAATGCTGAAAAGAACAAAAAACACTGAGGGGAAAAAAACAAAGATAAATAAAATAAACGGAGAGGCAGGATTTGTTCATAGATTGGAACTTAGTAAGATTGTCAATTCTCTTCTCCATCCCCCAAGTAAAGTTGAATACAAATCTCATCAAAATTTGGGATCCCTGGGTGGCTCAGTGGTTTAGTGCCTGCCTTTGGCCCAGGGCAAGATCCTGAAGACCTGGGATCAAGTCCCGTATCAGGCTATCGGCATGGAGCCTGCTTCTCCTTCTACCTGTGTCTCTGCCTCTCTCTCTGTGTGTCTTTCATGAATGAATAAATAAATAAAATCTTTTAAAAAAATCCCAGCAAGATTTTTTGTAGATATAGAAAAGTTTATTATAAACTTTCATGGAATTAGAAGTTAAAATTAGAATAAAGCAATTTTGAAAAAATAAAGGTAAAATAGGAGGAATAATTCCACTGGTTAAGACTAGTAATCAATACTACATCAAATTGGCAATCTAAACATAGATGAATGCAACAGAATAAAAAATTCAAAAATAGCCCAATATGGTAAAACCAACATTTTTTTGGACACAGATGCAAAAGCAATTCAAAGAAAAAAAAAAAGTCTTCTTAACAAATGGTGTTAGAGCAACTGGATATTCATAAGCGGAAATTTGTAAAAATTACCTAACTTTAACCTTATACAAAATATACAAAGGAACATAGATTTAAATGTAAAATATGAAACTGTAAAATATTTAGGGAAAAAAGGAAATCTTTAAATCCTATCATTTGGTAAAATAATTCTTAGACATGACACCAAAAGCAAAATTCAAAAAAGAGTGATTGGTAACTTGGATCTTATCAAAATTAAAAACTTTTGCTCTGTGAAAGACCCTGGTTAAGAGATATAAAGCAGAAGATACAATCTGGGAGAAAATACTTGCAAACCATATATCCAATAATGAACTCCTATTCTAGAATATATAAAGAACTCTCAAAACTCAATGGTAAAAAAAAATAATAATAACTCAGCCAATAAGAAAATAAGCAAAAGATGTGAAGAGATATTTCACCAAAGAGGATATAGGGATAACAAATAAGAAAAATGCAAATTAAGACCACAATGAGATATTATTACCCACCTATCAGAATGTCTAAAATAAAAATAGTGACAACCAAATGTTGACCAGGATGCTGATAGGAATTGATACTGACCACTCAGGACAAGTTTGTCATTTCTTTAAAAAATAAAGATACACTTACCAGACAGCCCAACATTATACTCCTTGGCATTTGTCCCAGAGAAATGAAAATTTATATCTATACAAAATCCTGTACATGATGGTTCATAACAGCTTTGTTGGTAATAGCCTCAAACTTGACAAAAACAAATGTCTCTTGATTGGTGAATATTTTAACAAACTGGTACATTCACACCATGGAATACTACTCAGTAATGAAAAGGAATGAACTATTGATACACTCAACAACTTGGATAAACTTCAAGAGCTTATGCTGAGTATCTGAAGGTCATGTGTCACATAATTCCATTTATAGAACATTCTCAAAATGGCAAAACTAGAGTCAAAAAACAGATCAGCATTTGCCCTTGATTTGGGATGGGAAGAGGTAGGAAGGGATGGGTGAACTATGGAGGGGTAGCACAAGACCGATCTTTGAGGTGATGGAACAATTCTGTATCTTGATTGTGGTGGCTACCTGCACCTTCAGCAACACCAGCATCACCTGGGAACTCATTAGAAATGCAAATTCTCTGCCCTGCTTTAGATCTACTAAATCAGAAACCCTCAGGATAGGACCTAACAGTTTGTAGCTCTAGGTTATTTTAATAAAAGTAAAGTTTCAGAACCACTGGTCCAAGGCTAGCGAGTCCCAGTCTTGAGAAAGAGAGCTATATTCCCCTTGAGTGTTTGTAACCCTGCCATATGTCATGTGTCACACATTTTGTCTGTACCTTAAAGACCCTTTCAGGGCAGCCCCGGTGGCACAGCAGTTTGGCGCTGCCTGCAGCCCAGGGTGTGATCCTGGAGACTGGGGATCGAGTCCCACTTCTAGCTCCCTGAATGGAGCCTGCTTCTCCCTCTGCCTGTGTCTCTGCATCTCTCTCTGTCTCTCATGAATAAATAAATAAAATCTTTTTTTTAAAAAAAGACCCTTTCATATAGTCATAAGCTCAAAATCATTAAACATGAATGTTGAGATTTCAAAGTTCAGAAAAGCAAAGTTGCAATTTTAACTTCAGAGTCCCAGATTTATTTAAAGCCCCAGAAAGTGAAATTGAAGTTGAATTGAACTCTAGATGCACGTTGCCTTTAAATAATGTAAAATCAGAATGATAATGTTTTGCTGTCTAACTTAAAGCAAACTATAAGACAATTGTTTGAAACTATAAGACAATTTCTCTGGAGGATCTGTAAATAGTTCAAGAACGATAAATATTCTCTATCACAATTAATTGTATTTGTTAAATATCCTCAATATTATACTTACCACTTTTGAGCCTACTCCCAAATGGCAGTTGGCCTCAAATACTATCTCTATCCTTCACAGGAGTTTTGCAGTACAGATAATTATCTCCAGATATGGGCATGTTGATTTGGAGCGGTGAGGTAATTTGTCTGTGGATCCCTTGTGACAGATCCCTTGTGAGAAATCAGACTTAGATTTGAATCAGGCTGGAGTATTCTTTTTTTTTTTCCAGAGTGGAGTATTCGACACGACACTCTTCCTTCATATTGTACCCCTGAATCTTTCTAGTTACAAACCGGATACCATATATATGTATATGTTTACTTTTTTAGTAAGTTTCCAGTCTAAAGCACAATGTTCAAGTTTTCAGCCATTGATTGTTCAGTGGACAATAAACACAGCACTAGCAAAAGGGAAAAAAAATGTTGGGTATATGATTGTACAAATCCTACTATATAACTACCCCACATGATAATATGAATTTGTGCCTGGAGATGAAACTGAGAAAAAAAATCAGCAATTCACTTTTAGTAAACTTTTTGAGAAAAGCTGAATTTTATGAGTTTTCTTTGTAAAGAATGGAAAGAAACTCAATTTAGTTGGAGAAAGTAGAAAAAAAAAATATGCCCAGAAGTCAAAGTTGAGAAAAAGATGTCAGTTATCTTTCTAAGCTGACTTTCTAGGACATATCCTCAGATAATAAGGAAATTACTATTTTTTAAAGTAAAGAAATATATTTATGGAAGGAAAGGCAAAAGTATATATGATGATGGTCCAATTTTTCATATCAATTGTTTTTGAAAATTGCTTATTGCCCCCAGATGCATGTAAGGGCAGAGGTCCAAAAGAAGTTTAGGGAAAATGGTCACATAGGTCAATGGCTGATCATGAGCAGAAGGCCACTGCAGGAAAGGAGAAAAATGCATATGATATCCATAAATTTGGTAATGAGCCTGCTGGTCATCACATCTCCTCCACTGATAAGAGAAACTAACTGTGTTTAAATCCCATGACCTACATTTCTTGCCTTAGGAAAATTAAAAAATATGACACCTTATGCTCAGTTTAGGGCCCTCAACACAGATGACTCACTATGAAATAGTGACTTCAACCATATAAATGATTCTGGTTTGGATCCAAATACAGAATAAAAGAGAAAATGCAACATTTCAAGAGGATGCATTCTTTGCAAAAGTATGATAAGAGGTGGGAGCAACCAGTGGGATAAAGTAATGGAATTCTACAAAGGCCAGATAGGAGAAATGGAAAATATTAGATGACAAATTAATGTCTACCCAAAGGTTGGGAATGTCACATACCAATAAGTATGTTCAGAGTGGTTCAAGGTCAACAGGGATAAATAAGGAGGTGCAGAAAGTAATCAGGGTCAGAGAGAAGAATATGTGAAATACGAAACACTACATATAGACAGAACTGAAAAGATTATAGAAGGAATTCAAGTGTAAAAAATATATCACAAAAGCAAAGGTGAAAAATGAAAGGAAGATTACAGAAAAGTTTAGATAAATATCAGAACATTTTTCAAAGAACTAGGGGACAAGGGTCAGCATCAAGGACAGTAGAATGTTGAAAGGCAGAGAGGGGAAGTGTATTGACAAAATGATATAATCTTAAGAATTAAATGTATTCTTTCATCTGTTTTGCAACACACACACACAGACACACACACACACACACACAAAGATAAGAGACAAGGTGGGGCTGTGAGGTGGTCCTTGATGAAAGGAGATGTGTTTGAGAGGTTGACCAAGAAATTAGAAAATATGAAAGTGAGGAAGTTGCTATATTATGTTTTTCTTTTACTGAAAGGACATCAGTAAAGTTAAATATTAGATATCAGAGAAAGCATCAAGGGAAAATCTACATCTAAGAAGATAACTCAATTTCCTATATTTTAATCTTTAAGGTATACCTAAAGTTTATATTCTGTTTATGTTTCTTATAGTTGAGTTGAGGTGCTTCATTCTGAGGGAAAGAAATCTCTGTCTCTGTATGTATGTATGTGTGTGTGTGAGGGATATTTACTCATTTCTCTATTATCTTTCTTTTCTTCTTGAGTGTATACACACACACACACACACACACATACACACACATCTTTGGCATATATATGCCTGAATATATATTTGCATCTATATATGTCTACATATTTTTCTCAATACATATACATATACCAATACATATACATATAGACAGAGACAGACAGAGACAGAGAGAATTTCAATTTGGAAATAAAAATATTCTTATATTTACTAACTGGGAAATTGCTGCTCTTTACTTAAGCATACTCTGAAATTTGAGTAATTTAAACAAGTAAATCTTAATACCATCTTATGTTCTTTTCTCAGGAAAATGTTCTAGGTAGCTTATATTGGCACATTTTACCTAGAAAAAAATACCTGGTTTTTAGAAGGTCCATCCAGTTGTGTGAGACACAGATGAATGTAGCCTTTCTCTCCCCCCACCCCCCAAGTCTTAGTATTCAGAGAAAATAGAAGCAAAACAGCTGGCTTTTTTCTTGGCTCCATTTTTAAGATTTCTGTAATCACTTCTGGGTGACCAGGAAATGGAGCTGATTCCTGTAAACAGCAGTTGTGTTATCAAGGGAGCTGTCACTCAATCCTGTACCTATCAAATTAACTTACACTCCACACTTTGCTAGGACTGGCTTCACACAGATGCAGTGTAGGTGAGTTTCATCCCCAATTGTGCTGCTCCTTGTCCTGCTTCTTTGACACCTCACTCTCAGAAAGGCATCCTCTAGGTGCTCTCAGGTATACAGAATGCAGAAGTCAGGGGGAGGTCAATGCTCCCATGGCAACTCTTGACTAATGGAAGACACAACCTGATGAATAAGTTCCTCCTCTCTCATTCTCCACAAGTTGGTTCCAAGACATTTTATAAAACTCTCTACAAGTTCAAATGACGAGTCACCCTTGTTGGTGGCCATCAACATAACGTTTTCAAATTAACATTCCATTCACAACACTGATAGTTTTCATGCAGGGGAACACAAAAGAAACATAATGGTTAGAATTTCGATAGATAGATAGATAGATAGATAGATAGATAGATAGATAGATAGATAATAGATAGATAGATGATAGATAGCAAATAGATCTCTTTTAGTTTTTGACACTGGGAATAGACAGTGAATTAAAGCCTTCCATCTCTTCTCTTGGAGGACACATTTTGACTCAGACAGACACTCTGAACAGATATGGACTAAAGCAGAGTGTTAGTTTACATGTGCTATGTTCAAAAGGGGCTGCCATAAAATATAACTACCTTAGTGACTTGACAGTATGTTTGTCCATTCTTGTCAGCCTTTTACTTTTGTTCCAGGAAGATGAATATTTAGTCAGTATTCAGGAAAACTCAGAAGTCATAAATCTTCAGAATGGCAATAGAAGCAGTTTTTTTAAATTTTTTTTTAGGATTTTATTTATTTATTCATGAGGGACACAGATGGAGAGAGAGGCAGAGACACAGGCAGAGGGAGAAACAGGCTCCATGCAGGGAACCCAATGCAGGACTCGATCCCGGGTCTCCAGGATCATGCCCTGGGCTGAAGGCGTTGCTAAACTGCTGAGCCACCGGCGCTGCCTGAAGCAGTATTTTTTAAAATATATTGGCTGCATATATTGATTCCTACTACATTTGTATGTCTTATAGTTCTTTGCATTCAAAGTAATGTTCCCATGACCTCTCCTACATTTTCAACTTCAAGATCAAAGGATTTATAAAACAAAGCCAACTTTTTTTTCAAAATGGACTCCTTATTGTGTATCAGGCCCAATACCAGTTGTTTTATATAAATATATTGGCACTAGGACATACAGCTAAGAGGAAGGTATTGACTTGTGTTTTCTGGTCCAACAATTAAAGAGCTTAGAAATCATCACTACCATTCTCACAACAAGAAAAAAGCTAAAGAGACTAAAAATCAACTCCATTTAGATCCATCAGAAGATTGAGGTCACAGAAGAAACCACTAGCTCAGAAGTTGGGTAGACTTATGGATACAAAGAATCACAGCTTACTGGGATCAGAAGCCATGCTGGAGCCAGCCAACTGGGAGGCACTTACAGGATCATGCACTAATTTCTGGAAACTGGGCATGGATTCGGTTGAGAGGTCCTAGCCTTGGGGAGGCCTCCAAACTTTATAAGTTTTATTTCTAGGAGTCTGCTGAAGTTTTTATTATGAAAGTTAGAGAACATTTCCCTTCTGGTATGGAGAAACAGAAAAGTAACCATCTGAAATATACCTAGAGCTTTCCCTTCTCCTTTCCCTCAAGGGAAAGTCTTTTACCCATAGCCTAATGAACGTGTGGCTACCCAACGTTGTACCCAAAATCAAATGTCCAATTCTAGAATCCTCTAGTCTTCAATGGGTGGTAAGGGACATGCCAATCCAGATTTACTAAAATACTGGGATCTAATCACAGGATTACACAACATTTCCCTACCCCTGACAACTTACCATCACGTCAGTAGGTTTCCTGGGAATTAAACAGAAAGAACGCCAAGGCCCAGACCCTATTTAAGAAAGAATCTCTAGGGAAACCCAAAGACAACAGGGAAGACAAAAATAAGGACACCAGAGGCAAGTTAACTTTTGAGAGCATATCTATAGCAAATAGTAAACACACCCCAAATCCAGGGCAGGTAAACATAAAACATCAATTGAAAGCCTATTTGCCCCAGTTCTTCATACCCAATGGATCCCCTCTGGTTTTCCAGAAATAAAAAAAAAATGTTACAAGACCTGATGAAAGACAAAAAACACAGTCTGGAGAGAAAATGCAAATCTAAGAGACATGCAGATATGGCAGGGATTTGGGAATTATCAGACCAAGAAGTTAAGATAACCATGATTAATGTTAGCTTTTCCATTAGTTTGGGTGCTAATGGACAAAGTGGACAACATGAAAGTACAGATGGATAATATAAGAAGAGACATGGAAACTCTAAGAAAGCAAGCCATTCACACCCCACAGTATTTTGGAGGATTTGCTAGAAAAGTGAAAAGAACAGTCATACTGCCACCCACTCATTCTCCTGGATATTCAGCTGCAGTCATGGACTTGAGGGAGAGCAGTTTCATTTGAGGAAATGCCTCTTCCCCTAAGCCAAGTGAAGAAAAGTTCCAAGAGATCTACTCATTAAGTATTGAGGTGCCCACATGATGAAGACACTGTGTTTTTATTTCCCATTTAGAGTTCCAGCAGGAAGATCAAGGAGTTTGTTAGCATGTTCCCTCACCTATCTGTACAGATGGAGGACAATTTGAAAAGTTGTGGTCCTGGAAAAGCCCATTCTCCTCCAGACTGACAAGGCAGCCATTTTTATGGACTCTCATGGTCAAGACGCTGACTGACCCACCATAGATACTAAGTGAGCTTGAGCCATCTTTCTGGTACTCAAACCAGGAGACTTTAGAACACAGAGACCTAGGAGGATTGGGAGATGTTAAAGAGAGCTGCGTCTCCCACTTCAGGAACAGGGCAGTGCAATAGCACCTCTGGAGAACTTTCACACGAACCCTCCTTAGATGCCAGGCACAGAAGACATCAATGATCTGTCAGTAAGAGTCAGAGAAGCAACATTAACTTACAGGAAAACACCACCAGAGAAGCCAGCTAATTATAGGCACAGGTTCCTTTTCCTCTTTTTTCATCCCTTCTGAACACATGGGCATAGCTAGTCCTTGGAGAGAAACGAGAAAAGAGAGCACCCAGAGAGAGATCATACCATGCTCTAAATAGTCAGTGTTTCAGCTCAGCTTGATTTTGGCATTTGGGCGAAGGAACAGAGTTAAATCAAATTTCAGGCTAAAGTGTTAAATCAAACAGTGTTTTAATACTCAATGTAATTGAAAAGTTAAGAAATCCACCCAAGGTTTCATTAAGGGACTAGGAACAGAGATCCAAGAGCAATGTTGAATATTGATGGGAGAAAGGTCAATTCTTTTCACATCTGCTCCAAGCAAAGATGGGACCAAAAGCCAGTTATAAAATGCCATGGAAATTAATCCTCCTATCAGCTTTGTGATGCGTGTACTCCTATTTCTACTTTCCGAAGAATAAATGAGCAAAGTTCAGGTGAGTTGAGCAACACACTCAAGGTCTACAACCAGGACAGATGGAATGTGAACCTGACATTCTTATACTTCAAAACTATATTGTTTCCACATATCCCACTGCCTTTATGGAGATTAGAATGCAGGAAACCAGGAAACCTCCTAAGTCAGTTAACACTCTGTTTGGCATTTATCTTGAATTGTATAGAGGATAGAGCCCTGTAATTCAGTGGCCCCTGGCACTTTATACATTCACACAACAGATTAATAATTGTATTATTTCTAAGGTTTAAAAACACCTTAGATTTTTTTAAGAAGAAATTAATTTCAAATTACACTACCTCTAAAAAAAAATCACACGATCTCTAATATTTCCTAAATGATGTTATCAATTGTCTTTCAGTAGCCCATATTTTAACGATCAATACTTTTGATAAAGGATCCACTAGATTTGGGGATTTTTCACTGCCAGCAGTTCCTATCCTTTTGCCAAAGTAAAGCAGTAGACAGCAGCCATAGCAGCTTTGAGGTTTTATTTTTATGGCCCCCTTTGCTTTCATCTGCATGATCTTATACACAGATCACTGTAACATCTCCTGTCACTAGTACTAAAAACTGGTAATTTTGCTCTCTCTGGTTTTCCTCAATATCATACGACTAAGTTGCTATTTCTCTTAAGCTTCTCACGAATCCTCAGATACTCCTTTCCCAAACACCAGGAAGTCAGGCTCCCACAGCAGCCTCATTCCTGCCCTGTCTCTCCCACATACCTCTCTTTCGCTGGGAATGGTTCCAACACTATCTCTTAACCAGAGGATCTCATCCAGGATGTCTCCTGCTGAGTGGGAGGAGGCTGAGGATTTTGCCTTTGAGAGGCCTGCTTAGCCTCTGAGGAACGTAAGATTTTTGTTTTGTTTTGTTTTGTTTTCCCATATGGCTCAGAGAATTTTAGTGCAACTCTTCCATCTACCTTAAGTTCATTTCAATGAGAGCAAGTCTATGGAGATGTTGATAGTTGCTCTGCATTACATCTGTTCTTTGCCTTGACTTCTTGATGCAGGTCACACAGGGCATGGTTCTAAGCATTCATGTAAAACTATTCCTGCTTACAAAGCATCAGCCTATCTTCTTTCATACTATCTTGACTGTCTAAGGATTGTAATGTCAATACCTGCCAAATACCAAGTGGTCTCCTTGTTGATCTCACTGCTGGGACAGGAGCAATGATGCCTGCATTTGCACTTTTTCTCATCAATGCCAACTGTTCAGAATGGTCTGGTCACCAGGCTGATGTTTTCAGGGAACTGAAAGAGGAAAAGAGGGAAGCCTACATGATGAGAGAGGAGGCCAGGTATGGAGAGACAAGAGACTTTGAACCTGGGCTGAGGACAGACAGACTTCTCAGAACCCTGAGTCAGTCTGTTTGATCAGAGCCAGAGCTTAGTAAAAACACCAAAAGTCAAGGGAGGACCTAACTCTTCGTCTTTACTGGCAGCTTGTGCATTGTCAGTATTAAGCCATACTAAAAAATCCAACCTTGCTTATATCTCTTCTTACTTGCATTTAAATTGTCCATATGTATGAGCCAAATATTTTTAAGGATATTTTTGGATTTTAAGGGAGCATGCTCTATATACTGTTGAATAGATTTTTTTTTTTACAGGCTGCATATTTGTCATGAAAATTGCTGACACCAAGCTGACATAACATTGGTAAACACCTCCATAATCATGTAAAAGTGAAATGGGAAGAAAAACTATGGCTTTGCTATGACTTTGAAGGAAAGCCAGCCTCCACCTCATTCCCATCATCAACTCGTGCTAGCAAATGAAAGTGATCAGCATATACTAGAAAAAAATGAATATGGTTTTCAATTCCCACCGATGTCATTTCTGAAACACTTGGCATAAGACCTATGAGTCCTAGAGGCTGTTATTTGGTTTTACCCATTCTGCAAATTACAGGGGAAAATCACAGGCTGGTATCAGGTGTCCAAATCTTCATCTCAAAGGGTGAATCATAAAACTATTATAAAAAATGCATCCTGCTGCAGTGACAGCTGTCATCCCAAATCTACGTGGTGCAGACAACTGTGGCGGCAGTCATTAATGACTTAAACGTGAGATTAAGTTGTGGCATTTAACAGCATGGACAAGAAACACTTTTTTCAAAAAGTTATTAGAAGTAAAACTTCACCCCGTTGGTAATGGATTAACCAGTTAAGGGATATGAGATCATTTAAATAATCATGTAAAGTGTTGTATATTGATATTATTGTGTGGTTTTTGTGTGTCGTTCCCACTTGTGAATAGGTAAAGTAAATTAAAAGGACTGTGTATTTTGTTACTATTACTTTTGATGTTGGCAGATCTGTCCTTATTTGCTGCTTTAGAACATGTGCAAAATTGCATGAGGATAAATGCAACGAGTAGAATTTCAGAGCAGAAGAACCTATCTTACAGGAAAGGGAACTGAGGTACAGAGAGAAGATAAATTTGTAGCTTATACTTCCATTACCAATTAGCTGTCAAGGATGGACTAGAACTTAAAAGCTTTCAATGTTTTGTCTGGGAGTGAGTTAAATATTCTTTTGATAACTGGAGAAAATCTGAGATTTAAAAATTTTGAGGGGATCCCTGGGTGGCGCAGCGGTTTGGCGCCTGCCTTTGGCCCAGGGCGCGATCCTGGAGACCCGGGATCGAATCCCACGTCGGGCTCCCGGTGCATGGAGCCTGCTTCTCCCTCTGCCTGTGTCTCTGCCTCTCTCTCTCTCTCTCTCTCTATCATAAAAAAAATTAAAATTTTGATTCTCAGGATTTGCCTTAAAAATTTGTACTGTGTTAAAGACTTTACCTGAAAATATTTAGTGGTTCCTTGAATTATGGCAGAAAACCCAGAATTCTATTAGCATGCACTCTGACTTACAAAGCCAAAAAGATCAGGAACTGCAAAACCAAATGTCCAGAATAGACTCCCAGAACATCGGTCACAAACAGAAATGAATAGGAGCTAGGGGAAGCCCCTGTGTATCAAAGTGAATCTCATCAGAATGACTTGGAATAAAAATTTTTTTTTTACATAGAATACCATGCAGTAAAATACCAGCAAAATATCTTGGAGTGAAAACACAAAAGAGCTTTGGACTCCCTTGCCCTTGTGTCTTCACCCCAATGATATCCTGAAAATGCTTTCACATTTTCCCTATGCCTTGAGATATCCTTTAGAACTAGAGAGGTCGCTGAAACTCTAAAATAATTTACCTTTCCCAAAGACTGTGTTGGATCCTTCTGGAAAACGTATCTGGGCATAGCACTCACTCTCCATCTCCCTGGTCAGGCTGTTTATCTAACATCTAAAAGTAGAAGGGCTGAAATAAATCAACAAACTTTTGAGGATACAGGAGAAAAGAAAAAGTCTTTTGGAGCTGGATAGATTAGGGATTTCTGCCCATAAACAGACATTCTCATTCTTTTATCTTTCCTCCTTCTAAAAACCTAAGTTTTTATTCCATCTCTAGCTGGTTTCTTGAGAGCAAATGTTGTCAATGCACCACAAAAAAAGGAAAAAAAAAAAAAGAAAGAAAGAAAAGAAGGAAGGAAGAAAGAAACCACTTCTGCTATCTACACTATGATCTTTGAATTAAACCATTTGAACAGAAGATATGTGAGATCTGATTCCATAGGGTTTATTAAAGCAAATTGTCTTAGCAAATATGTCTGTTCCATTTGATTTTGAAGAATAATTGGTTAATGAGAGAATGATTACTTTGTTCAGACATGATTACTGAAAAAATGTTTCATCCATATGTTGCTGAATAATGGGAAATTCTCCACTGAAGGGGGTGGGGTGAGGACAATGATTAAAAGAAACAGGATAGCTCAAGAAAATATTACCCAATGTGTTACTAAAAAAATTTTTTTTAAACTGGCCAACTCTAAGTATAAGGTTTCTTTGTATAAGCCTGGAAGTTCAACATGCTTAATAGGATGAAACTGTTTGTTGAAAAAAAAAAAAAAAAGCTAGGTAGGTTTCTTTGTCTTTTGAATCAAAGAACCAGGCTTCTTCTGATATATTCTGTAACCATAAGAGCTGTTTGCTACCCTAGCATCCTTTGTGTAGCTAATGTTATTCAGATTGTGGCATTAAATGGCTAAGCCATATAATGATAGCTTCAAAATATTCACCAACATTTTTGGTTAAGACCTCTCTCTGCAGGAATTGGCCACATCACAACTGGAGCAGGCGATAAAGAACACAGGATGTTTAATGGTTTTACTTTTAATCACAAATGGTCTGAGGTGGAACAGTGGCCAGTTGACACATTCCATATTTCTCAAAAATCAGTTAAAAGTTAAATGGGGAAACAATAACTTCGTCTCAATAAATCTTTTTTGGCCACTTTACTTGCTACGTGGAAAGACACATTCTTCTAGTCCAAAGAATAGAGTTGACCCTACATCTTGAAGGTTAACTGGCTTCCACTCCCTATCCAAATGAAACAAAAATAAAACTCCAGTTTTAGTTTCACACAAGTAAAAACACACCAAAGTAAGTGACTCCCTTTAATTCATACCCGTATTTTTCTGAAAATGAATACTTCACTTTTTTTTTAAGTTAAAGGCATATTTTATTTCTTTAATTGTGCTGTTTTAGGTAGTAAATGAGCAGAGGCTGAACATCTTGAATAAAGCTGAAGGTTATAATTAAATACAATTGCAACTAAGATTATCTCTCTTATGTTCAAAGAACAAAGTGTTATGGGCATCTCTTCAGGGCAATTTACTCTGCCTGGGAATCAGGGAGGTGTCACACAGTAGAAACTATTTTAGCTGGGTTTTGAAGGATGAGTAAGAGTTCATCCAAGTGAGCACGAGATGATCTGGGTAGAGAGCTCAGCATGAGGGAGGAGCCCAGAGTCATTTGAGGATGGGCATTGTCCAAGAGGCAGAGAGTTCCCACATAGCCAGAGTGTTGCTCTGTGGAATTCTTATATTCAATATGAATATCTGCGTGGCAAGGCACATTTACCAGAAACATTCTGGAGCACAGCAAATGGGTGGGATTTCAAGTATAAATCAGGTATCAGCGGAGGATAGATGTTCATAGGTGCTATAGGACTCAATATGAAGCCTAGAAAGAAGAGAAGATAGAACATTAAGCCCAGGAGGAGGCCGCAATCTAAGATACAGAAACAAGAAAGGAAAATGAAATTGACAAATAGAAAAAGAAATCAAGGGTTAAAAGAGGATAGAGAAGAAACAGTGTCTCATGTGCTAAAGGGCATGAGAATATGGAGAGAAAAGAGGCCTATGATTGTTTGCTAGGAGAAGGGGTCACATGAACGAAATGCTGAAAAGAAGCCACTGGATCTGGTAACCTCCTGGAGGTTAATAGTAGTATTCCCAAAGGAATTTTAAGGAGAGGTCCACCATTTCCCCTCCCATCAAAGGATTATCACTCTGTTGGCCTAAAGAACTGGCAGCTCCACCTCCTATCTCTTGGATGCCTGTTCTGGCACCTGGACATCATGCAATGGTCACCCCAGAAGCCCAAGGAATGCCAAGCTTCGACTTCCAGGCCAAGTGGAAGCCATTAAAGAAGGATCCTCCAGCCACTCGTGTCCTCATTCCAACTGCTATCCTGTGGATAGAGATGAGATGGTCTGATCTGCCCCACCCAAACTGCAAGTTCAAAAACACGATAAATAACTTTTTTTTTTCAAGATAGTCAGCTTTAGGGAGAGTTGTGATGCAGCAATAGTAACTAGAAGAGTTGGTGATAAAATGACATATAACAGCTTTGTAAGTAGGTTGGAAATGAAGAGAATGACTTAAATAGGACAATGTTTTAAAGGAAAGCGGATGGATAGGAAGGTTTGTCAGGATTTAGGATCTTAAGCAAGGATGTGCAGAAAGATATGGGAGAGGGAAAGACAGAGAATGCAGGAGGCAGTTTTTATTATTGTTCAGCCAATGAAAAAGTGACCCCATAGGATGGAAGAACACAGGAGGCATATCCAATCTTGACAAGGAGGAGTAGGAATAAATAGAAGGAAAGAGATAAGGAGGAAAGGAACAATGGAATAGATGGCATAGCATAGAGTAGAATAGCACTGAGTAGAATGATGTAGAACATATGCAGGCTAATATTGGTTTATGGAAATCATCTTCGGAAAACCGATGTCACCCACTAGGAAAGCTAGGACAGAGAAGGACATTTCCATTCCCTATACAAGTGAGATTTTTCTAGGGGTTTCAAGAAGTAAAGTCATTTTAGCTTTTAAAGGGATTAATGACTTTGGTACTCACAGAGGATTCTTAGCCAACAGAGCCCGGGATGTAAATGGCTTCAGAACATCCAGACTCTATGCACAGAGTGAGAAACTAGGAACTCTAAGTTAAGGCAAATATCAATTCTTAACAAGTTAAACAAGAAGGAGTTAGGGACAGTTCAACACTTGTAAAAGAGAGGTTGGCAAACAATAGCCCACAGGTGGGATCTGGCCCACTGCCAGCTTTTAATACAGCCCATGAGCAAAGAATGGTTTTACATTTTAAATGGCTAGGAAAAAATCAAAACAAGAATAATATTTCATGACATTTGAAAATTATATGAAATTCACATTTCAGTGTCAATAAAAAAAGTTTTAATGGTACACAGTTAACACCCATCCATTTATCTGTAACTGCTCTTTGACTTCAACAGTAGAACTGAGTAGTTTCAATCGAGACCATATAGCCTGTAAAGCCTAAAATATTTACTACTTTCTGGTCCTTTGTGGAATAATTGGGTAGCACTTGAAACAGAAGGTTCTTTATTTTTCCTTCATTCTTGTTTTAAAATAGATTGATTTCCCTATATCTGCTCCCATGGAGTCAAATTTGATTGATAAAGATTTGTGTTAAAAATTGAAGTTTGTGTGTACGTGTGTGTGTGTGTGTGTGTGTTTTACCAAAAGAAATGATAATTTGGGGGCAGTTATTGATTTGTCTTTTTCTGAAAACACTTGGACAAGACCCAGACTTTTAGTTTGTGTCTACCACTGAGCTAGTATCTCCTCAACAGTTGCACAGACTGCAAGCATATGCTTGTAGTAGAAACATTATTTTTATCCATTTGCAAGTATTTATTGAGCATTGTCCTAGGCATCCAGAATGTGACAGAGAAAAGGTCAGCCAAAGTCCCCGTCTTCACAGAGGGTACATTCCTGTGGTGGGAGACAGATGATACAGAGGTAAACAGATGAACTTGAAGAATTGTGATTGTGGTAAGCCATAGATATACAATCAATAGAGGTGGGGGCTGGTGACGTGGCTGGGCATGGAGAGCTTATGAAGAGAGAAAAAGAAATGATCCTTGAGCTAAAGCCTGAAGGAAAGAAGAAAGCAACCATGCACAAAACCCAGGGAAGAGTGTGCCAAGCAAAGGGGTAATAAACACAAGCCCTGCAGGCCAAGAGTATCAGGTGATATCTGAGGAAGAGCTAATGCATGATTGAGATTCACTGATGAATGGAAGGCTGGTAGGAGGGTAGGAGGGAAAGAGGGCATGGAGAGGTCACAAAGGAAAGTCAGGACCAGATCTTGATTTAATGTCTATTATATAGCAGTGAGGAGTTTCAATTCTATTCCAAGCACAATGAGAAATAGCGAGCAGATTTTTTATTTTTTAACTTATTTTCTTAAAAAAAGATTTTATTTATTTATTCATGAGAGACACACAGAGAGAGGCAGAGGCCAGAGACATAGGCAGAAGGAGAAGCAGGCTCCCCATGGGAAGTCCGATGAGGGACTCGATCTCAGGACCTTGGGACTATGAACTGAGCCAAAGGCAGTCGCTCAACCACTGAGCCACCCAGGTGCCCCCAGCTAGCAGATTTTTTAAAAGGTTGGAGAAAGTGAGATATGATTATGTTTTCAAAACGGCCATCTATGTTTTCTTTTTGTTTTTGTTTCAAGAGGGAGAAAGGCAGGGGTGGGAAGAGGGAGAGAGAACCTTAAGCAAGCTCCACCTCCAGTGCAGAGTTGATGCAGGGCTCCATCCCATGACCCTGAGCTCATGAACTGAGCTGAAATCCACAGTCAGACACTTAACCACCTGAGCCACCCAGTTGCCCCGGGGTCATCTATGTTTGTACATTGAGTCTATCTGCGGCTGCATGAGTGGAAGCAGAGAGCTTGTAGGGAGCTACTGCAGAAGTGTAGGGACTGTACAGATGGTAACAAGTGGGAAAATATGAGTTATGTTCTGGAGGGAAAGCTGGAAGTCTTGGATGTAAGATATACAAAGAAAACAAAGGAGGAGTCAAGAAAGAGAAATCAAAGTTTTGAAAATGATTCCAAGCCCATTCCAAGCCAACATTGATATAAAAGTCAAGCTAGGAGTGGGGAAGGTTCAGCCATGGCAGTGCCTGGAAACAAAGAAGCTGGAGAATTGGAAATGACCTCAGCATCTAAGAGAAAAGGGATCTGGAGCAAGTGCTAAGATTGCTTAGCACTTTATTGAAAGCCCGTGACCAGAACGAAAAACAAAACCAAACCTGCTTGCTAGCACAAGATGATAAAAACTCACTGTGTGAAACTTTGAGATAAAAATGTGAAACCAAGCACCTTTAACAAGACTTTAACAAGAGCTCTGAATAAGAAAAGCAGCCATCAATGAATGGATAAAGAAGATGTGGTTTATGTATACAATGGAATATTCCTCAGCCATTAGAAACGACAAATACCCACCATTTGCTTCGACGTGGATGGAACTGGAGGGTATTATGCTGAGTGAAGTAAGTCAATCGGAGAAGGACAAACAGTGTATGTTCTCATTCATTTGGGGAATATGAATAATAGTGAAAGGGAATATAAGGGAAGGGAGAAGAAATGTGTGGGAAATATCAGAAAGGGAGACAGAACATAAAGACTCCTAACTCTGGGAAATGAACTAGGGGTGGTGGAGGGGGAGGAGGGTGGGGGGTGGGGGTGACTGGGTGACGGGCACTGAGGGGGACACTTGACGGGATGAGCACTGGGTGTTATTCTGTATGTTGGTAAATTGAACACCAATAAAAATTAATTTATTAAAAAAAAAAAAAAAGAAAAGAAAAGCAGCCATCAAATGTCTTGTTTTGTTTTACAGGAGACTCATATACCCTAGCATAGGCACAGTGGTTTGAACTGATGGTCATTGGTGGATCCTAGCTAATGTTCCATCACATTATGTGGAAAGTAACCAAAAATGGACACACATTTACTGATAACAAAGTTCAATCTGCAAGCGAGAGGTGGTAAGGACAAGGCTTTCTGGCTCATGAAAAACTCTTCTGGTGCTGAAGTCCTGACACTTGGCTCTGCAGCTGCTGCTGGACTACCCTCATCCTGATGGACCTCCAAGAACACCGGTGGCCCAGGTGGCTGTTATGGAAGTTACTTCTCAGAAATTTGGGAGGGAGATTGAGGTTTGAAAATAAAGCCATTTTCAGTGTAACTTTGATTGGAGATTTCTTCAAATGGTGCTATGTGTATAAATATGAAAATTTTTCGGAAAGAATCATTTATTTATCTTGGAGAGAGACTGTGTGTGAGCAGGGCGGGGGGTGGGGGCAGAAGGAGAGGGAGACGCAAACTCCCTAGTGAGTGAGTGCTGAGCCCAACGCTGGGCTCTATCCCAGGACCCTTAGATTATGACCTGAGCTGAAACCAAGAGTCTGATGCTCAACCAACTGAGCCCCCCAGGAGCCCCCAAATATGAAATATTTTAAAGGAAAACTGAGGGCATTACTTTTGCAAACGGGAGCACAAATTTAGAAAGGACTTGAAACCCTAATCTTTTACAGATTGCTCTGGACAGATAAGGGAACTGAAGCAGAGTGGTTAGGTAACTTGCCTAATATCACACAGGGGAGTATCCAGGACCCAAAACCAAATGTTTGCTTATTGTTGCTTTATTAAGTCATAGTTAATAACATAAACAGTAAAAGGAACTCACACCCAGAGGTGACCTCTTGTCTTAGAGACAACAAAGGGTCTGACTCAGTTAAGAGCCTGGTCTAAGAAAAACACATCTCAGGTACATCTTGAAGAGCCTTCACTGGTGACGGAAATGAGTAAAGTAGAATGAAAATATTTGATTTTAATATTACTTAAATATTATTTTCCTAAATTTCTTATAATATTTTTTGCCAGATCCCCAAAGTTCGTTCTTTCACCATGATTTTGCGTTCCTGACGCCCTACCTGCATAGTTAGAAGGCTGACAAATGTAAAAGTTCTTCCAGCTTTTCCATATGATTTGTTTTAAAGTTCTAGATGGAAAACTCATGTCAATCTTCATTTTATCCACATCTTTTTTTCCACCCATTATCATCACAGTATGACAAGCTAAACTCTTTTATTGCAACAGCCTTTTTTTGGTATAGCGATATGCTTAATGTTTTGTTTGTAGAGAAAAAGGGCTTAAAATGCTATTTTTCTTCTCTTCATTTAGAAGCAATCAGTCTCTCTCTCACTGAGTGCTTACTATAGGCAACCAATATCCCGAATTAGACCATATCAGCTGTGAGAGGGGAAAAAAAAAGAAAACAAAAACGCCTGCATTGTTTCTTTTTTTCATAAGCAAAGTAGTATTTGCCAGTTAAATCCCCAGGTAGTTAGCTTTCAAACAGTCAGATATAAAATTAGCAAATGAAACATCTGTTCTTCACTATTATTTTATAATCACATTAATTGGCAGATGTCTTTAGGTAACAGAGAAAAGCATATCAGCCATTACGTGTATTTGCACGGGGTGAGGCAGGGGACCACCGGATAGCACACACCAAAGAGACCATCTCGGCAGGAGACAAAGTTGCATTGGCCTCAGAGAGCAGCCAACTTTCTCCCTCTGCAAAACCCCCTGGCAGGAAGGCCAACTGCCCACTGCCCACAGAAGCACGATGCCCCCATACACACCATTGGGGAAGACCTTACCCTTACTCCTGCCAGGTTTGCTTTTTCAATTATCATGTAGTTTGCACAAAAGCACTGTGCCAATTCAATTACTGCCTGATTAATGGAGTGTTGCAGCTTTATTTCAGGGGTCTAGCTATCTATTAATTAGCATATTGGGGCCTATACTCTACTGTTTTGTCCTGATATGCTTTGAAAAGTCCCCAGTGCAATTAAAAAACTCTAATATGCTTTAAATAGTTATTTGAGAAAACACATCCAGACTTTTTTAAACTCCTCGGGGAATTTTTAAGCACATCAGATTTATTTATAAGACATCTAAAGTTCCTTTAAAAACACATTCTCCTTTCGTCTGCTAGGTTCTGGAGTTTATCTGTACCGGATGAGCAGTTCTGCATTGGGCCAGAAAGCTCCTCTTTCCTGGCTGGAGGCGGGGGGTGAGAGTGGGGGAAAGGCCACATCCACAGCAAAGACCAAGGTTGAGAATCACACTGAGTGGTTTGCTTCTATGGCATCTTCTCCAATTTGCTTTGAACTGTAAACTCGACTGGAGATGGAATCTAACTTGAAGTCTCTCAGGGCATCAACACTAAGTTTGTCAGTATTCACTAAAAAGAAACTTTGAGACTGAGTTGTGAATAATATTGGATTTGTTTGGCTCCTCCTCCTCCTTCTCCTCTTTCTCTTTCTTTCTTTCTTTCTTTCTTTCTTTCTTTCTTTCTTTCTTTCTTTCTTTCTTTTTTTTTTTTTTAAATGTCATTAAGACAAGGCTCCTTAGTGGGCAAACGAAGAACTTCTTCATAGAAGCCACCATATTTGTCACTTTCACATACCGATGGGCGAAGAACAGTGTGGACTCTGCCATTAGTATTCACAAATGCCACCCTTAAATTCAAGATGGAGGTAGTAAGTAGACTCTTTGCTCGTGGTAGAAAACTCCTGCAGGAGCAAGATGGGTGGTTAGAGGGCAATAGGAGAGTGTGGCTGCATTGTTAAGATCCACATTAACAAGGTGACTCATGACATTGGCATCAAGGAATGCTGACAGCATCGTGACACTTTACATTATGAACAATACTTTAAATATATATATTTATATATATATGTTTATATATATTTCTCAAATAACAATACTTTTAATATATATATTTATATATTATATATGTTTATATATGTTCATATATATATATATATTGCTCATATATATATTAACTAATACATGTAGATGAAGTATATGTATACCATGTCATATGTCACCTACCACATAATAACTCAGTGCTTTCAGCCAGAAATGGGGATGATGGTCTAAAGGTCTGCAAACTTAGCAAAAGTAATAGAATGTTTGCCAACTGCATCCTTCTCAGTATGAAGAATGCTACATTATGGGCATCCAGTAAAGCAACAAATATTTCACGGCAATGCTTTTATAACATTAAAAATCCCCGTACCCCACATCAGCTTAAGGTAAATAAATACCAAACAACTATATGTAGACTGTTGCCCCTATCCTGTAAGCCCACACAGCGGCTAATCTAGCTAGCACTGTGACAAGGATGCACACAGATGCCAGCAGGGGTGTAGGCAGAATAGCATCCATACATGGTTGTATTTTCCAGTCTCCCAGTAGCAGTGCACCGGGAAATCTTTTCAGGAGACTGATAGGTAAAGAGGCTATCTCCCCCAAGACATGCTTCACTTGTGTATTTACCAATTCATTCCTGCACTCCTTTATTCAATGACTCCCAGGAAATGTGCAAAGAACCATGTTAAACATTATGCATGCTCTTAGTGTTGCCCGCAACTGGCATGAGACTTCATCATTCTTTATCCAGTGCCCATGAAAGGATATCAACATAAATGATATTTCCTGAGAAATGGATTCAAACATTAGCTTTCAGATATCCACTTCTACCAAGTGTAGAAGGACAAGTGGGGGAAAAAATGAACAAGAGTCTCTATTTTCTGTAATCCAGAGCATATTACATTAGTTTAAGATATCTCTTCTTTCCCAAAATACTTACTAAGAAACAAATAAACATTTTAGAAACCATCTACATTTCCTACTGAAAACTTCAGGATATGAATAGGCCAAGTTGGGGTCATTTGCATCTCTAAAGTGCTACCTAGAAGTCAAAAAAAGAAAAGGAAAAATTTTTATCCTATGAGAAATGGTACAATTGTTAAACGTATATATTTTACTGCATTCGAAATAAAGTCTAGGTCTCTAATTTTGGATGAAGTCAGCATTCTGCTCTGTATCAGGGTTGTTGAGTCTTCCTAGTACAGACCCATCACTAGTTTTCCTACTTGAATGGCGAGTGACTTGTTCTGATTCAGTCCACAGGGAATGATGATATGAAGCATTTGCTACTAGGCAGTGAAGTATAAGCAAGTCCAAACACTTAACATGGTGAGTGGCAAAGGATGGAGAATTTACTAAATCATACACATTGTATGTTCAGGGAAGTGGAGCCCAGGAAAGTTCTCAATTCCCAGGAGACTGCAGTAGTGGAAGGTAGGCACAAAGCCAGCAGAGCCTTTGGGGATGAGTGTATAACTTAACAACACCGGGGGAATAAGTCAAAAGTTCGTGATTCCAACTCTGGAAAATTGTTCATTGACTTGTTTTTCCATGCTTGGATATCCTGCAGGAGTGTATGTGTGTAGCCGAAACTGAAGATATTACAGTCACTAAATCTCATAATCAATGTTTCAGATTCAGTGTGAAGCCTCCAAAGTATTTCAGCCATATCTCTCCCAATCTGAACTTTTAATCGTGTACTGTGAGAGATGTATTCCATATGCTTCACAGCTAATTTTGAGTAAACATGCACCCAACATTCCACAAAATACCCATTTTTCTCACTTCCAAAATATAAGAAACAAAAAAAAAAGAAAGAAAGAAAGAAAGAAAAGCAAAACAAGACAAAGCAAAACAAACAAAAGGAAAGATCTTCTGAGAATGGTTGGAAGGTATTGAAAAAGACCTAAAGGTGCTTTTAAGTAATAAAGCAAACATGTGATTTGAAAACCATTTGCCTTGGATTTAACCCATTGTTGTGACAGAGAGATTTAATTTTCAAAACATGCTTTCCTAATAAATGGAAACCATGTCCAAGCAAACAAACAACTTGGTTAAAATAATCAGTGTTCAGAATCACCATGAGAATAATGAGAATTTCAATTATGTATTGAATCTAACTGGCAAATAAATTTGGCTTTTCAAGTTCCAAATTTATAAATCTTTTGAAAAATTTACTTCAAAGCAGAACATTGAACTCATTCAATTTCAAAATAGTGTTAATACCCTTGATACTTGAGTAACTCTTTTCCTCAAAAATAATTTTTTAAAATGTATTGCAAATATATACTTTAATGGGCTTCCTAATTATCTTGTTAGCATCATTTAGAAAGAAACTTTAAATCACCATGTCACAATATTTCATCACCTCACCAAAAGCTAAGTAGGTTTCCTATGTTGTTCTGGATTTTTAAAATGATTTAATTTGAAATGTCATTACATACCTTTGTCTAGTCAAATGATCATAAAATACTTTAAATTATCATTAGATTAAAAAAACACATACTCCATTCTCCCTAATACAGAAAATAAATGTTCTGTCCATTTTCTGTTCTGAACCGTTGTGAGGAATTCTAACTTCTACATTTTTAGAGGTCATTTTTTTAAATGATGTTTTATTAGGTCAATGAAAAAAAAAGTTCCAAAAGATCTAAGCACTTCTGTAAAATTTGCCCTGTGTTTAGGAGAAAGATGAGCCCACTCTAGTTTTGTACTACATGCCAAGTTTCAGCCCAGAGAAACTGTTTATGGTTCAGATATAAAACCTCAAAAATATAAATGTAAGACAACCTTAACTACAGTTCTGCAAATGCAATGTTGTAATTTTATATGTTAATCTATCAATACACAGCATGTGCAAACATATGTTTATAGACAGGGAGACAAGAATATACAAATGAGGAGATAAAATTCTTGTATCTCATTTGATGCTCTATAATTTCTATCAATTTATGAATGTTTTGTTTTTGTGTTATGATTTCATTTGAGGTTGACATAATGCAACTTGTGCTTATTTGCAAGGGCCTCATCACTGGCATTCGTGGAGCTGGGGCTGCCAGCCTGCTCAGAACACGGAGAGGAAAGTCTGCCTGCTGGGACCATTACAGGCTGCACGAGAAAATCAGAACACACTGCAAGAGAAAACTTTTTTGGGGGGGCGGGGGCGGGGAGTGTTTGGTAGGCAGCACAGGTATGCATTCAATTTTGTGAGCACATCTGGTTTATCTACATTTCTAAATTTGGCCCTTAGGGTTCAACAGAAAATTGTGGCAAAGGAAAGATAAAACGGTGCATTAACAGTCTCCCTCTGACCCACCAGAGGAGCCCAGTTCATTTGCTGGCCATTATGAAACTGAATCAGAACTCAGAAACAAACAGGACAGTTTATTTTGTGAAAGACCACCACTACCCTTACCCCTCATGCAGAAGACAGCCCTCCATTGATGGCATGGTCTGTACTGCATGGTCCTCAGCCAAAGTTTAAAGAAGATCTGAGGCCCTGGTTGTTTCCTCTCTTGCTTGTACTCAAGTTACAAGATTTTGCAAAACATTTAGGTGAGGTATGCTATGGAATTAGCAGATGGCTTTAATTTTCATTTGGGATAGTAAGGCATATCCCAATTTTCCTTACTAATGTGATGAATGAGTTTTAGGAAGATTTAGAATTCTAAATTTTATTTTGATAGTTGCATAAGGAATGAAAATTATTACTAAAAGCTAGTATCAAGTTTTTTTAGAGGCTGTGGGGGAAAGCTTTAAATAGTCTATGGTAGCAATGATAATACTTTTTAAGAGAAATTTTGTTTCTAGGAGAACAGATCCTCTGGGCTAAAGTTCTCAAAATATATGCTATTTCCCCAGAGAAACATCTAAGGTCTTTAGAGTTGTTTTTTTTGGATTATTTTCCCAAAATAATCTCACTTTTTCTTAATTATAAAAGAAACAGATATGCAACGTAAACAATTTAGACCACTACATATAGCTTAAGTGATTATAGAATTCCATCGTTTAAACATCATCACCACACCAATGTCTTTTTACCTAACCTATTTCTATGAGCATACAAAACAAAAACATTCTTATGAAAATGGTATCATAATATCTATATTTTATAACCCTTGTTTTTTATATGAAAAAAATTACGTGTGTAGAAGTGTTCATTCATAAACACACACATCCCTCCTCATCAATAAATATAGACTTACA
The DNA here is from genome assembly GCF_905146905.1 of Nyctereutes procyonoides. NCBI lineage: Eukaryota > Metazoa > Chordata > Mammalia > Carnivora > Canidae > Nyctereutes > Nyctereutes procyonoides. Next base: position 40,077,997 of record NW_026575049.1, on the reverse strand, counting down.
TCCCCAGTTTGATTTTCTGAATAGAAATTTATTTTAGGGATCCCTGGGTGGCACAGCAGTTTGGTGCCTGCCTTTGGCCCAGGGCGCGATCCTGGAGACCCGGGATCGAATCCCACATCGGGCTCCCGGTGCATGGAGCCTGCTTCTCTCTCTACCTGTGTCTCTGCCTCTCTCTCTCTCTCTGTGTGTGTGACTATCATAAATAAATAAAAATTTAAAAAAAAGAAATTTATTTTAGGAAGATACAGTTAAACAGTTCTCTACTGTTAGATATATAGGTTGTTTCCAGTGTTCTGCTATTACCAGGATGTGTTCTTTTTTTATCGAAACAATATTTATTATTCAATTTTTGTATACTTCTCTTCTTCTTCAATTATTTCTAACAAATAATTTGCCTTTTTTTCTTACTAATGTGAAAGAATTTTTAAAAATTTAATGATGATGCTACTTTATTATATATTTGTCAGCTTTCTAAAATTTTAAATATGGCTGCCACTTTTAGCCATATAGGAAATTTTTAATGTGCTTAGATGTATCAGTTTTTAAATTATAATTCCTTAAAAAAACATTTTCATTTACACTTATAAAATTGAAGTCTGACACATTTCAGAATAAAATTTCATTCCATTTGTATATTACTATTCGTGTTTATATGTAGTTACACCAGTTGGTTTATTAATTCTGGTAACAGTTTTACAATTTAGTGTTCTATAATATTCTTTGTCTCATAGGAATTAGTGAAGCTCACACCAAAAGTTTTAGAATGCGTTTCCCAAATTACAAAATTGGGAGATATTTGTACAAAAGAGATATTTAAAAAGACATGTAGGGCCTCACCACATCCTGTTGTGTCATCTCGAGACTCTAGTAGCATAAATAGTGAAATTCCTGTTACCTCCAGGTTTATTCATTTAGCCACTTATTTTCAAAATCAACAAATATTTTCTGAGTGCTTGCTTTTAGGCAGATACTGACCTAGGTATAAAGTTATATAGAGGTGAAGGAACTCACACGTTACCCTCTTTAATGAAACTAACATTGGTTATGGGAGGTGGGAGGAGACTTAAGTTTCAAAAAATAATTAAAGTTGTTTAAAAGGAGAGGCAAGTACTACTGAATGATAGCTGGAGGACTAACCCTAGTCTGACTCAATCAGGGAGGGCTTCCTTGAAGAAGTGACATTTTAACTGAGATTTGAGAGATGCTTTAGAATGAGCAAGGTAAAGAGGAAAGCGGATTGGATCCCAGGCAGGAGAGACAGATGCAAAAGCAATGATATGGGAAAGAGACTGACACAAAAGATGCTCTGAAAACAGTAAAATATTTACTGTGCAACGACAGAAGGGTTGAGTTGTCTGAAGAGAAGCCAGAAAGACAGAGTAGTGATATATTACATAAAACCCAGTTGACAGTGGTAAGGAGTTTGGCACTTATGCTTTGGGCAGCTGGCAGATTGCATAGGCAGCCAATGAAATGGGGAAACACTTCAAGTAACAAGGTTTCCAACAAGAGTTGGGGGAAAAGATGAAGATTTTGAATTCAAATCTTAACACAAAGAATTTGAGGTGCCTATGCCATCATACACTACAAGTGGAGACCTTTGATAAACCTTAGATACGGGGTTGGATATATGGGTCTCAATCTGAATAAAGGTCTAGAACAGTTATTCTCAGCTGCCCACATCGTGACCCTCCAGCCCAGGGGGGATATTTGGCAATACCTACAGACACTTTTGGTTTTCAGTAATGAGAAGGGGGAGATGTGCCGGCCATCTAGAGTGTAGTGATCCAGGATACTATTTAGTATCATACAGTGCACAGGATGGTCCTTCCCAACAAGGAATTAACCTATTCAAAATGTTGGAAGTGACAAGGTTGAAAAAACCAGTCTAGAAAATGGAATCTACAAATGGATAAGTTCTTGACTGGTCTTTGAGGAGATACAAGCAAATAAGATATCTGAAGACAGGAGAGAAAGAGGAAGAAAGGACCAAGGATGGAGTCTTAAGAAATTCTAATTGTTAAAGTTGGGGCGAGGAGCAAGGATGCCTTCAAAAGGGTCTAGTAAAAAACAACCGAGAAATGTGGACTATGACTTGTCATTGAAAGCAAGTGGGTAAGTTATCTCTTTCTATGTAGCAAATAACCCCCAAACTTAGTTTTGCGTCTTAAAATAATAAACATGTATTATCTCACACAGTCTCTGAAGGTCAAGAATCTAGGAGCTTCTTATCTGAGTGGTCCAGGGTAGGGTCCTTCACAAGTCTTCAATAAACTTCTCTGCTGGGGTTATAGTCACCTTAAGGTTCAACTACTTCCAAGCTCACTACTGTGGGTATTGGCAGACTCAGTTCATCAGGCTCTTGACAGGAGTTTTCAGGACCTCACCTCATGGGGACTGCTTAAAAACATGTTTCCCCCAGAATGAAATATCCCAGAAAAAGAGAGACGGAGACAAAGAGAGATGAACAGAGAGAATCTTGGACCCAAGTTACGGGCTTTTCATTACCTATTCTCATTAGCATCAGATATCATGTTTGCCATTCATTAGTGACAGCTGCTAAATCCAAGCACACTCAAGAGGAGCAGAATGAAACTCCATGTCCCAGAGCCATAGAATTCTTGCCTGAGCTTTACACAATTGACATAAGGCCAACCAATGAACTGACTCAGCCTGGGTCATGGGTTGTCTTCCGGTCACATCCGTCCTGGAGAGCAAAGTCCCTCGGTCCAAATATACTGGAGTGATCACCTTGGGGGAACGGCAGTGTACTGTGCCTTGGAGAGAAGCCATTTTCAGACAGAAGTGTGCTCTGGGTAGTAGGGGATGTAAGAAGAAAAAAAAAACCTGGATCCAGCAGAAACAATTTAACTCATGTTACCTACGGCCCCTTTGCCCTCTGTGGTTAGCGACAACCAGATTTTCATTAAGAAGTTGGCTTATATCCTATGTGATTTTTCTGAGCAAAACATAATGATGCCTGACTTTTGCAGCAAGAATTAGTTTACTGAGATCAGATAAAAGTCCACTTTGAGTGAAAACTTGAATATTTCCAAAATATTAACTGACTTTATCTCCCAAGGAAAAAACTGTATTGCCAAAAATATAGATTTTATTTTCTTCAAATGTTCTTAGTTAATAAATGATATGGCTCTGGACTAGGAATTTTAAAGCATTGCTCCTTGGTGGCCTTGAGTACTAGAAGCCAGCTTGAAGTTAAAGATAAAATGAATTTGACCTGTGACTTACTCACAGGCTAAGACAATGTATCCAGCACCATTATCACCAGGTGATTACATGTCAACTGCTCATCACATGCAATTCTTAGGCCTTTTTCTTCCTCTGTCTCCAGGTGATTTGAGGAACTACACTGCATTTGGGGGAAAAATTTACAGAATTGGAGTCTGGTTATGTGTGGGCATTTTTGCACTATAAATTTTTATTGGTGAGGCTTTATAAAAATAGCTATTTTTAGGAGAAATGGATTTATTACTCCATCACCCATTGTAATGGAAATGTATACAGTGAGTCATATATTTCCACAGAAATGTACCCTGGGCCACGGATGGTACTGAGGAGCTCTGGCACAGACTCAGTCTGAGTATTGGCATGGGCCCATGGCATTTCAAACATTGGCAACAGAGGCTCATTGGAATCATAAATGCTGACCATAGGCAACTTATTTGTGGAAACCCACAGCTAATGTTGGCTCTGTATTTCCCTCCCCTACTCTCTGTAGGCCTCATAATCAACACGGCTGACAGCTCTGGCTCTTCGTGGCTCTCCAGGTGATGCACAGTAATGGAGTCCATCATAAAGCTCATTTAGGTGGATCATGCTATAGCTTTATCATGCTTTCACTACTTGGATTTTTTAAAAATATCTCTCATGTAAATCAATATTACAATGTGTAAAACATGCAAGAGGCCAAAGCTCTTTCAAAAAGTATACATTAACAAACTAAAATCAAATCATGCATTTTTCCAGCAATTAAATCAATATTATCAATATTATATTGCATGAAAAAAGAACTGAGGCTAATATGAAATATTTACCACAGTGATCACTAGTGGAAAAAATGCAAGATTCTTATGAATTCATGTTTTTCAGAAACATAAAGTAATTTCTTTGAAAGTAGTTCTCATCTTATTATCTTAGTATCTGGGTACTCAAAGGTCCTGAAAAGGAAACTCACTTACGTTATAGGCCAAACATATTTTTAAAAAATGACATGTCAACGCATTTGTGTCTGCTAACCTCAGCTTATTTAATAAGCAAAAGCTTTATTATAATCTTCCAACCTCTTGGCCTAAAAAGAAGGGGTCATCTCTCCACCTAGGAGCAAGTGACTAACTGAAAAATATAGATTTGTAGATAACTATACATTGTGAACTTGGAAATTGGGTACTTTCACTTGATTTTACCAAAATATATGTTGGCATTTGATTGCACATCTCACATTCAGATACATTCAATTTGGATAATGTAAAATAGAATTGCCTAATGGCAAGGTAACCAACGACATAAAGCCAATGTGAATAAAACTAATGTTAACCTCACCCAGAATAGATTTTCACCAAGCAAATTTTGCTTTCTCAACAGTTCCATTTGCTTATCTCTCTCATGCTTTATATTTCATGAAGACCCCATCGAAATGAGATAGTGACAGAAGCAACTTTTTTGGTCACTGATTTTAAGTGGAACCTGTGACCTGAAGACTCTCAAAGCTTTCCAAATTCCAATCAGGGCCACTCAGTGGTTGGGAGAATGTTCTAGCCCCAACTCTAAGTCTGGAAAAGCCAGGAATAGCAAGAGGAAAAGAAGTCTTCAAGGTCACTCAAGGTCAGCAAGTACGACTTGAAATCCAATACCCCTAGTACCTACTCTGCAATTTCAACCAATATCTCATCCCGCTTATCTCGTTCTGATCTGCCTAATGAGCAGCTGTCGAGCATTAAGCAAAATCATCCCATTCCCTTCCTGCTAAAAATACACTGTATATGACAACTTTCAAAAAGGAAGCAAAGGAGATGATGTATAGTTTTCTGTATCCAGGTGCTTTATTCAGTCCATGGTCTTTATTTAGTTCTTGACACATTCCCATAGTCATCATGTTTGCTGACACTTCATGACGGCATCAGAAGTCACCGTTTTTGGGAGTGGTTGTACAAGATCATTCCACATTCATGATTTGAGGGAAGAGATGATGAGCCAGGGACAGGAAATATTTATGGAGCTAGAACAAGGGTAGGGTGGTGCCTTAAGTGACAGGGAACATGCTTTGTCCACCATTATGCTTTTTTCAATTATAATTTTCCTAGAAAATTAAAAAAGGAGTCAGCTAAGTATGTTATTCACTTCATACCATAAGATTTTTTTGCCTTTCAAATTTATTCTGATCTCTTCCCTTCTATTCAATGGCAGAGTTAGTATCCAATTCACCTATCCAATATACTACAATCCTTAGAAATAGGTACACATTCCACCCAAATATTTCAGCAATGATATCAAAACAATTGACTTCATTATCATCATAATTACTCCCATATTTCCAAAATACAGCTTTGGGTTCATTTTCAAACTACTTTACAAACATATTTACAGATATACAAATATAAAAAGTAATCTAGAAAACATAGGTTTAGGCTGCACAGACAGCAAAGTATATTTATATAGTTTTAGACACATATGATGTATTTAATGAAATATCTCCAACTGCTCTCATTATATATTAAAATTATAAAGCATTTTGTTCTTTAAATGTAGATTAGTAACGTTTTCATGTTATGGGCCCTATAAACTATCCATGACATCTTACATTCAGGGTTTAGGATGTGTCTGGTGATTGCCATGATAAATGCACAGTGTAGAAATTAATTTAAATTGAGACACATGACGTGAACCATCACAATGGCAACCAGGAGGCAAGGTAAAGCTATACTTTAAATGAGCCTGAGGCAGAGACATAGACAGGCAGATGTTGCAGAGTTGGTATTATTAGAAGTGCTATAAGAAGAGTGATTGGAGTGAGAATGTGTGTGTGTGCATGTTTTCTAAGAATAGGAGAGCCAAGATCTTTGGCCAGGAGAGCAGAAATATAAGAAAGAAGCAGCTCAACTTTTCTGAGTGAAAAGAAGCAGAAAACCTATTTAATAGAAGCTGGTGGTAGAAAATAAAACTGAAATGTATTTGAGTCTCTATTGTATTATGCAGAAAGGCCAGAGGGAAATTGCAGAACTAATTTGTGAATGACCTCACTCTTAAATTCATGGAAATGACTCCCACAGTTATCTCTTTGACTAATCTGTTTCAATAATAAAGTGGGATCAAGGATGTATTTATATCCAACAGTATGTTGATTTGGATGAAGACTCCAAGAATGCTTAGAAGCAACACTAAGGAATACTGATCATTGCCAAAATTATGCAAACAGTGATGCTAAATGCCAGATGAATTACAACTAAAAGGTGTCTGTTTGATACATAAAAAAAATCATGTGTGTGTCTAGGTGAAAATATATATGTACGTGTAGCATTTTAGAGTGGAAAGAAGGAGATAAATTCAAATTAATTTCTAAACATTATCTTGTTAATTCTACTGTGCTAATTGAGGAGAGTGTCAGAAGAAAAAAAATCAAATAAATCTTCAAATAATCTAATAAAAATTCTAGTACTCAGTGAGGGATGACTACAAATATTGACCATGAGAGGGCAATGGACATTAAGTCATCATTTATCAAAAATTAAATTATTGAGAATTATCCCTTTACCTTAAAACCTCATCATATTTCAAACATCTGTTGGCCCCTTCTATATTTTGCATCAGGAATTCTATCTGGATTCCTTTTTGTATTTTTTCTTTTTTTCACCCTGTTACAGTGTCTATAATTTGCTGTAAAGTAATTCATATTAGGCAGTGTTGTATGTATTTGAAGCTATACCAGTGGCTCCCAAATTTGTCTGAACACTGGAATCACCTAAAGAACATCAAAAAACACTCTTGCTTGTATCTCAGGTCCAGAGATTCTAATTTAATTGGTCAGAGATGTGGTTTAAACTTTAGAATCTTAAAAAAGAAATCTCCAGATGATTCCAATAGGCAGGTTTGGAAACCATTGAGCCATACCCTAAAGATGATTAGTTACCATTGGAAGAAATGTTGTGTGAACACAGGGTTTCATTTCACTTGAGTAAATATTTAGGAGTGGGATTTCTGGGTCATATGGTAGGTGCATGTTTAACTGTATAAGAAGCTGCCAAAAGGTATTGCAAAGTGCCTTTACTGTTATGCATTCACACCAGCAATGTCTGAGAGCTCCATTTGCTCTATGCCCTCACAGTCATAGGATACTGTCAGTTTTTGCTATTAAAAAAAAAAACAGGTATCTAATGATATTTCATTATGCTTTTAATTTACATTTCCCTAAAGACTAATGACATTGACTATGTTTTCATGGTGGTTATTTGCCATGCATAGAGCTTTTTTTGGTCAAGTTTTTGTTAAAATATTTTGCCCATATTTACTGGGTTGTTTATTATTTATTGAGTTATGAGAATTCTTTTATGCATTTTGGATATATGCCCCTTTAGATATGGCTTTTGAAGTATTTTCCTTAAGTTTGTAGTTTGTATTTCTGTTTTATTAACAGTGTCTTTCAATACTAGATTTGAATTTTTATGTAACCCAAATTTTTTCTTCAACAAATTGTGCTTTTTGTTGTCATGTTTAAGAAATGTTTGCCTAGCACAGTTTCTCTTATGTCTTCTGGAAGAATTAAATTTTTGGTGAAGATTGTGAACTTTGAGTTAATTTCTGCAGGTAGTGGATGGAAAGAGTAAGTTTCTTTTTGTTTTTTAATGTGGAAGCTTAATTATACCAGCGTTATTTTTTGTGAAGACCATTTGTCTCCATTCAATTGAAAACATGTTTATTTGTTATTTCTGATACCATTTTCAACACTCTCCTTAATTATGACTCTTTTCAGAAAATGAGTGAAATAATCCAGGCACTTTTTGCTTTTTTTAAGATTTATGCATTTATTTTAGAGACAGAGAGAGAGCATGAGCAGGAGGGGCAGAGGGAGAGAGAGAGAGAACCTTGAGCAGACTCTGAACTGAGCTCAAAGCCCAACGTGGGGCTTGATCTCACCACTGAGTGGAAATCAAGAGTCAGCTGCTTAACTGACTATACCACCCAGGTCCACCTGGCACTTTCTTCAGTAGTAATATTTTTGTTTCTGCTATTCATTTTAACTGCTCCTATCCTTGGTTAAATTCTAATACATTTTTAACAGCTTCATTGAAACATAATTGACATAAACTATATATATATGGAGTATAATTTGATAAGTTTTGACACATATATATGCACTCGTCCCGATGAAACTATGAACACGTTCAAAATAAAGAACATATTAATAATCCCTTTGTAATTCCTACCTCTTTGGCCTCTCCATCCCATCCCCAGTCACCACTTATCTAGTATTTATACGACAATCATCTATCTGTTGTTAAATAGATCAGATTATATGTTTTTAAAATTTTGTACAAAATGAGATCATAGAGCACATACTTTGGGTTCTGTCATTCAAAATAATCATTTTGGAGTTCATTCATATTGTTATGTGTATCAATAGATCACACCATTTTATTGCAGGCTACTGCTTCATGGCAGAGGTATATCACAATTTATGGAGTCATTTGGCAATTACAAATACAGTTATTACAAACATTCACATGCAATTCTTTCTATGAATATATCCCCTATTTATCTTGGGTAATCACCTGGGAACATAATGGCTGGATGATATAGATAATGTCTGCTTAACATTTTGAGAAATTGCCAAACTATTTTAAAATATGTTGTATTATTTTATAATCCCTTCAGCAACTTGTGACAGTACTAGTTGCTCCAAATTCCCACTAACATTTGGATGATAAGTATTTTGAATATTACCTATTCTAATATACAAACAGTGCTATTTCATCATGTTTTTAAATTTGAATTTCTGTAATGACTAACGATGTTACACATCTTTTTATGCTTCAGTGAAGCATACCTAGATTAACTGTGTTGTTTGTTCACCGTCAAATGTTGATTGTTCTTATATATATTCTTGAAAGAAGTCCTTTGTTGGATGTGTGATTTATAAACATAATGTGCAGGTTTGATACTAGTCTTTTAGTTTCAGGCGAGTGTAGGTACTAGAGAAAAAGTTATTTTTAAATTTTGACGGACTGCAATTTATCAAATTTATATTTTCTAGAAATACATTTGATATCATGTCTAAGCATTATTTATTTATTTGTTTGTTTGTTTGTTTATTATTTATTTATTTATAACAGGATATAGAAAAATTGCATCACTCCTGTATTGCTGGTGGGAATATGAGCTAGAACAGCCACTTACACACATGCAAGTAAAATTGCATAAACAATTGCTAAAACTGGAAAACCCAGAGATCCTCCAATCAGTGAATGTTTCAAGGCACTGAGATATCCCCTTCCCATAGAATACTAGTCAGCAAGAGAAAAGAATGAATTATCGTTACTTGCAATGACATAGATGAATCTCTAAGAAATTATATTAAATGAAAAAAGATAATTCCAAAAGGTTACATACTTTAAGATTCTATTTATATACCACTCCTTAAATGACAAACTATAGAGATGGAGTACACAGTGGTTGCCAAGGAATAAAACTTCATAGAAATACACATCACACACACACATACACACATGCAAGTAAGACTATGGAAATTTGAGAAAGATAGGTGGATCATAAGAATGCCAGTATCCTGGTGTTGACATTGTACTATTGTTGTCCAGATGGCACCACCAGGGGAAACTATGGAAGTGGTACTTGGCAATCTTTGTCTTTTTTTATTTTTAACAATGCAAACTTTAAGTGTCTCAAAATAAAAAATTTAATTACAAAATTGTATACAAATTTACCTTGTGGTTTTGATTTGCATTTTCCTAATCACTAGTGGCAGCAAAAATTTGCTTCATGTACTTTATAGTCATTTGTATACTTTTTAAAAAAGATTCATTATCTTTTCATTATCATATCTTCATTATCATAAAGATTTATTTATAAATAAATATATTTATTTGACAGAGAGGAGATCATGACTTCAGGAGGGAGGAGCAGAAGGAAAGGGAGAAAGATTCTTTAAGTTGGACTCCATGCTGAGCACGGAGCCCAGTATGACTCCATCTCACTCCCCTGAGATCATGACTTAAGCCGAAACCTTATTGACTGCACCACCCAGGCGCCCCAGTCATTTGGATAATTTTTTGCAGAAATGTTTATTCCTTATACATTAATTGAGTAGTCTGTCTTTTTATTGATTTGCAAGAGTTCTTTATATATTTTGTTTATTCTGTTTATATTTTGTTTGATGTATCATTTGAATATATCATCTCCCATTTTGTGGGGTATCTTTTCTCTCTTGATAATATTCTTTGATGCATAGAAGTTTCTAATTTTGCTAAAGTCTATTTTTTTTTTATTTTGTTGCTCATATGTTAGGTGTTGTATCCAAGAATTCACTGCCATCTAAAAACATGAACACGGGACGCCTGGGTGGCTCAGCGGTTGAGTGTCTGCCTTTGGCTCAGGGTGGGATCCCAGAGCTCTGGGATTGAGTTCTGCATGGGGCTCTCCGCAGGGAGGCTGCTTCTCCTCCCTCTGCCTGTGTCTTTGCCTCTCTCTCTGTGTCTCTCATGAATAAATAAATAAAATCTTTTAAAAGAAAATAAAAACGTGAATATTATATTTTTTCTTCTGAGGTTTTTATAATTTTCACTTTTTTGTTTTTTTTAAGATTGTCTATCTATCATCTATCTATCTATCTATCTATCTATCTATCTATCTATCTATGAGACAGAGAATGAGAGCACAAGCAGAGTGAGGGGCAGAGGAAAAAGCAGATTCCCCGCTGAGCAGGAAGCCTCAGGATCGTGACCTGAGCCAAAGGCAGATGCTTAACTAACTGAGCCACCCAAGAGCCCTTAATTTTCACTTTTATATTTATGATATTGATATATTTTATTTTTATACTTGGCAAGGTAGAGGTCAAACTGTGCTCCTTTACATGTGAATATACAGTTGTTATAGAATTACCTGCTGAAGAGCTCTTTTTCCCCATTGAAGGATGTTGGCACCTTTGTTGAGAGTCAACTGGCTAGAAGTATATTGAGTTATCCTGAACTTTCAATTATATTCCATTGGTGTCTATGTCTAGAGAACTGTAGCTTTGTAGCAAGTTTCAAAATTGGTTAAGGGTTAGTCTTTCAACTTTGTTCTTTTGCAAAATTGATTTTGCTCTTTGGGTTCCCTTCAAACCAATATGGATTTGAGGACTGAGTTTTCCATTTTTTGCAAAAAGGCTGTACGAACTTTGAAGGGATTGGATTACATATGTAAATAGATCATCTTGGGTAGTACTGATGTCTTAACCACGTAAAGTCTCCCAATTCATTAATAGGGATGTCTTTCCATTTACTAGATCTTAGCTATACTCACTAATGTTCTGTAGTTCTGTGCACACCTCCTTTTCACCTCCTTTGTTAAATTTATCTCTAGATATTTTATTCTTTTGGATATCATTATAAATGAAGTTATCTTAAATGCCTTTTTAGAGTGTGTGCTGTTGGTACATAGAAACAGCAATTAATATTGAACTTCTACACAGAAACTTTGCTGAATTCATTTATTTTTCTCTAGAGACTTGAGACAAGGATTTTCTATGTAGGACCATGCCATCTGCAAATATAGTTTTAATCTTTTTTTTCCAATCTGGAAGTCATCTATTTCTTTTTGTTGCCTAATTCTCTTGCTAGAATTTCCAGTACAATAATAATAACAATAATGAAATCATCTACTTTGTCTTTATCATACAGGGAAAGCTTTCGATCTTTCTGAGCACGACATTATGCATGTTTTGTAAATATCCTTTATCATGTTGAGGAAGTTTCCTTCTCTTTCTAGTTTTCTGTGTATTTTTATCATGGAAGGAGTTTTGATTTGGTCAAAAGCTTTTATGCATCATTTGTGATATCAAGTGTTTCCCCTCTTTGTTCTGTTAATGTAGTATATTATATTGATGGATTTTATTATAGTGAATCACCCTTCAGTTGTTAGTATAAATCCCATTTGGTCATGGAGTACAATCCTTTAATATGCTATGAAATTCAGTTTGCTAGCATTTTGTTGAAGATGTTTGGGTAGATATCCATATATATCCATAAAGGGTATTGCTGTGTGATTTCCCTTTTTTGTGATGCCTTTATCTACCTTCGGTATCAAGATAATGCTGATATCATAAAAATGATTCAGGGAAGATTCCCTCCTTTTCTGTTTTTCAGAAAACTTCAAGAAGAATTTTGTTAATTCCCCTTTAGATGTTTGGTAGAATTCAGAAGTGAGGCCATCTGATCCTCACTCCCTTTTTGGGAAGGTTTATATTACTGATTGAATGTCAGTTTGTCCAGATTTTCTTCTTGAGTTAATTTTGTTAAATTATGTGTTTGCAGAAATTTGTCCATCTGATCTAGGTTATCTTATTTTGTTGACATATAATGATTCATAGTATTCTTTTTTAATCCATTTTATTTCTACACATGTTTCTGATTTTAGTTCTTTGAGTCTTTGCTTTTTTCCATGTCAGTCTTGCTAAAACTTTGTCAATTTTGTTGATCTTTCCAAAGAACGGCTTGTTGATTTCATTTGTCCTCTTTATTGTTTTTCTGTTCTATTGCATTAACCTCTGTTCCACTCTGTGTCTTTTCCTTCTTTCAGCCATCCTTGGATATGCTTTCCTCTGAATTTTCTAGTCCCTTAGAATGTAAAGGTAGGTTATTCATCTTAGAGCTTTCTTCTTTTTTAATGTAGGCATTTACTGCTATAAATCTTCTGAATGCAACCTTCATTTCATCTCATCATTTTTTTTAAAGATTTTATTTATTTATTTATATTTATTTATTTATTCATTCATTCATTCATAGACACACACAGAGAGAGAGGCAGAGACACAGGTAGAGGGAGAAGCAGGCTCCATGCAGGGAGCCTGATGCGGGTTTCCATCCCAGGACTCTGAGATCATGCCCTGAGCCAATGTCAGGCGATAAACTGCTGAGCCACCCAGGGATCCCCTCATCTCATCAGTTTTGAAGTGATTTTCATTTCCATTCATCCCTAAATATTTTCTTATCTCCCCTGGATTGTTTTTTCTTTGATCCATTGGTTAAGAGTCATTTAATTTCTAAAAATTGGTGAATTTTCTGGCTTTCCTTCTGTTATTGATTTAGAGCTTCATTCCATCCTGGTCAGAAAAATTAGTTTGTAAAATTTCCATCTTCTTAAATTTAATGTGACTTTTTGTGGGCAAACATATGCTCTATCCTGGGGGATGTTCCATGAATGCTTGAAAAGAATGTGTACTCTGTTATTTTTGGATGATATGTTCTATATATGCCTGTAAGATCTACTTGTTCATAGCAATGTAAACTATAGGTAAGTAAGTAACCTCTATTCCTTATCTCCTGTCTAGATGTTCTATTTACCGAAAGTGAGTAATGCTGTCTCCAACTGTGGTAATAGAATTATCTATTTTACTTGTTAAGTATGTCAGTGTTTGCTTCCTATGTATTTAGGGCCTTGTTGTTTAGTAGATATATGGTTATCTTCATACCTTCTTGAGAAATTGACTCTTTTACCAATATGTAAAATTCTCCTTTGTCTTTTCTAACAGCTTTTGACTTAAAGTCTATATTTTGTCTGATAGTATAGCCAACCCAGGTTATTTCTTGTCTCAGCCATAGACTTTTGCTACAGGTAGCTGAATTTTTTCATTCACCCTAAAATGCTTTTGAGCAATGCCAGCCAATTTTCCACACTGACTGAATTTTGAGTTGAGAACCATCGACAGGAGTCTTGCCTCAGTCCTTTAGGTTACCTCTAGCCAGGTAGAACAGATAAACAATAATTTGCACAGAAAGTCTATTTCAATCCCTCCTGAAACAGATACAAAGTTTCCACACTGGAAACAGGGTTTTCTTTCTTCAAGAGAGCCACAAAGCACAGGAGCCAGTATCAGAAAGGCAATTCAAAATGGCATGAAGAGGACACCTGGGTGGTTCAGTCAGTTAAGTCTCCAACTCCTGACTTGAGCTTTGGTCATGATCTCAAGGTCATGAAAACAAGCCTGGATCAGGACCCACATTCAGCAAGGAGTCTGCTTAAGATTCTATCTCTCTCTCTCTGACTCTCCCTCAGGTTCATGCACAATTACAGTCTCCTAAATAAATAAATAAATAAATAAATAAATAAATAAATAAATCTTTAAAAAATGTTATGAAGTGGCCCAAGAGGGTGATTTCAAGTATTCTATTAAACTCTGACTGTGTTCATTTATCTTGTACTGCTGCCTAGAACTGCTCTTTGGGCAGTACCTGAATCAATTATAGGGCTCATATCACCTCATCTCTGTCTCCTCTCTCAGAAATCATCACCCTATATTGCTTGATGTTCAATGCCTGAAAACTATTGCTACATATATTTGGTTCTGTGTTTAATTAGTTCAGGGGGAGAGGAAACCCAGTCTTTGTTACTCCATCTTGGCTGAAAGCAAAATCCCCAAATAATGGTCTTTTTAAACAATGCCTTGTCTTTCTTTCTTTTAAGATTTTATTTATTTATTCATGAGAAACACACACACAGAGAGAGAGATAGAGAGCCAGAGACACAGGCAGAGGGAGATGCAGGCTCCATGCAGGGAGCCTGATACAGGACCCAGTTCTGGGACTCCAGGATCACGCACTGGGCCGAAGGCAGGCGCTAAACTGCTGAGCCACCCAGGGATCCCCAATTCCCTGTCTTTCTTTGCACTATTTTTAGATTTTTCTATTTTTCATTGATATTTTTAGTACTTCTGATTTTAACTTGCATTCCACTTGATTGTTTCTTATAAAAAGATATTCAAACTAATTTTTTCACAACTAGTTTATCAACAAGGCATCATCCTCATTTTACTTCATAATTTCTCCTAACCATGTAAGCATTTAAATACTATATCTAGGGATTTTCATTCAAATCAAACACCCAAATTTAAGAACCACCACAGTTACATACTCAATAATAAAAGTAACTTACAAACTTATACCGCTTTTTTGGGTCAGATCCTGAGTTGAGTGCTTTAAATGTATTTAGCTTATTAACATTAACTGCAAACCAACATTTCTGTGAATAACCCAACTTTACAAGTGAAGGACCTGGATCTGTCATTAATCAAATAACTTATTCAAAGTCAGACAGATAGCTATCCTACTTCCACACTTGAAACCAGGTCTGAGAGTAGCTACAGCTTATCCCCCCATCACTGTTACTTGGGTCATGGGTGAAAAGAGTAGACCTTTGTCTAAACAATTCTAGTATTGGGTGCCTGGGTGTCTCAGTCAATTAAGTGCCTGCCTTCGGCTCAAGTCATGATCTCAGTGTCCTGGGATTGAGCCCCAGGTCAGACTCCCTGCTCAGTGGGAGACCTACTTCTCCCTGTCCTCATTGCTCTTGCTCTTTCTTGCTATCTCTCTCTCTCTCTCGTTGAAGTAAATTTTAAAAATATTTAAAAAAAATAAACTTTAGTATTACAAAAGTTTTAGAACTAAAAATTGTACTGTAACCACAAAAAATATCAAAGAACTAATTCTGTGATCCTATGAAGCAATGTCCCATTTGCATGAGAAAACATCACAGATGTAGATCTGATATAGAGTACTCCCTGTTGCACTCTCCTCCTTTGTTTACTTCTCATTGCCCTGAGAAGGCTATGAGCATATCAAGCATCTAGTCTAACACCTGGTTCTTAAGAAATGTTAAATAAATGTTAAATGAAAGAATCTTTCCAATCTACTGATCTAATGCCATTTATGTTATATTTTATTACAAACAAAAATAGAGAAATGGCAGGAAATTTATTTTCTTTATATTAAATCGGTCTACCCACATACCTCCATATATCCATGCCTATACTACCTGAATCCTAGGATTTGCCAGCAGAGATTCTTAGCTGAGCATTCACTGAAAGCTTTTGATCTAATGAATGCATATCAAAGGAATTGAAAACTTCCTGGAATTGTTTATAAAAATGTGGGTATATGTACTTTTTTCTTGGTAGAGAATGAATAATATTTTCAGAGGGATCTGTGATTTTGAAAGTCTAAAAATTCCATTAAATCCCTTTAAAGTGACCCACCTCTTTCTTTCTTCGTACAGAAAATAGAATAATATAGAAGAAATAAGGGAATGATGGATGGAAAAAAAACAAGGAACAAAGAAAAAAGTTTCAAGGGAATATGGTACAGGAGGCTATAAGATGTTCTCCAGTTTTTTAATATCATTTTTCCTGAGTATGCTACTTCTACCTTCAACCATCAAACCAAAATAGCTTTGCCAAAGCTAACTTACAATGCATCTCTTCCCAAACATAAAGGGTTTGTTTCAAGTCTTAACTTACCACATGTCTTGGTATATTTGATAATGCCTCCTCTTTGAAACTTACACTACAAGCTTCTACATACTTCTGTCTTCTTATTGCTTCAGTCTGATGTTTTAGAGAATTCTCTGCAATTTACTTCCTGTAGTTGAGCTAATTAATTGACCAGATCTTTATGATGCTAATCAATTATTTAGATGACTAGACAAAGCCTTTCTAAATGAGAGGTATAAAGATAAGTGCCTGTTGGACATCAGTCCTTGGATGTTCAGCAGGTTCCTTGGCCTATAGATGTTCAGAGATAAGCTGACCTGATCTCCAGTATTTGGCCAAATTCCTTACCTTCCATCCTACTCAGGCACTCTTTTTCTGAGTTCTCTTTTTGCCACATAAGTCTACTTATACTCTATAACTCACCATAATGGAGTGCTCCTTTTGACTCTATCATAGCAGTGATCACAATAGATTATTTACTTGATTCCTGCCTTCTAAGCTTTTAGCGGCCATGCAGTAATAATTCTGTCCTCTATTTCTGTATTGACAGTGTAATACTGTCTATCAAAACCTGGCCACACTGAAGGGTTCCCACAACAAAGGTGTGTTGAATAAAACGGAGGACAAGTCATTTAGACTCACATGAAATAGCAGAAAAGACACTACACAAAGAGCCAGGGGACCAAGCAATAGTGTTTTCTCTCTCCCTACTTAACATTTGACTATTTTGTCTCATCTCTTTATTTCAATCAATAATGCAGCCTAAAGTTTTGTTTGATGATGCCCTACAATTGTAGTAAAATAACTTTAAAAAATATTATTGTAAAATATTTTTAGAGATATGAATGGGTATTCAAATATAATATACCATGCACATAAGACAGACTTAGTGAATTTTATACACATTGATCCACATAGTTACATTTTGAAAAGATTTTATTTCTATATTAATTAATTTGTTACATTTACTGAAGTCAGGACTCTTCCATAATAGAGAGTACATTATGATGAAGTTTAATATTAATATATTGGGATATGCTATGAAAATACTTTATGGGTTCCCTGGAACACCTATTAAATTCAATGAAAATGATTAACCATAAAACCAAATGAACTTGTGCTTGTTCTTTTATGGCCCTTTAACCTAGAAGACCCACCCCTGATCTACGAAGCTGGTATGACATAAAGATGGCAGATTTCCCACATAGTTCTGCTCAATCTCTCTCACATTCTATTTCTTAAAAATTTTTAATAAACTTTAATTCTTACACATAACTTGTACAACCATCCTTGATACAGAGTCCATGTTTTAAAAATAAAAAGTAATTACAGGGATCCCTGGGTGGCACAGCGGTTTAGCGCCTGCCTTTGGCCCAGGGCGTGATCCTGGAGACTCGGGATCAAATCCCACGTCAGGCTCTCTGTATGGAGCCTGCTTCTCCCTCTGCCTGTGTCTCTGCCTCTCTCTCTGTGTGTGTGACTATCATAAATTAAAAAAAAAAAAAAAAGTAATTACAATTGTGGGTTCTACTCCACTTGTCAACCTGCCAAGGAATATATTCTTGTTAATAGCAGTACTGTTGATAGTAAAAACAATAAACTAAAATATAGTAAAACTAGTGTAAAATCATCCCTAAACAAATTTGACGAGGGAAAAAAAAGGAAAGATTGCATTCACTTAATGCAATTCACTTAATTCTAGGTTTGGAAAAAAAAAAAATCTAGGTTTGGGTAAGTTGTCCTTGAAAGAATAAATCTTTTATTTTAATAACAAAATGAGCCACTGATCCTAAATCACGTAGCTCCATTCTAAGTATTTCTCTCTGGAAAGGACTTTTCTCCCTAGTGGTTGAAACAGAGTATAAGATACAGTATTTTTTTAAGTTTTTATTTAAATTCCAGTTAGTTAACATACAGTGTAATATTAGTTTCAGGTATAAAATTTAGTGACTCAACACTTACATACAACACTTGGTGCTCATCATGACAAGTACCTTCCTTAATCCCCATCCCCTATTTCACCCATCCCCCCACCCACCTCACCTCTGGTAACCATCCGTTTATTCTCTACAGTTAAGAGTCTGTTTTTTGGTTTGTCTCTCTTTTATCCCCCTGTGATCATCTGTTTTGTTTCTTAAATTCCACATATGAGGGAAATCGTATGGTATTTGTCTTTCTCTGACTGACTTATTTCACTTAACAATATTCTCTAGCTCCATCCAACTCATTGCAAATGACAAGATTTCATTGTTTTTAACGGCTGAATAATATTCCATTGTATGTATATACCACACTTTCTTTATCCATTCATCAAAAAAATGGATTAAAGACCTACATGTGAGACAGGAAACCATTAAAATCCTAGAGGATAACACAGGCAGTAACCTCTTTGACATCAGCTGTAGTCACTTCTTACCAGACATGTGTCCTCAGGCAAGGGAGCAAAAAGCAAAAATAAACTATTGGGACTTCATCAAAATAAAAAGCTATGGCACAGCAAAAAAAAATAATCAAAAAACTAAAAAGGCAACCTATGGAATGGGAGAAGGTATTTGCAAATGACATATTTGATGAAAGGTTAGTATCCAAAATATATAAAGCACTTATAAAACTCAGCACCTAACAAATAGTCCAATTATAAAACGAACAGAATACATGATGAATCTTTCCAAAGAAGACAAATAGATGGCCAACAGACACATGAAAAAATACCCAACATTACTCATCATCAGGGAAATACAAATGAAAACTACAATGAGATATCACCTCACACCTGTCAGAATGACTAAAATCAAAAACACAAGAAACAGTAGGTGTTGGTAAGGATGTGGAGAAAGAGGATCCCTCTTACACTATTGGTGGGAATGCAAACTGGTGCAGCCACTCTTAAAATAGTATGGAGATTCCTAAAAAAAGGTAAAGGAATACTAACCTATAATCCAGCAATTGCAGTCTTAGGCATTTACCCAAAGAATATAAAAATACTAATTCAAAGAGATACACGCACTCCAATGTTATTAGCAGCATTCCCCACAGTAGTCAAATTAAGGAAACAGGCAAATGTCTATCAACAATAGTTTTTAAATAAAAGTTTCACTCAAATGCCTTCAGAACACCTCTCTCTGTTAATACACATTAAATATCCTACTGCACATGCTTTCCTAAAAATATCTTCAGACATTCTTTGGAAGCATGTAGCATAAACTCAAATTGTTTAACAAATCTTTATGTGATTGTAGTTGGTTTGTGAGTTATAAGATGAGGAAAAAATATGAGCAAAGAGTAATAAATATTTTGATGCCGTACTTTCTATCTTTTCTCTTCAAAGATAATATACAAAGAGAAGGAGTAGTTTACAGTTGTCCTAGTTTTATTTATTATATACCATGTAATTGCAAAATAACTCGGTCCATATTATTAATATTAAGTGATACTAAGATCTTGGAATGTAAATAAACTTTTCTGTTAGGAGAAAAACATGAAGTATTCCACTATTATAAAACAGGACTTTAACAATTTTTAAGAAGTTGCAACTATTTTGTTTGTTTTATGAAAGAGATGTAAGATAGTTTTGCCTATTAATAAATACATGTTTATATATTTAGAAATACTCCCATTATCACACATGTAGAATAAATACAAAAACCCCCACAAAATAAGACTTTCATAAAATATTTATTCATTTAGATCTTCATACAAATATTTAATAATGGAGAACTCAAATTATAAAATACAATTTTTTTAAAAAAATTGTAGCCACAAAGAAATCGAATAGCAAAATCTATAGAGTTGAGGGATATATCTTTCCTTGTCCACTGTACCTCTTTTTGCTGTAGCTCACTTGATTTGCACTTGAAAAACTTGAGGGACGTGTTAGTACCTTCTTCTGTGCATGAGAACACTAGATAAACATCAATTTAAAACAAAGCTCAAGGTAGGGCATCCAGTAGTGTGTATTGAGGACTTTTATAAATCTACCCAAACATTAAATGCAACAAAAACACTGGTGAAATTGTCAACACTGATGTTTTCAGGAAATTGCAAGTGATAAATAAAGGACTGATCTCATACAAAAGATTTTCAATATAAATCAATGACTGACTTCTCAGTAGAAACCATGGAGAACAGAAAGCTGTAGGATAATATATTCAAAGTGCTGAAAGGAAAAGAATATGAAACAAAAATACTACATTCAGCCAAACTAAGATACCCATATAAACAAAAACAGAGGATTTCTTGCTAGCAGATCACCGTATAAGAAAAACTAAAGTTAATTATTTAGGCCATGTACAATGAGAAGAATACAATGAGAGATGATAGGTTAAGAATAAACAGCACTGGTAAAGGCAACTGATTAGGTAAACATAAGATAATATAAATGTGTTTTTGGTAATATTTTTTCTCTCATATAATTTGAAAGGAAACTGCATAGAATAATAATTACAAAAATAGGTTAATTGGCAAATAGTATTAAAAATCTAATGTAAATGTAAAAGGAGAGGAAAATGGTGGAATCTTGGAACAAAACCTCTAAACTATTTAAGTTAGTATTAATCTGAGCAAGATTGTTTTGAGTTAAGATGTCAAATGCAATTCTCAGGGCAACATTAAGAAAATAGAAATTATAAATATATAATTTGATTTGCACTTTCATATATATATATATATATATATATATATATATGAAATAACAAGGGAGAATTTAGTCTAAATAACAACATGAAAACGTAGGCAAATATAAAACACACTATGAAAGTAAGTACATAGCCAAGTTCAGAATACTCTAATACTGTAAGATAGTGTTGTATTAACCATTAATCCTAGTATATATTATCAATATATAATAATTAAATTTAATTAATTTAATTATTAATTATGCAATCGCTATAATAACTTGTTACTGGATAAAAATATAAAAGGATGTAAATTGTTACATCAAAAACATTAAAACAGGAGGAATAAAAGAGTAAAGTTTTTGTGTGCAATCAAAATTAAGTTGTTATGAGCTTAAAATAGACCATTATAACTAAAAATATTTCATATAAGCCCCATGATAGCCACAATACAAAAATCTATACACAAAAGTGAAAGAGAAAGGAATCAAAGCATACCAGTAGAGAGAATCATCAATTCACTAAGGAAGGTAGAAAGAGAGGAACAAAGGAATTGCAAAACAGCCAGAAAACAAGATGTCATTCTAAGTCCTCATCTATCGATAATTATTTTAAATGTAAATGGACAAAAGTTTTCAATCAAAAAACATAAAGTAGACAAGTAGATAAAAAAATAAGCAAGAACCTACTGCACATTGCCTAGAAGAGACATACTTCAGCTTTAAGGATACACATGGTCTGAAGTGAAAGAATGCAAAAAGATACTCCACGCAAATGGAAACTAAAGAGAACAGAGGTAGCTGTAAGTTTAACAGACAAAATTGGCTTTAGGTAAAAAATGTAGCAAGAGACTGAAAAGGTCATCATATAATGATAAAGGTGTCAATTCATCAAGAAGACATAACAATTGTAAGTATATATGCATTAACTTGGAGCACTTAAGGATACTAAGCAAATACTAACAGATTGGAAAGGATAAATAGACAACAACAACAATATAATAATAATAATAGTAGAGGACTTCAACACCTTACTTTCAGCAATAAACAGATTATCCAGACAGAAGAGCAAGAAGGAAACATTGATCTTGAATTGTACTTGAGACATGCATGAATCATTCCATCCACCAGCAGCAGAATATTCATATTTAAGCAAACACAGAACATTTTCCAAGATACATCATATGTTAGGACACAAAGCAAGTAACAAATTTAAGATTAAGATCATACCAAGTATCTTTTACAACCACAAATGTACAAAAGTAGAAATCAATTACAAGGTGAAAATTGCAAAACTCATAAATATGTGAAAATTAAACATTATACTTCTAAACAGCCAATGTGTCAAAAAAAGAGATTAAAAGAGACAAAAGAAAATATCTCAAGACAAATGAAAATGGAAGCACAACAAACCACATTTATGAGATGCAGCAAGAGTGTTAAAGAAAGTTTTGGACTTTTTTTTAGGAAAAAAGAAAGATCTCAAATAAACAAGGAACTTTAAACCTCAAGGAACTTGAAAAACAAGAACAAATTAGGCATCGAGTAAACAGAAGAAAGAAAATAACAAAAATAAGGGCCAAAATAAATGAAATAGAGCAAAAGCACAATAGACAAGATCAACAAAACTAAGAGTTTGTCTTTTGAAAAGATAAACAAAACTTAGCTTAGACTTAGAATTAGCTTAGACTTAAATGTAATACCTATATGCATAAAACTCCTAGAAGAAACATAAAGGAAAGGATCTTTGACATTGGTCTTGACAGTGAGTTTTTGCAATATGGCACCAAAAGCGAAGCCAATAAAAGGAAAAATGACCAATTGGGTCTGCATTAAGCTAAAAAGCTTCTGAAGAGCAAAGGAAACTATTCAACAAAGTGCAAAGACAGTCTACGAAATGGGAGAAGATCTTTGCAAACCATATATCTGAGAAGAAGTTAATGTTCAAAAATATGAGAAACAATAGCAGAAAATAAATGAATGAATAAATAAATAACCTAATAAATAAAGTAAGGACTTGAAAAGACATTTTTCCAAAGAAGACATACAAATGGTCAACAGGTACATGAAAATGTTCTCAATATCACTCACCATCAGGAAAATGCAAATCAAAACCAGAATGAACTATCTCCTGACTCCTGTTAGGACAACTTTTATCAAAAAGACAAAAAACAAGCATTGGCCGGTATGTGGAGATAAGGGAACCCTTGAGCACTGTCCGTGAAAATGTAAAATTGGTGCTGCCACTGTGGAGAACAGTACAGAGGTTCTTCAAAAAATTAAAAATGGAATTTCCATATGATCCCCAAATCCCACTTCTGGATGTAAATCCAAAGGACATGAAATCAGTATTTCAAAGAAGTATCTGTCCTTCATATTCATTGCAGTATTATTCCCGATAGCTAAGATATGGAAACAGCCTAAGTGTTTGTTGACAAATGAATGGATAAAGAGAATGTGTGTGTATGTATGTGTGTACGTAAAATATAATTTAGCCTTGAGATAGAAAGAATTCTTAACATCTGCAATAACATGGATTAACCAAGGGGAAAGTATGCCAAGTGGAATTAACCAGATGGAAATACAGATACTATATTATCTTCACTTATATATGGATTCTAAAAAAAAAAAAAAAGTTGAATTCATAGAAATAGAGTATAATGGTAATGATCAGGACCCAGGAGAGGGAGAGATAGACAGATACTGGTCAACATACAAATCTTCCTTTATAAGATGAATTAGGCTTGGAGATCTAATGTATAGCATGGTGACTATAGTTAATGAGACTGTGCTATGTATTTGAATTTTGCTGAAAGCAAACCTTTAGCATTCTAACTGCATATATACACACACATATGCACAAACACAAGGTACCTATGTGAGGTGATGGACGTATTAATTAATCTCATTGTAGTAATCATCTCACAAACTATACATATGTCAAATCAACACATTTGCACACTTTAAATATACACAATTTTGTCAATTATACTTCAATAAAGCTGAATAAAATTAAATAGTCAGTCAAAAGTGGCAACAACCCATATATCCATCATCTATTGAATGGATAACAAAATGTGATAGTCTTCAATAAAAAGGAATGAAGTACTGACACACATTACAACATGGATGAACCTTGACAACTTTATGCTAAGTGAAAGACATAGTCACAAAAGACCCCATATTGTATTTCATTTATGTGGGTAATTTAGGATAGTCAAATTCATAAAGAGGAAGTATACTAGTAGTTTTCCTAGATAAGGTGTGACTGCTGACAGGTACAAGATTTCATTGTGGGGCAATGAAAATTATTAAAATGTAGAGATGGTTGCACAACTCTGTGAATATACCAGCAAACAATGGATGGATTTTATGGAACATAAATTCTAACTCAATAAACCCGTTAAGAAATGGAACTTCCCGGTTTTTACTACATTTATCTCTTTGAATGTCCATCTTCTCCAGTAGACTATGTTACCCAAGGAGGTGGACTATGTCTTAGTATTAGTTAATCTCCAGCTAATATTTAGTTTCTGGTTTGATTCCACTGATCGTGAAATATTTACTCAATACACAAATACAAATGGTACCTTTCCATATCATAAAGCTGAATTAGGGCAAATGATTGTCCCTTTAACTTTTTAACTCTTGTAGAACCATCAGCTGGAATAATCTTGTTCCATCACAAATACTCAATACATATTTATTGGATAGATAGTTATCTCAGTCGTCATTTTTGTGGGACATAATGTGATGATGATAGTGTTGAAGGCTTTGCAATAAGACCAAACTTCTCTCCTCTCTCTCTCTCTCTCTCTCTCTCTCTCTCTCTCTTAAGTCTGGAACTGTCTAACCCTGTAACACACAGACAGTGTTTTTAATTAGCTAGGTAAACTCTTCGCTTTGGTAATTTGTAATATATAATTAATATCTGACATATGGCTTTACTTCTTGTCTTATTTTGTATTAATTTGTCAAAGGATATTCTTTTTTTTTTTAAATATTTTTTAAATTTTTATTTATTTATGATAGTCACACAGAGAGAGAGAGAGAGAGAGAAGCAGAGACACAGGCAGAGGGAGAAGCAGGCTCCATGCACCGGGAGCCCGACGTGGGATTCGATCCCGGGTCTCCAGGATCGCGCCCTGGGCCAAAGGCAGGCGCTAAACCGCTGCGCCACCCAGGGATCCCTGTCAAAGGATATTCTAATAAATCTACTGCTGTCATACAATTTTTTTTCTACTTCAGAATATGAATTATATCTAAAATGATAAAATCCTTGAAGGCAGAGTCTTATCCAACTGTAACTTTATTACCTACAACAATGACATCTCAAAGTATATCAGTCAAGATAATCAATATTTGGCAAGTTTATCAAATTTATTTTCTAAAAAAAACTATGATTTCTGCACCAAATAAGGCCTCATTTCTGCAGTATATAAAAAGAGATATATCCTCGAAGTAATTCTAGAATCCTGGAATTGATATTCTTCTGCTTTTATTCATTTCTTGGTTTACATTCCTGAATAACATACGCTACTTTCTTAGTATGGTGTTTCAGCTTTATGGAATATTTTCTTATTCTTCCACCAGGTATAGTTATTTTGTAGAAGGAGGCATTTCTCAGGTGGGTCTTGGTGGCATTTGCATGTTTTTCTGACTCCTGGCATGGCTATTGAGACCATCTTAAGGAAATCTGTAACAACCATAGAAAGTAATAACCCTTAAGGATATATACAAGGTATATAAGGTAACTACTAAGTAATGAAACTACTAATAAAATCCATGCTCAATGGGGGCATGGATCTTATTGCAGCGGCTATGAGTTTTTTAACCTATACAGATTCCCAGTATTAAATTTAGGTTTTATTTTCGATAACGTCTTATGATACTCATGCATACATCACTGGGCTTTCTCCACTTGCCTGCTTGCTTGCTGCTAGGGCTGGGTGTCCTGAGTTTTCTTGCTGCCATTTTGGTACCTTCCTATTACTAGAGATTTCCTGTGATTCTGAGAAGCCACAATCGGGCCCCCCAGAGAGTCAGTGCCTTGGTAGCCTCAGTGAGTGTAAAAATAAATAAATAAATAAGAATAAAAAGACAGGGCCCAGTCCCCCAGATTTATCCTCCAAATTACATTATCAAAAGGCTTCTAATAAGGTATCTGTTTAGGTTAATGATGACCTTGGGAGTATGAGAAGAAGGCTGGCTTGAATTTTTAGAGAGCGGTGTTCTAGAAGTTGCAGAAGATACGAAATAGGACCAAACTAAACGAAACAAAAGCAGTCATAATGTAAACCAGACAGGAACAGTTTTCATTTTCTTACACAGACCATCAAATGTGAGACAGAGAAGTCTGGGGATCACCTGTAACTTTTAAGTGTAAAAAATTAGCATATTCTCTCAAAATATATTCTTAGCTCCAGAGTTTGGACTGGCTGAGAAAGTGTCCACCCCAAAACATTCTGTGTCCAGCTAATGGCTGTATCAGGAATTGTGCTTTCATATATCTAGGATAAGAAAGCATATTCTGCTTCAAGCACTGTAATACAAATGTTCTAATTTAATGCATGAGTGATTTTGATTTGGCCAATTATTATTCATATTGTTGATTATGGCTAGTGACTCTATGAGACTTTTGAAACCAGTGTGTCAGCTCTGATGCTCCAGGTTTTAATTTGAGTTTGTATAGATCCTCTTTTCACTAATTTTCCCATAAATGTGTCTTAACAATCCGAGTATCCCTTAGTTCTGCATGATCCCTTGTTTGCGGTCCAACATCATCTTTGCAACAGAATGAGGCACCCATCTGACTTTCTGATTTTTATGGCTGGCACTTCGGTCAACCAAGCTTCTGCCAGTGCCTCATTGAAGTGAAATCTTCACCCATCTCTGTCTTCGATTCAACCATTGTCTGCAGTGATCTTATCTTCCGAACCACATGGCTCTGATGGTCTTCTCAGGTCTAGCCCCAAATCGAAGCTCAATGCAAAATCCTCTCATGCCAGTTGTAAGCAACTTCTCATTTCCAGTCTCCATCCCTGGTACATCTAACTCTTTCCCACAATATTTGCCATGTTGTTGTTGTTACTCAATAGTATAGTTTGTGTGTGTGGCTGACATTTGCCCTGTCCCTGAGGGTTGGATTATTGCCATTTTTTTTTATCCCATAGGATTATAAATGAAGATATTAAGTGCTTAACAAACATGTGTGACTACATAAATGAAAGAACTAGTATAGAGATGATAAAGAGGCAAGAAACAAATGATTAGTCCTCAGCTGGGCGACCTGGGACAAATTGTGTAATATGTCTTATTAAATAGGAGTCTCCCTTTTATAAAATAAGGGGAATGGAGTGTCATGTCTTCACTCCAGCTCTAACACTGGGTCCTCTATTCCAGTAGAGACTGGAAGAGAAGCAGGCCCAGGGGAAACCAGGGAAGTTTATCTAACGTTTTGTCTTTCCAAAGCCTTTGTCTTTGAGAGTGGCATTCTGATGGAGTGCGCCAGGGGCAGAAGCCTTGCTATCCAACTGCAGGAACTGATACATTGAGTAGCTAGTCTTCCCTCTGCCAACTAGGATAAAGCATAAGGGATCTAACCCAAATAATGTAGTTCTGTTTTGTTTTCTTATGTCACTTATAATCTGTGTTATCATGGAAAAGTTGCTTCATCTCTACGTCCGATTTCATAAATTTGTAAAATAAAGAGAGTAAGATCAACCATCCAGATTTCTTTCTCTTTAAAATAGATTTTATTGATTTATTTCAGAGAGAGAGTGAGAGTAAGAGAGCATGATCAGGGGGAAGGGCAGAAGGAGAAGGAGAAGCAAGGTCCCCTCTGAGCAGGACCCTGGGACCATGACCTGAGCTGAAGGCAGATGCTTAACCAACTTGAACTACCCAGGTACCCACCATCCCGATTTCTGAAAAGACTTAATTAAATTAGCAAGCATGAGGTAGTACAGTGTACATGAACCGCAAGGCCACTGGAACCACTCTCTAGGTGAAGATCAAGGATCTGCAAATTTCTGTGTGATCTTGGGAAAGTCACATAGCCTGTCTGTGCCTTAGATTTTTGTGTACAGTAAGGATCACTACAGTCATCTGATAAAACATTTCCAAGGATTAAAAGAGTTAACACTGAATTAAAAAGTTTGGAACATGAGATAAACCTCAGTAAGTATTAGGTATGTTCATTAATTAC
Source organism: Nyctereutes procyonoides (assembly GCF_905146905.1). Taxonomy (NCBI): domain Eukaryota; kingdom Metazoa; phylum Chordata; class Mammalia; order Carnivora; family Canidae; genus Nyctereutes; species Nyctereutes procyonoides. Next base: position 40,049,689 of record NW_026575049.1, on the reverse strand, counting down.
TCAATAATTAGTTCATTTCACTTTAACAGTGTCATATGGATAACAGAAGTGGCAGGCTTTCCCCTCCATTCATCCAGGGATTATAGGAGTGTTAAACCAAGAAAGACAAAATTCTCTTGTAATGTACTTCTATCTCCTATGATATCTCTGCTCTCCCTTGTGTTCATATCAGTGTGGTAGAAATCTGACTTCTTTTTTGTTCTGAGGCTAATGGGTATCACTCAAATACCCCTTCTCTACTTTTTTTTTTTTATAAATTAATTTTTATTGGTGTTCAATTTACCAACATACAGAATAACACCCAGTGCTCATCCCGTCAAGTGTACCCCTCAGTGCCCATCACCCATTCACCCCCACCTCCCACCCTCCTCCCCCTCCACCACCCCTAGTTCGTTTCCCAGAGTTAGAAGTCTTTATGTTCTGTCTCCCTTTCTGATATTTCTCACACATTTCTTCTCCCTTCCCTTATATTCCCTTTCGCTATTATTCATATTCCCCAAATGAATGAGAACATACACTGTTTGTCCTTCTCCGGTTACTATGGCCAAGTTCAAAAAGGGTGTTGCCTGAGTTCTTCTCTGGGATTTTGATGGAGTCTTGTCTCACATTTAGATCTTTCATCTATTTTGAGTTTATCTTTGTGTATGGTGCAAGAGAGTGGTCTAGTTTCATTCTTCTGCATGTGGATGTCCAATTTTCCCAGCACCATTTATTGAAGAGACTGTCTTTCTTCCAGTGGATCGTCTTTCCTCCTTTATCGTATATTAGTTGAGCATAAAGTTCAGGGTCCACTTCTGGGTTCTCTGTTCTGTTCCATTGATCTATATGTCTGTTTTTGTGCCAGTACCACACTGTCTTGATGAACACAGCTTTGTAGTACTCTGAAGAAACTCCATGGTATTTTGATAGGGATTGCATTATACGTGTAAATTGCCCTGGGTAACATTGACATTTTCACAATATTAATTCTGCCAATCCATGAGCATGGAATATTTTTCCATCTCTTTGTGTCTTCCTCAATTTCTTTCAGAAGTGTTCTGTAGTTTTTAGGGTATATTTTGAGAACCATTTGAATGGTAAATGGTTCTCCAACCTTTTATTTTCAGGTTGTAGGTGTCCTTCTGTCTAAAATGAGTCTCTTGTAGACAGCAAATAGATGGGTCCTGTTTTTTTATCCAGTCTGAAACTCTGCGCCTTTTGATGGGGTCATTAAGCCCATTCACGTTCAGAGTTACTTGAAGTTCTTCTTAAAGGGGAGTTTTAAGAGTCCCCCTTAAAATTTCTTGCAGAGCTGGTTTGGAGGTCACATATTCTTTCAGTTCCTGCCTGTCTTGGAAGCTCTTTATCTCTCCTTCCATTTTGAATGAGAGCCTTGCTGGATAAAGTATTCTTGGTTGCATGTTCTTCTCATTTAGGACCCTGAATATATCCTGCCAGCCCTTTCTGGCCTGCCAGGTCTCTGTGGAGAGGTCTGCTGTTACCCTAATATTCCTCCCCATGAAAGTCAGGGACTTCTTGTCTCTTGCTGCTTTAAGGATCTTCTCTTTATCATTGGAATTTGCAAGCTTCACTATTAGATGTCGAGGTGTTGAACGGTTTTTATTGATTTTAGGGGGGGATCTCTCTATTTCCTGGATCTGAATGCCTGTTTCCCTTCCCAGATTGGGAAAGTTTTCAGCTAGGATTTGTTCAAATACATATTCTGGCCCTCTGTCCCTTTCGGCGCCCTCGGGAACCCCAATTAAACGTAGGTTTTTCTTCCTCAGACTGTCATTTATTTGCCTTAATCTGTCTTCATGGTCCCTTAATTGATTGTCTCTTTTTTCCTCAGTTTCCCTCTTTGCCATTAACTTGTCTTCTATGTCACTCACTCATTCTTCCACCTCGTTAACCCTCGTCGTTAGGACTTCTAGTTTGGATTGCATCTCATTCAATTGATTTTTAATTTCTGCCTGATTGGATCTAAATTCTGCAGTCATGAAGTCTCGTGAGGCCTTAATGCTTTTTTCTAGAGCCACCAGTAGCTGTAGAATAGTGCTTCTGAATTGGCTTTCTGACATTGAAGTGTAATCCAGATTTTGTAACTCTGTGGGAGCGAGGGCTGTTTCTGGTTCTTTCTTTTGAGGTGAGGTTTTCCTTCTAGTCATTTTGCTCAGTGCAGAGTGGCCAAAAACAAGTTGTATTGGAACACGGGGGAGTATCACTGGTCCGTCCAGCTGGTCTTCTGGGGGAGGGGCCTGCTGTGCTGATTTTCAGGTGTTAGCACTTGGGGGAGCTGCTCAGCCCCTGCCTGCTGCCGGGCTCAGTGGGGGTTGTTTACCCCGTGGGGCCCCAGGAGGAACAGCAGCAGTTGCTATGGCAGCTCTGGAAGCCTGGATTCAGCCTCTGCAGGAACTACGGGGCTCGGGGCTCTCGGTTCTCCGTCCGCAGGGCCTGGAGGCTCCGGGGCGGGGCCGCTGATCTGCTCAGCTCGGGGCAGGAGCGTCCTCGCTGTCCTGGGCCCTCCCGGCCTCTGCCTGTCCCGGGGGAGGCCGGATCCTGGGCTGTGTCCCGGCGCCCTGTGCTCCGGGGCCTGCGCTGTTGGATTCGCGCTCCCGCCCTGCAGCTCCCTCCCTGGAGCCGCTCCCGAGCCCCTCCGAGCTGCTCCGGTCGGTCCCGCCGTGCGCGCTGCAGCCCTTAGGGAGCTCGGAGCACTCTCCTGCGCTCGCAGGTGTCTGTTAGTGTCCCCGGGAGCCCGAGAGCATCCCCGCCCTCCTGGGTCCTGCTCCAACTCCCTGCGAGCCCCTTTCCGCCCGCCCGGGAAGGTTGGTGCAGCTCCTGCTCCTCCGGGACGGGGCTCTCCTGTCCTGGGGACACTCGCCCCGGCCTCAGCCCGGCTCCTCGCGGGGCCCCTCCCCCTCGGAGGCCTTTTGTTCCTTTATTTCTTTTTCCCCGTCTTCCTACCTCGATAGAAGCGCGGACTCTTCTCACTGTAGCATTCCAGCTGGTCTCTCTTTAGATCTCAGGCCGAATTCATAGATTTTCAGGATGATTTGAAGGTTATCTAGGTATTTTGGTGGGGACAGGTGATTTGGGGACCCTGCTCTTCCGCCATCTTGCCCCTCCCCCCCTTCTCTACTTTTTTTAAGCCAGAAGCTCTCATTCATTATGAAGCATTGTTGAATCTAACTCATGATTTCCATACTTTTGTATTGTACATTAAAAATAATCTTCATTTCTCTGATTACTGCCTTCTGGCTTTCTCTTGACCAGGTACAATCCCACGCCATTCTTCCACCTAAGTAGCACTGGGTTCACACTATTATCTTAGATATCTCTATCAGCTTCTCCTGTGTACACCAACTTCCCTCTGATGACCTTTAAAATTTTCCTGAAGACAACTGCAAATTCTAGTTCGTTGTCCAAATCCTACCACATTTGTCATGTTGTATTTGCCTATATTCTCTTTTGTTGAATTATAGGCCCATACACAACACACACACACACATACTCAAACTATAGAATTGATATTTGAAAAATATTCGAAAGCTGAAAACAACAAGAAAGCTTATACAATTAATCTAACCCCACCTAATAGGTTTTCCAATTTTTAGTGTTAAAAGATGAGAAAAATGTCTAGTGTTAAAACAAAGCTAGAATGTTATGGACCAAGGAATCAAACAGAAATGAAAGAATTGAATGAACTAATATTAATTTCTTGAGTATGTGGAGGCCGAGAAAATTAAGGCCATTCCACCTCAAGTTTAGCATTAGCACAAGTATAAAATTTGTTTTGGAGAAAAGTAAATCATATTTGAACTAAAACTTTGAAGTGACTATCAAGTATAATTGGAGACTGCTCATTTCAGAATTGTAACCATCAGAGCTTGTACTGTTTACTGAGCTCCCCACAGCCCTCTTGGTGCTTACCAAGCACAATCTTACTTCCACCAACATGGCTACTATTATTTCCGCTATAAAGAGTAATTACAATAAAGTGAGGAACTCACATTTTATTCAACTGGATCTCATCAATTAAGATTTCAGCAACATGACCTTCTATGTCTACTCTATCCAATGGCATCTGCTATTACTTTTCCTCTTCACTTTTCTGCCTTCTACTTGTTATCACTCAGCATTACAATGTATATGCATTTGTTTATTTACAAGTAGCACTGAAGTTCGGGAGGGTAGGAGTCTCCTCTATTTGGTTTAAAACAGCCAACTGTGGGATGCCAGACCACACAACAGTGGCTGGCAGGCAGTAGAGGTTCCATAACTCTTTGTGCAATAAAAACATGGAGATCTGGGGGATCTAATAACTTATCTCAAGCAAATTATCCAATTAGTAGAGAGGACAAGCAGGATTCAGACACAGGTCGGCATTATACTAAGTACACTTCCCATCAGTATGTCATATCACTGCTCATATTTCCAAATGGCTGGTCCCTGTCACTAGCACTGATGGAGGGAAATCCCATGTTCTTGCCTCCGGCCCACTGGGGTCATGACCAACACAATAGCAGAAATAAATGGAAGGTCTAATCTATCCCCACAGCCAAGAACACTGTCTGGGATGCCATAAAGAGGTTGCTGCAGGAAAGGGACTTTTTAAACAGGAAATGTGATTGATTTAACCCTAACTAACTAATTGCATTTTATAGAGAGAGTTTACACATGCCACTTCTCAGGAAGCTCTGAGGAAAAAGAGAAGAGAAAGAACATTAAAAAGAAGAGTATGCCATTTGTGTTGACTAATGAAGGCATCTCTATCTTATGTGACCACCTTTTCATGTGTTTCTTTTTAAACTGCAATCAATGAAAAGGACAGACATTCTCAGTATTAATGGACATTTGATTAGGGCAGAAGCATGCCTTCCCCATGCTAATGATCAGTAATGTTCCTCTGTATGTGAATCTCATTGCCCTGAGAAAAATACCTCTTTCATTTGCATGATTTAAAAATCCCTCTCAATCATCTAGCCTTAATTCAGTTAATATTTTTAACTTAAAAGATAGTTCAATATAACGGTGAATGTCGTCTTTTCCCAAAATGGTTTTGAATTTCCAAGTGTGATACCTTGAAAATTGGGATCTCTATAGACTTTGATGATGACATGACTTTAATGCCAAAAGGATTTCTACCCCCACCTCATTGCTTTCTGTTCTGATCCTTTTCTCAAAATTGCTCACACCTAAGCCCAGTTGGAGCCCAGGTGCCATTTCTGTAACTTAACTAGCAGCTGCGTCTTTTAAATCATTGCCCATCCATTGAAGAGGGGACATTTTAAATACATTTTTCAATAAAGAGGATATGTCTAGCAGCTGTATAGGAGCTGATCTCAGACCTTCTCTTTTATCTCATATAACACTCACCACAGACTAACATAATGATCCTCATCCGCGAAAATTTGTAATTCACTCTAGCCACAGAATGGGAAAATTCAATGAAAGAAACAATCCTTCAAAATGTTACTTCTTTTCACTCATTCATATATGAAGCACCGAAACTACACAGCGAGTCATTATGAGGGAAGATATAAGAAATGAAGTAAAAACAATCCTTAAATTAGAAAGAGGAGATTGGCATGCAAAACAAAGTAAGTGAGGATACAAACCAATCCAAAATGACACCTTCTGTTTATTCTCCACAGTGAACTTTTAGAGAAAAATAGAATCTTACACATATTGCATATTGGTGCTCAACTTTTTTTTTCCCCCCAAATCAGCTTCACATACTTTTTAATATGATCGGGTCCAAGCTTAGAGACGAGAATGTAGTCCTTCTGGTAGAAAATGATTCCAAGTTTTCAGAAAGTCATAAATCCTCACTTTAATAATAGTTCTCTTGAAAGCGACGATCAGGAAAAGTGAGTATTAGCTATATTTTTGTGCTTACTACATGAGATTACAGTTTTCTTTTTTGCAATGTACTTGTTATTCTTTGGATTTGCTGTGTCCATGAATTCATTCTAAGAAGTGAGTCTATAACTTTGTATGTTTATTCATTCATGTAATGTGTTCTTTCACTCTATGCTGGATAGTGTTGGACACACCAAAGTGCATACCTATTAAGAGTAAGGGGAGTGATTAGATAACATAAGACAAATAACATAAGACACGATGTTATTGGGATGAAGTAGAAGCACAGATTAAGTGCTGTGACATTTCAGGGATAGACTGATCACATCCTCTTTGAGACATTGAAGAGATTTCCAGAAGAAGGGGTCCCTGGGGGGCTCAGTGGTTGAGTGTCTGCCTTGGGCTCAGGGCATGATCCCGGGGTCCTAGGATGAGTCCGGCATGGGGCTACCCATAGGGAGTCTGCTTCTCCCTCTGCCTATGTCTCTGCCTCTCACTGTGTCTCTCATGAATAAATAAATAATTTTTTTTTTTTAAGATTTCCAGAAGAAAAGAAGTGTTGGCTATGCCTTCCTATGCTGGATCAAAGCAAGTACTGAAGAGGAGATCAGCATTCAAAATAATGGTTGTGCCATGAACCAAGCTTTGTGTTGGAGAAGTGTGGAGAACATTCCGAGAGGGGACAATTCTAGTGCTCCTTTCTGCTGTGGAATTAAATGATCATCAAGGATCACTGGCAGAGAGAGACTATAATGGGAATTTGGGGATGGATCAGGGAAAATCGTAACTTAAGACAGCTTCTAGAGGCTCTAAATATAGGGAGAACTTAAACTGCATGGCATGCAAAAAATTATTTTGAGATTAAATGATAATATGGCTATTTTATTTTTATTTAAAACCCACTTATCTGATTCCAGGTCACGGTGATATACCTAACACTGAGCACTTCCCATGTACAAAGAATTCTACATAAATTATTGTGTTGAATTCTTACAGTGATGCTGTGAGCTAGATATTATCATTGCCATTTTAAAGGGGGAAGAAATTAGAACCTATTGAGTAAAAGATCTTCCATAAGATTACAGGTTCTCAAAACAGCCAAAGCCAACATTGGGTCCAGGCCATTTAACACAAATGCTTACCTCTTACCACCTGGTGCCACATGGATAAGTACTTTGGCAGAGTGGTTCAGAGCAGTTACAATGAAAGGACTTGCACCTTTATAAATAGTTCATTTAAAGGATATAAACGAGGAAGGTAGAAAAAAATTAAACAGAAGCTCTTTTATTACTACGTCTTACTACCAACTTAGACACTTTTCCCCTTAGGCCCTTTTTATTAGAGGCCTATCACTGACTCCAGAAATTTGGAAGGAATAAACAGCAAAGGATCATGGGATTGTCACACAAACAGGCACCATTTTATGATTTATCTAGGCGAGACTGACGCAGAGGGGGGAAAAAATCTTTGCATTAGAAGGATCGTTTCTTCACTTCTAAAAATATTTTCAGACATGGCAGCTACCAACCGTGTATCAGACAGGCAGAGGATAAAATCCTTCTGTTGGCCTAAAAAGCATTAAATGCTCTGCTCAGAACTCGTTGGTAAATCATCTTCTGGGAATGCAATTCCTGTAAGCTGCCATTAGGAATTCAATAAGACCGTGTGAGGGTAGGGATGCCGAGAGCAGCCTCCTGGATTGAAGGCTCCATCTTACCTGCTCCAGGGCTGTGCCTCCCTCACCTCTGCTCCCATTTCTGTGTGTGTGTGTGTGTGTGTGTGTGTGTGTGTGTGTGTGTGTGTAACTTCTACTTCGTAAACATTACCTCTTCTAAAATGCTAGGAATCCAAAAACTAACACAGTGTTCAAAGTGAAATTAAATCAGTGGTTTATATAGCATAATGTCATAATATTTTCCATACTATTTTCCCTTGCCTTATTAATATAACCATCAGTCTATTAGCTTTAACTGCTGCCGAAGACTGAGCAGATGTCTTCAATGAATACTTCCATCCATAATTACCCCTTCTTTTTTTTCCCTGAGAAGTTCAGCTAATTCAGATCCTACCAATGTATATGAAAAGTTTAAATGATTTCTCCTCAAATGCATTACCTTTTTCTTATCTACATTAAATTCCATCTGTCATTATGTTGCACAGTCTCACACTTTGATTAGATCCTTCTGGAGTTTTTAACAATCCTTGCTAGTTTTTTACTAACCTAAATAATCTCACAGCATTTTATAGAAGAACTTTTTAACAGTTATGACTTTTTGCCAGCCTTGCCTTTGTATGGATTTGCTATTAGTATTGTGTATGCATAGAAATATGTTAAGTGTGATGTGTCAGCAATGAAAAAGCATAGGCACTTAAAGCAAAAACAAACAAAAAAATACAAAAGGAATAAAATCAGATCCGGAAACCTTGTACTGCCTTTTGCTGCAGTGTTAATGTATATTTGTTTCTAAAATAATATTAATTGTCACTAAGGAATCAGAACTCACTGGCAATTGTCTTCTACCAAGAATTGTATCTTAGAAGCCTAGTATCTGTGTTTTCCAAATCAATGGAAATAATTCTAATCAGAAAAACATCTGCTCCTGATCCTTATTCTTCAGATATGTTTTAAGTAAAACTATTTGCCATTATATTGTTTCCCACTAAAAGAGATAACCTGTCTGATTTCTAAAGCACAAATTGGTTACCTGGCAATTGAGAACTCCTCAGTAAGCATTTTAAGGAAGAGGGACAATTTCTTATTTTAACCAAGGTTAGAAATGAAAATTATCTAACTCATTTACTTCCAAGTTTTAGGATTATTTTTCTACTTTCCGATCAAGATTGCTAAATCCAAAAAGAATAGCTTCTTGAAGTGGGAAGGGACCAAAGATCATCTGTCTTAATCATCAACTCAATGAAGCCTTCTCTTCTACTTATTCGTTATTTGGAAATAGTAAGTGAATCCCTCAGTCTCTCTTCTTAGGATCCAGAATATTAGCATGAACAAAACAGACATGGTCCTTGCCCTTCTGAAGCATCCTTGACAAGTGACCCTATCCCTGGGCTGGAGTTCTTCCATTCTTAAGGAACAATTAAATACTATTTCTTAAAGGCAAATTATTTCAGGTATTATGCTAAGTAATTTGTCTAAATTACCTAATTGAATATTTATTAATATTCTATATAGACACTTATTCCCATTTTAAGGATGAAGAGATTGAAGTTTAGAAAAATTAATGGTCAAGCTCAGTGTAATATGGCCAGCCAATGAATGAACTGGAACTGGAATTCAGGTCTCTCTCAATTCCAAGGCCCTTGCTCTAAGTTGTTCACTCCCTTTGGATACTAATAGTTGCTAAGGATTCTGCAGTCATATTCTTGGAAACTTTGATCCATAGGTCATGGTTCTGCCATGTGAAATTATAAAAACTCATTCCTGTTTCATACAGAAATGCCTTAAATTGTAGAAGGCAGTTTTCAAATTTATCCTATTTTTTCTCTCTCCAAACTCCATTCCCCCACAGGCTACTAGTTGCAGATCTCTTAGAATTATGACCAATTTTCTTTGGACTTACACTTTTTTTCTACTTTCCTTCTTGAAATGTGTCACCAAAGACTAGACACATTTGTATCCTGCTTAGCGGTTTATTATCTCATTTGATGCCCATAAAACCCTTGAGTTATGTTATTCTCATTGGGATCAAAGAAATCAAGTTGTGGTGAAATTTAAACATTTGAGTCCGGATATACAGCAAGTAAGAAGGTAAGAATGGCAAACCAATTATTTTGGAGCCCACTGGATCAATTTTAAAAAGAATTACTTCTATATAAAATGACAGTGCAATGTGCCTGGGTGGCTCAGTAAGCTAAGTAAGCATCCGACCTTTGATTTCTACTCAGGTCATGATCTCAGGGTCATGGGATCAAGCCCTTCAGCTGGCTGCCCAGTGAGCATGGAGCCAGCTTAAGAGCCTCTCCTTCTGCATCCCACCATCTCCATTTGCTTGCACTCCCTCTCTCTCTTTCTCAGATAAATAAATAAGTCTCTAAGATGACAGTGTATATGTGCTTATTGATTGACATTTGAACATCGATATTTAAAATTTAAAACACAATGTATATTCATTTCAATAAAAATGAGAATTTACCTTCTCCAGAGATATGCACCTCACCTATAGTTCTGTTTATGACTAAGTATTCTAATCCTCCTTTGAGAATACTCTTCTGGGTAACAAACTTCTCAGATCCAAAGGAGTTCAAGAATCCTTTGTTTTCGCATAAAAATAAGATCAACCACAAGTGTGGAATATCTTTGGGAGCAATTATACTCAAAGCTATGCCACGGGGAGAGAGGAATGGAGCAAGGTATAGAGAATGCAGCTTTGGGACAAAACGGAAACAGGGAGAGGTTGTGACAAAGACTTTATAACGCTTGGCAATTTACCCAGGGTGGGGGGGAAAAATAAATCATTGGTTCCAGGTTACACTCTTCTAATGGCATTCAGTGGATGTGTGCCCGTGTCTGTGCTCATTTGACAAGATTTGAGTGAGTTTTGTGAAGCACCAGCCACTGCTCTATGCTCTGTGTTGAGAATTGAACTAGCATAAAGTCCTCTGCCTTTAAAGAATTCACATTTTTATTAGATTCATTAATATAATTATATATACATTTCTACACATATTGATGTGTCCTTTACTAGATTAAGGTCAAGTTGTTCTTGGCACTATCCTCTTCTCTCACATCCTGAGGAATGGCTCGCCTCATCCTGTAGCATCGGACACTGAGCATAATGACCACCACAAGTTGTTGTGTCCCAGAAATGCTTCGAATCACACACATATCCTTGGGAGGAGCTGCTGCAAGAATGTTTTTTTTATATTTTTTTCAGGGACTTCTCATGGTGGGCACTTCAGATAAGCACATTATTTTGATTGATATTCCTTGCTGCTACTATAATGTGCAGATCATTACAAGCATTAAGAAGTCTACACAGGAGCTTATATAGACCAAACAATAAAACAAAGCCTCTTCCCCAAGGCCAGCATTAGGGTGTATCCCAGACAAGTTTCTGGTGACAGATAAGGGAAATACACTGAGCAATGAAATCCTCCTCAACTCTCCACTTGCTCCCAGGGCTCAGATGATCAGCCGGAGAATGAACTTTATCAGCACCACCGACCATGACCCTTCTCAAGAAGACCCTTTGCAAAAATGCATTATAGTTGATGAAAGTAAAAAGCAGCTGTTCCTTTTTGTTTTCTGAAAGTGCCAGCTTCTCTTGAATATTTGCATGCTTGTGAACCATGGTGGGGTCAATCGCTTCTCCTTGGTAGGCTCTTATTATTATCTTGACCGGGTCACAAATCTGTTGCCAAAACAATCACCTAGATGCTTTGCCAAGATGAGTATAATCTGGTCCCCAAAGTGCCTTTCAAGACATGCTTGAACGAGCCCCTGCTCTAACTACACACCCTGCTGCAGACTACGGCAGAGCTTGTTTACAATACCTTCCTATAACCAACTCATAACATTTTAATTTAATGGGATTTCTAACTCATGTTTCAATTAAAAGTAAAATTATTACGTTCCTTAGTTTGTGTGATTTTTTTGATAGAATAGTACATTTATATGGTAATTCTCCAAAGATCAACTTTATTTATCGGTAAGAAGCTATTCCAAGATTGTTGTATATTTTCTTTGCTTCTGAAATGTTATCACATTTAATTGCCTGATTTTATTTGGGTTGCAATCATAGTCATTAATTAGTAGGAAGGTGAGGGACAGCATCATATCTAACTATCTGTTATGGCTGCTTTAATGAGGAAAATACCTGCCATCATTTTAAAGGCATCCTGTATACTTCACAAATACAGCTTGCTGTAACGTTCTCATTTAGGCTGTGAACATCAAAGAAAATTGATGTCAGGTGTGAACAGAAGCTGTTGCATATATCTGCTGAAGAAACTGAGTAGTATGTCTGGGTAGGAGAGATGAAGGCAGCTTATAACATTAACGAAACTACAGGTAATTAGTGTAAACTTTCAATGGTCGGTATGTCTGAGGAATAAAAAAAAAGTTATTTATATATGTGCCTTAAAAACCATCAAACTTTAAAGTATTTCTATTGCTTTTATTTCCTACTTCTATAAAAAGGTGGGAAATATAAAAATTGAATAATGAAGATGTAGGACAGAGAGAGAGAGAGAGACAACAGTTTAAAATCAAAAGAAAACTGTGTTTTCTAATTTTAATCAAAATAGCAACTTACGAGTTTTAGGTACCTCCTTTGCTTCTTGCTTTACTCAAAAAAGCAAATGAAAAAGTAAATGGTTGATGAATCAATAGAATGAACAGCTTTGAAAAGAATCTCTTTTAGAGCAAAAATAAGTACTTTGAATTTGTAATATTTTGAATGAATGTCTTAAAAACGAAATTTGGATATGGTGTCTGTAGGCAATGTGCCAAAATAATACTTACATTCCCAAAAGGTGTTACAATGCATTATATAAAAAATAATAATAAGCTTCTTAATTCAACATCAAACTACAGATGGACAGGATCAACTGGCAATTTCCAAGAATTCTTGTTCTTGCCACTCCCCACCCCAATTGATGAACTCATCATTCCTGGACTAATCACTGGAAGCAATGTAATTGATAATAGCATGGTGTTTTCTTTGACTTTGAAAGGGTAGATTTCGAATTCTAACCCCTCTCTCTAAGGTTCTAAAGTTCCTTCTCCTTCTCCTTCTTTTTACAAAAGTAGCTACCGAGGTGTGCAGATGTTTTCTAGAAATAATCTTCCAAGAAGGGATTTTCCTCTGTGCTTGGTACAATATTTTCTATTACAAAGAAGTGGTTTTAGTCATCACGCCTATGGTGCCTAATATTATTCTTTCTTCACACCTGTTGGTCAGTTATTCGTAGATTTGGATGATTAGATCCAATATTCTCAATAACTATTGATTGCAACCAGAACAGCTTTTGTCTGTTAGGACCAGATCAATGGAATTGACAAGCCTCAGTCTTAAAATTCTGCCATTCCATGTACTAAACCCTTCAACACGTGCCTATAGAATTAGGGCTTAACTGTTGCCTTTGTGAAAAAACCTTTTTAGTGTCTGCCTTCCTAATTTTTTAAAACATTTTCTAATTGTGTAAAGGAAGTCTCACAATCTTATATGCTCAAGATTCAGTAGTCTGAATCTATACTCCCCTATATGGTAGCCGTTAGACACATGTGGCTGCATATATTTTATTTGTACTTGATTAAAATTAAACTTAATTTAAAAAATAGTTCCTCAGTCTCATAAACCACATTTCATGTGCTCAGTGGCCATATCTCTTATAGAACATTTCTATCATCCTAAGAAGTTCTTTTGAACAATGTATGGGTACAAACCGGTATCATCTCTTAAGACAAGTACATCAATCATCAAAATTCTCCCATCTAGGGCAGAAAAACCTAAGACATGAAACCAGTGGAGATCAGAGATTCGATCTACTTATTTAAAATTCTGAAGACTTTGAAGTATGACATTTTGAGATAACCTATCATTTTTTTCTTTTTCTTTTTTTAATTAGTTAAGATCTTTCATATAGAAAACCTTTTGTCCAGCCTGAAATAATAATTAAACATAGGTATACATTTTAAGTAAGTAAGAAATTTTATACATTGTCTGGTCTAATTGGCTGGTAGGAGGCCACCAAATTTTCTGTTGTATTCTTGGTTCAGTTGGCCTGAGTGACTTGCGGTATTCTGGCCTCAGTCTTCTGGTTTCTAATTCTGGCTTTACCTCTTCCTAGGTAGGTGAGTTGGAGTAGTCATTTAACCCCTTTATCCTAGTTTCCTCATTTGTCTGATGGAGGTAATAACATGTTTACATCTTAAGATTGTTGTGGGGATTAAATTTGTTAATATAAGTAAAGCTGTAGAGCAGTGGTGATTGTATTATATATATTGTCATGATAAATATAGTAATATTACATATTTATTATGATTTCATTATGCTTTTTATTGAAGGATTTGATTATTTGCTTCTAGGCCTAATTCTTTGGCTGCGCCATATTTGAAACAAGTATTAATTAAAGATTAGATGTTAGCTCATCATTATTATAGCATTTATGGAACAATATACTTTGATGCGGGAGCCTTTGTGTGGCCATCCTCTTAGCTCACTGACATAATCCCAGTGCCAACATGCCAATGCAAAAGGGAGGCCAGATGCAAAGCAGTTATATGCCATAGAATCAGACAAACCTGGGTTTAAATCCAAGTTCTATCCTTAATAACTCTTTATTATCAGATAAAACATTTTCCTACTCTAAACCTTGGGTACTTTAAAGAAGACCAAATGAATGCTTATCGCAATTTGTTGTGATTGGGAGACTCTATATGTACCTAGTACCATTCCTGGCATACTGTAATCATTTAATTTGCCATAATTGTTATGTTATTGATCTCAAATCAGATCATAAGTCTGGGAACTTCAGGTTAAAAACCATTTATCCATTCATTTATTCATTTAGCACATACTTACTGATATCCCAGACTGCAATGTTCCTATACAAAAAGGATCTATTCAATCCACTGGAGATATAGCAAGGAACAAGAGATTCATGACTTCTTCTCTTGAATCTTATTTTATAATTGGCATGTAGGGGAATAGATTTTGAAAAATCAGATAATGATAGTTATAATGCAGAAAATATAAATGGATTAAATTAAATATAATAGAGGTGTCCAAGAGCTGCTTTAAGTTGGAAGATCAACAATGCCCTCTCTGAGGAGGTGACACTAAAGCATGGGGCGTCTGGGTGGCTCAATCAGTTAAGCACCTGCCTTTGGCTCAGGTCATAATCTCAGGGTCCTAGGATCAAGCAGGGAGCCTGCTTCTCTCTCTGCCCCTCCTCCTGCTCACGCACTCTCTTGAGTGGTCACTCTCTCTCTCACATAAATAAAATATTTGAAATAAATAACAAAATAAAGTTATAACGCAAATAATAAAAAGATGATATAAGGTATTCTGCTGTATTCCTGCAACCCTGGTTTATTAAATTAGTTTGGCTGAGTTTTCATTCTCCACTCCTGTGATGTTTAGGCAGAGCCTGGAATTTGAGAAATAGAACTTTGGCTGTTATTTAGAATAGAGGTTTGAGTAAACTTTTTTAAACCAACGTAATAATCTTCATCATAGCTTTGTTTTTCCAGGCACAATACAAAGGCCAGCTTCATGCACAAAAGTAGGCATACTGTGAACTCCTTGAAACTTTACTCCTGTTTAAGGCCCAAATGGCAGGCCAATTTCTCCCCCACCACTCATGTAAAATGGCTATCACTAAAGACTCCAAGAATTCATAGTAGCCATACCCAATAGATATTTTTCTATCCTAATCCTATGAGACAATCCCTTAGCATTTTACACTGTCATTCATTTCTTGCTTCAAGTTCAATTTCTCTTCAAGTTGTCTTGATTTCTGTCACACTTCATGCTTTTATTTTCCTACCTTCTCTTTGTCTCTTCCTACTTCTGAGTTATCCTATCAACCTTCATGCTTCCAATTACTATCTGTAGGTTGATAGTTCTCAAATCATAACCCAGCTCCAGATGCTTCCCTGAGTTTGAGAATTATATCCAGTGGTTTCCAATTGGATATTGCACAAGAACACCAGCTTTGCTACACCATGGTGGACTCCTTTTCACTTCCCACCCCATGCACACTCACCTCCCACTCCCAAGCACACTTATGCTTACTTCTCATCCTCAAGCACACTCACCTCCCACTCCCAACCACTCTCACCTCCCACCTCTAAGCACACACGCCTCCCTCCCTAACCATTCTCACGTCTCACTCCCAATCATGCTCACCTCCACCCTCAAGCACTGTCACCTCCTACTCCTAATCATGCTCACCCCCACCTCAAAACTTGCTCACCCCCCGAAAAACTCTCACCTACCACCCCAACCACTCTTACATCCCACCCCCAAGCTTGCTAACTTCTACTCCCAATCATGTTCACCTCCCACTCCAAGGACTCTCATCTCCTACTCTCAACCATGCTCACTTCCCACCCCAAGCATGCTCACTCCTCACAGTTGCTCTCTCAGGGAATGGCATCATCATGCCTCCAATCTCCCAAGTTAGAAACATAGTAAGATTTTACAGATTGTCTCTCTTTCTAGTGCCATGCGTTCAGCTTAAACAGAAACTCTCAAAATTAAATATACCTGGTGAGTAACAACCCTGATACACACAATTTAAGTTAACACTCAAATAAATGCATTTTGGAGGTACATCTAAACACCTCCGTATTATAGATGTGCAGATTACTCTAGAGGACTATGGCAGAAAAGTCACCTTTGACTTTCCCTTAATAAACATGTTCTTTATTTCACTTTTAATTTGACAGTAGGAAACCTCACAATTGCTAGTAGCTTATGATAGTTTATAGAGATTCCTCTACCTGCAGTTTTTCTCATAGAAAGGCCTGTGGATTTGGGGAGGAACACATAATTTATTTAAGCCTGAAAATGGAAAAAATGTGAGTACAAATATGGAAAATATAAAAGATGAAATGTGTCGGGACAATGTGTCCTGGGGAACAGATGGCTGTTGGAGGAAAGGGAGATGATTAAATAAATGTCCTCAAAGAAAAGGAGAGTCTATAATAGGAAGGCTCTATATAAATCTTCCCAGAAAGCTAAGGAAGAAAATTCAAACTAGGTGTTGAACTGAATGTATTTGTTTCTTTTTCTTTTCTGGAGCCCAGAGCCTTTGGCTAAGTGCACATTTCCTATACTTCAGTTCTTTTGTTCATTTGTCGGAGGAAAACCAAACATTGGTAAGATGCTTCTAAACGGCTTACTCCTCTTAAGGCAAAGAGTCTCAATGTTTTTAAAACTTGTCCTCATTTACTTTATCCCTTTCATGTTTTCCCACTGTCCTTTGACTTTTTAAGATTTTATTTATTTATTCATGTGAGAGACACGGAGAGAGAGAGGCAGAGACACAGGCAGAAACAGGCTCCCTGAGGGGAATCCGATGCAGAACTCGATCCCAGGACCCTGGGATCACAACCTGAGCAGAAGGCAGACCCTCAGATCCTTAACCACTGAGCCACCCAGGTGCCTCTCGACTTTTTCTATTAAGAAATTAAATTGCGACACTTGGGTGGCTCAGTTGGTTGAGTGCTGCGCTCTTGGTTTCCACTCAGGTCATCATCTCCTGGGTCCTGAGATGGAGCCCCATGTGGAGGTCTGTGCTCTGCAGGGAATCTGCTTGGGGTTTCTCTGCCTGTGCCCCTCTCCCACCCACCCTCTTCAAAAAGAAATCAATTCATGAAACATCTTTTACTTTGCCAATAAATTATCCCCTTACATTGACTGTGTGGCACCTAGTTGTACAGTAATAGTACCAAGCCCCACCACGGAAATATTCCAAAAGTTTCAGATGTTGGGGGTGCCTGGCTAGATCATTCGGAAGAGCATGTAACTCTTGATCTTGGGGTCGTGAGTTCGCACCCCACCTTGGGTGTAGAGATTATAAAATAGATAAACAAACGTTTTTTTTAAAAAAAAGTCTATATTAAAAAAGACCCAAATGTTAAACCCTGTTCATTTCAATTGGCATTTAAATCCCACCTTAGAAACTGAGCCAAATGTAACAGAAAAAAACAATAACAACCACAACAAAACCTGATTAATCATCAACCAGCCACATATTTTAAATGAATCAGAATGTATTTTAAATGTTCACCATCCTGGACACGTAGGGGGATGCTAAGAAAAGCCAGAGCCGCACCTCTCCTCCGTGTGCACCGTTTCCTCCATGAACAATAGAAGAGGCCTCCCCACGTCTTTCCATGTGTTCATCCCGGCGACCTGCGTGAGTGCGCAGTAATTAAACAGGCTGAAACAGCGCCTGACCCGGAGAGAAAGCCACCGCATTCTAGGGAAGTCCTTGAAAGGTCTTCATCAGTATCCAGCCGATTTTCTTTAGCTCCATGACACCAGCACAAGTCTGGGATCCTCTCTTTCCCCAGAGGGTCTCTGCAAACAGAAATGGTTAATCTTAAATGCATATGCACAAACAACCCAGCACAAAAGCGCAGTGGCCACCCGGCGTCCTGCGGTAAACGCCTCGGGGCAAAACCGAGGGAGCTTGGGAGCCAGAGTAAAAGAAACGGAGTAATTAGGGTGGACCAAAAGAGAAGTTACGAGATGTTTGGCTCCTTTTATTTAAGGTCGAAGACATAATAAGCATTTGAAAAGATGTGCAGATGCAGGACCAAAGGGACCACCCTGACCAAATCCGTGTCATCGAATGTCACCAAGCCAGCAGAGCGCCTTCTGTGATGGAGAACTCGTGTCTCTGGCATCGGAGGTGACACAGTGCCCAGGATCCAGCGCGGGAAACGGGGCCGAGATCACTTTGCAGGGAGCCCTTGTTTTGAAAGATGCTCTTAGGGGCTTCCATTAGTTTCTGGAATTTGTGACAGTTGGAGAAATCAAAGCGCATGACTCTATTACTAATGGAAGGAGGTGATGTGGGAGAGGGCTGGGGACTTTGCCCAGAGCCCCGAGACCTCCTCAGGCCACTCAGGTGTCACTGCCCTGGGACAAAGGCGGCGCCTGAAATCAGGGCTGCGAGGCCAGCCAGCCCCCGCAGCCCCTGCAGCCCCCGCAGCCCGGGGCTGAGAGCTGCTCTCCTCGTGCCTCCTGAGCCTTTCCCACCAGCACAGGAACACGCACCCACACCACAAACACAACATTTATTTTAATAACCGAAGAAGGCATTTCTTTCCGGAGGAAGGTGAACCGGCCCAAGGAGTTCTGGGGTTGGAACCATTTTACACGTATTGATTTATTGATCCTTATTGTCTTAGTCAATCATAAATCCAATTTAAAGGAATTTTGTTGAAAAACAGAAGTTGCTTTGCTGCCTGTGTTGGGTGATAAAGGTCTTTATCTTGTAGAATACACCTGGGTAATCAGCAGAACTCGGACTAGGATTCTAAGTGGGACATTGTACATTTAAAAAACAAGAGAAAACGCAAATGCAAGCATGTCTTCGAATAGGATAAAATGTAGGAGATAGTCACTTTCTATGCATGCTGGTGAATTTAATTTGCATACAATTTATTCAATCAACTGTTCATTCCATAGTTTTTAAGAACACTCTTCTATTTGAGGGGTTGAAATTGGAAATCTGGAAGGGAGAAGATGATGCATCGGATGGTTCCTCCAGGCTAGGTGGCACAAAAGTTGTTCCTCTTGATTTTAGTGTTTTCATGTTATCCCTGTTCTGTGGAAAAGCAGGCAGAAATTCAGGTTAATCTACTCGAGGTCAGGAGGCCAGGAAATGGTCAAAGGGGAATTTGAACTCTGTTCTGTGTGAAAACACCTCGGCTTCTGGGCACCAGTAACTCACTGTCCCACCTCCGCCCCATGATGACAGAGGGGTTCAAAGTCCACCGGGTCAGACAGAAAAGTATCAAAGCTTATTGTACAGGATCATTCCAGCATTATGAGGGTTGAAAGCCAAGCAACCACATGTTCATTTAAAATACGGCAATTTAACTGTACCTTATTTTCTTCTAGAAGTCTCCATTGTGAAGGGTATATTTTCTTTTCCTGAACATTTGCTCTGCTCTTATTTACTTATTTATCCATTTGCTTATTAACTTAATTAAATGTCTAACTTCAAAAGAGACTTCACCCAATAATTTTAATGTGCATGTGTGCACTTATATGAATATTAATACATATGCATATGTTTATATACATATATATACCCTTTACAATATTGTAATATTCACTAAACAGTAAATACAGTTAATCTCATAAAAAAAGACACACAATTTATTTGAGCTTCGGAGGTTACAAGACAAAATAAAAGAATAAGCATTACTTACATAGCCCTGGGAGCTTTAGCAAAGCTTCAACATTATTATTCTATTTCTGCTACTGACCCCTAAGAAAAGCAGTCTAAATCCTCAAGAAGTTCAATTTCCTCATCAAAAGATATCCACTTTCAAAAATAAAAAATAAAATGAACCACAACAACAAACAAAAAAAGTACCCACTTCCTTATCAAAAGCCTAGGAAGGGATGCCTGAGTGGCTCAGTGGTTCAATGTCTGCCTTCAGCTCTGGTCATGATCTCAGTGTCCCGAGATGAGTCCCATATCAGGCTCCCTACGGGGACCTGCTTCTCCCTCTGCCTCTGTCTCTGCCTATCTCTGTGTCTCTCATGAATGAATAAATAAAATCTTTTTTTTTTTTTTTTTTTTAAAAAAAAAGCTCTTGGAAAATGGAAAGTTCTGTTGTCCTTAGAGAACATAAGTGAAATGCTGGCCACAAAGGCATGGGGGTCAAGGTGTTAGGATTTAAAGCTAATGACATCAAAGCAGAAAATATAATTTCCACGCAAGCCTTTCTGCTTCTGCGAGAAAAACAGGTACCTTGCTCATTGGTCAAAAATGGATATACCTCTAAACTCCTAGCCTATCTCTTTACAGATATGGATCATTTGGTCACAAGAAGACGAAGAAATTTTGTTGAAGACACAATCCTATAGTCATTACAACAACAGAAACAACAACAACAACAAAACACAACAAAGCATGTCACCAACTGAAGAGGTGTCAATATGGTAATTTTAAAGCATTTCCTCCAATTCTTGAACACTTCCCCCTTCAAATGGAGAAGTCTAATTCCTTTCCTCTTGAGTATGGTTAACATTTTAGTGATTTATTTTTTAAAAGACTGATTTATTGATTGATTGATTAATGACACAGAGAGAGAGGTAGGGACGGGCAGAAGAGGGAGAGAGAGAATCCAAAACAGACTCCATGCTTGGCATGGAGACCAACTGGAGCTTGCTCTTATGACCCTGAGATCATGACCTGAGCCACCCGGGCAACCAAGTGACTGATTTTTAATCAATATAACATATCAGAAGTGATGTAGCATGACTCCAGAGGTCAAGTTAGAAAAGTCTGCCACCTAGTTCTCCATCTTGGGACATAAGTCCCTTAGAAGCAGCCACCATGTTGTGAGGAAGCCCAGCAACCCTATGGGAAGGTCATATGTGTCAAGGCAGCAGCTGCTGATGGCCTGTACCTACAACCAGTGGGCTGTCTTTGAGCAATTCCAGCTGAATCCAATGGGAGCAGAGAGGAGCCCCATCCAAATTTCAGATTTAGTGAACAGATTTGTTTTTGTTTTAAGCCATTGAATGTCAGGATGATTTGTGACTTAGAAATAGATAAAGGAAAAAGCACTAATTTCTATGGAATAACTATTTTGTCTATAAGTGAAATCTCTTATTTGGCTATAATAATGCACTTTCCATCAGTACTAGAGCCGCTAGGGTATCCCATTCTGGAAGAGCAAAAGTAATCCCTTCAAAAGCCTCACATGATAAAGACCCAATGTAAAGGATGCATTGTCTGCTCCTTCTCCCTTATATATTCTGTTTAGTACAGACATGGGCTCTTTTCAGGCACAATGACACTATCTTCTGACCTCCTATCTAATATGTGGTGTACAAGTTCACAAAGATGTTAGAGACCTATGATCATTACACTCACATTAGCAGGGTCCTCACCGGGCTCCTGATTGTGATGCATTCTTCACAGGACATATGTGGCCATATTTTCAAAACTAAAAATGAACGTGCCTGGCCTAATAAAGATAGGGCCTACAGAATAATACATTAAAATCATAATTAGTTGTACATTTAACAGATATGATTTATTTTTTAAGATTTTATTTTTTTATTTGAGGAAGAGACACAAGCATGAGCAAGGGGAGAGACAAAGGGAGAGGGAGAAGCAGACTCCTTGCTGAGCAGGGAGCCTGATGTGGGGCTCCATCCCAGGACCCTGAGATCATGACCTGAGCTGAAGGCAGACGCTTAACCCACTAAGCCACCCAGGTGCCCCAATAGATACAATTTAATAAACAGAACAAATCATATCATTGGAGAGTGGCAAAACCACTGTATTAGTTTTCTAGGGCTGTCAAACAGAGTACCACAAATTGGGAATTGGGTGGCTTAAATAACAGAATGTTTTTATCTATTTATGGGTTTGTTTGTTTTGTTTTTTTTTTTTTTTTTTTCTCTTCATAGTCCTGGAGACCAAAAGCAGGAGATCAAGGTGTCTACAGGGATGGTTTCTTCTGAGGCTTGTCTCCTTGGCTTGTAGATAGCCAAGTCTCCTCCCTGCATCTTCACATGGTCTTCCCTCTCTGGTTGTGTGTGTCCTAATCTCAGCTTCTTATAAGGACATCAGTCATATTAGATTAGGGCTCACCCTCATGACCTCATTTTACCTTAATTATCTCTTTAAAGACCCTATCTCAAAATACAATTGTATTCTGAGGATTTGGATTTAGGACTTCAACATAGGAATTTGAGGGGAACATGACTCAGCCCATAACAAGTGTGAAGAGACTTCTACTTTTCTAGTGCATACTATTTGCCAGGCCTGTACTGAATATTTTACATTTATGATCTCATTAATACCTTGTGGGATGGTTAATATTTTGCCCATTTTACAGACAAGAAAGAGAGAGAGAGAGTTTAATTCTCTCAAAATAAAGGAGCTTATAAATGCAAGTCTGCATGACTCCAAAGATCATTGTATTTTTATCAAATCATGTTAGTTGTCCAATGGGTTAATTCCCGTTGCGGTTTCATTTAGTGGTTACGATCCTAAAAGACTCAATCACTGACTACAAGGGTATCAACTTGGTTGCACTTAAGAGCATTTCCCCCATCCAAGAACATTTCTATGTTCTTAACACCCAAAATATATCATTTTGTATAATGAAAAAACATATATTATATGATATCAAAAGAAGATATTTTCAGGTGGGTGATAAAATGGAAATGAACTAATTTTGCTATTATTCATTAGATATTGTCTAGAGAAAAATCTAAAATATGAATATACGTATTTGTGTATATATGAATATGAATATATATTTTAAATATAAACATAAAGCAGCCATGGTAATAATATTTACAGTGCAGAAATTGGCAAGTGCTATAA
The DNA here is from genome assembly GCF_905146905.1 of Nyctereutes procyonoides. Classification (NCBI taxonomy): domain Eukaryota; kingdom Metazoa; phylum Chordata; class Mammalia; order Carnivora; family Canidae; genus Nyctereutes; species Nyctereutes procyonoides. The sequence goes on along the minus strand of NW_026575049.1, from coordinate 40,026,787 downwards.
ACCAGGGCTATGTTTTTTTCTGGAAGCTGTTTGTTAAACATTTACTGCCACACCACTGCTACAAAATATTAAAATGTAAGACTTTCATATCCTCAAAAAGAAACCCTATGCAAACATAAAACCAAATAAAATGGACACTATGAAGAAATGTTTAAAAATGAAAACACTATTCAACAAATGGCATCAGGAAATGCAAAAGAATGAAACTGGACCACTTTCTTATACCTACACAAAAATAAATTCAAAATGGTTTAAAGATCTAAATTGAGACCTCAAACCATAAAAATCCTAGAAGAGAGCACAGGCAGTAATTTTTCTGACATCGGCTTTAGCAACATTTCTCTAGACATGTCTCCTGAGGCAAGGAAAGTAAAAGCAAAAATAAACTATTGGGACTTCATCAAAATAAAAAGCTTCTGCACAGTGAAGGAAACTATCAACAAAGCTAAAAGATAGTCTACAGAATAGGGGAAGATATCTGCAAATGACATATCCAATAGAGTTAGTATCCAAGATATATAAAGAACTTGTACATCTCAATACCAAAAATAACAAATAATCAAATTAAAAATGGATAGAAGACATTTCTCCAAAGAAGACATACACATGGCCAACAGAAACATGAAAAGATGCTCAACATCATTCATTATCAGGAAAACGCAGATCAAAACCACAATGAAATATCACCTCAAACGTGTCAGAATGGCTAAAATCAAAAACACAAGAAACAGCAAGTGTTGGTGAGGGTATGGAGAAAGGGGAACTTTTGTGCATTGTTGGCGCCAAGAACAAACTGATGGTCACCACAGGGGAGGTGGGTGGGATGATGAGAGAAATGGAGGATGGGGATTAAGAGTACACATATCTTGATGAACCCTAAGTAATGTATAGAATTGTTGAATGCATATGGTACACCTGAAACTAATATAACAGTATATGTTAATTATATTGCAATTAAATTTTTTAAAGACTACAAAGTAAATAAATGACTTAATTATTTAATTAAAATTCAAAACAAATCATGGAATAAAATATGCCATAGACAAATCTATCAGATAAATAAATGTAAGTGGGATAATCTAGCCTATGAAACTTAAAAACTCTCTCATTGGGTTTCAAAGGAAAATGCAATCACATTCTACATTACAAGACACTTCCTAAAAAAATGTTCTTGAATGCTCAAAAATACGAAGATGTGCAAAGCAATGTCTGGCAAGTGTAAATGAAATTAAAGTAGAGGCCATAATCTTAAAACTAGCTAAACTGTGTTAACAGAAACTAATAACAGTAGCTGTCCCCAGGGAAGAAAAAATAATTGTAGGATACATGATTAAAAGATACTACAGTGAGGTGCTTGAGTGGCTCAGTTGGTTGGGCCACCAACTCTTGGTTTCTGCTCAGGTTGAGATTTCTTGGTCATGAGATAGAGCATCTCAGGGAACTGACGGCTCAGGCAGCTAAGCAAGGAGTTTTGTGGTTTTTACTCAAAACTGTGACTAAAGTCTGGGACATAGGTCTTAGGGTCTTACTCTAGTAAATCGTAGGGTCCTGGTTTGCAACGTTGGATGCGTATTGGAATCCCCTGGGGGGTTTGTAGAAACATGGATACCTGAGTCCCTTCCTGAGAGATTCTGATTTAACCAGTCCACTCTTCCTAAAGCACAAGTTGAGAACACCAAGTACTCCCAAGTCTGAAGGTCGGAATAAGAGTAGCAGTGAAATTTCTGTTTTAATAAACAATGGTGTTTCTAGATGATGAAGCTCCTCCTTTTGGGCTTGTTTTTCACATTCCCAGTCAGGCCCAGCTAATTCAAGAATTAAAGGGTTTTTGTTGTTGTTGTTGTTTGTTTTTTTAAGATTTTACTTATTTATTTGAGAGAGAGAGTGAGAGCATGAGCAGGGTGGAGGGCAGAGCAAGTAGACTCACTGCTGAGCAGGGAGCCCAATGTGGGGATTGATCCTGGGACTCAGGATCATGACCTGATCCAAAGGCAGACACTTAACTGACTGAGCCACCCAGGTACCCTGAGAATTAAAGATTTTTAAGCAAGTAGAAAATCATATGCAGATTATCCATTTTAAGCTCAATTCAATGCAGACATCCCTTCCATCAGTTCTGGTATTATAAAATTAGTAAGCATGAACCTAATAGGTGCTAGACCTAGAGATCCAACAGTGGACAAGACAGATGTAGCTGTCATGTCAGCTCAACCTGAGTCCTTTGCAACCTGGGGAACTCACTCATTCAATGAGTGAATGTGAATTCTACGTCAGATACTGTCCTGAGTGCTTTGCATACACTATCTAATTCAACTCACAATTTATACCAATGTATTTCCATCTAATTAGCACATTAGGTACTTACACTTAATGCCCTACCTGCTCAGCACCTGCCCAGATGTATGTAGCCAGTAAGGCTCTTAGAAACAAGATCTAAATCCAAGTCTACCCTACTTCAAAACTCATGCTCCCATCATGCATTCTGTTTGGCAATGGTTGTAATAGCTCAGAAATTTGAAATCTGACACTGATCTACAATCAGCTGCTTAGAAAAAGTGAACTGCTGCTCCAGTTCTATCTAAAACAACATAAAATCTTGTATTTACCATGATGAGCAGTGAGCAATGTACAGAATTGTTGAACACCTGAAACTAAGATGATAGCATATGTGAACTATACTGGAATTAAGATTTAAAATTTTTGAAAAATAATAAAAGTTAAAAAACAATAAAATATTAAGCAGACCCTTTGCCATGATACATTTTCAGATATTGGGATCTAGAATCCAAGTTCACTTTTTTTTTTTTTTCACTCCAGATGTCAATTATCCTGGTCATTTGTCTCTGGACTGATACTCATCGTGGCCAGTGACCCTCTTAAATCCTGTCACTAGGGATTGCGCACATTGTCATCATGCCTGATGGTTTGCTAATTGTTTCCTTGTGCTGTCGTATTTGATATTTTCAAGACCCTTGTAAGGTACCATTCTCTGCACTAAAGGTGCCAGGAATTGGTGAAATAACATAAGGCTCCCCAGCAAGTAGGGGGTGGGTAATGATACCGAGGCAAGCCTGCCTCCATGTCTGGCATTATGGAGGAGATAGCCGGGAGTGACCCCTGGTTCTCACTGAATCAAAGCAGCCCAGGATTGATTGTTTACTGAAATCAGCAAACCAAACTATATCATATAAGGCATCAAAATGCAAAACTCGAAAACTATTATAGAAAGCAGCGAGATATTTGTCATAGAATCAAGGTAGTCTTTGCAAAGGGAGCTTCTGAAGTATTAACAACCATATTCAGTTTGGTGGTAGCTACATGGTGTTTGCTTGATAATCATCCTTACATACTTTTTGCATTTTTCCAGTTGTATGTTCTATTTTACAGGAAAAAAAAAGAACTTCCTTTGATGTTTGGTAAAGAAAATTATAACTATTTTTATCGGCACATTTTGAAATAAGTGGCACATCTCTTTCATCTTTTAGAAGAAAATAAAAGAAGGTAAATCATATCCATGACTTCAACAACCCCAAATAAATTAAATATAATTCATCAAAACAAGCTACAGTATGTTCAAATGTTGTGTTATTATTGGGCTAATGACAGCTCCTAAAACCTATAGGCAGTAAGCTGGAATTCTCAGTTGAGTCTTATTCAAGCATCGTGGCTCTCAGAAGGGTTATTGTGAGTAGTTTGACAAAGTCCCAAAACTGTTGTGAAGAGAAGAGCCCACAGAAAGCTCAGCCCAATGCCACTGCCTAAACCTGCTTTTCTCATCAGCATATCATTTAAACTAAGCAAACCATTCAGCAAATCAGAAAGAATGTTCTGAGTAAACAGTTATTTTGCAGGGACCAAAAAGGTAGTAGTTACTTTGGGAATTCAATAGCATATATGCAAGAGCAGGTCAGGAAAAATAAAATCACGTGATTTCGAAAATAACATGCTTAATACTATTTTATTATCTTATTCTTGAGGAAAAAGTGTGCTTTAAATAGCATAAGCAAAAATAAATTATTACTTTTCCAAATTATTTGCAAACTGTTCTTCTTAGACAAACCCTATATCTGCATGTCCACATTTTCTCAAAATTTTGGCACTTTCTAGGACACTGCCTGTGATTAAAGCCATGTATATGGAAGGCCTAGCCTGTGATACAGAAGACCAAAGCCAAGGCCTAATTTTTTTACAGAAATAAGATCTAGGTATTTGCCAATTTGCATAGATAATTGGCCACTTAAAAATGTCTGAATCCAAATTTTTTAGATTTCCTTTCATATCTAGAATCCAAAGAAGTACACACAGACATACTCAGAGGAGACACACCTATGTCCTTCCTGGAGCCTCAGCCAGAGATCCACACATTAGAGAGTATCAGTCCTTAGTAATAGCAAACTAACAGGAAGAGTTCTGTATGATAAGACATCTGTGGACAATTTATACCCCCAAATGCATAACCTCGACAAGCTTAGAAAAGTATATATTCTAAATTTCAATGTTAACCCAAAGCCTAACATTTTAATGCTATTTAACACTATTAATTTAGGGGATATGTGGACTACACATTGTAATTTGCCTAAGAAAATACGCATTGTATAAAGAAACAATATAACCGTTATACCAATATCTTAATCTTTTTTTTTTTTTTTTTTTTTTTTTTTTTATTAGAGACACAGGCAGAGGGAGAAGCAGGCTCCATGCAGGGAGCCCGACATGGGACTCGATCCCGGGACCCCGGGGTCACGGCCTGGGTGGAAGGGAGGCGCTGAACAGCTCAGCCACCCCAGGCGGCCCCTTTTAAAATACATAACTACATGGCAACATACTACAAGGTGCAAGTCACAATTACATTTCACTGGGAATATACACTGCAATAAATAAATGCGGTTGTAGGGGATCCTGAGGGCCATCCTTCTAGGATTAAGTAACATCGGTGGGCTGTACCCTCTGAGCACTCATTTCTCTCACTCCTCAACCATATGGAGAGTTTTACATTTTTTTTAAAGATGGCTTTGGGATGCCTGCGTGTCTTAGTGATTGAGGGTCTGCCTTGGGCTCAGGGCGAGATTCTGGGGTCTCGGGATTGAGTCCCACATCGGGCTCCCTGCATGGATCCTGCTTCTCCCTCTGCCTGTGTCTCTGCCTCTCTTTCTGTGTCTCTCATGAATAAGTAAATAAAATCTTAAAAAAAAAAGAGATATGGCTTTGATGAAACATATTTCATCTTCCTTTATCAGTTGAGAATGTTGCTGTTTCAGGTCTTGAAGCAATTTGCAATGCACATTATGGTCTACCTGCGCTGGATAATGCTACTGTGGGAATACAGAAAATGAGCAGGCGGGATAGGACTTGGCAGTAGAAGCCCTGAGGAAGCGAACTTCCTTGAGCTAGTTTTGAACTAGTCAGTGGAACTGCAAGAGAACTTTATTTTTTTCTGCCTCAGTTGCCAGCTCCTGTTTGATTTGAGCTTAGTGTGACCAGAACCGTGGCTACCTCCTCCTTCCTCGTCCTCTGCCTTTAGCCTGAAAAACGGCTCAGTTAACCTTCTGCTTTTTAGGAGCAGCAAAACACAATATATGCTTTCCCGTTTAGCAGAGGCTTGAAATAATAATAGTATCAATGAGTCAGGCTGGCTGTCTATTGATTGATGGCCTTACTTACGGAAGAAAATGAGTGGATGTGGTGCAAAGCACTTTATTAATCATTTTTAAATTCCAAGTTTCTGAATGGCAGTCTTTCATTATCCTTCTAAGTGAAATCAACCAAAGTACTTTATTTGCCTATATATCTTAAAATTTAAAAAAAATTAATACCCTACATTCATCTCAGATGATTCTTCAGTGGCTTAAAAAAAAAAAGTGGCATGCTGGATTTATTTCCATTAATGAACCCAGCCATTAACAAACCATAGAGGCAAGATTTCTACTCAGAGCTGGTGACTTATGGCCAGATGATAACCAACAAGTCTCTCTGTCTACAATCAATCAATCAATCAACCAACCAACTAATCAATCAAAGCTTTTATTAAATAATAGTAATGACTTTAATGGGACTTTAAACTCAGAGAAAAAAACTTGTGGAATGTCTGAGCTGCACTGCTTTGAAGATATTCCTGAGGCAAAGGAGACTGTGGCTCCTGAATGCTTCAATGCTGTTTCAATTTGGGGGCATTTATAGCAAATGCATTATTAAGGAGCTTTATTGTTAGTCATTAGAACTCATGAGGTCGCTTTTATGGAAAAGTGCAGAGGGCAGGATGGTCCCCATATTCTTATACCAACACAAACATCGACCACAGAGGAGGAAAAAAAAATTCAGTTGCAGAACTGGTGAATTCACCGGAATAGACTGTTTATATATTTCTGAGCTTGGTTATAGAAAGATAATTAGCCTTTCAATATTAGATGCTCCCAAGTGCCTGACATGTATTAGATAGTCCAGAAATGAATTATAGAGGAAAAATTAAATAAGATGCAGAATGTAGAGAAAATAAATGTAAAGCAAACAAATATATGTACACCGAATGTTCCCTACCTATATTCTCTGCTATAGTGAGAAAAAAACACAACTCCAAGAGAGAGGAGGTGAAAATTACAAAAAGCAAAAATTAAGACGGAAACACACAGAAAAAAAATGTTTGCCAAGGGGAAACACACTCCAGATAAAAATAAACAAAATTCTCTTTGCATTTATGTACTCATAATTTTTCCACTGGGTACATTTGCACAGTTGGAATTAGGAAAAAAAAAAAGAAGAAGAAGCAAATTTCCCACTAGCACATTTGTTAGAAGAGGAAAAAGGGAAAAAAGCCCTGTAGGTCAAGTCTCACGGAGAGAATGCCAAATGTCTTTGTGTCCAGTTATTTATGGTTTCAGATAATTGTACAGAAAATATCAAATTTGCATAGTGTGATTATTGCTGATTATTTATCTAGCAGTCAAAATGTTTCAGTGGTTCCTAGGATGACAGATTGACAAGTCCTTAAAACTCATTCATTTTATGAAATTTGCATGTAATTAGGCAATAATGAAGGGATGTTTGTGGACAGAGGATTATACTACAATATGCTGGAAGCAATTCAAATGCTTGACAAAGTGTTAACATTATCTTCAGATGCAACCAAGCCTTAAATGCTTGATTCAAAATCACTAAATGTATGAATTGGGTAAAAAGATTTAGAAAATTTTCAATGGAGCAAAATGCATTTTTTTTTTCACTTTTTAAAATACATTCACTCTCCAGACTTAACTATATTTGGGAGTATTGTTTCACTGAAATTTGTCAGTCATGGTCTAAAACCAGACAGCAAAGGCGGAGAGAGAGACAACATGGTAAGGCAAAATAGCCCAGAGTGTCCCTCAATCCTGCACATGAACTGCATGTGGATCCTACTCAAGATGTGTCACTGACCTCGGCCAGGTTACTTTTGAACCTCAGGATTCGTAGATAGTGTATTGTGTAGACTTGAGATGACAATCTATTTCCTCAAGTCTGAAAAACACTTTTTCCCCTCTGCTTATAATGACTTTTAAAATCTAGATGCTTCTGCAATTGCCAGGGAGGTTTTCATTTAATGTAATAATGTTTCTTTTGTCCCCCAGAAAGAAGAGTTGCACATTTCAATTCATGAAGTCTTAGGATTAAAATATATAATATTAAATATATATATATATATAATTTTTAAAATGAAAAGCATGAAGCCAGGTATAAAGTCCATCCTTAAAAAAAATGATACTTATTATTCTGTGGTCTTCTCCCTGCTGAAATTTCACACCATCACTTCTCCAAGATTGAGGTGGACATTATAAAATCTGCATTTGAAAGTTACAGATTGTCTCTGATCTTCACACAGAACCATCTTTTCAAGTAATTGATGTATATTATGTAAAATGCTTTCTTTCAAAACCAGACTACCTGAAGTATTGGGTTATTATAGTAATTTAAATCAATGAAAATCTTAACAAAGGTTTTTGGAGAGTTATAAGAGGAGAATAAAAGTTATTTCTTTTGACGGCTGGATCCATAGTTTATAACTTGATCTAAGAAATGTGCTCATTACTTTATGATTCTACTTGGGACTTTTAAGTGTTGTTGGGTAGCATGGTGGGGGGTGGATGGGGTGGGAGAAGGCAACCATATTTTGAAACTCAAAACAGTAAGCTAAATATGTAGGCACAGATTTCAGAAGGCCTTGAATACCATTCCAAAAGATACAGATCTCAAGCAGTGAGCAATGAGGGACACTTCAGATATTTTCCACCTGGAAGTTCATCCAATCAACCATAAAGGCCAAGAGTTTTCAAAATTCAAGACTACCTCAAAAAACCATCAATTTATAAATCTCTACATCTCTTACTGTGACTCATTAATCAATGGGGGTAAATCTTAGGCATTTTATAGCAATGTGGAAATCTTACCAAAATATTAAATGGACTGGAAAACATCAATCTTAGCTAGAGGCTTGTAGAGTCCTTTCATTGGTAAGGTTAAATTCAAGGCCGGTTGTCATGACAAACTAATAGCTATAAAAGACAACCCCACTCCCCAATATCATACACTTAATGTCACAAAATTCAAACTGAGTTGGTAGCAGGGCTCTGCTCCAGGCAGACCCTCATGATTCCACCATCCCTCTGAGTCATCCACAGAGCCAGTGCAACCAATCATAGTAAAGGAAAGAGAAAGAGCTGGAATATAGGGTAGGAAGTGTTTTTAGAGTGAATTCGTGGCAATGAAATGCAGCATTTCCACTCACATTCCACGGACTGCAATCCAGTCATTCCTAGTGAGGGGGAGTCATCTAGATGTGGGCCTGGCAATGAAAGGGCATGGGCTTTGCTGGACACAGCTTTGTCTCTACTATAGTAATGTCTAGATATTGCATCATAATGTCTGGCTGACCATAGATTGATCATTCTGCCCATTGACCACTATCTCTTTGAAGCAAAGCTCCTGAAAAGACTCGTCTCTAGCATTTCTCTCCCTATTTTCTCTTGAATCTGCTCCGGTCAGGAGTTTTCAGCAGTACCAACCCAACTGCTTTTGTCAAGATCATCAGTGACCTCTACATTTAAAAAAATCCAACTGTTATACCATATGATTTCACTCATATGCAGAATCTAGAAAATAAAACAACTGTATAGACAAGGAGCAGAATCAGACTTGTAAATACAGAGAACAAACTGGTAGTCGGCAGAAGGAAGGAGACGATGGAGGGATGGGCAAAATGGGTAAGGGGGAGCGGGAGATCCAGGCTTCCTGTTATGGAATGAACACTTCACAGGAGTAAAAGCCACAGCCTAGGGAATATAGTCAATGGTGTTGTACTGGTGTTGTATGGTGACACGTGGTGGATATACTTGCTCTGAGCATAGTGTAACATATTGAGAAGGTGAATCACTGTGTTGTACACCTAAAACCAATGTAATATTATGTGTCAACTATACTTAAATAAAAATTTTATTAATTCAATTGCTATTTCTCAGTTTTCATCAAACTAAACCTGCTAATGGAATCTAGGGCACTTATTTGCTTTGCCTTAAAATATTACTTACCTTATCTTATAGAGCACAGCTCTCCTGGTTTTGCTTCCATCTCACTGACTGCTTCTTCTGGACTTTCTTTTCTGATTTCTCACTAATTTCTCTAACCTATAAAAGTAAAGATGTCTTCCTTGTTCTATCTACATTCCCTCCCACGTTACATATCTAGCTCAGATCTCTCCACTAGACTCCAGATGCCTGTATCCCTCTGTCTAGTCAGCTTTCCTACTTGCATTTCTAAGACATCTGTCAAACTTAACTTTTTCTAAACTGAACCCCTTTTTGTTTCCCTTGACCTTGCCCTTCATCGACGGCAAGACCATCTTTCAGCCCATACTCTCCAAACAAACAAACCAAAAAACCTTGACTCCTCTTTCTTTTAGCCTGGTTTGCTAGTCAATCCTTTAGGCTCTGCTTTTTGACTATAGCCAGAGTGTGACCCACTCATTCCTGCCACCATCACCTCTCCTGGGATGACGGTAGTAGCTTCTTGGCTGTTGTTCCTGCTCCCACCCTTTCTCACAGTGACTTCGTTGATTCTGTAAAACCTTGTCAGATATGTCACCCACTTACTTAACACATCCATTTCTTCTCAGTCTTCCTCCCCCCAGAGGCCAAAGTCTTCACTGAGACCTAAATCTGGCCCTTAAGTCCCAGTCTGACCTCACTTGTTTCTTCTACTTTCCCCATTTATCCTTCTGTTCTAGTCACAATTGCCTCAAATACCTTCCCATGCATTCCGGGGATGTCTTTCCTCCTTCCATGGTACTTGGTACTTTTGTTTTCTCTGCCTAGAAACAACTTCCCCAAAGTAACTTTCTGGTTCATTCGGTCTCTTCTTAAGTCGGTTTGGTGAGGGCTTCTTTCCCACCCCATGTTACATTGCAAAGTGCCACCCCTGACCCCCCAGCACTCTTGATCCCCTTCTCCCTACTTTTTTCATTGGTCATATCACTGTCGTAGTGTTCAATTTGTTGGTTTATCTTCTTATGATCTATTTCCTCCAAATGTCTGTTTTATTTCATATGAATCCCCAATTCCTAGAATGCCTGGCATATAATCAATGCTCAATAAATGGCTGTTGAATGAATGAGTGAATGAATAAATTTCTCCAGCTGCTTTCAGGACTAACTTTAAAAAGAAATGCAAAAGAAGCTGCCCCTAAATTAAGATACTTCTAGAGAAAAAGAATAGTCAAAAAGCGCCGATGCTGTTCAATAGAACTCGCCAGCCATGAAAATATCAGGGTAGTGGATACTAATAGTCTACATAAAGGATTGGTATGTAACCAGATATATAATTGAGACTTTGTTAGAGGGTCAACATATGAATGTTGGTGGGATGCAGTCCAGTCCCTAACAGCTACTCCCAATAAAGGAAGCAGCAGAGGGCAGGATTTGGTCCATGTGCCATAGTTTTCTGTCTGACCTAGACATATGTTACATAAGCCCTTATTTCTGAATGTGACATTTAATTATTTACAAAGCACAATATGGAATGGTGTATGCCATGATCACAGCTATAAAAGTACACGTATGTGCGCAGGTATCTATCTAGTTGGGTGACATTTCCTTTTGTTCACTGTGTTTATTATTAATGGAGCTCCACTGGTAACAGAAAAAAGATGGAGGGAAAGACAAGAGCAGAAGAAAATACTGACAACAGAAGCAAACGTTTATTGGCTCTGCCAATAAGTCAGTCACTGTGGAGAGCTTTGCATAGCGGTCGGTCTCACTGAGTTGCTGTGGTTTCCACCATTTCACAGAGGAAAAAAACTAGGCTGTGTCATATGTCACCCGGGGTCTCATAGCATATCTGAGGCTTTCAGAATCAGGTTTGCCTAATATTAGAACTTAAAGTCTTAACCACTTCTGGTCCTGGATACCTGGATGATATACAGTTTTTATGGCAAGAAAATGTATTTAATTAATTATATTTCTTTTCAAATGCTCTATATCACACTCAATTGAAATAAGCGCCTCCTGTAGCTACAAACACAGTAGGAAAGCCTTGCTCTGAAAGATTGAACTGTATGAAACTCACTTTACTGTAAGTCAAAAATGGCCAACTATGGGTAATTTTGTCTGGAGCAATGTACTTTGCACCCTGAGAGTTAAGGTAGAGCTCTGGCCTGGCCTTGGATGCCACTCAGGTGGGCCTACCTCATGAGAGCTTTTCCAAGGTACACACCAAGGCCTGCCACAGTCTGGAGAGCCTGATCAAACTGAACAAGCTACAAAGATTTCCATTTACTGGGGTGCAGCCTAGGAGGGTCTTCAAAAGTATTTTCATATTCTTGGCCAGCGATGTGCTTCATGTTTGGGTGCAAAATATAAATAGGCTGGAAAATATTTGTTTATTAGTTTAGGAAATTTAGAACTTGTGTAGAATGCCAAATTGAACAGCCCTAGAGACTGAAACTCTTTATGCATTTGCCTGACTGCACCCAGAGTTTGGGGAATAGCACTGCCAGCTTCCTCCATGGCTCTGCGTCTCCAGCAAGTTTGAACTCTTGGTGGAAAGGGTTGCTTTTCACCATAAAATAATCTATTGGTCTCACGATGATTTGATTTCTGGCCTCTACGCTGAGAGGTGAAGATTGGTGTCAAGTCTAATGGTCACTGGTCTGAATTTGCCACATGTCAATCATTGGAATGTCTATAGTCAACTCCAAGTGCTCAGTGGTATGTACAGAAATTACAAACCAGCAGAAACTCTTAACCAGAGACAGTGTTCATGAGGATTCCTAGTGGGAACTCAGAGAGAAAAGTCTGTCTGAAAGCTCAGAACCTAGAACTAGCTAGTGGATGTGGTCCATTCAGGGTGCTCTGGGACCCATCATCCTTATGTGTACCCTTTCGCAGATGTTCTTCCTGGCTCTGGGATGGATGTCTCATTCTAACTGCAGGGATTTGGAATGAGGCAAAGATCACTGCATTGTCCTAACATGTAAGCCCTCAGAAGAATGGAAACACCTGGTAACTGAACATTCCAGACAATTCCCTGAGAGGACTGTCACCCTATATGTTGCTCAGAAGCAAAGGGGCTTCCAAGAAACTTCTACATAGCAGGCTGTCCCCCAGAGGGAAGACACACAATGGTTGACACCATTCCAAGGCACATTATATATGATTAATAAGCCTGTCCTTCCTCACATTCTCTCCTACATTAGGTCTCATAGAAGGGAGTAAGGTAAATAGCATGGCAGAGGATTCAGAGAGGGTAACTCAGGGTGTCCCAGGCCAATTTCTTTGCAGGAACTAGACACCAGGGTGGCCCAGGCCCAAAAAAGAGCTAGTGTCCATGTGGTATTTCATTTGATTTTTTTAAATTAATGCATTAATCAATGGTAGTCATATAAAATTAGGCCGAGGCACTTTCCATTGTCACTGGGGCAAAGCTGGTAACTCTTCTTGAACTATCCCTCCTCTTTATCTTTTACAGTGAATTTTCCTTATTAATATACCCTTGACACTCATTAGAGCTGAAGTTGCCATTCCAACATATGTCAAGGTGGAGATGTGAGAAGCTAGGGGATATGATTTGATCTCATCCTTGATGTGATTTGATTGCTTCAGAACTCAAAGTTACTCAGCCTGTCAAAGTCTGTGCCCTCCAGCCTTCCATATACTGACTCACTTCTCTCTCTCTCACCTTCCTTTTCCACTGAAGCTACTCATTCTTTCTCTTTCTGCATTGATTAAGACCCACTGAGCTCCCAGCATCTCCACATATAGACCACATCCTTCACCAAATTACAGGCATCCAATCTTCATTTCCATTAAAATGGCAAGGGACTTGGGAGGGAAATGCAAGGCAAACTGCATGATTCAATTTATTCTTGAATCAAAATCCCTAGAGACAGTATTTTTTCGTCTCCCTGGTATAGCAGCTCTTTGGCGGGGAGGGGGGGATTCATGAATCTGCCATTTGGGGAGTGGTCTTTCTGTCTGAGCCTCGCTAAGGGCCCTTTATCTTTTAGCTTTATCAGAAAACTAACTAACAGGTCCATAGATAAATTCCATTCCATATTCTCATTGTAGCTCATTTGAACATGAATTCTGTTTCCAAATAATCCCTATATGGTGGAATATATCCATATCCAAATCCCTGGAATTTATGAATGTAACCTTCTTTGGAAAAGGGATTTTTGCAAGTGTAATTAAGCTAAGGATCTTGATATAAGAGCGTTCCAGTTATCCATGTGGGTGAGAAGTCTTATGACAGGTATTATAAGAGACAGAAAAGAAAAAACACAGATGAGAGGTTGATGTAAGGACAGAGGCAGAGACTGGAGTGATGTGGCCACAAACCAAGGAAGCCAAGGATCACTGGCAGCCATCAGAGCCTGGAAAAGGCAAGGACAGGTTCTTCCCTGGGGCCTATAGAGATCATGTGGCACTGCAGACACTTTGATTTCAGACCTCTGATGTCCAGAACCGTGAAAGAATAAATTTCTGCTGTAATCCACCCAGTTTGTGGCAATTTGTTACAGCACCTTAGGAAACTAATATACCCTGGAGAGAGCCACTCTTTCTAGTAGTTTTTGGAGATCAATGTCTTTCAATCATCTATGCCAAATAAGAGAAAAATCTAGTGTGATTTCTGATGTAATATGGAGCATACTTTCAATACAGAGGAATCATGTCTTACTAATTTATTCGACAAATATTTAGCCATTCAACAAATATTTATTGAATGTGTGCTCTTGCCAGGCCCTTTCCTAAGTCCTGGAGATGAATTCTTTCCCTCGGGGATCTTCTGTTCTAATCTTCCTAGAGCTCTTTGATGAGGGCAGGAGGTTTACAAATAAGCACACAAACAAAGGATAGCTGGTGGCCCTAATGCAGTTATATTAGAAAATGTCCTGCAAAAATTCGGTGCAAGATAAATATTCAAAATGGAGGTAGTTTGGTGTCAGAGCATTGCCTGATGATAGATGAGTGAGTAACCAGCTCAGAAAAAGGAACCAACGAAAAGAAATGAATAAGTGCCTTGACTAAAGAAAATATAAAATAGAAGTGATTAAAGTTTAAATTCTGTAAACAAAATTCTTTTTCTTGAAACTATTTGGAACGATGAGTATATAGTGACATCTCCAAATTGCTGTTGCTGATAAAGCTACTGCAAGTAGCGAAATGCTAAATTGATAACAATGAAACCCCAGAAATGAGTGGGAAAATGGCAGATGAACTTTAGGACAAGCAAGGACAAGGGAGAGCCCTCCCGGGGCTGCAGGGGAATCAGCCAAAGTCTGGTTCCAGTGATTTTTTGTTATCTTCCCTTTCTGATCATCCAGAAATGATTCTATTCTATTCTTTTAAATTTATGCCTCTCCTGTTCACCCTTGATCTCTTAAAAACAATTCCAAAATGCAGGACACAATTAAGAAGGTCGTTGGAAACAAAAACAGGAATTACAGCTAAACCATTAAACAACTTGGTTGTGCTTATTGATGGCACAACCAGATTAAATTTGCCTCTTCACAGCCAGGAAAGGGTCACTGAATAAGGAATGCAAAGACATGGAAGTGTGCCACAGAACAGAGTAAATAAACAGTTTTATATGCAAAAATACAAAACACCTCGCCTGGGTTGGCGAAGGTTACACAGACATAAAAGATGTGGATGAACCCCACTGATTATTCTATGAAATCTTAGAATTAAAAGGATCTCTTTGAAGTGTATTTGATGTGCGTGTCCTGCGTATACATAGATACATCGTAGGTGATTGGTCCATATTTATCTATTTATCAGCTGATCATTAACTGAAAAAAAAATACCACAAGGCAAATGAAAGATGGGCTGCTTCATCAAGCAAGTAAGGAATTTAAGGAAAGTGTTAATCATAGATGTGAAATAGACTGAACCATAGAAATTGAATCAAAAGGAGATTCCTTTGAAGTAATCTGTATAAGTTATTGCAGGAGCAAGTTTTCTGGGGCAGAAGTAAAGGGCTTGCTGAGGAAGGGGCAGGGAAAAGATGTAACCCTAACAACATTCGGTTAGCTGACATTGCGAACATTTCACTCTTTAAAAAAAGGCAAAAATAAAGCCCCCACAAAAACCCATTAAGTTAAAGTGATGTGTATTCAGACCTATTATATAAGATCTTCACATTTTCTTCCTAAAAATATACTTAAAACTTTAAAATTTGACTTAATATATAATACTTTCCCATGAGTTAAAAAAATTTAGAGTGTAAAATGTATGCAGTCTTTCTAACCATATATAGTCTGTCTTCCGTATCTCTTCCCCAGCTACTGTATTTGCACATTTACTTATATACACACAATTCTATCTTCTTAATAGACAAAGAAAAACCAACATATTCTTTGTACCACTCTGTATTTTGCTTATTTTCACTTGAAGATTTTTTTGGTATGCACAGCACATAAAGTGTCTCCTCATTCTTTTTGAAAGTTCTATAGCATTTCATGGTATAGATACAGCATTAATATATCCAACAAGATTCTACCTTTGGACATTAAGTTATGCTCAATTTTTCTGTTTTTTTTTTTTTTACAATATTGCAATAAGAAGATTCTTCTATTTGAGCATATCTGTATGATAACAATTCCTAAAAGTGGAATTACTGAGTCAAAAAAAATGTGTAAATTTTTATTGTAATATATGGTGCTGCGTTGCCTCTCCATGATGATATGACGATTTCATGATGGTACGATGATTTATATCAGTGTAATGTCATATGAAATTTCTTGTTTCTAAATAAGCATTTTACTGCCCAGCCTAGCACTCAACCCTGATGTAGTCAAGTGAGGACGGCAAATCCCTGATGATATAGGCTTATTTTGCTATCGTTAAGCAAAAGGACTAGGCTCTGTAAGACACTATCCATTGCATTTGTGTATATTTGTCCACATCATTAGCATCTACTGTGAGCTCCTGAAGGGAGGTGTCATTTCCCTTGACCTTGCTTTAGAACACTCCCAGCAGAGAGCCGGCATGTGTGGTGCTTGAGAAAACTTATTTGATGTTGATGATAATGATAAATGGCATTTTAATTTACCGAAAGAGCAAATCAAGTTTCAGAAGTCTTACAGTCTCTCTTAAAATAATATTCAACTACACAAGCCTACCCTTGCTATGCTTTTCATGGGCAGTTAATAGAAATACCTTCAATAGAACAGTTAGGTGCAAACAGTATTAAGGTGGTATTAATTATGTATTTTCAAAACCCTCAATTTTCACTGGTTCCTTAGGAAGGAAAGCAGATTTGTGTTTGATAAAGTATATCATCCTCGATTTCCTCTGTGCTTTCTGAAACACAAAGTATATTAATAAAACCCAAACTGCATGTTCAGAATACAGACGAACAGGGTCCCCCAAAAGTGATTTATTTCCATCACAGGAGGAGCCAGTACATCACGTGTAGCTATTACGGCAGCCACAGATACCAAAATAGCACTGTGTGAGATGGTTTCTGACATACAGACCAATCATGGGAGCCTCTAAGTGAAATTTTATAGCAGATCCCAGTAACTCATAAAATCATGAAAACATTTTCTCTAACATCTAATGGCTCGAATCTGGGCTGCAGACAAGGTTGGTTGTGGATTCTGAGCTCTCACCTCTGGAAGCTTGCCTCATCAAAGGCAATGCAGGTCATGTAAACACGTGCCTCGTAAACATACATAGCTGTTTGTAGAACAAACAACTGGTTGAATTTGAGAAAAGCTTAAAATTACAGTACTTACACGTGTTGAACAAAAAAGGTAATTATACCTGACCTGAGCAACCACTGGAAGAAGCAAAATCAAATCAGTGAATTAGGTTTAGAAGGATGTGTGGCTTATTAACCCTGCCTTGGCCCAGGACACAGACAGTTAAGATCCCCTGTAACCTGAAAGTGGGGCGAGAGAGATTTCTTTATGTGCCTTCTTCAAAGAGCCCAAACTAAACGAAAGAGATAAGCTCAATGTGACTCCGAATATCTCTCACAGAGGCAGGGAAGAAGAGAGAGGTGGGAAAAGGCATACACACGAGAGAAGTCACAATAGGGAAAAAGCAAAAAGAGACGAAAATGCCACCCTTGGGGAAAAGAAAAAAATGAAGATATTAAGGAAACACCATAGGCTGTGGGGTAGAAAGTATAACATATGAATATTAAGGTTTTTCAATTTTAAAAGATATTTTTAAAGAGAACCAACCTTAATGTATGTATACAAAAAAGAAATCCTAAATTCCGTGGAAGGCTGTTAGCAATTAAGCCAAAATTAAGATGGGAAGATTCAGGAAATGCAAGGAAGAGAATTAAAGCTTTGTAGAAGAATCAATCGATCGATCAATTTATTTATTATTATTATTTTTAACAATCACCCTCATATTCATTCTTTTTTCTTTTTTTAAAGAGATTTTATTTATTTATTTATTCATTAGAGACAGAGAGAGAGGCAGAGAAATAGGCAGAGGGAGGAACAGGCTCCCTGTGAGGAGCCTGATGCGGGACTCAATACCAGGACCCCAGGATCATGACCTGAGCCAAAGGCAAATGCTCAACCACTCAGCCACCCAGGTGTCCCCCCTTTTTTTCTTGATTAAATGAAATTGCAAAAGCAATTTATGAGATGTATACTATTTTATGTAAGTCTTCTGATAATGAAGCTCAGATGATTTAAGATAAATTAACTGTAGGCAGCAAAAGGTGGATGGTGGATAGTTTTCAATTATCTTGCCAAGAGCCAGAGGGTGTGACTTATGGCAACCCTGACTGTCAGTCTCGGCTCCAGTAGGAATACCACAGAACAAGCTGAGGGAAGCTGACTGAAGAACTGTTTGCAAAGATGTTGGGGGATTAAGGGAGGGAGAGGGAGGGAGCCTCTCCAGCACCAGCAGGAACTGGGAGGCAAGCCCACTCCTAGGCATTGGGGGCAAGGGGAGGGCCTAGTGACCTGACTCTGACAGGAGAAGCCTGTAAAACAACAACCACTGTCAAACTCAGCCAGGAGGGAGAAGAGAGCTGATAACCTGAAATCATTGTCTTCCTTCCAGGTGACCTCCTGCCAAGTTCTTCCCACTGGACAAAACAAGCAGAGCCAAAGGGCAAGGGCACCCTGAGGCCAAGCCCGTAAATGCCACTACCACCAGGGAAAGGGGGTGGGGAGGAAGGTGGAGAGGAACCGGGAAAGCACAAGGGGAACTTGTAGCACAATGGGCAAACTTGGGCAGAAATAGTTTGAAGATCAAAGTTATTTGTCCAGGAAATAGCTGCATCATTTCAAAAAATAAGTGAAAACTCTCCAGTTGCAAATAAGAATATTTGAGCTCCTCTGCATGAGCTCTCTGGCCCTGGAGACCCCGCACTACAGCTTCTTGACCCCACTGGTCACAAATAGCCAATCAGGAGGACAGTGTCGGGTCCCACTTCTGGGTGCGCCCTGCAACGCTCAGCTCTACTCTGCTTCCTGATTCCAGGTTAAACCTTCAGCGCTCAGGTCACTTTTAGCAATATTTCTCCACGGGAAGATGGAGAGAGACAAAGTATGTGAATACACGGAAATCTATTGTTACTATACTTTGGAGGAAAAGTCAACTTCCAGTGTAAGTCTTAATAATAGTGACAGGAGAATCATCTCCCTGATTGAGAATAATTTTAAAATTGCAACATAAAATAAAATAAATAAAATAAATAAAATAAAATAAAATAAAATAAAATAAAATAAAATAAAATTGCAATGTACAGAACTGAAAAAAAGATGATTTGCCCAAACTGCATAATTAATTACCAAGATTGGCATGTGGATTTATGAAGTGTGGTTGGAAACTGAACAGGTAAAATGTGCACATTTGTTTCCACCTTTTAGTGCTTATTGGCCTTATCTTTGCTGATCTTTCTTTCTCTCCTGCTTTCTCTCCAGTTCATCAAAATGTTGGCTCTTCCTTCATCAACCACAGCCCAGACATAGGACTCATTGTCATGACCAGGTGCTCCTGCTGAAAGCTTTTCCCATAACTGTCCCTAGGTATGGCTGTCCAGGTTGTGCACCGACAAATTGTACATGGCGGCCCTGCCACTTTTCCACATTCTTCAGAGAACTTAGCTGCCGCAAAACCCTCATTTTCTGTGTTTCCAGTAAGATCTTCCCCCCTCCCTGAAGTTGTCAAATTTACAGCTCACTGCAGAAAATAACAGCAACCTAAAGCCACCTTAGGATCTGGCTACAATCCCTATCTGACTAAGTAGCATGTTGCATTTTTTTCCATGTATGCATTCAGAGGCAAAAACAATCAATCCTTTCAAAACTTGTTGTTCACTTAGGAATAGCACATTAGAATGGCATACGCTTTGAAGTGCCAACCTTGCAAATGCAAACTTGAGGAACAACAGCCAAAGAGGACTGTTATTCAAGAAGTAAGGGGCGAAAGGAGGTATTGATCTTGAGCTTAGCAGGAGGACAAAGAAAGGAGCTACTCACGAGGATTCCTGGTGCGGGCTCAGGCTTCACGGAGGAAGGGAGATTTAGGTTGATGGGAGCTCATAATGGCTTTAGGGTTAGTAAATGAACTGGAAAAAAAAAAAAATCAAGCCCCTGACTCCCATTTTTCTACACCTGTCATCTTTCTGTCTTCCTGTTTTATCTATTCCAGAACCTAGCATAGTGCCTGACACATAATAGATTTTTTAATAAAATCTTCTATATTGATTCATCTCTACTCCTTCACTAAGACATTTACTGGGTCATCACTAAGTGAATTACTTAGAGTCAAAGCACTAACTGGTGTAAGAACTGAGAATACAGGGGTACCTACCTAGGTGGCTCAGTCAGTTGGGCATCTGCCTTTAGCTCAGATCATGATCCTGGGGTGCTGGGATGGCACCCCCACGTCAGGCTCCCTGCTCAGAGGGGAGCTTACTTCTCCCTCTCCCTCTGCCCCTACCACCCCTCTTCACTCTCTCTCTCAAATAAATAAATGAAATCTGAAAAAACAAAGAACTAGGATATAAACTATTTTTAAAAAGCCAGGAATGATTTCATTCAGCTGGAATTTTATTTAAATAAAAGTTGGTATTAAATTCTAAATTCTGGTTTTGTTTTTGGTGTTCTTTTGTGGCTTCATTTTTTTTTTAACTGTTGCAGACGGTCTATCTAGACCTCCAGTCTCCCAAAACTTCATTTCCAAGGCCCATTATTCCACAAATCTTTCTGAGCCACCATTCTGGAATCTATAGTCTGGGGGCTGGGAGGAGGGTAGAGGGGATGGGGATGCCAAGCTGGGCATTCAGACAGGCTGGAACAGTCTCTGCCTCACAGCCTCCTTAGGGGAGAAGGCTAAGTCACATGGAGCACAGAGAGCAGGATTCCAGACACTCAATCCACCAGCACTAAGCGGGCTGAGGCTAGCTATATGTCCTAGAGGAATTTAGATACCAGAGAAGTAAATAGAAGTCGGAGAAACTGGGGAAGGTTTTTGTGGAGCAAGTATAACCTAATTTTGGTAGGGGGATTATGAAGGATTTAGATAATTAGAAAGCATGTGGGAAAGACTTCTTAGCTGCAAAACAGAGCACACTCCAAGGCAGAGGGGCTGCAGAGAGCCTAGCACGTAAAGGAAACTTTCCCGATGGAGTGAATGTTGAGACGGGGAGCATGAGAGTCCCACAAGTGAATACAGAATTGAATAAATTTCTTAATGAACTCATATCACTTAATTTGTCCAGCCAAATGACTACAGCATTCTGCTGGGAAATGTATCTTAATCTCCTTTTCCCTGCATGTCCAGCAAATAAATGGAAGAATAAATAAATGTTCGTTGCCCTTGTCAAAGTAGTCCTCATAAGGCAATAGGGATACAGCTATTCAAAATACTTTACTATCGCTGAAAGCATTCTAAAATCTTTTGGGGGACACTTGGATGGTTCAGTGGTTGAGCACCTGCCTTTGGCCTAGGGCGTGATAGCAGGGTTCTGGGATAGAGTCCCACATTGGGCTCCCTGCAGGGAGCCTGCTTCTCCCTCTGCCTGTGTGTCTCTGCCTCTCTGTGTGTCTCTTATGAATAAATAAATAAAATTCTTTAAAAAAATAAACGAATAAATAAATAAATAAATCTTTTTTTTTTTTCTGTGACCATATTCTCTCCAGTATTCTTAATCATGAGTCATGTCTTCCAGCTTCTGAGAATGGACTGGATGTTGATAAACAGTTCAAGTCATTCATAGTCAAATGGAATATAGAACAGATGAAGCTGGAGGGTATATATATATATATATATATGGAGCATCACAAAGCAACACAGAAGGAGGTAGGTTCCTTGTGTGGTTTGGACACAGCTTAGAAATGTGTAGCATCAAAGAATACCCCTCGGCGCAGGCCAAGAAAGCCATTGTCCCGTCTCACTCTGAAATTACCAAACCGCGATCTCTCCTACTGACCACCTCTTAAATATAGAGATTCTCATTATTTTGACAGCTTAAATCCAATGAGAACAAATAATACAAAATCTAGACAAGCACAATGTATTCACCAGTTCAAAGTAGAAGATACAACCTGGGGAAACAGGCCCATGCCTACTTTTAGATTTGCAAAACAAATGCTCCAAGTTAAATAGTTGTGTTACCTACATATTAGATCTTCTGAGCCGAAAGAAATTTTGAATATAAAGTTTTCCAGCTACAGTTCACACTATTTTAAGGTCTGTGGTAATTCATTTTCGTGTGGTTAAATGTCATTCTCACTGGAAGGTGTCTATGTTTTTAATTTCACCTTTTTTCCTGGACTTGGGATGAGGATATAGAACACAATGGCAACTTTGTTGAGTTTTTTCTTTCAATTTATTTTTCATCCACTTTAAAAATGTAATGTTTCATGTTAACATTTGTTTGATACAGGCGATGGTAGCCCCTTTATCTGTAATTTTCTCTCTCTTTTTTAAAGATTTTATTTATTTATTCATGAGAGACACAGAGAGAGAGGGGGCAGAGACACAGGCAGAGGGAGAAGCAGGCTCCATACAAGGAGCCCAATGTGAGACTCGATCCCGGAACCCCAGGATCCCACCCTGGGCCGAAGGCGACGCTAAACCACTGAGCCACCCAAGCTGCCCTGTAATTTTCTCTTATGTGCAGATTTGCAATATTCAACAATCATAAATAAAATTATTAGATATAATGCATTAAAATACATTTAAATCCTTAAGAAAAAGATCATGGACAATGACTTTGTAAAAACACAAAAGGTACTCCCAAACCTTTTCACCATCACTACCAAGTTAAAAACCAGTTCTAAAAAAGACCTAGTAACAGAAAAAGATAAATATGCAAACTATCTCTTACGCAAATTCACCTGGTCCCAAAAGTCTCAACCATTTCTCTGGAAGCGCAAAGAAAATGAAATCTGGTTCATTTTTGGAATAAACAAAAGGGTTCTAACCCACGTTTCTGGATTTTTCCCGCCTTTAAGATTAATCGAAGCAAATTCCTACTGCTTAATAAAGTAATATCCAAATTCACCGACAGAGCACAAGCGTGCTCTCTGAGATATTAAGAAGCTGCATTCAGATGGCAGTTGAACCTGTTTGGATCCTTTCACTAGGAAACTGATTTCCTTATTTACCTATGCCAATATTTTTTCTAGTCATTTGTCATTTACATAACACTGAGCAACCAGTACTGGGAATGTCCTAAACAACAAAAAAGCCTCTATAACAATTTTTGACACAGGGGACTTCATGGAGAAGTCCGTAAATTCATCAGCGGCAAATTCATTGCGCTTTCTGTTTAGCTAGTCATTTCCTAGTGGAACACTGATGTTTTATTTGGCGAGCAATAGCTACTGGAACAGGAGAGCAGTTGTATTCATGAAGCCAACTATTGGAAAGAATTTCCTTGCTTATTTTTCTCCTCTGTGTGTGTGTGTTTGTGCTTGTACATGTGTGTGTTTTTATTCAAGATCTTGGGTGCAAAAGCCACCTTATTTGTTTGTGAGAAATTTGAAAACATGTCTGTACATAATTTATATTTATGATCCCTCCATAGTCATTTTTCTTAAGTTTTTGTGACTTTCCAGATATTTTCTAAACTATTTGATTAGCTCTTTGTACTGCATCAAATGTGTCTCACTACTGCGATTTTTCACCTAAGCCCATCCTCCACCATCGTATCCTTAACAAAATTAAAACAAGTGATCAGTTTTTCAAAGGCAAAAATGGAAGGTGGGGAGAAGGAAATCTGATGATAATTAATAACACAATTGTCCAATAAAGTGTCATTTACTAAAATGTGTGAGGTTATAGTCAGTTCTAAGAAAGCATAGTCTGTGTTCACATTCAGCCTCCCTTTTAGTTCATCTCACCAGTCATAATAATAAAAAGACAAGCTAACATTTTGATAGCGTGCCTTTAACAGATCTATCTTGCAAGTAAACATTAACTTCTGGTCTTTGCAATCACTTTTTCTATCTCTGGCTTTCATATTCTTGTCTCTTAAGATTTATCTAATTATCTCTACAGAAGAGAAAATGGTTTTAATAAAAGAGAACTATTTCCTTTTTGGATATTTGATTCATTTTTCTCCTCTCGTTCAAGAGAGACATCGTATTTGGAGTAATCTGGTCTATAAAACCATCGCTCACAATTTTAGTCCCTTTTTAAGCTCACGGAGAGATTAGCATGCTTTGATTTATTTTGACAAGGGATGGTAAAGTTTTTTAAGAACAATAGTCTGCTAGAAATATTTTAAGAGCCTTTAACTGTGCTAGAAGAATAAACCATGTCAGGTGTTTCATAGGCTTGAAAGATGATCTCCAATCCCTTTTACTCTTGTTTATCCTAATGTTTTTGAATAATCCTTAAGATAATCAAGAAGTTATTAACTCTGCTATTTGAATACAGTGCACGAGAGTGACATTCAAATATAAAAGCTACTTTAAAAGAATCACAAGGCAGAAAGTGACCTTGGTTTGCTTTTTTAATCCAAGTCAGAGAGCATTTAAACTCTGCCAGAAGAGTTTCACCTCATTCTTAAGATCTCTAGGAAATGAAATTATTCAGTTTCCCAGAGTAACCTACTCAAATGTGTCACACCTTCCCTCGGGAAGGCAAGATGTCCAAATGAAACTTTAATACAAAAATTGAATGTTATTCACTGACAATCTCGTTTGTAATATCTTGAGATTAGTGTAGCCAGGTAGGAAACTGAGAATGGGTGCCAAGCATGCTTTCCGAACCTATTCCTCCTTCATCACTGAGGTCAAAGTAATGCAGCATTTCTAGACCTGAGAGCTGTGCATGCAAGGACACTCCCAGGGAAATGAGCAGAAAGGTCATTCACAAACATCCACATGAATTATCAACCCGGAAAGGGTGCCATTCATATGAAAATCCCTTTATTACGTGAAGAGGTAACTGGCATGTTATTAGGGGCAGCCCTTGAATTTTTCACAGGAAAGCATAGACTGAAAACCAGGCCTAGTGATAGAAAACTTTACAATTACAAAAACTGTATTGTACCTGTCAAAGGACATAACATAGGTGCTAAATATGATTTTCTATAGGCAGTGACTAAGAAGCATTCCAGGTCATGTACAGTTCCCTCTTAAAAAAAATTATTACTTTCGTAATGATTAAAACTGTGTAGCAAATAAGCATATTAAAAGTGACTCAATGCCATATGCCATTAGAGAATTGCAAATTAAAACAATAATGAGATACTATTAAATACCTGTTAGAATAGCCAAAATCTAAAACACTAACAACTCCAAATTCTGGCAGAATGTGAAGCCATGGGAACTCTCATTGATTGGCAGGAAGGGGAAGAGAGCAAATGGTACAGTCCCTTTGGAAGATGGCTTGGCTATTTCTTACAAAAGGAAACATAGTCTTACTGTATGATCCGGCAACCTACACACCTTGGTATTTACCCAAAAGACTTGCAAACTTTCGTCCACACAAAAGCCTGACAGGGATGTTTAGAACAACTTCATTCATAATTGGAGCATCCAAAATGTCCTTCAGTATGTGAAGAAATAAACCAGTACATGAAACAATGGATTGTTACTCAACTCTTTAAAAATAATGAGCTATTGAGCCACAAAACGAGATAGAGAAACCTTAAATGCATTTCACTGAGTGGAAGCAGCTGATCTAAAAAGGCTACAAACTATGATTCCAGCTATATGAAGGTCTAGGGAGGAATTAAGGAGACAGTGAAAAGGTTGCTAGAGGCCAGGAAGAGGAAGAGATGAGTTAGTAGAGCACAGAGGATTTTTAGGGCAGTGAAACTATTCTGTGTGATAATATAATAATGGATATATGTCATAATACATTTGTCCAAACCATTAGAACTGTGTGACAGGCGCACAAGTGAGCCCTAATGTAATCTACAAACTTTAGTTAACTTTATTAACAATAATCTATCAGTTTTGACTCATCAGTTATAACAAATGTTCTACACCAATGCAAGATGTTAACAAGGAAACCGAGGGTGAGAAAGTGGAGGAAGGAGTATAAGGGAACTCTGTACCTCACACTCAATGTTTCTGCTAAGCATAGAACTGTTTTTAAATAGTAAAGTTTATTAATCAAAAAATAATTAATTAAATAAATATTTAGGGAAAAGGAAACAAAAGCCTGTTGGAAAAATCCCGTCTTCAAGACAGTTATTCACAAGGCAAGGATTGCCTACTGCTTTTTAACAAATCGTCCTCATTACTCTCACCAGAGTTTAAAGACTTAGGGACCCTATTCAAGTAATTTTCACCTGCTGCAGCATTCTCAACAAATGCAAGTTAACTGTAAAGAATGGATTGGCATCTCCTTAAAGCAAATTCTGGAAAGACTAGCCAACTCAACTTTTCAAGTGACTCAATATTCACCACGCACTGTGTACTCCCTGGCCAACAAAAATAATTACCTCTGCATTGTTACTACAGGTCTATTTTTCAATAGTTAATATTCTAATCCAAAGTGGTAAAGAAATTGCAAAATAAGTAATAGCATAATGGATGCGTATGTTCATCACTCATTTTCACATAAATCCTACCCTTTGAAAAAAGCATAGAACTGCTTTTATACAAATAAAGGAAGATAGAAAATCATATAAAGCTGGAGGCATGTGGGTTTCTCCTCCCATAACTGCATACCATCTCCAGAGATTGGGATAATGGAATTGGGATAAATGGATTAGGAGCACTGCTACAATGTTAAGTGATTAAGGTGCCTTTCTTTCTAGTAAGATGCCAAAAGCAAACTAAGAGAAATTCAGTGGAGTTAGAAACACTTAGAATCAAAATATTTTCATTTACCCATTGAAAACCTTCCAGAGCCACCATATAAAGAAAGCAGTAATTTTCTGGACAATTGCTGAAGTTACATGAAGTCATCTGATTTTCTACACCAATTGGCATAATTCAAAAATTTCTGACAAAACATTGCAATTAATTCTTATAAAAGAAATTAACTGAAAATAGGAAATTTTCTAAAAGATTTTATTTATTCATGAGAGACACAGAGAGAAAGAGGCAGAGGAAGAAGCAGGCTCACTGTGGGGAGTCCGATATAGGACTCAATCCCAGGACCCCAGGATCATGCCATGAGCCAAAGGCAGGCGCTCAACCACTGAGCCACCCAGGTGCCCTGAGGAAATTTTTATATAAGCCAATGAGAGCATGGTGGTTCAATGCTACTATTCTTTTATCTGTTTTGTTGATTTATCATTTAATAAATATGTACTGAACCCCTTCTATATGTGCCAGATGCTGTTCCAGAAAATTAGAACATATCTGTGAGGAAATACAAAAGTATTCTGTAGCCTGAATCTTAGATTCTAGTTCTTGAGGTTTTTTACTAGGAAGTTTTGGGTGGAATTCAATCCAATATATATTTTTTGTCTCAATAAACAAAGACATTTTTTAAGTTATCCCCATCTTAAAACTTTCAGAAAGTAACAGAGTAATATATGTAGTATGTAGTAACAGATGTAGTAACTATATGTAGTAACAGAGTCTTCTCTGGAAGTCTAAGAATGGAAGAATGAAAGAAGAATGAAGAAGGGAAAAAATAGAAAAATAAAAAGGGATAAATGCAAGAATAATTTTATTTTAAAATATTTGTACCATTAGAAATGTATTCATCTATGGAGGGCCTACTGTGCACAAGGATAAAATACTGAGCAAAAGATATATAGTTTTGGTCATTCTGGAGCTTCCAGTCTGGGTGAAAACAGTCACTCAACACATAAAAAAACATCAGTCTATAAGTAGAATTTGCAAACCATGCTATTAAAAACATATGCAGGAGGTTGGTCAAGAAAGACTTCCCTGCAAAAACAATATTTTCTCTAACCTCTCAAAGATGAGAGAAAAAATATGACGCATTATAAACAAAAGGAGTAGCAAGTGCAAAGGCCCTGAGACAGGGGATAACAAATTCTGGTCACATAAGGAAAGTAAGGGCAACAGAAGTGCAAGCTCAAGAAGTGGAGCTTTTTAATGATGTATACAGAAAATGATAGTATTCAATGGCCGTAGCATTGAAATATGTGCATAGCAAAGATTTTTTTTTAATTTTCCTAAACCTGAGACGTGAGCATTTTTGTTGACAGTTCTCCTATTGATTTGGCATTTACTTGATGATAACCAGTTCCCTCACAAGGGTGTCATAATTCCAGATTGGCATGCAGGAAATGCTGATTGTTGCAACAAGCCAGCTCATAAAGGCATCTACTTGCTGTTTCTGTGGCCGTGGCAAAAATTTTGCTTTACTTCTATTTACAAATTGAAATTTTAGTTCAAAGAAATTATAATGCGCACACGGCAATCATGTGAATACGTATACTTACACATAAAGAAATGGAGAATTACAGCCTGAGAATGTGGTTGATCCTTCTGGGTGGTTTTTGCTAACGTAAGGAAACCAAGTCGGTCCCTATGGTGCTCTTCAAAGAGTTGGAGTCAGAGAGTTGAATAGGAAATGAAGTGAAGTTCAGTGACCCTCGCTGGCCTACACCACAGGAGCCAGTAAACACAGGATTTCCACTTTATTCATGGCCCTCTTTGTGGTGGCCCTTGGCTGTCTCTTCCCATGCAAGCTATACACACACACACACACACACACACACACACATATATATATGTATATGTATATGTATATATATATATACACACACACATATATATATGTAAACATGTGATGGCTTTACTTATTATATATTACCATGTCATTTTTAATTATTGCCATCATGATTGGGGAGCAGTGTATAGTTTTAGAAACAAATTTGAACTAGAACCCAAACAGGTAATACAATTTCCTTTGGGTTTTATTAGTGATAAAACTACAAGTTCTTCACCCAGGTCTTCTTGCAGAATGATATAAAATGCAGCTTTCACCCTAGCCTATAATTTTCCATGTAATGGAGGTGCTTCTTTTGTCACATATCAGAAACTATACTCAAGGAAAGAGATTATGAGCACAGCCATATCATGATGTCATACGAGAGCAGCTCGACCTTGTCACCTAGATCCATTTTCATACCGTTCTAGAAACTTCTTTACTAACACTGATAAAAGGTTTAAATGACATCTCATGCCTTTCCCTAAAATTATATGCATATGAACATATTATAAACTGGACTATAAACATATAAGAGCACATCTAAGGGGAAAATGCCAATGTTCAAGCATCATATTCTTGTAAAGATTTTTTTGTTGTGTTTTTCCATAACTGATTTCTTGATCTTTAAAAAGCCTCCCAGATTTTGTAACCATTTCTTCTTAGGCAGAAATACATATGTAATGGCATCCAGTTTTGCTAATATTGGATATTAGATTGGCTTTTTCCCCCTTAGAGGTGAAGAAGCAGCTCAGATTAAATTAGCATGTGCAGACTTGGAGAAAAAGGATTGAAAAGCAAGGTGTTATGAAACATTTAAGTAAATGAGCATGCAGGGTTTTAACTTCATTTTCCTTTTCTTTTTGTATTTTTAATTTGGTCTCAGAAAAAATGTAGTTCAAAGACTCAAGACTTCATGCCAATAATGAACTTAAAATAAAGCCTAGAACTTTTCGTTTTGGTTGTGACAGAGTAACAGATATTGGAATAACTCCTCTTTATAAACAGCTTTAACACTGGACAAAGTATGAAACAATTGTATTCAGACATTTGACAATAGGCAGCAGAGTGGAGGAAAACACACAATGTGATTCTTACAATATCTTCAGCTTTCTGCTGGAGGAATTTTCCAGTTGCAGAGCAGGGATGCAGAATTCAAGCAGAGCATAAAAGTCACTCTAAGAAGAGGAATCAGAGGTCACAGCATGGATCTGCGAGGTAGCCAAAAGATGAAGGCCATGGTACCAAAGAGGATTGAATTGAGTGGAAAAAAAGATCCTGATGCTACAAAAAGTTCCCCTTAAGTCATGGTCAAAACCCTAAATTGTGCACGTGCAGACTCTAAAGCCAGGGAGGGCATGGCAACTGGGAATCTGAGCTACATGGAGATATCTGAGGCCATGATATGAATCTTCAACTAAGATGTCAGAAGGTTGCACCATGAGACCCGAATTCTCTAGCAGAAAGTAGATCCACTCTAGACTTGTTGAGTGAGAGAGAGAGAGAGAGAGAGAGAGAGAGAGAGAGCTTTAGTAGTCTAAAATAAAAATTATTCTGACATCTGTTAAAATGGTAAGAAGACTTTATTCAAGACTATGGCAATTCAAGTGGGGAGAGATGGACCTCAACTCCAAATACAAGAAGGCAGCTGGGGACTTATAGCCTAAGACCAAAGTGAGAGGATCAGTGGGTGGAAGATTAATAGAACTTGGTTAGAAATCAGGTAGGGGTGATGTTCTTGCCAGACTGGAATAACAGCTTTCTTGCTAAGGGAAAACCAAAGACTTAGATACAAAGAGTTAATTATCAAAGGTGGGGAGTGGGGAATTTGATCAGATATCAAAGGTGAGGGGATTCTCACTAAAGGCTTCTTTGCTAAAACTGGGCTAACCATGCCAAGGACAGTGCCACGGTTCTAGGCCTTGTAGAGAAGAGGGCTCAGAGGAGCCTGACTACACTGTGGTCAAGGAGAGAATCTTTGTCATAAGCATGAAGCTGATCTGCCAATAAATTCACTGCTTGCTGGAATAAAACACAACATTCCTTAAAGGAAAGTGAAACAAAATCTATATACTCAGCCACATAGCATCAACTGAAATATCCAGGATAAAATAAACAACTGTATACCAAAACCAGGCAAAAACATCACAAGAAGGAAACTACAGACCAATATCCTTCATGAATATAGATATGAAAATCTTCAGCTAACTAATTATAAGTAAACCAAAGCCAACAATGTGTATATTAACAATCAAATCTCATCATCAAGTGAGATTCATTAAAAGCATTCAAAACAGGTTCAACATAGTTAAAAAACAAAGTGATTGGGGTGTCTCGGTGGTGCAGTTGGTGAAGCCTCTGACTCTTGGTTTCAGCTCAGGTATGATTTCAGGGTTGTGAGATCAGACCCCAGTTTGGGCTCTATGTTCAGTACAGTGTCTGCTTGGATTTCTCTCTCCCTGTCTCTGCTCCCCTTTCTCTTTCAAATAAATAAATAAATATTTAAAAAATAAAATAAATGGTCATATCAATAGATGAAGAAAAAGCATTTAACAAAATTAAATACCCATGTATTGTAAAGCAAAACAATACAAACTTTCTAGCATACTAGAAATAAAGAAGGAACTTTCTCAACTTGATAAGGAACATATATGAAAACAAACAAACAACAACTAACCACCAACAAATACCAACATCTAACATAACACCTAATGGTAAAAAAACTAAAAACTTTCACATTATGATAAGAACAAGGCAAGAATGTCTCCTGTCACCACTCACTCCTTTTTAATACCCTACATGAAACCCTCATTAATGTAATAAAGAAAAGGAAATAGAAAATATGCAGATTGGGATTAAAGAAATAAAACTGTCTTTGTTACCACATGCATAATTATCTACATAGATATTCCAAGAAAGTGACAAAAAAATAAAAAATAAATTTTAAAAACCCTTGGAACTATTAAACAATTACAGCAAGATTGAAGAATGCCAGTTTCCTACACAAAAGTCAATAGCTTTCCTTTATAACAGCAATTAACAAAGAAATTTGAAATTAAAAACACAATATCTTTTATATTAGCACCCACTCCCAAATAAATACTTAGGTAGAACTCTAAGAAATATGTACAAAATCTATATTAAGAGGACAACAAAACTTTAATGAAAGCAGTCAGAAAAGAGCAAAGTAAATGTAAACAAATATCATATTCATGGCTAGGAAGACTCAATATTGTCAAGATATGAGTTCTTTTCAACTTGATTTATAGATTCAATGAAATCCCAGTCATAATCCTAAGTTACTTCATAAATACAACAAACTGATTCTAAAGTTTACATGGATAGGCAAACGATTTGGATTAGTTAACACAGTATTGAATGAGAAAAACAGTCAAGGGAGTCACACCACCTGACTTCAAGATTGATTATGAAGCTACAGTAGTTGATTTTATTGTACAGTAATTGTCCAGTCATACAAAGTGGCATTGGTGAAAGAATACACAAATCAAACTTAGAAATAAGCCCATACAAATACAGTCAATTGATTTTTGGCACTAGAGTAAATGAATACAATGATACAATGGAGAAAAGAAACAGTTCAACAAATGGAACTGAAAAAAACTGGTCATACACCTGCAAATATATATATATATATTTATACATACATATATATATACATATATATATATATATATTTATACATACACACACACAGACAAAGACCTTACACCCTTCTGGAATATTAACTTAAAATGGATCATAGAGCTTAAAATGTGAAGTGAAAAACTATAATACTCCTCAAAGAGAACAAGGGAGAAAATCTACTTTACCTATACTTTTTAGATACAATACCAAAGCTATGATTCATGATGGAAATAATTGATAATAATTGAAATTTGCTCTGCAAAAGATACTGTCAAGCCAGTGAGAACGTAGGGCACAGACTGAGAGAAAATATATGCAAATAACGCATCTGATACAGGATTATTATCCAAAATACATAAGAACCTTTAAAACTCAACAATAAGAAAATGAACAATCTGATTTAAAAATAGGCAAAAGAACTTAGCAAACACCTCTCTAAAAAAATACACAGATGGCAAAGAAGTATATGAAAAGATGCTCAACATCACATGCCATTGAAGAGCCACAACTTTAAACAATGATGAGATACCACAACAGACCCATTAGAATGACTAAAATTCCAAACACCAACAACACCACATGTCAGTGAGAGTATGGAGCAACAGTAATGCTCATTCATTGCTGATGGAAACATAAAATAGTACAGCCACCTTGGAAGACAATACAGTAGTTTCTTACCAAATCAAACATATTTTTATAATACAGTACAGCAGTCACACTCCTTGGTATTTACCCAAATGAATCCACACAAAACCCAATACACAGATATTTGTTTAAAGCACTTTTGCTTATAATTGTCAAAAGTTGAAAGAAACCAGGATTTCCTTCAGCAGGTGGATGGATAAATAACCTGTGGTGCATCTAAACAATGGGATGTTATTCAGTGCTAAAAGGAAACAAGCTATCAAGCCATGAAAAGACAAGGAGGAACTTAAATGTACATTACCAAGTGAAAGAAGCCAATCTGAAAATCTGAAAAGTCTAGATACTGAGATTCTACCTATATGACATTCTGGAAAAGGAAAAACTGTGGAGATAGTAAAATGATCAGTGGTTGCTGAGGATTAAGGGGAAAAGTGAGATGAACAGCACCGATGACTTTTAGGGCAGTGAAACTATTCTGTATATTATAATGGTGGATATACGTCATTAGATATCTGTCAAAACTCATAGATTGTGTAATATCAAGAGTAAACTCCAGTGTTGACAGTGGACTTCAGGTAGTTATGGTATGTTAATGTAGGTTCATTAACTGTAAGAAATATACCTCTCTGGGGTAAGGTGTTACACTGGAGGGCTGTGTTTATGTGTGGGCAGGGAATATATAGGAACACTGTATTTTCTGTTCAATTTTTCTGTGAATTTAAAAATGCTCTAAGAAATAAAATCTGTTTACAAATACCACTGGATAAACAAAAAAGTAGTACAGTGTGACCCAGAGATCATGGGAATGCTGAAATCAGTAGGTAAGAATTTGAAAAGAGCTTTTATTAATATTTTCAAGTACCTAATGGAAGATATAAAGAGGGAAAGGGTCATAAATCTCAGTAGGAAAAGAGAAACAAAAGCCAAAAGAAAGAGGAAAAGAAACAAATGGAAATTCTAGACAATGTCCGAGACAAGAAATATATCACACAGCAATTATTAAAATACTACTGACTTGTCAACAGAAACATTACAAACAAAAAGAACAAAACCTTTACAGGTGCTAGGAGAAAAATCCCAACCTAGAATTTTATATACAGAAAAAAAAATATTTTCCTTATAAGCTTCTAGAAGAAAATATAGCAAAATATCTTTGTGACCTCTCTGTAGACACGGTTTCTTAAAAATGGCACAGAAACACAAGCCAGGAAATTTAAAAATCAATAATGTTGACTTCCTCAAAATTAAATGCTTGAGTATCAAAAGATACTCTTAAGAATATGTATAGTGAGCCACAGACTGGGAGAAATTGTATGTAAAATATATATCAAAGAATTTAGGGTCATTGTGGATCAGAGAGCATGCAACCAAAATGTCTGAAGAATTCCTAAATTCTATAATAAAAAGCCCCGATTGCATCAAAAACAGACCAACGACTTGAACACATGTTTCTTAAGGGAATGACCACCAACCTCCTGAAAAAGTACATCACCAAAAATTGTTAGTCATTAGGAAAATGCAAATTGAAACTGTAGTATGATACTATTCTTTGTATTTGAACAGCTGACATGAAGATAAATGAGTAAATAACTAAAACTGAGAACTCTAAATATTGTTGAAAATATACAATGATCTACAACTCTCCATGGTTGCTTTTATAAGTATAAAGTAGTAAAACCACTTTTGCAAAAATGGGTTGTTTTTTTTTATAAAGAAGTTAGATCTTTCTTATGGCCCACCACTTTAACTTCTAGGTAATTATCCAAGATCAATGAAAACATTTGTCCACCAAAAAATTGCATAAGAATATTCATAGTGCCTTTATTTATAATAGCCAATGTTTGGGGGGATGTTCATCACTAAGAGATTAGATTTAAAAATTATATATATATTCATATAATGAAAGACTAGAAATATAGACAATGACATTAGTAACATGAGTAAATATTGTAAATGTAAAAGAAGTCTGAGATAAGCCCTTGGGATGGGGAAACTCCCACCCCTGTGTAACCCTGTATGATCCTCTCCAGTTGAATGAGGGTAGGAACAGTGAATAGGATGGATGTCACTCTTAGGATTCCATTACATAATACGGCAACAGTTAAGTTCCCAAATAAATTGCTTTTGAGTTAGCCAAATAAGAGATTATAATGGACGGTCTGACTTCTCAAATGGAAGCTCTTCCTGGAGAGACACTATCCCATCGGCCTTGAAGCAGTAAATGGCCATATTGTGAATTGCCTATAGGGAGGGCCTCAGTCTTGAAACTGCAAGGAACTGAAAAGTCTGTCAACAACCTCAGTGAGCTTGGAAGAAGACTCTGAGCTCCAAATGAAGACATGGTCCTGCAAACACTTGGAATTCAGCCTGTGAGTCCCTGAGCAAAGTACCCAAATAAGCCCTGTCTGGATTCCACACACATGGAAATTGTCATAAAGAACGTTGTTTTAAGCCATTAAATTTGTGGTAAGTTTCTTACCATGAGGGTTCTCTTCTTTCTTTTCCCGTCCACTTTCTCACTCCATTGAACATTTCTAGGCTTTCCTTTAAATGCTCAGTTATCAGATATCTGAGTTCAAATACCTTGTCCTGAAGAGATTAACTAACTAGATATTGACATTTGCTTTAATTTTTATCTATTAAATATCTCTGAAATACTAAAAAGAAGAAAATATTCATTCTAGTCTTTGTATCATAATAACTGACTTTTAAAGCTAACTTTTACTTAATTTAGGGGAATGTCTCTCTTTTCCCCTGTCAAGAAGTCTTACTTATTTTTTGAAATTATATGTTATATTCACATAGGGCAGAACTCACATTTTAGTTTGGTCTCTGGAAGTCAAGTTAAATTTGTCAATTTAGATTATATACTTACAGGATCCGTTATTTTGGTGAGGAAGACAGGTCTCATACAGGACAACATAATACTCACAAAGGAAGTTTGGAAGGAAATGCTCTGGAAGGGAATCAATGCAGTTGTATTTCTGCAGAACAGAGTGGTCAGAGCAGGAGCTCTTAGAAAACAATGGAGTTATTTAAATCCCACCTTGAGAGGGGCACCTGAGTGGGTCAGTCTCTTAAGTGTCTGCCATCAGCTCAGGTCATGATACCAGGATTCTGGTATGGAGCCCCACATTAGGCTCCCAGCTCAAAGGGGAGTCTGCTTTTCCCTCTCCCTCTGCCCCTCCCCCAGCTTTTGTTTTCTCTCTGTCTCTGTCAAATGAATAAAATCTTAAAAAAAAAAAAATCCACCTTGAGAACTGAGAGACAGTTTGTCCAGGACACTATTGTGTTCCAAATTAAGTCTCAGGACAAACCCTGCCTTCCCACAGGCCACTGAAGTCTTTTATTTTGTCACCTTCCTCTAAAGGCTCCTTCAAAATCTTCCCAACAAACCATGATTTTCTACCATTAAAAAAAGTTATCTCTTTAAGAAAAGAAAATATTACCTTTGTATTAAACTTCATGACAATAAAAATTCTAATAATTTATTGGCATATTTCATAGGATGCACAATCTCAACCTTTTAACATTTTGTCTTATACTTAACCATTTTAATTTCTTTCTTCTTGCCATCTTCATTGTCTTGTTCCTTTACAGATAATACTATATTGTAAAAGTAAACTCAGACGGCTAATGAAATCAACAACTTCACTGTGAAACTTGCCTAAAGATCTATGTTCAGAGACCAACCACTTAATCTGAATTTTCTCAATGGTAATTATCTCCCTAACAAAAGCACTAAAAGTTTAGAGAGAAAGGCCGCTAAGTGTTTTCATTAAAAAAATATATCCATTGCCAAGAAGAATTGCTTCTGGAATGTGGGAGATGGTCTAAAATAAGCATTAAAGGGCACCTGGGTGGCTCAGTTAGTGAAGCATCTGCCTTCGGCTCAGGTTATGATTCCAGGCCTGGGATCCAGCCCCGCATCAGGTTCTGCACTCAGCGAGGAGTCTTCTTGTCCTTCTCCCTCTGCCCTCCCCCTGCTCATGCTCCCTATCTCTCTCAAATGAATAAATAAAATCGTTAAAAAATAAAATAGAAAGAACATTAAGAATTTAAGAGTAATTGTATTCTGTGAGTCACCCAAATATACTCACTCAAAGAGAAAACGTGAAATATGTAGCTTCCTAAGATTCTGGTTTACTAGCTAGACTTAAGGAAGAGACATTTGAATTTTGTCAAATACCTTTATCTATGGAAATAATCATATGATATTTTTCCTTCAGATGATTCAAATGTCAAAATGTATCATTGGATTTACAAATACCGTAAGTGCCATTATTTTATCCCTGGAGTCAATTGCACCTGCTCACAATTAATATGTCCTCTTAATAGTTGTGCATAAAAGAAAATTATAAACCAACACATTGACATATGTATTGATGCAAAAAATTTAAGCTGATTAACAAATAGAATCTAGTAGCTCATTATGAAAAAAATACATTTTGACTAATAAGAGGATTTACTTAGAGCAGCATGTAAAAATGTTACCGAAATAGTTATCATACCTATAACACATGAACAATTAGAAGATATAACAGAAGGAAATTTATTTAATAACACAAAAGGATAAAATGTTCAAGTATAAATTTTAAAACATGTCTAAAATTTAAAGAAAATGTTAAAATATTTCTGAAAGTTACATGGATAGATTTGAACAAGTGCAAAAATACAACTTATTTTTACACAGGAAGATTTATATCTTTAGGATCTCAGTTTTATGAAGTTGTATAAATTTATTGTGACTCCAACAAAATAACAATACCCTTTTTAAGATATGAAAATAGATTATAATATTTATATGGGAAAAAATAACAACAGGAATAGTTGAAAATTCCTTTAAAAAATAGGTACAAAGAGCAATTAAATAGTCACCTAATAAAAATAGCAACCTATTTGTGGAGGAGAGCTCTATCTAAATTAGATACTGCCAGGCTCCTCCGAATATATAGTGTTATACAGTTTGTGGACAGACATCAAGTGACTATAGAACACAGGATGTGGACTGTACCTCCATACATGTACACATAGGAAGATAGTCAAAGACAAAGAGAGCTGTAAATATATCTAAAAATATTCATGGGTCTGTTTGTTACTGGTGATATCTGTTACTTTTAGAACAATTTTGTGTATATTTTCAGATGATGCAAATAAAAAAAACTATACTAATGTTAGGAACAAGTATTTTAGTCTAAGCTAAAAACATAGGTATAAAATCAAACAAGTTAAGTAAACTTCTGCATGTAAAAAATAATTATATAGATTCATGTTTAATTTAAAATATCTATTTACTAGCTCTGCCTTCTAAAAAATGTGTGCAATCAGTGATAATCCAATAGCAATGAGCACTCCTAGTGCACAGGTTGTGTTCTCTAAATGTCATCCTCCATTAAAATGACTAGGGCTTCTTAGGGTGGTGGCTAATTCTGGTGATAAAGTAGGAAATATACATGATGAACTCAGAATGTCTTGTGTCAGAGAACAAGAAAGTGATCAAAGACAGATAGTGCTGAGCCTGAAGGACAAAGAAGGCTACATAAAGATTTCTCATCAGCCAAGAGCCAAGGAAGGAACAATTTTAGCATCAAAAAAGAATAATTGATTTAAATATATTGAATATGTAAATCCTATAAGTTCACAATGATATGAGAGAGAGGGATGGAGGGGGAAGATATGAAATATCTAGGGCACTGACTCCTTACACTGAATATTGAAAATTGTGAATGAATGGGAAAAAATTAAGCATTTGTCCTGACTCTCCCATATACATTCTAATTCACAATACATAAACTAGGCTATTTGATAGGATGAGTTTCTCCTTTACAGAAGAAATGAAGCTAATAAATGTGCAAGGAATAACAAAATTAGAAAATCACCACTTTGCATCACCTAACAAATTAATTCAGTTGTGGAGTAGTGCTCAGTGAGGTAAGAACATGGATGAGAAATTTGGCAGCGAAAAGATCAAAATTTCAGCACCTGAAAATTATCAAACTCAGCATCTCTAAAAATGGGACAACCAGACGGTGTGAAACACATAGCAACTGCTTATGATGGATTTTTGGAAGAAACACAAAGGTTGTACCTGAACTTGAATCTAATCAAGCCTCTAGAGCCTATAGGAATTTATAGGCATGTGCGCGCGCGCGCGTGCGCGCGCGCGCACACACACACACACACACACACACACACACACACAGTAAATATAGTGGAAGGGAATAGAGCAGCAAGCTAAATTATAACAAAAGAAAGGAGAGGGAAAAATGAGAAACAGAGACAATCTGCAAAACCACCACCTATTTCCTGCTGCAAGTCATTGACATAGAAAATAAATATGTGGGAAGAAGGGAGTAGAGGGGTCCACTCTAGATTTTAAAAGTCTTAGGTGTCATAACAAGTAAATACAATGTGCAAACTTTTACCAAATACCAAGTTGAATAACTTTTGCAGATATTTGTGATATAACTCATACCAGATAATGATTGTTACCTTTGTCAGGTAAAATACAGGCAGTCTTCTATAAGAAAAATTGTGTTTTTCTAAGATGCATCCAAAAATATATGGGAATAAAAAATATATACAGGAGTAAAAAGACATGACATCTGAGATTTGCTTCAAAATCAAATTAAAAAATTTTTTTTAAAAAGCAAATATTTTAAGCAAAGGACAAGAGGAAACAATACAAAGGAATAAGTGAGGCAAAGGTAGCATAATTTGATAAATGTAAAATCTGCTCGTTATACCATGCTGCTCATTATACCATTCTCCCTACTTCTGTGTGTGTTTGGAAATGTTCATGACATTTCTAAAAAGATTTTCACAGAAAGGCAGCAAGGTATCTCAGAAAGAACAGTAGTTTTGATATCAGGCGGACCTGAATTCAAATCTAACTCTCCTCTTTACTCTATGGCTTGGAGAAAGTTGTTCATTCCCATTTGGCAATTTCTACTACCCTCCATGCCTCATCTAGCAAATAGGTAGTAGATTTTCTAAGCTGATAACTGGAAAATGGGGGAAAGAGTCTCCTCTAAATGAAGGTGCACTGAGAAGGATGAGTGAGAGAGTTTCTGACTGTTTGTACCATCTCCATTTGCCTTTTAATCTCAAACGAGTTTCTAGTCTTTCTTAATCTATGAAGGTTTTATGAAATTTCCCAGTCCTATTTAATGCTAGTCCAATTATCATCAACCAGAAACTCTACTATGGAGAATTTCCCCAAAATAGTGCTGTTATGAAGGAAGCTAGCCTGATTATTGAGATATATTCACAAAATTGTGGTGTGTAATTATTTCACCATATCAACACTGGCCAAAGTGAATTACTGGTCATTCAGCCAGCTATGCCTACTGATATGAAGGGACTAGAGAAGGTCCAGAAGGAATTAAAATTAAGGAAATGTGCATATTATGAGAAAGCTTTAGAAAAACTGGGATAAAGCATTGCTTGTAGAGAAACGTAATGATACTACACAAAATTATGTGTGGTAATTTCAAGCAGTAGGGACTATACACTACACTGTATACTGTAGGACACAGAGTAAGAGGAGCTAACATAGAAAAATAAATCATGTCTCTTAGCGACAACCTGCCACACAAACTACATAGGGAAATTTAACAAAGATTCTCTCAGGATGTTAAGGAATGTTTATTCCCAAGGATGAGTGGAGGAATGAATATATATATGTGAATATATATATATATATATATATATATATATATATATGAAGATATATATATGTCAGCTCTGAATGCACCATTTCAAAAGTTTTTGAGAGTCTATTAGCAAACAAACAAAATAACAAAGTAACAAAAAAGAGGCATGAATAAACATGGTAAAAGTGAAGGCTAGAAGACACAATTTGATGGAATCTTCTTAAAAAGAAAAAAGCAAAAAAACTGAAATTCCTTCGCTGAAAATTGTTCATTAGGAAATCAGAAATTGCAACATTAGGAAATCAGAAATTTCAGCATAAAATACATGTATTCTATTTGTTCTATTTGTTGGGGATTTTAACTGAATGCTTGCAAAGGTTCAAAACTAAGGCACGGACCATTTTTTTTAAGGGGCAGCAGTTTATTAAAAGGGACAACATAAAAGCAAATATTTTAATATTTCTCAACGTGCTAAATATTTGATACAAAGAATTTTGATGAGGAACGGAGCCACCAATTGACCAGATGTGTTTACAGCAGAAATCGTATTCTAAGGTGAGCCTTCAAGGACAAAGAGGGGGATTTCATCACTTAAAGAAGAAAATTTGAACTGAGGAAGAAATATCAAAAAAAAAAAAAAAAAAAAAAACCTATGCTCAAGGGAAGGCGATGAGTTCTTTGTACCTAATTAATGGACCAAGATCTGAAGACAGAGAACATTCTCCCATTCTGAGTGTTTCCTCGGGCCCCTCCCACTCATGTCCTACTCTCTCCA
The DNA here is from genome assembly GCF_905146905.1 of Nyctereutes procyonoides. Lineage (NCBI taxonomy): Eukaryota > Metazoa > Chordata > Mammalia > Carnivora > Canidae > Nyctereutes > Nyctereutes procyonoides. The sequence continues at coordinate 39,985,464 of NW_026575049.1, read as the reverse complement.
GTTAGAGCCCAGGTGACCAGTGATCTGCTTTCTGTCTTGAGAGTTTTGCCGTTTCCAGAATTTTATATCAATGGAATCATACTGTAGGTAGGATTTACTGCCATCAACTTGTGAATTTAGCATAATGTTTTTAAGATTCATTGTGTTGTTTAATGCATACTTTATTTTGTTCCTGTTTACTGCTTAACGATATTTTAGGGTATAGCTATACCATTCGGGCTTCCCCTCAAACAATGCTCAGAGAGTTTCAGTAACTCTATATCCTTACCCATACTTGGTATTGTCAGGTTTTTTAAATTTCAGCTCCCTTAATGGGTAATGTAGTGATATCTCACTGTGGCTTTACTTCACATTCTCTGGTAATTCTTGATGTTGAGTCTTTAGATATGCTTAAAGACAGCTTGTATGTCCTCTCTTGAGAAGTGTCCATTCAAAATCTTTTGCCCATTTTAATTGGCTCTCTTCCTTGGCAGTTCCCCCCACTCTCTTTAGAGTTGACAACTTGGCAGCTTTGGCTTTCTGGTTCTCCAGGCAAGAAAGACTAGGTTTTTACATGTGTGGTCTCCATTCACATCCTGCCAGTTGAATTTAATCTCATGCTAAAAGCTGGGAAGCAAAGATTCATATTGTATAGTTCTCCATTTGTTCTCTCCCACATGTGAATTTCCCACCAAAAGTCTGCCTGTTTCTAATCACTCCCCAATACCTTAGATGTAGCTTGTTTGTATTACGTCTGGGTTCTCTGCAGCCGCCAGTCATCCAAAAGGGTCTTAGACCATCATATGTGGGCATTTGATGCCTTGTATTTACACTATTGTTCAGTCTAAAATATTTTCTAATTATTTTTGTTCAATTACTATATTTGAGGTTTTCCTAGTTGTTTTATTGTAACTGATTTTTATTTTAGTTCCACCATTGTCAAAGTATAGACCATCTGATTTCAACCCTTTTAAATGTATTACAGTTTACTTCATAGCTATCATGGTAATTGATCACATGCATGTGAAAAAAATTGTACATTTTTGTGGAGAGTAGGGTATCATAAATGTCAATTAGGTCAAAGTGGTTGATAATGTTATTCAGATCATCTATAACTTTACTGACATTACGTCCACATATTAACTCATTCTCCAGTGTCTTCAGAGAGTTGTTTTGTATCTTGCCCAGAGTTTATAGTTGTGATGTGCAGGAGGGCTGATTTGCAAAGAGTTTTCTCAGCCATGTGAAAATGGATTTTGTCTCATTTATTTTCACATTCTCTTTTTAGTATATTTATATTTCTTTAAGTAGCTATTTTAATCTAATCAATGATCTCTTTCTTAGTTTCTTCTAAAGTTCTCCGAGCCGTGGTCAATGAAAGAATGTTCTAAGGGATGTTAATAGTTGTTTTGTTAGTGGAACAAAGGTATAGAACATTTTGGGAACATGGACTTGGGGAAACACTACTTCCATGGTCCCTTCTTGGAGATTTATGAAGCTCATTAATAAGTAGTTCAGAGAATTATGTTAAACCCTGTCTAAATCACCAATGTCCTACTCACTTGAATATGAGAACTCCTTCACAGAATACTTAAGAACATGACATGTAGCAAAAGATAGTAAGATCTTATGGATTTATTTTTTTTAATTTTATTTATTTATTCATGAGAGACACATAGAGGAAGAGACACAGGCAGAGGAAGAAGCAGGCTCCATGCAGGGAGCCTGAGGCGGGACTAGATCCTGGGACTCCAAGATAACGCCCTGGCTGAAGGCGGCGCTAAACCTCTGAGCCACCCCAGCTGCCAGATCTTATGGATTTAATTTCTTTCAGTTACTTAGGCGATGCTTCCTTTCACGGCAATACATTTTCCACATGACATTTCTTTGCATTTCTACCCCCATTTCTTTCTCTCTGAACTTAATAGAAGGTATGTTGAATGTAGGAAAACCCTTACCCACTGTTAGGTACACACCGTGAGCATAAAGCTAAAGTATAAGGAGCCTCTATATTTCAAAGACCCATCTTACTGTGGTATCTGCTGCTGGTTGGGACTTATAAGCCATTGATCTTTTCAACATTGCAAGACCCCCAATTTCTGGCATTTTTCTTTTCCTTTTTCATTTGTCTTGCAAACTAGCCAGCTCTTTCTAGGGCTCCTCTCTTTCTTGCGATACCCTGCCAAAGACTGCTAATAGCAACTGAAACCCACAATTAGTTATTTTCCGATCTTTCCCCATGAGCACAAATATCTTAGGTAATCTAAAGATCTGCCTCCCAAATATTTTGCAATGATTCACCATCTTTCCAGCCTGAATATCATTTTCCTCACCACCCACCATGCAGCCAATTCCAGATATTTTAGGGGTTTGTAGAACCCCACGTTTAGCACCAATTTACGTGTTATTTTATGGCTCTTTTTTATATTTCCTAAATCATACCCATCTGTAAAGCTGAATAGGATTTTCTCATACATCCTTAGCATATGGTCAGTTGTGCTCTATAAAATTTTCTAACTCTAACATATGGAAAAGTTTTTGATATCCGTACCCTAAATCTATTAGACCACATTACTAAAACCTCCTATTAGTTTTAATAGGTTTTTATTTTACTCTTAGATTTTCTAGGTAACAAATTGCTCTATAAAAAATGATCTGTATTTTCACTCTTATTATCTTTACTATGATATTATCTCTAAGCCAATGTTAAAAGGTATTGGTAATGATGGCATTCACACTTTATTCTTGATTTGAGTGTCTTCAAGATTTCATCATTCAATATGAGACTGGCTGTTGAATTTATATAAGCAGAATTTATAATATGGGGAGGTAACCTTCTGAATATATCAAGAATGGATTTTGAATACTGTCAAAGTTCCATTTACATCTGAGATTATCTCATTATTTATTTATTTATTTATTTATTTATTTATTGCCACTTATTATATGATGACACTGGGCTTATACCAGTGAATGAGAGCGATACAGACCCTGCCCCTGTTGATCTTCTGGTTAGAGATGAAAACTATTTTTCCCACTTTATTTATGTTACATTTTAATATTATATCAATCTTACATTACTGGCAGGAACAGCACTTTTTAATTAACAATATTCTTCTTAAATGATTAATTTCTATTGTTTAAAAATATTCTGCATCTATACCAACAAGCAAAGCTGGCTTAACTTTTATATTCTATTCTTTTCAATTGAATATGGTGTCATGGTTATGCTCACTTACTAAAATACAGTAAAACATTTCCTTTATTTCTATTTTTTGAAGAGTTCCGAGTATAAGTATTTATTTTCTTTGATGGTTTGAAAGAAATTATCCTTAAAATCATCTTTAAGCAGTTTTTTTTTTAAATTTAAGTTCTGATACCGTTTGCTTATATTTCTGTTATTTTTTAGTTTATAAAATGTTTTCCTTATTCTACAGTCACCTTAAAAATTTATGTTTTTCAGGTACTTATTACTATAGAACTTTTGACTCTTTTTTTAATCCTGACATTTTGACCTACTAGGCTTGCTGTTCACATTGTTTTGGCTCTTCTTGTGACTATAATCATTTTAAGCATAATCGTATCAAAACTAATATGTGTTCTCTGAGTAAGAATTTGGTGCTATCAGCTCAATATTTAAATTTTACACAAAAAATGGTTTTTATACTTTGATAAATGTTAGGTTTTATCTTCTTCGCCTTACATAATAATCATCTGGTCTATTATTTATTTTTATTTCTTCATACATCTTCTCATAACTCTGGAGTTTTATATATATAATTATATATTAATAATAATATGTCTATCATTACCATATGTCTATCATTGTCTTACCTTTTTCAACTCTTTATTCATCAATCCATAAGTTATTGATGATAAGTAATACCTATTTCAAGTGACTATATAGTAGCCCTTCAACAACTGTGAGATAGAGAAGAATTAGTATATTCATTGAGTGAATATAATGCTAATTAATGTTGTAGGTAACAACTAAATTCTCAAGAGAAAAAGAAAGAACAGATAGGAAAAGAAGATTTGCATGAGCTAAAGATAAAGGGAGGAAGTAATTTTAACAGAACAATCACAAATGTGTGCTTTTATTTTTTTAACTTTTTAAAGATTTTATTTATTTATTTATTTATTTATTTATTTATTTATTTATTTATTTATTTGAAAGAGAGAGAGACATGAGCAGGGGGGAAAGGGAAAAGGAGAAGCAGACTCCCCACTGAGTAGGGAACCCAACACAGAGCTTGATCCCAGGATCCTGAGATCATGACCCAAGCAGAAGAAAGATGCTTAATCAACTGAGATACCCAGGCATCCTACAAATGCGTGCTTTTAGATACTGTTAAAAATATGACAGATATAGAAGTCCTCAAGATAGCTTCTTTCCAGGTGCTGCTGAAATTAACTGATGATAAAAGACATGAACATACTTACCATGTTCTCCTAGGTGGTTCTGGACAACCACAGAGAGAGCAGTGGAGCCATTTCCCTCCCCTAATATAGCCCACTGTAAACATTTTGTGCAATAGGCTCTATCACTAGAAACAGAGGAAGCCTTCTTCCTCATGCCTAAAAATAACTAGAATTTTCCACTTCCTCTTTCATCTTTTCCCACTCCAGCATTCACCCTGGTGTTCCCACAAAAGAAATGCAAGGGTTTGATCAACCAGAAAACCTGGAAGTGATCTTTTCAATGCTGAATGCTGTCTGAAGCACAGAAACTACCCCCAATCCAGACCCTTTCCCTCAAGTGATCTCACTGATATGAAAGGGACCGTCCTTATTCTACTTTGTCAGTTAGTAATGCCCCTTATAGTGTCTTCTCTTTCTCCAGCACAGCATCTAGTCCAAGGTCAAGCATTGCATTTACTACTATGCCTCTCATTTCTTTTATCTGTAACATTTCTACCACTTTTACTTTGCCTTTTATAAGACTGACACTTTTGAAGACCATGGCCCCTCCCTCATCCTATTTATTTTAATAGAATAATCCAATTATGGGTTTTTTTGAGGTTCTTCATAACTAGTTTCCAAGTCTGCATTTTCAGTCAGACTTCTACACAGTGATGCTGATGTCTTCACAGGCATCTCAGCTGAAGGTACAGGAAACAGCTCTTCCAGAGTTTTGCCACTGTCTGATGTGAGACAGTATCTTTCCAGCATCTGACAATATTCTCCTTATTGCTCAACATCCTCTCAACATGAGATGCCACATGGCTTAGGGTTTGGGAGTTGTTATTCCTTTATGGTAATACCCTCCCTAAGCTAACAATTTATGTATGCGTCAGTTCATGTACTTCGTCAGTTCATGCTACATTGTACTGTCTAATAAAGTTTTCAGAGCTTACAACAGCAAGAGATTATTTCTCCTTCCTGTTAAATGTCAGCTGCAGGAAAGCTCTAGCTTTGTTCCATTGTATTGTCATTCTGGGAGCAAAGGTGAAGGAGTAACTCCAATAGGGAATGTGCCACTCTTGTAACAGAGGCATAAAAAACAATGGTAATACTAGTTGGCTCTTAATGCTTCTCCTTGGAAGTAGCATATATTGGTTCTTCTTCTATCATTTTATTGGATGAAGCAAGTCACATAGCCAAGTATGGCATCAATGAAATGAGGAGTTTAATACTGTCACAGAAAGGGGCAAAAAAAATACTTGAGGACAATAATGCAATCTACCTAATAGTCTGAACCAGAATAGAACATAGGGAAGGTGGGGAAGCAGTGGAAGCAGGGTGATGGCTTGGTTGATACATAGATTCAGTTTGGGACACATAAAGCAATGGAGATGTTCAGTCATCTGCATATTCCCTTCTCCAGGGAAAAGTCCGAGATTGGATCTGATAGTTCACTAAATCAAGGGTGTCTCGTTGCCTAAGACAGGAAATCCACTTAGTCAGTATAAAGTCAAACTCTTTAAAATGTCCTATATTATGCTGTTTAATCTGCCTTTTAAAGACCAATTTTTAAATTTAGTTTTATTGTGGTAACAATACTTAACCTGAGGTCTACTTTCTTCATAAATGTTTAAGTGTACAATACAATATTTTTAACTGTAGGTACACTGCCATATGGCCGATCTCTAGAATTTATTCATCACACTGAAGTAAAACTTTATGCACACTGATTAGCAACTCTTCATTCCCCCTTCCTGTAGCCCCTAGAAGCACCATTCCAACTCTTTGATTCTATGATTTGCCTATTTTAGATACCTCATAAGTAAAATTATGGAGTATTTGTCCTTCTGTAACTGGCTTATTTCACTTAGCATATTGTCTTCCAGTTCAGCCATATTGTCACATATTACAGAATTTCCTTTTTGTTTAAGACTGAATAATATTCCATTCCATGTATATACCACATTTTCTTTATCCATTCATCTATCCATGAGCATTTACGTTCTTTTCACATCTTGATTATTGTGATTGATGTTTTAATGAACATGGGAAAGTTGACATCTCTCTGAAATCTCAATTTCAGTTATTTTGGATAAAAACCCAGAAATGGGATAGATTTCAGATGATATTATAGCTTTATTGTTTTTAAAGATTTTATTTATTTATTCATGAGACACACACACACACACACAAAGGCAGAGACACAGGCAGAGGGAGAAGCAGGCTCCACGCAGGGAACCCGGTGTGGGACTCGACCCCAGGTCCCCAGGATCACACCCCATGCTGCAGGCAGCACCAAACCGCTGCGCCATTGGGGCTGCCCATATTGTAGCTTTATTTGTAATTTTTGAGGACCGTACTGTTTTCCATAGCGGCTATACCATTTTGCATTCTTACAAACAATGTGCTAAGATTCTAATTTTTCCACATCCTTTTGACACTTGTTATCTCTTGGTTTCATGATATTAACCATCCTGACCGGTGTGAGGTTCTATCTCATTGTGGTTTTGATTTACATTTCCCTGATGATGAGTGATGTGGAACATCTTTTCACATACCTGTTGGCCATTTGCACGTCTTCTTGAGAGATATACCTATTTAGGTCCCTAGCCCATTTTTTAGTAAGGTTACTTTTTTTTCCTATTGAGTTTTAGGAGTTCCTTATATATTTAGGATATTAACCCCCATCAGTTGTAAGGTTTGCAAATATTTTCTCTCAGCCAAGGTTGCCCTTTCACTCTGTTGATTGCTACCTTTGCTTTGCAGGAGCTTTTTAGTTTGATGTGATTCCACTGAGTTTAATAGTTTTTTTTCTAATTTTAAAGTCTTTAATCTATTTTGACTTGGTATTTGAATATGGTGTCAGATGAGGGTCTAATTTTATTCTTTTGCATGTGGGTCTCTAGTTGTCTCAAGACCATTTTAAAGAGAACATCCTTTCCCCATTGTGTACTCTTAGCACCCTTGTCAAAGATTAGTTGTCCATAAATATATGGATTTATTTCTAAACGCTTTGTTTTGTTCCACTGGCCTGTATACCAGTACCATACTGTTTTAATCACTATAGCTTTGCAATATATTTTGAAGTCAGAAAACGTAATGTCTCTAGCTTTGTCTTCTTTCTCAATATTGATTTGATTATTCAGCATCTTGTGTGGCTTCTGATGAATTTTAGAATATTATTTTCTATTTCTGTAACAAAATGCCATTGACGGGATCCCTGGGTGGCGCAGCGGTTTGGCGCCTGCCTTTGGCCCAGGGCGCGATCCTGGAGACCCGGGATCGAATCCCACGTCGGGCTTCCGGTGCATGGAGCCTGCTTCTCCCTCTGCCTGTGTCTCTGCCTCTCTCTTTCTCTGTGACTATCATAAATAAATAAAAATTTAAAAAAAAAAAACATTGTCAAAATGCCATTGAGATTTTGATAAGGATTAGATTGAATTTATAGATCATTTTGGTTAGCATGACATTTTAACAATATTAAGTCTTCCACTCCATGAACACAGAATTGTCTCATGGTTCTTGTGCAACTCTCCATGTCACACGTTTTGCTCTACTGACACGTCATTCTAGATCTGCAAACAGATCAAGCTCTTCTCACCCTATGCCTGCATTGCTGTCCACTCTTCCCTGAACTCTGTTTGCTCCACTTCCTAAACCTCAGATCTCAACAAAAAATCATTCTATTGAGACACTTTATATTATTACACTCTTTAAAGGAGTCTTTCCTACATGGCCGTTTGTCTGTAACAGTATTCTGTTTATATCCATTCTGTCTTTCCTATAGTCTGTAATTATTTTAATAATTTATTGCTATATTTTCACATTGTTCACTTCCTACACTAACATACAGCCTCCTTAAAGAAAAAAGGAATTCTTTCATTGGGTCACCATTATTTCCAAATCTTTGGCATACTGCCTGGCATATGGTAATTGATATTTTTGTATTAGTGCTTTTAAGTGGGTTTCTTATAAAAATAGCATGATAAACTCATTGGTGGCAATTTGGCAACAAAATGATGCTCTAAAAAATTTATCATCTCTTTATTCCATAAATGATTCCACAGAGGCATCTTTTAGTTTGATACATGTGACACCAGTGAGTAATTTGACCCTGACTTTTCTGTAACTGGTATTTGTGGATTAATTAATTTGGTCTCTTCCACTGTGTTATTTTTAGGTAAGGACAAATATTGATCAATGTGCTCACAAGCTAATGGAGGTTCTGGGAACAAAAGGATCAAGATACCCACCTCTTCCCTTTTGAGATCTAGCTGGTATTAACACCTCTTTTTTGGACTGAGATGGTCTTAAGGATTCCCAAAGAGAAGGAAAAAGGTTGTGGACTGGTTGCTAAGTGTCAACACCCAGGCTTTGATATTAATGAAAGAGATCTACTTACAGTAGAGATAATGGATTAAAGCATATGAGATCTTCTGACCCAACTGCCCCACTAAGGTTTCATTAGAGCAAACTGGAGAGTTTTATTTCATTTATTCTTTTGTGAGCCATTGGGTTCTTCTGTATGGGAATCTGGACTTAGATATGTTAGGATGCCACTGCAGTTGCTGCCAAGAAAATATCTAACAGCCAGGGCTCCATCTCTAACACAGACTGCAGCACAATCAATGCAAAGGCTGCTGCATGAGTGAAGTGTTTGTAAAATCTCCCTTCTGAGTTCTGCTCCAGCCACAGAAATCATCCCTGTCTTCTATCTTCTATAAATTCTTCTCACCTCCCCTTTTCCCTCTCCCTGACAGTGAGTGGGATCCAATCCTTGACAGAGACACGTGTTCTCCTGGACATTATGGTTGGTATAAGGTGGACTCTAATTGTCCATTTGGATCCTGTGCCCTTAAAGATTGCTAGCACAAGAATCAGAGAAGACGCTTTCATTCTCTGGGATCATAACACATAGGAAAAATGTAGAGTGGAGTTGAGTTTGCCCTTCATCATCAAAAAAGAATGAAATCCAAAGGGAAAAGAGAGAGCAGGTGACATTATTTGAACTCCATATTCTCATTCTGCTAGCAGCCACAGCTAACCCTAGAATTTTTATTTATGAGAACCAGTCATCATCTAGTCTGCTTAAGGTAGTAGGAGTTCAATTTTATAATCTGTAAATCAAAGAGTTTTAACCAATATGGATTAAAAATATACAAAAGAAAAAATACCTTTTCCTTCAATTGCACAGAATGGATATAGGGGTAGATATTAGCATTTTGCTAAGATTTTTTTTTTATCTCCTTGCTAACACACACACACACACACACACACACACACACACCACATAAGAAAGGAAGAAAAAAAAGAAAGAAAGAAAGAAAGAAAGAAAGAAAGAAAGAAAGAAAGAAAGAAATTATCTCTCACTGAGCCTGAATAGATACCATGCTGTTAACGAAGCAGTTACAACAGAGTGAAAAGAAATTAGCTAAAATAAAGCCATTTCTTTTCTATGATGAACATTTAGACTCACTATTTATGGAGGTAGATATTATCCTTTAAAGTTAACATGTAAAAGTAAATAATTAAGAATTCATATTTTATCTGGAATTTTAATAATGAGACTGGGTTCTATCTTTAAGTTTTTCACATCTCTCCATCACCTTGAGTCTTGAATAAAATGTAACTTTTGCTAAGACTGCTGAACTAGCAACATCCCTTTCTGAGTCCATTCAGGCTGTTGTAACAAACGACCACAGACTACAGAGCTTAAATCAAACATTTATTTCTGAGCCATAAGTCCAAGAGCAAGATGGCAACAGATTTGGTGGCTTATAAGACCTGCTCCCTAGCTCACAGACAGCTAGCTGTCTTCTCTTTCTGTCTGTCCTCACATGGTGGAAAGGGTGAAAAAGCTCTCTGGGTCTTTTTTATTGGGGCATGAATGCCATTCATGAGGGCAAAGTCCTCTGATCTGCTCACCTCCCAAAGCCCCACCTCCAAACATCATTGCATCATGGACTTGGTTGCAACATGATTTTTAGGGGGACATGAACATTCAGTCCATAGCCAATATGGTCTCTATCAAGTCACCTCCCAGAAATTAAAGGCTCAAGCAAAAATAAACTACCATTAAACACCCAAAAGTCCACCTATTTATATGAGGAGCAAATATCACACTCCTTAACAAAAATGTACATTTTTGGTCATGATTCCAGGGTCCTGGGATGGGGTTCTGCAGCAGGCTCCTCATATGGAGCCTGCTACTCCCTCTGCTTATGTTTCTGCCTTGCTCTCTTTGTCTCTCATGAATAAATAAATAAAATCTTAAAAAAAATACCTTCCTTATATAACCTCCAATGTCAGATATGTAAATGGTGCTCAACCAGTAATTGGTGATGCATCCCTACTCATTAAAACATGCCGTTCGCCATTTATTTTCAATCATTTGGGAGCTCATTCAAAAGGGATGACAGAAGAATGTTCCATGTAGGAAACAACGTGGAGGGGTTGGCAAAGTTAGGGGAATCCACAGGTGTGGGGATGCATGCAGTCTGTTCCTACCCCTTGCTGTGAAGATCCGGTGGGAGAGAGCAGTTACTAGAACCTGCAGACTGTTGTAGCTCTAAGACAAAGTGCCTGCCAGCAGCTGCAACCTTCATAATGGAATCCAACCACCCCACCCCTCACAGTGAGGAAAAGGGAATACATTTCTTGACTATTCACTCCCTCTGCTCCCTGATTTCCTTCTATACAACTAACATCAATTCTAAGTTGGGGCAAGGGAGCCCGGCCTTATAGGTCCATAGAGAACAGCCTCAGTAGGGGCATGGGTCAGAACAGAGTAGGCCAGGGCAGATTTGGGAAGAAAAATGAAGAAATATTCAGCTCTTTTTCAGGCGCAAATATTATCTTGTTTCGTGACACCATGTTTTTGAGAGTGATAAATTTATTAGCCGAATATTTAAGTTGTCGCATTACAAATACTGACTTTGATGCATTCAGCATATATATCACATGTATCTACCCCAGTCATATGCTTTGTCGCATTGTTTGCCTTTAAATGTATTGCAAGGTCAGTTGCTTTTCTGCTCAGCTTTGTGTTTGTATGTCACGTAATTGAATTCTTATGAATTAAAATATATTTATAGAAGATTAGTTTCTTTATATCAAATGAGTGCTCTCTGGGAGCAGGTATCATTTCTGGATGTGAGATCTCCAAGATGACAGCCTGAATAAGAGCCTTCTATTCACAACAGAACCAACACTTTGCTGACTTCTTAAACAGATGATACCCTCGAGGTATGGAGAAAGAGATTCACTCTCCCTGCCAAATCCAAGAACCAAAGGGTTTCCAGCCCTCTGACAACAGAGTTCTCTGACACTTGCAGTTGTCAGCATTCCTCTCTGTCTCTCTCTTTCACACACACACACACACACACACACACACACTTTTTTTTTTTTTTTTTTTTTTTTTTTTTACAAATTATAACCATTCTAAACAGGAGAATGGATTCACCTTATTCAGCAGGAAGATAGGGAGTCTGGTGAGAGCTCTGGAAGGAAAAATTTTAAATTATGAGGCAGAAAACATCTATATATTTTACAGGTAGAAAGAAGAAAGAAAATGAAAGAAAGAAGAAGAAAAGAAAGAAAGAAAGAAAGAAAGAAAGAAAGAAAGAAAGAAAGAAAGAAAGAAAGAAAAAAAAAGAAAGTTGCCACTATGCTTTGAATCCTACTAATAGTATGTGGAATTTTGCAGCTCACTTCTGAGACAATCTACAACTAATATTCAAGGCTGAGGGAATAAAATGTTTAAATCTTTTGAAGTAGGTAGAGGTGTTTTGCATGATTTTTTAATTTTTATTTTATTTTTATTATTTTTATTTTAGTATTTTTAAACAATATTTTATTTATTTATTTATTCATGAAAGACACAGAGACAGAAAGGCAGAGACACAGGCAGAGGGAGAAGCAGGCTCCATGCAGGGAGCCTGATGTGGGACTCGATCCCAGGACTTCAGGATAAGGCCCTGGGCCAAAGGCAGGGGCTAAACCACTAAGCCACCCAGGGATCCCCGGATGATTTTTTTAAAAAAATAAATAGTTACCTGCAGGCAGATGTTTAGCCAATTACGTGGCTGTGGTAACAGTGTAAACGGTTTCCATTCTCAACCTGTATGGTGGCCATCCAAGGAATAAACTGCCTAGATGGGTGTTTAGCTGTGCAGAGTTGATGTATTCAGTCCTCTCTTCAATTAGGCAATTTGCAGTTCCTTGGAATGTTCTCTCAGCTGCATGGCTCCTCTGCACACCGCCCCAGCCATGGCCCTGGAAGCACGATGAGCTGGAGAAGCCTGTCTGGACTCTGACAGGCACGACACACCTGTTTCAAGAAGGTACCACTTCATCACAGCTCCTGATGACATATGACCGCTTTTTCTGCGGTAATCAAAAAAGTTAAACCCACCATCTTCTAGATGGAAATTTAAACATTATCCATGCAAAATCTTTGAACTGACAAGATAAATCGAATTGCAAAGTGTATGATGACAGTAGAGATGTCACGGATCTGACATCATTCTTCCCTCTGGCTCCCCTGCTGTCCTCATTCTGCCCTACCAAGGCCAGCAACAACAACAACAAAAATAAACGCCATACATTTCTTAAAAGAAAGGAAGGAAAAGAAGAGTAAAGGACAAAACAAAGCATAGGGAGGGGAAGACAAGATAATGAGAAAACAACAAGGTTATCTAAAGATAAAATAACCTATCATAGTGTTGTGTTTTATAACCCTGAGTCTATACAGGAGTCGCCTGGGAGCTTTGAAAATTCTGATGCATGAGCACCACCAGAACAACGGCGTCAAAGTCTTTCGAAGTGGACGTTAGTTTGGATATTTTGTTTTACTCTTCCTTGAAGTGATTCCAGTTTATAGTTGGCTTGATACCACTGACTAGATGGTCACATTTAACATGTAACTCTTTTTTTTAAAGTTTTTATTTAACTTCCGGGTAGTTAACATACAGTGTAATCTTAGTTTCAGGTATAAAATTCAGTGATTATAAGTATAAACTTATACTCCGTTGGACTCTCTAAGTTTAGGGATTTTTATGAGCTCTTTTGTGAAGCTATCTTAAGCAATGGGGGTGTGAGGAGTCATGCCATGCCAATCAGGGCTTTGATTATGTGTCTGCCTGCCTATTAGGTTAATGTTTACATGCTGATTGTCCTTTTGGGCCGACATCTGTAGACTTATGTCTTAACTGCCCCAGCTCATGATAGTTAACTAATGCTTTGTGTTTGTTTCACGTTAGGATGTTTTGCAAAAGTCATTTCTTCAAAGGCTGCAAAACAGAATGGGAGTGCCATCCTTCCTAAGCTGCAAAACAGGATGTTAATGCTGTTTTTTCTTAGCCATCCTGACACCATATTTTCTTGTTGGGAATCGGGCACTGACTACCTAACTGTCCAACTAACTCCAAATATATATATATATATATATTTATCCCTTGAAATCAACCTATGGAAATCTTACATTTCAATAATGGTTCAATAGTGAAGCAGCAGAAAGAGAAATTAAGGAATCAATCCTATTTACAACTGCACTAATAACCACAAGATATCTAGAAATCAACCTAACCAAAGAGATGAAAGACTATCCTGAAAACTATAAAACACTGATGAAAGAAATTGGAGACGACACAAAGCAATGGAAAGGCTCGTGGATTAGAAGAACAAATATTGTTAAGATGTCTATACTACCCAAAGCAAGCTACGGATTTCATGCAATCCCTATCAAAATACCAACAGAATTTTTCATAGAACTAGAACAAACAATCCTAAATTTTGTGTCGAACCACTAAAGATCCTGGAAAGCCAAAGCAATCTTGAAAAAGAAAAGCAAAGCTGGACGCATCACAATTCTGGATTTCACATTATATTACAAAGCTGTAGTGATCAAAACAGCTTGGTGTATACACAAAAACAGATAAATAGATCAATGGAATGGAATAAAATATCAAAAAATGAACCTACAACTATATGATCAATTAATCTTTGGCAAGGCAGGAAAGAATATCCAAAGGGAAAAGGTAGTCTCTTCAACAAGTAACATGTTGGGAAAAATGGACAGCAACATGCAAAAGAATGAGATTGGACCACTCTCCTACACGATATACAAAAATAAATTCAAACAGTTTTAAAGACCTAAATGTAAAACAGGAAGCCATTAAATTCCTAGAAGAGAAATAGGCAGTAACCGCTTTGACACTGGCCGTAGCAACTTCTTACTAGATAGAGGTTCCCTTCTCTGATGCAAGGCAAACAAAAGCCAAAATAAACTTTTGGGACCTCCTCAAAATAAAAAGCTTTAGCAATTAGCTTTTAATGTATTATGTAGATATGTATATGTTTCTGTGAGTAGATGCACATATTTTACATATATGAAACATATGTAAATCTTATATTTACATATATGAAACATATATGTAAATCTTGCCTCCTAAATGCCAAATTACTGACAAACATTATTCTCCTGTGATTATTATTGATTCTACTTTGTCAGGATTTTGTTAATATTATTATATGCTCTACAGTTTTTGGTGTCCAATTTTAAGAAATCATAGACTCATTATTCTTATTAATAAAACAGCAAAAAATGATTTATGCCACAAGATATTGTCCAACATAACATCATTTGTACTGTAACTTGATGCTAACTCTTCAAAGGACAAAAATTCAGGGCAACTTCAAAAAGCAAAAATAAATTTAAAAAATAAATAGATAAAATAAAGCAAAGCGCCTATGCAAATGTTACTCTTTTATTTTTACCTAAAAATTGCTCTGCATTATTTTTTTCAAATGCTCACAAACCACTTATCACTGAAGCTATGATGACTTAAGAGTTATTAAAGCCATAGTGTTTAGACTGAGTTCCCTGACAACAATAAAACTGACAGGTAGTAAAGTAATACAAGAAAAAAAAAAAGAGAGAGAGAGAGAGAGAGAGAGAAAATGGTACCTGCAGAACTCTTGTTTCAATAAGTAACTTATGAGAGACACTTGCTTGTACATTTCCAGGATCTTGCCTTCAGGGAATTTCCCTATTGAGTACCAGGCCTGCAAAACAAAATGTGGGCTTGTAGGAAAAGCTGCTGCTTGGTACATGTAGGGAAAAATCCCACTTCCTTCTCTAATAACCAATATTCTCCCAACATGAAAGAAATGGGCTTTAATGCAAATCTTTATGGATTTACTGTCCTCCTCGATACTCTTGCAGTTTCCAACTCACTGCAGAATAGCGTCAGACTGCATTATACACTAGAGGCACAGTACCATTGCAAGCAAAAGTCTCAGTATCACACATACCAAGGTTTTGATAGCATATGAGGGTGTAAAATTTAACAATGTATTTTTTTCTGCCTGGTGAACATTAACTCCTACTGAGCCTAGGGCTAACATATTAAAATAGCCTGGCTATAAGCCTTTCATAGCCCAGCTAAAGGTTGCTCCCATACTCCACATATTCTTGGTGCTATAAACATTTCGAAGGGCTTCTCCGGTTTGTAAATCTAGGACTTTTTTTTTTTCACCCTGATGGAGGTCACCTAAAGAAGGGAAAAGAGTCTACCGTGTAGAGGTCTCTTAAAGCCTACCCATAGGTGGAGAGCCATTGAAGTTCCCCTGTCAGCTAGCCAAAATTGGAACAAATGTCAAAAGCCCCAACAGTTGATGCAACTGCAAAATGTACTTTGGTCCTGAAAGACTTCAGCCTGCATTTCTCCAATGCTCCCAGAAAGCTCTGCATTTGAAATTATTTGTTTAATGACTGCAGGCAAGATATTACTTTTATTAGAAGACAGGATATTTGTTTATGATCCTGTGCGCTATTTTAAATTCCAAATCCACTTTCTACTTTCACAGGATTCCTTAAGTGATGCATTCTTCCCGTCTGTCCTAAGAAGCATGAAAGACGGCAGTCGATGATCACAGTTAAATGTGCTTATAAATTAGAGAAAGTGATCTATTGCAGTGGACAAATTTGACTTTGACTATGAATATTAAAAGATAAAAAAGCAAAATCCAAAATTAAATCGACAGTCTTCCATGATTCAAAGGTCCTCAATATTCATAAATTTGCATACACATTCTGCTACTTTTCTCTAAAACAAGATTATATACCAGTGAACTAATAAAAAACCTAATGAGAAATGCACTAGAATATTACCATAGTTTGTGAAAATAAGTGACTTTTATTTTCTCCTCTATGTTTTCTTAATAGTTTATAATGAATATATTACCTTTAAAATTACAAAATGCTGAATAAATAATAAAGTATATGATTTATATCTTAGAATTTGACAATGTTTCACATATGTTACTCTTTGGCAAAACTGTGAAAGGAAAATCATCTCCCTGATGAGAAAGTTAGTAACAGAAAGGCATTTCACTTTATTTATATTTTGAAGGTTTGTATTTTCTCACAATTGCCCAAAATAGAAGTTGAAAGTTCAGTAACCCTATCTTCCTATATGTATCCAAATCAGGAGAATCATGTCATTAAATTCTCATTGGATCTCAAGTGAAAATTATTATACATATAAAAAAAATTATACAATAAAGATATAATTTATATCAAAATCCACTTTTCCCCCAGTTATCAAGAATGGGTAAAGAAGCAACAACAGGGCAGCCCAGGTGGCTCATGGGTTAGCGCTCCCTTGGCCCAGGGCGTGATCCTGGAGACCTAGGATGGAGTTCCGCATTGGGCTCCCTGCATGGAGCCTGCTTCTCTCTCTCCCTGTGTGTCTCTGCCTCTCTCTCTCTCTCTCTTTCTGTGTGTGTTTCTCATGAATAAATAAAATCTTTTTTAAAAAAAGAGCAACAACAATTAGAGGTTCCTCTAGCAATTTTAAAATATCTTCACTTATGTTTTGTAAGATGAAAAAGGTAGGATATTGGATAATGATGCTCATTTGTTTATTCCTCAAACACTTAAAAGCTGGAATATCTTACTACATTCATGGAAAGCCACCAAAACACACTTGGAAAAAATGCCTCATTTTATAGATAGGAAACCTGATTCTTGGAAGAGCTATCATGCTCAAGGTCAATGAGGCAGATTTCAGAAGATTTGGGATTTGAACCCAAGTTTCTGGGTCTTAGTTTAGACAAAAGTTTACCATTGTTAATTCTGTTGTTGCTATATCATTTGTTATACACCATTTTTAATATGGAGTAAAGTTAAATTTTGTCAAAATATTATAAGACTGTTCAAATATTTAGAAACACTGCAGGAATTCTACAGTGAATACTCACATGCATACCATCTAAATTCTGCCATTAACTTTTAACTATATCTCATAATACTCTATCTTATGGTCTGGATTACATGATGCTAACATAGACACTTCAGTATTCTTCTTATTAGTATTTGAATAGTATAATGCTTCCATCTAATTAATTTTACCTCATTTGCATTTTTGAACATGAAGTGCTTCTCTCTTGTCTTTAGATTGGGTCTTGTTCTTTTTGTCTATACTGATAATTGTTGCCTTTTGATTGGAATGTTGAAGCCATTTACATTTAATGCAATTATTCACATAGTTGGATTTATGTCTACCATTTAATATTTTTTTCTTTTTCTCATCTGTTTTTGTTAATCTTTCTCTTTTTTTTTAAAATTTTATTTATTTACTCATGAGAAATACAGAGAGAGGCAGAAACATAAGCAGAGGAGAAGCAAGCTCCCTGTGGGGAACCTGATGTGGGACTTGATCCCAGGACCCTGGGATCACAACCTGAGCCAAAGGCATATGCTCAACCACTGAACCACCCAGGTGCCCCTCTTTTTTTTCCTTTCCTTTCTTATTTTAGTTATTTTTAAATTTTATATTAATTTATCTATTATTGGCATTAAGCTATACTTTCACATTATCCTTTTAGATGTTGTTCTCAGGAATACTATACACAGCCTGCAGTATTTACAGCATACTTAAAGTTAATACCATATCATTTCACATAAAGTAGAGAAAATGTTATGTTGTTGCACTGTTCTGCCTTCCATTGTTTCCGATGAGAAATTAGTCGCCATACATATGATTGCTTTCTTATGTCCAATGGGGTAGTCTCTTTCTGGCTGCTTTCAATGTTTTCTTTTCTTTTCTTTTCTTTTTAAGATTTCATTTATTTATTCATGAGAGAGAGAGAGAGACCAAGAGAGACAGAGAGAGAGAGGCAGAGACAGAAGTAGGCTCCATGCAGGGAGCCTGACATGGGACTTGATCCTGGGTCTCTAGGATCAGGCCCTGGGCTGAAGTCGGCACTAAACTACTGAGCCACCCTGGCTGCCCCCAATGTTTTCTTTTTACTTTGCTGGGCATGTTCAATTGATAGAATTATGTCTTGAAATTTTCAGAAATTTTTGGAAATTCTTTCTTCAAATATTTTGTTTCTGCCCTTTCTTCACTATCTTCATTCTGGGACCCTATTTACACTTAGGTTACACATTTTAATGCTTGCTCTCAAATCCTAAAGTCCTGTTCCTTTATTTTCTATTTTTGTCTTCCTTTACTTTATTTATTTTTTTTTTTTAAATTTTTTTTTCAATTTATTTATTTATTTATTTATTTATGATAGTCACAGAGAGAGAGAGAGAGGCAGAGACACAGGCAGAGGGAGAAGCAGGCTCCATGCACCAGGAGCCCAATATGGGATTCGATCCTGGGTCTCCAGGATCGCGCCCTGGGCCAAAGGCAGGCGCCAAACCGCTGCGCCACTCAGGGATCCCTGTCTTGCTTTACTTTAGACTCCTAATTCCTATTACTCTATCTCCAGGTTCAATCCTTGTCTTTCTGCTTTTTAAATCTCCACTTGGTCATAATCAGTAAATTTTAAAATTTCAGATTTTTATGATGTGGTTCTTTTTTTCCCATTTCCTACCCTCTTCTGAAATTTCCTATTTTTTTTTTATGTTGGTTACAAGTATTTCTCAATAATTGCAATGGTTGAATTAAAATCCTTGTCTGACAAATTCACTGTCTGTTCAAGTCAGAGTTGGTGTTGATCAACAGCCTTTTCTCCTACATATGGATCATATACTGCTGTTCCTTTATAGCCTGAGGAATTTAGAATTATATGCTGAAGATTTTGAATGTTATATTGTGGACATTCTGGGTTCTGCAATATTCTTCCAGAGACTTTTCATCGTTTTGCCTAGCAAGCAGTTAACTCAACTGAGTCAAAACTTTGAGTGATAGATAGAAGCCAAAATATTCTGTTGTCTCTGGCTGCACTGCTTGACATTTGTCCCAGGTTTGGGGAAGAGTTTACATGAAAAATCAGTGCTTCATATTTGTGGTTTCTTCTTCACTACATTCCAGCTGTTGGGATGGCTGTCACTTTTGTCCTTGGGCTCTTCAAGCCGGTACATTTGATTGTGTCTCTTAGTTTAGTCCACTCATACTTGGAAGGCTGGGACCTGCCTTACGGACAAATGCTGTGACATTGCAGAAACTCAGTGGCATTTTCTCTTTTAAATATAGAATGCTCTTTGTTTTATTTCTTATTTTTGTCCTAGTTTTGGTCATTCTTCAATTTATGCTTGTCTTCTAAGGAAGAGTTGGATAAGCACTACTTGAGTATGACATGAAGTAGAATCATGTTAAAATTAACTTTGGTCTTCTCTTTGTTTCATTTATATTTTAACCCTTGTGACAGTTGAGTCATTTGGCTTAGTGGTTTATGAGCCGAGTCACACTACTTGGATTCAAATATTCGCTCTTTTACTAACTATATGATCTCTGCTTTTCATTTACTAAATGAAAATAGCAATAATAGTACCAATCTCATAGGATTGTTTGTGAGCACTAAATACGATATTTGCGAAGTGATAGGATAGTGACTGGTACATAATGGAGATTTAAATGTTACCTACTGCTAATATGATTAACATTCTTTTATTAAAATATATGCTATATAATTTCTATCTCTGGAACTCATGCAACTAAAACTCAGAAAAATGTTGTATTGGTCAATCAAATCTTGCACCATTCCCAAATTACAACCTTTCTTTGAAGGAAAAAGAAAACACAAACACATGAATGTGCTTAGGGACACCTGTCTTTGGGAAATGACTGAATTTCAGCTAATTAGAAACGAATTACTAAAGTTTCATGCAGTTTTCCCCCTCTGGCCAATTATTTTATGTGGCTGACTAAGTTGTACTTTTTGCTCTCTAAACAGCAAATGTGGACATGGACTGTACGTGGTTTGGAATCTTATTTATTTAGGAGAAGGAGCCATGTATCCTTTAATCAAAAGAGCAAGCTTATTTTCTCGCATCTGGCCACATGACTTTCTTCCATCCCATTTTCACTTTCAAAAGTCATGCTAGACCTACTGGCGAAGTATTAAAAATTACTTAAAAATAGCGTAATTGTTTTTGAAGCCTGCTTTTTATCAACTCAAAAATAAATTAAAAATCAATCAACTAATGAATCCCCTGTTTCTCTTTGTTTGGACTACCTCCAACTGCCTATTTGCAGGGGGCCTATCTTTGTCAACACGTTAATAGAGAGTAGTGACTGAACAGGAAGAAGTAAGTCTGCTTGGTTTTTCATCTCCTGCAGCTGCCTCTAGCCCGCAGATCCAGAGCTTTTAAAATTTAGGGGTATTATGGAAATTATAGACCTTGTGAAGGGGTGTCTCAGGAAAAAAGAAGTGATAAATTTCACAAGACTCCTGAATCACAGGCAAAATTTATTGAGTAGAAACTTCCATGATTTTCACACAGCACATCAGCAGTGCCTCTGTGGCAGAGACATTCAGTCTGAAATCCAGACCGTTGCGGAAGCTACATTGTCACCATCACTTTTCTTGCATTACATTTGTCTAATTGATAGTGCATCCCTCAGGCAAGGAGCAAATAGGGTTTTCCAAATGTTGGTGAAGAATTTTTACAGGTTGTCATCTTACAAATATAAATCAATTATAATAATAATAATAAATAATAATGCCCTCATACAAAGCAGATATTTACAGTAAGGCATTAAAAGCAATTCAACAGAAAGCATCGAGATTTAGCAGGAAGAAATGCTTAGCACAATATTACAAAAGATATCGGGCCTCTAGCTATAATATTTTATTCAGTTCCACACGTTTGAAAGTTTTTCTTTTGCCCAGCAAGTACTGGAAAGTGTTGTTGAATCACTGTTTACCTCGTTTCTTATTGCTTTCGCTTTCTACACACAAGGATTGATGAATGAAACTTTGCCGCATTCATAACTGAATATTTATACCCAATATTTTTTTCCTTCCAAATAATTGTAGCTAAACTTCTCTTGAACTAAATTAAAAAGCAGGATGCAAATTGTCTGTATATTGTGGTTGCAATTATGTAAAAATATGACTGCATATGAATAAAGGACTGGAAGGGAATATACAGAAATTACTTTAATTATATAAGTATGATGGAAATTACAGGAGTTTCCACATACACACACCATTTAAATTTTATGTAATATTTTGTTATTGTTTTTACAATGATATTTTATTTTTTTAAAGTTTTCCCACTTACAAATTCAAGTCTGTCAGCTTGAAAATACATTAAGTGATTTTTAAATTGAATCATTTTTCACTACTTTTCAGAAGCTCCAGCTCCTAGTTTCCCTATCCCTCCCTCCTGTAGTAAATTCATTCAATGATTCATTTAACTGAATTTATTGAGCACCGAAAATATGCCAATTCATGTGGACGCAGAGGCCACAAAAACATGTCATGTCAATTGATTTTCCCCTCAAATCTTCCTACTCTCCAGAATGTTCTAAGGATGCCATGTCTGATGTCCACTCCAGCTCCCTTCCTGTCACTGCCAAGTTTCTATAAGCACAATTTCTGAAGCAGGTTCACATGATCAAAATGTAATCCCTAACCTTTGTGGTTCTTACCCCACTTTGGCAAACCACACAACACTCTTCTCTTTGCTCCCCATAAACAATCTGCTTTTCAAGCTTGGTGACATTTTCTCATTTTCCATCATTTCTCATTACAGCAGGACATTTAACAGACTTAACCAGCTGCTTCTTTTTAAACCTCTTCTCCTCCTTTCCTTCTGCCACTCTAAAATCAACTTCTCTCTCATTTGAATGATCTCTACTCTTATTTCTTCATCTGTCTTCCTTCTCCTTTACTTATCTCCTACTTTTGAATTCCCCATTTCTCAAAATTTTGGGTTTTTTGGTTTTTTTCACTCTCCACCCCCCCCCCCAATGATTTTATCTGCTGGGGCAATGCCTACAACAATCATTATATATATAATTACAATCGCTAAATGTTGTTTGAGGGCTCATTAGATGCCAGGTGCTATGCTAATTGGTTCAGGCTTTGTTTCCATGATTTTTTTAATCTTTACGATAACCATAAAAAATAGAAATTCTCACTTTGTATACGTTCTTGCTGTCTTTCTTTTTCTTTCAAAGATTTATTTATTTGAGAGACAGAGGGAGAGCGAGCACAAATGGGGGGGAGGGGTGGAGGGAGAGAATCCCCAAGCCTACTCAGCACTCAGCGTGGAGCCTGACATGGGGCTCCATCTCAGGACCCAGGAGATAATGATCTGAGACAAAACCAACGTACCCTTCTCAGATGCCTAACCGACTGAGTCACCCAGGTGCCCCTCTTTTTTTTTCTTTTCAGGAGAGAATTTCTGAGCTTCTCAGGATGAAAGCATTTTCCTAGGATGGTGCTGTTCCGAGTGGACAGACTGGACTTCAACTCTAACTGTAGAGTCTGAGTGCAGGGACCACACTCCCAAGTGCTGGGCTATGCCCCTGCCTGACACCACCCCAGTAACTGCCAACTCTGACCTGACTTCTCTGGCCAATTCATTTCTCATCACTCCCACTCCAACCAAGTATCTGCTAGACCTTTGCACAAAAATGACACATCAAGACCCTATACACAGCATTTAAGAAGACAAATGTTCCTTCCCTAAAATTCTTCTTTTTCCGATCTCTCTACTTATTTCAATGGCATTACCACTGTCATTCATATTCACAACACGGGTCTTCATCTGTGGCTTGTCTTTCCATCTTGTCACGCACATCTACAGAGCTACCAAAATTCATTGACTTTTTTTTAATCTTCCAAATCTCTGTCAGTTTATAAGAAGGAACACACATATATACATATACACAGCAGCAAAAGCCACCTAGAAAAGGATATTTTTAATATAAAAAGTTAAGAAACTATACATGAAAGCAGCGAATAGGGATCCCTGGGTGGCACAGTGGTTTAGCGCCTGCCTTTGGCCCAGGGCGCGATCCTGGAGACCCGGGATCGAATCCCACATCGGGCTCCCAGTGCATGGAGCCTGCTTCTCCCTCTGCCTATGTCTCTGCCTCTCTCTCTCTGTGTGTGTGACTATCATAAATAAAATAAATAAAAATTAAAAAAAAGAAAGCAGTGAATAGTTGTCTTTCATATCAAGACATTTAGAAATAAAGTTATCCAAAAAATGAAGTTATCAATTGAAAGAAAAAAACCCTTCAAATTGTATCAGAAAAGAAAAATCAAGGTGTATGTGAAGCCTATATCTAAAATAAAATTAATTAGAAAGACTAAAAGCAAAGAGTATGACAAAACATACAAGACAAACACAAGTGGAAAGAAAGCAAGAGTCACGTATTCATGTATTCAAGGCAAAGATGCAAAGCAAAAGCTAATATAAGACAAAAACTATACTTCATGACAAAAAAGTGTATAATCTTCAATAACGATAGTGTATAACCTCTACAGACAGTCCTCTGACTTGCTTGAATTTTTACGATTTCATGAGTAGGTGATTGATTGGCTAAGATTTTTTAGCTGCCCTAACCCTACTTTCCTTTGCTCCAGTGGAACCATCCATAGTCATAGCACTGAATGTTCTATAAATGACCTCTCCCCTTAAAAGCAGCATGAGACAAAGACTGTGAGAACAAATTAGCAAGCTGAGTGTCTGAGTTCAAAGTCCAGCTCTACTACTTACTATCTTTGTAACTTGGGCAAGTTACTTAACCTCTGTGTTTTGGTTTTCTCACAAGTAAACTGTGGCTGGCAGTTATATTAACTCACTGGAGTTTATAGAAATAAATTAATTAATATTTGTAAAATGCTTAGGATACTACCATATAGATACATAGTAGTCCATAAATAAATACTCGTTATTGTTAGATAAATATGTACACTTATCTGGCTAAACAAGTTTTGTGGTTATTTCTTGACTACTGAATAAAACTTCATCAAACTTGAAACTTTAGTCCTTTATTTATCAGAATATAATCTATCTTTCTAATGTTGTATCCCAATACTCTGAATTCACTCTAAAAGCTTCTAGATCAGGTGATTCATCCTGCAGACTTGGCCACTTCGAGGCTGTCCTTCATACTGAAATGCCACCCTGTCATCTTTGCTTTAAGCTCTAGTTCAAGGACTACTTTTTTTCTGAAAGCCACTCCCTGATTGTCCCAGACAGATCCAGGTCTCCTTGTAAATCCTATCACTCTGTTACCATCCAATAAGAGTAGTGGACTGAGTGACAAGAATGTTACATTTTATTTGCAACACATTTTTATTTCCTGAGATTTTAACCTCAGTGAATAAGGTAGGGTGTGCTCATTATTCCTTTGTATATTTACGGTATCTGATGCATATTGTCTCATACGTGTTTTAATTACTTGGGTTCAGGAAATACACTTTGAATCAATGAAGGGAAGGATTTTTGCATTTACTAAAACAGGAAATGCACAGTTCAATGCCAAATAAGTTTATAAACACCAGCCAAAAAACACAGCTCAATTTGAATCAGTAATGTGTCCTCCTTGGTTATAAAGGAAAATGTTATTATAGTATGTCTCAGATTTCCCTTTTTTTGTTTTGTTTTGTTTCATGGACCACAGAGATAGATAATATCTTTCTGCTTTATATTACTATATAATGGAAGGGTTCAAGTAGGAAGTCTGAAGAACTTTGAATCCTATCTCTCTACCACAGGTAGCTTCCTGAACTTGAGGGTTGCAAATTTCTCTGAGCCTGTTTCTTCCTGGGTAAAATAAGGTAATATCACCTATCATGCAAGATTAATGTCAAGATTAAATAGACTTCTATGATGCATTTGGCCCATAGTAGGAATGCAATCAAAGATAGATAATCATAATAGTTGCAATAATAGTTTTTCTTTTAAGCTCTGATATATCATTCTTTTAATTGTATCTGATTATATTTAGATTTTTACCAAAGGCAGGCTTTATGTTCTCTATATTAGCAGTAAGGCTATAGGGCTAATACTGTATGCACTTTCACTTCAGGCTCCTTATTTATCTCATCTTTCTGCGAAAATAGATCATATTTTGGGAGTTATCACTTAGTCTATTCATCTTCCTAACAGTTTAGAACATCACATGCCAGAGGTCTGTTTCTTCTCATGCTAATAATACTTTTCTGCTATACTATATGTTGGCAAATCGAACTCCAAATAAAAAATATACATATAAAAAATAATAAATGCTGTTTTATTTTTGACTCAAAAAAATCCTTTTTTTTAAAAAAAGATTTTATTTATTTATTCATAAGAGACACAGAGAGAGAGGCAGAGACACAGGCAGAGTGAGAAGCAGGCTCCATGCAGGGACCCAGATGGGGGACTTGATCCTAGGACTCCAGGATCACGCCCTGGGTGAAGGGAGGCAATCAACCACTGAGCCATCCAGACGTCCCTGCTATAAATATCCTAAATATTCTGTAGGATCATTTACCTGTTCATGAAATTGGTATGTGATAATACAGACAGCTTGTAAGACAATATATGTTTGCATTATCCGTGATTAATGTATGATGTTTCACTAATACCTTGGAAGCCATTAATCAATGGGACAACTTCTGAAATGCTCTCTTTCTCCCTTTCACACCACACTGTGCTCCCTTCCTATCTCTTTCTCTCCATGCTTAGTTTTCTCTCTCCTTATCTACTTCTTTTTTCCACTCTCATTCAAAATGGCGGCCATGGCCAATTGATCTGATCTCTTACTAGAACTTTCAACCTCTGGGTAGGGCTGCTTTAATGATCCTTGCTTTATTTCAAACACTACCACTTTCCACCAAAAACAGTTAAAATTATTCCGTGGGAAGCTAGCAGTTACTAATCTCCACAGTCAGTATATCTATTGAGGTTTTCATCATCTCCCAGTAAAGGCATCTGAATTATTTGGTGTCCTCACATCTGTTCACATTCAGATACATGATTGGGAGACTGTCAAAATTGATCTCTAGTACTTGTTTGCTTTGTCTCTTCAGCTTGCCCTCTTGGATGTCTGTATAATGAAGTTGCTCCCCTGTAAAATGGGGATGAAAAGATTAGAGGCAATGAGTGTGCAGCACTCAGTCAGGTCCAAGTGCTTGCAAAGGGCGTCAGTTATAGAGGGTCTTAGCAGCCTGTTAGGCTGCATGAGGCTGAAATTGCAGGAATCTAGCCTGGAAAACAAATAATCTTTAACAATTCTATTTCCATTAGAAAACACATTTTGAGATCCAAACAACTAACTTATGACTATGTGTTGGAAACCCAATTAAGATACCAGATCCTGTAGTGGAGTAGGGGCTAATCTGTAAGTTATACACAAATAACAAACACAATCTAAGTAAGACAAACTATTAATCTTCTTATTGTTTTGCCTAATTTTAAGAGCAATTTCAGTATTTGGAGCAGCTGGAGGAATAAAGTTGGTTGTTGAAGTAAAAAGATTAATATTTCACTTTACTTTCCCCAAGGAAAACAAGAGAGCTGTTCTTGGTAAACATTTACTAATGGGCCTTCAGACTCAAGAGTGTGAAGATACATTAAATTACTCAGAGCTTATCCTTTCGTAGGGGGAAAAAAAAAAAGTGAGATGTTGATTTTTCACACCCAGAAGACCGGGGAGGCATTTTTTGGTAGTAGAAGACACCTTGTCCAAATGACTTTTCACAGAAATTTTTATTACACTATAAAACTTGACATTTACCTTCATGGGCTTAAGAAGCCAAAATATGTTTATGCTGACTCATCACTATAAAGGAAGTCAGCAAACTGAAATGAGAACAAAAGACATATTTTGTCATAAGCAAAAGAAAGCTACAGATGAGATAAATGTAGAATGTTTGGTAAACTGCAAAGTGGCATAGCCATCTATTATCCAGGTTAATGGAGTATTTATTGAGCCCCTACTGTGTGTCAGATACTGCACTGTGGGTGCTCAGAATCCCTGTCAACAAGATAGACAATCCCATGAGCATGACAGATAAAGAAGCATCTACCTGGATTACAGCAGTTAAATCCTACTTGTTCTGCTGGCAAAAGAAAGAGCAATCAATCCAGAAATCTGGAGATTGCCAAGGGTTGAGTTAGACCATTGAAAGCCCACACCTTTGCTGACACATTAGCAACTCAGAAAGTCATCCATCAAAACTTGGAAGTAGAAATAGTTTTTTTTTTTTTTCAAAATACCCAACATCCCTGGCACCTTCCTAGCAGTACTGCAGTACCATAGTCATACTCCACCTGCATATGCTTATCAAAACTTTACCTAGAACTTATACCTAATGGCATAAAAATGAACATTCATAATAAAGTTACTAATCTCAGGGTGGTTTTCATGTTCACTGAATGAAATTCTTAAATTAGGATGTAGTGAGAGAAGGCACCCAGGTGGCTCAGTCAGTTAAGCACCTGCCTTCAGCTCAGGTCATGATCCCAGGGTCCTGGGATAGAGCCCTGTATCAAGCTCTGTGCAGAGTGAGGAATCTGCCTGTCACTCTGCCCCTCCCCCTGCTCATGCTCTTTCTCTGTCTTTCTGTCAAAAAAATAAATAAAATCTTAAAGAAAAAAAAAAAGAGGTAGTGAATGTGGAATTTGCCAGAAGAATCACTAGGTGAGACAAGAAAGAGTAATGGTCTCCATTGGTAGTTGTTGACTAGTCCTCAGTAAGATTGTGTTTACAGATGAATAGATCTATCTAAAGATACATCCACAAGATCCCACTTTCTGTCAATAAACATTTTTCTGCAAACTAAAGGAAAAAAAATATACTCAGATAAAACTACAGGTGTGAAGGGTCCTGTTTCTTGGCGAATTAGCATCATTGTAAATATGAAACATACTCTGGACAGAGTACATTAGTTAAGTAGAAGAAACAATTGATCTCAGTAATCAGAAGAGCGTCTCATCTAAAACGTTCCCTCCATGGTCAACTTCTTGATCTTCCAGCTTATGTTCTCTTCCCACTCTTTTTTCTTCAAAGCCTTACTTCCCCAGGAAATTCTGCAGGGCAGTGAATCTCCTGGATCCTACCTTCCGGGCAAAGTCCTGTTTTCTATCCCAGATATGGCAAGTAGCTAGCTCATCAACACACAAAGAGTTCAAATCCTTTCAGTGCCTCTGCCCATCTTCTTCCCCCCTCCCTTTAAGATTACCTATGTCCTTATTAAGAGAAGTTGTTGGATTCCACTTTAATTCATTCCAAGCCTATGCCTGTTTTTTGGTGACAGAATCATAAGAAAACTCTAAATTTTGGTAAAACTAGTCAGTATGACTCACAGTGATTGGCCCGCATTGACAATTATTCTAATGACTGTTGCCTGGAGAAAGTTTGACTGTCTGGCTTGACCTCACCTTGCAGTTCAATGAATGACTCTTAAAATAATTAATGACCCAGGTAACTAATAGAGTTGTAATCAATTATCAGAAATATCCAAAGCATAGACAAAGCACAAAAATTTAAGCACAGATATAACAAACACAGCTAAATGGAGTAATAGAAATTATGATCCCTAAAAATATTTCATTTCCAGAATTTTGTTTGTTGTTAACAAGATCTATGCCTGCTCTTGGGGACCTCACAGGCAAAGGCAGTGAAATGAACTAATCCATATGTTGCACATTCATTAAAACCAGGCAGTGTCTTGCAATTACAAATTAAATTGGTACATCTGGAAAAAGAGTACTAGGATTTACAGGTTGTTGTGATTTTTTTCCTTATCATAAAATAATGGAAATTGTAGTTCTAATTTTTATTTGATTAAAGGAATCATTTCATTGTTCTAATTGGAAAGGTATGTAAAACTTCCAGAATATGGACATATGGATCAGCTTTACTAATAGTGTCTGTTAATTTGGCATTGTTAACAGTCTGCTTTTTCCCTAGTGTACATATTTTTAGTCAGAAAGTATTTAGTTGAGCAGTTTTTCTTTAATTTCCACTTTTTTTTCCAGAGGGCTTTTTTACTTAAAATGTGTTGAGAATTTTTATTGCTTTTATGTCTGTCTGAATTTTCTCAAGTAACACAGTTTTTATGTGTTATTTGGATAAAGACATTTTAGAATCCCCCTAGAATAGTTCAGTTTGGAAAACATCCTATAGACATGATTTGCTGGAGGCAAGCTAACATTACAGATTAAAAGTCTACACCAAGACAATAGAAAAAAAATCATAGTTTCTTTATATCAAAGGGAAAAATATTTTTAGTCTTTTTTTTTTTCACTGAGCCTGAAACACCTATTTAGAACTTTGTCTGAAACAAAAGGACATCATGAGTATCATAAAATATCACTCCCTGCCATTGAGTATAGCCTCCGCTTGTAGCCATGTCCAGGTACAGGTAACATAGATATTGGGAAATTATAGAAATTCCTTCACAACTGATTGACTAAATCATGCTAAACAACTAGATGGTGGTCCAGAAAATTGAGGAATGAAACAAAGTAAGAGAACCATATCCCCCAAATGAGCACATAGCAAACTCTTACTGGTTGAAAAATAGTCCCCATCACTTGCCTTCTGGAGCTGACTACTTCCTGTTTATTTATAAACAAACGCAGAAAAAGAAAAATACAGTGCTGTCAAAAGTAAACACTTTCAGAAACTCTCTAGTAATTTCTAAGTCAGAAAATGTTTTACTTATTGCTAAAGCTGCTTTGTCTCATAGCCCCACTTACTGCAGACTAGTCACTGGGAAGCATGGCTATTGCCTTACCTTATCTGACCTTGCTCAACTTTGCCTGACTTCATTTTGCCTGACCTCACCTTGCCTGACCTCGCCTTGCCTGACCTCATCTTGCCTTACCTTATCTAACTTGCATTAAAGAATCATGTACTTGACTTACATTCAAATAAAAAAATAGTTCAAGAAGATGTTTTATTTTCAACATTAGATAGATCTTTCTGCTTTTTTACATTGTTTACAAAGGCTAACGTTTTTATTGCATTCCTTTAATAGTATTCAACTTTTTTGCACTTTATACTGATATGGAAGATTCTGTTCATAAAAGGTCCATGTAATGGCCATATACATCCGAAACCTACACTCATAGAGAATCACCTGTTATTTCCGGCAGGAATACTTAATTTTACCTTCAGAGCTCTCAGCTTATGCAGAATAAAAGGTAGAATATGATTAGTTTTATATCAAGGTAAAGAAATTACTAAGGAGCAAATCCAAGGCATCTTTGTAACTTGAACAATGCTTCCATAATTGAGCAAAATCATTACCCAAAACTTAAAAGTCAATCCTATAAGGATGTGGCTAATCACAACTGCCTACATGTTGTTGTCTGTTTTAGGGGAAGAAATAAAGGAAGAGAAACCAGAAAGCATGCTCCATAGTATCTCCTAGATCTGCCTTTTCTGACATTACCTTTCCTTTCTAACTTCCTTAAAAATCTTCAGTATTGGAATCAAAATAGCAAGTTCTTCATTCTCTTATTCAGTAAAGATGTCAAATTATTTATTTACCATAAAGATGTGGTTGATTCTCAGCTGGTACACATCAATACAGCCGTTCCAACAGTAAATATTATAAGTTTGAACTAGTCACTCCCAAGGCACCAAGGCCTCTGCAACCCAGAATCCAGTAGATCTTCACTGGTAACCCTGCTTGAACCCAACAGCTGGCATCTTATCTTCATGGTCAGTGGCCTCACCTTGCCTTAATGATTGTTAAGTATTTTTAAAATTATCCTTGAGTATAGGCAAGCATTTTTCTCCAGAAAGTCAGAAAGGAAGAAGACCTTTCATTTCACCATCTCTGTGGGGTCATGAGTATATGTAGGCCAAAAGACACAAAGCAGACTTTTTGTGAGATCCAGTAAGCCCAACCCTGAGAAAATGAAAATCAGAGCAAGTGATTTTTCTAAGTGCAGTAGGCAGGGATGATGATGGCAAGAACCGAGCACAGACCAGGGCAGGCAGGCTCAGCACAGTCCTTCTGGAGAAGGAGTCCCAGGGTCCCAGATCAAGATTTAACAAAGAAGACTGGGGACCTGGATCAGTTGGCAGTGAGAAATGGTCGTGTGGGGAGCGGGCTGAGTAAGGGAGTAAAGAGAGAACCAGAGATAAATGTGGCCTACTTTATTATTTTCCAATATTATTTTCTAAGAGCTAGTCTGATTTCATGAAAAGTCCTAGTAGAAAGTTCCATTTCTTGGAAAGTTTCCCTTTCACTTAGCAAACTGTCATTCTCACAGCAGTAGCTCTCCCTACCCTCCTCAGCAGAGTGAGGTGTGCCCTACTTTGAGTTATAATTTGCCTATTGACTAGCACATTGCCTCCCTTAGACTCAGAGATCCTCAGGGTTAGGGATTACATTTTAGTATCTCTGCATATCCAGAGCCCCATTCAATGTCGGCGCATAATCGTTCCTTAATAAATGCTAGTGGAATAGTCCTCAGTTGGGAGTTAACAAGTATGCAGGTAGGACAGCAGTATTACCCCATACTGGGTTGGCAGGAGAGGGCTTCTTTGAATGAATAGATGATGTGTAGGTTTGTAAGCTTCCCTGGAAACACATTCCCAAAAGTATTTTAAAATTCCTCTGTAATCTTGTTTACATTTGAATTTGCCCAGCCAGAATGTAAAGGTGATTTACTCAGCAAGATAGTGACATTTAATCCTGTTCTATGTTTTCACAAATACAGGATTAGGGGAAAATAAATGACAGAATTATTACTGTATTTGTGTACACAGGCAATATTCCCTTTGCCCTGAACTATTCCACTCAGCCAGCAAGATCTTCAACAGAGGGGAGGGAGAACCAGCACACAATGCCTTTTAGGTGTCTTTGAAAAATTAGCACAAAAAAGAACATCTCACTTTAGATTAGTAGGATACAATGAACCTCGTGAAGTCTTATGGAAAAATGCTTATCCCTTTCACTTATTTCTGGGGTTGAGATTGAAATCTACCACCACCGGTAAATTTCTAGAAAGGACTCTTCTCCTATATGCCTTCTCTGCACCAGCAGGACAAGTGGACACAATGGGAATGGAAGGTATATGCCCTCTATTTTAGTCACTCAGGCTACTATAACAAAATACCATAGATTGCGTGACTTTAAAATGATTGAAATTAATTTTCTAACAGTTCTAAAGGCTGGAAGTCCAACATTAGCACACCATTTGATTCGGTTCCTGGTGAGCACTGTTGTTTCCTGGCTTGCAGATGGCCGCCTTCTCTCTGAGTCCTCAAGTAGAAAAGAGAGAAGGAGAGAGACAGAGAGACAGAGAGAACTCTGGTGTTTTATCTTGTAAAGACACCCATTCTATTATCTCATCTAAACCTAGTTATGTCCCAAAGGCCCTATCTACAAATACCATCCAAATACCATCGCACTGGAGATTAGGGCTTCAACATATGTCTTTTGGAGGACACAAATATTCAACCCATAACACCCTCATGTGATAAGGTAATGAGTATCTTCACTAGGGAAGAGTGGATTTTCTGTTCCCTATAGAGGCAAATCCCTGTACCTGCATATCTGCTTCCAGCTGAAACTGAGGTTAAAAAAAAACATTACCCCTGAGCTTGGCACAGGACTACTTGAATCGTTCAAACAGGAATACAGAACGAGGATATAGGTGCAAGAATGTGGAAGGCATCATGTATCAAAATGTATGCCACACAATAGTAGTTTTGGGGATATTTCTGAGGCTTCTAGGTCAAAGACTCTGGGCCATTACCCAGGGATCATGAGCATAAGTAAATCCCTGAGATGCCAGGAACTAAAGAAGGCTGTTGAATTCTAATGACCCTGGTGTATTTTAATATATCTGACTATATCATTCTCTATGTGAATGAATACCCCACAGGACTAGTATCCTGCAAGGTCTCATTGGAAAATATTTACCTGAGAAATGCTCTTCATTCCTGTTGAAGGAGGTAGAGGGCGGGCCCCTGATTGGGGTCAAGTTTGAGATCCCCTATTTCACTGTCTCTGGGATCCAGGTCCGATACATGAAGATCATTGAGAAAAGCGGTTACCAGGCCTAGCCATGGGTTCGCTATATCACCCAAAGTGGCGATTATCAACTTCATACCAGCTAGGAGAGAGAAGAGGTGGGGACTAGGACGTGGGGCCTTCCCTCTCCCTGGGCTGGGCAGTTGACTTGAGAGGGAGGAAGATGGGGGATGTGTGTGAGGGAAGGCTCCCGACTTAGCAGTTTCTGCTCCCAGCACCTGGCTTTCTCCCTGTCTTTCCCTCAATCCACAGGCTGGGAGGAGCAGCCTGCCTCCCCCACCTCCCTCTGCCTCCGGCTCCTCCCTCCTCCAGTTTTATTTTTATTTTTTTTAAATGTTTATTTATTTATGATGGTCACACACACAGAGAGAGAGAGGCAGAGACACAGGCAGAGGGAGAAGCAGGCTCCATGCACCGGGAGCCCGACGTGGGATTCGATCCGGGGTCTCCAGGATCGCGCCCTGGGCCAAAGGCAGGCGCCAAACCGCTGCGCCACCCAGGGATCCCCCTCCTCCAGTTTTATATGAAGAAATAGAGGAGGGCCTCAAAGCCCCCCTCATGAGTGCCTACTTGCAGTGACCTGCCTTAGGGGTATTGGGCCTCTCCTTCACAGCTACTGAGCCCAGAGGCCATGCTGCCCACCTGGAGTTTTAGGATGGTATTAAAGAGAATGAATCTAAAAAAAAAAAAAAAAATTGTCACTACTGATAGGATAAAACCTGAAAAAAGTGGCAATCACAGGGCCTTGTTCATGAAGCACAATGTACCTTTTTAACAGGGGATTGGGAGTCCAGGGGTAGTATGCATAAGGACTCTCCTATGTCTTGGATAATAAAAAGCCCCATTGTCATTTAAAAGGTATGCTCATTGGGGTGCCTGGGTGGTTTTTAAAAATCTTTTTAAAAAAGATTTATTCATTTATTTATGTATTTATCTGAGAAAGAGAGAGAGTGTGTGAGCTCCTATGTGTACACAAGTGGTGGCGGGGGGGGGGGGGGTGCAGAGGGAGAAAATCTTTATGTAGACTCCCTGCTGAATGCAGAGCCCCATGTGGGACTCAATCTTACAACCCATGAGATCATGACTGGAGCCCAAACCAAGAGTTAGATACTCAACTGACTGAGCTACCCAACCACCCCAATAATAAGTCTTTTAAAAAAAAGATATGCTCATTTACTCACCATCTGGTCTAGATGCTAGAAGGATCCATCCCTACTCATAGAGATTTCTTCATTGAACAAACCTGAACTGTACAATATTAATCATGTGCCAGATCTTGAGTTGAGGACCAAAGATGTAGAACTAAGACAAGGTGCATACACTGATTCCTGCCTGTACAGACATTCTGCTTAACGGAGACAAGAGTTCCTTGAATGTTGGAGCTTGAAGTGTCCATAAATATTACCTAACAAAACTCACAACAGGAGTTAGCCTGAATAGGCCTATCTTTGTTAAAGAAATTGATTCATTAATAATCTTCCAAAACAGAAAGCTCCAGGCCCAGGTGGACTCAGTGGTGAGCTCTACTAAGTATTTAGAAAGGAAATTATTCCACTTCTCTCTGATCTCTTTCAGGAGACAGAATCAGAGGGAACACTTTCCAACTCATTCTACGAGACCAGCATTACCTTAATATCAAAACCAGTTGAAGACATGGCAAGGAAAGAAAATTACAGACCAGTATGTCTCATGAATATACATGTAAAAATCACCAACAAAATCAAGAAATGTATAGAATGCATTATGTACCATGTGCAAGTGCAAGTGGTGTAAGGCTGGTTCAACATTCAAAAATCAATTAATGTGATCTACCATAGAACAAGATAAAGAAGAAAAGCAACATGATCATACAAATACAGAAAAAGCTGTTGACAAAATCCAACACTCATTGGTGATAAAAATTCTCATTAAGTAAAAATAGATGAGAACTCCCTCAACTTGATAAAGAATATCTATTTTAAAAACCCTTAGAACAGACACTATACTTAATGGTGAGAAACAAGAAGCTTCCCACTAAGATCAGGAATAAAGCAAGGATGTCCCCTCTCAACACTGCTTTTCAACCTCATACTTACTAGAAGTTCTAACTAACGCAATAAAAAAAATAAAAGAAAAGGCATACAGAATGGGAAAGAAGAAGTAAAACTTTTGTTCATAGATGGCATGATCGTGTATGTGGAAAATGAAGAAGTATTGAAAAAAACCTGGAATTAACAAGTTAGGATACAAAAGGCAATTACTCTCCTATATACCAGCAATTTAAAAACAAAAGTTAAAACTGAAAATATAATATATTTACATTCACAACCCCCAAAATGAAATACTTAGCTATAAATCTATCAAAATATGTGCAAGTTTTATATGAGGAAAACTACAAAACTTTGATGTGAGTAATCAAAGAAAAA
This sequence comes from Nyctereutes procyonoides, assembly GCF_905146905.1. Taxonomy (NCBI): domain Eukaryota; kingdom Metazoa; phylum Chordata; class Mammalia; order Carnivora; family Canidae; genus Nyctereutes; species Nyctereutes procyonoides. The sequence goes on along the minus strand of NW_026575049.1, from coordinate 39,949,429 downwards.
CTAAATAAATACAGAAATATTCCATGTTCATATATAGGAAAATTCAATATTATCAAGATGTTGGTACTTTCTTTTTTTTTTTAAGATTTTATTTATTTATTCACAAGAGATAGAAAGAGAGGCAGAGACACAAGCAGAGGGAAAGCAGTCTCCATGCAGGGAGCCGGGCTTGGGACTCGATCTTGGCACTCCAGGATCACGCCCTGGGCCAAAGGCAGATGCTCAACTGCTGAGCCACCCAGGTGTCCCAAGATGTTAGTACTCTCCAACTTGGTCTACAGATTCAATGCAATCTCAGTCAAAGATTGATGGAGGTCCACAAACTGATTTTAAAGTTTGTATGAAAATGGGGACATCTGGATATCTACATAAAAAATGGATATGTACATAAAAATGTACTGGATATGTACATAAAAAAATGAAATCTAAGCACAAATCTTACATGCTTCACAAAAACTAACACAAAATGGATCACTGACCTAATTGTAAGAAGCCAAATGATAAAACTCTTAAAAGTAACATTGGAAGAAATCTAGATGACCTTGTATTTGGTGATGATTTTTTTAGGTACAACACTGAAGGCACAATCCAGCAAAGAAATAATTGAGGGGCACCTGGGTGGCTCGATCAGCTGAGCTTCTGACTCTTAGTTTGGCTCAGGTTGTGATCTCATTGGCCATGAGATTGAGTCTTATGTCAGAGTGTGTGTTCATCAGAGAGTCTGCTTGAAAGATTCTCTCCCTCTGTCCCTCCCCAGACTCATGCACTTAATCAATCAATCAATCATTTAATAAAAGAAATGGCTGATAAGCTGGACTTTCTTAAAATTAAAAATTTCTTTTCTGTGAAAGGCAACTTCAACAGAATGAGAAGACAAGTAACTGGGGGAAAACATTTGGAAAGGACATTAATAAAAAACTGCTATCCAAGATATACAAAGAATTCTTAAAATTCTTCAGTAAGAAAACAAACAACCTAAATATAAAATGGACCAAAGGTCTTCAAAGACACCTCACCAAAGAAAGTATACAGGTGGCAAGTAAGCATCTGAAAAGGTGCTCAATGTCATATATCATCAGGGAAATGCAAATTAAGACAATGAGATATCACTGCTTACTTATTAGGATGATCAGAATAAAATAATAATAAAAAATACTGACAACACCAAATGCTGATAAGGGTGTAGAAGAATAGGAACTCTCATTCATTGCTGGTGGGGATGCAAAATGGTGCAGCCACTTGGGAAGAGAGTTTGGTGGTTTCTTAGAAAACTAAACGAAATTTTACATATGGTCTAGCAATCACCCTCTTTGGTATTTATCCAAAGCAGTTGAAAACTTATGTGTACACGAAGTCTACACAGAGATGGTTATGTCAGGTTTATTCACTTATTATTACTAGAACTTGAAAACAACCAAGATGTTTTTCAGGAAGTGAATGGATAAATGGGGATCCAACCAGGTAATGGAATATTATTCTATGACTAAAAAAAAAATCATCTTTTTATACTTGAAAAGATATAGAAAAAAAATGTAAATGCATATTATTATGTGAAAGAAGCCAATCTGAAAAGGCTACATACTATACAATTCCAACTATATGACATTCTGAAAAACACTGAAACTGTGAAGAAAACAAAAAGGTCAGGGGCTCCAGAGATTAGGGGAAACAGAGGGATAAACAGGTGGAGCACAGAGGATTTTAGGGCAGTGAAACTACTCTGTATAATACTATAGGGGTGGATACATGTCATTACACACTTGTTCAAGCTCATAGAATGTACGCCACCAAAAGCAAACCCTAAGATAAAGTATGGAGTTTAGATGGCAATGGTGTGTAAATATAGGTTCATCTCTTGTAATCAATGTACTGCTCTGGCTGGGAATATTGATAATGGGAGTGGCTGTACAAGTTTTAGGGTAGCTGAGGAATATCTATTTCTCCCACTTAACTGTGCTATAAACCTAAAATTGCTCTAAAAACTAAAGGCCATTAACACTCATTTCTCTCCCTGTCTCCCATTTTGGAAGTAAGGCCACTAGAGACTAGGTCAATTCCCCGAAATCAAATGACAAAAGGACTAGACTATACATTTCAGGGTTCAGGGTTCTGTTAACAATAAGCCAGTTTAGTTGGCCATGGGAAACAGGGTATATTGACTTGGTTTAGGAAAAAGGAGAACAAAGTGTCTTTCTCAATAGAAACCTTGTCAAACACTTACTCCAAACACAATGTACATAGAATGAATCACCAAAACAAAAGACCACAGCACTTTTCTCTTCTGGATCTTGAAATACCTAAACCTCAAAGGGGTGTCGCATAATTATGGAGGAGTCTGTTTCAATAATATTAATAAATATCTACCATATATGATATTAATAGTAGTTAGTGTTAATGGAATACTTGTGTTTGTGATAGGTATGGTGCCCAGCCTTTAATCCTTCAAACGGCTGGATATAGTAATGGTGTTCTTACTATTTTAGCAAAGGGAAACTGAGGCATGGGGCGGTGCAGATTCTTGTTGAGAATCTCATGGAAGCAAGAGGCAAGGCTGAGACTGAAACCCTGTCCTCTCAGATTCTGAAATCTGTACTTCTAAGCACAATGCTACACATCCCTAAGGGAGACCTGAGCATTCTATAGCATTATAACAGCAAATGTATACTGCCTAGAAGTCGTGATGGGATACTTAGCATAAAGCAGGTAACTATTGGATTTGGGCAAGGTGCAAGGCAGGGACTCAATACATATCCAAATACAGAAATAAGAAATACATTTCTTAGGAATTTGAAAATATCTAATTTCAAAGTTTAATACATAGTTTTTGGAATATAACTGGGGCTAATGGTTCAGGAATTTTACTCAGAAATCTTGACTTAGTTATAAAGGAGATGAATTTAAGTTCAGCTTGCTTCATAAAGAAACTAATCCAGATATTCTTGGCATGGGAATTCTGGATGAGTCAAGACTTAAACACACACTCACACACATTAGTCATGCAATTGTCGAGTATTCCACGACTTGGAGTAACACTTATTTTCAAGGAGAGTAATAAAAAAGTACTTTTTCATGCTGAGATTTTCATTCATAATTACCTATTTAGTCACAAGCAGTTTCTGCAAACCCATGACTCCTTGAATTACCTATCTATGCAGGGAAAGCTGTCCTGAGTCTGTATGTCTTTCTGGGGTTGTGCTTAGGAGAGTCTGAGGTTTGAGGAGGAGTATCCAAATGTTTGCTTCTCCATTTTATCCTGAGCTGTTTTCATATAAAGATATCTCTCCCTTTTCTCAGATGTTATTGGCTAATGAAATCATTATTCAATACCTTTATTTTATCTCTACCAGAGACTATAAAATTTTCAGTATTCTGAATTCCCCAGGAGATGTCCCTCCTCCCCATATCAGGGCCACTGCCTGTCTGCACCCTGGTGGTAATTAGTAAGCAGCAAGGAGGAGGTTTTTAATGTCTGGCTGCACAGAGGTATGGCGACAGGAAGGTGCTAAGAATCCATTATTCATGGTTTGAACAAAACAAAAAAGTAAAAAAACAGAATCTTTAAAATGGGAATGGTGCCATTTCTCTAACCTTACCAGCTAGTCAAGCACTGGTCTGTAACTGTGGAAAGAGAGCAGATGTGACCATGTAATGCACCACAGCCAGAGCAGCTTGAGTTGCCAATGGAAAGAAATGCTAATAAGAATTAAATGACTCAAATGTAAATAAGGAAAAGTATAAACAAAAAAATTCAAACCATAACGTAAAATATAAATCAAGAGCCACTGAGCATATAGAGTTCTGTAAAACTCAAAACCAAGTTCCTAAACTAGCTGGAAGCAGGGGAGTGGGTTGCTAAGCTTTGCATTTTTGTTTGTTTTCCAGAACGTGGAAATCACCAATCATCAAACTGCTACCTTTTTCGGATAATCATTGAGGGAAAAGCCAAAGCCTGGAAGAAAGCAAAAATAAGGAACAAACATGGGCGAGTACACAATAGGTGGGAAAAAATAACCACATGTTTTGAAACCTATATTAAGAATTCAAGAATAGATTTTTAAAAGCACCGCGGTAGTCCTCTTGGAAGGGGGGGACCCTCAGCAAAGTGGTTAACTGGCATAGTTGGAAAAGTGAGAAGGCGAGTTGAAATGATCTCCAAAACGTGGAAGCAAAGCCAGTTTGGTATAACTTGATTAAGTGACCTTAAAACGATTTGAAATATTAATTAATTTCTCTGTTTGTTTAAAATTCCATTTGAACTTGGTGCAGGGGAAAGTGCTCAGAGTAAAAATCACCCATAATTTCACTTCACATCAATAAGCACTATTAAAATCTTATGCCTATGTTTCCAGATATATCAACTAATACTGTATATGGCTGCCATAAAAAAAAACACACTAAGCATAGTATTTGGAAAAACACCTATAATAATTTGAAATAATTTGTGAATACCCCTTTTATCACCAATATTCTTCTACAATATTATTTTTAACGTATACATAATCATTCCATTTCATAAACCTATCACAGCTTACTTGATCAGTTTCCTAGCTGCTATATGGATTATTTTTACTGTTCCCACCATCATCAACTACACTTGGTGAATAGTATTATGCCTAAATCTATAAATGGTATCCTTAGGATAAAATTTTACGTTTCCTAGAGATGAGCCAAATATACAAGCATTTTTGAGTGTTTGATGTAACACTAAGAAAAATTTCCATCAAAAAAGTCTTGACCCGCTCAGCCCACAAGGACCCCATCACCATATGTGAACATGTTCGCCCTGCAACCCTACCAGCTCTGGGTGTCTCAATTACTGTAAGCTCGATTGAGGGAAAAACATGATCTTGCTGTTTTAACTGTTAATTACTAGTGAAGTTAAACGTGCTTATTGGCTATTTTTATATATTCTTTCATGAACTGCCTCTCTGTGTCCTTCATTAACGTTTTCCCTCAGGGCAAAAGAAAAGTTTGTCCTTTTCTTACAGAGCTTGTGAGTTCTGATGCTGTTGGTAAATTTCCTGATTAGCCTTGACACGTTTGCCTGCATTTCCAAGAGGACAGAACTTGGCTTTATAATCTACTTATTAATTCTACTGTTTTTCTATTTTCTATTTCATTAATTTGTTTTTCTCTTGTTTTCCCCTAGATTTATTTAATGATTTCCTCTAAAGATGCTTGAGATGAAAGGTTAATTTATTTATTTTCATTATAATCACTACCACAGGGATCATGTCTGTTTGCTTACCACTAATGCAGTGTTCAGAATATGGTGAGCAAAAAATAAAAGTCTTTATTCAATTAATTAATGGAAATTTAATGATATGAATTTTACTCTAAGTTTGGCAATTTCCATAATTAATTTTGGATGCATATCATTCACGATTCCATTATTTTTTAAATAAAATGAAATTGCAGGTTGATTACTTATTTGCCCTAAAATAATTAGAGTATTATATCTATAAACTTCAATGTAGGATAGCCACTGTTTTGTTGTGTTTTTTTCTCAGATAATTTGACAGGTAGAAATTCTGTTTTCATGGAATAAGGCTATAGTTTATTTTTACGTACTTTGTTGCCTAAAAAATGATCGATTTTTAAAAATTGTCCCAAAGTTAAGGAGACCCGGAATTTGTGTAATTTTTGCTTTTCTCCCAAGATATTTGTTAGCAACAGAGAGAAAAACAGGAACTCTGCAGTTGGAGAAACTCAGCAGTCACCATCATAACCAACTAATTAAAGTCAGTATCACAAATAATTAGACATATCAGGCCAGTGAATCCCATATGATGCACTGGGAAGGAAATGATACCATTTTGTGATATTTCTGCCAAAACTCTTTAACTTCAGTCCAATCTGAGAAAACATCAGATGAACCCAAATTGGGGGACATTCTATAAAACAACTGACCAAATATTCTCCAAAAGTGTTAAGGTCATGAAAGACAAGGTACACAACAAGGAACTATTCCAGAATGAAGGAGGCCAAGCAGGAATTCAACATGAAATCCAGGATAGGATCCTGGAGTAGGACTTTAGTGGAAAAATGAGTGATATTTGCATAGGGTCTTTAGTTAATGACATTGCACCAATGTTGATTGGAGTTAAGCTGTGAACTTTAGGGAAGCTTGGAGAGGGGTGTAGGGAACTGTCTGTACCATTTTTCGTTTTTTGTAAATCTAAATTTGGTTCCAAATTTCTTTTAATTGTGTCTAATCTATCACATTCAAACTATGTAATCTGATAAAACTCTTACTGTTTTAGTGTCCTTATCAGTAAATCTAGAAAAACAGCTGCATCAAAGGATTATTCTGAGCAGTAAATACATAAACTCTATTAGCTCATTGTACAGGCTCCACAAATGTTTAATGCATCTAAAATGACTGTCTTAAACACTTCTGAAGGCAATGCATATTCTTTATCTGTAGGATGCAAAGTCTGATGCAAGTCTATTAAACCCATATTTATTTTTTAATTTACTTTATCTGCTGAAGACAGAAAAAGGGGTATCAGAATTTTCCTGTCATTTTCAATTTTTGAAAAAAATTGAAATAGATTTTTGTGGTGTTATTTGGTGGATCAATATTTATGGCTATTCTAATCTTGAGTGTATAATACCTGTTTCTTTGTACTCTTGATTATAGGGGAATCAGTAATACTATGGATGCCTCCTCTTTTTTTTTTTTTTTTTTTTTCAGAGAGAGAGAGAGAGGAGAGAGAACATAAGTGGGGTGGAGCTGGAGACAGAGGGAGAGAGAATCTCAAGCAAGTCCCAGCATGGAGCCTAACATGGGGCTCACTCTCATGAACCTAAGATCATGACCTGAGCTGAAATCAAGATTTAGATGCTTAACTGAATAAGCCACCCAGGCGCCCCTGGTTCTTTCCTCTCTATTTATAATCCTCTGGCATATAATTTATTCCTTCCTGTGAGAGGCTTAATCTTTTATTAAAAATGATAATTATTTGTATATTTGAGAATGTTGTCTTTTGTCTGTCATGTATGTTGAAAGCATATTGTCTTCATATACCTTTTGTGTTTTTATTTGAACCATGTGAATTCATTTTACACCCAGTGATACTTCTGCTTAGTTCCATGTTTTTTGGGAAAAAAAAAAGTATATTTAACAAGTATTGTCTCTTGAACCACTTGAAATGGTTCTACCTCAAATTTCTCAGGCAGAGGTCCAAAGACAAAAGAAAATGTGTATTGACTATTCTAAAGGACAAGTGGCCTGTCAGGAGTCAGGAAGGGGGTGTCTATAGGTGTGAGCTTTAATTCTGGGCCAAATTGTTTCTTGGTTCAATTTGAGTTGGCAGCCAAATATCATTTGGCTTTATCATTCATTGGCTTTCTCTCTGGTCTCCACTCCTGCCCTTATGTCAATGCAAGTGAGCCCCCGTGTTCCCCCATATGCTGTTCATAGTAGTTCCTGCAGGGTTTCCTAAGATTCTAGAGGATTTGTGTATGACCTCCCCACCCCACCCTGCTGTCCCAGAGTTTAGCTCTCACTTCCCTAGAGATCTCTTCCACCCACTCCCCTGGCCAACGTTAGCTTTATCAGAATATAAAAAGCAAATTAGTCAGTTTTATCTTCAGTCTTCCCTCAGCTATTCTGGATCTTAGGGAAATGTGGATGAAACCCTTGTCCAGGTGCCACTCCAGGTGCTAGCCTCCTTTGCCTAGTTTGGTGTTGTTTTAAGATAGTAGGGAGTCAAAGGTATGAGGTCAAATTGTCATGTAGAACTGAAAAATCACCTTAATGGAAACATCAAATGTCAGGTGAGTAACTCTGATGGGATAAATCCAGGTGGAAACAAAGCAAATGTTTTTATTTTAAATACATTATAGTTTTTGCTGGAATCCTTTTTTTTTTTTTTTTTTTTTTTTTTTTTGCTTTAGATGGGGAAAGTGGGAAGTACAGACATAAAAAGCTGGAAAATGGAGGGAGAAAAACAGTGACTTGGTTTTATTTTTTAAATTCCATTATTCCAATCTGTATGGCAGTAACTCCCCAAAGTTTATTTAAATTCAGTTTTTTTCAGCTGAGAAATGGGGAGAAATATTAAGTTTCCTGCCTCAGAAGGTTGTTTTAGGGTCTAGATAAATTATTCTCTGCAGAAGTGCTTTGTAAATTTTAAACCCTTGTCAGTGTTGAAACCTTGCACAACTCAAAAGACCACCACTTACACTAAAAATGGTGCCCTCTGAGCAAAAATCCCATAGAACTCATGTAAAATACAAAGTGAACAATAGTCCCTGCAGGTGTATGTGTGGTCCTGAGACATTCTGAGCACTGTTAGTACAATTACAAGTCAGACCCAGTAAATGATAAAAAGATACAGTGTGGTAGGTAAGACTCAATCAAAAGGAGACTCTTGTGTGAAACCATACTTGGTGTCAGAGAATCTAATGAGAATTCTGGGGCAAAGTCTGAGGAGAATTTCAAAATCTCATTCCATTCCAGGAATCAGTGAGTCAGGGTATTTGGTTGCTGGATCAAACAACACGGAAGATTTAGAGGATGCAGTGTGGTATATTGAAAAGAACCCAGAGTCTTGGTGGACAAAACTGATGAAGATAGCCAAGGCTGTTGGCAAAACTTCATCGAAACATGTACCCTACCAGAAGGACAGCCTGTAGCCTTGCTCTGGATGTGGATCTCTAGACCAAGAGCAGCATCTTTCCCTGGGCGTTAGAGAGGCAGAACCTCAGACCACATTCCAGATCTACTGATTCAGAATCTGATTTTAACAAGGTCCCCATGTGATTTGCACACATTAAATGTGAGACATTCTGATCTACAAGGATCACTTTAGGTCTTCTACACGTGATATTTAGGGTGGTGATTACCGGATGATGAAAAGCACACGTATAACTCTATATTTTGGTAGCACCTGATTTTTCGCAGAACTCTCACAAGCATTTGTTTGCTTGAACCTTACAACTACTCATGAAGAAACAGCACCAAAGGCTTTAATCGCCAGGACAAAGTTAAGTGAATTGAACAGAACGGCCTGTAGAGATGATCACCTTATTTCCTTTCAAGTAGTAGTTTTTTAAAGCTAATCCTTCCTTCTCATAAAATCCCATAGGAATTTGATTATATTTTGATTAAAGCAATTGCCACAACCTGCCTTGTATTAATGTCATTTATGAATGTTGATTATGACCCCAGGGAGGTCTGGTATTCTCCCATAGTACCTGGTACATTACTGGCTCACAGTAAGTGAACTCAAAACTTGAATTGAATCTTCTATAAAGTTCAATTTTTTTTGCAGTTTTAAAATTATTTACTTATAAGGATGCCAGGCTGACTCAGTCAACAGAGCATGAGACTCTCAATTTCTAGGTTGTGAGTTCAAACCCTACATTAAGGGTAGAGATTACTTAAAGAAAAATTAAAATTATTTACTAATATATTGCTGATGGGAATGTAAAATACCACTTAGGAAAACAATCTGACAATTCCTTAAAAAGTTATGCCGACACCATCTGACCCAGCAATGCCACTCCGAGGTATTTACCCAATAAAAATAAAAATATACATTCACATAAAGAGTCATATGAAAAGTCCAGAACAGGGGCAACTGGGTAGCTCATTCGATTAAGCATCTGCTTTTGGCTCAGATCACGATCCCAGGGTCCTTGGATAAAACCCCACATTGGGCTCCCTGCTTAGCAGGGAGCCTGCTTCTCCCTCTCCTTACGACCCCTTCCCCACCCCCTCCCCCATGCGTGTGCTCTCTCTCTCTCTCTCTCTCAAATAAATAAATAAAATCTTTTATGGAAAGTCCATAAAAGTTTTCTTCATAATCACCAAGCACTGAAAAAATAAATAAAACAAATTTCCACCTACTAATGAATAAACAAATTGGGATATTTTCTTACAATGGAATACTACATGGCCATTAAAAGGAAAGAAATACTGAAACCTGCAACAGAACACATGAACCTCCAAAGCATTAGGTTGTGTCAGAGAGCCACGTACAAAAAAACTGCAAACTTTATAATTCCTATTTGTATGCAATTCTAAACAGAAATGCAAAACTGCATTAGCAGAAAGCAAATCAGTGGTTGTAGGAGGACTAGAAATACGGAAGAAAACTAAATATAAAGGGACACAAAGGAACTTTTAGGGGTGATTAGAATGTTCTACATCTTGATTGTGGTAAAGATTTCACAACTACATACAGTTGTCAAAACTCACAAAATCAGACTCAATGGGTAAATTCTATTATATGTAAATTATAAATCAATAAAGCTGATTTCGAAATTACGGTTAGAAAATTTGTGGTTAAGATATATCAATAGTGTGTTTTCTAGGTTCACATAGTTTTATATGTTTTTGACAAAACATTCATCATATCAACTTCCATTTGCCTCTCCGTATGCTTACAAATGATGTGATGTCAGAAAAAGTTACAAAATGGGGGCACCTTGCTGGCTCAGTTGGTGGAGCTCATGATTCGTGATCTGAAGGTTGTGAGTTCCAGCCCCACATTGGGTACAGAGCTCATATAAAATAATATTTTAAAAGTTGGAAAATGATATTTTCATCTGAGAAGGAACAACTGCTTTTGCCTAAAGACTTATCAATGAGATTTAAACAAAACCTTTAGATGTTTATACCAGTGAAGAAAAGAAAGAAATGAGAGACAGAGAGAGGGAGAGAAATAGAAAACTAAGTAATATATTATAAAAAGCATTAGAGGACCAGAGATAAAAGGAGGAAAGAAATCCCCTACATAAGGTCAAGAGTGTTGAAGAAGTACTGAAAAAGTCTCCTGGGTTACTTCTCTGTTTTCCCCTAGTTTTATTGAGGTATGATTGGCATAAAACACATGTAAATTTAAAAAGCACAATGTGATGGTTTGGTATATATACTGCAAAATAATTACAACAATAAGGTTGGCCAGCACCCCCATCCCCTCACAGAATCATCACTTTTTTGTGTGTGGTGAGAAGATTTAATATCTACTCTCTTAGCAACATTCAAGTATAGAATATAGTATTGATAATTCCAATCAATAGCCATGCTGCTAATTATAGCTCCAGAACTTATTCATCCTATGACTAGGAGTCTGTTGCCTTTGTTTCCCCATTTCAACCACCCCACTTCCAGCCCCCTGGAACCACTATTCTACTCTCTACTTTTATGCATTTGGCTTTTTAAAATTCCACATGCAAGTGAAAACATGGGAGTATTTGTCTTTCTCTGTCTGACTTATTTCCCTCAGGATAATGTCCTTGAGATCCACTCATTGTTGTAAAGGGCAGATTTCTCTTCCTTTTTATAGCTAAATAGTATTCCTTTTTAAAAGGATTTTATTTATTTATTTGTGAGAGACAGAGAGAGAGAGAGAGAGAGAGAGGCAGAAACACAGGCAGAGGGAGAAGCAGGCTCCACACAGGGAGCCCGACTTGGGACTCGATCCCAGGTCTCCAGGATCAGGCCCTAGGCTGAAGGCGGCGCTAAACCGCTGAGCCACCGGGGCTGCCCCGCTAAATAGTATTCCATTTAACAATTTCTTTACCCATTTATCCATCAGCGGACAGTTAGGTTGTCTTGGCTATTGTGAATAACGCTGAAATGAACATGGGGGTGCAGATAACTTTTTAAGGTAGTGTTTTTGTTTTCTATGGATATATATACCCAGAAGTGGGATTACTAAATCATCTGGTGTTCTATTTTAAAATTTTTGATGAAATTCTATATTGTTTTCTCTAGTGGCTGTGCCAATTTACATTCCCACCAACGGGACACACATTTCCATTTCTCTTGCCTTTGGACACTAGCTGTTCTAGTGGTACAATGTGGTATTTCCTTGTAATTTTGATTTGCATCTAAGGATTAGTGATGCTGAGTAGCCTTTCACACATCTGTTGGCCACTCATATGTCTTCAACGGAAAAATGTCTATTCAAGACTTTGCCCATCTTTTAATCAGATTTTTGTTGTTATTATTATTACTATTATTTGGCTGTATAAGTTCTTTATGTATTATGGACATTAACCTCTCATAAGATTTAAGTCTTGTAAATATTTTCTCCCATTCTGTAGGTTGTCTTTTTTGATTGCTAATTGTTCCTTTAGCTGGTGCAGGAAATGTTTAGTTTGATGTCATCCCACTTCTTTAATTCTTTGTTACTCATGCTTTTGGTGTCTCACCAAAAAATCTTTGCCAAGGCTCATGTCAAAAAACATTTTCCTTGTTTTCTTCTAGCAGTTTTTCAGTTTCAGGTTTTACAGTTAAGTCTTTAATCCATTTTGACTTAATTTTTGTGAGGGGTGTAACATAGGAGTCCAACTGTGTTCTACAGCATGTGTCCACCAGTTCTGGCATGAGTCACTTTTCATTCTACCACCCATCCCTACAGGATAAGTGAGGATTGTTTTGCCTCTTTTACCGAGTTTTGAGCTGTGATTTCTTCTACTCTCTACTACCTAGGGTCATTTTATGTAATGCTGCCTTTTAAAATATTACCCGCTTCAATCCATCTGGCCCAAGTCAATTCTTTTTTTGAATCTCTCAAATATTCAACCTAGCAAGTGCTGAATAAACATTCATTGAGCAAACTAAAGATTTCATGAATCAATAGTACAGCTAACATTTATTGAGTCTATGTTCGTCTACTAGGGAGCATATTTCAAGCATTTAACGTAATTTAACTACCTTAAACTTAGCAAGAATCTTGAGATAAGTACCATTATCATCCAAACTTTATGGTAGAAAAAAAAGGGGGGGGTTAAAGGGGATTTAACAACTTGTTCCAGGTAAATCTCGATCTCAGGCGGGACTGAGAGATGCACCACCACGCAACGTAACACCAGAGCTCAACTCGTGTGCACCCTGCCACACCATCCCCGGCATAGGACAATGGGCAGACTCTCCTTCTCCCAGTGGCATTCAAGTTTGACCTGGAGGAGATCATTTTTGTTTTATTGATCTTGGTAAGGAAGCTGTGAGAACGTCAAAGCTGCTCGGTCAGTAGCGATTAAATGAACCAAGCCTTATTGCATAGGGGCTCTGGGCGAACATTGTCTTTCCAAAATGGCAATCTTCCTGAAAAGTACGAAAAAATTAGTTTTCGTTTCCTTTGACATGTCATTTCTCTAAGCAGTCTTCTTAACTCGCTGCTCTTCTGACCCCCTTAGTAGCAGATACAATTCATTTCTTATGCAGACTGACAAAAACGATGCCCGGTATATGGCACTGCATATCTTGACTTCATTATTTCCTCATAGCAAAGACTTGAAACTGTAATGTGTGAGAAGGAAAAGGTGCCAACATGACATTTACTACTGCTAATATGAATCTGATTAATTCTACAACAAGAAACATCATTTAACTCTTCGCATTCTACAGTGAGCGAGACTGGGGGAAGCCAGCAGAGTACTCTTACCCAGTCACACACATCACAGGATTCTTTGGGGATGGAGTGATAATGTAAACACCACCTCGGCAAGACACATCTGCAAATTCCCTGATACAAAAGGGACCTTTTTCCTGCAAAAAGAAAAAAAATCTCCAAGCCAGGCACAGGCAGCTTTCTCTGCTCAGTGCTCAGCTGGGACTCCCTTCAGCTTTCAGGGGAGTTTGCTCATGGAGGGGAAAACAGACCCCACTGGGTGACCGGGCCACCAAGAGCCGCAGTACCACTCTCCAAAGAATGCTGTGGCTGGTTTTATTTTCTTTTATTGACTCCCTCGAAATGTTCTTCATTGTCCTGTGGCCTCAGGGTGCGTGTTCAAAAATGATTCTACATTTCAGCAATCCTGTACTTGGAATTGCTATTAAAAAGAAAATGCCAGAAGACTACTCACTCTTCTCACTTAGGGGCCGCTAGACTAAAGAAGAATGCCCTTGCTCGTGACCTTAAGATTAATTTCAAGCACACACACGCACACAAGTTTCAGGTAATTCAGGATTCTGTGGGACATCTAGTTGGTAACAACTTATTCCTGACCTGTTTTCTACAGAATATTTCTCATTATAGAAAACTTTGATTTCAGCCAGGCTTTCCCCCACTCCCCCTTTCTTTTCTTAAGATTTTATTTATTTATGACACAGAGAGAAAGGCACAGACAGGCAGAGGGAGTAGCAGGCTCCTGCAGGGAACCTGATGCGGGACTTGATTCCAGGACCCAGAGATCACAACCTGAGCCCACCGCAGAGGCTCAACCGCTGAGCCCCCCCAAGAAGCCCCACCCCTCCCTTTTTATCTTCCCCTCCTCCTTCTCTCCTTACAGCATACACATCTCAAAATATTTATACATCGTTTAAAAAAAATCACTTTATTATCTCCCACTGACTGTTGGTAGTAAATCTTTGAGTTCTTAGAATGTATACTAAACTATCATGCCCCCCAAACTTTGCTTTCCCTCAACTCTTCTATTGGCAGTGGTTATTGAAAGCTAAATATTGCAGTTCTTCAATTTGATTTCCCCTCCTAACAGGTTTGGCTAAAATGTCAAACATGTAGAAACTGTGAAAAATACCATAGAATGTGCCGAATAATGTATCACAAGAAAAATGTTTTTCATCAACACACGCGCGCGCACGCGAGTGCACACACACACACACACACACACACAGACACACACGAAAGAAAAAGAAAGGGGGGGGGGAGAAAAAGAAAAGTGGCTCAGGAGATTGAAACATGCATTTGATCATGTGTCCCTAATCTTTTCCTTATGTATTTAGCATGTATGTACTCGGGAAGCTGGGCAGTTCTAAAGAACAAGATCACTTTCTGAGGTAGGTCTTAAAAATTCTTTCCAAAACGGTGTTTTAAAGAATGTGAGAAATAACTACTTTGTGCCTTGGTAAATAGCATCCCCTCGGATTATTTATCCCTGTTACTGTTTAGGGCAAAGGCGTGAAAGTTACATGTCAGTGGCAAAGTCGCAAGGGTGAAAAAGCCAGAGCTCCCCAAGCAAATAACACTAGTGGGTCAGGAAAAGAGAGACGGGGCATTTGGAGCCGAGTTTATTTTCGGAGGTAAATTGTACGTGCTCCTGTATACAGGCTACTGGTGACCAAGGGCGGCCACGGGGGCTGCCGCTTTGCAAATCGAAGAATACAAATAACTCTGAATGCAGGCAAATGACACACGGGGCAGGGTTTTAAATGTGAACACATGCTCCGGAGGAGCCCATGCAGGAATAAAAAAAAAAAAAAAAAAAAGAATGTTCCTGTTTGGTTAGTTTAGATTCTGAAAGAAGCTTTTGTGCGTAAAGATGTAACGGGATCCCGGGGCTGGAGCGCTGCCCTGTGGCATACAGGTCACGGCGTCCGTCCCAGCGCCCGGCTCCGAGCTGCCAGCTCGCCTGCGCCCGCCCCCTGGCACCGCCTTTGTAAGCCTCCTTTCGCTTTTGCCAGGATGATTAAGAAAGGGCCCCATTTGTGCCCCTCTGTGGAGGTCTTTAATAGGGGGGCCAGGAGGCTGCGGAGAGGTGTTTTTTAGACGACGGATGCTCACAAAAATTAAAGAGCGGTTCTGTTGCAGCATTATAAGACTCCACTCATTGAATACCGTCCAGAAATCTGCTGGTTCAATTTCTTCGTCCCATCTGTTTCCCTCTCCCTGGCTATATTTGTTAATATTTCCTCAAGCAGCATGCAGGATTGCCCTCCCTGTGCCGGAGAGGAGGGCGTAGATTGATCATTTTTGCGGGCCGCCGAAAATGTGTATCTTGCGCGGGAGAACAGGGCATTGACTTGCTTCCTGTCCAGAGTCAGAGACAAAACTTCTCAAAAAAAAAAAAAAAAAAAAAAAAAGGGCCTATAAAAAAAGAAAAAACAACCCAAAGAGGTTGTTTTGGCGACCGGGGTGGGGGTGGGGAGCGCGGGCAATGTCAGGAGAGCCATCAGCCTGCTTATCTGTCTTTCTACTTTGGCACGTGAAAGCTCCCAGCTCAGCACGCCATGTGTCAAATCTATCATTTCGTATGTCAGCAACCATTATTCCCTCTTTTGTCACCAGTTTTGACCAAAGGATGAAAAATTGCTGTCTTACTCAGACAAAATTATTGCTGGGGATGAAAAAAAAAAAAAAAAAAAAGAGAAAGAAAAAGAAAGGGGAAAAAAAAAAAGAAAGAAAAGAAGGCCACTCCAGCACAGAGGAGTAGGCCAAGGTGAAAGGCGGGGAGACTCTCCTCAGATTAGGTCTGGGTTAAGAGAATATTGATCTGTGTGCTAAAAACTGTTGATCTCTGAGCAGAGGATGACAAATGGTGGCAAACAAACAAACAACAACAAAAAAATTGACTGTCTCCAAGGACGTTTGAGCTGCTCCGTGTTTTCCGCTAGTATTTGTTTGGTTTGTGGGTTTCTACACTGGGGATTTCAACACAAATAGGCAAATATTAAACAGAAATGAAGCAGCCACAAAAAAACGATACAGGGGAAAATCTAGGGTATGGGCAGAGAAGCCCAGAAACTGGGCAAGGTCCCTCTATATGTTAAGTAGCACGAGCATTGAACATAGACAGTACTCCTTGTCTACACTCGTGGGTTATGCATTTTTTTTGAGGGGGGGGATTGTTGTGCTGGATTGTTATAAGTAGGAGAGAAGGGCTCTCATCCAAAGTAGGTATCTTTAATTACGGCAGGTTAGGCACTTAAAAAAAAAATCCAACCACATATAAAGTAGGATGCTGACGTTCATAAACCCACAAATGAAAGGAAATATAGAGGCTTGCATTCATTAAGCAAATGCAGTATGACAAGGCACAAATTCAAATTGTTTGGGGGTTTGAGTAATTTTTCCCAACTGTACGATCTGAACTCCAAGTATGAAGAAGGGATCGAAAGAACATAAGATACCGACAACTTGCTCTGCATTCCAGAAGAATGTGGGATTGTGGCTGAGGGTAGGGACATGGACCCGTAGTCCCCAGTTGGAATTTATCTCTTCAACTCTTCATGTAACATTTGAAGTGTGATTTTTTTTTTTTTTTGAAGTGTGATCTTTAACCTTTGTGATCCTCAGGGACCACTCGTCTCATAGGGGATAATTCCAGAGTATTTGTGTGAGGATTAAAAAAATTAGGGTCTTTACAAATGTGGCACAGGGTGGCACAAAGGAGGCGTGAAATAAATAGTAGCTGTACCGATATTATCATTACTTGTTTCTTCATAAATGTATGGGTTTCCATTAGAAAATCCCTTCTCTCCATTCCTTCACAGACTCTGTTCCGGGACACCTGGGTGGCTCAGCCTGTTGGGTGTCTGATGCCTGATTTCTGCTTGGATCTCTATCTCTGGGTCATGGGATTGAGTCCTGTGTTGGACTCTGCCCTCAGTGGGGCATCTGCTGGGGATTCTCTCTCCAAGATTCTTTGACCCTCTCCTAAATCATGTGTGATATCTCTCAAATAAACAAATAAATCTTATTTTAAAAAAAACAAAAAAACAAAACATACTCTGTTCCTTGCACATGGAACATACTCACTCACCCCCACCCATTGTCCCCTTGACTCCCTCCCGTCCTTCAGCTTACACCCCAGCATTATATTCATAGAGAGTCCTAACCCAGCCGGCCCCTTCCTCACCTTCCCCAAATAGTATTGGGCACTCTTCATTATTCTCTCTCATGTCTCCCTATTTAGTTCTCCAGGGATCTGTGTACTACAGTTTCTCCCATACTCACAGATGAATCTACTCATTTAATGAATCGTATTAGAGCTACTATTTCCTCAGTAGTGAGTATCTTACCATAGACCTGGTGAGTAAAGGGACAGAAGTGCCACCATGTGAAAGGCATGTCTAGTCTGTTCTGTTTGCAATGAACTCCCAGCCCCTAATCCAGGGGCCCATCTGGAGAAGATGTTTAAGTAATATTTGTTAATAGAGTGAACCAACAAATGAATGAATGAATGACTCCCTCAATACCCCTACAAACCAGGATCCTGTTGGAGAACAGATCTGGGGGTCAAAGGGCAAGGGTCCTTGCTTTGACTCTGTGACTTTGAGAAAGACATCATCCCTCCTATTTCCGGGCTTCTGGAAGACACGAGGATGGCTTCACAGGGAAAGAGCTCACCTCTCAAAAGGCCTTCTCAGCCTGATTTCTCTTGGATCCTAGGGGCCACTCACATCTTCCTGTCCTGAAAAGTTTAAATGTTTCAACTTCATAGTTGAAAAGTGTGTTCAGATGCAGTAATACTCGGTACTGATACATGAAGATTATGTTTACACACCACATGACAGAGCCTGATGGAACACCTGACACATCAAAGTCTCTGCTAAAATATATGATTCAAAAATTAATTGTGGAATGAATGAAAGAAAGAAGTACATTAGAGCTCTGTGCATGTATCATTACTTAAATTAGAGCGAAGGAGTTGTCCAAGACAGAGTCTCTCTTAACACTGATTTTAATAGCTCTGTGTGAACTCTCATATTGAATATATGCAAATTAGCTGCTTCCCTCAGATTAAAACAATGTGTCTCCCTTCTCTTTCACTAGGCAAAAGTTTTGATCAGGTTAAATAAACGACCACAGTTCAAAATTTCGGAAGGAGAAAAAGATGTTGCTTTTACTTCTTGTGCCCACAAATATAATTTTGTTTCACTGAAATAAAACCAAAATTAACAAATTTAATTGCCACCAAATGGTAATCAAAACCATGAAAGCATGTTTGAGCAAGTTGCTCTGTCTTATGCTGTGAAATGTGAGCATCAGTAATAGACTATTTCATTTTAGATGTTTTCAAGGGAAGAAAAAGTTTTATTTGAAACACAGCACGTAGACTAAAAGTTGTTTCAATACTAACTAAAAATTGAGTGCAGTGTAAAATGAAACCTTCACAGAAATGAATTTCATAATTTAGTGTATCACATACTTGTAAACTAAATGTTCCCAAAGAGTAAATGTTAATATTAACTAATAGTGTAATTTTAAGAGCACTGGGTTTACAGTTAGGAAGACTCATGTTCCACTCCCAATGGTGTGATTTTCTGTCTTTGTGTGTTTTCTGGCAAGAACCTTAGTCTCTCCAGCTAATTTTCTCATTATAAAACTCACAATTCTAACAAGATGGGTTGCTTTGAGAATTGAATTAAGTAATATATATCTTCCTACCTACATCGTTAGAACACAATAAAGATATATCTATAGACTGTTATAAGTAGTTAAATTTCTCAGAAATTTTATAGTGCAATGCAAGCATACTAAACATCTTGGAGATTCAAGATTTTTTGACCTGAAAATTCACTGTCATCATATTTATTACAAAATCTAAAAAACTGTCTATTATGAGGTTTTTTCTTCATTAAGAAGATATCCAAAGCAATGCAAATGAAAATATGAAACCTCATAAATGCATAAATATGGAACTTGCACAGTTGTTTTGTACTAATAAGAAATGTTTGCTCTTAATCTACTTGAGAATTCGGTGTCTAACACATTGTCAGGATACCATAAGAGTTATTAATAATAACTCCACATATTAAAATTATTAGCTTTAAAGTGAAATTCCAAAACAAAATTGCCTAGCCCCACATGGACCTAAAATGATTCTTTAGCGTGAGATGGATAAGAATGTATAAATCGGCTGTAAGTTAGAAACCTATCCTCTGCCATTGACCCAAAGGTCTTCCTTCAAGTTAGCATAAAACATGCTTGGATGTTCTGATCACTGTTTCTTTTCTCTTGCCTCTCTCCTGGTCGCTCTTGTCTTGACTGTGATCCTCTCTTGCTCACTCTTTTCTTCCTGCATTTCTTTCTATTTTCCTCCAACATACTCTGACCTGATTCCAAAAAGATATTGGGAAATTTGCCAGCAGGAAAGAGATGATACAACCTAATTAGGATATTCAGAAGTCTAATAAAAACACTGTCTACAAAAGCAACATTTAGGGCAGTGCCCTGGACTAGCAAAAGGGTTTCTTACCTTATCCCTAAACCTGAAGGCATCAAGGTGGGGGTCTGCAGAGGAGGGTTATGGGGAGGCAGGGGGGTCTGGAGACAGAGAAGTCCATGTAGAGAGGGGTGCCTTATGTGAGCTGAGAACCTCAGCAAGCATGGCCCAGGAAGCCCCCAATGTGGACAAAACAAAGGCATAAATAGCTAGACTCACGACCGGTGCTCCTTGCTATTTCCTGGTGGAGTGCTCCATTGTCAGGGCCTAACTGTAAGCCAGAGGCAAGAGCATCTTCATTAGTCCATACAGGCTAGCCTGTCTGGACACAGAGCAGATGGAAAAAGGTGGAAAGTAAAGTTGGAGAGATAAGTGGAAGTCACCCAGCCAGTGGTTTTAATTACACACATCCCCCCAACACCATCACTCTGTGTGATAAGTGTTAAATGATTATGAAAGGGGAGTCACCCCTTCAGGGCTGGGGCAGGAAATATATAAGATGAACCCAGAGCAACTTATAGTCCCAGAAAACAAGAAAGTGCTCAGAACCACAATAACATTGACCCACAACGGTGGAGGTGTGCTAACAAAACACAGGAGCAAATCGTTGCTCCCAATGACCAACACTAGAACCATCCTAGCCACAGAACGAAGTATTGCTGGATCATAATCCCAAGTACAAAATAAATATAGAGTCCATACTGATACTCAAAAAATGATTGCATGAATAATAAAAAAATAAATAAAAGAGGAGAGACAAATTTCCCCTGTAGAAGAATTCCATAAAATTTAGTAGAATCTCCACCCTCAGAAAAGTAGAGCAAAACTCCCCACTCCTCGGGTGTGGACTGCACATGGTGACCTTTTTCCCAAAGAATACTGTATGGAAAGGGAGGGGAGGAGGGAGAGTAACTTTACAGTGGAGAAATCTGAACCCCCAGCTTGGTGCTTAAGTCTACATTAACGGCAGTAAGTCCCGTGGATAGCTTGTACCACCCTTGATATGATGTGATGAAAATGCCACTTTATATCTCTGGTGTTCCTCCCCCAAACCCATAACTTTGGTCTCACCATGAGGAAAATATCAGACAAACCACAGATGAAGAACAGTCTACTGAGTAGCTGATCAGGAGCCATCAAAACTATAAGGGGTACAAAAAACAAGGAAAGTGAGAAATCGTCATAGCCAAGCAGAGCTCAGGAGGCTTTACAACTAAGTGAAATGGGGTATACTGGATGGGTTCCTGGGACAGAAGAGAACATAAAGGAGAAACTAAGGAAATGAAAATAAAGTATCAACAAATCTTAATAGTAACACATTAATCCAGGCTCATTAAATGTTAGCAAACCTACCATGCATGTAACACATGTGCCAAGACTTTAATAACAGGGGAACTGGCTGTGGGGTGCATGGGGATTCTCTGTACTAAAGCTGTAATGTTTCTGCACATTTAAAACTGCCCTAAAAACTGAAGTTAAAAAAAAAAATCAGTCTGTGAAAATACAGATAGGAAAGCAAGACAGAAAAATCCAGGAGTGAGGCTGATGCCTGTAGTGAGTGCCATAATAAAGTTGGCGATCTTTGCTGTTAATTCTGGTCATTCTGTTTTGGAAACTGGAGTTCTTCCATCACTAATCACAGTAATCAAGACTTTGAGTCTGCTGGATTCCTACAAGTGGGAATTTGGAAGCATTAGCGAAAAATTCTACCCCTACAATCTCATTTTATCTGCTTGTACAGCTCCTTCTCCACTCACACAAATGTAATGTTGACACACACGTGCATTCTCAACAGACACACAAAGCCCTGCCAAATCTGTAGGAGGGAGAAGCAAAGATCACCGGTCTTCTACCGCAATCAACCCCATGACTCTCTCAAATTTTTTCAACTTCTTTTTATCTTCTTTCAACTACCCTTTTTTTTTTTAATTTTTATGTTTTTTTTTTAATTTTTTTATTTATTTATGATAGTCAGAGAGAGAGAGGCAGAGACATAGGCAGAGGGAGTAGCAGGCTCCATGCACCGGGAGCCCGACGAGGGATTCGATCCTGGGTCTCCAGGATCGCGCCCTGGGCCAAAGGCAGCGGCCAAACTGCTGCGCCACCCTGGGATCCCTCAACTACCCTTTTATCTCCTTTTTAGCCTATAAAGTTATAGGGCCAGATGAACTTCTACTCTTCCTATCTCTAAAATTATTTTTCCAAAAGTAGCTGGGTAATTGATTTGGGTGAGGGAAGAAGCTCTCTCTCAAAGCTCCTTCTCAGCAATCGAAAAACAAAACAAAAAAAAAGGTCAGTATCTTACTAGCATCCCGTTGTTCCAGGACTAAAAGCATATTATGGCGGGGTGAGGACATCTCCATCTGTGATCTCCTCCAAGATTCCCAGCAGACACATCCTGAAAGCACACTTGTTAGATGCTTGCATTTCTACCTATGACCAGAAAATTGAACAAAGTGCCTAGCATTTGCACAGATTACTTTTGCATCGTGCATCAGATTCAGAGCTTTCAGGTTTTCCTAAGCCATCACAATAACAGCTAGTCTAGAGAATAACAAGAAAGTTAATTTTCAAAGGTAATTTTAATAGACCATATCTCTTTCATTCCCTCTGCCAAACTGCCTTTGAAATTCTTCATGACACTTTAATGATCTTGAATCGAAAAGAGGTGGTAATTCATAAATCCCTTCCTTTCTCTGGGCCTCGGCTTCCCCTTTCTGTAAAATAAAGAAATTGGATTAGATAATTTGTGGGAATAATTAAAAGGCCACTAGACCAACCACCTCTTTATTCATTGAATCCCTTGTATAAGACCTCTAGTAATGGATGCTTCTTAAATCTAAAATTCAAAGATGTAATCATTGATTTTAATTATTACATTTTGTCAGTTAAATGTTTACACGTAGCTCATAAAATGTCTGGTTACATAAATACGAAGCTGTGTTCATGATTTCAAAAACTCATCTGTATCTTTTCCAGCATGGATGATTTTAGCACACTGCTGTGGTCTGAACACTTGTTTCCTCCAAATTCATATGTTTGAAGTTTTAACCCTCAAAATGATAGCATGAGGAGCTGGGTTTTTGGGAAGTGCTCAAGTCTTGAGGGTGGAGCCCCCGTGAATGGGATTAGGGCTTTATAAAAGAGGCTCCAGAGAGATCTCTAGCCCCTTCCCCATGTGAGGACCCAGTGAGAAGGCATTGGCTGTGAGCCAGGAAGAGAGCCCTCACTGGGCGGTGACCATGCTAACACCTTAATCTTGGACTTTCCAGCCTCCAGGTCTCTGAGAAATAAATGTCAGTTGTTTATAAACTACTTAAGCTCTGGTATTTTGTTATAGTAGCAGCCTGAATGGAATAAGAGACATCACCTCCTATTTTCATCATTTTAGTACCAAAAATCTTTTACCCTCTGTCATGGCACTGCAATTAATAAGGGCTCTTAACAAGTGGTTCCAAAAAAAGTGGAACTTATGGAATCATTTTTGAATTAGATGGAAGTTATGAAGCATTTTCCCAGAAATGATACTTATATGTAAATACACATTTAAAAGTACATAAGCACACACACGCACACGCATGCACACACACACAATAAGTTCACGAACACATCTCCCCGAGGTCCACCTCTTTTTCCAAAGTACGTATGGATGTCAGTTTATGAAATCCTGATCTAAGGACTGATTATTGTTGAACTAGGGAGAGCGGTAGAATGTAGATTATTTCCCCCATCTGTTTCCAAGACTTTTAAGGGAGTCAGCCCATGCACAAATTAGTAGTTTTTTGACCAGATATTAAAAAAAATATATGTGAAAAAAGAGAAATGCAAAATAATATATATAATATATATGAGAACTATAAGTAATTTTTAAATGGCCAAGTAAAATAATATTGTATGAATATGTATGCTTTAAAGTATAAAAATATACCGGAAGGACCAATACCAAATTTATGATAGTGGTTAGTCTTAATAAGGAAGAGACAGCAATTAAAGTAAATTAAATTATTATCTGTAATTCTTATTTCTTTACAAGAAGACAGCAGAAATTCAATACCTTGTTAACCTCCTGTTAATGCAGGAGGTTGGCCTTTGGGTATCCTTTGATCATTCTTTGTACTTCTTGGAGACTTTTTTGAATCTCCCACATGGTGCCCAATGCCCAGCCTAGCACAGCTACAGAGGGCCATTGTCAGGACCGGTTTTCATCTCTGCTACAGGAGGATGTTAGCAAGCTGACAACGGGAGTCTGGAACAGGTCTTATTGGGCGGGAGTGGTCAGCTGTATGGCCATTGAAGAGTATGTGGAAAGGACAGACCATATGTATATGAAAAAGGGTGCATATACTTTACCTTTCTGAGGAAGCAAAAGTACTCATCTGTGTTACTACTCCTTTGTTGCTTGCAATCCCCAACACCAGCCCCAAACTATCTGCCTGTTCCCCTCTGCTATCTCCCTGGTTTAAGGCAATACAAAATACCTGGATGTAATCAATGTTTACGTACATTCTCTCAAAATAATTGACTGCCTACATAAAAATTAGCTCTTTGAAATGACAGCATGTGGTGTATTTTCATGCTTTATCAGTTTAATTCTCAATCACATCATACCTAAAGTACTGAAATTTTAATTTCTAAATAAAATAAAATTCTGAATAAATTTCAGGTAAAGAACAAATATAAGTAATCCAAATATTCTAATTTCATCAGTGGAATAAATCATTTTTTGCCTGATGTGCCTTTTGCCCTAAAATAAATTCTGAATAAATATTTTTTGATGAAAGAGTAAGTGACTTTAAAACATTGATAATTGTTATCTAACATATATTTTTAATCAGCTTTTGTGTTGATTAAGAATTTAAATGCCAAATTGCATGAGACTGATTTCATTTTTTTAAATGTATATTGAGTACCTACCATGTGGCAGTTACCGGTTAGCGGCTGGAATAGAATTAGTCAACGTGAAGACATATATAAAGTGATTTTTCTTTCCATGAGGCCATGATTAAAAATAAAACTAACCTTCTCTTTTAGAGTTAAATCAGATCTGATTTAAAATATGCTGTTTTAAAATGAATTATAAACTGTCAGAATTCATGGTTATAAAAAGGAATTTCCAGATATTTCTAATGACTTGGAATTTGTGTTTAATCTAACAAACCACACTGACTATTGAATTTGTGTGTCTGTGAATATAAAGATTTATTGTCCCTGGAGGTAATTATTGACCTCAACATCTTATCAGTCAATATTTACCTCTCGGGCCAATAAATCTTGATATAACCTCATGAAAGTCAATATCTGTTTAATAGTATACATGGAAATCTGTAATAGTTTGATTACAGGCTTCAATGTCATGCTGGCTGGTGCACCTCTTCACATCTAAGGGATACTGAATCATTTCTTTTTTCTTTTCAACATAGAACATTTCTGATTGCTATGATTCACTTGTTCTCCATCCAACATTGGGTTGGACATATTTAAGATATAAATCTTTGCTTAATTCTCTTTAGCATACAAGTTTTGCCTCTTCAATCAAATTGTAAGCCCCTGTGAAGCCAAAGACTATTTTAATGCTTTGTGGTTTCACTCTTTGCTCCTAGTACAGCTCTCCATCACTGCAAATAAAACAGTTTCCATGGATGGATATGTCTTTCAAAGCACACGTGGTCCCCCAGAGGTTACAAAATAAGTCATCACCCTTCCAGCATGCACATCACAAAATATCTTCCAAAGCCAGAAAGAATCCAGTGTTATCACATGCCAAGACATCAGAAATGACTGTTTAATACTAAGCATGATGTTCCTTGTTCTGGAAAGTCAGAAAGTGGAAGCATGTAGGGTGGTAGCGTGTTCAAGTGTCATGCTGTGACACTGGATAATACATAGCTAGCTTACATGGCACACTGGTTGCTTAATGGCCAGGAAGTGTTTGTTGACCAGATCCTTGAAGTGGAAAATATTGAAATCAGTTTAATTGTTTCATGGGCAGCTTCTAACACATTAAAAATGCTGGGGAAAGAAATCCCAGGCTACTTTAAAGAGTCCTGTCTATTGATTAAGCAAAAATGCAGGCCAAAAATTAGGTTGCATCAAAGGGGCTACATTTTCTGTAGTTCCTGATATCCTCAGCAGAGTTTCCACAGCATCCTACAGCTTAGACGGCACCACTGGGCTTCTAAAGGTGTGAGTTGGGAAGCTCCACCACATTTCAGAGCCACAGCTTGATTTCTGTGTTAATAACTATCTGCCTTTGTAAACCTGCCTGCAGTGGTAGTTCAGAAACCAAATGTATCTTCAGCCTATGGTGTCTTACACACTGCCCAACAGCATGCAGTCCAGACCTCCTGGAGCAGCGAACAGGGGGGAGACTCATGTGGACATGATTGGTGGGCTTCCTCATTGCCCATTCAGATTCAGATCTCAAGAGCCCCTGAGATCTAACAGGATTAATGTCATCACTGAGGAAGGTGCCTGACCCTTGAACTGTGCACCTTTTGTGAAGTGTGGTTTAAAAAGTGCTAAGTCCTCTCCTGATTTGATCATAGGCCAGGATATAAAAGTAATATGAGATGACAAAGCATCATCTTCTGCCCTGTATTACCAGCTCAATGGCTGCGGTCAATAGTAGCATTAATTCTTCCTCTGGCACTGGGTGCAGAGGTTGAGCAGGGGAGGGGAAGACTGGGGTCTGACCCTGCTGTGGACCAGGATTGATTGCAAGAGACACTGGACTTGAACCAGTTTGCACAGACATGTGCAAGAGGCCAACTCTTTCCCATGACCAGTCTTAGGTAAGATATTTTTTACCCCCTCTGTCTATGCTACAAACCCAAAGGATGTTCCTGAGCATAATACTCAAGCCCATCAACAACCCTTACCACTTAAACCTCTAAGATGTCTGAGGCCATGTACTGACATAGTCACAGAGGACACTAGGCATGGTTAGAAATGGCTGGGTCGCTGCACCTTGCAATCATTTGTAAGATCAAGCTAGGATATATACACTTTCCCAGAAAATGTCATAAGACCAGCATCAGCAGTCTTTTTGGAAACACCACCTCTAAATCTCTTCTAGTGGCTTGGGAACCTCTATCATCCTAAAATTAAGAAAAACCTTCACACACAATTTACTCAACACCCAGCCAAGAGATAACAATGTCGACAGGTTGGTGTCTGCCCTGTTTGAGGCATGGGCTACATTCCAGATATTTCAATTGCTTAAGAGAATCTGAGTGGAGGAAAAAAAATATTCTCTGCAACTATGTTGATCCAAACCATCCCCCACACCTGACTCTGGTGTTGCTAAGACACAGATGTGAGAAGGGAGAAGTCTTAGGTTTATTCAAGGCTTGTATACACTGGTTTAGGACAAGCACTGAGTGGGTGCAATTTGTCTTGATTTGGCTGTTCCAGGGTTCAATTCCTCTGTCACATTAAGGGCCATTGTATCCCATGTGAGACAGTCCAGCATCCTATTTGCTGAGAAGGGAAGGGTCCATGCCTGATGATTTATATCTGAATATCTTAAGTCTTGACTACAATCAGAGTCAGCTGCAGTGGGTCATCTAATGCCTCTGCCATGACTCCAAAGTCTGCCTTGAAGAGTCTGATGTTTCAGCTAACAACCAAAGGTCATCCCTTTGGGCTGATGTTTTACTATCCAAATCTCAAAGGATATAACATAATTCTGAGGTTCCTCTCATTTCTGTCATCCTGAGAGTATATTCTTCAATTCTTTCTTTCATCAATACTACCCAAATTGTCACCACTATGTCCAATGTATTGGTCATGAAAAATGTACAAATGCAATTTCCAATTTTAAGAGTTTTGCCATATGGATTCAGGGAAAAAAACAAATGTGCTGGTATGACCAGATAAGTCAGTGGATTTATTTTTTAAAAAGATTTATTTATTCATGTGAGACACGCAGAGAGAGAAAGAGAGAGAAAGAGAGAGAGGCAGAGGGAGAAAAAACTCCAATCAGGAAGCCTGGCACCCTGGGATCACATCCTGGGCCAAAGGCAGATGCTCAACCACTGAGCCACCCAGGTGTCCCTAAATCAGTGGATTTAATGATGAATCAAAGCCACATAAATATGAAATGTTTTAAGATGGGGTTGGCCTATGTGTCTAATTAGTGTTGGGGTATCTGAATTTGTTCAGGACTATTAATGTTCCAAATACCAATACCCCAATCTAAGCTATTCAAAGGTACTCACATCAGGCCTCATTTCTTTCTCCATACAACACAGCAACAAAATATTTTTAGATAGCAAATCTGATTGTGTTTATCACCCTCACCCCAGTCTATTTGGAGGACCTTGAGGGAAATAGATTTTATTGGGTAAGGCAGAGCTGGAGATCATTCTAGGAGGGAAACACTTTGTGAACAAAGTCAAGGAAACCTGTGGAAGCATATGATACTTTTAGGAGAAGATGCAAGATTCACATTAGAAACTAACAGATAGAAGGTTAAAAATGTAACTATAGCAAGTTATATTTTCCAGAGATGGGCACAAGAGCATTTTCCATTCCCTGTGCTCTTCTGCAATGTCTACTGTGGTGATCTTACGATGCCTCCACTATGGGGGCAGATAGCTTGTCTCAAGGAACTGCACTCAGAGACTTTGATGTGTCAAGCTTCCTCTCCATCTAGTCAATGAGACCTTGAGTTGATGCTGTAATGAGATAAGACTTTGGGGGTGTTTGTGCATTTTGTATGAAAATGGATGGTTGTGGCCAAAGGATGGACTGTGGTAGATTTTATTCTCTGAAGATGACAATATCAATACCCCCCATCCCACAATGTAATATAGACAGTGCCACCATCAAATAATGGGGCGTATGTCCCTTACTGTGGAATGTGAGCAGAACTTTGGGACTGCCATGACTGATAAAGTACAGAAGACTTCTGAGACTACCTCATAAAAGTTCATGCAGCCTCTGTCCAGATTTCTTGAAACACTCTCTGTCTATAAAATCCCTATTACAACACTCCATCTCGGAACCCAACTACCTTGTTGAGAAAAAGCCCAAGCCAAATGGAGAACCCACATGGAAATGCTCAAGCCAACACTCCCAGATGAACTGAGCCTCTCATTCATCCCAGTCCAGGTACCAGACATGTGGGTGAGCAAGCCTCCAGAAGATTCCAGCCACAGACATTTGAATCTCCCCAGCTGAGGCTCCAGACATCCAAAGTGGCAGACATGTGGCCTGGCTGTTGTGCAATCTTAATTTCTGAGGCACAGGTTCCATGATCACAAGGGAGGAGTGGTTGTTTCATGCTGTTAAGTTTGGGGTGGTTTGTGTGCAGCAATGAATGGTGGGAATGATAAAACCAAATTGTGGAAGCTTGCCTACCAGCCTGAGGAATGTTAATTTAACCCTATAGGACAATGATTTTCTTTCTTTTTTTTTTTTTTCATGATAGTCACAGAGAGAGAGAGAGGCAAAGACACAGGCAGAGGGAGAAGCAGGCTCCATGCACCGGGAGCCCGATGTGGGATTCGATCCCTGGTCTCCAGGATCGTGACCTGGGCCAAAAGCAGGCACCAAACCACTGTGCCACCCAGGGATCCCAGGACAATGGTTTTCTAACTCTGGTCCACAGAGAACCTCAGCAGCCTTGAGTGGGGCAGGGTGGGGAAGGGAAGATGGAGTATTTGGGGTGCACATCCATCTGCTTCTACCACGTGTGTCTGCTTTATATGCTGGGCTTCCATGTGAGGTTTTGCTTGCAGGCTACCATGTCAAAAATAATAGAATATAGATATTAGTGTCTATAAACCAATAGATAAGTAGATACAGTCATGATCTTAAAACAGAATAGCTTCTCGTGGACACTGTGCTGGTGGTGTAATGGTTCGATGGTCTTTCCAGGTATGTGATGCCATGTGCACAGTCACCACTGTGATGCCAGATTCAGTTTGGGTCATTCTAGTAATATCTTAGCCCTCATTGCTCTCCGGTCAGGCCTATGCTACTCTAACAGACTGTATGTTTCACCTGAGGCTATTTTTTTCTCGAACTGACTTGTAATACCAAAACGCTACTCAAGTAATGTCTCTGGACTGCCCTGCAACAGAATGATCTGTTAACAATGAGTTACATCTACCTATGGAATCAGAATCTTTGGAGATTATAACAACTAGCTATTCCCAGTGTGAGAAATAAACTCTACCTCCTGGTAGGAGTGGTTATGAAGTCACAACGTAAAGGCTTGGATATAGGGGAGGTCCCTAATTAGGGCTGGCAACATAGTAGTCTACCATAGGGGTAGAGATTGAAAGTATGCACTTTTTAATATCTTATTAGAGCATAAGGGAATCTTTTACACATAAATGTTTAAGAGCCCTAGAAAATACAAATAAATAAGTTAAATAGCCCTCCCAGGATTATGTCGCATAGTCAACTCTATGAAGCAACATCAGTGTCACAAAAGCCATTCAAGGTTCATGTGATGGGTTTCACTAATAATGTGTTAGCTTGGTGCAGGCTGGATTGGAACAGAGATAAATGGTGAGCAAGTTAGGTTATTTTAGTAACTCAGGAGTAAAGTGACAAGGCCCCAGAAAATCAAGGTGTCAGCCAGCCTGTATTCTTTTCTGGAGTCTCTGGAGCACAGTCCGTATCCTTGCCTTCCCTAGCTTCCAAAGGCAGTGTGCATCCCCTGGCTCATGTTCCAGTTTCCAATTTCAAAACCAGCAGTGGCAATATCTTCAAATGTGTCTCTGATTGTCCCGCCTTGTTATCTCCTTTGATTACATTGGCCGACCCAGAGAATATAAGATAACCTTTCCATCTCGAGATCCTTCACTTAATCTCATCCAAAAAGTCCCTGACGCTATGGAAGATAATATTTCACAAATTCTGGGAATTAGAATGTGGATATCTTTGATTTTATTCTCTTTCTTCCACCATCCCTTTCCCTTCTGGGGACCTTCATAGAAACTGCTGTGTGGAATAAGGGGCAAAACAGCTGGGGTACGGGCGCCTGGGTGGCTCAGTAGTTGAGCATCTGCCTTTGGCTCAGAGTGTGATCCCAGGGTGCTGGGATTGAGTCCCGCATTGGGCTTCCTGCATGGAGCCTGCTTCTCCCTCTGCCTGTGTCTCTGCCTCTCTCTGTGTATCTCTCATGAATAAATAAATAAAATATATTTAAAAAGTTGGGGTATTCGTTCTTTGGTTTCCCATTCTTGATTGGCTGAGGGTTGTACTGGGGGCATTAAACCTTCAGACACTTCCTGACTGCCTTGTCCATGGGCTCAGCAAGCTCCTGTGACACAACAAAAAGACCTTGGGCAGAGAAGCAGAGGAACACAGTGCTTAGGTGGAACGCTCTCCTTGGTAATGGCAACAGTTGCTCCCAGGTTGTGGGTGAGCTCACAGGTGGACGAAGGGCTAATGGCACAGGCAGTAGCAATGCTGCTACAAGCTCTTATTACTTTCACTCCAAGATCTGTGACATGATCGTACTGGGCTCACCTATCCCTAGGCTAATTTTTCTGCCCCTTCTCTTTGCATTCCCTTTATTGAAACCATATTTTCTGATCAACGACCAGCAGAAATGTAACCTCATTTACGGAATGTTCTAGGAGTTCTAGGACAGTAACCTTCTCTGTTCTTCCCTGGGATTTTGCACTTCATAGTGGCTGAGATCTGACACCACCTGGCTTTATTCTGTAACAGTATCTACTATTTTAACATCATCTCCACTCTGCAATTGGGCAGCTAACTGCTTGAAAGCAGGAGCTATATTTTTTGAAGTCATTTCTTTATTCCCAGCCAGAGGAACAGAGCTCAGACCATGCTTGGTGAATGAGTACCTGGAAAGCTAAGGGCTGCTGTGTCAGCTAGGGGTTTGTCTAGTCCATCATCAATGATCTTTTCTTAACATTACCTGAGTATCTGTGGTTGGTTTGGGAATGATGGAAGAAGTTTCACTTGGGATCTTCCTTCGCATTTCCCTCTCCAAGGTTGTTTTTGTTTTTATTTTTATTTTTTTTTATTTTTTTTTTTACCTAAACCTCAGATTTTACAGCAAGGAGAAAAAACATCATAGGTTGGTAAACCAAAGATCACACATGATGGGAGCACTGAGTATTAATTGAGCCTTAAAATCTGCCCAAAAGGTAACCACAGGAGAATGAATCACCACCTTCACTGCTGAATCACTCAGGGCCCCTCTCGCCCCAGAACAGCATAACCTCAGCTGGGTTTTGATCCTTTAAGCCTTGGCCCTCTCCACATCAGTAGGCCCACCAGTGAAGTGGTGGGGAACCAGAGCATGAGAGGCAAAGGAGGTAGGAGACCACAGCGGTGACTTCTCAGCCTGTAATTATTTTTAAGAGGTGGAATAAAACCTTCATTTTTAAGAAGCAAATAAATGTGATAGCAATGTGGTGGGCTTTAGGAAATGTATCGACCTTATTATCAACTACCGATGCCACGATTTTGAAGTCAGCAAGTTGGCTGCTTTGGTTTAGAAAGACATTATTATAATGATTTCACAACTCATTATATACTTATTTAAAAAAAATACACACTTCTCCAATTAAAAAAAATGAAAAAAAAAAAAACCCATAGTCCCCAAACTTGGAATGAATGATCACTAATACCGTATTTGCCTTCACTTTAAAATTAAGGACAAAAACTATTATAAAAACACACACACACACACACACACACACACACACTCTTGATTTTATTGTCCATGGGGATTGCATAGTGGTTACCTGGAGCTTCATCATGTAAATCTCATGCCTATTGGTCTTTGTCTAATGAATTCACCAGTTGTCAAATGAGTTTAAATGAGATACACATATGATTTCCAAAAGGTGAGCCTTTCATTTTACTTTCATATCATTTGTTCTCTTGGGCTTCAGGTCAACTGGATGCTAGAATAAAAGATTATTTCAGGGACTATGCAAAACTGACAGGACAATCTGATTTAAGCTCAGACTGAAGATAGGGTGACTTTTCAGTCATTTCCATGGATTTTTCTCCTCTGCTTCCCTTCTCTTCCTGTATCAGACTCTCTGAAGGAGAAATACATGAAAGATGTTCATTCCCTCATTCATGGACATATCTTTATTCAGAAAAGAGTTATCAATATCTCCCTTATTATTTTATATCACTCTTACTACATACAAATACACAAAAAAATGATACTAGCTATATATTGAATAGAAAATTACCACTACAGCAATGATATAATGAATAAGAAATATAATTCTTACGTTATACTGTGTGATATTCAATCTGAGTTTTTGCCAGAAGCTAACATACTTGTCTAACTCTTAGGTCAGACTTGATCATAACTTACGAGCAACTGGATGATATTGTTCGTACTTGGGAATTGTATTAAGGTAATAATTACTTCAGTCAAAAGCCACCTTTAGGCTAGTTAGAGAGATGATCTCACTGTTGGGTTATAATGTCTGCCTTCATTTCTCCTACAAATCCATCACTTTATCTGCTTTTCCTCTCACATTGCCAGTATATGCTTAACAGATTTTATGTATGCTTTTTGATTTATAATGCACATTACTCATATTATTTTAGATATCTGGCATAAGATATGAACTCTTTTTATGAATATAAAAGTAATATAAGGTTTAAAAATTAAAATCAATACATTTACCATTGTTCTCCCAATCAATGGGAATGGACACTTTCTCTTAGCTTCGATTCCCTTCTCCCTCTCATGCCATACATTTAGTCGAGACTTCTAAAAGTTAATATCAGGCAGGGTCAGAGAGCAAAGCCATAGTCAAACTACTGATTTCATAATTCTGGTCTTAATATTACTTACTTTCAACTGTACATGGATAAATTAAATCACACTTAAGTATTACTGGAAGGGGCAGTTTGGTGTGAACATTAACACTGAACCACAGGATACAAGTTAACATAATTTTTAAAAATTCACTCATGTACATATGTTTTACTTTTTAAGATATTCTTTTACTTATAGAGTACATTTATTCTTCAAAACTTTATTATTTAAAATTTCAGATGTCTCCTTCCAGGTCCCTGGCCCTCCCACACTCATCATCATGTTCTTCCAGTCCTAGCCATGCCCCAGACACCAGCCTTCTTTGCAAACTGATGTCCACAAGCCCTGCATTTATTTGCACTGCTCTTAAGATCAGAACATCACAAAGTCCCCGGGTCCTCAGAAAACAGAGGTCTCCTGAGCCTAAAAGTCAAGTCCTCAGGACCTGGCCTCCGTTAAACTCCCATCTGGAATAACTCCAGGGATCCCTAGGTGGCGCAGTGGTTTGGCGCCTGCCTTTGGCTCAGGGCGCGATCCTGGAGACCAGGGATCGAATCCCATATCGGGCTCCCGGTGCATGGAGCCTGCTTCTCCCTCTGCCTATGTCTCTGCCTCTCTCTCTCTCTCTCTCTCTCTCTCTCTGTGACTATCATAAATAAATAAATTTTAAAAATAAAAAATAAAAAATAAAAAATAAATAAAAAAATTAAAAAAAAAATGGAATAAGTCCAGTCCTCCCACAAGACTGGCTGACAGCCTGGCCTCTATGTATCGTCTGCCTATAATAATCCTCATACCTTTCTTCACGGCATCCATCTCCATTCACCCAAGCATATCTGTCCTGAATCTACAACCTTCTAGAAACTTTCTCTTATCAATCCAGTCTACAATGACCTCTCGCTTCTCTCTTTAGCCATTTTCCTTTCCAATCATTGACCCTTAATTATGCACTGCCTTGTAGTATATAAGCCCTTTTTAAGGTATGTAAGTAAAATCTCTTTAAGTAGATCTTAGGCCTGAAAGTGAGATTTTTATCTGTTTTTTTTTTTTTTTTTTGGAGTCACCACTGTGCCTAGCACAGAATCTATTTGCATTGGAGCATGTTAGAGGCATGGCTTGGTGAATTGATATAGCACAAAATTAGGCAAAATCACTCAGGATATTTTCCCCCAATAGATCCTGGTGTGTAATTTTTTTCTAAGTCTTAATTAGTCTGAATAATTTACTCTATGTTCCAATCAAACCTAGGAGATGTTCAAAACAAAAGAACCAAGTTCTGTAATTTGACATGCCATTGAATAAACCAGGCTCTTTGGTGATTTTATTATTTGAAAATGAAATGTTAATCCCTGCCCTGGTGAATGTCTGAACCACTTGAAACTGCAACACTGAAAATCAAGATCTTTGTTGTGAAGGACAATGGTGCAGTGGTTAAGGCACATTGCCTCATGGAGACTGTCCCTTCAAACTCGAAAGTGAGACCTGCAATTATGGGTGTCAGGGTTCTTAAGATGAGATGACTTTACCATTCTCTTTAGCTGAAAATTCTTTGGTAGCAGCAGATTTTTATCCCTGCCCCCAAATCCCACAGCATTCTGTATGGTTCTTAAACAACTATTGAGCATGCCTTGAAAGAGCAAATTATTGTAGAACATTCCCTGATAGTCAACAGATGATATAAGCCCATGATAGCAATACAGCTCAAGTGACCTTTTTACTAACTGATCTGCTAACTGGACCTGAGAAAGTAGTATTAATGAAGACTTTACATAAGCTATTTGACTTCTTGTTCATACAAGATGGAACAGATTCATTTCTTCCGGGTTTTCCCTTCCAAAGTACAACTATAATCCCTAGAAATAGCACAAGAGACAACCAAAGGAGAACTATCAAAGGTGCAAGGAAGAAGGAGAAAACGTCAGGGACCTCAGGGCTAGAGGAACAACATGGCCGCAAGGCATCTTAGGGCCACCACCAATAGCAGAAGTGAAAATTAGCTTGGCATATCCCAACCTCCAACCTAGCATCAAAAGGCAGTCTGGGTAGTAGGATCATTCTTCCAGAGGACTGAACTGGAGTCCCATCAACAACACCAGGTGAGCTGAACAACAGAGGCAAATAGGAACGACTGAGGTTCCTGCTTAAAATCACTGGCCAGGAGAAGTGTTCTTCTTCCCTATTCCTGGCCTGAAACTTCTCTCCTCTATTAAGACACCTGGCAGTTGGGAAGCTCCAGCCAAGAGACAAGGAGTGGCTGAGCTGACCAGCAAGGGGGAATCCTACCA
Organism: Nyctereutes procyonoides; assembly: GCF_905146905.1. Classification (NCBI taxonomy): domain Eukaryota; kingdom Metazoa; phylum Chordata; class Mammalia; order Carnivora; family Canidae; genus Nyctereutes; species Nyctereutes procyonoides. Next base: position 39,913,495 of record NW_026575049.1, on the reverse strand, counting down.
CTACAAATAGCTAGACTGGGAAACTTAATTATCTCAAAATAAATAAATATGTACATAGAACAGAATAAAAATGGAAATATGACATATTAACATATGTGAAATGCAGCCATAGCAGTGTTCATAAGGAAATTGTTGCCACAGAAAAGAAGAAAATTTTCAATCAATAACCTAAGTTCCTACCTCAGGAAACTAGAAAAAGAAGACCAAAGTAGACCCAAAGCAAGCAGAAGGAAGGGCATAATAAAGATAAGAGCAGGAATACCTGGGTGGATCAGTGATTGAGTGTCTGCCTTTGGCTCAGGTCATGATCTTGGGGTCCAGGATGGAGTCTTCCATCCAGCTCCATGCAGGAAGCCTGCTTCTCCCTCTACCCATGTCTTTGCCTCTTTCTGTGCGTCTCTCATAACTAAATAAATAAAATATTAAAAAAAGATGAGAGCAGAAAACAATGAAATTGAAAATAGTAAAGATGACCAATGAAACAGATATTTGGTTCTTTGAAAAAAAAATAAAGTTTATAAAACTCCAAAAAGACTGATAAAGATTTTAAAAAGGAGAAAACCAAAATCACTAATATTAGGAATTAAATGGGAAATATCACCATAGATCCTGCAGCTGCTAAAGGAATTATAAAAGAATATAAACAATTTTATGTTTACAAACTTAATAACTAGCAGAAATAGACCAATTTCTCAAAAACCATAAAGAGCAAAATTCAACAAGGGTGAATGAGGTAATCTGAATAGTTATATAGCCACTAAGGAAATCAAATTTATAATTTAAAATCTCCCAGCAAGCAATCTCTAAGCCTAAGTGGCTTCACTGGAGAATTCTACCAAACATTTAAAGAACAGTTAATATATTTTACACATTTTTCCCTAAAAACAGAACTAGAGAGAGCACTTTCCACCTCATTTTATGAGGTCAATATTATCTTGAAACACAAACTAGAATGGCCAGCAAAAAAGAAAACTACAATCCATCGTCTTCATAGACTTAGACAAAAAAAAAAAAAATCAACAAAATATTAGCAAGTCAAATCCAACTCAGTAGAGGGGCACCTGGGTGGCTCAGTGGTTGAGCATCTGCCTTTAACTCAGGTCCTGATCCCAGGGTCCTGGGATCAAGTCCTGCATCAGCTTCCCCGCGTGGAGCCTGCTTCTCCCTCTGCCTCTCTCTCTGTGTAACTCATGAATAGATAAATAAAACTTAAAAAAAAAATCCAATACAGTGGAAAACAAATATTACATGATGACTCAGTAGGATTTACTCCAGGCATATGAGATTGGCTCAGCATTTGAAATCAATCAATATAATTTCCATATCAACTGTCTAGAAAAGGAAAAGCATATGATAATATTAAGTGATGCAGAAAAAGCATTTGACAAAATCCAACACCCATTCATGATAAAAACTCTCATCGAATTAAGAATGCTGTTACAGGGAATCACCTCAACCTATAAACAATAGCTACAAAAAAAAAATCTACAGCTAGCAGCATACATAATTGTGAATGTTCTCCCCTTAAAACCAGTAACAGACAAGAAAATCTATTCTCACCACTCTTATTCAACACAGAATTGCAAATTCTAGCCACCTTAATAAAGCAAAAAATAAAATAAATGAAAGAAATACAATTGTAAAGTAAGAAAGAATACTATCCTTATTTGCAGATGACATGATGATTTCCTTTAAAAATCCAAGGAATCTGTAAAAATCTCTTAGAACTCATAAGTTTGATGAAGTCATAGACTATGAGTTCAACATACAAAAAGTAATGACATTTTCTATATAGCAACAATGAGTATGCCAAAACCAAAATTTAAAACAATACAATTTACAATCACAACAGAAAAAATTAAATGCGCAGGTATAAACTTCCCAAGGCATGTATAGTGTCTGTATGCTGAAAATTACAAAATCCTGATGAAAGTGATCAAATAAAACCTAAATGAATGGTAAGACGTGCTGTGTTCATAGATTGGAAGACTCACAGTAAACATAGCAAAGATGTTTATTCTTCCCAAATTGATTTATGGGTTTAATGCAGTTTCTATCAAAACTCCAACAAGATCTTTCTGTTGACATAGATTAACATATTCTAAAATTTATATGGAAGGCATAAACTCTAGGAAAGCTAAGTCTATCGAAGAAGAAGAGGAAGAAGAAGAAGAAGAAAGAAGAAGAAGAAGAAGGAGAAGGAGAAGGAAGGAGAAGGAGAAGGAGAAGAAGAGAAGGAGAAGAAGAAAGCATGAGAAGTCATTGCACCCTCTATTAAAGCTAATTCTTCTACTTCTCTATGAAGTCCATTGCAGTTAGGCATGCTCTCCATTACATATTTATGGTATAAGCCCTTTTGAAGAGTCTTCTATAAATGATCCCTTATTTCCCTGTCTCCACCCAGTGAACAGTGAAATCCACAGGATAGAAGGAAGGAAGGAGTCATATTGAACATTTTTTAAAAAGATTTTATTTATTTATTTATTTATTTATTTATTTATTTATTTATTTATTTATGAAAGGCAGAGAGAGAGAGAGAGACATAGGCAGAGGGAGAAGCAGGCTCCATGTAGGAAGCTCGATGAGAGACTCGATCCCAGGACTCCAGAATCGCTCCCTGGGCCAAAGGCAGGCGCTAAACTACTGAGCCACCCAGGGTCCATCTTATTGAACACTTTGGGGGAATTAGCATTTGTTAAGAGACTGAACTCAACAAATACTATCATGGGCTACCTGTGTATATGAGTCCATTCTACTTAGACGATTTCAGTTGTGCTATCTAACTTGTTTTACTGTTGCAATAAAAATGAGATCCTATTGTTTCTCATGTTTTAAAGAGAAACAACATTTATTCACAAATTGCTTCTCAGAGGTGTCGAAGAGTTAACTAGAAGCATGGTTATGGTGTTTGTTTAAATCCTTAGAAATCGCCTTCAAGGAAGGCAAAGCTGCAAATTGATAGGAGATGCCAAACAGGGTTAATCCAGTTGGGGGAAAAATGAAATATTTACTATCAGAATAATCCGGATTTGTTGAAAATAGAAGTCTGCAGCTTTGTTGTCTGGGGCTTAACCATTTTTGAGCAAATTTCTGGGCATTCTTTGGGCTTCGTCTAGTTAACATTAAAATTTCAACTGTCATTAGATTATCAGGGAATTATAAGAATCACAGCTTTGACTCTGCACTTAAATTTTAAAACCTGGAGGTAGAAGTCCACATATTTATTGCTATAACTATTGAAGAACCTCACAGCAGGATTCTAGGCTTAAAGACAAAAGGAAATAAGCACTGGCATTTAGGGGAATAAAAGTTGTAACATGCATTAATAATGACAAAAACACTCCAGATAATATCTGAAAATCCTGGGAAGTCACACTGAAAATGTTCCCCTTCATCAAATAACATGAGACTGTAAGCACTTGTACAGAATAGCAACTATGATACCACTACCACCCCCTACCACCAACTGACAGCCAGGAGGAAAGAAGGGTGTATAAATTTCTCAGATTCAAAAATCAAGTACAGTATACCCAACAAAAACAAGTTTAAAGGATCTAGGCACACCCCAGTTTTATAAACCAGTTGTATTCAATAAAGAAGGGGCATATCTCTTCTTCATCCAACACCTGTCTGGTTAATCAACTTGCTGCATTGTCCTGTGCTAGGAGCTAGAAGGGTTTCAGACAAGTAGACTTCATTCTTGCCCGCAAGGAGTGTGAAGCATAGGCAATAGGCAAGATGTCTGAATACAAACAAAATGACATGGGTAATCAGAGAGGCTGCAACTTTTCAGACAAGAGCTTGTTAAGGTCAGTATGATTTGGACAAGGGAATGTGAGTGGGGAGAGAGAGGTTAAGTAAAAGGAATGCAGGAAGACTAAGTATGGAGTGCCTTTTGGGAATGGCTGCCATATTGGCTTCATTTTGGATATTGATTAAAGATGATGCTGGAGAAGAGGGTCAAACCTTCAAAGACAGCCATGTTGCTTACAGATTTTTTTTTACAATAGTTTTTTGGGGAGACTGGGTTCTGGTCAGAAGAATGATGAAATCAGATGTATTTGAGAAGGGTTGGGTAATTAATTGGAGAAATGTGTGTAAAACAAATCAGAACAGTCAGAAGTTGGCCACTAACCAGAGCAGGAAGAAGGCTGTTGTAACGGTGCACAGGTTACTTAATTGGGACTTCAATTAATGATGGCAATGCAAATCAGATGGCCAGAGAGATGCCTCCCAAGTAGATCAAGAGGGGAGGAGGAATTAAAAGGATAAATTTTGAGAGTATGTAATCTGAGGGAATGGCAGGGCATTGGTGTGAGCTGTGTGACAGGGAGAAAGAAACTTCCAGGGAAGAGGAGCGTTGAGGAAAGATGTTTAGTTTTTATTCTAAACATGAGTGAAAATTGGTCTCTTGCCACCAAGAAGTAAAGAAGCCATTTAAAAAAGACAGTGATAAAAAAAAAAAAAAAGACAGTGATAGAAGGAAAGAAGCTAAGGAATCAAGGGAATAATCCTACAAGAGGCAGGAAAAAAATAAAATAAAAATTCAGGTGGTGCACATAGACTTGGGGAAAGGTAGGATGCTTCCTTCTCCAATATAGGAAAGAGGGAGGAGAGAATGCACAAAGATGGACCTCAGGCATTGAAATGATTGAAATGTAATGAAATAATTGAGCTCTTCTAACTTAAGGCGAAAGCTATAGATTTGCAGGATTTCAAAAAAGAGGCCCAAAGGAAATAGACCTTCTAATTTAAAGGAAAAAGAAAGAAAATGGTGTCCCCATATCACACAATGTCCTTTGTCCAATGCTGCAGATATTAAAAATACACAAAGGACACTTCTCACAGAAACCATCAATGTCAGTTTGGGGCTGAGTAAGGTGAGTGAGTAGAGTTCAGTTTCACTGCACTTCAGACATATATGAAGATATAGGATAAGCAAACTGCCAGTTACTGAAGTGAACTAATTGCAATTTTGAAGACAAAAAAAAAAAAAAACAAAATTTAGAAGAAAAGATGTGTGTCACCATCCTCTTCCTTCTTTGACCTCCCCATTTTCATAGCTTCAAACCCAAAGAAGCTAGACATGTTAACGTAGACAACAATAACTAAGTGACTCAGAGAATCCTTGAATCGGAAAAACTCCAAGGTCATTTACCCCACTCACGGCAGAAATGCACTCACAATATTGCTAACAAATAATGGTCCAGCTGCTGCCTGAATGATTTAGAAGAGGGTAAGCCCACTGTATGTCAGGAAACAATATTCTAGTTGGAAGTAGAAGTTTCCTTTCTCCAGTTACATGAAATCCTCCAGCCACTTCTGGAATAAGGTGGAATAATACATCTATAGGTATGTAAAGAGGAGAGTTGTGCTCCATCCCCAAGTGTCCAAATCTCCATAACTGTCCTTCCACACAGTCCTCTTAGTGAGAGAACTTCACCAACTCAGCATTTCCCCCAGATGCTCAAGTCAGTCTTTTCCCATACAGAAGAGGACCCCACCATCGTGATGAACACAGAGTTCAGCCACCTTGCTCCCCACCTTGCTCCCATCCCCTATGTCTACTACATCAATATTCCATGGGCTCCCTTGCATTTTCCATCTTCTCTTTCAGTTAAGTTGGGGACTTGCAACTAGTTTTGGCAAAAGGATTCTTAACCCACCTTGGAGGTCTCATGTTCAAAATAAATGTATATAAATTCCAAATGAATAATATTTTACATATAAAAAATAAAACAATGAAAGTTCTAGAAAGAAAGATGGAAGTTTAGATAATATTTTTTGAAAGTGTGGTACACAGCAGGAAAAACAGAAACCATGAAAGAAAGATTATAGAGAAACATACACGTCAAATATGTGGAAATCACTATAAAAAAAACAAAAATACTCAAAACATTGTGGTGTATATCAGACAAATGGTTATTAGTTTTAATGTACCAAGAGCTTTCACATATCTTAGAAAAAATTAAGAAGGGCAAGGAAAATGCATAGAGATTTGGAAGAGGTAATTCACAGAAAATGAGCAAATTTTCAATAAATATATATGAAAAAGTCACTATTTTTTCATAATTAAATAAGCACTGGTTAAAAGTAGGTATGAGGTTTTTTTAACCTTTAAGGGAAGACTAAAACCCCAGTCATAGTACCCATGTTGGTGAGGTATTGTAACTCTACTATAATGCAAACTCTTACAGTAATAAAACCAAAGGAGCATCTAGGAGGCTCATCCCATTAAGGATCTGTCTTCAGCTCAGGTCATGATCCCAGGGTCCTGGGATGGAGTCTTGTATCTGTTTCTCTGCTCAGCAGGGTGTCGGCTTCTCCCTCTTCCCTTCCCTCTCCCCTCTCTCTGTCACACATGTACTGTCTCTCTCCCTCTCAAATAAATAAATAAAATCTTTTTTAAAAAGTAATAAAACCATAAATTGGTGCAGCTTCTCTGAGTATGCAGTTTGGCACTATGTGCATTACCCTAAAAAGTTTTTAATATAGATCTAGATACCTTTTAATTTAATTATTTATCCTTTAGGAATTTCTCCTTAGGATATCATTAGCTAAGATTTGCCTGCAGGGATTTTTCTTGCAGCATTGTTTAGAACAGGGAAATAAATAACTTAAAAAATAATCAATAGTTAAATTATTTATTGTACATAACATTAGTTGGAATGGAATGCAACCATTTAAGTGGGAAGTAATAAAACTATTTAATTTTGTAGAAAACATTTGTAATGCATTGTTATTAACAAAATTGTGTTCTTAAATACATTTCAAATATATATACGCTTATGCATAGAAACATGGTAAAAATGAAGGAGTTTTGCATGTTTTTTCCCTTTTCTCCAAATTTTATACAATAAAAGTGTATTACTTTTGTAACAAAACAAATTTATCTTTATCTGATCCATCTTCCCAGGCCCTCTTTACATATGATCTTCATAAAATGTTCTCTGATTTCCCCAAAGATGGCGTTCCTTCTCATGAAGTCCTATATCACTCATCGTCTATAAAACTCAAAGTATTTATGAAAACCCACCTGTGTCATATGTGTTGCTGTTATTATTCTGTGTACATGTCTCATCCTCCTCATTATACCATCAGTTCCTGAAAGGTCAGGACTTGACATTTGTGCTTTAGTATTCTCTATAAAATACTTAGCAATTAATATGTGCTCAGTAAACTGAACCATTATTTTTTTTTAATTTTTTTTAAATTTACTTATTTATGATAGTCACAGAGAGAGAGAGAGAGAGAGAGAGAGAGAGAGGCAGAGACACAGGCAGAGGGAGAAGCAGGCTCCATGCACCGGGAGCCCGACGTGGGATTCGATCCCGGGTCTCCAGGATCGCGCCCTGGGCCAAAGGCAGGCGCCAAACTGCTGCGCCACCCAGGGGTCCCCAAACTGAACCATTATAATGAGGTTTTCCCTTTTCTGAGATAAAACTCTCTGAGATAGTGTGCGACAAAGAATCCTAAAAATGCAAGTGCAAAAGTGATGATGTCCTTTTGCCACAGCATCTGGTGACCCAAACTGCCCAGTACCCATACCTTTGGATAGTTCCCTCCCACATTGAGGCTGAGGTTGGCCATATGATTTTCTTTGGCCAATGGAACATCCATAAATATGATGCTGGCAAAGACTTGATAAACACTTGTACAATGAGGCTTGCTTTCGTGGAACACTACCACCAGCATTAAAAAAAAAAAAAAAAATCCAGTCTATCCAACTGAACGGATCACAAGAAAAAAAAGAAAAAGAATTGTTCCAGTCAACAACTTCAATTAACTGCCAGGCATGTGAGTGAAGCCATCTTGAACCATTAGCCTCAGGCCAGACACCAACTGAGAGAAGTTGATTAAGTAACCCCAGGCCTATGTCAGAACTGCCCAGCTAACCCAAACCAAATAAAGAATTATAAGCAAATGAATGTTGTTGTTTTAAGCCACTAAGTTTTGGAGCAGCTATTATAACTGACACATGTCCCTATCACTGCATCCTATCCGTCCGGCCACCCCAGCTGATCTTCATCCATCATAGGATATGTATAATGGGTCACAACACTCTTTTACCTCAAGTCCTCACTCGACTTCACAATCCTTTCCACCAGGACTCTCTCTGGTCAGCCCTTTCTAATCACAGGAGCTGACATGTAAGTTTGAAACTTTGCCATCCCTGAATAAGATCACCCTCTCTCTTGTCTAAATTGAGACAGACAAGGTTTTGAACATGATTGTAAATCTATGTGTCAGATAGTTCCAACATTTAGTTTGAATTATATATTATTTTTTATAAGCAAGGGATTTCTGCTGCGAATTTATCTGTCCATAACTATACCATCAGATTGGTAGCAACATGTATCAAGCTGGCCTCCATCTTCTGGGTGGACTGGTACACCAGGACCTACTACTCTCTGTTTCTGAAGTAAGGAAGGTAGGTAGAAATTGGGCAACAGTTATCATTGCTGTATATCCTTCCTTCTGTTTAAACAAAGAATTTAACATCAAAATCCATAAAAGTCTCAGTAGAAGCCAGTATGGTAGCCCAACTTCACTTTAGGCGAATTTGGCCATCTGCACCCCCCTTTTCCTTATCTGTAAATTGAAGACTGTTACATCTGTCCCTTACAGGGATCTTATGGTAACAAATGGGATAATATACATGAAAACATATTCTTCAGAGGAAACTAGCTATAATTATCATAATTTAAGAGAATGCAGAAATCAACTTGTGTTTATCAAAATGTGATACATCTTTCGATTGTTGTCAATTGAATCCCTACCAGGTATGTGAATTTAGATTTTGTTTACAATGATTTCAATGAAACCATAATTTAGCTATTTTAATATCGGTCCAGCTGTTTTATCATCAGTAATTTCAGTTTGGGTAGAATCCTATTCAGATAAATTATATGTGTATTGGAAACTCTAGTGAGTGTAGTATTTCTCTGAGAAATCATTTTGCTTTATGCCCTAAAAGGAAAACTCTTTGAAGTCAATGATAGTTTGTAAAACAAAAGATTTATCAGTAAAATTTTGCAAATGAAGTTGTCATATCTAAAACTGAACCATGTCTGATTTTAGTCTGAATGAAAATTGTAACTGCCATAATAGGTAAACTTTCTGGTTACCTGTGACTTAACAGAAACTTTTCTTTAAACCAAAAACAAATGTAACATCTGTGGTGACTGAAAAACCTTTTAATCAGTCATAAATCATAGAAATTTCATCACTAAGACGTATCTAACTGATCGCTTTAGAATCCTCCAGTTTGGGGCGTCTGGGTGGCTCGGTGGTTGAACGTCTGCCTTCCGCCCAGGTCGTGATCCCAGAGTCCCAGGATCAAGTCCCACATCCAGCTCCCCGCAGGGAGCCTGCTTCTCCCTCTGCCTGTGTCTCTGCCTCTCTCTCTGTGTCTCTCATGAATAAATAGATAAAATCTTAAAAAAAAAAAAAAAGCCTCCAGTTTGCTCTACAAACTAAAAAACTAGGGGGAGAAAAAGAAAAGACCTCCATGTCACTTCTCATCTTCCATGCTTAGCCTAAGGCAGAAAGCCAGCAAAATAAAATCGAGTTGAGGAAATATATACATAGTTCAACCTCAACTTTCTGCCCTGTTTCTTCTCAGATTTGTCTTCATCGTTCTGTAGTTAAACCAATTTTCATACTCCTTTTTATCTTGCGCAAATGTAGACCCCTGAACATAATTTTTGAAATCCAACCTGGATATAAGCAGTTTCAAGGCAACTTTCTTTTTTCATATGATTTGCCTCCTTCTTCTGTAGTCCTCTCTGGCCCTAGAGTTTAGCTGAGCAGACGTTAGGATCATCCACACTTTAGGGAAGAAGCACTCAAAGCCTGGAGAGACGACTCTGATTGAAAGAAAACCAGCAGAAGTAAACCCAGCTGTCTGGACTTCTACTGAGGCATGGCCGGGTGTTCCAGGCCACCTTCAAAAACACGGACCGATGGAAACATGGAGGTGTCTCAAAATCCTTTTTCCAAAATGATGTGGCTAGCCTGCAGGCTGCCAGGCCTCCCTGGCAGGGTGCTGGGCAGTGTCAGCCCAGACACAAGTGGCTTTCTTTTGGGTCATGGGCGACAGCCATATACCAGGGGTTGTGGCACATCTGAAATCTCTTTCCCCCAACTTTTGGTGTCAAAACCCTCAGGTCAGTTACTGACCTTTGTTTCCGGACAATAATTCTCTGCAAGACCTGTCTTTCTCTCCGCGCTCTGTACTTTGCAATTGCCTGGTCTGATTTTGGGGGCGATGACGGTAGAGGGAGCAGAGCCCCTTTCAGGAGCCACTGAAAGTGCCTACGTTTGTCCCTACCCCATCATCTGCAGGCCAGATGAACCAGCCTGTAATTACAGTCTCTGTAAGGTGCAAGGGTCATTCTGCAGGCCTGAGCAAGTGCAGTAACTCGGAGTAACTGAGTTTCTTTAAAAGGGGGAAAGGGCTATTGGGGTGGTGCAGTCAACTGAGATCTCAGGGTCGTGGGATCGAGCTCGAGCCCTGTGCAGGCCTCTGCCTGGTCCCAGAGTCTGCTCAAAATTCTCTCTTCTTCTCCCTCTGCCCCTCCCACTTGTTCTCTCTCTCTCTCAAAATAAATAAATAAATCTTATAAGGGAGGGAGTCGGCATTTTATAACAAGTGATGAATTAAAGACTGGCTGGTCTTTGTGCCACTAGATTGGACCAGGTGAACAGGGGATAGACGGTTACAAAGGGAATTCAGCAGGAACTATTGCCAGAAAAAGCATCACAGAGTGTAGGGGATAAACCCACATGGAAGCCCCAGGGATAAGCTCTCCTCTGGGGGGAAAAAGACATAGTTAAGCTGGCCACATCATGGCTTGTCTGAGACTCTCCCTGAGACCTTGATCTGATTTCAGATCCATCAGAACCTTCTGATTAAATTTCTCTGACACATAAAGCTCAGGCAAGCGCTCCCCAAACCTACACCCTTCACTCCTATTTAATTAAGTTACCCCTTGCACTGGACTATTCATTTTTTTAAAGATCTATTTATTTTAGAGAGAGAGAGAGACAGAGAGAGTGAAGTGGGGAGGGGCAGAAGGAGAAGGAGAGAGCATCTCAAGTAGAAGCCCAAGTGAGTGTAGATAATGACAAGGGGGCTCAATCTCACCACCCTGAGATCATGACCTGAGCTGAAACCAAGAGTCAGATAATTACTCAGCTGAGCCATCTGGGTGCTCATCATTTTAAAACAAAATCAAGCCATGTGCCCACTGTTAAAAAGAGGGAAGTCTGATGATCAGGAATGTGTTGCAGTGTGCGGACACTATGACACTGAAAACATAGAGCAGGTGTTTGGTGCCTGGATGGAGAGGATGAGCATCATACAAAGCAGTGTTGTCAAATGAAGGTGTCCGTTCTTGGGAGGCTGTCAATCAACAAATAATTTTGAATGTCTGCCTCTAGGCTCGCTACTTGGCCCCCAAATTTTGTGTTGAAAACATATGGAAAGGCAGAAGAAAGAAACTATATAATCACCAATTATAATTCCCAAAATACAATGCTGGTTTTCTTATATGGAAATTATTTAGTGGGTCTCCCAAAACAGGTAACTGAGGTAATAACTTCTAAATGGAAAAAGATCACGATGCATATAAATGTTCACCCAAAATAGATCATTCTCTGTGATCCTGATTATAAAAATCATTATGACACAATTCGGCATCAGCCACTGAGATTTGTGGCAATGACCCTTCCCTGGGCATGTGTTTGTATGTGTGCCTAGATGGCCTGGGGCAGGGCAGTTCATCAAGGTTGAGGAACATAAAACTATCAGAGGAGTTGGACCATCTGATGTATTTGAAAGGACGCAGACTCAAGTCATTCTGAACTTGGGAACCTGATCAATAATAATAATAAAAAAATCAGTACAATGGACAACATGATTGTCTATCACATTTTTTAAAGAAAATTTCTCCCTCATTTATGGAATGTATTCCATATTTTTAAACCCAAATCTTTGTCAGGAAGAAAATAAAGGAAATCAAAAATGAGATGTATGGAAATTAAACATAGTGGACACCCTCCAGATGCCCCAAGTCCAGCAAGGAGCTCCCTGGGTCTCTGGAAAGGAGTACTGCACAATCACCTTTCATCTCAGACAAACTAGATCAACAAATGCAGTCTCATCCTGTGAGGGCTCCAGAGAAATACTGAAACAGATAGTTCCCACTGTTTACCTGGGAAAGACCAATACACTGTACCTGAGATTATTCAAGCCCATGTCCTGGTTCCATGTTCTCTAATGCGTAGCTATAGAACCTGGTACCAGTTTTCTGTTTTTTTCTACTTTCACGCTTCCTCCCACAACCAGTGATAATCTCTTGCAGATAGAGATGGCTCTCCTAGACCCTACTGACTGCCTCTGGACCTCGTGCTCCAAAGCTCCAAGGGTCAGGGTACGTACGTACAATATCAACAAATCCAGCCTAATCTCACAATACAGAACACGTACTGTTCAATCTACTTGGAACACGAATCTGACACAGGCCCACATACAATTCACACACGCTATGTGATTAGCATCTGGTTCCTCAAGGACTCTCAACTCACTGGGTTAGAAAGAGAAAACTATTGTATATTGTCATTCCCTGCTTCAACCACGCATGCTCTGTCAGATTCTCCTTTTCTGATTCTGTAACTTTCTGGTCATTCTATTAAATCCTAGCCCAGTCCAGCCCAGGATCAAAAGTTTGAATATGCCATCTGGTTCAAAGCGTTCCCACATCCTTGGGTACCACCAAAGTCTGCATCTGTAATTCTAGGGGCCTGGATTGGGGAGGGAGTGGTCCCCTTCTTCCTCCCCCTGTCCTGTGTGCATCTTCTTCCAGGGGTGGGAAGAGAGAAAATGGAGCACCAAGGAGAGTTACCTGGAGGTGGTAAAGCCTGACCTCTAGGTGAATAAGGGCAGGAAGCCAAGATCTAAAGCACAACATGGGGTTTTGTGGGAAGGGTGTGTTATTCTGTATGGCAGGAGCTCAGCGTCCACGTGGCACAAGTCTCACTCAGCAGGCCAGAGACCTCAGCCAACTTCTCAGAGTAGAAACATAGTTAAATGGTAAAAACAGTGCGGAGTTTTCCATATAAATATTGAAATACGTCACAGTTCTATTTTTGTCTTCCGATGCTATAAAAATGTACTTTTTCATGAAAACAAATTGAAAGCAAAGAAGAACCATAAGCACTTGGGGAAAACTGAGCTCATGCTAATCTACAAGTTTGTCCTCTCTTCTTAATTGATTTTATTTGTCTCTTTGTTTATTGTACTGGAATATGGTTGATACACAACGTTACATTAGTTTCAGGCGTACAACATAGTGGTTCGACTTCTCTCTCACCACAGGTATAGGTCTCATCTGTCCCATGCAGCACCATCATGGTATTATTGACTATATTCCCTGTGTTGTGCCTTTCATCCCCATGACTTATTCATCCCTTAACTGGAAACCTGTACCTCCCGCTTCTCTTCACCCATTTGCCCATCTCCCCCCATCCCCTTGCCTCCTAATTGATTTTAAATTCAACTTCTTGCACCAACGTTCCTTTTCATGTTAATACTTGCAAAGCCTTTCACTGTTTGATGCCCACAATTTTGTACTCATCTCTACCTGTTCAGTATTTTATGTATGATTGTTTGAGGTTTATCTCTTTCTTATTTCCACTGTTTGAACATTTGTTTGAAATAAAAGTGGATGTTATCTTATTTTTCCAGAAACATCTCTAATAGTTCACCAGAAGAGTGAAGGTATGGCGCTAATGGAAGTAGTGTAGAAACAACAGAGTATTTTATCATCATGGTACTTAATTCATGCGATGTGAAAATATAATTCGAGAATGAAGCATCTGCAAACCAGGATTCTCTGCATGACCAGAATTGTAAAAATGTACATCAAATTTTGTAAAAAGTATATCAAGGAGAATGTAATTTCAACGTGAAAAAAAATTAAGGCAAATCCCAAGGTTTTAAGAAGACTTTTGTATTTCCCATTTTCAGTGATTAGCTTATAGCATTATAAAGATTCTGTGCACAATTACCAGATAGATTGTTCTCCCAACCAAAATTCACATGTTCAAGTGAATTCAACAAGGCGAACTCAGTGTATAAGGGGTTTCTGATTAGTAGATGACTCTAGGAATTTCTGGAAATTGTGAAAAGTGGAATGCATTTGAAACATTGTAATACCAGAGCCAATACTATATGGGTATTTCTGACAAATTATCTTTTGCTCAATTAACTTATCATCAGAAAAGTAGACTTTGCTTGAAATTGATAGTTGTTTATTTCCTAGGAAACAGAATTTATGATTAAGAAGGCATGATAAGTAAATCTGGCTCGGGTATAGAGGAAGTTTTTGGTACTATTAGAAATTACCATGAAAGCTAAAGAGAAGCACTTCAAGGTGTGAGCTCCTGATGTAATTTTTACCAAAATGCACAAGTTCAAAGTCAAATTATTTAAACAATAAAGATTTAGAAATCTTAGAGCCTTATGAATGAGATCAATATTTATTCAACGTGTTCAATAAACTAAGATTAGATTGTCTGAGATATATGCAAAATCATCAAAGACTATTTTAATTAAAAAGAAGCTCTTAAGTTTTTTCAGTGCTGGATATGACTGACAGTGTCTTACACAATACAAAACTTATCTGTCGTAAATCAAAATTAATATTATTAACATTGTGGCCAGGCTATATTAACATAAAATGTGAGTAGAAATTGTAATGGGATTGTAATGAATTATAGAGCGGAAAAGAGCTGTAAGTATGTATACATGCTTTCAACCTATCTTTTAGACTTAATGAGGAAAGGAAAGACTAAAATGCTCTCAGAGTGTTGATTCTTCATATGTTCTATGTGTACTCACAGATATATGTGTACATATGCACACATATGGGTTGGGGGAGCATTAACGGATATTTTTAAGGAAAAGGAAGAAAAAACATGAAGGTTGGCCTATACTTCTTCAAACACACAACACTGGGCAGTACCTTATGAAGAATCATTAACTTGAGGCCTGGGTGGCTCAGTCAGTTCAGTGTCTGCTTTCAGCTCAGGTCATGATCTTAGGGTCCTGGGATCTAACCCTATATTGAGTTCCTGCTCAGCGGGAAGTCTGTTTCTCCCTCTTACTTGGCCCCTCCTCCTCTCATGCTCTCTCTCTCTCTCTCTCTTTCTGTGTCTCTCTGTCTCAAATAAAAATCTTAAGAAAATAATAACCATTAAGTTTGTTAACTTAATTGAACCAACAGAGATTATGGTCACATCCCAAGCATTTCAGGTTCTATCGATAGATTTTCCTTTTCTTTTTTATGTTCAAAATAAGGAGCAAAGTACCATTTTCATAATCTGATAAGAATAATAGATACAGCAAAATCATTTGGGGCTGGGGCAAAGAAATGCTGCCAAAAATAACCTCTGAAAGTTTTCAAAGTTGAACTCTTTCCCTTCAGAAGAAAAGAGTTTAAAAGAAAAAAATATATCATGGTAGTGCTTCTCCCTCACTACATCATCAGTAAAAGGGCAGAAATTTTAAAGGCTTTTGCCAAAGATTGAAAGCCACTTCACTAAATTGAAATATAGGAGTTTTAAAAAATGAATTTGGGAAAAGGAAACAAATTTTAGAACTACTTTTAAAATATGGAATGAGCCATTATATGCAGCAATGTCCAGTACAATGAAGAATTATATGCAGTGCAAATTTAGAACAAATCCAGGATTCTAATTTTGCCTGCAACTTGAAAAGCTCAACTTGAGGGTTGCCTGAGTGGTTGTCAGTTAGGCAGTTGACTCGTGATTTTGGTTCAAGTCATGGGACCCAGCCTGGTGTTGGACATTCCCCCTCCTTCACTCAGCCCACTCAGCGAGAAGGCTGCTTGAGATTTTCTCCCTCCACCCCTCTCCCACTTGCCTATGTGCTCTCTTTCTCTCTCAAATAAGTAAATGCTTACCACTTACATTGATGTGGGTGGAACTGGAGGGTAGAGTGAAATAAGTGAATCAGAGAAAGACAATCATCATATGGTTTCACTCATATGTGGAATATGAAAAATAGTGAAAGGGACCATAAGGGAAAAGAGAGAAACTGAGTGGGGACAAATTATAGAAGAAGATAAACCATGAGAGACTCCTAACTCTGGGAAACAAATAAAAGGTTGCAGAAGGGGTGGTGAGTAAGGGGATGGGGTAATTAGGTGATGGACACTAAGGAGGGCACTTGATGGGATGAGCATTATATGTTGGCAAAATGTATTTAAATAAAATTTAAAAAAAAACAGTGTTGGAGGAAAAACTTGCCAATGTAAAAAAATATATATCTTTTTTAAAAAAAAAGAGAAGTTCAACTTTATCTAAGATTGTTGGTTCAACTGATTATTATGGCCTTTTGGCAACTAATTGTGGCTATTTGTTTATTCAGTATGCCCCCACATTCATGTTCCTCTGGCCTCCAAGCTTCCAGATACTGCATTGGACTGGCCAGTGAAGGCAATACATTTTCTATTCCTTACTACTCCAAAAATGCACTTAGCATGTAAGAGAAAATAGAGGCAGTGGCTGGGCAGTGATGGTGGAGAATTGCTTTGTGCTCACATGTTGACACACACACACACACACACACACACACACACACACACACACCTAGAGCAAGCCTGGAGAACTTCTTGGCATTATGGGAAGGCTACCAGAGCATCTTGCTGCCCACTCAGAGGATACAGTTGATGCTGTACTAATTGAATCTTCTCTCTAGGATTTGTGTGTGGTGTTCATACGCTACCACACTTTAAATTTCAAGCTTTAAGTCAAGGCTTAAACGTGTTTTGAGTTGACCATGCAGTTTGCAGTCTCGCTGGCATGGCCTGATGCACAGTAACACCATAGTTATGAAAATGTCTTCACATCTTTCCCCCAAAAAATATTGTGTGAAAAGTGGTACCTGGCATTTTCTTTAAAGCTTCTCACTTGCTTGATTAATTTCTCCTCGCAGAGAGACCAATCACTCTGACTGGCAAGCAATTTACTCCCCTCCCAAACCTTAGAGTCCCACACCTCTTAAGAGCATGGCAAAATGAAAATATAGAGAGCTGGAGAGGTGAGCAAGGATATGGTCCAGGAGTGTGTTTTTATATATAAATAAGGAAGAGGGATCCCTGGGTGGCGCAGCGGTTTAGTGCCTGCCTTTGGCCCAGGGCGCGATCTGGGGACCTGGGATCAAATCCCACATCAGGCTCCCGGTGCATGGAGCCTGCTTCTCCCTCTGCCTGTGTCTCTGCCTCTCTCTCTCTCTCTCTCTCTCTCTCTCTCTCTCTCTGTGACTATCATAAGCAAATAAAAATTAAAAAATAAAATAAAAGTATAAAATACTAAAGAAATACCAAATAAACTTTAAAAAAATATAAATAAGGAAGATATGTGGGTTTCAGTTAAAAATTAAATATATTTTACACACACACAAGTACAAAGAGAGTATAAATTGACCCTAATTCCCAGAAACTGAAACCTCAAGCCTTACCTGGGAGCAGCTTCCTTAGCTGAGGCATTACAGCAGGTGCATGGCACGGTGTGTTTGTATGTAGATCCTAACACCTGGTGAGAAGGCAGGAATAAAGACTTGGGATTTTATCACAATTTCAATTTGACAGATACCTTGTTTGGTTATCCAATGTATTCCCAGTGCCCCGACTAGTGTTTGGTGTCCAACACGCAGCTAATACATATGTTTGGAATGGCTGATTGGCATAGATAATTCATTTCTGGTATGGTTGAAGGGAATACAGTTAACTTTGGACTGACATTGTTTAGTTGAAGTGGCCTTTTGGCAGTTGGGAAGGAAAGGAGAGACAAAGCTTGGTGGGAAAAGTAGGGAGAAAGTATACGAAATGGTAGAAATTATATTCATAAGCAGAAAAGGTGAGGGGCATGGGAGGACAAAGCATGTGGGACAACCATTTGCCTGAGATATCGAGAAAGTCTAGAACATTACAAAGGTCTTAAGGGGAAAAGAACCTTAAAGAATCAAAGAACCCATTTAAATTTGATTAACAACCTCAGTGTTAATGAAAGGTTGGAGGAACTAACTTGGTCTTACCAGAATCAAAAAAGATAGTACCTTGGATATGGAAATATCTTGAGAAAGGAATACAGTAGCTAAACAGAAGATAATTTCACTATCTTAGGAGTGAAAATGTTTTAGACATGGAGGGAAGATTAGTTTCAAAGATTTTATACAGAAAAAAATCAGGCACAGTTTGTGTTAAAATGGATTTAAAATATAAAAGACATTTGAATGAACCATATCATTCATTTATTCAGTCAGATTTATTGAACATATATGATTGGACAAAGCAATAAACAAAGCAGGAAAAAGAAACCACCTCACCTTCATTTACTTTGCAGTTCATGGCAAAAACATGAAACAAAAAATTTAAAATAAAATAAAATAAATGGAACCATACAGAAGTTCATAAGGTTCTGTGCATAGTGTGCAGAGAGAGAGAGGTAATGAGGTGGGGAACAGGTAGAGGAGATCAAGGGACTGTGATTGTATTTTTTTGGCAAGTGCTCAGGGAAGGTCTCATCAAAAAGGTCACATTTAAGATGAAGGAGATTCCAAAGTTGCTTACTTTCTAGAAAGTTAGAGATACCACCATACTTACAAAGAATATAAATGGCATGAAGACATGGGGACAAGTAGAGTTTACAACCTTTGTTTTAAAAATTGAATTTTGTCCGTAAAATCTAATTTAGTGATACATTCAGATAATCTGGAGGAAGGATTCCCCCCCCCATGCCATATTAGAGGATTGAGGACAGTAATGATTCTCAACGTCTTTCTCATTGACTTCTTTTTGCAATATCTCTTTCAGTTCATCAAATGTCCACTAAGCAATACGTTCATCGGAAGCTACAAGAATAAGTGAATTTCAAACCATGATCCCCCTAGAAGGATGAGTAGCAGGGCCTACAAAATTTGAGTGAGAGATTAATTCAATAATATAAAACAAAGAGTCACTGAAATGCAGCAGAGAAAATGGTCCCTTAGGAAGAGTTGAAAACGGGCCATGGGACACCATGGGGCGTCCGTCTGCAATGGGAGGGTTCTGAAAGATTGAGATGTAGCCTGAGTGCCTCACCTGCAAGCCGTTCCAGAAGCAAAGGCCAAGTCAGAGCTTCTTTGGGATCTGTTTAGGTAGGAGCATGAAGAACAACACACTACAAGAGTCTGCAAAAAAATAATTTCTAGTCACATCCGAAGACTGAAAAGCAATCGATTTGTTCTTTGGGCAGACTTTTAAAAAAATCCTCACACTCCGTGTCTCCAGCTCCATGGAGAACAGCTACGTGACTGCGAGGTCTCTGGTTCCTTCCCTCCACGGAGGGACCGGTGCTCCTTCAAGTCCCTCAGCTTCAAAGATTTCACTGCCCCACTGCCAAATGTCACGTTACTATTGACAATGCAAGAAGTAGGATTTATAACCTAAAAAATTATAGACTGTCATTCCCCCAATCATCAGCCTCATGTTCTCCCATTTCAAATTCTCTAAGACCGTGCTGATAGTTTTTTTACTTCAAACTGACAACTGCTTTTATTTTCTCCCAGTGCTTATTCTCGAGACTTCCCTCCTGTGTAAGTGAAGTCCCCCTGCGTTCTCATTTATTTCATCTTTCTTTTGAGTGCATTTCTGGTTGTGCTACTGAACCAAGGAGATTTGACCTAAATTAAGTGCCAATTTGGGAAAGAAACAGGAGACAGGAGGAATGGTGACAGTCAGAAATGATAATGAGCAAACGCAGTATTGTGGGGGACAGTTCAGTCTCTGCTTTAATTGAGCTGCGTGCAAAAGAAACACCCTAATATTCTGCTTTTGAGTATATCCTCTTCAAGCACATATACAGGGCCAGTTACTGACTCAGAAAATGTTTTGAACACCACACTGGTTTCAACGTTGGCTTACTTTTTTTTTTTTTTTTGAAGATGGTGCTCCTTCTCATTTTCCTTGAAAACTGAGGTTACCAGTTGGTTTTCCATCACCAAATTTTCTGATCATCTTCTTAATGGGAAGCCGGTGAATCACAGGAGCTGTGAAGGTCCTGTGACTTACAGGCACCCTCAGAGGGTCCCCAGGTTGGGTCTCTCCCATCACTTGAAAAGTCAAATGATGCAGTTCTTTAAAAAAAAAAAAAAGAAAGAAAGAAAATCAAAACTAGAATATGAGTTAGCAATTCCACTTCTGGGTAACATGCCCAAACGAATTGAAAGCAGAATTTTAGATATTTGGATGCCCACGTTCGGAGCAACGTTTTTCGCAACAGCCCAAAGATGGAAGTGACCCAAGCGCCCATCGTTGGATGCATAGATAAGCAAAATGTTTGGGACGCCTGGGTGGCCCAGCGGTTGAGTGCCTGCCTTTGGCTCAGGTCGTGACCCCGGGTCCTGGGATCGAGTCCCACATCGGGCTCCCAGCAGGGAGCCTGCTTCTCCCTCTGCCTGTGTCTCTGCCTCTCTCGAATAAATAAATAAAATCTTAAAAAAAAAAAAGATAAGCAAAATGTGATATATCCATAGAAGGGACTATTACTCAGCCTTTTGAAAGAAATCCTGACACAGGCAATAACATGGACCGACCTCGAGGACGTTGGGCTAAGCGAAAGAAGCGAGACCAAAAAAAGAAAAAAAAAAAAAATCCGGACAAACAGGGCATGATTCCACTTATGTGAGGGGTTTGGACTAATAGGAAGCAGAAAGCGGTTGCCAGGGGCTGGGGGCTGGGAAAGGTGAGGAGTTGGTGTCTCGTGGGGTAGAATTTCAGTTTGGAAAGATGAAAGAACCCTGGAGCTACTCGGTGGGCCCCTGGCGGTGCGTTTCATGCTGCGTGTGTGTTTACGGCCACACAGAGGGGATCACACGAGCTCAACTCATCCTCCTGGGAGACGATAGAGCTCACGTTCCGCCAACCCTTCTAGGGCCACGTCGTGGTTGTTACATCAGGTAAATACAGACACGGGGTGCATCACTCGTTGGGCAGCACCGAGAGACGGCCCGGCAGGTGGGGTGCGCCCGTCTGGATGCCAAGAAGCCCTATCGGGATGTTTTGACTCATTACCCTGAGCCTTCATCAGCTGATGAAACCAACTTTTTTTTTTTTCATCAGCTGATTAAGATTCAAGATAATGAGTCAAAACATGCCAGTAGTAATTCCCAACAGTGCTGAAGACAGGATGTTAACTTTTCCGCGCACCTACATGCGCACAGACAGACGCCAGAGGAACCGACGCGGCCTCCCGCCTGCGGGAAAGTTCCTTCGGTGCCTGGGAGGCGTGGCAGTTACCACGTAGAGCTCGAAGAGAGGCACCAAAAAAATTAGCTGACCAAACAACTGAGTTGAATGCTAATAATTTTCATAGGAAGAGAGAAAGCGCATGAAATTAACTCACCGGAGAACACAAGGGGAGGAAAGAAAATAGAAATCGCACAGGAAATTGCCATGCGCCACGTTGAATGGATTCTAGGAAAACCCAAATTCCAAATGCTTTGTGCTTCCTCCTGAATCAACAAATGCACTTCAGAATGTTTTTGATGGCAACTGTATCTAAGCTCAAAGTTCCAGAAATTTTCCACAACTGTTCTGCATTCTGAGGGCCTTTGGTCTGACTACAGAATATTGAGTTTTACCAACAAAAGCATTTGATCGAATGCCATCCCCCTTAATATCAGATATATATGTATTTTAAATTCCATTAAGCCTCCATTGGGAAACTACCTAATATTTGGAATGCGCTGCTTAATGTGCTAACTGATCTTATTTGCGTGTGGTGCTCACTGTCAGAGAGACCAGAAGCCTAGTGACAGTTATTGCTGTTGAAAGGATGCTAGGAGGGGCGTGAGTGGAATGGTTAATGGGCCAGGAGTCAAGGGACTTAAATATTCCCTAAATCTGGTAACAGTCCAGCATTCCAAAGGCCGAGGGAGATCGGACATCAAATCGTATACGTATCAGCCTAGGTTTCTCTCTTTCAGGAGTTTGAGTAAATCAACTTCTAAGATCTGCTAAGCAAAGTCCCCCTTTAAAAAGATAATGAATGTTAAAACATGGCAGGAGCTAGTCTCAATGGCAAACTGAAAGCAAACAGTTTACTCTGAGAACAAACAATGGCTCTGATCCTAATTCTTTGAATCGCAACAACCGAGAAGGCAATGCTTTTAAATGCAAGAGTCAGAACAGCAAAGAGACTGCGTTCTCCGATGCACCATTAAGGAACACTTCTACCTACAGCCGGCTGCTGATGGCAGGCTCTCTGAAAGGCTTCTTGTGGGAACACGTTGTCAGAATTTTGTCTGAGGTTTTGGGGGGGAGGGAAAAGCATAGCACTAAAAAGATGAAAACACTCTTTTTTCTCTTTTCTCTCTCTTTTTTTTTTTTTACCCCCATTCTTTCCTGACTGCTGTATTTCTACTGTACCGATGCCTGTCACTTGCAGTAGACACCATGGCTCAGCTTGTTAGGAAAGCATTGCTCCTACTATTGTTCTATTTAAAATGTGCCATTTGGAGGTGCCACCTCTCAGAGACCAAATTATGCATGCTTTCGGTGAGGGTCTTAATTGATGCATGATTTACTACAGGATGCAAAACTTTGCTTGGATAAGCTGAAATGTTATGTCGAGGAAGAGCCCTTTCTATGGTTTTATGGGCTTGTCTTCTCATTGGGAGCATACATTTACTAACTGTATAATTGGTGGCACGGTTCTTCCATCATAAACATTGTTATCAGTTAATTAAACTTGAAATGCAGCTTTGTTCCACAACATGTTTTGTCAGATTGTTTTCCTTATTTATTTATCATCATAAAATTTTACTTGGTGACTGGCAGCTTCTCAGCCCTCCAATAATAATATAAATCAAAACATAAGATTTTAGTCTTCGTGCAATTTCCTTTTGGTCTGAAAATATGAAACCAGATGTTTTTGGCATGCTAAAGATGCTTTTCATCTTTTTTTAGATTCTTTCAGTGCAGTCAAAGTAAATGCATTTTTAAAACCAACTTATGAAAGTTAAATTCCCTTTGTTCATCTTAGAGTAGTCTGGTTTGCATTGATGCAGTGGCATTGAGAGACCTTTCAGATAACGTACTGAATTTCTTGGAGGAATTACACATGTGCAGCTAAAAGCTCAAAGGGCAGCAGAAATTGTATTAATAGCAGATCAGTAGACCATGAACCGTGATTCACCAGAGGGTCCTACCACGCAGCATGCCTAAAGGTAGAGGTTCAGGTTGGTCAACAACCAAAGTGATCTTGACTCTCTATATATTATCGGGGTGAGGTGCCTAATTTGTTCACATAGTTATCACATACTTGTTCCGGCTTGAAAATGTGGGGCCCATGAAAGCATGGCCGTTGGAATTTCCTGTGACAGTGAATCTCATTTCGGTAGATATTACCATCTATCTCAGCCTAAGGCTATCACTAAAACATCTAAACATTCCCAGATGGAATCTACTTCACTGATATTAGAGGGATTTGGTGTTACTGGAGAGACGTGGGGTCAGTAAATAGGAGCAGGAATAGAGTGGCACATAGGCTAATCTCATTTGTACGTGGCCTCGGATTGCCACCACGTCCCTAGGCAATTTTGTGGTTTGGGTCTTGGAACAGTTAGGACAGACTGAAATATTTGGGGATCTTGGTGGGGTGGTGTATGGAATTATTTACAATCAGTTTTGCTATCTAAGCTTTGATGTGGCTCGCCCCATCCTCAGCCCCCAGCTTCATTGCATAAATTCCACGACAGCCCAGCGCTCAGGACACTTCTACTTCTTTACCACTGCCCCCAACAATCATATCAGTCTCTGTATTCATTAAGAGTACAACTCCCCTGCATCTTACTCTGCTTGATTTTTAAGCAAGCTTTCTCAGAGGCAACTACTCTTTCTCCATACTCAGGCTTCATGAACTTCCTTATTACTCACTGAGGTCAATGGTTGACTTCCCATCCCCAACAACCCACTGATGTCCCTGTGTCAAAAGTCAGTAGTGATCCCCTTGTAGCCAAACATAATGTCTTCTTTCAACATCATTGGCTTTTGGACATGGACCTCTTCCTTCTTCTCTCTTGGCTTACACAAACTACTCTCTTTCGGGTTCTCCTATTTCTCTGACCTTCCTTCCCAATATTTTCTGTTCCTTCTTCTTTTTCTGCCTGACACTGAACATTATAATCTGTATGCTTTTGCCATTCGTCTTCTTCCATCTTCATTCCTTGTAATCTTTTGGGTGTTACATTGACTGCCATGACCATCTGTGTGCTGACATCACCTATAATTCTAACTCTCATCCACAGCTTGTTCCTATGCTGAGAAGCCCAGTATCTAACTAGAAATGCAGACAAATTCAGCATAAATACCTCATTTTTACCCCCAAATCACTGTTTTTCCTGAATAGTTGAGCCTAATTACTATCACCCAGACATCCAAGCCAGAAACCTGCCACCTTTACATGAATCACCTCATATATACTCACTCTCAGACTTGAATCTAGCTTTTCATTCTTTTAAATGTTTCCAATTCATTCTGTTAATATTGAAAACAAAGCACTTTTTAATGTAATGAGGGAATATTTGGTTATCTGGGTCTATTTTTGGATAAAGCTTCTTCCTTCCTAGTTTCAAATCACATGGCATAAACCATCACCTTCTCACTAGTCTGACCTTGAGGGACACAAGAAAATGGAAAATGAGATACAAGTTTAACAAATAAAGAGAGGAAAATGGCAAAGGAAGAAAAGACAGGAGGACAAGAAAAGAAGAAGCATTTCTCAAAACCATTTTTTCCTATTTTCTTATTTTTAAGAATGTTACTGAAATCCTTTTCATTAGTTAAGTCAGGTGAGGGGGTGTTTTGTTCTTTTCCCCTTATTTCCTCTTTTTTTTTCTCAGCTCCTCAGTAAATTTACAATGTTATGGTTTCAACTTCCCTAGCATCTTCCACAGCCATTCCCACTGCCACAGACTCATTTCATGCCCTCACTGTATCACTAATCTTCTGTTGCTATGTGCCCCTACCATCTTTTCTCTTACTGATCTTGGTGGCCTTTCTAAAAACAAGAGACTTAAAATTCTTTGATGCTGCCTCATTACTGTCAGGTCAAAGTCCACACTTCTTAGTGACATGATCATAGTCCCACCATCTCTTTGGTGTTTATTTCTCTGCCTTTTCTTTGGCAACCAACATTTAGGTGTGTTGAAGATTCTATGTTTTTAAAGTGCCATCTGATTGCCACCTCATCTTTACTAATGCTCTTTTGATGTTCTTCCCTCCCTTATCATCCTCTACCACCTGCCCAGTGAGCTAAGCTCCATTACTTAATTATAGTAACACTTGGCCCAAGTCTCCCCTGCTGCCCAGGTAGGACTAATCTAACCATACTTTTCTTTATTTTTCCCTAAGCAACTTTTACCATCTCCCATCCATTAGCATCTGTAGCACCAAGTGATATATTCTGTATGTAGTTTCATGAATTAAACTATAACTCTTGAAATTCCAGAGCCGTTTCCAGCTCAGTTGGTGTTCTGGTTCTTAGCACAGTGCCTGGCACTTAATAAACCAGGGCAATATAGATCAGGGTGCCCATTCTGACTAGCCATGAGAAAGCCACATCTTATTTCCCATCCCCTGTTGTTGGAGTTTTGATCCTGGCTCCACCACCTGGAAGCCAAACAAACCTCTCTGTTTCTATTGCATCTTCTGTCAAATGATGATAACATAGCACACCTAATAGCATTAATGAAATAATAACAATTAGAAAAGCAGTGTACCGGGCAGCCCTGGTGGCTCAGTGGTTTAGCACCGCCTTCTGCCCAGGGCTTAATCCTGGAGACCTGGGATCGAGTCCCACGTCAGGTTCCTGCCATGGAGCCTGCTTCTCCCTCTGCCTGTGTCTCTGCCTCTATTTCTCTCTGTGTGTCTCTCATGAATAAATAAATAAAATATTAATTTTTAAAAAAAGAAAAGCAGTGTACCAAATGCTTAACACAGTGCCTCATGTGCAATAACTCTTTAAGGAATGCTGTTATCAGCTGATCTGTGTGTGCTTATTAAATGAAGAAATTATAAGAAAAAGTGCAAGAGGATATGAGGATCTATCAGTTCTCTGAGATTAAGAATCATGCCTTGAATTTACTGGGATTTTGTTGTTGATGATGATAATGATAATGATGATGACGATGATGATTTGTTTTTTCTTTCAATAGTCTCAGCACAATGTCAAACTCAAAATAAGAATTCCATACATGTAGTTGAATGCTAGATCAAGAAGATACTATGTAGGGAAGTTCAGATTTGGGGAGGGGATAAACACAAAGGGAAATAAAATCACATGGGAAAGAGAGCTAAGCATAGTCCCCTGAACCCAGTAATCTATGAGCCTCTGGGTGAAGCAGTCACTGTTATCATGATACACAACAGAGAGCAGACTGCAGAATACTGCATTGGATAAGGTGGTGGTAGGAGGGTCCAAAAATGGCCATTTCCCTTGCTCCTTTTCTTCGTTATCATTATTTGAATCATCTATTTTCTCAAAGTCTTACAATTGAGCATTAATTATCATAGCATATCTCGGGATGGTTGTTATCTCCTTGTAGATGTATCCAGATTCCTGCTTCCATAAAATCCTTGCTAAGTGCCCCTTTCTCAAACATTAAATCTCTCCCTCCATAATGAGGCCATTTCTGTTCATAGATAAAGGAATTTTAAGAATTGAGCTCTAAACCTGCTTTCAGATTTCAGAAAGTGACTAAGAGGACCTCTTAGTGTCCTGATTATGCTTAAATTATTCTTCTAGCAAACTTTACGCTGCACCTACTATGAGTAGGAGAGCAGAACCATATTTCCTGTTAAATAAACTGAGTATGACTTGTTTGAACTGCATTAATAAATTTAAATCATGTTATAGGACAGCTGTGGGAAACTTCTGATCTCACTATGAAATATATTGTTTTCTCATTGTTAGCAGACGATTTTGCAGGTTTCTCATTGGAAGCAGGCAAACTGAACAAAGGTCAAGTTCAGATCTACCTAATACTGCCTAGGTTCATTGTCTCCCTGCCCTCCCATATCTGCCCCCTCCTTCTGGTCTGTTGCACAGAGGGCTACTGAAAACTACATTTCCCAGAATCCGTTGTTCACTGGTTTCCTGTTAGTATCAGCCAAAGGAAACAGGAGTTGGATATTAGACAGCAGGTAAAGGGAGAGTAAAGCCATAGTATTTCTACCCTGCCTCTGTTTTCACAAGCTTCTCCAGCAATGGCTTTGCCTCTCCCAGAAGTCTGTTCTCACAAAACATGCCTGTCCTCCAAGGACTCACCCCTAGGATCTAACGCATGGTCCTCCACTCTTGCCCTCTCCAAATCTTTGTGGTGGCAGCCACTCCCTGCAATTGTTAATCTCTGGATTGCTTCACTTACCCCTGTTCTCAGGTCTCCCAACACCTGTGTAATCTGCTTTTGTATTAGACTCCTGTAGTAAAGCATCAAGGCAGGAGCTGTTTTCCTGACAGATCCTGACGAATAGAGCCAAAAATAAACTATGCAGTTTTCTGTCATGTACTTAGGGTATCTCTTCTTGATTTGCACTTTCAGAGTACGCTATGCAAGCTTTGTAGAGACCACCTTTAATCCTTTCAGACAAAGGCTTCAGATTGTCTTTATTCTCCAGCCTCACTGGGTTTGAGAATCTCTTTGTTAAGGACCCACTGAGGTAGGCTAGATTGCAGTTGCTAAGAAGGAGCTGGCAGTGTGCAGGTTGCCTGGAGCCTTGGCTTATAATGGTCTCTTCTGGAAGGTGGTTTCTCTGTGAAGAAATATTATTTTAACTGTGATAATCTTTTGGCAAAATAACGTTGTCATCATCTGCCTGAGTTTTTATCAGCAGCATTGTGGAGGGGAGTTCTGTACTTTTATCCTAGACTGTGTAACCTTCAGGAAGGGAAATAAGCATCTGAAGGAAATTCACTCACATGTTTGGTGGAGACCTTCAGATAGCAAGACCTAGATCACCAAAGGAGGTAACTCTATATAGATTTTCATTGGTGAACTATAGATGTTTGCTTTATTTAAAATAGCTAACCACCTTGTCTTCAGTCTTACCTGTCCCCAGGCAATTTCCAGTGCTGCTGAAAGAGTGGTTAACTCCAAAACCCAACTTTGATCACGACACATAAAACCCTTATTAGATTTTTATAGCTTTCAGGATGAAGAGCAAGTATTCTAGCTGGTACTTTAAATATGTGGTTCCTACCTTTTTATGTGGTCACCTGCCTCCTCCTTCTGCCCCACTATTGTTCCCTCTGGAAGCCACCAGTACCCCAAATCTGCCATACTCTCATATATCTACACTTCTGTGTTACTGCTCTGTCTATAACAGTCTTCTTCCTCCTTTCTTTTTTTCCCTGGTTCACCCCTTCTGGATTACTCAGGCTCTGCCCATATGCCACCTGAAAACCGTCATCTCTTCCATCCCTCACCCTGTTTGGCTGAGGGGTCACCCCATGGTTTTCAGAAGCATCTGCTGCAAATTCCTACACTTTACATAGTACAGTGATTATTTGTTCACCAGACCAGCCCCCCTACCAAACTAGCAATCTCATGGGCAAGGACACCCTGTTACACTTCCTCCTTGTTGTCAGTGCTTAACATAGGCCTTGGTTTACATCAGACACTCAATATCCATTCCCATCATCAATGCATAAGAGTTCCAGATGCTCCACGTTCTTACCAACTCTTAACAATTCTAGGGTTTTCCCCCTAAATTTTAGCCATACTAATAGATTTGTAATGATATTCCATGGTCATTTAATTTGTTCCCTGGAAACTAATGATGTTGAAATATTTTCACATACTCATTAAACCACTCATATAGTTTCTTTTGTCAAGGGTTCATTCAGGTCTTTTGGCCATTTTAACTTATGTTTATTTTTTTATTATTGATTTGTAAGAGTTTAATGCACACAGTTTTGATAATTTGATAAATGCAATTGATAGGTTGGTATCATATTAAATATGTTAGAACTTCACGAGAGAACTTTTGTCACAGTGCCTATGATGTTGATTGATTTTAAATGTTTATAATAGGTAAGTATGCCATTATTATGAGTTATATGAATCACTGATTTTAAAATAATCCTACATTGTATAGAAAGGGGAAATTCCAAATAATATCAGACTACAAAATATTGCTTTACATGTAGCATACATGTAATATATGCATTACAAAATTTAAGGGCTTTTATGAAAGGGAGGAGCAAAAGATAAGTGAGAATCACAAAACAATGTACTTCTGGAGAAAATATAATTTACTCTAACTAGAAATGTTCCTCCTACAATTTAGCAAAATGCACAGTGGAAAAACATGATACTAACCATTTTCATTTGTTCTAATAAACACACACCTATCCATGAAAGGAATTTGGATCTAAATTATTTTTTTATAAGGAATGGGTATGTTTCTCATGGATTCTGAACACACTATACAGATAACAGAATTGGTTCTTAATGTGTTGATCATTGCCAGAACAAGCACATTTCCGGATTTATTTATTTTTTTTCCCCAAAGGTTGAGTAAGACATAACAAACACTTCCTGCCACAGGCATGGCATGGCGGTAGGTCGGATACCTGGGTTATATAAATCTTTATGCTGAACGTTTATGACATTTCAACTTAGAAGTTCATTCAGTTTGATGATTGAGGCAGCAGGCAATTATGACATTAAACAGTTCACAGACCTTAACCCCAGACCCAAATGGTTTAATATTTTTAATGGCTGACTCTGCCTCTCCTGATGTGCACAGACCAAAGCAGAGTTTAAAACCCTCACCCATCTTAATTGCCCCTGCTTTGTTGCAAGCACCACTGACTGCCTTCTAGTTCCAAATGTCTTCAGTTATTAAAAATTATCAATAGAAAGTAATAGAAAGTAATCCAGACTTACACTGGCGATACAATTGGCCACATATGCCCTAGTGGAGCATAAAATAAGAAAGATCGTTACTATTACTACTCAAGTGTCATATCGAGGAACATACTTTAAAAGTGAATCACATTATGCCTGTTCAGTCAATTATTCTACTTGCAAAGACAAAGCTTCTTCCCGAAGATGACTTTCCTTTTCCTAAGTAAAGACACAGTCTTAGATTCAAATGCATACTGGAGTCTGAAGATGCTAGTCACCAGGGTAAATAGGTTGGGGAAAATATTAAACTTAAATAAAAGTTACATAGAATTTTGTTGTGACAATATATTTGCACCCAATGTGTCCTTCGTTTACTGAACTCAGTGCAATTGATAACTTGGCATCGTATTAAATTTCTCTAGTCTTCTGGGTTTTCTAATCTTGCACTGATTTTCACCACTGCTTAGTAAATATCATCACTGTTGGTTCTAAACTCTAGATAACAGCTATAGTCTTCTAGAAAGAGAGCAGAAGATTTACAGCAGCACTTACTGAGGCAGGTGCAGGTAGTGAATGCTCACTATCTTAAGAAATGCCTTGTACAATCATAAACATTCCTGGACATGGGGGTTTGAAACACTTATTGGTTATATGCGATAGGCCACATTCACCACATTCACACTAACTCTTTTATTCAAGGCTTGAAATATATTTTACTAGTCACAGTGATAGAAAGAACATTAAAGATATTTTAGTTAATTTATTCTTTCCTACCATCTGCAACCTAAAGTCATTTTCAAAAAAGTATGGAATATTTTGCCTGTAGATATGGTTTCCTTGAAGATTTTTGACTGTATCTTGTCAATAGATTAACATAAAATTGAGTTGATGTTTCTCAAAATCATACTCTTTCATCCCTCCTGAGAAAAATGGTCCCACTTCCAACCCAGCCACAGTAGCAGTCATTACCTTAGCAATCATATGCCGAATCCTTCAGACAAAAACAAGCTAGTCTATGTTATTTTGTCAACAGTGGTTGTTTATACCTTTTTGGAAGTCTTTTGGTCATCCAAGTTCTCCTTCCCGTTACTCAGAAAGATGTTTCAATAAGAACACCAGTAATTCCAAGACTAGTTGTCATAGTGACCTGAGGCAGGTGGAGATAATTGATGGCTGTCTTGGCCTGAACTCCCCTCTACGTCACTCCTCACCGAAGCATCAAGTCTTGGCTTGATGAAGTCTGTGCTGGTCCCACAGGAGACAGAATGTGTCATATAACTTTATCGTTTAAAGCAAAATTCATGAATGCATTTTAGGAGGTCAGGGATTCCTATCTTATATCCCAATTTTTGTGATTATGTATGCTTATCCTTTCTATGAAGAAGGTATAAGTCTTCTTCAGCTTCTAGCTAGTGACCTAAAGAATGTGGAGAAAATCCCTGGCCATGCTCTAGCCTTATTGCCCCCACATGTAAGATACTATCATATCAGAAAAGGATCGCCAGACTCAAGTGTCAGGTCAGTAGCATTGGTCAAACACAAATCTCTTAAACCACAAACATGTGCCCACTTGATGGGCTTCCTTACATATGACCCTCCATCAAGTTCCTCAAATATGTTCCCCTAATAGCTTGTTCTTATGACTATGGCAGTGCTTTCCAAAGCTGTGCTATTCTTATTTTCCTATCTCTCTGCCAAGCTTCTGAGTGCCTTTATGTCTACTCATTCTGTATTCCTCAGCATGGAGAAGGAAGTCTTGCACACGGCAGTTACTCAATGAATGTCTGATGAACAAATGCATGAATGGATAAATGAATAAATGGAGTGTCCAGAGATGATACAACCACCTCGTTTTCCCCGAGGATCCAGACTGAAACTAAATCTGATGACATAGTGAAATGCAGCAGTAGGGGATTGAGAAATGATGTTTCACGGAGGAGTGGGCCATGGAAATCTGCAAAACCCCCTGTACAGTTATAGTGAACAAGTCACTATCAACAACCTGCACATATCAGTTACTCAGAAATTCTGCCTTAGAACCGTATTTCATTTAAAAATCCATCCTTCCGGGATGTCTATACAATCTGACACTCTGACTTTTTGCCTCCCATCACTGCCCTATATTCCAGGTCACCCCATCCTCACCAAAAGCATTGCTTGCTGCCTGCCTGCCAGCCATGAACCATGTTGTGTCTTTCTTTTTGCTCCTCACCCTCCTTAGATATACATCTTTCTGTTCTTTACCGAATAAATAGTATTACTATAATGTCACCTAATGAGGCTTTAACCATCTCAGGCAACCAATTGCTGCATTTGCCAATCATAACAATCCATGTTTGACTATTTTGACCTCCACTGCAATATTGAAGTATGTGAAGTTTCAGCAGGCTCAAAGTCAAAGTCGCACATCTTGCTCATCCTTCTTGGCTGAACTCAGATGGCTTTTCCCACAGCAAGTTTCTTCTCACCTGGCAGGCCCAGGTAAGCCTCCTCCTGCCTGGAGTAGGGCACACCTGCCACTGTTTGACAGTTACCTGTGTGTAACTCAGGACACTAGAAGATACTCTATGTTCTTCCTAAAGGACGGGGTCACATTTCATCAGTCATTATAACCCCCGAGCCATGAACTGTGCCTGGTACTTAGTAGGGGCTCAAACATTTTTTGTTCTGGTTTGATTTGGGTAAGTAGTGACTAATTCTCAGCCCTTGACTCAAACTCTTCCTCTCTGCTCTGACTCTTTCTGGACAATGCACTGAACATGAAGATCTCACCCTAGAAGGGCCTCACATTTATCCTGATAGCACTGATCCAGTTGTCTTTTCTCTGTGTACCACCAGATGACCAAGGGGATCATGAAATGCCCCAGTTAGGCCCCTTTCCTATTCTAGATCCATCCCCAAACAGGCACGTGGCAAAGTGATGAACAACACAGACCCTAGGGCCACACTGCCTATGTTCAAACCCCAGCCCTGCTACTTCCAAGTCTGTGACATTAGGTAACTCATAACCTCTCAGTCTCCAAATTCTCATTTAGATAGCAGGGAACATAGAAGGATCTACTGCATAGGGATGGTATCAGGATGAAATGAGCCATTAAATAAGTCATGAAATGATTAAAATACACAGCTCATATATATTCACATATATGTATGTGTGTGTGTTTGCAGTCAGCTCTCATTATTTACAATAGTTGTGCTCTACAAAGTTGCTGCAAATATGGAATAAGCAAATCCCGAATCATTGCTCCTATAAGGAAACACAGGGTTAGGTTCCTTCGAGCCTCGGGTTGCAACATTTTCATCAACTGGTCGATACATAACCTTATTTTATGCATGTTTTATTGAAAGACACCTTGACACAGTTGGTTCATTATCCTTGAATTCACAGCCAAATATACTAGAGCTCATGCCTGAATGCAACCCATCTAAGCCATGTGTTTTCTCTGTGAGGCATATCACAGCTTTCATGTGTGTAAAAACATTACCCAGCACTTGAGCACTATACTCAGAAGCCATTTTAAACAGCAACATGACAGGGATGCCTGGGTGGCTCAGTCGGTTAAGTATCTGCTTTTGCCTCAGGTCATCATCCCAGGGGAGATAGAGCCCTGCATCAGGCTCTCTGCTCAGTGGAGGGCTTCTCTCTCTCCCTCTACCTGCTGCTCTGCCTACTTGTGCTTGCTCTCTCTCTCTCTCTCTCCCTCTCACTATCAAATAAATAAATAAATAACAATCTTAATTTTTTTAAAAATAAACAACATGACAAACAAAAAGCACAAGCACACACACACACAAGTGTCACTAAATAAGACTGTGAAAGGACACTTGCTGACATTATGAGGCCTGAAACCAGAAGGCAGAGTGTCACTTTCTTCCTCCTTGGATGGCTTAATTTTTCACCACTCCACACATGTCCTCAAACGACTGTAAAGGCACCATGAACGTTGATTTAGGAGTTACAAATCAATTTTAGCAAGTAGGTGAATTTAGAAAAATGGAATCCTCAAGAATGAGATTTGACTGTGTACACACACACACACACACACACACACACACACACGCACACGCACTACCAGAGGTAGAAAGGCCTCTGCAGTTTTGGTTCCAAGTCAAATTCCTCTGCCTCCAGCTCTTCTTTTGGTAAATCTTCTCAAAGTTCTCTAAGAAAAGGAGACGGGGAGGGAGAGAGAAGGGGAGGAGAGGTAGGGGAAGGACACAGGCACTGTGTGAGCTGCCATCCACTTGTAACAAATACCCTCTTTTCTCCTTTTGCCTGCAAACTCTCCCTGCACTAGTCCTTCCTCATGGGCTGTGGTCTCCCACCTCCCACCCATGCTTTACACCCCTGCAATCTGGCTTGTATAGCACCCACACTCTGAATGCGCTCTTCCTAAGACCACCAACTGCTTCCCAACAACCAAATTCTATAGATCCTCCCTAACACTGACCTTTCTGGGTTACTTCAGGTCACTGTCCACTTAAGACTCATTCATTCCATCCAAGTCTCCCACGTTGCCATGTCACACTTCTCAGGATGTCCTTCTGCTGTCACTTCCCTGGATTTCACTTCTCTTTCTGCCTTTCAAGTGTCCTTGTTCCCAGGCTTCCTTCCTCACCTTGTACCCCTCTTGCATAAATCATCTTCATGACTTCCAATGTCCTGATGATGCTCATACCTGCATCCCCAGTTCAGCTCCACCCCATGTTCTCATCAGACCTTTGTTCATACTCTGCTCCTTGTTTGGACTGTCTTCTCTACTGGCCCTTGCCTCCCCACCTATCTGATGCCTAAACAATATATAAGAGTCAACCAGATGTCTTATAAGATGTAAAAATTTTCCTGATGGTGGGCACACAACACAATACATGCAGATAGATGAAACTATAACTCTTTGTCACCTATAGCTCCAAACTGGATAAGGCACAGCTACACAGAGGCTTGCTTCCAGGGATGAGGGAACAGCAAGCTAGAGCTTTAGGGGATGGTGATATACGGCAAGTGTTTTGGGATTACTTAGGTTTCACGACTCCTTGTTCGTTGGCTAACTTGAATATTTTGAGGCTCTTGGATATGGGGGTTCTCCTTAATTTTCTGGACCTTGGCCCCAGGGAGACATGGGTGGGTACATAGTGGCCCTGGATCAAAAAAAAAATTTTTTTAAAGAAAGAAATGCAAAGACATTGCACCCGGCATCAGCTTCCCTCCAGTGGGATTAGAAGCTTCCCTAAGACCCAGTGTCTCTGTCTTAGCCATCATATTACAACTACCCACTCGGGTATCTGTCCTCTTTAATTGGTTGTCAACATTAATGGCAAGAATTGTGTCTTCTTAATCTCTGTGCTCCAGGACCCAGCACATAGAAGGTGCTTAAGAGATATTTCCTCAATGAATTAATTAAATGTAAAAAAAAAAAATAGAGAAAAGTAGAACATCACCCAGATCTTAAGAAAGAAGCACCTATGTTAAAATGTGACCTTTTGGGGAAAAAAATTAATGCAGAGAAAATGTAAGAAACAAGGAAGGGCCTAAAGTAAAACTTCGTGCTTAAGTGAACTAGGTATTAAGTTGCTATGGGAAAGAATTAATTCATTTGAGGAAAGATGAGAAGAGTATAACGGAGATTAATTAAAATTTAGTTTATCAGATTTTTCTCAGGAGATTGGCAATTTAGTCAGAGGAAAATCTTATTTAAGTGCATAAGTATATTTCAGCTTATAAGGGGGATGCCTGATAAAATGAAAACAGAGAATACCGGTAGATGTTAAGTAATTACCATTTTGGAATGTGATAGGCTCTAAAATTCTAAATCTAGAGACTAAGAGTCTCAAGGTAAATGTTTGCAACTATCTCAGTATGATGAATTTTGAAAATATCAGATGCATGGGGTCACTAGTGAGTTGCATTTCCCTAAATCTGACGGACACTTCTTGGTATTCAACTTATTCTCTGTAGAAACTCACATGGGACCGCTCCATCGGACGGCTTCTCTTCTCCCAGTTTCTTTACATCTGTCTCTTGGTTTTCCTCTTGTTCTCTGCTCCTCTGTGGTTTCATGTAATGGCGCCTCCTTCATCCCATCTCTAAATGTTAAATTCCTGAGAAAATGGGAGTTGGTCCTTTGGTCTTCTTGATCTACATCCTCCTAAGAGATTTTACCCTCTCCTGGGGCTTTGAGTCCCATCTGAAGGCCCAGGACTCATATCCATGTGCCCAAGTCAAGAGGCAGTTAGGGAGGTTACTGAGGCACTGTTCTTCAGTCTTCGTTCTGCCATTTTCCCCTCAGTGTCCACATCTGTAAAATGGGGATTAGACAATGATGACACAGGGGTGCAGCATCTGCCTTCAGCTCTCAGCTCGGGGCGTGATCCCAGGGTCCAGGGATCAAGTTCCACCTTGGGCTCCCCCTAGAGAGCCTGCTTCTCCCTCTGCCTGTGTTTCTGCCTCTCTTTGTGTCTCTCATGAATAAATAAATAAAATCTAAAAAAAAAAATAGGGTCTGATGTCAACTAAAAACTTGTGAAGATCAGCTTTGGGTGCTAACATATAGCAAGTGGTCTATAAATAGTAGCCAGTATGAAATCATGAATTAGACTAATGCTTCTCCTGGTGAGCCAGGGTCATTATGGACGTGTAACAATGACCTTGGTAATGGCTGAAATTTGAATTTGGATAAAGGAATATTGCCTTTGTGAAGTGCTGCGGGTAACAAAGATGTGATAAAGCAACGCTTTGAAATATATTAAGTGTGCTACACTCCAAGTTGATAACAAAATGGCCCATCTTGTAGATAGTAGTGTTTTTGGTGAAAGTGGAAAAAAATACTCTCTGGCATATGGTGTCATTTGTAATAATGAGAGGGTGCTTCCTTTGTACCATGCACTCCTCTTTGCTTTAGGGTTTTGACTCATTCATGAAATCAGTTGTGTGATAGAAGCCACAACCAGCAGAGAAAGACAAGCAGATTCACCCCTGGCATGCTGACTGTGGGCAAGAAGCTGAATGGGAAATGTAGAAGCCTGAAAACAAGTTAACCCCCATGCCAGCAGGGTGTCTGTGACTTTGAACATATCAAGAATATATGTCCTTTAGGTCCACCTCTCAACAGTTAGGATTATAGGTAAGCTTCTTCATGAGATATATAAGGGCAGAGAAGAAAGGTGAGATCTGCCCAGGGTCTGAACCCTATTCCCAGGAAAATTGGCAGGCCATCCCCTAAATGCATGAATCCTAGAGGGGCAGTGGGATGCTGTTCAGGGAAAGGCCTGCTAGTAGTTCCTCATCAGGAGGGCAAAATTGAAGCCTAGCCAGAGCTCCTGTTCTAGCGTTGAGGTGAAGAAGAGAAGGGAAGGTGAAGAAGGGAAAAGGTGTTCTAGAAAGAGCAAGAACCACCTTAAGCGGCCACTAGGTCTTCTCCAACTTTTTGGCTGAATTCTGAACCACTAGAGGCTAGAGGTTCTCTCTCTCTTTCTCTCTCTCTCTTTAACTGAAGTATAATTAACATACAGTGTTGTATTAGTTTCAGGTCTATAATAGAATGATTCGACAGTTCTATGCATTACTCAGTGCTCACCACGGTAATCTAATCCTCTTTATCTATTTCACTCATCCTCTCACACTCCTCCCCTCTGGCAACCACCACTTTGTTATCTGTATTTAAGAGTCTATTTTTTGTTGGTCTCTCTTTGTCTGTTTCTTAAATTATACATATGAGTGAAATCATATGGTATTTGTCTTTGTCTGACTTATTTCACGTAGCAGAAGACTCTCTAGGTCCATCCATGCTGTCAAAAAGAGCAAGATCTCATTCTTTTTTATGACTGAGTAATATTTCATCACACACACACACACACACACACACACACCACATCTTCTTTATCTAGTCATCTATTGATGGACACTTGGGTTGCATCCATAACTTGGCTATTGCAAGTAAGGCTGAATGAACACAGGGGTGCATGTATCTTTTCGAATTAGTGTTTGTGCTTCCTTTGAGTAAATACCCAGAAGTGCAATTGTTCGGTCATAGTGTAGTTCTATTTTTAGTTTTTTGAGGAACCTCCATGCTGTCTTCCACAGTGGTTGCGCCAATTTACATTCCCACTTACAGTGTATAAGGTTCCTTTTTCTCCACATTCTCACCAACACTTGTTATTTCTCTTTGGTACTAGCCATTCTGACTGGCATGAGGTGCCATCTCACTGTAGTTTTGATTTGCATGTCTCTGATGATCATGTACCTATTCATTTCCAGAGATTCTCTTTTTAAGAAAATTTCTCGACAAGGCTTCCTTCCTCTTCAAGGAGTTATTTTTTAATTGGAATTTCAAGTTTTTAAACTCTATTATTACTCATCTTTCAACCAACCGGCCTTGGGCAGGGTTTTTGTTTTGTTTTGTTTTGTTTTTGTTTTTGTTTTATCTTTGCAGATCATGTAGACAATCACAACTGAATGGGACTTACTATTTTGAGTCATTTCATTAGTCAATCTGTCCATCAGAAAGCATTTATTGGGCATTAAACTACATACACTACATCAAAATCTCCAACACTTAAAGGCCCTGGAGGATCTAAAAGGCGTATATATTAAATGTTGAGTTACTTTCTTTAACTTGAAGCTGAAAAAGAAATCCTGATTTGGATTTTATAGCCCAGACATTCTCCTTAGCATTCCAAAATGCATCCCAAAAATGATATTTCAAGCCCTTCAGAGAACGAGTGCCAAATGCATTAATGCAATAGAGAAGAATATTATTGTTTTGCCAATTAATGCAACCTAGGGAACGTACCACAAATACTCCGAACTATCTCATGATTGTTAAACAAATTTTGCAAACTAATAGCAACAATGTGCTACTCTTCGTGCTCATTAAGAGCTAAATTGAGATGATTTGTGTTTGATTCCGGGCTATATTTTAAAATAATTTCGTCCAATGTACTCACTTCAATTTTAATGGAGGATAAGATTTTTGTTTACATTCATGCATTAATAGACTCAACAAATATTTATTGAGTGCCTGTCACGTGTTGGCCTCTGAGTTGGGCATTACATGGAGCAGTGGAAAGAATGTGGCTCAATTGCTCCCCTCTCCCTGATAGGATTTAGAAATAGTCACTGTTTTAATCATCTCATCTGTTTATTTCCCAAGAAGACAGTTCTACCCAGTAACTTGTAATACAATGTGTGTCAGGATAAAAAGCAGCATGCAATTATCCAATTTTCATCTACTTAAATTTTAATGACCATACTTACTCGCCCATTCAATTTTGCAACTTTTAGCTCATAGGCACGTAAGTAGCAGTTTGAGACCTGAGATTCTCCCAGATTTAGTTCCACGTGGCCAATGCCTGTTGGACCACTAATTATTTTGGAGTAGGTAGTTTTTGCTCAAAACCACCTTCCATTTAAACTGCCAATATTCAGAACAATTAACAGGCATGTGATCCATGATTTTATATTTAGAGAGCAACACCCATTCTGGGATGTTTTACGACATGATTTCCCTCAGGAATCTGGCAAATGAAGGATTGAATAATTTCTACCACACATTTGGCTCAGCGAGCGGAGAAATTCAGCACGAAACTCAGGCCTTGAATATGCCATCGCCTAGACCTCAGCCCCAGCAGATCCCTGGTAGCCCAACCTGAGAACGTGGACTACAGGTGAGCAGCTTCCAATGTCCTTCTCTCCAGGATGCTTTGAAAATATAACCACGTGATTGTTTTCACTGCTTTCTCAAGGGGAGAGATTATGATTTAGGGCATTTCCACTCATAACCAATCAGATATGTACTTAGTACAGATGCATTCAGTCTGATGCTGGACAAAGAACAATGTGAGTTCTGATTCCATGCAGGAGCCATCGCTTCCGCCTGCCTGCTTACCAAGATGGATCGCTGACCACTTTTTAGGCCTATTAGATCATAGCACATTCATCCTATCAGAATCCCACCTGCTCTATTCAGGCACCTGGACATGTCTATTATATCCTATCAGAATCCCGTGAAGAACCCATGATCCCAAACACAGCTCTTTAAAGGCAACACAGATCAACTACAAACAATTAGATTATTTAAATTTGTGTCCATTGTAGAAAGAACTTTGAGTGAAAGAAGATAGAACAGGGCAGAAAATGTGAGCCAAGATATGTAAAAAGTCTAACAAGGTATCTTGCAATGACTCAACCTTACCTCATGTATCGATTTGGCGACAGACTGCACCTTACCTCGTGTATGGATTTGACGACACAGCTGCACGTTCTTGCTCTTCTAGGGAAGCCCTAGGTACAGTCTGGGCCACCCCTTAGCATCTCACATAGAGAGGATTTGAATCTCCTAGTTCTGATTCAGTTTCTAACTTGGCTTCTCATGTTTTATACAACAACGTTGTGTCAGTCAGGAGAAGCCCTCTTTAGCTGCAGTCCCAGAGTGGATTAGATTAGTCCCAGGTCTTCATAGACTAATACAAAAAAACTCTTTATTTCTCATACACATTACATATCTAATGCAAAGACAGCAGGGAGGCTTTGTTTCTCATAGACCCTTGAGGACTCAGGCTCATGGAGACCCTACACAGACACTTTCCACCACAATCACCTAGATAAGAAAACGTGAATGTAGAACATTGCATGCTAGTTCTGAACACCTCCCTCTGAAAGTGAGATCACTTTTGTCTGAAGCATGGCCATGCCCAGGGGGGTTGCTTTTGCATGCCTAGGCCACGAGATACCAGATATTTGGTCAAATGTTCTGTGAATGTGTCTGTGAGGCTGTTTTTGGATGACACAGATACTTAAATGAGTAGACTGAGGAAAGCAGATCACTCTCCCTGCTGTGGGTGGGCTTCATCCAATCTGCTGAGGGCCTAAACAGAACAGAGACTGGCCCTCTCCTGAGTAAGAGAGACATCCTCCTCATTGCCTTGGACCTGAAACATCAACTTTTTCTTGCCTTCATATTCAGGCTGAAACATCGGCTTTTCCTGGGCCAAGAGCTTCCTGACCCAGCCCACAGATCTTGGTTCTTGTCAACAGCCTTCATACTCATTACGAATCAATTCCTTGTATTAAATTCCTTAAAATGAATTAGGTGTGTGTGTGTACATGTGTGTTTTGTACACACACACACACAATCATTTTGGTTCTACCTCTCTGGAGAACCTAGCATAATACTTAATTTAAGGAGGTAAGGAAATACAATCTTACCATGTGCCCAAAAGGAGAAGTGCGACTATTTGATAAATGGTGCTAATGATTTTCCAAAGTACATCAACAAGATGATGAGTAGACTTTTAATTTTGAGCTGGAATGTACTCTAAGATCCCAAACTGACA
The DNA here is from genome assembly GCF_905146905.1 of Nyctereutes procyonoides. Taxonomy (NCBI): domain Eukaryota; kingdom Metazoa; phylum Chordata; class Mammalia; order Carnivora; family Canidae; genus Nyctereutes; species Nyctereutes procyonoides. Next base: position 39,872,187 of record NW_026575049.1, on the reverse strand, counting down.
ACGTGTGATAAATAATACAACTTATACAGCCAGACACCATCCTCTATTTATTAATAAGTGGCAGAACCAGCCATGTATGTAAGAATATCTCTGACACATTTACTCCACTGCTCTGTCCCAAACTTGGAGGAGCTGCCTCCCCCCACCCCGCTTCCAGAAAATGGAAAAGGAGGAGAGGTATAGCAGACTGCACCTCTTGGGGCTGGAGTGTCAGGAATAAAAAAGCAGGGCTTCTCTAAACTGTTTTGCCTCTCTCCTTTTTTTTTTCTTTTTCATGCTTTGTAATAAAACTCAGTTATCATGTATCAAGTATCAAGTGTTCCAGGAAAATACCCAGCCACTGCCACTTAGCGTTGACATCTACTAATTGGCAAGATCTCTCTAATTCAAAACCACTACCCAGCAAGTATTTCAACACCAGCCATGGCACTAAGAAACCTGCAAATGTATTCTGCTATTGTGGACTGCACACATTTTAATTTTGTTGTAATTAAATTAATTCTTATCACATTACATGAACCCAGAATTATAGTGACAGTTTTAAGTCAATTGTAAATGCAGACTTTGATTAATCTTTAAGAGGGCAAGTTCAACAGCATTGCATAGAGCAAAGAGGTGAAGGAGAAAAATAATTGTAGTGTTCCTGTTTATATATATAAATGCTTCTTCAGAATTTCACATTCCTAGTAAATAAAGGGAAATTTTAACACCTATTTACACTGTGTCATCTATATCAGGAATTTTCAGGTTTTTTCCATTTTTCTATAAAACAGGGGAAAGTATTGGATCTTGGCTCACGAGCGCAGACCTTGGGCCCTAATATTTTAATTAGGAATCAGACAGCTATATCTATGCTGTATTCGATTATTTTTCTATGAAAAAATCAGCAGCTGAGTCAATTCTAAAACTCTTCAAATATTTCAGCAAATATCAAGGTGCTATCATCCCATTTGGTACATTTTTCCATTTGTCTTTTACACTGAAAGTTTTTAGCTGCATCAGAATTGAAAATAAGACCAGATGTACATTTTTTGGCCTACTTAAGAGCTTTAAAAATATTTCAAAGTCACATTGAGCATCTCTTCATGGGTCAAATTCTGTCCTCACCATTTGTTTTGGTTATTCCTATGTATCTCACTCTGGCTAGCCTAAACTTCTTAACTGTTCAGTAGGGGGAAAATTTAAAAAAAAAAAAAACATATATTGTATAGGACAAAGTCGTTCTAGAACACAGAGCAAAACAGAAAAAAATGCAATGAGATGCAAAGAACTCCATTGAGGCCTCAACCCTGAACTCCCTAGAGCAGCACTGTCCAGTGGAAACATGACACAAGCATAAATGTGAACCATATCTGTAATTTTCAATTTTCTCGCAGTCACATTCAAAATGAGTAGCTCTAAAGAATAAAACAAACTATACAAAAGATCTGCTAACATGTACCTAAGCAGCCTTATGCCTATGTTGGTATGCTAATAATAATAGCTATAATAATGATAGAATTGGAACACCTTTAATCCCTGCTGTGATTAAAGTTCTAGGACAGGTTGGCACACAGTGTTTGCAAAGTACTATTATTTAGAGTTTACAGGTGAAGAAACTAAGAGTCAGATCCATAAATAAAATCTTAAAAACAACCTAAAAAGAAGTTGACCAATGGCGCGGGCTGGCAAAAGATCTATAGTTTGGATTGAATCCAGATCTACCTCTCCAGCTATGTGCTTGCCCACACACCACGCTGGTACTCATCCCAGGACATGGTCCTGGGCACACCAGGAGATGGCCAGCTTTGGCTGCCAGAACTCTTAGATGCACTGCAAGGTTTCAAGTAAACAGACTGAGGCCGGACTTTGTGCAGCCGTGACTAGAGGATGTCTCATGATTGCAAAATGAGAGATGTTATGGCTTCTCAGGAATTTAATCATCTTTGATGGAACGGCTGACAGTATGGATCAAGTCAAGAATGTCCTTTATCCCAAAGTCTCAGGAATGGCTAGGGATCCTGATCCCTTGGGGTGCGCTCAGAGTGTCCAGTAATTTAACTCATCTGATGTCATGCAGATGATAACTGCAAGAGTTAGATTTACAACTGGGCCAGTCACATCGCGCACTATATAGAGCAGCTTCCTTATTTGCCAATTATGATCTGCACCTTAAAGATTCATATCCTGCTTGTTAATTTGAAAAAAAAAAAAAAATCCCAGTGAATTCTTAAGTGATCTCCCCAGCCAAGCAATGTCCTTGCTCAGTAACATAGGCAAGAACACCCTAAAATGAATCGAGGGCAGTCTAGTAGGAGAACTCAGACAGAGCATACACCATGGCCCACTACATGCAGATACGTGCAGGCACATCTGTGGGGCTGGCAGGTGGAAGTTAAAGACACAGAAGCCGGAGAAGCCTGCGGGAAGGTGTCCTCTGCGGGTGCTAGGAAGGACAGGTCATCTGAGCAGAGCATGGTGCTTAATACTCAAGTGCTTCTCCAGCTCAGTCCTCAGTGGCTCCCAGCCAAAACCTAGGGCTCTGCAGAGGAAGAAGTTAACCACCGAGCAGCTTCCCTAAATCTCCACGGGCTCTGAGAGCATGACAGCTGTGGCTGGAGAATCATTTGCACAACAGCCCAGGTGCAGCATCCACCAGAGCAGGCCTTCTGGAAGGTGTGGGTGTCAGCAGTAGTGCCAGGCCCTGTGTGGCTTCCAGCTGCAGAGAGGCCCCATTTGACATCTGGAGCATCCAAAGGCTTTATCAACAGCAAGTATGCGCAGGCCGGGAAGAAAAGTCCAAGCTCCAAAGGCTAGCTGGGAAAGAAAGCAACAATCCCTCAGGCCCCCTGAATGCCAGGACAGAATTTCAAGGAGACAGAGAAGGAGACCTTCTGCTTTGCTAAGTACTCCCTTTCTGAGTACGTTCTGGCTAAGGTTGCCAGTTTAGCAAATAGAAATAAAGACACCCAGGGAAATTTGAATTTTAGATGCAATGAATAATTTTTTATGTTGCATGCAGCGTGCTACCAAACATACTACTGAAAAATAGCTTGTCTTTTACCTAAAATTGCAATATAACCAGTGTCCTGCATTTTGCCTGGAAGCGGTAATCCGACCCCCAGGCTTGTTTGTACACAAGGTAAGAGCTGTTGAGCTTTCACTGGAAAACGGGATGCAAGGTGGCAGGATGGTTACAGAGCTCAGCCTGTAGTCACGGAGCCGGTGGATGAAGTAGGCTCTGCCCCTTACCCAATGTGGGCCCTGAAAGGAAACCTTTCTCTTAGTTTCGTGGTCCTTAACTGTAAAATGGGGGATTATATCTCTTCCTTCGACTTTGATTAGGACTTAATTAAATAATAAGTGCTCCGTAAGTGGAGATATAATTATTCCAGTAAAGGTTCTTATTCAAAAATATCAAAAGTAATCAATAATGCCTCATTTAACTACTGTGGGACCATCTTAACTACCTTGGAATCTTGATAATTTATTAAATTAATCGAAATGAAAATGAGGGCTTTTTTTAAATGAGTTTAAATCTTAAAATGAGCATTTGATCTTAAGTTGGTTTCAATATTAAAAGGTCTTATATTGATTGGATACCTTAAAATCTTTAGGAAACTAAAGCAAATAATCTAGAAATAAAGATGACATTGTATCTATTTTATTTTTTTTATTTTTTAAAAGATTTTATTTATTTATTCAACAGAGAGAGAATGAGAGCATAAGCAGGGGGAGGAGCAGAGGGAGAGGGAGAAGCAGGTTCCCTGCTGAGCAGGGAGCCTGACATGGGACTTGATCCCAGGATCCCGGAATCACGACCTGAGCTGAAGGCAGACACTTAACCAACTGAGCCACCCAGGGGGCCCTGTGCCTTCTTCTACTAATAAAAATAAAAACGTTCCTTAGGTTGAAAATAAAAACATTGTCAAATTCATAAGAGGGCCATGCAGCAAAAATACCAAACTACGGGAAATACTTCTTTAGAGTTTATAAGATACATCAAGCGCTCACTACATTCTAGACACATCCATAGTATGTCTTCAGTGTTCAGACAAGCCCCATTACTGATAGAATCATTTCTAAATTAGACCAAAACATCAGTCACCTCTCGCGTCTGAGAACACACACGACATAGAGAAACACAAACAACACATACACATACAAATGTACTTTTTTTTTCTTTCTTTTCTTTTTTCTTTTTCTTTTCTTTTCTTTTCTTTTTTTTTTTTTTTTTTTTTTTTTTTTTTGAGCCACAGAAAAATCTCAGAATCCTAAAAGGGAAAAGATGTGCCACTATTTGACAGCAACACTTGGCAATAGTTGTGACAGTTTGAGGGGAAGCCAATCTCAGTGGTAAAACCCTTTTACGGGCCCTTGGCTGGGACGTTCAGATAGGAATGTGGTGTGCAGGGAAGGCGTGTTGGCGAGAACACGAGGCAGGCTCCACTCTGTTTATTTCTGCCGTCACTGTAAACTGTGCTCATGGCTGAATATACATTGTACCAGGCTCGAGTCGCTGCCTCCACAGCAGACCTGGGGATACGCCGGTGAAGACTGGAGGGAGGAGTGAGTCGGTCCCCCTCTTCCCATCTCAGCTGTTGGCCAACTCTGCATTCATCAAAGGGCCTTCGTCTCACCATTATCGAGTACCTCCTATATGTCAAGCACCACGTTAAGCACTTGACCTTCCTCCTGTGCAAAATGGGAATAATAGCTCTATCTGTTTCTTAGGGGTGCCATGGTGATGTAGCGGAAGAATGCTTAGAAAGTGCTTGTCACGGTGGCTGGCACAGAGTAAACATTCAATAACTGTTAAGCCCTACACTGAATGGTAAATTTGGAGCATTATAATTATTGAACAGTTAGTCAGGACGGATCCAGGATTCAAACCAGGCAGCCTGGCTCCAGAGCCAGCCCTCTTAATCACTATCTTGCACTGTCGCCATTAATTATCCATTAATTTTCATAGAACATTTGAAAATGCATCATTGTGGTTATTCTTAATATTGATAAAATGAGGCGCAGAGAATTTTAACGGCTTGGCCAAGATTTCAACAAAATGGAAGCTTCATCTGACAGCTACCATTCTCCACAGTCATTCAGTAAACAAACCTTCATAAGTGCTTTCAAGCCCACAGAGTGTTAGGGAAGATCATGCAGGAAAAAAAAAAAAAAACAAAATTTAAAAGCTTTGGAGGCCACCGCTCCCACACGGAGCAGGCTTCCATTCGGGCAAGAAGATCAAGCAGACACCAATGACTCAAAAAAAAGAAATAATCAATGAATAGAAATATATGCCATGTGAACCCACTGAGGTAAAATGTGCATACAAAGGACTGAAAGGAGAAAATTGAGAGGGAGCCGTCCCAGAAGCTTCCAGGAAAAGGGAGATGGAGAGCCAAGCACAGAAAGAAAAGAGGGGTATGGGTTGGCAGGGTTTTCCCACTCCAGCCATCTTGCCAATCAACAAATCCTCCCAATCCAAGGGCGGTTCCCGAAGCAAACCATCATGGCCCGAGTGCACAGCTCCAACCCCAGGCCTCCAGGCAAGGAAAGTGCGAGACGGGTCAGCGCCCACTCAGAAAATGACTGAAGAAATAAGCCTTCCACCGTGGGGGAAGGTGACCTACTCAAAGGGAAGAAAGAAAGAAACTTTGTGAAGATGATTAGAGTCCTATAAAATTCCCAACATCCCCCCCCCCCATTGTGAATTATTTTCTCGCCTGTCTGAGAGCACATGCTGGCTTTTCATACTTCAGTATCTGGATTTACATATGCTCCACAGTCTTCCCTTCCTTATCCCCCCCACTTCTATGCTTGTTCCCAACCGCCCCTCTTCCCCACCACCCCAAAAGACAAATGAAAATAAAACAAACAAACAAATATGTGAAACTTCTTACTTGGAATGATTCGAGAGGCTCTATACTATTAAGACACTGAGTAATGATTGGCTGCTTTCCAGGTGGCTCTGCAGTCTGTTAAATAGCTCAATTAGTGAGCAGTGCGCTCTCTCTCCCTCTCCCTCTCCTTCAACCTTTCTCTCTCTCTCTCTCTCTCTCCTTCTCGGTCTCTCTCTCTTTTCATTGAGTTTCGCCAAGTGCAGGCTGCATTGTTGGAAGGGGCAATGCCAGATTAGCCTAGCAACATCCCTTTATAGCCTCGATGTCCGGGACACCTGAGAGCAGCAGTGAAATTACCATCCCCAGGCCCTGTGGGGACCAGGGGGCAGCAGAGAACATCGTGGCAACACGGTTTTTCCTTCTGAAGGGTGGCTAATGAGCAACGGAGGTGGAGATCCTCCAGAGGCACCTGGGCATCCTGCCCACCCAGAGAGAAGAAAGCAGGGAGGTGGCAGCTGCGGCAGGAGCCCCAGCCCATGACCAGAAAGAGGGACGGTGGAAAGGAGACTGGGGAGGGAGCGTGTAGGCCCGGAAGCCAAAGCTCTGCCAACCTGTTTAGGTCAGATGGGCTCTTAAGTAAGGCCTGAATCCCTCATTTATCTACTTACTTATTTACTTACTTACTTATTTAAAGATCTTATTTATTTACTCATGAAAGACACAGAGAGAGAGGCAGAGACACAGGCAGAGGGAGAAGCAGGCTCCTCTCAGAGAGCCCCATACGGGTGGGACTCGATCCCAGGACTCCGGGATCACAACCCAGGCCAAAGGCAGATGCTCAACCGCTGGGCCACCCAGGTGCCCCCGAAGCCCTTTTTTTTAAAAAAGGACAATCTACATCTCGAAAACACGTAAGCCCAAAATGTCAGTGCAGCGTAAACCAGCGATGTGCCTTTAGCGTTGTTTATTCCAGGCCTCCGCCAGCCAGCGCGGGTGCCCTGCCCTCCCCTCCCCTCCAGAGAGAAAGTTTAGGTACCCACTCTCCACCCACCAAACACACACATCAAGTGCGCCCTCAAATCTGTGCTGTATTTATGTCTGTATGTGGCTCAACCAGACATAAACAGTGTCAAAAGAACAAATGAGAAAGCTCCATTCTATCGAGGGTCCGCAAGCCCTACATAATTCACAATTCCTTAGTTGAAACTTGGTGCAGGGCTCTGAAAATTCATACAGAAAGCAGGACATTCATGTCAGAAGGTAAACACATTTAGTCTGTTGTCTGTTTCAGTAACACTTTTGTTGGTGTGGGCTACGTGATACCGATGTATTCATTACATCTTGGCATTTACAATATACAGTGTTTCTCTGTTTGACTCATTACAGCCTTCATACCAATTAGGTGAAAGAAAATATTGTTTGCAAAAATACTTTTAGGGGGATTACATTTATCCTAGAATATTATGTATCACAATTTTAGAAACATTAAGTCCCAGCATTTACATATAATTATTATGGTTATACCCTAGAGAAGATATTTAAATGTCTTTACCCTATCTGTTGGGTATATGTTTGCCTCGGAAAGAGTACCCTGTCAAACAATTAGAATGCTGAAATAAGAGAAAATATTCCGGGTTGCTAAATTGAAGAAAAAGTTGCCCCTGGATAAAAATTCTTAATGTAAAATCGTACTTGGATTTGGGTGGTTTATTTTTGTTATGACATTATGGGCATTTTTTTTTTGAATTTTAAGCATAAAATCATGCAACTCAATTATCAAGATATTTGCATCTAAGAAAGTCAAATACTGAAATTAGACTCATAGATTTTTATGTGGACTTGAATCTGTTTCTTTGTAATTTCAATGGGTACTTGGAAGTGTTTTGCCATGAATGCTAATATGCTTTGTGTTTTAAGTAGTGATTCTGCACATGTTGAAACACAGACAAATTTGAGCTGGAGACACAGGCAGAGCGTTTTCTGGAATGCTGCTGAAGGAAATCATAAAGGTCCTTCAAAGTGAGATCGCCAAATATATCCTTCTTCAGATCAAAAGACAATGTACCTATGAGTGTCTGCCTTTCTTTTGGCTGGATATATATCTTAATAAGAAAAAAAAAGTTAATTTTAATAGCAGGTCTTTGCTATCTTAGCCTATGCCTCTATGTTTTAAGGGACAGATCAAAGGTGATCATAGATACCTGTATAAGTAACTAGTAAAATTCTGCATTAGGATAATCTGTCATATATTTCCATATTTTTTTTTCTGGAGGGAAAAAAAAAAGAGAAAAAGAAAGAAAACGAGAGAGAGAAAGAAAGCGTAATCAAAAGCCTAAATGACAAAGAGTTGACAGTCAGATTCTGTGGTAAATGATTCCAGAGTCGCTGGCCTGCGGAGACGCTGAGGAAGTCCCCAGCAGACCTGATTAATTCCAGTCTCTCCAGCTGCCAGGGGAGCAGAGGGTAAGCAGTTTCGCAGAGAGGAGCCTATTACCACTACGAGGCTGAAATAGATCTAATCAACTCACAGCCGCTCAAAAGAAAACTTTACAGGTTTAGCTCACTAAGGCAGTGCTTTAAAATGATGACTACAAAGGATCATGGGAGTCTGAAAGCATTTAGTCTTTATTGCAGCTCAAGGAAATTTTCTGCTGTGGTTAGGCCATGCTAATTTACTGAACATGACAAAGCCTCCCAGACTATGTGACATCATTTGTATAAAGGCCCAAGTGTTCATACTGGAGTATTTCGAATATTACTCTGGGCTTTTTTTTTTTTTTCTTCAAAAACAGTTAATCTGTTGATATTTCATCGGTGTTTGGGCTAATTACACGCACCATTATAAATGTCTGGACTAACCTACTTTAACATTTAATTTAAACAACAATGCTCTGTAATTTGTCATGGTGCTCACAAAGTGATGAATATTGCAACTTTGTTTTCTAGGCAATCAACATTTGATCACGAGCGCATCTTAAGACAAAATTCCCGACAGGAAGGAGGACCCCGAGAAATGCAGGTAGATTTCCCCACCGCAGCTGCAGAATCAAACTAAGTTACAGAGCAATTTGTATCAGAAATAATGCCAGGATCCGAATGGATTAAAGCAGTATAGACTGATGAACACTGGATCACGCGAGGGTCTAAAGTTTTATAAATATCCACGTTGGATTGTATCACCACCTCCTTTGTTAATGGAAAATCAACAGAGGGAAATGATTAAGGGCAGAAAGATTGAAACCAAATAACCATTTGTTTTTGTTTTTGTTTTGTTTTCTTTTGTTTCTTTTGGTTGTTGGAAATCTTTGTGAAGATTTGCAGAGGTAGAAATCTGCTTTTGTTTAAAGAATCGAGATTTGGAAACGGCCGGAGTTGCACGATATATTGTTTAGAACGCCATGTGTGATAGGCGATATGCACACACACACACACACACACACACACACATTAAATATATGGATTGCTAATAGAGTCACTGGCCATGCGGCCGAAAGAAATTAAAGGAGAGTACTCAAATCATTGCATTTTAGTCAATTACAGATGATGACCTGCAAACTGTTTTCTTCAGAAATTTTATGTTGAAGGAAGACACAGGAGACTCAAAAGATGAACAGTGAAGAAGCAAAGATGTGAAAAATAAGAGTTTAGAACTTTCGGAATCGCTGGTGAGCCTCTCTGCTAGTTCCTCCAAGCACAGTCCTTAGGTTATGAGTGTGTGATCAGGGAAGGGAGGCAAGTTGAACAAGGCTGCTGGATACACCAGGGTCTCAGGAGAAGCAAAATGCAGGGTGGCTCAGTTGGTTGAGTGTCTGCCTTCAGCTCAGGTCACAGTCTCAGAGTCCAGGGATCCGCTGGTGTTGAGCTCCCTGCTCAGAGGGGAGTCTGCTTCTCCATCTCCCTCTGTTCCTCCCCCTGGTGGTGCTCTGTCTCTCTCACTCGCCCACTCTCTCTCAAATCAACAAATAAAATCTTTTTTTTAAAAAAAAAAAAAAAGTAAAGTAAAAGAAAAATGCAGTTACATGTAACATTCAGAAAAAAAAGTTTCAAGATTCCATTAAAATCTGACTTCGAGATTTAGAAAAATACCCTAGCCTGCTGACCGTTTGCAAAGAGCTTCTCATAACAACACCTAGTTGGTTCTAAGGCAGTATTATTATTGTCTGAATTATAGTTAAGTTGTTCACTTGCTCAGAGCTCTTGCTTACCAGGTTTTCTTCTTAAAATGGAATTCGGGGCCATTTATCTTTAACTTACACAGAGCTTAAAATGGTGCCTACACTTTTCTTCATGTTGAAAAGTCCAAAATGCATCGCTAAAATCCATATCTGAACATGGTTTGTGAATTTCTGACTTTCATTAGAACATCGCTGTTGGTTCTAATACTATACAGTTGAACTACATTATTGGAGTTTAAGCTGGATCTGTGTTTTAGATCAAAGTAACATTTCCTTTTCTGAGGTTCTTCAATTTTGTCTCACTCAGGGCATATTAAGCGACTTGAAATTTCAACACCAACAATCCAGCAGCACCCCCAAAATAATATGCAAATGCCCCTGGAACCCTAAAACTGAAGAGGTCAGTTCCCAACAGAGCTTTGAGCTTATTGGAGTCACGGGACACCAAAGGCCAGATTCACCTCTGCTTCTTGCAAAGACAGTTCCTTTTTTTAAATTAAAAAAAAAAAATAGTTTTTAAGACAGTTCCTAGTGGCTTCAATGTGCAAGCAATTAGACGACCGTACCTATAATTGCTTTGACATGCTTGTTGTGTTCTTCCCCACTGAGAAACTACCTTTAAAATTCCACAGATGAATTTTTGACCACATAGACAATTTTAAGAAATAGGATGCTTTATGATTCTGCAGTATCTAGTAGAGACCCAAGTGAAATTCTGATATTTTTGGAGAGTAGCAGATGCATATGGCGCCTATGGATGGCTTGATCCTTGAACAGAAATCTGAACTGTTGGGACCTCAGGCAGGACCAGGTAGGAGACAAGTAAAATAATCAGTATCAATCCATCTGGAAAAACAACTCAAAACAAATGGCTCACTAGTGCCTGATCAGTGACATTGCTTGAGCCTACAAAGCAAGGGCTCTTGGTACCTCCTCTTTGTTATTTTTAGAAGAAAACCAAAATTACTAATGATCAAAATCTTAAAGCTGGATAGCTTTAAGGATAAGAAAAGCAATAGAAGTATTTTCATAAAGGTGGAATATTAAGGCAATAGAATTGAGATTAAAAATGATGAAGAAGCTCTGTGTGTGGTAAGCATTTTAGTAAGGACGTAATTTTAGAAAAGATTGAGCTATTGGTCATCTTGCTTATATATATGTTATCAGAGGATTTATTTATTATGCATTTGACTGTGGTGTTTACCAGTGGATTTTACCAGGGTGTTTAAGTACATGTCCCTAATCAATGTCATGCATATCCCAGAAAGTCATTAAGAAACAGCTCTGTCACCAGAGCCTCCCAGGGACAGATAATGGACCACAAAGGGAATGTGAATGCATGCATATGGGGTCCATTTCCAGAGAGTCAGAGCTTGAGACAAGAGACCATCCTTGGCAGAAAATATCACCAATGTTCTAAAGAGCACGTTTTTATATCTTGTTTTTGAAGGAAATCAGGATGGTTCTGACATCACCTGGATTTGTTTTATTATTTTATTTCTCCTGCAAAGATCACAGTAATGTCAAATGTGACTCAGCAAGAGACATAGCTATATTGGCAGATTTTTAGACTAAATTCCAAGGGCTGTATTTTTTCACTGGCTACCTCCATGTGGTTTAGCTTTTTAGGGGAGTTCAATAGGCTTTATGTTTCTTATTATGATTTATTTTTTAATCTCTCTGTACTATAGTGTTTGTGCTACTGAATATCGGCCTAACTTTCTTTAAATGCCAAATCCTCAACATGGAATTGTAAAGATGTGCTAATTAAACAATCCATTTCACATCTATTCATTCAAGACTGTGATCTCTCATCAGATTTTGTATGTTAAGTAGGACTTAGGGCTGGTCAACAGATGTAAGCTGTTTAGAAATGTGGAGAACAACCAACTGCAATGACCATTCCTGAGTCAGGTTTTTGTTTTCTGTTTTTTTTTTTTTTTTTTTTCTGTTTTCTTTAACTTGTTCAGATGCTGAGGGATTATATTTCAGTTCAGCTAGACATTTGGCATGAGCATAGAAAACTACATTTTATGGCTCCCCTGAGTATATATCAGTTGTAGTTATTTTAATTATTTCCAACAGTTAGTTTTTCTCCTGAAATGGCCATTCTTTCTTGGATTCTGCCATTGAGAAAGGCCATGAGCGTGGAGTCCCCCAACCTTGACAAAGTGGGAACAGCACAAGGTGACCTCATATCCCACCAAGGCGTTGGGCATATACCATACCAATGCATTCCAAGAAGCTGCTCAAATCCCAACTGAAACAGGAGGAAGCAACCACCAACAAGAAACACGGCAACAGAACCCTCTGAGGACTTCAGAGGGACAAAGAATTTGACTCATTTTAAGAGGAGAGTGTTGGTGAAAAAAATGCTGTATAAAATGGTGGGCATTCAAAGTATTAATAGCTCAGCTTCTGTGTTCTTAGACGCGTGGCCGAGTTAACATGCCAACAAATCTTACAGACACTGAGGGAGGTGCATCCTGTACCTCGAAAGATAAATCCACCAAGACATGAAGACCACCAAACGTAACTAACACCCAGCACCTTCACTACATCTCCTTAGCGTAAAGTAAGTTTACAGGTAAAGCGGAGTTCAGATCATAACACGGAATTATGGGGGTTCTCAGAGAAGTCTTTATGGATCCGTCTCTGGTGAGTGATCTCTGACAGTGAAAAGGTATGCAAATTACAACTATTCAAAATCAAAGTTGAAGTCCAAAGATCTCTGGCCAATCAAAGGGTTCCATTCTGCCCCCTGGTGGATGGAGACGCGTTTCCACATGCCCATTATGTAAGTTGTAAAACGGAGACTTCATGGGTTTCTGAAAGTAGGTTTCTGAAAAAGCAAACTGTAATGTGGTCAGATTTAACCAATTTTCTTTTTAGTGAACGCCTTGTAACAAAGTAACCATTTAATATGGGCAATTCTGTGCTTCCTCTGTCCTTCAATATGTGAAGTGACATTTCTATTGGGACAAGTGGCTCTGTGTATTGTGGTCTTGAGTTATTCTCCACCATGTGTTTCTCTCTCTGTATCAATTTATTTCCCCTTCTCATCTGCTCATATCCAAAACAGAAGCTAAAAAGAGAAAGGATACTTTGATCTTCCATTATTTTCTTCCCAGCATTTTTTTTCCTGGCATCTACCCTTTTACAATTTACTCCTTTTTCTTATCCTTTCTTTCTGATGCCAGTGGTAGTATTTGCTACACTGTGGCTCTCCAGAGATTTATGACTTTAAAGGACTAGCAACTTAAAGTTTTAGTTTATTTTCCAGGATAAATAAAACAAAGACAATATTAGAACAAATTAATAAATGCATGATGGTATGGGTACTCAGGGAGATTTCACTTTAATTTTGTCACCCTTATAGAAGTATTTTCAAGTGTGATATGCTCTGAAATTTTATAAAATTCTTGCCAAAGGTAAAAAATATTATGTAGTGATGACATTCCCTTTTCACAAATGCACATATTGTAGAACCTGTGCCTAGCCACAGGATTTCACGATCTTTTGGGATTGGCAATTCACACAGTGCAAAATCCCATTTGCAACATAGCTTTCCCCAATCCCATGGGATTCATTGTGAGAGCATTTTAATATAATAGTTTTCTTAGAGTTGAGAACTCCAGAATGATGGCCCTAGTCTAAGACAGAGGGACATTAAGCAGGGTTGAGATAATGAACTGATGGCATAAAAATGGTTTATCTTTTACATTTTTTATCTTGTGTGTGCTTTTCTTACACCTACTTTCCACTGCGTTTTTACAATTTCTTCTATTAGAGGGGCAGAGGAACACAGACTTGAGATCACTCCCATATTCAACTATTTCTTTTCATAGACAATAATGGGAATAGGACTTGATTAAAGAATAGTATATATGCCCCTCTTCTCATTCCATATCCCAGAGAACTCACTTCATTTGCTCTGCCCTGTGAGAAAACAATGCCTTATGAATATTATCTCCTTTTCTGGCCACAACTTTTTTTTTTCCATAGTCAGCGTTGTTTGAAGATCAGTGTTCTATTTTAATCAAAACTTCCCCCCTCCCCAGCCTTTTTTATTTTTATTTTCAGAATTATCAAGTTCGCATGAAATAATTCTTTCAAAAATAGCTCGTAAGTTTCCAGGAACAAATGCCAGACAGGGTTTCTTATGTTTGCCTTCTACAGAAAGTCCAGTGAACTCCCCAAACTGAGCAGACCGAGAGTGTCAGCTTAATGATTGCCTAAATATCGATGATAATGCGAACATTGACACGTGGACACGAGGAGCAAGAAATGTGAAATGTGCAAGGACGACACAGAAGCCTCGTCGATCTTGGATTAGACTCCTTTCCAACTGTTAACACCAAGCTGGGAAATCATATATCATTCTTAGAGCAAATCATCACTTTTTAAGTCAAACTTAAAGGGGAAAAAATCTCCACTCTGTGTACTTAGTGGTTATTCAGGAGTTTAGACGTGAACTCTTTCGAGAGAGCTTCCCTTTTGTAATCATCAGGATTTGTGGTTTTCACAGACCCTTTCAAGCCTTGTCATCATGACACATACTTAAGCGTTTAGATCTTTACACAGCTGTAAGTCATAAACAAAAACAACAGAACCTTCTCCCTGAAAAAATATTTAGACCTAAAAATTAGAACATACTTCAAATGATCCTAATCAAATGCAAATGAAAAAAACTCCAGTCCAGATTTTAAAAGATAAAAACATAAAAAGGTGTAGCCAACCATGTGCCTTTTGCCTTTGTACCTTTCTCTTTGGGTAAACAGATAACCTCGATCCAAAGCATGTTTATTCACTGTTGCTGGAAAATAAATAAATAAATAAATAAATAAATAAATAAATAAAATTTTAAAAAGAAGAAGAGGAGGAGGAGGAGGAGGAATGAACCAGAACCCACTACCAATCAGTTCAAACAGCAACCTGATTTCGTAACTCAGAAAATTACCCAACTTTTCTCTGTTTTGGCAGATGGCTTGTCCTCATCTGTGATATACATTTAAGAATGAAACTTAAATTAGCTCCTTAAAGTGGTCCTGTGACTTTCATTATTCAAAAGGTACACAAATTTAATGAGTTTTTAAATATTAAAACTTCTCTGTTGTCACTACCTACACTATCTTTGTGAGCTCTTAATTTACAGAGCAATTAAGTCAAGACCCTCATTTATCAGGACATGTGCATTTGTTGAAAACGTAGTCAGTTTTTATTAATTGAGGCTATAGGAATACTGAGGTGAAATTAATGTGTGTCTTCAGAGGTCGTGGCGGTACTGGTGGGGGGCTAGCAAGGAGCAAGACGTGAGATAAATAAGTCACTGCTATTTCCTGATTACTCCAGAGATTGCTGAAATATTAAGTGGCGCAATGGTTACCGTTCTCAGCCAAAATGCTTGCAAGAAAATGCCCCCTGAGTTTTTCTCTGGCAAACATCTGTCATGGGTAGTAGCTGAGAAATAGGGAAACTTCAAAGCAGTACTTTCTGATTATTAGCAGAGTGTGGAGTGTAATGTTCTTACATTTTAATGTAAACCAAGTGTTGATGAGCTGAGAGGGTAGAATTAAAAAGTAGCCCAAATTTCCTTTGTTCTTCAGGATGGGGCTGACAAGAACATTGGCAGCCAGTAGTATTCCTCTGTCCTTATCAATTTGTGAGGCACAAGAAATTCTAGCTCTGGAGGCAGGTGGTGGGAGTAGAGCAGGGCCAGGAGAGCCTTGCCCCGTCGACCACCTAGACTCCTGATCCCTTGCTGTGCCCTGTGGCCTGGGGTCCGCTATGCCCTGTAAACTGCTTATGGACAGTCTCATTCAAGAGAGTGGTTGCAGGGGCACCCGGGGGGCTCAGTGGTTGAGCGTCTGCCTTTCGGCTCAGGTCATGATCCCCGGGTCCTGGGATCGAGTCTCCAATCCAGTTCCCCGCAGGGATCCTGCTTCTCCCTCTGCCTGTGTCTCTGCCTCTCTCTGTGTGTCTCTCATGAATAAATAAATTAATTTTTTTTTTTATAAATTAATTTTTATTGGTGTTCAATTTACCAACATACAGAATAACACCCAGTGCTCATCCCGTCAAGTGTCCCCCTCCGTGCCCGTCACCCATTCACCCCCACCCCCCGCCCTCCTCCCCTTCCACCACCCCTAGTTCATTTCCCAGAGTTAGAAGTCTTTATGTTCTGTGTCCCTAAATTTAAATAAATTAAATTTAAAAAAAAAAAGTGATTGCAGAGGAGCTTGACCTGGCTCAAATGGTATGTGTCTGAGCATGGGCCTTCAGAGGGAAGGACTGCCTCAAAGAAGTTTGCTGTCAAGATTGAAGTAGGAAGACACTAACTGTTTTGAGATATAAGTATAAATCAAGGGCATGAAAATATCTGAGCGATTTTGTCAACATTTCCTCCAGTGGTTGGAGTGATTTGCACATGAAATATTGGATTTTCAGTTGAACTGGTAATAGGTGGACAGACACCATCTTAGGATTCCACTGTTTTCTGAAGACCAGACTTGATGGTGCGACAATCTCCAAGCACTCTTTAATCTTGGAATTCCACAGTTCACACTGAAAGCAGAACTACACAAGAAAAAGACACCCCTTCACGTGTACAAGCTGGGACACCACCCTCCTCTATCACTTTTAAGTCTCCCAAATTCTAATTGTAAGCCAGCCGGCAAACAGGTTGCCCTAGCCATTCCCCGAGGTTGAGGTGAAAGGGAAGGACAAGTATTTCACTCCTAATTCCCTGTGGTTGGGACCCGTGGCCTCTAGAGCACCAAAAAGTTTGATGGGACCTTGGCACATGGTTCCCTGTAACCAGGACTTGGTTAATATACTCCCATTTCTCATTCAGACAGGCAACAGAGGCAAAAAAAAAAAAAAAAAAAAAAAAAAAAAGCAGGGCAACAAATGCTGTCTTCTGCAAATGCTCTGTAATAAATTGTTCCTTCAGCAATGCAGAAGACAGATTTTTCTTTCCTTTGCTTCTTTCCTCCTTTGCTGGGAAAGCACCAATGGGAGGCTTGCTTTCCCACCTGGCCCTGGCTGCCTGTGCCCATAAATTTGCCTAAGCAATGCCTGTTTACGGGTCGCTGATGGAACATGGAGCCGGTGCATTTTGTAAGCACCGGGTAGATAATCATGGTAATTGATGTTTGGAGCTGTGAGCTCCTAGGAGCACGGGGTCTCTTTCTCCCAGTGAGGCCCTGCTCTCTGTTATCAGTCCAGCCCATAATTAAATATCACTCTTTTACAATATGTTTCAGGCTCCTTAATGAGTCTAAAGCAGAAATAGTCACCTCTTTCCCCTCTGAGCTTTATTTGCTTGTTATTAAACAATGTTATTGAGCTGCCTTCTTTCCCCGTGTTGCCAAACCTGCATCATTTCCGTTTTATAATTGCACAATTAGAGCTAGGGCTTTGCTTTCATACATCAGCAGGCCCTGCGTGTGCGTGCGTGTGTATGTGTGCAGGGGGAGAGAGGGAGAGAGAGAGAGAGAGAGACACGGAGAGAGGAGGAAAAAAATCAGGTGTTCATAGAGACTACTCAAATGCATCTTATTTTCATTAACTGCCAGATTTTGCA
This sequence comes from Nyctereutes procyonoides, assembly GCF_905146905.1. Taxonomy (NCBI): domain Eukaryota; kingdom Metazoa; phylum Chordata; class Mammalia; order Carnivora; family Canidae; genus Nyctereutes; species Nyctereutes procyonoides. Next base: position 39,854,605 of record NW_026575049.1, on the reverse strand, counting down.
AAATGGGAAGCGATTTATCACGAGCCATTTTCTCCTATCAACCACCTCCACCAACCAACACCGTGACTTTCCCCGTGACCTTGTGCTGTGTTGCGGAGGGTCCAATTTGCTCATTGTTACCCGCTTCATAATCCTATGCCCCTCCCCCACGGCCTCTTGCTTCCCCCCAAGCAAAATCCAGTCATTTATATTCCGAGGCTAAACGGTATTCTTTTTGCCCCTAAAGCTGGCAAGCTGTATAACACTAGTAATTCCTTCTAACGAATTTCCAGGGAGCTCCTCCTCTTGCACACGCTCCCCCCCCCCGCACGCACACACATGCCCCATGCACACACACTCACATGCACCCCCTTAAGCCGCTCTAAGCAGTGTATTAAGTAGCTGAAGAAAATCCATTCACATTCTGCTATGTCGCTTTCTTCTTAAGTCATGAACCCATCACAGACTTTTTCTAGCTGTAGGTTGCCACGGTGAAGATTTACAATGCCAGTTATTCATACATCTGCCTTCTCTTTTCCCCCCCCTTATTCTTAAATCCCTTGGGCGAGGGCAACCTTGATACTGAGACTCGTAAAATTCATGCAGGCTTATCATCCTTGGTGAAGGCTCCAGGCGTGCATTCCGCATCCCCCGCCTGCTCACCCGCATGACGGGTGGGCCCCGGGCTTTCATTTCCACCCAGGAGTGGGGGGGGGGGCGGGGGGTCGGGGGGGACCGAGGTATCATTGTAGGAAAACATAATAGAAAACTTATATTTTTAAAAATAAAAGCAGGATCTCTTTCACCAATCGTTGATTAATTTTTAAAAAATGACTTTTAGATCTCTTGAGGCCAGTGTTCATTTGAGGCCGGAATGTTAAATACAAAGTGACCTTAGTTTGAGTAAAATAATATTAGAAAGTCCACTTATCTGTGTTCAAGGGCTTCATGGAGCAGGGACAGAAACCTCCTTCTCCTTCCATTATCAAAGAACCCACAGGAGGAACCTCCACACTTTGGAAAATGTGCGTTTGATGGCCAGTGTTTTGTGCTATTTTCTTCGCTGGGAGTTATTTCTTGTCTTAATTGTTACTAAATTAATTATTCTTAGGGAACGTGGAAAAGAGGAAAAACAAACATGTTCAATAGCAGCAATGAATGTTTTCACCAAGTCCCTGAAATTCCTCCCCCCACCTCCAGTCTGAAAAAGAGATTAATCCCATGATAACAGCATGGAGAACTATGTTCAAATCATTAAAAAAAAAAAAAAAAGACTTTCAACATGTTGCTGGGAAATAATGATTGTGATCTGGGCAAGTGGTCATCCGAAACCCTTTTTTAAAAAGTTAAGGAAATGATTTTTAGCTGGATTGAAAGGTAATTCCATCCCAAAATTGCAGGTCTTTTTCATCTTTTTATTTTTTCACTTACTAACTTAAAAAATATAGAATATGGCCTCCCTGGCATTCTTCAGTTCCTCAGAGTGGGTTGTGGTGTGTGTGACTGTGCTGGCAGGTTCCCATCCACTGCACCTCTTCCTACCGGAGGGTCAGCTGTAAGTACTGCTGCCCTTGGCTGTAAGCCCACGAGAGGCCAGGCAGGTGTGCGGCGCTTGAGCCGAGTGGGGTTGGGCAGCCAGACAACTTGCTGCAAAAAGACACCAGGACATTCCTGCTGGGCTGGTGACAGTGCTAATCTGAGGGCCACACTCTACTCTGAGGCATCAAGGAGGGTGCCACAAACTACCTTCAGATGGTGTTCAGTGTTGAGAGAGCCTGGAGATTTTTGCCTTTGATCAGGGGGCACAGGAAGGTATAAATAGAGGAAGCCAAGCCCAAGAAGAGGGCTCTGACTTCTGCTCACAGACATGAGACCTTGAGCCTCACTTTCTTCCTCTGTAAAATGAAGAGAGTGTGCAGTATTGTCTCTAAGGATCTTTTCTAGTTTGACATGATCTAGTTGGGATTCCACTGAATTTGAGCAAGAACTAGTTTAATCGAAGATTTCTCTTCTTTCTGTTCAAGGCAGGGTTGCAGAGCATCGTCTCACCAGGGAGTAGTTCCAGCACGATCTGGGTTCCCTGCAAGCGGGCCGCTGTCTTAATTCTTCAAATCACTACAGGAGGATTTAGGAAATGGCCTCAGAACAGAATAAAAGGGGGACGCCTGGGTGGCTCAGTGGTTGAGCATCTCCCTTAAACTCCTGTGTAATATGGGGATCCTGGGATCAAGTCCCACATGGGGCTCCACGTGGAAAGCCTGCTTCTCCCTCTGCTTGTGTCTCTGCATCTCTCTGTGTGTCTCTCGTGAATAAATAAATAGAATCTTAAAAAAAGAGAGAGAACAATATACAAGGTATTCTGTTGACTTAGAACACCCTGAAAGTCAAGATTTTGATCCACAATCCACAGAAAGCCAGAAAAGAATCAAATGTACTTGCAAAGGAGCTATATTTTCTGAGACTGTATTCCTGCATCTAAGATAAGGTGACAACAACATAATGAAAGAAATTCTGTTGTATTGTATTTCTCTTTTTCCCCCTTCTAGCCTAATCCCTTTTTCTTTAGGTAGAAATTTCTTTTTCTATGCTATCTCTGGCCCACTCTATCCACAGGACCCCGGCTCCTACTCAGGGTTATGAGCACCTTTAATCTGACCACCTTTATTTGCTCTGGAAGCACCTCTGAACGTTGTCCTCTAAGCATTCTGCTGTCTTATAGCCCCACTTCCTCTTAGAAAACCATCTGACCTGTGTCTCACCTGAAGAAGATTAAGCTCACATCCAGTTACTTCTAAACCAATCAGTGACAGCCCACAAATGCAACATTGAATCTTATGACATACAATTCCATCTGTCCTTCTCATCCACCTGAGTCCTAGATCCGGTAAAGGAACTTACCACCAAACTGATGTACCACCTGAAACTCTGTTTCCTCATCTGACTATCCAGGGAAAGTAATAATCCCAGGCGACTTCTCAAGATTCTGAGGATCGAGTATAATAATGTGTTCATACTTTTAAATATTCTGGAATGTACCATGTTGATACATTATTATCATCATTTATTCTGATCTATCCCTTACTATGATGATAGAGACATGGCTTTCACATGTTTATAGCCATGACCTAAAGAAAAAAAAGACATTTTATCCAGTATGCCAGGACACACCTATGTAATCAAGCTGATTAGGAAGTTTACAAAATAATACAGCTTTACAATCTGTGAAGCATTCTGATATTCTCTATCCTATAGATAGAAAACTTCATACCTCCAACTGGTCCCAGAAAGGCATAGGTGTAGAGGATCATGTCCTTTCAGGTGAGAGCCACCATGGACCTAAATGGAGCCTCTGTGTGAATTAGGAAGAGGTCGTCCTTCCTCAAGGGCCAGAGTCCATGGTTTGGGGAGTGCAATAGAGTGGATTTTAATCCCTGTTTGCCCCCTCACCTGGAAGCCTTCATTGGGCACTCTGCACATCCAACCCTACATTGAAACCTGGTTGGTACTGGGGTTTGGGGAAGCATAGTTGGCCAAGGTATCAAAAGACATCATGCTAGATGGTAAAGTAGATCTTAACATAAGATGAACAGTGTAGGGTCTTTCCAAATGTGCCTACGCACCCCACAATGCAGGAATGGTCTGGAAAGGATAGGAAGCAAAGAATAACGTGCTTTTTGCTAATTCTTAAATATTGTAAGGAACTAAATAGAAAAAGGAAAGAGAGTAATGGAATAACATTTACCAAAAACCTGCCTTTGGATCCATGATGTGATTCTATAAATTAACAACAATGTCTGAAAAAAAAAATGAACAAACAAAAAAACAAAAGAAAACCCCCCCAGGGATCCCTGGGTGGCGCAGAGGTTTGGCGCCTGCCTTTGGCCCAGGGCGCGATCCTGGAGACCCGGAATCGAATCCCACGTCAGGCTCCCGGTGCATGGAGCCTGCTTCTCCCTCTGCCTGTGTCTCTGCCTCTCTCTCTCTCTGTATGACTATCGTAAATAAATAAAAAAAAAAATTAAAAAAAAAAAAAAAAGAAAACCCCCCCAAAAAACCACAGTGATGTCTGGAGGAACATCGTATTTCCAACTCTGTTGCAAATTCTGAAAACCATCATGATCCATCCCCAAACATCCACCATCTCTGTCATGAATTACAGGTTCTAACAAGCAGGAATATAAGCTGGGAGATTTCCAGATGTTTCTCTTTCTAAAGGCATACTACCTGCATTGCTGCCATTCCTGTTATCCGGGAAGGTTTGATCACTCAAAGGTGACATTAGAGCATCTCAGGGCTCCCCAGAAGTCCTTCTTCACTGAGCAATTCACTGACCAATCTGTCTTCTTATGGGCCTATAATGATACCATACTCTGCTAGACCAACAAAGTTAAAATTAAGTTTATTCTTCATCTTCAAGTGCATAGCAAAGTTAACCAGTTGGAACTGCCAAGAAACAAAAACTGAGAAAGGTAACTAAAGAACAAACAAGTCCTGTCCTGTTCTTCAACATTGTCTTCCTGTGTCTTTATTTATAGGCACACCTTTTCTACTTAATGCAATATTCACTATGACCTTGACATCTGGGGTTCCCTGGGTGGCTCGGCGGTTTAGCGCCTGCCTTCGGCCCAGGGCGTGATCCTGGAGTCCCTGGATCAAGTCCCACATCAGGCTCCCTGCGTGGAGCCTGCTTCTCCCTCTGCCTGTGTCTCTGCCTCTCTCTCTGTGTCTCTCATGAATAAATAAATAAAATCTTTTTTAAAAAAAAGACCTTGACATCTGTCTGGTAACATACTAAATTGAATTATTTTCATTAATGTAATATAGGTTAATACAGCAAGATAACAAAGAAGCAGATATTTTTCATGTTCTCTTCCTCCCCAGAATACATACAAACAAACACCACCTAATAGTGGTGGCCATTTTTACATGAAAGAATTGAATTTGAATAGGAAGAGAAGTATTTTATTCTAAAACATTTTTAAATGTTTAAAGGGTACATTTACTACCATTATCCATTAGTTCCTTTTTCTCCATTGGTTTTTATTTTAAATGCTCTCTTTTTTTCCAGAGCTTTTAAAAGTATAATTGCTATATAACATTGTATAAATTGAAGGTATACAACATAATGATTTCTATCTATATAATCAAATCAATCATATATATATGTTTGAAACAAATACCCCAATAAGCTTAGTTAACATCCTTCATCTCACATAGTTACAGGTTTTTTTGCTGGTAATAAGAGCTTTTAAGATCTATTCTCAGGGCTCTTGGGTGGCACAGTTGGTAGAGCATCTGACTCTTGGTTTCAACTGAGGTCATGATCTCAGGGTTATGAGATCAAGAGCTATCTCAGGCTCCACACTCACTGCAGGGTCTGCTGCTAGAGACTCTCCCTCTCCCTCTGCCCTTCCCCCTGCTACATACACATGCACATGACTCTCTCTCTTACAAATAAATAATTTTTTTTTAAAAAATCTACTCTCTTAGCAATTTTCAAATATACAAAATAGTATTGTGAGCTATAGTTATCATGTTGTACATGATAGAACTTATTTATCTCACACCTGGAAGTTTGTACCCCTTGACCCTGTACCTTCTAATAGCTATTTTTACAACTCACAGCAAGTATTGTTTTTAAAAAATAATAAATATTTAGAAATATTATAATTTGAAGAATTGGCAAAATAACTACACTCACTTTTTAAATATTCCTCACATGAAGCATGGCTTTCTGATGATGTGACTTGCTTACATTAACAGCCAAGGATCATTATCAATAGCACAAGGGACTTAGTCTTCATTTGATACACATGGATATGGGACAGGCACCCTCCTTTCTTTTTTTTTAAGATTTTATTTATTTATTCATGAGAGATACACAGAGAGGCAGAGACACAGGCAGAGGGAGAAGCAGGCTCCCTGCAGGAAGCCTGACGTGGGACTCGATCCCAGGACCCCGGGATCCCACCTCGAGCCAAAGGCAGACACTCAACCGCTGAGCCACCTAGGCGTCCCATCCTTTCTGACTTGTATAGGGAACACAACAAGCTCCAATGCCACCAAATTACCCCAAATAAATGAAGGCATAGATCCTTGAAGAAATCCCCCATTATTGTCTGCCTTACCTTTTCTCTTTTGTGCTATATTGTTACCTTAAAATCATTATGCTGTCAAAAATGTCTTTTCTGTCCTATTCCCTGATCTTTTGACACTCTTAAGACAGTAGACAGTGCAGGAAGAAAGCAGGCATCTCTCTTTTGCAGACAAAGCCTGCCAGCCATACTTGCTTAATATTGGGTCGTAAAAGACCTTGATTAATTTCAGCACAGAGCAGTGGGCTCCACTTGGCCTTTTCAGATTTTTACCTGTTTTTCAGATTTTTTACCTAGAACAGTACCTTAAGGGATAGGGTTTCTTCACAATTGTCATTGTATTGGAAGCCTATGATCACTGTCATCATGTATCTGCCCACAAACCGTCTCTTGTGCCTGGCTCCTTCATCTGTTTTTATGCTTCTTAAGGGATCTTTCTTCTCTGTTTCCTTTTAATTTAAGATTTTTTATTTACTTATGCATGAGAGATACAGAGAGAGAGGCAGAGACACAGGCAGAGAGAGAAGCAGGCTCCCTGCAGAGAGCCCGATGCAGGACTCAATCCAGGACCCTAGGATCAGGACCTGAGCCAAAGGCAGATGCTCAACCACTGAGCCACCCAAGTCCCCCTCTTCTCTGTTTCCTTTATGAACATTTAGGAAGAGGAGAGGAGGTGGACTTAACAGGGCCAAAAGGATGTAGGCCTATCTATATCACGGATGTTCGTGAGTGGGTGTCCAAATATTATCAGAGAAGTTTAAAAAGAATGTAGGTCTGATTTGGAGGATTAGGGTGCCCACTCTGTAGGTGTGGCACAGCCCAGGTGTCTGGGCAATAATGCCACTTGTAGTTGGATAGAGGAGGAGAGACCAGCAAACATCCAGTTTGTAGGATTTCAATCTGTAGTGAAGCAAGATCCTTTAGCCAGCATCGTAGTTCTGGGTCAGGACATCATTCTAGAGAAGGGGATTGCCATATGTAGACAAACCCCACCCAATATGTTCAAGTAGGGCTTCTGGGAGGAAATGTTCTGTATATTACAGCACGTGAAGTTCTCTAGTGTATTATCAATTTGCATCCTTCCTGTTTGTACTTCCACAGCCATGACCTAGACCTCTTCTTGTTGTCTTGGTTTCCATGTGTTTCTCAGTGTTGATGCCAAGACCTTTCACTGGGCCCAATCATTTGGATGTCAGTTTCCTAACCAAGATCATGACTTGCAAACAGACATCCTCCACTCTGGGGATGGCTTTCCCAGGTCTAAGACATCTGGCTACTTCTCCCTTTGGGGGCCAACCTGTCTGAACTTGACTTCATCCTGGAGTACCCTTTTACCCCTTGCCAACCAAGAGGCTATCTTTTCTGACTTTCAAATTCAGGACCCTCCTCTCTAGTCTCATAGCACCATAGACGTACATCTGATTTTACTTATCACATTACATCCTAAAGATTTATTGAAGTTACAGTCTACCTCACAAACATGAGGTACATGAAAATAGAGAAAATCAGACATCCCTCTTCTAATCCCAGAAATATACAGGAAGCTACTAATCATAGGTGCTCAGTGTATGTTTGTTGGATGAATAAGTAAAAATTGGCCACCCTGATTTATAGACCTTCTGTAACCAGCTCCCTTAAAACACTCAATTTCCTTGACTTTACAAAAGCCAAAAAATCATAGAATAAAAGAATTGGCTAAGCACATATATAAAATTTTGTTTAAATCGAATCTATCCTTTTGGCTAATTTTGGATAACACTGTTTAAACCGGTTATGTGAGTGTGCTATAGGCATAAACCTATAACATAGGCTCACTAGTGATGTGCGGTGGAAACTTGGCCATCATGCTCATTCTGAATTTAACTTAATAGCTCTATGTTAAATGACTGTCCTATAACCCAATGAATAAATGTATGTGGAGATCCTATTTCTTATTTGCCACCTATAAGATGGTTATCCAGATGTGTTAATTAATAAATTAATGGAGGCATAAATTTAATGATAAAATATACAGATTTAAAAATTCTAAATCATTATAATATTTGATCTGCATGACATTTTTTTACTCTTGAAAATGAAACAAACGGATTTCTTTTAATGCTTGAGAGTGTTCTTCATTTCCTAGGGAGGATTTGAGGAAACTTGTTTTCACAGGTAAAGAAGGAACACGGAGATAAAACTTTATACCAATTTCATAACTCCTTTGGATCTTTATAATCGAAAAAAATCTGGAAGATCTTTTATTTATCCCTGTTACCGCACTAGGAGTGCCACTGGCAAATGAAAGTAGTGTGTGGCCTCTCCACCGAAAGGAATTTACTACAAATTCTTTGCTTAGGAGGAGCTCAATATCTCACTAGAACCTTCTATCCAAAGACAGAAATTAGTGGAATCGTAACTGGGTCATAGTGGTGATCTAAAGTTTCCCAGTTGAGGTGGCTGGGGAGTGAGGATCCAATCTGAAATACTGTCTTACTGGGCATTGCTTTCTGAAGACCTTTTCATGCCATGAACTTAAAATGGATATTTCCAAGTATTCTTGGTAGATTCTGTAAGAATCATAGCTCTCCTATGTTTTTTCTACTTTACTACCCTGGATTTGGGCAGTACAAATATTTTTTCTATGACCTTGCTTATGTCTGTCCATAATATTTTATTCTTTTACTCTTCTCCAGCTGCATTCTTTTAAAAAGTCTATAGTTTGCACCTTTTTGTTACCGTATGCTTTGCTTTTAATTCAAGCTCAGATATCATGTATATCCATCCTGGAGCAGAATGTACAGGTGGAGGAATGAGGTGCCCTGAGTAGAATGGCTTCCCAAGGACAATACCAAGTGTATGTTATCAGAGCAGAATTTGGGGGCTTTTGGTTGTCAACTCAGTCTTTTGCCCCAAAATCTTTCCAGTTCATACTACTTTCTTTCTTCCTTCCTTCCTTGTTTTCTTTTTTCTCTTTCTTCTCTTTCTTCTTTTTTTCTTCCTTCCTTCTTCCTTCCTTCCTTCCTTCCTTCCTTCCTTCCTCCCTTCCTTTCTTCTCTCCTTTCTTCCTATTATAATTATTTTTTTTTTATTCATGGACATCATGAACAGAAACTCTAAGAAGTTTAAATCAGGCCATTCAAAGAATAGATAAAATTCAGTTTTTTCTTTCCTTCTACATTTTTTTCATATTCTTATGTTCTAAAATAGCGAGCTTTAGCAATACATACTGTCTTTTTTCCAAGGCACATTACTTTTTCATAAGTGTGAGTTTTAAAAATAGTTTTGCTAGGAAAGATGGGTCAGACACAACCATTTGTAAAGGAAGAAACTGAGGTAGAGAGTGACTTAGTGATTTGCTCGGGGCCATTCATGACTGAGCACAAGCCCGCTTGGACTTTGGAACTTAATTTATTCCAGAGAAGGGCCAAGTTCCAGACTATGCAACTTACACATGAAAAGGCAACCCAAACAAGACTACTTTCCTGAATTTTAAATAGAAGTCTTAAATTGCTTGCAAGTAAGCATAAAATTCCAAGTTTTTACTGTGCAAAATCCTATAGTATAGGCACACAGATGGACAAATAAGCAGGCAAATGACTAGAATGAAAACAAAAAAACACCTTTTTCACATTACAATTATATCGCAGGATGCATTGTGCCTATTAGGAGATAAAAATATTTTTACTTGTGTATAGTTTTCATGGCCTGCATTACCAACATACACTGAAGGTATAGTTATGTGTGACTATTCCCCTTGTCTGTGTTTTAAGCTCAATTATGAATGTTTTTTGAAGTTGTATTTATTCACTTCAGAGAGAGAGTGGGAGTGGAGGGAAGAGCAGAAGGAGAAGGAGAGAGAGACATACACACACAGCCATCCTGATGAGTGTGAAGCCCAAAGCAGGGCTCGATCCCACAACCCCAACCCTGAGAGCACAACCAGAGCTGAAATCAAGAATCAGTTGCCCAGCTGGCGCCCCATCAATTAGGAATATTCTTTCACATTTTCTGGGCTCCCCCGTGACTCTTGGGGAAAAAAAAGCTACCTAAATGACAGACCCCTGAACAAACCAATCATAATGGGAGTCATGTTTGTGTCTTATACTAAAATTTCTCGAATATTTTGCTGTATGGTATATTTGACCATGATGTGTACACCAGAGTACATTTGACATCCTACAATTCTCCACTTCCAGCCCCAAATATGAGCAACACTGTGGCAAGACAGGACACCTGGACAAGACCTCAGGAAGTGGCCCCAGAGATTAAAATGCCAGCGATTGCCAGAAGTCCAAACAGACAAAATGAAGTCTGTGGTGAGAAATAACAAAGGGCTCTCAATCCACGGGCACAGCCAAGGTGAATGAAGAAGGGCACAGGGTGAGAGAAGCAGGCCCCCCTGCACAAAACAGGTCTGACCTTCAGCCAAATGCTATTGCCCTTTGGTCTCTTCCTGTGTTCTCTGGTAGGGAAGGGGCTGGGTGATCAGGATGGAATGTCCTGGCCTAGCAGGTATAAGCAGGATTTGCAGGTGGGTTGAGAGTGTTCTAACTAGAGCTGCAAGGACCCAGTCTACAAACGCGAGACTTTAGTAATGCACTCAACGTCCAATAAATATAACCAGTGATACTAGGTTTTCTTTCTAGCTCTTCATGGTTTTGATTACAATTTCTTGATTTTTATGTTGAACTCTGTCTGCATGTGAGTATGCTTATTCTGGGTACCATAAATGCAAAAACAAAACAAAACAAACCAAACAAACCACTTAGAATGTTTAAGCACAACATTAAAAAGGTGAAAAGTTCCAAGGATTCTTTAAGTTGCAAACTTACCAACAAGCAGATAAAATTACCCCCCAAAAGCCAGTGTTGTCATTTACATATAAAATAACCTTTACTTTTCCACGGCTCGTGTTGGTGGGCTTGACCTTCCCTGCTCCTGGCTTCTTAGCATTGGTTTATAAAACTCATATAATCAGAGGAAAAATAAAGACTTTTTTAAGAATAGACAAGAAGCAGTCCTAAAAGACAAATATCCCAGAAAGCATTGTATGGGGAAAGAGAAAAAAAAAAAAAAACAACAGAACTTAAAACAGGGTGACTGGAATGAATACGAATGAAAATTCTGAGTTTTATGTTTACTTTGCCTTCTATTTATTCAGCCGCTCTCCCTCAAAGTAAGGGAAGTTTTTAACAACGCTTTTAACAATGATCTCTCTATAAATTCAAAATAGTCTCGGGGTTTAACAGAATTTCACACTACTCTCTGGCTTGGGATGAACCAAATAGATTTATAGGTAAATTTCCCAAAACAAATCATTTGAGGCGATATCTTAGATGGAAAGTTTCTGTACCAAGGATTTTCTCTCCCCAGAAATATATGGCTGAATTAACACCATAAGCTTGAAATGGTAATTTTATGTTAATCATCTTCCACATTTCAGAGTGCATCGATACTTTTGTGCAATGCACAAATGTGCTCTTGTGTGTGGGTCTGTGCGTGTGTGTGCCTGTGTGTGCATGCATATATAGATGTTAATTGTGAGTCTGCTCTTCATATGCAGGCTGGGTTCATCGTAGCAAATTCTAAATGAAGAAATAAATGTCCTTGACATTCCATTTAATAGACAGTGGGTGGCACCATCTTAAGGAGCAGATGATGTAAGGTTGCATTTGGCACTATTTTCTTTATTTGGGCTACAAACTCTATCCAAATTGTGAAGGACTTTCCACATTAGCAATTAATAGGGCCCCATTATGCTAACTATCATCCAACTTAGGACATCTTAGAGGAAAGATAAGAGATGAATAATTTGAAGTAATTTTCTTGTAATCATGCCAATCACTTGAGCAAAGTAGTTATTAAAGGAAACAGTATTATGATGAATTATAGGACATCTAACACTGAATACCTTTTCTTATCAGCTGCTTATAGTTTCTGATGCTTACAAAAAAGGCAAACAAGTAGAAGTCTATTTCGAATAACACTCATCTTACTGTAAATAATAGTTTGTTTAGCAAACCCTGAATTTTAATGAGGCTTGAAAGACAGACTTTACCTTCGTCTCTGTGCATCTCCTTGAAAAGAGCTGAAGTTTGCCGCTTTACCTTCCCTTAAAAGGTAGATGCGAGGAGCATGAGTCACCTTTGGTGACAAGGATTCTTCTAGTTCAGATTTGCTGAAGTGATTAGACATTATTTATCTAATTAAATGTTCAAAACACATCATTATTGAAAGGAATAAATTTAGTACATTTGTTGAGCAGTGTTAACTGAAATGTAACTGCACATCATTTGACTTTTTAACATTTTATTATATCTATTAAGTCTTTCTGTGCTTAATTAAATCAACTTATTTTTTACAGTTAATTTAACGTGATTTCATTTTCGTTACAGAGTCTGAATCCGATATTATGGAGAAAGCCAACTGTATACACAAATTTGACTCCTCAGGTGCTCTCTTGCATTTCATTCAAGTCTGGCACTTCTGGGGATTACCATGACGTTAAATGGATGTTATTTTTCACATGCTGGAAAGCTTACTCTTCATCTTTTTCTTTCTTTAATGCAACAATTTTTAAGGCTACGGAACCATCAGATTTGTGCTTCCTTGCATCACTGATCACAGCCAACATTTGGAAGAAGTATTTTTTTTTAATGCTTGGGAAAAAGTAAATACGAATATAAATGTGGAAGTGTACGCATTAGTTGCCACCCCCTGGGAACTGTACTTCTTAATTGTCCTTTTAGGAACAGTGGAGTCTAAATAATAAGGCTCTCCAGTCCCTGAGAAGACACAAAGTATCTGAGGAGCAGTAAGTAGGGGCTGGGCCTCATGGAGGAAGATATTTCATTATTATTACTGTTGTTGTTGATGTTGTTGTTGTTATTATTATTATTATATTCAAATGAGTGCCTCTGGGTGATCGATATGGAACAGTATTCTTTTCTTCGCAAGAACCCCAAACTATAAAATGGGGGCGATGGGAGGAGCAGAATGAAAGCCACAAATGTTTGGTGCCAATCAACTGCAGTGAATCGTGAGACACGGGGATGAAGGGAGCGATTCGGTACATTCAAATCTACCCTGAAAAGTGTTAAAATGGAGAGCGTGGCTGGAAACAAATGGGAAAGCAAGATTCAAAGGTTGCAAGTGGTGGTGGAAAATTCTAATTAGACATTTACGTCAGCTTGCAAAGCTCCTTGTTTCTCCCAAATGTTGGAGTGTTTCTTGTTCTGTCAGTCTTCAATTGAAAGTCCTAAAAAAAAAAAAAAAAAAAAAAAAGAGGAGGGGAGCTTTCTGAAACCGTCGTGGAACTCTCGGGGCCAGTGAATTTCAGAGGTGGCCCCAAAACGCTTTGGCTGGGGACAAAGTACCCTACACCAGAGGACAAAATGAAAATAAGAAGATGAAAAGGAAGAGAGTGCACGTCCGTGGGCCTCTGTGGCCTCCCCCCCCCCCCAGGGGCCCGTGAGCTTCACCAGAAATGACCCCGCTCCCTTCCCTCCAGGTGCCCACTGCTGGCTACTCGGAGGCCACTTGGCCTGGCTTCGTCCCCCCGGGGAAGTGTTCATGATCGCAAATTTGGCCAAAAGATTTTTTTCATTACCCTCCAACATTTCCTTTCACCTCCAACCCCAAGGCAGGGCCCTGGCTTTCCCTTTGGAGCCGGGAATATAAAGACGTGGGGCCATCCGGGCTGACCCGAGGGCCCTTCTGTCAATCACGGCCTCCTCATCCCTGCTCCCTTTCACACCAGGCAGCTGGACCCATCGCTGTCAACCAGGTAACAACCCCCAGACAATAGCGGACTGAAAGCCTGGTCTAGACACTCTTTTAGCCACTTATTTGCTCCTCTTGGCAGCTGTTGAAGCATAAATAAGCAGTTTGTAATCAGAAAGCTGACATCATCGCAGCTCGGCTGAGAGGGGAGATTGTTCCTGAGCAGTGAGCGGCTTTTTTGTGTGTGTGTGACAACAGATTCTGGGGTGGGGATGCAGATTTGTGCCATGCTAAGCTGGTCTTTCTTTGATTTACAGAAGACAATTGGACCAGGTCCCCAGCTCCTGGACATACCAGGATTATTCTTTCGTGTTCAGTTCCTCGTGGCCAGTAAAATCGATCGGATAAGAAATGGGGGGGGGAAATGGGTCATGGGCTGGCCCTGGCCATAGGACCAGAGCGGGGCACACGAGAAGTTTGGACTTGAGACATGTTCTGGGCCACCGGGCACACCTCTCGGCAGGGCCTTGCCAGTGCGCCTGCGGGAGGGGAAGGGTGGGAGACACCAAGGGGAGGTTTGGTACTAGATACACATGTCTGAATGCTTTGAGAAATGAGTAGTTTCACAAAAGGCAGCAGAGAAACGGGTGTGTTTATTCCTGCTTCCCAAGTGTGGCTTGTTGTTTTTTCTTTCTTTCTTTCTTTCTTTTCTTTCTTTCTTTTTTTTTTCCCCCTCTCAAGATCAAGTTTGCCATTCAAAGTGATTGGCAGTTGTCCTCGTGAAAGGGAACAGACATGAGCCATTCTCTAGAAACATTGACTCTCCATCACCTCCACAGCTGAGAAACCCCCTCTGTAGGTGTTTCCCCCCCGCCAAAAAGTGGCTTTGTTACTGGAAGGGACAGAGATGGCAAGATGGCAGACGTGATTTATTTATCATAATTGATTTCTTATAATTGTTTTGAGGATGCTCCCAAAGGAAGGAGAGCTTCTCTGGTTTCTTTTAACAGTGTGGCTCTGATTGCCCTGATGCCTGCCTGGGACATCTGACGCAAGGTCTGTTGGTAAATGGTGGGGCCGAATGAATGTCAGGATGCCACAGAGGCTTGCTACCTGAAACCCATTCAGGTGGTTCTGCCCATCTCTGGTTTCACTTACCAAAAAAAAAAAAAAAAAAAAGCATTTCAACAAAAATATTGACTTCCTAGCTCCCTGAGGGTTTCTGGTATTAGTTTGCTATAAGTAGCTCATGATTTAGAGTACAAAGGCATTTCCAGAATGCATGTTTAACAAAATGACATAGCAGATAATTGAAATTTATTTGCAATTTTCAAACTACAATAAACACAATTCTCCTTTTCTTTCATTAATAATCGCACGGCTAATGCATAGCAATCCCTCTGCAGCTTTTACAAGCAAACTTGAGCTGCTGTGTTGTAATAGCTGGAAAAGTTAATGTAGCTTGAACAAGGTTCCTAATTGTCCCTGTCTCTGTCATATTTGTCTACTTGAATGGTCCTAAATACCACAGCGATTAATTACTACAGAGCAGGTATTACAAGATGTTATCATCCTTCCCCAACTGTCTGGGTGAATGGAGAGAAGCAGGAGATTGTTCCAGTGTTTCATCTTTGCTCTTCCTGTAAGGCACTTTAACCAGAAGATTTAACGTGTCAAAGTTAACTGCGTTCTCTAGCAGATATTCACATTCTAATTAAAGATTAAGAACGTAGTACATTACACTGTGATTTGTCATACATGGCTTGTTAAATAGGAAACCTACCGGGATTCCCTAACATTTTATAAACATTATTCAGGGCTTTTAATGTGGGCAAAGAGAAAGATGATTCAACTGCATTGCAGTATGGAAAGCAGGTCGCCCCCCCCACCCCCCCACCCCCAATAAATAACAAAACCGGAGAACTTGGGCAGTTTGGAAACTGCTTTTGCTGCGGAGATTTTGTTCAAACCATGAATCACCTCTGGTTTGTATGTGGTGGTGAAGGGGGAGATCCTAATGATTATCCCTCGGCGTTTTTTTTTTTTTTTTTCCTACTTTTGCTTTTTGCTGTCAGCTAAGTAGAGGAAGGTAAGAGTCTTTGTTTGAATTAGAGTGCCAAAGGACGGAATAAAGATGAAACAGTGTTTCAATATGCAGCCTGAGCTTTTCAGGGGATTCTCAACGCCCTGATCCGCACCGTTTCTAGCACTGGTGGCACAGGACTGGTTCACATCCTATGATTGCCTGAGGAATAAATTAATGAGGTTACTGAGACACTGAACATTTGCATATTCACGGATGCTTATTAGGTAGAAAGTGAATGCCAGGTGCACTGAATTTGGGGGAGACAGGATTTGTTAAGAATTAACATCTTTCCGTTCCTCAGAAAAGGGGTGTCTTGTCACTAAAAATAATATGCAGGCAAAACTCCTGCCTAATAACTATCTGAATAATTACGATACAACAGAAAGCCAAGGCAAAAGAGGGTCTTGCCTGAGAGCAGCAGAGAAGCCACTGCAGTGCCCTCGTTATAGGGAGACCTGGATGCGCTGGTCCTGGAGCGTAAAGGAAACAAATGCCCTGCTCTATTTGGATTTTAGGCTTTAATTATGCTGGTGGCGTGCACAGCCGAACACGATGCCATCTTCCCGAATGCAAAATTATCAATTTAAAGAGACCTTTACATTTGTAAATATTATTATTGACAGGTCGCCAAGCTAAGCTGGAGCAGGGGAAAGCTTTTCTAAGAATTTCGGTCCGAACCTGAGTCGCAGAATTAGTTCTGACTGTTTCTCTAAGGGGTATCGGTCCATAGTTCCAGAGTTGGGGATTTCTGCTGGGGCTGTGTGGAAGCATGTTATTTGAGCTATTTGTATCTCATTATGGGGAGAAGTTTTTATGCTGCTCTGGGTTGTGGCTTGGAGACTGGCTCCTCAGAGCTCAAATGGGCAGATTCCGTAGTCCTCTTGTCCTTAGGAATACTTCGTAAAACAGAATGAGGACTGTCCATGGTTTTCAGAGCACTGAGCAGTGGGACAGCCTGCCTTGCCTTTTTTTTGCTACCATTGTATACAGGTAGGTTTTCTTTCTTTCAATCTTTTTTTTTTTTAATTTTATTCCATTTTTCCTCTTTAAAGAAAATGATTGGCAGCATCCAACCTCAAGGAACTGATCTATCAAAATCAAGCTGGGATAAGTATTTCTTTGAGAAATAATATATATTTATCAACAGGCTCTATTCTGCCCCCTTGTTTCACTGTACCTTGCATACCACTTCCCTTTCCTGGCCAAGGCCAGTGATAACCCCGTATTGAGAACATCGTCAGTGTATCTGTGTGTATGTGTGTGTGTGTGTGTACATATGTATATGTATATATATACATACATATGTATAGATATAATTTTTTCAAAGATTCCCTGGTGTGCATTCTATATACGTTCTACAGTCCCTTTCCTTGATTTTAAAAATATTTCCAACAGCTAAACAGTATTTTGAAAGATATTTTCCCTGTTTTTAAAAACAGCCTTTAAATATGAACGAGTTAAATGTCTTCCCAGAGAAAAGTCCAAGGGGCTCTCAGTGTTAATTTCAGTATTGCATCAGATCTCAGCTTTTCATTTATTTTGTCGAGGTTCAGGGGTATAGTAATTGTCAGAACAAACCCCCTCAAAATATTCTGTGCATGTTTTAAAATTTGATCTGTTCTCTCACACAGATTTTTGATGCATTCATAAATGTACTGAAAAAAATCACACTGATCTCGACGAGGCAGAGTTGTAAGCAGGAATCTATATATTTTCATCGAGTATTACAGATTTCTTACTATTCGTGGCTAATATTGTATAAGACATTTTTTTTTTGAAATGCGTTTCACCCCAAAAGGACCTGCCTGAAAACACACACTGCAGTAAAATCACTGGAGTCCAGGGTTTTTGTCACATACACAGAGCACAGATTTTTTTGATTATGTAGATTTCTTTTCCTACTGCAGTTTCATATGCAAAGCATGCATCAGCCACATCCATGCTATCTCCTAAAGCAGTCATTCTGAAACCCAATCTGGGGACAGTGCAGACTAAATAAAATTTCATTTTGATTTGGCCTCCCGCTGTGAATAGGACTGCTTTGTCTCAGCCGACAGAACCAGCAAGCCAGAAAGGTATGTCCTGTTTTGCATGGCTGATGGTGTGTCTTGAGGCTCAAAATCAGGCCGTCCTGCTCGGGCTCCGCGGCTCCTCCAGTCTGCTTTCTCTTTCACCTTCCATTCGTCTTTTCTCTTTCCCCTTCCATTTGCTCCCGTGCTGCCTGTCGTCTACCTGCAGGGCAGAGCCGTGGCAAACCCACACCGATTGTTTACTTTGGCATATGTTTAATAGCTTGCGTGGCTGTTCGCATTTTTTTTTCACTCTCTTTGTTGGTGGTGGCTTTTTTTTTTTTTTTCCTTTTCTGTTTTGGTTTTTGTTTTGTTTTGCTTTCCTTGCCCATCTTCGCTTCCCCCTCTTTCTCAGGGTGTTGAAGACTAAAATACTAACTTAAAAGAAAAATTGTTTGAGTGCTGCTATGATGCTCCAGAGATTTTACTGGAAGATTTGTCATGCTGAATTTTATTGTAAATTTGAGGATGCGTTTAACAGCTTTGAAGGACTTTAGTTTTCATGGCCCTTTTGAGCCTATTTGGCAGAAAAGCAATTGCCCATTTTAGATAAGGGGGAAAATATAAAATAAGGACTCTCTTCCAATGGGATTGAACTGTTTTGCTACCTTGGTGTGTTTTATAAAATGCATCGTGGTGTTTGCCTGAAGAGCTGCTCAATATGATGCTTTGTAAAGTGATGACCTTCATCTGGATGGAGTTCTCTCACTAGAGACTGGATTGTGGCAAATGCTCTTCTTACACTTGTCCCACCTTTTGGAGAATGTATTGACAATTGGGGACAACCTGCTGTGATGTTCTCAGAAGCAGCTCTGGATACAATGGTGAAGGGCCAGGGAGGCTGACAGGGGTGGGAACTCTGCTTTCAAACCCAGTTTCTCCTTGGAGTTGTCATTGCCCTGAATGACCTCATATGATACCATAAGGAAAAGAAGTTTTTCCCTGGTTTACATATTGACCTGTAATTAATAATCTACATTAGATTATGGAAAACTGGTAAAGATGGATAG
Source organism: Nyctereutes procyonoides (assembly GCF_905146905.1). Classification (NCBI taxonomy): domain Eukaryota; kingdom Metazoa; phylum Chordata; class Mammalia; order Carnivora; family Canidae; genus Nyctereutes; species Nyctereutes procyonoides. Next base: position 39,835,662 of record NW_026575049.1, on the reverse strand, counting down.
AAAGTAAATGAAAATAAATTGCTTAAGAAAAGGGCAAAGAGTGACTGCTCTCTGACTCTGGGCTCAGCATAAGTAATTCCACCTAGGATAGAGAAGAATAGTAATTTAAAAATATATATACTAATTAGCATAAGGGTCCTATCCACTCATCCACCCAGAAGTTAGAAACAAGATAAGTCATGTAGCTTGGTAGACGGTCAGAAATTAACTTTCATAAATCCACGTTTCAGCCATGCCAGTGGTCTGTGGTGAGTTCTTGATGCCATTTCTGAAATTCAGTGGGTGAGGATTTTGTCATTACAACAGATTTTCTTTTTATCACAAAATCTTTAAATTCACCATTGTGCATCTGTTAGCCAAGATCCTTGGGCGAGGGGATTCATCAAAAGCTTTAGGAATTTACTGAGAGTTCCCCTACTTACCATGTACAACAGGTTGAAGAATAAGTAAAAGTTAGTTAAAGACAATGTGGCAAAAATAGTAGCCTGAAAACAACCTAAGACATTGATAGAGATGGCACAGTCATACACCAGGAAGAGGAAGATGGCGGTATTGGGCACCACTGGTAGGGTTTGAATTGATAGATGGATGATTTCCACTATTATCCAGTAGTAAGTTCTTTCTGCTCTACACCTGCTAACAGAGCCCCTTGGTTATTTCATAGCTTGATAGTTGACATTAAAAAGCCCAGATTTGTATTTTTGCCTGGTCTGTACGAGGTCTTATGGTGGCCACTTACTGGCACTATAGGGACTTTTTGATAACCAAGTGATTGTTTTAAGAAAAAAATCTGTTATGTTGCTACATAGGCTTTTTTAAGCAAAAATGCAATTATTTAGCAAAGATCAAATTACCTTTTTAAAAATTACAACACAGACATTGGTTTTGGAAAACAAGATACTCATGAAGGATCTATGTGTCCATAAAAATACACTGGCATATATATCTACCTTATGTGTGTATATATAGTTATACATAATATATACAGAGAAAAAGAGAGACTGAAGTAATCATGCTATTAATAAGCATCACAAAGTTTATTTTGAAGATAAAAATCAATAAATATATCTAGCAGACAAAATTCTACACTATGGTTTGATTTATTATACACATGTGATATATACCAAAAGTTTGCATTGAGCCACATGATATTTTCATTAATTCATGAGTTCATCGTGGATTTCACCTGCAGGAGACAAATTATTATATCATGTCGTTTGAAAATGACCTCAATGAAGAACAAATGTTTGCCTTACATAAGTCCATGCATCTCTGTCTTTGGTGTCCGCCATGTCTCTTTCTCCCCAGGTTTTAATTCATGTGCTCCATAAATATGATAGCTCAGTGTGTCTGCAAGCACTTAATATAATAATTTGATTAAAATATTGAAGGTAATGACTGTAATGGTGGTGCGTGGCATGTGACTAGAGTTTATACATATTTTATTTGCTAATGTTTGTGATGACCACAATCTGACCTTCCATTTTTCATTATCTGGATCCCTCTACAATTAAGAGAAAGAACACTGACTGAAGCTAAATGTACGTTGTAGCCAAGGACAGATTTCTGTTTTCTGTTGACTCCTCCTAACTCTTGTGAAACAGCAGATACTCAAGGAATCTTTCCTGAGAGACTGAATGAGTGAGTGAATGACCCTGGTTGAGCACAGGAGGAGAAGAACGGAGGCCCCTTCACTGGCTGGAGCCTGCCTCTGCACCACTTAGCAGTCATCACACATGAAGGAGAGAAAGGTTTCAAAGCCACAAGTTCTTCACTTGGGTCCCACAGTCCTCCTAGGTGTGCAAATCCACTGAAAACACATTCATGTTTGTCCAAAGAAATGTCATATGACATGCTCAAGTATGTCTAAATAGGACCCCAAATGGTAAGGATCCAGGAGTTCTAAGGTGATCTAGCTAGAGGAGCATCGCAAGTAACAGAAGGAAAGTCATAGCATTCTCTGAAAAGGTCCGGATGATACAAAGAAAAGAAGTTTCATTTATTTATACTCTGTGACTCTTCCCAGTGTGGAAAGTTTATTTTACATTTTTGTAGTCGTGGTGATCAAAAACCTGAAAGAATAAAGAAAATGCAAGTCAGAGTCCAGACACTAGGCACTGGGGAGGTGTCACTGAAAAAATATCTTTGGAGTTATTTCTCAAAACATCCATTAGATGTGGAACAAAAGAGTTTATATTGTTTTTATAAAAACAGTTGCATTTAATAGAGATGCCATTTACTATACTGATTTTAATCTGAAAAAAAAAAAACTCTATTTAGATGGTGTGATAATATTAAAGGTCATTACAGATCCAAAAACTCCACCAAAAACTATGAACACTTGGAATTTTCTGTTAAGACTTAGGCAGCTTTGGAAAATCCCCACAGTGTAGCAGATTAGGGGAGAGAGTGAAGTAAATTAGTCCATGAACAATTTAAAATCTAAATTTACCATTGGAAGGAAGACTTCCACTCGACCTGTGAAATCAAAAGTTGTATGGTCAGAAAATGTCTGTGAACTGTGACTTTCATGCACTTGGAAATAATCTTAGACTTCAATATTTTTATCTCATGAAATGGTCTAGGAAATTTGAATATCAGAATAAACAGGACCTGAGTGTGAAAGGTATAACACTAGACACTTGCCATGCGGATGCTTGTCCTCAAAAAATTGAAGAATGGACATAATGCTTCTTATGAAGCCCACATCAAAATGGCTGTTGCTCTAGTCACGTGATTAGACAAAGGGAGGCCCTCTGGTTGAGCTTCCCTGGCTACTTGTGATTATGTAAGGGGTGGATGCTGCTGTCACAGGGCAAAGCAGCCCCATAGCAGGGACTGGGAGTGAACCACTGGCCCCTGAGCTGGATGAAGCACATGGCAGGGAAGCAGTTCTACACACAGATGGTGGGTGTGCTGAGGTCATGTGGCGAGGAGGAGTTACATTCTCTTCCCCTATCATTCTGTCCAATCCAAAATGAAGGATCATAAGTCCACTAGCTCCAGACTGCTTTCAGGAACCGCAAGCAGGCATCTAGAAACCAGACCCAAGTGGACTCAGCAAGGAGAAGACTGTAAGAAAATGCAAAGCTACCATGTGAATCTGAGAATTCCTACTTTATCCCCAAGGCCAGTAGAATTCATAAATTGCACCCACCTTTCCTGACACAGCAGAATGTCATCTTAGGGAAAGATGCACAAAGGGGGCAAATACATAAGAGAATGGGCATTTTATCCAAATGGAAGAATGAGCACCAATTAAGAAAGACGGCTTAAATTATCAGGCCTGACAGCTCCAAACTTGATTGGACATTTAATTAATTTCTCTCCCTTACCCTCACTCACAACTGATTGAGGGCTCGGGAAGACGCAAGATGAGCTGCAACCAAAATTAAGAAAATAAATTATATTTTCACTTTATATAACAGTTGTATTGTGACGACACTTTTGCGACAAGCTACTCTTAAAAGATCCTAGATTTTCACATACATGCCTACCACCAATAACCCGAGGAAATATTAGAAACTTCATATGCCAATCTCAGAAAAAGAGGAGGAAGTAATGTTGAACAAATACTGATTGCAATATGTCAAATTAATCTTCAGTACCTGCCATGCAATATAACTTTGACTCCAGAAGATAGACTTCTCTTATGTATGGATTTTTCATAACAATTTCTCCATCTCTGGAATGGATCTTTGATGCACAAGGGTGGGCTCCTGGCTGCACTGCAATTATCTTGAATCCAAATCCTGAGCTAGCTCATAGGCTCATCTCAACAGGGGCACAAATAAAACCAGATTCCCTTTCCCCAGAATATGAAATTTAAAACCAAGAAGCCCACTTGCTGGAGGTTGTCAGATCTGAGTGACACTAACGTCAACATGGCAGACGACACATCCACTTTATACCACTTTTCAGAAGACCTAGAAACTGGCCACTTTTCTTCTTCTGCAGATCTGATTGGTCACCTCTTTGCATTTAGTGCCTTGAAATGTCATAGGGATACCATGTTAATGAATTCCCCCCTTCCACTTAAGTTTTCTCGAGTTTCTGGTTTTTTCAACTTACATGCTGCCAGCCAACATGTGAACAACAAATTCTTAGAAATCAGTGAAACATCCTAGATATTGGGCCGTGCAACCTAAGGAAGGAAGTATAGAAATGATGAACACTCACTTAGTCTTGAATTTGCATCCAAGTGCTGAAACTGAAAGTTATTGAATCTGGTGGTGGATATGTATATTCACGATATTTTCCAGAAGTTTTCTAGAAAGGCACCTAAGTGTCTTAGCAATGCTAATTGTTGTTAATAGCATGAGGGTGTTATCTTATAGACTTAAGTGTCCCAGGGTATGGTCTATAGAATAACTTTGCAAAATTTATGTAATACTCCTTCGGTTCTGTTGGCTTGTTGATTCGTGTAAGACATGTATCAGTTATCATGCACATAAGCAGAAAACTGCTGAAAATTCAAGAGAAAAGTCAAAAGAATCAAGAAGTATCGCAGCATTTGAGGATAAAGGCCAAACCCAGCCACTACTATAGGGATCTCATTATTTCCTAAACAGAGACCAGGGAAGGAGTTTTCAAACATCAGAAGAAAATGAATAAAAATCTCGATTTTTAAAAAACTATTATATTGTTTTGAAAGTTTGCTACTAAAGCATAGTCTTTTCACTTCACCAGTAAATCAAATTGATAAAGTGGTCAAAAAAAAAAAAAAGAACAGTGAGTGTTCTGAATAAGACCTACGTTAAGGCTTGGTTTTCACATAGCTTTGACCCTGTAATATTTTATGACCTATGCAGTAACACAGATTATTCATATTAGTGTCAGTGGTTTTATTAAAATAATGATTATTGATAGGTAATATATTATCAACAAATGTTTTCATAAAGCAGGGAAAACACTCTTAGTCTATAACATGCAAGGACAATGTTATAGAAAAAAATCAAACCTAGTATAGAAATCGACAACTTTGGGGGAGAAGGCTTCAACCAATTGTTGTAATGGTTTGTTCTGTGTCTGTGTAAAAGGGCAAAAGAAGGTGAATTTAGCTATACCATTATCGCCCGCCCACATTAAGAATGCATTTATTCCCCTCTAGCCCATTACAGACTGCTGTGCTTTACACTTACTTTTTTTTTTTGCTTATTAAAAAAAATACTTGAATCTTTTAATATTAAATAATGCCCTTAAAGAGAACAGTATATGGGGGGAAGAGACATATTATTCAAGAGGTAACTATTTGAAGTCTAGCTAAGTAGTGATGGAGAGCAGGATTATTTATTTATTTATTTATTTATTTATTTATTTATTTATTTTGCCAGCTAGCTATTAGTATTTGGGGAGTATAAACACTAATGAGGGTGAGGAGCTAGGTGGAACAAGGGGATAGGGTTTGGGGTAATGGGATGAAATTAAGTAAAGGGAAATTTAGGTTGATTACCAATTGAACATCTTCTTAATGTTGAGGCCTATTAGACTGTAGGGTAATCTTCCAAGGGAAGTGGTGGGACTCCCATTGCTTAGATGCTTAAAATTCGAGTGGACAGAGTACTATCAAGAACACCCTGTGGTGAATGATCTACCCCGTTGTGTGGAATGAGCGAGTTCACCTTGGTTGCCTTTATAGGCTCAAACTTCCACACGACCTGGGGAGAGAAGGAAAGAAAAACAATCCCAGCTTGGCCCACACAGACCCACCATGCCCAAGTAATCATTTAAAAATATTTCTTCGGCTTTTCACCTGGAACAGTCTTCCTAACACTTCCACATAACCCACCTTTCCCGCCCCAAAGACAGTTCTGTTGGCAAGAAAGGCTTTCCCAAAGATATACGTTTCCTACCTAGAAAGTTCACATCTTTGTAAGAGTCATAGAAATCAGTGTCTTGTGTTATGTGATACTCTGCTTTTTAATCAAGTAAAATATGGAGCAAGCGGGCCAATGACATCTTAATAATATGGCTACCATGACATTTGTGGGCATATATGTTTTGTCATTGTAGAAAGACAGAAATGGAGGGGATGTCATTGTAGGAAGACATAAATGAGGAAAAGAACCACAGATTGAGAGAGAACAGATCAGATTAGCAATTAATGAACATTATACTATATTCCAGGTAAAAGTAAGGAAGAACAATTAGGTAAGAAAAATGCGTATTGGAGCCCATTCCAGTGGACCTGGAAGTCCATTTCAGAAAAGGCTCCTGCACTTCATGGGAACATTTCTAGAAATGGATTCTAGAAGACGTGGGTACGTTTTCTGATTTTAATGAAATTGTGTCTCATACTCTTTGATAAGGGTTCCGTCAATCATAATAAAATTTTTTTATAAATATTATATCCATGTGGCATTAGAGTAGTTTTTTTTTTCTTTTTTCTCAGAATGTCTCTCTGTTCTGGCTTAAATAAACAAGCCCAGGCTTTTACAAAAGCCTTCACAAAAGAAGTAAGGCTTGAGAATGTATCTCTCTATATAAATTGCTGAACTGAAGGGACAGTGAGATTCCAGATGTGAATGTCACAATCAGGCATGTAGTGCTGAATATCCTCCACTTGCCGGAGGAGACAGAGGAGCCTGAACACCATGGGAAGGTGAGGGCAGAGAGAACTGTGCCCTGAAACTCTCCATTAAACACAACCAACCTCCTCCGCTGTAGAACCAAGTAGAATGTCAACAGCCTTACTTCCATTTAATTTTAAGGAAGTTTCTCATTGGTCTTCTTCCCTTTCTAGTAGACTGGCTACAAAGGTAATCCTTGGTCTTCAGAGAAGGCAATTTGGGGCAAAAGAATAAAAGTATGATTTTCTTTCAGTCTCCCTTCTGATAATTGTTGAGCAAGAAGGAAGACGGTTAAGAGAAAAGATTAATTTTTTTTTATTTATGATAGTCACAGAGAGAGAGAGAGAGAGAGAGAGGCAGAGACACAGGCAGAGGGAGAAGCAGTCTCCATGCACTGGGAGCCGATGTGGGATTTGATCCCGGGTCTCCAGGATCGCGCCCTGAGCCAAAGGCAGGCGCCAAACCGCTGCGCCACCCAGGGATCCCAAGAGAAAAGATTAAAATCATATCTCCCATATTACATATGCTGGTCTGGCTCCCTTATTTCTTCTTCATAGTAAATTATCTCTGTCTTGAAAAGTTTAATGTTGTATTTGATTATAAAATCACTGGAGTCTAAATCAATAAAAATATCTTACTCCTACCAACTGGGCTCACACGTAAAATGAACATTTTCCCCCTCAAAAAATTACCTTCTTTTCCCTTGTGGGGAAAAATTTCTTCAGAAACTTGTGATCATACACAAAGAAATGTATGTTTCTGAGTTCATAGACTTACGTGCAATCTATTGCTTCAACCTGCTGCTTGAAACAGATCTGTGTGACACTTATTTATCGGGAATGCTATTAGGAAATGACCGGGGTCCTGGGTTGTGAGCTTGAGGTTCTTGAACAATTGGCAGGTATGTCCTAACCCATAGGCTACAGCCAACACCTATAATGGTGCTGTTGACCATGACCTCCCTCTGGGATACCATGGTGCATAGAACAGTGTCATGAGTACAGAAACACCATGCACATTTTTCCCCCATCTATTCTCTTCCATTCTTGACAAGAGGCCTTGATGGCTGACAAACTACATTTTATGGCTAAGAAGGCAAGTGATTTGCTTTCATGAGGTTCAAGGTTAAGGTTCTAGCCTCCCAAAGAATATCTGAGCTCATGTTCCAGGAAGTCCCCAGATCACCAGTTAGGGTTTCTTAAAGTCAAAATATGGAATCCGAGCAACGTTAGTCATCTGAAATAAGCACCAAAGTGTTTTCACTCCAAAAATGTGACTCCTCTGAAAATATTTCAAAGTCACTGAAATGTACCTTGAAAACAGTATATGCAATAGTAAAATCTCCAAATACTCACTTCTTATGTTCGATTAGAGGATGGGTTTTTTCTTTCTTAGTTCCAAACAGTTCAATTTACTTTTAAGATAATAATACTTTATATGTAAATATCTTTTTAAGGCACTCTCATTTTATCTTTTAAGAAATGTTCAATTTTTATTACCAAAAAGGTTTTAATTTAATTATAACTGAATTTTATTTAACCAACTGATAGAAGAAAAGTAGAGTTGCAATAAAATTCACATACAAGATAAACCCGGCTGTAATAATAGATTTTAACAAATTGTGACCACTTAACGCATTTTCCATCATATCTGCTGAAGTTAGCTTTCAAATGAGAGTGGAATATTTACATCTCATAAAAATTGTGTGTCTTTTTGGAGCAGAGAGATTAAAGATACCCCAATATTTCTTTGTTTTATTGACCAGTGATTAGATTATGCTTCTCAGGAGATATTTTATATCCCAATCTCTTGGAGTTGTGGCTTCTCCCTACATTACTCACGTGTGGTCCTTGCTTCCACACTATACAAAATCCTGGCTGGCAGGGGTGTGTGTGCTTTATTTCTCTCTTGCTATTGGATAATGTTCCCAACTTTACTGCTGATGCTTTAAATGACCCACCCATAATGACTTAGGATAATGACTTATGCTCAATTCACACTATCTAAAAAGATTCTAGTAGTTTTGCTCTTCCTTGGAAACTTTTCACAGAATTTCTTCCATTGACCCAGATAACACAGGGTACCCAAAGAACAACAGGCAAAACCAAGAGAACACTCCAGACTTGCATTCACTGTAAGCGTGTGGTCTGATGGGTTTTCCAAAATATTCTTCTTAGGTCTTTGCAACAGGGTGAGATGGGAGTGACATAGGTCTCGGCTGGCCCCCTGGGGAAAGCCTGCTGCCTGAGTTCAGCAAAGCCCCAGGCTCACTAGCATCTCAGCCCTCCCAGGTCAGCTGTGCTGCAGCCCTGGGAGGCACGCAGGCCAGAGGAGGGAAGGAAGGCATTCAAGGTAAGTGTCATTTTCAAAGTCATAGAATCAGTAAGGAACATGAATCAGCATTCAAACCAAGTGTTCCGATGATGTTACTTGTTAGCTTAGACCCTGCTTAACTTAGCCAAAATGTGTACTTCTCCTTTGATTGACAGGGAGGACTTAAGTTTGTATTTCAAAAGCGAAGGAGAGAGAAGCTTAATAGTGCTAAAGTTCAGAGACTGTGCTTTAGTTGAATTTGTATTCCTACCCATTTGGCACCCCACCGAATTACATGGCATGAGGGCAGATGTGAAGGAAGAAGTACTAAGAAATGGGATAAAAAAATATGAATTAAAAACTGATTTGCAAGGAAGCCCAAAGGATATTATGTAATTGTGCTGATAAGATGTACAGATAGATAATAGATACATAGGTAGATAGATAATAAATGGATAGATAGATAGATAGATAGATAGATAGAAAAATAAAATAACATTAGAAGCCTCCAAAAGCATGCTGTTGCAAGGGTTCTTACTGGTCCTTCATCTCAAATCATAACTGGCAGGATGAACCACGTAGTTTGTGGGGCCCGATACAACATGAGACTTTCACAAGGGAGCCCCTTGTGAAAAATGATGAAGAATTTCAAGACGATGACAGCAGATCATTGAACCAAACACAGGGCCTCATGTGACTGGACAGGTCCCATAGGCACAAAAGGGGCCCCGGCTGGCATCAACTCTTCCGCGCATCATCCAGCTCTGCTTGGAAAGGCCCAGATTTCAGCTCAACGTAAAGGCAAACTATCCAACAATTAGGGCTGTTTACAAATAGAGCAGACTGCTTTGTTAAGCAGAATTTGCCCTTCAAGAGAAAGTTCACACAGAACCTGGAAGACCATCTGTCAAGGATGCTGAAGGGAGGATTGATTCCTCCATCAGGACAGAGCGGGGTCTGACCTTAGAGGTCCCTTTTCATGCTAGGAGTCTGTGAGTCAGACAGTTTGCAACTTTTTCAGATTTTTGAAGAGTCACTTTATACGATTCATGAACACCCCTTATGAAGCACGCCAACTTCCTGACACTGTCGCCCTGAAGGGATACTATAAAATCTCAGTACCATAACAACTCGGCATTATGGTCATTTGACATAAGTAAAGAGGGCCATAGTTACGTACCTGGGCAATGGAAGCATGCACATGACCACACTTGGCATGAAGAACGTGCCGATAAACACAGCAGACGGCCAAGGCGGCTTGGGTTTTTTATTACTTCAAAATCCATGTGTCTGTGGGTGCAATGCAAAGCCTATGGTCCACAAAGCATCACAGCCAACCCCCTTTTGGTCTCTCTGTAAGTCTTCATACAATTGCGGTCTCATTACCCAGAGAAGCTAAGGTAAGAAGCTACTAAGGAAGGATTTGAAAGGGTGGGAGCCATAATATTGAAATGGAAATGAAGGTGATGCTGCAGGCTTGAAAAGTAGCAAACGGGGGATCCTGTGCCTTCTGGAGTTGATCCACAAAGAAACCAGCCCACACATAGAGTGGAGCTGAAAAACCATTCGGATTCTTTCCTCACATCGCATTCAAAGGCCAAAGCAACAAGGGGGAAAATGAAACTACCGAGGTCCTATTGTTTTGCCCAAGTAGCACCATCATTAGCGGTATTAATATCTTGTATATTGAGGCCCCCCAGGCTGTTCAGCTCTTCTCAGTCTACTTAACTAACATAGTTAAATGTCTAGCAGCTAGGTTGATGTGCCCCTGGTTTCCTTCCAGAGCTCTCAGGCAGTAGCATTTACCATGGCCATTTTGTTAATAAAATAGGATGGCATTGGCTTCCAGCATCCTGGATTTTTTGTTGAGCAAAGCAGCATGGTGTATCAAAGGCATGTCAAGAGATGTGACGTAAATGAAAATCGCAGAGTATCATAATGCCGCACAACAGGTGCACAAAATAGATGTTCAAAATGGTTTCTATTATTTGGCTTTTTTGGAATCAAATCAGAATCAAGAACAATAGTGGCCATTTCAGATAAATTACTTGTGCACATTCTTGCAGATTGAGCAGCTGTAAAGGAGGGGAGGGGGAAGATGGGGGTGCTCGCTATTTGGAAGGTGGATGCAAATATATTTGTAATGTGTATACAGTGTACTCAGTATATTAAATTTTTGCCTTTCATGTGCAATGATAAAAGTAGTTGCCTTTCCAGGATTGCATGTTTCATTAATACCACATTTTAATAATTAAATAGCACAACTCTAGAGGCAATAGCTAAGATAAAAGTTTGCAGACAATCCATTATTTCTCACAGACGGCCCTTCTGAAGAGCCCATGGAGATGCAGTTTAATGATTTAAGTTCTAAAATAGGTTGTTTAATAAAATCTTGGGTGTTTATGTAGGTTTGTTCTGGCAGGCAGTATCTTTTCTTTTGTCGGGTGTGGCGTTATTAATGATAAGAGATGGGTTGAGGGGCTGGTACTCCCTCCCCCATGCCCCCCATACATCATTATCCACCTCGGCCCACTCTGGCTATTTCTGTTGCATTACAGCTCCTATTTGTAATTTTAACGTTGGGAAGGGAGAGGTTTGTTGTCTTTTTAATCCTCTCTGTTAGCATATTCTATTTTATTAGACGTAATTCACAGGGAGAGAGAGAAAGGGAGGTAGACACTGGTTCAGGGGGATATATAATTGGGTGTAGGGGGATTAAACTATTATTAGTGTACACTCCTAATGGATGCCCCATAAAGAACCCATAGCACAGGCATTAATGAATTATGAAGGAAGAGTAGGCAAGCTGAACAGTGTTTCCATTATTACAATTCTACTTATATACAAATTGTTTAGCACCACTTGAAAGGAACACCAGTCCCCTGACGTACTTAAGCAAAGAAATTTTCCTTCAGAATGGTCTTGTTCTTTCTAAACCTCTGACTTCCAATTTACAGGATATTTCTCACAGGCCAATCCTGATATTTAGCTTTGCTCCACATCAAGCCTTAATATATATATATATATATATATATATATATATATATATATATATATAGTATTTGCCTGAAAATTTTTCAGTCAAATAGAGAAATATCTAAATGTATATAAAGACATGGTCTCTTCTTTGATTTAAAACAAAACAAAACAAAACAAAAAAACAAGATATGTGAACACTAATGCCCCCAGGTGATAGGAGTGGGAAATAAGTTTAAAGAACATTATTTTTTAGGCATAAATATTCAAAAGTAAAACAAAAAAGGTTAAATGAGAAAATTACAGTGTGCTTTTATGTTGAACTGAGAACTAGAATCAGTTCCACGTCCTTTTGCTGGGTTCTTGTTGTTGTTGATGCTGTAGGTGAAAAAATCAAAGAGAAAGTGAAAGTGCACAGCTCTCACAGATGTATTACATAACGTACTTAGGTGGATTTGGTGGATTACTCTTTGGTTTAAGCATGTATCTGATGCACTAGTCTCCACTCACATTGTGTAAATATGTACAGTAAGTCTTTTCCTCCTTGTATTTTTCCCACTTTTTCTGCCTCTTACAATACAGTTGGATTTTTCCCCTCTTAAGGGAACATATAAGTTTGATGACCACAGCAGAGAAGCCATGACACATCATTTAGAGTTACCTTTGTGTGATATTTATCAAACCTCACAGATTTTTCATAAAACTTTTATCTAAGAATTACTCCTCCACTGGACTATAATTCACAGCAGTGATGTTTTTGTGAAACACTTTCTCCCCAATGAAATCATCACCCCATAAGATGATGATGGTTTTGAGGCTTCTTTATTTTAAACCTGTGTAAGAATTAGTGCTTGAGGTCCTGTTCAACTGTAAAGTTTTGAATCATATTCTCTCCCAAGCGAATATATTTTTAAAAAACAATTTAAATTCCATAGCTGGCTGTGTTTTCTAATAAATCCTCTCTCCTTTCCTTCTGTGGCAGTCTGTCCAGCATCTGTAACGTGGAATGTGTTTATAAAATATGAAGGAACCAAGGATGGTGTTCCAATGGAAACCGAGCTACCTCCCTAAATGGAATGTTTATGTAAGCAATTTCACACGATAAGGTTTACTGTTAAGGTAGCGCACATCCAAGATCTAGGATTTAACCTTCCAAAGATGCACGGTTTCATTTTTGATGCATCTTTTCGCTTTTATAAAATGCGTTTCAGTTCTCATCCATAAACTACAAGGCAGAGAAATGAAAAGTTCTTTGCATGAGAAATAGTATCCTAAGGTATATGAAAACTTGGTGTTGGAAGTAATTTTCACTTCTTTCCATTCATTTTTATTGCTTTCCAAAGTGAAAACTCCATAGACTCAGAAGCCAAAGGGCCTTTTGAAAAATGCCACTTTCAGATTTCAGCCAACAACCACAGCTGAATCGACAAGGGAGGGTTCTAACAAGACAGTTGCTTGCTGCCGGCTACAGTTCCCACTTTTGTTTCCTATGGAAACTAACACGGGGCAAATTGAAAGACTGATTATTTTAAGGCTCCACTGTCTTTCCTGATCCAGTGTCTACAGTATTTTCATAGAAAATGGGAGCAGGAAAAGCAGGGGAGATGTCAGACCTTGTCAGTTTCAGCTGTGGTTGTTGGCAGAGAGCTGAAAGTTCCAGCTTTTCAAACAAGCTACAGAAATCTCTGCTCTTTTTACTTTTCAAACAAAAATGTTAGTTGAACATCGGCTTCACCTTTACCTGTCCCTTCTGTGCCTTCCTTTCACATTGTGATTTTTAGGGAGGAAAGATGGCACAGTAGTTCATTTGGGCAGTTAGGAGGGGAAATTGCACTGCCAGAACTTTGTTCCAATAAATAACCCATGAATAATGGATTCTCTCTAACCACGAGACACTGTATCTGTGAGTGTAAGTAACTGGTTTATCCAATTGGAGATTTATTCAGGCCCTCGGTTTTCTGTATTGTTTTCTTCGTGTGTGAGTCTCACCTACTGTGGGGTGGAGAAAAAAAAAAAAAGGCAGGAGGTACAATGAACGTCAGTTGTCCAGAAGGAGTGAATTATTAGAGATCCTACTGCTAACACTGACTTAAATTAAGAATTAGATTGTCCTTGCATGGGTAAAACCTACCCTGTCCTCCAAAACTGGGTACTTGTTCAGTATTCTTTAGCGATCTCACAAAATCACTACGTTCAAATTTTACAAACTCTGTATGTTCAGCAATTTTTGATTCCCTGATGATGACCAATTACCTTTTTAATCGCATGGGCGTTTCAGTGAGTTCATAGTTTAATACGTTGTATTTTAAAATGTCAGAATATATCATTAAAGAAATGGGGGTGTTCTGAGTGCTTTATGTTAACACGGAAAGGAAATTTTTATGATTATCAACTCAGGGCATCTATTATTATTGTGCACTTACTATACACCAGGCACTTGACATACACCATTCCAGTTCATTCTCCCAAGAACACCAAGGGGGTAGTTACTGTTACCTTTACATCACAGACGAGGCTAGACAACTTTCTAACGTCACCTAAGAAGAGAGGGGACAGTATGCAAACTCAGGGCCTTCTGACTCAGCACACACATTCATAAGAATTGTGCTCTGTCCCCTTTTTTTTTCCTTACCTCCACTTGCTCACACATGGGAGGAGGGAAGAGGGGAGATGACATGCAATGATTGCCCATGTACTGCTTGCCAGTGTAGACAAATAGTCCTCCCCAAACTGTTAAGCTGACACATTGGAGGCACAGTCTTGCACAGTCACAGTGGTCCCGCAAGGTCATTAGGAAGAATGAAAGCTGCTCACAGAGAGAGCTGTCAATACAGATTTGGTTTGTCCTCTCGCGTTGAAGCGCCGGGCGACTCCAGCCAGCCTTCCTGTCAGCAGCTTTCCATCCTGTTCCTCCCGGGAGCATGGAGAAGTAGTTCTAGCTCACCACTGCTCCTTCCCGGAGCGGCCTGCACCCAAGCAGGAGCCTAATCTTGAAACCAGGCATGAGGGTGTGGATGGAGAAGGGCAGGAGATGTGTAACCTCAGGGACATGAAACCAAATCCCAGGCATCCAGGCATCTTGGGTGAAAAAGAGAAAGATTATGTATTATGTTTACATCAGAGGAAGAGGCTGGCCCAGACATTTTCTATATTTTCCAAAGACGTTGTTCCCATCTCCCTACGCTCGCACACCCACCCTGAACAAACCGTATCTCTGCACAGTTTCAGAGCCAAGAGTAGACTCCATAGTCAGGCTCCAGAAGCTCAGGATTGCCTATTATTTCTCTGATAAGGAGGGGGAAAAAAAAAGATCTTCATCCCACATCTCAAAGTTCATGCCACTAAAATTTAAATATCTGTGAGTTTTAACACTTGGTGTGAATGTTATATTTAAAGTCCAAACAAAGACCCCAAAGTATGTCCCAGGTTGAGGAAGGTGGGGGACAGGAACTCAGTTATCCTAAGACATCTATGGTCACAGGGAGTAAGCCAGAGACATGGAGGGACTCTGTAGTGGGAGAAAAGCAGAGCTCTTCTCTACCACAAACTGGCATTAATGTGTACCATTACGAGTATATGTGAGCATTTTTGTCTACACCAGTTCATTATACTGAAAAGAAAAAGCCTTAAAAGTATGCTGTCTGGTGGTTGTTGCAGCACGAGAATTTTTTCCGACTTAATTAATGAGGCAAATTGCCAACTTCCTTTCTTCAGAAAAAAAAAAAATCTGTTTTTAAGGACTGAACTCCTAATGATTCCCATTTGATAACAATATTTTCAAGACATTTTAAAATATATTTTTAGATAGAACCATTTCGGACTGCAAGAGCAAAAGCCCAAAACTACTTTGAATCAGCTTACAAATTAAAAATACATAGCATTTTCAAAGGCCAATACCCAAATCTTCTAATTTAAAAACCCCTAATTATTCCACAAATCTGCACTAATCTTGCTGCTATATACATAGATATGTGTGTGCATATATATGTGTATATATGTGCATATATGCACACACAGATACACACACACAAATGTGCATATATGTACTTTTTTTTTAAATTGAGACAGGATATGTTGGAGTACAGTCTCTGAAGCCCGAGTTAGCAGTTGGGATTTGAGTCCTAATCCTGACACTTAACTAGTCCTATGACTTTGGACAAGTTCCTTATTTTCCTTGTACCTTAGTTTCTTTATCTGTAAAATAAAGGGAAATGACAGTGAGTCTGTTCTGTTCCGTGGTAAGCACTAAGTGCTTGTTGAATGAATAAAATATCGTTATGATGATACTTCTACTCACAACAATCTGATGAAGTCATAACACGGGCTTAGATGTCCTATTGTGTCCTGGTGAGGTGACAAAGTTAATATGCCATTTAATTGCAGGGAGGCCTGATTCTACCACTTTGTTCTTTCCATTAAATCACACCACCACCTTTCCTCAACTTATTCTTTCAGTAAATATTCTTTCCATACCTACTTTTTTTGAAGCCTACTAGATTTATTTTTCCTTGAAGGTATTTGCCATATATTATGGATGCTGATTTTTTAATGTAGATCTAGCTTATTTAAATGTGGTTTTTGAACTAATATTTTATAGTATCTGTGTAGAGACCAATCAGTCTTGTAGTTTGTCCTTTCTCATTGTCATTTAAGAAATCCTCAAACTCCATGTCAAAAGTATACTCTTGTATTTTCTTCTAAAACTGGTAGCTTTATTTTTCATATTTAAAGCACTCAGCCACCAATAATATATTTTTGAAAATTGTATGAGGTTAAAATCTAATTGTACCTATATTATTACTGTATTATTGATAAGTGCATTATTTCTCTTATTATTTGTCATTCCAGCTTAATACAAGATCACTATATTCTGCTCTATGCGTGTATACATGCACACTCAAGAACAGATATAGACAGATGATACAGATACAGATATAGATTAGATACAGAGACAGACACAGAGATACACACACAGACACACACACACACACACATACACATACCACGTATATATGTCTGGTCCTGAGTTCCTGATTTAGGAATTTGGTATCAGTTTCTTTTTTTTTTAAGATTTTATTTATCCATTCATGAGACACACACACACACACACACACACAGAGAGAGAGAGAGAGGCAGAGACACAGGCAGAGGGAGAAGCAGGCTCCATACAGGGAGCCTGATGTGGGACTCGATCCCGGGTCTCCAGGATCACACTCTAGGCCAAAGGCAGGTGCTCCACCCAGGGATCCCCTGGTGTCAGTTTCATTATTCTTTTGTAAGCACCACAATGGCAGTATGGCTTTATAATAAGACTTTCTACTGGTTTTCCTCTTTTCTGTTATGATTCTTATTTTAATGATTATTTTATCAGTATATGGCTTTCATCTGCATGTTTTTAAATTTCCTTTTGCCCTTCTCTGCTAATTGTAGTGCTCAGTTTTTCTATTCCTGAAGTAGCCCTTCTTCAGTGATGCTCGTGGGTGGTACACGCGGAATCTTTGAAAATGTCTGAATTTCAACTCTGGTCGCAAATGCTTATTCATTTGGCATTCTATGGAGACAGTTTAGTTATGTTGTTCTCAGTCCACTTAAGATACTGTTCTTTATTTCTGGCAGCTGGGGAGTTTCCACTTTAGAGGTCAGCTGCTTTAAAAGAATCGTCATTAAGTTGTATCTAGCTTTTTTTTTTTTTAAGTGTTTGTACCAGGGGGGCATTCACTTTGTCTGATCTACCCTGCTCCAAGAACCAGAAATCTAAGAATTCCTTTATCAGATCTTAAGCAGGTGCCATGTTGCAAAGGAACCAATGAAAATGATAGGGGACTTCCAAAGACTAAAGTCTTTTCTGTCCTGTCTTTGAAAAATATTTCAATATTCGATTTTATACTTCAGATACATGTTTTTAGTTCCACGTGTATTATATTCCACTTGTGAAACAATTTCTGAATATTTGGCCAATGGCATTTGTTGACTGTTCACATCATCCATAGGTTAGAAAGTAGAACACTTCAGTACAAGAACCCCTCTACCCGTATTCTGAACCCCCTGTGTGCATTCTCTTTGTAGCTTCCTAGGCATTGACGCTACCCTCCTCTCTCGACCTATTCTACCTTCAGAAATATGACCATGTTCTACTCTACTACTCCAGAACAAAGACTGGCACACAGGAAAAATATTTTGAATACTTGCCAAATAAAGAATAATATAGAGGCAGGTAGAAGCAACAGGGATAAACCAACACCAATCCAACAAGATTCTTAAAGCAGTGCACTTATATTTACATACAAAAAGTTACTTCAGATGAAAAAACCCTTAACTGCTTGAGTTTATGCATAGATTTCTTTGAAGGTTATTAAAACCAAGATACTCATTTTGCTAAAAAAGAAAATGTAGAATTGTCCCTAGAAAGAAAAATAGATTCGAGGTGTGACTTGCAGCAGAGAGGGGATCGTAGTTCAGAGGCACAGACTGGCATTAGAAAAAAAAGTTTGGTTAGAAGTAGAGCATTTCCAAACTGTACAGATTCACGAAACAGATCCCTACTGAGGAATTCTGATTTCATTCACTTAAGAAGTTGAATCTGAGATGTATTAGCAGTATAACAACCATGAGGAATTAAATACTGCACATATAAAATGAATCTACATTACTTGAGAAGCACCCATAATGTTGCATATATCAAGAGTTCATTATTTTTTTTACTGCTGAATACTATCTCTTTGTATGAATATACCACATATTGTTTATCCATGAAATACCTTATGATATTTGGGTTGCTTCCAGCTTGGGGCTATAACAAATAAAGCTAGATGAGCATTTGTGTACATGGTTTTGTATGGACTTAACATTCCCATGTCATTTTATCTCATCAATACCTAGCAGTGAGACGGCTGGATCACAGAGCAGGGGTTTGTTTACCTTCTTAAGAGAATGCCACTATCGCCCACACATTGGTACCACTTTACATTTCCACGAGCAGAGTGTGAGGGTTCTAGCTCCTCTGAGTCTCCCTCAACACGTGTGATCATCAGTGTTTTTAATTTTAGCCATTCTAATATGTACGTCCTGGTATCTCATTGTGATTTTAATTTGCATTCCCTAATCATTAATGATGTTGAGCATCTGTTCATGTGCTTATTTGCCATCTATATATCTTCTGTGGTGAAGTGTCTATTCAAATATCTTGCCCATTTTTAATTGAATTTTTTTATTATTGAGCATTGAGAATTCTTTATATTCTGGCTACAAGTCTTTCTTCAGATAAATGCTTTAAAAATATTTTCTCTAATATGTGGCTTGTCTTTGTTTTTTAGCAACAGTGCAATTTGAGAAAGGAGGTTCTTTAATTTTGATGAAGTCCAATTGAGATTGATCAGGGATTTTTTTCTTTTATGAATAGTGATTTTGCTTTTTTATCTAAAATATCTCTAGATAAGGCAAAGACACAAAGATTTTTCTTTTGTGTTTTCTTGTAGAAATTGTAGTTTTAGATTTTACGATTAGGTCTATGATACATTTTGAATTAATTTTTCACACGATAAGGTCAAGGGTCACATTTTTGGTTATGAATATCCCATAGCTCCTGCACCATGTATTGAAATGTCTACATTGTTTTAAATATTATTTGTTAAGAGGCTTATTTGGTTAAGCCTCTGCCTTCAGTTCAGGTCATGATCTTGAGGTCCTGGGATTGGGTCCCTCATGAGGCTCCCTGCTCAGCAGGGAGTCTGCTTCTCACTCTCTCTCTCCTGCTGTGCCTCCTCTCCATTCGTTCTCTCTCTTTCTCTCTCTCTGAAATAAATATAAAATCTTTAAAAAAATAAAATATAGATATTTTCTTTTAGCTTTTTGGCTTAAACATACCAATATTTTTTCTCTTTTCCTTTTTTGATAAAAAAAGCCTTTCCAACCAGAGGTCAAATAAACCACATTTTCTGCAGGATTTTAAAATTTCCTCATCTTTTTTTCTATTCCATGTCTTAATACAATTGGAATTTATTTTGATAGTGAGATTATATATATATATATATATATACACACACATATATACACACATTACATTGCATATATAGTGTATATTAATTATATTGTATATGTATATCTATATCTATACTTAGATATCTATGTATACAATATAATTAATATATACAATCTATAATATATTCAATGTAATTAATTAGAACTCTACAAAATTTCTTACGGTTGGTTTTAAAGGTTGCATGGAAAACTAAAACTGGAAGCACAAGAAGAACACATAAGTTTGGGTTAAAATGAGATAGATCTGATACATGAGCTATGACTACATAAATGAGATCTAGAATTGGTAATATAATACTAAATACAAATTCAATGCTAATACATTTTGAAATGTTGAAGATTCTAAGAAAATATGAAATGACAAGATTGGCTGAAAAAGTGGACAAACTGAATACAAGAATAAAATGGAAGACATTGGAATAATTTTCAAAGTTTTAGCTCCATGAAATGCTATAGGTCTAAGCCGTGTTGGGGTGAGTTCCTCCAAAAATTTCAAAAAAGTAACATGGTATATAAACTGAACCAAAGCAGAGGAAAAGACAGAAAGTTTCCTGGTTACATTTGCATAGCTCTTACAACACTGAAAAACAAAACTACAGTTTAATCTCAATTGTGCATATGGATGTAAAAAATCCTAAACCATTTTAGAAGACCAAATCAATCACATCGAGAAGTAGAGAGAAAAATTGCCAAACCCAGTTGGGCTTTATTCAAGAATGTCATGGATGGTTCATTATGGGAATTCTATTAATATTAAATCAACAGAGAAAAATGATATTATTACCACAAAAACATTTTTCATTTTGAGAGAATTGTGGATTCAGAAACAAGAAATGGTATAGAAAAATAATTCAGAAATAATGCACCCAGTGTAACATCTTACAAAGTAAATTATCACAACCAAGAAATTTATACTGATGAAATCTATTAACCTTCTTCATATTTCACCAGTTTTACCTACACTTATTCATGTGTAAATAAAATGCTATGGAATTTTATCACAAGTGTAGATTCACACGACCAGTACCACAGCCAAGATGCAGAAGAGTTCCAACCTAAGGATCCCTTATGGTACCTTTTATAGCCACAGACACTTCCCATGGCAACCACTAATCTGTTCTCTATTTCTATGATTTTGTCATTTCATTTGCAAGAATGTTATGTAAATAGAATCACACAGTATGTGACCTTTCTGAGAGTGTTTTTTTTCACGCAGTGTTATGCCCGTGAAATTCATCTGTTTTACTGCACACATCAGTAGTCTGTTCCATTTCATTGCTGAGCATTATTCCATGGTATGGATGTACCACAATTTTGTTTTAGGTTTTTTGCTTTCTTTAACCATTCACCTGTTGAAGGACTTATGAGTTGTTTCTAGTTTGGGGTTACTATGAATAAAGCAGCTACGAAAACTTATGTACCGGTTTTTCTGTGAACATAAGTTTTACTTCTCTCAGACAAATTGTCCAATTTATCCCAAAATGTCCTTTTTTTTTTTTAAAGACTGCCATTGCTGGGTCATATGGTATGCATATGTTTAGTTTTCTAATCAACTGTCATATGCATTTTCATTTTACGTTCCCACTAGCAGTGTGTGAGTTTTCCAGTTTCTCTGCATCCTCACTGGCATTTGGTGATATCACTATTTTTTTTTTTATTTCACCCATTCTTTTAGGTGTGCCGTAATATCTCCTTGTGGTTTTAATTTGCATTTCCCTAATGGCTAATGATATTGAACATCTTTTCATGTGCTTATTTGCCATCTGTGTATCCTCTTCTGTGAAATGTCTATTCATGTCTTTTGCCCATTTTCTAATTGGATTGTTTGTTTGCAAATATTTTCTACCAGTCTGTAGCTTGTCTTTTCATTATCTTAACAGGGTTTTTGCAGAGCAAAAGTTTTATTTTTGATGAAGTCCAATTTACCAATTTCTCCTTTTATGATTTGTGCTTTTCGTGTCATATCTGAGAACTTTTTGGCAAGCTCTAGATCCTGAAGATTTTCTCTTGTGTTTTCTTCTAAAAGTTTTACACTTTTACTATGTATAAACTTGTGATCCATTTTATATAGGAGTTAATTTTTGTATAAAGTGGGAGTCTTATGTAGAGGTTCACTTTTCTGCATATGTATTACAATTCCTCCAGCACTACTTATTGAAAAAGCTATCGGTCCTCTATTGAATTACTTTCATACCTTTGTAAAAAATCAATTGAGTATATTTGTGTAGGACTGTATCTGTATTGTGTTCAACTTTTATGTGTCTCTCCCTCTGTCAATACCACCTGTCTTGGTTATATAGTGGGCCTTAATATCAGATAAAGTGAAACCTACTTTGTTCTTCATTAGAATGTTTTAAGTTATCTTGGGGTCTGTATTTTTCCATATAAATTAAACTTGTCTATATCCAAAAAATGTGTTTCTTTTTGTTAAAATTTGTTAAGAGCTGCATTAAACCCATGATCTTGGATGCCTGATGGCTCAGTGGTTGAGCACCTACCTTGAGCTCAGTGCATGATCCTGGGATTGAGTCTCGCTCCCCATGAGGAGTCTGTTTTTCCCTCTACCTGTGTCTCTGCCTCTGTCTGTCTCTCATGAGTAAATAAGTAAAATCTTTAAGAAACAACAGCAAAGAAAAAAGGAAAACAAAGAAAAACCCCATGATCTATTTGGGAAGAATTGATATTCCTAACTATGTTAAGTCTTCAATCCATGAATGTGGTATGTCTCTTCATTAGTTAGATCTTCTTTGATTTCATTGGTTAACAGTGTGTAATTTTCACAGAAGAGATTCTACATATGTATTTTGTTAGATTTATAACCATGTGTTCTATTTTCTTTGGTACAATTACATACTGTACTTAGTTTTTAGTTTTGATCTCTACTGGTCTGTTGCTAGTTTTCTGTGTGGACCTTATATCCTGCAACCTTGCTGAAATCATTCTTTTTTTTTTTTGAGACAGAGAACCTGTGCCAGTGGGTGGGAGATGGGCAGAGTTACAGGGAGAGGCAATCTTTAGCAGACTCCATGCCCAGCATGGAGTGGAGGTGGGGCTCAATCTCACGACCCTGAGATCATGACCTGAGCTAAAATCAAGGGTCGAACGTTTAATAGACTAAGCCACCCAGGTACCCCTGAAATCATGTATTAGCTCTAGGAAATATTGCTGTGATGTCCTGAGATTTTCTATTTAGACAATAAAATTATAATGTTGACTACACATAGGAATAGGTTTTATTTTTTTCTTTTAGACATGCCTGCTCATTATTTCTTACTGCTGTGAAAACCTTTCAGCACTATGTTGAATACAAGTGATAGAGACAAATATTTTTCCTTATGATCCCCTAGGAAGAGTTCAGTATTTCACTATTAAATATTATGGTAGACATGCATCATTTGAAGACGCTCTTTATCAAATTGGAGAAGTTTCCCTCTGTCCTTATTTTTCTGAGAGTTGTCACTATGAATGATTATTGGAATTTGTCAAGTGATTTCTCTGCATTAATTGATAGAATTACGTATTTTTTCTTTTTTGCTTGTTGATATGGTGGATTACATTGATCGATTTTCAAATGTTGAACCAACTTTGCATACTTGGGGGAAAATATCCCACTTATACATGGTATGTAATTTGTTCTATACATTTCTGGATTCAATTTGCTAATATCTTGGAGATTTCTATGACTAGGTTCATGAGAGATATGTGTCTGTACTTTATCTAGTACTGATATCAGATATTGATACTAATCTCATCAAATAAGTTGTACAATGTTCCTTCTTATTCTGTATTCTGAAAAAAAGATTGTGTAGAATTGATGCTGCTTCTTTAAATATTTGGTAGAATTTTTCCATTGAATTTTCACCTGGGCTTGGAGATTTTCTTTTGGGGAATTTTTTTATCTACAAATTCAAATTCTATAATGGTTTGTGACTATTCAGATTATCTATTTTATCTTGGTCAAGTTTTGGTAATTTGTAGTTTTCAAGAATTAGTTCAGTCTTCTAAGTTGTTGAATTATGAGAATGAATTACTATATAGAATTCTCTTTGTTCCTTCTAATGGATGAAGAATTTAGTAATATCCTGTTTTTTTTCCTGATATTAGTGATGTTTGTCTTCCATCTTTTTTTTCTGTCAGTCTTGCTAAAGACTTCTCAACTTTATTAATTTTTCCCAAAGAACCTAATTTTTGTTTCATTTTTTTAATCTGTTGTTTTGTTTTAATTTCATTGATTTCTGCTCTTATTTTGTTATTTCCTTCTTTTTGTTTTATGTTTGTTTTGCTCTTTGCTTTCTTATATTATTATTATTATTAATTTGAGACCTTATATTATTAATTTGAGACCTTTCCTATTTTTTAGTGTAAGCATTTAGTGCTATGAATTTTCCTCTCAGTGCTGCTTTAACTATATCCCACATATCTTATAGGTTGTATTTTCAACCTATTTGTATTTCACTGAGTTCTGTATATCTTTAAATTTCCTTTCACACTTTCTCTTTTACCCAGGGTTTATTTAGAAGAATGTTCTATAATTTCCAGTTGTTTGGAGGTTTTCCTGTTAACTGTTCCAGTTTGATTATATAGTAGTCAGAGGACACACTCTGTATGACTTTATTATTAAAATACATTTCTTAGATTTGTTTTATGTCCTGGAATATGGTCTATTTCGTTGAATATTCTATGGGTTCTTTTTTAAAATGTTGTTTACCCAACATGGGGCTTCAACTCAAAACCCCAAGAGCAAGAGTTGCATCCTTCTATCAACTGACCCAGAGAGGCGCTCTTATTCTATGGATTCTTGATATGTTTTTCTTTTGATTGATCATGTTGTTCAATTCTTCTATATCCTTTCTGGTTTTCTCTCTACTGGTTCTTTCAATAGTTGAGAATAGAGTGCTGAAATCTGTAACTATAAGTATTTATTTCTCCTTTCAGCTCTATCAGCTTTTCTTCGTGCATTTTGAGGCTTCATGTAATTGGTGCACTCCTATTTTTAGAATCATCATGCCTCCTTATGGATTGATCCTTTTATCATTATGTCATGTCCTTCTTTTTCTCTAGTAATAGTCTTTGCTCTGAAGTATATTTTATTAATGTAGTCATTCCTATTTTTAAAAAATATTTTTTGCATACTACAATTTTTTATTCTTTTATTTTCAAACTTCATATATTGTATTTAAATTGAGTTTCTTGGATATTTCTTCTTAAAGTCCACTCTACCAATTTCTTTTATTTGCTATACTTAGTCATTTACTTTTAAGGAAATTATTTATATGATAAACCTTAAGTGCAAAATGTTATTGGTTGTTTTCCTAGTTTTTTATTCCTCTGTTTCTCTTTTCTTTATTTTTTTTAAGATTTTATTTATTTATTCATGAGATACAGAGAGAGAGAGAGAGGCAGAGATACAGGCAGAGGGAGAAGCAAGCTCCATGCAGGGATCCCAATGTGGGACTTGATCCCAGGACTCCAGGATCACGCCCTGGGCTGAAGGCA
Source organism: Nyctereutes procyonoides (assembly GCF_905146905.1). NCBI lineage: Eukaryota > Metazoa > Chordata > Mammalia > Carnivora > Canidae > Nyctereutes > Nyctereutes procyonoides. Next base: position 39,810,271 of record NW_026575049.1, on the reverse strand, counting down.
GGTGCCAAATCACTGAGCCACCCAAGAATCCCCTCTGTTTCTCTTTTCTTTCCTTCCTATGGGATAGTTGTACATTTCTCAGGATGCCATCTTGATTTATTTTTGTTTTGAATATATCTCTTTGTGTAGTTTTCTTAGAGGGTGCTCTATCAAAGCTCAATTTTAAAAAATGTCTTAGTAAAGTGAAATTGAAAGGCTATGCTCTTAAAAAAAAGGCTATGCTCCTAACATAATAAAAAAATCTGAAAACAATTAAGTAAGATATTGCAGCAAAACATGAAAACCATCCTCTTAAAGTCATGGAAATACAAGAATGCATGCTATTGTTATCAAAATTTAACTTTTTCTGAAACTTCTAGCTCATGCAATATGACAAGAGAATAAATAAAAGAGCTCATATCTGGAGAAGTTTTGAATTTAGGATTTTTGTCTTATATTCTCATCATTTGATTGACTTCCTAGAAATCCAATGAAGAAAATGTAATTGATAGGATATTTCAGTTCTGCAACAAGCTACAAAATAAACCTATGTAAATAAATGGCTGTCTACAATGAAAAAATCTAATAGAGAATATAAAATTCATTGTAGTAAAAGAAATCCTAAGAATAAACTTGTAAATATATTTATTTTTTTAAATCCTAAAAATTGGGATTCCTGGGTGGCGCAGCGGTTTGGCGCCTGCCTTTGGCCCAGGGTGCGATCCTGGAGACCCAGGATCGAATCCCACGTCGGGCTCCCGGTGCATGAAGCCTGCTTCTCCCTCTGCCTGTGTCTCTGCCTCTCTCTTTCTCTCTCTGTGTGACTATCATAAATAAATAAAAATTTTAAAAAAATTATTAAATCCTAAAAATTATACTGACCTAGGATAAAAATCCAAAAGAGTGGTGGGACATACTATGATTTTGATTAAAAGGCTAAATATTTGCAAATAACAATACTTCCAATATCAAATAACATTCTTATCATGATTTCAATGAAATTTTAACCAAAGTTATTCTATTGTAAAAACTGGGTAAAATAGCTAAGAAAATTTAGAAATAGCAAAATAATGAAAGAGGACTTGACCTACCTCCCACTTACATGTCTTAAAAAGCTGCAATAATTAAAACAGTGTGATGTTAGCCTTTAGACTAGCCAGGTAGGTTAAAGTTAAGGTGAAAACTCCAGAAATAAAACATAAAATATGTAAATATTTGTATATCAGAAAAGTTATTTCTCAAAACAGTGGGAGAACTGACCATTTGATTAAAATTTTCAAAACTGTTGGTATAAAACAATTCATTGGATTTCTCATAAATTTAATTTCCTGGGCAGGCCGGGTCACTCAGCAGTTTAGGTTTAGTACCGCCTTCAGCCCAGGGCGTGATCCTGGAGACCTGGAATCGAGTCCCACCTCTGGCTCCCTGCATGGAGCCTGCTTCTTCCTCTTCCTGTGTCTCTGCTTCTCTCTCTCTCTCTCCCTCTCTCTCTCTCTCTCTCTCTCTCTGTGTGTGTGTCTCATGAATAAATAAAATCTTAAAAAAAAAAAGAGGACCTACTCTTAATTCTTAAAAAAAATTGATTTCCTCTGAATCTGGAAATACGGGTTTCCTTATTTTTTTAAAAAGACTAGGTAGAGGTTGTTTGTAAGTAACATTTTTCTTTAAAACATCAGTTTTATTTATCAAATGTGCTTTTATAAAAGTAGCAGATTCTTTCTCTTTTACTCCTGGTTTGTTTTTGTTTTGCTCTTGTTTTTCTAACCTTAACATACATGATTAAATTGTATTATTTTGTTCTTTCTCGTTAACACTAAAGCCATTTCATACTACAAATTTATGTCTAATTAAAACTGTGGCAACATCCCATACATTTTAATATGAATTTTTATTGTAATTATGTATTGAATATTCCATAATGAAAATTTCTCCTTTACCTTTGTTAGGGACTATTTGGGTGCCTTTTTATTTGTTACAAAAGGTAAGATTTTTATGAGTGTTTATTTATATCTTTGTGATTCACTTCTAGTTTTATTGCCTGATGTCAGAGAATGTGTGAGTTTCTTTTTTGTGAACTATCTTGAGGTTCTCTTTGTAAATAATAAAATCATATTTAAATTGTCCACAGACATTTAAAATGTGTAATATAATTAATGTATTTATTTAATCACATCAAATTGGTTTTATGACCTAGATCTTATATATCCATTATTTTTTGCCTATTATCTGTTAAACATTCATAAAAGTATGCCAAAGTCTCTCATTTCTGTTGATTTTCTGACAATTGCCCTTTTTGTTTCAGACATTTATTTATATAGGTTTTGTGCTATGTAATTCTGTATGTAAACTTTCACAAACATTATTTTCTTTTTTTTTCCTTTGGTGATTATGTTCTTAATTTTTAAAAGAAAAACTCTTTTGGTTTTGTCACTTTTTTTGCTTTTAATTATGTATGGTCTGATATTAAAATGTTAACTCATTTTTATCTATTATTATTAAGTGATATACTTAGTCCCGGTTGGGGTATCTGAATGCAGAAAGCCTATGTATATGTTTGCCCTCAAGTATCAGGACAAAGTTTATCTGTAGCTTTTCTCTTCCACACTATCTGCATCTTTCTGGTGAAAAAAACAAAACAAAAACGCTCAGTCAGGGATGGTTAGTTAAGCACAAGAAATTCAATTCTCATGATTGTTCACATCTATTAACCACTTACGAGGCCGGACACTCAGCTGTGCGCTGTACTCTTCATGTCACAACTTCCTAGAAGGGAAGCAGTGACATGACTCCTGGCTCCTGGTTTACAAAAGTAAAAACCAAGCTCTTATGTGTGAGAAAATTTAAGTACCTTGCTCAAGTGCCTACATCTCATAAGAAAGTGAGACAAAAAACCACTTCTGATTCCAAATTGTACCCATAAGGCTATACACAAATCTTGGTTGATGAAAGGCATATGAGAACCCTTCTGCTCCAGTGAGAGCCCCTTGTGTAGCCCCCAGCCCCCATCTGTACCCCCACCCCCAACTCAGGGGACCTTGCTTCTCACATCTACACAGGGACCCTGGACCTCTCTTCAGAGAACCTCTCTTCTCACTCTTCTGCCCAGAGTGATGGTATGAATGCCCCCTCCCTTCCTCAAGTCAGGACATCTCTCAAGTTTGGTTGACACCCCAGAGCTGCCCTGGGCTCAGACTGAGGATGCCACTGCCTAAAACAACTCCCTCACCTGGCTTCCTGCCCTGCCTGCTCGGCTCCTCCATTCCCTGACAGTGTCTCTTGGGAGCCCTTCCTTGCACACCATTACCACAAGATTCCTCATCTCTCCTTTGCTTCTAGAAACCCTGACCCAAGATGCTCTTCATTTTATCCCAGGTGACCTGAGGAAGTAGTCTCTGGTGAAAGTGTCACAGCCAAGTCTCTTTGATTGAATATTTGCATCCTGCTCTTCTGTTAGAGAAGGTTTTTGTATCATAAAGGAAGAGTTTGGGAGGAACTTAGACTCTTCTTGGAACGCCAAACAAGGAGGCCGGTTGGGGCAAAAGTTTTTACAGAATTGATTACATATTTTCCCTTGTCAGCTCTGCATAATAAAACATTCAATCCTTTGACTGTTGGGAGCGATCTTAGGCACAAATCAGACCCACGTCCGGCTTCCCTGGAGATCTGTAACGTTGGTATGCATTACTGTTTCATGTTTTGCCCAGGCTGCCTGCCTCCCCCTCACACCCAGTGTAGGTATTCTGAAGCCCAGCCCCATTGGCCAGGCCCCCAGCAGCATGTACTATGTCCATCCATCGTACGTGCTGCCTCAGGCTAAGGAAACCTGACCATAGGCCTCCCTGATTACCAGTTCCCCAGCTTCTGGTAGAGCATGGTTCTTAACTCAGTGAAGCATGCTCCCTTTAGCCCCATCTCTGTGCATCTAGCTTCATTTCCTAAACTCCCTGCTTTGTTTTCAATCTGTCTTGAAATTGTCCTATGAAATTGTCCGTATTTCCCCAAAATCAACGTCACCCCACCTTTGCTCCCAGGTGAATCCAGCCACAGCAGTTGTCACAGAGGTTAAACGAGTCTTCCAGAATTCCACAGGAAATACATCTCCCCTCCTGGTAGAATTGAAGTAGGAGGTGTGCCCTTGCATCTGACTCAGTGGCTGAGTGTCATTTAAAATTGCTCAATTTGTTGGGGCGTCTAAGTGGCTCAGTCAACTAAGCATCTGCCTTCAGCTCAGGTCATGATCCCAGAGTCCTGGGATGGAGCCTGGCATGGGGCTCCCTGCTCAGTGGGGAGTCTGCTTCTCCCTTTACCCCTCGCCGCTGCTCATGCTCTCTCTCTTTCTCAAATAAATAAATAAAATATTTTTTAAAAATACAATTGTTCAATTTGTTTAGTGGCATTTAATAAAATATGAATGGATGTTGCATTTTAAAATAAATATCTTTGATGAGGGACCTCAGGACCCACTGCCGTGAAGGCCTATTTTTCCCTTCTAGGGAGGAAATGTGCCATTCCAATAGAAGAATTATATTCCCCCAATTAGAATCTGCAGGTCTTTGTAACCACTATGGTTGTACATAGTAGGTAGATATGAATGCTAGTGTCAGAAGGGAACTCACACAATCATCCGTTGGTCCAGCCCCTTGCTTCATAGAGGGGAAAACAGACTCAGAAAAGTGAAGAGAGCAGTGGGGCTCCCTTTGCTATGACATGTATTGATGTGAGGCATTGACAAAAGAAAGAAGGGCTTTTCTTACAACTCACCATGGTGGTCGGTCTACACCAGGGGATCTATGGCCGCATCAAAGGGCTATCCGATCCTGAGTCAGAAGTCAGACTATCTCCCTACATGGTTGTGTTGGGATGCCTCTAGGTTTTAAAAGAAATTGCTTATTCATGTCTCATATAGAAGCTTAATTTAAATACCAATGCTCCTTATTTCACAAATGCAACAAAACTATGAGTAAGAGGATTTACACTCAAGACTGCTTTGTCATTGACACTCAATCAGGCCTCCACAAAGAAAGTAAATGAGAATTCAAGGCAACCACTTAGATCATTTGAGTCAAAAATCCATGAATATATTTTCTCCTGGGGAGAGAAGACAGCCGACTGTAGCTTGTTACCCTAGGAAGTGATGGTTGAGTGGGGGGTGATCTGTGGAGCCACAGAGACAGGAAGGCTCAGAGGACAGAGGATGTCATTGGGTCCCCATGGTCAAGCATTTGCTCCTAGAGGTAAGATTGCACTGGATAGGCCAAGTCAGAGATGACATGCAGATTCAAAATCAGAATTACTTAGCCCTGGTTTTTTATAATAGACAGTCATTGCTGCTGGCAAGTAGCAATACTTCCTATTTAGCAATACTTCCTATTTTGCTATAACAACAGTTTATTGATATCTAAGAAATATCTGAAATTCTGAGTCTAAGCAAAGATTTGTGGATTCTAAGCCATTCAGTACACAATGGTTGACAACTTTCTATGTGGATCCTATTCTGATGCGGAGACAAACTGGTCAGATATGACATAAGAGATGCTTTCCTCTGCCCAAGTCCATATCCTCTTATCCCCCTGGCCCCGGGAGACACAGATCCAGAAACCACCGCTGTGTAACCTGGGATTAACAAGGTCAAGTGGTGAGAGTCACAGCAGACTTTTCTGCTACAGAGGAGATTCCTGGGGGATTCAGAGGTGCTTTATAGAGTAGGTGTTTTAACCACCATTTAAATAATGGTGGAGAAAGGGTTAACTCGGAAGGAAAGTCTGCGCAAAGACCCAGAAGCAAGTGCCAGGAAATAGAAAGCCACTGGTGCCCGGGGTATGGGGCACAACCTTGCTTCTTTAGGTGAAACATGCACCCATACACATGAACAGAATAATCTCATGTCATAAGAATGTGGATTTCTGGTGGGTTTTGTTTTGTTTTTTTTTTTTTTGCCTTGGTAAATTTAGATATGTTCCCGTGCATACTGTTCAATTCAATTATACCCCCAGATAATGCAAATTGATTTCCTAAAAGCACTAATTGTGGGTTTTAGATTCGTTAGCCTGTATACTTCCTGACAGTCCTGGAAACTGGTAAGACTTAGACTTCTGCCCTTTCAGCTTGGGAGGGAACTATCCGCTGTGTATTTGTGATCCCGAAATAAAGGGAGCGTCTTATTGGTAGGCACCACTTCAACCTGTCCCAGTCAAACAGAGAGCCATACATAACTTCCCTTCTGGGGCTTTGGAACTCACATGTCCTCAGTGAATAGAAACGAGGGACAAAAACCCTTTTGTGTCCGGGCTTCACAAATGTGGAATCAGTTACCAGTCGATTTAAGAACAATTGGGAGCTTTTCCTGTTTTAAGACGGAACTGGAACAATACCTCGTGATGACTAGAAGTTGTTATAATTGTTTTAATTGATGTTATTCTTGTGTTATCTCCGTTTATTGTGTATTTATATGCATTTGCTTATCGCAGGTCATGCTTGAAAATGGGCCTTCAGCTCCATTTACATACACAGTTAACAAATCAATCACGTCATGTATGTATATTTCTCAGCCCCACTTGTTTATATCAGATGGGCCTGCCATATGTACTCTCCATACATTTCATGCCCACATGTTTATATCACACAGATAATCCATCTGAGATTGATTTCAACTTCACTTTTAAGTCCTGAGGACCAACACAGCAAATATGCATCTTGAAATACAAGCTGAAGTTGCTATTTTGCCACAGAAGAACAAAAAGACCTAATGTCTTTTTAACTCTTTGTTATGGATCTATTTAAAGCCATGTTCCTGTGGCTTGTTATAAGAATCCGCTGGAGAAGAAAGTTGCCATCGGAATGCTGCAGTTCTCAATTTCACACTAGGCACTGCTTCCCTTGCCCCCCACTATTCCCCCTACCAGCACGAAAAGCAGAGAGATGGTATAAACAAAGCCGCCAAGACAGTCACTTGTGGAGAAATGCATTCTAACATCAAGCATTTAAATCACGGCTGATGGAGAAATGGCATGTTCAATTTACACTCTGTTTAAAAATGATAAACATCTAGGCACACATTCCTACCTGTCTTTCATATCCCTGTGTCCCAAACATAGCAAATAAAGCAACAAACACACACAGAGAAACGAGAGTGTGTCACTGTTTCATCTATTCCATTTACAAACTTACAAGCCACAAATACACATCTGGGAAATGTGTTTTTCTCCGAGCTTCGTGATGCTGATGTGTTAATTCATACATAATCACAGCCATGTGGCCACTCTTGCTGCAAGGCCCCACCTTTGCAGCTCCCGCAGGGGTGTTCTCCTGGCAGTGAACAGAATCGGGTAGACAAAAACAGACTCCAGAGACCTGAGGTTGTTGCACCGTAAATTATTTCATCACCCAAATTGGAAAGTGATCTCATAAAATAGTAGCATTCGGAATTCAGGGGAATAAAAGTGTGTGAAGAACAAAGTATCTTCTTTAGGGGATGGGCCCTTCGAAGTTGCCTGGCTTTTCCATCTCACCAAATAAATATCCGAATCTGAGCACTGCCCAGGGGAGTGGCTTGTAAGCACATCCTCTGGGGGACGAGGAAGGATTGCAGTGTGCAGAGAGTATGAAAAAAAAAAAAAAAACCTGAAAAAGCTATTAGGGTCCATTGTGTCATTCCAGCTGCTACACAGACATACTTAGTCCATGTGTCAAAAACGCTTACTAAGTTTTTCTCTTAGAGGAAAATAAGCCATAAGTACACAATAGCCTTTGTCTCTTTCAAAGGCTGTGTAATTCAAGGGCTGTGCACATCTGTACTGAAGGTACAATCGGTTCTGTACCTAAAGCTCTTCCTGGGCTCTGTCCGGCTTGCCTCGAATATCTTGGGGCTCCACATGACCAAAAGACAGGGGCCACGGAAAGCTCTGTGCCCCGCACCCCAAGGGGACGTGGACCAGGCGGAGCCCCATCGGCGAGGGCCTTGAGAAAGGTCCCTTGTTCCTTTCCACAGACATGTGCTTTCAGGACTCTCTGGAGTCCTATCATGCATGTCAGATGATGGACTAACCAGATCCTAACGACCCAAAAGGTGCCAAGGTGGTCCAAATGTTGAAATCGCGATTGTAGGTGCCAGTGAAGATGGCCATTCCCAAAACACTCAGGACAGGAATGAAATGCATAGAAAGATGTGAAATTATCATAAGAAAGATATCCATAGCTAGGGGAAGAGTATAAAAAACCATATGGGACATAGACTCATTCACCTGTAAGGACTGGAAGAGTCCTCAGAGACATTATGATAAAAACAAGGAATTAGAAGGACAAAGTAGATGAATGATTTATAGAAAATTGCAGAGGCCAAGGTCTGGAGACAGTGCCTGGGCCTGGGTCTCCAGAGGCCTCGGGTTCCCTGCTACACCACACTGTTCACCACACACAGGGGTGCCTCCTCTATAGAAATAAGAATATGAGGCCCCAGAAAGACCATATTACACCAACTAAATTATATGCTAACAGGCTTACATACATTAACACTCTGGAAATAGTTTTAAAATATGTTGTATAATATAATAAAATATGCGGTAACATATTTATCAGTAGAAAGATATATAAGTGATTCCCTGTTACCTAAGACCTTTTTATTTTTCTAGACAGATTTGAAACAAGCAATCTACTCCAAGTGGTTTTTGAAGATTCTCAAATGATTCCCCCTCCCCCCCCCCTTTTTGGAGCCTATCGTCATTCAAATCACATCACAATAATATTCCTCATGATAAATGTTTGGTTTGGGGCACCTGGGTGGCTCAGTCGGTTAAGTATCTATCTGCCTTCCTCTCAGGTCACCATCTCAGGTTGGGGTCCTAGGATACAGCCCCAGCTCTGGCTCCCTGCTCAGAGGGGAGTCGGCCTCTCCCTCTGCCACTGTCTCCCCTTCCTCTTGTGCTCTCACGCTCTCTTTCTCACTCAAATAAATAAAATCTTTTTTTAAAAAAAGTGTTCAGTTCAAATATCAAATTATTCTGCTGCAGACCTATGGCTGTCACCTAAAATTATGTATTTCTAATCATTCATTTGCTAGAATTCTTTGAATTCAGGGAATCAATCTTGCAGTGGAACACATGTGTAGCATCACAAATGAGATATGCCAGCCTCAAACTTAGTGGGTGTGAGGATTTATAGCTGGCACAGAAGTGGGCACTGGCCACATCTAGGTAGAGAGAGAGAGTGAGTGTAGCCACATTCTTTCTGGAGGGCATTGGTTTGTAAGCAGATAATAAAACTTAGTTTCAAAAAATAGAACCAATGGCTTAGTAAAAATTTAAAGGGGTCGTATGGTTGCTTTAAACACAACTGTTTTTTTAATTGACATCAGTGGCAAAGAGACCGCCAATACATAGTAAGGATCTGCTTTTAAACAGATAATGCAATAACTAGAAGAGTATTATACACTCAAACTCTGTGTCCGAGAAACCTGACTTAAATAGCAAGATCAGGAGATGAGCCAACTGGAGGGAAGCATGCTGCTCTTTTTAACCTAGATGTGTATAATAGACAGTTTTCCCTGCTCCCATCAGGGTGTGCAGGGCAGGGATGGCTGTGGGTTGACTGGACTCTGTGGTGACTGGGAGAATTTGACTCATTTACTCATTTATCAAAAATTCATTGATGGGGTGTCTGGGTGGCTCGGCGGTTGGAGCTCAGGGCGTGATCCTGGAGTCCCAGAATCGAGCCCCACATCGGGCTCTCTGCATGGAGCCTGCTTCTCCCTCTGCCTGTGTCTCTGCCTCTCTCATGAATAAATAAATAAAATCTTTAAGAAAAAATTCACTGAACCTGTTTGATGCAGGCATGACGCTAAGTGCCAAGGATATAAAGATGCATGGCCATGCTTGCCTTGCGGTAGCTCACCATCCTATGGGAAGGAGTAGCAGGTACTTAAAAGAAATAACTACAATAGATGAAATTTTAGGTCTGGGAGTCAGAGGCCTTCGAAAGCATTACTGACCTATATTATCTGAATCTTAATGGTTGAAAGTTCTGTCTCAAAGAGGCTGAGCCGGAGGAAGGCATTTTGGGCAGAAATCATTACAGGGAAAGGATGGACACAGAAAATACAGACATATTTATTGGATCGAAAGTCGCTTAGTATGAAGTTTGGTTGGCTTGTTGCTTTTGATATTTTCCAAGTGGTATGCAGTAAACTTTTACTGTTTGTATAGTCAAAACACAAAAGAGCTAATGCTCAAAAAAAAACCAAGGTTAACAAGGTGAGATCCTGCAAGCATTCGGGCTTTTTGGGGTAGACAATGCAGAGTCAATAGAGTTTTTGAACAAGGTACGTGCATGGTCAGTTTGTAATTTAGAAGGTGAATTTGGAGTCACTGAGAACAAGAGGTAGACTGAGGTTATATTTCTGTAAAGGAATAAAGGATTTGAAATTGTGTACATTTATAAATCATAAATTAGAAGCATTTCATTTAATTGGTGATTCCCAGAGGGACTTCCATCCACTGCCTAAAATGTTCTTTTAAGAAATTCAAACACACACACACACACACACACACACACACACACACACAAAAGAAATTCAAACACCTTCTAATTTTGGTCTCAGAATTTCAAGTACGGTTAGAATGTTCAATTATTAATGTTTAGTGATTATCTAGTGAAATAATCTAACGACTTATTTCTTTTAAGAATACAAAACCCATCATTCATTATTGTAGATTAAAAACATATACAAAGCCAGGAAAGCAACTTTGAATTGTTTAAATCATATTTCCTGGATTATGTTCACTCAAAAACACTTCTCTATAGAAAGCCTTGTGCTCAGTGATGGTGAAACGATCTTGGCCATCTTCAGGGCCTGAGTGGTAATTTAGCCTCTACCTACTAGGAAATGTAAGCATACTTCCGAATAAATGAGAGCTTGCCTTTAAACAATCAATCTTGAAATTCAGAATTATTTTAAAGTATGCTTTTTTCACAAAGATATTCTGGTAAGATCAACATAGTGAAGTATAAAGTGCTTTTATTTCTTATGAATGATTCCAATTTACTTTATTTTAATGAACAATTGGCAGTTGAAAGAGTTTGGGATAAATATAAATGTATGAAAACCACAGGGATCTCTAAAACCATTTCACTGATTTCACAATAGACAAAATATTGCATATCTAAAAACTCAAGATTATAGGAGATTAAAAGAACATTTTGTAGCACCAGTGATTTCAAGAGAAGTTAAGTTTGTAATGGCAACTAACCAGGGCTGCTGGTTTCTTGAATGGAGTAGGTGAAGTGTTGCAGAAGTAATATGCATCCCTTCCAGTGGAAGGAACTAAATGAGTCATTATGAAGATACTCATTACTGGCTGTTTCACTTAATGGCTCCATGAAAAGATGTATCAAGGGCTACAAACTTTGTGACCAATAAGAGAGTGGAGAAATAATGAGGTAAACTTGCCCAATCTTTAGGCAGATAAAATTCCAATAAGCCACAGTAGGGGGTGAGTGTTTGGGCTTGTACGTTCCTTGGTTCAGGTGCCAAGGGTTTTCTAAAGCCTGATTGAAACCAGGAAATGACAGAAAGGAGAGAGAGAGAGAGAGAGAGAGAGAGAGAGAGAGAGAGAGAATCTATCAGCAATAGGATTTTATTCCTTATAGAAAGCATGTTTCAATGTTCTTGTCACATACTTGTTTAGACATTATTGAGTGTTATGTTTCTGTAAAACATTTCAAAGGTTGATGGAAGTTGTACATTTCACGAATTATGAAGTAGTACACTGTGCACTCTCTAATAACAGATGTAATAAATGTATTTTGACGCTAATTTAAGAATATTGTTCCTTCCCTTGACATTCTAATGTAAAGATGGAGAATGGGAAACCCTTATATATATATACATCTGTTCCCATTCACATAGGTCCCCGAATCTATGACGTAAAGGGGGGAGAGGATTAAATGACACATAAAGCGAGAGAGGACTCAATTTGAAAATCCCAAACCCATAGCAATTAATCACACATTAAACTCAACCTCAGCCATTTCTCAGCAAGATGAGCCTACACAAACCCTCGCTCATCTTCTCTAACTCCTGATAGTGTGAAAGCTCATCGTGATATTTAACCTAAATCTGCCCTGCTGCAGTGTAAGCCTATTACTTCTTGTTTTGTCCCCATTGACTAATGAGAATAATTGGTCCCCATCCTCTTTCTAATATCCCTTTATGTAGGAGTAAAATAGTTATTATGTCTCCCTCAGGCCTTCTTTTCTGTAGATTGAATGTGTCCAGTTCTCTTAACCTTTTCTCATGGGTCACATTTTCTAAACCTTTTATCATTTCTGATGTTCCCGTCAGAGCTCCCTCTAATTTGTTCTGTCTGTGAAAGGCGGGATGCCCCAAAACAGGCTCCAAATGGAGCCCATCCAGCTCAAGTCAAACTGAATAATTGCGCAGCTTGCTTTAAACGTGAGCACCTCCTAACATCAACGGCTATAGTCCAACTTTTCTTGGCAGACGGTCATATCTGCTGGCACTTTATTATGTTCTCCACTCAAACAGTGCACCTGGAGAGGGGATTGATTGCCTTTCCTCTCACGAGTTTTCAGACCCTTCTCAACAGAGTTGCACTTGCTGGACTATTTGCACTAACTGGACCCTCACTTTGTTGGCATGTTTTTTTTTCAAAGAAAGCTCTTGGGGTGGATTACCAAAGTTTTGTTCTCCAAATTGTAAATTAAAGCAAATTTACCTGAGATGGCTTTAAAAACCAAACAAACACAAACTTTGTTTTTTAGAGTAGGTTTAGGTTCTCACAGCAAAATTGAACAGAGAGCTCTCATTTACCCGCTGTCCACACACAGCCGGCCTCCCTGCTGTCAGCATCTCCCACCACAGCAGCACTTTTGTTACAGTCAATGACCCTGCATCGACACATCAGTCACACAGGGTCCCCAGTTCACACTAGGGTTCACTCTCACTGTTGCACATTCTGTGCCTTTGGACAAATGTATGATGTATGCATGTTAAACACGGATATATGCATATTTACAACACATATACTATGTACATAATTATATATATATACTAACATGTACCATTATAGCATCATACAGGGTGATTTCACACCCCTAAAAACCTAGGCATCCTCCTGCCTCCCAATCCCTTGGCGACCACTGATCTAAAATGAGTTTTCCCTTTTCCAAAATGTTACGTAGTCACAGTCCTACACTAGGCAGCCTCTTCAGATGATATCCTTCTTAATTCTTTAAAATAAAAAGCTCTCCACGGGATCCTCAATAGCCAGACAGAAAGGCTGTGAGTTCAAGTACAGAACACAGTAAGATTCTTCCCAGTTCCTGCCCCTGACCATTCAAGTTCTGCTCATGTAGGCGGGAACTCCTCCTTGGCCTCCCTGCACATGGTCCCAAGCTCATCAGTGCTTCTAATGTTTAACACTTTGATTCTAACTCTCAGAGAAAAAAAAATAGCAAATCTTCCATCATTACATTTTAAATTTTATCATCTGTGATTAGTCCTACTTTTACATTTTAAAACAAAGGGGACAAAATATATTTCTTACCATCCTTTTACATAAAATCATATGTGAGGAATGCCTCAGTGGCTCATTTGGCTAGGCATCCGACTCTTGGTTATTGGCTCCAGAATGATCTCAGGGTCCTGACATCAAGCCCCGCATGGACTCCATGCTCAGTGGGGAGTCTGCTCAAGATTCTCTCTCCCTCTTCATCTCCCTCCCTCTCTTTCACTCTCTCAAATCAATCAATAAATATTTTTTAAAATCAGATGTGAAATATCCTTTAAAACTACAAGGAATCATAAGCAAAACACAAACAAAACCAGTTTCAAGTCCTCCCTGTTGAGGCCCAGACAACACGAAGCAGAGAGACGAGCACCCCTTGTATCCACTCTGAATTCCTGACCCACAGAATCTTCGAGTATAATAAAATGGCCCTTCTTAAGGACTGAGTTCTGGAACGATGTGCCACACAGTCATGGATAACTGGAAAATTTACCTAGCAACTTTGAAGAGGGTCGGTCTAGGCAAGGTGAAGAGATGTGGAAATTAGGGCTTTGGAACTGCTAGTTGGTACAACTTCCCGCAGTAATACGTAGGACTAACCAGAAGGACAAAACAACACCTATCCCCTGAATATCTGCAAAACGATTCCGACCATCTGAAATCAACCAATCACACAAACAAACAAAACACAGGCAAACAGAACACTGCACAGTGCACTTTCTAACGGAATCCTTTATTCCTTGCAACAATCAACACTTACTTTGAGATGATTTAAGTACACATCTCATTTTCTAAAGCCTTCCTTCCACAAGTCTAAATGTTTGCGATTTGTTAGAGCATTTCTCACTCTTCAAAGGCACAGATTCTATCATCAATAAATCACCATTATATTCTCTCCCTCCGAAATTGCTTCTGTTGACACAATGTAATTAGCGTGCCAACAAAGAACAAAGTTCACATCTAAGGCCAGTAGCACTGACTCTGCAGTTGCCAAATTCCACCTCTGAAAGCTGCCCTTGTTTGACTTCTCCCTAATACCTTGTACCAGGATGAAACGTTGGCAAATGGTCGGCTGAGATGTTTCTCATCAGAGAGGGAACTTTCTGCATTCTCCTCCTCTTTCCTTCTCAGGGAATGTCGCAAGCCCAGGTAATCACTGCTCCTGGGCAGAGATTCCGAGAAAGGGCTTCTGTTTCGCTTTCTTGTCACATCAGATGATTCATCAGAAAAAAATTCTCTACTTTTTCATTTCTTTAGAGATGAAAATATGATACAAAGCCAGGCAAGGCATAAACGGGGTCTGTCCTTCTCTCTGTCTGGTTTGCGTGGAGTGAGGTTTTGGTTTTCTAAGCCATGGAATCCCTTTTCCCCTTTTCTTTTCTTTCTTTTCCTTTCTCAGATGTGTATCTTCAGTGCACTGGTGTAACTGAGCTAAATGCCAAGTGAGCTCCCTGCTGTGCGCCGGCCATCCACCTGCCACCCCTCCCCTGGCCACAGAGAGGTGAGCTATTTAATTTTGGAAATGACATTTCTATACAGTCCTTCTAAGATAGCAATTTATGTCAATCATCCAGGATCTCCCTCTGCCAATAACAATGTCAATGGCCTCGAATTTCCTATTGACTTTGGGGTGAGAGGGCTATCTCTTGGACTCCTCTGAGCCGTACTTTTCACGGCTGTATAGAAAAGTTTGCTTCCCAAGGAAGTTTCCTTGTGCTCTCAGACCTAATCTAACCTTCCTTTTATAGTCTCAGAGAAAAGGGAAAAAATCTGCACAATGTCTGATTGCCAGGAAGCATGGGTCTAGTTGGCTTTACTCCATGTTGGGGTCCTGTGGTTTTATCTCTTAAAATTTTGAGTATAACTCAGAGAAGAGATCAAAATCACCCAGAGTTAGCAATGTTGGTGGATTGTTGTCTCCTAGGAGTAGCTGTGAAAATTCACCTGCAATACGGTCTTTCCTGTATGAGTTTCTAAAACACACTGTGCTCCTACAAATAAAACAATATGTCTTTTTATTAATATCATTGTGAAATTTTCGAAAAATGTGTATGTGTCACAGGGCTGGAGGAGGACTAGGTCTCAATTCATTTTTTCCTCCCAAAAGCATCATTGGGGCTCTTCTGCATGCCATTCAGACACAGCAAAAACTTGTATCTGAAGGAAACAATATAATCTTATTGTTAAGACGAACAATAGGTATATGATAAAAAAAAATACTTGTATTTATTTACTTTCCTCCACTTTCAATATGTTGATGACCAGAATATTTTTTATTTTACAAATAGTTTACAGATACTACTCTGAATTGGTAAGAAAAGTTACTGTCATCCAGAACAAGACAATGTTCTAGAATAAATGTGAGATCAGGTTAGAAGGTGAATGGTAGGATTCTGTTAACAAATGTCACATTTTGTTCTACTATGAGAATGATGTGTGTTTTAGAAGTAATGATTGCTTTTTTGTTTTATCGGGTGTGTGTGTGTGCGTGTGTGTGTGTGTGTGTGTGTGGACTCAAAGCATTTAAACTCAGGCAAAACTTTGGCAGTACCATATTACTCAAATCTATCTCTTCTCTGTCTTCAAAAAGAAAGTATTCTGAAGACTAGATCTTCATAAATTCCATTTCTTTGAGCCTGCTCCAAATTACTTGCTTCATTCATGAATCAGTGCTGCATGTCCCGCTACAGATTCATTCAATGTGTTCTTAATGCAAAGGTGGTTATTCAGTGTTTCATTTTCCCTTTAAAATTTTGGTTTGGAACTTTGGGATGGCAAATAATAATTCTACCTTCTTTTCCCTCCTGGTTTGGAATGCATTAAGAACTAAGACACAGGAGACAGAAAAGAGAATGAAAGTATCAGCTATATTACTGCCAAAACTGACTTAAGAATTTGGTTTAGGTGTACACCCGTTTGGTCCATTTGGTCATTTTACCATTTGAACAGGGTCCTACATGGGCAAGAAGAGTCTTCTAAGCTTACCAAAAGTCAAGCCTAGGCCTAAACACACTTGTTTGGTGGACAAGTGCAAGCAAGAGAGCAGGCTACATGGAATCCATCATACTCAGCTCGTATTCTCAAACTCACTGTTCACATATAGTCACGCCTACCCAACCAGGAAGAAGGGAAGTTGGGACAGATTTAAGCTGTAAATTTTTCTTCTGTATTTTTCTCTTCTGAAAAGTGAACCAAACACTTCCTTCTCCCTATGGAAACTAGGGATTCGGTAGTATCTTCTTGACATTTGAAATCTTCTCAAACATCACTGGGGAATAATATCTAGATCAAATGGTACATGTACCATGCTTCTCTCACCATCTTTGCCCACAATAAATTCTCAATTAGTGTTACTTTTATTGTTGTTAGAACTTACTATTGTCACCTATAAAAGCTGACAGCACCTTTGTATTCTGAAAACAAAACATCCTTTTTTAAGCAAAATAAAATAAAACAACCTACGTGACCCTCTGTATATGTGCTGCCGAAGCAAGCACTCTACCTGGCCCTTTGAAAATGATGGCAAATTTATGAGAAATAGCTACTAACCCTTTAATAGGAACTATTAAAGATTCCCGCTAATGAATACTGAGAAGTACACAAGCACAGCATTGAAACCTTCTACATTTTCTACTCCAGTCCTCTCCTTGATTTATTGTTTTCATGGACCATAAGTAAATACCACTTAATAATATTTAAATATTTTACTTATTTATTTATTTGAGAGAGAGCAAGTGTGCATGTGAATGGTGGGGAGTAGCAGGCAAAGGGAAAGGGAGAAGCAGAGTCCCCACTAAGCAGGGTGCCCAATGTAGGGCTGGATCCCAGGATTTAGGATCATGACCTGAGCCCAAGGCAGATGCTTAACCGACTGAGCCACCCAGGTGCCCCTATTTAATAACATTTAATAAGTTAACATCAACTAAAGACAGACCACAACACCTTCTCCCTGGCCAGCATACCTGGAAGTATCCACTGGAAGGGTCTGGGTATGATGGACCCACACTGCTTTCCCCTCAATCTTCCAGTGTGTGCACCTGTAGGGAAGTTGAAGGGATAACTGTGCAGAGTCTCTGGTGTTCACTCATGGAGATTCACCAAAGGTATGAAGAGGCTGCATGAGAAAGAAGAAACTGGTATTGCCCAGCAGCATTACTAATGAACATTTATCCAGTATACACGTGGACATGATAAATAATAGTACTATTACCAAGAATGTTCCAAATACTGTACTGACTCTATTACATGATAATAAACCTTTGACTACTGAAGTTGCCTTACAAGAAAAGTATCATCACCTTTATTCTACAGATGCACAAACTGGGCCTTCTAGAACAGAAGTGACTTCCTAAAGAAGCAAGAGTAGTAAGTAACAGAGCTGGTTCAAGCTCATGCCTTGGTAACACAATATCAGGCTTTTCTTTCTCTTTTACACCATTTTTCCTTCTTTAAAGGCAAAAATTCTCAGAAGTTTTTGGTGGGTTTTTTATATCTCATTTTTTTTCATTAAATATGCTTTGCACTTTTACAAGGAACTAGGTACTGGGAATAGCCAGAAGAGAGTTATATCCCTGACAATTACAATCCAGAAGATCACAGTAAGTACTGAGAAGAGGTAAGGACAGGGCATGCTATGGAGAAGCGCCAACAGAGAGGCATGGGCTTTGTGAGGGCTCTTGGTATTCACAACAGGACAGTCGGTACTGTACTGTTCACTGTCATCTGAATCTTTTCAGGACAAAGATATATATCCCTCTGGATTCATCCATCTTTTATCTGGGTTGGATTGGTGTCCGTGTCCAATGAGTCTAATGAAAAAGATTGTAAGCAATTACAGTCAAAGTTTAAATTCATGTAAATCATATGTAAGATTCTCCGAAGTTGATTAGCACCTGATAACACCAGATAATGAATTCCTTGAAATAATTGGAGAGTAATGATAACTTTCAGTGTAAATTGGGACAATAAATTGGAGAAGCCTTTTTGGGAAGATGGACATTCCCTCTAGAATGATTTTTATTCATTTAGGAATTCTTGATTCCAGCTTTCTGAATGTGATCTGGGGTATGGGCATTGTTTGGGCACCACTGTTCTTTTGTAAAGGTGATTTGGCCAAGCAAAATCCCAGGCAAATTCTGTTTCAAATTCCCTTGGCCTCCACAGAAGCCATCAATTTAAGCTACCTTCTGTCTGGATTTCCCCTGCCAACAATTTGCTGCTTGATCATTGTTTCCAATTGCTAAAGTGACCCTTAACTATGGCTACTAGAGAATTCCCTTGTTCCAGCAGAGCAAAGGAGAAATCCTAGACCAGTGGGATATTTTTGTACTAGGCCTCGTGCCCCTCACAAACACTTAGGTAGCTGCCTTTTCTCTTGGCCTAAATAGGCACTCTTCAAAATGCTGATAACGTAAGTGACATCAGAGGAAAAGGTGAGACAGTGAAGACAAGATGCTGTCTATAAAGGTCTACTTGTCCCACTAAAGTCTGTCCTTTACCGTGCTGGAAAATAGCTTTTATAGCTTTAGTCTCCCCACCCAGAATGTTTTGGGGGTCCAGAGTAGCCAGAAAAGAATATAACCTATTTGTGTGCATTAGTTTAGGTGTAGTATCTGAAAAACTAAGTTCTTTACTTTATAAAAATAGCACCTTCAAGTGCTATTTTTCAAGAAACTTGAGAAACTTCAAGAAAACTTTGACTTTGTAGCAAGAATGAGAAATAATAATTCTGAGAAGGGTCCACAAGGTTTGGTCATTTTTGCACCTGGGCTCTGGTTACTCTACCCTATTCTCTCTTTTCAGTTTCTCAGCTACTTAGCAGTCCATAGAAGAATACCTTAGGTGGTCCCCTGAAGTCTGGAATTTGGCTTCAGTAAAGAACAGGGGACATACTGCTTTGGCGTTGTCACTGGTTTAACTTCCCAAGGAGGAAGTTCAAATACAGCATTTATGTATGGTAGAAGTGTATGGAAGCATTTGCCCATTGGTGGATATCTTCATTCTTTTAACATCTATTGAACATGTTCCATATATCAGGAACCATTAAGACTCTGGGGCCCCTCTGTTCTCTAGAGGCACCAAAGGAATAGAAGTGCAAGCATATAATTGAAATACAATACATTTCAACTTTGGGGGGGGGAGAAAAAAATACAATGTGATAATGCTTATAATCAAGATATAAGCAAACCAGTAGGACAGAGCAGCTCAATGAGCAGCCGGCTTCCTGGGGAATCAGGTCATGCTTCATGAGTGTGATATCTGGGCAGCAGGTCATCAACAGAGTCACTTTGACTGAAAAAAAGAAAAGGCACTGGAACTGGTTTTATTTCGTTTAATTCAGCTAAATGTGTGAGTATATAACCAGGGTCAATAAATAACATACCACAGAACCATAGGTTATAGGTAGAAAATATGGCAGACAAGATCTTTTCTGTTATGTAGATTTTATATTTAATTAAAAAAACATAGAGTTTAAATATTTAAAAGCCTTATTTTACTTTCCCAGACCAAAGGTGTTTGCTTCTTAAGAGCGTTAATCATTCACAAACATGAGTTACGAATACATAGTAGATGCTGTTTATTCAGTATCTGAATTGAAGAGTTAAAAAAAAAGAGCCTTTAAAAACATATTATATGATTTCTTTAACAGAAAACGTTTACTAACTCATGTCAAAGATTTATGGTTTTTTTTCTTTTTTTTCTTTTTTCTTTTTTTTTGTAGGGGCAAGACAATACCACATTAACAATAAAAATCATGGAATTTGGAAGACCTTAAGAAATGTGAAAGTAAGGTTAAGTTCAATGGACTGTTATTGATAAACATTTTTTACTAAATGGAAATTCCCTGAAAACTTACTACTTTAGTGTTTTAGAGATAGTAATTGAGCAAACAGAGATATTAAATAACCTCTACCCTCCAAATGTTTCACCCATAATCTCTCCATCTTAGGTGAAGGATATTCAACTCTTTCCATTGTTCAGGGAAAAAATGTACACTTCTTACTTGCTCTATTTATTTTCCAGTGCAGGAATTATCTTCACATATTGTATTATTTACATATTTTTCATTTATTGTTTGTGTCCCCCCAGTAGAATGTCATCACTACAAAGGCTAGGTTTGGGTCCCTTTCTTCACTGAGCTATCTTGAAAACTATTGCTGGAATATAGGAAGTGCCTACTATTTGTTAAATCTAAATAACTTACTGTCATCTTGCTACCTCTATTCCCTTTCCCTCAATTTCCTCTGGAACCCACACCAATCATGGCACAACCTTCTCTGGGTTCGCCTAGCTTGTTAGTTACAACTTCTTGGACATCTTTGCCAATTCGTTTTCTTCCTTCCACTTAGAAGCAGTTCATGGGATCATTTCTTATGCCTCCTCCCTCTTTTCTTCTCATTCCCTGAGTGACATCATCCAGTCTAAAGGTTGAAAACACTAAATCTATGCCGTAAACTTTCAAATTTATACCTTCAGGTCAGACCCTACTCTTCATACTCAGAATTGTATCAAATACTCATTTTCACTTGGTTCTCTGATAGACATTTCAATTTTAATATGCTCCAAGTTGAACTCTACCTGTTTCCTAAGATAAGCATATCCTGTACTCCCCATCTTAGTTAATGGCAACTCATACTTCCAATTGCCCAATGTCTCACTTTTTCTCACAATACCCGTCCATTGGTCTTCAAAATATGCTTTCTATCTGATCATCTCCAGCACTACCACCTTGAACCAAGCCTCCTTTCTCTGTAGCCTGAATTATCGCTTTTTCAACTGGCTTCAAATTATTTTCCAACCTGCAACAAGGTGACCCTTGTAAAGCATAAAGTCATACCTGATATCTCCACTTTAGATCCCTCCAGTGTCTTCCAGTCCTGATCAATGTTACACGCAATGTTACTACCACCATCCATGAGGCCTCAAGTGCACACCAGTACCCCCAGTTCTCCGTGCCTATCACTCCCCTCCTCTTTCTAGTTATACCATCCTCCTAGTTGTTCCTTAGGTATGCTCCCACCTCAGGGCCCTGGTATATGCTGTTCTATTTGAGATGCTTTTCTACCACATATATTCAGGGCTTACTTCCCCACTTTTTTCAAGTCTGTACTCAAAAATTGCCCTCCATGAGACATCTTCTCTGATAACTCAATATAAAAATAGCATCCAGCCCTCTCCATCCCCTTTTATTATTCGGTAGTTTTCATATTTTTACATGACCTAATTCTGTCATATTTATTCATTTACATCTGTCAATGTACAATATAACCCCTTGAAAGCTAGAGATTTTTCTATATGATGCTCAGAAAAGTGCCTACATATGCTCAAAGAGCTTTTAATAAGTTAACGCTATTTTTCTGAAACCACTTTTATCAAAACAAAGTCTATTCCTTCCTGGGAAATAATAGCTCTATCAAAAATAGCATGTTATCCCTACCTCACACCATATTTGTAAATTTACTCAAAAGGAATCAAAGACCAAAAGGGAAGAGCTAAACCTATAAAACTCATAAAAGAAAACATAGTAGTAAATCTCTGTGACCTTGCATTTGGCAATGGTTTCTAATATATCACACCAAAAATTACAAGGAATCAAATAAAAAACAGATAACTTGGACTTCATGAAAGTTAAAAACTTTTGTGTTTCAAAGGATATTATCAAGATGGTAAAAAGACAACACACTGAAAGGGAGAAAATATTTGCCAACCATTTATTCAACAAGAGCCATATCTAGAATATATATAAATAACAAATAATACTTTTATGTAGATGACAAAAAGACAAATAACTTAATTTAAAAATAGGCAATGATCTGAGTAGACACTTGTCAAAAAATATATATAAATGACCACTAAGCACATGAAAAGATGCTCAACATCATTAGTCATCAAGGGAATTCAAGTCAAAACTACAACCAGATACCACTTCATGCTCATTAGCATAACTAAAATGAAAAACAACAACAGATAATAACATATATTGGAACAAATGTGGAGAAACTGTAACCTTCATACACCATGGATGAGAATAAAATATGAAGCAAGAATTTTGAACAACACTCCAGCAGCTCTTCAAAAGACTAAACAAATAATTACCATTTACCGGTAACTCCATTCCAAGGTATATACCCAATAGAAATGGGAACTTATGTCCACACAAAATCTTGTGCATAAATATTCATAGCAGCTTTATTCATAATCACCAAGAAGTGGAAACCACACAGTGCCCATCAAGTAATGAATGGATAAATAAAAATCTATTTAAAAGAATATCATTCACCAACAATAAGTATCAATACCCACTACAACAGGAATAAACCTTAAAAACATTATGTTAAGTTTAAAAAGCCAGTCACAAATTATTACATACTGCATAATTTAATTTTATAAAATATCTAGGATGGGTAATTCTACCCATAGAGACAGAAGTGGATTACTGGTTGTCTAGGCCTGGGGTTGGGGTGATGAGAGAATTGGGGGTGATAGCTACAGGATAGAGTTTCTTTTTGGGCTGATGAAAATTGATTTTGATGATGGTTGCACAACATTGTGACTATCTAAATATCTGTATTATGTATCAGTTTTCTTGCCTGTCTTCCTCAGAGTGTGAGCTTCATGAGAACAGTTATTTTGTCCACTTCACTACTGTTTCCATAGAGCCTAGAATGGTGTCAAACATATACTAGATACTCAACAAATACCTGTGGAATATACTCTAGTGATAGCATCATTAAAAAGATGAGCAAGTGAAGATTGTTAGCAGGGCACATAACAGGTGCCTGACATATGTAACATGGCAGGAGCAGAATTTGGCTTTTTCTTGAACAGCACAAATATTTTAGATTGAATAATCACATTTATTGGAAAAGATAATTTTAAGAGATTTCTTTGATAACCAAGAGTTTACTGCATTATTAAAATGTTTTAATGAAGTGTCCTCTCATAGAAATTGTTTCATCTAAACACACTGGAGTCTCATCTTAATTTTAACTTTGCTAATTAAGTTATACAAAAAGGATATGCGGAAAGGATTTCAATGAAGACCAACAGCAGCTTCTGCTTGGTATACAATATACATTCGATTCTTCTGACACTTTTTAATGACTTTGTAGATAACCAGCCAAATCAGACTGATTATATAATCCAGTGTTAATAATTATCTTCCTGAATTTATAGTCAATTTTCTAAGGAATCTAACTATCAGAGAAACATCTGTTTGTCCCTCTTCTGTGATTTGTGTCTTGCTTTTAATTTCACTACTAAAACTAAAATGCCATTTAAACTACTTTTTAATTCAAAATTCCAAATTCCACAATGCTCATGCAATAGATTATTGGACTCTCTCTTACCTAATGTAATGCTAAGGCTATTTATAGATGCTGCAGTATCTGAAAGCTATAAAAAGGGTTATTCCCAGGCAGCAGCTGCCTCAAAAAAAAAAAAAAAAAACTAAAATAGCTGGTAAAGTTTAGGAATTGATCACAAGGTCAAAATGCAAATATGTATTTACCATCTAAAGTATCCTACACAGGCCTTTATTGAGCTCAGGAATTTTATATATAGGAATTTCTCAGTAATCTCCAAACTCAAGTCACTTGAATTCCATTTACTTATTTTATAGCAAATATTTGCACTGTCCCATTTTGTTCCAGACAAGAGTAAATTTCTTCCTATTCCTTCAAGAAAGGTACTTTAAAATATATATATGGGTGCCTGGGTGTCTCAGTTGGTTAAACTTCTGACTCGATTTCAGCTCAGGTCATGATCTCAGGATCATGGGATCAAGCCCCAAGTAAGGCTCCCTGCTCAGTATGGAGTCAGCTTGAGATTCTCTCTCTCTGCCTCTCCCTCTGCATCTCCCCCAACTCATGTACTCTCTCTTTCTCTCTCACAAATAAACAAATAAAATTTTTAAAAAAATACATGTCTAATTATCACACAAAAGAAAAGCTATATTAAACTATATCTAATTGTCACTAACAAATAGGTCATTAATTGTTGGAAGACATAGAGACTTTTATTAAAAAATACTTCACATTTGTGACATGGCTTTTTCAAAAGCACACATTTTTTTTTATTAAATGTACAGTAAGGGAGAGTGACACAATCAGAAACACTCTCATGGCTAAGCAGTAATATAAAACTGACTATTTCAAATGAAATGGCTCTGTGGAAAGCAAGCTGTGTTTTGGGTTTCTCCTCTCCCTCTAGGGCTGTATAGTAAAGGAAATATTTTTACCTGGGCTTCGGGAAATGGTGGTCTGACCAGTGGTCTCTGGGGTGCCTGCAGATGCATGAATCGTATTTACATGTTGGTGATGGCATCTCCACTATATCCAGTGGACAAACTCTCCTCCAACTCACACTCTCCAAAGATGTCTGGGATTCTTCTGGAAGTATCTGGACAGAAACTCAAGGAAGAAGGAAGAAGCATAAAATAGACTTAAAGGAGAACTCTAATTCCAATCACTGAGTGTTTATAAATTCCAGGAATGGGAGAAATAAGATGCAAAGAGGCCGTGGAGTTATTCCCCAACTTGACCAAAAATCCACACAAGGCCGAACAAGAACTACCTTCTATTTTTTAAACTTTTGCAAGCAAGTATGTCTTTCAAATATTAATAATCATTCCCTGTCTGGTGCACATCTGCTGTGATGCTTCAGATTGAATTTGATGCTTCCTTAAATTTGAAAGGACTTACAAAGTCACCCCCATGTATCTTTCCGTTTGGGTTTAATACTATTTGACAACCAAACCCTGTCCCTTTTGGTTGAAGCCCAAAACCTCTTGAGGTCCCATAAAGGGCTTCAGTTCACATCCTTTTTACAACACTGGAAAGATTTCTCTAACTCTCTTCTAAAAGATTTACACCCACATTCCAGATTTTAAAATGAAGCCATTCTTTTTTTTTTTTTTTTTTTTTTTTGTGAGAGAGAGAAGACTCCCCGTGAGGTTGAGGAGGGACAGAGGGAGAGAGAGAGAGAATCTGACACAGTCTCACCACCACTCCATGCAGGATCTCATCATCCTGAGACCCTGACCCCAAACCAAGAGTCCAATGCCCATCTGACTGAGCCACCCAGGCACCCCAAAATGAAGCCATTTTTTAACCAGGTCTTGGTTTCCTTTTCCATCCTGGGCAAGATAAAAGCATTGAGTCTGGTCTCTGTCTCAGTGTTTCTGCAAGGAGGATGGTAACTTTGGCTGGGCAACCTCCATACCACAAGGCTTCCCGGCCTTCCAATGGAGGCCCCTCTCCCAAGCCAAGACCCTTACTCCTGGGCAGCCTCACTCCTTGCATCTCTGTGGCCATGCACCTTGCAGTTAATTGCCTTGTCTTCTCACATAATGACTTGCCTCTTCCACCTCAGCGAGTACTTTTATGTATTTTGTTCATTTTTCATTTCCCTTGTACATGCTTTTCATCACTTTCTCTACTGTGCCTACAACTAGGCGAGAAAAAACTGCAGCAAGAATAAAAAATAAAATTGGAAACAGAATCACTTCTTCTTTCAACTCATAGAAATTAAACATGAAAATAGCAGGGATTTCAGAAGGAAAAAAACTCTCATAAAATGCCCTGGCGTTAGGGGTGTGCTCTGGGGAGGGTGAGATGTGATATTATTCCAAATTCTAAAAATACATGTATGCTGACCCGGGCAGAGTGCTTCCTTATTCATCAAAATCATGCATTATCCTTCCTTAACCAGAACAATGAATTTGGCCATGAACTTTTTTTTTTTTTTGCGTGGTATTAATGTTGCTATACCACCATTTAAAGTTATGAGATCTACTTCCATTCCTTATTTTCGATACTTCAGTGTGATTTTGTTTCATTTAAGCAGAATACAGCTATACCTTTTTTAAAAATTTCACTATGCTAGTGCCAATCTTGTAATAAAGGTGTTTAATCTACAAACATTTCCTACAATTATAGATATATTTGGGACTGGCTTCACTGCAATTTTTTTTTCATTATACCTTTTTTCCCTTTATTTCCAATCCTGATTTCTGATTGTTTGATGAACTTTTCTATACTTCTTTTCTCCATTTACCTCGGAAAATTAACTAAAAATGTTTATCACATTGGTGATAAACATTGGTGATGGCAATTCAGATTGCCATCTTATGGAAGATCTTATGGTTACCTGGTGCCTCTGCTCTGCTTCTGAAAAGCACAAGGGCTCACATTATGCCCTGAGCAATACCCTTCACTCCTCAATCCTCTCTGTCCATCTTTGTGTTTCACTTTCTCTCTGTATCACCACCCTCTCTGTCTTATTGTTGGTGTTGAACAGTTCTTCTTTTATTGTTAAGAACAATAGAAAGAGTGCGTGTATTTTGTTACATTCAAATGTGGTATCAGTTTGGGTTTTTTTTTAAGATTTTATTTATTTTTTCATGAAAGACACAGAGAGAGAGACAGAGACATAGGCAGAGGGAGAAGCAGGCTCCCTGTGGGGAGCCCGATGCAGAACTCAGTCCCAGGACCCTGGATCACAACCTGAGCCAAAGGCAGATGCTCACCCACTGAGTCATCCAGGTGCCCCATGTTATCAGTTTTACTATTCCTTTTCTATTCCACTCCATATTTACTTTACTCCTCACTGAAATACTTCATCAGGAATTCTTTCAGTGTGGCCTGGAAGTAGCAAACTCCGTCTTCATATTTCTGAAATTTTTTAAAAGAAAAAATATTATTTAATGAATAATAAGTTAGTTGGGTATAGAAGTTAAGGTGGATGGCCCTAAATATATTTATCCATTGTCTTCCAGTATGATTTACTACACGTGAGATGTCTGCCATCAAAGACTTTTGTATATCCTATCTTTTCTTTCTGGTGGGCTCTTTTATATTATGCTGTCACACTATGAAATATCTAAATGTGGATTTCTTTTTACTCTCTTTTCTGTTTTTGATTCTTTATTTGAAAGGAATTTTTAATATAAGAACCTATATCTTGAATCCATGTTGGGAAATTTTCAGCAATTACTTCATCCACTATTACTTCTCCATTATTTCTTTCTATTAGAGTCTTATTAGACCTATGTCATGGCTCTTTGACCTATCTGCTTTAGGTGTTTAAGTTTACAATTTTATACGTGTATTTCTTCATGAAATATTTTATGCAGATACAGTTGACATAAACATTGTATTAGGTTTAGGTGTACAATATAATGACTTGGTATATGTGTGTATTGTGAAATGATCACCACGATAAGTCTAGTTGCCATCTGTCTCCTCACATAGTTATAAACTTTTTTCTTGTGATGAGGACTTTTAAGATATACTCCCTTAGCCATTTTCACATATGCAATACAGTATGATTAACTATAGTCATTGTGCTGTACTTTCACCTCCAGCACTTACTTCTCATAACTAGAACTTTGTAACTTTGGGTATATAGTTTTGCATCTTTTAAAAATATATAGAGAGAAAGAATATCTATTTATCCATATACAAATATAAAGATAGATAAGAAAGAGACAGACAGGCATATTCTAGGTGAAGTCCTCAGTACTCTCTCTGATTTTTCTAATTCCAGTGTGATTGTATCCAGTCTAGAATTCACCTGGTCATTTTTGTATTTTATATGAATTACTATTTTTTTTATTTCCAAGATTTCCCACTTGTTATTTTATGCTCCAGTCTTTTGTCATTTGTTATTCTTATTACAGGTGCCGTTCCTTCATTTATCTCACTGATGATTCCTAAGCATATTTAAAGTCATTTTCCAAATTTTCTATTATTTTGATTTTGTCTATAGTGCATTCTTGACATTTTGGCTCTCTTTCTCAGCATTGGAAGTCTTCAACACCCTTTGAAATTTTGCTCTGCCGGCTCATTTGTGAAACGTTTCATTTTGTTGGGCACATTTATCTCTCTTTCTGTGCTTTTCCCTGTGTGGACCCCTTCGTAGTCACTCTTCCACATCCCAAGAGTCTTGACTCCAGAACCTGTGGTGACGGGGTCACAGCAGTTTCTTGCTTTGCAGGGATGCCGACAACATACACTCAAGGAACAATTTGCTCAGTTCCTGATGACAAAACGGTATCTATGTCATCCTCCTTTCTGTACACACAGGTTCACACAGGTTCACACAGGATATAGTCCCTGATCATACCGGTGGCAGGGACAGGTTTCTCCCATCTTTCACCAACCTGGGAGCTCTGCTCTAGACCTGTTTTAAAACAATAATCCCAATGTCCTGCCTCTGGATTCTTTGAAGTATCTTTGGGCCCTATTACTCCCAGTAGCAAAATTCTGTCCAGCCCCACATACTTTCAGACCTGAAGCCCAGCAGGTATCCCCATTGGCTCAGCACGTTGCATTTACTTTTCTTTGCTGGCCTACTGAGAGAACATTATCTTGTTATTGAGCAGTTTTATCTTTTAGTAGCTTTTCCTCTTGCTCTGGAGTTGGTCTTCTTGGGACCACATCTCAGCCTGACCACATGCCACCTGCACACATTTGAGCATATCACTCAATCTGTCTCACTTTCCTCATCTATACAATGGAAATATTTATCACTGGGAAGAATAATGATATGACATACACAAAGCACTAAGACTCAATGTGTAGTCATTGTATGTTAGTCATGATGTTGAGAAAACAATTAGGCCATAATTTTGATAAAGTATAATATTGCGTATTTTTAAAGAACATTTTGTGAAAAGAAAGCACAAAAGAAGACACTTTCTAGTGAAAATACTATCAATTACCTGATATTTATTCTTTCATAATTTTTCTAATGCATTATAAAAATGTAATTTTTATAGAATTGTATCATTCTATGCATACTTTTTATATAATCTGATTGTGTTGCTTAGCAATATATTATATGAGCTTATTCCTGTGTGAATAATATTCTATAATAAAACTAAAATAATATTCTATAATAAGACTAACATATCAATAACACTGTACTGGATATTTTTGGTCATACAAATCAGAACATTTCAGGCAATATTTTTTTGAAAAGTGGCATAACAGGATCTGTTCCAAGACTTATGAAACATACTGACAAATTATCTTGCAAAAAACTTTTCACTTTATATCTCAATCCAAATGTAGGAGTATCATATATATTTTTAATGTAGACAGATTTAATTGGCACTAGCTACTTATAACATTTTAGAGCAATATCAAGCCTACTTTTCTGTCCAGTGAATCTATGTTGAGCTATCTTGTTCTACTGACAACTTACTTTTCAGTTTCAGCACTAAGTCTGATGTGTTCCTCTGCTTCTAAATTTCTATGTTGAAATCCTAACTTCAAATCATCATAATTTTATTTATAGAAGTATTAAAATGCGTTAGTGAATTCTGTCTGAATATTCTAATCTTCGCTCTGTAAAAATGTGAAACTGATTTTCAGAAGACGTTGAACCATGTATTTTAATTTAATTCCCCCCTTTTTTTCTTCAGATAACATATTTTTTTTTAAGATGTCACACTTTTGAAATTTGAGATTTGTTTTATGGTCTAACAGATGACCAACCTTGTTGAACATTCTACACATGCCTGAAAAGACTGTGTATTCTGCAGTTGTTGAGAGCTGTGTTCTATAAATGTCAATTAGATCAAGGTTGTTGATGGCATTATTCATATCTTTTATACATACCTTTACTGATTTTTCTAGTCCTAGAAAATGACTGATTGTAGTAGAAGGGAGTATTACAACTGCCAATATGATTGCAATGATTTATATTTCCTTTTAGTTCTGAGAGCTTTTATTTGGAGGCTCTATTTTTAAGACATCATAATTATTATGTGTACATTATTAAGTGTATTAATAATCACGTACATAGTAATAATTCAGGACATAATATAATTATGTCATCCAGATGTACTGACCCTTTCATTGTGGTTCAAATGTCTCTTTACCTCTGCAAACATTCCTTTTCTTAAAGTCGAGTTTGGTTTTAACGTACACATGCCAGATTCTTACAATTAACATTTGCACAATATGCCTTTTTCTATTCTTTTAGCTTTAAATTCATTTGTGTCTTCGCATTTTAAGTGTGTCTCTTGTAGATAACATACAGTAGGGTATTGCTTTTTTATTTTAGCAAACCCTACAATCTCTCCCTTTTAATTGTAGTATTTTATTCATTTATACTTAATGTAGTTATAGATATGGTTGTTTTTAGGTTTGTGATTTTGCTCTTTGTTGATATTTATCTCATTTGGTTTCTCTCTCCTTTCCTGTCTTCTTTTAAAATAACTGAATATTTCTAGTATTTCATTTTAATCCTTCTATTGGATTTTTAATCTATGTTCCTTTGCATTTTTAGTGGATAATCTAGGAATTTCAATGTGTCTCTTTAAGTTAAAAAGTTCACCCTGAGTTAACACTGTACTATTTTGCATAAAATATAAGAACTTTGCAAAAGTATCATGTCATTTACCTCCCTTTGCTATTGCTATCATATCAATTTTTTCAACAACCACTATAAAGCCCTCTGCCAAGTTAGGACTATTGCTTTGAATAGACCTATATCTCACATAAAATTAAGAGAAGAAAATAAATCTACATATATAATCTCCTATGTTTCCCACCTACTTGTGGTTTTTAGTGGTCCTCCTTCCTTCTGGTTTTCCCCTTTGGCCTGAGGAATGTCCTGGAGCTTTCCTTGCAATGTACTTCTG
Organism: Nyctereutes procyonoides; assembly: GCF_905146905.1. Lineage (NCBI taxonomy): Eukaryota > Metazoa > Chordata > Mammalia > Carnivora > Canidae > Nyctereutes > Nyctereutes procyonoides. The sequence goes on along the minus strand of NW_026575049.1, from coordinate 39,779,119 downwards.
CTGGTAATAAATTCTCTCAACTTCTTTAACTCAAAACGTTTTATTTCATCTTCCATTTTGAAGGATAAGTTCACTGATCATAGAATTTTGACTGACATCTTTTTTTCTTTCATCATTTTAAAGATATGGTTCATTTGTATTGAGTTTGCTTTGTTTCGGTTTTGGCCTTCATTTTTTCTGATGAGAAGTCAGTCATTATTTTTATCATTTCTTCCTTTATGTTACATGTTGTTCTTCTCCATCTGATTCCATCATTTTCTCTTGATCTTTGTTTTTTACCTTTTTTGCCTCCAATATGTCTGGGTTTGACTTTCTTTCTATCTTTGGGATTCACTGAGATTCTTTCGTGTTGCACCAAATTTGGGAAGATTTTGGCCATTATTTTTTTAAATATATTTTCTGTTCATTCTGTTTGCCCTTTCCTCTGAGACTCCAATGACACCTGTTAGAATACTTAATATGGTCCCACAGACCTCTCAGGCTGTGATCATTTTCTTTCAGTCATGTTTTTCCCTATTTTTTGGTTGGATAATTTCTATTGATGGATCTTCAAGGTCACCAACTTTTCCTTTACTCTTATTCAACCAGTCCTTAAACCCATCCTGTGATTTATTTTCTCTGTAGCTATACTTTACAATTCCACGATTTCCATTTAGTTACTCTGCAAAGTTTCTATTTCTCTATCAGTATTCCATACATCTTAATTTATTATGTGTGTATTTGCCTTTATGCCCTCAGCTACTTATAATAGCTATTTTAAAGCCTTTGTCTGCTAATTATAACCTTTTAATTACTTCAAGGTGACTTTCCATTGACTGACTTTGTTTTTCCTGATGTGGGTCATATCTTCTTATCTCATTGCACATATAGTGATTTTTAAAATTTTGATACTGGACATTAAAAATAGTATGTTATTGAGGCTCTGGATTCCGTAATGATCCTCTAAAGAATGACTTTTGCAATAGCAGGCTGTTAATCTAGCTGGACTCAGGCTGTAAACTATCACCCATGTGGTACTCAGCAGCTAAAATCTCTGCTTAATTATTTCAGTTTCCACTGATGCTTTACTCTTGTATTCACAAGGCTTCCCACTATATGTTGTTTGCTAGGAATCTAAGGATCTAGAAAAAGTTTTTATACAAATTTGGAATTCACCTCCTTTGTAGCTCTCACCCACAAGGATTTATCCTCTCACTTTTTGGCTGCTTGACCAGCCCCCAAACCGTCTCCTGAAATCTCAAGCCAACAAGGGAATCAGAACCATATTCCAATAAGGAAATGTCCTCAAAAAGGTCACAAACTTCCAATCTCACCTGTTGTAATCCACCTTTCAAAGTCAGACCCCTCTCCACTAAGTCTCTGCCTGCTTTGTGTCTCTCAAAGAGAACTGCAAATTGTTTGGATTTTCCGTATGTGTTTACTTTTTGTCCTGATCTTACATTGTTATGCCTAGAAGGGTTAAACCTACCGAACCATTTCATGATTCCAAAAAGCTGTAAATTACACCATGTATTTTAAATAGTTTATTTCTACAAACAAGGGATATGTCTGTATAATTTAAGTAATCCACAATTTTAAAATTCTACCATTTCTGAATATCAGAAACATCAGTAAATCTTGAGATCAATGAAAATAAAAGAAAAAGGAAAAAGCAAAAATAAACTTTGAGGAGTTAACACTAGGAAAAATCAAGAATGTGTTTCCTCTTGCTGCCTAGAGGTACATGAATATAGCAATGCCTAAGTAGTAATAAATAGCAGAAAAAAAAATCTATTTTCATTCTGAAGGGAAAGAATTACTTCATAATTTAAGTAGGATGTGAAATTTCTCCAATCTTCAAATTAAAAATCTAGGAATGCCTGAGTGGCTCAGTTTAGCTCCTGCCTTTGGCCCAAGGTGTGATCCTGGAGTCCTGGGATCGAGTCCCACATCAGGCTCCCTGCATGGAGCCTGCTTCTCCCTCTCTCTCTCTCTCTCTCTCTCTCTCTCTCTCTCTGTCTTTAATGAATAAATAAATAAAATCTGAAAGAAGAAAATTAAAACTCTAGTGCAGCTTTGGCCAATAGAACCATGGAAATGTTTTATCTATGTCTTGCATGATAGCCAAAAGACAAAGGTAGCTGTTGGGCACTTAAAATGTGGCCAATGCTACTAAAAAATGGAATTTTATATTATACTCAATTTTAAATAACCGAAATTCAAATACTCACATGTGGCCCACGTCTGCTGCGCTAAGCTGGATAGGTAGAGTGCAAATGAAACAGACAGGAGATTATAATCAAGAGTGGGTAAAAGCCATTTTCGATAAGATAATAGAAATGATTTTAATGTAGCTTAGTAAATCAAAGAAATAAAGAATCCAGCGACTTTATAGTATAAAAATATGTGATCTTTCCTCATTATACTATTTTCTCCTAGACATTACATAGTATTTATACTGCTGCTGTTTCTAAACTATATGTTTAGGACCAAGGAGCAAATGGCCAAAAAGAAAAATGAGAAAACAAATTTATTAATAAATCTAACATTTTATCATGTACATTATGTAATAATTATGGCTCCCAAGCCAAGTTGAAACTCACCTGTAGTACTTCTTTATAATAAATATGTAGGTAAAATAGAGTCACAGCTTACATGGAGGTGAGGGTTTCAGCTACAGTAAAAAGCACCCTTGGGAAAAAAATTCTTTTATGTCCACCATAAAATGAAGCATAGTACTGACCTGCAGAAAATTCAATCCAGACTATTTTTCCTCCCAGACTGGAATAGATCATTGTTCCTGAGACTGAACAATGGACGGTACGATGGTCTAGTATTTAGATACAATGCTGTGTGAATAACATTTCCTATTTCTGGGCTCCCAGAACCCCACTCAGAGAGGAGAGGTATCTTGCTCCGAGATACAGGGACTGTGGCCATTTAAACAGCTGACACACCTTTCATTGTACTGTTACCCCGTGGCAATACTCAAGTGAAACAGGAGACCAGGGACATTGCCCCAAATTATTACAATTCTCTCTCCTGCTCTCTCTCTCTCTCTCTCTCTCTCTCTCTCTCTCTCTCCTTCCCTATGTTCATCGTGATACTGCTCAGAAATTTATGTACTTGAATTTGAGCAAGGTAAGTATGCCGATGTGAAACTCTATTGCAATGTATTTGGGGAAATTATCATTAAACTTGATAGAAACCAAAGTTTTTTTTACCCTAAATGTTTATGTTTCAGTTACCCAGAAAATTAAAATTGCCTCCCCCTCTAACCATACTAGATAATTAAGGCTTTAGACTATTCTTGGACTCACAGGGAAAACAGAGTAAAAATGTTAGATCATCTCTGAGCACAAACGATTACCATCCAGAAGGACTGACCAATTGAAGGCACATCGTAATTAAACTATCAACACAAATTGTCTGCCGTGATTCTGGTCTTAGAGCACAATTAATCTGACATGTTCCCCCTCTGTGTACATGTCCATTCTAGTGCCTATTGGAATTATCAGAGTTATGCAGTTACTTCCATGCTGCAGCAGAAATAAATAGAAGCCTTGATTACCATTACTCATCTGTTTAGGGAAGTCTTGATATTTAATAAAATAGTTCCAAATATGTTAGGAGGATAGAATGCAAACTTTATCTATAATTTCATTATGTTTAACCCATTCTAAATAGCAGCATGTGGTATTTATTTCTAAAAGGCTATCGCATGAATGCTTCCCTCTCCTTGACCGACTTTTTCAATTTTTCCTTACGGAACTAACAGTGATAACACTAACAGCACCAAATGTACCAAGTACTGTACATGACATATAAAGTCATGACCTTGGTCTTCAGCAAAACACCGTTACTCTTCATGCATGAGTCCTTTTGCATCTTAAATTGAACCCTCTACCAAAAGTACTTCCCTACATTGACTAGAACGGGTTGGTTGACTATATTATTTGATAAGAAGAGTTGTGTTTTTATTTGAGGATGGGATGATTTTTCACTTTGAATTATTGCTTGGTTTTCTTCCCATACAATTCCATTTTGAGCCACTTGTGCATGCAAATTGCCTTATTTATTACCCAAAGATCAGAGTCCTATCGTTTGTGTGTTTTCTCTTTTCCTTCAATGTTATGTGACTTATCCCCATAAACTGATTTTCTGACTTTCGACTCTCCTTTGTTTCTGCCTATTAGTCATTTTGCTTTTCTATCTCTCTAGCATTAGATTGCCATCGCACCACATTTGAAACATGTTGCTTTCATTTCTCCTGTTATCTTCCATAGTCTGAGATCCTATACATTTAGAAAATTGCTTTCTATTGTTGACCTGACTTTTTTCCACAAGTCTTCTGTGATAGGACTGATTCACCCCTGCAGTCAGGATACACTGAGTAACTGGAGAAGTTTTTTCTGGAATCAGAACTGTTCCTCACCCATCCTCTCCAGAGAGTTTTCCTGCTCTGGAGAAATGCCTGGTTTCCTTCCCAGTTTGTTCAGACCATCAGGTGGCCCCCACTCTTTGCATGCAGACTGAGCCTGTAGACGGGGATGCAGAAGTTCCATGTTAGTAAGGACCATGCAGTGGTTTTTTAATAACACTGGATGTTTTTGCAAAATCAAGTGTATCTTGATTTTAAAGTCTTTTTTTTTAAGAATTCAAAAGATGTGTTGATGTATTATTTTACATATCTCCCACTTCTCTCTTTAAGGAGAGAACAAGGGTGATATGTACATGTAAATAACATAAATAATGTCCCATTGCAACTGAAAAATTCACCATTGTTTCCCTTCCACGTTCTTTCTCTGATGAAGTCATCTTGCAAGATAGCTTTTGCTAAAATGAGCCACCAAAATTTGTTAATTGATCCCATGGATATACTTTTGAACACCCACCAGAGGCCAGGCCATAGAGGTAAAACAGCACATGAACACTGCATAAGTTATTCACAGGCATGCCATGGACAGAAGGGCACAAGGAAAGCACTGGAGTCAAACACCCTCCATCAGTGCCTCCCAGTAAGCATCAAAAGGCCAGACTGCAAGCCCGGGGTGGGGTCCAGATAATATATCTTAGAGGAGTCCAGTGACCTACACTCGCTTCCTAAGCAGTCAAATCGATGAAGATTCTGGCACCTTTATAAGAAAATCAGAAGAGAATCCCTCATCCTTCAAACTCACAAAGAGCAAAAATGTTTAAGGATCTTTTGTCTGTACCACCAAAATGCAATGAAAACTCAGACTTACATTATCCGAGTTGGTTTTTCTGAGAATTATAGCTCAACTAAATGACTTACTACCTCTCTAGTTCCTGATAATTTACTTAGCCTCCCAGAATTGGTTTCCCCATAGAATTGCTGTAAAGATTAAATGAGATAGTACTTATGACATATGCAGGCTAAGGACCTGATAAATGAGTACTGTTCCTGCAAATGGTACTGGGAATAACAATAACAGGCTCACTTGCACAGCATCAGCAAAAGGATCGTGTACCGGGGACCCAGAAGTTGAAAAGTGCAAAATGACAATGGGCTTCTTATACCTTGTCACAAACAAGCCAGGAGCACTTGGTGCTTTGCCTGGCAGGGCAGAGAGTTAAATTATGAAACTGGGATGGGATCCAGAAGGTGAGGCTAGAGATGGAGGAGGAGGAGCAGAAGGCCAGATTTTAGCAAAGAAAGCACAATGCAAAGCTGGGGTGAGCAGCAGCCAGAGCTCCTTAGAGGGGAGAACATCCTGACCGGCTGACGATATCTCTGCTTCTATCCTGTTCCCCGAGAGCTTGTCACCAATGCATGAGTTCCAGGCCAACACACGGTGGCCAGTGGAGCTCAGGCCCTCTTCCTTTGTTGTTTGGGCCAACTGAAGAGTACCGGACCTTTATTGGGGGGAGAATCATTATGGTAGAGGCTAGGAGGACTGGTGGAGCCTCCTATCCAGGTACCAAGACTATAGCAAAGACATTATTTAAAGGTGAGTAAATGATTGTAGCTATTTCCATAGTTCCCATGTTGAGGTCCTCTCAGAATCCTCATGGCTGTCAGGTTCCTCGGGTAACAGTACTCAGGAAGGAGCCCATAGGATTATGCACACTGAGCAAGCAGGGACCATGCAGGAGAGCTGCATTAAACCAGTCCCCTCTGGTCCTGCCCTCCGTCCGTTCTCCGCAGGGCTGGGTCTGGCCAAGATCATGTGGGTTCATCTGCATTTTCCCATCATGACCCTATGTTTCTATTAAAGCTCGAAGTCACTTTTACTAAGGTAACAATAGGAAAAGCAATTGTTCAGAGCCAAGAAAACAAGTCAAGAGGAGAGCAAATGTAAGTAAGACTTAAATGTAAGTCATATTTAGACATGTTAAGCCAAGTCATGTGCCAGCAAGACATTTCTTATTGTTCCTTAATTAAGCAAATATGCAGGGAGGCCATAAGATAGGCTATCTTGCGCTCTACTTTTACTTAGATGAAGAAAAAGCTCTTAGGCGCCAAGTTTCCCTACTCAAGAAGTGTCATGTCAATGAAGTTAACTGTGAAGAACAAAGTATTTTAACTTCAAATTGTCATTCAAGAAAGAATTTTGAGTACTCCTTTAAAAAAATTGGCAGTTGTCATTTAATATATGATGTGATCTAAAAGCATATTATTTTTTAATGTTACCTAGGAGATTTCATCAGCTTCATGACATTCTTAATCTTTGGTATAATTGTCTAAATTGATAGAACATCTTTTATTAAACTGATAGAGGCACATCCTGCCCTTTTATAAGTCAAGTAAACAGGTGTGATTATTCAGGGCTCTGACTTCTCACTTCTTTTGTCTCCCCCCCTTTTTTCCCAACCCTTCTAAAACTTTCTAATAATGATAAAAGTGACACTGTGTTATAAGATAAGAAGCACCTAAATTATCTTCTCCCTGACCTTTATAGTTTCCAGAACAAGTACTTTCTGTTAGCAACATGGTTCGAGCTTTTTCTTACAAAGGATGCCTGGCATTGCGCCGTAAGAGAAACATTTATTGTTCCTGATAAGGAAAGTTATTAAGCTCTCATCTTTGCTCAGAAAAGCATTTCACCAAAATAAAGTTGGGGTGTATTTTCGAACTCCCGAGGAAAAATCTGAAAGAGATGGGAAAAAAATCCCCTAAGTTACATTTCTTCAGATACTCAATGAGTTTCAGAACTTTGACTCTGCGTTGTCGCAACAAGTGAGATAAGCTTCAAGGATAGCTCTTGGCAGCCCTTCCGCAGGAGCAGCACATAGACACCACTGAGGTTTAATGCATTAAAAGTTAAGTTTGGTAAAAGGGATGTTTGGGAAAATGTGATCAGAAAACCGACACAGTTAAAAGTCATATAATATGCTAACCGGACTTCAACCTCTAAAGCCGGCTGCCTCTGAGATTGAGCAGTTCAGGTTCTGCTGTCATCTCCTTCTGAACTGGAATCTGCGTGTTTTCATTAAAAGCGTTTTCTGGAACAGTGTTTGTTCAGAAAGGCAGGGCACGTTCAAAGAGTCCTCCGCTAGTGGTCAACTGCCTTCATCCTTTTTTTTCCTGGGGCTTCAAAACAAACAAGCGTGATCTATGGATCCTTGCAGGTTGCACGGTCTGGGACAATACAACCCTGTGGTCGTTAATTCTTAGGGACTGACTGGCTGTGAAGGCAAAGTCATAATAATAATAATAATAATAAAAACCCTCCTCCCTCTTACCAAAAAAGTGGGGGGGGTCGCTTCTGGCCTGTTCGGGACTAGCTGGGGGTCCAGTGGAGAGCCAGGGAAAAGGCACCAAGTGTGTCGGAGCCCTATCAAAGGAAGCGTACACTGACAAATAATAAGATTCATTAAAGAAAATAATAGAAGAGGCAGTAACAGTCATTAAGTCTAGAATTCATAACTTCAGAGTCCCCGTTCACAATCAGCTTTGTGGTATGCCACCGTCTTTAATAGCCTCGCAGCTTTTTCAAATTCTTTTCTTCAAAGATGATTCGCTTTGAATGCTAGAATCTGCAAGTACACAGAAAAGACCGGCTTTACTGACCATTTCTTTGTGTTTGGGTATATATTTCTGTATGGCATAATATTTCCACTTGCACTGGTTTCCTGGCATGAAAATGTTTATTGCGCTCATTAGCTAAGAGGGTATCGGCACTGGTCCAATGAACACAGATCTGCCTTCTGATTTCAGCCATTAAATTGCAATGGGATTCACAGGCTTAACATTGTGGGTGTGAGGATAATAAAATGGAACTCCATCTTTAGCCCAGTTACCATGGATGCAGTTAAAGGTCACGGTGCCAGCTGCTAACTAGTTGCCTTTTGAGCTGTGCTTCTCCCCTCCTTGCTCTGTGTTTTCTGAGCACTTCCGCTCCTGCAGGTCTGCCATGGAATACCTTCACCTGCTTTGGTGACACACTAACCTCTTCTTTAAAAAACGACAGGCTCCCTCTTTTCAAGACAATGGTTGCCATGGATCTCCTCTATTTATGTATTAGAGATACGATATGGAATCAGAAGGTAAAGGCCTTAATAAAAATACAAATTGCTGTTGCTTCGGCCTCCTGAATTACTTTCTCATTTTCTGCACAGCGCTCTACATTCCCAACCCCACCCCGCCCCTCCCCAGCCCCAAAAAGTCTAGAAAATTCCCATCTTCGTTCAAACTGGTAATGGGTTCAGGCACTGATGCATTCACAACGTGAAACATCAACTTCTTCTTCATTCGGCCCAAAGTCCTAGGACTTAATTCCCTGTACTGCATGAGGTGTCAGGGTAATTACCGCTGATCAGCCCTGTTTCCCCGCGCGCTGCCCGGCCTCGCGGGCCCCCTGTTTATTGATGCACCACCACAGCATCGCAGCGCTTTCATTCAGCCAAGCTTCTTAATCGAAAGGGTTTGGACAATGTCGGATTTTCAAAGAGAAGAAGTGGGGGAAAAAAATTAAAAGTAGCCAAGCGAAATGAAGTGCATGGTAAGAAACCTGAATGCTCTACAAAATATTTCCTGATGTCAACACTTCATTTCAATAGATTTTAAGACTCCCATTCATTCCCCAAAGAAGGTACTCTGAGCCTTTCCTTGGGCAACCTAACTCTACGATCACATTTTGAAATATTTGGGGAACACAAAACACACACACACAACACACACACACACACACACACACACACACTTTGGGAAAGTTTATTGTTTTTTTGTTCCATATAGATATGTCTCAACTATGTGGAGCTATATAAGCCAGAATACAAAGAAACTTACCCCCTCCCCAAAAAATGTTGTGCCCCTCTGTTTTAAACATACATTTATATAACTTGTCATTTCATAAAAATAAATTAAGTATTATATGAGCCAAATGTTTCAATTCCACACAAGAGTGGTTTCTGGGACTCTTGGCAGAAAGCCACTATATTCATTTTTATTTCAAACACAATGTGAAGTCTTTAATTTTAATATACTTTGTAACTATAATGGTTATAAGGCATATACTGTATTAATTCATCCTCATCTTCTTCTGGTCCTAGTCGGATTTCACCGAGGAACAGAAAGATTTCATTGATTCCATGTATCTTCCGTAGTTTGAAGTATGGTGGAAGGAAGCGGGGCGCGGGGTGCGGGGGCTGGGGGGGGAGAAGTCAGCGCTGGGCACTCAGTGCCCTAAATGTTGCCCCTGGCTTCAGCTTATCATCCCCGGTCCCCGAGTTCAGGTGATGGCCGGGTAGAGAGGCCAGATGAGCAGTGGGAGGGGAGTGAGTGGAAGGCCCATCTGCGGCCTGGGGCACGTCAGTCCCCCAGGGTCACCTCTCAGCACCCCCCTCCCCAGGGCGGAAAGGGGAGGAGTATCCCCGCTAAGTCCAGCCGATGGGAGCGGTTCTGTAAGTGCCCCATGTGGGGGGCAGCGTGGTCGGGGCCAGAGTCCCCACAGCCCCCTTACCCTCTGGGGGGGGGCCACTAGCCAGCAGTCAGAGGACCAGCCCTGGCAAGAGCACTGGGCCATCCCGGCCCCTTTTAATCCGAGGTTGGCTGCCAGGAAAAAAAAAAAAAAAAAGGAGAGGCTGATGCCCGGGAAGAGGCACCAAAGAGGCACCAGAGTGGCCAGGGGGACAGGAACACATATGCAAATCTATTAATCCCCGGGGACGGTCCAGGTTTCCGAGCGACCTCAGCCGCAGAGTGGTATTTCTTCATTAAGGGGGCCGCTGGAGGGGGCGGCAGCGACAAGTCCCTTTCCTCCCCGCCGGTGACCGTCTTCCCAGGGACACCAGGACAGCGCGTCTGCAGCGCTCGGGGAGACTCGAGCTCTCCTCTTCCTCCGCCACACTTCTCTAATCAGAGAATTTCTTCCTGTGCCTTGTTTACTGTTGATATTTTCTGGCTGATTGGAGAGGAATGACATTTTGACAATTTACTGTAGCAGTAAGCACTGTACAAACAAAAGGTGCTGATGAAAACTGGAACCCATTATTATGTAAATGACGGCTGAGTAACACAGAATCTGTCTCCAGTCACCATCATTGAGACCAGTTTTACTCAATGATAATAATTTTCATGATTGCAGACTTCAGAGTGATCAGAAATATGCTTTAGCTGTTGCATTTATCTGCTGCTGGTACTTGACCCTTAATTAAATTCTGAAACTTTTTTATATAATAAAGTAAAATACAGCTGACACTTCCGTTCAAACAAAGAGCCTCAAACACAGAGCTACCAAATAAGATAAAGGTATTTCAGGCTTACCTCGCCGTATTTATAGTAAACATGGATTGCACAGGGTATTTTGAAAGCGAGCTTAAAGTTTAAAATGCAGATGTGTGTTTTCAACTAATTTCAATTCTGTACTTGGGCGCTGCTCTTCTTAAACGAAGCTAAATCTCTGCAAGCTCATCTTGGACACGTCATGATAAAAAAAAATCTGTTTGAAAGACATGTAAATGCGCTCTGAAAATAAGTTCCGTGGATTCTTTAAATCATCCGTCTTAATATCTAGACTATTCAAAGCGAGTCTTCAAAACTATGCCACTTATTAAGATCCACACAGCTTGGGGAGCCGGCATTGCGTTTTGTAAAGGAGTATTTTCTTCATAAATTTGTTCTTGTCTTAAAAGGAGAAAGCCAAGGCAAATTTTAAAGCAGCATTTTGGCTTCAATGAAAAATTGATTGGCTAAAACAGATGTCAAAGTGAAAATACAAAGAGCCAGGCATTATGCAGGTATCAGCTGTTTTTTTTGTTTTTTGTTTTTTTTTAAGAATGGCTGGCTGACAGGAGAAGACACTTTGGCTCATGTGTTCTTATTCTCTTGAAATCCTGCTAATGCTCCAGAGCATTTATTTACCTTGGAGTTCCCTTACTCTATCAGGGTTGTTGGGAGGGTGGGGGAGGATCTTCATTTTCTGAATATGTTAATAAGTAAAAGTCAGCTTCAAGGGGGCAATTGTATGAGCCTGTTTTTAATATTTCCTTAGCTAGAACCCTTTCTAGCCAGGCGGCTCCCAGAGCCAATGAGCTAAGAAGGTAATTACTTAAGTGGATTTCACGAAGAGTAGAAAGATGATTGTGCCACATTAAATAACAATTGTGTCCTTAATGATGTGTTGGGCCATAATGCAAACATCCCTCCACCATCTCTGGCCCGGGCTCCAGTGTACCTTTCTAATGATTCCCGGGGCTTCTGTCCCCTTGCCACGACTCCGGGCTTTCAGAGCCTATGTAAACACCGAGTGAGCTGGTATATTTTTTTAGACTGCAGTGCCTGCAGCTGCGTGGTCATTGATAAATTGGCTATGAATTGCTGAAATACTTCATATGAATATAAACATTGTTGTAGCTTTGTAGCTTGGAAAAAGGAAGAAAGAAATGAACTTGACAGGGGAGACTGCGTGTCCAGAGCACAACCTTCCAGAGGGTTCGCTCTCTGTAAAGGCCCCGTTTACGGGAAAACCAGCATGATAGTCCCCAAAAAGTGTGAGGGGGATGTGAATGCAGTTTAAGAAACTGAAGAAAGTGTGGTTTTGCGTTTAGGTATTTCTCTGCTAAAGCAGCAGGAAATAATATTGCAGCATATTAGGTTTGCTTCCTTTGGAATACAGAGTGTTCTGAGCATCTGTATCCACCCCACTTTGTGTAGAGACACCAAAGAAAGGCCACCTTAATAAATATATCCAATAGCTGAATTAGGATTCACACGAGAGGCTACCTAGCCTTAGAGGAAAAATTTTCACAGTGATGCAAACTTGAGAGAGAGAGAGAGAGAGAGAGAGAGAGAGAGAGAGAGAGAGAAACATGAAAAGGATAATTAGCCCATGGCTATAAATTTTCTTGACTGCTCTTGGATGTTATTATAATGACTATTTCCCCTATAGCCCATAATAGTATCTCTTTGCAGATATGCACATTGAATCTTTACAAGATCATTTATTTCCTGATGTTAAAATTAATAAATCTGATTTCAAACGATATGATTCAAACAAAAGGCACAAAATGCAATAAACAATTCAAGCGTGGAAAAAGTACTTTGCACTAAATCGTCTTTGACTGGCAATGTACCCATTTCGTAGACCAAAGAAATAAGATCCTCAAGGCCAGGAAATCTGAAACTCGTACACCGAATATATCGTGAGAGTTGAAGTGAGCAAATCTCTTCCCTCTTACCATTTGTGTTTGTTGTTCGTTTTATTCAAGGAACAAAGACATGTGAATGAGAACAGATTATTGAAATGGATACAGGAAAACTTTGATCTATAGTTCATGTTGAAGGACCCTGTGTTATTGTTCCTAGAGCAGATTTTAGAAGTAACTAGCACAAATTCAAATTCTGTGGTCATGAATGAAACACCCGTGATGTGCCAAGCATCTCACTTTGCAGATATAAGATCACCGCCCCTGAGCATGAGAAGAGAGAAGGCCACCGTTGCAGGGTCCTGTGTAGGGATCCACCAGGCATTGCCTGCCTGCTCCCAGCTGTCTGTGACAAAGAATATCAGACCCCACAAGAAGCTGCATAACTTCCTCAATTTCTCAGAGCCTGGATCTACCCAGGTCAGACTGACTCCAAAGCAAGACTTGTTTACAGAATGATATGATCCAATGAGTGAGACAGAGCAGTCAATGCTGAAGTACAGTTACAATAATAGAGCCTTGACCAAACTCTGCAGGCAGCTGGAGAAGAAAACAATTCAACAAGACGAATGGTAACAGAGGCCACCACGCATCTCCAACATCCTTTCCCAAACCAAATATGAAGCGTTCTATAAGCTTAGGTAAGCTGTATAAGCTGCTTATCAAGCTGTTCACACTGGACACCTTGGAGTCTAGTTATCCAGCAGGTGTTTCTGGCTGAACTCTAAACAGTTCAGTATTTTGTGCCCATTTTACAGACAAGAGAAATAAAATGCATAAAACTATTTGCCTGAAGCTGGTAAGTGGTCTATATAGCTGGAAATGGGAGAAAAGCCATAGATAATCCCATTGGTGGTCGTGGGTATCCTACCTTCCTATCCTGCCTTCCCTCATCACCACATTGGATTCTGAAGTAGACTTCCTGTGGTTTGTCTGCTGCAATCATTTCAGAGACATTCTCAGCCGGGAGGAGCTAAGTGTGATACATAACACACAAATTGCCCTGGAATACCTTGGATCCCCTTTTTCTTAAAGGGGAACTCCATCCAAATAATAGTAACTAATTATTTAAAGCTTTTTATGGGCCACACTCTTCCAAGGATTTGATATATATTAACTTCTCAAAATGACCTTACAAGTTAGGTATTATTATATTCATCCCCATTTTACAGATGAGGAAACAAGCCATCAGATGAGTGTGTAGCACGAGGCCATGTAGCTAGAGAGAAGAGGGTCAAGAGCTGACCCAGGATGGCTTTCCTGAGCCTAGACCACTAAATCACACTGCTTCCAGCAAAAGCAATGAAGGCCGGTCAGAGTGAACCATTCCAGACCATGGGCAGCATGGAGGTTACAAACGTCGATTAAAAAAACTCTATTCTGAATGGTCAGAAGTATATATTCCTTGTAATACATCCTATCTGGGAACTTTTATTTTCTTATGATGTGTATATAGAATTCAAGCTAACGTCCACAAAATTTACCTCCTACCCTCAGACTGAAATACAATAAAATACAGACCTGATTCCAGTGACATCTACACTTGTACATATCATATTTATAATGTGTTTCTGTATAATAGCTAAATTTATCATCTAACATTTTGATGCCAATGAACCAATTGATATGAAAGGCCTTTGCAAAAAAATTCATTCTCAAAGCACTTCAGGAAGACATATGAAAGTAATAATAAAATATCAGAGGAAGATATAAAATGACTTGGGGTGAAGTTATAAACGATAGTGTTCACTCAAAATATTTGAGATTAGCAAACTTTTCCATCCTGAGGTGATTTCTTAATTTCTCCTAAAGTGCTACCCAGTTTTCTTAGTCAGTGTTGGGGGCTGGCCCAGTGTCCCTTGCAGTTTCCAGGGCAAGCGACCATGTTCTTTCTCCTTCTCCACCAAAGAGGAAGCATGGCCTTTTTCCTCTTTCCCACAAAGCCCCTCAGACCAAGAGATACTGTGAAGATCATCCCTTGCCTTCAGGAGCTGGCTGGTCACTAGCTCCTCTGTGTCCTCGGTCTCTTAGAGTGGTATACAGAACTTTCCTGATAAAAGCACAGCATCCAAATGATGCTGTCTGTTCACATATGACTGACGGTTGTTATATACACATATTTTAATACATATTTAATGAGGTGCCACTATGTACCCAACATTGTGCACTCATTGGCTCTCCCTGGAACATGCATGGAGATTGCAGTGCAGCCCTCCTTCTGAATACAGAGTGAGAGACCCTCAGTGGCCTGAGGCTTCCTTAAGGCTTATATGACGATGCACCTGCTCAAGATGCAAACAAGGGCCCTGAACTACATCTAAGCCATTTTCCTTTCTTACACAGTGGTGTTCTCTATTTGGGTTCCCAGAAGCAGGCCCATAGATGGAGCTTATGGTGTGTGTGTGTGTGTGTGTGTGTGTGTGTGTGTGTGTGTGTGTGTGTTGGGGTGGGAGGGTCTAAAGGGACCAGCAGGTAAGAAGGAAGGGAATATAGCTGGACTAGGCAAATGGAGAGGCTGGGCTGCCTTGAAGTGTCCACAAACTCCCAGCTGACCTCAGGGAGCTCCGAAGCTAGAATGGCCCTTCAGAGTTGTCCCCAAGGTGGAACACAGGGGTCGGGCTTTTTAAATCCTCCATCAACTGACCATAGATATGGGATGTCCCAGAAAGAGGTGTGACCTTGGGCAAAACAGCTCTCTCCAGCCAAGGAGATTTCAAGAAAGGCTGACAGTTGAGTGCCATCTGCTGCTGCCATGCCCAGCTGGCCGAATGAGGGCTACAGAACGCACACGATAATGTCACTAGACTCTCCATATCTTAAGCCTGGAATCCTGTGCTAGCTATATCATTTAATGGGAAGCAAATGGTGTCCAGACAATTAGTAATTCTCAGAGGCATCAAGTCCGTTTCTGCTCACTATAGGGATCGCTCCTACAATGCCCCAGACGGCAGGTCATCTAGCTTCTATTTGGACACCTCTACTCTAGGGACAGGAGCTCATTGTTGGGAAGCTTTAGTTATTACACAGTTTTCCCCAATACTGAGCCAAATCTTCCAGGTAGAAATTGCTCTTTAATAACAGCAATCATATTGACAATTATTGGCAGAGTAGTGAAACTAAGAGAGAGAAGAGTGTTTGTGCAAATCCTTTTGGACCAAAGACTGAAATAATGGAGTAGGTATTCATTTTTTTTTAACTTATTCTACAGCCTCTTCTCCACAGAATAGTCAGAGTGATCTCTTTTAAATAAAAATCAGATTAGTTCTATTCTATGCTCAAACTCCTCTCCTTGGGCCTTCCCCTGGCCTTGCCCTGGCCTACAAGTCCTCACTTCCAGAACCTGACCATGGCTCAGTCCTCACCTCCTCCATAACACCCTCCCCCCAGCCACTTTGCTCTTTCTACTGTTCTGCAGACACTCCCACCTCATTCTGCTTCAGGCCTTTGTACTTGCTGGGACGTCTGCCCTGAATGCGCATCCCTCAGACTTTTGCAAGGCTTCATTCAAATGCCAACTTCTCAGAAAGGCTTCCTGACACACCCCTTCTCAGAAGAGCTCCTCACCCTCACGACCCTCTCATTCTGCTTGCTTTCTCTTCATAGCCCTTACTAATTCCTAGTGTGTGTTGAAGTTTTGTTCACCACTATATCTCTAAGCTCCTCGAACAGTTCCTGGCATAGAGGAGCATTAAGTAAATATTTGTTGAGTGTGAACATAAATGGATAAATCAATGAACAAATAGAACCTTGCCCAAAAGTTATGGATAATGCAGTTGGTCCATTACTGACATTTTCAAGGAAAGGCTAAGAATAAATCTCAACTAAAGGAAAACCATTCAATAAACAAGGATACAAATGTTTACTCTACTGAGTTACAGCCAAAGAGAAGGGAATTGCTATCACACTTCATATATAGGTACCATATTGTGAATTCCTTCAAGCCAGGGACCAGGCTTCGTTCCTGTTTTTCCCCTAAAGCTCCTAGCATGGTACCTTGAATGTAATAGGCGCCTACTAAATGTTTGTTGAATTTCATTAATTTAGCATATCAATAAACCTTGTCATTAACACCAAGGCTTTGGTCACCTGATGCTGTCATGAACTAACAGAGAAGGTTAGCCTGTTTCAAGAATCATTATATTTTTTCTTCATCATCTTTAATAGCATTAGACCAGCGCACTAATTTTCTTCAATATGTTTGTAGATGTAGAGTTAGGAAAAAACATTAAATATTGCATTGCTATTTAAGAGAATTTGCTAACTTTCAGAGGAATGAAAGGCCCATTCAGTGGAACTCAGAAGGACTAGCCCATAAACAACATTTACGGAGTGGGCCATGCACTCAGCCCCGCAGTGGGCAGAGGTGCTGTCTTAATGATCCAGAGGAATGCTCAGGACACACTTCGCTGTTGGAGGGAGGTTGTGTGGAGAGTTTGGCTGGGGTCCTTTATTTTAGTTTGGTAAACCACCCATTCTGCCTCCTTATGAGAAATTGGTACCGTGTCTTGAAGCAAATAAATGACTGACCTTGATTCTTCTCCTTTAGGATACATGCTTCCCCAGGAATGCCAGGAGAAGCGAGTCCTTTAGCCCTTCCTGGCATCCCGCCCACCACAACTTTGGGATATGCTGGCAGGGAGGGTGGCTGGTCGATAATGGTGGGAGTCTCACTTAGCAGAGAGGTACTAATGTGGAGAATCTTACTGATATTGTAAGCACTCCACCTCCACTCAAACACAAACCAAATGTCACCATGTCTGGGCCAAATCTCCCATCACCAACAGCTTGGAAGGAAATGAAAAGAGGAGGGAAACAGAAGAGACAAGAAGAGCAGAACAGAGCAGGAGCGACACAAGTAGCAGCATCAGGACACCTGGGTGTCCTGTTCCTTTGTAAAGCTATGATCCATGTTAAGGAGACATTTTTTTTAATGATCTCTTTTTTATGGTAATAAAAGTAACCCATTCCTTTTTTTTTTTTTTTTTTTTATTAGGTATTTATGCACATAAAGTTTGGATAAAACCACTCACAATCCTACCACATGCAGATCTGTGCTTGTTAATCTTTTTACAAGCATAAATATCTTTTCTCTATAGAACATAGTTAATGTCTATTAACTAATAATTTACTGTTAACCATTTAAGAATTCTGCAGTTCTACAGTATTCCAGAAAGGAAGCAATCACTTTACCATGGCGTTGCTGTATATAGTCTTTGGTCCATTCATTCAACAAATACTTTTTAAGTACCTACTACGTTCCAAGAAATAGTCTACAAGCTCGTGGTACAGAATGAAAGACATTGTCCTTGTCCTCAGGCAGGTCAAAGTGAGACAAGAAAGTAATTACAGTTCAGTGAATTATAATTCAGTGTGTAGGTGCATCTTGCCTTAGCCAGAGACTGAGATTTTCAAAAGACATGATAAATGAATTCGGTATTGATGAGTAGGAGGCAGTTAATAGGAAAGGAAGTTAGGGGGAGGGGACCTGGATGTGCAAAGACATGGATTTGAGAGTAAACATCGTACATTTGAGGAATAGCCAGATCAGAGGAGCAGGAGGAGAGGAGGCAGAAAACAAAGTAGGGGACGTAAGGAACGGATCATGCTAAAGAATCTGGAGCTTGTCAGGCATGTGACTCAGGAGGATTCTTACAAGCCCAGATTGGCATTTACTAAGATGACTCTGAGTGCAGTGAGAAGCATGCGCTGGGAATACTGGACACATGGCCAGCAATGAAGGGCTTCCCTGAGCCCAGGGGGTAAGAAGCTGCTGGGAACCCAGGAAAGAGGGCAGCATGGTGGGATCCATGAGGAAAAGGTGGGTGAGACAGGGGTTAGTGTCAGGTGACAAGGCAGCGGGTGAGACATAGTAGCTGGGAGTCAGCCTTCTGGGGGTAAGGACTGTCAAAGGTTGGGATGCCCAAGCACCAGACTCAGTAGAGAACCATCCAGCCAAGCAAGGAAAAAGGAATTGAGACTTAGTCAAGTGAACTAAACTCTATGACAGGAATTAGAGAAAAAGTTGGGGCTGGGTGGTTATGCAGGTGTTTGAGGCACAATTCAAGACAAACGGAACACCAGGCTTATTATGGTAATGAGACCATTTTCCACCTTCTTGACTCCCTTCGCAAAATATCCACCTTTGGGAAAAAACTACTGCTCAAATGCTGTGGCCTCAGGTTTTCTGAGTATCACTACTCACATCTTGCCTAAATCTAGCGAAGGAACCCTAATTCTCTCTTTCCCTCTGTGTGTATATAAGTGTGTGCACGTGCTGTGGTGGGTGTCTCTCTCTCTCACACACACACCCTCAAAGCTGCTTTCTCTTTTCCCCAATGCTGCCAATTCTTATCTAGATTTCATAGGAAATTATCTCTTTCTATTCTCTTTCATTCTTTGTTTCTCTTCTACTCCGTACAGGAGTCTTAGCCCTTTTTCCTGGAAAAAGACCTGCCATGATATGTCTGAAGGGAAGGCTAAGGTGGGAGAGGATGTAAGTTTGGAATAGTATTTAGAAATATTGTAATTGAAACTTTGCTTCAGAATACACACACACACACACACACACTCCTCTATCTGCAACCTCATCTTTTAAATTAAACCTACATTTCCGCAAGCATTAGCATTCTAGACCAAATCTTTGAAAATATTTTCTTAGTTAATGTTATCACCCTCTCTCATTTTTCTATTTGGCTTAATTTACTGGCATGGCAACAATGCTGATATTTGGCTTATTATTTAAAGTATGTAGCTTTTTAGCCAGTTGCAGTTATAAGTTAGATCTAGAGTACAATAACTATCTGTACTACATTCTTGGGATGAAGTGTATGCTGAGACCCCAAGCAGCAGACTTCAAAGCAGCATGTAGCAGTTACCTGCTCATAACTTGAAACTTTCTAAATAGAGGCAGATAGTAAATATATCTAGATAGAACTTTTGATGTACAATGTAATTGTGTTGTAGCTAACGATAATGTCCCAAAGCAGGGTGAATGAGCACATTTCTGAATTATCCATATGCTTAACATCAATTGCAAAAATCTAATTATTGGTTGGAAAAAACCTTATGTCTCAGTCAGAAAAATTTCTATATGGACCTCATTTGATAAATTTGGATTCCTCCAATGAATGGCAAGATCTACCAAAGTCAAGTAAACTTCTGATTTCCAAACATAATTTTTTTCCCAAACATAATTTTATTTGCTAATCGCCACTTGTCAACGGTGGAGTATCTTTAAGCCAAACCAAATCTTACAAGCAAAAATCAGAAGAAAGCATAATTAATCAAATTGCAAACTTGTTCTTTCCTGCCATAAGCTAATCTTGAGGCATAAATATTATAAGCAGTAATTTAGAAAAGCATGTCCCAAAATATATTCAAGAAAAGATTAATGCCCCCATAAGATGTTGACAGTCATTCTATTTTTTAAAAAAAATGTCAGTTGGGCATGCAGAGTTAATCACAGTTAAACAGGCTGCTTTGCTGTAGAGCTTCTCAGAGGCTTTACTATGCTGACACGCGCTCTGAACTTCTAAGGAGGGGCATTATTTTGAAAATTTATTTGTGACTCAGCAACTGGTAGTAGAGCTTTATAACTCACCTGGCAGGGAGCGAAGGCCCAGGATGAGAAGACCTTTCAAAATGAGTGAGAATCCTGGTTGTTTCCAACTGAACTTCCCACCTGAAATTGACCTCCGGGATATCCAGGGACCCAAGAGGGACTTGGCACAACTTTGTCACTAATGCAACTCTGAGAAATAAGGGACAGAACAGTCACTATATCCATGCCTTTTAAATCAATTTAAGGGAAAGGAGAGAAAAATTAAGAAAAGTTTCCCAGAGCTGCCATTAAAAAAAAAAAAAAAAAAAGTGTTCCAGGAGGGTGAGGGCAAGCAGGGGGGTCTCTACAGCATCACAGGTAAGCTGAAGAGCCTTACCTCACTACCCACTGGCAAACATTAATACCCGTGTGTTCGTGGACATCCTGGAAGGATGGGTCAATTGAATCACAATGGTGGAAATCTCCGTGAACATTCAGTGCAAACTGTCACCGGGAGTGGCCATTCCCTCTGAAAGCTAAGCCCTTATCACTCCACAATGAGGGCACTTTACATTTGGAATCAATATTTAATTCACTGATGCTAACCCTGAAAGCTGAAAGTACTGTCAGAGATGGCAAGGGGACTCTAAATTTATGTTTTAATTAGCTGGCCATTTCATCAAAAGGTAGACACGGTGTCTGTGGTTTAGAACTTTGAAATAAGCCCTATATGAGGAAAAAAAAAATGCCAGGCACATAGAGCCCATTCATGCACATGTTTATGGTTTCTCTACATGTGAAAGGGAAAGATTTTGTGAAGGTGTATTATGGAGGAAATTTACACAGGTTTCTTGTTCATCAAATTCAACCAGTGCACATTTTACTCAGCAGAACATGAACTTGGGGTGTGGCCACTTAAATTTGGTGGTGGTGGGGGGGCGGTGGAGCAGGGATGTTTTTGGCATGCAGATTTTTCTGAATTGTTAAATGAAAATACCACATACCTGGGGGGAGAAAGTTTGCAGAGCAAATTTCTTGGCATCATTTTTTTTAAGTATGTCAACTCAAGAACTGTGAATTAAAGTTTAAAAGACAGCACTTGTTGGAAAGGAAGTCAGAAGCTGTCGCTAATGATGACACACGCACTAAATGGTTTTCTGGTGCTTTATAATCATGATTCAGTGAAATCAGTGAGCTTCTTCGTATCACCAAAACCTTGACTTCTCAGTGCCAAAGCTGGGGAAGAAAAGTGAACCATGGCCTCGGTCCTCCTCAGTGGAACCCTTGGATTGGCCAATGGGCAAGGAACACAGCCCCGGCTAACCTGGTCACGCACCCAGTCTACAATATAACCAGCCTCAGGACAGATGTTCCAGGGAAAGTGGAAGGTCATTAACAGTTTCATCCCCATTATCGTAGGCGCAAAGCCCATCCTTACGATGCACTCTGCTCTAAGAGGGCTAGGAAGCCAGTATCTTTCATAGTAATGACTTCCAGTTTACAGCGTTCATTTGTTATATTTCCTCAATAGCTGTTGTGTTGAGATTAACTGCATAAATGGTCTGCAGCTGTCTGTTATGAATTAAGGGAGTTTAATCAAAGTATTTCTAATGTACAGCATAATGATAATACATGGGGGAAGTACTATTTAAGAGATAATGATGGCTTCAGAAGATCACTGTTGTAATGTTTAGTGCATATGCCTTCAGCATTGAATTTGTTGTTGTTCTGAATATGCTTTAATGGATCACTGAAAAGCTGCCTAATGCGGGATTGTTTGATGGGGCTGACAGAGCTGGAATTAGCCCATTGCTGTTTACTGCATACAGCCATTAAGATTAATTGCTGCCAGATAATTTTGACTGTTTTTATCTTCTGGAAAAAGTGTCACTAATGGGTTTATAAATTGGTTCACTATTACTAATAGTAAGGCCAGTGTAACAGGATAGAATGTCAGCTAATTCTAAAGATAAAGGTAAAAAAGTATAAAGTACTATATGGCTTGCTAGTTTTAAGGGATACTGTTATCTAATAACAGACACGCTGATATATGATGCTCATTAATGCTATTTCCTGAGCTTTGGGTTGAACCTAATAGATGCTAATAAAGTCTTATTTGATGTCCCATTAAAAAGCTCAATCTGTTTTCTACATTAATGCCCAGTGTTGTTTATCACATCTTTGATGACTAAAACCCAAATTCCAATCTGTTCCCAAACCATGATTTTTCTGAAACTGAGAGTCTTTATACCTATTTTTGTTTTTATATATGTGAAATTTATACAAACAAGGCACAGAAGAATGAACAAAATTTATGTATTTGCAATCATTATAAACAGTATGGAGGTTAGCTATGAAAGTTCACAATCTGGACATTTATATATAATGTCTAGGCAAGCCTCTAGAGACAGTGTGTTGCCATTCTGACTATTGTTTAGGGATTTTTTTTTTTTTTGCAACTGAGTACAACTTTGAAAGTATAGGTAATTTTACTTAGTGGTGATTTAAAAAAACGTCACATACCTAACATGATAGTATTGAAAAGTTCTAAGCACATTTTTCTAAGGAAACTTAAATGGATATAATTATTTTTAACTACAATTATCTCTAGAAGATTATCCACAAAATGGTCATCACCATGAACTAACCAACCTAGCTTCCCACATTGGTTTGTAGAGGTTAACACATTAAGTCTGGGTTTTACCAGTTTGCCACAATTTATAATAAAATCCCCTATTCACAGAGTTTGAAATGCATTCCTTATTTCTAAGAGTGTTGAAAATCGATGGAAAAAAATATGAACCAGATAGACAGACAGTGAATATTTAACTATGATGAAGAAACCAATAATTCATGAGAGGTGAAGTTGTTCTTCCCTCAAGAATGGATAGTGTAAATTATGAAATATTTCTTTTGTGAAGCCAAAAGCATATTTATATGTAGTTGAAACTACTTGGTTTACACTGCACTTAAAAGTTTTACATTTAAAACTACTTGAACTCCTGAGGTATATATAACATATGACAGATTATCTTTCTTCCCTTTTCCTAGTGATGTTGGTGGAAGAGAAAGGAACAAAAACTACATATTCTTTTTTTAAAGATATTATTCATTTGAGAGAGCTCATACACAAGCATGAGGAGCAGCAGAGAGAGAAGGAGAAGCTGGCTCCCTGATGCGGGACTCGATCCCAGGACCCCGGGATCATGACCTGAGCTGAAGGCAGATGCTTAACCGACTGAACCACCAGACCCCGCAAAACTACATATTCTAAGCGATATTCTTAGAATAATTCTTAAAGAATTATTCTTAGAATATGAAGTGAAGGCTCACGTAAGTTTAAGAAAGCCATCCTCCTGGTTTTTCCAACCTGGCTCTAAAGTAAGGGGTGGTCAGATACTGAATTTGGGCAATATTTTGTTTCTCTTTCATATTTTCAGTATTTAACTTAGGATGAATATTTAACATAAAATAATATGTGCACTGCCTAGATAAAAAAAGTAGTGTGGGTGTGTTTGCAATTCTTTAGGAGGAAGGTCTTTCTGTTGAGCTGCTCAAGTCACATGATGCTGGGTCACGGGCAGCTGGTGAGTGAGAAGTAGAACCTGAGTCCCCCAGGCTGTAGCAAAGCCCTGGCTCTGGGGGCCGCAGTGAAATAGGACAGTACCCAGGTTTTATCAGTAGTGTTTTAGAAAAGAGAGCTCCCTTGTAAACTCGTTGTTGTATCTGGTCATAGATCCTACCTAAGTATAAAGACAACCCCCCCCACCCCCCCGCTGGAGAAAACTAGTAGTTTCATTGTATCTGTTTCCACCTCTGGATGGTCTCCCTCACCCCCTCCTGAAATAGGAAATATTGTTGGAGCATCTTTACCAACATAGGCTGCAGTCCTCAGAATAGGGGAAATGTTGCAAGGCATCATTTTGGTTACAGATTTGGGGGGGGGAGACGTGTATTTAAGTTTCCCCCCAGTTGTAGTCTCCTCGGGGACAGAAGTGTCTTGGCTTGAGCCACCTTTGCAAAAACAATCACAGCCACCCTCCCCCTTCATTCTAGATGCTTTACATCGGGTGGTTTAAAAAATGAAAAACAACCCTGATTGTACTCAGTCGAGAAACCAGGAAACCGAATATTACAAGAGGGTTTCCCTTCCCCGTGCAGTGTCACCGGAGGAGGCTGAGCGGTTGAAAAGGGAGGAGCGGGGCGGGGAGGAAGGGAATCGCGCTCTGAACCCAGGTGCTCACCGGAGCAGAGGGGCACCGGGGCTCTCCTAAATGTAACGATCGGAAAAAATGATGCAGCTCCAGGCAAATCCCAGAGCTTAAAACTCCATTCGTACATTCGCGCGACTTGGCGACAGAGGACAGTGGCACCAGCAGGTGCTTTAGGACTAGTCACAATGCGGAGATTTAACAAGGATCCTGGAACTGTTAGGCGCACCGTGTCTGCTGCAGGGAAGTAGCTGCATGTGTGGCAGCCCCTTGACATCTGCCTCATTTCAATAATTTCCAGCCATTGAACCTCTGTCTGGATGAGCATTAGGAAACAGAGGCATGTTAGGATACTAATTTGAGTCTCTCTCCAGTTCGAGTTTTATGCTGGTGCTTATGGCTCAGTTGACGATTTTGAGGTCTGCGGCTTTCCATCCCTAAGACTAGACACGTCCCCACGGTATGTATCTCCGCGAATCTCAGGATGACAGGAGAGCCGTGGTGTGTGTCTTCCTCTTCCTGCTGTCAACTGTTACCATTAACTGAGGGATGCAGACACCTCTCGGTGAAGAGGCCAGCTGAGACTGAGAGCCTCATTCATCCGAGGCTGTGTAGAGGTGGCCTGAAGTCTCTCTCAGGTGAGGAAATGCCCCTCAGTTATTACCTACCTGGATTTGAAACTGTGACCTTCTGTTCTGCTCCAGGCAAAGAACGAGAGTGCTCTGCAATTGATATGCCAAAAGGTACCACGAGCTGCTCCGAGTGGTCTGGAAGGAGTGGAGTGTCTCACCTGCAGTCGAGACTCACCTTGGCATCTATCAGCTTGGCCAGTGCTTGGGTAGGAAACGTGTAGGGAGAAGAGCTGGTAGGAGTGAGTCAGATGAAGAGGCCAGACCAGGACCCTTAACACCTGCTTCAGTGTGGCCTCTCATTGCCCCCAAATCCATTCTTTGCCTCAGTGATCGATCCATTCGGAAGAATCTTGAATACTCACAGTCATCCTGCTTACCAATCTGTATTCACTAATGTCAGAGATCGGTCCATGTGATTCCCGAGCTTATTACATGGACAAGTTTCCCCAATGCTACTGGGCCTCTTCCCCAGGTCTCCTTTTCCTGACTACTGACTACTAACTCAATTTAAGATTACATCCTCTGATCCTTTGCTTTCATTGCATTCACCCTGCAAAACTCATCCCCTTTACATTCTAGGACATCTGGAGACATGGAGGGGGGCATTCCAAGACTGGGCATAAGATATGTTTGATGCTGTCTCTTTAATATGACTTGGTCTTTCTTTGATCTGTGAAACTCCCTAGCATCCTCTCATGGTTATTGGGGCCCAGGGATGGAGGGTCAGAACCTGCGTACATATTAATGTCGGCATTGCAGGGTTTTTCTCTCACCTGCATTCAGGCTGCCAACTCTGTGGTATGGTATTCAGTGCCTCACTGCATCACTGAGAAAAGAAATGGTAAATTAAGTAGATTTAAAAATTGCCCATTGAACTCACATCATTAAATAATTCTATAAGAAATTCATAAGCAGAGACATGTAGGAAGATTAAAATGCTATAAATTATGTGGGGGGAGTAGAGGGATATACACTTATTTTGCCCTTTGTTCTGGCCACAAAGCACCCACAGCTAGGCATCATTCTGCCCCCATGGCTTAACAAGAAGTACCTGAAAGGAAGCATGACCCCTGAGTGCCCCCAAAAGGGGGATTACTGTAACAGCATTTAACCCATCTCGAGGAACTGACTTAACACCTCTGCGTCACTCGAGTTACACTTGTCCCAATGAGGCGTTAAAGTTTCTATTTTTCCCTTTCACATTGTCTTTCTTGGTGCTTTGTCCTCCTCAATCCTCTCCTATCCAGCAACAAGACAGTGGGAAAGGAGTCATACTTATCTTGCATATAAGGCACTTTCTCCTCGTTCACCCAGAAGGCTTCAGAAAGTTCTGTCCACACTTGGTCATTGGTATTTTTTTCTTCCATTATTGTAGGTCATTCCATCCTATCCCTTGGACAAGTGTTCATCCTAATTATGCTCACTTACTCTGTTTCTACTTGGCCTGTAAATTTCATGCAGGCAAGAACAGTTCTATTTTCAAACCATTGTACCTCAGTTCCTCAAACAGTGCTTGGACCCAAAGCAGGGCCCTAGTTCTCCACAGCTGTGGCAAAGCTCTCCAAAATGTAGTTGCTTAAAGCAACAACAATTATCTTATTATCTTTCACTGGCTCTGTGGGTCAGGAATTAACACCCCTGCCTAATTCCTAACCATAGTTCTCCATGGTTCTGCCCACAGTTCTGCCTCAAGCTCTCCTCTCCTATGCAGGTGCAGGAGGTCTAACAGCCAAGGAGGGGCTTTCTGAGCATCTTTTTCATTTACATTGAGAGGTCTCAGGGCCTCTCAATGTGGTCTCTCTTTGGCTAGTTGGGCTTCCTTATAGCATGGCTGTCTCAGGACAGGAGGATGACTAAATGACAATTGAAGACCCAGTATTCTGTGGGGCGCCTGGGTGGCTCACTCGCTTAAGTATCTGATTCTTGATTTTGCTCAGGTCATGATCTCAGGGTCATAGGCTGGAGCTTGACATCAGGCTTCACATTCAGCTCAGAGTCTGCTCCAGATCTCCCCCTGCCTGCTCTCTCTCTAAAATAAACAAATGAAAAAAAATTTAGTGACTTAGTGCTTTTTTATTTTTTCTTAAATTTTATTTATTTTTTATTGCTGATGGTATTTTTTAAATTTAAATTCAATTAATTAAAAATAAACACACAGATTGTGATTTTTTAAAAGATTTTATTTATTTATTTGAGAGAGAACACAAGCAGTGGGGGAGAGGCAGAGGGAGAAGTCAACTCCCCGCTAAGCAGGGAGCCCCAAGTGGGGTTCAATCTTGAACCCTGGGATCAAGACCTAAGCCAAAGGCAAACACCTAACCAACTGAGCCACCAAGGCACCCTCAATAAAATCTTGAAACAAAAAAGACTGAGTGTTCCAACAGAAAGACAGAAGCTATGAAGACCCTTCTGATCTAGGCACAGTAGTCACACAGTATCATTTCCACTGCATTTTCTTAGGTACAAGGGAGTCCCAAGCTTATCCAGATTCTAGGAGAGGGGAATTAGACTCTACTTCCATTGAAAGTGTGGTAAGATTCTAGAATAGTATTGAAATATTGTGGCCATACTTGGAAAGTATGTATGTATCTGCTACAGAGAGTGCCCAAGTATTGTTTGTGAAACAAGTAAATAAATATTTTCTGAATGACTTCTCAGTCTCTCCTACTAGAGATTTCCTCCGACAGCAATTTTCAAAGGACTATATTTTCATTCCAATATTTCAAGATCTCCACTAGAAACTGCATCCTATTTGCAAATGACCCTTTGTATTTTTCTAATTTAGCTCTTCTATAGATTATCTTCATTAAACATTGGTTCTCAATCTTCTCTTCAGTCTAGGTGCTTTCTCCATCCAATTTCTCTATATTTTGTGGAGTTTCTATCATTTATCTTAAGGAAGAGTCTAGAAAATTCAATACATCGCCCTCACCTCAGCAGTATATCTCACTCCACTCACACTTTAATGAAAATCACTTAAGAGACGCCTGGGTGGCTCAGGAGTTGAGTGTCTGTTTTTGGCTCAGGGCATGATCCTGGGGTCCTGGGATCAAGTCCTGCATCGGGCTCCCTGCATGGAGCCTGCTTCTCCCTCTGCCTGTGTCTCTGTCTCTCTCTCTGTCTCTCATGAATAAATAAATAAATCTTTAAAAAAAGAAAAGAAAATCACTTAAATGTTTTATAAATTTCCTCTTGGTTCATAATTCTCAGGCTTCTCTTTTCATGCTTGACCTCTCCCAGGACATCCAATTGGTATCTCTGTTTATGTTTCCATAAGCTAACTAAACACAATTAATTAATTAATTCAAATTTAGCATAACTGCACTAACCGATATTCTGTATGTTTCCCTTCTTTATCCACTTCTCAAAGAAGACTGCTATGAGTAAGGATTGTTTGAGTTTTTGTACACCCAAGTTTGTAGCACTATTATACACAACAGCCAAAAACTAAAAGCAACCGAAATGTCCATCGATGAATGAATAAACAAAATGTGGTGTGTACATACAATGGAATTTTATGTGGCCTTAGAAAGAAAGGGAATTCCAACATTTAGGATATGGATGAAGCTTGAGGACATTACACTAAGCCAGTCACAAAAGGGCAAAGACTGTATGATTTCACTTATAAAAGGTTCCTAAAATAGTCAAATTCATTGAGCCAGAAAGTAGAATGGTGAGTTAGTGTTTACTGGGGATGGAGTTTCAGTTTTGCAAAATGAAACAGTTCAAGAGATAGATGGTGGTGAGAGTTGCATGACAATGTAAAGGTGCTTAATACCACTGATCTGTACACTCAGAAGTAGGATAGAAAATGTCATGTTATGTGTAATTGAACATACCTTAAAAATATATTTCTAAAGAATTGTTCAATTTCTTTACATTTTCCTGATCAAGATTTCATAAACCATATGCTTCTCTCAGCTTTTTTTCTGGGAAAAAATACACAGGAAGTCCCCTCGCCTCTCTGTTTCAGGTCCATTTTGTTAAAAACCACCTATTCTAAAAGAGGAACCTGTCAATTTAATAAAAGTGTTTTCTGAAGGTATGATGGGTAATCTTCAGCACCTTTAGATAAGGACGTGGATACAAGTGATCTACCCAGGAGTAATGGCAGAAGAAGTGGTAGCATTGTGGGAAGTGAAGAAAGGTAATTCAGGGGTTACTCATGAGCAGGAGAATGCTGTAGGCATCTGAACTCAGATTTGCTGGAGTTCTCTGGTAATCTATGTAGAATATGCCTCAGAGCTATCCCTTGTCATCCCTCTGGTCCTTCATGCTGTTGCCAACACTTAGAGGGTTTCAATATCCTATTTGGGTCCCTGCCCTCCCAACACCTGAGTAGACACTTTCTTTATTAAATAATATCTATTTGAAATACTCAGGATGAGACCAACTCAGTTAGTGCCAGCTCCTTCTCCACAGACATGCTGACCCTGATATCATCAACCCACTGAACCGATGACAGCATCCATCTCTCTGCAGACATCCTATAACATGAGAAAATTATTTACTTACTCTGCTTTATTTGTTCAATCTGCTGTGACTGGAGTTTTATTTTACCCCTAAAGAGTTCAAAAGACCATCTAAACAAGTTAGTCTAAAATGTTTACTGTACTTCACTTAATCATTTCTCTCCATCTATTTATTTGTTTATTTTTAGCAGCACAGTAATAGACTATTCGTTCTTTGGACAAGTATTTGCTTCCCAGTATGTCATATACTGTCCATCATGGAGTCAAGACTAAAAGAGAGATAGACATCCAAAGCGTTTATTTCTATTTCCAGTTCTTTTTGAAACAAACTGAGCTATTCTGTTCCATGTAAATGCACACTGTCTTGGACCTAGGGCATGTTCTTCTTGAGGTCAATTACTGGAGCACAAGGGCCAACCCAAAGCCACACAAGCACATTTAAGGCTTATATCACATTTACTAACATTCCATTGACCAATGCAAGTCATGTGGCCACACCCAACATGAATGGGGCTGGAAAGGGGTTCTGTCTGCAGTAAAAGGGGGAAAAGAGTGCTGAAAAGTAATTGTCAAACTATAACATACATCAGAATTCCCTGGACGGTTTGTTAAACTGGATTGCAGGGCCCCATCACCAGGGTTTCTGATTTGGTAGATCTAGAGTGGCCCCTGATAGTTTGCATTTCTAACAAATTCCCTAGTGATGCTGATGCTGCTTGTCCAAACCTACACTTTGAGGATCACTGATCTAAGCTCACAGTAGCCCTGTGATATGCCATGCCATGTCTAAAGGAAAAGGGTGATGGGAGGGTGTGACATGCAAAGGGATGAAAACAAAAATGGTTAAAGCCTTAGGAATAGTGTCTGTGAGAAAATGCAAAAAGAATCTTGGTTTCATTAACCTAAAGAAGGGCAACTAGAAGAGAACTTTATAACACTGTTCAGGTGTGCACTGGGATATGAGCAGCTGTTTTTCTGAGGACAGGAAAAGAATTACAGTGCACCGGGGTGATTCAAGGTAGCCACGAGCAAAAATGGCCCATCTGCAAGGCTGTAGGCATGCACACTAAGAACTCTTCGAAAATCAGAATTAGATCACTTAAAACATGAATCTCTCCTATAATTATTTGACTTTTGTCCCACATGGGAGCAAAATTAGAACTGTCTCCCAGGGTCACTTTGGCCCTGTAATTTGGATCTCAGGATGAGAGAAAGAACAATAAGGAAGGAGATAGAGGTTGCTCTCTGGAGGAAAGAAAGCCTTCCTCATTTGTAAGCACAATTAGAGAGGCCACCAATAGGTTTTTCATAACAGCAAACATTTCGTAATTTTGCCATCACCCCCAACATGTGATGACCCTCATTCTGTGAGGGTGACCTTTGGGAGGAGACTGAGAAAAGCATAGATACAAAAGTCAGAAGACTTGTCTCTGAATCTGGGTTTGCCATATTTTTGTTGACTGGTTAATTACCTTCATCTTTCTGAGTTTCAGGACTCTTGTCTGTAAAATGAGGATAATAACACCAACAGCAATAGGGTGTTGCAAGGATCCAAAGAGCTAATAAAGAAAAAATTACTTTGCAAACCATAAAGTGCTATTGGGATACTGGTTTGGGGTGATCTGAGAAACAGCAAGGGACACAAGGGCTACCTGCCCATCACAGGTGGCTGTGTTTCTGCATTTGGAATTGCTATTGTGTTAGTAGGGGCATGGTCTGTACTCTGGACCTCAGGAGACAAAAATACAGTCAATGGGATTGTTAAGGCACATTATGAACATCAGTCGGTACAAGACCCTTCTCTTGTTTTATAATTTTCCCTCTAACTCTATTCTCAACCGTCTCCCCCTACCCACCCCCTCACATTTGGTAAATATCCCTGATATACCTAAGTCTTTGAAATGCAGTATTTTTATTTGTATGTGTATCACATTGTGCTTTAGGTCTCACCCTGTGGGGCACCTGGGTAGCTCAGTGGTTGAGCATCTGCCTATGGCTCAGGTCATGATCCTGGGGTCCTGGGATCAAGTCCCACGCGAGCTCCCCACAGGGAACCTGTTTCTCCCTCTGCCTATGTCTCTGCCTCTCTCTGTGTGTTTCTCATGAATAAATAAATAAAATCTAAAAAAAAAACCTCATCCTGTGTTTTACTCAACACCATGTTTTTTTCAATCTATCCATTTAACATTATGTATCTCAAGTGACTCCTATGCCAGTAATTGTTTTTTAATTAGATTCTTGACATAGCTAATAAACTTTTTATTTTGCCAATTAAAGATATAGGACAAACAAATATCTACCATCTACTCTTCCTATCATTTCATCAAAAAAAAGGCATTTTAGCATCAAAAGTTTTTCAAGGATAGACTCTCAAGCTAAACAAGAGCTTTTAGATCACCTAGATGTGCTCTTGCCTGTGGACCAGTGAAGCTTTATCACGGGCTGGGAACAGGACAGCATTGGAGCTCAGCGAAAATTAGCTATAACTTTTAATTGTATGGTAATGCTGTAGACATTGCCAGCCCAGAGGTGGTTTCATGGGAAGCTCCAAAGGCCCCAGACTTAGAAATGTCCTGTGCTTTGTAGAATGCACTCCTATCACCACTTTTCAATTCTTAATAATTTATACACGCAAGGCCCTGCATTTTCACTTTGCTCTGGGCCTCAGTTCTGGGTGGGTCAGTCTCTGTCACAAACCCTTACCACTGCCACTGGAGCACAAACACAGCTACAGATAACAGGGAAACAAATGGAGGTTGCTATGTTCCCATAAAACTTCATTTACAAAGAAGCAGGCTGGAACTGGCCCATGGCCACAGTTTGCGGACCCCTGACTTAGAGCACAGACTACAAAGTAGGCCAGTCTAGGTTCAAATCTTGATGCTAGGATCTGTGAATATTTGACCCTCGGTCAC
Source organism: Nyctereutes procyonoides (assembly GCF_905146905.1). Lineage (NCBI taxonomy): Eukaryota > Metazoa > Chordata > Mammalia > Carnivora > Canidae > Nyctereutes > Nyctereutes procyonoides. Next base: position 39,746,761 of record NW_026575049.1, on the reverse strand, counting down.
TTACTTAAATTTTTCTTAATATTACTTGCTGCCATTTGTAAAAGTGTGATAGTAACAGAGAGCTATCTCCTGGGGCTACTGCCAGAATTAAGTGAGATGATATACACAAGGTACAAACTTGCTGAAAGCAAAACTATTCTCATTTCCCTTCTTATTCTTATTTTCCTCTGGCAAGGGCTCTAGCCCTATTCTGATGCCAGGTTATTTACATATTCCAACTCTTCCACCACTCTAAGAACTTTCCAGAATATGTAGCAGGGGAAAGTGGAAGACTATTTATTTGTTCCCCTTTTCCTCCTTTTCAAAGTGGACTTTTTTAGCTAAAATGAGCAACTGTTTTCCATAAACCAGAACACAGCCCGCAAGCTATTGCTGCTAACTCTTCATGATCCTTCATACAGGGTTCCAGAATTTTAGTGTCATGATGTGAAGTCTCAGTAAATTACCCCAGTGCTTGCTGGTAAGATGTACAAAAGCACATATATTCTACAGGTGAATATAGTTGCTTCTGCAGGTACACCTCCAATCTCAGGCCATCTGATGTTTGCATATGTTTCCTGGGGCATCACCTTCTCTTCTGTCCATCATTAAAAGTAAGATGACAATTGGCTTCTTATCTAGTGTCTGTTTTATAGACACTGGATGTATACAAATGTATAGTAAATGCATTTTACCCCTTTAGTTTCTTTATTTGATTTAAGCCTTCAGGTCATAGGCTTTGCATCACAGATGCAAAGACCCACCTCTGAGGGTCTAAAGAAAACTATGAATATTCTGTAAAGAAAAAAATACCCACTTGTGTATGTGCATACACACACATACGCATACACACACATACATACACACACAACATTTCAGGAGCTTATAGATCTTCTAAGGGCTGAGGCATAACCACTAAACATCTATGAGAATAGATAAAGAATTCCTACCCGAGGACTTCCGAAAGCTTTACTATTTAAGGTATCAGAATCATAAACCCATCTACCCTGGCCAGAGAAAACTGGAAGAATAGGTATATTTTTAAAAGTATGAATTAGGTAATATGAATTCCTAGAATCTTTGAGTCCTGTTAGGCTATGGGATGATGAATGAACACCTTATAGAAAAGAAGCACTTCAGCCATCCATTAGGATAGCTTTTCTTTCCCTCAGTGATAAGATCTATATGGATGGTTCTTCCGGTTACTTTCAGGGTAGTGAATTTTGCTTTAGGAAATGTGATTGATGTGGCTCTGCCTCCATGCACACATCATTAGTCTGTGGCGGGTAAGCTCAGATGGTTGGAGCTTCGTGCTAATGAGGCGAAGGTTAGGGGTTCAGTGCCCATGTGGGCCACTTAGCTTTTGTCTCATTCATGTCCCCAGACTACTCCCAACACAGGCCACCTGTCTTGAAAATGTATGTCTATGGTCAGAAAGAGAAGCCATGTAAAAGGGTCTGGATAGATGGCTGCAAATCTATCATGACTCTAGGAAATCAACCCCTTTATGAGTTCCTGGTGGTTTATGAGGAAACTCACTTTTATTTTAAAAGGACAGCAGGCAGTCCGGGTGGCTCAGTGGTTTAGCGCTACCTTGAGCCCAGGGCCTGACCCTGGAGGCCCGGGATCAAGTCCCACGTCAGGGTCCCTACATGGAGCCTGCTTCTGCCTCTCTCTCTCTCTCTCTCTCTCTCTCTCTCTCTCTCTGTCTCTCATGAATAAATAAATAAAATATTAAAAAAAGGACAGCAAGCATAATACTCAAGATGTGCATGGCCCATGGATTTTGTGAATAACTGGTTAAATTTCCACTGAATTTTGTATACTTGGAAAATATGTAATTGAATGACAATATATTAGACAAAATGGTGGTGAGGTGCCCTTCACTTTAAGTAAACTAAATGTAAATATTTACTCACATATAAAAGGGTAAGCACTCACTTTGCAGAAAATTCATTTCACAAAAAGCAAGCACAGATGTTCCTGAGTTATTTAATTGGCAGACCCTCAATTAACTGTTATTGAAATAATAGTTAAATTGAACCGAACTTCTCAGTCTCATATTTCTTTTCTAGAACAAAGCATATGTTTGTGTCCAAACTGTTCTCACTCACTGTGGGTAAAGTCACTAAGATCCAACACAAGCCAAAGGTCAGGAAAAGAGCCTCAGGTACTCCCTGAACCCAGACTTTTCTTCTCCTGGGTCCACATGGAGTCAAATGGTATTATTTTAGCTCAGCTCAAACCCTGGTTCTTTCCTTACTGCATGGCTAGAGCACACAGAAAACCAGTCTTTCACTCTTCCCCAACACTGAGGATGAGTTATTGGAGTTCGCTCCAGAGTACAAATGCCTGATTCAAAGTCCAAATCTACCATTTACAAGCTATGTGACTTTTAACTTCTGCCTCAGTCTTTGGGGGTTTGTTTGTTTTACCTATAAACTGAGGATAATAATAACTGGCTCATGGAATTGTTATGATGATATAAATCAGTGCATTTATAAAATGTTCTTCAACCTGGCTGGCTCAGTCAATAGAGCATGCATCTCTTGATTTTGGGGTTGTGAGTTTGAGCTCCATGTTGAATGAATTTAAAATAAATAAACAGAATGTTTAAAAAAAAAGCTTTTCAACAATTTTCTGGAATATAGCTGGACTTACTGTTAACTGCCATTATTATTATTATCATTACTATTATTTCCAGCATACAACTACTATTAATCATTATCATCATTTCTATACCTATACCATGGACTCTATAGGCAGACTATTAAGGTTTAAGTACTACAGCAAAACTTCCCAATCAAGTTACTTTGGACAAGTTAATCTATCCTCTAATTGGGTTTCCTAATCAGCAGAAAAGGTTTACTCACATGGAGTTAATGATAGTATCCACATAATAGGATTGGTGAGGATAAATTGCAACAAAGTGCTTAGAATAATGCCTGGCACATTGAATCGTTGATAAAAAGCAACTCCTATGTCATTCCTCTACTTAAAGTCATGTAATAGTTCTTCATCAAATGCAGCCATTTGTCCCAACTTTTTTGGAAACTAAAAATTTTTAACATAAAAAAAAATCATTGACCATCACAGAGCAGCTTTAAATACTCTAAATATTTGTGTGAGGCTTCAGCAATATGGCATACCCAGCTGATGGGGAGAGATCTCTTCCTGATATTAACATATGAAAAAGATATAAAACGTTCTAATGCACAACCAAATCCAAAAGAACAAAAGGAACTTTCTATGAGGAACTGGGCACTCAATGCAAAGCTAGAACAGACCCCATCATTGCTCACTGGAGTATATTTCCTAAAACAGACCTTAGGGTTTGGGACTGGGATTATGACACCCAAGTGAGACAGGTGGGGAAACCTTTCACCTGTACAAGGTCAAGAACTGGAATAAGCCATTTTGGGAAAGCCTGGGGTTGTGAAGAGTCATGTAAGCCATGAAAAGAAGAATTAAAACTCCATTCACCTGAAGAAATAGCAATGTAACTTTTCATCTGTCTTTAGGTATAGGAGAGAAAAAATTTTCCTGTACAAAATTAAGACTTCAGGTTTATGTCATGAGTGTATGTGGGGTCCAAATTTATATTTTTATCCTTGTACTATGGGAAAACCAAACTAAGAAACCCTAACATGAAAATTTCATCTATAATATGAGATACCAAGAAACCTGAAGAAAAAAAAAAAAAAGAAAACTTCTTTGTAGGAACAGTTACACAACCCAGAAGGCATATGGACTCCTCCTCAGCACACTCTCAAAAAAAGATCCCATCAAAACACAAGAGAAAAAAGGTACTACATGAAATGGCTAAATGGATACAAAAACAATTCAACAATATGCTGCCTCCAGGAGACTCCCTTTAGCCTTAAACTAGAGTGAAACTGAGTAAACGGATGGGAAAAGACTTTCCAAATAACGGTCACTGAAAAAAGCAAGATAGCTATACTTACATCAGACAAAATAGACTTTAAACTAAAAATAGTAAAGAGAGACAAAGAAGATTATCACATAATGAGAAAGGAGTAAATGTATCAAGGAGATATAATGATTATAAATATTTATTCACCCAACACTGGAGCCCTAAATATACAAAGCAAAAACTAACAGAGTTAAAAGTAGAAATAAACAGTAATACAATAAAAGTTTGAGATTTTCATACTGCACTCTCAACATACTGCACTCTCTAGATCATCCAGAGAATCAATAAAGCCATAGCAGATTTAAACAACACTATACACCAAATGGACCCAACAGCCATATATAGAACATCTTATTCAACAAGAGCAAAATACATATTCTTCTCAAGTGCACATGCAACATTTTCTAGAATAGACCACGTTAGGCCACAAGATAAGCTTTAGGAAATGCAAGAAGACTGAAATCATAGAGTATCTTCTCTGACACAATGGCACAAAACTAGAAATCAATAATGAAGAAAACTGAAAGATTCACAATATGTGAAAATTCAATGACATTCTCTTGATCAATCAATGAATCAAAGAAGAAATTACAGGGGAAATTAAAAAGTTTCTTGAGGTAAATGAAGATGGAAACTCAACAGAGCAGAACTTGTGGGACGCAGCAAAAGCTGTTCTAAGAGGGAAGTTCATAGCAATAAACACCGACATTATGAAGCAAGAAAGATTCCAAATAAGCAACTTAACTCAACACCTTAGGAACTAGAAGAAGAACAACAAACAGGGACCAAAGTTAGCAGAAGAAAGGAAATAATAAAGAATATAGCAAAACTAAATAAAATAGAGAACAGGGGAATGATAGACAAGATCGAGAAATCTAAGAGTTGGTTCTTTGAAAAGTTAAACAAAACTGACAAACGTTTACCTAGACTAACCAAGGTAAAAAAGAGAATAGAATTAATTCTATCATAATATAATGAAAGAAAAGAAATAACTATAGATATAGAGAAAGCATTCAACAAAATCAAAATTCATTCATGATAAAAAAACTCAACAAATTAGAACGTCTCAACATAATAAAGGCTATATATGACAAGTCTATAGCTAACTTCATAATTAATGGTGAAAGAATTAAAATCTTTTTCTCTATTATCAGGAGCAAGACAAAAGCACCCACTCTTACCACTACTATTCAACATAGTGCTAAAAGTCCTATCCAAAGCAATGAGGCAAGAAAAAAACAAAAGATATCAGAATTGGAAAGGAAGAAGTAAAATTTTCTCTATTTGCAGATGATATGATTTTATATATAGAAAATCCTAAAGACTCAACGAAAGAGGTGTTAGATTTCATCATTGAATTCAGTAGTTATAGGATACAAAATTAACATACAAAACTCAGCATTCTTATATAATAATAATAAAATTTCTGAAAAATAGATCTCATTTACAAAAGATCAAAATCAATAAAATAATTAGGAATTAATTTAACTAAAGAGATGAAAGAACTCTATTCTAAAGACTGTTAGGCTTTGATGAAAGAAATTGAGGAAGAGCAAATAAATGGAAGAATATTTCATTCTTACAGTTGGAATAATTAATATTGTTAAAATGTCACTATGACTGAAAGCCACCTACAGATTCAATGCAATTCCAAGATTCTAATAGCATTTTTTAAAGATTTATTTATTTTCGAAAGAGAATGTGTACGTGAGCTGGGGGAGGGGCAGAGAGAGAGAGAAAATCTCAAGCAGACAACCTGCAGGGCACAGAGCCTTATGTAGAGCTTGATTCCAGGACCCTGAGATCATAACCTGAGCTGAAATCAAGAATCAGCCACTTAACTGACTGAGCCACCCAGAAGCCCTTCTAATGGCATTTTTTACAGAAGCAGAAAATATAATTCTAAAATTCATGTGGAACTACAAAAGATCCCAAATAGCCAAGAAAATCCTGAGAAAGCAAAACAAAGCAGGAAATGTCACACTCCCTGACTTCACACCATTTTATAAAGCTACAGTCATCAAAAAAAGTATGCACCAGCATGAAGACTAACAAACTTGACCAATGGAACACAGACAAAAACCCAGAAACAAGCCCAAACATATACAGTCAGATAATTTTGGTAAGATAACCAAGAATATTTGATGGAGAATAGATAGTTTCTAATAGTAATAATTGGACATTCACATGTAAAACAATGTAACTGGACCCAGATCTTGCACCACTCAAAAATTGAACTCAAAATGTATTAAAGAGGGGATCCCTGGGTGGCTCAGTGGTTTTGCGCCTGCCTTTGGCCCAGGGCGCGATCCTGGAGTCCCGGGATGGGGTCCCGCGTCCGGCTCGCTGCATGGAGCCTGCTTCTCTCTCTGCCTGTGTCTCTGCCTCTCTCTCTCTCTCTCTCTCTCTCTCTCTCTCTCTCTATCATAAATAAATAAAAATAAATCTTTAAAAAAATGTATTAAAGACTTAAATGTAAGCCGAAACCAAAAGCTCCTAGAACAAAAATCCCTAATAGAGGTTTGGATAATGATTTGGGGATATGACACCTAAAACACAAGTAATAAAACCAATAAACAAGTGGGACCACATTAAATTGCAAACTCCTTCACAGCACAGGAAACCATCCACAAAGTAAATAGACAACCTATGGAATGGACAAGGATATTTAGAAACCATATATCTGGTAACTGGTTAAAATCCAAAACATATCAAAAACTCCTACAACTAAAAAAAAAAAAAAAAACTCTATTAACAAACGGGCAAAGGACCTGAATAGACATTTCTCCAAAGAACATATACACAGATGGTCAACAGGCACATGAAAAGATGCTCCACATCACTATCATCAGGGAAATGCCAATTAAAACCACAATGAGGTACTGCCCCACGCCTGTTAGAATGGCCATCATCAAAAAGGTAAGAGATAACAAATGCTGGTAAGGATGTAGAGAAAGGGAAACCCTTGTGCACTGCTGGTGTGATTGCAAATTGGTGCGGCCACTGTGGAAAGCGTACTGGAGAATTCTCAGAAAATTAAAAACAGAACTCTATGATCCAGCAATTCCACATCTGAGAATATTTGCAAAGGCAATTAAAACACTAATTCAAAAAGATATCTGCACCTTCATGTTCATAGCAGCATGATTTAAAAAAAAAATTCTTAAAAACCCCTTAAGTATCTGCTGATGGATGAATGGGTAAAGGAGTTGTGGGATATATATATATATATATATATATATATATATATAGCAATATTTTCCAGCCATAATGCAACAAGGCAATCTCACCATTTGCAAGCATATGGGTGGATTTTGAGGGTATTATACTAATTGAAATAAGTCAGAGACAAATACTATAAGATCTCACTTATATGTGAAATCTGGGGGGGAAAAAAGCAAAACAAAAAAACTGACTCACAGAAAAAGAGAGCAGACTGATGGTTATCAGAAGTGAGGAGTGGGAGGAAGGGGAATTTCAGGAAAAGGTATGAACCTCCAGCTGTACGACAAGCAAGTACCAGGGATGTAATGTATGATGTCTAAAATTAACACTGCTGTATGATATATAAGAAAGCTGTTAAGAGAGTAAATCCTGGACGTTCTCATCATAAAGAGAAAATATTTTTTTTCTTCTTTCTTTTCTTTTCATTGTATCTCTGTAAGAAGCTGGAGGTTGGCTGAACCTATTGTGATTATCACTTCACAGTGCATGTAAATCAAACAATCATGCCTTCACACTTACATAGGGATGCGTGTCCATTATTTTTCAATAAAACTGGAAAAGAATTTAAAAACAGAAAAAACAACAACAAAAGAAAATTCTCCAAAATGCAAACCACAAAATACTGTTTATCATCAGAGGGAAAAAAGGTGAAGGAAAGAAAGAGATGAGGGAAAACCAACCTTCCTCCCCTTAGACTCAGAATGTCAGCGGGAGCTGGGAAGGAGCCTTTTATAACACAGATAATTCAGAGCAAAAAATCTCCTGTCAGGATGGGGACAGCCTCTGGGCTGAACAGAGCAACAAGTTGACCTCACCTCCGTGGCCTTACTGCTCCACAGGTGAATGGGGCCTGAAATAAAGGTATAAATTATCAGCACAGCACATGGGGGCTTAGCTCGCCAGTGCCCTCCATTAACCTTAGACCCTCCTCTGCCTACAATCACCATGCGGAAAAAAAGGTCCCCTGTGTGGCCCGGCTGAAGGTAAAGCAAATGTTTCACCGACTTTTGAATTAAGAAAGAAAAAAAAAAATCTTAACTGTGGCATAGAAAAGACATAGCAATTTAGGGTTGGGTTGTTTCCTATGGAAGGTGCATGGTGTGTGTGCGTGTGTGTGTGTGTGTCTGTTTATCCCTCCTCTATTTTTCCCCTTTAAAAAAAAATAATTGTTAAGTTTTTCAACATTGTGGCCTTAGGAGGTAATTTGCTAAATAGGACAAAATTAGCTGATTTTTGGACCATTTAAAAGAACATTTCTTTTGAAAGCATATAAAATGTATTAAAGCAATCTTCGAAGTCTTTACCCCTGCTTGAGATTTTAATTTACTCCAAGCTAATAAATTATCCCCCTTCTCAGGAGCTATTGAAAAATTTCAGTTAAATCCTTTTTAAATTTTAATGTGTTCAATTGAATCCCGAGCAATTTAGACACACACACTCACAGCTTGGGGTGGTCAGCTCACCAAGGCAAGACTGAAAAGGGGTCAGATTAACTCGAACCCCTCCGCCCCCTGGGATTACCAAGGTGGTATTAACGAAGGCGATTTCTCCCCCCACATACAGGTCTGATTGTTGGATAATTACTTTTCCACAACAGCATTTAACAAATGCCCCATTTGAAGGCCAAGACCATTTTCTCTCCAGCTGGAGGAAGCTGCAGTAAAGGCAGGAGGAGGTGGAGGGAGGTGGGGGAGCAAGGACCGAAGGATCAGGAAGCCCGGGAGCTCTGATCAGAGACCCAAGCGGTGCCTTGGATCCCGGTGCCTTTGGTTGCAGAGTTTGCCAAGAACACAAAGGCTCACTTCATCTCAGGCAGGGCTCTGCATTACTTCTGCACACTTACCAGAAATATTTTTTTCAGACTATCAATTATTATATTTGAACGTTGCATCCTGGCTCTGGGGAGCCCTTAGCAAGCTGTAGCAAAAATCAATCCGGTTTTACAACTTTTACCTTGGCAGAGCTCCAGGCCTTTATCTACGTTACCCGGTAATTTAAAGATGCCATATCTCTTTCAGTGGCACGGATACATTCCTAAGTATGACATGTCCTTGATAACAACAATAATGTTTTAAAGTTTGCACTGTTTCGCCCTGGTAGGGTTAACTCGGGTGGAAGTTGCGAGGATCACCTCGGTGATTCCCACTTGTCCATAATAATCATTACAGCAGCAAGACTAATAGTTTTGTTTCTCGTTGCTTCTCCTTTGCATCCTGTCCGTTATCTATGGAAGCAGCCACGAGCGCTAATTTTATTTGATCAGGTAGGAGAACCTAGTGCGCCTTGTAAATCACAAATTGGGATTACAAATCAAGTCTGAGCCCCGATTTAGAACAAACTCGAAGTCTGAGCTAGGATGTGAACATAGGACCTTCTACAGCTTGCCTCTCTCATTTGCACAGTTGGGGGGCAGGTACCGGGCGTAGAGCATCACCTGCCCGTTAGCTGGGTGCACGTTTGTGGGGATGGAAGGAAGGACACTGTGGCTGGCACCATGAGAGAAGCCTGTGTCCCAAGAGCCAGGGTGGCCTGGATTTAAGAGGACACGGTGGTGTTGCTCAGAGAAACGTTTACTACCTCTCAAAAGCCAGGACATTTGGGCTGCAGCTGCTGCTCTTGGATATGCCAGAGTTGGTGTAAATGACAGAAGTGATTGGCAAATTCTAAGCTGTAGAGCATCTGTGATGGAACAGAAATAAAGGAGGAAGCCTTACCTTACAGCTGCATTCTGAAGAGACTGGAATGTGGAGGTGTTTGAGAAGCACCCAGCGCCTCACGTCTCTAGTGAATCAGCGTGGAGAGATAAACCAGTGAGCAGATACGGCTGGTTTTCAGATTTCTTATTCTGTACGTGTAGTTCCAAATGTGCTTGATCTGGTTTCTGCACATCGCATTTCCGCAAGTTCCTTCAGAGCATTTGACCAGAGGCTGCCAGGACCTTCTGCCTCAACATGAGCAGGTCTCCGTACAATGATTCGGTAGCCACGGTTGCTGTGGAATCAAATTTAAACAAACATTAAATGAAAGATAAATACTCAGAGCCTAAAACTAAAAAAAAAAAAAAAAAAAAAATCCAGCAAACTATGAAGTGGATAATTCTCCCATCCACCATTCCTTCCTTCCTTCTTCCATCTACCCGTTCTGGTTCTCAGTTATAATTGGTGATACCAGGTGAAAAAAGTAAAGTTCATCTGAAAGATTTCTCCGTTCATTTCAAAGAGATTTAACATTTTGTTGTTTTGTTTTGCTTTTGGCCTTTTATGGGTTTTTTTTCCCACTTTTATTTTGCAATAACTATAGGTTCACAGAAAATTGCAGAGATAGCATGGCAATCTGGTGTACCCTTCATCCAGTTTCCCCCAGTGGTTACCCCTTATCACAATATTTATATTATAATTATACCATAATATCAAAACTAGGAAGTTGATATTGGTGAGACATATATATGTGTGTGTATATATATATATATATATATATATATATATATATGAGATATATATATGCCGTTCTATGTCCTTTTATCACATTCCACATTCCATATTCATATAATCACCTTCTTCTCCTTTGCTATCATATATATCTGCCCCTCTCTCCCACCAGCCATAAATCCTGACTGACGACGTCTCATTTACTTTTCTCTATCATGTTGTCATAGCAAGAATATTATATAATGAGATCATGCAATAGATGACAATATTGCGACCTTGGCTTTTTTTCACTCAGCATAATGCTCTGGAAATCCACCCAAGTTGTTGCATATATTAATAGTCTGCCCTTTTCCATGTAGTAGTATCCCATGAAATGGATTTACCACAGTTTATTTGAACATTCGGTTACTGAGGGATGTCTTGGATGTTTTTAGTTCTGCAATATTACAAATAAAGCTGTTATGAACAACATGTACAGTTTTGTATGGACATAAATTCAAATTCTTATTTCTCTGGAATAAATGCCTAGGACTGCCATTGCTGGGTCATATGGTAAGCATATTTTCACTTTTAAATATACTGCCAGGGATCCCTGGGTGGCGCAGCGGTTTGGCGCCTGCCTTTGGCCCAGGGCGCGATCCTGGAGACCCGGGATCGAGTCCCACGTCGGGCTCCCGGTGCATGGAGCCTGCTTCTGCCTATGTCTCTGCCTCTCTCTCTCTCTCTCTGTGTGTGACTATCATAAATAAATAAAAATAAATAAATAAATAATAAATAAAATAAAATAAAAAATAAATAAATAAATATACTGCCAATTTTCACAGTGGCTCTATCATTTCACATTTTACATTACAGCATCAGGGTGTGAGGACTCTAGTTTCTCTGCATCCTCGTGAGCATTTGATATTTTCGTGCTTTTTATTCTAGCTGTTGTAAAGTGTCTAGTGATATCTCATCAGGGTATTTACTTACATTTCCCTAATGTCTAAAGATACTGAACAGCTTTGCATGGGCTTATTTGCCATCCGTTTATCCTCTTTGGTGAAATGACTCTTCATGAATTCATCCCATTTTATAATTAGATTGTTTGTTTGTTTGTTTAATATTTCATTTTAAGAGGAGACACCATGACCAAGTGCAATTCATTCCATGAATATGAGACCTGTTCAGTATTCAAAAGTCAATTAATGTAATCCACCCTATCAACAGGCTAACGAGGAAAAAGCCATAAGATTGTATCAATGTTTGCAGAAAAATTATTTAACAATTCCAGCACTATGTGTCATATAAAGTTTCAGGAAAAAAAAAGAGAAACAAAGGACGTCCTTATCTTGGCAAACATATTTTTAAAACCTACAGCTAATGTAACACTTAGTGGTGAAAGACTGAATGCTTTCCCCGATGACTGCTAACAAGTCAAGAATGTCTGATCCGTCATCATGCTGGGAGTCCAGCCAGCACAAAAAAAGCAGGAAAAAGAAATCAAATGCATGTAGATCAGAAAGGAAGAAATAAAACTGCTCCTATTTGCAGATGACTTAATGGCCTACATATTCCATATTCTCATGGGATATACAAAATCACTTTGAGAACCATTTAGAATAAATGGGTTCAGCAAGGCCATGTGTTGTATATGTATCTTGTCTTTTGTATTGATCTTTTTAAAGACCCTGACATTCTTCTGCTTTCAGTTTCATTTATTTCTGTTATCTTTAGCATTTCCATTCATTCTCCTGCTTCCCTGGAGCTTATGCTGTTCTCTTCTTTTAGATTCTTGAAGTAGAAGCTTGATTTCTTAGATTGAGATATTTTTCTCTTATCTAATGTCATTATTTAATGCTATAAATTTCCCTCTTGGCACTGGTTTAGCTGTTCCCACAAATTTCGTTGTGTTGTATTTTAATTTTCACTCAATTCAATGTATTTGTTTTCGGTTTTCTTGGAGATATCCTCTTTGATCCATGACTTATGTGACATGTGTAGTTCCCAGCTGTTAAGAGATTTGTGCATTATCTTTCTCTTATTAATTTCTAGTTTGACTTCCTTGTGAGCAGAGAACACCCTCCTTATGATTTCAGCTCTTTGAAACTTTTGAGATTTGCTTTCTAGCCAGGATATGGTTTCCCTTCTATACGTGCCATGGACACTTGAAAAATACATGTATTCTGCTATTGTTGTATGAAGTGTTCTATAAATGCCAATTAGATCCCTTTGATTGATGGTTTTGTTCAGTTATTCCACATTGTTTCTAATTTTCTGTATAGTTTTATAAATTACTGAGAGCAGGTTTTGAAGTCTCCAACCATAATCATGAATGTATCTTATGCAGCTCTGTTTTCTGATACTTATGCATTTAATACTACTACCATGTCTTCTTGGTGGCTAGATATTTAATCATTTTAATCATTATGTGTCCCTCTCCCTGGTCAATTTTTTTAAGATTTTATTAATTTATTCATGAGAGAGAGAGAGAGAGACAGACAGAGAGACAGAGACACAGGCAGAGGGAGAAGCAGGCTCCATGCAGGGAGCCCAACATGGGACTCAATCCCGGGTCTTCAGGATCACACCCTGGGCTGAAGACGGTGCTACACTGCTGAGCCACCTGGGCTGCCCCTTGGTCAATTTTCTTACTCTTAAATCTACTTATCTGATGATTGGTATATCCACGTATACATCTTTTTTTATTTAAGTTTGCATGGCATACCTTTTCCATACTTTTAATTCAGCTTCTATATGTCATTATATTTGATGTGTTTCCCATGAGAGGCATACAGTTGGGTTTTTATAAATATGCCAACTTTTATGTTTAATTTGTGTAGTTAGATTGTACACATTTAACATATTTACTGATCCAGTTAGGCTTCAGTCTGCCATTTTATGTTTCATATTCTGTTTGTTCTCTGTGTCTTATTTTTGTTTTCTTCTTCCTGCCTTTTGATGGATTACCTGAACTTTTTTTTTTTTTTTTTGAGAATTCCATTCTGGTCCATCTGAAGTAATTTTAGGTATATAGTGTTACATCACTTTTTTTAGTGGGTGCTTTGCATTTTACTGTATATATAACTTATCAAAGCCTTTCTGCGACTTCAATAATACAAATGATAAATATTTTATTATGGTTGCACACATTCCCCAAGACTCTGGGGTTTTGAGGGTTTTCTTTTTCATACCTATTTTTTTCTGTTTTTCAGCTTGAGTAATACCTATGTATCTATTTTTAAGAACAATAAATGTCTCTGTCCATCTGCTGTGAGTTTAACCCTACTCACTGAATTTTTTATTAAAGTTATTATGTTTTTCAATTCTAAAATATCCATTTGGTTCTTCTCTAGATCTTCCCTTCCCCACCACCCTCCATGCTGAGATTTTCTACTTTCCTTTACTTCAGTCATGCTTGTAATTCCTCATTGAAGTATTTTTATGCCGTCTGCTTTACAAATAATTCTGATCAAATAATTCTGACAACCATGTCATCTCTGCACTGGGAAATTTTCATTCTCTTTTGTCTTTCATTTTGTAATCTTTCTGGTATTTATTATAATAAGTGATCTCCATTTGAAACCTGGGAATTGTGGATATTAGAAGACTTTTCTTATTTAAATCTCATAATCGGTACCTGGGTGGCTCAGTGGTTGAGAGTCTGCCTTCAGTTCAGGTGATGATCCCGGAGGCCTGGGATCAAATCCTGCATCAGGCTTCCCGCAGGGAGCCTGCTTCTCCTATGCCTATGTCTCTGACTCTATGTGTCTCTCATGAATAAACAAAATAATTTTAAAAAATCTCATGATTTCAAAGGCCTTTTCTGACACCACTCTGGTGCAGGAAAAGGAAGCACTACCTCATTTCTGTAGGTGGTATGGAAGTCCAGGTTCCCTACTTAGCCCCCTTTACCACAGGAGGGAGGAAGGGCTCATTTTTACTGCTGCAAAGGAGGGGAGTTCAGGCTTTCCACCAGGCTTCTGTTGTTGCCACCCTGTTTACAGAGACCCTATCCCCACATGTTCTCCATGGACACTAAAGAAGTCTGGGGGAATAACCTTGTTTCTGCTGAGTGGTGGCACAAGTCCCGATACTCCACTAGGCCTCCTAATACCATCCAGAGAGCAGAGGAAGGGGACCTCCTTACTGCCAGGTTGCAGTCAAGGTGCTGCAAGCTGTCTCCACTGACAATGCATGGGGTAGGGGTCATCACACAGGGAAGGGAGTGTGGTGAGAGGAGCATATGCATTACCACCCAATGAATGAGAATGCTAGCTCCCCTTGTCCTTGTCCGATGCAACCAGAGGCAGAGTGGGCTTGAGGTATCTTGCTACACCTCATAAGGGTGAAAGGAGGGATGGGACCACAGATTTTCTATGACGTTTGTCAAGAGCAGAACTTTTATTGTATAAAAGATTTCTGTTGCACTAAGCTGGGTGGCCCTTTTTTCCCTGTCCTTTGGACTGTGTCCACTGGCATTTCCAGATTGCTGGCCTGCCCTGTATCCTGTCCAGGATACGTAAGACAGAAAGAAAACCCAGGAAACCCAGTGACATGTCATTTCTCAGTTGCCATCGCCCCCAGCCCACCTGCCTTCTCTCCATGTAGCAAGAGGAACCGTGAAAAGTTTATCTACTCCATCCTCCAGGAAGCAGAAGTCTTTTGATGTCCTCCCAAATTATTATTTAGTTTCAAGATAACTTTTTCCCGTGACAGTTCTATGACTGGATTCATTAATGGACAAATGAGTTATTTTTTCAGGTATTGAACTTTACCACATAAGTAGCATTTGTGTTCATTAAAATTTGAAAGCAAATATAAACAACAAATAGTCCTGATGATAACTGCCTCATTTTAATATTTATGTAGAAGCTGCTGCATCATAAATATTGAGTTATGCTATTATCCCTGTCTATCCTGGCTTTTAATAAATGTAAAATCTGGCAAACATTACTACATCTATTCCTTAGTTAGCTTTGAACTTAAGAATAAAAAATATATTCCCTTATTAAAATTTGAAAAATGTCTATTTCTACAGATCCTATTTACCTATCTCTTTACCACTACCAAAATATTCTTCCAGACTTGCCCTATCTTCATCATTTTTGTAAATGCAGATAAATATAAAATTATTCACATACCTTTTAGCTATGAAAAAGCAATGAAATAAGTTGTTTTCTCATCTGCTCAGGGGTTCTTTTTTAACTATGTGGAAAAGAGAAGAAGCTGAAACTTAAAGATAGGGAAAAATACAAGGGTAAGTCTAGGCCAAAGGAGGGTGATAGCAAGGGGAAGAGGGGAGAGAAGCAGGGGTGGAGGAAGAGAAGAACTGGACAGAAAGGAGTGAATATTAGAGAATCAGGAAGGATGATCTGGCATCATCTGAGGCCAGATTAAAACCTGTCTTGATGTTGGGACCCAGAATTTAAATGTCCATCAGTGGATGAATGGATAAAGAATATGTGGAATATATACATCACTGCATATTACTCAGCCATGAGAAAGAAGGTAATCTGGTCATTTGAACCAACATGGAAGGACTTTGAGGACATTATGCTAAAGTAAGATAAGTCAAAGGAAGACTAATCACTTATATGTGGAATCTAAGAAAACTGAACTTGTAAAAACAAAGAGTACAATGATGAGTACCAAGGACTGGGGAGATGTTCAGGGGTGCAAATACGTAACTAGTAGATAAATACATTCTAGGGGAATAATGCAAAATATAGTAACCGTAGTCAACAATACTATATTTGAAATTTCAAAATTGTGAATAGACAAAATTGTAACTGTTCTCAACAGGAAAAAGAAATAATAATCACGTGAAGCCATGAAGGTGTTAGCCGACACTGCTGTAGTAATCACATTGCAATACAGAAATGTATCGAACGAACTTACTGTACACCTTAAACCTACACAATGTTATATGTCAATTATATCTCAATCTTCAAAAATTAAGCAAAAATAAGTAAAAAAGGAATCTTCCAAATCTAAAGTTCTAAATGATTAATTCTTTCCCACTGATAGCTCCAGGTTAGACCCAAAACAAAGTTTGAATCAAACTACGTGCTGCTATATGGGAAACTTGAATATCAATAGCTCTGAATGATGACCTCCCCAGGGACAGAGGGACCATGCCATCAGTAGGAAGCTGGCACAATATCTGGCTCATATCAAACCACAATACATGCTGACTGGATAAAGTCCATTGGAGGGACTGTGCCCTTAATGGGCCCTCGGAGCCAAGACCTCCTGAAGGGCGTAGTCCTTTGGAGGTTCCAGGAGAAAATACAGATCATTTAAACACAAACACATGAGAAGCATGAATGCCAACATATACAGTCAAATGTAGTTATTCTAATCAGCAAATTCAGGAATAATATTTCAAACTTCTCTCCAATAAGAGCTTGGTGATGGTGATTGCCGAGAATTGTAGAAATACGTTTCAGCTCAGGGAGAGCTGGAATCATTTTATAAAGGCTACCAATGTGCTCTGTGGTACCAATGTGATCCTGCAACAGGAATAGGGAGCAGAGTCATAGGGAAAGTGAGGGGAAGGGGGGGAGCAGAACACCGTAGCCTGTCATAAATGCAAGGTCTTTGTGATGAGGAGAGTTGTCACTTGCAGAATATACACATTAAGATCACACTCTGATTTGTCTGTTACGATTGGTGAAGGCAGTATAGTGTTGTGTTGAAGGCTCTGGAGCCAAACTACACAGATTCAAATCTGGATGCCAGCATTAACCAGCCATGTGACCATGGGCAATACTTACACAACCTCGCCATGCATCAGTTCCTTTAAGACCTATGGAGAATGGTGGAACCATTGTAAGTGCCTCAAAAATGTGTGAGAACTTAATGATTTCAGTTTGGAAAGCACAGACAGATAATAAGCATATATTTTTTCGTTTGTTATTATTACGTCTGAGTAGTTCCCTTAAGTGTTCATCATGTCTTTGGGCAAAAGTATAACTCTAATTAGACTTGTTCAGAAAGGAGAGAGAATGGGCAAAAAAATCTGGTGACAGATTTCTCCTCCGGCACACGGGCCTCACCCAACAGCCATGGCTCCCTACTGCTCCCAAGACCATCTTCTTGTAAAGGAACAAACCAGAGAAGTTGCGGATCAGACAGGCAAACACCAGATGCCGTAGGCTGCTCATCGTGGGCCGTCTGGGGCGGTGTCTGGCCACATCCTCAGATAGTACGGGGACAGCTGTGCCACAGAGCCACCCTCACCCCATTCCCCGGGCGCTCTCAGTGGCAGGCCAGCCTGGCATCCCTGTACCTGCCAGGGGGAGTGTGAGAGGACCCCAACCTCCTCAGTGGCAGGCCACGGACAATCTTCTGCTTGTTTTTCTCCCTACATAAAACACTGAGCCCTGGCATCATAAATGAGAAAAAAGTCAATAGCATGGAGCATGGTGCTAACAAGGCCAAGGCTGAGTCTTAAGTTCACAAATGCTTTAATTAGCTTTGCTCAGAATCGGCAGACTGTTCCAAAGACCCTGCCAGCCTTGTTGCAAGTGCGTTTAGGGATAACCTATCACCATTGCCAGAAAGACCTTCAGCAGCTCAGACCGAGCACTGCCACCCTGAAGAGACGCAGGTCAATGCCAGTGTGATGTGTGCCTTTAGCATCCTGCAGTGTGTAATAGCGGCCTGTCCTGTTCGCTCAGCATCAGCACACTTAGCCCTGGTTCTTGGGCTCTACATTTACTGAATACTTGTTACACAGAAGGCACAGTGCTACTATCTCTAGAGCTACAAAATCAAATAAGACAGAGAAAAGGGAGGACAAGGCAGGGAAAAGAGGGGAAAAGAATGGGAATAGAGGAAGGAGGAAATGGGAAGAAGGAAAGAAGGGCAAGGAGGAGGGAGAAAAGAAAGTTTACCACCTCCCCGTATTCCAATGACTGTTTTTTTTTAAATTTATGTTATCTCACTTAATCCTTGCCGAGACCTAATGGGTAGAAGATGCCACATCCATTTTATACACGAGAGAGCAAGGCTCAGGTAACTCACAGTTTGGAAGAAGAGGAGAATGAGGAGTGAGGAGGATACACCAAACTTTCAATGCTATTTTTTTCTGCCTGTTGGAGCTTGAAGTGGTGATAGAAGGAGTTCTGGGCTGAAATGGGAAGCCTCAGATTCCAGTGGTTCTCCGATTGTTGATCTAGGGTATCCTGGATACGTCACAGGGTAACCCTGGCCTCTATCCTTTGGCTTGTGAATGGCAGATTGGACTATCAAGCAAACAACCTGCAGAGCATTTATCTCAGCACTGCAACATGTTAAAACAAATCAAATCTAACCGCCATTGGTAGGCCTATGATCTGCAGGCCCCCCATCACCACCCATCGCCATGATTTTGCACCCTGCCACTCCCCGCCTTGGTGCCCTCCCAAAGTCTCTGATGCTTGCCACCTCTGTACAGATCCCACAGTCCAGTAGACTAACTCCAAATGACAGATTTTTTTCCAATATCAGTACCAAAAATTCATTTGCAGCTTTCAGATCTTGAAATACTTGCTTTAATCTAACTGGAGCACCTGAAACAATTTAATGCCAATGATCTGTCCCAAGATTTAACTCCCTGCGCTAATGCATCAAATATTCCACTCCTTTCAAGGGACCTATACATTGGCCCAACTCTTTCAAACAGGCATCCAAGAAACTGGGTAAGATAAAAAATCAGGGTTTAACAATCAGTGTTTTAAAAAGATAGTGATCTCTGAACCTTTATGAAACTGGGTCCAGAGCTACTCTTTGGTGTTGAGTAGGGGTCTGAGTTTTGTGGAGAAACTGAAGACAGTCTCGAAGTGGTAATAATGCTGCATTCAACCAGGTGATTGGATCTGTGGCATTTGGAGGTGAACACAGAGGTTTCCATGTGGATCTTTTAGAATCTTTCTGCCAAGTGACTATGTAAACAGAAAAGGAATCAGTTCTCAGAACCTGCCTGCTCCCTGCATGTTTCCCTCTTCCCTTTGTGAAACGTGAGGAATTTTGTTCACTAATGAGGGAGAGTGGTCAGCAGTGAGCAGGTGCCATCTCCGAGGGGACCCCAGGCCACCACTTCACCTTCAGTGCCAGCCCCACAGCCGGGCACTCCCCCACCTGCCAGGATTCCTGGCGACTGGGCTGACCTCCAGCTGGAAGGGGTGGCTGCAGGAAGCAGACGCCTTCCCTCCGGACGCCTGGAACCTGTCTGCCACACTTGGAACATTCTCAGCTGGGTGGCACTTCGTGTTTGTGTTTTGACTACTGTTAGATGTGGCTGTGCGAGCAGGGAGATGCAGATGAGGGCACTTAGCACTTCAAAGAACTGAAGGCCTTCTTCTTAAACTTGAGAGTCAAGGAGAAAAACCAACAAAGGGGCCCAGGAGCTGGGATGCCTGGCGGCACAGCCCAGTGAGGCCATCGCCCAAGGAGAGGGGCCGAGGCAGCCGGCCGGTGTCCTCATCAGGCAGGAAGGGATGCAGGTTACAGCAGCTGTCACCCTAAGAAACCAAAATTTTTTTATGAGTTATTTATTTATTTGAGAGAGAGAGAGAGAGAGAGAGCGAGAGAGAAGGAGACCAAGATAGAAGAGCACAAGCAGGGAGGAGAAGGAGAAGCTGATTCTTTGCTGATCAGGGAAGCCGACGCAGAACTTGATCCCAGGACCACAGCATCATGACCTGAGCCGAAGGCAGATGCTTAACCAGTGGAGCACCCCAGAAATCAGATGCCTTAAGAAGGGAAAAAGGAAGGGATGCCTGGGTGGCTCAGCAGTTGAGCATCCGCCTGCAGCCCAGGGCATGATCCTGGAGTCCCGGATCGAGTCCCGCATCAGGCTCCCTGCAGGGACCCTGCTTCTCCCTCTGCCTGTGTCTCTGCCCCTCTCTCTCTGTGTGTGTGTGTGTCTCATGAATAAATAAATGAAATCTCTATAAAAAAGCTGGGGGGGGGAGGGAAGATAAAGCACTGGCCGCTTTTGTTATGAGGTGGTGGCGAGCACAGTGCTGACGGGTATAGGAGGCCCCGAACCCAAGGAGGGGCAGAGGCGGCCCAGACAGCTCCTCAGGCTCCTGAGGAGGCCTCGGGCTGGGAGCTGCCAACAGCCCTGCTCCAGCTCTCTCTGGGCCCCACACAGCTCTCTCATCTCTCCCTTCAGCTTCGTCCTCCAGAGACAGGGGCTTGGCCTCTGTGAATCCTCCCACCTGGCAACTTGGTTCCTTAAAGAAAAGGCAGCACCGTGAGTGACCGATTTCAGGGGAGAGCCAGCTTTTGAGGATGAAAATATTGAAACAATAACCAGGCTGGATTTGTGCTCCAATTAAAAGGTGAGGAATACTTCTCAACATCTTTCCAAAGAAACTCTGAGCATACAGCCACTGAACTTACACAACACCAAGCATGTATGTGAAAGCAGAAGGAAGTGTGAAAATCTCCACGGCGGTGACTGATGTCCAGCACCACACAAACCATGGACTAAATTCCTTGATTGTTATCCGAGTATTTGATATCATGAAAATAAAGCATAAAACAAACTACAAGAAAATTATATGTTCAATGATTGTTAATTTTTTTTTCTCCATAATTGTTTGGTATGCACTAAAGCAGAGCAAGGATGTGTCCTTGTAGAAGTTCTGGAAATTTTCATTGTTTCTGCTTTCTGAAGAATGGAGTTCTGGGGGAAAATGTGAAATTTTCCTACCTTGAAGACTAGGTTTCTATCTGAAAGTCAAAATACTGACCTCAAATTCAAAAGGTGCATCTCTTGTGTCTCAAACAAAATTTCCAGAAAAGAGAATGCAGAATTGATACTACCCCTTAGCAGGGTTTAAAATTATTACATGAGCTGTTAGCAGTAAAAATGACTTCTTTGGCATTGCAAACTGTAGATTGAGAGCAAAATAAATGCAAAGTGGAAATCATTGTCATTATGAAATAAAATTTTGTTTAATCTTGGTACCAAAACCTTTATAGCTAATCTATATTTCTAAAACAAATACGTTCTGGCATCAAAAGACCTTAAAAGGACTTTGATTACAAAAGATGATTCAAATCTTCCCAGAACCTAAGAGCATGGGGCATTTGTTAATGACAAGAGAACTATCTTTAACTGAATTTCCAAGCTGTTATTAGCACAATGTCACTATCAAAAATTTAAGTAACTCAAAATCATTCAATGCATTGAAATTTCTGATCTAAGCCAGAGAATTACTTAAGAGTTTAGAGCCAATTACATGGTAGGAAAAGCAAAGTTTCAATAATCAATTATACTATTGATCAAATTTTTTACCAAAGAAAATTTGTAATCAACAACTATGTATTTAAACAGATTTAAAAATCCATCTTGTTCTATTCCTCATCTCCAGAATTGCAATTATTTAATATACCTTTCTGTCCTGGAGGCACAGGGGGTGCCAGAAGTTTTCTTCAAGATTGATGGAATATTCTAGTCTGGATTTGCTTAATTTTTGACCAGCGGAGGTCAGAGAATAACTATGGGAATCCATTTCTGGTACCTGTAGACCTTTTTTTTTTTTAAAAAAAAAGGGGGGGAAGGGTGGTTTCTGCCCCCATTCTGCAATCCTGAAGGATGAGAGACCTCTAGATGAGTGAAGGTAAAAATAGAAGAAATGGAGAAGCTGGTGCCTCGTGCCAATCGCTATGCACCTGCTAATGAGGCTGACATGTTTGGACTAAGCAACCCAATTTGCATTTGTCACTAGAGTAAGACATTAGCGGTGTGAATATTGAGAGGGACAGATGTGCCCCAGCAGGCCTGCCACCTCAGAAAGCCTGCTGTGCCACCAGCACCAGGGAGGCTGCCAGCCCAGGGGATGCCCCTCGCCTCTGAGGGGCCCATGGTACTGCCAGGAACAGCAGAAGAATAGAGAGACATATGTCCTTCCTCATGGCCCTGAGGTCCTGGCTAATGGACAGGGGACAAATTGGCTGGTGCCCCATTATGTGCTGAATTCAGTCCTTAGGGATTGTTTGCGGCCTTTTTAATGTAAGGCCCCCATCTTTTCAATCTTTCCACCCACTTTCCAACACACCCTTCCTGTGTTCTTGAGGGATGCAAAGATTTTACTAGATTTGACTGTTCTGAGCTGATATGTGCTGCTTCATTAGTGTCACCAAATTGTCATTCATCATCTTCTGTTTCTTCCAAATCTCTGAAAAAAATAACAACCCATTAAGTACATTTAGAGGAGCTGGTATTGTTCCCTGGTAGATGGAAATCACGTTGGTATTGTATCTGATTTTCTCCGTGGGCATATTTTCATTATACAATGAGAATTTTACATTAGGCAAAAATTGAAATTCCCAATCTGTAATATTTTTTATGCAACCTCGTGGTTTAAGGCAGAGGTCAGCAAACTTTCTCTGTAAAGGGCCAATAATGTGTTAGTCTCTCTCTTAGACAACAGCTCAACTCTGCTATTGATGGGCAAAAGCAGCCAGGGCCAGCACATAAATGAGTGGTTGTGGCCATGTGCCAATAAAACTTTATTTTCAGAAACAGGTAGTAAGCTGGATTCATCCCACAGGCTGGAGTTTGTCGATCTCTGGTTTAGGACAAGACCACTCAGAAGCTAAATGCACAGTTTTCAGAATCATGTCCTTGTTTGGAGACACAGAAGCCACACCAGGTCAAAAACAAAAAGGCAGGCACATAAAAGACAAATACCTTAGGATCTGACCTCAGCTCCTCTTCTTACAGCTCAATGACTTAGCAAAGTCACACCACTGCTCTGAGCCTGGAAAATGAGGATATGGCCTTCTTCAGGCACCAGCTGGCCACTATTATTAAGTGACATGGTGTTTTACAAGCTTGGTACAGTGTAGCAAACAGTAAACACTGTATAAAGTTAGTCCCTCTAACCTCTGCAGGATGAGTGGCTGGTCCTACCTTTGTACCATGAAAGGCTCCGTTTCCCACATTCTCCTGAGTCCCCTCCTTCTCTGACCACTCCATCTCATTCATTCAAGTCTTTGCCTTTCTTCTCCTCTGGACAACTGTCTGTGAGTGTTCTCAAAGGTTCTGGCCTCAGCCCTCTTCTCTCTTCTCAGGTGACAATACTGTCAGGAAGGAAACTTCCCTCTCCCCTCTTAGGTGTTATGATCAGGGGCCTGCTAATTAAAGTGACCAAAAAAAGAAATTGATTAGCAAGAGAAAAGATAGATTTTTATGCACATATGTTATGTGGGAGTTCACAAAAAATATGACTCTATGAGGGGTTAGAATCAGGGGTTAAATACTATCTTCATAAGAGGAGGGGAGGGGTAGAAGAATACTGATGGGAAAACATGCGACTTCTTAATAGGGGAAGAAGGGGGAAAGGGCATTATGGGAAAACAGATGACCTTTAGGAAAGATAAATAGGCTTTTAGGAGAAGAGATGACTGAAATGATCGTCTTGTGATAATATGTGTAGGTGGGGTGCCAACTTCCCCTATTGATGGTGATAAGTCAACCTCACAACTGAGTTCTTTTGGGAGGCTCTGCTTTTAGAAAGATAGGGACTTCCCCCCAAAAAAAATATAGAAGGAGAAAGAAGAGAAGAAAGAGAGGAGACAGAAAGGAAGAGACAGAGGCAAAGGTAGGAGAAGGAGAAGAAAAAAAGGGAGGAAAGGAGAAAGCAAGAAGAAAAAGAAAGAAGAAAGAAAGAAAGAAAGAAAGAAAGAAAGAAAGAAAAGAAGGAAGGAAGGAAGGAAGGAAGGAAGGAAGGAAGGAAGGAAGGAAGGAAGAAAAAGAAAGAAAGAAGAAAGAAAGAAAGAAAGAAAGAAAGAAAGAAAGAAAGAAGAAAGAAAGAAAGAAAGAAAGAAAGAAAGAAAGAAAGAAAGAAAGGAAAGAAGAAAGAAGGAAGGAAGGAAGGAAGGAAGGAAGGAAGGAAGGAAGGAAGGAAGGAAGAAAAAGAAAGAAAGGCAAGAGAGGAAGGAAGGAAGGGAGGGAGAGACGGGAGGGAGGGAGGGAGGGAGGGATCGAGGGAGGGAGGGAGGGAGGAAGGAAAAGACACAAGCCTATCACAAGTGCCTTCAGCTCAAAATAGTTTTTATGCCACCAGGGCTTTTTCTGGAACTCTTCAATACAGACACACTCTCATACTTTCAACCACTCTTTCTGAATCCAGGATTCCCACCCGGTTACTCTCAGCTCCAGCCACTCTTTGGGGAGCCTCACCCATCTACTGCTGCCCTGGCCCCACTCTGTCCCCATAGACAACTGCAGGGTGCACAGCCATGCTGACGGCCCAGAACCTGACCCCTACACAAACACTGCAGGCCCCCAGTGACCACATCGCCCTCCCTACATCCAGCCTGTTGCTAACTCCTGTAGAGTTGGCCTCAAAATCTCATCCTGCCCTTCTCTTCCTTACTTCAGATCTTCAATCTCAGCTGGGCACTGAAGGTTCTTTTGGACCAATGTTAGTCCCCTTTCCCAGCTGTGTTACCTGCTTCTCTGATTTTTAAAAACCAATTCTGCTACCCAACAAGGCTGTTTTGTTTGAAAGAGACTGCCTTTCTGGCTCCTCCCTTTCTCCATGCTTTTCCCTCTGCCAAGAACACCATCACCAGGTCCACCTGTCAAACTCCCACCCATCATGCAGGGTTTCCCCCAAGGGCCCCCTTGTCAGACATTTGTAGCAGGGACACATCCCAGCATTGAGTCTCATTGCTCCCGGAGATAGCACTCTCCAGCCACATCATTACCAAGTCCTGCCCTGCATTCCGGTTATTTGGATCTTTTTCTCTCATCTGACCAAAGTTCCTTGAAAGTGAGAACTGACTCTCATGTAGTGTCCCCTGGCGGGCCCTGCAGATAACAGGCATTGGGAGGCCATATGTTTTGTTTATGGTTCCTGGTTCCATGTGAGACATGGGGGGACACATGTGGAGAAATCTGAATGTGTCACTTCTCAGTGGCAAGTGGGGAAAAAAATCCCAGCTGTGTCCTGTGAAGCTGGTGATCCCTGCAAGCTCATCTTCTACTCTGCACTTCTCTTAACTCCCCTTAAAATAAGGGTAACAGCAGTGCTTACTCTTAGACGGAGGTGGTACTAGGGCCCCGCTCCCAGTAGCCTATCCTCTCTCCATGCACACTGCCCATCATCTGGAAGGAGTTGTAAAAACTGAAATAAGAGGTAATAAAGCACGAATTTTTGACTACCTTTGGGTGCCCAGACCTGTGGTGATATCTGTTTACTCAAGGTTGTATTAAATTTAAAGAAAAAAAAAGTATTTATTCTGTTCTCTGAACTGGGCTTTGGGGAAGCTATGGGGTCTTGACACTCTCTACTTGCATCCTGTCACTCATGACCATTTCAGAGAGGGGACCACAAAAAGCAAACCATCCCCAGAGCTGCAGGCCCTCTCGGACTCGTGGGTGTACACTCTGGAGGGCCTGGGCCCTGCTGCTTCTAGAGAGCTGGGGAAGCCATGGCCGTGACCTGCATGTGGTAAACCCACGAGCACATGCAGAGAAGCCCCTGCCAGCTTCCTGAGATGAGCTCCACCAGGCGACCATTTGTATGTGCCGTGTAGGGTGACACTCACACCCGACGATGTCTGGAAAATCCAGAAAATTAGCTTTACTCACTTTCCCAGCAGCAAACCAGTAAAGTATCTGCGCAGCGCCCAGTCCTAGGACCCACAGCCTTAGTTAAGATGCCATCTGGGAAAGAAAAAGAAGGTAGGCTTTCACTGGATGAAAATATTTCATGAGGAAAAAAAAAAAAAGAATTCTCTTGAGAGGAACTTTCTGAAGAGGACAGAGCATTTTCTAGTCGTCTATGGCTTGAAACCCTGTCTTGAGCCCTAAGACCTGCCTTGCAGCTCTGGGCCGGTCTGTCTTGGATTAGCTCAATCTCTTTGGTGTGTAAAAAGTGTTGAAATGAAACCTGCTCTGTAAAAACTGAAAGGGGAGGGGCAGGGAGGAGAAGCCTGGGTGATCTGAGTGAGCCTCTGACATTCTTTCTTCTGTTGGAATAAATTTTGCTTTCAAGTCTAGCAGGTTATAAATGAATGAACTACACTTTTAGAAGCAGGAAAAAATATTTGTGAAGAGAATTAAAGAGAAAACATGAAATAATAGGGCGTCATCAAATTGCTCTCTGAATAACAAGCTACGGGGGGCTGATAAGCAATGATAATATAATAATTTAACATCTTACTGACCACTGAATCCGGCAGACTCTCTTTGAAGTATGGATAAAGTAAAATCTCAATCCTGAAAGAAAATTTGATTTAATCGGAGAATTGGGAC
The DNA here is from genome assembly GCF_905146905.1 of Nyctereutes procyonoides. Taxonomy (NCBI): domain Eukaryota; kingdom Metazoa; phylum Chordata; class Mammalia; order Carnivora; family Canidae; genus Nyctereutes; species Nyctereutes procyonoides. The sequence goes on along the minus strand of NW_026575049.1, from coordinate 39,719,946 downwards.
TAATTGACACAAGAAAGACAGCATAAAACGAAAACACCTTAAATACTCTGCAAATAGTTGGAAGTGGATGAGCATCTTTGAGTGTCTATGCTGGGAATCCCCAAAGATGTATAAGAAGAAAGTTGAGAAATATTAACCCAGACTCTTCTGAAGGCAGAAGAATAGACCAGATGTTTCTCAGCATCCCTCCCGGCTTTATGAGGCAGACTGCCCTGGGGCTCGAGCACCGAAGAAATCCGGAGGGTTCGGGACAGGTGGACTCTGCTTTCAAATCATGATGTGTGAAAATTCAACTATCGTAAAAGATAAGCCAGTGACTATTCACTCAACAGCGAAATTTTAATGTAAAAAAAGTCTGAAGTATAGCATCCCTTCAAAAACCCTCGAGTGCATTTTAAATATGATCCAATTTACAGAAATTTGAGTAGTTTTTAAACAAAGCCAACTATTCATGTGTATAAATTACAGATAGTGTTTCTGCGTGTATGCTATTTTTACAGACGTGACAATGCTGCACTTTGACATTGACTTTCCTTCTTGTGTGCTTCAGCTTGTTTGCGTATGAGCAGATGACTATCTGAGTACACTTTCCTCTCGTAAATATGAATTTAAATATCAGGGATTCATATTTGACCCTATATTCAGTTATTATTACTGTTGTGGAAGGTTTGTTTCAACTCTTGGAGGGAAAGAGAGCTCTAAAAGAAAGTGTCTGTAAAAGAAAGTGTCTATTCGTTTCTGTGCTTTTTCCTCAAAACAACCAGGAAAGAAGCCAAGGGGTTTAAATGGTTTTCCTTCTACTTACTTCCTTTGCTTCTGAAAATAGTTGATGGAAAACTGTAAGCTAAAATAATTGTAAGCTGCAGGCTCACAGAGAAGCCATCATTCTCTCTTAGTGGCACAGGGAGTGAACCTGCTGAAGCTCCCAACAGCGATCTGGAGAATAGTTAAAACAGGGGAGGTGCCTAAGGAAATGCAACTATGGTTGCAATGGTTTTGTCCACAAATGAAGGGAAATGATGAGTGAATGATCAGCTAACAAGCTTGATTCCTGCAAACAGGCCAGTTTATTCACATCCAGCCTGTTGTCTTTGCTTATCAATGAAATTGCAAGACAAAAAAAAAAAAAAAAAAAAAAACAATTCAATCATGGCTTCTGTCCCTGGATATTCAGTGATACCTTCATCCATCACTTCATTCCAAGAACTTGAAGTTGGAACTAAGCAGAACCCGTTGTTATTGGATGGTTTCAGCTCCCAAGTGAAATGAGTGCTTAGTTTCCCAGCGGTAGATTTCAGGACGCCAAAAATTCTGCATAATGATGCCTCTCTGGTGGTAACACTGAGAGGTAAACCTGAAAAGAGGGAACCCAACTGTTTTGAAAGCTAGAGCATTGCTCAGAAATACAGTTTCCAACTGGAGGATCCAGTGCAAAATGCTAGGGAAGAAGGCTCTGGATGGGTGGCTACACCGAAAGAGAGGTGGAATTCCCAGCATTCCACACACCTGGCATGCCCTTCATCTGGTGCCCACCATGTGACACATGACAACACATCCTGTACCTGATGCTGCCTGTGGGGTGTGTGTGTGTGTGTGTGTGTGTGTATCACATACATAAATTCTCCTGTTGTTTTATGTTCTCCACCTCAGATGATATAATACGTTTTGGCAACCTTGGCTCCTTTTGGGGTGTGAAAACTATGGCTCCAGTTGAAGTCACAGGTAGCATAATCTGCCATGCCAGTAAAACAGAAGCATCGGCCCTGAGGTGATCTCCTTCAAAAACGCCTGAGGGATGAAAACGTGGCATTTCTTTCACTGGGCATATGGCATTAGAACTCATGAGTAAAATTTGAAGATGTCAACGGATTTTGAGGCAATGTTTCTCTTTGGCAATTGCTTGCTTATAAAGTGATTCACTGAGAGTCAACAGCCTGCTAGGAAAACGCACTTGGCGTGAGAAACACATACATTAAGGATGAAAAATTAATTCTGCTTCTTTCTGATGCTATCCGACATTCATGTAGCATTGGATCTGACTAACACCCTTTGGGTTTCAATTCCATTTATTCTTACTAATTTTCTAATTTCTAAGGGGAAAAGCATGTTAAATAGGTACAGAGCATCCAGTGGAATTCATTGGTGATGCTTTGTTGAGTTCCATATAAATGGATTGGGGGCTCAGGGTCACATTTCCCTGTAAATCACTACACATAGTCAAAAAAAAATAGCTTAAAACTTTATGGGCAATGCAGCTGGAAAAATAATTGAAGACATCTAATATTTACATTTTCTTCTCGTGACCAATTAGTATTTAGGATCCAATAATGCTTAAGTCATATCCTTTTGCTAACTAAACACTGTGATTTATGACAAGATATTTTAAACATATAGAATACTTTTTCGTGGTATTTTTTTGAATATCCTTTAGCTTATTTGTATGATGGTGTGTGTGTGTGTGTGTGTGTGTGTGTGTGTGTGTTGTTCCTGTGTTTAGAAAGAAAATGAAAGTCCAAGGATAACTTCCAGGTTATGTCTATGAAAGTAACCTTCTGTGTCATATTAATTCAGTTTTGTATCTTGACACATTTAGTGATTTTTTTTTTTTTACAGATCAAAGAAGCAACAATTTTGGCAAACTAACGCCCTCATTAAAAAGGAGTTAGAATAGGGTTATACAGATCATCAAAAGAAATTTTCACTTAAGAGTCAAAGTAGACCACGGAGTGAAGCCAAGCCCTTCTTTTCTTGAATCAGAGATGTATGCATGCCAAGCAACAGGAAATCTTGAAATGTGGAAAATCTTAAGGGTCTTCATAGCCTGTTTTTTGGAATTCTGCGTAAGGACAACCGCTTCAAAATGTGAGACCCAAAACCAAAAAAAGGATTTAGTATTTTCACTGGGACTTAGATCAAACTGACAGATCTAACCTCTACTTTCAAGCACAAATGGGTAATTTAAAAATAAACTTTCATGAGTCTATTTGCATATGCTAACTTGCCCATCCTGTTTTGTGGGAAGCATTATGTATTCTCAGGGCTCAAAGAGCAACAAACAGGATAGAGAATATCAGATCCTCCTGTCCCCTGGGTCCTGCTCTCAGCCTTGATTCCAAACCCTTAGCAATGCCCAACGGTGATTATTTATGGGACGCTCTTTTGCTGTTTACTTCTCTGGAAAAATCAAGGCTGCTGGCTGCTAAATTTCAAAATGCTGGCTTATAGACTAACAGGAAGCTGAGGCAAAGGGTCTCTATTGTACTCTCAAGGCTCACAGAGTCCCTGAAATGGGTTTGGGCCAGCTTACTCTTACAATGCTAAGAAATCATTCTTTCTTCTTCGACTGGCACCTGAGTTACTATAACTTGAAAGATGCTGGTGAAGGAGCCTGGGGAAAGCACCAACAGCTGACCACGGTCAAGCTACATTTGATCAACTTTGTGAAGCCAGAATTCAACTTGAGTAGAGTTCTTACCATCTGTTACTTTAGAGAGAGGCAAAATGTTGTAACCTAGCACCATCTACTTTTAAGGTCTATCTCGGGGCTGATTTAACCTGAAATTTTACTCCTAATCACATGCCTTTATCTCTGTAATTAGCAGAATGTCTCTTCTTTGGCTTTGCTATTTACCCACAAGTATCATATCATCAGTACCTAAATAAAGCGTGATCTCCAAAGCATGATGCCTTAGGATTGCATGATCAGTGGTTCCAAAGTCCAACTCCCATATTCCCCAACTCTGGACACTGTCCCCAGCCTTCTATCTATCTAAATATCTAAATCCAGAAATTTTTTTTAATTTCTCATAGAAAAAAAATGTCAAATAAGTTTCCCAAACCATTTGTGAATCTTCTATTATATATTAAGCACATTTATGATTGCTAGATGCTACCTGAGAAACCAGATCATTCACAGTAGCTGACATAACTCATTTAATGACCTGAGTACTTCAGTGACAAACACAGGCTGAGCTCTATTTTTATAGTCATTTAATATTCAAGTATTGTTCTCAAACACAAGCTAACAGTTCTAATGATCCCCCTAAAAGAGCCAGCTGCCTCCCATACTTCTCACCTGGAACCTGAAAGTTCCCTTTCTCTATCTGGGCAATTCCATGAAGGACCTATCATCCTAATGTTTGACACTACGTTACTCTTTTTATCCAACTGCTGTATAAGCGCCATCCCATTAACCTTGCAAAGGCCCCCTTCCAGAAACTCGAACACTTGCAATGTATGATGAAGAATTATCATAAATAACCAATATAAAAGGCCTTCCTATAAAAATAAGTGGAAGAGGACATTTTGTAGTACAGGACTGCTGATTTTTCTTATTTATTCATGTCCTTGCTAATTTGCAGAATTCTATAATCCACAATGGGTCTCCCTGTCATTAGTGCTAATTAGTGGGATTCTACTGTACTAATAAATCAACATTACCCAAGCACAGTGCATGGAGATAGAGGTTGTCATATATCCCTGCCTATGAATTTTTAAAAATTAGGTAGTGTTCACCCCTGGCAGTCCTAATTTTCACTGATAGTTTAGCTGGGTCCCATTCTATAGCTGGATCTTTACAGAGAGAACATGAGCATTTTTAATGATTGTGTACTTGTAAGTGAGTGTCACACACTGGGTGCAAGGAAGGAAGGTGCTAAGGGCAGGAAGGGACCTCTGGTCTCCCATCATCTAAGGCATAAAGGTAGGAGGTGAGTGAGAAAGGAACTTCCCCAAAGTCCAATGGGAACTCAAATTGGCCACTCATATCAAAAATGTAAGCAGACAACTCTGCTAAAGAGTTATTTTCAGATGCCCTAAACTACTCATGATTCTTTTCCAGGCACATTCTCCTCCCAACCTGCCAACTCACACCTTAACTGGTTCCAATTCTGCTGATCTTGCATTCTCCCTGCACCCCCCCCCCCGTTTTTTTTTTTTTTGCTTAGTTGTGAACTGTGTACTTCCTGTTCATATAATATCGCGTGTGTATGTGTGTGTGTTTTCTCATGAGAACATTCAGTCGATTAAATTAGACTTCATGGTTGGTATGTACCTCTGCTCTTCTAAGGCATTTATCTGACCTTGGGATCCATTTATTGAACAGTATACTTTTCTTTCAACTTCACATCATCATTTAATTACAATAGACAAAAATGGTTTTCTTGGCCAGTCAGCACGATGGAAGGTCATATGGTCACTGACCCACATCTATACAGCTGCTTCTCAGCTCTCTGCATGGCCTAGCTCTCTGGTTGGCCAGTAATGGCCCATAGCCAATCAGTGCAAATGCTTTTTGATTGTGCTGCTATTTTACAATAAGTAACATTCAACAGTAGCTGTGCAAGACCTGGTATTTCTTGCCTCTTTCCAAGAAGATGGATGTCAAAGGGAAGTTTCTTTGTTCTTTCTTTCTTTCTTTTTTGTATTTTTTTATCCATGAGAGACACAGAGAGAGGGAGAGAGACATAGGCAGAGAGACAAGTAGGCTTCCTGTGGGGAACCCAACGCAAGACTCCATCCCAGGACCCCGGGATCACGCCCTGAGCCAAAGGCTGATGCTCAACCACTGAGCCACCCAGGTGCCACAGGGAAGTTTCTAGATCACAACAGCAGTGTATCATCCAGTGTCACAGACAGGCGAGAGGCTAGTGGGTATTCCTCTACAGAGAATCTCTCTAAAAAGCGCAGTTATCCTTTGAAATGGGAGGGGGAATTTTCTAGGTGACCTTCCAAGGTGCTTTTAAGTTCCATGACTCTTTGATTCCCTCAGCAGTTGCTTTGAATTGTAATTCCTCCCAAATTTTTGTGATCTTATAACTGAATGTACATTTATATGCACAAATGAATATTCAACGTAGCTATGCACAGTACATTGAAAAAAATTGAGGATAATTTTAGTATCCCCATACTATACAAAGGGTATTCAGAATCTTACTAATAAATACATTGGCATCCTTCGCTACCCTGTAATCCAAGATGAAGAAACTGTCTGGTTTTTGTTAAGGCTGGATGAATTAAAAAAGATTGCAAGATTGCATTTGGGCAAGTATCCTGAAGTTTGGCTGCTTATTCAAATCTTGTGCAAATTTCCGTAGACTGCTGAATTGGTCTGAAGCAAGAGGTTAGCCTGTAAATATTATGGACTTTGACATGTCTTTTCATCTGTTATTTTTTTTCTATCAGATTGTAAAATAAACTTGAGGTGGTTCAGTTAAGTGAGAAAGTATTGAGAGACACACCCCAAAGCAAAGCAGGAGGAAAGAATGATACAAAGACGGGTTATATTGGGTTTCAAATTAAGCATATCATAGTGAATATGCTAAATATCATATTTTACCATACGGGAAATATAATATGTTTTTCCAACCATTTAGTATTGAGGAAGCCTAGACCGTATTTGCAGAAGGAAGTCTTTGATTTGAAAGAGATTCTGATTAGTTTTAAGGTCTCATCTGAAACTTCTAAAATACGATTTCTGTTGGAAATCACGATTGCGTGTGAGCATCAGTGTGTGTGCAGGAATGTAGAGCCCAGTAGGAGGGACTGGTGTATCTATTCACCACAGGTTTTCACATATCAATTTCCCACTTTATGATGAATTTTGAATAAACTGGAAATGGTGAGGCAACCATGGGAAAAAGAGAGATTCCTTTAGTGTACTAACAATATATTTTCAAAAGCTGTTGCATTTAGTTGGATTTGGGTATAGACTTAGCCCTTACTTACAGAAATAATGGCCAAGACCTTGTTTTAGCAATAGAGTTGTAACATCCCAAACATTTCTCCATCATTGCATTTGGCTCTCTTAGAGTTTCATAAAGTGATAATCATATCATTGTGTATCGGTTATAAGTTGTCCCATTATAAACAATATGATACAGAGAAATCTCATTTTCTAAAAATGAATGCAGAGGTAAAGTAAACCGTCATGGTGAGTAATCAGCACTGGATTTTCCCAGGTGACTCATGCAAATTCTAAAAATTAGTACTGACTTCACCTGCTTCATGAGCAACAACAAAAAGCGCAGACAGCTGGTTGTAGAGATTCGGGACATAATTACAATTAGTAATTGCTATGTTGTTTCTAAACAGGAAGTTCACAGGGAAGATCTTAGGATGCTATCACTGTTCTGCCGCAAGATTCTTTTCATCGTTTTAAGTTGTGAAAAGAGTCATCGATGGATTGCCTCACGAAAACCAAAACTCTTCAATGCCTTGCTGAGGAAGACATGACTCCTCCACATTCCCTGCAGGAGGGAGCAAAGAGAAAGCATTGCAAATAGAAAATGTGTGTGCAAATGTGCACAGGGGCCTGAATTTCTAAAATGTGAATATTTTAAATTTCCGAACAGGGCTCCTCCTTTGCCACTATTATATGGAACATACGGCGTCCTGGATGCAATTTGATCCTGGTTGTTACCGTGCAAAAATATTACAAGTAAATCCGTAACAGGTCATCTCTATCACTGTACTATAATATATACCGTTCGTCCATCAGGGCATGTTCCAAGGGTGGGTAGTATGTTCCAGCAAGTTCAACTGGGGCAGTCGTCCTCCACCAGGGTCAGCGTTGTGCCCCATGGGACAGGTGGCAATGTCTGAAGACATTTTTGCTCTTAATGCCTGGGGAGCAGGAGGGCAGACACAGGCATCTTAGTGGATGGAGGAGATGCGAGCCATCCTGCAGCGCTCAGAACAGCTCCTACAACAAAGATTATCCAGCCCCAAAAGTCAACAAAGCCAAATTTGAGAAACCCTGAACTGGGACAGTTGCCAGGGTCTGGTTATATATTAAAGTGCCAATATTCTAAAAGTCTATCACCTGGACGCTCAAAGATAATGTTCTAAATGTCTCGCCAGTGCGAGACCCTCATGGGTAACTGATTGCTCCTTACAGTAGGGTGCAGCTGGATGGAAATTTGCCCGAAGCAGAAATCCCTTTTGTCTCTCCCTATTTATCATCATCATCATTACTTTTTTTACTTTGGTTAGCAGATGTTTCTTTAGTGCTCTGACATCCTTTTTAATTTGCACATTTATTAATTTGGCTGGCGGAGAGCAGAGTGCTTTACCTGCCGAATCTTCCCTGTACCTTGGGGCTAGTGGGGTCACACATAAAGAGCTGCCCTGGCCCACCAGCCAGCATTAGGTAGCATTTTTAACTATCACATCTTTAAGTGGGATCATCGGGTGACTGGAGCAATTTTGGCTTTTCTCCTCTCTCACACTCCCAATGAAAGGGACTGATTGCCCCCAAGTCCATTTACCCATCCACTCTAGGGGGAATTGTTTGGATTCTAACATGTACCCTCACAACATCCCATTTATAGCTGTGACAAAGAAGTAAGCAATTAATCAGACATCCCTGCTAACAATACTGACCTGCCAGCATTCAAATGCTTTAATTAAAATCACAGCACAATATATGCCAGGGGTAACAGCCTAGCGATGTCTCCACAAGGCAGGAAGCGACTCTCCTTACCAGCCCTGAAGCAAACGCATATTACGGGGCAGCCCTGAGAAGCAAAGAAGGTCTCCAGGGATGGTTCGCGCACAGGACTGCTCCCCTACCGAAGTAGATTATGCCCATATCATGTTCATTCAGATGCTTGAGCATGAAAAGATGCACCCTATGGAGAGGTTTCTCCAGCTCCTTGTCTTTCTTTTTCTTTCTTTCTTTCTTTCTTTCTTTCTTTCTTTCTTTCTTTCTTTCTTTCTTTTTCTTTCTATTTTTTTATTTTTTCTTTTTATGTTTTCTTTTTATTTTTTCCATTCTTTCTTTTCTTTTTCTTTCTTCCTTTTTCCTTTCTTCTTTCTTCCCCTTTCTTTCTTCCTTTTTTCTTCTTTCTTTCTCTCTCTCTCTCTCCCCCTCCTCCTCTCCCCTCCTTCCTCTCTGCCTCCCTCTCCCTCCCCCCTCTTTCGGGGTGCTAGTGTGCTTACGCAGATGAGAAGGAACTATATTACACCCAACAAGGTTAGCCTAAATTCACCTCTGCAGCTTCAAAAATAAGATGTCAGTGCAACTTGGAGATTTGGAAATTTTAAATATCAGTAAGCACAGGAGCAGTTTTTTTCTTCCAATGTTAACTCACCCTTGTGACAGGTTTTAGCCTCTTGATGATATTCATGCCTGCTCCCCAATTCTTCCACTTTTCCTGTACATGGTAAAACCAAGATTTTAAGATTTTAAGATCATAAGGATTTATGATAAGCATTTAGAGATACATGATTTTGGAAGAATTTGGAAAAGATTGCCAACCACTTATTTTTTTTTCCTACTTATACATAGTTTTTCCTGAGACAGCGTAGAGTTTCATTGAAACACATCAGCAGTCTTTGAAATAGTCACAAAACCCAGTATTCTCTTCTGGAGTTATACTACTTCCACATTTAATAATTGCCTGAATTGTTTATGTTTTACCCATGAATGCAGACACATTAACAGGTAATATATAACATGGGTTAATTACTTCTCAACTTGAGCTGGCTTAAAATGCCTCTAACCTCCTCACGCCCTGTGGTCACTGTCTTACCCTTTGAGTTAAGCATTATTTTCTCTCTGGCTCCTAGCTAACATTCTCTGACACACCCCTGTGCAAAGGATTTTTTTAAAGAGTTGGTCTCAGGGCACCTGGGTGGCTCAATGGTTGAGCCTCTGCCTTCAGCTCAAGTGGTGATCCAGGGTCCTGGGATCGAGTTCTTCATCGGGTTCCCCCACAGGGAACCTGCTTCTCCCTCTGCCTGTGTCTCTGCCTCTCTCTTTCTGTCTCTTATAAATAAATAAATAAAAATCTAAAAAGAAAAAATAATAATAATAAATAAAGTGTTGGTCTCCTTTGTCCATGTTTCCCCAGAGTGACCGTATTAATGCTGTCAATACCACTCCCCCAGCTCCTGGGGTGTCTGGTCCATGTGCAAACCCTACTTGCCTTTTTCTCTGGATCCAAACCCTTAACATCTTTATTTGTGTTTCTCCCCCAAGCGGCCCTCAAGACTTGTGACCTTTGTGGATTCAACGAGAAAGTGCTTTTAGAGCTTATCTTTCCTTCCACATGTGACTCGTCAATGTTTGGGGCATCTGTGGGAAGTCGCCTGCCCCCCTCAATGCCTCAGGAGCAGCCTTTGTGTTCCTCTTCCCAGCTGCCTTCCCCCGCCTCAGGTCTGGGTCCCCCCATTACTTCCGGAAGTGAGCCTGCCTATCACTGTGTTTATCCACCCTTCCCTCAGGACGCTGCATATGGTGAGCTTCCTTCTGCACTCAGCAGCCCATTACACCCACTCTTGTTCATATCCTGCCCCCTTTCAAGTGTGTATCCTTTTTCCTCTGAAGCACACTGATACTTCCCACAATGGTTTTCAAGTTGAAATACGAAACTTCAACCTTTCCTTCATTTTCCTCCTCCTCCCCCTCTGTACTTCCCTTCTGTGTTTATTAAAATAATATCTCTCCCCCCTCTCTCTTTCTCTCTCTCTCTCACATGCACACACACACAATTCCTGAGCTGAGCTCAAGTTCAGAGAAAATGACAACTGTCTTTATTTCCCATCTGCCTAATCATCAGGTAAGACAATGAATGAGCAATCTCAACAGAGAGGACACGGATCCAAATACAATTTCATTATTTTAAAAGGAATTAAAAACATCATAAAGACTGACACAAAGACATCATTTCTTTAACCAAAGTTGGATTTTTGCCCCCGCCCCCCATCTTCTTCATTATTTTCTCCTAATCTCCTTTGGCCTGTTTTCCTAAAATGTTACCTGGAGATTGAATTCTTAGTCATGATTCTCCAGAGAAACAGAACCAAGAGGGCATATATAGGGAGAAAGAGAGATTTTATGGAATGGGCTCATGAGACTGTGGAGGTTGGCAACCTGGAGACCCAGAGGAAAGTTATGGTTTGAATCCAAAGAAAATTTGCTGGCAGGGTTCCTTCTTGCTCAGGGTTCCTTCTTGCTATTAAAGCCTTCCATTGATTTGGTGAGGCCCACTCACCATAATGTAGTGAAATGGGCTTTACTCAAAGTCTACTGACTTCAAAGTCCATTTCATCCATTAGAAAATACCTTTGTAGAGACATCCAGAATAATGTTTGGCCAAGTATATGGACACGATGGCCCAGCCATATGAATACACAAAATTAACCTTAGGGATTCCCAAAACATGTTCTGTGGAACATTGGTTCTTTGGATTAAACACTGGACAAAACTGATTTGTCTCCCAAGTATTTCCTTTTATTATGGAAAGGAGGGGAAATGAGTGTTAATATGGGCACTGAGGGGGGCACTTGACGGGATGAGCACTGGGTGTTATTCTGTATCTTGGCAAGTTGAACACCAATAAAAAATAACTCTATTATTAAAAAAATATATGGTAAACATCTCCTGGATGTCAGGTGCTTTCTCAGTCTTCATTATCTCATTTAATTCTTATAACAATATTATACAATAGATAATATTATCAGAATCCTTGATATGACAAACATCTTACAGAAAATAACATATTAATTAGAACTATCACTTTTTTTCAACCTCACACTTTATGAAAAAAGATGATTCACACTCCATCAGAGTCTTTGCCATCATTATACAAGTCACTTTGAATCATCTAAATCAGTATGGCTTTGCCTCTATGTACCTCTGATTTGCTTGAGATACAGAATTCTTAATCCATTATCTCAAGCCACAGAGTGGTAGACAGTTGTTGATCTATCCCATGGAAGTACCTTTACCTTAGATTTTCTGAAATATGATTTGAAAGTTCACAAGCTTACAAGATAATAATAGAAAGTCCCTAGCTTACCTCCATAAGTATCAAAAGCCAGAACTAATTGAAATGGTTTCAGGCTCTAAGGTTTTCCCCAAGTGGTACTTTGCTGAAAAAAAAAAAAAAAAGAGATTGACAGAACACCCAGTAGAAAAAGAAAGGTTAGCAAAGAGTCAAATATAAGGCAACTGCCTTTTTTTTTTTTTTGAGTGATAATTTGGTGTTGATGTGGAGAAAATAGGGCTTTTGCCTTATACTCTGACACACATGGCAACAGATTTGATCAAAGTCATGCAGCAGCTTAGCTGATATTGGGTCAACACACCCTTTAGCCTCAAGGGTCACAAGAAGTAAAGCAATGCCCAGAGTTTTCATGGCAGGAGCAAGGAGGGCCGGAAGATAAACAAGAGAAACGGATGGTGAGGGAGAGGGGAAGAGGAGAAATACTGCAAAGTCCCCTGATGTTGAGGAGAGTAGGTGATAAACTCCAAGGTCAAGGACATCTCTGCCATGTTAAATTCTCAAAAGCAGGGTTCCAAAAACTAGGGCTGAAAGTCAAATCCAGCTCACTGCTTGTTTTTGCAAATAAAATTTTATTGGGCTACAACCATGCCTGTTCACTCATGTATTGTCTATGGCTGTTTTCCCTGCAACCACGTAGTTGAGGAGTTATGACAGAGACCATCCCTGGCTTCCGACAGAAAAGTCTTCCAGCCCCCAGGTAGTGCAAAGCCAGCACACAAGGGAGCCCATCTTCATGGACAGGTTCACATCCCATGCCTGGACCTTTGCAGCCACAGGCCCTTATGAAGACAGCCCATATGCATTTTGCAGTAAATTTTTTTAAAACATCCTATTGGCTTCTGAGGAACAATACTTGTTTCCCTTGATCTGAACCAGATAATTCCTGAGAAAATTATCTTTAAATTGCTTTGCTCAGATTAAAAAAAAGAAGAAGAAAATTTTTATTGGGATAAAAACAAGAGATTTGATGCACTGGAGAATCTTTTAAAGGAAAAACACTGTAATGTTCTAAAGAACATGCAAGATGACATAAAACCCTAGTTAGAGTCAGTCAGCCCTGGCGTGAAAGAACCACTGCCTAGGTGTGACCCCTGAGACAAGTGCACATGCCTTGAGACCACTTCCTGATCTGTAAAGTGGGGCTGATGATACCCACCTTCCTATGTTTTTTTATGAGGATTATAGCAATATAACAAAACAGTGGTTAAAAAAATAATTTAGGGAGTCCTGGGTGGCTCAGCAGGTGAGTGTCTGCCTTTGGCTCAGGTCATGATCCCGGGGTCCTGGGATCAATCCTGCATCGGGCTCTGCACAAGGAGCCTGCTTCTTCCTCCGCCTGTGTCTCCGCTTCATTCATGAATAAATAAACAAAAATATTTTAAAAAAATTATAATTTCTCACAATTGCATGGTTTTCTGGGTGCTTTGATGGGACTCACCTGAGTTGACACAGGCCCCCTCCATCAACTGCAGTGGGCTGATGGCTGTGTCAGGCAGCTAGGCCTTTCTTCAGCATCGCCCATCCTGGGCTTCACTGTATGGTTGCTCAGGGGAGCCTCCGGGCCTGCATCACCAAGCTTCTGCTGATCCACATCAGCTGAATAGGATTGTTTGGCCTAAATAAGCCATGTGGCCAACTGCTGGGGGTGATGCGGAAGCAACACCACACCTGCCTCCTGATGGGAGGAGAGGCTCAGCCGTTTCCAGTGCTCCACTATTCCTCAGGATGGTGTTAGTAAGACAATTTTGTGTTTCTCAATCTGTTAGTTCTTGTTTCTGCTGTACCCCAGCCACTTTTGGGGTGCAGGAATGTTCTAATATGCAAGCATTATGTCACATACTGTGTTCCATCCTATGAATAGGTATGACTATTGGGCTGTTACTATCCTCATCTTTCAGATTGTAGGAAAGCTCATGAACTTGCCCATGATGGTGGCTAGGAAAGGGTGGAGAAGGATGTCAAACTCAGAGCCTAGCTCCCACACCCATCCCATTCCTACTGCAGCCCCTGCAGCTAGTTTTGTCCAACAGGGTCAGAGTGAGTTTGACAGATGCCCCCTTGCTTAGAGGACACTGGCCATGCAACAGCACTGGCGGTAAGCCCTGGAATCCAGCATGGTGGTGAGTGTTCTAGCCCATAGGGGGGTCAGTATAAAACCAGGCCCCCTTCTCACCTCTGCCTGTCAAGACTACAGTTAGGCCATTCAACAGCCTCGAATTTTCTTTTCTTTCTTTTCTTTTCTTTTCTTTTCTTTTCTTTTCTTTTCTTTTCTTTTCTTTTCTTTTCTTCTTTTTCTTTTCTTTTCTTTTCTTTCTTTTCTTTTCTTTTCTTTTCTTTCTTTTCTTTTCTTTTCTTTTCTTTTCTTTTCTTTTCTTTTCTTTTTCAGCACTCCCAGGATGCCAAAGTGCTCAGAGAGGGCCTAATGGTGTGAACTGAACTGGAAATTAACTCCAGTCTAGTTCTCTCTCAGAGAATGGGACCTCCAAACCCCATCCCAGTTAGCACTAGTCTCTTCTTGCTCTAAACTTCCCCACTTTGGGAGGGCCAGGAAAGCCCTGGGAAGCTGCCCTGAGGAACACCTAGGTCCTGGGCAAATGAAGATGGTCGATCACCTTGCTTACTGTACTAGCCTGCTCTCTGCTAGGAGTCTCAGAAAGCATTGGTCTCTCACTGAACAGCTGATGGAATGAGAAAAGGCCCCCTTGATTGCTTTGGTTCACTCGGTCTTCAGAGCCTAGTCTAGCGTTCAGCACCAAATTGGAACTCAAAAAGTACCTGTTGAATAAGTGGGTATTCGAACATATGAATGAGTGAATTTAGCTCAGAGGTGGTGGCCCCTGCTGACTATCACCCAAGAGTATGGGTAACACCATGGGAACCCAGGAACATGTGACACAGCAATCACCCTAGAATCTGCAACAAAAAACTTTATGTCCTTTTGGTTCCTTCTAAAACAAGCGGGAGAGGACAAAATGACTCAATGATTCAAGTCAATCTAGTTTCGCTCAAATAAACAAAGTTTCCTAGAATCATATATAGTCCCCTTGAACTTCCATTTGGTGGAATTCTAAGCCAACATTTTTATGAACCAAGAAAAATCATGTTTTGTACAATGGAACCATCTTAACTTAAACTCTGTGGATTTTTACACTTCAGAGAAGACATTTCATAAAAGAACAGCTATTTTAGACATCTATTAAAGCTATGAATAAGTCAAAGAGCTTCTTAGCTAGAGGGAAGGGAAGGGCTATGGGCTGAATGTTTGTGCTCCCCAAATTCATATATGGAAGCTCTAATCCCCAGCATGGTGGTATTAGGAAGCAAGGATTTGGGAGATGAATAGGGTCCCCAGGGTGGGGCCCTCAAAAATGGAATTAGTGACATTAACACCATTAGTGGAGAGATACCAGAGAGATCATCTCCTTGAAGAAACAGCAAGAAGGTGGCTGTCTACAAACCAAGAGGAGGGCCCTCACAAGCAATCAAATAGTCTGGCACTTTGACCTTGGATTTCTTAGCCTCTGGATCTGTGAAAAATAAATTTCTGTTGTTCACATCGTCTAGTTCATGATATTCCGTTATGACAGCTTGAGCTGACTGAGACACACAGTGTAGTCCAAGTGGTTAAAGGCAAGCATATTGAAATAGAGCAAACTGGCAAACCATGGAAGGACCCTCAATGTCCTTCGAGATGAATGGATAAAGAAGATGTGGCCTAAATATACAATGGAAAATTACTCAGCCATCAGAAAGGATGAATACCTACCATTTACTTCAATATGGATAGAACTGGAGAGTATTATGCTGAGTGAGGTAAGTCAATCAGAGAAGGACAATCATCATATGGTCTCACTCATTTGTGGAGTATAAGAAATAGTGAAAGGGACCATAAGGGAGGGGGAGAAACTGAGTGGGGAAAAATTAGAGAGGAAGACAAACCATAAGAGATTCTTAACTCTGGGAAACAAAGGGTTGCAGAAGGGGAAGAGGGTGGGGGGATGGGGTAACTGGGTGACGGCACTAAGAAGGGTGCATGATGAGGTGAGCACTGAGTGTTATATGTTATATGTTGGCAAATTGAATTTAAATAAACATATTAAAAGAAAGAGCAAATTTGTGTTTGAATTCTGGCCTTGCCACATGCTGGCTATGGGACCCGGAGCATAGCATGTGACTCTCTAAGGCCTTATTTGCTCACCTACAAACGGACATGGCACTGCCTGTCCTTTGGAGCTATAGTGACAATTCACCATGAAGCCATATCCCAGTTAGCCTGAGGATAGACAGGGGCAATTATCCATAGGCCTACTTTGTGCCCCAATTTCTGGGTTTGCATGGCACCCTCTATGTTCACCAATTACTAGAAGTGCTCAGCCTCAGTCCTGACACACAGTGAGTGCTTTGTTAAGCACCATGGCTGAGCATACTGAATTTTCTTATACTTTGCATGAACTTTTAAATGTGTATACATTTCAAAGCTACTTTTGGCATGGTGAAAAAATTGATATTGAAGTTCAAGATTGTGCAGTGTTGCCGTGTCATACAGGCACCAGAACCTAAAAAATTAAATGGCATTTTGTAAAAAAGAAAACAGCAGTAATGCTACCCTACTTTCATGTGTATGGGAATAATGCACTACTAATACTCACATTGGGCTATGTATATGCCTGGAGCTGTTTAGTGTATTTCACATTTATCAACTTCTCCACATCCTCACGCAACCCTCTGAGGCAGACTACAGTTGTCAATCCCATTTTACAGGAGGGGAAACTGAGACACATAGGGCACCCAGGAAGTAAGCAGCAAAGCTGAATTAGAATAGCCAGACTGGGGGATCCCTGGGCGGCGCAGCGGTTTGGCGCCTGCCTTTGGCCGGGGGTGCGATCCTGGAGACCAGGGATCGAATCCCATGTCGGGCTCTCTGCATGGAGCCTGCTTCTCCCTCTGTCTGTGTCTCTGCCTCTCTGTCTCTCTCTCTGTGACTATCATGAATAAATAAGTAAATAAATAAATAAATAAATAAATAAATATTTAAAAAAAAAAAAAAAAGAATAGCCAGACTGGCTCCAGAGTCTGTGCCCTTGACCCTGCTGAGTGCATTGAGCACGTAACTCTTATCATATTTGTTGTCATGTTTGCTCTCTGTCCGGAGTTGGGAAACCAGATAAAATAGGAGATTTTGCTATGCAAGAAATGAGCTTTCCTGCCACTCAGACTATCTGACACTATTTTGGTCCCGTAGGGTCTTTTTTGTACTTCTTTCCAAGCACTCAACTGTGTTCCAAGATAGTTGAGGTTCTGGGTACATGGTCTGACAGGCTGGAAAAAAGGAGGGCCTTTTCCACTTAAAAATCAGCATATTTTGGGCCACCTGGGTGGCTCAATTGGTTAAGCATCTGACTCATGTTTTTGGCTCAGGTTGTGATCTCAAGGTCTTGAGATAAAGTCCCAGGTGGGCTCCATGCTCAGCAGGGAATCTGCTTGTCCCTCTCCCTCTGCTCCTCCCTTATTTGTGCATGCATGCATGCTCTCACTCTCACGCTCTCTCTCTCTCTTTCTCTATCTCTCTCTCATATAAAGAAATGGGTAGGAAATATCAGAAAGGGAGACAGAACATAAAGACTCCTAACTCTGGGAAACGAACGAGGGGTGGTGGAAGGGGAGGAGGGTGGGGGGTGGGGGTGAATGGGTGACAGGCACTGAGGGGGCACTTGATGGAATGAGCACTGGGTGTTATTCTGTATTTTGGCAAATTGAACACCAATAAAAAATAAATTTATTATTAAAAAAAATAAATGAATAAAATCTTAAAATATAATTTAACAAATTTATCTATGAGAGGTTTTAGAATATCTTACCTCTCTATAAGGCTGATCATTTTTCTCAAAACTACCTGGGTTTTATTTTTCAGTCATACCTAGAGAAGACATGAGCTCTACTCTAAGATAATAGGAATGGCTCAGATTCTACTCTCATTAATATAATGATTCCATAACACAATGACAGATAAAAGAACTTTCTTTTTATTCTACTCAAGGCTGGTTTTACATAAAAATAGACCATAACTCAGAGTCTGTAATGTCTATGGAAAGGTTACACTCGTTACCATCCAAATTGGCTGAGCTAATAAAAATTATATTTGTTACAATCCAAATAGATTAACCGGCCTTAAGGGCTTAGCTATGTATTACACTTTTCAATTTTCTTATAATTAAATTAACATAAAATAGTCTTCACAAATAAATGGCTGTTTCAGAAATAGTTAAGCTCTGTTTAACAAAAATAGCCATTCTATTTACATGTACAGCCACTCAGGTAGATCTGGAAGTGGAAAGAGGCACTTCTCCATGGAGTGGACTCGTGATCAAGAGATTAGCAGAAATATCCCCTCTCTGGTTTGTCCTACTGAGGCCATGGGCACTGGTGGCCCAGTACAAAGCCAGGACCAATGCAGGAGGCATATTCTCCTGCTCTTGCTGGGTGCTCCCGGCCATTAGCCAGTGGGCACGATGGTGGGATCCAGTCCTGCACCAGGGTTTCCCACTGGTCTTGAAGCTGTCATTTTCTTGGCTTACCTTCTCCTTTCTTCTCCAGGAATCTGACCTCTAGATATTTGCCTCCAGCTAGGAATTCTATTTGAATGTTGCTTCCATTTGTAAAATTATTCTGGACTTGTATGTTTTCATTCAGGTGCCATTTTATTACTCTACTCCAGAAGTGCTCACCTCATTGAATAAACAATAATAAATAAATAATGATTTTAAGTCTCTCATCTGAAAAAGTCTTAGACAAAGGAATCGAAGCCCCTAAACTGGTTGAAGTTCTTAAGTGTTAGGATCCTCATCAAGCTAATTAATTTCAGATCAGCCTTTTGTTTTATTCTATAAATGTCTAAAGACGTGATAAAGAAATGGAATAAGTCGTGGAGCTGTTGCCATTTGAAACAATAAGAAGCTGAAGCTTTCTCGATTCTAAAAGTCAAGAGGGAGATAGTACAAGGCAAAGAGATAAAAGCCCTTTTAACAGTGGCTATGAGCTTAGATGCCGGGGCTGGGGGCTATGCACCAGGTGCTATGAACATCTTCACGTGCTCCATCTTCTTTAATCCACACATATTCCTGAGTATTAGAAAAAACTTTCCAATTTAGAAATGGAGAAATAGAGGTTGCAGAGCTTGTGTGAGCCAGAGCAAGCTTCATCAATCCAGAAGTAAGGAAATTCATTGAAAATGGTGAGATGCCAGGTACGGGTTTGCAAAAGTCCTGAGTTGGAGTATTACCAAAAGCTTGAAGCTGAATGGCCCGCAATGGTCAAATTTGTATTCAAGGGTTTTGATGGGACTCTCAACCTGGCAAGATGGTCAGAGACCATCAATCATGAGTGCCCTCCTTTGAGCCCAGTGGTTGGACTGTAGTGAAATACAATCTAACATGACTCTATGACAATATAATACAAACTATCACACCAGCAGCACCTGACACTCCTGCTTGAATATTATTGTAATTATCTCCTTGAAAATATATAGAGTTTAGAAAATATCTTGATAATGTCAGGGCTGAGGATACAGGATCTTTAAATCTCCACATGCCCCCTGCTGCTGCCCACCTTTTGGGTGACTTAATCCTCATTAGCACCTCCACTAAAGGTTGAGCAAGAAAAATAGAGATGAGGCTCAAATGAGTCAATTTTGCCACACATCAGCAGCTTTTGTTGAAGGTTTGATGAGGAAAGAGGTCAAAAGTAATGGTGCAATAAGAAAAATAAATTATCTGTGGAGCTCATCTATTTATGGCACCCCATCCCCATCATCATGGATAAGCAAGACTTGGCCATACACTTAAGGAGATTAAAAACACTTTAATTCAAAGTGTTCCAAGCAAGGTGAATAGGTAAGAAACATTGTAATTTGCATTTTATAGCTCTCCCCCATCTGTAGTGGCCATGAGAGTGACTGGATTCATTCACATCTCCCACATGCCTCACACAAAGTAGATGCTCAACAAATGTTACTTGGAAAGCACCACTTGTTTGTCATACTCTACACATTCAAAGTTGGTTGCACTTTGCAACCACATGAAGAGCTTTAAGAAATACTAATGTCTCGGTCCTGGTGGGGTTTAGGAAATCCCCAAAATAAGGAACCTTGGCATGTTGGACGTTTCTCTACAATTGTTTATTCTTTATCAAACCTACCATTAAAATACTTTGGTTGAACTGTTTGTGTCTTCATTTCCTTGTAAAGCCTCCCTTATCACGTAAAACTTATATTAAGTAATTGTGTATGCTCTTTTTCCCATTAATTTGTGTCAGAGGCCCTCACACTGGAGAATCGGAATGGTTTAGCGGCAAACGCATGGCTTTGAAGACCAAGTGGGCTCCAATTCCACCTCCACTATGTAACCCTCAGAGCCCCACTGACTCATCAGTACACTAGGGGACTAGTGTTGGCTTCTGGGGTTGTGGGGAAGTTGATGAGGGTATAATGGACTCGCTGTTGTGTCTCCTCAGAATTGATATGTGGAGGCCATAATCCCAATGGGATGGTATTTAGAGAAGGGGCTTTAGGAGATAATTTGGATTAGATGAGATCATATACATGGGGCCCTCGTGATGGGATTACTGGTCTTATAAGTGGTCTTCTTATAAAAGACAATCACTCTCCCTCTCTGGCCTCCTCTCCTTCCTCCTCCCCCTTTCCTCCCCACTCCCTCTCTCTCCCCCTGTTCATGCACTGAGGAGAGGCCCTATGAGAAGTCAGCCACCTGCTCCTCAGGAAGAGAGCCCCCATCAGGAGCCCAATTGGCCAGCACCTTGATCCTGGACTTGCAAGTCTCCAGAACTTTGAGGAGCCAATGTCTGCTGTTTAAGCACCCCTGCATGGCGGCCTGAGGAGACTAGGCCAGAGGCCAAGTCCACAGGGGGAAGGGGCACACGGTGGGCACCCAGCCCAGGCAGCCTGGCTGACACAGACACACAGTGTATGGACATGGGTATACACATCTATACGTGCACCACCTTCCAAGCCTGTGGCAGCATGGAGTCTGAGAGACGATTTTGAGGCCGTCCTTGCCAAAACCACTTCCTTTTTCCAGACACAAGTGTAAAATTGTCTTCAGCGGAAACTCAGGGAGAAAAGAATTGGTTTGGGGGCCAGGGGGTGGGGGTTGCTTATAGTCCCTATCTTAGTTTGCTTGAGCCCCTACAACTAAAACATCATAAACTGAGTGTTTTATAACAACAGACTTATTTCTGATAGTTCTGGAGGCTGGGACGCCCAAGACTGGATGCCATCAGGCTCAGCATCTGGTGAGATCCCTGTGTCCCCACGCGGTGGGAGGAACGAGTTATTTCCCTAGTCCCCTTTATAAGGACATCAATCCCATTCAGGATGGCTCTGCCCTTGTGACCTAATCACAACCCCAGGTCCACCTCCTAATACCATCTTTTTGGGGATTAGGTCTCAACAGATGAATTTTGGGGAAACACTAACATTCAGAGCAGATCATCCGTCGACAAAGCAGAACTTCCCCACCTTGTCCCTCGTGTTGGCCATCAGCGCCACAGCCCCGCAGCACAGGACGGCAAGGCCTCTAGAAGCCTCCAGCACCTTCCACCGGTACCCGCTCCGCTCGGGGCTTTCCCTTCCTGCCCCCCATTTTTCCCTTCTCCCCTCCTCTGCCACTTGCCCAGTGGTCCTTTCTTTTTTTTATATAATTTTTTTTATTATTTATTTATGATAGTCATACAGAGAGAGAGAGAGAGAGAGAGGCAGAGACATAGGCAGAGGGAGAAGCAGGCTCCATGTACTGGGAGCCTGATGTGGGATTCGATCCTGGGTCTCCAGGATCGCGCCCTGGGCCAAAGGCAGGCGCCAAACCGCTGTGCCACCCAGGGATCCCCCAGTGGTCCTTTCATGCTGATCTGACAAACACCTCCCTGGCCTAAAGGGTATCAGTTCATCCCACTGATCAAAAGCTAAATGGCTCCTACTCCCCCGCCCCTTGCTTTTTGAAGCCTATTTTTAACAAGAGTGCAAATTCTCCATTTCAGCAGAGCCCAAGGCCTCTGGGAACACAGCATTTAAAGTCTTCTTCTCATCCCCAGCGTTGAGATGGTTACGTCCATCCTGTCATATTGTGGGAGAATGGCTGCCTTCCCAGACCCACTCCTAACATGAAATTAGGCCATGCTTAAAACAAACAGTGGCGCAGACAGAGTGGCAGGAAAACACTGGCCTACATATCAGAAACACTGGGGGCTTTCTATTTCAGATCCCAAAGCAGAATGAAATGCCTCCCCACACACCTGTGACACCTGTACTAAGAATACTGGGTAAAAAATCAGTTGTCAGAGTTAAAAAAAAGGGGGTGGGGTGGGGTGGGGGAGGCCCTGGAGACAATCTAGCCCAGGGATTTTTAAGCACATCAGAAGGGTGACACCAATCAGAACCTTGGAGAGGGTTTTCAAAGCCGACAGGAGAACCTGATTCTCTTATTTGAACTGAACTGGTAAGGAATTTAAATGGTGCCTGTTGATTCTGTTTGGCCATCACTGTTTGGGTGGACAGGGAGGGAGGGCTACTTTCATCCCTGTAATATTGTGCAAAATGTTAGAGCACAGATCATGCACAAATGCCGGCTCACCCTCTCACCTGGGCCTATGAATTTTTCTCCCTCCTCAGCATCTCTGATGAAGTAAAGGACGTAGAAAGTAGGGAATGGTGGGGCTCATAGAGGAACAAAGGAGAGCCAATGAAGTTGAAATATTTGATCTTCTTCCCTTTTCCTTGAGAGAAGCCCTGTCACATTTCCTCTCCTGCGGCTTCAATTGTTCATTCATGTCATTTCTTTGCTTCATTTGCGTTTCTCATCTTAGAGATTTTTTTTTCTCCTTTACTCCTTCTTTTGGTCCCGTCTCCTTCTCACCTCCCCACTCCCCACCACCCCCACCCAGATCCTCCAGGGTAACAATGAAAATGACTTCACCATTACCACCCACCTCTCACCTGTGTTTCATGAGGTGGGACAAGGGTCCAGGCTTCAGGGGACACACAAAGGTGGCTTTTTCCTGAGGGACCCTCTGTGCCACTCCACAGAGTGTAGCTCAGTGACTCTCAGACCCTAAGAACCTGCCAAGTCACCTTGGATGGCTTGTGGGAATGCAGACTCCTGGGCCTTCCCTGCCAGAATTTAATTCAGCTCCCAAAACTTCACAAAGCAGAGCACAAAATGATTTTACCGCAGGTGGGTCCAGCAATGTGCATCAAGAAGGCCAGGGTGATTAAGGGGTCTTCAGGTCCCTGTTTGCAGCCTCGGTCCAGACCAGCAACTCCCCACCCCGCTCTCACATCCCCTGTGATGAGACAGGAATTACATCGTGGGCACCACACACAGTGGGTTGGGACCAGAGGACATCAGTCGGTCAAGTGCTGAGGCCCAGGTGTGCACACGGCAGCAGGCAGTGTTGTGGGTGCCTCGACCCCCACCTCAGGTCTCCTGCACAGGCTGGCAAAAATCGCAGGTGCTTCGGCTAAGTGCGGTTTTAAGAGAAAATGAAACTCTTGCAGAAATTCTGCTTTTGCCTTAACCTCAGAGGTCCTCCGCATATAGCATGTCCTGAACCTCAGGAACTTGAGATGAAGGAAATGGTTCCTTTTGGGTCCCCGCCTCTGTCATCACCATCTCCAATAACCCGCTGTGTGACAGGAGTCATCTCAGGGCAAAGACAACAGATTTGAATTCCCCCTTTCATTAGGATCCTCTCTGGGGGGAAGGAATGGACTCCTCCAAGAGAGGGCCCCACCTCATCTAGCCAAACTGGTCCCTGCCTTCCTCAGCAGGGAGGTCCCTTCCCACCGCACATCAGGCAACCTCTGGGTTCCGCACAAGCTGGGTGGCTTAAAACAACAGAAATGTATTGTCTCATTGTTCTGGAAGCTATAAGTTCAAAAGCCAGGTGTCAGCGAGGAAATGCTCCTCTCTCTGAAGGCTCTAAGGGAGAATCCTTCCTTGCCTCTTCTTGTATCTGGTGGTTGCTAGAAATTCCTGGTGTTCTTCGGCTTATAAAAACATCACTCCAATCTCTGCCTCTGTTTTCGAGTGGTATTCTCCCTTGTGCATCTGTGACCAAATGTCCCTCTTCTTCTAACATAGATTTAGGTCCCTATAGGGCCTCATCTTAAATTGATTACTGCTATCCTTCCCAGAGGGCCTCTCAAGCAAGGTCACATTCAAGATTCCAGGACTTTGTGAATTTTGGTGGGGAGGGGGGAACAGTATTAAACCCAGTTCAGGCATCGGCTTGTTCTGAAAACTGCAAATATGTAACATTTACTGAAATTCTCCTCGGCTAGTTGTTTTGTGGAAAAAGCAAATGTGTATTTCCCTCAAGCCTTGACTTTCCCGGTTAGGTCAGAGCACAGAAGTTAATGAGAGAACTATTCTAGAGGGTTGGCCATTTCCACTTGGACAAAGGGCCAGGCCTGTGTTTCTGGACTGAATCCCATCCCAGAGAGAAGATTCTCAAGTCCCAGAACTGGGCCCGTCAGGGAAAGAGAGAGGGTAGAAACTGCCCAGTTGCCACTTAAAACCTCAGAGTCAGATGTTGTCTTAGTCAGCTGGGGCTGCCATACAAAATACCACAAACTGGGTGGCTTCA
This sequence comes from Nyctereutes procyonoides, assembly GCF_905146905.1. Lineage (NCBI taxonomy): Eukaryota > Metazoa > Chordata > Mammalia > Carnivora > Canidae > Nyctereutes > Nyctereutes procyonoides. The sequence goes on along the minus strand of NW_026575049.1, from coordinate 39,695,497 downwards.
ACAGCAGACATTTATTTTCTCGTAGTTTTAGAAGCTGGGCGTTTAAGATCAAGGTTCCAACCAACTCGGTTTCCCTTGAGACCTCTTCCTGGCTCTCAGGAGGGTGGCTCCTCACTGTGTCCTCACATGGCCTTTCCTCCATGTGCATGGAGGCAGAGCAAGAAGGATCTTGAGCATCGCTTCCCCTTTGTAAGGACACCGATCCTATAAGATCAGGGTCCCCCTTATTATGACCTAGCGTAACCTTAATTACCTCAGAAAGGCCCTATCTCCAAATACAGTCACATCAGAGTCGGGCTTGCGCATGTGAATTTGTGGGGACACCATCCAGTCTACAGCCAAAGGGACCCTGAAAATAATAGCCTAGATCTCCAATTTCAGAGACAAAGATCATTGTACAAGGTGGAAGAGTCTCAATAAAGGTCACCCAATTTGACAGGGCTGGCATATTCTTAACATTTGTCCACTCTACTGGAAACTCTAATCAAAGTCTTGAATTTTCTTATTTCTTTTTGTCAGAATACATAGATGATAGATGATAGATAGATGATAGATAGATAATTTCTTAAATAAACAAACATGAATGGTATCCCCTTCATTTGACTTCTATCCAAAGGTAATATGTAAAAGCTTTATCTGAATACCCTTCTCTGAATGATCACAAATTAAAGTGGGTAGCCATTTTGGATTTCCTATGAGCCTAGCACTGTGTCTTGGACATAGTTGGCATACGTTAAACGTAGGTAATACTCATGTTAATAGCTAACATTGTATTTAGTACTTACACTATTCTAAGCACATCTATTAACTGATTTAATCCTCACAGTAATGTAATGGATAGGTTCGATTATGAGTGGCATTTCACAGATATAGAAGTTGAGGCATGGAGAAATTTATTAATTTATTCAAGGTTCATGAATGAATCAATCAATTAAGATATCTGAGGACTAATTCAAGCTCTGTGTTTAAACTCTGCCTAGGGATCCCTGGGTGGCGCAGCAGTTTGGTGCCTGCCTTTGGCCCAGGGCGCGATCCTGGAGACCCGGGATCGAATCCCATATCAGGCTCCCGGTGCATGGAGCCTGCTTCTCCCTCTGCCTGTGTCTCTGACTCTCTCTCTCTCTCTCTCTCTCTCTCTGTGACTATCATAAATAAATAAATTAAAAAAAAATTTAAACTCTGCCTAGCATTACTCCTCTCCTTCCAGCAACCTCTACCCTGGATTTACTTTGGAGGGTTTTGCTATTGTTTTGTTGCTGTTGAAGGTAAGAGGATGCAGACATCACTAATAACAAAACTACTAACTATAAATATTCAATACTCTATTATCAGTGTTCTTATGAACACTCATATACACACTTAGGCTAAAACATTTCCTGGAAATAGGACTTAACCTCACTATATACTGTAATGTATTCTGTTATTTTCTATACTGTTCCATTTCAGTTTAGTCTATTTTCTTCAATTTAATTTTTTAATGCAGATCATGACCAACAAAATTGATTTCATGAGCCACAATTGCGTCACGATCAGCTGTATGGAAAACAAAACTGCTTTATATAACAGGCTATCTTAATTAGTAAATTTTCCTTCTGCCTTCATTTGCTGAAGTTAGAATTATAAAGATTTGTAACATGTAAGATGTGTAATGTGTATATGCCTAAAAGCTCTCAGAGTGTTGTTTTTAATGAATGCTTTGCTGTTAGCCCGGAGTAAAAGGGACTAACAGATGTCAGAGATTTAGGCTCTGGAAACTCATTTAATTTTTCTCTGGTCATATCACCGTGTGTTTCCTTCATTTCAATGTGATCTTCCTAAGAGAAACACATTTTATAGTTAAAAAACAATTTAGATCAGACAGCAGATTATAGTTCCATCTAAGTTCTAAATTGTGTAACCCCAAATTTTGGAGGTGAATTCAGGTTCTTCTGTGAATTGCCGGCCCTGTAGTAACCCTATTTTCTTGACACATCGACTATGATGCAATCAAACCCCTCAGAGTATAAGATTCAAAGCTCATGTTCTGATAATTTGGTTTGATACACTGGGTCAGAGGCAACAGTATGACCTGGGGATTTGTACCCTCCAATACTTCCGAGAGGAAAAACATCAAGGAATGAACTGAAATGCATTTTGGAATGATGTACTCAGGATGGTAAAAAGAGCTAATATATTTTAAAATGCTGATAAAAAGATAGGTTCGAAGTATTCCCTCTTTATGTATTCTGTTTAAGTCATGCCATAGGAGGAGGGCAGGAGGGAGACAGTGCATACCCAATTGAATTGAAAAGTTTCCTGAAAATATTCCTATCTTATTTATAGGAGAAAAGGCATTATAAAGACCAAAAGGACATAAATGAATATGGCATCACTGTACTAAAAAGTTGTAGGAGTTAACTTTCAAAGAGATTTACTGATAAAAGTTTTCTTTCCCTCAAAAAATGCCAGTCCCCTTGCCCATCCCCTTCCTAAAGCAAGACTGAGTCATCTTAAAATAAGCCATGCCAAGAGATGATTCTAAATATACTGAGTAATCCAAAACAGTATTTGTATCTGGCATTGGAATGTACTTTGTCAGAGCAGTGTTTCTAAAGGCAGTCAAATTTGTGCTCGCTCCCTGAGGATCATGATGTGGCATATCCTCCCAGAAGTCTGCTATATTGGGGCAGTGGGGGTGGGGGGCAAGTCAAGGACACTGATATTGCAAATAGATCATTGGTTTGTAGTTCATCGAGACTATAGCCCAGCGATTCTCAAACTTGAACAGTCAGCTGGACCACCTGGGCCACTGACGCCCCCACTGCCGCTCCCTCACTTCTGACTTAGGCGGTGGGGCCAGAGAATTCACAGAGCCAACAAGTTCCCAATGCATCCTGTTGCTGGTGGTCCGAAACACGCTTTGAGAACCAATGCTCTAGTCCTGTTTTATGGAATCAGAGCACTTCAACTTAATCCCAGTGGTAAAGCAGAGAGCCTTCCTGTTTTCTTTGGAGATATCAGCTGCAAGCTGGTGACCACATGGATTGAAAGCCAAAGAGCACCAAAGAAAATGATCCACCAAGGAAAAGAGGAGGGCAACCTTTCTAACCACAAGAATGCCATCCCCTATCGCTAGAACCTCCAGATGGCTCAGCTCGGTCCAAGTCCTTAAGATTTTATCTTTCAAGAACGGGAAAGGAAAACAAGGTGGATGATTATCCAAAGTAATGGAGCAGACCTCGAAGAGCTGACTTCTCATGCCACCAGACAGAGAAAGGGCAAGTGGGGGCAGGCCTGTGGGTCACAGGAGTGAAGCCTGTCATCTGTGTGCAGGTAAAATAAGGATTTAGGAATGCACGTGCTGTGAAAGGCTGAGAGTGTTGAAAGTAGAAAGGAAGAAAGAAGAAAGAAAGAAGAAAGAAAGAAAGAAAGAAAGAAAGAAAGAAAGAAAGAAAGAAGAAACAAAGAAGGAAGGAAGGGAAGAAGGAAGGAAGGAAGGAAGGAAGGAAGGAAGGAAGGAAGGAAGGAAGGGAGAAAAAAAAGAAAAAGGGAAGGAAGGAAGGAAAGAAAGAAGGAAGGAGAGAGAGAAAAGGAACTAAACAGAAAGGGAGGGAGGGAAAGAAGGAAAGCATGGAAGGGAAGAAAGAAAGAAAGGGTGGAAAGGAAGACTGAAAAAAAAAAGCCAGAAAAATTGAGGGAGGCAGTGCCCTTGGTAACCATCACCCTGCAGCAGTTGAGCACCTGCCGAAGGAAGGGGCAGGAGCCTGGCCCGAGCCTGAATGTGCTTCCATTTCCCACAGTTCCGCGGGGCGGCTGGAGCAGAACAAAGGTGCGCTTCTCTCCCTAAAGGGCCCAGGGAAGCCATCGAGCCCTGCCCGGGGGGAGCAGGGCCCAGCAGGCTGCTTTAAGAGGAAAAAAAAGTCTTTATTAACATTCACAGAAGAAGAAAAAAATAAGCAGAGATGATTTAGAAAGCATTATGCATTTATTGAACAAACACTGCTAAAGACATTTCAGCAAAACCGTGTGTTTAAAAAGTAATAAATAGCTATTGTGCTTACTTCATAAACTTGTCAGACTGTCTTCATTTTATTTTCCTGAACAAACTGAATTTCTGTACTGCTCATCCCCAGCCAGTTAATAAATACATCACCCTAAAAAGTGCTGTGGTATTAAATTTACAGCAGATAAAATATGGATGAAGTTACGGCGCCTCAGGTACGTCAAGTGTGATTTAATATCTCACACTCCTCTGGTGAGGAGTAAAAGATTGCCTGGCTGCTTCAGCCGCCAGAGAGCGACCTTTGCCCCTGAGTAACAGCCACTCAGCAAATAGCACCAAATGAAGACGGAGAATAACATATAGATTTGCCATAAGAAAAAATTGATCTAAATCCACATATCAAATCTGCTGATCAGAGCTCAGGAGAACCGCCTCATCGTCTTTCCAACGCAAGTGGAGAAACTTTGGGCAGAGAGGGCCTGGGCCTAAAAGCCTCGAGGCTGTTTTCTGTTTTGTTTTTCAATTTGTCACCTGATGACTAGAATTATCATTTGCCTCTTAGGGCTCAGGAGCAAGATCTCCTCAGAAGAAGACACTCTTTGACCTCCTGCCTTCCTGGGCAGTATTTTCCTCCCTCTGTGGGAACTGGAAGCTCTTAGAAGCATCTCGGTGATCAGGAGATTCTTACAAATGAAGGTGGTGTCCCCCAGGGAAATCTCCCAACAATTTGATTTAATTTATATCTTTTTAAAAAGTTCTGCCTAAATGATTTAAAAAAAAAAAAAAGGTCTCAGAGGAAAACATTTGTGAGCACAGAAAATAAATTCCTATGATTAACATCTTGCCATCCAAAAAGGCTTGGTGACTAAGAGAGTTCTCTGCACTTCAAAGGTAGGAGAGAAATGAGTTTTAAAACAAGAGTCAAAAAGAAGCAAATTGCTGCTGAGCTATTTTTATTTCAAATATATAAAAGTAGAGTGGGTAACTGCCATGTATAAATCTTCAAAGTGCGGATTGCCAAGGGTCTTCCTCTAAAGTCTGCCGTGAAAAAATAAACTTTCACAATTAAAGCAGCTTTTTCCTTTCGCCACGGAAGTGAGGGAAGTGGCCCAGTGTCCCAGGGGCTCCTGGCATCCTCTCTGTTCCCAGGGAGCAGTGCGGGCCTTTGCTAATTTACAAAAAAAAAAAAAAACAAAAGAAAAAAAAGAAAGAAAGAAAAAAAAAAACCTCTCCAGCTCTGGGCCTTTGCAAATAAAAGCTTTCCTTGCCCTCCCCTGAAATGTGACTGACTGCTCCCTGTTTTGAGGGTTTGTTTGTTTGTTTGTTTTTCACTGAGCACTTTTATGCTCAATTGGTAATTGGTTTTACTGAGCCAGAGGAAGAGGGTGCGGACAAGGCTGTTTATTTCGAGTTTCTTCAATGGTGAATATAAGGGGTTGGCGCTAGGAGATAGGTTTACACAAAAGCTATGATTCTTATATGTGAACTGGGGGAAATATTCCAAAACAGGTGAGAGAGGGGATTGAGACAATGGGGTGGAGGGGTGTGTGTGTGCACATGTGTATGAAAGCTCATATTTACCATGGAAGCTCTCCTATTAGAAATGAAAAGTCTCTTTAAAGGAGATATTTAAAGGTTGTGGAGGCAGGGGGAGGGCGCCTGGGTGGATTAAGTGGCCAACTCTTGATTTTGGCTCAGGTCATAATCTCAGGGTCCTGGGTTCGAGCCCCAAATCGGTGGGCTCCCTGCTCAGCAGGGAGTCTGCTTGAGATTCTCTCTCTCCCTCTCCCTCTGTGCTTCCTCCCACTGACATATTCTCTCTCTCTCTAAAATAAATACATCTTTAAAAAAAAAAAGCCTTTAAAAAAAAAAGAGATTAGCTGGACAGACCTGCATTCTCCTTCCCAGATTGGTCCAGATCTCACTCAAATAGCTGTCCGTCTCTACACCTTTCTGAACCAGTGCATTTCCTATTCCAATTGGCCAAGGTGGGGTAACATTTCTTGAGTGACAGATGTGCCTTCTGAGGGGGCTCCACAGCTCTCCTGCTTCCTTGGATCAGCTACTCCAGGAGGAGCTTGGGACTGGTCCCTTGGTCTGCTGGGAGATGATCTCCCCAGGGGATTTATGTTCACCTGGCCCTTTGATGGCAACAAGAACCTGGGCTGATTTCTAAAGCAAATCTCTAGAGTTAAGAACATCTCATTTCCACTTAATAAATGTTGAAAAGATCTGCCTGCAAGCACTGTGGACTCGAGTTCTGAACCATATTTGCAAAACTAGCTTGTAGAGAGATAAACTTGACTAACTGGAAATGATCCCACCATAATTCATTAGCATTTCAAAACAACTAGTAAGTGGCCATTTATTTTCCAATTTTTTAAAAAGCTAACAATACCATTAATTATCCCTTTTATGAATCCTGGTAATGGCTGCTTACTTGCAATAAATTAATATTACACTGCCAGTGACATAGCAGTCTTGCATCCTACAGCATTTTTTGCTTTCAAAAGACCACAGCGTAGACCTCCACAATTCTCTCACGACAAAGCAGATTACAAGTGTCACTCAAAATCTCACAACTCTTGGTGCTTCCAGTCCCCGGAGCCACTTTTTTGTTTTCTGCCTTCCCCTCTGCTAAGACTCTTCTGTAGAAGGTGCCCACTTGACATCAGGGCATAACTAACAAGAGATGGTTTTAGTGTTCACCTCTCCACTCCAAACACTTACCGACACTCCAGTCCTCATGCCAAATTTAATTGCAACTCATGTTTTGTTTTTAATCTAGTTTAATTTGTTTTTTTTTTAACTCAAATTAAAACCCACATCAGGTCCTCCTGTATTTTTTTGAGACTACATTTTAGAAGAGTTTTCAATTCTTCCCAGTATTTTGTATTTTGTGGGATTGTTTTAAGATTTTATTTATTTATTTATTGAGAGAGAGAGAGTGGGTGCAGGGGGAGGGGGAAGGGGCAGAGAGAGAAAGCGAGAGAGAGAATCTCAAGCACAGTCCCTGCTGAGCGTGGAGCCAGACATGGGGTTCAATCCCCTGACCTGAGATCATGACATGAACGGAAATCAAGAGTCAATTACTTAACTGATGGAGCCACCACTGGTGTTTTTTTTTTTTAATATTGTCTTTAAATTTGCTTTCTTCATTCAACAAACATCACTGAAAATATTTGAAAATTATAAACCATGGCTTTTGAGCGGCGTAGACTAGGATGTCTAGCCCCTAAAAGAACGGTAAAGCAGAAAATGTCATTCAGAATTGTTTTGATACTATGACGAAAAATAAATTTGCTTGAAATGTTATAAAAAGAAAAAAGGATGGGGAGATAAAGGTCATTAGTATCTATAAAGGAACTAGATTGTTTATTTTGTTTCCCTTTGGAAATCTTATAGATGAAATTGTTGGATTAAAGGAAAATACATCTTTAGAGTGCTTGCAATATGTATGCACAGCACATGCACATACATCATTATTCCCTCCCCGAAAAGGTTGTACTAATTAATACTTTTCACATCCATTGAGGAGAAAATGCCCATTTTCCCAAAGATGAAAAATGCCGCTTATTCTCATTCATTTTGTATATCTGTCATAAATTGTATCTTGTTTGTTTGTGGTTTTTGTTTTTTTTTTTTTGCATTCATTGATTTCTTCAGTTTGAAATTTTTCGTATGTTTTTTTCTTGGGCGAGTTTTTCATGACCTTGTCTCATTTATCTATTGGGACGTTCCCCAATTTTTCTTATGACTATAAGAACACTTTTTTTATATTATTAAAAAGGTTAACCTTTACAGCTTAATGAGAATGTTCTTCAATTTTGTTATTTTCCATCTATTTTTAAAAAGTATTTGTCGGACAGCCCGGGTGGCCTCAGCCGTTTAGCGCCTGCCTTCAGCCCAGGGCGTGATCCTGGAGACCCGGGATTGAGTCCCACGTCGGGCTCCCTGCATGGAGCCTGCTTCTCCCTCTGCCTTTGCCTCTGCCTCTCTCGCTCTCTCATTCTCTGTCTGTCTCTCATGAATAAATAAATAAAATATTTTTTAAAAATGTATTTATCTTGATTAGTTCATTGTTATGTTACAGAAACTGAAAGTGGAGGTCCCTAAATTCTTGTTTCTTACAATATTGTAAAATGTATCCAATATCCCTTCACATTCAAAAAGAATGTACCCCCTCCAGTGCAATGCCTAGAGAGGCTTTCACAACCACCCTGAGGAATATATACATCTCTACCGTCTTTTTCATTACGTTCCAGGAGATCGGACTCTTGTACTAGTGTCATATTGTCTTCCACTTTAGAGCATAGAGTCTGTTACAGCAAATCTTTTCTCATTTCTAATTCCAAAATTTTCCTAACCTTCCAGAGCGTTTAGCCTTCCTAATGGATTATTTAAAACAATGTAACATTCCAAATTCTCATTGTGGTTTTATTGAAATTTTATTAAATTTACTTTTTTTTAACTTTAGAAAATGTTAATGTTTTTATCATCACTGAGTCTTCCCACCCATGAACACTGCAGTCTTTTTATTCGTGTGAGCCTTTTTTATCTTGTCACTCAGTAGAATTTTAGTTTCTCATATATGACAAGTCTTCCCAAGCATATTGCTAGAGATAGGATTTTTGTACCATTTTTAATACTTTTTATAATTCTAGGAGAATGTTTTCACATTTTATTTTTATTTTCTTACCAGACATTTTCTTACTATTCCTGACAGCTGGTAGTTTGACTCCTTTTTCTTTTATAAGTCCATACTCCTGTCATCTACAAATAATCATCTTATTTCTCCTTTTTCAATATTTACATGACAAATTTTTACTTCCTGTCTAATGGCATTTGCTGATTCTTTCTGAAAAGCTAATAACAATGGTGATGGTGAGTAACCTTGCCCTCTCCTGTATTTAAAGAAATACTTTTTTACTACTTTACCCCAAAACATGAGGTTGGGTTGGGATATTCTATGTCCATTTTGCCACAAGTCGTTATAATCAAGAACAGATGTTGAATTTTGCATTCATTATGCAATGACTTATTGGCCTCTATAAGATAATGTTTCTTCTTTTTCTATAGATATAATGTATTTTAGCAATATATTTGAAGACATTCTTACAATCCTAAAATAAACTGTAATTGGTCAGGGTGAATAAAATGTTAAGATACTGTTGAATTCATTCAAAGAATTCTTTCATTTATTTAAGGATTTTGTATTTATATTTAAACGTGATATGGATTTAGAGTTTTCTCTTTTTTTAGTCCGATTTTTGGCACAATGTCATATCAAGGTTATGCTACCTCGAATAGAATTAATAAAATTTGCTTCATTTTTATTCTATATAACAGTGTGTGTAAACTGGGAAATAATTATTTCTTGAAGTTTGGAAGGGAACCCTTGGGGCCTAGAGCTAGCTTTTGCTATTTTTTCCCACAGTTATTGGTCTTTTCAATAATTCCATTTCTTATTGAATATTTTTTATAATTTGCACCCTACAAAAACACCTACTTTGTACAGTATATAAAATATGTTAGTATAAAGTTGTGCATGTAGTCTCCTGTAGTTCTTTAATCTCCTTATAGTTCATTATGTATTACTTATTCCAAACAGCCAATTACTTGTCAATTTATTTTCTTTCTCTCTGTTTCTGTGATCTATGAGTGGGTCATTAGAGGTTTTAAAATTTGACTTCTCCTATAGCTAAATTAGTAGAAATTTATTTCAAAGATTCACAAATTATGGACCTTTAATTTTGGGGGCTGCTATCACTGTATTCCTTCTTTTTCTCTGATTTTGTCTTTTAATAAGAAGGAAGAGGAGGGGACGCCTCAGGGGCTCAGTGGCTGAGAGTCTCCCTTCAGCTCAGGGCATGATCCCGGGGTTCTGGGATCAAGTCCCATATTGAGCTCCTTGCAGGAAGCCAGCTTCTCCGTTTGCCTGTGTCTCTGCCTCTCTCTGTGTGTCTCTCATGAATAAATAAATAAAATCTTTAAAAAAAAAGGAAGGAAGAAAACAAACATGACAGCTCAGTGAGCTTTAATTACAGCCTGCTTTTCTTATTCACTTAAAGTAATAAAAATTATTTTTAATATTCGACCAATATTTTGCTGTTATAACTTAAAATATTACTTTTACCCAATTTGTACATGTACATAATATATAAAACACATATGGTGAGCAAAGCTTATAAAAATCCTAAGAATATGAACCCAATAATTCCTGGTCACCACCCTGATACATTTACCCACCTTTCAGTCCAGAACAAACTCCTTTAAAGTCTCTTAACTATATCCAGTGTGTTCTTGGTATTTCTAACTAATAGCATTCTGCCGTCTCTTGATTCAGCGTTTTAGGTTTCTATCTCCGCTCTCTTTCACCTCCATTACACTTAGCTCTTACCAACCCCCTCCAAAAAAACCAGTAACAACAATAAAAAAACAAAAATCGTGAGTTTTCCCATTTGCATTAAAGTCATGACAGCCAGGCTTGTCAAAAATGCTTATTACACCATATTTTGTGCTTTTAGTTTTCTTAATCCTTTCTTGATACTTTTTGAGCTTTCTGCCTTTTTCTATTTTGGTCATTATTTTCATTGATTTCTCCCTCTTTTAACTTTGAACTTATGTATCCTATCTTTAGTCATTGACACTTTAAAATTAAAAATTCATCTCTGCGCCTAAGACCATTCTCTACAAAAATAAAATGAATACTATTAACTTCACCAGTGGACTTCCCACCGCCCCCCACCACCACTTTACTTATTTTTTTCTGAGATTTTTGTCCTGCTGTTTAGCTTCTATTATTCCATCTTTCTTCTTTCAAGCTTTATAACATTTATAGTCTTCCTAATCTCGAAATGACGACAGTTGTTACTTATTGAACTGTTTAAATGGTATTATGGGCACTACAGGCTTTTTTTACACTATGACTTTCCAATTCAAGAGTTTCAAAATTTATTATATGTTTAAGGTCTCATCTGACTTTATCGTATCTTCAAATATTTTTTTTCAGAAATGAAATATAATTGATAAACCTCCTCCTATGTTCCTTCTATATCTGGTAATGCCTTTCTGCTCCTTTCACACATAAGCACAGTCTGGTTGGTATAGAATTTGGGCATCATACCACTTTTTCCCCTAGCTCTCTACAGACAAAACCCTATTATTTTCTGGCATCTAACTTTTGTACAACACTATGGCTAACCTGAGATTATTAGTGTTTTAAAACTACTTTTTCTGGGTGCATGGGTGACTCAGACAGTTAAGTGTCCAACTCTTGATTTTAACTCAGGTCACAGATTCAGGGTCATGAGATCCCTTCTTTCTGCTTCTCTCTCTTTCTCTTTCCCTCCCTCTACCCCTCCCCCAGTCTCTCTCTCTCAAAAAAAACCCACTATTTTTTCATCGTATTTTCTCTGCCTGCGTGATGTCTATAGCCTTAAAATTCATTTTTTTCAGCAGAGCATTTGTTAATTTTGGTGTTTGCTTGGTACCAAGTGAACATTTTTAATCAAGGTGATTAAAAGACATGGAAGATGATACACAGGCCCTTTAAACCTCCTACACCTTTTCTAACATAGTTTCACTTTTACCATTTGATTCATGTTCGGGAGTTCTGTGTATTATTTCATTTGGGGGAAAATGTTGGCTGTGAAAAAAACTACATTTACTTTCCAATTGTAATTTTGAACAGTGTTTCTCTTCCAAGTCTTCTGTTCCAATTCATTGATCAATCATTGATCAATTGATTCACTGATCAATTTTCTGCATTATCAATTTTCTTCACCTTTCTACACTCTGCTATGGCATAAATTTTAAAAATATATTTTTTTCATCTCAAATCACTTTTTGTTTCAATGTTTTCTTATTCTCTCATCTTTCATTTCTTATTTTGTAGGAACTATCATTTTAAAATTGCTATTGTCATCCAAATTCTACCTGTTTTTTAGAGTAATCTTTCTTTTGTTCCAAAATATTCTCTTCAGCTATCTCTTGCATGCTCTGATTATCTTTTTCTTTGAGAATGCAAAATTTGTTTTTTAACAGTCTGATTATTCATTTGTGATGTCTTTTTTTTTCTGAAACCACTTCTGATACCCAAATGTGTAGGGATTTTTCAGACACCGATATCTGTTTTGTTGCCTTCCACCAACACTCATTGGGTGTTCATCAATTCTATTCAATTTTGGCACTAATTAGCTAGAGTTAATGCAGACCTCATAGATTAAGGGCTCAGTCCCACAAGACTGTCCCCACTTCAGATGTATATATAAAACAAACATAAGAAGAAACTGAAGGGTGGAGAGAAGAACGTAGAATGGCAAGGGACCTTAGATCCAGAGGAAGGACATAATGATGAGATCCCTGAATTTTCTTTTTGCTTCATATATCCTGTAGTTGGAGCTGAAGAAGCTACCAATGTGGAAATCCAATAGGTTCAGACAAAAACTCCAACAAAAGCCTACTTTCTGTAGCCAAATGACCAGAAAATGTGAAGACTAGCAAGACAGAAAACTTTTAGACAATAACTATTCTATTCCAAACAAACATCATAGAAGAAACAGTCTCCAACCTTACCCATAGCAGCAAAGGATGAGTGAGGGGCAAGGGTCTATGCTTCTACTGTCACATTGTCATGAATGATTCAAACCTCCTTCAAGGGTGGTCTCAGAAAAGGGCCACAGTGAGCTAGGACTATAAACTACACCAACAGATAACAAATCTAGAACTTGCACATCTACCTTTACCTAATGGTAATGAGGCACCTCTCTCCTGCTCCTCCAAAATGATATTAAGGAAAGTATAAAGAAGTATCAGGACTGACGTTATCAGCCAGCAGTAAGGAGGTTACTCCCACACAGTGTTTGTGGAGAGACCACATGCAAAGTGAGAACTCCCATACCTTCCCAGCAGCAACAAGGAGGCTACCCAGAGGCCAAATGGGAGACCTGGATTTCTACTTCCACCTGGGAATAACAAGGCAGCACTCTCTGCTCCCACTTCCCTTACCAGAGCAGTGTTAGAGAACACCAGCTGAACACCAGAATACTTAAACAAGAGTCTCCTAACAGGACATGACCAGAAACGAGGAATATCTCAAATGAATGAAAGAAAAATTGATAGATGCCAAAAATAAAATAGTAGAGATGTTAGAATTATCTGCAGATGGTTTTAGAGCAATCATGTTAAAATGTTTTGATGAATATGGAAGCATTTGAAACAAATAGAAAACATAAAAAATGTCAGAAAAATAGAAGATATAAAGAAGAACTAAATGGAAACTTTAGGGGCATCTGGGCGGCTCAGTCAGGTAAGCAACCAGCTCTTGACTTCAGTTCAGGTTATGATCTCAAGGTCCTGGGACCAAGCCTTGTTTCAGGCCCTGTGCTCAGTGGGGAGTCTACTTGGGGATTCTCTCTCTATCTCTCTCTCTCTCTCTCCCCCTCTCCCTGCTCACTGTTCTAAAATAAATAAATCTTAAAAAAAAAAAGAAGAAGAAGAACTAAATGGGAATTTTAGAACTGAAAAACACAGTAATTGAAATAAATGCACAGTGAATGGACTTAAAACCAGAATGAAAAGGAATAAGCAAAGAATCAGTGAACTGGAAGACAGGACATGAGAAATTATCCCATTTGGGCAATGGAGAGAAAATAGACTGGGGGAAAAAAACAGACTCTAAATGATCCTTATGAGTCTCACAAAATATCTAGTATTTAAGTCACCAAAGTTCTGCTAGGAAAAGCAAAAGAAGATAGAGCTGAAAAAATCTTTGAAGAAGTAACAATAGAAAACTTTCCAAATTTACCAAAACTCACAAATCTACAGATTCAAGGAGATAAATGTACTACAAAGAGGATAAATCAAAGAAATCCACACTAAGATAAATCATAAATTTCTGAAAACTAAAGACAAAGAAAAATTACTGAAACCTCCCAGAGAAAGATAATTCTTAATATTTTTAGGAGAAAAAGAATTAAGTTGAGAGCAGATTTTTTCCATTGAAACCACGGAGCTCAGAAGGAAGTGGTGCAATATATTTCTAGTGATGAAAGGAAAGAATCATCAACTCGGATTTCTAAACCCAACAAAAATATTCTTCAGGAATTAAGAGGGAAACAAAACATTTTATATGAAGGAAAAGTAAGATATTTGTCACCAACCAAGCTTCCCTAAAAGAATGGTTAAAGGAAGATTCTTAACCAGAAGAAAAGAAATAAAAGGAACTTTGGAATGTCATGAAGGAACAAAATACAGATAGGTAAAATTTGCAAAATATGTGTAAATATAATGGGCCTTTCTTCTCCCTGTAAGTTTTCTAAACAATTTTTAAGAATATTATGATATTTAAGAATATTACTAGTAAATGAAGAAAGTAAAAAAAAGCAAAGGAAGTTATGATTTCTATAGTTTACATAAACTGGTAAAACGACAGTAATCTGTGATAAGTTATGTATTTATAATGTAATACCTAGAATAACTACCAAAAAAGCAATATAGAAGTAAACACTATAAAAAATTGGAAATCTAAGAAATATTCAAGTAATCCATATGAAAACAGAGAAAAGTAAACAGAAAAGATAAAACAAAAAAATACAAAAATGTAACATTTAAAACTATGAAACCTTTACGAAAATTATCAGAGAAAAATATTCAGGATCTAGAACTAAGGTAAGTGTTCTTCCACTTGACACCAAAAGTACAATCTATAAAAGAAAAAATTGATAAACTGGACTTGATCAAAATTTAAAGCTTTTGCTTATAAAAGACTTTTTAAGAGGATGAAAGATAAAATACAGAGTGGGAAAAATATTTGTAAACCACATGCCCACATAAAACTAGCATCTAGAATATATATATATATATATATATATATACTACACATACACATATACACAGAATATATATATACACACACACATACACACACACCACATATATATATATATATATATATATATATATATATATATAGAGAGAGAGAGAGAGAGAGAGAGAGAGAGAGAGAGAGAACTCAGAACTCAACAAAGAAAAAAACTCCAATTAGAACCAGGGCAAAAGACATGGAGACACATTTCACCAATGATACTCAGATGGCAGATAAGCATAATAAAATTATTCAACATTGGGACCCCTGGGTGGTGCAGTCATTTAAGCATCTTGACTCCTAGTTTCAGCTCAGGTCAGCCCCACATTGGGCTCCGCACCCAATGTAGAGTCTACTTGAGATTCTCTCTTCCTCTCCCTCTGCCCCTTCCCCTCATGTGCGCTCTCTTGCTCTCTCTCCTTAAAATAAACAAATAAATCTTTAAAAAAATTATTCAACATCATTTGACATTAGAGAAACCAAAAAATCAAAATCACAAGGAGATACTACTGCACATCTATCAAAACAGGTAAATAAAAAATAGTGAAAATACCAAATTTTGGTAAGGACATCGAGAACTGCAGCACAGATACATTGCTTCTAGGAATGTAAAATACTACAATCATTCTGGCAAATAGTTTTTCTGTTTCTCTAAAAACTGAACAAGACACCACCATATGACCCGGCAATGGTACTTTGGGACCTTTTTGCCAGAGAAATGAAGACCTATGTTCATAGAAAAACCTGTACAAGAGGTTTATGATGGTTATATCTCTAATAGCCAACAATTGGAAAGAATTTAAACATCTTCCAGTCGCTAAATAGTTATGTAGATTTAGTACATCCATATCATGAAATACAACTGCACATTAAATAGAAGCAACAACTTGGATGCATCTCCAGAAAACGAGACTGAATGCTGAATGAAACAAGCCAATCCCAAAAGATTATACACTGCATCATCCCATTTATATAGCATTCTTTAAATGATTATATATGTAAAAAAAGAAAAGAAATTAGTGATTACCAGGAGTTAAGAAGTGGGTGGGAATGGAATGAAAGGGATCCTTGTGGTGAGAAACATTCTGTATCTCTATGTGCCAATGTCAATATCCCAGTTGTAAAATTGTACCGTATTTTTCCATGGTACCAGTGGGTGAACCTGGGTAAAGGATATACAATATCTCTCTGGTATTGTTTCTTACAACAGCAAAATTAATCTACAACTATCTCAAAATTCAATGTTTAATTTTATAAAATGGTAATGAGACCCAGCTACTTGATCAACACCTGAAAATAAGTCAGCTTGTGGAGAATACAAAAGGCAAAAGATAAAATCTTCCCCAAAAGTTCCAATTTCCTTCTTTTATTGCCCACTTTCTACCTTTCTTTACATCCAGTGGGTCTTGCCAACTTGCAAGGAGTCTAGTCTGAGACTTATTAAATGAAAAATCATCACATGGGAAGCAGAGTTCAGCTGACTCCTCCAACATGAGATTCACTTTTATCATTAACATTACCAACTATTCAAGCCTTCATTCATTTTCCATTAAGTTAAATGAAACAAGGTCTATGAGAGCTTGAGTTGAGCCAGATAATCTCCACGATTATTTTAAAGTCCTAAAAGTAGTTGGCTTTGCATTCACCTGCTTTGGCAAAGGATCTCACCTGATTCTGACCAACTGGGGAGAGTCCGAGATTTTACCCTGCTTGCAAGCTCACAAGGTAGTTTGCTTTAGTTTCATGGGTGCTAAAATAAGACACAAGATTCCCAGGTCAGTGCAAGAGACAGCTCGTTACTCACAACACCAGAAGTAGTATCAACATTAGCACCAATTCCCCTAGCTCCAGTTCCCACAAGGTGACCCCAAGAGGATAAGGTGACACCTGTATATACTGGGGGGCTAAGTGAGCCCTCAGTTTGGAGAATGTGAATCTTTTATACTGAGCCTACTTCCTCTTTGCTCTAAATTAAAACATTATCTTCCTTAAATTACCAGCCTCCATAGTACTATGGTGAACTAACTTGTAAGCTTGCAAATGAGGTAAAATCTCTTTCTTTGCTCCAGATGGAAATACTCCCTCTACCTTCCAAGGCTGTTTGCTATACTATATCCTTTGAAAGGTAGTCAGTGCCTTTGTTCAAAAGATGTCCAGAGATACAAAAGGCTCATGGGGAACAGGCTCCCAAAACTGATCTTCTGAAAACCAGAACTTGGAATTAGAGTAGTTTTCCATGAGCTCTGAAATGTTTAAATTTGACCTTCTATGGGTCAAAAATACTGGTTTTACGAAAACCCAGATCAGGAAAATGATCACTTAGGTTTTGAGGTTTGTTGCTTGAGAATATATAGAGTAGAAATTTCATGGCATTTTGGAAGGAAAATAGGAAAAAGTTTATATATCACTCTTGCAGTTACGTATTGCTGCCAATCACAGAACCCATAACCTGGTGATTTCAAACAATTGATTGTTATCTCTCCTGGTTCTTGGCCCAGCTGGGCTATCGGTGCTCAGAGCCTTTCTCATGTCGTTGCTGCCACATGGTGGCAAGGGTGAGTTTTCTAGAGGCTTCTTCACTTCCATTTCTGATACTTGAGCTAGGACAGCTGAAACCGCATGTGGCCTCTTGATTAGCTGGGCTTCTTCCTAGCCTGGTAATCTGCATGTGGTCAAACTTCCTCTACAGTGGCTGGCTTGCTCCAGAGTGAGGTGTCCAAGGCACTAAGGCTGAAGCTGTGAGTCTTCCTAGAATGTTTACACATTACATCAATCAAGAATCAAAAACCCAAAGTTCAAATTCTGATTTTTGACATTTACTGACCATGTCATCTTAAATAAGTCATTTGTCTTCAGATAGCCTGTTCTGCTGTCTTCAAAGTAGAAATAATATTACCTCATGCACAGGTAGACAGTGAAGAATGCTTAAAATGATATGAAAGCACTTTGCAATACCAGCAAAAATATATAAGTTAATACTGTGACTTTATCCAGACCAAATTCTTCTTATGACTTGCATATTTTTGAGATTGTAACTTTTGTTTTATACAGTGAAACCCACCCTTCCCCTCAACTCATCCAAATGTACCTCAGAAAGTGTAAGTAGGCATGGAGCTTGGTTGTGTTTCAACCAAGGCATGGAGCCTTGATTCTTGCCAGCCTTGATGTGTCCTAATACAATCAAGATCCACAGTGCCTCACTGAATGAGGAATGTTGCCTCTCTACATATCACAGGGTGACAAGAATACAAGATGGGTGGCCAGCTCCCAAGTTATACTCTTAAATTACAGTCTGTCCAAGGAGAGTGATCTCTTGTTGCAGCAGCAAGTACGAGTCCCAGAAACTATAAAAACCCCAAGCATTCTAAAATAGGCTGTCACATAGAACACCATAAATTATTACAGTCAAATATTCCATCATTCATTCATGCTAGAACTTCACACAAGGAAGGGTGGTCTGCCTGAGGGAGGAAAACACAAAATCAAAACCTTGTTTCTGATTTCTTTTCATTCCCTCTCTCACCCAATTCTAGGAGCAGCTAGAAGGCAGCTTTATTTAATTATGTAATACCTTTTTTAGTTTTACATATTTAAAAGCTTCGTGGAGCTGCTCAGGAGGGAAAAGAAAAGATTCTATTTCAGAAACAAGAGTGAGATAAGCATTCTTAGGTGCCACACAGCTGAATGTGTCAAAATAGTAAGGAAATTATATGCAAAACAAAATATAGAGAAACAAATATATTTTCACCTTGATCTCCATTATAATTTCAAATTTGAATACTCATAGGAAATTGATCTAAAATGTCATACAAATCACCTTTTAGAATCTTTTCCATCTATTCCAAGGAATGCCCTGCCTTTATTGGCATGCATTCTATGTGCATGCAATTCCCTTCAGTCAGCCTCTGCTAAAATAGCGAATCAAATAAACAATCGGTCCCCGAGATCTTGACACACTCACTAATATATTACAGTGTACCACTCAGTGAATTGCCATTTGTTTAGAAGGTCTTAAACACTCTATCAGTCTTATGTGTAGGAGTTCACAGGAGCCACACCATTGTTTCAGATCTCCAACAGAATTTAGAGCTCAGCCAGCCACAGGGAGGTTACTTTAGGCTGAATATGGGCTAAACCACTTTATTTTCATCACACAGCTATCAAAAGATTGGTATGGAGTGAAAGAGTCTCATTATCTGTTTAGAAGGACTTCCTATCAGTGCCTTCTTAGCATCACCCATTAATATAAGTGTTAATTACAATGGCCTTTATCAAATGAGGAGAGAAGACACCAGAAAAGCATACCTGCAAAATCATTTCTATAATTTTATTATAGTTTTTGTTTATCTCCAACTAGCAGAAAAGCCAAGATCACTACCAGATTGACCTACAATTTATGTATAGATAGGTGATAGGTGGGTAGATAGGAAGACGATGATAGATAAACAGATGGATGACAGATAGAAATAGATAAGCCGATGAACTACCATTATTTTTAACTGAACAAAATAGAAACTATTCCAAGTCAATATGTAGAGATCAAGGCTGACTTACTATCAGTGAGAAAGGAACTTCCAAGTTGATGGGATTTATTCACAATGACCTTGTCATTTGCCCATACGCTTACTTGTTCATTAAACATTTTTTGTGTCAAAGACTAGGGAAAGGATCCAGGGATGAAAGCCGTAGTCCCTGTCTTCAAGCAGCTCCCTCTCTAGAAGGGGAGAGAGGCATGCCCACATGCAATTGTTATCCAGTGCAATCAGAGGTATGTTGAGGTCACAGGGATGGGGCGGTTCTAGAGTGCAACTTAGGTCCATGGCAAGGATGGGATGGAGAGGCCATGTGGAGGTGTAGGACCAGAAGAGACAGATACCACGAGACAGAAGAAAGCAGGGCTTTCCCAGGCTGAAGAGCCCACATGAGGGTTGTGGCAAGGTCCGAGTGGTGAGACAGCTCAGTGGGGGCAACTGAGAACTCCTGGGAAGACATGGGCAGAGGGGACAAAGCAGAAGGATGCCAAGGCAGAAGGGAAGTGATAAGGCACCATTGGCACAATAGACACCTCCTGGGCCGCCCAAAGCAGTTCAGACTTGCTGCCAGCAACAGGAGGTCATCCATGGAACAATTTCATCTAATTCTGCAAACACAATTTTCATGTCTGTTTGGATAAATAAATTTGATTTTTTAAAAAATATTTATTTAAACATGTATGTATGTATGTATTTGAGAGAGAGAGAGAGTGAGCGCAGGGAGTGGAGAGAGGCAGAGAGAGAGAGAGAATCTCAAGCAGACTCCCCACTGAGCTCAGAGCCAACTCAAACTGATTTCATTACTCTAAGATCATGACCCAAGCCAAAACCGAGAGTCAGGCACTCAATCAACTGAGCCAACCCAGGATCCCCAAACTTTTTTTTTTTTTAATAGCGTTTTTTCCCAAGACCCAAAGTTTTATCACAGTCCTGTCCACCCAACTAACAAATTCACAGGTCTGGCCAAAGAGGTGAGATAAAAGGGTGTGAGAAGGTGCATGTGGCTGAACATTCCTGGCTGGTGGAGAGTGACAGGGATGCTCAGATGACGTGTGCTGCTAGGCCAGGGAGAGGGGAAGGGGACATCAACTTCATAGCAGAAAAAAATTCAGAATTCCTGCCTTTTGTGGAGTGACTTCAACTTAGGAAAACAAAACACTTGACAATACACTGCAATGATGTCTAAAGATGTGAAGCTCCCTGTGTATTACAGAAGTCCTCAGACAACGTGATACCCGAAAGCCATTCATGTGCTGCAGATGGCACTAGTTCCATCAGAAAACAGCAATGAGCATGAAAGTCACTAATATGACGTGAAAAGCCAAGAGTCTTCAATTATATTAGAAGCACTAGTCCGTTATATTAATCTTTTACACAGTTCCTTTCTATCAAATCAGATTAGTAAATTTGGTTTAAACTAATGTGCTATATAAAAATCTTATCATTTTTATTAACTCTAAGACAATTGTGGTTTTGCTTATACTGAATGGTTGATTTCATTCATCCTTCCACGTCAGATTAGTGATAAAGGAAACCCGTGCTGTTCTTTATTCCTCGTTTCTTAATGATGAAGACACCAACCATACCACTCATGTTAGAGCAAGTTTGGACTAAGATAAAAAGAAATGACAACACGTTCCCGACCACACACACACACACACACACACACTCGCACATGCACGCGCGTGCGCGCACACACACACACACACACACACACACACTATAAGAGCCTAGAGTTTAAACAGAGGCTAGAGTTCCAGCTTCTGCGGAGCTGCCAACCAACTTACTCATGGTGCTCACCTCCTATAGGATATGCTTCAACCTGAACATGGTGATACCACCCCAGGACAGCCCTTATGAAGTATCATCTCCATTGAAAGAAGACAGAAAAAGTTTTCTTCTGGTGCTCACTAACTGGAGCACCTTGAAGGAGGTCTGTTGCTGTGGTTCACGGTCATCCATGACCTCACTTCCTACTTCTCTGAGAAAATTGAAGCAGACAAGAACTTCCACGTCTACTGTCTAGGCTGTTAAACTCAATTGTCCAATAACTGTTCTCTTACTTGATGAAGCAACATTTAACACCATTAATCAAAAACAAACAAACAAACAAACAAAAACACCATTAATCACTCTCTCCTCCCTGATGTGTTCACTTCTGGGGTGGGGGGGAGGGTTGGGTCACTGTACTTCCTTGGGTTTTCTCTTGACTCCCAGGAGGCTCTTTCTCAGGAATTGCCGCCTCTGTCTCTTCCCCCAGATGTCTCAATGATGAACGTCTCCAGGGTAAGCCTTGCCCTTTCCTCTCTCTGCACTCTTTCCCATGGTGATCCCATCAGGACTTGCCCACCAGCAAGACGTCCCCATCACAGTTAACACCAATGACAGCACATCTCTCCAGCTGCTCAAGTGTTAGCCATCCTTGACTGGTCCCTTCCTCTCGCACCCACATCCAACCCATTAGGGGTTATACTGGCTTTGCCTTCAACATGGATCCAGAGTGCAGCTTCTCATCTCTTCCAAGGTTGCCACTTTAGTCAAAGCCGCCACTCTCTTGCCCATATTACTGCATCAGCCTCCCAGCCAGCACCCTGCTTCTGCCCTTGCACCATCAAAAGCCCCACCACTGCCAGAGAAAGCCTTTAAAAGCAGCCATCATCCATCTTCTCAAAACCCTTTCATGGCTCCCCTTTTCACTCCCAGTAAAAACCAAAGTACGCCCAATGCCTACCAATGCCCCCCAGGGTCTGCCTGCCCCAGCTCTCTGGCAATTATCTCTCTGATCTCAGCTACTACTTTCTCCATCCCCCCAATTCTGCTCCAGGCTGCCAGCTCCCTGCTCTTCCTTCAGAGCAATTCCTTGTCCAGGGACTTTGGCACTAGTAGTTCTCTCTGCTTGGAATGGTCCTTTCCCCCCATTATCTACATGGTGAACTTCCTCATCTGCGAATATTTGCTCCTGCATCACCTTCCTTCCCAAGGAGGCCTGATGTGACCATGTGGTTTAAAACCTCAACCTGCCTGTCTCCCTAATCCCATTTTCTTCAGGGTCCTTGTCTTTTTTATTTTTAATTCCTCTTATCCTATTTTGCTTTTTATTTTCATCTAGCACTCTTACCAGCATTCAACATACTGTATGACTCACTTATTTGATATATTTACTATTAATTTTCTGTTGCCCACTGCTCAAATGTAAGCCCTACATTGGACTGATATATTCTAAGCACCTGAAACAAGGCCAGATATATAGTAAAAGTCAATAAATGTTGGATACATGAATTAATGTGCCAAGCACTCTGCCAGGTATAAAAATTATTTATGGGGCACCTGGGCAACTCAGTCAGTTGAGTATCTGCCTCTTGATTTCAACTCAGGTCATGATCTTAAGGTTGTGGATTGGAGCCCAATCAGGCCCTGCACTCAGAGTAGAGTCTGCTTGAGATTCTCTCTCTCCCTTTGCCTCTGCCCTTCCCTTGCTCTTGTGCTCTATTTCTCTCAAAATAAGTAAATCAATAAAATCCTTTTTTTTAAATTGTGAATACGATGTTTTTATTTTGCATTTTTCTAGAGATTCGAGTAAAGCCAACTGATTTGGAAATTTTCAAAAATGCATCATACATAGTGTATAAAGATATAAATATAAAAATCATTAACATGCCCATACATCAATGGAAAAAGTTAAATTTTTACATATTTTCTATTATTGCTTACACATTAGATTATAGGCACTATTATGTATCCTGCCTTTTTTGTTACATATCGAAGCCATTCTATGAGAGAAGGACTGTATCAAGCCTTGTGTGATGGCAGTACTGTCACCAATGAGGTTTATCTGAGGCAGGATTCTTGCTAAAAGAATGTATCAAACACAAATATTTTTAAACAGTTGATTGATAGCCCATAATGTAGTTTACCATGTTCTGCTTAATTGTGACCATTAGTATTGTTTCTAAGTATTTTATATTATCTGCTACTAAAATGAAGATCTGTGTGCAGACATCTTGTCCACCTACCCAATTCTTACTTAGCACTAATTCACAGAGAAGGAGGAGGTCCTTGGACAAATGGCATAGATTTAAAAAAAAAAAAGATTTTATTTATTTATTCATGATAGACAGAGAGGCGGGGGTCAGAGACACAGGCAGAGGGAGAAGCAGGCTCCATGCAGGGAGCCCGACGTGGGACTCAATCCCGGGACTCCAGGATCACGCCCTGGGCCAGAGGCAGGCACTAAACCACTGAGCCATCCAGGGATCCCTGGCATAGATATCTTAAAGGGTTTTTAGCTACATTGCCATTTTGCCTCCCAGAAAGAGGATGCCAATTTATGCTGCCACCTACAGCATACCTGTACCAAAGAGAAATCATGACAGGATTAAGTATCTAGCATTCTCTAATCTGGCAAATATTATATGGTTAAAACCATAAGTTCATGATCATAGCAAAACTACACATTTTTTCACCTGCTATTGACTATTTATATTTCTCTTTTGAAAGTTAGCTTTCATATCCTAAGCCAATTATCTACTAAAGTCTTTGTTTTTCTTACTGATTTGAATGGGCTCTTCATATATCAGAGGTGTTAAATTCTTATATATATTACAAATGTTACAAATATATTCTAGTGTGCTGTCTTTCCTTGAGATTTTTTTGGCATACACGTTTTCACCTTTACATAGTTGCATTTATTAATATTTTCCTTTGTGATCCTTTTCATGCTTTTAAGCCCTTATCCATTCAAAGATCAGGCAGGTGTTCATTACAGCTTTATTCCAATTTTATAGCTTTTTTTAAGGTTTTACTCTTCATTCCTAATTAATTTGGAGATATGAAAGGAGTTGGGACTGCAATGTCTTTTTCTCCCACAAGACAGCTAATTGTCCCAGTATCTCTTTAAAGCTTCTTTACCCATTGATTTGGAAAGCCATCTTTGTCATCAATCAAAGCCTCACATATAAGTGTCATTTTGCCATGCTATACTTGTTACATAAGATCTTAGCATTTTCATCTGATTTTATTGGAGCATTTATTATTCTGTATTGTAATCCTTTGCTTATTCCCCTCTCTCCCCTACTAGGTTATGAGCTTTCTAATTCTTTCCCAGGATCCAACATGGTGCCTGGTTCACAAAAGCTGGTAAATAGATTTTGATGAATTGGTGGCAAGTCAAGAGGCCAGGTGGACAGGGTGAGGGGGTTGAAGCCAGAGTCTTTTAGCCTCTCTCTGCTTTCAGGAATGTGTACTGATTTTGGAAACAAAAACGGATCTCAGACTGAGGAGGAATATTAAAAAGGGTAGTCAGTCTTTCTACAGAGCCTGTCTTAGAAGGAGGTGCGATGTTTAGATGTTAGGAAGGCTCCCTGGCTCTAAAATAAAATTTCTAGCATCCAAGTCCCCAAAGCCTTAATTTCCATAGCTATACAAGCATTCTTTGGTTTCAGAATCTGACCTGAACAAATCCAATCACTTAGTTAGCTCTGTTCCCCCCTAGGCTGTAAGTCCCCACAGGACTGAAGGAAATCCTAACTAGCTTATAGATTGCTATATTCCTATAGTGATTTGCATAGTGATTAGCACATAGCACACAATAAATCCATATTTTTCTGAGTGAATCAACAATCAGTAGAGATCAAAACAGTACATCTCAGCAGCCATTTTCACTTATTGTATGTCTATGAGATACTTTCTTCAAAAACAGTTTTCATGGAAGTGAAAATACACATACACAAATTAATGACCTAAGAGCATAGTAGATTAATGTATTAGGATAAAAGAAGATAAAAGAGCAGGAATGGAGGATAGGCTACCATCTTAGGTCATTAATGTTTTATCCAAATTACCCCAGATAAGAAAAATCCCCACCTTAACTGTTTAAGTGTTGTTATTCATCATCATAATCTTCAGGTAAGGATATTTCACAATGCCCCTTCCAAGATATTTTTCCTGAGTTTTAAAAGTGCTGCTGTTCCAGTTATCTATTGCATAACAAACCACCACAAATTTGGGTGGCTCAAAACATCAGTTCAGGAGTGACAGGCTCAGCAAGTCTCCATGTGTCTCTCCATGTGGTTGGCTTGGGCTTCCTCACAGCATGGTAGCTTCAGGATAATCAGACTTTGGGAGCCCCACACTCCAAAACGATGCTTCTCAGAGGCCCAGGAAGAAGGTACAAGGCTTCTTACCCCTCAGCCTTAGAAGTTTGAAAATGTCATTTCTGCTACATTCTTTTTGTCAATCAAGCCAATGTGGATTCTTGAGGAAGGGAATTGGACTCTGCTCTCTGTAGGAAGAATGTTTAATAGTTCTTACCCATTTTCAGTCCTTCACATTGTTTTTTAAAGATTTTGTTTATTTATTCATGAAAGACACACAGAGAGAGGGAGAGACATAGGCAGAGGGAGAAGCAGGCTCCATGTAGGGAGCCCAATGTGGGACTCAACCCCAGGACCCAGAGATCACACTCTGAGCTGAAGGCAGATGCTCAACCCTGAGCCCCCAGGTGCCCCCTTCACATTTTTCTCTAAGAAAAAAAATGTCTTGGGCAGCCCGGGTGGCTCAGAGGCTTAGCATGGCCTTCAGCCCAGGGCATGATCCTGGAGACCCGGGATTGAGTCCCACGTCAGGCTTCCTGTATGGAACCTGCTTCTCCCTCTCCCTGGTCTCTGTCTCTCTCTATCTGTTTCTTGAATAAATAAATGATATCTTTAAAAAAAAAAGAAAAAGAAAGAAAAAAAGAAAAAATAACAAAACCTTTCTTATTATAATTTAAGGCCATTTTCCTTATTCTGTCTTCATGGAGTTAGTCACCAGGTGACTGGAAAGCCCTTGTTTGACAGCCTGAGTGCCTATAATTAAAGAAATTTACATCTTATCTGGAACTGGATTGTCCCTATCTGCACCATGAGTGGCTAACATGTATATGGTGCTTTCTGACTCCAAGTTTTGGGAGTCTATCCGGGACTCGTTACTCATCCTCTGATCTTGTACAGAAAGTCTAAAAGTGGCTTTATGGGGAATACTTATTTTAGATGACTGAACTCTAAACACTCAAATAGCTGACAGAAATTCCTTTCTCTCAGTTACTAACGACTACTGAATTATTATTGTCCAGATAGATACAGTTCTGAATTTACACATAAAAGATAAAGTTATTACAACATTTTGAAGAAAATCTTTGAAGCTAATTATCTAAAGATTAGAGAAAGAATATCTTTTAATTAATTTCAAACCCTGGATTGAGTACTAAGAAAAACACGAAAGAATGATTTCCAATAGGAAATGGTGGTTATGGAAGAGTCTCCCTCCCCTTGAGGATTACCATTTAATTTTCAACATCGATTTGAAATAAATGCTGGTATGATCTCCAAGGAAAGACTGTTTTAGTTATAAACCTAATGAAGAAGCATACAGTTTAGCAAGCAAAATATATGTTGTGCTCCTTTGTTAACCTAACTTCCACACTCTCGGCTTTGGTTTGAATGAGGGTATTTACTTTTACGCATTCACTGTTCTCTTCAGTAAATGCTGTAGAGGGTGAGTCTCCAAGGAGTGTACCTCAGGCCTTTACTGATCTTTTCTCTTTATTCTCTCTCTACATAGCATCCAACCCACTGCTTGGCACTTGGAGTTTTGATTAAGTGAATTGCCACAAATATTCTTGTTTTTTCTTGTATTAATGAACAAACTTAAAATTTAACGTTATCTGATTTATGATATGGTGTGCACTGTGTCAAACGAAGCTTAAAATGACCTACAAGTTTACTCCTCCAGCTTAATAGCAAACAAGCTAACAATCCAATTAAAACATGAGCTAAGGACTCGATTAGATATCCCTCTGAAGAAGACATACAACCAGCAAACATGTACATAAAAAGATGCTCAACATCACTAATCATTAGGGAAATGCACCTCAAAACCACAATGGTATACCACTGCACACCTCTTAGGATGATTACCTTTAAGGAAAAAAGATGACGAATATTAGGGAAGATATGGAGGAACTGGAGCTCTTGTGCACTGCACTGTTGGTGGGAATGAAGACTGGGGCAGCCACTCTGGAAAGCAATGTCAAGTTTCCTTAAAAAATTAAACACAGAACTACTCTATGATCCAGTAGTTCCATTTTGGGGTATTTATCCAAAAGAATTGATTATCAGGATCTCAAAGAGATATTAGCTCCCCTATGTTCATTTCAGCACTATTTACAATAGCCAAGATATGGAAACAATCTAAATGTCCATCAATGGATAGATGGCTAAGAAACTGTGGAATAGACATACAACAAGACACTATTTAGTCATAAAACAAGGAGGAAATCCTGGTGAACAAAACTGGTAAACCCAGAGGTCACTGTGCTAAGTGAAATAAGTCAGTCCCAGAAAGACAAACACCGCATGATTCCATTTATAAGAGGTATCTAAAATAAATTCATAGACTCAAGAGTAGAATGGTGATCAACAGGGGCTGGAGAAAAAGGGAAGTAGGGAGTTATCAATCAATAGGCAAAAAATTTCACTTGAGCAAGATGAATACACTCTGCCCTACTACATTGTACCTATAACCCACAATATTGTAGAAATAAATTTATTAAGAGAACTCATGTTAAGCGTTCTTGCCACAATAAAATAACTTTTTAAAAAAATTGTATGCAAACCATACAATCAAATCAAATACCCATCAAATAATGCACTATTCTCTGAGTTTTTATTTATTTTAATATTTTGGTGTTTTTTTAAAAAAAAATGTTTACAAAGTACCTACAGGACAGCAGACAACAAGTGTGTGCTGAGGATACAAGCACATGTGAAAAAACAGTGAGAGAGTAGGGAGTTTCCAAGAGTTTCCCAAGATTCCTCGGGCTTTTAGAAGCCAAAATTAATTTTCCAAACTAGTCAACATGGATGCGACCATCTCTTCCTAGCTCCCATTATAGTGTTCTACTTCCAAGATTGGTTGTTAAATTACCTCCAAATACAATTATTTTATCTTTAGAACTGTAGTCTGATGTATAATCTATGCTCTTTCAGACATGCTGCTTAAATTTAACAGCAACAACTAAAAAGGGCCCTTCACTTCTTCTGTACCATTGGCTTTCTGCAAAATTCACCTTAACCTCCCCAGATCACTGTCTTTGTGTTCTGCAGTCTAATGATAGCCTCCCTAGCCTGCAACAGCGTGCTCCTCACAAAGGGTGTAAATCTTCCCATTCACCTCATAACACCATCCTATTGAATCCAACAGCATATGGATAGGTAAAGACAAATTTCAAATGGTAGAGCCATTCCCAGATTGATCAACAAGAAATTTTCCAATCCTAATTAAGACCCACTTTAATTTAATGTCAATTTATTGACACAAATTAAATGCAGTCCTCATTCTTTCTCTTTTAGACTATTAAGTAGCTCCCAGCTGGATTCTCCTCTGTCATTAATGCCTTCATTCATTCATCCATTCATTTGTTCATTCATCATTTACATTTTATATTTTTAACAACAATCTTGCCATCATTTATTTATTCATTTTTTAAATCAGTTGACCTTCTATTTCCCAGGCATGGGTAGCTTACATTTTGATGAGGATAATTTGGATTCAGGAACATTTTGACTCTTCATAAGAAACAAATGACTAGGGATACCTGGGTGGCTCAGTTGGTTAAGCATCCAACTCTTGGTTTGCACTCAGGTTGTGATCTCAGTGTCCTGAGATCGAGATCGGGATCTGCACTCAGCAGGGAGTCTGTTTAAAGAGTCTCCCCCTCAGTCCACCCTGAAATAAATAAATAATCCTTTTAAAAATGACTAACTCATATGTTTACTGCCACATAATGTGATAGTAGAAACCCTTTCCTTATCTGTGGTCCTTGCTTCACCTGAGCAAGAGTTCTAGTACCTTGACACGGGCAGAGCAAAAGCGAGTATTGGAGAGGTTTGACAGGTGTGAAATTATGGGAGACTGTGAATATCTGTTGGAACTGTAAATTGTGGAGATCCACTGAAAGGTTTGGGCGGGAGGATCACATGATCAGACAGGAGTTCTGGGGAGCTCTCTCAGCATCAGGGAGGATGGATAGGGGAAAGTAGTGTGGAGGTAGAAACCAATAATAAGTATATTATACCCACCTAGACAGGAAGGTGGGACTGAGTGGTATTGAGGATGGAGAGAAGTCAGCAAAATAATATATTTAGGAGTTAGAAGCAACACCCCTAAGGTATGAATAAGAAGGAATCTAAGATGACCACCAATTTTCTCACTAGGGATGATCCAATGGAATGTGGAACATTAAACAAGTTAGGGAACATTAGACTATCATGCTTGAGGGAAGAGATAATGAGGACACATTAACTTTAAGATGTACACGAGACATTCAAGAGGTCATTTCCAGTTGATACTTCAATGCTTTCCAAGGCTTTTTAATAATAGCACCGTCTAAGAAGAATTAGAAAATGCAGATACCAAGTCACTCTTCTCATACTCACCTCAAACTTCATAAACCAGGTTATCTGGGGTTGGACCCTGGGATTCCAATCATCCGGATGAAAATCACTGAGCTAATATAAAATACAGGTCTAAGGCTTAAGATTTACATTTTTAAATCTAGATTTGAGAATCATTACTGTTCAGGTGGTAGTTGGGGTCCTGGATGTGAGTGAGATCATCCAGATATATTGAGAAGAATGAGAGAAAAGCAGAAGAAAGATAGAACTTGCATGCCATCCCAGCATTAAAGCGGATCCAGGGGAAATGGAGCCCACTGAGGGGGACAAGAAGGAGTCACTTGTCAATTGGACCAAGCTGTGACGTGGTTGAGAATGTCATGAAAATACAAGGTAGAACTGATAGAGATGCTTGAAGACAGACGTGAGAGAAGAGAGAATCAGTGGCCTAATCATTTAAGAAACTCAGTGGTAAGACTGGGAGTCATTTATGAGGGATTCATCTTGAATTCGAGGAGAAGACAGAAAGAACGAGAAGGACCAATGAGGACTGAGGTAGCTAAGTTGATAATGAAGGTCATGATTGAAGGAAAATGGATGCATTCTGCAACAAATAGCCTCATTTTCCTCTGTGAATTATGAGAAGAAACTTCCTGAAAGTGGGCAGTCCTTGAGAGAGTGGGAAAAGTATAAATCAGAGACAGCAAAAGAGGTTGGATGATGCAGTTTTTTGCAAAGTTCCCCACATCTGTGGTTCAGCAGCAGGAAAAGCAAACAATTGGTTAAAGCAGGTGTGAGGATGCAGGGGGCACGGGTGGGCAAGGCAGTGAGAAATTTGAACAACTGCCATGAAGGAGGTCAAACCTTGGAGTGCAGGCTCAACTGGAAAGAAAATGAACCCATAGATGGTGATGGGTAGAGATGATAGGGAAGAGCTGAAATAGTAAGCGTGATGCCAGCTCAAGAGCAAGCTGGAGAAGGGAGGGCTTCCAAAAACAGTCCATGGGGTTAAGATTCCAGAGGTAGAGCCATTTTCAAATGGCTACAGGAGTCAGCTGCTGCATACAGGAAGGTCAAAGCATTTTGAGCTTGGATTGATGGGAGGGATGTTTAATAACATGGTTGCTAAAATCCCCCAGGATCAGCGGATGAACAGGGATGGAAAGGAAGGCAGTGAGCCAGGCTACCATGCTCAATGAACAAGGGGGAAAGGACACTAAAGAGAAGGGACAGAGACGGCCAAGCTGATGGTGTGATTTTTTAAAAACATGGAGTCTTTTAAAAAAACATACTTTATTTATTCATTCATGAGAGACAAGGAGAGGCAGAGGCACAGGCAGAGGGAGAAGCAGGCTCCCCACGGTGACCCTGATGCGGCACTCAATCCCAGGACCCCGGGATCACGACCTGTGTCAAAGGCAGATGCTCAACCACTGAACCACCTGGGTGCCCCCAAAACATGGGTTTTTACACTAATCTAAAAGTAAGGGTTTGGCAGCATCAGGAAACTGCCGTTCTCATTCTACCCTGGGTTCTCCCTGCTGAAGCTGCCGGGAGCTTTCTGACACATGCATCTATGGATCTCATTCCTCTTTTTAAAACGTGCCATGGCTGCCTCACCCTCTGAATAAACACAGCCTCTGAGGTCATGGTGACCGGTCTTGCCTTTGTTTCCCTCTCCCACCCGAAGGATCATGGCGACTGCTAGATGCAGCCCCAGCACCTGCTGCTCTGTGCCACTGTGCCTGCGCGCATCCTACTCCTTTTGTCTGTGACCTCGTCTCCTGGGCTGACCTTCTATTTCCCAGGAATGTGACCCGCATGTGACCTCCTGGAAGCCCATCCTGATGGATGCCTGACGCGTTGTCTGCTGTCTATGCTCTTCTAGCACCCACTCAACTCTCACCCAGCAATTTCCACATTGTGTCGTGATTAATGTCATAACGCTCTCTTCCTCTATGGGACTGAGCACTTTGAGACCAACTATGGTTTTCCATCCATTCTCCATCTTCAGTCCATAGCATTCTGCCTGAAACGTAGCAAGCGCTCAGTATGCATTGACCTCCGCGATATTTGCCTGCCAAGCTAGAGTTGGTTCTTATCATAGGAAGCCTTTGGTTTGTACATAATTCATAATCTCACATAGTCACCACAAACTCACACAGAGTTGGCAAGAATGATTGTAACAATATAGTTCTCAAATTGACATACATCAATAGCATAAATGTTCATTAGGGCCTCATCCTAACATTTGTATGAAGGCGACAAAATTACATCGTTCCAGAAGCAAAAGAAATAAATTCCTCCTCTCCTGCTCCTCTTAAGTGGTCTTTGCCACCCACAAACTCCAGCAAAGAACTTTGTTTTTCTTGCAACTTCTATATTAGGCTGACCATGCCTCTGAGGGGTGTTGGTCACCTACCATGAGGTCTCTAGTGCTGTCCTTGATGATTATGGCTCTTGAACTCTGTTGGAGGCACATTCCTTTGTGGACAGGCCAGAGGCAGGACAGTTAGAACACTTAAGCGTAAACATCCAGAAGGAGGTAGATGAGATCTTTCCCTGTCCTCCACCTCCGTTATTTGTTATCTATATATTCCACGCAAGGTGAGCCATTGCCAATCCATTTTTGTATGTGCTTATTCTGCACCTGCCTTGACTCTTCTTCTCATCTCCTTGTCCAGTTGTGCTCAGCTACCAAAATTGCTACCGACTGATTGCTCCTGGTAAAGGTAGAAATCTTTTCTTGGCCATGGTAGCAGAGAAAGTCATTACCAGAAAAATTGCCATTTCCTGAAACCTCTAATATTCCTGGCATTTAGGTCTATAAATTCCACATCAAGATTATGCACCACTTTAGTAAAAATGTAATATAATAAAAACAACTGCTAGACAGCAATGCCTCAATAGTTCTATTTTATAATACAAAGATAATCTTTGAAACTGCCCTTCATGTTTTGTCAACTGTATTGAAAGAAAAGTATTAGCCCATAAAAAGCAAGATCAATGCTAATCCTTTCTTCATATCCCTAAATGTAGTGCTCTAATTATTTGTTTTTAAAAGCATAGCCGTTTTTAAGGCACCTGGGTGACTCAGTCAGTTGAGGGATCAACTCTTGATTTTGACTCAGGTCACGATCGAGGTCCCTGGTCAGCACAGAGTCTTCTTCCCTCCTTCTTCCTCTGCCCCTTCCCCTTGATCTCACACACTTTCTCTCTCTAAAATAAATAAATAAATCTTAAAAATATTATATATATATATATATATATATATATATATATATATATAGCCATTTTCACTCTTTCATCGGCAGCAATGTTGGCTACTTTATTATATTGAGCAGCCAAAAAGTTGTCTTCCTTTCAATTTCTAAGCTGAAAGTCCAATCCAAACTTTTGAAGAGAGGCATCTGAGGCAAGTGGCACCAAAGATTTTCTTAATATCCATGCAACCTTCTGTGCTCTCCCCTCACTTTGAAACTTTAATAACAGAGTTTTGAAATGGGTTGTTTGGCCAAAGTTTTTCACTGGGGCTAGCCACTGTCCCTCTGGCCAGAAGTCTGTGTAAAGGGGCACTGGAGAGAGTAGGCTCATCAGAGCCCCCAGACATCCTTGTGGAAAAACCTCTCTCCCCAAGGAATTTGGGCCCTGCCCTTGAGCATTCCAAAGTCTGCAACTTTCCATGGCTACATATGGCCCATTGACAGTTAGCAGCTGTCAAGCGGACAGGCCGTGCAAACCCAGCTGGCCAATTGAGGCCACGTCTAGACAAAATGAATGGACACAGCTCATCAGTTCCATTTGGCCATCCCAGCAATTGATGCAGATCAGCCCTGGGGCTCATTGCAACTGCAGAGATGAGCGTGGGAGCGTGGAGCTCACCAGGGTGGAGCAGACAGTCACACAGTGGCCCTGGCTGCCCGGGGTGAGCCCCGTACACCATGCTGCCAAAGGGGACAGACCTGCTCCACAACTGTTGTCCATGTTCATTCCAGTCAGTGGCTCGTTCTAATCTCGAGTCTCACCACCAAGCCGTCCGTCTCAAGAAGCATTTTCTAAAATCACTTCACTGAGTGTTCTGTGAAGCAGAAGAAACCAACTCAGTGCTCCCAAGTCAGGCCTCCCTCTCCTTCCAAAGATAGGCCGTGGTGGAAAGGAATATTTTAAAAAAATTAAGGGAGTGGTGAGATTTCCCCCAACTGCCATCACACCACATCTGTTGAAAGAAACTGCAAAGCGTAACATAGTCACAAAAATAAAATGTCATCGAACTGACCATTCCATCTTCAGCCTCAACTTTACAATCTTTTTAAAAATCTTTTCTGAAGAATTTCAAAAAAATCATCACAAAATCCTCCCTTAGGCATAAAATATTTCTCTGTAAACTTATTAGCAATTCCAGCGAGAGGCTAGCCTTTGCAATGGAGAAAGAAAACTGGTCATCAAAGTAGTCCCGGCACGCCTCAAAAGACAAACAAGAAGGATAGAAGATGCCCCAAAATCCACTTGAGGAAACGAAAGTTGTGTGGCATCCAGCAACTTCAGGGCTGAGGCGATGAGCTCCAAGCTTCTCACCAAACGTGTGGCCTCATGCAGGAATATGCCAAAACAACACAGTTTGGGCTCATTGTATCCCAATTAATGCTATAATGAGCTTCCTTAGATAGCCAAATCTTTAATCAGCCCTATCAAAACTATGTCTGCTCAGAAAAAGACTCCTGTTAATTCTGCTTAATGCCTGACAGTGGTTAAGCACCATTAATACTCCATAATTTCATTGTATGTTATTGTAATCATATCAGCTTATATCTCAGTGGCTTCGCAAGGCTCAATAGGCTGCCGTGAATTACAGGTCACGTGACTCTGCTTCAGTAAGAGACTATCCTCCATCACAGCCAGACCTCCTTTGCCCTCCCCGCAGTCAGTAGCCTAAGCAGGTATTAATAAAGGTCTCCTTTTTTAAATTGCATAGCTCTAAATGGTCTTTAAGGGACCCAGCAGTAATCTCAAGATCCCTATATTTTAGCAGGAAAGCAGGACAGAGGAATTAATAAGAGCCCTTTCTGTGTAAACTGCTCCCTGCTCTAAGGCTATAGCGTGATGTCAGGGCGCTAAGAGAATTTTAAATGCACAGGATGGATTGTTTGTGTTGCAAAAGCGAAACAGAGGCCAAAGGCTAAGAGACTTGAGAAAATTGAAAGACTGCCAGGGATGCTGGGATGCAAATAGCAACAAAACAGGGATAAATGCTCCTACTCACATATGCAGGAGTCCTGCAGAAGGGGGAAAAAAAAAAAGGTTATTAATTTTCACCAGGCTGTATCTTACAGCTGGTGGCTCAGCATCAGTTTTTGGTGTAATGAAAATGGTCTGAGCAGAAGATAAATGGTTCATAAAGTGGACCATTTAGATGCAATCGAGGCTCAATCTGCCCAGTGACTAATCACGTCCCCCAGTAAAGCTGAATTCCACTAACAGACTTTTTTTTTTTTTTTTTCCGGCTGTACCAGTGAATTGTAGCCGGGTCTAAGTTCAAGGCAGGCAGAGAATTATCTTGATTTATTAGCGCACTCCCTGGCCGTGCCACTCGCTCGGCTGTGCCTTTGTGGGCTTCTGCCCTGTTGCTGTCGGAGTATAATTTTTACCGTTCCCCTGTGACTAGTACACAGCATCATTTTCAGCTGCTAGAAAAATGGGCTGCTTTTGCACCTGTAATTTTTCTTCTTTTGCTGCTGAAGGTATATAATATATCTCTAAAGTGCGTAATAAGTTTCTGAAAAACGTGTTTTTAAAAGAAATTGATTCCAGTGGTTTATAAGCCTGAGCAAGGCCACATAAGGAAATGCGCCAGATTGCAAAGGTATGCCTGGTTGGCAAGGCAGCCATTTTTACCCTTCCATTTAGTAAATCCTGACTCCTGGTCCAGAGTGTAATTCCAGAGATTTTTCTATACCGTAGTTGCTTCTCATAATGAACTCTGATCAAATAAAAATGTTGTTTATGTGGAGACTTTACAAGTCCTGATTACGTAGAAAATAGAGTAGAATCCCTCATAATGACATTTAATTGTGAGAAAGAAAAGATCCCAATAGAAGAGCGTTCAGCTGCTTTTGTTCACTGCTCCTCTGCAAAATGCCGTTTATAGATCGTTCAATTATGACATTATTATGAGCTGCGTAAGAGTAACTCACTGGTTCTCCATATTTTTAGACCTATGGAAAATAAACGTGGGTGTGATTTGCATTATTTTGACTGGGAGTGATTCACAAAAGGCCCTTCATGTTTATGAGGATTGACTGTCCCATTTGGCTAATGAATTCTGACGCTTCACCCATAATCTTGTGAGCATCTTCAGAAAGGCAATTCGCGATGCTGAGGCCACTAGGAGAAGCCAAGTCTCCTCCTCTTTGAGGCTCTGAAGATTCTAACCGAATGTTATTAATAACCCAACACACGGCAGCAAGAGGGGGTCTGAGCTGGTTTACTCTGAGCCCTCCGATGTGATTTTTCCATTTTCCTAGGGACCTGACAGATGTGATAGGTAAACTATCAGGCTATAAGCAGGCGGAAATGCTGCTGCAAACCTCAGTGATCATACATCTTCTAGAAAAGGAGCCCAAGTTCTCAGGTAACCTGCCTCTGTGGTTTCATTCCTTCAGGAACACCCAGTTTTCAGAAGGCTGCAGAAGGTGTAGACCCAATACCTCCCGAGTAGCCTCTCAGACCTGCTTCTGTCTATTTGGCAGGGTAAGTGTTCAACTGCCCTCTTCTCTCTTCTGCAGGGTTTTGTCCAACACAGCTGCGAACTGACTTTTGCAGTAGGACAAATGGGCCTGTGCGATGCCGACCATGCCTACAGTTTGGGCAGCAAAAAAAGATGGAGGAGCTTCTCAGTCGCCATTTGCAGCCAAGTGTATCAGTGGAACATGCCTGTAATGACACAAGCAGAACAACCAGCGCTTCTGTCATTCATGTAGCAAACATTCATTGCATACTTATTATGTGTCAAATACTATGATGGGTTTGCAGAACACACAGATAAATGAGGCAGAGCCCTTCTCCGACGAACTTGCAATCTTGAATGACTAATGACTAAATGAATGAATGGATGGGTGTCTCTGGCTTGGATGATGCTCAATAAATCTGAAGGAATAAGGCCAAAGGTCAGTTACCTCCACTAATCAGAGTCAGCTAGGATCAGTATGGCTTTGAGGAAGTCACTTAACTTCTCTGTACGTTGATCTCATAACGATAAAGTGAGAATAAATATCTTTGCCTCATTCATCACCCCAACCAATTTGGGGAATTAATGAGATGGCATTTGTGCAATTGCATTGATGGGCCTTAAGAACACCGGCGATTATTACTATTGCCTAACAGGTCAGGGACTGTCGTAAAGTCATGAACACCACGTCCTCCCAAGGGCGCCTGGTAGAGCTGAGATGGGTGAGCTGAAATACAGCCCACTCTTGGGGCACCAAGCCATGTGGTTGGACATGGGGCTGGATCTATCATGAAGAAAGGGAGACGTTTTCCTAATTTGCACAAATGCACCAGATGAGCTAGCAACCGTGTGTACAAATGTGCAAAGTATGTCAAAACAGCTCTTGGACCCATTCCATCACTAAGCATTTCCATAAATCGTAAGTACTTGAGCTTTCACTTGCTTCTGTTACATTTGACATTGGCCTTTGACACAAAGCTATAATATCTTGAAAATTTACATCTTGCCTAAGAAAATGATTTTTAAAATTTATTTAGTCCATGAAAACATGGACTGAATTTTTAATTCACAAGACTATAAATGTGCATGGGGAGAGAAAGTTTTCAAATGGAAACCATAGGTTATACAGTGAATGAATCAAACTCTTTAGAAATATTCGCTGACCGAACTCCCCAGCTGAAAGTTCTGTCTGACATGACCCCAATACAGGACTCATTCAACTGCAAGCCAGAATGATCCTTTATGTGTTCTAAGCCTTCCCCAACAATCCAAACTAAATAGCCCATCCCTATCACTGACTCTGCCTTGGCGTGTCTTATCTTTATAGCATTAGTCAATCCTGGAGTTCTATTTTGGGTTTTGTTTACTACTTTATTTCCTATTTCGCCATCTAGAGAACCTTGAGTGAGCTTCAAACCTCAGTTTCTTCGGCAGTCAAATGGTGACACTAACACCTTTCAGGGCTATTAGTTGATAATGAAGATAAAGAATCCAATGAGGGATCCCTGGGTGGCTCAGTGGCTTGGCGCCTGCCTTCGGCCCAGAGCATGATCCTGGGGTCCCAGGATCGGGTCCCGCGTTGGGATCCCTGCATGGAGCCTGCTTCTCCCTCTTCCTGTGTCTCTGCCTCTCTCTCTCTCTCTCAATCTCTCTCACTCTCTCTCTCTCTGTCTCTCATGAATAGATAAATAAAATCTTAATTAAAAAAAAAAAGAAAAAAGAATCCGATGAAAGCTACAATGAGCCAAGTACGAGTACTAGTCCAAGAGCCTCCAGAACGCTGGAACCCCTGCCCAAAATGCAGCAGTCCTTCTACACCAAGTCCCTGAAGGATATGTTCTAGTGGTAGCAGGAAGTAAAATTAGATAACCCTTCTCCTGTGAGGCCACAGCAGTGACAGGCCCAAACCAATCTGTCTAACCTGCCTCCAAGTAGAGTAATGAATACACTAGAGGAAGGAGGAAGTTAAACCAGGTTCCCCCTTTTCTCTTTCTCTATCTGTGGTGTGTGTGTGTGTGTGTGTGTGTGTGTAATGGAGGGAAGCAGAGTTGTTGGAAGAGAAAGGTAGATAAACAGCCTGATTTCCCCTACTGCAGCCAGCAGGAGAGAAAGAACAGAGCACCAGACAGAAGGACATCCATGGATCTGAAATTAAACTTGCCGTGGCCTCACCTGCTGCAAAAATTGCATTTTGCCATATGATCCACAAATAGCCACTCTTTCTTGGAAGTTGGTGAGTCAGGGGCAGGGAAGCTGCCAGCTGAAGCCGGTAGTGAACACTTTACCACCCACACCGAGGTTTCAAGCACCTGACCTGACACCTACTGGGTACTCAGGACTGGACAGTAAACAAGAAGATGATGATCCATAACAGACCATTTTCCAAATAAAATGCAATAAAGAGAATTCACTCCTTCTTGAGTGACCGAAATGAGAGCGACCTCCAGGATTTCTACATAGCAGGGTTATTCCCTGTCTTAGTTGGCTTGGGCTGCTGCAACAAACTACCACAGACAGGGTGGCCTAAACAACAAAAGTACTTCTCACAGTTCTGGAAGCTGGAAGAATCCAAAACCAAGGAGGCGACAGATTCAGTTCCTGTTTGCAGACATCTTTCTTCATATTGGATAGTCACAGAGTAGGAAAGGAGAGGTCATCTCTCGCCCCTGTCTTCTTATAGGGGCACTAATCCCTGATGAGCTAATTACCCCTCAAAAGCCCCACCTCCAGATACCATCACATTGAGGATTAAGTTTCAGTGTATAATTTTTTTCCTTTGGGGAGTCAGGTGGGGACCCAAACAATCACTCCATTGCATTCACACTGGGATGTTTTGTTTTCTAACTGGAATAACAAAAGATAAATTTACACTATTCCAGAACTTCTGCCATTCTTTTTAAGGAATGCGTAAAACATAGAGTGTCTCACGTTTATGTGGGAAAACAAGTGCTTATTGTTTCTACTAAGTTTTAGAAAACGGAATGGCTTGCTAGTTCTGTGTCGCAAATAAAATCAACACTTCTCTCTATAATTTATCAGCTTGTCTCTAAAAACACTTGGATTAATCTACTATCTACTTGTCTCCATGTTAAGATAATCATGACAACCGGGTAAAATATTTATCAATAGAAAACTGAATCCAACTACACTAACACACTCACTGAGCCACTTTTCCAAGCTGGTAGGAATTAGGCATAAGACCTACATTCAAGGTAGTATCTTCCTATGTTATAAATATTGGAGCCTAGATTGGTAAACTGGGTCTGAGAACAAAAATAGGAATGAAGAATTCACATTGTCAGAAGCTGTCCTGTCAATGCCTTACACATTCACAGGTTCTATAAGTTTTTGTGAACCTCTTTATATATATAGGTGTGACAATATATTTGTCCTGGCAGTAGGCAGGCGTGGGGTTGTGAGGTGGGGGATGGGCAAGGGAGTATCCGTTATTCATGCTGGGACACAAGTATACTAATTGGCTAATTATTTATTGATTAGAAAACTAAAGATGATTTTTAAAGCCCAATTGGCTACAAATTATTGACTTTTTCCCCCGCTGCTTGGGAAAACTGTTCTTTTAAGTGGAAAATTGCATTAACAGTAATAATAAAAATAATTAGCATCATTTTCCAAAAGCTGATATCTCAATTTTGTCTTCATGTAGTGCCATGTCCTATTACTGTCACATTCCTTGAAAAATGATCGTATGCACTTGCACAGCTTTCCAGCTCGGAAAATGACACTGTTTAGCCAAAGCCTTGTGGGCTCCATCCTCTCCTTACCTAGAATCAACACTAAGCATGGGAACTAAGTGGACAACCAGCAAGAACTTAGGAAAGCCTCCAGCTTCAGGTTCTACTTCTGTTTCAGCTTCCTACCAGAGGATGGCTGGTGATTCTCCAGGAGATCATGTGTGGGGTATGGAAGCAGGCAGACCTGGGGGATTTACATCAGAGGTGCCAGCGCTCATGGGAGGCACCTGAACCTGCTACGGTCTGAGCTGGGAGCAATAATCAAAACTCCTCTGGTCCCCCTTTCCTCAGAACCAACTTTGGATTTCGGGGCAGAATCATACCTGGCAGCTGCAATTTCCTCTTCTGCCTCTCCGCCAGTCCCAGGCTGTGCAGGAGAGCCTTCCTGGCAGTTTCAGGAGCCAAGGTGGGTTCCTCTTGTCCCTAGTTGTCCTTGTCTGGGTTGTCCATCTCCTGCTATGCAGCAGAAAAGGCAGACCAGACATCTGGTTCTTCTACTGAGATCGCCAAGCACTGACTCGGCCCCTACCCCACACATGATGATCACCCATGCAAGAACAGTTGAGGATTTTTTAAAAATCACTGCATTCCTGCTCTTTGTTCATATCTCAAAAGCAAGCATCTGGATAGGAGAGGCACTGCAAGCCCTCAGATTGGGGAAAGGTCACATGATATTTTGAGACCTTCAGGATCCAGTCCCTGGCCACTCCTTCTGGGTTTGAGAGGGTGCATTCTTCACTCGCTAACTACCTCATCAGCAACCTGAAGTCTACAGTGTTCAGGATAAATTTTTATTCTAACCAAAGCATTCAAATGGTGTGTGGGAAGGAAGTACAAATTCTCAACTCTCTGAGTTGTGGTGATATTTTTGTGAACATGGTTGCTATAACCTCATAAAGAAGCACCAGCCTAGGAATCCAAGTTGAGTATCTGAGCAGTTGCAAATATCAATTCCCAAAATGTTCACAGTCAGAAAGAAGTCTTCTTGTTACCACTTGATTCTCCACAAGAGAGAACATATCAAATATCGACCCGATACTCCAGCGACAGACAGAACCTGCTCCTCTGAGAGAATATTTTATATAGGCAGGGTCAAAATAGGATATGCCTGCATTGGGCCAAGAAGAGGCTCAACTACTCTAAAGCATTAAACCAGAAGCCTTAAATTTCTAGTGCAATTGAATAATTGGAATGCTCATAGCTTTGAGGTTGAAAAATCACTGTTTCAAACAAATGATTGGTGCCTTCAGTCAACAGATCTTTGCTGAGCACATACTATAGGCCAGCCACTGTTTCAGATGCTTAAAATATGTCCACCAACAAAACAGACAAAAATCCTCGCTCTCTTGGGGCAAAAAAAAGAGAAAATCTTGGTTATTTGATTTGATAATAACATCCTCAACCTTTGGACTTCACAAAGATTTTTACCAAGACTACCTGATTCCTTTTTTTGCGCAGTGTTAGTTTCCAAGCTTTGCTTGTAATCAAAGGCACTTTAATACACACTTGGAAGTGGTGATTAAAAAAAAAAAATGGCAGCAGTGACCTAGAACACTGGTCCTCTGTTTCTGCAGGGCTGAAATTGTCAACTCAGTGAACTCGTGAAAATCCCAAATGTTATGTTTGGAGTTTAATTCAGCCAAACCTACCATGAACCAGTTCCAGGAATGAAGGGTACACGTGAGAGTCAAAAACTCTTCAGTTGGTCTTCACGTCGGTACCCGTTCGTTCCATCCCTCCTGGTATGTGACCTGAGACCACCAACTCACCCCCACAGACCATGCCCACACGGGCGTGGAAATTAGCCTTTGGGGGTCTTTTTGGGCTGTGGTTGGATGTCAGCCAGGCATTCAGAAATGAAAACGGTCTAGCCTCTGACCATACCCTCCTCCCCCAGCCACTCAGTTCTCCGAGACGTAGAATGGCTTGCCTATGCTCACATTTCTTTTTTCCACCTTCATTTCCATTTATCTTTATCAGTGGATGTCTGGAAAACCTAATTGCTGTTATTTCCATCTTGAACAGGCTAATAGGTATCAGAAAGGGAAAAGGTTTCTTCCCCCATTTTTTTGAATTTACCAAAAAATAATAATAATAATAATAAAGCAATAAGATAAAAAGCCCTTATTGATAAGGGAAATATAACTGGGTTTTTCGTCTTAACGAAATTTGCTTTCATTAAAACAGAATCTGCAGCATGGCTCCTTGATTACTTTGGTGTGTTGCATTCACCAGCATAAATAAACCTCCTGCTTTCGAGCCGGGAAGCCCTGCTATTTTAAAGATGAAAAAATTTCAGCTTCTGGATGGCTGCTTTCATTTAACACAGCTTCAAATGAATTTATGAACTGTTCTATAATGTTTTCTGCATACACCAAATGGCAGACTTTAGGCAGAAACCCAATATATGTTTAGTTAGTATATAATAAACATAATATTTACATGGGCTATGCACTGTGTTAAGAATCAAGAGCAGTTGCTCTATAAACTGTTATTGAATTCTCTAACATAGAGCCCTAACCAAGTAGTCCATCAAGATTCCAGAAGAATTTTGGGGAAGAGACCCTGACCTATTCGAAGTGCACACACACATGTGTGTGTTCGTGGGCACGCATGTGGGGGCACGCTAAACCTGGGTCTCTTTCATTTAAAAAAAAAATCTCCCTAATCAAAACCTTGACAACAATCTCATTTTTCTCTGCTGGCTAGGATGACAATGTAGTTTAAGACATTGTTTTTAACTTTAAAGGTGTCTCTGTGGTTTCGAAGAATGTTTCAGGAACTTAAAAAAATTTTTTTTTAAATCCCAGTAGATAGAAAAGGCAGTTCATTTCTTAAGCAATAAACAGAAAGCCAGGGGAGGGGTGCTGAATAAGCATGCTTATATAGAATTTTTCTTTGAAAAGCCTACTAGTTAGGCACTATAACACTTCAGTTGATATTTCTACAGTGCAAACACGATAGTGGAAATTAAGTTGCCCCAGCAAATTCAGTTTAGGGGGAATTTGTTATGAATAAAATGCTGCTGTTGGCTCTAGAACATTGAATTTATCCACCAAATAATATCTTAGAAATACCACTTCAGAAGAAATCAGCTCTAAATAATTGATAAATTTGGTTTGTTTAGAAACCTTTTGACCTCTGTAATAGAAAGTAAAAACACATTTCAGTTATTAAAGTCACATATATTCCCTCTGGTAGGGGGAGCTTTTAATTTTAAGCTGGGCTCTGTAGGGGCCATTTGATAAAGCTTAGAGAAATTTTTCAACTGCTGCTGTTGGATTTGGGTCAGCCTCCTTTGGGAAAATGGAAAAAGATAAATTTGTTGCTTTTCATAACACACAAGAAAACTTCAGAGATTTTAAACATGAAGACCTATTGGAAGTGAAAGATGGTTTTTTTGGTAGCCCCTTCTGCCTGCCTCCCATCCCCAAACTCTCCCTTTCTCCCTTTTCTCTGGAAAGAAGGCTTCAATGCTTGTGCTGTTAAAATAAAGGATAAGAGAATCAGCATTTCCTACTAATGTAAGACATTCCTTTTTAGATAAGTACTGTAGCTCTTGTTGGCTGTCTTTAGAGCAATTCTGTTTTATAGAAAAAATAGCAAGAGACTACGTAAAGTGATTTCTAACTGCAACATTTTTTGTTCAAATACACTTATTTAACAAATAATTTTATTAGCTATTTTTCTTTTGCGATCCAGCATCTCTTAGTGAATGCTCTCTGACGTGGCTTTCCACATTGAAAAAAATGTGCAAGTAATGCAAAGGATTTACATCTTACAACATTATTATCGATATCATTAATACATATTTGAAAGTGCAACTCCTCTCTATAATGAAAAAATGAAAGTAAAGAATTCATCTCTATTGTCGTATTTATGTAAGACATGTGCTCAAATTACATTGCGCAAGTAAGTGGATTTTTATGAGTTCTTTATAAATGCTACGTTTTAAGAAGGTGCATTGAAATTGTTTCTACAACCCACGTACACCAAGCACAGCTGCAATGGTGTTTGGACATTATTTTATTATACTGTGGACTTGGGAAGGCAAAGGATCGTATCTGATCTCTATTATGTTCTTTAGGTTCTTTTTAGGAACCTAATTTACCCTTTTTTTGCCCAATAGATGATCAAAATGCACTGGCCTTCAACAAAGAGCTCACCCCTCAGCTTGACTTTGAAGCCGCCTGACAGAAAGAGTATTTGGAATCCATATGGAATGACGCAAGGAAAAAATACATGCAAATAAGAAGTAACTTTCTTATTTCTCCAGTGATTATAAAGAGGTGGAAGATTTGGGAGACAAAAGGAAGAGAAATAGCTGAAGAAATCAGGGTGAGCACATATCTCAGTGTCCAAGGAAAGAGTCCAATGAGTGCCAGAAAAATGGGGCCATCCACAAAAATAAATATCCTCATATCCCTGGGTTTAAAAGAGGTACTCCAAGAAGCTCTGGTACTCGGTAAGACCGTAAGACTCTAGTGCATCAATGCGTTCAAGGCAATGGACAACCCTGCCCATCAGCTCCTTCTTCCGTGCATTATTACATGAAAACATAATGGTTGCATGATTGCATCCCAGTCCCTCAAAAAGAAAAGAATCGTGCTTTGTCTTTATCATCTGGGATGAATGCTTCCTCAGCATACATATATTTAGATTTTTATCTTTAGGAACCAATTGGCTAAAAC
The DNA here is from genome assembly GCF_905146905.1 of Nyctereutes procyonoides. Taxonomy (NCBI): domain Eukaryota; kingdom Metazoa; phylum Chordata; class Mammalia; order Carnivora; family Canidae; genus Nyctereutes; species Nyctereutes procyonoides. The sequence continues at coordinate 39,650,516 of NW_026575049.1, read as the reverse complement.
TAAATGATGTGTGTCCCAATTCACATGGAAAGGCGGATTCTGAAGGACCAGTGCCCACACTGATTAAGACGGTGATTACCCAAGAAAAAAACAAAAACAAAAACAAAAACAAAAAACACCAGAAAGTCAGAAAATAAGTATTGGTAAGCATGTGGAGAAATAAGAAGCTTTGTGCAACATAAAGGGTGCAACCACTGTGAGAAATACTATGATGTTTCCTCAAAAATATTAAACAAAATTACCATAAAATCAGCAATTCCACTTCTCGGTATATGCCCAAAGGAATTGAAAGCAAAGACTCAATACATTCATCTTCTTATTGACATTATGGACAAGAGCCAAAAGGTGGAAGCAACCTAACTGTCCTGTCAACAGATGAATGATGAAACAATATGTGATCTATACATATAGTGGAGTATTATTCAGCCTTAAAAAGGAAAGAAATTCTGACACGTGCTACCACATGAATGGACCTTGAAGACACTCTGACATTAAGACATTATGTGAAGTGAAAGAAATCAGACACAAAGGGACAAATAGTGTATGATTCTATGCATATGAGGTACATAGAATAGCCAAATTCGTAGAGCCAAAAGGGAGAGTGGTGGCTACGAGGGGCTGAGGTGAGAGGTTGGGGAGGTTAATGTTTAACAGGGACAGAGTTTCAGTTTGGGAAGATGGTTTGTGGTTCTAGAGTTGAATGGGGATGATGGTTACACAACAATGTGGACTGTGCATATAAACATGGCTAAAATTCTAAATTGTGTTATGTAGGTTTTGTCATGGTAAAAAACGCACAGTGCCACTGTTCATCAAAATCTCATGATAAAAATCAAGAAATCAAATGTGAGCAGATCTTTCTGTTCAAACCAATTTAAAAAAGCATGTCCAAAACAATAAGCCCTGTTTAATATTTTTGCTACTTATTCTTCTGTTTCATATTCTCTTTTGTGTTAGACCGGTCATGTCGCCTTGTCTAGATCTAGCTACGTGAGAAGGCTTCTGGTCTTCTTTTTTTTTTTAATTTTTATTTATTTATGATAGGCACACAGTGAGAGAGAGAGGCAGAGACACAGGCAGAGGGAGAAACAGGCTCCATGCACCGGGAGCCCAACGTGGGATTCGATCCTGGGTCTCCAGGATTGCGCCCTGGGCCAAAGGCAGGCGCTAAACAGCTGCGCCACCCAGGGATCCCCTGGTCTTCTTCTTGACTCTAAAGATGTCTTTGTAAGTCCTTGGACTTGGGTTTAACAAGTCCTCCTTAAGTTTGGGACACTTTCATCTGTTCTCAATTTACTAAAAATTCTTATTATGCAGGAAGAGTTTATTCTACCAAACTGATGACTCAAATGTATTTGTTTCTCTTCAAGGACATCAGTGTTCTTTGGTTTCATGTAATGTTGTTTTTGATTACAAAGATTTTTAGGATATTCACGTGACCTAGTTTTCTCGCACTTAAAATGAGCTGTAGGTTTAGTCATAGGAACATCCTTCCAGTTAATTTCAGCAGGTTGGATATCCTCATCTCTAGTGTCAAAGTTTTCAAGGAGCCCTGAGCATTTATCACAAATATACTTCTCCTTCTTTTTTTTTCTCTTCATTCTTGTACCTATGTTCATTAGGGCATGCCTATCATAACCTTCATTTCCTTCGTATTAATTCACAAATGTCTGGACGTTCTGTTACCCAGGGTCAGATCAAGCCTTCTGGGAAAGAGGATACTGGCACTTCTAACTCAATGCATTTGTTTTTTAAAGGGTTTCAAAGTGAAATTTTATAACTAGTTTGTTCATATGTCTCAGTTATTATGTTCAACCAACATCACTTAGGTCTATCTTGCGTGGTGTCGATTTGAGTTGAAATTAAAATACCCTTTATGTGATCAGAAAATAATTTCATAATATGAAATTCTATCAATAACACTATCAACAATTAAATTCATTGCTATTCAAATGCTTACTCCATACGTAATTTATTTTTTTTTCTATTTTCTACAGCTAATTCTGGCAAAGATCAGATTAAAGGTATTATTTAAGAGAAACCTTCATGGCTCTCCTAAACAAACCAGCCTTTGATGAGCGCCCTGGTGCCCAGTTACATGCTTGAAATTTGTTGCCTGATCATTTGACCCTGAGTCCTGCTTTTATTACATCAATCACTCACTCAACAACTCCTTTTCCCTCAAAAGATTTTTTTTCTGTGTTCACAAACTCCTGGTTGTGAAACATGAGTTCAGTGTGGAGAGCTTCCATTCATATGGCACTTTGTTTAGCGGGAAGAGAGGTTGCATGTTTCATGTTTCTCCACACACACATCTTTATGTTTTATCACACACACAAAAAAGCCAGAATAGAATGCGTTCTTTACTTTCAAAAATATAACAAGAGAGCATAGTTCCATCTAAAGTGATTTTATTTGACTTCTCCTAAATGACATACGTTATATTTGTATGCTATTTCTATTCTACTGTATTTGTATGCTACTCTATTCTACTGTAACCTGCAAAGTGTGTGGTGAAAGGTATCCCATCGCTCTTCAAGCATATAGATGAAGCCTCCATTTGTGACTTGTTAGATCTATGGATTCATAGACAATCCTCATGATGGCACATGTGGACTTACTCCTTCAACCAATGCCTAGTCTAACTTCCCATTGGGTGTTTTATTTGAAATGGTTATCATTTTTTCCCTATATATACCCCAAGCCATGTATTTCTTCCCTAAGCAAATCAGGAAGCCTATTCCTGCCAGCAGAAAGACCATGATCCTGGTCCCCCTTTCTGGTTCCATCTTGGATTTATTCATTACCTTCAATGTTAGTCCAATGACATCATACTATCATCAATTCTGTACTGGCTGTCTAGTAGGTGCAGGCTTTTTTCTCTCTGATGTATCCAAAACCATCCCTTTCTTTTCCTGAACCCCCCAGGTTCAGGTTCTCATCACCTCTCTCTCTTTGATGACTGCAGATTATCTTGCAGTTGTCTCTTCTGTCCCAGGCACCCCCTCAACCACCACCACACACATAACAGCAGACACCAAGCCCACCAATATCTAAGCAATATCTCAAAAGGCTATCTTTCATTAAGTCATGCTACTACACAGAAGCACTCACTGATTCACATTATACCACCTCAAATCTAAGCTCATTTACTAAATTACTGTAAATTTATCAAGTGTCTGATCTATCTATCAAGACTCTTCATACCCTGGCTTCTTGTCTTCCTAACCTGCTTACTGTCACTACCATAGATAATACGGACTCTGTCTAATGGTCTCCGTCATAATACGGACTCCAGACCAGGCTGGACTCATTCCTGCCTCCACACCATCTCTTATGTTCTTTCTCCACCTCCACTCTCCTTTATTCTTCCTGCCTTCAAACCAAATCATTTCTATCTTGGAAAGCTCTCCTAATAAATCCAAACTTTATTGATGTCACATTCCCCTGGAAGACACCTTGTCAGTTCAATCCAATTTCATATTTACTCTTTGTCATTGAATACAATTTCTTGCCCACCAACTGATAGGCTCATTCAGATAAGACTCTACCTCACATTCTTCTGTAACTCCTTTGGGGGTGCCCAAAGTGCTTTGCATGTAGAAAAAATATGTAGTTGATTAATTACTGAGTTCTCTCCCACTTGTCCTATACTGTATGCACTAGGAGACTTTATTCATAACTGTAAGTCCTTTACTCCAGGAAAAGCAGGGGGACCAAATAATATTAATGATTATTGAATAAGAACTGATAGTCTTCAGTGAAGAGAGATAAAGCAGCTGGATAGCTGCTATAGAAAGTCATTTGGTAAAAGTTGGGCCATATTTCTAGATAGTTTGACACCCTCCCAAGATAAGGCACACTCCGGTAGACAACTATGTCTGGTATGAAAATACATTTTGGAACTGTTGAACTCGGGCTCTTCTGATCATTTGCCTATTCAAGATTGGAAATATCCACTAATATTCGAATTAGAAGGGTGGGTAGGGGTGTCCGCAACTTTCCCCTGACTGAGATCTCAGCCCCAGTTCCCCAAATGATTTGCATGTGCAGACCTTGTCAATATGTTTCTGGAGAGTCTGGTGAAAAATGCAGGAATAAAGATCAGAAATTGCATTTCCTGCTTGGCTTAAACGAGGGGAGACTTGAAGGGTGGGAGTTGCCTTCCCCCTTGGCCATGAGACAATTGTATCAGAGTGTTCTGTTTTGTTCTGGCTGGATAGTGTCTACTTATCAAAAGCAGGAAATTGCATTTTAACTTGGATCTGCGGGATCCTGCCGGGGAGGGGTTGATCTGGTTAGGAGGGTGGAAGTGGGAGGAGGGCTAGGGCAGAGAACAGTCAGTACCAGACCTTTGCGGGGCCTGCGGCCATCAGGAGCTTGGCAGGAACAGAAACTGCATTAAAACAAAACGAAAGAAAACAAAAGACATGGGTTGAAGATGTGAGCAAGCATGTCCTCTCCAGATGTGAAGATACCGAGGAGCTATTTTTCTGATCTAGAGAGGATCAGTTCTCTCACTGTAAAGGTGGCGCATCCTCACCAGCTACGTAATATGCGCACTGATTCATTTATAGCCCTGAAGAGGGAAGAAGCAGCAAAGTTGTCTGATGCCAGATTACAGGCATCATTGATATCAAGATAGGAATATCTACACACCCGTGAAGGAGCTTGGCGGCGGGGGGCCGGGGGAGGGGGGGGTGAAGAGAAGGCAGATTTTTGTGAGCAGCCTTTTGTTTGTGTTCAGTTTATAATGAATGTGGTAAGAGATGTGAGGATGAATTTTAGCTAATGAAAAGACAATGAGAGCTATTAAGGAATTTTAATATACAGGAATATGAAAGCAAAATCACATTTACTCACTCTTCTGTAAACAAAAGCATGTAAATACTAATTGGACGTTCAGCAATTAAAATTTGATCTAATAGAATGCAAAGAACTGGTTGATTCTTACCTTTTAAATAGGTGTTTGGAAAGCATGAGATTCATCCACTTTCCAAGTGAAAGATGTAAGTGTGTGTGTGTGTTGCAAAAATGCCAAAAAAAAAAAAAACAAAAGCAGACTTCAGATACTCAATAAATATATATGTATATATGTATAAACATATATATACACATACACACATCCAGAGAGACATAAGGAACTGTGGAATCTGTTAGAAGACAAAACAGCATGAAAGAACATTACTAAAATTATAGCTAAAATCTAAGCTGGAAGAATGTAATAATATGCCTTCTTAGACTTCTCATTCTTTTATACTCCTGTAACTCGGGCCACATTATAAGTACCACTCTGGCACTACGTGTGAGTACAAATGATAAATTAAGTACACAGAAACAGCATTATACTTTCCTAAATCTAGGTTGCTTGCTCTCTGTTGGCCTTATAATAGCCCTTCCATAAGGAAGTCACTGGAGTGGACGTTTCTTGCTGCTGTTCTATACCTCGCCGTAACTGATATTCCATCTTCTGTAATAATGTTAAAGAATTGCAAATCAGAAAATAAACCAATTCCACTAAGATTTATCTTCACTTGAAAACGTTCTGTATTTGAGACTGGTGTACACAGACGAGGAACCAGATATTTGCTAGGGAGATCTTCCATAGCATATTTCATACTAAACTATACAGGCAGAGGATATTTTGAAGGTAGAATCGAGAGAGAGAGAGAGAGAGAGAGAGAGAGAGAGAGAGAGAGAGAGAACTTCCTCAGATTGAAAGTGATCTCAAAGTCATTTTAAAAAATGTTAATGCTTGTAAATCTATTTAATTAAAATGTTAAAGGCCTGGACTCCATTCCGTATTGTGATACTTACAGCCAGAAAGACTGAGATTAAACCCTTTAACATTTTTTTCTTCATTGCTGCGGCACTTTGCCTTCCCCCTGGAAGAAGCCTGGGCTTTATTTTTTTATTTACTTACATCCCCAACAGCTCTGGTTAAAACATAGTTAATGTACCAACTGCAATTAGCCAACTGTCAAAGTCTCAACTCCCAACCGTTGATAAGCTTCATTTAACTAATTTGAGAAGTGGAAGTTTGATTTTTTTTTTTTTCCAGGAAGGTAGCTTGTTTCCTTATTTCCCGTCAAGAGAGCCAAGTCCTGTGACCTATGGTTAAAAGGGCCCTTTGTAATTAAGACAGGGAGTCTCCAAGTGAACAGTTCTCACAGTAGGAGGGAAAAAATTAAAAAGAGAGAGAGACAGAGACAGAGACAGGGGAGGAAGCATGACACCGCTTAACGAAGTAATGGGAGCGCAGCCAATGCCTGGTCCCCTCGGCCGCTGAGCCCCGGTCCGGCCACCTTCAGCTCCATTGGTTCTGGGTCCATTTCTTGGAAGCGCCCAGTCTATTAAGACCTTGGCCAGCGGGCCCCTGGCAGGATATACTCCCTCCGCGGCGCCTGTGCATAGACAACCAGAAACTGATCAACCGTGTTATATCAATAACATTCTCACACCAGGTTGTGTAAATTGATCTTTTACAATTTCTCTCGGTGACAGTCTCTGTAACCAACAAGATAAATCATTCCTCCTGTGGCTTTTTTATTGATTGCTGAGACCTGTATAAAAATTACACTGCTCAAGCTGTGAAGTGAACATCCTCATAAAAGAAGACTTTTTATTTACAATCAAAATATGTTTGGGCCCAGATCAAGTGCAGATTTACTAGCTCAGAACTACAAGAACAGTGAAATTTAACAGACTTAGGGAAAACTAGAAATTCAAAAGAAACACGCCCCCCCATCACCAAAAAGCAACCATCACCAACTGCAAGAACACACACAACGTGCCTCAAATTAAGACCACTCTTTTTTTTTAAAGAAAAACTTTACACATTTGATTTTAAGCTCAACAGTGAGCAGAAAGCCATCTGCTAAAAAAAAAAAAAGGAAGAAAGAAAGAAAAGAAAAGTGCCACAATCAAATTAATCTTTGCAATGAATTTTATAAACTACACAAATTGCCTTGTGATAACACCTCCACCCAGCTCTTGTTATAAGACTAAAAACAAGAGCCTAGAGCCCCTTTTGTCTGGTCAAAAAAGCTTTGGTAGCATAGACAAAAATCATAGAACAAGATGCACTTCAGAGATGAGACTTCATCTTTTTTTAAAAAGTTTCACTCCCATGATTTTGCAATCATGAAAATATCTTCAGTTCTACTGCAAGAGTAATTTAAAATTCTGGAGGACTTAGAATTTTTAAACGTCGTTGCAATACAGACAATTGATATCCTTGAATACACATTTTACACAAATAGCATCTTGGAATGTAAACTTTCTTTTCAATTCTATATTCTACTAAAGACATGAACACAATTGCAGTTTGAAAGCACTGTGCTGAGGAGAGTTTTAAAGTGACAACTACTCTGTGCACAGTATTCCTGAAACTTCTTGCAGTCAGCTTTCCTCCGGGTGCGCAATGTTGAATCACCTGCTAAAAAATACGGTGCCTCCCGAGGCCGAGGCAGAGCTCTAGCTCCAGAATCCACTTTTTTGAAAAGTGCAAAAGCAAAATGTTCACTATTTTTGCATCATCTCAGAGTATGAGTTAATGATGTTTATAAACTAGAGAGAATCACCCTAAGTTATGGCTGCCTGGAATAGCTTTCCATGCATGCCCTGTGAGGCGGGGGTATTGTGTTCAATTCAAATGGCATTTCACAGACCTAAGAATCTGAGCATAGCCTTTTGTATACATCTAAGAGGGGAGGACAGAGATGGTTCTCTTTGTCCCTTCCCCTTGAGCCTTTGCCTGGTTTCTCTGAAGCTGGGCTCTTTATTTGCAGTTTTAGAGAAGGCCTTTTCAATGGAACAGGCCAAAGAGGCGGGCAGGCAGGCGGGCGGGGGAGAGGGAAGGGGTGTTTGGGCTCCGTTCCCCACTTTGCTGGCCAGGAGGAAAAGTGACAGTGTGACAGTCAGTCTGGAGGTGAGGCTCCCTCACCTCTCTGGGAGACACCCTCACTGGGGAAGGGGCAGCAGCAACACACACCCTCCGGACAGCCCAGAGGACACCAAAGAGGAGAGAGAGCAACCGGCTCAGGAGGCCGGGCTAGAAAGGGGCTTGCTGCACACAGCGGATGCGTCCTCTTGTCAAAGGAACCCTTGCAAGAGCTCATCTCCTAGCGACTGGTTGCGGGCTCGGCCCTGCCCCTGCCTCGCTCCTGCCTCCCTCCCCGTGGCCGCCGGCCCAGCTCCTGGCAGGCGGGGTTCAGCCTTCTGTTTACAACTGGGCAGTCCTGGCCCCCGCGCACAAAGACCCACTGTGCCCAGGTTCACCGACTGTCTTTTGGTTCTTTGTGACTCTTGGCTGAGTTCTTTGGAAGGCGTTCCCGCAGCTCCCCCGCAGCACACTCCCGGGCATCCCCGCCCCGCGCGCCCCCAGCCCCGGCGGCATCAGCGCAGCCCGAGGGGGCCGTGGGCAGCGGGGGCCGGGAGCCCGCTCCGCGCGAGGCACATCCTCTCCATTTCTCCTCGCCTGCGAGAGTGACCCGTCTGCGGCCGCACATTGTCGCCGATTGTGGGAAAGGTTCCGCCAGCCTTTCCGCCGCTCGGGCCGCCCTAATGAGGGAACAATCGGGCTCCCCGGAGCTGCCGGCGGGGTCAGGCCCGGCGCCCCAGCCCCTGACAGCGCCATAAATTGGCCGTGCAAAGCCGAGCGCTAGGTGGTCCCGGGAGGAAAGAGCCGCCGCCGGGAGCGCGAAAAGGCGAGTCCCGGAGCCCGCCGGGGAGCCGGTGCTGTTCCCTCCAGATCACCTTGTTGGAACTCAGGAGTAGCAGAGGTCAGGCAGGAGGGACAATGGCAGGGCGCCAGGGTGACCCCGGCGGGGGGCGGGGCGAGCCCGGCTCCCGGGGCGAGCAGGACCAAAGGGGTGGGCGCTGCAGGCGGGGCCCGAGGGGCCCGAGGGGCCCGGAGCCGGAGGTCGCAGGCGGGCCTGGCCCGACAGCCCCCTCCCTCCCTCCCCACCCCTGAGAAAGGAGCAGCCCAGACTGCAGGACAGATTGATGCTGCTCACAAAGCCTTGTCTTTTTCCTTTCTTTTCGCTTTTTTGAAAGATATTATGGGATAAGGACAAGATGAAAAAAAAAAAAATCAGGAGGTGTGGACTTTTTTTTTTTTTGTCCCAGACGATGTACGATAATGCAAAGTGTCTTTTATTTTCAACCAGAACAATTTTTCCAAGAAGAGCAATGATTTCTGTTCAGTCCCAGAGAAGTAAATGACATAAGGTTGCTCTTTCTGGTTTTTATTTAGCATCAGTATGGGGTGAGTTGTTGGTTTTTTTTTTTTTTTTTTTTGGTTTGTTTTTTGTTTTTTATCTCTCCAGGGAGCAGAGGGAGAAAAAGAAGGGGAGCTAGTAGGGGGAGAGAGGGAAGCTTATATGAGCAGGATTAAGTCAACTTTTAACTTGAAAAAATTGTATCAAAAAAAAATGTTTGTCAAACTAACATCAACAAATGTGGCCAGATATCTGGTTTTAATAGGATGATTCAGGAGTTTCTGTCTGTTGCAGGCCTGGGGCTGCCAAAATCCTCCACCCATCATGACCTCCCCAACCTCACAAGTTTCAATCAAATGAGCCCAAAGGGTTGATTGCTAGACATGATAGCTATTTACCTGCGAAATTACGTTGACCCATGCTGTGGTTGTTGGGGGTTTCCCCTCTTTTTCTCAATTCTTCTGGAGGTGAGACTATGACCCTTGAGAGGACAAAGGGTCAGTGGAGTCCTGGGCAGGTGATGACTCTGTAAGTCTACCCCTCTCCTGAGTGAGAAGGGACTCAGCCCAACACTGAGCGCTTCGGGTCCCTCCCCACCTGCCCAAGCCCCTATCTTCTCCCTACAAAGATCTAACTCACATCCCATAAGAACTTCACTAGCCCCAATCAGCTATGCTGATCTATTTTTTCCTGGTATAGGAGGAGCACCATGGCATAAGGAAGAAGAAAACGTAGGTAGCCTCTCCAGGAAGCAACGTGACCTCACATTCTTCATACAGAACCACAGAATTTGATAAATACGCATGTAAGTGTTATCCCTGAAAGTCTGAAAGAGAAAGCTTACTTCTAAAGCAAATCGGATTGAGTTTCCCTCTTTATCTGATTACCTTGGAATAGGTGGCTTGCTTCCTGAGGGTTGGTAATTATTGATAACTTCTTAGAGCAGAGAGTTACTGAAAAACCATTTGGAGGCAAAAAGCAAGGTGTATGCATGTTCTAAATTAGAGCTCCAAATTAAATTGGACAACAATTTTGTTTACATTCTTCAGGTGCTTTCTCCAAAGATTCCTATTAAAATCACATTTTCTCATAATTTATCTAGAAAGAAGAAGCCAAAAGCTTATCGTTCAAAGTGTGGAAAAACTAGTCACAAGCAGTATTCTGAATAAGACAAACACAAATTTTCTTTCAACTAGAAATGGGGCTTTGGGGGAATGGGAGATATTCATTTCTAAGTTACAACCTGTTTTTCTTTATGAATACAACACTGATCCTCAGAAGCACACCCAAGTGAAGAATACCCTAACTGTTCCCAAAGTCTCATGTTGAAAACAATACTAAGTCAACACTTTAGCAAGACATTTCAAAGGGTTCTATTCCCTGAGACCTGAAGTTGAAAAACCCTTTTCCATTAACAACCTGTTGTTTTAACAGTTTAACAGTGTTGCTTTTACCTGGAGGGGTTAAAAAAAAAAAAAGCTTGAATGGAAAATAAACTTGAGAGATAAGTTGATATTAATAGTCCTACGGCTTTCCGGCTTTCCGTTGTACGTTGTTCATCAATTGAGACAATTAAAAAAGACCTTTGAAACGGCAGCACTTATTTGTGATACTACTAATATCTATTCTTCACCTCTTATTATTGAAACATATGTGATATAGGAAAGAGTGTGGTTATCTTTTTGGCTTAACTGCATTTTCCAGCCCCTACGGGAAAAGCCCAAATACAGTTCTGGATTCTTCAATGGTGCCCCTCAAATGTTCCGTGCAAAAAGCTTGAATGATTTCTTCTTTCCCATCTACTTCCAGGTTGCTGAAATAATACATTAAAAAGAGAAAGACCAATTCCAAAAATGGAATGAGGGATATTGTCATTCCAACCTTGTATTATAAGCCTGTCATGTGTTCTAGAAGAATCGTTCATGTAGTGAAGGAATAATAAGAAAGAAAACACAGCCAAGAGGCCCTGTTGCTGAGTGTTCTTGACAGCAGACAACCCCTAAGGATTCTTGCCTGCAATCCTGGCTCTGCCATCAATTCACCGTATGCCTTTGGGTAAGTCACTTAACCTTTCTGGGTCTCACTTTCCCTGTGGGCAAAATGGCGGTTATTGTAATAACCCTCTTACCAGTATTTTGCAAAGAACAATGATTACAAATGAATGCAAATCATCTTGTGTGTGTTAAGAATGACATACAAGTGCTAAGAAATAGCATAAGCTTGTAGTTCACAGTACACTTTTCCAAGAACAACAGGCGGATATTGTAAGCATGGAATGATAACAGGGACCACCAAGCAGATTAGAACCAAGAGAATCCTTTAGAAAGAATTTGTGATGAGTCACTGGACCAAAATGGGAAAGTGAGAAAGGATAACCAATTCTCATTTTTTCATATGAATTTTGTCAAAAGTGATTTGGACGTTAACAAACCAGAAGATGCACTCAGTATAGTTAATCTAAAATTATTGTAGAAATAATAGATGTTGTATATTTTACATGTAGAAAAAAGATACACAATTTAGAGAGGGGATTTATTTACTTATAGGTAACTCAGAGATTTAGTATTTATAACGCATGTCTTGTTCTGTGATCCAGGAGGATTTTACATGTGGCTTTGTAAGAGGATGGCAGATAATAATGATTAACTAAATGTTGGTAATGCTTTTTTTAGTTTGTTTCTGAAGAACAACAATTACCAGATTTAAAGACAAATTATATTTAAAAACACATTTCAAGTCTTTTTTCTATTTTTTAAAATCTCAAAATTGGAGAAAAATGTCAAATGAGGAACATACACAATATTTATGGTAACAAAAGGTTAATATTATTAACAGAATTATTATGAATCAATTTTTAAAAATGAACAACCAGAGGAAAAAAGAATTGATATGAGCAAGCAATTAGCAAAATAATAAATACAATTGTCCAACTCACAAAGAGGTGTTTAACCGCAGTAAGAAATTCAAGTTAAAATACCCTGTGCCTTGTTTCATTAATTAGTAAACACTATAAAAAGTGCTGTGCCCTTTATCCCAGCTACTTCACTTTAGGAGTTTGTGTTAAAAAAAAAAAATCATCATTGTTCCCTAAGTCTTAACCATAAGGATGATGATGACAGCATTGCTTGTTACAGTGTATAATTGCAAACAACTCTAAATACGCAACAATAGGACAACCAGTTCAATACACTGTGGTATGTGCATGAAATGCATTATGATATAACTAAGAGAAAAGATGTTGTGGTGGCTATGAATGCATACTAAGTAGAAAGATACCTAGATACAAAAGTAGGTGAGAAACAATATAAAGGGTCTGATCCTATTTTGAGGACAGAAGAAACAGGCTGGATGGCTAGTTGATGCAGTGATATTACAAACACTTCAGGATTTAAGTGGCTTACAATAACAAATGCTTAATCCTCACTTGTATTTCAGGCTCTTCCTGGAGCACCTGTGGGCTCTGCTCCACATGTCCTCACTCTGTGATTTGGGGTGAAGGGGCCACCATCTGAAATATGGCGGGTCACCGTGACAGAGGGATAGAGCGCCACTGTCCAAAACAGTAGCCACTATCCACATGCAGCTTTGAGAACATGAAAAGGGGCCTGTATAAATTGAGATGGTTCTAAGTCTAAAATATGCACCTGATTCAAAAGCATTGTAGAAATAATAATAATAAAAGAATGTAAAATATCTCAATAACTTTAGGTTGACTGCATGTCGAATCTATTTTGAATAGCTTAGGCTAAAGAAAATAGCTTGTAAAAATTCATTTCACCTGTTTCTTTTACTTTTTTAATGTAGCTACTAGAAAATTTGAAATTACACAGGTGCCTGAGAGTCGTGTGAGCCACAGTGTTCTAGAATGCCTTGAACTAGCAATTCTATCACCTCATTGGCTACAATCAATCACATGAACCCACACAATCCAAAGAAGACCAGAGAGTGCAATCCCACAATGCACCCAGAAGGCAGCAAACTAGAAATATTTGGTGAGTAGTCTTAATAAGTGCCACAGAAAGAGAGAAAGTGAGAGGGAATGCACAAATTCTGAAGAGTAGTTTGAGACAATCTGCATTAAATACAGGCTACTTGCTATAAGAAAATTTTCCCCCAAGATGTAAGTGGCCAACCTCTAGAGCAACTAAAAAAGTTATTTGATGGCCTTGTAACAGCTGATGGGGAGAAAAATGCTACATATATTAGGACACTGCAAGCAGAGAAGACAAAGGACCAGCAACAATTTGAAGAAGGAAAAAGTCAGCACTACTCGCATACACACACAAGGGCAGACATTTGCAGAGATGACATGTGAACTCACTTTTGAGCTGTTCACTGTGCAAGTCCCCAAGAAGAGAAGCAATAAGGATTGGCTGAGCCCTGGATACTTGTCTTCCAAGGAGAGCTGAGGACTCAGCAAATGTGTGTGTGGGTGCAGATATGTCCATACTTATTAGAAAACCTTGAATTCCGTTCTCCAAAAGCTTTGTCCTCTTCATCGCTTGGGAATGGGATCCCATGTGATCTCAAATTCATTCTCTTTGCTTGTTTCTGTTGTCAGGTCATCCTCAACAAACTAATGATATTCAAAATTACTTGTCAAACTCTTTGCTCAGGACTCAAAGCAATATACAGTCATACTGATTGCAATAGGGCAAGACAAGATAACGTATTGTGTGTTCTAGAGGCCGGCTGCCTGGGGTCAAATTGCTAGCTGCACAACCCCTCGTGGTTGCATAACTGCCCTCTTCCTCCATCAATCTATCTGTAAAATGGGGATAATATCCGTATTTATTTCATAGGATTGTGAGCAAAGATCCAAATGTGTAAAGAAGTGAACACCCAGCTAGATTCTGCTACCAAATTTCAGTTTTCAAATTTATAATAAAAACTAAAATCAGCCGAGCTGTACTCCACTCTGCAGCTGGTATTTGGAGAGGCATTAGCAGAATTCCCTTCATCCTTGCTCATCCTTTCCCTTAAAAGATCTCCAGTCTGGAAATGTGATTTTCCTCCTTACATCTGCACAAGCCACTGACTTGTCAGGATTAAAATACAAAAGACTTTCACATTTTTGCATCTTTGTCTCCTGAATTAGCACTCCACTTCTGAATTTAAGGAACCATAGCACCGTTCAGTGTTTTAAGAGTGAGTAAAATATATAAAAAATAGAATGGCTTTGACAAGTTAACATCAATTTGAATGAGACCCGAAAAATGAAATTCTGTAGATGAGTGCTTTCATTTCAAATGGCTTTACCGGTTTTCAAATGATTACACAATTTTGTCTCATTCCCTTCAAATTTACAAATTAATATTTTTAAGAGATGGAGTTAATAACCAGTTGAGTTAAAACGTATTAAAAACTATAAAGGTTTCTTCAATTGAAGTTCGGAGTTTTGATATATAAAACTGACTTAGAGTTACCATAAAAATAGCAATATCATGCAATACCATGTTTATATTTCTCAGTTCAATTGCTTTTTATTTTCAGAGTGTAGGCCACTAAGACATGCCTGAATGAAATTAGCTAGGAGCCAAATAATTAATCCAACATTCATCCAAAATGCTGAACTAACTTACATAATTCTTCAAATGAATATCATACCTTGATGGTGATATACAAATTGTTTTGAACCTTAGGCTTAAAACGGTATTCTGATTAATCAAAAAGAACACCTTGTAAATTGTTACATGTGTAATGTAGCTACCCAACTCCCTGAATATTTTAGCAAAATACTTGTAAAATTGCACCACCAAAACCATACCTCCACCAACCAAGAGTGAAAGATGGTGCCAACACCAACAGAAGGTAAGAGAAGGATAAATTTCAAAAGATTCTAGCTGTTTCTGTACCCTCCACACCCTCAAAGTGAAATCAAGAATTGAAAGGGATTTTAGGCTTCAAGTTCAATTAAAATAAACACTTTAGACTTAATTATTTTACTATTTAGAGTGAAAAATAGAATTTTTGCGTCAAGTGTTTTGGTTCTTCGCCTCCTCTTTACTTTTTTGGTATGTGTGGTCTTATTTTAAAGTTCCATTGAGGCAATACACATATGCCAACCAGAAAATGCAGATATTAAGGGATTTTATTCATTACAGGCTAATTTGTCTCTTGTGAAAGATAAAAGCACTTTGAAGTTGATGAGTCTATGATTTTAAGTAAAATCCTCATTCAAATGTGATTGCTTTATAGGTTTCACTCTGGTCAGAGTAATTTGTGTTCTTCCTATATATTACTCCAACTATAATAAAGCTGTTTATGCAAATGTGAAATTGTTGCTATTGCAAAATTTCTCCGACCATGTAAGGTTGCAATGTTAAATTCCCATTCAAGACCAAAATTCCACATATTCACAACCTGCAAACATCCAAAATTCACACTTCGACATCTGTGTGGCTGCCAACTTCCACTGCAATCTATATCATGCTTTTTCAGAAGTGAAAGGAAAAAACAAAACAAAACAAAAACCTTGAGGTAAGTACAATTCAATAATTATAGTAAATATTTACCGAATGTTTGTGATGCCATATATTTTATTAATTGATAGCACTTAGAAAGTGCATTATGGATGCGAAAGCCATCAAAGTTTGCGGAAATGCTATGACACACTGTGGCTCACATGTGCCTGACAAAACCCACCAAGTGCCCAATTCTGACACCAACCTTAAGGATTTTTTCATCTGCAATTTCGAAAGTTCTTTGCATTCCTTTTGTTATCTCAACTATGGAAATCTTCCAACCATGTGTATTTTTGCATCCTTAATGAAACCGTTCTTTTTCCATATTCCCTCTCATTGAAAAGTCAGAAGTTTCTATCATGTCAACTACACCAAATACCTTCAAAACAAACTACTTAAAATGATTACATGTGTAAACAATTATTTCTCAGACCTCTTAAAGGGTGTTTAACCAATATGTCATGCTTTTGCACCAACGTATGTTAGCCTAATCACGAATTGCTAAAACTCAGACCATAGTACCCATGAGCAACCAGATTTCTCTGCTGACTGCCTTTATCACCCATGTTATTCCTGCAGCTATACTCTAGGCCCTCTGAATTTGGAGTTGAACAAGGATAGCAATGAGGATTCAGAAACAGTAAAATTGCAGGCTGTTCAGATACAAGGGCCAATTGCTGAGGTCTGGGGAAGAAGGAATTTCAAGCTACGTAAGAAAAACAGCTCTGGGGGTGCCTGGGTGGCTCAGTGGGTTGATTGTCCCACTCTTGGTTTAGATTCAGGTCATGATCTCAGGGTTGTGGAATCAAGCCCCACATCAGGCTCTGTGCTCAGTGGGGAGTCAGATTCTCTCCCTCTCCCTGTCTCTCTGCCCCCTCCCCCCTCAAAATAAATAAATAAATTTTTAAAGAAGAAAAGAAAAATAGCTCTGCGCTGTACATCTGGTCACTCTCAGGCATCCCAGTTTCCTTCAAGGCTTGACCCTTGTCATTCTCAGTTACTATGGTTCTGCACCGCAAAATTCTATTTTCTAGTATGTTCACTACAGATACATTGCATGAGGCCACTTCTATAAAGTTTCCTCACCTGACATTTTCTACTCACCGTTGTATCCCCAGAATCTCATTTATTTCCACCATATAGTGGGCCATAGGCTTACTTCTGCCATTAACTCTGTGCTGACCTTAAGTGTGAAGCCTCTCTGAGCCTCAGTTGGCTCATATGGAAAATATGACACCTCATTTGCTGTCTAAGCGAGCTGGTCACTGCACTCTATTGATGTACAGTTTAGTCTTGTTTTATTTTTGTTTTCTTTCTGGCTCTATCTTCCAATAAAGTAACAATAAACACCACTGAGAAGTTGAGGCCCAAAAAGTAAAATGCAGAAGGAATAAATATGAAGCCACACATTGAAGTTTGGAAATCAGTGCCAGAAATGGAGGGTTTATACATTTGACAGTCACTTTTATTAGGCACCCACGCCATCCAGGCAGTGTTCTCTTGATAATGCAAACATTAAAAAAAAGTCTTCATATTTAATAAGTTCACATGCTCCAAGTATTGGCAAGTAGAGGAAGAGAGATGACAGACACTTAAACAAATATCTAGAATGCACGTTGAAATAAATATTATGATAGAACTGGAGTACTTATTCTATAAAAGCACAACAAAGAGAGACATGAATTTCAGTGCAGTGGGGGTACAGATCAGGGATGCCAGAGAACATTCTGAAGGAGGAAACACCACCAGGTATTTGGCCAGCAGTGGCTGTTAACATTGATTTACCCAGCTTCTCACTAAGACAACTATGGAGACTGACAAAATAAGAATTCATACTATCACCAACTAATAAGTTGCAGCTAATAAGTTGCAGAGCTGAGCCATAAAGCCAGGGGCATCCTATGGCTAGCCACTAAACTATGCTGCCTCGCAGTCTAATAAATGATCAAGTTCCATTCCAGCTAAGCTTATTACACAATTGAGACACCAGGACTATTAAATTAAAAATGCATTTTTTTCTTCCATGCTATCTGTAAATAAAATAATATAGTGAGCATTTTTATTGCCCAAAACTTGAGTAATGATTTATGGCATCTTTACCAGAATGACCTAAACCATGTGGGATTTTTTTTCTTTCTTTTAATTGGTAAAGACTGTTGAGACACCCAGGACAACCGTAATCTGTTGTCAAACTCCCCTCAACATACTCTTTTACATGGAACCTGTGAATCTCCCTGCGCCAAGTGGTTCTCAAAAATTTGAGCATATAGTATGCTTTCTATATATGCATGGAATAAAAGGGTTCTAAGGAAATACACTGAATTGCAGGGTGACATTCTAGGATATTCCCACTCTCTGGGCTTTTCTACATTTTTCATACATTCTCCAAAGAGCACACACGTTTTTAAGTCAAATAAATAGCACATATACTTGGGGTTTTTTTATTCTATGGGATTTTGAATTTGCTTCTAAAATTCCTAGAAAAAAATGAAACTAACCAAAATGACACATAGAACTATGGTGATTTTTGTTTTATTGCATGATTTATTTTTTTCATATTTTCTGAAATGAACTTCTTAAAGTATTAGTTTGCATATTAAGAGCAAACATCCATGAGCAATAATAGGCAAGCAAAAGGGGAAGAAAGTTCTAGAAGAGTTCTCCATGCAGAGGAGTGGACGTCTGAACAGCCCTGGCCACATGCGGGGGTACAGCCTATCCAGAGAATGGCTTGGAGCCCAATGAGATTAGAGAGAGAGAGAGAGAGAGAGAGAGAGAGAGAGAGCCTACACCCTTGCTGGGTGGGAGAAAATGGGCCTGACACCCCAGCTGAAGGTACATCCCTCAGAAAAAAAAAAATAGAGCTGCTCCTCCTGGAGAAAAAAAACTCACCCAGATGAGTGAAGATACTCTGCTTATAGGCACAGAGTGAGGGAGTAGCAGAAATATGTCTGCCCTAAGCTAAGAGACATGGGGAGGGCCTGTGGATCAGGAGCCCAGCACGGTAGAGCAGTGCTGCCGTTATAAATGGAAAAGTGGACCAGCCAGAGGGGATGAGATGAGCAATCTTTGGGAAAGGCTTGAGGTGGCCAGGTTGGTGAATGGATGCAGAATGGGAGGCAGCATCTGGACTCAGGGCCTGAGCTGGACCACTGACCAGCTGTGCACATGTGGTCAAGACCCAGCCTCTCTGTGTTCTAACTTCTTCCTGAAGAAGAGAAGGTGCTGTTTTTCCAAGCACACTCTTTTCTCCCATCCTCAAATCTGTTTAGTTACCCACTGAACAACCCAAACCTTTGGTGTGGACTGTGTACCGGGCTGAGTGCCTGGCACGCACAGGGAGGCAGGCCACCCCGGCATCTCAAACAGATGTGTATTCGTGAACTCTGACCAAATCAGAGTTGACATAGCCCGGGTCTGGGGCACAACCACAAGAAGAGCCTTTAATTAATTCCAAGGTCATTCTCACAGAGGAAGTTTCAATCATTTCTTCTCCCCCTTTGGGAAGATAGTTTCTGAGTCTCATCCACAAATTTACGTTTTCTTGTTTTGTTTTGTTTGTTTTGTTTTTTAGTCAAAGAAATAGCTCACTCCATTTCTTGAAGTAAACTGCTTATTCTAAGTGAACCCTAATTTTCAAAACCGTCTCTAAGTGAAAACTCCCCTGGAGCCTGGTAGGAACGGGACTCCCTAAGAGCCTTGCCAGGAGTGCTTGGCCTCAGACAGACCGGGACTACCATAGTGCCCTTTATTACTGGGTTTCAGTATTTCCATTTTAAGCCCTGGTAAATACAGGGCTATGAGAGAAAAAAAATTAATGGGAATACTTTCAAACCTTCGGAAAACTCAGGATTTGATATTTGGCAGGAAGGCTAAGAGGGTGGTTAAAGAAAAAAAGTGCAAATACTCAAAACTTTCTTTAAGGTTGAGTCTGAGTCCAATTGACTCCGCTCTTTTTTCACACTGGCCTGAGCAAGAGTGCATTTTTCCCCCTGCTAACAACTCTTCCCTTATTCTATGGAATGTTTAATTTGCCCTTTGAAAGAAAGTATGATTTGTCCTATTTTTCCATGTGCAATTTCTGTGCTATTTACAGACTAAGATAAGAATCAAGAAGGGATTCATGTGCCAAAAGCACAAATTCAAGGCTGAGAGAGGAAATCAGAGTCCTACGTCCCAACTTGGACTGACTCGCTGGAATTCTAGTTACAGAGCCCACTCCATGATGTCTTCTCCTGCACCTCCCGTGGTGCATCTCTGCTCACAGAGATCCCTGTCCCAAGCCCCCAGGGGGAATCGAAGCGCCGTCCCCTTCAGAACCCCAGTGTGTGTTTGGCAAAGCAGCGCATCTGGAGGATTTGCTGAACAAAGCTACCAAAGATTTAGAAAAATTACAGTGTTAATCTAGTCAATCCTTATACCTCAGCAGTAACAGCGTGATATGGAATCACCAGTTACTATCTACAAGTACAGCACCCCTATCACCAAAGGATCTAACTTAAAATTAATCCCTATTGCTAAAACAGATGATATCTAACTGGGACCTTTTAAAAAAATATATTTTTTAAAGATTTTATTTATTTATTATTTATTCATTCACAGAGAGAGAGGCAGAGACACAGGCAGAGGGAGAAGCAAGCTCCATGCAGGGAGCCCGATGTGGGACTCGATCTGGGGTCCCCAGGATCACGCCCTGTGCTGAAGGCAGGTGTCAAACCGCTGAGCCACCCAGGCTGCCCTAAAAAAATATTTTTAATAAAAAGATACGTACTGGGGTACCTGGGTGGCTCAGTGGTTGATTGCCTGCCTTTGGCTCAGGGTGTGACCCTGGGATCAGGCCGGCATCGTCCCTGCAGGGAGCCTGCTTCTCCCTCTGACTTGGTCTCTGTGTCTCATGAATAAATGAATTAAATCTTTTTAAAAATAAATAAATAAAAAGGTACATACTAAACAAACTCAAACCTGTGGCCAAAACAATGTGATTAACAAGTTACACAGGTTATGAAGAAAACCAGTTAAATCCAATTAAAAATCATCATTTTGTAAAAACCAGTCTGTTACTGAGCTCTATTTACATAAGCTCTGTCTTTTTCTCGACATCTTGGCTATGGGTTGTCTCACGGATTTTCACCGTCCTGAGTGGTTTGCTTTCTGTTCCAGTCTTTTCTCAGCTGTCTGACCCAACACAAGGGCTGGCAGTGCTTACTCACACCCACTTTCCCACTCTCTAACCCGCTTTTCACTCTGAGCATGCCTTGCTCCGATCAGCTCCCCAGAGCACAGAGAAACTGCTTCTCATTTGTTCAGACAAACGTGGTAATTGCCACCACACTCACAGGCAAAATGAAAGAAAGACTTTCTCTTTTGCTCAACTCAGTACACACGACAAGCAACACATACTACAACCCCCATCTCCTGGAGGCAAGAATCAGTCCCTTCCTTTCTAAGTAGCACATATTCCTCCAAACAAGCAAAAACCTATAGTTTGAACACCATGTGCATGCACACACACACACAATTCACATTACAATGGTGGATATAGCTTATTGTATTGACCTTACTGGTTACAGAACAAGTGAGAAAAAGGACTCAAAAACTATTAGGGCATCTAGAAGTAGTGACTCCTGCATCTTCTGAACTCATTTACCCCACCTAATCCCATCACCCATGCTTCTCCACCATAGATTGTCAGGAAGCAGTGTATTATGAATAAAAAAGATTTCCCTTTGATCCCTCTTTAAATGTCAAGAGCAAGCCCTTAGGCGTACCCAATGGCATGTACCCAGAGTTGATCTCGCTGTGGGAGAAGCCACCGCTCACTCTCAGTTCCTGGGGACGCACTGTTATCCCATAAATTATGGGGACAATAAAACTGCTACGGTCAAGCACCACAGATTAATTCTCAAATAAATAACATTAGTCTTATAGACATTTAAAAAAATAAGTTTAAGATTCCTCTGCAAAATAATTTGTAATTGATTAACGGTTGATTATTGTTAATTAAACTGCACTTAATTTATCTTAAACTCTTAGAGTTTCACTTTAGCACTCTGGGAGGAAATGCCTAATAGAAATCTACCCTCAAGGTCTGTTCTCCTAACATCACCAAAAACTCACTCCTATAACTGAAGCTGATGAAATGAATAGTAGTACTCTAAGGTTTCCTGTTACCAAACAGGCCAGCAGTCTCCAAAATGGATATTGTGCATTACTCATCATTGGTCAAGGTGTGATTGAAATAAAAACTCCTACATATTGCTACAGAGAACACGAATTAGGGCAAACTTCCTAGAGAGCAGATTGGCCCCACGGATCAAGATTCTTACAAATGCTCTGGTCCTTTGACCTAATAATTACACTTCTTGGAATTTATCCCAAGGAAATTATCAGAGAAACAAACAAAGGATTATGTACAAGGATGTTCACTGCAATGCTATTTATAATAGCAAAAAATTGCCGCTGCCTAATTAACCAACAATAGAGATTTAGTTAAGTAAAATTATAGTAAATCCATAGAACAGAATGCTATTCGGCCATTAAAAACCATGTGTCCAAAGAATGCAAAATAGCTCAGGGAAATGCTGACAAGATAATGTCAAGTTAAAAAGTAGGCCATAGCACATTAAATGCAATGGGATCCCAGTTTCGTAAATACTTGTACATGTGTGACATGTAATGTGCATGTTTGTATATACTTTGGAAGAAAGGATAAAATCTACATTGAGTTTTCCTAAATGCCGAGGACTGTGATTAAACTTTAATTATTTTATTTAATCACCAAAATAATTCACAGAAAGTATCCTATTTTGATCCCTATTGTAACAGTGATGCGACCAGAGCAAAGAGAGATTCAATTACCTGAAATCATTCACCTAATAAGTAGTCAGTGTTTAATCCCAGATAATTTGGTCCTACATAACACTGTCCACTGTGTTTTTCCATGGGTTATTTTTTCCTTCACATTATTTTTGTAGTTTTCCAGATTTTTTCAATACATGTTTTACTTTTGCAACCAGATTCTAAAAGGTTTTCGATATTGTGCAAGATGCGATTGCCATAATGATTGAAATTCAGCATCATATTCTTGCTGACCCGAATTGGGTATTTCTTATTTGTCAAAAGCAGAAGGAGGCTTTTTGTTTTAGTTTGGGTTTTTTGCCGATTCATTCATTATTTCGATTTTGAAAATGAACCACTTGTTTCATCTTTTATATTTTGGCACTTCTCTATTTCATGGGGCGTTTCCTGAAGCAGGAGAGAAGCACTGATCCAGGGACATGTTTAAAGGGTGAGGAAAAATACAAAAAGCGATCTTTCTAGGTGTTTTCAGTCTTCTTAATAGAAGATAAAGTAAGCTGCTCTGAGTGAGTCAGGCAGAGGTGAAAATTGGCGTTAAGGAGAGTAACAGATCTGGAATAATTACCATGGTCTAAGCCAATTCAAAGTAAATAAGGATGAAATATCATCACTAGTAATAAAGATGACAAAGGATAAGTGAACAGGGAGAAAGAAGGTGATGCAGAATTTGGGCACATGACATTAGGCCACTGGCCCCAGGAGCCCCAGCTAGGCAGTGACAAGCCACTAGCAGGAGCATAACTGCTGCTAGAGGGAGTCACCTTGATTTCAGGTGCCCAAGCCTAGAAGTCCGCAGTTTCTGATGTCCTCCGGGAAGCTGGCTGTGGTCCAGGAGGCCTCGGTGGCCGTAAGTTGCCTTGAGTTTTAATCAAGTGGCGTGAATTGCTAACAATGAAAAGGAGGAAAGTGAGGTTTAATTATGATGTCTTATGAAAACAAAGGTTTCACATGTACAATGCGCAATCCCCTTTTACAACTTTAGCACTGACTGGTAGTACTGCATCAATAGGTCACCCTACAGAAAGGGAGAAGGGGATAGTAATTGGGGATATTGTAGAACCATTAAGAGTATATCGATTGAATTTTAAAAACGAATACAAGGGCATTTATACAAAGTTTTATAAAAAATCATTCAGAACATTAATATGACGTTGTTGTTTTTCTAAAATTTGTAAAGGAAATAAGCAGGAAACCCCATAAATTTCAGCAGTTGTTTCCCTTTAGGTGGGAAAGTTATGAGCGATATTTTTCTTCCTTATTCTTCTCTGTAATTTCTAAGTTTTTTCAGAAAATGAGATATTTGGAAAACCCTTTGGTGGCTCAGACTGAGATCATAAACGCTATGCAGGTCTGCCACAATCATCCCCACCCAGCACACCGGCCCATCCCTCACTACCCTCCCTCTCCCATGCTGTGTCCCCCTCCCCTACACAGGAAATCAGGACGTGCTCACGTGCCTCATCCTACTCATTTCTGATTCCTGGACTTTGTGCCTCTGGCATCGCCCCTGACTCTAAAACCCCAGCCCTAGTTCAAGGCCCATCAGCATGGCAAACCTCTCTCAAGCTTTCCTCCACTCTTTCTTTCTTTCTTTCTTTCTTTCTTTCTTTCTTTCTTCTTTCTTTCTTTTTGATTTCACTTATTTATTTGACACAGAGAGCACAAGCAGGGAGAGCGGCAGAGAGAGGCAGGGGGAGAAGCAGGCTCTCCACTGAGCAGGGAGCTCAACATGGAACACGATCTTGGGATCCTGGCATCATGACCTGAGCTGAAGGCAGATGCTTAACCCACTGAGCCACCCAGCCCCCTCTTTCCTTCACCCTTCCACTGAGAAGATGTAGCTACCAATTTGGTAACTCCAGCACTTCACATCTCTTTTCTATTCTGCATTCTTTTCTGTTTTCTTTTTTTTTTTTTTTTTTTAAGAGAAACAGAGGGGAAGGGCAGAGGGAGAGAGAGAGAAAAAGAGAGAATCTTAGGCAGGCTCCACACCCAGCAGGGAGCCTGACATGGGGATCAATCTGACCACCCTGATCACAACCTGAGCCAAAATCAAGAATCGAACACTTAACCAACTGAGCCACCCAGGCATCCCCTGCATTCTACATTATACACATGTGCAAATAGCTTTCCTCTACCAATCCTTGTCAATGGCTGGACCTTTCCCATTTGTATTTCTGGATCTACTCTCCATGCCCATCCCCGCCAATGGCACCTAGTATCTGGAATATGGTAAGCACACCATCAAGATTTATTGAATTGATTTGAAAGTATTCCTTGGGGAGCAAGAAGTTTGATGTCTTTCTTTCAGCTTAGCCCCTGTGCTCTTGGGTGTGGAGGGTGCAACCTCCACAGGAGGAGTGGGAAGTTAAGATCTTTGGAGAAAGAAAAGGCCCAGTCATGTCAAGAATGTGAAAGAAGAGATATGAATTGTGTTTCCAATATATAGGCTCTGCCCACTGTGGAGCACAGAGATCCCAGAAAACAGACCAAGGGTTCTGGCAGGGGACAGTAGGACATACCACTTGGCAATAACAAGTGGGAGAAAATGAATAAGAGGTTGAAGGGAGAGGTCCCTGTAGAGTTTTAGGGGATGACCAAGTCACTGAGAAGAAAGAAAAATAAGTGCTGTGAACACGGAGCCCTAAGTCAACATATGTACATGTACATGGAGAGGGGCCCCCAGAACGCAGAGTGGAATGTATTATTGAATCCAGAATGCTCCTCTCCTAACCAGTATGATTTTAATCAACATTTCTGGCAAAGAATTTAAATCCAAAGACTTAGTCTTGTTTTCCCACAACCATTTCCAAGTTGGTTTCTTCACAATCAGATCACAAGCAACCTGTAGTCGTGTTCGCAGAGATTTCAAGTGGGAAAATTTCATGGAGCAATTTTCTTCACCTACTATTTAAGGCACGCAGAAACGAAGCCCTAACAGTAATATCTTACATTGTCCTGCAGCTGGTACTGGGGAGACTTAACCACACTCACATCTTCCTAGAAAGCTACAGTTTTACTAGGGAATACTTCATCATGTTCATTATCGCCTATTTATACTCATGTAAACTGACGCTCCAAGAGTAACCAAACTTCAAAATGTTAATATAAACATTATACCTCTTTTAATTGCAATAGACACATTCTTAAGTAATTTAATTCCAACAAGATCCATTACCAATAAACAAAAAACACATTTTTGGCAGCTTCCCTGCATAGCACAAAGTAGGAAGGAAAGTAAAGGGTTTCCACAGCAAGGACCAGCAAACAGCCTCTCACTCTTTGTGTCTGGAGATGGAAGCTGTGGGCAAAATGTCTGGTTCAAGGTCAATCACATACTAGGTGGAGGAACATAGAGAGACTAAGGGATGTATTTGAACTTGGCTACTACCTCTGGGCTGGTGGGTGAGACAAGTTCGAAGAAGCTGTAAGTGTAAAGGGTATCCAATGTTGACCTTGCCAGAATTCATCATGTTGAAGGAGGAAGAGTCCAAGACATTCTCGAAGGTAAGTGACTGAAGCCACCAGCTCCCCATAAGCCAGCTGGCACCCGGACACCTGCCCACAGAGCAGCTTCATTGAGGATTCCGTTGTCCCTGGGAACCACCAAACTCAGATTGAGGTGATGCCGTTAATTTGGGCCACTTTCATAATAAGCAATTTCAAAGAAATTTGTTTTTATTAACTAGTTGGATAATTTGATGTAACATGATTGCATTTGCACACAGAAGACTGAGAAGAATTCTTGCTGCCAGTTGAAGAGCCTAACTATTTATTGTAATGGATTTCCTTTCTCAGAAGCTCAGAATGATTCAAATGTATTTCTGGGTCCCCACATTCCAATTTGAATTTTAGTTTACTAATAACCAGTTACCATGTATTGGTTTCTTCCCTTTCAGTCTTGATACAAGTGTCACGGAGCCTAGTTCACCCTGGCACCCACTCTTAACTGCTCAGTTTTCAAGTGGCAGATATCTTGAAAAATATAGGGTTCAATTAATATCATTTTAATCAATTTTTCCAGCATAACACTTACGGCTCAACATCTAGCAGTTCGATTCTCCTAGAAATGGATAGAGTCTATGTGTTTGATTTTTTTTAAGACTTTATTTATTTATTCATGAGAGGCAGAGAGAGGGGCAGAGACACAGACAGAGGGAGAAGCAGGCTCCCTGCAGGGAGACCAATGCAGGACTTAATCCCAGGACCCGGGGATCCTGACCTGAGTCACCCAGGTGTCCCTAAGTGTTTGGTTTTTTATTCAGTTTTTGTCTTCTGCTTTGGGCACCCAAGCTTTCAAGCACTTTTGTTTTGTTTTAGAAAGTGCACGTGAACAACTCAGGACATGTGTTCAGCACTTGGAGATCTGTATATTTCAACATGCAGTTGAATTACTGGGGCAGATCAACTTTCAGACTTTGAGTATGGATTTGGAAAGTTTGTGTGGCCTCACTCTGTTTCCAAATCCATCTGAGCAGCGATTTCCCCCAGCCCCTGTGGCGGGAAGAATTTGAGTTATTTGTCCACATGATATTTATGTCATTGCATCAAAATCACACTGAGCATAAATGAGATTTTTTTTAATTTTTATTTATTTATGATAGTCAGCACAGAGAGAGAGAGAGAGAGGCAGAGACATAGGCAGAGGGAGAAGCAGGCTCCATGCACTGGGAGCCCGATGTGGGATTCGATCCCGGGCCTCCAGGATCGCGCCCTGGGCCAAAGGCAGGCGCCAAACCACTGCGCCACCCAGGGATCCCGCATAAATGAGATTTTTAATGTGTATCTACACACGTTGGGAAAAGAACAACAGAAACCATAAGCATGGACTCCTTAGACACTTCAGTGTGGTCTTCAGTTAACTCCCTAAGGTAATAGATTTCTTTAGGTCTGCAGAGTCCATTAAAATGTGATTTTTTTTATACTCTGTTTAATACATAGAAATTGTTCCTTTTCATAAAGCAGCCTGGATAGAGAATGTAAACGCTGTTAAGAGATACAATTTTTGCATTTAGGAGATTCATCAAAGACAAAATTCTATTGCCTTACCAAGGTACCTTTCTCATGAAGGCAAATAGAGACACAGCTAATGTTAGGGCTGAGATTTTACCGAGTGGCTCTAGAGGGACAAACAAGGCTTCGCTTGGGATTTGTGGCAGCATGCCATCCTCGAGACTCCTCCGTTCTTCTGTGGTTGCCATAGGTACCTGGTGTTTGCCACTAAGCAATTTCGAGAGAAGGCAAAATGAACATTCAGGCCCACTCCCAAGGGCTGAAGAGCTGATGTTGAAATCCCTGGGTTAGAATTCAGAAAAGTGGCATCGGGTACTTGCTCGGGCCCCATTTTCCACACGGTTCATCTCAGTCCTTTGTCTCAACGGTTCAGTATAAGTTTGGTAGTAAGAACAAGTGCTTGGCTGGGGGGGCGGGGGTAGGGGGCTAACAGAAGCAGGTCAGAGGCTCTCTGGGCCCGTTTCCTTTCACCGAGCACCTGCAGCCCAGAGTCTTCAAGCTCTGCCCTGCAGTGCGGTCTTGGCTGGGCCTCAACCTCCCCACAGAACATGGGGGGCCGGGGGTGCACACCCCAGATGTGCTTCAGACAGCTTGCAAGAGGGAGAGGGAAGCGAGGAGACGACCAGCCTAACCCCCAAAGGGGAGGTCGATGGAAGGGGATGAGATGCTGAAAATAAGGAGAGAAAGGAGTCTTTCAAGATTCAGGGCCTCGGAGTGCCATGAAGTAAGTGCAGAATAAGAAAAATCACCAGTAAAATAGGCGAATCACAACAGAACTATTGTCCTCCATCTGTTGTTGTCTAAGTGTCTGTATTTAGATATCATTGCTGATGGTAATGATTAATTCAGGCCGTGCTATTTTCCCCATAGGCAGTACATTCTCTTTACTCAAAAGAAAGTGCCCCTGTGAGACTGAGTTTGACTATACTCATTAAGATTTAAATTTATATATACCTTTTAATATAATAATGGCAACAGCAACAACAATAAGCATTTATTGAGCACTTGTTCTGTCCCAGGAATTGCTTTCAATGTTTCCCATGTACGAACCCTCACAACTCTATGAGTGAGCTCTGTTTGTAGTAACCCGTCTTGTAGAAGCATAGAGAGGGTCAGTAACTTGCCCAGTGTTGTCCAGCTGCTGAGGGATGCAGCTGGGATGCAGACACAGGCAGGTGAACGCTACAGCTTGAATGTTTTCACAGCTCAGTCTTTGTCCACATATATCTGCTTATATTTGACTCCTAACTGAATCCTGGATGTAAGGGAAGTTTTAACATATGCAGATCCTTTTCTTAAATTTATTTTTTTATTTAAATTCAATTTGCCAACAGTGCTCATCTCATCACGAACATACGCAGATACTTTTAAAATAATACAAGAATTAAAAATGTAAAACATGGCCTGTGAATCAATTAAGACAAAATTTGAGGAAGAAGCGAAATTATTTTTTTTAAATGTACTATCTGGTAAATTTTAAATCACATATAAAATATCCAAGAATCCTCACCATGGGTATAGCTCATAGACTATTGCTAACCAAGTAAGATCAACTCTGTCAACTCAGGATACACTGATTCTCACCTCTGGGTTTTATTCAGTAATAAATGGACCATATGTCTGGCCAGAAAACTGTGTGATATTGTTAGGTATAAAAAGAAAAGATTAAGACATTGAACTATGGCCTTTCAACCCAGTGAGGCGTCTTAGGGCCTTCGCTCATGCACTCTTCACAGTGACACGTGATACCATGCCCTATGAAAAACATCATAGCATTCTCTCTAAAAAAGACCATTTCTACAACTCAAGGTTAATATTTTTCTTTTAAAAAAGATTTATTATTTACTTGAGGGGGGCAGGGGAGGAACAGAGGGAGAGAGAGAAATCTCCAGCAGACTCACCACAGCACGGAGCCCAATGCGGGCTCCCTCTCCCGACCCATGAGACCTTGACCTGACACAGAAACCAAGAGTCGGTCACTTAAACAACTGAGCCAACCAGGTGCCCCTTGAGTTTAATATTTTTCAATGACACTAGGTTAATGTTGGTACTAAGACATACACTATTTACTGGAATGATGTGCCAAGGAATTTCATTTGGATACATGTTTTTCCTTTTCATCATGTATCACATAGCCAACATTCAGTAAATATTGGATACATTGTATTAACTTGATAAACAAATGCCAAGTCAAATATGAGTAAAGAAGCATTTCCTAAGGAATTATTATCCACAGACTTCAAGTGAGTTTTAAAGTTCTTTCTCATAGTCTGTTTTTCTCTATTTTCCAAAAT
The DNA here is from genome assembly GCF_905146905.1 of Nyctereutes procyonoides. NCBI lineage: Eukaryota > Metazoa > Chordata > Mammalia > Carnivora > Canidae > Nyctereutes > Nyctereutes procyonoides. The sequence goes on along the minus strand of NW_026575049.1, from coordinate 39,620,666 downwards.
TGATATCTATCATTGCTTACCAATTCTGTAGCTATAGATATATCAAATTATTGAAATTTGGAGGCCATTGGCAACACAAGCCCAGATTTTTAGCCCATAAGAGAACTTTCTATGGGTACTGATGTATTTTTAAAGAGGTCAATTTAACAAAAAAAAAAAAATCAAAATTCTGATTTCAGAAAGAAGAACCAGAATGACCATTCTTTTAGGTTAAAAAAGAATTTCACTCAGCCATCAAAAAGAACAAAATCTTGCCATTTGCATTGATGTGGATGGAACTAGAAGGAGGAGCTAGCAACAGAGAGAAGAAAGCAGCAAAGAAGGAAGGAGGTGTCCAGAGAGCACTGATTGTGTTGATGTGTGCTGAACTGTTCATTTTTCACTTGTCTTCCCACTACAGTGGAAAACCCATGGCAAAATTTCATCTGGTGTTAATTCAAGTCCACGTAAAGAATCTCAGAACCTCATTATCAATGTAAGATGGGTCATTTAAAAAATCACACCTTAAAAAGCCATATTCGAGAGTGAGAGCTAGCAGAGAGAAATCACTTCCAAGACCCCAACACAAATCTTGAATTTGCAGAAGAAATACACTCCAGTACTTTTTCATTGTCTTATTTCAGACTAAGTATTTTTCCTAACTCACCTTTGCTTTCTGATAAAATTTGTACATTGGTACTCCTAATTCCCAAAAGTGAGGTTGGACTTGCTAGGTTGCCCTGTTATCAAGTTTCATAGGTTTTTAGTCACCATGCCCTTTTCAGATCCATAAAAAATCCTATATTAAGTAGCAAAGAAATATGCCTGTTGAATAGGTGATTTTCTAAAACAGGAGAATTTGATACCAATTCAGTAAAAAAACAAAACTTGACTAAAATGTTGAACAATGGTTACCCAAAACTAAGCAGATTGAACATGGAATGCAGAAAGAAAAGCATGGCTCCCCCTCTAGAAATTTCCATTGGCTAGAATGTTCCTTAGCTTAGCATCTCTGTGTATGGTCTCCAGAGTTAATGTACCATATTTTCCATGGTTTGATGAAGACTCCAGAGCCCTTAAGATATGAATTGCTATAATTCCTAAATCAAACAGCATTCAATTCAGTTCCAGACCACTGCAGGGTAATAAGACCGGTATTTCTTATTTTAATTAGTCACTTTATACTTCTAACAACTTCTTTGACAATCTTGGATTACTTGTTTGTTTATATGTGATAAAAGCTATGTTTGGCTAAAAATATGAATGCTACATTTGAATGTCCATTTACATTTTAGTAGTTTAGAAATAAACTTTCTAGGCCTTTAGATTATAGCTTTTTATAGACACTGAATTACAATCACCTAATCTATTTTAATATTATCCCTTTCAGCTGTCTCATGAGTATCTCTTAACACAGCAGAGATATCAAGTTGATAATATGAATTCAAGACAAAATGCTTGAACACTCATCAGAAACTGTCTCGTACTTTGCTGAGAAATTTGCTTCTGACATTTGAAATTTTCAAGATAAATAAAAAAGTCGTGTGGCTACAAAGAAGTATTGTGTGTTGTTACTAGATTAGAAGTAAAGTATAAAGATTCACTTATCTTTTATGCTGGATACGGTGTCTTTAGACATGATACTTGATCAATAAATATTTAATAAAAATATGAATAAAAGTCATATCATGATTTAAAACTATTTTTTCTCAAAATGTATATGCCAAATAGTGTGAGTATCCCTCAAGCTAATATAATATGGAAAATTATATAAGTATATATGTGTGCGGGGAGATAGATAAATATTCGTCTTTTGATCATGGACAGACCTATATTTGTATATTTCACATGCTTTATATTTCACATAATGTTTTTTAATAAGTTCATTCTTAGCATAAACATACAAAAGGCATTCAGTTCTGCATATTCCAGAAGAAATAAAGCAACATGGACTAATGACATAGCTAAATGTCCCCAGTCAGGGTTCCTGTGTGCCTCTGACTTCAAAGTCTTCCCGTTGACCAGCACTGCCTCATCTTTATTGATTTTAGGAAATGCAAAAACAGTTTTGCTTCAATAGAAAACGAACTCAGGAAATACATTTCTTGGGAATGTGGTCCTGACAATCGACAAGGTCATCCCAAAAGATTTGAGGATCTGTAAGAAGGATAGCTGTGTCCCTGTGCTTTACCCACCAAGCTTCAGGTAGGACAGTAGATCATTTCAGCCCTTGGCAAAAGAACTGTGAACTATCTCCGACCTTGTATGCAAGTTCCAGGACCCTGGAAGCCATACCTGTTAAAGAGCCCTGACACTGATCCAGTGTGTCCAGGTGATTTCATGTTTGCTCAAAGGCCATTAAAAACTATGAGACAAAAAAAAAAAAAAAAAAAACTGTGAGACCTGGGATCCCTAGGTGGCTCAGCGGTTTAGCGCCTGCCTTCGGCTCAGGGCATAATCCTGGAGTCCCAGGATTGAGTCCTACATCAGGCTCCCTGCATGGGGCCTGCTTCTCCCTCTGCCTATGTCTCAGCCTCTCTCTCTCTCTCTCTGTGTCTCATGAATAAATAAAAAAAAAATCTTAAAAAAAACCTGTGAGACCAAAACACCTACAACTATACATGCTCCTCAAAATTAGAAATGATGAAAAGAGAAATGAAAGCTTAATTTCCCAAACTCAAAATGATTTTCAGTATTACAGAGTTGTATGTGTTTATGTCTGTGTGTGCGTGTATACGTTTGTACATACATATGAGTGTATCTCCACATGTATGTACGTAGAGTTGGGGCTATTCTCAAGCCCTCCCTTGAACAAACTGTGATTGGAATCAAAGCTCTAGTCCGGGCCCCTCCATTCATCAGCGTGTAGCTGTAGCAATTTACTTGTTTCCTTGACTACAGTGGTCTCTCCTCTGATGAAATCATATATGAAATTAAAACACAGAAAATAAATGCAGAGGAACTGCTAGAACTACCCAATCAGTCTCCCACTGCACCTCAAGGGACAGCCCCAGGACCTCACAATGACATTCTGGGACCCTGAGAGACACTCAGGCTCCTTCCAGCCCTAACCCATATACTCCTGAGACTCCTGACTGTATCTTCAATTAAAACCATTTTCCAGAATTCTTAAAAAAAAAAAAAAAGCCAACTTACAAAAGAGAATCAATGAGGCATTACCTGACTATATTGGACACCAAGAAATATAAATTCCAGAATGTATCCTTGATTTCTGTAACTGCAAAAATCCTGAAAAGGTTGAACTTAATTCCAGAAACAAAGAATAGAATAATAGTTGTTGCTTCACAAGCAGAGGGACCACATAATGCAATCCCAAACACCTTAAAGTCAGTTATGACAAACTAAATGTGGAGCTTTCAGAGGAGCTTGCCAATGTAGGGGTCATATGTGTAAAGTGGTGTCTGATCCAAGAAGATGAATGAGAACATCCCTGGGAGAGAAAGCCAGTGAGAAAACATGAACCTAGCTTGGAGTCCCAGAAGTGAGGCCAGCATGGAACCCAAGGGTGAACCCAGCATGGAGCCCCAGGGGTGAGGCCAGCATGGAACCCAGGGGTGAGGCCAGCATGAAACCCAGGGTTATGCCCAGGATGCAGCTTGGGTTCACTCCAGAGCAGCCAGGGTGATCCAGGTAAGAACCATGAGTTCTAGGAAAGAGCTTCTAGAGCTTCCAGAGCTCCTGACCCAACTGCCCTGAGTGAGGTATCAGTGGAGGACAGGGCACCCCTGCTTTTGGCAAACCTGAGAAGACCACCAGCACAGTGGGAAGCAGGAGCCTGGCTGGAGGAAGAAAGGGAGACAGCATGTGACCAGTGCAGCCATGCTTGGAATGGAATGCCCTGTGGTCACCCTCTTGAAATTAACTCTATCTTTGAATTTGGGTTTTATAAGTGAAATCTTATGAGACAACAGGATAGTCAAGTATGTGTGGTGGGGGGTTTGGCTCTCCCTTCCTGGGATGGGCTCTCAGTCTCCTGCCTCCAGCACACACCCCACTCCCCCCATCTGACCCCCACCCACCCAACCCCAGACCTCTCCCTTCTGCCTCCATCACATTGCGATGAGGAGGAAAGCTGAATTCCATCATCACTCTCCACCTAAACTGGGGCCTGGGGGAATTCGAAGGCTGGTTGGAGTCAATCATCAGGCCTGGGCCTCTCAGGATAGGGCAAGTGCTGGCTGTCCACCCCATGGATCATTGGGTGGGTGCCTCAGTGGGATCACCTTGCTCACCTCCATGCAGGTCTGCAGCATGTCTCGGCACAAAGGCTGCAATCCCTGAAGGAGTGGCTTCCCCAATGGTTGAGGCAGTTATCTTAGGAAGGGGACAATGACTTCCCTGCTTCGAACCTGGCCATATATTTTTATTTTACACAAGGCCTGCGGATTCACGTAGCCAGCCCTTAGTGAAGGCAGTTCCTTCACACCATCTGACTTTGACAAGGAACAGAGAAGTGTGGCCGAGATCAACAGAAGACGTAGGTGGGGGCAGCCCCGGTGGCCTAGCGGTTTAGCGCTGCCTGCAGCCTGAGGTGTGATCCTGGAGACCCGGGATCGAGTCCCACATCGGGCTTCCTGCAGGGAGCCTGCTTCTCCCTCTGCCTGTGTCTCTGCCTCTCTCTGAATGAATAAATAAATAAATCTTTAAAAAAAAAAAAAAAGAAGATGTAGGTGGAAGAGGGTTTAAAAAGGTAGAGAGAAGCCGCAGGTCCCCGGAGAGAGCTGGAAGGTGTGGTACAAGGGATGCTTTCCTGCACACCACTTGACTGCAGTGTGGGTGTTTGCTTTATTTACCTGTTTATTTGTGTTTCCCCTCTCATCCCGTGAGGATGTGTGCTGTATTCCCTCCCCAGACACTGGGTCTGGCTCATGGTGGGATGTATAAACTGTTGTCAGAAGCAAAAGCAAACAAGAGTCAGGGATGATGGTCTCATGAAATCACTATTCATCTTTAGTCTGTGTCTCCTAGAAAAAGAGAAAAAAAAAAAGGTGCACCTGGCCAGATAATCAGAACGCAGTTTGCACCTTTATTAGTTGATATGACTGTACAGTGGCCTTATGTTCTGGATGCACTAAATGGGACTCCATCCAGGCAAGACCGAACCTGCTTTCCTAGTCAACTACTTTGGTCTTCTTACCCCTCCAGCACATGGGTTGTGTTCTGTTTTAGACCATCCTCCTCTCTGGCTTTGCAGCTCTAACTTCCCTTAGGGTAAAGTGGTCCTGGAGCCATTTGTCTTCTCCCTGGAGAGCCGAGCCCTTCTAACGGGGTTGGGGGTGGATTGCAATTCCTTCCAGAGGTTCCATGAGAGCACGCTAAAAATTGAGTTAGAGGAAGAGGTCATTGCTATGAATAAGTTCAGGCTCTCTCCAAAATCATATCTGCATGAGTGGGTAAGTTGCTCCTCAGGTGTCTGGGCACACCAGGGGAAAGGTTAAGCAGACGTGCACCAGAGCAATGTCAACCAAGACCCATGAGCAGGGGAGTCCCTCAGGATCCCCACTGGAGAAGATTTAAAACCCTGCCTCCAGGAGCTCCTGGGCGGTTCAGTGGTCCAGCATCTGCCTTCGGCTCAGGTCGTGATCCCAGGGTCCTGGGATCAAGTCCCACACTGGGGTCCCCACAGGGAGCCTGCTTCTCCCTCTGCCTGTGTCTCTATCTCTCTGTGTCTCTCATAAATAAATAAATAAAATCTTAAAAAAATTAAAAACCTGCCTCCGATGGGCTAAATGCAAGTGTTCTGCTCTTGAGCTTAGTATTTAGATCCAACATACATTTCTGGGGTGTTCTAACTAGAGCCTATCTTCTATATAACAACATGCAGATAAAGGGAATCGCTTAGCAATGACTTACAACCACAGGGAGCTTTTATGTCTTCAGCACACTTCCTCGTGCTGACCAGTCTTCTCTACAAAGCACTCCTCTGAACTAAACTGGAGGTCAGGTCCATCCTCCTCATTTGACCTGTAAAGGCACTGTGTGCAAAGTGACTCAGATCCTCCTGTGGGAGAGTACTTCCCAAATTTACATGTTCACACCTGTTATTTCATTTGATTTCCATAACAACCACAAGATGACCTGGACTCCTATGATTGTGAGGGCTGATGTTGCAGTTGGGAAGTGGTAAATTCAGAATTAGAACGAACACAAGTCATTGAGTTGCTACTTTAGTGGCCTTCAATCCCTCTCCTCTTTCACAACCAGGTACAGGCCGAAGGTAGTCGAGTTCTCTGTCAGCTGCTCCAGATGCCAAAAGGAATTATCCGTTTGTTCCCTGGGGACTGGGAATCCCTTTATTCTGCTCTCAGAAAAGAGGGTCTATCCCTCCCACTACAGGCCAAAAAGTTGGATGGAAACGAGATTATTGGCCTCCAAGGGAAAGAAACTCAAACACATTTATAGAACTAAACCTCGCAGGTAAGTGGTCAAAATCCAAATTCCCCTTATTCCATGTCAGTCTCCTATATAGAATCAGCGAATGCAAACAGACATATGGCTAAGGGAGGTCACTCACCTCCCCGGGGCTCCTTCCAAGACTTAGATGTCAGTAGAGGCACTGGGATGGATGGCATGGACCCACATGCCAATACTGCACCCAGAACCTTTTTATGGCCTTTGTGAGCCCCAGACTCTCTTGCCCTTCATGGGACCTTTCCTCCATAAAAATAACATTAAAATTACGTCTTCCAACTGTGTTGATATAAAGATGTCACATATTAAAACATATTCTTTGACCCAAAATTCGTTTATTTTTCTTCTTCTGAGTTTAAAAGAAATGCAAACATTTCTGTGAACCCCTCAAAGCAATCTGGACCATTTGTGGCCAGTTCCCACCACAACCCCAGCCCCACCGCCCTTACCTAGGGATTTAGCCCATCCCAGCCCTTGGCAAGTTACATGCTCTAGGGGCACTCTCCCTTGTTCTTTGCTGTTGTGTTTCAGTTTCCAGAACTGATAACTGATCACACTGGTGTCATGTATCAGATCAAAGAAGAAAATCTTCTATTTCTTCTCTATGATGTCAGAGAATTCTCAAATCTCTAGCTATGATTTTAATCTCCCTGCTTTTGCTCAGCTTCCAACAGTTGAGTTGTCACCAAATATGTGAGTACTACAAAATATCGTTAAGTCAGCTGAGCTCACCCTTCCAGCTGTTACAATAAATGGACAAACTAAAGGAAAACCAAAACCCCAAGCGATTTTAACGACGCGATGATGGATGATTGGTTTCTATTTCTCTTTCCTCCTTCTCTGTATTTGGCTGCAAACTACTTCCCTACCTCCCCAGTGTTTTTGGCCCTTGAGTAGGAGTATGCCCTTGCCAACATGGAGAAATTGAGCTAGGTTTTCATGCCTTGGAATCCACTATGTACTCAACCCCCAAGCCTTTTGAGCTTCAGCCATAATTAGTTGTAATGTGTTTATGAGGCCAAGAGAATTTAAAACATGCAAGACATGAGTCAGGAAAGGATGATATCAAAATCCTTATTTATTCTGGGTTTTAGTCTAATCTCATTGGGTTTCACACACATCATTGTTTTTCTTGAATATTAGCAATGTAGAGAGAGAGACAGGAAAATCCCCCAGAATTTATACATTCAGGCCTGTACCCAACTGATGCAGATTTCCATGTGGAGGAGTTTATGTTCCTGAAACTCACATTCTAGATATGGGCTCAGGCCGAGAAGGTCATGTTTTGTTTTCTTTTCATTTGGCTAATAACCCAGTAAATATTTGCTCTCAAGACCAAAAATTATCTTGAAATATATGTAAGCATGTTGAATGCCAAGAAAACATGGCACACGGTGAAAAGCCGTGATGTAGAAAGCAAGTGTGACATTGGGAGGCTGTCTTCAGTCTCCGCAGCCACTAGAACAGTCTTGAATGAACTCTGGATACAGTGGTTCCAAATCTACGCTGTTTCAAGGACCCCTTGTAAATTCTTCCCATTTCCAAGGCTCATAAATTCTGTGAACACTTTTTTTATGAAAAACCAAGTTTGGACTGGCTTCAGAGAGCAGCAAAATAGGCAACAAATTCCACAGTGTAATTTAAAAACCTTCGAGAAAGTGTTCTTTCCGCATACAGATACTCGCCTACACTCCTCTATGTCCCCACTCCACAGACTTACCAACCTGTCAAGACTCCATCATTTAGAATATTATCCAGACTCAAGAAAGAAGGAAATTTTTTTCAACACGAAGGAAATGCTACAACACGAGTGAACCTCGAAGATGTTGCGCTAAATGAAATAGGCTGGTCACAAAAAGACAAACACTGTACGATGCACTCGCATGAGGTCCTGAGTATAGTCCCATTTATGGAGACTGTACCATAGTGGCTGCCAGGGCTAGTGGGGGTTGGGGGTGGAAGAATGAGGAGCTAGTGCAGAATGGGGACAGGATTTTAGCTGGGGGTTCTGTGAATGGTGATGCTGATGGAGGCACAACAATGTGAATGTCCTTAATGTCACTGAATTGTACACTTAAATACAGTTAAAATGGTAAGTTTTATGTTATGTATATTTCACCACTATTAAAAAAAAAAAAAAGAAAGAAAGAAGATTCCACCATCATGTCATCCCTTCCTGTAACGGCTTCTTCTCCATTACAATACAAGCACTTTTCCCATGGTAGCTTGTGCATGCGGTCACTAATGCATGACAGCAGGGATTCTTAGCCAGAGGTCTGTGGATTTTGCTGTGGAAGGGAAGTCTATCAAATGTGTGCAAAATGGTTATGTGAAGCAAGGCCATGAGAAGGAGAGAGGCTTTATAATTTTCATTAGGTTCTCTGATGAGTCTGAGCTCACCCTCCAAAAGTCCCAATCCTACAATGCATTAGTTTGTTAAGTTAATAATGCCTTGCTTTGGAGTGGAAGGAAAGTAATAGTAATAAACTTCATAATGTCATAGTTGCCACTTACGGAGCACTTGCTATGTGTAAGACATTCATCTACATATTTCCACTCTGTTACTGCCAATGATTCTTTCTTTTATTTTTTTTTTAAGAGAGAGAGGCAGTGGCATTAAGTACATTCACATTATTGCGCAACCATCACTACAGTCTATCTCTGGAACTCTTTTATCTTTCAAACTGAAACTCTCCCCATTAAACACTAACTCCTGACCCCCCCCTCCTTAAACCCCTGGCAACCATCATTCTACTTTACAAACTATTCCAGGTAGCTCACATTAAATAAAATTATTCTGTTATTTGTACCATTAGTTATTGTGAATAATACTGCTATGAGCTTGGGTCTATAAATGGATCTGATGGTGTTCTCTTTATTTTACAAATGAGGACACAGACACAAAGAAGGAAATCATACTAAAGGTCACATGACTGACCGTGGTGCAGCCAGGATTTGAACCCAAGATGAGCTCCAGTGCCCACATCACGCATCATATTGTGCTTTGATCCAGCTATTAAAAGCAAGCTAAGTCAGGTTGCCCAATACTGATGTTTACATCAAATTTCTTTCTTCATACCCCATTGACATCCAAGAAGCACTTACAACTTACTAAATAATTAACTAGATAACACATAATACCAAACCAGTAAAACAAAAATGAGCAAAGACCAAGTAAGAGGAGATATGTGTTACAGGATAAAGGTATAAGAAGCTTGAGTTTCTTACTGAGTGTAAGGGGTAGCAGGTGTTTCTGGAAGGTCAGTTTTACTTAGCTATGTAAATATTTGGGAAGAAACATTAGGTTATTTCACTAGTAATTTGAAGTCAAATTCTAGAAGGATTGGGTTCAAGATGGTGGTGTAGGAGAATCCTGAACTCACCTCTTCCCACAGACACACCAAATCTGCAGCTACACATAGATCAATTGCTTGTGAAAAAGACCTGAAGACTAGCTAAGCAGCTCCTCCACCAGGACAAAAGCACCACATCAGAGAGGTAGAAGAGGCAGAGACGTGGTCTCACCAAAAACCCCACCTCTGGTGCAGACGCCCCCACTCAGGAGGTATCTCACAAATACAAAGCACCTCCTGAGGAGCAAGGGATCCATGCCCCATATCTGGCATCCGAACCCTTGGAACCTTCACCAGACAGATGAGCCCCCAAAATATCTGACTTTGAAAATCAATGTGGTTTATGTGTAGAAGCATGGGCTAAAGGGAATGGGAAGTTCACTCTTAAAGGGTCCGCATACAGACTCACTCATCTACATCATATGTGAAGACGATTAATTAGTTCATCTTAAAAGTATCTGCCAGAGACAAAGAGGTCTATTGGGTCTTTCTCTGGGGATGGAAAGGAGGGCGGGCACCATTTTGCACTCCCTCTACCTTGCTCACACCAGCAGATTACCCTGCACATGTACTCTCCCATGGCCCCACTGCAGCCAGCAGGTTTGCCCCTGCCTGGAGCTCTCCCACAGCCCTGGCAACACCAGTAGATGTCCACAATCCATGCAGCGGATATTCCATGAGTGCTGGCTCTGGTGGCCAGGGGGTACTGCACTGCTGGGCCCTATGGGACTGAAACAATTGGAGAGTCAGTTCTTGGAAGGTTCCCACCACCCAAAGCATGGCACAGAAAGCAGTCTTCCTGGGAAAAAAAATGCCTATTTACTTGTCCAGAGGGTCAGCTTCAGGTTTGCCACACACCTAGAGGTTATGTAGGAGCTCTCTAGGAATATAGATCGGGAGACACCATCGTGGCTTTCCCTTGGCCTCTTTATCCTTACAGCTCCCTGGTACCTCTTAGGAAGAAGCTTACGTACTCACCTGGAGTCCCAATTTTTGCAACTGTCACCAGGGATGCCTCCAAATCACCTTCTCTAGAGGCTAGCAGAAGTTACAATTTTGGTCTCACAGGACTATATATGTACGCATACCTTAAAACCCATTGACTGAGAATGTGACTTCCAATCAGACTTTGAGCTGCCTGCTTCTGATGGACTAAATGCAAGTCTCCATCAATAGACTAATGGATAAAAAAGATGAGGTATATCTATAATAAAAACTACTCGGACATAAAAAGAAGGAAATTTTGCCATTTACAACCAGTAGATGGATCTAGAGGATATTATGCTAAATAAGTCAGATAGGGAAAGACAAATATAGCATGATTTCACTTATATGTGGAACCTAAAAAGCAAAACAGATGAACAAACAAAACAAGATTCATAGGTATGGAGAATAGATTGGTGGCTGAGAGGAAGATGGTTGGGGTGGGTGAAATGAGTAAAGGAGAGCAATTGTATGGTGACAGATGGTAACCAGACTTGTCACTTTGTAGTGTATATAAAGATGAAGTTATTATGTTGTACACCTGAAACTGATGTAGTGTCATATGCCAATTTTACCTGGATCAAAAAGAATAAATAAAAATAAATTTTTCTTTGGAGGAAAAAAAGTTCTATATTCGAACAAATACTGATATGGTTTAAGTTACAGTATAAAAGATATATAAATTCCCATATTTTGTAGACTTTCATTATGCAAATCTTATTGTGAAACATTTCACACATAAGCAAAAGTAGAGAGATTTTTGATATCATGAGTTTCTGTATTTCCTCACTAGACTTAACTATTATCAAGACTTGGTATCATTTATTCCCTATTCTCTTTCTTCCTCCCTTCCTAATTCTTTAACAGGTAAAAAATTATAAAATAAATGTCAACCTTCATGTCATTTCACCTCTCCATAGTGAGTACATATCACTTTAACAAAAAAGAAAGAAAGAAAGAAAGAAAGAAAGAAAGAAAGAAAGAAAGAAAGAAGAGAAACAAAGGGGAAAAAAGGAAATCAGACATTTTCTCACATAACTACCATGCCATTATCACATCCTTAAAAAATTAAAAATAATTTCTTGGTGTCATGTAACACCCATTCCATATTCAGATTTCACTGAATATCTCTGTTTGTCTCCTGCCACGTGGCACAAATGAATCGGGATCACAACAAGACTTATGTATTCTGTGGCTGATAGCCTCTTAAGTCTCTTTTAATCTAGAGTTGCCACTTGTCTTTTTCACTTTTTTTAATGTTACTGACTCTTTGGAGATAAGCCAGGTCTGTTGTCCTGTACAAATCTCTCTCCCTGGATTCATCTGTTCATCTCTTCTCATTGTCATTTAACTTGCAGTTCTATCTCTATATTTTCTGTAAATTGGCGTTCACTCAAGATAATCCATTAGATTCAAGTTCAATGCTGAGTCTTCTGCATTTTTCCTTTCTTACAAAAATATTTCCCAAAAGAAGAAGAAAGATGATGGTGAGGAGGAGAAGGGTGTGGAAGAGAAGAGGAGGAGATTTCCCAAGCTGTGTACTCCCTCTTGCATCACATTAAGAGGCACCTACTATCTGGCTCTCCCATCCATGGAGATGTTCCAATGGTGGCAGCCTGCTCTTTCCAATGTGAAAATTTCTACCAAACTCATTTATTGATTTCCTCATTAATAAGCTGTGCCTGAATTGGATACTTCATTGTAGGTCACAAAACAGTGACTTTCTAATTATGTTGTTGCCATTACATAACAAACTACCCCAAAACTTAATGGCTTAAACCAATGACCATTTCATTTGCTCACAATTCCACACATAATGGTTGCTCAGAGCTTGACTGGGCAGTTTTTCCTGATCATTCATACAGCACTGACTGAGATCATTCATTCTACAGCATTCAGCTGGCAGCTGGGCTAGGCTGGTAAGTTCAACAAGATTTCCTGTTTGGCTCCTCAGCTCTCATCCATGCGGCCTATCTTTTCACATGGCTAGCTTGGGCTTCCTTATGGCACGGTGGTCTCTGGGTAGTCTTATGAGACAATTGGATTTGAAGAGGGAGTGTCCCAAGTGATAAAGACAGAAGTTGCAGGTCTCTGAAGGCCCAGCCTTGGAAGGTACATAGCTTGACTTCTACCTCATTCCATTGGTCAAAACAAGCCATTAGGTCAGCTTAGATCAAAATTATTGGGAAGACACTCTATCTCTTGATGAGCAATCACAGGTCACACTAGGAAAGAAGAGGGGAGATGTCACTGGGGCCATCTTTGGAAGCACAATCAATCATAATTACAGATGATGAATCAGGTGGTGACAGCCTGATCTTTCCACCATGAAGCTGCCATCATACTTCCATCTAATGGTTTTCCTCCACTGATGACCTTTGCTTTAGTCAGATCACTCATTACATGCTATAAAAAGTGACATTCTAGGTGCGCCTGGATGGCTCAGTCGGGTAAACATCAGACTTTTTTTTTTAAGATTTTATTCATTTATTCATGAGAAACACACACACACACAGAGAGAGAGAGGCAGAGGAAGAAGCAGGCTCTCTGCAGGGAACTCAGTGCAGGACTCTGTCCCAGGACCCCGGGATCATGACCTGAGCCAAAGGTAGTCACTCAATCACTGAGCCACTGAGGTGTCCCTAAGCATTGGATTCTTGATTTCAGCTCCAGTCACAACCTCAGGATCCTGGGATCTAGTCTAGCGTCAGACTCTGAGCTCAGTGGCTTGTCTGATCCCTTCCTTCTCTCTCTCTCCCTTGCTCACAAACACACTCTGTCTCTCTGAAATAATAAAAATAAATAAATATATATATATTTTAAAAAGTGACATTCTAATTGAGTTGAATTTTCCAAATTTTTAAACATGTTATTTATTTATTTAATAGAATGTGTGTACAAGCAGGAGGAGGGGCAGGGAGAGAGAAGGTGAAGCAGACTCCCTCACTGAGCAGGGAGCCCTACTGGGACTCGATTCCAGGACCCTGAGACCATGACCTTAGCTGAAATCAGACAGTAAACTGACTGAGCCACCCGGGTGCCCTCCTGCCCCCACATTTTTTGTAAAAAAATTTCCCTTCATCAACTAGTGCTGCTACATCTGTACACCAAAAAATAGGATAAATGTTCAGTTCTTTTTCTTTAGTTGCCAGGGTCCCGATGATTTGATTTTTAGTTATCTGGAATGGTTACTAACGAATTGTTCTGTTTTATATGTACGTGAGCATTGATTTGTTTTGTTGTCTTTAGCCACTTACTGTTAGGATCACTGAGAGCTGACATTTTTCGTATTTCATGTACTTCAATTAATTAGTCATCATTTTTTGATGCTCAGATTCATTCTACTGTGCATTAGATCGCTATGGTTTATTTACTACTCATTGCAAGTCTGTACCCTGAAACATCATCAATTTGATCTCTCCACCCCCCACATTTATAATTTAATTGAGTAAATACTGAAATATTCAATGTGCCTTGCAGGAGCCTTGCTTATCTCTTTTGAATTTATACTCATATGTCTTTGTTCTTACTCCAAAAATATTGGCTTCAAGTTACTCATTTGCTTTAGCCTACAAAATACGTAAAACAAGCACAAAGTGATATTACCAATATTACTACTAACAATGAGATTACTGATTGAATTTGAACATTGTATTGCAGCTCTATTGACCCTATAAAATATTCCACTATGGATGTGCAAGTTAAATAATGTCGTCTAAAGTTACTTGAAATCATTCTTTTCTCTGTGTGATAATGTCACCAAACGAGGACAGAGTGGGTTCATTCATTTCAGTGTGTTTTGAAATTTAAATTGTGTGTTTTTTTTCAAGCTGCAAAATATTGACATGATTCAGAGAAATCTCGTTTCCCTCTTGTCCTGTGTGCCCTCTCCTTTAGGTAATGATTTGTATTTATTTTTGGTTTATCTCTCCAGTTTGCTTTTTGAAAATAAACATTAGCAAATTGGTAAATATATTTATATTGCTTCTTTTATGCAAACGGTTTGTGTTTGCTGCTTTCTCTCTATGTATAGAGATCTTTCTCATTCCTATTTTTTGGGCCATGCAAAATTTCTTTGTAAATTGGATGCTCTGTTGTTTATTCCCACAGTCCCAGATAAATGGAGACACCTGGGTTATTTACAATCTTTCACTAATACTAATACATCAGAGTGAAATATTTCGTGCATATGCCTTCTTGTATTTTTGGCAGTCTATCTATGGGATAGCTCCAGAGAAGTGAGATTTCTGGATCAAAGGATAAAAGCATATATAATTTTTCTAAACATTTCCTAATTCCTCCCCCTAGATGTACCATATTACATCTTCACCAGCAATAAATGAGAGGGCCTGTTTCCTCACAGTCTCACCCACAGATTATGCTAATTTCATTTTTTTCTGTCAACCACCTGCTTATATCTTTTGCCCATTTTGCCATCAGATTGTTCACCTCAAATTTCCATCTCAAATTTACAAAGCTCTTTCTATTAATGGTATTCACCGTTTATGACATAAGTGTTTCAGTGTTTTTCTTTTGAATTTATATATGACAGGTTTTGCCCACACTGGTTTTGGGGATGGCACCTGATGTTTTGAAGACATTCCATGGTTAGGGGTCTCATAAGGTCAAGGCTGCACACAAGCAAAGTTCTATGGAGAAGTCCAAGAAGCTGCCATTTAGACTCACTTATGCCACTGCAACTGGTAAGGGATTCAGCTCTGAGCCTCTTGTGTTTCCATTTCATAAGCCAATGCAGCCAGAAGTGTCTTGGCAAAAGGAAGGCTAGGGCCTGGTCCCTTTGCCTGAGATGCAATGGAAACATCTATCCTCAGGGAGCCCTCTGGTCAGGGGACTTTTTCAGAGACCTTCAGTAACAGGCTAGGACAGGCAAGGTGCCCCCATTCCCACCTACATCTACTCATCTTACATGGGAGCAATAGCTGTGGTTTCCAACAAGGGAAATCCTACACTTATGTCACAGGGCATTTCCTTGACTGCATCTGAGGAAAGAATGTTCTTCTGACTTAGTGAGGGTTCAACAGGAGTGCATGATGTTTGTGCTATGAGGGTTCTGAAAAATGGCTCAGAAGGACTTCGTTATGTTATGCCCGAACACACATGTCAACTCAGGATGACAAGTTGTTGGTAGCTAACTTACTCCCGGGCCCCAATGACTAGCGAGAGTGGGAACCTAAGACAGTAGGCAGAAGGCAGTTGTTGGGTTTTGTTTCATGGGGAAACCAGATGGTGTATTCATGTGATCCAAATCCCACGGAGGCTGGAGGAATAGCGAGTCACTGTAAGGCAGGGAAGGAAAAGTGAAGACTGCATTGGGTTACATCATAATCTTATGCATTCCCAGCCCTTGATCACAAGCCCATGATGAAAAAATAGTAACATAATTGCATGACAGGGCATAGTTTTATATCATGCTTTAAAATTTGCAAAGTGCTTTCACCTTGTAAGCTCACAGCAAGTGTGAGGGAAAGCATGTTTAAGGACCCCACTGGAAAGACCAGGAAACCCTAGCTAAATGAGGTTAACTTAGTCAATAGCACACAGATGGTGAAGGCGTGGGGATTTGAATCCCACTGAGGCCAACCCTAGGCCAATCTCAGGTGAGTTACTCCATGCATCCAGACAGGGTGCTGAGCTTAGTAAGGCCCATGCTTGGATCAACGCTCTGCTCTTGCCATTTTATGGTTCTTAATTTTTGTACAGAAGCCCTGCATTTCATTTTGCCCAGGATCTTGCGAATCGTATAGCCAGGCCTGCCCAGATTCCTTTATTTTTTCTTCTAAGAATTAAAGTATTCAATCAAACTTACCGAAACAAGGCTCCTTGACCATCTTTTTGTTTCAGATAGACCTAATCATTTAGGTTTTCTTTAAAGAAAATGGCAGATTATGAAGATCCTAACATCCACCAGATCCAGCTCCAGCTGCTTCATCAGACTTAGCAACCAGCATGAGGCTATGTGCAGATAGGGACCTGGTGACCACTTCTGATACCATTTTTTGGTTCCTAAATCACATAGAAAAAAACTGCTTTATTAGTTGAATCAGAGTATCTTTCAAAACAAACAAACATAGCACAAAGATTTGTAGAAAGTAAGAATGAGAGAGAGAGAGAGAGAGGGAGGGAGGGAGGGAGAAGGGAAGAAGGGAGGGATGGAGAAAAAAAGAAAGAAGGAAAATTATTATTTTCGTAGGATTCTGTTTGATTCAATATGGAGACTGTGATGTGAGGCTCCAAATTTTTTCTTTTTGTAAAAAGATATATGTGAAAGCTCTGTTTGTGTGAGTAAGATTTAATCAGCAAACCCCTAGTGAGCTGGGAGCCTTTTGCCCCTTGCAAAAATACCTGACGTGACAATAAGACCCATAGAGGTCTTATTTATGGTGTCACTCGAGGATCACAAAAGCCTTCCGCTTGAAATGCATATTTAATTTTTCTACAGAAATGTCTATAGGTTGCTATCTAACACTTGAAAATTCACAGTGTAATTAATATAAGGCATGTTAAATGGCAAGAAAAGAGAAAATGAGCAGTGATAGCTAAAGATAAAGAAAGCCCAATCGATGTCTAGCCGCTTATTCAAAAAAGCATTTTATAGGGACCCTTACTTTTTCTGAGTTCCTTACTAAGCACTGGGCTTCCAAAAAAAATAATAATAATAATAATAATACAAATAGAAAACATTTTCTGGTAAATATAATTACATGGGCCCCAATTACTTAGGGAATATATAAAAGATCCATTTCGTTCTTTACTATCATGGGCAATAGGTTAAAATGCTGTATAAACTAACATCCATTAGTTGGAATAGCAAGATGGCCAGTTTAACCAGTTTCTTAAACAAGTCGATTAGAGAAGATCTTTGAGATATCCAATTTGATTTATTATTCACTTGGGAATTAACACAGAATGGATCTTGATATAAATTCCTCTGTAGGTTTCATTATATTGACATTTCGGTGGATAGATAATATATAGAACCCCTGGGTATATTACTATCAAGGATGCTATTGATTCTATCAGCAGCATTATCCTGCAATTTTCCCTCATAACTATTTATGCAACTCTCTGTGATTTGTAATTCAGCAGTAATCATTTTCTGTGGCTGCTGTGATTTTCTTTCCACGGGGTCCCTGGGCTGCGTACTGAAACAAGGCTTGATTTTTAAGCCCGAAGATTTGGGGTTTAGTTTTAGGATAATGGAGAGGAGATCAAAGAAGTTTTAAAATTGGCATTAATTGTTCAGGATGAGAAGGAAACGTTAGTCTTTTATTTTATTAGTTTCGTGAGGTGGATCAGAGATAAGCAGGGGCAAAGTGGGCGAATACAGATAAAATCAGAGACGTTTCCATAAGGGCTGCAGGAGAGGAAATGAGCAGGAACCTGATGCTTGAACAAAG